>NC_080744.1:76056202-85751202 GCF_020826845.1 Diceros bicornis minor
TCACACGGGCCCGCAAGCCTTCTCTGGTACGCACCAAGTGGCAGCCCCGTCAGAGCCAGGAGACATCCCTGACAAGCCCATGACGGCACTTGGAACACAACGAGACAGTCCGTCCCCTGGAAGCCCATGGCATCACACTAGGACCTGTCCTCTCTGTGCCCTTCCCCCCACCGTACAAGCCATCAGCCGGCACAGTGTCTTGACACAAGCGTGAGGTGCACAGCACAGTCCACCTTTGGGCGCCTTTGTGAGGATCGGGCGAGTGGGTCACGCAGAGGAACTCCACCTGCGGGGACCGCAGCCTTAGCCTGAACTCTGCCGCCTGCCCCAAACCCCGACGGACGCTCCGGTTGCTCACCAAGCCAAAAGGCAGTGAAGGGGTAATGGCTCCCTGTCTGGCCTGGGCCTCTAATCAGAAACCACGGGGACTTCTGCTGTTCAGCTCTGAGACGCAGACCCCCGAGGGGTTTCGTCTGAAGCGGGAACCAGGCCCACGCCAGACACAAACGCCGTGAGCTCACGGGGCCTACGCCAGCGCCGACACCTAACCCTAGGATGCGAGCTGGCAGCCACGCCGTGCGAGAGGCCAGGCCATTCACCCAGGACCTCCGATTGACGGACGCCAACGAATGCGGAGAAGGGAACGAGCCCCAAGGCGAGAGGCTCTCACACGCTGACGCCCTGGGCTGGTGTTTGGACGAGTGTGACCAAGGGGAAGCTGTCCCTCACTCCTGCCGTCCCTGGGGAAGGACAAACGTGCTGGACCTCAGTTTCGATGAGAACGACGGTAGTGAGTTCTCACTCATTTTGTTCAGATTTTCCAAGGAATGCATATGAGGGAGTCATCATCGATCCGAGCACATTCTGGGAACCTGGAACAAGTCAGAGGACAGGCTGGCCGGCTCAGCGGGTGAGCCCATCGCCTCCGAGTCCGCCAGCAGCCTGGAGAATCCAGAGCCAAGCCACCGAGCGAGAGGACAGTCGATCCACCCTTAGAGCACGAGCCCGCATGCCACTGGGGACAGCGCGACAGACAGCCTCTAAGGCAGGTCCACGAGAGCCCAGGGGCCCAAAGGCAGAACTGGCGACAACGTAAGGGCTTACCGTCCTGAGCCACCCACGGGCACCGTGCGCATCCTGGGCCTCATACTACTTCCGCCGTTCCCTCGCACCCTCGGCTCATCAAAGGACACGAAGGGTCTTCTCTCTCTGTGGCCGCAGCGAGCTTCGCACGGCACTTGCCCCCTGACAAGGGTAGAGGACATCACACCCGCCTGCTTGAGAAACGTACCCAGGGGGTCAGATAACAAGATCCAGGCCCAGAGTTTCCCCCTGGGTCACCTGCCATCTGCTTGTCCTCTACCTCTATCCCTTACGGGTGACCGAAGGCGTGTGTGACACCACGAGTGGAGGCAGGTATGCAGGACTGGGCGTGCGCGCGTGCGCCCGTGCGTGTGTGTTCGTGTGCGGAGACCTCGGCACCCTGAAAAAGCATGCCGTCCGCCCAGACGCCTGGCCTCGTGCCCCCACCACCCGATGCAGGAGACCGGTGACTTCCAAAGCGGGAACGCCAACTTTGACCTCTGGAGGCTGCTCAAATTGGGCCACGAGCTCCCTCTCTGAGAACCACTCCTTCTGAGCAAAGGGCACCGAGAAGCTACAAGTCAGCCTCGCGCCGACCGTGGACGTGATGTCAACGTGGACATCGTGTCCCCACGAGCCGCCTCAGGTGAACCGCACGTGACGGAAATGCGGCTGCCAGCAGAGCAAAATGACTGACAGGAAAGCTGGCCGCACGGGGACACGGGCAGCGAACACAAGCAGCCGTCTTCAACTGAAGTGGCCAAACGACTTCAGACCGGCTCCGGTTTGGCCTCACTAAGCCAAAGGCCCTCAGCGGGCCGGCAGGAGACCCCACTGGAACGGGTGGTCTTCAGCCACCACGACCCAGGGTAAAACCCGACTCAAACCACAGCAAATTCCGCCAGCCGGCGCACCTGGCACCTGGCATTTCCACAGCCAGCGGGTTGCCGGCTGGCCTGCTGGCCTTCTAGGAAACGTTCAAGCCCCTGCCTGCCTGCTCCAAACAAGCAGCATCCTCACGCCTGCAAAACAAGTCCCCCTCGTTGGAGCCCCCAACACTGCGGCTGCACGAGGGCCAGGGAGCCTCACGCGGGACGGCCCAAGGGAATTCTGACTGTGCATGAGTCGACCCCACCCCATTCAACCCTCTGACCCCTTCCCTTTGGCCCCCTGACACCCACAGACGATCTCACAGAGAGGACAAACGCTTCCTCCACGAAGACAAGACAAACAAGCAAACGAGGACCACAGCTCCCACACAAGGAGACGTGGTCCTCCTCCACGCTAGACGTCTGTCCCCGGGGCAGGGCGCCTAGGATCGCAGCACTCTCGGTCTCGGCCACGCCCACAGGCTTCCACAAAGGAATCCCAACCCCTGCCAAGGAGGATGTCAGCCACCCGGCCCAGGAACAGCAAAACTCTCCTGGAGTAACGCTTTCACTTGGAAGCTCCGTGCCCGAGGGGGCAAAGGGGCAGACAGAACGATCGCCTAAGCAATGTGGAGCAGAGGTGGCGGCGGGCAGTCCGTGGGCCTCTCGATCTCTTCAAGGCACCAGGAAGAGAACCAACTGAGCGCCACTCCTCAGGAAGTGAGATGCCACCTACCGTAAAGGTCCTCTACCTCCAGCGCATCCTCACGGACCCCGAAGCCTTCCCTGGCAGGCACCAGGCGGCAGCCCCCTTAGGCCCAACGGCACCCCTGGCAAGCCCACGGCAGAGGCTGGAACACAACCAGGCGTACAGCCTATGGAAGCCCGTGGAATCACGCTACGACCGGTCCTCTCCGTGCCCTACCCTCCCTGTCCACCGCGTCAGCCACCACAAGTGTCTTGATCTCAGTGCTGGGTCCACATCGCAGCCGATCTTGGGCCCCCTTTTGTGTCGACCGGGTGACGAGGTGCAATACAAGAGCTGCCAACGGCAGCACTGGGGCCTAGTTCCTCGGACCCCGCCCCCAAACCCACGGGCCGATCAAACCTCCTCACCGAGCAGCAAGGCAAGAACAGCTACTGCTACTTGCCTGGCCGAAACAGGGGCTCCGACCAGAAACCAGGGAAGAGTCTGCCGTTCGCCTTCGAGGACACAGACCCCCGGGGCTACGTCTCAAGCCAGAACCTGGCCAACACATACTCCCTGCCGGGAACTCCCTGGGCCTGTGGCAACGCCACCCTCTCCGACTCTACAACTGGGATGCCACCGGGCCGCCACGCCAGCAGCGGCTGCCATTCGACCAAGCCCCCTCGATTCGTGAACGCCCAACTAAAGCGGTCAAACTACTGATGCAAAGACGGAGACCCTAGGACGCTGACGCCCTGGTGGTGGCTGCACGAGCGTGATCAACGAGAAGCTGTCCCTCACTCCTGTCAACCTTTGGGGAAGACAAGGTGCTGGACCTCAGTTTCGATGAGAACGACGGTAGTGAGTTCTCACTCATGTGTTCAGATTTCCAAGGAATGCATTTGAGGGAGTCATCATCGATCCGAGCACCTTTCTGGGCAGCTGGAAGTTGTTCACAAGGGAGGCTAGGGTGGCGCAGCGGGTGAGCCCATCACCTCAGAGGCCGCCAGCAGCCTGGAGAATCCAGGATCCAAGCCAACGAGCAAGGGGAACTCTCCATCCACCCTTAGAGCCGGTGACCCCGCATGCCCCTGGGGACACGCGGACAAGAAGCCTCCAAGGACGCTCCACGAATCCTAAAGCCAACGGCATCAGCTGGGCGCAAAGGAATTTCTTACCGTCCTAAGCGATCCACGGGGCCGGCGCGCCCGTAAGCCACGCCTCTTCCGGGATTCCCTCGCATCTCCCGCTCAACGGAGGACAGGCAGCTCTTCTCTTCCTGGTCGACGGCAAGCTTTGCACGGAGATTCCACCTGAGAAGTGCAGACAAATCACATGGCTGCTTGAGAAACGTAGCCAGGGTCTTAGGGAACAAGATCCAGGCCAAGGATTCCCCCGGGGCAAGCCCTGCATCTTCCTGCCCTCTACCTCTTTCCCTCAGCCACGACGGAAGGCGTGTGTGTGTGGACACCACCAGGGCGGGACGGTGTGCAGCTAGGTGCGTGTGCGTGTCTTCGGGTGCGGAGGCCGAAGCCCCTGAAAAGGCTCGTCTTCCGCACCAGACCCCCTGGCCTCAAGCCCTGCCACACGACGGCGGAGGACCGGTGACTTCCCAAGAAACGACGCCAACTTTGACCCCTACTGTCAGGCGGCTGACCTCTAGGGAAGGCTGCTCCACTAGGCCCCAGACTCCCTCTGTCACAGCCACTCCTTCTGACCAACGGAAACGAGACGCTAGCAGGCACACGCTCCGCCCGATTGCGGATGCTAAGGCTAGCTGGACCTTGGGTCCCCGCAAGCCGCCCCACGTGAACCGCACTTGAGGCGAACGCAGGTGGCCACCGCCGTAACTAAACCGCCGACTCGAGGGCCTCCACCACGGGGACACGGGCTATAGGGAAGAAGCAGCCCATCTCAATCTGGAGTGGCCCCGCCACTTCAGGCCAGGTACCTCTTCGACCTAACTAATACGAAATGCCCACCGCGGGCCAGCAGGAAACCCGCCGGGAGGTGGAGGTCTACGGCCCACCATGACCCCACGCTAAAACCCGACTGAACCTCGAGCAAATTCCCATCCAGGGCCCTGGCATTTCCACAGCCGGCCGCTCTTTGGAACCTGGCCTTCCGGGAATCGGTCAACACACGGCTGCCCCGTCCAACAGCAGCACCCCCGGGCCTTCAAAACAAGTCCCCCAAGAGGTGCCTGGAACACTACACACACATCGGGGAGAAGTGAGCCTCAGGGAGGTCAGCCATGCAGGAATTTTGACTTTGCCTAACTCGACCACCAGCTTCAACCGTTGACGCCTTCTTCGACACCTCTTACACCACAAACGACCTCCCATGGCTCAAAGGCTGGCTTCACACCCAGGAAGACGAGAGCAAGACTTAAACTAGGACACGCACTCCACGCAAGGAGACGTGGACGTTTCCCAAGCTACACGTCTCTCCGGGGCAGTGCGCCTCGGGTCACAGCAACAGCCCCCGTCTCTGGCACGCCCACGGGCTTTCCACAGATACGGCTAAAGTCCTCCGAGGGGGAATGATCCAACTGTGCCAGGAAAAGTGGACCAGCCTGGAGGTACACTTTTCTCCTTGCAAACTCCGTGCCCAAGATCAGAGGGCAGAGGATCAGAGACAAACGTTCGCCTAAGGACTCCATGAGCAGCGGTGGCCGGCCCGCAGTCCCGAGCCAGTGGCCCTCTTCAAGGGACCAGGAAGGGAACCATTTGGCGCCACCACTCTGGAACAGACATGCCACCCACCACAAGGGTCACCTACCACAGTGCATACACACGGGCCCGCAAGCCTTCTCTGGTACGCACCAAGTGGCAGCCCCGTCAGAGCCAGGAGACATCCCTGACAAGCCCATGACGGCACTTGGAACACAACGAGACAGTCCGTCCCCTGGAAGCCCATGGCATCACACTAGGACCTGTCCTCTCTGTGCCCTTCCCCCCACCGTACAAGCCATCAGCCGGCACAGTGTCTTGACACAAGCCGTGAGGTGCACAGCACAGTCCACCTTTGGGCGCCTTTGGTGAGGATCGGGCGAGTGGGTCACGCAGAGGAACTCCACCTGCGGGACCGCAGCCTTAGCCTGAACTCTGCCGCCTGCCCCAAACCCCCGACGGACGCTCCGGTTGCCTCACCAAGCCAAAAAGGCAGTGAAGGGGTAATGGCTCCCTGTCTGGCCCTGGGCCTCTAATCAGAAACCACGGGGACTTCTGCTGTTCAGCTCTGAGACGCAGACCCCCGAGGGGTTTCGTCTGAAGCGGGAACCAGGCCCACGCAGACACAACGCCGTGAGCTCACGGGGCCTACGCCAGCGCCGACACCTAACCCTAGGATGCGAGCTGGCAGCCACGCCGTGCGAGAGCCAGGCCATTCACCCAGGACCTCCGATTGACGGACGCCCAACGAATGCGGAGAAGGGAACGAGCCCCAAGGCGAGAGGCTCTCACACGCTGACGCCCTGGGCTGGTGTTTGGACGAGTGTGACCAAGGGGAAGCTGTCCCTCACTCCTGCCGTCCCTGGGGAAGACAACGTGCTGGACCTCAGTTTCGATGAGAACGACGGTAGTGAGTTCTCACTCATTTTGTTCAGATTTTCCAAGGAATGCATATGAGGGAGTCATCATCGATCCGAGCACATTCTGGGAACCTGGAACAAGTCAGAGGACAGGCTGGCCGGCTCAGCGGGTGAGCCCATCGCCTCCGAGTCCGCCAGCAGCCTGGAGAATCCAGAGCCAAGCCACCGAGCGAGAGGAACAGTCGATCCACCCTTAGAGCACGAGCCCGCATGCCACTGGGGACACGCGGACAGACAGCCTCTAAGGCAGGTCCACGAGAGCCCAGGGCCAAAGGCAGAACTGGCGACAACGTAAGGCTTACCGTCCTGAGCCACCCACGGGCACCGTGCGCATCCTGGGCCACACTACTTCCGCCGTTCCCTCGCACCTCGGCTCATCAAAGGACACGAAGGTCTTCTCTCTCTGTGGCCGGCAGCGAGCTTCGCACGGCACTTGCCCCTGACAAGGGTAGAGACATCACACGCCTGCTTGAGAAACGTACCCAGGGGGTCAGATAACAAGATCCAGGCCAGAGTTTCCCCCGGGGTCACCTGCCATCTGCTTGTCCTCTACCTCTATCCCTTACGGGTGACCGAAGGCGTGTGTGACACCACGAGTGGAGGCAGGTATGCAGGACTGGGCGTGCGCGCGTGCGCCCGTGCGTGTGTGTTCGTGTGCGGAGACCTCGGCACCTGAAAAAGCATGCCGTCCGCACAGACGCCTGGCCTCGTGCCCCACCACCCGATGCAGGAGACCGGTGACTTCCAAAGCGGGAACGCCAACTTTGACCTCTGGAGGCTGCTCAAATTGGCCACGAGCTCCCTCTCTGAGAACCACTCCTTCTGAGCAAAGGGCACCGAGAAGCTACAGACAGCCTCGCGCCGACCGTGGACGTGATGTCAACGTGGACATCGTGTCCCCACGAGCCGCCTCAGGTGAACCGCACGTGACGGAAATGCGGCTGCCAGCAGAGCAAAATGACTGACAGGAAAGCTGGCCGCACGGGGACACGGGCAGCAGAACACAAGCAGCCCGTCTTCAACTGAAGTGGCCAAACGACTTCAGACCGGGCTCCGGTTTGGCCTCACTAAGCCCAAAGGCCCTCAGCGGGCCGGCAGGAGACCCCACTGGAACGGGTGGTCTTCAGCCACCACGACCCAGGGTAAAACCCGACTCAAACCACAGCAAATTCCCGCCCGGGCACCTGGCACCTGGCATTTCCACAGCCAGCGGGTTGCCGGCTGGCCTGCTGGCCTTCTAGGAAACGTTCAAGCCCCTGCCTGCCTGCTCCAAACAAGCAGCATCCTCACGCCTGCAAAACAAGTCCCCCTCGTTGGAGCCCCCAACACTGCGGCTGCACGAGGGCCAGGGAGCCTCACGCGGGACGGCCCTAAGGGAATTCTGACTGTGCATGAGTCGACCCCACCCCATTCAACCTCTGACCCCTTCCCTTTGGCCCCCTGACACCACAGACGATCTCACAGAGAGGACAAACGCTTCCTCCACGAAGACAAGACAAACAAGCAAACGAGGACACAGCTCCCACACAAGGAGACGTGGTCCTCCTCCACGCTAGACGTCTGTCCCCGGGGCAGGGCGCCTAGGATCGCAGCACTCTCGGTCTCGGCCACGCCCACAGGCTTCCACAAAGGAATCCCAACCCCTGCCAGGAGGATGTCAGCCACCCGGCCCAGGAAAAGCAAACTCTCCTGGAGTAACGCTTTCACCTTGGAAGCTCCGTGCCCGAGGGGGCAAAGGGGCAGACAGAACGTTCGCCTAAGCAATGTGGAGCAGAGGTGGCTGGCGGGCAGTCGTGGGCCTCTCGATCTCTTCAAGGCACCAGGAAGAGAACCACTGAGCGCCACTCCTCAGGAAGTGAGATGCCACCTACCGTAAAGGTCCTCTACCTCAGCGCATCCTCACGGACCCCGAAGCCTTCCCTGGCAGGCACCAGGCGGCAGCCCCCTTAGGGCCCAACGGCACCCCTGGCAAGCCCACGGCAGAGGCTGGAACACAACCAGGCGGTACAGCCTATGGAAGCCCGTGGAATCACGCTACGACCGGTCCTCTCCGTGCCCTACCCTCCCTGTCCACCGCGTCAGCCACCACAGTGTCTTGATCTCAGTGCTGGGTCCACATCGCAGCCGATCTTGGGCCCCCTTTGTGTCGACCGGGTGACGAGGTGCAATACAAGAGCTGCCAACGGCAGCACTGGGGCCTAGTTCCTCGGACCCCGCCCCCAAACCCACGGGCCGATCAAACCTCCTCACCGAGCAGCAAGGCAAGAACAGCTACTGCTACTTGCCTGGCCGAAACAGGGGCTCCGACCAGAAACCAGGGAAGAGTCTGCCGTTCGCCTTCGAGACACAGACCCCCGGGGCTACGTCTCAAGCCAGAACCTGGCCAACACATACTCCCTGCCGGGAACTCCCTGGGCCTGTGGCAACGCCACCCTCTCCGACTCTACAACTGGGATGCCACCGGGCCGCCACGCCAGCAGCGGCTGGCCATTCGACCAAGCCCCTCCGATTCGTGAACGCCCAACTAAAGCGGTCAAACTACTGATGCAAAGACGGGAGACCCTAGGACGCTGACGCCCTGGTGGTGGCTGCACGAGCGTGATCAACGAGAAGCTGTCCCTCACTCCTGTCAACCTTGGGGAAGACAAGGTGCTGGACCTCAGTTTCGATGAGAACGACGGTAGTGAGTTCTCACTCATTGTGTTCAGATTTCCAAGGAATGCATTTGAGGGAGTCATCATCGATCCGAGCACCTTCTGGGCAGCTGGAAGTTGTCACAAGGGAGGCTGGGTGGCGCAGCGGGTGAGCCCATCACCTCAGAGGCCGCCAGCAGCCTGGAGAATCCAGGATCCAAGCCAACGAGCAAGGGGAACTCTCCATCCACCCTTAGAGCGTGACCCCGCATGCCCCTGGGGACACGCGGACAAGAAGCCTCCAAGGCCGCTCCACGAATCCTAAAGCCAACGGCATCAGCTGGGCGCAAAGGAATTCTTACCGTCCTAAGCGATCCACGGGGCCGGCGCGCACCGTAAGCCACGCCTCTTCCGGGATTCCCTCGCATCTCCGCTCAACGGAGGACAGGCAGCTCTTCTCTTCCTGGTCGACGGCAAGCTTTGCACGGAGATTCCACCTGAGAAGTGCAGACAAATCACATGGCTGCTTGAGAAACGTAGCCAGGGTCTTAGGGAACAAGATCCAGGCCAAGGATTCCCCCGGGGCAAGCCCTGCATCTTCCTGCCCTCTACCTCTTTCCCTCAGCCACGACGGAAGGCGTGTGTGTGTGACACCACCAGGGCGGGACGGTGTGCAGCTAGGTGCGTGTGCGTGTCTTCGGGTGCGGAGGCCGAAGCCCCTGAAAAGGCTCGTCTTCCGCACAGACCCCCTGGCCTCAAGCCCTGCCACACGACGGCGGAGGACCGGTGACTTCCCAAGAAACGACGCCAACTTTGACCCCTACTGGTCAGGCGGCTGACCTCTAGGGAAGGCTGCTCCACTAGGCCCCAGACTCCCTCTGTCACAGCCACTCCTTCTGACCAACGGAAAACGAGACGCTAGCAGGCACACGCTCCGCCCGATTGCGGATGCTAAGGCTAGCTGGACCTTGGGTCCCCGCAAGCCGCCCCACGTGAACCGCACTTGAGGCGAACGCAGTGGCCACCGCCGTAACTAAACCGCCGACTCGAGGGCCTCCACCACGGGGACACGGGCTATAGGGAAGAAGCAGCCCATCTCAATCTGGAGTGGCCCCGCCACTTCAGGCCAGGTACCTCTTCGACCTAACTAATACGAAATGCCCACCGCGGGCCAGCAGGAAACCCGCCGGGAGGTGGAGGTCTACGGCCACCATGACCCACGCTAAAACCCGACTGAACCTCGAGCAAATTCCCATCCAGGGCCCTGGCATTTCCACAGCCGGCCGCTCTTTGGAACCTGGCCTTCCGGGAATCGGTCAACACACGGCTGCCCCGTCCAAAGCAGCACCCCCGGGCCTTCAAAACAAGTCCCCCAAGAGGTGCCTGGAACACTACACACACATCGGGGAGAAGTGAGCCTCAGGGAGGTCAGCCATGCAGGAATTTTGACTTTGCCTAACTCGACCCACCAGCTTCAACCGTTGACGCCTTCTTCGACACCTCTTACACCACAAACGACCTCCCATGGCTCAAAGGCTGGCTTCACCCAGGAAGACGAGAGCAAGACTTAAACTAGGACACGCACTCCACGCAAGGAGACGTGGACGTTTCCCAAGCTACACGTCTCTCCGGGGCAGTGCGCCTCGGGTCACAGCAACAGCCCCCGTCTCTGGCACGCCCACGGGCTTCCACAGATACGGCTAAAGTCCTCCGAGGGGGAATGATCCAACTGTGCCAGGAAAAGTGGACCAGCCTGGAGGTACACTTTCTCCTTGCAAACTCCGTGCCCAAGATCAGAGGGCAGAGGATCAGAGACAACGTTCGCCTAAGGACTCCATGAGCAGCGGTGGCCGGCCCGCAGTCCCGAGCCAGTGGCCCTCTTCAAGGGACCAGGAAGGGAACCATTTGGCGCCACCACTCTGGAACAGACATGCCACCCACCACAAGGGTCACCTACCACAGTGCATACACACGGGCCCGCAAGCCTTCTCTGGTACGCACCAAGTGGCAGCCCCGTCAGAGCCAGGAGACATCCCTGACAAGCCCATGACGGCACTTGGAACACAACGAGACAGTCCGTCCCCTGGAAGCCCATGGCATCACACTAGGACCTGTCCTCTCTGTGCCCTTCCCCCCACCGTACAAGCCATCAGCCGGCACAGTGTCTTGACACAAGCGTGAGGTGCACAGCACAGTCCACCTTTGGGCGCCTTTGTGAGGATCGGGCGAGTGGGTCACGCAGAGGAACTCCACCTGCGGGACCGCAGCCTTAGCCTGAACTCTGCCGCCTGCCCCAAACCCCGACGGACGCTCCGGTTGCCTCACCAAGCCAAAAGGCAGTGAAGGGGTAATGGCTCCCTGTCTGGCCTGGGCCTCTAATCAGAAACCACGGGGACTTCTGCTGTTCAGCTCTGAGACGCAGACCCCCGAGGGGTTTCGTCTGAAGCGGGAACCAGGCCCACGCAGACACAACGCCGTGAGCTCACGGGGCCTACGCCAGCGCCGACACCTAACCCTAGGATGCGAGCTGGCAGCCACGCCGTGCGAGAGCCAGGCCATTCACCCAGGACCTCCGATTGACGGACGCCCAACGAATGCGGAGAAGGGAACGAGCCCCAAGGCGAGAGGCTCTCACACGCTGACGCCCTGGGCTGGTGTTTGGACGAGTGTGACCAAGGGGAAGCTGTCCCTCACTCCTGCCGTCCCTGGGGAAGACAACGTGCTGGACCTCAGTTTCGATGAGAACGACGGTAGTGAGTTCTCACTCATTTTGTTCAGATTTTCCAAGGAATGCATATGAGGGAGTCATCATCGATCCGAGCACATTCTGGGAACCTGGAACAAGTCAGAGGACAGGCTGGCCGGCTCAGCGGGTGAGCCCATCGCCTCCGAGTCCGCCAGCAGCCTGGAGAATCCAGAGCCAAGCCACCGAGCGAGAGGAACAGTCGATCCACCCTTAGAGCACGAGCCCGCATGCCACTGGGGACACGCGGACAGACAGCCTCTAAGGCAGGTCCACGAGAGCCCAGGGCCAAAGGCAGAACTGGCGACAACGTAAGGCTTACCGTCCTGAGCCACCCACGGGCACCGTGCGCATCCTGGGCCACACTACTTCCGCCGTTCCCTCGCACCTCGGCTCATCAAAGGACACGAAGGTCTTCTCTCTCTGTGGCCGGCAGCGAGCTTCGCACGGCACTTGCCCCTGACAAGGGTAGAGACATCACACGCCTGCTTGAGAAACGTACCCAGGGGGTCAGATAACAAGATCCAGGCCAGAGTTTCCCCCGGGGTCACCTGCCATCTGCTTGTCCTCTACCTCTATCCCTTACGGGTGACCGAAGGCGTGTGTGACACCACGAGTGGAGGCAGGTATGCAGGACTGGGCGTGCGCGCGTGCGCCCGTGCGTGTGTGTTCGTGTGCGGAGACCTCGGCACCTGAAAAAGCATGCCGTCCGCACAGACGCCTGGCCTCGTGCCCCACCACCCGATGCAGGAGACCGGTGACTTCCAAAGCGGGAACGCCAACTTTGACCTCTGGAGGCTGCTCAAATTGGCCACGAGCTCCCTCTCTGAGAACCACTCCTTCTGAGCAAAGGGCACCGAGAAGCTACAGACAGCCTCGCGCCGACCGTGGACGTGATGTCAACGTGGACATCGTGTCCCCACGAGCCGCCTCAGGTGAACCGCACGTGACGGAAATGCGGCTGCCAGCAGAGCAAAATGACTGACAGGAAAGCTGGCCGCACGGGGACACGGGCAGCAGAACACAAGCAGCCCGTCTTCAACTGAAGTGGCCAAACGACTTCAGACCGGGCTCCGGTTTGGCCTCACTAAGCCCAAAGGCCCTCAGCGGGCCGGCAGGAGACCCCACTGGAACGGGTGGTCTTCAGCCACCACGACCCAGGGTAAAACCCGACTCAAACCACAGCAAATTCCCGCCCGGGCACCTGGCACCTGGCATTTCCACAGCCAGCGGGTTGCCGGCTGGCCTGCTGGCCTTCTAGGAAACGTTCAAGCCCCTGCCTGCCTGCTCCAAACAAGCAGCATCCTCACGCCTGCAAAACAAGTCCCCCTCGTTGGAGCCCCCAACACTGCGGCTGCACGAGGGCCAGGGAGCCTCACGCGGGACGGCCCTAAGGGAATTCTGACTGTGCATGAGTCGACCCCACCCCATTCAACCTCTGACCCCTTCCCTTTGGCCCCCTGACACCACAGACGATCTCACAGAGAGGACAAACGCTTCCTCCACGAAGACAAGACAAACAAGCAAACGAGGACACAGCTCCCACACAAGGAGACGTGGTCCTCCTCCACGCTAGACGTCTGTCCCCGGGGCAGGGCGCCTAGGATCGCAGCACTCTCGGTCTCGGCCACGCCCACAGGCTTCCACAAAGGAATCCCAACCCCTGCCAGGAGGATGTCAGCCACCCGGCCCAGGAAAAGCAAACTCTCCTGGAGTAACGCTTTCACCTTGGAAGCTCCGTGCCCGAGGGGGCAAAGGGGCAGACAGAACGTTCGCCTAAGCAATGTGGAGCAGAGGTGGCTGGCGGGCAGTCGTGGGCCTCTCGATCTCTTCAAGGCACCAGGAAGAGAACCACTGAGCGCCACTCCTCAGGAAGTGAGATGCCACCTACCGTAAAGGTCCTCTACCTCAGCGCATCCTCACGGACCCCGAAGCCTTCCCTGGCAGGCACCAGGCGGCAGCCCCCTTAGGGCCCAACGGCACCCCTGGCAAGCCCACGGCAGAGGCTGGAACACAACCAGGCGGTACAGCCTATGGAAGCCCGTGGAATCACGCTACGACCGGTCCTCTCCGTGCCCTACCCTCCCTGTCCACCGCGTCAGCCACCACAGTGTCTTGATCTCAGTGCTGGGTCCACATCGCAGCCGATCTTGGGCCCCCTTTGTGTCGACCGGGTGACGAGGTGCAATACAAGAGCTGCCAACGGCAGCACTGGGGCCTAGTTCCTCGGACCCCGCCCCCAAACCCACGGGCCGATCAAACCTCCTCACCGAGCAGCAAGGCAAGAACAGCTACTGCTACTTGCCTGGCCGAAACAGGGGCTCCGACCAGAAACCAGGGAAGAGTCTGCCGTTCGCCTTCGAGACACAGACCCCCGGGGCTACGTCTCAAGCCAGAACCTGGCCAACACATACTCCCTGCCGGGAACTCCCTGGGCCTGTGGCAACGCCACCCTCTCCGACTCTACAACTGGGATGCCACCGGGCCGCCACGCCAGCAGCGGCTGGCCATTCGACCAAGCCCCTCCGATTCGTGAACGCCCAACTAAAGCGGTCAAACTACTGATGCAAAGACGGGAGACCCTAGGACGCTGACGCCCTGGTGGTGGCTGCACGAGCGTGATCAACGAGAAGCTGTCCCTCACTCCTGTCAACCTTGGGGAAGACAAGGTGCTGGACCTCAGTTTCGATGAGAACGACGGTAGTGAGTTCTCACTCATTGTGTTCAGATTTCCAAGGAATGCATTTGAGGGAGTCATCATCGATCCGAGCACCTTCTGGGCAGCTGGAAGTTGTCACAAGGGAGGCTGGGTGGCGCAGCGGGTGAGCCCATCACCTCAGAGGCCGCCAGCAGCCTGGAGAATCCAGGATCCAAGCCAACGAGCAAGGGGAACTCTCCATCCACCCTTAGAGCGTGACCCCGCATGCCCCTGGGGACACGCGGACAAGAAGCCTCCAAGGCCGCTCCACGAATCCTAAAGCCAACGGCATCAGCTGGGCGCAAAGGAATTCTTACCGTCCTAAGCGATCCACGGGGCCGGCGCGCACCGTAAGCCACGCCTCTTCCGGGATTCCCTCGCATCTCCGCTCAACGGAGGACAGGCAGCTCTTCTCTTCCTGGTCGACGGCAAGCTTTGCACGGAGATTCCACCTGAGAAGTGCAGACAAATCACATGGCTGCTTGAGAAACGTAGCCAGGGTCTTAGGGAACAAGATCCAGGCCAAGGATTCCCCCGGGGCAAGCCCTGCATCTTCCTGCCCTCTACCTCTTTCCCTCAGCCACGACGGAAGGCGTGTGTGTGTGACACCACCAGGGCGGGACGGTGTGCAGCTAGGTGCGTGTGCGTGTCTTCGGGTGCGGAGGCCGAAGCCCCTGAAAAGGCTCGTCTTCCGCACAGACCCCCTGGCCTCAAGCCCTGCCACACGACGGCGGAGGACCGGTGACTTCCCAAGAAACGACGCCAACTTTGACCCCTACTGGTCAGGCGGCTGACCTCTAGGGAAGGCTGCTCCACTAGGCCCCAGACTCCCTCTGTCACAGCCACTCCTTCTGACCAACGGAAAACGAGACGCTAGCAGGCACACGCTCCGCCCGATTGCGGATGCTAAGGCTAGCTGGACCTTGGGTCCCCGCAAGCCGCCCCACGTGAACCGCACTTGAGGCGAACGCAGTGGCCACCGCCGTAACTAAACCGCCGACTCGAGGGCCTCCACCACGGGGACACGGGCTATAGGGAAGAAGCAGCCCATCTCAATCTGAAGTGGCCCCGCCACTTCAGGCCAGGTACCTCTTCGACCTAACTAATACGAAATGCCCACCGCGGGCCAGCAGGAAACCCGCCGGGAGGTGGAGGTCTACGGCCACCATGACCCACGCTAAAACCCGACTGAACCTCGAGCAAATTCCCATCCAGGGCCCTGGCATTTCCACAGCCGGCCGCTCTTTGGAACCTGGCCTTCCGGGAATCGGTCAACACACGGCTGCCCCGTCCAAAGCAGCACCCCCGGGCCTTCAAAACAAGTCCCCCAAGAGGTGCCTGGAACACTACACACACATCGGGGAGAAGTGAGCCTCAGGGAGGTCAGCCATGCAGGAATTTTGACTTTGCCTAACTCGACCCACCAGCTTCAACCGTTGACGCCTTCTTCGACACCTCTTACACCACAAACGACCTCCCATGGCTCAAAGGCTGGCTTCACCCAGGAAGACGAGAGCAAGACTTAAACTAGGACACGCACTCCACGCAAGGAGACGTGGACGTTTCCCAAGCTACACGTCTCTCCGGGGCAGTGCGCCTCGGGTCACAGCAACAGCCCCCGTCTCTGGCACGCCCACGGGCTTCCACAGATACGGCTAAAGTCCTCCGAGGGGGAATGATCCAACTGTGCCAGGAAAAGTGGACCAGCCTGGAGGTACACTTTCTCCTTGCAAACTCCGTGCCCAAGATCAGAGGGCAGAGGATCAGAGACAACGTTCGCCTAAGGACTCCATGAGCAGCGGTGGCCGGCCCGCAGTCCCGAGCCAGTGGCCCTCTTCAAGGGACCAGGAAGGGAACCATTTGGCGCCACCACTCTGGAACAGACATGCCACCCACCACAAGGGTCACCTACCACAGTGCATACACACGGGCCCGCAAGCCTTCTCTGGTACGCACCAAGTGGCAGCCCCGTCAGAGCCAGGAGACATCCCTGACAAGCCCATGACGGCACTTGGAACACAACGAGACAGTCCGTCCCCTGGAAGCCCATGGCATCACACTAGGACCTGTCCTCTCTGTGCCCTTCCCCCCACCGTACAAGCCATCAGCCGGCACAGTGTCTTGACACAAGCGTGAGGTGCACAGCACAGTCCACCTTTGGGCGCCTTTGTGAGGATCGGGCGAGTGGGTCACGCAGAGGAACTCCACCTGCGGGACCGCAGCCTTAGCCTGAACTCTGCCGCCTGCCCCAAACCCCGACGGACGCTCCGGTTGCCTCACCAAGCCAAAAGGCAGTGAAGGGGTAATGGCTCCCTGTCTGGCCTGGGCCTCTAATCAGAAACCACGGGGACTTCTGCTGTTCAGCTCTGAGACGCAGACCCCCGAGGGGTTTCGTCTGAAGCGGGAACCAGGCCCACGCAGACACAACGCCGTGAGCTCACGGGGCCTACGCCAGCGCCGACACCTAACCCTAGGATGCGAGCTGGCAGCCACGCCGTGCGAGAGCCAGGCCATTCACCCAGGACCTCCGATTGACGGACGCCCAACGAATGCGGAGAAGGGAACGAGCCCCAAGGCGAGAGGCTCTCACACGCTGACGCCCTGGGCTGGTGTTTGGACGAGTGTGACCAAGGGGAAGCTGTCCCTCACTCCTGCCGTCCCTGGGGAAGACAACGTGCTGGACCTCAGTTTCGATGAGAACGACGGTAGTGAGTTCTCACTCATTTTGTTCAGATTTTCCAAGGAATGCATATGAGGGAGTCATCATCGATCCGAGCACATTCTGGGAACCTGGAACAAGTCAGAGGACAGGCTGGCCGGCTCAGCGGGTGAGCCCATCGCCTCCGAGTCCGCCAGCAGCCTGGAGAATCCAGAGCCAAGCCACCGAGCGAGAGGAACAGTCGATCCACCCTTAGAGCACGAGCCCGCATGCCACTGGGGACACGCGGACAGACAGCCTCTAAGGCAGGTCCACGAGAGCCCAGGGCCAAAGGCAGAACTGGCGACAACGTAAGGCTTACCGTCCTGAGCCACCCACGGGCACCGTGCGCATCCTGGGCCACACTACTTCCGCCGTTCCCTCGCACCTCGGCTCATCAAAGGACACGAAGGTCTTCTCTCTCTGTGGCCGGCAGCGAGCTTCGCACGGCACTTGCCCCTGACAAGGGTAGAGACATCACACGCCTGCTTGAGAAACGTACCCAGGGGGTCAGATAACAAGATCCAGGCCAGAGTTTCCCCCGGGGTCACCTGCCATCTGCTTGTCCTCTACCTCTATCCCTTACGGGTGACCGAAGGCGTGTGTGACACCACGAGTGGAGGCAGGTATGCAGGACTGGGCGTGCGCGCGTGCGCCCGTGCGTGTGTGTTCGTGTGCGGAGACCTCGGCACCTGAAAAAGCATGCCGTCCGCACAGACGCCTGGCCTCGTGCCCCACCACCCGATGCAGGAGACCGGTGACTTCCAAAGCGGGAACGCCAACTTTGACCTCTGGAGGCTGCTCAAATTGGCCACGAGCTCCCTCTCTGAGAACCACTCCTTCTGAGCAAAGGGCACCGAGAAGCTACAGACAGCCTCGCGCCGACCGTGGACGTGATGTCAACGTGGACATCGTGTCCCCACGAGCCGCCTCAGGTGAACCGCACGTGACGGAAATGCGGCTGCCAGCAGAGCAAAATGACTGACAGGAAAGCTGGCTGCACGGGGACACGGGCAGCAGAACACAAGCAGCCCGTCTTCAACTGAAGTGGCCAAACGACTTCAGACCGGGCTCCGGTTTGGCCTCACTAAGCCCAAAGGCCCTCAGCGGGCCGGCAGGAGACCCCACTGGAACGGGTGGTCTTCAGCCACCACGACCCAGGGTAAAACCCGACTCAAACCACAGCAAATTCCCGCCCGGGCACCTGGCACCTGGCATTTCCACAGCCAGCGGGTTGCCGGCTGGCCTGCTGGCCTTCTAGGAAACGTTCAAGCCCCTGCCTGCCTGCTCCAAACAAGCAGCATCCTCACGCCTGCAAAACAAGTCCCCCTCGTTGGAGCCCCCAACACTGCGGCTGCACGAGGGCCAGGGAGCCTCACGCGGGACGGCCCTAAGGGAATTCTGACTGTGCATGAGTCGACCCCACCCCATTCAACCTCTGACCCCTTCCCTTTGGCCCCCTGACACCACAGACGATCTCACAGAGAGGACAAACGCTTCCTCCACGAAGACAAGACAAACAAGCAAACGAGGACACAGCTCCCACACAAGGAGACGTGGTCCTCCTCCACGCTAGACGTCTGTCCCCGGGGCAGGGCGCCTAGGATCGCAGCACTCTCGGTCTCGGCCACGCCCACAGGCTTCCACAAAGGAATCCCAACCCCTGCCAGGAGGATGTCAGCCACCCGGCCCAGGAAAAGCAAACTCTCCTGGAGTAACGCTTTCACCTTGGAAGCTCCGTGCCCGAGGGGGCAAAGGGGCAGACAGAACGTTCGCCTAAGCAATGTGGAGCAGAGGTGGCTGGCAGGCAGTCGTGGGCCTCTCGATCTCTTCAAGGCACCAGGAAGAGAACCACTGAGCGCCACTCCTCAGGAAGTGAGATGCCACCTACCGTAAAGGTCCTCTACCTCAGCGCATCCTCACGGACCCCGAAGCCTTCCCTGGCAGGCACCAGGCGGCAGCCCCCTTAGGGCCCAACGGCACCCCTGGCAAGCCCACGGCAGAGGCTGGAACACAACCAGGCGGTACAGCCTATGGAAGCCCGTGGAATCACGCTACGACCGGTCCTCTCCGTGCCCTACCCTCCCTGTCCACCGCGTCAGCCACCACAGTGTCTTGATCTCAGTGCTGGGTCCACATCGCAGCCGATCTTGGGCCCCCTTTGTGTCGACCGGGTGACGAGGTGCAATACAAGAGCTGCCAACGGCAGCACTGGGGCCTAGTTCCTCGGACCCCGCCCCCAAACCCACGGGCCGATCAAACCTCCTCACCGAGCAGCAAGGCAAGAACAGCTACTGCTACTTGCCTGGCCGAAACAGGGGCTCCGACCAGAAACCAGGGAAGAGTCTGCCGTTCGCCTTCGAGACACAGACCCCCGGGGCTACGTCTCAAGCCAGAACCTGGCCAACACATACTCCCTGCCGGGAACTCCCTGGGCCTGTGGCAACGCCACCCTCTCCGACTCTACAACTGGGATGCCACCGGGCCGCCACGCCAGCAGCGGCTGGCCATTCGACCAAGCCCCTCCGATTCGTGAACGCCCAACTAAAGCGGTCAAACTACTGATGCAAAGACGGGAGACCCTAGGACGCTGACGCCCTGGTGGTGGCTGCACGAGCGTGATCAACGAGAAGCTGTCCCTCACTCCTGTCAACCTTGGGGAAGACAAGGTGCTGGACCTCAGTTTCGATGAGAACGACGGTAGTGAGTTCTCACTCATTGTGTTCAGATTTCCAAGGAATGCATTTGAGGGAGTCATCATCGATCCGAGCACCTTCTGGGCAGCTGGAAGTTGTCACAAGGGAGGCTAGGTGGCGCAGCGGGTGAGCCCATCACCTCAGAGGCCGCCAGCAGCCTGGAGAATCCAGGATCCAAGCCAACGAGCAAGGGGAACTCTCCATCCACCCTTAGAGCGTGACCCCGCATGCCCCTGGGGACACGCGGACAAGAAGCCTCCAAGGCCGCTCCACGAATCCTAAAGCCAACGGCATCAGCTGGGCGCAAAGGAATTCTTACCGTCCTAAGCGATCCACGGGGCCGGCGCGCACCGTAAGCCACGCCTCTTCCGGGATTCCCTCGCATCTCCGCTCAACGGAGGACAGGCAGCTCTTCTCTTCCTGGTCGACGGCAAGCTTTGCACGGAGATTCCACCTGAGAAGTGCAGACAAATCACATGGCTGCTTGAGAAACGTAGCCAGGGTCTTAGGGAACAAGATCCAGGCCAAGGATTCCCCCGGGGCAAGCCCTGCATCTTCCTGCCCTCTACCTCTTTCCCTCAGCCACAACGGAAGGCGTGTGTGTGTGACACCACCAGGGCGGGACGGTGTGCAGCTAGGTGCGTGTGCGTGTCTTCGGGTGCGGAGGCCGAAGCCCCTGAAAAGGCTCGTCTTCCGCACAGACCCCCTGGCCTCAAGCCCTGCCACACGACGGCGGAGGACCGGTGACTTCCCAAGAAACGACGCCAACTTTGACCCCTACTGGTCAGGCGGCTGACCTCTAGGGAAGGCTGCTCCACTAGGCCCCAGACTCCCTCTGTCACAGCCACTCCTTCTGACCAACGGAAAACGAGACGCTAGCAGGCACACGCTCCGCCCGATTGCGGATGCTAAGGCTAGCTGGACCTTGGGTCCCCGCAAGCCGCCCCACGTGAACCGCACTTGAGGCGAACGCAGTGGCCACCGCCGTAACTAAACCGCCGACTCGAGGGCCTCCACCACGGGGACACGGGCTATAGGGAAGAAGCAGCCCATCTCAATCTGGAGTGGCCCCGCCACTTCAGGCCAGGTACCTCTTCGACCTAACTAATACGAAATGCCCACCGCGGGCCAGCAGGAAACCCGCCGGGAGGTGGAGGTCTACGGCCACCATGACCCACGCTAAAACCCGACTGAACCTCGAGCAAATTCCCATCCAGGGCCCTGGCATTTCCACAGCCGGCCGCTCTTTGGAACCTGGCCTTCCGGGAATCGGTCAACACACGGCTGCCCCGTCCAAAGCAGCACCCCCGGGCCTTCAAAACAAGTCCCCCAAGAGGTGCCTGGAACACTACACACACATCGGGGAGAAGTGAGCCTCAGGGAGGTCAGCCATGCAGGAATTTTGACTTTGCCTAACTCGACCCACCAGCTTCAACCGTTGACGCCTTCTTCGACACCTCTTACACCACAAACGACCTCCCATGGCTCAAAGGCTGGCTTCACCCAGGAAGACGAGAGCAAGACTTAAACTAGGACACGCACTCCACGCAAGGAGACGTGGACGTTTCCCAAGCTACACGTCTCTCCGGGGCAGTGCGCCTCGGGTCACAGCAACAGCCCCCGTCTCTGGCACACCCACGGGCTTCCACAGATACGGCTAAAGTCCTCCGAGGGGGAATGATCCAACTGTGCCAGGAAAAGTGGACCAGCCTGGAGGTACACTTTCTCCTTGCAAACTCCGTGCCCAAGATCAGAGGGCAGAGGATCAGAGACAACGTTCGCCTAAGGACTCCATGAGCAGCGGTGGCCGGCCCGCAGTCCCGAGCCAGTGGCCCTCTTCAAGGGACCAGGAAGGGAACCATTTGGCGCCACCACTCTGGAACAGACATGCCACCCACCACAAGGGTCACCTACCACAGTGCATACACACGGGCCCGCAAGCCTTCTCTGGTACGCACCAAGTGGCAGCCCCGTCAGAGCCAGGAGACATCCCTGACAAGCCCATGACGGCACTTGGAACACAACGAGACAGTCCGTCCCCTGGAAGCCCATGGCATCACACTAGGACCTGTCCTCTCTGTGCCCTTCCCCCCACCGTACAAGCCATCAGCCAGCACAGTGTCTTGACACAAGCGTGAGGTGCACAGCACAGTCCACCTTTGGGCGCCTTTGTGAGGATCGGGCGAGTGGGTCACGCAGAGGAACTCCACCTGCGGGACCGCAGCCTTAGCCTGAACTCTGCCGCCTGCCCCAAACCCCGACGGACGCTCCGGTTGCCTCACCAAGCCAAAAGGCAGTGAAGGGGTAATGGCTCCCTGTCTGGCCTGGGCCTCTAATCAGAAACCACGGGGACTTCTGCTGTTCAGCTCTGAGACGCAGACCCCCGAGGGGTTTCGTCTGAAGCGGGAACCAGGCCCACGCAGACACAACGCCGTGAGCTCACGGGGCCTACGCCAGCGCCGACACCTAACCCTAGGATGCGAGCTGGCAGCCACGCCGTGCGAGAGCCAGGCCATTCACCCAGGACCTCCGATTGACGGACGCCCAACGAATGCGGAGAAGGGAACGAGCCCCAAGACGAGAGGCTCTCACACGCTGACGCCCTGGGCTGGTGTTTGGACGAGTGTGACCAAGGGGAAGCTGTCCCTCACTCCTGCCGTCCCTGGGGAAGACAACGTGCTGGACCTCAGTTTCGATGAGAACGACGGTAGTGAGTTCTCACTCATTTTGTTCAGATTTTCCAAGGAATGCATATGAGGGAGTCATCATCGATCCGAGCACATTCTGGGAACCTGGAACAAGTCAGAGGACAGGCTGGCCGGCTCAGCGGGTGAGCCCATCGCCTCCGAGTCCGCCAGCAGCCTGGAGAATCCAGAGCCAAGCCACCGAGCGAGAGGAACAGTCGATCCACCCTTAGAGCACGAGCCCGCATGCCACTGGGGACACGCGGACAGACAGCCTCTAAGGCAGGTCCACGAGAGCCCAGGGCCAAAGGCAGAACTGGCGACAACGTAAGGCTTACCGTCCTGAGCCACCCAC
The DNA here is from genome assembly GCF_020826845.1 of Diceros bicornis minor. NCBI lineage: Eukaryota > Metazoa > Chordata > Mammalia > Perissodactyla > Rhinocerotidae > Diceros > Diceros bicornis. The sequence continues at coordinate 76,078,942 of NC_080744.1, forward strand.
GGGCACCGTGCGCATCCTGGGCCACACTACTTCCGCCGTTCCCTCGCACCTCGGCTCATCAAAGGACACGAAGGTCTTCTCTCTCTGTGGCCGGCAGCGAGCTTCGCACGGCACTTGCCCCTGACAAGGGTAGAGACATCACACGCCTGCTTGAGAAACGTACCCAGGGGGTCAGATAACAAGATCCAGGCCAGAGTTTCCCCCGGGGTCACCTGCCATCTGCTTGTCCTCTACCTCTATCCCTTACGGGTGACCGAAGGCGTGTGTGACACCACGAGTGGAGGCAGGTATGCAGGACTGGGCGTGCGCGCGTGCGCCCGTGCGTGTGTGTTCGTGTGCGGAGACCTCGGCACCTGAAAAAGCATGCCGTCCGCACAGACGCCTGGCCTCGTGCCCCACCACCCGATGCAGGAGACCGGTGACTTCCAAAGCGGGAACGCCAACTTTGACCTCTGGAGGCTGCTCAAATTGGCCACGAGCTCCCTCTCTGAGAACCACTCCTTCTGAGCAAAGGGCACCGAGAAGCTACAGACAGCCTCGCGCCGACCGTGGACGTGATGTCAACGTGGACATCGTGTCCCCACGAGCCGCCTCAGGTGAACCGCACGTGACGGAAATGCGGCTGCCAGCAGAGCAAAATGACTGACAGGAAAGCTGGCCGCACGGGGACACGGGCAGCAGAACACAAGCAGCCCGTCTTCAACTGAAGTGGCCAAACGACTTCAGACCGGGCTCCGGTTTGGCCTCACTAAGCCCAAAGGCCCTCAGCGGGCCGGCAGGAGACCCCACTGGAACGGGTGGTCTTCAGCCACCACGACCCAGGGTAAAACCCGACTCAAACCACAGCAAATTCCCGCCCGGGCACCTGGCACCTGGCATTTCCACAGCCAGCGGGTTGCCGGCTGGCCTGCTGGCCTTCTAGGAAACGTTCAAGCCCCTGCCTGCCTGCTCCAAACAAGCAGCATCCTCACGCCTGCAAAACAAGTCCCCCTCGTTGGAGCCCCCAACACTGCGGCTGCACGAGGGCCAGGGAGCCTCACGCGGGACGGCCCTAAGGGAATTCTGACTGTGCATGAGTCGACCCCACCCCATTCAACCTCTGACCCCTTCCCTTTGGCCCCCTGACACCACAGACGATCTCACAGAGAGGACAAACGCTTCCTCCACGAAGACAAGACAAACAAGCAAACGAGGACACAGCTCCCACACAAGGAGACGTGGTCCTCCTCCACGCTAGACGTCTGTCCCCGGGGCAGGGCGCCTAGGATCGCAGCACTCTCGGTCTCGGCCACGCCCACAGGCTTCCACAAAGGAATCCCAACCCCTGCCAGGAGGATGTCAGCCACCCGGCCCAGGAAAAGCAAACTCTCCTGGAGTAACGCTTTCACCTTGGAAGCTCCGTGCCCGAGGGGGCAAAGGGGCAGACAGAACGTTCGCCTAAGCAATGTGGAGCAGAGGTGGCTGGCGGGCAGTCGTGGGCCTCTCGATCTCTTCAAGGCACCAGGAAGAGAACCACTGAGCGCCACTCCTCAGGAAGTGAGATGCCACCTACCGTAAAGGTCCTCTACCTCAGCGCATCCTCACGGACCCCGAAGCCTTCCCTGGCAGGCACCAGGCGGCAGCCCCCTTAGGGCCCAACGGCACCCCTGGCAAGCCCACGGCAGAGGCTGGAACACAACCAGGCGGTACAGCCTATGGAAGCCCGTGGAATCACGCTACGACCGGTCCTCTCCGTGCCCTACCCTCCCTGTCCACCGCGTCAGCCACCACAGTGTCTTGATCTCAGTGCTGGGTCCACATCGCAGCCGATCTTGGGCCCCCTTTGTGTCGACCGGGTGACGAGGTGCAATACAAGAGCTGCCAACGGCAGCACTGGGGCCTAGTTCCTCGGACCCCGCCCCCAAACCCACGGGCCGATAAAACCTCCTCACCGAGCAGCAAGGCAAGAACAGCTACTGCTACTTGCCTGGCCGAAACAGGGGCTCCGACCAGAAACCAGGGAAGAGTCTGCCGTTCGCCTTCGAGACACAGACCCCCGGGGCTACGTCTCAAGCCAGAACCTGGCCAACACATACTCCCTGCCGGGAACTCCCTGGGCCTGTGGCAACGCCACCCTCTCCGACTCTACAACTGGGATGCCACCGGGCCGCCACGCCAGCAGCGGCTGGCCATTCGACCAAGCCCCTCCGATTCGTGAACGCCCAACTAAAGCGGTCAAACTACTGATGCAAAGACGGGAGACCCTAGGATGCTGACGCCCTGGTGGTGGCTGCACGAGCGTGATCAACGAGAAGCTGTCCCTCACTCCTGTCAACCTTGGGGAAGACAAGGTGCTGGACCTCAGTTTCGATGAGAACGACGGTAGTGAGTTCTCACTCATTGTGTTCAGATTTCCAAGGAATGCATTTGAGGGAGTCATCATCGATCCGAGCACCTTCTGGGCAGCTGGAAGTTGTCACAAGGGAGGCTGGGTGGCGCAGCGGGTGAGCCCATCACCTCAGAGGCCGCCAGCAGCCTGGAGAATCCAGGATCCAAGCCAACGAGCAAGGGGAACTCTCCATCCACCCTTAGAGCGTGACCCCGCATGCCCCTGGGGACACGCGGACAAGAAGCCTCCAAGGCCGCTCCACGAATCCTAAAGCCAACGGCATCAGCTGGGCGCAAAGGAATTCTTACCGTCCTAAGCGATCCACGGGGCCGGCGCGCACCGTAAGCCACGCCTCTTCCGGGATTCCCTCGCATCTCCGCTCAACGGAGGACAGGCAGCTCTTCTCTTCCTGGTCGACGGCAAGCTTTGCACGGAGATTCCACCTGAGAAGTGCAGACAAATCACATGGCTGCTTGAGAAACGTAGCCAGGGTCTTAGGGAACAAGATCCAGGCCAAGGATTCCCCCGGGGCAAGCCCTGCATCTTCCTGCCCTCTACCTCTTTCCCTCAGCCACGACGGAAGGCGTGTGTGTGTGACACCACCAGGGCGGGACGGTGTGCAGCTAGGTGCGTGTGCGTGTCTTCGGGTGCGGAGGCCGAAGCCCCTGAAAAGGCTCGTCTTCCGCACAGACCCCCTGGCCTCAAGCCCTGCCACACGACGGCGGAGGACCGGTGACTTCCCAAGAAACGACGCCAACTTTGACCCCTACTGGTCAGGCGGCTGACCTCTAGGGAAGGCTGCTCCACTAGGCCCCAGACTCCCTCTGTCACAGCCACTCCTTCTGACCAACGGAAAACGAGACGCTAGCAGGCACACGCTCCGCCCGATTGCGGATGCTAAGGCTAGCTGGACCTTGGGTCCCCGCAAGCCGCCCCACGTGAACCGCACTTGAGGCGAACGCAGTGGCCACCGCCGTAACTAAACCGCCGACTCGAGGGCCTCCACCACGGGGACACGGGCTATAGGGAAGAAGCAGCCCATCTCAATCTGGAGTGGCCCCGCCACTTCAGGCCAGGTACCTCTTCGACCTAACTAATACGAAATGCCCACCGCGGGCCAGCAGGAAACCCGCCGGGAGGTGGAGGTCTACGGCCACCATGACCCACGCTAAAACCCGACTGAACCTCGAGCAAATTCCCATCCAGGGCCCTGGCATTTCCACAGCCGGCCGCTCTTTGGAACCTGGCCTTCCGGGAATCGGTCAACACACGGCTGCCCCGTCCAAAGCAGCACCCCCGGGCCTTCAAAACAAGTCCCCCAAGAGGTGCCTGGAACACTACACACACATCGGGGAGAAGTGAGCCTCAGGGAGGTCAGCCATGCAGGAATTTTGACTTTGCCTAACTCGACCCACCAGCTTCAACCGTTGACGCCTTCTTCGACACCTCTTACACCACAAACGACCTCCCATGGCTCAAAGGCTGGCTTCACCCAGGAAGACGAGAGCAAGACTTAAACTAGGACACGCACTCCACGCAAGGAGACGTGGACGTTTCCCAAGCTACACGTCTCTCCGGGGCAGTGCGCCTCGGGTCACAGCAACAGCCCCCGTCTCTGGCACGCCCACGGGCTTCCACAGATACGGCTAAAGTCCTCCGAGGGGGAATGATCCAACTGTGCCAGGAAAAGTGGACCAGCCTGGAGGTACACTTTCTCCTTGCAAACTCCGTGCCCAAGATCAGAGGGCAGAGGATCAGAGACAACGTTCGCCTAAGGACTCCATGAGCAGCGGTGGCCGGCCCGCAGTCCCGAGCCAGTGGCCCTCTTCAAGGGACCAGGAAGGGAACCATTTGGCGCCACCACTCTGGAACAGACATGCCACCCACCACAAGGGTCACCTACCACAGTGCATACACACGGGCCCGCAAGCCTTCTCTGGTACGCACCAAGTGGCAGCCCCGTCAGAGCCAGGAGACATCCCTGACAAGCCCATGACGGCACTTGGAACACAACGAGACAGTCCGTCCCCTGGAAGCCCATGGCATCACACTAGGACCTGTCCTCTCTGTGCCCTTCCCCCCACCGTACAAGCCATCAGCCGGCACAGTGTCTTGACACAAGCGTGAGGTGCACAGCACAGTCCACCTTTGGGCGCCTTTGTGAGGATCGGGCGAGTGGGTCACGCAGAGGAACTCCACCTGCGGGACCGCAGCCTTAGCCTGAACTCTGCCGCCTGCCCCAAACCCCGACGGACGCTCCGGTTGCCTCACCAAGCCAAAAGGCAGTGAAGGGGTAATGGCTCCCTGTCTGGCCTGGGCCTCTAATCAGAAACCACGGGGACTTCTGCTGTTCAGCTCTGAGACGCAGACCCCCGAGGGGTTTCGTCTGAAGCGGGAACCAGGCCCACGCAGACACAACGCCGTGAGCTCACGGGGCCTACGCCAGCGCCGACACCTAACCCTAGGATGCGAGCTGGCAGCCACGCCGTGCGAGAGCCAGGCCATTCACCCAGGACCTCCGATTGACGGACGCCCAACGAATGCGGAGAAGGGAACGAGCCCCAAGACGAGAGGCTCTCACACGCTGACGCCCTGGGCTGGTGTTTGGACGAGTGTGACCAAGGGGAAGCTGTCCCTCACTCCTGCCGTCCCTGGGGAAGACAACGTGCTGGACCTCAGTTTCGATGAGAACGACGGTAGTGAGTTCTCACTCATTTTGTTCAGATTTTCCAAGGAATGCATATGAGGGAGTCATCATCGATCCGAGCACATTCTGGGAACCTGGAACAAGTCAGAGGACAGGCTGGCCGGCTCAGCGGGTGAGCCCATCGCCTCCGAGTCCGCCAGCAGCCTGGAGAATCCAGAGCCAAGCCACCGAGCGAGAGGAACAGTCGATCCACCCTTAGAGCACGAGCCCGCATGCCACTGGGGACACGCGGACAGACAGCCTCTAAGGCAGGTCCACGAGAGCCCAGGGCCAAAGGCAGAACTGGCGACAACGTAAGGCTTACCGTCCTGAGCCACCCACGGGCACCGTGCGCATCCTGGGCCACACTACTTCCGCCGTTCCCTCGCACCTCGGCTCATCAAAGGACACGAAGGTCTTCTCTCTCTGTGGCCGGCAGCGAGCTTCGCACGGCACTTGCCCCTGACAAGGGTAGAGACATCACACGCCTGCTTGAGAAACGTACCCAGGGGGTCAGATAACAAGATCCAGGCCAGAGTTTCCCCCGGGGTCACCTGCCATCTGCTTGTCCTCTACCTCTATCCCTTACGGGTGACCGAAGGCGTGTGTGACACCACGAGTGGAGGCAGGTATGCAGGACTGGGCGTGCGCGCGTGCGCCCGTGCGTGTGTGTTCGTGTGCGGAGACCTCGGCACCTGAAAAAGCATGCCGTCCGCACAGACGCCTGGCCTCGTGCCCCACCACCCGATGCAGGAGACCGGTGACTTCCAAAGCGGGAACGCCAACTTTGACCTCTGGAGGCTGCTCAAATTGGCCACGAGCTCCCTCTCTGAGAACCACTCCTTCTGAGCAAAGGGCACCGAGAAGCTACAGACAGCCTCGCGCCGACCGTGGACGTGATGTCAACGTGGACATCGTGTCCCCACGAGCCGCCTCAGGTGAACCGCACGTGACGGAAATGCGGCTGCCAGCAGAGCAAAATGACTGACAGGAAAGCTGGCCGCACGGGGACACGGGCAGCAGAACACAAGCAGCCCGTCTTCAACTGAAGTGGCCAAACGACTTCAGACCGGGCTCCGGTTTGGCCTCACTAAGCCCAAAGGCCCTCAGCGGGCCGGCAGGAGACCCCACTGGAACGGGTGGTCTTCAGCCACCACGACCCAGGGTAAAACCCGACTCAAACCACAGCAAATTCCCGCCCGGGCACCTGGCACCTGGCATTTCCACAGCCAGCGGGTTGCCGGCTGGCCTGCTGGCCTTCTAGGAAACGTTCAAGCCCCTGCCTGCCTGCTCCAAACAAGCAGCATCCTCACGCCTGCAAAACAAGTCCCCCTCGTTGGAGCCCCCAACACTGCGGCTGCACGAGGGCCAGGGAGCCTCACGCGGGACGGCCCTAAGGGAATTCTGACTGTGCATGAGTCGACCCCATCCCATTCAACCTCTGACCCCTTCCCTTTGGCCCCCTGACACCACAGACGATCTCACAGAGAGGACAAACGCTTCCTCCACGAAGACAAGACAAACAAGCAAACGAGGACACAGCTCCCACACAAGGAGACGTGGTCCTCCTCCACGCTAGACGTCTGTCCCCGGGGCAGGGCGCCTAGGATCGCAGCACTCTCGGTCTCGGCCACGCCCACAGGCTTCCACAAAGGAATCCCAACCCCTGCCAGGAGGATGTCAGCCACCCGGCCCAGGAAAAGCAAACTCTCCTGGAGTAACGCTTTCACCTTGGAAGCTCCGTGCCCGAGGGGGCAAAGGGGCAGACAGAACGTTCGCCTAAGCAATGTGGAGCAGAGGTGGCTGGCGGGCAGTCGTGGGCCTCTCGATCTCTTCAAGGCACCAGGAAGAGAACCACTGAGCGCCACTCCTCAGGAAGTGAGATGCCACCTACCGTAAAGGTCCTCTACCTCAGCGCATCCTCACGGACCCCGAAGCCTTCCCTGGCAGGCACCAGGCGGCAGCCCCCTTAGGGCCCAACGGCACCCCTGGCAAGCCCACGGCAGAGGCTGGAACACAACCAGGCGGTACAGCCTATGGAAGCCCGTGGAATCACGCTACGACCGGTCCTCTCCGTGCCCTACCCTCCCTGTCCACCGCGTCAGCCACCACAGTGTCTTGATCTCAGTGCTGGGTCCACATCGCAGCCGATCTTGGGCCCCCTTTGTGTCGACCGGGTGACGAGGTGCAATACAAGAGCTGCCAACGGCAGCACTGGGGCCTAGTTCCTCGGACCCCGCCCCCAAACCCACGGGCCGATCAAACCTCCTCACCGAGCAGCAAGGCAAGAACAGCTACTGCTACTTGCCTGGCCGAAACAGGGGCTCCGACCAGAAACCAGGGAAGAGTCTGCCGTTCGCCTTCGAGACACAGACCCCCGGGGCTACGTCTCAAGCCAGAACCTGGCCAACACATACTCCCTGCCGGGAACTCCCTGGGCCTGTGGCAACGCCACCCTCTCCGACTCTACAACTGGGATGCCACCGGGCCGCCACGCCAGCAGCGGCTGGCCATTCGACCAAGCCCCTCCGATTCGTGAACGCCCAACTAAAGCGGTCAAACTACTGATGCAAAGACGGGAGACCCTAGGATGCTGACGCCCTGGTGGTGGCTGCACGAGCGTGATCAACGAGAAGCTGTCCCTCACTCCTGTCAACCTTGGGGAAGACAAGGTGCTGGACCTCAGTTTCGATGAGAACGACGGTAGTGAGTTCTCACTCATTGTGTTCAGATTTCCAAGGAATGCATTTGAGGGAGTCATCATCGATCCGAGCACCTTCTGGGCAGCTGGAAGTTGTCACAAGGGAGGCTGGGTGGCGCAGCGGGTGAGCCCATCACCTCAGAGGCCGCCAGCAGCCTGGAGAATCCAGGATCCAAGCCAACGAGCAAGGGGAACTCTCCATCCACCCTTAGAGCGTGACCCCGCATGCCCCTGGGGACACGCGGACAAGAAGCCTCCAAGGCCGCTCCACGAATCCTAAAGCCAACGGCATCAGCTGGGTGCAAAGGAATTCTTACCGTCCTAAGCGATCCACGGGGCCGGCGCGCACCGTAAGCCACGCCTCTTCCGGGATTCCCTCGCATCTCCGCTCAACGGAGGACAGGCAGCTCTTCTCTTCCTGGTCGACGGCAAGCTTTGCACGGAGATTCCACCTGAGAAGTGCAGACAAATCACATGGCTGCTTGAGAAACGTAGCCAGGGTCTTAGGGAACAAGATCCAGGCCAAGGATTCCCCCGGGGCAAGCCCTGCATCTTCCTGCCCTCTACCTCTTTCCCTCAGCCACGACGGAAGGCGTGTGTGTGTGACACCACCAGGGCGGGACGGTGTGCAGCTAGGTGCGTGTGCGTGTCTTCGGGTGCGGAGGCCGAAGCCCCTGAAAAGGCTCGTCTTCCGCACAGACCCCCTGGCCTCAAGCCCTGCCACACGACGGCGGAGGACCGGTGACTTCCCAAGAAACGACGCCAACTTTGACCCCTACTGGTCAGGCGGCTGACCTCTAGGGAAGGCTGCTCCACTAGGCCCCAGACTCCCTCTGTCACAGCCACTCCTTCTGACCAACGGAAAACGAGACGCTAGCAGGCACACGCTCCGCCCGATTGCGGATGCTAAGGCTAGCTGGACCTTGGGTCCCCGCAAGCCGCCCCACGTGAACCGCACTTGAGGCGAACGCAGTGGCCACCGCCGTAACTAAACCGCCGACTCGAGGGCCTCCACCACGGGGACACGGGCTATAGGGAAGAAGCAGCCCATCTCAATCTGAAGTGGCCCCGCCACTTCAGGCCAGGTACCTCTTCGACCTAACTAATACGAAATGCCCACCGCGGGCCAGCAGGAAACCCGCCGGGAGGTGGAGGTCTACGGCCACCATGACCCACGCTAAAACCCGACTGAACCTCGAGCAAATTCCCATCCAGGGCCCTGGCATTTCCACAGCCGGCCGCTCTTTGGAACCTGGCCTTCCGGGAATCGGTCAACACACGGCTGCCCCGTCCAAAGCAGCACCCCCGGGCCTTCAAAACAAGTCCCCCAAGAGGTGCCTGGAACACTACACACACATCGGGGAGAAGTGAGCCTCAGGGAGGTCAGCCATGCAGGAATTTTGACTTTGCCTAACTCGACCCACCAGCTTCAACCGTTGACGCCTTCTTCGACACCTCTTACACCACAAACGACCTCCCATGGCTCAAAGGCTGGCTTCACCCAGGAAGACGAGAGCAAGACTTAAACTAGGACACGCACTCCACGCAAGGAGACGTGGACGTTTCCCAAGCTACACGTCTCTCCGGGGCAGTGCGCCTCGGGTCACAGCAACAGCCCCCGTCTCTGGCACGCCCACGGGCTTCCACAGATACGGCTAAAGTCCTCCGAGGGGGAATGATCCAACTGTGCCAGGAAAAGTGGACCAGCCTGAAGGTACACTTTCTCCTTGCAAACTCCGTGCCCAAGATCAGAGGGCAGAGGATCAGAGACAACGTTCGCCTAAGGACTCCATGAGCAGCGGTGGCCGGCCCGCAGTCCCGAGCCAGTGGCCCTCTTCAAGGGACCAGGAAGGGAACCATTTGGCGCCACCACTCTGGAACAGACATGCCACCCACCACAAGGGTCACCTACCACAGTGCATACACACGGGCCCGCAAGCCTTCTCTGGTACGCACCAAGTGGCAGCCCCGTCAGAGCCAGGAGACATCCCTGACAAGCCCATGACGGCACTTGGAACACAACGAGACAGTCCGTCCCCTGGAAGCCCATGGCATCACACTAGGACCTGTCCTCTCTGTGCCCTTCCCCCCACCGTACAAGCCATCAGCCGGCACAGCGTCTTGACACAAGCGTGAGGTGCACAGCACAGTCCACCTTTGGGCGCCTTTGTGAGGATCGGGCGAGTGGGTCACGCAGAGGAACTCCACCTGCAGGACCGCAGCCTTAGCCTGAACTCTGCCGCCTGCCCCAAACCCCGACGGACGCTCCGGTTGCCTCACCAAGCCAAAAGGCAGTGAAGGGGTAATGGCTCCCTGTCTGGCCTGGGCCTCTAATCAGAAACCACGGGGACTTCTGCTGTTCAGCTCTGAGACGCAGACCCCCGAGGGGTTTCGTCTGAAGCGGGAACCAGGCCCACGCAGACACAACGCCGTGAGCTCACGGGGCCTATGCCAGCGCCGACACCTAACCCTAGGATGCGAGCTGGCAGCCACGCCGTGCGAGAGCCAGGCCATTCACCCAGGACCTCCGATTGACGGACGCCCAACGAATGCGGAGAAGGGAACGAGCCCCAAGGCGAGAGGCTCTCACACGCTGACGCCCTGGGCTGGTGTTTGGACGAGTGTGACCAAGGGGAAGCTGTCCCTCACTCCTGCCGTCCCTGGGGAAGACAACGTGCTGGACCTCAGTTTCGATGAGAACGACGGTAGTGAGTTCTCACTCATTTTGTTCAGATTTTCCAAGGAATGCATATGAGGGAGTCATCATCGATCCGAGCACATTCTGGGAACCTGGAACAAGTCAGAGGACAGGCTGGCCGGCTCAGCGGGTGAGCCCATCGCCTCCGAGTCCGCCAGCAGCCTGGAGAATCCAGAGCCAAGCCACCGAGCGAGAGGAACAGTCGATCCACCCTTAGAGCACGAGCCCGCATGCCACTGGGGACACGCGGACAGACAGCCTCTAAGGCAGGTCCACGAGAGCCCAGGGCCAAAGGCAGAACTGGCGACAACGTAAGGCTTACCGTCCTGAGCCACCCACGGGCACCGTGCGCATCCTGGGCCACACTACTTCCGCCGTTCCCTCGCACCTCGGCTCATCAAAGGACACGAAGGTCTTCTCTCTCTGTGGCCGGCAGCGAGCTTCGCACGGCACTTGCCCCTGACAAGGGTAGAGACATCACACGCCTGCTTGAGAAACGTACCCAGGGGGTCAGATAACAAGATCCAGGCCAGAGTTTCCCCCGGGGTCACCTGCCATCTGCTTGTCCTCTACCTCTATCCCTTACGGGTGACCGAAGGCGTGTGTGACACCACGAGTGGAGGCAGGTATGCAGGACTGGGCGTGCGCGCGTGCGCCCGTGCGTGTGTGTTCGTGTGCGGAGACCTCGGCACCTGAAAAAGCATGCCGTCCGCACAGACGCCTGGCCTCGTGCCCCACCACCCGATGCAGGAGACCGGTGACTTCCAAAGCGGGAACGCCAACTTTGACCTCTGGAGGCTGCTCAAATTGGCCACGAGCTCCCTCTCTGAGAACCACTCCTTCTGAGCAAAGGGCACCGAGAAGCTACAGACAGCCTCGCGCCGACCGTGGACGTGATGTCAACGTGGACATCGTGTCCCCACGAGCCGCCTCAGGTGAACCGCACGTGACGGAAATGCGGCTGCCAGCAGAGCAAAATGACTGACAGGAAAGCTGGCCGCACGGGGACACGGGCAGCAGAACACAAGCAGCCCGTCTTCAACTGAAGTGGCCAAACGACTTCAGACCGGGCTCCGGTTTGGCCTCACTAAGCCCAAAGGCCCTCAGCGGGCCGGCAGGAGACCCCACTGGAACGGGTGGTCTTCAGCCACCACGACCCAGGGTAAAACCCGACTCAAACCACAGCAAATTCCCGCCCGGGCACCTGGCACCTGGCATTTCCACAGCCAGCGGGTTGCCGGCTGGCCTGCTGGCCTTCTAGGAAACGTTCAAGCCCCTGCCTGCCTGCTCCAAACAAGCAGCATCCTCACGCCTGCAAAACAAGTCCCCCTCGTTGGAGCCCCCAACACTGCGGCTGCACGAGGGCCAGGGAGCCTCACGCGGGACGGCCCTAAGGGAATTCTGACTGTGCATGAGTCGACCCCATCCCATTCAACCTCTGACCCCTTCCCTTTGGCCCCCTGACACCACAGACGATCTCACAGAGAGGACAAACGCTTCCTCCACGAAGACAAGACAAACAAGCAAACGAGGACACAGCTCCCACACAAGGAGACGTGGTCCTCCTCCACGCTAGACGTCTGTCCCCGGGGCAGGGCGCCTAGGATCGCAGCACTCTCGGTCTCGGCCACGCCCACAGGCTTCCACAAAGGAATCCCAACCCCTGCCAGGAGGATGTCAGCCACCCGGCCCAGGAAAAGCAAACTCTCCTGGAGTAACGCTTTCACCTTGGAAGCTCCGTGCCCGAGGGGGCAAAGGGGCAGACAGAACGTTCGCCTAAGCAATGTGGAGCAGAGGTGGCTGGCGGGCAGTCGTGGGCCTCTCGATCTCTTCAAGGCACCAGGAAGAGAACCACTGAGCGCCACTCCTCAGGAAGTGAGATGCCACCTACCGTAAAGGTCCTCTACCTCAGCGCATCCTCACGGACCCCGAAGCCTTCCCTGGCAGGCACCAGGCGGCAGCCCCCTTAGGGCCCAACGGCACCCCTGGCAAGCCCACGGCAGAGGCTGGAACACAACCAGGCGGTACAGCCTATGGAAGCCCGTGGAATCACGCTACGACCGGTCCTCTCCGTGCCCTACCCTCCCTGTCCACCGCGTCAGCCACCACAGTGTCTTGATCTCAGTGCTGGGTCCACATCGCAGCCGATCTTGGGCCCCCTTTGTGTCGACCGGGTGACGAGGTGCAATACAAGAGCTGCCAACGGCAGCACTGGGGCCTAGTTCCTCGGACCCCGCCCCCAAACCCACGGGCCGATCAAACCTCCTCACCGAGCAGCAAGGCAAGAACAGCTACTGCTACTTGCCTGGCCGAAACAGGGGCTCCGACCAGAAACCAGGGAAGAGTCTGCCGTTCGCCTTCGAGACACAGACCCCCGGGGCTACGTCTCAAGCCAGAACCTGGCCAACACATACTCCCTGCCGGGAACTCCCTGGGCCTGTGGCAACGCCACCCTCTCCGACTCTACAACTGGGATGCCACCGGGCCGCCACGCCAGCAGCGGCTGGCCATTCGACCAAGCCCCTCCGATTCGTGAACGCCCAACTAAAGCGGTCAAACTACTGATGCAAAGACGGGAGACCCTAGGATGCTGACGCCCTGGTGGTGGCTGCACGAGCGTGATCAACGAGAAGCTGTCCCTCACTCCTGTCAACCTTGGGGAAGACAAGGTGCTGGACCTCAGTTTCGATGAGAACGACGGTAGTGAGTTCTCACTCATTGTGTTCAGATTTCCAAGGAATGCATTTGAGGGAGTCATCATCGATCCGAGCACCTTCTGGGCAGCTGGAAGTTGTCACAAGGGAGGCTGGGTGGCGCAGCGGGTGAGCCCATCACCTCAGAGGCCGCCAGCAGCCTGGAGAATCCAGGATCCAAGCCAACGAGCAAGGGGAACTCTCCATCCACCCTTAGAGCGTGACCCCGCATGCCCCTGGGGACACGCGGACAAGAAGCCTCCAAGGCCGCTCCACGAATCCTAAAGCCAACGGCATCAGCTGGGTGCAAAGGAATTCTTACCGTCCTAAGCGATCCACGGGGCCGGCGCGCACCGTAAGCCACGCCTCTTCCGGGATTCCCTCGCATCTCCGCTCAACGGAGGACAGGCAGCTCTTCTCTTCCTGGTCGACGGCAAGCTTTGCACGGAGATTCCACCTGAGAAGTGCAGACAAATCACATGGCTGCTTGAGAAACGTAGCCAGGGTCTTAGGGAACAAGATCCAGGCCAAGGATTCCCCCGGGGCAAGCCCTGCATCTTCCTGCCCTCTACCTCTTTCCCTCAGCCACGACGGAAGGCGTGTGTGTGTGACACCACCAGGGCGGGACGGTGTGCAGCTAGGTGCGTGTGCGTGTCTTCGGGTGCGGAGGCCGAAGCCCCTGAAAAGGCTCGTCTTCCGCACAGACCCCCTGGCCTCAAGCCCTGCCACACGACGGCGGAGGACCGGTGACTTCCCAAGAAACGACGCCAACTTTGACCCCTACTGGTCAGGCGGCTGACCTCTAGGGAAGGCTGCTCCACTAGGCCCCAGACTCCCTCTGTCACAGCCACTCCTTCTGACCAACGGAAAACGAGACGCTAGCAGGCACACGCTCCGCCCGATTGCGGATGCTAAGGCTAGCTGGACCTTGGGTCCCCGCAAGCCGCCCCACGTGAACCGCACTTGAGGCGAACGCAGTGGCCACCGCCGTAACTAAACCGCCGACTCGAGGGCCTCCACCACGGGGACACGGGCTATAGGGAAGAAGCAGCCCATCTCAATCTGAAGTGGCCCCGCCACTTCAGGCCAGGTACCTCTTCGACCTAACTAATACGAAATGCCCACCGCGGGCCAGCAGGAAACCCGCCGGGAGGTGGAGGTCTACGGCCACCATGACCCACGCTAAAACCCGACTGAACCTCGAGCAAATTCCCATCCAGGGACCTGGCATTTCCACAGCCGGCCGCTCTTTGGAACCTGGCCTTCCGGGAATCGGTCAACACACGGCTGCCCCGTCCAAAGCAGCACCCCCGGGCCTTCAAAACAAGTCCCCCAAGAGGTGCCTGGAACACTACACACACATCGGGGAGAAGTGAGCCTCAGGGAGGTCAGCCATGCAGGAATTTTGACTTTGCCTAACTCGACCCACCAGCTTCAACCGTTGACGCCTTCTTCGACACCTCTTACACCACAAACGACCTCCCATGGCTCAAAGGCTGGCTTCACCCAGGAAGACGAGAGCAAGACTTAAACTAGGACACGCACTCCACGCAAGGAGACGTGGACGTTTCCCAAGCTACACGTCTCTCCGGGGCAGTGCGCCTCGGGTCACAGCAACAGCCCCCGTCTCTGGCACGCCCACGGGCTTCCACAGATACGGCTAAAGTCCTCCGAGGGGGAATGATCCAACTGTGCCAGGAAAAGTGGACCAGCCTGAAGGTACACTTTCTCCTTGCAAACTCCGTGCCCAAGATCAGAGGGCAGAGGATCAGAGACAACGTTCGCCTAAGGACTCCATGAGCAGCGGTGGCCGGCCCGCAGTCCCGAGCCAGTGGCCCTCTTCAAGGGACCAGGAAGGGAACCATTTGGCGCCACCACTCTGGAACAGACATGCCACCCACCACAAGGGTCACCTACCACAGTGCATACACACGGGCCCGCAAGCCTTCTCTGGTACGCACCAAGTGGCAGCCCCGTCAGAGCCAGGAGACATCCCTGACAAGCCCATGACGGCACTTGGAACACAACGAGACAGTCCGTCCCCTGGAAGCCCATGGCATCACACTAGGACCTGTCCTCTCTGTGCCCTTCCCCCCACCGTACAAGCCATCAGCCGGCACAGCGTCTTGACACAAGCGTGAGGTGCACAGCACAGTCCACCTTTGGGCGCCTTTGTGAGGATCGGGCGAGTGGGTCACGCAGAGGAACTCCACCTGCAGGACCGCAGCCTTAGCCTGAACTCTGCCGCCTGCCCCAAACCCCGACGGACGCTCCGGTTGCCTCACCAAGCCAAAAGGCAGTGAAGGGGTAATGGCTCCCTGTCTGGCCTGGGCCTCTAATCAGAAACCACGGGGACTTCTGCTGTTCAGCTCTGAGACGCAGACCCCCGAGGGGTTTCGTCTGAAGCGGGAACCAGGCCCACGCAGACACAACGCCGTGAGCTCACGGGGCCTATGCCAGCGCCGACACCTAACCCTAGGATGCGAGCTGGCAGCCACGCCGTGCGAGAGCCAGGCCATTCACCCAGGACCTCCGATTGACGGACGCCCAACGAATGCGGAGAAGGGAACGAGCCCCAAGGCGAGAGGCTCTCACACGCTGACGCCCTGGGCTGGTGTTTGGACGAGTGTGACCAAGGGGAAGCTGTCCCTCACTCCTGCCGTCCCTGGGGAAGACAACGTGCTGGACCTCAGTTTCGATGAGAACGACGGTAGTGAGTTCTCACTCATTTTGTTCAGATTTTCCAAGGAATGCATATGAGGGAGTCATCATCGATCCGAGCACATTCTGGGAACCTGGAACAAGTCAGAGGACAGGCTGGCCGGCTCAGCGGGTGAGCCCATCGCCTCCGAGTCCGCCAGCAGCCTGGAGAATCCAGAGCCAAGCCACCGAGCGAGAGGAACAGTCGATCCACCCTTAGAGCACGAGCCCGCATGCCACTGGGGACACGCGGACAGACAGCCTCTAAGGCAGGTCCACGAGAGCCCAGGGCCAAAGGCAGAACTGGCGACAACGTAAGGCTTACCGTCCTGAGCCACCCACGGGCACCGTGCGCATCCTGGGCCACACTACTTCCGCCGTTCCCTCGCACCTCGGCTCATCAAAGGACACGAAGGTCTTCTCTCTCTGTGGCCGGCAGCGAGCTTCGCACGGCACTTGCCCCTGACAAGGGTAGAGACATCACACGCCTGCTTGAGAAACGTACCCAGGGGGTCAGATAACAAGATCCAGGCCAGAGTTTCCCCCGGGGTCACCTGCCATCTGCTTGTCCTCTACCTCTATCCCTTACGGGTGACCGAAGGCGTGTGTGACACCACGAGTGGAGGCAGGTATGCAGGACTGGGCGTGCGCGCGTGCGCCCGTGCGTGTGTGTTCGTGTGCGGAGACCTCGGCACCTGAAAAAGCATGCCGTCCGCACAGACGCCTGGCCTCGTGCCCCACCACCCGATGCAGGAGACCGGTGACTTCCAAAGCGGGAACGCCAACTTTGACCTCTGGAGGCTGCTCAAATTGGCCACGAGCTCCCTCTCTGAGAACCACTCCTTCTGAGCAAAGGGCACCGAGAAGCTACAGACAGCCTCGCGCCGACCGTGGACGTGATGTCAACGTGGACATCGTGTCCCCACGAGCCGCCTCAGGTGAACCGCACGTGACGGAAATGCGGCTGCCAGCAGAGCAAAATGACTGACAGGAAAGCTGGCCGCACGGGGACACGGGCAGCAGAACACAAGCAGCCCGTCTTCAACTGAAGTGGCCAAACGACTTCAGACCGGGCTCCGGTTTGGCCTCACTAAGCCCAAAGGCCCTCAGCGGGCCGGCAGGAGACCCCACTGGAACGGGTGGTCTTCAGCCACCACGACCCAGGGTAAAACCCGACTCAAACCACAGCAAATTCCCGCCCGGGCACCTGGCACCTGGCATTTCCACAGCCAGCGGGTTGCCGGCTGGCCTGCTGGCCTTCTAGGAAACGTTCAAGCCCCTGCCTGCCTGCTCCAAACAAGCAGCATCCTCACGCCTGCAAAACAAGTCCCCCTCGTTGGAGCCCCCAACACTGCGGCTGCACGAGGGCCAGGGAGCCTCACGCGGGACGGCCCTAAGGGAATTCTGACTGTGCATGAGTCGACCCCATCCCATTCAACCTCTGACCCCTTCCCTTTGGCCCCCTGACACCACAGACGATCTCACAGAGAGGACAAACGCTTCCTCCACGAAGACAAGACAAACAAGCAAACGAGGACACAGCTCCCACACAAGGAGACGTGGTCCTCCTCCACGCTAGACGTCTGTCCCCGGGGCAGGGCGCCTAGGATCGCAGCACTCTCGGTCTCGGCCACGCCCACAGGCTTCCACAAAGGAATCCCAACCCCTGCCAGGAGGATGTCAGCCACCCGGCCCAGGAAAAGCAAACTCTCCTGGAGTAACGCTTTCACCTTGGAAGCTCCGTGCCCGAGGGGGCAAAGGGGCAGACAGAACGTTCGCCTAAGCAATGTGGAGCAGAGGTGGCTGGCGGGCAGTCGTGGGCCTCTCGATCTCTTCAAGGCACCAGGAAGAGAACCACTGAGCGCCACTCCTCAGGAAGTGAGATGCCACCTACCGTAAAGGTCCTCTACCTCAGCGCATCCTCACGGACCCCGAAGCCTTCCCTGGCAGGCACCAGGCGGCAGCCCCCTTAGGGCCCAACGGCACCCCTGGCAAGCCCACGGCAGAGGCTGGAACACAACCAGGCGGTACAGCCTATGGAAGCCCGTGGAATCACGCTACGACCGGTCCTCTCCGTGCCCTACCCTCCCTGTCCACCGCGTCAGCCACCACAGTGTCTTGATCTCAGTGCTGGGTCCACATCGCAGCCGATCTTGGGCCCCCTTTGTGTCGACCGGGTGACGAGGTGCAATACAAGAGCTGCCAACGGCAGCACTGGGGCCTAGTTCCTCGGACCCCGCCCCCAAACCCACGGGCCGATCAAACCTCCTCACCGAGCAGCAAGGCAAGAACAGCTACTGCTACTTGCCTGGCCGAAACAGGGGCTCCGACCAGAAACCAGGGAAGAGTCTGCCGTTCGCCTTCGAGACACAGACCCCCGGGGCTACGTCTCAAGCCAGAACCTGGCCAACACATACTCCCTGCCGGGAACTCCCTGGGCCTGTGGCAACGCCACCCTCTCCGACTCTACAACTGGGATGCCACCGGGCCGCCACGCCAGCAGCGGCTGGCCATTCGACCAAGCCCCTCCGATTCGTGAACGCCCAACTAAAGCGGTCAAACTACTGATGCAAAGACGGGAGACCCTAGGATGCTGACGCCCTGGTGGTGGCTGCACGAGCGTGATCAACGAGAAGCTGTCCCTCACTCCTGTCAACCTTGGGGAAGACAAGGTGCTGGACCTCAGTTTCGATGAGAACGACGGTAGTGAGTTCTCACTCATTGTGTTCAGATTTCCAAGGAATGCATTTGAGGGAGTCATCATCGATCCGAGCACCTTCTGGGCAGCTGGAAGTTGTCACAAGGGAGGCTGGGTGGCGCAGCGGGTGAGCCCATCACCTCAGAGGCCGCCAGCAGCCTGGAGAATCCAGGATCCAAGCCAACGAGCAAGGGGAACTCTCCATCCACCCTTAGAGCGTGACCCCGCATGCCCCTGGGGACACGCGGACAAGAAGCCTCCAAGGCCGCTCCACGAATCCTAAAGCCAACGGCATCAGCTGGGTGCAAAGGAATTCTTACCGTCCTAAGCGATCCACGGGGCCGGCGCGCACCGTAAGCCACGCCTCTTCCGGGATTCCCTCGCATCTCCGCTCAACGGAGGACAGGCAGCTCTTCTCTTCCTGGTCGACGGCAAGCTTTGCACGGAGATTCCACCTGAGAAGTGCAGACAAATCACATGGCTGCTTGAGAAACGTAGCCAGGGTCTTAGGGAACAAGATCCAGGCCAAGGATTCCCCCGGGGCAAGCCCTGCATCTTCCTGCCCTCTACCTCTTTCCCTCAGCCACGACGGAAGGCGTGTGTGTGTGACACCACCAGGGCGGGACGGTGTGCAGCTAGGTGCGTGTGCGTGTCTTCGGGTGCGGAGGCCGAAGCCCCTGAAAAGGCTCGTCTTCCGCACAGACCCCCTGGCCTCAAGCCCTGCCACACGACGGCGGAGGACCGGTGACTTCCCAAGAAACGACGCCAACTTTGACCCCTACTGGTCAGGCGGCTGACCTCTAGGGAAGGCTGCTCCACTAGGCCCCAGACTCCCTCTGTCACAGCCACTCCTTCTGACCAACGGAAAACGAGACGCTAGCAGGCACACGCTCCGCCCGATTGCGGATGCTAAGGCTAGCTGGACCTTGGGTCCCCGCAAGCCGCCCCACGTGAACCGCACTTGAGGCGAACGCAGTGGCCACCGCCGTAACTAAACCGCCGACTCGAGGGCCTCCACCACGGGGACACGGGCTATAGGGAAGAAGCAGCCCATCTCAATCTGAAGTGGCCCCGCCACTTCAGGCCAGGTACCTCTTCGACCTAACTAATACGAAATGCCCACCGCGGGCCAGCAGGAAACCCGCCGGGAGGTGGAGGTCTACGGCCACCATGACCCACGCTAAAACCCGACTGAACCTCGAGCAAATTCCCATCCAGGGCCCTGGCATTTCCACAGCCGGCCGCTCTTTGGAACCTGGCCTTCCGGGAATCGGTCAACACACGGCTGCCCCGTCCAAAGTAGCACCCCCGGGCCTTCAAAACAAGTCCCCCAAGAGGTGCCTGGAACACTACACACACATCGGGGAGAAGTGAGCCTCAGGGAGGTCAGCCATGCAGGAATTTTGACTTTGCCTAACTCGACCCACCAGCTTCAACCGTTGACGCCTTCTTCGACACCTCTTACACCACAAACGACCTCCCATGGCTCAAAGGCTGGCTTCACCCAGGAAGACGAGAGCAAGACTTAAACTAGGACACGCACTCCACGCAAGGAGACGTGGACGTTTCCCAAGCTACACGTCTCTCCGGGGCAGTGCGCCTCGGGTCACAGCAACAGCCCCCGTCTCTGGCACGCCCACGGGCTTCCACAGATACGGCTAAAGTCCTCCGAGGGGGAATGATCCAACTGTGCCAGGAAAAGTGGACCAGCCTGAAGGTACACTTTCTCCTTGCAAACTCCGTGCCCAAGATCAGAGGGCAGAGGATCAGAGACAACGTTCGCCTAAGGACTCCATGAGCAGCGGTGGCCGGCCCGCAGTCCCGAGCCAGTGGCCCTCTTCAAGGGACCAGGAAGGGAACCATTTGGCGCCACCACTCTGGAACAGACATGCCACCCACCACAAGGGTCACCTACCACAGTGCATACACACGGGCCCGCAAGCCTTCTCTGGTACGCACCAAGTGGCAGCCCCGTCAGAGCCAGGAGACATCCCTGACAAGCCCATGACGGCACTTGGAACACAACGAGACAGTCCGTCCCCTGGAAGCCCATGGCATCACACTAGGACCTGTCCTCTCTGTGCCCTTCCCCCCACCGTACAAGCCATCAGCCGGCACAGCGTCTTGACACAAGCGTGAGGTGCACAGCACAGTCCACCTTTGGGCGCCTTTGTGAGGATCGGGCGAGTGGGTCACGCAGAGGAACTCCACCTGCAGGACCGCAGCCTTAGCCTGAACTCTGCCGCCTGCCCCAAACCCCGACGGACGCTCCGGTTGCCTCACCAAGCCAAAAGGCAGTGAAGGGGTAATGGCTCCCTGTCTGGCCTGGGCCTCTAATCAGAAACCACGGGGACTTCTGCTGTTCAGCTCTGAGACGCAGACCCCCGAGGGGTTTCGTCTGAAGCGGGAACCAGGCCCACGCAGACACAACGCCGTGAGCTCACGGGGCCTATGCCAGCGCCGACACCTAACCCTAGGATGCGAGCTGGCAGCCACGCCGTGCGAGAGCCAGGCCATTCACCCAGGACCTCCGATTGACGGACGCCCAACGAATGCGGAGAAGGGAACGAGCCCCAAGGCGAGAGGCTCTCACACGCTGACGCCCTGGGCTGGTGTTTGGACGAGTGTGACCAAGGGGAAGCTGTCCCTCACTCCTGCCGTCCCTGGGGAAGACAACGTGCTGGACCTCAGTTTCGATGAGAACGACGGTAGTGAGTTCTCACTCATTTTGTTCAGATTTTCCAAGGAATGCATATGAGGGAGTCATCATCGATCCGAGCACATTCTGGGAACCTGGAACAAGTCAGAGGACAGGCTGGCCGGCTCAGCGGGTGAGCCCATCGCCTCCGAGTCCGCCAGCAGCCTGGAGAATCCAGAGCCAAGCCACCGAGCGAGAGGAACAGTCGATCCACCCTTAGAGCACGAGCCCGCATGCCACTGGGGACACGCGGACAGACAGCCTCTAAGGCAGGTCCACGAGAGCCCAGGGCCAAAGGCAGAACTGGCGACAACGTAAGGCTTACCGTCCTGAGCCACCCACGGGCACCGTGCGCATCCTGGGCCACACTACTTCCGCCGTTCCCTCGCACCTCGGCTCATCAAAGGACACGAAGGTCTTCTCTCTCTGTGGCCGGCAGCGAGCTTCGCACGGCACTTGCCCCTGACAAGGGTAGAGACATCACACGCCTGCTTGAGAAACGTACCCAGGGGGTCAGATAACAAGATCCAGGCCAGAGTTTCCCCCGGGGTCACCTGCCATCTGCTTGTCCTCTACCTCTATCCCTTACGGGTGACCGAAGGCGTGTGTGACACCACGAGTGGAGGCAGGTATGCAGGACTGGGCGTGCGCGCGTGCGCCCGTGCGTGTGTGTTCGTGTGCGGAGACCTCGGCACCTGAAAAAGCATGCCGTCCGCACAGACGCCTGGCCTCGTGCCCCACCACCCGATGCAGGAGACCGGTGACTTCCAAAGCGGGAACGCCAACTTTGACCTCTGGAGGCTGCTCAAATTGGCCACGAGCTCCCTCTCTGAGAACCACTCCTTCTGAGCAAAGGGCACCGAGAAGCTACAGACAGCCTCGCGCCGACCGTGGATGTGATGTCAACGTGGACATCGTGTCCCCACGAGCCGCCTCAGGTGAACCGCACGTGACGGAAATGCGGCTGCCAGCAGAGCAAAATGACTGACAGGAAAGCTGGCCGCACGGGGACACGGGCAGCAGAACACAAGCAGCCCGTCTTCAACTGAAGTGGCCAAACGACTTCAGACCGGGCTCCGGTTTGGCCTCACTAAGCCCAAAGGCCCTCAGCGGGCCGGCAGGAGACCCCACTGGAACGGGTGGTCTTCAGCCACCACGACCCAGGGTAAAACCCGACTCAAACCACAGCAAATTCCCGCCCGGGCACCTGGCACCTGGCATTTCCACAGCCAGCGGGTTGCCGGCTGGCCTGCTGGCCTTCTAGGAAACGTTCAAGCCCCTGCCTGCCTGCTCCAAACAAGCAGCATCCTCACGCCTGCAAAACAAGTCCCCCTCGTTGGAGCCCCCAACACTGCGGCTGCACGAGGGCCAGGGAGCCTCACGCGGGACGGCCCTAAGGGAATTCTGACCGTGCATGAGTCGACCCCATCCCATTCAACCTCTGACCCCTTCCCTTTGGCCCCCTGACACCACAGACGATCTCACAGAGAGGACAAACGCTTCCTCCACGAAGACAAGACAAACAAGCAAACGAGGACACAGCTCCCACACAAGGAGACGTGGTCCTCCTCCACGCTAGACGTCTGTCCCCGGGGCAGGGCGCCTAGGATCGCAGCACTCTCGGTCTCGGCCACGCCCACAGGCTTCCACAAAGGAATCCCAACCCCTGCCAGGAGGATGTCAGCCACCCGGCCCAGGAAAAGCAAACTCTCCTGGAGTAACGCTTTCACCTTGGAAGCTCCGTGCCCGAGGGGGCAAAGGGGCAGACAGAACGTTCGCCTAAGCAATGTGGAGCAGAGGTGGCTGGCGGGCAGTCGTGGGCCTCTCGATCTCTTCAAGGCACCAGGAAGAGAACCACTGAGCGCCACTCCTCAGGAAGTGAGATGCCACCTACCGTAAAGGTCCTCTACCTCAGCGCATCCTCACGGACCCCGAAGCCTTCCCTGGCAGGCACCAGGCGGCAGCCCCCTTAGGGCCCAACGGCACCCCTGGCAAGCCCACGGCAGAGGCTGGAACACAACCAGGCGGTACAGCCTATGGAAGCCCGTGGAATCACGCTACGACCGGTCCTCTCCGTGCCCTACCCTCCCTGTCCACCGCGTCAGCCACCACAGTGTCTTGATCTCAGTGCTGGGTCCACATCGCAGCCGATCTTGGGCCCCCTTTGTGTCGACCGGGTGACGAGGTGCAATACAAGAGCTGCCAACGGCAGCACTGGGGCCTAGTTCCTCGGACCCCGCCCCCAAACCCACGGGCCGATCAAACCTCCTCACCGAGCAGCAAGGCAAGAACAGCTACTGCTACTTGCCTGGCCGAAACAGGGGCTCCGACCAGAAACCAGGGAAGAGTCTGCCGTTCGCCTTCGAGACACAGACCCCCGGGGCTACGTCTCAAGCCAGAACCTGGCCAACACATACTCCCTGCCGGGAACTCCCTGGGCCTGTGGCAACGCCACCCTCTCCGACTCTACAACTGGGATGCCACCGGGCCGCCACGCCAGCAGCGGCTGGCCATTCGACCAAGCCCCTCCGATTCGTGAACGCCCAACTAAAGCGGTCAAACTACTGATGCAAAGACGGGAGACCCTAGGATGCTGACGCCCTGGTGGTGGCTGCACGAGCGTGATCAACGAGAAGCTGTCCCTCACTCCTGTCAACCTTGGGGAAGACAAGGTGCTGGACCTCAGTTTCGATGAGAACGACGGTAGTGAGTTCTCACTCATTGTGTTCAGATTTCCAAGGAATGCATTTGAGGGAGTCATCATCGATCCGAGCACCTTCTGGGCAGCTGGAAGTTGTCACAAGGGAGGCTGGGTGGCGCAGCGGGTGAGCCCATCACCTCAGAGGCCGCCAGCAGCCTGGAGAATCCAGGATCCAAGCCAACGAGCAAGGGGAACTCTCCATCCACCCTTAGAGCGTGACCCCGCATGCCCCTGGGGACACGCGGACAAGAAGCCTCCAAGGCCGCTCCACGAATCCTAAAGCCAACGGCATCAGCTGGGTGCAAAGGAATTCTTACCGTCCTAAGCGATCCACGGGGCCGGCGCGCACCGTAAGCCACGCCTCTTCCGGGATTCCCTCGCATCTCCGCTCAACGGAGGACAGGCAGCTCTTCTCTTCCTGGTCGACGGCAAGCTTTGCACGGAGATTCCACCTGAGAAGTGCAGACAAATCACATGGCTGCTTGAGAAACGTAGCCAGGGTCTTAGGGAACAAGATCCAGGCCAAGGATTCCCCCGGGGCAAGCCCTGCATCTTCCTGCCCTCTACCTCTTTCCCTCAGCCACGACGGAAGGCGTGTGTGTGTGACACCACCAGGGCGGGACGGTGTGCAGCTAGGTGCGTGTGCGTGTCTTCGGGTGCGGAGGCCGAAGCCCCTGAAAAGGCTCGTCTTCCGCACAGACCCCCTGGCCTCAAGCCCTGCCACACGACGGCGGAGGACCGGTGACTTCCCAAGAAACGACGCCAACTTTGACCCCTACTGGTCAGGCGGCTGACCTCTAGGGAAGGCTGCTCCACTAGGCCCCAGACTCCCTCTGTCACAGCCACTCCTTCTGACCAACGGAAAACGAGACGCTAGCAGGCACACGCTCCGCCCGATTGCGGATGCTAAGGCTAGCTGGACCTTGGGTCCCCGCAAGCCGCCCCACGTGAACCGCACTTGAGGCGAACGCAGTGGCCACCGCCGTAACTAAACCGCCGACTCGAGGGCCTCCACCACGGGGACACGGGCTATAGGGAAGAAGCAGCCCATCTCAATCTGAAGTGGCCCCGCCACTTCAGGCCAGGTACCTCTTCGACCTAACTAATACGAAATGCCCACCGCGGGCCAGCAGGAAACCCGCCGGGAGGTGGAGGTCTACGGCCACCATGACCCACGCTAAAACCCGACTGAACCTCGAGCAAATTCCCATCCAGGGCCCTGGCATTTCCACAGCCGGCCGCTCTTTGGAACCTGGCCTTCCGGGAATCGGTCAACACACGGCTGCCCCGTCCAAAGCAGCACCCCCGGGCCTTCAAAACAAGTCCCCCAAGAGGTGCCTGGAACACTACACACACATGGGGGAGAAGTGAGCCTCAGGGAGGTCAGCCATGCAGGAATTTTGACTTTGCCTAACTCGACCCACCAGCTTCAACCGTTGACGCCTTCTTCGACACCTCTTACACCACAAACGACCTCCCATGGCTCAAAGGCTGGCTTCACCCAGGAAGACGAGAGCAAGACTTAAACTAGGACACGCACTCCACGCAAGGAGACGTGGACGTTTCCCAAGCTACACGTCTCTCCGGGGCAGTGCGCCTCGGGTCACAGCAACAGCCCCCGTCTCTGGCACGCCCACGGGCTTCCACAGATACGGCTAAAGTCCTCCGAGGGGGAATGATCCAACTGTGCCAGGAAAAGTGGACCAGCCTGGAGGTACACTTTCTCCTTGCAAACTCCGTGCCCAAGATCAGAGGGCAGAGGATCAGAGACAACGTTCGCCTAAGGACTCCATGAGCAGCGGTGGCCGGCCCGCAGTCCCGAGCCAGTGGCCCTCTTCAAGGGACCAGGAAGGGAACCATTTGGCGCCACCACTCTGGAACAGACATGCCACCCACCACAAGGGTCACCTACCACAGTGCATACACACGGGCCCGCAAGCCTTCTCTGGTACGCACCAAGTGGCAGCCCCGTCAGAGCCAGGAGACATCCCTGACAAGCCCATGACGGCACTTGGAACACAACGAGACAGTCCGTCCCCTGGAAGCCCATGGCATCACACTAGGACCTGTCCTCTCTGTGCCCTTCCCCCCACCGTACAAGCCATCAGCCGGCACAGCGTCTTGACACAAGCGTGAGGTGCACAGCACAGTCCACCTTTGGGCGCCTTTGTGAGGATCGGGCGAGTGGGTCACGCAGAGGAACTCCACCTGCAGGACCGCAGCCTTAGCCTGAACTCTGCCGCCTGCCCCAAACCCCGACGGACGCTCCGGTTGCCTCACCAAGCCAAAAGGCAGTGAAGGGGTAATGGCTCCCTGTCTGGCCTGGGCCTCTAATCAGAAACCACGGGGACTTCTGCTGTTCAGCTCTGAGACGCAGACCCCCGAGGGGTTTCGTCTGAAGCGGGAACCAGGCCCACGCAGACACAACGCCGTGAGCTCACGGGGCCTATGCCAGCGCCGACACCTAACCCTAGGATGCGAGCTGGCAGCCACGCCGTGCGAGAGCCAGGCCATTCACCCAGGACCTCCGATTGACGGACGCCCAACGAATGCGGAGAAGGGAACGAGCCCCAAGGCGAGAGGCTCTCACACGCTGACGCCCTGGGCTGGTGTTTGGACGAGTGTGACCAAGGGGAAGCTGTCCCTCACTCCTGCCGTCCCTGGGGAAGACAACGTGCTGGACCTCAGTTTCGATGAGAACGACGGTAGTGAGTTCTCACTCATTTTGTTCAGATTTTCCAAGGAATGCATATGAGGGAGTCATCATCGATCCGAGCACATTCTGGGAACCTGGAACAAGTCAGAGGACAGGCTGGCCGGCTCAGCGGGTGAGCCCATCGCCTCCGAGTCCGCCAGCAGCCTGGAGAATCCAGAGCCAAGCCACCGAGCGAGAGGAACAGTCGATCCACCCTTAGAGCACGAGCCCGCATGCCACTGGGGACACGCGGACAGACAGCCTCTAAGGCAGGTCCACGAGAGCCCAGGGCCAAAGGCAGAACTGGCGACAACGTAAGGCTTACCGTCCTGAGCCACCCACGGGCACCGTGCGCATCCTGGGCCACACTACTTCCGCCGTTCCCTCGCACCTCGGCTCATCAAAGGACACGAAGGTCTTCTCTCTCTGTGGCCGGCAGCGAGCTTCGCACGGCACTTGCCCCTGACAAGGGTAGAGACATCACACGCCTGCTTGAGAAACGTACCCAGGGGGTCAGATAACAAGATCCAGGCCAGAGTTTCCCCCGGGGTCACCTGCCATCTGCTTGTCCTCTACCTCTATCCCTTACGGGTGACCGAAGGCGTGTGTGACACCACGAGTGGAGGCAGGTATGCAGGACTGGGCGTGCGCGCGTGCGCCCGTGCGTGTGTGTTCGTGTGCGGAGACCTCGGCACCTGAAAAAGCATGCCGTCCGCACAGACGCCTGGCCTCGTGCCCCACCACCCGATGCAGGAGACCGGTGACTTCCAAAGCGGGAACGCCAACTTTGACCTCTGGAGGCTGCTCAAATTGGCCACGAGCTCCCTCTCTGAGAACCACTCCTTCTGAGCAAAGGGCACCGAGAAGCTACAGACAGCCTCGCGCCGACCGTGGATGTGATGTCAACGTGGACATCGTGTCCCCACGAGCCGCCTCAGGTGAACCGCACGTGACGGAAATGCGGCTGCCAGCAGAGCAAAATGACTGACAGGAAAGCTGGCCGCACGGGGACACGGGCAGCAGAACACAAGCAGCCCGTCTTCAACTGAAGTGGCCAAACGACTTCAGACCGGGCTCCGGTTTGGCCTCACTAAGCCCAAAGGCCCTCAGCGGGCCGGCAGGAGACCCCACTGGAACGGGTGGTCTTCAGCCACCACGACCCAGGGTAAAACCCGACTCAAACCACAGCAAATTCCCGCCCGGGCACCTGGCACCTGGCATTTCCACAGCCAGCGGGTTGCCGGCTGGCCTGCTGGCCTTCTAGGAAACGTTCAAGCCCCTGCCTGCCTGCTCCAAACAAGCAGCATCCTCACGCCTGCAAAACAAGTCCCCCTCGTTGGAGCCCCCAACACTGCGGCTGCACGAGGGCCAGGGAGCCTCACGCGGGACGGCCCTAAGGGAATTCTGACCGTGCA
Organism: Diceros bicornis minor; assembly: GCF_020826845.1. NCBI lineage: Eukaryota > Metazoa > Chordata > Mammalia > Perissodactyla > Rhinocerotidae > Diceros > Diceros bicornis. The sequence goes on from NC_080744.1 coordinate 76,106,995, forward strand.
TGAGTCGACCCCATCCCATTCAACCTCTGACCCCTTCCCTTTGGCCCCCTGACACCACAGACGATCTCACAGAGAGGACAAACGCTTCCTCCACGAAGACAAGACAAACAAGCAAACGAGGACACAGCTCCCACACAAGGAGACGTGGTCCTCCTCCACGCTAGACGTCTGTCCCCGGGGCAGGGCGCCTAGGATCGCAGCACTCTCGGTCTCGGCCACGCCCACAGGCTTCCACAAAGGAATCCCAACCCCTGCCAGGAGGATGTCAGCCACCCGGCCCAGGAAAAGCAAACTCTCCTGGAGTAACGCTTTCACCTTGGAAGCTCCGTGCCCGAGGGGGCAAAGGGGCAGACAGAACGTTCGCCTAAGCAATGTGGAGCAGAGGTGGCTGGCGGGCAGTCGTGGGCCTCTCGATCTCTTCAAGGCACCAGGAAGAGAACCACTGAGCGCCACTCCTCAGGAAGTGAGATGCCACCTACCGTAAAGGTCCTCTACCTCAGCGCATCCTCACGGACCCCGAAGCCTTCCCTGGCAGGCACCAGGCGGCAGCCCCCTTAGGGCCCAACGGCACCCCTGGCAAGCCCACGGCAGAGGCTGGAACACAACCAGGCGGTACAGCCTATGGAAGCCCGTGGAATCACGCTACGACCGGTCCTCTCCGTGCCCTACCCTCCCTGTCCACCGCGTCAGCCACCACAGTGTCTTGATCTCAGTGCTGGGTCCACATCGCAGCCGATCTTGGGCCCCCTTTGTGTCGACCGGGTGACGAGGTGCAATACAAGAGCTGCCAACGGCAGCACTGGGGCCTAGTTCCTCGGACCCCGCCCCCAAACCCACGGGCCGATCAAACCTCCTCACCGAGCAGCAAGGCAAGAACAGCTACTGCTACTTGCCTGGCCGAAACAGGGGCTCCGACCAGAAACCAGGGAAGAGTCTGCCGTTCGCCTTCGAGACACAGACCCCCGGGGCTACGTCTCAAGCCAGAACCTGGCCAACACATACTCCCTGCCGGGAACTCCCTGGGCCTGTGGCAACGCCACCCTCTCCGACTCTACAACTGGGATGCCACCGGGCCGCCACGCCAGCAGCGGCTGGCCATTCGACCAAGCCCCTCCGATTCGTGAACGCCCAACTAAAGCGGTCAAACTACTGATGCAAAGACGGGAGACCCTAGGATGCTGACGCCCTGGTGGTGGCTGCACGAGCGTGATCAACGAGAAGCTGTCCCTCACTCCTGTCAACCTTGGGGAAGACAAGGTGCTGGACCTCAGTTTCGATGAGAACGACGGTAGTGAGTTCTCACTCATTGTGTTCAGATTTCCAAGGAATGCATTTGAGGGAGTCATCATCGATCCGAGCACCTTCTGGGCAGCTGGAAGTTGTCACAAGGGAGGCTGGGTGGCGCAGCGGGTGAGCCCATCACCTCAGAGGCCGCCAGCAGCCTGGAGAATCCAGGATCCAAGCCAACGAGCAAGGGGAACTCTCCATCCACCCTTAGAGCGTGACCCCGCATGCCCCTGGGGACACGCGGACAAGAAGCCTCCAAGGCCGCTCCACGAATCCTAAAGCCAACGGCATCAGCTGGGTGCAAAGGAATTCTTACCGTCCTAAGCGATCCACGGGGCCGGCGCGCACCGTAAGCCACGCCTCTTCCGGGATTCCCTCGCATCTCCGCTCAACGGAGGACAGGCAGCTCTTCTCTTCCTGGTCGACGGCAAGCTTTGCACGGAGATTCCACCTGAGAAGTGCAGACAAATCACATGGCTGCTTGAGAAACGTAGCCAGGGTCTTAGGGAACAAGATCCAGGCCAAGGATTCCCCCGGGGCAAGCCCTGCATCTTCCTGCCCTCTACCTCTTTCCCTCAGCCACGACGGAAGGCGTGTGTGTGTGACACCACCAGGGCGGGACGGTGTGCAGCTAGGTGCGTGTGCGTGTCTTCGGGTGCGGAGGCCGAAGCCCCTGAAAAGGCTCGTCTTCCGCACAGACCCCCTGGCCTCAAGCCCTGCCACACGACGGCGGAGGACCGGTGACTTCCCAAGAAACGACGCCAACTTTGACCCCTACTGGTCAGGCGGCTGACCTCTAGGGAAGGCTGCTCCACTAGGCCCCAGACTCCCTCTGTCACAGCCACTCCTTCTGACCAACGGAAAACGAGACGCTAGCAGGCACACGCTCCGCCCGATTGCGGATGCTAAGGCTAGCTGGACCTTGGGTCCCCGCAAGCCGCCCCACGTGAACCGCACTTGAGGCGAACGCAGTGGCCACCGCCGTAACTAAACCGCCGACTCGAGGGCCTCCACCACGGGGACACGGGCTATAGGGAAGAAGCAGCCCATCTCAATCTGAAGTGGCCCCGCCACTTCAGGCCAGGTACCTCTTCGACCTAACTAATACGAAATGCCCACCGCGGGCCAGCAGGAAACCCGCCGGGAGGTGGAGGTCTACGGCCACCATGACCCACGCTAAAACCCGACTGAACCTCGAGCAAATTCCCATCCAGGGACCTGGCATTTCCACAGCCGGCCGCTCTTTGGAACCTGGCCTTCCGGGAATCGGTCAACACACGGCTGCCCCGTCCAAAGCAGCACCCCCGGGCCTTCAAAACAAGTCCCCCAAGAGGTGCCTGGAACACTACACACACATGGGGGAGAAGTGAGCCTCAGGGAGGTCAGCCATGCAGGAATTTTGACTTTGCCTAACTCGACCCACCAGCTTCAACCGTTGACGCCTTCTTCGACACCTCTTACACCACAAACGACCTCCCATGGCTCAAAGGCTGGCTTCACCCAGGAAGACGAGAGCAAGACTTAAACTAGGACACGCACTCCACGCAAGGAGACGTGGACGTTTCCCAAGCTACACGTCTCTCCGGGGCAGTGCGCCTCGGGTCACAGCAACAGCCCCCGTCTCTGGCACGCCCACGGGCTTCCACAGATACGGCTAAAGTCCTCCGAGGGGGAATGATCCAACTGTGCCAGGAAAAGTGGACCAGCCTGGAGGTACACTTTCTCCTTGCAAACTCCGTGCCCAAGATCAGAGGGCAGAGGATCAGAGACAACGTTCGCCTAAGGACTCCATGAGCAGCGGTGGCCGGCCCGCAGTCCCGAGCCAGTGGCCCTCTTCAAGGGACCAGGAAGGGAACCATTTGGCGCCACCACTCTGGAACAGACATGCCACCCACCACAAGGGTCACCTACCACAGTGCATACACACGGGCCCGCAAGCCTTCTCTGGTACGCACCAAGTGGCAGCCCCGTCAGAGCCAGGAGACATCCCTGACAAGCCCATGACGGCACTTGGAACACAACGAGACAGTCCGTCCCCTGGAAGCCCATGGCATCACACTAGGACCTGTCCTCTCTGTGCCCTTCCCCCCACCGTACAAGCCATCAGCCGGCACAGCGTCTTGACACAAGCGTGAGGTGCACAGCACAGTCCACCTTTGGGCGCCTTTGTGAGGATCGGGCGAGTGGGTCACGCAGAGGAACTCCACCTGCAGGACCGCAGCCTTAGCCTGAACTCTGCCGCCTGCCCCAAACCCCGACGGACGCTCCGGTTGCCTCACCAAGCCAAAAGGCAGTGAAGGGGTAATGGCTCCCTGTCTGGCCTGGGCCTCTAATCAGAAACCACGGGGACTTCTGCTGTTCAGCTCTGAGACGCAGACCCCCGAGGGGTTTCGTCTGAAGCGGGAACCAGGCCCACGCAGACACAACGCCGTGAGCTCACGGGGCCTATGCCAGCGCCGACACCTAACCCTAGGATGCGAGCTGGCAGCCACGCCGTGCGAGAGCCAGGCCATTCACCCAGGACCTCCGATTGACGGACGCCCAACGAATGCGGAGAAGGGAACGAGCCCCAAGGCGAGAGGCTCTCACACGCTGACGCCCTGGGCTGGTGTTTGGACGAGTGTGACCAAGGGGAAGCTGTCCCTCACTCCTGCCGTCCCTGGGGAAGACAACGTGCTGGACCTCAGTTTCGATGAGAACGACGGTAGTGAGTTCTCACTCATTTTGTTCAGATTTTCCAAGGAATGCATATGAGGGAGTCATCATCGATCCGAGCACATTCTGGGAACCTGGAACAAGTCAGAGGACAGGCTGGCCGGCTCAGCGGGTGAGCCCATCGCCTCCGAGTCCGCCAGCAGCCTGGAGAATCCAGAGCCAAGCCACCGAGCGAGAGGAACAGTCGATCCACCCTTAGAGCACGAGCCCGCATGCCACTGGGGACACGCGGACAGACAGCCTCTAAGGCAGGTCCACGAGAGCCCAGGGCCAAAGGCAGAACTGGCGACAACGTAAGGCTTACCGTCCTGAGCCACCCACGGGCACCGTGCGCATCCTGGGCCACACTACTTCCGCCGTTCCCTCGCACCTCGGCTCATCAAAGGACACGAAGGTCTTCTCTCTCTGTGGCCGGCAGCGAGCTTCGCACGGCACTTGCCCCTGACAAGGGTAGAGACATCACACGCCTGCTTGAGAAACGTACCCAGGGGGTCAGATAACAAGATCCAGGCCAGAGTTTCCCCCGGGGTCACCTGCCATCTGCTTGTCCTCTACCTCTATCCCTTACGGGTGACCGAAGGCGTGTGTGACACCACGAGTGGAGGCAGGTATGCAGGACTGGGCGTGCGCGCGTGCGCCCGTGCGTGTGTGTTCGTGTGCGGAGACCTCGGCACCTGAAAAAGCATGCCGTCCGCACAGACGCCTGGCCTCGTGCCCCACCACCCGATGCAGGAGACCGGTGACTTCCAAAGCGGGAACGCCAACTTTGACCTCTGGAGGCTGCTCAAATTGGCCACGAGCTCCCTCTCTGAGAACCACTCCTTCTGAGCAAAGGGCACCGAGAAGCTACAGACAGCCTCGCGCCGACCGTGGATGTGATGTCAACGTGGACATCGTGTCCCCACGAGCCGCCTCAGGTGAACCGCACGTGACGGAAATGCGGCTGCCAGCAGAGCAAAATGACTGACAGGAAAGCTGGCCGCACGGGGACACGGGCAGCAGAACACAAGCAGCCCGTCTTCAACTGAAGTGGCCAAACGACTTCAGACCGGGCTCCGGTTTGGCCTCACTAAGCCCAAAGGCCCTCAGCGGGCCGGCAGGAGACCCCACTGGAACGGGTGGTCTTCAGCCACCACGACCCAGGGTAAAACCCGACTCAAACCACAGCAAATTCCCGCCCGGGCACCTGGCACCTGGCATTTCCACAGCCAGCGGGTTGCCGGCTGGCCTGCTGGCCTTCTAGGAAACGTTCAAGCCCCTGCCTGCCTGCTCCAAACAAGCAGCATCCTCACGCCTGCAAAACAAGTCCCCCTCGTTGGAGCCCCCAACACTGCGGCTGCACGAGGGCCAGGGAGCCTCACGCGGGACGGCCCTAAGGGAATTCTGACCGTGCATGAGTCGACCCCATCCCATTCAACCTCTGACCCCTTCCCTTTGGCCCCCTGACACCACAGACGATCTCACAGAGAGGACAAACGCTTCCTCCACGAAGACAAGACAAACAAGCAAACGAGGACACAGCTCCCACACAAGGAGACGTGGTCCTCCTCCACGCTAGACGTCTGTCCCCGGGGCAGGGCGCCTAGGATCGCAGCACTCTCGGTCTCGGCCACGCCCACAGGCTTCCACAAAGGAATCCCAACCCCTGCCAGGAGGATGTCAGCCACCCGGCCCAGGAAAAGCAAACTCTCCTGGAGTAACGCTTTCACCTTGGAAGCTCCGTGCCCGAGGGGGCAAAGGGGCAGACAGAACGTTCGCCTAAGCAATGTGGAGCAGAGGTGGCTGGCGGGCAGTCGTGGGCCTCTCGATCTCTTCAAGGCACCAGGAAGAGAACCACTGAGCGCCACTCCTCAGGAAGTGAGATGCCACCTACCGTAAAGGTCCTCTACCTCAGCGCATCCTCACGGACCCCGAAGCCTTCCCTGGCAGGCACCAGGCGGCAGCCCCCTTAGGGCCCAACGGCACCCCTGGCAAGCCCACGGCAGAGGCTGGAACACAACCAGGCGGTACAGCCTATGGAAGCCCGTGGAATCACGCTACGACCGGTCCTCTCCGTGCCCTACCCTCCCTGTCCACCGCGTCAGCCACCACAGTGTCTTGATCTCAGTGCTGGGTCCACATCGCAGCCGATCTTGGGCCCCCTTTGTGTCGACCGGGTGACGAGGTGCAATACAAGAGCTGCCAACGGCAGCACTGGGGCCTAGTTCCTCGGACCCCGCCCCCAAACCCACGGGCCGATCAAACCTCCTCACCGAGCAGCAAGGCAAGAACAGCTACTGCTACTTGCCTGGCCGAAACAGGGGCTCCGACCAGAAACCAGGGAAGAGTCTGCCGTTCGCCTTCGAGACACAGACCCCCGGGGCTACGTCTCAAGCCAGAACCTGGCCAACACATACTCCCTGCCGGGAACTCCCTGGGCCTGTGGCAACGCCACCCTCTCCGACTCTACAACTGGGATGCCACCGGGCCGCCACGCCAGCAGCGGCTGGCCATTCGACCAAGCCCCTCCGATTCGTGAACGCCCAACTAAAGCGGTCAAACTACTGATGCAAAGACGGGAGACCCTAGGATGCTGACGCCCTGGTGGTGGCTGCACGAGCGTGATCAACGAGAAGCTGTCCCTCACTCCTGTCAACCTTGGGGAAGACAAGGTGCTGGACCTCAGTTTCGATGAGAACGACGGTAGTGAGTTCTCACTCATTGTGTTCAGATTTCCAAGGAATGCATTTGAGGGAGTCATCATCGATCCGAGCACCTTCTGGGCAGCTGGAAGTTGTCACAAGGGAGGCTGGGTGGCGCAGCGGGTGAGCCCATCACCTCAGAGGCCGCCAGCAGCCTGGAGAATCCAGGATCCAAGCCAACGAGCAAGGGGAACTCTCCATCCACCCTTAGAGCGTGACCCCGCATGCCCCTGGGGACACGCGGACAAGAAGCCTCCAAGGCCGCTCCACGAATCCTAAAGCCAACGGCATCAGCTGGGTGCAAAGGAATTCTTACCGTCCTAAGCGATCCACGGGGCCGGCGCGCACCGTAAGCCACGCCTCTTCCGGGATTCCCTCGCATCTCCGCTCAACGGAGGACAGGCAGCTCTTCTCTTCCTGGTCGACGGCAAGCTTTGCACGGAGATTCCACCTGAGAAGTGCAGACAAATCACATGGCTGCTTGAGAAACGTAGCCAGGGTCTTAGGGAACAAGATCCAGGCCAAGGATTCCCCCGGGGCAAGCCCTGCATCTTCCTGCCCTCTACCTCTTTCCCTCAGCCACGACGGAAGGCGTGTGTGTGTGACACCACCAGGGCGGGACGGTGTGCAGCTAGGTGCGTGTGCGTGTCTTCGGGTGCGGAGGCCGAAGCCCCTGAAAAGGCTCGTCTTCCGCACAGACCCCCTGGCCTCAAGCCCTGCCACACGACGGCGGAGGACCGGTGACTTCCCAAGAAACGACGCCAACTTTGACCCCTACTGGTCAGGCGGCTGACCTCTAGGGAAGGCTGCTCCACTAGGCCCCAGACTCCCTCTGTCACAGCCACTCCTTCTGACCAACGGAAAACGAGACGCTAGCAGGCACACGCTCCGCCCGATTGCGGATGCTAAGGCTAGCTGGACCTTGGGTCCCCGCAAGCCGCCCCACGTGAACCGCACTTGAGGCGAACGCAGTGGCCACCGCCGTAACTAAACCGCCGACTCGAGGGCCTCCACCACGGGGACACGGGCTATAGGGAAGAAGCAGCCCATCTCAATCTGAAGTGGCCCCGCCACTTCAGGCCAGGTACCTCTTCGACCTAACTAATACGAAATGCCCACCGCGGGCCAGCAGGAAACCCGCCGGGAGGTGGAGGTCTACGGCCACCATGACCCACGCTAAAACCCGACTGAACCTCGAGCAAATTCCCATCCAGGGCCCTGGCATTTCCACAGCCGGCCGCTCTTTGGAACCTGGCCTTCCGGGAATCGGTCAACACACGGCTGCCCCGTCCAAAGCAGCACCCCCGGGCCTTCAAAACAAGTCCCCCAAGAGGTGCCTGGAACACTACACACACATCGGGGAGAAGTGAGCCTCAGGGAGGTCAGCCATGCAGGAATTTTGACTTTGCCTAACTCGACCCACCAGCTTCAACCGTTGACGCCTTCTTCGACACCTCTTACACCACAAACGACCTCCCATGGCTCAAAGGCTGGCTTCACCCAGGAAGACGAGAGCAAGACTTAAACTAGGACACGCACTCCACGCAAGGAGACGTGGACGTTTCCCAAGCTACACGTCTCTCCGGGGCAGTGCGCCTCGGGTCACAGCAACAGCCCCCGTCTCTGGCACGCCCACGGGCTTCCACAGATACGGCTAAAGTCCTCCGAGGGGGAATGATCCAACTGTGCCAGGAAAAGTGGACCAGCCTGGAGGTACACTTTCTCCTTGCAAACTCCGTGCCCAAGATCAGAGGGCAGAGGATCAGAGACAACGTTCGCCTAAGGACTCCATGAGCAGCGGTGGCCGGCCCGCAGTCCCGAGCCAGTGGCCCTCTTCAAGGGACCAGGAAGGGAACCATTTGGCGCCACCACTCTGGAACAGACATGCCACCCACCACAAGGGTCACCTACCACAGTGCATACACACGGGCCCGCAAGCCTTCTCTGGTACGCACCAAGTGGCAGCCCCGTCAGAGCCAGGAGACATCCCTGACAAGCCCATGACGGCACTTGGAACACAACGAGACAGTCCGTCCCCTGGAAGCCCATGGCATCACACTAGGACCTGTCCTCTCTGTGCCCTTCCCCCCACCGTACAAGCCATCAGCCGGCACAGCGTCTTGACACAAGCGTGAGGTGCACAGCACAGTCCACCTTTGGGCGCCTTTGTGAGGATCCGGCGAGTGGGTCACGCAGAGGAACTCCACCTGCAGGACCGCAGCCTTAGCCTGAACTCTGCCGCCTGCCCCAAACCCCGACGGACGCTCCGGTTGCCTCACCAAGCCAAAAGGCAGTGAAGGGGTAATGGCTCCCTGTCTGGCCTGGGCCTCTAATCAGAAACCACGGGGACTTCTGCTGTTCAGCTCTGAGACGCAGACCCCCGAGGGGTTTCGTCTGAAGCGGGAACCAGGCCCACGCAGACACAACGCCGTGAGCTCACGGGGCCTATGCCAGCGCCGACACCTAACCCTAGGATGCGAGCTGGCAGCCACGCCGTGCGAGAGCCAGGCCATTCACCCAGGACCTCCGATTGACGGACGCCCAACGAATGCGGAGAAGGGAACGAGCCCCAAGGCGAGAGGCTCTCACACGCTGACGCCCTGGGCTGGTGTTTGGACGAGTGTGACCAAGGGGAAGCTGTCCCTCACTCCTGCCGTCCCTGGGGAAGACAACGTGCTGGACCTCAGTTTCGATGAGAACGACGGTAGTGAGTTCTCACTCATTTTGTTCAGATTTTCCAAGGAATGCATATGAGGGAGTCATCATCGATCCGAGCACATTCTGGGAACCCGGAACAAGTCAGAGGACAGGCTGGCCGGCTCAGCGGGTGAGCCCATCGCCTCCGAGTCCGCCAGCAGCCTGGAGAATCCAGAGCCAAGCCACCGAGCGAGAGGAACAGTCGATCCACCCTTAGAGCACGAGCCCGCATGCCACTGGGGACACGCGGACAGACAGCCTCTAAGGCAGGTCCACGAGAGCCCAGGGCCAAAGGCAGAACTGGCGACAACGTAAGGCTTACCGTCCTGAGCCACCCACGGGCACCGTGCGCATCCTGGGCCACACTACTTCCGCCGTTCCCTCGCACCTCGGCTCATCAAAGGACACGAAGGTCTTCTCTCTCTGTGGCCGGCAGCGAGCTTCGCACGGCACTTGCCCCTGACAAGGGTAGAGACATCACACGCCTGCTTGAGAAACGTACCCAGGGGGTCAGATAACAAGATCCAGGCCAGAGTTTCCCCCGGGGTCACCTGCCATCTGCTTGTCCTCTACCTCTATCCCTTACGGGTGACCGAAGGCGTGTGTGACACCACGAGTGGAGGCAGGTATGCAGGACTGGGCGTGCGCGCGTGCGCCCGTGCGTGTGTGTTCGTGTGCGGAGACCTCGGCACCTGAAAAAGCATGCCGTCCGCACAGACGCCTGGCCTCGTGCCCCACCACCCGATGCAGGAGACCGGTGACTTCCAAAGCGGGAACGCCAACTTTGACCTCTGGAGGCTGCTCAAATTGGCCACGAGCTCCCTCTCTGAGAACCACTCCTTCTGAGCAAAGGGCACCGAGAAGCTACAGACAGCCTCGCGCCGACCGTGGATGTGATGTCAACGTGGACATCGTGTCCCCACAAGCCGCCTCAGGTGAACCGCACGTGACGGAAATGCGGCTGCCAGCAGAGCAAAATGACTGACAGGAAAGCTGGCCGCACGGGGACACGGGCAGCAGAACACAAGCAGCCCGTCTTCAACTGAAGTGGCCAAACGACTTCAGACCGGGCTCCGGTTTGGCCTCACTAAGCCCAAAGGCCCTCAGCGGGCCGGCAGGAGACCCCACTGGAACGGGTGGTCTTCAGCCACCACGACCCAGGGTAAAAGCCGACTCAAACCACAGCAAATTCCCGCCCGGGCACCTGGCACCTGGCATTTCCACAGCCAGCGGGTTGCCGGCTGGCCTGCTGGCCTTCCAGGAAACGTTCAAGCCCCTGCCTGCCTGCTCCAAACAAGCAGCATCCTCACGCCTGCAAAACAAGTCCCCCTCGTTGGAGCCCCCAACACTGCGGCTGCACGAGGGCCAGGGAGCCTCACGCGGGACGGCCCTAAGGGAATTCTGACTGTGCATGAGTCGACCCCATCCCATTCAACCTCTGACCCCTTCCCTTTGGCCCCCTGACACCACAGACGATCTCACAGAGAGGACAAACGCTTCCTCCACGAAGACAAGACAAACAAGCAAACGAGGACACAGCTCCCACACAAGGAGACGTGGTCCTCCTCCACGCTAGACGTCTGTCCCCGGGGCAGGGCGCCTAGGATCGCAGCACTCTCGGTCTCGGCCACGCCCACAGGCTTCCACAAAGGAATCCCAACCCCTGCCAGGAGGATGTCAGCCACCCGGCCCAGGAAAAGCAAACTCTCCTGGAGTAACGCTTTCACCTTGGAAGCTCCGTGCCCGAGGGGGCAAAGGGGCAGACAGAACGTTCGCCTAAGCAATGTGGAGCAGAGGTGGCTGGCGGGCAGTCGTGGGCCTCTCGATCTCTTCAAGGCACCAGGAAGAGAACCACTGAGCGCCACTCCTCAGGAAGTGAGATGCCACCTACCGTAAAGGTCCTCTACCTCAGCGCATCCTCACGGACCCCGAAGCCTTCCCTGGCAGGCACCAGGCGGCAGCCCCCTTAGGGCCCAACGGCACCCCTGGCAAGCCCACGGCAGAGGCTGGAACACAACCAGGCGGTACAGCCTATGGAAGCCCGTGGAATCACGCTACGACCGGTCCTCTCCGTGCCCTACCCTCCCTGTCCACCGCGTCAGCCACCACAGTGTCTTGATCTCAGTGCTGGGTCCACATCGCAGCCGATCTTGGGCCCCCTTTGTGTCGACCGGGTGACGAGGTGCAATACAAGAGCTGCCAACGGCAGCACTGGGGCCTAGTTCCTCGGACCCCGCCCCCAAACCCACGGGCCGATCAAACCTCCTCACCGAGCAGCAAGGCAAGAACAGCTACTGCTACTTGCCTGGCCGAAACAGGGGCTCCGACCAGAAACCAGGGAAGAGTCTGCCGTTCGCCTTCGAGACACAGACCCCCGGGGCTACGTCTCAAGCCAGAACCTGGCCAACACATACTCCCTGCCGGGAACTCCCTGGGCCTGTGGCAACGCCACCCTCTCCGACTCTACAACTGGGATGCCACCGGGCCGCCACGCCAGCAGCGGCTGGCCATTCGACCAAGCCCCTCCGATTCGTGAACGCCCAACTAAAGCGGTCAAACTACTGATGCAAAGACGGGAGACCCTAGGATGCTGACGCCCTGGTGGTGGCTGCACGAGCGTGATCAACGAGAAGCTGTCCCTCACTCCTGTCAACCTTGGGGAAGACAAGGTGCTGGACCTCAGTTTCGATGAGAACGACGGTAGTGAGTTCTCACTCATTGTGTTCAGATTTCCAAGGAATGCATTTGAGGGAGTCATCATCGATCCGAGCACCTTCTGGGCAGCTGGAAGTTGTCACAAGGGAGGCTGGGTGGCGCAGCGGGTGAGCCCATCACCTCAGAGGCCGCCAGCAGCCTGGAGAATCCAGGATCCAAGCCAACGAGCAAGGGGAACTCTCCATCCACCCTTAGAGCGTGACCCCGCATGCCCCTGGGGACACGCGGACAAGAAGCCTCCAAGGCCGCTCCACGAATCCTAAAGCCAACGGCATCAGCTGGGTGCAAAGGAATTCTTACCGTCCTAAGCGATCCACGGGGCCGGCGCGCACCGTAAGCCACGCCTCTTCCGGGATTCCCTCGCATCTCCGCTCAACGGAGGACAGGCAGCTCTTCTCTTCCTGGTCGACGGCAAGCTTTGCACGGAGATTCCACCTGAGAAGTGCAGACAAATCACATGGCTGCTTGAGAAACGTAGCCAGGGTCTTAGGGAACAAGATCCAGGCCAAGGATTCCCCCGGGGCAAGCCCTGCATCTTCCTGCCCTCTACCTCTTTCCCTCAGCCACGACGGAAGGCGTGTGTGTGTGACACCACCAGGGCGGGACGGTGTGCAGCTAGGTGCGTGTGCGTGTCTTCGGGTGCGGAGGCCGAAGCCCCTGAAAAGGCTCGTCTTCCGCACAGACCCCCTGGCCTCAAGCCCTGCCACACGACGGCGGAGGACCGGTGACTTCCCAAGAAACGACGCCAACTTTGACCGCTACTGGTCAGGCGGCTGACCTCTAGGGAAGGCTGCTCCACTAGGCCCCAGACTCCCTCTGTCACAGCCACTCCTTCTGACCAACGGAAAACGAGACGCTAGCAGGCACACGCTCCGCCCGATTGCGGATGCTAAGGCTAGCTGGACCTTGGGTCCCCGCAAGCCGCCCCACGTGAACCGCACTTGAGGCGAACGCAGTGGCCACCGCCGTAACTAAACCGCCGACTCGAGGGCCTCCACCACGGGGACACGGGCTATAGGGAAGAAGCAGCCCATCTCAATCTGAAGTGGCCCCGCCACTTCAGGCCAGGTACCTCTTCGACCTAACTAATACGAAATGCCCACCGCGGGCCAGCAGGAAACCCGCCGGGAGGTGGAGGTCTACGGCCACCATGACCCACGCTAAAACCCGACTGAACCTCGAGCAAATTCCCATCCAGGGCCCTGGCATTTCCACAGCCGGCCGCTCTTTGGAACCTGGCCTTCCGGGAATCGGTCAACACACGGCTGCCCCGTCCAAAGCAGCACCCCCGGGCCTTCAAAACAAGTCCCCCAAGAGGTGCCTGGAACACTACACACACATCGGGGAGAAGTGAGCCTCAGGGAGGTCAGCCATGCAGGAATTTTGACTTTGCCTAACTCGACCCACCAGCTTCAACCGTTGACGCCTTCTTCGACACCTCTTACACCACAAACGACCTCCCATGGCTCAAAGGCTGGCTTCACCCAGGAAGACGAGAGCAAGACTTAAACTAGGACACGCACTCCACGCAAGGAGACGTGGACGTTTCCCAAGCTACACGTCTCTCCGGGGCAGTGCGCCTCGGGTCACAGCAACAGCCCCCGTCTCTGGCACGCCCACGGGCTTCCACAGATACGGCTAAAGTCCTCCGAGGGGGAATGATCCAACTGTGCCAGGAAAAGTGGACCAGCCTGGAGGTACACTTTCTCCTTGCAAACTCCGTGCCCAAGATCAGAGGGCAGAGGATCAGAGACAACGTTCGCCTAAGGACTCCATGAGCAGCGGTGGCCGGCCCGCAGTCCCGAGCCAGTGGCCCTCTTCAAGGGACCAGGAAGGGAACCATTTGGCGCCACCACTCTGGAACAGACATGCCACCCACCACAAGGGTCACCTACCACAGTGCATACACACGGGCCCGCAAGCCTTCTCTGGTACGCACCAAGTGGCAGCCCCGTCAGAGCCAGGAGACATCCCTGACAAGCCCATGACGGCACTTGGAACACAACGAGACAGTCCGTCCCCTGGAAGCCCATGGCATCACACTAGGACCTGTCCTCTCTGTGCCCTTCCCCCCACCGTACAAGCCATCAGCCGGCACAGCGTCTTGACACAAGCGTGAGGTGCACAGCACAGTCCACCTTTGGGCGCCTTTGTGAGGATCCGGCGAGTGGGTCACGCAGAGGAACTCCACCTGCAGGACCGCAGCCTTAGCCTGAACTCTGCCGCCTGCCCCAAACCCCGACGGACGCTCCGGTTGCCTCACCAAGCCAAAAGGCAGTGAAGGGGTAATGGCTCCCTGTCTGGCCTGGGCCTCTAATCAGAAACCACGGGGACTTCTGCTGTTCAGCTCTGAGACGCAGACCCCCGAGGGGTTTCGTCTGAAGCGGGAACCAGGCCCACGCAGACACAACGCCGTGAGCTCACGGGGCCTATGCCAGCGCCGACACCTAACCCTAGGATGCGAGCTGGCAGCCATGCCGTGCGAGAGCCAGGCCATTCACCCAGGACCTCCGATTGACGGACGCCCAACGAATGCGGAGAAGGGAACGAGCCCCAAGGCGAGAGGCTCTCACACGCTGACGCCCTGGGCTGGTGTTTGGACGAGTGTGACCAAGGGGAAGCTGTCCCTCACTCCTGCCGTCCCTGGGGAAGACAACGTGCTGGACCTCAGTTTCGATGAGAACGACGGTAGTGAGTTCTCACTCATTTTGTTCAGATTTTCCAAGGAATGCATATGAGGGAGTCATCATCGATCCGAGCACATTCTGGGAACCCGGAACAAGTCAGAGGACAGGCTGGCCGGCTCAGCGGGTGAGCCCATCGCCTCCGAGTCCGCCAGCAGCCTGGAGAATCCAGAGCCAAGCCACCGAGCGAGAGGAACAGTCGATCCACCCTTAGAGCACGAGCCCGCATGCCACTGGGGACACGCGGACAGACAGCCTCTAAGGCAGGTCCACGAGAGCCCAGGGCCAAAGGCAGAACTGGCGACAACGTAAGGCTTACCGTCCTGAGCCACCCACGGGCACCGTGCGCATCCTGGGCCACACTACTTCCGCCGTTCCCTCGCACCTCGGCTCATCAAAGGACACGAAGGTCTTCTCTCTCTGTGGCCGGCAGCGAGCTTCGCACGGCACTTGCCCCTGACAAGGGTAGAGACATCACACGCCTGCTTGAGAAACGTACCCAGGGGGTCAGATAACAAGATCCAGGCCAGAGTTTCCCCCGGGGTCACCTGCCATCTGCTTGTCCTCTACCTCTATCCCTTACGGGTGACCGAAGGCGTGTGTGACACCACGAGTGGAGGCAGGTATGCAGGACTGGGCGTGCGCGCGTGCGCCCGTGCGTGTGTGTTCGTGTGCGGAGACCTCGGCACCTGAAAAAGCATGCCGTCCGCACAGACGCCTGGCCTCGTGCCCCACCACCCGATGCAGGAGACCGGTGACTTCCAAAGCGGGAACGCCAACTTTGACCTCTGGAGGCTGCTCAAATTGGCCACGAGCTCCCTCTCTGAGAACCACTCCTTCTGAGCAAAGGGCACCGAGAAGCTACAGACAGCCTCGCGCCGACCGTGGATGTGATGTCAACGTGGACATCGTGTCCCCACAAGCCGCCTCAGGTGAACCGCACGTGACGGAAATGCGGCTGCCAGCAGAGCAAAATGACTGACAGGAAAGCTGGCCGCACGGGGACACGGGCAGCAGAACACAAGCAGCCCGTCTTCAACTGAAGTGGCCAAACGACTTCAGACCGGGCTCCGGTTTGGCCTCACTAAGCCCAAAGGCCCTCAGCGGGCCGGCAGGAGACCCCACTGGAACGGGTGGTCTTCAGCCACCACGACCCAGGGTAAAAGCCGACTCAAACCACAGCAAATTCCCGCCCGGGCACCTGGCACCTGGCATTTCCACAGCCAGCGGGTTGCCGGCTGGCCTGCTGGCCTTCCAGGAAACGTTCAAGCCCCTGCCTGCCTGCTCCAAACAAGCAGCATCCTCACGCCTGCAAAACAAGTCCCCCTCGTTGGAGCCCCCAACACTGCGGCTGCACGAGGGCCAGGGAGCCTCACGCGGGACGGCCCTAAGGGAATTCTGACTGTGCATGAGTCGACCCCATCCCATTCAACCTCTGACCCCTTCCCTTTGGCCCCCTGACACCACAGACGATCTCACAGAGAGGACAAACGCTTCCTCCACGAAGACAAGACAAACAAGCAAACGAGGACACAGCTCCCACACAAGGAGACGTGGTCCTCCTCCACGCTAGACGTCTGTCCCCGGGGCAGGGCGCCTAGGATCGCAGCACTCTCGGTCTCGGCCACGCCCACAGGCTTCCACAAAGGAATCCCAACCCCTGCCAGGAGGATGTCAGCCACCCGGCCCAGGAAAAGCAAACTCTCCTGGAGTAACGCTTTCACCTTGGAAGCTCCGTGCCCGAGGGGGCAAAGGGGCAGACAGAACGTTCGCCTAAGCAATGTGGAGCAGAGGTGGCTGGCGGGCAGTCGTGGGCCTCTCGATCTCTTCAAGGCACCAGGAAGAGAACCACTGAGCGCCACTCCTCAGGAAGTGAGATGCCACCTACCGTAAAGGTCCTCTACCTCAGCGCATCCTCACGGACCCCGAAGCCTTCCCTGGCAGGCACCAGGCGGCAGCCCCCTTAGGGCCCAACGGCACCCCTGGCAAGCCCACGGCAGAGGCTGGAACACAACCAGGCGGTACAGCCTATGGAAGCCCGTGGAATCACGCTACGACCGGTCCTCTCCGTGCCCTACCCTCCCTGTCCACCGCGTCAGCCACCACAGTGTCTTGATCTCAGTGCTGGGTCCACATCGCAGCCGATCTTGGGCCCCCTTTGTGTCGACCGGGTGACGAGGTGCAATACAAGAGCTGCCAACGGCAGCACTGGGGCCTAGTTCCTCGGACCCCGCCCCCAAACCCACGGGCCGATCAAACCTCCTCACCGAGCAGCAAGGCAAGAACAGCTACTGCTACTTGCCTGGCCGAAACAGGGGCTCCGACCAGAAACCAGGGAAGAGTCTGCCGTTCGCCTTCGAGACACAGACCCCCGGGGCTACGTCTCAAGCCAGAACCTGGCCAACACATACTCCCTGCCGGGAACTCCCTGGGCCTGTGGCAACGCCACCCTCTCCGACTCTACAACTGGGATGCCACCGGGCCGCCACGCCAGCAGCAGCTGGCCATTCGACCAAGCCCCTCCGATTCGTGAACGCCCAACTAAAGCGGTCAAACTACTGATGCAAAGACGGGAGACCCTAGGATGCTGACGCCCTGGTGGTGGCTGCACGAGCGTGATCAACGAGAAGCTGTCCCTCACTCCTGTCAACCTTGGGGAAGACAAGGTGCTGGACCTCAGTTTCGATGAGAACGACGGTAGTGAGTTCTCACTCATTGTGTTCAGATTTCCAAGGAATGCATTTGAGGGAGTCATCATCGATCCGAGCACCTTCTGGGCAGCTGGAAGTTGTCACAAGGGAGGCTGGGTGGCGCAGCGGGTGAGCCCATCACCTCAGAGGCCGCCAGCAGCCTGGAGAATCCAGGATCCAAGCCAACGAGCAAGGGGAACTCTCCATCCACCCTTAGAGCGTGACCCCGCATGCCCCTGGGGACACGCGGACAAGAAGCCTCCAAGGCCGCTCCACGAATCCTAAAGCCAACGGCATCAGCTGGGTGCAAAGGAATTCTTACCGTCCTAAGCGATCCACGGGGCCGGCGCGCACCGTAAGCCACGCCTCTTCCGGGATTCCCTCGCATCTCCGCTCAACGGAGGACAGGCAGCTCTTCTCTTCCTGGTCGACGGCAAGCTTTGCACGGAGATTCCACCTGAGAAGTGCAGACAAATCACATGGCTGCTTGAGAAACGTAGCCAGGGTCTTAGGGAACAAGATCCAGGCCAAGGATTCCCCCGGGGCAAGCCCTGCATCTTCCTGCCCTCTACCTCTTTCCCTCAGCCACGACGGAAGGCGTGTGTGTGTGACACCACCAGGGCGGGACGGTGTGCAGCTAGGTGCGTGTGCGTGTCTTCGGGTGCGGAGGCCGAAGCCCCTGAAAAGGCTCGTCTTCCGCACAGACCCCCTGGCCTCAAGCCCTGCCACACGACGGCGGAGGACCGGTGACTTCCCAAGAAACGACGCCAACTTTGACCGCTACTGGTCAGGCGGCTGACCTCTAGGGAAGGCTGCTCCACTAGGCCCCAGACTCCCTCTGTCACAGCCACTCCTTCTGACCAACGGAAAACGAGACGCTAGCAGGCACACGCTCCGCCCGATTGCGGATGCTAAGGCTAGCTGGACCTTGGGTCCCCGCAAGCCGCCCCACGTGAACCGCACTTGAGGCGAACGCAGTGGCCACCGCCGTAACTAAACCGCCGACTCGAGGGCCTCCACCACGGGGACACGGGCTATAGGGAAGAAGCAGCCCATCTCAATCTGAAGTGGCCCCGCCACTTCAGGCCAGGTACCTCTTCGACCTAACTAATACGAAATGCCCACCACGGGCCAGCAGGAAACCCGCCGGGAGGTGGAGGTCTACGGCCACCATGACCCACGCTAAAACCCGACTGAACCTCGAGCAAATTCCCATCCAGGGCCCTGGCATTTCCACAGCCGGCCGCTCTTTGGAACCTGGCCTTCCGGGAATCGGTCAACACACGGCTGCCCCGTCCAAAGCAGCACCCCCGGGCCTTCAAAACAAGTCCCCCAAGAGGTGCCTGGAACACTACACACACATCGGGGAGAAGTGAGCCTCAGGGAGGTCAGCCATGCAGGAATTTTGACTTTGCCTAACTCGACCCACCAGCTTCAACCGTTGACGCCTTCTTCGACACCTCTTACACCACAAACGACCTCCCATGGCTCAAAGGCTGGCTTCACCCAGGAAGACGAGAGCAAGACTTAAACTAGGACACGCACTCCACGCAAGGAGACGTGGACGTTTCCCAAGCTACACGTCTCTCCGGGGCAGTGCGCCTCGGGTCACAGCAACAGCCCCCGTCTCTGGCACGCCCACGGGCTTCCACAGATACGGCTAAAGTCCTCCGAGGGGGAATGATCCAACTGTGCCAGGAAAAGTGGACCAGCCTGGAGGTACACTTTCTCCTTGCAAACTCCGTGCCCAAGATCAGAGGGCAGAGGATCAGAGACAACGTTCGCCTAAGGACTCCATGAGCAGCGGTGGCCGGCCCGCAGTCCCGAGCCAGTGGCCCTCTTCAAGGGACCAGGAAGGGAACCATTTGGCGCCACCACTCTGGAACAGACATGCCACCCACCACAAGGGTCACCTACCACAGTGCATACACACGGGCCCGCAAGCCTTCTCTGGTACGCACCAAGTGGCAGCCCCGTCAGAGCCAGGAGACATCCCTGACAAGCCCATGACGGCACTTGGAACACAACGAGACAGTCCGTCCCCTGGAAGCCCATGGCATCACACTAGGACCTGTCCTCTCTGTGCCCTTCCCCCCACCGTACAAGCCATCAGCCGGCACAGCGTCTTGACACAAGCGTGAGGTGCACAGCACAGTCCACCTTTGGGCGCCTTTGTGAGGATCGGGCGAGTGGGTCACGCAGAGGAACTCCACCTGCAGGACCGCAGCCTTAGCCTGAACTCTGCCGCCTGCCCCAAACCCCGACGGACGCTCCGGTTGCCTCACCAAGCCAAAAGGCAGTGAAGGGGTAATGGCTCCCTGTCTGGCCTGGGCCTCTAATCAGAAACCACGGGGACTTCTGCTGTTCAGCTCTGAGACGCAGACCCCCGAGGGGTTTCGTCTGAAGCGGGAACCAGGCCCACGCAGACACAACGCCGTGAGCTCACGGGGCCTATGCCAGCGCCGACACCTAACCCTAGGATGCGAGCTGGCAGCCACGCCGTGCGAGAGCCAGGCCATTCACCCAGGACCTCCGATTGACGGACGCCCAACGAATGCGGAGAAGGGAACGAGCCCCAAGGCGAGAGGCTCTCACACGCTGACGCCCTGGGCTGGTGTTTGGACGAGTGTGACCAAGGGGAAGCTGTCCCTCACTCCTGCCGTCCCTGGGGAAGACAACGTGCTGGACCTCAGTTTCGATGAGAACGACGGTAGTGAGTTCTCACTCATTTTGTTCAGATTTTCCAAGGAATGCATATGAGGGAGTCATCATCGATCCGAGCACATTCTGGGAACCCGGAACAAGTCAGAGGACAGGCTGGCCGGCTCAGCGGGTGAGCCCATCGCCTCCGAGTCCGCCAGCAGCCTGGAGAATCCAGAGCCAAGCCACCGAGCGAGAGGAACAGTCGATCCACCCTTAGAGCACGAGCCCGCATGCCACTGGGGACACGCGGACAGACAGCCTCTAAGGCAGGTCCACGAGAGCCCAGGGCCAAAGGCAGAACTGGCGACAACGTAAGGCTTACCGTCCTGAGCCACCCACGGGCACCGTGCGCATCCTGGGCCACACTACTTCCGCCGTTCCCTCGCACCTCGGCTCATCAAAGGACACGAAGGTCTTCTCTCTCTGTGGCCGGCAGCGAGCTTCGCACGGCACTTGCCCCTGACAAGGGTAGAGACATCACACGCCTGCTTGAGAAACGTACCCAGGGGGTCAGATAACAAGATCCAGGCCAGAGTTTCCCCCGGGGTCACCTGCCATCTGCTTGTCCTCTACCTCTATCCCTTACGGGTGACCGAAGGCGTGTGTGACACCACGAGTGGAGGCAGGTATGCAGGACTGGGCGTGCGCGCGTGCGCCCGTGCGTGTGTGTTCGTGTGCGGAGACCTCGGCACCTGAAAAAGCATGCCGTCCGCACAGACGCCTGGCCTCGTGCCCCACCACCCGATGCAGGAGACCGGTGACTTCCAAAGCGGGAACGCCAACTTTGACCTCTGGAGGCTGCTCAAATTGGCCACGAGCTCCCTCTCTGAGAACCACTCCTTCTGAGCAAAGGGCACCGAGAAGCTACAGACAGCCTCGCGCCGACCGTGGATGTGATGTCAACGTGGACATCGTGTCCCCACGAGCCGCCTCAGGTGAACCGCACGTGACGGAAATGCGGCTGCCAGCAGAGCAAAATGACTGACAGGAAAGCTGGCCGCACGGGGACACGGGCAGCAGAACACAAGCAGCCCGTCTTCAACTGAAGTGGCCAAACGACTTCAGACCGGGCTCCGGTTTGGCCTCACTAAGCCCAAAGGCCCTCAGCGGGCCGGCAGGAGACCCCACTGGAACGGGTGGTCTTCAGCCACCACGACCCAGGGTAAAAGCCGACTCAAACCACAGCAAATTCCCGCCCGGGCACCTGGCACCTGGCATTTCCACAGCCAGCGGGTTGCCGGCTGGCCTGCTGGCCTTCCAGGAAACGTTCAAGCCCCTGCCTGCCTGCTCCAAACAAGCAGCATCCTCACGCCTGCAAAACAAGTCCCCCTCGTTGGAGCCCCCAACACTGCGGCTGCACGAGGGCCAGGGAGCCTCACGCGGGACGGCCCTAAGGGAATTCTGACTGTGCATGAGTCGACCCCATCCCATTCAACCTCTGACCCCTTCCCTTTGGCCCCCTGACACCACAGACGATCTCACAGAGAGGACAAACGCTTCCTCCACGAAGACAAGACAAACAAGCAAACGAGGACACAGCTCCCACACAAGGAGACGTGGTCCTCCTCCACGCTAGACGTCTGTCCCCGGGGCAGGGCGCCTAGGATCGCAGCACTCTCGGTCTCGGCCACGCCCACAGGCTTCCACAAAGGAATCCCAACCCCTGCCAGGAGGATGTCAGCCACCCGGCCCAGGAAAAGCAAACTCTCCTGGAGTAACGCTTTCACCTTGGAAGCTCCGTGCCCGAGGGGGCAAAGGGGCAGACAGAACGTTCGCCTAAGCAATGTGGAGCAGAGGTGGCTGGCGGGCAGTCGTGGGCCTCTCGATCTCTTCAAGGCACCAGGAAGAGAACCACTGAGCGCCACTCCTCAGGAAGTGAGATGCCACCTACCGTAAAGGTCCTCTACCTCAGCGCATCCTCACGGACCCCGAAGCCTTCCCTGGCAGGCACCAGGCGGCAGCCCCCTTAGGGCCCAACGGCACCCCTGGCAAGCCCACGGCAGAGGCTGGAACACAACCAGGCGGTACAGCCTATGGAAGCCCGTGGAATCACGCTACGACCGGTCCTCTCCGTGCCCTACCCTCCCTGTCCACCGCGTCAGCCACCACAGTGTCTTGATCTCAGTGCTGGGTCCACATCGCAGCCGATCTTGGGCCCCCTTTGTGTCGACCGGGTGACGAGGTGCAATACAAGAGCTGCCAACGGCAGCACTGGGGCCTAGTTCCTCGGACCCCGCCCCCAAACCCACGGGCCGATCAAACCTCCTCACCGAGCAGCAAGGCAAGAACAGCTACTGCTACTTGCCTGGCCGAAACAGGGGCTCCGACCAGAAACCAGGGAAGAGTCTGCCGTTCGCCTTCGAGACACAGACCCCCGGGGCTACGTCTCAAGCCAGAACCTGGCCAACACATACTCCCTGCCGGGAACTCCCTGGGCCTGTGGCAACGCCACCCTCTCCGACTCTACAACTGGGATGCCACCGGGCCGCCACGCCAGCAGCGGCTGGCCATTCGACCAAGCCCCTCCGATTCGTGAACGCCCAACTAAAGCGGTCAAACTACTGATGCAAAGACGGGAGACCCTAGGATGCTGACGCCCTGGTGGTGGCTGCACGAGCGTGATCAACGAGAAGCTGTCCCTCACTCCTGTCAACCTTGGGGAAGACAAGGTGCTGGACCTCAGTTTCGATGAGAACGACGGTAGTGAGTTCTCACTCATTGTGTTCAGATTTCCAAGGAATGCATTTGAGGGAGTCATCATCGATCCGAGCACCTTCTGGGCAGCTGGAAGTTGTCACAAGGGAGGCTGGGTGGCGCAGCGGGTGAGCCCATCACCTCAGAGGCCGCCAGCAGCCTGGAGAATCCAGGATCCAAGCCAACGAGCAAGGGGAACTCTCCATCCACCCTTAGAGCGTGACCCCGCATGCCCCTGGGGACACGCGGACAAGAAGCCTCCAAGGCCGCTCCACGAATCCTAAAGCCAACGGCATCAGCTGGGTGCAAAGGAATTCTTACCGTCCTAAGCGATCCACGGGGCCGGCGCGCACCGTAAGCCACGCCTCTTCCGGGATTCCCTCGCATCTCCGCTCAACGGAGGACAGGCAGCTCTTCTCTTCCTGGTCGACGGCA
Source organism: Diceros bicornis minor (assembly GCF_020826845.1). Lineage (NCBI taxonomy): Eukaryota > Metazoa > Chordata > Mammalia > Perissodactyla > Rhinocerotidae > Diceros > Diceros bicornis. The sequence goes on from NC_080744.1 coordinate 76,130,296, forward strand.
AGCTTTGCACGGAGATTCCACCTGAGAAGTGCAGACAAATCACATGGCTGCTTGAGAAACGTAGCCAGGGTCTTAGGGAACAAGATCCAGGCCAAGGATTCCCCCGGGGCAAGCCCTGCATCTTCCTGCCCTCTACCTCTTTCCCTCAGCCACGACGGAAGGCGTGTGTGTGTGACACCACCAGGGCGGGACGGTGTGCAGCTAGGTGCGTGTGCGTGTCTTCGGGTGCGGAGGCCGAAGCCCCTGAAAAGGCTCGTCTTCCGCACAGACCCCCTGGCCTCAAGCCCTGCCACACGACGGCGGAGGACCGGTGACTTCCCAAGAAACGACGCCAACTTTGACCCCTACTGGTCAGGCGGCTGACCTCTAGGGAAGGCTGCTCCACTAGGCCCCAGACTCCCTCTGTCACAGCCACTCCTTCTGACCAACGGAAAACGAGACGCTAGCAGGCACACGCTCCGCCCGATTGCGGATGCTAAGGCTAGCTGGACCTTGGGTCCCCGCAAGCCGCCCCACGTGAACCGCACTTGAGGCGAACGCAGTGGCCACCGCCGTAACTAAACCGCCGACTCGAGGGCCTCCACCACGGGGACACGGGCTATAGGGAAGAAGCAGCCCATCTCAATCTGAAGTGGCCCCGCCACTTCAGGCCAGGTACCTCTTCGACCTAACTAATACGAAATGCCCACCGCGGGCCAGCAGGAAACCCGCCGGGAGGTGGAGGTCTACGGCCACCATGACCCACGCTAAAACCCGACTGAACCTCGAGCAAATTCCCATCCAGGGCCCTGGCATTTCCACAGCCGGCCGCTCTTTGGAACCTGGCCTTCCGGGAATCGGTCAACACACGGCTGCCCCGTCCAAAGCAGCACCCCCGGGCCTTCAAAACAAGTCCCCCAAGAGGTGCCTGGAACACTACACACACATCGGGGAGAAGTGAGCCTCAGGGAGGTCAGCCATGCAGGAATTTTGACTTTGCCTAACTCGACCCACCAGCTTCAACCGTTGACGCCTTCTTCGACACCTCTTACACCACAAACGACCTCCCATGGCTCAAAGGCTGGCTTCACCCAGGAAGACGAGAGCAAGACTTAAACTAGGACACGCACTCCACGCAAGGAGACGTGGACGTTTCCCAAGCTACACGTCTCTCCGGGGCAGTGCGCCTCGGGTCACAGCAACAGCCCCCGTCTCTGGCACGCCCACGGGCTTCCACAGATACGGCTAAAGTCCTCCGAGGGGGAATGATCCAACTGTGCCAGGAAAAGTGGACCAGCCTGGAGGTACACTTTCTCCTTGCAAACTCCGTGCCCAAGATCAGAGGGCAGAGGATCAGAGACAACGTTCGCCTAAGGACTCCATGAGCAGCGGTGGCCGGCCCGCAGTCCCGAGCCAGTGGCCCTCTTCAAGGGACCAGGAAGGGAACCATTTGGCGCCACCACTCTGGAACAGACATGCCACCCACCACAAGGGTCACCTACCACAGTGCATACACACGGGCCCGCAAGCCTTCTCTGGTACGCACCAAGTGGCAGCCCCGTCAGAGCCAGGAGACATCCCTGACAAGCCCATGACGGCACTTGGAACACAACGAGACAGTCCGTCCCCTGGAAGCCCATGGCATCACACTAGGACCTGTCCTCTCTGTGCCCTTCCCCCCACCGTACAAGCCATCAGCCGGCACAGTGTCTTGACACAAGCGTGAGGTGCACAGCACAGTCCACCTTTGGGCGCCTTTGTGAGGATCCGGCGAGTGGGTCACGCAGAGGAACTCCACCTGCAGGACCGCAGCCTTAGCCTGAACTCTGCCGCCTGCCCCAAACCCCGACGGACGCTCCGGTTGCCTCACCAAGCCAAAAGGCAGTGAAGGGGTAATGGCTCCCTGTCTGGCCTGGGCCTCTAATCAGAAACCACGGGGACTTCTGCTGTTCAGCTCTGAGACGCAGACCCCCGAGGGGTTTCGTCTGAAGCGGGAACCAGGCCCACGCAGACACAACGCCGTGAGCTCACGGGGCCTACGCCAGCGCCGACACCTAACCCTAGGATGCGAGCTGGCAGCCACGCCGTGCGAGAGCCAGGCCATTCACCCAGGACCTCCGATTGACGGACGCCCAACGAATGCGGAGAAGGGAACGAGCCCCAAGGCGAGAGGCTCTCACACGCTGACGCCCTGGGCTGGTGTTTGGACGAGTGTGACCAAGGGGAAGCTGTCCCTCACTCCTGCCGTCCCTGGGGAAGACAACGTGCTGGACCTCAGTTTCGATGAGAACGACGGTAGTGAGTTCTCACTCATTTTGTTCAGATTTTCCAAGGAATGCATATGAGGGAGTCATCATCGATCCGAGCACATTCTGGGAACCTGGAACAAGTCAGAGGACAGGCTGGCCGGCTCAGCGGGTGAGCCCATCGCCTCCGAGTCCGCCAGCAGCCTGGAGAATCCAGAGCCAAGCCACCGAGCGAGAGGAACAGTCGATCCACCCTTAGAGCACGAGCCCGCATGCCACTGGGGACACGCGGACAGACAGCCTCTAAGGCAGGTCCACGAGAGCCCAGGGCCAAAGGCAGAACTGGCGACAACGTAAGGCTTACCGTCCTGAGCCACCCACGGGCACCGTGCGCATCCTGGGCCACACTACTTCCGCCGTTCCCTCGCACCTCGGCTCATCAAAGGACACGAAGGTCTTCTCTCTCTGTGGCCGGCAGCGAGCTTCGCACGGCACTTGCCCCTGACAAGGGTAGAGACATCACACGCCTGCTTGAGAAACGTACCCAGGGGGTCAGATAACAAGATCCAGGCCAGAGTTTCCCCCGGGGTCACCTGCCATCTGCTTGTCCTCTACCTCTATCCCTTACGGGTGACCGAAGGCGTGTGTGACACCACGAGTGGAGGCAGGTATGCAGGACTGGGCGTGCGCGCGTGCGCCCGTGCGTGTGTGTTCGTGTGCGGAGACCTCGGCACTTGAAAAAGCATGCCGTCCGCACAGACGCCTGGCCTCGTGCCCCACCACCCGATGCAGGAGACCGGTGACTTCCAAAGCGGGAACGCCAACTTTGACCTCTGGAGGCTGCTCAAATTGGCCACGAGCTCCCTCTCTGAGAACCACTCCTTCTGAGCAAAGGGCACCGAGAAGCTACAGACAGCCTCGCGCCGACCGTGGATGTGATGTCAACGTGGACATCGTGTCCCCACGAGCCGCCTCAGGTGAACCGCACGTGACGGAAATGCGGCTGCCAGCAGAGCAAAATGACTGACAGGAAAGCTGGCCGCACGGGGACACGGGCAGCAGAACACAAGCAGCCCGTCTTCAACTGAAGTGGCCAAACGACTTCAGACCGGGCTCCGGTTTGGCCTCACTAAGCCCAAAGGCCCTCAGCGGGCCGGCAGGAGACCCCACTGGAACGGGTGGTCTTCAGCCACCACGACCCAGGGTAAAACCCGACTCAAACCACAGCAAATTCCCGCCCGGGCACCTGGCACCTGGCATTTCCACAGCCAGCGGGTTGCCGGCTGGCCTGCTGGCCTTCCAGGAAACGTTCAAGCCCCTGCCTGCCTGCTCCAAACAAGCAGCATCCTCACGCCTGCAAAACAAGTCCCCCTCGTTGGAGCCCCCAACACTGCGGCTGCACGAGGGCCAGGGAGCCTCACGCGGGACGGCCCTAAGGGAATTCTGACTGTGCATGAGTCGACCCCATCCCATTCAACCTCTGACCCCTTCCCTTTGGCCCCCTGACACCACAGACGATCTCACAGAGAGGACAAACGCTTCCTCCACGAAGACAAGACAAACAAGCAAACGAGGACACAGCTCCCACACAAGGAGACGTGGTCCTCCTCCACGCTAGACGTCTGTCCCCGGGGCAGGGCGCCTAGGATCGCAGCACTCTCGGTCTCGGCCACGCCCACAGGCTTCCACAAAGGAATCCCAACCCCTGCCAGGAGGATGTCAGCCACCCGGCCCAGGAAAAGCAAACTCTCCTGGAGTAACGCTTTCACCTTGGAAGCTCCGTGCCCGAGGGGGCAAAGGGGCAGACAGAACGTTCGCCTAAGCAATGTGGAGCAGAGGTGGCTGGCGGGCAGTCGTGGGCCTCTCGATCTCTTCAAGGCACCAGGAAGAGAACCACTGAGCGCCACTCCTCAGGAAGTGAGATGCCACCTACCGTAAAGGTCCTCTACCTCAGCGCATCCTCACGGACCCCGAAGCCTTCCCTGGCAGGCACCAGGCGGCAGCCCCCTTAGGGCCCAACGGCACCCCTGGCAAGCCCACGGCAGAGGCTGGAACACAACCAGGCGGTACAGCCTATGGAAGCCCGTGGAATCACGCTACGACCGGTCCTCTCCGTGCCCTACCCTCCCTGTCCACCGCGTCAGCCACCACAGTGTCTTGATCTCAGTGCTGGGTCCACATCGCAGCCGATCTTGGGCCCCCTTTGTGTCGACCGGGTGACGAGGTGCAATACAAGAGCTGCCAACGGCAGCACTGGGGCCTAGTTCCTCGGACCCCGCCCCCCAAACCCACGGGCCGATCAAACCTCCTCACCGAGCAGCAAGGCAAGAACAGCTACTGCTACTTGCCTGGCCGAAACAGGGGCTCCGACCAGAAACCAGGGAAGAGTCTGCCGTTCGCCTTCGAGACACAGACCCCCGGGGCTACGTCTCAAGCCAGAACCTGGCCAACACATACTCCCTGCCGGGAACTCCCTGGGCCTGTGGCAACGCCACCCTCTCCGACTCTACAACTGGGATGCCACCGGGCCGCCACGCCAGCAGCGGCTGGCCATTCGACCAAGCCCCTCCGATTCGTGAACGCCCAACTAAAGGGTCAAACTACTGATGCAAAGACGGGAGACCCTAGGACGCTGACGCCCTGGTGGTGGCTGCACGAGCGTGATCAACGAGAAGCTGTCCCTCACTCCTGTCAACCTTGGGGAAGACAAGGTGCTGGACCTCAGTTTCGATGAGAACGACGGTAGTGAGTTCTCACTCATTGTGTTCAGATTTCCAAGGAATGCATTTGAGGGAGTCATCATCGATCCGAGCACCTTCTGGGCAGCTGGAAGTTGTCACAAGGGAGGCTGGGTGGCGCAGCGGGTGAGCCCATCACCTCAGAGGCCGCCAGCAGCCTGGAGAATCCAGGATCCAAGCCAACGAGCAAGGGGAACTCTCCATCCACCCTTAGAGCGTGACCCCGCATGCCCCTGGGGACACGCGGACAAGAAGCCTCCAAGGCCGCTCCACGAATCCTAAAGCCAACGGCATCAGCTGGGCGCAAAGGAATTCTTACCGTCCTAAGCGATCCACGGGGCCGGCGCGCACCGTAAGCCACGCCTCTTCCGGGATTCCCTCGCATCTCCGCTCAACGGAGGACAGGCAGCTCTTCTCTTCCTGGTCGACGGCAAGCTTTGCACGGAGATTCCACCTGAGAAGTGCAGACAAATCACATGGCTGCTTGAGAAACGTAGCCAGGGTCTTAGGGAACAAGATCCAGGCCAAGGATTCCCCCGGGGCAAGCCCTGCATCTTCCTGCCCTCTACCTCTTTCCCTCAGCCACGACGGAAGGCGTGTGTGTGTGACACCACCAGGGCGGGACGGTGTGCAGCTAGGTGCGTGTGCGTGTCTTCGGGTGCGGAGGCCGAAGCCCCTGAAAAGGCTCGTCTTCCGCACAGACCCCCTGGCCTCAAGCCCTGCCACACGACGGCGGAGGACCGGTGACTTCCCAAGAAACGACGCCAACTTTGACCCCTACTGGTCAGGCGGCTGACCTCTAGGGAAGGCTGCTCCACTAGGCCCCAGACTCCCTCTGTCACAGCCACTCCTTCTGACCAACGGAAAACGAGACGCTAGCAGGCACACGCTCCGCCCGATTGCGGATGCTAAGGCTAGCTGGACCTTGGGTCCCCGCAAGCCGCCCCACGTGAACCGCACTTGAGGCGAACGCAGTGGCCACCGCCGTAACTAAACCGCCGACTCGAGGGCCTCCACCACGGGGACACGGGCTATAGGGAAGAAGCAGCCCATCTCAATCTGAAGTGGCCCCGCCACTTCAGGCCAGGTACCTCTTCGACCTAACTAATACGAAATGCCCACCGCGGGCCAGCAGGAAACCCGCCGGGAGGTGGAGGTCTACGGCCACCATGACCCACGCTAAAACCCGACTGAACCTCGAGCAAATTCCCATCCAGGGCCCTGGCATTTCCACAGCCGGCCGCTCTTTGGAACCTGGCCTTCCGGGAATCGGTCAACACACGGCTGCCCCGTCCAAAGCAGCACCCCCGGGCCTTCAAAACAAGTCCCCCAAGAGGTGCCTGGAACACTACACACACATCGGGGAGAAGTGAGCCTCAGGGAGGTCAGCCATGCAGGAATTTTGACTTTGCCTAACTCGACCCACCAGCTTCAACCGTTGACGCCTTCTTCGACACCTCTTACACCACAAACGACCTCCCATGGCTCAAAGGCTGGCTTCACCCAGGAAGACGAGAGCAAGACTTAAACTAGGACACGCACTCCACGCAAGGAGACGTGGACGTTTCCCAAGCTACACGTCTCTCCGGGGCAGTGCGCCTCGGGTCACAGCAACAGCCCCCGTCTCTGGCACGCCCACGGGCTTCCACAGATACGGCTAAAGTCCTCCGAGGGGGAATGATCCAACTGTGCCAGGAAAAGTGGACCAGCCTGGAGGTACACTTTCTCCTTGCAAACTCCGTGCCCAAGATCAGAGGGCAGAGGATCAGAGACAACGTTCGCCTAAGGACTCCATGAGCAGCGGTGGCCGGCCCGCAGTCCCGAGCCAGTGGCCCTCTTCAAGGGACCAGGAAGGGAACCATTTGGCGCCACCACTCTGGAACAGACATGCCACCCACCACAAGGGTCACCTACCACAGTGCATACACACGGGCCCGCAAGCCTTCTCTGGTACGCACCAAGTGGCAGCCCCGTCAGAGCCAGGAGACATCCCTGACAAGCCCATGACGGCACTTGGAACACAACGAGACAGTCCGTCCCCTGGAAGCCCATGGCATCACACTAGGACCTGTCCTCTCTGTGCCCTTCCCCCCACCGTACAAGCCATCAGCCGGCACAGCGTCTTGACACAAGCGTGAGGTGCACAGCACAGTCCACCTTTGGGCGCCTTTGTGAGGATCGGGCGAGTGGGTCACGCAGAGGAACTCCACCTGCAGGACCGCAGCCTTAGCCTGAACTCTGCCGCCTGACCCAAACCCCGACGGACGCTCCGGTTGCCTCACCAAGCCAAAAGGCAGTGAAGGGGTAATGGCTCCCTGTCTGGCCTGGGCCTCTAATCAGAAACCACGGGGACTTCTGCTGTTCAGCTCTGAGACGCAGACCCCCGAGGGGTTTCGTCTGAAGCGGGAACCAGGCCCACGCAGACACAACGCCGTGAGCTCACGGGGCCTACGCCAGCGCCGACACCTAACCCTAGGATGCGAGCTGGCAGCCACGCCGTGCGAGAGCCAGGCCATTCACCCAGGACCTCCGATTGACGGACGCCCAACGAATGCGGAGAAGGGAACGAGCCCCAAGGCGAGAGGCTCTCACACGCTGACGCCCTGGGCTGGTGTTTGGACGAGTGTGACCAAGGGGAAGCTGTCCCTCACTCCTGCCGTCCCTGGGGAAGACAACGTGCTGGACCTCAGTTTCGATGAGAACGACGGTAGTGAGTTCTCACTCATTTTGTTCAGATTTTCCAAGGAATGCATATGAGGGAGTCATCATCGATCCGAGCACATTCTGGGAACCCGGAACAAGTCAGAGGACAGGCTGGCCGGCTCAGCGGGTGAGCCCATCGCCTCCGAGTCCGCCAGCAGCCTGGAGAATCCAGAGCCAAGCCACCGAGCGAGAGGAACAGTCGATCCACCCTTAGAGCACGAGCCCGCATGCCACTGGGGACACGCGGACAGACAGCCTCTAAGGCAGGTCCACGAGAGCCCAGGGCCAAAGGCAGAACTGGCGACAACGTAAGGCTTACCGTCCTGAGCCACCCACGGGCACCGTGCGCATCCTGGGCCACACTACTTCCGCCGTTCCCTCGCACCTCGGCTCATCAAAGGACACGAAGGTCTTCTCTCTCTGTGGCCGGCAGCGAGCTTCGCACGGCACTTGCCCCTGACAAGGGTAGAGACATCACACGCCTGCTTGAGAAACGTACCCAGGGGGTCAGATAACAAGATCCAGGCCAGAGTTTCCCCCGGGGTCACCTGCCATCTGCTTGTCCTCTACCTCTATCCCTTACGGGTGACCGAAGGCGTGTGTGACACCACGAGTGGAGGCAGGTATGCAGGACTGGGCGTGCGCGCGTGCGCCCGTGCGTGTGTGTTCGTGTGCGGAGACCTCGGCACCTGAAAAAGCATGCCGTCCGCACAGACGCCTGGCCTCGTGCCCCACCACCCGATGCAGGAGACCGGTGACTTCCAAAGCGGGAACGCCAACTTTGACCTCTGGAGGCTGCTCAAATTGGCCACGAGCTCCCTCTCTGAGAACCACTCCTTCTGAGCAAAGGGCACCGAGAAGCTACAGACAGCCTCGCGCCGACCGTGGATGTGATGTCAACGTGGACATCGTGTCCCCACGAGCCGCCTCAGGTGAACCGCACGTGACGGAAATGCGGCTGCCAGCAGAGCAAAATGACTGACAGGAAAGCTGGCCGCACGGGGACACGGGCAGCAGAACACAAGCAGCCCGTCTTCAACTGAAGTGGCCAAACGACTTCAGACCGGGCTCCGGTTTGGCCTCACTAAGCCCAAAGGCCCTCAGCGGGCCGGCAGGAGACCCCACTGGAACGGGTGGTCTTCAGCCACCACGACCCAGGGTAAAACCCGACTCAAACCACAGCAAATTCCCGCCCGGGCACCTGGCACCTGGCATTTCCACAGCCAGCGGGTTGCCGGCTGGCCTGCTGGCCTTCCAGGAAACGTTCAAGCCCCTGCCTGCCTGCTCCAAACAAGCAGCATCCTCACGCCTGCAAAACAAGTCCCCCTCGTTGGAGCCCCCAACACTGCGGCTGCACGAGGGCCAGGGAGCCTCACGCGGGACGGCCCTAAGGGAATTCTGACCGTGCATGAGTCGACCCCATCCCATTCAACCTCTGACCCCTTCCCTTTGGCCTCCTGACACCACAGACGATCTCACAGAGAGGACAAACGCTTCCTCCACGAAGACAAGACAAACAAGCAAACGAGGACACAGCTCCCACACAAGGAGACGTGGTCCTCCTCCACGCTAGACGTCTGTCCCCGGGGCAGGGCGCCTAGGATCGCAGCACTCTCGGTCTCGGCCACGCCCACAGGCTTCCACAAAGGAATCCCAACCCCTGCCAGGAGGATGTCAGCCACCCGGCCCAGGAAAAGCAAACTCTCCTGGAGTAACGCTTTCACCTTGGAAGCTCCGTGCCCGAGGGGGCAAAGGGGCAGACAGAACGTTCGCCTAAGCAATGTGGAGCAGAGGTGGCTGGCGGGCAGTCGTGGGCCTCTCGATCTCTTCAAGGCACCAGGAAGAGAACCACTGAGCGCCACTCCTCAGGAAGTGAGATGCCACCTACCGTAAAGGTCCTCTACCTCAGCGCATCCTCACGGACCCCGAAGCCTTCCCTGGCAGGCACCAGGCGGCAGCCCCCTTAGGGCCCAACGGCACCCCTGGCAAGCCCACGGCAGAGGCTGGAACACAACCAGGCGGTACAGCCTATGGAAGCCCGTGGAATCACGCTACGACCGGTCCTCTCCGTGCCCTACCCTCCCTGTCCACCGCGTCAGCCACCACAGTGTCTTGATCTCAGTGCTGGGTCCACATCGCAGCCGATCTTGGGCCCCCTTTGTGTCGACCGGGTGACGAGGTGCAATACAAGAGCTGCCAACGGCAGCACTGGGGCCTAGTTCCTCGGACCCCGCCCCCAAACCCACGGGCCGATCAAACCTCCTCACCGAGCAGCAAGGCAAGAACAGCTACTGCTACTTGCCTGGCCGAAACAGGGGCTCCGACCAGAAACCAGGGAAGAGTCTGCCGTTCGCCTTCGAGACACAGACCCCCGGGGCTACGTCTCAAGCCAGAACCTGGCCAACACATACTCCCTGCCGGGAACTCCCTGGGCCTGTGGCAACGCCACCCTCTCCGACTCTACAACTGGGATGCCACCGGGCCGCCACGCCAGCAGCGGCTGGCCATTCGACCAAGCCCCTCCGATTCGTGAACGCCCAACTAAAGCGGTCAAACTACTGATGCAAAGACGGGAGACCCTAGGACGCTGACGCCCTGGTGGTGGCTGCACGAGCGTGATCAACGAGAAGCTGTCCCTCACTCCTGTCAACCTTGGGGAAGACAAGGTGCTGGACCTCAGTTTCGATGAGAACGACGGTAGTGAGTTCTCACTCATTGTGTTCAGATTTCCAAGGAATGCATTTGAGGGAGTCATCATCGATCCGAGCACCTTCTGGGCAGCTGGAAGTTGTCACAAGGGAGGCTGGGTGGCACAGCGGGTGAGCCCATCACCTCAGAGGCCGCCAGCAGCCTGGAGAATCCAGGATCCAAGCCAACGAGCAAGGGGAACTCTCCATCCACCCTTAGAGCGTGACCCCGCATGCCCCTGGGGACACGCGGACAAGAAGCCTCCAAGGCCGCTCCACGAATCCTAAAGCCAACGGCATCAGCTGGGCGCAAAGGAATTCTTACCGTCCTAAGCGATCCACGGGGCCGGCGCGCACCGTAAGCCACGCCTCTTCCGGGATTCCCTCGCATCTCCGCTCAACGGAGGACAGGCAGCTCTTCTCTTCCTGGTCGACGGCAAGCTTTGCACGGAGATTCCACCTGAGAAGTGCAGACAAATCACATGGCTGCTTGAGAAACGTAGCCAGGGTCTTAGGGAACAAGATCCAGGCCAAGGATTCCCCCGGGGCAAGCCCTGCATCTTCCTGCCCTCTACCTCTTTCCCTCAGCCACGACGGAAGGCGTGTGTGTGTGACACCACCAGGGCGGGACGGTGTGCAGCTAGGTGCGTGTGCGTGTCTTCGGGTGCGGAGGCCGAAGCCCCTGAAAAGGCTCGTCTTCCGCACAGACCCCCTGGCCTCAAGCCCTGCCACACGACGGCGGAGGACCGGTGACTTCCCAAGAAACGACGCCAACTTTGACCCCTACTGGTCAGGCGGCTGACCTCTAGGGAAGGCTGCTCCACTAGGCCCCAGACTCCCTCTGTCACAGCCACTCCTTCTGACCAACGGAAAACGAGACGCTAGCAGGCACACGCTCCGCCCGATTGCGGATGCTAAGGCTAGCTGGACCTTGGGTCCCCGCAAGCCGCCCCACGTGAACCGCACTTGAGGCGAACGCAGTGGCCACCGCCGTAACTAAACCGCCGACTCGAGGGCCTCCACCACGGGGACACGGGCTATAGGGAAGAAGCAGCCCATCTCAATCTGGAGTGGCCCCGCCACTTCAGGCCAGGTACCTCTTCGACCTAACTAATACGAAATGCCCACCGCGGGCCAGCAGGAAACCCGCCGGGAGGTGGAGGTCTACGGCCACCATGACCCACGCTAAAACCCGACTGAACCTCGAGCAAATTCCCATCCAGGGCCCTGGCATTTCCACAGCCGGCCGCTCTTTGGAACCTGGCCTTCCGGGAATCGGTCAACACACGGCTGCCCCGTCCAAAGCAGCACCCCCGGGCCTTCAAAACAAGTCCCCCAAGAGGTGCCTGGAACACTACACACACATCGGGGAGAAGTGAGCCTCAGGGAGGTCAGCCATGCAGGAATTTTGACTTTGCCTAACTCGACCCACCAGCTTCAACCGTTGACGCCTTCTTCGACACCTCTTACACCACAAACGACCTCCCATGGCTCAAAGGCTGGCTTCACCCAGGAAGACGAGAGCAAGACTTAAACTAGGACACGCACTCCACGCAAGGAGACGTGGACGTTTCCCAAGCTACACGTCTCTCCGGGGCAGTGCGCCTCGGGTCACAGCAACAGCCCCCGTCTCTGGCACGCCCACGGGCTTCCACAGATACGGCTAAAGTCCTCCGAGGGGGAATGATCCAACTGTGCCAGGAAAAGTGGACCAGCCTGGAGGTACACTTTCTCCTTGCAAACTCCGTGCCCAAGATCAGAGGGCAGAGGATCAGAGACAACGTTCGCCTAAGGACTCCATGAGCAGCGGTGGCCGGCCCGCAGTCCCGAGCCAGTGGCCCTCTTCAAGGGACCAGGAAGGGAACCATTTGGCGCCACCACTCTGGAACAGACATGCCACCCACCACAAGGGTCACCTACCACAGTGCATACACACGGGCCCGCAAGCCTTCTCTGGTACGCACCAAGTGGCAGCCCCGTCAGAGCCAGGAGACATCCCTGACAAGCCCATGACGGCACTTGGAACACAACGAGACAGTCCGTCCCCTGGAAGCCCATGGCATCACACTAGGACCTGTCCTCTCTGTGCCCTTCCCCCCACCGTACAAGCCATCAGCCGGCACAGTGTCTTGACACAAGCGTGAGGTGCACAGCACAGTCCACCTTTGGGCGCCTTTGTGAGGATCGGGCGAGTGGGTCACGCAGAGGAACTCCACCTGCAGGACCGCAGCCTTAGCCTGAACTCTGCCGCCTGCCCCAAACCCCGACGGACGCTCCGGTTGCCTCACCAAGCCAAAAGGCAGTGAAGGGGTAATGGCTCCCTGTCTGGCCTGGGCCTCTAATCAGAAACCACGGGGACTTCTGCTGTTCAGCTCTGAGACGCAGACCCCCGAGGGGTTTCGTCTGAAGCGGGAACCAGGCCCACGCAGACACAACGCCGTGAGCTCACGGGGCCTACGCCAGCGCAGACACCTAACCCTAGGATGCGAGCTGGCAGCCACGCCGTGCGAGAGCCCGGCCATTGACCCAGGACCTCCGATTGACGGACGCCCAACGAATGCGGAGAAGGGAACGAGCCCCAAGGCGAGAGGCTCTCACACGCTGACGCCCTGGGCTGGTGTTTGGACGAGTGTGACCAAGGGGAAGCTGTCCCTCACTCCTGCCGTCCCTGGGGAAGACAACGTGCTGGACCTCAGTTTCGATGAGAACGACGGTAGTGAGTTCTCACTCATTTTGTTCAGATTTTCCAAGGAATGCATATGAGGGAGTCATCATCGATCCGAGCACATTCTGGGAACCTGGAACAAGTCAGAGGACAGGCTGGCCGGCTCAGCGGGTGAGCCCATCGCCTCCGAGTCCGCCAGCAGCCTGGAGAATCCAGAGCCAAGCCACCGAGCGAGAGGAACAGTCGATCCACCCTTAGAGCACGAGCCCGCATGCCACTGGGGACACGCGGACAGACAGCCTCTAAGGCAGGTCCACGAGAGCCCAGGGCCAAAGGCAGAACTGGCGACAACGTAAGGCTTACCGTCCTGAGCCACCCACGGGCACCGTGCGCATCCTGGGCCACACTACTTCCGCCGTTCCCTCGCACCTCGGCTCATCAAAGGACACGAAGGTCTTCTCTCTCTGTGGCCGGCAGCGAGCTTCGCACGGCACTTGCCCCTGACAAGGGTAGAGACATCACACGCCTGCTTGAGAAACGTACCCAGGGGGTCAGATAACAAGATCCAGGCCAGAGTTTCCCCCGGGGTCACCTGCCATCTGCTTGTCCTCTACCTCTATCCCTTACGGGTGACCGAAGGCGTGTGTGACACCACGAGTGGAGGCAGGTATGCAGGACTGGGCGTGCGCGCGTGCGCCCGTGCGTGTGTGTTCGTGTGCGGAGACCTCGGCACCTGAAAAAGCATGCCGTCCGCACAGACGCCTGGCCTCGTGCCCCACCACCCGATGCAGGAGACCGGTGACTTCCAAAGCGGGAACGCCAACTTTGACCTCTGGAGGCTGCTCAAATTGGCCACGAGCTCCCTCTCTGAGAACCACTCCTTCTGAGCAAAGGGCACCGAGAAGCTACAGACAGCCTCGCGCCGACCGTGGACGTGATGTCAACGTGGACATCGTGTCCCCACGAGCCGCCTCAGGTGAACCGCACGTGACGGAAATGCGGCTGCCAGCAGAGCAAAATGACTGACAGGAAAGCTGGCCGCACGGGGACACGGGCAGCAGAACACAAGCAGCCCGTCTTCAACTGAAGTGGCCAAACGACTTCAGACCGGGCTCCGGTTTGGCCTCACTAAGCCCAAAGGCCCTCAGCGGGCCGGCAGGAGACCCCACTGGAACGGGTGGTCTTCAGCCACCACGACCCAGGGTAAAACCCGACTCAAACCACAGCAAATTCCCGCCCGGGCACCTGGCACCTGGCATTTCCACAGCCAGCGGGTTGCCGGCTGGCCTGCTGGCCTTCTAGGAAACGTTCAAGCCCCTGCCTGCCTGCTCCAAACAAGCAGCATCCTCACGCCTGCAAAACAAGTCCCCCTCGTTGGAGCCCCCAACACTGCGGCTGCACGAGGGCCAGGGAGCCTCACGCGGGACGGCCCTAAGGGAATTCTGACTGTGCATGAGTCGACCCCATCCCATTCAACCTCTGACCCCTTCCCTTTGGCCCCCTGACACCACAGACGATCTCACAGAGAGGACAAACGCTTCCTCCACGAAGACAAGACAAACAAGCAAACGAGGACACAGCTCCCACACAAGGAGACGTGGTCCTCCTCCACGCTAGACGTCTGTCCCCGGGGCAGGGCGCCTAGGATCGCAGCACTCTCGGTCTCGGCCACGCCCACAGGCTTCCACAAAGGAATCCCAACCCCTGCCAGGAGGATGTCAGCCACCCGGCCCAGGAAAAGCAAACTCTCCTGGAGTAACGCTTTCACCTTGGAAGCTCCGTGCCCGAGGGGGCAAAGGGGCAGACAGAACGTTCGCCTAAGCAATGTGGAGCAGAGGTGGCTGGCGGGCAGTCGTGGGCCTCTCGATCTCTTCAAGGCACCAGGAAGAGAACCACTGAGCGCCACTCCTCAGGAAGTGAGATGCCACCTACCGTAAAGGTCCTCTACCTCAGCGCATCCTCACGGACCCCGAAGCCTTCCCTGGCAGGCACCAGGCGGCAGCCCCCTTAGGGCCCAACGGCACCCCTGGCAAGCCCACGGCAGAGGCTGGAACACAACCAGGCGGTACAGCCTATGGAAGCCCGTGGAATCACGCTACGACCGGTCCTCTCCGTGCCCTACCCTCCCTGTCCACCGCGTCAGCCACCACAGTGTCTTGATCTCAGTGCTGGGTCCACATCGCAGCCGATCTTGGGCCCCCTTTGTGTCGACCGGGTGACGAGGTGCAATACAAGAGCTGCCAACGGCAGCACTGGGGCCTAGTTCCTCGGACCCCGCCCCCAAACCCACGGGCCGATCAAACCTCCTCACCGAGCAGCAAGGCAAGAACAGCTACTGCTACTTGCCTGGCCGAAACAGGGGCTCCGACCAGAAACCAGGGAAGAGTCTGCCGTTCGCCTTCGAGACACAGACCCCCGGGGCTACGTCTCAAGCCAGAACCTGGCCAACACATACTCCCTGCCGGGAACTCCCTGGGCCTGTGGCAACGCCACCCTCTCCGACTCTACAACTGGGATGCCACCGGGCCGCCACGCCAGCAGCGGCTGGCCATTCGACCAAGCCCCTCCGATTCGTGAACGCCCAACTAAAGCGGTCAAACTACTGATGCAAAGACGGGAGACCCTAGGACGCTGACGCCCTGGTGGTGGCTGCACGAGCGTGATCAACGAGAAGCTGTCCCTCACTCCTGTCAACCTTGGGGAAGACAAGGTGCTGGACCTCAGTTTCGATGAGAACGACGGTAGTGAGTTCTCACTCATTGTGTTCAGATTTCCAAGGAATGCATTTGAGGGAGTCATCATCGATCCGAGCACCTTCTGGGCAGCTGGAAGTTGTCACAAGGGAGGCTGGGTGGCGCAGCGGGTGAGCCCATCACCTCAGAGGCCGCCAGCAGCCTGGAGAATCCAGGATCCAAGCCAACGAGCAAGGGGAACTCTCCATCCACCCTTAGAGCGTGACCCCGCATGCCCCTGGGGACACGCGGACAAGAAGCCTCCAAGGCCGCTCCACGAATCCTAAAGCCAACGGCATCAGCTGGGCGCAAAGGAATTCTTACCGTCCTAAGCGATCCACGGGGCCGGCGCGCACCGTAAGCCACGCCTCTTCCGGGATTCCCTCGCATCTCCGCTCAACGGAGGACAGGCAGCTCTTCTCTTCCTGGTCGACGGCAAGCTTTGCACGGAGATTCCACCTGAGAAGTGCAGACAAATCACATGGCTGCTTGAGAAACGTAGCCAGGGTCTTAGGGAACAAGATCCAGGCCAAGGATTCCCCCGGGGCAAGCCCTGCATCTTCCTGCCCTCTACCTCTTTCCCTCAGCCACGACGGAAGGCGTGTGTGTGTGACACCACCAGGGCGGGACGGTGTGCAGCTAGGTGCGTGTGCGTGTCTTTGGGTGCGGAGGCCGAAGCCCCTGAAAAGGCTCGTCTTCCGCACAGACCCCCTGGCCTCAAGCCCTGCCACACGACGGCGGAGGACCGGTGACTTCCCAAGAAACGACGCCAACTTTGACCCCTACTGGTCAGGCGGCTGACCTCTAGGGAAGGCTGCTCCACTAGGCCCCAGACTCCCTCTGTCACAGCCACTCCTTCTGACCAACGGAAAACGAGACGCTAGCAGGCACACGCTCCGCCCGATTGCGGATGCTAAGGCTAGCTGGACCTTGGGTCCCCGCAAGCCGCCCCACGTGAACCGCACTTGAGGCGAACGCAGTGGCCACCGCCGTAACTAAACCGCCGACTCGAGGGCCTCCACCACGGGGACACGGGCTATAGGGAAGAAGCAGCCCATCTCAATCTGGAGTGGCCCCGCCACTTCAGGCCAGGTACCTCTTCGACCTAACTAATACGAAATGCCCACCGCGGGCCAGCAGGAAACCCGCCGGGAGGTGGAGGTCTACGGCCACCATGACCCACGCTAAAACCCGACTGAACCTCGAGCAAATTCCCATCCAGGGCCCTGGCATTTCCACAGCCGGCCGCTCTTTGGAACCTGGCCTTCCGGGAATCGGTCAACACACGGCTGCCCCGTCCAAAGCAGCACCCCCGGGCCTTCAAAACAAGTCCCCCAAGAGGTGCCTGGAACACTACACACACATCGGGGAGAAGTGAGCCTCAGGGAGGTCAGCCATGCAGGAATTTTGACTTTGCCTAACTCGACCCACCAGCTTCAACCGTTGACGCCTTCTTCGACACCTCTTACACCACAAACGACCTCCCATGGCTCAAAGGCTGGCTTCACCCAGGAAGACGAGAGCAAGACTTAAACTAGGACACGCACTCCACGCAAGGAGACGTGGACGTTTCCCAAGCTACACGTCTCTCCGGGGCAGTGCGCCTCGGGTCACAGCAACAGCCCCCGTCTCTGGCACGCCCACGGGCTTCCACAGATACGGCTAAAGTCCTCCGAGGGGGAATGATCCAACTGTGCCAGGAAAAGTGGACCAGCCTGGAGGTACACTTTCTCCTTGCAAACTCCGTGCCCAAGATCAGAGGGCAGAGGATCAGAGACAACGTTCGCCTAAGGACTCCATGAGCAGCGGTGGCCGGCCCGCAGTCCCGAGCCAGTGGCCCTCTTCAAGGGACCAGGAAGGGAACCATTTGGCGCCACCACTCTGGAACAGACATGCCACCCACCACAAGGGTCACCTACCACAGTGCATACACACGGGCCCGCAAGCCTTCTCTGGTACGCACCAAGTGGCAGCCCCGTCAGAGCCAGGAGACATCCCTGACAAGCCCATGACGGCACTTGGAACACAACGAGACAGTCCGTCCCCTGGAAGCCCATGGCATCACACTAGGACCTGTCCTCTCTGTGCCCTTCCCCCCACCGTACAAGCCATCAGCCGGCACAGCGTCTTGACACAAGCGTGAGGTGCACAGCACAGTCCACCTTTGGGCGCCTTTGTGAGGATCGGGCGAGTGGGTCACGCAGAGGAACTCCACCTGCAGGACCGCAGCCTTAGCCTGAACTCTGCCGCCTGCCCCAAACCCCGACGGACGCTCCGGTTGCCTCACCAAGCCAAAAGGCAGTGAAGGGGTAATGGCTCCCTGTCTGGCCTGGGCCTCTAATCAGAAACCACGGGGACTTCTGCTGTTCAGCTCTGAGACGCAGACCCCCGAGGGGTTTCGTCTGAAGCGGGAACCAGGCCCACGCAGACACAACGCCGTGAGCTCACGGGGCCTACGCCAGCGCAGACACCTAACCCTAGGATGCGAGCTGGCAGCCACGCCGTGCGAGAGCCCGGCCATTGACCCAGGACCTCCGATTGACGGACGCCCAACGAATGCGGAGAAGGGAACGAGCCCCAAGGCGAGAGGCTCTCACACGCTGACGCCCTGGGCTGGTGTTTGGACGAGTGTGACCAAGGGGAAGCTGTCCCTCACTCCTGCCGTCCCTGGGGAAGACAACGTGCTGGACCTCAGTTTCGATGAGAACGACGGTAGTGAGTTCTCACTCATTTTGTTCAGATTTTCCAAGGAATGCATATGAGGGAGTCATCATCGATCCGAGCACATTCTGGGAACCTGGAACAAGTCAGAGGACAGGCTGGCCGGCTCAGCGGGTGAGCCCATCGCCTCCGAGTCCGCCAGCAGCCTGGAGAATCCAGAGCCAAGCCACCGAGCGAGAGGAACAGTCGATCCACCCTTAGAGCACGAGCCCGCATGCCACTGGGGACACGCGGACAGACAGCCTCTAAGGCAGGTCCACGAGAGCCCAGGGCCAAAGGCAGAACTGGCGACAACGTAAGGCTTACCGTCCTGAGCCACCCACGGGCACCGTGCGCATCCTGGGCCACACTACTTCCGCCGTTCCCTCGCACCTCGGCTCATCAAAGGACACGAAGGTCTTCTCTCTCTGTGGCCGGCAGCGAGCTTCGCACGGCACTTGCCCCTGACAAGGGTAGAGACATCACACGCCTGCTTGAGAAACGTACCCAGGGGGTCAGATAACAAGATCCAGGCCAGAGTTTCCCCCGGGGTCACCTGCCATCTGCTTGTCCTCTACCTCTATCCCTTACGGGTGACCGAAGGCGTGTGTGACACCACGAGTGGAGGCAGGTATGCAGGACTGGGCGTGCGCGCGTGCGCCCGTGCGTGTGTGTTCGTGTGCGGAGACCTCGGCACCTGAAAAAGCATGCCGTCCGCACAGACGCCTGGCCTCGTGCCCCACCACCCGATGCAGGAGACCGGTGACTTCCAAAGCGGGAACGCCAACTTTGACCTCTGGAGGCTGCTCAAATTGGCCACGAGCTCCCTCTCTGAGAACCACTCCTTCTGAGCAAAGGGCACCGAGAAGCTACAGACAGCCTCGCGCCGACCGTGGACGTGATGTCAACGTGGACATCGTGTCCCCACGAGCCGCCTCAGGTGAACCGCACGTGACGGAAATGCGGCTGCCAGCAGAGCAAAATGACTGACAGGAAAGCTGGCCGCACGGGGACACGGGCAGCAGAACACAAGCAGCCCGTCTTCAACTGAAGTGGCCAAACGACTTCAGACCGGGCTCCGGTTTGGCCTCACTAAGCCCAAAGGCCCTCAGCGGGCCGGCAGGAGACCCCACTGGAACGGGTGGTCTTCAGCCACCACGACCCAGGGTAAAACCCGACTCAAACCACAGCAAATTCCCGCCCGGGCACCTGGCACCTGGCATTTCCACAGCCAGCGGGTTGCCGGCTGGCCTGCTGGCCTTCTAGGAAACGTTCAAGCCCCTGCCTGCCTGCTCCAAACAAGCAGCATCCTCACGCCTGCAAAACAAGTCCCCCTCGTTGGAGCCCCCAACACTGCGGCTGCACGAGGGCCAGGGAGCCTCACGCGGGACGGCCCTAAGGGAATTCTGACTGTGCATGAGTCGACCCCACCCCATTCAACCTCTGACCCCTTCCCTTTGGCCCCCTGACACCACAGACGATCTCACAGAGAGGACAAACGCTTCCTCCACGAAGACAAGACAAACAAGCAAACGAGGACACAGCTCCCACACAAGGAGACGTGGTCCTCCTCCACGCTAGACGTCTGTCCCCGGGGCAGGGCGCCTAGGATCGCAGCACTCTCGGTCTCGGCCACGCCCACAGGCTTCCACAAAGGAATCCCAACCCCTGCCAGGAGGATGTCAGCCACCCGGCCCAGGAAAAGCAAACTCTCCTGGAGTAACGCTTTCACCTTGGAAGCTCCGTGCCCGAGGGGGCAAAGGGGCAGACAGAACGTTCGCCTAAGCAATGTGGAGCAGAGGTGGCTGGCGGGCAGTCGTGGGCCTCTCGATCTCTTCAAGGCACCAGGAAGAGAACCACTGAGCGCCACTCCTCAGGAAGTGAGATGCCACCTACCGTAAAGGTCCTCTACCTCAGCGCATCCTCACGGACCCCGAAGCCTTCCCTGGCAGGCACCAGGCGGCAGCCCCCTTAGGGCCCAACGGCACCCCTGGCAAGCCCACGGCAGAGGCTGGAACACAACCAGGCGGTACAGCCTATGGAAGCCCGTGGAATCACGCTACGACCGGTCCTCTCCGTGCCCTACCCTCCCTGTCCACCGCGTCAGCCACCACAGTGTCTTGATCTCAGTGCTGGGTCCACATCGCAGCCGATCTTGGGCCCCCTTTGTGTCGACCGGGTGACGAGGTGCAATACAAGAGCTGCCAACGGCAGCACTGGGGCCTAGTTCCTCGGACCCCGCCCCCAAACCCACGGGCCGATCAAACCTCCTCACCGAGCAGCAAGGCAAGAACAGCTACTGCTACTTGCCTGGCCGAAACAGGGGCTCCGACCAGAAACCAGGGAAGAGTCTGCCGTTCGCCTTCGAGACACAGACCCCCGGGGCTACGTCTCAAGCCAGAACCTGGCCAACACATACTCCCTGCCGGGAACTCCCTGGGCCTGTGGCAACGCCACCCTCTCCGACTCTACAACTGGGATGCCACCGGGCCGCCACGCCAGCAGCGGCTGGCCATTCGACCAAGCCCCTCCGATTCGTGAACGCCCAACTAAAGCGGTCAAACTACTGATGCAAAGACGGGAGACCCTAGGACGCTGACGCCCTGGTGGTGGCTGCACGAGCGTGATCAACGAGAAGCTGTCCCTCACTCCTGTCAACCTTGGGGAAGACAAGGTGCTGGACCTCAGTTTCGATGAGAACGACGGTAGTGAGTTCTCACTCATTGTGTTCAGATTTCCAAGGAATGCATTTGAGGGAGTCATCATCGATCCGAGCACCTTCTGGGCAGCTGGAAGTTGTCACAAGGGAGGCTGGGTGGCGCAGCGGGTGAGCCCATCACCTCAGAGGCCGCCAGCAGCCTGGAGAATCCAGGATCCAAGCCAACGAGCAAGGGGAACTCTCCATCCACCCTTAGAGCGTGACCCCGCATGCCCCTGGGGACACGCGGACAAGAAGCCTCCAAGGCCGCTCCACGAATCCTAAAGCCAACGGCATCAGCTGGGCGCAAAGGAATTCTTACCGTCCTAAGCGATCCACGGGGCCGGCGCGCACCGTAAGCCACGCCTCTTCCGGGATTCCCTCGCATCTCCGCTCAACGGAGGACAGGCAGCTCTTCTCTTCCTGGTCGACGGCAAGCTTTGCACGGAGATTCCACCTGAGAAGTGCAGACAAATCACATGGCTGCTTGAGAAACGTAGCCAGGGTCTTAGGGAACAAGATCCAGGCCAAGGATTCCCCCGGGGCAAGCCCTGCATCTTCCTGCCCTCTACCTCTTTCCCTCAGCCACGACGGAAGGCGTGTGTGTGTGACACCACCAGGGCGGGACGGTGTGCAGCTAGGTGCGTGTGCGTGTCTTCGGGTGCGGAGGCCGAAGCCCCTGAAAAGGCTCGTCTTCCGCACAGACCCCCTGGCCTCAAGCCCTGCCACACGACGGCGGAGGACCGGTGACTTCCCAAGAAACGACGCCAACTTTGACCCCTACTGGTCAGGCAGCTGACCTCTAGGGAAGGCTG
The DNA here is from genome assembly GCF_020826845.1 of Diceros bicornis minor. Lineage (NCBI taxonomy): Eukaryota > Metazoa > Chordata > Mammalia > Perissodactyla > Rhinocerotidae > Diceros > Diceros bicornis. The sequence goes on from NC_080744.1 coordinate 76,152,259, forward strand.
CTCCACTAGGCCCCAGACTCCCTCTGTCACAGCCACTCCTTCTGACCAACGGAAAACGAGACGCTAGCAGGCACACGCTCCGCCCGATTGCGGATGCTAAGGCTAGCTGGACCTTGGGTCCCCGCAAGCCGCCCCACGTGAACCGCACTTGAGGCGAACGCAGTGGCCACCGCCGTAACTAAACCGCCGACTCGAGGGCCTCCACCACGGGGACACGGGCTATAGGGAAGAAGCAGCCCATCTCAATCTGGAGTGGCCCCGCCACTTCAGGCCAGGTACCTCTTCGACCTAACTAATACGAAATGCCCACCGCGGGCCAGCAGGAAACCCGCCGGGAGGTGGAGGTCTACGGCCACCATGACCCACGCTAAAACCCGACTGAACCTCGAGCAAATTCCCATCCAGGGCCCTGGCATTTCCACAGCCGGCCGCTCTTTGGAACCTGGCCTTCCGGGAATCGGTCAACACACGGCTGCCCCGTCCAAAGCAGCACCCCCGGGCCTTCAAAACAAGTCCCCCAAGAGGTGCCTGGAACACTACACACACATCGGGGAGAAGTGAGCCTCAGGGAGGTCAGCCATGCAGGAATTTTGACTTTGCCTAACTCGACCCACCAGCTTCAACCGTTGACGCCTTCTTCGACACCTCTTACACCACAAACGACCTCCCATGGCTCAAAGGCTGGCTTCACCCAGGAAGACGAGAGCAAGACTTAAACTAGGACACGCACTCCACGCAAGGAGACGTGGACGTTTCCCAAGCTACACGTCTCTCCGGGGCAGTGCGCCTCGGGTCACAGCAACAGCCCCCGTCTCTGGCACGCCCACGGGCTTCCACAGATACGGCTAAAGTCCTCCGAGGGGGAATGATCCAACTGTGCCAGGAAAAGTGGACCAGCCTGGAGGTACACTTTCTCCTTGCAAACTCCGTGCCCAAGATCAGAGGGCAGAGGATCAGAGACAACGTTCGCCTAAGGACTCCATGAGCAGCGGTGGCCGGCCCGCAGTCCCGAGCCAGTGGCCCTCTTCAAGGGACCAGGAAGGGAACCATTTGGCGCCACCACTCTGGAACAGACATGCCACCCACCACAAGGGTCACCTACCACAGTGCATACACACGGGCCCGCAAGCCTTCTCTGGTACGCACCAAGTGGCAGCCCCGTCAGAGCCAGGAGACATCCCTGACAAGCCCATGACGGCACTTGGAACACAACGAGACAGTCCGTCCCCTGGAAGCCCATGGCATCACACTAGGACCTGTCCTCTCTGTGCCCTTCCCCCCACCGTACAAGCCATCAGCCGGCACAGCGTCTTGACACAAGCGTGAGGTGCACAGCACAGTCCACCTTTGGGCGCCTTTGTGAGGATCGGGCGAGTGGGTCACGCAGAGGAACTCCACCTGCAGGACCGCAGCCTTAGCCTGAACTCTGCCGCCTGCCCCAAACCCCGACGGACGCTCCGGTTGCCTCACCAAGCCAAAAGGCAGTGAAGGGGTAATGGCTCCCTGTCTGGCCTGGGCCTCTAATCAGAAACCACGGGGACTTCTGCTGTTCAGCTCTGAGACGCAGACCCCCGAGGGGTTTCGTCTGAAGCGGGAACCAGGCCCACGCAGACACAACGCCGTGAGCTCACGGGGCCTACGCCAGCGCCGACACCTAACCCTAGGATGCGAGCTGGCAGCCACGCCGTGCGAGAGCCAGGCCATTCACCCAGGACCTCCGATTGACGGACGCCCAACGAATGCGGAGAAGGGAACGAGCCCCAAGGCGAGAGGCTCTCACACGCTGACGCCCTGGGCTGGTGTTTGGACGAGTGTGACCAAGGGGAAGCTGTCCCTCACTCCTGCCGTCCCTGGGGAAGACAACGTGCTGGACCTCAGTTTCGATGAGAACGACGGTAGTGAGTTCTCACTCATTTTGTTCAGATTTTCCAAGGAATGCATATGAGGGAGTCATCATCGATCCGAGCACATTCTGGGAACCTGGAACAAGTCAGAGGACAGGCTGGCCGGCTCAGCGGGTGAGCCCATCGCCTCCGAGTCCGCCAGCAGCCTGGAGAATCCAGAGCCAAGCCACCGAGCGAGAGGAACAGTCGATCCACCCTTAGAGCACGAGCCCGCATGCCACTGGGGACACGCGGACAGACAGCCTCTAAGGCAGGTCCACGAGAGCCCAGGGCCAAAGGCAGAACTGGCGACAACGTAAGGCTTACCGTCCTGAGCCACCCACGGGCACCGTGCGCATCCTGGGCCACACTACTTCCGCCGTTCCCTCGCACCTCGGCTCATCAAAGGACACGAAGGTCTTCTCTCTCTGTGGCCGGCAGCGAGCTTCGCACGGCACTTGCCCCTGACAAGGGTAGAGACATCACACGCCTGCTTGAGAAACGTACCCAGGGGGTCAGATAACAAGATCCAGGCCAGAGTTTCCCCCGGGGTCACCTGCCATCTGCTTGTCCTCTACCTCTATCCCTTACGGGTGACCGAAGGCGTGTGTGACACCACGAGTGGAGGCAGGTATGCAGGACTGGGCGTGCGCGCGTGCGCCCGTGCGTGTGTGTTCGTGTGCGGAGACCTCGGCACCTGAAAAAGCATGCCGTCCGCACAGACGCCTGGCCTCGTGCCCCACCACCCGATGCAGGAGACCGGTGACTTCCAAAGCGGGAACGCCAACTTTGACCTCTGGAGGCTGCTCAAATTGGCCACGAGCTCCCTCTCTGAGAACCACTCCTTCTGAGCAAAGGGCACCGAGAAGCTACAGACAGCCTCGCGCCGACCGTGGATGTGATGTCAACGTGGACATCGTGTCCCCACGAGCCGCCTCAGGTGAACCGCACGTGACGGAAATGCGGCTGCCAGCAGAGCAAAATGACTGACAGGAAAGCTGGCCGCACGGGGACACGGGCAGCAGAACACAAGCAGCCCGTCTTCAACTGAAGTGGCCAAACGACTTCAGACCGGGCTCCGGTTTGGCCTCACTAAGCCCAAAGGCCCTCAGCGGGCCGGCAGGAGACCCCACTGGAACGGGTGGTCTTCAGCCACCACGACCCAGGGTAAAACCCGACTCAAACCACAGCAAATTCCCGCCCGGGCACCTGGCACCTGGCATTTCCACAGCCAGCGGGTTGCCGGCTGGCCTGCTGGCCTTCTAGGAAACGTTCAAGCCCCTGCCTGCCTGCTCCAAACAAGCAGCATCCTCACGCCTGCAAAACAAGTCCCCCTCGTTGGAGCCCCCAACACTGCGGCTGCACGAGGGCCAGGGAGCCTCACGCGGGACGGCCCTAAGGGAATTCTGACTGTGCATGAGTCGACCCCACCCCATTCAACCTCTGACCCCTTCCCTTTGGCCCCCTGACACCACAGACGATCTCACAGAGAGGACAAACGCTTCCTCCACGAAGACAAGACAAACAAGCAAACGAGGACACAGCTCCCACACAAGGAGACGTGGTCCTCCTCCACGCTAGACGTCTGTCCCCGGGGCAGGGCGCCTAGGATCGCAGCACTCTCGGTCTCGGCCACGCCCACAGGCTTCCACAAAGGAATCCCAACCCCTGCCAGGAGGATGTCAGCCACCCGGCCCAGGAAAAGCAAACTCTCCTGGAGTAACGCTTTCACCTTGGAAGCTCCGTGCCCGAGGGGGCAAAGGGGCAGACAGAACGTTCGCCTAAGCAATGTGGAGCAGAGGTGGCTGGCGGGCAGTCGTGGGCCTCTCGATCTCTTCAAGGCACCAGGAAGAGAACCACTGAGCGCCACTCCTCAGGAAGTGAGATGCCACCTACCGTAAAGGTCCTCTACCTCAGCGCATCCTCACGGACCCCGAAGCCTTCCCTGGCAGGCACCAGGCGGCAGCCCCCTTAGGGCCCAACGGCACCCCTGGCAAGCCCACGGCAGAGGCTGGAACACAACCAGGCGGTACAGCCTATGGAAGCCCGTGGAATCACGCTACGACCGGTCCTCTCCGTGCCCTACCCTCCCTGTCCACCGCGTCAGCCACCACAGTGTCTTGATCTCAGTGCTGGGTCCACATCGCAGCCGATCTTGGGCCCCCTTTGTGTCGACCGGGTGACGAGGTGCAATACAAGAGCTGCCAACGGCAGCACTGGGGCCTAGTTCCTCGGACCCCGCCCCCAAACCCACGGGCCGATCAAACCTCCTCACCGAGCAGCAAGGCAAGAACAGCTACTGCTACTTGCCTGGCCGAAACAGGGGCTCCGACCAGAAACCAGGGAAGAGTCTGCCGTTCGCCTTCGAGACACAGACCCCCGGGGCTACGTCTCAAGCCAGAACCTGGCCAACACATACTCCCTGCCGGGAACTCCCTGGGCCTGTGGCAACGCCACCCTCTCCGACTCTACAACTGGGATGCCACCGGGCCGCCACGCCAGCAGCGGCTGGCCATTCGACCAAGCCCCTCCGATTCGTGAACGCCCAACTAAAGCGGTCAAACTACTGATGCAAAGACGGGAGACCCTAGGATGCTGACGCCCTGGTGGTGGCTGCACGAGCGTGATCAACGAGAAGCTGTCCCTCACTCCTGTCAACCTTGGGGAAGACAAGGTGCTGGACCTCAGTTTCGATGAGAACGACGGTAGTGAGTTCTCACTCATTGTGTTCAGATTTCCAAGGAATGCATTTGAGGGAGTCATCATCGATCCGAGCACCTTCTGGGCAGCTGGAAGTTGTCACAAGGGAGGCTGGGTGGCGCAGCGGGTGAGCCCATCACCTCAGAGGCCGCCAGCAGCCTGGAGAATCCAGGATCCAAGCCAACGAGCAAGGGGAACTCTCCATCCACCCTTAGAGCGTGACCCCGCATGCCCCTGGGGACACGCGGACAAGAAGCCTCCAAGGCCGCTCCACGAATCCTAAAGCCAACGGCATCAGCTGGGCGCAAAGGAATTCTTACCGTCCTAAGCGATCCACGGGGCCGGCGCGCACCGTAAGCCACGCCTCTTCCGGGATTCCCTCGCATCTCCGCTCAACGGAGGACAGGCAGCTCTTCTCTTCCTGGTCGACGGCAAGCTTTGCACGGAGATTCCACCTGAGAAGTGCAGACAAATCACATGGCTGCTTGAGAAACGTAGCCAGGGTCTTAGGGAACAAGATCCAGGCCAAGGATTCCCCCGGGGCAAGCCCTGCATCTTCCTGCCCTCTACCTCTTTCCCTCAGCCACGACGGAAGGCGTGTGTGTGTGACACCACCAGGGCGGGACGGTGTGCAGCTAGGTGCGTGTGCGTGTCTTCGGGTGCGGAGGCCGAAGCCCCTGAAAAGGCTCGTCTTCCGCACAGACCCCCTGGCCTCAAGCCCTGCCACACGACGGCGGAGGACCGGTGACTTCCCAAGAAACGACGCCAACTTTGACCCCTACTGGTCAGGCGGCTGACCTCTAGGGAAGGCTGCTCCACTAGGCCCCAGACTCCCTCTGTCACAGCCACTCCTTCTGACCAACGGAAAACGAGACGCTAGCAGGCACACGCTCCGCCCGATTGCGGATGCTAAGGCTAGCTGGACCTTGGGTCCCCGCAAGCCGCCCCACGTGAACCGCACTTGAGGCGAACGCAGTGGCCACCGCCGTAACTAAACCGCCGACTCGAGGGCCTCCACCACGGGGACACGGGCTATAGGGAAGAAGCAGCCCATCTCAATCTGAAGTGGCCCCGCCACTTCAGGCCAGGTACCTCTTCGACCTAACTAATACGAAATGCCCACCGCGGGCCAGCAGGAAACCCGCCGGGAGGTGGAGGTCTACGGCCACCATGACCCACGCTAAAACCCGACTGAACCTCGAGCAAATTCCCATCCAGGGCCCTGGCATTTCCACAGCCGGCCGCTCTTTGGAACCTGGCCTTCCGGGAATCGGTCAACACACGGCTGCCCCGTCCAAAGCAGCACCCCCGGGCCTTCAAAACAAGTCCCCCAAGAGGTGCCTGGAACACTACACACACATCGGGGAGAAGTGAGCCTCAGGGAGGTCAGCCATGCAGGAATTTTGACTTTGCCTAACTCGACCCACCAGCTTCAACCGTTGACGCCTTCTTCGACACCTCTTACACCACAAACGACCTCCCATGGCTCAAAGGCTGGCTTCACCCAGGAAGACGAGAGCAAGACTTAAACTAGGACACGCACTCCACGCAAGGAGACGTGGACGTTTCCCAAGCTACACGTCTCTCCGGGGCAGTGCGCCTCGGGTCACAGCAACAGCCCCCGTCTCTGGCACGCCCACGGGCTTCCACAGATACGGCTAAAGTCCTCCGAGGGGGAATGATCCAACTGTGCCAGGAAAAGTGGACCAGCCTGGAGGTACACTTTCTCCTTGCAAACTCCGTGCCCAAGATCAGAGGGCAGAGGATCAGAGACAACGTTCGCCTAAGGACTCCATGAGCAGCGGTGGCCGGCCCGCAGTCCCGAGCCAGTGGCCCTCTTCAAGGGACCAGGAAGGGAACCATTTGGCGCCACCACTCTGGAACAGACATGCCACCCACCACAAGGGTCACCTACCACAGTGCATACACACGGGCCCGCAAGCCTTCTCTGGTACGCACCAAGTGGCAGCCCCGTCAGAGCCAGGAGACATCCCTGACAAGCCCATGACGGCACTTGGAACACAACGAGACAGTCCGTCCCCTGGAAGCCCATGGCATCACACTAGGACCTGTCCTCTCTGTGCCCTTCCCCCCACCGTACAAGCCATCAGCCGGCACAGCGTCTTGACACAAGCGTGAGGTGCACAGCACAGTCCACCTTTGGGCGCCTTTGTGAGGATCCGGCGAGTGGGTCACGCAGAGGAACTCCACCTGCAGGACCGCAGCCTTAGCCTGAACTCTGCCGCCTGCCCCAAACCCCGACGGACGCTCCGGTTGCCTCACCAAGCCAAAAGGCAGTGAAGGGGTAATGGCTCCCTGTCTGGCCTGGGCCTCTAATCAGAAACCACGGGGACTTCTGCTGTTCAGCTCTGAGACGCAGACCCCCGAGGGGTTTCGTCTGAAGCGGGAACCAGGCCCACGCAGACACAACGCCGTGAGCTCACGGGGCCTACGCCAGCGCCGACACCTAACCCTAGGATGCGAGCTGGCAGCCACGCCGTGCGAGAGCCAGGCCATTCACCCAGGACCTCCGATTGACGGACGCCCAACGAATGCGGAGAAGGGAACGAGCCCCAAGGCGAGAGGCTCTCACACGCTGACGCCCTGGGCTGGTGTTTGGACGAGTGTGACCAAGGGGAAGCTGTCCCTCACTCCTGCCGTCCCTGGGGAAGACAACGTGCTGGACCTCAGTTTCGATGAGAACGACGGTAGTGAGTTCTCACTCATTTTGTTCAGATTTTCCAAGGAATGCATATGAGGGAGTCATCATCGATCCGAGCACATTCTGGGAACCCGGAACAAGTCAGAGGACAGGCTGGCCGGCTCAGCGGGTGAGCCCATCGCCTCCGAGTCCGCCAGCAGCCTGGAGAATCCAGAGCCAAGCCACCGAGCGAGAGGAACAGTCGATCCACCCTTAGAGCACGAGCCCGCATGCCACTGGGGACACGCGGACAGACAGCCTCTAAGGCAGGTCCACGAGAGCCCAGGGCCAAAGGCAGAACTGGCGACAACGTAAGGCTTACCGTCCTGAGCCACCCACGGGCACCGTGCGCATCCTGGGCCACACTACTTCCGCCGTTCCCTCGCACCTCGGCTCATCAAAGGACACGAAGGTCTTCTCTCTCTGTGGCCGGCAGCGAGCTTCGCACGGCACTTGCCCCTGACAAGGGTAGAGACATCACACGCCTGCTTGAGAAACGTACCCAGGGGGTCAGATAACAAGATCCAGGCCAGAGTTTCCCCCGGGGTCACCTGCCATCTGCTTGTCCTCTACCTCTATCCCTTACGGGTGACCGAAGGCGTGTGTGACACCACGAGTGGAGGCAGGTATGCAGGACTGGGCGTGCGCGCCTGCGCCCGTGCGTGTGTGTTCGTGTGCGGAGACCTCGGCACCTGAAAAAGCATGCCGTCCGCACAGACGCCTGGCCTCGTGCCCCACCACCCGATGCAGGAGACCGGTGACTTCCAAAGCGGGAACGCCAACTTTGACCTCTGGAGGCTGCTCAAATTGGCCACGAGCTCCCTCTCTGAGAACCACTCCTTCTGAGCAAAGGGCACCGAGAAGCTACAGACAGCCTCGCGCCGACCGTGGATGTGATGTCAACGTGGACATCGTGTCCCCACGAGCCGCCTCAGGTGAACCGCACGTGACGGAAATGCGGCTGCCAGCAGAGCAAAATGACTGACAGGAAAGCTGGCCGCACGGGGACACGGGCAGCAGAACACAAGCAGCCCGTCTTCAACTGAAGTGGCCAAACGACTTCAGACCGGGCTCCGGTTTGGCCTCACTAAGCCCAAAGGCCCTCAGCGGGCCGGCAGGAGACCCCACTGGAACGGGTGGTCTTCAGCCACCACGACCCAGGGTAAAACCCGACTCAAACCACAGCAAATTCCCGCCCGGGCACCTGGCACCTGGCATTTCCACAGCCAGCGGGTTGCCGGCTGGCCTGCTGGCCTTCTAGGAAACGTTCAAGCCCCTGCCTGCCTGCTCCAAACAAGCAGCATCCTCACGCCTGCAAAACAAGTCCCCCTCGTTGGAGCCCCCAACACTGCGGCTGCACGAGGGCCAGGGAGCCTCACGCGGGACGGCCCTAAGGGAATTCTGACTGTGCATGAGTCGACCCCACCCCATTCAACCTCTGACCCCTTCCCTTTGGCCCCCTGACACCACAGACGATCTCACAGAGAGGACAAACGCTTCCTCCACGAAGACAAGACAAACAAGCAAACGAGGACACAGCTCCCACACAAGGAGACGTGGTCCTCCTCCACGCTAGACGTCTGTCCCCGGGGCAGGGCGCCTAGGATCGCAGCACTCTCGGTCTCGGCCACGCCCACAGGCTTCCACAAAGGAATCCCAACCCCTGCCAGGAGGATGTCAGCCACCCGGCCCAGGAAAAGCAAACTCTCCTGGAGTAACGCTTTCACCTTGGAAGCTCCGTGCCCGAGGGGGCAAAGGGGCAGACAGAACGTTCGCCTAAGCAATGTGGAGCAGAGGTGGCTGGCGGGCAGTCGTGGGCCTCTCGATCTCTTCAAGGCACCAGGAAGAGAACCACTGAGCGCCACTCCTCAGGAAGTGAGATGCCACCTACCGTAAAGGTCCTCTACCTCAGCGCATCCTCACGGACCCCGAAGCCTTCCCTGGCAGGCACCAGGCGGCAGCCCCCTTAGGGCCCAACGGCACCCCTGGCAAGCCCACGGCAGAGGCTGGAACACAACCAGGCGGTACAGCCTATGGAAGCCCGTGGAATCACGCTACGACCGGTCCTCTCCGTGCCCTACCCTCCCTGTCCACCGCGTCAGCCACCACAGTGTCTTGATCTCAGTGCTGGGTCCACATCGCAGCCGATCTTGGGCCCCCTTTGTGTCGACCGGGTGACGAGGTGCAATACAAGAGCTGCCAACGGCAGCACTGGGGCCTAGTTCCTCGGACCCCGCCCCCAAACCCACGGGCCGATCAAACCTCCTCACCGAGCAGCAAGGCAAGAACAGCTACTGCTACTTGCCTGGCCGAAACAGGGGCTCCGACCAGAAACCAGGGAAGAGTCTGCCGTTCGCCTTCGAGACACAGACCCCCGGGGCTACGTCTCAAGCCAGAACCTGGCCAACACATACTCCCTGCCGGGAACTCCCTGGGCCTGTGGCAACGCCACCCTCTCCGACTCTACAACTGGGATGCCACCGGGCCGCCACGCCAGCAGCGGCTGGCCATTCGACCAAGCCCCTCCGATTCGTGAACGCCCAACTAAAGCGGTCAAACTACTGATGCAAAGACGGGAGACCCTAGGACGCTGACGCCCTGGTGGTGGCTGCACGAGCGTGATCAACGAGAAGCTGTCCCTCACTCCTGTCAACCTTGGGGAAGACAAGGTGCTGGACCTCAGTTTCGATGAGAACGACGGTAGTGAGTTCTCACTCATTGTGTTCAGATTTCCAAGGAATGCATTTGAGGGAGTCATCATCGATCCGAGCACCTTCTGGGCAGCTGGAAGTTGTCACAAGGGAGGCTGGGTGGCGCAGCGGGTGAGCCCATCACCTCAGAGGCCGCCAGCAGCCTGGAGAATCCAGGATCCAAGCCAACGAGCAAGGGGAACTCTCCATCCACCCTTAGAGCGTGACCCCGCATGCCCCTGGGGACACGCGGACAAGAAGCCTCCAAGGCCGCTCCACGAATCCTAAAGCCAACGGCATCAGCTGGGTGCAAAGGAATTCTTACCGTCCTAAGCGATCCACGGGGCCGGCGCGCACCGTAAGCCACGCCTCTTCCGGGATTCCCTCGCATCTCCGCTCAACGGAGGACAGGCAGCTCTTCTCTTCCTGGTCGACGGCAAGCTTTGCACGGAGATTCCACCTGAGAAGTGCAGACAAATCACATGGCTGCTTGAGAAACGTAGCCAGGGTCTTAGGGAACAAGATCCAGGCCAAGGATTCCCCCGGGGCAAGCCCTGCATCTTCCTGCCCTCTACCTCTTTCCCTCAGCCACGACGGAAGGCGTGTGTGTGTGACACCACCAGGGCGGGACGGTGTGCAGCTAGGTGCGTGTGCGTGTCTTCGGGTGCGGAGGCCGAAGCCCCTGAAAAGGCTCGTCTTCCGCACAGACCCCCTGGCCTCAAGCCCTGCCACACGACGGCGGAGGACCGGTGACTTCCCAAGAAACGACGCCAACTTTGACCGCTACTGGTCAGGCGGCTGACCTCTAGGGAAGGCTGCTCCACTAGGCCCCAGACTCCCTCTGTCACAGCCACTCCTTCTGACCAACGGAAAACGAGACGCTAGCAGGCACACGCTCCGCCCGATTGCGGATGCTAAGGCTAGCTGGACCTTGGGTCCCCGCAAGCCGCCCCACGTGAACCGCACTTGAGGCGAACGCAGTGGCCACCGCCGTAACTAAACCGCCGACTCGAGGGCCTCCACCACGGGGACACGGGCTATAGGGAAGAAGCAGCCCATCTCAATCTGAAGTGGCCCCGCCACTTCAGGCCAGGTACCTCTTCGACCTAACTAATACGAAATGCCCACCGCGGGCCAGCAGGAAACCCGCCGGGAGGTGGAGGTCTACGGCCACCATGACCCACGCTAAAACCCGACTGAACCTCGAGCAAATTCCCATCCAGGGCCCTGGCATTTCCACAGCCGGCCGCTCTTTGGAACCTGGCCTTCCGGGAATCGGTCAACACACGGCTGCCCCGTCCAAAGCAGCACCCCCGGGCCTTCAAAACAAGTCCCCCAAGAGGTGCCTGGAACACTACACACACATCGGGGAGAAGTGAGCCTCAGGGAGGTCAGCCATGCAGGAATTTTGACTTTGCCTAACTCGACCCACCAGCTTCAACCGTTGACGCCTTCTTCGACACCTCTTACACCACAAACGACCTCCCATGGCTCAAAGGCTGGCTTCACCCAGGAAGACGAGAGCAAGACTTAAACTAGGACACGCACTCCACGCAAGGAGACGTGGACGTTTCCCAAGCTACACGTCTCTCCGGGGCAGTGCGCCTCGGGTCACAGCAACAGCCCCCGTCTCTGGCACGCCCACGGGCTTCCACAGATACGGCTAAAGTCCTCCGAGGGGGAATGATCCAACTGTGCCAGGAAAAGTGGACCAGCCTGGAGGTACACTTTCTCCTTGCAAACTCCGTGCCCAAGATCAGAGGGCAGAGGATCAGAGACAACGTTCGCCTAAGGACTCCATGAGCAGCGGTGGCCGGCCCGCAGTCCCGAGCCAGTGGCCCTCTTCAAGGGACCAGGAAGGGAACCATTTGGCGCCACCACTCTGGAACAGACATGCCACCCACCACAAGGGTCACCTACCACAGTGCATACACACGGGCCCGCAAGCCTTCTCTGGTACGCACCAAGTGGCAGCCCCGTCAGAGCCAGGAGACATCCCTGACAAGCCCATGACGGCACTTGGAACACAACGAGACAGTCCGTCCCCTGGAAGCCCATGGCATCACACTAGGACCTGTCCTCTCTGTGCCCTTCCCCCCACCGTACAAGCCATCAGCCGGCACAGTGTCTTGACACAAGCGTGAGGTGCACAGCACAGTCCACCTTTGGGCGCCTTTGTGAGGATCGGGCGAGTGGGTCACGCAGAGGAACTCCACCTGCGGGACCGCAGCCTTAGCCTGAACTCTGCCGCCTGCCCCAAACCCCGACGGACGCTCCGGTTGCCTCACCAAGCCAAAAGGCAGTGAAGGGGTAATGGCTCCCTGTCTGGCCTGGGCCTCTAATCAGAAACCACGGGGACTTCTGCTGTTCAGCTCTGAGACGCAGACCCCCGAGGGGTTTCGTCTGAAGCGGGAACCAGGCCCACGCAGACACAACGCCGTGAGCTCACGGGGCCTACGCCAGCGCCGACACCTAACCCTAGGATGCGAGCTGGCAGCCACGCCGTGCGAGAGCCAGGCCATTCACCCAGGACCTCCGATTGACGGACGCCCAACGAATGCGGAGAAGGGAACGAGCCCCAAGGCGAGAGGCTCTCACACGCTGACGCCCTGGGCTGGTGTTTGGACGAGTGTGACCAAGGGGAAGCTGTCCCTCACTCCTGCCGTCCCTGGGGAAGACAACGTGCTGGACCTCAGTTTCGATGAGAACGACGGTAGTGAGTTCTCACTCATTTTGTTCAGATTTTCCAAGGAATGCATATGAGGGAGTCATCATCGATCCGAGCACATTCTGGGAACCTGGAACAAGTCAGAGGACAGGCTGGCCGGCTCAGCGGGTGAGCCCATCGCATCCGAGTCCGCCAGCAGCCTGGAGAATCCAGAGCCAAGCCACCGAGCGAGAGGAACAGTCGATCCACCCTTAGAGCACGAGCCCGCATGCCACTGGGGACACGCGGACAGACAGCCTCTAAGGCAGGTCCACGAGAGCCCAGGGCCAAAGGCAGAACTGGCGACAACGTAAGGCTTACCGTCCTGAGCCACCCACGGGCACCGTGCGCATCCTGGGCCACACTACTTCCGCCGTTCCCTCGCACCTCGGCTCATCAAAGGACACGAAGGTCTTCTCTCTCTGTGGCCGGCAGCGAGCTTCGCACGGCACTTGCCCCTGACAAGGGTAGAGACATCACACGCCTGCTTGAGAAACGTACCCAGGGGGTCAGATAACAAGATCCAGGCCAGAGTTTCCCCCGGGGTCACCTGCCATCTGCTTGTCCTCTACCTCTATCCCTTACGGGTGACCGAAGGCGTGTGTGACACCACGAGTGGAGGCAGGTATGCAGGACTGGGCGTGCGCGCCTGCGCCCGTGCGTGTGTGTTCGTGTGCGGAGACCTCGGCACCTGAAAAAGCATGCCGTCCGCACAGACGCCTGGCCTCGTGCCCCACCACCCGATGCAGGAGACCGGTGACTTCCAAAGCGGGAACGCCAACTTTGACCTCTGGAGGCTGCTCAAATTGGCCACGAGCTCCCTCTCTGAGAACCACTCCTTCTGAGCAAAGGGCACCGAGAAGCTACAGACAGCCTCGCGCCGACCGTGGATGTGATGTCAACGTGGACATCGTGTCCCCACGAGCCGCCTCAGGTGAACCGCACGTGACGGAAATGCGGCTGCCAGCAGAGCAAAATGACTGACAGGAAAGCTGGCCGCACGGGGACACGGGCAGCAGAACACAAGCAGCCCGTCTTCAACTGAAGTGGCCAAACGACTTCAGACCGGGCTCCGGTTTGGCCTCACTAAGCCCAAAGGCCCTCAGCGGGCCGGCAGGAGACCCCACTGGAACGGGTGGTCTTCAGCCACCACGACCCAGGGTAAAAGCCGACTCAAACCACAGCAAATTCCCGCCCGGGCACCTGGCACCTGGCATTTCCACAGCCAGCGGGTTGCCGGCTGGCCTGCTGGCCTTCCAGGAAACGTTCAAGCCCCTGCCTGCCTGCTCCAAACAAGCAGCATCCTCACGCCTGCAAAACAAGTCCCCCTCGTTGGAGCCCCCAACACTGCGGCTGCACGAGGGCCAGGGAGCCTCACGCGGGACGGCCCTAAGGGAATTCTGACTGTGCATGAGTCGACCCCACCCCATTCAACCTCTGACCCCTTCCCTTTGGCCCCCTGACACCACAGACGATCTCACAGAGAGGACAAACGCTTCCTCCACGAAGACAAGACAAACAAGCAAACGAGGACACAGCTCCCACACAAGGAGACGTGGTCCTCCTCCACGCTAGACGTCTGTCCCCGGGGCAGGGCGCCTAGGATCGCAGCACTCTCGGTCTCGGCCACGCCCACAGGCTTCCACAAAGGAATCCCAACCCCTGCCAGGAGGATGTCAGCCACCCGGCCCAGGAAAAGCAAACTCTCCTGGAGTAACGCTTTCACCTTGGAAGCTCCGTGCCCGAGGGGGCAAAGGGGCAGACAGAACGTTCGCCTAAGCAATGTGGAGCAGAGGTGGCTGGCGGGCAGTCGTGGGCCTCTCGATCTCTTCAAGGCACCAGGAAGAGAACCACTGAGCGCCACTCCTCAGGAAGTGAGATGCCACCTACCGTAAAGGTCCTCTACCTCAGCGCATCCTCACGGACCCCGAAGCCTTCCCTGGCAGGCACCAGGCGGCAGCCCCCTTAGGGCCCAACGGCACCCCTGGCAAGCCCACGGCAGAGGCTGGAACACAACCAGGCGGTACAGCCTATGGAAGCCCGTGGAATCACGCTACGACCGGTCCTCTCCGTGCCCTACCCTCCCTGTCCACCGCGTCAGCCACCACAGTGTCTTGATCTCAGTGCTGGGTCCACATCGCAGCCGATCTTGGGCCCCCTTTGTGTCGACCGGGTGACGAGGTGCAATACAAGAGCTGCCAACGGCAGCACTGGGGCCTAGTTCCTCGGACCCCGCCCCCAAACCCACGGGCCGATCAAACCTCCTCACCGAGCAGCAAGGCAAGAACAGCTACTGCTACTTGCCTGGCCGAAACAGGGGCTCCGACCAGAAACCAGGGAAGAGTCTGCCGTTCGCCTTCGAGACACAGACCCCCGGGGCTACGTCTCAAGCCAGAACCTGGCCAACACATACTCCCTGCCGGGAACTCCCTGGGCCTGTGGCAACGCCACCCTCTCCGACTCTACAACTGGGATGCCACCGGGCCGCCACGCCAGCAGCAGCTGGCCATTCGACCAAGCCCCTCCGATTCGTGAACGCCCAACTAAAGCGGTCAAACTACTGATGCAAAGACGGGAGACCCTAGGACGCTGACGCCCTGGTGGTGGCTGCACGAGCGTGATCAACGAGAAGCTGTCCCTCACTCCTGTCAACCTTGGGGAAGACAAGGTGCTGGACCTCAGTTTCGATGAGAACGACGGTAGTGAGTTCTCACTCATTGTGTTCAGATTTCCAAGGAATGCATTTGAGGGAGTCATCATCGATCCGAGCACCTTCTGGGCAGCTGGAAGTTGTCACAAGGGAGGCTGGGTGGCGCAGCGGGTGAGCCCATCACCTCAGAGGCCGCCAGCAGCCTGGAGAATCCAGGATCCAAGCCAACGAGCAAGGGGAACTCTCCATCCACCCTTAGAGCGTGACCCCGCATGCCCCTGGGGACACGCGGACAAGAAGCCTCCAAGGCCGCTCCACGAATCCTAAAGCCAACGGCATCAGCTGGGTGCAAAGGAATTCTTACCGTCCTAAGCGATCCACGGGGCCGGCGCGCACCGTAAGCCACGCCTCTTCCGGGATTCCCTCGCATCTCCGCTCAACGGAGGACAGGCAGCTCTTCTCTTCCTGGTCGACGGCAAGCTTTGCACGGAGATTCCACCTGAGAAGTGCAGACAAATCACATGGCTGCTTGAGAAACGTAGCCAGGGTCTTAGGGAACAAGATCCAGGCCAAGGATTCCCCCGGGGCAAGCCCTGCATCTTCCTGCCCTCTACCTCTTTCCCTCAGCCACGACGGAAGGCGTGTGTGTGTGACACCACCAGGGCGGGACGGTGTGCAGCTAGGTGCGTGTGCGTGTCTTCGGGTGCGGAGGCCGAAGCCCCTGAAAAGGCTCGTCTTCCGCACAGACCCCCTGGCCTCAAGCCCTGCCACACGACGGCGGAGGACCGGTGACTTCCCAAGAAACGACGCCAACTTTGACCGCTACTGGTCAGGCGGCTGACCTCTAGGGAAGGCTGCTCCACTAGGCCCCAGACTCCCTCTGTCACAGCCACTCCTTCTGACCAACGGAAAACGAGACGCTAGCAGGCACACGCTCCGCCCGATTGCGGATGCTAAGGCTAGCTGGACCTTGGGTCCCCGCAAGCCGCCCCACGTGAACCGCACTTGAGGCGAACGCAGTGGCCACCGCCGTAACTAAACCGCCGACTCGAGGGCCTCCACCACGGGGACACGGGCTATAGGGAAGAAGCAGCCCATCTCAATCTGAAGTGGCCCCGCCACTTCAGGCCAGGTACCTCTTCGACCTAACTAATACGAAATGCCCACCACGGGCCAGCAGGAAACCCGCCGGGAGGTGGAGGTCTACGGCCACCATGACCCACGCTAAAACCCGACTGAACCTCGAGCAAATTCCCATCCAGGGCCCTGGCATTTCCACAGCCGGCCGCTCTTTGGAACCTGGCCTTCCGGGAATCGGTCAACACACGGCTGCCCCGTCCAAAGCAGCACCCCCGGGCCTTCAAAACAAGTCCCCCAAGAGGTGCCTGGAACACTACACACACATCGGGGAGAAGTGAGCCTCAGGGAGGTCAGCCATGCAGGAATTTTGACTTTGCCTAACTCGACCCACCAGCTTCAACCGTTGACGCCTTCTTCGACACCTCTTACACCACAAACGACCTCCCATGGCTCAAAGGCTGGCTTCACCCAGGAAGACGAGAGCAAGACTTAAACTAGGACACGCACTCCACGCAAGGAGACGTGGACGTTTCCCAAGCTACACGTCTCTCCGGGGCAGTGCGCCTCGGGTCACAGCAACAGCCCCCGTCTCTGGCACGCCCACGGGCTTCCACAGATACGGCTAAAGTCCTCCGAGGGGGAATGATCCAACTGTGCCAGGAAAAGTGGACCAGCCTGGAGGTACACTTTCTCCTTGCAAACTCCGTGCCCAAGATCAGAGGGCAGAGGATCAGAGACAACGTTCGCCTAAGGACTCCATGAGCAGCGGTGGCCGGCCCGCAGTCCCGAGCCAGTGGCCCTCTTCAAGGGACCAGGAAGGGAACCATTTGGCGCCACCACTCTGGAACAGACATGCCACCCACCACAAGGGTCACCTACCACAGTGCATACACACGGGCCCGCAAGCCTTCTCTGGTACGCACCAAGTGGCAGCCCCGTCAGAGCCAGGAGACATCCCTGACAAGCCCATGACGGCACTTGGAACACAACGAGACAGTCCGTCCCCTGGAAGCCCATGGCATCACACTAGGACCTGTCCTCTCTGTGCCCTTCCCCCCACCGTACAAGCCATCAGCCGGCACAGCGTCTTGACACAAGCGTGAGGTGCACAGCACAGTCCACCTTTGGGCGCCTTTGTGAGGATCGGGCGAGTGGGTCACGCAGAGGAACTCCACCTGCAGGACCGCAGCCTTAGCCTGAACTCTGCCGCCTGCCCCAAACCCCGACGGACGCTCCGGTTGCCTCACCAAGCCAAAAGGCAGTGAAGGGGTAATGGCTCCCTGTCTGGCCTGGGCCTCTAATCAGAAACCACGGGGACTTCTGCTGTTCAGCTCTGAGACGCAGACCCCCGAGGGGTTTCGTCTGAAGCGGGAACCAGGCCCACGCAGACACAACGCCGTGAGCTCACGGGGCCTATGCCAGCGCCGACACCTAACCCTAGGATGCGAGCTGGCAGCCACGCCGTGCGAGAGCCAGGCCATTCACCCAGGACCTCCGATTGACGGACGCCCAACGAATGCGGAGAAGGGAACGAGCCCCAAGGCGAGAGGCTCTCACACGCTGACGCCCTGGGCTGGTGTTTGGACGAGTGTGACCAAGGGGAAGCTGTCCCTCACTCCTGCCGTCCCTGGGGAAGACAACGTGCTGGACCTCAGTTTCGATGAGAACGACGGTAGTGAGTTCTCACTCATTTTGTTCAGATTTTCCAAGGAATGCATATGAGGGAGTCATCATCGATCCGAGCACATTCTGGGAACCCGGAACAAGTCAGAGGACAGGCTGGCCGGCTCAGCGGGTGAGCCCATCGCCTCCGAGTCCGCCAGCAGCCTGGAGAATCCAGAGCCAAGCCACCGAGCGAGAGGAACAGTCGATCCACCCTTAGAGCACGAGCCCGCATGCCACTGGGGACACGCGGACAGACAGCCTCTAAGGCAGGTCCACGAGAGCCCAGGGCCAAAGGCAGAACTGGCGACAACGTAAGGCTTACCGTCCTGAGCCACCCACGGGCACCGTGCGCATCCTGGGCCACACTACTTCCGCCGTTCCCTCGCACCTCGGCTCATCAAAGGACACGAAGGTCTTCTCTCTCTGTGGCCGGCAGCGAGCTTCGCACGGCACTTGCCCCTGACAAGGGTAGAGACATCACACGCCTGCTTGAGAAACGTACCCAGGGGGTCAGATAACAAGATCCAGGCCAGAGTTTCCCCCGGGGTCACCTGCCATCTGCTTGTCCTCTACCTCTATCCCTTACGGGTGACCGAAGGCGTGTGTGACACCACGAGTGGAGGCAGGTATGCAGGACTGGGCGTGCGCGCGTGCGCCCGTGCGTGTGTGTTCGTGTGCGGAGACCTCGGCACCTGAAAAAGCATGCCGTCCGCACAGACGCCTGGCCTCGTGCCCCACCACCCGATGCAGGAGACCGGTGACTTCCAAAGCGGGAACGCCAACTTTGACCTCTGGAGGCTGCTCAAATTGGCCACGAGCTCCCTCTCTGAGAACCACTCCTTCTGAGCAAAGGGCACCGAGAAGCTACAGACAGCCTCGCGCCGACCGTGGATGTGATGTCAACGTGGACATCGTGTCCCCACGAGCCGCCTCAGGTGAACCGCACGTGACAGAAATGCGGCTGCCAGCAGAGCAAAATGACTGACAGGAAAGCTGGCCGCACGGGGACACGGGCAGCAGAACACAAGCAGCCCGTCTTCAACTGAAGTGGCCAAACGACTTCAGACCGGGCTCCGGTTTGGCCTCACTAAGCCCAAAGGCCCTCAGCGGGCCGGCAGGAGACCCCACTGGAACGGGTGGTCTTCAGCCACCACGACCCAGGGTAAAAGCCGACTCAAACCACAGCAAATTCCCGCCCGGGCACCTGGCACCTGGCATTTCCACAGCCAGCGGGTTGCCGGCTGGCCTGCTGGCCTTCCAGGAAACGTTCAAGCCCCTGCCTGCCTGCTCCAAACAAGCAGCATCCTCACGCCTGCAAAACAAGTCCCCCTCGTTGGAGCCCCCAACACTGCGGCTGCACGAGGGCCAGGGAGCCTCACGCGGGACGGCCCTAAGGGAATTCTGACTGTGCATGAGTCGACCCCATCCCATTCAACCTCTGACCCCTTCCCTTTGGCCCCCTGACACCACAGACGATCTCACAGAGAGGACAAACGCTTCCTCCACGAAGACAAGACAAACAAGCAAACGAGGACACAGCTCCCACACAAGGAGACGTGGTCCTCCTCCACGCTAGACGTCTGTCCCCGGGGCAGGGCGCCTAGGATCGCAGCACTCTCGGTCTCGGCCACGCCCACAGGCTTCCACAAAGGAATCCCAACCCCTGCCAGGAGGATGTCAGCCACCCGGCCCAGGAAAAGCAAACTCTCCTGGAGTAACGCTTTCACCTTGGAAGCTCCGTGCCCGAGGGGGCAAAGGGGCAGACAGAACGTTCGCCTAAGCAATGTGGAGCAGAGGTGGCTGGCGGGCAGTCGTGGGCCTCTCGATCTCTTCAAGGCACCAGGAAGAGAACCACTGAGCGCCACTCCTCAGGAAGTGAGATGCCACCTACCGTAAAGGTCCTCTACCTCAGCGCATCCTCACGGACCCCGAAGCCTTCCCTGGCAGGCACCAGGCGGCAGCCCCCTTAGGGCCCAACGGCACCCCTGGCAAGCCCACGGCAGAGGCTGGAACACAACCAGGCGGTACAGCCTATGGAAGCCCGTGGAATCACGCTACGACCGGTCCTCTCCGTGCCCTACCCTCCCTGTCCACCGCGTCAGCCACCACAGTGTCTTGATCTCAGTGCTGGGTCCACATCGCAGCCGATCTTGGGCCCCCTTTGTGTCGACCGGGTGACGAGGTGCAATACAAGAGCTGCCAACGGCAGCACTGGGGCCTAGTTCCTCGGACCCCGCCCCCAAACCCACGGGCCGATAAAACCTCCTCACCGAGCAGCAAGGCAAGAACAGCTACTGCTACTTGCCTGGCCGAAACAGGGGCTCCGACCAGAAACCAGGGAAGAGTCTGCCGTTCGCCTTCGAGACACAGACCCCCGGGGCTACGTCTCAAGCCAGAACCTGGCCAACACATACTCCCTGCCGGGAACTCCCTGGGCCTGTGGCAACGCCACCCTCTCCGACTCTACAACTGGGATGCCACCGGGCCGCCACGCCAGCAGCGGCTGGCCATTCGACCAAGCCCCTCCGATTCGTGAACGCCCAACTAAAGCGGTCAAACTACTGATGCAAAGACGGGAGACCCTAGGATGCTGACGCCCTGGTGGTGGCTGCACGAGCGTGATCAACGAGAAGCTGTCCCTCACTCCTGTCAACCTTGGGGAAGACAAGGTGCTGGACCTCAGTTTCGATGAGAACGACGGTAGTGAGTTCTCACTCATTGTGTTCAGATTTCCAAGGAATGCATTTGAGGGAGTCATCATCGATCCGAGCACCTTCTGGGCAGCTGGAAGTTGTCACAAGGGAGGCTGGGTGGCGCAGCGGGTGAGCCCATCACCTCAGAGGCCGCCAGCAGCCTGGAGAATCCAGGATCCAAGCCAACGAGCAAGGGGAACTCTCCATCCACCCTTAGAGCGTGACCCCGCATGCCCCTGGGGACACGCGGACAAGAAGCCTCCAAGGCCGCTCCACGAATCCTAAAGCCAACGGCATCAGCTGGGTGCAAAGGAATTCTTACCGTCCTAAGCGATCCACGGGGCCGGCGCGCACCGTAAGCCACGCCTCTTCCGGGATTCCCTCGCATCTCCGCTCAACGGAGGACAGGCAGCTCTTCTCTTCCTGGTCGACGGCAAGCTTTGCACGGAGATTCCACCTGAGAAGTGCAGACAAATCACATGGCTGCTTGAGAAACGTAGCCAGGGTCTTAGGGAACAAGATCCAGGCCAAGGATTCCCCCGGGGCAAGCCCTGCATCTTCCTGCCCTCTACCTCTTTCCCTCAGCCACGACGGAAGGCGTGTGTGTGTGACACCACCAGGGCGGGACGGTGTGCAGCTAGGTGCGTGTGCGTGTCTTCGGGTGCGGAGGCCGAAGCCCCTGAAAAGGCTCGTCTTCCGCACAGACCCCCTGGCCTCAAGCCCTGCCACACGACGGCGGAGGACCGGTGACTTCCCAAGAAACGACGCCAACTTTGACCCCTACTGGTCAGGCGGCTGACCTCTAGGGAAGGCTGCTCCACTAGGCCCCAGACTCCCTCTGTCACAGCCACTCCTTCTGACCAACGGAAAACGAGACGCTAGCAGGCACACGCTCCGCCCGATTGCGGATGCTAAGGCTAGCTGGACCTTGGGTCCCCGCAAGCCGCCCCACGTGAACCGCACTTGAGGCGAACGCAGTGGCCACCGCCGTAACTAAACCGCCGACTCGAGGGCCTCCACCACGGGGACACGGGCTATAGGGAAGAAGCAGCCCATCTCAATCTGAAGTGGCCCCGCCACTTCAGGCCAGGTACCTCTTCGACCTAACTAATACGAAATGCCCACCGCGGGCCAGCAGGAAACCCGCCGGGAGGTGGAGGTCTACGGCCACCATGACCCACGCTAAAACCCGACTGAACCTCGAGCAAATTCCCATCCAGGGCCCTGGCATTTCCACAGCCGGCCGCTCTTTGGAACCTGGCCTTCCGGGAATCGGTCAACACACGGCTGCCCCGTCCAAAGCAGCACCCCCGGGCCTTCAAAACAAGTCCCCCAAGAGGTGCCTGGAACACTACACACACATCGGGGAGAAGTGAGCCTCAGGGAGGTCAGCCATGCAGGAATTTTGACTTTGCCTAACTCGACCCACCAGCTTCAACCGTTGACGCCTTCTTCGACACCTCTTACACCACAAACGACCTCCCATGGCTCAAAGGCTGGCTTCACCCAGGAAGACGAGAGCAAGACTTAAACTAGGACACGCACTCCACGCAAGGAGACGTGGACGTTTCCCAAGCTACACGTCTCTCCGGGGCAGTGCGCCTCGGGTCACAGCAACAGCCCCCGTCTCTGGCACGCCCACGGGCTTCCACAGATACGGCTAAAGTCCTCCGAGGGGGAATGATCCAACTGTGCCAGGAAAAGTGGACCAGCCTGGAGGTACACTTTCTCCTTGCAAACTCCGTGCCCAAGATCAGAGGGCAGAGGATCAGAGACAACGTTCGCCTAAGGACTCCATGAGCAGCGGTGGCCGGCCCGCAGTCCCGAGCCAGTGGCCCTCTTCAAGGGACCAGGAAGGGAACCATTTGGCGCCACCACTCTGGAACAGACATGCCACCCACCACAAGGGTCACCTACCACAGTGCATACACACGGGCCCGCAAGCCTTCTCTGGTACGCACCAAGTGGCAGCCCCGTCAGAGCCAGGAGACATCCCTGACAAGCCCATGACGGCACTTGGAACACAACGAGACAGTCCGTCCCCTGGAAGCCCATGGCATCACACTAGGACCTGTCCTCTCTGTGCCCTTCCCCCCACCGTACAAGCCATCAGCCGGCACAGCGTCTTGACACAAGCGTGAGGTGCACAGCACAGTCCACCTTTGGGCGCCTTTGTGAGGATCCGGCGAGTGGGTCACGCAGAGGAACTCCACCTGCAGGACCGCAGCCTTAGCCTGAACTCTGCCGCCTGCCCCAAACCCCGACGGACGCTCCGGTTGCCTCACCAAGCCAAAAGGCAGTGAAGGGGTAATGGCTCCCTGTCTGGCCTGGGCCTCTAATCAGAAACCACGGGGACTTCTGCTGTTCAGCTCTGAGACGCAGACCCCCGAGGGGTTTCGTCTGAAGCGGGAACCAGGCCCACGCAGACACAACGCCGTGAGCTCACGGGGCCTATGCCAGCGCCGACACCTAACCCTAGGATGCGAGCTGGCAGCCACGCCGTGCGAGAGCCAGGCCATTCACCCAGGACCTCCGATTGACGGACGCCCAACGAATGCGGAGAAGGGAACGAGCCCCAAGGCGAGAGGCTCTCACACGCTGACGCCCTGGGCTGGTGTTTGGACGAGTGTGACCAAGGGGAAGCTGTCCCTCACTCCTGCCGTCCCTGGGGAAGACAACGTGCTGGACCTCAGTTTCGATGAGAACGACGGTAGTGAGTTCTCACTCATTTTGTTCAGATTTTCCAAGGAATGCATATGAGGGAGTCATCATCGATCCGAGCACATTCTGGGAACCCGGAACAAGTCAGAGGACAGGCTGGCCGGCTCAGCGGGTGAGCCCATCGCCTCCGAGTCCGCCAGCAGCCTGGAGAATCCAGAGCCAAGCCACCGAGCGAGAGGAACAGTCGATCCACCCTTAGAGCACGAGCCCGCATGCCACTGGGGACACGCGGACAGACAGCCTCTAAGGCAGGTCCACGAGAGCCCAGGGCCAAAGGCAGAACTGGCGACAACGTAAGGCTTACCGTC
The DNA here is from genome assembly GCF_020826845.1 of Diceros bicornis minor. Taxonomy (NCBI): domain Eukaryota; kingdom Metazoa; phylum Chordata; class Mammalia; order Perissodactyla; family Rhinocerotidae; genus Diceros; species Diceros bicornis. The sequence continues at coordinate 76,176,057 of NC_080744.1, forward strand.
CTGAGCCACCCACGGGCACCGTGCGCATCCTGGGCCACACTACTTCCGCCGTTCCCTCGCACCTCGGCTCATCAAAGGACACGAAGGTCTTCTCTCTCTGTGGCCGGCAGCGAGCTTCGCACGGCACTTGCCCCTGACAAGGGTAGAGACATCACACGCCTGCTTGAGAAACGTACCCAGGGGGTCAGATAACAAGATCCAGGCCAGAGTTTCCCCCGGGGTCACCTGCCATCTGCTTGTCCTCTACCTCTATCCCTTACGGGTGACCGAAGGCGTGTGTGACACCACGAGTGGAGGCAGGTATGCAGGACTGGGCGTGCGCGCGTGCGCCCGTGCGTGTGTGTTCGTGTGCGGAGACCTCGGCACCTGAAAAAGCATGCCGTCCGCACAGACGCCTGGCCTCGTGCCCCACCACCCGATGCAGGAGACCGGTGACTTCCAAAGCGGGAACGCCAACTTTGACCTCTGGAGGCTGCTCAAATTGGCCACGAGCTCCCTCTCTGAGAACCACTCCTTCTGAGCAAAGGGCACCGAGAAGCTACAGACAGCCTCGCGCCGACCGTGGATGTGATGTCAACGTGGACATCGTGTCCCCACGAGCCGCCTCAGGTGAACCGCACGTGACGGAAATGCGGCTGCCAGCAGAGCAAAATGACTGACAGGAAAGCTGGCCGCACGGGGACACGGGCAGCAGAACACAAGCAGCCCGTCTTCAACTGAAGTGGCCAAACGACTTCAGACCGGGCTCCGGTTTGGCCTCACTAAGCCCAAAGGCCCTCAGCGGGCCGGCAGGAGACCCCACTGGAACGGGTGGTCTTCAGCCACCACGACCCAGGGTAAAAGCCGACTCAAACCACAGCAAATTCCCGCCCGGGCACCTGGCACCTGGCATTTCCACAGCCAGCGGGTTGCCGGCTGGCCTGCTGGCCTTCCAGGAAACGTTCAAGCCCCTGCCTGCCTGCTCCAAACAAGCAGCATCCTCACGCCTGCAAAACAAGTCCCCCTCGTTGGAGCCCCCAACACTGCGGCTGCACGAGGGCCAGGGAGCCTCACGCGGGACGGCCCTAAGGGAATTCTGACTGTGCATGAGTCGACCCCATCCCATTCAACCTCTGACCCCTTCCCTTTGGCCCCCTGACACCACAGACGATCTCACAGAGAGGACAAACGCTTCCTCCACGAAGACAAGACAAACAAGCAAACGAGGACACAGCTCCCACACAAGGAGACGTGGTCCTCCTCCACGCTAGACGTCTGTCCCCGGGGCAGGGCGCCTAGGATCGCAGCACTCTCGGTCTCGGCCACGCCCACAGGCTTCCACAAAGGAATCCCAACCCCTGCCAGGAGGATGTCAGCCACCCGGCCCAGGAAAAGCAAACTCTCCTGGAGTAACACTTTCACCTTGGAAGCTCCGTGCCCGAGGGGGCAAAGGGGCAGACAGAACGTTCGCCTAAGCAATGTGGAGCAGAGGTGGCTGGCGGGCAGTCGTGGGCCTCTCGATCTCTTCAAGGCACCAGGAAGAGAACCACTGAGCGCCACTCCTCAGGAAGTGAGATGCCACCTACCGTAAAGGTCCTCTACCTCAGCGCATCCTCACGGACCCCGAAGCCTTCCCTGGCAGGCACCAGGCGGCAGCCCCCTTAGGGCCCAACGGCACCCCTGGCAAGCCCACGGCAGAGGCTGGAACACAACCAGGCGGTACAGCCTATGGAAGCCCGTGGAATCACGCTACGACCGGTCCTCTCCGTGCCCTACCCTCCCTGTCCACCGCGTCAGCCACCACAGTGTCTTGATCTCAGTGCTGGGTCCACATCGCAGCCGATCTTGGGCCCCCTTTGTGTCGACCGGGTGACGAGGTGCAATACAAGAGCTGCCAACGGCAGCACTGGGGCCTAGTTCCTCGGACCCCGCCCCCAAACCCACGGGCCGATCAAACCTCCTCACCGAGCAGCAAGGCAAGAACAGCTACTGCTACTTGCCTGGCCGAAACAGGGGCTCCGACCAGAAACCAGGGAAGAGTCTGCCGTTCGCCTTCGAGACACAGACCCCCGGGGCTACGTCTCAAGCCAGAACCTGGCCAACACATACTCCCTGCCGGGAACTCCCTGGGCCTGTGGCAACGCCACCCTCTCCGACTCTACAACTGGGATGCCACCGGGCCGCCACGCCAGCAGCGGCTGGCCATTCGACCAAGCCCCTCCGATTCGTGAACGCCCAACTAAAGCGGTCAAACTACTGATGCAAAGACGGGAGACCCTAGGATGCTGACGCCCTGGTGGTGGCTGCACGAGCGTGATCAACGAGAAGCTGTCCCTCACTCCTGTCAACCTTGGGGAAGACAAGGTGCTGGACCTCAGTTTCGATGAGAACGACGGTAGTGAGTTCTCACTCATTGTGTTCAGATTTCCAAGGAATGCATTTGAGGGAGTCATCATCGATCCGAGCACCTTCTGGGCAGCTGGAAGTTGTCACAAGGGAGGCTGGGTGGCGCAGCGGGTGAGCCCATCACCTCAGAGGCCGCCAGCAGCCTGGAGAATCCAGGATCCAAGCCAACGAGCAAGGGGAACTCTCCATCCACCCTTAGAGCGTGACCCCGCATGCCCCTGGGGACACGCGGACAAGAAGCCTCCAAGGCCGCTCCACGAATCCTAAAGCCAACGGCATCAGCTGGGTGCAAAGGAATTCTTACCGTCCTAAGCGATCCACGGGGCCGGCGCGCACCGTAAGCCACGCCTCTTCCGGGATTCCCTCGCATCTCTGCTCAACGGAGGACAGGCAGCTCTTCTCTTCCTGGTCGACGGCAAGCTTTGCACGGAGATTCCACCTGAGAAGTGCAGACAAATCACATGGCTGCTTGAGAAACGTAGCCAGGGTCTTAGGGAACAAGATCCAGGCCAAGGATTCCCCCGGGGCAAGCCCTGCATCTTCCTGCCCTCTACCTCTTTCCCTCAGCCACGACGGAAGGCGTGTGTGTGTGACACCACCAGGGCGGGACGGTGTGCAGCTAGGTGCGTGTGCGTGTCTTCGGGTGCGGAGGCCGAAGCCCCTGAAAAGGCTCGTCTTCCGCACAGACCCCCTGGCCTCAAGCCCTGCCACACGACGGCGGAGGACCGGTGACTTCCCAAGAAACGACGCCAACTTTGACCCCTACTGGTCAGGCGGCTGACCTCTAGGGAAGGCTGCTCCACTAGGCCCCAGACTCCCTCTGTCACAGCCACTCCTTCTGACCAACGGAAAACGAGACGCTAGCAGGCACACGCTCCGCCCGATTGCGGATGCTAAGGCTAGCTGGACCTTGGGTCCCCGCAAGCCGCCCCACGTGAACCGCACTTGAGGCGAACGCAGTGGCCACCGCCGTAACTAAACCGCCGACTCGAGGGCCTCCACCACGGGGACACGGGCTATAGGGAAGAAGCAGCCCATCTCAATCTGAAGTGGCCCCGCCACTTCAGGCCAGGTACCTCTTCGACCTAACTAATACGAAATGCCCACCGCGGGCCAGCAGGAAACCCGCCGGGAGGTGGAGGTCTACGGCCACCATGACCCACGCTAAAACCCGACTGAACCTCGAGCAAATTCCCATCCAGGGCCCTGGCATTTCCACAGCCGGCCGCTCTTTGGAACCTGGCCTTCCGGGAATCGGTCAACACACGGCTGCCCCGTCCAAAGCAGCACCCCCGGGCCTTCAAAACAAGTCCCCCAAGAGGTGCCTGGAACACTACACACACATCGGGGAGAAGTGAGCCTCAGGGAGGTCAGCCATGCAGGAATTTTGACTTTGCCTAACTCGACCCACCAGCTTCAACCGTTGACGCCTTCTTCGACACCTCTTACACCACAAACGACCTCCCATGGCTCAAAGGCTGGCTTCACCCAGGAAGACGAGAGCAAGACTTAAACTAGGACACGCACTCCACGCAAGGAGACGTGGACGTTTCCCAAGCTACACGTCTCTCCGGGGCAGTGCGCCTCGGGTCACAGCAACAGCCCCCGTCTCTGGCACGCCCACGGGCTTCCACAGATACGGCTAAAGTCCTCCGAGGGGGAATGATCCAACTGTGCCAGGAAAAGTGGACCAGCCTGGAGGTACACTTTCTCCTTGCAAACTCCGTGCCCAAGATCAGAGGGCAGAGGATCAGAGACAACGTTCGCCTAAGGACTCCATGAGCAGCGGTGGCCGGCCCGCAGTCCCGAGCCAGTGGCCCTCTTCAAGGGACCAGGAAGGGAACCATTTGGCGCCACCACTCTGGAACAGACATGCCACCCACCACAAGGGTCACCTACCACAGTGCATACACACGGGCCCGCAAGCCTTCTCTGGTACGCACCAAGTGGGAGCCCCGTCAGAGCCAGGAGACATCCCTGACAAGCCCATGACGGCACTTGGAACACAACGAGACAGTCCGTCCCCTGGAAGCCCATGGCATCACACTAGGACCTGTCCTCTCTGTGCCCTTCCCCCCACCGTACAAGCCATCAGCCGGCACAGCGTCTTGACACAAGCGTGAGGTGCACAGCACAGTCCACCTTTGGGCGCCTTTGTGAGGATCCGGCGAGTGGGTCACGCAGAGGAACTCCACCTGCAGGACCGCAGCCTTAGCCTGAACTCTGCCGCCTGCCCCAAACCCCGACGGACGCTCCGGTTGCCTCACCAAGCCAAAAGGCAGTGAAGGGGTAATGGCTCCCTGTCTGGCCTGGGCCTCTAATCAGAAACCACGGGGACTTCTGCTGTTCAGCTCTGAGACGCAGACCCCCGAGGGGTTTCGTCTGAAGCGGGAACCAGGCCCACGCAGACACAACGCCGTGAGCTCACGGGGCCTACGCCAGCGCCGACACCTAACCCTAGGATGCGAGCTGGCAGCCACGCCGTGCGAGAGCCAGGCCATTCACCCAGGACCTCCGATTCACGGACGCCCAACGAATGCAGAGAAGGGAACGAGCCCCAAGGCGAGAGGCTCTCACACGCTGACGCCCTGGGCTGGTGTTTGGACGAGTGTGACCAAGGGGAAGCTGTCCCTCACTCCTGCCGTCCCTGGGGAAGACAACGTGCTGGACCTCAGTTTCGATGAGAACGACGGTAGTGAGTTCTCACTCATTTTGTTCAGATTTTCCAAGGAATGCATATGAGGGAGTCATCATCGATCCGAGCACATTCTGGGAACCTGGAACAAGTCAGAGGACAGGCTGGCCGGCTCAGCGGGTGAGCCCATCGCCTCCGAGTCCGCCAGCAGCCTGGAGAATCCAGAGCCAAGCCACCGAGCGAGAGGAACAGTCGATCCACCCTTAGAGCACGAGCCCGCATGCCACTGGGGACACGCGGACAGACAGCCTCTAAGGCAGGTCCACGAGAGCCCAGGGCCAAAGGCAGAACTGGCGACAACGTAAGGCTTACCGTCCTGAGCCACCCACGGGCACCGTGCGCATCCTGGGCCACACTACTTCCGCCGTTCCCTCGCACCTCGGCTCATCAAAGGACACGAAGGTCTTCTCTCTCTGTGGCCGGCAGCGAGCTTCGCACGGCACTTGCCCCTGACAAGGGTAGAGACATCACACGCCTGCTTGAGAAACGTACCCAGGGGGTCAGATAACAAGATCCAGGCCAGAGTTTCCCCCGGGGTCACCTGCCATCTGCTTGTCCTCTACCTCTATCCCTTACGGGTGACCGAAGGCGTGTGTGACACCACGAGTGGAGGCAGGTATGCAGGACTGGGCGTGCGCGCGTGCGCCCGTGCGTGTGTGTTCGTGTGCGGAGACCTCGGCACCTGAAAAAGCATGCCGTCCGCACAGACGCCTGGCCTCGTGCCCCACCACCCGATGCAGGAGACCGGTGACTTCCAAAGCGGGAACGCCAACTTTGACCTCTGGAGGCTGCTCAAATTGGCCACGAGCTCCCTCTCTGAGAACCACTCCTTCTGAGCAAAGGGCACCGAGAAGCTACAGACAGCCTCGCGCCGACCGTGGATGTGATGTCAACGTGGACATCGTGTCCCCACGAGCCGCCTCAGGTGAACCGCACGTGACGGAAATGCGGCTGCCAGCAGAGCAAAATGACTGACAGGAAAGCTGGCCGCACGGGGACACGGGCAGCAGAACACAAGCAGCCCGTCTTCAACTGAAGTGGCCAAACGACTTCAGACCGGGCTCCGGTTTGGCCTCACTAAGCCCAAAGGCCCTCAGCGGGCCGGCAGGAGACCCCACTGGAACGGGTGGTCTTCAGCCACCACGACCCAGGGTAAAAGCCGACTCAAACCACAGCAAATTCCCGCCCGGGCACCTGGCACCTGGCATTTCCACAGCCAGCGGGTTGCCGGCTGGCCTGCTGGCCTTCCAGGAAACGTTCAAGCCCCTGCCTGCCTGCTCCAAACAAGCAGCATCCTCACGCCTGCAAAACAAGTCCCCCTCGTTGGAGCCCCCAACACTGCGGCTGCACGAGGGCCAGGGAGCCTCACGCGGGACGGCCCTAAGGGAATTCTGACTGTGCATGAGTCGACCCCATCCCATTCAACCTCTGACCCCTTCCCTTTGGCCCCCTGACACCACAGACGATCTCACAGAGAGGACAAACGCTTCCTCCACGAAGACAAGACAAACAAGCAAACGAGGACACAGCTCCCACACAAGGAGACGTGGTCCTCCTCCACGCTAGACGTCTGTCCCCGGGGCAGGGCGCCTAGGATCGCAGCACTCTCGGTCTCGGCCACGCCCACAGGCTTCCACAAAGGAATCCCAACCCCTGCCAGGAGGATGTCAGCCACCCGGCCCAGGAAAAGCAAACTCTCCTGGAGTAACGCTTTCACCTTGGAAGCTCCGTGCCCGAGGGGGCAAAGGGGCAGACAGAACGTTCGCCTAAGCAATGTGGAGCAGAGGTGGCTGGCGGGCAGTCGTGGGCCTCTCGATCTCTTCAAGGCACCAGGAAGAGAACCACTGAGCGCCACTCCTCAGGAAGTGAGATGCCACCTACCGTAAAGGTCCTCTACCTCAGCGCATCCTCACGGACCCCGAAGCCTTCCCTGGCAGGCACCAGGCGGCAGCCCCCTTAGGGCCCAACGGCACCCCTGGCAAGCCCACGGCAGAGGCTGGAACACAACCAGGCGGTACAGCCTATGGAAGCCCGTGGAATCACGCTACGACCGGTCCTCTCCGTGCCCTACCCTCCCTGTCCACCGCGTCAGCCACCACAGTGTCTTGATCTCAGTGCTGGGTCCACATCGCAGCCGATCTTGGGCCCCCTTTGTGTCGACCGGGTGACGAGGTGCAATACAAGAGCTGCCAACGGCAGCACTGGGGCCTAGTTCCTCGGACCCCGCCCCCAAACCCACGGGCCGATCAAACCTCCTCACCGAGCAGCAAGGCAAGAACAGCTACTGCTACTTGCCTGGCCGAAACAGGGGCTCCGACCAGAAACCAGGGAAGAGTCTGCCGTTCGCCTTCGAGACACAGACCCCCGGGGCTACGTCTCAAGCCAGAACCTGGCCAACACATACTCCCTGCCGGGAACTCCCTGGGCCTGTGGCAACGCCACCCTCTCCGACTCTACAACTGGGATGCCACTGGGCCGCCACGCCAGCAGCGGCTGGCCATTCGACCAAGCCCCTCCGATTCGTGAACGCCCAACTAAAGCGGTCAAACTACTGATGCAAAGACGGGAGACCCTAGGATGCTGACGCCCTGGTGGTGGCTGCACGAGCGTGATCAACGAGAAGCTGTCCCTCACTCCTGTCAACCTTGGGGAAGACAAGGTGCTGGACCTCAGTTTCGATGAGAACGACGGTAGTGAGTTCTCACTCATTGTGTTCAGATTTCCAAGGAATGCATTTGAGGGAGTCATCATCGATCCGAGCACCTTCTGGGCAGCTGGAAGTTGTCACAAGGGAGGCTGGGTGGCGCAGCGGGTGAGCCCATCACCTCAGAGGCCGCCAGCAGCCTGGAGAATCCAGGATCCAAGCCAACGAGCAAGGGGAACTCTCCATCCACCCTTAGAGCGTGACCCCGCATGCCCCTGGGGACACGCGGACAAGAAGCCTCCAAGGCCGCTCCACGAATCCTAAAGCCAACGGCATCAGCTGGGTGCAAAGGAATTCTTACCGTCCTAAGCGATCCACGGGGCCGGCGCGCACCGTAAGCCACGCCTCTTCCGGGATTCCCTCGCATCTCCGCTCAACGGAGGACAGGCAGCTCTTCTCTTCCTGGTCGACGGCAAGCTTTGCACGGAGATTCCACCTGAGAAGTGCAGACAAATCACATGGCTGCTTGAGAAACGTAGCCAGGGTCTTAGGGAACAAGATCCAGGCCAAGGATTCCCCCGGGGCAAGCCCTGCATCTTCCTGCCCTCTACCTCTTTCCCTCAGCCACGACGGAAGGCGTGTGTGTGTGACACCACCAGGGCGGGACGGTGTGCAGCTAGGTGCGTGTGCGTGTCTTCGGGTGCGGAGGCCGAAGCCCCTGAAAAGGCTCGTCTTCCGCACAGACCCCCTGGCCTCAAGCCCTGCCACACGACGGCGGAGGACCGGTGACTTCCCAAGAAACGACGCCAACTTTGACCCCTACTGGTCAGGCGGCTGACCTCTAGGGAAGGCTGCTCCACTAGGCCCCAGACTCCCTCTGTCACAGCCACTCCTTCTGACCAACGGAAAACGAGACGCTAGCAGGCACACGCTCCGCCCGATTGCGGATGCTAAGGCTAGCTGGACCTTGGGTCCCCGCAAGCCGCCCCACGTGAACCGCACTTGAGGCGAACGCAGTGGCCACCGCCGTAACTAAACCGCCGACTCGAGGGCCTCCACCACGGGGACACGGGCTATAGGGAAGAAGCAGCCCATCTCAATCTGAAGTGGCCCCGCCACTTCAGGCCAGGTACCTCTTCGACCTAACTAATACGAAATGCCCACCGCGGGCCAGCAGGAAACCCGCCGGGAGGTGGAGGTCTACGGCCACCATGACCCACGCTAAAACCCGACTGAACCTCGAGCAAATTCCCATCCAGGGCCCTGGCATTTCCACAGCCGGCCGCTCTTTGGAACCTGGCCTTCCGGGAATCGGTCAACACACGGCTGCCCCGTCCAAAGCAGCACCCCCGGGCCTTCAAAACAAGTCCCCCAAGAGGTGCCTGGAACACTACACACACATCGGGGAGAAGTGAGCCTCAGGGAGGTCAGCCATGCAGGAATTTTGACTTTGCCTAACTCGACCCACCAGCTTCAACCGTTGACGCCTTCTTCGACACCTCTTACACCACAAACGACCTCCCATGGCTCAAAGGCTGGCTTCACCCAGGAAGACGAGAGCAAGACTTAAACTAGGACACGCACTCCACGCAAGGAGACGTGGACGTTTCCCAAGCTACACGTCTCTCCGGGGCAGTGCGCCTCGGGTCACAGCAACAGCCCCCGTCTCTGGCACGCCCACGGGCTTCCACAGATACGGCTAAAGTCCTCCGAGGGGGAATGATCCAACTGTGCCAGGAAAAGTGGACCAGCCTGGAGGTACACTTTCTCCTTGCAAACTCCGTGCCCAAGATCAGAGGGCAGAGGATCAGAGACAACGTTCGCCTAAGGACTCCATGAGCAGCGGTGGCCGGCCCGCAGTCCCGAGCCAGTGGCCCTCTTCAAGGGACCAGGAAGGGAACCATTTGGCGCCACCACTCTGGAACAGACATGCCACCCACCACAAGGGTCACCTACCACAGTGCATACACACGGGCCCGCAAGCCTTCTCTGGTACGCACCAAGTGGCAGCCCCGTCAGAGCCAGGAGACATCCCTGACAAGCCCATGACGGCACTTGGAACACAACGAGACAGTCCGTCCCCTGGAAGCCCATGGCATCACACTAGGACCTGTCCTCTCTGTGCCCTTCCCCCCACCGTACAAGCCATCAGCCGGCACAGCGTCTTGACACAAGCGTGAGGTGCACAGCACAGTCCACCTTTGGGCGCCTTTGTGAGGATCGGGCGAGTGGGTCACGCAGAGGAACTCCACCTGCAGGACCGCAGCCTTAGCCTGAACTCTGCCGCCTGCCCCAAACCCCGACGGACGCTCCGGTTGCCTCACCAAGCCAAAAGGCAGTGAAGGGGTAATGGCTCCCTGTCTGGCCTGGGCCTCTAATCAGAAACCACGGGGACTTCTGCTGTTCAGCTCTGAGACGCAGACCCCCGAGGGGTTTCGTCTGAAGCGGGAACCAGGCCCACGCAGACACAACGCCGTGAGCTCACGGGGCCTATGCCAGCGCCGACACCTAACCCTAGGATGCGAGCTGGCAGCCACGCCGTGCGAGAGCCAGGCCATTCACCCAGGACCTCCGATTGACGGACGCCCAACGAATGCGGAGAAGGGAACGAGCCCCAAGGCGAGAGGCTCTCACACGCTGACGCCCTGGGCTGGTGTTTGGACGAGTGTGACCAAGGGGAAGCTGTCCCTCACTCCTGCCGTCCCTGGGGAAGACAACGTGCTGGACCTCAGTTTCGATGAGAACGACGGTAGTGAGTTCTCACTCATTTTGTTCAGATTTTCCAAGGAATGCATATGAGGGAGTCATCATCGATCCGAGCACATTCTGGGAACCCGGAACAAGTCAGAGGACAGGCTGGCCGGCTCAGCGGGTGAGCCCATCGCCTCCGAGTCCGCCAGCAGCCTGGAGAATCCAGAGCCAAGCCACCGAGCGAGAGGAACAGTCGATCCACCCTTAGAGCACGAGCCCGCATGCCACTGGGGACACGCGGACAGACAGCCTCTAAGGCAGGTCCACGAGAGCCCAGGGCCAAAGGCAGAACTGGCGACAACGTAAGGCTTACCGTCCTGAGCCACCCACGGGCACCGTGCGCATCCTGGGCCACACTACTTCCGCCGTTCCCTCGCACCTCGGCTCATCAAAGGACACGAAGGTCTTCTCTCTCTGTGGCCGGCAGCGAGCTTCGCACGGCACTTGCCCCTGACAAGGGTAGAGACATCACACGCCTGCTTGAGAAACGTACCCAGGGGGTCAGATAACAAGATCCAGGCCAGAGTTTCCCCCGGGGTCACCTGCCATCTGCTTGTCCTCTACCTCTATCCCTTACGGGTGACCGAAGGCGTGTGTGACACCACGAGTGGAGGCAGGTATGCAGGACTGGGCGTGCGCGCGTGCGCCCGTGCGTGTGTGTTCGTGTGCGGAGACCTCGGCACCTGAAAAAGCATGCCGTCCGCACAGACGCCTGGCCTCGTGCCCCACCACCCGATGCAGGAGACCGGTGACTTCCAAAGCGGGAACGCCAACTTTGACCTCTGGAGGCTGCTCAAATTGGCCACGAGCTCCCTCTCTGAGAACCACTCCTTCTGAGCAAAGGGCACCGAGAAGCTACAGACAGCCTCGCGCCGACCGTGGATGTGATGTCAACGTGGACATCGTGTCCCCACGAGCCGCCTCAGGTGAACCGCACGTGACGGAAATGCGGCTGCCAGCAGAGCAAAATGACTGACAGGAAAGCTGGCCGCACGGGGACACGGGCAGCAGAACACAAGCAGCCCGTCTTCAACTGAAGTGGCCAAACGACTTCAGACCGGGCTCCGGTTTGGCCTCACTAAGCCCAAAGGCCCTCAGCGGGCCGGCAGGAGACCCCACTGGAACGGGTGGTCTTCAGCCACCACGACCCAGGGTAAAACCCGACTCAAACCACAGCAAATTCCCGCCCGGGCACCTGGCACCTGGCATTTCCACAGCCAGCGGGTTGCCGGCTGGCCTGCTGGCCTTCCAGGAAACGTTCAAGCCCCTGCCTGCCTGCTCCAAACAAGCAGCATCCTCACGCCTGCAAAACAAGTCCCCCTCGTTGGAGCCCCCAACACTGCGGCTGCACGAGGGCCAGGGAGCCTCACGCGGGACGGCCCTAAGGGAATTCTGACTGTGCATGAGTCGACCCCATCCCATTCAACCTCTGACCCCTTCCCTTTGGCCCCCTGACACCACAGACGATCTCACAGAGAGGACAAACGCTTCCTCCACGAAGACAAGACAAACAAGCAAACGAGGACACAGCTCCCACACAAGGAGACGTGGTCCTCCTCCACGCTAGACGTCTGTCCCCGGGGCAGGGCGCCTAGGATCGCAGCACTCTCGGTCTCGGCCACGCCCACAGGCTTCCACAAAGGAATCCCAACCCCTGCCAGGAGGATGTCAGCCACCCGGCCCAGGAAAAGCAAACTCTCCTGGAGTAACGCTTTCACCTTGGAAGCTCCGTGCCCGAGGGGGCAAAGGGGCAGACAGAACGTTCGCCTAAGCAATGTGGAGCAGAGGTGGCTGGCGGGCAGTCGTGGGCCTCTCGATCTCTTCAAGGCACCAGGAAGAGAACCACTGAGCGCCACTCCTCAGGAAGTGAGATGCCACCTACCGTAAAGGTCCTCTACCTCAGCGCATCCTCACGGACCCCGAAGCCTTCCCTGGCAGGCACCAGGCGGCAGCCCCCTTAGGGCCCAACGGCACCCCTGGCAAGCCCACGGCAGAGGCTGGAACACAACCAGGCGGTACAGCCTATGGAAGCCCGTGGAATCACGCTACGACCGGTCCTCTCCGTGCCCTACCCTCCCTGTCCACCGCGTCAGCCACCACAGTGTCTTGATCTCAGTGCTGGGTCCACATCGCAGCCGATCTTGGGCCCCCTTTGTGTCGACCGGGTGACGAGGTGCAATACAAGAGCTGCCAACGGCAGCACTGGGGCCTAGTTCCTCGGACCCCGCCCCCAAACCCACGGGCCGATCAAACCTCCTCACCGAGCAGCAAGGCAAGAACAGCTACTGCTACTTGCCTGGCCGAAACAGGGGCTCCGACCAGAAACCAGGGAAGAGTCTGCCGTTCGCCTTCGAGACACAGACCCCCGGGGCTACGTCTCAAGCCAGAACCTGGCCAACACATACTCCCTGCCGGGAACTCCCTGGGCCTGTGGCAACGCCACCCTCTCCGACTCTACAACTGGGATGCCACCGGGCCGCCACGCCAGCAGCGGCTGGCCATTCGACCAAGCCCCTCCGATTCGTGAACGCCCAACTAAAGTGGTCAAACTACTGATGCAAAGACGGGAGACCCTAGGATGCTGACGCCCTGGTGGTGGCTGCACGAGCGTGATCAACGAGAAGCTGTCCCTCACTCCTGTCAACCTTGGGGAAGACAAGGTGCTGGACCTCAGTTTCGATGAGAACGACGGTAGTGAGTTCTCACTCATTGTGTTCAGATTTCCAAGGAATGCATTTGAGGGAGTCATCATCGATCCGAGCACCTTCTGGGCAGCTGGAAGTTGTCACAAGGGAGGCTGGGTGGCACAGCGGGTGAGCCCATCACCTCAGAGGCCGCCAGCAGCCTGGAGAATCCAGGATCCAAGCCAACGAGCAAGGGGAACTCTCCATCCACCCTTAGAGCGTGACCCCGCATGCCCCTGGGGACACGCGGACAAGAAGCCTCCAAGGCCGCTCCACGAATCCTAAAGCCAACGGCATCAGCTGGGTGCAAAGGAATTCTTACCGTCCTAAGCGATCCACGGGGCCGGCGCGCACCGTAAGCCACGCCTCTTCCGGGATTCCCTCGCATCTCCGCTCAACGGAGGACAGGCAGCTCTTCTCTTCCTGGTCGACGGCAAGCTTTGCACGGAGATTCCACCTGAGAAGTGCAGACAAATCACATGGCTGCTTGAGAAACGTAGCCAGGGTCTTAGGGAACAAGATCCAGGCCAAGGATTCCCCCGGGGCAAGCCCTGCATCTTCCTGCCCTCTACCTCATCCTCAGCCACGACGGAAGGCGTGTGTGTGTGACACCACCAGGGCGGGACGGTGTGCAGCTAGGTGCGTGTGCGTGTCTTCGGGTGCGGAGGCCGAAGCCCCTGAAAAGGCTCGTCTTCCGCACAGACCCCCTGGCCTCAAGCCCTGCCACACGACGGCGGAGGACCGGTGACTTCCCAAGAAACGACGCCAACTTTGACCCCTACTGGTCAGGCGGCTGACCTCTAGGGAAGGCTGCTCCACTAGGCCCCAGACTCCCTCTGTCACAGCCACTCCTTCTGACCAACGGAAAACGAGACGCTAGCAGGCACACGCTCCGCCCGATTGCGGATGCTAAGGCTAGCTGGACCTTGGGTCCCCGCAAGCCGCCCCACGTGAACCGCACTTGAGGCGAACGCAGTGGCCACCGCCGTAACTAAACCGCCGACTCGAGGGCCTCCACCACGGGGACACGGGCTATAGGGAAGAAGCAGCCCATCTCAATCTGAAGTGGCCCCGCCACTTCAGGCCAGGTACCTCTTCGACCTAACTAATACGAAATGCCCACCGCGGGCCAGCAGGAAACCCGCCGGGAGGTGGAGGTCTACGGCCACCATGACCCACGCTAAAACCCGACTGAACCTCGAGCAAATTCCCATCCAGGGCCCTGGCATTTCCACAGCCGGCCGCTCTTTGGAACCTGGCCTTCCGGGAATCGGTCAACACACGGCTGCCCCGTCCAAAGCAGCACCCCCGGGCCTTCAAAACAAGTCCCCCAAGAGGTGCCTGGAACACTACACACACATCGGGGAGAAGTGAGCCTCAGGGAGGTCAGCCATGCAGGAATTTTGACTTTGCCTAACTCGACCCACCAGCTTCAACCGTTGACGCCTTCTTCGACACCTCTTACACCACAAACGACCTCCCATGGCTCAAAGGCTGGCTTCACCCAGGAAGACGAGAGCAAGACTTAAACTAGGACACGCACTCCACGCAAGGAGACGTGGACGTTTCCCAAGCTACACGTCTCTCCGGGGCAGTGCGCCTCGGGTCACAGCAACAGCCCCCGTCTCTGGCACGCCCACGGGCTTCCACAGATACGGCTAAAGTCCTCCGAGGGGGAATGATCCAACTGTGCCAGGAAAAGTGGACCAGCCTGGAGGTACACTTTCTCCTTGCAAACTCCGTGCCCAAGATCAGAGGGCAGAGGATCAGAGACAACGTTCGCCTAAGGACTCCATGAGCAGCGGTGGCCGGCCCGCAGTCCCGAGCCAGTGGCCCTCTTCAAGGGACCAGGAAGGGAACCATTTGGCGCCACCACTCTGGAACAGACATGCCACCCACCACAAGGGTCACCTACCACAGTGCATACACACGGGCCCGCAAGCCTTCTCTGGTACGCACCAAGTGGCAGCCCCGTCAGAGCCAGGAGACATCCCTGACAAGCCCATGACGGCACTTGGAACACAACGAGACAGTCCGTCCCCTGGAAGCCCATGGCATCACACTAGGACCTGTCCTCTCTGTGCCCTTCCCCCCACCGTACAAGCCATCAGCCGGCACAGCGTCTTGACACAAGCGTGAGGTGCACAGCACAGTCCACCTTTGGGCGCCTTTGTGAGGATCGGGCGAGTGGGTCACGCAGAGGAACTCCACCTGCAGGACCGCAGCCTTAGCCTGAACTCTGCCGCCTGCCCCAAACCCCGACGGACGCTCCGGTTGCCTCACCAAGCCAAAAGGCAGTGAAGGGGTAATGGCTCCCTGTCTGGCCTGGGCCTCTAATCAGAAACCACGGGGACTTCTGCTGTTCAGCTCTGAGACGCAGACCCCCGAGGGGTTTCGTCTGAAGCGGGAACCAGGCCCACGCAGACACAACGCCGTGAGCTCACGGGGCCTATGCCAGCGCAGACACCTAACCCTAGGATGCGAGCTGGCAGCCACGCCGTGCGAGAGCCCGGCCATTGACCCAGGACCTCCGATTGACGGACGCCCAACGAATGCGGAGAAGGGAACGAGCCCCAAGGCGAGAGGCTCTCACACGCTGACGCCCTGGGCTGGTGTTTGGACGAGTGTGACCAAGGGGAAGCTGTCCCTCACTCCTGCCGTCCCTGGGGAAGACAACGTGCTGGACCTCAGTTTCGATGAGAACGACGGTAGTGAGTTCTCACTCATTTTGTTCAGATTTTCCAAGGAATGCATATGAGGGAGTCATCATCGATCCGAGCACATTCTGGGAACCTGGAACAAGTCAGAGGACAGGCTGGCCGGCTCAGCGGGTGAGCCCATCGCCTCCGAGTCCGCCAGCAGCCTGGAGAATCCAGAGCCAAGCCACCGAGCGAGAGGAACAGTCGATCCACCCTTAGAGCACGAGCCCGCATGCCACTGGGGACACGCGGACAGACAGCCTCTAAGGCAGGTCCACGAGAGCCCAGGGCCAAAGGCAGAACTGGCGACAACGTAAGGCTTACCGTCCTGAGCCACCCACGGGCACCGTGCGCATCCTGGGCCACACTACTTCCGCCGTTCCCTCGCACCTCGGCTCATCAAAGGACACGAAGGTCTTCTCTCTCTGTGGCCGGCAGCGAGCTTCGCACGGCACTTGCCCCTGACAAGGGTAGAGACATCACACGCCTGCTTGAGAAACGTACCCAGGGGGTCAGATAACAAGATCCAGGCCAGAGTTTCCCCCGGGGTCACCTGCCATCTGCTTGTCCTCTACCTCTATCCCTTACGGGTGACCGAAGGCGTGTGTGACACCACGAGTGGAGGCAGGTATGCAGGACTGGGCGTGCGCGCGTGCGCCCGTGCGTGTGTGTTCGTGTGCGGAGACCTCGGCACCTGAAAAAGCATGCCGTCCGCACAGACGCCTGGCCTCGTGCCCCACCACCCGATGCAGGAGACCGGTGACTTCCAAAGCGGGAACGCCAACTTTGACCTCTGGAGGCTGCTCAAATTGGCCACGAGCTCCCTCTCTGAGAACCACTCCTTCTGAGCAAAGGGCACCGAGAAGCTACAGACAGCCTCGCGCCGACCGTGGACGTGATGTCAACGTGGACATCGTGTCCCCACGAGCCGCCTCAGGTGAACCGCACGTGACGGAAATGCGGCTGCCAGCAGAGCAAAATGACTGACAGGAAAGCTGGCCGCACGGGGACACGGGCAGCAGAACACAAGCAGCCCGTCTTCAACTGAAGTGGCCAAACGACTTCAGACCGGGCTCCGGTTTGGCCTCACTAAGCCCAAAGGCCCTCAGCGGGCCGGCAGGAGACCCCACTGGAACGGGTGGTCTTCAGCCACCACGACCCAGGGTAAAACCCGACTCAAACCACAGCAAATTCCCGCCCGGGCACCTGGCACCTGGCATTTCCACAGCCAGCGGGTTGCCGGCTGGCCTGCTGGCCTTCTAGGAAACGTTCAAGCCCCTGCCTGCCTGCTCCAAACAAGCAGCATCCTCACGCCTGCAAAACAAGTCCCCCTCGTTGGAGCCCCCAACACTGCGGCTGCACGAGGGCCAGGGAGCCTCACGCGGGACGGCCCTAAGGGAATTCTGACTGTGCATGAGTCGACCCCATCCCATTCAACCTCTGACCCCTTCCCTTTGGCCCCCTGACACCACAGACGATCTCACAGAGAGGACAAACGCTTCCTCCACGAAGACAAGACAAACAAGCAAACGAGGACACAGCTCCCACACAAGGAGACGTGGTCCTCCTCCACGCTAGACGTCTGTCCCCGGGGCAGGGCGCCTAGGATCGCAGCACTCTCGGTCTCGGCCACGCCCACAGGCTTCCACAAAGGAATCCCAACCCCTGCCAGGAGGATGTCAGCCACCCGGCCCAGGAAAAGCAAACTCTCCTGGAGTAACGCTTTCACCTTGGAAGCTCCGTGCCCGAGGGGGCAAAGGGGCAGACAGAACGTTCGCCTAAGCAATGTGGAGCAGAGGTGGCTGGCGGGCAGTCGTGGGCCTCTCGATCTCTTCAAGGCACCAGGAAGAGAACCACTGAGCGCCACTCCTCAGGAAGTGAGATGCCACCTACCGTAAAGGTCCTCTACCTCAGCGCATCCTCACGGACCCCGAAGCCTTCCCTGGCAGGCACCAGGCGGCAGCCCCCTTAGGGCCCAACGGCACCCCTGGCAAGCCCACGGCAGAGGCTGGAACACAACCAGGCGGTACAGCCTATGGAAGCCCGTGGAATCACGCTACGACCGGTCCTCTCCGTGCCCTACCCTCCCTGTCCACCGCGTCAGCCACCACAGTGTCTTGATCTCAGTACTGGGTCCACATCGCAGCCGATCTTGGGCCCCCTTTGTGTCGACCGGGTGACGAGGTGCAATACAAGAGCTGCCAACGGCAGCACTGGGGCCTAGTTCCTCGGACCCCGCCCCCAAACCCACGGGCCGATCAAACCTCCTCACCGAGCAGCAAGGCAAGAACAGCTACTGCTACTTGCCTGGCCGAAACAGGGGCTCCGACCAGAAACCAGGGAAGAGTCTGCCGTTCGCCTTCGAGACACAGACCCCCGGGGCTACGTCTCAAGCCAGAACCTGGCCAACACATACTCCCTGCCGGGAACTCCCTGGGCCTGTGGCAACGCCACCCTCTCCGACTCTACAACTGGGATGCCACCGGGCCGCCACGCCAGCAGCGGCTGGCCATTCGACCAAGCCCCTCCGATTCGTGAACGCCCAACTAAAGCGGTCAAACTACTGATGCAAAGACGGGAGACCCTAGGATGCTGACGCCCTGGTGGTGGCTGCACGAGCGTGATCAACGAGAAGCTGTCCCTCACTCCTGTCAACCTTGGGGAAGACAAGGTGCTGGACCTCAGTTTCGATGAGAACGACGGTAGTGAGTTCTCACTCATTGTGTTCAGATTTCCAAGGAATGCATTTGAGGGAGTCATCATCGATCCGAGCACCTTCTGGGCAGCTGGAAGTTGTCACAAGGGAGGCTGGGTGGCACAGCGGGTGAGCCCATCACCTCAGAGGCCGCCAGCAGCCTGGAGAATCCAGGATCCAAGCCAACGAGCAAGGGGAACTCTCCATCCACCCTTAGAGCGTGACCCCGCATGCCCCTGGGGACACGCGGACAAGAAGCCTCCAAGGCCGCTCCACGAATCCTAAAGCCAACGGCATCAGCTGGGTGCAAAGGAATTCTTACCGTCCTAAGCGATCCACGGGGCCGGCGCGCACCGTAAGCCACGCCTCTTCCGGGATTCCCTCGCATCTCCGCTCAACGGAGGACAGGCAGCTCTTCTCTTCCTGGTCGACGGCAAGCTTTGCACGGAGATTCCACCTGAGAAGTGCAGACAAATCACATGGCTGCTTGAGAAACGTAGCCAGGGTCTTAGGGAACAAGATCCAGGCCAAGGATTCCCCCGGGGCAAGCCCTGCATCTTCCTGCCCTCTACCTCTTTCCCTCAGCCACGACGGAAGGCGTGTGTGTGTGACACCACCAGGGCGGGACGGTGTGCAGCTAGGTGCGTGTGCGTGTCTTCGGGTGCGGAGGCCGAAGCCCCTGAAAAGGCTCGTCTTCCGCACAGACCCCCTGGCCTCAAGCCCTGCCACACGACGGCGGAGGACCGGTGACTTCCCAAGAAACGACGCCAACTTTGACCCCTACTGGTCAGGCGGCTGACCTCTAGGGAAGGCTGCTCCACTAGGCCCCAGACTCCCTCTGTCACAGCCACTCCTTCTGACCAACGGAAAACGAGACGCTAGCAGGCACACGCTCCGCCCGATTGCGGATGCTAAGGCTAGCTGGACCTTGGGTCCCCGCAAGCCGCCCCACGTGAACCGCACTTGAGGCGAACGCAGTGGCCACCGCCGTAACTAAACCGCCGACTCGAGGGCCTCCACCACGGGGACACGGGCTATAGGGAAGAAGCAGCCCATCTCAATCTGAAGTGGCCCCGCCACTTCAGGCCAGGTACCTCTTCGACCTAACTAATACGAAATGCCCACCGCGGGCCAGCAGGAAACCCGCCGGGAGGTGGAGGTCTACGGCCACCATGACCCACGCTAAAACCCGACTGAACCTCGAGCAAATTCCCATCCAGGGCCCTGGCATTTCCACAGCCGGCCGCTCTTTGGAACCTGGCCTTCCGGGAATCGGTCAACACACGGCTGCCCCGTCCAAAGCAGCACCCCCGGGCCTTCAAAACAAGTCCCCCAAGAGGTGCCTGGAACACTACACACACATCGGGGAGAAGTGAGCCTCAGGGAGGTCAGCCATGCAGGAATTTTGACTTTGCCTAACTCGACCCACCAGCTTCAACCGTTGACGCCTTCTTCGACACCTCTTACACCACAAACGACCTCCCATGGCTCAAAGGCTGGCTTCACCCAGGAAGACGAGAGCAAGACTTAAACTAGGACACGCACTCCACGCAAGGAGACGTGGACGTTTCCCAAGCTACACGTCTCTCCGGGGCAGTGCGCCTCGGGTCACAGCAACAGCCCCCGTCTCTGGCACGCCCACGGGCTTCCACAGATACGGCTAAAGTCCTCCGAGGGGGAATGATCCAACTGTGCCAGGAAAAGTGGACCAGCCTGGAGGTTCACTTTCTCCTTGCAAACTCCGTGCCCAAGATCAGAGGGCAGAGGATCAGAGACAACGTTCGCCTAAGGACTCCATGAGCAGCGGTGGCCGGCCCGCAGTCCCGAGCCAGTGGCCCTCTTCAAGGGACCAGGAAGGGAACCATTTGGCGCCACCACTCTGGAACAGACATGCCACCCACCACAAGGGTCACCTACCACAGTGCATACACACGGGCCCGCAAGCCTTCTCTGGTACGCACCAAGTGGCAGCCCCGTCAGAGCCAGGAGACATCCCTGACAAGCCCATGACGGCACTTGGAACACAACGAGACAGTCCGTCCCCTGGAAGCCCATGGCATCACACTAGGACCTGTCCTCTCTGTGCCCTTCCCCCCACCGTACAAGCCATCAGCCGGCACAGCGTCTTGACACAAGCGTGAGGTGCACAGCACAGTCCACCTTTGGGCGCCTTTGTGAGGATCGGGCGAGTGGGTCACGCAGAGGAACTCCACCTGCAGGACCGCAGCCTTAGCCTGAACTCTGCCGCCTGCCCCAAACCCCGACGGACGCTCCGGTTGCCTCACCAAGCCAAAAGGCAGTGAAGGGGTAATGGCTCCCTGTCTGGCCTGGGCCTCTAATCAGAAACCACGGGGACTTCTGCTGTTCAGCTCTGAGACGCAGACCCCCGAGGGGTTTCGTCTGAAGCGGGAACCAGGCCCACGCAGACACAACGCCGTGAGCTCACGGGGCCTATGCCAGCGCCGACACCTAACCCTAGGATGCGAGCTGGCAGCCACGCCGTGCGAGAGCCCGGCCATTCACCCAGGACCTCCGATTGACGGACGCCCAACGAATGCGGAGAAGGGAACGAGCCCCAAGGCGAGAGGCTCTCACACGCTGACGCCCTGGGCTGGTGTTTGGACGAGTGTGACCAAGGGGAAGCTGTCCCTCACTCCTGCCGTCCCTGGGGAAGACAACGTGCTGGACCTCAGTTTCGATGAGAACGACGGTAGTGAGTTCTCACTCATTTTGTTCAGATTTTCCAAGGAATGCATATGAGGGAGTCATCATCGATCCGAGCACATTCTGGGAACCCGGAACAAGTCAGAGGACAGGCTGGCCGGCTCAGCGGGTGAGCCCATCGCCTCCGAGTCCGCCAGCAGCCTGGAGAATCCAGAGCCAAGCCACCGAGCGAGAGGAACAGTCGATCCACCCTTAGAGCACGAGCCCGCATGCCACTGGGGACACGCGGACAGACAGCCTCTAAGGCAGGTCCACGAGAGCCCAGGGCCAAAGGCAGAACTGGCGACAACGTAAGGCTTACCGTCCTGAGCCACCCACGGGCACCGTGCGCATCCTGGGCCACACTACTTCCGCCGTTCCCTTGCACCTTGGCTCATCAAAGGACACGAAGGTCTTCTCTCTCTGTGGCCGGCAGCGAGCTTCGCACGGCACTTGCCCCTGACAAGGGTAGAGACATCACACGCCTGCTTGAGAAACGTACCCAGGGGGTCAGATAACAAGATCCAGGCCAGAGTTTCCCCCGGGGTCACCTGCCATCTGCTTGTCCTCTACCTCTATCCCTTACGGGTGACCGAAGGCGTGTGTGACACCACGAGTGGAGGCAGGTATGCAGGACTGGGCGTGCGCGCGTGCGCCCGTGCGTGTGTGTTCGTGTGCGGAGACCTCGGCACCTGAAAAAGCATGCCGTCCGCACAGACGCCTGGCCTCGTGCCCCACCACCCGATGCAGGAGACCGGTGACTTCCAAAGCGGGAACGCCAACTTTGACCTCTGGAGGCTGCTCAAATTGGCCACGAGCTCCCTCTCTGAGAACCACTCCTTCTGAGCAAAGGGCACCGAGAAGCTACAGACAGCCTCGCGCCGACCGTGGATGTGACGTCAACGTGGACATCGTGTCCCCACGAGCCGCCTCAGGTGAACCGCACGTGACGGAAATGCGGCTGCCAGCAGAGCAAAATGACTGACAGGAAAGCTGGCAGCACGGGGACACGGGCAGCAGAACACAAGCAGCCCGTCTTCAACTGAAGTGGCCAAACGACTTCAGACCGGGCTCCGGTTTGGCCTCACTAAGCCCAAAGGCCCTCAGCGGGCCGGCAGGAGACCCCACTGGAACGGGTGGTCTTCAGCCACCACGACCCAGGGTAAAACCCGACTCAAACCACAGCAAATTCCCGCCCGGGCACCTGGCATTTCCACAGCCAGCGGGTTGCCGGCTGGCCTGCTGGCCTTCTAGGAAACGTTCAAGCCCCTGCCTGCCTGCTCCAAACAAGCAGCATCCTCACGCCTGCAAAACAAGTCCCCCTCGTTGGAGCCCCCAACACTGCGGCTGCACGAGGGCCAGGGAGCCTCACGCGGGACGGCCCTAAGGGAATTCTGACTGTGCATGAGTCGACCCCATCCCATTCAACCTCTGACCCCTTCCCTTTGGCCCCCTGACACCACAGACGATCTCACAGAGAGGACAAACGCTTCCTCCACGAAGACAAGACAAACAAGCAAACGAGGACACAGCTCCCACACAAGGAGACGTGGTCCTCCTCCACGCTAGACGTCTGTCCCCGGGGCAGGGCGCCTAGGATCGCAGCACTCTCGGTCTCGGCCACGCCCACAGGCTTCCACAATGGAATCCCAACCCCTGCCAGGAGGATGTCAGCCACCCGGCCCAGGAAAAGCAAACTCTCCTGGAGTAACGCTTTCACCTTGGAAGCTCCGTGCCCGAGGGGGCAAAGGGGCAGACAGAACGTTCGCCTAAGCAATGTGGAGCAGAGGTGGCTGGCGGGCAGTCGTGGGCCTCTCGATCTCTTCAAGGCACCAGGAAGAGAACCACTGAGCGCCACTCCTCAGGAAGTGAGATGCCACCTACCGTAAAGGTCCTCTACCTCAGCGCATCCTCACGGACCCCGAAGCCTTCCCTGGCAGGCACCAGGCGGCAGCCCCCTTAGGGCCCAACGGCACCCCTGGCAAGCCCACGGCAGAGGCTGGAACACAACCAGGCGGTACAGCCTATGGAAGCCCGTGGAATCACGCTACGACCGGTCCTCTCCGTGCCCTACCCTCCCTGTCCACCGCGTCAGCCACCACAGTGTCTTGATCTCAGTACTGGGTCCACATCGCAGCCGATCTTGGGCCCCCTTTGTGTCGACCGGGTGACGAGGTGCAATACAAGAGCTGCCAACGGCAGCACTGGGGCCTAGTTCCTCGGACCCCGCCCCCAAACCCACGGGCCGATCAAACCTCCTCACCGAGCAGCAAGGCAAGAACAGCTACTGCTACTTGCCTGGCCGAAACAGGGGCTCCGACCAGAAACCAGGGAAGAGTCTGCCGTTCGCCTTCGAGACACAGACCCCCGGGGCTACGTCTCAAGCCAGAACCTGGCCAACACATACTCCCTGCCGGGAACTCCCTGGGCCTGTGGCAACGCCACCCTCTCCGACTCTACAACTGGGATGCCACCGGGCCGCCACGCCAGCAGCGGCTGGCCATTCGACCAAGCCCCTCCGATTCGTGAACGCCCAACTAAAGCGGTCAAACTACTGATGCAAAGACGGGAGACTCTAGGATGCTGACGCCCTGGTGGTGGCTGCACGAGCGTGATCAACGAGAAGCTGTGCCTCACTCCTGTCAACCTTGGGGAAGACAAGGTGCTGGACCTCAGTTTCGATGAGAACGACGGTAGTGAGTTCTCACTGTGTTCAGATTTCCAAGGAATGCATTTGAGGGAGTCATCATCGATCCGAGCACCTTCTGGGCAGCTGGAAGTTGTCACAAGGGAGGCTGGGTGGCGCAGCGGGTGAGCCCATCACCTCAGAGGCCGCCAGCAGCCTGGAGAATCCAGGATCCAAGCCAACGAGCAAGGGGAACTCTCCATCCACCCTTAGAGCGTGACCCCGCATGCCCCTGGGGACACGCGGACAAGAAGCCTCCAAGGCCGCTCCACGAATCCTAAAGCCAACGGCATCAGCTGGGTGCAAAGGAATTCTTACCGTCCTAAGCGATCCACGGGGCGGCGTGCACCGTAAGCCACGCCTCTTCCGGGATTCCCTCGCATCTCCGCTCAACGGAGGACAGGCAGCTCTTCTCTTCCTGGTCGACGGCAAGCTTTGCACGGAGATTCCACCTGAGAAGTGCAGACAAATCACATGGCTGCTTGAGAAACGTAGCCAGGGTCTTAGGGAACAAGATCCAGGCCAAGGATTCCCCCGGGGCAAGCCCTGCATCTTCCTGCCCTCTACCTCTTTCCCTCAGCCACGACGGAAGGCGTGTGTGTGTGACACCACCAGGGCGGGACGGTGTGCAGCTAGGTGCGTGTGCGTGTCTTCGGGTGCGGAGGCCGAAGCCCCTGAAAAGGCTCGTCTTCCGCACAGACCCCCTGGCCTCAAGCCCTGCCACACGACGGCGGAGGACCGGTGACTTCCCAAGAAACGACGCCAACTTTGACCCCTACTGGTCAGGCGGCTGACCTCTAGGGAAGGCTGCTCCACTAGGCCCCAGACTCCCTCTGTCACAGCCACTCCTTCTGACCAACGGAAAACGAGACGCTAGCAGGCACACGCTCCGCCCGATTGCGGATGCTAAGGCTAGCTGGACCTTGGGTCCCCGCAAGCCGCCCCACGTGAACCGCACTTGAGGCGAACGCAGTGGCCACCGCCGTAACTAAACCGCCGACTCGAGGGCCTCCACCACGGGGACACGGGCTATAGAGAAGAAGCAGCCCATCTCAATCTGAAGTGGCCCCGCCACTTCAGGCCAGGTACCTCTTCGACCTAACTAATACGAAATGCCCACCGCGGGCCAGCAGGAAACCCGCCGGGAGGTGGAGGTCTACGGCCACCATGACCCACGCTAAAACCCGACTGAACCTCGAGCAAATTCCCATCCAGGGCCCTGGCATTTCCACAGCCGGCCGCTCTTTGGAACCTGGCCTTCCGGGAATCGGTCAACACACGGCTGCCCCGTCCAAAGCAGCACCCCCGGGCCTTCAAAACAAGTCCCCCAAGAGGTGCCTGGAACACTACACACACATCGGGGAGAAGTGAGCCTCAGGGAGGTCAGCCATGCAGGAATTTTGACTTTGCCTAACTCGACCCACCAGCTTCAACCGTTGACGCCTTCTTCGACACCTCTTACACCACAAACGACCTCCCATGGCTCAAAGGCTGGCTTCACCCAGGAAGACGAGAGCAAGACTTAAACTAGGACACGCACTCCACGCAAGGAGACGTGGACGTTTCCCAAGCTACACGTCTCTCCGGGGCAGTGCGCCTCGGGTCACAGCAACAGCCCCCGTCTCTGGCACGCCCACGGGCTTCCACAGATACGGCTAAAGTCCTCCGAGGGGGAATGATCCAACTGTGCCAGGAAAAGTGGACCAGCCTGGAGGTACACTTTCTCCTTGCAAACTCCGTGCCCAAGATCAGAGGGCAGAGGATCAGAGACAACGTTCGCCTAAGGACTCCATGAGCAGCGGTGGCCGGCCCGCAGTCCCGAGCCAGTGGCCCTCTTCAAGGGACCAGGAAGGGAACCATTTGGCGCCACCACTCTGGAACAGACATGCCACCCACCACAAGGGTCACCTACCACAGTGCATACACACGGGCCCGCAAGCCTTCTCTGGTACGCACCAAGTGGCAGCCCCGTCAGAGCCAGGAGACATCCCTGACAAGCCCATGACGGCACTTGGAACACAACGAGACAGTCCGTCCCCTGGAAGCCCATGGCATCACACTAGGACCTGTCCTCTCTGTGCCCTTCCCCCCACCGTACAAGCCATCAGCCGGCACAGCGTCTTGACACAAGCGTGAGGTGCACAGCACAGTCCACCTTTGGGCGCCTTTGTGAGGATCGGGCGAGTGGGTCACGCAGAGGAACTCCACCTGCAGGACCGCAGCCTTAGCCTGAACTCTGCCGCCTGCCCCAAACCCCGACGGACGCTCCGGTTGCCTCACCAAGCCAAAAGGCAGTGAAGGGGTAATGGCTCCCTGTCTGGCCTGGGCCTCTAATCAGAAACCACGGGGACTTCTGCTGTTCAGCTCTGAGACGCAGACCCCCGAGGGGTTTCGTCTGAAGCGGGAACCAGGCCCACGCAGACACAACGCCGTGAGCTCACGGGGCCTATGCCAGCGCCGACACCTAACCCTAGGATGCGAGCTGGCAGCCACGCCGTGCGAGAGCCCGGCCATTGACCCAGGACCTCCGATTGACGGACGCCCAACGAATGCGGAGAAGGGAACGAGCCCCAAGGCGAGAGGCTCTCACACGCTGACGCCCTGGGCTGGTGTTTGGACGAGTGTGACCAAGGGGAAGCTGTCCCTCACTCCTGCCGTCCCTGGGGAAGACAACGTGCTGGACCTCAGTTTCGATGAGAACGACGGTAGTGAGTTCTCACTCATTTTGTTCAGATTTTCCAAGGAATGCATATGAGGGAGTCATCATCGATCCGAGCACATTCTGGGAACCCGGAACAAGTCAGAGGACAGGCTGGCCGGCTCAGCGGGTGAGCCCATCGCCTCCGAGTCCGCCAGCAGCCTGGAGAATCCAGAGCCAAGCCACCGAGCGAGAGGAACAGTCGATCCACCCTTAGAGCACGAGCCCGCATGCCACTGGGGACACGCGGACAGACAGCCTCTAAGGCAGGTCCACGAGAGCCCAGGGCCAAAGGCAGAACTGGCGACAACGTAAGGCTTACCGTCCTGAGCCACCCACGGGCACCGTGCGCATCCTGGGCCACACTACTTCCGCCGTTCCCTCGCACCTCGGCTCATCAAAGGACACGAAGGTCTTCTCTCTCTGTGGCCGGCAGCGAGCTTCGCACGGCACTTGCCCCTGACAAGGGTAGAGACATCACACGCCTGCTTGAGAAACGTACCCAGGGGGTCAGATAACAAGATCCAGGCCAGAGTTTCCCCCGGGGTCACCTGCCATCTGCTTGTCCTCTACCTCTATCCCTTACGGGTGACCGAAGGCGTGTGTGACACCACGAGTGGAGGCAGGTATGCAGGACTGGGCGTGCGCGCGTGCGCCCGTGCGTGTGTGTTCGTGTGCGGAGACCTCGGCACCTGAAAAAGCATGCCGTCCGCACAGACGCCTGGCCTCGTGCCCCACCACCCGATGCAGGAGACCGGTGACTTCCAAAGCGGGAACGCCAACTTTGACCTCTGGAGGCTGCTCAAATTGGCCACGAGCTCCCTCTCTGAGAACCACTCCTTCTGAGCAAAGGGCACCGAGAAGCTACAGACAGCCTCGCGCCGACCGTGGATGTGATGTCAACGTGGACATCGTGTCCCCACGAGCTGCCTCAGGTGAACCGCACGTGACGGAAATGCGGCTGCCAGCAGAGCAAAATGACTGACAGGAAAGCTGGCCGCACGGGGACACGGGCAGCAGAACACAAGCAGCCCGTCTTCAACTGAAGTGGCCAAACGACTTCAGACCGGGCTCCGGTTTGGCCTCACTAAGCCCAAAGGCCCTCAGCGGGCCGGCAGGAGACCCCACTGGAACGGGTGGTCTTCAGCCACCACGACCCAGGGTAAAAGCCGACTCAAACCACAGCAAATTCCCGCCCGGGCACCTGGCACCTGGCATTTCCACAGCCAGCGGGTTGCCGGCTGGCCTGCTGGCCTTCCAGGAAACGTTCAAGCCCCTGCCTGCCTGCTCCAAACAAGCAGCATCCTCACGCCTGCAAAACAAGTCCCCCTCGTTGGAGCCCCCAACACTGCGGCTGCACGAGGGCCAGGGAGCCTCACGCGGGACGGCCCTAAGGGAATTCTGACTGTGCATGAGTCGACCCCATCCCATTCAACCTCTGACCCCTTCCCTTTGGCCCCCTGACACCACAGACGATCTCACAGAGAGGACAAACGCTTCCTCCACGAAGACAAGACAAACAAGCAAACGAGGACACAGCTCCCACACAAGGAGACGTGGTCCTCCTCCACGCTAGACGTCTGTCCCCGGGGCAGGGCGCCTAGGATCGCAGCACTCTCGGTCTCGGCCACGCCCACAGGCTTCCACAAAGGAATCCCAACCCCTGCCAGGAGGATGTCAGCCACCCGGCCCAGGAAAAGCAAACTCTCCTGGAGTAACGCTTTCACCTTGGAAGCTCCGTGCCCGAGGGGGCAAAGGGGCAGACAGAACGTTCGCCTAAGCAATGTGGAGCAGAGGTGGCTGGCGGGCAGTCGTGGGCCTCTCGATCTCTTCAAGGCACCAGGAAGAGAACCACTGAGCGCCACTCCTCAGGAAGTGAGATGCCACCTACCGTAAAGGTCCTCTACCTCAGCGCATCCTCACGGACCCCGAAGCCTTCCCTGGCAGGCACCAGGCGGCAGCCCCCTTAGGGCCCAACGGCACCCCTGGCAAGCCCACGGCAGAGGCTGGAACACAACCAGGCGGTACAGCCTATGGAAGCCCGTGGAATCACGCTACGACCGGTCCTCTCCGTGCCCTACCCTCCCTGTCCACCGCGTCAGCCACCACAGTGTCTTGATCTCAGTGCTGGGTCCACATCGCAGCCGATCTTGGGCCCCCTTTGTGTCGACCGGGTGACGAGGTGCAATACAAGAGCTGCCAACGGCAGCACTGGGGCCTAGTTCCTCGGACCCCGCCCCCAAACCCACGGGCCGATCAAACCTCCTCACCGAGCAGCAAGGCAAGAACAGCTACTGCTACTTGCCTGGCCGAAACAGGGGCTCCGACCAGAAACCAGGGAAGAGTCTGCCGTTCGCCTTCGAGACACAGACCCCCGGGGCTACGTCTCAAGCCAGAACCTGGCCAACACATACTCCCTGCCGGGAACTCCCTGGGCCTGTGGCAACGCCACCCTCTCCGACTCTACAACTGGGATGCCACCGGGCCGCCACGCCAGCAGCGGCTGGCCATTCGACCAAGCCCCTCCGATTCGTGAACGCCCAACTAAAGCGGTCAAACTACTGATGCAAAGACGGGAGACCCTAGGATGCTGACGCCCTGGTGGTGGCTGCACGAGCGTGATCAACGAGAAGCTGTCCCTCACTCCTGTCAACCTTGGGGAAGACAAGGTGCTGGACCTCAGTTTCGATGAGAACGACGGTAGTGAGTTCTCACTCATTGTGTTCAGATTTCCAAGGAATGCATTTGAGGGAGTCATCATCGATCCGAGCACCTTCTGGGCAGCTGGAAGTTGTCACAAGGGAGGCTGGGTGGCGCAGCGGGTGAGCCCATCACCTCAGAGGCCGCCAGCAGCCTGGAGAATCCAGGATCCAAGCCAACGAGCAAGGGGAACTCTCCATCCACCCTTAGAGCGTGACCCCGCATGCCCCTGGGGACACGCGGACAAGAAGCCTCCAAGGCCGCTCCACGAATCCTAAAGCCAACGGCATCAGCTGGGTGCAAAGGAATTCTTACCGTCCTAAGCGATCCACGGGGCCGGCGCGCACCGTAAGCCACGCCTCTTCCGGGATTCCCTCGCATCTCCGCTCAACGGAGGACAGGCAGCTCTTCTCTTCCTGGTCGACGGCAAGCTTTGCACGGAGATTCCACCTGAGAAGTGCAGACAAATCACATGGCTGCTTGAGAAACGTAGCCAGGGTCTTAGGGAACAAGATCCAGGCCAAGGATTCCCCCGGGGCAAGCCCTGCATCTTCCTGCCCTCTACCTCTTTCCCTCAGCCACGACGGAAGGCGTGTGTGTGTGACACCACCAGGGCGGGACGGTGTGCAGCTAGGTGCGTGTGCGTGTCTTCGGGTGCGGAGGCCGAAGCCCCTGAAAAGGCTCGTCTTCCGCACAGACCCCCTGGCCTCAAGCCCTGCCACACGACGGCGGAGGACCGGTGACTTCCCAAGAAACGACGCCAACTTTGACCCCTACTGGTCAGGCGGCTGACCTCTAGGGAAGGCTGCTCCACTAGGCCCCAGACTCCCTCTGTCACAGCCACTCCTTCTGACCAACGGAAAACGAGACGCTAGCAGGCACACGCTCCGCCCGATTGCGGATGCTAAGGCTAGCTGGACCTTGGGTCCCCGCAAGCCGCCCCACGTGAACCGCACTTGAGGCGAACGCAGTGGCCACCGCCGTAACTAAACCGCCGACTCGAGGGCCTCCACCACGGGGACACGGGCTATAGGGAAGAAGCAGCCCATCTCAATCTGAAGTGGCCCCGCCACTTCAGGCCAGGTACCTCTTCGACCTAACTAATACGAAATGCCCACCGCGGGCCAGCAGGAAACCCGCCGGGAGGTGGAGGTCTACGGCCACCATGACCCACGCTAAAACCCGACTGAACCTCGAGCAAATTCCCATCCAGGGCCCTGGCATTTCCACAGCCGGCCGCTCTTTGGAACCTGGCCTTCCGGGAATCGGTCAACACACGGCTGCCCCGTCCAAAGCAGCACCCCCGGGCCTTCAAAACAAGTCCCCCAAGAGGTGCCTGGAACACTACACACACATCGGGTAGAAGTGAGCCTCAGGGAGGTCAGCCATGCAGGAATTTTGACTTTGCCTAACTCGACCCACCAGTTTCAACCGTTGACACCTTCTTCGACACCTCTTACACCACAAACGACCTCCCATGGCTCAAAGGCTGGCTTCACCCAGGAAGACGAGAGCAAGACTTAAACTAGGACACGCACTCCACGCAAGGAGACGTGGACGTTTCCCAAGCTACACGTCTCTCCGGGGCAGTGCGCCTCGGGTCACAGCAACAGCCCCCGTCTCTGGCACGCCCACGGGCTTCCACAGATACGGCTAAAGTCCTCCGAGGGGGAATGATCCAACTGTGCCAGGAAAAGTGGACCAGCCTGGAGGTACACTTTCTCCTTGCAAACTCCGTGCCCAAGATCAGAGGGCAGAGGATCAGAGACAACGTTCGCCTAAGGACTCCATGAGCAGCGGTGGCCGGCCCGCAGTCCCGAGCCAGTGGCCCTCTTCAAGGGACCAGGAAGGGAACCATTTGGCGCCACCACTCTGGAACAGACATGCCACCCACCACAAGGGTCACCTACCACAGTGCATACACACGGGCCCGCAAGCCTTCTCTGGTACGCACCAAGTGGCAGCCCCGTCAGAGCCAGGAGACATCCCTGACAAGCCCATGACGGCACTTGGAACACAACGAGACAGTCCGTCCCCTGGAAGCCCATGGCATCACACTAGGACCTGTCCTCTCTGTGCCCTTCCCCCCACCGTACAAGCCATCAGCCGGCACAGTGTCTTGACACAAGCGTGAGGTGCACAGCACAGTCCACCTTTGGGCGCCTTTGTGAGGATCGGGCGAGTGGGTCACGCAGAGGAACTCCACCTGCAGGACCGCAGCCTTAGCCTGAACTCTGCCGCCTGCCCCAAACCCCGACGGACGCTCCGGTTGCCTCACCAAGCCAAAAGGCAGTGAAGGGGTAATGGCTCCCTGTCTGGCCTGGGCCTCTAATCAGAAACCACGGGGACTTCTGCTGTTCAGCTCTGAGACGCAGACCCCCGAGGGGTTTCGTCTGAAGCGGGAACCAGGCCCACGCAGACACAACGCCGTGAGCTCACGGGGCCTATGCCAGCGCCGACACCTAACCCTAGGATGCGAGCTGGCAGCCACGCCGTGCGAGAGCCCGGCCATTCACCCAAGACCTCCGATTGACGGACGCCCAACGAATGCGGAGAAGGGAACGAGCCCCAAGGCGAGAGGCTCTCACACGCTGACGCCCTGGGCTGGTGTTTGGACGAGTGTGACCAAGGGGAAGCTGTCCCTCACTCCTGCCGTCCCTGGGGAAGACAACGTGCTGGACCTCAGTTTCGATGAGAACGACGGTAGTGAGTTCTCACTCATTTTGTTCAGATTTTCCAAGGAATGCATATGAGGGAGTCATCATCGATCCGAGCACATTCTGGGAACCTGGAACAAGTCAGAGGACAGGCTGGCCGGCTCAGCGGGTGAGCCCATCGCCTCCGAGTCCGCCAGCAGCCTGGAGAATCCAGAGCCAAGCCACCGAGCGAGAGGAACAGTCGATCCACCCTTAGAGCACGAGCCCGCATGCCACTGGGGACACGCGGACAGACAGCCTCTAAGGCAGGTCCACGAGAGCCCAGGGCCAAAGGCAGAACTGGCGACAACGTAAGGCTTACCGTCCTGAGCCACCCACGGGCACCGTGCGCATCCTGGGCCACACTTCTTCCGCCGTTCCCTCGCAGCTCGCTCATACAGGGACACTAACGTCTTCTCTCAGTGGTGGACAGCATGCTCTGTACAGAGTTCCACTGCAGAACTGTAGCGATATCACTTGGAATCTTGAGGAACATACTTAGGACAGACCCTGTAATGCTAAGTCCAAATGCTCTGATTGCGCCATGAGGAATCTTATGTGCATTTTTGCTTTTGTATACTCCTTGTCCCATGTTAAACCTCTCAGTAATAGTGCCCATTTCCCGTTCCTTTCCCAGTGAGCTTCATTTCATTGACTTCTGCAGACAGTCAGTCACGTACTTCTTCTTTCAAAGTATCATCTTTTCACCTGGAACACAAGACTCTTTTGAAATACCCTCAAATATTACATTAACATTGGCTTCAACAACCTTTATGGAGCACATTCATAAACGTTTTTATTTTTATCAATCATATATGATTTAATCTATTATCCATTCTTCAGCATGTCATTATTACAGAAAGTTAATGTAAATAATTCATCAGCGGAAGCAATAGGAATAGATGAAATGTCCTTCACAATTAAAGAAATTAACGAAGAACGTCCATAAATTTCACTTTATCAATATTAACTTATTTTGTGATTTACGGATACCATTTATACAATGAAAGAAGAGCACAAAGAATCTTATAAAATCATGTTCAAATTATATCTTTCATTAAGACATTTGGTTTCAAAACATATAATCAACTCTTTGACTCCACTAGAAAACAAATAACCCAGTTAATTGCTGTTAAATTATTTTAAGATACATTTATCCAGAGAAGACACAGAAGTGACAATTAAGTCCATGGAAATATTCCCAGTATCATTAATGGTTTCGGAAATCAAAAATCAAATGAGGAGTGACATCAGCAAAACTGGCAGAGTAAGGAACTCCAAAAATCTGTCCCTCCATAAAATATTCACAACAAAAAACTGTCAAAATCTTGCAGAATTAATTTTTTTAAAATCTGGAATCTCACCAAGACATGACTGTAACCACAGGGGATTTCTTAATAAAAAAAAAAAATTTGAATTTTTAAAAAAGGAACAATGTGCTGTTTAACTTCCCCTGATTCCATCTCTCACTCCCCAGCTCAGTGGCATTATTGAAAATAACAGTGCACGTTCCTAGTAATGGTACAGCAAATAAAAGGGACCTCATATCCAAATAACTGTGATTATTTATTTTGGTTTGTACGTTGCCTCCCTAAAAGACTGCCTCAAAGACTTGCTTTTATTTCTCCTAATTCAGAACTCACTCAGTGTTATAGCAGCTAGATTGACCATGATTTATAGTGTTTGTTACTGCTGTCTGATGCAATGGATAACATCTGCAGAAAACAATAAACCAAAAACTTCATGAGGCAAGGTTGGGGAATGAGATTTTTTGTGGAATAATGGCTGTGGAGAAGATCCAATGTGTTCCTAGGAATCTATAAGGGCAGTACAGATGCAGTGTTATGTGCATATTCAGGAAAGATGAGAAGCCCCTAAGCTCTCCTGTTTGGGTGAACTTGAGGCTCTTGGGAAGCAAAAATTGAGGCTAAGGGAAAGTTTAAGATGTCTGGTTGAGTGTTAAAGACATAGCGCAATATAGAGAGACATGGAGATTTTTTTGTTTTCAGGTTTTTTTAAGGAAATCTCTGCTGATTATCAGGTGATCACTGATTTAGTGGAACAGAGTCTTCAGTGGCCACACACTACAAACAACTTTTACAACAAAAAGTAACAACAAACCCAGCGAGTGGAGGATGATTTGATATCCAGAGTGCCACATTATGATATTCAAAATGTCCAATTTTCAACAAAAAAGTACGGGCATTCAAACAAACAAGAAAATATGTCCCACACACAGAGAAAAAACAAAAACAATCAAAAGAATCTCTCCCTCAGGAAGTCCAGGCATTGTACTCAATAGAGAAATTCTTTAAATCAGTTATTTTAAATATGTCCAAAGAGATACAATAAAATATATCTAAATAACTAAATAAACCCCACAAAAAAGGTCTCAGGAATTAGGGATATCAATAAAGAGACAGAAATTTTTCAAATGAAATCAAGTAGAAATTCTGGAGTTGAAAAGTACAATAACAGAAATAAAAAAAAAACTCACTATAAGGGCACAATAGCAAATGTGAGCTAACAAAAAAAATTTAAGTTAAAGATATAGCAATTGAAATTATTCAGTTAAAAGCATAAAAAAATATTTTAATGAACATAGCCTAAAAGTCCTGTGAGGGCACCACCAAGTGTATCAATATATGCATAATGAGAATTGCAGAATAAGAAACAAACAGAAAGCATATTTCAAATAATAACAGCCCAAACCTACCCAAAGTTGATGAAAAGTGTTAAACCTATCTACACAATCAGACCAGTGAACTCCATGTAAGATAAACTCAAAGAAATCCATGTTGGGACACATCACAATGAACTTGTTGAAAGACAATGACAAAGAGAGAACTCTGAAAGCAGCAGTAGCATAAAAGCAAAAGCATAAAAATGATTCTCAATAAGATCAACAACTGGGGCCGGCCTGGTGGCATAGCAGTTAAGTTTGCACACTCCACTTCGGCGGCCTGGGGTTTGCAAGCGGGATCCTGGGCGCGGACCTATGCACCGCTTATCAAGCCATGCTGTGGCAGCATCCCATATAAAGTGGAGGAAGATGGGCATGGATGTTAGCCCAGGGCCAATCTTGCTCAGCAAAAAAGAGGAGGATTGGCACAGATCTTAGCTCAGGGCTAATCTTCCTCAAAAAAACAAAAATAAGTGGATAAAAAAATAGGATCAATAACTCATTTCTTATCAAAAAACACGGAGGCCAGAAGGCAGTATGTTGACACATCTGAAGTGCCAAACAAAAAGACATTCAACCAGGAATTCTTTATTTGACAAAAATTTCCTATGAAAATGAAGGAGAAATTAAGACATTCTCAAGATTAACAAAAACTGAGAAAGTTCTTTGATAGCAGACTGACCCTACAACAAACACCAAAGGGAGTCCTTCAATCTGAAATGAATGGACAATAGACAGTAACTTGAATCCATATCAAGAAGTAAATAAACCAGTAAAGTTAACTTCGTTGTTAGTGTCAAGTCAACTTCAACTCTTAGTGACCCTGTGCACAGCAGAGCAAAAGCCTGCCTAGTCTTTTTGTGCTATCCTCTCACCTTCTTGCACTACATCAGACAATGCTCCACTGCTATTCATAGGGTTTTCATGGCCAATGTTTTTGGAAGTGGGTGGCCAGGTCCTGCTTGCTAGTCTGTACTAGTCTGGAAGCTCAGCTGAAACTGTGAATGACCACTATGAATGACCATGCTGGTATGTGAAATGCCAGCGACACAGCTTTCAGCATCACTGCAACACACAGCCATCACAGTATGGCAATCAAAAGATAGGTGGTGTGGTTCCCTGACCAGGAAACAAACCTGGGCTGTGGCAGTGAGAGTGTCGAATCTTAGCCACTTGACCACCAGGGCTGGCTAAAGATAACTATGTAGGCATACATAAAAGCCAGGATTAATGTATTTTTTTGGTAACTTTTTCCCATCATATTTTTAAATAACTGCATAAAACAATAATTATAAGTCTGTGGTGAGGAGTCTATATGTATAAAGACATAATCTGTAATAATGACAACAAAAAGGGGAAATGGAGCAATATGGAAGCAAAGATTTTATATACTATTGAAATTAAACTGGTATTAATCTGAACTAGGTTGTTATAAATTAAGATGTTAACTGTTATCCTTAAGGCAACCACTAAGAAAATAACTCAAAAATATATAGAAAGAAACATGAGAATTTTAAAAAATAAAATGGTACACTCAATAATATCTATTTAAGAAAGCAATAATGGAGGAAATAAAACTAAAAACATATAAGACACATAGAGAAAATGAATAGCAAAGCAGCAGAAGCCCTTCTTTATCAGTAATTACATTAAATGCAAATGATTTAAAATTTATAAGTAAAAGGCAGAGATTGGCAAAATGGACTAAAATACCTAATCCAACTAGACGTTTTCTATAAGAGACACACTTTAGATTCAAAAACACATACTTGTTGAAAGTAAAAGCATGGAAAACATATTTCATACAGATAGTAACCTATAGAGAGCTGGAGCAACTATACTAATACCAGACAAAATAGTCTTTAAACAAACTTGATATGAGTCTATTATACATTGATAAAAGGGTCAATCCATTAGGAAGACATAGCAATTATAAACTTATACACATCCAAGCCCAAACTCCTAAAACATACGAGCAAAATTGTATAGAACTAAATGGAGAAATAAACAATTCTCCAATAATATTTGGATACTTCAATAATGAATAGAACTAGAAAAAAAGTCATTAAACAAATAGAAGACTTAAACAACACTATAAACCAACCACACCTTATAGACGTATACAGAACACCATACCTAAAAGCAGTAGAATACACATTTTTCCTAAATGTGTGTGAAACATTCTCCAGAATAGACCACATATAACACCCAAAATAAGTCTAAATAAATTTTAAACACTGAAATCATACAAAGTATGTTGACTGACTGCAACAGAATTAAATTAGAAATCAATAACAGACAAAAATTTACAAAATGCACACAAATGTGGAAATTAAGAAACATATTCCTAATAAACATTAAATCAAATAAAAAATCTTAAGGCAAATCATTAAATTCTTTGAGATGAATGAAAATGAAAACACAACATCCCAAAACTTGTGGTATGCCAAAAGCAGTACTCTGGGGAAAATTTTATAGCTGTTATCACCTATATCAAAAAAGAAGACAGATTTCCAATCAATAAGCTAACCTTCCACCTTAGGAAACTGGAAAAAGAAGAGCAATCCAAACATAAAGAACAGAGAGAAAATAAAGATTAATGCAGAAGATAAAAATTAAAGATTAAAATAATCATTTGGAAAAAAAATAAAGTCAATGAAGCCAAAAACTGATTCTTGAAAAATTCAAAAAAAATCACAAAGCTTTACCTAGACTGACCAGAGGTAAAGATAAAAGACTCAACTTTCTAAAATTATGAATGAACACAGGGACATTACTATTGACTTCAAAGAAACAAAAAGGATTAGAAACAATTCTATGAACAAGTGTATACTAACAAATTAAACAATATAGATGTAATGGACCAATTCCAAAAAACATATAGACTATCAAAATAATTCAAAAAGAAATAGAAAATCTGAATAGATCTTGCTATGGTCTGAAAGTTAGTAGGTTGAGCCTTTGAGAAGTGAAGTCATGAGGGTGGAGATGTGAATGGGATTTGTTTCTAATAAAAAAGACCCCCCACAGAATTCTCCTGATCCTTCCACCATGTGAAGATACAACAAGATGTCTGCAACTCAGCAGAGGCTCTTATCCTACCATGCTGGACCCTGGATCTCAACCATGCTGGTACTCTATCCTCCAAAACTGTGAGAAATAAATTTCTGTTGTTTATAAGCTATGGAGTCTGTGGCATCTTGTTGTAATAGCCTGAATAGATTAAGTCAGACTGATAAAAAGTAAAGGGATTGAGTTAGGGGGAAAAAAAAAAAAACTTCCTTTAAGGAAAAGCCTAGGACAATATGGCATCACTGGTGAATTCTACTAATATTTAAGGAAGCATTAACACCAATACTTCTCAAACACTTCCGAAAAATAGATGAGGAGCACACACTTCCTAACTCATAGTCTGGGGCTAATATAACCCTGATATCAAAGACAGACAAGGACATCACAAGAAAACGAAACGTACACCAATAAGTTCCATGAAGATTTTGAACAGAAATCTTCAACAAAATACTAGAAAACCAAATCTAGCTGCATATTAAAAGGATTATACACCATGACCAAGTGGGACTTATCCTAGGAATGCAAGAGTGGTCCAATATACAAAAATCAATCAATGTAATATATGCTTTCAGTAGAATGAAAGATAAAAAGTACTTGATCATCTTAATAAATGCAAAGAATTTGACAAAATCCACCACCCTTACACTCAACATATTAAGAACAGAAGGAATACTTGACCTGATAAAGAGTGTCCAAGAAAAACTCACAGTGAACGTCATATTTAATGCAAAAGACTAGATGTTTTCCCCCTAAGATCAGGAAAAAGACAAGGATATATGATCTCACTGCTTCTATTAAACATGGTACTGGATGTTCTAATGAGTGCATTTAGGCAAAAGAAAGAATGGTGACTGAAAATTTAGGAGTTGGAAGAGTTCAAAAATTAGATTGTGATGATGGTCACACACTTTGTGAATATACTAAAAATAACTGAACTGTACACTCTTAATGGATAAATTTATGATTTGTGAATTATATCTCAATATAGCTTTAAAAATCCCTGCTTCAATTTAACTTAAGATAGTCCTACCTTTTGATATTTAAATGAGCTAAAATCTCCCTATTTTTCTTCAAAGCATAATTTCCACCAGCAACTATGCAACTTTATGAAAAATGGGTCAGGACAATAATTTACAGGTTTTGCTGTTTTTCCAAGATCCTCTCAGTTCTGCTTACTAAAATCAAAAATATCTCAAAAAATATTCATATATCTATCATATCTCATACCTCCTTTGCCACTGTCTACCACCTACATGTTACTCCTTATTCACATTTAATCTGTCTGATAGTCATAATTTTTCATATTTAGCAACACACAAACCTCTGTTAAATATTTTTTACCAGCACTAAAGATGAAAATCCAATTAATTCTGATTGAAAAAGACAAAAAATAAAGAGAAACTCACATATTTAACCATAATTAGAGCAAAACACTGAAAGTGCAATGATAAATATTGTTATTTATTAAAATAGAGGATCTAGAAATAATTGGCAAGAGTGTAATAATGCTTACCACATTGCTGACTCCAGAAGAAAATACTAGACTAATTCAGGATTCCCTCTCATTGGCATAAGAAGTAGTATACACAGTCAAAGCAGACATGAGTTTTTTTAAATTATATATTTGCATATTTAACATTTAAATTAATGTTAATTATATTTCATTTAACATAATATTTAAATATGTATTATTGTGTAAGATATTTAGAAGGTAAAATATTTTAGGATGTCAGCATGCTCAAAATTATTAGATGACAATATCCTGCAAAATGAAAATAAATTAATGTATATCAGCATTCCAAACGATTGATGTTAAAATGGTAGTCAGGGAAAATATCAAGACAAGGCTATTTCTCTTTATCAAATGAAAAAAGAGAAATCTGAGAATCAACCATTGCTCACTCCAAGGAACAACTTCACTAAACTTGTAACGTGTATATAGACTGATGTGGAGCTAGTATAAGAATCTTGCTTGCTACAGGAAACATGATGACAAATATTATTAAAATAAGATATACATTATTATTACACTGATAATTATGCTATACACTGTATCAAAGATACTAGTTCTGACCTATTAATATGGACTTGGAGGTTTTTTCCAATACTATATTTTAGAAAATGTCCAATTTCAAATAAAATCCTCTAGGAAAGTTTCACCTATTTGAAAATGTGTTTGTGTGTGTGTGTGTGTGTGTGTGTGTGTGTATTCAAATACAGAATCTGTATCAGCATAAAAAGTTTATTAACTGGAGTCTAGTCTAGCATATCATGAACCATTTTCATTCTGCAAAACTAGACTGGAAAAATAGAGAAAAATAATTTTTATTTCACATTCTTCTTTGTTGTTAATAAATTACAACAAATTGCAATTATTCCTATAAGTAATTAGAAACTGTATCTTTTTTAGGGAGTACATGAATACAAATGAACAAGAAAAAAAATTAAGAACTATTAAAATTTTAGTAAGGAATACTGCTCTGGACAAGATGGAATAAGTGCACTCCATCCTATTCCTCCCTCTAATTACAACAAAAAATTCTAGAAAAAATATATAAAGCAACAGATAAACCCTGAAAGGCTGAGGTAAGAAGGCAGATTGAATAGGGATGTGGGACTTGAAGAACAATCCAGAAGTGCATTTTTAGCCCCTTTATTTAGACCTCTTAAATAGCATAGCCTGGTACCTAGAGCAGCCCATAGCCTGGAAATGCCAATGAAGGGAAATGAAAAAAGCCCAGAGTAAAAGGATGCCCTCTCTAGTCAAAAGTCTGAAGAATGAACAGCGCTGTAGGAAAGAATTCCATTTACTATACACATGTCCTACTCTGAGTAAAGATCAATGAGACCCTTCCACATATCCACCAGGTACTACATCAGCAGAGACTATGGGCGATCTGTCTTCGATCCACACCCTGCAGTAAGGAGAAAGTAACAAGCCCCTTCCCCAACAGATGGTGTCTGACAGTCAACCCCACTCTATACTAATGCAAGCAATAGCAGTATCTCTCTCCTCTCCATCAGCTGCTGAGGTCAGACACCCTTCTCATCCAAGCCATGGATGCCAGAAGATAGTGGCAAAATAATTTTTAAAAGCAGAAATAAAATAACTGTGAGAGGAAAATTCTATATTTAGAGAAAAGATCCCTCAGAAATGGAGGTGAAATAAAGACATGCTCAGACAAAAGAAAACCAAGAGAATTTCTGGCCAATAGACATGCTCTAAACAAACTGCTAAAGAAAGTTCTTCAGGCAAAAGAGAAAGGGTAACAAAAGAAAATGTGGACATTCAGTAAGGAAGAGCAACAGAAAGGGAAAATGTCTAAGTAAATACAATACATTATACCTCCCCCTTTGAGTTTTTCAATGTTTTGTAATGGAAAGCAAAAATTCTATCTTTGACGTAGTTCACAAATTATGTAGAGACAACTATATCACAAAAGAAGGAGGATAAATGGAATAAAATTGATACATTTAATTTAAAGTTATAAAATATTGAAGAATAGACTGTGAAAACTTGTATGTATGTAGACAGATATAGATATATATCTCAATCCAAAAATCAACAGTATTTATATATAACAGCAATATACAATGGAAAATCTAAATTAAAAAAATACAAAAGCTCCAATACTTATGAACTACTGAGGTATACAAATCTAATAAAACACATAGATAATCTATATACTGAAAACTAAAAAATGATGATGAAAGAAATCAAAGATGACCTAAATAAATGTAAAGAAACATCATGTTTATAGACTGAAAGACTCAAAATAGTAAACATGTCAATTTTCCCCACATTTTTCAAAGATCTAATGCAATAGTAATCAATATTAAAGTAGGGGAGATTGCATCAAGATGTAGGAAGATCCTTAGCTCATCTCCTCCCACATTAATACCAAAACTACAACCACACATAGAACAACTATTGCTGAGAACAACCTGAAGACTAGCAGAAGAGATTTTCCACAACTAAAGATATAAAGAAAATGCTACATCAAGACAGGTAGGAGGGGTGGAGATGTGGTCTAGTTAGGACCCACACCCCCAGCACAGCAAACCACAAGCAGGAGGGATATCACAATTGTGGAGGTCCTCGCAGACAAGTGAGGGTCCTGAGCTCTATGTTGGGCTCCATAACCCAGGGGACCTGCACTCAGAAGACCAGTCCTCATAACAT
This sequence comes from Diceros bicornis minor, assembly GCF_020826845.1. Lineage (NCBI taxonomy): Eukaryota > Metazoa > Chordata > Mammalia > Perissodactyla > Rhinocerotidae > Diceros > Diceros bicornis. The sequence continues at coordinate 76,218,031 of NC_080744.1, forward strand.
CTGACTTTGAAAATCAGCGTGGCTAATGTATGGGAGAGCCAAAGAGCTATAGAAAACCAAGACTAGAGTCTTAAAGGAGTACACACACAAACTCACTTGCTCCAAGTCCTAGTGCAGAAGCAGCAGTTTGAAAAGTGCCTGGGTTATACTTGAAGGAGATTCACTGACTAATTTTAGGTCATGTGCCAGAGCGGCAGGGATCTGTCTGAACTTTCTCTGGGGATGGAAGTTCTGGTGGGCACCACTTGTTTTTACTCTCCTTCTATCTAGCTGGCCTGGCCCTGATGGGTGCCATTTTTAACACTCTCCATATACCTTGCTAGCACCACTTGCCCTGCCCTAGTAGTCCTCTATAGACCCGCCCCAGCTGATATTCCTGCAAAGTGGCTCCTGCCTCGCCCCAGCCAGCATCAGAGACCCTCCAGAGCAGCTCCCTCCCTGGGGGGCCAGCCCTGCAAACCAGCGTGTCTGCAGCAATCATGGCCCAGGCACAACAGAAGGGTGCATGCAGCCTACACAGGAGACACATCTAAAGGACCTTGCTCTGCTGACCAAGGAGAACTGCATTATTAGGTACTATAGGACACCTTCTACAGAAAGCCACTCCTTCAAGACCAAGAGATGTAGCTGTTGTACCTCATGCATAGAAACAAAGACAGAGAGTTAGGCTAAATGAGGAGACAAAGGAATATATTCCAAACAAAAGCAGAAGACAAAACTCTAGAAAAAGAACTAAACAAAATGAAGACAAGCAATCTACCAGATAAGAAGTTCAAAGTAATGGTCATAAAGATGCTCACAGAACTAACTCAGGAGAAGAATGGAAGAATATAGTGAGAACTTCAACAAAGAGATAGAAAATATAAACAAGAACCAATCAGAGCTGAAGAATACAACAACTGATATGGAAAATACACTAGAGGAAATCAATAGTAGATTAGATGACACAGAAAAATAGATCAGTGATCTAGAAGACAAGGCAGTGGAAACACTCAATTGGAACGGCAAAAAGAAAACAGAATTTAAAAAAAAAACAAGAATAGCTTAAGAGACCTTTGGGACAATGTCATACATACAACATTCATATTATAGGAGTCCCAGAAGGAGAAGAGAGAGAGAAAGGGACAGAAAAAATATTTTAAGAAATAATGACTGAAAACTTTCCCGACCTGGTGAAGGAAACAAACATCCCCAGGAAGCACAGAGAGTCCTAAATAAGATGAACCCAAAGAGACCCACACCAAGACATATTATAATTAAATTGTCAAAAGTTAAAGATAAAGAGAGAATCTTACAATCAGGAAGAGAAAAACAACTACTTACGTATAGGAAATCCCCATAAGACTATCAGGTGATTTTTTACCAGAAACTTTACAGGCTAGAAGAGAGTGGCACAATATATTCAAATTGATGAATGTAAAAAAATTTACAACCAAGAATAGCCTACCTGGCATTGTTATCATTCAGAAACGAAGGAGAGATAAAGAATTTCCCAGGCAGAAAAAAGCTAACGGAGTTTATCACCACTAGACTGGCATTACAAGAAATGTGAAGGAGACTTCTTTAAATAGGAAAGAAAAGGCCATAGCTAGAAAGAAGAAAATTATGAAAGAAAAAATCACACTGGTAATGGCCAACATATAGTAAATATATTGAATTAACCATACATAGCTAATTTGAAGATTAAAAGACAAAAGTAGCAAAAGCATCAACATCTACAATAATTAGTTAAGGAATACAAAAAAAAAAGGAAAATCTGACATGAAAAACATAAAACGTGGGGGGAGGTGTAATAATGTAGTGCTTTTAGAATACACTCAAACTTAAGTGACCATCAACTTAAAATAGACTGCTACATATATAGGCTGTTATATATGAACCCCATGGGAACAACAATTCAAAAATCTATAATAAATACACAAACAATAGAGAAAAGAATACAAACATAACACTAAAGAAAGTCATCAAATCACATAGGAAAAGAGCAAGAGATGAAGAAAGGAATAGAGAAAAACTAAAAAAAAACAAACAGAAAACAATTAACAAAATGGCAATAAAGACATACCTATCAATAATTACTTTAAATGTAAATGGACTAAATGATCCAATCAAAGACATAGGGATGAAAAACCAAGACCCATATATGTGCCGCCTACAAGAGACTCACTACAGATCTAAAGACACACACAGACTGAAAGCAAAGAGATGGAAAAAGATATTCTATGAAAATGGAAGCAAAAAGAAAGCTGGGGTAGCAATACCTATATCAAATCAAATAGATTTTTTAAAAAAGACTGTAACAAAAGACAAAGAAGGGCTTACATAATGATGAAGGGTAAATCCAACAAGAGGATGTAACACTTGTAAATATCTATGCACCCAATGGAGGAGCACCTAAATGCATAAAGCAAATATTAACAGAAATAAAGGGAAAAATTGAGAGTAATACAATAATAGTAGGGGACTTTAACACCCCACTTAAGTCAATGGATAGATCATCCAGATAGAAAAATCAACAAAGAAACACTGGCCTTAAATAACACATTAGACCAGATGAACTTAATATATATATAGAGAGAAGACTCCATCCAAAAAACAGCAGAATATACATTCTTTTCAAGTGCACATGGAACATTCTCCAGGATAGATCACATGTTAGGCCACAAAACAATTATCAATAAATTTAAGATGATTAAAAACATATGAAGCATCTTTTCTGACCACAACAGTATGAAACCAGAAATCAATTACAAGAATAAAACTGAAAAAAAAGAATAAATACATGGAGGTTAAACAACATGCTACTAAACAACCAATGGGTCGATGAAAAAGTCAAAGAGGAAATAAAAAAATACCTTGAAACAAATGAAAATGAAAACACAACAAAGCTGGAGGTATCACACTCCTTGATTTCAAAATATACTACAAAGCTATAGTAACCAGAACAGCATGGTACTGGCACAAAAACAGACACACAGATCAATGGAATAGAATCGAAAGCCCAGAAATAAACCCACACATCTATGGACAGCTAATCTTTGACAAAGGAGCCAAGAACACACAATGGGGAAAAGAAAGTCTCTTCAACAAATGGTGTTGGGAAAACTGGATAGCCATATACAAAAAAATGAAAGTAGACCCTTACCTTACACCATACACAAAAATTAACTCCAAATGGATTAAAGACTTGAATGTAAGACCTTAAACTGTGAAACTTCTAGAAGAAAACATAGGCAGTACGCTCTTCGACATCAGTCTTAGCAACATCTTTTCAAACACCACGTCTGACCGGGCAAGAGAAACAATAGAAAAAATAAACAAATGGGACTACATCAAACTAAAAAGCTTCTGCACAGCAAAGGAAACCATCAACAAAACAAAAAGACAACCTAACAATTGGGAGAAGATATTTGCAAACCATACATCTGATAAGGGCTTAATCTCCAAAATATATAAAGAACTCATGCATCTCAACAACAAAAACACTACCAACCCCATTAAAAAATGGGCAAAAGACCTGAACAGACATTTCTCCAAAGAAGATATACAGATGGCCAACAGACACATGAAAAGATGTTCAAAATCACTAACTATCAGGGAAATGCAAATCAAAACTACAATGAGATATCAACTCACGCCCATACGCCCATCAGAATGGTTATAATTAACAAGACAGGAAACAACATGTGTTGGAGAGGATGTGGAGAGAAGGGAACTCTCATACACTGCTGGTGGGAGTGCAAACTGGTGCAGCCACTATGGAAAACAGTATGGAGATTCCTCAAAAAAGCAAGGATAGAACTACCATATGATCCAGCTATTCCACTGCTGGGTATTTATCCAAAGAACTTGAAAACACCAATTTGTAAAGGTACATGCACCCCTGTGTTCATTGCAGTGTTATTCACAATAGCCAAGACTTGGAAGCAACCTAAGCGCCCATCAAGGGACAAATGGATAAAGAAACTGTGGTATATATACACAATGGAATACTACTCAGCCATAAGTAATGATGAAATCCAGTCATTTGTGACAACATGGATGGACATTGAGGGTATAATGCAAAGCGAAATAAGTCAGAGGGAGAAGGTCAAATACCATATGATTTCCTTCATTAAGTAGTAGATAATAACAACAATAAACAAACACATAGGGACAGAGATTGCATTGGTGGTTACCAGAGGGGAAGCGGGGAGGGAGGAGGGTGAAAGGGATAATTCGGTACATGTGTGTGGTGATGGGTTGTAATTAGTATTTCGGTGGTGAACATGATGTAATCTATGCAGAGATGGAAGTACAATGATGTACACCTGAAATTTTTACAATGTCATAAACCAATGTTACTGCAATAAACAAAAAATTAAAAAAAAAAAAAAAACAAGTTGAAAACTCCCAGATAAGAGACACCCATTTATGAAGTTTAAATACAGAATCACAATTCAGATATATACACACAAGAAGTTTATTTTATTTTTAAAACTGCACATTATTTCCCAGTTACCAACTCGCCTAATTTGTTTAGAAAATATGCTTTTTATTGTTCTTGCTAATGTAATTTCTATTGCTGTTGAAAACATAGTCCAGTCCAATGACTTAAATAAACAAATCCCTTTATTAAAAAAAAAAAAAAGAAACACAATGTTACAAAATCTATGGGGGGCAATTCCAAGAGGGAAGTTCATAGTGATAGAGGCCCATCTCAGTAAACAAGAAAAATCTCAAACAACCAAACATTAAGCCTAAAGGAACCAGAAAAAGAAGAACAAAAAGAGCCCAAAGTTAGTAGAAGGAGGAAGTAATAAAGATCATAGTGGAAATAAATAAAGACTAAGAAAAACAATAGAAAAGACCAATTAAACTAAGAGATGTTTCTTTGAAAAAATAAACAAAATTGCTAAACATTTAAACTTATCAAGAAAAAAGGAGAGAGGGCCCAAATAAGTAAAATCAGAAATGAAAGCGGAGAAGTTACAACCAACACCACAGAAACACAAAGGATTATAAGAGATTACTATGAACAATTATATGGCAACAATTGGCCAACCTAGAAGAAATAGATAAATTCCTAGAAACACACAATCTTCCAAGACTAAATCAGGAAGAAATAGAAAATCTGAACAGACTAATTATTAGTAATGAGGTTGAATTAGCCATCAAAAACTTCCAACAAAAGTCCTGGAACAGACAGCTTCACAGGTGAATTCTACCAAATATTTAAAGAAGAGTTAATAACTATCCTTCTCAAACGATTCCAAAAAACTGAAGAGCAAGGAACACTTCCAAACTCATTCTATGAGGCCAGCATTACTCTGATACCAAACCAAAGACACCACACAAAAAAAGAAAATTACAGGCCGATGTGCTTGATAAACACAAATGCAAAAAGTCTCAAAAAATATTAGCAAGCTGAATTCAACAATACATTAAAATGATCATACACCACTATCAAGTGGGATTTATCCCAGGGATGCAACGATGATTCAATATCCTCAAATCAATCAATGTGATATATCACATTAACAAAAGAAAGGATAAAAATAATGACCATCTCAACAGATGCAGAAAAAGCATTTGACAAAATTCAACATCCATTTATGATAAAAACTCTCAAAGTAGGCACAGAGGGAACATAGCTTAATATAATAAAGGCTATATATGACAAACCACAGTTAACATCATACTCAATGGTGAAAATCTGATAGCATTTCACCTAAGATGAGGAACAAGACAAGAACGCCTATTCTCATCACTTTTCTTCACCATAGTATTGGAAGTCCTAGACACAGCAATCAGACAAGAAAAAGAAATAAAAGGCATCCAAATTAGAAAGTAAAAGTAAAATCGTCATTATTTGCAGATGACATGATCCTATATAGAGAAAACCCTAAAGACCACACCAAAAAAAATATTAGAACTAATAAATGAATTCAGTAAAGTTGCAGGATAGAAAATCAATACACAGAAATCTGTCGCATTTCTAAACACTAATAACAAATAATCAGGAAAAGAGATTAAGAAAACAATCCCATTTACAGTTGTATCAAAAATAATAAAATATCTAGGTATAAATTTAACCAAGGAGGTGAAAGACAAGTACTCTGAAAACTGTAAGGTATTGACGAAAGAAATTGAAGATGACATAAATAAATGGAAAGATATACCATGCTCATGGACTGGAAGAATTACTATTGTTAAAATGTCCATACTACTCAAAGCAATCTACAGATTTGATGCAATCCCTATCAAAATACCAAAATATGATGGCATTTTTTTTTCCTGAGAAATATTCACCCTGAGATAACACCTGCTGCCAATCTTCCTCTTTTTGCTTGAGGAAGATTTGCCTTGAGCTAACATCTTGTGCAATCTTCCTCTATTTTGTATGTAGGTTGCCGCCACAGCATGGCCGCCAATAAGTGGTTTAGGTCTGTGCTCAGGAACCAAACCCAGGCTGCCAAAGGGGAGTGCCAAACTTAACCAGTAGGCCACAGGGCCAGCCCTCCTATGATGGCATTTTTCACAGAACTAGAACAAACAATCCTAAAATTTGTACGGAACCACAAAAACCCCAAATAAGCAAAGCAATCTTGAGAAAGAACAACACTTCTGGGTATTTATCTGAAGAAAATGAAAATACTAATTTGAAAAGATATATGCATCCCTGTTTTCAATGTAGCATTATTTACAATAGCCATGATACTGAAGCAACCTAAGTGTTCACTGATTAAGATGAATGGATAAAGAAGATGTGATATATATACATAATGAAACATTATGCAGCCATAAAAAAGAATGAAATCTTGCCATTTGCAACAACATAGAGAGACCTAGAGTGTATTATGCTAAGTGAAATAAGTCAGACAGAGAAAGACAAATACTGTATGAATTCACTTATATGTGGAATCTAAAAAAACAAAACAAACAAACAATACAAAACAGAACCAAAGTCATAGAAACAAAGAACAAACTGGTAGTCATCAGAGGGGAGGCAGGTGGAAGGATGGGTGAAATAGGTGAAGGGCATTAAGAGGTACTAATTTCCAGTTATCAAATAAATAATTCACGGGGATGTAATGTACAGCATAGGGAATACAGTCAATAATATGGTAACACCTTTGTACAATGACAGATGGTTACTAGACCTGCCGTGGTAATCATTTCACAACGTATTTAAAGGTCAAATCGCTATGTGGTACTCCCGAAACTAACAAAATTTTGTATTTCAACTAACTTTGATTAAAAAAAAAGATTAGAGCACAATTTTTTATACATATAAGCTGATCGTGAAATGTATAAAAAAGGGCAAAAAATAACTAACACAATTTTTGATAAAGAAGAATGAAGTTGGAGGAGTCATTCTACCTGGTTTTAAAACCATTATAAAAATACAGCAATCAAGACAGTGTAAAATTGGGTAAGGGACAGGCATATAGATGAATAAAACAGAATTGCGAGTCTAGAAACAGATCTATATAAACATGTCCATTTGGTTTTTCACAAAGATACAAAGCAATTCAATGGAGAAGCAAATGGTGTTAGAACGATTGGTCATACAATTGCAAAAAAGTGAACCTCGACCTAATCCTCACACTATATTCAAAGATCAACTCAAAATGAATATAGGTCTAAATTATAGATCTTAATGAAACATTAAACTATAGGACAAATCACAAAAGAAAATCCTCATGAGCTAGAGTTAGCTGAACAGCTATTACACATGCAACCAAAGGTAAGATCAATTTTAAAAAATGATAAATTGGATTTTATCAAAATTGTAAACCTTTACTGTGAGAAATACACTGTTTATAGGATTAAAAGACAAGCCAGAGTGTGAAAAAAGAGTTGGAAGTCACACATCCAACACAAAGGACTTTGGTTCATGGTATATAAACATGTTATACGAAAAACTCTAAATTCAATATAAGAAAACAACAATTCTATTAGAAAAAGAGCAAAAGATATCAACAGAAACTTCATCAAAGAAGATACATAGATGACAAATAAGCACAAGAAATGTTTTTCAATATCATTAGCCATTAGGGTAATGCACACATTTATCAGAATGTCTAAAATAAAACATACTGACTATACCAAGTGCTGATAAGACTACAGAACAAAAGGTTGCCCCATTTATGCCTGCCAGGAATGTAAAACAGTTCAAAAACTAAGGAAAATAACTTGACAGTTTTTTTTAAATTAAACATATTCTCACCATGCAATACAGCAAACCCAATCCCGAGTATTTTCTCTATAGCAAGGGTTGGCAAAATATGTCCCATTGGCCGACCACCACTTTTTTAAGAAAAGTTTCATGTAAACACAGTGACACCCATTCATTTGTGCTATAGTAGCAGAGATGAGTAGTTTATGACAGACACTTTACAGCCCACAAATCTAAAAGGTGTATTATTTGGCACTTCAAGAAAAAAGTTTGCTGATGTTCACCATAGAGAAAACTTAGGTTCACACAGAAACCTACAGATGATTGTTCATAGCAGCTTTATCTGTAACAGCCAAAAACTGGAAACAGTGTAAGTGCCATTCAAAGAATGAATGGATATATAAATTATGGTGCAGCCACAGAATAGAATATTATTCAGCAATAAAAAAGAAACTATTGAAACAAGCTACAATCTCAATGTATCTCAAGGGAATTATGCTGAGTGAAATAGCCTCAAAGGTTACATACTGTATGATTTCATTTCTGTAACATTCTCAAAAGACAAACCTATAGGGATAGAGAAAATACTAGTAGTGGTCAGGGGTTAATGGTGGGGGGAGAGTATGACTATAAAGGGACAAGAGAGTTTTGGGAGTTAAAGGACAAAGCATACACTTGTTCTATATCCTGATTATGGTCATGGTTACACAAATTTACACGAGTTAAAACTCAAAGTAGTATATACCAAAAGAAAAAAATGGTAGAATTTATTATATAATAATTGCAAGAAGATTTTTAATGTCAAAGGAAACTACAAAAATAAAATATCTTCAATATTTAAGACTTCTGAATTGTTTAGCACATTATCATACGAGAAAAATGGATAAGTAAATAAACACATGGAAAAATACAGATCTTCCTCAACTTACAATGGGTTTACATCCTGACAAACCAATCATAAGTTGAAAATATTTTAAATTGAAAATGTATTTAATACACCTAGCCTAGAGCACATCATAGCTTAGCCTAGCCTACCTAAAATATGCTCAGAACACTTACATTAGCTTACAGTTGGGCAAAATCATCTAACACAATGCGTATTTTATAACAAAATGTTGAATATTTAATGTAATTTATTGAATACTGTACTGAAGGTGAAAAACAGAATGGTTATATGGGTACAGAATAGTTATATGGGTACAGAATAGTTGTAAGTGTATCTATTGTTTACCCTTGTGATCACATCACTGACTGGGAGCTGTGGCTCACCACCACTGCCCCCCATCATGAGAGAGTATCATACCACATATTGCTAGCCTGGGAAAAGATCAAACTTCAAAATTTGAAGTATGGTTTCTACTGAATGTACATCACTTTTGCACCATCATTAAGTCAAAAAATCATTAAGTTGAACTATCATATGTCAAGGACCATATGTATACACATATGTAAAAATTATGAATACATAAACAACTACTCCTTGATACGATTTGCTGAAATGCCTGCGTTAAAAGAAGAACACTCTTGACCTACCCTAAGGACATCAATCATCGAGTCCCAAGTAACACACAATCTATTGGACAACTCCTAGAAAACACATTAACCAACATTTAGACTAGTTCGATGGGAAATTTTTAACTTTCTATTGAAGTATAAGATAGATACAGCAAAGTGCATGCGTTGCATTGTACAGTTTAATAAATGTTGTACAGCTTAATAAATGTACAGCTTAATAAATGTTCATCTTTTAAACACAGCAATTACTCAACACACAGATCAAGAAACAAACATTACCAGTACTCCAGAAAGCACCCAGGTATTTTGTTTCTATGACTACCTTCCACAGATATCATCATCTTCGTTGATCTATTTTTCAATCCATTCACCAACATACTATCTTGTTTACTATATCTTTACAGTAAGCTTTAAAATAAGATGGTGTTAGTTCTCTGATTTTAGGACTTTTTCAGAACCTCTTTTGTTACTCTAGTTCTTTCACCTTGAATATAATTTGAGAATCACCTTGTTGCTTTATACAAAGAAACTTGCAATGGTGTTTATGTGGATTGTACTGAATCTACACATGAAATTGAGGTAACCAGACAACTTAACAATATTGAGATTTCTGATCCATGAATGGAGCATATCTCTACATTTATAAGGTCTTGTTTGATAACTTTCATCAGTGTTTTGCAGCTTTCAACACAGATATACTGCACATTTTTATTAGATTTACACTCAAGTAACTCATTTTTTGTGCTATTATAAATGATATTTATTTCAAATTCCAATTTTTCATTGCTGGAATATAGTAATATGATTGACTTTTGTACCTTGCACCTTGTGAACTTGTTATACTTAGTTTTTAGTTCTAGGAGCATTATTTGTAAATTCTTTGGGATTTTCTAACATAAGCAATCATGCTGTCTGCAAATAAAGCTTTGTTTCTTCCTTTCTGATCTTTATGTCTTTTATTTCTTTTTCTTGCCCTATTGCATGGGTTACAACTTTGCAGAACAACATAAATAGAATTGATGAGACAGAACATCATTGTCTTGTTCCCAATCTTAGGGAGAAAGCACTTCTTTTTAAAATACAGTGGGTTGTACATTTAATACTTGCCATTTACAGCAGAAATATTATGTGAATATACTTCCAAACATTGAGACAACAGCCATGCACCACAAATCTACTTATATATTAACATGGGCAAATATACAAGTACGTATTTATAGGACCATATTTATCATACCAAAATATTTTCTTGGGTTCCTAACATTCATATTCACCCTCAAACCTTGTCTAATGATGGAGTTTCTGTAGTCCATTTCAATATCTAGTAGGGCTCTTTTCCTCCCTGATGTTATAATTATTAGTGTTCAGGAATATTTTATTGATTGTTATTGAGCTTATTTGAATGACCTTAATAGGTTCTGGAGAAATAAATACAAATTTAAAATATATAAGTAAATAAGTATAAAAAGAACACAAAATAATTACTCCTTGAAAGAATTTGTGACAAGTACCTTGTCAAGAGAAACACAGAGTTTACCTATTCCTAAAGTATTAAACACCAGGCCCCAGGCAACACAAAACCTTCTGTGTAATCATGTCAAGATATATACAGACTATTTTACTTATTGATAGATGTTTCAACTTTAACAAAAACTCATGATTAATGACTTAGTATATGAAATTTCATTATCTCTCCACTGTATTAACCCAACCTAATATCTTTTGTGAGGCCAACACAGTATGGGAAATTGAACTTTTTTGTGTTTCAGAAAAATGCAGTACTTCATGGTTCTTTATCATTTAAAATCTTCGTGGTGTTGGAAAGATCTCATAAAATTTAACATATACTTTTCCACATCAAAAAAATTAAAAAAGAAAAAAACTAACTACAGTCAAAACTCAATGATGAGAAGAGTAGCAATAATGATCCATAATGATCTTACAGATTTGACCAAAATGACAATCTTAATCATGGGGTCAACATTCCAAAACCATAAGAATTAGTTAAGGAAATTTCCAAGCATAGCTTAATTTCACACAAGGATATTTCACTGTAATAGGAAACTAAAAACAAACAAACAAACAAAAATGACAATTTTCCAAAATTCTACACTTGTCAGTCAACTCAAAACTCAAAATAAAATTTAAAACTTGGAAACGAGAGTGGAGACACTCACCAAAGAACAAAAGTATATCATGACAATATTGTCCAGTAAGCCACTGAAAAGATGAACACAGAGACCTTAGGATGTGGCACAGTACACATGACATATGACTGTCAAAGGAACCTGGTATAGCTACTCACCCCTATTCTCTGAAGTGGAGGACCTCATTCCAGCCCTTCTGCCTCAGAAAAACATGGCAGAAAGAAAAGCAAAGATACAGTCTCAAAATACTCAACAGTAAAAATAATAAAGCACTAAAATTGATTCCGTCATCAATATTTAGTATAGGCATTCAGTGTTCCCTTCTTTTAGCCCAACACTAATGAGGATTTCAATACCCATCACAGTTGTCTGACCTCTTCCTAATTCAATCTTTCTTTTGTTTCCTTATTCATTACTCAAGAACCTATTTCCTACATACAAGTAACTATCTACAATTCTCTGTTCAAAGTGAGCAAAATGAAGCAAGTCTTGGGTCACTGAGCATATCTAGATTTGCATACTGACTCAAAAGATAGCATGCTAATGGCTTGCTCCAAAAAAAGAATTATGTTGTCACTGAGGGGTTACCAAATACAGCCAGGCTCTGAGAGTCTTATTTGTCCTATTAGAGGGCCACTCATCTGGACCTCAGATTGACATCTGGAATGAGTCCCTCAGCATCCTCAGACAATTGTGCTCATCATTGATCCAGACAAGCACCCTCCCAACAAATAAGCATTTACATCGCCAGGCTTATTTTCTTCAGGATTATCTACTGCATTATGAATAAAGAACAGCAAATACACAGTAGACATTTTGTTTAGTATCTGAGTAATGAAACTCTCATATATATAGCACAAAAGGCATACGACCTTGTATTGCTCTACAAAATACCAAAAAAAATAGTAAATTAAAATTTCAAAGAATAATGGGGTAGCATTTGTAAATGAGGTAGCAAATAAGTTGTGATTACAGTAGAAATATGAGTAGAAACATCTATATTCTAAACTTGCCAGTAACAAAAAGGATACATAAATCAATATTTTGGCACATTTAAATTTCATTGATGTGCCATTCATTAGTGTATGATGATTTTCATACACTATAAAATGGTACAAAAAGGAAATATACCAATGATTCCCAAAAGTTATTCAGGTTACTTCAAAAACAGATTTTTGTTTAATGAAAGAAAGAAACAATAGCAAAGATTCCTTTAACAAAGTAAGTACACCTATGGGGGAAAAAATCTATCAAAAAATATTCTCCCTTGAGCCTCTGAAGGAATGAGCCCACAGAACTTGACACTCTGACATCACTAGCCACAACACACACAAAAAATTTCCAAAGCACCAGAGTAGTGGCTCACCTCTCCTCTGTGAAGTATGATAACTTGTTCTAGCCTTTGACCTGCAGCAAAACATCACAAAAATATAAATCAGATCAGAAAATACAGAAAATCCATTTAAAAATAAAGTACAATAATTGGCCCTTTAGTAATTATTTCTCATATAAGCATTCCCCCACACTTCTAGTCCTTGCCACACAAATTACAGTTGCCTGGCCCTTTATCATCTTTGCCATTTCATGTTTTCACTTATTTCCTCTCTGAATTCTTCACTCTGCAAATAGTCAATAATCCTCTCTACGATGCTAAACAAATTAGTGGCATAGCAATTTTCTCTTTTAATGAGAAATTCTAAAGTTATACTTCACCAAATAAAGACTTCATGAAAATGCTCTGTGATGGGTAAAATGAAGGGCACATGAAAGGGTATTGTGAGACATATATCTGGAAGTAAGTAAGGGATAAGAAGTTTGAAAATCTATTACAAAAAAATATATAGAAACTGATGGAACAATGGCAAGAATAGAAAAACAGAAATTTCATAAGATACATGGAAATTATAAAAAAGAACCAAATGAAAAAGCACATTAAAGAGGTAAGACATAAGAGGAATAAGATGGAGTAAGCATAGTCCATCTGTACTCAACATGCAATGCAATTAAGAATCCTAGGAGGCATGCTTGGATAAGTCAGCAGAGGTCTCTGAAGGTTAAATGCTTGCAAGTGAACTAGGGAACTCAAAGTTTTAGGTAAAAGGAGCCAGACCTCAGAGGCTATGTAATGTTTGATTCTGTTTAAGTTACATTATGTTAAAGGCAAAACTATAGAAACAGTGGTTGCAAGAGATTGTGGAGTAGAAGAACAGGCTGACTACAAAGGAGTAACATAAGGGGATTTTAGAGTAATGGAACCCCTCCAAATCATGATTGTGGTGTTAGATATACTACACATTTGTCAAGACTCATTGACCGTAAATGACAAAGAGTAAATTTTACTGTATGTAAAATAAAAATAAATTATATAAATGTACACATATAAAATTGACAAAGGGGGGCTGGCCCCGTGGTGTAGCGGTTAATTGCACGAGCTCTGCTGCTGGCGGCCCAAGTTCCGATCCCGGGCACACACTGATACACTGCTTGTCAGGCCACGCTGTGGTGGCGTCCCACATAAAGTGGAGGAAGATGGGCACAGATGTTAGCTCAGGGCCAGTCTTCCTCAGCAAAAAGAGGACTGGCATGGATGTTAGCTCAGGGCTGATCTTCCTCAGAAAAAATAAAGTAACAAAAATAAAACCTCATGTATTTAAAAAAAAATTGACAAAGGGTGGAACACAACACTGGGCCTAGTGTCCATGTACCCATTCTACACTCTCACGTACTGAGCCTGTATGTTTGTTAGCAGGCACACACTCAAAGGAACACCAGTTAACTAAGAAGCCAGATATTCAGAGATTAAATCTTTAATACATGCAAGACTCGTAGCATTCAAACCTACCAAAATCTGTGGGATAGCACTAAAATGAGTAAGTGGAAGTCCACCCCACTTGCTTAGAATAGAAACACCGTACTGCTCAAAATCAGGGATTTTGTCTATCATTTTCTTCTGATTTTTCACAATGTATGAATATGTGATCCAGGCACATTCACTCAAAAGGGTACCTTTTGCTTGCTACCAGTAAGGATACACCCCGAAGCCACACGTGAAATCATACAGGCATTCATACTAAACATACTCAAACATACCAAACCACTTGATTTACACGTGAAAAATGGAGATAATGAACGAGGGAGGCTGCGTCAGATATTACGCCCACGAGATAAAGTTTTCCTTTGCAGTTCAATATGAACATTATGAGGAAATTCAGTATATTTCTGTGGCAAAATTCTACTGATCTGAACAATCCTGTTATCATTGAGTAATATATAATTCACTTATGCTAGCCTTTCTGCATCTTAATTAATGTTTTAAGGCAAGGAAATACTTTATATTCAAACATTAATTTCATAACATTTAAAACTGAGAACACAAAAGCAAAAATGTGCAATGATAAAAAATATATACACCCACTGAACCAGACTGGTGTGAGGAAATGGGCTTCAACTATGTATATCTTGGTTTTTCAATTTACTTAATTATTTCCACAACAAGAGTTTCCAACTATGCACAGACATTTTACGCCTTTAAATGCAGCAAATATGATCTTAAAATCCTGGTCAGACCGTTCCTCAAAGGTTAAACCGAGTTACCATATCCTCACCCCCAAAACAATTACAAATACACGTATACACAAAAACCTCTACACAAATGTTCATAGCAAGACTATTCTTAATAGCCAAGAAGTGGAAACAACCCAAATATCTACTAAATGATGAATGGATAAGCAAAATGTGATATATCCATACAACACACTACAAACTATTACTCATCTATAAAAAGGAATGGAGTTCTACTACACGCTACAACATCGCTAAACCTTGAACACTATGCCAAGTGAAAGAATTGAGGGTAAAAAGACTTGTTCTAATGTAAATGGTTCAAATGCAGACAAAGAAGGCCCTTGTGTATCAGTGTTCATACTCTTAATCCATACTTTCATATTTCCTGAGCATATACATACACTTGAAGCCATACACTTCAAGCCATTCCTCTTTTTACATATTATATTATCATTTTGACATAATTTCAGACTTAAAGAGCAGATTCAAGAGTATCCAGAATTCCTGGACAATTTCTACCTGAATTCCCTATTTGCTAACATTTTATTAATTTGTTTAATCTCTTTTCATTTTTTGTATTTATTTTTTGAAATACGTATATTCACATATTATTTCATCCAAACAATTTGAAAATTGTAGTTATGATGTTCCTTTGCCAACTAAATATTTTTATTTCTTAAAAACAAGGATTTCTGTTACATGGCCAGAGTATCATCATCAAAATTAGGCAATTAATACTTGCCTTATATAATACTATAACCTATTTGATGGACTTTCTCAGAATTTTGCCAATTTTCTCTTTAATGTTTTTTATAGAAATCCTGAATCAATATTGTATTCAGTTTTCATGGCTATTTAGTCTGACTTAGTCTGGAACATTTCCTCAGTGATGTTAATATGTTTGAAGACTAAAGGCCAGTTTTTTTTTTTTTTTTTGCAGGATGTCACTCAGTTTGGGTCTGATATGTCCTTATGAGTAGATTCAGGTTTATGCACTTTTGTCTGAAATACTACAGAAACGAGGCTCTGTTATTCTCAGTGCTTCCTCTCAATGATGCCAAATGACGACATTACTGGTGGTATTAACGTTCATCTCTTAATTGAAGTGGTGTCTGCCTGGTTCCCCACCATGAAGTTATTTTCTGTTTGTAACTGATAGGTATATCATGGAGGAGATACTCATGGAGATAATTGCAGACTATAAAAGTAACCTCTCTCCTCAAATTTTCTCCAAGAAGTTTTAACATCCTCTGATGGTTCCTGGTTGAAACAATTATTATGATTATTGCCAAATGCTTATTTTTCATATCCTATCACTCCCATTATGTTTATTACAGCTTTCTGTTGTAAACAACTTAACTTTCTACCCTATTTATCCATCCATTCATTCTCTCATTCACTCACATATTAGTTTAATAACATTATAAACATCTTACCATCATTAATAAGTTTTCTCATCCTTAAAGAGATTTACCATGTCCAAACAAGCCAAAAGTGTATCCAAGTAAAAAGCAGAGGTGGCTCACTGCTTGGTGTCCAACAGTCCTCTCCTCTTTAACAGATGCAGCCTTATCAATCTATGACTGCTTTCTCCTTCTGTGCTTATCTTGCTCCTTCAGTATTCTCAATGTATCAGAGCCCCAACTGCAAGTAACTTATAAAAGTCCATTTCCCCTCAAAATACCAGAAGATAAAAAGGCAAAGTTAGAATAGCACATTTCTTACATTATAAACCAGTCAAACTTCTAAACATACTTTAGCCACTGTTGTGGCATAGTCAGGCAAAATTTATGTCACAACTCCCTCTGCTTATCATTTTGGCCAACATTTCAGCTACTAGCCCAGAATTGCTAATTAATTGCACTTGCAAGACACAAAATACTTTTAGAAAAGGGTTAAAACAAATACAGATAACTGGGGAAAAGTGAACTGATTATGGAACACATATTCAAAGGAGGTAGGTAGTTTAGAATCCAGACCATATGGTCATAAATTACAATTGGAAAAAATATATTCCAACAGGAGATTATGACATTTAAATCTATATCAGCTGGGGATTGCTTTTTCACTCTGAGATCCTCATTGGCCTTTTCCCTGTTATCTGCAGTATTTATGTTTTGGTATTGCCTGTTATCGGGTATATTCCAAAGTTGCTTTCTTTCATTTAGTGGCATTCCTCTTCTAGGCTGTTTTTCTTTGGACTGTGATCTGCGCCCTCATGGCATCCGAGTGCTCTATCTATGAAATGGTTTCTGCTAAGGAACACAGTGTCCTGTCTCCTAAGCACTGGCATCCCTCATTTCTAAGGGTCATTCTTTGTAGGTTTATGCCATGGAATTTTCCACAAACCAATGTCCTATTCATCTTTTTTTCCCGTTCTTGCAATATCTCAACACTTAGACTTTTTCGCTTGATTAATTGCACTTGAGAATTCTCATGGCTCTGACCTTGAAGAGACAGGGAGAATGAATATGACCTCAGAAATGTTCATTCTTTCCCAAAACATGGTTCTGCTCAATAGATTTAGCAAAATCTAAGTATTTTTATTATCTTCCAAAGGCTGTGCACTATAGGGTCATGTTTTTTTAAAGATGTGAATAATAAGATAAATTACACAATCAGACACAGCCTTTATTTTCTTATCTTTAAAAAGAAGTAAATATCCTACTCTGTATGGTTATTGTGAACATCAAATGAGATAATCCATGAAATAGTGTTTATCTTAGCATGTGGTACATATACTAAGAACTTAATAAACACTACATATAACTGAAATATATATTTGAAACTATACACACACACACCACACACAAATGAAACAGTAAAATAATGACCAGAACTCACTATCAACATTTTTTAATATTCTTCCTATAAAATTGGTTTATTGGCCATATCCGAACAAGCACATAACATATATCATTTTACATGAATGAAATACAATGTTAATGCCTCAAACATAGTTGGTATTCAATAACAGGTGGATAAATAAAGTTTTGAAAACCCTAGATTTTCATATCCATTAATTTGAACACACATTACCATATATAACTGAATACAGTCCAACTGGATAAATGTTATCACGAATAATTTTCCTAGCATTATGACTTGATAAACAGGTTACTTACAATTTCACAAGTATAACTAAGGTTGCAATGAGTATCCATGAATTTATATACATCTTTAAACACCTCCTATTACACCCTATACGTAAATTTCTGAAAATAAAATTGTTAGTCCATATGTGCTAATTTCCATCTAATATGTATTGTGCACTGTCTCCTGAAAAGACAGCAGGAGTCCCAAACTCTCCACACTTCGTTAACAAATGTAACTATTAATCTGATAGGTGAAAAAAAGTAACTTGATTTATTTCATTATGCGTTTCATTATGTGTGTTATGCGTGTACACACAGACACATACACATAATTATTTCATTATATATTTATAATAATTTATAATTATTTCATACATATTTAATTATTATAAAGATAAGATTGAGCATATTTTTATATTCTCTTGACCATTCACAATAATTTTCTTTTATGAATTAATTTATGCACTTTCCTACTTTTGTATTGGGATTCTTCTCTTTTTCTAATTAATTTTGAGTTAGTCTTTCATAGAATATTAACACTAAACTGGTCATATAAGTCTCAAGTAAATATACATATATATTTTTAATTGACTGCAAAATAAAAAATAGCCTAAATTTAATTTTAATAGCTTTTAGATTCTCTTTTTCTCTCTTCTAGACCCTCCGATGCAACATGGACAAACAAGAACAAACTTCGAAAACACAGTTCAATTGTATTAAAGATTGTATCCACTGGCTACGTATGTTGTTGACTCTTTCAAGTTTTACAAACTAATTTAAATAATAGGCTTGGAATATATAAATTCTATTCTGAGATACTGAAACAATTACAGCTGCTAAAATGAAGTCAAAATAGACTGAAGTCATTGCCCAAGGAGGCTGGACACCACCAAGCAAGCTGCGAGACAACATTTTGATTCAAATTGCACTGAAAGGGAAACAAAGGCAGGCAAGATTTTGGAACTTGGAGCCTTTATGGATGGAATGTGAGAGAAATACGTTCAATTTTGAAATATAATTTGTTATAACTAAAAAGCGGTTCATATCACTGCAATCTCTTATACAGTGTGGGTTTTACATTGCTTAGGTTATGACAGCATGCCTCATTTATATCGCTCTTTTATGAATGAGATTTAGCAAAGGAGCTAAAAATAATTTTCATGAAAACAATTATACTGCGGAAATAATTCTCCAGTATTTTTACGACGTGGTTGAGTTAATCTGATTATTTTTCTGGTTCTGGTTTAACCAATGCTCTAGTTCAGGGATTGGTAAACTCAAGCCCACAAGCTGCTGTTGTAAATAAAGTTTTATTGGAACACAGTCACAGTCATTCAATTACACACTGTGTCTGGCTGCTTTCAGACAATAACAGCAGAGTACATTAGCTGCCAAAGAGATCACAAGGCCTGAAAAACCGAAAGTATTTGCTATTTGGCCCTTTATAGAAAAGGCTTGCTAATCCATGGTCTACTTTAACATAGCATGAGATGATAATTCCATGTAATTAAAACAGAGTTTTAAAATATGGAAGTATAGAAAGACTAAAAAAGTAGAGAAAATTTAGTCAATTTTCTCATGTCAAGCTGACATAGGATGGAAGCAGCTCTATTTTTCTTTTTTTTTTTAATTTTATTTATTTATTTTTTTCACCCAAAGCCCCAGTAGATAGTTGTATGTCATAGCTGCACATCCTAAGCAGCTCTATTTTTATTTTTCAAATTCAAATATAGTAATAAGGCCAGAGTTCCTACTGGGTGGGTCCCTGAGTAAATGGCCTTCAGTCCTCATGTTCTCTTCTTGCTTTCTCCTTCTATACATCATCACCTCAGAGACGACTGTCACTACTGTCCTTTCATATGGGAGGTAACCCTCTTGGTTCTCCATTGCTATGCCCTTCTGCCTCTCACACCTAATGGCAGAATAGATAGATGATAGACAGATAGATGATAAGATGAGTGATTTATAAATAGGTAGATTGACAGATGATTAATCAGTAGAGATATACAGATAGATTATGGAAGAAAGATAGATACATAGATTAGATAGATAGATAGATAGATAGATAGATAGATAGATAGATAGATAAAAGTAGAATTGGGGCAGAATTTGAGAATCATTAACATAAGACATAACAATACCAATCAAAGTATTTCTCAAAACTGAGCACTTCTGTTTCCACAGAAACTTATCTCGCATGGACATTGGAATACTATTTCTAAATTTCTCATAGGATCACAGAAGAACAGTAGTATGTTTTGGTGATGGTGTACATTGTAAAAATTGTAACAGTTTCCCCTTCCTGTGTGCTTGCCATGGGAGTGGACATGTGGGAATCATGACAAAGTAAGAAAATAATGCCATTCAAGTCAAATAGATAAAATTGGAAGATTAATATCATCTTCCCCAAATTCATAGGTTGTGTGGTTTCTATGTCCCACTTACCTTCAATAAAACGATGGTATTTCAAGAGCTGGATCAATTCTATGTTAGGAAACTCACATCAAATGTTTACAACACAACACAATTCACAAAATATTTCATATTTCTATACTTTGACCATAATGGTAGTGTTATCAATTATTTAAATTAAATGATATTTCTATCACCAATTCACCCTAATCTTTTTACTTTGCTTTTTCTCTTAAACAAAGTCATCCATTCACTCGCTAACTTATTCTTTCACTGTAAATGTCATGTAAGCAAAAATAGCCATTTAAAAATATGGAATAATTATTTTCTGTATGACTTTCTGGGTAAGACAAGAATATAAACAAAACCAATTCCCTGTCAAAGGAGCTCATTTTATCAAAATTGCAAAAGACACAGAGAGGAAGATAAACTGTTTAGTTAAGACAGCTCTTCAAAACAACCTTTTGTTCAAGCATCTATCACATCCTGCTTTGCTAGCCAAAAGTTTTGTTTCAATTATTTTCTATACCAACTACCAATCAAAGAAGGAAATGGTTATATTTAATGAAGACCAGAAAACTATGGAATATTATCTTTAATGTACTAGAAAAAAAAGTTAAGCCATAATTCTATATTCAGTAACAATATCCCTTAACAAGGAGGGCTAAAAAAGACACTATCGGATAAAAGAAAACTACGAAAAATTATCAGCAGTAGTCCTTGTGCTAAAGAAACTACTTTGGGAAGATAGATAATGATAACAGAAAGAAACATGGATCTTAAGAATAGAATGAAGTGCATAGAAACTGGTTAATAGTTAAGTAAATATGAAACATTATTTTCCCTCTTAAATTCTTTAAAATAAATACACTTATTTAAAACAAATATAGCCTTGGCTGTAGAGTTTATAATAAATGTAGATATAATATATATGACAACTCTAGCAGACAGGGGGCAGGGACTAGGAAAGTTAGTATATATGGTTGTAAGACTTATGTTTATGTGAAGTGATATACTATTTACTCTTAAAAGACTGAAAAAACTATATATATATATACATATATATAGTAATCACTAAAAAATGCAAAGACTAAAAAGGTAAAGGAAAATGGAATTCTGAAAAAAAAAAACTTGAAACAATCAAAAGAAGGCAGAAAAGAAGAGACAGAAGAACAAAAAACAGAACAGACACTGCAGGGGAGTACGCCTTTACAAAGAAACAATAAAAATGGCAGACTTAAATCTACCTTTTCAATAATTATAAGTAAATTAAATAAAAACTCCAACTGTCGAAGGTTAAAACATATCACAACTATCTGTCATCTAAAATGACAAAACTTTATACATAAAGATATAGGTTGAAAGAAAAAAAGATGAAAAAGATACACCATACAAACAGTAAGCATAAGAATGCTAGAGTGGCTATATCAATTTTAAAGTAAAATTCAAGACAGTGTATTATTAGAGATAGAGATATTTCGCAATATAAGACGGTCAATTTACAAGGAAGACATAACAAGCACGAATGTTTATATGACTAATAACAGAATTTCAAATTACATGAAATGAAACTGACAGAAATAAAGGGAGTAATAGACAAATCCACAATCACAGTTGGTGATTTTCAACTCTACTCTTTCAGTAATTTCTAGAACAAGACACAATATCACTCACAGAAGATATGAGCAACACTATCAACCATCTCAACTGAACGGACATTTATAAAACACTATAATCAACAACTTTGGATGAATGTAATTTTTTTTCAAGTGTGTATGGTACATTCACTAAGAAAAGCCATATACTCAGGCAAAAACCGAGTCTCAAAAGCTTTAACGTCATTTAACTTATATAGAATACGTTTACTGACCATAATGAACATTAGATCCACATAATAAAATATCTTTAAAGAAAAAAAGGAAACAGGAAAAGACATACATTTACATAGCTAGTGAAATTTGTATAGCTAATAAAATTTATGTAGCTGATGAAAGTGTCTCTGATTTTCCATAATTATATGTTCTTAACTTAGTTCTGTTTTAAAGTTAAGTAATCCTCACTTAAAAGAGTAAGTCAGCAAAGGATTGAAATGCAACCCTAGAATAATGGTTCCACATCTCAGGAAGAGACTTGGCAGAAAGAAATTTTATTTATTTATTTATTTATTTGCTGAGGAAGATTCACCCTGAGCTAACATCTGTCACCAATCTTCCTCTTTTTGCTTGAGGAAGATTCGCCCTGAGCTAACATCTATGCCACATTTTGTACGTGGGTTGCCGCCACAGGATGGCCGCCAACGAGTGGTGTACGTCTCTGCCCAAGAACCAAACCCAGGCCGCCGAAGTGGAGCACACCAAACTTAACCACTAGGCCATGGGGCCCACCCCACAGAAAAATATTTTTATTGTCATTAAAATGGGGCATCTTACCCAGGGGTAAGAAAACTCAAAAGATTAAAATATTATTGAAGAAGATACTTCAAATTAGGAAAAATAATGTTAGAGCAAAGGTAAAAACTTTGACTGAGAAGCAAGACTCAAAGTTTAGGAATTGGGAGTTGACGAAGATGGTGCATGGGAGGCTCCTGAGCTCCCCTCCTCCTACAGACCAAATGTATAGCTCCACACACAGCAATTTCCTCTGAAAGAGATCCAGAAACTAGCTGAGTGACTCCTACACATAGGACAAATGAGAAAATACCCACATCAAAACAGGTAAGTTAGGCTGAGACACACTCTTGCCATAAACCACAACCCCAGCACAGCTTGGTACAATCGGGAGAGAACCCTCAACTTCTACCTTCTCCCTGAGGGTGAAGGGCTTGGACTCCACATGTAGCACCCCAACATTTAAGATTCCCCCCAGAGGGATGGGCTCACAAAACCTCTACCTCTAAATGCCACTGGAGCTTGCATCCACAAGACTCACAAGATTCTAAAAAACAAACAATTCTCAACCAGTGTGCGAGCACTCACCAAGGCTATCATCACAGCGATCAGCACAGAGGAAACAGGCAAAATGACACATCTCGCAGTCTTTCCATAAGAGACTGCATACTTTAAAAGTTGCTGCCTGAAGGCCAGTCTTCTAATTTAGCAGGCACTGGCACTGGCTGTGATCCTCCCCAAAGACTGGGGAAGTGGACACTACTCACACCTTCTCACTCCAGCCTGCTCTAAGTTCCCAGTATCTTCCTGGAAGGAGCTTGTACACTCACCTGCACCCCAGCATTTATAGCTGCCACTGAGGACCAGGTATCCAGGCCATCTGGCTCTGAGAGATAAAGGGGCTTCCATTCACAAGTCCCACAGGCCTGTAGCAAATAAAGCAGTTCCTAACCAGGCATTCCCTCAGGGCTCAGTGCAGAAGGAACAAGCTAAATTGCCCAACTTGCAATTTTTCCCTGAAAGAGGTCTGTGTGCATACTATAAAAGCTGCTGCCTGAGGGCCAGGCTTCTACTTTAGCAGGCATCTAGGGGCTGGCTGCAATCTTCCCCAGAAACCAGGGAAGCAGGTAATACCTCTCAAAACTTCTCCCTCCAGCCTACTCCAATAATAAAACCAAACTACCAATCCTTCTCAAAGGAGCATTCTAAACACATCTGGCACCTCACTTTTGTAGCAGCCACCTGAGGGACAGGCCCCAAGATCATCTGGCGCTAACAGACATGGGGCTTCCATTCACAAGTCCCAGAGGACTGTAATAAACAAAGAAATCATTCTTAATGGGTGCAACAGCAATCCACCCTTTGGTTATACACCCAGGCCCACAACAGAGGGAGCAGGCAAAAATGTCCATCTCCCAGTTTCTCCCTGGAAGGGGCTTAACTACATACTTTCCCAGATGCTGCCTGAAAGACAAGCTTCTAATCAGCATGCATCTAGGTGCGGACTGCGAACCTCCCCTTTGGGACACTGATGGTTCTTGGCACATCCACAAATACTGGGAGCCACTAAGAACAAAAAAGGAGACTTGGACAACCACAAAGGTTTGAGAGACAACTAGAAGCTTGGGTCGGGCTGATCACCGAGGTTCATTTCCTACATGAGGCCATTCTTCCACAATTGAAAAAGGTGGCTGTTTTACCTAATGCACAGAAACAACACAGCAAGTCAAGGAAAATGAAGAAACAAAAGACTATGTTCCAAACGAAAGAACAAGATAAACATCCAGAAACAGATTTTAATAAAATTGAGATAAGTGATGTACCTGATAGAGAGTTCAAAACAATGGTCATAAAGATGATCACTGAGGTCAGGAGAGGAATGTATAAACAAAGTGAGAATTGCAACAAAGATAAAGAAAAAAATTTAAAGGTACCAAACAGAAACCACAGAGCTAAATAATACAATAACTGAACTGAAGATCCAATAGGTGTATTCAACAGTAGACTAGATTAAGTAAAAGAAAGGACCAGTGAAACTGAAGACAGAGCAGTAGAATTCATCCAATCAGGTACCCCAAAAGAAAAAAGAATGAAAAAGTGAAGATAGCTGAAGGGATTTATGAGACACCATCAAATGAACCAATATATGCATTATAGAAGTCCCAGAAGGAGAATAGAGAGGGAAAGGAGCAGAAAGCATATTCAAAGAAATAATGACTAAAAACTACTATAATATGGGGAAAGAAACAGACACCCAGACCCAGGAATCCCAGAGAATACCAAAAGGAGAAATCCAAAGAGACCCACACCAAAACACATTATAATTTAATTGTCAAAATAAAGACTAGGGGCATGGTGGTTAAGTTAGGTGCTCTCTGCTTCAGCAGCACAGGTTCATGGGTTCAAATCCTCGGTGCAGACCTTTACCACTCGTCAGCCATGCTGTGGTGGCAACCCACATACAGAATAGAGGAAGGTTGGCACATATGTTAGCTCAAGACTAATCTTCCTCAAGCAAAAAAAAAAAAAAAAAAAAAACAGAGGAAACTGGCAACAGATGTCAGGTCAGGGTGAATCTTTCTCGGTTAAAAAAAAATCATTAAAAAAAAGTTAAAAGCTAGGAGAAAATCTTAAAAGCAGCAAGAGAAAGCAACTTGTTGCATTCAAGCGAACCCACATTAGACTATTAGCAAATTTTTCAGCAAAAATCTTGCAGGCCAGAAAGGAGCAGGATGATATATTCAAAGAACTGAAAGAAAAAACTGCCAAACAAGAATACTCTACCCATCAAAGTGGTTCCTCAGAATTAAAAGAGAAAGAAAGAGTTTTCCAGGCAAACAAAAGCTGAAAGAGGGGCCGGCCTGGTGGTGCAAGCGGTTAAGTGGGCATGCTCCACTGTGGCGGCCCGGGGTTCGCCGGTTTGGATCCCGGGTGAGCACTGATGCACCGTTTGTCAGGCCACGCTGTCGCGGCATCCCATATAAAGTGGAGGAAGATGGGCATGGATGTTAGCCCCGGGCCAGTCTTCCTCTGCAAAAAGAGGAGGACTGGCAGATGTTAGCTCAGGGCCAATCTTCCTCACCAAAAAAAAAAAAAAAAAAAGCTGAAAGAGTTCCTCACCACTAGACCAGCCTTACAAAAAATGTTCTTCAAGCTGAAAGAAAAGGATGTTAATAGGAGGAAAACATATCAAAATACAAAACTTACTGGTAAAGGTAAATATATAGTTAAACTCGGAATACTCTAATGTAATGGTGATGGGTAAATCACTTATAACTCTAGAATGAAGGTTAAAAGACAAAAGTATTAAAAATACTGATTAAAAAATTATCTAAGTACAATAATTTGTTCATGGATACACAAAGTAAAAAGATGAAAACTGTGACATCAAAAACGTATGTGGGAGTGGGGGAGCATATATACACATTCAAAGTTATTATCAGCTTAAAACAGACTGTTACATATAAAATATATCTTATGTAAGCCTCATGGTAACCACAAAGCAAAAGCCTATACTAGATCCACAAAATAGAAAGAGAAAAAAATCAAAGCATACTTCTACAGAAAAATCCTCAGATCAAAAAGGAATTGAGAAAAAGAGGAGAAAAGGAACAAAGGAATTACAAAACCACCAGAAAACAATTAACAAAATGGCACTAGTAAGTCTAAACCTATCAATAATTACTTTAAATGTAAATGGACTAAAGTCTTTAGTCAAAAGACAGAGGGCTAAATGCATTAAAAAAAAAACAGACCCAACAACTATATAATGACTACAAGAGACAACTAAGCTTTAAGGACAGACACAGAATGAAAGAGAAGGGAGGGAATAAGATATTTCCTGCAAACAGAAACCAATATAAAGCAGGGCTAGCTATACTTCTATCAGACAAAATAGACTTTAAGCCAAAGATTGTAAAAAGAGACAAACAAGGTCATTATATAATAATAAAGGGGTCAATTCATCAAGAAGACATAACTGTAAATACATACACACCCAACATAGTAGCACCTCAATATATAAAACATATATTAACAGATCTGAAGAAATAAATAGACAGCAATAATAGCACAGGACTTCGATACCCCACTTTCAACAATGGATAGATCATCCAGACAGGAAATAAATTTACTGTGAAATGTAAAACAAAACAGGGTCACTTATGTGTAAGGGCTTAAAATGGAGCTGGGAAGCCATTAAGGAAATGGGTCTTATAAGGATCCTCATCAGGCAGAACATGAACTTTTTTTTTTTTCGTGAGGAAGATCAGCCCTGAGCTAACATCCATGCCAATCTTCCCCTTTTTGCTGAGGAAGACTGGCCCTGGGCTAACATCTGTGCCTATCTTCCTCCACTTTATATGGGACACCACCACAGCATGGCCTGACAAGAGGTGCCTCAGTGCACACCCAGGATCTGAACCTGGGCTGCCAGCAGTGGAGCGCGCGCACTTAACTGCTACGCCATGGGGCCAGCCCCTAGAACATGAACTTTTGAACTTAGTCAAGACACAAATATTCTGAGACCACTGCAGACCTGCAACTGGTTACCACGACAAACTTTTACCTCCCTTTAGCTATAGTCTTGGCAATCAATTATATTTAGCCAAGATGAGCTTTCTACAGCCAACCCCAACTAACATTCTTTGTACTGCAAACCTTCCTTTTTTGCCTTTAAAAGCCCTACCTCTTACTCCCTAGCAGGACACTATTTCGGTTGCTACCTGAATCTGTATACCCCAAATTGCAATTTTCATTTATTTATTTATTTTTTTTGTGATGAAGATCAGCCCCTGAGCTAACATCTGTTGCCAATCTTTCTCTTTTTTTGCTTGAGGAAGGTCAGCCTTAAGCTAACATCTGTCCCAATCCTCCTCTATTTCATTTGTGGGTTGCCGCCTGAGACTGATGAGTGGTCTAGGTCAGCGCCCGGGATCCAAACCCGTGAACATGGGCTGCCAAAGTGGAACATGCCAAACCCAACCACTACGCCACAGGGCTGGCCCACCAAACTGCAATTTTTTTATCTCAAAATAAATGACTCTCTGCCTCTCATTTTGGTTATTTTTAGGTTGACATACATGGTGTCAGAAAGTAGGACCTGAAGTGATTTCAGCTTTGCCGACAGGCATCTCCTGGAATCGGTTACAGTACCTACACGACCCCCTTGGGCTCACCATTTCCACAGATCACTCATTCTTCCAATCACTTTCTGTTCTGAACTTCCTCCATTTGGTCAAGATCAGTGCCTTTCTTGGGGGAAGATCGGGGGTGACTGCCCAGGAGACAACTGTCTCAGTGCTGGTGCAGCTTTTTTGCTTTGTGCTGATTGCTGCAGGAGGGACTTCCCTCAGCAAGGCTTTTTCCTTGGTCAGTGAGTAAGCACACTAAATAAATTGAGGGATTTCCCTATTATCTTTCTCATTTGCGTGATTTTCTTTACCATGGGACTTTTCATTTTCCTAAAGTTTCCTGAGAAGTTCCTCCCTTGGGGAACTCCAGCTGGCTTTATGTTTAAGAACTATGGTCCTTCCTCTTCTAAATGTCTATCTTGGTGGACTAATAACACCAAAGATGATTTAAAATTACAGTGACCACAATGAGGCTCTTTTGAAATTTCTAAACTTATTTTTCTTTGCAATAAACTTTAAAACCACAAAACAAAACAAGTTGAATGGGATGCTTACTTTAATTGGTATTTAGAAGCTTCTAAGAGCCTAGGACTCAAAAATTGCTTCCCTCCAAGGCACAAATTCTAAACTTACTGAAAAGATTTCCCAACTACAAAAGACTCATAACTCTTTCCTGTAACCCCATCCTGTTCCTCCTCCTCCCCCTCCTGCTTCTCAAACCTGTCCTTCACCCACCAGCTCTCCCTTTTCCCTTTATCCTTCCCTTGCTGAGCTCCCTTTTTATCTCCAAGACCCTGAGGTTTGCCTTCATCCTCCAGCCCCAATTTCTCTTACTCAACCAGTTCAAATTCATTCTTTTAAACTAAGAGAGCATCCACCTAAATATAGCTTACATGCCTTGGACTAAAACAGAATTGAGGGCTATAGGCAAAGTGTTTCTCAAGGTTACTGAGGACCCTCACCACTTTGCAGAAGAATTTAACATTTTTATTTAAACCTATGAGCCTAGATTTTCCGATCTTTATCAATTAATTCACCTGCTCATGGGAGGTGGTCAGGCCCAACATTAGATGGCTAATCCTGGCCGGAATCATCCCTAGAGGACTTGCCACAGACCGTGCCAGATGATACACCTAAAGCCCCAGAAAGAGCAAAAACCTTATACGAGGCCATCCCTCAGGCCTTCCCAAAACCTGTTGATTGGAAGAGAATTCCAGCATGCACACAAAGGACTGATAAACCTGTGCATGACTATTACAACAGGCTTGAAGTTATTTTTAAGGAAAACTCTGGACTCCCTTCAGACACAGAGTCTACTAAAGTGGCCTTTAATTCGATCTTCATAAATGGCTTAGATGAAGATCTTGCACTTCTAGTAAAGCAAGCACAACTTAATTGGGAAATTATAACAACTCCTGATTTGGTTAATTTGGCAAATCAATTAACCTGGACTATCTAAAAATCAAATAAACAAAAGACTACTAAAATCAAGAATTTACAGCTTCAACAACTATCAGCCTCCTCCCAGAGGCCTCAACAAACTAATTAAAGCCTTTCAACTCTAAAAATGTTTGCCATTTTTACAAGAAGCCTAGTCATTGGAAAAAGAATTGTCTTAAACTAAAACACTCTAAACAATCCTCCAACGTTAAGCCTTTAGCTCCTCCTATGGACTGAAGCTGCTCTGGGAAAAAACAAAGCATTTTCCTGATCTTCCCCCATAATCACCTGAAACTTCCTTTATAATCAGATATTAGGTCTTACTGTCTTAATTGATACTGGAGCCACACTTTCCATGCTTCACCCTGTCAACCTCAAACAACCCCTTCCTCGGAGTACCGAGAAAATTCAAATGGTGGGAGTACCTAATAAACCCCTTACAGCATATAAACCCCTTTCCTTCCCTTTCCAATAGGGCACTCTCTAGGACAGCCATTCCTTCCTATTGAACAATTCTGCTACTGCCAACTTACTGGGACAAGACATTTTAGAAAAATATCACGTTGCTCTTTTTCTCAGAAGGGGGTAATAATTTTTGAAATTGACTCAACCGCCAGTGCTTCAGATGACTACATTAACAGCTCCTCAGTATCCCTAACAGTTTTTCATCATTAAACAAAGGATAACTCCAAGAACCTATCCATTTGGAGGAAGTCCATAACACCCTTTGGGCAAAACCCACAAAAGATATTGGGAGGATTCACTCAGCTCCCCTGAAAAAAATTCAAGTTGACCCTAACAAGCTTCTCCCAAACATTAAACAATATTCTTTAAATCTTGAAGCCCTTGCAGGAATTAAACCAACCATGGAAGGATACAGAGTTCAGGGCCTCGTATTCCCCTGTACCAGCCCTTCTAACATACCTAACCTCCCTGTAAAGAAAACCTCAAGGATGAGGACGGAGGTTTGTACAAGATCTCAGGGCTATGCATAATATTGTCATTCCTTGACCCTCTGTTGTTTCCAATCCTCATATTCTCCTACCCTCCATTCCCACACAGAAAGCAGGTTCTTCACTGTGATTGATCTTCGTAGTGCCTTCTTTAGCATACCTGTACATCTTGAAAGCCAATTTCTATTTGCTTTCAGTTGGGACAGGCAACAATTTACCTGGATAGTTTATACCACAAGGTTACACAGACAGTCCCACCTATTTTTCATAAAGAAAGCTTCTTTTCTAAAAAAGCATGTGAACATGACAGACTCTCCCTCCTTAAGAACTAGCAATTAAAGGGCACAAGGCAGCTAAGGAAAAACTCCAATTTGTTCAAACTCAAGTTAAATATTTGGGACATTTACTCTCAGATCAGGGATTGCTTCTAGACTCTGATAGGCTGCAGAGCATTCTGAGTTTTCCCCAACCGAAGACTAAAAGACAACTTAAAGGATTTCTAGGCCTTTCAGGATATTGTACAAATTGGATACCAAACTTTTCCCTAACAGCCTAACCTCTATTTGCCTTATTAAAGTCTAATGAGCCTAGAATGGAATGAAACTGCTAGTACAGCCTTTTGCCAACTGAAAGAAGGGCTTCTCAGCACACCTGCACTAGGACATCTAAATTACCAACTCTCTTTTTCACTTTTTATACATGAGAACGAAGGAAATGCCTTGGGTATCCTTATGCAGACACATGGAAGACAACATAGACTGGTTGGTTACTATAGTCAACAATTAGATCCAGTAGCCAAAGGTCTCCCCTCTTGCATGAGAGCAATATCAGGTACAGCAGCTCTTACAAAATCAACAGAGGAAATTATTATGAGCTCACCCCTCCACATGTTCCTTATGCTGTGGAAGCCTTACTCAATTCTCATCACTCTCAACATCTTTCTGCAAACTGACTCATCTCTAATGAGATCCTGTCATTAACTTCTCCCTACATTACACTTGCTTACATAAAAATCTTAATCCTGTGACTCTCCTTCCTCTGCCTTTTTTTTTGTGTGTGTGAGCAAGATCAGCCCTGAACTAACATCCATTGCCAATCCTCCTCCTTTTTTTCCCCCTTTTCTCCCCAAAGCCCCAGTAGACAGTTGTACGTCACAGCAGCACATTCCTCTAGTTGCTGTGTGTGGGACACCGCCTCAGCATGGCCGGACAAGCGGTGCGTTGGCGCGCGCCCAGGATCTGAACCCGGGCCGCCAGTAGCGGAGCGCGTGCACTTAATCACTAAGCCACGGGGCCGGCACCCCCTGCCTGCTGAAGAGATACCTCATGACTGTTTAAAGTTCACTGACCAACTACTGACACCTAGGGTTGATTTACAGGCAACTCCTATTACAAATGCTCTCATGGTTTACTGATGGTTCCTATTTAAGAAATAAGAGAAAATATTGTGCTGGATACACTATCACCACTCCTTTCGAGGTGATCAAGCAGCTTCACTGCCAGCAGTCACTTCAGCTCAGCAAGGCAAACTATATGCCTTGGCTAGAGCTTGTACTTTAGCAAAAGGAAAAACTGCAAACATTTATACAGACAGTTATGCTTTTGAGTTCATTCATGATTTTGATATGCTCTGGAAATAGAGAGGATTTCTAACCTCTGGAGGATCCCTTCATTAATGAATTACTAGAATCAATCCAACTTCCATCTGCCCTAGCCATTATTAAGGTGCCTGAGCATTCAAAGTTAATTTCAGATGAAGCTAAAAAAAAAAATTTGGCTCATCAGGCCACAAGAATGGCTGTCTTACATGCCACCATAACTGAGGCAATTATAGCAAAGTTTTGACTGTATTCCAAAAGAGGATCTAATGAAAATCATCAAACATGCCCCATCTACAGCACCACGTCAAGAAAGGCTTTCTTGGACCGGTAACAGTTGTATTTTCAGCCCATTAAGCGATTTATGGCATGGCCCAAACAAAAAACCTATCTTGCCACAGTCCATGAAAATACATCAGATGATCCACTGGGCAGTAGACTAATCTGTAAGTTTCACAGAACAATAGTGGTGGGGAAATATTTCTAAAGCTGCCAAGGAGGCACAATGAACTTGTGCTGTATATCCCAAATACAACCCAGAAAGGTCTATCCAGATTGCTCCCGGACATTCTGACTTCCCTAAAGCTCCTTCTCAAGGCTATAAACTTATTCTTGATATGGTTTGCAGGTTTTCTCATTGGGTTGAAACATTCCCTTGCCAACGGGCTACCACTTCAGCAGTTCCCAACATATTAGAAAAGATTATACCCACCTGTGGTGTACCCTCAGCATTACATAGTGACCAAAGAAGATATTTAACTGGCCATGTTATGAAATAGGTATGTGAAGTTTGGCCTATTCTACAGCATTTTCATTGTGCTTATGATTCTTCTGGCCTGCTGGAAACAAAAATGGCATTATTAAGACTCGTCTGGCAAAATTTATGGACACCTTGAAATTGGCTTGGCCTAAAGCACTTCCTCCGGTCCTTCCGAAACTAAGAGCTATCCCCTTTGGGAACCACAAGCTATCATCATTTGAAGTAATTACCAGCCAACCTATGCACTTGGTACTCTCTGCTCTCGATATTCAATTAATTAACAGAAACAAACTTCAACTTTGCAAAGAAGAGCGAGCCTTAAATAAAAACCATGCACTGGTAGGACAATCCTCCCACAGTGCGCTCCTGGGAAACGAATACAACAAACATCACAACCTATAAGCAAGTGATTTGGTCGACTGGAAATGACATCTTCAGAAAGTTTTTTTCACTACCTAGATGGAAAGGACCATATCAGGTATTGATTCTTGGATTCATGTTTCTCATAAAGAAGGCTCCAATGCCCAACTGGACTTCCAAACCCAGTGGAAGATTATGAATAAAGTTAACAAGAAAGTGAAGCAGACGGCATCTTATGTTGACAGCTTTTCCAAAATTCAGGACCAGGCCAGTTTACATAGTATATATATATTCTTATTACCGATCCTCTTCATAATAGACCTACTCTATCACACTGATAAATTTATTGAGCTTCATGATAATTCAACATTCTTGCTAAGGAAGACTAACTTAGATAGCTGGTGGTTTCAGAATATCACTTAATGACTTCCTTTATCATGTCCAAGATGGCGACTAGTCAGCGTTTTGCTATAAACTGTTTAATCTTAGCTGAAATTTTTACCTTCCCTGAGGGTATGTCTATTGGTAAATGGGAAGATAATATTCTAATGAACCATTCCCAAACTACAGCAACTGGGAGAAGTTTCTCCAAGCGTTGAGTATGTCTCCAAAGGCTACCATCAACCAGAACTAAGAACCCCCTTGTTATACCCATCACCAATTTCTCCTTGGTCCCCAGTGCTACAACAGATTTTAAGTGCCCAGCCCTTAAAACTGCCTACAGAGTAAAACTGTTCAATTGAGCATCACCACTTTGATTTTGGTTGACCTCCACAAAACACCTCCCTAATGCCCTATTCCTCTTCTATTCCAACCACCCAGACCCTCATGCTATTTTGCCTCCAGCATCAAGCAAATGGCTGACCAAAACTTCTAAGAAATGTAATCCCACCTGTTTATGTAAAGGCTTTTATCACAACAAGGACAGATGGTTATTAGCTGGCCCCCTAATGGGCTGTAATGGCCACACTGATCCTTGGCTAGAATGTATCCCCAAGCTCATACTTGCCAATGAGAAAAAAATAACCCCACTTTTGGTGGTATACTATGTGCCCCTTCTGGGTACACCTTTGTGTTTGATTACAGTGAGGAATCATGGGCTTATGAAAGTCTAGACAGCTGGCGTATGGCAGGACAATGTGTTTTAGGACACCACGGTGTTCCATTTCAAGTTCTGATTAAAGAAAAAACCCAACCACAATCTCTAGGTCTAGGTGAGACTTTGGAAACCCCCTTTTTATATCCCATCTACTCTCTATTGATTACCATTGCCAAAGGATTTGTCCCTTGGGTTGGTGTAATCCATAATGACCTGTTGATAAAAAAATTTATCTCTAACCATAGCTGAACTGGCAAATTCTACTGCTTGAGCCTTTGCTCAACAACAGTGATCCCTGAATTCCCTAGCAAGGGTTGTACTAGATAATTGAACAGCATTGGTTATCTCCTTTCAGAATAGGGTGGTGTCTGTGCCATAGCCAACACCTCCTGCTGCACCTGGATCAACTCTTCAGATGAAGTCGAGTTAGACCTTGGAGAAATTAGAAAAATAGCGCAGGACTTCTCCAGTCCAACGTCTTTTGATGACACCCTCTGGTTACCTACCGAAGTTTTCAGCTGGCTTCCTTCAGGTATTGGTGCTTGGATAAAATCAGGACTTCAAATATTGTTTATGATTATTGGAATTTTGCTACATGTACTTGTATTTAAACATCTTCTGCTACTGTTCCCTCAGATCTGCTCTAGGACTTCTACAAACACCAAGATTATGGTTGCTCAACATATTGAAATGCTAGATAAGGCTTATTCACCTGAACCTTCAAGTAACCAGATGAGACTGCCTAAGAGTCATTTCCTGACTGCCTCCTTGCTGTGCAAATGTGGCCTAACCCTTATGATAACGACTCACTGGAATAACCATCGGAAAAAAAAAATTTCCCCCAGACATGGGACATGGCTTTATGGGACACACAGATCCCAGCAACATGGGACTAAACAAATTTATGGTTGATCAGCAATGCTTTCAGAGAAAGGTCTGAATCAAAAAGGAGAAAATGTAAAATCTGAAACAAAACAGAGTTACTTACATCTAAGGCTTTAAAATGGAGCCAGGAAACCATTAAGGAAATAAGACTTATGCATGTCCTCATCAGGCAGAACACAAACTTTTTTTTTTTTGGGCCGCTGAAACGGAGCATGCAGAACTTTAACTGCTAGGCCATCAGGGCTGGCTCCAGAACATGAACTTTTGAACAGAATCAAGACACAAATATTTGGAGACCCCTGAGTGAGATCTGCAACACACCACAGTGAGGGACTTGTGCTTCCCTTAGCCAAAGACTCAGCAATCAATTATGTTTAGCCAAGATTAGCTTTCTACAGCCAACCCCAATTAACATTCTTTATAATGCAAACCTCCCTCTTTTGCCTTTAAAAGCCCCTGCCTCTTACTCCCTAGTGGGACACTATTTGGGTTGCTACCTGAATCTATGTACCCTGAATTGCAATGCTTTGATCCCAAAATAATTGCCTGTCTGCCTCTCATTTTGGCTATTTACATTTAGGTTAACAGAAACACTGAATTTAAACTACACATTAGACCAGACAGACTTAACAGATATATACAGAACATTTCATCCAACAACAGTGGAATACACATTCTTCTCAAGTGTACATGGACCATGATCCAGGATAAATCATATGTTAGGCCACAAAACAAGTCTTAACAAATGTAAGGAGACCGAAATCATATCAAGCATCTTTTCTGACCACAGTGGTATGAAATTAGAAATAAACTACAAGAGGAAAACTAGAAAATTCACAAATATATGGAGATTAAACAATATGCTCCTGAACAACCAATGTGTCAAAGAAGAAAATAAAAGAGAAATCAAAAAATATCTTGAGACAAAAATGGAAACACAACACACAAAAACTTATGGGATGCAGCAAAAGCAGTTATAAGAGAGAAGTTTATTGTGATAAATACCCATATTAAGAAAAAAGAAACCCGGAGGAGTGACGTCAGCATCATGGCGGAGTGAGCTTTCCCGTGAATTCTTCCCCCACAAAATACAACAAAAGTAACAGCCACAGACCAACAACGGAATCCCAGACAGTGAAAAGCTCGAGCGGAGGGATCCACACTGCCGCACATCTGAGAGTGGAACGTGCTGGGCCCCCGGAGGAAGTGGGGAGAGGTAAGGAGAACTCCGCTCCCTCCCCATCAGATCAGCGATCCGGTCCGCGCGGCTCCCAGAGAGGGGGGAGGGGCGGCCCTCGGCGGGAAACTGTAGCTCTTCGGGCTCTCTCAGCCAGTGGGAAACTCCCGCACAGAGGGCTCAGAGGAGCCACAGGGCTACCATCAACATCTGAGCAACCCAGAGAGCGGATAAAGAGGGGCAAACGAGAAGCCTCCCACGTCAGGGACCCAGAGGGCAAAAGAGAGAGCTCCCCCCTCCCCGCAACCCGGAGTCTGCAGCTCGACCAGATCTAGCGGTCCGAGGCAGACCTGAATAAACTGGACTGGACCCGTGGATGGCAGTGGGGAAAAGAAACAAAACAAACAAAACAAAACTGCGGATCGCAGCAGAAAAACTGGGGCAGAGCGCAGGGGGCTTAGACTACACAGCCCTTTACCACCAGACAGTGGCGGCAGGTGGAAATTGCAACCAGAGACTTCCAGGATGAGGAAAATCAAAACCAACACAGGAACCACAATGCAAAAATATATGAAATCACCAGACCAGAAACAAAATGACAAGAACCCAGAAATCAACCCCGAAGACACAGAAATCCATAAACTAAATGACAGAGATTTCAAAATAGCTATCATAAAAACACTCAACGAAATACGAGACAACACAGACAAACAATTAAATGAGATTAGGAGTTTCTTCACAAAAGAGATTGAAATCATAAAGAAAAAAAAACCTATCAGTGCTGATGGAGATGAAGAACACAATGGAGGAGATAAAGGAGAATCTGGAATCTTTAAAGAACAGAGCTGACAATATGGAGGAAAGAATTAGTACTTTAGAGGATAGGAATACAGATATACTCCAGATGGAAGAAGAGAGAGAACTAAGACTAAAAAGAAATGAAGAAAGACTCCGAGAAATATCGGACTCTATTAGAAAATGTAACATAAGAATTATAGGTATTCCTGAGGGAGAGGAGAGGGAAAGAGGAACAGAGAGCCTATTCAAGGAAATAATAGCTGAAAATTTCCCAAATCTGGGGAAGGAGCAGGAAATACCAGTAAGCGAAGCCAACAGGACGCCTATATATATTAACAGACAAAGGCCTTCACCACGACACCTAGTGGTAAGGCTAGCCAGGGTCAACGACAAAGAAACAATATTAAGGGCAGCTAGACAAAAACAAAAAATAACGTACAAAGGAACTCCCATCAGGCTCTCAGCGGATTTCTCAACAGAAACTTTTCAGGCTAGAAGAGACTGGAATGATATATTCAAAATATTAAAAGACAAAAACTTTCAGCCAAGAATACTCTATCCAGCAAAAATATCCTTCAAATATGATGGAGAAATAGTAACTCTCCCAGATAAATAAAAGCTAAGGGAGTTCATGGCCACGAGACCGCCACTACAAGAAATACTCAAGAAGGCCCTCAGGCCTGAAAACAAGAAGAGAAAGGGAACACAAAGCTTGGAGTAAGGAGAAAAGTAGGTAGACAAAATCAGAGAAATAGTAGATCTTTACCGGAATAGGTTAGCAACCACTTAAATACTAAACTCAAAGATCAAAGGAAGAAATTCACCAAAAATAAATTTAACCTCATCACTGTAAACACACAGCCACAACACAAGATAGAATAAGGTATAACAAGAGCAACTTAGAAGGGGAAGAGGAAAGTGACTGAATTGACTTAGTATAAGGAAATAGGAGGCTATCAGATAATGGACTATCTCATACAGAAGATTTTTCGCCCAAACCTCAAGGTAACCACTAAACAAATAATCAAATTAAAACCACATGTGATAAACAAAGAGAAAACTAGAAGAATCATAAGACAGAACAACCAAACTGAATTGGCAGTCCAAAACAAATGGGACAAGAAACAAAGGAAATGCAAAAGAACCAGAAAATAAGTGACAAAACAGCAAAATTCAGCCCTCATATTTCAATAATTACCCTAAATGTAAATGGATTGAACTCTCCAATCAAAAGATACAGAGCGGCAGGATGGATTAAAAAGCAAGACCCAACAATATGCTGCCTTCAGGAAACACATCTTAGCACTAAAGACAAGCACAGGCTCAGAGTGAAAGGATGGAAGACAATACTCCAAGCTAAAGGCAAACAAAAGAAAGCAGGTGTTGCCATACTCATATCAGACAAAGTAGACTTCAAGATAAAACAGGTTAAGAAAGACAAAGAAGGGAAATATATAATGATAAAAGGGACACTCCATCAAGAAGACATATCACTTATAAATATATATGCACCCAACATAGGAGCACCAATGTACATAAAACAACTATTAACAAACCTAAAAGGAGAAATCAACAACAACACAATAATAGTAGGGGATCTTAACACCCCACTTACAGCAATGGATAGATCATCCAGACAAAAAGTTAATAAAGAAATATTAGACTTAAATGAAAAACTGGACGAGATGGACCTAGTAGACATATACAGAGCACTCCACCCAAAAACAGCTGACTACACATTCTTCTCAAGCGCGCATGGAACATTCTCTAGGATAGACCATATGTTGGGAAACAAAGCAAGCCTCAATAAATTTAAGAAGATTGAAATCATAACAAGCATCTTTTCAGACCATAAGGCTATGAAACTGGAAATGAACCAGGAAGAAAAAAGAAACCCAAACTAACTTTACACTTAAAGGAACTAGAAAAAGAATAACAAAGCCCAAAGTTAGCAGAAGGAAGAAAATAACAAAGATCAGAGCAGAAGTAAATAAAATAGAGACTAAAATGACAATAGAAAGAAAGATCAGAGCAGAAGTAAACAAAATAGAGACTAAAATGACAATAGAAAGATAATAAAACTAAGGGCTGGCTTTTTGAAAAGATAACAAAAATAGAAAAAACTTGAGCTAAAGTTACTAAGTAAAAACAAAAGGCTCAAATAAATGAAATTATAAATGAAACAGGAGACATTACAACTGATACCACAGAAACATAAAACATCATAAGAGACTACTATGAACAATCATACACCAACAAATTAAAGAACCTATAAGAAATGGATAAATTCATAAAACGTACAAACTACCAAGACTGACTCTTGAAGAAACAGAAAATCTGAACAGATCAATTGCTAGTAAGGAGACTGAATCAGTAATCAAAAACTTCCCAACAAAGAAAATTCCAGGACGAGATGGCTTCACTGGTAAATTCTACCAAACACTTAAACAACTAATACCAATCCTTCTCAAAAGCTTTCAAAAAATAGAAAAGGAGAGAACACCTCCAAACTCATTTTACATGGCCAGCATTACCTTGATATCAAAACCAGTCAAGGGCATCACAAGAAAAGAAAATTACAGGCCAATATCGCTGATAAACATAGATGCAAAAATCCCCAACAAAATATTAGCAAACCAAATTCAAAAATACATTAAAAGGACCATATACCATGATGAAGTGGGATTCATTCCAGGGATGCAAGAATGTTTCAACATCAGCAAATCAACGTGATATACAACATTAACAAGTGAAGGATAAAATCATATGATCATCTCAATAGATGCAGAGAAAGCACTAGACAAAGTTCAACACCCATTTATGAGCAAAATGCTGAAGAAAGTGGGTAGAGAGAGAATATACTTCAACATACAACAAGCCCACAGTTAACATCATACTCAATGGTGAGGAACAAAAGAAGGCGGCCCACTCTTGCCACTTTTATTCAACATAGTATTGGAAGTCCTAGCCAGAACAATTAGGCAAGAAAAAGAAATAAAAGGAATCCAAACTGGAAAGGAAGAAGTAAAACTGTCACTATTTGTAGATAACGTTATATTTTATAGAAAGAACTCCAAAGACTCCACCAAAAAGCAGTTAGAACTAATAAACAATTTCAGTAAAGTTAGAGGATACAAAATTAATATACAAAAATTAGTTCTGTTTCTATACACCAACAAGGAACTATCAGACAGAGAAATTAAGAAAACAATCCCATTTACAAAAGCATCAAAAAGAATAAAATACTTGGGAATAAATTTAACCAAGGTGGTGAAAAATCTGTACACTGAAAACTAAAAGACATTGATGAACGAAATTTTAAAAGGACACAAATGGAAAGATATTCTGTGTTCATGGATAGGAAGAACTGAAATCGTTAAAACGTCCATATTGCCCAAAGCAATATACAGATTCAATGCAATCTCTATTAAAATTCCAATGGCATTTTTCACAGAGATAGGAAAAAAACAATCTTGAAACTTGTATGAGACCACCAAAGACTCTGGATAGTCAAAGTCATGTTGAGAAAAAAGAACTATGCCAGAGGTATCACACTTCTTGATTTCAAACTATACTACAAAGCTATAGTAATCACAAGAGTATGGTATTGGCATAAAGAGAGACACAGAGATCAATGGAACAGCATACAGAGACCAGAAATAAACCTATGCATTTACGGTCAATTAATTTTCAACAAAGGAGTCAAGAATATACAATGGGTAAAGAAGAGTCTCTTCAATAAATTTTGTTGGGAACACAGGACAGCCACATGTAAAAGAATGAAACTGTACCCCTATCTTATACCAAACACAAAAATGTGTTTGAATGTAAGACCTCAAATCATAAAACTCCTAAAAGAAAACAGAGGGTAAGCTCCCTGACATTGGTCTTGGCATTGATTTTTTTTGGATTTGACAACAAAAGCAAAGGAAACAAAAGCAAAAATAAACAAGTGGGACTACATCAAACTAAAAGCTTCTGTTCAGGAAAGGCAAGCATCAAAAAAATGAAAAGGCAACCTACTGAATGGGAGAAAATATTTGCAAACCACATATCTGACAAGAGGTTAATAACCAAAATATAAAGGGAACTCATATAATTCAATAGCAAAGAAGCCCCAAATAACCCAATTTAAAAATGGACAAGGACCTAAGTATACATTTTTCCAAAGACATAAAAATGGCAAACAGGTACATAAAAATGTGCTCAACATCATTAATAATGAGGGAAATGCACATCAAAACCACAATGAGATACCATCTCACAGCTGTTAGGATGTCTATTATCAAAAAAACAAGAGATAACAAACACTGGCGAGGATAATGCTGGTAGAGAAAAGAGAACCCTTGTACACTATTGGTGGGAATGTAAACTGGAACCACCACTATGGAAAACAATACGGAGTTTCCTCAAGAAATTAAAAATGGAACTACCATATCATTCAGCAATCCCACTTCTGGGTATATATGCTAAGAAATGAAACCATGCCGAAGAGATATCTGTACTCCCACATTCATAGCAGTATTATTTGCAATAGCCAAGGTATAGAAACAACCTAAGTGTCCATCGACAGATGAATGGATAACAAAAATATTTTATACACACACACACACACAATGGAATATTATTAACCCTTAAAAAAGAAGGAAATTTTGTCATTTGTGTCAAAATGGATAAACCTGGAAGACTTTATGCTAAGTGAAATAAGCCAGACAGCAAGACAAATACTGTATGGCATTACCTATATGTGGAATCTTAAAACAAACAAACAAAAAGGTCAAACTCACAGAAACAGAGAGTAGAAAAGTGGTTTCCAGGAGCTGGGGGGTGGGAAAAATAGAGAGAGGTTGGTAAAAGGGTACAAACTTTCAATTATAAGATGAGTAAAGTCTGAAGATCTAATGTATAACATGTTAACTATAGTAGGTAACACTGTATTGCTAAGAGAGTAGAACTTAAATGTTTTCACCAAAAATAAGAAAAAAACTGTAAGGTAATGGATGTTTTAATTAACTCAGTTGGGAGAATCCTTTCACACTGTATATATATGTATCAAATCATCTTTAAATACCACTTTATATATCTTACAATTTTATATCATACTTTAAAGATCTGACAATTTTGTTGATGATACCTCAATAAAGCTCGGGAAAAAAACTTTAGGAATACAGATTTCTTAAGCAGTATCAGACAAAAGTAGTAGCAACATCAACTAAGCCCTTATATTTCCATGGGCAACAGAGAGAGCCCTTCTTAGTCCACCAAAGCTCACATCCCTTGCCATCTCAATGAATATGAAGATAGATACAAACTGTTAATCAGTGGTGGTCCTCTCCCTTCCCTGTACAAATTCAAAGGGGTTAGCAAAGTGTGAGTCATAGAAAAGTGAGAATTATACAACATTCACTTGGAACAGACATAGAAGGGAGGCCCCAGAGAGTGATCCTTTTCTGATTTCCCAAATTCAGACATTTTTATGGTTATTACCTATTATTTACTTTTAAATAAACAACTTTATTCTAAAAGAGTTAATCTATATGTCTACATCTCAGAAAAAAAAAATCACTAAATTTTATGTTCTTCTCTTTCAACATTGTCAAACCTGAGTTTCCCAGATTACTCAAATAACATCATGTCTATCTGAATAACACTATCACTCCTTTATTGTTATATTTTTTCTCT
Organism: Diceros bicornis minor; assembly: GCF_020826845.1. Lineage (NCBI taxonomy): Eukaryota > Metazoa > Chordata > Mammalia > Perissodactyla > Rhinocerotidae > Diceros > Diceros bicornis. The sequence continues at coordinate 76,261,195 of NC_080744.1, forward strand.
TGTTATTTCTCTAATTCCTTCATAAATTTGTTTGCTTAGTAACCTTTGATGTAAATTCTTACTTTCTGACATTGCAGCATAAGACAAGACAGTAGAAAAAAAAAATCCCTGTCAAGTAGGAGCTCGCTATATATATTTTGGGAAAAGGAGACAGAACACAAGACAAAATAAATCAGAATTGCTATGTGTATTGATAAGGATATAAATACAGCATTTAAGAGTTTGAAGTGGGGAGCCAAAGCAAAGACTCATTGCATGCAGCTATTTACATTAATACATATTGACCAACCCTGAGACACTTCAGATCTGAGTGCCAATCAACAATGGTCTCATCCCAAATTTACCATTTTATCATGAATCCATTCAGATGCTCTATCCAAACCAGCACTTTCTCCACTAAGAGAAGGGGGTGTGGGTGGGGATCTCATATAATATTACAAATGAAGATAATCATGAATAAACTAGACAATTTAACAGAGCTTTAGTTGTATGTCACTACTACAAATTGAACCAACAGTAATACTTTTCAAAAGGTAAGAAAGTCAGAAGAAATTTTAAAGATAGAACAGCTGACTACAAGCCAGAAAGAAGGCAAGAAGAGGGGGTACATCTCCTATTCGCCTAGTATTTCAGCGTCCTTTTGAAATCAACACTCTTAGACAACTTGGTCAGCTTTCTGCTTATAGGGCGTTTTTCACCTCTTCACAATCTCCATAAAGGTGAGTTTTCTTCTTCTTCTAGACTTTCTAAACTTGAGAGTAATGTGAAAGGCTCGTGTACAATTCCCTTTCCTTACTGTCTCTCTTGGTCTCTTCTTTGAAACACATATACTCCTCCAACTGTTGTTAGTCAGCATACATTTCTTCAGCACTCCTTGAATTCCAATACTAAACAAGTGAACTGAGTCACACAGATGAATAAAACTATCATAGTTGTGGGAAACACTCATCATAGTTAGCATGGTAGGATGGCATACAGATAAACAAATAATTTTTTAAAAGTTAGAAAGTTCAAAGACAGCAATGTAAATACAGTATTATGAGGACACTGAACAGTCTCACTAAAGTCAGCCATATAGATTGTCCTATATTGCTCCTCCTCATGATGGAAAGCCATTTGTAAGTGACTATATTCTACAATTTAACGTCTTATCATTGATCTGTCCAGAGGCTCTCCTGAAGAACGGCTCTTCTCTTTCAAGGTAATTTTAAAAATAGAGGAGTGTATAACACAGAGAAAATGAATATTTTTTAGGGACAGAAAGCAAGACCACAAAATACGTTGTTGATTCTATCCAAAGGAAAAAGTCTAGCATACATAAACCTTCATCTTTGGATTGTTTTTGTTTGAGATAACTCAGTAGAAAACAAGGACACCAGTGGCACACGCCATTCTAACAGGACACAAAACACAGGCTGCATCCTACTACACCACAGCTATCAATGGAGATTTATAACCCAACCCATAATTTTCATCACAAAAAGTCTAATCCAGCAGATGCTCAATTCCCCAACACTACAATCTGTATTTGCACATTCCAATTCAGCATAGTCTACAGAATCTATGATTTCCTCAGTCATCGCCATAACACCAACAAAAAATATCCTCAAAGAGCTGCCTCATGCTGGGTCTCTATAAACTTTTACTTTTCTTGCCCTTTAAGTGATTGGCTAATTCATCAAAATCTCACTCATCTACACACTAAACAAGTAATTCAGTCAATGCACTTATAAAATCATGTATCTGCTACATGCTCGGCTCTGTAAGGTAACAAAAAGTTAAATGTCAATAGGAAAATATCCCTGTCAAAAGGAGCTCGTTATTTTCTAGTCTGTTAGACACAAAAATAAAATAAAATTTGGCAAATGAAATGGTAGAGACATAAAGCATGTCATAAACTAAATGGTGGCAATTTAGACAGGTTGGACAAAAAATGTCCAGATTCATTTCTAAACCATTAGCTAGTGAACAGCAATGTACAGTAAGTTTCTGCAAATGTTCCAGACTCAATTGTGAAAGATCATCTTCCTGAGTCATATCTTCTCCTTGACTTTAGTGATGTTATTCACATTTACCGTCCTCTAGAACTAGTATCTAGAATGTAGGTTCAGAACACCTTGGCCTCTCCCTTATAGCTCTTTGCTTCAAAATTCTACCTTCTGTACATTCCATCTCCCTTCACTCATTGATTCACAGCACCATCTTTTCTTCACTTCTTTTTTACTTGTTCATGATTAGGTTGTTATTCACTTGGCCCTTCACTCATTTCTTTCTTCAAGAGTCTTTGTTCAACATCTCACAAAAGCCAAGATCTCTGGAACTATTGAGCAGTCTTGCCATCATGAAACATTCTACTATAACCGATGGATTCAGGAGCAGACAAACACAATGCAAGTGGAAACTCAAAAGATCAAGTTGCACAAAGAGTATAACTGGATGACCAAGGAGTTGTAATAAAGACAAGTTCTATCCTGTATGCATGTAATGTGAATTACTGAGAGGATCTCAAATTGTACCACTGAGATGTATCTTCATTTTATTATGATTTATGCAAGGAACTCACAAGATATCAGCATGTGTCTGTGCCAGGCTGACACTGTAACATCATTACAGGATTGACTCAGAGGGATCCCTTGATTTGGCCTTGCCAATATTAAAAGTATTACCTACTCTCTCCTTCCATACAGCAGTTTTACTTAAAATCAATGACATTCTCTTTATTTCCAAACTTAATTGTGCCTTTCAATGCCATGCAAAAGCCACCTGCTATCCCATTCCTTTTTGAAACTCATTCTTCATTTCCCTTCAGGGACAACACAATCCTTTGGTTTTTACTCAATGACTCTAGCCACTCTTGACAATCTCCTTTAATGGGTCCTCCTCATTTACTCAATATCTAAATGCTATAGGATCCAAGGCATAATCTTCAGACAAATGTATTCTTACTCCCACGTATATTCCATCTCTAGGTCTCATCCTTTCCCCTGGGCATGGATAACAGTTTTGCACTGATTAATCCAAAGTAATATCTCAAACTCCAATCTCCTCCATGACGCCCCGAGTCCTATTTCTACCTTAAAAATCAACATCTTAATCTGTGGGTTTAATATGAATATAAAACTGGCAAAATAGATGTCTTTCTTATCATGCATTCTGAGAAACTCAAACTTACCCAGCAAAGTAAATGCTATCACCATTCACTCAGTTGCTGAGGCCCTGATCATAACTGTCCTATTTGAATCCTCTTCAGGTCTCACCCAGTACCATTCAATACTTCGTCAAGCAGGACTGACAATACTTTCAAATTACATCCTAAATCTCAGTACTTCTCAACACTTCCACATCAACCAACCTAGTACAACATCTTTCATATGACTATTGAACTAATCAGGTAACTTGCTTTCTTACTTCCACTTTTGCGATCTTATGAATATTTTATCCATTGTGATCTTTATTTTATCTAACTTGTTTGAATATACAAAAACATAGAAAACTTAAGTACTGTAGAAATAAAAATTTGGAAATTTTGAAATAGCAAAGCAGTTGGCATATTAATTATGAATAAAATACAGCCATTGAACAGGACAACACTTCTTACCCCAAGCACTAAGTGAGACCACTCTACCTTGGAAAATGCTGAATGAAAAATTATGGGAAGAGAGATATATTTAGGGTTTATAGTTCATGGAGATAAATAATATACCAAATTTAATTATCTTGTGGAAAAATGAAAATAAAGATAACATGATTGTCATATAATCCCATATGATGAACTAGGTAAAATGATGTAGCAGAGAATATTTCAAACTGTCAAATAAATACATAGGTAGTATATTTAACCAATTGTATAGTTTTTCCTTAGAATTAACGTAATGTCCTGTCGTATATAACCAACTACCAAAAAAGCAACAGGTCTGGATTTTTGTACAAATTGTTTATTAGAGAGTAGCAGAACTCAAGAGATATAGGAAGAAATAATAGTCTACAACATTCTCTTTAAATATTTTCTTGGTCTACCTTACTCTGCTCCCAATGGGAGGAGGACACTCCACCCTGATCACAGAGATTCCATGGTAATTACTGGGCCTCTCTTTAATGGGAAGTGACTATGTTCCGTGGTCATCAATGTTTACTCTCCCCTAGCATACTCATTTCGAGTTCATAGGTTGATACCTGGAAAGTACCTTCATGAAAAAGACCCAGGCACATTGCCCCCCTGCCCTCTTCTCCGGGGGAAGGGCATATGGATCCCATTTAGATTTGAAATTAGAGAGGTTGAGCTCTCTTTGGGACTAACCTGCATTTCTTCCTATATCATAAAAGTGTTTGGCAGCAGAGTTTCTATTATTATCCCAGAGAATAATTAAATAGTAACATGCTTTCCTGTTGTTATTTCCTATTTATTTTTTGAAAACTCCATATCATGGAAATTTTAAGGGTTTGCTAGATTGAGGCTGAATTCATGAATTTGGTAATAAAACTGTCTTTAACATCAACACTAAAACAATAATCTGATATACATGCCCTCGTGGAAGAGAGAAGGATGTGGTTAAGGCAGGCAGATGTCAAATTTCCCAAGATACCCTTATTATATAGGAAAGCAACAATATTTATATTAAAATGGTAACAGACTTCCCTCGGTCCCTGACACCTTCTTCAGTTGATTCCCATTCTTTATTTTTATTTATTTATTTTTTTTGTGAGGAAGATCAGCCCTGAGCTAATATCTACCAATCCTCCTCTTTTTGCTGAGGAAGACTGGCCCTGGGCTAACATTCGTGCTCATCTTCCTCTACTTTATATGGGACACCAGCATACCATGGCCTGACAAGTGGTGCATCGGTGCGTGCCCGGGATCCGAACCAGGGCCACCAGCAGTGGAGCACGTGCACTTAACCACTATGCCATGGGGCCGGCCCCTCTCCTTCTTTAGATGACAAATTTTTTCACTGGTAATTTGTTCGCCTGTTTATTTGCACATTCATTCAGTTTATATGTCATTTGTTTACAATCAGTAATTTTGGCCTCACTTCCATTTTCTCCTTCATGCATTTAATGACAATATTTACTGAGCCACTGCTACAAGCCAGTCATTAAAGACTAAGCACAAAGTTAGACTTTCCCATATCCAGGGAACATTCAGATCACCATTTTGAGCCAAAGCCTTAGGTCATATCCATGCCTCTGTAAATACATTGCCTTGGTTTACAATTTATAAACTGATATGACATTTCTATTCATATCAGGTGGCCTGGATCTCAGCAATACTGAGCCAGATTTTGAAACTCATCATATTCAGGATGATTAAGAACATTTCACCAATTCAAACAAGTCACTCTTTAAAACTTACTATATTTTTATTCTGGAACTTTATTTAACTAGCATGAAATGTGGGATTAGGATAATTAGATTGCTTACAGTTCCCTGGTTACAGAGAACAAAGAACAGAATTTAGGGATATATGGGTTCTAGCCAACCCATATAACCACAGCAGTTGTCTGTATTATCTACATAGACATCACCACATAGGGTTAGAGGGACAGTGAAAGGTGAGACATGAATAAAAGCTCAGAAAGCTGAGTGTTCATCTTTAGATAGCACCTCAAATACAGTTCCTTCATCATCAATCTCAGATACTCTAAAGGGATATGGACATTTAACAAAACAATGACAAAAATAAAATAGGGAAAAACACTGGTGATTTACCATCTACATAGAATATCAATCTAGAGTGAATCTCAACATGGATTCCACTGTCATGCCTCACCGATCAAGAAAATTTCTGAACAACATGCCAATAATGATGGCATTGTTACATCCCCTAGCTAAGACTTATTACCAAAAGCATGGCTCTTCTCCCTCCGCCATGCAAATGTATTTCAGCAATTACCTCTAAAGATTTCTATGTGCCACTCACAATCCACTCCATAGTTTAGCTATAAACTTCATTAAAACTTTTAGATAAGGCTCTCCCTGCTTTGTCCTGGGGATTACCATCTCATTCTTTCATTCTGTATTTTCAGTTAGAAAACACTTTGGTGAACATTTCTCACAAGCCATGATACATAAACTCCTTCTTACAGCAGAATACCAACAAATATACATAACCAATAACAAAGATTTTGAAAAATCACCATTGATTCTGCTAAGAATCACCTGTGACTGCTCAAACTATTGTGTAAATAAGTTTGATGACAAATAAGATATTTAGATATTTTTAAATGATCTCCCTAAAAAATATTAATTAATTACAAAGGAATGTTAACTTTAAAGTGCAGAAACCTCATGAATACCAATTGAACCAAGTGATCAAAGTTAATGTCACCAATAATAGGACAAAGTGACATCATTTGCCACGTGATGCAAATCACTGAGTTCGACATGCATCAATTATGAAGTATTCCTGCCAAAAATATATAACCTAAACCTACTCATGAGAAAACATCACAGAATTTAAAATTTGAGGGATCTTTTCAAAAACGACTAGCCATTACTTTTCAAGAATGCCACTGTCATCAAATACAGAGAATGAATGAGAAACTGTTACAGATTAAATAAGACTAAAAAAACATGACACTTGAATGCAATACAGGATCCTTTTCTGGGTCCTGAAGAAGGGGAGAAATTGCTGTAAAGAACATTACTAAAACCACTGGTGAAATCTATGGACTATATATTAATGTTCTGTAATACTGATAAATTTCATGATTTTGAAAACTGTACCAAGGTTATTGTAAGAAGATGCCTGGGCTCCTAGAAAGTGAATGCTGAAGCATTTTCGGTTAAAGAGACAATAACATCTGCAACTTAAATAATTAATAAAATAAGAACAATATGGGGAGGAGGAGAGAGAGACAAAAAGAAAGAAAGAAGGTGGGAAAGATGAATGAGGAAGGGAGGTACAGTAACAAAAAGAACACAATGTAAACAAAAAGCCGGGTGAAGAGTATAATGGGGTTTTTTATATGATTCTTGCAACACTAAATCTAAAATTATTTTAAAAATAGAGTCAAAAAAATAAACACAGGTATATGGTATACTTATGAAGTTTATGAAACTCCAAGAAGCACTACATTTAGCAAAAGTCAATGGTTTCTATCTCTGACAACCAGGATGACTTCTGATTAGAATGTGGACTATTGCTTTATTTTTTCAAATAAATAATTCATCACTATTTCGTCTTTTTTATCCATGGCCATTTACTGTTTAAATTAAACTTAGATTAAAAATACTATTTTCACCTATTAGATTGGCTAAAAATTTAAGATTGATAATATCCATTATATATAATTTTTTAGGAAAATTAGCACTGCCATTATACCACAGCTGTGTGCTGGCTTGGAAAACATTTCAAGAGCAATTTCTCAATACCTACTAAAATCAAAAGTATGCAGAACTGATGATCTAACAATCCCACATCCACAAATCTATCTTATAGAATTAGGATCCCAAGTGCATTAATATAGATATATAATTATATACAATGCATTGTATGCAGCAGCAAAAACAGTTAACTTGCATTTCCCAAAACAGACCAATAAACAGACTCATTATGATATGTACTTTACATCCAATGAAAATTCTGCAGATAAGCTGTATTTATTGGTTTGAAAATATGTCCATAATATATTTAAAAAAATAAAGTTGCAAAACAACATACACCTTAATGATGGAAAATTTGTAAAATAAATTCCACATAAATTTATATAAGCTCATAAAAGTTACTAACCACTATACCACAAATGGTTAACTCTTGTCATCCTTAGGACGCAGGAATGTAAAACGCAGGAACGTAAAATGCAGGAGAATGACCACAATTCTGACCACAATTCGCTTTAAGTTGTTTAACGACTCACTCATTCTTGTTGGCCCGGTGTCAATGTACTAGGTGTCAAGCCTCTCTATTGAGACAGACTGGGCAATGTAGTTAGTAGTTCCCTGATGACAGTGCAGTTTATGCTCCAGAAGTAGACAATTAAAACTTCCAATAAACACAGCCATCTATATTAAGCCCACTTAGGTTAAACAGAAAACAAATGAAAATCAAGGTAATGTGGATAAAAGTGAAATCGCTTTGGTACCTTGAGTTTTTTACTCCAATCCCAACGAAGAAAATTACAGCAATACCAACAAAGTGATGGAATCAGGTGTTCTACAAGATGGCATCACCGTGGCTCAAAATGTCAGTGCAAGGGTACGGTTCTCCCTTACACAATCAGAGTTGTGATGACATCCAAGTCTTATGTTCAGGCATCGGGGAAGAGGTCAACTACATTCAGACTCAGATCCTGTTCTCAAGTGAGACCTAATATGTTCAATAAAAACGGAAACTGCAGATGGTCTATTGCAGGTAATGCAAATATTTTAAGAGGATCGTGTTTGGGACCTCTCTAAAAACTGTGGGCTCATGATTCAAATGAGGAACAAAGTATCATACAAAAGGAACCAAAACTGGACATGGGAGGCACTCAGCTTGTGAGAAAGCCTGGCTGTTATCTGGGGCATGATCAAGGTATCCATGAGGTTGTATTAATCAAATTTACCACATACAAATCTCACTCTCATTTGTAAAGTAAAACATGGATAAAAAATGCCATGAGGTGAATACAATAGAGGAAAGCACAAGATATATTCAGAGCACAGAGAAGTACTTAACGACATTTCAGGCAATTACTTGCCACAAGCAGGCCACTTCTATTCATAGGGATACATATGTAAAAGTTGTGCCCTTTGAGATACAAAGACGTAAAAGCTTCCAGAAGGGGGAAATAATGACAGCATCTGGATGATGCTGTGGTTGGAACCACTGCAGAAGGTATCTATGATCCTCTTGTTCACATGTTCGCCACCTGGGAGAATTCAGAGGGAGAGATTGCAAATGAAAATAAACAACAGGTTATCACATAGCCATGCCTTGTGTTAGATGGATATCATCTTCAATTCAAGTATTCTACTGGTACTAAATGGAAAACAACTGCCATGATCCCGTTGCTAAGTATCTGCAAGCTACAAAAGCCAGGTATACTCACTGCACGAAAATGATGAAAACATAATTCTCCTTCCTCAGCCCATTTACTGTGATTTGAGTACCCATCTTCTATTTCAAATTATTTCCATGCCATTCAACCATGCATGTATTCTTTGAACCACCATTTCCTGTGTAACTTCTTAGTGATAATTTATATACCAGTTCAGGGTTAAAAAGTAAAAAAGAAAGACAATGGTACAAGGAAATACTAATAAGGTGCTCTGTAAACTCCACAGTATTTCATGAAAACCTTTCTGAAAACCAAAATCCATTATCATAATACCCACATATCTATTCTCCCTGCTTTCCTGGATGCTTCTTGTGCAACTTCTGATGGTCTTAACTGGAAGAAAAGCCCTTGTATTTCCACTCATGATTTCATTAAGTATCGTTTACAAACAAAAGACAACTCTAAAATCTTGAGTTAAACTAGAACCTCAAAATAATCACATAGGCCACATAACAGGTTTGATGAAAAAGAAATGTAGCGTCAAATAACTCAGACAAGAACGTAACACATCATCAACATAACCAAAAGGATATCTCAAAAATCAGAATTATAGGCCTTAATGCCCTTACCTGCAGTCAAAATCTCTTTGGTTCTTGCTTATGAAAGATGCTTGTGAGAGAAACAAAGAAAACAGAATGCTTGAAAATATTTAAAGAATCTTCATTCATTCATCAAATGAAAGGGTGTTAAGAACCTACTTCCACCATACTAATATTGGAATATTCCTCAACTTCCTTACCTACCCACTGATAACATCAGCAATACCCTAAATCATGCATCTGGAAATAAAATTCAATTTCCTGCTGTCATTAAGAGCCACATTATCCGCAGCAACTTCTACTTATTAATGGCTTTGCTTTCTGATGTCTTTTTATACCCCTTTCACTTTCTTCCCCACCTGACTAACTTCCTTCCTTGTCTCCCTCTATCCAACCACCATTAATGCATTTATTCTAAAACATTTGATATTTAAATGTATTTAAAATTTGCCGAGCGTACAGATTATGGTCTCTGTCTAGATAACATTACATGCTATGGTGAGAGTAGGTAACAGTAATAAATGGAAATCTATATAATGTATTTATCAACACTGCATCAAAATTGAAGACCCTTTTTATCTCTTCTATTGCATCTAATTGGCAATCACTCCACAATATGACATTTTTATATGTTTTTATGGAATTCATATATGGTTTTAGATTTCAAAATACTACAATTTAGATTCCACACCAAACTGGTCAAAAAATAAAGAGTACACCAGTATAAGTGATTCTTACCAGCACTTTTGAAGAATGAAGTCCACAGAAAGGATAAACAAGTATAAGAATTTGGATTGATATAGAAATGTCAGGTACTGAAGCATCTAAAAGGTCTCACTTCTTAAACTGGTAACACCTCAGTTAAAACTGTGGAAAATATGGGAAAATTGTGATATATACCATGACCAATATAAAATAAAAAAGGGTAAAGTTGGCTCTTTGATCAACCTCCTAAAAATCTCCAAATTATTAAAATATAAAAAATCATTATTAGAGAAAACTATCACTCTTGTGAACACACTACAGTTGGTTTTGGTTTCTTTTGTTTTTTCCTATTTACTATTACAACACTGTTGAGAATCCAATCACCAAACTTTTCTGATTTTATAAATAACATCAAATTAGCCTATATCCCTCAATAGCCCATCTATCTTTTCATTCAACTTTACATATGTGATTTTATTATTTTATCAGTCTATTCTCCCAATGATGAGATTCCTATACCAACCCTTCTTGAATCAAACCATCTGTGCATTAATCCATCTATCAAGCTACCCTGAAACCATCAAAGGTGCTGCTACCACACTCATGCAATCAATTTATCTGTGCATTGATCCCTACATTCATCCATTATTCTAGGAAGCCATACTTGCATCTATCAATCATACATCTGTACATGATCCATACATCCAACATTCTGGAATCCACTCAAATTCTAACATCTAGGTATCTAACCATCTATTCCTTCACTAAATATTGAGTCCATCAATCCATACATCCATATGTACCTCCAACTGTTTTTTTCAAAACATTCATTCTCGATTCTTGTATCCAGCCATCCACTCATATATTCCAGTTTCAATCTATTCTTACATTCACCCAATTTTGCATTCATTCATCCATTATTGTACCCTAAATTCTATAAAGCGAAAGATTTTTGTATCCATCTTTCCATTTTCCAGCCTTCTTTCCAAATATCCAATCTTGTATTCCTTCACCCACTAATTCTCAAATCCACATAAGCTTATGTTATTATGTCGAAAATTTCATTCATCATCCTTACATGCTTCCTTTCATCTATCCACTCATACAACCAAGATCTAAACCATCAATCCAATCCTCCCTTCTTTGCATTCATCCCCCAATCCTTGAATTCAATTGAATGCAATTTATCCATCTATATTAAGTCAGTTTGAAATCACAGCATCTTCAAAATCTCACTGGCTAAACACAACAAACATTTATTTCCCACTCATGAAAAAACCTCTGTGGATCTGATCCAGTGGCTCTCCAGAGTAACTTTGCCCCATTTGACAGATCATTATTCCAGGCTATTCTCCTTTTGTAGCACCTCTGCTTCAACACATGGTTCTATGACCATCACACATAAGACATGAAGAACCACATACAGGCTACTAAAGTCTTCTGCCCATGACAGACATTAGGCATCCTACATATTGGAGTTGTACTGCCCAAAAACTAAAAATCTGTCATTGTTTAAGACTTAAAATGACTTTTAGGCGCCAACTCTTTCCAAATAGAGAAAGCTCTGCAGCTCCCATAGAGGATATATCTCACACTACCTTTGTTAAAAATAATTAAGCAGGATAATGGGAATCAAACAATGTGTCAAAGAGCCAAGCTAGGGCCAGGAAGAACAAAGGAGAAGTAAGCATCTCCCAAGGCCTAATAAAACACTCTCTGCTCCCAAGGAGACCTGACAAGATTACCGCAAATCACCTCCTGATCCCAATGCACAACTGAGAGGTATCAGACTTTTAACTGGATGAGGCTTTTGTTCCCACTGAGAAAGGGGTAAAGTCTACCGTGTAAAGCAGAAAGTAAATCCAGTATTTGCGACCACAGAGGTATCCCGTGGTAGATGCCAAACTTTCCTTTTGAAAACATGGAATTCAACTTCTAAACCCCCTAAAGTTACAGATGTCCATGTGATTGATTTGTTTTACCCAACATAAAGTGTCACTTCTAGAATAAAATCATTCAAAAAGCATGGTGCAATTTTCCATATTCTCTCTCAGTGACAAGGAACCATAAAACTTTGTTGTGAATGAAGCAACATGAGGTATTAGTGTGTTTGTGACATTCAGCCTATCAATGACTGCCATGAGCATGGGACCCATAACAATCCCTGTTGGACAGTCACTGTAAAAAATACATCTTTGTGATTTAAAGTCACTGATATTTAGGAATTAGCATTTCCTGAACCGACCTATCTATATATTCATTCAGACATATATCCATCAATTCATCCATTCTTATCTCCATCTACTTATCTGTTCATTTCACATTCTCAATATATCTTAATGTATCTATGTTCACACAGAGACTTTTTCATCCATATTCCCTTCCATTCTTGCATCAACCCATACATATAATTGCAAGAATATATTAATGTATTAGTGTATCATCCCTGTTCATTAAATTATATATATAACCTTGTTTCTTAATTTCATCCAGAATGCACTTCTGGACCCATTCATTGATCCATCAATCCATCCAACAATCCAAACATGCAGCCTTCCATTTAAGAATCATCTATTCTTGATTCCATCCATCATCCTGACATCACAATGATCAATTTATCCATTTCTACATCTGTTAATTCATCCAATCATTCTGGCATTTACCCCATCATCCAATGAAGCAATCTTACATTTGTCAATTCCATTCACTGATCATACACACGTCACCAAGCTGGGCAGGTAGAGCTCAGTACAGCCGAGGGTTCTAGTTACTACATTGCTTAAATATTTTTCACTAACGGAGATCAACTGGCAACACATCTAACTTCAAATGACCTTCCTAACATCTGACTTTAAAATCTTTACATGGAATCATATGTATCTCTATTATGAGTTTGCAGTATTGACCAACTCCTTCAAGAGCTAACTCAAACCATTCTCTGAGAAAATTAAAGCGTAGAGGAGCTCAAGACTTACTTTGGTAACTGCCACTGTTTTGCGACAGAAAGCTTCTTCATTCATTACTCCCAGTACAAAAAAAATGCTACCTTTATACTTCTGCAACTTTTCCAGGAATACCTGTTCTCTATGACATGACAAAATCACAAGTCCCTTGATTACCTACCTAAACCAAAATTTATCCCTTTTATTTCTAACTTATTCTATAATATACACACACACTCATTCCTCAGCTAATTCCCTTGTCCACTGTCCTGTTTGACAAAACTCTGTTGAAAGCCCTAAACTATTTCAGCTACCACCCAGCAATAGAAACAAGGAGTTATCTATCATACTTATGGTGATAAAAACACTATAAATACCATTTTGCCATCATTACTTCCTACATACCAACTCTATTCCCATTTATATCCCAAAAATTATTCCATAGTAACATAAAAACATTTATCTACCCTTGATATGGCTGTATACTAGTGCAATATGTACTATGGATTTACCACAGATTAAGAAAATTCACTACTTAATTCCAATCCAGAGGTTTTACATTTTACACTCCCACCAGCAACATATGATTTTGCCTAATTCTCCTCAGATTGCTGAAAAAGAATGTTGTCAAATATCTGGATTCATTGCTAATTTGATAGTTGAGAAGTTCATTATATCTTGGTTGTACTTTGAATTCTAATTATTCTTATTATAAGCAAACCCAAGAATCCTTTCATGATTAATAGTGATTTACATTTCTTCTGTGAACTATCTCTTCAAATTGTTTTTCCTTAAGTTTGTTGATATTTTTCTTCTTTTAGGGACTTCAGTCTTCTTATGTGGTGTTACTAATGTCTTATCCCAATTGTCATTTGGTTTTTACTTTGCCTATTAAGTTCTTATTTTATTGTAATATCAAATTTACCATTGTTTTTTATTGTTCCTGGAATTTAGATCATAAAGAATGAAGCTTTCGCCACTTGCAGGTTAAAAAAAAAATTCACCATTATGTTCTGTAATCCTGTAATTTTTTTTTAATAATTTTATTTATTTATTTTTTCCCCCAAAGCCCCAGTAGCTAGTTGTATGTCACAGCTGCACATCCTTCTAGTTGCTGTATGTGGCACACAGCCTCAACATGGCCGGAGGAGCGGAGCATTGTGCGCGCCCGGGATCCGAACGCTGGCCGCCAGCAGAGGAGCACGCGCACCCAACCACCAAGCCACAGGGCAGGACCAATCCTGTAATTTCTTTAGTTTTAATTTAAACCTCTGATTCACTTAAAATTCTTCCTGCTGTGTATCATGAGGACTGGATGAAATTTTATCTTCCTCCATTTGGCTAACAATTTGCCCCAGTGATTGCAGATAATTTTATTGCACTTTCCTTTTTCTCATGCAATATTAACTTCTGGACTTTCTATACTATTACATTACTCTGCACATTGAAGTGCCAATAACATGTATCTAACTACCTGCAATGTTTTAACATCTGGAATCAATAGCTAACTCATCTTCCATTCCTATTCTATACAAGTTTTCCTGACTATTCTTACATGTTTATTCCTCAAATCTATAATCAAAAAATGCCTCGGTGAAGAAAACGACTTTTTAAAAATTTCTAATAATATTTTAAATTGACTCATAAATAATTTGACTTATGATCTTGAATCTCAAGTGAAGATAAACTTACATGGTGTCACTTATCACTGCCAATTTTAAGAATTTGACTCTGAAAAATACTAGGCAAATACTACCTATTTGCAGTGACAGATATGAGGTAAAGATATATGAAGAACAAGATTCTTCTCTGCAGATGTAACTATCTGAATCACCCTAAAGGAACGAGACAGCCTGGTATTTGCACACATTTTCATAAACATAATGGCCATCCTGAGCCCCAAAAAGAGCCTCTGATTTGAAGTACTACTGGGCTATAGTGAACCTCACTAACAATACTTCTGCCTTATGTCTCACTTTAATATAATAAATGTGGCTTTGATGATCACCAGACAAGGGACAGAGGTGGGGCAAGCAGATAAGGGAAGAGAGAGAAGGAAAAAATAATCAAAGAAATTACATTGATACTTATTTAAAAAGCTAACCAAGGGGGCCACCCGGTGGCGTAGTAGTTAAGTTTGCATGCTCTGCTTCAGCGGCCAGGGGTCTGCAGGTTGAGATCCCAGGCACGGACCAAAGCACTGCTTGTCAAGCCATGCTGTGGTGGCGTCCCATATAAAGTGGAGCAAGATGGACACGATGTTAGCCCAGGGCCAGTCTTCCTCAGCAAAAAGAGGAGGATTGGCAACGGATGTTAGCTCAGGGCTAATCTTCCTCACACACACAAAAAAAGCTAACCAAAGAAGTTATAAATACACCTCCAGATTCATGTTTTTCCTAATAGCCTGTAAAACTCATAGATGGAAACAAAAGAATACTAAATAATTTCCTCAACTGTTGTTAAGGATTAGTTTTCAGAAAATAATTCAACAAATTGTTACTGCAAAATGGATCAGATTCACTAAAAAATACTCATCTCTTCAACTGATTCTCATCCATTTTATCTTCAATTTTATTTGCTAACACAATGCCCCTATTAGTAAACAGATGAAAACAAATGCATTCATGGAATCTCCAGTCCTCTACTAACATACGAAGCATTTCTCTTTCTGCAGGGTTTGTTTTATGATGGGAGCTGTGGGCAAGCCTTAAGAACATACTACTAATTGATGATGGGCTTTTGTATTTATTGTGAGGCAGACAATAAGTAGACTGGAATGTAGTTCCAACTGACCTTTAAGGAATGCATCCTTCTACTTTTAGAATATATCCAGGTAGAGTTATTGACTTAGTAACTGAACACTTTAATAGTGTACCCTGTTAACAATCTCTGGTCATGATCTAAGAAACTAACACTAAACCTGTTACATATGGAAGTACCTCTTAACTGAGCTTCTATTACAACAAAAGACAATGTAATTGCATAACCAATTCAATTGATAAAGTAACAATGAAAGTGGATATATTAAATACATACTCTGGGGCAGAAACCAACCAGTATTACCAGCATTACTATCAGTATTACTACATCTAGGAAAAAGAGCACCGTGATCAGCTAGGCTCCTTTCTTAGCTGTTTCTGAATAATTCATTTAATATTTTGGAACTCTTTGAGACAAACACACTGTTTTGCCCTAACTTTACTCGTGTAGTAACTGAGACACAGCTATAAAAGGAGTACAAGTAAAGCTGCTAGCTCATATGAGACTTACAAAACTGTAAAACAAAGTATGTAAAACTAACATAGACCTTGCCATACTTAAGTTTAAGAACTCAATTTTGCCTATTATGATCATATTGATTACTAATATTTACATATGGGGGAGATGGAACATGTCAGTCTTCAACTTTCAAATAAAAACGTCAAAAGGAGGGCCGGCCTGTGGCTTAGCGGTTAAGTGCGCGGGCTCCGCTGCTGGCGGCCCGGGTTCGGATCCAGGCACGCACAGACACACCGCTTCTCTGGCCATGCTAAGGCCGCGTCCCACATACAGAAACTAGAAGGATGTGCAGCTATGACATACAACTATCTACTGGGGCTTTGGGGGAAAATAAATAAATAAAATTATTAAAAATGCCCAAAGGAAAACGTTCACAAATTGCTCAAAAGTTAGATATATAGTTAAGATTATTTTAAAAGATATAAGCTAAATTGTTGAAAAAATACTGTGCATCTTTCCAAAACAATGTGGTGAAAATCAGTCAAAGTAACAAATGGAAACATGATGACACATTTCTGAAAGGAAGAAACAGAAAACATGAAAAGATAAATAAAAAGTATACAAAAAGTATATAAAAACCAAACATTATTTGCTCTATGTATGAATGAAATAAAAATTAAAGGCTGAGAAAAAAGAACATATTCTAACTACAGGCTGTACAACTGAATTGTATAAATTGAGCATACATCTGAATAAACTGGAAATTACAAAAATTAAAATACGTATTATCTATATTTTATCCTACTGTCTCTATGTGCGTGCATTAGTTTCGTAATTGCAATATTTGTGTTATATTAACAACACAACTGCTAAATTCTCAAGTTTCTTTGTGGTTCATTCTGTCTGTAGACTATACTATATGATTTTATACTACTCACCTTTGGGAGACTGATAGGATATCAAACTCATTATTCTATAACTGATAAGGGAAAGAATCAAGATTCATGCTACATTTTCTTTTCAATTAAAATCTTAAAATAGTTGAAAAAAGTTCTTATTTAGATGAAGAAATTACTCATCAGTTAGGGTAATTTTACGCTTATTTAGAGCAAATGTGCAGCTACTAATGAAATGATGAAGAGGCTATGATTTTTTAGGTGAAAAGCTGATGCCCAAAATTAAACGCTAAATGATCCTCTACATTGTAGAAAGATATACAAACAAACATAATGTGATACAGTTAAGTAGTGTTCTTATAATAAATGAATTACAATGTAATGCAACTGGAAACATTTTGATAATAAATGATTAAAAAATTAATAAATGTTAAGAATAGGAAATTGAGGAAAATATTAAACACTATCACACAGGATGCCATCAACCATCTCCAGAATATAGAAATGTACGAGTTTTAAAGGGCAAAACAGCCCAATTTGCTCCAAAAGTAAACGGCAAGAGAAAAATTAAATACCAAGGACTGCTGCAGATTCAAAGAACCACAGATTAACAAACCAAATGGAATGGAATGCATGATTCTACAAGAGATGATTTAAACATAACTATTTTAAAAACACATCAGACAAGCTTGAGTAAGATTTTTTTATCAAAAATATTTCATAAGTGGTACTGGGTATCCATTGTGATAACAATATAAGGAATTATTTACTACATTTCATATTTTTCAGCAGATAGCACGATGATTATGTTTTAAAAATACTGTTGTCCCCAAATCTTGAGACACAAGAAAATACATTCAGAAGAAATTATAAAAGAAAACTAGATCTTAGTTGTTAACTATTGGGTGGGAGATGGAAAATGGAAGGGCATTATCAGATTCTATTTGGGACATATTTTAGGAAATCCCATGAGCATGAGAGTTTATGGAAAATTGAAAGCACAGTCAAACATTCACTTTAAATCATGGACCTATAAAAGGATCAGTTAGCAGCACATCAATGGTAATATCCTGGTTTAGATAATTATATCATGCATACGAAACTTGCTAATACAAGAGGAATCTGAAGACCAATATTAAAAAAAAAAAACTACGTACTACTTTTGCAACATTTTTGTGTGCCAGAAGTTATTTCACAATAAAAATTAAAGAAAGAATGCTAACATTTCTTAATTGTTTCCAGCCTATACCAAAAATACACAAAACAGTTTCAGTAGAGCCAGGAAAACAAAAAAAAACTCTGACAACAAAATAAAGTTGTTTGTTTAGGACTATCTTTTAAGAAATTCCAAATAAAATTATAAGGATTACAATAGGGGAGAGCATGTATATATATATACATATACACACACACACACAACTTAGTTCCTTCATTCACTGGATATAAGAATGTTCATTTATATAAAAAGTTAAGCTCTGTCCTAATCAATAATTATAATGGCAAGTATAATCAACTGTAATATACAAGACATTTTATTAAACCTATCATCTAATTTGGTGAAAAATCCTCAATAAAAGGAAGGAGGCTGTTTCCTAAAATGACCCATAAGTAATTAAACAAACCTTTAATGGGATTAGTATTAAGAGTGAAATAACTAAGGGCACTTTCTGCTTCCATATATTCTGGAAGAACCTATGGACTGTGAAAAAAGAAAACCATAATTTTGGAATTTCAATAAAATGCCATTAGAAAAGTATACAAAAGTGGCTTTCATATATTAATAAGAAAATAAGCTGGGTGTACGATGTCCATCACCACACCAACAACAGTATGAAACGCCTGGGAATGGACCAATAAAATAAAAACTATACTAACAATAGCCCAACATAACAATTTGATTAAAAATAGAAAGACATACCTTGCAGTTGGATAGGAAGACTCAATTTTAAAGAGATCTATTCTCTCCTAATTAATCTATTAAATTTGGTGCAAATGAAATTAAAATTGCATTTTTATCCAACTTGGAAAATAATTTTAAGCATCAACTGAGGGAAAAAAAGTGAGTTCAGACAGGGAATATTCTGAAAAATAAGAGAAATGAGAGAACTCAATGGAATAGATAAGACTAAAAGATAAAAGACATCAGTAATTTTAAAGTATCAATACAAGATAAGGCAAATAAATAGAAATGCAGGCAACTATATGTGGGGATTTATACATAATTATAAAACTTAAAATAAGCAGTAATTGCTTAACTCAAGGTGAACAATTTGAGTATGTAATGCTTTAAAAACAATGGTAATGACTGATGGAAAAATAAAATGACAAAATGAAAAAATATTAGACAATACAAAGAAATGTATGATACTAATGCAAACATGTTTTTAAAGAAAAACACAAAACTCAAATGGCGCTAAGCAGAACATGATTGTATTTCAATACACAACTTCTGTACAACCAAAAAATAAAACACCACAGTAAAATGATGCCAAAAAAACCATGGTATTTCACTTGCAATGTATGACAAATGGTTAACATCCTTAGTTATAAATGAGCTCTTAGAAACCAGTAACACAGACATTAATATTCCAAGGTAAGTGGAAAAAAAAGAAAATGCAGACGAAAATGAAATAACACAAATGACCATTAAGGATTAAGGATACACAAAAATGATGAAGCTGAACAATAACAGCA
This sequence comes from Diceros bicornis minor, assembly GCF_020826845.1. Taxonomy (NCBI): domain Eukaryota; kingdom Metazoa; phylum Chordata; class Mammalia; order Perissodactyla; family Rhinocerotidae; genus Diceros; species Diceros bicornis. Next base: position 76,281,228 of record NC_080744.1, read on the forward strand.
GAAAAGCAATTTCTTTGTAATATCACATTGTTAAATATTAAAACACTGATTATCTAATGTTTGTACAGTTTCAGGAAACAGAACTCTCACGAACAAAAACTGGGAGATAAGACTAATGAGGACTGTCTCTACAATTAGGGTGAAATCTGTACTGTTAACTCAAAATATAAATTTTTGGATATCCCTAGTGCTAGCAGTTCCAATTCACTGAAATTATTTCAACAAATTAGCTGGACAAATTCAAAATAATTTTTATATAAGCATGTTTACTGCATAGAAAATCTGTAGCTAATGTCTGAGCAAAAAAAACTACTTGCCTATAAATTTGTTTATCAACATACCACAAAAGTATGTGCACAAAACTCCCACTGACAGTAGATAACGCTGGGGAGTAGAATTAGGAGGAAAAAAGGCATTTAAGAATTAAAAATACTATAATACACAAATTCCTCTACCCTTGGAAATCTTGAAAAAGGTGACTTTTTGTGTGTGTGTGAGGAAAATTAGCCCTGAGCTAACATCTCATGCCAATCTTCTTCTTTTTTGCTGAGGAAGAATGGCCCTGGGCTAACATCTGTGCCCATCTTCCTCTACTTTATATGGGACACCGCCACAGCAGGCCCAACAAGCGGTGCTTTGGTGCGCGCCCAGGATCCAAACCCGCAAAGCCCAGTCTGCCAAAGCAGAGCGCATGCACTTAAGCACTACGCCACCGGGTCAGGAAAACGGTGATTTTTTAATGAAACAATTTTAAGTCTACCTTGTGATAAGTGAAAACTATAAATATACGCACTTAAATACTTATGGGAGAACTGAAATGAAGCCCTGCAATTACACCATCCTGAGCTTTTGTGTAATAATGTCCCCGAGATTCAAGCTCCTGAGATTCTGTCCAATGGCAACAATGAAAACAGTCAACATGCCTGGTTACAATTCTCTCCAGTGACACTCTTTAGATTACTTTAAAACATGAGCTTTCTCAGTCCAGTTTTTCTGATCTGCAAAAAGTATCCACTGCAACACATGAAAGAAGAGTCTCCATACATTACGAAGACCACCTTTTGGTTTGACGAAGATGGTGGCAGAAGCAATGGCATCAGTTTCCTATTCAGTCATCACCTGAGAGGACACAGTGAGATCATCAGTAGGGGCTAATAAAATTTGTAAGTAAAATGAAATGCAACAGCCATTCTATGAAGAAATAACAGGTGGATCAAAATTCTTTCTGGAATTTTCTAACAATAAGAAGGCCAGATATTGGTACTCTTTCGTCTTATAACTTGCTAAATGGAGATACTTGCTCATGTTGTCTGTGTCTCTTTTCAACTATGTATTTTGTTGCTTGTATCTCTAGATAACTCATTCAAATACAGAATTATTTGATGCAATCTACATGATTTCTTTCTGTACAAGCAACATGACAACAGTTCCACCTAAACACTGCAGAGAAAAATCATAAAAGGAGCTCAGACCTTTGATAAGAGAACGAGTAACTGTATTAAAGATTTAGAGGCTACAATGTAACTTAGGAAAAGATTTAGCTCCTAACCCAGTATTCCAGTTGGCTATCAAAATTGCTGAGCAGGCACCTCCCCCAAAAGTCATTCAATAATCTTCAATTTAGCTATGATTCATCATAAGAAAACAACATTTTCTGATTAAAACCTTCCCTTTTAAAGTTATTCCATGGATAACAGGTAGGCAGTAAAGGCTCTCTGAGAAAGACTGTTTAAGGCATTGTCAGCATTCACTATTGGCAGCACATCCTATTAATTAACCTTCCTAGGTTAATTACTACGAAATGAAGGAAAAATGAGAAACACAAAACTGATGTGTTACGAGCTGGGGTTCACTATTTGCTATAACAGTCTTGCTTTCATTAACAACTGTCCCCTTTCACTCTTTTGACAGTTCCATAGCTTTAGTAGTTTAAAGATCATACATTTCAGTATCAGCATATTGCACCTGAGCTCTTCTCTCTTTTGCATTTCCCACACTGACTTTATCCCAAAAATCATGTAATTTTTTTCTTGCTCCAACTTTTTATCTTTTCTTTTTTGTGAGGAAGATCAGCCCTGAGCTAACATCCATGCTAATCCTCCTCTTTTTGCTGAGGAAGACTGGCTCTGAGCTAACATCTATTGCCAATCCTCCTCCTTTTTTTTATTCCCCCAAAGCCCCAGTAGAGAGTTGTATGTCACAGTTGCACATCCTTCTAGTTGCTGTACGGGGGACGCGGCCTCAGCATGGCCAGAGAAGCAGTGCGTCGGTGAGCGCCCGGGATCCGAACCCAGGCCGCCAGTAGCGGAACACGCGCACTTAACCACTAAGGCACGGGGCCGGCCCCCAACTTCTTATCTTTTCCCTGAATAACTTCCAAAGTCACAAAACAATTCATTAAGACTGTATTCAATGCCAGACAGTGAATAAGACGTTTGTTGAAAACTATCTCCAAGAAATTCAGTGTGTATGAGAAGTGGAATTCTGAAAAACAATTTAATAATTGATCTAATAAAGATACATGATTTGATGAGAACATTGTGAAAGGACCCGAAAATTTTAACAAAAGAAAGAGAACTACTGAAGTTCCACAGCAGTAGCTCTTAACTTCTGTGCCTTCTTTCCTCTGGTCCTACATGCAGTCTGGGTCTGCAGTCCCACTAGAAATCCCCCACTATAAGATGGAATCTCTGCTATAATTTAGGCTGGTCATATGACACTGTTAGCCAACAGAATATGGCAGAAGTGACACTACATGACTTCTGAAGCTATCAGAAAGGCCATGCCACTTTCACAAGGCTCTCTTCTAATACTCATTTTTATGATGCTTCCTGTGAAGCTGGCTGTGTGCAAGTGCTCTAGTTGAAAGCCTCAGCTAAGCCCAGCCTACCAAGTCATCCCAAACCAAGTGCCAGATATGTGAGCGAAGAAGTAGATGTATGCATCTCTCTCAACCACTGGGTCTTCCCAGTTGATCCCATAGACATTCTGGCACTGTCAGAAATCTTCACCCACAGAATCCATGGAATTAACACAGTAATGATGTTTTATGTCACTCAATTTCAGGATAATTTGTTACTCAGCAATATGTAACCTGAACAGATCTCAATACCCACTAGCTGCCACCAAAAATTCATTAAGCTTAAGCAGAATATCAACTCCTGTCTAACCAAAGCCCCCCACCCCCCGAATCAAATGAGCACTCAACTGTCCTTACAGTCATATCGCCAAGGGGTCTTCCTGGACGAGAGATGGGAATGAAGAACACTTCAATGAGGAATATTGCAACAGGTCCAGTGGTACTGATTCTTGGGATTAAAAACAAAGATGACAAAGTATCTTTTCTTGGAACCATCATCTCCTGAAAGAAAAAAAAAAGGAAGACTGTATGGTCAGATCTACACCCTCTCTGATGGAATAGCTGAAGCAGCTAGTAAGTGGAGGTTCATGTTGAACTTTGTTACAAATTTCTATTAACACTTAAGAAACTATTCCTCATTCATTAATCTTGTAGCTGATTCAGTTCTCCAATGTCAGCCATAAATTTACTACTAGTACTTTTCAATATCAGCACCTTTCTTCGGTTTCTACAAACTTCTCCCTTTATCACACTACAAAACTATACTTGCAAAAATAGTTTGTCTAGTTCATTATTTCCAATGCTTGGACAATTGATCATTTCCTTTATAACATTCAGTTATGTTGCCATGTTTGGTCATAAATAAGTTAACTGAAGGAAGACAAAAATAATCTCCTACATTCTACACACACTCTACATCTTTAATGTGTTAAACTTATCTTTTTAAATAATTATTTACTCACTAAATCTTAGGCATGGTTGAAAATTCCAAAATGCCCAAGAAGAACAAAGTCTGCAACAATGTTACTTTCCTGAGCCTAGTCAAAACCTCATCCTAAAACAGTACTTCTCGATCTAGAACCTTCTTACCTGTGGTTCACAGCGAAGACTTATGAATTAAGGAACTCCATAGAAGAGAAATGTTTCTGATGATATCAGTGGTCCTCAGATTAACTGTAAATGTCTTTCTTTCATCATGTTCACCTGCAAAGTAAGTAAGTATACAATATAGCCAAGGTTAGATACAAATGAGACACCAGGACACACAAATTAAGATGGCTTTAGAACAGTCAGGAATAGTGAATGGAGATAATTAAACACCCAGCAAATATGAGATAACTTTTGGACAACTGATCATTTCCTTTATAACATTAGTCATGTTGCTGTATTTAGTTATAAATAAGTAAATTAATTGAAGGAAGACATAAATAATTTCCTACATTCTGCATATACTCCACATCTTTAATGTGTTTATCTTTGACTTGATAACTGCCCAAAGAGATAATGTTTTTTCCACTTTCTCATCTTCTCAGAACACTTTTAGCACAAATGCAGAGAATACTGAAATGTTTTTTGTGCTAATTCTGACTAATCAAAAAAACCTTAAGACCTATTTGAAATCCTTCTGACAGACTCAACTACCATAAAAGGAAGGAAACAATCCATTCTCCAATTTCTCCCATTAAATAAATGTAACTTCCAACCCATCCCAAGAAACTCTTCCTCCAACAATTTGATCTAGTCAGTAACCACAAATAGGGCATTGCCTTATGAAAATTTACCCTCTAAAGAAAGCTTCAATAACCATTTTCATCACTCATCTGTTTGTCAACCCAAATATAATTGTTTAGCACCTACCTCAAATCCCATCTTCTCCCTTCTTCTTTCCTTGGGTAATCCAATACTCTTTGTTTCTCAGTGTATAACTCTCTGGTGCACTAGTCTCTAAATCACATGCTCTTCGTGATCACTCAAAAACTATTCCTAACAGCCACTGGGAATACAAAGTTGGATATAACAGCCCGATATTCCCAAGATGTCGACATGCAAAGATGAAGACAGGCACAAACTGGTTATATCTTTAAAATTCCCTCAGTTGTTTAAATGTTCCTTTTGAAAAACCTTTAAAATTTCAAATGCAGAAAGTAGAAGCATTCCTTCTATTCCCATCTCTATACAGTTATGTTAAAACTTTGTCATATCTTCTTCCAGACAACTTTCTATTCAGTAATTCATATATCCATTTTAGATTGTCATGTAGCAATATACAAATACATAAACAATGTTTTACTATTTAACTTACACATGTATACAAGTTTCAAAAAATGTTAAAATAATCACCATTAAAATAACACTGACAAGTAAGCATTATTTAACACTATAATCATATCAGAATAATTCCATTCCCCAGGAACAGTAACCATTAACCTTTCAGTTAGAAAAACTAGAGGCAGATAGACATCATTGTAAACACAATTAGTTGATGTTTGTTCAAAAACGACCATTCTAAATACCAACTTAAAACAGCCTTCCATATCAGAATATTTTTTCAGTATTTTAATTACATTCATATGATAAATAAGATATAATTATGACCTTTTATTGATGTGTATTTCAGATGTGCAAATTATTTGCTATACTCAATCTACAACATACTTTTTTCTTTATATATTTGAGAGTTGCAAAAGATAAAAATCTCAGGAGCAAGTTATACCATTTTAAAAGTTTTATACACTCAATTTTGATTGTCATTGCCAAACTGCTGTTGAAACTGCTATTCAAAGATATAATGATTGATACTTTGATGAATACTGAATAGGATCTAAGAAATCTTCATAATTTATATTATTGGCAACTGAGATAAAATACTTTTGACATTTGTTTCTGATTATCACATAACAAATCTAACTATTCACTGGAAAATTTTAAAAAGCTCTCAGAAAAGTTAAAAAATATTATCAGAGAAATTCTGTTCTCGTATATATAGATGGAAACATTAGAAAATAAATATAGAGCTGCTTAATCATTTTATAAAAAATTAACATACATCTAGATATAACATGAAGCAGGCTTCCAGAAATATTTAAGGTTAGAATTAAAATACCATTTCTATATTTTTCAAAAAAATGTAAAGCAATAAGCTAACAAATGAGAAAAGAGAGCATTATCAGACCTATACCCCTAAAACTAATTTTACATGTGTATGTGTTTATATACATTTATAATATATATGCATATACATATATAAATTTGCAAAGAGCAGATTTATATAGCAAAGCAAAATAACAATTACTTTAGCAAGGTGAGTATCTTCTAAGTGTGAATATATCTGTGATTTAAAATGACAATTCCCTTCTCATGTCTTCCTTTTTCTTCCTAAAGTTAAAAATACATCCCAGGGGTATTTTTCTTTGTTTGTTCTAAGTATACAATGTAAGGTTTTCTTAGATGTGAGAACCTAACAATCTGAAGATAAGGAGGCAATCTGTCTAGCCCTCTCCCCAAAAAGCCACTGAACAAACACCAAAATGTCATACAGCCCTAAGAGGCCAATTATTAATTACATGGCCAAAACACGTGCAAAAGCCAATTTATGATATTTTACAATGAAATATTTACAAATTTATACTTGGTGAATGAAACTCCATGCATCTAGGAAAACTTGAGTTTTAAATGAAATATTTGTGTTATTTACAAAGTTGTCTTGAATGCTGTCATGCAGTCCAAATACAAAACTGTATCATTCATTCCACGAGGAAAAATAAAATTTCTTATAAAACTTTTCCTATGTTTAAAGTATATAATGCCCTATCAACAATACAACTACAAAATTATGACTTGGGTATCAATTTCACTGCTAAGACATTTGAAAAAAACAATGAAACCATGACATTTTACAATGAATTATTTACAAAATTATACTCTGTGAGACTCTATACATCCAGAAAGACTAGATGTTAAAAATTAAAAACTTGTATCTGCCTATTATTTACAAAGTTGTCTTGAATATTGTCATGCAACCAACGGAACACATACAGAACTGTGTATAGTTCCAAGAGGTAGTACAAAATCTCCTTGACAAAGTCATTTATATCCTGAATGTTAAAAACAAAAGAAAAAAAGAAGTATAGGGGGAGATATGAATAGGCAGACTACAGAGGATTTTCAGAGCAATTAAAATACTCTGTATGAGACCATAATGATGGATGCACGTCACTATACATTTGTCCAAACTTACAGAATATACACCACCAAAAGTAAACCTTAACGTTAACTATGGCTTTTGAGTGATTACGACGCATTAACGTAGGTTCATCAATTATAACAAATGTACCACTCGGTTGAGGGATGTTGATAATGCGGATGATTACGCATGTGTTAGGTTGATAATTGGGGGGATTACACATGTTGGGCTAGGAGTATATGAAATCTCTGTACCTTCCCCTCAATTTTGCTGTGAACCTAGAACTGCTCTAAAAAAATAAAGTAATATAAAAGAACTACATCAGGAAGCTCAGTACATCCAGAAATACCACATGAATTTACAGGGTATAAGTTTTTTAATATACAATTCGTACTTGATACAGAGGCAAACTGTTCTTCTATATGACAATGAGGTAAAGGCAAAATCTTGTCAATTTCTCCTCTTAACCACCAAATTAACATATGATAAATTGTGTATAGCTCTAAGAGCCTGTTTATCAACGACCAATTTCATTGCCATGTTAATTTTAGACCACAGAACTAACAAATTTACAATGAATATTTACAAAATTATACTTTGTGAGACTAAATACATCTAGATGTATTTGTTTAAAAGTAAATATTTCACTTGCCCATTCTTTACAAAGTTGTCTTGGGTATTGCCATGTAACAAATGAACACAGAACCACATAATTCAGAGATTTTATAAAACATTCTTTAGAAAATTAAATTGCATTAACCTCAGTGCATCTGGGAAAATAAGATATATCTACATGTCCCTTAAACTGACAGAGTTATCTTTATATAAAATGGATAAAATTTAATGATTATGATCTAATTTTTCTTCTAAATGAAAATATGATGTAAAAAACTTTTAACTATCACTATCTTCTCCCTAACATAATAATATATATGTAAGGAACAAAACTAGCTCAGAGACTTTTAACCCAACTGAAGTAATTTGTTTCTAATAATCCCAATAACCCAATGAAGACTACATAAAAGTGTACTAAAAATATCATCAAAAGAAACTGTTTCTACCCTCTATCATTCTGTTTATGAACAATTCTATACATTAACAAAGCCAAAATGTTATAAAGTAACTATTATAAACACAGCTGTTTAAAAAAGAGCTAGCTGTATCATCTCTACAATAACTTGCAAAAGCATTTCAACCTTATAGTTTAACAATGGCATGACTGCAACATACGCATGTCCACAAGCTGTATAAACCAAAAATAGATATAAAGCAAAAGAATCATACATTATAGACATGAGATAAGAAAACATCCACCCCCTGTCCATATCCCTCACAAACCACTGAACATGCAGAGAAGAAAGCTAATTATTATACTGATAAAAGTTTCTGACATTAAAAGTACATCAGCAATGTCTATATATCTAGAAAGATAACTACATACACAGCAGTCTAAGAATCACACTCAACAATAGAGAGCTAGCTTGATGTACCAATTCATTTCTACAAGCATAAAAAAAAGCTTATATGCTGTAATTGTAGGTAAAATATTAAAAAATGACAAATTTCTGCATACCTACAAAGTTATATAGTATGAAAAGAAACATCTGATCGCAAATAAACAACTATGCAATAGCTCCCCCACCGACACCCAGTGAAAACATACAGGGGTCATATAACACTTCTGTTAGTAATTGTTATTTTTCACCATAGTTCAACAGTAATATATTTAGAGAGAGTGTGTGTGTGTGCCTGTGTGTGTGCATGTGTATGGAGAGGTTGTTTCTACATACCAAGGAAATTAAGATGTTATACAAGAAGCTCGTCTATTATACATACAGCAGTTAAATGCTTCCTCGCTCTATCCCAACATTTAACAATCAAAAAATTAGACTTGAATAAGAAAAATTATACAAGTTTACATATTTGAAAATATGAATGGCGATGATTTCTACACTAAAAAAAAATATCTAATTGAAAAACCTCAAGAACACAAGAAGAAACCAACAAAAACCCTTAAAATCACGCCTAACTCATGAAGATGCTCATTCTACTATATATATCTATGATCAAACAATGATTCTACCTTTAACATTTCAATAAAAATATTTTTTTCAAAACTACTGACAGCTACATGTTCAAAAATGTTTTATAAAATGACATTTATCTTCTACATACAAAACAAAGTAAAAATATAATCCCCATCAACCAAATACATCCCAGACACACGGTATAGCAATTCAATTTGCCTATTAATGTGTTTTTCACTTTTGTCTATCGGTTTGGCATTCAAAAATGTATGCTTATCCTCAAATCCTATGCAGACGTTACAAAACAAAAACTAACATTCGTCTACCATATATCTAGCAGTCTCACAATGTCCTCCAGCTACTAAATAAAGTTCATAAACTAAAACTTCCTATATCCTCTACCCTCCAACAATCCAAAGAACATAGGCTAAAGCTAAGTGATAATTATTTGGCCAAAAAATAATGCTTCTATTCTATGAATTTTAGTAAACACTTGTTTCATACACAACCATATACATATGTGCATGTATGTATATACGTATATACACACAGATATGTATATGTAAGCAATCCTATAAATCAAGTACTAAAAATTTAAAGCAAAAAATATATATTCTAACTTTTTACACACAACCATCTAACAGAATATCATTCAGCTGCCCAATTATTTACTCAGAGATAATCTGACAACCATTTGAGAAAGATTATATTCTCTAATATATTTAAGAAAGATGCAGATATTGTAGTTGTTAGGCTTTTAAAAAACATTAATAACTGTGTCTATTAAATATACATAATACATCAACATTCATTTGACCAGCCCATGATTTAATGAACTCAGGTTTGATATGCCATTGCTAACATTCCTCACAAAAACTTATAAACTGCCTATACAACTAGGTATTTTAAAACAAAAACAATTCACTATTATCATTAGAAGTTAAATTCCACTGGCAAATAAAAACTTTTCTAAGCTATGCTATTTTACCACATGTAAAGATTTCTCTAAGTTATACAATGAACTGTGTTCTATTTGTATGCAGACACATCTGAAAACAATAAGCAAAGGCAGAAAAACAGTTACAATGACATTTCCACCATGATGAATCTTGTCATAAAAGAAAGACATATTATACTAGACACTACACATATTTACCACGGCCTAAAAATTGAATGCATTGATCTAATGAACACAGAGAAGCTAGATTTAACATCTCTTCTTTGGCTAACAAAAATGGTTCTATCCTAATAAGTTGATATGTATTTACAATGATGTCTATCCACGTAGAGAACTAGATGTTAAACAAAAAATATTTAACATTATAATACTGTTTATAACAAAATATATAACAATATCTACCAGAAATGAATTAATGTTGAGAGACAATTTAAACAACTGCACTGGTGAAAGAAAAAAATAGTATACTTCTGTTTAACATTAGAATATTTTACAAAATATATGTAGATTACCAACATCTGAGCATGGAGTAAATTCTGGAGGCTGTTCGAAAACTCTCTCTGTACATACGCATGCATATAAACACAGTCCTCCAAAACTCCTCATTCTCTATCTCCTAAATTCAGCTCTTTTACAAAGCAATCTAGAATCTCCTCTCAGCAACCAATAAAAATATATTCTAACAATTGAAATGCCCAAAATGTCAGCCATCTCTATGCCTGACAAGATGATATAACAGTACTTTTTTAATATGTACACAGAGCAATAAAAAAGCCCACTCAACCCTGAACAGGCAAGTGTTCACAGAGGCTGCCTCTTGTGCAACAATTCCATCATGAGAATAAAATCTCTTATCATACAAATTCTAACATAAAGACCATTTACACAATAACATCTACATCCACATAAAGCAGACTTAATAAAATTTCTTACATGACAGTTATATGCAGAACAATCCTCTTCCCCTCAAAAAACTCACAGCAATAATCCAATCAAATGATTTTAAATACACATCATTCAGGGGTATTCTAACAATTCTATTTCTATAATCATGTATTAAAATATTTTTTCTATATATTTTAGCAAATCTGTTAGCAATCACAATATACTAAGAAATGTCACAATTAAATTTGATTATTTCATACAAAGCATTCTCAAAATGCACATAAAAAATAACTAATGCTTTACTTTTTTTTTTCTGATTAATGTATTAAACACTCCTCTGCCCATTTCTTTTCTGCTATCCATAAGCACTCAAACAATGAATACAGAATTATGTACAGCTTTACAAAATGTCCTCAGAATTTCTTTCTGATATTTTTTCCAGAAGACAATTTTACCAAACATGTTTTTAGAAACTTCCCTAAGAAATCAGCTCTATTATCGTGGCACCCATTTAAAAAGTATTTAAAAATAGTACATTTATATTTATAAATGTAGGTTTATGCTGCAGTATTACATTCCAAGAAAGATTAAGCTAAGAAAGAATACAATAAAACTATTAGATGTTGAATTTCCTTTTCTTCTTCTCCTAACATCCAATATACAGTTCATACATATTCACCATTCACTGAGTATTTTATATTTCCATTTCAATACCATTACCCAAACTCAATTTTCCTAAATATTTAAATAAATTCTTAAGCTATATACATCTAGTAAAGTAGTTAACAGGATCAGATTCCACATTGTTTTAAAATGCTAGTGGGGGGACACACTAAGATCTCTGTTTATCACATATGCATACAAATGCCACATATGCAGGGATTTTACTGGTAAATCTTTCGAAGGCAAGGTGACACTCCACAGCAAGAAAAACATTTCTCCCCCCTACCAAATTCAAAGATTACCAATTAAACGTAAATATTTGAATGGCAAGATGAAGTTCAGGACAGTATAAATCTATTTTTATTTTATCTGTCATTCTGTAGCTGGTGAAGCTTCCAGCTCAACTCAAGACATTCTGTTGTTCCTTTTCTATCCACATATTCCTGCAGGGCTGGCTTACATGTACTTGCGATGGTCCAGACTAGCTCAATACTAATGTAGTTTTATCCACTTGAAATAATTTTCAATTCAGTTCTCACACACTTGCATTTTTGGGAGGAATCTGGTATGAGAGATGCTGTCCTGATGCTGTTGGACCAGGAAAATGAATACAGAGTTGAAGATCTATAAAGTGGCTCTACACGGGTGTCCTGGCCAAAGACCCCTTAAATTGGCATGAGATTAAGACTTCCACAGCAGTCTGTAAGTAAAATTTCTCAGAATACTCCAGAAGAATATGGAAACTACAATTTTATCAACGCAGGAGCAGACACTCAGGCTATACTCACTCTCCTGCTCACCTATGTTAACGGAAAAAAGATTTGCAAATCTACTCTAAATCTTCCTGGGTTGCAATCACGTTGCCTCCTGTTGTACAAAATTCTCAAGATTTTTATCCAGAGGATAAGTGTGAAGGAATGTCACAAAATTTATGAATCCAAATGTTCAGTGACTAGAAGTGGAAAATTTCCAGTTTTGACTGTGGCAAAAGATGCTCTAAATATTATCAGTTCATATAATCTTCGTCCTCTGATTATTGCTTGTTTATAATACTCTTGAAACATGTCAAATGCAGATTTATGAAGAAACATGATGTGGTTCATCATCTTTCCCAAAGACTGATTTGGCAGACAGATGAATTAGAGAATCTGAAGCTAGAAGTAAAGCGACCAGTTAGAAGTTTTAATACAGTTCAAATATGACAAAACTCGCAAATAGGTAGCTCCAGAACAGCCATCTAATGGAGTCTGAACAGTATCTATTGTGCAATATATTTCCTAATTTTCTGGATGAAATCCTTGTCCATCTTTCTTAGACTCCCGATGTAAGACAGCCATTTCCCTTACCGCCTAGTTGGCATCAACATTTTACATCTGTATAATTGATAGTCAAATGTATCATACAATGATTTTAAAAGGATGGTTATGAATGAGTTTGAGATATTTCACATTTACTTGCTATTTTCTTCTTTTAATTATCTATACATGTTTTTGTCATTTTTTATTTTATTTTTTTGTGAGGAAGATTGGCCCTGAGCTAACATCTGCCAATCCTCCTCTTTTTGCTGATGAAGACTGGCCCTGGGCTAACATCCATGCCCATCCTCCTCCACTTTATATGGGACCCTGCCACAGCATGGCTTGACAAGCGGTGCGTCGGTGTGCACCAGGGATCTGAACCTGCAAACCCCGGGCCACCACAGTGGAGCGCGAGCACTTAACCGCTTGCGCCACTGGGCCGGCCCCTGTTTTTGTCATTTTAGAAACAATCATTTGAAGTCTTTTCATTTATACCAAGTTGTAGATGTTTATGTACATTACAAAAACCAAAGGAATAAATAACCAATATATTTTGCCAACCTAAATTAAATCATATGATTGATACATTTTCACATATTTTTATGTGACCAAGTACTCTGTTACCCACTAACAAATAAGCTGTGTCATATACTCTTCAACAATAATGCCCTCTTGATTTTTAAGAGATTTGTATAAGGGATAAGTTCAAATGAACATGTATTGTTGTTTTTTTTCTTTTTTAACATGGAAGATTTATTCTCCAGTGAGCTACTAGACTCAAACAGGTAGAGGCATCCAACAAAGAGTTGACAACCTTAAGGAACACCCTTTTCTCTTTCCACCAAAGGCCCAAATAGAAATTTGGCACTCTTGTTTAAGTATCTCTCTGATGGAATATGCAAATTGAGTTTAAGATACTATCACCCAATTCTCTGCTTCCAGCAATGTGGCACAATAAAATGTCCTCATTTCTTGACTTGAACCCTTACAAAGAATGAGAAAATGGAGAGTTAAACTGGAAGCTGAATTCTGCCTATAACACAAATTTCTTGTACCTTTTGTTCGTCCATGTGTTGATTATACCAATAACTGTGCTAACAATATATCAATATAATAAAATTCTTAACTATCCAAACACCTACAAGATGCTAATTATTATGCTAGGCCTTGGAGAACAGTAATAATGCCACCAAGGCCTATGGTGAACCATTAATGTTTTGTTCTCCTCATAAAGAAAGAATATCAGAAAAGTTAGTCTATATCTTCTTGTAATCATTTTACCAAATGTTGCCATGTTATAATCTTATACAAACAAAATTATTATTCAGTAAGTCAAGGCTTTTATGCAAGTTTCTTCATTGTGACGTCAGCAATTTTTGAGGGATGCAATATTTCTATTGCTATTCTGACATCACTAAGGGCTATAATTCACTCAGTCGAGAAAACACCCAGTATGTCTAAAATTCAAAGCCACAGTGTCCAGCCAAGCTCACTAGAGAGGGTTACACACACTATGCAAAAGATAATTAGATAAATACAAAGCCCCCAATTTTCTGCCATCCTACAAAAGTAAGAAAATCAGTATCATTGCAATAATTTATTCTCATAGAAATCTTAAGTTACAATTTTTTAAAAGCCTGTGTGATTTCTTACTTTATTCAGTCCAAGCCACAGAAAAGAAGTCTCTGGTTCCTTCTACAACTGCTACAGCATGGGGAGTGACTCTGACTTGATCTATATCTACATATTTACATTCTTAAGCATGCTGAAACCTGGAAGAATCGCCAACTAAAGTAGCTAATTTAAGTTTATAAGTGAACAGTCCATTATAACACTCTTCCTATAGAGAAGCATCATTAGAAAACAGTACTAGATTTCAATAACTAAATATAGCCACTAGAGAATCTACAGGCAAGCTATAACATCTATGTTCAAATTTCCCCCAGAAAACAGTATTTCTCGAACTCACCACCCAGAAATCCACTGGTATTGCCAGTTAATGGCCAACTTAAAATGATCCAAAAGCTGACACTTAAAATAAAACAAGACATAAGCCTACATGCCAAGTAATTCAAATTATGCATAGTTCAATGACTTAACACAGACCACAAACCAGATAAACCTTACCTCAAAAGTCTAAGTATTAGGCAAAAATTATTTCTAGGAAATCAACACACTGTTCACTAAGATCGTTATCTACTCTGAAAAATGTTTTAAAAAACATGTACTGTTTTTTGAAATTTTTTTATTGATCATTTTCCTCCAACGTGAGCTTAGTGAAAATTTGTGTCGTTGAGAAAATTATCAAAAATAAATGTTTCCTCAAATGAGGTATATAATTTAATGTATACTGGCAATTTGTTCTTCTAAGATATACAGATTCATATTCTTAAAGAAATTATAGGATTGTCTCTCCTACACATTTGACTCCAATGGCTATTATCAGTCATTCCTATTTTGTTATAATCTTGCAACAAAAAAATACAGTATTTCGCACTGACGTTGATTATTATATAAGACAACCAGTTGTCCTCCAAAATTCCCTGGTCGTTTTCATACTTATAAATATTCTGTAACATATTTTGTTATGTAATCCATATAAATTAGCAATCATAAAAGCACTTTCAGAAAATAAATATTTTATTCTGAATAAAACCCAGTTGTTCTCCACGTGTGGTGCCTAAACCAGCAGCATCTGTAAACATCTCAGACCTAGACCTACTGAATCATAAACTGCCTCGAATTGTGCAAGCCCTCTAGGTGATTCTCATATGTACAAAAGTTTGAGCAAGTCTGATTTAATCTAAGCTGCCTAGCAACGCACCACTCTTTACCCATTTCAGTCTGTTCATTGCAGGAACAGACATCTGATCAACACATCTTGCTCATCACAATAATCTCAACAGAAGACATAATATTGCCTACATAGTCATCACAAGAAAGGACACAGAACCTAACATGGCAAGCAGGCTGAGACCCACACACTGAAGTTAAACAAAAAGTAGCAGGTAAATGGTTAATTCTGACTCCTAAGCTACCCCACTGTTCCAGTATTCAAATAGGGCAGCTTTCCTATTGTCAATAATTGAAACAACCTGGATACTGCTCTGAATCTACATGTATCCCTTCATACCTGAACAACACAAGGACATGCTACAATCACTTTAAACACTAGCTTTTTCCATCTTCTCTTCCTTTCATCTACCACTGCACTCACCATCTATTACTAACTCATTCCTTCCACTACTCTCTCACCAAATTTCTCCCATCATAAATCAGCTTGGGTGGACTTCAGATTCCATTTGCAGGAATGAAAGCTGTCATCAAGCTCAAGAAACAATGAGATCATAAAACCACACCTCCCTCCTCCAAAAAAAAAAAACAAACAAACAAAAACTGACCCTCTTCCAGGGATTCATATTTACAGGGAGTTTTCTTTAGGTCACCCATAAAGAAGCCTCACCCCAAGAATGGGGTTATTTGGATAGCGCTGAGCCAACAACCACAACTGCATCCTTTCTCCCAGAATAATTGACCAATGGTACCAAACATTCAAAGTCAAATGACCCTATGTCAAACACTACACCTCAACAGACCCCAAACTCATTCCTTTCCTTTCTCACTCAACTGTATGCTTCTAATCTAATTCAGTTAGTAGCAAAGGTAGCTCCCTTCTCTCAATTCATCCAGCAGCAACC
Source organism: Diceros bicornis minor (assembly GCF_020826845.1). NCBI lineage: Eukaryota > Metazoa > Chordata > Mammalia > Perissodactyla > Rhinocerotidae > Diceros > Diceros bicornis. The sequence goes on from NC_080744.1 coordinate 76,297,800, forward strand.
CTACCAGCCAGGATCAGGATCAGGAACACTAAGAGAAACCAAACAAACCAGAGAGGTCATAAATATAGTAAAGTTTCTGGCAGGAAAACAGGAACTTGATAAGAGAAATAACTGTGAAAAAACTTCTCTAGCTCACTTTAAAATTAAGGTATTCTTCTGAACCCTAAAAGCTTTTCACTATAAACTACTCACTTGTTACAGTATCAACACCCACATTATTTATTCATATACACACACAGCTTAAATTAAGGTGACTACTTAAGGATAAGATCTTGGTATATTCAACTGTTCATGGTACCTTTTTTATATAGGTTTTTCCTAAATTACCTGTTTACTTACTACTCAACCCCTTAATAGCTAGTATAAGCAAAGTGCAAACACCCAGTCACAGAATGCCAGTCACAGATAACCAAAGATTCATTACTCATACAAGTAAAGATAAATATTAAACAATAATGTGTGATTAAAAACTTGACTCAAAAAAATGCATGGCATTTACCAAATAGTTCCTCTCTCCAGGGCTCAACATCAACAACTGAAAAATGCCAATTTCATTCCCTTGAATCACAAATTGTCAAACCTTCGAAATCTCCATCTATGTCTTGCCAAGAAAATAAAAATGGTAATTTATTAAGAATTAGAGTCATCTCTCTAAATGTAACTTTACCATTCTGCTCAAAACATAGGTCTTGGGGCCGGCCCCGTAGCTTAGCGGTTGAGTGCACACTCTGCTACTGGAGGCCCGGGTTCGGATCCTGTGCGCGCACTCACGCGCCACTTCTCCAGCCATGCTGAGGCGGCGTCCCACATACAGCAGCTAGAAGGATGTGCAACTATGACATACAACTATCTACTGGGGCTTTGTGGAAAAAAAAGAGGAGGATTAGCATGGATGTTAGCTCAGGGCTGATCTTTCTCACAAAAAAAAAAAAAAAATTAAGTCTTATCTTAGACCAAAGCTATGTCTCAACAACAAACTAGCAGGTTTTTATTCATGTAGTAATTGGAGCTGGCTCATCGAGGCTGGGGACATGCAGTCAGTAAACTCTGGTACAAGGGTACAACTGGGTGATGCTAATAATGAAGGAAAAAAAAAACAGCACAGTTGCTCCCAAGTCCTTACTTTCTTGAAGTTACTGCTTGAAATGCATAATAAGAAAGACAAAGATAAAATATACCAATGCTACAAACATTAAAGATGCTCTACAAAAAGAAACTGTAGTAGTGAACCCAGAACCAACCTGCCTCTATTTCACTGGAAAAACCTACAGCTCCATTCTCTCTAACCTGTACAATATTTATGAGGAAAATCTTGTGAAACGGACAGTTTAAGAACCTATATTCATAAAATGTGTGTCTCAAGTCCTTGGATTGACATATGCTGGACTACAGAGTACTGACATTGAGCTTTGCATCATCATGCTCATTAAATATAGCTCATCATAAATCTAGCCAAGGTCTTTCTCCCAACTCTGTATGGAGACTAATACCTGCAAGACAGAACATCTCTATTAACAGCAAGTCCCCTGGATTGGGAGAATGATCATCCTTACGTAACAATGAAAGTTAAATGGAAGCAATATCATTCAACTGACACAGAACTAAGGTGAAAATATGGAAAAAACATCAAAGACAATAAAAACTCAGCAATCTGCCAAAAAAACATTGAGATCTTTGGTGTCTCAGAATTAAATATAATAGCTTATAATCTACTTCTATAAGCAAATCACCCAACAAATTTAAAACTGATATATTTGAATGTCACCACAGACATAATATTAAAAACAAATATAGTATAAACTTCCTATTTTCCCCAATAACTTATTATAAACCAATGTAAAGACCTAGATTGCACTGAAAACATCCACCAAAATATTCCAGAGTTAAGTGTAAAAAAAATAATATGGAAAAATCAATAAGAACGGTCAAATATAATTAAGGCAGATCAAACAGATGAATCACAAAATCCAACAAGTCTACTGATACACTGCATTTTGGAGCATTCTAAAGGTCCAAGCTATGTTCTAACATCTCTTATATAAAGAACCAAAGTGGTATGCTAAAATAACTCAAATCAAGAGCATATACTACTTCTCCTGAGACATGTCTACCAACAGACAAGAAATTACTGATATTGGGCACTGTATCTATTTAACTTTATTTTTCTTATCATAGCACAAATGATTACATTTGTGATCACAAATAACTCTATAAATAGCTGTAGAAATAAGTTTTATAAAATATGGCAATCGAGGGACCAACGAATTCAGATGTACAAATATCTAACCCCTCTAAGTTATTATTTTACCTCATCAGCTGTAAATCAAATACAAAATGATTCACAATCATCAAACATCCAGTTTAGCTTTGGGGTTTTTTTCTTGAATCTTGGCCACCTCACCTACTTAATATTAATCTTGGTCACCAAACAAAATTAACCCAGCCAAGTGTTCTCCTATTAACCATTTCTTTCCACATCAGAACTTCCTAAATCATAGGCAAGGAGTCATTATGTTAGCAAAGTGGATTCCAGAGCCAACTGAGATGACGTTGCATGTAGAAGGAACTCATGGAACTGTTTCTTCTAATATGCATCTCTGACAGCAAAGGACACTATGGTCAGGACGGCACGTCCTCTTTTAGTACAAGGTAGAAGTTCCTTGAGGTTTCTTCCTCTACTATTTGAGAGGCTGAATAAAGTATACTATAGCCAACACCCAGCTGCTCCCCTACTCTAACTGCTTACTCACTATTGGCAGAGATGGACTTGCTGCATGAAAACCTGAAGCTGTTTATCAACATTCACATCTAGAACAAACATATCCTTGGAACCAGACTTCACATTCTTGGCTCTTCTATTAGGCCTTCGTTATCTCACTAAGCAAGAAAGGTCCTCTCAATTTTGTGAACTCAAATAGTATTTCTTTGTTTCCACTTTTTGACCAAAATTGACTAAAATTTATCCCCACAAATACATTGTAAAGCTTCATGACTAGGTACTTAGCTCGAATAAAACTAGTCCTGGGAAATGCTAAGTAGTTTGACTGGCCCCTACCTACAAACAGCTGACTACTTAAGAGTGTTAAGAGTATGTAGTTAGGCTTAGATTCTAATCACAGATATTCTACTCTAAGCAAGTTAACTGTAAAGTATCTAAAAACTTGTATTCTAACAGTTTTAAAAAATGAGTCATGCTGTCACATTTCTTAAACATCTACTGTATAAGAGGCTTTATACTTGCTGATCAAGTGCAGACAACTGAAGGGAAAAAAAAAAAGCAAAATAAATTGTCTTCAAACACCAACAGCCTCCACGCGAAGGTACTTACCACATTCGTTGTGTTTCATAATATTAGTTCGTCTTCTTCCTGGACATCACTTAGTCAAAACTCTGGCATTCAGTGTTTGATCCAAGAGATGATAAGTCTCCTTTTTACATGTCCTCGCTTCCATCTCCCCACACACATGTGCCTTCTGGGATCCAAGGATGAGCTTCCTTTTTTGCTTTCATCAGCATGCATACATATATACATGCGGCAAAAAACAAAAAAAAAAAGAAGAAGAAAAAAAGAATTATCTCAGAATATCTATGAAAATAAAAAAGGGATGTCTGAGTAACTGGCAAAGTGTACTACTACACCTGCCATTTCTAAGTATTCAAAGTTTTCACATGTCAAGCCAACATTCTCTCTTGAGAATAATGTTCTCTGAAAAATCGTGAGGCACATTGACTGGATTTCAGAGTGTCACTTTAAGCTCAAATTTTGAAATCATTATATTCAGACAAGGTCCTGTGTCATCATGAACCTAGCCAAGGCCTCTGAAATACACTCTTTCTTTTCTTTACAAAGTTATTTTACCTGAAGCGGTTTAAGTTTCTCTTCTAAACGCAGCTAATCCGATTTTCAGCCTCATTGCGACACTACTGGGTAGGATCCACATTGACACATCAGATAATTCAGTGATCAAATTCTCTCTTCCTTTCAGAGTGATCAACTAAGTGGGCAAAAAGGCATTGCTTAAGACTGAAAAAGTTGCAATACAAAAAACCCATGATAACATCCTTTGCTTTACTTATTTAATAAAATTCAAAATACTGAGCACTATTATATGCATGGCCAGTTCACGGGAAATGGAATGCAAAGATGAGTCAGACAGAATCTGGTAATTTATTATCAACTGGGTAACATGTATTTGAAAATTTCACATAATATAGTAGAAGCTGTAACTGACTACTTGCTGAAACCAATCAAGTTTTATTTGAAATGAACACAGTATGTTTTTCTTATCTTGGAAACGAGATTATGAAAATTCTAGACAAGTATTATCACATAATTTCATAAACTAGTTGAATTGTTCTATTACAAGTGAAGACCTACAAAAAATAAAATGTTTTGCTCACAAAAATTACAAGACTTCTGAGCTCACTCATATGAGGAATCTAAAAAAGCTGAACTTATAGAAACAGTAGAATGGTAGTTGCCAGGGGTTTAGGATCAGGCGAAACAGAGATGTTGATCAAAAGGTATAACTTTTCAATGATAAGACAAGTAAATTCTACGGATGTAACGTACAGCAGTGACTATAGTTAACAATATTGTACTATATACTTGAAATTTGCTAAGACAATAGATCTTAAATGTTCTCACCACAAAAAGACAATGGTAACTATGTTAGGTGATGGATGTGTTAACTAATCTTACTGCAGTAATCTTTTCACAATATGTATCAAATCACCATGTTGTACATTTTAAAATTATGCAATGTTTTTTATCAATCATATATTGATGAAGCTGGAAAAAATTACGGGACTTCTAAAATTTGACGTGATTACATGATTAAAAACCAATGAGTTTATGAAGGCAGGGAGCTACATCACTTTTGACATGCTTTTATAGTTTACCTATCATATAAACACTGAATACCACAAATCACTTAAAATAAAAGTTTAAGGTAGCATAACTATGAAATCCCAGAATTCTATATGAAACTGTTCTGTAAACCACAATAAAAACCTATATCGATATGCAATGTATACATATTTATAGAGTCACAGTTAATAAATGTGACCACAAGTCATTGCCCAACTGTGTTTTAGATGAAATGTACTTATAGGAATGCAGGAAAAATTATAAGGGACAGCAAGAATTTACTGCCTTTAAAATGTTGTAATACAATTCATTTAGAGCAAAATGAATATTTGAAAACTAGTATGTTAGTATGCGTTCCCAGTAGAACTCTGCAGAAGCTTAGATCTAGCAACCCATAACAAACGATCACACCTACACGCTATTACATGAATATCTGTGTCCCGAACTGTCTTTTAGTAGATGTTCCACATTCATGGTTCTCAAAAAATCAAGGAAGTTCTAGGCAGAGAATAGTATTATCACCACAGCAAAATAGCCACTAGCAGAATCTTGAGTTCTTGTCACTCACCTCTAACTTGCAAAAGAGGCCATCTTTAGTTAAGGAAATATTAGAGAACAGGTTCTCTTCAAACATACTGCACGATCGCTGATGTCCAACTCTAAGGGCCATCCACGCCAGCAGATCTAAGCGAAGAGGAATGTTTTCCTTCCAAAACCAGAAAAAGTACCAAAAATTATTCAAAGTTGGTCCAGAGAGCAGACTTATTAGAAAACAAGGCTCTTTAGATTCCATCTATATAGATTTTAGAGCACAAGTATCGGTCATGTGTATCAGTCAATTTTATCTTAACAGAATGGCTTTGCCTCCAGAGACCTAGATAAAGCACTTTGCCTGGAGCTCTGGTAACCAGGAAGTTTCAACATTCAGAAACTCTAAAAAAAACCATCACATCTGTATTATACAAATCTCCTAAACCAAGGAAGGCGTGGCTACATTATATTCCTTACCTGACAGTGACCATCAATCTTAGAAACTACTCTGAGAGAGACTCGAGTACATCAAGTATATACTAAAAAGTAGATAAAGTTGGTGACAGCACTGTAGTCATTTTTAAGGTCCCTTTTCCTTGGGAGACTATTACTTGAAAAGCCATGATTTAAAAGATGGAAAAGGGAGGGGGTGACCTGGTGGCACAGCAGTTAAGTTCACGCATTCCACTTCAGTGGACCAGAGTTTGCCAGTTCAGATCCTGGGTGCAGACCTACTCACTGCTCATCAAGCCCTGCTGAGGCAGCGTCCAACATAGAAGAGCTACAACTCTACACGTATGATACACAACTATGTACCAGGGCTTTAGGGAGAAAAAAAGAAAAAGAGGAAGATTGCCAACAGATCTTAGAGTAGGGCCAATCTTCCTCAAAAAAAAAAAAAGATGGAAAAGGTGACATACACACCTCTGCTGGTATAAGTAAAGGAAAAGACACAATCAGTCTACTAGTCTTATGTTATTAAGGGTTTATACCAATCTCTAACTGTAGTATTTTACAAGCTAATTCCTACAATCAGTAAGGATTCACTCATCGCCTAGTTGAAACCTTAGCAGTAAAACCTAAAAACCTCCTCCCTCTTCCTTTTAAAAGTAGATTTCAATGTTTCATAACAAACTCAAATACAACTAGACACTTGGGCATTCCTTAACTATTTAACTGGAGAGACTGTCTACTCCTCTGAATACTTCCAGTACATCATTCATCGATGCAGCTGATAATAATCTGTACATTAGAGTCAATTATATTTTAGGGTGTTAAGTTATCTTTAACTAACACAACTTATCTCAAACATGTAATTGCTCTGGCTCCCCTTACCCAGGCTCTGCCATTCATTTAAAAATTTATAAGTAAATACTTACTCACTGGTAGGGAATGATGACCATTCCAGGACTGTGTCATCTACTCTGATCAGAAGGCACAATGGCATCGTAGAAGCTTATCAATTGAGGTAAACTTCCAAGGAAAAGGAGTACCTCCTATTCTATATGCTTTGATTTAATGAAGCAAGTCTGAGTCAGTACCACCATTTCCTTTAATAGGTGGCCTTACAAGGCCTTTCATCCCATTCTCTACTTCCTTTCAGTTATGTATGGCACAGTAAAGTGGAGGAGGCCATGTGTGTCTTGGCTCGACCACTTAACCACCCACCCCGGGTCAAGAGTTTCCTTATGTGTAAAGAATATTAACTGATACCAGTCACTGCACAAAGTGGAAGTTAGGAAACTGAAACAAGCAGCACAATCATTTTGTCATAAGAATTAAAGAGAAAATTATATGAGTTGCTAAACAGGATTCACCTCATCCATAAGTTCAAGACCAGAAAAATCCCAGTCTTCACTCTGACCTCAACAAAATCAACAGGCAAAAAAATGTACAAGTACCTCACAGTTTCATTGCTCTATGCATTTATTAGTTAATATTAATTCAGCAAAGGGGACAAAAGCTCACAAACACTCTACACAGTTTCACAAGACACATTGCAGGAAAAAAGTGACTAAGAAGGATCAACAGTATCCTAGGGTCTTGGTGGTCGCATTCCTGGGGGAGGTGGACCTGGAAAAGAAAAAGTAAAATTAGAAAAAGAACATATAAACATTCAGGGGCCTGGCTGGCAACACTGAGCACATGTGTATCCATTCACCTCTAATTCCGGGTGGAGGGGGTCTCATTCCTGGAGGGGGCATGCCTATTGGCGTCCCTCGAGCAGGGGGAAGCCCAATTGGTGGGCCCATGGGTGGTCTCATACCAGGTGGAGGAGCCATAATGCCTAGAAAAGAAACACAGCAGCAATAAAGGCCTCATAAATCAGCTCAGCTAAGATGACAGAATTAAACACAAGATAATATTTAAAGAAATGGGCCCAGGTACCAAGTAGAGAGTTGAACTATTTCTCCTTGACCATTACCAAGTCAGTCATTCCCAACTCAAGAGTTGATAGCCTTTCATTAAAAACCAATATTCAGAAGTGGGAAACATAATCCAAGCAACTAGTAAGGTACTTAGGATGGGTCTTAACTCAGTATCTTCTTAGTGAGAGCTGGTTTTAGTCATCACTTTCTCAAGATGACACAATCTCTTCACAGACCCATACCTATATCTCAGAACCAAATTCTTTTACTTCTTGTTCATCAATTCCTTACCTGGTGGGGGGGTTGCTCGGCCCACAGGTGTGGGTGGAGTCCCCCGTCCTGGTGGGTACTGAGTCGGGGCTCCAGCAATGCTGGCAGTAGCAGCAACTGCAGCAGCTGCCACAGTGCCTCTTCCCTGTGGAGTCATTACCTGAGAAGGCATGGTCAGAAATTAAAGGTAAGGCATATCCTCATATTACTCAAACACAGAAAATAAATGGTGGACCATGACCTATTAAATAGGAAATCATTATGGCAATTTTGCACTTCTCCCATTATCTCATTTAAAAAATCTTGGATCAGTAACACATTCTCTTTTAAACTGACCATGACACTTTCTAATTTAATAAACCTTTTTGCATTTTCTCAACTCTGTTTTATCCTTCCATACTTCCCTGAAAGTAAAGAAACTGAAACAAAGTCATCTGAGTGAAAGCAGGATGTCACCTGCTTTAAACCAACAGCAGTAAGTTAATCTTATCAAAGTGACTTTAATCTATTCCCTTCCTAACATATATTTGTGTCCCAAGTGATCTCTATAGCCTACGCTGCTTACATAGTACAGGATGTACACTTAGGCTTTTAAATCCCCTCAGCCTCAGGTTCTAGGCACTTCCTCCCAATAATATAAAACCTTCTCCTTGTTCCTCACCTGTTGGGATGGCCCCCCAACCCCTCGGACAGGGCCTGCTAACCCAGCAGGAGCCTGGGGAATTGGAACACCAGCTGGTACACCTCTGCCAGCTGCTCTGCCAACCCCAGGACCTCCTGCAGCTCCAGCAAGTGGTACCCGAGCAATACCAGTCTGAAACAAGAAAAATTATAGCTTGAAATCAAATGATTTACCAACGTTATCAATAACCTTATTCCTAAAAGATCACTCCTTCCCACCATTTTCCCACATGACATATCTCAAATTAGCTCTGTATTCAAAGGAATAAATGGACAAGTGCACCATGGAGGCATCCTATAGATTAAATGTATATTTGTCAAACTGTGAGTATATGTATTTTTATGACCCTACCAAGAGAAAATAAATCAGCAACTCCTACCCTTATCTAGGTAGTACCCAGCACATAGAATAATTCATCAGAAAATCCTTAATCCCCAAGTATAGACAAGCAAGAACTGACATCAGGTGCTAGGCACTTTTGACTTGACAAAGGTACATAACATTGTGCCTCTGTTGTACCCTGCTTTAGCAAACATCTCAAGTAATGTGATGTCCTTCCACATTAATGTTCTGTCCTGCCCTACATCTTCCTTACATCTTTAGGGGGTGGTCCCTCCACAGTCATGGAAACCAAGTTCTCCCCACGCAGCAACACCAGACCCAAAACCCGCTTTTCTTCACGCTCTGGCTGCTTCGCATTCTTTGGCCTATAAATCAGAAGTAAATTTCAGTAAGATAAGTTAGGGATTGCTCACTCACTAAAATATTTAAAGATCATTAGGTATCAATTAAGACAATAACTGATGCCAAGGTGCTCATGCTCAGTTAGTTGTGACCAAAAAAAAACTAGACTCAGTTAATATTAAGAGTAAATGGTAAAGATCTTTTCCTATCAAACTTTAATCTTCCAGAATGTTCCCTCAATGTTAAACTACAGCAAAACTTATTTCTTCTTTATGAAACAGATGCAAGTGACATGGCTAAGACTTTTAAGAAAGGCAAAACTGAAACCTCAGTTTTCACACGCTAAGATGCAAAGTAAATTTTTTAAAATCATTTTTTAACTAAATAAGTAAATCTTGATGGCAGACAACTGAAATAAGGAATGGCAACAGTAACAGGCAATGAGGGTATACCAAATGGTAAAGGAAAAAAAAAAACCTTTGAGTAACAGACACCTGTGTATTTCTAGCCTTACCACTTACTATATAACCATGAGAAATAAAAAATTAAAAACCCCTGCAATTCTAGTTTCTTCCACTGTCAGCAGCAAACATCATACATGCATGAGGCTTATACCACATAATACGTGTAAAAGCAACTAATACAGTACCATTTAACAAACCCCAGTGAGTACTATCACAGAGAATAATGCACGACTTAAAGCGTTATTTAGATGAAATTATCCCTGTAACTTTGTGAGAAGAGTGAAACAGAGAAATTAAGAATATGTCTAAAGCTCATATCAAACGTCTTTAGTGTTTATCAACATCATAAGGTTTTTTATTATTTTCAGTAAAGAAATGGACTATTTAAACAAAAAAAAAAATTTACACTGAAGCATCCACCATCCTAGAATTTCTGAAATTATCCAACTTGGTATGTAGGAAGCAGACTAAGAAGAAATGAAAAGGCAAGGACAGAGACTATATTATGAATTCTATTCAAATTTGAGAAGAGCAGACTTAAGACTACACCAGGCAGGCAAAGTTGAATATCACCTTTTTTTCTCATATTTAAAAAACCTAAGTGAAGTGGCCAAATTAAATTTCTGGACAGTGTATCTTTAACTCTGAGAATACAAGAAATCAAGCCAGGGACCAAGGTGATGCCTTGTTAAGTTCTGCACCAATATAAAAGCCCGAAACAAAGTCATCTGAGTGAAAGCAGGATGTCACTCAAGTCTACTAAGTTCTACGCTCTTGTTGCACACAGTTAAAGCTCCGCAATCACAGGTGCAGACGGTGGCCTCATGTGGTAAGGCACAAGCACAAAGAGGTTAAAATGAAATGGGAAAATCACAAAGATAAATAAGCAAAGGGAGTTAGACACTGACACCAAATCAACACTCAACATGATTCAGACAAAAAAAAGGGCATGCAAAGAGGCTGGATGAACAAATGCTAGACCTGGCCTGGAGTACTCTAATCACATCCCAAATCCTCAACCATCAAGAAAAACTGCTGTTCTTAAGATCCCTTCAGTCTGAAGGAATGCTGCAGAAGCCAACCTATAACATTTCTCAATTTTTAAAATAAACATAATTGGATACTTTGATCATACTGCAGTGTCATTTTCTGTTAAGTTCATGACTGTATTTGCAAACTTGAAACAAGTAGTGTGGATACAATGACTTTAAAACCGGAAGACTGATCTAATTCAGAGATGAGGCCAGGTGGACCAGCCCTGTCACATTTTCCCTGCCTCCTTCAGTTACCCTCTATAAGCCCTTACCCCTGTTCTGCCTTTCTCTCAATCTTCCATTAACCAAACCCAAAGCAGTCTTACTTGATCTTCCTGAACTCATCACAATCACAGAGGATCAAGTTCATATGCTTGTCAAAAGCCTTAAAGGTTCCAATGAAGATTCTGCCGTCTTGCAGGATACATCTCATTCTATAGTCAATGTGCTGCAGCATCTTACTGCTCTTTCCCACAGTCTGGAAGAAGTAAGAGAACAGTCAGTCATCAGCTTATCTGCAGCTACTTTCTAATCCTCTCCTGTTTCTTCCCAACTCCTATACCAATCCAAATTTGGTTTCCTTAATACATCTCCTCTTCCACCTCTTCTCCAACATTCCTCTACACCTTTTCAAGATACTGGACCACATTTGGACCCAGGACTCCTCTATGGCACCCTCTATGTCTCAGAATCTCTCCCTATGCAGTTTCCCATCATCCTATGTTTCCTCCACAATACAGCTTCCAAAACCCAGGGCCCCTTTAGTATTCCATCATTCCAATCCTGCTTTCCAAATTATAATCCCAAATCCCACCCTCCTACTGAACACTTGACCCCATGGACTATTTCTTTTTCCTCAGACACTTAGCCAAACGATGAGAAATTCCTACCTCCATCAAAAACTCCCAACAACCCAACGCAAACACAATGCACTAATTTTTAGTTCCCCAAAGGCCTCTGTCCTAGTTCCATCACAACCCACATCCCATATCATTCAGAACTTCTATCAGTTTTCTCAAACATGTTCCTCTTTCATTTTTGTCCTTCTAAGGCACCTTTTTAAAAGACTTTTTTCCTACTCACCCACTCCACTGACATTTTAATATGCAGATATGCTATATCTCTTACTTATATACTGTGGCCCTTTGGAAGACCACAAACCAGTATAAAATCTAAGCATGTGTCTCAAGAAAATCTTCTCAAGAACCAATTTTTATCCCTGTGGGATAACCCTTCCCATTGAAAATGCTCTCTCTCCACAAACGGCTTTCCTTTGTAATAATCAAGACTCAAAGCCCCAAACCCCTCCACTTTCAAAGTAGACCTGATGTCTATTGTTACCTGACCTGAGTGAGTCTCCCATCTGGAGAATTACTACTGTAATTATCACCAAAAACTATCTTCTGTATTTTCTCACATTATAAGATTTCTCTAAAGATGTTTTCCAAGCCATTTTACCACTGTAACAGGATAGGAGACATAGCTCTTCTCCAGTTGTTAGGCCATGCAATGAGATACCATCTCTATAGATATCTTATTTCTAACATTAAGAACCCAAAATAACCCCACACTCTGGCAAACCATTATGTTGGGCCCTTACAGTAGCTTCTCATCCCTCTTCCTTAATATACATCTTACCATGATTGCTGTTCCACCAAATCCAATGTCCGCAGTCAAGTTTCGGGATCCTTAAGACCTAAGGGAAGGCTACAGATAAAGGTATGACGCAGGTTCTCCTACAAACAATGCAAGCTGGGGCAGAAGCTTCAAACAGTAGATGGAGCCTGCAGAGGAAAGCACGATCTTGCTGCACTGCAATCTACCATGTTTTAAAACAGGTAGACAATTTTGCATGGAAATCACTATAACATATTCAAAACCATCTCCCCCATGCTCCCATGCCCACCAAGTAAACAACAAATTTCACTGTTCTCTCACCTTAACGCCCACAGTTTATGCACCTAAGAGTGACAAAGTTTATTCAGTATTACACAGAAATTCTTAAACGTTTCAAAAATAAGCTTCATTTTGCATTCCCAAAATGTAATAGTTTCTTTTTCCATCCTTATTTAAGGTATACTTAATTCTCTAGCCCCAAGTTAATACCAATTATCTCAAAATCAACATTTTGATACCCCTGAGTTTCTTCATCTGAATTACTCCTGAGTTAGTATATTGCTTCTTGGCTAAACCCCCTAAATGTTTTCAACCTCAGTGTTCCCACACACACAGTCCCTTCAAAATAAAGCTAGGTAATCTTTCTTCACCACAAACCAAACGTATTATCATGTACCTGCTTAAGACTTCCTAAGTGGAAAGTGAACATAACTACTGAATGCTTATATGGATATATGGGCAATCTTCTTAGTAATCAAGGGAACATGTGTTATAATAATGTTATCATTTTCCCAAATATACTAAATAAAATGCTCTTATTAAGTATGGCAACCAAATCTAAGCAAAACTGGTCAAGGGTCTCAAACGGCTAACTATATTCATTAAAAAAGGAAACACACAAATTACTTTTGAATGGGAAATTGACTTTACGCATAAAGGTAGCCCAGTATCATAAAAAAATCTGATATAATTGTACTTTTAACAATGAAAATATTTCCAGTAAGATTGTTCTCCACTGTTTTCAATAGGGAAAATTTGTAACCAGCAAAGTAAACTGGCTAAGTAAATTTTCAATCATCTACTTCAGGATGTGAAAATGAAATCATTTAAATGGTGGTTATGAACTAAAGCAACATCAGAATAATAAAGTAAAAGATATGTTTTGAGGACACCACTTTCCATGTGGAACTGTATGACTCGAGATCAGAAGAGAACATAATGGAATGAAAACAATAATTCAGCAAGGGTGGTAAGATGTAGAAGGGATGTTTCGCTATAATTACCAAAGGTTGATGGCAGTTAAATACATTTTTTATGAGAACTTGGAGGGTATCGGATTGTCTAAAAAATAAATTTCTGAGCACTACTCAGAATATCTTCCAACCTCTGTTCTCCGCATGCAAACTGCTATGCATCCGTTGTGCTGTTTTTCCTGGAAGAGAATCTATGTACACTCTCAATACACACCGTTGACACTCCTCTAACAGTCATCATAACTGATTCTAATATCTTTATACTTGCCTCTTCTCCCATCTACCCAACTTAGTCCTCCAAGATACAAGAATGACATCAGGGATATCTCCATGTCTGGCATCCAATATCTGTAGTAGTGCTTTACATAAAACTGGTAAGTAAAGATCTCAAAAGATCTACTCAAATCAGCAGACTGAAGCTCCTCTCTGCCCAATAAATGTAGTTTCTGACCCAAACTCACTTGAGTAAGTTTAAGACCTATAATTTAGATGTTCACAACTCTCTATAGAGTCTAAATCCATAATACTTGGTACATGTTTGAATTGTTAGCAATTTCCATTTTTATAAAAGATTTAGGATCTTCAGTAATCCATGGAGATAGAAAGTAAATTAAATAGTTGCCTGAACTGCAGGGTAAAAACAGGTAATGAATGTAAATGGGCATGAGGGATCTTACTTGGGTAAAGGAAAGTCCTAAAAGTCCCCTGTGGTGATGGTTACAAAATTCTGTAAATTTACTTTAAAAAATCACTGATCAGGCCGGACCAGTGGTGTAGTGGTTAAGTCCACGCATCACTTGGGCAACCTGGGGTTTGTTGGTTCAGATCCTGGGTGCGGACCTACTCACTGCTCATCAAGCCATGCTGAGGCAGTGTCCTACATGGAAGATCTACAACTCTATAACTATAATACACAACTATGTAGTGAGGCTTTAGGGAGAAAAAAAAAAGGAAGATTGGCAACAGATGTTAGTGCAGGGCCAATCTTTAAAAAAAAAAATCACTGATCTATACATGGGTGAATTTTATGGTATGTAAACCATACATCAATAGCGCTGTTTTTAAAAAATAAAATGTCAAGAACTTCAAATAATGTACAAAGTTCGTAAGATTACTTTTCATACTGCCATTGGTGCCAAAAAAAAAAGCTAACCATTCAACAAGACACTATTACTGGAGTACACTCCCTTACCAACAATTGAGACATACTATCAGACAATGGACCACAGGACAATGACTATTTGAAAAAGAAAACAAAAGACCAGTAGGGCTGGGGCCGGCCCCATGGCTTGGCGGTTAAGTGCGCGCGCTCTGCTGCTGGCGGCCTGGGTTCGGATCCCGGGCACACAGACACACCGCTTCTCCGGCCATGCTGGGGCCGCGTCCCACATGCAGCAACTAGAAATATGTGCAGCTATGACATACAACTATCTACTGGGGCTTTGGGGGTAAAAAATAAATAAATAAATAAAAATTAAAAAAAAAAAAAACAGTAGGGCTGGATGCAGCTTTTCAAGATTTCATTCAAAGAAAAAAATATAATCACAAAAATTTCCTGTATAAGGATTACTGTAATGGGACCAGCATCAAATGTGCTTTTAAAGTGCGTATTTGTAGTAAGTCACCTCTCCAGCAAAAATTTTAAATTCAGAGACAAAACTTTTATCTTCAGGTGCCAAAAAAGATTTAGAGTACAGATTTCCCCACCCAGACGCAGTTTCAAATGTTCTATCCCACTTGGTATTTCAGTGAACACATACCTATGAACCCTGGTTCATATAAATTAGCTGTAAGAAATCAACAAATTCAAACAAGATTTCCTTGCCTTAATGAGATGGACTTGAATTTTAGCAACAGTTATCTCCTGACCCTAAATTTAGTACACCATAATCATGAACCCTTGTAATGAAAAGGAGATCTATCACTTTGTAGAATGATCAAATTTATCTCCACAGCAAAGGAGAACAAAATGCCTCATGAGGGAGGACAAGAGGAGCAGCAACACCACACTGCATTGATGAATCAGAAGTTATGGTAAATCTCCTTAGGTCAAAGAGCACATAAACAAATAAATGGTCCTGAGTCCCTGACTCAAACATCCTGGGATCCCTCACACAAAAAGTTTTCAAACTTTTGCTAGGTGTGGACTTTCAAATGATTAAACTGTCTAAGAATATAAAGCTTCTTTGAGTCAAAAGATAAGATGGTCAGACTTGGCCAAGGCACATAGAACAAATGAGAAATCATAGAATAATGATAAGGCATTGGTGCTCACTCAAATCTGGTAAATAACAAACCCTTCACAGAAAAATGTGCAACAAGTTTAACGAGTAACAGGAGAAAACATAACTAAATGGAAAATATTCACTGACAAAGTACTGCTAGTTAGAACTACAAGAAAACAATTTTCCTTTTTTGGGACTGTTTATTTATTAAAAAAAAAAAAAAAAGATAGGGGGCCTGCCCAGTGGCATACTGGTTAAGATCACATGTTTCACTTCAATGGACCAGGGTTCACAGGTTCGGATCCTGGACAGGGACCCACTCACTGCTCATCAAGCCATGCTGAGGCAGTGTCCCACATAGAAGAACTAGAAGGACCTACAACTAGGATATACAACTATGCACTGGGGCTTTGGGAAGAAAAAAAGAAAAAGAGGAAGATTGGCAACAGATGTTAGCTCGGGCCAATCTTCCTTAAAAAAAAAAAAAGATACCAGAGGTGGTAGTGAGAAACTAGCACTCTGGTAATTATTCTTGATGGCAATCAACACTGCTTATATAATGCTGTTAGAAAGTAATGTAACAAAACATTTAAGAGATATACTAATATTTATACCCTGTAGCCCACAACTGGATCCTTATCCTAATAAATTTAAGGTACCAAATATATCTTTAAAAACATAGCACTAATATTCATAATAGCATAGCAAACTAGAAAAAAAACACAAGTACAAGAGAAAGTAAATCATGAATGGACTATCTTTTATTCATTACAAATGATAATTATGAGGACTGTTTAATAAAATGAAGAAACATTAATGATATACATTTAAGTGGACTAAATAGAAAATAATTAGTTTAAAAGCATGATTCCAACTAACCACATTTTCAAAAGAAAAGCAAATGGGCAAAATGAAAAAAAAAAATCAACCTCATGTGGTGGTTGAAACACGGGTATACAAAGTCTCTGGCATACCTTTCCATTTTTCTTGGCTATCCCTCACATGCTTCAGATTTTTACTTTTATAATGAAAAAGGAAACGTATCAATTGTTAAAATGTCTTTAAAAACTACTTAGGTACATGTACAGCTGACTTTAACATGATTCTTAGACCTGACCCTTAACCTAGAAATTCATCTGGTTCTCTACCCGGTAATGCTTACTTCATATACACTCCTTCTACAGCCCCTTTCTCTTCACCACCTTCTATAGTATCACCACTCCCCTACTGGCTCTATCTTGGTGTTTTCATCTTTAAAAATGGTTCTCTAGGGGCTGGCCTGGTGGCATAGCGGTTAAGTGCGCACACTCCACTTCGGCGGACCAGGGTTCTCAGGTTCGGATCCTGGGCGCGGACCGATGCAACACTTGTCAAGCCATGCTGTGGTGGCATCCCATATATAGTAGATGAGGATGGGCATGGATGTTAGCCCAGGGCCAATCTTTCTCAGCAAAAAGAGGAGGATTGGCATCGGATGTTAGCTCAGGGCTAATCTTCCTCACAAAAAATAAACACATTAAAAGAAAAATGGTTCTCTAAGACAGGGGTCAGCCAACTTTTTCTTTTAATGGGAAAGATAATAAATATTTTAGGTTTTGCCTGCCATTCAATCTGTCACAACTACTCCAATCTGTCATCGTAGAGCCAGTATAGCCATAGACCATATGTAAATAAATGGACATGGCTATGTGCCAATAAAATTTTATTCACAAAAGCAGACAGTGAGTGGGTCAGATACTTTACCAAGCCCTATTCTAAAATATTCCTAGTAACTAATACTATTTAGATAAAACTAGCACTGGAGACTAGAATAAAACATACTATCAGAAAATGAGATGGTCCTACTTAAAGATCATAATGTACATTTTAAATAATAAACTTAGGAACTTACTAGAGTATGTGAACTGCATTCAGGAGCCAAAAAATTTCTGGTTAAAAAAAATCAATTTTGTATACTTGCTCATTTAAAAATGTCCTTACTCTGGGGAACAGCCAGGAAAATGATCAGATTCCATTGTCTAAAATCAATTCCACTGTCTTCTAATCAAGTTCAGGCAGTTACTGGAGAACGCTGGGTAAACGATTCAGCAGGGGAGGGCTTTTCTCAGAAAATTTCTGTTTTTTTTCTAGTCTGTTTTGAAACTCAAAATGGTAGCCAGAAACAGGGATTCAGCAGGGGAGGGCTTTTCTCAGAAAATTTCTGTTTTTTTTCTAGTTTGTTTTGAAACTCAAAATGGTAGCCAGAACAGGCCTAATTAATTGGAGTTGAGGGGTAATATTTCAAAACAAAAATAAAGAAAATCTAGGAGAAAATTCATCTGTAAATCCCCTTCCTCTCTTAGTTTCTAAAAAGTATATATTAAACCCTTTGGATTTAGGTCATTCAAATCTTAAAATTAAAAGGAAATCACAAAGAAAAACCAAAGTACTAAATCAAAATCAACTTCTGAATAGCTTTTTCCTAAAAATGTAGCAACCAACATAAAAAGACAGACTGTAAATAAATCTACATCACATTGAAAAATCAAGGATAATAGCTTTATTAAATTGTCAGCTGATTCAAATACATTGGTGAAAACAAACAAGTAAGAAAAAGACGAAAAAAAGGAATAATTAGTAAATAAGCATGGGGAAATTAAGCTTCTCATTTGCTAATGAATGTGATGTGGATTTATAGTTCTATAAGGACAAATGATATGTAATTAAAATAATCAATGCAGGTCAAAGTGTATTGTAACTGGCACTATTTTTTCAAGGCAATAAAGACTAACATAATACTTTGTAATACAATTTAGAAAATGTACCTTAAGTTTATATTCCTTGATTCAATTTCTTTTCACATCAGCATATCTGAGGAAGGATCCTATCTAATATTTTATGCAAAGCAAGTCACTGAAGCTTTATTCAAACTACCAGCAGAAAAAAATGAAGTCCCACAAAAGGGAATTATAAAACATTCATTAGCAGGATATTCAGCAGCCATTTGCAATGAAATACTTTTCATATAAAGTTGAAAATCAATACAAATTAAATATGAACAAAAGTATCTAAAAAGCATGCACAATGACTTGAAATACAGAAACATGATAAAAGTGTAAGAGAAAGAGCATTAACTTCCTGCTTTTCCTTTTTTAAACTTTCTGCAGTGTTTGTTGTATGAAGTTTTTAAGGGAAAAAAAAATGCTTTTAAAAATCCCATATAATGAAGTGACCTCCAAACACCTTATTCTTTAATTATTTCTTTATTACTGATCATGACTACATCAGCTCTAACCTGGTTTTTCGCTTCCAACCAGCTACCTGGATGTTCCGATACTGCTTTAACCACCTCTTGGTGTCTCAGCTAAGAATGCCTGTCTCAGTTCTGCCTGGAAATCCACCACAGGTATTTGCTGTTGCTGAGATCGCCTCGGGTACAGCTGACACCTATGACAAGAGCACAATATATATAAATGAAAATACTTTTGCATATATAGATAACTACATGGAAGAAAATGTAGAGATCCTTACGTTTAAAGAGAGTCTCATTTAGGTCAGAGCATGCCAATACTTATGAAGAACCCATAAAACAGGAAACAGCACTCTCTCTCTGCATACAGGGATGTACAAGGAACTGAGGGAAACCTACCCACTTTGGGGATACTACCACAGGAACTAAAAAATAAGAGCTCTTTTGGTTTAAAAAAGTCCTGTGGAAATACCATCAATACTATAGCCATTACTCATGTTTCCATTATTCTATCTCAAAACAATTCTCTAACCCCTAGCAACAGGGTGGTGCATTTGCTGAGGCATTTCCAATGACAGTAAGGCTGTCATCCATTCTGACCCTCCTGAGAAGTCACTACCTGAAACAAAAAAAGTCCAGGGCCCAGGCTGTTTAGGCTCTCAAACCTCCCATACACCAACCACCATCAGTTAGCAGGGAATTCTGGAGAAAAGCCCTCAACATATCAGAATAGATCAGTAATCTGGCTGTGAGACTAATCATGAGGATAAGGAAGAGATATAGGAAGTTACACAGGTTGCTGGCTAACAAGACAAGCATGAGAAAATAAATCACCAGCAATGAATTCTGCCCTTGTTGATAAGTGTGTGTGTGTGTGTGTGTGTATATATATACATGTAAACATAAGTGTGTGTGTGTGTGTGTGTGTATATGTATGAAAATATTCAACAGCAGTCGGATTTGGAAATAGGACTGCGATGAAAGTTACTTTTCCCCTATATTCTGTAGTTTTTAAATCATATTTTTATCATTGTTATATAATAAAGATTTGGGCTGGACTTTGTCCACAGCTCCTGGAAGATAACCTCTAGAATCCCTGAATTTATCAAGTGATGGGAGCGTCTTTTGTTATTCATGGTAGGCCCCTTGGATCACAACTGAGTTAATGCTAACAAGATGATTCGAGATTGTGGCTGGCCAAGGCACAAAGTCCAACCTCGTGAACAGAGGGCTGGGGCTTTGAGCCTGACCTCCTGGGAAGGGATGGGAGCTGGAAACTGAGTGAGACCGAGTTCAATCATGTAGTCAATGATTCAATTAATCATGTCTAAGTAATGAAACACTAATAAAAACTCTAGACACTCAAAGCTCTTGTGAGCTTCTTGATTGATGATATACATTGATATGCTGAGAGATTATCACAGCCTGATGACATGGAAGCTTCAGATCTTGTCCTATGAGTCTCTTCATTTGGTTTATCCCTATTTGTATCCTCTATAATGAAATCAATAATAAGTATAGTGCTTTCTTGAGTTCTGTGAGTCACTCTAACAAATTATGGAATCTGAGAGTTGAAAACCCAGAATCTGTTGAGATGTGCGGGTGGCCTAGGAACCTGGACTTGCAGTTGGTATCTAAATTGAGGGTGATCTTACAGAAGGACTGTGCCTCACTAACTCCAAGTAGTAAGGGTCAGAATTGCATTGCTCATGCCTTTAAAATTTTCCCATTCCAATCACTGAACAATTAAATCTTTATTTGGGCATTCTCAGTTCCAATCCTGTTACCAAATGGCAACTAAGTGTCTGACATAACAAGGTTCTAAAAAAGTTTCAGCCAAAAAAAAGAGTTTTTTGTTTCTTCTTCTGGAAACTCCTATTGCAGTGTTCCTCTTGGGTTTAACCTGAAACTCAACCCAAGACTAAGGTAAGACTGAGAAAATAAGATGCAGTACACACAGCATTTACTTCACAAGATGCAGAATATAAACTTAGAAAGACAGTTGAAGAAGTGCATGAAATAGTTTCAGAGGACTCTCCAGCCCCAATCTCCAATTTCTCTCAAACTCAAATACATCAAGAAACAAGGAGGCCGGCCCCATGGCTTAGCAGTTAAGTGCGTGCGCTCCGTTGCTGGCGGCCCAGGTTCGGATCCCAGGCACGCACCGACGCACCACTTCTCCGACCATGCTGAGGCCGCGTCCCATATACAGCAACTAGAAGGATGTGCAACTATGACATACAACTATCTACTGGGGCTTTGGGGGAAAAAATAAATAAAAATTATTAAAAAAAAAAAAAAAAGAAGACAGTTACCTTTGTGTAAGGTAAGATTCTTTAAAAAAAACAAAAAACGAAACAAGGAAGACATTCTTCAGTTCCCAAGAACAAGAGCTGATTTGATGATCTACTGGAAGACAGAATAACCATCAATTCCAAGAGTATAAATCAATGAACTTCTATTAACACTTATTGTAGGATTTGTGGGATGTTTTGTCGCATCTTGTTTTGGTTTTTACTCAATTCTGTATTTTTTGGATGGATAACAATAGCAATCCTTTACTGGTCTTTAGAACGGGTACCCACACAGTTCATTAGGAATACTGACTCCCAGTAGTTATGGTTTGGGAAAAGGTGCGAGGTTGATGGATTATAATTGAAATGAGCACTGAGATTTTAACTATTAAATGTCCCAATCCTGAGAGAATTCTGAGCATATGTATCCTTAAGGCCGGGCTTAGAGACTATCAATAGTGCTTACCCATTCCTATAATCCACTGACTCTGAAAGTACAGAGGTGACTAGGGAAATTACACAATTTCCCTAACTCAAAACTCCTCTCAGATCCTTCCCCCAATTTAGCACCCTGTAGTATTTATATATCACATATACAGCAGAGGTCAGAAAAATGAAGTTATTTCTTCTTTGAAAGCAACGAAATGTTTCCACAGACATGGACGAATAGATGACCCCTAAATAAGGCTTAAACAGGATGAGATCACCTATCATACTGGTCCACATTGATGCTGCAGAGGATAAAGGCTCTAACAAAATACAACAAATACGATAGAACCCTCACTCACTAACAAAAGATCCTCCCCTAAGATATCAACCCCCTACCCATACCTCAACGAAAATCTATAAAGTATCTCAAGATACTTTTAGAGATTCTGGGGAAAAAAAGGGCACTTTTTAAATTTCTGGAGTTACAAAAGACTGAAGAGAAAAAAGACATTACCATATAAAGGAAAATTAATAGGCAAATAGCCTATTATAAAGGACAAATTATACAAAATGTTCATTCATAAAATACTCCTTTTCAAAATAATTTCCAAAATGAAAATGTAATAAAGAAAATAATAATAAACTCAAGAGTAAACAAAACAAACAGAGAAAAATGGGACAATCCTTAGGCTCACCAGCAATTTAACATGTACAAACATATATTTCAAATTTTAACATATAAAATGAGCAAATAACAAAAATAAGACAAAATGCTACCCCCTTTTTACAATTTTTTAAAAGCTTTAGATTTGAGAAATAAAATTCAAATGATATTAATAAATAATACTAACTTTCAGATTGAATGCTCTTATATTGTTTATAATAGCTAAAAAATGCAAACAACCTGAATATCCATTAGTAAGCTAATGATAAATTGTTATTCCACCACCCAAACTCCGCAACTTGTAAAATAAAGAAGGTAGACTCATATGCACTGACATGGAAACATCCCCAAGGCATATTGTTACAGAACAAAAAACCTCAAGTATATAAACAAATCACAAATATGCCTCTGCCCTCCCCACCCACATAGTGTGTGTACACACATATGAATGCAGAGGAAAAGGTCTAAAATGATAGAGACCAAAGCACCTGAGGACTATCTCTGGGGAAGGAAGGGGCGTGGACTGGTGTGACTTGAAAATACCCACTTTTTATCTCAAAATTATGCATTTTACAAAAAAACTATATTCATGTATTAATACTTGTAATCTTGAAAAAATAACCTAATAAGACAGCTTTAGGAAAGAAAAAAAAATGCTACCCACTGATATTGTCAAGATTTGTGGTAATGACAAAATGCAAAAGATTCAACGTGTACTCAATATTTATCAGGTCATTAAAAATGTTCATGTATTTTTAATTAACATAGCCCTTCTGGAAACCTAAATTTAAAAAGTTTTTGTGTGCATGTGTATATATCCTAAATAAGGAAAGGGAAAAATGTATGTATTTCAATTTAACTGGATAAATGCACTAACCAAAAAAAATCTAAATATTGCAGAGCAACCATGAATGCATAAATTAACATCCCTTTAGGGCACAGAACATTTTGCAAGCATAGAAAAAGTGATTTAGTAACAACATAAAAAATAAACCAGAAACAATTTTAAATATAAATATGTTGAAGGATGTAGAATTTTATAAAGATAAAACACACCTAACACATGTATGGCAAAAAAGGAAATACAGTTCACTAAAATTTTAACAGAAGTTCAGTTACGTTAGGACTACATGGTTAAGGATGATTTCATTGCTTTTTTGCTACATCTTCTGTATCACATTCATATGCATCTGTCATTAATTAAATTTATTTCAATCCTCTCAATGCATGATACTTTGTTCCAATTTGAAAAAGGACTGAGTTAAACTGATTTTCAACCCAGACTGTACTCACTCTTGGTTGCTCAGTGAGGCTGTCCTTCTACGTTTGACTTGCACTTCCACCTCTGGTACGTGCTGTTCCGTAGTGCGTCTCAGGTGTAAGCGGTCCCTGAAGCAAAAAGAGGGATTTGTTTGACAGACTTAATCAATTCATGAAGTAGCCATTTATTTAAAGGTTA
The DNA here is from genome assembly GCF_020826845.1 of Diceros bicornis minor. NCBI lineage: Eukaryota > Metazoa > Chordata > Mammalia > Perissodactyla > Rhinocerotidae > Diceros > Diceros bicornis. The sequence goes on from NC_080744.1 coordinate 76,321,874, forward strand.
TTTCAAGAGCTATTTTTAACATGATTGGAGTCTTTAAAGTGCTCATAATCTAATTACAACAAGATACAGTAATGTATGTTAATTATATCTCAGTAAAACTAGGGGGAAAAAAGGTAAAATTAAAATATTAGGTCCTTCTCCTCCAATAGTCAGGATCTATCCTAAAACTACTTTCTACCTTTAGACGTCCCTTAACATCAGAAAACCTGGGACGTGGGCCAGCCCCATGACCTAGTGATTAAGTTCACATGGCCCAGGTTCAGTTCTAAGCATGGACCTACACCACTCGTAGGCAGCCTCGCTGTGGCAGCAACCCACATACAAAACAGAGGAAGACTGGCACAGATGTTAGTTCAGGGCAAATTTTCCTCAGCAAAAAAAAAAAAAAAAAGAGAGAGAGAACAAAACCTAGAGAAAAATATCAGACAATTAATCAAAAATAAATAATATATTTAATTTCTACTTACTTTCACATACACAGGTATAAAACTATAGACTTACAGAGAGATTTATATACACAAACATACTACCCATAACTACATACCCCCAAAAATAGCAATGTTGATTCCAAAAATGGTTTGAAAAATATATTTAGGATAGATCCTTTTGTATGGTAGAATAAAGTATTAACTTTAAATTACAAAATGTCTACTTAAGCAACCTCCTGCACAAATGCTGCTTGCTTAGGATTTTCAAAACAGGAAACAAAAGTGATGCTTAAACAAAAAAATTAAAAATAAAAACATAGCTTCTGCCATATTATGATCTGCAGAGCAGCTCACAAAATGGCTGCTCAAGGGATATGAGCATGAAATCTCCAACTTGGGTCACCCATGTTAGAAACTACAGGAACTACTCATAAAACTGAAATTAAAAAATGCTAAATCAGAAACGACAGAAGGAAAAACATTTTACAAAAGTCATGCAACGTACTATTTCAAAGTCAGAATTCAAAAGGCATATCCCAAAAGCTAATTCTCTGAACCCTAGCTATTTTAAAATTCATGTTAGATTATGCAAAGTAACCCAAATAGATTACCAACAACCCCAAGCTGTTTTTATTGCTTTCAAAACTTTAATGTTCTAATCAAGCAATAGAAAAGATCATTTAAAAAATCATTATGTACAATCAGATTTTTAAATGATGAAAGTATATACTTTGCTAATCTCCTTGACCTTTGATTAGTGACAGTTTCTTAGAAGTGACACCTGAAGTACCTCAAGAGAGATCAATCCATAAATTCTATTTCATCAAAAGTTAAAAAAAGTCTTTGCTTCAAAGGACACTATATTAAAGTGAAAAAAACAACAAAATAGAATAGAATATTTGCAAATCACATAGCTGATGAAAGTCTAGTATCCAGAATATGTAAAGAACTCTTACAACTTAATAATAAAATGACAAAATTCAATGTAAAAATGAGTAAAGGATTTGAACAGGCTGCTTTCCAAAGACATACAAATTTCCATCAGCACAAGAAAAGATGATCAATATCATTACAGTCTTTAGGGAAACGCAAATCAAAACCACAAACACATACCAGCTCATACCACAGGACTACAGGAGGATGTGGATACACTGCTAGTGGGAACATGAAATGCTACAGCCTCCAACATTTCCTAAAAATGTTAAACCATGTAGTTATCATCTGATGTAGTGATTCCACTCCTTATGGAGTGAAATAAAAACACATAAACTTGAGCGTGAATGTACCTAGCGGCATTAATCGTAGTAAGCAAAAAGTGGGAACAACCCAAAGTACAACTGATGAATGATAAAATACAATATGGTATGGTATATCCATACAATGGAATGTCATTCAGTCATAAAAAGGAATGAAGTAATGATTCATGAAACCACATGGTGATTTCACAAATATATTAATAAAACATTTTATTAATACAATAAAAGGGACTATCATGGGCCTCCATGTCATAGCCCACTGATTATGATTAATAGTGCAATTGAGAACCCCTCATTACAAAAAAAAAAATCTTCAGTTCCTTTACCCCTTCACAGCAGTTGCTCAGTACGAAAAGGTCTGAGTTCAACCGAAAAAAGAACCAGCGTGCAAGGCTATTCAATTTCCTAAATCTTTTTTAAAGCTACATGTGAAATCATTTATGAGCAGCTTTATTTCGAAAATACTGAAGTTTGTTCTACATAACACACACATGCATTTATAATCTTCCCAATTGCTTTCCCAAACCAGAAACTAATATTTCAGAAAATTAAGCATTTAAGGGAAAAAAACGTCAGTATACGTACAGGTTAATTTTTTGCTCCAAAATCACTTTTATTAAAAAAATAATACTAATTTGGAAATACACTGAAAAGCAAAAAGTGATGAGATCACACAATGTTTTCCCTAATTGCCTAACAGTCTATCAAATATTTAATATGCCTTACACCTTCACCAAAAAACCTTAAAAATTCAACTACTAAGATCTCAAGAATGAAAAATAAAAATGAAAAAGATAATATGTGGCAACCCCAGTCTGCAGATCTTCCCACAAACAAGAAAATCAGTGCCTCCAAAACAAAACCTGTGGAATAGAAAAGAGAATTCTAGGCCAGCCAGAATTCAGGAACCGGGAGACAAATAATTTCCATGCCCAACCTTTATTAGTGAAGGAGGATGCCTTAACCATCAACAACTCTTTCTCAAGCTTTCTAGCTCTGGGACACAAAAAGTGGAAGAGACAGACAGGACCAGCAATAAAGTTCTAATGTATACTGAAGAAAGAAGATCAAAAACCTCACTGTCCTGTCACGTGGAGGCAGCACTCATACCCTGCTTACTTCAAGGATTCTTCCCAAAAATAGCTAAGTAGCAGGGTGCAGTGTCAAAGTTTAGAGATTAATTTAGAGGCCTTACATCTTAAATGTGACATCTGTTAAAAACAAATCTAAGCACATTAAGCAAAGGAAGAAGGAAAGAGAGGAATTAAGATGCAGCATTATCATATACGGGGTAAATATTTCAGCAATGAAACATTGGAAAGATACACTGGGGAAACCAAGATAATACAAAATAAACTGAATAAAGCCAAAACCAGATAGCACCTTGCCTTAGACAGCAATACAACAGTCCCTCAACTACGCTTCCACGGTCTAAATTACAGGAAGGGCTCACACTCCCCCACTATTTTTAAAAAGCCGTGGTACTAAGCCAAATATTTACTGGGCAGAACAGAGACCTTGAAACTTCAAAGGTCTTTCCAGGAGGATCCGCCATATTGAGATCCTGAACCTGAGTGAAAGACTACAAAATGGCGCACAAGGATAACACACGCTCATCTTGCAATGAGCGAAATGATCAGAAGTTAAACCAAAATATTCATCTGAAGCAATATCTTCGTACAAGCAGGAAAAATGCGCAAATCCTAAGTATCACAATGTTCCAGACTCCTGCTATTTTTCAAACTACTCGAAAAGAAATAATTCCAGAACAAAGCTTTCCAAGCTTCTGGGGTTTGTTTTCCTTAATTACATTCCAACTCAGCACAGACACACTGGGTATGATGAATGAAAATACAGAAGAAAGCCTTTATTATAATTTTTAAATTCATAATTAACATACCGTATATGCATGGATATAATAAAGTGAGCTATCTTCTAAATATCTCTTGGAAAAAAAGGAATGGCTTTACCTTTGAGCTTATAATCTCTCATATCATGGCATGCACTCTCAAACATTTTTCCTAAACAACAAAGTATTTTTTAAAAGAAGATAAATCATCCTTAAATCATTTCAATCACTGCTAGTTTGTGTTGCTTAGAGAAATCAACTGATGAAATTGTTAAAATAAAAGTAAGCAAAGATATTAGTAATTTAGCCATTATTTCTGGGGGTATAATCCCACAATTGCAAATGTTTGATGTCATTGTAACCAACTTAAAAAGGCAGTACAGATAGCAGTTAAGTTTTGGAGAGAATATATAATAAATTATATCATTATAATTATCATAATTGTAATTACAGGATGAATGAAATGATGGATTGTCCAAGTGATAGGTGAACGGGTACTTACAGGTTAGAATACAATTTCCGGTGACCCATCATATATGGATTCAAAAGTTCTCCATCTCAAAGGACTTCAATAGCAGCGAGGAGAATGTGTTTTGTAAAACTGTTAGATGACTCAAAATGTGACTTTAATAATGGATAACTTATTCATCCTAAAGGTGCGCATGAAGAGTCTAAGTATTTCATGAAATGTGAGAGTAAGAAGCAGCATTCTTTCTAAAATAACGTTTTACTTCATTCAATCTGAGACTTTAAATATGTATGTTTAACTACATTAAGAAGTGTTATTAAATATTATATGGTCTACTAAAAAAATAAAGAAAAAAGGCAAGCACATCAAAATCCTGCAAAGGAAAACAAATTCCTTAAAAATGTTGGGGAAAAAAACTGGAATATATAATACAGGAATAGTTACTTCATTACTTTTCTTACCAAATTTTCATAGGAGCTCCAACTTCAAAAATGATAGATCAAAAGCATTATTTTAAAAATTCGACTAAGGGCAAGAATTCCTTAAGTGCATGACACCCACAGCCCTGTAGCATACTACTTTTCTGATTCTCTCCTCTCTTCTCCTTGAGCAAACACAGTTTACAGCTCTCAGCTCCTAGGAGCCCTCTTTCCCCGATTTAAGGAAATCATCTCTCAAGACGGCATCACAAATGGAATATCCAGAGATTAAGAAATATGACAAACTCTCAAAGGTGATGCACTTACGGAATTATCAAATCTGAAAAGTGGAAATCAAAGTTTTTAAGAACAGGAGTTGTCTTAAGGGTTAACGAATGCACTTTGAATATGGAGAACCATTAGACTGTTCACAAAACCTCTTAGCGAGAATCTGCAAAAAGGAAAAGGTAGGCCTTTCTAGAAGAACAGTCAGAAAACATTTAAAATCTGTACCAGTGGTGAAGGCTGCCTTAAGTAGCACGATGGATCTCGGGAAAGCCTTGCCCTTCTTGGCCTCCAAGGCCCCACAACTCTCCTCTACAGTGCAACAGAAAAGAAGGGGGGCAGCGTGACCATCATTCCAAGCAGGTTTAGAAGGTACAAATCGTCCCCTGTAAAATCCCTGGCAGCACTGCCCTCCCCCCTCCACTGCGGGACTGTGTTCCCACACAGTGGGGGCCGCCACAAGGCAGAGGCTGAGCAAACCTGTGCCCTTCTTCCTCCCTCCCCCCACTACATCACAGCAGAGAAAGAGCAACTGCAGCAGACAGGTGAAGCAGGTGGCTGCCAACCCCGCCAGGAGGATGCGCAAACTCCCTCTCCTGCTGCCCTCTCCACTGCGAGGCGGAGGTGATGTCATCTCTGCTGCGCTTGAGCACCCCGCCCGCTTCCAAGCTGCGGCGCTTTGAGGAGGGGTAACCGCCCACTCAGGCCCGCCTCCTCCCCTCAACACTGCGCTCCGGGAAGGGTGCAGCTGAAATTCCTGCCTGGCAGAAGAGGCACCAACTGCCCATCCCCCACTGCCGCACTGGGCAGAGGGGGCGACCGCCCCCATGCTGTGGCGCACGCGCAGATTAGTGCATCTGCAGCGGCAGCCATCTTTGGGAACCGCACAATGGCCGTGACGCCACACAGGACTTCTGCGCGCTGGAGCTCCTATTTGAGAACCGCCTGCCTTCGAGAACCGTATTCAGAAGGCAGGGAAAATCAATGCGAGAGAGAAATCCCTGTGGTGTCGCATTCCAGAACCTGGCAAGTCTCTCACGAGATGCGTAAAGCAAGCTCTGCACACCATGTCCCTCATCTTACACCAAAAGCACAAAAGCCAAGGATTATAAATAAGTAAAATATATAAGGACATTAACATTTCTGCAGCCATCCCATCAGCTGAGTGGTGGGGCAGCAGGTTCCCCCGAATACGCAAACTCTAAGACCACCACAGGTCTCAGAATATTGAATGTTCTCCCTTCAAACCAACGGCCGTAGACCACATGACGCCCCCTCCATATGCCGCAACCTCAGACCCCTTCCCTTTGCCCCTACCCCTCCACTGCTACGGCAGCCACTCCACTGAGACTCTCCCACACACCACCGCCGCCGCCTCTGTATCAACACCACGATTGTCACCCCGCCGCCTCCTCTGTATCAACGCCACGATGGTCACCCCGCCGCCCCCTCTGTATCGCCGCCATGGTGACCACCCCACTGCCCCTCCCCTACCACCGCCTCCATGGCCATCCCGCTGCCATCTTGCACCATGGCCACAGCGGTCCCACTACTCCTCTGCATCATCGCCATGGTGACCACCCCTGACCCCAAACCACTGGCACGGACACTGCGGCCACCCCCTCTACTATCGCTGCTGTGAACATCCCATCCTCCACCCCTCCCACCACCGCCATGGCGGCCACACACACCGTCACCGCCACCATGGATGCCCACGCGTACCCCACTCCCTGCCACCATAGTAGGCACTCCTGCAGACAGCATCGTCACCAAAACCATAGACGCCCCACCCTGTCATCGCCTCCACACCTCTGTGGACACCCCCCCATTGACCCCTCGCCGTCGTACCTTGCCCCGTCCTACGCACCACAGCCAACGCAATGTACCCTCTGTACCTGCGGTCACGGCCTCACAGCTCAAGGACAAAGGGCCACTCCAGAAAAGATCTATTGGGATGCAACAGGATAGCGCAGATGGGCCAAGACGGACACGAAGTGGGAAGGACACTGTCCGGGAAGGGACAGCCAAGCCTCAAGCCTCCGAAGGTGTCCCATCCAGTGCTACCGAACAAAGAACTTTTGGGGCCCAGATTCCCAATATATACAACAATACTCCAGGTTCTGCACACTTGGAATATCAAACAAACAAAAACGACTGTCCCCCATGCTGTCTCTGAGGTAAGACAACCGCACGACTGACCTGGCCCGCTCCATCGCGACGCTGGCCGCTCCTCAGAACAGAGCGTCAGGCATCTCCGGCGGCTGCTGGAATCTGCGCCAGACTCCCAGCGGCAGCGTCAACTAACCGCACCAGCTCCGCCCACGCATGCGCAACAACTCGACCCTCAGTCGTGGGCCGCGCATGCGCGCCCATTTGCCGCAGAGCTGAGATCCTGCCGCAATGCGGGGGCGCCAGCGCCCTTTCAGACTCGAAGAACTAGGGGATGGTGTCTACTGGATTCCAAGTGGCCAAGGTGGTGGTGCCTTGAGAGGGGGAATCTTGGGACCACGTCCATCTTGAGGTTAATGGCAACATCTCCCTATTTTGAAATATGTGTAAAATGTTCAGGAAATAATACTTAGTTCCCCAACAAATCTTTGCAGGCACCACTAGCCAAGCAATCCTGATTTACAATCACCCTCACGTCTTCCTATACGCTGTACCAAAAATGCTGGTTTGGAAAAGTTAAGTTGATGCACAACCACAGTCAATGTAAATATGCTAGATACCTGAAGCCCTGTCTAGAAGAAAATACAACTCTAGGAAGATGTTGTATTGTTCAAATTTGGTGGGATTTTTTTACCCTTTTTCTAATTTCTGCAATTTTTTTTTGTAAATTATGCCAAACCAATTATAAAGTAATTAAACTCTCCGGTACAGAATGGATAGATCATTAAATTGTGAAAATTGGCTATTCATTTCTTGCAAAACAAAAACTGAACTTGGATCCCTACATAAAACAAGAGCCTTTACTTGGCTACATTTAAACTTTAACCAATAATCAATGATATCCGAAGTGGGGGAGATAGCGCTTTCATGCAACACTAATAAACAGATACATGATTTTTTTTTCTAATGATACTGTGTCTACAGATATAATGGACACTTTAGTAACTCCGAAATTTCTACATATGTGTAGCATGGAAAACGACAATGCTGAGAAGTGGAAGCTAAAGAAATAATCCTGAAGCTGTACTTGCATAGTGTTTTGCATAGCTTTGTCCTTTTCTCAATTGTCCATATTAAAGAACTGAGGGTAAAGGTGGACTACTGGTGACTAAATGGCTAAAATCCACCCCCCATCTCCCTAAGCTAGTGTTCCCAATGATCTTATATTCAAACAACTGTAAAGAGACATATTAATGCACACTTCTATCATAATAAAATATTTGAAACTATGTAATGTGCATCATGGAAGATAGATAATCTAAATAAATTAATGTACATATAAACAATAAAATACAATATGCCTGACATAAAGAAGTATTAGACTGAACCATGTGAAATTATCAATATCTAACAGGTTTTTGACCTACAAAAATTACAATTTATAATAGTTCAATTTTACATATTCATGTGAAGTAACATACGAAGGAGTTCAGAACACGCCACCTCAAAATATGCCACTCTGGCATATTTGACTATTCTGAGTTAACCCCCTATACATAGAAAGTCAACTCTAATCATGCGAGTGCATAGCAAAATATAATGATTAACTATACGTGGATATGTTATGTAAATAGATGTTCACATGCATATTGAAAAAAGTATGAAAGACCATACACCATTATAGTCTAGTGATGAAAACCATGCCTTTGAACTCAGACTCATTTGATTCAAAGTCTAGCTTTGACGCTTGACAGCAGTGTTAGCTTGGGCAAGTTATCTAACTTTCCCTGCCTTATTTTCCAAATCTGTATAATACAGGGGAATTGTACTTATCTTATATGATGATTTGACAATTAAATGAGTTAATATACATATTTAGAATAGGGTCTGATACAGACTAAACGCTCTATAGAAGTGTTGGCTCTTAGAACTGCACCAAATATTACTGTGGTACTTCCACCTGGAAGTGGTCCTTCCCAGGGGAGTGCAAATTGGGTATATATTTTTTATTGTTAACTAAAGTCCATACCTTATTCAGATTTCCTCATTTTTTTTCTAATATCCTTTTCCTGTTGCAAGATATCACACGTATTATGTTCAGTAGTCATCTCTCTAGGTTCCTCTGGGTTGTGACAATTTGGGTATTTTTTTTTTGATTTTGTTTTTTACTTTTTACCATGTTTATACTTTTTCCAGTGATCATTAATTGCTTTTAGAATTTAAAAATAAATATTAAGATAAAACAAAGTTATACTTAGTTTTCAACTCTAATGTACTTGATTGTCTAGTTTCTGGACCCATCTTCCACCTTTTGACAACTCCGACTACTCTCCTCATAATTTTCTGGCTGCTCTACTGCACTAAGAAGCTGGCTTTGGATGCCAGAGAAGGCACAATGGGCTCCCTGCACCCTACAGACAATCTAAAGAGAGCTACCATTTTGGCTCACTCATCTACTTAAGGAGGATAACTTTTATCAGCTTATAAGCCTGATTGAGCATATCCTGCAGTTGGGAAGTAAATATACAGAAAAGGAGACTTCACCAGTAAACTTTGCTATAAGGACTGTGCCACTAGACCTTGACGTGTCTCCCAACCACTCCATTTTTTCCAAAGTCTAGACTTATCCCTGAGTCAAACGCTCAGGAATATGAGTTTAAAGGATATCAAGTCTGGATTACAACTATTCTCTATACAACTATAGCTGGAGAATCTGCAAAAAGTGATCAGAACTCCTATATCACATCATATACAAAAATTATCTCATAGTAGATCAAAGACATACATGTAAGAGTTTAAAACATAAATTTGTTAGAAGAAAAGATAGGTGTAAATCTGTGTGACTTTGACTTATGCAATGATTTCTTAGGTATGACACCTAATGCACAAGCAACTGAAAAAAAAAATAAATTGGACTTCATCACAATTACATAAAAAGTTTTGCTTCAAAGGACACTATTAAGAAAATGAAAAGATAACCAGCAGAATGGTAGAAAATAGTTGCAAATGATATAGCAAATACAGGAAGTCTCACAATTCAACAATAGAAAGAGAAAAAAAAATTTTTTTAACAGGCAAAGGATTTGAATAGAGGATTAACCAAAAAATGGTAAACAAATGGCCAATCAGCACATGAAAAGATGCTCAACATCATTAGTCATTAGGGGAATGCAAATGAATAACTCAATGAGATGCCACTTCACACTCTCTAGGAGGGCTATAAACAAAAAGACCATAACAAGTGTTATGGAGGATATGGAGAAATTGGAACCCTCACACATCGCTGATAGGAATGTAAAATAGTGCAGCCACTTGGGAAGAGAGTTTGGGAGTACCTAAAAATTTAACCAGAAAGTTACCCTATCACCCACAATTTTACTTGTAAGTATATAACCCAAAAGAAGTGAAAACGTACATCTATACAAAAAGTTGCACATGAATTTTCATAGCAGTCTTATTATAATAGTCAAAAAGTGGAAGCATCCCAAATGTCTATCCCAATGTCAATAAACAAAATATTATGTGGGGTGGCACATCCATACAATGGAATATCATTTGATCATAAAAAGGAATGAAATATTAATTCAAGCTATAAAATAGATGAACCCTGAATGCTAAACAAAAGAATCCAAACACAAAAGCTATAAAATCGATGAACCCTGAATGCTAAACGAAAGAATCCAAACACAAAACGCCACATTTTGTATGAGTCCATTTGTATGAAACGTTCAAAATAGGAAAATCCATAGAGACAGAAAGCTGATTAGTGATTGTCAGGGAATGGGGGAGGGGTGAATGGGCAGTGACTGCTAAAGGTTATGGGGTTTCTGTACAGGATGATGAAATGTTCTAAAATTAGATAGGTGATGGTTGGGATGACTGTAAAACATTGTGAATATACCAAAAAACACTGAATTGTGCAATTTTAAAAAGGTGGACTTTATGATATGTGCATTATAAATCAATTTTTTTTAATCTCCATTGAGAGACATTCTATACAAAATTCCTGACTAGTAATCCCAAAACTGTCAAGGGCATCAAAAACAAAGAAGTCTGAGAAAGTTTCTGAGTCTTGTCACAACCAAGAAGAGCCTTGAGACAGGAATAGTAAATGTAATGTGTTATCCTGGATGAGATCCTAGAACAGAAAAAGAACATTATGGAGAAACTGAGGACATCTGAATAAAGTATGGACTTCGGTTAATAATAATGTACCAATATTGGTTCATTATTTTGTAACAAATGTACCATACTTATGTAAGATGTTGATAATATGGAAATATATGTATGAGGTATAGGGGAACTCTCTGTATTTTCTTTGAAATAATTATGTAAACATAAAACTGTTCTGAAATAAAAAGTTAATTAAGGGGGGAAAAAAACAGATCAAGAAGGGATATACAAAAATGTCCTAACATAGTGACCTACACAGGACAAGAAGGCTGGTGGAAAAGGGTAGAAGGGAGAGGTCCCACTGAAAAATCTAATTCTAATTTTTTTAAAAATTTTATGTCATTTGATTTATGAACTGTACCAAATAAAAAGCAAACAAGCAAATAGTACAGAAAAAGTTGTTCAAGGAAATTTGTCTGGCAAAAGGACACAATAAATAAGGTTAAAAGAAAAGAGACGGGAGAACCCATTTGCAATATACTTAGAGTAAATTAATATCTAGCCATTACATCAAGAACTCATAGAAATCAATAAGGAAAAGGGAACTTCACAGAAAAAGTGCAAGCATGCAGAGTCATTCTGACGTATTTGGTCTTTGTGATCTCTCTACTCTGCACCTGTTGCAGCTCTCTCTACCTGGGTGGTCCTTCCTACTTTCTGCTTTTAACACAGCCTGTGGACTCCCCACTCTAGCCCTAGCAGTCCCCTGGCAGGTGAAGAACAAAGAACACCAGGCTTCCTCCCTGGTTTTGGAGCCCACCCTCCAGCCATTATCAAACTCCAGGCCACCATCAGAAAGAGTGAGGAGCAGGCAGGTAAATACTGAAGATGTTGAGAAACAGCCAGAAGAAAATGTTAGATTCTAACTATGAGGTCTTTGGATTTTAAACACATTCTGGTCTCCAGAAAGTCCGCTGCTTGGACAAGATCTGCATAAATCCCAATAGCTTTATTTTGAATTTTCTTGCTTTTTGAAACAATCCAAATAAACAGTGATAACTTCAAATACACAGACTTGACATTTTGTGAGGTAACTTGGTCAATCTTAGCAAAAAAGTTTGAGAGCAGGGAGGAGCAGAGAGAAAGTTTATTTTGTTTTGAAGGCAGATTTCTATATTGAGTTTTTTGTTAAACTGTGAAATACTGATGAAACATTAATAAATTCTTGTAGGAAAGTGAGTGGTAGATTTAGATGTTTTGAGTCATATAAATTGTTTTGTATTTCCTGAATTTGAGGCAAATATAAAAAGTCCTACCCAGACATGAAAATAAGATGTGCTGCTACTTGGATAAAAGACTTTTGGAGGAGGTGAAAAAACACTTTAAAATAAAACAAACATAACTATATCACAGAACAAAATATAAAATCATTAATTGTTAAATATGAAACAAGATATTATAAAGTATTGTTTGTGACCACTAGACAATCCTCAGTCTATCTTTTCTGGCTTTGGGGAAGAGTCTTTAAAATATTATATTTGTCTTAAATAAAAAGCATTTCTGCTAATATGAAAATAAAATAGTTATATCCACTAAAACATTTTTGAAAATCTCGTTCTACTATATCAGAACTAAAACAAATATAAAAGAAAAATCATAAAATAAAATGCAAACAATTTGAAGTACAGGTAAAATGATTTTATATCTTAAAAATTTGTGGAATGTAGACAACACTATTGAAAATGGTACCGCAGAGAGACTAAAGTTCTTTTTACAACAAAAATAAAAATTCAGAAGCAGAAACTTAAGGCAATAAAACTATAAAGACAAGGGGCCAGCCCAGTAGTGTAGTGATTAAGTTCATGCGCTCTGCTTTGGCGGCACAGCGTTCACAGCTTCGGATCCTGGGCGTGGACCTACCCACCACTTATCAAGCCATGTTGTGGCAGCGTCCCTTATAAAGCAGAGGAAGATGGGCACAGATGTTAGCCCAAGGCCAATCTTCCTCAGCAAAAAGAGGAGGATTGGCAATGGATGTTAGCTCAGGGCTAATCTTCCTCACACACACACACAAAAAACTATAAAGACTATAGGGTTTAAAGTTTGCGTTGTATGTGAGTAGCTATTTTTATTATTATTTATTTTACAAATACATGTTCTTACTATGCAGCAGGTGACTTTACAGGCACTTTAACATTAGTCCAAATAACAACCATATGAGTTTATTTCCTACCTCCATCCCTTTTACAGATTAGAAAACTGAGGCCCAGAGAGATGAAGAACCACACTGAAAGTCACACAGCTCACAAGTATCTGAATCCAGATTCCAACTCAGCACTCTGGTTCCCATGTCCCTGCTCTTAACCACTACCCTATGCTGTAATGACAGTCTACCAAGGGTAATTATCATTTTAATTCCACAAAGGGTTTGCACAAATCCATATATATCAACCTAAAGCCCAAGAAGAAAGCTGGGTGAAAAGACAAAACAGGACACACACACCTTCAGCAAGGAAGTCCAAAAACTGCCCAGACCGGCTCCTAGCTCAAGGCACTGGGTGGCAACCTTTCATTATCTGCATAATTCATTCATTCACAAGAAAGCTGACCAGGAGAGAGAAATCTTGGCTGTAGGCTCCTTCCCCCAATCTGGGGAACAGCAGGAGGAAGATTCTCCTAATGGCAGCCTTGGAAAATCCCAGGACCAGCTCTGGAAGAGGCTGAGTGAGGAAAGAGAGTGCTTACTCTTCTTGAGAATGTTCAAACAAAAAAGACACTCTTTTATCCACCACTGTTGCACATTCTCACTGTGTCCAAGCTTTAGACAAGAACACCCTAGATGGTCAGCAAAATCCCATCTACTGCCTGTACATTTTTCAAATGGTAGGCAGGGAATCAAAAGAAAGACTATTTTGTGACATATGAAAATTATATGAAGTTCAAATTTCCGTGTCTATAATAAAGTGTAATTAGAACATAGCTGAATAGAAAAACCCAGTCTTTCCCTCCTGAGTAGAGAAAAATCCAGTTCTCCACCTCTTATGTGTTTCTCCTTTAGTCTCACACTCACACAGAATACTTCATTTCTGATACTTCTGTTACCAAATGTGTGTGTGTGGGGTTCTCCACACCAAGCAATTCTCCAAGACACCAGCTGGGTGTCCTCATATTTAACTCAACTCTGATACTATCTACCTGGTTATAATGTCAGATCCCATAGCTGGAGGTCTCAGTCACACGAAACTGCCCCCCACTTCAGATGCCAATCACGAGGAGTAGATCCCCATATTACCCAAAACTTCTGTTTAACTTGGCTACAAATCAGGGATTCCTGTGACTTCCTTCTCCTCTGGGTTCTATTAATTTGCTAGAGCGGATCACAGAACTCAGGGAAATATTTACTTACATTTATCACTTTATTAAAGGATGTCATAAAGAATACAAATGAACAGCCAGATGAAGAGATACCTACTGTAAGTTCTGAGAGGGTTCCAACCACTGGAACTTCTGTCCCTGTGGAGTTGGGGTGTATCACCCTCCTGGTACTTGGATGAGTTCACCAACCTGGAAGCTCTCCAAATCCCATACATTTGGGATTTTTATGGAGGCTTCCTCACCTAGGCATGATCAATTATTAAGTCCATTTCCAGCCCCTCTCCCCTCTCGGGGGGTGAGGAAGGGTCGCTGAAAAATCCAAGCTGCTAATCATGGCTTGGTCTTTCTGGTGACCAGCCCACTCTGAGTTCTTCCTAGTGCTTTTATTACTTAGGAATTTACTACGCTTTTAGGAGCCCTGTGTCAGGGACAGGGGTAAAAGACCAAATATTAGAGCAAGAGATGCTCCTAACGTTCTTACCACTTAGGAAATTACAGGGGTTTTAGGAGCTCAGTGCCAGGAACTGGGAGCAAAGACCAACATATTTTCTATTATCTCACAACAGCCATGCCCATTTGTTTACATATTATCAACGGCTACCACTACACAGTTGAGTAGTTAAAACTGATAGGATTCAGGACACACTACTCCAAAATATGGCACCTTGGCATATTGAATATTTTAAGCTGAAGGAGTTTGAGAAAATAGCAGAAGCAGGAAGGTCACTTTGATCTTCTCTCCACCCTTCTCCTCCGAAAAGAGGAGGACCTCTTTTATGACCTATTGGTCATAAAAAAACTCTTGTGAGAGGTGCCCTCCCTATACCTGGAAGGAAGGAGCATCCTTATTTCCAAAGACACAGGGAATCCAAGAAAATCTGAACAAACAGGCCTTGTTAAATTTCCCCCAGTTTACTACACTAACCTCATACTCTCTGACCTATCATATTTCTACATGACTGCCCACCTCATCAAACCTAGCATAAAAACAATCAGGTCTAACTCTTTCTTCAGATGTTCATTTCCTTAGAAATGAAGGCTCCTGTGTCACATAAAACTTATCAAATATACTTGCCTGCCTTTGTCAGTTTAATTTTCTGACCCAGTCAGGGACCCTGAGAGGGTTGAGGAAAACGTTTTCCTCCCCTATACAGCAGAAACCATATGCTCCATAAACACAAAAATATTTACTATCTGGATGTGATGATAATTTTTTGTGTCAAATTGACAGGGCCAAAGTACCCATATATTTGGTCAAAAACTAATTTGTATGTTGCTGTGAAGATATTTTTTAGATGGGATTAACATTTCAATCAGTAGACTTAGCATCAAGTCTATTATTCTCCACAATGTAGGTGAGCCTCATTCAATCAATTGAAGGTCTTAAAAGAAAACAGACTGAGGTCCCCCTAAGGAAGATGCAATTCTGCCAGCAGACGGCCTTGGGAATCAAGCTGCAACATCAACAGTTTCCTGGGTCTCCAGCCTGCCAGCCTACCTTGTAGATTTTGGACTTGCCATCCTCCACAATAACATGAGTCAATTCTTTAAAATAAATCTCAATCTTTCTCTCTCTCAAAAGAGAGAGAGAGAGAGAGACCAACCCTATATACACATTCTATTGGTTCTATTTCTCAGGAGAACTCTAATACAGATTTTAGTACTGAGAGTGGTTCTAAAGGAACAGAATCTTAAGGATGGGTTTTCTGAATTGGTTCTAGGGTTTCTGCAATTGGTTTTTTAATCTAATTAGATTTAAAGGCATTAATAAGTCTATATCCAGTAGTAAAGAGAGCATGGATTGTCCATGGTATGATGTAGCAATAGAGATATGCAAAATATCACCTTTGGATACCCCTAATCACATACTTACAAGAAGCAAGGTTCTGGGTGACCATGGATATGATACCCTCAAAAAACTTTCTCAAATTAATGGTTAAAATGAGATGGGCTGATTATATGGCCTCATGGAAGTTCCCTATGATCATATAACAGAGGAAGAGAAAACTCAGGCCTGCATGATATGCAGACACCACCTGAAAGTAGACACCTTCAGGATGATGGTCTCTTTCTGGGATATTCCTGAAGGACAGTGGTAAAAGGAAATCCTTCCAGTGGGCAGAACTTCCAGCAGTGCACCTAGTTGTTCACTTTGCTTAGAAGAAATGGCCAGACGCATGATAATCTTTAATAATCAAGTGGACAGTATGACTCATTCTGTGGATACCAGTCAGTCCCTTTCCCCAGCCAACACGGTCATTGCCCAACAGACTCATGAACAATGAGGCCATGGTGGCAGGGATGGAGATTATACATGGGCTCAGCAACATGGGCTTCCACTCACCAAGGCTAACCTGGCTACAGCCACTGCTAAGAGCCCAATCTGCCAGCAACAGAAATCAACACTGAGTGCCTGATATGGCACCATTCCCAGGGGTGATCAGTCAGGTACCTGGTGTCAGGTTGATTACATTGGACTGCTTCCATCATGGAAGGGGAAGCATTTTGTCCTTACTGGAATAGACATTTACTCTGGATATGGATTTGCCTTCTCAGTTTGCAATGCTTCTGCCAAAACTACCATCCATGGACTTACGGAATGCCATATCCATCATCCTGGTATTCTACACAGCATTGTTTCGGATTAAGGAACTCACTTCAAAGTGATGGTGTTCAGGACATGCTACCCCCAAATATGGCACCTTGACATATTAAATATTTTAATATGAAGAAGTTTGAGAATATGACAGAAGCAGGAAGGTCACTCTTACCTTGCCTGTACCTCACCCTTCTTCCCTGAAACAGGCCATAAACCCTCGTGTGAGAGATGTCCTCCCTATATCTGGAGGAATGGACCATCCTTATCTCCAAAGACAAAGGGACGCCGAGAAAAATCCAAACAACCAAGCCTTTCTAAATTTCCCTCAGTGTACTACAATTACCTCATACTCCTTAACCTCTCATTCTGTTCCATGCCTTCCCACTCTTAAATAAACCTAGCATAAATATCCTCACGTCTAACTGTTTCTTTGAGTCTTCATTCTTTATTAAGGCTCCTGTGTCACATAAAACTTACATTAAATAAATTTGCACTCTTTTTTTCTGTTAATCTGTCTTTATAAGTTTAATTGTGAGACCCAGCCAGGAACCCTGAGAAGGTCAAGGAAAACTTTTTCCTCCCCTACAACGGCAAATGAAGTGCAGCAATGGACCCATGTTCATGGAATTCACTCTTCTTACCACGTTCCCCACCATCCTAAAGCAGCTGGCTTGATAGAAGGGTGGAATGGCTTTTGAAAACTCAAATGCAGTGCCAGCTAGGGGCAATACCTTGTAGAACTGGGGCAAGGTTATCAGGAGGCTGTATGATATGAATCAGCATTCATTATATGGTGCAGTTTCTCTGATAGCCAGGATTCACAGGTCCAGGAATCAAAGGGTAGAAATGAGAGTCGCACCATTCACTACTAACCCTAGTGACCCTCTAGCAAAATTTTTACTTCCTGTCCCTGTGGCTTATGCTCTACCAGAAGTGATCTTAGTTCCAAAGGGAAGGATACTTCAAACAAAAGACCCAACAGTGATTCCACTGAACTGAAAGTTGAGACTGCCACTCAGCTACTTTGGGCTCCTCATGTCTCTGAATCAATCAAATAAGGGAGCTACTGTGCTGCCTGCAGTGATTGATCCTAATTACCAATAGGAAATTGGACTACTACTCCACAATAGAGGTAGTAAAGAGTATGTCTGAAATATAGGAGATCCCTTAGGGCATTTCATAGCATTACTATACCCTGTAATTAAAGCCAGTGGAAAACTGAAACAACCAGGCAAGACTACTAATGGCCCAGACCCTTCAGGAATGAAGTTTTGGTCACCCCACCAGGTAAAGAATTACAACCAACTGAGGTGCTTGCTGAAGGCAGAGGGGATACAGGACGGGTAGTGGAAGAAGTTATAAACACCGGCTACAACCATGTGATAGTTACAGGAAGGAACACTGTAATAGTGATGAGTGTTTTTTCTTATTGTGTTATGGATAGGTTTGTGTGGTTGTATGTTCATATATATCTTTATTTTCTTCCCTCTCTTATCTCCTTATCATATAACATAAGACATAGTAACTTAATATCATAGTATTTAGGTATTGTTAACTTTATATTTCATTTGCAGGATATCAAGGAAAATAATGAACATCACCCAAAGAGTTTGCATTCTCTTCTCCTCTAGGGAAGGGGTGAGTGAGCTTTTCATTTTATGCTAGATAGTTGTATCATGTTAGGCAGAAGTATGACGTTGCTAATGTCTTTATTTGGAAATTAAGTATGGATTAAGGAGATGTATATGGGTGCCATGTTGACAAGGGGTGAAGATGGTAATTTTATGTGACAACTTGGCTGGGCCACAGTAACCATATACTTGGTCAAACATCAGCTTGGATGTTGCCGTGAAGGTGTTTTTGGATGAGATAACATTTAAATCAGTAGACCTTGAGTAAACTGACCCTTTAGAGAAAAAGTTTTCTGATCTCTACCCTAGTCACTTGGCCTACATCACAAAAGTTCTCAGGGATTCCTGGTCAGAATAGTGTGATTAACAATCTTCCTCACAGTATTTATTCCTGCATGCCATACTAAAAAAGGTTGATTTTGAAATGTAAAGCCTAAAAAATATTTTTAAAAAAGAAGGCAAAACATATAGACCAATGGAATAGAGAGATCAGAAATAAACCTTTGCGTATAGGTCAAATGATTTCAACAAGGGTGCAAAGATCATTCAATTGGGAAAGGACAGTCTTTTCAACAGATGGTGCTGGGAAAATTGGATATCCACAGTGCAGTTGGAACCTTACTTTACATAATACACAAAAATTAACTTGCAATGGATCAGAGACCTAAATTTAAGAGCTAAAACTATAAATCTCTTAGAAAACATTAGTGAATGCTTCATGACATTAGATTTGGCAATGATTTCTTGGATATGACATCCAAAGTACAGGAAACAAAAGAAAAATAGTTTAATTGGAGTACATTAAAATTAAAAACTTCTGTTGCATCAAATCAACAGAGTGAAAAATCAAACCACGGAATGGGAGACAATATTTGCAAACTATATATCTGATAAGGGGTTAATATCCAAAATATATCAAGAACTCCTACAACTCAACAACTACAACAACAACAAAAACAACCTTATTAAGAAATGGGCAAAGGAGGGCCGGCCCCGTGGCTTAGCGGTTAAGTGAGTGCGCTCCGCTGCTGGCGACCTGGGTTCGGATCCCGGGCGCGCACCGACGCACTGCTTCTCCGGCCATGCTGGGGCCGTGTCCCACATACAGCAACTACAAGGATGTGCAGCTGTGACATGCAACTATCTGCTGGGGCTTTGGGGGGAAAAATAAATAAATAAAATCTTTAAAAAAAAAAAAAAAAAAAAAAAAAAAAAAAAAAGAAATGGGCAAAGGACTTGAATAGACATTTCTCCAAAGTTATACCAATCAGTAAAAATCAGTATTCAATGAGATACCACTTTATACCCATTAGGATGGCTATTATATTAAAAAGTAAAACCAAAAAACAGAAAATAACAAGCATTAGCAGGGATGTAGAGAAATTTAACCCTTGTGCCTTGCTGTTGGGAATGTAAAACAGTGCATCAGCTATGAGTTCATCTGTACATAGTCTCCCAAAAAAATTAAAAATAGGTTTATCATATGTGGTAGGTATATGTAGTATGTACATACAATGGAATATTATTCAGCCTTAGAAAGGGAGGAATTCTGACACATGGCTACAGCATAGATGAATCTTGAGTACATTATGTGACTAATATAATCCAGAGAGCAAAGTACAAATATTGAATGATTCCACTTATATGAGATACCCAGAAGAACAATATCCATAAAGACAGAAAATAGAATAGTCATTGCCAGAGGCTAGTGATAGGGAGAAATGGGGAATTATTGTTTAATGGGTACGGAGTTTCAGTTTTGCAAGATGAAAAGAGTTCTCGAGATGTATAGTTGATGATTGCAAAACAATGTGACACACTTAATGCCACTGAGCTGTACACTTAAAATGTTTAAGACGGCAATTTTTTGTAATAGGTACTTTACCACAATAAAAAAAATAGCACAAAGCATTATGATGAACGAGCAAATTATTAGATGCATGAAATGCAAGTCCAGCTGCAAATTTTAAAAATACTAAAAAAGTCAGTATATTATACATTTCCAGGGAAATTGTTTTGGTTCTAGTAATAGCTTTATAAGTTACTGGTAAAATATACATTTTTTTTTTTATTTACAGTGAATTCTGTTGATAATTAAAAATAAGTAAAATTTTGTTAGCCCCACTCCCCTGGCCTCAACCATCATTATTCCATTGGTCCAAACTTGTACTATGCTCAAATACAACTCCTCTCCCACTAAGATTCTGGTTCCCTACCTCCTCATAGTTCAGCACCCAGCACCATTTTACCAGATATCAGAAATCTGGGTTCCCCAAAAGTTAATACAGCACCAAACTTGCCTTCCCAACTCTTGATGCCAAAGGACATGTTAAGCTGTCCCTGATTCTTAGAGACACATTTTACACAGAATTATGGAATATAAATAAGTGTATCTTTTAGCAGGAGGTTCATTAATTAAACAATTCACAGGACACTCATGGGGATCTTCAGTGCGGAGGAGCAGAAAGAGGGCAAAAAGGAGAAAGAATATAAACAACACGACTCATAATATTTCTCTGTCTCATCCCAAAAAGTGAATACCCACAGTTCACTTTTCCCAAAAGCAGGAAGCACCTTCTAATGCCTAACCTTATTTTGGGGCAACTTTTCAGCTTCCATTTGTCTGAAAGCTCTCCTGTTTAAAACTTCTCTTGATTGCATTTGCTCTACATAGGCCATGCATGCTGGAGATGACATGTTTAGAACAAAGTGATCTCCAATCCAATGACCTGGTGTGGGTCACTCCCCTTGGAACCTTTCATGCCTCTTCTCTTCCCTACTGTTTCCCCAAAATGCTTCCCACTTCACATTAAAGACAAGATACACTCCCATCCCTCCATGGTCCTTTCACATCCAAATCTCAGTTCAGACTCTTGCCTGCAGCCTAGCACCTCTTTCTCTCCATCCTTGTCTCAGCTTGGACTGCACAACCTTCAGGAAGCCTCTCAGGAGGTTTCAGAGGCAGAGACACCTTAACACAAAGCACATTCCCCACGCCAGTACTTCTATCTAGACTGCAAATAAACCTATCTATTAAACAAAATCTAACTTCTACCAGAATGAAACCTCTAAGATAAATCTGTGATCTCCCATTACACACACACAAGTAACTGAGTGCCTGCCCTCATACGGGCATTCAACACAAATAGTTTAATTGTATAAATCAGAGGTCAGCAACCATTTTCTGTAAAGAGCCAGATAGTAAATATGTTAGGCTTTAAGAGCCATAGGCCTCTGTTGCAACCACTCATCTTTGCTGCTGTAGTGTAAAAGCGGCCACAGACAATGTGTAACCAAATGGGCATGATTGTATTCCCATATAACATTACTTATGGACACTGAAATTTAAAGAAATAGTATTTTTCTTTTGTTTTTTCAACTACTTAAAAACATAAAAATCCATTTTAGCTCAAAAGTCATATACATACAGAGAGCAGTCCGGATTTGGCCACAGGTCATCCTTTGCTGACAGGCAGTATAAATGAATACAGTTTGAGTCAGTCCCAAATGTGTCTCTATGATCTCGTTCTTTCTGTTTTTCCAATTATCCTGCAGACTTGTCCCTAGCTTACCAGAGGATCACCCTGATGAAAATCCTTCACCATAGGCCATGCACCCTATACTCTATGGGTCCTGTGTACTTGTTAAACCCCATATCTTGCCTCTCCCTTCTCTCTCCATATGTTTGTAAGGCAGGCCTTTTGTCTTTTGGCTGTATCTCTGATGTGCTCAGGTTCCTTGTCTGTGAACTTCCATCAAATCCTTCCACTTCTCTACCCTGGGCTCACTGAGTTCCAGCCCACTCATTGTCTTCCCTAAGAATCCCTTCCTGGCTATCCTCTAGGCTCCTAAACACACGGTACTTAGCTGATCATCCTCTCATAGACAGCAGGTTGTCTGATTGCTTGCCCTCTCTCTTCCAACTCAGGTCCCCACAAGAGCCATAGCTATTTTGCCAACAATTTCACAAATGGGCTGGCAAAAAGTGAACTTTCAATCAACATTACAGAATCAATGATTCTCACTGCTAGGAGACACATTAAGAAAGAAGAAAACTGAAACAAACTGGAAATCTTTTAATGTATCTGGCATCATTGCTAGTAGAGACAGCGGCTTAGATGGGGAGTGCCACCAGACGAAACTAAAAAACAGAAGCAGCAGTGGCTCTGTGGTGGCAAGAGATGGGCTGCAGAGAGTGCCTTACAGGTTGAAACTTGCCACTGGGGCTGCTGGCAACTCACAGGATATGCAGCTCCAGTCCTGAAGGTGAGGAACTGGATTCTTGTGATATTGTGACTTACAATAAGACATATATATTTGGTCTTCATCCCCCTTTCTGTCACAGAGCTCCTAAAACCTTTGGAATGTCCTGTAATCAGAGTGATAAAGGTCCCTTTTGTTATGTTAATGAGGTGACAATAGAAGGCCTGGAAGGATGGGGGCTGGTTTTGTTGCCAGGAGAACCAAGCGATTAGAAAGTTGGAACTTTCAGTCCTATCCCCCTGACCTCTGGGGAGAGGAGAAGGGCTGGAGATTGAATCAATCTCCAATGGCCAATGATTTAATCAATCATGTCTATGTAATGGATTCTTCATAAAAACCCAAAAGGACAGGATTTGGAGAACTTCCACGTTCTCGGTTGGTGAACCAGAATGTTTCCACATGCCACCATGCCGGGCTCAGGGCCCAAACTCCATGGGGACACAAGTTCCTTTGTTCAGGACCTTGCACTAGGTATCTCTTCCTCTGGCAGTTGATTCCTATCTTTTAATATCCTTTCAATAAACTGGTAATCTAGGGAGTAAACTGTTTTCCTGAGTACTGTGAGCCACTCTAGCAAATTAATTGAACTCAAGGAGAGGGTCATAGGAACCTCTAATGTAAAGCCAGTCAATCAGAAGTACAGATAACAACTCAGACTTGAGATTGGCATCTGAAGGAAGGGGACAGTTTCGTGGGATAAGCCCTTAACTTGTGGGATCTGATGCTATCTCTGGTAAGACAGTATCAGAACTGAATTGAATTGTAGGACACCCAGCTGGTGTCTGAGAATTGCTTGGTGGTACGGAAAAATTCAAACACTGGAACTGGGTGCACAGACCTTGACACCCAATGTCCAGTCATGCCTTGAGTATAACTCTTCTCCAGCTCCAAAACAGTTAGGAGAGACAGCTGGAGGGGTGGGGAACTGAAGGAACTTGTTAACTTGTAGGCTTCCCTTCAAGTCCTCCAAATACATCTTCTCCCCTGAGCTTCTTTAATATCTAGCACATTCTCTGAAAGTGATAAAGAAACTGATGCACAGATGATTTAAGTGACTTGCCCAAAGTTCCATGTCGTTTTTTACTATCATAAGGCTATGAAAATCACAAGCACGATTCAGTGAATCAGCAAGCTACAGATCCAGACAGTACTACAGATGTGGAAGATGTTACAGATGCTAAAAAAGTTATTAAAGAATGTGAAGAAGCATGAAACAATACAGAAGAATGTCAGAACAAATTATTGCTTGTTGGAACTGGGACACTCACTGATTCGAATGCTCAGTTATCATTATTAATTATGCAAGTGAAATATCTGAACCACTGAACTCAGTTAATGTTAGAGAGAAACTCCTGAAATAATTCCACTGGATGAAGATGTTCTGGTAACATTAGGAAAAGAAGAGTTCCAAAAACGAGATATGATCTTGAAATGGCACTTTCTACTATTCAGTCAAATGGAAAGTTAAAGGAAGACTTGCAAACAGAATGTGGGAGATCAAGATTTGGCCACCCTGAAATATATCTCTTTACCTTGATTGTTTTCTCTGAGAGACATTTGACCTCCCCCACTAAATGCCTAAAGAATTTGACATGGTGGCTCCTTCCTGGAACAGATCTTCTATCATGATGGCTGTAAAGATAATGTAGAATAGAGGTTACAATAGGAAAGGCACCAAGCCTCTTTTATCAAAAACTCTGTCTCTCCCTGACCACATTATCTATAGATGACCCTGAAAAGAATTGTCTTCATGCCCTCTGAAGTCCCAGGCCACTACCCGCCCCCAACATGCTCCTCGCCTTTAGCTGCAATACTTAAGCAAGCAGCTTAGACAGAGGGACGAGTTGCTCATTTCTGAGTTTCTCCCATGTACACATGTTATTAAACTTGGTATTATTTTCTCCTGCTAACCTGTCTTGTTGATTATTTGGCCAGCCATAAGAACCTTAAGGAAAAGGGCAGAGGGAGATTCTCACTCTTCCCCCGACAAGAACAACAATGGTTGATGAGCAACAACAGATACTGGAATCTCTTCATATACTACACAATGAATTGAAACATCACATAGTGACATTTTCTGAATTGATAACTTTTAATAAGCTGAAAACAAAAATGCTTAATATAAAGAATATAAGGAGAAACTCCTGATAACCTGGGGTGAGTTTCTAGAAGACCATTTTCCTCTACCTGATGGAAATGTGAAAAAAAGAGCATTCAAGAAGCAACTGCATAGCTGATAATCTCTAACATTTTATGAAGTGTTATTTAATAGATATCAATGGGTTATTTGGTGTCCCACATGATCCACATGTCAAAATTAGTGATTTCTTTTAGCCACTTTATATTGAGCTGCTGTTACTTAATGGAATTGCCTTGAGATATCCAGAAGATCCAACACAAATAAGATTAGAAGCCTTCCATCAGTAAAAGGATGGTCTCTTTTTCACACAGTACTTAAAGAATCTTGTCATTCAAGGATAATGGAAACACTGAGGATATCTACTTTATCTACTTAGATAAAGAACATTACTTGCAATTCAAAGCACATAGTCCATCTTCCTTTTATCTGAAATATGGTGCAATCTATTCATTTTGGAATGGTCCTCTGTCATTCATTTAGTGCTTTGGTGTTTTAAAATGTATGGACAAGAATGCAAGTAAAACATATTCTAGACTTAATATTATAAAATATTTAACGTACCTACTTCATGCAACAGTCCTTGCAAAATTCTTTGTTAATTTACGATATTGCTAAAGTAATCTTTTCCATTTAAATTTTATGACTGTTTCTTTTATGCATCTTGAGTTCTATTTGGTGCTTAACTCCTTTATATTTAAGAATTATAATGGAAAGGCCATTTAATTTGCAGATGGTTTTATTTATTTATTTTTTTGGTGAGGAAGATCAGCCCTGAGCTAACATCCATGCCAATCCTCCTCTTTTTGCTGAGGAAGACTGGCCCTGGGATAACATCTGTACCCATCTTCCTCCACTTTTATGTGGGACGCCACTACAGCATAGCCTGACAAGCAGTGCATCAGTGCACGCCCAGGATCTGAACCCGGGGCGTCAGCAGCGGAGCACGCACACCCAACCGCTACACCACGGGGCCGGTCCTGCAGATGGTTTTAAAACTGAAGTAGTATCTGATGAAGAAAGCAGCAAAATTTAAGAATATTTAGGAAATTTGCTTCATGTACACTGCCTTATTTTTTATTTTTTATTTTTAAAATAATTTTATTTATTTATTTTTCCCCCAAAGCCCCGGTAGATAGTTGTATGTCATAGCTGCACATCCTTCTAGTTGCTGTATGTGGGATGCGGCCTCAACATGGCCGGAGAAGCAGTGCGTCGGTGCGCGCCTGGGATCCGAACCCGGGCCGCCAGCAGCGGAGTGCGTGCACTTAACCGCTAAGCCACAGGGCCGGCCCATACACTGCCTTATTTTTATATTTGTTAAATATAAAACAACTAATGGATAAAGCTAGCAGGAAAACTATATTTTAATGTATTATATACCAAGTGATATTATATATTAAACTATTCTTGATTCTGTTGTTGCCAACAAAATTGTATTCATAAAATTTTATTAATCTTCTGTGACTTTTCTGTAAATAAAATTCTCTCATCTCAAAACAAAAGAAAACAAAAAACAGGAAGCAAAACTAATTGTGAAGTTCTTGGTAATCACAGACTATGCAATCACAAATAAAATAAATAAATAAAAATAAAATTAGCTTGTAGCCATGTACTTCCAATTATAAAACAGCTTTTTAAAATTTGTTAAAACTCAGTTCTAATAATGTACAGATGGAACAGGGCACAGATCCACATATTTATGGAGATATCTTCTAAGAACTTAAACTAACGACATAGGAAACATGAAAGAAAAATCTCTATGCATAAAATATCCTTTGCTTCCTTAAATAAAACCATATAATTGTCCTCTCGCCACTGAAAGTTTAAAAACCAATAAATTACCCATTCAACATTTACTCAGAGCCCCAACCACAGTGAAATTACAATGTTGAACAAAAAGGTTGGTTTTTTTTTGTTTGTTTTGTTTTTCGCTGAGGGAGATTCACCCTGAGCTAATTTCTGTTGCCGATCTTCCTCTTTTTGCTTGAGGAAGATTCGCCCTGTGCTAATACCTGTGCCAATCTTCCTCTATTTTATTGGTGGGTTGCTGCCAAGGCATGGCTGCCAACGAGTGGTGTAGGTCTGCGCCTAGGGAACTGAACCCCA
This sequence comes from Diceros bicornis minor, assembly GCF_020826845.1. NCBI lineage: Eukaryota > Metazoa > Chordata > Mammalia > Perissodactyla > Rhinocerotidae > Diceros > Diceros bicornis. The sequence continues at coordinate 76,348,916 of NC_080744.1, forward strand.
GGCCAACAAAGCAGAGGACGCCAAACTTAACCACTATACCACGGGGCTGGCCCCAAAAAGGTTTTTGATCCTCTTCTTTAGGCAAACTTGTCACCTCTTGCATTCAATTTTACTTGAAAAATATGTATTTTCCTACTGTTCTAGAGATTGATGCTGACAGAAAATTCACCACATGGACCATAACTTTATGTCCACTATACCACAGGAAAAGAAATGTCGGACCCAACTTGGAAGAAAGTGCACATATGCCTCTCATAGAAAACTGTGGCAGCCCTGTGGAGGGTTGGCTGGGCCTGAGCCCAGGGACCTGGGCTGCTTCTTCCACTCAGGGCTCAGGCAGACAGGCTCTCACCCTCATGAGGTGACACCCACCTGACAGGGTCCCTGCGGCTTCCCTTGAGCCAAGGTCACTTGAGGCCCTGGGTGCCTAACCAGTATTCATCATCCTCCTAGTCCAAGCCCCTTTCATTTTCCAGAAGCCTGCTTGCATTTACTGTGATTTTTTTAAAGTTCTACATTAAACCTACGATGCCTGCATTGTGCTTCTCTGGTTTGGCAACCACTGGGAGGGCAGGGAAACAGAGGAGGGGAGGGGGAAAGAGTGGAGGTGAGAAGAAGACAGGACAGAGCAGGGAGATACTGGGAGAGAGGGTTCTCAATGTGGAAGGAGGTGATGCAAACAGGGAATGGAGGAAGGCAAGGAAAAACCCTGTGGAACTGAACTGGGATTGAAAGTATCATTATAAATACAGAAAAAAAAAACAACAACACACACACAGTTTTATACACCTATATATAGTTATATACGACTACATATAGTTATATGTACATATACATGTATAGTTATAGTTATATACATAGCTATATCTATATACCTATATCTGAAAGGAACTAAAAGCAATAATACTAGTAGCACTGAGACTCTGGTTTCTAAATACCTTTCCCATTATAAGGAATGGGGGGGGTGAAATGGAGTCGGGGCAGGGGGAACAAAGTCCTTTCTTATGATAGAACGCCAACTACAAAATACTGAAGGAATGATGTAGTTAAAAAACATCATTTTTGACCAGAAGAGTAAAAAATTGTGTTGTGCCAACCAAAAAGGCATCACTTTAATACAGTCTTCAGGATATTTCAGACAGACTCATGTGGAGGGCATTCTATAAAATAACAGCCTTATGCTTCAAAAATAATAACCACACGAAAGGCAAAGAAGGCTAGGGAACCATTCCAGATTAAAGATGACTTTAAAAAGGCATGGTAGCTTGATAGAATCTATAGACCGGAACTACATCTCCTACAGAAAAAAAAAATGCTATAAAGAACATTATTGGGACAACTGAAGAAATTGGGATATGTACTATAGATTAAATGAAAGAATTGCATAAGTGTTAAATTTCCTGAATTAATAACTGTATTGTGGTTATGTAAATATGTATCCCTGTCCTTAGGAAATACATATGTGGCAACCTTCTCTCAAACTGGTCAGAACAAACAAACAAAAAAGTTTACACATAGGGAGAGGGGGAAATAAACCAAATGTGGGAAAATATTTAAAAATAGTGAATCTGGGTAAAGGGTAAAATGAGAGTTCTTTTTAATATTCTTGCAATTTCTATACGTTTAAAGTTGTTTCAAAATAAAAGTTAAAAATAGCATGGCTACACTCATTTGTTTAGTATATGTGCTGCTAAAGTGAGCACTACACCCATTTGTTTAAAAATTTAAAAATAGAATCTATGTATTTCCTTACATATGTATAAAATTATTTTATTGTGAAAAAAGGTTGGCTTCTGAAGCAAGTATAGATATTTAGCTTTATACTTTTGGTGGTACTCATAGACTAGATCTACCTAATTCTTTGAATAGCTATTTTATATTCCACTGTAAGGATATTATAATAATTTAGCCAGTTTCCAATATTTATTATATTTATTAATATTTAAGTGGTTCTTTAATTCTGTTTATTTTTATTTATATATTTGAATAGCCAATATGTTCACACAGTTAAAAAATCAAAATATACAAAATGACATACAGTGAAAAGTCTACTTTCAACCCCTGATGACCATATATCCCCATTTGCCTGGTAAAGACTCAGTTTATAACTATTGTCCTGGCATAATTATGAATAGCCCCTTCTTTGTGTCAGAAGTATGCTAGCTTGGGTGATAAATTATACAGACACTCTACTTAGATCCCTGTTCTTTCACCACTGCTGCCACCCAAAGACCTACAGAGGCACTGGTGTTATCAGTGTTTGTGTACACTTCTGGAGGAATTTTATGCACATGTAAGTAATATGCATATGTAAGTAAATACAAACATAAATTATATTTTAAAAAATTAAAAAAATGGGTATATCCATGCTTTTATTTAACTTTTATTTTGAAACAACTTTAAGTATATAGAAATTGCAAGAATATTCAAAATAATTCTCATTTATCCTTTGCCCAGATTCACTAATTTTAAATATCCTGTCACACTTAGTTTATCATGTTCTGAGCCACCATCACTTTCATCTGGATTACAGTTTCCAGCCCCCTCCTCTCTCAACCCTCCTTCTAAATTATTTGGAAAAATTAATACACAAAAGAAAGACTCCAAGAGGACAAATCTGGAAAATTCATGGAGTATGACATTGGCAGAAATGGTAGCAGAGGAAGGGGGCTGTGGAGGCAGCGGAGTGTGGAGGATGCACAAGGAGGGGCTAGCGATCCCAATTTTGAGAATCAAAGAATTATAAACCCTGTAGGCACACAGATGCTTTTTCTGTGATTGACATAAAACACCGGAAATGTCCTTTCTCTCAGAAGCCCTTTATAAACTAACAACTAACACATGTACCATACACTTGGAAGCATAGGCTAAAACAAAAACATAGAGGCTGAAATTTTAGCTTTTCCTGCAGCTAATCCTGAGTAACTTCAGTACAAGCCTTCATACACAATTCTGTTTAAGTCAACAAAGAAGAGAATCATATGGCCCATATTGTGTTCATAGTCCAATAAAGAATGGGAACAAGCTAATGAATTTGGATTTAAGTAGCCAGAAAATCACCATAGCTAAAGCAGAGGCCTCAGTCCCTCAAACCCCACCCAAACCTCCTGCTAGACATGCCAGTTATCTATTGACAATCATCATTTGTCAGTTTTTACATTGCTAAGTTTAAGGATTTTTGTCTGCTCTTACATTTAAGCGTAAGGGTCTAAGGATACACGCACTTAGACGTTCATGGCAGCAGTGTTTGTGATAACTGCAGACTACACAAGACTCAAACAATCCTCAGGTATAGAAGGGACCCATCTACTGTGGGATAGATATAGCTATAAGGATATCATTCACATATATATACATATATTTAACATCACTATAGATACACAAAGATGCTTAAGTATATATCTATACACATATATGTATACACACACATATATACATATATAGTGGTATTAGATATAGATGTAGTGGTAATAGATATAGACAGATAATGATAGAATACTATCTGGAGATGAAAAGGAACAACTGGAGCTATATACAACATGCATAAATATTGAAAACATAATATTAAGTGAAAAAAAAACACAGTTAAGAGCAGGGAAAACTACATAATCTGTATTCCTATATACAAGATACGTAATCACAGGGGATACAACTGTAACAAGCAGCATGGAGGATTCATCTCTGTTGGAAGAAGAGGTCAAGATTGGGAAAGGACCTCCAGTAGTTTGGGAGGAGCCAGAGATCTTCTTTTCTTCACTTGGGTGTGAGCCTGGCCTGAACAAGCCACTTAGCCTCTTTGTCTGACATTTTTATCATCTGTAAAATGTAATATTCCATGGAAAGCAAGACGAACAGTGGCCAATACAAAACAATTACTCAACAGATGCTGGATGATACTGGTTACATTCACATCCTCTGTTATATTCAACCCCCAACACCCCAGGTTTTGCTCAAAAGCACAATTGTTTTAATGGGCCAAGGAAGACAACAGTGAATTGGTCCGGATGACTCTGCCCTCCTTCTTTCCAGCACTGGCCACCTGACTGTAAAATGCAAAGCAAGATGCAGGTCTTGAGCCTCAGTTCTGACATGATCACAGGCCCAGCGCTGAATATAAAGGCCGTTTACCGAGTCCTGGGCTGCTCACTTGCCTTGGTGTTCAGCTCATCTCTCTGGCTGGAGCCTTTTAACAACAGAATGACTTAGAGAAACTGCTCCTGCATGTTGCCTCAACCCCCATGCCTTAGGTTTCTGCATCACAGTTGCTCCCACTCCCTTACCTGGAAAATCAGTTGGGCTCTCCTTAGACTAACAGAAGGAAGATTCTTCTCGAGTGCAAACAGACATGACTCCCAGCTTACTCTGCAGCAATATTTTCTGGGAGGGGCTACAACTCCTCCAGGACCTCTGTTTTTCAAATATATAAAATCATGCACCTGCTTCCTCATTAAGTCCCTGAGTAAGCTTCAGGGCAAACTCTGTTCACCTGCTTAATGCCAATCTTCTTAAACATGGCTGCTTCAGAAAGCTGAACTTGCAGTTCCAGTTCCACTGACGGGGAGAGATCCAGTTCTTCATTAAGGCAATCCTATCAGAAGAGCCTTACGCAGTTGGAACATCATAACTGTCTTTGGATTTATGATACTCCTAGAACTTGTGAGCATCCCCAACAGGCAAATCATGGGATGTCTCTGCCATATCAGTTAGAAGCTGTTGTGAGGTGCGGAGGTAAGACAGGACACCTCTAGGGCATGCCCTTTAAATCCCTGCCTACTTGGAAGGGTACCACACCTGGGTAACTCTCCAAAACAAATCTTAAACAGCAGCTGACTTAGATAGAACATAACCATAGAGCATTAGCCATCCACACGCACTCTAGGCCGAACTCTGCTTCTAGGACTCGAGGTTTGGTAGTGAGTCTTGTTCAGTGCATTTCAAACTGTAACGAGCATAGGAATCACCGGCGATCTTGTTACCATTTGGATTCTGTTTCACTACATCTAGGATGGGAGCTAAGATTTGATTTCTAACAAGACCCCAGGTGATGCCAATGCTGATGGTTCACAAACCTCACATTGAGTAACAAAGGTCTAGAATACTGCTTAGGGGCATACTTGTCAGGGAGACAAATCCAGATAGAATCCTAATTTTAACTAAACTGCTGTGAACTAAACTGCTTGAACAAGTCCTTTTCCTCCGTAGTTGAGTTTATTAGTAACCTCCACTCCCCTGTTCGCCTTGAGGAAGTTTGAGTAGGTACAGCACTTATTTACATATTAAAGTGGCCTTCAGCTCTGCACTCTCAGACTTGGTGCCCTGCAGTGATTTTCTCTACCCTAGGTTAGTGATCCCTAGTCCCACTGGTTGAGCTATTACTTTTCTCAAAGTGTGGTCTGTGGTCCTCAGATCAACCCTGGCACTTGCTAGAAATATAAATTCTCAGCCCCCAAACCAGACCTAGTGAATTAGAAACTAGGGGTGGGGGGTTGCACTCTTGTTTTAACAAGCCCTCAGGTGATGCTGATGCACACTCAAGTGGAGGAATCCCTGCTTTTGCCAGAGGGATACAGGAGTCAAGCAGAACCATTGGAGAAAAGCAAATATCCAAAAATGAGGAAAGGGCTAAGTTATAGAATCAAATTGTAATTGAAATGATAATTGCTTTATCAATATGAAAAATGTTTCTGATATTAAGAAAAGTTTTTTAAGCATCTACAACAGAGGAGATGGTGAAATAGAAAGGGTGGGCATGCAAGCGGCAGGTAGAGTGAGAAGCTAGATAGTAAGATTTCTACTTATATAAGAAAATGTAGCTGGTACTGGTAAAAGGGGCATCAAAATCTCTAAAGTAAATTCTGACTTCTAAGTTAAGCTTCATGCACGCTGAAGTTGACAATTACAAACAGAAAAGCTATATCAGGTCGTTCAAAATACAAGTGTATAAATCTGAAAGTAACACAAAAATGTGCTTCGCATCCTTCAGAAAGGGGAGATAGAGATGGGAGGAAACATTTTATAAAAAATTTGATTTCCTGCACACTCACACGACACTGAAACAAATAGCTATATACTGATATGTTGTGCAAAACTCATATAATCTTTTAAGATAAAGCAAGCAGCATTATGGCAAATGTGAACTAAAAAGCCCTGTGTTTGCCCTATGTGAGTAGGGATAATTTCATAGAAAAAAGAAAACTCTGAATATTTTTTTTTATAAAAGGAGTCATTAAAATAACTGATGAACTCTACCATCAAATTTACTGAAAAATATTTCAAACATTTTTAATGTTTGAAACATTAAATTTAATATATTTGACAAATATATTAAAAAAACACAAAATATTTTAAAAGGAAGGCACATAAATTTCCTCACAGATGATTTCTGTAGCCATAGAATTAATGCAAAAATATCTTCATACTGTTCTTTATGAAATCCAAAGATCTCTGTAGGCGACATTTGTAGACAGAATTGAAGGAAGAAAGTAAAAGATAAATAGGAAAAACTAGATCTTTTACAATTATATATTATATTTTACAATTATATATATTATATAGGGTACCTTTCTAAGAGTGTACATACAAATTCGTCTTTTAAAGAACGAAATCCTAAACGTAATAACGAAAAAGTACCAAAAAAATCAAAACTGATTTCCCACGGCCTCACAGATACAAACAGGGAAAAGCACTGGCGCGGACTCACGCGCTGCGCTCTGCTCCGCAGACGCAGGTAGGATCGGCCCCTGTGGGCCACCGTCCACCCTTCCCGCACGTCACCTTCCCACAGTGACCCGCGGCGGCGCGGGTTGATGGCGCGTTTCCTCCGGTCTCTTGTGCAGGAGGGTTCGCTGATCCCCGCCGGCACTGTGAGGGCTTAGTCGGTGCGGAATCGCGAGGGAAACCATCTATAATAATTTTAGTTTTCAAAATAGGCTATACTGGCCAGAAAAAATACTTCGGAATTACTAGTTCATTTCATTCCCTCAGGATAGTCCAAAAATATGAGTTTTAAAGAAGACAATACCACCGTAAAATATACGTCCTTTTAAAAAAGTATTTGATTCAGAAGGAATTGATTATTGACGAAAAAAATGACACCATATATTTTGAAGGAAATTTTCTTTTCTTTAGTTATATTCCTGTCTTCCGGAAATTTGTGACCTTGAAAAACTGGTTAATAAGAATTTCAAACTTGGCACATCCTATATCCTGAACAAATACATACTGCTACCGAATAAATTTAATACTGTTACCATTGTATGATCTATATAATACATACACACATACACAATGAAGGTAATTCTTAAGTGTAGATCTGAATAGAAAGAAACCAAAATGCCGATGTGCAAAGTGTAAGTGCACAACACAGAAGGTTGCAGTGGACTTTCATTTCCTAATTTTTTAATTGGTTATTTTTTCAATTAGTAATATAAGCACACATTCCTCCTCAATAAAGTCAACGTGGCGAAAAAAATATATATAGGCACATATCTCTGATTATTAAAAAAAAAGAAAAAGACTGGAAATAGTTGAAGATCATTCCTAAATATGACACTAGGAGTTTTATCGTGTTGGAATCATTCCCTGCCTCCCTCTTAATTTTTCTATAGTAATATTTTCTATCATCACATAAAAAAATTTTAAAAGTCATCTTCCAAATAATTAACAACTACAAGGAAAAAGGAAATAAGAAATAAATAATTTTTGCAGTAGTTTACATTGCTTACGTTGTGGAATGGAACAGATACGTTTCTGCTGTATTTTGTAAGATACAACGAAGCCAGAAGGAGGAGACCAGCACTGGGGAAACCCGTGCATTGGACAATGACGTTGAGGCAGAAAAGTGAGCTCCAGTGCCAGCTGGCGAGAGAGAGGAAAGGGAGCAGTGATTCATACAGTAGGGGTGAAAATAAAGGAAGCTCAGTAGCTACTTTGAAAAGAATTCTGAGACTTATTTATTTCAAAAGTTTGCAAAACACAAATTGTCAAGGTAAGAACATTTTAAAAAGTCAAAATTGTAATTTTTAACATAAATCTTGACGCTCAGGCGAAATTTTCTCTCACTCAAGCCAATGTTCTTGAGTTAGATGCATCTTTTTTTAAAGGAAAGTACCAAGAACGCAAAACAAAACCTACAAGTTTATTTAAATTGAATACCATTTAAATAAATTAATGAAGCATAATAGCTTCAACACAAATTTTTTAAATATTTGAAAATTTAGACCCATGAAATTAGATAAAAGAGAAATAAAAACAATATTATAAATAAGTTTATAAGCTACTTTTACAAGACAATAGTTCTGTAACCACTTTATTTTTCTGAGTAAAAGTTCATTTATCTATATTCTGAAATTCCAAAATCAAAACACAACAATCCCCTCCCCACCCCACCTCCCCAAAGGGACTCTGCGGTGGAGCAGTCGAGCACTATCACTGGTCTGTGTCTCGGTGGAGCAAACTACTGATGGAAATTCCCCAAACGGAAGCATCTCACAGGAGCTAAAAAGACAGAGGCCCGGAGGCGGAGGGAAGTCGCACCTGGCCCCGCCCCCCAATGCCGCTCTGCGCTTACAGGATCGTCCCTTGCGGGCTACCGTCCTCTCCGCCGTACACGTGACTTTCCGAGGCGCGCGACGAGCGATCCAGCAGAGCAGAGTCATGGCGCTTTTGCTTCTGGCGGCGGTCGTAGGCCAGGTGCGCAGTTGGAACCTGAAGCGACAGCAAAAGGCCTCTAGTCTACAGGATAGTGGCCGCATCCCGCTATCCGCTGTCCTGCAGATAGTCCAGAAGTAATTTCAAATTAACACAAAATTCAAAATCCACGTACCATAAAATTGAATCTGCCGAAATTAAAACGCAGTATCTACCAACGTGCTGAAAGGAAATCACAAATTGCAAGATGGTTTTTGTCCCGTTTTCAAATGCTTTGTAAGCTGACATAAAATGAACAGATTTTAATTAAAACTTCAACTAAATTTCAGCATAATAAGCTAATTGGTTGGGTGGGGGAAAGAAACCCGAAGACTTATTTCCGAGAGAATAAAATAGCTTAGTTAAAGCCAATGTTACAATTTCAATAGAAAGAAAATCTTATTTTCAGACTTGAGTACGTTTTCAAGCATGATAGGAAATCAGATAATTTTTGACTCTAACAAAGATTTCAAAGACCTATGGGAAAAAAGTAGAGAAAGGAGATCACCTACCTAGAAAAAATATGCTAACAAAAACTTCAGTTAGACGAATTCAAAATTAGTGACGGGACTTCTTCCAGTGAAAAATTAGCAAAAGAAGAAAACATGAGAATATATTCATTTAGAGAAACTTCAACAAGGTGAAAATAAAGTGATAATTTTTTTCTCAGATTGGAAAACCTTTTAAGAACAACCTACCAAGGATTTAGACTATGAAATTACATACATCTTATGAACTATCGTGCAATTGATGAGGAAAATAACGCACATACACACTTATGGAAGGATGAATTTGACATAGGACAAACACAACTGAAGAGGTTTTATAATAAAATATGAACTATTTATGTGTGTCCGTGGAAACGTATGTCCACGTTTGTAAATGAAATCTGTCAGCCTAATAGGGTTCACATCAGTCTTAACAATTCACTACAGAAAGTGGCATAAAAAGTGGATATGGAGCCAGGCTTCCTGCATTTTTACCGTGAATAATTATGAGTTGTGATTTTTCCCCAGAAGAAAAACACAGCATTATGTTTCAGTTTTGAAATAAAGATTAAAAAAAAGATTCCTGCTCAAATGAAAGCAGTTATTTTTGGTTCTTGTACTCATCTTTTTCTTGCTCTTTTTCTCCTTTTGGGCTTTTGAGACTTGATCCCTCCCATCACAACACAGCATTATCCCCAGCAGCTGCTGCTAACATTCTGTGAGCTTTTTAATGAGGCTGACTTTGGCCTCTCATTTTCTTGATGCCAGATGGCGCTGCAATACTGAATCCTGTAAATCAAGTGAAGTTTCCATTCCTGAAACATGAGCGACAAAGGCATGAAAGTAACTTTTGCATGGAATACTTATGGGCTGATCTGGGATCCTGCACAGGAAAGTCTAAGTGAATGAAGAGAATGGTGCAAGCTATAAGCCATAGTTCTGTGACCTCTCCCTTGGCCTTTAGAACATTTTTTTCTCTGCCAAACCCTCTATCCTTTTGCCTGCACAGACTCTTTCTCTAAAACCAAGAGTTTGTGTTAGCAACTTTTCAGACACCAAAAATTTCAATTTACAGTGTCACCAGCGGCATTCCTATTAAGGGAAGATGTCAAATGTAGCTAATGAATGTATAATAAAAGAACAGCATAAAATCAAGTAATTGAAGTGTGATTGAATACCCTCAAAATCTAGCCCCAGTGTGTATAACTATTCAACTTGATTCAGGTGGATGAAATATTCTCTACCTATGGTGCCTCAAATATTTTGTCATCTGTTCATACCCTGTTTCCTACCTGGAACAAAAATCCTATTTTTGTCTTCTCTGCCCTATTTTCATTGAGTTTCTATTGCTTACCCTTTATGTCTCTAGTCAAAATTTGCTTCCTGCAAGGAGACTTCTCTGATCACTTAAATTTAGACTACATGCCCATACATTCTCTGAAATCCTCTAGTACTGTGCACAATCCAATACACAGCATTTCTACTTTAAGGGAGGAAAAAAATCTTTTTCTTTCTACTCTTCTAGGTTCTCAGCTGGGGCTCTGTAACAAAAGATAGATTAACAAGAGAAAAGCTTACAAATTTATTTGTTTTACAAGATAAGAGAACCTTCATAAGGAAATGAGGACCCATAGAAACAATTAAACTTGAGCATTTTTATACAAAGTTTGATGAAGAGTGGAAAGACATGGAAGAATGTGATAGGACAAAAGGGTATGAGCCAAGTGTAGTGAACTGGAGGAAACTTAGCAAGGCCTGTTCATTCAGATTCCTCTTGGTGTCCCTCTGCCTTCAGAGATAAGGATGCTCCTTTCCTCAGAGTATAGGGAGAGCACCTCTTTCATGAGGGCCTTACCACTAACTGCTTCAGGGAAGAACATCAGAGAGTCCGTCCAACACCTTCTCTTTCCCAAATTCCTTCAGCTTAATATATTCATTATGCCAAAGTGCCATATTTTGGGGTAGTGTCTCCTGGAGCCTGTGACTACCCAAAATTTAATTGCCTATTCATGTTTGTGAATTCCCACTCCACTGATGTCAACTACAGGAGGAAAGCTGTATTTTCATTCACCTGTCCATCCACTACATTTAATAAAGTACATGCCACATGGTTGTCACTCAAATTTTGTTTGCACACATGCAGCAGTTTCCTTATATCCGTCTTCTTGTCCCTAAATTAGGTAAAATTTAGCATTTAAGTAGCATCACCTTAAAGTCCAAAAATACTTTTCCCACATTATGATTCCTCAGTTTCTCCTAATTGGATAGAGGTAAAATGACATCAGTCCTTCCTACCTGTTTGTTTTCATCTCTTCCTCCAAACCTCCATTTACAACTCTGTGAACAGGCCATTTGGATTTCTTTGTAATGTGTCAATGTGACATGCTCTTTCTTGCTGGCTTACACTTGCAAATTTTCCTCTCTGTTTGTATGTTTTTTCCTTTCTAAATTCTGTGCACTTGAAATCTGTATTCACCTTCTAAGAATTAACTCCCTCATTATCTTACTTCAGAAACTTTCTTCAGAAATGAGATGTTTACAGCTCATGTTGTTTTAAGATAGAGAAGATCCTCATTACTTGTGGATTCAGTATTTGCAAATCCACCTGTTCACTAAAATTTATTTATAACCCCAAAATCAATACTTGTGACACTTTCATAGTCATTTGCAGACAAGCAGAGAGTGGCAAAAAATCTGAGTCACCTTTGAGAGCATGTTCTCAGCTAAAGTCAAACAAAGCAATGATCTGCCTTTTTGTTTCAGCTCTCATAGTATAAACAAGTATCCTTTTCATAGTCTATTTAATGTCACTGAGTCTGTGGATTGACTTAGGTCTGGATGTTTGGTGGAAATCTGTTGCATTTTTGGCTTTTCTTCTTATATAAATCAAATGATACTCCAGTAGGCTTCCCATCTATTTAGTTCTAGGGACCCTCTGATCAGTTAGCTACCACCAAAGATGATGTGCTAAAACATGCTGATTATTGGTATATTCCCGCCAGCCTTTATGGTAAATCATACACTGTCTCTTTGGCAGTTAAGTGCTCACAGGAGCAAACTGAGCCATCGCCAGCTGCATGAGATAACACAATAAATCTTGAATCCCTGGTAATTGCCCTGATATTGTGAATTCAACCCAATCAGGTGTTATATTTTGCTTTCCTTGGTATAACAACCTTATTATCCACTTCCAAACATGTTCCACAGGTTTCTGCCAATATATGTTGCAATTCTTTTGGCAGATAGCTATTTCCTCCTGGGTCATGGTGTGTACTTATTCCCTGGGATCATGCTGATATTTGACAGTAGTTATGGGTGCTAAAAAACAAAATTCAACTGAGTAAATTTGAAGATGTAATTTGCCTTTTAAGCAATTTATGAATTGGGCAGCATCCCCTCTAGCAACGAGAAGAGTGTGCCAAGGGATTGGACCAAAGGGAAGCTTTTTATAGGAAGAAGGGTGGGGCAAAAAAGTCATTAACAGAAGGAAAGAAAGGGTTATTTTGGGCCATGGCCTCTTCCTTTTAGGGGGAAGGGAACTGGCAGAGGTTTTGTCATGCAGATTACCTCTTCTTCCTAGGGGGATAAAGAGACCTTTGGACAGATTACTTGACTAGAAAATTCTGGACTGGCCGATTAAGATTACATTTCTGGCAGAGGTTAAAACTGCAATTAGGTCTGGTATTAAATCTAGGTTTGGTATCATGGGCTTTTGGCATGAGTGATGCCATTTGGGGCCTGTGGTTTTCTTTTTAACATGGGTCTAGTAACAAAAAGTAATGATTTGTGGTGGGACTCAAAGAGAATGGGCATCCCATTTAGTGGCATCTAACCCAGGTAAGGTTATCTCAGAGTTTTCAAGCAGAAGAAGGCTATTATCTTGAGCAAGTTTCTTAACCTCATGAGACTCGCATTGCTCAGCTGAGTACATTCCTCATATGATTTCTTGAGGTTTCAAGGTGAAATGCATGCAAATAACAGCTAAAGCTGTTTTCATTTTATTGCAATGAAACAGATAAGTAACTGAGGCATGGATGTTAAATGACAAGCAGCTAACATATTCCAATATCAAGATACCATCTTTTAACCTGACAAGGAATTTTCTGGAAATTTCAGTTCTCTTCCTGACTTATCCTCCAGAATTAAATTCTTGAAGTTAACCAGTTTCAAGATAGTCAGAGGATACAATGTCCTCACGGTGTTTTTCTTTTTTCTTTCTGTACTGCTGCTTGCATAGAAAAACCCTCTCCTCAGATGTCAGGTCAGGAAAATAAGAGCAATTCTTTATCAAGCATGTATAATGCTTGGAGCAAGCTCCAAAAAATGTTCACTCTTTGGATTTCTTAAAGTATTTGATTCCCAAAAGATTCCTATAAAGTAATCATTTTTATTATTGCCAGGTAACAGATAAGGAAATGAAGCATAGTGATAAATAAATGGCAAGCAAAAGGACATATTGGAGTATATGAGGAAGTCATTTGGTGTAAAACTAATTTCGCCTGACCTTGTTTTTCCAAAAGGGACTGTGGCCTTTGAACTTGCATTGGGTATCTGCTTTAAGCATTCACCATGTCCCAAAGACAAGAAAAAATGCCCTTAAGATAACAATGCAGGGCCAGCCCTGTGGCTTAGTGGTTAAGTGCCTGCGCTCTGCTGCTGGCGGCCCCGGTTTGGATCCCGGCACGCACCAAAGCACCGCTTCTCCGGCCATGCTGAGGCCACGTCCCACATACAGCAACTAGAAGGATGTGCAACTATGACATACAACTATCTAATGGGGCTTTGGGGGAAAAATAAATAAATAAAATTAAAAAAAAAAGATAACAATGCATCTTCCCCCACACTGGCATTTCCTTAAGGATATTTCTCCCTAGGCTAGGATTTGATTGCTGTGCTCATCCTGTGACCACCCAACTCAAGACAACAGATCTGCTACCTGCTGTGCCCATCTGACACAGCAGACCTGACACCTGCTGTGTCCATCAACCCTGCTGTGCTGGCAGGGCAATCTTGTGACTATTGTAAAAAGGACATTGTAATCATATGTGATACATGCTCTTTGATGGTATATAACCACTCTGTACACCCCGCTTCTTTGGTGCCCTTCCTTCCTTGGGGGAAGGAAGGCCCCAGGCTATATGGTCCTCAAATTTTGGCTTATAATAAACTCACCTCAATTTTGATTTATAGATTTATTATGGATTATTTGCGTCAACAATAGGTAGTGGGAAGGGATTAAATAAGTGGCCCATTGTCCTAGGTCTAGTAAATGTGGATCTCGGAAGACCTTACAATGAGCTAATTAGGTGTATTTACCTCTATCTTCTCAACATTGGCCATACTATAATTACAAATAAAGTACCACTGGAGTCAAGGCACTGCCAACCTGTCCCTGCAGAAGCAGGGAGTATGACTGATACAGTAAGTTAGTTGACTTGTGAGTGGCCCTAGTCCTAGTATAGTGTTAGGAAGGAGACAATAAGACAATTGAGACAATAAGGCAACAACAAGACAATTGTTCCAATGAGACATTAGAAGTAGGTGGAAGTCTCTTAGGAGGGTTTTCCTTCCAGGAGAAGGCAAAGCTGCATAATGAGAAAGCTTTTGACCTTGGTCCTTCACACTGCCATCTTAATCCAGACTGCAAAAATACAGTGGTCTCTACTTAACTCTGCCATATTGCAATGTGACTCAACAAGACCCAAGGATGAAGAACTAGACATTGAGACTGGGGGCGAAGGAATCTGGAAAAGGATAAGTCCTTGATGATATTGCTGAGCCACTGTATCAGTCCTTTCCTGTCTCTCCTAGGATTAGTTGTAGCATGTGACTGATGAATCTGCTCCATGTTAAGATAACTCAGATAGGTTTCTCACAGCAAAGCACAATTGAAAAAGGAGAAAGAAATAAAGTTTATCTCCCCCACCTATGTGCTCCCAGTTCCTTTATAAATGAAGAATCAATGCCAGTTGCATGAATGTGGAAAAAAAAAGTAGAAGTACTTTAGGAAGCTTTTGCTTATAGTAGAAAATTGCAAAACTGAATAAAAAGCCATTTGCTCTATTCTCTTCACACATTGCACTTATTCCTGACAGCACAAAAGACATATCCAATTTTCCACCCATGAAACAACAACCCATGAAGATGAAGGGCTACACATTAAGTATGGAGGAAATGGAACCTAACAGGAATCTAGGTCTTTGGTTGCATGGTTGACCCACCATCCCAGCCTTGGTCTGTCTCTCTAAAGATTTCATGCTGTCTTGCCAAAGATTAAACTATCATACTTTAAAATAATTAAATAGTTTTTTTCCTTCTAGTATAACAAAATTCTCATGGAAACAAAGATAAACTAAGAAAAGATTAGTTCCACTACTGGCATCAACATCAAAATGTAAAGTAAATGGGAAACCAGTTTGCCACTTCTCAGAACTACAAAAGCCTGTGTCTACTTACATTGTTTGGGGTATAAGGTTGTTATTGTGTACACAAGGAAACTAAGGTCAGTGGTGTCAGGCTACAATACCATAATCAATCAAGAAGAAGCACAGTACTGTTGACTGTGTGTTGGTTATTCTGCTGGTTCAACTGCTCTTCTGCCTTATTGGTGCTTTTACCACACTATAACAAGGAACGGACTGAATGCAGCAACATCTAAGAAAATAAAGTCCCTCCCTTCTTAAGGTTGATAAAAGTACCAATAATTACCTCTGTATTCCTACACTCTGAAACAAAGCACTTCCTCCTTTATAATGAAAATAAAAATTACAAAACAAAACAAAAAGTACCATTACAAAACTGAGAATATATATGAATATTCACATATATTATGTTATGAAAGTATAGTTGAAAGTCATTCCTAATATTTTGATTTAATATTTTTATCCTGGTAAAATATATATAACACAAAATTTGCCATTTTAATGATTTTTAAGTGTACAGTTCATTGACATTAAGTACATTCACTAATGACAAATGTTTGATATCTTTTTATTTTACCTTGTTGGGATTATTTTTTGCTTGCCTCTTACTTTCTCTCCTGTCCTACAACTTAATATGAAGGCATGTTGGATGCCCATAGGGTAAAAATGTCCTTGAGGCTCCAGGAAACAGGGAAAGAAAAAGAAGAGGAGTGCCATTGACTAAAACTCATTGAGAATGTACTAAAAAATTAAAATGAGAAGTGCTGTCAGCAGGGATTGCCTAAGATTCACAAGGACGTTAAAGAAGTGTCAACTGCAATGTGCAATCCTTGATGGCACCCTAATTAGAACCAAAGAGTTGGAGATATATATATATATATATATATATATATATATATATATATATATATATATATATTTAGGTTTTCATTGTAATTCCTGCAATCTCTTCTAAAATGACAAAGAGCATATTGTAAAATAAAGGGTGTTATAATGAGCTAATTGGAAAGGGGGATATTATATCCTTGCCCATAAAAGTACAAAACAGTAAGTAGCTAAGTGTGGGAAATTAAAATGTGTGTTTGAAAATATCCATTTCCTGTGTGCTCAAATGCTTAGGGAGTAGTTTCTAAAGATTACATAAATTTTATTACTCTAAAAGAAAAAAAATACTATTAATTGACATCATCACAATTTAAATACCTTCATAATATTGGAAAAAATTTAAAAACAAATTAAAATATAAAACAACTTGAATTTTAAAAACTAGTTATGAGAATCCAAAACCCAATTTCCAGAAGATAAAAATATTCAAACTTGATACATGAAACAGTAAAACCCCATGAAGTTGCTACCTGTGGAAAGGTAGCAAGATGTGTCAAAGACAAAGTTAGACACTAGTAAAACTGGTCAGGGCAGATTTTAATTGGGAATATACTATTGCAATAGGCAAAAGATTCCAATGTTAACTGAATTCAACTTGGATTTACTCAGAGGTGACTGGGCATCTTGAAGGGAGAATGAGGGAATAGAAAGAGGGTTGAGTGGGGCTCAGTAGAGTCTGAGAGGTAACAAATTACAAAAAGTGGGAAGGTGGTTGGTCTGTGTGAAACCCATCTGGGTTTGTTAACTAGCACTTATCAAAGTTAGGCTCCTACATTCCCACAAATACTGGGAGACAGGGGTCCTATCTTCAGGAGTTGATTGGAAGAAACAGTAAATTCTTTTGGCAGCTTTGGGTTTTCTCAGGCAGGAACTTTAAGGGGGCCTAGGGTCTCCTAGGGATGTGCCCTTGAGCTGTTGGAAACTACATTAGTGTTTGTTCAAGTCTTTATAGGCCAAAGTTAAGGCTTAGTAGAGAAGAGGTTTCAGAGGTGCCTGTGTAGAGTTTGGTCAAGGAGAGAATCTTTGTCAGTAGCCCTCACTTAATGAAGGAAACTTCTTCTTTCTTCTGGACAATATAAGCCTATTTCTCATTCAATCCTCTTTTGACCAGCTGAACCATATGTTGACACTTGGTAGTAGAAGATATTTGCTGTTTGGTGTGAGTGGTCAGGCATTTAGCGAGGGTGTCACACACACAAACACACACACACACTCCAGATTAATGTTTGAAGCTGACTATAAACCCAGTTTTGAGTCTAGAGGGCAGCCAGTTGAGAAGATTTTTAGATGTTGAGCTGTAAGCATCTTTAGATGGTGGAGTGAGGAGAGCGGTGGGAATCTGATGGATTTTTCTGGTTTATAGTTTGAGTGTTTGTGGTTGATGTCAGCCCATTCTAAGCCTGAAATCAGGGAAGCCATCCTGTAGAAAGAAACCATGCCATGACTATGTATGACCCCTGCTCACTGACCCAGATGCACATGCTCTAGCTTGCATATGGCCTAGGCAGTAAATAATTGGCCTCCAGGAAATATGCACCCTCTGTAGGATTTATGATCCTTGCTTATGCATGTGCCTCTCTCCTGCAGTAAGAAGATAACATTGTTCTTTAAGTTTGCTTAAGAATGAGATGATCTCCAGGAAGAAAATTCTGTGCTGGTTTCCATCACCAATGATGGAAAAGGGTCTGGTGTGGTGTCTCCAGGTCTGCCATGCCAGATGGTGAACATTCCAAGACCCCCTCCTTTTTAGCCCATTTGCCCTATATAACTGCCTCAAGATTTTGTAGTTTCAAGATGTTTCTTTAGGATATTATTCACCATCTTCCAAGTTGCTAGCTCATTGCAGTAAAGTTCTTTCTCTACTACCACTTTGCCTCTTGACTGTCTGGCCTGTCTTGCAGCAAGCAGACCAAGCCCTTTGTGCAGTAACATGGTGATAGCATAAACATCAGTGTCACAGTCACAGTTGGTTGTTTTCTGTAGCAGAGCATGGAAGATGCAGGAGTTCAAGTGGACTTTTTCAGTGGCCCATGTAGCAGCAGTCCCACGCAGGAAGGTTACCAATACATGATTGTTGTGGTGATGAGTTATTTGAAGTTTATCTCAAGATGTCCAACTTCTGCTTGCAGGACTTTTTCATATCCTAGGGGGAAATAGCAGCTGTAAGACCACCTGAGTCACAATAAGAATCTAAGTCACAATAGGCAGTCAGTAATGCCAAGCCAGGAGGAAGAGAGAAAAATTGGAAACATTCATTTGGAGAGTTGTTGCCAGATATTGAAGGAAACTAGAAGAATTGAGAATTTGGTAAGGGCTAACAAAATGTGTAAGATGGCAGGATCCAGTTCTATATACAGGTAGATAATAAAACCTCAAATCAAATGAACAGGATTAGGATCTGATTATCCACAAGGGTATGTTATAGTTTTACATTTAAACATAAAAAAAAAGGAAATGCTGTGATTTGCAACAGCGTGGATAAAATTAGAGGACATTATGCTTGAAATAAGCCAGACACATAACGAAAAATACTGTATGATCTCACTTATATATGGAAGCTAAAAAAGCTGACTCATAGAAACAGAGAGCAAATTGGTGGTTGCCAGGGCCTGGGGAGTCGGGGGAATGGGGACATGCTGGTCAAAGGGTACAAACTTCCAGTTATAAGATGAATAAGTTCTGGGGATCTAATGTACAGCAATACTGTATTGTGTACTTGCAATTTGCTAAGAGAATATATCTTAAGTGTTCTCACCACAAAAAATAGTAACTATAATAAAAAAGAAACAAAATTTCTACATTCCCCTTTTTGATCAAATATAATCGAAGTAAGACTATTATTGTTTACAAAATAACTTTAGTCTCATTAAATTTGGCTTGATTATTTACATAAGTTCAGCAAGAATGGTAAACTATACAGGCCTTTTGAAGTTTGCTCCGTGGAACTTTCTATAAGGTGTCTCAGATTGGACTTCCCAAAGCCTCTGGAGGCTAGAAAGTCAAGCCAAAAATTTGCCATCAGACTTCACCTGTAGTACCTATAGATTTGAGTGAATTTCTCTCTTCTTGAGGTCCCCGAAATATCCTGAGTTTCCTTGGCATGCCAGGAAGTGATCTTCATAATTCATTTCTAAAGCTGGAGACCCTGGATGCCAGGTACCAGATTATCTTTCAAGAGGGTTTTTTAGACATTGGCTCCATAAAGTCAACTTTAATTCTTTAAAAATATCTGGTCACATCTGATTTTATGCATCATTTTTAAACATGATATTTTAGTCAAAGCCTTGGAAATACAACCAATGTTACCAATTGTGTCCTCTTAAAAGGAGGACAGATTCTTCTTGAACCTATGCACATAACTATATTGCCATGAAAATAAGAAAACTTAATAATAGTTTCCAATTCTAGGGGAGATCAGGCAGGGAAAAATATAAAGCTTTCAATTTTGTTTACAAAAATATAATTTACTAAATTGTTATGTCAAAGATAGTTTAAGAGAAAAAGAAAAGGGATTTTCTTACACCCAGAAAATAAAACATTAAAGAGTCAATAAAATTTCAAACAAAAGCCGTAATAAATAAAATTACCCTTTATCAGTTTACTCAGTCTCATGTAATTAATTTTGTTCCACTTGATTTTAGGTTAGCAGTTTTACGAACCCATAAGCTTTTTATTTAGAGTTTTGGAAATTCTGACTTAGCCCATTGGTATGATATCCAAGTTATCTAAATAATTCCATCAGAAGCCTGTATACCAGGGTACCTGGCATAGTCCTTTTCCTTTGGTTTCCAAGACAGTCTTTTTTTTGTTGAGGACAAGTACTCTAACCTGTAGCTGATTGTAGGAGCTATTAGGAAAGCATCAGAGTAAAACAACACACTTTGTGAATGACAAAGGAGTTAAAGCGGCTGTGGTTAAAGATCTAAATTCTTTTCCGAAATAACACAATTGACAAGGACATTTGGTTGTTTTTGTTATATACAATATTTTAAATACCTGAAATTTTGTTGATGACATTATATGAGGATATATCATGATAGTGATGGCATTGACAAATTTATAGAAATTTTATACAATTTCAGAAATAATAACATTTTACCCATACAAATGTTACCTAGAGAAGTTTGAGTCTCTCTATTTTGGCAATGCTTCCCATGCAATTTAATATATCAAATAAACCTAATCAGTTTAATATATCTCTATTATAAAGTGAGAGAACAAATCCTTTGAGGTCTTCCATCAGCTCTATGGGAACTCCCAAATTCAGTTCAAGGTAAAGAAGACTTTATTTAGAATTTGATTTTGCAAAGTTGTCAAAAAATGTCAAAATGTTTGAATATTTAATTAAACAGACTCATAGGGGTGATGTTTAACTTTATATGTTGACTTGACTGGAATGCCCAAATGGCTGGTAAAACATCATTTCTAGGTATGTCTGGAGGATTTTTCTGTAAGAGATTAGCATTTGATTAAGTAGAGACTGAGTAAAGAAATCTCCCCTTACTAGTAAGGGCAGGCATCATCTAATCCTTTGAAGGCCTGACTAGAACAAAAAGACTAAGGAAGGGCAGCTTTTCTTGAACTGGGACTTCCATCTTTTCCTGCCCTTGGATATCAGAGCTCTTGGTTGTCAGGCCTTCAGTCTCGAACTGAATTACATCACTGGCTTTCCTGGTCTTACAGCTTGCAGATAGCAGATTGTGAGACTTCCCAGCCTCCATAACCTCCTGAACCAAACCAGTAATAAAGCTCTTCTTATATAAATCTCTCTCTATATGTACTATTTGTTTTGTTTCTCTAGAGAACCCCGGCTAATGTAGATTTTGGTATTGAGAGTGGTTCTAGAGGAATAGAAATTTAAGGAAGAGTTTTCTGAATTGGTTCTGGGATTCTGGAATTGGTTTTCTACTATGTTTAGATTTAAAGACACTAATGACTATTTTCACTAATAAACAGAGCATTGAGAGTTCATGGTCTGAACAGTTTATAGAGATAAACAAAATGTCTGCATTGGATGGTCCTAATAAACCACTTATAAGAAGCAAGGAGTTAAGTAATTCTGTATGTGCCACTTTTGAACATTTTTGGAAATCTAACAAATGTGATGACATTGGTTGATTCCTCTTAACATCACAGGGCAAAGTGGTTGAAGAAAAGGATAAGCTCAGGCATTCAAATTCTAAGCTTAAGTGTTGCATCAATGACCTAAGAGCTTCTCATTGTGCCCCGTCAGAGAGCCTTATTCCTGGCAGGGATGAAACTGCTGAAAATAAAACTGTGATTGGCTGAATTACAAGGCAAGTTGAACTCCCAGGTTCCTAGGGTGTCTCCTGTTAAAGTGGAGGGTATTGATTGGGAAAGAATGGAATAGTGTAATGTGGGATGTGTGGGAAGACTCTGATGAAGCTGAAGATATTGAGCCCCTAAATACTGATGAGTCTTCTTTGCCAGTGGAAGTGGTCCCACTCTGCAATTATTGTTGCAACTTGAGTCACTATAAAGGGCTCTAACAGTTTGTTGGGATGGTTGGCTAAAACATGGATGAAAAGATGGCCCACCATGAGTGAAATGGAAAATGCCCAATTTCCCTTGGTTTAATGTAGACGAAGGGATTCAAAAGCTTAGGGAGATTGCAATGTTAGAGTGGATTTGTCATCTAAGTCTTGACTCACCACTCTGGAGGGTCCAGAAGACATACCTTTCACCTATACATTGAGAAATAAATCTGTGAGAAAGAACAGCATCCTTGAAGAGCTCTGCGTTGTTCTTCTCTGTAGGATAGACTTTACAGTGGGAACTGCAGCCTTTCATTTGAAAAATCTAAATGTATGGAGTAATTAAACCCCAGGGTATCAGAGTCCAAGGGGCTTTACTCAACCAGTAAATTTGAGGAAGGTATAGTTACTCTAGTAGACAGCAGAGTCAAAGCAGTAATCAGAATAGTCTGACTGGCATAGACCTATGGTGTTGGCTGGTTAATCATGGTGTTCCTATAAGTTCAAAAGATAGTAAATCTACTAAATTCTTACTTGATATGCATAAGAAGAGAAGTTCTAGGTCAAATAAACATGGTGTAAGTTGAATCATAATAATATAGAGTCAGTCCCTAACCAATTCCCAGATGTGAGCCAGTTTACTGACCCAGAATCCTTTGAATGAAGGGGAGATCAGATTCACTTGAGGAAGAATCCTGACACGCTACCAAAAATTTACACTGTTAATCTTATTGACAGCATTCCCCAAAGGGGCTGATGGGCTTTTACCAGGGTAATTGTGTATTGGGGGAAAGGAAATAATCAGAGAATTCAAGGACAATAGGACACTGATTCTCAACTGACATTGTTTCTGGGAGACCCAAAATGTCACTGTAACCCTACACTCAGAGTTGGGGCTCTTCAGGGCCAGATGATCAATGGAATTTTAGCTCAGGTCCATTTCACAATGGGTCTAGTGGGTCCCCAGACCCATCCTGTGGTTATTTCTCCAGTTCTAGAATGCATGATTGGAATAGACATTCTTAGCAGTTGAGAGAATCCCTGCATTGGTCCCGTGGTCTGAGGAGTGGGGGCTGTTAGGGTAGGAAAGGCTAAATGGAAGCAATTAGAACTAAGTATGCCTGGGAAAATAGTAAATCAAAAGCAATACCACATAGTTGGATGGATTGCAGAGATTCATTCCACCATCAAGGACTTGAAAGATGAAGGAGTGGTGATCTTCACCACATCCCCATTAACTCTTTATTTGGCCTGTGCAAAAGACAGATGAAACTTAGAAAATGACAGTGAATTATTGCAAGCTTGAAAGTGATACCCGACATGCTCAACACCACTGGACCCCTAGATATTTCACTGAGTTAGAGGGCCCCTGAATTTTAGTCAGATTTATTCTTCTCCCTCTGACACTCAAAACTCTATCAATAAGTCCAGAGTATACTATTCCCACTCACTAGGTCTAATCAGCATAATGTCATCATTGTAATGGAACAGTGGGATACCTTGTGGAAGGGAAAAGTGATCAAGATCTCTGCAAACTAAATTGTGACCTAGGGCTGGAGAGTTGATATACCCCTGAAGTAGGACAGTGAAGGTGTATTGATGGCCTTTCCAGCCAAGATAAACAACTTTTAATTGGCTTTTAGATGGAAATGGAGAAAAAGATATTTGCCAGATCAGTAGGGTACCAGGGGATCTGTGAATTTGTTTAAGCAATAAAACCACATCTGGCACAGCAGCTGCAGTTGGAGTCATCTGTAGCCTCTTTACCCAGCCATCCCTGTCATTTTCCAATGAGCTCATGAATAAAGAGGCTGTGGTGGCAGGGATAGAGGTTATGCATGGGCTCAGACATGTGGAACTCCACTCAGAAAATTCAAGTGCCAATCTCCCAGAGTGGACAGCAACACTGAGTCCCTCACACTGCACCACCCCACTAGATATTTAGCCAGCTACCTGGTGGCAGGTTGATTATATTATTTTGCTTCCACCATGGAAGGGACCTTTTTTTGTCCTTACTGGAATAGACAATCTGGATATGGATTTGCCTTCTCTTCATGCAATAGTTCTGCCAAAATGACCATCTGTGTACCTACAGAAAGCCTTATCTACTGTCAAGTCATTCCACATAGCATTGCTTCAGACCAAGAAACTCACTTCACAGCAAAAGACATGGGGAAATGGGTCCATCCCACGAAATACACTGTCCTCCATTTCCCCACTAGCCTGAAGCAACTGCCTTAATATAATGATATAATGGCCTTTTGAAGACTGAGCTACAGTACCAGCTAAGTGGAAAAATGTTGCAGCACTGTGGAAAAGTATTCCAGAAGTTGTATATGGTCTAAATCAGAGTCCAATATATGGTGCTCTTTCTCTGATAGCCAGGATTAATGGGAACAGGAAACAAGTGGTGGTGATGGGAATAGAATCAGTTAATATAACCCCTAGTATCCTACTGGCAATACTTTGGTTTCTTGTTTCCACGACTTTATGCTATGTCCTATAGTCTTAGTTCCAGAGGAAAGAAAGCTTCCACTAGGAGACAAAATAATGTTTCCCTGAACCGGAGGTTAAGACTGCCACCTGACCATTTTGGGCCCCTCATACCACTGAATCAACAGGCAGGAAGGGAGTCACTGTCCTTGCCTGGGTGATTGATTCTGAATGCTGTCAGAGAAAACCATGGGAGGTCAATAGTTAAAGTGTTAAAAACAGATTTATTGAGAAATAGTGTATTAGGGGAAAAGAGACCTCGCTATAAAACTAGGTCCAATTCTGAAGACAGCATGGACAAGAGGGATTTATTTATAGCCAAGAGGCCTGGTGGGAGCCAGTGGGTAGAAAATTACAATGAGAAAGCATTAAGATTAAGGAGATTCTTCCTAAACCAATATAACAGGACTCCTGCTGAAAACAGACCAGCCTGAGCAGACGTCACCTGGTGGATGTTAGAGGATTAGAAAAACAATGAGATATTGAGGTGATCAGACATGGAGGATGAAGGACTCTTGCTAAACTGACTTAGGAGGGTCCTTGCTAAGAATTTTACAAGGAAGTGCACCGATAGGCTTAGGAAGAGGTTCAGCAGCCTGAGTAAATCTTGGTCAATCAAAGAATCTTTGATTCTTTTCATTTCCCCTCTTGTTCAAGTAGAGACATTAAGGATCAGCTGAATCATATGTCGACGCTTGATAGTACAGGTATTTCCTGGAACGTGCTAGCAGTAAAGCATTTAATGAGGGAGAGTTTTTATGAAAATAAAAGAAAAGCAAAGATTAATACTTAAAAACCAATTTCTGATATCACAGGGCAGCCATTTGAGAAGGTTTCTAGATGTTGGCCTCAAAGCATCTTTAGATGGTGGGTTGAAGATAGCAGTGGCAACCCAATGGATTTCCTGGTGCAGTTTGAATGTCTGTGATGTTGGCATCAGGAGTATGATTTACTTTTTGAGTGGCCCACACAGTGGCAGGCACAAAGTTTGCCCATTCATGACCCGTTGTAGTGATTTCCTTCAAGTTTGTATCATATCGTCCCGCTTCAACTTGCAGGGCTTCAGGGGAAAAGGGAAGTTTTAGTTTTCAATGATTCCAGGTATAAGGTAGAAAAATTTAAAACATTAATTTGGAGAGTTGTAGCCAGATAGTGGAGGAAACTAGACTAATTCAGGATATGTCAAGGACTGGCAACATGTGCAAGACAAAACCTACCAGGCTCCACTACAGTTTTCCATTGAAACATAATTTTTTCTCTCTGAAATTACCACCATTTCTATCACATAGAATCAAAGTAAGACTATTTTGTTTGCACAAGAAGTCTAGTCTGATTAAACTGGCCTAATTGTTTACATAAGTGCAGCAACAATAGTCTTGAGCTACATAGGTCTTTTGAGTTTGCTTTGTGGGAACTTTTCATAAGGAATCACAATGGACTTTTTTTTTTTTTTGTGAGGAAGATCAGCCCTGAGCCAATACGCATGCCAATCCTCTTCTTTTTGCTGAGGAAGACTGGCCCTATGTTAACATCTGTGCCTATCTTCTTCCACTTTATATGGGATGCCGCCACAGCATGGCCTGACAAGCAGTACATCTGTGTGCACCTGGGATCCAAACCTGCGAAGCCCGGGCCGCCAGCAGCGGAGTGCACACACTTAACCGCTACGCCACGGGGCTGGCTCCACAGTGGACTTTTTTTTTTTTTTTTTTTGTGAGGAGATCAGCCCTGAGCTAACATCCGCCAATCCTCCTCCTTTTTTTCTGAGGAAGACGGCCCTGGGCTAACATCCATGCCCATCTTCCTCCACTTTATATGGGACGCCGCCACAGCATGGCTTACCAAGCAGTGCGTCGGTGCGCGCCCGGGATCCGAACCAGCGAACCCCGGGCCGCCGCAGCGGAGTGCGCGCACTTAACCGCTTGCGCCACCGGGCCAGCCCCCACAGTGGACTTTTAAATGTCTCTTGAGGCTAGGAAGTCTAGTCAAAACTTGCCAACAGATTCTTTCTGCAATCATTAGAGATTCCAGTGAATTCCTCTCTTTTCAAGGTCCCCCAAATATCCTGAGGTTCCTGCCCTGCTAGGAAGCAATCTTAATGACTCTCACATAATGTGGGGAACCCTATAAACTGGGTATAGGCCTATTCCAGGGTATAGGTGGGGTTTATAAGCATTGGTTCCTTAAAGTCAACTCTAGTTTCTTAAAGTGGTCTGATCATATCTGATTCCATGCACATCATTATCAAATATGACATTCCAGTCAAAGCCTTGTAAATATATGCAATGTTTCCAGTTGTGTCCTGTTACAAGGAGAACAGATTCTTACTGAACTTATGCAAACAACTATATTGCCGCAAATATAAGAATATTTACTATGAGTTTTCAAATTCTAGAGGGATCAGTTGGGGAGAAAAAGTAATTGTTTCATCTTAAGTCACAAAGGTATAGTTTACAAATTGGTGTAAGTTCCACGTAGCTTAAGAGAAAAACATTTTCTTAATTCTGAAAATAAAACATTAAAAAACCAGCAATGTTTCAAACAAAAAGCCATAATAATTATAATCATCCTCATCAGTTCATTCAACCCCATGGATTTAATTCTTGTTCTGCTTGAATTTGTTAGTATTTTATGAATCCATCAGCTTCTTCATTACTTTTGGAAAATCTTATTCAGTCCAGAGGCATGTTCTTAAAGTTCTTCAAGCAATTCATCATGCAGCATTCATGCCTGTAGCTGATTGTAAACACATTTAGAGAAAAATCAATGTCAAAAAATAACCGGCTGTGAATGACAAATGACTTTAAAAGGCCATGGTTAAAGTCTGATGAGAGTTCATTTGATAAGGAAAATTAGTTATTTCTGGGCAGAAAACATTTTAACAATAAACAGACAAGTGTATTAAGCAATTTCTGTGAAGTTCATACAATTTCTGCAATATTTATTAGTAACATATATCCACATGCATGCATATGTATAGAGGTTTATCATCACTTCTTTTTCTCTTTTATTACGGTAACGTTGGTTTTTAACATTATATAAGTTTCCAGTGTACATCATTATATTTTGATTTCTGTGTAGACTACATCATGTTCACCACCCAAAGACTAATTACCATTGTCACCATACACATGTGCCCTTTTACACCTTTTGCCCTCCCTCCTCCACCCTTCCCCTCTGGTAACCATCAATCTAATCTCTATTTCTATGTGTTTGTTTGTGTGTTGTTGTTGTTTTCTATCTTCCACATATAAGTGAAATTATATGGTATTTGGCTTTCGCCATCTGACTTATTTTGCTTAGCATAGTAACATCAAGGTCCATCCAAAGTTGTTGCAACTGGTAAGATTTCATCTTCTTTTTCTTGCTCAGTAGTATTTCATTGTATATATATTTACCACATTTTCTTTATCTGTTGATATGGGCACTTAGGTTGCTTCAAAGTCTTGGCTATTGTGAATAATGCTGCAATTGAACGTAGGGGTACAAATATATTTTCGAATTAATGTTTTCATTTTCTTTGGATAAATACCCAGAAGTGGAATAGCTGGATTATATGGTAGTTCTATTCTTAATTTTTTGAGGAATTATCATCACTTCTTATTTGACAATGCTTCCTGTGTAATTTAATATAAGTAAATCTAATTAGTTTAGCATCTCCCTTTTGTAAGGTGAATGACTAACCCTTTAAAATTCTCCAACGGGGCCAGCCCTGTGGCTTAGTGGTTAAGTGCCCGCGCTCTGCTACTGGCGGCCCGGGTTCGGATCCTGGGCGTGCACCGAGGCACTGCTTCTCCGGCCATGCTGAGGCCGCATCCCACATACAGCAACTGGAAGGATGTGCAACTATGACATACAACTATCTACTGGAGCTTTGGGGAAAAAAAAGAGGATGATTGGCAATAGATGTTAGCTTGGAGCCGGTCTTCCTCAGCAAAAAGAGGAGGATTAGCATGGATGTTAGCTCAGGGCTGATCTTCCTTACAAAAAAAATCAATAAATAAAAAATAAATAAAATAAAATAAAAGATAAAATTCTCCAGGGGCCTCTTCAAATCTCAATGTTAGTTTGATATCAAAAATACTCCATTTATAATTTGATTCTGGGATGTTATCAAAAATGTCAAAAGGTTTGAACATTTGACTAAATAGGATCACTATGAAACAATACTTAATTATTCATTTGACCAAAGTGACAATTAAAAGATTTCAAGTGCAAATACATAAAATTACATAGTTGTAAAATATCTAGTTCTTAATATTGAGAAGACTCAGTATTCTTAAATAATCAGTGATCTGATGAAGACAATATGAAGCACAGAAAATTATTTTTAGACACAGAATCTTGGTTTCCTAGGCGGAATATAAAAGATAAAGAAAAACTTTTAAAAATAACTTCTTATTCATGGAAGAATAATCTAAGAAAGCTTTGTAGTTTTATCAGAAAGAGAACCAAATTCTGATTATACATCAGTGTACTATTAATTCTAAGGCTAATTTTTTTAAAAAAAAAACCTTAAAATATACTCATCCAATCTTTCCAGCTTTGACCACACATGATAAGATTCCTTTTCCAAGACTTCTTTCCCACAAACATTCTACAACTTAAAAAATATACATCCCTTTACTTTTTTTCTTATTCTTTTTTCTCTTTCACATTTTTGAACAACCAACTATTTCATTTTAGGACAAAATTACTTTCTTTACCCTTAAGAAAAACACTTGCTTTATATCAAAAATATCTTACTTTCCTTGCATATAGAGGGTGTTTTTTTTTTTTTCTTTACTGCTGGTAGTCCTAGTACTGTCAATTACAAATATTGATTAGAATTTTTAACCATTAGCCACTTTTCTTTTACAGAGAAAACTGGGAAGAAACTGCCGTATACTATCATTCTGTAGTAAATTTATGAATATATCATTTCATAATTTTCTAGAGGCATATGCCTTTTCATAGTACCAATATCATGTTTCCTAGCAGAACCACATACATTTAGTTTCTCTTTAATATAAAAACAAGATACCAAAAGTAGGTACACTTATGGTCAGCAATTAATATTTCAATATTTTCTTATTTGAAAATATCTAGATATTCAATGAATATCCATTATTTACCTTGATGAAAATAATAAGAATAATAAGAATAATAATAAGTTTCACATACTGAAGTATATGGGGAAGTCATTCTGGTTTTAAATCTGATTCAGCCTAAAACTTGTTTTTCTCAGAGGAGCCTGAGTTATGGCCCACCAAACATGCATTGTACATCTGCTTCAAACATTTTCCCAAAGCAAAGAATGTACTCTTTAAACACAGGAATGTAATGTCTCCCTGTCTCTGATGCTGATACCACTACTTCTTTGAAGATAAGCTTTTCTTCCCAGAGAACCAAGGTCAAGTTGGCCCGCTGTGTATGTGCTAAACTGTGGCAAAACATCTCCTTGTGACTTAGGGGGAAAAAACTTGTATTCCTGTTATGCTTGATGTATGTTCCTTGTTTTCAAATAGTATCTAATCACGCTGTAAATCACGCTTCCCTGGAGTGCTTTCTTCCTCGGGGAAGGGAGCACTTCCAAACTAGTCTTCACATTAGGCTCAATAATTATCACTCTCTCTTTTTTTGTGTCTGTGTGAGGAGATTGGCCCTGTGCTAACAACTGCCAATCCTCTTTTTTAGCTGAGGAAGACTGGCCCTGGGCTAATATCTGTGCCGATCCTCCTCCACTTTATATGGGACGCCGCCACAGCATGGCTTGCCAAGCAGTGCCTCGATGCGTGCCCGGGACCTGAACCAGTGAACCCCGGGCCGCCGCAGCGGAGCGCGCGCACCCAATTGCTTGCGTCACCGGGCTGGCCCCTACTCTATCTTTCGTATCTATAGATTGGTTATTGATTATTTCTGTCAATAACCTTAACATAGTATAGCTTTGAGGTTTTAAATTACCAAAAAGGTTTGTGAACTATTTTTAAGAAGATGTATTGGAAAACATAATCATTGTTGAAAAGTTCATTTATAAACTTTTATCCAATGTACATATACTTAATTCACTTGTTCTTAACAATTATGTTTGAATTGATCATGAAAATTCATGAGGTAAAGAAACAAATCTAGCCATCATCCTAAGTTATTTTTATTGTTGACAAATTGAGCAGGAATCAAAAATTCTCAGAAGCAAAGAATTTAAAAAGTTAAACGTATAGTTCTTCCTTCCTTTTTTTCCCTTGTCTTTATTTTTAACTTAGTACTGTGCTTAACATGCATCAGCAACTAATTTTTAATGTATGTTTTTTTTTCTTTGGTTGTATTTATAGTTTTATAATCTTAAACATCTAGTAGAGATAATATAGGTTAAGTACTATACCTAGGTAGAAAAAAATTTTATGTATGCATTATACTTAATGCTGACAACTCTGAAGACATGCCTGTTTTTATTTTACCAACAATTTTTAAAACTGTCCTTATTTATCAAAGATTATTATAGGTAAAGGGAACATTAAAATTGGATTTGTTTCTATATTTCTGAGAATTTTAGGAATAATTCATTTATAGAAGCATTCATTTACCTCTAACCAAATTTGAATAGAATTCCTTTAAGGGAATTTATGAATTAATTTAGTAATATCCTCCAGAGGTAGAAATGTCACATATGCATAACATACATACAGAAACATACACAAACTTACAGACAGATGCAAACAGAAATCTTATACTTTCATTCAAAATTTTAGCCTTGACTCAGTAAAACAGAGTAATACAATGTCACTGGTTTATCAGCTCTTTATATTTTTATCTAAATTGTGTTTCTGGCAAATGGATAAGTTATAGTTACCTGTTTACCAATTTTGTGGAAGAAAGTTTAAGATTTTCTTTTGCCATGATTTTTAATCTGATGGAGGCCCTGGAGTAATTTTTGGCCAGTACTGAGGAGACATCCAGTAGCCGTCTGGATGTCTCCACAACGTATCTGAGTTGACAAAACATCCAGTTCTGTTTCCTAATAAGATTTTTCTCTTTTTTAGCCCCAACTGGTTTCTTTTGTGGCTTCTGAATCCCTTGAGAACCCTCAATGAAGGACAGAGGACCTAAAGAGCACATGACTGGGAGCTGAGGGGCTGATATAAGAAGGGAAAAGCCCATCAGAGTAGACAGAGGGATGGAGGAGGTAGGAATTTGAAGGAGGACATATCAGAGGATACAAGGAAATTGATCCAAAGAAGTAAAAGGAGAAACCAAGAGCAGAGATGATGGGAAGTGAAAGATTTTAGAGGAGCCAGTTTGGAAAGATCATAAGTTTTCCAAAGAGGCCATTGAAGTTCCTATCATCCTTAGTAAAATCATCAACAGGAAAGGAAGTAGACAGATTCAGTGGAGCTTATACAGCAGGAGTTCAAGTAGTGAGTTTTCAGTCCATTGAGAGGCCCCCATATTCTTAACTGGTAGTACTTTATACTTATGAAGAGAGACACTTGGGGCTCTAACAGAGCTTGTGCTTGCCTGGGACTCTAACTTGTCTTCTTAGAGAGAATCCTAGGACTCAACCCTCCTCTGTTTCTCTGGGACACTAACCAAGCTTCTAGACTATTTTCAAAATCTTATGAGTCAAAATCTGTCCCTACCAACATCAAGATAACGTTTGTCTAGACAAATGGTTTAGGAGTTAGACTTGCCAAAGGATCCCAGAGCTATTAGTCAGGAGTGAAGAAAAAGTCTCAAAGGTGCACATTTAGGGTCCTAGATGAGTGGTCTTGGGATCCAGTGATGATACTCATCTATCCAAGTTGTGGCATTTTAACTACCAGAGTTTTAAAGGGGCAAAACCAGATTTTGTTCAGGACTGTTGCAATATGGGAAAAGAGACCTCAGTATTGAAACAGTTTCAAAATGAATACAGCATAGGCAAGTGAGAATTTATTGCAAGGGAGCCTGTTGGGGTCAGTGGATGGAAAATTACTAAGCAGACACATGAAGTTAAGGGAAATTCTGGCTAAACTGACATAACAGGCTACTTGTTAATGAAAGGCCAGGCTGATCAGACTTCACCTGACAGATGGTAGAGGATGATAAACTCAATTAGGTATTGAGGTTGATCGGATATGGATGATGAAAGATTCTTGAAAACCTGACTTAGCAAGCTTCTTGCTAAGGTTTTTACAAGGATCTGCACAGATGGGCCTCGGAGAAGGTTCAGGAGCTTGACTAAAGATTGGTGAAGCAAAGAATCTGTGTCACTAACAAGGAGAAATTGTACAGCTACTCTACAGTAAAGGTAAGAAAGAGTATGTCAGGAATACAGATTATCCCTTATGGTTTCTCTTGGTATTACCATGTCCTGTGATTAAGGGCAATGGAAAACTACAACAGCCCAGTCCAAGCAGGACTAGTAATGGCCCAGACCCTTCAGGAATAGTAGTTTGGCTCACCCCACCAGGCAAAGAAATAGGACTAGCTGAAGTGCCATTGAGAGAAAGAGAGTATAAAATGGGTAGTAGAAGAAGGTAATAATAAATCCAGCTAAGATATGTTATCGGTTATAGCAATCAAGATTGTAATAGTCATGAGTATTTCCTCCTTA
This sequence comes from Diceros bicornis minor, assembly GCF_020826845.1. Classification (NCBI taxonomy): domain Eukaryota; kingdom Metazoa; phylum Chordata; class Mammalia; order Perissodactyla; family Rhinocerotidae; genus Diceros; species Diceros bicornis. The sequence goes on from NC_080744.1 coordinate 76,381,959, forward strand.
TTTTGTTATGAATACTTTTGTGTGAATATATACATATACTAAGCAAATGTCTTTGTTTTCCCTTATCATGTAATACGGAGACCTATTTATATCATAGTATTTAAGTATTGTTAATTTTACATTATACTACTTTTTTAAGGGATATCTAGGGGAAGAATAAGCTTCACTCAAGAATTTGCTTCCTTTTCTGGGGCAGAGGTTAGTGTGTTTTTGTTTGTATACAGGATATTTCTATTATGTTATGCAGAATTATAACTTTGTTAATGGTTAATTTGAAGATTAAGTATGGTTGAAGGTGGTGCTTATAGGTCTCAAGTTGACAAGGAGTGGAGTTGTGATGGTTAATTTTGTGTTAACTTGACTGTATTAAGGGGAGTCCATATAGCTGGTAAAACATTATTTCTGAGTGTGCCTGTGGGGGTGTTTCTGGAAGGGATTAGCATTTGATTTAGTAGAGTGAGTAAAGAGTTATGCCCTCACAAATACGGGAGAGCATCATCCAATCAGAATAGAGGTCCCCAATAGAACAAAAAGGCAAAGGAAGGACAAATTCCTTTTCCTCTCCTAGACCTGGGACATCCATCTTTTTCTGCCCTTGTACATCAGAGCTCCTGGTTCTAGGGTCTTTGAATTCTGGGACTTACAAGTAGGTCCCCATTGTTCCTAGGCCTTTGGCTTGGAAGTAGGAGTTTCACTTGGCTCCCCTGTTTCTCAGGCCTTTGGACTCAGACTAAATTATACCGCTGTTTTTCCTGGCTCTCTAGCTAGCAGATGGCATAATATGGGACTTCTGTCCTCCATAGTCTCCTGAGCCAATTTCTATAATAAATCTCTTCTTATGTCTGTCTATCTATCTATCCATCCATCCATCCATCCATCCATCCATCTATCTTCTACCTGCTTATCTGTCTATTTGTCTATCTATCCTATAAGCACTGTTTTTATGGAGAGCCCTGACTAATATAGATTTTGGAATTGAGACTGGTTCCAGAGAACAGAATTTAAATGAGTTTTCTGAATTGCTTCTGTTGTTTCTGAAATTGCAATTTGATTAGATTTAAAGATGCTAATGACTCACTTTCCAGGAGGAAACAGAGCACTGTTTGTCCATGGTATGAACTATTTATAGTGGCACACAAAATATCTGTATTGGATATTCCTAATCAACCACTTATAAGAAGCAAGGAGCTAAGTAATTTTGTATATGATACTTTTAGACATTTTTGGAAAAATAAGGTATATAATGACATTTGTTCATTCCTGTTAATGTCACTGGACAAAGTGGTGAAAGAAAATGATGAGCTTAGGGATTTGAATTCTCAGCTCAAGCTCTGCAGCAATGACCTAAGAACTTCAAGATATGCTCTTAGGAAGAGTCTTACTTCCTGTAAGGGCTGAAACTGCTACAAATCAAATTGTTATTGGATAAATTTCAACAAGTTGAATTCTCAGACTGCTAGATGTCTACTGTTAAAGCCAGAGCATTGATTGTGAAAGAGTAGCATCCTGTATGTTAGGATTACATGTGGGAAAATCCTGATGAAGCTCAGAACATCAAATCACTAAATTGTGATGAGTCTTATTTGCAAACAGAAGTAGTCTTCCCTTCCCTAGCACCAGCAGCATTCCCACCCCAAGTGGTGGCAGCTTCCCAATTTATAGAGTATCAGCCTTTCTACCTCAGTCTGAGGGGATTAACATCACATTGCCTAAGAAAATGGTACTGGCCATCCTTGAAGCAGTTGCCACCTATGACTAGACTCATGTCCTAGTGGGCCCCTATAGGTAAGGTACAAAGTGTGACCCAAAAGGAGGTGTACTACACTCCAAAAGTACTGCTTGTGTTTTCTAATTTATACAAGCATAAATCTTGGGAATATTTGTGGAAATGGATATTAAGGGTGTAAGATAATATGGAAGGAACACAAAGTGGATCAGCTGAATTTACTGATATGGGCCCACTAAGCAGAGATTGCACATTTAATTTTGCAGCTTGGGGAAAGGGAAAGGGCACTAACAGTTTGTTGGGTTCATTGGCTAAGACACGGATCAAAAGATGGCCCCCTGTGAGTGAAATGGAAATGCCAGGTCTCCCTTGGTTTAATATAGAGAAAGGCATTTAAAGCTTAGGGAGATTGAAATGTTAGAGTGGATTTGACTTTTAAGACCTACTTGCCCACACTAGAAGGGTCTAGAAAACATACCTTTCACCAGTACTTTGAGAAATAAATTTGAGAGGGGAAACCCAGCATTGTTGATGAGCCCCATGATTTCTCTTCTCTTGAGGCCAAACATTACAGTGGGAACCACAACCACTCATTTGGAAAATCTAAATGCACGGGAGTAATTGGATTCCAGGGTGGCAGTGGCCAGTGGCATCACTCAATCACTGTGGGCAAGGAAGGTGTATTTACTGTAATGGACAGCAGAGACAAAGCAGCAATCAGAGTAGTCTGACTGGCACAAACTTATGGTGTTGGCTACACTTTATGATGTCCCCAGAGGTGAAACAGATAGAAAACCCACTAAATTCTTACTTGATCTGTATAAGAATGAAAGTTCTAGGTCAAATGAATAAAAGTTTAACTTGGGTCATAAAAATAGTCACAGCCCATCAATCAATTCCCTGACTTGAGCCAGTTTACAGACCTAGAACCCCTTGAATGCAGGGGAGACCAGGTCTCCTTGAGGAAGGACACCACTACATTACTGTTAAAATTTCTCCCAGACTTTCCCAAAGGGACATACAGCCTTTTTCCAGGGTAACTGTGCATTCAGTGAAAGGATATAATTAGAACTTTTAGGGACCACTTGGACATTGGTTCTGAACAGACACTGTTTACAGGAGATCCAAAACATAATAATGGCCTTCCAGTCAGAGGAGATGGTAGATGATCAATGGCTGTTTAACTGAAGTCTGTGTCACAGTGAGTCCAGAGGTTTCCTGAACCCATCCTGTGGTTATTTCCCAGATCTAGAATGTCTAATTGAAATAGAGATACTTAACAGCTGATAGAATCCCCTCTTTGGTTCCCTAATATGCAGAGTGAGGGCTATTATAGTGCTAAAGGCCATATGGAATCCATTTTAACTGCCTCTACCTAGTAAAATAGTAAATCAAAAGCAATATTGCATTCCTGGAGGAAGTGTAGAGTTTGTGCCACCATCGAGAACTTGAAAGATGAAGGAGTGGTGATTCCTACCACATCCCTCACAACTCTATTTGGCCTGTGCAGAAGACAGATGGCTCTTGGAGAATAACAGTGGATTAAGAAAATCTTACCAACTATGACACTAACTGCTGCGGCTATGGCAAATGTGTTATCGTTGTTTGAGCAAATTTACACATCCCCTGGTATTCAATAAGCAGCTATTGATCTGGCAAATGCCTTTTTCTCCATCCCTGTCTATAAGCCCCACCAGAAGCAGTTTCCTTTTAGGTGGCAACGTCAGCAATACACCTTCACTGTCCTAACTAGGGGAATATCAACGCTTTAGCCATGTGTTACAACTTAGTTCACAGGGGTATTGATTGCTCTTCCCTTCCACAAGATATCACACTAGTCCATTTCATTGATGACATTATGCTGAATGGACCTAGTGAGCAATAATAATAACTACTCTAGGCTTAATGGCAAGTCATTTACATCTCAGTGGACGTGGAATTAACCCAACTAAAATTCAGGGGAATTCTACGTAAGAGAAATTTCTAGGGGTCCAGTGGTATAGAGTATGTCTAGATATCCCTTTTAAGATTTAGAATAAGTGGTTGCATCTGGAGGCTCCTACATCCTAGGATACACAGTTCTTTGTGGACCTCTTTGGATTTTTGAGGAAACATATTTGCATTTGGGTGTGTGAATCCCACCCATTTATGGAGTGACCTGAAAAGCTGCTAGTTTTTAGTGGGGCCCAGAACAAGAAAAGATTCTTCCACAGTTCCAAGCTGTTATTCCAGATGCTTTACCACTTGGGCCATATATTCCAACAGACTCAATGGTTACAGGAGTTTAATTGACAGGTAGGGATGCTGTTAGGAGCCCTGGCAGCCCTTATAGGTGAATCACAGTGCAGGAATTTAGAATTATGGGACAAGGCCCTGCTCTCATTCACAGATAACAACTCTACTTATGAGAACAAATTTTAGACTGCTACTGGGCCTTAGGAGAGACTGAATGCTTGATCATGGACCACTGAGATACCAAGTGACCTGAGTTACCATTATTAACTAGATGTTATCTGACCAACCAAGCCATAAATATAGACATTCACAGCAATACTCCATCATGAATTGGAAGTTGTATACAGGCATACCTCAGAAATATTGTGGGTTTGGTTCCAGACCACCACAATAAAGTGAATGTTACAATAAAGTGAGTCACACAACTTTTTTGGTTTCCCAGTGCATATAAAGTTATGTTTACACTATACTGTAGTCTATAAAGTGTACAATAGCATTATGTCTAAAAAAAAACAGTATACATACCTTAATAAAAATACTTTATTGCTAAAATATGCTGGCCATCATCTGAGCCTTCAGGAAGTTGTATTCTTTTTGCTGGTGAAGGGTCTTTCCTTGATATTGGTGGCTGCTGACTGATCAAGGTGGTGGTTGCTGAAGGCTGTGGTGATTGGCAGTTTCTTAAAACAAGACAACAATGAAGTGTGCCACATTGATTCACTTGTCCTTTCATGAACAATTTCTCTGTAGCAGGTGATGCTGTTTTATAGCATTTTACCAATTAGTAGAATTTCTTATGAAATTGGAATCAATCATCTTAAACCCTGCCACTGCTTTATCAAGTTTATGTAACATCCTAAATCCTCTGTGGTCATTTCAATAATCTTCACAGCATCTTCACCAGAAGTAGATTCCATCTCAAGAAATCACTTTCTTTGCTCATCCATAAGAAGGAATTTCTCATCCATTAAAGTTTTGTCACAAGATTGCAGCAATTCAGTCACATCTCAGGCTATACTTCTAGTTGTAGTTATCTTGCTATTTTCACCACGTCTACAGTTACTTCCTCCACTGAAGTCTTAAGCCATCGAAGTCCATGCAGGTTGGAATCACTTCTTCCAAACTCCTGTTAATGTTCATATTTTGACCTCTTACCATGAAATACAAATGTTCTTACTGGCATCTATAATGGTGAATCTTTTCCAGAGGATTTTCAATTTATTTTACTCAGATTCATCAGAAGAATCCTTATCTATGGCAGCTATAGCTTTATAAAATGTATTTCTTAAATAATAAGACTTGAAAGTTGAAATTACTCTTTGATCCATGGGCTGCAGAATGGATGTTGTGTTAGTAGGCATGAAAACATTAATCTCATTGTACATCTCCATCAGAGCTCTTAGGTGACCAAGTGCATTGTCAATGCGCAGTAATATTTCGAAAGGAATCTTTTTTTCTGAGCAGTAGATCTCAACAGTTGGCTTAAAATATTCAATAAACCATGTTGTAAACAGATGTTCTGTCTTTCAGGCTTTGTTGTTCCATTTATAGAGTACAGACAGAGTAGATTTAGCATAATTCTTAAGGCCCTAGGATTTTCAGAATGGTAAATGAGCACTGGCTTCAACTGAAAGTCACCAGCTGCATTAACCCCTAACAAGAGAGTCAAGCTGTCCTTTGAATCTTTGAAGCCTAGTATTGAATTCTTCTGTCTGTGAAAGTCCTAGATGGCATCTTCTTCTAATATAAGGCTGTTTTGTCTACATTGGAAAATCTACTGTTTAGTGTAGCCACCTTCTTTAATTATCTTAGCTAGATCTTCTGAATAACTTGCTGTAGCTTCTACGTCAGCACTTGATTCTTCATCTTACACTTTTATGTTACGGAGATGGCTTCCTTCTTAAACCTCATGAACCACACTCTGCTAGCTTCAAACTTTTCTTCTGCAGTTTCATTACCTCTCCCAGCATTCACAGAATTGAATAGAGGTAAGGCCTTCTTCTGGATTAGGTTTTGGCTTACAGGAATGTCATGGCTGGTTTTATCTTCTACCCAGACCACTAAAATTTTCTCCATATAAGCAACAAGGCTGTTTTTCTTTCTTATCATTTGTGTGTTCACTGGAGTAGTACTTTTAATTTCCTTCAAGAACTTTTCCTTTGCATTCACAACTTGGCTAATAATTTTGTACAAGAGGCCTAGCTTTCAGCCTATCTCAGCTTTCAACATGCCTTCCTCACTAAGCTTCATCATTTCCAGCTTTTGATTTGAGGTGAGTGGTGTGCGACTCTTCCTTTCACTTGAACACTTAGAGGCCATTGTAGGGTTATTAATTGGCCTAATTTCAATATTTTTGAGTCTCAGGGAATAAGGAGGCCTGAGGAGAGGGAGATAGACAGTGGAAAGGCTGGTTGGAGGACCAGTCAGAACACACACATTATTTATTAATTAAGTTTGCTGTCTTATATGGGTATGGTCCGTGGCACCCCAAAACAATTACGATAGTAACACCAAAGATCACTGATCACAGATCACCATAACAAATATAATAATGATTAAAAAGTTTGAAATATTGTGAGAATTACCAAAATGTAACACAGAGACCTAAAGTGAGCAAATGCTGTTAGAAAAATGGTGCTGATAGACTTGCTTGACACAGGGTTACAAAAACCTTCAATTTGTAAAAAACACAGTATCTGCAAAGCACAATAAAGCAAAGTGAAATAAAATGAGGTATGCCTGTATACATGATTGGGCTTGGGCAGCCCTGAAGGCACAAGCAAGTTACGTGAAGAAGTGGCCTAAATCTTGATGGTCCATACTTCTGCTGCTTTGCCTTCTCTCTCTTAGCTCACACCTATGGCTCCTTAGTGGAGCTCCCTAAGATCAGTCAATAGAGGAAGAAGAGATACAAGCCTGGTTTACAGATGGTTCTGCATGATATGCAGGAACCACTTGAAAGTTGAGAGCGGCAGCACTACATCCCCTCTCTGAGATATCCCTGAAGGACAGTGATGAAGGAAAATCTTCCCAGTATACAGAACTTCATTCAGTGAACCTAGATGTTCACATTGTTTAGAACGAGAAATGACCAGACATTGAATTACATACTGATTCATGAGCTGTGGACAATGGTCAGGCTTGATGATCAGGGGCTTAAAAGGAACATGACTGGAAAATTATTGATGATAAAATTTGATAAAGAGATATGTGGATAGACCTCTCTCAATATGCAAAAAATCATAAACATATTTGTGTCCCATGTGTGTAATCACCAAAGGGCGACATGTGCAGAAGAGGGTTTCAAAAATCAAGTGTATAAAAAGACATATTCTATGGATACCAGTCAATCTCTTTGCCCAGCCACCCCATCATTGCCCAATGGCCTCATGAACCAAGTGGCCATGGTAGTAGAATGGAGGTTATACATGGGCTCAGAAACCTGAACTTCTACTTACCAAGGCCCAGTTCCAATTCTGTCAGCAGCAAACACCAACACTGAGTCACTGATATGGTATTATTCCCCAGGTGTTCAGCCAGCTATCTGGTGGCAAATTGATTGCATTAGACCTCTTTCATCATGGAAGGAGCAGCATTTATCCTTATGGGAATTCATACTTCCTCTGGATATGGACTTGCCTTTTCTGCTCATGATGCCTACGTCAAAACTACCACCTGTGGAGTTTCAGAATGCTTTAGCCATGGTATTTAGTCATGGTATTTCACACAGTATTCTTTGAGTTTAAGGACCTCACTTTACAGCAAAAGAAGTGTAGCAAAAGGCCCACGCTAATGGTGTTACATGGTCTCAGCATGTCCCCAGAATCCTGAGGCAATTGACTAGAAAGAATGATGGGAGGACCTTTGAAGACTCAGTTACAGCAGCAGCTAGGTGGCAATATGTTTCAGGACTGTGGCAAGGTTCTCCAGGAGGCTGTATGCATTCTGCACCAGTGTCCAATATATAGTGCTGTTTCTCTGACTGCCATGATTCACAGGTCCAGGAATCAAGCGGTGGAAATGAGAAGGGTACCACTCAATATTACCCCTTCGATCCACTAGCAACATTTTTGCTTCTTGTTCCCATGACTTTATGTTCTACTGACCTAGAGGTCTTAATTCCAGAGGAAGGATGCTCCCACAAGGAGACAAACTGGAAATGAAGATTGCCATCAATCCACATTGAGCTCCTCATGCCTTTAATCAACAGACAAAGAGAGAAGTTACTGTGCTGGCTGGGGTAATTTTTTCTAACTATTATTGAAGAAAAATCATAGCTGGAAAGTAGCTCAAGCTGAAGAAACAGATTTATTAAGGGGTATTGTAATAGGGGAAAAGATACCAAAAGTTTAGAACTTTGCTCAATTTTGAATACAACATGGGCATGTTGGAATTTATAACCAAAGAGCTTAGTGGATGTTAGTGGAAATGGTAATAGTAAATGGAAACATCAAGGGTAATGGAAATTTTACTACACTGATCTAACAGGATTATTGCTGAAGACAGGCCAGGCTGATCACATATCACCTGGTGAATGGTGGTGGATGAGAAACCCAATTAGATATCAAAGTTAATAGATATGGATAATGAGGGACTCTTGTTAAACTGAACTATCAGGATTCTTGCTAAGGATTTTACAAGGAAGTGCACAGATGAGCCTAGGAGAAGGTTCAGGAGCGTGACTAAAGTTTGGTCAAGCAAAGAATCTTTGTCAGTCCCTCTTTTGTTCAGGAAAAGAAGAGACATTCTCCTTGTCTTTAAACGATATAAGTTAATTTTTGTTCAGTTATCTTTTGTTCATTAAGGACCTGGTGAATCATCTGTTGAGATTTGGTAGTAGAGCGTATGCTCTATGGTGTTAGCCTTCAGACATGTAATGAAAGGGAGTTTCTATAAAAATAAAAGAAAAACAAACATTAATATTTAAAAAATCAGTTTCTGATCCCAGAGCGTAGCCAGTCAAGTAGATTTCTAAATGTTGGTCTAAATTATCATTAGATTGTGGAGTCAAGACAGCAGTGGCAATCTGATAGATTTCCTGGTTTGTGGTTTGAATGTCTGTGGTGATGGCATAGATGTTCCAAAAATGGTCCAAGTGGTTCACACAGCAGCAGGCATAAATTTTGCTCACTCTTGATTCGTTGTGGTGATATCTTTGAAGATTATATCAAATCAACCAGGTTCAGCTTGAAGCCCTTTGGGAAAAGGGTAGCTTTAATTCTCAATGATTCCAAGTCAGGAGGGGAAAAAAATGGAAAGGTTAATTTGGAGAGTTGTAACTAGATATTGGAAGAAACTAGAATAATTCAAAAGTTGTCAAGGACTGGCAAATGTGCAAGATGGAACACACAAGGGTAAGAATGGTAATGAGCTTCTCTGAGGCAGTTGCCACATTGACTAGACTCAAATTCTAGTGGGCTCCTAAAGGTGAGGTACAAAATGTGACCATGAGGTGGTGTGGTCTACCTCAAAAAAACTACTTGAGTTTTCTAATTTATACAAACAGAAATCTGGGGAATAGTGTGGGAATGGATAGTAAGGATGTGGGATAATGATATAAGAAACAGAGATGGATCAGCTGAATTTATTGATTTCAGCCCACTAAGCATAGATTCTGCATTTAATGTTGCTATACAGGTACTTAGAAAGGGTTCTACCATTTTGTAGGGATGTTTGACTTAAACATAAATCAAAAGATATCCCAACATGAGGGAAATAGAAATGCCTGATTACCATTTGGTTTACTGTAGAGGAAGGAATTCAAAAGCTTAGGGAGATTGGAATGTTAGAGTGGATTTGTCATTGCAGACCTACTTACTCACACTAGGAGGGTCCAGAACACATATCTTTCTCCAATATTTTGTGAAATAAATTTGGGAATTGAGCCCCAGTATTTTTGAAGAAGCTCCATGATTGCTCTTCATTTTTTAATTTTTTTTAAGTAATATGTATGCTTTATTTATTTATTTATTTTAGATTGCTCTTCTCTTTAGATCAGAATTTATAGGGGGAACTAGAAAATCTAAATACAGTGTGAGTAATTGGGTCCCAGAGTGGCAGGGGCCAAGCAGCTTTACTCAACAGTGAGAGGAAAGGTTGGTGTTTTTACTCTAATAGACAGAAGAGTCAAAGCAGCAATCTAAATAGTTTGACTGGCACAGACCTGTGGTGTTGACTAGTTGTTCATGGTATTCCTAGAAGTGAAAATGATTGGAAGTCTCCTAATTTCTTACCTGATCTGTACAAGAAGAAAAATCCTAGGTCAAGTGAACAAAAGTCTAACTTGAACCATAAAAACAGTGAGTCACATCCTCTCAATCAATTTCTCTACTTGAGCCAGTTTACAGACCCAGAACTCCTGAATGAAAAGGAGACCATGTCCCCTTGAGGAAAGACCCTGGACCACTACCCAAAATTTATACTGTTAATCTTTCTGTGAGTCTTCCTCAAAGGGGCCTATGGCTTTTAACCAGGGTAAATGTGCATTGTGGGAAAGGAAATAAACAGACCATTCAGAGACTATTGGATGTTGCTCTGACCTGATATTGCTTCCAGGATGACCAAAACATCAGTGTAGCCCACCAGTCAGATTACGGGCTTATGGGGTTCAGGATATAAATAAAGTTTTAGTACAAATTCATCTCACAGTGTGTCCAGTGGGTGTCTGAACTCATGCTGTGGTTCTTCCCTCAGTTTTAGAATGGATAATTGGAATAGAGATGCTTAGCAGCTGACATAATCCTCATATTGGTTTCGTGACCTGTGGAGTGAGGGTAATTATGGTAGAAAATGCCAAATGGAAGCCATTAGAATTGACTATACCTAGGAAAATAGTAAATCAGAAGGAATATTGCTTTCTTGGAGCGATTTCAAAGATTCATGCCACCATAAGGACTAGCAAGATGCAGGGCTGTTAATTCTCACCACACCCTCATTCATCTCTTCTATTTGCCTATGTAGAAGACAGATTAATTTTGGAGAAAGGTAATGAATTATTACAAATTTAACCAAGTAATGACTCTATTTTCTGCTACTATATCAGATGTAGTTTTATTACTTGATCAAACTCACAACCCCCCTGCTACCTGGTGTGCAACTATTGATATGGCAAATGCATTTTTCTCCATATCTATCCCTAAAGCCTACCGGAAGCATTTTTCTTTCAGCTGCCAAGGCCAGTAACCACCTTCAGTGGTATATAAACTCTCTAGCCCTATGTATCGATTGAGGTGTTAGAGATCTTGATCACATTTCTCTTCTAAGAGATATATCATTGGTCCATCATATTAATGACATTATGCTGATAGAACTTATTGAGCAGGAATTGCAACTTCTCTACACTTACTGGTAAAACATTTGCATGTCAGAGAGTATGGAATAAATTTGACTAACATTCAGAGACGTTCTACCTCAGTGAAATTTCTAAGAGTTGAGTAGTGTGGGGCATGCCCAGATATCCCTTTTAAGGTGAAGGGTGAGCTTTTGCATCTTGATCCTCCTACAACCAAGAAAGAGGCACAGTGCTTGGTGGGCCTCTTTGGATTTTGGGCACAATGTAGTCATCACAAGTAATTACATAAAATGGCCCAAATGCTCATGTTCCTTAATTCTGCTACCCTTACTTCTCTCTCCTAGCCTACACCTATCCCATAATGGAGAGTTCTCTAAAGAGGAAGAAAAGATACAGGCTGTTTTACAGATGGTTCTGCACCACATGCAGACAACACCTGAAAGTGAAGAGCTGCAGCACTATAGCCCATCTCTCAGATATCTCTGAAGGACAGTGGTGAAGGGAAATCCTCCCAGGGGCAGGACATCAGGCAGTGTACCTGATTGTTTTCTTTGCTTGGAAGAAGAAATGACCAGACATGCAGTTATATACTGATTCATGGGCTGTGGCCAATGGTATGGCTTGATGGTCAGGGATTTGAAAGGAACATGATTGAGAAATTGTTGACAATGAAATTTGGGGAAGAGGTAGGTGAATAGACCTCTCTCACTGGGCAAAATAACATAAATGTATTTGCATCTCATGTGGAAGTGCACTAAAGTGTGACCTCAGCAGAGGGAGATTTCAACAACGAAGTGTATAGGATGATATATTCTGTGGATATCAGTCAGCCTCATAACCCAGCCACCTCTGTCATTGCTCAATAGGCTTATGAACAAAGAGGCCATGGTGGCAGGGGTAGAGGTTATGCGTGGATTCAGCAACACTAATGTATACTCATCAAGGCTGAGCGTGCAATCTACCAGCAGGAGACAGCTGCACTAAGTTCCTAATATAGCACTATTACCTGAGTGTTCAGCCTGCTACCTGATGGCAGGTTGATTATATTAGTCTGCTTCCTTCATGGAAAGGACTGCATTTTGTCCTTACTGGAATATACCTTTCTTCTGGATATGGATTTGTCTTCTCTGCATGAAATATTTGAAACAAACTACCATCCGTGTACTTACAGAATGCCTTTTCCACTGTTGTAGTATTCCAGACAGCATTGTTTCAGGTCAAAGAACTCACCTCACAGGAAAAGAACTGCAGCAATAGGCCTAAGCTTATTCACTGGTCATACCATGTTCTATACAATTTTGAAGGAGCTGGTTTGATAGAATGGTAGAAGGGCCTTTAGAAGACTCAGTTAGGTGGCAATATTTTATAGCACTGTAGCAAAGTTCTCTAGGAGGCTATACATTTTATGAATCAGCTTCCAATATATGCTGCTGTTTCCTTTATATTCAGGACTTTTGGGTCCAGGAATCAAGTGATGAAAATTGAAGTGGCACCATTTTTGCTTCTTGTTCCTGTGATTTTATGATCTGCTGTTCTACAGGTCTTAGTTCCAGAGGAAGAAATATTCCACCAGGAGACAAAACAATAATTCCCATGAGTGAAGTTTAAGACTGCAACCTGCCCACATTGATCTCCTCATGCCTCTGAATCAGCATGCAAGGGAGGGAGTTTGAGTGCAGGCTAGGGTGACTGTTTGTGACTAGTGTCAGAGAAAATTCATAGCTGGACAATAAAGTGGTAAAAACATATTGGTTCAGGATTATTGTAATAGGGTAAAAGAGTCCTCAGTATTGAACTAGAGTTAATTCTGAATAAAGCATGGGCAAGTAGTTATTTATAAACGAGGAGCCTGAAGGGAGTCAGTTGATTGGAAATTACTAAGATGAAACATCAACTGTAAGAAAATTTTGGCTAAATAGACCTGATAGGATTATTGCTGAACACAGGCCAGGCTTACCAGACATCACCTGGAGGATGGTGGAGAATGAGAAACCTGATTAAATATCAAGTGTGAGAAGATACAGTGGATGTGAGATGCTTGCTATACTAACTTAGCAGGACTCTTGCTGAGGATGTTACAAGGAATTGTACAAAAGTGTCTATGAGAAGTTTTAGGAGCTTCATGAAAGTTTGGTCATGTGAAGATTCTTTGTCACTCCCTCATATTGTAAGAAGCAAAGAAGAGACCTTCTTCTTTCCTTTGAACAAGATAAACCTATTTCTTGTTCCATCACCTTTTTTTCACTAAGGACCAGCCTAATCATCTGTTGAGACCTGGTAGTAGAGGGTATGCTGTATGGTGCAAGCTATCAGGCATTTAATAAGGAAGAGTTTCTATGAAAATAAAACCAAAAAAAGATTGATATTAAAGACTTAGTTTCCTATTCCAGAAGGCAGCTGAGAAGATTTCTAGATGTTGGGCTCAAAGCATCTTTAGATGGGCATATACAGAAGTGGCAAGCAATGGATTTCCTGGTTTGCAGTTTGATTGTCTGTGATGATGGCATCGGGTATTTGGGTGAATTTTCTGAGTGGCCCACACAGAAACAAGCAGGATTTTTGCCAATGCATAATCTGTTCTGGTGATTTCCTTGAAATTTACATCAAGTTGTCCAGCTTCAGCTTTCAGGAACAGAAAAGTTTTAGTTCTCAATGATTCCAAGTCAGAAGGGAGAAAAAAATAAAAATATGTTTGGAAATTTGTAGCCAGATATTGGTGGAAACTAGAACACTTGAGGATTTGTCAAGGATTGGCAAAATGTGTAACACAGAACCCATAGGTCACATTATAGTTTTCCATTGAAATATAATTTTTCTCTCTATAGTCATCACCATTCAACCAGAGATAATCAAAATAAGACTAATTATTTTGAAAAATAAGTCCAGACTCATTAAACTTAAGTGATTATTAACATAAGTACAGCAAGGTTAGTGAGTAACGATATATGTCTCTTGAGTTTGCATTGTTGGAACTTTTCATGAGAAATATCAGATTGGATTTTTCAAAGTCTCTCAAGGCTAGGAAGCCAAGCCAAGAACTTGACACCAGATTTTGCCTGCAATAGCTATAGATTTAGGTAAATTCCTCTCTTCTAGGGATCCAAAAATTACCCTGAGATTCCCGGTCCTTCCAGGAAGTGAACTTCCTTACTGACTTTAGGGTGGGAAACCCTATAAAATGGGTTCAGGCTACTTTTTCCAAGATGGGGTACAAGCATTGCCTCCCTAAAGTCAACCTTAGCTCCTAAATCTGTCTGGTCACATCTCATTCCATGCATTTCATTCTCAAATATGACATTCCATTCAGAGACTTGGTAATATAACTAATGTTTCTAACTGGGTCCTGTTATGAGGAGAACAGAATCTTATTGAACTTATACAGATAACTATATTGCCATAAAAATAATACTCATTAAGAACAAACACATAGGGACAGAGATTGGATTGATGGTTACCAGAGGGGAAGGGGGGAGGGAGGAGGGTGAAAGGGATAATTCGGTACATGTGTGTGGTGATGGGTTGTAATTAGTATTTTGGTGGTGAACATGATGTAATCTATGCAGAAATAGAAGTACAATGATGGACACCTGAAATTTTTACAATGTTATAAACCAATGTTACTGCAATAAACAAAAAACTAAAAAAAAAAAAAGAATTTTCAAATTCTGAAGTTATCATTTAGGGAGAAAAAGGAATTGTTTCATCTTTGTTCACAAAGTTATACTTTGCCAAATTGCTGTTAGTTACATGTAACTTAAGAGAAAAAGTTTTCCTTAAATTTGGAAAACAAAACATTAAAAATAGCAACGTTTAAGCAAAATTATAAAAAGTATAATTGTCCTCATCAGTTCATTAAATCCTATGTTATTAATTCTTTTTCTGCTAGATCTTAGGTTAGTAGTTCTATGAATCTTATCAGCTTCTTCATTACTTCTGGAAATTCTTACTCAGTCCAGAGGCATGGTCTCAAAGTTATTATGGTTATTTCCTCACACAGCATTCATGCCCATAGCTGATTATAACCAATTACAGAGAAGAATCAAACCAAAAAAAAAAAAAATAACTGTATGTGAATGACAAATGACTTCAAAAGGCCACGGTTATACTTTTTAACTCCCCTCCTCCCTCCTTTTATGTTTTTGATATCATATCTAACCTCTTTTTGTGCATTTGTATCCATTATGTTCTTATCATGGAAATAGATAATTTTTCCTATTTGTGGTCTTCTCTTTTCCCCAATGATGTACATCTGAAATTTTTACAATGTTATAAACCAATGTTACTGCAATAAACAAAAAATTAAAAAAAAAAAAGGCCATGGTTAAACTTCTGATGAGAGTTAATTGGACAAGAAAAATTAGTTATTTCTATGGCATACAGCATTTAAGCATAATAACTGGACAACAAGGATATTGACAAATTCCTATGAACTTCAGACAATTTCTGTATTATCTGTAATATCTTTATATCTGTAACATATATCCATACATATATAACCTAAGAAGGCTTATTTTCAGTTTTTAATCTGACAGTTTCCCATGTAATTTAGGATACCAAATAAATATAATTAGTTTAGCATATCCCTTTTATAAGTTAAGAGACAAACCCTTAGAGATCTTCCAGAGGCACTGTGGAAAATCTCAAAGTTAATTTGAGGTTAAAAAGACTGCACTTAGAATTTGATTTTGGGGAGTTGTATAAAATGTCAAAAGTTTGAACACTTGCCTAAATAGAATCACAGGCCACCGTGAAACTATACTTAGTTATCCATTTAACCAAAGTGACAATTAAAAGATTTCACAGGCAAATATAGGAAGTTACATAGTTGTAAAACAACTAGTTCTTTTAATACTGCGAAGATAGTTTTCTTAAGTAGTCAATAACGTGATAAAGATAACATGAAGCACAGGAAATTATTTTAAATCACAAAGTCCTTGTTTCCCAGGCAGAATCTTAATAGGTATAGGAAAACTTTTTTTTATTTTTGTTATTTATTTATTTTTTTTTGTGAGGCAGACCAGCCCTGAGCTAACATTCATTGCCAATCCTACTCCTTTTTTTCCCTTTTTCTCCCCACAACCCCAGTAGATAGTTGTATGTCGTAGTTGCACATCCTGCTAGTTTCTGTATGTGGGATGCTGCCTCAGCATGGCCGGACAAGCAGTGTGTCGGTGTGCACCCGGGATCTGAAACCGGGCCGCCAGTAGCCGAGTGAGCGCACTTAACTGCTAAGCCACAGGGCTGGCCCCTAGGAAAACTTTTTTTACAATTTCTTACTAAGGGGAGACCAATAATCTAAGAAAACCTTGTTTTTGTAGCAGAGAGGAGAATCAAATCTAGCTTTACTTCAGTGTGCTGTTTATTCTAAGGTTAATTTAAAAAAAATCTTAGAGATAAATCAATCCCAATTCTAGCCAGGTTTGAGTATATAAGATAAGATTACTTTTCCACAATTTATTTTCCACAATCTTTAAACAACGCTTTTTCCCCTTATATCTATTCAGTATTTGTCTTACTCAGGTCTTCTTTTTCATTTTGAAACAACCATTCATTCACTTTTTTTTTAAAAAAAATTTACTCCTTTTCCCATTAGAAAAACATATCCTGGGGGCCGGCCCGGTGGCGCAAGCAGTTAACTGAGCGCGCTCCACTGCGGCGGCCTGGGGTTCGTGGGTTCAGATCCTGGGCGCGCACCAATGCACTGCTTGACAAGCCATGCTGTGGTGGCATTCCATATAAAGTGGAGGAAGATGGGCATGGATGTTAGCCCAGGGCGCGTCATCCTTGGCAAAAATAGAGGAGGATTGGCAGATGTTAGCACAGGGCTGATCTCCTCACAAAAAAAGAAAAATACATCCTGAAAGTGGTTCCAAATGGCAGCATAGAAAGATCATTAACTTATCTCCTCCCATGGACACAACACATATAGATATATAGACATAGAATAATTTCATCTGAAAAATACCTGAAAACTGGATAAACAGAGCCCCACAATATAAGATAAAAGGGCAGCATCAAGACAGCTAGGAGAGGCAGAGACATGGTCTCACCCAAAAAACTGCACCCCAGATGCAGTGATCTGCATTTGGGAAGGATCTAAAAAATACAGAATTTTTCTCTGAGGAGTGAAGGAATTGTGTTCCACATCAGGCATGCCAACCCTTAGATCTTGCACATGACACATGAGCCCCCAAAACACCTGGCTTTGAAAAACAATGGAGATTATGTTCAGGAAAACCATAAAATTGTAGGGAATGGAGAATTCACTCTCAAAAGGCCTGCATGCATATATACTTGCCCAAAGACCCAGCAGACCAAAACATTTTGAAAAGCACCTAGCCCATATGTGAGGGAAACCCATTTACTAATTTTAAAGCATCTGCCAGAGAAGCAAGAATGTGCTGGGACTCTCTCCAGGGATGCAGACACTGGTGGGTGCCATTTTTGTGATTTTATTCTAACTCTCCAATGCCAGTGTGGCAGGTGCCATTTTGGAACTCTCCCTCTAACTTGTTAGCACCTATGAGAATGCCCCACTGAGAGCTCTGCCCATGTCCATACCACAGCCATGAACCACAGCCAGGCTGGGTGAAAGCCCCACTCACACCTGTGCCACAGCTGTGGCCCTACTGCAGCAGGTGGAAATGTGCAGCTCACACAGGGGCTGCCCCTTGAGTGCCTGGCTCTGGTGGTCAGAGGGGATTGTACTTCTGAGCCCCATGGGACATCTCCTACACAAGACCATTCCATAAAGACTATAAGAGGTAGCTGATTTATCTAATACACTGAAACAAGCACAGAGAGTCAGGCAAAAAGGATATAATGGAATATGTTCCAAATGAAAGAAGAAGACAAAACTCCAGAAAAATACTTTAATGAAACAGAGATAAGTAATCTACCTGATAAACAGTTCAAAGTAATGGTCATAAAGATGCTTACCAAACTCTGGAGAAGAATAGATGAACACAGTGAAAACTTTGACAATGAGATAGAATATATAAGAAAGTATCAAATAGAAGTTACAGAGCTGAAGGATATAATAAATGAACTGAAAAATACACTAGAGGAGTTCAACATCAGATTGAATGAAGCAGAAGAACAGATCAGTGTGTTGGAAGACAAAGCAATGGAACTCACCCAGACAGCGAAGTGAAAAGAATAAAGAATTAAAAAAAGTAAAAATACCCCAAGGGATCTTTGAGACAACATCGAGCAGAATAACAATGACATTATACGGATTCTAGAAGGAGAAAGGAGTTGAAAAGGACCATAAAACTTATTTGAAGAAATAATGGCTGAAACATTCCCTAATCTGTGGAAGAAAACACATATCCAGGTCCAGGAACCCCAGAGAGATCCAAATAAGATGAACTCAAAGAGATCAACTCCAAGACACATTATTATTAAAATTGGAAAAGTTAAAGATAAAGAATCTTAAAAGCAACTTTTTATATCCAAGGGAAACCCCATTATGCTATCAGCAGATTTTTTCAGAAGAAACTTTGCAGGCCAGCAGGGAGTGACATGACATACGCAAAGTGCCAACAGAAAAAAACATCCAACCAAGAATTCTCTACCAAGCAATGTTATCAGTCAGAATTGAAGGAGAGATTAAGAGTTTTCCAGATAAACAAAAACTAAAAGAGTTCACCACCACTAAACTGGCCTTACAAGAAATGTTAAAGGGACTTGTTTAAGCTGAAAAGAAATGGCATTAATTAATAACAAGAAAACATAAAAAGTAAAAATTTAACTAAAAAAGGTAAATATGTAGTAAAGGTAGTGTATCAACCACTTATAAAGCAAGTATAATGGTTAAAAGACAAAAGTAATAAAATTAACTAAAACTACAGTAATTAGTTAAGGGATGCATCAAATAAAAGGATGCAAATGTGACATCAAAAATATAAAACATAGGAGGGAGTAAAAATTTAAAGTTTTGGAATGTGTCCAAATTTAAGATCTTGTCAACTTAAAACAGACCATTATATACATAGGATGTTATATGAAAACCTCATGATAACCACAAATCAAAAGCATATAGTAAATATACAAAATAAAATGAGAAAGGAATCTAAACATAACACTAAACAAACCCATCAAATCACAAGAGAAGAGAGAAAGAGAAGAAGAAAGGAATGTAGAACTGCAAAAACAGCCAGAAAACAATTAACAAAATGGCTTTAAGTAGATACCTATAAATAACTAATTAAAATGTAAATGGACTAAATTCTCTAATCAAAAGACATAGAGTTGCTGAATAGATACAAAAAACAAAAACAAGACTCATCCATGTGCTGCATACAAGAGACTCACTTCAGAAGTAAGGACATACACGACCTGAAAGTGAAGGGATAAAGAAAGATATTCCATGAAAATGGAAATGAAAAGAAAACTGATATAGATATGCTCATATCAGACAAAGTAGACTTTAAAACAAAGATTGTAATAAAAGGCAAAAAAGAGCACTACCTAATGAAAAAGGGCTTAATTAAGCAAGAAGATATAATATATATAAATACATATCACCCAACATAGGAGCACCAAAATACATAGATCAAATATTAATGAACCTAAAGGTAGAAATTGACAGCAATAGAATAATAGTAGGGGACTTTAAAACCCTACATACGTAAATTAATAGATCACACAGACAGAAAATTAATAAAGTAACATTGGTCTTACATGACACATTAGACCAGATGGACTTAATAGGTATATATAAAACATTCCATCCCAAAGCAGTCGAATACACATTCTTCTCAGGTGCACATGGAACATTATCCAGGATAGATCACGTGTTAGGCCACAAAACAAGCCTCAATAAATTCAAGAAGATTGAAATCATATCAAGCATCTTTTCCTATCACTGTAGTATAAAACTAAAAGTCAATTATAAAAAGAAAACTGGAAAAACCACAAAAATGTGGAGATTAAACAACGTGCTACTAAGCAACCAATGGGTCATTGAAGAAATCAAAAAATACCTAAAGTCAAGTGAAAACAAACACAACTTATCAAAATCCATGGGATGCAGCAAAAGCATTTCAAGAGGGAAGCTCATGGCAATACAGGCCTATGTCAAGAAACAAGAAAAACCTCAAATAAACAAGCCAACTTCACACCTAAAGGAAGTAGAAAAAGAAGAACAAATGAAGCTCAAAGTTAGTAGAAGGAAGTAAATAATACATATCAGAATTGAAAATGAAATAGAGACTAAAAAGACAATAGAACAGGTGAATGAAACAAAGAGTTTGGTTCTTTGAAAAGATAAACAAAATTGACAAACCTTTAGATAGACTAATCAAAAAAAGGAGAGAGGGCTCAAATAAACAAAATGAGAAATGAAAGAGAAGTTACAACTGATACTACAGAAATACAAAGGATCATAAGAAACTACTATGAAAAATAATATACCAACAAATTGGACAACCTAGAAGAAATGGGTAAATTCCTAGAAACACAATCTTCTGAAACTAAATCATGAAGAAATAGGAAGTCTAAATAGACTGATTACTTGTAAGGAGATTAAATCAGTAATCAAAAACCTCCCACAAACCAGTTCAAGACCAGATGGCTTCACTGGTAAATTCTACCAAACATTCAAACAAGATTTAATACCTCTCCTCAAACTCTTACAAAAAATTAAAGAGGAGGGAACACTTCCAAATTCATTCTACAAGGCCAGCATTACCCTGATACCAAAACCAGAGGAGGACACCACAAAGAAAGGAGATTACAGGCCAATATCCTTGATGAACATAGATGCAAATATCCTCAAAAAAAAAATTAGAAAACTGAATTCAACATACATTAAAGGGATCACACACCATAATCAAATGGGATCTATTCCAAGGATACAAGGACGGTTCGGCATCAGTAAGTCAATCATTGTGATACCCCACATTAACATAATGAAAGATGAAAATCATAAGATCATCTCCATAAATACAGAAAAAGCATTTCACAAAATTCAACATCAATTTATGATAAAAACTCTCAACAAAGTGGGTCAATTAACAACAAGGATACATTCTGAGAGATACATCATTAGGTGATATTGTCATTGTGCACCTCATAGAGTGTACTTACACAAACCTAGATGGTATAGCCTACTACACACTGAGGTTATATGGTATAGCCTATTGCTCCCAGGCTACAAACCTGTGCAGTATGTTACTGTACTGAATACTGTAAACTGCTGTAACATAATGGTATTTGTTTATTTAAACGTATATAAACGTGTATCTAAACATATCTAAAAGAACAGCTACAGTAAAAATATGGTAGAAGAGATAAAAAATGGTACACCAGTATAGGGCACTTACAATGAATGCAGCTTGCAGGATTAGAAGTTGCTCTGAGTGAATCAATGATAGAGTGGAGAGTGAATGTGAAGATATAGGATGTTACACTACTGTAGACTTTATAAGCGCTGTACACTTAGGCTACACCAATTTATAAAAAAATATCTTTCTTAATAATAAATTAACCTTAGCTTACTGTAACTTTTTTACTTTATAACCTTTTAAATTTTTTTAACTTTTGACTCTTTTTAAATAACACTTAGCTTAAAAGAGAAACACATTGTACAGCTCTACAAAAATATTTTCTTTTTTTTAATATCCTTATTCTATAAGCTTTTTTCTCTTTTTAATTTTTAATTTTTTTTTTCACTTTTTAAACTTTTTTCTTTAAACTAAGACACAAACACACACATTAGCCTAGGCCTACACAGGGTCAGGATCATCCATATCATTGTCTTTTACCTCCACATCTTGTCCTACTAGAAGGTCATCAGGCGCAATAACATGCATGGAGCTGTCATCTCCTATAATAACAATATCTTCTTCTGAAATATCTCCTGAAGGACCTACCCGAGGCTCACCTTGAGGAAGTGTCACTCTTTTCAGAAATACATCTGTGGTGGTTTGCTTGTTTGTTTGTTTTATCATAGATTTTCTTGTAAGCAGATAATGCAACATGAACATTCCTCTCTATTAAGGAAAACCTTTTGATGTTAGGGTCTATGTTTCCAAACTTTTTAAGGAGCTTGTTGAGGGGTCTGCAAAAGCTTCTGATAAATGCCTAATTGTGAATTTTCTTGGAGGTTCTTCTTTTTCTTCTTCTGCAGTTTCCTTTTCTCTTGCGTATTCTTTAGCTATGAATTCCTGTTCCAGTTCCAACAACTCCTTATTGGTCAATTTTTCAGGAACCACATCCAGGACCTCCCCAATGTCATTCTCATCCACACCCAGGTTAAATTTGTTCACCATTTCAAACACAGAATTATTTATTTTTGCAACCTCCTCATCCTTGGCAAATAATTTGAAGTCATGGATGAACCTCTTGAGTGTCTTCTTCAGATGTCATTGTCGATGCAAATAATCCATAATCAATCTACAAATCAAAATTGGGGTGAGTTTATTATGAGCCAAATTTGAGGACCATATAGCCCAGGTCCTTCCTTCCCTAAGGAAGGAAGGGCACCAAAGAAGTGGGGTGTACAGTGTGGTTATATACCATCAAAGAGCATGTATCACATATGATTGCAATGTCCCTTTTACAATGGTCACGAAATTGTCCTGTCAGATTCCCCTGTCAGCATAGTGATTGATGGATACAGCAGAAAGCAGGTCTGCTGTCTCAGTGGGCGTGGCAGGTAGCGCATCTGTTTTCTCTAGTTGGGTGGTCACAGGATGAGCACAGCAAGCAAATCCTAGCCTAGGGAGAAATGCTTATCCTTAAGGAAATGCCAGTGTGGGGGAAGTTGCATACTTATATTAAGGGCATTTGTTCTTGTCTTTGGGACATGTTAATTGCTTAAAGCAGATATACATTGTACGTTCAAAGGCCACAGGCCCTTTTGGAAAAACAAGCTCAGGCTGAATTAGTTTTACACCAAACGGCTTCCTCATATGCTCCAATATATCCTATTGCTTGCCATTTATTTATCACCATTCATATAGTCCTTGGTAACATCACCCCATGCCCAAGCCAGGTTTTTTATGCAGTCATATATGTTGCAATCTTTCCAGAACGACATGAGTGTCTTCTTCAGTTGCAGTGATAGCCTGGGCAAAAGTTTTCCTCAGGTAGTAGGCCTTAAAAGCTACTATAACTCCTTGATCCATTGGTTGGCTCAAAGAGTTAGTGTTTGGAGAGTGAAACACCACTTTTATATTGGGAAGAAGATCACCAATAAAAGAAGGATACCCGCTAGTATTATCAACAATAAGCAAAACCTTGAAAGGTATGTTATTCTCCAAACAGGACTTCCTCATTTTTCTGGCATAGCAAATCAGGAGGGTATCTGGGAAGGGGAGCTGGGTCATCCATGACTTCTTATTTCTCCTATAGTACACGGGCAGTGTGTGCTTATTAATATGCTTGAAGTTCCCTGTGGGTCTAACTGTGCCAGATCACAAAGGATTTCAATTTGTAGTTTGCAATATTGCCCTCAGCAAGACTGTTATTGTGTTCATAAAAGCCTTGAAACCTGGCACTGATTTGGCCTCCTTTTGGATACAAGTCCTTTCAGACATCAGTTCCCAGGTTATGGATGTTTCTTTTTTTGTTTTTCCATTTTCATACTTACACTTTATTTTTATTTATTTATTTTTTGTTTATTGCAGTAACATTGGTTTATAACATTGTATAAATTTCAGGTGTACATCATTATACTTCTATTTCTGCATAGATTACATCATGTTCACCACCCAAATACTAATTACAACCCATCACCACACACATGTGCCGAATTATCCCTTTCGCCATCCTCCCTCCCCCCTTCCCCTCTGGTAACCACCAATCCAATCTCTGTCTCTATGTGTTTGTTCATTGCTGTTATTATCTACTACTTAATGAAGGAAATCATACGGTATTTGACCTTCTCCCTCTGACTTATTTCACTTTGCATAATACGCTCAATGTCCATCCATGTTGTCACAAATGGCTGGACTTCATCGTTTCTTATGGCTGAGTAGTATTCCATTGTGTATATATACCACATCTTCTTTATCCATTTGTCCCTTGATAGGCACTTAGGTTGCTTCCAAGTCTTGGCTATTGTGAATAACGCTACAATGAACAGAGGGGTGCATGTATCTTTACGCATTGGTGTTTTCAAGTTCTTTGGATAAATACCCAGCAGTGGAATAGCTGGATCATATAGTAGTTCTATTCTTAATTTTTTGAGGACTATCCATATTGTTTTCCATAGTGGCTACACCAGTTTGCACTCTCATTAGCAGTGTATGAGAGTTCCCTTCTCTCCACATCCTCTCCAACATATGTTGTTTCCTGTCTTGTTAATTATGGCCATTCTGACGGGCGTGAGGTGATATCTCATTGTAGTTTTGATCTGCATTTCCCTGATAGTTAATGATTTTGAACATCTTTTCATGTGTCTGTTGGCCATCTGTATATGTTCTTTGGAGAAATGTCTGTTCAGGTCTTTTGCCCAATTTTCAATGGGGTTGTTAGTATTTTTGTTGTTGAGATGTATGAGTTCTTTATATATTTTGGAGATTAAGCCCTTATCAGATGTATGGTTTACAAATATCTTCTCCCAATTGTTAGGTTGTCTTTTCGTTTTGTTGATGGTTTCCTTTGCTGTGCAGAAGATTTTTAGTTTGATGTAGTCCCATTTGTTTATTTTTTCTATTGTTTCTCTTGCCCGGTCAGACATGGTGCTTGAAAATATCTTGCTAAGACCGATGTCAAAGAGCGTACTGCCTATGTTTTCTTCTAGAAGTTTAATAGTTTCAGGTCTTACATTCAAGTCTTGAATCCATTTGGAGTTAATTTTTGTGTATGGTGTAAGGTAAGGGTCTACTTTCATTTTTTTGCATGTGGCTATCCAGTTTTCCCAACACCATTTGTTGAAGAGACTTTCTTTTCTCCATTGTATGTTCTTGGCTCCTTTGTCAAAGATTAGCTGTTAATAGATGTGTGGGTTTATTTCTGGGCTTTAGATTCTATTCCGTTGATCTGTGTGTCTGTTTTTGTGCCAGTACTGTGCTGTTTTGGTTACTATAGCTTTGTAGTATATTTTGAAATCAAGGAGTGTGATACCTCCAGCTTTGTTCTTCTCAGGATTCCTTTAGCTATTCGGGGTCTTTTGTTGTTCCAAATAAATTTTAGGATTCTTTGTTCTATTTCTGTGAAAAATGTTGTTGGAACTTTGATAGGGATTGCATTGAATCTATAGATTGCTTTAGGAAGTATGGACATCTTAACTG
Organism: Diceros bicornis minor; assembly: GCF_020826845.1. Taxonomy (NCBI): domain Eukaryota; kingdom Metazoa; phylum Chordata; class Mammalia; order Perissodactyla; family Rhinocerotidae; genus Diceros; species Diceros bicornis. The sequence continues at coordinate 76,407,454 of NC_080744.1, forward strand.
TGTTAACTCTTCCAATTCAAGAGCATGGAATATCTTTCCATTTCTTTGTGTCTTCTTCAATCTCTTTCAGCACTGTTTTATAGTTTTCTGTGTACAGCTCTTTCACCTATTTGGTTAAGTTTATTCCTAGGTATTTTATTCTTTTTGTTGCAATTGTAAATGGGATGGTATTCTTAATTTCTCTTTCTGCTACTTCATTGTTAGTCTATAGAAATGCATCTGATTTTTGTGGGTTGATATTGTATCCTGCAACTTTACCATATCCGTTTATTATTTCTAAAAGTTTTCTGGTGGATTCTTTAGGGTTTTCTATATATAAAATCACTTCATCTGCAAATAGTGACAGTTTCACTTCTTCCTTTCCAATTTGGATCCATTTTATTTCTTTCTCTTGCCTGATTGCTCTGGCTAGGACTTCCAGTACTATGTTAAATAGGAGTGGTGAGAGTGGGCATTCTTGTCTGGTTCCTGTTCTTAGAGGGATAGCTTTCAGTTTTTCACCATTGAGGATGATATTAGCTGTGGGTTTCTCATATATGGCCTTTATTATCTTGAGGTACTTTCCTTCTATACCCATTTTATTCAGAGTTTTTATCATAAATGGATGCTGTATCTTGTCAAATGGTTTCTCTGCATCTATTGAGATGATCATGTGATTTTTATCCTTCATTTTATTAATGTGGTGTATCACGTTGATTGATTTGCGAATGTTAAACCATCTCTGCATACCTGGAATAAATCCCACTTGATCATGGTGTATAATCTTTTTAACGTATTGTTGTATGCGATTTGCTAGTATTTTGTTGAGGATTTTTGCATCGATGTTCATCAGTGATATTGGGTTGTAATTTTCTTTTTTTTGTGTGTTGTCCTTGTCTGGTTTTGGTATCAGGGTAATGTCGGCTTTGTAGAATGAATTAGGGAGCTTCTCCACCTCGTCAATACTTTGGAAGAGTTTGAGAAGGATAGGTATTAAGTCTTCTTTGAATGTTTGGTAGAATTCACGAGGGAAGCCGTCTGGTCCTGGACTTTTATTTTTGGGGAAGTTTTTGATTACTGTTTCGATCTCTTTACTGGTGATTGATCTATTCAAATTCTCTACTTCTTGATCCAGTTTTTGAAGGTTGTTTGATTCTAAGAATTTATCCATTTCTTCCAGATTGTCAAATTGGTTGGCATATAGCTTTGCATAGTATTCTCTTATCATCTTTTGTATTTCTGAGGTGTCTGTTGTAATTTCTCCTCTTTCATTTTTGATTTTACTTATTTGTGCCTTCTCTCTTTTTTTCTTGGTGAGTCTAGCTAAAGGTTTGTCACTTTTGTTTATCTTTTCAAAGAACCAGCTCTTGGTTTTCTTAATTTTTTCTATTGTTTTTTTGGTCTCTATTTCATTTATTTCTGCTCTGATTTGTATTATTTCCCTCCTTCTACTGATTTTGGGATTTGTTTGTTCTTCTTTTTCCAGTTCCTTTAGGTGCATTGTTAGATTGTTTATTTGACTCATTTCTTTTTGTTGAGATAGGCCTGTACTGCTATACACTTCCCTCTTAGAACCGCTTTTGCTGTTTCCCATAAATTCTGGCATGTCGTATTTTCATTTTCATTTGTCTTCAGGTAGTTTTCGATTTCTTCTTTGATTTCTTCGTTGACCCAGTCGTTGTTGAGTAGCATTTTGTTTAATCTCCACGTATTTGTGGCTTTTCTGATTTTCTTCCTATAGCTGATTTCTAGTTTCATACCGTTGTGGTCAGAAAAGATGCTTGGTATTATTTCAATCTTCTTAAATTTATGGAGACTTGTTTTGTGGCTTAATATGTGATCAATCCTGGAGAATGTTCCATGTGCATTTGAAAAGAACGTGTATTCTTCGGTTTTTGGATGGAATGCTCTGTATATATCTACTAGGTCTATCTGTTCTAGTGTATCATTTAAGGCCAATTTCCTTATTGATCTTCTGTTTGGATGATCTATCCGTTGGTGTAAGTGGAGTGTTAAAGTCCCCTTCTTTTATTGTGTTACTATCTATTTCTGTTTTTATGTCTGTTAATAATTGCTTTATATATTTAGGTGCACCTACATTGCGTGCGTTGATATTTACAAGTGTTATATCCTCTTGTTGGATTGTTCCCTTGATCATTATGTAATGCCCTTCTTTGTCTCTTTTTACAGTTTTTGTTTTAAAGTCTGTTTTGTCTGATATGAGTACTGCTACCCCAGCTTTCTTTTCATTGCAATTTGCATGAAGTATCTTTTTCCATCCCTTCACTTTCAGTTTGTGAGTGTCTTTAGGTCTGAAGTGTGTCTCTTGTATGCAGCATATATATGGGTCTTGTTTTTTTATCCAATCAGCCACCCTATGCCTTTTAATTCGAGCACTTAGTCCATTGATATTTAAAGTAGCTATTGATAAGTATGTACTTACTGCCATTTTTTAACTTTTTTTTTCTCAGTGTTTTAGTAGTCCTTCTCTGTTCCTTTCTTCTTCTATACAGAATTGATGGTCTCTTTAGTTTGACCTCTGTCTGAAAGCTCTACTCTTTTACTCCCCTCCTCCCTCCTTTTATGGTTTTGATATCATATCTAACCTCTTTTTTGTGCATTTGTATCCATTACCCTCTTATCATGGAAATAGATAATTTTTGCTATTTGTGGTCTTCTCTTTTCCCCTTAAATCAGTCACTATAACATTTCTTGTAGCACTGGTTTCTTGGTGACAAACTCCTTTAATTTTTGCTTGTCTGGGAAATTTTTTATCTCTCCTCCCATTTTGAATTATAACCTTGCTGGGTAGAGTATTCTTGGCAGTAAGTTTTTTCCTTTTAGCACTTTAAATATATCATGCCATTCTCTTCTAGCCTGTAAGGTTTCTGCTGAGAAGTCAGCCGATAGCCTATGCGGTTTCCTTTGTATGTAACTTGACTTTCTCTTGAGGCTTTTAGGATTCTCTCTTTATCTTCAATTCTGGACATTTTGATTATGATGTGTCTTGGTGTGGGCCTCTTTGGGTTTAACTTGTTTGGGGCTCTCTGTGATTCCTGTACCTGGATGTCTATTTCCTTCCTTAGGTTAGGGAAGTTGTCATCTATTATTTCTTGAAATAGATTCTCTGCCCCTTTGTCTCGCTCTTCTCCTTCTGGGACACCTATAACACGGATGTTAGTGCACTTGATGTTGTCCCACAGGTCCCTTAGACTGTCCTCACTCTTTTTAGTTCTTTTCTCTTTTACCCTGTTCAGCTTGGGTAATTTCTTCTAGTCTTTTGTCCAGCACAGAGATCCGTTCTTCTGTATCCTCTACTCTGCTTTTGCGTCCCTCTAGTGAATTTTTCATTTCCAGTATTGTATTCTTCATTTCTGATTGGTTCTTTTTTATATCTTCCATTTCTTTGTGACATTCTCACTGAGTTCATCTATTCCTCTCCCCAGATCAGTGAGCATCCTTGACACTCTTTGTTTGAACTCTCTGTTGGGTAGGTTGCTCATTTCTGTTTCACTTAGTTCCTTTTCTGGGGTTTTTGTCCTGTTCCCTTACTTGGAATGTATTCCTTTGCCTCCTCATTTTGCCTCTTTCCCTGTGCTTGTGTCTATGTATTAGGTAGGTCAGCTATGTCTCCTGCTCTTGGATAGGTGACCTTATGTAAGTGATGCCTTAGGAGGCCTCCAATATGCTTCCCTCAGTTCTCAATGTTCCAGGGGTGCCCCCTATGTGGGCTACGTGTGTGCTTCTGTTGTGGTCTGTTTGCTCTCCCTGTAGGCACCCAGGGAGGCTGAGTTATGCTCCTGGCCCGCTGTTGTAATGCTCAGCTGCTTGTAGTTGTTGTGGGCCTTTCAGTCTCTTTATCAGGGTGTGGGGAGCCCCCGCACAGTTGGCTGCAAGTTCTAATACCACATTTGTGTTGCAGTATTTTTTAAGTGAGTAGGCCCCCAGTGTGGCAGGTTGTTAGGCTTAGGGCCTTACAATTGCTGGAAGCCTCCAGCCTTTAGGTCTCTTGTCATCTCTCTGAGGATTGCAGCTGGGTGGGGCTGGCCTCAGGCATGGGAGCACCCACTTGTTTCCCGTTTTGGAAGGTGGCGCAAACCCCCATGTGGCTCTTTGAGTAGCACAAGTCTTCTGCAGCTGACAAGCCCTGCTGCCCACAGGTCCACACACAGTCAACACAGTCCTGCCCCGTGTACCCGCCCCGACCTCCCGAAGCGGACCCAGTCTCTCCAGGGCGGGAGCCCCACACACTCCACCACTGCCCCACACTCTCTACCTGCTCCTTGTGCACGCCCTGCTCCCCTGAAGTCGGCTCAGTTGCCAGGCTGCCGCGAATCCAGTCACCAACCTATGCAAGCCCACAAGTTGCCTGATGGTTTGTTGTTGGGTGGGGCCAGTCTCTAGGGTGTGCTGCCTGCCCTGGCTGAGCTGGATTAAATCAGTGCTCTAGCGGGTGGAGCAGACCCTGGGCTAGCAGGCCTCAGGGAGTACTCCAATGGCGTCTGTGTCAGCACGCCCACACCAGGCCACAACAATGGCCGCCGCCAATGTTGAGAAATGGGCAGTTATCGTTTTCATTGGTTCCAAGTAAGAATGGAGAAAAACTGGAAATATTAAGTTGGAGAGTTGTAGCCATATATTAGATAATACTAGACGAATTTAGGATTTATCAAAGACTGGCAAAATGTGTAAGCCTGAATCTGAAAGAGTACATTAGAGTTTTTTACTGAAACATAATTTTCTCTATAGTAATCATCTTTTCTACCAGAGACAATCAAAGTCACATGAATTTGTTTGCAAAATAACTCTAGTCTTATTCAACTTTGCTTTATTTTTTACCTAAGTCAGCAAGAATAATGATTGGCCACAGAGGTGTTTTGAGCTTGTATGCTGGAACTTTTCTTAAGGAATCGCAGAGTAGAAATTAAAAGACCTCTTTAGGCTAAGAAGTCAAGCCTAGTTCTTGTCATCACATTTTGCTGGCAATACCCATATATTTGAGCAAATTCCTCTTTCTCAAGTTCTCCAAAATAGCCTGTGGTTCCAGGTCCTGCCATGAACTTGCCATCCTTGCTCACCTCTAAGACAGGGAACACTATTAGCCAGGTTGAGGCGATTTTCTCCAAAGGGGGGCTTTATAAGCATTTATCCCTTAAGTCAATCACGTTCTTAAAGCTGTCTGATCGTATTTGATTCAATGCACATCATTCTCAAATATGACATTCCAGGCAAAGCCTTGATAATATAGCCAATGTTTCCAATTATGTCCTGTTATAAGGAGAAAAGATTCTATTGAAGTTACGCAAATAAATATATTTCCATAAAAATAAGAATACTAAGAATGTTCAAATTATGGAAGATTAGGTAGGGAGAAAAGGTAATTGTTGCATATTTGTTCACAAAGGTATACTTGGTTTTCTTAAGTGATCAAAGACCTGATAAAGACAACGTGAAGCAGAGGAAATTATTTTAAGACATGAAACCTTGGTTTCCCAGGCTGATTCTTTAAAAGGTAAAGAAAAAACTTTTTTACAATTTCTGTTAAGAGCCATCCAGTAACCTCTGTAAACTGTTTTGTGTTAGCAGAGAGACAGAACCAAATTCCAATTTTGCATCATTATAGTATTAATTCTTGGGCTAATTTTTAAAACCCTCTAAATAAATCCATCAAATCTTAGCCAACTTTGACTACACAAGACTAGATTCATTTTCCAAAATTATTTTTCCAGAAACATTCTACAATTTTTTTATGTCCATTTAATTTTGGTCTTACTCTTAATCTTTCGCAATCTGGAACAATTAGTCATTCCAATTTAGGTCAAAATTACTCTCTTATTGCCCCTAACAATAACACATCCTTCATCTCTTTCTTTACCAAAAATGCATCTTTTATTCTCTGCATACACAAGTTTTTTTCTTTAACCTTATTAGTCATAGTAGTGTCATTTACATATATTGATTAGAATTTTTAACCATTAGTCATCTTTCTTTTACTAGGAACTAGTACTTTTATTAGGAACTAGAACTTTTATGAGAAAACTAGGATGTAAACAATTTTTAACTGTCACATACTATCATTCTGTAGCAAAGTTATGAGCACATAATTTCATATCTTTTAGATGTATATGCTTTTTGATAGTACAATTTCTCATGTTTATTAACAGGCCAGATATACTTATCTTTTCTGTACTGTTTTAAAAAAAAGATACTCAAAATAGGAAAAACTATTGTTCAGTGATTAATGTTTCAATATTTAACTCATTTGGGAATGATCTAGGTATTCAACAAATATCTATTATCTACCTTAACTTAGTATAGATTCAAAGTTTCAACTTACCAAAATGTTTGTGGAACTATTTTTAGTAGATACATTATAAAACATATTGATTGTTTAAAAGTTCATTTATAAACTTTTATCTCACATATACTGAAGTCACTTGTTCTTAAAATTATGGTTAACTTGATCATGAAAATACTTGAGTTAAACAAACAAATCTAACCATCATCCTAAGTTATTTTTCTTGTGGACAAGTATGGCAAATAGCCAAAAAAAAAAAAAAATCACAGAAACTACAGAACTTAAAAAGTTAAACATATGGTTCCTCCCTCTTTGTTTTTCTTTCTTTCTTTTTAAAATACCATGCTTGACATGCATCTAGCAATTCATTTTTATTGTACACTTTATTTAAGGTTGTTTTTATAGTTTTATAATTGTTACCTTCTAAGAGAGAGAACTTAAGGTTGCTTGACAGGTAAAAATAGGTAGAAAAAAATGTATATTTGCATTATATTTAATGCTGGCAACTCAGAAGATACGTTTGTTTTTATTTTACCAATAATTTTAAAAAACTAGCTTTATTTACCCAAGATTGTCCTTGATTAAGTGAACTTTAAAAAAAATTGGATTCGTTTCTATATTTCTGAGTTTTAGAAATGCTTAATTTATAGAAGTGCTCACATATCTCTAGGCCAATTTGAATCAAACTCCATAAAGTGATTTTATGAAATAATTTGGTAATACATACATGCATAAACATACAGACACATGCAAACAAGATCATATAGCTTTCATTCTAAAATTTTAGCCATGAGTTAGTAAAACGTAGTTATAAAGTCTCACTGCTTATCTCTACTTTATATTTTTATCTAAATGTGATTCCGGCAAATGGGACAATTTCGGGTTCCCTGTTTACCAATATTTCTGGAGGAGACTTTTAGATTTTCTTTTTCCCTGATATGTAATCTGGTGGAGGCTGGGGACTCCATTTTAAGCCAGTGACTGTGGAAACTTCTAGCAACTGTCTAGATGTCTGCAAAACCCATCTGGGTGGACAAAACATCCAGTTCTGTTTCCAAATAGCCATTTGTACACTTATTAGCCTTGGTTCATTTGTCTTGGTGGTCCCTTGTCCCTTCAGAGCCTTGATGGAGAGTAGAGGGCTTAAATTTTAAATAACTGTAGAGAGCTGAGGGGCTAAAGTGGGAAGAAAAATGTTTGGCAAGATGGACAGAAGAATGGAGGAGGTAGGGGTTTGAAAGGGACACACCAAAGGATTCAAGGGAACTGGAAGGAAGATTTAAATCAATTAAAGGAGGAAGAAAGAGCCACTGTGATGGGAAGGGAGAGGTTTTAGAGAAGCCCTTTTGGGAAGATGAAAATTTCCCAAAGAGGCCATTGAAGTTCCAAATTATCCTTAGTAAAATCATGACAACAAGGAAGGAAGCAAACAGAGTTGCCAGAGTATATAGTCAAGAAGGGGATTTTGCAGTCCACTGAGAAGATTCCGTGTTCTTAATTAATGGTAACATTATATTCATGAACAGAGAAACTTGGGACTCTAAACTTGCCTCTGTTTGTCTGGGACTCTAACTCAGATTCTAGATTATACTTAAAATCTTAAGAATCAAAAAATCTGTTCTTACCAGCATCAAAGGATATTTATCTGGAGCAATAGTTTGGGAGTCCAGTGGATCACCAACCAATCTGTCAGCAGCAAGGTGCATTTTAGGGTCCTGGGTGAGGCGTCCAGGGTGCCAGTGATGAATCTTAACTCATGCAAACAGCAGCACTGTAACTGTCACAGAAAAACTTTAGTGGGCAGTGGTAAAATTGGTTAAAAAAAGATTTTATTCAGGACTATTGCAATATGGGAAAACAAGCCTTAATATAGAACCAGGCTCAATTCAGAATACAGTATGGACAAGTGGAAATTTAAAGCCAAAGGGTCTGGTGGGGTTCAGTGAATGGAAAATTACTAAGATAAAATCAAGAGTAAGGGGGATAACGGCTAAACCAATCTAATAGGATTCTTGCTGAAGACAGGCCATACTGATCAGAGGTCACTTGGTGGACTATGAAGATGAAACACCTGATTATATATCAACGGTGATCAGACATGGAGGATGAGACACCTTTGCTAAACTGACTTAGCAGGATTTATGCTAAGGATTTTACAAGGAAGTGCACATATGGGCCAAAGGAAGGTGCGGTAGCCTGACTAAAGTTTGGTCAAGCAAATAATTTTTGTGAATTCCAAAGGGAAATTGGGTAACTATCCCACAGTGGAGGTAAAGAAGTGTATGTCTGTAATATAGGAGATTCCTTAGGTGTCTCTTAGTATTACAGTGCCCTGTGATTAAGATCAATGGAAAACTACAACATCCCAATCCAAGCAGGACCAGTAGAGGACCTAGACCCATCACGATTGAAGGTTTGAATCACCCCATCAGTAAAGAATCACGACTATCTGAGGTGCTTGCTGATGCAAAGGAAACACAGAATGGGTAATAGCAGAAGGTAGTTATAAATCAAGCTTTGAACTCATAACCAGTTATAAAAACAAGGACTGTAATTGTCATGATTTATTTTGCTATGAATGTGTTTGTATTATACATATGTATATTAAGCAAATATTTTTGCTTTTTTATCCTCTTTATTCCTTTATTTGCAACATGAGATGTATTGACTTTATGTCATATATTTAAGTATTGTTAATTTTATACCATACTATTTGTTATAGGATATATAGGAGAAGAGTAAACATCATTCATGGACTTTACCTCCTGATCGAGGGAAGGTGTGTGTGTGTGTTTGGTTGTGCACAGGATAGATGTATCATATTAGGTAGATTCTGACCTAGTAATTATCTTTATTTGGAGATGACCTGTGGATTAAGGCAATGCCTATAGGTGTCAAGTAGGCATGGATGGACTTGTGATGGTTAATTTTATGTGTCAACTTGACTTGGCTAAGGGAAGCCTGGTGAGCTAGTAAAACATTATTTTGGAATGTGTCTGTGACGGTGTTTCTGGAAGGGATTAACATTTGTTTTAGTAGAGTGAACAAAGAGATCTGCCCTCACTAATGTGGCAGACATCATCAAATCTATTGAAGGCCTGAATAGAACAAAAAAGGGAAGAAAGGTTATAGTTCCTCTCGTCTTCTTAAGCTGGGAAGTCCATCTGTTCTTGCCCTTGGTCATCAGAACTTCTGGTTCTTGGGTCTTTGGATTCTAAACTTTATACCATGGGCCCCTGGTTCTCAGGACTTTAGTTGGGACTTGGAGTTACACCATGGGCTATCTAGTTACCACCCTTCTCTGCTTCAACTGAATTATTCCACCAGCTTTCCTGGTTCTATAGCTTGCAGATGGCAGTTTGTGGGACTTTTCAGTCTCCATAAATCCCTGAGCCAATGCCTATGAAAAATCTCCTCTTTATCTATCTATCTATCTATCTATCTATCTATCTATCTATCTATCTATCTATCTATCTATCTAATCTCTTGTTGGTTTTGCATTTCTGAAGTACCCTGACTTCCATAGATTTTGGTACCAAGAGTTGTTCTAGTTGAACACAATTTTTTTTTGAGGAAGATTGGCCCTGAGCTAACAACTGTTGCCAATCTTCCTCTTTTTCTTTTTTCTCCCCAAAGTCCCAATGCATAGTTGTATATCCTAGTTGTAGGTCCTTCTGCTTCTTCTATGTTGGATGCCGCCTCAGCATGGCTTGATGAGTGGTGGGTAGGTCTGTGCCCAGGATCTGAACTGGTGAGCCCCGGGCTGCCAAAGCAGAACAGGCAAACTTAACCACTAGGCCACTGGGCTGGCCTGGGAACAGAGTTTTAAGGATGTTTTCTCTATTCCTTCTGGGGTTCCTGGAATTGGTTCTGTAATATTATTAGATTAAAGAATGCTTATGACTCTATTTCCAGTAGAAAACAAAGCACTCACAGTTCATGTTGAGAACTGTTTTTAGAGATTTTCCTAATCAACTACCTATATGAAGGAAGGAACTAATATGTATGATACTTTTAAACATTTTTGAAATACTATGGAATGTAATGATGTTGGTTGATTCCTCCTTATGTTGCTGGACAAAGTGGTGGAAGGAAAAGATGAGTTTACAGATTCAAATTCTCAGCTCAAGTTGTGTAAATGACCTAACAGCTTCTACGTATGCCCTGAGGGACAGACTTATCATCTGTCAGAGGTGAAATTGCTGAAAATAACACTGCAATTGGTGAAGATCAATGCATGATGAACCCAAGGCTACTAGGGTGTCTACTGTTAAAGTGTGTCATTAATTGAGAAAATAAAGGATCCTGTACTGTGGGATGGGATCACGTGGCAGATGGTTGGTAATAAATATGACAAAATTCAGGGCCTTTTACCTCAGTAAAATATAAGAGTCCAGTGGTATAAGGCATGTCCAAATATCCCATTTAAGGTGAATGGTAACTTGTTGCATCTGGCTCCTCCTACAACCAAGAAAGAGGCACATTGCCTGGTGGTTCTCTTTGGATTTAGGAAGTAATATATTCCTCATCTGAGTGTGTTAAACTCGCCCATTTATTAAGCAACCCAAAAAGCCGTTAATTTTGAGTGGGGCCTAGAACAAGAGAAGGCTTTTCAACAGGTTCAGTCTGCTGCGCAAACTGCTCTGCCACTAGGGCCATATATGCCAGAAGTCTGAATGGTTCTCAAAGGTTCATTGGCAGTTAGGGATGCTATTTGGAGCATTTGACAGCCCTTGTAAATGAATAGCAGAATAGGTGTTTAGGATTTTGGTACAAGGTCTTGCTTTCATCTGCAGATATATACTCTCCTTATGAGGACAGCTCTTGGCCTGCTACTGGTCCTCAGCAGAGAGAAAATGCTTGACCATAGGCCACTAAGGTTCCATATGACTGAACTGCCCATCATGAACTGGGTGTTATCAGACCTACTAAGTCCTAAAGTTGGGCATGCACAGCAGCCTTCCACCATCAAATGAAAGTGGAATACAAATGATTAGTCCTGGGCAGGCCGTGAAAGCACTAATAAGTTACATGAAGAAATGTCACAAATGCCCTTGGTCTTTATTCCTGCTACACTGCCTTCTCTTTTGAAAACTAGCCTACACCTATCGCCTCATGGGCATCTCCCTATGATCAGTTGATAGAAGAAGAAAAGAGGTGGGCCTGGTTTACAGACGGTTCTCTTCCATATGCAAGCACCACCAGTGGTAGGCCACTACCAGTGGGTAGTTGTAGGACTAGAGCCTGTTTTGAGACATCCCTGAAGGACAGTGGTGAAAGGAATTTCTTCTAGTGGGCAGAAATTTGGGCAGTGCACCTGAGTGTTCAATTTGCTTGGGAGGAGAAATGGCAGATGTGCTATTATATACAATTGCATGGGCTAACCAATGCTTGGGTGTGATGGTCAAGGACTTGAAAAGAAAAACATTGGAAAATTGGTGACAGAAAAATTTGGTGAAGATGTATGTGGATAGTCCTCTCTCAATGGGAAAAGAACATGAAGACTTTTTTTCCATGTGAATGCTCACCAAAGGATGGTGTCATCAGAGGAGGATTTCAATAAACAAGTGCAGAGGATGACACATCAGTGAATACCAGTCAGCCTCTTTTCCTCACCACCCCTGTCATTACCCAACAGGCTCATAAAGAGAGAGGCCATAATGGCAGGGATGGAGTTCATGCATAGGATCAGCAACATGGACTTTCATTCACCAAGGCCGAGGGCCCAATCTGCCGGCAAGTGACAGCAGCATTATGTCAGTGATGTGGCATCATTTCCTAGGGTGTTCAGTCAGCTACCTGCTGATAGGTTGTTTACACTGAGCTGCTTCCATCTATGAAGGGGCAGGGTTTGTCCTTCCTGGAATAGACACTTACCCTCGATATGAAATTGCTTCCCCTTCATGTAATGCTACTGCCAAAACAAACAAACAAACAAAAAAAAACTATGGATTAAAGAATGTCTTAGCTACTACCATAGTATTCCACAAAGCAAGCATTACTTCAGATCAAAGAACTCACTTCACAGCAAAGGAAGTGTAGCAATGGGCCCACGCTCATTGAATTTACTATCTTACCATGACCATCACCATGTGAAGCAGCTGGCTTGATAGAAAGGAAGAAGGGCATTTTGTAGACTCAGTTTCAGTGCCAGCTAGGTGGCAATGTGTGGTAGCACTGTAGCAGGGGTTTCCAGGAGGCTGTATATGTTCTAAATCAGGGTCCAATAAATGGTGCTGTTTCTCTGCTACCCTGGATTCACGGGTCCAGGAATCAAGAGTTAGCAATGGGAGTGGCACCACTACCTATTACCCCTAGTGGCCTACTAGCAACATTTTTGCTTCCTGGTCCTATGATTTTACGCTCTGCTGACCTAGAAGAGGAAGGAATGCTTTCATCAGAAGACAAAACAGTGATTTCCCTTAAATGGGAATTAAGGCTGCCTAATGTCCTCTTTCTGCTCCTCATACCTCTGAATCAACAGCAAGGAAGGGATTTACCTGCTGGCTGGAGTGATTGATTCTGGCTACTATTAGAAAAAGTTCATAGTTGGGCAGTCATTAACGTGGTAAAAATGGATTTATTCAGGACTATTTTAGTAGGGGAAAGGAGACCTCTGTATAGAACCAGGTTCAAATCTGAATAAACAATTCACAAATGGGAATTAATAGTAAAGAAGCATGGTAGGGGTCACTATTTGGAAAATTGCTAATAGGAAACATCAAGGGTAAAAAAGGATTCTGACTAAACCAATCTAACTGGATTCTTGCTGAAGACAGGCTGGGCAGATCATTCATCATCTGCCAATGGAGGAGGATAAAAATCCCAATTAGATATTGAGGGTGATCAGATATGGAGGATGAAGGACTCTTGCGAAACTCACTTAGCAGGGTTCTTGCCAAGGATTTTATATGTTTTATATCTTGCCAAGCACAGATGGGCCTAGGAGAAGGTTCAGGAGCCTGACTATAGTTTGGTCAAGTAAATAATTTTTGTTAGTTTCCCCTCATGTTCAAGAAAAGAAGACATTTCTTCTTTCCTTTAACATTATAAGTCCGTTTTCTTTTTTGGTCACCCTTTGTTCACTAAGGACCTGGTTACTCATCTGTTGAGACTTGGTACTAGTGGGTATTTTCTGGATGGTGCTAGCAGTCAAGTACTTAACACAGTGAAATTTCTATAAAAGTAAAAGAAAACAAAGATTAGTAGTTAAAAACCCAGTTTCTGATTCCAGTGGGCAGCTAGGCAAGATTTCTTGATGTTGGACTCAAATCATCTGTAGATGGTAGAGTCAGGACAGCAGTGGTAAGCCAATGGATTTTTTGTTTGGCAGTTTGAATGTCTGTGGTGATAGCATTATGTTTCTAGTGAATTTTCTGAGTGGCTCACCAGCAGCAGGCAGAAAGTTTGCTCATTCATAGTCAATTGTTGTGATTTCCTTGAAGTTTATATCAAGTCATGCAGGTTCAATGAGTAAGGATTCAGGATAAGGGCAGTTTTAATTCTCAATGATTCCAAGTCAAAAGGGAGAAAAATTTGAAACATTAATTTTGAGATTTTTAGACAGATATTAGAAGAAACTAGCCGAATCTAGGATCTATCAAGGACTGTCAAAATATGCAAGATGAATCCCACAAGAATAAACTATACTTTCCACTTAAACTCGATTTTTCACTCTAAAGTCTCCACTATTTCTATCAAACAGAATCAAAATCAGACTAAATTGTTTGCAAAATAAGTCATCTCATTAACCTTGCCCTGATTATTTATGTAAGTGTAGAAAAAATAATGTTCCACATTCCACATAATTCTCTGAATTTGCTTTGCTGCAACTTTTCATAAGGACCCTCAGATTGAAGTTTTCAAAGTCTTTTGAGGCTAGGAAGCCAAGCCAAGAACTTGCCACCAGATTATGTCTATAGATTTGGGTGAATTTCTCTCTTCTTGAGGTCCCAAACATCCTGAGGTTTCTGGTTCTGCCAAGAAGATTTCGAAGAAAAATACATAAATTTACATAGGATTAAAAAAATGTAGCTCTTTTAGTATTGAGAATACTCAGTTTTTCTTAAGTAATCAAAGACCTAGTAAGGACAACGTAAAGCACAGGATATTATTTTTAAACACAAAGTCTTTGTTTCAAAGACAGAGATTATTTAAAAGTTAAAAAAAAACTTTTTTACAATATCTCATTAATAGCAGAATAGTAATCTAAGAAAACTTATTGTTTTAGTAAAGAGAGACCCAGATTCTGGATTTGCATCAGTGTACTAGTCATTCTAAGGCTAATTTTAAAGTAAACTTACAAATAAACTTATTCAATCATTGCCTGTTTTGACCACATAAGACAACATTCCTTTTTCAAGAGTACTTTGCCCCCAAATTCTACAATCAAAAAAATACATCCATTCAGTTTTTGTCTTAATCTTTTTCTCTTTTGTATTCTGGAACAACCGATCCTTCTTCTCTTGGACAAAGTTACTCACTTTTTCCCTTAACAAAAACACATCCTTCATATTTTTCTTTGTCAAAACATATCTTACTTTTCTTGCATATGGAGGTTTTATTCCTTTACTCTTGTTAGTCCTAATAGTGTCATTTGCAAATATTGATCAGAATTTCTAACCATTAGTCACATTTCTTTTACAGAGAAAACTAGGGAGTGAGCAATTTTTAACTGTCTCATACTATTGTTCTGTAGCAAATAATGAATACATCATTTCATAATTTTCTAGAGGCATATGCCTTTTCATACTACTGATCTCATGTTTATTAAGAGACCATCATATATTTGTTTCTCTAAAGTATAAAAATCAGATGCCAAAAATAGGTACATTTTTGTTCAGCAATTAATACTTTAATATTTTTGCTTAGTGGGAAATTACCTAGGTATTTAATAAATACCCATTATTTATCTTTCCACAGCATAGCTTTAAGGTTTCAAGTTCCTAAAATAGTTTGTAGAACCATTGTTAAGTAGAAATATTATTAAATATAATTATTGTTGAAAGTCAATTTATAATTGCTATCCCACTTACAACTATCTTATACTCTTGGATTCACATTTATGTTTGAACTAATCATAAAAATCATGAGCTGAACAAACAAGTGTAGCCATCGTTCTAAGTTATTTTTCTTGTTGAGAAATTATGCAAGTGTCAATAAAATCTCAGAAGCCAAGAACCTAAAAGTTAAACATATGCTCTCCCTTCTTTGTTTCTCTTTTAAATTTACTACTGTGCTTGGCGGCCATCAAGCAACTCATTTTTAATGTATATATTTTCTTTAGTTGGATTTATAGTTTTACCATCTTAAACATCTAGTAGAGGTAACATAAGCTTCTTTAAGTACGACACTTAGGTAGAAAGAAATTTTATGTGTTCATTATATTAAATTCTAACAACTCTAAGGGCATGCTTATTTTTATTTTACCAGCAGTTTTTAAAACTAGCTTTATTTATGATGGATTATCCTAGGTAAAGAAAACTTTAAGAAGATTAAATTTGTTTCTGTATTTCTGAGTTTGAGAAATATTTATATAAATGCTCATTTATTTCTAAGCATTTTTAATAGAACCCCTTTAATGGATTCTACAAATTAATGTAAAATATACTTCAGAGGTAGAAAATGTCATACATACAAAACATACATACATTCATACATACATATATATACATACATAAACTTACAGGAAGATGCAAAAGGAGATCTTGTAGCGTTCTTTCTAAAATATTAGCCATGAATTAGTAAAAGACAGTAAAATAATCTCACTGGTTTATCTCCAGTTTATATTTTTATTTAAATTGTGTTTCTGGCAAATGGGCAAGTAAGGTTATATGTTTACCAATATTTGTGGAGGAGACTATTAAGATTGTCTTTTGCCCTGACAGATAATCTGATGGAGGCGGATTAGGCCATTGACTGAGGAGACATCTAGCATCTGTCTGGATGACTCCAAAACCCATCAGAGTGAAGGAATCATCCAGTTCTGTTTCCAAATATCATTTTTCTCTTTTCAGCCTCAGATGGTGGATTTGGGGGTCTCTTAGACCCTAGGGAACCCCCAATAGAAGGTAGAGGGCCTAAAGTTTGAGTGACTGTGGGATCTGAGGTGCTGAGGTGGGAAGGGGTAGTCTGGCTGGTGGACAAAGGGTTGGCAGAGGTAGGGGTTTTGAAGGGGGCCATATCAAAGGATTAAGGGAACTAGAGGGAAGATCCAAAGCATAAAGTGAAGAAAGGGGAGCAGGGGTGATGGAAAGGGAGAGATTTTAGAGGAGTCATTGGAGAGATCA
The DNA here is from genome assembly GCF_020826845.1 of Diceros bicornis minor. NCBI lineage: Eukaryota > Metazoa > Chordata > Mammalia > Perissodactyla > Rhinocerotidae > Diceros > Diceros bicornis. The sequence goes on from NC_080744.1 coordinate 76,424,020, forward strand.
TAAGTTTCCCAAAGGTCCATTGAAGTTTCAAATTATCATTAGTAAAATCATGTTAACAAACAAGGCAGTAGACAATGTTGGCAGAGCATATAGTCAGCAGGAATTCAACAAAGGGGTTTTCATTCCACTGAGAAGCTCCCATGTTGTTAACTAGTGGTACTATACACTTATCTACAGAGGAACTTGGGACTTGAACATGACTTGTTCTCTAACACAATTAATTAGAGAAAAACCCAGGACTTGAACCCTCCTCTCTTTGTCAGGGACTATAAATAAGCCATAGAGTATACACAAAATCTTATGAATCAAAATTTGTTCCTACCAGCTTCATGGGACAATTGTCTGGACCAATGGTTTAGGAGGTGGACTCACCAAAGTATCCTTGATCAATCAGATGTGAAGATAAAGTCTTCAAAGGTGCACACTTAGAGTCCTGGGAGAGTGGTCCAGAGCTCCAATGATGAATTTAATCTATCCAGTTTTGGCATTGTAACTGTTAAAGAAAAACCACCACTTTAAAGGGGTAAAACAGATTTTATTCAGGATTGTTGAAATAAGAAAAAAGAGATAATATAGGAACAGGCTCAATCCCAAAGAGAACTTGGGCAAATGGGAATTGAAAACTAGGGAGCCTGGTGTGGTTCAGTGGATGAAAAATTACTGTGAGGCAACATCAGGTTTAGGGGGGATTTTGCTAAACTGACCTAACAGGGTTCTTGCTGAAGACAGGCTAGATTGAACGGACATCACCTGTGGATGGCAGAAGATGAGACTCTTGATTAAATATCAAGGGTGATCAGACTTAGCAGATTAGAGGCCCTTGCTAAACTGATTTAGCAGGGTTGATGCAATGATTTTACAAGAAAGTGCACAGATGATCCTAGGAGAAGATTCAGGAGCTTGACAACAATTTGGTGAAGCAAAGAATCTACGTCACTACCAAAGGAAAATGGGAAAACTATACAATGGAGCAAGGGATAGTATGTCTGGGATACAAAATATCCCTTAGGGTGTCTGTTAGTATTACCATGCCCTGTGATTATGGTCAATGAAAAATGTTAACAACCAAATCCAAGAAGGACTAGTAATGGCCTAAATCCTTTGGGAAAGAAGGTTTGGGTCATTCCACCAGGTAAACAACCATAAGCAGTTGAGGTGCTTGCTGATGCAAAGGGAATCCATTACAATAGTAGAATAAGGTAGTTATAAATACCACCTACTATGACATAATCAGTTACAGAAAGGAGGACTGTAATTGTTATGAGTATTTACTTCTTATCTTTTTATGAATAAGTTTGTGTTTATATATATTGATATTAAGCCCATGTCTTTGTTTCCTAGCCTCTTTTATTTCCCTATCATGTAACATGGAATGTATTGAATTTATATAACAGTATTTAAGGGTTATTACTTTTACATCATACTAATTTTTACAGGATACTCTTCTCGTAAGAAGAGTAAACATCACCAAAGAATCTTAACTCCTTTTTGGGGGAAGAGGTTAGTGTGTTTTTGGTAGTATGCAGCATACTTCTATCATGTTAAGCAGAATTATGACCACATTATTGTCTTTAGTTAAAGATGAGTATGGTTTAAGGTGATGTGTATAGGTATTAAGGTTATAAGGGATGGACTTGTGATGGTTAATTTTGTTTCAACTTGACCGGGTTAAGGAATTTACAGATAGCTGCTAAAACATTATTTCTCATTGTGTCTGTGAGGGTGTTTCAGAAAGGATTAGCATTTGATTCAGTAGACTGAGTAAAGAGATTTGCTCTCACCAATGTGGGAGAGCATCCTCCAGTTGGAATAAAGGGCCACGATAGACCAAAAAGGCAAAGGAAGGGCAAATTTCTTCTCCTCTCCCAGAGCTTGGATGTCCATCTTTTCCTGTGTTTAGACATCAGAGCTCCTCAGTTTTGGATCTTTGGACTTTAAGACTTACACCAAGGACCCCCTAGTTCTCAGGCCGTTGGCATGAGACTAGCAGTTACACCTGGGCTGGTCTGGTTCTCAGGCCATTGGGCTCAGACTGAAGTATATCACTGGTTTTTCTGGTTCTAAAGCTAGAAGATGGCATATTATGAGACTTCTATCCTCCATAGCCACCTGAAACAGTTTCTATGATAAATATTCTCTTATGTATACCTGCATATCTATTTATTTATTATAAGTTCTGTTTTTCTGTTTATACTGACTAGTATAGATTTTGTATTGGATAGTGGTTCTAGAGAACAGAATTCTAAAGATAAGTTTCCTGAATTGGTTATGGGGTTTCTGGAATTGTGCCTCTAATTTGATAAGATTTAAATACACTAATGACTGTATTTCCAGTAGTAGTCAGAGCACTATTTGTCCATAGTATGAGCTGTTTATAGAGATATGCAAAATGTCTGCATTGGATATTCCTAATCAACCACTTATAAGAAGTGAGGAGCTAAGTAACTCTGTATATCACAGTTTAGAATATTTTGGGAAAACTAAGGAATATAATGACATTGGTTGGTTCCCCCTATTGTTGCTGGACAAAGTGGTGAAAGAAAACGATGATCTCAGGGATTTGAAATCTCAGCTCAAGGATTACATCAATAACCTAAGAACTTCAAAGTATGCCCTGAGAGACCTCATCTCCTGTCAGGGCTGAGGCTGCTACAAATCAAACTATGATTATACGAATTTTTAACCTGGTGACTCCCAGAATCCCTGGGTATCTATTGTTAAACACAGAGTATTGATTGCTCAAGAATAGTTTTCTGTGTCTTGGTTTGGCATGTGGGAAGATCTCGATGATCTGAGGACATAGAGCTGCTAAATTGTGATGAGTCGTCTTCGCCAGTGAAACTGGTCTCCCAACACCCAGTGGAAATGATCTCCTTAACACCATTGGCAATGGCATCCCCATCCCAAGTGGTAGCAGCCTCCCAATCCACATGGTATCATCATTTATACCTCTGTTGGAGGGGATTAACCCTGCATTGACTGAGAAAATGATAATGGCAGATCATTCTCCTGAGGCAGTGAACACCTATGACTAGATTCAAGTCTCACCAGGCTACTAAATGTGAGGCACAATGTGTGATCCATGAGGAAGTGTACTGCACTCAAAAGAACTACTTAAGTTTCCTAATTTTACAAGAAGAAATCTTGGGGGTATGTGTAGAAATATTTACCAAGGGTGTTGGATAATGGTGGAAGGAATCAAAGTTGGATCAGCTGTATTTATTTATATAGACCCACTAAGTAGAGATTCTACATTTAATGTCTGGTTCTTGAGTTGGAAAGGGCTACAGCAGTTTGTTGGATTGGTTGGCAACAACATAGATCAAAAGATAGATTACAGTGAGTGAAATGAAAATGCTTAATCTCCCTTGGTTTAATGTAGAAGAAAGTATTCAAAAGCTTAGGGAGATTGGAATGTTAGAGTGAGTTTGTCATAGAAGACCTATTTACCCATACTAAGAGGGACCATAAGACCTACCTATTTCCAATAATTTGAGAAATAAATTTGAGAGTGAAGCCCCAGAATCGTTGCTGAACTGCGTGATTTCTCTTCTCTTGAGGCCAGGCCCTACAGTGGGAACCACAGCCACTCAACTGGAAAGTCTAAATGCAGTGGGAGTAATTGGGTCCCAGAAAGGCAGTGGCCAAGTGGCATCGCTCAAACATCAAAGGCCAGGTAGCCATAGTAACTGCAGAGGAAAGCAGGCTCAAAACAGCAATCAGAACAATTTCACTGGCATAGACTTAAAGCATTGACTAGTTAATCATGGTATTACTAGAGTGAAAGAAATACCCTACTAAAATCCCACATGATTTTAGTATAAGTATAAGGATAAGTATTAGGATTTAGTATTAGTATAAGTATAAGGAGAAAATTTCTATATCAAGTAAATCAAACTTTAACTTGAATTAGAAAAACAGATTCACAGCTTTTATTTTAATTCACAGATTTTATAATTTCACAATTATAAAAACAGTCAATCCCAAGACTTGAGAAAAAAAGAGTCACAGCCCCTCAATCAATTCCCCAACTTGAGCCATTTAGTGACCCAGAATCCCTTGAATAAAGGGAGACCATGTCCCCTTGAGGAAGGGCCTTGTTACAGTAACAAAATTTACGGTTAATCTTGCTCCCAGCCTTCCCCAAAGGGACCTATGGTCTTTTACTAGGGTACTGTGCATTGGGGGAAAGGATATAATCAGACATTTCAGGAACTACTTGAACACTGGCTCTGAACTGTATTGTTTCCAGGAGACCCAAAAGAATACTATGCACTCCAGTCAGAGAAAGAGCTAATGGGGGTTATGTATTCAATAGAGTTTTATCTCAGGTTCATCTCACAGTGGGTCCATCGTTTCCACAACCCATCCTGTGGTTATTTCCAACACCTAGTATGCATTATTGGAATAGAGATACACAGCATCTGGCAGAATTCCTTCAGTGGTTTTTCACTCTGAGGAGTGATGGCTGTGTATGGTGGGTACATATGGAAGCCATTTGAACTGCCTCTACCTAGTAAAATAGTAAATCAAAAACAATACCGCATTTCTGGAGGAATTGCAGAGATTCATGCCACCATCAAGAAACTGAAAGATGCAGGGGTGTTGATTTCCATCACATCCTACCAAACTCTTCTCTTGGGCCTGCACAGAACAGATGGCTCTTGGAGAATAACAGTGGATTAAGGAAATCTTATTTTATTTTTTGTGAGGAAGACCAGCCTTGAGCTAACATCTGTTGCCAATCCTCCTCTATTTTGCTGAGGAAGATTGGCCCCTGGCTAACAACTGTGTCCATCTTCTTCTACTTTATACGGGATGCTGCCACAGTATGGCTTTACAAGCAGTGTGTTGGTGCGTGCCTGGGATCTGAACCTGCAAACCCTGGGCCGCCAAAGCAGAGCATGCACACTTAACTGCTATGCCACCAGGCCGGCCCCAAGGAAATCTTATAAAATTTTGACATTAACTGCAGCTGCTGTACCAGATGTGGTTTCACTGTGAGCAAATTAACACAACCCTTGGTGGTTCATAAGCAGTTACTGATCTGGTACCTGCCTTTTTCTCATACTTGTTCATAGACGCATCAGAAGCAGTTTTGTTTAAGGTGGCAAGGCCAGCAATACATATTCACTGTCCTACCTCTGCGGTATATCAACTCTCCAGCCCTATATTACATTTAGTTTACAGGGATCTTGATCACCATTCCCTTTTACAAGATATCATACTGATCCATTATGTTGATGAAATTATGCTGAATGGGCCTGCTGAGCAGAGATAACAACTACTCTAGACTTATGGGTAGGATGTCGGCGTGTGTGTGGGGGGGAATAAATCCAAGTAAAATTCAGTTGTCTTCCACCTAGAGAGATTTCTAGGGGTCCAAGGTTTGGAGCATATATCATCTGGAGTCCAGATATCAATTGCAAGGTAAAGAATAAGTGGTTTCATCTGGCCTTTTGTACATCCTGAAAGAGTCATAATGCCTAGTGGGCCTCTTTGTACTTTGGAGGCAACATATTCCTCATTTAGGTGCATTATACTGGTTCGTTTAACTTGAAAATCTGCTAGTTTTGAGTAGGGCCCAGAATGAGAGAAGGCTCTGAAACAGGTCCAGGTCGTTTTCAAGCTGCTCTGCCACTTGGGCCATATATTCCAGCAGACTCAATGGTTCCTGAATTTCATTGGCAGATAGGGATGCTGTCTGGAGCGTTGGCAGCCTCTATAGATGAATCACAAGGCAGGCATTTAAGATATTGAAGAAGGCTCTACCATCTTTCGCAGATAACTACTCTTCTTTTGAGAAAAGTTCCTGGCATGCTACTGGGCCTTAGTAGAGACTGAATGCTCAACTATGGGCCACCAAGATACCATATGACCTGAGATGCCCATCATTAACTGGATGTTATCTGACCAAACAAACCATAAATATGGGAGTGCACAGCAATATTTCATCATGAAATTGAAGTTGTACATATGTGATTGGGCCTGTGTAGGACCTGTGGGCACAAGTAAGTTACATGAAGTAGCCCAAATTTTTGTAGTCCTTACTCTTGCTACTCTGCCTTTTAACTCTCAGTCCACTTCTATGGCCTTGTGGGGAGGTCCCTAAGATCTTTTGACAGAGGGAAAAAAATGCGAGTCGTTTGCAGATGGTTCTGCATGATATGCAGGAATTCCCTGAAGGATAGTGGTGAAGGAAAATACTCCCAGGGGCAGAAATTTGTACAGTGCACCTAGTTGTTTACATTGCTTAGAGGAGAAATGGTCAGACATGGAATTATACACTGATTCATGGGCTGTGGCCAATGGTCAGGCTTGATGGCCAGGAACATGAAAGGAATGTGATTGGAAAGTTTGTGATGATGAAATTTGAGGACGAGGCATGTGCATACACCTCTCTTATTGGGCAAAAAAAAATAAAGATATTCATGTCTCATTTGAATGCTCATTAAAGGATGACCTCAGCAGAAGAGGATTTCAAAAATCAAGTGGGTAGGATGACATGTTCTATGGATACAGTCAGCCTCTTGCCCAGCAACCTCTGTCATTGTCCAAGGACTCATGAATATGTTGTCATGGTGGCAGAATTGAAGGTTATGCATGGGCTCAGAAACATGGACCTCCATTCACCTAGGCTGAGTTCCCAGTCTGCCTGCAGCAGACAGCAACACTGTGTCATTGACATGGCACAATTTCCAAGGGTGTTCAGCCAACTATTTGGTGGCAGGTTGATTATGTTGGATGACTTTCATCATGGAAGGGTCAGAATTTTGTCCTTAATGGAATACACATATACTCTGAATACAGATTTGCCTTACCTGCATGCAATTCTTTTGCCAAAACTACCATATGTGGAGTTACAGAATGCCTTATCTATTGACATGGTATTCCACCCAACGCTGCTTGGGATTAAGGACCTCACTTCACAACAAAAGAAGTGTGGCTATGGGCCCATTTTCATGGATTTCACTGGTTTCACCATGTTCCCCACCATTCTGAAGCAGCTGGCTTGATAGAATACTGGAAGGGCCTTTTGAAGATTCAGTAACAGTGCCAGCCAGATGGCAATATGTGGTAAGGCAGTGGCAAGGTTCTCCAGGAGGCTATATGTGTTACGAATCAGCAACCAATATATGATGCTGTTTCTCTGATTGCCTTGATTCACAGGTCGAGGAATCAAGGGGTGGAAATGAGAGGGACACCACATAATATAATCCCTAGTAACCTACTAACAACACTTTTTCCTTCCTGTTCCCTCAACTTTATACTCTGCTGACCTAGAGGTCTTAGTTCCAATGAAGAAACTCTTCCACCAGTAGACAAAAATAAGAAAAAATGATTCCCAAACTGGAAGTTAAGACTGCCACCTTCCCACTTTAGGCTCCTCATGCCTCTGAATCAACAGGCAATGAGCGGTGTTACTGTGCTGGCTGGGATACATTTTTAAAACTAGTGTTAAAGAAAAACCATAGCTTAAAAGTAATTAAAGCCGAAAAACCAGATTTATTCAGAAGTAGTGTAATAGGGGGAAAACACCTCAATATAGACTCTTACTCAATACCATTTTGTTCTCTACTCAACCTCAGGTGGTAGATTTTGGAGATCCCTTAGTTCCTTGGGAGCCCTCAATGGAGGGTAGTGGACTTAAAGTTCAAGTGACTGTAGGGAGCTGAGGGGCTGAAGCGGGAAGGGAAAAATCTTGTAGGGTGAACAGAAGGATGGAGAAGGTGGAGGTTTGAAGGAGGACATCTCAAAAGATTCAAGGGAAGATAAAAAGCAGCAAAAGGAGGAATCAAGAACAGCTGTGATTGGAAGGGAGAGGTTTAAGCAGCCAGTTGGAGATTTTAATTTTTCCAAAAAGGCTATTGGAGTTACCAATTATCCTTAGTAAAACCATGCCAACAAGAAAGGAAGCAAACAGCAGTTGTGGAGCACAGTTTCAGCAGGGGTTCAAGAAGGGGGTTTTCAGCTCTCAGAACATGAGATTCTCTCATGCTCTTAACTAATGGTACCTTTATACTTATAAAGAGAGTAAGTTGGGGACCTAACCAGTTTCTGATTGTCGGGGTTTCTAACACAGCTTCTTACACACTGTGCTTGCTTTTGACTCTAACTCAACGTGTCTTGCCTGGGACTGTAACCCAGCTTCTTACAAACAGAGAAACCTATCATTCTATCCAGCCTTTCTTTGTATAGGACTCTAATCTATCCACTTGAGTATAATAAAAATCTAAATAAGCAATATCTGCCCCTTTGGTCTCAAGGGACTTTTGTCTGGGGCAGTGGTTTAGGATTCAGACTCACTAATGGATCCCTGATCAATCTGTCTGGAGTGAAGACAAAGTTTTCAAAGTGGCACACTTAGGATCCTGGGTGAGGGGTATGGTGTCCAATGATAAGTTTGATCCTATTTGAGTAATGACACCACAATAATCAAAGAAAACCCAGAACTGAGGATTAATTAAAGTGGTAAAAAAAAAGATATGTTAAAGACTTTTACAGTAGGGGAAAAGAGATCTCATTGTAGAACTGGGATCAAATCCAAATACAGCATGGGCAAGTGGGAATTTACAGCCAAGGGGCCTAGTGGGTGTCAAGATGGAATATTACTAAGAGGAGCCAGCAAGGATAAGGGAGATTCTGGCTAAATTGTCTTAATAAGATTCTTGTTGAAGACAGGCCAGGCTAATCAGACATAACTTGTAGATGGCAGAGGATGAGAAATCTGATTAGATATTGATGGTGATCAGACATGAGAGACCCTTTTTAAAGTGACTTAGCAGGGTTCTTGCTAATGATTTTACAAGGAAGTGCACAGATGGACCTAGGAGAACGTACAGGAAGCTGACTAATATTTGGTCAAGCAACGAATCTGTGTCACTACCAAGGAGAAATTGGGCAACTACTCTACACTGGAGGTAAGGAAGAGTATGTCTGTAATACATGGTATCCTTTAGGGTTTCTCTTAGTATTACCATGACCTAAGAATAAGGTCAATGGAAAACTACAACAACCTAATCTAACCAGGACAAGTAATGACTGAGACCCTTCAGGAAAGAAAGTTTGGGTCACTCCACTGGGTAAAAGTGCAGGAAGCTGATGTGCTGCTGATGTAACAAAATGCAGACTAGATAGTAGAAGAAGGTGGTTATAAATCTACATAAGATATGTGATCAATTATAGAAATGAGAATTGTGATTGTCATTAATATTTCCTCCTCATTTTGTTATGAATACATTTGTGTATATATACATATAGTAATCAAATTTTTTTTCTATCTTTTCTTATTCTCTTATAATGTAACATGAGATGTGCTGAATTTATACTATAGTATTTAAGTACTCTTAATTTTATATCACACGATTTGTTACATGATGTCAAGGAGAATAGTAAACATCATCCTAGGAGTTTACTTTCTCTTCTGTGGAAGAAAATAGTGTGTTTTGGTTGTATACAGGATAGTTTTATCATGTTAGGCAGAATTATGACCTCATTTTCATCTTTATTTAAAGATTAAGTATGGTGTAAGGCAATGTGTACACATGTCAAGTTGGCAAAAGTAGACTTGTGATGGTTAATTTTATGTGTTAACTTGATTGGGCTAAGGGAAGCCTAGATAGCTAGTGAAACATTATTTCTGGGTGTTTCTGTGAGTGAATATTCAGAAGGAATTAGCATTTGATTCAGTAGACTCAGTAAAGAGATTCACCCTCACTGATGTGGGCAGATGTGTATCTCCTACTGGTTCTGTTTTTCTGGAGAATGCTAACCAATATAGATTTTGGCATTAAGAGTGGTTCTTGAATAACAAAATTTTAAGTATGAGTTTTCTGAATTGGTTCTGGGGTTTCTGGATTTTGATCTCTAATGTGATTAGATTTAAAGATAATGAGGACTCTATTTCCAGTAGTAAACAGTGCACTGTTAGACATTGGTCTGAGCTGTTTATAGAGATAAACACTGGATTCTCCCAAAACTTGTAAGAAGCAAAGAATTATGTAACTCTATATATGATACTTCTGAACATTTTTGGAAAATTAAAGAATATAGTAATGTTCATTGGTTCTTCCTAATGTCACTGGACAAAGTAACGAAAGAAAAGAGTGTAGTCAGGGACTCAAATTCTTAGTACAAGGGTTGTATCAATGACCTAAGAGCATCTAGGTGTGCCCTGAAAGTGAGATTTATATCATGTCAGGGCTGAAATTGATGATGATTTTTACTAAAATTGGCTGAATTTCAAAACAAGTTGAACTGCCAAGTTGTAAATGTATTCACTGTTAGAGTGAGGGCACTGATTGTGAAAGCGGGAGGTCCTGAAGCAGTTGGAGAGAAGTCAAGATGGTAGTGTACGTGGACTCTGAACTCACCTCTTCCCATGGACACAGCAGACTTACAACTATTCTTGGAACGATTACCCTTGAGAGAGAACTGAAAACTGTACAAGAGGAACCCTTGCAACAAATGACAGTCCTGATTGAGGTGAAAGAGGCATAAATTCCCTTCTGGAGAGAAAAATTACCACCTTCACAAGCTGTAGTGCCCCATGGCTACCCGGGAGCAATCCAAAGGTATGTAGCCTTCCCTGGAGGAGTGGGGAACCTGAGCCAGGCAGTGTTGCTGCTATAAGCATTTTTTGGACCCAGCACAACTGAGGCCAGTGTCATAATATGTGGCATTGCTGGCTGCTAACAACAAGAGGGAATACCCCAGAAAAGCTGGAACATAAAGAAATTAAAGCCAGCTCTTAAAGGGCCCACACACAAATTCACCTGTTACAGAAAGCAACCTAAAATCATCAGAAAGAAAGGTATACAGTCCTTTAGTGAAAGGAGACTCACCTGCTAGTCTCTGGGTGCATCTCAGTGAGAGGTGAGGCCTCTCCAGGGACTGGGATATTGGTGGCAGCCATTGCTGTGACCTGCTGACACAGATGCTGTCAGATGCCATTCAAGTTCTCCCTGTGGCCTGCTAGTGGAGGGTCTACCGCACCTACTAGAGCACTGATTTAATATAGCTCAGCCAAAGAAAGCAGCCCACCCTAGAGAATGTCCCCACCCAACAACAAGCCCTCAGGCAACTTGTGGGCCTGCGTAGGCTACATTCTTGAACTCTTTTCAGCCTCATGAGTGGGTCCACTTCTGTGGGGCAGGGCATACACAAGGAGCAGGTGGAGTGTGTGGGGCCTCTGCCGTGGGGCAACTGGGTCTGCTTCAGGGGGTCAGGGCATGTGCATAAGGCAGGACTGTGTTGACTGTGTGTGTGGACCTGTAGGCAGTGGGGCTTGTCAGCTGCGGAAGACTTGTGCTTCTCAAAGAGTGACACAGGGGGTTGGCCCCATCTTCTAAAGCATGAAACAATTGGGTGCTCCCATGCCTGAGGCAAGCCCCACCTGGCTGCAATCCTCAGAAAGCTGACAAGAGCCTTATACCATGGAGGTCTATAGCAATCGTAAGCCCCTGAGCCCAACAACCAGCCACACAGGGGCCTACTTACTTAATAGGAAACCTGTAACAGGAATGTGCTATTAGACCTTGCAGCCAACTGTGCTGGGGCTCCCCATACCCGATAAAGAGACTGAAGGGTACACAACAACCACACACAGCTGAGCATTACAACCAGCCAGCCAGAGGGACAGCTCAGCCTCCCTGGGCACCTATGGAAAGAGCAACCCTGCCACAACAGAAGGACACAAGTAGCCCACACAGGAGTTACGCCTGGAACATTTGGAACTGGTGACGAGAGGGAAGCACACTGCTGGGCTTCATAAGGCATCACTTACATAAGGTCACCTCTCCAAGATCAGGCGACATAGCTGACCTACCTAATACATAGATACAAACACAGAGAAAGAGGCAAATGTGGAGGCAAAGGAATAAAATCCAAGTAAGGGAACAGGAGAAACCCCCAGAAAATGAAGGAAATGAAAGAGAAATGGGGAATCTATCTGACAGAGAATTCAAAGAAAGAGGCATAAGAATGCTCACTGATCTGGGGAGAAGAATGGATGAACTCAGTGAGAACGTCGACAAAGAAATGGAAGATATATAAAAGAACCAATCAGAAATGAAGAATACAATACTGGAAATGAAAAATTCACTAGAGGGACTCAAAAACAGAGTAGAGGATACAGAAGAAAGGATCAGCAGGCTAGAGGAAAGGCTAGAGGAAATCACCCAAGCTGATCAGATAAAAGAAAAAAATAATTAAAAAGAGTGAGGACAGTCAAAAGGACCTCTGTGACAGCATCAAGTGCACTAACATCCATGTTATAGGTGTCCCAGAAGGAGAAGAAAGAGACAAAGGGGCAGAGAATCTATTTGAAGAAACAATAGCTGAAAACTTCCCTAATCTAAGGAAGGAAACAGACATCCAGGTACAGGAGGCACAGAGAGCACCAAAAAACAGAAATCCAAAGAGGCCCACACCAAGACACATCATAATTAAAATGTCCAGAATTAAAGATGAGGAGACAATCCTAAAAGCCACAAGAGAAAGGCAACAAGTTACATACAAAGGAAACCACATAAGGCTATCAGCAGAAATCTTACAGGCTAGAAGAGAGTGGCACGATATATTTAAAGTGCTAAAAGGAAAAAACCTACAGCCAAGAATACTCTACACTGCAAGGTTATCATTCATAATGGAAGGAGAGATAAAGAGTTTCCCAGACAAGCAAAAATTAAGGAGTTTATCACCTAGAAACCAATCCTACAAGATATGCTAAAGGGACTTATTTAAGGGGGAAAGAGAAGACCATAAATAGGAAAAAATTATCTATTTCAATGATAAGAGGGTAACAGATACAAACACACAAAAAAGAGGGTAGATATGATATCAAAAACGTAAAGTGTGGGGGGGGGGGGCGTGAAAGAGTAGAACTTTTAGTAAAAGGTCAAACTAAAGAGACCATTGGCATAATATAGATTGCTATATAAGTAGGTTATTATACATGAACCTCATGGTAACCACAAACCAGAAACCTATAATAAATACACAAAAAACTAAGAGAAAGGAATGCAAACATAATACTATAGGAAGCCATCAAACCAAAAGCGAAGAGAGCAAGAGAAGAAGAAAAGAACAGAGAAGAACTACTGAAACACCCAGAAAAAAGTAAAAAAAAAAATAGTAGTAAGTACAAACTTATCAATGGCTACTTTAAGTGTCAGTGGAGTAAATGTTCCAATCAAAAGGCATACTGTGGCTGATTGGATAAAAAAACAAGACCCATATATATGCTACATACAGGAGACACCCTTCAGACCTAAAGACACTCACAAACTGAAAGTGAAGGGATGGAAAAAGATGTTCCATGCAAATGGCAATGAAATGAAAGCTGGGGTAGCAATACTCATATCAGACGAGATAGACTTTAAAACAAAAACTGTAACAAGAGACAAAGAAGGGCACTACGTAACGATCAAGGGAACAATCCAACAAGAGGATATAACACTCATAAATATCTATGCACCCAATGTAGGATCACCTAAATATATAAAGCAATTGTTAACAGACATAAAAGGAGAAATAGACCGTAACACAATAATAGTAGGGGACTTTAACACTCCACTTACACCAATGGGTATATCATCCAGACAGAAGACCAATAAGGAAACATTGGGCATAAATGACACAATAGACCTCATGGACTTAGTAGATATGTACAGAACATTCCATCCACAAACTGAAGAATACACATTCTTTTCAAATGCACATGGAACATTCTCCAGGATTGATCACATATTAGGCCACAAAACAAGTCTTCATAAATATAAGAAGACTGAAATAATACCAGACATCTTTTTTGACCACAATGGAGTGAAACTAGAAATAAACTATAGGAAGAAAATCAGAAAAGCCAAAAATATGTGGAGATTAAACAAACGCTACCGAACAATGATTAAGTCAATGAAAAAAATCACAGGAGAAACAAAAAAATACCTGGAGACAAATGAAAATGAAAATATGACATGCCAGAATTTATGGGATACAGCCAAAGTGGTTCTAAGAGGGAAGTTTATAGCAACACAGGCCTATCTCAACAAACAAGAAAAATCTCAAATAAGCAATCTAATAGTGCACCTAAAGGAACTGGAAAAAGAAGAACAAACAAAGCCCCAAATCAGTATAAGGAAGGAAATAATAAAAATCAGAGCAGAAATAAATGAAATAGAGACTAAAAAAACAGTAGAAAAAAATCAATGTAACCAAGAGCTGGTTCTTTGAAAAGATGAACAAAATTGACAAACTCTTACCAAGACTCACCAGGAAAAAGAGAGAGAAGGCTCAAATAAGTAAAATCAGAAGTCAAAGAGGAGAAATTACAACAGACACCTCAGAAATACAAAAGATTACAAGAGAATACTATATGCCAACAAATTGGATAATCTAGAAGAAATGGATAAATTCTTAGAATCATACAACCTTCCAAAACTGAATCAAGAAGAAATAGGGAATTTGAATAGACCAATGACCAGTAAGGAGATCGAAACAGTAATCAGAAACCTCCCCCAAAATAAAAATCCAGGACCAGACAGCTTCCCTGGTGAATTCTACCAAACATTCAAAGAAGACTTAATACCTATCCTTCTCAAACTCTTCCAAAATTGAAGAGGCGGGGAGGATTCCTAACTCATTCTATGAAGCCAACATTACCCTGATACCAAAAACAGATAAGGAAAACACAAAAAAAGAAAATCATAGGGCAATATCACTGAAGAACATGGAGGCAAAAATCCTCAACAAAATACTAGCAAATCAAATACAACAATACATTAAAAAGATCATACACCACGATCAAGTGGGATTTGTTCCAGGGATGCAAGGGTGGCTCAACATCTGCAAATCAATCAACGTGATGCACTACATTAGCAAAATGGAGAATAAGAACTACATGATCATGTCAATAGATGCAGAGAAAGCATTTGACAACATACAGCATCCATTTATGATAAACACTCTGAATAAAATGGGTATAGAAAGAAAGTACCTCAACATAATAAAAGCCATATATGACAAACCCACAGCTAATATTATCCTCAATGGTGAAAAAGTGACAGCTATCCCTCTAAGAACAGGAAGCAGACAAGGATGCCCACTCTCACCACTCCTATTTAACATAGTATTGGAAGTCCTAGCCAGAGCAATCAGGCAAGAAAAAGAAATAAAAAGGATCCAAACTGGAAAGGAAGAAGTGAAATCGTCACTATTGGCAGATGACATGATTTTATATATAGAAAACCCTGAAGAATCCACCAAAAAACTTCTAAAAATAATAAATGAATATGGTAAAGTTGCAGGATACAAAATTAACATACAAAAATAAATTGCATTTCTATACACTAACAATGAAGTAGCAGAGAGAGAAATTAAGAACACAATCCTAGGGACTGGCCTGGTGGCCCAGGCGGTTAAGTGTGCATGCTCCACTGCAGCATCCAGGGTTTGCCGGTCAGATCTCGTGCGTGCACCGATGCACCGCTTGGCAATCCATGCTGTGGCGGCATCACATATAAAGTGGAGGAAGATGGGCATGGGTGTTAGCCCAGGGCCAGTCTTCCTCAGCAAAAAAAAGAGGAGGATTGGCAGATGTTAGCACAGGGCTGATCTTCCTCACACACACAAAAAAGAATACAATCCTATTTATAATTGCAACAAAAAGAATAAAATATCTAGAAATAAACTTAAGCAAAGAGGTGAAAGATCTTTACACTGAAAAGTATAAAACATTGTTGAAAGAAATAGAAGAACACACAAAGAAGTAGAAAGATATTCCATGCTCTTGGATTGGAAGAATCAACATAGTTAAAATGTCCACACTTCCTAAAGCAATCTATAGATTCAATGCAATTGCTATCAAAGTTCCAACAACACCTTTCACAGAAATAGTACAAAGAATCCTAAAATTTATATGGAAAAACAAAAGAACTCGATTAGCCAAAGGAATCGTGAAAAAAAAGAACAAAGCTGGTGGTATCACACTCCCTGATTTGAAAATATACTACAAAGCTATAGTAACCAAAACAGCATGGTACTGCCACAAAAACAGACACACATATCAATGGAACACAATCGAGAGCCCAGAAATAAACCCACACATCTATGGACAGCAAATTTTCAACAAGGGAGCCAAGAAGATACAATGGAGAAAGGAAAGTCTCTTCAATAAATGGTGCTGGGAAAACTGGACAGACACAGGCAAAAAAACAAGACCATTATCTTAGACCATTATCTTACACCATACATAAAAATTAACTCAAAATAGATTAAAGACTTGAATGTAAGACCTGAAACCATGAAACTTCCAGAAGAAAACATATGCAGTATGCTCTTCAACATGGGTCTCAGCAACATATTTTCAAGTACTGTGTTTGACCAGGCAAGGGAAACAACAGAAAAAATAAACAAATGGAACTATATCAAACTGAAAACCTGCACAGCAAAGGAAACCATTGACAAAACGAGAAGACAATCTAACAATTGGGAGAAGTTATTTGCAAACTGTATATCTGAGAAGGGGTTAATCTCCAAAATGTATAAAAAACTCATACATCTCAACAACAAAAAAACTAAAGCCCAATTAAAAAATGGGCAAAACTCCTGAACAGACATTTCTCCAAAGAAGATATACAGATGGCCAACAGGCACATGAAAAGATGTTCAACATCATTAACTATCAGGGAAATGTAAATCACAAATACAATGAGATATCGCCTCACGCCCATCCGAATGGCTATAATGAACAAGACAGGAAACAACAAGTATTGGAGAGGATGTGGAGAGAAGGGAACTCTCACATACTGCTGGTGGGAGTGCAAACTTGTGCAGCCATTATGAAAAATAGTATGGAGATTCCTCAAAAAATTAAGAATAGAACTACCGTACGATCCAGCTATTCCACTGCTGCGTATTTATCCAAAGAACATGAAAACACATATGCATAAAGATACATGCACCCCTGTGTGCATCATTGCATCATTGCATCATTATTCACAATAGCCAAGACTTGGAAGCAACCTAAGAGCTCATCGAGGGATGAATGGATAAAGAAGATGTGCTATATATACACAATGGAATACTACTCAGCCATAAGAAAGGATGAAATCCAGCCATTTGTGACAACATGGATGGCCATTGAGAGTATTATGCTAAGTGAAATAAGTCAGAGGGAGAAGGTCAAATACTGTATGATCTCACTCATAAGTAAAAGACAAAAACAACTACAAACGAACACATAGAGACAAAGATTAGATTGGTGGTTACCAGAGGGGAAGGAGGGAGGGAGGAGGACGAAAGGGATGATTAGGCACATGTGTGTGGTGATGGATTGTAATTAGTCTTTGGGTGGTGAACATGATGTAATCTACGCAGAAATAGAAGTATAATGATGTACACTTGAAATTTATACAATGTTATAAACCAATGTGAATGCAATAAAAAAAAAAGTAAGATGGAGGTCCTGTAAATTGGGATGGAGACGTGTGACAATATCCTGATGAAACTGGTGACAATGAGCCCGTAAGTTCTGATAAGTCTTCTTTACCAGTGGAATTTGTCTCCCAATGCCCAATAAAAGTGGCCTCCAAAATTCCAGGGGTAAGGGCATCCCCACACCGAGTTGCAGCAGCCTCACTATACATAGTAGCATCACCCTTTCAACCTGCATTTGAGTGATTAACCTCGCATTGCCTGAGAAAATGGTAATGGCCTCTCCTGAGGCAGGTGCCACCTATGACTAGACTCCAGTACCAGCAGACCACTAAAGGAAGGTACAAATTATGACCCATGAGGAGGTATGCTATACTCTAAAAGAACTACTTGAGTTTTATAATTTATACAAGCAGAAATCGGGAGAATATATGTAGGAATAGTTATTAAGGGTGTGGAATAGTGGTAGAAGAAACAAAGTTGGATTGGGCTGAATCTATTGATATGAGCCCACCAAGTAGAGATTTTGCATTTAAGGTTGTAGCTTGGATCCTTAGAAAAGGCACTAACAGTTTGTTGGGATGGTTGGCTGAAACATGGATCAAAGATGCCCACCACGAGTAAAATAGAAATGCCTGATTTCCCTTAGTTTAATGTAGAGTAAGGGATTCAAAAGCCTCACACTGGCAGTACCCAAAAGACAGACCTTTCACTAATACTTGGAGAAATATATTGTGAGTGGAGCCCCAGCATCCTTGGAGAACTCTGTGATTGATCTTCTCTGTAGGACAGACTCTACAGTTGGAACTGCAGCCATTTTTTAACTTTACTTAGAAAATCTAAAGTAGCAGGAGTAACTGGATCCTAGAGTGGAGTGGGCCAAGTCATTTCGTTCATTCACCAAAGGCATTGTTAGTATAGTACTCTAATAGGCAGCAGAGATAAAGCAACATTCTTAGTAGTGTGACTGCACAGACTTATGGCATTAGCTAGCTAATCATGGTGTTCCCAGAAGTCAAAAAGATAGAAAATCTACTTAATTCTTACTCGATTTGTATAAGCAGAAAAGTTCTAAGTCAAGTGAAAAAAGTCTAACTTGAACCATAAAAAGTGTGTCACCACCCGTCAATCAAATCCCTGATTTGAGAGGGTTTACAGACCCAGATTCCCATGAATGAAGAGGAGACCGGGAATGATTCTGGCACACTATCAAAAATTTATTTTGTTAATTTTTCTCCCAGTCTTCCCTAAAGTAGCTATTGCCTTTCACCAGGTAACTGTGCATTGTAGGAAAGAAAATAATCAAACTATTCAGGGTCTACTGGACACTGTCTCTGTACTAAATTTTTTTCCAAGAGAACCAAAATGTCACTGTAGCCCTCCAGTCAGATTAGGGACTGATGAGGGTCAGGATATCAATGGCGTTTTAGTTCAGGTCAGTTTCACAGTGGGCCCAGTGGGTATATTTCCCCAGTTCTAGAGTACATTATTGAAATAGAAATACTTAGCAGCTTGCACAATCCCCATATTGTTTCCCTGACCTGTGGAGTGAGGTCTGTTATTGCGGGAAATGACAAACAGAAGCCATTGGAACTACTGCCTATACCTAGAAAAATAGTAAATCAAAAGCAATATCACATACCTGGAGAGATTGAAGAGATTTGTGCCACTATCAAGGAGTTGAAAGATTTAGGGGAATTGTTTCCCAGGAATCCCCATTCTATACTTCTATTCGGCCTGTGTAGAAGAGAGATGGATCTTGGAGAAAGACAGTGGATTATCACAAGCTTAGCCAAGTGGTGACTTCAACTGCAGCTTCTGTAACAGATGTAGTTTTATTGTTTGAGCAAACTAACAAACCTCCTGCTACCTAGTATGCAGCTAATGATTTGGCAAATGCTTTTTTCACTAAACCTGTCTATGAGGCCCACCAGAAGCATTTTTCTTTCTGCTGGCATGGCCTTCAATATAGCTTCAGGATCCTATAGCAGTGGTAAACAAACTGTACAGCTCTGTGTATCAATTTTGTTTTTCAGTAATCTCAATCACCTTCTCTTCTAAAAAAGATTGCACTGGTCTGTCACATTAACGACAAACTGATAGAAACTATTGAGCAGGAATTGCAACTTCTCTACACTTATTGGCAAGGCATTTGTGTACCAAGGGTACAGAATAAATCCCACTAAATTTTAGAGACCTTCTATTTCAGTGAAATTTCAAGAAGTCCAGTGGTGTGGGTATTATCCAGATATTCCTTTTAAGGTGAAGAATGAATTTAGCATCTGCTTCCTCCTATAACCACACAAGAGATACATTGTCTAGTGGTCCTTTTTAGATTTTGGAGGCAACATATTCCCCATGTGGGTGTGTTACTCCAGCCCATTTATCCAGTGTCCTGAAAAGCTGTTAGGTTTGACTTTCACCAGAATAAAAGAAGGCTCTGCAACAGGTCCAGCCTGCTGTGCAAGCTCTTTTGCCACTTTTGTCACATTCCAGCAGACTCAATCATTCTAGAAGTTTCATTGGAAGATTTTGTTTGTAGCTTTGACAGCCTCTATAGGTGTATCATAGGGAAAGCTTTTAGGATTTTGGAGAAAGGCCCTGCTATCATCTGCAGATATCTACTCCATTTACAATAAACAATTATTGATCTGTTAGTGGGCATACCAGGGACTGAATGTATGATCATGGGCCACATAGTTACCATATGACCAGAGCTGCCCATCATAAACTGGGTGTTATGTGACATACCAAGTCATAAATTTGGGAGTGCAATGAAATACTGCATCATGAAATGAAAGTGGTATATACACGATTGGGCCAGGGCACACGCTGAAGGCACAGGTAATTACATGGAGAAGTGGCCCAAATGTCCATGGTCCTTAATCCTGCTACACTGTCTTCTTTCTCCCAACTCACACCTATGGAATCATGGAGAAATCCCTTTGATAGTCGACAAAGGAATAAAGAATGGAGGGCTGGTTTATAGCTGGTCCTGCAATACCTGCATATACTCCCAAACTGTGGAGAGCTGCATCACTATAGCTCATCTCTCAGAAATCGCTGAAAAACAGTGGTGAAGGGAAATTATTCCAGTGGCAGAACTTTGAGCAGTGTACCTGATCATTCTCTTTGATTATAAGGACAACTGTCTAGATGTGTGATTATATACTGATTCATGGGCTGTGGCTAAGGGTGTGGCTTGATGATCAGGGACTAGAAAGGACATTGAGTGGAAAATTAGTGACAACAAAATTTGAGGAAGAAGTATGTGGATAAACCTCTCTCACTGGGCCAAATGCCATAAGATATTTGTGTCCTATGTAAATTCTCACCAAAGTGTGACCTCCCTGGAGGTGGATATCAATAATCAAATGGATAAGATGACATGTTATGTGGATACCAGTCTGGATCTTTCCCCAGTCACCCCTGCCATTAAAAATGGGCTCATGAAGAAAGTGGCCATGGTGGCAGGGATGGAGAATATTACTGGGGTCAACAATATTGACTTTCACTCACCAGGGACGAGAGTCCACTTTTCCAGCAATGGACAGCAACACTAAGTTCCTGACATGTCACCTGTCCCAGAGGAGTTCAGTGAGCTACCTGGTGGTGGGTTGACCACACTGGACTGCTTCCAGTTTTCTGTCCATACTGGAATTCACACTTCCTATGAATATGGATGCTTTCTCTGTGTGCAGTGCTTCAAGCATCTGTGTACATAGAGAATGGACTATTTACTGTCTTGGTATACAACTGAGCATTATTTCAGATCAAAGAACTCTCTTCTCAGAAGAAAAGTGTTTCAATGGGTCCACACTTAGAGAATTCACTAGCTTATCATGTTCCCCACCATCCTGAAGTAGCTAGCTTGATAGAATGACAGAAAGGCCTTTTAAAGACTCCATTACAAAGCCAGTAAGGTCGCAAAATGTTGCAGAGCTATGGCAAGGTTCTCCCCAGGAGGCTATATATGTTCTGAATCAGCATCCAATATATGGTTCTGTTTCTCTTATATCCAAGATTCATGGGTCCAAGAATCGAGGGGTTGAAATGGGTATGGCACCATTTTTGCTTCTTGTTCCCTTGAACAGCTTTGCTATTCTTAGAAGGAATGTGTCCACCAGTAGATAAAACAATTCTCCTGAAATCAAAGTTAAGACTGCCAGGGGGCCACATTGGGCTTGTCAAGTCTCTTAATCCACATGCAGGGAAGGGAGTTTGAGTACTGATTAAGGTGATTGATTCTGACTGCTGTCAGAGAAAACCCATAGCTAGACAAGTGTTAAAGTGGTAAAAACAGATGTATTCAGGACTACTGTAATAGAATAAAAGAGTCCTCAGTGTTGAGCTGGGGTCAATTTTAAATACAGCATGAGCAAGTGGGAATTCATATCCAAGGAGCCTGAGGGGGTCAGTGGATGGCAAATTAGTAGGAGGAAACATGAAGGGTAAGTGGATTTTGGCTAAACTGTCTTAACAAGATTTTTGCTGCAAACAGGCCAGTTTACCAGACATCACCTGGCAGATGGTGGAGGATAAGAAACCTGACTAGATGTCAAGATTGAGAAAATATGGAGGAAGTGAGACTCTTGTTATATACTAAGTTAGCAGGGTTCTTGCTGAGAATTTTTAAGGAATTGTACAAGAAGTTTCAGGGGCCTAACTGAAGTTTGGTCAAGAGAATTATCTTGGTCTGTCCTCCCTATTTTTCAAAGGAATGAAGAGACATTATTCCTTTCTTGTAACAATTTAAGTCACCTACTGTTCATTAAACACATGCTGAATCATCTCTTGAGACTTGGTAGTAGAGGATCCACTTTTTGGTTCTATCCATCAGGTATTTAATGAGGTGGGGTTTCTATGAAAAGAACAGAAAAACAAAGGTTAATATGAGAAAAACAGTTTCTGATTTCAGAGTGCCGCAGTTGAGCAGATTCCTAGAGGTTAGGCTTAAAGCATTGGTAGATGCAGGAATGAGGACAGCAGTGGCAATCCAATGGATTCCTGGTTTGCAGTTTGAATATCTGTGGTAAAGGCATCAGGTGTACCAGTGAACTTTCTGTTCTATACATGATCTGTTGTGGTGGTTGCCTTGAGGTTTATATCAAGTCACCCAGCTTCAACTTGCAGAGCTTCAGGAAAAGAAAAGTTTTAGTTCTCATTGTTTCTGAGTCAGATGGGAGAAAAGTGGGAAAACTTAATTTGGGGAGTTGTAGGCAGATATTCAAGAAAACTAGAAGAATTCAGGCTTTGGCGTGGTTCGCAAAATGTGCAAGATGAAAACCACAAGGGTGCATTATACTTTTCCAAAGAAACAATTTTTCTCACTACAGTCACCACCATTCAATCAAAGGTAATCAGACTAAGGCTAATTTGTTTGCAAATAAGTCTAGTCTCATTAATACTGATCTGATTATTTACGTAAGTGGAGCAGGAAGATTGGTTGACTACATAGATCTCTTGAGTTTGCTTTGCTGTGCCTTTTCATAAGGAATTTCAGATTGAAGATTTCAGAATCCTGAGGCTGGGAAGCCAAGCCAAAAACTTGCTGCCAGATTTTGCCTGCAATACCTCAAGATTTGGGTGAATTCCTCTCTTTTAGGGTACGGAGAATATCCTGAGATTGCTGGCCTACCAGGAAGTGACCTTTCTTACTGACCTGTAATGTGGGAAACTCTATAAGAGAGACACAGGTTGGTTTTTCTGAGGAGTGTTTATAAGCATTGGCTCTCTAATTCAGCCTTAGTTTCTTAAAACTGTCTGGTTGTTTCTGATTCTTTGCCATCATTCTCAAATATGACATTCTAATCAAAGCCTTGGTAATATAACCAATTTTTCTAATTGTGTTCTGTTACAAGGTGAACAGACTTTTATTGAAATTGTGCAAATAATTTTATTGCCCTAAAAATAAGAATACTCAGTAAGAGTTTTTGAGTTCTGGAGAGATCAGCTAGGTAGAAAAAGGAATTGTTTCATCTTTTCTCACAAAGGTATACTTTACCCAATTGCCATAAGTTATGTGGAGTTTAAGAGAAAAAGTTTTCTTTCAATATGGTAAACAAAACTTTAAAAAAACAGAAATGTTTTAACAAAAAGTTATAAAAATTATAATTGTCCTCATCTGTTCATTCAGCCTCGTGAAATTAATCCTTATTCTGCTAATTCTTGGGTTCGTAATTTTTGTTTGTGTGTGTGCATGTGTTAGGAAGATTAGCACTGAGCTAACATCTGTTGCCAATCCTCCTCTTTTTGTTGAGGAAGACTGGCCTGGGGCTAACATCCGTACCCATCTTCCTCTTTCCTCAGGATTGTTCAGTCACCTATTGTTCATTAAAGACATGCTGAATTATCTTCTGAGGCTTGGTAGTAGAGGGTCCACATTCTGGTTCTACACATCAGGTATTTAATGAGGGGGAGTTTCCTATATGGGACGCCGCCACAGCATGGCTTGCCAAGTGGTTACAACGGTGCATGCCCAGGATCCAAACCCCAGGCCACAGCAGTGGAGCATGTGCACTTAACTGCTACGCCACCGGGCTAGCCCCTTGGGTTCATAGTTTAATGAATCCATCAGCTTCCTCATTACCTCTGGAAATATTTTTTTTTTTTTAATTTTTGGTTTATTGCAGTAACATTGGTTTATAACATTGTATAAATTTCAGGTGTACGTCATTATACTTCTATTTCTGCATAGATTACATCATGTTCACCACCCAAATACTAATTGCAACCCATCACCACACACACGTGCCGAATTATCCCTTTCGCCCTCCTCCCTCCCCCATTCCTCTCTGGTAACCACGAATCCAATCTCTGTCTCTATGTGTTTGCTTATTGTTGTTATTATCTACTACTTAATGAAGGAAATCATATGGTATTTGACCTTCTCCCTCTGACTTATTTCACTTTGTGTAATACCCTCAATGTCCATCCATGTTGTCACAAATGGCTGGATTTCATCGTTTCTTATGGCTGAGTAGTATTCCATTGTGTATATATACCACATCTTCTTTACCCATTCGTCCCTTGATGGGCACTTAGGTTGCTTCCAAGTCTTGGCTATTGTGGGTAATGCTGCAATGAACACAGGGGTGCATGTATCTTTATGCATTGGTGTTTTCAAGTTCTTTGGATAAATACCCAGCAGTGGAATAGCTGGATCATATGGTAGTTCTATCCTTGACTTTTTGAGGAATCTCCATACTGTTTTCCATAGTGGCTGCACCAGTTTGCACTCCCACCAGCAGTGTATGAGAGTTCCCTTCTCTCCACATCCTCTCCAACATATGTTGTTTCCTGTCTTGTTAATTATAGCCATTCTGACGGGCATGAGGTGATATCTCATTGTAGTTTTGATTTGCATTTCCCTGATAGTTAATGATTTTGAACATCTTTTCATGTGCCTGTTGGCCATCTGTATATGTTCTTTGGAGAAATGTCTGTTCAGGTCATTTGCCCATTTTTTAATGGGGTTGGTAGTTTTTTTGTTGTTGAGATGCATGAGTTCCTTATATATTTTGGAGATTAACCCCTTATCAGATGTATGGTTTGCAAATTTCTTCTCCCAATTGTTGGTTGTCTTTTCATTTTGTTGATGGTTTCCTTTGCTGTGCAGAAGATTTTTAGTTTGATGTAGTCCCATTTGTTTATTTTTTCTATTGTTTCTCTTGCCCAGTCAGACATGGTGCTTGAAAATATCCTGCTAAGACCGATGTCAAAGAGTATACTGCCTATGATTTCTTCTAGACGTTTCATAGTTTCAGGTCTTACATTCAAGTCTTGAATCCATTTGGAGTTAATTTTTGTGTATGGTGTAAGGTAAGGGTCTACTTTCATTACTTTGCATGTGGCTATCCAGTTTTCCCAACACCATTTGTTGAAGAGATTTTCTTTTCGCCATTGTATGTTCTTGGCTCCTTTGTCAAAGATTAGCTGTCCATAGATGTGTGGGTTTATTTCTGGGCTTTCGGTTCTATTTCATTGATCTGTGTGTCTGTTTTTGTGCCAGTACCATGCTGTTTTGGATACTATAGCTTTGTAGTATATTTTGAAATCAGGGAGTGTGATACCTCCAGCTTTGTTCTTTTTTCTCAGGATTCCTTTAGCTATTCGGGATCTTTTGTTGTTCCATATAAATTTTAGGATTCTTTGTTCTATTTCTGTGAAAAATGTTGTTGGAACTTTGATAGGGATTGCACTGAATCTATAGATGGCTTTAGGAAGTATGGACATCTTAACTATGTTAATTCTTCCAATCCAAGAGCACGGAATATCTTTCCATTTCTTTGTGTCTTCTTCAATTTCTTTCAGCAATGTTTTATAGTTTTTGGTGTACAGCTCTTTCATCTCTTTGGCTAAGTTTTTCCCTAGGTATTATATTCATTTTGTTGCAATTGTACATGGGATTGTATTCTTAATTTTTCTTTCTGCCACTTTGTTGTTAGTGTATAGAAATGCAACTGATTTCTGTATGTTGATTTTGTATCCTGCAACTTTACCATATCCGTTTATTACTTCTAAAAGTTTTCTGGTGGATTCTTTAGGGTTTTTTATATATAAAATCATGTCATCTGCAAATAGTGACAGTTTCACTTCTTCCTTTCCAATTTGGATCCCTTTTATTTCTTTCTCTTGCCTGATTGCTCTGGCTAGGACTTCCACTACTATGTTAAATAGGAGTGGTGAGAGTGGGCATCCTTGTCTGGTTCTTGTTCCTGGAGGGATAGCTTTCAGTTTTTCACCATTGAGGATGATATTAGCTGTGGGTTTTTCATATATGGCCTTTATTATGTTGAGGTACTTTCCTTCTATACCCATTTTATTCATAGTTTTTATCATAAATGGATGCCGTATCTTGTCAAATGCTTTCTCTGTATCTATTGTGATGATCATGTGATTTTTATTCTTCATTTTATTAATGTGGTGTATTACGTTGATTGATTTGCGAATGTTAAACCATCCCTGCATACCTGGAATAAATCCCACTTGATCATGGTGTATAATCTTTTTGACGTATTGCTTTATGTGATTTGCTAGTATTTTGTTGAGGATTTTTGCATCGATGTTCATCAGTGATATTGGCCTGTAATTTTCTTTTTTTTGTGTTGTCCTTTTCTGGTTTTGTATCAGGGTAATGTTGGCTTCGTAGAATGAGTTAGGGAGCTTCCCCCCTCCTCAATTTTTTGGAAGAGTTTGAGAAGGACAGATATTAAGTCTTCTTTGAATGTTTGGTAGAATTCAGCAGGGAAGCCGTCTGGTCCTGGACTTTTATTTTTGGGGAAGTTTTTGATTACTGTTTCGATCTCCTTACTGGTGATTGGTCTATTCAAAGTATTTACTTCTTCTTGATCCAGTTTTGGAAGGTTGTATGATTCTAAGAATTTATCCATTTCTTCCAGATTGTCGAATTTGTTGGCATATAGCTTTTCATAGTATTCTCTTATCATCTTTTGTATTTCTGAGGTGTCTCTTTTAATTTCTCCTCTTTCATTTCTGA
Organism: Diceros bicornis minor; assembly: GCF_020826845.1. NCBI lineage: Eukaryota > Metazoa > Chordata > Mammalia > Perissodactyla > Rhinocerotidae > Diceros > Diceros bicornis. Next base: position 76,450,952 of record NC_080744.1, read on the forward strand.
TTTTACTTATTTGAGCATTCTCTCTCTTTTTTTGGTGAGTCTAGCTAAAGGTTTGTCAATTTTGTTGATCTTTTCAAAGAACCAGCTCTTGCTTTTATTAATTTTTTCTATTGTTTTTTTGGTCTCTATTTCATTTATTTCTGCTCTGATTTTTATGGTTTCCCTTCTTCTACTGATTTGGGGCTTGGTTTGTTCTTCTTTTTCCCGTTCCTTTAGGTGCACTGTTACATTGTTTATTTGAGATTTTTCTTGTTTGTTGAGATAGGCCTGTACTGCTATACACTTCCCTCTTATAACCGCTTTTGCTGTTTCCCATAAATTCTGGCATGTCGTATTTTCATTTTCATTTGTCCCAGGTATTTTTTGATTTCTTCTCTCATTTCTTCGTTGACCCAGTCATTGTTCAGTAGCATTTTGTTGAATCTCCACGTATTTGTGGCTTTTCTGATTTTCTTCCTATAGTTGATTTCTAATTTCATACTGTTGTGGTCTGAAAAGATGCTTGGTATTATTTCAATCTTCTTAAATTTATGGAGACTTGTTTTGTGGTCTAATATGTGATCAATCCTGGAGAATTTTCCATGTGCATTTGTAAAGAACGTGTATTCTTCTGTTTTTGGATGGAATGCTCTGTATATATCTACTAGGTCCATCTGTTCTAGTGTGTCGTTTAAGGCCAATGTTTCCTTATTGGTCTTCTGTTTTGATGATCTATCCGTTGGTGTAAGTGGAGTGTTAAAGTCTCCTACTATTATTGTGTTACTGTCTATTTCTGTTTTTATGTCTGTTAATAATAGGTTTATATATTTAGGTGCACCTACATTGGGTGCGTAGATATTTACAAGTGTTATATCCTCTTGTTGGATTGTTCCCTTGATCATTATGTAATGCCCTTCTTTGTCTCTTTTTACAGTTTTTGTTTTAAAGTCTATTTTGTCTGATATATGTACTGCTACCCCAGCTTTCTTTTCATTGCCATTTACGTGGAGTATCTTTTTCTATCCCTTCACTTTCAGTTTGTGAGTGTCTTTAGGTCTGAAGTGTGTCTCTTGTACGCAGCATATATATGGGTCTTGTTTTTTTATCCAATCAGCCACCCTATGCCTTTTAATTGGAGCATTTAGTCCATTGACGTTTAAAGTAGCTATTGATAAGTATGTACTTACTGCCATTTTTTAACTATTTTTTTCCTCAGTGTTTTAGTAATCCTTCTCTCTTCCTTTCTTCTTCTATACAGAATTGATGGTCTCTTTATTTTGACCTCTGTCTGAAAGCTCTAATCTTTAACTCCCCTCCTTCCTCCTTTTATGTTTTTGATATCATATTTAACCTATTTTTTGTGCATTTGTATCCATTACTCTCTTATCATTGAAATAGATAATTTTTCCTATTTGCGGTCTTCTCTTTTCCTCTTAAATCAGTCCCTTTAACATTTCTTGTAGCACTGGTTTCTTGGTGACAAGCTCCTTTAATCTTTACTTGTCTGGGAAATTTTTTATCTCTCCTTCCATTTTGAATGATAACCTTGCTGGGTAGAGTATTCTTGGCTGTAAGTTTTTTCCTTTTAGCACTTTAAATATATCATGCCACTCTCTTCTAGCCTGTAAGCTTTCTGCTGAGAAGTCAGTTGATAGCCTTATGGGGTTTCCTTTGTATGTAACTTGACTTTCTCTTGAGGCTTTTAGGATTCTCTCTTTATCTTTAATTCTGGACATTTTGATTATGATGTGTCTTGGTGTGGGCCTCTTTGGGTTTATCTTGTTTGGGGCTCTCTGTGCTTCCTGTACCTGGATGTCTGTTTCCTTCCTTAGGTTAGGGAAGTTGTCATCTATTATTTCTTGAAATAGATTCTCTGCCTCTTTGTCTCGCTCTTCTCCTTCTGGGACACCTATAACACGGATGTTAGTGCGCTTGATGTTGTCCCAGAGCTCCCTTAGACTGTCCTCACTCTTTTTAATTCTTTTCTCTTTTACCTGTTCAGCTTGGGTAATTTCTTCTAGTCTTTCGTCCAGCTCACAGATCGTTCTTCTGTATCCTCTACTCTGTTTTTGAGTCCCTCTAGTGAATGTTTCATTTCCAGTATTGCATCCTTCATTTCTGATTGGTTCTTTTTTATATCTTCCATTTATTTGTTGACATTCTCACTGAGTTCATCTATTCTTCTCCCCAGATCAGTGAGCATCCTTAACACTCTTTGTTTGAACTCTCTCTTGGGTAGGTTGCTCATTTCTGTTTCACTTAGTTCCTTTTCTGTTGTTTTGTCCTTTTCCCTTACTTGGAATGTATTCCTTTGCCTCCTCATTTTGCCTCTTTCCCTGTGCTTGTGTCTATGTATTATGTAGGTCAGCTATGTCTCCTGCTCTTGGATAGGTGACCTTATGTAAGTGATGCCTTAGGAGGCCTCCAATATGCTTCCCTCAGTTCTCAATGTTCCAGGGGTGCCCCCTATGTGGGCTACGTGTGTGCTTCTGTTGTGGCTTGTTTGCTCTCCCTGTAGGCACCCAGGGAGGCCAAGTTATGCTCCTGACCAGCTGTTGTAATGCTCAGCTGCTTGTAGTTGTTGTTGGCCCTTCAGTCTCTTTATCACGAGTGGGGAGCCCCAGCAGAGTTGACTGCAAGTTCTAATACCACATTTGTGTTGCAGTATTTCTTTTAAGTGAGTAGGCCCCCCAGCATGGCAGGTTGTTAGGCTCAGGGCCTTACAATTGCTATAAGCCTCCAGCCTTTAGGTCTCTTGTCAGCTCTCTGAGGATTGCAGCTGTATTGGGCTGGCCTCAGGCATGGGAGCACCCAATTGTTTCAAGCTTTGGAAGGTGGGGCAAACCCCCTATGTGGGTCTTTGAGAAGCACAAGTCTTCTGCAGCTGACAAGCCCTGCCGCCCACATGTCCACACACACAGTCAACACAGTCCTGCCCTGTGTGTGCACCCCGACCTCCCGAAGTGGACCCAGTCTCTCCACGGCGGGAGCCCCACACACTCCACCACCAGCTGCACACTCTCCACCAGGTCCTTGTGCACGCCCTGCCCCACTGAAGTGGGCTCAGTTGCCAGGCTGCAGAGAATCCAGTCACCAATCTCTGTAGGCCCAAAAGTTGCCTGAGGGCTTGTTGTTGGGTGGGGCCAGTCTCTAGGGTGTGCTGCTAGCCCTGGCTGAGCTGGATTAAATCAATGCTCTAGTGGGAGGGGCAGACCTGGGCTAGCAGGCCCCAGGGAGAACTCCAATGTCTTCTCTGTCAGCATGCCCACACCAAGAAACAACAATGGCTACCGCCAATGTCCCAGTCCCTGGAGAGGTCTCATCTCTCACCAAGATGCACTCAAGGCCTATTAGGAGAGTCTCTTTTCACCAAAGCACTCTGCATCTTTCTTTCTGGTGATTTTAGGTTGCTTTTTGAAACAGGTCAGTTTGCGCATGGGCCCTTTAAGAGCCGGTTTTAATTTCTTTGTAAACCAGCTTTTCTGGGGGTATGCCCCAATGTTTTAGTAGCAGGCAAAGTCAGATATTATGCCACTCGTCTCGATTGTGTTGGGTCCACAAAATGCCCACAGCAGGGGCGCTCCCCGGCTCAGGGTCCGGCTCCTCCAGGGAGGCTGTTTACATGTGGGTTGCTCCCGGGCGGCCGTGAGGCACTGCGGCTTGTGAAGGTGGCATTTTTTCTCTCCAGAAGGGAGTTTCTGTCTCTTCTACCTCAATTAGGATTGTCCGTTGTTGCAGGAGTTCCTCTTATCCAGTTTTCAGTTCTGTCTCAGGGGTAATTTTTCCACAAGTAGTTGTAAATTGGCTGTGTCCACGGGAGGAGGTGAGTTCAGAGTCCGCCTACGCCACCATCTTGACTTCTCTCCTCTGGAAATTCTTATTCAGTCCAAAGGCATGGTCTCAAACATATTCAAGTGTTACCATCATGGAGCATTCTTGTCTATAGCTGAGTGCAAACACTTTTGGAGAAGAATCAGAGTAAAACAATAATTATCTGTTACTGACAAGTGACTTAAAAAGGCCATAATTGAAGTTCTCATGAGAGTTAATTTGATAAGGGGAATTAGTCATTTCTTTGGCATACAAAATTTAAACATAATAGCTGGACAATGAGGATATTGATAATTTTTCGTAAGCTCCATACAATTTGTTGTTTACCTGTATAAGTAACATATATCCACACACATATAATCTCAGAAGGTTTATCATCATTTCTTATTTGACAGTGTTTGCATGTAATTTAACATATCAAATAAACCTAATTAGTTTAGCATCTACCTTTTCAAGGGGAGAAACAAATCCTTTGAGATTTTCCAGGGGCAACCTAGAAAATCTCAAAGTTAATTTGAGTTCACAAAGACTCTATTTAGAATTTTATTTTGGGAAGTTGTCAAAAATGTCAAAAGATTTGAATACTTGACTGAATAGAATCATAAGTCACTGTGACACTATACTTAGTTATCGATTTAACCAAAGTGACAATTAAAATATTTCAAAGGCAAATACAGAAAGTTACATAGCTATATAAAATCTAGCTGTTTTAATATTTAGAAGATTCAGTATTTTAAGCAACCAATGACCTGATAAAGAAAATACGAAACAAAGGAAATTATTTTAAGTCCCAAAATCTTGGTTCCCCAGAGAGAATACTTAATACTGAAAGGAAAACGTTTTTTATAATTTCTTATTACAGGTAGATCAATAATCTAAGAAAACTTTGTTTTTGTAGCAAAGACAGAGAACCAAATTGTAGTTTTGCATCACTATACTATTAATTCTAAGGCTAATTTTTAAAAATCTTATAAATAAATTCCTCCCAATCTCAGGTTTGAGCACACAAGATAAGATTCCTTTACCGAGATTCCTTCCCTACAATTCTTATACAACTTTTTTCCCCCTTATATCCATTCAGTTTTTGTCTTACTCTTGACTTCTTTCTCATTGTGGAACAATCAGTAATTGTATGTTAGGACAAAATTATTTTCTTTTCCTTAATAAAAGCAGATCTTTCGTATCTATCCTTACCAAAAAGATTTTTCCTTTCCCTGCAGACTTGAGTCTATTTCTTTCCCCTTATTATCTTAATAGTTTTATTTATGTATATTTATTATAATTTTTAACCAATAATCTCCTTTCTTTTACAGAGCAACCTAGGAAGTAAGCAAACATTAACTGTCTGGCACATAATATTCCATAGCAAATTTATGAATATGTCATTTCACATTGATCTAGAGGAAAATAGCTTTTTTATAGTACAATTTCTCATGTTTAAAAACAGATCAAATATATTTAGCTTCTCTCTATCATATAAAAACAAAATGCGAAAAGTAGATAAACTTATGTTCAGCAATTAATATTGCCATAATTTTCTTATTGGAAATGATCTGGATATTAAACAATTATCCATTCTTTACCTTTAGTATAGCATTGAAGTTTCAATTTATCAAAAGGTTTGTGAAACTGTGTATTTTATTTTTTTGCTGAGGAAGATTCACCCTGAGCTAACATCTGTTGCCAACCTTCCTCTTTTTGCTTGAGGAAGATTTGCCCTGAGCTAACAGCCGTGTCAGCCTTCTTCTATGTTGCATGTGGGTCGCTGCCACAGCATGGCTGCCAACGCATGGTATAGGTTCACAGCCGGGAACCGAACCCAGGCCGACAAAGTGGAGCACACCTAACTTAACCACTAGGCCATGGATCCAGCCCTTGTGAAACTATTTTTAGGTAGATATATTATAAAAAATAATTATTATAAATCATATAAAACATAATTTTTAAAATTTAATTTATAAATTTTATAAATTGACTTGATTTGAATGTAAGTTCTGAAACCATAAAACTCCTGCAAGATAACTTCACGGGTAATGTCTGTGACATCTGTCTTGGAAAGGATTTTTTTCTGTTGAAACCAAAAGCAAAGTGAACAAAAGCAAAAATTAAGTGGGATTACATCAAACTAAAAATCTTCTGCACAGCAAAGGAAACCATCAGCAAAATGAAAAGACAACCTAAAGAATGAGAGAAATTATTTTCAAATCATATATTTGATAAGGGGTCATATCCAGAATATATAAAGAACCCATACATGTCAATAGCAAAACATTAAGCATTCCGATTAAAAAATGAGTGGAGGGCTCAACAGACTTGTTTTCAAAGAAGACATACAATGGCCAACAGGGCCATGCAAAGGAGCTCAACATCACTAATCATCAGGGAAACACAAATCAAAACCACAATGAGCTATCACCTCACACACGTTAGAATGGCTGTCATCAAAAAGACAAGAGATATCAGGTATTGGTGAGGGTGATAAAACAGAACGCTTGTGTGTTGTTGGTGCGAATGTAAACTAGTACAGCCACTGTGTAAAACAGTATGGAGGTTCCTCAAGAAATTACAAATATGACTACCACGTGATCCAGCAATTTCACTTCTGGGTATATATCCAAAGAAAATGAAATACGTATCTCGAAGAGATATCTGCACCCCCACGTTTACTGAAGCATTATTTCTCATAACCAAGGCATGGAAAGACCTAAGTGTCTCTTGACAGATAAATGTAAAAGAATTATGTATACATAAATATAATATATATATATATAGAATCATATATATATGAACATTATTCAGCTATAAAGAAGCAAGAAATTCTGCCATTTGTGACAACATAGATGAACTTTGAGGCATTATTTTAAGTGAAATAAGTCATGCAGAGAAATACAAATACTGTATGATCTCACTTATATGTGATATCTAAAAAAAAAAAATGAATCCATAGAAATAGAAAATAGATTGGCAGTGGCCAAAGGTGTGTAGGAGGGGATGAGAGAAATGGATAAACGTAGTCAAAAGGCATAAACTTCCAGTTAAAAGATAAAAATGTTCTAGGATATAAGGTGCATCATGGTGACTATAGTTAACAATACTGTATTGTATATTAAAATTGCTAGGGGCCGGCATCGTGGCTTAGCGGTTAAGTGCGCACACTCCGCTACTGGCAGCCTGGGTTCAGATCCTGGGCGCGCACCAATGCACCGCTTCTCTGGCCATGCTGAGGCCGCATCCCACATACAGCAACTAGAAGGATGTGCAACTATGATGTACAACTATCTCCTGGGGCTTTGGGGAAGAAAAAAAAGGAGGAAGATTGGCAATAGATGTTAGCTCAGGGCCGGTCTTCCTCAGCAAAAAGAGGAGGAGTAGCACGGGATGTTAGCTCAGGGCTGATCTTCCTCAAAAAAAAAAAAAAATTGCTAGAAGACTAGATGTTCAAAGTTGTCATCACAAGATTAAAAATTTTGTAGCTATATGAGGTGTTTGATGTTAACTAAACTTATTGTGGTAATTATTTTGAAATATATACATATATCAAAACATTTCATCATATATCTTAAACTAATACAATGTTACATGTCAATTTTATCTCAATAAAACTGTGATTAAAAATGATATGCCGATGGAAATGTATAAAAAAGAAACATAAAGCAGATTGTTGAAATGTTTATTTATAAATTTTATCCTACTGAGATTTATTTAATTCACTGGTGCTTATCATAATTATGAAAATTTCACGAGCTAAATAAACAAATCTAACTATCACCCTAAGTTATTTTTCTTATTGACAAGTTAGGCAAGTATCTAAAAGTTCTCAGAAACAAAGATCCAAAATATTAAACATATCTTTCTCTCTTTTTTCTTTTTAAAAAATTATCTACTGTACTTCACATGCATCAAGCTATTCATTTTTATTGTATATTCTACTCTTATGTTAGATGTATAGTTTCACAATCTTAAACATCAGTAGAGATAACATAAACTTATTTGACTACTAAACCCAGGTAGATAAACTGTTATGTATGCACTATAATTAATGCTGACAACTCTGAAGACATGCCTGCTTTTATTTTACAAATAATTTTTTAGTGTTATTATAGTAATGTTACTATATTACTAGCTTTATTATCAAGAATTATTCCAGGTGAAAGAACATTTAAAAATTGTATTCTTTTATATATTTCTGAAAGTTTTAAAAATAATTTATAGAAGCAGTCATTTACCTCTAAGCCAATTTGAATAGAACTATTTTAAAGGATTTTATAAATTAACTTGAGAATATCATCCAGAGGTAGAAAAATGTCATGTATATATAAGATATATGTATACAGAAACATACAAACAGATGCAAACAAACATCTTAGTGCTTTCATTCTGAAATTTTAGCCTTGAGTCAATAAAACAGCAATATAATGTCACCGGTTTATCTCTACTTAGATTTTTCTCTGAACTGTGTTTCTGGCAAACGGAACAAATTATTGTTACCTGTTTACCAATACTTGTAGAGTAGACTTTTAAGATTTTCTTTTGCCCTGCCATGTAATCTGATGGAAGGTGTAGACTCCATTTAAGACCAGTGACTGAGGTGACTTTTAGAAAATGTCTGGATGTCTCTAAAACCCATCTGAGTGGACAAAGCATCCAGGTATGTTTCCAAATAGCCTTTGTTAACTTACTAGCCCTGGTTCATTGCTCTTGGGAGATTTGTAGTGGAATGCAGGGGGCCTAAAGTTTAAGTGACTGTAGGGATCTGAGAGGCTGAAGTGAGAAAAGAATGACAGTGCAGAGAAGGATGGAGGAAGTAGTGGTTAGAAGGGAGCCATATCAAAGGATTCAAGGGAACTGGAGGGAAGATCCAGGGCAATAAAAGGAAACAGAAGCAAAGGTAATGGAAAGGGAGAGTGTTAAGGAGCCAGTCTGAGAAGACCCTAAATTTCCCAAAGAGGCCACTGAAGTTCCAGGTTATCTTTAGTAAAATCATGCCAAGAAGAAAGAAAGCAGACACAGTTGGTAGAGCACATTTTCCATAGGGATTCAATAAAAGGTTTTCAGTCCACTGAGAGGCTCCCATGATCTTAACTTATGGTACCTTTATACATATAAACAGATACAGTTAATACTCTGAATCAGTTTATGCTGGCCTGAGTCTATCTTAGCTTCTTACGAACAGAGACACACACACTATAACCCAGCATCTCTTTGTTTGGGACTCTAACCTAGCTTCTAGAGTATAAGCGAAATCTTGAGAACCGAAATCTGTCCCTAAAGCTACAACGGATGTTTGTCTGGACCAAAGGTGTGGGAGTCAGACTCACCAGTATTTCTCTGACCAACCAGTCAGGAGTTGAAGCCAAAGTCTTCAAAGGTGTATACTTATGGTCCTGGGTGATGGGTCTGTAGTTCCGACGATAAATCTGGTACTATTTGGTCATAACTGTCAAAGAAAGACCAGAGATGGACATTAGTTAAAGCAGTAAAAACAGGTTTTATTCAGGATTATTGCAATAGGGAAAAAGAGACCTTAGTATAGAACCAGAATATAGCATGGGCGATTGGGAATGTTAGCCAAGGAGCCTGGTGGCAGTTAGTGAAAGAAACATCAAGGATGAGGAGTATTTTGGCTAAACTCACCTAATAGGATTCTTTCTAAGGACATGCCAGGCTGGTCAGATATCATTTGGTATATGATGAAAAATGAGAAACCTGATTAGATATTGAGGTGATCAGACAAGCAGGATGAGACACTCTTGCTAAACTGTCTTAGCAGGGTTCTAGCTAGGGATTTTACAAGGAAGTGCACAGATGGTCCTTGGAGAAGTTATAGGAGCCTCACTAGTATTTGGTGAAGCAAGAATATTTGTTACTACCAAAGAGAATTTGAACAACTACTACAATGGACATAAGGAAGAGTAGGTCTGTAATACACAGTAACCCTAGGGTGTCTCTTAGTATTACCAGGCCATGTGATTAAGGTCAATGAAAAACTACAACAAGCCAATCTGCTAGTGATGGCCCAAATCCTTCAGGAATGAAGATATAGTTTCCCCAATCAGATAAAGATCCTTAACCAGATGAGGTTGTTGCTGAGGGAAAAAAAATACAGAATGAGTAGTAGAAGGAGGTAAGTATAAATTTCAGCTTCAAATTTATGACCAGTTATAGAAAAGAGGACTCTAATTGTCATGAGTATTTTATTGTTTTATATGAATATATTTGCATGTATGCACACATCTTAAGCAAATATCTTTTTATTCCCTTATTATGCAACATGAGATGTATTGATTTTACATCCTGTATTTAATTGTTAATTTACATCAAACTATTTGTTTATATAAATAAAGAAGAGTGAACATCAATTAAGGACTTTCCTTCCTCTTCTGGCGAAGGAGTTAGTGTATTTTCAGTTGTATGCAGGATAGAGGTATTATGTTAGGCAGAATGATGGCCTCATTATTGTGTTTATTTGGAGATTAACGTGGTTTAATGAGATTCATAAGGGTGTTAACTTGATAAAGGGTGGACTTGTGATGGTTAATTTTATGTGTCAACTTGATTGGAATACAGGAATTACAAACAGGTGATAAAACATCATTTTTGGGTGTGTCTGTGAGGGAGTCTAAAGGGATTAGCATTTGAGTCTGTAGACTGAGTAAACGGATTGATTTTCCCTTACCAGCGTGGGCAGCCATCATCCACTCTGAACAGAAGGCCTGAATAGAACAAAAATCAAGGGAAGGGTAAATCCCTATCTTTCTTCCTTAGCTGGATGACCATCTTTTCCTGCCCTAGGACGTAGTGCTCCTTGTTCTTGAAGCTTTAGACCCTGGAATTTACACCAGCGGCTCCCTTGTTCTCAGGCCTTTTGCCTGAGATTGGAAGTTACACCATCTGCTCTCCTCTTCTCAGGCCTCTGAGATGGAATGAATCGTACTTTTGGCTTTTCACCAGCTTGCAGGTGGCACATAGTGAGATGTCTGGGCCTCCATAACCACTTGAGTCAATTCCTATAATGCATCTTCTTTTATATCTATGTATCTATCTATGTATCTATCTATGTATCTATCTATCTATCATCATCATCACCATCATCATCATCATCATCATCATCATCATCATCATCATCATCATCATCTGTCTCTCTATATCCCATTAATTCTGTTTTCTGAGGAATGCTAACTTTATAGATTTTGGTACCAAGAGTGGTTCTTGAGGAACAGAATTTTATTTTTTTGTGAGGAAGACCAGCCCTGAGCTAACGTCCAATGCCAATCCTCCTCTTTTTTGCTGAGGAAGACTGGCCCTTGGCTAACATCCGTGCCCATCTTCCTCTACTTTACATGGGACGCCGCCACAGCATGGCTTAACAAGTGGTGTGTCGGTGCGCGCCCACGATCCAAACCAGCAAACCCCCAGCCGCCGCAGCAGAGCGTGCGCACTTAATCGCTTGCACCCTTAACCGCTTGCGCCACCGGGCCGGCCCCCAGAATTTCTTAAATTAAGTATAAATGTCATAGGACATTATATTAATTTCAGGTGTACAAAATAATAATTTTATATTCATATATATTGCAAAATGATCACCACAATGTCTAGTTAATATCTGTCACCATACATAGTTACAATGTTTTTTATTTTGGTATAATTGACATCACATTATGTTAGTTTTAGGTGTACAGAATAATGATTCAATATTGGTATAGATCGTGAAAAGATCACTACAATAAGTCTAGTTAATATCTGTCATCATACATAGTTAAATTTTTTTCTTGTGATGAGAACTTTTAAGATCTACTCTCATAGCTACTTACAAGTATACAATACAGCATTAACTATATTGCCATGCTACACATTACATCTCCATGACTTATTTATTTTATAACTGAAAGTTTGTACCTTTTGACCACCTTCACTAATTTCACCCCCCCCCACCTCTGGCAACCACCAATCTGTTCTCTGTATCTATTAGCTAGGCTTCTTTTTTTAAGATTCCACAGATAAGTGAGATCATATGGTATTTGTCTTTCTCTGTCTGACTTATTTTACTTAGCATAGGGCCCTCAAGGTACATCCCTGTTGTAAATGGCAAGATTTCCTTCTTTATATAGCTGAATAACATACTCTTGTATATATATACCATGTCTTCTTTGTCCATTTATCTGTTGATGGATGCTTAGGTTGTTTTCACATCTTGACTATTGTAAATAATGCTGCAATGAACATGAGGGTGCATGTATCTTTTTGAATTAGTGTTTTTGTTTTCTTCAGATAAATACCCAGAAGTGGAATTGCTAAATTACATGGTAGCTCTATTTTTGATGTTTTGAAGAACCTCCATATTCTCCATAGCAATGCTCCAACTCCCACCAACAGTGCACAAGGGTTCCCTTTTCTCCAAATCCTCACCCACATTTGTTATTTCTCATCTTTTTGATAATAGGCATTCTAACAGGTGTGAGGTGATATTTCTTTGTGGTATTGGTTCACATTTCCCTGGTGATTAGTGATGCTGAGCATCTTTGCATGTACTTTTTGGCTACCTATATGTCTTCTTTGAAAAAAATGTCTATTCAGATCCTCTACCTGTTTTTTAATTGGATCCTTTGTTTTTTTGTTATTGAGTTGTATGGGTTCTTTATATATTTTGCATATTAACCCCTTATCAGATATATAGTTTGCAAATATTTTCTCCCATTCCTTAGGTTGCCAATTCATTTTGTTGATGATTTCTTTTGCTGTGCAGAAGCTTTTTAGTTTGATGTAGTCCTATTTGTTTATTTTTGTTATTGTTGCCTTTGCTTTTGATGTCAGATCCAAAAAATCATCACCAAGACCAATGCAGAAAACTGCACATGTTTTATTCTAAGAGTTTTATTGCTTCAGGTTTTATAGTCAAACCTTTAATCAATTTTGTCTTAATTTTTATGCATGGTGTAAGATAGTGGTCTAGTTTCATTCTTTTGCATGTGGCTGTCCAGTGTACCCAACACCATTTATTGAAGAGCGTGGCCTTTCCTCATTGCTTGTTCTTGGTTCTTTTGTCATAAATTAATTGACCGTATATGTGTTGATTTATTTCTGGGATCTCTATTCTGTTTCATTCACCTATGTGTCTTTTTTTATACCAATACCTTACTTTTTTGACTATTATGCCTCTGTAATATAGTTTGAAATCAGGAAGTGTGATGCCTCCAGCTTTGTTCTTCTTTCTCAAGATGGCTTTATTTATTCAGGATCAAGGAACGTAATTTTAATGATAGGTTTTCTGGATTGGTTCTGTTATTCCTTGAATTTGCTCTCCAATCTTATTAGTCTTAAAGATGATCACGAATCTATTTACAGTATAAACTGAGTACTGGTAGACAATGATGTGAGCTGCTTATAGAGATAAACATTGGATTATACTAATAAACCACTTATAAGAAGAAAGGAGCTAAGTAACTATGTATGATGATTTTGAACAGTTTTTGAAAACTAAAGAATATAATAATATTGGTTGGCTCTTCCTAATGTTGCTGAGAAAAATGGTAAAAGAAAAGGATGAGCTCAGGAATTCAAATTCTTGGTACAAAGGTTTCATGAAGACTTTAGAGTGTCTAGGTGTGCCCTGAAGTAGAGCCTTGTATCATGTCATGGCTGATATTGATATAATTGAACTGAAATGGATGGATTTCAAAGCAAGTTTAACTCCCAAGCTGGAAGGGTGTTCACTGATAAAATGAGTTCATTGATTGCAAAAGAGTGAGATCCTTTGAATTGGGATAGGGATGTGTGAAAATATCTTGATGAAGCTGCGGACAACAACACTCTAACATCTGATGAGTCTTGTTTGCCAATTGAATTGGTCTCCCAACCTCCAGTTAAAGTGGCCTCCCCAAACTCAGTAGCAATGGTATTCTCACACCAGGTCGTAACAGACTCCCTATCCACAGTAATATCAGCCTTTCAACCTCAATCTGAGGGATTAGCTTGCGTTGCATGAGAAAATGGTAATGGTCTCCCCTGAGTCAGTTGGCACCTATGACTAGACTCAAGTGCCAGTGGGTCCCTAAAGATGAGGTATAAAATGTGAGCCATGAAAAGGTGCACTACACACAAAAGAACTACCTGAATTTTCTAATTTATACAAGCAGAAATCTGGAAAATAGTGTGGGAATAGTTATTAAGAATGTGGGATAATGTTGCAAGAAACATAAAGTTGGTCAGTCCAAATTTATTGATATTGGCCCACTAAGCAGAGATTCTGCATTTAATGCTGCAACTCGAGTCCTTAGAAAGGGCTCTAACAGTTTGTTTAGGTGGTTGGGTGAAACATGGATCAAAAGATGGCCCACCATGAAGGAAATGAAAATGCCCAATCTTCCTTGGTTTAATGTAGAAGTAGGGATTCAAAAGTTTAGAGATGTTGGAGGGGCCGACCCGGTGGCGCAGGCGGTTAGGTGCGGGCGCTCCGCTGCGGCGGCCCGGGGTTCGCTGGTTCGGATCCCGGGCGCGCACCGACGCACTGCTTGGCAAGCCATGCTGTGGCGGCGTCCCATATAAAGTGGAGGAAGATGGGCACAGATGTTAGCCCAGGGCCGTCTTCCTCAGCAAAAAAAAAAAAAAAAGAGGAGGATTGGCGGATGTTAGCACAGGGCTGATCTCCTCACAGAAAAAAAAAAAAAAAAAAAAAAAAGAAAAAAAAAAAAAAAAGTTTAGAGATGTTGGAATGTTAGTGTGGATTTGTCATTGAGACCTATTCACCTACACTGAGAGGATCCAGAAGACATACCTTTCACCAGTACTGTGAGAAATATATTTGTGAGTGGAACATCAGCATCCTTGAAGTGCTCCATGATTGTTCTTCTTTGTAGGCCAGGCCTTACACTGAAAATCATAGCCACTCAATTGAAAAATCTAAATGCAGTGTGAGTAATTGATCCTAGAGAGGATTTGGGCCAAGTGCTCCACTCAACTACTAACGGCAAGATTGGAGTAGTTACTCTAATGGACGGTAGAATCAAAGCAGCATTCACAATTGTCTAACTCACACAGACCTATGGCATTGGCTAGTTAATCATGGTGTTCCTAAAACAAGGATAGGAAGTGTACTAAATTTTCACTTGAACTGTTTAAGCAGAAAAGTACTAGGTCAAGCTACAAAAGTCTAACTTGAACTATAAAAATAGTGTGTCACAGCCCCTCAGTCAATTCCCTGACTTGAACTGGTATACAGACCCAGAATCTTTTGAATAAGGAGAAGACCGGGTCCCCTTGAGGAAGGACATGGCACACTACCAAAAATTTATACTGTTCATCTTTCTCCCAGCCTTCCTCAAGGGTAGCCACTGCCTTTTAACAGAGTAATTGTGCAATGGGGGAAGGGAAATAATCAGACCACTCAGAGACTACTGGACACTGGCTCTGAGATGATATTAATTTTAGGAGAGCAAAAACATCACTGTAGCCCTCCAGTCAGATTAGAGACTTATAGGGGTTAGAATATCAATGGCATTTTAGCACAGTTCCATCTCACAGTGGGTTTAGTGGGTCTCTGAAACCCCACTGTGGGTATTTCCCCAGTTCTATAATGTATAGTTGGAATAGAAATACTTACTAGCTGACAAAATCCTCATATGGGTTCCCTGACCTGTGGAGCGAGGACTATTATGGTGGGAGAGGCTAAATGGAAGTTATTAGGACTGCCTATACCTGGGAAAATAGATCAAAAACAATATCACATTCCTGGCAGGATTGTGATCTGTGCTACCATCAAGGATTTAAAAGAAGCTGGAGTGGTGATTCTTGCCATTCTCCTTTCAAGTCTTCTATTTTGCCTGTGTATAAAACAGATGGATCGTAAAGAAAAACAGTGGATTACTGCAAGCTTAACCAAATGCTAACTTCAACTACAGCTGCTACCAGATGTAGTTTTATTGTGTGAGCAAACTCATACACTCCTTGCTACCCGTTATGCAGCTATTGATCTGGAAAATGACTTTTTTTGCCACACATGTCCCACCAGAAGCTTTTTTCTTCAGCGTGTACAGCATCTGATACGCCTTCGCTACTAACACAATGGTATATGATCTCTTTAGTTCTATGTATCTTTTCTGTTTTTCAGGGATTTTTATCATCATTTCCTCCCCAAAGATATTACATTAGTCCACTACATTAATGAAATTATGCTGATAGAACCTAATGAACAAGAATTGCAACTTCGCTACACTTATTGGTAAGGCATTTGTGTGTCAGGGATATGGAAAAAATCTGAACAAAATTCAGACACCTTCTACTTCTATGAAATTTCTAGGAGTCCAGTGGTGTGGAGATTGTCCAGATACCCCATTTAAAGTAGGGATGAGTTTAATATCTGGGCCCTTTTACAACCAAGAAAGAGACACACCATCTAGTGGACCTTTTTGGATTTGGGAGGCAACATATTTCTCATTTATCCATTAACCTGAAAAGCTGCCAGTTTTGAGTAGGGCCCAGAAGTATAGAAGGCTCTGCAACAGGTCTAAACTGTAGACCTGTTGGTGCTTTGCCACTTGGGCCATGTATTCCAGCAAATCCAAAGGTTCTTGAAGTTTCATTAGCAGATACAGATGCTGTTTAGAGCCTTGGCAGCCCCTGTAGAGAATCACAGTGCAGGCATTTAGGATTTTGAGGTAAGTTCATACTATCATTCACATATAACTTCTCTCATTTTGGAACAAATCTTAGCCTGCTACTGGGCCTCAGAAGAAACTGAATGCTTGACCATTGG
The DNA here is from genome assembly GCF_020826845.1 of Diceros bicornis minor. NCBI lineage: Eukaryota > Metazoa > Chordata > Mammalia > Perissodactyla > Rhinocerotidae > Diceros > Diceros bicornis. Next base: position 76,467,510 of record NC_080744.1, read on the forward strand.
CCACCAAGTAACTGTGTGACCTGAGCTGCTCATCATGAGCTGGATGCCATCTGACCTATCATGCACAAAGATAGGCATGCACAGTAATACTCCATCATGAACAGGAAGTGGTAAATACATGATTGGGCCTGAGCAGGCTATGAAGGCACGAGTAAGTTACCTGAAGAAGTGTCACAAATGCCTAGGTCTCTAAATCCTGCCTCTCTGCTTTCTCTCTCCTAGCCCACACCTAAGACCTCCTGAGTAGTTCCCTAAGATCAGTTGGCAGATGAAGAAAAAACATGGGCCTGATTTAAAGACGGTTCTGCACAATATGCAAGTACCATCCAAAAGTGGACATTTGCAGCACTACACCCTCTCTCTGGGATAGCCCCAGAGTGCAGTGGTGAAGGGAATTCCTCCCAGTAAGCAGAACTTCATGCAGTGCACCCAGTTGCTCATATTTCCTGGAAATAGAAAAGGCCAGACATGGTATTATATACTGATTTCTGGGCTATGTCCAATGGTCAGGCTATATGGTCAGGGACTTGAAAGTAACACGATTGAAAAATTGGTGCCAATGCAATTTGGGGAAGAGGCATGTGGATAGACCTCTCTTACTCAAAAATATGGAGATATTTGTGTTCCATGTAAATGCTCACTGAAGGGTGACCTCAGCAGATGATGATTTCAATAATCAAGTGGATAGGATGACACATTCTATGGATACCAGTCAGCTTCTTTCCCCAGCCATCCCTGTCATTGACAATGGATACATGAACAAGGTGGCCATGGTGGCAAGGATGGAGGTTATATACGGGCTCAGAAACACATACTTTACTTCACCAAGGCTGAGGTACCAATCTGCCAGCAGCCAGCAGTAACACTAAGTATCTGTTATGGCACCATTCCCTGAGTTGTTCAGCAAGCTACCTAGTGATAAGTTCATTAAATGGACTACTTTCACCAGAAAAGAGTCAGAACTTTGTCCTTACTGGCATACGCACATACTCTGAATATGGATTTGCCTTATCTGATGCAGTGCTTCTGCCCAAAATACCATTCATGGAGTTTTAGAATGCCTTATCCATTCTCATGGTGTTCCACTCAGTACTGCTTGGGATTAAGAACCTTACTTCACTGGGAAAAAGGTGTAGCAACGGACCCATGCTTATGGAATTCTGGTCACACCATGTTCCCAACCATCCTGAAGTAGCTGGCTTGAAAGAATGGTAGAAAGGCCTTTAGAAGACATTGTTATAGAGCCAGTAAGGCAGCAATATGTTGCAGGGTTGTTGCAAGGTTCTTCAGGAGTCTATATATGCTCTGAATCTACATCTAATATATGGTACTGTTTCTCTTATAGCCAGGATTCAGAGTCCAGGAATCAAAGGGAGGAAATGGGAGGGGCATTATATACTTCTACCCTCAGTGACATAGTAACAATATTCTTGCTTCCTGTTCCTAAGACTTTAAGCTCTGTTGAAGTAAATAATGCTTCCAACAGGAGATAAAATGATAATTCCCCTAAACGGAAGTTAAGACTGCTACTTGGCTACATTGTGCATCTCAAACATCTGAATAAACTTGCAAGGAAGGGAGTCTGGGTGCTGACTAGGGTGACTGATTCTTACTACTGTCAGAGATAGCCACAACTGGACATTAGTTAAAGTGGTAAAAACAGATTTCTTCTGCACTATTGTAATAGGGAAAAAGAGTCCTCAGTATTAAACTGAAGTCAATTCTGAATGGACAAATAGAAATTTATAGCCAAGAAGCCTGAGGTGGTTCAGTGGATGCAAAATTATAGGAGGAAACATGAAGTATAAGGGAATTTGGGTTGAAGTGACCTAACAGAATTCCTGCTGAAGACAGGCCAGACATCCCTGGTGGATGGTGGAGAAATGGAAACCTGAGGAGATATTGAGGGTGATCAAATACGGAGGATGAGGGACTTTTGCTATACCGAGTTAGCAGGAATCTTGCTGAGGATTTTACAAGGAAATGTGCAGATGGGCCTAGGAGAATATTCGGGAGCCTGATTAAAACTTGGTCAAACAAAAAATCTTTGTCTGTTTGTCCTATTGTTTTAAGGAGAGAAGAGATATTCTTCTTTCCTTAGAACAATGTAAGTCCATTTCTTGTTAGGTCAAATTTTGTTCATTAAGGACCTTTTGAATAATATGTTGAGAATTGGTAGTATAGGGTATGCTTTATGGTGCTAGCCATCTGGTGTTTAATGAGCATATATTGTTTTCTATGAAAATAAAAGAAGACAAAGATTAATGTTAAAAACCTAGTTTCTGATTTCACAGGGAAGCCTGTTTAGAAAATTTCTTGATTTGGGGTTTGAGGCATTTTTAGATAGTGGGTGTGGACAGCAGTGACAATGTATTGAATTTTCTGGTTTGCAATTTGAATGTCTGTGGTGATGGCATTGGGTTTTCCAGTGAACTTTCTGAGTGGCATACTTAGCAGCAGACACAAAGTTTGCCCATATATAATCTGTTGTGCTGATTTTCTTTGTGTTTCTATCATGTCATCCAGCCTCTGCTTGCAGGGCTTCATGAAAAGGGCAGTTTTAGTTCTCAGTGATTTCTAGCCAGAAGAGAGAAAAAATAGAAATATTAGTTTGGAGAGTATAGCCAGATATTGAAGGAAAGTAGAAAAATACATGCCTTGGCATGCAATGGCAAAATTTACAATGTGAAATCCAAAAGGTTATGTTGATGCAAATAACCAATAATCAATCTGTAGATCAAAATTGAGGTAAGTTTAATATATGAGCCAATTCTGAGAACCTATAACTTCGAAAGGCAACCTCTACCAGGGAAAGAAGCACTCCAGAGAAGTGAAGTGTACAGCATGGTTATATGGAACACACATCATTGTACGTTCCAATATACATATATCGGAACAAGGAACATACATAAAATATGATAGAAATACTTTTTTTTTTCTTTAAACTACAGTCACAAGATGTTTTGCTGTGTACAGCAGGTCAATCTGACCCTGGTTTCTGGGAAGAAATGCTTATCTTCAAAGAAATGCTGATATGGGAGGGAGGCATTCATCCCTATCTTTAAAGGCAGCATTCTTTGCTGTGGGATACTGTAAATGTTTAAAGCAGATGTACAACACATGCTTGATAGGCCACTTCAGGTCATTCTAGAAAAACAAGGTCAGGGAAAGTCAGTTTTAAACCAAAATGGCTTCCTCATACACCTCAATGTAATAACTTTCCTTATTGCTTTTTATTTATTCCATCAGGTACATTACAGTTTTCCATTGAAATATATTTTTTCTCTCTACACTCACTACCATTCAATCAGAGATAATCAAAGTAAGACTAATTTGTTTGCAAGACAAATCTAGTTTCATTAAACTTCGTCTGATTATTTACATAAGCACAGCAGGAATAATGACTGACCACACAGGTCTCTTGAGTTTGCTTTGCTGGAACTATTCATAAGAAATCTTGGATTAGAACTTTCAAAGCCTCTCAGGAGGCCAAACAAAGAACTTGCCACCAAAATTTCCCTTCAAAACCTAAAGATTTGGGTGAATTCCTCTCTTCCAGAGATCCTGAAAATATCCTGAAATTCCTGGGCATGCCAGATGGTGATTTTCCTTTCTGACTTGTAAGGTGGGAGACCCTAAAGACAGATACAGGCTGGTTTGTCCATAGGAGGGGTCATAAACATTGGCTTCTTATAGTCAACCTATATTTCTTAAAGCTGTCTGGTCACATCTGATTTTATGCACATCATTCTCAAAAAGACAGTCTAGTCAAAGCCTTGGATAATAAAATCAATGTTTCCAATTGTGTCCTGTTACAAGGAGAACAGATTCTTATTGAACTTATGTAAATAATTATATTTACATAAAAATACAAATATGTAATAAGAGTTTCCAAATTCTGAAAGATCAAGTAGGATGAAAAAGTAATTGTGGCATTTTTGTTCACAAAGCTATACTTTAGCGAATTGCTGTCAGTTACACATAGCTTAAGAGAACAAGATTTCCTTTAATCTTGAAGACAAACATTAAAAACCAGCAATGTTTCAAACAAATTCATTAAAAGTTCACAATGGTTCTTATCAATTCTTTCAGCCCCATGTAATTAATTCTTGTTCTGACAGATCTTGGGTTAGCAGTTTTACAAATCCAACAGTTTCTTCATTTCTTTTGCAAATTCTTACTCAGCCTAGAGGCGTGGTCTCAAAGTTATTCCCATGATGCCATTATGGAGCATTCGTTACCGTAGCTGTTTGTAAACGCTTTGAGAGAAATATCAAAGTCAAACAATCACAGTCTGTGAATGATAAATGACTTAAAATGGTGTTGGCTATAGTTCTGATGAGAATTCATTTGATAAGGAAATTTATTTATTTACGTGGCATACAACATTTTTGCATCCGTGAACCTAGGACTCTAACCCAACCTCTGTCTGTCTGAGACCTTAACCTAGGTTCAAGAGTATACTCATAATCTTAAGAATCAAAATCTGTCCCTACCAGTTTTGAAGAACATTTCTGGAAAAATGGTTTAGGAGTTGGACTCACCAATAGATCCCTAATCAGTCAGTCAGGAGTGAAGACAGAGGCTTCAAAGGTGCATATTTTGGGTCCCAGGTGTACAAGAGTTGAGTAAGGAATTTTATCTCATCCAAGTAGTGGCACCATAACTGCCAAAGAAAAATAATAGCCAGACAGTAGTTAAATAGGTAAAAACAGATTTTAGTCAGGACTATTGTAATAGGGTAAAAGAGACCTCAATATAGAACAGGCTCAATTCTGAATACAGCATAGGGAAGTGTGAACTTACAGCCAAGGGTCCTGTATATTTAGTTAGTAGATTATATAGGTTTAGTAGATGAAAAGTTACTAAGAGGAAACATCAAGAGTAATGGGGATTCTGTCTAAACAGACCTAACAGGAGGACTCTTGCTGCAGGTAGGCCAGACTAATCAGCCATAGCTTGGCGCATGTTGAAGATGAAAAATCTGATTAGATATTAAGGGTGATAAGATACGTAAGATAAAAGTCTCTTGCTAAACTGACTTAGAAGGGTTCTTGATAAGGATTTTACAAGGAAGTGCATAGATGGGCTTAGGGGGTGGTTCAGTATCCTGATTAAAGTTTGGTTAAGCAAAAAATCTTTGTCGCTATTAAAGTGAAGTTGGACTGCTACTCCATAATGTAGGTAAAAAAGAGTGTGTTTGGAACACAGAAGATTCCTCAGAGTGTCTCAGTATTACAATTCCCTGTGATTAAAATCAACGGAAAACTACAAAACCCATTTCAAGCAGGACTAGAAATGGCTCAGATGCTTCAGGAATGAAGGTTTGGGTCACACCACCAGTAAAGAATCAGGACCAGCTGAAGTGCTTGCTGAAGCAAAGGTAATACAGAATGAGTAGCAGCAGAAGGTAGTTATAAATCCAGCTACAAACTTATGACCAGTTAGAGAAACAAGGATTGCATCTGTCATGAGTATTCCTCCATACTTTGATATGCATATGTGTGTATATATACATATATTAAGCAAATATATTTTTTCTATTCTCTCTTACTCCCTTATCGTGCACATGAGATGCATTGACTCTATATCACGGTATTTAAGTACTGTAAATTTTATATCATACTATATGCTATGGGATATTTAGGAGAAGAGTAAATATCATTCAAGGACTTTATCTCCTCTTCTGGGGAAGGAGTTAGCATGTTCTTGATTGTAATCAGGATATTAATGCTAGATAGAATTATGACCTCAATATTTTCTTTATTTGTAGATTTAGGATGGTTTAAAATGACACATACAGGTTCCAAGTTGAAAAAAGATGGGCATGCGATGGTTCATTTTATTTTTCAACTTGACTTGGCTAATGGAAGTCCAGATAGTGGTAAAACGTTATTTTGGGTGTGTCTGTCTGGCAGGGTGTTTGTGGAAGCTTTTTTTTTTTAACTGCGGTAACCTTGGTTTATATAATTATATAAATTTCAAGTGTACCTCATTATATTTTGATTTCTATGTAGATTACATCATATTCACCCCCCAAAAACTAATTACAATCCATCACCACACACGTGTACCTAATCACCCCTTTTTCCCTCCTCCAACCCCCCTATGTGGAAGCTTTGATTCAGTAGACTGAGTAAAAGATCTGCCTTTATCAACGTGGGCAGGCAGCATACAATCCATTGATGGCCAGAAGAGAACAAATAGGTGGAGGAAGGGCTTACTCTTTCTCCTGTTCTTGAGCTGGGGTGTCCAGATTTTCTTGCCCTTTAACATCAGAGCTTCTGGTTCTTGGTTCTGGGGACATGCAACTTACACCAGTGGACCCCAAGTTCTCGGGCCTTTGGCCTTGGCCTAGAAGCTACACCATAGACTCCCTGGTTCTCAGGCTTTCACACTTAGACTGAATTATTCCATAGGCTTTCCTGCTTCTCCACCTTGCAGAAGTTAGGTTTGTGGGACTCCTTGGCCTCCAAAAATGCTTGAGCCGATTCCTCTAAGAAATCTCCTCTTTTTTCCTAACTATCTATCTATCATCTATCCATCCTACTTGTTCAGTTTTTTTGAAGAATCCTGACTTATAAAGATTTTGGAACTGAGAGAGGTTCTAGTTGAAAAGAATTTTAAGGATGTGTTTTCTGAATTACATCTGGGGTTCCTGGAATTGACTCTCTAATCTTGTTAGATTAAAGGAAACCGATGATTCTATTTCCAGTAGTAAACTGAGCACTAATCCTTGGTGAGAATTGTTTTTAGAGTTACACAAAATATCTGGATTGGATATTCGTAATCAACCACTTACAAGAATCAAGGAGCTAAGTAAATCCATTTATGATACTTTGTGTTTTTCTTTTTGCTCCTCTTTCTATGTGGATCCTCTAGTTCCCCACACCTCCCCCCACCAACAGCACACTGTATTCCTGTCTAGTCCCTAAGGGCAGTTAGTGTGAGATCCCCAATTTAAATCGTTTGCAGTGGGACTTTGGTACTCCACTTTCATTAATGAATCTCAGTTTTTTAACAACAAAATGAGTATAATGTGAAGGTTAAATGAAAGGAGGAATATGAGTATTTCGGAAACTGGGCCAGTGCAAGGTTATAATAATTTGTAATTGATGATGAGTTTGGGTCATTCAAACTCCGTCTAACAAGTTTAGTAAGTCAGGCATTTAGAAGAAACAGGGCAGGTACTGCATTGAGGAACCTCAGGATCTACTTAGCAGAGTAATACTAGGCAATGAAGATAAACAGGACAATACAGTAAAAATGGTGGACATTCAGGTAGTGTTTGCTCTGAGAAGGTGATGAAGGCAGAAAAGCAGGAAACTGCAAGAGAACTTGGGAGCGATCATCATAAATCCAAGTTGTGGTTAATCTTTATTATTACTGACAGTGATTTTCATTACGGAAAATATTTTTGTACCACTGGCAGTAAACAATGTAACGATTACAGGCTTCATTTACTAAAGGCCTGTTTTGTGCCAGGTATGTGTTCCCCAGCACATTCAACTATTCAACTTCATTACAAACATATTTATTGAATCGCAACCATGTGCCTGAAGCTGGGGATACGGTGATGACCAAGGCGGCATGGTCCCTGCCTTCATAAGTTTGAGTGGGGGTGATAGGCATTAAACAGTTATAAATATGCAACTATATTTTATTACCAGTGTAGTAAGTGCAAAAAAGGGCAAGTTCATGGTGCTATTGGGGTATATAACAGATGGATCTAGCCTTATCTTGGAGGGTCAAAGAAAACTTTCCTGAGGAAGGGGCATTTAAAATTAAACCTTATAGGTCTATGGGAGTTAACTAGGCAGCAGAGTTGTGGAGACCTGTGTAGAAAGGGAGAGCAGACTTATATGCATCATTTATTTTAGACCTTGTGAAGATTATTTTCATTTAACAGATCAGAAACCTGGGGTTAAGAGATACTGAGTTAAACCATACCCAGCAATGTTAGGATTGGACTCCAGATCAGACATCAACGCCCCAAGCCCTTTCTTACTTCTCCTTATTTTATCCATCTTTTATTCTCTAGCATATATAGAATTTTTTTTGAGCTTTTTCTGAGTTTTAAAAATTCAATTTATTTAAACTAAAACAAAACAACAAAAAAATAGTTCACCATTTCTCCCACCTCCTTCCCCCACCTCTGGCAACCACCAATCAGCAATCTGTTCTTTGTATCTATGAGAAATATATACATATAAATATATGTCTTATGTCCTGTCAAAATGGAAATTACTAAAAATCCAACTGCTATGAGCTGAATTTCAATGCAATTTGACTTTGAGTCTCCTAGGGTGTCTACTGTTAAAGTGAGGGCATTGATTAGAAAGAATGGGATCCTTTAATGTGGGATGTGGATATGTGGATATGTGGTATTGCTGCAGGTAGGCAGCAATACCACCAAGTGGTAGCAGCCTCCTAATCCACAGTGTTATCAGCCTTTATACCTCTGTCTCAGGGTGTTAACTCTGCATTGCTTGAGGAAATGGCAATGGACTCCCCTGAGACAGTTACCACCGCTGACTAGACTCAAGGCCTATCAGGCCCCTAGAGGTGAGGTACAAGCGGAAGACCCATGAGGAGGTGCACTACACTCCTAAAGAAAGACTTGAGTTCTCTAAATTATACAACCAGAAATCTGGGAATATGTGTAGAGATGGATATTAAGGGTGTTGTATAATGATGGAAGGAATATAAAGTTGGAACAGGCCAAAATTTTTGATATGGGTGCACTAAGCAGATATTCTGCATTTAAGGTACAGCAGGGGGAGTTAGAAAGTGCTCTAACAGTTTGTTGGGTTGGTTAGCTGAAACATGAATCAACGGATGGCCATCATAGTGATATGGACATACTGGATCTCCCTTGGTTTAATGCAGAGGGTGGAATTCAAAATCTTAGGGAGATTGTAATGTTAGAGTAGATTTGTCATTAAAGACCTATTCAACCACACTGAGAATGTCTAAAAGACACATGTTCACCAATACTTTGACAAAATAATTTGGAATTAGAACCCAGGCATCCTTGAAGAACTTTGATTGCTCTTCTCTGCAGGCCAAACCTTATAATTGGAACCATAGCAACTCACTTGGAGAATCTAAACATAATTGGATCCCAGAGTCTCAGGTGCCAACTGGGTTCACTTAATCACTAAGGGCAAGGTGTTGTGGTTACTGTAATGGACTTCAGAGTCAAAGCAGCAGTCAGAATAGTTCGACTGACACAGACCTATGGCATTGGCTAGTTAGTCATGATTTTCCTAAAAGTAAAACAGATATAAAACCTACTAAATTCTTACTTGATCAGTATCAACAGAAAGGTTCTAGGACAAATGAACAAAAGTCTATCTTGAATCATAGAAACAGACAGTCTCAGCCTCTCAATCAATTCATAGGCATGAGCTGGTTTGTAGACCCAGAACCCCTGAATGCAGAAGTGACCAGATCCCCTGGATGAAGGATACCAGTATACTACCCACTACACAAAATATATACTGTTTATTTTTCTCCCAGCCTTCCCCAAAGGGACTTACTGCCTTTTACTAGGGTAACTGTGTATTGAGGAAAAGGAAATAATCAGACAATTCTGGAATACTACACTGGCTCTGAACTTACTTGGTTCCTAGGAAACCAAAACCTCACTGTGCCCTTCTGGTCAGAGTAGGGACTTTTGAGAGTCAGATAATAAATGGAATTTTAGCTCAGTTCCATCTCACAGTAGGTCCAGTGGTTCCTTAGACCAAGCCCCTGGTTATTTCCCCAATTCTAGAATGCATAATTGAAATAGACATACTCAGCGGGTAACAGAATATCCACATCAGTTTTCTGACCTGCAAGATGAGGGCTATCACGGTGGGAAAGGCCAAATGGCAGCCATTAAAATGATATATACCAAGGAAAATAGTAAATCAAAAGAAATACCCCATTCCTAGAGAGATTGCAGAGATTTGTGCCAACATCAAGTATTTGAAAAGATGCAGGGGTATTGATTCCCACCAATCCCCATTCAACTTTTCTCTTTCACCTGTGTGGAAGACAGGTGGATCTTGGAGAATGACAGTCGATTATCATAAGCTTAGCCAAGTGGTGACTCCAACTGCAGCTGCTATACCAGATGTGGTTTTATTGCTTGAGCAAATTCACACATCCCCTTGTACCATGATTATAGCTATTCATCTGGAAAATGCCTTTTTCTCCATACTTAACTTAATCCCCACCAGAAACATTTTTTTTTCAGCTGGTAAGGCCAACAGTATACCTTTATGGTCCTACTTCAGAGTTATATTAACTTTCCAGCTCTATGTCACACTTTAGATTTTCAGGGATCTTGATCACTTTTACCCTCCAAAATATATCATACTGGTCCATTATATTGATGACATTATGCTGATTGCACCTAGTGAGCAGGAATAGCAACTTTTCTAGACTCATTTGTAAGACATTTGTGTTTAAAGGATATGGAATAATCCAATTAAAATCAAGGACTTATACCTCAGTAAAATTTCTGAGTCCTGTGATGTGGGGATTGTCCAGATATCCCTTTTAAGGTAAAGGATAAGTTTTTGCAACTGGCCCTTCCTACAACCAAGAAAGAGGAGCAATGTCTTGTGGGCCTCTTTGGATTTTTGAGGAAACATATTCCACGCTTGGATGTATGATTCTCATCTACTTATGTAGTGACCTGAAAAGCTGCTCGATTTAAGTGGGGCCCAGAACAGGAGAAGGCTCTGCAACAGATCCAGCCTGTTATACAAGCTGCCTTTCCACTTGGGTCATATATTTCAGCAGACCTAATAGTTCTACAAGTTTCATTGGCATATTTTTGTTTGGAGCATTTGGCAGCCCCAATAGGTGAATCACAGGTCAGGTATTTAGAAATTTGGATCAAGGTCTTGCTATCATTTTCAGATGTCTACTATGCTTTTGAGAAACAAATCTTAGCTGCACCTGAGTCTACCAGAGACAGAATGCTTGACTATGGGCAACCAAGTTACCATGTGACCAGAAATTCCCATCATGAACTGGGTGTTATATGACCCAGAAAGTCATAAAATTGGGAGTGCACTGAAGTACTGTATCTGGAAATAAAATTGGTACACACGTGACAGGGTCATGGCATGCCTTGCAGGCACAAGTAAGTTACATGAAGAAGTGGCTCAAATGCCCATAGTCCTTACACCTGCTACACAGCTTTCTGTCTCCCAAGCTGCACTTATGGTCTCATGGAGAACTCCCTTCAATCAGTTGACAAAGAAAAAAAAATGTGGGTCTGGTTAATTATGGTTCTGTATAATATTATGTCACCACCTGAAAGTGGAAGCTGCCTTTCTGGGACATCTCTGTAGGATAGTGGTGAAGGGAATTTATCCCACTGCGCAGAAATTTGTGTAGTGCACATGGTTGTTTACTTTTTTTGGAAGGAGAAATGAATAGAAGTGGCTTATATACTGTTTCATGAGCTCTGACCAATGTTTTGACTTGATGGTTGGGACTTGAAAGAAAGGTGATTGGAAAATTGGTGACAATGAAATTTGGGGAAAAGGTATGTGAATAGACCTCTTTCAATGGGCAAAAAAACAAGAAGATATATGTATTCCATGTAAACGCTCCTGAAACGGGGCCCTCAGCAAAGGAGGCAAGGGGTGTATTGATAGATTTCCATGAACTTTGTATAATTTCTGCAACAGTTATATTAGTAAAATATATCCACACACATATAACCTACAAAGATTTATTACCACTTCTGATTTGACACTTCTCCCACATATGTTAACTTACCAAATATACCTAATTAATGTAGTGTCTCCCTTTTACAAGGAAGGGACAAATCCGTTGAGATTTTCCAGAGTCCTTCAGAGAAATCTCAATGTTAGTTTGAGTTCAAAATAATGCCATTTACAATTTGTTTTGGGAAGTTGTCAAAAATCAAAAGGTTTGAACACTTGACTAAATAAGATCATTGTGAAACAATACTTAGTTATCCATTTTATGAGTGACAATTAAAAGTTTTCAGAGGCAAATATGGAAAGTTATATAGTTGTAAAAATTCTAGCTCTTTTAATATTGAGAATAAAGACAACGTGAAGCATTGGACGTTATCTGTAGACCAATGCCTTGATTTCCTAGACAGGATATTTGAAAGGTAAAGGAAAACTTTTTTACTGTTTCTTATTAATAGCCAACTATTAATCTATGAAAACTTGGTGGTTTAGTACAGAAAGAACCAAATTCTAGATTTTCATCAGTGCACTATTTATCTTAAGGTTAATTAAAAAAAACTTTATAAATAAATTGACCCAATCTTTGCCAGCTTTGACCACATAAGATAGCATTTCTTTTCCAAGATTCCTTCCTGAAAACATTCTATAACTTTTTCTTTTCTTTTTTAAATATTTATTTAGATTTTCTATTACTGTTTTCTTCTTTCTCATTCTAGAAAACCAACAATTCTTCTTTAGGGCAAAGTAACTCTCTTTTACCCTTAACAAAAACACATCCTTTAAACCTTTCCTTATGAAAAAAAATCTTACTTTCCTTGCATAATACGTTTTTTTCTTTACCCTTGTTAGTCCTGTTAGTTTCCTTTGCAAATTTTGATTAGAATTTTGAACCATAATACATCTTTCTTTTACAGAGAAAATTAGAAATTAAGCAACTTTTAACTGACTGCTACATACTATCATTCTGTAGAAAATTTATGAATACATCATTTCATAATTTTATAGAGGCACATGACTTTTCATAGAACAAATATCATCTTTATTAACAGATCCAAATATATTTACTTTCTCTCTATTGTAAGAAATTAGATGCCTAAAGTAGAGAAACATCTTCAAAAATAAGTATTTCAAAAGTTTATCTCATTTAAAAAATAATCCAGGTAGTCAACAAATATCCATTATTTACATTAACTTAGTATAGCTTTAAGATTTCAAGTTACCAAAAAGCTTTGTGGAACTACTTTTAATTTGACATACATAAAAACATAATTATGTTTAAAAGTTCATGTATCAAATTTTATACCACTTACATCTATTTAATTCTCTTGTTCTTTTTTTTTGTCATTGTTGTTTATTGCGGTAACATTGGCTTATAACATTGTATAAATCTCAGGTGTACATCATTATACTTCTATTTCTGCATGGATTACATTATGTTCTCATGTTCACCACCTAAATACAAATTACAATCCATTACCGCACACATATGACTAATTATCCATTTCACCCTGCTCCCTCACCCCTTCCCCACTGGTAACCACCAATCCAATCTCTGTCTCTGTGTTTATTTATTGTTATTATCTACTACTTAATGAGTGAGATCATACAGAATTTGACCTTCTCGCTCTGACTTATTTCACTTTGCATAATACCCTCAATGTCCATCCATGTTGTCACAAATGGCTGGGTTTCATCGTTTCTTATGGCTGAGTAGTGCTCCATCGTGTATAAATAGAGCATCTTCTTTTTATTTATTTATTTTTGTTTATTGCAGTAACATTGGTTTATAATATTGCATAAATTTCAGGGGTACATCATTATACTTCTGTTTCTGCATAGATTACATCATGTTCACCACCCAAATACTAATTACAATCCATCACCACACACATGTGCCTAACTATCCCTTTCGCCCTCCTCCCTCCCCACTTTCCCTCTGGTAACCACCAAGCCAATCTCTGTCTCCAGGTGTTTGTTTGTTGTTGTTATTATCGACTACTTAATGACTGAGATCATATGGTATTTGACTTTCTCCCTCTGACTTATTTCACTTTGCATAATACCCTCAATGTCCATCCATGTTGTCACAAATGCCTGGAATTCATCGTTTCTTATGGCTGAGTAGTATTCCATTGTGTATATATACCACAGCTTCTTTATCCATTCATCCCTTGATGGGCACTTAGGTTGCGTCCAAGTCTTGGCTATTGTGAATAACGCTGCAATGAACACAGGGGTGCATGTACCTTTACAAATAGGTGTTTTCAAGTTCTTTGGATAAATACCCAACAACGGAATAGCTGGATCATATGGTAGTTCTATCCTTGATTTTTTGAGGAATCTCCATACTGTTTTCCATAGTGGCTGCACCAGTTTGCACTCCCACCAGCAGTGTATGAGTGTTCCCTTCTCTCCACATCCTCTCCAACACATGTTGTTTCCTGTCTTGTTAATTATAGCCATTCTGACAGGCGTGAGGTGATATCTCATTGTCGTTTTGATTTGCATTTCCCTGATAGTTAGTGATTTTGAACATCTTTTGATGTGCCTGTTGGCCATCTGTATATCTTCTTTGGAGAAATGTCTGTTCAGGTCTTTTGCCCATTTTTTAATTGGGTTGTTAGTTTTTTTGTTGTTGAGGTGCATGAGTTCTTTATATATTTTGGAGATTAAGCCCTTATCAGATGTATGGTTTGCAAATATCTTCTCCCAATTGTTAGGTTGTCTTTTCGTTTTGTTCATGGTTTTCAACTGCTGTGCAGAAGCTTTTTAGTTTGATGTAGTCGTATTTGTTTATTTTTTCCATTGTTTGTCTTGGCCAGTCAGACATGGTGCTTGAAAATATGTTGCTAAGACCGATGTCGACTGCCTATGTTTTCTTCTAGAAGTTTAATAGTTTCAGGTCTTACATTCAAGTCTTGAATCCATTTGGAGTTAATTTTTGTGTATGGTGTAAGGTAAGGGTCTACGTTCATTTGTTTGCATGTGGCTATCCAGTTTTCCCAACACCATTTGTTGAAGAGACTTTCTTTTCCCCATTGTATGTTCTTGGCTCCTTTGTCAAAGATTATCTGGCCATAGATGTGTGGGTTTATTTCAGGGCTTTCGATTCGATTCCATTTATCTGTGTGTCTGTTTTTGTGCCAGTACCATGGTGTTTTGGTTTCTATAGCTTTGTAGTATATTTTGAAATCAGGGAGTGTGATACCTCCAGCTTTTTCTTTTTTCTCAGGATTCCTTTAGCTATTCGGGGTCTTTTGTTGTTCCATATAAATTTTAGGATTCTTTGTTCTATTTCTGTGAAAAATATTGTTGGAACTTTGATCGGGATTGCATTGAATCTATAGATTGCTTTAGGAAGTATGGACATCTTAACTGTGTTAATTCTTCCAATCCAAGAGCACGGACTATCTTTCCATTTCTTTGTGTCTTCTTCAATTTCTTTCAGCAATGTTTTATAGTTTTCGGTGTACAGATCTTTCACCTCTTTGGTTAAGTTTATTCCTAGGTATTTTATTCTTTTTGTTGCAATTGTAAATGGGATGGTTGTCTTAATTTCTCTTTCTGCTACGTTGTTGTTAGTGTATAGAAATGCAACTGATTTCTGTATGTTGATTTTGTATCCTGCAACTTTACCATATTCGTTTATTACTTCTAAAAGTTTTTTGGAGGATTCTTTAGGGTTTTTTATATATAAAATCATGTTATCTGAAAATAGTGACAGTTTCACTTCTTCCTTTCCAATTTGGACCCCTTTTATTTCTTTCTCTTGCCTGATTGCTCTGGCTAGGACTTCCAGTACTATGTTAAATAGGATTGGTGAGAGTGGGCATCCTTGTCTGGTTCCTGTTCTTAGAGGTATAGCTTTCAGTTTTTCACCATTGAGGATGATATTAGCTGTGGGTTTCTCATATATGGTCTTTATTATGTTGAGGTACTTTCCTTCTATACACATTTTATTCAGAGTTTTTATCATAAACGGATGCTGTATCTTGTCAAATGCTTTCTCTGTATCTATTGAGATGATCATATGATTGTTATTCTTCATTTTATTAATGTGGTGTATCACGTTGATTGATTTGCGAATGTTAAACCATCCCTGCATCCCTGGAATAAATCCCACTTGATCATGGTGTATAATCTTTTTAATATATTGTTCTATGCGATTTGCTAGTATTTTGTTGAGGATTTTTGCATTGATGTTCATCAGTGATATTGGCCTGTAGTTTTTTTTTGTGTGTTGTCCTTGTCTGGTTTTGGTATCAGGGTAATGTTGGCTTCGTAGAATGAGTTAGGGAGCTTCGCCCCCTCCTCAATTTTTTGGAAGAGTTTGAGAAAGATAGGTATTAAGTCTTCTTTTAATGTTTGGTAGAATTCACCAGGCAAGCCGTCTGGTCCTGGACTTTTATTTTTGGGGAGGTTTGTGATTACTGTTTCAATCTCCTTACTTGGTCTATTCAAATTCTCTACTTCTTCTTGATCCAGTTTTGGAAAGTTGTATGATTCTAAGAATTTATCCATTTCTTCCAGATTGTCAAATTGGTTGGCATATAGCTTTTCATAGTATTCTCTTATAACCTTTTGTATTTCTGAGGTGTCTGTTGTAACCTCTCCTCTTTCATTTCTGATTTTACTTATTTGTGCCTTCTCTCTTTTTTTCTTGGTGAGTCTGGCTAAAGGTTTGTCAATTTTGTTGATCTTTTCAAAGAACAAGCTCTTGGTTTTATTAATTTTTTCTATTGTTTTTTTGGTCTCTATTTCATTTATTTCTGCTCTGATTTGTATTATTTCCCTTCTTCTACTGATTTTGGGCTTTGCTTGTTCTTCTTTTTCCAGTTCCTTTAGGTGCATTGTTAGATTGTTTATTTGACTCATTTCTTTTTTGTTGAGATAGGCCTGTATTGCTATACACTTCCCTCTTAGAACCGCTTTTGCTGTTTCCCATAAATTCTGGCATGTCGTATTTTCATTTTCATTTGTCTTCAGGTAGTTTTTGATTTCTTCTTTGATTTCTTCATTGACCCAGTCGTTGTTGAGTAGCATTTTGTTTAATCTCCACGTATTTGTGGCTTTTCTGATTTTCTTCCTATCGCTGATTTCTAGTTTCATACCGTTGTGGTCAGAAAAGATGCTTGGTATTATTTCAATCTTCTTAAATTTATGGAGACTTGTTTGGTGGCCTAATATGTGATCAATCCTGGAGAATGTTCCATGTGCATTTGAAAAGAACGTGTATTCTTCGGTTTTTGGATGGAATGCTCCGTATATATCTACTAGGTCCATCTGTTCTAGTGTGTTGTTTAAGGCCAATGTTTCCTTATTGATCTTCTGTTTGGATGATCTATCCGTTGGTGTAAGTGGAGTGTTCAAGTCCCCTACTATTATTGTGTTACTGTCTATTTCTGTTTTTATGTCTGTTAATAATTGCTTTATATGTTTAGGTGCACCTACATTGGGTGCGTAGATATTTACGAGTTTTATATCCTCTTGTTGGATTGTTCCCTTGATCATTATGTAATGCCCTTCTTTGTCTCTTTTTACAGTTTTTGTTTTAAAGTCTATTTTGTCTGATATGAGTACTGCTACCCCAGCTTTCTTTTCATGGCCATTTGCTTGGAGTATCTTTTTCCATCCCTTCACTTTCAGATTGTGAGTGTCTTTAGGTCTGAAGTGTGTCTCTTGTATGCAGCATATATATGGGTCTTGTTTTTTCATCCATTCAGCCACCCTATGCCTTTTAATTGGAGCATTTAGTCCATTGACGTTTAAAGTAGCTATTGATAAGTATGTACTTACTGCCATTTTTTAACTTTTTTTTTTCTCAGTGTTTTAGTAGTCCTTCTCTGTTCCTCTCTTCTTCTATAGAGAATTGATGGTCACTTTAGTTTGACCTCTGTCTGAAAGCTGTACTCTTTAACTCCCCTCCTCCCTCCTTTTATGGTTTTGATATCATATCTAACCTCTTTTTTGTGCATTTGTATCCATTACGTTCTTATCATGTAAATAGATATTTTTTCCTATTTGTGGTCTTCTCTTTTCCCCTTAAATCAGTCCCTTTAACATTTCTTGTAGCACTGGTTTCTTGGTGACCAACTCCTTTAATTTTTGCTTGTCTGGGAAATTTAGTATGGTTTTAAGATTTTAAGTTTCCCAAATGTTTGTGGGATTATTTCTAAGGAGACATATCATAAAACATAATCATTGTTGTAAAGGATATTTCTAAACATTTATCCTACTGGTACTATTTAATTCACCTCTTTTTAACAAATATTTTTGAATTGATCATGATAATTTCAAACTTAGCAATCATCCAAAGTTATTTTTCTTGTTGAAAATTAGAAAGTACCAAAATAATCACAGAAGCAAAGAAAATAAGAAGTTAAACAATTGGTTTTTCTGTATTCATTTATTCTTTTTTCTTTTAAATTTATCACTGTGCTTGACATGCATTAAGGAATTTATTTTTAATTTACAATTATTCCCTTGATTGGACTTATAGGTTTAAGTATCTAGTTGAGATAGCATGAGTGTTTGACTACTAAATCTAGGTAGAAAATATATTGTGTTATTATATTGAATGCTGACATCTCTGAGGACATATCTGTTTTTATTTTACCAACCATTCTAAAAACTAGCTTTATTTACCAAAGGTATCCTAAGTAAATGGGACTTTATCATCTGGAGGTAGGAAAGTCCACATATTAATAGCACATATGTATGCATATATGCAGAAGGACACATACATACTTAGAGACAGAAGCAAATAGAGATTTTAAAGCTTTCATTCTAAAATTTTAGCCCTGACTTAATAAAATATAGTAATACAATCTCACTGGTTCATCTCCAATTTATATTTTCACCTGAACTATGTCTCTGGCAAATGAGACAAGTTAAGCATATCTGTTCAGCAATATTTGTGGAGGAGACTGGTGAGTAATTTCTTTTGCACTGTCATGTAATCTGATAGAGACTGTGGAGCACAGGTGATGTGAAGGGAGAGGTTTTAGAGAAGCTTTTTGAGACAATCTTATGTTTCCCAAAGAAGCCTTTGAAATTCCCAGTGATCCTTAGTAAAATAATGTCAACAAGTAAGGAAGCAGACAGAGTTGGCAGAGCATAGAGTCAGCGAGGGTCCAAGAAGGGGGTTTTCAGTCTGCTGAGTAGCTCCAATGTTCTTAACTAATGGTACCCTTACACTTATGAACAGAGAAACCTGGGACTCTAACAGAGCTTTGCTTGCCTGGGACTGTAACAACTTCTTACAAACAGAGAAACCTAGTACTCTAACCAAGCTTCTCTCTGTGTGGGTCTCTAACTTAACTTCTAGAGTATACTCAAAATCCTATGAATCAAAATCTGGCCCTACTAGCTTCAAAGAACATTTTTCTGGAACAATGCTTTAGGAGTTGGACTCACCAACTGATGCAATCAATCAGTCAGGAGTGAAGTCTTCAAGGTACAACTTAGGATCCTGGTGAGGAGTCTGGGGCTCCAATGTTGAATCCGATCTATCTTATTTGCAGCAAATAACTGGCAAAGAAAATAGTGTAAAAAATGATTTTATTCAGTACTTTAACAATAGGGAAAAAGATATCTCAGTATTTATTTCTCTTATTCCAGAATTCATAGGTCCATGAATTCAGGGAAGGAAATGAGAGTGACACTATTTGCTTCCGTTTCCCTGGACTTAAAGCTCTGTTGACCTAGAAGTCTTATTTCCAGAGGAAGAAATAATTCCACCAGGAGACAAAACAATGATTCCCCTGAACGGAAATTAATTGTTCCATCTGACCTAACTGGGCTCCTTATGCATCTGAATCAACATCCAAGGAAGGGATTTGGGGTAGTGGGTAAGGTAATTGATTCTGACTATCATCAGAGAAAATCCATAGCCATACAATAGTTAAAGTGGTAAAAACTGATATATTCAGGACTATTGTAATAGGTGAAAGAGTCCTCAGTCTTAAACCAGGGTCAATTCTGCATTGGGCAAGTGGGAATATGTAGCTAAGGAACCTTAGGGGTGTCAGTGAACAGAAAATTACTATGAGAAAATATTAAATGTTGTGGATTTTGGCTATATGGAGCTAACAGGATTCTTGCTGAAAACAGGGCAGGCTTACCAGACATCACCTAGTGAATGGTGAAGGATGAGAAACCTGATTAGATATTGAGTGTGATCAGACATGGAGATGAGGGACTCTTGCTAAACTGACTTAACAGGATTCTTGCTGAGGATATTAGAAGGAAGTGCATAGATGGTCCTACGAGAAGGGTCAGGAGCTTGACTAAAGTTTGGTTAAGCAAAGTATCTTTGTCAGTCCCCCTATTGTTCCAAGGAATAAAGAGATATTCTTCTTTACTTAGAACATTATAAGTCCATTTCTTTTTTGCTCACCTTTTGTTCATTAAGTACCTGCTGAATCATATGTTGAGACCAGGTAGCAGAGGGTATGCTTTATCATGCTAGCCATCAGGCATTTAATGAGGGGAATTTCTATGGAAACGAGAAAAATAGATTAAGGTAAAACCCCGTTTTTGATTCCAGAGAGCAGCCACTCAAAGAGATTTCTTGATGTTGGGCTCTGAGCATCTTTATATGGTGGAATGAGGACTGCAGTGACAATCCAATGAATTTCCTGTTTTGCAATTTGAACGTCTGTGCTGATGGCTTCAGGTTCATGGTGAACTTTCTGAGTGGCCCACACAGACACGGGCATAAAATTTGCCTATAAATGATCTGTTTTGGTAATTTTCTTGAGTTTTATAGCAAGTCATCCAGCTTCAATTTGCAGGGATTTGGGAAATGGGCGCTTTTAAGTCTCATTGATTCCAAGTCAGAACACAGAAAAATTGGAAACTTTAATTTGGAGAGTTATAGCCAGATATTGGAGCACTACTAGAAGAATAAAGCTTTGGCATGGACTGGCAAATGTTCAAGACAGACCCCAAAAGGGTACATTATGGTTTTGCACTGAAACATAACTTTGCTCTCTACAGTCACCACTACTCAATCAGAGATAAAGATCAATTTTCTTGCAAAATAAGTCTATTTTATTAAGCTTGTCCTGATTATTTACACAACTGTACCAAGAATAGTGATTGACCACATAGGTCTCTTGAGTTTGTCTTGCTGGAACTTTTCATAAGGTTTCTGATTTTAGTTTTCAAAGCCTTTAAGGCTAGGAACACAAGCCAAAGACTCACCGCCAGATTTTTCCTGGAATGACTATAGATTTGGGGAAATTATTCTCTTCTAGGGATCCTGAAAATATCCTTGGATTCTTGAACTGGTCAAAGAAGTGACCTTCCTTACTGACCTGTAAGGTGGAAAATCCTGTAAGACAGGTACAGGCTTGTTTTATAAGCATTGGCTCCTTAAAGTCAACCTTAGTTCTTAAAGCTGTTGGGTCTTATCTGATTCCATGCACGTCATTCTCAAACACGACACTCCAAAGACTTGGTGATATATTCAATGTTTCCAATTGTGTCCTGTTACAAGGAGAACAGATTTTTATTGAAATTACACAAATAATTTTATTGCCATAAAAATAAGAATACTCACTAAGAGTTTTTGAATTCTGGAGGTATCACTTAGGGAGAAAAATGAATTGTTTCATCGTTGTTCACAAAGGTAGACTTTACCAAATTGCCATAAATTAAATGTAGCTTAAAAGTTTTGTCAATATGGTAAACAAATCATTAAAAAAACAGCATTTTTTTAAAGTGCCAAACTGTATTTATTGCTTGCTTTCCTTAATACATTGTTCTCAAACACTATCTTTTGAATTAATGTCTGTGTTTTAAAGGATTAACATATTTTTTCACTAAATTATTCTCTTTTTAAAAATTATTTTATTGAAGTCCCATTAGTTTATAACATTGTGTAAATTTTAGGTGTATATTATTATATTTTAGCTTCTGTATAGACTGCATTTTCACCACCAAAAGTCAGCAGTTTTAAATAAAAAATTTCTAAAGATTATAATCATCTTCATCAATTTGTTCAGCTCCACATAATTAATTCTTGTTCTGCAAGATCTTGGGTTAGTAGCGTATCAACCCATCAGCTTCTTCACTACTTCTGGAAATTTTGGCTCAGTCCAGAGGCATGGCCTCAAAGTTATTTAATTGTTACCATCATGGAGCATTCTTGCCTGTAACTGATTATAAAAACTTTTGGAGCCAAAGAATAACTGTTTAGGAATGACAAATGACTTAATGAGGCCATGGTTAAACTTCTGGTGAGAGTTTATTGGATAAGGAAAATTACTTATTTCTGTGGCACACAGCATTTAAGCATAATAACTGAAGAACAAAAGTATGACACATTTCTATGAACTGTGTAAATTTTCTTTTTTTTGGTAAAATTTCTTGAATACCTGTATTAGTAACATATACCTACACACATATAACCTCAGAAGATTTATCATCACTTATTTCACAATGCTTCCCATGTAATTTAACATACAAAAAAATACCTAATTAGTTCAGCATCTACCTTTTTACAAGGGAAGAGACAAGTCATTTGTGATTTTCTAGGGGCACTCGGGGAAATCTCAAAGTTAATTTGAGGTCAAAGAGACTCCATTTGGAATTTGATTTGGGAAATTATCAAAAATGTCAAAAGGTTTGAACACTTGACTAAATAGGATCATAAGTCACTGTGAAACTATACTTAGTTATCCATTTAGCCAAAGTGACAATTAAAAGATTTCAAAGGCAAGTACAGAAAGCTACATAGTTGTAAAAAAATCTAGCTCCTTTAATATTGAAAAATTTTAAACTAATCAATGACCTGATAAAGACCACATGAAGCACAGAAAATTATTTTTAGACACAAAATCTTGGTTTCTCAGGCAGAATATTTAATAGGAAAGGAAAACTTCTTTACAATTTCTTATTAAAAGCAGATCAATAGTGTAAGAAGCCTTTACTTTTGTAACAGAGAGGGAGAAACAAATTCTACTTTTGCATCAGTATTTTATAAATTCTAAGGCTGATACTTAAAAAATTTTATAAATAAATCCATCCTCATATTAATCAGCTTTGAACACACAAGATTCCTTCTTTATGATTCCTTCCCCACGATTGTTATACAACTTTATTTTTTTTGTAATGAAGATCAGCTCTGAGCTGACATCCACGCCAACCCTCCTCTTTTTGCTGAGGAAGACTGGCCCTGGGCTAACATCTGTGCCCATCTTCCTCTACTTTATATGGGACGCCACCACAGCATGGTCTGACAAGTGGTGCATCCATGCACGTCAGTGATCTGAACCCCGGCTGCCAGCAGCAGAGTGCGTGCACGTGACCACTACGCCATGGGGCAGGCCCCTATACAACTTTTTTTTAATGTCCATTCAGTTTTTGTCTTCATCATTATGAAACACCAGTCATTTTATGTTAGGACAAAATTACTCCTTTTCGCCTACATACTTTTCCTTATCAAAAATATGCCTTACTTTCTCTGCATTAGAGGTTTTTTTCTTTACCCTTATTATTCCCGGTAGTTTTATTTAGATTTATGATTTTTTTTTTTACCAGTAGTTGCCCATCTTTTACAGAAAAAAAAAACTAGGAAGTAAGCAATTTTTAACTGCCTGGCAGTAACTATCATTCTGTAGTAATTTATGAGTACACTTTTATAACTTTCTAGGGGCATAAGCTGTTTTCATAGTACAATTTGTCATATTTCAAAGCAGGCTTAAATCTAGTTAGCTTATCTATACTATGTATAAACAAGATGCCAAAATTAGGTAAACATATTAAGCAATTAATGTTTCAATATTTTATCTTACTTTAAAATGATCTTGATATTCAATAATTATTCATTCTTTATCTTAATTCAGTATAGGTTTAAGATTTCAAGTTATCAAAAATGTTTGTCAAACTATTTTTTCTTAGACACAATATAACATTATAATAAAACATTATAAAACAATAAATACTATTAAATGTAATTATTGAAAAGTTTATTTATAGATTTTATAAATGGACTTGATTTGAACATAAGACCAGAAATTATAAAACTTCTAGAAGAAAATATAATGGGTAAGGTCCATGACATCAGTCTTGGCAATAAAATTTTTTGTTGACACCAAAGCAAAGAGAACAAAAACAAAAAAAGCAGTGGTTTTACATCAAAATAAAAGCGTCTATACAACAAATAAAACCATAAACACAATGAAAAGA
The DNA here is from genome assembly GCF_020826845.1 of Diceros bicornis minor. Lineage (NCBI taxonomy): Eukaryota > Metazoa > Chordata > Mammalia > Perissodactyla > Rhinocerotidae > Diceros > Diceros bicornis. The sequence goes on from NC_080744.1 coordinate 76,491,434, forward strand.
CAACCTAAGAAATTGGAGAAAATATTTGCAAATCATATATTTGATAAGGGGTTAATATCCAAAATATATAAAGAACTCAACACAATAGCAAAAAAAAAAAAATCAAACAATCTGATTATAACAGCGAGAAGAACTCAGTAGACTGATTTTCAAAGAAGTCATATAAATGGTCAAAAGAAACATGAAAAGATGTTCAACATTACAAACCATCAGGGAAATGCAAATCAAAACCACAATGAGATATCAACTCATATCTGTTAGAATGGCTCTTATCAAAATGACAAGAGAGAACAAGTGTTGGTGAGAATGAGAGAAAAGTGAACCATGTATACATAATGGAATACTATTTGGCCATAAGAAGAAGGAAACTCTGCCATTTGAAATAACAGGAATGAACCTTGAGGGCCTTTTTCTAAGTGGAATACATCAGACAGAGAAAGACAAATGCTGTATGATCTCACTTATGTGTGATATCTAAAAAAACAAACTCGTAGAAACAGTGAACAGATTAGTATTGCTAGAGGCAGTGGGTAGGATGTGGGGTAAATAGGTAAACATGGTCAAAAGCGCCAACTTCCAGTTATTAAATAATTAAGTTCTGGGGATATAATGTACAGCATAGTAACTATTCTGTATATAGACTATAGTCTATATATAGAATATAATTATACTGTATTTTGTAGTAAAAGTTGCTACAAGAGTAAATCATAAAGATTCTCATCACAAGATAAACTATGTAATTGTGTGAGATGATGGATATTAACTGAACTTATTGTGCTAATCATTTCAAAATACGTACATATATCAAATTAGTTTGTTATACACGTTAAACTAATACAATGTTAAGTGTCAACTATTCCTCAATAAAACTGTCATAAAACATGCCAATGGAAATGTATAAAAAAGAAATATATTACAAAATGTAATTATTGAAATTTCATTTATAAATTTTATTCCACTAACACATTTAATTCACTTGTGCTTATTATTTATGATTGTACTGATAATGACAATTTCATGAACTAAATAAAGAAATCTAGCCATCATCCTAAGTTATATTTCTTGTTGAAAATTAGGCAAGTATTCAAAATCTCAGAAGCAAAGAATCAAAAAAGTCAAATATATGGTTCTTCCTTTTTAAAAATTTTTCCACCATACTTGATATGCATCTAGCAATTATTTTTTATTGTAAATTTTGCTGTTAGGTTGAAATTATAGTTTTGTAATCTTAAAAATCTAGTAGAAATAACATAAGCTTGTTTGACTACTAAATCTGGGTCAAAAATTGTATGTCTGCATTATATTTAATGCCAACAACTCTAAACAATGCTTGCTTTTATTTTACCAACAATTTTTAAAACTAGATTTATTTACCCAAGATTATCCTAGATCATGTAAACTTAAAAACATTAGTTTCCATATTGCTGAGATTTTTAGGAATATTTAACTTATAGAAGCACTTATTCATCTCTGAGCCAACTTGAATACAACTTCTGAAGGGATTTTATAAATTAATTTTGTAATATCATATAGAGGAAGAAAAATGTCACATGTAAATTACATGTATGCATGTATACATACATATATACATACAGTACATACATACACACAAAAACATACAGTCCAATGCAAACAGACATCTTAGAGCTATCATTCTAAAATTTTAGTTTTGAGTCTGTAAAACATAGTAATACAATGTCACTGGTTTATCTCCACTTTATATTTTTATCTGAATTGTGTTAAGAGCAAATGGGACAAGTTAGAATATTTGTGGAGGAGGCTTTCAGATTTCTTTTGCCCTGACATGTAATCAGACGGAATCTGTGGAGTATATTTTAGGCCAATGACTGAGGAGATAGCTACCAGCTGTTGGATGTCTCCAAAATCTAACTGAGGGGACAAAATATCCAGTTCTGTTTCTTAGTAGGCTTCTTTCTTTTTTCCGCCTGAGGTGGTGCATTTTAGGGTCCCGTGGTCCCTTGAGAGCCCTTGATGGAGAGTAGGAGGCCTAAAGTTCAAGTGACCATAGGGAGCTGAGGGGCTGAAGTGGGAAGGGAAAAGTCTGGCAGGGTGGACAGAGGGATGGAGGAGGTAGGGGTTTGAGTGTAAGTGGAACATATCAAAAGATTCAAAGGAGCTGGAGGGAAGAGCCAAAGCAGTAAAAGGAGGTAGCAAGAATAAAGACAATGGGAAGAGAGAAGTTTAAGGAGCCAGTTTGGGAAGACCTTAAATTTCCCAAAGAGACCACTGAAGTTCCCGAATTATCATTAGTAAAATCAACCCAACAAGAAAGAAAGCAGACACATTTGGCAGAGCACATTTCAGCAGGAGTTTGAGAAGGGAGTTTTTAGGCCACTGAGAAGCTCCTATGTTTATAAACAACCTTTATACCTATTGTAGGTTTGCAACATTGGGAACTTCCTGGGTGAAATCTGAAACTGACTTCATACATGGAGGGCAAGGAGAGAGTGAAGAAAAAGGCAGACCACTCCAGACTGTTAGATGACAAGTTTAATAAGCAAGGGAACATATGAAGCTTGTCTTAGATGGCTGCAAGATGAGTAGATCTCTACACATGCTTTCCAGAATCTTAAAAGTTTTTATAGAGACCTTAACTGGGTTCAGCCATGTATTATATACCACCCAGGTGGTCTCAACAACACTTTATGCTCTCAAGGCTTTGTTCTTGGAAGAGCTCCCACTGTAGGAATGGTAGGCAGAGTATATATTCCAAGGATGGGGAGGTAAGGAGCCTATGATTGCCCAGGATGAGCTCATGGGTCAACCAACAGTCCTGTCCTCTTAATTACTTCCTCTAATACTTATGAACATAGAAACTGTGACTTTTAACCCAGATTCCGCTGGCCTGGCACTCTAACTTAGCCAGTATTTGCCTAACACTAACTCGGCTTATTATAAACAGAGAAATAAGCACTCTAACCCAGTCTCTCATTGTCTGGGACACTAACCTACCTTCTATATTATACCCCCAATTTTTTTTTTTTTTTTTTTTTTTGTGAGGAGATCAGCCCTGAGCTAACATCCACCAATCCTCCTCTTTTTTTGCTGAGGAAGACGGCCCTGGGCTAACATCTGTGCCTATCTTCCTCCACTTTATATGGGACGCCGCCACAGCATGGCTTACCAAGCAGTGCGTCGGTGCGCGCCCGGGATCTGAACCAGCGAACCCCGGGCCGCAGCAGCGGAGCACGCGCACCTAACCGCTTGCACCACCGGGCCGGCCCCTATACCCCAAATTTTAAGGCTCAAAATCTTTCCCTACCAGCTACAATGGATGTTTGGCTGGACATATGGTATGGGAGATGGACTCACCAATGGATACCCAATCAGTCAATCAGGAGACAAAGGCTACGAAGGTGCAAACTCAGGGTTCTGGGTGTGGAGTCTAGAGTTCCAATTCTAGTCCCAACACCATATCTATCAAAGACAAACCAGAGATCGACACAGTTAAAGCAGGAGACACAGATTTTATTCAGAAATGTGGCAATACTAAGGAAAAGAGAACTTAGTTTAGAACTAGGCTTAATCTGCACACAGCATGGGCAGTTGGGAATTTACAACCAAGGAGCCTGTTGGGGTTTAGTGGATGGAAAATTACTAAGAGGAAACATCAAGGATAAGGAGGATAAACTAAACTGGCTAAACTGACTTAATTGGATTCATGCTGAAGACAGGCTTGGCTGATCAGACATCACCTGGTGGATGGTGGAGGATGAGAAACCTGATTAGATATTGAGGGTGATCAGACCTGGAGGAGGAGAGACTCCTACTACACTGTCTTAGCAGGGTTCTTGCTAAAGATTTTACAAGGAAGTTCACAGATGGCCCTTGGAGAAACCTTAGGAGCTTGACTAATGATTGGTGAAGCAAAGAATCTTTGTCATGCTACCGAAGGGAAATTGAACAACTACTACAGTAAAGAAGAAAATGTCTGGAAAACAGAATATCCCTTATTGTATCTTTTAGTATTATCATGCCCTTTGGTCAAGATCAATTGAAAACCACAACAACTCAATCCAAGCAACATGAGTAATAACTCAGACCCTTCAGGAACGAAGGTTTGGGTCCCTCAACCAGGTAAAGAAACTCAACCTGATGAGGTTGCTGCTGAGGCAAAGGAAATACAGGATGAGTAATAGAAAAGGGTAGATATAATACCAGCTTTGGCCTTGTGACCAGTTACAGAAAGGGCTGTAACTGTCATGAGTATATCTTCCTTGTTTTGTTATGAATATGTTTGTGTGTATACATACATATATTAAGCAAAACTTTGTTTTTCCATCTTCTCATATTTCCTTATTATGTAATGTCATATGACTTAGTGTCATACATTAAAGTGTCATTAATTTTACATCATATCTTTGTTAGGAATATAAAGAAGAAGAGTAAACTTCGCTTAAGGACTTTCCTTTTTTTCTGGGGAAGGAGTTAGTTTGTTTCTAGCTGTATGCAGCATAGATATATCATGTTAGGCAGAATTACAACTTCATTATTGTCTTTATTTGGAGATTAACATTGTATACTGTGATGCAGATAGGTACCACGTTGACAAGGGGTGGACTTGTGATGGTTAATTGTATTTGTCAACTTGACTCAACTAAGGGAATTTCAAATAGCTTTGTAAACATTTTTTGGGGGTGTGTCTGTCAGGATATCTGGAAGAGATCAGCATTTGATTCAAAAGACTGAGTAAAGAGAGATTCCATCACCAGTGTGGGCAGGCATCATCCAGTCAGAATAGAGGACCTGAATAGAACAAAAAATCAAAAGAAGAGTACATCCCTATCTCTCTTCTTAAGGTGGATGTCCATCTTTTCCTAACTTAAGACATAAGTTCCTGGACCCATCCTGTTGTTATTTCTCCAATTCTGGAATGCATAATTGGAATAGAGATACTTAGTAGCTGTCAGAATCCCTTCATTGGTCCTGTGACCTGCAGAGTGAGGGCTATTGTGGTGGGAAGGGCAAAATGGAACCCATTAGAACACCTTCTGCCTATGAAAATAGTAATTTAAAAGCGATACCTAATTCCTTGAGGGATTGCAGAGATTCATGTCACCATCAAGGACTCGAAAGATGCAGGGTGGTGATCCCACCATATCCCATTTATCTCATCTATTTGGCCTGTACAGAAAACAACTAGATTTTGGAGAATAACAGTGGATTTTATGAGCTTAACCTAGTGGCGACTCTAACTGCAGCTGCTGTGCCATATTGCTGTGCCTCATTGCTTGAACAAATTTACACATCCCCTGGTACCACTGGTATCCCCTAGTAGGCAGTTATTCATCTAGCAAATGCCTCTTCTCAATAGCTGTCCACAGTACCCACAATAAGCGTCTTCTCTCTGCTGAGAAGGCCAGCAATACAACTTTACTATCCTATATCAGGGGTATATCAACTAACCAGTCCTATGTTGCAATTTTAGTTTGCAGGGATTTTGATTTCTTTCCCTTCCACAAGATATCACACAGGTCCATTACATTGATGACATTATCCTGACTGGATATATTGAGCAAGAACAGCAACTGCTCTAGACTCATTGGTAAGACACTTGCACAGCAGAGGGTGGGGAATCAATCCAGTTAAAATTCAGATGTCTTCTGCCTCACTGAAATTTCTAAGGGCCAGAGTTACGGGGCTTTTTTAGATATCCCTTTTAAAGTGAAGGATAAGTTGTTGCATCTGTCCCCACCTACATCTGAGAAAGAGGCAGAATGCCTGGTGGAGCTCTTTGGATTTTGGAGGAAATATAATTCTCACTTGGGGGTATTACTCTGGCCTATTTATCTAGTAATCCAAAAAGCTACTAGCTTTTAATGGGGCCAGAAGGAGAGAAGGCTCTGCAACATTTCCAGGATGCTGTGTAAATTGCTTTGCCACTTGGGCCATATAGTCCAGCAGGTCCAATGGTTCTTAAAGTTTCATTGGCAGATAGGGATGCTATTTGAAGACTCTGACAGTCCCTATAGTTGAATGGCAGTGCATGTGTTTAGAATTTTGGAGACAGGGCCTGTTATCTTTCAAAGATAACTACTCTCCTTTTGAGAAGCAACTCTAGGCCTGCTACTAGGTTTATATAGTGAATGCTTGACAATAGGCCACCCAGTTACCATGTGATCTGAGCTTCCAACCTGAACTGAGTGTTATTTGACCCACACACATCATAAAGTTGGGCGTGCCCAGAAAATCTCCATCAAATGGATGTGATATATATGTGATTAGGCTTAGGCAGGTCATGCAGGTGAAGTAAGCTATGTGAATTAGTGGCCCAAATTCCCATGGTTCCTACTTGTGCTATACTGCCTTGTCTCTTCTAGGCTATACCCATCTCATAATGGAGAGATTTTACTATCAGTTGACAAAGAAAGAAAAGACACAGGCCTGGTTAAAGATTGGTTCTGAATGGAATGCAGCAACCAATAGTGGACAGCTGCACTATAGCTCCTCTCTGGGACATCCCTGAAGGATAGTGGTAAATGGGAATCCACTCAGTATGAAGAATTTCAGGCAGTATACCTCATTGTTCACTTAAATGGCTAGATTTTGATTATTTACTGATTTACGGACTGTAACTAATGGTATAGATTGATAGTATGGACTTGAATGGAACATGATTGGAAAATTGGTGACAATAACATTTGGGGAAGAGGTATGTGGAGAGTCTTCCCCCAATGGACAAGACAAAAACAAAAATAAAGGCAAAAACCATCAAGATATTTGCGTTCCATGTGAATGCTCACCAAAGAATTATCTCAGCATAAGATTTCAATAGTCAACTGTATTGCATGACATGTTTGTTGATACTAGTCAGCCTCTTTCCCTAGCCAAGACTGTCACTACCCTATGAACTCATGACAAAGTGGCCATGGTGGCAGGGAAGTCACACATGGGCTCAACATCATGGGCCTCCACTCACCAATTCCCTGTGCCCAATCTGCCAACAGCAGACAATAACACTGAGTGCCTGATATGGCACCATTTCTTAGCTGTTCAGGCAGCTATCTGATAGCAGGTTGATTACATTTGACCACTTCCATCATGGAAGAGCCACTGTTTAGTCCACAGTGAAATAGAAATTTACTCTGGATAAGGATTTGCCTTCCCTGAATGCAATGCTTCTACCAAACTGACATCTGTGGCTTGTGAATGCCTTACCCACTGTCATGGTATCCCACACAGAATTGCTTGGGATTAAGAAATTCACTTCACAGCAAAAGATGTGTGGCAATGGGCCCATGCTCATGGACTTCACTGGTTTCATCATGTTCCCCACCATTCTGAAACTGCTGGCTTCATAGAATGGTAGAAGGCCTTTTGAAGACTCAATTACAGTGCCAGCTAGGCAGGTGCAATATGTTGCAGGGCTAGGGGCAAGGTTCACCAGAATGCTGTTAAAGCTCTGAATCAATGACTAATATATGGTGCTGTTTTTCTAATAGCCTGTACACACAGGTCCAAAAATAAAAGAGTTGAAATGTGAGTGGCACCACTTACTGTTACCCCCTAATTACTCAATAGCTATTTTTTTGCCTCCTGTTCTTGTGACTTTAAGCTGGAGTAACCTAGAGGTCTTATTTCCAGTGGAAAGAATGCTTCCACCAGGAGACAAAACAATAATTTCCCTGAATGGGAAGTTAAGGCAGCCAAATGGCCACTTTTAGCTCCTTATACTTCTGAATCAACAGATAAGGAAGAGAGTACTGTATGGCACGGGGTTTTTGATTACGACAACACGTCAAAGAAAAAGCATAGCAAGACATGAGTTAAAGTGGTAAAACTTTTTTTTCCAGTACTATTGCTATTAAGGAAAGACACCTCAGTATAGAACTAGGGTCAGTTCTGGTTACTGCATGGGCTAGTGGAATCTATAGACAAGGAAACTGGTGGGGGTACGTGGATGAAAAATTACTAAGAGAAAACATCAAGTGTAAAGGGATTTTGGCTAAACAGACTTACCAGGATTCTTGCTTGAGACAGAACAGGCTGAGAAGACATCCCCTGGTGGGTGGTAGAGGATGATAAACCCAATTAGATATCCAGGACAGATACGGACAATGAGGAACACTTGCTAAACTAACTTAGTTGGGTTCATGCTAAGGATTTTACAAGGAAGTACACAGGTGGGCCTAGGAGGTTTAGGAGTCTGACTAGTGCTTGGATGAGCATAGAATCTTTGTCAGTCCCCCTTCTTGTTCCAAGGGAAAATGAGACATTCTTCTTTTCTTAGAATGATATGTCCATTTCTTGTTTGGCTGCCTTTTATTCATTAATGGCCAGCTGAATCATGTGTTGAGACTTGGTAGCAGAGAGCATGCTGTTTGGTGTTAGCCATCAATCATTTATTGAGAAGGGGTTTTTATGAAAATAAAAGAAAAACAAAGAATAAAAGTTAAAAATCCAGTTTCTGATGTAGAGTTGAAGGGGGCTTATTATGAGTAACTAAATATACTTCTCTCACTGCTATCACTCAGGAAATTCCAAGGATTTAGAAGCTCTGTGCCAGAAACCTAGGAGGAAAACCAAACGTACACTTTTCATTATATCATACCATTATATAAACCTTTTCCCACTCTCTTGGTGGGCATAGGGCATTATTAGTATTTATATCCAAACACAGTTTGGGGTGGGAGATCCATTGCACATATGTGGGGTAGGAGTTCCCCAAATGGAAAAGCACATTTTGGGTGTTCATTTATTTATTCACTGAATAATACTTTCCTGAGGCATATGCTGGGGACATAAGAATGTGACAGATATAATCCCTGACCTACTATACTCCCAGTGGGTCCCATATGTGGGTTCCCAGGGGAAGCACAGATATTTAACCAAGCCTGAAGTAGTGGAGGGGATTCACAGAGCACATGGCACTTCAGAACTTCTTTGTAAAGGATAAGGTAAGGATTGCTCACACAATGGATTAGGAAGGGGTATTCCATACAAGGTAAGTGTAAGAAAAGCCATGGTGGGGAGGGAAGGGCATGGTGGGATTTTGGATCTACAAGTAATTTGACATTTATGGAGCCTGAAAGACCAGATCAGGAGCAAAGACCCAAGAGGGAGCTGGAGCCAGATCATGAAAGACCTTGAAGGCCAGAGTGAAGGGCAAGGACTGTATCCTAGGGTTCTAGGGAGCCATGGGAGGACTGTGAGCTGCAGAGGAGCAGGGGTCAGCTCTGGATATAGAAAGACCCCTCCAGGACTATCTGGTGAGTAGACTGGACGGGAAGGAAGAATGGAGACCAAGAATATAGATAGGAGTCAAGAGTGAGGGTCCATGGAGGAGGGGAGGAGGCCTGTGCTGGGGCCAAGCTGGGACACAGAGGAGGAGCTGGAGCAGAGAGAGTTTGGAATGGGAGGAACAGGGCTGAAGGGGGTAAGGAGGAGAAGAGTGTTGGCAGATGGTGGGGCCACCCCTGAGAGGGATAACCAGGGGAAAGATGCTGAGATCATTGGAAACACAGAAAGTGAGACAGGCCAGGAGGCATGCAGGAGGCCAATGGCTGCAAAGAATTGAAGCTCAAGAGAGACATCAGAGACAGGGAATGGTTAATGGCTGAAGCAATCTTGGGAGTGGATAGTGTGGGGGATCAGAATTGGCCACTCCAAAATGTATCTCTTTGCCTCGCCTTGATTATTTTTAAGAACCAAAGGCTCTAAAAGAAACTTTGACCTTCGCCCCTAACTGCCTAAAAGAATTTAAGATAAAAAGGCTGTCCCCAGGACAGGCCATCACCATAGATAACTCTACATATTGGTAGACTGTGAGGGTCCTTGCTAAGCCCATTCTTACCTACCAAACATTTGCTTTTCCATCTCCACATGAATTGCCTTCCGCCCCTTTGAAGTCCCAAACCACTACCCCCAACATCCTCCTTTGTCTTTAGCTGAAGATGATATTTAAGGTGACAGCTTTGGCCATTCTGGTGAGTTACCCAGTAATCATAATTAAAATGCCCAGAATTAAAGATAAAGAGAGAATCCTAAAAGCTGCAATAGAAAGACAAGTTACATATAAAGGAAACCCCATAAGGCTATCAGCTGACTTCTCAGCAGAAACCTTACAGATTAGAGTAGAGTGGCATGATATATTTAAAGGGCTAAAAGGAAAAAACCTACAGCCAAGAATACTCTACTGAGCAAGGTTATCATTAAAAGTGGAAGGAGAAATAAAAAGTTTCCCACACAAGCAAAAATTAAAGGAGTTTGTCACCAAGAAACAAATACTATAAGAAATGCTAAAGGGACTTATTTAAGTGGAAAAGAGAAGATCACAAATAGGATAAATTATCAATTTCCATGATAAGAGGGGAATGGATACAAATGCACAAAAAATAGGTTAGATGTGGTATCAAAAACATAAAATGTGGGAGGAGGGGGAGTTAAAGAGTAGAGCTTTCAGACAGAGGTCAAATTAAAGAGACTATCAACTTAATATAGACTGCTATATACTTAGGTTACTATATATGAACCCCATGGTAATCACATACCAGGAACCTATAATAAATACACAAAAACCTAAGAGAAAGGAAGCCAAACATAATACTAAAGAAAGCCATCAAACCAAAAGGGAAGAGAGCAAGAGAAGATGAAAGGAACAGAGAAGAACTACTAAAACACCAAGAAGAAAAAGTTAAAAAAAATGGCAGTAAGTACATACTTATAAATGGCTACTTTAAACGTTAATGGAGTAAATGCTCCAGTTAAAAGGCATAGGGTGGCTGACTGGATTAAAAAACAAGACCTATATATATGCTGCATACAAGAGACACACTTCAGATCTAAAGACACTCACAAACTGAAAGTAAAGGGATGGAAAGATACTGCATGCTAATAGCAATGAAAAGAAAGCTGGGGTACCAATACTCATATCAGGCAAAATAGACTTTAAAACAAAAACTGTAAAAAGAGACAAAGAAGGGCACTACATAACGATCAAGGGAACAATCCAACAAGAAGACATAACACTTGTAAATATCTATGCACCCAATGCAGGAGCACCTCAATACATAAAGCAATTCTTAACAGACATAAAAAGAGAAAAGATAGTAACACAATAATAGTAGGGGACTTTAACACTCCACTTACACCAATGGATAGATCATCCAAACAGAAGATCAATAAGAAAACATTGGCCTTAAATGACACACTAGAAGAGATGGACCTAGTAGATATATACAGAACATTCCATTCAAAAACTGAAGAATACACATTCTTTTCAAACGCACATGGAACGTTCTCCAGGATTCATCACATGTTAGGTCACAAAAAAGTCTACATAAATATAAGGAGATTGAAATAATACCAACCATCTTTTCTGACCACAACAGTATGAAACTAGAAATCAACTATAGGAAGAAAATCAGAAAAGCCACGAATATGTGGAGATTAAACAAAATGCTACTGAGCAATGATTGGGTCAAAGACGAAATCAACGGAGAAATAAAAAAATACCTGGAGACAAATGAAAATGAAAATACAACATGCCAGAATTTATGGGATACAGCAAAAGCGGTTCTAAGAGGGACGTTTATAGCAATACAGGCCTATCTCAACAAACAAGAAAAATCTCAAATAAAGAATCTAACAATGCACCTAAAGGAACTAGAAAAAGAATAACAAACAAAGCCTCAAATCAGTAGAAGAAGGGAAATAATAAAAATCAAAGCAGAAATAAATGAAATAGAGACTAAAAAAAAAAAAAAAAAGAAAAGAAAAAAATTAATAAAACCAAGACCTGGTTCTTTGAAAACATAAACAAAATTGACAAACCTTTAGCTAGACTCACCAAGAAAAAAAGAGAGAAGGCTCAAATAAGTAAAATCAGAAATGAAGAGGAGAAATTACAACCGACACCTCAGAAATACAAAAGATTATAAGAGAATACTATGAAAAGCTATATGCCAACCAATTTGACAATCTGGAAGAAATGGATAAATTCTTAGAATCATACAACCTTACAAAACTGGATCAAGAAGAAATAGAGAATTTGAATAGACCAATCACCAGTAAGGAGATTGAAACAGTAATCAAAAACCTCCCCAAAAATAAAAGTCCAGGACCAGACGGCTTGCCTGGTGAAGTCTACCAAACATTCAAAGAAGACTTAATACCTATCCTTCTCAAACTCTTCCAAAAAATTGAGGAGTGGTGGAAGCTCCCTAACTCATTCTACGAAGCTGACATTACCCGGATACCAAAACCTGACAAAGACAACACAAAAACAGAAAATTACAGGCCAATATCACTGATGAACATCTATGCAAAAATCCTCAATAAAATACTAGCAAATCGCATAGAACAATATATTAAAAAGATTATACACCATGATCAAGTGGGATTTATTCCAGGTATGCAGGAATGGTTCAACATTCGCAAATCAATCAACGTGATACACCACATTAGTAAAATGAAGAATAAAAATCACATGATCATCTCAATAGATGCAGAGAAAGCATTTGAAATGATACATCATCCATTTATGATAAAAACTCTGAATAAAATGGGTATAGAAGGAAAGTAGCTCAACAAAATAAAGGCCATATATGAGAAACCCACAGCTAATATCATCCTCAATGGTGAAAAACTGAAAGCTATCCCTCTAAGAACAGGAACCAGACAAGGATACCCAATCTCACCACTCCTATTTAACATAGTAGTGGAAGTCCTAGCCAGAGCAATCAGGCAAGAAAAAGAAATAAAAGGGCTCCAAGTTGGAAAGGAAGAAGTGAAACGGTCACTATTTGCAGATGACATGATTTTATATATAGAAAACCCTAAAGAGTCCACCAAAAAACTTTTAGAAGTAATAAACAAATACGATAAAGTTGCAGGATACAAAATCAATATACAAAAATCAGTTGCATTTGTATACACTTACAACAAAGTTGCAGAAAGAGAAATTAAGAATACAATCCCATTTACAATGGCAACAAAAATAATAAAATATCTGGGAATAAACTTAACCAAAGAGGTGAAAGATCTGTACACTGAAAACTACAAAACTTTTTTGAAAGAAATTGAAGACAAAAAGAAATGGAAAGATATTCCGTGCTCTTGGACTGGAAGAATTAACATAGTTAAGATGTCCATACTTCCTAAAGCAATCTATAGATTCAATGCAATCCCTATCAAAGTTCCAACAACACTTTTCACAAAAATATAACAAAGAATCCTAAAATTTATATGGAACAACAAAAGATCCCAAATAGCTAAAGGAATCCTGAGAAAAAAGAACAAAGCTGGAGGTATCACACTCCCTGATTTCAAAATATGCTACAAAGCTATAGTAACCAAAACAGCATGGTTACTGGCACAAAAACAGACACACAGATCAATGGAATAGAATCGAAAGCCCAGAAATACACCCACACATCTATGGACGGCTCATCTTCGACAAAGGAGCCAAGAACATACAATGGAGAAAGGAAAGTCTCTTCAGCAAATGGTATTGGGACAACTGGACAGCCACATGCAAAAAAATGAAAATAGACCATTACCCCCACTGTACACAAAAATTAACTGAAAATGGATTAAAGACTTGAATGTAAGACCTGAAACAATGAAACTTCTAGAAGAAAACATAGGCAGTACTTTCTTCGACATCGGTCTTAGCAACATATTTTGAAGCACCATGTCTGACCGGGCAAGAGAAACGATAGAAAAAATAAACAAATGGAACTACATGAAACTAAAAAGCTTCTGCACAGCAAAGGAAACCATCAACAAAATGAAAAGACAACCTAACAATTGGGAGAAGACATTTGCAAACCATACATATAATAAGGGTAAGGGCTTAATCTCAAATATATATAAAGAACACATGCATTTCAACCGGAAAAAAACTAATAACCCAATTAAAAAATGGGCAAAAGACTTGAACAGACATTTTTCCAAAGAAGATAAACAGATTGCCAACAGGCACATGAAATGATGTTCAGCATCATGAATTATCAGGGAAATGCAAATCAAAACTACAATGAGATATCACTTCATGCCTGTCAGAATGGTTATAATTAACAAGACAGGAAACAACATGTGTTGGAGAGGATGTGGAGAGAAGGGAACACTCATACACTGCTGGTGGGAGTGCCAACTGGTGCAGACACTATGGAAAACAGTAAGGAGGTTCCTCAAAAAATTAAGGATAGAGCTACCATACGATCCAGCTATTCCACTGCTGGGTATTTTTCCAAAGAACGTGAAAACACCAATGTGTAAAGATACATGCACCCCTCTGTTCATTGCAGCGTTTTTCACAATAGCCAAGACATGGAAGCAACCTAAGTGCCCATCCAAGGGAAGAATGGATAAAGAAGATGTGGTATATATACACAATGGAATACTACTCAGCCATAAGAAACGACGAAATCCAGCCATTTGTGACAACATGGATGGACATTGAGGGTATTATGCAAAGTGAAATAAGTCAGAGGGAGAAGGTCAAATACTGTATGATCTCACTCATTAAGCAGTAGATAATAACAACAAACAAACACATAGAGACAGAGATTGGTTTGGTGGTTTCCAGAGGGGAAGGGGGGAGGGAGGAGGGTGAAAGGGATAATTAGGCATTTGTTTGTGGTGATGGATTGTAATTAGTATTAGGGTGGTGAACATGAGAACATGATGTAATCTATGCACAAATAGAAGTATAGTGATGTACACCTGAAATTTATACAATGTTATAAACCAATGTTACCAAAATAAACCAAAAAAAAAAAATAAAGAAATGGTTTAAATGCTGAATTTTATGTTATGTAAATTTTATTTCCAAAAAAGATAAAGGCAGAGAGAGAGAGAGAAAGAGAGAAAGAGAGGAAGAGGAGGAGAGAGAGAGAGATCTATGTTGGGCCCATAGTTGTTTTGTTTTTCTTTTTTTGCCAATATTTTCCAATCAGAAAATGTCCCGCTATATATCTGAATTTCCAGCTTCTCTTGAAAAGTCAGAGCTCTTGGCAATGATAGACCCACATTCAAGCAGGGCAGCTCCCCACTGAAGCCGAAGGGTAAATTTTATTACACGTAAATTGTGCCTCAATAAACCAGATCTCCCAAAAATCCACAAAAAGGGAGGGGTTGAGTTACATGGTGTCTAAGAACAAATCAAATCTTTTTGTGATTCTGTATTCAGAGAAGAAAAGAGACCCAAGACCCAAAGAAAAAGTGAAGTAAAAAATAGGAGTGGAGTGTAATGATGTACACCTGAAATTTATACAATGTTATAAACCAATGTTACTGCAATAAAAAAACAGGAGTGGAGTGTGGTACGGGGGGTCCTCTCCTCTGTCTCTTTTTGTTTCTTTCCATTCTCTCTGTATCTGACCACCTTTCTCTTGGTTGTCTTTCAATCTCCTTCCCTTGGAGTCTCCTTTTCTTTTTAGTCTTTCTCTCCTTCCCCCTCTCTGCCTGCTTCTCATCTCTCTCTCTCTTTCAAAAAACCTAAAAAACAAAAAAAAACAGTTTTACGATTTCAGAGGGCAGCCAGTCCAGAAGATTTGTAGATGTTGACCTCAAAGCATTAACATATGGTAGAGTTAGGACAGCAGGGGCACTGCGTGGTATAACTGGTCTGCAGTTTATATAGCTGTGTTGATGGTGTTCAGAGAATTTTCTGAGTGGCCCACACAGCAACAGGCACACAAGTTATACATTCATGGTCTATTGTGGTGATTTCCTTGAAGTTTACAACACGTTGTCCCATTTCAGTTTGCAGGGCTTCAGGAAAATTGCAATTTAATTCTCAATGATTCCAAATCAGAAGGAAGAAAAATTAGAAACATTAATTTGGAGAGGTGTAGCTAGATATTGCAGGAAACTAGAAGAATTTAGGATTTTTTTCTGGACTTGCAAAATGTCCAAGACTGATTCCACAAGGGTACATTATAGTTTTCCATTGAAACATAATTTTTCTTTCCATAGTCACTACCTGTTCTATTAGAGAAAATCAAACACAGATTAATTTGTTTGCAAAGTAAGTAGTCTCATGAAACTTGGCCTGATTATTTACATAAGAGCAGCAAGTTTAATGATAAGCCACATAGATCTCTTGAGTTTGCTTTGCTGGAATTTTACATAAAGAATCTCAGATTGGAGTTTTCAATCTCAAACTTAACTCTTGAGGCTATGAATCCAAGCCAAGAATTTGTCACCAGATTTTACCTGCCATACCTATAGATTTGGATAAAAAGCTCTCTTATCAAGTTCCCGCAAATATCCTGAGATTCTGAGCCTGCCAAGAAGTACCTTCATTAGTGCTTTGTAAGGCAGGGAACAGTATAAGTCAGTTATAGGCTAGATTTTCCAAGGGGACTTTATAAGCATTGTCTCCCCAAAGTCAATCAAAGTTTCCTAAATCTGTCTGGTCATATCTGATGTGATCCACATTATTCTGTAATATGTAATATGACATTCCAGTCAACGCCTTTATATTATAACTAATGTTTCCAATTGTGCCCTGTTACAAGAACAGATTCTTATTGAACTTATGCAAATAACTATATTACCATAAAATAAGAATACTTACTAAGAGTTTTCTATTTCTAGAGGGTTCTAGTCTAGTAGTTAGAAAAAGTAATTGTTTCATCTTAGGTCACAAAGGTATACTTAAAAAATTGCTGTAAATTACACATATCTTAACAGAAAAAGGTATACATAATTCTGGAAAACTAAACTTTAAAAAAACAGTAATTTTTCAAACAAAAAGTCATAAAATTTATAATCATCCTCATTAGCTCACTCAGACCCATGGATTTAATTCTTGTGCTGCCTGAACTTGGGTTAGTAGTTTTATAAATGAATCAGCTTCTTCATTACTTCTGGAAATTCTTACTTAGTCCAGAGCATGTTCTTCAAGTCATTCAAGTGTTCCTATCATGGAGCATTCGTGTCTATAGCTGATTCTAAACACGTTCAGAGAAGAATCAAAGTCAAACAATAACTGTGAATGACAAATGACTTTAAAGGTTCAAGGTTAAATTTCTGATGTGTTTATGGAATAAGGAAAATTAGTTATTTCTACGGTATACAATGTTTTAACATTATAATAGGACAATGAGGGCATTTACCAATTTCTATGAACTTCATACAATTCTGCAATACTTACATTAGTAATATATATCCACACACAAATAACCTAAGAACATTTATCATCACTTCTTTCTTTTTTTTTGTGAGGAAGATCAGCCCTGGGCTAACATCCGATGCCAATCCTCCTCTTTTTTGCTGAGGAAGAATGGCCTTGGGCTAACATCTGTGCCCATCTTCCTGTACTTTATATGGGACGCCGCCATAGCATGCTTGACAAGCAGTGTGTTGGTGTGCGCCCGGCATCTGAACCTGTGAACCCCGGGTCGCCGAAGTGGAGCACACATACTTAACTGCTGCACCACCAGGCTGGCCTCTATCATCACCGCTTATTTGCCAATGCTTACCATGTAATATAACATACAAAATAAATCTAATTAATTTGACATCTCCTTTTTAGAAAGTAAGAGACAAATCCTTTGAGATTTTCCTGGGGCACTCTGGGAAATTTGAATGTTAGTTTGAGGTCAAAAGACTCTATTTTCAATTTGATGTTGGGAAGTTGTCAAAAGTGTTAAAAGGTTTGAATATCTGAATAAAAAGGTTCACTGTGAAACAATACTTAGTTATCCATTTACCCAAGGTGACAAAGATTCCAAGGGCAAATGCACAAAGTTATAAAAAAATCTAGCTTTTCTAATATTGATAAGATTATGTTTTGTTAAGTAATCAAAGACCTGATAAAGACAACATGAAGGAGAGGAAACTATTTTTAGACACAATATCTTGGTTTTGTGGCAAAATAATTAAAAGGTAAAGAAAAATTTTTTTACAATTTCTTTTTAAGAACTGATTAAGAATCTAAGAAAACTTTGTTGTTTTAGTAGAGAGAGAATCAAATTTGTATTTGCATCAGTGTACTATTTAATATAAGGCAAATTAAAAAAACTTATAAATAAATTAATCTAACCTGTGCCAGCTTTGATGACACAAGATTCTTTTTGCAAGATTTCTTTCTCATAAACATTCTATACTTTAAAACATACATATTTATATATAGCCATTCAGTTTTTGTCTTTATCTTCGTTTTCATTCTGAAACAATGAATTGTTCTACATTAGGATAAAGATACTCTCTTTTACCCTTAACAAAAACATCCTTCATATCTTTCCTTATCAATAACAGATCTTAATTTTCTTGTATACAGAGTTAGTTTTTCTTTACAGTTTTTATTCCTAGTACTATCATTTACAAATATTGATTAGAATTTTTTTATTAGGGACTGCTATTTATTTATTTATTTATTAATTATTATTTTTTTAATTTTTTGTTTATTGCAGTAACAGTGTTTATAACATTGTATAAATTTCAGGTGTACGTCATTATACTTCTATTTCTGCATAGATTACATCATGTTCACCACCCAAATACTAATTACAACCCATCACCACACACATGTGCCTAACTATCCCTTTCGCCCTCCTCCCTCCCCATTTCCCCTCTGGTAACCACTAATCCAATCTCTGTCTCTATGTGTTTGTTTATTGTTGTTATTATCTACTACTTAGTGAAGGAAATCATACGGTATTTGACCTTCTCCCTCTGACTTATTTCACTTTGCATAATACCCTCAATGTCCATCCATGTTGTCACAAATGGCTGGATTTCATCGTTTCTTATGGCTGAGTAATATTCCATTGTGTATATATACCACATCTTCTTTATCCATTCGTCCCTTGATGGGCACTTAGGTTGCTTCCAAGTCTTGGCTATTGTGAATAACGTTGCAATGAACACAGGGGAGCATGTATTTTTTAACCATTAGTAGCCTTTCTTTTATGGAGTAAAACAGGAAGTATGCAATTTTTAACTGACTGCCACATACTATCATTTTGTAGAAAATTTATAGATATATCATTTCATAATTTTCTAGAGGTATATGCCTTTTCTTGGTACAGATATCATGTTTATTAATAGACCCAAACATATTTAATTTCTCTATGCTATACTTAAAAAAGAAGACAAAAGACATAAATTTATGTTCAGCAATTAATATTTCAATATTTTACCTTATGTGGAAATGATCTTGATTTTCAATGAGTATCCATTATTTATATTACCTTAGTATAGCTTTAAGGTTTCAGGTTATCAGAAAGATTTGTGGAACTATATTCATGCAGACATAATATAAAACGTGATTATTACTGAAAAGTTAATTTATAAATTTCTATACCACATACATCTGTTTAATTCACTTGTTCTTACTACCATGCTTGATATGTATCAAGCAACTCATTTTTAATTTGCTTTTTTTCTTGAGGTTAGATTTACAGTTATAATCTTAAACACCTGGTAGAGATAACATAAGCTTGTTTAAGTAGTAAACCTAGATGGAAAAAAAAATTATGTTTACAATATACTTATGTTGACAACTCTGAAGATATATCTGTTTTTATTTTACCATCAGTTTTTAAAACTAGCTTTATTTTTCAATAATTATTCCAGGTAAAGGGAACTTTAAAAAATTGGATTTTGTCTACATTTCTGGGAGTTTTAGGAATATTTAATTTACAGAACCCCTCATTTATCTTTAAGCCAATTTGAATAGAACTCCTTTAAGTGGTTTTATAAATTAATTTATAAATATCATCCAGAGGTCAAATATGTCACATATACCTAACTAAATGGATATATACATGGATATATACATACAAACAGATACATACATAAACTTTCAGAGAAATGCAAAAATGTAGATTTCATTCTAAAATTTTAGTCCTGACAATAAAATACAGTAGTACAATCTCACTTGTTTTTTACCACTTTATATTTACATTTGAACTGTGCTGCTGGCAAATGGGACAAATTAAGGTTACCTGTTTACCAATATTTGTGGAGAAACTTTTAAGATTTTCTTTTGCCCTTACATGTAATCTGATGGAGGCTGTGGACTAAATTTTAGGGTAGTGACTGAGTAGACATCTAGCAGCTGTTTGGATGTCTTTAAACCCACGTGAGTTGACAAACATCCAGATCTGTTTCTAAATAACTTTTTTTTTTCTCTTTTCATTCTCAGGTAGTTGCTTTGGGGGTCCTTTTAGTCCCTTGATAGCCCTCAATGGAGGGTAGGGAACCTAAGGTTCTAGTGACAGAGGGAGCTGAGGGACTGAAGTGGGAAGGGAAAATTCTGGCTGATGAACAGAGGGACAGTGGAGGTAGTTGTCTGAAGGAGGTCATATAAAGGATTCATAGAGACTGGAGGAAAGATCCAAAATAGTAAAAGGAGGAAGGAAAAGCAGAATGATGAGAAGGGAGAAATTTTAGAGGAGTAAATTTCGGAAGACCATGTTTCCCAAAAAGGCCAATGACTTTCCAAATTATCCTTAATAAAATAATGCCAACAGGTAAAGAAGCAGACAGAATTGGTGGAGCATGTAGTCAGCAGGGGTTCAAGAAGTGAATTTTCAGTTCACTGAGAAGCTCTCATGTTCTTAACTAGTGGTATTATATACTTATGAACAGAGAAACTTGGGACTCGAACACAGCTTGCGCTCATCTGGGACTGTAACCCAGTTTCTTAGAGAGAAATATTAGACTCTAACCCACCTCTCCTTGTCTGGGACTCTAACCTATCTTCTAGAGCATGCTCGAAATCTTGTGAACCCAAATCTAACCATAGCAGCTTCAAGGGTCGTTTAACTGGACCAATATTTTAGGAGTTGAACTCACCAAAGGATCCTTGATCAACCAAGAGCGAAGATGAAAGTTTCAAGGGTACACAGTTAGGGTTCTGGGCGAGGATTCCAGGGCTCCAAAGAAGAATCAGATCTATCCAATTGTGGCGTTATAACTGTCAAAGAAAAAACAGAGTTTTAAAGGGGGAAAGAGATTTTCTTCAGAATATTGCAATAGAGGAAAAAAGATCTCAGTATAGAAACAGGTTCAAATCCAAATATAGCATTTGCAGGTGGTAATTTGTATCCAGGAAGGCTGATGGATCTCAGTGGTTGGAAATTTCCTAGGAGAAAACATAAAGGGTAATGGGGATTTTGGCTAAATTAATCTAACAGAGTTCTTGCCGAGGACAGGCCAAATTGTTCAGACATCACCTGGTGGATGATGGAGGATGTGACATTTGATTAGATATGAGGGTGATCAGACAAAAAAGATGAAAGACCATAGCTCAACTGACTTATCAGGATTCTTGCTAAGGATTTTGCAAGGAAGTACACAGATAGGCATTGGAGAAGGTTCAGGAACTTTTAACAAATATTTGGTGAAGAAAGAATCTGCATCATTACCAAAGGGAAACTTGGCAACTAATCAACAATAGAAGTAAGAAAGAGTATATCTGTAATACATGATATCCCTTAGAGTTTCTCTTATTATTACCATTCCCTATGATTAAGGTCAAAGGAAAATTACAACAACCCAACCCAAGCAGAACTAGTAACAGCCCAGACCCTTCAGAAATGAAGGTTTGGGTCACCTCACCAGGTAAAGAACCAAGACATGCGGAGATGCTTGCTGAAGCAAAGGGAACACATTACAGTAGTAGCAGAAGGTAGTTATAAATGTCAACTACTATCATATGACCAGTTACAAAAGGAGGGTTGTAATTGTCATGAGTATTTCCTCCTTATTTTGTTATGAATATATTTGCGTATACATATATACATTAAAAAAGTCTTAGTTTTGTGTCCTCTTATTTCCTTATGATGTAATATGAGACATATTGACATTATATCATAGTATTTCAGTATTATTAATTTTATGTTACTATTTCTTCAGCAATATCTAGGAGAATAGTAAACATCACTCAAGAATTTTACCTCCTTTTCTGGGAAAGAGACTAGTGTGTTTTTGGTAGTATGCAGAGTTCTTATAGTAAATATCCTCTTTATCTATCTATCTGTCTGTCTGTCTATCTATCTATCTATCCATCCATCCATCCATTCATCCATCTACTATAAGTTCTGTTTTTCTGGAGAAGTCTGACTAATATAGATTTTGGAACAGAAAATAGTTTTAAAGACCAGAATTTTAGACTAGTTTTCTTAATTGGTTCTGGGAATTCTGGAATTGCTGTCTAATTTGATTAGATTTAAAGATGCTAATGACTCATTTCTAGTAGTAAACAGAGCACTACTTTGTAATGGTGTGAACTGTTTATAGATACACAAAATATCTACATTGGAGATTCCTTATCAAACATTTATAAGAAGCAAGGAGCTAAGTAACTTATTATATGATACTTTTGCACAGTTTTGGAAAACTAAGGAATATAATGACATTTGTAGATTCCTCCTAATGTTGCTGGACAAAGTAGTGAAACAAAAAGATGAGCTTAGAATTAAGTTGTCACCTCAAGCATTGCATCAATGACCTAAAAACTTCTTGAGGAAGAGACTTATCTCCCTTCAGAGCTGAAACTGCTACACATCAATCTACAATTGGATGAATTTTAACAAGACCAATTCCCAGACTTCTAGGGTGTCTGCTATAAAATCTAGGGCATTTTTTGGTGAGATACTGTATGTGGGGATTGGATATGTGGGAAAATCGTGGTGAAGCTGAGACATCAATTCAATAAATTGTGATGAGTCTTCCTCATCAATGGAAGTTTCTCACCACCCACAGTGGATGTAGCCTCTCCAACACCATTGGCAGTGGCATCCCCACCCCAAGCAGTAGCAGCCTTCCAGTCCACAGTGGTATCAGGCTTACTACCTCTGTCTGAGAGGATTAACCCTAAATTGCCTGAGAAAATGGTAATGGCCTCTCCTGAGGCAGTTGCCACCTATGACTAGACACAAGTCCCAGCAGGCCACTAAAGGTGAGGTGTATAACATGTTCTAGAGGAAGCGTGCTACATTTCAAAGAATTACTTAAGTTTCTAATTTATATAAGCAGAAATATATGGAATATGACTGGAAATGGATATTAAGGGTGTGGGATAATGGTGGAAAGAACATAAAGTTGGATCAGCTGAATTTATTGATTTGGGTCCATGAAACAGAGATTCTGTATTTAATATTGCAGCTCAGGTTCTTGGAAAAGGCTCTAACAGTTTATTGGGAGGGTTAACTGAAACATAGTTCAAAATTTGGCTCACCATGTGTGAAATGGACAAACTCAAACTCCCTTAGTTTAATGTGGAGGAAGGTATTCAAAAGCTTAGGACCATAGGAATGTTAGAGTGTATTTGTCATTTAAGACTTATCCACACTGGGAGGGTCCAGAAGACACATCTTTCATCAATATATTGCTAAATAAATTTGAAAGAGCAGCCCTATTTCTTTGATGAGCTGTGTGATTTCTATTCTCTGTAGGCCCGAACTTATGGTGGGACCCACAGCCACCTAATTGGAAAATCAAACGCAGTTCAAATAATTGGATCCTGGGGTGGCAGTGACCATGTGTCAGTTGTAGCTACTATACTGGATAACAGAGACAAAGCAGCAATCAGAATATTCTGACTAACAGAGACCCATGACATTGGCTAGTTAATGATGCATTCCTAGAAAGAGGAAGAGATAGGACGCCTACTAAAATCTTACTCTCTCTCTCTCTCTCTATATATATATAAGCAGAAAAGGTCTAGGTCAAGTAAACAAAAGTGTAGGTTGAATTATAAAACTAGGGAGTCACAGCCCCTCAATCAATTCCCCGACTTGAGCCAATTTACAGACCCAGAACTCCTTGAATGAAGAGAGACTATGTCCCCTTGAGGAAGGACCCTATTTCATTAACAAAAATTTAGTGTTGACCTTTCTCTCAGCCTTCTCCAACGAGACTATGGGCTTTTACCAAGGTAACAGTGAATTGGGGGAAGGATATAATCACACATTTCAGGGACTACTTGGGCACTGGCTCTGATCTAACATTTTTTTCAGGAGACCTGAAAAGTCACTATGGCCTTCCAGTCATAACAGGGGCTTTTGGGGGGTCGGATGATCAATGGAGTTTTATGGAGGTTCATCTACAGTGGGTATGGAGGTCCCTCTAATCCATGCTCTGATTATTTCCCAGATCTAGAATGTATTATTACAACAGTGATATGTAGAAGCTGGCAGAATCTCCTAATTGGTTCCCTAATCTGTGGAGTGTTGGCTATTATGGTGCAAAAGGCCATATGGAAGCCATTTGATCTGACTCTACCCAGTAGAATTAATCAAAAGCAATACCACGTTCTTGGAGGAATTGCAAAGATTTGGGCCACCATTAATGACTTGAAAGGTGATTCCCTTACATCTCCCAAAACTCTTCTATTTGATCTATGCAAAGGACATACAGCTCTTGGAGAATAACAGTGGATTAAGGAAATCTTACCAAAGGATATCCTAACTTCAGTTGCTGTATTAGATGTAGTTTCACTGTTTGAGCAAATTCACACATCCCCTAGTACTTGAGAAGCAGCTATTGGTCTGGAACATGCATTATCTCCATACCTGTACATAAGACCCAACAGAAGCAGTTTCCTTTCAGGTGGCAAGACCTGCAATATACCTTCACTGTTCTACTTCAGGGGTATATCAATTATCCAGCCCTATTTAGTTTTCAGGGTCTTGATCACCTTTCCCTTATACAAGATATCATACTGATCCATTACATTGAAACATTATGCTGAATTAACCTAGTGAGCAGGAATAGGAACTTCTCTAGACTTATTAGTAAGACATTTGCATGTGAGGGTGGGAAATAAATTCAAATAAAATTCAGGGGTCTTCTACCTGAGAGAAATTTCTAGGGGCCTAAGGTGTGGGGCATGTCCAGATACCCGTTTCAAGGTGAACAATTAGTTGTTGCATCTGACCCCTCCTACAACAAAGAGGCACAATGGCTGTTAAGCCTGTTTGGATTTTGGAGGCAACATATTCCACATTTAGGTTTATTATTCTGGCCTATTTATCGAATAACCTGAAAAGCTGCTAGGTTTGAGTAGGGCCCAGAATGAGAGAAGGCTCTGCAACATATCCAGACTGTTGTTCAAGCTGCCCCGCCACGTGGGCCATATATTCCAAGAGACCCAATGGTTTCTGAAGATTCACTGGCAGATAGGGTTGCTTTCTGGAGCCTTGGCATGCCCTATAATTGAGTCACAGTGCACGCATTGAGGTTTTTAGAGCGTCTTGCTATTATTCTCAGGTAACTATTCTCCTTTTGAGAACAAATCTTGACCTGCCACTAGGTCTTAGCAGAGATTGAATGCTTGACCATGGGCTACCAAGTTACCACATTACCTGAGCTGCCATCATGAACTGTACATTTTCTCACCTACTGAGGCTTAAAGATGAGAATGCACATTGATACCCTATCATGAATCAAAAGTGGTATATCCATTATTGGGCTCAGTCAGTATCCAAAGGCATAAGCATGTTACAATTCAGAAATGCCCATTGTTCTTACTCCTGCTACACTGCCTTCTCACTCCCAGCCCACACCTATAGTCTGATAGGGATCTCCCTAAGATCAGTTGACAGTGGAAGAAAAAATTAGCCTGGTGTACAGATGGTTCTGCATGATATGCAGGCACCCTTGAGGGTGAAGAGCTGTAGCACTCTACCCCCTTTCTGGGATATCCCTGAAGGACAGTAGTGAAGGGAAATCCTCCTAGTTGGCAGAACTTTATGCAGGGCACCTAATTGTTCACGTTGCTTGGAAGGATAAATAGCCAACATGGAATTATACATTTATTCATGGGCTGTAGCCAATGCTTTGACTTGATGGTCAGGGACTTGAAAGGAACATGACTGGAAAACCAGTGACAATTCAACTTAGGGAAGAGGCATGTGAATAGACTTCTCTCACTGGGTAAAAATTAATGAATATATTTGTATCTATGTGAATGCTCAGCAAAGAGTGACAGCAGAGAGGGAGATTTCAATAATTAAGTGGATAGGATCACATGTTCTGTGGATACCAGTCAGCCTCTTTGCCAAGGCACCTCTGTTATAGCCCAAAGGGCTCATGAACAAGGTAACCATAATGGCAATAATGGAGGTTACGCATGGGATCAGAAACATGGATTTCCACTCACCAATGCCAAGTGCCCAGTCTGCCAGCAGCAGATAGCAACACTGAGTCCCTGATATGGCACCTTTCTTCAGGGTGTTCAGCCAGCTATATGATGACAGGTTAATTAGACTGGACTGCTTCTATCATAAAAAGAGTAGCATTTTGTCCTTTCTGGAATACACACTGACTCTGGATACAGATTTGCTTTATGTGCATGCAATGCTTCTGCCAAAGCTACCATCTGTGGAGTTTTAGAATGCCTTATCCACTGTCATGATATTCCACACAACATTCCTTGGAATTAAGGACCTCACTTTATAGTACAGCAATGGTCCCATGCTCATGCAATTTACTGATCTCACCATGTTTCTTACCATCCTTAAACAGCTGGCATCACAGAATGGTGGGAGGGCCTATTGAAGACTCAGTTACAGTACCAGCTAGGTGCAAATATATCGAAGTGCTGTGGAAAGTTTCTCCAGAAGGCTGTATATTCTTTGAATTAGCATCTAATATATGGTGCTTTTTAAAAAATTGCCAAGATTCACAGATCCCACAGTCAAGGGGTGGAAATGCAAGGGACCTCACTCAATATTTCCCCTAGTACCCACTAGTAACATTTTTCCTTCCTCTTCCTGTGACTTTATGCTCTGCCAACCTAGAGGTCTTTGTTCCAGAGGAAGTAATGCTTCCACTGGGAGACAAACCATGGTTTTCCTGAACTGAAGTAAACACTAGCACTTGGCCACACTGGTCTCCTCTTGCCTTTGAATCAACAGGCAAAGCAAGGAATTATTGTACTGGCTGGGGTTATTTTTATATGTACCATCAAAGGAAAACTATAGTTGAAAAATAGTTAAAGCTGGAAAATCAGATTTATTCAGGACAATTGTAATAGTGGAAAAGAGACTTCAGTATAGAACCTTGCTCAATTCCCAATACAGCATGGACAAGAGGGAATTTATAACCAAGAGACCTGGTGGAGGCCGGTGAATGTAATAATACGAAGTAGAAACATCAAGGGTAACAGAAATCCTGGCTACACCAATCTAACAGGATTCTTGCTGAAAAAAAGCCAGGCTAATTATATATCACCAGTTGAATCGCAAAGGAGGAGAAACTTGATTAGATAATGGAGGGTGATGAGACATGGAGTGTGAGGGACTCTTGTTAATCTGATTTAGCAGGGTTCTTGATAAGGATTTTAGAAGAAGGGTCACAGATGGGTCTAGGAGAAGTTTCAGGAGTCTGACTAAAGTTTGGTCAAGCACAGATTCTTTGTCAGTCCCCCATCTAGTTCAACAAAAGAGACATTCTTCTTTCCCTGTGAAAAATATAATTCAATTTTTTGTTCAATTACCTTTTAATCTTTAATGATCTGCTGAATTATCCCTTGAGACTTGGTAATAGAGGATATTTGCTGGATAGTGCTCACCATCAGGCATTTAATGAGGAATATTTTCTTTGAAAGTAAAAGAAAAACAAAAATTAATGTTGAAAACCAAATTTTTGATTCCAGCCAGCAGTGAGGCAAGAAGATTTCTAGATTTTCTGCTCAAAGCATCTTTATTTGGTGGACTGAGGATAGCAGTGACATCCAATTGATTTCCTGGTTTGAAGTTTGAATGTCTATGGTGATGGCACACTGTGGTGATGGGTTCTGATTAACTCTGTGTGGCTGACTGGGCAGCAGGCCTGAAGGTTGCCCATACATGTTCTATTGCAGTGATTTCCTTGAATTTTCTTTAGCATGTCATTCAGCTTATGTTTGGAGAGCTTTGGTATTAGTGCCATTTTACTTCTCAATCATTCAAGTCAGAAAGCAGAAAAATTGGAAATGTTAATTTGGAGAGTTGTAGCCAGATATTGGAAGAAACTAGAAGAATAGAAGATTTGCCAACGACTGACAAAATGTGCGAGATGGAGCCCACAAAGGTACGTTATAGTTTTCCATCAAAACATAAATTTTCTCTGTAAAATACCAATGTTTCTATCAGAGATAATCTAAGTAAAACTAATTTTCTTTATTGAGGTAACATTGGTTTATAACATTATATAAATTTCAGACGTACATAATTATCTTTTTCTGTATAGGTTTCATCATGTTCACCCCCCAAAGACTAATTACCGTCTATCACCACACACATGTGCCTAATCACCCCTTTTACCTTCCTTCTTCCTCCCTTCCCCTCTGGTAACCGCCAATCCAATCTCTGTCTCTATGTATTTGTTTGTTGTTTTTTCATCTTCTATTTATGAGTGAGATCATACAGTAGTTGACTTTCTCTTTCTGACTTATTTCACTTAGCATGATACCCTCGAGCTCCATCCATGTTGTCACAAATGGCAAGATTTCATCTTTTTTTATGGCTGAGTAGTATTCCATTGTGTATATATACCACATCTTCTTTATCCATTTGTCTCTTGATGGGCACCTACCTTTCTTCCAAGGCTTGGCTATCATGAATCATGCTGCAGTGAACATAGGGGTGCATATATCTTTATGCATTCATGTTTTCACGTTCTTTGGATAGTGGTGGAATAGCTGGATTGTAATGGATTAAAGACATGAATGTAAGCCCTGAAACTATAAAACTTCTAGAAGAAAACATAGGTAGTATGCTCTTTGACATTGGTCTTAGCAGCATATATTCAAGTACCATGGCTGACCAGGCAAGGAAAACAATAGAAAAAATAAACAAATGGAACTACATCAAACTAAAAGCCTTCTGCACTGCAAAGGAAAACATAAAACAAAAAGACAACCCAACAATTGGGAGAAGATATATGCAATCCACATATCTGATAAGGGGTTAGTGTCCAAAATATATAAAGAACTCATATATCTCAACAACAAAAAACCTAAAAATCCAATTAAAAAATGGGCAAAAGATCTGAACAGAAATTTTCCCAAAGATATACAGATGGCCAACAGAAACATAAAAGATGTTCCCTAATTATTAGGGAAATGCAAATCAAAACTACAATGATATTATCACCTCATGCCCATCAGAATGGCTATCATTAACAAGGCAAGACATAACAAGTATTGGAAAGGATGTGGAGAAAAAGGAACTCTCATACACTGCTGGTGGGTGTGCAAACTGGTGCAGTCACTAAGGAAAAAAGTATGGAGATTCCTCAAAAAAATTAAGACTAATTTGTTTACAAAATACACCTAGTATCATGAAATGGGGTCTTATTATTTATGTGCAGCAAGAATAATCACTGACGACATAAGCCTTTGCTGGAACTTTTCATACGGAAGCTCAGATGGGAGTTTTCAAACCTCTTAAGGCTAAGAAGTCAACTCAAGAACTTGCCACAGATTTTGCCTACAATAGCTATAGATTTGAGTAAATTGCTCTCTTCTCAAGGTCCCCAAAATATCCTGACTTTCCTGGGGGTGCTAGGAAGTGACCTTCTTCACTCACCTTAATGGGAGGAACCCTATAAGCCAGTTGTAGACCAGTTTTTCCAGGGGAATTTATAATTATTAGCTCCTTAAAGTCAACCTTAGTTTCTTAAAACTGTCTGGTCAAATATGATCATGTACATCAGTCTTAAATATGACATTCCAATCAAAGCCTTGGTTATATGCCCAATGTTTCCAATTGTGTCATGTTACAAGAGCAGTTCTTCTTTAGCCTATGCAAATAACTATATTGCCATAAAAATGAGAATATTCAATAAGAGTTTTTGAATTCTGCAGGAATCAGTTAGGGAGAAAAAGAAACTATTGCATCTTTGTTTAGAAAAATGTACTTTAGCAAATTCCTAAATGTTACACCTAGCTATAAAAGAAAAAGATTTCTTTAATTTAGAAAACAAAACATTTAAAAAAAAACAACGTTTCAAACAAAAATATAATTATAATCATTCTCATCAGTTTATTCAGCATTTAGAATTTATCCTTATTCTGTTTGATCTTGGTTTAACAGTTTTATCAATCCATCAGTGTCTTTATTTGTTCTGGAAAATTCTTACTCATTCCAGAAGCATGGTCTCAAAGTTACTGAAGTGAAGTCACCAGGGAGCATTTCCCCCTGTTACTGATTATCAACACTTTCAGAAAATAATCAAAGCAAAACAATAACTGTCTGTCAATGACAAGTGACTTAAAATGGCCATGGCTAAATTCTGATGAAAGCTCATTGAAAAAAGAAAATTAATTATTTCTGTGGCATACAACATTTTAACATAATAACCAGACAATGAGATTATTGAAAGATTTCTATGAAGTACGTGATTGTTAATTTTATGGGTTAACTTGACTTGGCTAAGGGAATTCCATATAGCTGGTAAAACATTATTTCTTGATGTGTCTGTGAGGGTATTTCTAGAAGGGAGTAGATTCAGTAGACTAAATTTGATTTGATTCAGTACATTTGAGCTAATTATTGAACTTTAATGCAAATACATTCTTATGTAGTACATTTAGCATATTTGATTCAGTAGACTGATTAAAGAGATTCACCCTCATCAATGTGGGCAGGCATCACCTAATCCAAACAGAGGTCAACAATAGAATAAAAAACAAAGGAAAAGCAATTATCTTTCCTCTCCTAGAGCTCTCCTAGAGCTGTCCATCATTTCCTGCCCTCGGACATCAATGCTCCTAGTTCTTGGTCTTTTGGACTCTGGGTCTTAAACCAGTAGCCCCCTGGGTCTCAAGCTTTCAGACTTAGATGGAATTATTCTTCCAGCTTTCCTACTTCTTCAGATTGCAGATGGCAGATTATGGGACTTCTTGGCCTCCCTAAATGCCTGAGCTAATTCCTATAATAAATTTTCTCTTAAATCCATTTAATTATCTATCTATCCATCCATCATCTATCTATCATCTGTCTGTCTATCTATCTATCTTAATATATATATAAATAAATGTGCATATCTAAATTTGTCTAAATATATATATGTGTGTGTGTGTGCGTGCACCCTATTGGTTCTAGTTGAGAATGTGTTTTCTGAATTGCTTCTGGCGTTGCTGAAATTGACTTTCTAATATCATTAGATTAAAGGATACTGATGACTTTGTTTTCAGCATTAAACAGAGCACTCATTCATGGTGAAAATTATTGTTACAGATATGCCAAATATTTGCATTGAATATTTCTAATCGATCACTTATAAGAAGCAAGGAGACAAGTAACTGCTTATGATACTTTTGAACATTTTCGGAGTACTTAGAAATATAATAACATTGGTTGGTCCCTCCCTATGCTGCTAGAAAAAGTAGTAGAAGAAGTGGATAAAGTCAGGGATTGGAAAACTCAGCTCAAGGGTTGCATAAATTACATAAGAGCTTCTAGGTGTACCCTGAGGGAGAGATTTACCTCCTGTGAAGGCTGCAGAAAATCAACTGTGATTGGCTGAATTTCAATGCAAGTTAAACTTCAATACTCCTGGGGTGTCTACTGTTAAACTGAGGACATTGATTGAGAAAGGAATCCTGTACTGTGCAATAGGGACATGTGGGAAGACCTGAAGAAGCTGAGAACATTGAGCCAGCAAATTCTAATGAGTCTTCTTTGCCAATGGAAGTAGTCTCCTTAACACCGGTGGCAGCAGCATCACCACCTCAAGTAGTAGCAGCCTCCCAGTCCACAGTGGTACCAGCAGTCTTTACACCTCCATCTGAGAGTATTAACCCTGTATTGCCTGAGATTATGGCAATGGCCTCCCCTGAGGCATTTGCCTCCTATGACTAGACTCAAATCCAATAAGGCCACTAAGGGTGAGGTACGAAGTGTGACCCAAGAGGAGGTGCACTACACTCCAAAAGAGCTACTTGGGTTTTCTAAATTAGACAAGCAGAAATATGGGGACTATGTGTGGGTATGGATATTTAAGGTGTGGGAAAATGGTGGAAGAAACATAACGTTGGATTAGGCTGAATTATTGATATGGATCCACTAAGCAGAGATTCTGCATTTAATGTTGAAGTGTGGGGAGTTAGAAAGGGCTGAAACAGTTAATTGGGTTGGTTGGCTAAAAGATGGATCAAAAGATGGCCCATTGTGAGTGAAATTAAAATGATCAACCTCTATTGGTTTAATGCAGAGGAAGGCATTCAAAAGCTTAGGGAGATTGGAATGTTCGAATGGATTTGTCATTAACGACTTACTCACCTACACGGAGAATGTCCACAAGACAAATCTTTCACTATGCTTTGATAAATTTGTGAGTGGAACCCCACCATTCTCGAAGAACTCCTTGATTGCTCTTCTCTCTAGACCACATCTTATAGTAGGAACTACCATCACTGGATTGGAAAATCTAAAGCAATGGGAGTAATTTGATCCCAGAGTAGCAGGGGCCAAGTGAATTCACTCAACCACCATGTTACCATGCATAGACTTTAGAGTCAAGACAGCAATCAGAATAGTCTGACTCACACAGACCTCTGGGGTTGGCTAATTAACCACGGTGTTCCTAGAAGTAAAAAAGATGAAGCCTACTAAATTCTTACTTGATCTGTATAAGCTAAAAATTTTTAGGTCAAATAATCAAAAATCTATCTCGAATCACAGAAATAGACAGCCTCAGCCCCTCAATTAATTCCCATACCTGAGCCAGTTTACAGAGCAAGGACTGTTTGAATGAAGGGGTGACCAGATCCTCTTGATGAAGGACCCTGATACACTATGAAAATTTTATACTTTTTTACTTTGCTCCCAAAGGTACTACTGCCTTTTACTAGGGTAACTATATATTGGGGGAAAATATCAGACAATTCTGGGACTACTGGACACTGGCTCTGAACTGACATGGTTTCCAGGAGATCAAAACGTCACTGTGGCCCTTTAGTCAGAGTGAAGACTTTTGGAAGTCATGTGATTAATGGAGTTTTAGCTTAGGTCCATATCACAGTAGATCCAGTGTGTTCCAGGAACCATGCTATGATTATTTCCCTAATTCTAGAATGCATAATTGGAATAGATATATTTAGCAGGTGACATAATCCTCACATTGGTTCCCTGACCTGAGGAGTGGGGACTACTATGGTGGGAAAGGACAATTGGAATCCATTAGAACTGTCTATACCTAGAAATACATTAGATCAAAGGCAATACCACATTCCTAGAGGGGTTGCAGAGATTTATGCTAACCTCAAGGATTTAAAGGATGCAGGAGCACTGATTTCCACCAATCCCTATTCAACTCTTCTATTTGTCCTATGTAGAAGACAGATGGGTCTTTGAGAAAGAGAGTGGGTTATCACAAGCTTAGCCAAGTGATGACTCCAATTGCAGCTGCCAGACCAGACGTGGTTTCATTGCCTGAGCAAATTGACACATCCCCTGGTACCTGGTGTGCAGCTACTGATCTGGCTAATGACTTTTTCGCTGTAGCTATCAATAAGATACACCAAACATGTTTCCCTTCAGCTGGTAAGGCCAGCAATACATCTTCACTTGTAGGATATGTCCTACAAGAAAGGCATATCAACTCTCCAGCCCAATATCACAATTTAATTTGCAACGATCCTGATATTTTTTCCTTCCAAAATATAACACGTTGGCTATTACACTGGTGGTATTATACTGATAGCACCCAGTGAGCATAAATAGTAACTACTCTGGACTTTTTTGTAAATTTGCGTGGTAGATGATGGGAAATAAGTCTGACTAAAATTCAGGGAAATTTTACCTAAGAGAAATTTTTAGAAATTCAGTTTTGTGTGGCATTTACGGATGCTTCTTTCAGGGTGAAGATTAAGTTGTTGCATCTGGCCCCTCCTACAACCAAGAAAGAGGCATATCACCTGGTGGACCTCTTTGGATTTTGGAGGCAACATATTCCTTGTTGGGTTGTGTTACTCCATTCTATTTATCTAGCGACTTGAAGAGTTGCTAGTTTCAAGTGGGGCCTAGAACAAGGGAAGGCTCTTCAATCGGTCCAGGCTGCTGTGTAAACTGCTCTGCCACTTGAGCCATATATTCTAGCAGTTCAAATGGTTCTTGAAGTTTCACTGACAGATAGGGATGCTATTTGGAGCCTTTGGCAGCCCCTAGAGGTGAATGCCAGTGAGGGGTTTAGGACTTTGCAGCAAGGTACTCTGTCATCTTCAGATAACTACCTTACTTTTGAGACCAATTCTTGGCCTGCTACTGGTCTGTAGCAGAGACTGATTGCTTGACAATGGGCTACGATGTTGCCATGAAACCAGAGCTGCTGATCATGAACTGGGTGTTATCTGACCTACCAAGTTTTGTTGTTGGGTGTTCACAGCAACACTGCAACAACAAATGGAAGTGGTATATATGTGATCAGGCTAGGGCAGACAATGAAGGCACAGGTAATCCACATGATGAAGTGTCACAAATGATTGTAGTTCTTACTCTTGCTACACTGCTTTCTCTCTCCTAGCATACACCTATGGCCTCATGGGCAGCTCCCAATGATCAGTTGACAGAGGAAGAAAATACACAGGCCTGGTTTACAGATGGCTCTGCAGAAAATGCTGTTATCACCCAAAAGTGAAGAGCTGCAGTACTATAGCCCCTCTCTGAAGGATAGCGGGAAAAGGAAAGTCTCCTAGTGGGCAGAACTTTATGCAGTGCACATGGTTCTTCAATTTGCTTGAAAGGAGAAATGGCCATATGTGTAAGAATATACCATTACATGGGCAATGGCCAATGCTTTGCCTTGATGGTCAGGGATTTGACAGGTATATGATTAGTAAATTGCTGACAATAAAATTTGGGGAAGAGGTATGTCAATACACCTCTCTCAGTGGGCAAAAGAATATGAAGGTTTTGTTTCCAACGTAAATGCTCACTATGGTTGACCTCAGGAGAGGAGGATTTCAATCAAGTGGATAAGATGTCACTTTCTATGCATCCCAGTCAGTCTCTTTCTCCATCCACACTTGTCATTGCCCAATGGGCTATTGAACAATGTGGCCACAGTGGGGTGATGGAGATAATGCATGAGCTGAGCAACATGGACTTACACTCAACAAGGTTGAGAGCCCAATATGCCTGTAGGGGAC
The DNA here is from genome assembly GCF_020826845.1 of Diceros bicornis minor. Taxonomy (NCBI): domain Eukaryota; kingdom Metazoa; phylum Chordata; class Mammalia; order Perissodactyla; family Rhinocerotidae; genus Diceros; species Diceros bicornis. The sequence goes on from NC_080744.1 coordinate 76,526,496, forward strand.
AGAAATATTAAATCCCTGCTATGGCACCATTCCTTGGGGTGCTCAGCCAGCTACATGGTGGCAAGTTCATTTCATTGGTCTTCTTCTATCAAGGAAGAGGCAGCATTTGTCCTTACTGAAAGAGACATTTACTCTTGGTATGAATTTGCTTTGTCTGCATGCAATGCTACTGCCAAAACTACCATTCATGGACTTAAAGAAAGCCTCATACACTATCGTAGTATTCCGCAACACATTGCGTCTAACCAAAGAACTTACTTCACAGCAAAAGAAGTATAGCAACGGTCCCATGCTCATGGAATTTACTGGTTTCATCATGTAACCCACAATCCTGATGCAGCTGGTTTGATAAAATGGTAAAAGGGCATTTTGACAACTCAGTTACAGTTCCTGCTAGGTGGTAATATTTGTAGTGCTGTGGCAAGGTTCTTAAGGAGGCTGTATATGATCTGAATTAGCTTCCAATATATGGTGCTGTTTCTCTGATAGCCAATATACATAGGTCCAGGAATCAAGGTTTGGAAATAGGAGCAGCTCACTATTACCCCTAATGACCTACTGGCAACATTTTTGCTTCCTGTTCCTATTTTATGCCCTGCTGACCTAGAGATCTTAGTTCCAAAGGAGAGAATGCTTCTACCATCAGACAAAACAATGATTCCCATGAATAGAGTGTTAAGACTTTCATCTGGAACTTTGGATTTCTCTTGCCTCTGAATCAATAGGCAAAAGGAGCAGTTACTGTGCTGAGCGAGGTCACTAATTCTAATTATTGTCAGAGGAAAACCATAGCTGGCTATAGGAAAAGGCATCTAGGAATGGCCTCAGGAAAACCACAAATTGGCCATAACTGGGCTCAATCCCAAATAGTTTTTGCAAGTGGGAATTTATATTCCAAGAACCTGGTGGTGCTCACTGGGTAGAACATTACTAATAAAAAAGAAGAATAAGTGGTCTTCCTAACTCAACAGATGTACAGAATTGTTGCTGAAGACAGACTAGGCTGATCAGACATTACCTGGTGAAAGGTGGAGTATGAGAAATGTGATTAGATATCAGGGGTGATCAGAAATGGAGGATAACAGACTCTTGCTAAACTCACTTAGCAGGGTTCATGCTAAGGGTTTTACAAGAAAGTACACCATGGGACCTCAGAGAAGATTCAGGTGTCTGAATAAAGTTTGGTCAACAAATGAATCTTTATCAGTCCCCTTCTTGTTCAAGGAAAAAAGAGATATTTTTCTTTTCTTTGGATAATATAAGTCTATTTCTTGTTCATTCACCCTTTATTCATTAAGGACCACCTGCATCATCTATTAAGACTTGGTTGTAGTGGACATTTGCTGGATAGTGCTAGCTGTCAGGCATTTAATGAGGGAAAGTTTCTATGAAAATTAAAGAAAAGTAAAGATTAATAGTTAAAAACCCATTCTCTGGTTTCAGAAGGCAACCAGTCAAGAACATTTGTTTATGTTTGGCTCAAAGCATCACAGATTGTGGAGTGAGGGCAGCAGCGGCAATCCAATGGATTTCCTTGTTTGCAGTTTAAATGTCTGTGGTGATGGCATTAAGTGTTCTGGTAAACTTTCTTAGTGGTTCATACAGCAACAAGGCACAAAGTTTGCCCATTCCTGACTTGTTGTGTTGATTTCCTTGATGTTTATACCAAGTTATCCAGCATCAATTTGCAGAACTTCAGGAAAAGGGCAGTTTTAGTTCTCAATGATTCCAAGTGAGATGGGAGAAAAATTGCAAATGTTAATTTGGAGAGTTCTAGCCAGATATGGGAGGAAACTAAAAGAAGTAAAGATTTGTCAAGACTGGTAAATCATGCAAGAAAAAACCCACAAAGATACATTACAGTTTTCCATTGAACATAATTTTCTCTTTACAGTCACCACTTGTTCTATCAGAAAGAATCAAAGTCAGACTAATTTGTTTGCAAAATAAGTCCAATCTCATTAAAGTTGTTCTGATTATTTGTGTGCCTGCAGCAAGTTTAGTAATTGGCCGCATATGTTTCTTGAGTTTGCTTTGCTGGAACTTCGCATAGGGATTTTACTGGACTTTTCAAAGCCTCTCAAAGCTAGAAACCCAGGCTAAGAAGTTGCCACAAGGGGTCGGCCCCGTGGCTTAGCAGTTAAGTGCGCATGCTCTGCTACTGGCAGCCTGGGTTCGGATCCTGGGTGCGCACCGACGCACCGCTTCTCCAGCCACGCTGAGGCCACATCCCACATACAGCAACTAGAAGGATGTGCAACTATGACATACAACTATCTACTGGGGTTTTGGGGAAAAAAGCAGGAGGATTGGCAATAGATGTTAGCTCAGAGCTGGTCTTCCTCAGCAAAAAAAGAGGAGGATTAGCATGGATGTTAGCTCAGGGCTGATCTTCCTTTCACACACAAAAGAGAAGTTGCCACCAGATTTTACCTGCATTACCTATAAATTTGGGTGAATTCCTCTCTTCTTTATATCTCCATAATATCCTGAGGTTCCTGGGCCTGCCAGGAAGTAACCTTTCTTACAGACTTGTAAGGTGGGGAACACCACACCAGGCATAGGCCAGATTTTTCAAGGGCTTTATAGGCATTGGCTCCTTAAACTCAAACTTAGTTCCTTAAAGCTGTGTGGTCATATCAGATTCCATGTACATAATTTCTTGAATATAACATTCCAATCAAAGTCTTCATAATATAACCAATGATTCCAGTTGTGTCTTGATAAAGGAGAACAGATTATTACTTTGAACTTATACAAATAACTATATTGCCATCAGTATAAGAATACTCACTAAGAGTTTTCAAATTCTGGAGGAATCAGGTAGGGAGAAAAATTAATTATGTCTTTGTCCACAAAGGTATACTTTACCAAATTGGTGGAAGTTACACCTGGCTTCAGAGAAAAGGTGTTCCTTCAATCTAGAAAAGAAAACATTACAGTAAACCAAAGTTTCAAGCAAAAATTTATAAAAATTATAACAAGTATTAGAAAAGATGTGGAGAAAAGGGAACCCTCATGCACTGCAGGTGGGAATGTAAACTGGTACAACCACTATGGAAAACAGTATGGAGAAGCCTCAAAAATTAAGAATAGAAATACTATGATGCAGCTATACACTTCTGGGTATTTATCCAAAGGACACAAAAACACTAACTTGAAAATATATATGCGCCCTTATGCTCATTGCAGCATTATTCACAATAGCCAAGACATGGAAACAACCTAAGTGCCCATCAGTGGATAAATGGATAAAGAAGATATGGTATATACATACAATGCAATACTACTCAGCCATTAAAAAGATGAAATCTTGCCATTTGTGACAACTGGGATGAACCTTGAGGCTTTTACGCTAAGCAAAGTAAGTCAGACAGAGAAAGCCAAATACCATGTGATTTCACTCATATGTGGAAGATGAAACACACACACATGCACAAACAAGCAAATAAAACAAGAATAATAAACACATAGAAACAGAATAGATTGGTGGTTACCAAAGAGGAAGGGGGAGGGGGAAGGTGAAAAAGTATAATTGTCCTCATCAGTTCATTCAGCCACATGGAATTAATTGTTGTGATTTATCTGATGTTAGCAGTTAGTAACTCTCAGCTTCAGCCCTTCTGGAAATTCTTATTCTGTCCATTGGCATGGATTCAAATTTATTCAAATTATGCCATCATAGACCACCATGGTCTGTAGCTGATTATGAACATTTTCAGACAAAATCAAAGCAAAACAATAAATATATGTGAATGACAAATGAATTAAAATTGCTGTGGTTATCTTCAAATGACGGCTCATTAAATAAGAAAAATTAGTTATTTCTGTGGTTGCAATACTGTAACATGATAACCATCCAACTAGGGTATTGATAGATCTTTAAGAACTTTATACAATTTCTGGAATATCTGTATTGGTAACATATGTCCATGAACATATAACATAAGAAGGTTTATCATCACTTCTTATTTGACAATGCTTCTCAAGTAATTTAACAAACCAAATAAATCTCATTAATCCAGCAGCTCTCTTTTGGAAGGTGAGAGACAAATCCTTTGAGACAATCCAGGGGCCCTCTGGAAAATCTCAAAGTTAGCTTTAGGTCAAAAAGACTCCAATTAAATATTGATTTTGAGGAGTCATCCAAAATGTCAAAAGATTTGAACATTTGACTAAATAAGATCACAGGTAACTATAAAACCATACTTAGTTATCCATTTAACCAAGGTGACAATTAAAATATTTCAAAAGCAAACATAGAAAGTTATATAGTGATAAAAATGTAGCTCTTTTAATATTGAGAAAACTCTGTTTTCTTAAGTATTCGAGGAATTGATAGAGGAGTGATGTCAGAATCATGACAGAGTGAGCTGTTCCCTTTTTCTCTTCCCGATTAAGTTACAACTAAAGAGACATCAATAACTGACAGAAGATTCCCAGACAGCACAACAGGATGCCTGAGAGATCCACTCAGCTATACATCTGAAGGTGGGTGGGCTGGATCCCCAGAAAGCAGTGGAAGTAAGTGAGTGCACCCCTTCCCCTCGCTGGCAGCAGCAAGCCAGGTCATGGAGCCTCACACAGTGGTCAGGAGCAACTGTAAGAGGAGGCAGGGGCAGCCCAGCATAGTAGCCCAGAGTGGTAGCCTGGCCTGCAGGAGCACCGACGATGTCATGGCAGCCTCACCCCTGGGAACACTCCCTGAGTGGCAGTGGCTCAGACCCCAGGAAGGAGCCCTGCCCACCAAGCACAGCAGTGGGCATGATTGTAAGAGGAGGTGGGGGCAGCCCAGCATGTGCACAAACACCTTTGGAGGAGTAGCCTGGCCTGCGGAAGCACCCACAATGCTTCAGCAACCTCACCTGTGGGAATGCTCCCCACGAAGTGGAAGCAGCGTAGTCCCTGTGAAGGAGACCCACTCACCAAGTGGAGCAGCTCAGCCAAACCACAAACAAACACAGGGCTGGCCCAAGCCAGCACAACCTGCCTGGTGAGCACAGAGGCCATGCTCCTCCAAGAGCGACCTGCTGAGTACCTGTGGCCAGCCCGTGAAAATGCAGGGCAGCTGTACCTGCATAACCTCCAGCAGACAGAGTGGGATCAGTAACACAGCTCCTGCTTCCCCCCAAGGTGGTAGGTGGAATCTGTGACCTATTACCACAAATGCACTGGCAAAGGATCAGTTCATAAAACACCATGAAAAACTACACTAACACTTCAGAGCAGAAGCAAAATGACAAGTCCCCAGAAACCAATCCTGAAGTCACAGAAATTTATAATCTAAATGACAGAGGATTTAAAATAGTGGTCATAAAGAAACTCAGTGAGTTACAAGAAAACTCAGAAAGACAGTTCAATGAGCTCGGTAATAAAACTAATGAGCAGAAGGAATACTTCACCAAAGAGATGGGAGTCCTTAAAAAATATACAGAAATTTGGGATATGAAGAAGACAATGAGATAAAAAATAATCTAGAAACCATAAAAAATAGAGCTGAAGTAATGGAGGACAAAATTAGTGAATTCAAGGACATGAATCTAGAAATGCTTCAGATGGAGGAGGAGAGAGAACTAAGAGTTTTAAAAAATGAAGAAAATCTTCAAGAAATATCAGACTCAATTTGGAAAAGCAACATAAGAATTATAGGTATTCCAGAGGAAGAAGGGAGGGAGAAAGGAGCAGAGAGCTTGTTTAAAGAAATAATAGCTGAGAACTTCCCAAACCTGGGGAAGGATCTGGACTTGCAAGTACATGAAGCCAACAGAACTTCTAACTACATTAATGCAAAAAGACCTTCTCCAAAGCGTATAATAATAAAACTGGCAAAAGTTGATGACAAAGAAAAAATATTAAGGACAGCACAGCAGGAGAAAATAACCCACAAAGGAACCTCTATCAGGCTTTCAGTGGATTTCTCAGCAGAAATCTTACACAATAGGAGAGAATGGAATGATATATACAAAATACGAAAGGACAAAAACTTTCAGCCAAGAATACTCCATCAAGTGAAATTATCCTTCAGATATGATAGAGAAATGAAAGGTTTCCCAGATAAACAAAAGCTAAGGGAGTTCATTACCACTAAGCCTCCCTTATGAGAAGAGTTGAAAGGAGCCCTCCTATTTGAAACTAAGAAGCAGAGGTTTATAAAACCTTGATCAAGGAGATAAATAGATAGACTCAGAAAGTTGCAGTCTGTATCAGAATAAGTTAGTAAAAATTTAATTATAAGATAAAAAATAAAGAGAACAAAAGTGTCAAAAATAACTATAAACACATCAATTTAATACAAAGTCACAACACATAAAAGAACAATTTGTGACAACAATAACTCACAAGGGGAAGAGGAAAGTGATGGAACCCGCTTAGGCTAATAGAGATAAAAGACTATCAGAAAATGGACTATCTCATCTATGAGATCTTTTATACAAACCTCATGGTAACCACACACACACAAAAATCAGAGCAGAGCCACAAATCATACATACAGAGAAAACTGAGAAAATGATTACAGGAAACCACCAAACTGAAATGGCAGTCAGAAATACACAGGAAGAGAAAGAATGGAAATATAGAACAATCAGAAAACAAGAGATAAAATGGCAGTATTAAGCCATCATGTATCAATAATCACTCTCAATGTAAGTGGATTTAATTCTCCAATCAAAAGACACAGAATGGCTGGATGGATTAAAAAACAAGTCTCAACAATATGTTACCTCTGGGAAACATATCTCAGATCTAAAGATAAACATAGGATCAGAGTGAAGGGATGGAAGATGATACTCCAAGCAAATGGCAAGAAAAGAAAGCAGGTGTTGCCATACTTACATCAGACAAAGCAGACTTCAAGATAAACAAGGCAATGAGAGACAAAGAGGGGCAGTATATCATGATGAAAGGAACATTTCACCAAGATGACATAATACTTATGAATATATATGCATCTAACACAGGAGCACCAAAGTATATAAGGCACCTATTAACAATCTGAAAGGGAGAAATGGAGAGCAACACAGTAATACTGGGGACCTCAACACCGCACTTACATCAATAGATAGATCATCCAGACAGAGAGTCAACAAGAAAATAGTGGACTTAAATGAAACACTAGACCAGATGGACTTAATAGATGTATATAGAACATTCCACCCAAAAACAGCAGAATACACATTCTTCTCAAGTGCACATGGACCATTCTCAAAGATAGACTACATGTTGTGAAATAAGGTGAGCCTCAATAAATTTAAGAAGACTGGAGTCATATCAAGCATCTTTTCTGACCACAATGCTATGAAACTAGAGATCAACTGCAAAAAAAAGCTAGGAAAGTCACAAATATGTGGACACTAAACAACATGCTACTGAACAACCATTGGATAAATTAAAAAATCGAAGAGGAAATAAAAAAGTGCCTGGAGACAAATGAAAATGAAAATACAACATACCAACTCTTATGGGATGCAGCAAAAGTATTACTAAGTGGGAAATTTGTAGCAATACAGTCCCACCTCAACAAAAAAGGAAAATATCAAATAAATGATCTTAAACTAAACCTAACAGAACTGGAAAAAGAAGAACAAACAAAGCCCAAAGTCAGCAGAAGGAGAGACATAATAAAAACGAGAGCAGAAATAAATGAAATAGAGACTAAAAAACAGTAGAAAGGATGAATGAAACTAAGAGCTGGTTCTTTGAGAAGATAAACAAAATTGACAAACCCTTACCCAGACTCACTAAGAAAAATAGAGAGAAGGCTCAAAAAATTAAATTAAAAATGAAAGAGGAGAAATTACAATGGATACCACAGAAGTACAAAGGATTATAAGTGAATACTCTGAAGAACTATATGCCAACAAATTGGACAATCTAGAAGAAATGGATAAATTCTTAGATTCAAATAACCTCCAAAAACTAAATGAAGAAGAAATAGATAATCTGTATAGACCAATCACAAGTAAAGAGATTGAAACGTTAATCAAAAACCTCCCGCCAAATAAAAGTCCAGGACCAGATGGTTTCTCTGGAAAAGTCTACCAAACATTCGAAGAAGATTTAATACCTATCCTTCTCAAACTATTCCAGAAAATTGAAGAGGGTGCAACACCTCCTAACTCATTCTATGAGGCCAACATTACCCTGATACCAAAACCAGACAAGGACAAAAAAGGAAGGAAAATTACAGGCCAATATCGCTGATGAATATACATGCAAAAATCCTCAACAAAATAGTGGCACATTGAATACATCAATACACTAAAAGGATCATACACTATGATAAAGTGGGATTTATACCAGGGATGCAGGGATGGTTCAACATATGCAAATCAATCAATTTTGATACATCACATTTAAAAAATGAGGAATAAAATCACATGATCATCTCAATACGTTCAGAGAAAGCATTTGACAAGATCCAACATGCATTTATAATAAAAACTCTCAAAAAAATTGGCATAGAAGGAAAGTACCTCAACATAATAAAGGACATATATAACAAACCCACAGCCAACACCATACTTAGTGAAAAACTGAAAGTCATTGCTCTGAAAACAGGAACAAGACAAGGGTGCCCACTCTCACCACTTCTATTCAACATAGTACTAGAGGTTTTGGCCAGAGAAATTAGGCAAGAAAAAGAAATAAAAGGTATCTAAATTGGAAAGACAGAAGTGAAATTCTTCCTATTTGAGTATGACAATGTTCTATTATAGAAAATCCTAAGGATTCCATCAGAAAACTATTAGAAATAATGAACAACTACTGCAAAGTAGCAGGGTACAATATCAACTTACAAAAATCAGTTGCATTTCTATACACTAAATATGAACGAGCAGAAAGAGAGGTCAAGAATGCAATCAGGGGATCTCGAGTCAAGATGGCGGTGTAAGCAGACTCGGAACTCACCTCCTCCCGTGGACACAGCCAATTTACACCTACTGGTGGAAAAATTACCCCTGAGACAGAACTGAAAACTGGATAAGAAGAACTCTGGCAACAACGGGCAATCCTAACTGAGGTGGAAGAGGCAGAGACTCCCTTCTGGAGAGGAAAAACGCTGCCCTCACAAGCCACCAGCTTCACAGCCGCCGGGAGCAGCCCACAGGTATGCAGCCCTCGCTGGAGGTGCAGGGCCCTGAGCCGGGGAGTGCCCCCGCAGTGGGCATTTTGTGGACCCAGCACAATCGAGACCAGTGGCATAATATCTGACTTTGCCTGCTACTAAAACATTGGGGAGCACCCCCAGAAAACCCAGTTAACAAAGAAACTAAAACCGGCTCTTAAAGTGCCTGCGCGCAAACTCACCCATTTCAGAAAGCATCCTAAAATCACCAGAAAGAAAGGTGCACAGTGCTTTGGTGAAAAGAGACTCACCTGATAGGCCCTGAGTGCATCTGGGTGAGGGGTGAGACCTCTCCAGGGATTGGGACATTGGCGGCGGCCATTGTTTTGGCCTGGTGTGGGCATGCTGACACAGACACCATTGGAGTTCTCCCTGGTGCCTGCTAGCCCAGGGTCTGCCCCACCCACTAGAGAACCGATTTAATCCAGCTCAGCCAGGAAAGGCAGCCCACCCTAGAGACTGGCCCCACCCAACAATAAGCACTCAGGCAACTTGCGGGCCTGCATAGATTGGTGACTGGATTCTCTGCAGCCTGGCCATTGAGCCAACTTTAGTGGGGCAGGGCGTGCACAAGGAGCTGGTGGAGAGTGTGGGGCGGTGGCGGAGTGTGTGGGTCTCCCGCCATGGAGAGACTGGGTCTGCTTGGGGAGGTCAGGGCGCGGACACGGGTCAGGACTGTGTTGACTGTCTGTGTGGACCTGTGGGCGGCAGGGCTTGTCAGCTGCAGAAGACTTGTGCTTCTCAAAGACCCACATAGGGGGTTTGCCCCACCTTCCAAAGCCTGAAACAATTAGGTGCTCCTGTGCCTGAGGCCAGCCCCACCCAGCTGCAATCCTCAGAGAGCTGACAAGAGACCTAATAGGCTAGAGCCTTACAGCAATTGTAAGGCCCCGAGCCTAACAACCTGCCACGCTGGGGGCCTACTCACTTAAAAGAAATACTGCAACACAAATGTGGTATTAGAACTTGCAGCCAACTGTGCTGGGGCTCCCCACACCTGATAAAGAAACTGAAGGGCCAACAACAACTACAAGCAGCTGAGCATTACAACAGCTGGTCAGGAGCATAATTCGGCCTCCCTGGGTGCCTACAGGGATAGCAAACAGGCCACAACAGAAGGACACATGTAGCCCACATACGGGTCACCCCTGGAACATTGAGAACTGAGGGAAGCACACTGGAAGCCTCCTAAGGCATCACTTACGTAAAGTCAGCAATCCAAGAGCAGGAGACGTAGCTGACCTACCTAATACGTAGACACAACACAAGGAAAGTTGCAAAATGAGAAGGCAAAAGAATACATTCCAAGTAAGGGAACAGGACAAAACCCCAGAAAAGGAACTAAGTGAAACAGAAATGAGCAACCTACCTGACAGAGAGATCAAACTAAGAGTGTTAAGGATTCTCACTGATCTGGGGAGAAGAATAGATGAACTCAGTGAGAATGTCAACAAAGAATTGGAAGATATAAAAAAGAACCAATCAGAAATGAAGAATACAATACTGGAAATGAAAAATTCATTAGTGGGACTCAAAAGCAGAGTAGAGGATACAGAAGAATGGATCTGTCAGCTGGACGAAAGACTAGAAGAAATTACACAAGGTGAACAGGTAAAAGAGAAAAGAATTAGAAAGAGTGAGGACAATCTAAGGGACCTTTGGGACAACATCAAGTGCACTAACATCTGTGTTATAGGTGTCCTGGAAGGAGTAGAGCGAGACAAAGGGGCAGAGAATCTATTTCAAGAAATAATAGATGAAAACTTCCCTAACCTAAGGAAGGAAACAGACATCCAGGTACAGGAACCACAGAGAGCCCCAAACAACAAAAACCCAAAGAGGCCCACACCAAGACACATCATAATCAAAATGTCCAGAATTGAAGATAAAGAGAGAATCCTAAAAGCCGCAAGAGAATGTCAAGTTACATACAAAGGAAACCCCATAAGGCTATCAGCTGACTTCTCAGCAGAAACCTCACAGGCTAGAAGAGAATGGCACGATATATTTAAAGTGATAAAAGGAAAAAACTTACAGCTAAGAATACTCTACCCAGCAAGGTTATCGTTGAAAATGGAAGGAGAGATCAAAATTTTCCCAGACAAGCAAAAATTAAAGGAGTTTGTCACCAAGAAACCAGTGCTACAAGAAATGTTAAAGGGACTGATTTAAGGGGAAAAGAGAAGACCACAAATAGGAAAAATTATCTATTTCCATGATAAGAACATAATGGATACAAATGCACAAAAAAGAGGTTCGATATGATATCAAAAACATAACAGGAGGGAGGAGGGGAGTTAAAGTGTATAGCTTGCAGACAGAGGTCAAACTAAAGTGACCATCAATTCTGTATAGAAGAAGAAAGGAACAGAGAAGGACTACTAAAACACTGAGAAAAAGCAAAAAGTTAAAAAATGGCAGTAAGCACATACTTATCAATAGCTACTTTAAACATCAATGGACTAAATGCTCCAATTAAAAGGCATAGGGTGGCTGAATGGATAAAAAAACAAGACCCATATATATGCTGCATACAAGAGACACACTTCAGACCTAAAGACACTCACAAACTGAAAATAAAGGGATGGAAAAAGATACTCCACGCAAATGGCAAGGAAAAGAAAGCTGGGGTAGCAGTACTCATATCAGACAAAATAGACTTTAAAACAAAAACTGTAAAAAGAGACAAAGAAGGGCATTACATAATGATCAAGGCAACAATCCAACAAGAGGATATAACACTTGTAAATATCTACCCACCCAATGTAGGTGCACCTAAATATATAAACCAATTATTAAAAGACATAAAAACAGAAATAGACAGTAACACAATAATAGTAGGGGACATTAACACTCCACTTAACCAACAGATAGATCATCCAAACAGAAAATCAATAAGGAAACATTGGCCTTAAATGACACACTAGAACAGATGTACCTAGTAGATATATACAGAGCATTCCATCCAAAAACCAAGGAATACACGTTCTTTTCAAATGCACATGGAATATTCTCCAGGATTGATCACATATTAGGCTACAAAACAAGTCTCCATAAATTTAAGAATATTGAAATAATACCAAGCATCTTTTCTAACCACAACGGTATGAAACTAGAAATCAACTATAGGAAGAAAATCAGAAAAGCCACAAATACGTGGAGATTAAACAAAATGCTACTGAACAACGACTGGATTAACGAAGAAATCAAAGAAGAAATCAATAAACCTGGGGACAAATGAAAATGAAAATACGACATGCCAGAATTTATGGGATACAGCAAAAGTGTTTCTGAGAGGGAAGTTTATAGCAATACAGGCCTATCTCCACAAACAAGAAAAATCTCAAATAAACAATTTAACAATGCACCTAAAGGAACTGGAAAAAGAAGAACAAACCAAGCCCAAAATCAGTAGAAGAAGGGAAATCATAAAAATCAGAGCAGAAAAAAATGAAATAGAGACCAAAGAAAACAATAGAAAAATTAATAAAACCCATAGCTGGTTCTTTGAAAAGATCAACAAAATTGACAAACCTTTCGCTAGACTCACCAAGAAAAAAAGTGAGAAGGCACAAATAAGCAAAATCAGAAATGAAAGAGGAGAGGGTACAACAGACACCTCAGAAATACAAAAGATTATAAGAGAATACCATGGAAAGCTATATGCCAACAAATTCGACAATCTGGAAGAAATGGATAAATTCTTAGAATCATACAACCTTCCACAATTGGGTCAAGAAGTAGAGAATTTGAATAGACCAATCACCAGTAAGGAGATTGAAACAGTAATCACAAACCTCCTCAAAAATAAAAGTCCAGGACCAGACGGCTTCCCTGGTGGATTCTACCAAACATTCAAAGAAGACTTAATACCTATCCTTCCCAAACTCTTCCAAAAAATTGAGGAGGGGGGCAAGCTCCCTAACTCATTCTATGAAGCTGACATTACCCTGATACCAAAACCAGACAAGGACAACACAAAAAAAGAAAATTACAGGCCAATATCACTGATGAACATCGAAGCAAAAATCCTCAACAAAATACTAGCAAATCGCATACAACAATACGTTAAACAGATTATACACCATGATCAAGTGGAATTTATTCCAGGTATGCAGGGATGGTTTAACATTCGCAAATCCATCAATGTGATACACCACATTAATAAAATGAGGAATAAAAATCACATGATCATCTCAATAGATGCAGAGAAAGCATTTGACAAGATACAGCATCCATTTATGATAAAAACTCTGAATAAAATGGGTATAGAAGGAAAGTACCTTAACATAATAAAGACCATATATGAGAAACCTACAGCTAATATCATCCTCAATGGTGAAAAACTGAAAGCTATCCCTCTAAGAACAGGAAGCAGACAAGGATGCCCACTGTCATCACTCCTATTTACCATAGTACTGGAAGTCCTAGCCAGAGCAATCAGGCAAGAGAAAGAAATAAAAGGGATCCAAATTGGAAAGGAAGAAGTGAAACTGTCACTATTTGCAGATGACATGATTTTATATACAGAAAACCCTAAAGAATCCACCAGAAAATTTTTAGAAGTAATAAACGAATATGGTAAATTTGCAGGATACAAAATCAACATACAAAAATCAGTTGCATTTTTGTACACTAACAATGACGTAGCAGAAAGAGAAATTAAGAATACCATTCCATTTACAATGGCAGCAAAAAGAATAAAATACCTAGGAATAAACTTAACCAACGAGATGAAAGAGCTGTACACCGAAAACTATAAAACATTTCTGAAAGAAATTGCAGAAGACACAAACAAATGGAAAGATATTCCGTGTACTTGGATTGGAAGAATTAACATAGGTAAGATGTCCATACTTCCTAAAGCCATCTATATATTCAATGCAATCTCTATCAAAGTCCCAACAACATTTTTCACAGAAATAGAACAAAGAATCCTAAAATTTATATGGAACAACAAAAGACCCCGAATAGCTAAAGGAATCCTGAGAAAAAAGAACAAAGCTGGAGGTATCACACTCCCTGATTTCAAAATATACTACAAAGCTATAGTAACCAAAACAGCATGGTACTGGCACAAAAACAGACACACAGATCAATGGAATAGAATCGAAAGCCCAGAAATAAACCCACACATCTATGCACAGCTAATCTTTGACAAAGGAGCCGAGAACATACAATGGGAAAAAGAAAGTCTCTTCAACAAATGGTGTTGAGAAAACTGGATAGCCACATGCAAAAAAACGAAAGTAGACCCTTACGGTACGCCATACACAAAAATTAACTCCAAATGGATTAAAGACTTGAATGTAAGACCTGAAACTGTGAAACTACTAGAAGAAAACATAGGCAGTATACTCTTCGACATCAGTCTTAGCAACATGTTTTTAAACACCATGTCCGACCGGGCAAGAGAAACAATAAAAAAATAAACAAATGGGACTACATCAAACTAAAAACCTTCTGCACAGCAAAGGAAACCATCAACAAAACAAAAAGACAAGCTAACAATTGGGAGAAGATATTTGCAAACCATACATCTGATAAGGGCTTAATCTCCAAAACATATAAAGAACTCATGCATCTCAACAACAAAAAAACTACCAACCCAATTAAAAAATGGGCAAAAGACCTGAACAGACATTTCTCCAAAGAAGATATACAGATGGCCAACAGGCACATCAAAAGATGTTCAAAATCACTATCAGGGAAATGCAAATCAAAACTACAATGAGATATCACCTCACGCCTGTCAGAATGGCTATAATTAATAAGACAGGAAACAACATGTGTTGGAGAGGATGTAGAGAGAAGGGAACCCTCATACACTGCTGGTGGGAGTGCAAACTGGTGCAACCACTATGGAAAACAGTATGGAGAGTCCTCAAAAAATCAAGGATAGAACTACCATATGATCGAGCTATTCCACTGTTGGGTATTTATCCAAAGAACTTGAAAACACCAATTTGTAAAGGTACATGCACCCCTGTGTTCATTGCAGCGTTATTCACAATAGCCAAGACTTGGAAGCAACCTAAGTGCCCATCAAGGGACGAATGGATAAAGAAGCTGTGGTATATATACACAATGGAATACTACTCAGCCATAAGAAACGATGAAATCCAGCCATTTGTGACAACATGAATGGACATTGAGGGTATAATGCAAAGTGAAATAAGTCAGAGGGAGAAGGTCAAATACCGTATGATTTCCTTCATTAAGTAGTAGATAATAACAACAATAAACAAACACATAGGGACAGAGATTGGATTGGTGGTTACCCGAGGGCAAGGCGGGAGGGAGGAGTGTGAAAGGGATAATTCGGTACATGTGTGTGGTGATGGGTTGTAATTAGTATTTTGGTGGTGAACATGATGTAATCTATGCAGAAATAGAAGTATAATGATGTACACCTGAAATTTTTACAGTGTTATAAACCAAAGTTACTGCAATAAACAAAAAATTAAAAAAAAAAAGAATGCAATCAGATTTACAATTGCAACTAAAAGAATAAAATATCTAGGAATAAATTTAACCAAGGAGCTGAAAGACCTATACAGTGAACAGTACAACACATTAATGAAAGAAATCGAAGAGATATAAAGAAATGGAAAGATATTCATGCTCACAGATTGGAAGAATAAACATAGTTAAAATGTCCATATTACCTACAGCAATCTACAGATTCAATGCAATCCCAATCAGAATCCAAAATTTATGTGGAACAACAAATTTATATGGAACTACAAATTTATATGGAACTACTAAATTGTTGTTGTTTATACGGACAACATATAAACTAAATTTGTTTTGATATATGGAAGAATAAAATTTATATGTAACAACAAAAGATCCAGAATAGCCAAAGCAATTCTGAGAAAAAACAACAAAGCTGGAGGAATCAATCCCTGATTTCAAAATATACTACAAAGCTATAGTAATCAAAACAGCATGGTACTGGCACAAAAACAGACACACAGATCAATGGAACAGAACTGAAAGCCCAGAAATAAAACCACAAACATACGAACAGCTAATCTTCAATAAAGGAGCCATGAACATACAATGGAGAAAGGAAAGTCTCTTCAATAAATGGTGTTTGGAAAACTGGACAAACACATGTGAAAGACTGAAAGTAGGCCATTATCGTATGCCATACACAAAAATTAACTCAAAATGGATTAAAGACTTGAAGGTAAGACATGAAACCAGAAAACTCCTAGAAGATAATATAGGTGGTACACTCTTTGCCAGTCTTAGCACGGATAGTCTTAGCACTATCTTTTTGAATACTATGTCTATTCAGACCAGAGAAACAAGAGAAAAAATAAACAAATGGGAGCACATCAGACTAAAGAACTTCTGCAAGGCAAAGGTGATGGATAAAAATTAGACTATTTTGCATAGTTTGATGGGTTTTTTGGGGGTGTTTTGGGTGATGCAGTCTATACAGAAACTAATACATAGTAATGTACACCTGAATTTACACAATGTTATAATCCAATATGACCTCAATAAAATAATTGAAAAAAAAAGAATTGATAAAGACAACATGAAACTGAGGGAATTATTTCAAGATATAAAATCTGGGTTTGCCAGGCAGAATATCTAAAAGGTAAAGAAAAACACTTTTTCAACTTCTTATTAGAGCAAACCTATAAGCTAAGAATTTTGTTTGTGCAGGCTAGAGAGAGAATCAAATTCTGATTTTGCATTAGTGTACTATTACTTCTAAGGCTAGTTAAAAAAGAACACATAAATCAATCCATCCAGTCTTAGCCACCTTTGACCGCACAAGATGAAATTCCTTTTCCAGGACGTCTTTTACATAAACCTTATACACTATTTTTGTTAATATACATTCAGTTTTTGTCTTGCTGTTTTCATCTTTCTTATTCTTGAACACCAGACATTGCTTTTTAGGTCAAAATTACTCACTGTTTCCCTTAACAAAAGTACATCCTTCCTTCTTTCCTTATCAAAAACACATCTAGGGGCTGGCCTGGTGGCCTAGTGATTAAGTTCGCTTGCTTGCTTCGGTGGCCCAGGGTTCACAGGTTTGGATCCCAGGTGCAGATCTATGCACTGCTTATCAAGCCATGCTGTGGCGGGGTCCCACATACAAAATAGAGGAATATTGGCATAGATGTTAGCAACAATCTTCCTCAAGCAAAAAGAGGAAGATTGGCAACAGATGTTAGCTAAGGGCCAATCTTCCTCACCCAAAACACCCCCAAAAAACCCATCAAACTTTCCTTGCATGAAGAGGTTTTTATTTTTTCTTTGCCCTTCTTAGACCTAGTAGCTTCATTTACATATACGATGAGAAATTTTCACCATCAGTCACCTTTATTTTACAGAGAAAACTAGGAAGTAAGCAATTGTTAACTGTTAGTGACATAATATCATTCTGTAGCAAATTTGTAAACACATCATTTTATAATTTTCTAGAGGCCTATGCCTCTTTCATGGTACAATTTCTCATGTTTATTAACTGACACAAATATATTGACTTGTCTATATTACATAAAACAAGATGCCCAAGTACCTAAACTTATGTTCAGCATTAATGTTTCCATATTTTATCTTATTTGGGAATGATGTAGATAATCGATGAATATCCATTTTTTAATTTAATTTTGTATCACTTTAAGGTTTTAAATTACCAAAAAGTTTTCTGAAGTTATTTTTATGTGGTCATATATAAAACATAGTTATTATAAAATATATTATAAATCATATAAACATATTGAAGACATAGTGAACTGCTAATTTATACATCTTTATCCCACTTACATCTATTTAATTCATCTGTGCTTAAGAACTATGTTTGAATTCATCACGAAAATTTATTGAGCTGAACAAACAAATCTAGCCACAATATTGTTATTTTACTTGTTGCCAATTAGGCAAGTATCAAAAAAGCCTCAGAAGCAATGAACCTAATGAGTTACAGATGGTTCTTTCTTAAAAATTTACTGCCATTTTTGACATGCATCAAGTAATTCATTTTTATTGTACATATTGTTCTTAGGTTGGATCTATAGTTTTATAAACTTAAACATCTAATAGAGATGAGCTTGTTTGACTACTGAACCTAGGTAAAAAATAATTGTATGTCTACATTATATTTAACACTGACAACTTTGAAGACATGCCTGTTTTTATTTCACCAACAAGTTTTAAATCTAGTTTTATTTATGAAAGATTATCCCAGGTCATGGGAATTTTTTAAAAATTGGATCTATTTCTATATTTCTCAAAGCTCTAGGAATAATTAATTTATAGAAGGGCTCATTTATATCTAAGCCAATTTGTATGGAACTCCTATAAGGGATTTTATAAATTAATTTGATAACATTATTCAGGTATAGAAAAATGTCACAATTACATAACATACATGCATGCACACATACATACATAATATCATAAATATACAAAAAGATGCAAATACAGAAGCCATGAGTCAGTAAAACATAGTGTTACAATTTTATTGGTTTATTTCCACTTTATAATTTTATCTTAAGTGTTCTGGAAAATGGAACACATTAAGACTACTTATTTACCAATATTTATGGAAGAGACTGTTAAGATTTTCTTTGGTCATGATATGTTATCTGATGGTGACTGTGGAATAAATTTAAGGCTAGTGACTTAAGAGACATCTAGCACCTGTTAGGATGTCTCTAAACCACATGTGAGTGGACAAAACATCCAGTTCTGTTTCCAAATGGTTTTTTGTTCTCTTTTCAGCCCCAAATGGTTGATCTTGATGGAAGGCAGGGAACCTAAAGTGTAAGTAATCGTAGAGAGTTGAGGGGCTAAAGTGGGGAGCAAAAAGTCTGGCAGGGCAGAGAGAAGAGTGGAGGAGGTAGGTATATGAAAGGGGATATATGAAAGGATTCAAAGGAACTGGAGGGAAGATGCAAAGCAATAAAAAGAGGAAGCAGGAGCAGCTGTGATTTTAAGGAAAAGAAGTGTAAGGAGCTAGTTTGGAAAGATTTTAAGTCTTCTAAAGAGGCCATTCAAGTTACAAATTATCCTTCGTAAAATCATGCAAACAAGAAAGGAAGCAAACAGAATTTTTGGAGCACATTTCTATCAGAGGTTCAAGAAGGAGATTTTCAGTCCTTTGAGAAGCTCCCATGATCTTCATTAATAGTACCTTTATACTTAGGAACAGAGAACCTTGGGATTCTAACTCAGCTTCTGTTGGCCTGGAACTCTAACCCAGCTTATTATACACAGGTGCTTGCTTTGAACTCAAACTCAATTAGTGCTTTCCTAGGATGCTAACCCAGCTTCTTAAAACAGGGAAACCTAGCACTCTAACCCATCCTCTCTTTGTGTGGGTCTCTAAGCCAGTGTCAAGAGTATAATCAAAATCTTAAGAATCAAAATCTGCCCCTACAAGAGACATTTGTCTGGGGCAATTATTTAGAAGTCATACTCACCAATGGATCCCTTATTCATCGGGAGTGAATATAGCCTTTAAAGATGCACACTAGAGTTGTGGTTGTGAGGTCCTGGGCTCCAATAATGAATCTGCTCCTATAAAAGTCACAACATTATAATAGTTAAAGAAAAAGCAGAGCTGGACATTAAAGTGGTAAAAACAGATTTTATTCGGAACTATTTCAATAGTGGAAAAGAGACCTCATTATATACCCGGGCTCAATTTCAAATACAGCCTGGGCAATTGGGAATTTATAGCCAAGGAGCCTGATGGGTGTCACTGGAAGGAGAATTACTGGGGGAAGCATCAAGGGTAAGGAGGATTCTGGCTACACTGACCTAAGAGGATTTTTCATGAAGAGAGGCAAGGTTGATCAGTCACCACTTGGTGGAGGGTGGAGGGTGAGAAACCTGATTAGATAACAGTGTAATCAGACATGGAGATGAGAGACTCTTGATAAACTGACTTAGCAGGGTTATTGCTGAGGATTTTACAAGGAAGTGCACAATCTTAAAAGAAGGTTCAGGAGCCTTACTAAAATTTGTTGAAGCAAAGAATCTATGTCACTACGAAAGAGAAATTGGAAAAGTCATCCACAACTGAGGTAAGGAAGAGTATGTCTGGAATACAGAATATCCCTTAGGGTTTCTCCTAGCATTATCTTGCCCTGAGATTAAGGGCAATTGGAAAACTACCATAACCCAATTCAAGCAGGAATAGTAATAGCCTATACTCTTTAGAAATGAAAGTTTTTGTCACTCTGTCAAAAAGAACCAGGACTAACTGAGACAAGGGGAATACAGATGAGGCAATAAAGGAAAGTATTCATAAGTTTTTAAGTAGAAGAAGTTATAGCTACAAATGTCTATCTGACCAGTTACAGAAATGAGGACTGTAAATGTCATGAGTATTCTCTCCGTTTTATGTTATGAATATCTTTATGTGTGAGTGTGTGTTTTCTATCTTCTCTCATTCCCCTATCACACAACATGCAATCTATTAACTTTATATCCAACTGGAAATCTTAGTTTTATATTTTATTATATGTTACAACCAGGAAGTGTAAACATCATTCAAGGACATTTCCTCCTTTTCTGGGAAAACAGATAGTGTGTTTTTGTTGTATTCAGTATACTTCTATTATATTAGGCCTAATAATGACCTTGTTACTGTATTTATTTGAAGATTAAGTATAGTTGATGGCAACACATATAGACGTCAAGTTGACAACGTCAAGATTGACTTTAGTGGAGCCATTTTAAAATGGAGTCAGAGCTGCCTTTAGAGAAACTGCCTTGCTGTCTTGAACCTTGGACTGGGCCAAACCTTTCAACTGGGCTAAAACAACAATTGTTTTACAAGCAGTTGTTTGAGAAGGCAGCAGAAAAATGGACATCCTGATCGCAAAGACTGATAACTGTGGGCTTTCTGAAGATAGAATCAATAGTCAATAAATATTTAGCCAAGACTATCTTCTGCCTCCAACTCCAATTAAAATTCTTTGTAATACAAACCTCCCTTCTTTGCTTTAAAAGCTCCTGACTTTTACTCCCTAGTGGGACATTATTTGGGCTTCTACCTGAATCTGTACTTCCTGAATTGCAATTCTTTGATCCTAAATAAATGTTTTGCCTTCTGTTTTTCCAAGTCAGAAAGCAGGAGCTGAAGCGATCTCACCTTTGTGGACTAGTGTCCGCTAGAACCACATATGGTACCTATATGAGCCCCTTGGGCTCACCATTTCCACGGATCATTGCCGCCTCCAACCATGAGTCCTTTCATGCTCACTTCTTTTGGTCAAGGTCATTACCTTTCTTTGGGATTCTGGAGTTAATAGCCCAATTTGGGGTTGATTTACTAGGAGACAGTTGTCGCAAACTTGGCTCATGGCTGTTGCCATCTGTAAGGGTTTCCCTGTTTGAGCTAGCTCATGGAAGCTCACAGCTATTGCCACCTGTAAGAGTTTATTCCCTATTTGGTGAGTATTCAAATTCTGTCTTTTGTGTCATTTGTTCAAACAGCTGTAGCCAGTGGGTCAGAAGCACAGGTAACAACTTGGGGCTTGCAACTGGTGTCTCTTTGTCCAGCCACACTTCAACATAGGAATTTCATCTTCTAGAAGTTCCTGAGAAGTCCCTCCCTCAGGAACTCCAGTTGGATTTATGTTTAAGAACTACTGTCCTCCTCTTGTAAATTTTTTGTCCCAGTGGACCAAGAATACAAAAGATGATTTAAAATGGTCACTTTGGGGATTCTTTGAACTTCCAAAATATATTTTTATGCACTGGACTTGAGAACCATGGACCAATAAATTGAATGTAATTTTTAATTTCTAAAGAGTCAAGTGTACCACCTTCCAGCACATCTGCTTAAAAGCTGTGGTCCCAGAAGCTACAAATAATTATAAAAAACAACAAAATCTTACTATTTTGTGTCCTGAGAGCTTGGTTTGATAACCGTCAGGTTGAGTTCCTCAAAACATGGCTGGACAGAAATGTGGGTTGCACCCCATTTGCAGCTAGATATGGCTGGACAGAAATGAGGGCTAAACTCCGTTTGTGGGAGTCCTACTAAACTGCTGCCAGCCCTCTGGGTAACAACAATGGCTATTAGAAGGAATGTTCCAATTAAACAATATTATTTAAGAACACTTGAAAGCAATGCCTTCAAAATTCCCAAAAAGTTTTATTGAAAGTTTCATTTAAAAAGGCTATAAAAAATTAAAAATATGAGGTAACTAAAAGAACATACAATAAAACTGTAAATAAAAGCCCATTAAGTTAATGGCTTTACAGACACCCCCTTACCTACCTTTAAAGAAGGGCTCCTCTATGGCCCCTCCCAGAGTTAATGAAAGTCTGAGAGATTTTCTGGTAAACTGCTACATTATTCTCTCAAAAAGCCAAAGGAAAACTAAAATTAAAAATTAATGGTGTTGTTTAATAGTGCCAGAAATATTTACTGTTTGTCCTGGCTGAAACCTGACAAGATATTTGAGAGGATTTAGTAAATTATGATAGAAAATTTGGCCAAATTGGAAGCTAATATTCAGAGACTGATAGGAATTTGTTTTAGGCATTCCCCCCAAGCTAAAATAAAACTATGTACCCAGAGAGAAAAAAATAAACTGGAGAATGTATAATTGGATGGGTATGTGAGTCCTTTGATAAACAGCTAACCTCCCCTATTTATCTTAAAAAGTTTGTAAATATTCCGGTCTTAAGAAACCAAAGTCTTTGTTGGAGGTATTTTTATTCCTTCCCTGTGACTTTGAGATGTAAAAGTTTTACTGGGTCTTTCTGGGAACTCTTATCTAGAACAGTCCCAGATTCCTAAGACTAAAGAAAAAAAATACAAGCTGCTAAAAAGGCTCTCTCACCCAAAGATTACTTGTCTAGAGAAAATGTAAATCTGGAAAGTCTTCTCCACAAATAATAAAAAGCTTTAGTCATCTGAGAGGATAAACATGTTTTTCCCAACGGCCAAAACAAAATTTGGATCCAACTACTCTTTCATAAGTAGTGTTGATGCAAAATAACCAATAATCACTTTATAGATAAGAGAGATAAGGTGAGTTTTACTTGAGCCAGTGTGAGGATTATAATTTGGGAAGACAGTTTCCACAAAGGTAGAAAGTGTTCCAGAGAAGCATGGTTTTCCGTAGAGTCTTATACCTTTTTAGAACAAAGAACATACATTAAACACGTCCAGGATACACATTCATCAATGTTTCAAAGAGGCATTCATTTGCAAATTAGCAGGTCAACATGACCCTGAAGTCAGGAAAGGGACTAATATGGGCATTCCCGATGGGGTGAAGAAGGGGAAGTGTGCATTCTTATCTTAAGAGAGTACAACTTTACTTTAACGGTTAGAGCAGATGTGATACCAGCTCAACACAAGGTTGACATAACGGAAACAATATTGTAGAAAAGAAACCTTATTGTAACTTTGAATGACCTCTGATGAACTAGCCCAGACATGCTTTGTGGATTTTATGGCCCCTCCCAGCTGCTATAAGTTGATAACTTTGTTGTCTTGAGTTCCTTAGGAATGTGATGACCCCTAGGTAGAGAGTCTATGCTCATAGCCATCATAAAGGACAACTAAAAGATCGGGTATAGGGCGTTGCTCTGGTCTCTAATGCATATCCAGTAACACCAAAGACTATCAGGAACTAAGACCAGATGTCTGCCCTCACCTGGAGGTCAGATGGATACCCCACTCAGAGACCAGCTGCTTCCCCAACCCGGAGACCAGCCCCGTATATAACTGGCCTGTAATCTTTGATTTGGAAGATGGTTTTATTTTCAGACATGAGTTGGCCACCTTCCCTCTTGCTAGCAAGCTGTAATAAAGCTCTTTTTCTCCTACCACCTTGCGTCTTGACTATTGGCATCTCTTGCAGTGGGCAGACGACCCCCCGACCCCGGGCAGAAACAGATGTACAATGTATGTTTGATATACCATTAAGTCAGGCTTCTTTAGTTCAACCTGAATCAGTTTTGAACCTGAATAGTTACCCCATATACCTCAATATGTGAAAATCTTTGGTCATTTTCCCCTTTTGATCAAAAATATTTTGATAGAGAGCATTAATGATCAAAATATTGTTCCTTGGTTCCAGGGTAGTTGCTGCCTGCCCTGGGTCCATCATGTCCCTCAATCCTAGGTATTTATTTCATTTATTTGCCCAGTTATCCACATTAGGGGGAAATACTTGCATACAGTAGACAAGCATAGAGGTATATATTAACAGGGGAAGCATTTCATAGGTTATATAATTTGTCAATAATTTTTAGATTATTGCCCAAACATTGTACATGTGCTTTTACATGACTTCCTATGGTTACATTATTTATAAAAATCATAGAACAGATAAATCAATACTTGAAATGATTAGTTCAAAATGAGGTCTTACACATAGTCTTTATCAGAAAAGGAAATTCATCTGGGGTTGTAAGATCAATCGACCATCTCAAGTTGCTGAGCAATCATTACTCTAGCCAGTGATACCAGTCTTAAAACACTGAGTAAAGAAAACAGTCATTAGTTTGAATATTATGACTAATACAAGAATTCTAAGGTGTCATAGAAATAGGAATTGCAATTTTGATCACAAAAGGCAGCCAATACTGGAAGGGAGTCAACTAAACAAATCAAGACTAGGTCTACAGTCATGTAGGTCATTCACCTACTTTTTCTTGTTTTCATGTTTTAGCAGAAACGATAAATTGGAAGATTCATCAGGTATAAAAACACAGTATTCAGTTTGAATGATTGCACCCATATCACCTTGGAATGCAGTTAAAATAAACAAGGCTATTCTATTTTGAAGGACAGCCTTTCTTACTAAAGACATTTCAGTATTTAATAAGGCTATTTCTGCTTGATTATCATTAAGGGCTTGTGGAGTAAATTTTTTCAGGGCTTCTATATGTGATATGACATCTTCTAGCCCCAAAGAAGAAACAAATATAGCTTCTAGGTGGTTATACCAATGAAACACTGAATGCGCCCCTCCGGCCTTAAGGAGAGGAAGATTGGCAACAGTTGTTAATTCAGGGAAAATCCTTCCCTGCATCCAAGAGAAACCCTGGCTGCAGTGTCTTAGCCATCCAGGCAGTAGCCAAGGCCAGAGGTTGTTCCACACAACCGTTGAGTTCCATTAGGAACCACCCAATAAACGCCTGGTCTTCAAGACCAGTCTGTTCCAAACCAATTGCTTTCTTTAAGTATGATAGTATTCCGAAAATCTTAAATGGAACAACTATAAAATGCATATATGGTTTAAGCATTACAAAGGTTTAAATGAGGAGATATAATATTGGGAATACAGGCCTGATCTGGAGTCTTGGGATAGCTGTCTACAACAGATGCGATCTTCTTCTCATCCTGGTTTGGAGGTATTTGTCTTGGTCAGTCGAATTCAAGTGTCAGAAACAGGAGTGGAAATCCACCCAGGTGGAGGAGCCTTTTTAAATGAGAAATGTGAATCCATGAGTCTATGCCTTCTAATTTTGCAATGCATGGATTGGTTAAAAGTACTTGTTATGGTTCTTTCCAATTGGGCTGCAGAGAGTCTTTTATTTAATGCCTTTTCCAATAAATAAAATCTCCAGGTTGTAGTTCATTATCCTTAAAGTCGTCATTGCCCAGGAGCTCTCTGTGAAAGGGATCAGCTACCAACATTTCATTTTTTTAAGCACTTCAATGAGACCCTGACAACAATGTAATATATCTACCTTAAACAAAGTTGGTTTACACAGTTCCTCGTCTCACTGCGTAGATCACCCTGCTATTAATTCAAAATGAGACAGCTGATGTTTACCAAAAGGGGTAGATCTAAGACAGAGAAGTACTAGCAGAAGAGCTCTTGGCCATGAGAGATTAAATGTTTCTGAAAGCTTTGCCAATTAAGTTTTGATTGTACCATTAAAATGGTACCATTAAAATGTTGCAGTACTAGCCAAATGTCACAAATAGATTTAAGTATTTGTCTGGTGGAATGAATTCCCCTGTCATTGAATAAATTGGTAGGAATTCCTCAAATGGAATCACCCTTTCTAATAATTTACCTATTACGGAAACCATCACTCTTATGCAAGGAAAGGCCTCAATCCAATGTGAGAACACACCGATCATTACTAAGACATTTATACCCTTGTGATGGTGGCATTTGAACAAAGTTCAATTGTCATACTTCAAAGGGTCACTTAGGAAAGGGAAAGTGACCTTGCAACCCATGAACTTTTTCCCTGGGCTTATATTTAGGACATATAGTACAACAAGCATAAGTTTTATGAGCCACTCTGGGAGAAAGTTGTCAAAATATTGTTTTCTCCATAAAATCATCTTTTCAGGTGCTCATTGGTTATTTGACGTACATGCTGGAGCAGTGGCAATTGTGCTCCAATAGGCACTATGGTCTGTTGTCAAGATACCCAGCCTGGTAATGACCCTGCTTACCTTTTAAGTAAGATACATATGTAACCCAAATTAGATAATAAAATGCAGTCATGGTCATTTTCCTCCTATGGTCCTGGAAGCAAGGTAGCAGCATTAAGATAATAAGTAATATTTATCTACACAATATTACATAAGGAGGTTTATCATCATTTACTTGACAATGCTTCCCATGCAATTTAACATACCAAATAAACCTAATTAGTTTAGTATCTCCCGCTTTGTAGGAAGAGAGAACAAATTATTTGAGAAGTCCTAGGAAACTTTCATTTTAAGAGAGAGGAAAACAAATTTTAATTTTTCACCAGCTTACTTTTGATATAAAAACAAATTTACTGAATTAAATTTATTTCAATCTTAGCCAACTTGATCATGCATAAAACTCTTAGGGTTTCTTAGGGTTCCTTTTTCACAAACCTTCTATAACTTTCTTTTTACATTCAGATTTTGTCCTATGCTTTTCCTCTTTTTTTTCCTTAACAAAATGCATTTCCATTCCATATATATAGTCCATATAAATATATATTTTACTGAAAATACATTTTATTTTCCTTGCATATTAGATATTTCCCTTATTATTTTAGTAGTTTTAACTACATGTATTAATTAGGACTTTTAACCTTAGAAACCTTAATTTCTAGTGAAAAATAAAGAAGTAAATGCATATGGACTGCATTTTACGTTAGCATTCTGTGGCTTGGCAAATTTGTAAATACTTTTCATAATTTCTAGAAACATATGCTATTCCATAGTACAATCTTTCAATAAAGCATAAAAAATGTTTACTAATATATCTAAACATCTTTACTTTCTCTGTAATAAGAAGACAAAAGTGGTAAACTTAGACTTATTTAGAAATTAATAGTTCTATATTTTATTTTATTTGAAAATAATCTATATATTCAATGAATTTTTCATCATTTAATTTAACCTATCAAAACTATGAAGTTTTAAGTTAGCAAACAGATTTTAGAAGCTATTTTAAGTACACATGCCATAAAGTATAATTATTACTAAAAAGTTTATCTGTAAACTCTTCTTTTATTTACATCTATCTAAATCATTTCCTCCCCAAAATTATGTTTAGACTACTCACAAAAATTTCATGAGACATTAAACAAATCAGCTATCATTTTAAGTTATTATTTTTCTGACAAATTTTGTAGCAGAGATTACATCAGCCTATTTTATTAATAACCCTAGGTAGAATGAAGGTTGCAGGTCTGCATCATATCCAATGCTGATAACTCTAAAGTCATGCTTATTTCAATCAAATCAACAAACTTAAATAACCTTTCATTTACCAAAGATTTTTTTTTATTATGTTAACTTGAAAGACATTTGGGTTAGTGTCTATTACATTTATATAAGTTTTTACTTTAAGCCAATTAAATAGACCTCTTTTAGAAATTACACCACCGGAGGTAGAAAAATATCACATATATAACATACATATGGACACACGTATAAACACACAGACAGATGCAACAAAGATTTTATAGCCTCTGTTTTTAAAAATTTCCTTTGATTTTGGGGCAAGGGTGCTTTCATAGCAGTCTGCATCTCCAAAAACTTCTTTCCTCCTGTTTTTGTTTCAGTCTTAGTAATCTGGGATGGTCTAGATAATAGCTCCTGCAGAGGTCACAGTGTTGGGAATAAACAGGGGAGGTTATTTACTTATCAAAGGAATAACATCCATCCAATTACATTATCGTTAATTTGCTAAGCACCCTCTGGGTACTTAGTTTTAACTTAATTTAGGGAAGAAAGCCTAAAATATTCCTATCAGGCTTTGAATATAAGCTTCCACTTTGGTCAAATTTCTGATGATAAGTTACTAAATCCTTTCAAATACCTTGTCAAGTTTCAGCTGGGACAAACAGTAACTATTTCTGGCAGCATTAAACCATTGCATTAGTTTTTTAAATTTTAGTTTCCCCTGGACTGTTTAAGGGTAGCAGTTTCCCAGAAAATCTCTCAGAGTCTTATTAACCCTGGGAGGGGCTCATATTGGGCCCTTCTTTAAAGATAGATCATGGGGTTGTCTGAAAGGCTGTGAACATAGTGAATGCACTTCTTAAATGATCTTATCTAATTGGAACATTCCTTCTCATGGTCAGTGTACAAGTTTTGGAGGCTCAACAGAGCCCCAGTTGGCCCCTATAATTTTAAATTACCCAAGTTTATCTTGATCCAAAGATCCAACCATTTACATTTATCCCCATTTTGTTAAGCACTTGCAAGTGTCTGCTCCATACATATTGTACATGAAGGCAGCCAGAATTCAAGGAGGAGGCTGCCCATTCAGACACTGATTGGCTTTTAGAAACCAGATTTCCTGTTTTCTTTAGAAAGTCTGAACAATTTCTAAGGACTGTGTTGTGGTGAGAAGTGTGCTGTCACTCCCTAAAAAAGGCCATGAAGACTCTCTTAACACATCTCAGTTTCTCCTGCTGGCAGTCTAAAACTATGGTGGGGGCTCAGAGCATGTGGATGACCAATCCTTAAGTTTGTGTCCCCGGATGAGCTATCAATTACTTAAAAGGAATGACCACAATGGAATTCCCTATGGGACAACTGCACATCATGAGGCTCAGCCTCAGACACTCCCACTAGGTTCTCAGTCACCTGAGAACACCTCACAGCTGGGAGGAGCTGGTGTTCCTTCTTCTGGAGCTGAGTGAGTTTTCAGTCTCTCATGTTGCTACTAAACAATTTTTTCAGACTTTATAGGTAAAATTCTTTCCAATTTAAAGCCAAATTCAAAAGGTCAGCCTGTGCCTTTCACTCCAAAGTTCCCTCTAGGCTCCCCTGGCTTAGGAAATTCCCCTAAGGTTTCTCTTACCTAAAAACATATACCAGTATCCCCTTAAGATACCTAGTTTTAAGACTTGAGGGGGAAGTCAAGATGGCGGTGTAAGCAGACTCTGAACTCACCTCCTCCCTGGACACAGACAATTTACAACTACTTGCGGAAAAATTAGCTCTGAGGCAGAACTGAAAACTGGATTAGAGGAACTCCTGCAACAAAGGACAATACTAATTGAGATGGAAAAGGCAGAAACTCCCTTCTGGAGAGAAAAAACGCCGCCTTCACAAGCCAACAGCTTCACGGCCGCCCAGTAGCCAACCAAAGGAACGCAGCCCTC
This sequence comes from Diceros bicornis minor, assembly GCF_020826845.1. Lineage (NCBI taxonomy): Eukaryota > Metazoa > Chordata > Mammalia > Perissodactyla > Rhinocerotidae > Diceros > Diceros bicornis. Next base: position 76,556,194 of record NC_080744.1, read on the forward strand.
CCTGGAGGAGTGGGGCCCTGAGCCAGGGAGCGCCCCTGCTGTGGGCATATTGTGGACCCAGCAAAACTGAGACGAGTGCCAGAATATATGACTTTGCCTGCTACCAAAACATTGGGGAGTACCCCCAGAAAAGCTGGTTCACAAAGAAATTAAGACCGGCTCATAAAGGGCCCATGCGCAAACTCACCTGACTCAGAAAGCAACTGAAAATCACCAGAAAGAAAGGTGCATAGTGCTTTGGTGAGGAGACTCACCTGCTAGGCCCTGAGTGAATCTCGGTGAGAGGTGAAACGTCTCCAGGGACTGAGACATTGGTGGTGGACATTGTTGTGGGCCAGTGTGGGCGTGCTGACACACATGACATTGGAGTTCTCCCTGGGGCCTGCTAGCGCAGGTCTGCCCCAGCCACTAGAGCACCGATTTAATCCAGCTCAGCCAGGACAGGCAGCCCACCCTAGAGACTGGCCCCACCCAACAACAAGCCCTCAGGCAACTTGTGGGCCTGCATAGATTGGTGACTGGATTCTCTGCAGGCTGGTAACTGACTCCACTTCAGTGGGGCAGGACATGCACAAGGAGCAGGTGGAGAGTGTGGGGCGGTGGTGGAGTGTGTGGGGCTCCCGCTGTGGAGAGACTGGGTCCACTTCAGGAGGTTGGGGCACGCACATGGGGCAGGACTGTGTTGACAGTGTGTGTGGACCTGTGGGCGGCAGGACTTGTCAGCAGCAGAAGACTTGTGCTTCTCAAAGACCCACATAGGGGGTTTGCCCCACCTTCCAAAGCTTGAAACAATTGGGTGCTCCTGTGCCAAAGGCCGGCCCCACCCAGCTGCAATCCTCAGAGAGCTGACAAGAGACCTAGAGGCTGGAGGCTTATAGCCATTATAAGGCCCTGAGCCTAACAACCTGCCATGCTGGGGGCCTACTCACTTAAAAGAAATACTGCAACACAAATGTTGTATTAGAACTTGCAGCCAACTCTGCTGGGGCTCCCCACACCTGATAAAGAGACTGAAGGGCCCACAAAAACTACAAGCAGCTGAGCATTACAACAGCTGGCCAGGAGCATAACTGGGCCTCCCTGGGCGCCTAAAGGAAGAGCAAACAGGCCACAACAGAAGGACACACGTAGCCCACATAGGGGTCACCCCTGGAACATTGAGAACTGAGTGAAGCATACTGCAGGCCTCCTAAGGCATCACTTACATAAAGTCACCTATCCAAGAGCAGGAGATGTAGCTGACCTACCTAATACGTAGACACAAGCACAGGGAATGAGGCAAAATGAGGAGGCAAAGGAATACATTCTAAGTAAGGGACTAGGACAAAAACCAAGAAAAGGAACTAAGTGAAAAAAAAATGAGCAACCTACCCGAGAGAGAGTTCAAACTAAGAGTGTTAAGGATGCTCACTGATCTGGGGAGAAGAATAGATGAACTCAGTGAGAATGTCAACAAAGAAATGGAAGATATAAAAAAGAACCAATCAGAAATAAAGAATACGATACAGGAAATGAAAAATTCACTAGAGGGACTCAAAAGCAGAGTAGAGGATACAGAAGAACACATCTGTCAGCTGGATGAAAGACTAGAAGAAATTACCCAAGCTGAACAGGTAAAAGAGAAAAGAATTAAAAAGAGTGAGCACAGTCTAAGGGACCTCTGGGACAACAACAAGCACACTAACATCTGTGTTATAGGTTTCTCGGAAGGAGAAGAGCGAGACAAAGGGGCAGAGAATCTATTTCAAGAAATAATAGATGAAAACTTCCTTAACCTAAGGAACGAAACAGACATCCAGGTACTGGAAGCACAGAGAGCCCCAAACAAGATAAAGCCAAAGAGGCCCACACCAAGACACATAACAATCAAAATGTCCAGAATTAAAGATAAAGAGAGAATCCTAAAAGCCGCAAGAGAAAGTCAAGTTATATACAAAAGAAACCCCATAAGGCTATCAGCTGACCTCTCAGCAGAAACCTTACAGGCTAGAAGAGAATGGCATGATATATTTAAAGTGCTAAAAGAAAAAAATTACACTCAAGAATACTCTCCCCAGCAAGGTTATCATTCAAAATGGAAAGAAAGATCAAAAATTTCCCAGACAAGCAAAAATTAAAGGAGTTTGTCGCCAAGAAACCAGTGCTACAAGAAATGTTAAAGGGACTGATTTAAGGGGAAAAGAGAAGACCACAAACAGGAAAAATTATCTATCTCCATGATAAGAGGGTAATGGATAAAAATGCACAAAAACGAGGTTAGATGTGTATCAAAAACATAAAATGAGGGAGGAGGGGAGTTAAAGAGTAGAGCTTTCAGACAGAGCTCAAACTAAAGAGATTATCAATTCTGCATAGAAGGAGAAAGGAACAGAGAAGGACTACTAAAACACTGAGGAAAAAAAAGTTAAAACATGGCAGTGAGTACATACTTATGAATAGCTACTTTAAATGTCAATGGACTAAATCCTCCAATTAAAAGGCATAGGGTGGCTGATGGGATAAAACAACAAGACCCATATATATGCTGCATACAAGAGACACAATTCAGACCTAAAGATACTCACAAACTGAAAGTGAAGGGATGGAAAAAGATAGTCCATGCAAATGACAATGAAAATAAAGCTGGGGTAGCAGTACTCATATCAGACAAAATAGACTTTAAAACAAAAACTGTACAGAGACAAAGAAGGGCATTACATAATGATTAAGGGAACAATCCAACAAGAGGCTATAACACTTGTAAATATCTATGCATTCAATGTAGGTGCACCTAAATATATAAAGCACTTATTAACAGACATAAAAATAGAAATAGACAATAACACGATAATAGTAGGGGACTTGAACACTCCACTTACACCAACGGATACATCATCCAAACAGAAGATCAATAAGGAAACATTGGCCTTAAATGACACACTAGAACAGATGGACCTAGTAGATATATACAGAGCGTTCCATCCAAAAACCAAAGAATACACGTTCTTTTCAAATGCACATGGAACATTCTCCAGGATTGATCACATATTAGGCCACAAAACAAGTCTCCATAAATTTAAGAAGATTGAAATAATACCAAGCATCTTTTCTGACCACAACGGTATGAAACTAGAAATCAACTATAGGAAGAAAATCAGAAAAGCCACAAATACGTGGAGATTAAACAAAATGCTACTGAATAACGACTGGGTCAACAAAGAAATCAAAGAAGAAATAAAAAAATACCTGGAGACAAATGAAAATGAAAAACGACATGCCAGAATTTATGGGATACAGCAAAAGTGGTTCTGAGTGGGAAGTTTATAGCAAGACAGGCCTATCTCAACAAACAAGAAAAATCTCAAACAAACAATCTAACACTGCACCTAAAGGAATTGGAAAAAGAAGAACAAACAAAGCCCCAAATCATTAGAAGAAGGGAAATAATAAAAGTCGGAGCAGAAATAAACACAGATCAATGGAATAGAATCAAAAGCCCAGAAATAAATCCACACATCTATGGACAGCTAATCTTTGACAAAGGAGCCAAGAACATACAATGGGGAAAAGAAAGTCTCTTCAACAAATGGTGTTCAGAAAACTGGATAGCCACGTGCAAAAAAATGAAAGTAGACCCTTACCTTACGCCATACACAAAAAATAACTCAAAATGTGTTAAAGACTTGAATGCAAGACCTGAAACTGTGAAACTTCTAGAAGAAAATATAGGCAGTACATTCTTCGACATCGGGCTTAGCAACATATTTTCAAGCACCATGCCTGACTGGGCAAGAGAAACAATAGAAAAAATAAACAAATGGGACTACATCAAACTAAAAAGCTTCTGCACAGCAAAGGAAACCATCAACAAGACGAAAAGACAACCTAACAATTGGGAGAAGATACTTGCAAACCATACATATAATAAGGGTAAGGGCTTAATCTCCAAAATATATAAAGAACTCATGCATCTCAACAACAAAAATCTAACAGCCTAATTAAAAAATGGGCAAAAGACCTGAACAGACATTTCTCCAAAGAAGATATACAGATGGCCAACAGGCACATGAAAACATGTTCAACATCATTAACTATCAGGGAAATGCAAATCAAAACTACAATGAGATATCACCTCACGCCCACCAGAATGGCTATAATTAACAAGACAGGAAACAACATGTGTTGGAGAGGATGTGGAGAGAAGGGAACTCTCATACACTGCTGGTGGGAGTGCAAACTGGTGCAGCCACTATGGAAAACAGTAGGGAGATTCCTCAAAAAATCAAAGATAGAATTACCATACGATCCAGCTATTCCACTGCTGGGATTCCACTGCAAGTTCTTTATCCAAAGAACTTGAAAACACCAATGCATAAAGATACATGCACCCCTGTGTTCATTGCAGCATTATTCACCATAGCCAAGACTTGGAAGCAACCTAAGTGCCCATCAAGGGACGAATGGATAAAGAAGCTGTGGTATATATACACAATGGAATACTACTCAGCCATAAGAAACGATGAAATCCAGCCATTTGTGACAACATAGATGGACATTGAGGGTATAATGCAAAGTGAAATAAGTCAGAGGGAGAAGGTCAAATACCGTATGATTTCCTTCATTAAGTAGTAGATAATAACAACAATAAACAAACACATAGAGACAGAGATTGGATTGGTGGTTACCAGAGGGGACGGGGGGATGGAGGAGGGCACAAGGGATAATTCGGCACATGTGTATGGTCATGGGTTGAAATTGGTATATGAGTGGTGAACATGATGTAATCTATGCAGAAATAGAAGTATAATGTTGTATACCTGAGATTTATACAGTGTTATAAACCAATGTTACTGCAATAAACAAAAATTAAAAAAAAAAAAAAGACTTGAAACCGTTCAAGTAAATGTTAGGACCTGTGACTTAAATAAGGCGGTCTGAGTTTCAGGAGAAACTCACTAGGGGCACCCAAAGAATGCTGTGAAGGTGGAGGGGCTCACTGAACCTTTCTGGTACCAAGCGTTGGTTCAAAGTAGATTACAAGTTGTCTCTGATGGTTTTCTCTGAAATCCTACTGATTACACCAAGAAATATCAAGGGAAAATAACCAATAACCATTCTATAGATAAGAGAGAGATGAGGTTCACCTGAGCCAGGGTGAGGATTATAATCCAGGAAGGCAGTTTCCACAAAGGATGAAAACATTCTGGAGAAGCATGGCGTTCAGTACAGTCTTCTACCTTTTTTGAATGAAGCACATACATTAAACATGACCAGGATACATATCCATCAACATTTCAAAGAGGTTTTCAGTTGCAAATTAGTAGGTAAATGTGACCCTGATGTCTGGAAAGGGACTAATATGGGTATTATTCAATAGGTTGTAGGAGGAGAAGTATGCATTATTATCTTATGAGAGTGCATTCTTTACCTTAACGATTAAAGCAGATGTACAATACATGTTGGATAGACCATAAGTCAGGCTTCTTTCATTCAAGCCAAATCAGTTTGGAACCTGAATAGTTACCCCATATTACTGTACCTGATTTACGGCAGTCATTTTAAAATTAAAGCTATGGGGTATCTATGTATGTGTGTCTATATATATGTACATCATTAAATATATATGTATATAAGTATATATACCTCTGGGTGGTATTATCAAGTTTAATTTGTAGAGAACTCTTAAAACAAACAAGCACTATGTGAATTGAGTTTACTTTCAAAAATATAAAGAAATTATACCAAATAAATTTCAAGATCACAGGATCTAGGAAAATATTCAGTACTAAAGCTAATTTAAGTTTGTTGGGTTAATTAAAATAGGCATGTCTTTAGAGTTATCAGCATTAAAAATAAAATTTTTGTTTTTACCTAGGTTTACTACAAGTCAAATTCATGGTCTCTCTCTTACAAAGTTTGGCAGCAAAAAAATTGATGTCTGACATTACCTAATGCCTCATGAAGTTTTTGTAGGTAACCTAAACATAATTATTGGGAACAAGTAAGCTAAATAGATGCAATAAGATAAAAAGTTTTTAGATGAACTCTTTAACAATAATTGTGTGTTATGACATATGCACTTAAAAATAACTTCAAAATCTTTTGGTAACTTGAAATCTTAGAGTTTTACTAAATTAAGTAATGTGATAAAGATTTATTGAATATATAGATCATTTCCAAATAAGATAAAATATCAAACATTAATTACTAAACAGGTTTATCTACTTTTGGCTTGTTATTACAAAAAAACCAAAAGATGTTTGGGTCTATTAGTAAACACATCTTGTGCCACATAAGAAATATTTATGCTGTAAGAAAATGTATAGTTTCTGTAAAAGAAGGTATAAGGAATGAAGATATTTTTGTTAAGAAAGTAAATTTGTTCTATAGTAAAACTGGTTATGGGAAAACGAAAAAGACAATTCTTTTCTGAATGTAAAAAAGAAAGTTTTAGAAGGTTTGTGGAAGAGGAACACTGAAAGAAAGAGTTGTGTGTGGTTAATCTGGCTAAGATAGGAATGAATTTAATTAAGAAAATTAGTTTTAATATTGTTGGGGATGGAAGAAATTTTCCTCTATGTTTCTATGTTCTTCTGGCTGGTCTAAGTATTAAATTGACATGAGGCAAATTAACAGAAGAAAATAAAATTTAATTTCATATGCATAGGAACCCCACATACATGAGATGTTCTGAAATAAAAAGGTAAAATGAGGTATTTATACCATCTTGAGCTAAGGAATGGAATACGGGCCTGAGGATTCACAGAGGAGGAGGGTAATTCATAGGATGATACGAAGAGCAGATGTTCAGTAATTAGAGGTTTACCCTGCCATACAGGGAGGTCATAAAAATTTATTTCTGGTAATAACTCTTTATGGACAAGGTCCTCAATTTAAATTCTTTAAGAGAGAGGTAAAAGTTTCTCTTGAGCTCACAGTCTTGATTAAGTTTAGCTCAAAATATTCCACATGCCAAAGTGGCAAATCTAAGGGAGGCCTGTTTTGAACTCCTTCAGTCCTGCCTTTGAAAGTTCATGAGGAGTTTCACATTCTAGAAGTTGGGTTGGTAGATTGCTCATCCCATTGAACTAGTCTCTAAATTTAGAGAATAGGTCAGTCCAATTAAACAGTTGTGTCCAATTTCAGGACACAGCGACGCAGGTGGGCTCCTAAAGTCAAGCCTATGTTGCCAGCAATAAGGTATTTAATAAGAGAAATTTCTATGGAAAACAAAAGAAAAGCAATTGTTAATGATTGGAACAGGTCATAATCCCAGTTTCTGAATTCTGAAGGCAGCCATTTGAGGAAAGTTCTATACATCCAGCTTGAAGCATTTTCAGAAGGAGTGAGAGCAGGCAGTGGCAATCTGACATATTTTCCTAGTTTTCGGTTTGAATGTCTCTGATGATCTTTCTGAGCGGCCATACAGCAATAAAGATTGTCCATACATAAGTTTTTGTGGTGTTTTCTCTGAAATTCATATCAAGTTGTTCAGCTTCAGTTTTGCAGGGCTTCAGGAATAAGGGCAGTTTTAGTTTTCAATGATTCCAAGTCAAAAGGTGGGAGAAAAGTGGATATGTTAGTTTAAGGGTTGTAGCCAGGTATTGAAGAAAACTAGAAGAACTCAGGATCCAGTCCATTTTATAGGTAGTAAAGAAAACCTCAAAAGACAATGAGAAGCACTAGAATCCAATATCCGCAAAGGCGTATTATAGTTTCTATTGAAATATAATTTTTCTATACAAAATAACCCCCATTTCTATCAAAGATAATCACAGTAAAATGTCTAGTTTCAAGAAATTTTGTCTGTTATATTCATCAGTACAGCAATAATAGTGATTGATCATATAGGCTCTTTTAAATTCGCTCTGCTGGAACATTCCATAAGGAATCTCCAGATTGAAATGTTAAAGGTCTTTGGAGACCATAAAACCAATGCAAGCACTTGTCATCAGACTCACCTGCAATATCTATAGATTAGGGTGAATTACTCTCTTCTCGAAGTTCCCAAAATATCCTGAGGTTCCTGCACCCGCCAGGAAGTAACTTTCATTACTCACCTGGTAAGGTTGTTGGGAACCGTATAAACAAGGTACCTGGCTGATATTTCCAATTGGCTTTATTGGCTCCATAAAGTCAATCTTGGTTTCTTAAAGCTGTCTGGTAACATCTGAGTCTATGCACATTCTTTCTCAAATATGGCATTCCAGTCAAAGCCTTGGTAATATAACCTGTTTCCAATTGTGTCCTGCCACACAGAGAACAGATTGTTATTGAACTTATGCAAATAACTATATTGCCATGAAAACAAGAATACTTATTATATTTCTGAATTCTGAAGGTATCAGGGAGGGAGAAAAAGACAAATGTTACAATTCTGCTTACAAAGGTATAATTTACCGATTGCTGTAGTCATAGTTAGCTTAGGAGAAAATAATTCTTATATCTGGAAAACAAAGGATTATACAACCCTAATAGTTCACGGGGCCAGCCCCGTGGTGTAGCAGTTAAGTGCGAGCACTCCGCTGCAGGTGGCCCGGGTTCACATCCCGGGTGCACACCGATGCACCGCTTATCAGGCCATGTTGTGGCGGCGTCCCATATAAAGTGGAGGAAGATGGGTACAGATGTTCGCCCAGGGCCAGTCTTCCTCAGCAACAAAAAAGAAGAGGATTGGCATGGATGTTAGCTCAGGGCTGATCTTCCTCATACATACAAAAAAACCCCTAATAGTTCAGACAAAAAGTTATAGAAATTAAAATCATATTTATCAGTTTATTCAGTCTTATGACAAAAAGTTATAAAATTATAATCATTTTTATAAGTTTATTCAGCCTTATATTCAGTCAAAAGTCTTGATCTTTTGTTAGAAGTTTTATAAGCCATCAGTTTTCCGTTAGAGTTCTGTAATTTCTTTACCAGTTCAGTTTCACAATCTGAAAGTTTATCAGAAACCTATACTTGTCAAAAAGTCCTTTCTATGAATCTTCTTGAAGATGAAGCATTTTTGCAAAATGCATTGGAGTAAAACAATAACTGTCCATAAATGGCAAAACACTTAACATTAAAATGTAATTAACAAAAATCACTTTTTTATGGCATACAACATTTTAAGATAATAAATAGAATTGCAAGTGAACATTATACTGGGACATATCAGAATTTTAAAAATTTCATATAATTTCTAGAACACTTTTATTAATAATATTCACCCATGCAATATAACCTAAGAAGATTTATCATCATTTATTTGACAATGCTTCCTATGTAATTTACCAAATAAACCTAATTAGTTTAACATCTTTCTTTTTATATGGAGAGAAAACAAACCTTTGAGGTGTTCCATGCGGCCTCTGGAAAACCTCAAAGTTATTTCCACGTCAAAAAGACTTTATATAGAATTTGATTTTGGGAAGTTTGTAAAAAATATCAAAAGGTTTTAAAATACTTGGTCAAATAGGATCATAGGTCACTGTGAAACAATGCTTAGTTATCTATTTAACCATGGTGACCATTAAAGACTTGTAGGCAAATACAGAAAGTTAAATAGTTGGAAGAAAACCTTAGCTCTTGTAAAAAAAAAAAAATGACCAGATAAAAACAACACAGCAAATTATTTTGATAAAACATAAAATTCGTGCCTTTTAGTCAGACTACTTGAAGGTGAAGAAAAACTTTTCATAATCTTTATATCAAGAGAAAACTATGTCAAATTATGTAATGCTTGTAAATTTCTCATTTTGATCATGTTTCTGTTGTCTACTGTTCTCCTCTAATGATTAATAGTAAAAGCCCTGAGATAAAAACAAATTTTTGTGGAGCAAAAAAAAAAAAAAGAGTAGACTAAAACCCAAGAAAACCTTGTCCTTTCAACAGAGGAGAAACCAAATTCTAATTCTACTCTAGCTTACTTTTGATACTAAAACTCATTTACTTACTGAAATTCATTCTAATCTTATCCAGCTTGCTATGCATAAAACTCTTTTCTCAGGTGTCCTCTTCCATATACTTTCTATAACTCATTTTTTTTACATTCAGATTTTGTCCTATGCTTTTCCTCTTTCTCTCTCTTTTTATTACTAATATACTTTGTACTACGATGTTTTCTTTAAGTTTTAATTACATATATTACTTAGAATTTTTAAACCTCAGAAACCTTAATTTTCAATAAATCTAAGAAGTAAACAATTGTGAGCTGTCTACCATACCAGTATTCTCTAGATTAGCAAATTTAAGAATTCATTTAATAATTTCTAGAACTATATGCTTCTTTATAGTACAATGTTCCAATAAAACACAAGACATGTTTACTAACAGACCTGAATTTTTCTTTTAGTTTCTCTGTAATAAGTGGTCAAAAGTAGGTAGGCTTAGATTGTTTAGCAATTAATATTTCAGTATTTTATCTTATTTGGAAATGATCTGGACATTCAATGAGTTCTCATCATTTAACCTAACTCTGCAAAACTCTAAGGTTTCAAGCTACCCAAAAGATTTTGGAAGCTAATTTTAAGTACTCCTACTATAAAATATAATTATCACACCCAAAAACTTTTATTTCATTAATATCTATACATTTAATTTATTCTTAAAAAATCCTACTTAGATAAGTCATAATAATTTCATGAGACATTAAAGCAGTTAGACATCATCTTAAGCTATTCTTTTCTCGGTGCAAATTTTGTTACAGAGATAATATTAACTTATTTCACTAATAACCCAGGTAGAATAAATTTGCATATCTGCATTATATCCAATGCTTTTAACTCTGAGGATATGCCTATTTTAATTAAACCAACAAATTTAAACAAGTTTTATTTACCAAAGATTATTTTGTATCATGTTAACTTGAAAAACATTTGGGTTAGTTTCTATCATATTTAGAAATAATTTATATAAGTGCTTACTTTAAGCCAATCAAGTAGAGCTCTTTTAGAAATTAATTTTGTTAATACCATCTGGAGGTAGAAACATATCACATATATACAACGTACATCCATAGACATACATAGATACACAGACAGATGCAAGCAGAGGCCTTAAATAGTTTTCATTTTAAAATTTTACCCAGAAGATGAGTATAATAATACAAAACTCACTAGTTTATAAAAGAACAGTTGGATCCAAACTTTATTTCTGGCAGATGGAATAAATTAAGGTTACCTGCTTAGATGGCTAAAGCTTTTTTCTACTCATATTTGTGGATAAGAGACTTAAATTGGTAGATTTGGGGCAAGGGCGCTTCTATAGTTGTTCACCATTATTGTTTCCCTTGAGTCTAAGGAGCTCGGGATGGTCTAGGTAAGAGTTCAGGGAGAGGTTACAAGTCTTTTGAGATAAATAAAGGGAGGTTTTGGGATTGGTGAAAGGAAATGGGTGGAATATAGACTATCTTTAGAGCTGCATTTCCAGTTTTGGAAAGGTTTGTAAGATAAGGAATTGAGTTTCTCTAAATTCCTCATAAATTGGTTTGTAACTTAAATGATATCATAGGTTGATCTACTCATCCAACTACATTATCCATAATTTGCTTCTTTCCTGCTGGGTACATAATTTTATTTTAACTTAGGGAAGAAAGCCTGTAAAAAGTTCCTTTTAGGCTCTGAATATCAGCTTCCAAGTTCTGACCATAGAGGTACTAAAACAAACAAACAAAAATCCTTTTAAATATCTTGCCAGTTTTCAGGTTGGACAAACAGTATTTCTGGCATTATTAAACAACTTCATGGACCCAAAATGCATCTTCAAAGGTCACCACCTTCCCAAGATCCAGAGTCACTCCCACAGATAGCTAAAAATAAGAACCAACAGCCTGAATGTCCCAGGCAGGAAGAAAGCCAAGGCAAGCCTTTAGGGCACAAAATAAGACATGCAACAAAGCAACAGCTATCCCTAGTGAAGAAAGGGTCAATAACCAATGGGTCTGGATTTGGAAAGGAAGGGATAATGTGAAATTTTATTTTCCACTCTTGATTGGGCATTATAGAATGGCCATTGAGTAGAGGTGAAAGGGTTGTTGTCCAGTGAACACAAACTTCCTGGGAGGGGGTTCTGGGATATCTGCAAGGAATATTGCACAGGAAGGCCTGAAGTGGGCAAAGCCTGATTATAAAGCCCAGCAAAGTGAGCCTACTGCCTGTCCCAGGTGCTTCTGCTCAATTCATTTTCTGGCTTTCAGCACTTAATGTGAATAACATCTATACTCTTAGAGATTAGGCTGGAGTGCTTTCTGTAAATCTTGTAGGGAAAGAAAAGCTAAAACAGGCAGATGGGGTCAGATTTTAAGAAGGATTTTTACATTGGATTTTTGATTTAAGTCTAAATTTTTGCTCTTTCATCTTGTAAGGGAGTCCCTAAGTCTAACTATTATATTCTTCTCCTCCTCCTCCTCCTCCTCATTATTATTATTATTATTGTTATTATTGTTTTAATGATTATTCTTCAGTGCCGGGCAATAGTCCTGATTTTTTTTTTAATATCTGCAAATATCTGCAGGCAAATAAGAAGGGGTCTGAGTGGACTTTAATTTTTGTTCTAATTTCTGTCCTTCCATCTTATTAATGGAGTCTCAATGGCTAGCAATTGTACCAATAAGAGACCTCTCTAAACATTTTTTCCAACTTGGAAATTTTTTTTAGTTAAAAGGATCTATTATCTGGTCATTGATGAGCAGGATCATACTATCAACTCAAACCAATAAGCCATTTTATGGCTAAACCATAGATGCAAGAGGAATCCCAAAAGGAAAGGGCAAAGGATACAGCCCTCACAAGATCCAAAAAGTTGACTTCCATAGTTAGCCTAAGAAAGTAAAGGTGATAACTCTGAGGGGCTCTGTTTTTAAGCAGCCATTCCAAAACACAGGGGATCACATGTTCCCCCCCTTTTTAACAGGATAGGTGACTTGCCAAGCTAAAAGATCACCTAATTTTTTTTCTATATTCTGTAAGCTTGGATACACAGCCATTCAGCTACCCACCAGATGCATATGCATCTTCTGGCTGGCAGAGACAAAAGAAAACAATGACTATCCCTGGGAGGAACAAGATTAATAGAAAACAAGAATACTCATCCAAAATCTTTACCAGAGTCACTTTTGCTCAAGAAACTAACTTCACAAATATTTTATCGTGCTAATTCAAATTTAGGAAGGAGAAGGAAAGACTCTTACCACTCTCATTTCCAATAGACCTTGCAACAGGCAGAGATCTGGGAGACTGAAGGGCCAAAAACTCTACAAACATGTAAATTTTTGTATTTGCTTGAAAGTCTTTAATTGTCACTATGGTTAAATGGATAACTGAATATCATTTCACAGTGACATATGATCCTATTTGACCAAGTGTTTTCAAACCTTTCAGTATTTTTGACAGACCTGCAAAATTCAAATCTTAAATAAATTATTTCTTTGACCTGAAAGTAACCTTGAGAATTTCCATAGTGACCCTGGGACTTCTCAAAGAATTTGTTTTCTCTTCCTGTAAAAAGGAAGATATTAAACTAGTTAGGCTTATTTTGTATGTTAAATCACATGGCAAGCATTGTCAAATAAAAAATGATAAACCTTCATAGGTTATATTGCATGGGTAAATGTCATAATATGTCTTCTAAAAATTATATAAAATTTCTAAAATTTTGACATGTCCTGGTATAATTTTATCAGTCACAATTTTAGTCACTATCTTAAAATGTTTGTTACATAAATAACCAAATTTTCTTGCCAATTGAATTGTAATCAGATTTTTAACCATGCCATTTTAAGTCTTTTGTCATTTGCTGACAGTTATTGTTTTACTCTGATGCTTTTGCAAATATATTTTATCTTGAGAGAGATTCACAGAAAGAATTCTGACACTTACTCTAGAATTCAGTTTTCTGATAAACTTTCAGATCATGAAACTAAACTTGGGAAGGAATTACAGAACTTTAATGAAAAGACTGATGGTTTCATGTAACTGTCAACAAAAGGTCAAGAACAAGTATTAATTACACGGGGCTACGTGAACTGAGGAGGACGGTCTAATGTTTTGTTTTTTCAGATTTTAAGAAATCCTTTTTCTTAAGCTCTTAGCAACTAGGTAAGCTATTCCTTTGTAAACAAAGATGAAACATTTACTTTTTATTCATACCTGATCCCTCCAGAATTCAGAAACTCTCAGTGTGTATTCTTATTTTCACTTATATAAATAATCAAGTCTAGTTTTAATATAAACAAATTAGTTTTATGGAAATTTGGTAAAAAAATGAGAGTAACTGTAGAGACAAAAATTATGTTTGTACTTTTGTAGATATTAGATTCAAGTCCTATTAATTGTCTTTGAGTTTTTGTTTGTTTGTTTTTTATATATACCTGTAAACTGGACTTCTGTGGCCTAAGGTATTGCCTTTGGTCTCACTGACTGTCCACAGTATACTCTCTGGAAAACATAAACTCTCCAAATGAGATAGTCACCATCAGATCAATGTCTATTGGTATATAACCTTCTGCTGATACCTTGTTGTCTTAAGCTAGTATGACCAGCTACTGTAAGTCTCTAATATCTTATGCTTAAGCCTATCAGCAACAGGTTAAAGAAGCTTTCCCAGATTCCAATTTAAAGAATACTGTTGGTCATAGTCTAGAGCCTGGTGACTAGGTATTCTGGAATCATAATCAGAGGAAGACAGCCCTTGAGCCCTATTGGTAAGAACCCTACCAAGTGCTCCTGACCACTGACATTCCTGCAGAACTAGAATGCATTGAAACTTGGAGATACATCCCACAGTGAAAGAAGGCTCCACCTGACATCTGGTCCCGTACAAATGCCAGAGACCTCCAAATCAAACTGACTAGGAAGAGAAATAGCTGACATCTGAGGCAGACAGCTTTCCCAAAACGGCTGGACCAGGCCTGCACACCTTTTACTCACTGTTGCTTCTTATCTTATTTTATCCCTGTCTTTCTTGGAAAGACAATGTTCTCCCAATCTACTACAAAAGGGGGAAACCTTTCTGATTGTTGGATTTGTCATCAGAAACCTTGTTCTGTCTCTGACATTCCTCTCCTAATTAATTGTGCTAAGTGTCTAGAACTCCTTGCCTAACCAATCAAACCTCCAGATATTTAAGAGGTAACATTTTTAACTGTTGTAAATATCTTTGTTGTACCTCCATAAATACCTGATATGATTTCTGTAATAAATCGTCTGTCTGTCTATCTATCTATCTATCTATCTATCTATCTATCTATCTATCTATCTGTCTATCTATCTATCTGTCGATCTATCTGTCTGTTGATCTATCTATCTATCTATCTATCTATCTATCTATCTATCTATCTATCTGTCGATCTATCTATCTATCTATCTATCTATCTATCTATCTATCTATCCATCTATCTAATCTATCTATCTATGAATCTATATATCTATCTATGTATCTATCTTATTGTCTTTGTTTTTTTCTAGATAACACTGACTAATATTAATTTTGGTACTTGCAGCAGTTCTAGAGGAACAAAATTTTAATCAAGATACTTCTGGTTTGGTTCTGAGGTTTCTGGAATTGGATCTCTAATTTTATTAGGTGTAAAGATGCTAATGACTCTTTTTCCAGTAGTAAACAGCACTTATTGACAATGGTGAAAGCTTTTTATAGAGATAAGCAAAATATCTGCATTGGATTCTCCTAATCAAGCACTTGCAGAAGTGAGGAGCTAAGTAACTATATATAGTATACCTTTGAACATTTTTGCATTTAAGTAATACAACATTGGTTGTCTATTCCTAATATCTCTGGACAAATTGGTGAAAGAAAAGGACGAGCTGAGGTATTCAAATTCTCAGCTCAAGAGTTGCATCAATGACCTAATGGGGTTTAGTTGTACCTTGATGGAGAGAATTATCTTCTGGCAGGGCTGAAATTAATAAAAAGTAAACTGTGATAGGCTGAATTTCAAAGCCAGTTGAATTCCCGAGATGGAAGGTTTCCTACTATTAAAGGAGGCCACTATTTGCAAAAGAGTAAGATTCTAAAACTTGTGATGGAGACATGTGGGAAGACCCTGATGAAACTGAGGACCAGAAGCCCCTAAATTCTGAAGATTCTTCACTGCTAGTGGAAGTGTTCTCCCCAGCCCCAGTGAAAGTAGCATCTCCATCCCCCAGCAAAAGTGGCCTCCCAAATGCCAGTGGCAGTGGCATCTCCAGGCCAAGTGGGAGCAGCCTCTTAATTCACAGTGGTGTCAGCCTTTGAACCTCCATTTGAAGGGATTAAGCCTGTACTTCCTGAGTAAATGGTAATGGCCTCTCCTGCAGTAGTTACCACCTATGGCTAGACTCAAATCTCAGCAGGATCTTTAAGGTGAGGCACAAAGTGTGACTCATGAGGAGATACACTATACTCCAAAAAACTACTAAGTTTTTCTTTTTAAATTTATACAAGAAGAAATCTGGATAATATGGTTCAAGTAGATATTAACAGTGGGTAATAATGATGGGAGGAACATAAAGTTGGATTAGGTGAATTTATTGATATGGGCATGAGGCAGAGATTCTGCATTTAATGTTGTATCTTGAGAGGTTAGAAGGGGGTATCTCAGTTTGCTGGGTTGGTTTTCTGAAACATGGATGAAAATATGGCCCACCTCAAGTGAAATAGAAATGCCCTGTTTCTCTTGGCTTAATGCAGAGAAAGGAATTCAAAAGCTCAAGGACATTAAAATATTAGCTTAATTTGTCATTGAAGACTTACTCACCCACACTGGGAGGGTCTAGAAGATATACCTTCCACCAATACTTTGAGAAATAAACTAAATAATGGAGCCTCAGCATCCTTGAAATGCTCCATTATTTCTCTCTCTGTAGGCCAGAACTTATACAGAGAACCATAGCCACTCAATTGGAAAATATAAATGCAGTGGCAATATTTGGATGCTGAGGTGGCAGAGCCAAGTGGCTTCACTCATTTGAAAAGCAAGGTAGGTGTAATTGCTGTAATAGAAAGTAGAATCAAAGCAGTAATCAGAATAGTCTGACTCACAAACCTATGAAGTTGGCTAGTTTATCATGATGTTCCTAAGAGTATAAAACACAGGAAGTCTACTAAATTCTTACTTGACCTGTATAACCAGAAAAGTTCTAGGTCAATGAACAAAAGACTAACTTAAATCATAAAAATAGTGAGTCACAGCCACTCAATCCATTTCCCAACTTTAGCCAGTATACAGACCCAGAACTCCTTAAATGAAGGGGAGATCAGGTCCTCTTGAGGAATAATCCTTGGAGGCTAAAAAAAATTTATCCTTTAATCTTTCTTCCAGCCTTCCTCAAAGGGACCTACTGCTTTTTACCAATGTAACAGTACACTGGGAGTAAAGAATATACTCAGACCTTTCCAGGACTACTGGACATAGTTCCAAATTGACATTGGTTTCAGGGTACTTAAGACATCACTATGATCCTAAAGTCAAAGTAGGAGCTTAAGGGGTCAAGTGATCAATGAAGTTTTAGCACAGGTCCACCTCACAGTGGGTCCAGTGCATCTACAAACACATCCTATGGTTATTTCCTCAGATCTAGAATGCATAATTGAAGTAGAAATACTTAGAATCTGGCAGAATCCCCACATTTGTTCCTTGACCTGAGGAGCGATGACTAGTAGAGTGGGAAAGGGAAAATGGAAGCTACTGGAAATAACTCTACCTAGGACAATAGTAAGTCAAAAACAATACCTAGGATTCCCATAGGGAATGCAGAGAATCCTGCCACCATAGAGGATTTGCAAGATGCAGGGTGGTGATTGTCTCCAAATCCACATTCGACTCTTCTATTTGACCTGTGTAGAAGATAGATACAACATTCAGAATAACAGTGGATTATTGAAAGCTTTATAAAGTGGTGACTCCAAGTGCAGCTGCTGTAACAGATATGTTTTCATTACTTGAACAAATTCGTTCATCCCCTCGTATGCACCTATTGATCTGGCAAATTCCTTTTTCTTCATACATGTCCATAAGGGCCAACAGAAACATTTTTCTGTCAGATGGCAAGAGCAGCAATATACCTTCATGGTTCTACTTCAGAGGTACATTAGCTCTCCAGCCATTATATCACCATTTAGTTTTCAGGGATCTTGAATTCCTTCCCCTTCCAAATGATATCACACTGGTCCATTACAATGATGACATTATTTTGATTGGACCTAGTGATCAAGAATAGCAAGTTCCCTAGACTCATTAGTAAGAAATTTGTGTATCAGGGGGTATGGAATAAATCTGACTAAAATTCAAGGATTTTCCACATCAGTGAAATTTCTAGGAGTCCAGTTGTGTTGGGATTGTGAAGATATCCCTTTTAAGATGAAGGATAAGTTTTTGCATCTGGCCCCTCCTACAACTTATAAAGAAGTACAATGCCTGGTGGGTCACTTTGAATTTCTGAGGCAATATATTCCTCGTTTGAGTGTGTTACTATGGCACATTTACCAATGACCTGAAAAGCTCCAAGTTTTGAGTGGATCCCAGAAAAAAGAAGGTGCTGCAACAGGTCCAGCATGCTGTGCAAGCTTTTCTGCCACTTGGGCCATATATTCCAGAAGACCCAATGGTTCTACATGTTTCATGAGCAGATAGAAATATTGTGAAAGCCTTTATCAGCCCCCATAGGTGAGGCGCAGGACAAGACTTTACAATGTTGATGCAAAATCCTGCTATTATCTGCCGATATCTAATCTACTTTTGAAAAACAATTCTTGGCCTGCTACTGGGCGTACTAGGGAGTAAATGCTTGACTATGGGCCACGAAGTTACCATCTAACTAGCACTGTTCATCATGAACTGGGTGTTATCTCACAATGTAAGTCATACAGTTGAGAGTGCACTCAAATATGGCATTTTGAACTGAAAGTGGCATATATGTTAGGGTTAGGGTTAGGATACGGACTTAAGGCAAAAGTAAGTTACATAAAGAAGTGGCCCAAATGCCTGTGGTCCTTCCTCCTGGTACACTGCTGTCTCTCTTCCAGTCTGTGTCTATGGCCTCATGGAAAACTCCCTTAGATTAATTGACGAAGGAACAGAGATTCGCGCCTGGTTTAATGATGGTTCTGCACAATACAGAGGCATCAAAAGTGGATAACTGTAGGCATATAGAACTTCTATGGGACATCTCTTAAGGAAAATGGTCAAGAGCAACTCTCTCAGCAGGAAGAACTTTGGACAGTGCCCCTGCATCACTTAGCTTTGAGGGAGAAATAACCAGAAATGTGATTATATATTGACTCACGAGTTGTGGCTAAGGCTTTGGCTTGATGGTCAAGGACTTGAATGGAACAGGATTAGAAAATTGGTGACAATATAATTTGTGGAATAAGTATGTAGACAGACCTCTCTCAATGGGCAAAAGAACATGAAAATATTTGTGTCTTGTGTGAATGCTAAACAAAGGTTGACCTCAGCAGGGCAAGATGTTAATAATCACGTGGATAGGATGACACTTTCTGTGGACAACAGTCCATTTCTTTCCCCAGCCACCCATCCCATTGCCCAATGGGCTCATGAATAAAGTCGCTATGATGGCAGGGATGGAATTTATGCATGGGTTCTGCAACACTGACTTTCTCTCACATGGCTAAGTGCCCAATCTGTCAGATGTGAAGAACAATGATTCTCTCACACAGCACCACTCCACATGGTGATCAGCCAGTTTCCTGGTGCTGATTGATTACATTTGACCCCTGCTTTCATGGAAGGGTCAATATTTTTGCCTTACTGAAATAGACGCTTAACCTTGGTAGAGATTTGCCTTGTCTGCATGCAATGCTACTGGCAAAACTATCATCAGTGGATTGAATAAATGCCTTATTCAGTGTTATGTTACTAATTCTGTACAGTACACAGCATTATTTCAGATCAAGGAACTCACTTCACAGTAACAGAAGTATGGCAATGGGCCTATGCACATGCAATTCCCCGGTCATACCATGTTGCCCACCATTTGAAGCAGCTGGCTTGATAGAGTTGTAGAGGGGGCTTTAGAAGACTCAGTTACAGAGCCAGTTAGGTGGCAATATGTTGCATTGCTGTAACAAGGTTCTCTGGTAGGCTTTCTGATGCTGTTCTGAATCAGCATCCAATATGTAGATTTATCTTATATCCAGCATTCATGGGTCCAGGAATCAAGGGGTGGAAATGACACTTTTTGTCTCCTGTTCCCTTGACTTCATGCTCTACTGACCTAGAGGTTTTAGTTCCAGACAAATGAATGCTTCCACCAGGAGACAAAACAATTCCCCTGAATGGCAATTAAGACTTCCACGTGGCCTCATTGGGTTCCTCATGCCTCTGAATCAACATTGAATGAAGGGAGTTTGGGTACAGGCTGGGGTGATTGCAACAACTGCCAGAGAAAAACCAATAATTAGACAATAGTTAAAGTGGTAAACACAGATTTATTCAGGACTACTGTAATAGGGTAAAAGAGTACCTGATATAACAATTCTGAAGATAGCAAGGACAAGTAGGAATTTATAGCCAAAGGAGTATGAGGGAGTAAATGGATGAAATATAACTAGGAGAAAACCTGAAGTGTAAGGGAATTTTGGCTAAACTGAATTAACAGTATTCTTTTTTGTGTGTGTGTGTGAGGAAGATCAGCACTGAGCTAACATCCATGCCAATCCTCCTCTTTTTGCTGAGGAAGACTGGCCCTGGGCTAACATCTGTGCCCATCTTTCTCCACTTTTATATGGGATGCCGCCACAGCATGGCTTGACAAGCAGTGCGTCGGTGTGCACCCAGGATCTGAACCCAGGCCACCAGCAGCGGAGTGGGCATACTTAACTGCTATGCCAGGGGGCTGGCCTCACCAGTATTCTTGATGAAGACAGGCCAGGCTTACTAGGCATGACTTGATGGTGGAAGATGAGAAACCTGATTAGATATCAAAGGTGATCAGGCATGGAAGATGAGAGACACTTGCTATATTGACTTAGTAGGTTCTTGCTAAGGATATTACAAGAAAGTGCATGGATGGTCCCACAAGAAGATTCAGCAGTCTGACTAAAGTTTGCTCAAGGAAAGAATCTTTGTCAGTCTACCCTATTGTTAAATGTAATGAAGAGACTTTCTTCATTCCTTAGAAAAATATAAGTCCATTTCTTGTTGGGTTGCAATTTTTCCACTAAAGACCTGATAAATCATCTGTTGATATTTGGTAGTAGAGAGTACACTTTATGGTGCTAGACATCAGGCATTTAAGAGGGGGAGTTTCTATTAAAATAACAGAAAATAAAAGATTAATGTTAGAAACCCAGTTTCTGATTTCAGAGGGCATCCAATTGAGAATATTTCTTGATCTTGGGCTCAAAGCATTTTTAGATGGTGGGTGTGAACACCAGTGGCAGTCCAATGGATTTCCTGGTTTGCAGTTTGAATGCCTGCAGTGATGCCATCAGGTATCCCATTGAACTTTCTGTGTGGCCCACATAACAACAGGCATGTCATTTTCTCATACATGATCATCAGTAGTAATTGCCTTGAGGATTATACCAAGTCATCCAGCATCAAGTTCCAGAACTTCATGAAATAGGCGGTGTTAGTTCTAAGTGGTTACAAGTTAGATGGGAGAAAAACTTGAAATATTAATTTAGAAATCTATAGCCACATCTGAAGGAAACTAGAAGAATCAGACTTTGGTATGGACTGGCAGCATGGAACCCAGGAGGGTACATTAGAATTTTTCTCTCTACAGTCACTGCCATTCAACCAGAGATAATCAAAGTACAACTAATCTGTTTGCAAAATAAGTCTCGTATCATTAAACTTGTTCTGCTTACTTACATAAGTGCAGCAAAAATAATGTTTGGCCACATAGGTCTCTTGAGTTTGTTTTGCTGAAACTTTTCATAAGGAACCTCAGGATTCCTTTGGATTTCTTTGGATTTTTCAAAGCCTCTCAAGGCTAAGAGGCCAAGTCAAGAACTTACACTAGTTTTTGCCTACAATACTTACAGATTTGGATGAGTTTCTTTTTCTTGGGATCCCTAAGATATCCTGAGATTTCTGAGACTGTGGAAGCGATCTTCTTTTCTAACCCTTAAGGTGGAAAACCCATTAAGACAGGTACAGACTGGTTTTTCCAAAGGAGGTTTTAAAACATTGGCTCCTTATTCAACCTTAGTTCCGTAAATCCTTCAGGTCATGTCTGATGCCATGCACGTCATTGTCTAATATGATATTCCAATCAAAGCCTGGTAATATAACCAATGTTTTCAATTCTGTCTTGTTACAAGGGGAACAGATTCTTATCGAATTTATGCAGATAACTATATTGCCATAAAAAGAAGAATATTCACTAAGATTTTTCCAATTCCGGTGGAATCAGGTAGGGGTAAATAGGAAATGTTTCATCTTTGTTTACAAAGTTATACTTTACCAAATTGCTGTATATACATGTAGCTTAAGAGAAAAACATTTTCCTTCTAAATGGAAAAATAAATATTAAAAAAGCAGCAATGTTTAAGAAAAAGTTATACTCACTGTCATCATTTCATTCAGCACCTTGTAATTAATTCTTGTTCTGCTAGATCTTGACTTAGTAGTTTTAAGAATATATCAGCTTTTGTATTACTTCTGGAAATTTTTACACAGTCTGGAGGAAAGGTTTCAAAGTTATCCAAGTGTTACCATCACATAGCAGTCTTGCCTGTAGTTGATGTAAACACTTTTGGGGAAGAGTCAAAACAAAGGAATAACTTTCTGTGAATGACAAGTGACTTGAAAGGGCCATGGTTAAATTTATCATGAGAGTTCATTTGTTAAGGAAAATTAATTATTTCTGTGGCATACAACATTTTAACATAATTCCAGATAACATGAGTATTGACGGATTTCTATGAATACCTGTGTTAATAACATATATCCACACACATATAACCTAAGGAGGTTTATCATCACTTCTTACTTGACAAGTTCCACACATAATACAACATACCAGTTAAATATAATTAGTTTAGCATCTCTTTTTACAAGGTGAGAGACAACTCCTTTGCGATTTTCCAGGGGCTGTCTCAATGTTATTTTGAGGTAAAAAGATTCCATTTAGAATTTAATTTTGAGAAGTTGTCAAAATGTCAAAATGTTTGAACACTTGACTAATAGAATTACAAGTCACTGTGAAACTATACTTAGTTATCCACATAACTAAAGTACAATTAAAAGATTTCAAAGGCAAATACAAAAATTACGTAGTTGTAAAACATCTAGCTATTTTAACAATGAGAAGATCCTGTTTTCTTAAGTAATAAATGACCTGATAAAGACAACATAAAACACAGGAAGTTATTTTAAGACACAAAATCTTGGTTTCCCAGGCAGAATACTTAATAGGTATAGGAATTTATTTTTTTTACAATTTCTCATTAAGAACAGACCAAGAATCTAAGAAATCTTTGTTTTTGTAGCAGAGAGAGAACTCAATCCTAGGTTTGCAACACTGTACTACTAATTCAAAGATTAATTTTTAAAAATCTTATAATAAACCCACCCTAATCTTACCCAGGTGAAGCACACAAGATAACATTGCTTTTCCACAGTTTCTTCCCCACAATTCTTACACAGCTTTTTTCATATCCATTCAGTTTTTTTCTTGCTTTTTTTTTCTTTCTCATTGTGGGACAACCAATCATTCTATATTAGGATAAAAGTACTGCTTTTACATTAAGGAAAATACAACCTTCCTACATTTCCTTATCAAAAACATGCCTTACTTTCCTTGCAAAGAGGTTTTTTCTTTACCCTTATAGGTACTAGTAGTTTCATTGACATAGATTAATTAAAAATTTTCACCAATGGTCTCTTTTCTTTTATAGAGAAAACTAGGAAGTAAGCAATTGTTAACTCTCTAGCATATAGTATCATTCTGTAGCAAATTTAAATCCATCATTTCATAATTATATAGAGGCATATGCCTTTTTCATAGTACAATTTGTCATATTTAAAAACAGACCCAATTATATTAGCTTCTCTATACTGTATAAAAAAATAAGATAACAAAAGTCAAAAACATATTCCGTAATTAATGTTTCCATATTTTGTCTTATTTGGAAACGATCTGATATTCAATGATTATCTATTCTTTAACTAAACTTATCATAGTTTTAAGGTTTCCAGTTACAAAAAGGTTTGTGAAAGTACTTTTAAGTAGGCATATTTTAAAACATAATTATTACAAATCATATTATAAAATTTTTAAACCATAATTATTTTAAAGTTCACTTATTGGTTTTATTTTACTTGATTTGAAAGTAAAACCTGAAACCATAAAACTCTTACGAGAAAACATAGGGGGTAAGGTTCATGACATCACACTTGACAATGATTTTTCTGTATTGATACCAAAAGCAAAAAGAATAAAAGCAAATAAATCAAGTGGGACTACTAAACTAAACATCAAACTAAAAAGCCTCTGCACAGCAAAGAAAACTGTCAATAAAATGGAAAGGCAACCTAAGTAATTGGATAAAATATTAGCAAATACATTTCTGATAAGGGGTTAATATCCAAAATATATAAAGGACTCATACAACTCATTAGCAAAAAAAAAAAAAAAAAATCAAGCAATCTGACAAAAAAAGGATCAGAGGAACACAATAGACTTATTTATAAAAAGACATAAAAATGGCCGATACGTGCACGAAAAGGAGCTCAACATCACTTATCATCAGGGAAATGCAAACAAAAAACACATTGAGATATCACTTCATGCCTGTTAGAATTACTGTCATAAAAAGACAGGAATCCTCAAAAAATTAAAGATAGAACTACCATATGATCCAGCTATTCCACTGCTGGGCATTTATCCAAAGAACTTGAAAACACCAACGTGTAAAGATACATCCACCCCTGTGTTCATTGCAGTGTTATTCACAATAGCCAAGGCTTGGAGGCAACCTAAGTGCCCATCAAGGGACGAATGGATAAAGAAGATGTGGTATATATACACAATGGAATACTACTCAGCCATAAGAAACGATGAAATCCAGCCATTTGTGACAACACGGATGGACATTGAGGGTATTACGCAAAGTGAAATAAGTCAGAGGGAGATGGTCAAATACCATATGCTCTCACTCATTAAGTAGTAGATAATAACAACAACAAACAAACACATAGAGACAGAGATTGGATTGGCAGTTTCCAGAGGGTAAGAGGGGAGGGAGGAGGGCCAAAGGGATAATTAGGCACATGTGTGTGGTGATGGATTGTAATTAGTATTTGGGTGATGAACATGAGAACATGATGTAATCCATGCAGAAACAGAAGTATAATGATGTACACCTGAAATTTATACGATGTTATAAACCAATGTTACCACAATGAACAACAACAAAAAAGACAGGAATTACAAGTGTTGCCAAGGATATGGAGGACAGGGAACATTTGTGCACCGTTGGTAGGAATGCAAATTGCTGCAGTCACTATGGAAAAGAGTATGGAGGTTCCTCAAGAAATTACAAATAGAATTATAATACGATCCAGTAATTCCACTTCTGGGTATATATGAATGAAACAAAATCAATATATCAAAGAGATACCTGTAACCTCAAGTTCAGAGAAGCATTATTTACAATAGCCAAGACATGGAAATAGCTTAAGTGTCCATCAACAGATGAATGCTTTAAATATGCGGCATATATATACAACAGATTGTTATTGAGCCATAAAAAAAGGAAATCCTATCATTTGCGACAATGTGGATGAAACTTGATGGCATTATTCTAAGTGAAATAAATCAGAAAAACACAAATACTGTATATCTCACTTATATGTGATATGTAAAATACCTGAACTCATAGAAACAGAGAATAGATAGATGGTTGCCAGATGTGGGGGGAAGGAGATGGGGGACATGGGTGAAGGTGGTCAAAAGTACAAAGTTCCAGTTATAAGTAACAAGATAAATAAGTTCTGGGGATGTTAATGTACAGCATGGTAACTATATTTAACAATACCGTATTGTATGTTAAACATTGCTAACATAGTAGATCTTAAAAGTTGTTATCACATATAAAAAAGTTTATAAGTATGTGAGGTGATGGATGTTAATTAAACTTATCGTGGCAATTATTTTGAAATATATACATATATCTAAACCATTTTGTTGTACATCTTAAATGCATACGTTACATGTCAATTATAACTCAATAAAACTGCGGTTAAAAAATGAAATAAAAAAATATAAAAAAGAATCGTTATAAAAGATAACTATTGAAAAGTGTATGTATAAAGTTTTCCCACTAACATATATTTAATTCATTTGTGCTTATCGTTTGAATTGAAAATTTCATGAGCTAAATAAACAGATATAATCATAAAACGAAGTTATTTCCCATGTTGAAAAATTAGACAAGTATCAAAAAAATCTCAGAAGCAAAAAAACCTAAAAAGTTAAACATATTGTTCTTCATTTTTCTGTTGCTGTGTTTTTTAAATTCCACCATATCTGACATGCATCAAGCAATTTATTTTATTTTACATTTTATTATTAGTTTGTTAGAATTCATGATTTTATAATCTTAAATATCTAGTAGAGATAACAGAGGCTTGTTTGACTACTAAATCTAGGTAGAAAAAAATTGTATGTCTGCATTGTATTTAATGCTGACAACTCTGAAGACATGCTTGTTTTTATTTTATCAACAATTTTTACCATAGATTATTCCTGAGTATGTGAACTTAAAAAACATTGGATTAGTTTGCATATTTCTGAGAATTTTAGGGATGCTTAATTTATAGAAGGACTTATTCATTTCTAAGCCAATTTGAATAAAACCACTTTAAGTGATTTTGCAAATTAATTTGGTTTTATCATCCAGAGGTACAAAAATGGCACATATACATAACATACATTCATGCATGTATGCATACATACATTTATAAACATGCAGACAGATGTAAGCAGACATCTCAGAGGTTTCATTTAAAATTTTAGCCTTGAGTCAGTAAAACACAGTAATACAATGTCACTAGTTTATCTCTACTTTATATTTTTATCTGAACATTGTTATGGGCAAATGCAACAAGTTGAGGTTACCAGTTTACCAATATTTGTGCAGGAAACTTTTAAAATTTTCTTTGGTCCTGACATGTAATCTGATGGAGGCTGTGGAGTAAATTTTAGGCCAGTGACTGAAGAGACATCTAGCAGCTATCTGGATGTCTACAAAACTCAGCTGAATGAACAGAACATCTAGTTCTGTTTCCTAATTTGTTTTTTTCTCTTTTCAGCCTCAGGTTTCTTATTGGTGGGTTCCTCAGTCCCTTGAGAGCCTTGGATGGAGGGTACAGGGCATAAAGTTCTAGTGATTGCAGGGAGGCAAGGAGCTGAAGTGGAAAGGGAAGAGTCTGGCTGGTGGACAGAGATGGAAGGTGTAGGAGTTTGAAGGGGGACATATCAAAGGATCAAGAGAACAGGAGAGAAAATCCAAATCAGTATAGGAGGACCACGAACACTTGTGATGGAAATGGAGAGGTTTTAGGAGCAAGTTTGGGAAGACCTTAAATTGTCCAAAGAGTCCATTGAGGTTCCAAATTATTCTTGGGATAATCATGCCAAGAAGAAAGGAAGCAGATAGAGTTGGGTGAGCACAATTTCAGTAATGGTTAAAGAAGGAGAGGGGGGAGGTGTCAGTTCACTGATAAGCTCCAAAGTTCTTAACTAATGGTACCTTAATACTTATGAACAGAGAAACTTGAAACTCTTAACCCAGTTTCTGCCTAGCACTAGCACTAGTTTTGGCCTGGCACTCGAACCCAGCTTCTAACACACAGGTGCTTGCTTTGGACTCAAACTCCACTAGTGCTTGCCTAGGACTCTAATCCAGCTTCTTAAAAACGGAGAAACCTAGCGCTCCAACCCAGCCTCTCTTTGTCTGGAACTCTTACCCTGCTTCTAGAGTATAATTATAATCTTAAGAAGCAAAATCTGTCCTCATCAGCTACATTCGGAAAATTTGTCTGGTCCAAAGGTTTAAGAGTCAGATTCACCAGTGGATACCTGACTAATCAGTCAGAAGTGAAGACAGTGTCTTCAAAGATAAAAACTTACGGTCTTGGGCGAGGAGTCCAGGGCTCCAAAGATGAATCTGATCCTACCTGAGTCACAGCATCTTAACTGTCAAAGATAATTCCGAGATGAACATTAGCAAAGTGGTAAAAACAGGTATTATTCAGGACTATTGCAATAGGGGAAAAGAGACTTCAATATAGAATGGGGCTTAATTCCAAATACAGCATAAGCTATTGGGAATTTACAGCCAAGGAACCTAGTGTGGGTCAGTAAGTGGAAAATTACTAAGAGGAAATATCAAGGGTAAGAAGAATTTTGGCTAAAATAACCTAAGAAATTTTTTGCTGAAGACAAGCCATTCTGATTTGACATCACCTGGTGGATGATGGAAGATAAGAAACCCAATTAGATGTCAAGGGTGATCAGAAATGGAGGATGAGAGTCTTGATACATTGACTTATCATGGTTCTTACTAAGACTATTACAAGATAGCCTTAGGGGTGGTTCAGTAATCTGACTAAAGTTTGGTCAGGCAAAGAGTATTTGTTAGTACTCAGTGTTTCTCTTAATATTACCATGTACTGTGATTATGGTCAATGGGAACCTACAACAACTCAATCCAAGTAATAGAAGTAATGGCCCAGACCCTTCAGGAATGAAGGTTTTGGTCCCATAACGAGATAAAGAACCACAACCAGATGAGGTGCTTGCTGAGGCAAAGGGAATAGATATGGGTAGTAGAAGAAGGTATGTGTAAATACCAGTTATGACCTAGTGACTAGTTACAGAAACGAGGACTGTAATTGTCATGAGTATTTTCTCCTTATTTCATTATGAATATGCTTATGTGTATACATGCATATACTAAGCAAATATCTTTCTTTTCTATCCTGTCTTATTCCCTTATAACATAAGATGTTCTATTTATATCATATATTTAAGTATTGAAAAGGTAAGCGCAGGATTCTGATTATTAATGCAGGCTTGCATCAATGGCCTAAGAGCTTCCAAGTGAGCCTGAGGGAGAGCCTTATCTCCTGGTAGGGCTGAAATGGCTGAAAATCAAACTGTGATTGGCTGAATTTTAAGGCAAGTTGAACTCCCAGGGTCCCAAAGACCCTACTGTTAAAGTAAGGACATTTGATATCGAGCAAGGGCTTAATCTGCTCACCACAGGACAAAGCCAGTCCATTAAGAGGCAAGGTGGTGGATAGAGAGAAACCTTTATTTAAGTGATGAGCTAGCTGATTGGAAGATCGTGGGCTATCGCCCCCCAAAAAACCATCTTAAAAGGGAACTGATTGGAAACAACTTACATAAGGCAAATGGGGTTGGGGAAGGGGCTCAGGCGTGCCAGGTGTTGGATGACCACAGACTATTGGGTGCCTCTCCATAGACAAAAGTTTCAGATCTGCTGAATGTGACATTCCTGAGGAATCTAAGAAAACAGTTATTTTCTTATCAGGGAGAGAGGGAACAGTTTGGGTAGAGAACTTAAATCTTCTGCTAACAAGCCATTCTCTCTGCTGATTACTGACTGGTCACTGGTTAGCTTGCCTATGTGCAATTGTAAATGTGTCTCCAAAGCACACTGTGAGAATAAGATGGAGTCTGTCATGTTAACTTGGTCTCACATTGATTGGGAAAAAATGTGATCTTTTAATATGAGATGGGAATGTGTGCCATGACTTTGATAAAGTTGGGGACATCGAGCCCCTAAATTCTGACAAGTCTTCTTTGGAAGTGGGAATTGTCTCCCAAGCCCAGTGGAAGTGGCCTACACAGCCCCAGCCCAGTGTCAGTGGCATCCCCTCCCCAAGTTGTAGCAACCTCTGAATCCACAGTGGTATCAGCCTTTCCACTTCAGTCTGAGAGCATTAATTCTGCACTGCATGAGAAAAAGGTAATAGAATCCCTCGAAACAGTCACCACCTATGATTAGACTCATGTCCCAGCAGGCCCCTACTGGTGAGGCACAAATTGTGAGCCATGAGAGGGTGTGCTATGCTCCAAAAAAACTACTTGAGTTTTCTAACTTATACAAGCAGATCTGGGGAATATGTATGACAATGCATATCAAGTGTGTGGAATAATGGTGGAAGGAATATACAGTTGGAGCAGCCAGATTTATTGGGCCTACTAAACAGATTCTACATTTAATGGTAGAGCCAGGGGAGATAAAAAGAGCTCTAACAGCTCTAATGATTGGTTGGCTGAAACATGGCCCACCAATCATCAGTGAAATTGAAAGGCCACATCCTCCCTTGGTTTAACATGGAGAAAGAAATTCAAGTCTTAGGCAGATTAGAATGTTATAGTGGATTTGTCATTGAAGACCTACTCATCAACACTGGGAGGTCCAGAACAGAACTTTCACCAATTTTCTACAAAAAAATTAGGGAGTGGAGTCCCAGCATCCTTAAAGAATCACGTGATTGCTCTTCTCTATTCATATGACTTTACAGTAGGAACCCCAGTCACTCCACTGGAAAATCTAAATGCAGTGGACTAAGTGCATCCTAGGATGGCAGGGCCTAAGTTCTTTTGATCATCAACCAAGGGCAAAATAGGCATAGTTACTGTAATGAACAGCAGTGTCAAAGCAGCAAACAGCATAGTCTGACTTGTACAGACCTTTGCTTTGGCTAGTTACTTTGGTTTTTTGTTCCCATGATGTTATGCCAGGGTGACCTAGAGGTCTTAGTTCCAGAGGAAGGAATGCTCCCACCAGGACACAAAACAATAATTCCCTTGAAAGGGTCATTAAAACTACCCAACGGCTACTTTTGGCTCTTCATGGCTCTGAATCAACAGGCAAGGAAGAAAGTTACTGTGTTGGATGGGTGTTTTGATTCTGAAAACTGTCAAAGGAGGACCTGAGTTAAGGCGGGAAATAATTTTTTTCAATCCTATTGCAATGGGGAAAAGATAACTCAGTATAGAACTGGGGTCATTTCTAAATACAGCACGGGCAGGTTGGAATTTATAGCAAGTAGGCTGGTGGATGGAAAATTACTAAGGGGAAACATTAAGTATAAAACATAAGTATTTAGG
Source organism: Diceros bicornis minor (assembly GCF_020826845.1). Taxonomy (NCBI): domain Eukaryota; kingdom Metazoa; phylum Chordata; class Mammalia; order Perissodactyla; family Rhinocerotidae; genus Diceros; species Diceros bicornis. Next base: position 76,587,273 of record NC_080744.1, read on the forward strand.
TTGGGCTAAACCAACCTAACAGGAACTTGCTAAAGACAGGCCAGACTGATCAGATATCACGTGGTGGATGGTGGAAGATAAGAAATCCCATTATATATTAAGGGTGATCAAATATAGAGGATGAGAATCCTTTGCTAAGGATTTTACAAGAAGTACACAGATGGTCCTAGTAGAAGGTTTAGGAGTTTGACTAAAGTTTGAATGAGCATAGAAACTTTCTCAGTCCCCCATTGTTCAAAGAAAAAAAAGAGACATTTTTCTTTCATTAGAAAAATATAAGTCCATTTTTTTCAGTTGTTTTGTTTATTGAAGACCTGCTGAATCATCTGTTGACACTTGGTAGTAGAGAATATGCTATATGGTGCTAGCCCTCAGGCATTTACTGAGGGGAGGTTTCTATGAAACTATGAAAATTAAAGGAACAGAAAGAATAAATGTTAAAAACCCAGCTTCTGATTCCAGAGGGAAGTCAGTGGAGAAGAATTGCAGATGTTAAGCCCCAAGCATCGTTAGATGCTAGTGTGAGGACAGAAGGGGCAATACATGGTAATACTGATTTTAGTTGAATGTTGTGGTGGTGACATGAGGTGTTCCAGTGAACTTCCTGAGTGGTCCACACAGCAGTGGGCATGAAGATCGCCCATCCATGGTCTGTTGTGGTGATTTCCTTGAAATTTATTGCATGTTGCCCAGTTTCAGCTTGCAGGGCTTAGAGAAAAGGGCCGTTTTGTTCTCAATGATTCCAAGTCAGAAGGGAGAAAAATTGGAAACACTAATTTGGAGAGGTGTAGCCAGATACTGGAGGAAACTAAAAGAACTGAAGATTTGTCAAGGACTGGCAAAATGTACAAGACTGAACTAACAAGTTGTACTGTATAGTTTTCCATTGAAACATAATTTTCCTTTCTATAGTCACCACCTGTTCTACCAGAAAGAATCAATGTCAGATTAATTTGTTTGCTAAATATGTAGTCTCATTAACTTTGGCCTGATTACTAAATGAGTGCAGCAAGAATAGTGATTGGCCACATAGGTCTTTTGAGTTTGCTTTGCTGGGACTTTTCATAAGGATCTCAGATTAGACGTTTCAAAGCCTCTCAGGCTAGGAAGAGAAGCTAAGAAATTGTCACAAGCTTTTGCCTGCGATACCTAGATTTGGCTGAACTCCTTTTCCTCATGTTCTCCAAAATACCCTGAGGTCCTTTGGCCTGCCAGAAAGAGACCATCCTTACTCCCCTGCAAGGAAGGGAACACTATTAGCAAGATGTGGGCCAGTTTTTCCAAATGAAGCTTTAAAAATGTTAGCTCCCTAAAGTCAATTAGTCCTTAAAGCTCTTGGGTCATATGTGATTCAATGCACATTGTTATCAAATATGACATTACAGTCAAAGCCTTGGTATTATAACCAATATTTTCAATTGTGTCCTGTTATGAGGAGATGAGATTCAGATTGAATTTATGCAAATAATTTTATTGCAATATAAATAAGAATACTCACTAAGAATTTCCAAATTGTAGCAGATCAGGCAGGAAAAATGTAAATGTTACATCTTTGTTCACAAAGGATTACTTTACCAAATCTGTAAGTTACACATAGAGTAAGAGAAAAAGGTTTACTTAAATCTTGAAAACAAACATTAAAAAAAACAGTATTATTTACCATTACTCAGTTTGGTGATAAAGTTTAAAGTTATCAAAAGGTCTGTGGAACTATTTTTAAGTAAACATATTATAAAACATCTATTTTTAAAATCTAATTTTTAATATTTTATCCCACTTACATTTATTTAATTCACTTGTCCTTAATAATTATGCTTGAAGTGACCATAAAAATTTCATGAGGTAACCAAACAAATCTAGATATCTTATGATGTTATTTTTCTTGTTGACAAATTAAGCAACTATCAAAAAAATTACAGAAGCAAAGAACTTAGAGTTAGATGTATAGTTCTTTCCTCTTTGTTTTTCTTTTTTTTTTCTTGAATACCAGGCTTGAAATGCATCAAGCAACTGACTTTTATTGTATACTTTTTTTTTCTTGGTTAGATTTATAGTTTTATAATTTAACCATCTAGAAAGATAGCTTAAGCTTGTTTGACTAGTAAACCTAGGTAGAAAAAAAAGTATGTTTGCACTATATTTAATGCTGTTAACTATGAAGACATGCCTGTTTTTATTTTACCAACAATTTTTCAAACTAGCTTTATTTACAAAACCTTGTCCCAGATCAAGGAAACATAAAAAAAAATGATGTTTCTTTATTTCTGAGTGTTATAGGAATACCTAATTTATAGAAGCACTCGTTTATCTCTAAGCCAATTTGAATACAACTCCATTAAAAGATTTTATAAATTAATTTATAATATGATCCAGACATAGAAAAAACCCATATCCATGAAACACATGAATACTACATACATACATAAGCATACATAAAATTACAGAGGGAAAAAGACATCTTACAGCTTTCATTAAAAATTTTTTAGCCGTGAAACTAAAACATAGTAATACAATATCAGAGGTTTATATCTACTTTATATTTTCATCTGAATTGCGTTTCTGACAAATGGGACAAGTTAAGGTTAGCTGGTTATCAATAAATTGGGGGAGACTTCTAAAATATTCTTTTGACCTGATGGAGGCTGTGGAGTAAATTTGACTAACGAAATATCTAGTAGCTGTCTGGATGTCTCCAAAGCCCAGCTGAGGGGACAGAACATTCAGTTCTGTTTTCTAATAGGCTTTTTTCTCTTACCAGCCTCTAGTGATTGCATGTGGGAGTCCTTAGTCCTTTGAGCCCTTGCTGGAGGGTAGGGGCATAAAGCTCAAGTGAGAGTAGGGTGCGAAGGGGCTGATATGGGAGAGGAAAAGTCTGGCAGGGTGGACAGAAGGATGGAGGACGTAGGAGTTTGAATGGGACATATTAGAGGATTCAAGTGAATTGGAGAGAAGATCCAAAGCAGTAAAAGGAGGAAGCAGGAGCATCCGTGATAGAAAGAGAGAGGTTTAAGGAGCCACATTGGAAGATCTTAAGTTTCTCCAAGAGGCCATTGGAGTTCAAAATTATTCTTAGTAAAATCATGCTAACAAGAAAGGAAGTGAACAGTGTTGGTGGAGCATATACTCATCAAGGGTTCACGAATGGAGTTTTTAGTCTACTGAGACACTCTCAAGTTCTTAAATAATGGTAACACTATAGTTATGAACAGAGAAGTTTGGCTCTCTAACCCAACTCCTGTTTGCCTGGGATTCTATCACAGCTTAAGCTTGCTTGTGATGGTAACCCAGCTACTTAGAGAGAAATCTAGGACTCTTACCCAGCCTCTGTTTTTCTAAGACTCTAACACATATTCTAAAACATACTCCAAAACTTATGAATCAAAATATCTTCCTACCATATTCAAGGGATATTTGTCTGAACCAATCATTTAGGAGTGTGCTCACCAAAAGATCCTCAAGAAATTAGTCAGGAATGAAGACAACGTCTTCAAAGTTTCACACCCAGCATCCTGAGTGAGGGCTCCAGGGCTCCAGTGATGAATCTGTACTCTCAGAGTTGCAGCATTATAACTGTCAAAGAAGAACCAGAGTTTTAAAGGGGTAAAACAAAATTTTATTCAGGACTATTACAATAGGTGAAGAGATATCTCAGTATGGAAACAGCTCAATTCTAAATACAGCATGGGCAAGTTGGATTTTATAGTCAGGGAGCCTGGTGGGGTTCAGTGGATGGAAAATTACTAAGAGCAAATGTCAAGGGTAAGGGGGATTCTGGCTAAACAAACCTAATAGGATTCTTACTGAAGTCAGGCCAGGTTGACTAGTCATTACTAGGTGGATAGTGGAAGATGAGAAACGAGATTAGATATTAAGGGTGATGAAATATGGAGGATCATATAAGAGACTGTTGCTAAGCTGATTTAGCAGGGTTTATACTAAGGATTTTAAAAGGAAGTACACTGATTGGCTTAGAAGAACCTTCAGGAACCTGACCACAGTTTGGTGAAGCAAAGAGTCTATGTCACTACCAAGGAGAAATCGAAACAAACTACTCCACAATGGAGTGAAGGAAGCGTGTGTCTGGAATACAGGGTATCCCTTAGGGTTTCTCTTACTATTTTACAACTAAATTACAACCCAGTCCAAGCAGGAAAGCAGGACTACTAAGGACCCAGACCCTTCAGGGATTAAGTTTTGAGTCACCCCACCAGCTAAAAAACTACCACCAGCTGAGATGCTTCTGATGAAAAGGGAACACAAAATGGTTAGCAGAAGAAAGGAGTTATAAATCTAGCTATGACTAAGTGGCCATTTACAAAAATGAGAACTGTAATTGTCATGAGTATTTCCTCCTAATTTTGCTATGTTTACGTGTGTGTGTGTGTGTTTATGTGAATATATACATACACAGCAATTGTCTTTTTTATGGGATATCAAGGAGAAGAATATACGTCACTCAAGGACTTTACCTCCTCTTTACCCCTCTTAGTGTGTTTTTGGTAGTACACAAGTTACTTGTATCATGGTAGGAAGAATTATGACCTTGTTATTGTATTTATTTGAAGATTAAGTACAGTCAAAGGTGATGTGTATAGGTGTCAAGTTGATGTGATGGAATTATGATGGTTAATTTTATGTGTCAACTTGACAAGGCTAACAGAAGTACATGATGGTAAAACAGTACTTCTGAGTGCATCGGTGAGGATGTTTCTGGATGGGATTAGCATTTGATTCAGTGACTCAGTAAAGAGATCTTCCCTCAACAATGTGGGAGAGTATCATTCAATCAAATAAAGGGCCACAATAGAACAAAAAGGCAAAAGAAGGGAAAATTCTTTCTTTTCTCCTTGAGATTGGATGTCTATCTTTTCCTGCCCCCAGACATCAGAGCTCTTGCTCATCAGGCCTTTCTTTGAACTCTGGGACTTACACCTAGGGTCCCCTCATTCAACGCCTTTGTGTTAGGAGTAAGACTTACACCATCAGCTCCCCTGTTTTTCAGGCCTTTGGACTCAAACTGAATTATACCACTGGCTTTCCTGGTTCTCTAGCTAGCATGTGGAATGTTGTGGGACATCTGTCCTCCATAACCACTTGAGCCAATTTCTATAGTATGTGTCCTTGTATATCTACCTGCTTATCTTCTGCCTATTAGGTATCTATCCTATAAGTTCTGTTTTTTTTTTTTTTTTTTTTTTTTGTTTTTTTTTTTTTTTTTTTTGTGGAGAACCCTGAAACAGATTTTGGTATGGAGAGAAGTTCTAGAGAAAAATATGTTAAAGATGAGTTTTCTGAATTGGTTCTAGGGTTTCTGGAACTGCTTTCTAATTTGATTAGATTTAAAGACATTAGTGACTCTATTTCCAGTAGTAAACAAAGCACTATTTTCCATGGTCCTGCCTATTTATAGAGAAATTTAAAATATCTGCAATGGATGTTCCTAATCAACCACTTATAAGCAGCAAGTAGTGAAGTAACTTTGCTTATGTTACTTTTGAAAAACTAAGAAATATAATGATATTGGTTTGTTCCTTCTAATGTTGCTGGACAAAGTGGTAAAAGAAAAGGACAAACTCAGATATTCTGATTCTCGGAACAAGCTTGCATCAATGACCTAGAAACCGTGTAGTATCTTGAGGGAGATCTTTATCTCTGTCAGGGTTGAAATTGGTACGGTTCTGTGATTGGATACATTTCAAAGTAAGTTCAACTCCCATATACCTAGGGTGTCCACGTAAAGCCAGGGCACGGATTGTTAAAGACTATTATCCTATAAAGTGGCATAAAAAAATGTGGAGGATCCTGATGAAGCTGGAGATATTAATCTCCTAAATTCTGAGGAGTCTTTTTTGCCAATTTAGGTGGACTCACACTCCCAGATTATGTGGTCTCTTTACCACAAGCAAAAGTGGTCTTCCCATCCCTACCTGGAGCAGCCTCCCAATCCACAGAGGAATCAGCCTTTCTACCTCCATCTGAGGGGATTAGCCCTGCATCATCTGAGTAATGTCAATGGCCTCCTGAGGCAGTTGCCACTTATGAACAGACTCAACTAACAGCAAGCCTCAAAGAGTGAGGTGCATAAATGTGATCCATTAGGAGCTGCACTATGCTCCAAAAGAAAAAACTGAGTTTTCTAATTTATACAAGCAGAAATCTGGGGACTATGTATGAGAATGGATATTAAGGGTATAGGATAATGGTGAAAGAAACATAAAATTGGATCAACCAAATTCATTTATGTGGGCTTATGAAGCAAAGATTTTGCATTTGATGTTGCAGGGTGGGAAGTTAGAAAGAGTTCTAACAGTTTGTTGGGATGGTGGCTGAAAAATGGATCAAAAGATGGCCCACTGTGAGCAAAACGGAAATGCCAGATCTGTGTTTAATATAGAGGAAAGTATTCCAATGCTCAGGGACAAGGTAATGCTACAGTAGATTTGTCATTTAAAGCCTACACACCCACACAGGGTAGATCCAGAAGACATACCTTCCAGCAGTACTTTTAAGGGGGGGGCCCCATATCATTGATGAGCTTTGTGATTTCTCTTGTGTATAGGACAGCATTTAATAGTGGTACCACAGCTACATTTTTGGATAATATAAATGAGTAGGAGTAATTTGATTTCAGGTGGCAGTGACAAAATGTTATCACAACCACCAAGACAAGGTAGGCATGGGGAAGTAGAAAAATTCAGGCTTTGGCATGGATTGGCAAAATTTGCAAGATGGAACCCAAAAGGGTATATTACGATTTTCCATTGAAACACAATTTTTCTCTCTACAGTCACCATCATTCAATCAGAGATAATTAAAATAAGACTAATTTGTTTGCCAATAAGTCTAGTCCCATTAAACCCTGGTTATTTACATAAGTGCAGCAAGAATAATGATTGACCACCTAGGTCTCTTGAGTTTGCTCTGCTGGAACTATTCATAAGGAATCTCAGATTTGGACTTTTCAAAGCCTCTCCAGGATTGAAAAGCATGCCAAGAGCTTGCCATCAGATTTCACCTGCAAAACCTATAGATTTGAGTAAATTCCTCTCCTCCTCTAGGGATCCTGAAAATATCCTGAGACCTGGGCATTCCAGAAAGTGACCTTCCTTATTGACATGTAAGGTGGGAAATCTTACAAGAAATGTTCAGGCTGGTTTTTCCATAATGATGTTTATAAGCATTGGCTCCTTAAAGTCAACCTTATTTCCTTATAGCTGCCTGGTCATATTTTATTTGATACACATTATTCTCAAAATGATATTCTAGTCAAGACCTTGGTAATATAACCAGAGTTTCCAATAGTGTCCTGTTACAAGGAGAACAGATTCTTATTGAATTTATAAAAGTAATTATATTTACACAAAAATAAGAATGCACACTAAGAGTTTTCAAATTCTGGGAGATCATGTAGGAAGAGAAAGTAATTATGGCATCTTTGTTCACAAAGGTATACTTTATCAAATTGCTGTCAGTTACACATAGCTTGAGGATAAGATTTCCTTTAATCTTGAATAAACATTTAAAACCAGCAATGTTTCAAACAAATTCATTAAAAATCACAATGGTTCTCATAAGTTCTTTCAGGCCCGTATAATTAATTCTTATTCTGCTAGACCTTGGGTTAGCAGTTTTATGAATCCATCAGCTTCTTCATTACTTTTGCAAATTCTTACTCAGCCTAGAGGCATGTCTCAAAGTCATTCCCATGATGCCACTGATGGTGCTCAGGGCAAGCTGCCCCAGGAAGCACCACTCTGGTATGCGGATTATTTCGAGCTGAAGACAATAAGGATATTTGACCTCCCCCACTAACTGCCTAGAGAATCTGGCATGGTGGCTCATTCCTGGAACAGATCTTCTATCATGATGGCTATAAAGATAATGTAAAATAGATGTTGCAATGGGAGGGGCACCAAGCCCCTTTTATCAAAAAACTCTATCTCTCCCTGACTAAATTATCAATAGATGACCCTGAAAAGAATTGTCCTTCTGCCCTCTGAAGTCCCAGGCCACTACCCACCCCCAACACGTTCCTTCGCCTTTAGCTGCAATACTTAAGCAAGCAGCTTAGACAGAGGGGTGAGTTGCTCATTTCTGAGTTTCTCCCATGTATACATGTTATTAAACTTGGTATTATTTTCTCCTGCTAACCTGTCTTGTTGATTATTTGGCCAGCCAGAAGAACCTTAAGGGAAAGGGCAGAGGGAGATTCTCCCTCTTCCCCCGACACCACCATGGAGTATTCTTTACTGTAGCTGATTATAAATACTTTGAGAGAAATATCAAAGTCAAACAATCACAGTCTGTGAATGACAAATGACTTAAAATGGCCTTTGCTATAGTTCTGATGAGAATTCATTTGATAAGGAAAATTATTTATTTATATGGCATATAATATTTTTTGCTCCTGTGAAACCCAGGAGTCTAACCCAGACTCTGTTTGTCTGGGACTTTAACCCAGGTTCCAGAGTACACTCAAAATCTTAAGAATCAAAATATGTCCCTATCAGTTTCAAAGGACATTCCTATAGAAACGGTTTAGCAGTAAGACTCACCAATAGATCCTTGATCAATCAGTCAGCAGTGAAGACAGAGGCTCCAAAGGTGCATATTTTGAGTCTTGGGTGAAGGGTCCGGGGTTTGAGTGATGAATATGATCTTATCCAAGTAGTGGTGCCATAACTGTCAAAGAAAAATCATAGCTGGGTAGTAGTTAAATAGATAAAAACAGATTTTATTCAGGACCATTGCAATAGGGTAAAAAAGACCTCAACATAGAACCAGGCTCAATTTTAATTTTTTTTTTTTTTGTGAGGAGATCAGCCCTGAGCTAACATCCGCCAATCCTCCTCTTTTTTTTTTTTTTTTTTTTGCTGAGGAAGACGGCCCTGGGCTAACATCGGTGCCCATCTTCCTCCACTTTATATGGGACGCCGCCACAGCATGGCTTACCAAGCAGTGCGTCGGTGCGCGCCCGGGATCCGAACCAGCGAACCCCGGGCCGCCGCAGCGGAGCGCGCGCACTTAACCGCTTGCGCCACCGGGCCGGCCCCAGAACCAGGCTCAATTTTGAATACAGCATGGGCAAGTATGAACTTATAGCCAAAGAGCCTCTTGGGTTCAGTGGATGGAAAATTAATAAAAGAAGCATTAAGAGTAAGGGGGAATTCTATCTAAACTGACCTAACAGGATTCTTGCTGAAGATAGGCCAGGTTGATTAGCCATCATCTGGTGGATGATGAAAGATAAGAAACCTGATTAGATATCAAGGGTGATCAGACATGGAGGATGGATGATAAGAGACTCTTGATATACTGACTTAGCAGAGTTTTGACTAAGGATATTATAAGGAAGTGCACAAATACGATTACGGGATGGTTCAGGATCCTGATTAACATTCAGTCAAGCAAAGAATCTTTGTCACTATTAAGGTGAAATTGGAGTGCTACTCTACAATGCAGGTAGGGGAGAGTATGTTTGAAACACAGGAGATTCCTTAGAGTCTCTTAGTATTACAATGTCCTATTATTAAGGTCAATGGAACACTACCACAACCTAATCCAAGCAGGACTAGCAATGGCCCAGACTCTTTAGGAATGAAAGTTTGGGTCACATCACCAGTAATGACCCAGAACCAGTTGAGTTGCTTGTTGAGGCAAAGGAAATACAGAATGGGTAGCAGAAGAAAGTAGTTATGAATCCAGCTACAAACTCATGACCAGTTCAAGAAAAAAGGACCATAATTGTCATGAGTATTTCCCCGTTATTTTGTTATAAATATGTTTGCATGTATACATACATATATTAAGCAAATATATTTTTCTATCCTCTCTTATTCCCTTATCATGCACATGGGATGTATGGCTTTATATTATGGTATTTAAATATCATGAATTTTACATCATACTATATGTTATGGGATATCTAGGAGAGGAGCAAACATCATTCAAGGACTTTACTTCCTCTTCTGGGGAAGGGGTTATTGCGTTTTTGGTTATAATCAGATAGCTGTATCATATTAGGCAGAATTATGACTTTGTTGTTGTTTTTATTTGGAGCTTAAGTATGTTTTAAGGCAATGTGTATAGGTGTCAAGTTGATGAGTGGTGGACATGTGATGGTTAATTTTGTGTCAACTTGATGTGACTAAGGGATGTCCATATAGCTGGTAAAACATTATTTTTGGGTGTCCCTGTGTCGAGGGGTGTTTCTGGAAGCTTTGATCAGAAGACTCAGTAAAGACATCTGCCCTCACCAATGCTGATAGGCAGCATCTAATCAATTGAGGGCCAGGAGAGAACAAAAAGGTGAAGAGAGGGCCAATTCCTTCTCCTCTTTTGAGCTGGGACATCCATCTTTTCTTGCTCTCTCACATAAGAGTTTCTGATTTTTGGGTGTGGGGGCGATGAAACTTAAGCAGAATCCCCCTGATTCTTAGGCCTTGGGCCTGGGACTAGGAGTCCCTGGGTGCCACGGTTCTTAGTTTTTCAGACTTAGACTGAATTAACTTCGCAGGATTTCCTCATTCTCCAGCTTACAGATGTCACATTGTGGGACTTCTCAGCCTCCATAAATGCCTGAGCTAATTCCTATAATAAATCTCTTCTATCTATCTATCTATCTATCTATCTATCTATCTATCTATCTATCTATCTACACACCCATCTATCTATATCTATCAACTATCCATATACCTATCTATCTATCATCTATCTAACATCTATATATCTATCTATATATCTACCAATTTATCTAAGTGTATATATATATATCTTACTTGCTCAGTTTTTTTTCCCAGAAACTTGACTTCTACGTATTTTGACATTGAGAGAGGTTCTAGTTGAACAGAATTTTAAAGATATGTTTTTTAAATTACTTCTGGGGTCCTGGAATTGGTTCTCTAATATTATTAAAGGAGGTTTATTACTTTCAGTAATAAAGAGAGCACTGATAGTTCATGGTGAGAACTTTAGAGATACACAAAATATCTGCTTTGGATATTCCTAATTAAACTCTTATAAGAAGCAAGAAACTAAGTAACTCTGTTTATGATACTTTCAAACATTTTTGAAAAACTAAGGAATTTAATGATGTTAGTTAGTTCTTCCATATGTTGCTGGAAATTTTCTAGAAGAAAAAAATGAGCTCTAAGATTTGAATTCTCAGCTAAAAAGTTGCATAAATGATAAGAACTTCTAGGTGTCCACTAAGGGAGAGACTTATCTCTTGTCAGGGCTAAAATTGCTGAAAATCAAACTGTGATTTCCTGAATTTCAATTCAACTTGGAATCCAAGACTCCTAGAGTGTTACTATTAAAGTGAGGGCACTGATTGAAAAAGAATGGGATCCTGTAATGTGGAATGAAGCTGTGTGGGAAGACCCTGATGAAGCAGATGACATTGAACCCCTAATTCCTGAGGAGTCTTCTTTGCAAGTGGAAGTGGCCTCCCACCCAAGTGGTAGCAGACACCCAATCCACAGTAGTATCAGACTTTACACCTCCATCTCAGGGCATTAACTCTGCACTGCTTGAGGAAACAGCAATGGACTCTCCTTAGGCAGCTGCCACTTATGACTAGTCTCAAGTTTTATCAGGGACATAAAGGTGAGATACAAAGTTTGGCCCATGATAAGATGCACTATAGTCTTAAAGAATTACTTGAATTTTCTAAATTATACAAGCAGAAATCTGGTAATATGTGAGGCAATAGATATCAAGAGTGTGGGGTAATGGTGGATGGGATATAAAGTTGGAACATGACGAATTTTTTGATATGGGCACCCTAAGCAGAGATTCTGCATTTAATGTGCAGCATGGAGACTTACAAAGAGCTTTAACAATTTATTGAGTTGGTTGGCTGAAGTGTGGATCAAAGGATGGCCTATGATGAGCAATGGAAATGCTGGATCTCCCTTAGTTCAATGTAGAGGAAGGGACGCAAAAGCTTAGGGACAATGAAATGTTAGAGTGGATTTGTCATTTAAGACCTACTCAACCAAACTAGGAGTCTCCAAGAGACACAACTTTCACCAATACTTTAATGAAGAAATTTGGGGGTGAAACCCCAGAATCCTTGAAGAACTCAGTGATTGCTGTTTTCTGTAGGCCAGATGTTAAAATGAAAATTGCATCAACTCACTTGGAAAATCTAAAAGTTAGAGTAATTGGATTCCAGAGTGGCAAGGGCCAAGAGGCTTTACTCAACATCCAAAGGCAAGGTGTTGTGGTTACTATAATGAACTTCAGAGTCAAAGCAGCAATCAGAATAGTCTGACTAGCACAGATATATGGCATTGACTAGTTAATCATGGTGTTTCTATAAGAAAAGACATACAAAGTCTACTAAATACTTACTTCATCAGTATAAGCAGAAAATTTTTAGGTCAACTGAAAAAAAGTTTATATTGATCATAAAAATAGACAGTCTAAGTCCCTCAATTGATTTGCAGACATGAGCTAGTTTATAGAACCAGAACCCCTTGAACGAAGAGGTGACAAGATCCCCTGCACGAAGGACACCAGTACATTACCAAAAAAAATATACCATTTCTCTTTCTCACAGCCTTCCCCAAAGGGACCTACTGCCTTTTACTAAAGTAATTGTGTATTGGGAGAAAGGAAACACGCAGCAAATTAGGGGATACTGGACACTGGCTCTGATCTTACTTGGTTTCTGGCAGACCAAAACTTCACTGTGGCCTTCCTGTCAGAGCAGGGACTTTTGAAAGGTAGCTGACGAATAGAATTTGAGCTCAGTTCCATCTCTCAGTAAGTCCAGTGGATCCCTGGACCTATCCTGTGGCTATTTCCCCAATTCTAGAATGCATAATTGGAATAGAATATTCCGCAGGTGACAGTATCCACACATTGGTTCAGTGACCTGAGGGGTGAGTGCTATCATGATGAGAGAGGCCAAATGTAAGCTATTAAAACTACCTATACCAAGGAAAGTAGTTAATCAAAAGCAATACCACATTCCTACAGTGATTGCAGAGATTTGTGCCACCGTCAAATCTTTGAAATGCAGAGGTATTGATTCCCACCAATCCCCATTCAACTCTTGTATTTTGCCTGTCCATAAAACAGATGAACTTGGAGAAAGACAACGGAGTATCACAAGCTTAACCAAGTGGTGACTTGAACTGCAGCTGCTGTACCAAATGTTGTTTAATTGCTTGAGCAAATTCATACACCCCTAGTACCATGTATGCAGCTATTGATCTGGAAAATTCTTTTTTCTTCACTCTTTCCTTAATCTCCATCTGAAACAATTTTATTTCAGTTGGTAAAGGAAGCAGTATACTTTCATGGTCCTACTTCAGAGGCATATTAATTCTCCAGCACTATGCCACAACTTAAATTTTCAGAGACCTTGATTATCTTTCCCTTCCAAAAGATATCACGTCGGTCTATTACATTTACAACATTATGCTGATTGCATCGAGTGAGCAGGAAGAGCAACTTCTCTAGACACATTGGTAAGACATTTGTGTGTCAGAGGATATGGAATAATTCTGATTAAAATCAAGGACTTCTATCTTAGTAAAATTTCTAGGAGTCCAGTGGTGTGAGAATTGTCCACATATTCCTTCTAAGTTTTTGCATCTGGCCCCTCCTACAACCAAGAAAGAGGAACAATGTCTTGTGGGATTTTTGAGAAAACATTCTACATTTCAGTGTGTGATTTCTGTCCATTTATGGAATTACCTGAAAAGCTGCTAGTTTTGAGTGGGGCCAAAACAAGAAATGACTCTGCGACTGGTCTAGCTTGTAATGCAAGCTGCTTTTTCACTTGATCCATATATTCAGGCAGACTCAATGGTTCTAGCAGTTTTGACAGAGAATTTTTGTTTGGTGCCTTTTGCAGCCCCAGTAGGTGAATCACTGGTCAGGTATTTAAAAATTTGGAGCAAGGTTGTGCTATTATCTGCAGTTATCTACTATATTTTTTAGAAATAACTATACTTTTGAGAAACAACTCTTGACCCGAGTCTACCAGACACTGAATATTTGACCATGGGCCACTAAGTTACCATGTGACTGCAGCTGTCCCTCATGAAATGGGTGTTACCTGATCTAGCAAGTCATCAAGCTGAGAGTGCACTGAAATACTGTGTGGAAATGAAAGTGGTATATAGGTGATTAAGCCTGGGCACTTCCTGAAAGCATGTGTAAGTTACATTTGAGTGGCTCAAATGCCCATGTTCCTTACACCTGCTACACTGCCTTCTCCTTCCCAACCTGCACTTATGACCTTATGGATAACTCTCTTAGATCAGTTCACAAAAGAAGAAAAAAAGAGGGCCTGATTTACAGATGGTTCTGCACAATATGCAGTCAGCACCTGACAGTGGAGAGCTGCAGCACTACAGCCCCTCTCTGGGACATCTCTGAAGGACAGTGACATCTCTGAAGGACAGTGACAAAGGGCAATCCTCCTAGTTGGCAGAAATTTGGGTATTGCACCTGGTTGTTTACTTTGTTTGGAAGAAGAAATGGACAGAAGTTGCTTATATACTGATTCATGGGCTGTGGCCAATGCTTTAGCTTGATGGTCAGTAACTTGAAAGGAACATAATTGGAAAACTGGTGACAATGAATGGACCACTTTCAATGAACAAAAAACAAGAAGATATATGTATCCAAGTATATGTTTATCAGAGAGGGGCCTCAGCAGAGGAGGCAATGAGTGTATTGATAAATTTCTATGAACTTCATATAATTTCTGTGATACCTATATTAGTAAAATATATCCATATACATTTAACCTACAAAGCTTTATTATCACTGCTTATATGACAACTCTCCCGCAAATTTTGTTTATCAACTCCCTTTTACAAGGTGAGAGTCAAATCCTTTGAAATATTCCACTGGCCTTCTGGGAAATCTCAATGTTGTTTGAATTAAAAGACTCCATTTATAATCTGTTTTGGGAAGTTGACAAAAATGTCAAAAGAGTCTGACACTTGACTAAATAGTATCACTGTGAAACAAAAGTTACCGTTTTACCAAAGAGACAATAAAAAAGATTTCAAAGGCAAACACATAAAGTTACATAGTTGTAAAAAAATCTAGCTCTTTTAATATTGGGAAGACTCTGTTTTTAAGTAATCAAAGACCTGATGAAGAAAACATGAAGCACAAGACATTATTTAGACACAAAGTCTTGGTTTTCTAGGTAGAATATTTAAAAGATAAAGAAAAACGTTTTTACAGTTTCGTATTAATAGCAAACTATTAATCTAAGAAAACTTTATTTTAGTAGAGAGAAAAGCAAATTCTGAATATGCATCAGGGCATTATTCATTTTAAGGCTAATTAAAAAAAATCTCACCCAAATAAATAAACTCATCCAATCTTCCAGCATTGAGCACACAAGATAACATTCCTTTTCCAAACATTCCAAAACTTTTTTTTTCTTTTTAAATATCCATTCATTTTTTTGTCTTACTGTTTTCAACTTTTTCATTCTGCAATAACCAGTCATTCTGGTTTAGGACAAAGTTACTCTTCTTGACTGTTAACAAAAATGCATTCTTCATATCTTTTCTTTTCAAAAACACATCTTATTTCCCTGCATACTGAGGGTTTTTAAAAAATTTGTCCTTGTTAGTCACAGTAGTGTCATTTTTGCAAATGTTGATTAGAATTTTTAACCCTTATTCATCTTTCTTTTTAGGGAAAACTAGGACTTCAGCAATTTTTAACTGTCTGCCACATATTATCATTCTAAGGCAAATTTATGAATATATCATTTTATAATTTCTAGAGGTATTGACTTTTCATAGTACAAATATCATGTTTATTAACAGACCCAAATATATTTACTTTCTCTATACTTTATAAAAATACCTAAAGTTGATAAACTGATCTTCAGCAATTAATATTTCAATATTTCATCTCATTTGGAAATGGAGATATTCAACAAATATCAATTATTTACCTTAACTTAGTATAGCTTTAAGATTTCAAGTTACCAAAAAGCTTTGTGGAATTATTTTTAAGTTGACATATAATATAAAAATCACTGTTAAAAAGTTCATTTATAAAATTTTATCCCACTAACATCTATTTAATTCACTTGTTCTTAACAATTATATTTGAATTGATCATGAACATTACATGAGCTAAACAAACAAATATAGCCACCATCCTAAGTTATTTTTCTAGCTGACAAATTTAGCAAGTATTTACAAAATCTAAGAGCAAATAACATAAAAACTTAAACATATGTTTGTTCCTTTTTTTCTTCTCAATTTTCTGCAGTGATTGACATATATCAAGCAACTCATTTTTAAATTACATTTTACCACTGGTTGTATTTTTAGGTTTATAATCTTAAACACCTAATGGAGATAACACAAGCTTGTTTTACTACTAAACATAGATTAAAAAAATTATGTCTGCATTGCATTTAATGCTGACAACTTTGAAGACATGCCTGTTTTCATGCAACAATAATTTTTAAAACTAGCTTTATTTAACAAAATTATCTCAAAGGAACTTTAAAAAATTAGATTTATTTCTATATTTATTTATTTCTATATTTTAGGAATATTTAATTTATAGGAGCACTTACTTATCTCTAAGTCAATTTGAGTATATCTCCTTTAAGAGATTTTATGAATTAATTTAGCAATATCATCCAGAGGTAGAAAATGTCACACATACATAACATACACGCACACATACATACAGAAATTTACAGACAGATGCAAATAGACATCTTAGAGCTTTCATTCTAAAATTTTAGCCCCGACTCAATAAAATATGGCAATAGAATTTCACTTATTTATCACCACCTAATATTTTTATCTGGATTCTGTTTGTGCCAGGGGGCTAAAGTTATCTGTATACAAATAATGCGAAGCAGACTGTTAAGATTTTCTTTTGCCCTGACATGTAATCTGACGGAGGCTATGGAGTAAATTTTAGGCCAGTAACTGAGGAAATATTTAGCAGCTGTCTGGATGTCTTCAAATCCATATGAGGGGACAAAACATCAAGTTATGTTTCCAATTAGCCTTTTTTGTTTTTTCTCTTTTCAGCCACAGGTGTTTGCTTTCAGGGGTCCATTAGTCTCTTGTGATGCCGTGATTTAAGTTAGAAGGTCTATGGTTCAAGTGACTGTGGGAGCTATGGGGCTGAAGTGGAAAAGGAAAAGTCATGCAGGGTGGACAGAGAAACAGAGGAATCACGGGTATGAAGGGGAAGATACGAAGGGACTCAAGGAAACTGGAGGGAAGATTCAAAGCAGTAAGTGGAGGAAAGGGGAGAAACTTTGACGGGAAGGGGGAAAGGTTTTAGTGGAGCCCATTTGGGAGTTATAAGTTTCCCAAAGAAGCCATTGAAGTTCCAAATTATTCTTAGTAAAATCATACCATTAAGAAAGAAAGTAGATTGAGTTGGTTGAGCATACAACAGGGGTTCAAGAGGTGTGTTTTCAGTCCACAAGAAGCTTCCATATTTGTAACTAGTGGTACTATATACCTATGAACAGAGAAGCCTGGGACTCTAATAGAGCCTGTGCTTGCCTGGGACTCTAACACAACTTCTTAGACAGGATCCTAGGACTCTTACCCATCCCTGTTTGTCTAGGACTCTAATCAAAATTGTAGAGTACATTCAAAATCTTATGAATCAAAATCCCTCCCTACCAGTTTCAAGTGGCATCTGTCTGGGCCAATGGTTTAGGAGTTGGACTTACCCAAGGATCTCCCATGAAACAGTCAGGAGTGAGGACAAATTCTTTCACCATGCATGCTTTGCATCCTGGGTGAGGGGTCTGGAGCTCCAAAATTGAATCTGATCTCTCCAAGTTGAAACATTATTACTGTAAAAGAAAAATCAGAGTTTTAAAGGGAAAAAAATAAATTTTATTGAGGACTATTGCAATAGAGGAAAAGAGATCTTAGTATAGAAACAGAATCAAGTCCTAAATTAGCACAGGCAAATGGGAATTTATAGCCAGGGAACCTCGTGGGGTTCAGTAGATGGAAAATTACTAAAAGCAAATATGAAGAGTAAGGGAGATTTTGGCTAAACTGACATAACAGGATTCTTAATGAAGACAGGCCAGATTGGTCAGTTATCACCCGGTAGATGGTAGAGAATAAGAAACCTGGTTAGATATTGAGGGTGATCAGACTGGAGTATAAGAGACCCTTGTTAAACTGTCTTAGCAGCATTCACAGTGAGGATATTACAAGGAAGTGCATACATAGTCCTAGCAGAGGGTTCAAGAGTTTGAGTAAAGTTTGGTAAACTAAATAATCTGTGTCACTACAAATGGGAAATTGGACAACTACTCCACAGTGGAGTTAAGGAACAGTATGCCTGGTATACAGAATATCCCTTAGGGTATCTCAGTACAACCATGCCCTGTTATTAAGGTCAATGGAAAACTACAACGACAAAATCCAAGTAGCACTAGTAATGGCCCAGACCCTTCAGGATTGAAAGTTTTTACTTTGCCAGGTAAAGAACCACCACTTGTTGAAGTACTAGCTGATGCAAGGTGAATATAGAATGAGTTGTAGAAGAATATAGTTACAAATTCCACCTATTACCAAGTGAACAGTTACAGAAACAAGGATTATAATTGTCATGAATATTTTCTCATTTTGTTATGAATATGTTTGTGTATAGATATACATATATTAAGAAAATGTCTTTGTTTTCTATCCTCTTTTATTCTCCTAGCATGTAATATGAGACATATTGACTTCATAGCATAACATTTAAGTATTGCTAATTTTATATCATACTAGTTTTTACAGGATATCTAGGAAAAGAGTAAACATCCCTCAAGGACTTTACCTCCTCTTCTAGGGAAGGTGTTAGTGTGTTTTTGATAGTATGCAGGATACTTCCATCATGTTAGACAGTATAATAACCTCATTATTGTCTTTATTTGAAGATTAAATATTGTTGAAGGTGATGGGTATAGGAGTCAAGTCAACAAGCGGTGAACTTGTGATGGTTAATTTTAGAGTTAACTTTATTGGGCTAAGAGAAGTCCACATGGCTGATAAATATTACTTGTAGTGTATCTGAATGTGTTTCTGGAAAAGATTAGCATTTGATTCCCTATACAGAGTAAAGAGACCCACTTTCACCAATGTGCGAAAGCATCATCCAATCACAATAGAGAGCCACAAAAGAAAAATAGGCAAAGGAGGACCAATTCCCTCTCCTCTCTTAGAGCTGAAATGTCCATCTTTTCCTGCCTTCAAACATTAGAACATTTTGGTTCTCAGTATTTGGACTTTGGGACTTACTCCAAGGGCCCGCCGCATTCTCATGTCTTAAGCATGGAACTAGAAGTTACAACATGGGCTCTCATGGTTCTCAGGTTTTTGGATCTAAACACAATTTGCCACTTGCTTTTCTGGTTATCTAGCTGGCAGATGACAAAGAGTGGGACTTTGTCATCTATAACCACCTGAGCCAATTCCTATGATAAATATCCTCATCCATCTATCTATCTATCCATCTATCTATCTATCCATCTATCTATCTATCTATCTATCTATCTATCTATCTATCTATCTATCTGTCGTATATCTATATACCTATCTATCTAATCTATAAGTTCTGTTTTTCTGGAGAATGCTTACTAAAATAGCATTGGAATGAAGACTGATTCTAGAGAATAGAATTTTAAAGATGAGTTTTCTGAGTTGGCTCTGGGGTTTCTCAAATTGCTTTACCATTTGATTAAATTTAATGATGCTAATGACTATTTCCAGGAATAAAAAGAGCAATATATTTCCAGGGCATCAACTGTTTATACATATTCAAATTATTTGAACTGGATATTCCTAACCAGCCACTTACAAGAGGATGGGGCTAAATAACTCTGTATATTATACTTTCACACACTTTTAGAAAACTAAGAAATATAATGACTCTGATTTTTTTCTCCTAATGTCACTGGAGAAAGTGATGAAAGAAAAAGATGAGCTTAGGGATTTGAATTCTCAGCTTATGTATTGCACCAATGTCATGAGAACTTCAAGGTGTGCCCTATCTCCCATCATGGCTGAAACCTACAAATCAAACTGCGACTGGATTAATTTCAACAAGTTGAACTCCTGACTCCTAGACTGTGTACAGTTAAAGCTAGAGCACTGATTCTGAAAGATAATATCCTGTATATTGGGATGGAACATGTGGAAAGATTTAAATGAAGCTAGAGACATCAAGCAGCTAAAAAGTAATGAGTTTCCTTGCCAGTGGATGTGACCTCCCAACACAACTGGTAGCAGCATCCATGCCCTAAGTGGTAGCCATCTCCCTATCCAAGGTGGTATCAGCCTTTCTAACTCCATCTGAGGAGAACAACCCTGCGAAAACAATAATAGCTTCCCCTGAGAAGCTATTATGTTTGCTAACAGCTATCTATGACTAGACTCAACTAAGAGTAAGCCCTTAAAGGTGAGGTGCATAGTGTGGCCCTTGAGGAGAGGCACTACATTCCAATAGAACTACTTGAATTTTCCAATTAATATAGCGGAAATCTGGGGAAAATGTATAGGAATGGATTTTAAGGGTGTGAGATAATGGTGGAAGAAATATAAAGTTGGGTAAACTGAATATATTGATATATGGGCCCATTCAGCAGAGATTTTGCATTTTATGTTGCAATGTGGAAAGTTAGAAAGAGCTTCAACAGTTTGTTGGCATGGGTGGCTTAAACATGGATCAAAAGATGTCCATATGAATGAAACAGAAACTCCAGATCTCCCTGTGTTTAATGTAGAGGAAGGTATTAAAAACCTAAGGAGATTAAAGTGTAACAGTGGATTTGTCATTTAAGACCTACTTACCCACACTGAGAGTGTCCAGAAGACATAGCTTTCACCAATACTTTGAGGAATAAATTTGCAGTGGAACCCAGCACTATTGATAAACTTTGTGATTTCCCTTCTCTGTATCCCAGACCTTAGAGTGAGAACCACAGTTATTTATTTGAAAAGTCTAAATGCAGTGGGAGTAATTGGATCTAGGGTGGCAATGGCCAAATGGCATCATTCAACCACCAAAGGAAAGGTAAGCATAGTAAGTAATGAACAGCAGAGACACAGCAGCAATCAGAATATTCTGACTGCTCAGACCTGTAGCTTTGGCTAAATTTGGCTAGATTATCTAGGTGTTCCTAGAAGTCAAAGAGATACAAATCCTACTAAAATCTTACTTGATCTGTTTAAGCAGAAAAGTTCTTGGTCAAGTAAACAAGAGTGTAACTTCAATCACATAAATAGAGTCATAGCTCTTCAATCAATTCCCTGAATTAAACCAGTTTATAGACTCAGAACTCCATTAACAAAGGGGAGACCATGTCCTTTTGAGGAAGGACCCCATTATGCCAACAAAATTTATACTCTTAATCTTTCTCCAGCCTTCCCAAAAGGGTCCTATGCCTTTTGCAGTTTCCATTCATCTGGCAAAGCCAACACATACCTTCACTATCCTACATCAGGGGTATATCAACTCTTCAGCTCCATGTCATAATTTAATTTGCAGGGAATCTGATCACCTTTCTTTTCCATAAGATATCTTACTGGTCCATTACATTGAGGACATTATACTGAAGGAACCTATTGAGCAGGAATTGCAACTTTCCAGACTTATTGTTAAGTCATTTACATGTCAGATGGTAGGAAACAAATCCAACTATAATTTAAGGACTTTCTACTTCTGTAACATTTCTAGGAGGCCACAGGTTTAGGGAATGTCCAGACATCCTTTTTTTTTTTTTTTTGTGAGGAAGATAATCCCTGAGCTAACATCCATGCCACTCCTCCTCTTTCTGCTGAGGAAGACTGGCTCTGAGCTAACATCTGTGCCCATCTTCCTCCACTTTATGTGGGATGCTGCCACAGCATGGCCTGACAAGCGGTGTGCCGGTGTGCACCCGGGATCTGAACCCGGGACACCAGCAGCAGAATGCGTGCACTTAACTGGTATGCCATGGGGCCGGCCCCAGATATCCATTTTAAGATAAAAAATTAGTTGTTGCATTTGGCCCCTCCTACAACCAAGAAAGAGGAACAACCACTCTTATACAACATAGAACAGGCATACCTCATTTTACTGCACTTTGCTTTATTGTGCTTTGCAGATACTGTGTTTTTTAAAAATTGAAGGTTTGTGGCAACCCTGTGTCAAGCAAGTCTATCAGTGCCATTTTTCCAACAGCTTTTGCTCATTTTGTGTCTCTGTGTCACATTTTGGTAATTCTCGCAATATTTCAAATTTTTTCATTGTTATTGTATTTGGTTTTTGTTGTTGTTGTTGTTTTGTTTTTGTGAGGCAGATCAGCCCTGAGCTAACATCCATGCCAATCCTCCTCTTTTTTTGCTGAGGAAGACCGGCCCTGAGCTAACATCTATTGCCAATCCTCCTCCTTTTTTTTTTCTCCCTTTTTCTCCCCAAAGCCCCAGTAGATAGTTGTATGTCATAGTTGCACATCCTTCTAGTTGCTGTATGTGGGACGCCACCTCAGCATGGCCGGACAAGTGGTGCCTCGGTGCGCGCCCGGGATCCAAACCCAGGCCACCAGTAGTGGAGCACGCGCACTTAACCACTAAGCCATAGGGCCAGCCCTGTTATTGTATTTGTTATGGTGATCTGTGATCATCGATCTTTGATGTTACTGTTGTAATTGTTTTGGGACACCACAAACCATGCCCATACAAGATGGCAAACTTAACTGATAAATGTGTGTGTTCTGACTGCTCCACTGACTGGCCATTCGCCCATCTCTCTCTTTCTCCTAAGGCCTCCCTATTCCCTGAGACACAACAATATTGAAAATAGGCCAATAAATAACGCTACAATGGCCTCTAAGTATTCAAAGGAAAGGAAGAGTCACATGTCTCTCACTTTGAATCAAAAGCTAGAAACGATTATGGTAGTGAGGAAGGCATGTCAAAAGCCAAGACAGTCTGAAAGCCAGGCCTCTTGCACCAAACAGTTAGCCAGGCTGTGAATGCAAAGGAAAAGTTCTTGAAGGAAATATAAAAGTGCTACTTCAGTGAACACAAGAATGATAAGAAAGCAGAACAGCATTATTGCTGATATAGAGAAAATCTGAGTGTTCTGGACAGAAGATGAAACCAGCCACAGCATTCCCTAAAGCCAAAGCCTAATTCAGAGCAAAGGCCTAACTCTCTTTAATTCTCTGAAGGCTGAGAGAGGTGAGGAAGCTGTAGAGGAAAAGTTTAAAGCTAGCAGAGGTTGGCTCACAGTTTTAAGGAAAGAAACTCTCTCCGTAATATAAAAGTGCAAGGTGAAGGAGCAAGTGCTGATGTGGAAGCTGCAGCAAATTATCTAGAAGACCTAGCTAAGATAATTAATCTTAGCTACACTAAGTGGCTACACTAAACAACAGATTTTCAATGTAGACAAAACAGCATTATATTGAAAGAATATGAGACTTTCATAGCCGGAGAGGAGAAGTCAACGCCTGGCTTCAAAGCTTCCAAGGAAAGGCTAACACTCTTGTTAGGGGCTAATGCAGCTGGTGGTTTTAAGTTGAAGCCGATGTTCATTTATCATTCTGAAAATTCTAAGGCCCTTCTTATGCCAAATCTCCTCTGCCTAAGTTCTATAAATGGAACAAGAAAGCCTGGATGACAGCACATCTGTTTACAACATGGCTCACTGAATATTTTAAGCCCAGTGTTGAGGACTATTGCTCAGAAAAAAAAGATTTCTTTCAAAATATTACTGCTCATTAACAATGGACCTGTTCACCCAAGATCTCTGATGAAAATGTACAACAAGATTAATGTTGTTTTTATGCCTGCTAACAGAACATCCATTCTGTAGCCCATGGATCAAAGAGTGATTTTAACTTTCGTCTTATTTAAGAAATACATTTGATAAAGCCATAACTGCCATAGATAATTATTCCTCTGATGGATCCGGGCAAAGTAAATTAAAAACTTTCAGGAAAGGATTCACCATTCTAGATACCATTAAGAACATTTGTGATTCATGGGAAGAGGTCAAAATATCAACATTAACAGGAGTTTGGAAGAAGTTGATTCCAGCCCTCATGGATGACTCTGAAGGGTTCAAAACTTCAGTGGAGGAAGTAACTGCAGATGGGGTGGAAATAGCAAGAGAACTGCAATTGGAAGTGGAGCCTGAAGACGAGACTAAATCATTGCAATCTCATGATAAAACCTTAAAGGATGAGGAGTTGCTTCTTATGGATGAGGAAAGAAAATGGTTTCTTGAGATGGAATCTACTCCTGGTGAAGATGCTGCAGAGATTGTTGAAATGACAACAAGGGATTTAGAATATTACATAAACTTAATTGATAAAGAAGTGGCAGGGTTTGAGAGGATTGACTTCAATTTTGAAAGAAATGCTACTATGGGTAAAATGCTATCCAACAGCATCACATGCTACAGAAAAATCAATCATGAAAGGAAGAGTCAATCAATGTGGCAAACTTCATTGTCACCTTATTTTAAGAAATTGCCACAGTCACTCTAACCTTCAGCAAGCTCTACCCTGATCAGTCAGCAGCTATCAACATCGAAGCAAGGCACTCCACAAGAAAAAATACTATAACTTCCTGAAGGCTCAGATGATAGTACAAATTTTTAACAATAAAGTATTTTTAAATTATTTACATTGTTTTTATACATAATGCTACTGCACACTTAAAGGACTACAGTATAGTGTAAACATAATCTTTATGTGCACTAAGAAACCAAAAAAGTCACATGACTCACTTTATCGTGATGTTAGATTTATTGCAGTGGTCTGGAACTGAAGCTGCAATATATCTGAGGTATGCCTGTGCTGGAAGTTTTATCTAAAACAGTCAGGAAAGACAAAGAAGTAAAAGGTATCAGAATTGGAAAGAAAGAAGTAAAATTGTCTCTACTTGAAGATGATAGAATTTTATATATATTTTAAACCTAAAGATTCCACCAAAAAACTTTTAGATCTAAGCAACAAATTCAGTAAAGTGGCAGGATACAAAATTAACATACAAAAGTTAGTAGAGTGTCTATACACTAACAATGATCATCTGAAAAAGAAATAAAGAAAACAATCACAATTATGACAGCATCAAAAACAATAAAACACCAAGGAGAAGTCAAGATGGTGGCGTAAGAAGAATCTGAACTCACCTCCTCCCGCAGACACAGCCAATTTACAACTACTAGTGGAAAAATTACCCCTTTGACAGAACTGAAAACTGGATAACAGGAACTCCTGGAACAAAGGACAATCCTAATAGAGGTAGAAGAGGCAGAAACTCCCTTCTGGAGAGAAAAAACGCGACCTTCACAAGCCGTAAGCTGCACGGCTGCCCAGGAGCAGCCCAAAGGTATGCAGCCCTTCCTGGAGGAGCGGGGCCCTGAGCCGGGGAGCGCTCCTGCTGTGGGCATTTTGTGGACCCAGCACAATCGGGATGAGTGGCAAAATATCTGACTTTGCCTGCTACTAAAACATTGGGGAGTACTCCCAGAAAAACTGGTTCACAAAGAAATTAAAACCGGCTCTTAAAGGGCCCACGCGCAAACTCACCTCTTTCAGAAAGCAACGTAAAATCACAAGAAAGAAAGGTGCACAGTGCTTTAGTGAAAAGAGACTCACCTGATAGGCTCTGAGTGCATTGCAGTGAGAGGTGAGACCTCTCTAGGGACTGGGACATTGGCGGCGGCCATCCTTGTGGCCTGGTGTGGGCGTGCTGAGACAGACACCATTGGAGTTCTCCCTGGGGCCTGCTAGCCCAGGTATGCCCCACCCACTAGAGCACCTATTTAATCCAGCTCAGCCAGGGCAGGCAGACCACCCTAGGGACTGGCCCCACCCAACAACAAGCCCTCAGGCAACTTGTGGGCCTGTGTAGATTGGTGACTGGAAGTGTGTGGGGCTCTCGCCATGGAGAGACTGGGTTTACTTCAGGAGGTGGGGGCACGCACATGGGGCAGGACTGTGTGGGGTTTGCCCCACCTTCCAAAGCCAGAAACAATTGGGTGATCCCGTGCCTGAGGCCAGCCCCACCCAGCTGCAATCCTCAGAGGACTGACAAGAGACCTAAAGGCTGGAGGCTTATAGCATTTGTAAGCCCCTGAGCCTAACAACCTGCCACGCTGGGGGCCTACTCACTTAAAAGAAACACTGAAACACAAAAGTGGTATTAGAACCTGCAGCCAACTGTGCTGGGGATCCCCACACACAATAAAGAGACTGAAGGGCCCACAACAACTACAAGCAGCTGAGCATTACAACTGCTGGCCAGGAGCATAACTCGGCCCCCCTGAGTGCCTACAGGGAGAGCAAAAAGGCCACAACAGAAGGGCACACATAGCCCACATAGGGGTCACCCCTGGAACAGTGAGAACTGAGGGAAGCACACTGCCAGGCCTCCTAAACATCACTTATATAAGGTCACCTCTCTGAGAACAGGAGACGTAGCTGACCTACCTAATACATAGAAACAAGCACAGGGAAAGAGACAAAATGAGGAGACAAAAGAATACAATCCAAGTAAGGGAACAGGACAAAATCCCACAAAAGGAACTAAGGGAAACAGAAATGAGCAACCACCGTGACAGAGAGTTCAAACAAAGAGTGTTAAGGATGCTCACTGATCTTGGGAGAAGAATGGATGAACTCAGTGAGAAAGTCAACAAAGAAATGGAAGATATAAAAAAGAACCAATCAGAAATGAAGAATACAATACTGGAAATGAAAAATTCACTAGAGGGACTCAAAAAGAGAGTAGAGGATACAGAAGAAAGGACCTGTGAACTGGATGAAAGACTAGAAGAAATTACCCAAGCTGAACAGGTAAAAGAGAAAAGAATTAAAAAGAGTGAGGAGAGTCTAAGGGACCTCCGGGACAACATCAAGCATACTCACATCCGTGTTATAGGTGTCCCGGAAGGAGAAGAGCGAGGCAAGGGGGCAGAGAATCTATTTCAAGAAATAATAGATGAAAACTTCCCTAACCTAAGGAAAGAAACAGACATTCAGGTACAGGAATCACAGAGAGCACCAAACAAGATAAACCCAAAGAGGCCCACACCAAGACACATCATAATCAAAATGTCCAGAATTAAAGATAAAGAGAGAATCCTAAAAGCCGCAAGAGAAAGACAAGTTACATACAAAGGAAACCCTATAAGTCTATCAGCTGACTTCTCAGCAGAAACCTTACAGGCTAGAAGAGAGTGGCATGATATATTTAAAGTGCTAAACGGAAAAAACTTACAGCCAAGAATACTCTACCTGGCAAGTTTATCATTCAAAATGGAAGGAGACATCAAAAGCTTCCCAGACGAGCCAAAATTAAAGGAGTTTGTCATCAAGAAACCAGTGCTACAAGAAATGTTAAAGGGACTGATTTAAGGGGAAAAAAGAAGAACACAAATAGGAAAAATTATCTACTTCCATGATAAGAGGGTAATGGATACAATTGCACAAAAAAGGTTAGATATGATAGCAAAAATATAAAATGAGGGAGGAGGGGAGTTAAAGAGTAGAGCTTTCAGACAGAGGTCAAACTAAAGAGAACATCAATTCTGTATTGAAGGAGAAAGGAACAGAGAAGGACTACTAAAACACTGAGAAAAAAAGTTAAAAAATGGCAGTAAGTACCTACTTTTCAATAGCTACTTTAAACGTCAATGGACTAAATGCTCCAATTAAAAGGCATACGGTGGCTGATTGGATAAAAGATCAAGACCCATATATATGTTGCATACAAGAGACACACTTCAGACCTAAAGACACTAACAAACTGAAGGTGAAGGGATGGAAAAAGATACTCCAAACAAATAGCAATGAAAAGAAAGCTGGGGTAGCAATATTCATATCAGACAAATAGACTTTAAAACAAAAACTGTTAATTATAGCCATTCTGACGGACATGAGGTGATATCTCACTGTAGTTTTGATTTGCATTTCCCTGATAGTTAATGATTTGGAACATCTTTTCATGTGTAATAACAACAATAAACAAACACATAGAGACAGACATTGGATTGGTGGTTACCAGAGGGGATGCGGGGAAGGGGGAGGGTGAAAGGGATAATTCGGCACTTGTGAGTGGTGATGGGTTGTAATTAGTATTTGGGTGGTGAACATGATGTA
This sequence comes from Diceros bicornis minor, assembly GCF_020826845.1. Lineage (NCBI taxonomy): Eukaryota > Metazoa > Chordata > Mammalia > Perissodactyla > Rhinocerotidae > Diceros > Diceros bicornis. The sequence goes on from NC_080744.1 coordinate 76,615,411, forward strand.
ATCTATGCAGAAATAGAAGTATAATGATGTACACCTGAAATTTATACAATGTTATAAACCAATGTTACTGCAATAAATAAAAAATTAAAAAAAAACAAAAACAACAAAATCTGTAAAAAGAGACAAAGAAGGGCATTACATAATGATCAAGGGAACAATCCAACAAGAGGATATAACACTTGTAAATATCTACGCACCCAATAGGAGCACCTAAATATATAAAGCAATTATTAACAGACATAAAAACAGAAATAGATGGTAACACAACAATAGTAGGGGACTTTAACACTCCACTTACACCAACAGATAGATCATCCAGATAGAAGATCAATAAAGAAACATTGGCGTTAAATGACACACTAGAACAGATGGAACTAGTAGATATACACAGAGCATTCCACCCAAACACCGAGAAATACAGCTTCTTTTCAAATGCACATGGAACATTCCCTAGGACTGATCACATATTAGGCCACAAAACAAGTCTCCATAAATTTAAGAAGATTGAAATAAAACCAAGCATCTTTTCTCACCACAATGATATGAAACTAGAAATCAACTATAGGAAGAAAATCAGAAAAGCCACAAACACATGGAGATTAAACAAAATGCTATTGAACAACGATTGGGTCAATGAAGAAATGAAAGGAGAAATCAAAAAATACCTGGAGACAAATGAAAATGAAAATACGACATGCAAGAATTAATGGGATATAGCCAAAGCCGTTCTAAGAGGGAAGTTTATAGCAATACAGGCCTATCTCAACAAATAAGAAAAATCTCAAATAAACAATCTAAAAATGCACCTAAAGGAACTGGAAAAAGAAGAACAAACAAAGCCCAAAATCAGTAGAAGAAGGGAAATAATAAAAATCAGAGCAGAAATAAATGAAATAGAGACTGAAAAAACAATAGAAAAAACTAATGAAACCAGGAGCTGGTTCTTTGAAAAGATAAACAAAATTGACAAACCTTCAGCTAGACTCACCAGAAAAAAACAGAGAAGATTCAAATAAGTAAAATCAGAAATGAAAGAGGAGAAATTACAACAGACACCTCAGAAATACAAAAGATTATAAGAGAATACTATGAAAAGCTATATGCCAATCAATTCGACAATCTGGAAGAAATGGATAAATTCTTAGAATCATACAACCGTCCAAAACTGGATCAAGAAGAAATAGAGAATTTGAATAGACCAATCACCAGGAGGGATATGGAAACAGTAATCAAAAACCTCCCCAAAAATAAAAGTCCAGGACCAGACGGCTTCCCTGGTGAACTCTACCAAACATTCAAAGAGGACTTAATACCTATTCTTCTCAAACTCTTCCAAAAAATTGAAGAGAGCAGTAAGCTCCCTAACTCATTCTACGAAGCCAACATTACCCTGATACCAAAACCAGGCAAGGCCAACAGAAAAAAAGAAAATTACAGGTAAATATCACTGATGAACATCGATGCAAATATCCTCAACAAAATACTAGCAAATCGCATACAGCAATACATTAGAAAGATTATATACCATGATGAAGTGGGATTTATTCCAGGTATGCAGGGATGGATCAACATTCGCAAATCAATCAACGTCATACACCACATTAATAAAATGAATAAAAATCACATGATCATCTTAATAGATGCAGAGAAAGCATTTGACAAGATACAGTATCCATTTATGATAAAAACTCTGAATAAAATGGTATAGAAGGAAAGTAACTCAACATATTAAAGATCATATATGAGAAACTCACAGCTAATATCATCTTCAATGGTGAAAAACTGAAAGCTACTCCTCTAAGAAGAGGAACTAGACAAGGATGCCCGCTCTTACCACTCTTATTTAACACAGTATTGGAAGTCCTAGCCAGAGCATTAGGCAAGAAAAAGAGATAAAAGGGATCCAAATTGGAAAGGAAGAAGTGAAACTGTCACTATTTGCAGATGACATGATTTTATATATAGAAAACCCTAAAGAATCCACCAAAAAACTTTTAGAAGTAATAAACGAATACGTTAAAGTTGCAGGATACAAAATCAACATACAAAAATCAGTTGCATTTCTATACACTTAACAACGAAGTAGCAGAAAGAGTAATTAAGAATACCATCCCATTTACAATTGCAACAAAAAGAATAAAATACCTAGGAATAAACTAAACCAAAGAAGTGAAGCATCTGTACACCGAAAACTATAAAATATTGGTGAAAGAAATTGAAGAAGACACAAAGAAATGGAAAGACATTCCGTGCTCTTGGATTGGAAGAATTAACATAGTTAAGATGTCCATACTTCCTAAAGCAATCTATAGATTCAATGCAATCCTTATCAAAGTTCCAACAACAATTTTCACAGAAATAGAACAAGGAGTCCTAAAATTTATATGGAACAACAAAAGACCCCGAATAGCTAAAGGAATCCTGAGAAAAAAGAACAAAGCTGGAGGTATCACACTCCCTGATTTCAAAATATATTACAAAGCTATAGTAACCAAAACAGCATGGTACTGGCACAAAAACAGACACACAGATCAATGGAATAGAATCGAAAGCCCAGAAATAAACCCACACATCTATGGACAGCTAATCTTCGACAAAGGAGCCAAGAACATACAATGGAGAAAAGAATTTCTCTTCAACAAATGACGTTGGGAAAACTTGACAGCCACATGCAAAAAGATGAAAGTAGAACCTTACCTTACACCATACACAAAAATTAACTCAAAATGGATTAAAGACTTGAATGTAAGACCTGAAACTATGAAAATTCTAGAAGAAAACATAGGCAGTATGCTCTTTGACATCGGTCTTAGCAACACATTTTCAAGCACCATGTCTGACCGGTCAAGAAAAACAATAGAAAAAATAAACAAATGGGACTTAATCATACTAAAAATCTTCTGCACAGCAAAGGAAACCATCAACAAAACGAAAAGACAACCTAACAATTGGGAGAAGATACTTGCAAACCATACATCTGATCAAGGGTTATTCTCCAAAATATGTAAAGAACTCATGCATCTCAACAACAAAAACTACCAACCCAATTAATAAATGGGCAAAAGACCTGAACAGACATTTCTCCAAAGAAGATATACAGATGGCCAACAGGCACATGAAAACATGTTCAACATCATTAACTATCAGGGAAATTCAAATCAAAACTACAACGATATATCACCTCACGCCCGTCAGAATGGCTATAATTAACAAGACAGGAAACAACAAGTGTTGGAGAGGATGTGGAGAGAAGGAACTCTCATACACTGCTGGTGGGAGTGCAAACTGGTGCAGCCACTACGGAAAACAGTATGGAGATTCCTCAAAAAATTAATGATAGAACTACCATACGATCCAGCTATTCCACTGCTGGGTATTTATCCAAAGAACTTGAAAACACCAATGCGTAAAGATACATGCACCCCTGCGTTCATTGCAGCATTATTCACAATAGCCAAGACTTGTAAACAAACTAAGTGCCCATCAAGGGACGAATGGATAAAGAAGATGTTGTATATATACACAATGGAATAATACTCAGCCATAAGAAACAATGAAATCCATCCTTTGTGACAACATGGATGGACATTGAGGGTATTATGCAAAGTGAAATAAGTCAGAGGGAGAAGGTCAAATACCGTATACTCTCCCTCATTAAGTAGTAGATAATAACAACAACAATCAAACACATGGAGACAGAGATTGGATTGGTGGTTACCAGAGGGGGAGAGGGAGGAGGGTGAAAAGGATAATTCGGCACATGTGTGTGGTGATGGGTTGTAATTAGTATTTGGATGGTGAACATGATGTAATCTGTGCAGAAATAGAAGTATAATGATGTACACCTGAAACTTATACAATGTTACAAACCAATGTTACTGAAATAAACAAACAAAAAAAACCCCAAAAATAATAAATTACCTAAGAATAAACTTAACCAAGAAGGTGAAAGATCTCTACTCTGAAAGCTACAAAACATTAATGAAAGAAATCAAAGAAGATAGAAATAAATGGAAAGGCATCCTATGTCCATAGACTGAAAGAATTAATATTGTTAAAATGGCAATACTACCAAAGGTCATCGATAGATTCAGTACAATCTCTATCAATATTCCAATGGCACTTTTTACAGAGTAGAAAAAACAATTCTAAAATTTATGTTGAACCACAAAAGACCCTGAATAGACAAAGCAATCCTGAAAAAGAACAAAGCAGGATGCCTCAAACTTCCTGACATCAAGCCATACTATATTACTATAATAACCAAAACAGTACAGTACTATCACAGAAACAGACAAATGGATCAATGGAATAGAATCGAAAGCCCAGAAATACATCCAAGCATATATGGTTAACAAATACAAGAGAGCCAAGAATACTCAATGGAGAAAAGACAATAAATGGTGCTGAGAAATTTGGATATTGACATGTAAAAAAAATGAATCTAGACATCTATCTTACACCACTCACAAAAATTAACTTGAAATGGATTAAAGACATAAATGTAAGACCTGAAACAACAAAACTCCTAGAAGAATATATAGGAAAAAAATCTCTTTGATATGGGTCTTGGCAATAATGTTTTTGGATACGACACCTAAAGCACAAGCAATAAAATAAAAAATAAACAAGTGGGAGCTAATGAAACTAAAAAGTTTCTGAACAGCAAGAAAAAAGAAAATGTTGAGTGAAGAGACAACCTATGAAATGGTTAAAATATTTGCAAACCACATATCTGATAAGGTGTTAATTATCAAAATATATAAAGAATTCATACAACTCAAGAGAAAAATAATAATAATAATAATCCAAATAAAAAAGGGGAAAAGGATCTGAATAGACACTTTTCCAAAGAAGATATACAAATGGCCAACAGATTAATGAAAAGATGTTCAACATCATTAGTCATTACAAAAATGCAAATCGAAGCCACAATGAGATATTACCTCACACTTGTTAGAATAGCTATCATCTAAAAGACAAGAAATAACAAGTGTTGGCAAGTATATGGAGAAAAGAAAACCCTTGTGCATTGTTAGTGGAAATGTCAATTGGTACAAGCCACTGTGGAAAACAGTATGGAGGATCTTCAAAAAATTAAAAATAGAACTACCATGTGATCCAGCAATTCCACTTCTGGGAATATATGCAAAGGAAATGAAAACACTATGTTCAAGAGATATCTGCACCTCCATGTTCATAGCAGCATTATTTACAATAACCAAGTTGTGGAAACATCCTAAGTGCTAATCGATGGATAAATAGATAAAGAAGCGGTGGTATATATATATATATATATATATATATATATATATATATATATATATACACACAATGAATATTATCCAGCCGTAAAACAACAAGGAAATACTACCATTTGTGACAACATGCATAGACCTTGAGGGAATTAAGTGAAATAAGCGAGAGAGAGAGAGAAAGACAAATACTGTATAATCTCACTTAAATGTGAGATCTAAAAAAAAAAGAAACCAAAATCATAGAAAAAGAGATCAGATTTGTGGTTACCAGAGGCAGGGGATGGTGGATGGGGGAATTATATGAAGGTAGTCAAAAGGTATAAACTTCTAGTTATAAGATAAATAAGTACTAGGTATATAATGTAACAATAGAATGACCATAGTTAACATTGCCGTATGATATATATGAAAGCTATGAAGAGAGTAAATCCTAAGAATTCTCATCACGAAGAGAAATATTTTTTTTTCTTTTCTTTGTATCTATATAGGATGATGAATGTTAACTAAACTTATTGCAGTAATTATTTCACAATATATGTAAGTCAAATCATTATGCTGTACACCTTGAACTTACACAATGACATACGTCAGTTATATCTCAACAACACTGGAAAAAATAAAAATAAATAAAACTGAAAAACATCTCACACACACACAAATATAGTGTAGGATAATATTTTGCATCTGGTCCCTCCTACAACCAAGAAAGAGGAACAGTGCATAGTGGTCCTCTTTGGATTTCTGAGGCAACATATTCCTCATTTGGGTGTGTTACTCTGGCCCATTTATCCAGTCATTGAAAAAACTGCTCGTTTTCAGTGGGACTCACAATAAGAGAAGGCTCTGCATCAAGTCCAGCCTTCTATGCAAGCTGCTCTGCCACTTGGGCCATATTTCCAGCAGACCCAATGTTCTAGAAGTTTCAATGGAAAATATGGATTTTTTGGGGGGTCTTTTGGCAGCCCCTCTAGGTTAAGCACAAGGCAGGCTTTTAGGATGTTGGAGAAAAATTCTCCTATTTTCTGCAGATACTTAATCTACTTTTGAGAAACAACTCTTGGCCTGCTACCGAGCCTACTGGAAACTAAATGCTTGACCACATGCCACCAAGCTACCATGTGACCAGCACTGCTTATCATGAACTGGGTGTTATCTAACCAAGCAGGGTATAATATCTGGAGTGCTCTGAAATGTTGCATGTTGAAATAAAAGTGGTATATATGTGATATGGCCAGGGCACACTCTGAAGGCACAAGTAAGTTAGATGAAGAAGTGGCCCAAAGCCCATGGACCTTACTCCTGTGACACTGCCTTCTCACTCCCTACTTACATTTATAGCCTAATGTGAAACTCTCTTACATAACTTGACAAAGGAAGAAAAGGTGCAAGCCTAGTTTAATAATAGTTTTGCATGATATGCAGTCACTACCCAAAAGAGGAGAGCTGTAGCCCTAAAGCTTCTCTCTGGGACATTTCTGAAGGATAGTGGTGAAGATAAATCACCTCAGTGGCAGAATATCAGGCAGTTCACCTGGTTGTTCACTTTGTTTGGAAGGAGAAATGGCCAGAAATGTGATTATATATCATTCATGGGCTGTGGACAATGCTTTGGCTTGATAGTCAGGGACTTGAAAGGAACGTGATTGGGAAATTAGTGACAAAAAAATTTTGGAAAAGGTACGTGGATAAACTTCTCTCAATGTGCAAAAACACATGGAGATATTTGTGTCTCATGTGAATGTTCACCAAAGGCTGACCTGAGCAGAGGAAGATTTAAATAATCAAGTGGATAGGATGACACATTCTGTGGATACTAATCAGCCTCATTCCCAAGCCGCCCCTGTCATAGCCCAACAGGCTCAGGACCAAAGAGGCTATGGTTGCAGGGATGGAAGCCTCATGGGTTAGCAATATCGACTTTTACTCACCAAGGCTGAGTGCCAAATCTGCCAGCAACTGACAGTAACACTGATTACACCATATGGCACCATCGATAGGGTGTGGCACCAGCCAGGCACCTGGTTGCAGGTTGATAACAATAGACCCCTCATATCATGGAAGGGCATGTGTTCTGTCCTTACTGGAATAGACACTTAAGCTTGGTACATTTTACCTTGCCTGTATGCAATAATACTGCCAAACCTACCACCCATGAACTTAAAGAATGCCTTATGCACTGCCATGACATTCCACTCAGCATTGCCTTGGATTAAAGAACTCACTTCAGAGCAAAGCCTGTATGACACTGGGCCCATGCTCATGGAATTCACTATCATGCCATGTTACTCAACATCCTGAAGCGGATGGCTTGATATAACGGTGGAAGGGCCTTCTGATGGCTCAATTACAGTGCCAGCTAGAGGGTAATATGTTGCAGTGATATGGCAAGGTTTTTCAAGAAGCTGTAAATGCTTGGAATTAGCGTGATATATATGGTACTGTTTCTCTGATATCCAGGATTCATGAGTTCAGGAAGCAGGGGTGGAAATAGGAGGGGCACCTCATTATTGTTCCTAGTGCCTACTAGCAATATTTTTTGCTTCCTATTCCTGTGAATTTATGCTCTGCTGACATAGGTCTTAGTTCCGAAGGAAGGAATGCTTTCATCAGGAGATGAAACAGTGATTCCCCTGAACTGGAAGTTAAGACTGCCACCTCACCACATTGGGCTCCTCATGCCTCTGAATCAACAGGCAAGGAAGGGATTTACTGTGCTACCTGGAGTGACTGATTCTAAGGTCAGAGAACCCATAGCTGAATAGTAGTTAAAGCAGAAAAAATGGATTTATTCAGGAATAATGTTATAGGAGAAAAGGGACCTCAGTATAGACCTCAAATACAGCATGGGCAAGTGGGAATTTATAGCCAAGGAGCCTGGTAGGGGTCATTGTTTGGAAAATTACTAACAGGAAACATCAAGCATAAGGGGATATCTGGGTAAATCAATCTACAAGGATTCTTGGTGAAGACAGGCCAGGCTTATCAGTCATCACCTGGAGGATGGTGAAGGATTAGAAAGCCAATTAGATATCAAGGGTGATCATATAAGGACAATGAGTGACTCTTGCCGAACTGACTTAGCATAGTTCTTGCTAAGGATTTACAAGAAATGCACAGATGGGCCTAGAAGAAGGTTCAGGAGACTGACTAGTTTAGTCAAACAAAGAATCATTGTCAGTATCTCTGCTTCTTCAGGGAAATAAGAGACAATCTTCTTTCCTTTGAATAATATAAGTCCATTTCTTCTTCAGTCATTCTTTGTTTGTAAAAGACCAGCAGAATCATCTGTTGAGACCAGGTAGTAGAGGGTATGTGCTGGATGGTGCTAGCTGTCAGGTATTTAAGAAGGGGGAGTTTCTATGAAAGTAAAATAAAAACAAAAGATTAATTTAAAAAACCCAGTTTTTGATTCCAGAGGGCAGTCGGTGAAGAATATTTCTAGATATTGGGCTCAAAATATCTTTAGAGGGTGGAGTGGGGATAGCAGTGGCATTCAATTTCTTTCTTGGTTTGAAGTTTGAATGTCTGTGGTGATGGCATCAGGTGTTCTGGCGAACTTTCTGAGCGGCCCACACAACAACTGAGAAGGTGGTTGACCACACATGACCTGTTGTGGTTGTTTCCTTGATGTTTATATCAAGTCATCTAGCTTCAACCTGTAAGCCTTCAGGAACAGAGTAGATTTAGTTTCAGTAATTCCATATCAGAAGGGAGAAAAATTAGAGATGTTAATTTGGAAAGTTTTAGCCAGATATTGCAGGATCTGGAATAATTCAGAACTTGTCAAAAACTAGCAACACATATAGGGAGGAAACCACAAGGGTATGCCACAGTTTTCCATTGAAATGATTTTTCTCTCTAGTCTCCATCATTTCTATCAAAGAGAATCAAATCAGATTAATTTGTTCGCAAAATAAGTCTAGTGCCATTAAAGTTGACCTGATTATTTACATAAGTGCAGCAAGATTAGTGATAGGCCACATAATTCTCTTGAGTTTTCTTTGTTGGGACTTTACATAAAGAATCTCAGATTGGACTTTTCAAAGCCTTTTGAGGCTAGGGAGCCAAGCCAAGAGCTTGCCAGCAGATTTTTTCTGCAATACTTATAAATTCAGGTGAATTCCTCTGTTCTCATTGTCCCCTAAATATCCTGAGCTTCCTCAGCCTGCCAAGAAGTTATCTTTCTCAGTTTACTCAGCCCCATGAATCTAATTCTTGTTCTACTTGATCTTGGGCTAGCAGTTTTATGAATCCATCCGTTTTTTCATTACTTCTTAAAATTCTTACTCAATCCAGAGGCACATTCTCAAAGTTTCAAGTAATATGATCATAGATCTTTCATGCTCTTTGCTGATTGTAAACGCTTTCAGACAAGAATCATAGTCTAACAATAACTATGTGTGAATGGCAAATGACTTAAAATGGCCTTGGTTAAAGTCTGATGAAAGTTTATTTGATAAGGAAAATCAGTTATTTATGCACCATGTTAACATTTTAATAAAATAACTGGACAACAAATGTATCAACAAATTTTTATGAACTTCATACTATTTCTGCAATACCTATATTAGTAACACATATTCCCACTCACATAACCTATGAAGGTTTATCATCACATTTTATTTGATAATACATCCAATGTAATTCAACATGCTAAATAAATCTAATGAATTTAGCATCTCCTTTTTACAAGGAGAGACAAATCCTTTGAGATTTTCCAGGGGTCCTTTGGAAAAATCTCAATGTTAGTTTGAGGTCAAAAACCTACATTTATAATTTGATTTTGGAAAGTTGTCAAAAATATAAAAATGTTTGAACATTTGAATAAATAAGATCACTGTAGAATAATACTTATTCATTTAACCAAAGTGACATTCAAAAGACTTCAAAGGCAAATATAGAAAGTTACATAGTTGTAAAACATCTAGCTCTTTTAATATTGAAAAAGACTCACTTATCTTAAGTAAGCAAAGACCTGATAAAGACAACAGGAAGCACAGAAAATTATTTTAAGACACACAATCTTGGCATTTCAGGCAGAATACTTAAACAGCAAAGAAAAAAACTTTTCTACAATTTCTTAATGGCAAACTAATAATCTAAGAAAACTTTGTTGTTTTAGTAAGCGGAGAACTTTCTTCTGCTTTTGTCTTTCTTGTAAACAAATTTATCCAGTTTTTGTGAGCTTTGACCACACAAGGTAACATTCATTTTCCAAGATTACTTTTCCCCCACAAACCTTCTATAACTTTTTAAATTTAATATCTATTCAATATTTGTCTTACCTTTCCCTCTTTTTCATTCAGGAATAAGCAATCCTTCCACATTAGGACAGAATTATTGTCGTCTTCTCTTTACACAAATACATCTTTCATATATTTCTTTATCAAAAACAAGTCTTACTTTCCTTGCATACATAGGATTTTTTCTTTATCCTTACATTCCCCATATTAGAAGTTATTTTTCTTTACACTTACTAGCCTAGTAGGTTCATTTACATATATTGATCAGAATTTTTAATCAATAGTGTCAGTGTTTTACAGAGAAAACTAGGATGTAAGAAATTGTTAACTGGCACATACTATCATTCTGTAGCAAATTGATGAATATATAATTTAACAATTTTCTAGAGGCATATGCTTTTTCAGTTATTAATGTTTCAATAGTTTATCTTATTAGGAAAATATATAAATATTCAATGAATTACCATTATTTAACTTTATTTAGTATAGCTTCAATGTTTAAAGTCAACAAAAAGTTCTGTGGAACCATTTTCAAGGATATATTAAACATAATCATTGTTGAAAAGTTTAGTTCTAAATTTTTATGCCACTGGCATCTATTTAATTCACTTGTTCTTAACAATTACATGTGAATTAGTCATGATAATTTCAAATCTAGGAATCATCCTAAGCTATTTTTACTTGTTGAAAATTAGGCAAGTATCAAAAAAATCTTAGAAGCCAAGAACATAAAATGTTAAACATATGACTCTTCCTTCTATTTTCTTTTAAATTTAGTCCTGTACTTGACATACATTAAGCAACTCATTTTTTTTAATTTATTTTTTCCCCCAAAGCCACAGTAGATAGCTGTACATCATAGCTGCACATCCTTCTAGTTAAGCAACTCATGTTTAATGTACCTTTATTTCTTAGGTTGGGTTTATAGTTTTATAATCTTAAACACCTAGTAGAGACAGCAGAAGAGTGTTTGAGTACAAAATCTAAGTAGAAAAAGCTATTAGGTTATATTCAACACTGACAACTATGAGGAAAACATGCCTGTTTTTATTTTGTTAACAATTTTAAAAATTAGCTTTATTTACCAAAGATATCCAATGTAAAGGAGACTTTATCATCTGCAGGTAGGAACTGTCACATATTAATAACATACGTACATATATACATAACGAAACATACATATTTAGAGACAGCTGCAAACAGAGATATTAAAGCTTTCATTCTAAAATTTTAGTCCTGATTCAATAAAACATAGTAATACAATCTCACAGGTTTATCTTCACTTTATATTTTCATCTAAATTGTGTTTCTGGCAAATGGGACAAGTTAAAGACACCTATTTAGCAATATTTGTGGAGGAGACTGTTAATCTTTTCTTTCGCCCTGACAGGTAATCTGATGGAGGCTATGATTGTTGCTTTTTGGATCTCATAGTCCCTTGTGAGACCTCAATGGAGGCCAGGGGCTCTAAAGTTCAAGTGACAGTAGGGAGCTAAGGGGTTTCAGTGAGAAGGAGAAAGGCTGGCAGGGTTGACAGAGATGGAGGATTTAAGGGTTTGAAGGGGGACATACCAAAGTATTCAAGGGAACTAGAGGGAAGATCCAAAGCAGTAAGCGGAGGTAGGAGGAGCAGAGGTGATGTGAAGGGAGAGGTTTTAGAGGAGCCCTTTGGCATCTCATGTTTCTCAAAGAGTACTTTGAAATTCCAAATGATTCTTAGTAAAATCATGCCAACAAGAAAAAAAAGAAAAGGTGGCAGAATATATAGTCAGCAGGGGTTCAAGAAGGGGATTTTCAGTCCACGGACTATCTCCGATGTCCTTAACTAATTGTGCCTTTATAGTTGAGAAACCTAGCACTCCAGTAGCTTCTCTTTGTCTGGGACTGTAACCCAGCTTCTAGAGGATACTCAAATTCCTATTAATCAAAATCAAGTCCTACCAGCTTCAAGGGACGTTTGTCTGGACCAACAGTTTAGGAGTCAAATTTACCAAAAGATCCCCAATCAATCATTAAGGAGTGAAGACAGAGTCTTCAAGGTGCACACTTAGGGTCCTAGGTGTGGGGTCTGGGGGTCCAATATTGAATCTGATCTATCTGAGTTGGGGCATTATAACTGTCAAAGAAAAACCAGAGTTTGAAAGGGGTAAAACCAGATTTTATTCAATACTACAACAACAGGGGAAAATATATCTCAGTATGGAAACAAGTTTAATTCTGAACACAATGTGGGCAACTGGTAATTTACAGCCAGAGAGCCTGGTGAATTTGAGTGGATGGAAAATTGCTAAAAGGAAACATCAAGAGTAAGAGGTATTCTAGCTAAACTGACAAACAGGATTCTTGCTGAAGACAGGCCAGCTGATCAGACATCACCTGGTGGGTGGTGAAGGATGAGAATCCTGACTAAATATTGAGGGTGATCAGACATGAAGGATGAGAGACCCTTGTTAAACTAACTAAGTGGGTACATGCTAAGGACTTTACAGGCACATGCACAGATGTTCCTAGGAGAAGGTTCAGGATATTGACTAATGTTTGGTGAATCAAAGAATCTCTGTCACAACCAAAGAGAAATTGGACAACTACTCAAAATCCAAGGTATTTAAGTGTATGTTTGGAATACAGAGTTTTCCTTAGGGTGTCTTAGTATAAACATACTCTGTGATTAACATCAACGGGAAACTATAACAACTCGATACAAGCAACACTGGTAATGGCCAGATCCTTCAGAAATGAAGGTTTAAGTCACCACACCAAGTAAAGAACCAAGAACCCCTGAGGTGCTTGCTGAGCCAAAGGAATACAGAATGGTTAGTAGTAGAATATAGTTATAAATACCACATACAATCATGTGACCATAGTTTATAGAAAGGAGTATAATTGTCATAAATATTTTCTCCTTATTTTGTTATGAATACTTTTGTGTTTGTATGTGTGTATATACACACATGTGTGTATGTATATATAAAACAGCCTTTTATCCTATCCACTCTTATTTCCTTAACTGTTCAATTGAGATGTGCTGACTTTATATAATAGTATTTAAGTATTTCTAATTTTACATTATCCCTCAAGGAATTTACCTTCTCTTCTGGGAATTGGTTAGTGTGTTTTTGGTAGTATGCAGGACCATTTTATCATGTTAGGCAGAATTAGGACCTTGTCATTGTCTTTAGTTGAAGATGAAGTATGGTTGAAAGGGATGAGTATAGGTATAAAGTTGACAAGGGGTGGACTTTTGATGGTTAATTTTGTGTGTCTACTTGACAGGATTAAGAGAAGTCCAGATAGCTGGCCAAACATTATGTCGGAGTGTGTCTGTGAGGATTATCTGGAAGGGATTAATCTTTAATTCAGTAAACTGAGTAAAGAGATCCACCCTTAGCAATGTGGGAGAGCATCATCCACTTGAAATAAAGGGCCACCATGGAACAAAAAAGCAAAGGAAGGGAAAATTCCTTCTCCTTTCCTCGAGCTTGGTTGTCCATCTTTTCCTGTCCTTGACATCAGAGATCCTGATCTCGGGCCTTTGAACTCTGAGACTTACACCAAGGGCCCCTCATTTTCAGGCCTTTGGCGTGGGACTAGGAGTTACACATGGTCTTTCCTGGTTCTCAGACCTTTGGACTCAGATTGAATTATACTACTGGCTTTCCTGGTTCTCCAGTTAGCAGATGGCATAAGGTGGGTCTTTTGTCCTCAATACAATTCCTGTAATAAATCTCCTATATTTAGCTATATATCTATATATCTATTTATCTACCTTCTATGTATACATATGTATATCCTATATACACATATATATACACACACATGCATATATCCTCATATATATATCCACTGGTGTCTGTGTGTTATATATTATACATGGGCTCAACAACATTGACTTCTACTCACCAAGGCCAAACGCCCAATCTGCCAGCAGATAGCAGCAACACTGAGTTCCTGATATGGCTTCCTCTTCCCTAGACTTTATCTCCTGATGACCTAGAGGTCTTAGTTCCAGAGGAAATTAAGACTGCCACTTGGCCGTACTGAGTTCCTCACATCTGTGGATCAACAGGCAAAGAGTGGAGTCATTGTGCTGCCTGTTATGATTTCTTCTAACTAGTGTCAAAGAAAAACCAGCTAGAAAGTAGTTGAGGCTGAAAAACTTATTTATTTGAGACTATTTTAATTAGGGAAAAGAGAATTTAGTACAGAATTTCTCTCAGTTCCAAATACAGCATGGGCACACGGCAATTTATAACAAAGTTGCCTGGTTGGGGTCAGTGAATGTGATAGTACTAAGGGGAAACATCAAGGGTAACAGGTATTCTGGCTAAATTCATCTAAAAGGAATTTTGCTGAAGACAGGCCATTATGGTCAGACGTTATCTGGTGAATGGCGGAGGATGATAAACCTAATTAGAGTGATCAGATATGGAGAATGAGGGACTCTCATAAACTGACTTAGTAGGGTTCTTGCTAAAGGCTTTACAATGAAGTGCACGGGTAGGCCTAGCAGAAGGTTCAGGAGCCTGAATAAAGTTTGGTCAGCATGGATCTTTGACAGTCCCCCATGTTGTTCAAGATAAGAGGAAACATTCTTATCTTAAATATAATTAAAATTAAGTTAAAAAATACAATTCCATTTTTTGTTTAGTTACCTTTTATTCATTAAAGACCTGCTGAATCATCTGTTGAGACCAGGGGGTAGAGCATATTTGCTGGATTATGCCAGCCATCAGTGTTTAATGAAGGGGAGTTTCTATGAAATTAAAAGAAAGACAAAGATTAATGTTAAAAACCCAGTTTCTTATTCCAGAGGGCAGTCAGTCAAGATTTCAAGATGTTGTGCTTACAGCATTTTAAGTAGAGGAATGACAACAGCAGTGCCTGTCTAATGGATTTCCTGGTTTGTAGTTTCAATGAATGTGGTGATGACATCAGGAGCTCAGATTAACTTTCTGAGTTTCCCATTCAACAAAAGACATGAGGTTTCTCATACATGATCTGGTGTAGTGATTTCCTTGACCTTTATATCAGCTTACAGGGGTTTGGGAAAAGGGCCATTTTAAAATCCAATAATTCCAAGTCAGAAGAGAGAAAAATTGGAAACGGTAATTTGGAGACCTCGGAAGAAACTGGAATAATTGAGGATTTGTCAAGGACTGGCAAAATGTTCAAGGTGGGACTAAAAAGAGTCCATTATAATTTTCCATTGAAACATGATTTTTTTCTCTCTAAAGCCTCCGTCATTTCTATCAGAGATAATCAAAGTAAGATTAATTTGTTTGCAAAATATGCATAGTCTCACAAAACTGGTCTTATTACTTACATTGCTGTAGCAAGAATAGACATTGACCACATAGGTCTCTGAGTTTGCTTTGCTAGAACTTTTCAAAAGGAATCTCATATTGGACCTTTCAAAGCTGCTCAAGGCTAGGAAGTCAAGAACTTGCCTCCAGAGTTTTTACTGCAAAATCTATAGATTTGTGTGAATTTTTCTCTTCTCAAAGACCTTATAAGGTCCTGACGTTCCTGGCATGCCAGGAGGTAACCTTCCTCACTTACCTGTAAGGCAGTCAATCCTATAAGCCAGATGTGGGCCGGTTTTCCAGGAGAATTGGCTCCTTAAAATCACCCTTAGCTCCTTAAAGCTGTCTGGTCATCTGATTCCATCCACATCATTGTCTAATATAACATTCCCAATAAAAGCCTTGGTAATATACCCAATGTTTCTAATTGTGTTCTGTTACAAGAAGAAGAGATTCTTATGAACTTATGCAAATAACTGTAGTGCCAAAATATGAGAATATTCACTAAGAGTTTTTGAATTCTGGAAGAACCAGATTGGGAGAAAAAGCAATTGTTGCATCTTTGTTCACAAAAGTATACTTTACTAAATTGCTAGAAGTTACTAGCTATATGAGAATAAGTTTTCCTTAAATTTAGAAAAAATAAACAAGAATGTTTCAAACCAAAAATTATAAAAAATCATTATCATCCACATCAGTTCATATAGCCCCTTAGAGCTAACCCTTGCTCTACTTGATCTGGGTTTAGCAGCTTTAGTAACTCATCAGCTTCTGATTCCCTCTGGAAATTCTAACTAATTCCTGAAGGATTGTCTCAAAGTTATTCAAGTGAGGCCATCACGGAGCATTCCTGTCTGCTGCTGATTGTAAACACTTTCAGAAGAGAATCAAAGCAAAACAGTATTTGTCTATGAATGATAAATGACTTAACATGGCCATTGTTAAAGTTCTGAAGATAATACATTGAATAAAAACATAGGTATTACTGTGGCATACAATATTTTAACATAATAACCAGACAACGTAGATATTGACAGATTTTTAGGAAATTCATACAATTTCTGTAATACTTGTGTTAGTAGCATATATCTACACACTTATAACCTAAGAAGGTTATCATCACTAATTGTTTGAAATGGTCATATAAGTGATTATATACCAATACATGGGCTGTGGCCATTGGTATGATTTGTTGGTCAGAGACTTGAAAGAAACATGATCATAAAATTGTTGAAAATGAAATTTGGGGGAAAAGTATGTGGAAAGATCTCTCTCCTTGGGCAAAATAACATGAAGATATTTGTCCCAGGTGAATGGCCACAAAAGGTTACTCAGCAGAAGAAGAAGTGAAAAACCAATTGGATAGGATGAGATGTCAGAGGATACCAGTCAGCATCTTTTCCAAGCCACCCCTGTCATTGCCCAAAGAGCTCATGAACTAAATGACCATGGTGGCAGGGATGGAGGTTATGCATGGGCCCAACAACACTGACTTCCACTCACCAAAGCTGAGATCCCAATCAACCAGCAGCAGACAGCAACACTAAGTTCCTGATATGGCACTAAGTGTTCAGCCATCTACCTGGGGGCGGGTTGATTACACCAGATTGCTTCCATCATGGAAGCAGCAGTGTTTTCTCCTTGCTGCAATACATTTTGCCTCTGGATACCAATTTGCCTTCCCAGCAGGCAATGTGTCAACAAAACAACTATCTATTTACCTACAGAATGCCTTATCCACTGTCAAACAATACCATACAGCATTGTTTCAGATCAAGGGCCTATGCACATGTAATTCACTATGTTAGCATGTTCCTCATCATTCTGAAGAAATTAGCTCCACAGAATGGTAGATGGGCCCATAAGACTCAATTACAGAGCCAGCTAGGTGGCAAGGTGTTGCAGGGCTGTAATAAGGTTCTCCTGGAGGCTATATACGCTCTGAATCAGCATCTAATATATGGTGCTTTTATGTTATATCCAGGATTCATGGGTCCAGGAATCAAGGGATGGGAATGGGAGTGGGATCATTTTTTCTTCCTATTTCTTTGACTTTAGGTTCTGATGACCTAGAGTTCTTGTTCCAGAGGAAGAAATGTTTCTACCATAACAGAAAACAATGATTCCCCTGAATGGAAGTTAAGATGTCTACCTGGCCACATTAGGCTCCTCATGCCTGTGAATCAACATACTAGGAAGGACATTTGGGTGCTGGCTAGGGTGATTGTTTCTGACTATTGTAAGAGAAAATTCATAGATGAAAAATAGTTAAAGTGGTAAAAGCAGATTAATTCAGGACTATTTTAATATGGTAAAAGAATCTTCCTTACTGAACCAGGATCAATTCTGAAGACAGCATGTGCTAGTCAAAATTTAGAGGCAAGAAGCCTGAGGGGCTCAGTGGATGGAAAATTACTAGCCATAAACACGAAATATAAGGGAATTTTGGCTAAACGTCATTGCTGAAGACAGGCCACGCTTACCAGACATCACCTGGTGGATGGTAGAAAATGAGAAACTTAATTAAATATTGAGGGTAATCAGACATGGAGGATGAGATACCTTTGTTAAACTGATTTATCAGGATTCTTGCTAAGAATTTTAGAAGGAAGCGCACAGATGGCCCTTGGAGAAAGTTCATGAGCTTAACATTTGGTGAAGCAAAGGATCTATATCACTACCAAAGGGGAATTGTACAACTACTCTACAATTGAGGTAAGGGAGAGTATGTCTGGAACACAGGATATCCCTTAGGGTTTCTTTTAGTATTACCATTCCCTGTGATTAAAGTTAACAGAAAATTACATCACCTCAACCAATCAGTAGTAATGACCTAGACCCTTGAGGAATGAATGATTCAGTAACCCCACCATATAAAGATTCTCTACCACTACTGTGTTTCTCATGAAGTAAGCAATTCATTCTTATTATATATTTTTGTTCTTAGGTTGAATTTATAGTTTTGTAATCTTAAACTTCTACAGAGATAACATAAGGTTGTTTGTCTACTAAACCTAGATTAGAAAAAATTTATATGTCCGCATTAAATTTAATGCTGACAACTTAGAAGAAATGCCTGTTTTTATTTACCAACAACTTTAAAACCCAGCTTTATTTAGTAAAGTTTATCCCAGGTATTGTAAACTTAAAATAATAAATACATTTCTATATTTCCAAGAGTTTACACAATGTTATAAACCATTATGACCTCAATAAAGTTACTGGGAAAAAAAAGAGTTTAGAAATGCTTAATTTATAAATGTGCTCATTTATCTCCAAGTCAATTTGAATAGAATGCTTTTAAGAGATTTTATAAATTAATTTGGTAATATCACCCAGGTGTAGAAAATGTCATATGTACATAACATACAGGCATGTATATGTACACACATACAAAAACATACAGACAGATGCAAGCAGAGATTTTATAGCTTTCATTCTAAAATTTGGCCATTAAACAATCAAACATAGTGATACAATCTCACTGATTTATCTCCACTTACATTTTCATGTGGACTGTTCTGGGAAATGGGACAAGTTAAGGTTACCTGTTTACCAATATCTATGGTGGAGACTGTTAACATTTTCTTTTGCCCTGGCATGTAATCTGATGGAGGCTGCAGACTAAATTCTAAGCCAGTAACTCAGGATATATCAAGAAGCTGTCTTGATGTCTCCAAAACCCATCTGAGTGGTCAAAACATCCAATTCTTTTTCCAAATAGTTTTTACTTCTCTTTTCAGCTTGAGGTGATTGCCTTCGGGAGTCCCTTACTCTCTTGAAAGCCCTCAATGGAGGGTAAGGGGCATAAAGCTCAAGTGACTGTAGGAAGCTAAGGGACTGAATTGGAAAGGGAAAATTCTGGCACGGTAGACAGAGGGACGGAAGAGGTAAGGATTTGAAGGGAAACATATAAAAGGATTCAAGGGAACTGAAGGGAAGATCCAAAGCAGTAAAGGAGGAAGCAGGAGCAGCTGTGATGCCAGGGAAGAGGATTAAAGAGCCAGTTTGGGAAGATTTTCAGTCTCCCAAGAGGCCACTGAAGTTCTAAATTATCCTTAGAAAAATCATACTGAAAAGAAGGAAGAAGCAAGAGTTGGTAGAGCATATAGTCAGTAGGTGTTCAAGAAGGAAGTTTTCAGTCCACTGAGAAGCTCCCATTTTCTTAACTAATGGTACCTTTATAATTATGAACAGAAAATCTTGGGATTCTAACCCAGCTTCTGCTTGCCTGGGACTCTAACCCAGCCTCTTAAAAACTGAGAACCCTAGCACTCTAATCTAGCCTCTCTCTGTTTGGGACTCTAACCTATATTCTAGAGTATAATCAACATTTTAGGAATTAAAATCAGCCAATACCAGATTCAAGAGACATTTGTGTCATACAATGGTTTTGGAGTCAGACTCGCCAAAGGATCCTCAATCAATCAGTCAGAAGTGAGGACAAAAGTCTTGAAAGGTGCATGCTTAGGATCCTGGGTGAGGCATCTGGAGTTCTAATGATGAATCTGATCCCAAGCAAGTTGCAGCACCATAACTGTCAAAGATAAACCAGCGATACACAACAGTTAAAGCAGGAAAAAAACAGGGTTTTTTCAGGATTATTGCAATAGGGGAAAAGAGATCTCATATAGAACAGGGCTCAGTTCCAAATACAGCATGGACAAGTTGTATTTTATAGCTAAGGAGCCTGTCGGTGGTCAGTGGATGGAAAATTACTAGACAGTAACATGAAGTGTAAGACAATTTGGGCTAAACTGAGCTAACAGGATTCTTGCTGAAGACAGTGCACACTTACCAGACATCACTTGGTGTATGGTGAAAAATGAGAAACCTGACTGGATATTGAGGGTGATAAAATGTAGACGATGATGGACACTTGCTATACTGGTTAGCACGGTTCTTGCTAAGAATTTTACAAGAAATTGCAGATGTGCCTAGGAGAAGTTTCAGGAGACTGGCTGAAGTTGGGTGAAGTAAAAAAATCGTTGTCACAACTAAAGGTAAATTAGAGAACTACTCTACCATGGAGGTAAGGAAGAGTAGAGCTGGCATACAGGAGATTCCTTACTGTTTCTCTTAGTATTACAATGCCCTGTGATTAAGGTCAATGGAAAACTACAACAAAGCAATCCAAGCAGGACTAGTAATGACCTATACCCTTCAGGAATAAAAGTTTGAGTCACTCAACCAGCTAAGAAACCAAGACTAGCTGAAGTGCTTGCTGAGGCAAACGGAATACAGAATTTGTAGCAGAACAAGGTGGTTATAAATACCAGTGACCAGAAAAGCTGCTAGTGGGCTGGCCCCATGGCTTAGCAGTTAAGTGCACGCTCCGCTACTGGCGGCCCGGGTTCGGATCCCGGGCGCGCACCAACGCACCGCTTCTCCGGCCATGCTGAGGCCAAGTCCCACATACAGCAACTAGAAGGATGTGCAACTATGACATACAACTATCTACTGGGGCTTTGGGGGAAAAAAAAGGAGGAGGATTGGCAATAGATGTTAGCTCAGAGCTGGTCTTCCTCAGCAAAAGAGGAGGATTACCATGGATGTTAGCTCAGGGCTGCTCTTCCTCACGAAAAAAAAAAAAAAAAAAGGAAAGAAAAGCTGCTAGTTTTGGGCTGAGCATAAGAGAAGGCCCTACAACAGGTCCAGCATGATGTGCAAGCTGTTTTGCCATTTGAGCCATATATCTCAGGAAAAACTGTGGTTCTGAAAGTGTCACTGACAGATAGGGATTTTGTTTGGAGCATTTGTCAGCCTCTTGACCTGCTACTGTGCCTACTAGAGACTGAATACTTGACCATGGGCCACCAAGTTACCATGCAACTAGAGCTTCCCATCATTAACTGGGTGTTATGTAACTGACCAAGTCATAAAATTGGGAGTGCACTGAAATACTGCATCGTGAAATAAAAGTGGTATATATGTGATTCGGCCAGTACACGACCCAAAGGCACAAAGAATTACATAAATTGGCCCAAATGCCCATGGTCCTTAATCCTGCTACACTTTCCTCTCTCTCTCTGCTTACACCTACCACATAATGCAGAGCTGCCTATGAACAGCTGACAGAAGAAAAAAGATATGAGGCTGTTTACAGATGGTTCTGCACCACATGCAGACACCACCCAAAAGTGAAGAGCTGCAGCACTATAGCCTAACTCTGGAACATCTTGAAGGACCGTAATGAAGGGTTTTCCTCTCAGTGGTGTAATCTCAGACAAGGCATTTGATCATTCTCTTTTCTTAGAAGGAGAAATGGCCAAACATACAATTCTATATTGGTTCATAGGCTGTGATCAATGGTACTGCTTGATGGTCAGGGACTTGAAAGAAACATAATTATAAAATTAGTGACAATAAAATTTGGGGAAAAGTCATGTTAATAGACCTCTCTCAATGGACAAAATAACCTGAAGATATTTGTGTCCGTATGAATGGTCAACAAAGGATGACATCAGCAGAGGAGGATTTGAATAATCAAGTTCACAGTATGACCCATTCTTGGTATACTAGTCAGCTTTTTACCCCAGTCACATCTGTCTTTGCCCAATGGGCTCATGAACAACATGGCCATGGTGGCAGAGATGAAGGCTATGCATAAGCTCAACATTAACTTCCACACACCAAGGCTGAGTCCCCAATCTGCCAGCAGCAAAGAACAATGCTAAATTCCTGATATAAATTCCTGACCATCCCTGAGATAGTCAGCCAGCTATCTGGTGGCAGATTGATTACATTGTCCATTATAAAAGGAGCAGACTTTCCACCCTACTGGAATACACTCTTTACTCTGGATATGGATTTACCTTCCCTGTATGCAATGTTTCCAACAAAACAGGCATCTGTGCACTTACAGAAGGCTTTCTGCTCTGTCATGATATACCATTCAGAAATGTTTAGATAAAGGAACTCACTTCACCAAAAGAAGGGTGGCACGCATCATGGCAGAGTGTCTCTCCCCTCTAAGTTACCACCAGTAGAACAGCCATAGACTGACAAAAGGCTCTGTGCTTGAGAGATCCATACATCTATATATCTGAAATTGAGTGGACTGGATCTCCTGGAGGCGGTGCAACCAGGAGAACAGTTGTGGCAGCTCCTGAGACTGGAGGCTCCAGGAACTGTGGCTGCACCTGCAATCAGAGGACCCAGGAACCACGACAATACCTGTGACCCAGCCCACTCCCTCTGCCACAGTGGCAGCGCCTTCAACTCTGGCCCTCCTAGCAGCAGGGGCTGCATCCAATGCCCCAATATGCCCAGCAGTGGTGGCAGTGCTCATGGCCTGAGGTTCCAGAAATTGTGCTGGCACCAAAGACCAGAGGCTGCAGGAATGCAGTGGCACCTATGACTCAGCCCTTCCCGCTCCCCCAGCAGTGTTGTGTGGCACCCATGACCTGAAGTTTCAGGAACCACAGTGGTGCCCACAAACCAATCCCTACCCCTTCCCCCAGAGGTGGCACCTCTGACACTCGCCCTTCCAAAAATGAAGGATGCATATAAGACCCCAGGAACCCAGCATTGGTGGCGGTGTCCATCACCTGAGGTGCAAGAAACCGTGTTGGCATCTGAGACCAGAGGCTTCAGGAACACCAGCAGTGCTCACAATCCAGGTAGCCCTCTCCCATGGCTGGCAGTGCCACCCATGACCCCAGTCCACCTGACAGCAGTGGTGAAACCCACAAACTCAGCACCCCTGGCAGTAGCAGTGCCAGAACCTCCAGAAAACCTGGGAGCAGCAGTGCAGATGGCACACACAGCAGCAGTGCCTGAGCCCTTGGAGAACCCACAGAGAATCAGGTAACAGCAACTGTGGAGCCCCCGACCTTGGTTTCCCCCAAGCTGTAGTGGCACCTGCAACTTCTGCTCCCACATCCATAGCAGCAATGCCTGCAGACCCAACAAATTTGGATGTAGTAGAGGTGCATGTGACTCTGGCTCCCACCCCACTCTCCCTCTTCCCCTACCACAGAGGGGGAAACTACAAGCCAGGAGACCCTGGAAGCAGCAGAGGTGGTTGCCAGCCCTGTGACCCCAGTGGTGACACCCACAACTGAAGCAACATTGCAAGCAGCAAGGCACCAGAAACCTCAGAGGCACAAGCAGCAAAATGAAGGGACTGATGCCATCTCTGGCAGAGGTAGTGGAGGGTGGAAAGTGCAGACTCACAAACAACCAGAAGCAGTTCAGAATCAAAGTAAACAAAGCCTTACTCAATTGAGTGAGGCATCTGCTACACCAAATACACCGACAGAGGAATAATTCTTAAAGCACCATGAAAAACTACAGTAACACAGTATCACCAAAAAAAAAAAAAAAAAAGACAATCCTCGAGAAACCAAACGAAGTCATGGAAGACTGCAACATAACTGACAGAGAATTCAAAACAGCATAGAATTAAAACTACAATGAGATATCACATCATGCCTGTCAGAATGGGTATTATTAAAAAGTGAAGAGAGGGGCTGGCCCAGTGGTGTAGCAGTTGAGTTAGTGCGTTCCGCTTCAGCAGCCTAGGGTTTGCAAGTTCGGATCCTGGGCATGGACATACTCACCGCCCATCAAGCCATGCTGGGGTGGTGTCCCACATAGAAGAACTAGAAGGATCTACAACTAGGATACACAGCTATGTACTGGGGCTTTGGGGAGAAAAAAGAAAAGAGGAAGATTGGCAACAGATGTTAGCTCAGGGCCAGTCTTCCTAAAAACACAACAAAACAAACAAACAAAAAAACCAAAAAAAAAAAGTGAAGAGATGACAAGTGTTGGACAGGATGTGGAGAAAAGGGAATCCTTGTATACCACTGGTGGGAATGTGAATCGGTGCAACCACTATGGAAAACAGTATGGAAATTTCTCAAAAAATTAAAAATAGAAATACCATAGGATCTAGCTATTCCACTTCTGGGTATTTATTCAAAGGACACAAAAACACTAGTTCAAAAAGATGTATGCACCCTTCTGTTCATTGCAGCATTATTCACAATAGCCAAGACTTGAAAGCAACCTGAGTGCCCATCAATGGATGAATGGATAAAAAAGATGTGACATATATATATATATATATATATATATATATATATATATATATATATATATAATGGAATACTATTCAACTATAAAAAAGATGAAATCTTGCCATTTGTGACAATATGGATGGACCTTGAGGGTATTATGCTAAACTAAATAAGTCAGATGGAGAAAGACAATTACCAATTGATTTCACTCATAGATGGAAGATAAACAAACACACACACAGATACACAGAACAGATTAGTGGTTACCAGAGGGGAAGGATGTGGGAGGAAGACGAAAGGGGTAAAAATGGCACATGTGTTTGGTGATGGACGGGCAACTAGACTTTTGGTGGAGAACATGATGCAGTCTATAGAGAAGGTGAAATATAATGATGTATACCTAAAATTTCTATACTGCTGTAAACCAATGTTACCTCAATAAAAAAATAAATAAAATCATAAGTGGTTGTGAACTTTAAAAAACATAAAAAATAAAAAGTGAATTTACAAAACTAAAAAAAAAGGAAAAAAAAAAAGAAATGTAGCAATGTGCTCATGGAATTCCCTGATCATGTTCTCCATGTTCCCCAACAGTCCTGAGAAGCTGGCTTGATAGAATGGTAGAAAAGCCTTAAGAAGTATCAGCTACATAGCCAGTTAGGTGGGCATACGTTGCAGGGCTATATCAAGGTTCTCCAGTAGACTGTGTATGGATGGAATCAGCATTCAATATATGGTGCTGTGTTTTTTATATCCAGGATCTATGCATGAGAAACCCAGGGGTTCAAAAGGGAGTGGTACCCTTTTGCTTCTTGTTTGCCTGAATTTATGAAATGTACTGACTCAGAGGTCTTAGCTCCAGAAAAAGAAATGCTTCCACTTGGAGTCAAAACAGTGATTCTCCTAAAAGGAAGTTAGACAGTGACTTGGCCACATTGGGCTCCTCATACCCCTGAATGAACGTGCAAGGAAGGAAGTTTGAGTGTTGACCAGGCTGATTGTTTCCGACAACAGTCAGAAAAACCCATAGCCAGACAATAGTTAAAGTAGTAAAATAGATTTACTTAGGACAATTGTAATAGAGGAAAAGAGTACTCAGTATTGAATGGGATCAATTCTGAAGAAGCATGGGTGAGTAGAAATCCACAGCGAAAATGCCTGAGGGTCTCAGTGGATGGAAAATTACCAGGAGGAAACATGAAATGTAAGGGAATTTTGGCTAAACGTCTTAACAGGATTCTTGCTGAAGACAGGCCAGGCTTACCAGACATCACTTGGTAGATGGTGGAGGGTGAGAAACATGATTAACTATTGACCGTAATCAAACTGACTAAGCAGGGTTCTTGCTAAGAATTTAACAAGCACGTGCAGAGGTGAGATTTGGAAAAGGTTCAGGAGTCTGACTAAACTTTGATTAAGCTAGGAATATTACTCTGTCCCTCTTATTGTTGAAAGTAATGAAAAGACATTCTTCTTTCTTTAGAAGAATATAATCCAATTTTTGCTCAATCATCTTCTGTTCATTAAGGACCTGCTGATTCATCTGTTGATATTTGGTAGTAGAGGGTATGCTTTATTGTACTAGCAGCCATCAGGCACTTAATGAGGGTGAGTTTCTATGAAAATAACATAAAAACAAAGAAAAAAACTGGGTTAATGGTTTTTAATGTTAAAAACCCAGTTTCTGGTTCCAGAGGGCAGTCAGTCAAGATGATTTCTTGATGTTGGGCTGAAAGCATCTTTAGATGGTTGGTGCTGACAGCAGTGGTGATCCATTGGATTTCCTAGTTGGCAGTTTTAATGTCTGTATTGTTGGCACTGGGTTTTCCAGTGAACTTTCTGAGCGGCCCACATAGTAACAGACATGAAACTTACCCATATGTAATCTGTTGTGGTGATTTCTCTGAGGTTTATATCAAGCCAATTATCTTCAACTTGCAGAGCCATGAAAGAAGGGCAGTTATAGTTCTCAATGATTCCAAGTCAGAAGGAAGAAAAATTTGAAATGTTAATTTGGAGAGTTCTAGTCATATATTGACAGAAACTAGAAGAATTCAGGCTTTGGCTTGGACCGGCAAAAGGTGCAAGGCAGATTCCAAAAGTGTATATTACAGTTTCCACTGAAACATAATTTCTTTCTCTACAGTTGCCACCATTCAATCAAAGATAAGCAAAGTAAGACTAATTTTGGTTGTAAAATGTTTAATATCATTAAATGTGGTCTGATTATTTACATATGTACAGCAAGAAGAGTGATTGGTAATGTAGGTCTCTTTAGTTCCAGCTTTGCTGGAACTTTTCATAAGGACTCTCAGATTGGACTTTTCAAAGCCTCTCACAGCTAGGAAGCCAAGCAAAGGCCTGACACCCAATTTAACCTATAATACCTATAGACTGGGTGAATTTCTCTTTTCTAGAGGTTCCAAGAATATCCTGAGATTCCTGGGCTTGCCAGGTAGTGACCTTCCTTACTGACCTGTAAGGTGGGAAACCCAACGAGACAGCTACAGGCTGATTTTTCCAAGAGGGGAGTGTTATAAGCACTGGCTCATTAAAGTCAAACTTAGTTCCTTTAATCTGTCTGATCATATATGATTCCATGCACATCATTCTCAAATATGACATTCCAGTTAAAGCCTTGGTAATACAACCAATGTTTCCAATTGTGTTCTGTAACAAGGAGAGCAGATTCTTATTGAAATTATGAAAATAAAAATATTGCCATAAAGTAAGAATACTCACTAAGAGTTTTTGAATTCTGGAGGAATCAGTTACGGAGAAAATAGGAATTGTTTCATCGTTGTTCACAAAGGTATATTTTACCAAAACACTATAACTTACATGTAGCTTAGGCGAAAAAACTCCCTTCTATATGGAAATAAAAGTACTTTTAAAAACAGTGAAGTTTAAATAAAATTTATAAAAATTATAATTGTCCTATCAGTTCATTCATCCCCCTGTACTAATTTGTTCTACTAGATCTTGGGTTAGTATTTTCATGAATCCATGAGCTTCTTCATTACTTCTGGAAATTCTTACACAGTCCAGAGGTGTGGTCTCACAGTTTTACAAGTGTTACCATCATGTAGCATTCTTGCCTGTAGGTGTTTGTAAACACTTTTGGAGAAGAATCAAAACAAAACAATAACTGTCTGTTAATGTTAATGACTAATGACTTAAAAAGGCCACGGTGAAAGTTCAGATGAGAGTTCATTTAATAAGAAAAAGTAGTTATTTTTGTCATATACAACATATAAACATAACTGCACAATGAGGGTATTGACACATTTCTGTGAAATTCATACAATTTCCAGAATACCTGTATGAGTAACATATATCCACACACACATAATCTAAAAAGGTTTATTATAATTTTCTATTTGTCAATGCTTCTCATGTAATTTAACAGATCAAATACATATAATTAGTTTAGCAGCTCCATTTTACAAAGTGAGAGGCCAGTCCTTTGAGAATATCCAGGGGTCCTCTGGCAAATCTCAAAGTTAGTTTGAGGACAAAAAGGCTCCATTTAGAATTTGATTTGGGGAAGGTGTCTAAAATGTCAAAATATTTGAACACTTGACTAAACAGGCTCACAGAACATCCATTTAACTAAACTGACAACTGAAATATTTCAAAGGCAAATAAAGAATTTACACAGCTGTAAAACTTCTAGTTACTTTAATATTGAGAGGACTCAGTTTTCTTAAGTAATCAGTGACTTGACAAAACATAAAGCACAGGAAATTATTTTAAGACACAAAATATTGATTTCCCAGGCAGAATACCAAATAGGAAAAGGAAAACTTAATTTTTTATTAAGAGCATACCAATAATCTTGTAAAAACTTTGCTTTTGTAGTAGAGAGAGAGAGCCTAATTCTAATTTTGCATCACTCTACTATTAATTCTAGGCTAACTTATAAAAGTTATCTTATAAATGAATTCATCCCAATCTTGATCAGGTTTGACCACACAAGATAAGATTCCTTTTCCATGATTCCTCTCCCACAATCCCTATACAACTTTTTTTCTAATATCCATTCAGTTTTTTTCTTACTCTTGTCCTCTTTCTCAATCTGGAAGAATCATTCATTATACTTTAGGAAAAAATTCTCCTTTTCCCTCTAGAAAAACATCCCTTCATACCTTTCCTTATCAAAAAGATGCCTTATCTTCCTGTATTAGAGGTTTTTTTCTTTACCTGTATTAAGCCTAGTAATTTCATTTAAATATATAGTTAGAGTTTTTAGCCAATGGTCTCCTTTCTTTTACAGAGAAAACTAGAAAGCAAGCAGCTGTTAACTCGATGGCACATACTATCATTCTGTAGCAAATCTGTGAATACATTATTTAATAATTTTCTAGAGGCATATGACTTTTTCATAGTACACTTTCTCACATTTAAAATAGAAAAAAATATATTTGACTTTTCTATACCATTAAAATTAAGGTACCAAAAGTAGATAAACACATTCAGCAGCTAATGTTTCAATATTTTATCTTATTTTGAAATGATCTCTATATTCAAAGATTATCCTTCTTTACCTTAAGTTAGTATAGCTTTATAGTTTTAAGGTACCAAAAAGGTTTGTGAAATTATTTTTAAATAGACATATTATTAAATAGAATTATTGTAAAACATATTATAAAACAAATGAAAACATTATAAAACAATTATTGAAATGTTATAAATTTTATAAACTGACTTGATTTGAACACAAAACTTGAAACCATAAAACTCATCAAAGTCAGCATAGTGAGTAAGGTCCATGACATCAATCTTGGCATGACATTTTGTACTGACACTGAAAGCAAAGAGAACAAAAGAAAAATAATCAAGCAAAACTCCTTCCAACTAAAAAGCTTCTGCACAAGAAAGAAAACCATCAACAAAGTGGAAAGTAATTGGACAAAATATTTACAAATCATATATCTGATGGGGGTTAATATCCAAAATATATAAATAACTGATACAACTCAGTAGCAAAAAAAAAATCAAATAATCTGATTAAAAAATAGTCAGAGAAATTCAATAGACTTATTTCCAAGGAAGATATACAAGTGGCTAACAGATAGATGAAAAGGTGCTCAACACCACAAATCATTAGGAAAATACAAGTCAAAACCACAGTGAGAAATAACCTCACACCTATTAGAAGGGATGTCATACATGAGATGGAAAACTGGACAGCCACATGCGAAAGAATGAAATCCATGTTATCTTACACCTTACACAAAAATTAACTCAAAATGGATTAAAGACTTGAACATAACACCTGAAACCATAAAAATGATAAATGAAAACATAGATAGTAAGCTTCTTAACATTGTTCTTGGTAATGACTTTTTGGATCTTATTCCAAAAGCAAAGGCAACAAAAGCATAAATAAACAAGTGGGGGGCCAGCCTGGTGGTGTAGTGGTTAACTTTGCACGCTCTGCTTCGGTGGCTTGGGGTTTGCGGGCTCGGATCTCAGGCTCATACCTAAACACTGCTCCTCAAGTCATGCTGTGGTGGCCTCCCACACACAAAATAGAGGAAGATTGGCATGGATGTTAGCTCAGGGACCATCTTCCTCAAGGAAAAAGAGGAAGATTGGCAACAGATGTTAGCTCAGGGCCAATCTTCCTCACCAATAAATAAATTAATTAATAAAAAAATAAACAAATGGTACTAAATCAAACTGAAAAGCTTATGCACATGAAAGAAAATCATCAAAAAAATAAAGAAGAAACCTAAGGAATGGAAGGAAATACTTGCAAATGATACATCTGATAAGGGCTTAATATCTAAATGATATAAAGAACCATACAACTCAATAGCAAAACCAAACAAGGAAACAATCTGATTAAAAAAATGGGCAAAGGATCTGAATAGACATTTTTCTAAGACATACAAGTGCCCAATGAATACATAAAAATATACTCAACATCACAAATCATCAGGGAAATGAGAATCAAAACCACAATGAGATATCACCTCACATCTAGAATGGCTATTATCAAAATGACAAGAATTGGGGAGTCAAGATGGTGGCGTAGGCAGACTCTGAACTCACCTCCTCCCGCGGACACAGCCAATTTACAACTACTCGTGGAAAAATTACCCCTGAGACAGAACTGAAAAATGGGTAAGAGGAACTTCTGCAACAACGGACAATCCTAATTGAGGTGGAAGAGGCAGAAACTCCCTTCTGGAGAGAAAAAATGCCGCCTTCACAAGCTGCCAGCTTCGCAGCAGCCTGGGAGAAGCCCACAGGTATGTAGCCTCCCTGGAGGAACAGGGCCCTGAGCAGGGGAGCACCCCTGCTGTGGGCATTTTGTGGCCCCAGAACAATCGAGACCAGCGGCATGATATCTGACTTTGCCTGCTACTAAAACATTGGGGAGTATCCCCAGAAAAGCTGGTTCACAAAGAAACTAAAACCGGCTCTTAAAGGGCCCACGCACAAACTCACCTGCCTCAGAAAGCATCCTAAAATCACCAGAAAGAAAGATGCACAGTGCTTTGGTGAAAAGAGACTCACCTGATAGGCCCTGAGTGCATCTCAGTGAGAGGTGAGACCTCTCCAGGGACTGGGACATTGGCGGCGGCCACTGTTGTGGCCTGGTGTGGGTGTGCTGACACAGAAGACATTGGAGTTCTCCCTGGGGCTTGCTAGCCCAGGTCTGCCCTACCCACTAGAGCACTGATTTAATCCAGCTCAGCCAGGGCGGGCAGCCCACCCTAGAGACTGGCCCCACCCAGCAACTAGCCCTGAGGCAACTTGTGGGCCCACATACATTGGTAACTGGATTCTCTGCAGCCTGGCCACTGAGCCTCACTTCAGTGGGGCAGGGCGTGCACAAGGAGGGGGTGGAGAATGTGGGGTGGTGGTGGAGTGTGTGGGGCTCCCGCCATGGAGAGACTTGGTCTACGTTGGGAGGTCGGGGCGCACACACGGGGCAGGACTGTGTTGACTGTGTGTAAAGTTGCAGGATACAAAATCAACATACAAAAATCAGTTGCATTTCTATACACTAACAACGAAGTAGCAGAAAGAGAAATTAAGAATACAATCCCATTTACAATTGCAACAAAAAGAATAAAATATCTAGGAATAAACTTAACCAAAGAGGTGAAAGATCTGTACACTGAAAACTATAAAACATTGCTGAAAGAAATTGAAGAAGACACAAAGAAATGGAAAGATATTCTGTGCTCTTGGATTGGAAGAATTATCATAGTTAAGATGTCCATACTTCCTAAAGCAATCTATAGATTCAATGCAATCCCTATCAAAGTTCCAACAACATTTTTCACAGAAATAGAACAAAGAATCCTAAAATTTATATGGAACAACAAAAGACCCCGAATAGCTAAAGGAATCCTGAGAAAAAAGAACAAAGCTGGAGGTATCACACTCCCTGATTTCAAAATATACTACAAAGCTATGGTAACCAAAAGAGCATGGTACTGGCACAAAAACAGACACACATATCAATGGAATAGAATCGAAAGCCCAGAAATAAACCCACACATCTATGCACAGCTAATCTTCGACAAAGGAGCCAAGAACATACAATGGAGAAAAGAAAGTCTCTTCAACAAATGGTGTTGGGAAAACTGGATAGCCATATGCAAAAAAATGAAAGTAGACTCTTACCTTACACCATACACAAAAATTAACTCCAAATGGATGAAATACTTGAATGTAAGACCTGAAACTATGAAACTTCTAGAAGAAAATATAGGTAGTACACTCTTTGACATCGGTCTTAGCAAGATATTTTCAAGCACCATGTCTGACTGGGAAAGAGAAACAATAGAAAAAATAAACAAATGGGACTACGTCAAACTAAAAACCTTCTGCACAGCAAAGGAAACCATCAACAAAATGAAAAGACAACCTAACAACTGGGAGAAGATATTTGCAAACCATACATCTGATAGGGGGTTAATCTCCAAAATATATAAAGAACTCATGCACCTCAACGACAAAAAAACTAACAACCCAATTAAAAAATGGGCAAAAGACCTGAACAGACATTTCTCCAAAGAAGATATACAGATGGCCAACAGACACATGAAAAGATGTTCAAAATCATTAATTATCAGGGAAATGCAAATCAAAACTACAATGAGATATCACCTCACGCCCGTCAGAATGGCTATAATTAACAAGACAGGAAACAACATATGTTGGAGAGGATGTGGAGAGAAGGGAACTCTCATATACTGCTGGTGGGAGTGCAAACTGGTGCCGCCACTATGGAAAACAGTATGGAGATTCCTCAAAAAATTAAGGATAGAACTACCATATGATCCAGCTATTCCAGTGATGGGTATTTATCCAAAGAACTTGAAAACACCAATGTGTAAAGATACCTGCACCCCTGTGTTCATTGCAGCATTATTCACAATAGCCAAGACTTGGAAGCAGCCTAAGTACCCATCAAGGGATGAATGGATAAAGAAGATGTGGTATATATACACAATGGAATACTACTCAGCCATAAGAAACGATGAAATCCAGCCATTTGTGACAACATGGATGGACATTGAGGGTATTATGCAAAGTGAAATAAGTTAGAGGGAGAAGGTCAAATACTGTATGATTTCCTTCATTAAGTAGTAGATAATAACAACAATAAACAAACACATAGAGACAGAGATTGGATTGATTGGTTACCAGAGGGGAAGGGTCAGGAGGGAGGAGGGTGAAAGGGATAATTCGGCCCATGTGTGTGGTGATGGGTTGTAATTAGTATTTGGGTGGTGAACTTGATGTAATCTATGCAGAAATAGAAGTATAATGATGTACACCTGAAATTTATACAATGTTATAAACCAATGTTACTGCAATAACCAAAATAAACAAATAAATAAAATAAAATGCATGACCATAAAAATAAAAATGACAAAAATTAATAAGTGTTGGTGAGGATGTGGAGAAAAAGGATCCCTTGTGCACTGCTTGTAGGAATGTAAATTGGAGCAGCCACTATGGAAAACAACATGGAGGTTCCACCAAATATTTAAAAATAGAACTACCATATGATTCAGCATTTCCACTTCTGGGTACTTATCTGAAGAAAATGAAAATACTAATTTGAAAAGACATATGCATATTCATGTTCACTGAAGCGTTATTTACAATAGCCAAGACGTGGAAACAACCTAAGTGTCCATCAACAGATAAATATATAAAGAAAATTAGGTATATGTATACAATGGAATATTAATCAATTATAAAAAAGAAGCAAATCCTGCCATTTGAAACAAGATGATTAAACCTTGAAAGCATTATTCTAAGTGAAATAAGTCAGACAGAGAAACAAAAATACAGTATGATCTCACTTATATGTGATACCTAAAGGAACCAAACTCATAGAAACAGAGAACGGATAGGTGGTTGCCAGAGGCAATGGGTAGAAGATGGGAAAAATGGGTGAAGGTGATTAAAATGTACAAACTTCCAGCTATAAGATAAATAAGTTCTAGGGATGTAATGCAGAGCATAGTGACTGTAGTTAACAGTAATATATTTTATATTAAAAGTTGCTAAGAGAGTAGATCTTAAAAGTTCTCATCACAAGATAAACAAATTTTGTAACTATGTGAGCTGATGGATGCTAACCAAACTTATTGTGGTAATCATTTACAAATCATTTTATTGTACTAATACAATGTTACAATAAAATAATATAATTTTACACATCAATTATATCTCAATAAAACTGAGGTTAAAATGTAAATGGAAAAGTAAAGAAGAAAAATATTATAAAGCAATATTATTGATAAGATCACTTATAAATTTTATCTTGCTAACATCTATTTAATTCACTTGTGCTTATCAATTATGTTGGAACTGATAATGAAATTTTCATGAGCTAAATAAAAAAATCTAGCCATCATCTTAAGTCATTTTCATTGTTGACAAATTAGGCAAGTATGGAAAAAATCTCAGAAGCAAAGATCCCCAAAGTTAAACGTATGATTCTTCCTTTTTTTTCCTTTTCAAAAATTTTCGACTGTACTTGACATCCATCAAGCAATTTATTTTTATTGTAAATTTTGCTCTTGGTTGGATTTATGGTTTTATAATCTTAAGTATCTAGTAGAGATAGTAGAAGCTTATTTGACTACTAAATATAGGTAGAAAAAAATTTTATGTCTGTACTGTACTAACTGCTGACAACTCTGAAGAAAGGCCTGTTTCTATTTTACCAACAATTTGAAAAACTAGCTTTATTTACCAAAGATTATCTTCAACCATGTGAATTAAAAAAAATGGATTAGTTTCTACATTTCTGAGAATTTTTTGAATACTTAATTTATAGAAGTGCTCATTTATCTTTAACCCAATTTGAATTGGACTCCTCCATGGGATTTTATAAATTAATTTGGTAATATCATCCTTAGGTAGAAAAATTTCATGTATACATAACATGCATGCATATATACATACACAAAGAAACAACATAAACTTAAAGACAGTTGCAAATAGCGATCTTATGGCTTTTATTCTAAAATTTAACCCTGACTCAGTAAAACATAGTAAGACTATCTCATTGTTTTATCTCCACTTTATATTTTCATCTACATAGTATTCTGGCAAGTGAGACAAGTTTTGATTATGTGGTTACCAATATTGGTGGAAGAGACCTTTAAGATTTTCTTTTGTCCTCACACATAATCTGGTGGAGTCTGCGGAGAAAATTTTAGGCCAGTTACTCAAGAAACATTTAGCAGCTGGCTGGATGTCTTCCTCACCCAACTGGGTGGATACATCAGTGCTGTTTCCTAATAGGATTATTTTTCTTTTCAGCCTGAGGTGGTTGCTTTGGGGGTCCCTCAGTCCCTCAAGAGCTTTCAGTAGAGGATAGGGGGCCTAAAGTTCAAGTGGCTTTAGGGAGCTGAGGGGCTGAAGTGGGAAGGAAAATGTCTAGGAGGGTGGTCACAGGGATGGAGGAGGTATGGGCTTGCAGGAGGGCATACAAAATGATTCAAGGGAACTGTAGGGAAGATCCAAAGCAATAAAGGAGGAAGCAGGAGCAGCTGTGATGGCAAGGAAGCGGTTTAAGGATCCAGTAGGGAAGTTTTTAGTTTTCCAAGGGGCCACTGAAGTTCCAGATTATCCTTAGTAAAATCATGTCAAGAAGAAAGGAAGCAGACAGAGTTGGAAGGGCACATTTTCAGCAAGGGCACAAGGAGGTTTTCAATCCACTGAGAAGCTCCCATGTTCATAAGTAACGGGACTTTTATACTTAAGAAAGAAACTTGGGACCCTAACCCAGTTTCTCACACACAGGTGCTTACTGTGGACTCTAGCTCAACTTGTGTTTGTCTGGGACTATCATTCAGCTTCTTACAAACAGAGAAACCTAGCATTGTAACCCAACCTCTGTTTGTCTGAGACTCTAATCAAGCTTCTAGATTGTATTCAAAATCTTAAAAATCAAAATCTTTCTCTACCAGCTACAAGGGATTTTTGTCTTGACCACTGGTTTAGAAGTTGGATTCACCAATGGATCCCCAATCAATCAGTCAGGAGTGAAAACAAAGTCTTCAAAGGTGCACACTTACAGAGTTGCTTGCATGGTCTGGGGCTCCAATGTTGAATCTGATCCAATGAGTCATAGCACCTTATCTGTTATCAGCTATTATTCATGACTCTTGTTACATAGACTTAGCAGCATTCTTGTTAAGGATTTTACAAGAAAGTGCACAGATGGTCCTAGGAGAAGGTTCAGGATCCTGATTCATGTTTGGTGAAGCAAAGAATCTGTCAATACCAAAGGGAAATTGGACAATTACTAAAATGGGTGTAAAAAAGAGTGTTTGGAGTGCAGACTATGCCTTACAGTGTATCTTACTTTACAATGCTCTGTGATGAAGGTCAACGGGAAACAGCAACAACCCAATCCAAGCAACACTAGCAATGGCCCAGACTCTACAGGAACGAAGTTTTGGGTCCCTCAACCAGATAAAGAACCTCAACTATTTGACATGCTTGATGAAGCAAAAAGAATGCAGAATGGGTAGTGAAAGAAGGTAGGTATAAATATAAGCTCTGACTTCATGACCAGTTACAGAAAGGAGAACTGTAATTTTCATGAGACTTTCTTCATTTTGTTATGAACACGTTTGTGTATATATATACACATATTAAGCAAATATCTTTGTTTTTAATTCTATCTTATTCCCTTACCATGCAACATGACATGTATTGACTTTATTTCATACATATAAGTATTATTAATTTTACATCTTACTATTTGTTACAAGATATAAGAAGAGTAAACATGACTTAAGGACTTTCCCTCCTCTGCTGGAGAAGGAATTAGTGTGTTTTCTGTTATATGTATTATACAAGTATCATTTTAGGCAGAATTAAGAAAGACATTATTGTCTTTATTTGGAGATTAATATGATTTATTGCAATGTGTTAGGTGTCCAGTTGACAAGGGGTGGACTTAGAGTTAATATTATTTTGTCAACTTGACTGGGTTAGGGATTGTCCAGGTAGTTGGCAAAACATTACACCTGAGTGTGTCTGTGAGAGTGTCTGAAAGGGATTAGCATTTGAATCAGTAGACTGAGTAAAGAAATCCACCCTCCTCCATGTGGGAAGGCATCATCCAATATGAAAGAGGGCCCAAATAGAACAAAAACTGATGGAAGGGCAAATCCTTATCTTTTTTCCTGAGCTGGATGTCCTTTTTTTCCTAGAATATCAGTGCTTTTGGTTCTTGGGGCTTTTAACTCTGTGACTTGCAACACTGGCCCCCTTATTCTCAGACCCTTTGCCTAGAACTAGAATTTACAGTATCACCTCTCCTGGTTCCCAGGCCTTCAGAGTTGGACTGAATTATACCTTGGGTTTTCCTGTTCTCTAGCTTGCAGAGGGCAGATAGATTTCCCAGCCCCCATAAACTACTGAACTAATTCCTATAATAAATCTCCTTTTATATGTATGTAGACATGTATGTACCTATTTCTCTATCTATATCTGTCCTATTGTTTCTGTTTTTCAGGAGAATCCTGACTAACATAGCTTTTTGTACTGAAAGTGGCTCTAGAGGAACAGAATTTTAAGGATGAGTTTTCTGAATTAGTTCTGAGGTTTATGGAATTGCCTCTCTAATCTGATTAGATTTAAACACCCTAATAACTCTATCAGAGCACTGATAGTTCAGGGTTTGAAGTGTTTCTAGATATAAACAAAATATATTCATTAGATACTGCTAATCAACCGCTTATAAGAAGCAAGGAACTAAGTAACTCTGTATATAATACTTTTGAACACATTTGGAAACTAAGGAATATAAAGGTGTTGACTGGTTCCTCCTGATGACCTTGGACAAACTGATGAAAAAAAATGGATGAGCACGAAAATTCATATAACCAGTTTAGGCTTGCATCAATGCCTTTAAAAGCTTCTAGGTGTACCTGAGGAAGAGTTGTATCACCTGGCAGGGCTGAAATGGCTGAAAATCAAAGTGTGATTGGTTATATTTTAAGGCAAGTTGTACTCCCATGCTCCTAGAGTGTATACTATTAAAGTGAGGACATTTACTGGGAAAGAACGGGATCTTCTAATGTGGGATGGGAACTTGTAGGATGACCCTGATAAAGTGGGATATCGAGCTCATAAATTCTGATGAGTCTTCTTTGCCAGTGGAAGTGGCCTCCTCAACATCAGTGCAGTGGTATTCTCCTCCACAAGTGGTAGCAGCCTCTGAATCCAAAGAGGTATCCATCTTTCCACCTCTGTCTGTGGGGATTAACCTTATACTCCTTTAGAAAACAGTAATGGCCTCCCCTGAGAGATTAGCCACATACGACTAGACTCAAGTCCCAGCAAGCCCCTAAAGGTGAGGTACAAAGTGTGACTCATGACAAGGTGCTCTTCTCTCCACAAGAACTACTTGATTTTGTAATTTATGAAAACAAAATCTGGAAAATATGTGTGGGAATGGATATTACGGATATGAGATAGTGGTGGAAGGCACATAAAGTTGGATCAGGCCAAATTTATTGATATGGGCCCACTAGCCAAGATTCTGAATTTAATGTTGCAACCTTGGGAGATAAAAAAGGGCTCTAAGAGTTGTTTGGGTTGGTTGGCTGATCAAAAGATGGACCACCATAAGCAGTATGGAAATGCTGGATCTCCCTTGGTTGTTGTAGAGGAAGGAATTCAAAGCACAGGGAGATTGGAACTTTAGAGGGGATTTGTGATTTAAGACCTACTCAATAATGCTGGGATGGTCCAGAGGACACACATTTTTTTTTTTTGTTAGGAAAATTAGCCCTGAGTTAACATCTGTTTCCAATCTTCCTCTTTTTGCTTGAGGAAGATTGTCCTTGAGCTAACACCTGTGCCAGTCTTCCTCCACTTTGTGTGTGGCATGCTGCCACAGCATGGCTTTATGAACGGTGTGCAGGCCCATGCCTGGAATCCAAACCCACGAACCCTAGGCCACAGAAGCAGAGTGTGTGAACTTAACCACTATGCCACTGGGCCAGCCCCAGAGGACACACTTTTGACAAATACTTTGAGAAATAAATTAGAAAGTAGGCCCCAGCATCCTTGAAGAGCTCTGTGACTGCTCTTCTCTGTAGGCCAGACCTTACAGTGGGAACTGCAGCCTCTCAGTTGGGTGATCTATTTATTTATCTTTTTTCCCCAAAGCCCCAGTAGACAGTTGTATGTCATAGCTGCACATCCTTCTAGTTCCTGTATGTGGGACGTGGCCTCAGCATGGCCTGAGAAGCGGTGCGTCGCTGCGCACCCGGGATCTGAACCCGGGCCGCCAGCAGCAGAGCATGCGCACTCAACCGCTAAGCCACAGGGCCAGCCCCTCAGTTGGGTGATCTAAATGAAGTGGGTGGAAGCCTACCCTTTGGGAGACAGAGGCCAAGTGGTTTGCTCAATTGCCAAAGGCGAAGTAGGTGTACTTACTGTAATGCACAGTAGTAGGGTGAAAGCAGCATTCCACATAGTCTAATTAGCACAAACTGCTACTTTGTCTAGTTAATCAAATCATTTCTATAAATGAAAGAGATAGGAAGCCTATTAAATTCTTACTTGATATATATAAGCTGTAAAGTTTTAGGTCAATTAAACAAATGTTAACTTGAATCATAAATACAGAGACTCTCAGCTCTCAATCAATTCACAGACTTGAGACAACTTATAAACCCAGAACCCTTTGAATGAAGGAGAAACCAGATCCCACAAGGCAGGACCCCTTCACTTGACCAAAAGTTTATACTGTTAGTCTTTCTTCCAGCCTTCCTCAAAGGTACCTACAAACTTTTAACTGGGTAATTTTGCATTGCTGCAAAGAAATATTAAGACCTTTGATGGATAACTGGACACTGGCTCCGAACTCACTTTGTTTCCAGGAAACCCAAAATGTCACTGTAGCCCTCCAGTCAGAGTAGAGGCTTTAGGGGGTCAAGTGATCTACGGTTTCTAGCTCAAGTACATCTCACAGTGCTTCCAGTGGTCCCCAGACCCATCATGTGATTATTTCACTAGTTCTGGAATGTAAAAATGGAATATGGATGCTTAGCAGCTGATGGAATCCCCTCATTGGTCTCTTGACTTGCAGAGTGAGGGCTACCGTGGTGGGAAAGGCCAAATGGAAGCCACTAGAATTCCCTCTACCTATGAAAATAGTAATTCAAAAGTAATACCACATTCTTGGAAGTATTGCAGATCTTCATGCCACCATCAAGGACTCAAAGATACAGGAGTGATGATTCCCACCACATCCCCACTCATCTCTTCTATTTGGCCTCTGTGGAAGACAGATAGATCTTGGAGAATGACAGTGGATTATCACAAGCTTAACGAAGTGGTAACTCAAACTGCAGTTGCTGTACCAAATGTGGTTTCATTGCTTGAGCAAATTAACACATCCCCTGGTACCCAGCGTGTAGCTATTGATCTAGCAAATCCTTTTTTCTCAATACCTGCCCATACTGCCCACCAGAAGTGTTTTCTCTCAGATGACAAGGCCAGCAATACACCTTTACTGTCCTATCTCAGGAGTATATCAACTACACAACCCTATGTCACAATTTAGTTTGTGGGAATCTTGAGTGACCTTCCCTTCCACAAGACATCATATCAGTCCACTACATTGATGACATTATGCTGATTAGACCTAGAGAGAGGGAACAACAACTACTCTAGACTTATTGGTAAGACATCTGAATCTAGAGGGTGGGGAATAAATCCAGCTAAAATTCAGGGGCCTTCTACCTC
Organism: Diceros bicornis minor; assembly: GCF_020826845.1. Lineage (NCBI taxonomy): Eukaryota > Metazoa > Chordata > Mammalia > Perissodactyla > Rhinocerotidae > Diceros > Diceros bicornis. The sequence goes on from NC_080744.1 coordinate 76,656,507, forward strand.
AGTAAAATTTTAAGGGGCCATATAAATGCTACTTGTCCAGCTATCCCTTTTCAGATAAAGGATAACTTGTTGTATGTCCTTTCCTACAACCAAGAAAGAGCACAACACCTGTTGGGTCCCTTGGGTTTGGGGGGCAACATATTCCTTATTTGAGTGTATTCCAGCTTATTTATTGAGTGACCTGAAAAGCTACTAGTTTTCAGTGGGGCATAGATTGAGAGAAGGGTCTGAAACAGGTCCAGGCTGTTTTGCAAGTTGCTCTGCCACTTGGGACATATACCCCACCAGATCCAATGGTTCTTGAAGTTTCATCAGCAGCTAGGAATTCTGCTTGGAGACTTTGGCAGCCCCTATAGGTGAATTATATCATGCACATTTAGGATTTTGGAGCTAGGTCCTGCTCTCATCAAAAGAGAAATACTTTCCCTTTGAGAAACAGATCTAGGTCAGCTACTCTGTTTAGAGAAACTAAATGCTTGAAAATGGGCCACCAAGTTACCGTGTATCTGAGCTGCAATCATGAACTGGGTGTTATCTGACCCACCAAGTCATAAAGTTGAGCACGCACAGGAAATTTGCATCATGGATGTGATTTATACATGTTGGGATCAGACAGGCATTGCAGTCCCAATAAAGTTATATGAATTAGTGCTCCAAATGCCCATAGTCCCCACTTCTGCTACATTGCCTTGTCTCTCCAGCCTATACCTATTCCATAATGGAGAGTTCCCTATGATCAGTTGATGGAAGAAGAAAAAAATTCAGACACGGTTTCCAGATGGTTCTGCTCAATATGCAGGTGTAACCCAAATGTGGATAACGGCAGCACTACAGCCCTTCCCTAGGACAATTCTGAAGGGCAGTGAGGAAGAGAAATCCACTCAATGGGAAGGACTTTGGGCATTGAACCTGATTGTTCATTTAAATGGCCAGATTGTGATTATATATTGATTCATAGGCTGTGGCTAATGCTTTGGGTTAATGACAGGGACTTGAACAGAACATGATTGGAAAATCGGTGACAATAAAATTTGGGGAAGATATATGTGGAGAGACCTCTCCCAATGGGCAAAAGACATGAAGATATTTATGTCCCATGAGAATGCTTACTAAAGGATGATATCAGCAAGGCAAATTTCAATAATCAAGTGGCTAGGAAGACACATCTGTTGATACCAATCAGCCTCTTTTCCCAGCACACTCTGTCAACGCCCAATGGGCTCATGTGACAGAGTGGTCATGGTGGCAGCAATGAAGTTATGCATGGGCTCAGCATCATGAACTTACAGTCATCATTTCCCATGCTCAGTCTGTCAGCAGTGGACAGCAACACTGAGTCCCTGATATGACACCTTTCCTGAGGTGTTCAGGCCACCTGGTTGCAGGTTGATTACAATGGACCACTTCCATCATGCAAGTGTCTGCATTTTGTCCATCCTCGAATAAACATTTGCTATGGGTAAGGATTTGCCTTCCCTGAATGCAATTTTCTGCCAAAACTAACATCCAGGAATTACAAAATGCCTTATCCATTGTCACAGTATCCCACACAGCATTGGTTCCAATCGAGGAACCCAATTCACAGCAAAAGAAGTGTGGAAACGGGAGTATGGTCATGGAAATCACTGGTCTTACCGTGTTCCCCACCACCCTAAAACAGCTAGCTTGATAAAAAGATGGAGGGGCTTTTTTAAGACTCAGTTACAGTGCCAGCTAGGTTGCAGTATTTTGCAGTACTGGGGCAAGGTTTACCAGGAGTCTGTTAATGCTTTGAATCAGCAATGAATGTATGGTGTTGTTTTTCTAAAAGCCAGCATTTGCTTCCCCAGGAATCAAGAAGTGGAAATGGGAGTGACACCACTCACTGTTACCTCTAGTGACCCAATAGCAACATTTTTGCTTCTTGTTCCTGAAACTTTATGCTTGGATGACATAGAAGTCTTAATTCCAGAGAAAAGACTGTTTCTACAAGGAGACAAAAATGATTCCCTTGAATGGGAAGTTAAGACTGCCAAATGGCAAGTTTTAGCTCATCATGCCTCTGAATCAACAGATAAGAAGAGAGTACTGTGCTGGATAGGTTTTTTATATTGACAATTGTCAAAGAGAAAACATAGCAGGACTTGAGTTAAAGTAGAGAAACAATTTTTTTCAGTACTATTGCTATAAGGGAAAGACATCTCAGTATAGAACCAAGTTCAATTCTGAATACAGCATGGGAAAGTGTGAATTTATAGCCACAGAGCCTGGTGAGGGTCAGTGGATGAAAAATTACTATGAGGAAACATCACGTGTAAAATGATTTTGGCTAAACAGACTTGACAATATTCTTGCTTAAGACAGGCCAGGCTGATCAGACATCCTCTGCAGGATGGTGGACAACGATAAACCCGATTAGAAATTGAGGGTGATCAGACATGGACCATGAAAGACTCTTGCTAAACTGACTTAGCAGGGTTCTTGCTAAAGGCTTTATAAGAAAGTGCATAGGTAGGCCTAGGAGAAGGTTTATGATTCTGACTAAAGACTGATCAAGCATAGAATTTTTGTCAGTCTTCCCTCTTGTTCAAAGAAAAGATGAAACAATTTTTCCTTAGAACAATATAATTCTTTTTCTTATTCAGTTGCCTTTTACTTATTAAGAATCAGCTGAATAATCTCTTGACTCTTGGTAGTAGAGAGTATGCTATATGGCGCTAGCCTTCAAACATTTAATGAGGGGAGATTCTATGAATATAACAGAAAAAAAGTTAAAATTTCTAGTTTCAAGTTCCACAGGGCAATCAATCAATAAGATTTATACCTGCTGGGATCAAAGCATCATTAAAAGGTAGTGTTAGGAGAGCAGGGGAAATACATGGTATTACTTGTTTGCAGATTAAATGTCTGTGGTTATAGCACTGGGCATTCCAGTGAACTTTCTGAGTGGCCCACATAGCAGCAGGTTATGATTTCTGGGTGAAATATTACTAGTTTTTTAATGTTTTTATTTCCAGATTTAAGGAAACCATTTTCTTTTATAGCTAATTATAACTTATACCCATTTAGTAAAGTATACCTTTCTGAACAAAGATGCAGCAATCCCTTTATCTCCCTAATTGATCCCTCCAGAATTTGATAACTCTTACTGAGTTTTCTAAATTTTAAAGATATGTAATTATTTGCATAAGCTCAAAAGAATCTGTTCTTCTAACAAGGCACAATTAGAAACATTGGTTTTATTACCGTGGCTTTGACTTGAATGTTATATTTGAGAATGATGTGCATTGAATCAGATATGACAAAATAGCTTTAGAGAAATAAGGTTGACGTTAAGAACCCAATACTTGTAAAGACTCCTTTTGAAAAATCAGTCTATATCTAGAATATAGGGAAACTCACCTATCAGATAAGTACGGGAAGTCATTTCCTGGCAGGCCCAGGACCTCAGGATATTTTGTGAAACATGAGAAAAAGGAATTCACCCATATCTATAGGTTTAGCAGGCAAAATCTGGTGGCAAGTTCTTGGCTTGACTTCCTAACCTTGAGAGAATTTTAAATGACCAATCTGGGATTCCTTATTAAAAGTTCCAGCAAATCAAACTCAAGAGACCTATGTTGCCCCCTATTATTCTTGTGATGCTTGTGTAAATATTCAGGCCTAGTTTCAGGAGGCTAGATTTATTCTGCAAACAATTAATATTACTTTTTCTCTTACAGAAATTGTGGTGACTATAGAAGGAAAAACGATGTTTCATAGAAAACTATAATGTACCCTTGTGGGTTCCATCTGCAAGTTTTACCAGTCCTTGAAAAATCCTGAGTTCTTCTAGGTCCTCTAATATTGGCTACTTGCTCCGAATGAACATACCAATTTTTCTCAGTTCTAACTTGGAATCATTGAGAACTTAACTTCCTTTTTCCCAAGCCCTGCAAGCTGAAGCTGCACAACGTGATATAAACGTCAAGGAAATCCCCACAGCAGGTCACGTAAGGGTAACCTTCATGCCTGCTGCTATGTGGGTCACTCAGAAAGTTCACTGGAATGCCCAGTGCCATAACTACAGACATTCAATCTGCAAACAAGTAATACCATGTATTGCCTCTGCTCTCCTAACACTACTATTTAATAATGCTTTGATCCCAACATGCATAAATCAGAACTTTAACTATAAACATTTTAAGTCATGTATCATTCACAGTTATTGTTTGCTTTGATTCTTGGCTGAAAGTGTTTATAATCAGTTACTAGCTTGAATGCTCAATGATGGCATCACTTGAATAATTTTGAGACCATGTTTCAGGAATGAGTAAAAATTTCCCATCCCTGCAATGCAGCCACAACCCCATGACAGAATGAGGGCATATGCAGGTCACACAGTGGATGCACAATGAGCACCTGGCTTTGGTGGCCGGGGGCGACTGTGCTTCTGGGTCCCATAGGACATCTACACAAGACCATTCCTTCAAGACTGGGAGAGGTAATTAATTTACCTAATACATAGAAACAAACACAGAGAGTCAGGCAAAATGAACAGTTAGAAAATTTTTTCTAAATGAAAGAATAAGACAAAACCCCAGAAAAAGACGTTAAGGAAAGAGATAAGTAATCTACCTGATAAAGAGTTCAAAGTAATGGTCACAAAGATGCTCACCAAGCTTGGGAGAAGAATGGATAAACATAGTGAGAACTTCAACAAAGAGATAGAAAATATAAGAAACTACCAAACAGAAGTTACAGAGCTGAAGAATACAACAACTGAAATGAAAAATACACTAAAGAGTTTCAACAGCAGACTGGATGAAGCAGAAGAATGGGTCAGTAAGCTGGAAGACAAAGCAATGAAAACCACCCAGAGAGAGAAGCCAAAAAAATGAATTGAAAAAAGTTAAGATGCCTTAAGAGACTTATGGAACAACATCAAGCAGAATAAGATTCTCATTATAGTGGTCCCAGAAAGAGAAGAGAGACAGAAAGGGCAAGAAAACTTATTTGAAGAAACAATGGCTGAAAACTTCCCATTCTGGAAAAAGGAAACAGATATGCAGGTCCGGGAAGTCCAGAGAGTTCCAAATAAAAGGATTTCAAAGACATCCACACCAAGACATGTTATAACTAAAATGATAAAAGTTAAAGACGAAGAGAGAATATTAAAAAGAGCAAGAGAAAAACAATTTGTTACATACAAGGGAAACCCCATAAGGCTAACAGCAAATTTTTCAGCAGAAATTTTGCAGGCCAGAAGGGAGTGGCATGACATATTTAAAGTGCTGAAAGAGAAAATACCTTCCAACCAAGAATTCTCTACCCAGCAAAGTTATCATTCAGAATTGAAGGAGAGATTAAGAGTTTTCTAGATAAGCAAAAACTAAAGGAGTTCATCACTACTAACTAGTCTTACAAGAAATTTTAAAGGATCTTCTTTAAGCTGAAAAGAAATGGCACTAATTAATAACAAGAAAACACAGGAAAGTAAAATCTCACTGGAAAAGGTAAATACATAGTAAGGATAGTGGATCAACCACTTATAAATCAATTATGAAGGTTAAAAGACGAAAGCAGTAAATTTAACTAAAGCTATATGACTTAGTTAAGGGGTGCATAAAAGAAAAAGATGTAAAACGTGACACCAAAAATGTAAAACATGGAGGAGGCGGAGTAAAAATTTAAAATTTTGGAAGGTGTTCAAATCTAAGAGCTCATCAACTTAAAACAGACCATTATACACAGCGGATGTTATACGTGAACCACAAAGCAAAAACTTATAGTAAATACACACAAGAAAATGAGAAAGGAATCTAAACATAACACTAAAGAAAGTCATCAAACCACAAGGAAGAGAGAAAGCAAAGAAGAAAGGAACAGAGAGGAACTACCAAAACAGCCAGAAAACAATTAACAAAATGGCAATAAGTACATAATCATAAAAAATTACTTTAAATGTAAAAGGACTAAATTCTCCAATCAAAAGATACAGAATAGCTGAATGGATAAAAAAACAAACAAACAATAAACAAAAACAAGCCTCATCTATAACTGCCTACAAGAGACTGACTTCAGAAGTAAGGACTGAAAGTGAAGAGATGGAGAAGGATATTCCATGCAAACGGAAACAAAAAGAAAGCTGGTATGGCTACACTTATATAAGGCAAAGTCCACTTTAAAACAGACACCGTAATGAAAGACAAAGAGAGGCATTGCATAATAATAAAGGGGTCAATCCAGCAAGAAGATATAACATTTATAAATATATGGACCCAACATAGAAGCACCAAAATATATAAAGCAAATATTAACAGATCTAAAGGGAGAAATTCACAGCAATGCCATAATAGTAGGATACTTGAATACCCCACTTATATTCATAGATAGATCATCCAGAGAGAAAATCAATACGAAATTATTAGCCTTAAATGACACATTAGACCTGATGGACTTAACAGATATATACAGAACATGCCATCCAAAAGCATCAGAATACACATTCTTCTCAAGTGTGTATGGAACATTCTCCAGACTAAATCACAAGTCTGGCCACAAAATAAGTGTCAATAAATTCAAGAAGACTGAAATCATATCAAGCATCCTTTCTGACCACAATGGTATAAAACTAGAAATCAATTATAAGAAGAAAGTTGGAAAAACTACCAATATGTGGAGATTAAACATGTTACTAAACACCTCATGGGCCATAGAAGAAATCAAAGGAGAAATCAAAAAATATCTGGAGACAAATTAAAACAGAAATATGACATAACAAAATGTATGGGATGCAGCAAAAGTGGTTCTAAGAGGGAATTCATAGCAATACAGGCCTGCTTCAAGAAACAAGAAAAATCTCAAATAAACAATCTGACTTTACACTTAAAGGAACTAGAAAAAGAAAAAATGAAGCCCAAAGTCAGTAGATGGAAAGAAATAATAAAGATTAGAGTGGAAATAAATGAAATAGTGACTAAAATGACAGGATAAAAGATCAATAAAACTAAGAGTAATTTGTTGGGTTGGTTAACTGAAACACAGATCAAAAGATGAGCCACCTTACGTAAAGCTGAAATGCCAGATCTCCCTTGGTTTAAGGTAGATGAAAGGATTCAAAAGCTTAGGGAGATTGACATGTTAGAGAGGATTTGTCATTGAAGACCTACTCATCCACCTTGGAAAGGTTCACAAGACATAACTTTCACCAATATTTTGATAAATAATATTGGGAATGGAGCCTCATTATCTTTGAAGAGCTCCAGTATTGCTCAACTCTGTAGGCCACACGTTACAGTGGGAACCACATCCACTCAGTTGGAAAATCTAAATGCAGCTGGATTAATTGGATCATGTGGCAGAGGCCAAGTGGCTTCACTCAACTACCAAAAGCAAGCAACGTGTAATTATTGTAATGGAAAGCAGAGTTTCACAGACCTATGGTATTGATTAGTTAATCATGTTGTTCTTAGAAGTGAAAAAGATAGGAAGCTTACTAAATTCTTACTTGATCTGTATAAGCATAAAAGTTCTAGGTCAAGTGAACAAAAGTCTAACTTAAATCATAAAAATAGTTACTCTTAGCCCCTCCATCATCTCCCTGACTTGATCCAGTTTACAGACTCAGAATCCCTTGAATGAATGAGAGACTAGGTTCCCTTAAGTAAGGACCCTGTTACATTAAAAATATATTGTTAATCTTTCTCCCAGCCTTCCCCCAAAAGGACCTATTGCCTCTTACCAGGGTCACTGTGCATTGGGGGAAAGAAAATAATCAGAACTTTCAGAGACTACTAGACACTGCTTCTGAACTAACTTTTTTTCCAGGAAACCTAAAATTTAATTATGACCCTCCAGTCAGAGTAGCAGTTGCAGCAGTCTGGTAATCACTGGAATTTTAGCAAAGGTGCTTCTCAAAGTGGGTCCAGTGGGTCTGCATACCCATACTTTTGCTATTTCTCCCATTCTATAATTCATAATAAGATAGAAACACTTAGCAGCTAGTAGAATACCCATGTTGGTTCCCTAACCTTTAGAGTGATGGCTATTATGTCAGAAAAGGCCAAATGGAAGCCAATAGAATTACCTCTACCTAGGAAAATGGTAAATCAAAAGGAATACCTTGCATTCCTATATAGACTGCAGAGATTCTTGATACCAACAAGGACTTACATGATGTAAGAGTGTGACTCCCACCAAATTCACATTCACCTCTTCCACTTGGCCTGTGTAGTAGACAGACAGATTTAAGAGAAAGACAGTGTATTATCACAAGCTTAACCAAGTGGTAACTCTTACTGCAGCTCCTATACCAGATATGGTTTCATTTCTCGAGCAAATTCACACATGCCCTGATACCTGGTATTTAGTTGTTGATCTGGCTATATCCTTTATCCTCATAACTGTCCATAAGGCACACCAAAATTTTTTTCTTTCAGTTAGCAAGGCCATCAAATACCTTCACATTACTACTTCAGAGGCATAGTACCTCTCCAGCCATATGTCACCATTTAGTTTTTCAGGGACCTTAATTGCCTTTCCCTTCCAAAAAATATCACATTTTTGGAAGTGTGCATACATTGCATTGATGACGTTATGTTGATTGGACCTCATGAGCAGTAATAGCAACTTGTCTAGACTCATTGGTAAGACATTTGTATGTCGCAGGGTATGGAATAAATCTGACTGAAATTCAATAACTTGCTACCTCAGTGAAATTTCTAGGAGTCCATTGGTGTGAAGATTGTCTAAATATACCTATTAAGGTGAAGTATAAGTTTTTTTCATGTGGCCTCTCCTGTAACCAAGAAAGAGGCACAATGTCTAGTGGGCCGCTTTGGATTTATGAGGCAACATATTCCTCATTTGGGTGTGTTACTCTGGCCTATTCATTGAGCAACCCAAAAATATATTAGTTTTCAGCGGGACCCATATCAGGAAGGGGCCCATATGAGAGAAGGCTTTGGAACAGGTCAAGCCTGCTGTTGCTTTGCCACTTGGGCCATGTATTCCAGCAAACCCAGTGATTCTAGAAGAGCCACTGGCAGATAGATATTATATTTTGAGGCTTTGGCTGTCCCTATAAGTGAAGTGCAGGGAAGGCTTTTAGGATGTGGAGCAAAGTCCTGCTATAATCCTCAGATTCCTAGTCTATTTTTGACAAATAACTCTTGGCCTACTACTAGGCCTACCAGAGACTAAATGCTTGGCCATGGGTCACCAAGTTATTACATAACTGGTGCTGTTCATCAGAACTGGATGTTATCTGACCCAGCATGTCATAAAGTTGGGAGTGCACTGAAATACTGCATGTTGAAATAAAAGTGGTATATACATGATTGGGCGAGGGCACGCCCTATAGGTATGTAAGTTATACAAAGAGGCCCAAATGCACATGAACCTTACTTTTGCTACAATGTCTTCTCTCTCCCAAGGCACTTACAGCCTCATCCAGAATTCCCTTAGATAAGTTGACAAAGGACGAAAAGATGTGGGGAGAGAAGTCAAGATGGCGGCATAAGCAGACTCTGAACTTACCTCCTCCCATGGACACAGTCAATTTACAGCTACTCGTGGAAAAATTACCCCTGAGAGAGAACTGAAAACTGGATAAGAGGAACGCCTGCAACAAACGACAATCCTAACTGAGGTGGAAGAGGCAGAAATTCCCTTCTGGAGAGAAAAAACGCCACCTTCACAAGCCGCAGCGCTTCACGGCCGCCCAGGAGTAGCCCAAAGGTACTCAGCCCTCCCTGGAGAAGGAGGGCCCTGAGCCGGGAGTGCTCCCGCTGTAGGCACTTTGTGGACCCAGCACAATCGAGACAAGTGGCATAATATCTGACTTTGCCTGCTACTAAAACATTGAGGAGTACCCCCAGAAAAGCTGTCTCACAAAGAAATTAAAACCGGCTCCTAAAGGGCCTGCGCACAAATCCACCCATTTCAGAAAGCAACCTAAAATCCCCAGAAAGAAAAATGCACAGTGCTTTGGTGAAAAGAGACTCACCTGATAGGCTCTGAGTGCATCTGAGTGAGAGGTGAGACCTCTCCAGGGACTGGGACATTGGCAGTGGCCATTGTTGTGGCCTGATGTGGGCGTGCTGACACAGACGCTGGCAATTGCCATTGGAGTTCTCCCTCAGGCCTGCTAGCCCAGAGGCTGCCCCACCCACTAGAGCACCCATTTAATCCAGCTCAGCAAGGGCAAGCAGCCTACCACAGGGACTGGCCCTACCCAACAACAAGCCCTCAGGCAACTTGTGGGCCTGCACAGATTGGTGACTGGATTCTCTGAAGCTTGGCAACTTGGCCCACTTCAGCGCGGCAGGGCATGCACAAGAAGTGGGTGGAGAGTGTGAGGGCAGTGGTGGAGTGTGTGGGGCTCCCGCCGTGGAGAGACTGGGTCCACTTAAGGAGGTCAGGGTGTGCATACGGGGCAGGACTATGTTGACTGCGTGTGTGGACCTGTGATAGGCGGGGCTTGTCAGCTGCAGAAAACTTGTGCTTCTCAAAGACCCACATAGGGGGTTTGCCCAACCTTCCAAAGCCTGAAACAATTGGGTGCTCCTGGGCCTGAGGCCAGCCCCACCCAGCTGTAATCCTTAGAGAGCTGACATAAAGGCTGGAGGCTTATAGCCATTGTAAGCCCCTGAGCCTAACAACCTGCCACGCTGGGGGCCTACTCACTTAAAAGAAATACTGCAACACAAATGTGCTATTAGAACTTGCAGCCAACAGTGCTAGGGCACCCTACACACGATAAAGAGACTGAAGGTCCCATAACAACTATAAGCAGTGGAGCATTACAACAGCTGGCCAGGAGCATAGCTAAGCCTCCCTGGGCACCTACAGGGAGAGCAAACATGCCACAACAACGGAAGGACACATGTAGCCCACATAGGGGTCACTCCTGGAACATTCAGAACTTAGGGAAGCATACTGAGGGACTCATAAGGGATCACTTATATAAGGTCCCCTATCCAAGAGCAGGAGACGTAGCTGACCTACCTAATACATAGACACAAGCACAGGGAAAGAGGCAAAATGCGGAGGCAAAGGAATACATTCCAAATAAAGGAACAGGACAAAACCCCAGAAAAGGAACTCAGAAACACAGAAATGAGCAACCTACCTGACAGAGAGTTCAAGCAAAGAGTGTTAAGGATGCTCACTGATCTTGGGAGAAGAATGGATAAACTCAGTGAGAATGTCAACAAAGAAATGGAAGATATAAAAAAGAACCAATCAGAAATGAAGAATACACTACTGGAAATGAAAAATTCACTAGAAGGACTCAAAAGCAGAGTAGAGGATACAGAAGAACGGATCTGTGAGCTGGATGAAAGACTAGAAGAAATCACCCAAGCTGAACAGGTAAAAGAAAAAAGAATTAAAAGAGTGAGGACAATCTAAGGGACTCTGGGACAACATCAGGTGCACTAACATCCATGTTATAGGTTTCCCAGAAGGAGAAGAGAGAGACAAAGGGGTAGAGAATCTATTTGAAGTAATAATAGCCGAAAATTTCCCTAACTTAAGGAAGGAAACAGACATCCAGGTACAGGAAGCACAGAGAGCAACAAACAAGATAAACCCAAAGAGGCCCACACCACGACATGTCATAATTAAAATGTCCAGAATTAAAGATAAAGAAAGAATCCTAAAAGCCACAAGGGAAAGACAAGTTACATACAAAGGAAACCTAATAAGGCTATCAGCTGACTTCTCAGCAAAAACTTTACAGGTTATAAGAGAGTTCCATGATGTTTTTAACATGCAAGAAGGAAAAAACATACAGCCAAGAATAATATACCCCGCAAGGTTATCATTCAAAATGGAAGGAGAGGTAAAATGTTTCTCAGACAAGCAAAAATTAAAGGAGTTTGTCACCAAGCAACAAGTACTACATGAAATGATAAAGGGACTTATTTAAATGCGGGAAAGGAAGACCACACATAGGAAAAATTATCTATTTCCATGATAAGAGGGTAATGGATACAAATGCACAAAAAAGAAGTTAGATATGATATCAAAAACATAAAGGAGGGAGGAGGGGAGTTAAAGAGTAGAGCTTTCAGACAGAGGTCTAACTAAAGAGACCACCAACTTAATAGAGATTCCTATATACATAGGTTACTGTATATGGACCCCATGGTAATCACAAACCAGATACCTATAATAAATACACAAGAAACTAAGAGAAATTAACACAAACATAATACTAAAGAAAGCCATCAAACCCCCAGGGAAGAGTGCAAGAGAAGAAGAAAGGAACAGAGAAGGACTACTAAACCACTAAGAAAAAATAAAGTTAAAAAATGGCAGTAAGTACATACTTATCAATAGCTACTTTAAACATCAATGGACTAAATGCTCAAATTAAAAGGCATAGTGTGGCTGAGTGGATAAAAAAACAAGACCCATATATATGCTGCATACAAGAAACACACTTCAGACCTAAAGACACTCACAAACTGAAACTGAAGGGATGGAAAATGATACTCCATGCAAATGGCAATGAAAAGAAAGCTGGGGTAGGAATACTCATATGAGACAAAATAGATTTTAAACCAAAAACTGCACAAAGAGACAAAGAAGGGCATTATATAATGATCAAGAGAACAGTCCAACAAGAGGATATAACTCTTGTAAATATCTATGCACCCAATGTAGGGGCACCTAAATATATAAAGCAATTCTTAACAGACATAAAAAAGAGAAACAGACAGTAACACAATAATAGTAGGGGACTTTAACACTCCACTTACACCAATGGTTAGATCATCCAAACAGAAGATCAATAAGGAAACGTTGGCCTTAATAACACACTAGAACAGATGGACCTAGTAAATATATACAGAACATTCCATCAAGAAACGGAAGAATACACGTTCTTTTCAAATGCACATGGAATATTCTCCAGGATTGCTCACATATTAGGCCACGAAACAAGTCTCCATAAATTTAAGAAGATTGAAATAATACAAAGGATCTTTTCTGACCACAATGGCATGAAAACAGAAATCAACTATAGGAAGAAATTCAGAAAAGCCACAAATATATGCAGATTAAACAAAATGCTACTGAACAACGACTGTGTCAATGAAGAAATCAAAGGAGAAATCAAAAAATACCTGGAGACAAATGAAAATGAAAATACGACATGCCAGAATTTATGGGATACAGCAAAAGTGGTTCTAAGAGGGAAGTTTATAGCAATACAGGCTTATCTCAACAAACCAGAAAAATCTCAAATAAACAATGTAACAATGCACCTAAAGGAACTGGAAAAAGAAGAACAAACAAAGCCGAAAATCAGTAGAAGAAAGGAAATAATAAAAATCAGAGCAGAAATAAATGAAATAGAGACTAAAAATCAATAGAAAAAGTTAATAAAACCAAGAGCTGGTTCTTTGAAAACATAAAGAAAATTGACAAACCTTTAGCTAGACTCACAAAGAAAAAAAGAGAGAAGGCTCAAATAAGTAAAATCAGAATTGAAAGAGGAGAAATTACAACAGACACCTCAGAAATACAAAAGATTATAAGAGACTACTATGAAAAGCTATATGCCGGGGCCGGCCCGGTGGCGCAAGCGGTTAAGTGCGCACGCTCCGCGCGGCGGTCCGGGGTTCGCTGGTTCGGATCCCGGGCGCGCACCGACGCACTGCTTGGCAAGCCATGCTGTGGCGGCGTCCCATATAAAGTGGAGGAAGATGGGCACGGATGTTAGCCCAGGGCCGTCTTCCTCAGCAAAAAAATGACGAGGATTGGCGGATGTTAGCACAGGGCTGATCTCCTCACAAAAAAAAAAAAAAAAAAAAAAAAAAGCTATATGCCAACCAATTTGACAATCTGGAAGAAATGGATAAATTCTTAGAATCATACAACATTCCAAAATTGGATCAAGAAGAAATAGAGAATTTGAATAGACCAATCACCAGTAATGAGATTGAAACAGTAATCAAAAACTTCCCCAAAAATAAAAATCCAGGACCAGAAGGCTTCCTTGGTGAATTCTACTAAACATTCAAAGAAGACTTAATACCTATCCTTCTCAAACTCTTCCAAAGATTTGAGGAGTGGTGGAAGCTCCCTAACTTATTCTACGAAGCCAACATTACCCTGATACCAAAACCAGATAAGGACAACACAATAAAAGAAAATTACAGGCCAATATCACTGATGAACATTGATGCAAAAATCCTCAAAAAAATATTAGGAAATTGCATTCAACAATACTTTAAAAAGATTATACACCACGATCAAGTGGAGTTTATTACAGGTATGCAGGGATGGTTCAACATTCCCAAATCAATCAATGTGATACACCACATTAATAAAATGAAGAATAAAATCACATGTTGATCTCCACAGATGGAGAGAAAGCCTTTGATAAGATACAGCATCCATTTGTGATAAAAACTCTGAATAAAATGGGTATAGAAGGAAAGTACCTCAACATAATAAAGGCCATATATGACAAACCCACAGCTAATATCATCCTCAATGGTGAAAAACTGAAAGCTATCTCTCTAAGAACAGGAACCAGACAAGGATGGCTGCTCTCACCACTCCAATTTAACACAGTATTGGAAGTCCTAGCCAGAGCAATCAGGCAAGAGAAAGAAATAAAAGGGATCCAAATTGGAAAGGAAGAAGTCAAACTGTCATTACTTGCAGATGACATGATTTTTTTTTTTTTTTTTTTTTTTTTTTTTTTGTGAGGAGATCAGCCCTAAGCTAACATCCGCCAATCCTCCTCTTTTTTTTTTTTTTTTTTTTTTTTTGCTGAGGAAGACGGCCCTGGGCTAACATCTGTGCCTATCTTCCTCCACTTTATATGGGACGCCGCCACAGCATGGCTTACCAAGCAGTGCGTCGGTGCGCGCCCGGGATCCGAACCAGCGAACCCCGGGCCGCCGCAGCGGAGCGCGCGCACTTAACCGCTTGCGCCACCGGGCCGGCCCCGACATGATTTTATATATAGAAAACCCTAAAGAATCCACCAAAAAACTTTTAGAAGTAATAAACGAATATGATAAAGTTGCAGGACAAAAAATCAACATACAAAAATCAGTTGCATTTCTATACACTAACAACAAATTAGCAGAAAGAGAAATTAAGAATACAATCAG
This sequence comes from Diceros bicornis minor, assembly GCF_020826845.1. NCBI lineage: Eukaryota > Metazoa > Chordata > Mammalia > Perissodactyla > Rhinocerotidae > Diceros > Diceros bicornis. The sequence goes on from NC_080744.1 coordinate 76,671,605, forward strand.
AAAAAAAGAATAAAATACCTAGGAATAAATTTAACCAAAGAGGTAAAGGATCTGTACACTGAAAACTATAAAACATTGCTGAAAGAAATTGAAGATGACAACAAAAAAAAAAAGCAAAAGAAAAAAAAAAGAAATTGAAGAAGACAGAAAGAAATGGAAACATACTCTAAGCTCTTGAATCGGAAGAATTAACATAGTTAAGATGTCCATACTTCCTAAAGCAATCTATAGATTCAATGCAATCCCTATCAAAGTTCCAACAATATTTTTTACAGAAATAGAACAAAGAATCCTAAAATTTACATGGAACAACAAAGACTCTGAATAGCTAAAGAAAAAGAAAAAAGAACAAAGCTGGAGGTATCACACTCCCTGATTTCAAAATATACTACAAAGCTATAGTAACCAAAACAGCATGGTACTGGCAAAAAAACAGACACAGAGATCAATGGAATAGAATTGAAACACCAGAAATAAACCCACACATCCATGGACAGCTAATCTTTGACAAAGGAGCCAAGAAAATACAATGGAGAAAGGAAAGTCTCTTCAACAAATGGCATTGGGAAAACTGGATAACCATACGCAAAATAATGAAAATAGACCATTACCTTACACCATACACAAAAATTAACTCCAAATGGATTAAAGACTTGAATGTAAGACCTGAAAATATGAAATTTTTAAAAGAAAACATAGACAGTACGCTCTTCAACATCGGTCTTAGCAACATATTTTCAAGTACCATGTCTGACTGGGCAAGAGAAACAATAGAAAAAATAAACAAATGGGACTACATCAAACTAAAAACCTTCTGCACAGCAAAGGAAACCATCAACAAAACGAAAAGACAACCTAACAATTGGGAGAAGATATTTGCAAACCATACATCTGAAAAGGGGTTAATCTCCAAAATATATAAAGAACTCATGCATGTCAACAACAGAAAAACTAACAACCCTATTAAAAAATGGGCAAAACAACTGTACAGGCATTTCTCCAAAGAAGATATACAGGTGGCCAACAGGCACATGAAAAGATGTTCAACGTCATTAACTATCAGGGAAATGCAAATCAAAACTACAATGAGATATCACCTCACGCCCATCAGAATGGCTATAATTAACAAGATAGGAAACAACAAGTGTTGGAGAGGATGTGGAGTGAAGGGAACTCTCATACACTGCTGGTGGGAGTGCAAACTGGTGCAGCCACTATGGAAAACAGTATGGAGATTCCTCAAAAAATTAAGGATAGGACTACCATACGATCCAGCTATTCCACTGCTGGGTATTTATCCAAAGAATGTGAAAACACCAATATGTAAAGATACATGCACCCCTGTGTTCATTGCAGCATTATTCACAATAGCCAAGACTTGGAAGCAACCTAAGTGCCCATCAAGGGATGCATGGATAAAGAAGATGTGGTATATATACACAATGGAATACTCCGCAGCCATAAGAAATGATGAAATCCAGCCATTTGTGCCAACATGGATGGACATTGAGGGTATTATGCAAAGTGAAATAAGTCAGAGGGAGATGGTCAAATACCGTTTGTTCTCACTCATTAAGTAGTAGATAATAACAACAACAAACAAACACATAGAAAGAGAGATTGGATTGGTGGTTACCAGAGGGGAAGGGGGGAGGGAGGAGGGCAAAAGGGATAATTATGCACATGTGTGTGGTGATGGATTGTAATTAGTATTTGGGTGGTGAACATGAGAACATGATGTAATCCATGCAGAAATAGAAGTATAATGATGTACACCTGAAATTCATACAATGTTATAAACCAATGTTACTGCAATAAACAAAACATTAAAAAAAGAAAAAATAAAAGATGTGGGCCTGGTTTAATGATGGTTCTGTACCATACGCAGGCAATGAATTTGGAGAATTATGGCCATACACCCCCTTTCTGGAATATTTCTGAAGGACAGCATTTAAGGGAAGTCCTTTAGTTGGCAGAACTTCAGGCAGTACGCCTGGCTGTTCACTTTGCTTAGAAGGAGAAATGGCCAGAGGTGCAATTATATATCTGTTCATGGGTTGTGGCCAATTGGATGGCTTGATGGTCAGGTACCTGAAAGGAATACGATTGGAAAGTTGGTGACGGTGATATTTGGGAAGGAAGTATGTGACTACAACTCTCTCAATGAGCAAAATAACATAAAGATATTTGTGTCCATTGTGTTTGATCACCAAAGGGCAACCTCAGAAAAGCAAGATTTTAATAATCAAGTGGAAAAGATGACACATTCTATGGAAACCATTCAGCTCCTTCCAGAGATACCTCTGTCATAGACCAAAGGTCTCATTAACAAAGTGGCCATGGTGATAGGGATGGAGGTTAGGCATAGGCTCAACAACACTGACTTCCTCTCACCAAAGCCAATTTCCCAATGTGCCAGCAACAGAGAGCAAGACTAAGTTCCTGATATGGCACCTTTCCCTGAGTTCCCTGGCAGGTTGATTACATTAGACTTCTTTGCTTGTCAAAGGGGCAGTGTTTTTTCCTTATTGGAATACACACTTCCTTGGATACATATTTTTTTTGCCTGTAGGCAATGCTTCAACCAAAACAACCATCTATGTACTTATAGAATGCTTTATCCACTGTCATGATACTCCACACAGCATTGTTTCAGACAAGGAACTCACTTCTCAGCAAAAGAAGTGCAGCAATAGGTCTATGCACATGGAATTCATTCATCATAACATGTTCCCCACCACTCTGAAGCAGCTGATTGACAGAAGGGTAGAGGGGCCTTTAGAAGACTCAATTACAGTGCCAGCTAGGTGGCAATATGGTGCAGGGCTGTGGCAAGGTTCTCCAGGTGGTTGTATTTACTCTGAGTCAGTTTCCAACATATGCTGTTATTTCTCTTATATCTAGAATCATGGGTCCAGGAATAAAGGGATGGAAATCAGAGTGGCACCGTATTTGCTTCCTGTCCTTCGACTTTATGCTCTTCTTTGACACAGAAGTCTTAGTTCCAGAGGAAGGAGTGCTTTCACCTGGAGACAAAACAATGATTCCCCTGAGTTCCTGTGAATGGAAATTAAGAATGCCACCCAGTCACATCGGGCTCATGCCTCTAAATCAACATGTAAGAAAGGGAGCTAGGGTGCTGGCTAGAGCGATTGATTCTGAGTACTGTCAGAGAAAACCCATAGCTGTACAATAGTTAGAACAAGTAAGGATAGATTTATTCGGGACAATTTTAGTAGGGTAAATGAGTTCTCAGTATTGTACAGGGGTCAATTCTGAAGAAAGCATGGACAAGTAGGAATTTATAGCTATGAACAGCATGAAGCCTGAGGGGGTCATTGGATGGAAAATGACCACAAGGAAGACTGAGGGGGTCAGTGGATGGAAAATTACCAGGTGGAAACATGAAGTGTAAGAGGATTTTGGCTAAAACACCTACCAAGATTCTTGCTGAAGAATTCTTGCTGAAAGCAGGCCAGGCTTACCAGGCCAGACATCACCTGGTTGATGGTACAGGATGAGAAACCTGATTAGATATCGAAGGTGATTAGACATGGAGGATGAGAGAGCCCTACTAAACTGACTTAGCAAGATTCTAGTTAAGGACTTTACAAGGAAGTGCACCAATGGGTCTTGGAGAAGTTTCAGGAGCCTTTTTAACGTTTGGTGAAGCAAAGAATCTGTGTCACTACCCAAGGGATACTGGACAACTAAAGAGTACATCTGGAACATAGGATATACCTTATGGTTTCTTTTACTATACATTCCTTGTGATTAATGTCAATTGAAAGCTACAACAACCCTATCCAAGCAGGACTAATAATGGCCTAGACTATTCAGCAATAAAAGTTTGAGTTACCTCACCAGATAAAGAACCATGACTAGCTGAGGTGCTTGTTGAGGCAAAGGGAATATAGAATTTGTAATAGAAGAAGGTTGTTTTTAAAACCAGTGACCCAAAAAACCGCTAGTTTTGATTAGGGGCTAGAACAAGAGAAAGCTCTGCAACAGGTCCAGCATGGTATGCAAACTGTTCTGCCACTTGGGCCACATATTCCAGCAGACCTAATGGTTCTGCTAAACCATTGAAACCTAAACCAGTGAAAGCTAAACCAGTGAAAGCTAAAAGTTTCACTGACAGATAGGTATTTTGTTTAGAGCCTTCATCTATCCTTAAAGGTTTATCACAGGGCTGGGTTTTAGGATTTGGAAGAGGCACTGGTATCATCCACACGCATCTATACTACTAATGAGAAACAACTTTGATCTGTTACTGGGCCTACCAAAGACTGAATACTTGATCTTAGGTAAGCAAATTATCATGCAACCTGAGCCACCTATCATGAACTGGGTGTTATGTGAGCAAGAAAGTCATTAAGTTGGGAGTACATTGAAATACTGCACATGCAATGAAAGTGGTACATGTGATCACATCAAGGCATGCACTGAGCATACAAGTAATTACATAAAGTGGACCAAATGCCTATGGTCCTTAATCCAGCTACACATAATTCATCTCTCCCAGTTTACACCTATCCCATAATGGGGGGTTTCCTATGATCGGTTAACAGAGCGTGAAAAGATTCAGGGCTGGTTTATAGGTGGTTTTGTACCACATGCAGACACCATCTGAAAGTGGAGAGCTGCAACACTATACCCCATCTCTGGGACATCTTGAAGACAGCAGTAAAGGGAATTCCTCCCAGGAAAAGAACATTGGGCAGGGCATCTGATTGTTCTCTTTGCTTGGATGTAGAAATGGCCAGACATTCAATTACGTATGGATTTATGTGCTGCAGCCAATGGTATGGCTTGATAGGGACTTGAAAGGAACATGATTGTAAAATTGGTGACAATGAAATTTGAGGAAGAGTTATGTGGATAGACCACTCTCAACTGACAAAATAACCTAAAGATATTTGTGTCAATATGAATGGTCACCAAAGGGTGGCCTCAGCAGAGGAGTTCAGTAATAAAGTGGGTAGGATAACATGTTCTGTGGATAAAGGTCAGCCTCTTTCCCCAACTACCCCATTGACCAATGGACTTATGAACAATGTGGCAATGGTGTCAGGGATGGAGGTTATACATGGGTTCAACAATACTGACTTCCACTCGCCAAGGCTGAGTGCCCAATCTACCAGCAACAGACAGCAACACTTATCCTCATATGGCACCATCCCATAGGGTGATCAGCCAGCTTCCTGGTGGTAGGTTGATAACACTGAACTTCCAGCTTCTATCATGGAAGGGGGTGCATTTTGTCCTTACTGGAATATACACTTATTCTGGATATGGATTTGCCTTCTCTGCATGCAATTATTCTTGCAAAAGTACCAAATGTACACTTACAGAATGTCTTATCCACTGTCATGGTATACCATTCAGAATTGTTTCAGTTCAAGGAACTCATTTCATAGCAAAAGAAGTGTGGGAATGTGCCTATGCACATGGAATTCCCTGGTAATATTCCCCAAGTTGCCCATCATTCTGAAGCAGCTGGCTTGATAGAACTGTAGAAGGGCCTTAAGAAGACTCAACTACATAGCCAGTTGGTGAACATATGTTACAGGTCTGTAGCAAGATTCTCCAGTAGGCTGTATATGTTCTGAATCAGCAATCAATATATGCTATTTTTTTTATGTATCCAGAATTCATGTGTCCAGGAATCAAGGGGTGAAAATGGGAGTGACATGTTTTTTTCTTCTTATTCCTTTGACTTTATGTGCTGCTAATCTAGAGGTCTTAGTTCCAGAGGAAGCAATGCTTCCACCAGGAGACAAAACAATGATTACCCTGAATGGAAATTACAACTGCCACCTGACCACATCGATGTTGCTCATACATCTGAATAAACATGCAAGGAAGGGAGTTTGGGTGTTGACTATAGTGATTGATTTTGACCACTGTCAGAGAAAACCTATAGCTGGACAATAGTTAAAATGGATATATTCAGCACTATTTTAATAGGGTAAAAGAGTCCTCATTATTGAACAGGGGTCAATTCTGAAGACAGCACGGGAAAGCAGAAATTTATAGCCAAGAAGCCTAAGGGGATCATTGGAAGGAAAATTACTAGGACAAAACATGAAGCACATGGGGACTTTCGCTAAACATCCTAACAGAATTTTTGCTAAAGAGAAGCCAGGCTTACCAGATATCACCTTGTTGGAGGATGAGAAACTTGATTAAATATCAAGAGTGGTCAGACATGGAGGATGAGACACTCTTGCTAAACTGACTTCACAGTGTCCCTGCTAAAGATTTTACAAGGAAATGCACAGACGGTCCTTGGAGAAGTTTCATGAGCCTGACCAATGTTTGGTAAAGAAAAGTATTTACCACAATACTGTTCAAAAAAATGAAGAGACATTCTTTTTTCCATAGAACAATATCAGTCCATTTCTCATTTGGTCACATTTTGTTCATCAAGGACTTGCTGAATCTTTTGGTGATATTTAATACTAGAGAGTATGCTTTATGGTGCTAGCCATCAAGCATTTAATGAAAGGGAGTTTCTATGAAAATAACATAAAAATAAAAATTAATTTTAAAAACCCAATTTCTAATTCCAGAGGGCAGTCTGGTGAGACGATTTCTAGCTGTTGGGTTCAAAGTGTCTTTTTAGATGGAGAAGTAAGGGCAGCAGTGACAATCCAATGGATTTCCTGGTTTGCAGTTTCATATCTGTGGTGATGGCATTGGGTGTCCCAGTGAACTTTCTGAATGACTCACACAGTAACAGGCATGAAGTTTGCCCATATGTGATCTGTTGTGGTGATTTCCCTGAGGCTCATATTAAGTCATATAGCTTCAACTTTCAGAGCTTTGAGAAAAGGTTGGTTTTATTTCTCAATGTTTCCAAGTCAGAAGGGAGAAAAATTTGAAATGTTAATTTGGAGAGGTATAGCCAGGTATTGGAGGAAACTAGAAAAATTCAGTCTTTGGCATTGACTGGTAAAATGTGCAAGATGGAAACGAACAGGGCACATTACAGATTGGATTGAAACATAATTTTTCTCTCTACAGTCACCACCATTCAATCATATATAATCAAAGTAAAGCTAATTTGTTTGCAAAATAATTCTAATCTCATTAATCTTGGTCTGATTATTTACATAAGTGCAGCAAGTATAGTGATTGGCCATATAGATCTCTTGAGTTTCCTTTGCTAAACTTTTCATAAGGAACCTCAGATTTTAGTTTTCAAAGCCTCTTGAGGCTAGGAAGACAAGCCAAGTCTTTGCGACCAGATTGTGCCTGCAATACCTACAGATTTTGGTAAATACCTCTCTTTTTGGAATGCCAAAAATATGCTGTGATTCCTGTGCCTGTCAGGAGGTGACCTTCCTTACTAACCTGTAAGGTGGGAAACTCTATAAGACAGGTACAGGCTGGTTTTTCCAAGTAGAGTTTATAAGCATTGGCTCTTTAAAGTCAACTCTAGTTCATTTAAGCTATCTGGTCATATCTGATTCTATGCATATAATTCTCAAATACATCATTCCAGTCAAAGCCTTGGTAATATAATCAATGTTTCCAATTGTGTCCTGCTACAAGGGAACAGATTCTTATTGAACTTATGTAAATAATTATACTGATATAAAAATAAGAATACTCAGTAAGAGTTTTTGAATTCTGGAAAGATCGGTTAGGGAGAAAAAGGAATTGTTTAATTTTTGTTCATAAAGGTATACTTTATCAAATTGCTATAAGTTACATAATGCTTAAGAGAAAAAAATCCTTCTATATGGAAAGCAAAATATTTAAAAACCAGCAACGCTTAAACAAAAAGTAATAAAAATTATAATAATCCTATCTGTTCATTCAGCACAATGTAATTAATTCTTGTTCTGCTAGAAATTGGCTTAGTGATTTTATGAATCTGTCAGCTTTTTCATTATTTCTGGAAATACTTAGTCAAAATCATGGTATAAAAGTTATTCAACTGTTACCATCATGGAGCATTCTTCCCTGTAGCTGATTGTAAACTTTCAGAGAAGACTCAAAGCAAAACAATAACTGTCTGTGAATGACAGATGACTTAAACGGCCATAGTTAAACTTCTGATGAGTGTTCATGGAATAAGAAAAAATATCTTATTTCTATGGTATACAATTTAAACATAACTATACATTGAAGGAACTGACACATTTCTATGAACTTGATACAATTTCTGGAACACCTGTATTTAGTAGCATATATTCACATATATATATAACCTAAGAATGTTTATCATCACTTCTTATTTTACAATGCTTTACAATGCTATATAATTTCATATACCAAAAAAATCTCAATACTTTAGTATTTTCCTTTTACAAGGTGAGAGACAAATACTTTGAAATTTTCCAGGGGCACTCTGGGAAATCTCAAAGTTAATTTGGGATCAAAAAGACTTCATTTAGAATTTGATTTTGGGAAGTGGTTTAAAATGTCAGAGATTTGAACATGACTAACTAGGATCACAGGTCACTGTGAAATGATACATAATTATCCAATTAACCAAAGTGGCAATTAAAATATTTCAGAGGCAAATACATAAAGTCACATAGTTTTTAACATCTAGCTGTTTTCGTATTGAGAAGACTTGGTTTTCTTTTGTAATCAGTGACCTGTTAAAGATAATATGAAGTAGAAGAAATTATTTTAAGACACAAAATCCTGTTTTCCCATAATAGGAAAAGGAAAATATTTTTTACAATTTCTTATAAAGACTGCACCAATAATTTAAGAAAAGTTTGTTTTTGTAGCAGAAAGAGAGAATCCGATTCTAGTTTTGCATCACTATACTAATAATTTTAAGACTAATTAAAAAAATTATAAATAAATCCATCCCAATTTTAGCCAGCTTTGACTACACAAGATAAGATTCCTTTTCCAAGACTCCTTCCCCATATTCCTTATACAACTTCTTTTCTTTTATACATTCAGTTTTTGTCTTATTTTTGTCCTCTTTCTCATTCTGGAACAACCACTCATTCTATGTTAGGATACAATTATTCCTTTTCTCTTCATACCTTTCCTTATCAAAAAGATCTCCTACTTTCCCTATGTTAGACGTTTTTTCTTTACCCTTATTAGTTCTTGTAGTTTCATTTACATATATTGATTAGAATTCTAATAGTCTCCTTTATTTTACAAAGGAAACTAGGAAGTAAGTAATTGTTAACTCTCTGGCACATACTATCATTCTGGAGCAAATTTATGAATACATCATAATTTTCTAGAGGCATATGTCTTTTACAGAGTATAGTTTCTCATGTTTAGAAATAGACCCAAATATCTAGCTTCTCTATACCAATAAAAACAAGATGGAGTCTAAAAGTACAAACTTCTAGTTATAAAATAAATAAGTCATGGGAATATAATGTACAAAATGGCAACTACAGTTAATAAAACTCTATTGCATATTTGAAAGTTGCTAAGGGAGTAAATCTTAAAAGTTTTCATCACAAGAAAAAAATTCTGTAATTATGTATGGTGATGAACTTTAATGAGACTCATTGTGGTGAACATTTTGCAATATACACAAATATCAAATCATTATGCTGTACACCTGAAACTAAAACCAGGACATTGGAACAAAAATATTATAAAAAGAAGAAAAAATTTAAATATTAATTACCCTAGACTTCTAATAATAGACAAATATATCCCAAAATGCCTAGGAGACGACTTGCATTCTTTCTCCGTCCTTGGAAGATGTAAATATTACCCTGTCCTTGAAACGTAAGCACCCCAGATTTACCTGAGGCTGAAAAAGAGGAAAGGGGGAGACACTTTTTAAAATACAAACTGCTATACAAGCTCCCTTGCCCCAAATCTGGTCCACAGCTTCCATAAGATTACTTGTCAAGAACAAATACAAATCTTAAAAGTCTTGTCCGAGCCAGCCCTGATGGCCTAGTGCTTAAAGTTCGGCACTCTCACCACTTCGGTGGACCAGGGTCATTTCCCAGTTGCGGAACCACACCAGCAATCTGTCAGTCGCCATGATGTGGCGGTGGCTCACAAAGAAGGACTAGAAGGACTTATAACTAGGATATACAGCCATGCCCTGGGGCTTTGGGGAGGAAAAGAAAAAGAGGAAGATTGGCAACAGATGTTAGCTCAGGGTGAATCTTTCCCTGTAAAAAGATAAAAAATTTTTTTCACCAGTATTAGTAAAAAGCTTTAACCTTCTGGGCAGACAAACTTATCTGTGTCATAAACACAATTTAGATACAAATGCTAATTTTAAACTAGTGAGTTTTGTATTATTATACCTGATTCATGGCTAAAATTTTAGAACAAAAGCTGTAAGGTCTCTACATTTGTCTGCATGTTTATGTATGTCTATGGATATATCTGATGTATATGTGATATTTTTCTATGTCTGGATGATATTGTCAAAATTAATTTGTAAAAAAGCTCTATTTAATTGGCTTATAGAAAAAATAAGTACTTATCAAATTAAGTATTTCTAAACTCTCAAAAATATAATTGAAACTAACCCAAATGCTTTTCAAGTTCATGTGATCTGAAATAATCTTTGGTAAATTAAAGCTAGTTTAAATTTGTTGGTTTAATTAAAATAGTCATGTCTTCAGAGTTACCGGCATTGAATATAATGCAAACATATACATTTTATTCTACCTGGTTTTATTAGTCAAATAAGCTCGTGTTATCTGTTACAAAATTTTAAGCAAGAAAATAACTTAAGATGCCAGCTAGCTGCTTTAATATCTCATGAAATTCTCATGAGTAATCTAAATATGATTTTTTTTTCTCATTTTTGTTTTAAATTTTTTGTTTATTACAGTAACATTGGTTTATAACATTGTAAAAATTTCAGGTGTACATCATTGTACTTCTATTTTTGCATGGACTACATCATGTTCACCACCAAAATACTAATTACAACCCATCACCACACACATGTACCGAATTATCCCTTTCACCCTCCTCCCTCCCCCCTTCCCCTCTGGTAACCACCAATCCAACCTCTGTCCCTATGTGTTTGTTTATTGTTGTTATTACCTACTACTTAATGAAGGAAATCATACGGTATTTGACCTTCTCCCTCTGACTTATTTCACTTTGCATTATACCCTCAATTGTTAAGGACAAGTGAACTAAGTAGATATAAGTGGGATAAAAGTTTATAAGTAAATTTTTCAACAATAATTATGTTTAATGATATGCCCACTTAAAAAAATAGTTACCCAAATCTTTTTGGTAACTTAAAACCTTACAGTTTTGCTAAGTTAACTGATGGAAATTCATTGAATATTCAGATAATTTCCAAATAAGATAAAGTACTAAAACATTAATTACTGAACATAGGTTTACCCACTTGTGGCTTCTTATTATAGAGAAAGTAAAGATATTTGGGTCGATCAGTAAACACGTCTTGTACCACATTAAAAAAACATACTATGAGAAAGCATATGGTTTTAGAAATAAACTGTACTCATAGATTTGCCACTCTAGAGCAAGCTGGTGTAACAGTTCACAATTGCTTACTTCTTAGTTTTCACTAGAAGTTAGGCATTCTAAGGGTTAAGAATTCTAATTAATATAAGCAATTAAAACTACTAAAAATAAAAAGGGGAACATCTCTATGCAAGAAAAGTAGGATGTATTTTGGCTAAGAAAAGGTATGAGTTATGGATATGTATTTTTGTTAAGGGATATTAAAGCAATTTTATCCTAAAGTAGAACTGGTTGTTTCAGAATAGAAAGAGGGGAATGATGGGCAAACTAAATGGAGATAGAAAGTTGAGGAGAGAGAGAGAGAACTTTACCTTGTGGAGTTAAGATGGCTAAAAATGGAATAAATTTATTATAAGGTTTTTTTTTTTTTTTTTAAAGAAAGCTTTAACAAAGAGTGGACTTGGGCTGGCCCCATGGCTTAGCAGTTAAGTGCACGCACTCTGCTACTGGCGGTCCGAGTTCGGATCCCGGGCACGCACTGATGCACCGCTTCTCTGGCCATGCTGAGGCTGCGTCCCACACACAGCAACTAGAAGGATGTGCAACTATGACATACAACTATCTATTCGGGCTTTGCGGGGGAAAGAAAAAAGGAGGAGGATTGGCAATAGATGTTAGCTCAGAGCCGGTCTTCCTCAGCAAAAAGAGGAGGATTATCATGGATGTTAGCTCAGGGCTGATCTTCCTCACAAAAAAAAAAAAAAGAGTGGACTTATGTAAAACTAGAACTTAAATATATAATGTATAATCTTTTTCACCTGATAAAAGGACAAAGTTTTCTTGAACCATTGGTATTCTCTTGATAAGACTGTGAAAGGTATTTCTTTACCTTTTAAGTAATCAGCCTAGAAAAAAAGATTCTGTGTTTTATCAAAATAGTTTTCTGTGCTTCATGTTGTATTTATCAGGTCTTTGATAATTAAAATAGTTTTCTCTATTAAAAGAGCTAAAGCTTTTTAAAACTATGTAACTTTCTGTATTTGTCTGTGAAGTCTTTAATTGTCATTTTGGTTAAATGGATAACTAAGTATTGTTTCACAGTGACCTATGATTCTTTTTAATCAAGTGTTTTAAAACCTTCTGATATTTTTGACAAACTTCCCAAAAATAAAATTCTAAATGAAGTCTTTTGACCTCAAACTAAATTTGAGATATTCCAGAGGGTTCCTGGAACATCTCAAAAGATTTGTTCTCTCTCCTTATAAAAAGAGAAATGAGAAACTAATTAGGCTTATTTAATATGTTAAATTACATAGGAAGCATTGTCAAATAAGAAGTGATGCTAAACTTTCTTTAGGTTGTATTCGTCCAGGCATATTTTATTAATATAAATGCTACAGAAATTGTACAAAATTCTTAAAAATCTGATATGTAATTTCACCAGTCATAATTCCAGTTATCATTTTAAAATGTTGTACATCACAGAAACAACAAATTTCCTTGTCAATTACATTACAATGACCTCTCATAAGATCTTTAACCATGGCCATTAAATCTTTTGTCATTTACAGACAGTTAGTTTTACTCTGATGCTTTTGCAAAAGTGTTTCTGCAAATGTGCTTCATCTTCAAGGAGACTTATGGAAAGGACTTTCACAAGTACAGGAGTCTGATAACATTCAGCTCATACCACTGAGCTGGGTAAGAATTTACAGAACACTGAAAAAAATGGGATGCATGAAACTGCTAACAAAAGATTAAGAGCAACAAGAATAAATTACATGGGACCAAATGAACTGATGAGGAGGATTATAATTTTTATGACTTTTTTTAAAAAAAATTGTTGGTTCTTCAATATTTTGTTTTTTCCAGACTTAAGGAAACCTTTTCTCTCAAGAGATCTATGAATTACAGCAATTTGGTAAAGTGTAACTTTGTGAACAGAGATGAAACAATTCCTTTTTCTCTCAAACTGATCCCTGCAAAATTTGGGAACAGTGAGTATTCTTATTTTCATGGCAATATAATTATTTGTATAAGTATAACAAAAATCTGTTCTCCTTGTTACAGAACACAATTGGAAACATTGGGTATATTACCAAGGCTTTGACTGGAGTGTCATATGTGAGAGAGATGTGCATAGACTCAGATATGACCAAACAGCTTTAAGGAACTAAAGTTGACTTTATGCATCCAATAAAGTGCATTGGAAAACAAGCCTGATAAATTGCTTACCAGGTGAGAAAAAAGTTCATTTCCTGGCAGGCTTAGGAATCTCAGTGTACTTTGGAGACCTCAAGAAGAGAGGAATTTACCCAATTCTATAGGCATTACAGGAGAAGTCTGATGGGATTCCTTGGCAGGGCTTCCTAGCCTCGAGAGGTTTTTAAAAGTCCAATCTGAGATTACTTACAACAAGTCCCAGCAAAGCAGACTTTAAAGAGCCTGTAATACCCAATCACTATTCTTACTGCACTTATGCAAAAAATCAGGCCAGGTTTAATGAGACTTTACTTTGTAAACAAATTAGTCTTAAACTGATTAACTCTGATAGAAATACGGGTAACTGTAGAGAGAAAAACTGTGTTTCAAAGGAAAACTATAGTAAATCATTGTGGACATCAGATTCTAGTCCTGTTAATTGTCTTTGAGGTTTTGTTTTCTACCTATAAGCTAGATTGGATCCTGAACTCTTTTAAGTTATTCCAATATCTGGCTACAAATCTCCAAACTAATGTTTCCAATTAGTCCTCCACTTTTGTGAATTGGAACCATTGACAACTAAATCTGCCCTCTTCCTGAAACCATGCAAGCTAAAGTTAGACAACTAGATATAAACTTCAGAGAAATCAACACAACATCTAGGGTATGGGCAATCTTCACACTTGTTGCTATCCACTCAGAAAGATCACTAGAGACATTTAAAATTAAACCAGGAAAATTTGTCAGATTCCCACTGCCTGCTCTCACTCAAAGAAGGGGTTTTCAGTCCACTGAGAAGCTCCTATTTCATAACTAATGATATCAACAGAGAAACTTGAGCCTTTAACCCAGCTTGTGCTTGCCTAGGACTCTAACCTAGTTTCTTATAAACAGAGAAACCTAGCACTCTGACCCAGTCTCCGTCTGGGACTCTAACCTAGATTCTAAAGAATATTAAAATATCTTAAATGTCAGAATCTGTCCCTACCAGTTACAAAGGATATTTGTCCAGATCAATGGTTTAGGAGTTGGACTCACCAAAGAATCCTGATGAATCAGTCAAGAATGAAAACAAAGTCTTTAAAGCTGTATAATTAGGGTCGTAGGTGAGAACTCCCAGGATCCAGTGATGAATCTTTTCCTTTCTGCGTCACAGTACCTTAACTGTCAAAAATAAACCAGAAATGAACAATGGTTAAAGTCATAAAAATGGATATCACTCAAGACTATTGCAACAGCGGAACAAAGAACTCAGTGTAGAATGGGGCTTAATTCTGCATACATAATGGGAAATTGGGAATTTACAACCAAGGGGACTCGTGCATGTCAGTGGATGGAATATTACTAAGAGGAATAATTGATGGTAAGGAGGATTCTGGCTAAACTGATCTAAGAGGATTCTTGATGAAGACAGGCCTGGCTGATCAGTAATCATCTGTTGGATGGTGGAAGATGAGAAACCTGATTAGATATCAAGGGTCATCAGACATGGAGGATGAGAGACACTTGCTACATTGACTTAATAGGTTCTTGCTAAGGATATTACAAGGAGGTGCATAGATAGTCCTAGGATAAGGTTATGGAGCCTGACTCATGTTTGATGAAACAAAGAATCTTGGTAACTACAAAAGGGAAATGGACAATGACTACAATAGAGGTAAGGAAATATTATATCTGGAATACAGAACATCCCTTAAGGTGTCTCTTGGTATTACAATGCCCTGTGATTAAGTTCAATGTGACCCTGCAACAATCAATTCCCAGAAACACTGGTATGGCCCAGAACCTTCAGGAATAAAAGTTGGGGTCCCAATCAGATAAAGAAACACAACCAGATGAGGTGCTTGCTGAGGCAAAGACAATACAGAATGGGTAGCATAAGAAGGTAGATATAAATACCATTGTTGACATCACGACCAGTGACTGAAATGAGGACTGTAATTGTCATGAGTATTTTCTCCTCATTTCATTGAAAATACATTTGTGTGTATATATACACATATTAAGCAAATATCTTTGTCTTCAATCTTCTCTGATTTCCTTATCATGCAACACGAGATATATTAAATTTATATGATATAAAATACAAGCAATACACTTTTATTGTCCTACCTCAGGGGTATATCAACTCTGCAACCCTGTCACAATCTAGTTTGCAGGTATCTTGATTGCATTTCCCTTCCACAAGATATCACACTGGTTTATTACATTGATGACCCTATGCTGAGTGGACCTAGAGAGCAGGAATAGCAACTACTCCAACTTATTGGTAAGACATTTGCATGGCAGAGGGTGGGGAAGAATTCCAGCTAAAATTCAGGGGCCTTTTACCCAGGAGCCACAGTTATGGGGCTTGTTCAGATATCTCTTTTAAGGTAAAGGATAATTTGCTGCTTTTGGACCCCTAAAATCAAGAAAGAAGCCAATACCTGGTGGCTCACTTTGGATTTGGAGGCAAAATATTGCTCATTTGGAGTTGTTACTCTGCCTCATTCCTAGAGTAACCCAAAAAGCTCATAGTTTTGAGTGGGGCCTGAAACAAGAGAGGGCTCTGCAACAGGTTCATGATGCTATGCAAACTGATCTCTCACTTGGGTCATTTATCCCAGCAGACTCAATGTTTCCTAAAGTTTTATAGACAAACAGGAATGCTCTTTGGAGACTTTGGCAGCCCCTATAGATAAATGGATGTACAGACATTTAGAATTTTGGAGCTAGGTCTTGCCATCATCCAAAGATATCTACTCTCCTTTTGAAAAACAGCTCTAGGCCTGCTACTGGGTTTAGAGAGACTGATGCTTGACAATGGGCCACCAAGTTACCATGTGACCTGAGCTGCCATCATGAACCGAGTTTTATCTGGCTCACTAAATCATAAAGTTGGGCATGCACAGCAAATCTCCATCATTAAATAAATGTGGTATATGTGTGATTGGGACCAAGCATGCAATGAAGGCACAAGCAAGTTACATGAAGAATTGGTACAAATGCCCATGATCCCTACTCCTGCTACACTACCTGTCTCTCCCAGCCTACACCAATCCCACAATGGGGAGTTAATTGACAGAGGAAGAAACGACTCTTTCCTGTTTTACAGATGGTTCTGCATGATATGCATGCACAACCCAAATAGGGACAGACACAGCACTACAGCCCCTCTCTGGGATATCCCTGAAGGATGGTGGTGAAAGGAAATCCTCTCACTGGGCAGGAATTCGGGTAGTGCACTTGGTTGCTCACTTAAATGGCCAGATTGTGATTATATAATGATTCATGGTCTATGGCCAATAGTTTTGCTAATAGTAGGGACTTGAAAGGAACAGGATTGGCAAATTGGTAACAATAAAATTTAGGGAAGATGTATGTGGACAGACCTCTTTCAATGGGCAAAAAACCCCACATGAACATCTTCGTGTTCCATGTCAATGCTCACTAAAGGCTGATTTTAGCAGAGGAGAATTTCAATAATCAAATGGATAGAAGCACACGTCTGTTGATCCCAGTCTTTCCCTTTCCCCAGCTTCTTCTGTCATTTCCCAACAGGATCATGAAAAAGTGGCGATGGTAGCAGGTGAAGTTATGCATGGGCTCAGCACCATGGGCTTCCACTTACCAATTCCCTGTTAACAATCCGCCAGTGGTGAAGAACAACCCTGAATCTCTGATATGGCAACATTCCTGAGGGGTTCAGGCAACTCCCCAGTGGCAGATTGATTACATAAGACTGCTTCCATCACGGAAGAGTCAATGTTTTGTCCATACTGCAATAGATTTTTATTCTGGATAAGGGTTTGCATTTCCTGAATACAACGCTTTTGCGAAAACTGACACTATAGATTTACAGAATGCCTTATGCACTCTCATAGTATCCTACACAGTATTGCTTCAGATCAACGAGATTGCTTCACAGAAAAAGCAGCGTGGTGATTGTCCCATGCTTGTGGAATTTATTATCTTACCATGTTCCACACCATCCTGTAACAGCTGACTTGATAGAATGGTGGGATGACCTTTTAAAGACACAATTACAGTGCCAGTTATGTGGCAATATGTTGCAGGGCTGTGGCAAGGTTCTCTAGAAGTCTGTATAAGCTCAGAATTAGTGACCAATGTTGTGCTGTTTCTCTTATAGCTGTGATTCACAAATCCAGAAATCAAGGAGTAGAAATGGGAGCAGCACCACTCAATATTATCCTGTCTTCCACTAGTCACATTTTTGCTTCCTGTTCCCATGACTTATGTTCTGCTGACCTAGAGGTATTAGTTCTAGAGGAGGGAATGCTTCCACTGGCAGACAAACCAATAATTCCCCTAACTGGAAGATAAGATGTCCACCTGGTCACTTTTACCTCTCACGCTTCTGAATCAACAGGTAAGCAAAAGATTGACTGAGCTGGCTGGGGTGATTGATTCTGACTACTTTTAGAGACAATCCATAGTTGTACACTAGTTAAAGTGGTAAAAAACAGGTTTATTCAGGACTTTTGAAATAGGAGAAAAGAGAACTCAGTATAGAACAAGACTTAATTCCAAATACAGCATGGACAAGTAGGAAGTAACAGTGAAGGAATCTGGTGGAGGACACTGTTTGGAAAATTACTAATAGGCAACATCAAGGATAAGGTGGTTTCTGGCTAATCTAACTGAAAAAGATTCTTGCTGATGACAGACCAGGCTCATCAGATTTCACCTGGTGGGTGTTAGAGAAAGAAACCTGATTAGACATGGAGGGTTACCAAATATGGATGATGAGGGACTCTTGCTAAACTCACTTAGTGTGGTTCTTTTTAAGGTTTTTACAAGGAAGTGCACAGATGGGCATAGAAAAGTTTCGGGAGCCTGACTAAAGTTTGGTCAAGCAAAGAATCTTTGCCAGCTCACCTCCTGTGCAATAAAAAAAGACATTCTTCTTGCCTTTGAACAATACAGGTCCACATCTTGTTCACCTTTTGTTTCTTAAGGACCTGCTGAATCATCTGTTGAGACTTGGTAGCAGTGGGTATTTGCTGGATGGTGCCAGCAGTCAGGTATTTAATGAAGGGGAGTTTCTACAAAAATAAAATAAAAAAAGATTAATAGTTAAAAACCTCATTTCTGATTCCAGAGGGCAGACAGACAGGAGGTGTTATAGATGTTGGGCTTAAAGGATGTTAAGATGGTGGAGTGAGGATAGCAGTGGCAACCCAATGGATTTCCTAGTTTGCAGTTTGAATGTGGTGATGGCATCAGATACACTAGTGAACTTTCTAAGTGGCTCACACAGCATCACGCAGGAAGGTTGCCCAAACTATATCTTTTGTGGTGATCTTCTTGAAGTTTATACTATTTTGTCCAGCTTTTTGCAGGGCTTTGGGAAAAGAGCAGTGTTATTTCTCAATGATTCCAAGCCAGATGTGAGAAAATGTGGAAAAGTTAATTTGGAGAGTTGTAGCCAGACACTGGAGGAAACTGGAAGAAATCAGCGTTTGGCAAGAATTGGTAAAACATACAGAATGAAACCTACAAGAATAAAAATGGTAATAGTTTCCCCTGAGACAGTTGTCACCTATGACTAGACTCAACTCAAGGTAGGCCTCAAAAGGTGACAAAGTGTGACCCATGAGGTGGTACATTCCACTCCAAAATAACTACTTGAGTTTTCTAATTCATACAAGCAGAAATCTGGGGAATATGTGTGGGAATGGATATTAAGGATGTGATAATGGTAGAAAAAACACAGTTTTATCAGGCCTAATTTCTTGATATAGGCTCACTACTCATAGATTCTGCATTTAATGTTGTAGCACAGGAAGTTAGAAAGTACACTATCACTTTCCAAGAATGGTTGGCTTAAACATGGATCAAAAGATGTCCACGATAAGTGAAATGGAAATGCCCAATCTCTCTTGGTTTAATGTAGAGGAAGGGTTCAAAAGCTTAGCGAGATAGGAATGCTAAAATGAATTTGTCATTTAAAACCTACTCATCCACTGTGGGAGTGTCCAGAAAACACATCTTTCATTAATACTTTAAGAATAAATTTGGAATTGGAACCCCAGCATCCTTGAAGAGCTTCGCGATTGCTCTTCTTCTGAGGTCATACCTTAGAGCGTGAACCACAGTCACTCAATGGGAAAATCTAAATGCACTGGGAATAATTGGAAGCTGGGGTGTAGGGGCTAAATGTACTCACTCAACCAGAAAAATAAGGTAGGTGTAGTTACTATAACGGACAGCAGAGTCAAATCAGCAATCAGAATAGTCTGACTTGCACAGACTTATGGTGTTGGCAAGTTAATCATGGTGTTACTAGCAGTGAAAGAGATAGGAAATCTACTAAATTCTTACCTACTAAATTCTTAAATTCTTACTGCTTATACTTGATTTCTATAAGCAGAAAAGTTCTAGGTCAAATGAACAGGTCTAACTTGATAATAAAAAGAGTGAGTCACAGCCCCTCAATCAATCTCAACTTGAGCCAGTTTATACACCCAGAACCCCCTGAATGAAGGGGAGACAAGGTCCCCTTGAGGAAAGGCCAAATGCAAGCCATTAGAACTGTCTCTGCCAAGGAAAAAAGGGACACAGAGTATTATTGTTCTGTTTACTACTGTAAATAGAGTCATTAGCCCTTATGTCTAATCATATTATAGGGCCCATTATAAGGAAGCAAGGAAGCAATTCAGAAAACTCATCTTTAAATTCTGTACCTCTAGAAACCCTCTTAGTACCAATATCTATATTAGTTAGAGTCTCCTGATAAACAAAACCAATAGAATAGCTATAGATAGATTTGAAAGAGAGAGAGAGAGAGAGAAAGAGAGAGAGACAGAGAGAGACAGAGACAGACAGAGAGAGAGACAGAGAGAGAGAGAGCAAACAGAGGAGGTTTATTATAGAAATCATCTAAGGCATTTATGGAGACCAAGAAGTCCCACAATGAAGTCATCTGTAAGCTTGAGAACCAGCAAAGAAGGTAGAATATTTCAGTTGAAATCTGAAGGCCTGAAATCAGAGGATCCCAGGGTATAACTCCAGGTTCATCAGTTGCTAGTCTTGCCTGGATTGGGTTGTTGTAATTTTCCATTGATCTTAATCACAGAGCATGGTAATACTAAGAGAAATCCTAAGGGACAACCTGTACACCAGTATACTCTTCATTACCTCCATTTTGGAGTAGTAGTGTAATTCCCCCTTGGTGGTGACAAAGATGCTTTGTTTGATCAAACTTTAGTCAGAATCCTGAACCTTCCCCTAGGATCATTCATGCACTTCTTTGTAAAATCCTTAGTAAGAATCCTGCTAAGTCAGTTTACCAAGAATCTCTCATCCTCTATATCTGATCACTCTCAATATCTAATCAGGGTTCTCATCCTCCACCATCTATAGGTGATATCTGTCAGCCTATCCTGTCTTCAGCAAGAATCCTGTCAGTTGGATTTAACCAGAACGTCCCGTAACCTTGATGTTTCCTCTTAGTAATTTTCCACTCACTGACTCCCGTCAGGTTCCTTGGCTACAAATTCCATTTGCCCACGTTTTATTTGGAATTCATCCTGGGTCTATAATGAGGTCTTTTTTCCCTTACTCAATACCCTGAAAAAAATCAGTTTTTACTGTTTTAACTACTATCTAGCTCTAATTTATATTTGACAGTTACAGTGCCACAACTTGGAAAGGATAAGATTTATCATTAGACCCCAAGACCCCTCATCTAGCACCCTAAATATGAACCTTTGAAGCCTTTTATTCACTCCTGACTGATTGGGGATCCATTTGTTCCATTTATAGAGAACAAGCAGAGTAGATTTAGCATAATTCTTAAGGGCCCTAGAATTTTCAAAATGGTAAATGAGCATTGGCTTCAACTTAAAGTCACCAGCTGCATTAGCCGCTAATAAGAAAGTCAGCCTGTCCTTTGAAGCTTTGAAGCCAGGCATTGACTTCTCTTCTTTAGCTATAAAAGCCCTAGATTTTCTTCCAATATAAGGCTGCTTCATCTACATTGAAAATCTGTTGTTTAGTTTAGTCACCTTAATTAATTATCTTAGCTAGATCTTCTGGATAACTTGCTGCAGCTGCTACATCAGCACTTGCTGCTTCACCTCGTACTTTTATGTTATGGAGACAGTTTCTTTCCATAAACCTCATGAACCAATCTCTACTAGCTTCAAACATTTTTCTGCAGCTTCTTCACCTCTCTCAGCCCTCATAGAATTGAAGAGAGTTAGGGCCTTGCTATGGATTAGGCTTTGGCTTAAGGGAATGCTGTGGCTGGTTTCACCTTTTATCCAGATCACTTAAACTTTCTCTATATCAGAAATAAGGCTGTTTCACTTTATCATTCATGTGTTCACTGGAGTAGCACTTCTAATTTCCTTCAAGAACTTTTTCTTTGCATTTACAGCTTGGCTAACTGGTTCAAGAGGTCTACCCTTCAGCCTATCTCGGCTTTTGACGTGCTTTTGTCACTAAGCTTAATCATTTCTAGCTTTAGATTTAAAGTGACAGATGTGTGACTCTTCCTTTCATGTGAACACTTAGAGGCCATTGTAGGGTTATTAATTGTCCTAATTTCAATATTGCATAGAATAGGGAGGTCCAAGGAGAAGGAGAGAGATGGTGGAATGGCTAGTGGGTGGAGCTGTCAGAACACATACAATGTTTACTAAGTTTGCTGTCTTATATGGGCATGGTTTGTGGCACCCCAAAACAATTACAACAGTAACATCAAAGATCACTGATCACAGATCACCATAAGAAATATAATAATAATGAAAAAGTTTGAAATCTTGTGAGAATTACCAAAATGTGACATAGAGACACAAAGGGAACAAATGCTGTTGGAAAAATGGCACCAATAGACTTGCTCAACACAGGGTTGCCACAAACCTTCAATTTGTATAATTTGCACGATCTCCAAAGTGCAATGAAGCAAAGTGCAATAAAATGAGGTATCCCTGTGTTGGGTATATTACCAAGGCTTTGACTGGAATGCCATATTTGATAATGATGTGCATTGAATTAGATACGACCAGGCAGTTTTAAAGAACTTAGGTTGATGTTAAGGACCCAACGTTTATAAAGCTACCCTTGGAAAATCCAGCCTGCAACCTGGCTTATAGGGTACCCTGCCTTACAGGTGAGTAATCAAAGGACTTATTCAAGAACCTCATGCCCAGGAACCTCAGCATATTTTAGGGACCTTGAGAAGAGGTCAAATCACTCAAATCTAAATGTATGGTGGCAAAATCTGGTGGCATGTTCTTGGCTTGTCTTCCTAGTCTCAAGAGTCTTTGAATAGTCCAATTAAAGATTCCTATGAAAAGTTCCAGCAAAGCACACTCAAAAGACCTATGTGGTCAATGACTATTCTTGCTGCACTTATGTAAATAATCAGGCAAGTTTAATGAGACTATACTTATTTTGCAAACAATTGTCTGACTTTGATTATCTTTGTTAGAAATGGTGGTGACTAGAGAGATAAAAATAATGTTTCAATGGAAAACTCTACACTTGTGGCTTCTATCTTGCACATTTTGCCAATACCTTCGTGTTTTTCCTCATTGAGAGAAATCTATCCACATACCTCTTTCTCAAATATCATTGCCATCAATTTTCCAATAATATTCCTTTCAATTCCTTGACCATCAAGCCAAACCTTTGGTCACAACCCATGATTGGTATAAAATCACACATCTGGCCATTTCTTTTTCCAAGCAAAGTCAACAACCAGGTGCAGTGGCCAACATTCTGCCCACCGAGAATATTTCCCTTTGCCTCTGTCCCTCAGAGACATTCCAGAAAGGGGCTGTATTGGCGATGCTGTCCATTTTCAGGTTGTGCCTGCATATTGTGCAGCACCATTAGTAAACCAGGCCCTCATGTTTTCTTCCTCTATCAACTAATTGTAGGGAGCTCCGCATAAGGCCATTGATGTAGACTAGGAGAGAGAAGGCAATGTAGCAGGAGTAGGGACACAGGCATTTGAGGCACTGCTTCATGTAACTTACTTTGCCTTCCTGGCCTGCCCAGGTCACATGTCATGTATATACCACTTCTATTTATGATGCAGTCTTGCTGTGCATGTCCAACGTTAAGACTTGTTGGTTCAGATAACATCCAGTTCATAATGGGCATCTCTGGCTGCATGCAAATTTGGTGGCTAACGGTCAAGTATTCAGTCTCAACTAAGGCACAGTAGCAGGCCAAGAGTTGTTTTTCCTAAGGAGAGTATTTATCTGTGGATGATAGCAGGATCTTGCTCCAAAATCCTGAACACCCGTGCTGTGATTCACCAAACAGCATCTCTATTTCCAATGAAACTTCAAGTACCATTGAATCTGCTGGAATATAAGGCCCAAGTAGCATAGCAGTTTGCACAGCAGGCTAGAACTGTCACAGAGCCTTCTCCTTTGGCCCACTTAAAACTAGCACCTTTTCAGGTTAGTTGATAAATGAATAGGGGAAACATACCCAAATGAGGAATACATCACACCTAAAATCCATTGAGGTGCACCAGGCATTGTTCCTTTTTCTTGGCTGTATGAGAAGCCAGACGCAACAACTTATCTTTCACTTTGAAAATGATATCTAGACATGTCCCACACCACTGGACCCCTAGATATTTCACTGACGTAGATAGCCCCTGAACTTTAGTTGGATTTACTCCCCACCTCCTGCCATACAATATATAACCAGTAAGTATAGAGTAATTGTTATTTCTACTCACTGCGTACAATCAGTATGTCATCAATTTAATGGACTTATATGATATCTTGTGGAAGGGATAAGTGATCAAGACTAAATTTTGACACAGGACTGGAGAGTCGAGGTAGGACAGTGAAAAAGTATTTCTGGCCTTACCAGGTGAAAGAAATCTGCTTCTTGTGGGCCTTATGGAGAGGTATGAAGAAAAATGCATTTGTGAGATCTCTAGCTGCATACCTAGTACCAGGGGATGTGTAAATTTGTTCAAGTAATAAAACCGCATCTGGTACATTAGCTGCAATTGGAGTCACCACTTCATTAAGAAGGCAATAATGAACTATCATTCTCCAAGATCCATCTTTCTTCTACAAAGGCTAAAGAGAAGAGTTGAATGGGGATTTGTGGAAATCATCACCTCTGCATCTTTCAAATCCTTGATCATGGCACAAATCTTCTCAATCCCTCCAGAGATGAGGTATTACTTTAGATTTACTGTATTACTAGATATCAGTGGTTCTAATGGCTTCCCTCTGGCCTTTGCCACCTTAACAGCCCTCACTACTCAGGTCAGGAAACCAATATGGGAATTCTGTCAGCTGCTAAGTATGTCTATTCCAATGACACATTCTAGAACTGAGGATATAACCACAAGACACATCTGGGGATCCACTGGACCTACTGAGAGATGGACCTGAGATAAAACTCTATTAATCAATTGACCCCCAATCCCCTCCTATGACTGGAGTCCACAGTGATGTTTTGGGTCTCCTGGAAACAATGTGAGTTCAGAACCAGTGCCCAGTAGTTCCTAAAAGATCTGATTATTTCCTTTCCTTCAATGTACAGTTAACCTAATAAAGGGCCATAAGTCCCTCTGGGGAAGGCTGGGGAAAAGCTAACAGTATAAAATTTTGTTAGTGTACCAGGGTCCTTCCTCAACGATATCTGGTCCCCCCTTCATTCAAGGGGTTCCAAGTCTGTAAACTGGCTCAAGACTAGGGATTGATTGAGGGGCTGTGACTCTCTACTTTTAAGATTCAAGTTAGTCTTTTGATCATTTGACCTGGAATATTTCTGCTTATGCAAATAAATGATAATTTAGTAGGCTTCTAATCTCTTTCACTTATAGAACAATCATGACTAACTAGCCAACACCATAGGTCTGTGTAAGGCAGACATATAGCAAGGAAACCACATCTGGTAGTTAGAGTCACCACTAGGTTAAGCTTGATATAATCCACTGTTATTCTGTAAGATCTATCTGTCTTCTGCATAGGCCAAACAGAAGTGATAAATGGGGATGTGGTGGGAATCACCACCTCTGCATCTTTTAAGTCTTATAAATGGTGACACAAATATCTGCAATACCTCAAGGAATGTGGTATGTATTGGTTTTGAATTACTATTTTCATAGGTAGAGTGAGTTCTAATGGCTCCATATGGCCTTTCCCACCATAAGAGCCCTCATGCCTCAGGTCAAGGGACTAACGGAGAGATCCTGTTGGCAGCTAAGTATCCCTATTCCAATTATGCATATTAAAACCAGAGAAATAACCACAAGATGGGTCCATGGACCACTGGACCTACTGCGAGACAGACGGAGCTTAAAACCATAGATCTCCAAAAGCACTTACTCTGACTATACGGCTATAGTGACATTTTGGGTCTTCTGGAGACAATGTGAGTTCAGAAGCATTGTCCAGTTGTCCCTGAAAATTCTGATTATTTCCTTTCCCCCAATGCCCAATTTCTCTCTTAAAAGGCTGTAGGTTCCTTTGTGTAAGGCTGGAAGAAAGATTAACAGCAAAAACTTCTGTCCATGTGTTGGGGTCCTGCATCAAGGGGACCTGGTTTCCCCTTAATTCAAGGAGTTCAGTTCTGCGTCTGTAAATTGTCTCAGGTTTGAGAATTGAATGAGGGGCTGTGACTTTATTTTTATAATTCACATTAGGCTTTTGTTCACTTGTCTTAGAACTTCACTGCTTAAACACATCAAGTGAGAAATTAGTAAGCTTCCTATCTTTTTCAGTTCCAGGAAAACTGCAATTAACTAGCCACAGCCATATATTTGAGCTAGTCAGACTATTCAGAAAGCTGCTTTAACTCTGCTGTCCATTGTAGTAAATATGCTTTCTTTGACTTTGGCAGATAGGCAAAACCACTTAGCCCATGTCACCCTGAGACCCACTGATACCCACTGCATTCAGATTTTCCAATTGAGTGGTGGCACTTCCTAATGTAAGGTCTTGCCTATAAAGAAGAGCAAGAACTTGAGCCCTTCCAAGATGCTGGAGCTCCATTCTCTAATTTTATTCTCAAAGTATTGGTAAAATGTGTGTTTCTGGACGTTCTCAGTTTGCATGAGTAGGTTTTAAATGACAAATCCAATCAAACATTCCAATCTTCCTAAGCTTTGAATCTCTTCCTTTACATTAAACCAACGGGATCAGGCATTTCTATTTCACATAGGGTTGGCCATGTTTTGACCTATATTTCAGCCAACCAACTCAACAATGTATTGGAGCCCATTCTATTCACCGGGCAGCACCACTAAATGTAAAATCTCTGCTTAGTGGGCCAGAATCAATAAATTCAGCCTGATCCAAATTTATATTACTTCCACTATTATCTCACACCATTAATATGCATTCCCGTACATATTCCCCAGGTTTCTACTTGTATAAATTGGAAAATTCAAGTAGTTCTTTCGGACCGTAGCACACCTCCTCCTGGGTCACACCTTGTACCTCACCTTTAGGGGCCTGCTGGGACCTGAGTGTGGTCATAGGTGGCAACTATCTCAGGGACAACCATTACTGTTTTCTAAGGCAATGCAGAGTTAATTCTCACAGATCAAGGTGAAAAGATGGATACCTCTATGGATTCAGAGACTGCTACCACTTGGGAAGGAAATTCCTCTGCACTGAGGTTAAAGAGGCTACTTGTGTTGGGGGTGGTGAGACCACTTCCACTGGCAAAGGCGGCTTTCAGAATTTAGGGGTTCAATATCCCCACTTTCATCAGGGTCATCCAACAAGTTCTGATACCACATTACAGGATCCCATTGTTTCCAATCAGTGCCCTCACTTTAACAATAAACACTCTAGGAGCATGGGAGTACAACTTGCCTTGAAATTCAGCCGATTACAGTTTGATAATCAGCCATTTCAGCCCTGCCAGAAGAGAAGGCTCTCCCTCAGGCACACCTAAAAGCTCTTATGTCATCGAAGCAAGCTTGAGCTGATAATATGAATCCCTGAGCTCATCATTTTCTTTCACCACTTTGTCCAAAGATATTAGGAGGAACCAACCAACATAATTGCATTTGTTTCCCAGAAATGTTTGAAAGTATCATATACAGAGTTATTTAGTTCCTTGCTTCTTATAAGTGGTTAATTAAGAGTATCTAATGTAGATATCATTCTTATGACTACAAATATTTCCCACCTTGGACCGTCGGTGCCGTATTTACTACTGGACAAGTTGTTAGTGTCTTTACATCTAATCAAATTAGAGAGAAAATTCCAGAAACCTCAGAACCAATTCAGAAAACTCATCCTTAAAATTCTGTTCCTCTAGAACCACTCTTGGTACCAAAAGCTATATTAGTCAGGGTTCTTCCAAAACAGAACTAATAGGATACACATAGATGATAGATATATAGATAAATAGACAGGTAGATAGATAGATACATATAAAAGGAGATTTATTATAGTAATTATCTCAGGTGGTTATGAAGGCCCAGAAATTTCACTATCTGCCATCTGCAAGCTGCAGAACTGGGAAATCTGGAGGTGTAATTCAGTTCAAGCCTAGAGGCCTGATTACCAGGGGAGATGATTGTATAACATTTATTCCCAGACAAAAGGCCTGAGAACAAGAGGGCAACAGGTTTAAGTCCCAGAATCCAAAGCCCCAAGAACCAGGAGCACTGATGTCCTAGGGCTGGAGAAGATGGACATCCAGCTTAAGAAGACAAATAGGGATTTGCCCTTCGTTTTTTGGTTTTATTCAGCCCCTCTATTCAGATTAGATAATGGCTGACCATATTGGTGAAGGAGAACCTATTTACTCAGTCTACTGACTCAAATGCTAATCCCTTTAGACCCCCTCACAGACACACTCAAAATAATGTTTTAACATCCATTTGTAATTCCCTTAGCCCAGTCAAGTTGACAAATAAAATTAACCATCACAAGTCCACCCTTTGTCAAAATGGCACTGATAGGAATTACATTAAATCATGGTAATCTCCAAATAAAAACAATAATGAGGTTGTAATTCTTCCTAACATAATATATTTATGTTGTAAACAATCAAAACACACTAACTTGTTCCCCAGAAGAGGATAGAAAGCCTTTGAGTGATGTTTACTCTTTTTCTTTATATCCCATAACAAATAGTATGATGTAAAATTAACAATACTTAAATATATGATATGAAGTCAATGCATCCTATGTCACATGATAAGGGAATGAGAGAGGACAGAAAACAAAAATATTTGCTTAATATATGTATGTATACACACAAATTTATTCATCACAAAATAAGGAGAAATACTCGTGACAATTACAGTCCTCATTCAAGTAATGGGTCACAACATTAAAGCTGGTATTTACACCTAATTTCTTCTATTACCCATTCTGTATTCCCTTTCTCTCAGCAATAACCTCCTCTGGTTGTGGTTCTTTTTCAGGTTGAGAGACCAAAATCTTCCTTTTTGCTGGGTCTGGGCCATTATTAGTGTTGCTTGGATTGGGTTGTTGTAGTTTCCCACTGACATTAATAAGGCATTGTAATACTAAGAGAAACCCTAAGGATTATTTTGTATTCCAGACTACTCTTCCTTATCTCCATTGCAGTAGTTATCTAATATCACTTTGGAAGTGACACAGATTCTTTGCTTCACCAAATATTAGTGAGTCTCCTGAAATTATCCTAGGATCATCTGTGCACTTCCTTGTAAAATCCTCAACAAAAACTCTGCTCAGTAAGTGTAGCAAATCTTTCATCTTCCATATCTGATCACCCTTGATATCTAATCATGTTTCACATCTTCTACCCTACAACAGGTGAGGTCTGATCAGCCTAGCCTGTCTTCAGCAAGAATCCTGTTAGGTCAAATTAGCCAGAATTGCCCTTACCATTGATGTTTCATCTTAGTAATTTTCCATTCACTGATCTACTCTAGGCTCCTTGGCTATAAATTCTCAATTGCTCATGTTTATTCTGAATTGAGCCCCATTTTATACTGGTCTCTTTTCCCCTATTGTAATAGTCCTGAAAAATACCTGTTTTTACTGCTTTAACTACTGTCCATTTCTAGTTTATTTTTGACAGTTAATGTGCTGTGACTGATATAAAATCAGATTCATTATTGGAGCCCAGTACACCTCATCCAGGACTCTAAGTGTGCATCATTGAAGACTTTATCTTTACTCCTGACTAACTGATCAGGGATCCATTGGTGAATCTGACTCCTAAACCACTGATCAAGAGAAATGTTCCTTTTAGCTGGTAGGGACAGATTCTGATTCTTAAGATTTTAAATATATTCTAGAAGCTTGGTTAGTCCCAGAAAACAGAGGATGGGTTAGAGTCCTAGGTTTCTCTGTGTGTAAGAACCTGGGTTAGAGTCCCAAGTTTCTCTGTTCATAAGTATATAGTTACCAATAGTTCAGAAATTGAGAGTTTCTCAATTTCTCAAGGGGGTCAACTGAGACCCCCTTCTAGAACCGCTGCTGAAACTATGCTCCACCAACTCCATCTTCTTCTTCTTTTTGGCATGATTTTATGAAGAACAATTTGGAACTTCAATAGTCTCTTTGCGAAATTTAAGGTCTTCTCAAATTGGATCCTTAAATCTCTCCTTTCCTATCACGGTGCTTCTGCTTCCTCCTTTTACTTATATCCTTCCAGTTCCATCGAATCCCTTGATATGTTCCCCTTCAAGCCTCTACCTCCTCTGTGCCTCTGTCCACCCTGACAGACTTTTCCCTCCACTTCAGCCTCTCAGCTCCTTGCAATCACTTGAACTTTAGCCTCTCTCCTCTCCATCAGGGGTGCTCAAGGGGCTGATGGAACCCAAAAGCAATTACCTCAGGCTGAAAATAGAAAAAAACTATTAGGAAACAGAACTGGATGTTTATTCCATTCAATTGGGTTTTGAAGACTTCCAGACAGCTGCTAGATGTCTTCTCAGTCACTGGCCTAAAATTTATTCCAGAGCCTCCATCAGTACATATAAGGGCAAAAGAAAACCTTAAAAGTCTCCTCCAGAAATACTGGTAACACCTAACGTTAACTTTTCCTTTTAGCCAGAAACACAATTCACATGAAAATAAAGTGGAGATAAACCAGTGAGATTGTTTATTAAATTTTACTGAGTCAGGTCTAAAATTTTATGTTGAAAGCTATAAGATCTGTTTGCATCTGTATGTATGTTTATATATGTTTATGTATGTATGTATCTATGCCTGTATGTTATGTACATAACACTGTTCTACTTATGGATGATATTATCAAATTAATTTAAAAAAATCCCTTAAAGAAGTTATATTGATTAAAGATAAAAGGAGCACTTCTATAAATTGAGTATTCCTAAAACTCTCAGAAATATAGAAACGAATTCTTTTTTTTTTAAGTTCACATGATCTGGGATAATCTTTGGTAAATAAAGCTAGTTTTAAATTTTTTTGTTCAAATAAAAGCAGGCATGTCTTCAGAGTTGTCAGCATTAAATACAATGCAGACATATAATTTTTTTCTACCTAGGCTTACTAGTCAAACAAGCTTATTTATCTCTATGAGATGTTTAAGGTTATAAAACTGTAAATCCAATCTAATATCAAAATATACAATAAAAATACATTGCTTGATGCACATCATGTATGGTAGAATTTTTTTAAAAAGGAAGAACTATGGGGCCGGCCCAGTGGCCTAGTGGTTAAGTTCGCATGCTCCATTTCGGGAGCCCGTGGTTCATAGGTGCAGATCCTGGGCACAGACCTACACACCACTTATCAAGCCATGCTGTGGCAGGCATCCACATATAAAAAAAAAAGTGGAGGAAGATGTGCATGGATGTTAGCCCAGGGCCAATCTTCCTTAGCAAAAAAGAGGAGGATTGGCAACAGATGTTAGCTCAGGGCTAATCTTCCTTACCAAAAAAAAAAGAAAAAGGAAGAAATATATGTTTCAGTTTTTAGGTTCTTTTCTTCTGAGATTTCTTGATATTTGCTTAATTTTGAACAAGAAAAATAATTTAGGATGATGGCTATATTGTTGATTTGGCTCATGAAAGTTTTGCAATCATTTGAAACATGAATGATAAGCACAGTGAATTAAATAGACGTTAGTGGGAAAATTTATAAATTAACTTTTTAATAATTATGTTTTATAATATGTTTTTTTTTTATACTTTTCCATTGCCATTTCTTTTTTTACCAAAATTTTATTGAGGTATAATTGGCATGTGACATTGTATTAGTTTAAGCAAAGTGGTTTGATATATGTATATATTTTGAAATGATCACCACAATAAGTTTAGTCTACATTGATCACCTCACATAGTGACAAAGTTTTTTACCTTGTGATAAGAATTTTTAAGATCTACTGTCTTAGCAACTTTCAGTGTACAATACAGTATTCTTAATTATAGTCACCATGCTGTACATTACATCTCCAGAACTCATCCATTTTATAACTGGAAGTTTGTACCTTTTGATCACCTTCACCCATTTCTCCCAACCCCTACTCCAAGCATCTGATAACAACCAATCTGTTCTCTGTTTCTATGACTTTGGTTCCTTTAGATATCACATATAAGTGGGATAATACTGTATTTTTGTTTCTCTGTCTGACTTATTTCACTTAGAATAATGCTCTCAAGGTTTAATCAATCATGTTGTTGCAAATGGCAGGGTTTCCTTCTTTATGGCTGAGTGATATCCCTACATATATATTCCATATCATATATATTTGATATTCCATTATATATATATATTTATATATTTATCCATCAATGGATACTTAGGTTGTTTCCGTGTCTTGCCTATTGTAATTAATGCTTGAATGAACATGGGGGTATATCTCTTCAAGATACTGATTTTGTTTCCTTTGGATATATGCCCAGAAGTGGAATTATTGGTTCATATAATAATTCTATTTGTAATTTCCTGAGGAACCTCCATACTATTTTCCATAGTGGTTACACCAAATTACATTCCTACAATAGGGCACAAGAGTTCCCTTTTCTACAAATCCTTGCTAACAATTGCTATCTCTTGTCTTTTTGACAGCAATTCTAGGAGGCATGAGATGATCTATCATTGCGGGTTTCATTTGCATTTCCCTTATAATCAGTTATATTTAACACCTTTTCATGTACCTGTTGGCCATTTGTATGTCTTCTTAGGAAATAAGTCTATTGAGTTCCTCTGACTACTTTTTAATCAGATTGTTTGACCTTTTTTTTTTTTTTTTTTGGTGAGGGAGATTGGCCATGAGCTAACATCCATTGCCAATTATCTTCTTTTTGCTGAGGAAGGTGGTCTTGAGCTAACATCTGTGCCCACCTTCCTCCATTTTATATATGGGATGCTGCCACAGCATGGCTTGATGAGCAGTGTATAGGTCCGTGCCTGGGATCTGAACCTGCGAATCCTGGGCCACCAGAGCAGAGTGTGTGAACTTAACCACTACGCCACTGGGCCGGCCCCAGATTGTGTGATTTTTTTGCTACTGCACTGTATAAGTTCTTTATATATTTTGGATATTAACCCCTTATCAAATATACTATTTGTAAATATTTTCTCCCATTCCTTCAGTTGCTTTTTCATTTTATTGATGCTTTTCTTTGCTATGCAGAAGCTTTTTGATTGATGTAGTCCCACTTGATTATTTTTGCTTTTGTTCCCTCTGCTTTTGATGTCAATACAAAAAATCACTGCAAGGACTGAAGTCATGGACCTTATCCAATACATTTTCTTCTTGGAGTTTTGTGGTTTCAGGTATTATGTTCAAATCAAATCAATTTATAAAATTCATAAATGAACCTTAAAATAATTGTTTTGTAATATTTTATATATTTTATAATAATTATGTTTTAAAATATGTCTACTTAAAAATAGGTTCACAAACCTTTTTTGCAACCTGAAACTTTACAGCTGTACTAGGATAATGTAAAGAACGAGTAATCATTGAATATCTAGATCATTAAGATAAAATATGAAAACATTATTGATGAATATAAGTTTATCTAATTTTGGCACTTTGTTTTTATATGGTTTAAAAAGCTATATGGTGTCTGTTTTCAAACATAAGAAATTGTACTATGAAAAAGGCATATGCCTCTAGAAAATTACAAAATGTTGTATTCATAAATACGTGACCAAATGATACTATGCGTCAGACAGTTAACATTTGCTTACCCCCTGGTTTTCTCTGTGAAATAAAAGAGACTATTGGTTAAAAATATTAATTGACATGTATAAATAAAACTACTAGGACTAATAAGGGTAAAGAAAAAAACCTCTATTGATGGAAAGTAACGCATGCTATTTTTAAATAATAAAGGAATGAAGGGTGTGTTTTTCTTAAGAAAAAAAAGTACTTTTGTCCTAATATAGAATGAGTGGTCATTCCAGGATGAGAAAAAAAGGGATAAGACAAAAACTGAATGGATATAAGAAAAAAAAAAAAGTAGTAAAGGATTGTGGGGAAGGAATTTGGAAAAAGAATATTGTGTTATAAACCTGGCTAAGATTCAGATGTATTTATTTATAAGATTTTTAAAATTTAGCCTTTGAATTAATAATACACTGATGCAAAACTAGAATTTGGCCCTCTCTCTCTGCTCTAAGACATTTTCTTAGATTATTGGTCCTAATAAGAAATTGTTTAAAAAAAAACATTCCTTTGCCTTCTAAGTATTCTTCCTGGGAAATCAATATTTTGTGTTTTAAAAAAATTTCCTACACTTCATGTTGTCTATATCAAGTCATTGATTACTTAAGAAGACATCGTCTTCTCAATATTAAAAGAGTTAGATATTTTACAATGATGTAACTTTCTGAATTTCCTTTGACATCTTTAAATTGCCACTTTGGTTAAATTGATAACTAAATATACTTTCTCAGTGACTTGTGATCCTATTTAACCAAGTGTTCAAACCTGTTGACATTTTGACAACTTCCTCAAATTAAATTCTAATTGGAGTATTTGTGATCTCAGATTAACTTTGAGATTTCCCAGAGAGCCTCTGGAAAAATCTCAAAGGATTTTTCTCTCACCTTGTGTAAGAGAGATGCTAAATTAATTAGATTTATTTGTTATGTTAAATAACATGGGAAGTATTGCCAAATAAGATGTAATGATAAACCTTCTTAGGTTGTATGTGTGTGGATATGTTATTAACATAGATATTCCAGAAATTGTATGAAGTTCATAGAAATTTGTTAATCCTCATTGTCCAGTTATTATGTTTAAATGTTGTATGCAACAAAAATAACTAATTTTTGTTATCAAATGAACTCTCATCCAAAGTTTTCTATGGCCTTTTAAGTCATTTGTCATTCATGGAAAGTTATTGTTTTGCTTTGATTCTTCTCTGAAAGTGTTTACAATCATCTACAGGCAAGACTGCTCCATAATGGTAACACTTGACAAACTTTGAGACCATGCCCCTGGACTGAGTAAGAATTTCCAGAAGTAATGCAGAAGCTGATGGGTTCATAAACTACTAACTCCAGATCTAGCAGAGGAAAAATTAATTACATGGGGTTGAATGAACAGATGAGGATAATTATAATTTTCATAACTTTTTGTTTAAATATGGCTTTTTTAATATTTTGTTTTTCATATAGAAGAAATTTTTTCCTCAAGCTACATGTAACTTATAGCAATTTTTTAAGCTACGTCTTTGTGAACTAAAATGAAAAAATCACTTTTTCTCTCTACCTAATCCCTCTATAATTGGAAAACTCTTAGCGAGTGTTCTTATTTTTATGGCAATATAATTATTTGCATAGATTCAATAAGAATCTGTTCTCCTTCTCTTAGGACACAATTGGAAACATTGGATATATTACCAAGGCTGTGATGAAATGTCATATTACAGAATAATGTGCGTTAAATCAAATATGGGCAGACAGCTTAGAGGAAGGTTAACCTTAAGGAGTCAATTCTTATAAAACCTCTTTGGAAAAATTAGCTTTCACCTGTCTTATAGTTTCCAGCCTTACAGGTCAGTAAAGAAGGTCACTTCCTGGCAGGCCCAGGAATCTCAGGATATTTTCAGGATCCCCATAAGTGAGGAATTCACCCAATTCTGTAGATATTGCAGGCAAATTCTGGCAATGAGTCCTTGGCTTGGCTTCTTAGCTTCGAGAGGCTTGAAAAGCCCAATCTGAGATTCCTTATGAAAAGTTCCAGCAAAGCAAACTCTAGAGCTCTATGTGGCCAATCACTATTCCTACTGCACTTATGTAAATAAGCTGCCCAAGTTTAATGACACTAGACATATTTTGCAAACAAGTTTGTCTTTGATTATCTCTAATTGAATGGTGGTGACTGTGGAGAAAAAAATTATGTTTTAAGGCAAACTATTATGTACCCTCTTGAATTCCATGTTATACATTTTGCCCATCAACGCCCAAATCATAAATTCTTCTAGTTTCCACCAATATTTGGTTACAACTCTCCAAATTAATGTTTTCAGTTTATCTCCCACCTCAGTTGAAATCATTGGGAACGAAAACTGTCTTTTTCCTAAAACTCTACAAGTCAAAGCTGGATGACTTGATATAGACCTCAAGTAAATCACCACAATCACTTATGGACAAACTTTGCGCTCATTGCTATATGGGCCGCTCAGAAAATCCACCAGAACACCCAGTGCCATCAGCACAGACATTCAAACCACAAACCAGGAAATTCATTTGATTGCTACTGCTTTCCTCTGTCTCCATGTAAAGATGCTTTGAGTGCAACATCTAGAAATCTTCTTGATGTGCTACCCTCTGAAATCAGAAACTGGGTTTTAACATTAATCTTTGTTTTTCTATTATTTTTATAGAAAACCCTCCTCTTTAAATGCATCGTGGCTAGCACCATAAAGCATATCCTCTACTACCAAATATCGACAGTTGATCCAGCAGATCCTTAATGAACAAAAGATGATTAAATTAGAAATGGATCTATATTGTTCCAAGGAATAAAGAGTCTCTTCATTCCTTTGAACAACAGAATGAACTGACAAAGATTTTTCCCTTGGCTACCTAGTCAGGCTCCTGCACTTTCTCCTAGGCCCATCTGTGCACTTCCTTCTAAAATTCTCAGTGAGAACTCTGCTAAGTCAGTTTAGCAAGAATCCTTCACCCTCCATATCTTATCACTTTCAATATCTAATCAGGTTTCTCATCCTCCATCAACCACCAGCTGATGCCTGGTAGACCTGGCCCGTCTTCAGCAAGAATCCTGTTAGCTGAGCTTAGCCAAATCTCCCTTACAGGTCATGTTTCTTCCTGGTAATATTCCTTCCACTGACCCCTCAGGCTCCTTGGCTATCAATTCTTACCGGCACATGCTGTCTTTAGAACTGACTCCAGTTCAGTACTGAGGATACTTTTACCCTATTGCAACAGTCCTGAATAAATCTGTTTTTACTGTTTTGACTATTGTCCATCTCTGGGTTTTCTCTGACAGTAGTCACCAACAATCACCCTAGCTGGTATCAAATTGCCTTCCTTGTGTTATGATTCAGAGGCCTAAGGAGCCCAGTATGGCTGGGTGGCAGTTTTAACTTCCATTCAGGGGAATCATTGTTTTTTCTCATGGTACAAGCATTCCTCTCTCTGAAATTAAGACCTCTAGGTCAGCAGAACATAAAGTCAAGGGAACAGGAAGAAAAAATGATGCCACTCACATTCCTTGAGGTCACGGGTGCCACCTTCATTCCTTAACTCCTGGACCCATGAAATCTGGACATAAGAGAAACATTATCATATGTTGGTTGCTGATTCAGAACATATACAGCCTCCTGGAGAACCTTACCACAGCCCTGCAGCATATTGCCACCTCACTGGCTATGTAATTGAGTCTTCTAAAGGCCCTTCTACCATTCTATCAAGCCAGCTGCTTCAGAAATGTTGGGGAACATGGCATGACCAGGGAATTCATGAGCATGGACCCATTGTTACACTTCTTTTGCTGTGAAGTGAGTTCTTTGATCCAAAACTCTGCCACGTGGTATAACAGGACAGTAGACAAGGCATTCTTTAAGTCCATGGATCATAGTTTTGGCAGTAGTTTTGCATGCAGGGAAGGCAAAGCTGTACCAAGATTTAATGTCTACTCTGGTAAAACAAACAAACAAACAAAAAAGGCGGGGGTGGGGGTCAAATGTAATCTACCCGCCACCAGGAAACTAGCTGATCACCATATGGAATTGTAACATATGAGAAAATCAGTGTTGCTGTTCATAGCTGGCAGACTGGGCACTAGACCTTGGTGAAGGAAAGTCAATGTTGTTGAGCTGATGCATAACATCCATCCTTGCCACCATTGCCACTTTGTTCATGAGTCCATTTGACAATTACAGGGGGTGCTGGGGAAAGAAGCAGACACTTAAAAAACTGTCATCCTATCTACTTTATTAAAATCTCCTCTGCTGAGGACACACTTTGGTGAGGATTCACATGGGAAACATATATCTTCTTGGGGGTTTTTTTGTTCACTGAGAGAAGTCTATTCATATACCTATTCCTCAAATTTTATTGCTACTAATTTTACAATCAAGTTCCTTTTAAGACCCTGACCATCAAGCCAAAGCATTGGCCACAGCCCACAATCCAATATATAATCACACTGCTGGCCATTTCTCTTTCCAAGGTAAATGAGCCACCAAGTACTCAGCCTGAAGTTCTGCCTACTGGGAGTATTTCCCTTCTCCACCATCCTTAAGAGATGTCCCAGAGTGGGGTGTATGGCTACAGATCTCCAAATTCATTGCCGGCATATTTTACAAAACCATCATTAAATCATAACCATGTCTTTTCTTCCTTTGTACACTGATATAAGGGAGTTCTCCATAAGTCATAAGCCCAAGTTGGGAGAGAGAAGGCAGTGTAGCATGAGTTAGGACACTGGACATTTGGGCCAAATATACATGTTACTTACTTGTGTCTTCAGGGCATGCCCTGGGCTGATCACTTACATACCACTTTCATTTCAAGATGCAGCTCTTCAGTTCACTCCCAAATTTATGATTTGTTGGGTCAGACAACACCAAGTTCATGATGAACAGCACTGGTTGCATGGTAACTTGGTCCATGGTCAAGCATTCATTTTCTGGTAGGCCCAGCAGCAGGCCAAGAACTGTTTCTCAAAAGTAGAGTAGATATCTGCAGATGATAGTTTGACTTTGCTCCAACATCCTACTAGCCTGCCCTGCACCTCACCTATAGGGGCTTCCAAAGGCTTCAAACAAAAATCCCTATTTGCCAATGAAGCTTCTAGAACATTTGGTCTGCTGGAACATGTGACTCAAATGGCAGAGCAGCTTGCCTAGTAGGCTGGACCTGTTGCAGACCGTTCTCTTATTCTGGGCCCCTCTCAAAACTAGCAGCTTTTTGCATTACTGGATAAATGGGCCAGAGTAACCACCCAAATGAGGATATGCTGCCTCAGAAACCTAAAGTGGTCAACTAGACATTGTGCCTATTTCTTGGTTGAGGGAGGGGCTTGCTGCAGAAACTTATCTTCCACATTAAAAGGGATATCTGGACAATCCCCACACCACTGAACTTCTAGAAAATCACTGATGGTGAAAGTCCTTGAATCTCAGATTTATTCCATACCCTCTGACACACAAATGTCGTCCTGAGTCTAAAATGTCTTCCTGTTCATGCTTACTAGGTCCAATCAACATAATGCTATCAATGTAATGGAGTAGTTTTATTTTCTGTTTTAAAACAGAAAGATGATCAAGATCCCTGAAAAATTGAATAGTGACACGCTGGAGAGTTAATAGGCCTCTGAGGTAAAACCATGAAGGTATTTTCTGGCCTTGCCAGCCGAGTGAAAAATGTTTCTGATGGGCCTTATTGACAGGTAGAGAGAAAAAGCACATACCCAGATCAACAGGTGCATACCAGGTACCAGGGGATATGTAAATTTGCTCAAGCAATAAAACCATACCTGGTGCAGCAGCTACAGGTGGAGTCACCATTTGGGTCAAGCTTGTAATAATCTTTATCCTAGATCCATCACTCTACTACCGAGGTCAAACAGAAGAGGTGAATATGGCTGTGGTGAGAATCACCACCCTTGCATCCTGCAAGTAAGTCCTTGATGGCACGACTTGCTACAATCTGTACAGGAATGTGAGGTACTGCTTCTGATTGATCAATTTCGTAGATGTAGTACTTCTTTTTTTATTATTTCTTTTTTGGAGAAAGATTCACCCTGAGATAACATCTGTTGCCAATCTTCCTCTTTTTTTTCCCTCCCCAAAGCCCCAGTACATAGTTGTTTATTCTAGTTGTAAGTCCTTCAGGTTCTTCTATGTGAGCTGCCACCACAGCATGGCTCCTGACAGATGAGTGGTGTGGTTCTGCACCCGGGAACTGAACCCAGGCTGCACAAGTGGAGTACGCCAAACTTTAACCACTAGGCCATCAGGGCTGGCCCAGTGTGGTACTTCTAATGGCTTCCATTTAGCCTTTCTCACCATAATATCCATCACTCCAGATCAGGGAACCAATATGGGAATTCTGCCAGATGCTAAGTATTTCTACTCCAATTATGCATTGTAGAACTTGAAGAAATACCCAGAGGATGGGTTCAGAGACCCACTCGACCCGCTTGTGAGATGGACCTGTGCTAAAATCACATTGAGCGCCTGACCCTCATAAGCTCCTACTCTGACTGCAGGGTCACGGTGATGTTTTGGGTTTCCTGCAAAAAAGTCAGTTCAGAACCAGTGTCCAGTAGTCTCTGAAAGTTCTGATCATTTTCTTTCCTACAAGGGACAGTTACCCTGGTAAAAAGCAGAAGGTCCCCTTGGGGAAGGCTGTGAGAAAGATTAACACTATAAAATTTTGTTACTGTAATGGGGCCCTTCCTCAGGGGAACCTGTTCTCTTCTTCATTCAAAGGGTTCTAGGTCTGTAAACTGTCTCAAGTCTGGGAACTGATTGAGGGGCTGTGACTCACTATTTTTGTAATTCAAGTTAGGCTTCTTTTCACTTGTCCACAACTTTTCTGCTTATATAGATCAAGTAAGAATTTATGAGGCTTTCTGTCTTTTTCACTTTAAGGAATATCATGATTAACTACCCAAAGCCAAAGTTCTATGCAAGTCAGACCACTCTGATTGCTGCTTTGACTCCGACTTCCATTATAATAGCTGCATCTACCTTGTAAAGCCACTTGGCCTCTTTCACCACATGATCCAATTACTTCCACTGCATTTAGATTTTCCAATTAAGTGGCTTGGTTCCCATTGTAAGGTCTGGTCCATAGAGAAGGCCAATCATGAGCTCGTCAAGATGGTGGGATTCCATTCCCAAATATTTTTCTCAAAATATTGGTGAAAGGTATATCTCCTGGACCTTTCCAGTGTGGGTAAGTAGGTCTTGAAGGACAAATCCACTCTAATAACACAATATCTCTAAGCTTTTTAATCCCTTTCTCTACATTAAATCAAGGGAGTTGGGCATTTCCATTTAACTAAAGATGAGTCACCTTTTGATCCATGTTTCAGTCAACCAGACCAACAAAATCTAAGAGCCCTTTCTAACTTGTTGACCTGAAACATTAAATGCAGAGTCTTTATTTTGTGGGCCCATATCAATAAATTGGCCTGATCCAAATTTATGTCCTTCCATCTTATTCCACATCTTTATTATGCATTCTCACACATATCCCCCAGATTTCTGCTTATATATATAGAAAACTCAGGTTATTCCTTTGGAGTATAGTGCACCTCGTCATGGGTCACACTTTCTATCTCTCCTTCAAGTACTTGCTGGGACTTGAGGCTAGTCACAGGTGGCAACTTCCCTAGGGAGGCCATTACCATATTTTTAGGAAATGCAGGATTAATCTTCTCACATGGCAGTTGAAATGCTGATATCTCTGTAGATAAGGAGACTGCTCCCACTTGGCATGTGGGATGCCGCTGCCACTGGTGTTTGAGTGGGCATTTTTATTGTGAGTGGAAAGACCACATTGACTTGGCATGGGGAGAACACTTCAACTGGCAAAGACAACTTATCAGATTTTAGCAGACCCATCCCAGTTTCATTATGGTCTTCCCAGACGTCATATCCCAATTTTTAGGATCTCACTCTTTCAAAATCAATGCCCTCACTTTAACAGTGGACATCCTTTGAACCTGGGAGTTCAACTTGCTTTGAAATTCAGTCAATCACAATTTAATTTTCATTAACTTCATTCCTGTCAGGAGATAAGGCTGTCCCTCTGGGCAAACCTAGACACTATTAGGTAATTGATGCAATTCTAGAGCTGAGAATTTGAATCCCTAAGCACATCTTTTTTTTTTTTAATTCACTACTTCAACCAGAGATATTAGGAAGAATCAACCAACATCTCTGTATTCCTTAGTTTTGAAAAATGTTCATACTATAATACATAAAGTTACTTAGTGCCTTACTTCTACAAGTGGTTGATTAGGAGAGTCAAATACAGATATTTTGCTTATCCATATAAACAGCTCTCACCATTATATACCAGTGCTCTATTTATTACTGGAAATAGAGTCATTAGCATCTTTAAATCTGATTAGATTAGAAAACCAATTACAGAAACACCATACAAATCTAGAAATCTCATGTTTAAAATTCTGTTCCTCCAGATCCTCGCACAGTATCAAAATTTATATTAGCATTCTCCAGAAAAACAACCAATAGGATAAAGAGATAGATAGATAGATGATAGATAGATAGATAGACAGATAAATAGATAGATAGATAGATATAAGAGAAGCTTTATTATAGGAAATGTGTCATTCTGTTACAGAGGCCAAAAAGTGCCACAATATGCCATTACAAGCTGGTTTAACAGGAATGTAGGTGCTATAATTCATCCCGTTTCCAAAGGCCTGAATGAGAGGTGTTGATGGTGTAATTCCTTGTCTCAAGTCAAATGCCTAAGAACTAAAGAGCCACAGTGTAAGTCCCAGAGTTTAAAGTCCAAAAAGCAAGAACACTGATGTCTAAGGGCAGGAAAATATGTATGTCCAGCTACTTGAGAGGAGAGAGAATTTGCCTTTCATTAGCTCCATTGGGTACATCTATTTGGATTGGGTGACGCCTGCTCACATCTGCTAAAATCACATTGAACGCCTGACTCTCATAAGCTCCTACTCTGACTGAAGGGTCACGGTGATGTTTTGGGTTTTCTGCAAAAAAGTCAGTTCAGAACCAGTGTCCAGTAGTCCCTGAAAGTTCACGCAGTGGCCAGTGCATGACTCTGAGAGCAGATGGGGGAAAAGGCAGCCCTCTAGGGAATGCTTTCGTTCTTGGAGGTGCTTCCCAGCCCACAGGAATGGCCCATACTGTGACAGCTCAGACACTACATGGGCACCCCCACCAAGCCAAGCAGCGCAGGCAGGCCACCAGTGAGTGCAGAGCAAGAGCATGGGCAGGAAAGAAAGCCCCCCTCCCTCCATCTTGTCTGGCACACCAGCTGGGCTGATAGGCCAGGGAAGGGGATCCCTCCCAGAGTGTCTGTACCTGTGTGTGTGAAGCAGCGGTGGCTAGTGGGCAAAGAGATCCCTATGATACAACTTCCAACAGACAGGAACAACTTCCAGTGGACATGGTGGGCTCAGAAAATACAGATCCTGCCCCTCCTAATGGTAGCAGGTGGAATCTGTGACCAGATACTACCACTTTGTGCTGGCAAACGTCCACCCAATCAAACAGCATGAAGAAATACATTAACACTCCAGACCAGAAGAAAAATGACCAGTATCCAGGAATCAATCCTGAAGTCACAGAAATTTACAATCTAAATGACAGAGAATTCAAAATAGTTATCATAAAGAAACTCAATGAATTACAAGAAAACACAGAAATACAGTTCAGTGAACGCAGGAATAAAATTTATGAGCAGAGAGAATTCTTCACAAAAGACATTGAAACTCTAGAAAAAAATCAAACAGAAATGGTGGAGATGGAGAACACAATGAATAAGATAAAAAACAATCTAGAATCCTTAAAAAACAGAGCTGACATTATGGAGGACTGAATTAGTAATTCAGAGGACAGAAATATAGAAATGCTTCAGGTGGCAGAGGATAGAGAACTAAGACTAAAAAGAAATGAAGAAATCCTCTGAGAAATATCCAACTCAATCAGGAAATGAAACATAATGATTATAGGTATTCCAGAGGGAGAAAGGAGAGAGATTGTTCAAAGAAATAATAGCTGAGAATTTCCCAAACCCGGGGAAGGAACTGGAATTACATGTAAATGAAGTCAATAGAAATAAAGACATCAATTTTTGTAAAAAGACCCCCTCTAAGTCATATATTAGTAAAACTGGAAAAGTTAATGACAAAGAAAAAATATTAAGGGCAGCAAGGTAGAAGAAAATAACCTAGAAAGGATCCTCTATCAGGCTTTCAGTGGATTTCTCAGCAGAAAACTTATGGGCTAGGAGAGAGTGGAATGATATATTCAAAATTCTGAAAGACGAAATCTTTCAGCCAAGAATACTCTATCCTTCAGATAAGATGGAGAAATAAAAACTTTCCCAGATAAACAAAAGCTGAGGGAGTTCATCACCACAAGACCCCCCCCCCACAAGAAATGATCAAGAAGGCCCTCATACTAGAAAAAAAAAGGTTTACAAAGCCTTGAGAAAGGAGATAAATAGACAGACAAAATCAGAAAATTGAAGCTCTCTATCACAGCAGGTTAGCAGAGACTTAATTCTAACATTAAAGATAAAGGAAAGGAAAGCATCAAAAATAACTATAAGCACTTCATTTTAATCACAAACTCACAACATGAAACAGACTAAGTTGTGACAACAATAACTTAGGGAAGAGGAAAGGGATTGAAACTGCTTAAGCTATCTGAAAATGGACTATCTCATCTATGAGATCTTTTGCACAAACCTCATGATTACCACAAAAGAAAAAAACAGAATAGAGACACAAATGATAAATAAAGAGAGAACCATTGTAGAAAATCACAAAAGTGAAATGAGAGTCAGAAATACACGGGACAAGAAACAAGTGAAACAGAGGACAACCAGAAAACAAGAGATAAAATGGCAATAGTAAGCCTGGATATATCAATAATCACTCTAAATATAAATTGATTGAATTCTCCAATCAAAAGACACAGAATGGGGCCGGCCCCGTGGCTTAGCGGTTAAGTGCACGCGCTCTGCTGCTGGTGGCCCAGGTTCGGATCCTGGGCGTGCACTGACGCACCGCTTCTCCGGCCATGCTGAGGCTGCATCCCACATACGGCGGCTAGAAGGATGTGCAGCTATGACATACAACTATCTACTGGGGCTTTGGGGGGGAAAATAAATAAATAAAATCT
Source organism: Diceros bicornis minor (assembly GCF_020826845.1). NCBI lineage: Eukaryota > Metazoa > Chordata > Mammalia > Perissodactyla > Rhinocerotidae > Diceros > Diceros bicornis. The sequence continues at coordinate 76,716,498 of NC_080744.1, forward strand.
TTAAAAAAAAAAAAGACACAGAATGGCTGGATGGATTAAACAAACAAGACCCGACAATATGCTGCCTCCAGGAAACACATCTCAGCTCTAAAGACAAACACAGGCTCAGAGTAAAGGGATGACAGATGATACTCCAAGCAAATGGCAAAGAAAAGAGAGCAGGTGTTGCCAAACTTATATCAGACAAACTAGACTTCAAGAAAAAAAGGCAATGAGAGACAAAAAGGGGCAGGACAAAAGGATAAAAGGGACACTCCACCAAGAGGACATAACACTTATGAATATATATGCACCCTAACACAAGAGCACCAAAGTACATAAAGCAACTATTAACAGACCTCGAGAGAATTTAATAGCAATGCAATAACAGTAAGGGAACTCAATACCTCACTTTCATCAATGGATAGATCATCCAGACAGAAAGTCAACAAGGAAAGAGTGGAATTAAATGAAAATCTAGACCAGATGGAGTTAATAGATATATATATATATATAGAATACTTCATCCAAAAACAGCAGAATACACATTCTTCTAAAGTTCATATGGAACATTCTAAAAGATAGACCATATGTCGGGAAATAAGGCAAGCCTCAATAAATTCAAGAAGATTGAAATCATATCAAGCATCTTTTCTGATCATAACACTATGAAACCAGAAATCGACTACAAGAAAAAAGCTGGGAAAGTCATGAATATGTGGAGACTAAACAACATGCTACTGAATAACCAATGGATCAATGAAGAAACTAAAGGAGAAATCAAAAAATATCTGGAGACAAAGGAAAATGAAAAGACATACCAACTCATATGGGATGCAGCAAAAGTGATCCTAAGAGGGAAACCCATTGCAATGCAGGGCCCACATTAACAAATAAGAAAAATCTCAAATAAGAAATCTTAAAGAACACCTAACAGAACTAGAAAAAGAAGAACAAACAAAGCCCAAAGTCAGCAGAAGGAGGGAAATAATAAAAATGAGAGAAGAAATAAATGAAATTGAAACCAAAAAAATCAGTAGAAAGGATCAACGAAACTAAGAACTGGTTCTTTGAGAAGATGAACAAAACTAACAAACCCTTATCCAGACTCACTAAGAAAAAAAGAGAGAAGGCTCAAATAAATACAGTTAAAAATGAAAGAGGGGAAATGAAAATGGATACCACAGAAATAAAAAGGATTAGAAAAGAATACCATGAAAAAATATATGCCAACAAATTGGACAACCTGGAAGAAACAGATAAACTCTTAGACTCATACAACCTTCCAAAACTGAATCAAGAAGAAATAGAGAATGTGAATAGACCAATCACAAGTAAAGAGATTGAAATTAATCAAAAACCTCCCAAAAAATAAAAGTCCAGGACCAGATGGCTTCTCTGGAAATTCTACCAAACATTCAAAGAAGATTTAATACTTATCCTTCTCAAAATATTCCAAAAAATTGAAGAAGACGGATCACTTCCTAACTCCTTCTGTGAGGCCAACATTACCCTGATCCCAAAGCCATACAAAGACAGCACAAAGAAGGAAAATTACAGGCCAATATTGCTGATGAACACAGATGTAAAAATACTCAAGAAAATATTGGCAAACTGAACACAGCTATACATTAGAAGGATCATACACCACGATCAAGTGAGATTTATACCAGGGATGCAGGGGTGGTTCAACACCCACAAATAAATCAGTGTGATACACGACATTAACAAAATAAGGAATAAAAATCACATTATCATATCAGTAGATGCAGAGAAAGCACTTGAAAAGATCCAACATCCATTTATGATAAAAACTCGCAATAAAATGGGTATAGAAGTACCTCAACATAATAAAGGCCATACGTGACAAACCCACAGTCAACATCACACTTAACGGTGAAAGACTGAAAGCCATCCCTCTGAGAAAAGGAACAAGACAAGGGTGCCCACTCTTGCCACTCCTATTCAGTTTATACTGAAGGTTTTGGCCAGAGCAATTAGGCAGGAAAAACAAATAAAAGGTATCCAAATTGGAAAGGAAGAAGTGAGATTCTTGCTGTTTGAGGATGACATGATTCTAGATATAGAAAACCCTAAAGAATCCATCAGAAAACTATTAGAAACAATCAGAAACTACCGCAAAGTTGCAGGGTACAAAATCCACTTACAAAAATCAGTGGCATTTCTATACTCTAATAACGAACTAACCAAAAGAGAACTCAAGAATACAATCCCATTTAGAATCACAACAAAAAGAATAAAATATCTAAGAATAAATTTAGCCAAGGAGGTGAAAGACTTATACAATGAAAATTATAGGACTCGATTGAAAGAAATAGATGATGACATAAAGAAATGGAAAGATATTCCATGCTCATGAATTGGAATAATAAACATAGTTAAAATGTCCATATTACCCCAAGCAATCTGTAGATTCAATGCAATCCCAATCAGAATACCAATGACATTCTTCATGGAAATAGAACAAAGAATCCTAAAATTCATATGGAACAACAAAAGACCCAAAATAGCCAAAGCAATCCTGAGTAAAAAGAACAAAGCTGGAAGCATCACAATTCCTGATTTCAAAATATACTACAAAGCTTTGGTAATCAAAACTGCATGGTACTGGTACAAAAAAAGACACACAGATCAATGGAACAGAATTGAAAGCCCAGAAATAAAACCACAAATCTACGGACAGCTAATCTTCAACAAAACAGCCAAGAACATACAATGGAGAAAAGAAAGTCTCTTCAATAAATGGTGTTGGGAAAACTGGACAGCCACATGCAAAAGAATGAAGGTAGACCATTATTTTATGCCATATACAAAAATTAACTCACAATGGATTAAAGACTTGAAGGTAAGATGTGAAACAATAAAACTCCTAGAAGATAATATAGGCAGTACATTCTTTAACATCGATCATTAGCAGTATCTCTTCGAATACCATGTCTACGCAGGCCAGGGAAACAAAAGAAAAAATAAACAAATGGGAGCACATCAGACTAAAGAACTTCTGCAAGGCAAAGGAAACCAGGAATAAAACAAAAAGACAACCCACCAACTAGGAGAAAATATTTGCAAGTCATATATCTGACAAGAGATTAATCTCCAAAGTATATAAAGAACTCATACAACTCAACAACAAAAAAACGTACAACTCAATAAAAAAATGGGCAGAGAATCTGAACAGACATTTTTTCCAAAGAAGATATACCAATGGCCAACAGGCACATGAAAAGATGTTCAACATCACTAATCACTAGGGAAATGAAAATCAAAACTACAATGAGATATCATCTTATACCTGTTAGAATGGCTATAGTTACCATGACAAAAAATAAGATTGTTGGATAGGATGTTGAGAAAAGGGAACCCTCATACAGTGCCAGTGGGAATGAAAACCGGTGCAGCCACTATGGAAAACAGAGATTTTTGGGGATTTCTCAAAAAATTAAAAATAGAAATACCATATGACCCAGCTATACCACTACTGGGTGTTTATCCAAAGAACTTGAAATCAACAATTCAAAGAGACTTATGTACCTCTATGTCCATTGCAGCATTATTAACAATAGCCAAGATGTGGAAGCAACCTAAGTGCCCATCAACTGATAAATGGATAAAGAAGATGTGTTATATATATAAAACAGAATACTACTCAGCTACAAAAAAGAGAAAATCGTCCCATTTGCAACAACATGGATGGACCTTGAATGTATTATATTAAGTGAAATAAGCCAGACAAAGACAAACACTGCAAGATTTCACTTATATGTGGAAGATAAACAAACATATGGAAAAGAGAACATATTCATGGTTACCAGGCGGGAAGGAGATTGGGGGTGGGAAAAAGGGGTAAAGGGGCACATATATATGGTGAGTGATAAATAATAATGTACACCTGAAATTTCACAATGTTATAAACTATTATGTCCTCAGTAAAATAAAAATAATTGAACATGGAAGCTTCTCAGAGAACTGAAAATCACTTTCTTGACATGCTTTTGAAAATGTGCTCCACTAATTTTGTGTGCTTCCTTTCCTGTTGGCAATATTCTACCTAAGATAATTTGTAACTTTAAAAGTCTCTTTGGGAAATTTAAGGTTTTCAAAACTGGCTCCTTAAACCTCTCTCTTTTCCCATTAGTGCTGCTCCTGCTTCCCCCTTTTACTACTCTGGATCTTCCCTCCAGTTCCCTTGAATCATTACTATGCCCCCTTTCAAGCCCCAACCTCCTCTATCCCTCTGTACACCCTGCCAGACTTTTCCTTTGCCACTTCAGGTTCTCAACTCCCAGTCACTTGAACTTTAGGCCCCCTACCCTCCATCAAGGGCTCTCAAGGGACTGAGGGACACTCAAAAGCAACCACCTGAGTCTGAATGGAGAAAAAAAGCAGTTTAGAAACAGACTGTTTTGTCTACTAGATCATTTTCAGAGACATCCAGACAGCTGCTAGATGTCCCTTCAGTCACTGGCCTAAAATTTAATCCACAGCCTCCATAAGATTACATGTCAATGCAAAAAAAAAAAAAAAATCACCTTCATAAATATTGGCAAACAGGTAACCTTAACTTATTCCATTTGCCCATAGCACAATTCAAATAAAAATGTAAAGTGGAGATTGGGGGCTGGCCCAGTGGCGTAGTGGTTAAGTTTGCACAAGTGAGTTAAATAGATGTGAGATAAAGTTTATAAATAAAATAATGTTTCATATGTGTTTTATATAATTTCAATGTCTTATAATAATGTTTTTAATCATTATATTTTTTAAAAATTATGTTGTATATATGTCTACATAAAAATAGTTTCACATATCTTTTTGTTAACTTGAAACCTTAAAGAGATTGTCTGTTAAGGTAAAAAATGGATATTCATTGAATATCTACATCGTCCTAAACAAGGTAAAATATGGATCTACTTTGGCATCTTGTTTTTATACTGTATAAAGAAATTAAGTATATTTGGGTTTGTTAATAAACATGATAAATTGTACTATGAAAAGGCATATTCCTCTAGAAAATTATGAAATTATGTATTCATGTGGCCGGCTGGGTGGCGCAAGCGGTTAAGTGCACGTGCTCTGCTGCGGCGGCCCAGGGTCGCCGATTCAGATCCCGGACATGCACCAACACACCACTTGTCAAGCTAGGCTGTGGTGGCGTCCCATATAAAGCAGAGGAAGATGGGCACAGATGTTAGCCCAGGGCCAGTCTTCCTCAGCAAAAAGAGGAGGATTGGCAGATGTTAGCTCAGGACCAATCTTCCTCACCAAAAAAAATAATAATAATAATAAAAAATTATGTATTCATAAATTTTCTATAGGAATGATACCATGTGCCAGACAGTTAAGAATTGCTTACTTCTTAGTTTTCTCTGTAAAAGGAAGGAGGCTATTGGTTAAAAATACAAATCAATATATGTAAATAAAACTACTAGGACCAATAACAATAAAGAAAAAATAAAAAGTATGTATGAAAGAAATTCAGATGTGTTTTTAATAAGGGAGGAAGGTTGTGTTTTTCTTAAGGAAAACAGTGACTAAATATATATATATAAGGAAAACTGGACTAAAATATAATTACTGGTTGTTCCAGAGTCAGAAAGAGGTAAAGAATAAGACAAAACCTGAATGGATATATATATATATATATATTTTTTTTTTTTTTTTTTTTTTTTTGTGAGGAGATCAGCCCTGAGCTAACATCCGCCAATCCTCCTCCTTTTTTTTGCTGAGGAAGACGGCCCTGGGCTAACATCGGTGCCCATCTTCCTCCACTTTATATGGGACGCCGCCACAGCATGGCTTACCAAGCAGTGCGTCGGTGCGCGCCCGGGATCCGAACCAGCGAACCCCGGGCCGCCGCAGCGGAGCGCGTGCACTTAACCGCTTGCGCCACCGGGCCGGCCCCGATATATATATATTTTTTAAGTAGAAGGTTTATGAAAGTGGATCCTGAAAAAGAAATTTTATCTTGGATGGTCAAAACTGGCTAAGATTGGATGAATTTATTTATAAAGTTTTTTTTTAATACTCTTAGAATTAATAGCATACTAATGCAAAACTAGAATTTGTTTCTCACTCTCTGATACAAAAACAAAGTTTTCTTTGATTATAGGGCTGTTCTAATAAGAAATTGTAAAAGAGGTTTTTCCCTACCTTTTAAATAATCTGCCTGCAAAACAAAGAATCTGTGTCTCAAAATAATTGCCTCCCTTTCATGTTGTCTTTATCAGAGTTTTCTCAGTATTAAAAGAGCTACATTTTCTACAACTATGTAACTTTCTGTATTTGCCTTTGAAATCGTTTGTCATATTGGTAAATGGATAACTAAGTATAGTTTCACAGTTACCTGTGATTCTATTTAGTCAAGTATTCAAAACTTGAAATTTTTGACAACTTCTCAAAATCAATATTGAAATACAATATATTTTTTGCCTCAAACTAGCTTTGAGATTTTCCAGTGTGACCCTGGATAATACCAAAGGATTTGTCTCTCACCTTTTAAAAGAGAGATGCTAAATTAATGAGGATTATATGGTATCCTAAATTACATGGGAAGCATTGTTAAATAAGAAGGTATGATAAACCTTCTTAGGTTATATGTGTGTGAGTATATATTACTAATACAGGTATTCAAGAATTTGTAACATCATAGAAATCTGTCAATACTCTTGTTGTCCAGTTATTACGTTAAAATGTATGCCATAGAAATAATTAATTTTCCTTATTCAATGAGCTCTCATTAGAACTTTAACCATGGCCATTTTAAGTCATTCTTCATTCACAGACAGTATTTGTTTGCTTCATATCTTGTCTGAAAGTCTTTACAATCAGCTACAGGCAGGACTGATCCATGACAGCATCACTTGAATAACTCTGAGACCATGCTTCTACACTGAGTATGAATTTCTAGAGTGAATGAAGAAGATGATGGATTCCTAACCGCTAACCCATGATTAAGCAGAGCAAAAATTAATCCAAGGGGCTGAATGAACTGGGAGGATGATTATAATTTTTATGATTTTTATGGTTTGAAACATTTCTGAATTTTAATGTTTCAGTTTCCATATTCAAGAAAACTTATAGTAATTTGTAAAGAATACATTTGTGAACAAAGATGCAATAATTCCTTGTTCTCCTTAACTTATCCCTAAAGAATTTGAAAACTCTTAGGGAGTTTTCTTAATTTTATGGCAATATATTATTTGTGTTAAGTTTAATTAGATTCTGTTCTCCTGTAACAAGAGACAAATGGAAATATTGGTTATATTACCAAGGCTTTAATTGGAACATTAGATTTGAGAATAAGGTGTATTGAATCAGATAAGACCAGATATCTTTATGGAACTAATGTTGACTTTAAGGACGTAATGCCCATAGAGCCTCCTTGAAAAAGACAGCCTATATCAGGAATATAGGGTACTTCACCTTACAGATCACTAAGAAAGGTCATTTCCACCAGGTTCAGCAAACTCAGGTTATTTGGGGATGTTGAAAGGAGAGGAATTCTGCAGGCAAAATCTGGTGGAAAGTTCTTGGCTGAACTTCCTAACCTTGAAAGGCTTTGAAAAGTCCAATCTGAGATTCCTTACGAAAATTTCCAGCAAAGCAATCTCAAGAGACCTATGTGGCCCCTCATTATTCTTGTGGCATTTATGTAAATAATCAGGTCTACTTTAATGAGATTAGACTTATTTTGCAAAAAAAAAAATAATAATCATACTTGATTTTCTCTGATAGAAATAGAAGTGACTGTAGAGAGAAAAATGATATTTTATGGAAAACTATGATACACCCTTGTTGGTACTGTCACCATGTTTTGCCAGCCCTTGACAAATGCTGAATTTTTCTGGATCCTCCAATATCTGGCTACAACTCACCAAATTAACACTTCCAATTTTTCTGCATTCTGGCTTGGAATCATTGATAACTAAAACGGCCTTTTTCCCAGGTGCTGCATGCTGAAGCTGGATGACATGATACAACTTTAAGGACATAAACACAACACATCATGTACGGGAAACCTTTGTTACTGCTGCTTGGTGGGGCACTTAGAAAGCTCACCAGAGGAGCTGATGCCATCACCAGAGAGATTCAAACTGCAAAGCCGGAAATCCATTGGATTGCCACTGCTGTGCTCACTCCTCCATCTAAAGAGGCTTTGGGCAGAACATATAGAAATCTTCTCCTCTGGTTGCCCTACGGATTCAGAAAATAGGTTTTTAACATTAATCTTTCTTTTTCTTTACTGTCATTGAAATTCCCCCTCATTAAATGTTTGATGGCTAACTCCATCCAGCAAATACCCTCTACTACCTGCTTTCTATGGATGATTCAGCAAGTCCTCAATAAACAAATGGTATTCAGAATTGTGCAAGGTTCCATACTGAGGTCTCTTTCTTCCCTGTTGCAAGAGTCCTGAATAAACATTTTTTTTCAGTTTCAAAGACTTTCCAGCTATGTTTTTTCTTTTACAGTAGTTATAAACACCCCAGCCAGCACAGTAACTCCTCTCTTTGCCTGTTGATTCAAAGGTATGAGGAGCCCAAAGTGGGAAGGTGACAGTCTTAATTTCCAGTTCATGGGAATCATTATTTTGTCTCCTGGTAGAAACTTTCCCTCATCTGGAAATAAGTCCTCTAGGTCAGCAGAGCATAAAGTAATGGGAACTGGAAGCAAAAAACTTGCTAATGGATCACTAGGGGCAATATTGAACAGTGCCCCTCCTAATTCCACCCCTTAATTCCTGGACTTATGACTTCTCACTATTAGAGAAAGAGCACCATTATTTGGATGCTGATTTGGAGCACATACAACCTCCTGGAGAACCTTGCCACAGTCCTACAATATATTACCACCTAGCTGGGACTATAATTAAGTCTTCAATGGGCCCTTCCACCATTCTGTCAAGCCAGCTGCTCCAGGATGGTGGGAACACAATAATACCAGTAAAATCCATGAACATGGGCCCATCATCACATATCTTTTGCTGTGAAGTGAAGGTCCTTAACACCAAGCAATGCTGTGTGAAATGCCATGAAAATAGATTAGGCATTCTGTAAGTCCACAGATGGTAGTTTTGGCAGAAGTATTGCATGCAAGTAAGTTAAATCTGTCTTCAAAGTAAGTGTGTATTCTAGTAAAGATAAAATGCTGCCATTCCATGATGGAAAGTAGTCCAGTATAAAAAAAACAGCCACTTGGTAGCTGGCTTAACACCCTGGGAAGGGGGCCATATCAGGGACACAGTGTTGCTGTCAGCAGCTGGCAGATTGGGCACTCAGTCTTGGTGAGTCAAAGTCCATGTTTCTGATCCAATACACAAACTCCACTGTGCCACTATGGTCACCCTTTTGATGAGCCCATGATCGATAGCAGGGGCAGCTGGACAAATAGGTTAACTAGTATCCACAGAATGTGTCATCTGAGCCACTTGTAAAGAAATCCTCTCAGTAAAGTAATCCACTCAGTAAAGAAATCCTCTTTTACTGAGGTGACCCTTTGGTGATCATTCACATGGGACACAAATATCTTCATGAAATTTTGCCCAATGAGAGAGGTGTATCCACATACATCTCCCCAAATTTCATTGTCACCAATTTTCCAATCACATTCAAGTCCCTGACCATAAAGCCAAACCACTGGCCACAGCCCATGTATCAGTATATTACTCCACACTGACCATTTCTCCTCCCAAGCAATGTGAGCAATGAGGGGAACTGCATGAAGTTCTGCCCACTGAGATGATTTCCCTTCACCTCTATCCTTCAGAGATGTGCCCCAAACGGGGTGTAGTGCTACCCCCTTTTGGGTACTGCCTGCATATCCTGCAGAATCATCTGTTAACCAGGCCCACGTTTTGTCTTTCTCTGTCAACTGATATTAGGAAGCTGTAAATGGGCCACTGGTGTAGGGTGAGAAAGAGAAGGCAGAGTAGCAGGAGTAGGAACTATGGACATTTGGGCCACTTCTTCATGTAACTTACTTGTGCTTTCAGGGCCTTCCTGAACCCAATCACATACACACCAATTCCAATTCATGATGGAGTATTGCTGTGCACACCCGTCTTTATTGCTTGGCTGGTCATATAACATCCAGTTCTTGATGGGTAGCTCAGGTCTCATGGTAACTTGGCGGCCTACGGTCAAGCATTCAGTCTCTGCTAAGGCCTAGTAGCAGGCCAATATTTATTCTCAAAAGGGGAGTAGTTACCTATGAATGATAGCAGGGCCATGCTCCAAAATCCTAAATGCCTGTGCTGCGATTCATCTATAGGGGCTGCTACGGCTCCAAACAGGATCTGTATCTGTCAGTAAAACTCCAAGAACCACTGGGTCTGCTAGAATTTATGGCTCATGTGGCAGAGCAGTTTGAACAACAGCCTGGACAAGTGCAGAGCCATCTCTCATTCTGGGCCTTACTCAAAACTAGCAGGTTTAACATCACTCAATAAATGAGCCAGAAAAATACACCCAAGTGAGGAACATGTTGCCTCCAACAACCAAAGAGTCTCAATCAGCATTATGCCTCTTTCTTGGTTGTAGGAGGGGCCAGATAATACAACCTATTCCTTACCTTGAAAGGAATATCTGAACATGCCTTACTCCATGGATCTCTAGAAATTTCACTGAGGTAGAAGGCTCTTAATTTAATTGGATTTACTCTACACCCTCTGACACATACATGTCTTACCAATAAGGCTAGAGTAGTTGCTATTTGTGCTTACTAAATCCACTCATCATAATGTTATCAATATAATGGATACATACGATATTTTGTGGAAGGGAAAGGCAATTAACATTCCTCCTAAATACCTTGTGAGATAGGGCTGGAGAGCTGATATACCCCTGAGCTAGGACAGTGAATGTGTATTGTTGGCCTTACCACCTTAGAGGAAACTACTTCTGGTGTGCCTTATGGACAACTTGGAGATAAAGGCATGTGCCAGACCAACAGATGCTTACTGACTACCAGGGTGTGTATGAATTTGCTCACCAATGAAACCACATCTATTACAGCAGCTGCAGTTAGTATCAACATTGGTTAAGATTTTCTTAATCCACTGTTATTCTACAAGAGCCACCTGTCTTCTGCACAGACCAAACAGAAGATTTCAGGGAATGTGGTGGGAGTCACAACCCCTGCATCTTTCAAGTCCTTGATGGAGGCACAAATCTTTGCATTTCCTCCAGGAATGGGGTACTGCTTTTGATTTTCTTTTTATTAGGTAGAGGCCGTTCAAATGACTTTCATGTGGCCTTTGCAACATAATAGCCATTACTCTGCAGATTGGGGAACAAATGAGGGGATTCTGCCAGCTACTAAGTGTCTCTATTCCAATTATGTATTCTACATCTGGGAATAACCACAGATGAGTTAGGGGAACCTTTAGACCATCTCTGAGATGGATTTGAGCTAAAACTTGATTATTCACTTGACCATAAGACCCTCTTCTGACTATAGGGTCACAGTGATGTTTTGAGTCTACCGAAAACAATGTCAGACAGAGCCAATATCCAAGTAGCCCCTGAAATGTTTGACTATATCCTTTCCCCTAACGCACAGTTACCCTGATAAATAGCAGTAGTTTCCTTTTGGGAAGGCTGGGAGAAAGATTAACAGTATAAATTTTTGCTAGTGAGATGGAGTCCTTCCTTAAGGGGTCATTGTTTCCCCTTTATTCAAGGGTATCTAAGTCTGTAAACTGGCTCAAATTGGGGACTTCATTGTGGGGCTGTGACTATCTATTTTTGTGATTCAAGTTAGACTTTTATTCATTTGGCCTAGAAAAGTTCTGCTTGTACATCTCTAGTAAGATTTAAGTAGACTTCCTATCTTTTTCACTTCTAGAAACATCATGATTAACTAGCCAATGCCATAGGTCTTTGTCAGTCAGAATATTTTCATTGCTGCTTTGTCTCTGCTGTTCATTTCAGTAACTACTCCTATCACACCTTTAGTGGTTAAAAAAATGCCAATTGGTCACTGCCACCCCAAGATCCAATTACTACCACTATGTTTAGATTTCCCAATTGAATGGCTGTAGTTCCCACTGTAAGGTGCAGATTACGGAGAAAAGAAATCACAGATCTCTTCAAGATGCTGGAGCTCCCCTCTCAAATTTATTACTTGAAGCATTGATGAAAGGTGTCTTCAGGGCCCTCCTAGTGTGGGTTAGTAGGTCTTCAATGACAAATCCACTGTAGTGTTCCACCGTGCTTAAGCTTTCCAATATCTTCCTCTACATTAAATCAAGGGAGAACAGAAACGTCCAGTTTCCATATTGTGAACCATCTTTTGATCCACATTGGCCAACCAACCCGAAAACCTGTTAGAGCCCTTTATAACTCCCAACACTATAACATTAAATTCAGGATCTGTGGTTTATGGCTCCTCACCAATAATTTGGGATTAATCCAACTTTATGTTCCTTCCATCATTATCCCATACACTTTATATCCATTCCCACACATATTCCCCAAATTTCTGCTTGTATACATTAGGAAACTCAATTAGTTCTTTTGCAGTGTAGCACACCTCTCATGAGTCACGCTTTGCACCTCATCTTTACACCTAGGTATCTATTGGGACTTGAGTCTAATAATAGGTGCCACTGCCTCATGAGAGGACTTTACTGTTTTCCCAGGCGATGCAGGGTTAATCCTCTCAGACTGAGGTAGAAAGGCTGATATTACCATGAATTGGAAGGCTGCTGCCATGTGGGATGGGGATGATGTCCCCAGTGGTGTTAAGGAGGTCCCTTTGACTGCAAGTGGCAAGATCACTTCCATTGACAAGGAAGATTCATCACAATTTAGCAGCTTGATGTCTCCATCTTCCTCATGATCTTCCCTTATGTTCAATTTCAATAAACAAGATACTTGTCTTTCACAGTCAATGCCCTGATTTTAACAGTCTGGTATTCAACTTGCTGAAATTTACCCATTGCAATATCATTTGTAGTAGTTCCAGCCCAGACAGGAGAAAAAGCTCTTCCTCAGGGCAGACTTTGAGGTTCTTAGATCATTGATGTAATGCTTCCACTAATAATTCAATTCCCCAAGCTCATACTTTTCTTTCACCACTTTCTCCAGCAACATTAGGAGGAACTAGCCAATATTATTATTTCCTTAGTTTTCCAAAAATATTTGACTGCGTTATACACAGAGTTACTCAGCTCTTTGCTTCTTATAAATGTTTGATTAGGAATATTCAATAGAGATATTTTGCATAACTTTATAAACAGTTCAAACCATGAACAATAGTGCTTTGCTGTTTTGGAAATAAAGTCGTTAGCATCTTTAAAAATAATCAAATTAAACAGCAAATCAAGAATAGCCAGAATCAATTTAAAAAAAACTCATCAAAAATTCTGTTTTCTAGAACCATTTTTCATTCCAAAATCTATATTAGTCAGGGTTCTTCAGAAAAATAGAACTTATACACACACATACATAATAGATAGATACAGAGAGAGATAAAAGAGGACATTTATTATAGGAATTGACTTAGGCAGTTATGTAGGACAAAAGTCCCACAATATGCCATCTGCTAGCAGGAGAAGCAGGAAAGCTGGTGGTATAACTCATTCTGGAGTTCAAAGGCCTTAGAAACAGGGACATCCATGGTATAACTCCTTGTTCCAACGTGAAGGCCTGGAAACAAGAAGGCCTTTGGTATATGTCCCAGAGTCCAAAAGCCCAAGAAGCAGGAGCTGTGAAGTCTGAGGGCAGGAAAAGATGGACATCCCAGCAATAGAGGAAGAGAAGAAATTTACCCTTCTTTTGCCTCTTTTTTTCCATTGTGGCCCTCTATTCTGATTGGATGATGCTCTGCCACATTGGTAAGGGCAGATCTCTTTACTCAGACTACTGAATCAAATGTTATCCCTCTATACACACCCTCACAGAAATACCTCAATATTTTACCATCTGGACTTCCCTTAGCCAAGTCAGGTTGACACATATAATTAACCATCACAAGTTTCCACCCCTTATCAATGTGAAACCAATACACATCACCTTTGACTATACTTAACCTTCAAATAAAGACAATAACGAGGTCATAATTGTGCCTAACATGATAGAAGTAGCCTGCATACTACTGAAAACACACTAGTCTCTTCCTCAAAATAGGAGGTAAAGTCCTTGAGTGATTTTTACTATTCTCCTTACATACTTAAAAATAGTATGATGCAAAATTAATAATACTTAAATACTATGATATAAAGTCAGTATACCTCATGTTATATGATAAGGGAATAAGAGAGGACAGAATACAAAGACATTTGCTTAATGTATATATACACACAAACATATTTATTACAAAATAAGGTGGAAATACTCATGGCATTTACAGTCCTCCTTTCTGTAACTGGTCACACAGTAGGAGTTGGTATGTATAACTACCTTCTTCTGCTACCCTAATGTACAGTAGGCCTTCTGTATCTGCGGATGTGGAACCCACAGATACAAAAGGCCGACTAAGAGACTTCAGCATTCTAGGATTTTGGTATACGAGGGCTGTGGGGGGGTCCTGAAACTAATTTCCCACAAATACCGAGGGACACTTGTATTCCTCTTACATCAGCATGCTCCTCAGCTGGTGGTGTTTCTTAACTGGTGAAGCGACTCAAACCTTCATTCTTGAAGTGTCTGGGCCATAACTAGTCCTACTTGGATAGAGTTGTTTAGATTTCCATTGACCTTGTCAACCTGCTAAAACAGAAACCAGTTTGAGAAGCAAAGTGTTCTTTGAGATCAAAGAATTGCAAGTTGGGGGGTACAGATTCAGATAGAAATCCAAACAGCATAAAAGTCAAGGGCTTTTAAAAGGCAAAGACGGAAGGTTGTATTACAAAGAAGTCTGATTGGAGTTGGAGGAAGAGATCTAGTCTCGGCTATATGTTGATTCACTATTGACTGTATCTTCACAAAGTCCACAATCATCAGTCTTTGTGATCAGAATGTCTATTCTCCTACTGACTTCTCAAACATTTGCTTATAAAACAATTGCCATTTTGGCCCAGTCCAAGGTTCAGGTAGCTCTGACTCCCTTTTAGAATGGCTCCACTAAAGTCAATTTTGATAAGCTTAATCACAGGAGATAGTATTAACAGGAGAAACCATAAGATATATCCTGTGTTCCAGACATCCTCTTCTTTACCTCCATTGTGGAGTACTTGTCCGATTTCCCTTTGGTACAGACAAAAATTCTTTGCTTCAACAAATATTAGTCAGGCTTCTGAACCTTCTACTAGGCCCATCTGTGCACTTTCTTGTAAAATCCTTAGCAAGAACTCTGCTAATTCAGTTTAGCAAGTGTCTCTCATCTTCCATGTCTGATCCCCTCAATACCTAATCAGGTTTCTCATCCTTCACCATCAACCAGGTGATATCTGATCAGTCTGATCAGTCTGGCCTGTCTTTAGTAAGAATCTTGTTAGGTAAGTTTAGCCAGAATTCTCCTTGTCATTGATGTTTCCTCTAGTAATTTTCCATCCCTGAACCCCATCAGGCTTGTTGGCTATAAATTCCCTCTTGCTCATACTGTATTCATTTTGAGCCTGTTTCTATACTGATATCTCTTTTCCCCTATTGCAACAGTCCTGAATAATATCTAGTTTTAACTCCTCAAAATGCTGTTTTTTCTTTGACAGTTATGTACCACAACTCGAATAGATCAGATACATCTTTGGAGATCTGGACCCTTTGCTCAAGACCCTATGGCTGATTAGTATTCAATTGTGTATATATACCACATCTTCTTCATGCATTAATCCCTTGATGGGCACTTAGGTTGCTTCCAAGTCTTGGCTATTGTGAACAGTGCTGCAATGAACACAGAGGTGCATGTATATTTACACATTTCTGTTACTCAGCCATAAGAAATGATGAAATCCAGCAATTTCTGACAACAGGGATGGACACTGAGGGTATTATGCTAAGTGAAATAAGTCAGAGGGAGAAGGTCAAATACCATATGATCTCACTCATAAGTAGAAGATAAAAACAACAACAAACACACACATAAAGACAGAGATTGGATTGGTGGCTAACAGAGGGGAATAGGGGAGGGAAGAGGGCGAAAGGGATGATTAGGCACATTAGGTAACCAGTGTTACCGCAATAACAACAACAACAAAAAAGATCCTAAGTGTGCACCTTTGAAAACTCTATCTTCATTCCTGACTGACTGTTCGAGAACTCGTTGGTGAGTCCGACTGCTAAGCAATTGTCCGTATAAATGACCCTTAATGCTGCTAGGGACGGATTTTGATTCGTAATATTTTGAGTATACTCTAGAAGCTGGGTTAGAGTCCCAGACAAACAGAGGCTGGTTAGAGTCCTAGCTTTCTCTCTAAGAAGCCAGTTTAGAGTTGTGGCAAGCACAAGCTGGGTTAGAGTCCCAAGTTTCTCTGTTCATAAGTACATGGTACCACCAGTTTAGGACATGGGAACTTCTCAGTGGACTGAAAACCTGCCTCTTGAATCCCTGAAGACTATATGTTCTGCCAACTCTATCTGCTTCCTTTTTTGTTATCATGATTTTACTAATGATAATTTGAAGCTTCAATGCCCTCTTTGGGAACCTTAAAATCTTCCCCAAATGGCTCCCGAAACAGCTCCCTTCCCGTCACAGCTGCTCTTCCTTCCTCCTTTTCTTTGGTTCTTCCCTCTAGTTCCCTTGAATCTTTTGTTATGTCCCCCTTCAAACTCGTCCCTCCTTAATCCCTCTGTCCACCTTGCCAGATATTTCTCTTCCCATTTCAGCCCCTCGGCTCTCTACAGTCACTTTAAATTCAGGCTCTCCACCCTCTAATGACAGCTCTTTAGGAGCCAAGTACCCCCAAAAGCAACCACTTAAGGCTGAAAATATTTTTTAAAAGACTGTTTTGAAACACAACTGGATGTTTTGTCCACTTGGATCTGGAGACATCCAGACAACTGCTATATGTCTCTTCTGTCATTGGCCAAAAATCTACTCCACAGCCTCCATCAGATTACACATCAGGACAAAAGAAAATCTTAACAGTTCCTCCTCAAATATTGGTAAATAGTTAATCTTAACTTTCCCATTTGCTGGAAACACAATTTAGTTAAAAATATAAAGGGGTGATAAACTAGTGAGATTGTAGTACTATGTTTCACTGAGTCAGGGTTAAAATTTTAGAAATGAAAGCTATAAGATGTCTGTTTGCAGCCATTTGAGTGTTTGTTTATGTTTCTGGATTTTGTTTGTATGCATGTATGTACTGTATATGTGACATTTTTCTACCTCTGAATGATATTCCTAAATTGATTTATAAAATCCCTTAAAGGAATCTATTCAAATTGGCTTAGAGGTATATGAGCACCTCTATAAATTAAGTATTCCTACAACTCTCAGACATGTAGAAACAAATTGAATTTTTTTAAAGTTCTCTTTACCTGGGATATCTTTGATCCATGAAGCTATTTTTAAAAATTGATAGTGAAATAAAAACAGGCATGTCTTCAGAGTTGTCAGCATTAAATATAATGCACATGTAGAGGAGCAGAATTTGCCTCCCCAAAATGCGTCTCTTTGGCTTATTATTTTTAAGAACAAAAGACTCAGGAAGAAACTTTCTCTTTCCCCCTAACTGCCTAAAAGAATTTAAGATAGAAAGGCTGTTTCAGGAAGGAGCTATCACCATAGATAACTATAGTATAATATAAACTAGGTGTGGTAGACAAGCAGGGAGCTAGCAAGGCCCATTTGATCAAAGTCCTCTCCATGCCTCATTGTCTCTTCAAGGCACAGGAAACATTTGTTTACCAAATATTTGCTTTTCCATCTCCATGCAAATTGCCTTCCACCCCTTTGAGGTAACAAACCAATATCCCCAACCTACTCTTTTGCCTTTAGCTGAAGATGGTATTTAAGGTGGTGGCTTCAAACATTTTGGTGAGTTACTCAATTTTCATGGGTTTCTCCCATTTGTACGCGTTATTAAACTTCATTTAATTTTCTCCTGTTATTCCATGTCATGCCAATCTAATTTTTAGAGCAACCAGAAGGACCTAGAAGGGTAGAGGAAAATTTCTTCCTCCCTACACACACATAAAATTTTTTCCTATTTAGGCAAAGTACTTAAACAAGCCTATGTTAACTCTACTAGATGTTTAAGATTTTAAAACTATAAATCCAACGTAAGGAAAAAATGTACATTAAAAATGAGCTGCTTGAGGCATGTCAAGCATGATAGTAAATTAAAAAGAAAAAAGGAGCCGGCCCGGTGGCATAATGGTTAAGTTCGTGCACTCTGCTTCAGTGGCCCAGGGTTTGTGGGTTTGGATCCCGGGGGCAGCCTGGTGTGCTGCTTGTCAAGCCATACTGTGGCTGTGTCCCATATAAAGTAGAGGAAGATGGGCATGGATGTTAACCCAGGGCCAATCTTTCTCAGGGAAAAAAGAGGAGGATTGGCAACAGATGTTGGCTCAGGGCTAATCTTCCTCAAAAAAAAAAAAAAGAAAAGAAAAAAGAAGGAAAAAAAATGGAGTGATGTCAGCACCATAGTGGAGTGAGTTATTCCCTTTGTCTCTCCTCTCTAAGTTACAACCAGTCAGACACCCATTGACCAACAAAGGACTCCTTACACAGCACACCAGAACACTGGAGATATCCACGCATCCATACATCTGAAGGTGGGTGGCCTGGACCTCCAGGAGGCAGTGTAACCAGAGGAGCAGCCTCTTCCCACTCCCCCAGCAGCAGGGATCATAAATATAGATCCTAACACTGGCATGTGTGCTGGTGAACAAAGGCTGCAAGGTCAGACACATCACTTGAGGCTTAGACCCTGCCCAACTCCAGGTGGGGCAATTAGCAGACATGTCCCAAAAATTCTGGACACAGAGCAGAGCCAGTGACGCAGCACCCTCCCCCTCCCCTGGCACTAGTGCTGGTCTTTCCAGCAACGGGAACAGTATCCAAAATGTGGATGTGCTGGCTGGAGAGGGGCACCCTGACCTGATGTTTCAAAGAAAACCAGAATGCACCAGTGACCAGAGACTGTACAAGCAGCAACGGCACTCACCCATGGCTTAGTCCTTGCCCCAAACTCACAACCCTAAAATGGATAATCTGAGACAACAAAAACGTAGAAGGGGAAGAGGAAGAGGATGGAACCTGCATAGGCTAATGGAGATAAGATGGTATCAGCAGAAAAGGGACTATCTCATCTATGAGGTCTTTTATACAAACATCATGGTAATCTCAAAACAAAAAATCAGAGCAGAGTCAGAAATCATAAATTAAGGGGAAAAAAAGAAGAACCGTATGTTTAACATTTTAGGCTCTTTGCTTCTGAGATTTTTTTGATACTTGCATAATGTGTGAACAGGAAAAATAAATTAGGATTATGGCTACATTTGTTTGTTTAGCATATGAAATTTTCATGATCAATTTGAAGATAATTGTTAACAACAGGGAATTAAATAGACATAAGTGGAATAAAGTTTATAAATGAACTCTTCAACAACCATTACGTTTTACAACATGCCTACTTAAAAGCAAGTCCACCAACCTTTTTGCTAGCTTGAAACCTTAAAGCTATACTAAGCATAGGTAAATAAGGGAAATTCATTAAATATCTAGATCATTTCCAAATTAGATAAAATAATGAAATATTAATTGTTAAACGTAAGTGTACCTACTTTTGGCATCTTATTTTCATACAGTATAGAGAAACTAAACATATTTGGGTCTGTTAAAGACATTAGATTTGCACTATTAAATGGCATATGCTCCAAGAAAATTATGAAAGGACACATTCATAAATTTGTTGCAGAATGGTATATGTGGCAGTCAAATATTGCTTACTTCCTAGTTTTCTCTGTGAAAGAAAGGCGAATAATGGTTAAAAATTCTAATCAATATTTGTAAATGACACTAAGAGGACTAACAAAAGTAAAGAAAAAAATTGATGCAAGAAAATTAAGATGTGTTTTTGAGAAGGAAGATATGAAGAATGTGTTTTTGTTAAGGGTGAAAGAGAGTAAGTTTGTCCTAATGCGGAATGATTGGTTGTTCCAGAATGAGAAAGAGGAAATGAGTTAGACAACAACTGAAAGTATATATATGTATATTTTAAACTTGGAGAATGTTTGTAGGAAAGGATATTGTGTGAAGTTCATACAAATTGGTCAATAACCTGTTGACTTGTTTTTATGTTAAAATGTTGTATGCCACAGAAATAAATAATTGTTTTTATTAAAAGAACTCTCATCAGATATTAATAATGGCCATTTTAAGTCATTTGCATTCACAGCCAGTTATCATCTGACTCTGATTTTTCTCTGAGAGTGTTTACAATCAGCAATAAGCAGGCATGCTCCATGATGCCACCACTTGAATAACTTTGAGAACATGCCTCTGGAAAGAATAAAAATTTCCAGAAGTAGTGAAGAACCTGATAGATTCATAAAACTACCAACCCAAGTACAAGCAGAAGAAGAGTTAAATCCATGGAGCTGAATGAACTGATGATGATGATTATAATTTTATGCTGCTTTTTTTTATGTGTGTGTGAGGAAGATCATCCCTGAGCTAACATCCATGCCAATCCTCTTCTTTTTGCTGAGGAAGACCAACCCTGAGCTAACATCTATTGCCAATCCTCCTCCTTTTTTTCCCCTTTTTCTCCCCAAAGCCCCAGTAGATAGTTGTATGTCATAGTTGCACTTCCTTCTAGTTGCTGCATGTGGGACGCCGCCTCAGCACAGCCAGACAAGTGGTGCGTTGGTGTGCGCCCAGGATCCAAACCCAGGCCACCAGTAGCGGAGCGTGCGCACTTAACTGCTAAGCCATGGGGCCGGCCCCTAAGCTGCTTTTTTAATGTTTGGTTTTCCAGAATTAAGCAAATGTTTTTCTCTTAATCTACATGTAAGTTACATCAATTTGAAAAATGCATTTTTGTGACCTAAGATGAAACAATTACTTTTTTCTTCCTCACCGAATTATCCAGAATTCAAACACTCTTAGTGAGTATTCTTATATTTATAGCAATATAGTTATATGCATGAGTTCAATAAGAATTTATTCTCTTTGCAAAGGGATACAATAGGAAACATTAGTTATATTACCAAGGCTTTGATTGGAAATTCATATTGGAGAATGATGTGCATCAAATCAGATATGTAAAGACAGCTTTATGGAACTAATATTGAATTTAAGGAGCCAATGCCTATAAAGCACCTCTCAGAAAAACCAGCCTATAACTGTCTTATAGGGTTCCCTGCCGTACAAAGTACAAAGGAAGGTAACTTCTTGGCAGGACCTGGAAACTCAGGGTACTCTGGAGAAGAGAGAAATTCACTCAAACCTATTGGTATTGCAGGTAAAATCTGGTGGCAAGTTCCAAGCTTGGCCTCCTAGACTTTAGAGACTTTGAAAAGTCCAAGCTAAGATCCCTTAAAACAGTTCCAGCAATGCAAACTCAAAAGATCTCTATGGTCCCTCACTATTATTGTGGCATTTAAATAATAAGGCCAAGTTTAATGAGACTAGACTTATTTTACAAACAAATTAGTCAGACTTTGATTCTTTTTGACAGAAATGGTGGAGACTTCGGAGAGAAAAATTATATCTTGTGGATTTCATCTTGCACATTTTGACAGTACTTGATAAATTGTGAATTCAAAATCTCAAAATGAACATTTCCAATTTTTCTCTCTTCTGACTCAGAATCATTGAGTCCTAAAAATTCACTTTTCTCAAGTGCTGCATGCTAAAGCTGGACGACATGACATAACTTCAAGGACATAAACACAGCTCGTCATATAAGGTCAGTCTTCATGTCTGCTGCTGTGTGGGGCACTCAGAAAGTTCACCAGAATACCCAATACCATCACCACAAACATTCAAACTGAAAAGCAGGAAATCCATTGGATTGCCGCTGCTGTCCTCACTCCAACATCTAAAGATGCTTTGAGTGCAACATATAAAAGTCTTCTTGACTCGCTTCCCTCTGGAATTAAAAACTGGGACTATAACATTAAATCTTTGTTTTTCTTTATTTTCATAGAAACTACCCTCATTAAATGCCTGAGGGCTAGCACCATCCAGCAAATATCTTATACTATCAAGTCTCAAAAGATGATTCAGCTTGCCCTAAAAAACAAAGGACAATCAAAGAAGAAATGCACTTATGTTGTTCAAAGGAAAGAAGAACGTCTTTTCTAGAACAAGAGGATATTGACAAAGATTATTTACTTGACAAAACTTTATTCAGTCTCTTGAATCTTCTATTAGGCTGATCTGTGCACTACCTTGTAAAATCCTAAGTTAGTTTAGCAAGAGTGCCTCATCATCCTTATCTGATCATCTTGGATATCTAATTGGATTTATCATCCTCCACCATCTGCGATATGAAGTCTGATTAGCCTGGTCTGTCTTTAGAGAGAATCCTGTTAGATTAGGGTAGCCTGATATCCTCTTACCCTTGATGTTGCCTATTAGTAATTTTTTTCCAATGACCACCATCAGACTCCTTGACTATTAATTCCTGTAAATTATTTATTCGCAATTGAGCCCAGTTCTATACTGAGGTCTCTTTTCTCCTCTTACAATAGTCCTGAATAAATCTGTTTTTACCACATTAACTACAGTGCAGCTATGTTTTTTCTCCTACAGTAGTCAAATCAGTTACTCCAGCCAGCACAGTAAATGCCTTCTCTACTTGTTGACTCAGAGGCATGAGGAGCCCAAAGTGGTCAAGTGGCAGTCTTAACTTCCAATTCATGGAAATTACTGTTTTGTCTCCTGGTAGAAGCATTCTTTCCTCTGGAACTAAGACTTCTAGGTCAACAGAGCATGAAATCGCAGAACAGTAAGCAAAAATGTCGCCAGCAGGTCACTAGGGGTAATAGCAAGTGTTGCCACTCCCATTTCCAACCCTTGATTTCTGGATGTAGAATCCTGGCTATCAGAGAAACAGCACCATATATTGAAAGCTGATTCAGAGTATATACAGCCTCCTGAAGAATCTTGTCAGAGCACTGAAAATATTGCCACTTAGCAGGCACTGTAACTGAGTTTTTGAAAGGCCCTTTTACCATTCTATCAGGCCAGCTGCTCCAGGATGGTGGGGAACATGGTAATACTACATATCCCATGAGCATAGGCCTATTGCCACACTTCCTTTGCTATAAATTAAGCTCCTTGGTGTGAAGCAATGCTTTGTAGAACACTAAAATAGCGGGTAAGACATTCTCTAAGTTCACTGATGGTAGTTTTGGTAGTAGCATTTCATGCAGTCAAAGAAAATTCATACCAAGGATAAGTGTCTCTTCCAGTAAGGACAAACGCTGCCCCTTCCTTGATGGAAGCAATCCAATGTAATCAGCCTGCCACAGGGTAGAAGGTTGAACAATGCACAGAATGGTACCACATCAGTGACAAAGTTTCTGTCCTTTGCTGGCAGTTTGGGCTCTTGGCCTTGGTGAGTTTAAGTCCATGTTGCTAAGCCCATGCATTACCTCCACCTCTGCCACCATGGCCACATTTTTTATCAGCCCTTTGGACAATGACAGCGTTGGCTAGGGTGAGAGGCTGTCTGATATGCACAGAGAGTGTCATCCTATCCACTTGATTTTTGAAATCCTCCTCTGCTGAGGTCACCATTTGGTGACCATTCACATTGGAAACAAAACCTTCATGTTCTTTTGCCCATTGAGAGAGGTATACCCACACACTCTTCCTCAAATTTGTCACCAATTTTCCAATCATTTTCCTTTCAAGTCTCTGACCATCAAGCCAACACATTGGCCATAACCCAAGTAATGCTATATAACAACACATCTGGTCATTTCTCCTTTAAAGCAAATTGAACAACCTGGTGCATTGCCCAAAATTCTGCCCACTGGGAGGATTTCCTTTCCACACTGTCTTTCATGGATGTCTCAGAGAAGGGCTGTAGTCCTGCAGTCTCCACTTTCATGTGGTGCCTAAATAACATACAGAACCAACTGCAAACCAGGCCCACGTCTTTTCTTTCTCTGTCAACTGATCATAAGGAGCTGCTCAGGAGGCTGTAAGTATAGTCTAGGGGAGAGAAAGCAGTGCAGCATGAGTAAGGACTATGAGCGTGTGTGACACTTCGTCCTGTTAATTAACTGTGCTACATGGTCTGACCAGGCCTGATCACGTATATACCAGTTCCATTTGATGATGTAATGTTGCTGTGCATGCCCAACATTAAGACTTGGTAGGTCAGATAACACTCAGTTCATAGTCAGCAGCTCTGGTAGAATGGTGACTTGGTGGCCCATTGTCAAGCAATCAGTCTCCGCTAAGGACCAGTAGCATGCCAAGAATTGGTCTCAAAAGGCGAGTAGTTGTCTGAGGATGACAGAAGGCCTTGCTCCAAAATCCTAAAAATTGTGCTTCCATTCACCTATGGGGGTTGCAAAAGGCTTCAAATAGCATCCTTATCTGCCAATGAAACTTCAAGAACCAACTGGACTGCTGGGATATATGGCCCAAGTGGCAGAGCAGTCTTCACAGCAGCCTAGACCTGTTGAAGAGCCTTCTCTTGTTCTTGGTCCCACTCAACAGGAGGAGCTTTTCAGGTAACTGGACAAATGGACCCAAGCAACACACATAAAAGAAAAAAAATGTTGCCACCAAAATCCAAAGAGACCCACTAGGCAAGATACCTCTTTCTTGGTTGTTGGAGGGGCCAGATGAAACAACTTATCCTTCACCTTGAAAGAGGTATCTAGACATGCCCCACACAACTGCACCCCTAGAAATTTCTCTTAGGCAAATTACTCTGAATTTTATTTGGATATATTTCCTACCCTCTGCCATGCAAATGTCTTACTAATACGTCTAGAGTAAGTGCTATTCCTGCTCACTAGGTATCAGCATAATGTCATCACTGTAATAGACCAATGTAATATCTTATGGGAAGGGAAAGAAGTTCAAGATCCTTTAAACCAAATTGTGCTGTTAGACTAAAGTGTTGATATACCCTTCAGATAAGACAGTGAAGATGTATTGCCGGCCCTATCAACTGAAAGAAAACTTGCTTCTGGTGGGCAATATCAGCAAGTATGGAGAAAAACGCATTTGCTGGATCAATAGCTGCACACCTGGTGTCAGGGGATGTGTGAGTTTGATCAAGCAATCAAACCACATCTGGTACAGCAGCTGCAAATGTAGTCACCACATGGCTAAACTTGTGGTAACCCACTTTATGGAAGATTCATCCATCTACTACACAAGCCAAAAAGAATTAAATGGGAATCAGTGAGAATGAACACCCCTGCATCTTTCAAATCCTTGATAGTACTACAATTCTCTGCAATCCCTCTAGGAACATTGTATTGTTTTTAATTTACTATATTACTAATTATAGACATTTCTCATGGCTTCCATTTGGCCTTTCCCACCACAACAGTTCTTACTCCTCAGGTCAGAGAAGCAATGTGGTCAGAGACCAACTCTGTCACCTGGTAACTATTCAAATTATGCATTCTAGTCCCAGGGAAATAATCCTGGGACCCACTGGATCTACTGTGTCATGGATCTGAGCTAAAACTCCATTAATAACCCAAATCCCCCAAATCCCTACCATGACTGAAGGGCCATAGTGAGGTTTTGGTCTCCTGGAAACCATGCCAGTTCAGAACCAGTGTCCAGTATTCCCAGAAGTGTCTGATTATTTCCTTTCCTCAAATGTATAATTACCCTAGTAAAATGCAGAAAGTCCCTTAGAGGGAGACCGAAACAAAGATAAATAGTATACAATTTTGGTAGTGTACCCGGGGTCTATCATCCAGGAGATATGGTCATCCCTTCATTCAAGCAGTTCTGAGTCTGTAAACTGGCTCACGGTCTGGGAATTGTTTGAGGGGTTTACACTATTTTATGATTAAAGATAGATTTTTTTTTCATTTGACCTAGAACTTTCCGCTTATACAGATCAAGTAAGAATTTTGTAGGTTTCTTATCTCTTTTACTTCTAGGACCACTATGACTAACTACTCAATGCCAAAGGTTCTTGCAAGTCGGACAATTCTGGTTGCTGCCTTGACTCTGAATTAGTACAGTAACTACACACACCTTGCCTTTAGTGGTTGAATGAATCCACTTGGCCCCTGCCACACCAGGATCAAATTATTCCCACTGCTTTATATTTTCCAATTGAGTGGCTGCATTTACCAATGTAAGATGGGCCTACAGAGAAGAGTAATCATAGAGTTCTTCAAGGACGATGAGACTCTACTCACAAATTTATCTGTCAATCTGTCATAAAAGGTTTGTCTTTTGGATACTCTTAGTGTAGGTGAGTAAGTCTTCTACGACAAATACACTGTAACATTGCAAACTCCCTAAGCTTTTTTTTTTTTTATTGGTTTATAACATTGTAAAAATTTCAGGTGTACATCATTGTATCCCTAAGCTTTTGAATGCCTTCCTCTACATTAAACCAAGGGAGATCCAGTGTTTCCATTTCACTCACAGTGGGCCATTTTTTGATACATGTTTCAGCCAACCAAACCAATTAACTGTTAGAGCCCTTTGTAACTCCCCACACTGCAACATTAAATGTAAAATCTGTGCTTAGTAGGCCCATATCAACAATTCAGACTGATCCAACATTATGTTCCTTCCACCACTATCCTACACCCTAAATATCCATACCTACACATATTTCACATTTCTACTTATATAATTTTAAAAATTCAAGTAGTTCTTTCAGAGTGTAGCATACTTCCTCATTGGCCACACTTCGTACTTCACCTATTGGGGTCTGATGGGACTTGAGTCTAGTCATAGGTGGCAACTGCCTCAGGGGAGTCCATTCTCATTTCCTTAGACAATGCATAGGTAATCCCCATAGATGGAGGTGGAAAGGCTGATACCATTGTGGATAGGGAGGCTGCTACCACTGGGATGGGGGATGCCACTGTCACTGGGGTTGAGGAGACCACTTCTACTGGCAAAGAAGAATCATTAGAGTTTACAGGCTTAAAGGGATGAATGGATAAAGAAGACGGGGTATATATACACAATGGAATACTACTCAGCCATAAGAAACGATGAAATCCAGCCATTTGTGACAACATGGATGGACATTGAGGGTATTATGCAAAGTGAAATAAATCAGAGGGAGAAGGTCAAATACCATATGATTTCCTTCATTAAGTAGTAGATAATAACAACAATAAACAAACACATAGAGACAGAGATTGGATTGGTGGTTACCAGAGGGGAAGGGGGGAGGGAGGAAGGCGAAAGGGATAATTCGGCACATGTGTGTGGTGATGGGTTGTAATTAGTATTTGGGTGGTGAACATGATGTAATCTATGCAGAAATAGAAGTATAATGATGTACACCTGAAATTTATACAATGTTATAAACCAATGTTACTGCAATAAACAAAAAATTAAAAAAAAAAGAGAGAAAAAGAATTTACAGGCCAAATGTCCTCAGTTTCATGAGGGTCTTCCCACATGTCTCCATCCCACAGTACAGAATACGTTTCTCAATCAAGGTCCTCACTTTAAGTGTAGACACTCAAGAGCCTTGGAGTTTAACTTGCGTTGAAATTCAGCCAATTGCAGTTATGAAGTCTTTTTGACCTCAACCTAACTTTGAGATTTCCCAGAATACCTTGAAAAAATCTCAGAGGATTTGTCTCTTACCTTGTAAAAGGGAAATGCTAAACTTATTAGATATATTTGGTATGGCAATCATGTAGGAATCATAAGAACTGATGATAAACATTCTTAGGTTATATGCTTGTAGATTCATGTTACTAATACAGGTATTCCTGAAATCCTATGAAGTTCACAGAAAAGTTTCATTACCTCAGTCTTCTGGTTATTATGTTTAAATGCTGTGAGCTACAGAAATAATTATTTTTTCTTAGAAAAATGTTTAAAACATTTGTAATTCACACACAGTTATTGTTTTGTTTTGATTCTTCTCCAAAAGTGTTTACAATAAGCCTCAGGCAAACATACCTTACAATGGTAACAATGAATAACTTTGAAAACATGACCCTCGACTGAAAAAAATTTCCAGAATGAATGAAGAAGCTGATGGATTTATAAAACTGCTAACCCAAGATCTTGCAGAACAAGAATTAATTTCGTGGGGTTGAACGAACTGATGAGGAAGATTATGTATTTTATATCTTTTGTTTAAACATCACTGTTTTCTTAATGTTTCCTTTTCTATATAGAAGGAAAACTTTCTCTTAAGTTACATGTACTAACATGCAGCAATTTGGTCAAGTATACCTCTGTGAACAAAGATGCAACAATTCTTTTTCTTCCCTAACTGATCCCTCCAGAATTCAAAATCTCTGAGTGAGTATTCTCGTATTTATAACAATATAGTTATTTGTATAAGTTCAATAAGAATCTGTTCTCCTTCTAACAAGATACAATTTGAAACATTGGGTATGTTACCAAGGCTTTGATTGGACTATCACGTGGCTAATCCCTTTGTCCAGCTTATCTACTCCTTATATACTACCCACTCATTAGTCACTTAGTAGCAGTCTTGGTTATCAGATCAACAGTCATTATATCTCAGTGCTTGTGTTAAAGTAACAATTATTTTACTTAATGGTCCTAAAGCACAAGAATAATGATGCTGGCAATTCAGATATGCCAAAGAAAAGTCATAAAGTGCCCCCTTTAAGTGAAAAGAACATAGTGTATATATATATATATATAGGGTACTATCCATGGTTTCAGGCATCCACTGGGGGCCTGGGAACGTATCCCCGGCAGATAAGGGGGGGCTACTATATACACTTCCTTGTAAAATCATCAGCAGGAGCCTTGCTAAATCAGATTAGCAAGAGTCCCTCATCCTCCACATCTTGTCACCCTCAATTTCTAAGCAGGTTTCTCATTCTCCACCATACACTGGGTGATGCCTGGTAGGCCTAGCCTATCTTCAGCAAGAATCCTGGCTTTGTAACTGAAGCTTCTAAAGTTTCTTCTACTATTCTATAGAACCACCTGCTTAAGAACGGTGGGGAACATGGTGAGACCAGTGATTTCTATGTGCACAGGCCCACTGTCACACTTCCTTTGCTGTGAAGTGAGTTCCTTGATCCAAAACAAAACTGAGTGGTATACTATGACAGTGGATAAAGCATTCTATAAGTACACAGGGGATAGTTTTGCAAGAATCATTGCCTGCTGTGAAGGTCAATTCATATCCAGAGGTAGTATGTATTCCAGTAACGACAAAACATTGTCCCTTCATTAATGAAAGTGGTTCAATGAAATCAACCTGCCACTAGGTAGCTGGTTGAACATCTCAGGGAATGGTGCCATATCAGGTACTCAGTGTTATGGTCAGCTGCTGGCAGATTGAGCACTGACCTTCGATGAATGGAAGTCAATTGCTGAGCCCATGCATACCCTCCAGCCACGCCATCATAGATATTTTGTTCATGAACACATTGGGCAATGACAGAGGTGACTGAGGGAAGAAGCTGACTTGTATCCACAGATCGTGTTATCATAGCCATATGGTTATTGAAATCCTACCCACTAAGATCACTTGCTTTGAGTATTGACACAGGACATAAATATCTTCATTTTATGTTGCCCTTTACAAGAGGTCTATCCAATACTTCTTCCCCAAATTTCACTGTCACCAAATATACAATCACGTTCCTTTCAAGTCCCTGACCATCAAGCCTTCACCACAGCCTATAAATCAGTATATAATCAAATGTCTGGCCATTTCTCTCTTCCAAGCAAAGAGAACCATCAGGTGCGCTGTCCAGCATTCTGTGACTGGGAGCATTTACCTTCATCACTGTCCTTCAGAAATCTCCCAGAGAGGGGCTGTAGTGCTGTAGATCTCCACTTTCAGGTGGTATCTGCATGAGGTGCACAATGATCTGTAAACTAGCTCCACATCTTTTCTTCCTCTGTAAGCTGATCATGGGGAACTCCCAATTATTGGATAGGCGTAGACTGAGAGAGAGAAGAAAGTGTAGCAGGTTTAAGGACCATGGGCATTTGGACTACTTCATGTAATTACTTGCGCCTTCAGTGTGTGCCATGGCTTGATCTCGTATACACCACATTCATTTCACAATGCAGTATTTCAGTGCATGCCAACTTTATGACTTGTTTGGTCACATAATACCCAATTTAGAATTGGGAGCTCTGGTCACATGGTAACTTGATGACCCATGGGTAAACAGTCAATTTCTGGTAGGCCTAGTAACAGGTCAAGAGTTGTTTCCCATAAATAGAGTAAATATCTGCAGATGATATAAGGCCTTTCTCTAAAATCCTAAAACCTAGCTCAGTGATATATGTATAGGGGCTAACAAAGTATCCAAATAAAATTCCTCTGCCAATAAAACTTCTATGACCGTTGTGTCTGCTGGTATATATGTCTCAAGTGGCAGAACAGCTTGCAAATCAGTGTGGACCTGTTGTAGAGCCTTCTCTTGCTCTGTGCCCCACTAAAACCTGGCAGTTTTTCAGATCAATGGATACATTGGCCATTATAACACATCCAAACAAGGACTATGTTGCCTTCAAAATCCAAAGAGGTCACTAGATGATTGGTCTCCTTCTTGTTTATAGGAGGGGCTAGATGCAAAAATTCATACTTCACCTTAATAGGGAAATTTGGATATGGACCAAACCACTGGAATCCTAGAAATGTCACTGAGGTAAAAAGTCTCTGAATTTTAGTCAGATTTATTCTACACCATCTGACAGACAAATGTCTTACTACTAAATCTAGAGACATTGCAATTCCTGTTCAATAGGTTCTATCAGCATAATGTCATTAATGTGATCGACCAGTGTGATATTTTTTGGAAGAGAAAGATGATCAAGATCCCTGAAAATCTAAACTGATACACAGGGCCGAAGAGTTCATATATCACTGAGGTAAGACTGCGAATGTGTATTGCTGAAAGAAAAATGCTTCTGCAGGGCCTCACGGACACGTATGGAGAAAAAGGCATTTGACAGATCAATAGCTGCATAGTGGGTAGCAGGGTGTGTGTGTGTTTGCTCAAGCAATGAAACTACTAATTCTGGTACAGCAGCTGCAGTTGGAGTCATCACTTGGTTAAGCATATGATAATCTACTGCTTTTATCCAAGATCCGTCTGTCTTCTGCAAAGACCAAATAGAACAGCTGAATGGGGATCTGGTGGGAATAAACATCCTTGGATCTTGAAATTTCCTTGATGTTGGCATGAATCTCTGAAATTCCTCCAAGAATGTGGTATTGCTTTTTATCTACTATTTTCTTATGTATAGGGAATTCTAATGCTTTCCATTTGTCCTTTCCCACTATAATAGCCCTCACTCCACAGGTTAGGGAACCAATATGAGGATTGTGCTAGCTGCCAAGTATTTCTATCCAATTATGCATTCTAGAAGTGTCTGGGGTTGGGAGAACAGCACAGGTTCAGAGACACACTGGACCCACTGTAAGAGGGACCTGTTCTAAAACACCATTGATATCTTGACCCTTATGAGCCTCTAATCTGACTGGAGGACTACAGTGATGTTTTAGTTGTTTAGGAAACAATGTGATTTAAGAACCATCTCCAGTAGTCCCTAAATGACCATTGATTATATCCTTACATTCAATGCACAGTTACCCTGGTAAAAAGCAATAGGTCCTTTGAGGAAGGATGGAGGAAAGATTAATAGTATAAATTTTTGGTAGTGTGTCAAAACCCTTCCTCAAGGGGACATGATGTTCATGATGCTCAAGTCAGGGAATTGATTGAGGGGCTGGGACTGTATTTTGATGGTTCAAGTTAAACTTTTGTTTCCTTGACATAGAGTTTTCTGCTTATAGAGACAAAGTAAAAACTTAATAGACTTCCTATCTCATTCAGTTCTAGGAGCACTATGATTAACTAGCCAAAACCATAGGTCTGTGTGAGTCAGACTATTCTGATTGTTGCTTTGAACCTGCTGTCTGCTACAGTAACTACATCTACACTGCCTTTGGCTGTCGAGTAAAGCCACTTGTTTCCTACCACTCCTGGATCCAATTAGTGTCACTGCGTTTAGATTTTCCAGTTGAGTGCCTGCGGTTCCCACTGTAATGTCTAGCCTACTGAAAAGAGCAATCACAGAGCTCTTCAAGGATGCTGGGGCTCTACTCACAAACTTATTTCTGTAAGTACTGGAGAAAGGTATATCTTCAGGACACTCCCAGTGTGGATGAGGAGGTCTAACATGACATATTCACTCTAACATATTAATCTCCCTGAGCTTTTGAATCCCTTCCTCTACATTAAACCAAGGGAGACCATGCACTTTCATTTCACTGATGGTGGGCCATTTTTTAATCCATGTTTCAGCCAACCAACCCAACAAACTGTTAGAGCCCTTTCTAAGGACCCCAGCCACAACAATAAATGCATAATCTCTATTTAGTGGGCCCATATCAATAAATTCTGCCTAATAAAACTTTATATTCCTTTTACCATTATCCCATACCCTTAATATCCATTCCCACATATAGTCCTCAGATTTTTGCTTATATAAATTAGAAAACGAAAGTAGTTCTTTTGGAGTATAGTGTACCTCCTTATGGGTCACACTGTGTACCTCACTTTTAGGAACCTCCTGGGACTTTAGTCTAGTCATAAGTGGCATCTGCCTCAGGGGAGGCTGTTATGATTTTCTCAGGTGATGCAGGGTTAATTTCCTCAGATGGAAGTTGAAAAGCTTATAACAATGTGGTTACGGAGGCTTCTCCCTCTTGGGATGGGGTAGCTATTCCACTGGAGGTGGGGAGACCACTTCCACTGGCAAAGAAGACTCATGAGAATTTAGGGGCTCACTGCCTGCAGCTTCATCAGTGTATTACCACATATCCCCATACAAATTGATAGACTCTCACTCTTTCACAATCAATGCCCTCACTTTAACAGTGAATACATTTCCAGCTTGGGAGTTCAACATTCTTTGAAATTTAGCCAATTACTTTAATTTTCAGCAATTTCGGCACTGACATGATATAAAGCTCTCCTTCAGGACAAACCTAGATGCTCTTAGGTCACTGATGCAACCCTTAAGCTGAGAATTTGAATACCTGAGCTCATTCTTTTCTTTCACAACTTTGTTCAGAGTTTTAGAAAGAATCAACCAACATCATTAAATTCCTTAGTTTTCCAAACATTTTCAAAAGTATCATATATAGAATTACTTAGCTCCTTGCTTCTTATAAGTGGTTGCTTAGGAAATCCAATGTTTATCTCTATAAACATCTCACAGCATTGTCTATCAGTGCTCTGTTTACTACTGGAAATAGAATCAATTATTGTCTCTAAATCTAATCAGATTAGATAACAAATCCAGAAACCCCAAAACTGTATTCAAAAAACTCATCTTTAAAAATCTGTTCCTCAAGAACCACACTCAGTACCAAAACCTATATTAATCAATGTTGTCTAGAGAAAAAGAACCAATAGGAGATAGATACAGATAGACAGACAGACATAAGAGAAGATTTATTAACAGAATTGTCTCTGGTGTTTACAAAAGCTAAGCAGTCTCACACGTGCTATCTGCAAGCTGGAAAATCAGGAATAATGGCAGTATAATTCATTCTGAGTCCAAAGACCTGAGAAGGATGGGAGTTGATAGTGTAATTACTAGTCTCAAGTCAAAGGCCTAAATCCAGGGGGCAACTGGTATAAGTCTCAGAGTTCAAAGGGTGGAGAACCAGGAACTCTGAATCCAAGGGCACGAAAATATGGATGACCCAGCTCTAAGAGAGGAGAGGGGATTGCCCTTCCTTTGTCTTTTTGTTCTATTGGTAACCTCTATTTGGATTGGAAGATGCCTGCCCACACTGATGAAGCTGAATCTCTTTACTCAGTCTATTGAATCAAGTGCTACTCCCTTCCAGAAACACTCTCACAGACATACCAAGAAATAATGTCCAGCTATCTGGAATTTTCTCAGTCAAGACAAGTTAATACATAAAACTAACCATTGCATAGTTCATAGAAATTTGTCAATTTCTCTATTGTCTGGTTATTATGTTAAATATTGTATGCCACAGATATAATTAACTTTCTTTATTCAAAAAGCTCTCTTCCTAACTTTAACGGTGGCTATTTTAAGTCATTTGTCATTCAGGGTTATTGTTTTGTTTTGATTCTTTTTTGAAAGTGTTGACATCAGCAACAGGCATGAATGCTTCATGATGGCTTCACTTCAATATCTTTGAGACCATACTTCTGGAATGAGTAAGAATTTCCACAATGAGTGAAGAAGCTGATGGATTTATAAAACTGCTAAACCAAGATTGAGCAGAACAAGAATTAATTCTAGAGGGCTGAATGAACTGACGAGGATGATTATAACATTTTATGATGTTTGATATAAAACATTGCTTTTTTAATGTTGTTTACAGATTTAAGAAAATCTTTTTCTCTTGTAGCTAGGTGCAACTTTTATCAATTTGTTAAGTATAGCTTTGTGAGCAAAGATGCAACAATTCCTTACTCTCCCCAACTGATCCCTCCAGAATTTGAAAACTCTTAGTGAGTATTCTCATATTTACGGCAACATAGTTATTTGCATAAGTTTAATAAGAATCTTTTCTCCTTGTAACACAACTCAATTGGAAACATTGGATGTATTACCAAGGCTTTGATTTAAATGTCATATTTGACAATAATGTACATGAAATCAAATTTGACCAGACAGCTTTAAGGAACTAAGGTTGATTTTAAGAAGCCAGTGCTTATAAAATTACCCAGGATAAACAGGCCTACACCCAGCTTATAGGGTTCTCTGCCATAGAGGTCAGAAAGAAAGGTCCACTTTCTGGTAGGCCCAAGAACCTCAGGATATTTTTGTGACCTAGAGAAGACAGAAGTTCACCCAAAGCTATAGGGATTGCAGGCAAAATCTGGACGTTCCTGGCTTGGCTTCCTAGCCTTGAGAGGCTTTTGAAAGTCCAATGTGAGATTTCTTACTAAAGTTCTAGTTAAGAAACTCAAAAAACCTATGTGGCCAATGAATACTCCTGCTGCACTAATATAAATAATAAGGCCACATTTCATGACACTAGACATATTTTGCAAACAAATTAGTCTTACTTAGAGTATCTCTGCTAGAAATGTTAGTACTGTACAGAGAAAAACTGTTTCAATGGAAAACTATTATGTACCTTTGCGGGTTCCGTCTCGCACATTTTGCCAATCCTTGACAAACTCTCAATTCTTTTAGTTTCTTCCAATTTCTGGTTACAAGTCTCTAAATATTTCCAATTTTTCTTCCTCTAGACTTAGAATAATTGAAAATTAAAATGGTCCTTTTCACAAACGTTTGCATGTTGAAGCTGGATGACAATATTTCAAGGAAATCACTACAACAGACCACGTATGGGCAACCTTCTTCCCAATTGCTGTGTGGGCCACTCAGAAAGTTAATGGGAAGTCCTGATGCCATCATCACAGATAATTCAAACTGCAAACCAGAAAATCCACTGTGTTGTCATTGCTGTCCTCATTCCAACATCTAAAGATGCATTGAGCATGACATCTAGAAATCTTCTGGACTGGCTGCCCTCTGGAATCAGAAACCAGTTTTTTAACATTATTCTTTGTTTTTCTTTTACTTCCATAGAAACTCTCCCTCATTAAATGTCTGATGGCTAGCACCAATCCAGCAAATATCCTCTACTACCAACTATCAACAAATGATTCAGCAGGTCCTTAATGAATAAAATGTAACCGAAAAAAAAATAGAATTATATTTTACAGTGGAAGGAAAAATGGCTCTTCTTTTGTTGAACAAGATGGGGGACTGACAATAAGTATTTGCTTGACCAAACTTTAGTCAGGCTCCTGAATCTTTTCCTAGACCCATCTGTGTACTTGCTTGTAAAACCTTTATCATGTACTCTGCTAAGCCAGGTTATCAAGAGTCCCTCAGCCTCCACGTCTGATCACTCTCCATATGTAATTGGATTTCTCATCCTCCACAATTTACCAAGCGATGTCTCATCAGCCTGGCCTATCTTCAGTAAGGATCCTTTTAGATTGATGTAGCCAGAATTCCCATTACTTTTCATGTCTCCACTCAGTGTTATTATATTTACTGGCCCCCACTAGAATCCTTGGTGATAAATTCCCACTTGCTCATTCTGTATTGGAAATGAGCAATGGTATATATTGAGGTATCTTTTTCCTTATAACAATAGTCCTGAATGAATCACTTATTCTAACTTTAACTACTTTCCAGCTTTGGTTTTTCCTTGGCAGTGTTTAGAAAAAATCACCCTAGCCTGTTGATTAAGAGGCATAAGGAGCCCTTGGTGGCCAAGTGGCAATCTTAACTTCCAGTTTAGGGGAATCACTCTTTTGTCTCCTGGTAGAAGCATTCCTTCCTCTGCAACTAAGTCCTCTAGGTCAGCAGAGCATAAAGTGACGAAAACAGGAAGCAAAAATGTTGCTAGTGGATCACTATGGGATAACATTGATTGGTGCCACTCTCATTTCAAGCCCTTGATTCTTGAACCCAAGAATCCTGCAAACAGAAAAATAGCACCACATACTGAATGTTGATTCAGCCTCCAGGATCAAGTGGGATTTAATCCAGGGATGCAAGAATGGTTCAACATTTGTAAATCAATCAATGTGATATACTACATTAACAAAATGAAAAATAAAAATCATATGGTCACCTCATTAGATGCAGAAAAAGCATTTGACAAAATTAAAAATCCGTATATGATAAAAACTCTCAACAAAGTGGGTATGGAGGGAACATTACTTAACATAATAAAGGTCATATATGATAAGCCCACAACTAACATAATAATCAATGGTGAAATGTTGAAAGCTTTTCCTCTAAGATCAGGGACAAGACAAGGATGCCCACTCTCACCACTTTTATTCAACGTAGTTTTAGAAGTCCTAGCCAGAGCAATTATGAAAGAAAGAGAAACAAAAGGCATTCAAATTGGAAATGAAGAGGTAAAATTTGTCACTATTTGCAGATAACATGATATTATATATAGGAAACCCTACAGACTCCACCAAAAACTGTTAAAACTAACCAAAGAATACCATATAGTTGTAAGATACAAAATCAATATACAAAGATTTGTTGCATTTTTATATACAAAAAACAACTACCGCAAGAGAAATTAAAAAAAAAAATTCCCATTTACAATTGCATAAAAAGGAATAAAATACATAGGAGTAAATTCAACTAATGAGGTGAAAGAACTGTGTGATGAAAACTACAAGACATTAATGAAAGAAATGAAAGAAGACACATATAAACGGAAAGATATTCTGTACTCATGGATGGAAATAATTAATATTGCTAAAATGTCCATATTACTCAAAACAAACTACAGATTCAATCCCTATCAAAATTCCAATGACATTTTTCACAGAAATAGAACAAACAATCCTAAATTCGTATGCAACCACAAAAGACCCTGAACAGCCAAAGTAATCTTGAGAAAGAACAAAATTGGAGGCATCATGCTCCCTGATTTCAAATTATATTACAAAGCTATAGAAATCAGGACAGTATGGTATTGGCACAAGAAGAGAAACAGATCAATGGAATAGAATAGAGATTGCAGAAATCAACCCATACATATGTGGTGAATAAATTTATCATAAAGGAGCCAAGCATATACAATGAGGAAAGGACAGTCTCTTTAATAAATGGTGCTGGGAAAACTGACAGCCACATAAAAAAATAATAAAACTAGACCACTATCTTACACCGTACACAAAAATTAACTCAAAATAGGTTAAAGACTTGAATGTAAGACCTGAAACCACAAAATTCCTAGAACAAAACATAGACGGTAAGCTCTCTGATGTCAGTCTTGACAATGATTTTTTGGATTTGACACCAAAAGCAAAGGCAACAAAAGCAAAAGCAAACAAGTAATACTACATCAAACCAAAAAGCTTCTGCACAACAAAAGAAGTCATCAACAAAATAAAAAGGCAACCTAAGGAATGGGAGAAAATATTTGCAAATTATATATCTGATAAGAGATTAAAATGCAAAATGTATAAAGAACTTACACAATCCAATACCAAAAAAAAATAAATCCAATTAAAATATGGGCAGAAGACCTGAATAGACATTTTTCCAAAGAAGACATACAGATGGTCAGCTAGTACATGAAAATACGCTGAACATCACTAATCTTCAGGGAAATACAAATCAAAACCACAATGAGCTATCACCTCGAACCTACTATGATGGCTATTATCAAAAACATAAGAAATAACAAATGTTGGCAAGGATGTGAAGAAAATGAAACCCTTGCACCCTGTTGATGGGAATGTAAATTGGTGCAGACAATACGGAAAACATTATGGAGGTTCCTGAAAAAATTGAAAATAGAACTACTACCATATGATCCAGCAATTCCACTTCTGAGTATTTACCTGAAGGAAACAAAAACACTAACTCAAAAATGTATTTGCACCCCCATGTTCATTTTAGAATTATTTACAATAGCCAAGATGTGCAAGCAACCTAAGTGTCCACTCATAGATGAATGGATAAAGAAGATGTGGTATGTATGTGTATATACACAATAGAATATTATTCAGTGATAAAAAGAAGGAAACCTTGCCATTTGCAACAACATGAATGGACCTTGAGGGCATTATGCTAAGTGAAATGTCAGACAGAGAAAGACAAATACCATATAATCTCACTTATGTATGGAATCTAAACAAATAACCAACTAAAAAACCAAAATTGAACTCACAGGTACAAAGAAGAGATTGGTGGTTGCCAGATGCAGGGGGTGGAGGATGGTTAAATGGAGGAAAGTCGTCAAAAGGTACAAACTTCCAGTTATAAAGTAATTAAATCTTGGGGATATAATGTACAGCATGGTGATTATAGTTATAATACTGTATTGTATATTCAAAAGTTGCTAAGAGAGTAGATCTTAAAAGTTCTATCACAATAAAAAACATTTGTAACTGTGTGTGGTGATGTATGTTAATTAGAGTTATTGTGTTGGTCATTTCACAATTATACAAATGTAGATTAATTATGTTGTACACCTGAAACTAATATAATGTGATATGTCAACTGTATCTCAATTAAAAACAAAAAAGCTACTACTTCAATATGTAGCAGATCAAAATTAATTACATGAGGCTGAATGAACTGATGTGGATGATTATAATTTTTATTATTTTTTTGTGTAACCATTGTTGATTTTTTAATGTTTTGTTTTCCATATAGAAGAAAAACTTTTCCATTTAAGCTATATGTAACTTATAACAATATGTTAAGTATACCCTTGTGAACAAAGATGAAACAATTCCTTTTTCTCTCTGCATAATCCCTCCAGAATTCAAAAATTCTTAGTGAGTATTTTTATTCTTATGGTAATGTAGTTATTTTCATAAGTTAAGTAAGAATCAGTTCTTGTAACAGGACACTTTTGCAAACTTAGAGTATAATACCGAGATGCTGACTGAAATGTCATATTTGTGAATGATGAGCATAGAATCATATACGACCAGACAGCTTTAAGGAACTAAGATTGACTTTCAGTAGCCAAAGCTTATAAACCCCCATGGAAAAACTAGCCTGTACCTGTCTTATAGGGTTTCCCATCTTAGAGGACAGTAAAGAAAGTCACTTCCTGGCAGGTAGAGGAATCTCAGTATATTTTTTGGGATCCTTAGAAGAGAGGAACTCAGAGACAGATTTGAGAGCCTGGCCTCCTGTCTCCTTGCCAATTTATTGTGCGATAAAGCACTTCCTCCCTCAAAGACCGGTGCACCATGGTGTTGGCTTCTGTGCGCATCAGGTGGCAAGCCCTTCCTCAGTAACACTGGGAAAGGGAGACACACAAGTGAAAAGTGTACGTTGTAGTAGAAAATTTGGAGTTTGGGAGAAGTCAAGATGGTGGCATAGGCAGACTCTGAACTCACCTCCTCCCCCAGACACAACCAATTTACAACTACTCGTGGAAAAATTACCCCTGAGACAGAACTGAAAACTGGATAAGAGGAACTCCTGCAACAAAGGAAAATTGTAATCGAGGTGGAAGAGGCAGAAACTGCCTTCTGGAGAGAAAAAACGCCACCTTCATAGCCGCAGCACTTCATGGCTGCCAGGGAGCAGCCCAAAGGTACGCAGCCCTCCCTGGAAGAGCAGGGCCCTGAGCCGGGGAGCGCCCCCG
Organism: Diceros bicornis minor; assembly: GCF_020826845.1. Lineage (NCBI taxonomy): Eukaryota > Metazoa > Chordata > Mammalia > Perissodactyla > Rhinocerotidae > Diceros > Diceros bicornis. The sequence goes on from NC_080744.1 coordinate 76,756,699, forward strand.
TTGTGGGCATTTTGTGGACCAAGCACAATCGAGGTGAGTGGCATAATATCTGACTTTGCCTGCTACTAAAACATTGGAGAGTACCCCCAGAAAGCCTGGTTCACAAAGAAATTAAAAACCGGCTCTTAAAAAAGGGCCCACGAGCAAACTCATCTGTTTGAGAAAGCAACGTAAAATCACAAGAAAGGTGCACAGTGCGTTGGTGAAAAGAGACTCACCTGATAGGCCCTGAGTGCATTGCAGTGAAAGGTGAGACCTCTCCAGGGACTGGAACATTGGCAGCTGCGGTTGTTGTGGCCTGGTGTGGGCGTGCTGACACGGACGCCATTGGAGTTCACCCTGGGGCCTGCTAGCCCTGGTCTGCCCCACCCACTAGAGCACCGATTTAATCCAGCTCAGTCAGGGAAGGCAGTCAACACTAGGGACTAGCCCCACCCAACAACAAGCCCTCAGGTAACTTGTGGGCCTGCATATATTGGTGGCTGGATTCTCGGCAGCCTGGTAACTGAGCCCACTTCAGTGGGGCAGGGCGTGCACAAGGAGTGGGTGGAGAGGGTGGGGCAGTGGTGGAGTGTGTGGGGCTCCCGCCGTGGAGAGACTGGGTCCACTTAAGGAGGTCGGGGCGTGCACATGGCGCAGGACCGTGTTGACTGTGTGTGTGGACCTGTGGGCGGCAGGGCTTGTCAGCTGCAGAAGATTGTGCTTCTCAAAGACCCACATAGGGGGTTTGCCCCACCTTCCAAAGCCTGAAACAATTGGGTGCTCCTGTGCCTGAGGCCAGCCCCAACCAGCTGCAATCCTTAGAGAATTGACAAGAGACCTAAAGGCTGGAGGCTTATACCAATTGTAAGCCCCTGAGCCTAACAACCTGCCACACTGGGGGCCTATTCACTTAAAAGAAACACTGCAAGTATTAGAACTTGCACCCAACTGTGCTGGGGCTCCCCAAACATGATAAAGAGACTGAAGGGCCCACAACAACTACAAGCAGCTGAGCATTACAACAGATGGCCAGGAGCATAACTTGGCCTCGCTGGGAGCCTAAAGGGAGAGAAAACAGGCCACAACAGAAGGACACACATAGCCCACATAGGGGTCACCCGGGAACATTGAGAAATGAGGGAAGCACACTGCAGGCCTCCTAAGGAATCACTTATATAAGGTCACCTATCCAAGAGCAGGAGACATAGCTGACCTACCTAATACGTAGAGACAAGCATAGGGAAAGAGGCAAAATGAGGAGGCAAAGGAATACATTCCAAGTAAAGGAACAGGACAAAACCCCAGAAAAGGAACTAAGTGAAACAGAAACGAGCAAGCTACCTGACAGAGAGTTCAAACAAAGAGTGTTAGGGATGCTCACTGATCTGGGGAGAAGAATAGATGAACTCAGTGAGAATGTCAACAAAGAAATGGAAGATATAGAAAAGAACAATCAGAAATGAAGAATACAATACTGGAAATGAAAAATTCACTAGAGGGACTCAAAAGCAGAGTAGAGGATACAGAAGAACGGATCTGTGTGCTGGACGAAAGACTAGAAGAAATTACCAAAGCTGAACAGGTAAAAGAGAAAAGAATTAAAAAGTGTGAGGACAGTCTAAGGGACCTCTGGGACAACATCAAGTGCACTAACAACCGTGTTATAGGTGTCCTGGAAGGAGAAGAGCGAGACAAAGGGGCATAGAATCTATTTCAAGAAATAATAGATGAAAACTTCCCTAACCTAAGGAAGGAAACAGACATCCAGGTACAGGAAGCACAGAGAGCACCAAACAAGATAAACCCAAAGAGGCCCACACCAAGACACATCATAATCAAAATTCCATATTAAAGATAAAGAGAGAATCGTAAAAGCCGCAAGAGAAAGTCAAGTTACATACAAAGGAAACCCCATAAGGCTACCAGTTGACTTCTCAGCAGAAACCTTACAGGCTAGAAGAGAGTGGCAAGATATATTTAAAGTGCTGAAAGGAAAAAACTTACAGCCAAGAATACTCTACCCAGCAAGGTTATCATTCAAAATGGAAGGAGAGATGAAAAATTTCCCAGACAAACAAAAATTAAAGGAGTTTGTCACCAAGAAACCAGTGCTACAAGAAATGCTATAGGGAATTATTTAAGGGGAAAAGAGAAGACCACAAATAGGAAAAATTATCTATTTCCATGATAAGAGGGTACTGGATACAAATGCACAAAAAAGCAGTTAGATATGATATTAAAAACATAAAAGGAGGGAGGAGTGGAGTTAAAGATTAGAGCTTTCAGACAGAGGTCAAACTAAAGAGACCATCAATTCTGTATAGAAGAAGAAAGGAACAGAGAAGGACTACTAAAACACTGAGAAAATAAAGTTAAAAAATGGCAGTAAGTACATACTTATCAAAACCTACTTTACATGTCAATGGACTAAATGCTCCAATTAAAAGGCATAGGGTGGCTGATTGGATAAAACAACAAGACCCATATATATGCTGCATATAAAAGACACACTTCAGACCTAAAGACACTCGCAAACTGAAAGTGAAGGGATGGAAAAAGATACTCCACGCAAATGGCAATGAAAAGAAAGCTGGGGTAGCAGTATTCATATCAGACAAAATAGACTTTTTCTTTTTTTCAAAATAGACTTTAAAACAAAAACTGTACAAAGAGACAAAGAAGGGCATTATATAACCAACAAGGGAACAATCCAACAAGAGGATATAACACTTGTAAATATCTACGCACCCAATGTAGTTGCACCTAAATGTATAAAGCAATTATTAACAGACATAAAAAGAGAAATAGACAGTAAAACAATAAGAGTAAGGGACTATAACACTCCACTTACACCAACGGATAGATCCTCCAAACAGAAGATCAATAAGGAAACATTTGCCTTAAATGACACACTAGAATAAATGAACCTAGTACATATATACTGATCATTCCATCAAAAAACCAAAGAATACACATTCTTTTCAAATGCACATGGAACATTCTCTAGGATTGATCACATATTAGGCCACAAAACAAGTCTCCATAAATTTAAGAAGATTGAAATACTATCAAGCATCTTTCCTACCACAATGTTATGAAACTAGAAATCAACTATAGGAAGAAAATCAGAAAAGCCACAAATATGTGGAGAGTAAACAAAGTGCTACTGAGAAACGATTGGGTCAATGACGAAATCAAAGGAGAAACCAAAAAATACTTGGAGACAAATGAAAATGAAAATACGACATGCCAGAATTTATGGGATATAGCAAAAGTGGTTCTAAGAGTGAAGTGTATAGCAATACATGCCTAACTCAACAAACAAGAAAAATCTCTTCTTTCTTTTTGTGAGGAAGATCGGCCCTGAGCTAACATCTGCCAATCCTGCTCTTTTTGCTGAGGAAGACTGGACCCGGGCTAACATCCATGCCCATCTTCCTCCATATTATATGGGACACAGCCACAGCATGGCTCGACAAGTGGTGCATCGGTGCGTGCCCGGGATCCGGACTGGCGAACCCTGGGCCGCGACAGTGGAGCACATGCACTTAACTGCTTATGCCACCAGGCCAGCCCAAGAAAAATCTCAAACAATCTAACAATGCACCTAAAGGACCCGAAAGAGAAGAACAAACAAAGCCCAAAAGCAGTAGAAGAAGGGAAATAATAAAAATCAGTGCAGAAATAAATGAAATAGAGACTAAAGAAACAATAGAAAAAATTAATAAAACCAAGGGATGGTTTTTTGAAAATATAAACAAAATTGACAAACCTTTAGCTAGACTCACCAAGAAAAAAAGAGAGAAGGCTCGAATAACTAAAATCAGAAATGAAAGAGGAGAAATTACAACGGACACCTCAGAAATACAAAACATTATAAGAGAATACTATGAAAAGCTATATGCCAACAAATTCATGGATCTGGAAGAAATGGATAAACTCTTGGACTCATACAACCTTCCAAAACTGGATCAAGAAGAAATAGAGAATTTGAATAGGCCAATCACCAGTAAGGAGATGAAACAGTAATCAAAAACCTCCCCAAAAATAAAAGTTCAGGACCAGATGGCTTCCCTGGTAAATTCTACCAAACATTCAAAGAAGACTTAATACTTATCCTTCTGAAACTCTTCCAAAAATTTGAGGAGCAGGGGAAGCTCCCTAACTCATTCTGTGAAGCCAACATTACTCTGACACCAAAACCAGACAAGGACAACACAAAAAAAGAAAACTACAGGCCAATATCACTGATGAACATCGATGCAAAAATCCTCAACAAAATACTAGCAAATCGCATACAACAATATATTAAAAAGATTATACACAACGATCATGTGCGATTTATTCTGGAGATGCAGGGATGTTTCAACATTCACAAATCAATCAACATAATACACCACAGTAATAAAATGAAGAATAAAAATCACATGATCATCTCAATAGACGCAGAGAAAGCATTTGACAAGATACAGCAACCATTTATGATAAAAACTCTGAATAAAATCAGTATAGAAGGAAAGTACCTCAACATAATAAAGGCCATATATGACAAACCCACAGCTAATATCATCTTCAATGGTGAAAAACTGAAAGCTATCCCTCTAAGAACAGGAACCAGACAAAGGTGCCCACTCTCACCACTCCTATTTAACATAGTACTGGAAGTCCTAGCCAGAGCAATCAGGCAAGAGAAAGAAATCAAAGGGATCCAAATTGGAAAGGAAGAAGTGAAACTGTCACTATTTGCAGATGACATGATTTTATATATAGAAAACCCTAAAGAATCCACCAAAAAACTTTTAGAAGTAATAAACAAATACGGCAAAGTCGCAGGATACAAAATCAACATACAAAAATCAGTTGCATTTCTATACACTAACAACGAAGTAGCAGAAAGAGAAATTAAGAATACAATCCCATTTACAATTGCAACAAAAAGAATAAAATAACTAGGAATAAACTTAACCAAAGAGGTGAAAGATCCATACACCAAAAACTATGAAACATTGCTGAAAGAAATTGAAGAAGACACAAAGAAATGGAAAGATATTCCATGCTCTTGGATTGGAAGAATTAACATACTTAAGATATCCATACTTCCTAAAGCAATCTATAGATTCTATCCGATCTCTATCAAAGTTCCAACAACATTTTTCACAGAAATAGAACAAAGAATCCTAAAATTTATATGGAACAACAGAAGACCCCGAATAGCTAAAGGAATCCTGAGAAAAAGGAACAAAGCTGGAGGTATCACACTCCCTGATTTCAAAATATACTGCAAAGCTACAGTAACCAAAATAGCATGGTACTGGCACAAAAACAGACACACAGATCAATGGAATAGAATTGAAAGCCCAGAAATAACCCCACACATCTATGGACAGCTAATCTTCAACAAAGGAGCCAAGAACATACAATGGAGAAAAGAAAGTCTCTTCAACAAATGGTGTTGGGAAAACCAGATAACCACGTGCAAAAAAAAATGAAAGTAGACTCTTACCTTACACCATACACAAAAATTATCTCAAAATGGATTAAAGACTTGAATGAAACTTCTAGAAGAAAACACAGGCAGTACGCTCTACAACATCGGTCTTAGCAACACATTTTCAAGCACCATGTCTGATCGGACAAGAGAAACAATAGAAAAAATAAACAAATGGAACTACATCAAACTAAAAAGATTCTGCACAGCAAAGGAAACCATCAACAAAACAAAAAGACAAGCTAACAATTGGGAGAAGATATTTGCAAACCATACATCTGATAAGGGCTTAATCTCCAAAATATATAAAGAATTCATGCATCTCAACAACAAAAACACTAACAACTCAATTAAAAAACGGGCAAAAGACCTGAACAGACATTACTCCAAAAAAGACTTACAGATGGCCAACAGACACATGAAAAGATGTTCCACATCATTAACTATCAGGGAAAGGCAAATCAAAACTACAATGAGATATCACCTCACACCCGTCAGAATGGCTATAATTAACAAGACAGGAAACAACAGGTGTTGGAGAAGATACGGAGAGAAGGGACCTATCATACACTGCTGGTGAGTGTGGAGTATGGAGATTCCTCAAAAAATTAAGGCTAGAACTACCATATGATCCAGCTATTCCACTGCTGGGTATTTATCCAAAGAACTTGAAAACACCAATGCGTAAAGATACACGCACCCCTGTGTTCACTGCAGCATTATTCACAATAGCCAAGACTTGGAAGCAACCTAAGTGCCCATCAAGGGACGAATGGATAAAGAAGATGTGGTATATATACACAATGGAATACTATTCAGCCATAAGAAATGATGAAATCCAGCCATTTGTGACAACATGGATGGACATTGAAGGTGTTATGCAAAGTGAAATAAGTCAGAGGGAGAAGGTCAAATACCGTATGATTTCCCTCATTAAGTAGTAGGTAATAACAACAACAAACAAACACATGGAGACAGAGATTGGATCGGTGGTTACCAGAGGGAAATGGGGGTGGGAGGAGAGCGAAAGGGATAATTCGGCCCATGTGTGTGGTGATGGGTTGTAATTAGTATTTTGGGGGTGAACATGATGTAATCTCTGCAGAAATAGAAGTATAATGATGTATACCTGAAATTTATACAATGTTATAAACCACTGTTACTGCAATAAACAAAAAATTAAAGAAAAATAAATTTAAAAAAATAAATAAATAAAAATAAATAAATAAATAAATTTTTGGTAGTGTGCTTGGATTCACCCTCAAGGCAGCCTGGGCTCTTGTTTTTTCAGGAGGTTCTGGGTCTGAAAACTGTCTCTTTCAGGATTGATGGAGGGGCTTAAACTCACTATTTTTATGATTCAATTGGACTTTTTGTCACTTGACCTAGAACTTTTATGCTTAATCAGATCAAGGAAGAATTTAGTAGACTTCCTATCTTTCTCACTTCTAGGAACACCATGATTAACTAGTCAACTCCATAGGTCTGTACAAGTCAGATTATTTGAATCGCTATATTGACTCTGATGTCCATTACAGTAACTACATCTACCTTGCCTTTCAAATGAGTGAAGCTACTTGGCCTCTGCCACACTGGGAGCCACTAACTCCCATTACATTTATATTTCCCAGTTGATTGGATGTGATTTCCACTGTAAGTTCTGGCCTAAAGAGAAAAAGAAACATGGAACTCTACAAGGACGCTGGAGTTCCATCCCCAAATTTATATTTCAAAGTCTGATGCAAGGTATCTCTTCTGGAGCCTCCCAGTGTGGGTGAGTAGGTCTAACGTGACAAATCCACTCTAGCATTCCAATCTTCCTAAGCTTTTGATTCCATTCCCCTATATTTAGCCAAAGTAGATCAATCATTTCCATTTCACTTAACTTAGGCCACCTTTTGATCCATGTGTCAGTCAATCACCCAACAAACCGAAAGAGCACTTTCTAACTCCCTGCACTGCAACATTAAACGTAGAATCTCTGCTTAATATGCCCATATGAATAAACTTGGCCTGACCCAATTATGTTTCTTCCACCATTATCCCTCACCCTTAATAAATATTTCCACACATATTCCCCAGCTTTCTGCTTGTATAAATTAAAAAAACTCAAATAGTTCTTTTGGAGTGTAGTGCACCTCCACATGGGCCACACTTGCCTCATTCCTTTAGTGGCCTGCTGGGACTTGAGTCTAGTCATAGGTGCCAACTGCCACTGTGGAAGCCATCACTATTTTCTCAGGAAATGGAGGGTTTATCCCACTAGATGGAGGTTGAAGGGCTGATACCACTGTGGACAGGGAGGCTGCTACCACATGGCCTTGCGATGCCACTGCCACTAGGGTTAGGGAGGACACTTTAACTGGAGTGGGGAGGCTGCTTTTGCCGGGGGTGGGGAGAGAACTTTCACTGGCAAGGAAGAGTCATCATAATTTAGCGGTTCCTCGTCCCCAGCTTCATCAGGGTCTTCCCACTCGTACCCATCCCAATTTATAGAATCTCATTCTCTCATAGTCAATGCCATCCCTTTAACATTGGACACCCTTTCAGCTTGGGAGTTAAATTTGCTTTGAAATTCAGCAGTCAGAGTTTAATTTTCAGCAATTTCAGACCTGCCAGGAGATAAGCCTTTTCCTTAGGGCACACCTGTATGCTATTAGGTCATTGATGCAACTTTTGAGTTGAGAATTTGAATCCCTGAGCACATCCTTCTATTTCACCTCTTTGTCCAGAGATATAAGGAAGAACCAACCAACATCACTGTATTCCTTAATTTTCAAAATACAGTATATACAATATACAATACAGTTACTTAGCTCCTTATTTCTATAACTGATTGACTGGGAGAATTTAATGCATATATTTTACTTATCTCTATAAATAGCTCTCACCATCGTCTACCAGTGCTCTGTTTACTAGTGGAAATAGAGTCATTAGCACCCTTATATCTAATCAGATTAGAGACTCAATTCCAGCTCTCAGAACCAATCAAGAAATCTCATGCTTAAAATTTTGTTTCTCCACAGCCACTCTCATCACCAAAATATATATTAGTCAGTGATCTCCAGAAAAGCAGAACCAATAGGGTGGATGGATAGATAAATAGATTAGATAGATAGATAGATAGATAGATAGATAGATAGATAGATAGATAGATGTATAAGAGAAGATTTATTACAGGAATTATATCAGGCAGTAATGGAGGCTGAAAAGTTCCACAATCTGCCATATGCAAGCTGGAGAACCAGGAATGCCAGTGGTATGATTTATTCCATGTAGCAAGGCCTGAGAAGGAGGAGAATTGATGGTGTGATTCTCAGTCCCAAGTCAAAGGTCTCATAACCATGGGGCTGCTGATGTAAGTCCCACAGTCCAAAGTCCAACCAGGAGCAAAGATGTCCAAGGGCAGGAAAATATGGGTATCCCAGCTCCAGGAAAGGAGAGGAAATGTGCAATTCCTTCACCTTTTTGTTCTAGTGAGGCCTCTATTTGGACTAAATGATGCCCATCCACATTGGTGAGGGTGGATCTTCACTCAGCCTACTGAATCAAATGCTAACCCCTTCCAGAAATACTTTCAAAGACACACCCAGAAACAACTATTTACAGCTATCTGGACTTCCCTTAGCCCTATCAAGCTGACACATAAAACTAATTTCAAAAGTCCATTCCTTGTCAACATGACACCTATGTGCATCAACTTGAACCATACTTAATCTTCAAATAAAGAAAATAGTGAGGTCATAATTCTTTCTACATAAGAAGTATCCTATATACAATCAAAAACACACTAACACCTTCCCCAGAAGAGGAGAAAATATCCTTGAATAATGTTTACACTTCTTGTTGATATCTCATAACATATAGTATGATGTAAAACTAACGATACTTAAATATTACGACATAAAGTAAATATATTTCAAGTCACATGATAAGGAAATAAGAGAGGATAGAAAACAAAGACACAACACACACACACACACATTTTCATAACAAAATAAGGAAGGAATACCCATGATAATTATAGCCCTCACTTCTGTAACTTGTCACACAGTGGCAGATGGATTTATAACTACTTTCCTCAACTACATATTCTGTATTCCTTTTCACTCAGCAGCACCTTAGCTAGTCTTAGTTCCTTACCTGATGGAATAACCCAAACTTTAATTCCTGAAGAGACTGGGCTCTTACCAGTCCTGCTTGGATTGGGTTGTGGCAGTTTTCCATTGAAATTTCCATATTCCAGACATTGTATGAAGTTCATAGAAATCTGTCAATACCCTCATTCTCTGGTTATTATATTAAAGTGCTGTGTGCCACAGAAATAACTAATTTTTGTTATACAATAAGCTCTCATAAGAACTTTAACCATGGCCATTTTAAGTCATTTATCATTCACAGACAGTTATTGTTTTGCTTTGATTCTTTCCTGAAAGTGTTTACCATTAGCTATAGGTAAGAATGCTCCAGGTCAGCATAATATGAATAAATTTGAATCCATGCCACTGGACTAAGAATTTTGAAAGAATAACGAAGCTAATGAGTTACTAAAACTGCTAACAGCCAATCACGCAGAACAAGAAATAATTCCATGTGACTTAATGAACTGATGAGGAAAATTACAATAATTTGAACATTTTTTTGGAAACTTCCTTGGTTTTTTTAAAGTTTTCTTTTCCATATTGAGGGAAATCCTTTTCTCTTAAGCAAGCAGTAATTTTCTGCGATTCGGTAAATTATACGTTTGTGAACAAAGATACAACAATTACTTCTTATCCCTACCTGACCCTCAAGAATTCTAAAACTCTTAGCGAGTCTTCTTATATTTATGGTAATATAGTTATTTGCATAAGTTCATTAAGAGTCTCTTCTCCTTGCAACAGGACACAGTTGGAAACATTGATTATAATACCAAGGCTTTGACTGGAATGTTTTATTTGAGAATGATGCGCATCCAATCAGATATGACCTGAGAGCTTTAAGGAACTAAGGTTGACTTTAAGAACCCGATGCTTATCAATCTGTCCTGTATCTGACTTACAGAGTTCCCCAACTTACAGGTCAGTAAAGAAGGTAACTTTCTGGCAGGCCCTGGAACCTCAGAATCTTTTGGGGATGTTGAGAAGAGAGGAACTCACCCAAATCTATAGGTATTGCAGACAAAATCTAGTGGCAAATTCTTGGCTTGGCTTCATAGCCTCAAGAGTCTTTGAAAAGTCTGGGACTCCTTATGAAAAGTTACAGCAAAGCAAACTCTAGAGACTAATGAGCCCAATCACTATTTTGCTGCATTTATGTAAATAATCAGACCAAGTTTAATGAGAGTGGACTTATTTTGCAAACAAATCAGTCTGACTTTGATTCTCTCTGATAGAACAGGTGGTGACTATAGAAGGAAAAATTATGTTTCAATGGAAAACTATAATGTACATTTGTGGGTTCCATCTTACATGTTTTGACAGTCCTTGACAAATCCTGAGTTATTCTAGTTTCCTCCAATATCTGAATAAAAATCTCCAAATTAACATTTCCAATTTTTCTCCCTTCTACTGGGAAGCATTGAAAACTAAAATTGCCTTTTCCAAAGCACAGCAAGCTAAAGTTGGACGGCTTGATATACATGTACAGGAAATCACCACAACAGATCATGTATAGGCAAACTTTGTGCCGACTGCTGTGTGAGTCACTCAGACGGTTCAGCTGAGCACCTGATGCCATCACCACAGACATTCAAACTGCAAACCAGGAAACCCAGTGGATTTCCACTGCTGTCCGCAGATACCATCTAAAATCCTTGAGCCCAACATCTAGAAATCTACTTTATTGGCTGCCATCTGGAGTCAGAAACTGAGTTTTTAACTATTAATCTTTGTTTTTCTCTTATTTTCATAGAAACTTTCCCTCATTAAAAAGCAAACAGATAGCATCATCTAGAAAATACCCTCTACCACCAAGTATTAAGAGATGTTTCAGTTAGTCCTTAATGAATAAAATGTGACTGAACAAGTAATGGACTTATATTATTCAAAGAAAAGAAGAATGCCTCTTCTTTCCTTGACCAAGAAGGGGACTGATAAAGATTAGTTGGTTGACAAAACTGTGCTCACTAGGCTCCTGAACCTTCTCCTAGGCCCATATGTACACTTCCTTGTAAAATCCTTAGCAAGGACCCTGCTTAGTGAGTTCTGCAAGAGTCTCTCAACCTCCATATCTGATCACCCTCGATATCTAATCAGGTCTCTCATACTCCACCATCCATTAGGTGATGTCTATCAGTCTTGGCCTGTTTTCAGCAAGAATCCTGTAGGTATGTTTACTGAAAAATCCTCTCATCCTTGATGTTTCCCATCAGTAATATTTCAACCAATGACTCCTTCCAAGTTCTTTGGATATAAATTATACTTCTCAATTCTCTATTCAGAATTGAGCTCAGTTCTATACCGAAGTCTCTTTTTCCTGAATACAATAGCCCTCAACCAATCTGTTCTTATCAATTTAAATACTTTCCAGCTGTGGTTTTCCTCAGACAGTAATCAGAATCAAACACACAATCCAGCAGAGTAAGTCCATTCTTTCACTGTTGATTCAGAGGCATTAGGAGCCCAAAGTGACCAGGTAGGCGTCTTAAATTCCCGTTCAGGGGAATCAATGTTTTGTCTCCTGGTGGAAGCATTCCTTCTTCTGGAACTAAGAACTGTAGGACAACAAAGTTTAATGTCATGGAAACAAGAAGCAAAAGTGTTTGTAGGGATCGTTAGGGTATTAGTGTGTGGTGTCACTACCATTTTCAGCCCTGGATTCCTGGACCCGTTATACTATCAGAGAAAAAGCACCATTACTGGAAGCTGATTCAGAGAATATACAACATCCTGGAGAGGCTGTATATACGACCTTGCCAAGTGCTTCAGTATATTGCCACCTAGCTGGCACTGAAACTGAGTCTTCAAAATGCCCTTCCACTGTTCTATCAAGCTGCTTCAGGGTGGTGGGGAACATGTTAAGACAGTGAATTCCATGAGCATGGCCATTGCCACACTTCTTTTGCTGTGAAGTGAGGTCCTTGAATTGAAGCAAGGCTGTGTGAAATACTATGACAGTGGATAAGGCATCTTTTAGTCCACATTGTAGTTTTGGCAATTGCACTGCATGCAATAAAGTAAATCCAAAGTAAGTGTCTATGGGTGTGTACTACCCCTTCCATGATGGAAGCACTACAATGTAATCAATCCACCACTGGTATCTGTCTGAAAACCCCCAGAATTGTGCCACATGAGGGACTCAGCATTCCTGTCCACTTCTGGCAGATTAGGCACACAAACTTGGTGAGTGGAAGTCCATATTGATGAGCACATGCATAACCTCCATACCTGTCACTACGGGCACCTTGTTCATGAGCCTATTGGACAATGACTGGCCTGGTAGGGAAAGAGGCTGACTGGTATTCATAGAATGTGTCTTTCTATTTGATTGATTATTAATTTTTTTTTTTGCCCAATGAGAGAGGTCTGTCCACATACCTCTTCTCAAATTTCATTGTCACCAATTTTCCAATCATGTTTCTTTCGAGTCCCTGACCATCAAGCCAAAACATTGGCTACAGTCAAAAATTGGTATATAATCACACTTCAGGCCATTTCTTTTTCAAGCAATATGAACAACTAGGTGTGCTGCCCTAAGTTCTGAACACTGGGGTCATGTCCTTTCCCCACTGTCCTTCAGCGGTGTCCCAGAGAGAGGCTGTAGTGTTGCAGCTATCCACTTTCAGGTGATGACTCCATATGGTGCAGAAACATCAGTAAACCAAACCCATATGATAGGTGCGTCAGCTGATCATAGGGAACTCCCCATTATGAGACAGGTGCAAGCTGGGAGAGAGGTGGAAGTGTAGCAGGAGTAGGGACCATCATCATTTGGGCCACTTCAGGTAAATTAGCTGCACCTTCTGTCCAGGCCAGATCACATATATACCACTTCCACTTGATATAAGAGTATTGCTGGGCACGCCCAACCTTAAGACTTGTTTGGTCAGATAACACTCAGTTTATGACAGGTGGTTCCAGTCACATGAAGACTTGGTGGTCAGTGGTCAAGCATTCAGTCTCTGCCAAGGCCAAGTACCAGAAAAAGAGCTACTTCTCAAAAGGAGAGTATTTATCTGTGAAATAGCAAGACCTTGCTCTAAAATCATAATCACCTGTGCTGTAGTTCACCTATAGGGTCTACGTTTCTAATTGTATCCCTATATACCAATGAAAGTTCAAAAAACATTGGGTCAGCTGGATTTTATGGCCCAAGTGGCAGAGCAGCTTCCACAGCAGCCTGGACCTGTTGCAGAGCCTTCTCTTGTTCTATGCCCCACTAAAATCTAGGACCTTCCTGGTCATTTGATAAATGGGATGGACTAACACACCTAAATGAATAACATGTTGCCTCTGAAATCAAAGATGCTCACTAGGTATTGTACCTCTTTCTTGGTTTTAGGAGGTGTCAGACACAACAACTTACCCTTCACCTTAAAAAGGATATCTGGACATGTCCCACACCTTTGATTCCCTAGACATTTCACTGAGGTAGAAGGCCCCTGAATTTTAGTTGAATTTATTTCCCACCCTCTGATGCACAAATGTCTTTCCAGTAAGTCTATAGTAGTTGCTATTCCCCCTCACCAGGTCCGTTCAACATAATGTCATCAATGTAATGGACCAGTGTAATAGCTTGTGAAAGGGATAGGAGATCAACATCCCTGGAAACAAAATTGTAACACTGGGCTCTAGAGTTGATAAAACCCTGTGGTAGGACAGTGAAAGTGTACTTCCGGCTTTGCCAACTGCAAGGAAAGTGCTTCTGGTGGCCATTATGGTGAGGTATGCAGAAAAAGTCATTTTCCAGATCAATAGCTGCATAGTGGGTATCAGGGTATGTGTAAATTTGCTATATTAATAAAACTCCATCTGGTACAGTAGCTGCAATTATAGTCAACAGTATATTAAGCAAGCAATAATCCACTGTCATTCTCCAACTTATCTGTCTTCTTCTCAGGCATAATAGAAGAGTTGAAAGGGGGGCTTTATAAACATTGGCTCCTTAAAGTCAACCTTAGTTCCTTAAAGCTGTCTGGCCATATCTGATTCAATGCATATCATTCTCAAATATAACATTCCAGTCAAAGCCTTGGTAATATAACCAATGTTTCCAAATGTGTCCTGTTACAAGTAGAATAGATTTTTATTGGAATTATACAAATAACTACATTGTCATAAATATAAGAATACTCACTAAAAATTTTCAAATTCTCTAGGGATCAGATAGAGGAAAAAGTAATTTTTGCATTTTTGTTTTCAAAGGTACACTTTACCAAATTGCTGTACATTACATATAGCTTAGGAGAAGTTTTTCTTCAATCTTCAAAACAAAATATTAAAAAGCCAGCAAAGTTTCAAATAAAATGGCCATGGTTACAGTTCTGATGTAGTTTATTTGATAAGGAATATTAGTTATTTCTGTGGCATGAAACATTTTAACATAGTAACCTGACAACGATAATATTGACAAATCTATCACTTCTTATTTGACAATGCATCCCATACAAATTAACATAGATATAGGAAATAAAACAAATTAGTTTACCACCTCTCTTTGACAAGATGAGATACAGATACTTTGAGATCTTCCAGGGGTCGTCTGGGAATTCTCAAAAGTACTTTGAGGTCAAAAAGAATCCACTGAAAATTTGATTTTGGGAAGTTGTCAAAAATGTTAAAAGGTTGAATACTTGACTGAATAAGATTACCAGTCATCATGAAACAATATGTATTTATCCATTTAATGCAAGTGACAAAGATTTTATAGGCAAATATATAAAGCTACGTAGTTGTAAAAAATCTAGCTCTTTTAATATTGAGAACTCAGTTTTCCTAAGTAACCAAAGACCTGATAAAGACAATATGAAGCACAGCAAATAATTTTAAGATACAGAATATTGGTTTTTCCAGGCAGAATATTTAAAAGATAAAGGACAAACTTTTTTACTATTTCTTATTAAGAGCAGGTAACTAATCTAAGTAAACTTTGTGTTTTTAGCCCAGAAAGAGAATCGAATTCTTGTTTTGCATTTGTGTACCATTAATTCTAAGGGAAATTTTTTAAAACCTTATAAATAAATCCATCCAATCTTAGCAAGCTTGACAACACAAGATGATTCCTTTTCCAAGACTTCTTTCCCACAAACCTTCTACAACTTTAAAAAAAAAAGTCCATTCAGTTTTGTCTTACTTTTCTTATTTCTCATTCTAGAACAATCAGTCATTCTTCTTCAGGAAAAAATTACTCTCCTTTAACCTTAACAAAAACACACCCTTCCTATCTTTAGTTATCAAAAACACATATTATTTTCCTAGCATACAGAAATATGTTTTTTTCACCTTATTAGTCCTAATAGTGTCATTTACATATATTGATTAGAATTTGTAACCATTACTACCATTCTTTACAGAGAAAACTAAGACGTAAGCAATTATTACCTGCTTGGCACATACTATCATTCTGTAACAAATTAATGAATACATCATTTAATAATTTTCTAGAGGCATATGCCTTTTTTGTAGTGAAATTTCTCACATTTAAAAATAGATCTTAATATATTTATCTTCTCTGTACTATATAAAAATATTCCAAAGTAGATAAACTTATGTACAGTAATTAATGTTTCCATATCTTATCTTATTTGGAAATGATCTAGATATTAATGAATATCCATTATTTACCTTAATTTAGTGTAGCTTTAAGGTTTCAAGTGAACAAAAATGTTTTTAAAACAATTAAGTATAGTATAAAACATAATTATTGTTGAAAATTTTATCATGCTTACATCTATTTAATTCACTTGTGATTCACAGTTATGTGTGACTTGATCATGAAAATTATCTGAGGTAAACAAACATATCATGAGGTAAAGCCATCATCCTAAGTTATTTTTCTTGTTGACAAATTAGGCATGCACAAAAAATTACCAAAGCTGAACACCAAAAATTTACCAAAGCTAAAAAAGTTAAACATGCTTCTTGTGACATTTCATTATGTTAATTTACTACTGTGCTTGACATTCATCATGTCATTATTTTTATTGTACGGATTTATAGTTTTATAATCCTAAACATCTAGTAGAAACAGCATAAGCTAGCTGACTCTCTTAGGGGTTAATGCAGCTGGTGGTTTTAAGTTGAAGCCAACGCTCATTTAGCATTCAGAAAATCCTAGGGCCCTTAAGAATTATGGTAAATCTACTCTGCCTGTGCTCTATAAATGGAAAACAAAGCCTGGGCAACAGCATCAGTTTACAACTTGGTTTACTGAATATTTTAAGCCCACTGTTGAGGGCTACTGCTCAGAAGAAAAGATTCTTTTCACAACGTTGCTGCTCGTTGACAATGCATCTGGTCATCCAAGAACTCTGATGAAGAGGTACAAGGATATTAATGTTGTTTTTATGTCTGCTAACACAACATTCATTCTGCAGCCCATGGATCAAAAAGTAATCTTGAAATTCAAGTCTTATTATTTAAGAAATACATTTTGTAAGGCTATAGCTGCTGTAGATAGTGATTCCTCTGATGGATCTGGGCAAAGTAAATTGAAAACCTTCTGGAAAAGATTCACATTCTAGATGCCCTTAAGCACATTTGTGATTCATGGGAAGAGGTCAAAATATCAACATTAACATGAGTTTGGAAGAAGTTGATTCCAACACTCATGGATGACTTTGAGGGCTCAAGACTTCAGTGGAAGAAGTAACTGCAGATGTGGTGGAAACAGCAGGGGAACTAGAATTAGAAGTGGAGCCTGAAGATGTGACTGAATTGCTGCAATCTCATGATAAAACTTTAATGGACAAGGAGTCACTTCTTATGGATGAGCAAAGAAAGTGGTTTCTTGAGATGCAATCTACTCTTGGTGAAGATGCTGTGGAAACTGTTGAAATGACAACAAAGGATTTAGAATATTACATAAACTTAGTTGATAAAGCAGCAGCAGGGTTTGAGAGGACTAACTCCAATTTTGAAAGGCCTTCTACTGTGGGTAAAATGCTATCAAATAGCATCACATACTGCAGAGAAATCATTTGTGAATGGAAGAGTCAATCAATGCGGCAAACTTCATTGCTGTCTTATTTTAAGAAATTACCACAGGCACCCCACCTTCAGTAACTACTACCCTGATCAAACGGCTGCTATCGACATTGAGGGAAGACCTTCCACCAGCAACAAGTTATGACTCATTGAAGGCCCAGATGCTGGCTAGCATTTTTTAGCAATAAAGCATTTTTAATTAAGGGATGTACATAGTTTTTTTTAATACATAATTCTATTGCACACTTAACAGACTACAGTATAGTATAAGCATAACTTTTTTTTTTTTTTGCTGAGGAAGATTCACCCTGAGCTAACATCTGTTGCCAGTCTTCCTCTTTTTCTATGTGAGCCGCCATCACAAGATGGCTACTAATACATGAGTGGTGTAGGTCCATGCCAGGAACTGAACCCGCGCTGCCAAAGTGAAGCTCACCAAACTTAACTACTAGGCCACTGGGGCTGGCCCTAAACATAATTTTGTTTTCTTTCTTTCTTTTTTTTTTTTGGTAAGGAAGATTGGCCCTGATGTCACATCTGTTGCCAATCTTCTTTTTGCTTGAGGAAGACTGTCACTAAATTAACATCTGTGCCAATCTCCCTCTATTTTGTATGTGGGATGCTGCCACAGCATGGCTTGATGAGTGATGTGTAGGTCCATGCCTGGGATCTGAACTCGTGAACCCTGGGCTGCCAAAGTGGAGCATGCAGACTTAACCACTAAGCTGCCAGGCCAGCCCCTAAACATAACTTTTTATGCACTGGGAAACCATAAAATTTTGTGACTCACTTTATTGCAATATTCCCTTTATTGTGGTAGTCTAGAACCAAACCCACAATATCTCAGAGGTATTCCTGTATTATGTGATCAGCTAAAGAAACAAGAACTATAGTTGTCATGAGGATTTCCTAATTTTTTATGAATATGTTTGTGTGTATATATACATACATTAAGCAAATATCTTTGTTTAATATCCTCTCTAATTTCCTTATCATGTAATATGAGATGTACTGAATTTATACCATAGTATTTAACAGTTGTTCATTTTACATCGTACTATTTCTTACAGAATATCGAGGAGAAGAGCAAATTTCACTCGAAGACCTTACTTCTTCTTGTGGGCAAGAAGTTAGTTTTTTGTTGTATGCAGGATAGTTTTACCATTTGGTGAAGAATTATGACCTCATTATTATCTTTATTTGATGATTAATGATGGTTGAAAGCAATGCATATAGTGGTCATGTTGACAAGGGGTGGAATTTTGATGGTTAGTTTTATGTGTTAGATTGATAAGGATAGGAAAAGTTCAGATAGGTAATAAAACACTATTTTTGGGTGTATGTATGTACATATGTGTGTATATGTTTATGTGTGTGTGTGTGTGTGTGTGTGTGTATATGTCTCCTATTGGTCCTATTTCTTTGGAGAACCCTGACTAATATTATATTTCATTGTGAAACAATACTTAGTCATGTATTTAACAAAAATGACAATAAAAAGTTTCAAATGTAATTATAAATATGAAAAAACCTAGCTTTTTTAAGATAAGAAGACCTGGTACTCTTAAGTAATCGAGGGTATCATAAAGGCAACATGAAGCATGAAATATTATTTTGAATAAGTCAAAGAATCTTTGTTTCATGTGTAGATTATTCATAAGGTAAAAATAAACCTTTTACAAGATCCTCTTAATAAAAGACCAGTAATCTAAGAAACTTTTTCATTTTATCCTGGGGAAATCAAAGTTTTGGTTTGTAACAATATATTTTTGGGCTAAATTTAAAATTAACTTCATAAAGATATCCACTTAATTTTATCCAGCTTTTATTTCACAACACTAACTTCCTTTTCCACAATCCTACAAATTTCTGTATCCATTTAGGTTTTATCTTATTCTTTTTTTTTTCTTTCTCATTTTACTTAAGGACAAAATACTCCTATTTTTTTTTTAGGAATCCTACATTCTTTGCATACTTTTCATATTACAACACATTCTAATTACCTCACATACAATGTATATAAAGTTTTTCCTTCACTTTTATTCTTTCTAATAGTTTTATTTTAATAGGTTGACTATAAATTTTAACTGTTAGTAATGTTTAATTTATAGAAAAAAACTAGGAAGTAACAATTGTAAATTGTCATTCACATACTAGTACTCTGTAGTAGTGTAACAAATTTTATGAATGCACCATTACACAATCTCTAGAGGTATATGCTTTTCATGGTACAATTCTTTTAACGTGGCAAGAACATGTTTATTAACAGACCCAAATATTTTTAACCTCTCTGCACAAATAAAAATAAGAAACCAAATGTATATAAATTTAACCTTATGCATAATAATGAATGTTTCAATACTTTCAATTATTTAGATATTCAATGGCTATCTATTACTTAACTTTGCATAACTATAAGGTTGCAAGTTACCAAGAATATTTTGGAAACTATTTTTAGGCAGACATATTTGAAACACAATTATTGTCAAAATAAAGTTTGACAAAATAATGAATCAATTTTATTAAACTGAAATTTATCTTTTGTACAATCTTAAACATCCAGTGTACATAATATTAGTTTATTTGACTAGGAAACCCAAGTAGAATAGGAAAGTATGCTTGCATTACATTTAATGTTCACAACTCTGAAGACATACCTGTGTTATTAAATCAACAATATCAAAGGAGTCTTATTTAGCAAAGATTTACCCAGCCCACATAAATTTGTAAAACATTTGAGTTGGTTCCTCTATTTCTGGGAATTTAAGAAGATTAAATTTATATCAGAGCTTATTTCTCTCTAAGCCAATTAGGATGGAAACAGAAAAAGAACAATTTATGACGACAATAACTCAGAAAGGGAAGAGTGAAGGTATGGAATCTGCTTAGGCTAATGGGGATAAGAGTCTATCAGAAAATGGACTATCTCATCTATGAGATCTTTTATACAAACCTCATGGTAACCACTAAATGAAAAATCAGAGCAGAGCCACAATCATAAATAAAGAGAAAACTATCAGAGAAAACAACCAATGTGAAATGGCCGTCAGAAATACAAAGGAAAAGAAACAACAAAAATATAGAACAACCAGAAAAAGAGAGATAAAATGGCAGTATTAAGCCCTCGTATGTCAATAATAACTCTAAACTTAAGTGGATTGAATTCTCCATCAAAGACACAGAATGGCTGGATGGATTAAAACAAAGACCCGACAATATGCTGCCTCCAGGAGACATGTCTCAGCTATAAAGATGAACATGGGATTAGAGTGAAGGGATGCAAGCTGATACTCCAAGCAAAAGGCAAGCAAAAGAAAGAAGGTGTTGCCATACTTATATCAAACAAAGCAGACTTAAAGACAAAAAAGTCAATGAGAGACAAGGGGGCAGTATATAATGATAAAAGGGACATTCTCCCAAAACAACATAACACTTGTGAATATAAATGCATCTAACACAGGAGCACCAAAGTATATAAGGCACCTTGTAAAAGACCTAAAGGGAGAAACTGACAGCAGCACAATAATAGTAGGGGACCTCAACACTCCATTTGCATCAATAGATAGATCATCCAGACAGAAAGTCAACAAGGAAATAGTGGATTTAAATGGAACACTTGATCAGATTAACTCAATATATATAGAGAGAGCATTCCATCCAAAAACAGCAGAATATACATTCTTCTCAAGTGCACATGGAACATTCTCAAAGATAGATCACATGTTGGGAAACAAGGCAAGCCTCAATGAATTTAAGCAGATTGAAACCATATCAACCATCTTTTCTAAACACAATGCTATGAAACTAGAAATACACTACAAGAAAAAGGCTGGGAAAGTGACAAACATTTGGAGACTAAACAACATGCCACTGAACAACCATTGGATCAATGAAGAAATCAAAGGAGAAATCAAAAAATATTTGGAGACAAATGAAAATGAAAACACAACATACCTACTCTTATGGATGCAGCGAAATCAGTACTTAGAGGGAAATTTACAGCAACACAGGCCTATCTCAACAAGCAAGAAAAATCTCAAATAAGTAATCTTAAACTACACCTAACAGAACTAGAAAAAGAAGAAATAAAACAGCCCAAAGCCAGCAGAAGGGAAATAATAATTTTAGAGCAGAAATAAATGAAATAGACTAAAAAACAATACAAAGGACAAATGAAACTAAGAGCTTGTTCTTTGAGAGAGAAACTAAATTTACAAGCCCTTAGCCAGACTCACTAAGAAAAAAAGGGAAGGCTCAAATAAACAAAATTAAAAATTAAAAAGGAGAAATTTCAACAGATACCACAGAAATACAAAGGATTATAAGAGAATACTATGAAAAACTATATGCCAACAAATTGGACAACCTAGAAAAAACAGATAAATTCTTAGACTCATACAAACTCCCAAAACTGAATCAAGAAGAAAAAGGGAGTCTGAATAGACCAATCACAAGTAAAGAGATTGAAACTAATCAAAAACCTCCCAGAAAATAAAAGTCCAGGACCAGATGGCTTCTCTGGAGAAGTCTACCAAACATTCAAAGAGTTAAGACCTATCCTTCTCAAACTATTCCAAACAATTGAAGAAGATGGAACACTTCCTAACTCATTCTATGAGGCCAACGTTCTCCTGATCCCAAAGCCAGACAGGAAAACAAAATGAAGGAAAATTACAGGCCAATATCGCTGATGAACATAGATGCAAAAATCCTTAACAAAATATTGCCCACAAAATACAGCAATACATTAAAAGGATCATAGGGCCGGCCCGATGGCCTCGTGGTTGAGTTCGGTGCACTGCTTTGGTGGCCCAGGTTCCCAGGTTCAGATCCCAGACACGGGCCTACACCACTCATCAGCCATGCTGTGGTGGTGACGCACATACAAAATAGAGGAAGACTGGCACAGATTTTAGCTCAGGACTAATCTTCCTCAAGCAAAAGAAGAAAACAGAAAAAAGAGGACGATTGGCAATGGATGTTAGCTCAGGGCGAATCTTCCTCAGCAAATAAATAAATAAATAAATGAATAAATGAATAAATAAATAAATAAAAGTATCATACACCATGATCAAATGGGATTTATACAAGGGACACAGGGATGGTTCAACATTTGCAAGTCAATTGACGAGATAAAACACATTAACAGAATGAGGAATAAATATCACATAATCATCTCAATAGATGCAGAGAAATCATTTGACAAGACCCAACATCCATTTGTGATAAAAACCATCCATAAAATGGGCATAGAAGGAATTTTCTTCAATAAAACAAAGGCCATATATGACAAGCCCACAGCCAATGTCATACTTAACTGTGAAAAATTGAAAGCCAGGCCTCTGAAAGCAGCAACAAGAGAAGGGTTCCCACTCTTTCCACTCCTATTCAACATAGTACTGGAGGTTTTGGCCAGAGCAATTAGGCAAGAAAAAGAAAGAAGAGGTATCTAAATTGGAAAGGAAGAAGTTAAATGCTTACTGTTTCCAGATGACATAATTCTACATAAAGAATCCATCAGAAAACTATTAGAAATAATCAACAACTACAGCAAAGTTGCAGGATACAAAATAAACTTACAAAAATCAGCTGCATTTCTATACACTGATAATGCACTAGCTGAAAGAGAAGTCAAGAATACAGTCCCATTTACAATCACAACAAAAAGAGTAAGATATCTAGGAATAAATTTAACCAAGGAGGTGAAAGACTTATACACTGAAAACTATAAGACAGTATTAAAAGAAATCAAAGAAGATACAAGGAATGGAAAGATACTCCATGCTCATGGATTGGAAGAATAAACATAATTAAAATGTCCATTTTACCTAAAGCAATCTACAGATTCAATGCAATCCGAATCAGAATCTAAATCACGTTCTTCACGGAAATAGAACAAAGAATCCCAAAATTTATATGGAACAACAAAAGACCCCCAAAAGCTAAAGCAATCCTGAGAAGAAAGAACAAAGCTGGAGGCATCACGATCCCTGATTTCAAAGTATACTACAAAGCTATAGTAATCAAAACTGCATGATGTTGGCACAAAACGATCAGACACACAGATCAATACAACAGAATTGAAAGACCAGAAATAAAACCACACATCTACGGACAGCTAATCTTCAACAAAGGAGCCACGGACATACAATGGAGAAAGGAAAGTCTCTCTCTTCAATAAATGGTGTTGGGAAAACTGGACAGCCACATGCAAAAGAATGAAAGTAGACCATTATCTTACACCATACACAAAAATTAACTCAAAATGGATTAAAGACTTGAATGTAAGACTTGAAACCATAAAACTCCTAGAAGAATATATAGGCATATACTCTTTGACATCAGTCTTAGCAGCAACTTTTCGAATACCATGTCTACTCAGGCAAGGGAAGCAAAAGAAAAAATAAATAAATGGGACTACTTCAGAGTGAAAAGCTTCTGTAAGGCATAGAAAACAATCAACAAATTAAAAGAGAGTCCACCAACCGGGAGAGAATATTTGCAAATCATATATCCAACAAGGGGTTAATTTCCAAACTATGTAAAGAACTCATACAACTCAACAACAAAAAAACAAACAACTCGATCAAAAAATGGGCAGAGGGGGACAGCCCCGTGGCTTAGCAGTTAAGTGAGCACGCTCTGCTTCTGGCGGCCAGGGTTGGATCCCGGGCGTGCACTGACGCACGGCTTCTCCGGCCATGCTGAGGCCACGTCCCACACATAGCAACTAGAAGGATGTGCAACTATGACATACAACTATCTACTGGGGCTTTGGGGGGAAAAAAAAGGAGGAGGATTGGCAATAGATGTTAACTCAGAGCCAGTCTTCCTTAGCAAAAAGAGGAGGATTAGCATGGATGTCAGCTCAGGGCTGATCTTCCTCACAAAAAAAAAAAAAAGGGCAGAGGGAGCCAGCCCCCTTGCGCAAGCGGTTAAGTGCGCACACTCTGCTGTGGTGGCCCGAGGTTCACCGGTTCAGATCCCAGGCGCAAACCGACATACCACTTTTCAAGGCCATGCTGTGGCAGTGTCCCATATAAAGTGGAGGAAGATGGGCATGGATGTTAGCCTAGGGCCAGTCTTCCTCAGCAAAAAGAGGAGGATTGGCAGATGTTAGCTCAGGGCTGATCTTCCTCAAAAGAAAAAAAAAAATGGGCAGAGCATCTGAACGGACATTTTTCCAAAGAAGATATACAGATGGCCAACAGACATGTGAAAAGATGTTCAACATCACTAATTATTAGAAATGCAAATCAAAACTACAATGAGATATTACGTTGCACCTGTCAGAACAGCTATAATTACCAAGACAAAAAATAAATGTGGAGAGGGTGTGGAGAAAAGGGAATCCTCATATGCTGCTGGTGGGAATGCAAGCTGGTTCGGCCACTATAGGCAACAGTATGGCGATCTCTCAAAAAATTAAAAATAGAAATACCATATGATCCAGCTAAGCCACTCCTGGGTATTTATCCAAAGAATATGAAATCAACAATTCAAAGAGATTTATGCACCCCTACATTCACTGCAGCACTATTCACAATAGCCAAGATGTGGAAGCAACCCAAGTGACCAACTACTGATGAATGGATAAAGAAGATGTGGTATATGTATATACAATGGAATACTACTCAGCCATAAAAAAGACAAAATAATGCCACTTGAAACAACATGGATGGACCTTGAGGGTATTATGTTAAACAAAATAGGCCAGACAGAGAAAGACAAATACCATATGATTTCACCCATATGTGGAAGACAAACAAACTCATGGATAAAGAGAACAGATTAGTGGTTTCCAGAGGGGAAGCAGGGAGGGTGGGCAAAAGGGGTAAAGGAGCACATATGTATGGTGACGGATACAAACTACACTATTGATGCAGTCTGTACAGAAACTGATATAATGTACACCTGAAATTATACAATGTTATAAACCAATATGACCTCAATAAAATAATTTAAAAAATAATATCATAAGGAGATAGGGAAATTATATATATAAATAAAATAAATGTATGTATTATACATTATATATAACACAATATACTGTATATACATATTGTGTGCATATATACATACACACGTACAGATGCAAATAGAGATCTCCTGGTTCCCATTTCAAAAATTTTAGCAATGAGTTTGTTCTATATAACATAGATTCTCTTATAGAATCTATAATAATATATTATATTATAGATAGAATCTATCTATAATATAGATTCTCTTATTGTTCTCTTTTTTATTGCTCCATTATATATTTTTGTTGGAAATGCGTTTATGGCAGACAGAGAAGTTAAACGTTATCTGTTCAAAATGAGGGCAAAATATATTTTTTTTTTGTGAGGAAGGCTAGCCCTGAGCTAACATACGATGCCAATCCTCCTCTTTTTTGCTGAGGAAGATTGGCCCTGGGCTAACACCTGTGCCCATCTTCCTCCAGTTCATATGTGACGCCACCACAGCATGACTTAACAAGCAGTGCATCAGTGTGCGTTCGGGGTCTGAAGCTGCGAACCCCAGGCCTCTGAAGCAGAGCACCAGCACTTAACCCCTGTGCCACCCGGCCGGCACCAGGGCAAAATATTTTAACCAATATTTGTGGAGAAGACTTTTATGATTTTTATGACTTTTATGATTGTCTACTCTCTAATACGTAATCTTATATAGGCTGTGGGCTACATTTTAGACGAGAGGCTCATGTGACGTCAAGTAGCTCTGTGGATGTCTCTAAAGCCTCATCTGTTGGGATAAAATAGCCAGTCTGTTTCCAATTAGTCTTTTTTTCTTTTTTAGTCTCAGCTAGTTGCTCTTGGGGGTCTCTGGGGGCCTAAAGTTCTAGTGACTATAGGGAATTGAAGAGCTGCAGTCAGAAATGAAAAGTCTGGTAGGAGTAATCAGAGGGGTGGAGGAGGTAAGGCCGGAAGGAAGACGTATGAAAGGATGCAAAAGAATTGAAGGGAAGATGGGAAATGGTAAAAGGAAGAGTGGATGTAATGGAAATGGATAGGCCTTACGGGGATGAGGGTAGAGAGACCCTAAATTTCCCAAACAAACCACTGAGGTTCCAAATTATCATTAGTAAGTTAACAACACCAAGAAAAGATGTAGAGACAGTTAGTGATGTAGTGGGATGTTGTCAAGAACTTCCCATCAGGGGAGCAGGATCAAACAGGGAGAACAAAGTGGCCTCAAAAAGTGCAAGGATTTGGGCTGCCCCAGTGGCGAGAGCAGTTAAGTGCACGCCAGTTAAGTGGGGTTCGGCGGTTCGGATCCCGGGCGCGCACTGACACACTGCTTGTCAAGCCATGCTGTGGCGGCGTCCCATATAAAGTAGAGGAAGATGGGCATGGATGTGAGCCCAGGGCCAGTCTTCCTCAGGAAAAAAAAAAAAGAAGAGGATTGGCAGATGCTAGCTCAGGGCTGATCTTCCTCACAAAAAAAGAGAGCAAGGATTAAATACCCAATGACTATTATCAAAAAGACAAGAAATAACAAGTGTTGGTGAGGATGTGGAGAAAAGGGAGTCTTTGTGCACTGTTGGAGGGGGTGTAAATTGGTGCAACCACTATGGGAAACAGTACGGAGGTTTCTCAAAAAATTAAAAATAGACCTATCATAATGAAATCACTATCTCAGAAAGACATCTGTACTCTCATGTTCATTGCAGCATTATTCACAACAGTCAAGACATGGAAACAACCTAAGTGTCCACCAATGGATGAATAGATAAAGAAAATGTGATATACATACACACACACACACCCATATATACACATATACACACACACACAATGGAATATTATTTGGACATTTGCAACAACATGGATGGACCTTGAGGGCATTATGATAAGTGAAATAAGCCAGGCAAAGGTGAATACTTTATGATCTCACTTATATGTGGAATTGAAAAAAAAATCCTGCACAGATAGAGAGAACAGATTAGTGGTTGTCAGAGGCAGTGGTAGGTAGGGGGTGGGTGAAATGGGTAAAGGTGGTCCAAAGGTACAAACTTCCAGTTATAAGATAAACAACTCATTAGGATGTAATGCACAACATGGTGACTATAGTTAACGATACTGTATTGTATATTTGAGAATTGCTAAGAGGGTAAATCTTAAAAGTTCTCATCACAAGAAAAAAAATTGTAGTTATTTGTGGTTATGGATGTTAACTAAATGCATTGTGGTAATAATTTCACCGTATATACATATATCAAATCATTATTTTGTAAACCTAAAACTAATATGATATTATATGTCAATTATATCTATAAGAAAAATAAAAAGAGCCAGGAAAAAAAATTCCAGCCCAGGAGTCAGGAAATGAATGCCATTCAAAATAAGGAGTCAGGAAGAACTTTCATTCCAGCAAACACCATTCACAAGAAGTCTGGAACTCGAACCTAGCTTCAGAGAGTGTACTCAGAACGGTAAAAATCAAAATCTGACCTCACCACGCTTCAGTGGACATTTGTCTGGAGCATTGGATAAGGAATTGGACTCACCACTAGATACCAAAACGAGCAAAAGACTGGAGATAAGACAAAGGTCTCTATGCAGCTGAGAGGTCCGGTTGTCAAGTGCAAGTGTCCAGTCACGGCTCTGATCCAGATGCAAGCCATGGGGCCAGATAACTGTCAAAGATGAACAAAGCCAGTCACTAGTTAAAGGGGTTAGGACAGTTTTTAATTAGAAATGTACTACTTCAATAGGGAAGAGTCCATTGTGAACCGAACTCAACTTGGATTTGCTCAGAGGTGACTGGGTGTTTTAAAGGGAGATGAAGGTGTAGGGAGGAGGGTGAGTGGGGGGGTCAGTAGAGTCAGGGAGGTGAAAAATTACAAAAAGTGGGAAGGGGCGTTGGTCCATATGCAACTCATGTGGGTTTGTTCACTAGCATTTATCAAAGCTAGGCTCCTACCTTCCCACAGAGACTGGGAGACAGGGGCCGTATCTTCAGGAGTTGGCTGGAACAAACAGTCCACTCTTTTGGCTGAGTTTTCTCAGGCAGGCACTTTAAGCAGGGTGGAGGGAGGGAGGGTAGGGGTAGGATCATCCTAGGGATGCATCTTGAGCTGTTAGAAACTATCTTAGTTTCTATTCAAGTCTTTATAGGCCAATATCTCAACCTAGTCTGGACGAGGGCTCAGAGAAGCCTGGCTCAAGTTTCAGAGAGAATCTTTGTTGGAGGTGATATAGGTAACAGAGTTACAGATAATAGAAAGAAGGGTTTGGGGACAGGGATGGAGGTGGGGGGAACTATGAATCTGAGAACGATCAAACAAAGCATGTTATTTTGAGGTAAATACTCACTAGTTTATTCTTGATACATAAAGTAATAATCTACCAATAGTAGACTTGGCTTATCACTGCTACATCATCCAGTCAAACAGCTAAAGAGAATGCTGTAGGAAGGCGTTCTGCTGTGAGTTAATGGAGAAAATCAGGATGTTTGCGTTGGGAAGCCAAAGAGCCTCTAAGAGACCAGAGGCACAGTGGGATCTATGTGCCAGTAAGGAAAGGCCTATAAAAGCCCCGCCCCGCCGCTGGATCCCAGCACTTTCGCGCTGACTGCCCGCCTGACCTGTCTAGCTCCAGTGGGGTCCCGTCTGTGCAGAGCCATGGAGGAGGCTTTTCCACAGCTTCCTGTTAAGGCTGCTCTTGGCCTTCCATGTATGGACGCCAGATGGCGATGTGAGCTGGCCTCTCACAGTTTTATGATCAATGTATCCACTCCACCTCTACATGCAACAATGATTGAGGGGAAGAAAGGAGCCTGCACTCCGATGGGGGTGGGGGGATGAAGAACGGAGATAGGGAGGCGAAGAGGAGCACTCAAGGTTCCTGCCCGTCCGCATGCCTGGGAGCCCTCTCTGCCTCCTCTACCCTTGCTCCTCCCCAGGCCCAGAACCCCTCTTGGTAACTCCACAGACCTCCCTAGTGGGTAGGGATCATCCACACCTGTTCTGACTGTCTTCCTGACAGGCAGACCACATGAGTTGGAGGGAATGTTTCAAAGAACAAGACCCAGACATTTAAAATTCCTCAACAGCACAGGTATTTCTCTGTGGGCTGCCCCTCCAGCACTTCCTGACTTTCCCTCTCTCACCTGCCCAGTCCCTGTATACTCTGCCCTCCATGCTCCTGACATCCTCACAAGTTACTGTTCCCAGTGTGCCTTCAAATGCATTGGCCTCTTCACATGCCCTTCCCTATGCCAAGGACACATGTTTTCCCCCTTCTCTCCCTCCCCTGTTTGCCTCACTCACTGCTCCTCATACTTGAGCACATCCTCAGGTATGCTCCTGCAAGAGAACTTCCTTATACATCCCATTCCAGGTCTGATTTCTGTCCTCTGAGCTCACAAGCACAGCTCTCCACCCACAGTTTAGATTTCTGTTAAGTTTTCTGAATCCCCACTGGACTGAGATCTCAGAGAATATGGAAACTTCATCCACGTTAATCCCTTCTAAGCCCCCTGACATGTAGTAGACACAGAGTGAGAGCAGATTCCTCTTTCATTGAAGTTCAGAAACAAATAAGGCTACTTCAATCTCTTGCATCCCTCACCTCTAGTCTTGTTACCTTCTCTATAACCTCCCAATATCTGCAAATATGAACGGGATTCGAATCTTAAGATGCTCCCTCAAGTAGTCATCATGACAGGATGAAAGTCCTTCCTCTTGGCTGAGCCTGCTCTTTCACAAGCCACTATCCTATTAATAATTCATTGTGATATATATTTCTTCTTCTCTCCTCCTTTGCACTCATTCTTTCCTTCTGGATGGAGAGTATTACCTTGCTGGATCCAAGTTCACTATAATTTCACCAAGAATCAGCTCAGTATTTAGTGCTCCAATTTCCAGTTTCATCAATCTTAATATGCACATTTTCTTACATTTTCCATCCTAGAGAGAGAAAAAGAAAAACATAATTAATGACATCTCAGAAAGCACATTGTCATTGCGTATACACACATAAACTAGGTATGAAAACTTTGTGCTGGCATTTTCTGGTGAGATCACCAGCATAAAGTTTTTCAGAACTGGTTCTAGAATCCTGGAGGGAAGTTTCAGGAACAAAGAAGGAGTGTTTTTTCATTAAGAAATGCTACATCACCATCTTCTGTAATGACACACAGGGAGATACTGCATGGCATATTATGGGCATTGATGACTCTGAGTCTAAACCTGATTCTGAAGAATTGGATGCAGACTGTGAAGATACTTACGGGAACTTAAATTAGTTTCATTTTTATGTATTTAGGGGCTATTTCTGTATAATTTGCAAGGGGCTCTTTCAATAAGTACAACCTAAGGATTATGAACATTACGTTATAATGCAATTGGGCATTTTTCTTTCATTAAGGTGCATCTTAAATTGATGATTCTTTAATTTGATGACATATGCTAAGTCCCACCCATTTGCACTCAAAGGGAAAGAGTGCAAATTCTAACTCTGACATTCCTATTTGTGTTATAACTGCCAGGGTTTTGTCTGTCTACTTTTGTGGATTTTATTTGAATTATTCTTTCACCTATACTATCAATCAAAAGCGTAAAGCGTGATGTACAGAAATCTACCAGCCAAGCTTTGCAGAAAATCGTTGGGAAATTAATTTTTAAAAGATGGAAAATTCTAAGGGGCTTCCACCTGAAATTCTGGAATATGTTAGCATGGTTTGGGTGACTGTGCTCCTAAGTACTCAACCCAAAGGAAAAGAACACAGCCACTGAAGTGCTCCGTGAAATAAAATAACAGGTACTAAGGGTAACAGTTCCTAAAAATTCTAAGTACTGGAAAAAGTTAGTTGAAATCTCATAAAAAATTGTTTAACATATAAATATTCATTTTGACTAGATCAGGTGAAGTGGGAACACGTTACCATTCCTGGTGATAACAAATACATTATATAAAAGTAGGGAAATGACTATAATGCTATAATTTTCCTTGACTTTTATGAAGGAGTAAAATAAACGATTATTCTAGTAATGCTTTAAATACCAATAGCCTATTCTTGTGCCACAAACTTGGTGATCAAGATGATCATAAAACTTGAATTGACACATTGAGTCAGAGTTATTACATCAGCTCTGTCCCCATTAAAAAAAAAGTTTTGTTCCATAATCTAATCATTCAAAAAATATGTATTTGATGTCAAAACTGCTCCAGACTCTGTTGTATAAAGTGATGATAAAGCTGTGATCAAAAAAGAAGAATTTCCTGTACTCTATTCTAATACATGTTCAGTGTCTACTGTTTTTCTAGGTAACTTGAGCATAGTTGTGTAAATCCTCTTCTGTTTGAGTTTATGGTCTCTCAGAGAAGGTGCCTATTCAGAGATATGTCAGACAGAGAGTGATAAATACTGTACAATGTGGAGTCTAAAAAAGATGAACTCGTAGAAACAGAGATTAGAATGGTGGTTACCAGGGGCCGGGGGGTGGAGGAAATAGGAAGATGTTGGTCAAAGATTACAAACTTGCAGTAAGAAGATGAATAAGTTCTGAGGATATAATGCACAGCATAGTGATTATAGTTAACAACATTGTATTATATACTTAATATTTGCTAAGAAACTAGATCTTAAATGTTCTCACCACAAAAAAGAAATTATAATTATACGATGTGATGGAGATGTTAGCTAATGCTATAGCAGTAATCATATTGCAATACACAAGTCTATCAAATCAACACATTCAACAGCTTAAACTTACACAATGTTATATTTTAATTATACCTCAATAAAATTAAGATTCATTTTGAGCACCCCTCCCCCCAAAAAAACCAATTTGAGATAAGCTTGCAAGAGATGCTCTTGTGACTCTTAATGCCACAGTGAGATCCGGCATCAAGCTGCAGGCATCCTCCATGCTTCCCGGCACCAATCAGGACTCTAAGAAGTTCTGCAGGAATTCTCATAATTGCTTGTGTTTGCCCCCTTCCAATTTAACTAAGGATGCACCCAGAGTTCTGTGGGCCATTTTCACCTACCTAGTACATTCCTTCTCCCAATGGAATGCAGCATGGACTTTTAATAGGTACATATATATATATATTTTTTGATTCAAGGTGGTGTGTGGCAACAATGTTTTTGCTACCAACATCTTGAATCTTTGTCCTTGAAAAGCCCAGGTCTAATATTTTTTCTTAGAAAATTCTGGTCTCTGAGTAAGCACCACATGGGGTATTCTCCTCTGATTTTAGAGTGTATCAAAAGACATTCTTGCCTATGGTTTAATGGCATCCTAGACAGGACCTATTATAATATGTGGGCTGACATTCAGGGCCAGAGACAAAGTTAGAGTCAACATGAGACCTCAGTGTTTGTCCCCCAAATGCATTGCTGTAGAATAGGAAGATCACACAAGGAACAAAGGAGAAAGTAAGACAGAGGAAGAACTTTTTGTGTGTGTGTGTGTGAGGAAAATTAGCCCTGAGATAACATCCACACCAATCCTCCTTTTTTTGCTGAGGAAGATTGGCCCTTGGCTAACATCCGTGCCCATTTTCCTCTATTTTATGTGGGACGCCTGCCACAGCATGGCTTGATAAGCGGTGCATAGGTCCATGCCAGGGCTCTGAAACTGCAAACCCCAGGCCACTGAAGTGGAGCGTGAGAACTTAACCACTACACCACCAGGCCGGCCCCCAGAGGAAGAACTTTTTTTTTTTGGTGAGGAAGATCAGCTCTGAGCTAACATCCATGCCAAACCTCCTCTTTTTTTTTTCCTGAGAACGACCGGCCCTGAGCTAGCATCCATTGCTAATCCTCCTCCTTTTTTTTTTCCCTCCCCTTTTCTCCCAAAAGCCCCAGTAGATAGTTGTATGTCATAGTCGCACATCCCTCTAGTTGCTGTATGTGGGACGCTGCCTCAGCACGGCTGGACAAGTGGTGTGTCAGTGCGCGCCCGGATCTGAACCTGGGCTTCCAGTAGCAGAGTGTGCACACTTAACCACCAAGCCAGGGGCCTTCCCCCCAGAAGAAGAACTTTTAAAGTGCCAGTAACCATGCCAAGTGATTTGCGGTGACAATGATATCTAATGCTTAAAAGTGA
The DNA here is from genome assembly GCF_020826845.1 of Diceros bicornis minor. NCBI lineage: Eukaryota > Metazoa > Chordata > Mammalia > Perissodactyla > Rhinocerotidae > Diceros > Diceros bicornis. Next base: position 76,790,354 of record NC_080744.1, read on the forward strand.
GCTGATGGTCTCTGATCACATCACTACATATCTCAGTCCCGCCACTGAGGGCAGGGTCCCCAGAAAGGTAAGTGGCCCTATTTAGACTCATTTTGTTCATCTCTAATGTACGAAAAATGAATATACCATTGGGAGTTCTTGAGAATGAAAACAATAAATGCAAGTGAGAAATAACTAAAATCATTGCTAATATTCATTGAGCTCATTTTAGACAATCCTATTCAAAGCTGTTCCATAAAGTGTCTCAGGGCACAGCTAAGAGTGCCATGGTTTTGACTGAACATCACGTGGGTCTCTTCTGAAGAAATCAGTAAACACCTACATGGAAGCCACAATTCAATTCAATTGGTGAGAATGAAAGCGGAGCGGGTACAATTCTTACCCGGGTAAGTGCCCCACGTGACTGCAACCTGTGTGGGCATTTGATAGGAATCTCAATTCCCTTCCTCAAACCATCATCCAGAATTGGAGAAAGAGGAGAAAAGCTACCCACTGAGGATGCAGAAATGGAAATCAGATGGACGCTGGGTCCCTGAGGACATGCTTAAGCTTCCCGAGAGTACTGTCCTGCTCGCCCTAGGATTTTACCACGTATATGAGGAATAAACTCATTGCTCCTGTATGTAACTGTAGTAAGGTATTGTTTTATACCATACTACTTAAAACATGGCCATGCAACACTTGGGCAACACTCTAAAAGCAATAATCACATGAAGAAATATCAAAGTCCTTTCGCAACGTTGTCTCTTCTCCTCAGCCTCTGCTTTCTCCTCTGGTTACTTGTCCCCCTGCACAGTTTAGGTGTGGGACTGACCAAATGTTGCAGAGAGGTATGAGAGATTCAGGTAATAAAAAAAAAAAAAAACACAGAGAGTAGTGAAGTAGCTAATAAAAGCAAAATGATTAACTTATTCAAAAATTATAAATGAGGTGATATATATTTTATAAATACGAAAACATTTCTGAATCTATATAGGAAAATGAGTCAAAGATAAGCATGCCATCTTATGACATAAGAAAATTTAAAAAGCAATTTGGCAGTATCTAGCAATATTTTAAAGGAATACCTTCCAACCTTGTGAATCTCCCCTACAAAAATGTGTACATGGGTTTAGTTATATGTCTAGGGATGTTTATTCCAACATTGTTTCTTGTAGCTAAAAACAAAACAAACACTAAATATTGAAATATCAAGCAAAAAATAGCAAACTAGAAAATCATTGTGGCCCATTGATACAATGAAATACTACAGAAACTTTTAAGAGAGCAAAATTTTAAATAATCCCAAAGCTATCCACATAAAACAATGAGGGGATAGGAACCTCATGGGATGTGTATTCTAGCACAATGATGAGGAAAGTGGTCTCTGCAGAGAAAGGAGGGGCTTAGTGTCATGAACTTAACGCTTCTTGCTTCTGTGATTTTGCACCCAATCCCTCCTTTTCTCTCATCTCCTTTTCTCTACACTTAACATACCACACAACGCATACATTTACCAAGACTATTAATTAAATGATGAAAGACACTCATAATCAGTACCTGAGATATACAAGATTCTTGATAAATGCTAGTAGTCATTAATATTACTAAAATTGTATAGTGTATATCTGTCAACAGATGAATGGAAAAGGAAGATGTGGCATATATATCTATGCAAAAGATTATTATTCACTCATGAGAAAGAAGGAAATCCTTCCATTTGCAACTACTTGGATAAAAATTGAGGGCACTATGCTAAGTGAAATAAGTCAGACAGAGAAAGACAAATACTGTATGATAGCATTTGTATATGGAAACTAAAAAAGCTGAACTCATATAAACAGAGAGCAGAGTGGTAGTTACTAGGTGCTGGGGGTTGAGGGAAGTGGGGAGATGTTGGTCAAAGGACATAAACTTCTAGTTATAAGATGAATAAGTTCTGGGGATCTAATATACTGCATGGTGATTATAGCTGTTAATACTGTATTATATACTTGAAAGTTGCTAAGCAAGTAGATGTTAAATGTTCTCACCATAAAAAATAAATGATAATTATGTCACGTGATTGATGTATTAGCTAACCCTATGGTTATAATCATTTTGAAATACGTAACTGTATCAAATCAACATGTTGTACACCTTAAACTTACATAATGTTACATGTCACTTACACCTTAATAAATCTGGGAAAAAATTAAATCATTAAAAAATGCATGCTTGATAAAAACGTATAAGTAGACAATCATACAAACTTTAGATGATAATTTTTCTTCCCTTTTATTCAAATTTTATGTAATATGTTTACCTTCAAAACAATTTTTAGCTAAAATCTCAATATAGCATGGCTGAATTGAAAAAGAGACTTTTGTGGCAAAAGCAAAAGTTAGAAATGACGGTCCTGGAAAAAACAAAGAAATAACTTTTTTAAATTTTTTTGTGAGGAAGATCGGCCCTGAGCTAACATCTGCCAATCCTCCTCGGTTTTTGCTGAGGAAGACTGACCCTGGGCTAACATCCCTGCCCATCTTCCTCTACTTTATGTGGGACACCGCCACAGCATGGCTTGCCAAGTGGTGCATAGGTGGGCACCCAGGATCCGAACTGGCGAACCGCAGGCCGCTGCAGCGGAGTGCGCGCACTTAACCGCTTGCACCACCAGGCCGGCCTTGAGAAACAACTTTTGTATTTAACTCTCAATCATTCATTCCACAGAAGAACATAAAAAGTCAAATTCAATTACCAGGACACCAACAACTGGAGAGACAACACGCAAAGGATATGCAGAGGCAGCTAGGATATGACTTTGTAGAGCTCTCAGAGTTAGCTTCCCAGGGAGGCTTAAGTGGATGAGGAGAGCTTGTCAACTGAAAACCTGTGGCCACTTCTGGGGGCAAGAAATCTTGGCTTTGCTCCTAACTCTCCTCTGCCTGCACAGAATCTATCCTTAAAGCCCAGGCTTTGTTTCAGCACCTTTTCAGACCCACGGTTTGACAATTATATACACAGGCATTCCTAAGACTGATATCCCCAATAAAGTTGATGAATAGTTAATAAACTCAGAACTCATGAATATGGAATGCAATGATTTCAAAATCTAGATATACTTTATGCAATAGTTAACATTTCCATAGTACTTCAAATGTTTTCATGTTCAGGGCCACGCCGCAGCACTATAACATTTCTGATTATTGCTTCAGTCCACTAGACGTGCGTCTTAGCTCAGGCTAGTATCACAAAATACATAGACTGGGTGACTTAAACAACAGACATTTTTTTCTCATGGTTTTAGAGGCTTAAGTCCAAGATCAAGGTGCCAGCAGATTCAGTTCTTGTTGAGGACCTTCATCCTGCCTTGTAGACAGCTTCCTTCTTACTGTGTACTCACATGGCCCTTCCTCATTGGGTGCACTTGGAGATCATATTTACATATATATCTTCCTCTTCTTACAACGACACTAATCCAATCAAAAGAGTCTCATCCTCAAGACCTAACCTAAACCTAACTACCTCCCACAGGTCCTACCTGCAATTACCACTACATTGGGGGTTAGTGCTTCAATGTATGATTTTGTGGGGGACAAACATTCAGTCCATAACAACATACTTTACTGTTACTTTTTGTACTACATCCTTCCTATGGCAATGGAAATCACTTCTCTGTCAGAATGCCCACTTGACTGCTGTATCTGAGGTAGCAGTATCTTCATCTGCTCAGAACACCTGTGTATCCATCAAACAGAACAGAGCAGAGGCCATTTGAGTGGCTCAATATTTCAGTTTCCAAAAGTGAATGAAATGCTGCATCAACCTCCCTTTCCTTATTCAAATTAGCCACATAAGTACAGAAAATACAATTTGGACTTTTTGTAGACTAAAATTGTTTAGTAGCATCCTGCTGTGTAGAGATAAAATTGATGAGTCCTGCCTATTGATTTACCCCATCTCTTTGCTCATTCTACCTACAAATCCATGAATATGGCATATTATTTCTTTGCAATTCACCAATATATGTGATATCTTCTTACATTGGTTATGTGCATCTCTGTGCGGTGGCCAAGGAATTTTAAGGGAATTAAACCTCCAGAATTAAGTGTTTAGTGATAACTAGTTTCATGACGAACAACAAAAAAAGTATATTGTCCTCTCTGTGTGTGGCTTTTTTTTCTTTCTTAGCCTGCTTATCACTCTAGATAGAAAAATACCAGATCAGGGGAAAATCAACACTAATATTTATGGAGCCTGTAGTTTGCTCCAGCTGTGGTTAATTCTTTAGAGTTTTTCTGGGCCCTCTGGTTATTGCATTTAACATTAAGGAGAAATTAAGCATTCTGTCTCTCCAACTGCCTTTACCTGCTGATCATCTACCTTGTTGATGAAATATTTCAAGGCTCAGAGATTTGTAAAGTTCATGGTTTTACGGTATTTGGTTCTGTTTTGTTTTAACGTGAGGCTAAAACAATTTCAAAGTCTGACTTGAACTGACAACAAATTTGTGCAGTGTCCAGAATCCAGGAGAGGGATACATACCAGATGAATACTAGGAAATTCAGCTCTTCTCTGTGAGCAAGGACTCTGGGCTGTGGGCAGGAGAAGACCCTGTGTCTAAGCCCTGATCTCTATATCATATTTAGTAACTATTCAGTACACCAGGAAAAAACTCTCAAACAAATAACAAACAACACGCCTAATGTCCTTCCCTCCCCCATAGCTCCTAGGGCCTCAGATATATGCAGCTGTGCTCTGAATATACACTTGCTTCTGGGCCATACCATGAGGAGGAGAGAGAGAGAGAGGAGGAGAGCTTTGTGAACTCCAACAAATATCCACAATAGATGCATCATACTAATGGGTCTGAGAAAACGGAACAGATTAAAGGAGTTTATCGATCACCATGATAAAGAAGGAAGTCATCTGCATTTAGAAAGATGGATTTTCAGTGTTCTGACTATATCTCTTAAGTTCTTTATGAACCTGTACCAGTTATTCTAAGAAGCACATCCTTAATGTCCTCACCTGTTTAATGGATAAAATAATAGTATATGATGCAAATTTTTTTGTCATCTGAGAAAAGCCCTAATAGTAGAGTTTCGACACATTCTATGCCATCAGAGTTCTATCTATAATCACTGTGCCTACCATTGTTATGGTCATATGTGTATTCACATAGATACACACACACAGGCATGCACGCACACACATACACTCATCTATAAACCCTCAAAGAATCCACATAAGTATTTTATAAGCAGAGTACATCTTTAGAAAAGAAGCACACCAAGATTTTGATAGTGGTCACCACTGAAAGGTGAAATCAGAAGAGATCTGGGATATACACAGATTTTAACTGTCTACACTCGAGACTTCTACATTCATAAAATGAAATGACAATTAATGAAGTAAAAGAACAGCTTCAAACAGCTATTTGAAGACTCTGAAAGTAAACAGCAACAGGGGACTCAAGGAAGAAAACGTGGGCTGTGAAGTAGCACTGAATTGCTGGTGGAGTTGTCCCTACTCCAGAATCCCAGCACCACTGTCATTTTTACCCCCTCGTTTATCTCCTGGCCTGAACTTAACACCTCAAGAAATGCAGAAGTGAGCACCATGTTGCACATAGAGAGCTCCAGGAATAGCCCTCCAGTTCTAGTCTGAGGATTGAAAACAAACTCCTAATGCTCAGAGAGTGCAGAATTTCCCTCCCCTTACGCCTTTTCTTTTCTCCACTCCTCCCCAAACACTGAGGCCATCCTGTTGTCATTGTGGCTGGCAGCTAAGTGAGGTCACAGGAAGAAAACCTAAGAGTAAGGGAACTTTCTTTTCCATTCAGAGGAGTTGCAGTTTCAAGACAGTGGGGCCAACCCTCATTATTTTTATTTTTTCTCTCTCTGTCCTCTGACCACTTCACCCCAGATATGGTCAAAATCACTGCCAGAAGACCGAAAAGGGGAGTCAATGGGAAGCAGAAAGTACTGGGGGATTTTGGAGAGAGAGAGACTTGAGAAAGAGACTCCTTGAAGTAGTTTTTAAACTCCCAGGCTCACCTGTCCCACTCTAACTGCCCTAGCGTGGATCTCATCCTACTTAGCATACCAAAGACTGAACTCCCCAGGCTCCAGACTAAACTCTGGGTGGTATAAAGGCCAGATAGTAAATATTTTTGGCTTCATAGGCCATATTGTCTCTCACAAAACTACTGAACTTTGCCGCTGCAACAAGAAGGCAGCCATAGACAATTAAATGAATGCATATGGCTGTTCCAATAGTTTTATTCACAATAACAGGTTTGGGGCAGGATTTAGCCTTCAGGCCATAAGTAAACAGAAATATGTGAGGTGGTTATCCCAGCACAAGGTTGAATTACATGGTCTCTGCAGATAGAATGGTTTTGTGTTCTCACTGCAACACTAATTGCTGCTTTGAAATTGTAAATACATTTTACCTTTGTTTTCTCATCTATACGAGGGTTAAATCCATAGAAGAACCTCCACACATATTTTCTGACTTTTAATTTCAGAACAATATCTGGCACAAAATAAGCTTTGAATAAGTACTAGCTTAAATTAATATTTAATTATATATTGTGTATAATATATGCAAGCACATACAAAGAAACAAATGTAGTGATACGCATTAATGTATTTCATAAGCGTATGTACAAAAAAGACACTAAAGTCTTAATGGTGGTAGTGGACTGCAATAATCAATTTCTGGAACCAGGGATATAAGGCGGCATTTTCTTAATTGTAAAAAAATTACAACTGTTTTTCCTTTTCCATTTTCTTTCTTTTTTGTTACTGACAAATATTCTTTGCTTGACCAAACTTTAGTCAGGCTCCTCAACCTCTTCCTAGTCCCATCTGTGCACTTCCTTGTAAAACACAGTTTTAGCAAGAACCCCACTAAATCACTGTAACCAGAACCACAACCCCCCACCCCGGCACTCTGGATATTTGATCATCCTTGATATCTAATCACGTGACTCATCCTCCACCATCCCCCAGTTTTTGTCGGATCACCTGGCCTATATTCAGCAAGAATCCTGCTAGGTCAATTTAGCTAGAACTCCTCTTACCCTTCATATTTCCTCAAGGAAAATTACATTAGTAATTTTCCATCCACTGATCCTCACCCTGCTCCTTGGCTCTAAATTCCCACTTACTCATGCTGTATTTGGAATTGAGCCCTATCTCTATCCCCTACTGTAAAATCCCATTGCAGTGGTCCCAGTACCTATCATGACGGTCCCAAATAAAGTCTGCCTTACCATCTTTAACAAGCGTCACCGTATATTTTTTTTTCTTTCACATTACCATCAGCATGTATTCCTCTTTCAAAAAAACAATTGGATAGTCAACATAGCAAAAAAGTACACAAGATTATACAACAATAATAGAATCAACTAATAAAATATAGCAGACCTCTAATATCACTTAAGTATTTCAACATAAAGCACAAAATTGAGGTAAAATCAAAATAATTCACAACGAAAATAAAATATACATGACTTTTGAAGTTGTAGAAATTACAGCATTGTTTACCATGAGCAAGGCGCTGATTAAGCTGCAGGGTTAGAAACTACCTTCCTTGGTCAAATCATACATTTGTAAATAAAGCTTTGCTGGAATACAAACACATCCATTCATTTATACAAGGGCTATGACTGTTTTCATGATATAACTGCAAAGGTGAGTAACTGTCACAGAGACCATATAATCCTCCAAGCTTAAAACATTTAATATCTCGCCCTTTATCGCCCCCCTCCCCAGAAAAACAATGACGACTTCTGAATTACAGAGTTTGGGGAATGTTTTCTAAGAGAAAATAAAGAAAACGCCAGAACTGGGAGAATAACATAGGCAAACCTGAGGCAGTAGCAATTGGGAAAACAGTTTGGAATTGAATGATCAGTTCTAAGGTGAGAGCTAGGGTAATTGAGTAAGATAAGTCAGGATATACAAAAAAACAAGGTTCAGTAGCTGTTTTAAGTTATGATATTTTTTTAAACTTTGTAAAAATTTTTTAAAAATAATAATAAAAATGTATCTTATGTGAATATTGAGACTTTTGGGGAAAGTTTGACTTTGAAGCCCCTAAACCCCTCTCATATCAAAGATATTTTGTTGGAAAAGTAAGAAAAACATTAATCAATAGAGAGACTCTTAAGGACAATATAGAAATGAATAAAGTAGATTCCATCAAAAACAAAGGCACTCAAGTTCAGTATTATTGAAAAATATTTAAACTTATCAGGCGAATGCAACAAATCAAACAAAAAGGATTACTTAAAAAGGAAGAGTATAAAATTATGGTTTTAGGCAATGTTTATATAAGTATAGAAAGGAGAAGAGAAGGTTGTGGAAACAGCCCAGTACATATTTTTCTGATAAAAACAAAAACAAACAAAGAAACAAAAAACCAGAGAGGCTTATACAAAGTTAAAGAGCAAGAACCCAAAACAATGATAGGAAGCCTAGACAGGAAAGGTTTTACAGGCAAGATACTCATATAATTTGTTAAAGTCTTTGCGGTGCGAATGACCGAGCGGAAATTCCACCGGGCGCCTTAAAGCAGAACGGACCAGGAAAACAGCGCGGAAACGGAAACGCGGAGGTAAAGGGCCGGACGCTGCACCTGCCCCCGCCCCACCCCGCCCCATGCCGCGCAGGCGCGTACAGATCGGTCCTTGCGGCCGCCGGCCGACCGGCAAGCCACGTGACCTTCCCACAGCCCACTGCGAGCGAGCCGGCAGCGCGGGAGAATGGCGTATTTCCTGCGGGCTGCGGCGCTAGGCAGGAAACGCTGATGGCGGCCGTGGCGGCAGGGGTCGGACCTGCGGGGGTATTATTAGGGGGCGCGGCCCCGCCGCCGAGCCTGCAACAAACACGCCATGTCCCTCTATAGACTGGAAAACATTTTAAATACTAACCTATCAAGGCTTTAGCCTAAGAAAATACACTCATCTTATGAACTACAGTGTGACTGCAGACAAAAATGGTGTGTTTGTAAACACACATACACAGTTCCGCAAGGATAAATGTGATACAGCGTACAGTCAACAGAATTAGTTTTATAATCAAATATGAACCATATATGTGTCCATAATAACACACTCCTGTACATCCATGTTTGTAAATGAAATCAATTAGTCTAATGAGATTCACACCAACCTTTAACCCTTACATTACGTGGGTATGGGCTAGGCTTCCCTGTATGTTTACCGGGAATAATTATGAATCACATTTTTTTACCGCAGCAGTTATCCGTTATGTTTCATTTTGGAAATTAATATTTTAAAAATCCAGCTGAAATGAACACAGGTATTTCTGGTTCCTGGATCCCATCTTCTTTTATGGAACCTTTTATTTAGCTTGCTATTGGCCTCCCATTTTTGTTGATGCTAGATGGCGCTGTGAGCCCAGGGGTCCCAGGTTCCCCAAAATAGTGTAGCATGTACTTCTGCAATATGAGAAGGTTGAATTTAAGGCGTGAAAGTAACTTGTGTTTGGAGCTGAATCGTCTCCTTCCGGGAGGAGCGTTCATCATCTGACTAGTCTTTCACACTGAGGTCAAACTCAATCAAGAGAAGGTTGGACAGTGAAAAACTAAATTTACTAAATGTTGAAATACTAAACTAAATGCTGGATCTTAGGCTGTCTCATTTTCCTCACCCTATACTTTTCTTTTACCTATACAGAGTCTAAACTCCATTTTTTTCCTTCAAATTTACAGGACTCCAAAATTCTCATTTTGCAGTTACACCAGCTGTGTTCCTAAGTAAGCAGACCCCATAGTAGCCTGATGAAACTCAAAAACCTATAATATCAGAACACATTAACATGGAATAAAATCCCTCATAAATCTATCCCAAGCATATATTTCCACCTTTCTTCAAGTGTACTGAAATTGCTGCTTTCCATGTGATATCTCAAATCTTTTGACTTCGATACATGCCTTTGTCCCTACCTGAATATAATTCCTTCCTTTATCTCCCCTAGCTCTAATTTACATGGCTCTCTGCTACTTATTCTTTATATATTCAATCGTTAAGTTGTTTACTCCAGGAAACCTTCAATGACCATTTAAATTCAGGTTGCTTGCCAGTACATCTTGTGGATTGCAACAGAATAATGCACATTCCCTACTACAGCACATCTAATCTGATTTCCATTGCCTATTGGAATCTCCACTTCACTGACACCTCAAGTGAAGGAGAAAGTTTGTTTCTGTTGTTCATTTGTCTATTCTTCACATGAAGCAGAGTATTCCCCACATGGCTGCCATTCAATTTTCTTAGTTTTCAAAAATGAATGGGTTGAAATCAATTGTCTTCTTATATACCAATAATGAGTAATTAGATATTGAAGTTAAAAATATATTTTACAATGGCATCAAAAAACATATATTCTTAGGGATAAATCTGACAAAATAAGTGCAAAATTTGTACTCTAGATATTACAAAGCACTGATGAGATTAATTAAAGAATATTTAAGGACATGTAGAGATATACTGATATCATGGATTGAAAGTCTCAATATTTTTGAAATGTTGAATTTTTACAAATTTATTTAAACCTTTTAGCACAATCCTGAATAAACATCTCATTACGAATTTTTGTAGAAATTGACAAGTGGATTCTAAAATTTATGTAGGAAAATAAAGGGCTAAGAATAACCAAACCAATTCAGAAAATGAAGAGCAATGCTGGAGGACTCACATGATTTACTTCAAGACTTAACATAAAGCAACATTAACCAAGATAATTTGGTATTGGTGTAAAGATAGATATTTAGATAAATGGAACAGCAAATAATCCAGAAATAAACCCAAAAATATATGGTCAGCAGATTTTTGACTCCTGTGCTAATGAAATTCAATGGAGAAAGGATAGTATTTGCAACAAATGGTGCTAGGACAATTGAGCATCTATATGCCAGCAACAAACAAAACTATCCACCCTTATTTTGCACCATATACAAAAATTAACTCCAAATTTATCATAGACATAAATATGTTAAGGTTTTAACATTAACATATAAAATGTCTAAAGACAATTTATTGATTTACATTTAACTGATACACATCTTGTGTCAAGAAACTATTTTAATAATAGATTAATAATAATAAAGCAAGAAACAATTTTTAAAGTAGGAAAAGTAATAGTGGACCAAAGAAGAGATGGCAAAGAAGCCCACAAAAATATGTTCAATACTATTGTCATTAGAAAGATGTGAATTGAAACCACAATGAGATATCACTACACATTTATTAGAATAATCATTAAAAAGGTAAAAATATACCGCCAATACCAAATGCTAGGGAAGATGTAGAGCCAGTAGAATTCTCATATTTTGCTGTTGGGAATGTGAAATGTCATAGCCACTTTGGAAAACAGTTTGGCAGTGTCTTGTATAGTAAATTATATGTTTATTGTATGATCCAGCAACCTTGCTAGTAGGTATTTTCCAAATAGAGATGAAAATATGTGTCCATAAAAATGTATCTAAATGCTTATAGCAACTGTATTTATAATAGCCTGGAACTGGAAAAACCTGGAAATAACTCAAATAACCAAGTGGTAAAAAAGATGAACAAATTCTAGTATATATATTCAAAAGAGTACAACTCAGCATTTAAAAGGAACAAACTACTGATACATGCAACAATATGGGTGAAAACTCAAAAGCATTATTCTAAGTGAGAAAAAATAGACAGAAAATATTGCATACAGAATGATTTCATTTATATGACATTCTGGAAAAGGCAAAACAATAAAGATATATATGATTAATAATTGCCAAGGCTGTGTGTGGGGAGATTACTACAAAGGGGCCCGACAGCAATTTCTGAGGTGATTAAAAATGTTCTATATCTTAATTATGGTGGTGGTTGCATGACTGTATATAATCATTGAAGTACATTGAACTGTCTACTGAAAAAGAATAAATTTCTCCTTAGTAAACCGAACTTAAAAATAAATTGATTGTCACATCAATCTCCTTATTTTCAGCCTTTCCTTTTTAAAATTCGTAGTCCCCAAATGTTAAATATATGATTATTCATTTTTCATAGTACAGATTTTCAATTTACCTCTCCCGTATAGAGATAAAACGGTAAGAGTCCTGCCTACACTTGCAGACTTATCTCTTGCCCCATTGACCACTCACAGTTTGATGAACAGGTCATTCTTCTTGCCTTGATACCCTTGGACATCCTTATCTCTGGGTAGTCATTCCCTTATTTCTGTAGCCTTGAAATCTGTATTTGTGCTTGTTATGGGCTGAGTTGTGTCTCCCCGAAATTCATATGTTGAAGCCCCAACACCCTCACACCTCACAATGTGAATGTATTTGGAAATAGGGCCTTTAATGTGGTGATTAAAAGAGAAATTTTAGACACACAAAGAGACATCAGGAATGCTAACACTCAGGGGAAATACCTGGTGAGGTCACAGCAAGAAGGCGGCCAAAGAAGCCTTAGAAGAAACCAAACCTGCTGACACCTTGATCTTGGACTTCTAGTCTCCAAAAGCATAAGAAAATAAATATCTGTTGTTTAAGCCACCCAATCTGTGGTATTTTGTTATGGCAGCCCTAGCAAACGAATACAATTCTTTAATAACTAACTCAATCATCACCTCACTTTAGAAACTGATTCCCTGACCACTCAGGTTGTTAGAAACTTTTCTCTTAGATTAATCAAATACATTGAGCTTAGGTTCTGCTTGTCTCTTCCTCACTTTAATATAACTTTTTAATTGTACATCTTTCTCAGTGGTTCTGCTCCCACTTAATATTCTTCATTTTGAAAGAGTCAATGATTAGCAAATAGATGGGAGGAATGTTATCATAGCGATGACATAAATCTGTGAGGGAGAAAAAAAGAATAGACAAATCTGATGGGCTGTGATTAGAATATGTGGAATCCCTAAACACATCCGAGTGTTCTTCCTGTGGGTCAGGTTCCAGCGGAGGGCAACACAGCCTCAGGAAGGTCAGAAACAACAGTAACAGGGATAAATATTCAACTTGTAAGTAAGCAAAACATTTAAAATAATAAGTTCAATTTTGCTTCTGTGAAAATGAAATAATTTTAAATTCTTATTATCCATTTGATTAAAAATTTAAGAGAAATATGACAATATTGGAGCCAGTAGTGCTATTTTGGAGAGCCTTAATTAATGTATTCACATATAAGAAGAACAATAGCATACCTATATATGTTACCTGTAATTTTTATAGAAAAATTGAAACAAAATTTTAATTGATGCTTTAAATATGAATGACCTGTTTTCACACTGTGCCTGTGGTAACTCGGATGAAATGGAAAATTGACTTATTAAGGATGGATTTTTCTGTCTGAGCTATAAGCTCCATCCTTCATACATGAATCAATGTATTTCATCTATGTATTAATTCAACATATAGATATTTTCACCAGGGAGGTCAGAAGAAATATCCTAGGATCTGGGGATATGTAAGTGAAAAAAGGCCAAATAGAATTCTTTGTCTCCAAAGTGCTTACATTCTAGTTATTGTTTTTCAGGTGCTATAAGCACAAAACTCATAAGCATGGTGTTCACAGTCCAACCAGACCTCTACTCTTAATAGGATATATGGAAATAAGCTTTCAAGAAGTTGCTCTGTGACCACCTAATACCACAGTGGAGTCAACAACCAGGCACCATCCCCATCATATCTGCTTGTGTTTTCATTATCTTTTGAGTTTGTCTTGTTCATCTGTAGCAAGAATCTGCATGTTGTGTGTTTTTTTCATTTGACTGCCAGCTTGCTCCACCAGGTGGAACTCCCAAACCTAGACTCCTAGTAGCTGATATGTGTATAGCAATATTATCTTTTTAAAATTGAATTAAAAAAATCTGCAATTGTGGTCAACTGCACACAATATAAATTTTACCATTTTAACCATTTTTAAGTGTACAGTTCAGTAGTATTAAGTACATTCACACTGTTGTGTAATCAATCTCTAAAACTCTTTTCATCTGGTGAAAATGAAGCTCTATGCCCTTGAAACAAAAACTCCTCATTTCTCCCTGCCCCCAGCCTTGGCAACTACCATTGTACTTTCTTTATGAATTAGACTCTAAGAATTTGACTACTCTAGATACTTTATACAAGTGGGTTCATCTAGTATTTATCTTTTTACGACCAGTTTATTTCATTTAGCATAATGTCCTCAAGGTTCATCCATTTTTCAGCATGTGTAAGAATTTCCTTGAATTGAAAGCTGAATGATATTTCATTGTATGTATATACTACATTTTATTTATCTATTCATCTGTGGATGACACTTTGGTTGCTCCCAACTTTTAGCTATTGTGAATAATTCTGGTATGAACATGGGTGTACACATATCTCTTCAAGACCCTGCTTTCACTTCTTATAGGTAAATATTCAAAAGTGGAATTGTTGGATCATATAATAATTCTGTTTTTAGTTTAGTGTTTTTCTTTTGAGGAATCACCATACTCTTTTCCATAGCAGCTGCACCATTTTACATTCCTACCAGCAGTGAAAAAGGATTCTAAATTCTCCACATCCTAACCAACACTTGTTATTTTATGTTTTTTTTTTTTAATTTTTTTATAGTAGGCATCCTAATAAGTGTGAGGTGGTATCTCATTGTGGTTTTGATTTGTATTTCCCTAAAGATTACTGATGTTGTGCACCTTTTTATGTACTTGTTGGCCATTTACATATCTTCTTCGGAGAAATGTATATTCAAGTCCTCTGCACATTTCTTAATCAGGTTGTTTGCTTTGTTGTTGTTTAGCTGTAGAAAATTTTATATTCTAGATTAACTCTTTGTCAGATATATGACTTGCAAATATTTTGTCCCATTCCATAGATTGCCTTTTCAGTCTATTGATTGTGTTCTTTGATGCACAGAAGTTTTAAATTTTGATATAGTAAAATTTATCTATATTTACTTTTGTTGCCTGTGCTTTTGGTGTCATAACCAAGAAATGATTGCCAAATATCATGTCATTAAGTTTTCCCTCTATGTTGTCTTCAAGGACTCTCAGTACAAATGATTTTGCCCATCACTTTCTCCTTGCATTAAAAGACTTAAACAAATATTATCACAGTTTCTAACAGCTCAATCTCCAGAATGACTCCAGGATGCCAAAAGAATTTCCTATTTGTTCTACCCAACTCCTGAAGATAGGCCCCTTATCTCCTTTTCTTAGAGCCTTTACAAAAAACGGCTTAAAATTTTGAAGCCTTACTCTGTCCCTTTGAAATGTATATGTATATATATCTTTCAACTCAAAGATGTCTTTCTCAAGGACCTGAAAGCCATTCCTTTGAAATGAAATTAGGAAGGATAGTGCCTCTGTCTCTCAGTCTCTGTGGGAGGATAGAATCTTAACTTTAATAGTTGTGAGCTAGCAGACACAGCTGGCCTAATCACATTTACAATGACCAACCCTTTTCCACTTTTCACTTCACTGACTCTGCTGAGCCCCTACTCATCTCCCTCTCTTTTCTCTCATTCTCTCTTAAAAAGCCCAGTCACCTCTGCACAAAGAGATGTTGAATTCAGTTCCCACTGGACCCTCTTCTCTACTGCAATAGTATATTATTGATTAAAATCTGTCCTGAACACTTTAATTGGTGCCTAGCTTTGTTTATCTTTGACGATACCACTACTTTGTATGCTTTTTTTTGTGGAGGGAGGCACATGGATCTCACATCTTACTATTAAAATCTTGGCATTTCAGTAAACAGCATATGATAAGTTCTTTGATTTTGGAGACTGACACTTGCTATTATGGACTATAGCTTGTGGCTATCTCCTTCATAGAAGTTATTATGAGAGCTGTATTGTCACCAGGCCAAAGATGAGATACCAAGGCAGTTTTTCAGTGTAGTGTTCAAAGAATGTGCTCTGAAGGACAGGCGAATAAAACTAAGAGCCTCACGGTAAGGAAAGCAGACAAAACATTTAAATTTCCGGAGTTTTGGCTACTTACGTTCTGTTGGCAGTGGATTTTCATATTGAAGAGTAAGACTTGTGGAGTCTGGCTGCCTGAGTTGATTTCCCAATCCTGCCATTTTCTGTGTGGCTTTGGGCAAATTTCTTAACCTAGCTGTGCCTCAGATTTCTGACCTGTGAAATAGTAATGAGAGTTCAGATATGATATTTTGAAATTTACAGGTGATAATCCATTTGGATATTAACACTATGGTTAATATATACTGGTATCTGTATTGTGGAGTATGGTTCTATGAACTCTCCATGAACGTTCTCACTGCAGAGCTGTTGAGTATGGGAAATAGTTCTTAGTGCAGGTTCTGTCTCCTGGAGGTAACTCCACAACACACCTTTGCAGTCAGTTTTCCAAGTGGGCAGTCACAAGCCCAATTCCCCATGCCCATCTGTCCAGATGACTATTCAAAATTCCCTCCTGACTCTACATTCAGAATGAAGTGGTAAGTTTTAGCCAATTTGGAGATGGGTAAAGAAGTTACATCATTGGTTCTGTGTGGCTTTTTCTTTCTGCACTGCTGATCACCACTGAAGAAATATCTCCCCTTAGAAAATGACAATGACAAGTATTTATTGAGCATTTCGATGAACTAGCTACTGTTATTAATATATTTAATTCTCACAAATCTCTATAAGGTGGTCATTGTTGTTATTGCCATGGAACGTATAATGAAATCAGGTATTTAATAACTGACTAGCAGTCTTTGATCTAATAAGTGGTAGAAATAGGAAAGCCTCACAGTCAATTCCTCAGGTTTCTGTTACCAGATTTTTACCACTGGCCACATTTTAGGTTCATGCAAAGGTGGAAACGGCACTTGGTATGCGGCACTGCCTTCTGCCTGTAGTTGCCCAGAAGACTCCCCAGATGCAGAATAGGAGAGTATGATACATTGCATATTCGTTCACTCAAGATCTATCTTAGTGCGCTTCACCAAACTCTCCTCCAAGTCCACTGAAAAGAATAGAGGGAAATCATGTCAACTGCCGTGCAGACAGGGTTGTTACGTTCATCGTTACTCCATTGAAACAGGGGTCACAGAACTATGGGAGCAGAATAAAAAGGCAAAGACACATGGAAAAGTCATTTGCATTTGGATAGCCCAAAGATGAAAGGCTATCCATTACAGATGGAGGAAAAGATGTGTATAAGTAGGTTGAATCACTTACAGAGACCCTAATCTGCTTTTCCTATGATTTCTTGTTATGTATGGCTGATAAACTTATAACACTACGAAATAATTCAAGTAGATTTTTCTATTTATAAGAGCAAAACAAAATTATCATCAAAAGAGAAACCAGTAAGGCTTATTGCCTCTATTGGTTTCCCTCCAAAATTTCCACTAGTCTTTAAATTTGGAAATCATTTTGTCTCTGCCTTCTGCTACACAAATGCCACATTCTACGTAGTTTGTATGTAGTATAGGGTTGCTTATTAGTAAAATTAAAGTTAACGGTAAAAGGCTCTGCTAGAGTGAAGATGATGAGTAATTTTTTGACCAAAATCTGGCCTTTAAATTTTCTGTATAGAGTACTGACCCCAAGACCCCCTAATTGCAGCCATACAATCTGGAGTAAAAATATACATAAAGCATCAATGCTTTTGCTCTATTGGTTGCTCATATCTCATAAACTGAGAACAAATGGTGCCTGGAATAGTTTTTAGACCATTAGTTTCCCCTCCCCACTGAATAATTTTTAGACTATTAGATCAAGGATTTCATTACTTGCATAGCAGATAAAAGCTATTGAGTCTCAGAGATGAACCCTGTGAGGATGCTTTCCTCAGTAAAGAATGTGTTCCTTTCAACACAATCCTGCTGGCATTCATGCCCTCCACATTGCAGGCCCTAAATAAATCTTAGTCTGCTTGCTGGAGCCTTGAATTTTTTCTACTCTCTTCTTGTTCTTGCGTCTCTCGGTAGTTGTGAGTAAGGAAATCCCTATTCAGCTCAGGTTGAGGAATCCCCATCTTCACTCTCCAGGACACTCAGCAGCCTATTCACAAACATTGTCAGAGAGGCGCCAAAGGTTCAGCCTGAAACAATGGACATTGAAGAAATCAGCTAATTAATAGAAAGGTGGATAAATAATTGACTACATTAAAAGAAAATCATAATCTATAAAGTCACAAGCATGAAAGTCTTTATAAATTATATTAATTTATAAAAGGAAATAAATAAAAGATTACAATTCCATTTCTTTAAGACCATATTACAAAAGTATGTGCTGCCTGGAACAGATGTATGTACATACCTTCTGAGTGGCGTTTCTTGTTTCACTGAAAACAATTTTAGTATTCACTCATCAAAGAGTAAGAAAATAATACATATGTATATTATAGCCCATCTGTACAAGGAAACATCATGAAGGCATTTAAAAAATGAAGTGGAAATAATGACAGGCTCCAACCAATGTCTACAGCTCTTGGGTAAGGAGAGAATCAAACAATGGAGCAAAATTCATGCTTGCATGGTAAAGAAGTGACTGGCCTCTGCATTCAGAGCAGGAGTCTTAGTGTTCTGTCCACACAAATGAATGCCTATGTGAACCTTTCACAATTAGAACAAATTAAGCCACATAATAAAATATTCACAGCACTTTTTAAGCATGAGACTCTGAGAAAATTTTACTTTGTGGCTTCTATAAAATTCTCTCTCGCTCTTATTTTCCACCTGAAGTATTTCAGAGAAAATTTCTGGAAAACACTAAAACAGGGAAAGTGCAATGTGTCTTTCCTAAAAAAAAAAAAAAAAGTCCCATTCAATTTAGTAATGAGTGATGCTTGAAAAGATTAAAATAATGGAAAAGAGTCTTTGAAAAATGATTATGAATGCATTTTTAAAAAGAAGAATGAAAGACATACACAATACAAAAATATGAATCTGGTTGCAGAAGATGTTTGTGTGATTTAAAAAAATAAGAATTTATACACCCACGTTAAAGACATTTGCATGCTAAAACAAAAAGCAAGAACAAATATAACAAGGCAAGGCCTGAAGCAGTAACGGTACAACAAGCAGTACGATTTCCGAACAAACTTGTTCTTTATATAAATTCTCCAACCGACCCCAGAGGAAGAGCAGAGAGCAGCTGGCCTCGCCTGTGCAGCAGACCCTGCAGAGAGGCCTTCAGCTCAGCTGGGGCTGATGAGGTCCCGCTCTTGGTGGGCGTGGTCAGGAGGAGGGGAACTGAGCCCTCTGGGTCGTCTGCGCTTGCGCATGAGGCACTCTGGCCCACCAATCCTCAGGTTCTACCCACCTCTGGCTGTTGCTGGCTCGGAAAAGAAAGTCCCGGAAGCTGTAGAAAGTAGGGAGAGAAAAAGAGGAGGCGATCCACAGAGTAAAATTCACTGAGAATGTACTAAAAAAATTAAAGCAGGAATGGTGTTGGGGAAATTGCCTAAGATTCACAAGGACTTTAGAGATAAATGTCAACAGCAACACAGAATCTTCTATCATGTCCTGACTGAGAAAATAAATCAGCTGTAAAGGTCTTGGGGGACAGTTGGAGAAATTTTAATATGAAACAGGAATCATGACCTTAGGGAACTATCTCCCTCATGTTTGTTAGGAATGGTCTAGGGATTGTGGTTATAGAAGAGTGTCCTTATTTTGTGAAAATGCAGGCAGAGATGGCATCATGTCTTATTTACTTTAAAGTTGTCTACTTTACACATATGTACATGAATGAGTTTAGTATAGCAATATGTTAATAATTTTGAATCTAGATGGCTGGATATAGGTGTTCATCGAAACAACTGCATTTTCATTATAAATGTTAAAAGTTTGGATTTAAGAAAAAAGTTATCTGCCAAATTATATACTAATACAAAATGCTAAAGGTACTATAACACCATATATTGCACTATGTAATTCTCTTAAATATTTTCCAACTTTCTATAAAATAATCAAATCATTTTGAAACAGGTCTGTTTCGACAGCTCTCTCTTAAGGCTACATTTGGCCTCCCAAGTGTGGATGCCAGATGGCGATGTGAGCTGGCCACTGTGAATGTTGTGATCAATGAATCCCATGTACAAGTGCAAAATGACTGAGAGACAGGAGCCTGAACCTGGGTGGGGTGGGGGTGTGAGAGTTGGAGATACGGAGGTGAACAGGAGCGCTCAAGGTCCCTGCTGGTCTGCAAGCCTGGGAGCTCTCTCTGCCCACTCCATCCTTGCTCCTTCCCAGGCACAGAACCCCTCGTTTTAATGTCCAGGGACCTCCCTAGTAGACAGAGACCATCCTTACTTGTTCTGACTGTTTTCCTGACAGGCAAACCACATGAGCTGGAGGGAATGTTTCAAGGAACAAGACCCAGACATTCAAAGTTCCTCAACACCACAGACATTCCTCTCTGGGCTGCCCCTCCAGCACTTCCTGACTTTCCCTCTCTCACCTGCCCAGTCCCTGTATACTCTGCCCTTCAGGCTCCTGACATCCTCACAAGTTACTGTTCCCAGTGTGCCTTCAAATGCATTGGCCTCTTCACATGCCCTTCCCTATGCCAAGGACACATGTTTTTCCTCTTCTCTCCCTCCCCAGTTTGCCTCACTCACTGCACCTCATACTTGAGCACATCCTCAGGTATGCTCCTCCAAGAGAACTTCCTTATACATCCCATTCCAGGTCTCATTCCTGTCCTCTGAGCTCACAAGCACAGCTCTCCACCCACAGTTTAGATTTCTGTTAAGTTTTCTGAATCCCCACTGGACTGAAATTTCAGAGAATATGGAAACTTTATCTATGTTAATCCCTTGTGAGCCCCCTCACATATAGGGGACACAGAATGACAGTAGATTTTACTTTTATTGAAGTTCAAAAGCAAGGCTAGTTCAATCTCCCACACCCTTCACCTCTTGTCTTGTTACCTTCCTTATAATTCCTCAATTTCTGCAAATGTGAAGGGGATTTGAATCTGAAGATGTTCCCTCAAGTCGTCATCACGACAGTATAAGAGTCCTTCCTCTTGGCTGAGTCTGCTCCTTCACAAAACACCTTTATGTTAATAAATCACCGTGATACACATTGTTTCATCTTACCTTCTTTATATTGAATTGCACAAATGAATGAATGAATCTTTCAAACTCTTCACCTATATTCTTGCCTACTTCCCAATAAACCCCAACTTTTACTTAATCAGAAGAGGCTTTGAACTTGAAGATTAAAGTGTTTCAGTTGTTCCTTTCTGTTCTCAGGACAGGATATGAACCCTGACTTCTGCCTCAGCTTCTCAGACTCTTTTCTGTCCTCCCCATTCTCAAACCACTATTTTAAGACCCCCTAATGTACCATGCTGCTTTTCACCTCATCTGCACCTCCTCTTTCCTTGTAGACAGTTTTGCTCTATTAGATCCATCTAAATCTTTATCACCAAGAGTCAGCTGTATTATCACAGCTCCTTTGAGAAATATTTCCAACTCCTTGTTATTATATTTTACCAATTTTAGTATTTGCTTATTTTCTTTTCAAATTTTATTACTATTGCTGTTAGTTTGGTGACATCCATGACATGGTTATCATTGTCTGTCTGCACATGGATGACTTGGTCTGAAATCTTCTGTTGTCACCTTCTGGCAAGATCACCTGCATGAAAATTTGCAGAATGGATGTCGACAGGAAAGTTTGAAATCATACATACAAATGTTGCAGCACCTTTTACTAATAGATGTTTCATGGCCATCACTCTTCATGCCATGGAGGGAGATCATAATATAACCATGACTCTGGATCAAAATATCATTAAGAACAATCAGAATGTCAAACAATTGTGAATTCATTTACAAAAGAATTTCAATTTTGTCTTCATTTTCATGTGACGAAAACTTATGCCTTTATAATTCTAGAAGACCGTTTTTTAATAAGTACAATATAAGGTTCTTAGGTATACAATAGTTTAATTGACAGAGCTATTATATTTTCCTCTATATCCACCATAAACCTTTGAAACATTAGCATAAGGTGGGTGTCCCCCATCGAGACTCCTAGAGACTGTACATAGACCACTTCTGACTTCCCACTTTCTTTGTGAGTTTCACTCACATTGTCCCTTATTCACTTTAATTTTGCCAACTAGAAGCCTACAGTAATCACTGAATAATTGCAGGACGGATAGACCAAGATGTTGAGGAAAAACTAATAGGGATTTGATATTCCTTACCACAAGTAAAAACAAAAAATGGATAAAATATATGAAACAGTGGTTTTCAATATACTCTATATCAGACAATGAAGGACAGTAATCCCTGAGAGATGTGAAATACTTACAATTAGACCTACTATTTCCTCAACTTACTGCTTCAAGACAGTTTCCAGATTGTGGTGTGGCAAGGATCTTGGTAGACTTTCTGAGTTGAGAAGATGGCACTGAATGTCATAAAAAAACAAAGTGGCCCAATATCCCTGACCAGGGTTCTGGGGAGGAGAGAACTAATCAGATAAAAAACCCTGGAGAATGGCAAAGGACCCAGCACTGCATCTGAATTAGAGAACTTACCCAAGGCCAGGGAAAAACAACCTGGAAGGATCAGAGATGCCTTGTGCTTACACAAGTTTTGGAATAACACCTGTTCCTGTCAGCCAGACTGGTAAACATCAGGATTTACAGGGTATTGGAGAGAGGATACAGAAGTGTCTCTCCTCAGTATCAGAGAATAATTGGTCTTACATTAAATACGGTTCTGGATCCAACTAACTATTACAGGCAAGATGTGAAATGATGAAACTGTTTCCAAGTAATGTCCCAGAACAAAGTTTATTTATTAGAATACAAAAAATGTGAAGCATCCAATAAGGTAAAATTTACAATATCTGGCATTCAATAAAAAGTTATCAGGCATGCAAAGAAATATAAAAAAATATGACCCATAATGAGGAGATAAATTAATCAATTGAAACTGACCCAGAAGCCACAGAGATGTTAAAATTAACAATAAAACATTAAAACAGATACTGTATCCATAAAATGAAACAGGTTTTATAACTGAATTCTATAATACAAAAGTTAAGTAGAGATGTCATAGATATTAAAAAAAGCCAAAATGAAATTTTTAGAGAGGAAACCTTCAATATGAGTTATGTTTAAAAAATACATTCAGTAGGATTAACAGCACATTAGATTTTGCAGAAGAAAATATTAGCAAACTTGAAGACATGACAATAGAAACCATTCAAAATAAAAGACACAGAGAAAGAATCAACAGAAATGCAAAAGGCATCAATGAGCTGTGGGACAACTTCAAGCAGGCTAATATATGAGTATAGATTATAAAATTACACAAAAGTATAAACCCACAGATTTGGTGGCTCAGTGAACCCCAAGCACAAGAAACATGAAGAAACCTTTATATAAAGGAAGATAAAAAACAAGTTGCTCCAAATCTGTGATAAAGATACTAGCTATAGAACAAAAGACATGTTGGTACAGATAAATATAAAGAGAGCTAAAGATGACAGGATATTTCTCATTGGAAACAACATAAGCAAGATGAGAGTGTAGTGATTTGGTTAAAATACTAAGAGGGAAAAAAATATCAATCTAATATTCCTTACAAAGCAAAAATTTAAAAAGTAAAGAATTTTTTTCATGTATATATGAGCTGAAAGAATTAATCACTAATAGACCCTCACTTCATGAATTGTTAAATTTTAGGTAGAAGGAACACAGTACTATATGAAAATTTGGATCCACACTGAAGAATGAAGAGCATAGTGATTTGTAACTGCATGAATCAATATATAAGATATATTTTTTTATTATTTAAATGTCATTAACATGTAATTTACTGTTTAGGCAAAAAGAATTATAATGTAGTGTGAGGTTATTCATGTAAAAGTAAAATGTATTACAACAATTTCACAAAGGTTAGAAAGAGAGAAATGTAATTATACAATTTTAAGCCTTTTATACATTATGTGAAGTGGTGTAATACCACTTGAAGGTAAACTTTGATAAGGTAAACATGTACACAATAAACCCTAAATCAACCACAACAATAATAAAAAGATAGTTATAGACAATAAGCCAACAAAGGAGACAAAATGGAATCATTAGACATAGTATACTATTCCAAACAAGGTAGATAAAGAACAAAAAGGGATAAAAGAATATATGCAAAAAATAGAAAAATTATAGATTTAAGCCTAACCATAGTAATGATAATTTTAATTGTAAACAGTCTAAATACATAAACTCAAAGAAAGATTGTCAGATTGGACATAAAAGCAAGAGCCAACTATATGTTGCCTGCAGAAGAGCATTTTAAATATAAAAGTATAAATAGTGCAAAAGTAAAAAGACAGACAAATATACACCATTCTAACAAAAATCAAAGGAAAGTTTTAACAGCAATATTAATATCATTTAAAGTAAATTTTATACTAAAAAATAGTAGCAGAGATAAAGAAGGTTATTCCATCATAATATATGTCAAGTTATCAAGAGGACATAACAATACTAATCCTTTATTCACTAAATAACAGATCTTTAAGATGCAGGCCAACTAGAAAAAAACTGATAAAAACTCAAGGAGACATAGCCATATCCAAAATTATAGTTGGAAATTCCAATACACTTCAATATGTAGTAGAATAAGTAGAGAAAAATACCATTAAAGATAGAGAATATTTGAACACTATCAATGAAATTGATCTAATTGACTTTTATAGATTTATATGCTCCACCCAACAGCAGAATACACACTCCTTTCAAGTGCACATGAAACATTTACCACCATAGACCATATTCTGGGACAAAAAAAAGTCTAAATAAATTTATAAGGGTTCCAGGCATACAAACCATAATATCCATTATGGATCATATCTATCAGAAAAGTAGAATTAGCCCAAACCCCAAAGAAGAAAATTTCCTCAACCTGATAAAAAACATTTGCAAAATCTACAGTTGATATCATACTTAACGGTAAAAGATTGATGCTTTCTCCTTAGGATTGAAATAAGGCAAAGATGTCCACTCTGACCACTTCTTCAACATACTACTATATTATTTAGCTAATGCAATCAGGCAACAAGAAATGAAATAAAAGTTCATGCTGGTAGGAAAAGAAAAAATAGAAATATTTTGCATATATGATATCTATGTAAACAATCTCCAGGAATCTACCAAAGAACTCCTAGAACTAATAAGTGAATTCAGCCGGGTTACAAGTGAAAGATAAAGAGTCTGTGTGTGTGCAAACACTCACAGTGAACAGAACAATTGAAAATTCAAATAAAAAACACAATACCATAAACAATAACCAAAAAAATAAAACTTAGGTATAAATCTAGTAAAACATATGCAGGATCTTTACGCAGAAAATTACAGAGCACTAATAAAAAATCAAAGAAGATCAAAATAATTGGAAAGATATATCTTGTTTATATAATGGAAGACTCAACATAGCAAAGATGCCAATTCTTCCCAAATCGATCTATAGATGTAAACAAATTCCTATGAAAATTCCAGCAAGCTTTTTTGTAGACATTAACAAGCGTACCCTAAAATTTATATGGAAAGGCAAAGTAACTAAAATAGCTGAAACAATTTTGAAAAGTTAAAATAAAATTAGAAGAATCACAGTATCTGATTTTAACACAGTGTATAACTACAGTAATCAAGACACCGTGCTATTGGTAGAGGGATAGAGACATATATCGATGGAACAGAATAGAGTTTATAAACAGATCCACACAATAGTAGCCAAAACATTTTTTGCAAAAGGTACAAAAGGAATTCAATGGAGAAATAATTTTTAAAATAGATGGTGTTGATTATACCACAATACACACGCTCAAAATGAATCTCAAATCACACCTTGTGCAAAAATAAACTCAAATGGACCATTTATCTAAATTTAAACTGTAAAACTTTTACAAGAAAATTCATTGACCTCTGGTTAGGAGGACAGATCTTAGATATGAGACCAAAAGCATAGTCCCTAAAAGAGAAAATAAATCACTAAGTTGGACTTCTTCAAAATTAATAACTTTTGCTTTGTGAAAGATATTTTTAAGGGACTGAAAAGTCAAGGTGCAGAATGGGTGACAATATTTGCAAATCAATTGTCTGACAAAGGACTCATATCCAGAAAATATAAAGAACTCTTTATAAACCAAACAGTAAGAAAATAAAAAATCTAATTAAAAAACGGGCAAGTCTTGAACAGATGTTTCTCCAAAGAGAAGATATGGATGGCACATAAGCACATGAAAGATATTCAAAAACCTTAGTTATTAGGCATACTCATATTGAAGCCACCATACTTTAAAGATACTACTATACCTATGAAAATTGCTAAAATATATTTTTAAAATTGATGATGTCAAGTGTTTTTTGGAATATATAGGGGTACAGCCACTTTGGTAAATAGTCTTGCTGTTTATTCTAAGGTTAAAAATACACTTACCAAGCTGGCCCCGTGGCTTAGCAGTTAAGAACTCGCGCTCTGCTACTGGTGGCCCGGGTTCAGATCCCGGGCACACACCGACGAACCGCTTCTCCGGCCATGTTGAGGCCGCGTCCCACATACAGCAACTAGAAGGATGTGCAACTATGACATACAACTATCTACTGGGGCTTTGGAGGGAAAAAAAAAAAAAAGGAGGAGGATTGGCAATAGATGTTAGCTCAGAGCCAGTCTTCCTCAGCAAAAAGAGGAGGATTAGCACTGATGTTAGATCAGGGCTGATCTTCCTTACAAAAAATATAAATATATATATATATACACTTACCAGGGGCCAGCCCAGTGGCCTAGTGGTTAAGTTACTGGGCTCTGCTTCAGCAGCCCTGGATTCACAGGTTCAGATCCTGGGTGTGGACCTACACACTGCTTATTGAGCCATGCTGTGGCAGGTGTCCCACAAATAAGGTAGAGGAAGATAGGGAAGGATGTTGGCCCAGGGCCAATCTTCCTCAGCAAAAGGAGGAGGATTGGCAACAGATGTTAGCTCAGGGCTAATCTTCCTCACCAAAAAAAAAAAATACACTTACTGTATGATACATCAATGTCACAAATTGGAAGGTGTACAGAGAAAAATGAAAACTTCACACAAAAAATGCACATGAACATTCATATCAGCTTTCTTTGTAATTTCCCAAAACAGAAAATAACCCAAATGTCTTTCAATGGGTGAAGAGAAAAACCGACAATAGTATATCCATACAATGGAATACTACTCACCAATATAAAGGAATACACTATTGATACATGCAAAATTTGGATGGATTTCACAGCAATAGACTGAATGAAAAAAGTCAGTCACGAAAGGTTACCTACCATAGGATTTAATTTATATAACCTTCTTGAAATGATAAAATTGTAGTTATGGAGAACATATCGGTGGAGGAAAGGGTTTGGGTTGGAAGAGGGAATTACTGTCACAGAGTAGCATGTGAGAGTATTTTTGGGGGTGATGGAAAAGTTCTGTATCCTGAATGTGATGTATGTTACACAAATATATATATGTGATAAAATTTCATAGAATTATAGACAAAAAAAAAAAGAGTGCACATAAAAATGGTGAAATCCAAAGAAGCTGTGTAGGTTAGTTAACAGCATTGTACCAATGTCAATTTCTTGGTTTTGATAACTGTATTATAGTTATACAATAGGTTACCATTGGGGGACCTAGAGGACGGGTACATGGGACTCTGTTTCCATGATCTCTCAATTCTGTTATGTTTAAACACAGCTTACAATTCTGTTTTGCTATGAAGGTTCCCAGCAAGAACCCATATGTTCTTTGTGTGCTCTTCTCTCAAATGAACTAAACATACTTTGAACAGGATAAAGTTTTTTCACTTTAAGATCTCAATTGGCAACATGTCCTTTGATACCAAATTTTGCATCTTTGGTTTGGCAAAACTGAGGCTTCTTCTTTTACTCTTGAGACCTTTGCATCCCAGTGAACATGATACTGGGAGATAATTAATTTTTTAGGCTGGCACTTCCCATTCATGAACACATTTTAGGATTTTCCCACACAGGGACTATCGAGATGTGTCTGTTCACTCATGGCCAGGACCAAAGTTGGAGATAAAGGCAATACTTCAGTATAGTACCCCAAAATTGCAACATTGCAGGGAAATGATGCAATAAGAAAAGAGAATAGCAAGCCACAGAAAGAATTTATGCCCAATGCTTCTTGATGTCATGGTTTAATGCTTAAAATTGAGTTTGGCTGTCCTATACTGTTTGGGCTAATATCATAGCCTTGTCACAAAGAAGTATGAACTTAAGAAATATGCTCTTTTATACTCTCTTAAATATGCTTAATATTGCCTCTCTAAAATTGGTTTTCTTGAGTGCATGTATATTTTCTGTTTTTATCTTTAAGGTAAGAGGTATAAATTCATATAACTATTAAGATAATGGCTAATCATTAAATTAGCTCTATGTTTCAAACGTAGTTCAAAGCCTTTTTTATGAATCATGTCATGCCACATCTAGTAATTGTCATGGCCATGATTCAACATACGGTCATTCCCTCCACAAGAAAACGCTAAGCCCCTGTGGTGAACGCACAACTCCACTGGCAGGTGTATAAGTGGAGCAAGAACGTTTCACAATTGGACAAGTGATCCACACACGTGCCTTTTGTCAAGACATGTAACTGTAATCCCTTCCTTCCTCATCTCTTTCTCCCAAATTGGAGGAATACGAAGACCTACATTGAGGATGATGGAAAAGAAAAACAGAAGGAGGCTGAGACTCTGAGGACATTCCTGAGCTTCCATCATAGTCCAAGTTTACTTACCATGACTTGGATTTTTGACGCAATAAAAATAAATCATTATTCTGTACATAAGAATTTAAATTAGGGCTTTTATTTAATACCATAATTCTTAAAACATGGTCGGTTAGCTTGCATTACACTGGGGCAGAACTTACGCCAAGCCCCCACACAAAAGCATCCTGGCAGGCCTTATCCAGTGGTTCTCCAATCAGTCCACCAATCATGTCACACTCAAACAAACTTTATCAAAGCAGCAGTGTGGAAAGTTTGGCTAAACGCAATAGACAGTACTGAAATAGCTCCTAAAGCAAAATAAAAAAATTATGTACTCTAATTTGTAAATGTGATGACACATACCTTTTCAATATGAAGTGTTTCTCATATTACGTCATATATAACATAACTCCACAAGATGATATATATTATAGTTGGAAATAATACAACTTGGAGAATGATTTGCTATTATGCAGTAAAATCGCAGAGATGCACCCCCTTTGACTTGAAAGTTAAAATTGTACAAATATATATATATACACACACATATATATATATATGTGTGTGTATATATATGATAGGCCTCTAGTGCAGATAAATGTGTAGGGTTTGTGTACTCCAATACTATTCCTTTTGGTAAAGCAAACGAACAAAAAATTGTGAACCAAACTTAATACCATATATACCCATCAAAGAATAATGGATAATTGGGTAAATGAATTATGGCACATCTTTACAACAGATTACTATGCAAATATTTGAAACAAATCAGTAATTACTGAATGTTTAACACCTTTACAGTTCAGGACAACAGGACAATGAGAAGATGTTTATGCCTACACAATGGTGAAGAGAATGGTGATGTAGAGAGTATAAAGGTGATAGCATTTTGATTACATCACTTAATACCTATGTAACTTTTCACCAGTTACACTACCTACCTTATCCTTAGTGTCCTCATCTGTGCAGTGGGCATAATGTTTATATATACCATGTATTTTTGTCTGAGTAATAATGTGTGGCAATACTATGACATGGTATATCTAGCTGAAAATAAAACAACTAGCATTGCATAAGTAGGTCTACACGTGAAAACATACAGAGGAATACAAATATATGTATTTTACAAACAAAGGTCTGAAAAAAGGGACATCAAAGTACGGTTGTTGGTGGCAGAAAATCATAGGACTCAGAAGGTAGATGATGGTCTAGCATTATGTAACTTTTTTCGAGGTATAATTTTGAATTTTTATCAACAAAATTTCATTTAAAAATTAAAATGTTAACATAGCAAAATAATTATGCATACAGTTATGAATATTTTATAAAGGAAAATTATAAAGCTATAACAGGAGTTGAATGTCAATACTAAATGTTATATCAGAAATTTCATGTTATTGAAGTTTTCCCTGCTCTGCCTCTCCCTTATCTTTGTTAATAGATAATATAATAATTATAATACTATTCTTCTATACTTCTATAACAATTTTTGGAATATAGAAGACCAAACAGGTAAATTCCAAATAATTTACAACACATAAGAAGCAACACAGACCTAGACTTATTCTGTGTGATGTGCTAGTGAAGAAGTTTCTGCAACAGACACAGAAGCTTGAGCCAGGATATAGCACAGCAGGAACAAGGGTCAGGTAAATTGAAAAAAATTCTGAGGACCACTAGGTCCAAGGTGGGATAAAGGGATAGTGGCTAAAAGGAGGAGGAGTTGCATATAGGAGAGGTTCAAAAGGAAAGTCTAACTGCTGTTTTGAAATTAAACAACTTTAAGTTGTTTTAAATTAAATTAATATTGAATTTAAAAGATTGGGGGTAAAACCACAAAAGTTTGAAAATGGAAGCAAAGTTTTATACTGGCAATAATCACAGGACTTTGAAGATAATGTGTGAAATTCTGGAAGAAATTTTGTTCCTGGAGCTATTGGGGTGGAATAAAAAGCCAGCAAAATACGAAAATAAACAATCACTATCCAAATCTAAGATTATGTTAAGGAAGATTAGTTTCCCATTAAACAAAACAAAACACTCAACATCTAAATTAATACATTTGAAAAAATTCTGACCATAGGAATTAAGCTAAAGTAAAAATAAAAAGCACTAATATTAAAAAGGAATACTATAGACAACTTTATTTATGGACTTTCATATAAATATAAAAGGCGACGGATATTAAAAACACACTTTCACATTTTCCAGACATAGCCAATTCCTCTATATGCTGAAAATCAAATTTCAAAAACTGGTGGTGCAAAGTGCCCAGAGGAAGTCAGCCATGAGTCCCCCGGCGGCACCCAGCGTTTGAATCCCCGCTGCGCAAAAGACCAGGAGCAAATTCCTAACTAGCTCCTTAAGCCTGAAAGGACCCAGCCGAGGCTACTGAGACGGAGTCCCAGAGGGACAAAGATGCTGCACTTAGTCCCGCACTCCAACGCCGCGCAGACGCTTACGGAATCGGCTCTCGCGGGCCACCGTCCTCCCTGCCAGTCACGCGACCTTCCCACAGCGCTCAGCGACGGAGCTGGCCCCCGGAATCAAGGCGCTTTTCCTGCGAACGTTCTTTGCAGGGAGCTCTGATGGCTGCTGTCCCGGTACTGATCGCGTCTGTGTCCGGAGACCAGAGGCTCACGTAGTGTTCACTCTGGGCTATACATAAGTCAAGAAAAAAAGGTTCCAGAACGCTCTGTCCCCCCACAAGCAACTTCCACATTCTCGCTATTTTTTAGCATAGTACGTAAGAAGTGTAAAATAAACTCTTTTTTACCATTGCTTTGCGGACAAAGCATTTCAGGTCGCTTTGTCAAGAAAATTCTACAGTTTATAGATTCTGTAGCTGCAGTCTTACAAGTCAATTCCTGAGTGCTTACAACTCAATTCTGAATTTGAAATGTTAAGAGAATAGGTTACAAAGTAGTGCATGCCTTAAGAAAAGTATTTAGCCAAAGGTATCAGAATCAAAAAAAAAAAAAAAAAACAGTAAGAAGCAAATATTCCAAAACGGTAAAAATAGCACATCTTTCAGGGAAGTCTCATTCCCATCTTTCACGGAATGTATTTTCTATAAAATATAGAACTTGTCTTAATAAAAACGAACTTTTAATTAAAATCTACAATCTAGAGTGGATGGTTAAAGAGCATTATCAGCCATTCATTCAAAAAATTCCCCTAGATTCTCCCATCTTTTGCCATACGTATATATAACTCCCAGGTGTAATAAAATATTGTTTTAAATGAAAATTAAATAATAAGATTTTTCTTAATATAGATGCTCACATGAAATCCAGAAATAACAATATTAAAGATTTAGATTTTTTTTGTATACTATTAATAATGTTATGGCATAATAGGGTAAGACTACAAACAAACAAGTAGTCAAACATTTGGAAAATATTTGCTATATATGTAGCGTAGTTTTCAGTGTAATACTCAGAATACAGACTGACCTAAAATTAAGAAGAAAAACAAAAGCAAGCTAATTTTAAATATGTATTAACTCATAAGAACAGGTTGTTTTCAGAAGAGAAAACAAAATAAAAACAATAAACACTATATCCCCCCAAAAAACTAAAATAAGCTAATAAGAGAAGCCATGTTAGCCTGATTGGGGAAAAAATTATGCTAGTATTCAGGTTTGGAAACTGCATATTTGGTACTTACACATTTTAACGTAGAATATATATTGCTGTAGCCTTTTGTGACACTTTGACAATTTTATTTTTACTGAGGTGTGCAATTTACCAGAGTGTTCTCTGCAATATTTTCTGTAAAAGTAATAAATAAGAAATAAAGTAAATGTTTATTAATTGGAACATAGACAAGTTAAAGGGCATACATAATTTGATACAAAATGTTAACAAAAATAATGTAGCTGTATACCTAGTGATATAGAAAAAACACTATGGTTTACTGCAAATAAAAATCAATTTGGAAAATAAAATATGTATATTTAATAGAAGTAAATACAGATGTGATATTCACATTTCTACATATTTAATATGTTAAGTAGATATGTAAATATTCAGTTGAATATATATGCAAATGTTATGAAAAATCTGATATCTATAATTATATTTAAATGTATATCCAACTCTCTATCTCTATATAGGTAGATACAGATATAGATTCTGTCTATTTGTAAACGTCCTGAAAAATCTGAATGTATACACATGTCTAAAAGGTGGTATGAAATGAAACAAGAAAATGAATACTGTGTATAAATCTTTTAATTTCAACATGTAAGCTTCTGTGATTTTTTTAATATTTGCAGTAATCTTCTATTAATTCTGTAATTTAAAAAATATTTTAATCCTCTCTTCACTAAGTCCATCACCAGTGGTTCATTTGACTGTGCTCTTTCCAGGACTCTGATCTTTCTCCTTATGATAACCACCATCTTCTGCAGCTGCTGGGAGCCTGGGTTCTCTGCAATTTAATTTTATCCTGCTCCCATATTTCCATTTCTGGATGACAGATGGCGCTGTAACACGGGTCTTTGATAATTGCATACAGTTCTAACATTCACATCCCACATATAAATGAGGTGAATTTTAACTAGAAGAATGGAGTTGTTCTCAGGGCTCACACATTTCCTTTGAGGACGGTATGTTGTAAATTTTTCACAGGCAGACTTTAAGGGCTTTAGCAACTAGCTAACAGGAGTATAGGGCACTCTCCAAGTGCTGAGAAAAGGCTGTAAAATAAAGTCCTGTGACTACTCACTGTAAGGTGGTTCCTCTTATAATCCAACATTTTTGGGGTGCTCGGTTTCTCTCCCAAACTCCAAAGCCACAGGAACATTAATTTAATGAACAGTGAGTCCGGAGGGAAAAGTTTTTTGTGGTGCATCTTGGTTGGAGTAGGCAGAAAAAGGCCAGATGAGGCAGTGGAAGAGATACTGGAAAATTGGAAGTAATCATAAAACAAAACGAAAAGACGTAAATTATAAGTGAGAGAATTTAAATTTCATAGTTAATCACTAAGAGAAAAATAAATTTTGGAATCCAAGCAAATTTCCTAAGCTTAGTAATTTTTAAGCTATGAACAAAATCTTGCATAAGCCACTTCGTTTTAGAATCTTTCCAAGGGCCTATGGGCTTACGGAAGCCTCTGTCTCATGACTTTATTAATGCATTCATCACTTCTGGATGGCCCACAAGTGCTGGTAAAGAAAGGATAATGGGAAAATATTATAAAACTGAATATAACCCATGTATGTATGAAAAATTCATATATAGGCATACCTTGGATATACTGCTGATTCAGTTCCAGACAACTGCAATAAAGTCAATATTGCAATAAAGCCAGTCACACAAATTTTTGGTTTCCTAATACATATAAAAGTTATGTTTACACTATACTGTAGTCTATTAAGTGTGCAATAGCATTATTCATATAAAAAAGCAATGTATGTACCTTAATTAAAAGTACTTTATTGGGGCTGGCTCCATGGCGTACTGGTTGAGTTTGGCGGGCTCCGCTTAAGTGGCCCAGGTTCACAGGTTTTGATCCCAGGCGTGGACCTACACCACTCATCAGCCATACTGTGGCAGTGGCCCATATACAAAATAGAGGAAGGCTGGCACAGATGTTAGCTCAGGGATAATTTCCCTCAAGCAAAAAAGAGAGGAAGATTGGCAACAGATGTTAGCTCAGGGCAAATCAACAACAACAACAACAACGAAATACTTTATTGCTAAAAAATGCTAACCATCATCTGAGCCTACAGTGAGTCATAATCTTCTTGCTGGTGGAGGGTCTTATAAAAAAACACAGTATCTGCGAAGTGCAATAAAACAAGTTATGCCTGTATTATAAATAGAGTATTTCAAATCAGAAGAGCAAGGACTGAACAGTTTGCTTTTGAAGAAAAATAATGTCGGAGTAAGGAAGTGCTTGAGAAAACATGGGGACATGACAAAGGGCACAGAAGCCATCCTGAAGGAGCATATTCTGGAAAATATGTGCAACAAAATAAATAAAATAGTGTTGTATTATGTTCCAAAACACAACATAAATACCCATGAGCCCATACTTACATAAATAAATAAGTTACTAAATGAAAGAGTGAGGAAATAAGACATTCCATGCAGAAGAATCCTGAATAAGTTATGCAGATACTGTCCACCCCCTCAAGCTGGTCAAACATAACTCTCCACTCTTTAATCGTGGGCTGCTCAAAGTGACTTACTTCCAAAGAGTAGAGTATGGAAAGGGGGGGGAAAGGGGTAACTTGACAGTGGAGAAACCTGACAAACACTACCTCAGCCAGCTGTTCAAGGTCAACATCAACAGTGCTAAGTGATATTGCTAGCATGTATATATGATGTGATGGAAATGGTACTTTTCCTCTGTAACTCTCCTCCCCAAATTCTATAGCCCCAGTTTAATCATGAGAAAAGAATCAGATAAATCCCAATTGAGGGACCTTCTGCAAAATACTTGCCCGGAAGTCCTCAAAAGTGTCAAAGTCATCAAAAACAAGGAAATTCTGAGAAACTGTCACAATCTAGAGGAGTCTATGGAAACATGACAGGTAAATGTCATGTGGTATCCTAAGTGAGATCCTGGGACACATAAAGCACATTAGGTGAACACTAAGGAAACTTGTGTACAGTATATTTTTTAGTTAATAACTATGTATGAATATTGGTTCATTAATTGTAATATATGCACCATACTTATGAAAAATGTTAATTATAAAGGGAATGGGTGTCGGATTCTCTTAGGATCTCTGAATAAGAATATAAGAACTCTCTGTACTATCTTCAAAGTTTTTCTGTAAATGTAAAACTATTAAAAAAAACAATAAAGGTCCGGCCTGGTGGCATAATGGTTAAGTCCGCGTGCTCTGCTTCTGGAAGCCCAGGGTTCCCAGGGTCGGATCCCAGGCGTGGACCTGCGCACTGCTCATCAAGCCATGCTGTGGCAGGCATCCCACATAAAGTAGAGGAAGATGGGCACGGATGTTAGCCCAGGGCCCATCTTCCTCAGCAAAAAAAAAAAAAAAAAGGAGGACTGGCAACAGGTGTAAGCTCAGGGCTAATCTTCGTTACCAAAAATAAATAAATAAATAAATAAATAAATAAATAAATAAATATAAAAGTGGTAATAGATTTGAACCCAATGAGTAAAACGAAAATCATGAGTCCATACTGATATAAACAAGGAACGAATGAATGAGGGTGAACGGAAAACTGTTCCTGACATTAGGATACCAACTAATAACCAAAAAAGGAATGGTAAAGAAGGAATTAGAAAGTCATCAATTTGTGCTAAAACAGTGAAAGTATGATTAGGACCAGACTATTTACATAATTTTAAGGTATCTCCCGAAAAATTCTTTGTATTAATTACAAAGGGAAAATATTAATCACGGAGAAACTTAGCTTTTCACCTTGACCAATTAATTAAAGTTAGCATCACCAATATTGGTATGAACTAACATTATATGCCCCCTGAAAAGATGGTTTGAGAATGATCCAGCATGAATTCAATAACATTCCTGCTAAAAATGCATAACGTAAGTCTAACCATGGGGCAACATCAGACAAATACAAATTAAGAGATAATTTACAAAATAACTCATTTTACTCTTAAAAATCATAAAAGAATCACAAAGAATCACTAAGGAATTATACTAGATAAAAGCAGACCAAAAAGACATGACAATGAAATGCAACATGTGATCCTGGATCCCAAAATAGTAGTTGCAACGGACAAAATTGGGACAATTGACAAAATTTGCATATAAACTTTATATTAGATAATAGCATTTAATCAATCTCAATTTTCCTGCAATGTGGTTAGGTAAGAGAATGTCAGTGTTATTGGAAATGTACTCTAAAGTATTTAGGCTTGAAAGAACATACTTTATCTAACTTATTTTCAAATGGTTTGGAAATAAATTCCCTGTGTGTGTGCACATATGCGCATGCACGTATGTGCACGCATATTTCTATATCTATCCAGGTCTATAAAGAGAGAGAATGACACAAATGATAAATCAAATGGGAGGCCAAATGTAAATATCTGATGAACCTAGGTAAAGCGAATATAGGAGTCCCTTGTCCTATTCTTGCACTTTTCTTTAAGTTTAAAATTATATCATAATAGAAAAGTTACAAAGATTAATTTTGGCGCAATGTACTGTCATACATCTAGGAAAAAAATGTTAAATCCCTCTATCACAATATTCACAAAAATGAGTTTAAATTAACTTAAAATAACTGTCTAAACATAGTGGGGAAATCCACCTACTGGGAAGAAATATTTGTAGCATGTGTAATTGACAAAGATTTGGCCTTTCCATTACATAAAGGACTTCTAAAATGATTGATTAACAAACAACCCACCCAATGGGGAAAAAAGGAGCAATTTATATCCAACACGAAATTCAGAGGATAAAATACAAATTACCAAGAAACATATGAAAAGATACTTAATCTTATATAAAATCCAAAAAATAAAATTGTACTATATTTCACCTATTAAAATGGCAATTTATAAAGATAATTTATATGATGTGGTCAAAGGAATGGAGAAAGAGGTATTCTCTATATTGGTAACAGGGGTGCAAATGTATTAAGATTCAATACTGCACATAATGGCTATGATAACTATCCAAAGAAGGACTAGCTGAAATTCTGCAATCAAATAACGCAAAGTAAAAAAAAAAAAAGTACATATATATATATTATATATATACACATATATTATATGTATATACATATATATTATATGTATATAAATGCACTGGAAATAAATGATTACTTTTTAATGTATTTCTAATTGTTTTATATGCATTTCAAGATGGTTTTTGTTTTATAAAATCATAAATATTTGAAGGGAGGGGCCGGCCTGGTGGCGCAAGTGGTTAAGTGTGTGCACTCTGCTGAGGCGGCCCGGGGTTCGCCTGTTCGGATCCCCGGCGCACACCGAAGCACTGCTTGGCAAGCCATGCTGTGGCAGCGTCCCATATAAAGTGGAGGAAGATGGGCATGGATGTTAGCCCAGGGCCAATCTTCCTCAGCAAAAAAAGAGAAGGATTGGCAGTTGTTAGCACAGGGCTGATCTCCTCACCAAAAAAATATATATATATATTTGAAGGGAATACTCAAGAAGTTGGAAATCACGTTAGCACGAATGATAGATTAAGTTACCACTGTCATTAACTAGCATGGCTGACTAATTCCCGTTATGTCTGATGAAACATTTGTGAAATGAAAGACTACTCCAAATAGTTAGAATGTTAGTTGTTTGTCAGAATATAATAAATCTCTAATTTTCAACTGAAATGAAGAAACAAACAATTTTTATTTTTCTTTATAATTTTCTCTTTTTCATCAATATCTCAATCTTGAACAAAATTTAAAGAAAATGCTTTGAAGGGGCATCATATTTTTCGTGGTTTTCCCACTCTAAACATAGATATATACCTCAGGTGCTTGATGTTGGAGCTTCCAGCTGGACCCATCCATCTACCAACTGCATCACCAGGATTCTGGCCAGGACAGGAATAGAGCCTGGCGTGTCTTTTAAAGCCATAGAAATGCATTGGAGATTATCATCTTTCCTATGACTGTCATGAATCATGAATAGATGCTGTAATTATTTTCCATGTGGTTTGTCATATTTAGAGTGATTTTTTTTGTTAGAATTTTAAAAATTCCCTGTCCTACACAGGAAAGGCAATAGCATAATGAACAATAATAGGCCATTCTACAGATACCAACTATTCCCATCTGAGCCTTCATCCTACTCTGGGTGGGTTTTCCCCCTCACTCCATCAAAACAAATCTTTCAAACATCATTGTGGATCTTCATGCTGATTTAATCTGCTGGACACTTCCTACTGTTCATCTTATTTGACTGCTCATCTGCATTCAAGTGTTTATGAGCCAGCTCTTTTTTAACTAGCCTCCTCTCTGTTTCTGGGTCTACATTCTCCTCAGTGTTCAGTGAACTCTCTGACTAGTCTATTCAGTCTCATTTATTGGTTCCCTTTCCTCTGTTCATAACCCTAAAATGTTGTAATTCTTAAGCCATGGTGGTAACACCTCCATATTATCCATCCCCGTATGTGCAAAAACGGCTGCAATAATTCCACTCCCTGCATCCAAGCCATTGGGTAGCCCCTACCCACAATGACTGTGGGCTTGGCCACATGTATTGCTTTTGCCAACTGGACAATGGCAAATGTGACACAACCAGAGATGCAGAAGAAGTACTTGCATGTCGGGGCTTGCCTTCTCTTGCTGCTATGAAGAATGCTGTAACCATATGAAGGAGGCTGGGATAGCCTGTTCAATGATGAGAGACATACTGCCAAATCATCCCTGTCACTTGACCTACCATCAAGCCAACATCTGCTAGGTAAGTGAGGCCGTCCTAGACCATCCAGACCCAGTTGGGCTGGCCCAGATCAGAAGAGCCACTAAGCTCACCCACAGAATCATTAGAAATAATAAATACCGTTGTTTTCAGCCACAGATTTTGGGGGATAGCTTGATATGCACCAAAGCTAACTGCTACATACATAGGTACTTAGAAGTGTGGTGGTACTGTAACAAAAATAGAAAGCTTGTGACACTGGCTTTGGAATGGAGCAGCAGGTACAAATTGAAAACACAGTGAAGAAACTGTTAGGAAAAACCAGAAAAGGGTGAGCACACCTCTTTGTGGGTGGAGGCTGGAAAAACGGCAAGGAAAGAGCTATCACAGGTTGGAAAAATGGTGATCCACGGCACATAGTGGTAGAACAAGTGGTAAAACGATCGCCAGTGGTAAACAGAAAGATTTACCTAATGATTTTACGTACCTTGGCAAGAAGATTTCCACGCAGAATGTTTAGTGCCAATTGGCTTCCTTTAGTTAAGTATGATGAGGTACAACAAAAGAGAGAGCTGAGCTAAAGAATGAATTGTTTAGTACAAAATTTAGAGTAACCACAGAGGAACCAGAACATGCTGGGTTAGAAAATAAATCTATTTCTCATTCACAATCTCAGGTAAGCAGAGAGAACTGAAATAATAAATGATGATTATTTTAAGACACTAAGTTTTGGCACAGCAAAAACTAACTGATACACCATGGTTTTAAATACTATAAGCATGTGAATAACTCCATGCTTTTATCTCCAGCCCAGACTTCTTATGAACTCCACATGCACAAATCCTACAGCTAACTTGAAATCCACCTGAATTTTCACAGATTACTTCCATATATAAAAAGTCATCAATTGAATCCTTCTTTTTCCTTCCTATTCCTATTCCACTGTTCTACATTTCAGTAAATGACAGTTTTTACAATTAGCTGCTGCTTAGGCCAAACACCTAGGTTATCCTGCAAGTTTCTTGATGGCTGACTCCCTTCATCCACTCTCCTCTGTCAAATTTCATCTTTCTACCTTGAAATATATAACTCAAATCTAAGTACTTTTCATCACTTAGATTATTAATTCAACTTTATCTCTTTCAGGAAAATATTTGCAGATACTAATCTGTATTATTCCTTCTCATATTTTTCCCTTCGTTTCCCCCATTCAAGGAGATAGACACATCTCTGCTTGTTAAATTAGTGGGGGATTCAGCTGGGCTCAAAGCTGTAACATTCTTCAAATCTTCTCAGCTTGTTTCCAAAAGCCTACACCATACATGGGAGAGAGGATTTAATGGTAAAGTAAAACACCTCAGTCAGAA
The DNA here is from genome assembly GCF_020826845.1 of Diceros bicornis minor. Classification (NCBI taxonomy): domain Eukaryota; kingdom Metazoa; phylum Chordata; class Mammalia; order Perissodactyla; family Rhinocerotidae; genus Diceros; species Diceros bicornis. The sequence goes on from NC_080744.1 coordinate 76,830,784, forward strand.
GCAGAGAGGAAAGTTAAGCTACTCCATCCACCAGACCAGAAAGAGTGTTCCACGGACTGAGAGAAGAAATAAAGATGAGTGACAGAGGAAAAGACTACAGGACCTGGAAAGCAGAGAGGACTTGGGTTCGCCGTCCTATGTGTTCACCAGAGACAAGACAACATGTTATGGAGAAAAAGACTCTAGTGAGTGGAGGTGAGAACTTCAGGGCAAACTGCTGTCAGATCTAAGGTCCATGCAAACCAGGAGGATGTCTTCATCAGGATGACTCTTTGTGCTGACCTGTGGTAAGGGGCACAGAAGAGGCTGTCTCCAAATTATGCTGAGTGCACAGGCATGGATGATCAAATGTAACAAAACAAAGCAGCACAACATCACAGAAATAATCCCCATGCTTGGGAAGATCCCTCTGAGCACAGAGGACTGCTGGATTTCTTCTCACTTATATACACCCATTAGTGCCAGCTTGCATAGACACAGATCTGGACAAGAGAGTTCCCAGGACAAGAGCAGTAAGTGTTATACCAACCAGGGAAGAAAAATCTCTAGCTCTCATTCTTGCCTACATACGAGAAGAGAATACAAAAGTTTTGAGGCCCAGTTTGAGAAATGTGTCTGACTTTCTAAGTTACTGATTCCCCCCAAATTCAGTGTGTATCGAGTCCTTACACTCCTTCAAGCTCATAATTCACTCCCTGTCACATTATTGCTTATTTCCCATTCCAAATCTAAACACAGACTCCCCTCCACTCTTCCACGAAGTTTGGACCAGCACCTGGTGCGCAAATTGAGGCAAAATGTATTTAAGCCTGTGTCTCAGCTAAATGCCCAGAACATGGGTGATCGCCATTAGCAGCTGATAGGGAAGAATGGGTAGTTAGTGAAAAGCCTTAGAAAATCATCATCCCTCCTTAAAATCTTCCCCCCGAATTCTCACCTATGACAGCCATGAGGAACATGGGGAACGGTGAGAGTGCCATATTGCATCAAAAACACACAGGCTTCAGGAAGGCCCATTTCAGTTCAGAAGTTGGCAGCCTGTCTCTTCTCTCCCACCTTTCTCTCCCAGAAATGGCAGATACCGGCTTAGATCAGGCAGGCAGGGAGGGAAGACTCTTGGAGGTCAGATCCTAGAAACTAGTTTTCCTCAGATGGATACAATGAAAAATTCCTAGTTTTCCTTGCTCTGTTTCCACCACAAGTTCTCATACACTGTCCCAGTTTCTAGCTCAGAACATGCATCAAAATTACTTGGAGGGCTTTTTGAACACTGCTGGGCCCATTACCTGAGTTTCAGCTTGATACGACTGGCATGGACTGAGAACCTGCATTTCTAACATGTCTGCAGCAGTCCTGCTGCTGGGGCTACCCCGGGTCTGGAAAACACTTGGAGAACCACTGTTCGACTAGCCATGGCCGCGGGGCAGAGGGCCGCAGGGAGAGTGGCCGATGGGGAGCAGGGCTCAGATGCTAAGGTGCAACTTCTTTAGGCCCGCTCACCTCCAGACCGTCAATCTGCCCAAATTGCCTTCATGCAGCTGCTCTCTTCCCAAAATTAGTTTTTGTTATTTGACTCTAATCCTACTCTGGTGACCCGCAGAGCTCATCTCCAAGTCCCAATACCCCAGTTAGACGTTGTCAAAGAACAGAAACGGGCATGCTTGCGTAGTTTGGTTGCGGTCTATCGATGCCGTAACATGTCAAAAAATGAACACTTGAGGCCTGTGAGCTCCAGCGGAAGGAGGAGCTGGAGGAGAGAATGACAGCCCAACAACCCCGCTCTATTCCCCCCGCCCAGCCCTCGAGCTTTCTGGAAGGTGCCAAACTGGCGCAGCCGTAAAGCAGGCTCCGCAGTGCTGTAAGCAGAGTGCGCAGGCGCCAAGAAGCCCCCTTTCTGGTGAAGCTGACCCTGCAGTGCATCAAGAGTGCGCATGCTCTAAGAAACCCCCTTCCTGCGTGAAGCAGACCCCTGCAGTGCAGTGAAAAGAGTGCGCAAGCGCCAGGAGGCTTCCTCCCTTGCAGGGCTGTGAGCTGGTCTGTATCCATCCCCTCCCACCTCTTTCTCCAGGTGATTGACGCTAGAAGTGGCCTAAGGGATGAAAGGCTGCAGAATGATGGTCCTAGGAGACTGCTTTCCAAATAGAAATGCGACATAAACGTTCTGTGTAACTGCGACATAACCTAGCTACCTGTCCCTCTCCCCATGCCGAGGGAGTTTAGAAGGGGAAAGTGAGCTAACAGTGGACTGAGGTCAGATAAGTTCAGATTTCTGAAATCAGGGCTTTCTTAGAGAGTGATTCTCAATTCACAAAGATCTCTTTAAAACGTCATCACGTCCTAATGTCATTTTAGGAGCCTACAACTGGACTCTGCTTTTTCTGGTTAAATCATGGATTATCATTGTTACCAGTTTTTTAAACTACATAGCTTACACCAGTGAGGTGCAGAGCTTCTTCCAAATTTTACTATTTCCCAGGTACAGGAATTCAGGATAGTAGCAGAGCAGAGGGCCTAGTTCCTATGTGGTCCTGTTGAGGGAAGAAGTGTCAGTTTGGAACCAGAGATCTGGAGTGGGAAAAGGAGAGATAGAGAGAGTCTGTCCCCTTACTGCCCCTCCCCCATGTCTGCCCTCAAACTCCTACCCTGCCTTTCACTGTGCTTTTGTTCTCAGTCTAAGAACCCCATTTCCCCAATAGTCTCATGTTTAAAAATTCTGGTTTCATACTGGCCCACAGTCCCAGCTAGATAAGACTGGTTTGGACAGTAGAGATCTGGGATATCATAGCAAAGATCTTATTTCTCACATTAGTTCAACACTTCTTAAGGTACAGCCTTTTTTCTTACTCAGATGTTACAGACACCCTCCACAGATTATTCCTTCACACTCTATCAGGGACTCACGTAACCTCACGGTTCCATCAGACTGAATAGCAGGAAGACAGAACCTGACGTCAAACCTGGTCAGAGCCCCATCATGTCTCATTTGGGTGACTGTAGTAGTGTCGGAACATGTCTTCCTGCTTCTTTCCTTTCCCTCCCCCAGCCCATAATCATCAATACAGCAAAATGAGTCAGAGTTTCTCCAGCCTCCCTGCAATGGCTGCTTATTGGGCCCCGGGGGAAGCCAGTCTGACCATGCCCTGAATGCTGTGAAAGGCTGGGAATGACCCCTCTGACTTCAGCTGCACTCCAGCCACGCTGGCCCCCTTGCCATTCCCCTGACAAATGAGACAAATGAGCTCTCTAGTAGGGCCTTTGCTCTCTGCCTAGAACAACCCCCACTCTGCTCCTGCTTGATTAACTCTTTCGCTTCCTTCAAATCTCTGCTCAAAACTCACCTCTGCTGAGTCTTGTCCCAACCACCCTATTCACTTTTGAAACCCATACTCCCCAACCAAGCATCTTGATTTACCTTACCTTGATACGTTTGTCTTTTTTTCCCACTCGACTCATCCTCTCCTTACCTACTATATAATTTACTATGCGTAATATATACATATATAATATAATTTATGATTGTAGACTTATGAGAGCAGGGAGCTTTGTTTTGTACACTACTGTTATCTTAAGGCCCTAAGACAGTGCTCAATATATAGTAGGTGTCCAGTAAACACTTATTAAATAAATAAAGGAATATTTAGGTCTCAGGAAAAAGAGACAAAAAGAAATAAAGGTTTAGGAACAATGAGTTAAGTGGGGGAAATGAATAGCAAGAGAAAAAAAATGGCATAGTAAAATTCTTAGCTCATAAACAGTCTTCCCAAAACCTCTTTTGAGTTGTGAGCCAAGAGATAATGCCAGCACAATGAATACGTTGTAAGGAAACAAGAAGCTCCTACAGGCACCATAAAAACAGCTCCAGAATAGAGGTGCGCTCTTAGTACTTCTCTCTCCCTCCTGCCTCAATGAACCGCCCCACATGAGGCTCACCAAGTTTGCCTCCCTGGAACAAAATGTGCACACTTTTGGGCATGAAACTTCTTTGCCCTGGAAGGCCTCACTTTGACAGTTAGTGGACTCAGATTGAATATTTTGGTGTGTACACATATGAATCACAGAATCTGTCTTCAGACGTCCATCCCTGTCCCACGGCCAGGGAGGGCTTCAAGGCATTAGGTCCCTAGCATGAGCAAGGAGACTCGCAGGAGTCACTGTTCCCTTTTTAAGATCAGGGCACAACTACGTTGGAACACTTGTTCTGTTCATGTGCCCTCAGTGAAGCCTTTTCTGGGGCAGATATTTTTTAATATCTTGCAAAATGTGAAATGTGCCTACACTTAGACCTAACTATTTTATTTTCCCATAAAACAATTAAAAAAAAAAGAACAAGAATGTACACTGCAGCATTGTTTGTAATAGTGAAAAATTAGAAATGATCTAATTATTTATAAATAGATGGCTGGCAACAAAATAAGGTGCATACACTACTGGATATCATATAGCTGATAAAAAGAATGAAAGATATCTATATGGTGATAAGGAAGAATGATTGGATACTTGTGAAGTAAGAACAATTTCAAAAATACATTAAAAGCAACATATGTATTTACGTAGGCACTTCTTTTTTTTTTTTTTTTTGCTGAGGAAGAATCGCCCTCAGCTAACATCTGTTGCTAATATTCTTCTTTTTGTTGGAGAAAGATTCGCCCTGAGCTAACATCTGTGCCAGTCTTCCTCTATTTTGTATGTGGGATGCTGCCACAGCATGGCTGCCAACAAATGGTGTAGTTCCACGCCTAGGAACTGAACCCGGGCCGCTGATGTGGAGCACGCTGAACTTAACCACTAGTTTTTGGGGCTAGCCCTGTAGGCACTTTTGAGTTTGTTTGTATAGGCATCAACCCCTTTGTAGATGCTGGTCAATCTGTAACAACAATTGCATCTATTAAGTTAAGTGAGACATGGGAATTCGACAGGGGACTTAATAGTACATTTATGCAGCCCTAGATTGTTTGAATGTTTGCAGCAACTGTAAATTCTTTTTGTTATTTTAAAATGCCTGCTCCACTGACCACCTTCATCACTACGTCCTCAGCCCCTCTCCGCCTTTTCTGAGTCTCTTCCGACCCCCTTCCCTCAACTCAGCACCGTTTTCTCCAGCAGTACCAGGGAATTTTTTGAAGCAGTTTGCTTCTTGCCCAGGACTCCCAGTTGTGAATGCCAGATGGCGCTGTAACCTGATTGGTGAAGACTATCCCAACAAAGATACCTCAAATGGGAATGAGGATCATTGTAAAGCAGCAAATTTGGTTGTGTGATTCCTTCCTCTCCTTCACAGGAGGGGTGCTAGTGCCCTTTCTTACAGGCAGACAATTGAGGATTCCGGTGAGGGAGAGGTTTGGGGACCCTCCTGGGGCTGAAAAATCTGCCAGACACCCAGGATCCCACCCCCCAAACAAACACTTGGGGACCTGTTAGGTTGTAATCTACAGAAATAAGCAAAAGGAGAAGCCCAGGAGGCGTTCGCTGCCAAATTTTGCATCAAATAAAACCCCCAAAAGCAAAAAACAAAGCACAGGCACTTGAAATAGTAGACTTTAAGTGATAAGAATGATCGCTTAGAAAAATATTCCTTCCAATTTTAATTATCCTGAATTTAGCTGTTTTTACACTATAAGAAAAATCTGCCGTAAGAGGTTTTTTGAGAGAACTTTTGATTGCTGGTACCTACAAAGACCTCAATTTAGAGTTTTTCTGGTTGATTACTTCTGGAGAAACTATGAATATGATTGATGAGTTAATAGGAAAACAGTTTAAATATGTATTTAAGTGTACATGGAAATGTAATCAAACTAATTAGAACATTCCAAATTGGGTTGAGTTGAAACATTAAAAATATTGTGTTGCAACATTGGCTCTCATACATTTGGAAAAAATGTAGCTAAATCCATATCTGACATCACTTATAAAAATAAATCCCAGTGATCTAATATCAGCAAAGGTAGTGTAAAAAAAAGTGAAAAGACAATCAATAGGCTTTGTGGAGATTTTTGCATCTTTCATAACTAGATAATATAAAGACCCTCTACAAATTAGTAAGAGAAAAGGCTAAGAAAGCAACGGGAAATGGGCAAATTCTATGAAAATTCAGATGACAGTAACATGGGACAGAATTAAACATGTTTATTGGGAACTTGTATGTCCATGTTGCTGCTCTATGACAATATAACCAAACATACATTGCTGCATTGCAGGCACCAGTGGACATTTGTCAGAGGTCAGGGTCACAAGGAAGCTGAAATTCTGGAAGCAAATGATGTCAACCAAGAATAAGCAAATCATTTTATTTTCCAAATAACTTATCGTTTTTTGTGATTGAGAAGAGGTTTTATGCTTAAAACTTCTTTAGAAACACTGTGGGGAGATTAAGAATCACAGATAAATGAGAAAAGTTTTGTTAACTTTATCTGCAGGAAGTTTAAGTTTGTCACAAGGAAGTTATAAATATTGGAACATTTGTGAAATGAATATTTCTAAACAGTTAATACATCATAGAATTTTCAGAACATCTGATACATTCCTCATATCCAACAGTAGAAATGGAGATGCATTTTTTTTCCTAAGATAGAACAGTTTTTTTCTCACTCTCACCAATTAACTCAACCAAATATTTTAAATATATGAGTTTGAGGGTCACAGTATCATTAGCTGCTCATGGTTCTCTCACGTCTCCGTGACACCTAAACATAGAGATATCTATGTAGCGAGTTGCTGCTATTTATGCTTCCGATTGGACCTACCCATCCATGAAGCCCACGCTGGGCCTCCGGCCAATGCAAGAATAGAGCCTGGGATGGTACATCTTTTAAAGCCACTGAAATATGTCAAAGATTACCAATGTGCTCCCTCAGGCTCGCTGGGAGTTAGCAGGAGAAGGCTTGCTTGTGGTTAATAAGTTTCTTCCTGGAGTCTGAATTGGAAATGATGTTTCGGGGCCCCTCAGGAAAGAGGGGGTGTGGAGAGAGAAAGGATCTTTCCATATGGTCATGGAGCATTCACTTCCCAGTTTATTTTTAAGGGTTTCTGTTCTTATCCATCCACCCAAAAACTCTTGCTAAGGTCTCTGCTGACCTTCTTGTTTTTAAATCTAAGAGATGTGTGTCACTGCTCAAAGGACTTGACTGTGCAGCAGCCCCCACCGTCTCAGAAGCCCTACCCTCTCCTACCCACACCTCTGCATGCTCCTAGTCTTCAAGACCTCTCTGGACAGGCCTTTTTCAGTTTCTTTTTCCTGCATTTTTCATGGCTCTGCTGTTTTTTAAAATTCATCGTCTATGAAGTCCTATTCTACTTTGAGCTCGTCATTCACCTCTTGTCAAACCTTTCCTTCTTTTTTTCTTTTTTCACTGGTAAACCTTCAGCTGAGTTCCCCTCTGAGCCCACACCAGGGCCCCACTGAGCCCATAGGAAAGCTCTAATTCAGTTATATGCAGGCAGGCTCCTCATGGGCGTACTGAGAGTAATTAGCAGGAGCCACATTTTGTCTGTTGTCAGTAAGAACCAGAAAATGAAGTAGCCACTGTGGGCTCAAGGGAGGAGTAGGAGGCAGGTGGAGAGAAAGCAACAGATGCAACACTCCACCTCTGGAGCCCCCTTGCTCCCTCCCGACCAGGATTAGCAAAGGCTCAGAGGATACCCCTGCATTGCACCACTTCAACTGCACAGGCTCCGGCAGGAGAGCTCCCTGCAAAGAGGGTGGGGCTAGGTATGCTTTGCTCCCCTTGGCAACCCTTTCTCTGGAAACCTGACATGAGCTTTGCTGAAGGGGCAAGGATGCTTCAGGAAAATGGCTCTGAACACCACATTTCTTCAGACAGATGCAGTTAAAACCTCCTGGTATATACCACCCCGAGTTTGACACCCGCCTGCTGTCCCTCCCACCCCATCCCTGTCCATGTCCCAGCTAATTTGGGCCTATGGTCAGAAAGGAATAGATATGACCAGGTGCAGATATCAGATTTTTTTTTCTGTTGTTCAGTTAATTGGGCCTTCCAGAATCTTCTATTCATTTCATCCATTTGTAAGTACTCTTATGAAAGAGGCAGCTATTCCTACTTTCCATGATTATCGGGTCCAAGTTTTACCCTCTGTGACTACAAGATCCCCTCCAGGTTTGTATGGTCAGGGCATCCACTGAATGACAGGAGGCAATTACCCTCTGGCTGCAACAAGGTCTGTCTCTGCCGGTGGCACTTTAAAAACACTTTTTGGCAGGACAGTGGCATGATCCATGACGGACGACAGGGAGGGACCACAAGGAGCTTCTGCGATTCTGGTAATGTTGTTTTTCTGGATCTGGAGGCTGGATACACAGGTGTGTTCACCTTGTGAAAAATTATTGAACTTACACTTAGGGTGTGGAATTCTCCTAAAATAAAACCAAAAACAAATACATCAACAAAAAACAAACCAAAACAAGAAACAGACAAACAAAACCTTTTTTAGGAGCCCTGAGTGTAAGCAGAGGGGTGGGTTAGCAAAGACGCACACACACACACACACACACACACACACACACACACACACACACAGAGGCATGTGCCCCATCACCCTCTACTGCCATACCTCCAGACATCAGGAGAGAGCCCAGGAAGAGTCCAAGTAAGATCCTCAGTGCTGCGTTGAGAAAATGCATTCTTGATCAAGACCCCTCCCAGCATAGAAAGCTCCCTTCCATCTTTCTCTCAACCCATCCACCACTGACCATACACCTCTCCTCCTTCTTATCACCAGGTACAGGACTGGGCACTAATTTTTTTCAAAACACTAATTTTTAAAAACATTCTGGTTTCTACCTGGCCTCTTCATGCAGTACTGTCTTATGCATCACATAAGAGTTGCCCAACTGGGCAAAGCTTCTGGAGATCAAGAGCCCTGAGTGAGCAGTGGGGCTAACAACAACAAAGTTCACACTTGTGCACCCAAAACCTTCATAGCTGAGGTCATGCTTTGTCTTTCAGGCTGCCTGAAGCCAATCTTCAGGCCGTTTGGTTATTACTGTTGCAATCAGCCTCCTAGTCATTCCAAGGATCATATCCTTAATCAGGGTTTGTTGGGTCTCTGTTTATTGTCTTTGCTATTGTGTACGCCTCACATTTTCCTGTTCCTTCATATGTTGAATAATTTTGGATTATGTCCTAGACATTTTGAATGATACATTATAAACAATCTTGATTGTGATGTTTTTCTGAATAGTTCATCTATGTACATATTTTTTTAAAGCAGGCAGATAATTTGGTGGAACAATAACTGCCAACTGTCTCCCCTGCTGCTGGTGGGAATTGAAGTCTCAGGTCAAGTCTTAGCTGGGTTGCTTGGAGTCTGTCCTGTGTGCCTATTTCAGAGTAATCCAGAGACTTGGGCAGAGTGTGTGAGCAGAATTAGCCTCCCTCCCACTGACTCTCTTCTTTCTGAGACTTCCTTCTCATTTTCTATCTCATGTGACTGCTCCAAACTCTATCCTTTCATTTTTCATTCCAGTAAAACTGACAGTTTGGTTTCGCCATGTAATTTTAGCTGCTCTTCATGGGCAAGGACTTGGAACTTCCCTTGGGACGAAAACCATAAAAAGATGGGAAACTCACCCAGCACCAAACCCCCATAACAAAGTGTCAACTCCCCTCCAATATCTGCCTGCTTTTGATTGCTCTTCAATGATTTCAGAGAATTTTTTTATATTTTGTCTTAAATTTCTATTTAAAATTATTTATATTATAAATTTTAAATAATATATTTTAGAAAGTATTTTAATATCATTACAATGCAATATTAGTACTATTTTATTATATTATTAGTGTAATATTAATGATATATTCATTAATATACTACATTAATATACAATTAATAGGAAATATTTAAAATATTATTTTTAGATATTTATATTTCAATATTTAAAACTAATTATGTTTATGTAGTTTTTGTTATCTGCAAGTGGGCTAGTCCAATAGGAGATACTTGTCTGTGGCCTGTAGCAGAACCCCAAGTTGTCTTACATGAAACACACTAGGAGAAGCCCATGGACTGCTCCAAAGCTCTGAAGAGAGTTAAATGTGTTCAGGGGAGACGGAATAGGTACATTTCTGTGAATATATGTCAGGGCTTCTCACTACACAGAGATGCCATCAAATTTCATTTTCATACACGATGAGTTTTGGTGTGGAGTATGGGGAGAAGGGAGAGAAAGGCTGGTAGGGGGGCACAAACAGTTATAAAACCAAAATAGTACTTTCCCATGCAGCCATCTGAAAGAAGACATGGGAGAAATGAATAACCTGGAGAGAAGCACAAAGAAGCTGTGGGCTCCAGAGAGAGTGCTCCCACATGGAGGGCTTCCTGCTTACCCTCCCCACTCATACTTTCTCGTTTACCTCTGTGGTCTGAGGAAGGAAACCTCAGATTCACATGACTGTCTACCTTTGTTGAGAATATAAAATATCGTTCTTTGTTTTAATAAACAAAATGGTACAGCACGTCCTTCAAACTATATTCCCAGCTTTAGGCAGAGCCCCCTTCAGGGAGCTGGGGACCTGGAATGAACAAAGCAACAGACAGGAAACATGATTCTGTTTGTTTTTTTTTTTTTCTCCTTAGAGATTGCTGTTCTTTCCATTTAGCCTTCATAAAGCATCTAGACTCTCCAAGCACTGACCTCACCCCTCAGGAAAATGCAGCATCGATTCTATTGAAGGCTTAAATAGTGGAAAACTTTTATTTTTCATTTCATTCAGTATTTCATTACACAATACTTTATGCTCTTGTGATGTCCCATTCCCCTTTTTCATTAAACATCTTTTATCATAGTGTGCAACGTGTTTTCCATTCAACTGGCACCCTCTCTAAGGATGCCATTCAGCATTAGTGCCCTCTATGGCCAATTAGCACGTAAGGGCAGGTAAGAGGGCAGGAGTGAGATGTGAAGACATGCTTGTTTTTGATCAAGGAGTGATTGCAGGTGGAGATTAAGGATCAGTGAGCCGAGTGGGTTCTATGTCATGAGAGAAAAGGTGTGTTCTTATAGTGGTCACCATGAGGGTCCTAGAACAACAAATGGCCTTGTGCGCAGACTCCAGAAGCATCCTGGGAACATACAGGATCTCCTCATGCCCAACGTCTCTTTAAGCAACATTGGAATGTTTTCCCCTAAACCACAACTTCAGATCTACTCTAATTTCTTACATCAAATAAGGAGTTAAGATCTGAAGATCTGAAGCATACTCTTTAGTAAGCAATAGTGTCTAGGTCTGGAAGTTTGAATAGAGAAAAATAGGCAGGGCACACAGCTCCTAGAAAAGTAATATAATTATTTTTCTGCCTCCAAAATCATCCTAAAAATCATGTGAAACTTGAAGTGTCATCTCAGTCCACACCTTACATCATGCATTGATCACTTGATATCTGCTTCAGGATCCCTCAATACCTATGTCCAACCCTAATACCCCAGAGTTTCATGCGGCCAGAGTTGCTGGTTGTTGAGCAAGAGTTTCCGTAGAGTCCTATTAACTCAGCCCCTACAGTGTCAGAGCATAAACCAGGAGGAAAGCAGCTTACAGAGAGCACTGCTCCTATGTCTCAGATCTGGGCAAAGCTTCCTGAGATACATCTGTTTTCTTAATTCCATCTTTACGAAGCCATTACTCGCTTCCAAGGTCTTAACTCACTCCTTGCCAAATTCTGGGCTCTTTTTTCCCCACTTTTTAAGCCATAAAAATACTGAGGTTAACTCCAGAACCAAATCAAGGATATCTACCCCCCAATAAAATAAAATAACTGTACCTGATAACCCAATAAAATATCAGTACGGTATAATTTAATCAGTAGAGATAATTAGTATGCAAAGGGTGCCACATAAATGAAACTACAATAAATCTAATCTTGTACTTTAGATAAGAAAAATAGCTAGTCAATCACAATCATGTTGGATGGAAGAACACGTAGGGAGGAGAGAATGGTGGTGTAACACCTCCGTACCTCTCAATGCATCTCTCTCTTAACAGCCCATGTGGCTTCCATCAATAGAGAGGTGCAGTTGTTGAGAAGGTGCCCATACTGCTCTATGAAGATGCACTTGATCTTGGAAGAGCCTTCCCAACAGGTCTGTTGCCACTCTTCTTGTCCCCCTCCTCAAATACCTGATAACGGCTTTGTTCTCAGGAACAAAGCACAGACTTGCGGGCCTGGGTAACACACTTCTGTTGTAAGCCCCCATATCAAAAAGTCTATACGTTGTATGATCAAATCATTCTCTCGTACTCAGCACCCCATCTCTGGTCTTGGGCCAACAAAGCTTTTGAGGACCAGAGACTTAGATATAAGAATGCGATTAGAAAGACACGCAGCATATACATCTGATATCTGAATGGGGCGCACAGAGCAGGCATTGCTATTTCCTTCCTACGTCCTGAGGGATTCTCCTTGTCCCACCTATCACAGTCTTAACTCAAATGTAATCTCCTTTTGTTTTCCATCCTATAACATAGAACATCAGGTTCATCTTTACTTTACATCCCTAAATCTTGGATCACTGTGCACAGTGTAACACATCATCCTTTTATATAGACATAGCAGCATGTAGGCAGAGTGAGAGAGTTTTTGTGGAGATATTTCTAAGCTAGTGAGAAAACAACAACAAAAAATGCTGATTAAGAATTGTAGGCACATAGGGAGACAATATTTATTAACTTATTTTTAAAAGTCAACTTTATTGTTATAATTTACATACAATGAAATTAACCCATTTTAAGTGTACAGTTCAATGAACTTAAAAAATTGATTATACCCATATAACCACCATAGCAAACAAAATAAATTTTCGTTACTACAAAGTTTTCTCCTCTCTCTTGCATTCAATCCTCCTCCATTTCCCAGCCCTAGGCAAATAGTTAGTGACAAAAATCATATAAATCGATCATACAGTATGTACTCTTGTTTCTGACTATTTTACATAGCAAACTATTGTTTTTTTCTTTTTGCTGAGGAAGATTTGCCCTGAGCTAACATCTGTGCCAATCTTCCTCTATTTCGTATGTGGGTCACCACCACAGCATGACAACGAATGAGTGGTGTAGGTCTGCGCCCAGGAAACAAACCCAGGCCACCGAAGCAGAGTGCACTGAACATAACCACTAGGCCATGGGGCTGGCTCCATTTGGTGTACTATTTTGAGTTACATTCATGTTGTTGTGTGTATCAGTAGTTTGCTCTTTTTCATAGATGAGTAGAATTCCATTTTATGGATATAACATGATTTGTTTACCCACTCAATTGTTGATGCAAATTTCAGTTGTTTTCTCTTTTGGACTATTGTGAATAAAGCTGCTATGTATATTTCTGTAAAATTCATTGTGTAGACATATGTTTTTATCCCTTTGGGGAAAATATCTAGGATTAGGATCACTGGATCATATGGTAACTCTATATTTACCTTTATAAGAAATTGGCAACCTATGTTCCAAACTGGCTGTACCATTTTCTGCTTCCCACAACAGTATATAAGAATTCCAGTTGTTTCACATCTGTGCCAACACTTGGTATTGCCAAGCTTTGAAAGCTTAGCCATTCTAGTGGGTATGCAGTGGTATTTCATTGTGGTTTTAATTTGCATTTCCCTGATGACTACTGATGTTGAGCATCTTTGTAGAGTGAATTGGCCACTTATATATCTTCTTGGGTGAAGTGTCTGATCAAATCCTTTTCTCATTTTTATTGAGTGGTTTGCCTTAACACTGAGGTTTAAGAGTTTTTTGCATAATCCAGATACAAATCCTTTGCTAGATATGTTGATTATAAATATTTTCTCTCAGTCTGTGGCTTGTCTTTTCATTTCACTAAAGATGTGTTTTGAAGGGTACAAATTCTTGGTGAACTTAAAATTATTAATTTTTAAATTTATAGTTCATGCTTCAAAACATAAATCTTTGCCTAACTCAAGGTCATGGGTATTTTCCCCAACATTTTCTTTTAGATGCTTTATAATTTTAGCTTTTATGTTTAGTTCTATGGTCCATGTCAAGTTAATTTTTGTGTATGACATGATGAAAGATATAGGTTCATGTTTTTCCCCATATGGATAGCCAAATGTTCCAGCACTTGTTGAAAAGACTGTGTGTTCCTAATTGTACTACCTTGGAAACTTTGTTGAAAACCAATTTACTATATATGTATGAATCTACTTTTCAACTCTCCGTACTATTCCATTGAGTTATATGTTTATCCTTAGACCAATAATACACTTTCTTGATTAGTGTAGGTTTATAGTAACTTGAAATCAGTGTGAATCTTCCAACTTTGATCTTTTTTCAAAATTGTTGCGCCTACTCTAGGTCCTTTGCATTTCCAAACATATTTTAAAATCAGATTGTGATTTTCTACAAGAACCTACTGTGATTTTGATTGGGTTTGTGTTTTATCCATATATCTAGTTGAAGACAACTTGATATTTTAACAATATCGAGTCTTTCTGTCCATGAACATGCTATATGTTTCCATTTATTTAGATTCTTCTTTAAATTTTAATGGCAATATCTTGTAGCATTTAGTGCAGAGGTCTTGCAAATATTTTGTTAAAATATATCCTGATTTCATGTTTGTTTTTGCTTTTATAAATGGTATTATTTCTAAAATTTTATTTACAAATTGCTTGCTGGTAGCAAATAGAGATATGATTAATTTTTGTATTTTGACCTTGTTCCCTGCAACCTTGCTAAATTCACTGCTTAATTCTACTGGATGTTTTGTTGATTACATAGGATTTTATATAAACACTATTATGTCATCTGCAAATAAAAAAGTGTTATAAACAGCATTTATAACTTCCATTTTAAAATTCTGCTCTGGGGCCGGCTTCGTGGCATAGCAGTTAAGTGTGCTCACGCACTCCACTGCCGGCGGCCCAGGTTTGGATCCCAGGCACACACCGACGCACCGCTTGTCAGGCCATGCTGTGGCGGCGTCCCATATAAAGTGGAGGAAGATCAGCATGGATGTTAACTCAGGGCCAGTCTTCCTCAGCAAAAAGAAGAGGACTGGCATGGATGTTAGCTCAGGGCTGATCTTCCTCACACACACACAAAAAAGGTAAAAAATAAAATAAAATAAATTAGAATAAAATTCTAATCTGCTAATTCCATCACGTCTGAGTCGGTTTTGACTGACACATTTTTCTCCTAGTTATGGGTCATGTTTTCCTGCTTCTTAGCATATTTAGTAATGTTTCAGTGAATGCTGAATATTGTGAATGTTTCAGTGTTGATTGTCTGGATTCTGTCGGACCTTGTTCTGACAGATGGTTAAGTAATTTGAAAATCAGCTAAATCATTTTGAGGCTCGTTTTAAGGCATTTTTAGGGCAGAACTGGAGTTACTTTTAATATAGGGAGAGTTTGGCCCTATTACTAATGAGTGTCCCTTTAGCTTAGCACTGAATGTCTTGTCATTAAATAAAGTCATTTCACTCTGTCTGGCCTGTTCTAGAATGTTCTGCATGATGTCTAGGAATTGTTCAGTTTACAGCTCTGTAGGTATTTTTTGCCCATATATTCATGGCTTACTAACAGACTCAATGGGACCACTATGCAGAGTTCTGGAGCTTTTTTAATGTATATTTTTCTTTCTTTTGTTACTATATCCCCATAAATCCCAGCAATCTCATCCTCTGAGGCCTGACCTCTGCCTCCTCCTATCAGAGTGATTGCACTGTTGGGTGGGATGCCCCTCCCTCCATTACAATTGGAACGTGCCTCCAGGCAGAAAGTGGGGCAACTGTTTCTTTTTCATTTTCAGGGTCAAGTTCTAGGTTCAAGTTGTCTGTTTCCAATGTTTGAAAGCAATTGTTCCACATATTTTTTCCCAGTTTTCTAGTTGTTTATGACATGAAAGTAAGTCCAGTCTAAGCTCTAGCTTAATATCTAGAAATAGAGATCCTACTATCCTCTTAATTCTCTTCAATCTATCTGAGTAATATTGAGGGTGCCTGTTATATACTGTGAATTTGACACAGAATCTGGAATCTGACCCCCAAGCTAAGAGGATGACACTATTTCTTGCTACCTTACCATCCCATGGCTTTACTAATTCAAGAACATCTGTATTCAGCCCTAATTTTAATATTCTCTCTTCTCTCTCATGCCAACTGGCATGTCCTGAGTTATCTATCGTTAATTTTTGTAGCCTCTTAGAGGCCAAGATTGAGAAGTAAGGGCAGCATGAAATTCAAGTCATATTTATCTGCTCTGGGTAGTAATAGTTTTAGACACAGTTTCCTTCAGTGTTCCCAAAGTATTCTCAATCTTCGAAGTCCTCAAAAAGCCCATGCAGAACTGAAGCATCCTGCCCATTCAAAAATAATATAATAGGATCAACAAAAGTGGGATATTCATGCAAGGAGATATTATTTGGACATAAAAAGGAATGAAGTGATGTATGCTACAACATGGATGAACTTAAAAAACATCATGCCAAGTGAAAGACGTCCATCACAAAACACCATATATTATATGACTTCATACATACGAATTGTCCAGAATAGGCAAATCTATAGATACAGAAAGTAGATGAGTGGTTGCTTAGGATTGGAGGTGATAGTTAAATCATACATTGCTTTTGTGGTGATCAAAATGTTTTAAAATTGACTGTGGTGATATTTTCACATATCTGTGACTATACTAAAAATCATGACATTGGGGTGAATTTTATGGTATATGAATTATATTTCAATGAAGATGTTTAAAAATATATAACACAATGGGCCATCAAGGGCCAATACCAGAGTACAGAATCCAAACTGCAACTTCCCAGATATGTCTGAACGTAGATGGGCCATGTGAGGCAATTTTCACAAATTTAGGTTTTCTGTGTAAGTGTGTATGTGTGTGTCTGTGTAATCTACAAAAATAGCCCTTTAGAAACAAGTGCTTTCAAGGGCATGTGTGTGGCACTTGTGGTATACAACAGGACAAATACATAGGAGGCAAATATGGCAATTGGTAGCATAGAGGAGCTTGTAGGAAAAGAAAGAAAACATCTAAAGCTTCCCATGCAGTGACCTCAGAGGAGAATAAAGGCTGAGTAAAGACCCTGGAAAGAACCATGAGGAGATGTCCTCCTGGTAGGTGGTGGGCCTCCCTGCTCTACTCACTACTGCCTTTTCCCCTCCTCAGCCCATCTACAACTCTATTTAAGAGTGGGACCTTCTTAAATATTTCACTGGGCTATATGACTCCCTGGACATTCTTCCAGTCACTAGTTTGAGTTTGTTTTTTCTACAGTTTTGCACAACTGGAATTACCATATGTGATCTTCTATTCTAGCCTCTTTTATTGAACATATGTCTTTAATAGTCTGTGCCGTGGCCTGTATCAATAGCATTTCTCTTTTATTGTGGAGTAGCGCTCTGCTTCATGAACACATAGCCATGTGTCTATCTACTTATGTGTTGAAGGACATTTGGGTCATTACTTGACTGGAGCTATTATGAATACAACTGCTCTGAATATTTGAGAACAAGTATTTCTGCAGATAAATGTTCATTTCTATTGGATAAATAACTAATGAGATTGCCAATTCCTATTGTAAGTCTATGTCTAACTTTATAAGAAACTGACAATTTTGCAAAATGATTGTACTCGATGGTTGTTTTAATTCTTGAAGACACATAATTCTTAACTATCTTAAAGGCTCAGTAGACTTCTCGTTTATGTGCTTCTAATCGGGTCCTCATACCAGTACCCCTACCCACAATTACTTTTGAGAATTTGTCAATTAGCCATTTTTTTTGTTGTTGTTCTCATCCTCATGCCTTTCTCTTCCAACATAAAGGTAGGGGAAGGGGCATCTTTAATCTGTCAGGAACACAAAGGAAGAAGACCATAATCTTTTGATATTTTTCCCGATGTATCCTGAGGTAACAAATGTTGCATTTTATTGGCCATTCAATCTAAAAAGTAATTTAAAATCTCATTCCTATCCCCAGGTTTTTCCTGCTTTCACACGGGTCTGTTCTTTTCTTAGCAGATCTCTTTCTTATATTTTACTAACTGTGGGCGATAGCTGCCAACTTCGGAGCTAAGATTCTATCTCCCAAAGTCTTTCCCTCAAGATGATGGCTCAGAATGCATGTGGTTCACCTCACAACTTAGTGAAGACAGCAGAGTAGCCCTATATTTTGCCACCACAAAAGATAGATGATCATCTTTCTAGGCTCAGATACCAGTTACTAAACTCCCTGTTACTGATTGCTAAGCTAATACCACATGTTTTGGGTTTAATGTTATTGTAGAATGCTGATTCTCTAATGATTGCTACATTAGATTAGGCTACATTAGATTAGGTAACAAACTTAACCCAAAGTATCTGTGGCTTAACACAATGTTAGTTTGTTACTTGCTCATGCTACACATACCACATAGGTTGGTAGGTGCCTTTCTTCCACGTAGTCTCTCAGGGACCCAGACTTCTAGAACTACAATCTTCATATAGTCTTTTTGTTGTTGTTCCTTTAGGCTCTTGCCTCACACTTCTAATGTGGAAGGTCAATATGGAACCTCATATTGGAGAATTTATCCCCTTGGCCCACTTAATTCTACATGAAGCTCTGATCAACAAATAAGATATATTTGTTTTTTCAAATTCAGTCCAAAATTTATTTCAAACCATGGGGATAGGCGAGCAGTAAAGATTAATGGGCACATGTTTTAGAGCCATCATTTGCAGAAATTATAAACCAAAAATTGGAGAATGAGGTCAATAAGCTCAGAAGCCTTTATGTCAAAAGACAGGAATTATCCCTCTAAAGTGATGACAATTGGCCCCTATTATAGAAGTCACACAGTGCACCAAGCATGGAGTATGGGCTACAAGGAGACCCTTTTTAACATGGATGACCAATTTTAATCTGCTCACAGAGAGATCAACCTGAACTACAGTATTCTCAAAACAAACAACAAATACACAAACAAACAAATTCGAAAATTTTAAACATTCTTACATCTTTCAAACCAAAACATGAAGCAATAACTCTAGCTTTTGTCTCTATCTTCCACAAGAAACGTCTTGTGGGGATTAGATGATCAAATAAAGTACAGCTGATATCACCAAAATCAGGGGAATGATACTCATTTTAGCTTCTTTGAATCTGCCTCCTTCTTCCAACTAGCTATTTAAAGAACTTAGGCAAAAATCAATGCACAATCAGATACAATATATTAAGTTGTGAATTATCAGGGTTTTCCCTTCAGTTAATATTTCCACTAGAGAAACATGCAACTCTTTCCAAACTTGTGGTGGTTGTAAAAATTTGCATGATGGCTTTGACATTGATCCCATCGAGGTAGACTTTATCCCCTCCCTTTGAAACTGGGTGGTCTTGTGAGTGCTCCAACTAACAGAGGATGGCTGGATGCTGTGTGGTTTCTGAGTCAAGGTCACAAAAGGTATGCTACTATGCCTTTCACACCAGAACACTTTCCCTTTAAATGTAAGCTACTGGGTACAATCCCCAACTAGATTTCCACGCTGTGAGGAATCCCAAACCACACGGAGAGCTCCTGTTGATAGTCCTAGCCTAGTCCAGCCTTTGGATCATCCCTGCCCAGGTACCACAAATATGAGTGAAGGAGCCTCTAGATTATTCCAGCCCCCAACTGTTTGACTCATTCACCAGCCATTTGTGTTTTCCAATTTGAGGCCCCAGATATTATGAAGCAAAGAAAAGTTTTCCCTACTATGCCACAGAATCCATGAGCATAACAAAATGGTTGTTCTTTTATGCTACTAATTTTGGGATTGTTTGTTACACAGCAATAGACAACTGGAACACACCTCATATTCCAGATTTACATCTGGCCAAGGTGTCATGGGGATGAGCAGAACATTTTTTGCATAAAAGATCTTTCTGCAAATGGCCTAAGAAGATAAAGAGAAAAACTTTAATGAAATATGGTATATAGGGAGAATTGCTAATTTTTTTCAGGTCATAGAAGATCTTCTTAAGATGCAACTTTTTTTCATCCTGGCTTTTAGGATGCTTACACCCTCTAGGCTTTTAATTTGCTCTTTGAAAATTCAGGCTTCCTATTTACTCTACTTCTTAAATAGTAGAATATGAGATTTCTCCTTCCTCGTTTAAGTTAAATTAGCCCAACAGATAACCAGGCCCACTCAATAATTTCTGGACAAGCAGCTGATGGGCAGAGCAATGTTTACATTGGCTAGTACATTAATAAGTCAGGCAATGGCTGGTGAAACTTAGATGAAGGAAAAAGTAGTCAGAAGAAGGTGGTAAGGGGAAATTTTCCCTTACTCTCCAAACCTGACCACTGTACCCTTCACACCCCCAACTCCCTAAGGGTGATCTAGGTCATAGAGAGAAAGACCCTGGAAACAGAACTGCAGCACTCAGGGAACACTGTCCAGGGTTTGCAAAAGCCTTCTGAACACAAGGGCTGGTCTTAGGTGTCTCACAGTTTCTGCACCTGTCTTTATTTGCCTAGTGCCTGCTTTGATCTGGTGTGTGACTAAGACATGCACAACTATGAGCCTGGATAGAGATTTCCTCAACAAGCACATAGCTAAAATATTCTGGCTTCAATCATTCAACTGTGCTGAACAGCCTTGGTTCCCATCTTCGCCTCCAAATATATTTAAAAGAAGCAAGTTCCTTTCAGGTAACAATGCTAAGATTTTGTGATCTGGACTACCACCCTTGTCATATTTCTCTTGATTCAGATTTCCTTACATCTTTTCAACTTCATAGGTCTTTAATCATCCACTTGAAATTAAGCTGCAACTGATCACCCACGTTGATTCATACATTTCTAGGAGCTTCTCCTTTCCACTATATCTACACCATGGACTTGTGCCCATTCCATCCCGGGTGGCCTATAGTTACAGGTAGAAAGGTTAGGAGTAGAGACACTTCTTTGAATGTTTGTTGAACAATTCTCTGCAGTGAGAGTTATGTGAACAAGTCTTTAAGAGCCATGGGACAAAAAAACATAAACAAAAAGAAAAACATTAAAACATAGGCTAAGGGTTTGAATAGACATTTCTTTAAAGAAGATACACAAATGACCAATAAGCACACACAAGATGCTCAACACCACTAATCATTAGAGAAATTCAAATTAAAACCACAATGAGATACCATCTCACACCTATTAGAGAAAATAACAAGTGTTGGTGAGGATGTGGAGAAATTGGAACCCTTGTGCACTGCTGGGGGGAATGTAAAATGGTGTAGTCACTATAGAAAACAGTGTGATGATTCCTGAAGGAATTAAAAATAGAATTACCATATGATCCAGCACTTCCACTTCTGTGTATATACTCAAAAGAATAGAAAGCAGGGTCTTGAAGAGATATTTGTACACTCACACTCATAGCAGCATCATTCACAATAGCTAAAAAATGGGAGCAATGCAAGTGTCCGTCGATGGAGGAATGGATAAGCAAAATGTGGCATTTACATACAATGGAATATTAGTTAGTCTTAAAAAAGAATGAAATTCTGACACATGTTCCAACATGTATGAATTTTGAAGATATTATGCTCAGTGAAATAAACCAGTCACAAAAAGACAAATATTGTTGATTCTACCTATACTAGGTACCTAGAATAGTCAAATTCATAGAGACAGAAAGAAAAATGGTGGTTATTTAGGACTGGGGGAGGGGGAAATGAGGAGCTGTTGTTTAATGGGTCTAGAGTTTCAGTTTTGCAGGACGAAAAGGATTCTGGAGGTGAACGTTGGTGATGATTGCACAACAATGTGAATGTACTTAATACCACTGACTATGCACCACAAAATGGGAAATATGATAAATTTTATGCTAAGTGTATTCTACCACAATTTAAAAAAATCCATTCAAAAAAACCAGTGGGGACAATGATGGGTGAGCAAAGATATTAAGTTAGGAATAAACATGACATATTATGGGGGCAATAAAGAGACTAGCTTCTCAAAAATTGTGGATGTGCTAGAGAATAAGGAGAAGTACAGTAAACGGGCAAAGAGAAGCCCAGGCAAAAAAGGCTAGGTTTCATATAGAAAGATGTGGGATCAGATAACAGCACGTATTGGTGAGAATGTGGAGAAACCGGAATCCTTGTACATTGCTGGTCGGAATGCACAATGGTGCAGCCACGTTAGAAAACAGTGTGAAATTTCCTCAAAAAATTAAACATAGAGTTATGATTTGACCCCGCAATGCCACTATTACAAAAATACCCAAGAGAAATGAAAACGTACGTCCACCCAAAAACTTGTACATGAATGTTCCTAGCAGCATTACTCACAGGAGCCAAAAGGTGGAAACAAGCCAAAAATCCTGTCCATAAATTGGATGTATGGATAAATAAAATGTGGTATATACATACAATGGAACACTATTTAGCCATAAAAAGGAATGAAGTACTGATACGTGCTACGACATAGATGAACTTTGAAAACATTTTGATAAGTGGAAGAAGCTATTTGCAAAAGCCCTTTTATTTTATGATTCCATTTATAGGAAATGTCCAGAATAGGAAATCCATAGAGACAGAAAGCAGATTAGTGGTTGTTTAGGGCTGAGGAGGACTGGGGACTCGGGAGTGAAAGAGAAAGGGGTTTCTTTTTGTTTTAAATATTCCATATTTGTTTTAAATTTTATTCTAAATTGATTGTGGTGATGGTTGCACAAGTCTGTGAATATACTAAAAACCACAGAATTGTACACTTTACATGAGTAAATTGTATGGCCTGTGAATTATATCTCAGTAAAGCTGTTACAAAAAGAAAAAGAAAAGAGCTGTGGGCTCAGGTCGATGGAGGAGCAGGCAGAGGGAGAAGGCTGGGTCCCAGCTCTCCTCCTGCTGCACCCTGCTTTCTGCAGGCACAAAGAGGACGACTTGGTTTTCCTAGAAATATGTGCAGGCCTCAAGCAGACCTTTCCCAGCCCAGACAGCAGCTTTCTTCTCTTCCTTTCCTCGTCTCTGACGTGTTATCTTCTGCCAACTCCTGCCTGTGACCAAGCTTTATTTTCAGTAACCAAAATAAGTATAAAAGCCCAATTCTCACCAGACGCACTTGTTCTTTGACTACTACTTACAACTGAAAGTTCCGCTCTATAGTGTGACAAATCATGTAGCATGTCTTCAGCAGCCTGCCTCTGCCGTTAGCATGAAGAGGCTTCTAGCAAGTTGTAGCCTATCATGGAGAGTGAGGCTGTGAGGGTGCAGGTCAGACCTCTAGGCCCTCTGTAGCTCTTTCTGTGCTCCAGCTGTCCTGTTCAGGACATCTTCCTCAGGTCATATTGCTCCCCCAATACCCATCTCCATATCAGGCCACAGGTGAGGTCATTTATTATCAGAGTGTGTTTGCTCATATCACTGTCACTTCTACAAGGAGTCTCAGAGCCCTGAAGCCAAAAGGAAAATGTGGAAAAAGGAAGAGGTAGACAGAGCTCATGGTTTTATGCTAGGCCATATTCTGTTCTTTCTCAAGGCAGTAAGGCAAAAACAGTCTATGAGGAGTCATGAGTTTTGTCGGAGGGCAAGCAGGAAAGCTAGGAGGGCCAGTTCTCTACCATGACAAAATTGAGGGTATGCATACCATGAGGGCACTCATGCTCCACAAAATCTTTCTAAGCTTTCAGCCCACCAGATGACTGTTTCCAGTTTTGTCCTCAGAAAGTAACTACACAATTAGTGGACTGGAGGCCACATTTCCCTAGAAAGTCCAGTTTTAAACATCCTATGAAATAGATGTCCCAATAATGTGCATGTACTAGAATCTACCTCTGAGTCCTACCTCAACAATATTTCTGGAGGACTGAGGCTCAGCCCATGGAGGTCACCACAAATATACCTTAGAACAGACCAACATGCCTGCTGCTTACATATTTGAGGCTTTATGGAGAGTGATCATTCTGCTAAGCTCTTGACTCACCCATTGCCAAATTCCAGTCTGCTTTTAATTTCACATTTATAAATATACATTATCAAGTCAGATGTTTCCTATCACTTTATCCAGAAACCCAGTATCCCAACCCAAGTCACAGTGGCTAAGATCTATACGGCAGCCCAAGATAAATGAAGGTGAATTTAAATCAGTCTGTGCATATATAAAGCAAAAAAATGCTAATTAAAATTCTTGGGATCTGGGAAAGATTTGTCACTGTCAAAGAAAGAAGATACGAATCAGCAAGGGGGAAGGTTAGAAGGAATCCCATGATTCTGGACTAGAGGTGTAGCTATCAGCACAAACTCATGTTTATTTTAATATATCTATATATTTACAAATATTTAGAAAAATAGATACAGAAGTAAATATAGATATATGGGTGGATATGAGTTCATGCATATATTCCTATCTTTCTGTTTGCAGAAAAGGTCTAAAAGCAGTGACATCACAGCATTAACAAGCACAACTAATACTGAAATATCTTTCTTCGCCACCACCACCAACAACAACAAAAAGAAAACAGGGCTTCTTGGAAAAATGTTTGACTCTAGGACTAAAGCAGAAAAAAATTCAACATGAGTCTGGAGCGTCTTGTATTGCCAGAAAGTAAGGAAGTACTTTAAAAACATACTGTAGTATCTACTTGAAAGTTGCTAAGAAAGTAGTTCTGAAATGTTCGCACCACAAAAAAGAAATATTAATTAAGTACTGTGATGCAAGTTATAGCTAACCCTACGGTAGTAATCATTTTGCAATACATATGTGTATCAGACTAACAAATTGTACGTCTTAAATTTACACAATGTTATATGTTGATTATATTTCAATAAAGCTGGAAAAAATCAATCAATCCATACCGATATAAAAAATAATTAAATATATAAATAAATAAGGAACAAGTCTTCTTTACAGAAGAATTACAAATAATAAATATGAAAGGCAGAAAGAAAGTGGAAAATCACCCTTACCACACCACGATAATAATTACGGCAGACAAGATCCACTGACGAATGCTAAAACTGGTGTAACGTTAAGGAGAAACAGAATATTTGCAAGCTTCAGAGTATCTTCTCTAAAATGTGTTTAATTATTGTAGTGGTTTTAACATATATCTGTTAAATTCCTTGATAATTCACTCCTCCTGTGGGTATGGACTAGACTTAGTGAATTGCTTCTAAAACATAGAGGATAGAAAAAGAAAATCAGTAACTTCATAAAGAAGAAATCTGGTGATGAAGTTTAACATCACCAGTAAAAATTATGTTGACAGCATATATCCCTGATATGATGCAATGGGAAGGGTGCTTCACCTCTATGTTATTCTTATCAAACATTCATATCTCATACTTCTGGTTTCAGCCCTGGAATGTAAAGAATTTGAAGGTTGTCACCCCCATCTTTGTAACAAGAAAAAGCTAAAAAGTAGTGGCTTTTCTTGGACTCTGCCCTCCACCAACCTCCCCAGAGAAGTGAAGCCACAGAGAAAATGCTCTAAAATATGGAGAGACTGACACATTTAGAGACATACATCAAACAAGATCTTCTTACCAGGAGCAAAGGTGATGGACAGATAAACTGATAGGAACACAACAGTAATTTTGATGAATTGATGAAGGCTGAGTTTGGACTAGCATGAAAGTGAGAGACTCCTGGGGACTACAGTCTTATAAAGGCCTTGCACTTTCATGGACTTCTCCTCCAGGAAACCCACCAGTTTCTCATGGTTAGGGTTCAAGAAAGAACCCTCGAGGCCCTGGCAGGGGACGAGAAGAGTAAACATTGTAAAACATGTTCAGAGCCTTCTCTATAAAAAACAAATCCTTTGTGTGGAGGGGCAGGCTTTTCCAGAGAAGAATTTGGAAACCTTGTCGCAGCTAGTTGGAGCATTTTCCCCAATGCTGCATCCACTAGCCTGATTGTCTGATTAGGCTAATGTCTGATTAGGAGACATTTGGTGTCCTGTCCAAGACATCTATAAGATGCTTGGTTCATAAGAAATTTAGTCCATCAGACATTTGGTCCATGCCAAATGATCCTTGATATCTGGTCATATTTGGTCCTGTTAAAAATGTCCATGGAGACCTTGGGTCCATGCCAAAAGGTCCTTGATATTTGGTCCTGTCCAAAACCATTTGGCAAGGAGCAAATATGCTCACGGACATTTTGGACAGGACCAAATGTCAAGGACATTTTGACATGGACCAAATGTCTGATGGACCAAATGTCTTATTAACCAAATGTCTTATGGACATTTGAGACAGAAACAAATATCCAGGACCATTTGGTGTGGACCAAATGTCCAATGGATGTTTTGGACAAGACCAAATGTCCTGCAAGGTCTTGTTTCACCTAAGGGGGGGAAAGCAATAGTAAACCGAAGACAAGGATTTAAGGAAATGGATGTAGAATGCTGCAGGCAGTGAAGGGAGAAGTGAGCCAGCAGAGGGATGAAGAGTGGGAGTTTCTCACTCTCACCACTGAAAGAGGGGCAGAAATATTTATAAAGACCACATCCCCAAGACACAGGCAAACTAAAAGTTGAGATTTACTTGGAAGGTTATACTCCATATACTTCAGACTCTGTCATCACACCAGGATGGTTTCAGTATAATAAAGTGGGTTATAGCTGAAACCACTACACACAAACTATTTCTAAATAGCAATACATAAAGAATCCCCAAAGCTGCGAGGAGAGAAAAAAAAGGTCACTAGAGAAATTTGAATCATCTGATACCCATAACTACAGCAAATATTAAACACAACCCAACTCCTAGCCAGATAAATGTAAATCCTCACAGTTAAGTTCTATTTACATCGGTTCCTACTGGATGATATAATAACAAAAAATTTGTTTTCAACAATAACAAAAAATTCCATGAGAAACAAGAAGAAAAAACACAGACTTGAGAGACAAAGCAATCAACAGAACCTGACTCAAATATGACACTGATATTGGGATTATAAGACAGAGAATTTAAAATAACTATGCTTATAATGTTAGGAGCTGAATGAATAAAAATAGACAACATGCCAGAACAGATGGTTAAAGCAGAGAGATGAAAACTCAAAGAAATAAAAGGAAATATGAGAAATTATAAAAACAACCCACACAGGAACAGCAATGAAGAATGTCTTAGGTTAATCAGCTGACTTGATGTGGTTGAGGAAAGAATCAGTGAATTTGAAGATAGGTCAATAGAAACTTCTCAACTGAAATGAAAAGAGAAAAAAAGAATTAAATTAAAAAAGAAAGAAGAACAGAGCATCCAAACTCTGTGTGAAATATCAAAAGGTATAACATCCTCATAGTTTAAATAGAAGAAGAAGAAAGACAGAAAGGAGCAGAATAAATATTTGAGATCACAAAGGCTAAGAATGTCCAAAATTATTGATGAACATCAAACTAAGATCCAAGAAGCACAGAGAACACCAAACAAATTAAATAGCAAAACAAAAGAAAAACACCTAGGCATATCATATTCAAGATGCCAAAAACCAAAGACAAAGTGATCATTTTAATGGAATTCTGATAAAACAAGACTTTACTTATAGAAGAATAAGGATAAGCGTTACAGTGGACTTCTTTTCAGAATTAATTCAAGCATAATATGGATGAAGTAAAATCTTTAAAGTTTAAAAAAAAAACCCTCCAACCTATAATTTCATATGCCGTGAAATCATCCATCAAAAGTAAAAGAGAGGAGAGGCATTCTGGAATCACAGACTAAGGACCTCTGAAAATCTACTCCTTCATGATAGCAATGAGAACACAGCAAAAATGATCAAAATAAACCTTTTCATAACTCTAGGAATTAACCAAAGACTTGCAACAATTGAAGAGGAATTTTAAAAAGATTAATTAATCTCAGTAAAAACAGTAATTTTGTGTCATTTAACTTGCCCTATCACCATTCCACTCTCCTGAACTCCACAGTAGCCTTGAAATCTAGCAGCTTTGCAACCACTATAGCTGTGAAAACCAGCATCCTTGTAGCAGTTGGACAGGGAAGAATGGGTTTTGAACTTGCCCTGCCCCAAAACTGCATTCCAGGGCAATTGTCATAATTTTATCCAATGGCTCCCTGGAAAACACCCATCCACAGGGCTTGTCTTTATTTGGTGTGACGAAGAGCTCACTCTGTGAGGATATGCTATTCCCAGAGTTTTTGTCAGAAACAATAAACAGCATTTGTTTAACATTGCAAGTGCCTGAAGTGGTAATACAAGTTGGGGCAAATAAAAGGCTGACAAAAACTTAAAAAGAAAATTTGGGAAGTGAGATGTCTACAGGATACTTTGGAAAGGTCCAACATATTCTTAGTGATCTAGAAAGACATGTGTATGTGCAGGGCTGTATGTATGCTCAGAGAAGACTTGAAAAAGCCTTAATATCTCACCTACGGCTAACCTGAGGTTCTGCACAAGCAGGAAATGAAAAGCTAAGGCAGAGTTGTAAACAGTCACAGAATGAAGGTGTGTCCCAACATCTACACAGAGAACTTGGAAAGGGCTGGAGAACTTAGTGGTATAAATCATTTAAGGAAATATCCGTCCAACTAGCTGACCATTTAGTTAAATGACAGAGACTGCAGTAGCCGCAGATGACAAATAATACAGACTTTGGAGAATTAGTTCAGGAAAGTCACTAAATAAGCAAACAACAGCAATAACAAACATTAACAACAAAAAAACTGGGAAGGGCTATAATTTCCAGAGTTGTAACATGTCATTTAAAATATCAAGTTTTCAACAACAACAAAAAATATAACACACACAAATAAAAAGAAAAATATGTTCCATGTGCAGAATGAAAGCAGTCAATAAAAACTGTCTCTCCCAGAGGAAGCCTATATGTTGGACGTAACAGATTAAGGCACAAAATTAGCTACTATAAGTATTTCAAAGACTTGAAGGAAACCATGTTCAAGTAATTAAAGTATAAAAATATATCAGAGAATGTCAATAAAAAGAATTATTTTAAAAATGAAAATTAAGGAGTTGAAAAATACAGTAACTGAAATGAAGAATTCACTTGAGGGTCAACAGCCTATTTTAAATGGCAGAAAAGTGAATCAACAAACTTGAATAAAGGACTACTGAGATTACTCATATTGTGCAACAGAAAGAAACAAAGAATGAAGAAAATTGAACAGAGCCTTAGACAACTTTGCGATTAAGTGTACCATTAAGCATATCAACATATGCATAATACGATTCCTGGAGGAGAGGAGATAAACTAGCAGAAAGAATATTTAAAGAAATAATACCTTAAAACTTCCCAAATATAATGAAAATCATTACGCATTCAAGAAGTCAAATAAAATCCAAAAAGGATAAACTTAGAGATCCACACCAAGATATAGCATAGTCAAATTGCCAAATAGATAAAGAGAGAATGTTTAAAGCTAGGGAAAAATGACTTGTTACGTACAGGAGATCCCTGAATGATTAAGAGTTGATTTATCATCAGAAATCATGAGTCTAGAAAGCAGTGGGCAAAATATGTAAAATGCTGAAAGAAAAATAATGTCAAATAAGAATTGTATATCCACAAAGCTATGCTTCAAAAATGAGAAAGAAATTAAGACACTGTCAGATAAACAAAAACAGGGAGAATTTGTTACTACCAGTAATGGTTTACAAGAGATACTAAAGTGAGTCCTGTGGGGGGAAATGTTAAGACAGTAAACCATAACTTGAATGCACACAAAGAAATAAAGATTACCAGTAAAGGTAATTGCATAGAAATAATATAAAAGATAATATATTTGTATTTTGTTTGTAACTCTTTTCTTCTCCTATCTAATTTAATATACAACTACATCAGTCATTAATTATAAAACTGTTTGATGGACTTGTAATGAATAAAGATATAATTTGTATAACACGAATAGTACAAAGGAATAGGGGAAGAAAGAGAATTACATTGAAACAAGATTTTATTTATAGTAATGAAATTAATTTGATGCTAATGTGAATTAGATTGTTTCAAGTTAAGATATTAATTGTGACAACCAGGACAACCAATGAAAAAATAATTCCAAAAATATAGCTAAAGAAATAAGGAGATTAAAAGGATACAATAGAAAATATAAAAGGAGGCAATGGTGGTGAAGTGTGGAAAAAAATAAGTTAAGACATATCAGAAATGAATCTTAAAATGGAAGACATAAATTCACCATTAACTGTCATTACATTAAAGATAAATGAATTAAATATCCTATCAAAAGTCATAGATTGTCAGAATTGATAAGAAAACATGATCTGAATATATGTTTTTTATAAGGGAGACACTTTAGAAACAAAGACACAAATAGATTAAAAGTAAAATGGTGAAAAATATATACTGCGAAAACATTATTCAAAGGAAAACTGAAGAGCTATATAAACATCAGACAAAAATAGATTTTAAAAAATTGTTAAAAAGAGAGAAAGAAGGACATTTGATAATGATAAATTGGTCGATCCATCAAGAATACATAACAATTTCAGGGCCAGCCCTGGTGGCCTAGTGGTTAAGCTCAGCGAGCTCTGCTTTGGCAGCCTCGGTTTGGTTCCTGGGTGCAGACCTATACTACACTGCTAGCGGCCATGCTGTGCTGGCTGCCCACATACTAAGAAATGGAGGAAGATTGACACAGATGTTAGCTCAGGGCAAATCTTCCTCAGCAAAACAAAAACAAAAACAAAAAACAACATAATTTTAAACTTATATGCATCTAACAACAGAATTTAAACCACATAAAACAAAACCAACATAATTTATGGTAGAAATAGACAAACAATAATAGTTGGAAACTTCAATGCCCCACTTTCAATAATGGATAAAACAGCTAGGAAGAAGATTAACAAGGCAATAAGAGACTTGGACAACACAATAATCCAACTAAATCTAATAGACATCTATAGAAACTCTACCTAATAACAGCAGAATACATGTTCTGCTCAAACACATGTGGAACTTTGTACAGGATAGACCATATGTTAGGCTACAAAATATGTCTCAATAAGTATATAAGGATTGATATGAAACAATGGATGTTTCCATAATGGAAACAATTTAGAAATAAAAAACATGGATATTTACCATCATGTGGAAATTAAACAGCATACTTCTAGATAATCAATGGGTCAAAAAAGAAATCACAAGAAAATCTAACCCTATTGTGTAATTGTTTCACATATACATGTATCAGATCTTCAAGTTGCACACTTTAAGTGTACACAACATTATCTGTAAATTGTATTTCAAAAAGTTTAAAAAAATAAAAATTAGACAATAATTTGAGATAAATGAAAATAAAACCACAGCATACAAAAGTTTGAGAGAAACAGTTAAAATGATACTTAGAGGAAAATTAATATCTGTAAAATGTCCATGCTAGAATAGAAAATATTTCAAATAAAAAACCTACCCTAATACTTAAAGAAACTAGAAAAAAATAAATTATACCTATATAAAGCAAAAGGAAGGAGTAATAAAGATTAGAGTGGAAATGAATGAAATAAACAATAGAAAAAATTAACACAACCAAGAGATGGTTCTTTGAAAATAGCAACTAAATTGATAAAGCTATGAGAGAGAGACAGAGAAACAGAAAGAGAGAGAGATTATGGGGGGAAGGAGAGTCAAATTAAAAATCAAATTACCAAAAGATGGGACATTATTACCAATCTTCCATTAATAAAGCAGGATTATAAAGGAATACTATGAATAATATGCCAAAAAATTAGGTAACCTAGATAAAATGGACAAATATCTAGAAAGACAAAAAAGAAATCTATGGAAAGAGACTCAAAGAGAAATCCTTAACAGACCTATGACAAGTGGAGAAAATCAATTAGTAATTTAAAAATTCATCGTAAAGAAAATTCCAAGCTGTCATGACTTCACTGTTTAATTATACCAAACATTTAAGAAATTAATACAAATCCTTCACAACTCTTCCAAAATAAACAAAAAATCTGAAAGGAAAAGAGTACTTCCCAACTCATTCTGTAAGGTCAATTTACCCTGATACCAAAACTAACCATTACAAAGAAAGAAAGATTCAGACCAATACCCCTTATGAATATAGATGCAAAAATCATCAACAAAGTATTAGCAAGCCAAATCCAGCAACATATAAACAGATAATAAACCATGAGCATGTGGAATTTATCCCAAGAATGCAAGTTCAGTTCAAAATACAAAAACACTTAATATAATACGCTATATCAAGAGAATAAAGGACAAAAACAAAATGAAAATGAAACTAAGAAATCAATTCTATTGTTCATTGCTAGTGTATAGAAATATAATTGAGTTTTGTATGTTGACCTTGTATACTAAAACCTTGCTTAATTCATTTTTTAGTTCTAATAGTATTTTAGTAGATTTCTGAGGATTTTCTATACACAAAATCGTGTCATTTGCAAATAGAGATAGTTTGACTTCTTCCTTTCCAATCTGGAGTCCTTATACTTGTTTTTCTTGCTAGTGGCCTTGGCTACAACTTCCTGTTCTACGTTGAACAGAATTGGAAAGGGTGGACATCCTTATCCTGTTTCTAATCTTGAGGAAAGTATTGAGCCTTTCATGATTACATATGAGGTTATGTTAGTTTTTCATGGATGCCCTTCATTTGATTGAGAAAGTTCCCTTCTGTGCCTAATTTTTTTGGTATTTTATTATAAATGGATGTTGGATTTATGACTGAGTAGTATTCCATTGTGTATATATACCAATATGTTTACCCATTCACCCATGAATGGGCACTTGGGTTGCTTCCAACTCTTGGCTATCGTGAATAATGCTGCGATGAATGTAGGGGTACATATATCTTTTTGAATTAGTGTTTTTGTGTTCTCTGGATGAATACCCGGTAGTAGGATAGCTCAATCATATGGTATTTCTATTTTTAATTTTTTGAGAAATCTCCATACTGTTTTCCATAGTGGCTGCACCAGTTTGCATTCACAGCAGCAGTGCCTGAGGGTTCCCTTTTCTCCCTTTTCTCCACATCCTCTCTAACACATTTATTTCTTGTCTTTTTTTTTTTTTTTTTTTTTGGTGAGGGACACCAGCCCTGAGCTAATGTCCGATGCCAATCCTCCTCTTTTTTGCCAAGGAAGACTGGCCCTGGGCTAACATCCGTCCCCATCTTCCTCTACTTTATACGGGACGCCACCACAGCATGGCTTGACAAGCGGTGCATTGGTGCACGCCCGGGATCCGAACCTGTGAACCCCGGGCCACCACAGTGGAGCACGTGCACTTAACAACTTGCGCCACCGGGCCAGCCCCTATTTCTTGTCTTTTTAAGAATAGCAATTCTGATGGGCATGAGGTGATATCTAATTGTATTTTTTATTTGCATTTTGATTTGCACTGGATTCTTGATGCAAAGAAACTTTGAGACAATATGTGTGTGTGATTTTAAGCTGCTAAATTATGTGGTAATCTATTATGTAGCAATAAATAATACATCTGGAAAATAAATGTAATGAGGTATCCTGAATTGGATACTGGAACAGAAAAATGCTCTTAGTGGAAAACCTACTGGTAAAATATGGAGAAAGTCTGCAGTTAATAGTTTTGTGTCACTGTCAATTTCTCAGTAAAATGTTTTTTCTGCATCTTTTGAGATGATCATAAGTACACTATGATCATGTAAGATGTTAACATTACAGAAAGCTGAAGTGTATACGAAACTCTCTGTAGTATCTTTGCTACTTTCTCTAAAGCTAAACTTATTTCAAAAGATTTCTTTTAGGTATTATTTTGGTACTAAAAAATGAAACAAAAACATAAAGAAAAAGCCTCGAACTCAGGGGATGAATAGACTTGTAGGGAAAGAACAGCAAAGCATCTTCCCTTCTCTATCCACCATTCCAAACACAGGTGCACCTGCTTCAGTAAGACCCTCTAAAGTTCTAGGGACTTTCTGCCTCTTTCTTCCTCCCCTTCATCCTCCCCATTACTCGTCACCAGTTTGAGTCTCAGCAACCACTTCAAAGATAAGTGCCTGTGCCTCACTTATCCCACTTTCATAATCCTCTGGCAGTGCATCTGCAGGATCTCACTAGAGCTTTGTTGGAAGACATGGCTTCTGGACATTAGAAGCCAAGATTGAGAAGTGTCAGTGACAGGGAATGCACATTTCTGCATTCAGGAGAGTGTTTTCTTGGTACAGGGTTTCCTTCTTCAAGTTTCAAAAGACGATCAAGTCCTTGAGAAAACCCGTGATAATTAGGTTCTTTCCATTCAACAGACTCCTTCATGAATACAGTGGGTCTATGTGTTCTTTTGACACTCACATCGTGGAATTCTGTAACCCCGTGCCAGGCCTGAAAGCCACAGATTAGATATGGTCATGGTAGCAAGTGGGCTAGGTGCAAATTTTTTTTTTTTTTGTAAAAACCAAAGTCAGAATGACAGGCCACAAATGAGTCAAAATTAAATCTGGACAAGAAGTGACACAACTCAAAAGTGGCAAATAATAAAACCAACCAATGAGCCCTCAGTGTTCAGGGTTAAGAGAAGACAGGAGTATTTAAGGCCAATCCCTGCTTACACACACTGGAAGTGAGCCTTTAGGTACCAGGCTTTTGGCAGATGAGGGCAAGTGAATGATTCAGGATGTGTTGTGCACGAGTGGAGCAAGCCTAGTAGAAAAAAGAAAAGAACAAGCCCAATGCAACACACCCCAGCCCTCCATGCATTGTCTAAGAGATGGACACAGGCTGAAAGATGACTGCATATGTGCTGGATAAATAAAAATTCTCCCAGTAGAAAGGATCCCCTGCTCATCTCTTACACAGCTCCCTGTTCACAGGCCACAACACTCTTGCTGGATAGCACCATGGTTGTTTTCAGGAGTCATGTCTACAAAGGCTTGAGACAGCATACTGTACTCCCACAGATATCAAACAAAGCTCTTGCTTTAATGGTCTGTAATTATGGGGTATATTCTCCATACCACATTCATGCCTTCAGAAAGAAAACCAGCTCCTGGGGCCTGGACACCTGGAGTGAGAATACAGCTGAGCTGGACCACATTTCTGAGATCAGGATAGCAGGTATTTAGGTGCTGTTATTTTCACATTTGTAATTCAAGAAGCCTTCTCACTCCTCCAAGCTCAAACTTCTCTCTTTAAGAAATGACAGCATCATTTAAATTCCACATCTTAAGACATAGTTATTCCATTCATTTCACTGTAACTGGAGCTCTTATAACCACTAATTGACTTGTCAAATCCCCCTTTCCTCTTCATTTCATTGCATAAATTATAATCTATCATGATATATTCTGTTAATGTCATTCCTCACCAAACTCTTTACCAAAACAAAAACAAGAACAAGAAGAAAAACAAAAACCAAAGCCAGAGTGGCAGGCCATAAACGAGTCAAAATTAAATCTGGACAAGAAGTGACCCAACTCTAAAGTGGCAAATAAAAGAACCAACCAATGAGTCCTGAGTGTTCAGGGTTAAGAGAAGACAGGAGATAGACATATTACTGTACTGCTAAGATGTCACAGGCACAGGTGACACAGTGTTGGCTGTTCACTTAATTCAGCCTACCTGAAGCTTGAAACTCTAGGTACAATTTCAGTCAACATCCTAAATCATGAATTACATGAGTTTCTTTTTCACTTTATGTATTCATCAGGGAACACCAAAGCCCATTCTAATTTCAAAAGTAGAACTGGTCAAAATAGCAAGTAGGCAGAGAAAATCATTTTATAGAGACCACAGTGCATCTTATGCACTGACAAATCATAAAGTGATTTGTATAGCCATCATCCATCTAATTAGAAGGAGGAATTGGAAAGAAGAAAAAGATATAAAATTGTAGGGATTGAAGAATTAAATTTGGAACATCACTTATAGGGAGCATTGTTTATATGTCTAAGATTAGGGCAGACATTCTCAAGACACAGCTTCTTCTAAGTCTTTAGAAAGCTGCTGCTCCAGTGCAAACATTCAACTAACTCTTAGCCATTGTTATTTTCCTTCTCAGTGGATTTGTTGAGCCATAGTTTAAAAAATTACTTCTCCATATCTAATCTAGGAATTCCAGTAGTTCCCTAAAAACTCTAATATCTCTAATAGTCAAGTAGAAGACAAATGGAGTTGGTAAACTTATATGAAACTACATTTAAGCATATTTCCTCAATAATATACCAGAATACAACAGATGAGACACCACGATTTTACACTGAGAAAAGGGCAGTCACAGAGAAAAAGAGAATATTCCACAGATGGTAGAGTGCACATTTTTACATCTTCAAAGAGAGATGTATCTTAAAATTGATAGTGTACAAACATTATTGTCCAAAAGGAAATCATAATGAGGTGGTCATTGTGTGCACATGCATGAACTTGGTCTAAAAACCTTCCATTGCCACATTTTGGTAATATCATTAGCATCAAAACTTGCAGAAAGTGTAGAAGGTTGAAAGATAATCTCACAAAGAGAAGTATCAGACTATCTCAAGAAATGTGGCATCCCTAAAGCTCCTGATTAGCACAGATGATGCTAATGTGGGGAAAACCATGGGCAAGATGAGTTGAAAAGTGATTCAGAGAATTTTGACTTCGAATGGGAGAAATTTTAGGAATACCTTTGTCTGTGCATTTTACTTATATATTCCTTCTCTTGTAATCATAAGAGTGGTAGAAGACAAATACTCACATTTATATAAGTTTAAAAGAACGTTTTCAATAATTATAAGATAAAAATTCTAAGTGATAAGAAATGTTGGGGGCTGGCCCTGTGGCTTAGTGGTTAAGTGCGTGCACTCCACTACTGTCGGCCGGGGTTCGGATCCCGGGCACGCGCCGATGCATCACTTGTCCGGCCATGCTGAGGCGGCTTCCCACACACAGCAACTAGAAGGATGTGCAACTATGACATACAACTATCTACTGGGGCTTTGGGGAGAAAAAGGTAAAAAAAGGAGGAGGATTGGCATGGATGTTAGCTCAGGGCTGATCTTCCACACAAAAAAAGAAAGAAAGAAAGAAAGAAATGTCTGTGTCATAGTTTTGTCAGTGGTTCTATTCTTTCCTTGTGACATACACAAAAATGATGCAAATTGGTGCAAATCAGTTTTGCAATTACCTAGAAAAAGCTGTCAATATTGGCAAATACTGACTTAGTGGTTATTATAGACCTGGTACTAGTCTACACTCTTTGTGTATTATTAGTTCATTCAATACTCACATTTCAAGAGGTAGGTGCTACTATCACTCCCAAGTTCCAGTTCTGAACCTGAGCTAAATTACTATAAGAAAGGGAAGGAAGAATCTCAAGTATGACTCATTCTGCCTTGAGTCTTTGCATCAGCTATGTTAGAATATCTTTTCTTTTTTATGGTAAATACTTTCTATGTCTAGTTTAAGAAATGTTACCCTACCCCAATGTCATGAGTTTATTTTCCAATACTACGTTCTAGATACTGTATTAAATTGTTTTTATATTTTAGGTCTATGATTCACATGGAATTCACTTTGTGTGTAACGTGATGTCAAAGATCAGATTTTATTTCCCTCTGTGGCTAATCAACGTTAGAACATTTATTGAAAACTCTATCTTTCCCCTACTGATCTTTCTTAGAAATTATTTGCTTTTATATGCATGTGTCCATTTTCGAGCTCTCTTTTCTTTTTTTCATTTATTTATTCTCTATCTTTGTGCAAATACCACACTGAGAAAGCCAGCCCATATTCCAATCCTTATCCACTCCTCTCTGTGGAGGGGGCCCAGCTTGGGTGAGGAACCAAAGACTCCTTTCAGAGTGAGGAGAAATCTGTAGTGCTCCCAGCAGCCCCATCCTGTTACCTCACCGCTGCTTAGTACTGAGCTCTGTCCTCAGTAACAAATTCTGTACCGACAGACTTGAAAACCAGTTTTCATCAGAAGTACTAATTTTAAAAATCCAGAGGTATATTGGAAGGCTTTGGTTTGTACCAGGCTAAATCACACAGTATTGCTTCAGCAACCTGTCCCCTTCTCGTCATTTGGAAAGGTTTCTAGCATACTGCAATGCAGAACAAGGAATTACAGTAATAGGGATCAAAACTCACATCTCTGCAATCTGAAGAGCTGTTCAGTCTGCTGCAGCCAGTCTTCTCATGGGCCATCTGGTAGTCCCCTTATATCTCTAGACCCTAATTCACCCCTTATCAAGAGTTATTCTTCATTTCCTGGAATTGTAGGATCTCACCCCCATATGACTTTGTGAGAGTCCCAAAAGCCATGCTGTGTTGTATACATGGAGGGAGAATCAAGGGTCTGAACACATTTGCATTCACATTGGGCTATATTTTGTTCTGATTCTACAGAGGAAGGACAGAAAATAGTCCCCAGTGACCCATGGACTTAGTGGAGGGGGAAGGGGCCAACTAAGACAGGGCAACTAGAGCTTCCCCCATCTCAACACCCTTCAACTCAGTCTTCTCCCTACACAATGGAGGTTAGGGCACAAGTACAGAGCTCCCAACCATGTGACAACACAAGTAGTCATGCTCCACAAAGCTCCCTCCAAGTACTGAAGTCAGAAGTGGGTCCTATTTTCCCATCTCATGGTTGGCCTTCAGCACCTCCATCCCAGGAAGTGAATCTACACAGTTAAAAGCCCAGATACCTCATACTCTCAGAAAACTCAATTTCACATGGCTTGGACAAGGTGTGGTCATATCTCATGCCTATCAAAGTGCTTTCATTCTGAGCCTTGCCCACAGGACCTCTGGTGATTAGAGGTCTGGAGTGATGGATTTGGTTCACAGAGAACCCCCCTCCCAGCTGTGTCTATGAGCAGAGTGGGCTTCCTAAGGCACTCTCAGTGTCATCTCACCTTCATAAGGGCATGGGTACCACCAAGCTCTTATCTCACCTTTCCTCAAACTCCTTTTTTTAATTCTAGATCATAAAACATCAACATTCAGAATTTGTCTTTTCCCTCCACATTGCAACCAGGGACCCTTATATTCTACCCTACATTCCGAATCATCACAAATATGTATTTCACTAAATTTAAGAGGTCATTCACTTCAAATTTTATGTAACATTAAGAAAAAGCAAGAGCATAGCCAATTAAATAATGACTCAATTCCAAGAAGCCACTGATTCAAGGATGTTAAAATGTAAAAAATGTTCATATTAAAAATAATAAATATTTCTGAACAAGGAGAGTTTCGTGAAGTGGAGTGATAAAATTGGAAAGACATTTATGAGTTACTGATAAGGGAATATCATTGCTGACCAGAAACCATATAGAATGAATGAATATATGGGATGAAATGGCAAAATCACCTTCCTGAAACCCACCTAGCCTTCTCTATGGTCCTGGAAATCCCTCCATTCACCAAGAAGTGTGTGCAGTCTCCAATAACATTTCTCCCAGCCAAGAGAAAGAAAGATTCAGGAGTGAGCTGTGGGTTGCTTTTCAATTCTGGACCAGAAACCACTAAGCACACAATGGTGGAGAGGCTACATGTCCGTAGATCAAAGCATCATCTGGACTGAATGCCACTGAAGGGGGATTGGTACGGCCCCTTCTCCAATCTCCTAAGTCACAAGCTTCCTCTTTTCTTTGAGAAATGATTAGTGTATAGCTGCCATGGAGAGTAACTGGAGGCCCCAAGAACACCAAGCAGACACCAGGGAGAGCCCTATCACCACAAAGGATTGCAGACGTTTCTTCATGCTCCCTTACCTCCTTTTCACTTGCCTTATAACCAGCTCTTTTTCCCCCACGGGAAAACCTAACAATGAGATTATAAGTCTATAACAGATTTCCCTGGTAGAGCCCATTCTACAGCATGACATCAGTCCCCACAGCAGCCTCCTAGACAGAAAGGGATTATGATTATGGAGATCAGAGATTGGATAGGAAGAGCTGGGCTGGCAGGAGAAGGTCTCAGCTTTCCGAGGTCAGGTTTCCTCAGGCACAGTTGTTCTCTTCAGAAATCCTCTAGTCACCCCTCTGTCCTCTGAAGCCTTTAGGACATACCTGCCAAAACTATGGTTGATATTTCTCTTTCATTCATAAAATCATGAATTATTAGAGTCTCTTCTTTAACTCTGCACCTTTGAGGTACCACCAGAGCCCTTTCCTAATAGTTCCATGTTACATGTGGAGGGGTCACAGATGGGCAAAAACTTCTGAGAAGTTATCCTGATGATTGTTTCCACAGTAAAAGGTCAAAACACAGATCTCAATAAGCCATGGACTCAGACAAAGGGAAGGGCAGGTAGGGGGAGAAAATTAAGCCTACCACACCCATCCACAACTTCTTTCTGCAGGGAGCCAAGGTCAGAGAGCAGCCAGCAAGAAGGTGTCACAGAGAATCAAGAAAAATATCTCCATATGTCTGTCCCACTTCACAGAGCTGCAGGAGTGTTACAGAGACAGAGTTTGCACAGAGACACCTGAACACCAGCCATACCCAAAGGATTCAATTAAAAAAATTTTCTGGCTTTGGTGCTGAACATTTTTTTCCATACTAGGCTCAACATCTACACATCTTGTCCACACCCCATAGTCAAAGGGAAAAGCAGCCTGGAATAACGAATGAGGATGGATGGAAAACTAGCTCATATCTGGGGTCAGAAGAGCTCCAGAACAGACGTACTAGCCACATAACCTTTTGGAAACCTCATCGCCGCTCACAGACATTTGTTCCCCTACTACCTCTCATTTCAATATACGTCTACCAGAATTTAGTTTTTCACTCTCCATGTGCTTTCAACGTGGATCCTCACAGATCTACCCAAAACAAGTACATGTGGAAAGGGGACCTTTGATCTGAGTGTAGTATCCTGGCTAATTCTACTTGTGTTCTCTCAACAGTGACGAGAAAGAAACTGAAAGGATGAGCTTAGGGAGGAAAGGAAGGCACCCTCTCCACCTCTCTGTTCCTCAAGTCAGCCTCGGAGAGTACAAACAGGAAGCACAGAAGCAAAGTAGGCCTTCCAGTAAGACTGTGGAGCCAAACCTTGCCGACAGCGAAGGGCATCAGTTGTCTCCTCCCCTTCTCAACTGCCTGCCACTGGCTCTGTTCTCAGGAAATGAGTCTATAGAATTATAAGTCTACAGAATAATGAGTCTGAAAATGAATGCAATTGAAAGCCCAATTTCAAAGGATCTGAACACTTTAGGATCAAATCAGAAATATGTCTCAGCACTCCCAATCACTAAACAGACAAAGCTTCTGGGGGTCACTGACCCAGAATGAGAAATGCACAAAGCACAGACACTGGATAGTAGCCATGAAGAGAAGGGTGCCAGCTGAGCTCCTATTCTTCCTCATTCAGTGCTTAGGAAATGTTTTGGCTGCACCAGACTCTTAACTTAAACCCTCTTTACTTTTTAATCTATGCCTTGAATTACTTTGAGAGATTTTATTATTACCTTATGATAAGGCCCTCTGATATGAGGACTTACTTGTTACCACAGTAGAACCTATCCTATCCTGGGTAATAAAATGGTTTAAGAGTTCAGTGGAGTTTGGGGACTTAAATAGAGACAAAATGCAGTGAGAATATATAAAACGGCTGATCATCTTCATTAATCAAGAGAGATGAATGGTCAGGTGGAGAAAATTGCAAAGACAAAAACCAAAACCTGGCTTCTCTTCATCTTCCTAAACTTCCTCACATATGCTATGAGCATAGGCACAGTCACTATGGCAACCAGTTCAGGGCAAGATTGAGCTTTGCACTGAAAACAGAGAGCAGGAAGACCCCCTGCCCCCATTAGGTAAGAGTACCTCTTGACTAAGACTTAGAGAGCTCCACTTTTCTTTTGCTTCTTTCTCAGACTTTGATCCACTGATAGCCTATCCCAATGCACTAGACAATGCATGAGACCCACTTGGTGAGCTTGGGGAAACATAATTGCTGGGCTCCATCTCCAGAGTTTCTAATTCATTAGGTCTGGGGTGGGTTCCAATAACCTGTTTCAACTCCAGTCTTAGCTACTTGTCAAATCCTATTCTTCTTTTCCCTCTAGTTTCTAACTAGTTCTTTAGTGCCAAAACCAGGGATGTCATCCCTCCTAAGCCTCCACAAAGCCTCTCTGAAGCATAGTCACAATGGGAAAGGTAAGTGTTGTAGGAAGGGATGATAGATGGTGGAGCCACACTGAGATTTGGACAGGAGTTACTCTAAAGAATGGCAAAATAGCACAGAATGAGGTCAGGGGGCTGTGTTTAAAAGAGGATGAGGTTCTCTGAGCAGTATGCCAACACAAGGGCACGGGTCCCACAGGTTCCACTGTGCACCAGGCTCCAAACAGGGTGAACAGGTGCCATGGAATTCTAGAGGAAGGAGTATCGCCCAATTACTCCATATCTCCATAATCCACTGTTGCCAGGAAATAGTGATATTGGCCCAGACAACACAATTCTCAGAAGGCAGTCATTTCAAACATGTACACATGCATTAGACCAACATTGAAGCCAGATCTGAAGGTCACATTCCCACTCTGTGGCAAGGAACGGATTCTGGAGATTAGAAGCCTGAAAGGAGGAATGTAGCTGACTGGGCACAGAGCTCATATTTCTGCATCCGGGATTGTTAGTTCTCTTTACACAGACTTCATGAATCCCCCTTCCACCCTGGACAGTCTCATGTGAAACAACTGGCACAGATTCACCCAAAATATTAAATAAGAATCAGTCGAGTAACTCCAGTTTTTTTTTCTTTACTTGACATTTTTACTTGGACCCCATAGCTCATTCCAAACCATAACACCTTAGAGTTAGATGTAGCCAGAGGTGTTGAGAGCAGAGCAGCAATTTTAATGCTGAGCAAGAGTATTGCTGAAGTGACAGATCATGAAATGGCTGGTTCCAACCCAGGGAGCACAGAGGAAAATGCTGCAGGGAGATGGATACAAAACACTTGTGTGTATGGATGTCAGGGGATAAGAAATGCATCTGATAGATTCCCAGAATCATAAAACCTACCAAGATTGAATCATGAAGAAATAGAAAATCTGAACAGACCAATAATAAGTAAGGAAATTGAATCAGTAACCAAAACTTCCCAACAAAGAAAATCCCAGGACCAGATGGATTCATGGGTGAATTCTACCAAACATTCAGAAAAGAATTAACACCAATCCTTCGCAAACTCTTCCAAAAAATTGAAGAGGAGGGAACACTCCCAAACTCTTTTTACAAGGCCAACATTACCCTGATACCAAAGCCTGATAAGGGCATTACAAGGAAAAAAACCTACAGGCCAATATTGCTGATGAATGTACCTACAAAAATTCTCAACAAAATACTAGCAAAGTGAATTCAACAACACAATAAAAAGATCATATACTGTGATCAAGTGGGATTTATCCCTGAGATGCAAGGGTGGTTCAACATATGGAAATCAATAAATGTGACACATCGCATTAACAGAACAAAAGATAAAAATCATATGACCATCCAAGATGCAGAAAAAAGCATTTGACAAAATTCAACATTCTTTCCTGATAAAAACTCTCAAAAAATTAAGTATGTAATGAATGTACCTCAACAT
Organism: Diceros bicornis minor; assembly: GCF_020826845.1. NCBI lineage: Eukaryota > Metazoa > Chordata > Mammalia > Perissodactyla > Rhinocerotidae > Diceros > Diceros bicornis. Next base: position 76,874,247 of record NC_080744.1, read on the forward strand.
AACAAAGGCCATATATGACAAGCCCACAGTTAACAACATGCTTAATGGTGAAAGGTTGAAAGCTTTTCCTCTAAGATCAGGAACAAGACAACAGTGCTCACTCTCACCACTCCTATTCAACATGGTGCTGTAAGTCTTAGCCAGAGGAATTAGGCAAGCAAAAGAAATAAAAGCAATCCAAATCAGAAAGGAAAAAAGTAAAACTGTCTCTGCAGATGACATGATCTTGTACATCGAAAATCATAAAGACTCCATCAAAAACTATTAGAACTAATAAATTTATTTAGCAAAGTTTCAGGATACAAAACTAACATGCAAAAATCAGGTATGTTTCTATACACTAACAAAGAACTATCTGAAATCTAAATAAATAAAAACATTCCACTGACAATAGCATCAAAAATAAATCAATATTCAGGAATAAATGTAACCAAGGACGTGAAAGATATATACAATGAAAATTATAAGACATGAGAGAAACTGAAGAAGACACAAATAAATAAAAAGATATTCCATGTACATGAATAAGAAGAGATAATATTGTTAAAATGTCCATACTACCCAAAGCCATCAATAGATTCAATGCAATCGCTATCAAAATTCCAATGGCATTTTTCACAGAAATAGAAAAAACAATCCTAAAATTTGTGTGTAATCACAAAAGATCCCAAATAGCCAAAGCAAAATTGAGAAAGAACAAAGCCAGAGGCATCACATTTCCTGATTCCAAACTATATTACAAAGCTATAGTGATCAAAACAGTATGGTATAGGGCCGGCCCCGTGGCTTAGCGGTTAAGTGCGCGTGCTCCGCTACTGGCGGCCCAGGTTCGGATCCCAGGTGCGCACCGACGCACCGCTTCTCCAGCCATGCTGAGGCCGCGTCCCACATACAGCAACTAGAAGGATGTGCAACTGTGACATACAACTATCTGCTGGGGGTTTGGGGAGGAAAAAGGAGGAGGATTGGCAATAGATGTTAGCTCAGAGCCAGTCTTCCTCAGCAAAAAGAGGAGGATTAGCATGGATGTTAGCTCAGGGCTGATCTCCCTCACAAAAAACAACAACAACAAAAATCAGTATGGTATTATCACAAAAACAGACACATATACCAATCGAACAGAACTGAGAGCCCAGAAATAAATCCATATGTATAACACCAATTAATTTTTGATAAGAGAGCAAAGAATACACAATGGGTTAAGGATAATCTCTTCAATAATGAAAATGGTGTTAGGAAAACTAGATATTCACATGCAAAATAATGAAAATGGATCCCTATCTTAAACCACTCACAAAAATTAACTTGAAATGGATTAAAGACTTAAATGTAACACCTGAAATTATAAAACTCCTAGAATAAAACATAGAGAAAAAGCTCCTTGACATTGGTCTTGGCAATGATTTTTTGGATATGCCACTTAAAGCACAAGCAACAAAAGCAAAAATCAACAAGTGGGATTATATCAAACTAAAAAGCTTCTGCACAGCCAAGCAAACAATAAACAAAATGAAAACATACAGAAAGGAAGAAAATATTTGGAACCCATCTACTTGATAAAGGGTTAATACTCGAAAATACATAAGAAACTCATACAACACAATAGCAAAAAACCTCAAATAATACAATTAAAAAATGGGCAGAAGAGCTGAAAATACATTTTTCCTATATGGAAAGTGGCATATGTATATGAAAAAGTGCTCAACATCACTAACCATAAGGGAAATGCAGATCAAAACTACAATGAGATATCACTGCACAACTGTTAGAATGGCTATTAGCAGAGACAAGAGATAACAAGTGGTGGTAAGGATGTGGAGAAAAGATAACCCTAGTGCATTGTTGGTGGGACATAAATTGGTACAGTTATTATGGAAAACAGTATGGAGGTTTCTCTAAGAATTAAAAATAGAATTACCATATGATCTAGCAATCTCATTCTGGGTATATATCTGAAGGAAATGAAATTGGTATCTTGAAGAGTATCTTCATTCCCATGTTCATTGTAGCATCATCCACAACAGCAAAGGCATGGAAACAACCTAAGTGTCCATCAACAGATAAATGGATAAAGAAAATAGAATATTATTCAGCCATAAAAAAGAAGGAAATCCAGATATTTACTACAACATAGATGAACTTTGAGGGCAGTATGCTAAGTGAAATGAAATGACTCAGAGAAAGACATATACTGTATGATCTCACTGACATGTGGAATCTAAAGAAGCCAAATTCACCGAAATAGAGAGTACAATTGTGATTTCCAGGGGGTGGGTAGTTTGTGGAAATGGGGAGATGTTGGTCAAGGGGTACAAACATCCAGTTATAAGATGAACAATTTCTGGAGATGTAACGTAGAGCATGCTGACTATGTTTAATGCTGTACTGCATACTTGAAAGTCGCTGAGAAAGTTGGTCTTAAACAGTCTCACCATACACACACACAAATTGTAATTATGTGTGGTGATGGAGGTTTTAACTAAACTTATCCTGGTAATTATTACAAAATATATATATGTATCAAATCATCACGTTGTACACCATAAACATACACAATGTCATGTGTCAATTATATCTCAATAAAGCTGGAAGAAAAAAAAAGAAATGCATCTGAGATGGAACATTGCTCATATTTCTCAGATCTGGGTAGAAGTTCCTAAAATTCATCTTCCTCTAAATACCTAGAAAACCAGCACCCACTTAAAAGCTCAACTCATCCAAATTCTTTGGCCATTGACTCTTAGGGTAGCACCTATGTCTAAAAGAGGGACCCCTTGCAGCCTTTAGAAGTCTCAGAAACCTGTCCTTATGTCTCAGCAGGGAGTTTGTGGTGGCCACTAAATGGTGGACAAGCAGCATGGGCTCATTTACAGGAAAAGACAGACTAAAGAATGGCAAAGAAGCATCTCTCCTGCTCTCCCACACCTGCCACTCCTGCATATGTTCCTTGCATCAGGAAGGGGGCACCAATACGAAGAAGATCCTACATGTTCTTCATATGCCATAAGGCTCCCAGAAAATTCCTCCCAGCACTGTGGATTGCCTTCAAGGAAATCTTATATACCTTTGCCCACCCTCTTGCCCAAACCCTTTGAGGATGCTTGATGCCAGCTTTATTCTCAGCACTTAAAAACATGCATATTCCAGCACTTAAAAACATGCATATTCTCAGAGGACCTCCTCATGTTAAAGGAAACTGCAGTGTTGCCCCTCCTCAGCACAGACTTTGCTCTACTCTCTTCAAGGGGGCTGTTACCATGATCTGTTCTTAGGGACCAAATCTTCATCTATGAATCTCAAAATGTTTCCACCGAGGGTTCTCAGCTATAAATTTCTGAACGTGCTCTTTTGGACGAGGCTGCATCACCACACAGCATGTCCTTAGCAGCATAGCATGTTGCTCCCAACCCCCTGTCTTGAAAACATTTCCAAGATTTAGCAGCCTGGCCTGGGTAACGAGGCTGACAGCAACTCTGTTCTCATAAACTCCCCAAAGACGCTTCACCGCCCCCACCACAGGCTCACGACAGCCACCTAGTTAATCACACACCTTCGCACATACGCATTCAGTAGGCAGAGACGCAGCAGGTACATGGGGACAAGGCATCCAGCAAGCAAAGTGCGTAAATCTGAGCAAAGTCACGTTTTAGCCCGTCTCCATGGCAACAGAAAGGAGAAAACAGGCAATCAAGGATAATAAGCTCTGTGGGCGGATGAACCTGTGAGAGCAAGCTAAGCCCCCATCCTTCCTTTTCTCCTTTTTCCACCCCCATGATCTCTCTGGAATATAAACAAGCATCAAGCCCCAGTAAAGATGCCCTTCAGGGCTCCATGACGACTTCCCTCCCTCCATCCTGCCTCCCCCGCTGGCTTGGATGAACCACCTTTCTGCAAAACGCCTCCATTTCAAACAATCTGGTGACTATATGGCCACTTCGCAACCAAATCCATGAGCCTGACCAGAAGCGGCTTCTGAGGGACAGCGGCTGGGACAGTGAGGATGCAGCAAACATAGCTTAGAGGCTAGACGGCTGAAAACAGAACAATGCTTCTCTTTCATCATGCTATTTTTCCCTTCTTTTCCCCAATTATTTATTTTGAAAAATTTCAAACCCATAGGAAAGTTGAAAGGATAGTAAAGTAAATCTCTGTAATATCCTCACCTTAATTGACCAGTTGTTAACAACTTGGCATGTTAATGTTCTATTCATTTATCTATGTATCTATGTGTCTATGTATCTACCTATCAACCTATCAATCATATTTGTTTTACCACTACACAACTATGATGGTATTATCACATCTAAGAAAATTAAGACCAATTCAATAATATTTAATATGTAGTCCATATTTAAATTTTATCAATTTGTCCCCCAGATATCTTTTGCAGCTTTTTATTTTTTTGAATCCAGAATGCAACCAAAGTTCATGCATTGCATTTAGTTGTTTTGTCTCTTTTAATCCATCACAGCCACCTCCTCTCCACCAATGCACACACACACATGCTTTTTTAAATGACATTGTTTTTCAAGAGTCCAAGAAAGTTGTCTTGTAGAATGTTCTACATTCTGGATTTGTCTGATTTTTTCCCCTCAGGATTAGATTTAGGTTAGGTTGCCAAACCATCGGGGATGCTGAATTTGATCACTGCCCCATTGTACAGGCATGTTTTTCCCTTTGGGATGGATAAGTTTTCTGTGCAGTGATGCTTTGAGACCACATGACTACCCTGGTACCTAAAAGCCTTTCACCTGATGATTGTAGCCTTGTCAAATTCTCCTGCCTGAATGAGTTAGTGCATTGGGGGTTGGAAAATGCTAATTTTCTACTTCTGCCACTCCTTCTGTAGTTATGACCGAGCAAAAGAAAGAAGAGCTCCTCCCAAATAATTCTTTTTATCTATCTCCCTATCTTTCTTTTATTATATATCTATCTATCTATATATTTCTCCATTGCTCTATGTCTTTATTGAGGTAAAATCCAAAAGCTGCATGTATTGAAGATGTACAGAGTGGTGAGTATTGGTGAGTATATACCCATGAAACCGTCACCATAAACAAGATAGTTTTGATAAATTAGAAGTTTGATCTTATTTGATAAATAAGATGTTAACATTAGGGGAAGCTGAGAGAAGTGTATACAGAAATTTTTTGTACTATCTTTGCAATTTTTATATAAATATAAACTTATTCCAAATTAAAACAAAAATAAAAGACAATGAAATACAATACAGCAAGAAAAAAGAACCAAAGGAACACAATGTTATAGATGAATCTCAAACTCACTATACTGAGTAAATAAGCCAGACAAAAAAGAACATATGCTGTATTATTTTACGTATATAAAATTCCAAAAAGTGAAAACTAATCTACAGTGAAAGAAAGCATATCTGAGGTTGCCTATTGATGAGATTGGAGAGAGGAGGATGAGATTACAAAGGGTCACAAAAATTTGGGGGGACTGATGAAAATATTTATCAAAACTAAGACACTCTCCTTTGCCCATTATTTAATCATTTATTTGTTCTTTTTGCTATTGAATGTTTGAGTTCTTATATGTTTTAGATATTAACCCCTTATCAGATATATGGTTTGCAAATATTTTCTCCCATTCTCTAGGTTGTCTCTTCATCCAGTTGATTGTTTCCTCAAAGAAACATACAAGGGCCAACAAATGTGTGAATAGTTGCTCAGTATCACTAATCATCAGGGAAATGCAAATAAAAACCACAATGGGATATCACCCCACACCTGTTAGAATGGCTATTACCAAAAGAAAACATAACATGAGATAACAAGTGCTGGTGAGAATATGGTGAAAAGGAAACCCTAGTGCAATGTTGGTGGGAATGTAAGTTCCTGCAGCCATTATGGAAAATGGTATGGAAGATTCTAAAAAAAATTAAAAATCGAGCTACTACATGATCCAGCAGTCCCACTTCTGGGTATATATAGATCCAAAGGAAATGAAATCAGTATCTTGAAAAGATATCTGCACTCCCATATTCATTGCAACATTAGTTACAATAACCAAGATATAGAAATAATCTAAGTGTCTAGACACTTAGACACTTTGATTGACTGTCTTAGACACTCAGATTGATTGACAGTCACCTGGACACTTAGATTCATACACTCATGTTGTCATGAATGGCAAGATTTCCTTCTTTTTTAAGGCTGAGTTGTATTCCATTGTGTGTGTTTATTTGTGTGTGTATATACACATACACACATACATACACAATGTGATACTATTCAGCCTTAAAAAGGGAAGGCATTATTCTATATTTGACAACATGGATGAACCTGGAAGACATTAAGCTAAGTGAAATAAGTCAGACACAAAAAGACACTTATTATATATCTCACTTACATGTGGAATCTAAAAAAGTCAAATTCATAAAATCAGGGAGTAGAATGGTGGTTGCCAGGGGCTGGCGCATGAGAGAAATGAGAGATGATGGTCAAAGAGTACAAAGTTTCAGTTATGGAGTTGTGAGGAAGTTCTTCAGATCTAATGAAAAGCATGGAAACTATAGTTAATAATGCAGTATTGTATACTTGAAATTTGCTAAGCAAGTAAATCTTAAGTGTTCTCAACACACAGAACAATAATAACTATATGACGTGATAGATATATCTATTAGTTTGATGTGGTAATAATTTCACAATGTATATTATTAAAACATCACATTGTATACCTTAAATATACATGATATTTATTTGTCAATTATACTTCAATAAAGCTGGAAAAAAATTAAGACATTAGCATTGGTACAAAATATTAACTAAACTTGACTTCACAAGTTTTCACTTTAATACCATTTCTTTTTGTTGCTCTCTCCGCAGTTTCCTATCCATTCCAGAGCTCACAGACTGGGACATCAGGGAGTTTGTGCGCTCTATACTTACATCTAGGATATGCAGATTTTCACCCAAAGTCCTAGACCAAGGAGTTGTATGTTGATAGGAAAGCAGGTGAACAGAGCAAGACAGTTATTATGGATAGGTGTATCAACCTCAACAAGCATATTTTTCCTGTTCCTGTATTCTGTTCTTGGATACTATGTTGCATTTAGTCAGCATGTCTCCTCAGTCTCCTCCAATCTGTGACAGTTTCTCAGGTTTTTTGTTTGTTTGTTTGTTTTTCATGACCTTAACACTTTGGAAGAGTACTGGTCAAGTATTTTGTGGAATGTCCTTTTATTTGAGTCTATTTGATGTTGTCTTATAATTAGCCTATGGTTATGGGTTTTGGAGACAAGTACTACAGAAGTGAAGTGCCCTTGTCATCATATCCCATCAGGGATACATGTTATCAACATTATATGTTACTGGTGATGTTAAACCTGACAATTTGATCAAGATAATATCTGGCAGTTTACTCCACTGTATAGCTACTATTGTTCGCTTCCCATACTTGTTAGAAGAAAGTTACTAAGCCCACACTCAAAGGAGGAGAATTAAGCTACACCTCCTTGGGAAGGGAATATCTACGTTTATATTTTGGAATTCTCATGTAAAGAAGATTTGTCCTTTCCCTACTATTTATTTGTGTGTGCAATCATTTATTTTTAAATATCAGTATGGTCTCATAGATATTTATTTTATTCTTTGGGCTATAATCCAAAAGTATTGTGTTTTTCAAACTGTACCAGCTTTGCTTGGCCATTAGGAGCTCTTTCAGTCTATTCCTGTGTCTTGTGACATGACATGTACCCATCTTTGTTTGTTTGTTTACTTACTTTCTGGCACTATAAAATTCTTCAGGTTCATCTGTGTTTTTCTTTCCCTAGCCCTAGAATCATCTGAAGCCCTGGTTCCTTTACTGAGAAATAGTATTTAGAAACTAAGATCTGGGCATTGTATGTGATCATTGCTACTAGAATGTTGCTGCTTCTAGGATCTCTTAGTGGACAGAATCAGAAAATACAAGGCATGCCTAGTCTTTACTGAGTTTATTAAAATGCTTGTCCCACCAAGCTCTTGGCTTTACTTCATGAAACTCCATTCATTTGGTTATTCCATATTTTAAACTAGCGACTAAAAGAATTTAATTCCTCTTTCACTCCTTAACCGGAGATAGTAATATTCTACGTCAAAACAAAATCCTCATGGTTACATACCAGGCTAACAAGTAAGTGAAACTGGGCAACTTGCATGGAGCCAAATGAGAGAGTGTGTGTTGTGAAAAAATTATAACCTGCCTGATGTAAGAGGGATGAATGGTCAGTCAGGTCCCCTGGCTTTTCCAGCTTGCCCCCACCCCAAATCTCCCCACATATACTGTGAGCTATGAAAACAGCATAGTTGCAATGAAGACCCATCACACAGTGCATAAAGTACAGTGTGGAGGCTCCAGGAAACAATCCTGGCTTGTCCTGTTGCTCTCTCACCTCATAATCCCAGAGAAGATCTGTGATTACCCCCTGCTATTCTCAGGAACAAAATATGAAAAACTGTGAAATTTTTACAATGTTGTAAACCAATGTTACTGCAATAAACAAAAAATTAAAATAAATAAATAAATAAATAAATAAATAAATAAATAAATAAATAAAAAGTCATTGCCAAAAAAAAAAAAAAAGAAAAAGAAAAAGAAAAACTGTGCACGCAAATCCCAATTGTCTCTCTAGACACAAAATTTTGGGGATATCTGGATCTTTCCACACACATGGCACACAGTGTGTCCTCATCATTTGCTTTTGAGTCTCCAAAGTTTTTGAGACTTGAAAGCCAAGAGGGAGTAATGCTGATAGCAGAGAAGATGGGGCAGTTTCTCAGATTTATCAGGCAACATTGTTTTCTTCACTCAGTTGTCCTGATGTGCAAATCTAAGACTTTCAATGTATGCCTCTGAAACTGCAGTTTCCTATCCATTCCAGAGCTTACATCCTGGAATATCAGAGAGTTTGTGCACTTGATACGTACATCTGGGATATGCAGAGCCCCACCCAAAGTCCTAGACTAAGGAGCTACATGTTGATAGGAAAGGAGGTGAACAGAGCAAGATAGATATTACGGATAGGTGTCAACCTCACTAAGTATATGTACAATAAAAAGATTCTGCAGAAACAAAGAGCTTTGGGTGTGCATGGGGGGAGGGGCCAACTAAGGTGAGGAAGAAAATAGAAAGACAAACAACCTTCCTCTCCCATCCGTATTTTGTGATCTATGAGAAAGGCACAGGTTGAAGGGAAGAAGCTGGAAGGACAGAAAAGAATCTGCTGACGGAAGATGCTCTCACCTGGCAGAATGAGCAGCTGCCGCCTGCCGCCTGCTTTCTCCCACCATGTGCCCTCACCTGTTTGAATATCACCAACTTCTATTCCCAGAGGAGCCCAACCTGCTTAGATTTTCGCTGGACACCACATCTCCCTAGACATCTTCCCAGACACAGTTCCAAGCTGTGGCTTGAACCCAACCACATTGGGAAGCATCACCTCTCCTCACTTCAGTCCAAACTGGGGGCTGAACCTGGGTGAGGAGAGAAGCTGGCAAGGACAGAGCTCAGGTTTCTTAGTCATGGAAGGCCATTCCATAGGTGCTGACATTTGGGCAATTTGGCCACCAGGAACCCCTCTGGCTCTCTGAGCTCTTACCTCAGCCCTGGTCAACTTTCACAGGATTTTCCATTCCTTGTCTTAAATAGATCATGGGCAGCTGTTCTTGTCATTTTATTCTCCATGTTGCTACCCCCTTGCCAAGCCTCATTCTCATTGTTACTTTAGACACTGTGAGAGATGGCAGGGTGTGCTGGGTAGGAACACAGAGTTGGCCTTGCAATCATCTGGGTTCAAACCCTGATTCTGACCCTCATGAGCTGTGTAAATCAATTCTGACCCTCATGAGCTGTGTAAACCATTTAACTTCTCTGTGCTGTTATTTCAACTATAAAGTGGGAAAAATAATAATAACACTGATAACATAGTGTTCTAATGATGTTTAAAAGAGTAATTGTACAAAGTCCTGAGAACAGTACCATGCACCTCAGAACTGTTATAAAAGTGTAGGGGCACCTATTAAGAGTTGTCATTGCTCACAAGCCTGTCCAAAATCTCAGCACTGCCCAGGTACTTCCAGGACAGGCAGGAAGTCTGATGCTGCAGTTAATGTGTTCAGGGCCAGTAGGGGCTAGACATAAAATGCTGAAGACCAGAAGATGTCCTCCAGAAAGGACAGAACGTTTCCCCAGGGGTACAATGGCAAATACGTATTTTGAAGACCCTGCACTTTAAGCACTTACAAATAATTATATGAAACAGGCAGTTTATACCCAATACCGAAGTCAAGAATTATTAGGGCATGGTTAATGATTTCCTTACTCAACAATCCCAAAGATGGCTCCAAATCCTAGCTTCCAAGAAATCTTCAGTTGCAAAGAGAATGCTCAAAAGAGGTTGAGGTGGGCAGGAAGAGATAGAGATGAAGATATTTGGGAATGAAGCTGACAGGGAGCGCTTTCAGCCTTTTATTCACAGTTCCATAAGACCTCTGCTGCCAAATCTTCCATATGGCAATCATCTGGAGTCACAGATACAGTACAGAATGCTGTGCTGACCTGTGAATGTTATTCTATCCCCAGTAAGACCCCTCACATTCCAGAGCATTGCCTATTGGCTTCCTACCTACTCTAACCCCTACATTGCTACTTGTAGTTGTCTAACTCTCATCTTTGTCCTCAACAAACAAACAAACCAACAAACCAAACAAAAAGAGCCAAACTATAGGCATATTCTGAAATACATTACCTGTGTTGCAATGATAAATTGTTGGCCTCAGTATTTTCAGAGGCACTATCCTTTTGCCTCACAGTAACTTTCACACACACATAAACAAATACTTTTGAGAAATTCTTAATAAATAAGTTGTCTTTATTTATGACTGCTTTGATTGTATTACCAAATATAGATGTGGCAAATTCATGAGGTTTCTCAGTTTTATTCCACGGGAATAGAGAATATAAATTTAACCAGCTAAAGAAGGATACACACACAAACAAACAAAAAACAGATGATTTCCACATGTTATGATGATCCAAAGAGCAAATTAAGGATTTAAAAATTAAATTGTGTACACAATGTGAGCCCTAAATGTTTAATTGTTTAGTACTTCCTTGCTTTTTTTCCTATTTAATTATGAAAAACTTCAAACCAAAGGTGAAATAATTGTGTACCCACCACCTGGATTCTACAATTAATATTTTATTTTCTCTAGCAAATATCTATCCATCTATCTGTTCCTACATTCAATTCCTCTTATTTTTTACGCATTTCGAAGTAAATTGCAAACATCAGCATGCATCACCTCATACATATAATAATGAGATTACAATATTTGTTTACTAAGATAAAATCTAAATATAGTGAAATGCACAAATATTAAGTGATGAGTTTGGACACCTGGATGAACCCATAGACCTTACAGCCCTGTCAAAAAATAAAAAATTACCATCATTGCAGAAAGTTGCCTCATGCTTCTTCCTAGTCAATTCACAGCAACAACTGGTCTAATTTTTCTTAACAATAGATTATTTTGCCTATTCTTGAAAATCATATAAACAATCAAATTGTATGCACTATGTTGTGTTAGATTACTATTCATCAGCACGTTTTTGAAGTTTTTCTATCTTGTTGCATATATCAGCAGTTCATTCCTTTTTCTTGCTGAGTAGTACTCCATTGTATGCCAAAGTTTGGGTACCGTGGCTGTTTCCAGGTGTTTGCTATTGTGTACAAGAAGCATGAATCAAAAGATAAGCCCTAGGGCCCAGCTCCCTGGCCTAGTGGTTAAGTTCAGCATACTCCACTTCAGTGGCCTGGGTTCAGTTCCCGGACACAGACGTACACCACTCGTCAGCGGCCATGCTGTGGTGGCGACTCATATACAAAATAGAGGAAGATTGGCACAGAGGTTAGCTCAGGGCAAATCTTCCTCAGAAAAAAATGGTGAGCCCTATCGAAGATTCAAAGATCTGACCTCACAAAAGGGTGTGGGATTTTGTCACCAAAATTCCTCATTCTGGCATCTCTGCTTTTAGTGATTTTGATAAGTTGGGTGGTGAGAAAATCCTGTGTAATTTGGACAAGGAGAGACCAGGATATATGAAATTTGGGTTGTATGTGGAAATAAAGTGTTAAGGATCTATTTTCTCAGATTTTGTTCCTGATAACAAAGCTGGTGACATCACCAAGGGAATGGAATATATGTCAGGTGTCCTGTTTAAGAAATATTTTCTAACTGCAAAATCATAAAGTTATTCTTATGTTTTATTTTTTTACTTTACCAATTATGTTTAGATCTGAAAGCCTTCAATAGTTGATTATTTTGTATGGTAGAAGGTAGGAACCAAGATATATAGTTTTTCCATATTGATCCAGGAACATTTTTGAAAAGATTATTTTTCTACTGCTTTACAGTATATTGGGTCTTAACTCAAGTGGCCGTGTATTTGTGGACCTGTGTCTGTATTCTTTATTTTGTTCCATTGATCTGCTAATATTGTACCAGTACTGCACTGCATACAGTATTGTTTCAAGCCTTGATATCTGGTAACGTAAGCCCTCCAACTTTGTGCATTTCTTCAAAATGTTTTGGCTGTTCCTTGGTCTTTATAGTTTTATATAAATTTTGGAATCAACTTGTCAATTTCTGAAACAAATGCTAAAACTTTTATTACGATTTGCTGAATACGTAGTCAATTCCAGGTGAACTGACATATTTACAACACCAGTTCTTCCAATCCATTACCATGGTATGGTCTTCCATTATTTATGTTTATGATTTATATAAATAATATTTTATAGTTTTTTAAGAGGTCTTGCACTTTTTGGTAAGACTTAATCCCAAGTATTTGATTTTTGCTGCTATTGTAAATTTTCAGCTATTCTAACTGAGTTATTCTTACTGGGGTCTGGTTACATTTGCCTTAGGTAATGTGTGTTTGTGTCTTGTATGTCCCTTCATTGTTTCTCCTTAGATTTTTGGCTGGTTTTACAACCTTATCACTCCAATGCATTCCAAAATAATCACAAATGTCAATTTAATCAGGATCTTTTGTTAAATTTTTTATTTTGAGGGCAGGAGTGATACAGGCTCTGTGTATCCTGGATGGAAACATGAAGTTGATTTTCAATCTTTGTGTTTATTTTGAGTAATTAGTCCATTTATAATTGGTGTAATTATTGTTATATTTGGGTTTCACTTGGTTTATGTTTTTTCTCTCCTTTCTTGACTACTTTAAAATCAACCAAATATTTTAGTCATTCTTTTTGTTTATTCTATAAAGGTATTATTTATATACTATTTTATTATTCTTGTTGGCTACACAATGGATTACAATATGCTCTTTTAACTTAATAAATCCTAACATGGACTACTTCTTTTGTCATCTTCCCAGTAATGATAGAAACATGGAATACTTCGTCTCCACTCTTCTCTCTTTTGCGTTATTGTTGTCTTGCATTTTAATTCTACTTATATTATGAATCCTATAAGATCTTAGTATCATTGTTTTGTACACCAATATCCATTTATATTTAAGCACGTATTTAACCTTTCTTTTGTCTTTCATATCTTCCTGTATTTCCAGTTTCTCTTAGGGATTATTATGCCTGAAGAAGTCCTTTTGATTTTTATTTTAGAGCAGGTATGTTGGCAAAATTTCTCCAAAAACATATTCATTTTATCTTAATTCTAAAGGATATTTCCACTGAATATAGAATACTTGGTGAGCCATTATTTTCTTTTTACTTATGAGAAGACATTCCACTGTTTTCTGGCTTCAATTATTTCTGTTTAGAAATCTGTTTTATTGTTTCTTCTTTAAACATAATGTGTCTCTGGCTTCTTTCAAGATTTTCCTCACTGAATTGGTATTCAGTGGTTTTATTATGTGTGCCATAAATGTGGTTTCTTTGTATTTATCCTGCTTAATTTTCACTGGACCTCTTTAATCTGTTGATTGATGTCTTTATCAATTTTGGAAAATTCTCAGGCATTATTTCTCCAAATATTGCTTTGATCCCCATTTCATTCTCTTTTATTTTGTAGATTCTAATTCCAAATGTGTTAGATATTTTCACTGCATTTTAGATGTCTCATATATAAATTTTCAACTATTTATTTTGGAATTATTTTCATATATTTGCTATTGGTCCATCTTCCTACTTCCTATTCAATCACTCAAGCTGTTATAGTATATGTGAAGTTCTTAAGTTTACCTATTGTATTTTTCATTTCTATAATTTTGAGTATTTTATACATTCTTGACCTTCAAAAACTCCTATTTTCATCTCTTTTTACATTTTTCTCTATTTTGATAAAGATATTAATCAAAATTAGAATTGAGAATATCAGCTTACCAGATTTCTCAACAACTGCAGAAAATACTTTTTGACAGTTTATTATGCTGTATAGAAATGTGTCAATTTAAGGTGTCAATTATTTCAGAATTTTAAACATAAAGTACAGTTATAATAATATTTGAGATAATTTTATGGAAAAATACATGTAACATTTTTCATATATATATTTCAGAATACTAGTGAATGCTATCTGAAACTGATATGGCTAAGAATAGACTATTGTATCTGAGTACATATCAAGATTAATGTGCTTATGTAATTTTTTCAGTGTTCAGAAAAATCATTAAAAAAGTACTTCAGAATGGGTTAATTCAAGATCTCAATGTTTTACCAAACTTGCAGGTTAAAATAACCTTTATGAGACAGTGATCTCATGCAGAGAGAAAATGATCAACTAACACCTTCCTGGATAAAATCCGACCTGTCTTTCTGGAGAGAGGCAAGATTGACTGTGGACAGAAAGAATGTTCACATTTCAAATAAGAAGTTGTGTGGACTCCAGTCAGCACCATGAGCTCTCCCTTTCCTCTTACCCATACATGTCCTCCAATTACCCATACATGCCTTCTGGTTCCAAATTTTGTTCTCAGTAGCCAAATATGGACAAATAGACCTGAAAGTTGCTTTGAACAAAAGAAACACTTTTTTAAAAACCCTGGCCCCAGTTTTACATGTTTTGGCTTGTAAAAGTGTGAATCACATAGCATGTCCTCAGCAGCTGCTCCATCCTGAAGCCAGAAAATGTGCTTCTAGGAATGAGCACATGGGATGAGGAGAGACACTAATAGGACACAGCTTACACTATGGGGTCAGTGCTCTTCATAAGGCATAGCCCTTTTGTTCATGAGAATTTGCTAATGTTCCCCTATTTTTCTCAGCAAATAGCTTACTCTGTATACAATTCTATATTTCATGAATAATTTTAAATCGCTGATTATCAGAGTGTTTATGCGCACACTACAGGCACCTTCATCAGGGATTGGTTTAATCTGTTTCAAAGCCCGGCGACTACAGTACATGTCGACAGGGAAACAGGTGGTAACAGCAAGTAAATGTTGAGCCATATTTTGTTCTATCTCCATAGCAACAGGCTAGAAAAACGTCTATTAGGATACATCGGTTCCAGCAAGGGGGGAAAGGCAATGAGATGCTCCTTCCTCCTCTCCTTGTATCCCCAGCCTCATTTCTCCCCTTTTCCTCCAGGAAAAAAAAAAGCAGGGAATACAGGTGCAAATAAATCTATTTATTACACAAAAAATATCATGCAGGCTCTTTGAGGATGTTTCAAGACCTAGGACTTCCTTCTTGTCTCCCTCTCAAATGACAGCAGATTGTATTATTGGTACAAATTATTGACTCCCACTTTCTAATTAGAATATTTTATTGCCCATCCATTGCCTAGACATGTGACTTGCTCTTAGAATGTAAGCAGAAATGATGAATGCCACACCCAAGCATAAACCTAAGTCATCACATGTTTCTTTGATTGCTTTTTTCCCTCCTATCACCAAAATGTCATGTCCTTCAACATAGATCCTACAATAAAGAAGACACGTGGACTTGACCCCTATCAAACACACAGCCATTATTTACGTGAGCAAGAAAATAATGTTTGTAATTGTGGGCAACTGAGATTTTGGGGTCATTTCTTACCACAGCAATAACTTAGTGAAAACCGATGAATAAAGAAATCAGCACCTGGGGCTGGCCCATTGGCGTAGCTGTTAAGTTCTCACGCTCTGCTTCAGCAGCCCGGGGTTCACAGGTTCAGATCCCAGGCGCAGAACCGATGCACTGCTTATCAAGCCATGCTGTGGCCGCGTCCCATATAAAGTAGAGGAAGATGGGCACGGATGTTAGCCCAGGCCAATCTTCCTCAGCAAAAAGAGGAGGATTGGCAACAGATGTTAGCTCAAGGATAATCTTCCTTAAAAAAAAAAAAAGAAATCAGCACCAATCATGAGGTGCCAGAAGAAAAAACTAAAATATCCCTATCAGGTCAAGATAATAGGCAGTTATAAGCCTGGTATTGATGCCTATAAAATGGAGTGACCCATATTTTTATTGATAAAACATTTGCTAAAACTATTGTGTAAGATAACTTGGAATAATCTTATGGGTTTAGGCAAAGAGATTGGGAATGTGAAGGTATCTAGTACTCCTTAGCTGTTATTGATTACTCTAGAAAAGATAATATAAGAAAGAAATAATTTCAGAAAATAATTTGGATTTGACAGCAAGTTTGAAAGATGGAATTAGACAGATTTGTTTATCCTCTCCAAACAATGAAAGGTGAGATTGAGCAACAAAGATCAAAACTCAGTGTTACTGCAAAGACCAAATTAAGGGTTTGGCCTCACACCCTTTGTTACAACCTCTGAATTGATTAAACGGGCATTCAGACAACAATTTTAGTTGCACAAAATGTCTCAGGGAACAAAAATGACTGAGTGTGGCTCTTTATCAAAAAGCTGGACACCTCAAGTTACATCAGTTTACCTCAGATTACTTTATGCTACAATTGGAACATGTCTTGGAAAGAATTGTGGGTGTGGCCATTGGCATATTGGAATTACACAGAATAAAAGCTAACGACATTTTGAGAGAGTTATACTGTCAAAGAGCCACCAGCCTATATTAAAATATCCTGTGGCTTTTTGAGACTTAGAATGATCTCTGGGCCCCCAATATTCTGTTTGCCCCCGAGAGGGACTATTCTTTAATGACCTATTCCAATGTAGCCAAGGAGGGTGATGGAGAATTATGGACCTCTCAGAAAGTAGAGCCAAGAATCACAGAGACTGGTGACTTTCTCCAAGGTAGCAGACACTGGGACTAATGAAAGAAAACTGTCTACCAATTAGCTGGTGGGGGGAGGGGGGAGGGCACATAATGTCCGTCCAGAAGAATTTCAGAATTCCTGCAATTAAAGCTGAGTACCTCCCAAACTTCCCCTTTCTGAAGGACAGTATTTATTATGATAACCCTGCCCAAATATTGTACGTTTCTTGTGTGTTGGGTGGACAAATTATCTTATTATATCTCTGGATAATGAAGAACCAATATAGTCTAGAGTGCTATCATGAGATACAGAACTTTAAGTCTGATGGTGTGATTAGATGACACTTTGGAGATTTCACTTAGAAGAGGGAGTGAATTCTGTATACTTAAGGGAAGGAAGTAATGTTTGTAACAAAGGTTGGGTTGTGGTAGATTCCACTGTTGTTCCTAATTATTTCTTATGCATCTCCCTGCAAAAAGGATGCACTCTATGTCCAATAGACATTGGGCTTGGCCATAGGACTGGCTTTGGGATGTGAGTTAAAGTGGTGAATGCCACATCCAACCAGATACTTAAAAACCCACCCATGGATATGTGATTGCTTTTCTTTCTTCTGTAATAATGTGATATGTTTTGTGCCTGGATTCCAGAAGATACATAAATCAAAGCTGTAGTTGATGCCTGTTGATATATACGTGAACAAGAAATAAATGTTTGTGACTGTAAGTCAATAAAATTTGAGAACTCTTTGATACTACAGTATAACTTAATGAAATCCAACAACACGTGAACAAGAAATAAATATTTGTGACTGTAAGTCAATGAAATTCAAGAAGTCTTTGATACTACAGTATAACTTAATGAAAGCCAACAAATATAAATGCCATATACTTCGTTTTTTCAGCTTTGTTTTCAGGAACAAAATCTCAAAAAACAGAGGCCTTAGCACCATATTTTGTCATGGATCAAGTTTCAGATATCCTGGCATTTCCTCACCTCATTAGGGCTCCAGCACTTTGTGCTGGACCACCACAACTACCTCCAAAGTCTCCTTTGCCCCAGACCCAAACACATGTCCACCTTCCCTTTCACAACCTTCCTCACCCTCTTCCATGCTTCAAGGAGATGTTCAGGTGCTCAGGATAACCCAGCCATGCTCACAATTAGTGTGTGGGTTCTGGAAAGAACCCTGTGCCTCTCCAGTTTTCCAAGCACTCTCCCAAATACTTGCTACCAATTTTCTTCCTCAAGAATTAAAAAATAACACTTTTAACAAATTTAAGCCTGGATACTACGTTATGAGAGAAACTCCAATTAAACATTTTGATTTTTATTAGCTTACACTTGACAGCCCATATCTCTTGGGGATTCTGAGGATCAAAGGGTTGAAACCAGGGCTGTATGCACAAGAATTCTAAATAAGTTATGTAGATGCTCAACTCTCAAGGAGAGGAAGCATAACTCCCCACTCTTAAAGGGTGAACTGCCAAAGTAACTTCCTTTACAGTGGAGAAACTTGACAAACACTACCTTGGCCAGATGATCAAGGTCAACATCAACAGTGATAAATCACGTTGAGGGCATGCGCCCTTGATATGATGTGAGGGAAATAGCACATTACCTCTGTGGTCTTCCTCCCAAAACCCATAACCCCAGTATAATCATGAGGAAAACAGCAGTTAAATTCCAACAGAGGGATAGTCTGCAAAATACCTGGCCAGTACTCCTCAAAACCGTCAAGACCATCAAAAATTGAAAAACCATAACAGCCAAGAGGAACCTAAGGTGACATGATGACAAACTGTAATGTGGTGTCCTGGATGGGATCCTGGAACAGTAAAAAATAGGTTAGGTAAAAACTAAGGTAATGTCAATGAACCTTAGCTATTAGTAATGTATCAGTATTAGTTCATTAGTTGTGATAAAGGTACCATACTAATTTAAGATGTTAATAATAGGGAAAACTGGATATGTGGCTGTGGGAACTCTGTGCTATCTTTGCAATATTTCTTTAAATCTAAAGCAAACAAATAGTCACATTCCCTCTTCTCTCCCTCAGTGTCAGGGCAGGCACAACAGAGCAAGGGGAGGTCCCCCTGGAAAACCCTGTAGCAGGGAGAAGCACCTCATTTTCTCCCCAACCCATTGTAAGGAGGCAAAGGCAGGAAGAAGATGCTACAGTGTACCAAAAACAGTGGGCAGGCATCAGGAAGATCTCTCCCATACCAGGCCAATACCCACCTTTCTCCCACACATACAAATTGTCCACCAAAGGTTTTCAGAATCATAACTCCACATGGTTTTCCCTGAAAATATGTATATTTTTTAAATCAAAGGACACCAATTTCAATGTCTCTCTGTACTGCCCTGACTTATGCAGCCAGTTGTCAGCACTTTATCCTTGCCCCCTGCCAGGCAGTGATTCTGGAAATTGGCAGTAGGAATAATGAATCAGATAAAGATCCTGCCTTATGGTTTCATAGCTAGACTTCCTCAGGCATGACTGGCCTGCAAACCTTTCATGGCAGCAAACAGGTGTCCAGGCTACAGGACGGCCTCCTAATGCTGCAAAAAAAAACACATGCATTTACCCAGTCAAGGATGACTGTGGAGGCCAGCTCTCCTCAAGAATAATTTAGAATGTTATGAATCCAATTTCAAACATGCTGCCTATGGGCTAGGATAAGTCACACACACACTATCCTCTCAGCCCCTCATCTCTGCCTCTGCTTAGAGAAAATGTCTTGCCAGCAGCAGGCCAGGATAGGAATAGGACTGTTGAGGACAAGAGCACAGATTTTGTAGACTGCCTTTAGCTCTCCTGAAGGGCCTCCTCCAGTCTGTCCTCTTGAAATGCTATCCATACAAGCCTTAAACCAACCTTCATGAAAGCGCAGCTGTCTCGCCAGCCCACATAATTTTTCATAGATCATCACAGTGAATTATTTTATCCTATATCTAAACTGTAGCCCCACACAAACTTCAACACCTGCAGTTGTGTTTCATGTGTAAATGGAAATGTGAGGGATGACTAAGGGTATTAATCTGAAGTCACACTTAGGACTTTGTCTATAAGGACCAGTAGAAAAAAAGTCCCGTTGATAAACAAGAGCTCAGAAAGAGGAGGGGTCAGGCAGAGAAAGATGACAAAGAGCAGGCACTGTCCCATTTTTCATTACTCCCATGAGTCAAAGGGAGGCAGAGCTGAAGCACAGAGAGACCTCACGTGCCCACACCAAACCCTCGTCTCTCCTTGCATTCCCATAACCCTCTCCAGTTTCATCTCAGAAGCACAGTTGGTGCTTTGGCAGGTCTGATGCCAACCTTTGTTCATAATCTGCTTAATTTAATTAAAACATTCTAGCATATCAGAGGATTCATATCTATACACTATGTCTGAAGTCTCTGCCCTGCAAACAGAGAAACCATCTGGGCCCTAGCTGTATTCAATGAAGAATGTGGCAGACATAGGCACCCTTCCCACTTTGGGGATCAAAACTGCTCTTCTTCAGTTGCAGCTCCTTAAGTTTATTACTTGTCCACTTATCAAATGCCTATCACTTTTTATAAATGTCATTATCACATAATATCAGGGTTTGCTCATTCACTTGATGGCTACTTATGTGAGGTGCTCCCATGGTTCACCCATGGGTTGGGGCAGTGGGTGGACAGATTGGGGATGTGGATGGGGAGCCCTGCTCGGTCTATATCTAGAGTGACAGCCTATCAGGAGGAAGGACCATGCAAGAGGAGAAGGTGGTGCCAGCATCCCTCTGTCCACTCTGTGCTAACAGCGATTATTTTCCTATTTCTCCCCCAACCTTGTTCTCTATGTCTTCCTCCCACCCTCCATGAAGAGTTAAGAGGAGGACACAGTACCAGGGAAGCCCTTCAGCACGTGAGGAATCTTCATGCTTCAGAAGGATATCTCACAGTCCAAAGCTGCAACATCCTACAGCAGGGCATGACTCTCGGCCCTGAGATAAGTTCAATGCAGACATTTTGGTATATATTCAGTGAGTTCATAACCATGTCTTAAGTGCCACATTCAGAAAGGGGCATAAGAGGATGAAAACAAGGAACGGGGCTGACAGTGAGCAGAACTTAGATTTCTGACATTGGTTTTTCTTAGTCTCTGTTTTTTTCTTCAGTCAATTTTCTCTCGTCAATTTAACAGATCTTAAGGTCTAATTTATTAATTGTAATAATTGCCATTCATTCTAAATCAAGTTCACAAAATACCTGGGCTTAAAATGTTTATTGTATCCCCAAATCAGAGCCCCCATGACCCATATTAAATTGTACTATCCCATGGTTACATTTTTTTTTTTTTTTGGCAGGAGAGGACTGTTTGTGGAAAGTCACATTTATGACCATCTCTTTGGTGACACCCAAGCATATTGCATTAACATCCATGAGCTCAGAGAGAGGGAGGGCAGGCAGGAACTTGAATGCAGACTGGCCCCACCAATGTCAAATAGTGTGCAGGAGATGGGGGAAACGAAGAAACCTCAGTGCAGAAAGATTAGAGAGTAACATTCCACCAAAGGACTTCTACACCTTGTGGCCAGTCTGGTGGCATACTGGTTAAGTTTATGCGCTCTGCTTTGGTGGCCCAGAGTCCATGGGTTCAGATCCTGGGCGAGAACCTACACACCACTCATCAAGCCATGCTGTGGCAGGCATCCCACATATATATATATATATATATATATATATATATATATATATATATATATATATATATGTAGAGGAAGATGGGCACAAATGTTAGCCCAGTGCCAATATTCCTCAGCAAAATGAGGAGGATTGGCAACAAATGTTAGCTCAGGGCTAATCTTCCTCATACCCACAAAAAGACTCCTAGTCAAGAGGGACTACTGATTGCCTTTCCCCCATATAGTAATGCACAGGCTTTTCTCCATCAGCTTCATTTTCACAGAGATGGGCTTAAAATCTTGGAATTCCAATCCTGAGTTAATTTTTTATTTCATTTTTAAACAGAAGTATACATGTAATATATCTAGTAAATATACACATCTTAAATATACACCTTGTTGAAGTGTTACCCAAGTGTACAATCAAGGAGTCAGCTACCTAGACCAAGATATAGAGCATTTCCCAGTGCCCCAGAGGGTTCCTCTCTGCCTAGCTAGCGGCCTTCGGGAGCTAAGCGTTATTTTGACTTATATCACCATAGATTCATATTAAATGTTTGTGAGCTTCCCATGAATGGAATCATGTAGTATGTGATCCTTTTCATTCAACATTATGTCCATGAGATTAATCCACATTATTATATGTATTTATAGTTTTATTTTTATTTTTAATTGATGTGTGGTATTGCATTGTGTGACTACGCCACAATTTATTGCCTCATGGTACTGATGATGGATAGTAGGATTGTTTCCAATTTCTGGCTATTATAAATTAAGTTGTTGTCAACATTGTTGTAAATGTCTTTGATGAACATCAGCAGTCATTTCTCTTGAGTATGCAGTCAGGATGGAATTTGCTTGGTCACAGAGTGTATGTATATTTAGTTTTATTAGATACTGCCAAACATTTTCTCAAAGTGTTTGTACCAGTTTTCACTCCCACTAGCAGTGTATGAGTGTTCAGTTTCCTCCATAATTGTTGTTGTCTGTCCTTTTAATTTTAGTTATTTAAGTGGGCATATATTGATATCTCTTTATTTTTATTTACATTTCTCTGATGACTGATAGTGTTGAATATTTCTTCATATGTCTGTTGACCATTTCAATGTCATCATTTTGAAGTGTCTGATCAAGTCTTCTGCCCATTTTAAATGTGGTTACCTGACTTTTTCTTATTGATTTGAAGGTGTTTTTTCTTTTTACCACTTTTTATTTGATTCTTTTTTTTAAACTGCAATTTATTTATTTATTTGTTTGTTTGTTTGTTTTTATTTATTTATTTTTGTGAGGAAGACCAGCCCTGAGCTAACATCTGTTGCCAATTGTCTCCCCCCCCTTTTTTTTTTTGCTGAGGAAAATTGGCCCTGGGCTAACATCCATGCCCAACTTCCTCTACTTTTCTTTTTTTTAATTTTTTGTTTATTGCAGTAACAGTGGTTTATAACATTGTAAAAATTTCAGGTGTACATCATTGTACTTCTATTTCTGCATAGATTACATCATGTTCACCACCAAAATACTAATTACAACCCATCACCACACACATGTACCGAATTATCCCTTTCAGCCTCCTCCCTCCCCCCTTCCCCTCTGGTAACCACCATTCCAATCTCTGTCCCTAGGTGTTTGTTTATTGTTGTTATTATCTACTACTTAATGAAGGAAATCATACGGTATTTGACCTTCTCCCTCTGACTTATTTCACTTTGCATTATACCCTCAATGTCCATCCATGTTGTCACAAATGGCTGGATTTCTTCGTTTCTTATGGCTGAGTAGTATTCCATTGTGTATATATACCACATCTTCTTTATCCATTCGTCCCTTGATGGGCACTTAGGTTGCTTTCAAGTCTTGGCTATTGTGAATAACACTGCAATGAACACAGGGGTGTACGTACCTTTACAGATTAGTGTTTTCAAGTTCTTTGGATAAATACCCAGCAGTGGAATAGCTGGATCATATGGTAGTTCTATCCTTGATTTTTTGAGGAATCTCCATACTGTTTTCCATAGTGGCTGCACCAGTTTGCACTCCCACCAGCAGTGTATGGGAGATCCCTTCTCTCCACATCCTCTCCAACACATGTTGTTTCCTGTCTTGTTAACAGACGGCCAACTTCCTCTACTTTATATGGGACACTGGCACAGCATGGCTTGACAAGCAGTGAATCAGTGGGCGCCCAGGATCCGAACATGTGAACCCTGGGCTGCTTCAGCGGAGCGTGCGCACTTAACCACTACGCCACTGGCCAGCCACTGATTCTTTTTTATTTCAATTAAGATCACATTATACACATTTCAAGTGTACATAATTATATTTTTACTTCTGTATAAACAGCATCACGTTCACCACGAGAAGTCTAGGTGCCATTCTTCACTGCACACATGTGCCCCTTTACCCCTTTTGTCCCATCCTTGGCCCCTTCCCCTCTAGTAACCACTAATCTATTCTCCTTATCTATGTGCTTGTTTTTTTATCTTCCACATACTAGTGAAGTCGTATGGTATTTGCCTTTTCTGTCTGACTTATTTTGCTTAGCATAATACTCTCAAGGTCCACCCACGTTGTTGCAAATGGCAGATTTCATCTTTTTAAGGCAGAGTAGTATTCCATTGTGTATATATATATATATACCACATCTTCTTTATCCATTCATCTGTTGATGCGCACTTAGGTTGCTTCTGAGTCTTGGCTATTGTGAATAATTCTGCAGTGAACATAGTTGTGTATATACATGAAGGTATTTTTTTAAAAAACGAATTCTGGCTATACGTCCTTTGGGGATACAAAGTTCTTAACTTTAATGACGTCCGAATTATCAGTCTTTTAAAAAATAATTGTTGTTTTAAACATATTGTATAATAAATCTTCCCCTACCTCAACATCATGGAAATATTTTCTTAGTCTTTATTATTTGTAGAAGTTTAGTTGTTTTAGCTTTCATATTGAAGATCCTAACTCATTTTTAATTATTTATCGTATGTGGTGTGAGGTGGAAGGAGCAAAGATTTTTTTCTTGCCTGTTATAGTTTGATGTATACTGAAAGAGTTTAGTACTTCATTCCTACTCACCTGCCAGACAAAGTTTCTTGAGAGTGGAAGCAGAAATAAGCTTAAAGTAAACCCAAATATTTCCTTCCAGAAACTCTACCAGGTTCTCAAAGTGAGTCTCTGAAAGACTCACACTCAGCCTTGTCTGGAGAGAGGAACGCCAATAGCCTTCTCCCTAGGGTAGCCACTCTCCAGGGGAAAGAACTTCACTAGAGCACAATTCTGAAACCTTATCCCAGCTGGGGAAGGGAACTATTCTCCGCTCAAGCCCTCCCAGCCTTCCTGTCTCACCTAAGGGAAAAGCAAACAAAACAAAACCCATAGTCAACATGAGATTCAAGGAAATAGATTCAGAATGCTGTAAATCAGGGAAGGGAGTGGGAATCAGGCCAAGGGGTGGAGGAAAGCCTTACTGCTAGAAGAGGGACATAAACACTTTGTGAAGGCCAAACTAAAAGCCTGATATTTACTCAGAAAATTATAGAATGTTCCCCCCCTCTTTCAGGCCTTATGACCACACCCAGTACAATAAAGTGGTTTACAGCTGAAACAGCTGCAAGATACAGACTTGTTCTAAGTGGTATGACAGAGAGAATTCCCAAAACTAAAAGAAGAGATAAAACAAGGTCACTTAAGGAATGTGAAGCCTCTGGTGCCTATAGCTACAATAAACATTAAACAAAACACAACTTCTGGCCAAATCAACACAAATCCTCACACTGAAGTCCTAGCTACTTCAGTTCCTGTTAGCTGATATAACATGTCTAGCTTTCCATGAAAAAAAATCCATGCCAAATGACAAGGAAAAACACAGACTGCATAGACAATGGAATCATCTGAACCAGACACAGATATGACACACATGTTGGAATTATCAGACAAGGAATTTAAAAAGCTATGATTAATATAGTAAGAGCTCTAATGGAAAAAAGTAGACAACATGAAGAAGAGATGGGCAATATAAGCAGAGATATGAAAACTCTAGGAAAGAAATCAAAAGAAAATACTAGAAATAACAAACACAGTAACATAAATGAAGAAGGTCTTTGACAGGCTTTTGACATGGCTGAAAAAGTATCAATGAACTCAAAGATAAGTCGATAGAAACTTTCCAACTGAACTGCAAAGAGAATAAGAATGAACAACAACGACAACAAAAAAAACAGAATAGAACTGTGTGACAATATCAAAAGGTATAGCCTACTCATAACTGGAAAACCAGAATGATAAGGAAAAGAGAATAGAGAAGAATACATATTTGAGGTAAAAAAATCTTACCTATAAATGAACAAGGGTAAAAATTACAGTGGAAAACAACCAATATGGTTCTTCAAAAACTCTAGCTTTTAAAGGTAGCCAATAAAAAAGAGAGATGACACAAATAAATAATATTAGAAATAAAAGACAGGAAATCACCACTGATTTTATTTACATTAAAAGGATAATAAGAGCATACTCGGAAGATTTCTATGCCTGCAAATTTGACAACTTACACGAATTGGATGAATTACTTGAAAGACACAACTACCAAAACTCATCAAGGAGAAACAGATAAACTGAGCAGTCCCATATCTACTAAATAAATTGACTTCATAAATAAATCTTTCTAATAAATAAAGAATTAGGATCAGATGGTTGTAGAGATAAATTCTAACAAGCATTTAAGGAAGAATAATACCAAATTTTTACATCTTCCCCAAAATAGAAGCAGTGGGAGCACTTTTCAATTCATTTTATGAGGCCAGCATTTCGCTAATACCAAAACCAGGCAAATGTACTGCAAGAATAGAAAGCTGAAGACAAATATCTTTCACTAACACAGACGCAAATATCCTTAACAAAATGTTATCCAGCAATATATAAAAAAGATTATATAGCACGACCAGGGGAGATTGATTTTAGGAAGGCAAGTCTGGTTCAACATTTGTAAATCAATGTAACTCATCATATTAACAGACTGAATAAGAATAAAACCTATGACATATCAATATAAATACAAAAGTATTTGAAAAAATTCCAATATCTATTAATAATAAAAAGTCTAAAAATCTAGGAAGAGTAGGGAATTTCCTTAACCTAATAAAAGGTATATATGGAAAAATATACATCTAAAATCTAAATTTAATCTAACATCATAATGATGAGAGACTGAATGCTTTCTCTTTATGATCAGGAACAAGACAAATACATCCTCTCTTATTACGCTCATTCAACATTGTACTGGATGTTCTAGATAGTGTAATACGACAAAAAGAAATAAAAGGTATACAGATTGGAAAGGAAGAAATAAAGATGTCTTTATTCACAGATGACATGACTGTATATGTAGAAATTCTCAAAAAAATTATGAAAAAGCTTCTGGAACTAATAAGCAAGTGTAACAAGGTTGCAGGATACAACTGATTTCCAATAAATCAAAAATTAAATATTGGAACTTGAAATTAAAGGAAAAAAAGAATGCTACCTTAATAGCACAAAAACATCAAGTACTTAGGCATAAATATGTACAGGATCCCCATGCACAAGAGTTATGAAATAAATCAAGTAAGATGTAACTAAATGGGGAGCTATTCACTATTCACGGTTTGGAAGGCTTATACTCCTAAAAGGTCAATTCTTTCCAACTTGATCTATAGACTCAATAAAATTCAAAACAAAATCCCAGGAAGCCATTTTGTAGATATAAACCAACTAATTCTAAAATGCCTATAAAAACACATATGACCTAGAATAGCCAACACAAGACTAAAGGACAAAGTTGGAGGACTCACACTACCAGATTCAAATCTTAATATAAAGCTACAGTAATCAAGACAGCATGGTAATGGCAAAAAAATAGACACAGATCAATGGAACAGAATAGACAGCCCAGAAAGAAACCCACACAAATAGAGTCAGCTGATTTTTGACAAAGGCACAAAGGCAATCCAATGGACAATGGACAAAGTACAGTTTCTCAGCAAATGGTGCTAGAACAATTGGATACCTGCATACTAACCTAGACAAGCCTTACACCATACACAAAAATTAATTCAAAATGGATCATAGACCCATGGCAAAACTATAAAAACTCTAGAGTAATATATAGGAGAAAACCTAGGTGACTTACAATTTGGTGATGAGTTTTTAAATACAACAGCAAAGGCATGCTTCATGAAATAAAAAATTGATGAATTGGACTTCATTAACATTAAATTCTACTTTGTGAAAGACACTGTTAAGAAAATAAGTCAAGCCACATACTGGTAGAAAATCTGAAAAACACATATCAGATAAAGTGCTTATATCCAAAATATGCAAAGATCACTTCAAATTCAACAAGAAGAAATCAAATAACCCAATTAAAAAATAGGTAAAAGAGTAAACTGACTCCCCCTCAAAGAAGATATGCAGATGGAAAATAAGCGAGTGAAAAAATGCTCAGCATCATTTGTTATTAGGGAAATGCAAACTAAAACAGCAATGAGATACTATTGCATCTATTAGAATGTTAAATTCCAAACAACTGACAAAACCTTTTGTGGGTAAAGATTCAGAGCAACAAGGACACTCACTCACTGCTGGAGGGAAAGCAAAACAGCATAGCCAATTTGGAAGGTAGTTTGCCAGTGTTTCACAAAGCTAGCCATAATATTACCATACAATTACCACACCTAGGTATTTGACCAATTGAATTGAAAACTCACATCCACACAAATCCTGCACGTGGAATTTACATAAGCTTTTCTCATAAATCACTAAAAACTAGAAGCACCCAAGATGTCCTTTATCAGGTGAATGGTTAACAAAGAGTGGTATATCCATGTAATGGAACACTATTCAGCAATAAAAAAGAAATGAACTATCAATCTCTACAAAAACATAGAGAAATCTTAAATGTATGTTGCCAAGTGAAAGAAGCCAGTCTGAAAAGACTACATACTGTATAATTCCATTTATATAACATTCTGGAAAAGGCAAAACAATAAAGAGTGTAAAAAGATTGGTGGCGCCAGGGGTTCAGCAACGTGGACGATTGAATAGGTGAAGCACAGGGTTTTTTTTAGGGCAGTGAAACTATTCTGTATGATACTGTAATAGTGTATATATGACACTTTGCCTTTATCAAAACCCATAGAACTGTACCACACAACCTTCCCAACACCCCACATTCATAGTCAAAAGTAGTAAGTGCAGGGAAGATCCTGTCCCCATGACCATTTTTTGATCTCAGAAAGATTACTCCCAAAATAGAGGTGCACAGTTCATACTCATAGGCCCACACTTTCTACCCCAAACCCTTCCATTGAGTTGCCACTGCCTTTATCTCTCAAATAGAAACTTGCCCAGAATCGCCTTAAAGAAGCCCAACGTAACATTCAGATCTCCATAGGTGTTCAGCACCCCATTCTTGCCCTCTGGCTGACTGCTACTGGGGACAAGAGGGTTAACCGAGGAGGGGAAGGGGGTCAACAGGAAGCAGTGCTCAGATTTCTTCTAACCCCCTCAAGCCTTTAATTACATTTTGTGAAACATTAGTTGTCCATTTATTCTATATCATAATTCCCAGATGATCAGGGTATTTTAAACTTCTTTTATGTCTAAATGTGAGACATTCATAGCCCATTCCAAATCTCAGCCCACCGGTTACGTGAATAGGACAGTTTGCGCAAGAGCTGCGCAATTCTGGTGAAGTGTTTACATCTGCAGCGATAAGTGAGAGATGGTTTATTAATAACCATGACGCCACTAAGAGGGAGGGAGGAGAGCGAGGGAGAGCAGGGAGATAAGGACAAACGCGCAGCCTCCTCCTGTCTTCTGCACAAACACCCCCAACCAAGAGCCCAGTGGTGGCTCAGGAGCAGACAAGATCCTGCAATGCAGGGACAGGATTGCGCAGGCTCCCAGAAGACCCCTCCCAGCACCGAGAGAGACACAGCCGCCCCCCCCCCCCGCTGCTGCAAACACAAGTGGTTCTTCAGGAGCTTTGTTGTCAGAAACACAGCCTTTTGCTGATGGCCTGAAATCAGCTTTTACTTGAGACTCCCAATTTCAAACATTCAAGCTTTACAACTCTGAAGAAATTAGCAACTGTTTATAAAGTTGTCCTTTCCAGCAGACTAATCACCTATGTCATCACAAGGACAAAAAAGAAAAACCTACACAGATATGACACTAGGATGACTCAAACTACACCTACTGTGACCTCTCCGTGTATAATCATGTAGAGTATCTTCAGCATCCTGTACCAGTCCTGAGCTAGGCATACTCCTGGGCATTAGAGAGGTAAAGTGGGGGAAAGGCTCTCTCTGCGCAATATTTACATTTCTGACATTAGGGTCCCTTAAGGCTATGTTTTATTCTTTTTCTTTTTTTTTCTTTTGAGTTGTTCTTGAAGTTACCCTTGGCTCTATGAAGTTCTTAACTCACCTCTTGTCGAATTCCTTCTGCCTTTTAACTCCACATCTTAAACCATAGATGACCAGGACTTCTCCATTCATCCATACCTGAATCGAAGAGCCCCAATATTCCATCCCAAATGTCCACACCCACAGTTGCATTTGGATGGGGAGCAGATGGCCAGAAAGGCAATTTATTTGGAGCCACTTAAGGCTGTCTTCATAGTAATAGAATAGAAAATGGCTGATGAACTGCTGTGAGCCCAAAGGAAAGAATGGCGGGTTACAAGAGTAGGCAGAGCATTAGCCGTCTGCATCTCCCTAGGATTCCCACCCCTGCTTCTGCTGTGACCCTAAAGGAGACACAAGCACAATGAAGAACTTTCCGGGCATCAAAGAAGAGAGTGCAAGGCCGGAAGCCCCCTCCTCTCAACGGGAGGGCTCACCGTTTGCCCCTCCCTCCCACACCGTCTTCCTCCCAGCTGTCTGTCCACACATTTGTTCTCAGAAACAAAGCTCTCACAGACACAGACCCGCACACCAGATTTCCTGAGAATACCCAAATCTCAAGCATTGTGCTCAGAGTCTTATCAAATAGTGGGGCTATCACATCTGAAGTACATCTCTGCCTGTTAGCGACAACAGAATGTTAGGTTTGGGAGATGTGGACTAATGAACGTGGCTGTCAGTATTTCAGAAATCTTGGTGGAGCTACCTGAAGCTTTAATAATTTATTCATTCAGTCTTCAGTGAGACTCCGCTCTCCTTCACACTCTTAATTCACATTGTCCAGCCCCAGCTTCAAGTGATTCACTGTCTGAATCCAGAGGCTCTCAAGGTTTTTGTTAACCTTTTATTCTGCACAGAAACCGTAGATCCCTTTAGACCTTTTTGTGAGCGATCAGCAAATTAAGGCAATGTAAGTGGATGCAATTTAAGTGGGAACAGTTATAGAATATTAAATAGATGATTAGGGCTCTTGAGCCCAGGGAGAAGAATAGGCGGCGAGGGTTAGAATGGAGAAACAGCACCAGCGTCTCCCCAGCCCCCAACATCCCTCCCCTAGCAGTTTCCCTCTCCTGTGAAAGAGCACAGGCACAAAGAGGAACCCTTGGTACACAAAGCCCAGTATGGAGACCCCTAATGCACAAAGAGGACTTCCCCTTGTCTCCTTTCCTCGTACCGCACCCTGTGCCTGCCAGCAGCTGTTTCTCATGCACAACCTCTCCAGATATACAGCCTGGATGCCACATTCTCTGAAGTGCCTTAATTTCAAGCATTCTGCGGTAGGTTTATTCATGCTGGATGTCTTCTGAATCCCACACAATTATTTTATCTAGGACTGGAGTGTGAAATGAAGCTAATAAGAAAATTGTGGACATTTCTGAAATGGAAGCAACATTTCCAAACTTGCAGCTATTCTGTTGTATTTCTGATATTGTTTCAGCCTTCTGAGCCATTGCTACATGGTTTGTGTCATTAAAATCTCCTTTTCATTTTGAGTTTTACATGGTCTCTAACATATCTACTCCAGGGGCCCAATTAACCCACCTTGGAACTCAATACCCACAAGTATCTGAAGATATCAACCAGAGAAACTGAGGGGGTCAATCATGTGAGACCAAGTTCATGCTGCTCTGTAGGGATACACCACACAATTTTTCTGTCAAAACCCCAAATTCAGAGGGAAGGAGAAGGGGGTAGATGAGGGAAAGAGAACAAAAACCAAGCCCATGTTCCCCTACCTCTCTGTGCCCCACCCCCACTTCTGCAGGGAGCTAAGAGACAAAGGAGATGCCAGTGCTCCTGGAAGGCTCTCCTCAGGACAGAGGGCCCCCTTTTGTCCCCCTCCCCTCCCTTAGACTCTCCTTCTCAGCTCTCTGACACTGGGGCTTTGTCTTCAGAAATAATGCCTGTACAAAATGCGCCATTATACCCGATTTCCCTTGGATAGCCTTAATTTCAAACATGTTGCCTTGCACCTGGCCACATGATTAAATGTTAGTTCTGCACCCGTTCCCAGAACCTAGGAATAAGGAATGCAGCCAGGAGACCAAAACACAAATTAATGAGGGTTAGGCAATGCTACCTGTTTTCCACCTTCAATCTTTCCTCCTATGATGCCTTCTTACTCTGTCAAGCTCTTATAACCCACTCCTTGTCAAAGTCCTACAGCTTTTTCATTCTGTGTTAAACACAGCCCCCACCCCCACCCCCACACACACAGAATGAGGGCTTAATCTTTCCCTCTACACATACATCAGGGATCTTAGTTGTCTATTCCAAATCCCAAGGACCTGCAATTACATGTAGGAAGATAAGTGAAATGTCAGAATGAGGCAATTCTTGAGGAGTAGAGCGTAGGCTGGTCTCTTTAGTAAGACACCAAAAAGTGGCTCGTCAAATACAGGGAGCTCAGAGAAAGGGAATGGCAGGTAGGTAAAGAAGGGCAAGAACCATCAGTTGCCTCTGCTGATGCAACCCCAGAGAGCAACCTGCTGCTCTCTGGCAAGAGCAACCTGAAGGAAACAAGTGCATAGGACAGCATGTGGATGCTCCGGGAATGCTGCTTCATCACACAGGGACGATGATCAGCCAGTTGCTTCTCTTTCAGGGTTCGCCAAGCCCACTCAAATGTTCAACACCACGCAGTTGCCTGTGGAGAGACAGGCTGTTGAGAAGAACAGAGCTGTTAATGTGAAACCGTGCTTATGTTGATTCCCAGCCAATAACTATATATCTCGAAAATCTCAAATTCAAACATTCCAATCTCCAACCTCCACTTTCAGTTTATGTTCCCTAGAAAATCAATGTAAGCAGCCCTTTGAACTCACAAAATTCCAATTCTTTGACCTTTTCTGTTTTACTCTCTTTTCACTTCCTCTTAGCTTTACCTCTCTTTCTACCCCACTCATGTCCCTTAGACCAAGAAACCTCATCCCTCCCTCTTCTTTGCTTCCTTTCCTACTCCTGAGAACCAAATACGTCTGAAGAAAAATATTCAGCTGTGCTTTTTTAAACTTTTGTTTACATAGCCTTTTTTAAATTGTGGTAAAATATATGTAACATAAAACTTACCATCATAACCATTTTTACGTGTACAGTTCTGTGGCATTAAGTGTATTTATGTTGTAGTAAAACCATACCCATTATCCATCTCTTTTCATCTTGCAAAACTGAAACTCTGTACTCACTAACAATAACTCCCCATTGCCCCCTCCCTCCAGCCCCTGGCAACCACCATTCTACTTTCTGTCTCTATGATTTTGACTACTCTAAGTACTTCATAAAAGTAGAATCATATAGTATTTGTCTTTTTGTGACTGGCTTACTTCATTTAGCATAATATCCTCAAGATTCATCCATGTTGTAGCATATGTCAGAATGCCCCTTAAAAAAGAAAGCTGAACAATATTCCGTTGTATGTATATACCACATTTCGCTTAGCCATTCATCTGTTGATGCACACTTAGGTTACTTCCATGTTTTAGCTATTGTGAATAATGCTACTGTGAACATGGGTGTACAAATATCTCTTCAAGATCATGCTTTTGATTCTTTTGGGTATATGCCCAGAAGTGGAATTGCTGGATCATATGGTAGTTCTAGTTTTAATTTGTTGAGGAATCACATGACATACTGTTTTCTGCAATGGCTGTACAATTCGTTTTACATTCCTACCAGCAGTGAACAAAGATTCTGATTTCTCCACATCCTTGCCAATATTTGTTAGTTTCTGTTCTCTTTTGATAGTAGTCATCCTAATGGGTGTGAAGTTGTATCTCATTGTAGTCTTGATTTGCAGTTCCCCAGTGATTAGTGATTTTCAGCTGTGGGTTTTTTTTGTGTGTGTGTCAGGAAGATTAGCCCTGAGCTAACATCTGCTGCCAATCCTCCTCTTTTTTGCGGAGGAAGATTGGCCTTGGGCTAACATCCATGCCAATCTTCCTCTACTTTACATGTAGGACGCCTGCCACAGCATTGTTTGATAAGTGATGTATAGGTTCGTGCCCAGGATCTGAACCTGAGAACCCCGGACCGCTGAAGCAGAGTGCAAGAACCCAACCACTACGTCACTGGGCCAGCCCCTCAGCTGTGGTTTTTGACCTCACTTGTAAATTATAATCACAGACTTTTCCAGGGGTCCAGGATGCAGTAAATGATTCTGGACATGTCCTTCCACTGTAAAAACTAGAGAACTGGTGAAAATATATGAAACAATA
This sequence comes from Diceros bicornis minor, assembly GCF_020826845.1. Classification (NCBI taxonomy): domain Eukaryota; kingdom Metazoa; phylum Chordata; class Mammalia; order Perissodactyla; family Rhinocerotidae; genus Diceros; species Diceros bicornis. The sequence continues at coordinate 76,908,707 of NC_080744.1, forward strand.
CTTCTCAGACATTGGAAAACAGGCAGCATAGAATTGCAGACAGAAAACCATGTAGGTGAAGCCCACTCTCATCCAAGCTTTCTGCTTGGAAACAGGTTCAGGACAGTAGCCCTGGGAGGGGAAGCCTAAGTGCAGCATGGCACTCTTAGTAGAGGAAAAGGAGGTGAAATTTCAGGAAGGCAGAGGCATCTGGAAGATGTGAAGAAGAGAACCAAAGAGGAATGAGCTATGCAGAGACATAGATCCATAAATCTGCCTAGTGTTCTCCATGATACTGTTGCTGAATGCTAAGGTGCATTTGCACAGGGTGAGACTCTATAAGGAGGTACAAAGAGATGATGGAGAGTTTTATCCTGATCAATTCCCAAGGTTCAGAGAGGAGTGAGAGACATTTGAGTTATGACAAAGCAGTGTAAAGAGGCTTTGTTGAGCACTTAGAACATTAAATAAAGATGCCAGAATGGGCATACCTTTATTATAATGATAAACTATTGCTCGAAAAAAAGCCACTCTAGATCATCCAGAGCAAAGCTTAAATCAACCTCAAAAGGATCACCCTGATTCATACATATTTTAATTGTCTGTGCAAACAACTTCAACACTGTTTAAAAGAAGACAAAAAAATTTACAATGTAAACTCACAATGTCCGATATCAAAAAAAATGTCTGGATAAACAAAGAAGCAGGAATATGAGACCCATAGCCAGGAGAAAGGCAACTAAAATAAACAGACCCAGAAATTACAGGAGTGATGGAATTAGCAAGTAACCAATTAAAACACATTTTACACATTTGCCCAAGGATTTAAAGCAAACTTGAATATACTGAGAACAAAATAAAAGATATAAAAAAAGGAACTTGTAGAGCTAGAAAGTACAATAACTGAAGTACAATTTCACTGGAAAGGCTGCAGACTACATACTGCAGAAAAATGACAAGAGAAATTAAAGATATTACAGTAAAAACTATTCAAACACAGGAAGAGAGATTAAAAAAAAAGAACAGAGACTTATGGGACTATGAGTGAACATACAGAATAGGAGAACATATTTGCAAGTCATGGATCTAATAATGGGCTAATATCCAAAATATATAAGGAATTCATACAACTCAATAGTAAAAAAAAAAAAAACAAATAATCTAATTAAAAATGGACAAAGATCTGAACAGACATTTTTCAAAAGAAGATATTCAAATGGCCAACAGGTACATGAAAAGGTGCCCAACATAACTGGTAATCACAGAAATGTAAATTAAACCACAGTGAGATATCACTTCACACCTGTTACAATGGCTATTATCAAAAAGGCAAGAAAAAACGAATGTTGCAGAGGATGTGGAGAAAAAGGAAACCTTATACACTGTTGGTGGGAATATAATTTGGTACAGCCACCATGGAAAATAGTATCAATGTCCTCAAAAATTATAAAAAGAACTGCCATATGATCCAGCAATTCTACTTCTGGATATACCTCCAAAGGAAATGAAATCAGTATCTCAAAGAGATATCTGCACTCCTATGCTCATGTTCATTGCAGCATTGTTTACAATAGCCAGAACATGGAAACAATCTAAGCGTTCACGAATGGATTAATGGATATAGAAAATATATATTCCATTATATATATATTTCATTATATACATATAATAGATATATAATGGAATATTATTCAGCCATGAAAAAGAAGGAAAACCTTTCATTTGTGACAACGTGGTTGAAGCTTGAGGGCATTATGTCAAGTGAAATAAGTCAGATAGAGAAAGATAAATACTGTATGGTCTCACTTATATATGGAATCTAAAAAAAACAAAGTCATAGAAACAGAGAACAGATTGGAGGTTGCCATTATCCAAGACATTGTGAGTATTTCAGGCTTCAAGATTTTTTATGCCCTTCAGTCATAGGGGCAGTTATAATTAATGTCCAATAGCAAGCCAATAATTGTCTCTTAGATGGTTTTAATATACCACTATGTCTGGAAATTTTCTGGTTCAAAATCCCAACAATCACCATTGGGTGACAGCCACAGGTTTTGCCATAAATTCCAGTATGCATAAATATGAATTGAAGATACTTGCAAAATTATATCTGGATGTGGATCATAAGGGCCCAAAGACATTGATTAAGCCACCACTTTTTGCAATTCATACATAGCCTACCATTGTTCAGACTCCCATTCAAATATGTCCTCCTTCTGAGTAGTTTTATGGATAGGAGTTAACAATATTAGATTAGAATATGTGCCATCCAATATTCAAGCAACTAGACCAAGTTCTGTACTTCTTGCTTAGTTCCAGGGGGTAGGCAGTGATGGCAATTTATGTTTTGTTGCCTGTGGAATGTCACAGGTGTCTCCTGCCCAGGTTACTCTTAAGAATTTCACCATTAGGGCAGGCCCTTGGATCTTTTCCTTATTTATCAACCAGCCTGTGTTAGTCATGTGTGCCACCACGGAATTTAAGTTGGTCCTAGCCACATCTTCAGTTTCCAATATCATCATGATATCATCAATGTAGTTTATTATCAAACTTAGGATGTGTATTCAGTTCAAAATCCCTCTAACAAAATTATGACAGTAAACTGGTGAATTCAAATAACCTGGTGGCAATACAATGAGTGAAAATTGGATCCTTCCCCATGTCAAGTCACACTGTGGTTGGCTTTTTTCTGAGACTGAGAACAATAAAAATTCGTTTTAAAAATCAACCACTGAGTACTAGTCTCCTTTGGCTTGTGGTTTTTGCACTGTTGAAACCATTTCAGGGACTGCTGATGTTGTAGGTGGTACTACTTTATTCAAGGCTTGATAATCTGCTCTTAGTTTCCATGAGCCATCCACCTTTTTCATCGGCCACTTGGCTATTGTATACAGAATATTTTGATACCAGCTCTCCAACTTATAACATGTAATTAATTAAAGTGTTACTTTATTTTTGTCCACCAAGGATCTGATACAATTAAGATCACATGTGGGCTTTGACAATTTTATAGGTTCCCATCCATTTTGTTCAACTAATACTGACTGAAGTTGAACTTACAATATGAGCATTATAATACTGGATACAATTACAATACTAGACAGAGTATTTCAGTAATAGATAAAGTAGGTGTTTCCCAGTCTGACATAATATTCATCCTAATAATAGATTCAGGTAAAGGAGACACAACCATTTCACATAGAGTCCGTTCAAACATTCCAATTTCTGTTCAAACATTTATGTTAATCCCATCAACTGTTGCATTCCCCATATCCCCCCAATTTAATTTTAGCCCCTCTTAGCACTTCACCAACAGATTTTGGAATCACAGTACATTGAGTTCCCATGTCAAGGGACCTTGACAGAAAGGTTTCTTCAAGCCCCAGAAAGGTTTCTTCTCTACCTCCTGGCCACTTTATCCACACATGCGTATATGGCTTTGGGTCCCAAGCTGGGAGTTGGGTCAAGAGACCCTGGGTCCTTCATTAATCCTCATCCTGATTAATTTGCTGAACTAGCATCCCTGGAAATTTGAAGTCAGGTTTCTCATTGTCATCTTTGCCTTCCAGCTTTAAAAATACCTCCAAACTAGAGTAAACAGAATGGATTTGTTTACAGCCGTTCAATGTTTGGGTCCAGTAGGGCATTCCGTTTGTCCACCTAACCTTGATAGTACTGCAGTAAGACCTTTGCATTGACTCTAACAATGTCTACTTTATTCATTCCATTCCTTAACAACCATTTAAAGGCTTCTACCACACTGGGACTAGGCCCTTGACTGTTCCCTTTGTCTTCCTCCATTCTCTTGTGGATAACCCTAATTTTCTTATCATCTGTAAGATCCGTAAGGCAAAGCTAAGACAACAAATTTGATACAGCATCTAGGACTATTGCTTGATTTTTCAGCAGTAAGTTTACATGCGGTGCCCATGCTGAAGAAGTCTCCTTGATTGTGGCATCTACCATGACTTGAGTAAGGGATCATTAGATGGATGAACATAAAGCCATCATCATAAAGCCACTCCAGCATGGTTTGCATACACAACATATCAAGCACTTAATTGGGGAAATTCTACTTGGTATTTAAAGGAGAAAAAGTAGAATTTCCCTTTACAGGGTAAACAGACCTTACAATGGCTTTTATCAGTCTCCCAGACTAGCTGTCCTTTAGGTATTAACCACCTGTGTGTTTGTATCATGTGTAGCCATCTGTGATTGTTCAATAGTAAGTTGTGTGTTGTGTATGAACCCCAAAATGCTCCTCCATAGTGCAGCATCAAAAATCAAGGAGGCTGTTGGGGGCCGTCCTGGTGGAGCAAGTGTTAAGTGCGCGTGCTCCACTGTGGCGGCCTGGGGTTCGCCGGTTCAGATCCTGGGTGCGCACTGACGCACTGCTTGGCAAGCCTTGCTGTGGCAGCGTCTCATATAAAAAAGTGGAGGAAGATGGGCACAGATGTTAGCCCAGGGCCAGTCTTCCTCAGCATAAAAAGAGGAGGATTGGCAAATGTTAGCATAGGGCTGATCTCCTCACACAAAAAAATAAATAAATAAAATAAATAAAAATCGAGGCGGCTGCTCCTGAGTTACCCTATTTATTTATTTATTCGTTCATTTTAGTAAAGGTTCCTCAGGAAACTGATGATATTGATCCACAAATGAGACAACTGCCTCACATAGCTTCCTTTAATTTCAGCAGTTTCTTGGTTTTGTGCACTCCCCCACCACCTGGATTATCTTCTTCATAACCAGAGATCATAGCAGTGCTATCTGTTTTTCTACAAAAATTTTCCCTTTGTTGACAACCCTGGGGCTAGTGGCTACAGCTAGTACTGGACAAAATTCAAGCTTATTGCAGGTCCAGGTTCTGCTTCAACAATTTCTTCTACTTAATTTTAGCTATTACTGATAAAAATAGCCAAAGGATTGTGTATTTAGCTTCTTTTCTTATTACTTTGCATTTCCTTAGGTGTCCAATGAGCCAGCTCTTGAAGAGTTGGATCTATCATTTCTAAATCCTGTTGGTAACATTTTACCTCCAGTAACTGATTAAAATGCAGCTGTGATCTTATACCCTGAGTGACTTGGTAGCCATCCATGCATCTAAGTTTTGCCATTCCCTGCTCTGTTGTCCATCCTTTTCCCAAACAACTCTTTCACTATGTTTCAATGAGTCAGAGTCATTCTTGTGAATACCACTTCTGGCACCAACTTGAGAACTGGGTTCCCAAGATGACCCTCAAGCCCAATGATTCACTTGAAGGACTCACAGGACTCAGAAAAGCTGTTATATCCACAGTATGGCTTATTAAAGTGAAAGGAAACATTGAAATGAAAAAATAGAAAAAGTGCATGGGGCAAAGTCAAGAGAAACCAGGTACAAGGTTTCAGTTGTCCTCTCCCAGTGGAGTCACAGGGCTGTACTTAATTCTCCCAGCAACAATGTGTGAAAACATGTGTGAAGGGTTGTTAAGCAGAAAAGCTCATCTGAAGTTGGGCGTCCAGGGTTTTTCTTGAGGGTACTCACGTAGGCATGCAGCACCTGCACGACTAACTATAGCTACTCAAACTCCACCCCCCACAGAAAAATAAGGCATTTATCATAAACCACAGTTAGCATAAACTATCTGATCAAACTGGTATTATGGGATTCAAGGCCTCCGCATAAAAACACTTTTATCAGGCAGAACACTCTAATGGCTTAGAGAGATCATCTCCCAAGATCAGGCCAAAAGCCAGTTCTTAAGACAAATCTTTCTTGGTAATAGGGCTGAGCAGCTGAGGCATGCTGAGTTAGCCCTTTCTTGCACACTCTTTAACTTATTTTATGAATCCCTCACTACCTTCATACAAAAATCAGAACTTACAGAAATATAAATGCAAAGAAAACTGCAAATCAATCTTTGTCATGATCACAGAAGCAAAAATATTTAACAAAATATTAGTAAATTGAATCCAGAGATATTTAAAATGTCTAATAGGTAAGGACTAAGTAGGATTTATCCGTGAAATGTAAGCTTGTTTCCACACATAAAAATCAATCACTGTGGGCCAGCCCCGTGGCTTAGTGGTTAAGTGCGCGCGCTCCGCTACTGGCGGCCCGGGTTCGGATCCCGGGCGTGCACCAAGGCACTGCTTCTCCAGCCATCCTGAGGCCACATCCCACATACAGCAACTAGAAAGATGTGCAACTATGACATACAACTATCTACTGGGGCTTTGGGGGAAAAAAAAGAGGATTGGCAATAGATGTTAGCTCAGAGCTGGTCTTCCTCAGCAAAAAGAGGAGGATTAGCGTGGATGTTAGCTCGGGGCTGATCTTCCTCACACACACACAAAAAATCAATCACTGTAATTTACTATGTTAATATGATAAGAAAAATAATATAATCATCTGAGTAGATGCAGAAAATTCATATAACTAATCAAAACTATTTATTATAAAACCTGGCAGCAATCTAGGAATAGAAGAGAACTTTCTCAATCTCATAAAAATCATCTAGGAAAAACCTACAGATAGCAACATATTTAACAGAGAAGAAATAAATGCTTTCCGCTTGAGGAATACAGCAAGGATGTCCTCTATTACTGTGTCTAGTCAAGATTGTACTCCAGGTCCTAGTCACTGCAATTAAGCAAGAAAAAGAAATAAAATTCATACAGATTAGAATGTAAGAGGTAAAACTTTCTTTATATGTAGAGGAAATATTTATCTCTGTGGAGATAAACCTTCTTCTAAGGAATATAAAAATACTACTAGAATTACTAAGTGAGTTTAGCAAGGTTGCATGGTCTAAAAATATACAGAAAGCGATTTTATATCTATATAGTATCATTGATAAATTGGAAAGTGTAATCAAAAACAGTATTTAGAATGGCATTAAAATATTTTTTTAAATTTGAGTAATAAATTTAGCAACATATGTGCAAGAGTTCTACACTGGGACCTACAACTCATTGCTAGGATAAATTAAAGATTACTTTAAGAAGTTCATGGGTTGGTAGACACAGTTTTACTAAGATATCAGTTCTCTGAAACAGATCTATAGTTTCAATGTAATCCACAATAAATCCCAGTAGGTTTTCTTTCAGGTAGAAATTATCAAGCTACTTCTAAAATTTACATGGAAATACTATTTTATATGGAAGAGTGAAATATTTTTGAAAAACATATACTATAAAGCTGTAGTAGTTGAGAGAGTTTGTTACTTGCCTAGAATAGACATACAGATTAATGAATCAGAAGAATAAATCCAGCAATAGACCCGCATATATATGGTCAATTGATTTTTGATAAAAGTGTTAAGTTAACTCAGCAGGGTAAGGATCATCTTTTCAACAAGCTATTCTGGAAAAACAGCAACAAAGACGCCTCAGACTTTTTTCTCACACCATACACAAGTGGCTTATAATAAATCCTAGCCCTAGATGTAAGAAATAAAACTATACAATTTTGAGAAGTCAGAGAAATAAATCTACAGGCAGTGAAAGAATAATACATAACATTACCTCACTCAATGTCCACCAGTAAATCAAACCCAGAAGGGGCCCCACAGCTTGAAGGTCATGCCTGCCTAGAGCTTACAGATTCCTGGCAGACCTTTCCTGCACAGAGTGCTGCTCCTTCTCATATTCCATCAGCTTGGGCCCACTTTAGCCACAGAAATCAAGTTTTCACAGATGGGCTTGGATACCAGATTTCTTGGGAGAACCCCAGTTTTAAATCGAATAGTGTCCACCTCAAAGGATATGTTCAAGTCCTAACCCCCTAAGTACCTGTGAATGTGACTTTATTTTTTTTTTAAAGATTTTTATTTATTTATTTTTTCCCCCCAAAGCCCCAGTAGATAGTTGTGTGTCATAGCTGCACATCCTTCTAGTTGCTGTATGCGGGATGCGGCCTCAGCATGGCCAGAGAAGCAGCGTGTCGGTGCGAGCCCGGGATCCGAACCCGGGTCGCCAGCAGTGGAGCGCACTCACTTAACCACTAAGCCACGGGGCCGGCCCCTGAATGTGACTTTATTTTGAAACAATTTTTGCAGAAGTAGTTGAGTTAAAGATTTGGTACTAGATAATCGTGGATTTAGGGTGGGCCCTGAATCCAGTTACGGGTGTACTTACATGAGAAAGGTGAAGGAGATTTATAACACAGAGACACACAGAAAAGAAGGCAGTGTGAAGATGCAAGCAGAGGTTGGAGTTCTACAGTGACAAGTCAAGAAAAGCCAAGGATCGCCAGCAACAACCAGACATTAGGAGAAAGGCACGTGGAATATTTCCCTCCAGAGCCTTCAGAAGGAAACAACACTGCTGACACCTTGATTTTGGAATTCTGTTCTCCAGAATTCTGAGGAGATAAATTTTTGTTGTTTCTGTAATGTTTGTGGTAATTTGCTATGGCAGTCCTAGGGAATTAGTATGCCTGATAAATTCATATGGATTTCCTGGAAAACCTTCACCTTGTAAAGAGCTCTTAACATTGCCAAATTCCAACTTCCTTTTCATTCTGTCTCAAACCATGTCAAACAGAATGGTTCCAGACGACAAATGGGATTTTTCTTTTTCTCTGTTTTTCAGGAATCTTTGTTAAGGCACAAATTTGAGGATACAAGAGCCTAAGTGATCCATGTTATACTTCAGGGAACAATGAGCATTAACTTACCACCAGTGAACTGAGAGACATTATGTTCTACCACTCCAATATCCCCACCCACAAGTCAGTATAAGAGTCAGAGAGGGAGAAGGAAGAAGTGCCCCTTCTGAGGGAGTGGGTGTATATAAACAGAAGCTACCCTGTACCATCACCTTTCTGCAATAAAGACAAGGGAATTGCCTTCTTTCATGAAGGAATTCCCCAAGAAAAGTAGTGAAATTAGATGGTGCCTAAAAGAAGGGAATTTTGGCATTTTTTTTCCTTATTAGATAATTAATAAGCCACTGGACTTGTTAGCTGCACTATTCACCTATTGATGCTAATATATCAAGGAATTTGTTCATGTCACCTAAGTCGTCAAATTTTTTGGTCTAAAGGCTTTCAAAATATTCCTATATTATGTTTTTTTTTATTAGCAGGATGTTTGATGATATACCATCTTTTCATTTCTGAAACTGGTAATTTGTGTATCTTCTTTGTATGATATTCTTAGTTGTAAATTTATCAATTTTATAGATGCTTCTAAAGGATTCATAATTAAAAACCTTCCTACTAAGAAAAAGAAAATGCCCCACTCAGATAGCTTAACTGGTGAATTCCATAAAATTTAAGGGAGATATTATTTCAATCCTACCAAAACTCTCATTAAAAAGGAAGAAGGGAACTTTTCCAACTTATTTTTTTATATTACCCTGATAACAAAATCAAAAAAGGACATTACAAGAAAATTACAGATTAATTTCCTCATGAGCATAGATGTAAAAATTCTTAACAAAATATTAGCATATTGAATCTAGTAATATATACAATAGATAATAAATCATGACCTAGTGGGGATTTTGCAAGTTAGGCTTAATGTTAAAATGCCAACAAATATACTTCACCATATTTATATAATAAAGGAGAGAAATTATATAATCATTTCAAGGTTTGTAGAAAGATCATTTGGCAAAATTCAGCATCCATGCATGATAAAAATTCTTATCAAACTAGAAATAGAAAAGAACTTCCTCAAACTGATAAAAGGCATCTAATATAAACCTATAGCTAAAATTATACTTAATGATAAAAGACTAAATGCTTTCTTCCTAATTTCAGGAAATTAGACAAGATGTCCACTTTTACACCCTTTCTATTCAACATTGTACTGTAGGTTCTAGCTAGTGCAATAAGGTCAGAAGAAGAAAAAATATATACACATTAGAAAGGAAGAAATAAAGCTGTCTTTATTCACAGACAACATGATCATATAGACAGAAAATCTTATGAACGTTACTTAAAATGAATAAGTAAATTTACCAAAGTTGTAGCACACAGCGTTCACAGGACGAGTTCAAAAGAAGAATAGAGAAAACAGAGCAAAGAAGCAGTGAGCTTAATGATAGAACAATAGAAATTACCCAATCTGAACAACAAAGAGCAAAAATACTGAAAAAAAAGTAAAGGGCCTCAGGGACCTGTGGCACTATAACAAAAGATCTAAATTTTACATCCTAGAAGTGCCAGTGTGATAGGAGAAAGAATGTGGGCTGAAAAAAGAAATAATCAATGAAAATTCCCCAATGTGGCAGAAGACATAAACATATGTGTTCAAGATGCTGAACAAACCCCAAACACAATAAACATAATGAAATGAAAACCAAGATACATCATATTCAAACTTCAGAAAACTAAATACAAAGAAACAAAATTTGAAAGGAGTCAGTAACAAAAGCCTCCTTACCTATTGGGGAAAAATAATTTAAATGAAAGTTGAATTCTCATTGGAAACTATGAGAAACGGTAGGAAGTGCCACAGCATTTGTAAAGTTCTGAAAGAAAAAGAATGCCTATCTGGAATCTTATATCTACCAAACATATATTTCAGTAATGAGGTGGAAATCAAGACATTCTCAGATGAAGGAAAAATAAAAGAATTTGTCAGATGTGTTATAAAAAAAATGGCTAAAGGAAGTTTTCCAAACAGAAAAGGAAGAAAGAAAGAAAGAATTATGAAACATCAAGAAAGAAGAAAGAATACAATAAACAAAAAGATAAGTAAAATAGACTTTCCTCCTCCTTTTAAGTCTCTTAAATTGTGTTTGATGGTTGAAGCAAAAAAATAATATTATCTGATGGAGTTCTAAATAGAGATAGAGGGAAAATGTAATATAATTATAATGAGAGAGTTCAAGGGGATATAAAAAGAGGGAAGGTTTCTACACTTTATTTAAGTTGGTTAAAATGACAACACCACTAGATTGTGGTAAGTTATGTATATATAACAAAATACTTAGAGCAACCACTAAAAAAAGCTACTTAAAGAGATACAGTCAAAACACTTAAGGATAATTCAAAATAAAATTCTAAATAGTGTTCAAGTAACCCATAAGAAAATAAGTAAAGAAAAAGAAAAAAGAACCAGAGAGAAGTCAAGATGACGGCGTAAGCACTCTGAACTCACTTCCTCCCACGGACACAGCCAATTTACAAGTGCTAGTGGAAAAATTACCCCTGAGAGAGAACTGAAAACTGGATAAGAGGAACTCCTCCAACAAACAACAATCCTAATTGAGGTGGAAGAGGCAGAAATTCCCTTCTGGAGAGAAAAAAACACCAGCTTCTCAAGCTGCCACCTTCATGGCTACCCGGGGGGCAGCCCAAAGGTACATAGCCCTCCCTGGAGGAGCAGGGCCCTGAGCCCAGGAGCGCTCCCGCTATAGGCATTTTGTGGACCCAGCATAATCCAGATGAGTGGCATAATATATGACTTTGCCTGCTACTAAAACATTGGGGAGTACCCCTAGAAAAGCTGGTTCACAAAGAAATTAAAACCAGCTCTTAAAGGGCCCATGCACAAATTCACCCTTTTCAAAAAGCAACCTAAAATCACCAGAAAAAAATGTTCACAGTGCTTTGGTGAAAAGAGACTCACCTGATAGGCTCTGAGTGCATCTCAATGAGAGGTGAGACCTCTCCAGGGACTAGGACATTAGTGGCGGCCATTGTTGTGGCCTGGTGTGGGCGTGCTGACACAGACGCTGGCAGAGGGCATTGGAGTTCTCCCTGGAGCCTGCTAGCTCAGGGCCTGCCCTACCCACTAGAGCACCGATTTAATCCAGCTCAGCTAGGGCAGGCAGCCCACCCTAGGGACTGGCCCCACCCAACAACAAGCCCTCAGGCAACTTGTGGGCCTGCATAGATTGGTGACTGGATTCTCTGCAGCCTTGCGACTTGGCCCACTTCAGTGCGGTGGGGCGTGCACAAAGAGTGAGTGGAGAGTGTGGGACAGTGGTGGAATGTGTGGGACTCCCACCATGGAGAGACTGGGTCCACTCCAGGAAGTCAGGGTGTGCACACAGGGCAGGACTGTGTTGACTGTGTCTGTGGACCTGTGGGGGTTGGAGCTTGTCAGCTTTAGAAGACTTGTGTTTCTCAAAGAGCCACATAGGGGATTTGCCCCACCTTGCAAAGCCTGAAACAATTGGGTGCTCCCATGCCTGAGTCCAGCCCCACCCAGCTGCAATCTTCAGAGAACTGACAAGAGATCTAAAGGCTGGAGGCTTATAGCAATTGTAAGCCCCTGAGCCTAACAACCTGCCATGCTGGGGGCCTACTCACTTAAAAGAAATACTGCAACACAAATGTGGTATTAGAAGTTGCAGCCAACTGTGCTGGGGCTCCCCACACCCAATAAAGAGACTGAAGGGCCCACAACAACTACAAGCAGCTGAGCATTACAACAGCTGGCCAGGAGCGTAGCTCAGCGTCCCTGGGAACCTACAAGGAGAGCAAACAGGCCACAACAGAAGGACACATGTAGCCCACATAGGGGTCGCTCCTGGAACATTCAGAACTGAGGGAAGCATACTGTGGGCCTTATAAGGCATCATGTACACAAGGTCACCTATCCAAGAGCAGGAGACATAGCTGACCTACCTAATACATAGACACAAGCACAGGGAAACAGGCAAAATGAGGAGGCAAAGGAATACATTCCAAGTAAGGGAAAAGGACAAAACCCCAGAAAAGGAACTAAGTGAAACAGAAATGAGCAATCTACCCGACAGAGAGCTCAAACTAAGAGTGTTAAGGATGCTCACTGATCTGGGGAGAAGAATGGATGATCTCAGTGAGAATGTCAACAAAGAAATGGAAGATATAAAAAAGAACGAATCAGAAATGAAGAATAAAATAGTGGAAATGAAAAATTCACTAGAGGGACTCAAAAGCAGAGTAGAGGATACAGAAGAATGGATCTGTGAGCTGGACGAAAGACTAGAAGAAATCACCCAAGCTGAACAGGTAAAACAAAAAAGAATTAAAAAGAGTGAGGACAGTCTAAGGGATATCTGGGGCAACATCAAGCGCACTAACATCTGTATTATAGGTGTCTCAGAAGGAGAAGAGCGAGACAAAGTGGCAGAGAATCTATTTGAAGAAATAATAGATGAAAACTTCCCTAACCTAAGGAAGGAAACAGACATCCATGCACAGGAAGCACAGAGAGCACCAAACAACATAAACCCAAAGAGGCCCACATCAAGACATATCATAATTAAAATGTCCAGAATTAAAGATAAAGAGAGAATCCTAAAAGCCGCAAGAGAAAGTCAAGTTACATACAAAGGAAACCCCATAAGGCTATCAGCTGACTTCTCAGCAGAAACCATACAGGCTAGAAGAGAGTGGCATGATATATTTAAAGAGCTAAAAGGAAAAAACTTACAGCCAAGAATACTCTACCCAGCAAAGTTATCATTCAAAATGGAAGGAGAGATAAAGAGTTTCACAGAGAAGCAAAAATTAAAGGAGTTTTTCACCAAGAAACCAGTACTACAAGAAACACTATAGGGAATTATTTAAGGGGAAAAGAGAAGACCACAAATAGGAAAAATTATCTATTTCTGTGATAAGAGGGTAATGGACACAAACGCACAAAATAGATGTTAGATATGATATCAAAAACATAAAATGTGGGAGGAAGGGAGTTAAAGAGTAGAGCTTTCAGACATAGGTCAAACTAAAGAGACCATCATTTCTGTATATGGACCCCATCGTAATCACAAACCAGAAACCTGTAATAAATACACAAAAAACTAAGAGTAAGGAACCCAAACATAACACGAAAGAATGCCATCAAACCACAAGGGAAGAGAGCAAAAGAAGAAGAAAGGAACAGAGAGGGACTACTAACACACTGAGAGAAAAAAAGTTAAAAAATGGCAGTAAGTACATACTTATCAATAGCGACATTAATTGTCAGTGGACTAAATTCTCCAATTGAAAGGCATAGTGTGGCTGATTGGATAAAAAAACAAGACCCATATATATGCTGCATACAAGAGACACACTTCAGACCTAAAGACACTCACAAACTGAAAATGAAGGGATGGAAGAAGATACTCCATGCAAATGGCAATGAAAAGAAAGCTGGAGTAGAAATACTCATATCAGACAAAATAGACTTTAAAACAAAAACTGTAAAAAGAGACAAAAAAGGGCATTACATAATGATCAAGGGACCAATCCAACAAGAGGATATAACACTTGCAAATATCTATGAACCCAACGTAGGAGCACCTAAATATATAAAGCAATTATCAATAGACATAAAAAGAGAAATAGGCAATACACAATAATAGTAGGGGACTTGAACACTCCACTTACACCAATGGATAGATCATCTAAACAGAAGATCAATAAGGAAACATTGGCCTTAAATGACACACTAGAATAGAGGGACCTAGTACATATATACAGAACATTCTATCCAAAAACCGAAGAAGACACATTCTTTTCAAGTGCACGTGCAACATTCTTCAGGATCGATTACATACTAGGCCACAAAACAAGTCTTAATAAATTTAAGAAGATTGAAATAATACCAAGCATCATTTCTGACCACAACGGTATGAAGCTAGAAATCAACTATAGGAAGAAATTCAGAAAAGCCACAAATATGTGGAGATTAAACAAAATGCTACTAAACAATGCCTGGGTCAATGAAGAAATCAAAAGCGAAATCAAAAAACGCCGGGAGACAAATGAAAATGAAAATACGACATGCCAGAATTTATGGGATACAGCAAAAGCGCTTCTAAGAGGGAAGTTTATAGCAGTACAGGCCTACCTCAACAAACAAGAAAAATATCAAATAATCTAACAATGTACCTAAAGGAACTGGAAAAAGAAGAACAAACAAAGCCTGTTTGCTTGTCTGGGGGCGCACTGATTCACTCTTCTCCGGCCATGTTGAGGCCGCGTCCCACATACAGCAACTAGAAGGATGTGCAACTATGATGTACAACTATCTACTGGGGCTTTGGGGTTAAAAAACAAGGAGGAGGATTGACAATAGATGTTAGCTCAGAGCCGGTCTTCCTCAGTGAAAAGAGGAGGATTAGTACAGATGGTAGTTCAGGGCTGACCTTCCTCACACACACAAAAAAGATACTACAAAGCTATAGCAACCAAAACAGCATGGTACTGGCACAAAAACAGACACATAGATCAGTGGAATAGAATCGAAAGCCCAGAAATAAAGCCACACATCTATGGCTTCCTTCGACAAAGGAGCCAAGAACATACAATGGAGAAAGGAAAGTCTCTTCAACAAATGGTGTTGGGAAAACTGCACAGCCACATGCAAAAAAATGAAAGTAGACCCTTACCTTACACCATACACAAAAATTAACTCCAAATGGATTAAAGACTTGAACGTAAGCCCTGAAACCATGAAAATTCTAGAATTAAACATAGGCAGGATGCTCTTTGACATTGGTCTTAGCATCATATTTTCAAGCACCATATCTGACTGGGCAAGAGAAACAATAGAAAAAAATAAACAAATGGGAGTGCATCGAACTAAAAAGCTTCTGCACGGCAAAGGAAACCATCAACAAAACAAAAAGATAACCTAACAATTGTGAGAAGATATTTGCAAACCATACATCTGATAGGGAGTTAATCTCCAAAATATATAAAGAATTCATGTATCTCAACAATAAAAAAACTAACAACCCAATTAAAAAATGGGAAAAAGACCTGAACAGACATTTCTGCAAAGAAGATATACAGATGGCCAATGGGCACATGAAAAGATGTTCAACATCATTAGCTATCAGGGAAATGTAAATCAAAACTACAATAAGATATCACCTCATGCCCGTCAGAATGGCTATATTTAATAAGACAGGAAACAACAAGTGTTGGAGAGGATGTGGAGAGAAGGGATCTCCCATACACTGCTGGTGGGAGTGCAAACTGGTGCAGCCACTATGAAAAACAGTATGGAGATTCCTCAAAAAATTAAGGATAGAACTACCATATGATCCAGCTATTCCACTGCTGGATATTTATCCAAAGAACTTGAAAACACCAATGTGTAAAGATACATGCACTCTTGTGTTCATTGCAGAGTTATTCACAATAGCCAAGACTTGGAAGAAACCTAAGTGCCCATCAAGGGACGAATGGATAAAGAAGATATGGTATATATACACAATAGAATACTACTCAGCCATAAAAAACGATGAAATCCAGCCATTTGTGACAACATGGATGGACATTGAGGGTATTATGCAAAGTGAAATAAGTCAGAGGGAGAAGGTCAAATACCGTATGATTTCCTTCATTAAGTAGTAGATAATAACAACAATAAACAAACACATAGAGACAGACATTGGATTGCTAGTTGCCAGAGGGGAAGGGGGGAGGCAGGAGGGCAGAAGGGATAATTAGGCACATGTGTGTGGTGATGGATTGTAATTAGTATTTGGGTGGTGAACATGAGAACATGATGTAATCTGTGCAGAAATAGAAGTATAATGATGTACACCAGAAATTTATACAATGTTATAAACCAATGTTTCTGCAATAAACAAAAAATTTAAAAAACACAAAAGAAATTACCTGTCTTAACATCTCTCTTTTTCACTTATTAGTCAAATATGTGTAGATTATGTCTTAAGCATTATCATAGATAATCTTAGAGATATAAGTTAAAAATATATATCTATTCAAGATCCTGATTTCAATTCTTTTCGATCATTGCACGACTATTCACAATAGCCGAAATATGGACACAACTCAAGTGTCCATTGACAGAGGAATGGATAAAGAAAATGTGGTGTGTGTGTATATATATATATATATATATATATATATACACACACACAATGAAATGTTATTTAGCCTTAAAAAAATTTTTGCCATTTGTGACAACATGGATGAACCTGAAAGATATTTCCCTAAATGACATAAGCCAGTCACAGGACTGGCTTAATGACAAATACTTCAGGACAAATACTTCATGATTCCACTTATATGAGGTATATAAAATAGTTAAACTCATAGAAGCAGAGAATGAATACAATAGTGGTTGCTAGGGACTGGGGGTGGGGGAGATGGGGAATTTAAAGTTTCAGTTATGCTAGAGGAATAAGTTCTAGAGATCTGTTGTACAACATAGTGCCTATAGTTAACAATACAATATTGTGCACTTCAAAAATTTGTTAAGAGGGTAGATCTCATGTTAAATGTCTCACCACATACATACAAAAAAAAACCAAAAAACAAAAATAGACATACGTAAGTAAACTCTGGGAAGTGTACGCTATGCCTACTATCTTGATTGTGGTGATGGTAAGCAGCTGTTTTCTTCTGTCCAAACTTACCAAAATTGTACAAATTATGTTCAGTTATTTCTATACCAATTATGTCTCAATAGGGGCTGGCCTGGTGGCGCAAGCAGTTAAGTGTGCGCACTCCGCTGCGGTGGCCCAGGGTTTGCCAGTTCAGATCCCAGGTGCGCAACGATGCAGCGCTTGTCAAGCCATGCTGTGGCGGTGTCCCATATAAAGTAGAGGAAGATGGGCATGGATGTTAGCCCAGGGCCAGTCTTCCTCAGCAAAAAGAGGAGGATTGGCAGATGTTAGCTCAGGGCTGATCTTCCTCACCAAAAAAAATAAATAAATAAAAAATTATGTCTCAATAAAGCTGTTAAAATTAAAAAAAGAAAGAAAGAAAAAAGACCCAGAAAACATAGAGAAAAAACAGAAAAAAATAAAATAAAATAGCTCACATAGCCCTAACCTAATAATTAGAATAAATGTAAATGGTCTAAATACACCAACGAAAACACAGGAATTGGCAGAGTAGATCAAAATACATGAGTCAGCTATGTGTTATCTACAAGAAATTCACTTAAAACATAACAATGTAAGCAGGTTGACAACAAAAGAATAAAAAAAGTATATATGCGGCATTAAAAGAACACAGGAATGAATAACCTAACAACAGCAGATTTCATATTTTTTTTAAAGTGCCACAAGACATGATAGATAGATAGATAGATAGATAGATAGATAGATAGATAGATAGATAGATGATAGATAGACAGACAGACAGAGATAGATAGACCACATCCTGTGTCATAAAACAAACGATAACAAATTCACAAAATTGAAATCATACAGAGTGTGCTCTTTGAGCACGATGGAATTAAATGAGAAATCACTAAAAGAAAGATAAATATTTGGAGACAAATCAATTCTAAATAACCTATGGATCAAAGAGGAAGACTCAGAGGAAATTAAAAAATATTGTGAACTGAATGAAAATTTAAATATAACAATTAAAATTTATGGTACACAGATAGAACATTGCTGAGAAGGAAATTTGACAAATCTGTAGGAAGAATGGCAAAAAATAATTAAAATTAGAAGACACAAATTATCAACACCAAGAATGAATGGAAAATAAAACTACAGACCCTGCAGACACAAAAAGGAAAAAAAGTGAATACTACAAACAACCTTAAACACACATATATTTGACAACTTAAATGAAATGGACCAATTTCTCCAAAAATACAAACTACCAAAATGTTCTTCATATGAAATACATAATTTGAATGGCTCTATAAGCATTAACAAAACAGAATTAATAATTTTAAAACTTCACCCAAAGAAATCTTTAGGCTTAGACAATTTCACTGGCTAATTCTACTACACATTTAAAGAATAATTAACACCAATTCCATAATCTTTTCTGGGAAATACAGAAGGAGGGAACACTTCTCAATTCAATGTATGAAGTTAGTATTACACTGATACCAAAACCAGACAAAAACAATACCAATTAAAAAAAAACACACACAAGAAAGCTACAGACCAATAAAATACTCAATAAAACATTAGCCAATATTATTTATCAATAAATAAAAAGAATTACACACCATGACCAAGTGAGGTTTAATCCAGGGATACAAGGCTAGTTCAATGTTTGAAAAGCAATCAATGTGATTGATAATATTAAGAGGCTAAAAATGAAAAATTTAATCATCATATCAATCTTTGAAGAATAGTGCTGAAATTCAACACCCATTAAACCAGCTGAGGACAGACCTCAGTGTCCATCACGAAAAAGAACACAGACTTCACAAAATTAGTTTAGAAAAATTACTAAACAAACAAAAACCAACAAGAAACAGTAACAACAACAAACCCTCAGGAAAGGAAAGAACCAAATTTCCAGAGTTGCCACATTATATTATTTAAAAAGTATAGTTTCCACCAAAAATTTAGGACACAGGCAAAAACACAAGAAAGTATGGTTCATATATAGGTGGTAAAAGGAGTAAGGAGAAACTCTCCCCGAGGAAGCCGGCTGTGGACTTACTAAGCAAAAATTTTAAATCAGCTATGTTAAATCAGTTATTTCAAAGAACTAAGGAAATCATGTCTGGAAAATGAAAGGAAAGTATGAGAACAATGTCTCACAAAATAGATAATATTAATAAAGAGATAAAAATAATCAAAAACAACCAGATTCCAGAGTTGAAAAATACAACCGAAATAAAAAATATGCTACAGGAGCTCAACACCAGATTTAAGCTGGCAGAAGAAAGAATTAGCCAATTTCAAGAAACTTCCATTGGAATTACTAAGTATGAAGAATGGAAATAAAAAACACTCGGAAAAATGTACCGAGCTTCGTAAACCTATGGACACCATCAAGTGCAAGAACATATGCATATTGGGAACACCAGAGGACGGAGGAAGAAAAAGGGAGCAGAGAGAAAATTTGAAGAAATAATGACCCTAAGCTTCCCAAATTTCATGAAAAGCATTGATATTCCCATCCAAGCTCAATGAACTCCAAATAAAATAAACTCAAAGAGATCCACATCTAGACCCATCATAATGAAACTGTCAAAGCCAATGACAAAGAGAGAATCTTGAAAGCAGCAAGAGAAAGTAATTCATCATATTCAAGAGATCATCAATAAGCTGCTTATTCATAAGAAACCATGGAAGACGGAAAGCAGTAGGATGACCTATTCCAAATGCCAAAAGAAAAAGATTCCCGACCAAGAATTCTACATTCAGTGTAATTATCCTTCAAAATACCAAGAAGAAATTAAGACCTTCCTAGATTAAAAAAACAAAAACAACTGAGAGAATTTACTGTTAACAAAGCTGTTCTACAATAAACACTAAACAGAGTCTATGAAGTTAAAATAAAAGGTCACCAGACAGTAACTCAAACCCATTTGAAGAAAATAAAAAGCCCCAGTAAAGGTATTACAGACGTAAAGACAGAAGGCAAATAAATGTATTTGCTGTCTGGAACTCTTTTTTTCCGTTGGCTAATTTAAATGGCAACTACATAAAATTATAAATCTGTGTTGATGGAATTTAAATGTATAAAGATGTAATTTCCATGACAAAAAACACAAATTAGGGGGAGGGACAAGAGCTATAAAGGAGCAGAATTCTTGTATATTATTGAAATTAAGTTGATATTCATCTACACTATATTGTTATAAATTAAGCTGTTAATTGAAATCCCCAAGGCTACCACTAAGATAATAAAATATATAGTAAAGAAAAGGCAGGGAATTAAAATGGTACACTAGGAAATATCTACTTAACACAAAATAAGTTTTACAACTTTATAGGAGAAACAGAAGAAGAAAAAAGATATAAGACACACAAAAAACAATGAATTTGCAGTTGTAAATCCTACATTATCAGTAATTCAATGAAGTGCAAGTCAATTATAAACTCAAAGGGCAGTTACTTGAGGAATGAATACGAAAATAACTATATGATCTCTACAAGAGACATGGTTTAGATTCAGACATAAATTAGTTGAGTTGAAAGTAAAAAGATGGAAAATGATATACCAAGCAAAGAGTACCCAACAACTGAGCTAGAGTGCCTATATTAATATTAGACAAAACAATCTTTAAGATAAAACGTGTTACTAGAGAAGAAGGATTCTTTATAATAAATAGTAAATCCATCACAAATATATAATAATTGTAAACACATATTCGTTTAACAACAGAGCCCCAAAATACATGGAGCAAAAACTGATAGAATTGAAAGGAGGATTAGACAATTCAACAACAATCATTGGAGACGTCAGTACCCCACTTTTCGGTAATGGATAGAAAAACTAGATGGACAATCAATAAGGAGACAGAGCACTTGAACATTATAAACCAAATAGACCTAATAGACATACAGAGCACTCCACTCAATAGCAGCAGAATATTCACTCTTAAGTGCACATGGAACGTTCACCATGAAACACACCATAATGAATTTAAAAGAAAATAAATTATAAAAATATGTACTCAGATCAAAGTGGAATCAATCTAGAATTCCAGGAAAAACTATATGTTAGGTCACAAAACAATTTTCGATATATTAAAAAGGATTGAAATCATACAAAATATGTTCTGCAACCAAAATGGCACGAAATTAGAAACCAATTACATAAGGGAATTTGGGAAAGTCACAAACATATGGAAGCTAAGAAACACACTCATAAATAACTTATGTAACAAGGAAGAAAACAAAATGGGAAATAGAAGATAATTTGGGATGAACGAAAATGAAAACACACCATATCAAAACCTAGAGGATGCAACAAAATAGTGTTTAGGAGAAAATACATACCTTTAAATGACTATGCAAAGGAAGATCTTAAATGAATAACTTTTGATTTGTTTAATTTTCTCTATTTTTTTCTATTTTGTTTTTATTTATTTCCACATTAATCTTCATCACTTCCTTCCTTCTGCATATTTTCCTTTACTTTGCTCTTTATTTCTAGTTTCCAACAAGAATTCCAACACCAAACAATTAAATGGAGAAAGAACAGTCTTTTCAACTACTCTCCCCAGGGCAACTTTATATCCCAATAGAAAAGAATGATGTTAGCACCCTACCTTACACCATACAAAAAAAATGAACTATAAATTGATCAAAGATTAATGTTAAAGCTCACACAACAGCGATAGAAAACACTTAGAAGAATATGTAGGCGTAAATTCTCATGACCTTGATTAGGCAAAATGATGTGTGGTCATAGGTCAAAGATATGCCAGCAAAAACACAAGCAACAAATTAAAAACATAAATTGAGGGCCGGCCTGGTGGCATGGTGGTTAAGTTCGCACCCGCTCTGCTTTGGTGGCCCAGAGTTCGCAGGTTCAGATCCTGTGCACGGACCTATGCACCGCGTATCAAGCCATGCCGTGGCACGCGGCCCACATATAAAGTAGAGGAAGATGGGCACAGATTTAGCCCAGGGCCAATCTTCATCAGCAAAAAGAGGAGTATTGGCAACAGATGCTAGCTCAGAGCTAATCTTCCTCACACACACACACAAAATAGATTAATTGAACTTCATCAAAATTAAAAACTTTTGTGATTTAAAGTACACTATCAAATAGTGAAACGACAACCCAAAGAATGGGAATAAATATTTGCAAATAATATATCAAGTCAGAGTCTATTAACCAAAATACGATGAAGTCTTGCAACTGAAAAATACAAAAAACAACCCACTTGAAAAATAGGCTAAAGATTTGAATAGACGTTTCTCCAAAGAAAATACTACACAAAAAGCCAATAAGCACATGAAAACATGCTTAATATCATTAGTCATCAGAGAAATATACATCAAAACCATGATGAAATACCACTTCACACCAATAGGATGGCTATAATAAAAAAAGACAAACAATAACAAGTGTTCACAATATTGTGAAGTTGCAATCCTCATAAATTGCTGATGACAATGTAAAACGGTGCTGCCACTTTGGAAAGCAATGTGACAGTACTTAAAAATGTTAAGCCTAAAGTTACCATATGAAGTAACATTTCCACTCCTAGGTAAATGCCCCAAGTAATTTAAAACAGGCACTGAAACAGATAGTTTTATACAAATGTTCAGAGCAGCACTATTTACAATACCCAAAAGGTAGAAACAGCTAAAAAATACATCAACTGAGAAATGTATAAACAGGATATTGTAGGGTATAACCGTACAGTAGAATATCCTTCAGCAGAAAAATAAAAGGAGAAATAAAGTATGAAGTAATGATACATGCTACAGCAACACGAATGAATCTTGAAAACATTATGCTAACTGAAGAAGCTAGACACAAAATACACGTGAGGCCACATATGGTAGGATTCTGTTTATATAAAATGATCAGAATAGGTAAATCCCTAGAGATATATAGTTGATCAGTAGTTGTCAGGGTTCTCGGTGGAGGAGGGAATAAGCAGTGACTGCTAATGGGCACGCAGTTTCTTCTTGGGGTAAAGAAAATGTGCTGGAATTAGATAGTTGTGTTGGTTGCAAAACTTTGTGAATGTAACAAAAACCACTGAATTATACACTATAAAATGGTAAATTATATGGTTATATCTCAATAAACAAGGGGGTGTGATATGGTAGAGGGATAGATATATTGATTGATGGAACAGAATATAGAACTTAGAAACACACCTCTTCACAAGTATGGCCATTTAATTTTTGACAAAGGAGTAAAAGCAATTCAAAGGAGAAATGAAAGTCTTTTCAACAAATAGTACTAGTGCAATTGAACATTCATAAATAAAACAATGAACTTTGACCTAACTCTTACACTTGCCCCAAAATTACCTCAAAATGGGCCACAGACTTAAACGTAAAATGTAAATGTAAAATTTTAGAAAATATGTAGGAGAAAATTTTCAGGATATACTACAACAGCAGGAACAAAAAGTTCTTAGACCAAAAGCAAAATCCACAACAGGAGAAGTTAATGAAGTGAATTTCATTAAAATTAATATTTTTGCCCTATGAAAGACTCTGTTAAGAGCACAAAAAGACAAACTACAGACTAAGCAAAACTATTTGTAAACTACAATCTGATAAATGATTCATATCTAGAATATATAAATAACTCAAAATAAAATAGTAAAAAAAAAAACTAAGAAGAATGAGCAAAAGACATGAAGAGATATTTCACTGAAGAGCAAATACTGATGGCAAATAAGCATAAGTACGTGCAAAGATGGGCAACATTGTTAGCCATTAAGAAAATGCAAGTTAAAATCACAATGAGATATTATTATATGCCTGTCAGAATAGTTAAAATTAAAAAAAAATTAAAGTAACAACACTAAACGCTGGCTAGTAGGCAGAGAAACTGAATCATTCACACCTTGCTGGTGGAAATTCAAAATTGTACAGCCACTCTGGAAAACAGACAGTCTCTTTAAAACATAAACATACAACTACCATATTACCCAGAATTTTCACTCCTGGGCATTCATCCCAGAGAAGTGAGAACCAAGGATCTTAGAGTACATTCTAAGGCGTAAAACCCTGCCTTTATTTGGAAATACCATCCCCACTGGCATTTGCCTTCTGAAATCAGCACTCCCCAGCGCATGATTGATATTGGGTCCCTTCATTCAACATGAGGTTTAAATATCCTTCTCTGAGCCATGAATGATAAAGAAACAAAAATAAATAAAGTATCTTTTCTATCCTCTGGACATTCACACTTTTAAGGATGTACTAATTCATTTAAGAAGACCGAAAATCACAACATGCCTGATATATACCTATCTCAGCAAACTTATGTGGAACTTGGGCAGAAAAGAGAAAATAAAACCTAGAGGTGGTGACTATTGCCCACTAGAAGCTGTGCCTGGCTTTGCAAATCCCATTTCTTCAAGGCATCTCAGAGCAACTTGACTAGTCCAGTGATGTTATTTCACTTGTCATAGGGAAGACACAGGGACTGGGCTTGTCTTAAGGTATCTCACTGTACAGAGGATGCAGATTCAGTATAAAGGAAGCATATGTGACCAAGAAACTATGATCCTTCCCTTATTCTCCTTTACTACTTTTTTTTTTTCATAATGAGGCCAAAGATGTTAGAGGAAAAAACTTGTGTACTATTTTCCATAGTGGGTTGCACAATTCTGCATTCCTACCAACAGTGTATAAGTGTTCTAATTTTTCTGTATTCTCACCAAAACTTATCTTTTGTTGTTTTCGTAATAACCATCCCAACAAGTGTGAATTGATATCTGATCATGATTTTGATGTGCATTTCCCTGACGATTACTGATGTTGAGCACCTTTTCATTACCTGGTGGCCATTTGTATGTCTTCTTTGGAGAGATGCCTGCTTAAGACCTTTGCCTATTTTTTAATCAGGCTTTTATAAAATTTAATTTTTACTTTTTTGCTACTGAGTTGTAGGATATTCTTATATATTTTGGATATTAGCCACTTATCAGATAGATGGTTTACAAATATTTTTTCTCCTTCCACAGTTTTTGTTTTTCACTCTGTTGAACTTTTCCTTTGCTGTGCAGAAGGTTTTTAATTTCGTGTAGTTCCAGTTGTCTATTTTTGGATTTATTTCATGTACTTGAGGTGTCAAATCAAAGAAATTATTGCCAAGAACAATCAAGAAGTTTTTCTTCTATTTTTTTTTCTAGGAGTTTCACAACTTCAGGTTTTATGTTTAAGTCTTTAATCGATTTTGAGTTGATTTGTGTATGGTGTAAGATAGGGGTCCAATTTTATTCTTCTGTATCCAATTTTCCCAACATGATTTGTGGCTGAGACTATCCTTTCCTCTTATGTGTTCTTGGCACTCTTGTTGAAAATCAGCTGATCATATATGCATGTTTTTTAAAAAAACTATTTTATTGAGGTCATATTGGCTTATAACATTATGTAAATTTCAGGTGTACATTGTTATATATCAGTTTCTATATAGACTGCATGATGCTCACAACCAATAGTCTAGGTTTTATCTGTTACTATTCATATGTGTGCCTTTACCCCTTTCACCCTCCCTCAACCCTCTTCCCCTCTGGCAACCATTAATCTATTCTCCTTATCCATGTATTTGTTTATCTTCCACATATGAGTGAAATCATACAATGTTTGTCTTTGTCTGGCGTATCTCGCTTAGCGTAATACCCTCAAAGTCCATCCATGTTGTTATAAATGGCGTGATTTTGCCTTGTTTATGGCTGAGTAGTATTCCATCGTATGTATATACCATATCTTCTTTATCCATTCATCCATTGATGGGTACTTGAGTTGCTTCCATATCTGTGAATAATGCTGCAATGAACATAGGGATGCATAAATCTCTTTGAATTGTTGATTATGTGTTCTTTAGATAAATACTCAGTAGTGGGATAGCTGAATCATATGGTATTTCTATTTTTAATTTTTTTGAGAAATCTCCTTACTGTTTTCCATAGTGGTTGGACCAGTTTGCATTCCCACCAGCAATGCATGAGGGTTCCTTTTCTCTACATTTTTCCAACATTTGCTATGTCTTGTCTTGTTAATTATAACCATTCTGATGGGTGTAAGGTGATATCTCATTGTAGTTTTGATTTGCATTTCCCTAGTAATTAGTGATGTTGAACATCTTTTCATGTGTCTGTTGGCCATTAGTATATCTTGTTTGGAAAAATGTCTGTTCATATCCTCTGCCCATTTTTGGATGGGGTTTCTTGTGTTTTTTTGTTGTTGTTGAGTTGTATGAATTCTTTATATATTTTGAAAATTAACCCCTTGTCAGATATATGGTTAGCAAATATTTTCTCCCAGTTTATGGGTTGTCTTTTTGTTTTGTTCATGGTTTCCTTTGCCTTTAAGAAGCTTTTTAGCCTGATGTAGTCCCATTTGTTTGTTTTTTCTTTTGTTTCCCTTGCTTGAGTAGACATGGTATTTGAAAAGAAACCACTAAGACTGATGTCAAAGAGTGTACTGCCTATATATTCTTCTAGGAGTTTTATGGTTTCAGGTCTTACATTCAAGTCTTAATCCATTTTGAGTTAATTTTTGTGTATGGTGTAAGATAGTGGTCTACTTTCATTCTTTTGCATGTGGCTGTCCAGTTTTCCCATCATCATTTATTGAGAAACTTTCCTTTCTCCATTGTATGTTCATGGCTCTTTTGTTAAATATTAGCTCTCCATAAGTGTGTGGTTTTATTTCTGGGCTTTCAATTCTGTTCCATTGATCTGTGTGTCTGTTTTTGCACTGGTACCGTGCTGTTTTGATCACTATGGCTTTGTATATATTTTGAAGTTAGGGATTGTGATACCTCTCACTTTGTTCTTTTTTCTCAGGATTCTGTTGTTCCGTATAAATTTTAGGATTCTTTGTTCTATTTCCAACGAAGTATGTCATTTTGATTCTGATTGGGATTGCATTGAATATGTAGATTGCTTTAGGTAATATGGACATTTTACCTATGTTTATTCTTCCAATCCATGAGCATGGAATAACTTTCCATTTTTTTATGTCTTCTTCAATTTCTCTCAATGATGCCATAGTTTTCAATGTATAGGACTTTCACCTCCTTGGTTAAATTTATTTTTATGTATTTTATTCTTTTTGTTGTGATTGTAAATGGGATCGTATTCTTGACTTCTCTTTCTGCTAGTTCATTATTAGTGTATAGAAATGTGACTCGTTTTCATATATTGATTTTGTACCCTGCAACTCTGCTACAGTTGATGATTATTTCTAATAGTTTTCTGGTGGAATTTTTAGGCTTTTCTATATATGTAGAATCATGCCATCCACAAACAGTGAGAGTTTTACTTCTTCCTTTCCAATTTGAATTCCTTTTATTTCTTTTTCTTGCCTGATTGCTCTGGCCAAAACCTCCAGTACTATATTAAATAAGAGTGGCAAGATCGGGCACCCTTGTCTTGTTCCTGTTCTCAGGGGAATGGCTTTCAGGTTTTCACTGTTAAGTATGGTGTTGGCGGTGGATTTAATTCTTATACTTCTCAAACTATTCTGAAAAACTAAAGAGAATAGGACACTTCCTAACTCATTCTATGAGGCCAATACTACCCAAATACCAAAACCTGGCAAAGACAACGCAAAAAAAAGAAAATAACCAGCCAATGTCGCTGATGAACATAGATGCAAAAATATTCCATAAAATATTAGCAAATTGAATATAGTAATACATTAAAAGGATCAAGTGGGACTTATTCCAAGGATGCAGGGATGGTTCAACATCTGCAAATCAATCAATGTGATACACCATGTCAACAAAATGAGGAATAAAAATCACATGATCATCTTAGATGCAGAGAAAGCATTTGACAAAATCCAACATCCATTTATGATAAAAACTCTCAATAAAATAGGTAGAGAAGGAAAATTCCTCAACATAATAAAGGCCATATATGAGAAACCCACAGCCAACATCATGCATGTTTTGTGTTTTTTTTTTTTTTCCTGGTCTTTCTATTCTGTTCCATTGATCATCTCTGTCTTTATGCCAGTACCATACTGTTTTAATTACTGTAGCTTTGTAATATATGTTGAAATTAGAAAATGTGATGTTTTCAGAATTGATCTTCTATCTCAAGATTGTTTTGGCTATTCAGGGTCTTTTGTTGTTCCATATGAATTTTAGGATTTTTTCTTTTTTGTTTCTATAAAAAATGCCACTGGGGTTTCTATAGAGATTGCACTGAATTTGTAGATCTCCTTGGGTAGCATGGACATTTTGTCAATATTAATTCTTCCAACCCATGAATGTGAGATGTCCTTTTATTTATTTGTGACTTCTTTAGCTGTGCTTCATCAGTGTTTTATATTTTTCAGTGTACAAGTGTTTAATTTCCTCGTTCAAGTTTATTCTGAAATATTTTGTTCTTTTTGACGTTACTGTAAATGACATTGTTTTCTTAGTTTTCTTTTCACATAGTACATTGTTAGTGTGTAGAGCTACCATATGATCAAGCAATCTAACTTCTGGATTTATATCCAAAAGAATTGAAATCAGGATCTGGAAGAGATGTCTGCACGCCCATGTTCATTGCAGCATTACTCACAATAGCTAAGATATGGAAACAACCCAAATGTCCATTGACGATGAATGGGTAAAGAAAATTTGGTATATACATGCAATGGAACAATATTCATCCTTCAGAAAATGAAATCCTGCCATTTGTGCCAACATGAATGAACCTAGAAAACATTATTCTATGTGAAATAAGGCCGGCACAAAAGGAAAAATGATTCCACTTATATGAGGTATCGAAAATAGTCAAACTCATAGAAGCAAAGAATAGAATGATGGTTGCCAGGAGCTGAGGGTGGAGGAAATGGGGAATTGTTGTTCAACAAGTACAAAGTTTCAATAACGCAATATGAATAAGTTCTAGAGATCTTCTGTATAGTGCCTATAATTAACAGTACGGTATTGCACACTTTAAAATATGCTAAGAGGCTAGATCTTGTATTAAGTGTTCTTACAATACACACACACACCCCACAAAAGAACACATGGAAATATTTGGATGTGATGGATGTGTTTACTATCTTGATTGTGGGATGTTATTTATGGGTGTATGCACATGTCCAAATCATCAATATGTATACATTTAATGTGTACATTTTTTGTATATTAATTATACCTCAATAAAGCTTTAAAAAAGATGGTAGGGAAGTTTTAACAAGGAGAAGAACACACGAATCTGAGAACACTAAATAGCATTAAAGTTTATATGGAGAAAAAGAAAGAAGAAAGAACTAACTCCACCACTACCAGCAATAACAGAAAAAAAAAAGAAAAAAGAAACATTGCAAGGAATGTCACAGAGACATTGTTGCTTTCTCCATTAATCAAGTGTTCCTAGTAACTATAACAATAATTAAGTAATGAATACTCAAATTATATGAATAGTTATGCTCCAAACTACATTCACACACATGCACACACACAGTGGAACATATGGATAATTTGAACCTTGTTAATCATTAAACATAAAGCAAAGATTCTAATTTATCATCAATAAATTAAGAAAAATTTTCATTCCTTAAATGCAAATTAAAGTGATAATTTGTGATTCTTATGTCCTGTAGCAAAATGATGCCATAATACACAAGACATGACAGTGGAGATGGAGCCATTACATTTGGAAAGCAGCTGGCATCATAATCAAATGCCATAAAAAATATTTTCACTCTTTTCCCCCTTGTCACTCTCCCATAGAATTTATCTTATAATGAAATCAGTCAAAAATGAGGAAAATACCAATGCATACCCAGACTTTCAATGTAATGTCATTTAAAACAACCATGAAAAATTGGCAGCAACCTGTATTTCTAACAGCAGGGTGTAATAATTAATTGAATAATGGTCTTTTTCTCCCCATGAATCTGCGTGTTGTCTAGAAAAACAATTATTAGTGCTTTCCA
Source organism: Diceros bicornis minor (assembly GCF_020826845.1). Classification (NCBI taxonomy): domain Eukaryota; kingdom Metazoa; phylum Chordata; class Mammalia; order Perissodactyla; family Rhinocerotidae; genus Diceros; species Diceros bicornis. The sequence continues at coordinate 76,938,884 of NC_080744.1, forward strand.
GCCGTCAGGAAAGGGCTTATGAAATTATTGCTAGGTGAAAATCAGAATATAAATTATATAGGGCTCTTATTTCAACTACTCAAAAACATTTATTCATATGCAAAAAGGACTAGCCAGGCGCACAAACAATATTATAACATGTATTATGAGTGTGGCGTTGAAATTCATTTGATGGGGAAGATAGAATAATGGGATGGGAAGAGAAGGAAGAAAATCCGTCCTTAGGCAATGAGTAGAGTGGAAACTGTTGCCAGGGAGACCTGTTACTAGGCTCTTGAAATAGCGTAAATGAGAGTTGATGAAATTCTAAACCTAGGCAGAGGCTGCAGGGATAAAAAGACAGGAAATATTGAGGTTACTATTTTTTTTTTAAAGAAAGACCATATCAGAAAGGAGGAAGGATTCTTTTTATTCAGGAAAATAAAAAAGCAGAAAATAAATGAAATATGGGTCTTCTGACTATTAAAATAGATTAAAATGATAATATTAGGTGTTGTTTGTTAATTATTTAATCAGTATCAGGCAATTATCTCTTGTCGTCTTTTATGCAGCCTATGAGGTTGTTTCCATCAATATCCTCATTTTAGTGAGGAGATGATTAAGGCGGAGAGGGTGAAGTGCCTTGTCCCACATCACCTAGCCAGTGAGTGGGAGATCTAGAATTCCTACCAGATACAGACCTTAACTTAGACACTGAACTACATGCCCAGTGCCTGGACAAGGTGGTGGGATATACAGACCTGGACGAAGCCTGAAAGTCACTCTTTCTGTCTCTGATTCTTTCTTTTCTTTTTCTTTTTTTGTAATCATATTTCTAGAATCCGTGATCTTCATGATTGTTACTTTGCTATTCTGGAGATTGGGGTTTGCAGCATTTGTCTCTCTGTGGAAGGTGAACAGTTAACAAGCATAAGGGAATGAAGGCTTATGAGTAGCCTCCAAAATTAAAGTAAAAATGAGAAGGGAGGCCAGGTTCACTCTTCAAGTATTTGTAGGGTTTGTGTGAGGGGGGCTGAGAAGTAGGAGGAGGTAGTGGTGGTTCTAAAGGAATATCCAAAGGTAGATCCAGGTCCCTTTTCCATGGGCAGGGAAGAAGCACAAGTTCCTGGTCCTCTTTGCAGTCTATTCCTGGGTAGAGACTGGTGGACAGGACAGCAAATTGGGATACTGTGCTTAAACACAATTCAGAGAAGAGCACAGGAAGCAGGAGCTGCACTGCAGTGAGGAATGTGTGATGAGCAGTCAGTTAAAAAAGACAGAAAGAGGCAATGTAGCCCAAAAAGAGACATCGCAAAGATGACTACATGAGAATTCCCCAAAATCCAAAGTGGTTGGATTAGAGCCATGGGGTTATGAAAATGTTTTGCTTATTTTTTGTATTATTCAAAATTCCTAACAAAATATATACTGTTTGTATAAACATTAATTAAAACCCAGTGAACTGATTTGTTCCATTTTGTGAGCTCTTCCCAGGATCCATTCAGTACCACTGCCTTGGTCCCCACGTGCACCCAGGACGCTACCTGTTTCCTTGAACTGATAATCTTCTCATCATGTCCTCTGCTCAGGTGTTTTTTCTTTTAATCTTTTGGGTACATACCCGCATGAGGCACTAACCAAGTTCTTTTCCCACGACAATGACCCTTAAGGCTTGAATATTGTTCAAGGTGTGCATAACCGGCTTATCTCTATGTCCAAGATGATAGTGTAGCTTAGAAAAGGCCAACTATATGTGCAACAGTAGAATAAATCACAAGAGGCTGACTTAATTTGTAAATACTGTTCTACACAAGAAATAGTGGTAAGATTAACAGGCAAAAAAATAAATATGAGAGATTATTTGCCCCGTATGTGGTCAAAAAGTAGTTACTATCCTGGCCTTATCAATGAGTAAAAGACAAGCAAAGGACAGGAATATCCCTTTTAAAAGTAATTTACAGAGACAAAGATAATTCAGAGAGACAATATATAAGATGGTCAGCCTCACTGGTTATCAAATACATTTAAATTTAAAAGATTACTTATCAGTATACAATGTTGATTTGTGTGGAGAAATGGACATCAGTGGGATCCTGAGGTCTCCAAATCTGTGGAAACATATGTGAAAGCAATTTGGCAATATGAGACAAAATATAATACAATCATATTCTTTAACACAGCAATTTCATTTATAGAAATATGTATATTAAGTATTCAAAAATAAGGATGTATATTGTGGCAATTAATACTAGCAAAAATTTGAAAAATCCTAAATGTCTATCCATAAGAAATGTTTTAAACATTCTATGCCTAGTTAATATACTAGAATACTGAGCATTCCTTAAAGTATATGTGATATCAACGTGGAAATACACTCTCAATATGAAAAATAGTATAAACATAAATAAACATATTATCCTGTTATTTTTTCACAGTATATACCTTACAACACCATTGGAAAATATATAAACTAAACTGTGCTTATAGAAGGAGAATTGAAATTACTGTAGTATTTTGTCTTTACATACATCTGTGTTGTGTTATTTACAAGAAGAGATTGGACAATAATTTCTTTACAAAGATATTTATCATCATGTTACTTGAGGACCAGTTAAAATTAAAAAGAAAAAAACAATAAAATAAATCAATGATGCTTCTATAGAATTTCTTGAGTCTGCAAGGTCTAGCAATCTAGACAACATCAGGATTTGGTATATTAAACATGGAACAAAGGTGGATAGGACATTCTGGACGTGTATAGGGTAGACAAGATGGAAAGAATCAACTCTACTTTTGCTACTTTAGAGTCTACAGGGGGCAAAGATTCTTTACTAACAATTTACTTAAGAACCCCTTGCTTTATGACCCAGAAAGTTGGTTAACCTGTGTCCTTTCCATTCACTTAATCCCTAACCTGGCCAGTAGTTCTACATACAGAAGAAAACATTTCAGAGGAATAAGAAAAAATAAATTAAATGGCATTTGGCAGCCTCAGCTTAGAAAGAGGAGAGGGATCCAACTATTGCACATTGATATAAACTATTTTAGAATTAAAGAGTTTAAAGTAAAATAATTTATAACTACTATTTTTTCATAAAAATACTATATTTATATGAAAAAGGCAAAAACAAGCTCACTATTCCAAAAACAAAGTTACCTCTGAGGTCATCGTTCTTCATTTGATTTCAGAGTGACATTAACTTATAGGTGGCTAGTGGCAAGTTACATAGAGAGAGTGGAACTTGCAGACTTTAGTTAATTCTGACCTAATGTCCATATAATGACCTCTACTGAGCAGAACCAAAGGTACAGGGGGTTGTTGAGAAAGCCAATTTCTCTGAACAAGAACACTTGGTCGGGGGGGAGAAATCACTGGAGGGTGAATGATGCCATTTTGATTGGATTTCAATTCCAGAACACGCTGCAAGATCTAAAGCCCCTAGATTTTGCATTTAAGCTGGAAAACAAAACCAAATTTAAGAGCAATAGGACAATTGCCTTCTCAGAATCTCCCAAGGATTTTTTTTGTGTGTGTGTGAGGAAGAGTAGCCCCGAGCTAACATCTGTTGCCAATCCTCCTCTTATTGCTGAAGAAGATTCGCCCTGGGCTAACATCCATGCCCAATTTCCTCTACTTTATATGTGGGATGCCGCCACAGCATGGGTTGACAAGTGGTGTATAGGTCTGTGCCTGGGATCTGAACCTGTAAACCCTGGGCCACCGAAGCAGAGCATGCAAACTGAACCACTACACCACTGGGCCGGCCCCTCTCCCAAGGATTTTTAAGAATTCAAATTGACAATACAAGTTTGTTAAATTTGTTTCTTCATTTTTATAGAAGTATTAGAGTAGATGTAGAAAAATAAAGGTTTTTTTCTAAGGGGCTTCAGCTTGGAAATTAGTTAGTGGCGATTTAATGCAGAGACAAAAGAGCAAAAGTCTTATGGCTCAAGCAGTACATCCATGTGAGGAAACTACTCAGGACCAGGGAATACCATCTGAAAAGATCAGAATTAACACACTACATGGATTGAAAATAATGTTCCTTCCCACCAGCCATACTGGAAAACCTCATAATTACTGGAGTATTGGGCAAAGTACACAGAAGGTTTTTCTTCAATTGTGGAGAATAATTAGGCTTAGACTGAGTACTGCTTTGATCCAGCCTAATAAATCTTAAAAATCTGAGTAACTCAACTGAATTTCAGAATATCTGAATCAAGAATATTGGGATTGAATAGATAGTGGTTCTGACAAGATAACATTCAAAGTGTCAGGTATTCGATACCAGATACATAAAGACACAGGAAAATACAACACATAATAAGGAGAAAATCAATAAATTGATATTGATCCAGAAATGACACAGATAATAGAATTAGCAGAAAAAATGAGAATTGTCATTATAACTGTATCCCATATGTTTGAAAATTTAGATACAGATATTGAAGTTACAAAAATGATAAAAATCAAAAACTTCTATAGATAGAAACTATAAATGTGTGAGATGGAAAATTACACTAGATGGAATCAACGAGAGATTAGACAATGTACAAAAAATACTAGTGAATTTAAAAACCTAGCAATATGAACTATTCTAAATCAAACACAGAGAAAATACAATAAAAAGAACATCAGTGAACTGTGAAACAGCTTCAAGCAGCATAATTTCATATTGTATACACATGTCATTTGTGTCTCAAAAAACTGAAGGTGTAATGGTGAAAAATGCTCAGAATTTTATGAAAAGTGTGAACCCACGTATTCAAAAAGCTTAATGAACCCAAGAGCAAGAAACTTAAAAGAAAACCTCACCAATGCACCTCATAATCAAAAAATCCAAATCCAGTGATAAAGAGAAAACTTAATAACAGCCAAAAAATAAAAAAATAAACACATATTACATACAGAGGAACAAACATAAGGATGATAGCAGATATTTCATTGGAACAGTACAATTGAGAACACAATGGATCAATATCTTCAAAGTACTAAAAGAAGAGAAATCTATAAGCAGAGAACTTTATACACAGTGAAGAAAGCTTCCAAAAAAAAGTAAACTAAAACTTTTTCAGGCATGCAAAAGCTGAACGAAGGGAGTGACGTCATAGGTATTGCAAAATAGAGAGCTGGGGTATTGGTCCTTCCACTGAAATAACCATTACACTGGCAAAAACTGACAGAATCAACTTTTTCAGAATTTTAGAAACTAAGCAAAAACTTGCAGCAATCAGGGGAGTACTTAATAAAGAAAGAAATTGCTAAATTTCAGTTATAGAGCATTATGACATTTTTACTTACCCATCTACTTTCCCCCATGAAGACAGTGTTCCAAGTGTGGCTTGCTGGTGCTAGAGGAGTGATATGGACTTTGTTAAAAGGAAAAAAAAAAAAGTAGTTGTGTGTTTTCACCGGTCAGGCAATTCCTAGATGGAGTGGTACAGAAGCTGACATTTGCTCTTTCTACCTTGGGCTACAATGACAAGAAATTGGGAAAAAAAAAAAAAACTACTAAATGGGAGAACATATTTGCAAATCTTATTCTAGTATGAAGAATATATCATGAACCCCTCTAACTCAATGACAAAAAGATAAAAAAACACAACCAAAAAATGGGTAAAGGATGTGAATAGACAGTTCTCCAAAGGGACTATACAAATGACCGATAAGCACATGGAACTATGCTCAATATCTTTAATAATTAGGAAATCAAAATCAAAGTCACAATGAGATACCACTTAGCATCCACTAGGATGGCAACAATCAAAAAAATAAAATACAAGGAGAAAGGAGAACATAAGTGTTGACAACAATGTGGGGAAACTAGAACCCTTATAAATTGATGGTGAGAATATAACAGAATAGGTTGGCAGTTCCTCATAGAGGTATGTGCTAATTAACTTGATTGTGGAAATCATTTCACAATGTATATGTATGTCAAATCATCATGTTGTACAATTAATTTTAAAAATTTTATTGGATATATTTGACATGTAACAATGTGTAAATTTAAGGTGTACAACATGTTGATTTGATAAACATATATTGCAATATGATTGCCATTGTAATGATAGTCAACGTCTATCATATCACATAATAATAATATTTTTGTGATTGGAATAAGTAAGAACTAGTCCCTTAGCAGGTTTGATGATTATAATATAATATTGTTTTGTTTTGTTTTTGGGAGAAAGATCAGCCCTCAGCTAACATCCATGCTAATCCTCCTCTTTTTTGGTGAGGAAGACTGGCTCTGAGCTAACTTATACTGCCAATCCTCCTCCTTTTTTTCCCCAAAGCCCCAGTAGATAGTTGCATGTCATAGTTGCACATCCTTCTAGTTGCTGTATGTGGGATGCGGCCTCAGCATGGCCGGAGAATCGGTGCATTGGTGTGCGCCCCGGATCCGAACCCCGGCTGCCAGTAGCAGAGCGCGCGCGCACTTAACCGCTAAGCCACGGGCCGGCCCTTGTTTTTTATATTTACTACACTGTGCATTCAATCTCTAGGACTTATTTACTACTAGTTGCAAGTTTGTACTCTTAGATAACATCTCTCTTATTCCCCCCTCCAGCTGCTGGTAACCACCATTTTACCCTCTCTTCTTATGAGTTTGGCTTTTTTAGATTCCATATAGAATTGAGATCATACAGTATTTGTCTTTCTCTGTCTGACTTACCTCACTTAGCATAATACCCTCAAGGTTCATCCGTGTTGAAAATGGCAAGATTTCCTTCTTTTGCATGGCTTTATAACATTCCAGTGTCTGTGTGTATGTGTGTGTGTGTGTGTGTGTGTGTGTGTGTGTGTGTGTGTATCACATCTTCTTTATCCATTCATCTGTTGATGGATGCTTAGGTTGTTTCCATATCTTGGCTATTGTGAAAGATGCTGCAATAAGCATGGGAGTGCATATGTCTCTTCAATATTCTATTTTCATTTCCTTTGGGTATATACTCAGAGGTGGAATTGCTGGGTCATATGGTAGATCTATTTTTAATTTTTTGAGGAAACTCCATATTGTTTTCCATAGTGGTTGAACCAATTTATATTCCTAACAACAGTTTACAAGGGTTCCCCTTTCTCCACATCCTCACCAACCCTTGTTATCTCTTGCCTTCTTGATGACAGACACTAACAGGTGTTAATGATATCTCATTATGGCTTTCATTTGCATTTCCCTGATGGTTAGTGATGTTGAACATCTTTTCGTGTATCTGTTGAACATTTGGATGTCTTGACTGGAAAAATATTTATTTAGTTTCTCTGCTAATTTTTTAATCATATTGTTTTTTGTTGTATAAGTTTTTTATATATTTTAGATATTAACCCCTTACCTTATATATGGTTTGCAAAAATTTCCTCCCATTTCTGTAGTTTGCCTTTTCACTTTGTTGATTGTTTCTTTTGCCATGCTGAAGCTAAGTTTTATGTAGTCCCACTAATTGATTTCTGCTTTTGTTGTTTGTGCTTTTGATGTCATATCCAAGAAATCATTGCCAAGATAACTTATTTGTCAATTATACCTCCTTAAAGCTGGGGAGTGGGTAAAATAAAAGGTAAACATGGAATGACCAAAGGAATATGACTCAGTAATTCCATTCCTAGTTATATACCCCCCAAATTGCAATCAGGTACTCAGCAACTTATACATGAATAATTCTATATCCTATATAGTCTATATCCAGCAAAATTATCCTTCAAAAGTAAAGGATAAATAAAGACTTTCTCAGACAAAGAGAAATTGAGGGAATTCATCACCAGCAAACCAGCCCTGTAAAAACATTAAAAGAATGCTTCTGGGATAAAGAAAACTATTCAGAAACTCCAATCCACATAAAGAAAGGAAGAGTGTCAAAGATGAAATAAATGAAGGTAAAATAAAATCTTCCATATTTCTAATCTTAAAGATACTATTTGTTTAAAGCAATAACAACAATTTATTGGATGATCATACTTTTTTGTTTTGCCTATTGATACAGTGCATTACATTAATTAATTGATTTTCAAATATTGAACAAGTCTTGCATACTTGGGATAAATCCCAGTAGGGTGTGGTGTATAGTTCTTTTTATATATTGTTGGATTCAACTTTCTTATGTTTTGGAAATTTTAGAACTGAAGATATAATAATTGATATTTTTAAAATGTTGGGCGATCTCATGAACAGAATAGAAATATCAGAGGAAAAAACCAGTGAACTTGAATATAGGTCAATAGAAATTATCCAATCTAGACAACAGAAAAAATAGATAGAAGAAAATAGCAGAGCCTCTGGGACTTATGGGAATATAACCAAACCTCTAAAAATTTATCATTGGAGTCCCAGAAGAAGAGGAGAATGAGCAGAGGGCTGAAAAGTATCTGAAGAAATCATGCCTGCATCATTTCTAAATTTAGCAACAGGCATAAATGTACAAATTGAAGAAGCTGAGTAAACCCTCAAAAGTGTAAATTCAAAGTCCATGCCAGTTACACCTAAATCCATTTTTTGAGAACTAAAGATGAAGAAATCATCTTGAAAGCACTGTGGGTTTTTTTAAGGTTTCTTTCTTTCTTCTTTTTTTTTTTTTTTTTTTTTTTTTTTGCTGGGAAAGATTTTCTGTGAGCTAACAACTGTTGCCAATCTTCTCACTTTTTTTTCCTCCCCTAAGCCCCAGTATGTAGTTGTATATCCCAGTAGTGAGTCCTTCTAGTTCTTCAATGTGAGCCACCACCATAGCATGGCTACTGACAGATGAGTGGTGTGGTTCCATACCCAGGAACCAAACTTGGGACGCTGAAGTGGACCACACCAAACTTTAACCACTGGGCAATCAGGGCTAGCTCAACACTGTGGATTTTTATCTGAGACCCTGGCATACAGAAGGAAGGGAATGACATTGAAATATCTTCAGGAATGAAGGTGAAATAAATACATTCCCAGATGAAGGAAAAATAAGATAATCTGTCTCCAGATATTTTAAAAGAAGTAGTAAATGAAGTTCCACAGACAGAAAGGAAATAAAAACAGAATGAAATTTGGAACATCAGAAATTGAGGAGAAGCATTACAAAAGTTTAAAAAAATAAACACACAAATAAAACAGGAGCAAATCTAAAAGATCTGCTAAGGAACAAAGCTGGAATAATTTGAATAACAAAATAAATTATACTAGTATTAATTTGCAACCTAAAAGACAAAATAAGTATTCATGAGTCCGCACTAATATGAAAACATGATTTTGATATATAAATAAGTGAAAGAGAAAGGACAAATCTTAATGAAGAAAAATTACAATTAATGAATGTAGAAGAATTAAGGGGAACAGAAAATAACCGTTAGAACATCATAGTAGGGCCGGCCCGGTGGCTTGGCGGTTAAGTGCACGTGCTCCCCTACTGGCAGCCCGGGTTCGGATCCTGGGCGCACACTGATGCTCCGCTTCTCCGGCCATGCTGAGGCCACTTCCCACATACAGCAACTAGAAGGATGTGCAGCTATGACATACAACTATCTACTGGGGCTTTGGGGGAAAAATAAATTGAAAAAAAGAACATCATAGTAAAAAAAAAATGTTGCAGGTAAGATCATGATAAATACTAAAATTACGGAGTCAACTTTAAAGAGAAACAGGATAACAGACTATTCACATGGCCTCAAATAATCTCCCTCAAAATATATATTAATTGCTATGGTTATTTTTTCCAGCTTTATTGAGCTATCATTGACATATAACATTGTGTAAGTTTAAGGGGTACAATAAGATGATTTGATACACTTATCTATTCTGAAATGATTACCACAATAAGGTTAGTTAACATATCCGTTGCCTCACATGATTACATTTTTTTTTGTGATGAGGACGTTTAAGAACTATTTTCCTAGCAACTTGCAAGTAAATAATATAGTATAGTTAATCATAGTACCATGCTGTATATTAAATCCCAAGAACTTACTTATCTTATAACTTGAAGTTTGTATCCTTTCACTAACATCTCCCATTTTCCCCAGCCCCCTAGCCCTTGGTTACCACCATTTCACTCGCTTTCTATGAGTTGAGCTGTTTTTATATTGCACTTGCAGGTGAGATTGTACAGTATTTGTCTTTCTGTGTCTGATTTATTTTAGTTAGTATAATTCCCTCAAAGTTCATCCATGTTGATGCAAATGGCAGAATTTCCTTCTTTTTAACGGAGGAAAAGTATTCCATTGAATATATATACCACATTTTCTTTATCCATTTCTCCATCAGTGGAAACTTAGGCTGTTTCAATCTCTTGGCTATTGTGATTAATGCTGCAATGAACACGGGGGTGCAGATACCTTTTTGAGATAGTGATTTCATTCCTTTTCAATATACCCAGAAGTAGAATTACTAGATCATTTTGTAGGTCTTTTTAAAAGTTTTGAGTAACCTCCATACTGTTTTCCATATTTTCCAATGTACCAAATTACATTCCCACCAACAAAGCACAAAGGTTGCCTTGTTTCCACATCTTGCCAGCAATTGTTATCTCTTGTCTTGTTTATAATAGCCATTCTAAAAGGTGTGGAAGGATATTTCATTGTGCTTTTGATTTGCCTTTTCCTGATGATTAGTGATGTTGAGCGCCTTTTCATGTATGCTGACCATTTGTATGTCTTTGGAAAAATGTTCACTCATTTTTTCCCCCCATTTTTTAACCAGACTATTTGATTTCTTGCTATTGAGTTGTATGAGTTCCTCATATACCTTGGATATTAACACCTTATGAGATAGGTTGCAAATGTTTTTCCCCATTTTGTAGGTTGCCTCTTCATTTTGTTGATTGCTTCTTTTGTTGTGCAGAAGATTTTAGCTTGAGGTGGTCCTACTTAGTTGGTATTTGCTTTTGTTGCTTGTGCTTTTGGTGTCATATCCAAAAAAATCACTGACAAACCTGATGTCAAGTAGCTTTTCCTCTGTATTTTCTTCTGGGAGTCTTACAGTTTTAAGTCTTACCTTTAAGTCCTTAATCCATTTCAAGTTAGTTTTTGTGAGTAGTATAAGATACAGGTCCAATTTCATTCATTTGCATATGAATATCCAGTTTTCCCAACACCATTTATTGAAAAGATTATCTTTATTCCATTGAGTATTCCTGGCTTCCTTGTCAAATATTAGTTGACTGTATAGGCATGGGTTTATTTATAGGCTCTTCATTCTGTTCCACTGGTCTATGTGTCTGTTTTTACACCAGTACCATACTGTTTTTATTACTAAAGGTTTGTAGTATAGTTTGAAATCAGGAAGTGTGATACTTCCAACTTTGTTTCTCTTTCTCAAGATTGCTTTGGCTATTTTGAGTCTTCGGTAGTTCCATATGAATTTGGGGATTATTTTTTCTATTTATGTGAAAAACGTCATTGGAATTTTGATAGAGATTGCATTGAATCTGTAGATGATAATAGGTAGTATCGACATTTTAACAATATGAATTCTTCTGCTCCATGAACATGAGATATCTTTCCATTTATTTGTGTCTTCTTCATTTTCTTTCATTAATGTCTTATAATTTTTGGTCTACACATCTTTCACCTTCTTGGTTAAATTTATTCAGAAGTATTTTATTATTTTTGATGCTATTGTGAATGGGATTGTTTTCTTTATCTCTTTTCAGATAGTTCATTGTTAGTGTATAAAAATGCAACTGATTTTTGTATGTTGATTTTGTAAACTGCAGCTTTACTGAATTTGTTCTAACAGTTTCTTGGTGGAGTCTTTAGGGATTTCTGTGTATAAGCTCATGTCTTCTGGAAACAGAGACAATTTTACTTCCTCTATTTCTATTTGTATGTCTTTTATTTCTTTTTCTTCCTAATTGCTCTAATTAGGACACTGTGTTTATTTTAATTTATATTCACATGTTTCTTTCATGTTACTCCCTCCAGTAAGTGATGGAACTTAATTCCTCTCTCCTTGAGTGTCGTTTGAAATTTTTGATTTCCTTCTTACAAATGGAAAGAGAAAAGTAGTAATTTTACAGTGAAGACACCTGGCAGATATCACTCTAAGTGATCCAGGTTAATATCAGCAATAAATAATGTTGACATCATGAATACTCTGATATGATGTGGTGAAAAGAGCACCTAACTTCTGTGTTATTCTTACTCTAATTCCACCCCCCAATGTAATCATGAGAAAACATCAGACAAATCTAAATGATGTATATTCTTCAAAATGCCTCACCAGTTCCTTCCAAAAGTGTCAAGGTCACAAAGACCAAACAAAGACAGAAACTGTCACAGATTGGATGAGACTAAAGAGATAGGATGACTATTGAAATGTAGTGTTCTGGATTAGATTCTGGAACAGAAAAAGGACATTACCAAAAATAAAAGTGAAATACAAATAAAGTCTGTAGTTTTATTAACAGCATTGCATCAATGTTAATTTCTGAGTTTTGAAAAGTATATCATGTTTTATGTAAGATATTGACCTTAATGAAAATAGGATGAAGGATATACACAAACTCTCTGTACTATCTTTGCTACCATTATGTAAATCTAAAATTATTTCAAAATGAAAAATTTTAAAACAAAAATGTAAAAATTGTCAGATTAGTTGTAATAGCAAGATTAACCTATAGATTGCCTACAAAAATTACTTTAAATATAAAGACAACAATAAATTAAAAGTAAGAGGGTAGAAAATATATACCATGCTAACACTAAGTAAAAGAAAACTATAGTGGCTTATCCAATGTTAAACAAACAGACTTCAGAGCAAAGAACATTTCCGGAAGATCATTTCATAAATATAAAGGGAAATATTCATCAAGAATACATAATAGTACTAATGTTTATACATCTAAATATAGAGCTTCAAAATAAATGGATTAAAAACAGATCTGCAAGAGGAAATAAATGGAACTACTATTGTAGTTGGCAATTCCAATACTTCTCTCTCAATAATTGTTAGAACAAGTAGACAGACAATTAGCAGGAGTATAAAAGAATTGAGTAATACTATAAGCCAAATTGACCTAACTTACGTGTATATAACAGGCTACCAAATAACATTGGTTATACATTCCTTTCAAGTGCATATATAACATTTGCAAAGGTAGACCATATTCTGGGTTCAATAAAAAAGGCTCAATATATTTAAAAAGATTGAAGAAATGCAAAGTATGGTTTTCTCTGACCACAAGGGAATTAAATTAGGAATCAATAACTGAATGTTCTCTCCAATATCCTCAAATAAAACTAAATAACACACTTCTACATGACCCATGGGTCAAAGAAACAATTCAATCAGAAAACACATATAAAACTGTATGGGATATTGTTGAAGAAGTTCTTAGGGGGAAATTTATAAAATTAAGTGCATATATTATAAATAAGAAAGGTCTCAAATCAATGACCTCAGGTTCCACCTTAAAAAAATAGAAAAGAAAGAGTAAATCATACTTTGAGTAAGCAGATGAAAGGAAATAATAAATATCAAGAAGTAGAAAACAGAGAAACAATAGAGAATATTGATGGCACAAAAAGCTGATTCTCTGAAAACATCAAGAAAATTGATAATTCTCTAGCCAAACTGCTTGAGATCAAAGAGAGAAGACACAAAATACCAGTATTAAGAATGAAGGAGACAACAACACTACAGTTTCAAAAAATATTGAAGAGAGAGTAACAGAATATAATGAAAAACTTTATATTAATAAATTTCACAAATTAAAGATGGACAAATTCCTTCAATGGCACAGATTGTCAAATCTTACTCGATAAATATATAATCTTAATATTTCTGTGTTCATTAAATAAGTGGAATTTTGAGTAAAAATCATTTTAAGAAAATTGTTAGAAATCAAGAGAAGGCTTTTTTAAGAGAAAAATCTCTGTAATATTTGTCTAACACTTGAAAATTGATTAGTGTAACTTACAATAGTAATAAAATAAAAAGGAAAACACATATTATCATCTAAATAGAGCAAGAAAAACATACTACTTAATGGTGAAAAATTGCATCATATTCTTGTAAGATTATGAACAATGCAAGAATGTCCAATGTCACCACTGGAGGTTCTAGCCAATGCGACAAAGCAAGAAAAAGAGATAAAAGGTATCCATACTGGTCATAAAGAGATACATATTTTTTATTTTCAAATGACAGGATCATCAATGTAGAAGAGCTGAGGTAATCCACAAAAACAAAAACAAAAAACCACCCTATTACATATTACACCTAATATGTAATTTTTGCAAGTGGCAGGGTACAAGATCAACACGAAAAATAAATTTTCTTTATATATATGCACTAGCAAAGCACAACTAGAAATTGAAATAAAGACATTTATAATAGGATCAAAATCATGAAGTAAATTTGGATACATTTGACAAAAGTCATAAACAGTCAGTATACCGAAAATTGCAAAACATTGCTGGAAAAAATTATGGAAGATCTAAGTAAATGGAGAGACATACCAGGTCCATGGGTCAGAAGATTCAATAATGTAATTTCTTCCCAAATCATTTTTAGATTGTACATGATCCCAATCAAAATTATAATAGATATTTTGGTAAAAATTCATAAGGTTCTTCTATCCCTGTTGAAATACAAAAAACCTAGAACAGCTAATCAACATTGAAAAAGAAGAATACAATTGGAGCACTAAGAGTATCTTATTATAATACTTATGATAATTCAATATTAATCAAGAGACTGTAGTATTGCTGTAAGGTAGACAGATCTAAGTGGAACAGAATAGAGTCCAGAAATAGAACTATACATATATGGACAACTGATTTTTGACAAGTTGCAAATCTAATTCAGTGTTGAAAGAATAGTCTTTTTGACAGAATAAACTTCAATCAATAACTTATGCCTTAAATAAAATTTGAGTCAAAATTGATAATTATAAAATATGCCATTTACATTGTAAATGTACTCAAAAATTAAACCTAAAACTATAAATATTCTAGAAGAAAACATGGGAGAAATTGTTTGATAACTTGGGCTAGGAAAATATTTCTTAGTTATGGCATCAAAATACACAATCTTTTAAAGAATAAATTGATAAATTGGATTTTATCAAATTAAAAAATTCTTCTCTCAAAAAATACTGTTAAGAGAATGAAAAGGCTAGCTGTAACTGGGATAAAATATTTGCAAAGCACACTTCACCAAAGATGATATGTGGTTGATGAAAAGCACATGGATGATGCTCAATAGCATTAGCCATTAGGTAAGTACAATGAAAACTACAACAAGGTACCACCACATACCTATCAGAACTTACAAAATTAAAAAGACTGACTGTACCAAGTGTTTGTGAGGATGTGGAGTAACTGGTACCCTTATGCACTGCTAGTGGGAATGTAAAATTTACAATAACTTTGGAAAAACATTTTGGCAATTTCTTTAAAAGTTAAACATTCACCTATCATACTATCCAGCCATTCCATTTCCAGGAAGATAAATGAAGGCAGATATCCATACAAAGAAGTCTTTTACATGAATGTTCATAGCAATGTTATTTTTTTAATGATGTCTTAATAGTTTATAACATTGTGAAATTTGGTGTTGGTCATTTTCATTTGTCCATCACCATATATATGTCTCACTTCACCCCTTGTGCCCACCCCCTAGCCCTCTTGCCCCTGGTAACCACAATACAGTTTTCTCTGTCCATGTGTTGGTTTATATTCCACATATGAGTGAGATCATACAGTGTTTGTCTTTCTCTTCCTGGCTTATTTTGCTTAACATAATACCCTCCAGGCCCATCCATGTTGTTGCAAATGGGACAATTTTGTCTTTTTGATGGCTGAGTAGTATTCCATTGTATATATATATACCACATCTTCTTGATCCAATCATCAGTTGAGGGACATTTAGGTTGCTTCCACTTCTTGGCTATAGTGAATAATGCTGCAATGAACATAGGGGTGCATAAGCCTCTTTGGATTGTTGATTTCAGGTTCGTTGGATAGATTCCCAGTAGTGGGATAGCTGGATCATAGGGTATTTCTATTTTTAATTCTTTGAGGAATCTCCATACCGTTTTCCATAGAGGCTGCACCAGTCGCAATCTTATTTTTAATAGCCCTAAATGGGAAACAGTCAAAATGTTATCAATAGAAGTTAAACAAACTGTTTAAATGGTTAAACAAAGACAGTGTGTGGTATATTCATACAGTAGAATACTACTCAGCAACAAAATAAACTAACTCTTGGTATGTGCTATAACATGGATGAATCTCAAAATAACTATGCCGAGGGAAAGAAACCAGATAGAAAAGCTTACATACTGTATGATTCCATTTATATAGAATTCTGGAAAATATGGACTAATCTATTGTAACAGAAAGCACATCATTGGTTACCTGAAGGCAAAGGAGGGTGGGTCAGGGAGCAGTTACAAAGGGCTACGAGGAAACTTTTGAGAGTGCTAGATGTGTTTATTATCTTGATTAGAATAATGGTATCATAGATATATTACTTTTTCAAAATTTATCGAATTGTACCATTTAAATATGTGCAGTTTATCGTATGTGAAGTATACCTCAATAAAGCTGTTAAACAATAAACTATGAGGCTTCACCTGTGAGAAGAGGCAGTGGTGAATAAATTGAGATACAGGAGAAACAAGGTTTTCAAAGGCACATATTAAACAGTATCTAACCTATTTGCCCCCTTCCCTATAATGAATAGGTAGGATCTCAACTCCCTGGAGGGAAATCTGTGGTTCTAGACCCTTGTCTTTTAGGAATAGTCAAGACTCATCTGAGCTTTCCTTGGACTGTAGAGAATTCAGTCCAAAGAGGGTTGCAGTTGACATAAACGGAGGAAGCTAGAGTACCAGGAAGGGGGTGAGGATGCATTCAGGTTGTCTTATTAGAGGCTGTGGTATAATTAAGAATTTGTTTGGACCTTGTTCCAGTTTCCTGGCTCAGAACTTCAAAAACCTTTGCAATTTCCTGAGTGATAGGAGTGTCTTTGTTATGCTAATGAGGTGACTAATGCTGGGCCAGGAAATAACTTCAAAATCAGGACTGGTTACCAGAAAAGTCAATCACATGATTAGAGGGTTGGGACTTTCAGCTTCCAGACCTCCAGGGAGGAGAGAGCGGCGGGATATTGAGTTCAATTACATGGTCGATGATTTAAGCACTCATGCCTACAAAAAGAAACCTCAGTAAAAACTCTGGACACTGAAGCTCAGTAGAGCTTCTTGGTTAATGAATATACTGATGTGCTGAGAGGGTGATGTACCCTAACTCCATGGATAGAGGGCATGGAAGCTCTATGATGATAATCCTCAATACCTCACACTTTATAGTAAAACTATAATCTTATGTATAGAATTTTTAGTGAGTTCTGTGAGTCATTCTAGTGAATTATTAAACCTGAGAGGGCCGTGGGAACCCCCAAATTCATAGCTAGTTGGCCAGAAGTGCTGGTGGCATAGTCCTAGTGATCCTGGAAGCACAGCTGGCATCTAAAGTAAGGGCAGTCTTGTTGAGGACCACACCATTAAACTTGTGAGATCTGCACTAACTGAGTGATTACTGCCAGAATTAAGAAGCAGTACATGCAGCTGAGCTTGAAAGAGTAGTGGCAACACAATAAACCTAAAGCACAATGGGGCTCGTTTATTTCTTTAACTGATACATTAATGGAAAGGGGGACAGATAAGGCAATGATTATAAAATCTATTTTACATAATTTTATATAATTATGTAATTATAAAAATTAATTCCTGGCAATCAATGTGAGCAGGTGGAAGCAGCCATTATAACAACTAAGGACTCCAATGCAGTGAGGATGATGGGGTCCCAACTTCATGAAATGAAAAGTCGTCCTTATTCCAGAAGTTAGTACCTGAATGAAAGATCCTAACTTATCATGGATAAGTGGGATTTGAGGCTATTTTCCATGGGACTCCTGAAGAGAAACCAACCAGACATAATGATATTGAGACAGTGAACTCCCTCCCTCTTGAGAGGGAGACACTGCAAAGTGTCTTTGCAGATGTAATTATGTTAAGGATCTCAAGATAAGGGCATCTTGAATTTAGATTGGGCCCTAAATCTAATAACTGATGTCTTTATAGGAGAAATAAGAAGATTAGGGACACAGAGACACATGGGGGAGATGACCATGTGAAGACCTATGTGAAGATGGAAGCAGCGATTTAAGTTATTCTGCCACAAGCCAAGGAATGCCAGGAGCCACCAGAAGCTGAGAGACGCGAAGAAGGATTCTCCTCTAAAGCCTTCAGTGTGAGTGTGGCAATGCCAACATCTTGATTTCAGATTGCTGATGCCAGAACTGTGAGAGAATAAACTTCTGTTGTTTTAAGCCACACAGTTTGTGGTAATTTGTTTCACCAGTCCCAGAAAACTGATACGGGGTGGGGGGTAGCTTTTAATTTCAGAAAATGTACTGGTTTCAATGTGGAGAACAAACTGTAGGTGAACAAATAAACAAATGAGAATATACACTAGGAGTCCACTGTGGTAATCCAGGTGATAAAGACAATGGAACATCATAGGGACATGTTAAAAGATGGGTAGCAGTGGCATTTAGGAGGTGAGAACTATGTGATTAATTGGATGTGAGGGATAAAGGAAAGTCAACGACATTCTCAGTTCTTCCTGGGGAAACTGGGTGGACAGTCAGGCTATGACTGTAAGTGACATACAGACAACACAACGATTGAAGCAGGCCATTGATGAAGTAGAGTAGAAAGTTGAATTTAAAGTCCAAAGTCATAGTGTTAAGATGTCCCTTAGGCTGGTGGATATTCAGTTATAGACCACAAAAGAGATATCTTAGGCAGGAGGAATAAATTTGGGACTCATCAGTGTACAGATGTCAACTTCAAGCTCTGGGCGATGGCATTGCTCAGGGAGAACACAGAATGAGAAGAGAAGGGAACATAAGGATGGACCACAAGTAACCTCAGCTTCTAGGGGACAGTTGGAGAAACAGACACTTTCAAAAGACTTGAGAAGGTGCAGACAGAGAGTTCTCAGCTGTCCCAGGAGTCCCTCATGTATATGCAGGACTGAGGGCTCTCTAGAAGAATAGCTGTGGCCTGGGTGGTAGGATGTGTGTGTGTTTGTGTGTGTGTGTGCGCGGGCGCGCTCCCAATACAGATAAGAAAGCCAAGAAGAGTGGGCTTAGTAGATAAATTGATCATTCAAAGGATAATAGGAATTACTACAAACACAAGTATACATATAAATTTGACAACTTAGATGAGATGGACTAACTTCTTAAAAAACACAAATTACCAAAACTCACTCAACATGAAAAAGATAATCTGATAGGCCCACACAAATTTAAAACATTGAATTTGTAGTTACAAACCATCTGAAAAAGAAATCTCTAGGTACGGATAGTTTCACTGAAAAAAATTCTACCAAACATTTAAATAAAAAATAAAACCAGTTGAAGAGGAGGGAACAGTCTTCAAGTAATTTTTAAGGCTCTAACGCTTTGATATCAAAACCTGACAAAGAGAGTACAAGAGAAACCCACTGAGCAATATCCCTGATGAACATACACATGAGAATCCTCAACAAAATATCAGCAGATTAAATTCAGCAACATGTAAAAAATATACACCACAAACTTGAACCCAGCGGGTCTGCTTGAACAGGCTTTATCTTCAAGACCATTGTTGAAGACGAAGCAATCTATCTTTTTTTAATTTTTTGTTTATTGCAGTAACATTGGTTTATAACATTGTATAAATTTCAGGTGTACATCATTATACTTCTATTTCTGCATAGATTACATCATGTTCACCACGCAAATACTAATTACAACCCATCACCACACACCTGTGCCGAATTATCCCTTTAGCCCTCCTCCTTCCCCCCTTCCCCTTCGTTGTTGTTGTTATCTACTACTTAATGAAGGAAATCATACGGTATTTGACCTTCTTCCTCTGACCTATTTCACGCCGCATAACACCCTCGATGTCCATCCATGTTGTCACAAATGGCTGGATTTCATCGTTTCTTATAGCTGAGTAGTATACCATTGTGTATATATACCACATCTTCTTTGTCCATTCGTCCCTTGTTGGGCACTTAGGTTTCTTCCAAGCCTTGGCTATTGTGAATAACCCTGCAATGAACACAGGGATGCATGTATCTTTATGTATTGGTGTTTTCAAGTTCTGTGGATAAATATGCAGCAGCAGAATAGCTGGATCATATGGTAGTTCTATTCTTAATTTTTTGAGGAATCTCCATACTGTTTTCCATAGTGGCTGCACCAGTTTGCACTCCCACCAGCAGTGTTTGAGAGTTCCCTTCTCTCCACATCCTCTCCAACACATGTTGCTTCCTTGTCTTGTTAATTATAGCCATTCTGACGGGCGTGAGGTGATATCTCATTGCAGTTTTGATTTGCATTTCCCTGATAGTTAATGATTTTGAACATCTTTTCATGTACCTGTTGGTCATCTGTATATCTTCTTTGGAGAAACGTCTGTTCAGGTCCTTTGCCCATTTTTTAATTGGGTTAGTAGTTTTTTTTGTTGTTGAGATGCATCAGTTCTTTGTATATTTTGGAGATTAACCCCTTATCAGATGTATGGTTTGCAAATACCTTCTCCCAATTGTTAGGTTGACTTTTCGTTTTGTTGATGGTTTCCTTTGCTGTGCAGAAGATTTTTAGTTTGATGTAGTCCCATTTGTTTATTTTTTCTATTGTTTCTCTTGCCTGGTCAGACATGGTGTTTGAAAAGATGTTGCTAAGACCGATGTCGAAGAGCATACTGCCTATGTTTTCTTCTAGAAGTTTCATAGTTTCAGGTCTTACATTCAAGTCTTTAATCCATTTGGAGTTAATTTTTGTGTATGGTGTAAGATAGCGGTCTACTTTCATTTTTTTTGCATGTGGCTATCCAGTTTTCAAAACACCATTTGTTGAAGAGACTTTCTTTTCTCCATTGTATGTTCTTGGCTCCTTTGTCGAAGATTAGCTGTCCATAGATATGTGGGTTTATTTCTGGGCTTTCGATTCTATTCCATTGATCTGTATGTCTGTTTTTGTGCCAGTACCGTGCTGTTTTGGTTACTATAGCTTTGTAGTACATTTTGAAATCAGGGAGTGTGATACCTCCAGCTTTGTTCTTTTTTCTCAGGATTCCTTTACTTATTCGGGGTCTTTTGTTGTTCCAAATAAATTTTAGGATTCTTTGCTCTA
The DNA here is from genome assembly GCF_020826845.1 of Diceros bicornis minor. Lineage (NCBI taxonomy): Eukaryota > Metazoa > Chordata > Mammalia > Perissodactyla > Rhinocerotidae > Diceros > Diceros bicornis. The sequence continues at coordinate 76,960,039 of NC_080744.1, forward strand.
TTTCTGTGAAAAATGTTGTTGGAACTTTGATAGGGATTGCATTGAATCTATAGATGGCTTTAGGAAGTATGGACATCTTACCTATGTTAATTCTTCCAATCCAAGAGCACGGAATATCTTTCCATTTCTTTGTGTCTTCTTCAATTTCTTTCAGCAATGTTTTATAGTTTTCCGGATACAGCTCTTTCACCTCTTTGGTTAAGGTCATTCCTAGGTATTTTATTCTTTTGGTTGCAATTGTAAATGGGATGGTATTCTTAATTTCTCTTTCTGCTACTATGTTGTTAGTGTATAGAAATGCAAATGATTTATGTATGTTGATTTTGTATCCTGCAACTTTACCATCCTCATTTATTACTTCTAAAAGTTTTCTGGTGGATTCTCTAGGGTTTTCTATATATAAAATCATGTCATCTGCAAATAGTGACAGTTTCACCTCTTCCTTTCCAATTTGGATCCCTTTCATTTCTTTCTCTTGCCTGATTGCTCTGGCTAGGACTTCCAGTACTATGTTAAATAGGAGTGGTGACAGTGGGCATCCTTGTCTGGTTCCTATTCTTAGAGGGACAGCTTTCAGTTTTTCACCATTGAGGATGATATTAGCTGAGGGTTTCTCACATATGATCTTTATTATGTTGAGGTACTTTCCTTCTATACCCATTTTATTCAGAGTTTTTATCATAAATGGATGCTGTATCTTGTCAAATGGTTTCTCTGCATCTATTGAGATGATAATGTGATTTTTATTCTTCATTTTATTAATGTGGTGTATCATGTTTATTGATTTCTGAATGTTAAACCATCCCGGCATACCTGGAATAAATCCCTCTTGATCATGGTGTATAATCTTTTTAGCATATTGTTATATGCGATTTGCTAGTATTTTGTTGAGGATTTTTGCATCGATGTTCATCAGTGATATTGGCCTGTAGTTTTCTTTTTTTGTGTTGTCCTTGTCTGGTTTTGGTATCAGGGTAGTGTTGGCTTCATAGAATGAGTTAGGGAGCTTTCCCCCATCCTCAATTTTTTGGAAGACTTTGAGAAGGATAAGTATTAAGTCTTCTTCGAGTGTTTGGTAGAATTCACCAGGGAAGCTGTCTGGTCCTGGACTTTTATTTTTGGGGAGGTTTGTGATTACTGTTTCGATTTCCTTACTGGTGATTGGTCTATTCAAATTCTCTACTTCTTCTTGATCCAGTTTTGGAATGTTGTATGATTCTAAAAATTTATCCATTTCTTCCAGATTGTCGAATTGGTTGGCATATAGTTTTTCATAGCATTCTCTTATAATCTTTTGTATTTCTGAGGTGTCTGTTGTAATTTCTCCTCTTTCAATTCTAATTTTACTTATTTGTGCCTTCTCTCTTTTTTTCTTGGTGAGTCTAGCTAAAGGTTTGTCAATTTTGTTTATCTTTTCAAAGAACCAGCTCTTGGTTTTATTAATTTTTTCTATGGTTTTTGTGGTCTCTATTTCATTTATTTCTGCTCTGATTTGTATTATTTCCCTTCTTCTACTGATTTTGGGCTTGGTTTGTTCATCTTTTTCCAGTTCCTTTAGGTGCATTGTTAGATTGTTTATTTGAGATTTTTCTTGTTTGTTGAGACAGGCCTGTATGGCTATAAACTTCCATCTTAGAACCGCTTTTGCTGTATTCCATAAATTGTGGCATGTCGTATTTTCATTTTCATTTGTCTCCAGGTATTTTTTGATTTCTTCATTGACCCAGTCTTTGTTCAGTAGCATTTTGTTTAATCTCCACGTATTTGTGGCTTTTCTGATTTTCTTCCTATAGTTGATTTCTAGTTTCATGCCGCTGTGGTCAGAAAACATGCTTGGTATTATTTCAATGTTCTTAAATTTGTGGAGGCTTGTTTTGTGGCCTAATATGTGATCAATCCTGGGGAATGTTCTATGTGCATTTGAAAAGAACGTGTATTCTTCGGTTTTTGGCTGGAATGCTCTCTATGTATCTACTAGGTCCATCCGTTCTAGTGTATCATTTAAGGCCAATGTTTCCTTATTGATCTTCTGTTTGGATGATCTATCCGTTGGTGTAAGTGGAGTGTTAAAGTCCCCTACTATTATTGTGTTATTGTGTATTTCTGTTTTTATGTCTGTTAATAATTGCTTTATATATTTAGGTGCACCTACATTGGGTGCGTAGATATTTACAAGTGTTATATCCTCTTGTTGGATTGTTCCCTTGATCATTATGTAATGCCCTCCTTTGTCTCTTTTTACAGTTTTTGTTTTAAAGTCTATTTTGTCTGATATGAGTACTGCTATCCCAGCTTTCTTTTCATTGCCATTTGCATGGTGTATCTTTTTCCATCCCTTCACTTTAAGTTTGTGAGTGTCTTTAGGTCTGAAGTGTGTCTCTTGTATGCAGCATATATATGGGTCTTGTTTTTTTATCCAATCAGCCACGCTATGCCTTTTAATTGGAGCATTTAGTCCATTGACGTTTAAAGTAGCTATTGATAAGTATGGACTTACTGCCATTTTTTAACTTTTTTTTTCTCAGTGTTTTAGTAGTCCTTCTCTGTTCCTTCCTTCTTTTATACAGAATTGATGGTCTCTTTAGTTTGACCTCTGTCTGAAAGCTGTACTCTTTAACTCCCCTCCTCCCTCCTTTTATGTTTTTGATATCATATCTAACCGCTTTTTTGTGCATTTGTATCCATTACCCTCTTATCATGGAAATAGATAATTTTTTCTATTTGTGGTCTTGTCTTTTCCCCTTAAATCAGTCACTTTAACATTTCTTGTAGCACTGGTTTCTTGGTGACAAACTCCTTTAATTTTTGCTTGTCTGGGTAATTTTTGATCTCTCCTTCCATTTTGAATGATAACCTTGCTATGTAGAGTATTCTTGGCTGTAAGTTATTTCCTTTTAGCACTTTAAATATATCATGCCATTCTCTTCTAGCCTGTAAAGTTTCTGCTGAGAAGTCAGCTGATAGCCTTATGGGGTTTCCTTTGTATGTAACTTGACTTTCTCTTGCGGCTTTTAGGATTCTCTCTTTATCTTTAATTCTGGACATTTTGATTATGACGTGTCTTGGTGTGGGCCTCTTTGGGTTTATCTTGTTTGGGGCTCTCTGTGCTTCCTGTACATGGATGTCTGTTTCCTTCCTTAGTTTAGGGAAGTTTTCATCTATTATTTCTTGAAATAGATTCTCTGCCCCTTTGTCTTGATCTTCTCCTTCTGGAAAACCTACAACACGGATGTTAGTGTGCTTGATGTTGTCCCAGAGGTCCCTTAGACTGTCCTCACTCTTTTTAATTCTTTTCTCTTTTACCTGTTCAGCTTGGGTAATATCTTCTAGTGTTTCGTCCAGCTCACAGATCCGTTCTTCTGTATCCTCTACTCTGCTTTCGAGTCCCTCTAGTGAATTTTTCATTTCCAATATTGCATTCTTCATTTCTGAATGGTTCTTTTTTATATCTTCCATTTCTTTGTTGACATTCTCACTGAGTTCATCTATTCTTGTCCCCAGATCAGTGAGCATCTTTAACACTCTTTGTTTGAACTCTCTGTCGGGTAGGTTGCTCATTTCTGTTTCACTTAGTTCCTTTTCTGGGGTTTTGTCCTGTTCCTTTACTTGGAATGTATTCCTTTGCCTCCTCATTTTGCCTCTTTCCCTGTGCTTGTGTCTACGTATTAGGTAGGTCAGCTATGTCTCCTGCTCTTGGATAGGTGACCTTATGTAAGTGATGGCTTAGGAGGCCTGCTGTGTGCTTCCCTCAGTTCTCAATGTTCCAGGGGTGACCCCTATGTGCGCTACGTGTGTCCTTCTGTTGTGGCCTGTTTGCTCTCCCAGTAGGCACCCAGGGTGTCCGAGTTATGCTCCTGGCCAGCTGTTGTAATGCTCAGCTGCTTGCAGTTGTTGTGGGCCCTTCAGTCTCTTTATCAGGTGTGGGGAGCTCCAGCACAGTTAGCTGCAAGTTCTAATACCATATTTGTGTTGCAGTATTTCTTTAAGTGAGTAGGCTCCCAGCGTGGCAGGTTCTTAGCCTCAGGGCCTTACAATTGTTGTAAGCCTCCAGCCTTGAGGTCTCTTGTCAGTTCTCTGAGGATTGCAGCTGGGTGGGGCTGGCCTCAGGCACTGGAGCACCCAATTGTTTCAGGCTTTGGAAGGTCGGGCAAACCCCCTATGTGGGTCTTTGAGAAGCACAAGTCTTCTGCAGCTGACAAGCCCTGCCGCCCACAGGTCCACACACACAGTCAACACAGTCCTGCCCCGTGTGTGCGCCCCGACCTCCCGAAGCAGACCCAGTCTCTCCACGGCAGGAGCCCCACACACTCCACCACCACCCCACACTCTCCACCCGCTCTTTGTGCACATCCTGCCCCTCTGAAGTCGGCTCAGTTGCCAGGCTGCAGAGAATCCAGTCACCAATCTATGCAGGCCCACAAGTTGCCTGAGTGCTTGTTGTTGGGTGGGGCCAGTCTCTAGGGTGGGCTGCCTGCCCTGGCTGAGCTGGATTAAATGGGTGCTCTAGTGGGTGGGGCATACCTGGGCTAGCAGGCCCCAGGGAGAACTCCAATGGCATCTGTGTCAGCACGCCCACACCAGGCCACAACAATGGTCGCCGCCTATGTCCCAGTCCCTGGAGAGGTCTCACCTCTCACTGAGATGCACTCAGGGCCTATTAGGTGAGTCTCTTTTCACCAAAGCACTGTGCACCTTTCTTTCTGGTGATTTTAGGACGCTTTCTGAAATGGGTGAATTTGCACGTGGGCCCTTTAAGAGCCGGTTTTAATGTCTTTGTGAACCAGCTTTTCTGGGGGTACTCCCCAATGTTTTAGTAGCAGGCAAAGTCAGATATTATGCCACTCGTCTCGATTGTCCTGGGTCCACAAAATGCCCAGAGCGGGGGCATTACCCGGCTCAGGGCCCCGCGCCTCCAGGGAGGGCTGCATACCTGTGGGCTGCTCCCGGGCAGCCGTGATGCTGGCGGCTTGTGAAGGTGGCATTTTTCCTCTCCAGAAGGGAGTTTCTGCCTCTTCTAACTCAGTTAGGATTGTCGGTTGTTGCAGAAGTTCCTCTTATCCAGTTTTCAGTTCTGTCTCGGGGTAATTTTTCCATGAGTAGTTGTAAATTGGCTGTGTCCGCGGGAGGAGGTGAGTTCAGAGTCTGCCTGTGCCGCCATCTTGACTTCTCTCCTGAAGCAATCTCTTTTAATATGTCCCAGAAATAGATCCACTGAGGAAAGTCATATGATAGTCTGCAAAGAGGCTTAAATGACTGGACCTTTTGGTGGTCTCTGTCTTTCTTCACTCCTCTCTGCTTGTTAGTTTCAGTGGTTCTCAGAGACTGAACTGCCCATAAAAGGGCTTTTAGCAGTGTATGGGGAAAGTGTCTTTTTGTTTTCTTACACTTTGTTTTCATTTTTCCCATTTCTGGAGGGCATTTATATGTGCGTTTGAAGGGGACAGAGGCATAAACTGCTTCGGTGTGCATTACACTCTTACGCAATGAAAAATTTTCCCACCCTCATGTCAGGATGTTACCCTTTGAAGAACCCTCCTCTAGAGGCTTTCTCAGGGTGACGTTATTTACCATCTTTGTTTCCCAAACTTCTCTTTCCAGCCCAAGCCTCTTTCGTGAGACCTATATATCCAGATATTTGCTGGACATGTCAACTCCCTCTTCCCACTACCTCTCTCCAAATAGTCTCAGGAAGTGGTGCCTCCATATCATAGCTACATGGCACTGCTCAGTCTTAGCTGCCCCTGAGACGGAATCTTTGTCATCCTTGATACTCACAGTCTCCCTTCACCTTCTCTTATTATTTATATCTTCCCCAGCATCCCTATTGAACATGGGTTCCCTCTGTTCTATTCTCTGTGACAACATTGTTGCTCCCTAGCAATATGCATCATAGAATAATGCACGATTATTTAATACTCATTTGTTTGTTTGCTTATGGCCCCTTTTCTCCACTAATTACCCTCTCTCTAGATTGCAGAGACCATGTCTCTCCTTCTCATTATATCCCCAGGCACAAAGCCTGAAATGTAGTGTTTAATAAATACCTGCAGAACGAAGTTGAAATGCAAGCCATCATTCTTTCTCAAGTGGGTTCCTGTGAAAGATCTCCTAAATGGTCTCTCTGCTTCTCCTTATCCACCTGCCCCCAACTCCAGACTTAATTCTAGTGACATTTCTAAAGGACACTCCTGATCTTGTCAGTTCCTAAGTGCCAGCAGGCTACATTGTGGGTCTGGGCAGGACTAGAAGATCTCCCGTTTTAGTGAGCGTCTTTTGGCCTCAGTTGGACAGGCATGCACAGCGTTATCCTAGGGAGAATGCAGGGATGAGGGGCCAGGGTTGAGTCCCCTCCTCCACTCTCCCAACTGTGGAAAGCAGCACAGCCTGTCCTCACTTATTCTTTTGAAACAAAAAGGAGCCAGACAGCCAAACAGTCCCAATGCAATTGGTTTCCCCCTCAGACTGAGCTACTTTTCTAAAATGCAAATCTTTCAGGCACATGATAGACATTGCTCAATATTTGCTGAACACATTAATGTGAATTGTCTGTCTCAATTCCTTGGCCTGCAAGGCATTTGGGGCCCATATGGGGGCTCTAAGGTGGAGGTTGCTGCCTATGCGTACAGGAAAGAGCCAGAAGGATTCACATTTCATTCGGGGCCTCTGGGCCTCCGCACTGTGAGCATGCGCGCTGTCCACCGGAGACTCTGGGGTGACCCCCCTTCCTCTGTTCGCTATGGAAACCAGTGCCAGGACAGGCCTCTCCTCCTATTCCTGAGTCTGCCAAGAACAGCCTATTCCACAGCTGTGTAATCTGTTCCACATTACAGAGTTTGAAGTAACCCACCAGCAAAACTGTCTTCAGCAGAATGTTTAAGTTATAACTTCTCCATATACTTCCTGCATCCATGGAACTTCTATTTACAGAAACTTGACTTAAAGAGTAGCCTTTAATGAGTTTCTCTGGGGAGTTATTTTGTAAACTTCAAGCCTTTGCTTCTAAGCTGCTGTCCCTGAAAGGACTCATTGCCCTTATCAAATAGGGCTAGCCCTGGAGATAACCAGCAAGCCTAATTTATCCCCAGCATTCTCAGAGCATCACCGGAGCTCCAGCCCTGAATCTCGACCCTTGAATTAAAGAAGCTGTGGATGGCTCTTCTTTCCTATGGTGCCTTCTGTCCTTTTCCTTATCCTTCTAAAGGTCTGCATGTCTGGTTCACGGGTAGGCACTTTATTAGATAGCTATCAAGCTACTGACCTCTCCCATGACACATGTGCAGTATACTTTCTCTACTTAAAGGCTAACCCGAGCATTACTTTTTTCACCCCCCACTCCATGAATTTCCTTCTTGGTGGGAAATGGACCCTCTTCAGCAGACCTTTTCCTGGGAAGAAAATGATATCCCTTTAGGAGGCATACAGTTGGGCTCCAAGGGTGAGCAGCACTGGGAATCTACTATGTACTTGGTTTCAAACTTGGGCGTCAGTCCCAATGCTTTAAACTCTCTGAGCAGAATCCCTTATAGTAGTTCTAATCCACAGGCTCTTGTGCAGTAATAAACAACCCTCCTGTCAGAAATGAGGTGTGAAGTGAGCTGTGGTAGTAGTGGGGGTCAACTGTTGCACATAGGCAACTTCACTAGAATGAGGTTCAGTCCAGGAAACCCAGGCAGCTCTCTGGCCAGAGCTCTGAGATCCCACTACAGCAGGAGCTTTTATAATTTTATAACTGTTGCGTTTTTATAATTTTTCTTATCATTGCTTTCATAATTTTTATAAACAAGTGTTTTTATACTTTTATAATTGTTGTGCCCGAGCTTGTGATTTAATTTCATGAATCCACTAATTCTAGGAGGGAGAAATTTGAGGATGTAATTTTAATAACCTCACAATGGCAAAAGTTATGGCATATGGCCAAAGCTGAGCTGAGATTTAAATAACAGTCTCTTTCATTTTCATTATTAGAAATACCATAAATGAACTAAATACTTAACCCGAATAGTTAGAAAAGAATATCCAAATGAAAGAAAAAAAGAGGAAGAAAAATTAATGGTGATAAAATCTGAGAAATGAGGATTATTCTCAAGAAAAATGTTTTTAATAAATCAATTCAACAGCCACTCGTAAATAATTTTAAAAAAACATATAACTGACACAACTCTGTAAGATGTACTCAGAAAAATAGAAATCCATAACTTAAAGAAGAAGAAGAAAATAAACAGGAAAAAATCCATCGAAGACACATCTCAAAGATCTGTAGAAATTATCCTTTTGAGGTGAAAGCTTAAGGAGACCTACTGGAGAGACTGGTGTGGGACTGGTCCTGCTAAATGTGATACAAGCATGGACATCCAAAGATAGAGAAACAGCATGGAAAACGCTTCAAAGTCAATCTACTTGAGAGAAAAAAAAAAGTGAAAAATAAGAAAGGGATACAAGCAAATAAAGAGAGGACTCTAGAAATGTCAAGACAGTATTTAATTATGCTTTGGGTTGCAGGTGACAATATCCAGACACAAGATGGCATATTTATGAAGCTGTTGGCTTGAGGAAACCCAGGAAGGGCTGAGGGACCACGCTAGCTCAGACCAGGGATGTTGATCACTCTCAGGAACCCTGGATCCAGAGGCTTCTACACCCACCCACTCCTTTCTTCATGGGTGCTTCTCTGAGAGTTTTGTTTTGTTTTGTTTTGTTTTTGCCCACTGCAGATCTGTTTTCTGAAACTGGAAAACACAACTGCCAATACGTTGCATCTGATATCCTTGGTCATCTGAGAGAGACTGCCAGATATGATCTATGGGACCCTTGTTAAAAAAAAAGTCTTGGGAGGGATTTGCGTGTGGCTGCCAACATGGGAACAGTTAGTTGCTGCGAGAGGGTGGGGGTGGGGCCCTGTGAGAAGGTGAAGTTCCCACAGAACACAGAGTAGAGGTCGCAGCAGTCATCAGGGGAAGGAGGGAGCTGGGCAAACCAGGAAAAAGATATCATACAAATTTATGCTAATAAATATGACAATCTTTGTATGATAAGATCTTAATGGAAAAATTAAAATGAAATCAAAATGACCCAAAGGAAATGGAAAACCAAAATCAATGACCAGTAAAATACTAACAATGTCATTAGCATAGCATCTCCAAGAAAGTTTCCTTTGCACATGGATTGACTATATTCTGCATTTCTTATTTTATAATCCCTCTGATTTGGTAGGGATTCCGTCAATTTTCATTGGTATTTCTCAGGATTCCAACCTCAGACATCCTCCTCACAGTTTCTATATTTTTTGGGGGGGCGGGGGCAATCTCGATTGTTCTCTCAGTTTAAATTCTCACATTCGCTGCCATGAAATGCCAGTTTACACACCAGCCTAGATCTTTTTCTGGGACTCTCATATCTAACTTGATTCTGGATATGCCCACTTGAACATTCCCTAAGAAACTCAAACTCAGCATCTCCGAAGCTTAAGTCATCTTTCCTCTTAAACTTGCTCCTCTTCCAGTGCTCATCCATCCCTCTCCCCTCCTCCTCAATACCTCCTTAGCCCAAACATTGACACCTGGGGATCACTGTTGCCATAATTCTAGCGGCGCCTCTACCCTCCTTGGGATCTCAACGCACACCCGCCCCCTTCGGGCTCCCCGCCCCGTCCCTGGGAGCTCTGCCTGCGGCAGCGGACGCGCAGGCGCAGTGGCCCGTCCCTCCGCCGCCCCGCCCCGCCAGGCCGCTGCGGAAGGCGCCGTGCGCAGCAAGGCGCACTTCCTCTCCAGGAGTCAGCGGAGGGAGAGTAGGCTCGAAGAGCTCCTGGACGGAGAGGCCGTGTCGTTGTCAGACGGAGCAGACATGTCCGAACAAAGTAAGGATGTGTGCGACCCCGGCTTTACAGCCGAGCCCTCCAACTCCGAGGTGCACGGCAGCCCTGGGGTTCCCGGGGGGCTCTCTCCGCCCGAGTCTCAGGACGCGACCCTTGCAGGGCCAGAGAGCCCTCCTCTAGGCCCGACCGACGCCCCTCTGGCCTCGCCGCCGCCCCAGGCCCCAAGCGAAGAGGGAGACCCGAAGGCCCTGCAGCAGGCCGTGGAGGAAGGCCGCGCCTACCAGGCCCCGAGCGCGGCCCAGCCCAGCCCAACGCCGCCCGCCCCGGCCCAGCTGGTGCAGAAGGCGCACGAGCTCATGTGGTACGTGCTGGTCAAGGACCAGAAGAGGATGATCATCTGGTTTCCAGACATGGTGAAGGATGTCATCGGCAGTTACAAGAAATGGTGCAGAAGCATTCTCAGGCGCACCAGCCTCATCCTGGCCCGAGTGTTCGGGCTACACCTGAGGCTGACCAGCCTGCACACGATGGAGTTCTCGCTCGTCAAAGCACTTGAGCCAGAGGAGCTGGACAGGGTGGCGCTGAGCAACCGCATGCCCATGACAGGCCTCCTGCTGATGATCCTGAGCCTCATCTACGTGAAGGGTCGCGGCGCCAGAGAGAGTGCTGTCTGGAACGTGCTGCGTATCCTGGGGCTGCGGCCCTGGAAGAAGCACTCCACCTTTGGAGATGTGAGAAAGCTCATCACCGAGGAGTTCGTCCAGCAGAATTACCTGAAGTACCAGCGCGTACCCCACGTTGAGCCACCTGAGTACGAGTTCTTCTGGGGCTCCCGTGCCAGCCGCGAAATCACCAAGATGCAAATCATGGAATTCCTAGCCAGGGTCTTTAAGAAAGACCCCCAGGCCTGGCCTTCCCGATACAGAGAGGCTCTGGAGGAGGCCAGAGCTCTGCGGGAGGCCGATCCCACCGCCCACTGCCCCCGCAGCAGTGTCTCCGAGGACTAGCAAGGTCTGGAGGCAGATTAATGGTTTCTGACCCTCACCAGGGCGGTGGAAGGGTGGGGGTGGGACATTAGAGTATTCAGGATTTACAGTGCAGTATTTCACGTGTAAGTTTGTTTTCAGTACAGTGCTTTTATACCTTTTAATGCAATGTTGTATTCATTTCCGTACTATTAGGTAGTGTGTAGGATTGATGCATGTTTGTTTATAAGTAAGCTTTGTTGGTGCTTTCGCTTTTTGTGCTACCTTTCTTGAATTTTTGTACCAGAGATGTGCTAAACTTATGAAATACATTGAGAAATTTTCCAGCTTATTCTTTTATATGGAACGGATGATGTGTATTGGGGTAGACTGCTCCTGGAGAGTTTGGAAGAACTCACCAGTAAAGCTGGCCTAACCAAGAGAAAAGTCAAGGCCCCTCTCTCTGACCTTGCTGGGCACAGGAACCATCCGTGTGGAGTGCAGTGATATGAACTGAAATGGTCTCAATGTGGGCACTTGGCACACTTCACTGAACACAAATACAACCCCACCATGAGTAAACTTTAAAGTAAACATTAAAGATTCTTGTGATACAATCATTTTTGGAAAAGTGTTCATCTTTTAAACAAAGTGGTATGGGTTGGGAATAAGACATTTTACAAAATGTACAAATATAACTTTCATCTAATAGGGTGGGAAAATCACTACTTATCATTACTCATAGATGTGTGAAGTTTATAGTTTTTTTTTAATGTAACTCGTTCATTTCAAACCTTTGACAAATATAAAAAAGTATAAAAAGAAAAAGCAAAAATGCTCATAGTCACATCACATAGAAATAATATTTAGAGTAATTTCCTTTCTTGTATTTTCTACATTTTATTAAAATTAATAGCTGTCTCTTGTGGGCAGTTAAGGACTGAAGCATTTTACTAAATGCTTTACATGCATTTTCTCCTTTTATTTAATCCTCACAACAGCGTGATGAGGCAGGCACTTAGTACATCTACACCATGGAGGAAACACAGGAAAAATGTAGGTAATTAACTTTACCTAGATCATAAAGTTTAGTGAGAGGAGGAGCTAGGATTCGAACCCAGACAGAATGAGTCCAGAGCCTATACCTTTTCCCACCTCCCCATGACTGTCTCCCTACCTCCTAGTTTATTTCTCTTTAAAAATTCCATGTTAGAGTCTGTACTCTTAGCCCTCAACCGCCAACTTATTTCTCTTTAAAAATCCTATGTTAGAGTCTGTACTCTTAGCCCTGTACCCCCAACGCACAAACACACACACAAGGCGAGGGATTTTATTTTTCTAATGAAGCTTTACATTAATCTATTAGGGTAAGTGATCATATTTTGGTTGTACAAATTAAGAAACTTCATTTCAGAGTGATTAATGGACCTAACCCAGTCATATTCCTGCTTAGCAGTGAAGCCGAGATTTGAAGCATGATCTTCCCTGAGGGACTGAGATGAAGGAGCCTTCTCTGACCAGTGATGCCGGAGGAAAGCACATGGGACACCTGGGAGAGGGAGGTGGGGTTAGGGGTGGGAAGGTCGCCTACTAGGACATCTGTGACCCAGCAGTTCTTGAATTGCAATGGGCCACTAGGTAATCCCCTCAGAGGGTAGAATGGGATGAGGGTGGGGATGAGGGGCAATGAGTGGAGATAGGTCTCGTTATGAAACTTTCAGTCCTGCAAGGGGGAAGGAGAGAAATGGGCCTTTAATAAGACCAGAAGTCCTTGTAACTTCAGAATATTGGGAAACACCATTTGGTCAAAGTCAGAATCTTTTCTGGGGAAGACGAATAATGAGGGGAAGGAATGTGTCACATCACCCCCAAAAGAAGTAAACTGGGAGTTACATTTGGGTGAGGAAATTATAATCTGGATTGGAAGCTAGGATTCCCAACACTAAGTGGCATTTCTTAACAGATGGATGCAGGTGCTAAAAATTCTCAAGCAGCCTCACGTGTGCTGAGCTGGAATCCATCCCCAGTTTAGTAGACTTCCTGGGAAGTCTTCCATGGGGGTGGGGTGGGCGGGCATTTCTGCAATAACTCAGGCAGTGGTGACCTGTCTATGATGCCACTTCTTACCCATAGCCAAGGTGTCTGTTTAGAAATTTTATAATTGTTAAAAAAATTTACATCCCCTCGCCCAAAATTTTCTGCAAATTCAAAACAAACCTGCCCCTTTAAATTTAAAATTACAGAGCTATCCTAGGATGTTTCTTTTCTGGAGCAGGGCCACAGCCATCACTCTGGCGATGGCTGAGTGCTGGTCATTTTCTTTAATGCCCTAATACTTCCCTCACTGCTGGGTTGACTCCGTGCAGCAACTGTAACTCCTGTACACTTCTTTCAGTCAAATGCTGAAGTTACTAAGCAGGCAGTCCCATCAGGTCCCCACTTAACTCCCTGTGTTCCTGTTGTCATTCTTCTCTGCTATGAGAGACAGGGAGAACCACTCCAAAGCTGCCCCAAGCTCACTGACACAGGCACATCAGCCATGCTGTAGAGGACTAAACTTCCGGGGAGGATATGATTGTGAGAAATGAGGAGCTGACCCCAGCAAGTCACGTAGGCAGTGACTTCTATGCTGTCTCAGACGCAGCCTGACCTGGAGAAAGACGCTTCCCAGAAGTGGCACAGTTAATTCATGATGCCTGGTCCTGCAGGGTCAGCAGCTTGGGGCACAGGGAGGGAACATTCATTATCTCTCTTAGGTTTTTACGCTGGCTCAATTGAAAGGTTGGAGAGTTTGTCAAATATTTTCCAAAAAGTTCACCTACAAGGTGCTGGGAGAGGTCATTCGGGAAGGGGTCTGCAGAGTCTCGATGTTCCGGTCCAACGACAGCATGGTGAAGCCTACACTGCTCCGGCTGGGAAAGGGTTCCTAAATCCCCATAGCATTTGACCTTTTATCCCTCTGTCCTGCCAACCGGAACCTTACTTCTCTATAAACACTCACACGCATATTTCACTGTAATTAACTTTATTTTATTAAAGTCACGGAGAGCAAAAAGGACCATTGTAAACAATATAAAATATAATGCCACCTGATATAAGCTATTCCGAGAGTAAAATAAATGGCTTTTGCATTATCATTATTAAATAGGAAAGACATGTTTTAAATGAATTTCTTATGCAGTTGAGTATTTCCTCTGCTTGAAGAGCCATCTATGGCCGCCTCCACCATGAGTTTTACCTGACTGACTCCTGAACTCCACTTCCCGTGGGAACGCTCTCCCGGCCTTCAAAGCACAGCCATGTTCTCCGCTGGTAGCATCGTAAACTGTTCACTCAGCATACACATGTTTACAAATAAGTTTAGTTAGTCTCTCCCTGGGTTGTTATATACTTAAAGGTAAAAAACTGCATTTGTCATTTTCACCACTTCTTTGTTGCTTAACTTAGAGACTGGTGTGTGTATGTGTTTGATAAGTATTGGTTATTTGAGTTAAGAAACTCAAAATATTATAAAAGACCTACTCCACCACAGAGCAAAAACAAAACCAAACATAGCAAATAACAATCAACCACTTTCAAGTAGAGGAAATGCAGAAAAGTTGAAATTAGTGAAAGAAAAAAAAATGCAGAAAAATAGCGTGAACAAGAATTTTTTCAAGAGTCACTTCTTTGAATATGTAAAGAAAATGGGCCAATATCTAGCGGGGTTTTTATTTATTTAATTTTTTTTGAGATGTACTTGACATATAACATTGTATTAGTTTCAGGTGTACAACATGATGATTTGATATATGTATATATTGCAAAATGATTACCACAATAAGTTTAGTTAATATCCATTACGGCACACTGTTACAACTTTTTTCTTGTGATGAAAACTTTTAAGATCTACTCTCTTGGCAACTTTCAAATATACAATACAATATTCTTAACTATAGTTACATGCTGTACATTATATCCTGAGGACTTACCTTATAACTGGAAGTTTGTACCTTTTGACAACCTTCACCCATTTTGCCCAAACCCCAACCCCACCTCTGGCAATCACCAATCTATTTTCTGTATCTGAGTTCTTTTTTTTGTTTGTTTTGTTTTGTTCCACATATAAGTGAGATCATACAGTATTTTTCTTTCTCTGTCTGACATTTCACTTAGCATAATGCCCTCAAGTTTCATTCATGTTGTGGAAAATGGCAGGATTTCCTTCTTTTTTGTGGCAGAATAATATTCCATTGTGTATATATATATTCCACATTTTATTTATCCATTCATCTGCCAATGGATATTTAGATAGTTTCCATGCATTGGCTATTATAAATAATGCTTCACTGAACATCGGGGTGAAGATATCTTTTCAAGATAGTGGTTTCATTTCCTTTGGATAAATTCCCAGAAGTAGAATTGCTGGATCATACGGTAGTTTCATTTTTAATTTTTTGAGGAACCTCCATAGTGTTTTCTATAGTCGCTGCTCCAGTTTACATTATCACTAACAGTGCACAAGGCTTCTCCTTTCTCTGCATCCTCACCAATGATTATTATTTCTTGTCTTTTTGATAAAAGCCTTTCTAACAGGTGTGAGGTAGGTTTTTTAAAGGATAAATAGTGCAAATAAATAACTTCTTATGAGGTAAATGAGCCAATGACACAAACATGTCAGTGCTCCAAAGGTAACACGAACAGCAAGTACAAAAATGAAAAAAAAGAATCCAACTGTACTTATTATTAAATCAAGGTACTTTTTGTATGCTAATTGATCAATAATATAATAAAATTTAGTATTCTGTGATAGTAAGAGTAAATAGAAATTGGTGTTCTTATACCCTGTTATAGAGTTGTATAAATAACTACATGCTTTCTTATTTTATGCATTAATTTGGAATGTATATTGAGCACTTAATATGTTGCAGATGCAATACTGGGAGTTAGGGGTGAAATAGTGCACAGACTAGACATCGTCACGTGTTCACAGAGCATTCAGTGCATTGAAAGAAACAGATGAATAATAAGAATTACACTTCAGTGCAGTGAGTGCCACTCTAGGAGAAGTACAGATGCTAAAGAAGCCCAAACAGATGCACCCAACTCAGACTTTCCCAGAGAAGCAGCAGATAAATTTACCTCTATAGAATGAGAGGAAATTAGCAATGTGAAAGTAGTGTGGGAAGGGTAGACATGTGAGGAAGGTTTCTTTGTGACCCAGGAACTGCTGTGAGAACACACACGCACGCATGTATGACTATAAAAAGTTTATGGAAATCTACTAAAAAGGAAATGGGAAATAAATTTCAGAATGGTGTAGAGGCTAGAACATCAGATAAAGAGAAGAAAAATACCATGCTGACGAGGCAGGCAACGTTCTCAATGATGTGAAAGATTTTAATCATAGGAAGGCCAGACAGATTTACAAGGAATTATGCTGAAAAAAGGCCTTCTTTTGAGTAAGCACCTTTTGCTTTTTTTTTTGATTGCTAATCAGGGGTCTAAAACTTCCCTTCTTATCTCTTAATTTGCCCCACTATTCTTTGTTTCACCTACTAAGTAGTTTGGAACCCTTAACTATATTACACATTTTCCCATGTCTAAAGAGTTTTACGTGTGTCCTTATTAGCAACCTGTTTGATAGAAAAAAATCTTACAGCTTTTGCTATGTGATGTATGAGTTAAGTTGCTTATATATTTAATTAATAGAGGCTTAGTTAACTTCAACTGTATGGCCAAATTGTGCTAGGTACTGGGTACACATTAGTGAATTAAGCAAAAATGGCTCCTGGGCTCAAGGAGTTTACTGATAAACTTATAGTGCTGATAGAGCACAACAAAAAGGTAAATAAACAAATGATCCATCAAATATAAATTGTACATTTGGATAAGATAATGAAAGAAATGACTTGGTTAGAGTGATAAAGAATGTTGGAGGAGACTAGCTAACGGTAGGACGCTCAGGAAAGGGTTTTCTGAAAAGGGGCAATTTAAGCTGATTGGGAGAGATCTAACAAAGAACAGAAGGAACATGATTCTAGGCAGAAAAAAACAGCATGTGTGAAGGCACAGAGATAATTAACTGGATTTTATGTTTTCCTTTACTTTGAGACCTAGCATTATTGATGAGCTGACCAAAATGCAACATCCAACACTCTTTTCTGGTCTGTCTCCAAAACTGAGACAGCACAAGCTAAATATCTGATTTTTCAGCCTTTCAGCTATGTTCCAGTCAAGACATATAGGGAAAAGTCTACTGTGCTTTCTCTTCCTGCATCTTTCATCCTTTCTAAGAACATAGAAGGAATATCAGGAGCTGTTGCAGCTTCTGGGATGACAAGTATGAAAAGAGTCAAAAGAATCACAGAGATGTTGAGCCTGACTTCTTCAAACCACTGAACAAATATCAATGGCCACCTACATATCTCTGTATTTCTTTTTTCCCAGTTTTAATGAGATATAATTGACATATAACATTGCATAATTTTAATGTTTACAGTGTGTTGATTTGATATACTTATATATTGCCAAATGATTACCATCATAACATTAGCTAATATCTCTATCACATCACATAATTATCATTTCTTTTTTGTGGTGAGAATATTTAAAATCTAGTCTCTTAGCAACTTTCAAGTATATAATACAGTATTAACTATAATCACCATGCTGTACATTAGATCCCCAGAACTTATTCGTCTTATAACTGAAAGTTTGTACACTTTGACCAACATCTCTTCATCAAGTCCACCACTGCCCCAGCACGAGGTAACCACCAATCTATGTTTCTGAGTCTAGCTTTATTTATTTATTTATTTATTTATTTATTTATTTATTTATTTATTTTTATTTTATTTTATTTTTTTTGTGAGGAAGATCAGCCCTGAGCTAACATCCCTGCTAATCCTCCTCTTTTTGCTGAGGAAGACCGGCTCTGAGCTAACATCTATTGCCAATCCTCCTCCTTTTTTTGCCCCCAAAGCCCCAGTCGATAGTTGTATGTGATAGTTGCACATCCTTCTAGTTGCTGTATGTGGGACGCAGCCTCAGCACGGCTGGAGAAGCGGTGCATCGGTGCGCGCCTGGGATCCGAACCTGGGCCGCCAGTAGCGGACCGCACGCACTTAACCACTAAGCCACAGGGCTGGCCCGAGTCCAGCTTTTTTTAGACTCCACATACAAATCATATTATACAATATTTATCTTTCTCTGTCTGACTTACTTCACTTAGCATAGTGCCCGCCAGTTGCATCTACGTTGTTGCAAATGGCAAGATTTCCTTCGTTCTCATGGCTGAATAATATTCCATTGTGTATATATATCTATATATCACATCTTCTTTATCCGTTCATCTGTTGACAGACACTTAGGTTGTTTCTATGTCTTTGCTACTGCGAATAATGCTGCAAGGAACATGGGAATGCAGATATCTCTTCAATATCCTGTTTTCATTTCCTTTGGATATATGCCCAGAAGAGGGATTGCTGGATCGTATGGTAGTTCTATTTTTAACTTTTTGAGACAACTGTATTTCTTGGAGTGTAGAATAAACTCCTATTTCCTTAAGCTACTGGCTTGCAGTGTTTTTGTGTTTTTGTTTGTTTGTTTCATGCAGTTCAAAGCATCCATAACTGGTATAAATCTCAAAGCATTTTTTTCCTCATGTCCCATTGTGTGTCTGGTATTTATTGGGGGTATTACTGACCATGAGGGGGCTAGAGTAACCCTATCTCCTTGCTACAGTGATTAGATCAGACATGGGAACGTAACTCAGGTCTAGGCAATCAAAACATGGAGGTCAGAACTTCACATAGATCTTGTCAATTGCCATGGGAATAGGACTAGAGTTTTGGTCCTGAAGCTTGCAACACTTTGTTTTCTTTCAGTTATCTCAGAAAAAAAAAGATGCAATGATATACTATAAGCAGTCAAATTGTATTAAAGAGTAAATAGAAATCACTAATAAGTTTGGGACTTATTTGATTGACATTGTCCTTTTAAAATATTACTCTAATTATTATATTCAGAATGAGCTGAGAGGGGTAAGGGTCAAAATTGGAAGTTCACTAAGAGATGAGAATAACGTAGAAGAAGACGGAGTTTGTGTATTTTGGACTAAGTCGAGGATTAGAGAGTGGTTAGGTAAGAGAGATGGAAGAATTAGTCCTGATTCTTAGGTTTCCGGCTTAAGCATGGGGTGAACGGTGATTTAATGAGATAGGGATGAGGGAGGAAAGAACAAGATTTGGGTGAAAGTCACAAGTTTATATATGAGAACTCTATTAAATAACCTAAGAAATATATGAGGTAGACGATTAATAAAGAGGCCTGACTTAAGACAATGAATCACAGCCCTGCACTGGAGCAATACATTTATGCAGAGAGAGTGTAAAGAGCAAAGAGAAGTGTGTGTCCACGATTGTACTCTGGGAAACTGAAACATTCCCATGCCTTGTATTGAAAAAAGAGCTGACGGAGTAACTCAAAAAAGTAGCTAGACGAGAGAGAAAAAAATAAGCTAATGGGGCCAGCCAGGTGGCGTAGCGGTTAAGTTTGCACGCTCCGCCTCAGCAGCCTGGGGTTTGCTGGTTAGAATCCTGGGCGTGGACCTATGCACCGCTCATCAAGCCATGCTGAGGCGGCATCCCACATAGACCAGCTAGAAGGATGTACAGCTATGACGTACAACTATCTACTGGGGCTTTGGGGAGAAAAAAGAAAAAAAAGGAGGAAGATTGGCAACAAATGTTAGCTCAGGGCCAACCTTCCTCAAAAAAAAAAAAAACATAAATAAGCTAGGAGAGTATTGGATCATAGAAATTAAAATAGCAGAATTCTGCGCTGGAGGAATTGTCAAATGCTGTTGAGATATCATAAGCATTTGTGGGGGGGCGGGGGGTGGTTATGTTAGTAGGATCATTGTTGATTAGTGATGAGATAAAGAGAATTAAGTTCAGAAGCATATAGTGTGTTATACATTAGCTCAGGTGAGAGATAATGGTGACCTTAATCAGAAAATGAGTAATGAAGATGGAGATTAATGGAAAAATTGATAAGCATTTGTAGATAAAGTTGACAGGAGTTGGGCATTGATTAAATGCTAGAAATAAGAATAGAGAATTGTTAAGGAGTATGGCCAGGTTTCTGGAATGCACAATAACATCTGTTATTGAGTTTGGGAGGAAAGCAAAAGCGGGTTTATGTCGGAAGATGTTGAGTTCAGTTTTAGACACATTGAATGTGATGTGAATGTGAGACATCTAAGCAGAGATGTCTGTTTAATTGGGGAGAAATTTACAAGAGAGGAAATGAAAATGTAGATTAAAATTTGAGAACCCATGAACAGGAGTGAATAATATTGTTTAGGGAGACCACATGGGTTTGGAAAGGTAACCTGTGCTTTGCCTGAGTAGTTTAGGCGGGACATCCACTGTTCAGCTCACTTTCAGGCACTAACACAGCTATCCACAGGCCTGTGTTATTTTCCAGTTCCGAAAGGCATAAGAATTTGAGAACCACGGAAAATGAAAGGAAAGAGGTGAAAGATGGGGCTTTGAGGAGAGCAAATACATTAAAAAGGCAGGCAGAGAGAGAACTTCAAATAATATAAATTAACAGTGGGCAGAGGTTAGGAATAAAGCAAAACCTGAGAATATTGTTTTAGAGATGCCAAGGGAAGGAGGGGATGATAAGTAGAGTTAGATTTAGTTGAGGTGTGAAGTAATGAAATAACTGAGAATGCCCACTGAAGTTACTAATAAATAGATCGTTTTCCTCTAATTAAGAGCATTTTCAATGGAATAGATGTTAACAGAAGAAAAACTTCAGTGAATTAAGAATTAAGCAACATATGAGCATAAACAAGTTGAATGTATTCAACTGCTGATGGAGAGAAGCCAGTGTTGAGTGGTGAGATATACAGCATAAGTTACTATCCTTAAACCAAGTTAGAATGCATTCTCTATGGGTATGAGACAGAAGGATAAAATGACTGATTAGACGTATGCACGTTTGTGTTTGTGACAGGAAGTTGGTGGTGCTCTACTTTCTCAGAGGAGTAGCAGGGAAAGTAAAAACTTAAAACAGAGAAGGGAAGTGAAGAGAGAGGAAGACAGTCCTGGAAGTGTCCTAGAAAATGGAGAAGACTGAGGTCTTTCCAGCAGAACCTGTCCTGGCAGACTCCAACAGATACTAGGAAATTTAATTTACCAATATTAAAAAAAAATAATCATCACTACCAAGTTTCACATTTATTCCAGGAATGCAAGGTTACTTCAATATTCAAAAGTCAAGGGGCCGGCCCCGAGGCTTAGCAATTAAGTGCGCGCCCTCCGCTACTGGCAGCCCGGGTTCGGATCCCCGGCGTGCACCGACGCACCGCTTCTCCAGCCATGCTGAGGCCGAATCCCACATACAGCAACTAGAAGGATGTGCAACTATCACATACAACTATCAACTGGGGCTTTGGGGGGGGCGGAAAGGAGGAGGATTGGCAATAGATGTTAACTCAGAGCCGGTCGTCCTCAGCAAAAAGCGGAGGATTAACAGAGATGTTAGCTCAGGGCTGATCTTCCTCACCAAAAAAAAAAAAAAAATTGAAAAAAAGGTTAATCATCAGAATTCACCATATTAACAGTCTTAAGAAGAAAAATCACATGATCATATCAATTCAGGCAGAAAATACACTTAAAAATTCAACTTCCATTCATGATAAAAATTTTCAGCAAACTAGGCATAGAAAGGAAATCATCAACCTGATAAAGAGTATCTAAAAAAACCCCCAACTATAGTTCACATTACTTGATGTTCAGTGGCAGAAGACTGAACACTTCCCTAGAAGACTGGTTATGAGAGTAGAATTTCCACTCTTACTTTTCCTTTTCAACTTGGTTGAGAATGTCCTAGCCAGTTCAATAGGATGGAAAAAGGAAACAAATGTTTACAGATTTACAATGGAGAAATAAACTTGCCCTTATTTGCAGATTACATGATTGACTACATAGAAAACCCCAAATAATCTACCAAAAGCAAAAACAAAAATAATTCCAGAACTAATAAGTGAGTTTAGTAAGGTCACAAGATACAAGGTCAACACACATGATTATATCTCTACATACTAGTAATTAACAGTTAGAAACAAATTTAAAACTCAGTACATTTACAAGAGCTCATAAACAGGTATAAACTAACAAAACATGTATAAAGTTTGTATGTTGAAAATATAAAACAGTAATAAAAAATCAAAGAGCTAAATAAATGGAGAGAAACATCATGTTCATAAGATCAGAAGACATTTCATAGTGATTAGATCAAATTGATCTACAAGCTAAATACAATTCCTATAAAAATCCCAGCAGTTTTCCTAAGGTTGTCCTGGTTTTAGCACTGAAAGTTCCACTTCCTAGGAAGCTCTTCTGTGGGACGTGATAAATCCCAGCTTTTCACTCTGAGTGAAAAAGATTGGAGAAAAAAAAACTACAGAAGCCATATGGCAGCCCCAAACAGGGCTGGATGCATTTTAATGTCAAATGGGTACAGCATGTACTATCTGCTTTTCATACGTGCTGCTGCTGTTGTTTTTTTTCCCCCTGACCCCTGATTTGGCAGCCATGATTTACAATTCATAGTAATGGATCATCTATCATTGCATCACTTCAAGTGATTTGATTTATATGAGCTACTTGAGCATGTTGTAATCATGAGCATTAGTTCGTATTTGACTTTACCTGTGGATTAACAGTTCTGCTTTGTATGCATTTCGTGCTAGTTCAATTTTTAAATTTATGAATATTGTGACCATGTTTTCTAAGAATTCAGATAGTGAAAACAAGAACAATCACAATACCAAAGCCAGTATGTCCCAGACTTCACTGAAAAGAAGGCTAATGATTGTGTTATTTTAATGACATATGAAGGGCACATACAACCAGATTAGAAGGTAAAGAAACAAAACAGAAGATATGGCATGATATACAGAAAATAGCTTGGGATTGGATATGGTAGAGAAGGTGATGTGATGTGCATTAGTTTGCTGGGGCTGCTGTAACAAGGTACTACAGACTAGGTGGCTGAAACAGCAGAATTTTATTTTTTCACAATTCTAGAAGCTGGAAATCTGAGATGAAGGTGTCAGCAGGATTGGTTCCTCCTGAGAACCTTTCCTCGCGGTTCTCTTGGATTCTAGATAGCCACCTTTTCCCTGTGGCTTCACATCTCCTTTCCTCTGTATAGAGACTGAATCTCATAAGCTGGGGATGAGACAAGCAAGTACTTCTAAATAGATCAAAATCTTCTGGGTTTTTTCTTGTCTCCTGAAAAGACACCGATACTCAGTTGAAAACAGCAGTCACTGAATGAGTGTGGGCATACCACACAAACAAATACACATCATTGTGTCATTTTCTTGATTGCTCTCTAAAACTGTATAAAGTTACACTCCCTGACTTGTAAGTTGCACCTACAATGTCTTTAGGGCAAACAAAAGGGGAAATTCTGATAAGGAATGTGTCGGTACCTCGCCTTGTAGAGCTGATTCTATCAGGTCTCACCACCAATCATGCTTTCTACAGTACATCAAATGATGCGTCAAATCAAGGCAATAAAAATATACACCCCCTCCAGCTCTTAAGTATTTTGATTTTAAAAATGGAGCTTCAAATTATCTTCTTGGTTTCTGTGAAAGTTTTAATTAAGCCACAAAAAAAATAAAACAAAAATTATTGATATCTCATCCAAATCCATTTAGATTTTGCTCATCTAACTGCATATTTGGCAGAAAATGCAAACGTAAATTTGGCAAATTCCATTCAGTCTATGAACTTCTTGCCAAAGAAAGTAAAAAAGATCTCACTTGCTAAATGTCCCACATACCTTTTACACAGCACTGCTAAAATGGGGCATGATATGCTTGTCTGTGATTATGAGGCTTTAATAAAGAAAGTTTTGGGTCACTTTTTGGTTTTCTGAAAACACGCAGAAACACTAATGACAACATTGACTTTATAAAAATGGAAGGAGATAACCTCTCTAGACACATGCCTACAACGTAGCTCTCATTGTGTCATGCTGACGCAAAATACGTCAAAAATGCTGACCTGTCTTTAAACCATATTTTCAAAATCTGGGAGAATGTCCTTGTCTAATTTGAAAATATATTGAGAATGAGAATGAAGAAAAGGAGAACAATAAAACAGAAATTTATATGCATTTTTCCTAAAACTGTTGATGAGTCTTGAAGAGGCTAAAATGAGCATAGAAAATGATGGATCTGACTGTAGCTGACTTACCTGATGCTATGTTTAACCAAAACAAGAAACAAAAAAAAGGTCATCAGAAAAGACAGCCTAGTTAAACAGGACTTCCTCAATTTCTTTTTTGAAATTGCAACTTATTTTGTTTCACAATTTTAAATTACCTCTGTGCCCTGAAACCAGACTCCCTGAGAAAGAGGGTTAACTTATGATAAACAATGCACATTGGAGTGTTTACAGATCTTGGACATTTTAGATGTCGAAGCCTATTTGATGAATTTATACATGCAAAGGATCCAACTGACAAACAGCTAGTCTATGAAAACAAGCCTGTAGATACAAAGTACATAGTATTTTGAACATTTTTTGAAAGCTGGAAACTAATTCCTACAAATCTAGAAATCTGTTGTTGATAAGTAAAATCCTACGTATTCTATGTTCAAAGGCTTTTGTTGAGAAACATTTAGTTTGACGTCATCACATTGGACTTAGGGAAGGGAATCAGCATAATGTGGACATGATAAGAGCAAAGCTGCAAGTCAAAGTGAATTATGTGTCTGACTGTACTCAGTTTTATCACCACATAAAAGAAATGAAATATATCATGAAAGCTAGAGATGTTGAAGAAAAATAGTGCTGGAAAAGGAAAAAGAAGGAGAAAAAATATCACACGTCTCATGAGACAAAAAGAATTATGTTGTTGTTATTTTTAAATTAAATATATTAATATCCTATATCCTTTTGA
This sequence comes from Diceros bicornis minor, assembly GCF_020826845.1. Taxonomy (NCBI): domain Eukaryota; kingdom Metazoa; phylum Chordata; class Mammalia; order Perissodactyla; family Rhinocerotidae; genus Diceros; species Diceros bicornis. Next base: position 76,984,792 of record NC_080744.1, read on the forward strand.
ATTTATATTCTTCTAAAATCCTTATATTTATGCATCTTAATAATAACTAAAATATAGCCTACAATATTTAAACATGCAACCAAGTGTTAAAATAAATTGATATATCAGAGAGCAGAAACATAAAATCTTGTCATATTTCCTCACATATATTATTGTTTATTAATCCAACTATTAATTACTACTAATTGCCACTGTTAACTAGTCCTATTCTTGTTTTGTTAAAAAAATGTCATTTATATAACATAAAAGTAAATGAACAAAGTAATATATAAATTCAAGCAAATCTCTATTTTTTGTATGTTACATTAAAGTAATAACACATATGTGTATAATTACTTATTAAATATTATGTCATTATGATTTATTTTGTCAGCTATAATTATGTTCTGGGTTGACTCTGTAAAAAGTTGGCCATCTTAGATATAGACAAGCTGATTCTAAAATTTATGTTGAGAAGCAGAAGAACTAGAATAGCTAAAACAATTTTATAAAGGATGAGTAAAATTGGAGGAATTGCTCTACTCAATTTTAAGACTTACTATACCACTCAGCATTCAGTGTGGTATTTGGCAGAGGGATAGACACATAGATCACTTGAGCAGACTAGAGAATTCAGAAATAGACTCACCACAAGCACAACCAAATGACTTCTGTCAAAGGTGCAAAAGCAATTCAATGAAAGGATAGTCTTTTCAATAATGATGTTGGAGCAATTAAACATTCATAGAAAAAAGTAAACAAACAAAACTCCAAGAACCTCAATACAAACCTCACACTTTATACAAAAAATAACTCAAAATGAATTATAGATCTATGTGTAAAATGTAAATCTCTAAAACTTTTAGAAGAAAACATAGGGGGAAACCCTTCATGACCTAGTGTTAGATGAAGAGAATAAAAGCATGATCCACAAAACAAAGAACTATAAATTAGACCTCATCACGATTAAAAATTACTGTTCTTTGAAAGAAACTGTTAAGAGAATGAAAAAAAAGGCTAGAGGAAAATATTTGAGAACCACATATCGAAAAAAGGACTTGTACCCAGCGTATATAAAGAACTCTCTAAACTCAACGTTATAAAAACAAACAAACCAATTAGAAAATAGTCAAAGATTGGAACAGACACTTAACCAAACTAGATATATGGATGACAAATTAGCACATGAAAAGATGGTCAATACTATTAGCTATCAGGGAAATGTAAATTAAAGTCACAATGAGATACCACTACCCATAAATTAGAATGGCTGAAGGAAAAGATTCCATCAATATCCAAGAGAGCATGTGGAGCAACTCAAACTCTCACACATTGCTGGTGGAGATGTAAATTTGTACAGCCACTCTGAAAAACTGTTTGGCAGTTTCTTATAAAGATAAACATGCACTTACCTAAGACTTAATTTTCCCACTCATGGGTATTTATTCTACAGAAATGAAGGCATATACTCCTAAAAAACTGGTACACTAATGCTTATAGCAGCTTTATTTTGCAGTAGCCCATAACTGGAAAAAACCCACATGTCCTTCAACCAGTGAATGGATAAATAGTGTTACAAGTATATAATGGAATATTACCCAACAATAAAAAGGAACTAAATATTGTTACACATAGCAACTTGGATGAATCCTAAGGATGTTATACTAAGTGCAAAAAGTCAATCCCAAAAAGTTACATACTGCATGATTTCAACTTCATAACATTCTAGAAATTACAAAATTATAGTTATGGAGAACAGATAAGTGGTCACTAGGGTAGTGGGAAGTATGACTATAAAGGGGTAACATGAGAGAATTTCTTTGTGGTGATGGAACAGTTCTGTATCCTGATTATGTTGATGGTTTCACTAATTGATACCTGTAATAAAATTTCATAGAATTATACACTCCCTCAAAAAAAAAATGAATGTATTTCAAAACCGATGAAATCCAAGTTAGGTTTGTGGTTTACTTAATAGTATTGTACCGATGTTAATTTCCTAGGTAGGAAATTGTACTTTGGTTGTGTAAGTTAGTATCATTGGGGGAAGATGGATGAAGCGGATTTGGGAATTTTCTGTATTAGTTTTGCAACTTCTATGTGAGTCTAAAATTATTCAAATTAAAAAGTTAAAATAAATGAATGTTAATAGTAGTACCAGAGATAGAACATTTTTTTTTTTTAAACTGCTTCTTAAGATAAGTGTGGCATCCACTTATCTTGTGCCACTTGTGGAATCAAAAGGGACCACCGAGGTATGCCTGGTAATGTGAGAAAACTAAAATCCAACATTTTACAAAAAGCAGTTTGGAAGGTAAAAGGATAAAAGATGACACTTCTATAAGGCTGTAAAATTATAATAGGCTGCATGATAGAATAGTAACATGATGTTAACAATAATGGCTAATTCTTACAAAGCACTTTATATATAATTCTTACAACAAGCTAAGAGTATGTATTTTTTACCACCATTTTACAGATGAGGAAACTGAAGTACATAGATATTAGTTCATATACCCTTGATCACAGAGCTAGTTAATGACCTCAACGGGATTTTCACCTGAGGTGGTCTGGCCCTAGAATCTATATAGAATATAGAAAGACATGTAAAATAAAATTCTGAAAGGTAAAGAGAACACAATCACAACAGATGAAAATAGCCACTCTCAGCATTTTGATGTATTCTCTTTTCGATATGTGTCCTTTCATTCATTTATTGACTCATCAATCAATAAAATATTGACTGAACATGTATGATGTGCCAATTATTGTTCTGGGAACGTGGGCTATAGAACTGAATGAAACTGCCAACAACCCTGCCTGCGTGGACCAACCAATCTAACAAGGGGAGACAGAACACAAATGAAGAAGAAAATTTCAGATGACAAGTCCGGAAGTAGAATAAGGGATTAAGATTAACAGGGAGTTGTTAGGTAATGGCTTTCTGAAAAGATGACACTTGGGCAGAGGTCTGAAAGAAGTAAGGAAGTGAGTCATGGGGATTTCTTGGTGAAGGAGTAGAACATTCTCGCCAGAGGGCATCGTACCTGCAATTGCCCGGGTGCTGGGACTGGATCCAAGGTCTACAAGGAGGCCTATGTGAATGGAATTGGGCAAGTGATAACGAGAGCTAGCCAAGGCAATGTTCTACTACCCAGATTACACAGCTAATTCAGACATTCTCTTTATACAACCACCACCTTACATTTTTCTTTCCATTTGTTGTTTTAGAGAATGCAGTATTGCCTAATCCAGACAAAGGCCAATTTGCAAGTGATATTACTCTGTCTACTCCTTTCCACTTTTAATTGGGGAAATTCCCTTAGGGGTATTTGGAATATGTGTCCTTATGGGTACCTCTGCTGGGGCTTCATGCAAGCCTGGCCTTGAGGGAGCTCAGCGGAGCTGGTATGAATCCTGATTCCCCATTCTCAGCAGTCCCAGCAGATCAAATGGAACCTCAACCCCAAAACCCTCCCCTCCAGTTCAAGGAGATTGAGGCCTCTCAAGACTGTTAGCGAAGGGTGTGGCTGAACACTTCTGCCACCTTGTGACTGATTCCATTTCTCCCTTCCCATTAGATGGGTACTTCTCTAGAAACTCCTTGAATAGGAATTTAATTTTCAGGAAAGGTACTTGATGGGATCAAAGAACAATGGGACGAGAAGACACAAAGGATTTTTCAATACTGAGCCAAGTCCAAATCAAGGGTATACTTAGTAATGAAACGGAGGGTGGATTGTGAGAAAAAGGCCTTGGGGGTCAAGTATATTTCATGAGTGTCTGAGAAGTAAGGAGAGACAAGAACCAAGATTTGGTGTGGGAACGAAGAACTATGGGATGAAATGGCATGTATCCTCTACACATCATTCCTCCTTGGAACTCCACTTGATTGTGTATCTCTTATGTATGACAAGTGCTCAAGCTCCAACAAATCCAATATTCCCTTTCTCTACATGCACACTTGATGCTGAAATTACTGCACATTCGTGGTCTCCTGTCAGGAAACATACCTGCCTGTCCATAGTCTACTCCCCCTTCCCTTCCCAACAACAGGAGACTACAGCCTATTCTCACTCTCCTCAAGCCCCCTTTGTCCTCCTAGTTTGTGAGGAAACCTAGGCTGTCACTCAGGAGCTCCTTCATTGCTTGGTCTTTAAACCGTTATAGATGGATGCCTAGATCCAGGCTCTCTGCTTTTTCACCTTTGATTAATTACAAATATGACTCTCCCACCACTGCATCACATCTCCTATCAGACAGCAATTTTCCTTCAGCTCACCCTGGTGTATTTACAATCTCTCCCTCTCTACTTCATACATGCATGCCCTAAATATACTTAGTACTGCCCCATATTGGTAGTAATGGTGGTGCTGTTTATCTCACACTTCCCATTTTGTGCTCTGCTAAGTGCTTCACAGGTTAGGGCACAACGACCTGATTCCAAGACTGATTGCAAAGTGAGGTAAAGTTATTCAAAGTGTCATTTTAAATTAAAACAAACATGGAACCTTAATGACTCTTGGTCAAGTCATTGGCACCTTTATTCTTTGATCCTGTCATATTATGAATATGAATGTACACTTCAGGTGAAATTTTTAATATAAATGATGAAATTTCTAAAAACCTTCAGGTTCAAGCAGGGCCTTTATAGTGATATCTTCAGTTCTATCACACAATGACAAATCTTATATGTTTTATGGAGATTCTTTGGCTAAAACATTTGGAAGGGACTTCCACTTCTAGATTGGAAGCAAAATTTCCATAGTAGTCATGAGATCAATGTGAGTAAATTACAAAACACATCAGCAAGCTGAAGATACAGAGAAATCTAAATGAATTAAATTCCAGAAACGGCATGCCCTTCCTAGAAGCAAAGAGAACCACTGATGCTTTAATCTTCAGGGGGTTATGCAGAAGTAGAGCAGACTCCCCATGGATGACTGTAATGAGAAAATAGTCAGACTATTAACAAACTTTTATTGACTGAATATTGTCTAGTGTGACAGATTCAAATTCTGAGAAGTCTAAAAAAGTCTAAGTCTACCTGCCAAATCTCTCCTTAAGGCTCTCACTGACTGCATGTGAGTAGCACACCAATGGCTGAAAGCAGGGCAGAGGAGGTGAGACAGACTCACAAACTCTTCCCTGAGTGCAAGATAGTGACTAGAGGAGGCTGATGTAGGACAGGGGAGCTAATAAATGGCCCCATGAGGGGCACAGATGCTTCCCTGAGTGCAAGGAAGCAGCCTCCAGGAGGCTGAGTAGAGAAAATGCATTGACAGCAATTCCTCGCAAGGAGCACACAAAATCTTCATTAAGTGCACTACAGTGGACTGATAAAGACTAGAGTTATAGAAATAGGAATAAGAAAGACCTCCTGAGGCTTGAAGATGCAGGCGCAGAGCTGGAGAGTAAAGAAAATACTTCAATGAACAAAAAAGCTGTCAACTGGGTTTAAAGGAAAGTGAGTGAGAAAAAGAGGAGTAGTCAGAGGAGAGGGAGAGAGAGAGAGATTGATTTCCCATAGGCATACAACAAGCAACTGGACCTAACACATAGAGAGATATTTGAAGTCTCACTGGTCTTATATTTGAATCTATGCTGAAAGGAATGTCTTTGTCTCACCCTCGAAATATATGAAGCCATCACTGGGGAACTGAATCTAAGTATAGTTGCAAAAAAATCTCATATCCAACTCAACTACATATTAGATCATTTAAACATTTAAATCCCACATACTAGTGGTCTGACAGAGGAAGGATTATACCTTTCTATGGGAGTAATTATTATTTATTTCAGTGTTTAATTTTGTGTGTGTGTGTGTGTGTGTGTGAGGAAGATCAGCCCTGAGCTAACATCTGCCGCCAATCCTCCTCTTTTTGCTGAGGAAGATTGGCCCTGGGTTAACATCTGTGCCCATCTTCCTCTATTTTATATGGGATGCTGCCACAGCATGTCTTGACAAGTGGTGCGTCAGTGTGCACCCAGGATCTGAACCTGCGAACCCTGGGCCACTGCAGCAGAGCACGCGCACTTAACTGCTACGCCACCAGGCCAGCCCAAGTGTTTAATTTTTACTTATTGTTTCACATACAATAAAAAATCAAGAAACATGGGAAGAAGCAGAAAAATGTGACCCATGGAAAAGAAAGGAAACAAACACACTGGAAGAAGATTCAGAGATAATCTAGATGTTTGACTGGCAAAGAAAGGCTCTAACTATGAGAAATATGTTAAAGTATATCATAAAAAAGGTGGATAACATACATGAACAAATGAGAGATTTCAGCAAAAAGATGGAGAACTATAAAAAGAACAAGTGGAAATGTTATAAGAGAAAAATACAATATCAAAATGAACAGTTCATTCAATGGGCTTAACAGCAAACTGAATACAACAGCAGAAGAAAGGGTCAGTCGATATGAAGTTAGGTTAGTGAAAAGCATCCAAACTGAAATACACACACACACAAATTGAGAGAGCAAAAGTGAGCACAAGAGCAAGAGAGAGAGTGAAAAAGTATTCAAGACTCATGTGATAAAAATTCATGTAAGTTACAAGAGTGCAGGTAACTCAATAGCAGAAAAACAAACAACCCAATTAAAAAAATAGGGAGAGGAGCTGAATAGACATTTTTCTAAAGAAGACATGCAAATGGACAATAGGTACATGAAAAGGTGTTCAACATCACTAATCATCAGGGAAATGCAAATCAAACCACAATGAGATATCACCTTATGCATGTTAGAATGGCCATTGTCAAAAAGAGAAGAGATAACAAGTGCTGGTGAGAATGTGGAGAAATGGGAACCCGTATGCACTATTTGTAAGAATGTAAATTGGTTCAGCCACTATGGGAAACAGTATGGAAATTCATCAAAAAATTAAAAATAGAACTATCATATGATCTAACAATTCCACTTCTGGGTATATATACGAAGAAAACAAAATCACTATCTCGAAAAGATACCTGCACTCCCATGTTCATTGCAGTGTTATTCACAGTAATCAAAACGTGGAAACAAACTAAGTATCTATTGATGGATGAATATATAATGAAAATGAGGTATGCAATAGAATATCATTCAGCAACAAAAAAAGGAATTGGTGACATTTGCAACAATGTGAATGAAACTTGAGGGCATTATGCTAAGTGAGATACGTCAGACAGAGAAAGACAAATATTGTATGATCTCACTTATATGTGGAATCTAGAATCTATAATCAGTTATATGTGGAAACCAATCTCATAGATACAAAACAGATTAGTGATTGCCAGTGGCAGTGGGGGGGAGGAGTGGGCAAAATGCGTGAAGGTGTCCAAAAAAAGAGAAAAGAATGAAGGTAAAGTAAAGTCATTTTCAGACAGACAATAGCTGAGGGAATTTATTTCCTGAAAACATACACAAGAAAAAGGAAAGTTTATCAGGCAGAAAGAAATTGATACTAGATGGTATCTTGATATGCAGGAAGAAATGAAGGGAACCAGAAAGTGTGTATGTATATACTATACATAATGTAAAAGGACTTAGAAATTAGTTTAATGTACATTATATGTACATGCATGTTTATAATAGTTTAATATCCAGCATTTAATATAATATTATAGTAATAACATAATATATACAAATATTCATATACTTAAAATTATACACACACATACATACATAATACAGTTAGTCCTCAAGTTGCACAGCACTGTGTTGACTGAAACTTGTGCATATCAAAAGAGTATTTTCACTTTGCATAGAATCTCAGCCACCACAGGTTTGTGCAAAGTAAGCACGCTTTTCTGATATGTGTAAGTTTCAGTTAATATAGTTTAATGCATAGCAAGAACTGCATCTCTCTCTCTCTATATATATATGATACATATTTATATATAATACATATTTATATATATATGATACGTATTTATATATATATACACAAATGTATATATTATATATAATTTGTAAAAGACAATTGGTCAATTAAAGCAAAAATAGTAGTCATGTGTTGTGAGGTTTCTAGCATATAGAGAGGTAAAATGAATGACAACAAGAAGACAGAGGGTATGAGGAGTTTAAATGGAGTTATACTGTTGTAAATTTCTTATATTATTCATAAAGTAGGTAGTATTTTTGAGGTAGATGGTGCTAAGTTAAAGATGCATATTGTAATCTGTACAGCAACCATTAAAAAAACAAAGGAGGAGGGCTGGTCCCGTGGCCTAGTAGTTAAGTTTGGCTTGCTCCACTTTGGCCACCCAGGTTAGGTTCTCAGGTGCAGACCTATACCACTCATTAGCAGCCATGTTGTGGCAGTGACCCACATACAAAGTAGAGGAAGATTGGCAAGAGATGTTAGCTCAGGACAAATCTTCCTCAGCAAAACAAAACAAAACAAAGGAGGTATCAATAAAAAGCCAATACAAGAGATAAAATGTAATAAGAAAATATTTGATTAATCCTAAATGGGAAAAAAATAGATGGCATACATAGGAAAAGAAATACCAATATAGTCAAATTATACTCTACTCTATCAGTAATTACATTAAATGCTAATTGACTAAATAGTCCATGAAAAAGGCAGAAATTAGCAGAATCGATTAATAAATCACAACTTAATGTGATTGTTAATTTTATGTATGAACTTGACTGAACCACAAGGTTCCCAGATATTTGGTCCAACAATTTTCTGAGTGTTTCTGTGAGAGTGTTCTAGATAAGATTAACATTTAAAGCAGTAGACTGAGTAAAGTAGATTATCCTCCATAATGTGAATGGGCCTCACCTAATCAGTTGAAGGACTGGATAGAGCAAAAAGCCTCACCCTCCCCACAGTAAGAGAGAATGCTTTCTGCCTGATGGCCTTTGAACAGGGAGATAGGCTTTTTTTGTCTCTTTGGACTCAAACTGAGACATCAGCTCTGACTGAATTTCAAGCCTACTGGCTTTCAGGTTGGAACTACACCATTGGCTCTACTGATTCTCAGACCTTCATACTCAGACTGGAACTAAGCCATTGGCTCCTCTGGGTCTCCAGCCTGACAACTTACCCTGCAGATTTTGGGACTTGCCAGCTTCTATAATCACATGAGACAATTCCTTATAATAAATCTACAAATTAAATTAAAAAAAAATATATATATATATATATATCTCCTATTGGTTCTGTTTCTGTGCAGAAGCATGACATACACTAAGTATGTCTTATTTATCCAAACATACTTTAAATATAATGACCTAGGCAGGTAAAGATTTAAAAGGATAGAAATAAACAGAGTATGTAATTACTAAGTATAGGAAAGCCAGTGTGGCTCTGTTAATATCAGACAGAGTAGACTTCAAGACAAGGAGTATTTACAGAGCTAAGAGGGACATTCCATAAGGATAAAAGGGTCAAATGATCAAAAAGACATAATAACAGATATAAGGTGTGTAATCTAATAAAAGATTTTACAATATATTAAATTACACTATCTAAGGGGAGAAACAGACAAATACATAACCACATTTGGACATTTTAACACACTTCTTTGAATAAGTGATCTAACAACCAGATAAAAAAGAAATCAGTAAGGATATAGAAGATATGAACAATATGCACAATCAAATTGACCTAAGTGACATTTATAGAATTATATCTAAGAATGGTAGAATACATTTTCTTTTAAAGTGCACATAGAATATTTTTCAAAATAGACACTATGCTGGGCTAAAATGCAAGTGTTATATTTAAAATAACCGAAATCACATTGAGCATATTCTTTGATCACAGTGGAATTAAATTAGTAATTAATGTCATGAAAATATGTATAAAATATCCAAATATTTGAAAATTAAACAACATACTTCCAAATAACCCATAAATCAAACAAGAAAGCACAACAAAAATTATTAAATATTTTGAAATTAATAAAAACATTATATATCAAAATTTGTAAGATGTTGCTACAATACGGCTGAAAGAGAAGTGTATATCTTTAATAACCTATACTACATAAAATATTTAAAATAAATTACCTAAGCTTGCACATTAACAATATAGAAAAAGAATAAATCAAAACTAAATTAGGTGGAATAATGAATAAAGTTGAAATAAGAGCTGAAATCAATGAAGTAGAAAAAAGACCAACAATAGAAGAAATTACACATCAATCATTTACTCTTTGAAAAGGGTAAGAAAACTAGTAACCTCTGGAAATACTAATAAAATAAGAAAGAAAACAAAAGAGAGAGAGAGAGTAAACAAATCCCTCATTTCAGTAATGAAAGAGAAACAATACTACATATTAAACAGACATTAAAAGGATAATAAAAGGATATTTTGTTAATCTCCATTTAATAAAGAGAAATTATTAACTTTACACTGTTTAACAATTAACAAATTGTTAACTGTTAGTAAAGGGAGATTGACAACTTTAAATTAATGACCTTGACAACTTAGAGGAAATGGAAAAAATCCTTAAAGGCATAATTTACACAAACTGGCAAAGGAGGAAATAGAAAATCTAAATAACGTGATTTCTGTTAAAATCAGCAATAAAAAGATAATTCAGTTAAGAAATGGGAAACCGAACACAACACGCAAAGAGAATCTATAAACGGCCTCCAAGTACAGCCACTTTGGAAGTCAGTTTTGGCAGTTTCCTACAAAACTAAATATATTTTTACCATATAATCCAGCAGTTGTGTTCCTTGGTATTTACACAAATGAGTTGAAAACTTATGTCCACACAAAAATCTTTACACAAATGTTTATAACAGCCTTTTTCATAATTGCCCAAACTTGGATGCTACCAAGATATCCTACAGCAGGTGGGTAATAAACAAATGGTGGCATATACATACAGTAGAATAGTATACCACGATAAAAAGAAATGAGTAGCCTACACATGGATGTTTATAGCAGCTTTATTCATATTTGCCAAAATTTGTAAGCAAACAAGATGTCCTTCAGTAGGTGAATGGATAAACAGTGGTTCATCCAGACAATGGAATATTATTAGGTGCTAAAAATAAAATAAGCTATAAAACCATGAAAATACATGTAGGAACCTTAGATGCATATTAGTAAGTGAAAGAAGCCAATCTGAAATCTTTACATATTGTATGATTCCAAGTACATGACATTCTGGAAAAGGCAAAACTATGGAGGCATTAAAAAGGGCAGGGTTTGCCAGGGCTTAGAGGGGAGGAAAGGTGAATAGACAGAGCACAGAGGATTTTTAGGGTAGTGAAATTATTCTGTATGATGTTAAAATGGTGGATATATGTCATTATGTATTTGTCAAAATCCACAAAATGTACAACTCCAAGAAGGACCCCTAATGTAAACCATAGATTTGGATGATGATGATGTGTCAGGGTAGGTTTACGGAATATAACAAATGTACCACTCTGGTGCAAGATGTTCATAGGGGGGAAAGTTGTGTGTATTTGTGTGGGAGGGGCATAGAATATACAAGAATTCTCAATTTTTCCGCCTCAATTTTTTGGTAAGCCTACTACTGCTCTAAAAAATAGTCTATTAATAAAAAAAAATACAAACAAACAAAAACACAATGATACATCATTTCTCACCTACTGGAATGCCTAAAATCAAAATGACCAATTATATTAATTTTGGCTAGGATGTAGAGCAACTTGAACTCTCACACATTACTAATAGGAGTGAAAATCATACAATCACCGTTTCACATCCGTTAGATTGACCAAAATCAAAAATACTGACAACACAAAATTGTGTAAGGCTGTTGAGCACCTTGAATTCTTACACATTCTGGTAGAGTGTAAAATGGTCTAACCCAACAGTGGAGAACTGTTGCAGTTTCTTATAAAGATAAACATAAGTCTACTCTATAACCCAGTCATTCAACCTGACATTTTACGCAAGATACATGAAAATGTATGCTCAAAATAAGACTTGTAGAAAAATTTTCAAAGTAGCCTTTTTTCATAGTAGCCCCAAATTGTAAATATCCCAAATGTCAACAGGTAATAGATAAATAAATTATGCAGTATAAATAGAACAAAATTCTATTCAGCATCAAAAAATAGCAAATTTCCCAAACATGGGACAACATGCGTAAATCTCGAAAAAATGTTGAATCCAGACACAAAAAGAGTATATACTGTACTGATTCCATTTATATGAAATTCAAGGACAGGCAAAACTGATATATGGTGAGAGAAATCACAAAGTGGTTGCCTTTGTAAGCACAGGAATTGACTGGAAAAGGGCACGTAGGACCTTTATTTGATAAAGACAATGTCCTTTATCTTGTTTTGACAGATGGTGACAAAGCTCATTAAACAGAATACTGTAGATCTATGAATTTAATTGTATGTTAACTATATCTAAAAATTTTTAAAAAGATTTTGGCAGCACTAGTGTAACGGCTAAGAATGCTGGCTTTTGGCAACAGATAGGTCAGGCTTTAATTCAAGATTCTGCTACAGATTGCCAGATCTGGGACAAGTTAGTTACCATCCTGAGCCTCAATTTCTTGACGTGTAAAATGGGGCCAAACACTTGTGGATTTTGTGGGGAGTTTACAGTGTATGTAAAGCTTTTAGGATGGTATTTGATCAAATAATAAGCATTCAGTAAATAGTAGTTACACTATTTTAATGAACCCATTGCAATTCTTCTTTCAAATGCCTTGTACTTCTGATATATCCTATGCTTTTTCTTTCTTTTTCTGCTGAGTCTGTCTGTTTGGAAAACACTCATGAATGTCCCACAGCTTTGGATTTGTTTGTTTTTTATTTTCATTGCTACTGCCAGCATCACAACCCCCCACCCTCGAAGTAGAAGTGAGTACAGCTATTTGTGTCAACTATGACCAATATGTTTTAAACAATGCAGACAATAACACTTTATTGCACTAAAAAGACCATATTAATATCCCTATGTGTCTATAAGATGCATTGTCAGGTTTTTTTCTCTGTGGCCCCGCACATAGCACTGTGTTGGGCACATACTGAATCCTTAATAAAAGGTATTTCATAAGCAAATGGTTTTAGACTCTATGAAATTTATAACTAATTATTTTACTTATTTATAAATATTTACACCAAGTCTCACAGCTCTAAACGGATGAAAGATAAGCACTTCTGGTGCTAATCTTACGTTTTCATTCAACGGCTCCATACTGACTGCTCAGGCTGAGCTGAGGATACAAGAGCGGACAAAATAAAGCTCCAGTCTGCATGGGGGCTCCCTTCTTGTCGAGCCAGAGGATAAAGAAATAACAAATTCTTCACACACCCGGCTCAAGGATTTTCCTACTCCTTTTTGTTTCCTCAGTTCTCCTTCTCCTCGATTTTTTCAATTACTTATGTTACCCTTTTCTTACAGACTTAGGCAAATACTGAATGTCCTTTCTAATTAGAAGACAGACAGACACCTACATTCCATAGATGTTTTGTATCTATTTGCTTTTTGTTTTCTACTCACCTTGGATTTTTAAGCTGTCGCGTGGAGAAACAAGGAAAGAGATGTTGACAACACTTGGTTCAGAAGTATGGAGATAGAAGACCATACACACAGAAGAGTGGTGGGGGCTTCAGGAAACTGGAAGATTCCACAAGGAGAAGAGGAGTTTTGGGAGACCTATTTAAAGTGTATGGTCCAAATTTCCCACTGGCACTCAGGACACTACTGGGTTTTGCTGTTATTAAAGCAGTCGATCTTCACAAAAAGGTTCTATGTCTCCCGGTTCCTCAGGTGTATTTGATATTGGTGTTAGGTAATTTGTGAGTAGCTATGTTGTCATGTGGCCTGGATCTGAGACCACTAATGATCTAAAACAGGCTGATGTATTTTCCAGGGAAGAATAAACTTCCACCATTACTATGGCCCAATGTTTCTCTGCTAGTTCAAGAATGTTACCAAGGAGTCACAGAGGTGCTAGAGTACTACTCAACTACCTTCCATTTCTAATGACACCTTAAAGTTCTTTTTTCCCCCTTCATAATTCCTGATACTTCCTTTTTGGCTTCTGTATCATCTGTGGGCATAAACGGGGCCTCCTTTCACATAATGGATTCGGGAGCCAGCACTGTGTGGCAGTGCTATTCGTTGACTCCAACATCAGTGAGAACAACTGTGCCCAAATGGTCGCCATTTACTGTGCGGGATGAACAAGAGCATAGTGGGCTGACAGCTAAATCTACCATAATCCTGAAAAAGAGATGGCTAGTGGGAGAACTTAATCTCTGAGGAATTTATACATTTGAATTAGAGGAGGAAAAAGTATGCTTTAGTGAGGGTAGAAATGTCATAGACTGAAAAAATGAACTTACTTTCCCAAAGATATCCATAGCTAGTAACTGTCGCATGGCAGTTACTGGTGATGGAGAACATGAGAGTTCTGTGTCTAGAATTGGCCCCCCCTGAAGTCATTCTGAACTCCTATCAAATCGAGAAGTCTTATATGGACTATTAACCCTCGAGAGGTACCTAGAAACTGTGAAGCATGGTGGTATCCAATCTGAAGAAGCAGCTCCCTGGGAATAAATGGGAGTGACGTATCACCAGGTACCATGAAAGAGCTACTTGCCTTTGAAAAGGAAGATATTCCTTGGGCATAACAAGTCTGATTTGTCATCCTTTCAATTGCCAGAGAAAACACTAAAACCTCACTCCCAAATGATTCTTTATTTAAGGCAATAATAACCTTGAGAGTGTGTACATGCCTTCATTGGGATTCATAAATTACCAACTTTGAGGAACACTGGCTTGGGGTACATCAGGAGAAGGATATGGCCTTCATCATTCTTGTCTGCCCCCTTGTGGCATCATTCATATTTTTGTCACTCTGGACTCCTGCCCTAGGCTGCAAACAGCATCTTCTAAATTAAACATCCTGATATTTATTATTTTGTATATTTCCAGAAAACTTCCCACTAGAACTGAGACTGTCACTTCCTTTCAGCGTGAAGTAGTAGAGTGTTACCCAATAATTTTCATATCTTCTGCTTTATCTCTTAATACATCATCAGTCTAATTTTTAAACTGATTATGTCCGTGAGTAGATTTCCCCCCATTTTTTAATTTTATTCTTCATCTGTTTTTCCTATATATTAACCTTGGATCAGTTAATTCAGTCATTTTATTATTTTCTAGTGCATTTTTTTGGTTTTTATGTTTACAGTTTATTTCCTGCTCTGCAACTGATGAAGAACACCAAGAAATCCACCCTTTTCTTTCATCCTAGCCATTCCATGGGAATTTTTCCCACTACTAAAAATACTGCCTTCCATTGATGTCCGGAACATCTTAACTTCCAGGATTTCTTTCCTTCTGTCTCTACTCTTTGCCATCCCTTTTCTCTGCCTACATCTAAAAATGCCTGTATTCTTCAAGACATAGCTCAGGAATTTCACTCTCAACACTCTTCTGCAACCACATTCACTCTCACAGCTCTATTTTCATGAGTACCTTGATCCTTAGCTCACTTTTCTTCTGAATCTCAAGCCATTATACAAGAGTGTCTACAGAATATCTCTCCTTGGCAGTCCCACAGCACTGTAAATGCCCATTTCCCAATCCATACTCATCAATCTCTCTTCCTATGTGCCTCCCACTCTGTGCCTACAAGAGTCAACTACACCACAATTTCCCACATTCCCAGGACAGAGACATATATGCCTTCTCCATCTCTTTTACCCTTACATTAAATTATAATAGGTGCCTACTAGACTCCTGAATCTCTCATAAATATATATGCATTGCCTTCATCCTCCGGTTCCGGTTTTGCTATATCTGAGCTTAGACCACACCATCTCCCCCCTCATGGATGCCTTCAATGTTCCCAGTGGTCTGTTCCCACTCTATACTGCAGTATAGTGATTTCTAAAACATAGATCTGTTCCTGTCACTCCCCTGTGAAAACTCATCCTTAGAGAGTCTGACCAGGCTGAATTTGGGGACTGGACAGAGTGAGAAGGGATCTTGTGTCAGCCAGGATTTCTGGTAGACGCCCCTATGCACTATCCACTTGTGGTGGTCGGGGGCGGGGAAGGGGCGGGATTGAGCCCCCTTCCCCCCTCCTCCTTACTGCGGAAAGCTGCAGAGCTAAGGGCACTCACTTCCTATTCACCAGTCAGCAGGGAGGGATCCTCTGAGCAGCCACGTAGGCATTCTCTTCTCTCTGGAGGAAAAGGCCCAGCAGCTGTCGGAGGAAAAGGCCCACCAGCTGTCAGAGCAAAGGGACATGTCGCAGCTAAGTAAGAATTTGGGTGATTCGAGTCCCCCGGCGGAGGCCCCTAAGCCTCCGGTCTATAGCCGCCCTACGGTTCTGATGCGGGCCCCGCCCGCCTCCTCTCGGGCTCCACCAGTCCCTTGGGATCCACCTCCGATTGATTTGCAGGCTTCATTGGCCGCTTGGCAGGCACCTCAGCCTGCCTGGGAGGGCCCACAGGGCCAGCCGCCTGCCCCAGTGGCTCCGATGGCCCAACCTCCGGCCCTAGGGGGCCCGATGGTCCAGGCACCCCCTCTGGGAGGCCCGATGGGTAAGCCTCCGACTCCCGGAGTCCTGATGATCCATCCTCCCCCTCCGGGAGCCGCGATGGCCCAGCCTCCGACTCCGGGAGTCCTGATGATGCATCCTTCGGCTCCCGCAGCCCCCATGGCCCATCCTCCCCCTCCGGGGACCCCGATGGCCCATCCTCCCCCTCCGGGGACCCCGATGGCCCATCCTCCCCCTCCGGGGACCCCGATGGCCCATCCTCCCCCTCCGGGGACCCCGATGGTACATCCTCCCCCTCCGGGGACGCCGATGGCTCACCCACCCCCTCCGGGGACACCGATGGCTCACCCTCCCCCGCCGGGGACACCGATGGCCCATCCTCCCCCTCCGGGGACCCCGATGGCCCAGCCCCCAACTCCAGGAGTCCTGATGGCCCAGCCTCTGACTCCGGGAGTACTGATGGTCCAGCCTCCTGCACCGGGAGCACCGATGGCCCAGCCTCCGCCCCCGGCAGCATTGATGGCCCAGCCTCCGCCTCCGGGAGCCCCGATGGCCAAGCCTTCAGGTCCTGGAGTCCTGATGATCCATCCTCCAGGTTCGAGAGCTCCGATCAGCCAGCCTGCAGCTTCAGGAGCACCGATGGCACAGCCGGCAGCCCCACCTGCGCAGCCTCTGGCTTCTTGGTCCCCACAGGCTCAGCCTCTGATTCTGCAAATCCAGTCTCAGGTTATAAGGGCTCCTCCACAGGTTCCCCAGGGCCCGCAGGCCCCGCCGGCGCAGCTGGCCACACCCTCGGGCTGGCAGGCCACCTCGCCGGGCTGGCAGGCCACCTCGCCGGGCTGGCAGGCCCCGCCCCTGGCATGGCAGGCCACACAGGTCACCTGGCAGGCTCCAACGATTGCCTGGCAGGCACCACCCGTGCGCCAGGGCCCGCCGCCCATCCGCCCCGGCCCGCCGCCCATCCGACCCGGGCCCCCGCCAGTGCGCCAGGCACCACCCCCAATCCGCCAGGCACCACCACTGATCCGCCAGGCACCGCCACCCATACGGCCTGCTCCGCAGGTTCTAGCCACTCCACCACCACTCTGGCAGGCCCTGCCACCACCGCCACCGCTGCGGCAGGCCCCACAGGCTCGGCTGCCCACCCCGCAGGTGCGGGCGGCACCTCAGGTGCGGGCGGCCCCGCAGGTGCCCACTGCCCCGCCAGCAACACAGGTGCCCACGGCGCCTCCCGCTGGCCCGCAGGCACCCCAGGCTGTGCTGTCGGCTCCTCTGTCGGCTCCACTGTCGGCCCCACTATCTGCCCCTCTGTCGGCCCCGCTGTCGGCCCCACAGGTTGCGCACTGCCCGCCCATCATCTGGCAGGCCCCCAAAGGCCAAGCCCCCGTGCCACACGAGCTGCCCACTTCGATGGAGTTCCAAGAAGTGCAGCAAGCCCAGGCGCTGGCCTGGCAGGCTCCTAAGGCCCCTGGGCACTTCTGGCAGCCGCTCCCTACCCAGGAGGCCCAGAGGCAGGGCCCACCGCTGGTTCAGCTGGAGCAGCCCTTTCAGGGGGCCCCAGCCTCCCAAAAGGCCCTGCAAATCCAGCTACCCACCCAGCAGGCCCAGCCATCGGGCTCGCAGGCAGAGCTGCCCACCTTGCAACTCCAGCCCTCCTGGCAGGGCCCCTCTGCAGCCTTGCAGGGCCAGCCCGGAGCTCCCATAGCAGCAGCAAATTTTCCCGTGGGCTCTGCTAAATCAATGATGACTCCATCAGGAGAATCCAGGGCCTCTTCAATAGACCGCAGGACCTCTTCAAAGGACCGTAGGACCTCTTCAAAAGAACGCAAGGCTCCTTCAAAGGACCGCATGATCTTTGCCGCCACTTTTTGTGCTCCAAAGGCAGTGTCAGCTGCCAGAGCACACCTGCCGACTGCCTGGAAAAACTTGCCTGCCACATCGGAGAACTTTACTGCCACATCAAGGGTCTTTCCTGCTACCTCCCAGTTCCAGCCTGCCTCTTCTAATGCCTTTAAGGGCCCTCCTGCCATCTCAGAGACCCCGAAGTCACTGCCACTTGCTCTGCAGGATCCATATGCCTGCGTAGAGGCCCTGCCTGCTGTTCCATGGGTTCCACAGCCCAACGTGAATGCCTCAAAGGCATCCAAGGCAGTGCCCACCATCCTGATGGCTACGGCAGCTGCCCCCCTGGCAATGGCCACCACTCAAGAGGCCTCCAAGACCTCTGCTGAGCCTCCACGTCGCTCAGGAAAAGCTACCCGGAAGAAGAAGCACCTGAATACCGAGGAGGACAGCAGTGGCCAGATGTTGGCCCTGGGTGACTGGCGGGCCCCAAGACCTTGGGAAAATCTGAACCTGAATGACTGGGAGGTTCAAAACCCCATCCAGGTCCTGGGTGACTGGGAGGGTCCAAGTACCTCCCGTGGCCTGAGTGGCTGGGAGGGCCCTAGTACCTCCAGGATCCTGAGTGGCTGGGAAGGGCCCAGTACATCTTGGGCCCTGAGTGCCTGGGAGGGCCCGAGCACCTCGAGGGCCCTGGGTCTCTGGGAAAATCCAGGTAGCCCTCAGCCCTTGATCATCTCTGAGCTCCCCAGTCTCTCTCAGGGGTTCGGTGGCACCCAGGATGAGCCCAAGTTGGAGACTCAGCCACTGTCTCCCTTGGATGAGAGAGCAAATGCGTTGGTGCAGTTCCTCTTGGTCAAGGACCAAGCCAAGGTGCCCATCAAGCGCTCAGAGATGGTAAAGTTCATCATCCGTGAATATAAAGATGAGTGCTTAGATATCATCAACCGTGCCAACAATAAGCTAGAGTGTGTTTTTGGTTATCAGTTGAAGGAAATTGATCCCAAAAACCACTCTTACATTATTATCAACAAGCTGGGGCGCCATAAGGGTGAACCAGTGGCATCTTATTTAGACACACCCAAGTTAGGCCTCCTGATGGTGGTCCTGAGTCTCATCTTTATGAAAGGCAATTGTGTCAGGGAGGACCTGATCTTTAATTTTCTGTACAGGTTAGGATTGGATGTCCGGGAGACACATGCTCTCTTTGGAAATACAAAGAAGCTCATCACCGAAGTGTTTGTAAGGCAGAAGTACCTAGAGTACAGGCGAATCCCCTATACTGAGCCAGCAGAATATGAGTTCCTCTGGGGCCCCCGAGCATTCCTCGAAACCAGCAAGATGCTTGTCCTGAGGTTTTTGGCCAAGCTCCATAAGAGAGATCCCCGGTGCTGGCCGTTCCAGTACTTTGAAGCACTGGCAGAGTGTGAGTCTGAGGATGCAGATGACGATGAGCCTGGCTCCAGTGATAAATGTGGTGACCCCACCAGCGGTTCCCCTCCCCGCTAATGAGGTTTAGCAGCCTCCTCGCTAATGAGATTTAGCAGATATCTTGTTCCTTTGGGTCCCCGGCCAGAGGCCACACAGGGTGGGGGGGACATTTTGTTTCTGGTGTTTATGTTCCAGTTCTATGTGTGTAAGTTTGGATTTCAATTTGGTTCTGTATCTGCCAAAGCTTTGTACATTTTCATGTGGTGTTGATTTCAATTGGCTACTGTTCTATTTGGTATTTTGGCATCTGTATTTTTAAGTGAGATCTGTGATTCTCTGTTTTGTGTTATAATTGTTTTGTTTTGGTATCAGAGTTGTGCTGGCTTTGTGAAATGAATTAAGAAGCTATCCATCTCATTCTGGTACAGATTATGTAGCATTGAAATAGGCTGTTCTTTGAATGTTAAAATGACTCATCTGTAAAAGCTGTCTGCAGAGAAATAAATATCTATATCTATATATAAATATACTTTCAGCATAACACGGAAGTGTTTGTCTTTATTCTAATTTTTACTCTAGATGATGGGAGCCAAGTTTTACCATACTCTCTGAATAGACCTGACTGAACATCAAGACTACTACTAGTGATAGTAGAAACCATGGTGACAAAACTGTTTTTCATAATGATGCAGTGATTCTGATGGGTGTGAAATGTAAGATTTCCATTAAATCAAGAGTAAAACTTTACAAGTCAGTAAGGCTCAACCAAGAAGAAGTTGTATACCTTGTCTGATTTAATCCTCACAATAATCTTTCAAAATAGGCATTATTATTCCCATTTTTTAGGTAAGTGTCTGAGGCTCAAGTAGATTTAATTAAATGGCACAGGTCACTGCTGGGTCAGTAAAGTTGTGATTTGAAGCCGAAAACTTCCTTAAGGTTATGTAGGAAAGGAGGACCGTTTGCCCGCAAGACCACAAGTGTCCGGGTTTGTTAGGAACAAACCTGGATGAATTGGCCAAAGGGGCACTTGTCAGTCATGTGGCCTGTGGTGGTTGTCCAGCAGCACAGGAAATTTGGATTTCATCAACACACTGATACTGGGATAGAAACATGCTCCCTGAAAAATATCCAGGCTTATAACAGGGAAGAGGAGATGCCAGGCTTCCAATGAACTAGGGATCCTGCAGATTGCAGGTGGTGGAGGGTAGGGAAAGGAATACCTAACCACAGGGAGGTCTAGGGGAAGCTCCTGGGAGGGGGCATCAATCCTAACATACAGGGGAAGCCAGCTGGCAATGTCTGAGGCTGCTAAATAATCATAGTCAGCCCTTCGGTGCGGGGCCTGGTGTAGGAGGGAAAGGGATGGGTGAATGAACTTGCGTGAGTGTTTTTGAGAAAGATATTTGTGCACACACTGGGTTGGTGTATACAAAAAGACTTTCCTGAAGTTACTACTCTCTTCATATGGATGAGAATCATCAACACTGCTGCTGCCTCTACTGTCTTCTAAGGATCAAGAACCCCAACACTAAAGCCCCCTTCTCTGGCTAAAGATGAAGTTCCAGAGATCAGGTAGGTGGTGATAGCGGAATTATTCTGCCACCTAGTGGCACGTCACTGACTCTGTCATTCCTGCTGCCGCGCAGCGCAGCCTCCGCCGCGGTGCTTAAACTCACACCCCACAGACCTGCAGCTACTGCTTGCTTCATAAACTTTGCCCACAATTTTATTCGCATTTGTGCAGAAGTGTATCTTCTTTTCTCTTACATCGTAGGACAAGGTGAAATCTCTTCTCCAAGTCCAATCCATTGGCACTTAGGAAGCTGAGCTTCTATAGAAGGAGATGAACTCATAAGATGGAGAGTCCATTCCCAGCACAGGCAGAGCTGAGTTTTCTAGGATGACTGGCCTCATCCCAGGACCTTCCTGGCTACAGGGGTTCTTTGTCACGTTGTCCAAATGGCCAGATTTTCCAGAAATTCAGAGAAAGTTTCTTGTAAACTCTTTGGGTCAGAGAGTATGCACTTCTGCCCCAATTAATCTTTAGGTATTTTGACAACAACAACAAATACCCATTGAAGGCAACAGCACTTCCTCAGCTGAGAACTATCCCCAAATGAGGCTTTGCTGGGCCAATCAACTGGCACATGAGTCTAGTATTTCTTGTTCTTTTTTTTTTTTTCAGTTTATTTATTATTTATTATTATTTACTGCAGTATTCTCCAAATCATTTACCCATGGGGTGCTTGAGCAATTGCTCTTTGTGGAGCAAAATTTGGAAAGTAGCATCATATATAACTCTGGTGGTGTACTTAAGGTTTGGCGATACTCCATGGTAGAAAGGCCCACTTCCCATTTACAATCCTCCATCTCATTTATTTCATATCTGGTATAAAGCAAATAACCTTATTTAAGCAATGCTAAGGGCTTAAGACCTGAGCTGGATTAAATTGTAGTGAGAGATAAATTACAATAATAATGAATTTTTCGCTACAAATAAACTAAATTAGCCAAATATTCATCTGAAAAGTTTAAGAAATTACAGCTGACATTATGAAATCAGAAGGCAGAAAACAAGAATCCAGGAATATATGAAAATACAGGGTAAGAAGCCATGGGAACAAATTCAAGACCCATTTATTTGAAAGTGCTACAATGTAGATATGTAGATAACATAGTGCAAGCTTTTTATTATAAAATGGAGAAAAAATAAAACCACTGTAATTAAGTGGGCAAAAGGTATCAGATGACAAAAATAAAGAAATACAAATGGGAAATAATATTGAAAACTCTTTCACCTCACTAGTATTTAAAGACAGAAATATTAGACCCGCCTTCCCATTTTCATTTGTTAAATTGGCATAGAATAAAATGGAAGCCCATGGAACACTCAATGTAAATAAAGTTGTTATGAACTGGCACCCTTATACACTACTGATGGAAGTGCTAATTACTACAACTTGCCCTGAAATAAATTCAGCCAAATGCAACTTCAAGAGGTTTAAAGATGTTCATATTATTTTATCTAGAAATTCCTCATTTTGGAATATGTTGAATTGAAATAATCTGCAGTGAGGGGCAAAGACTTCTTTACAAAGAGAGCTTCTTTGAAAGCAGAGAATACTTCCTATGATATGTACCCCATCCTCCACCACAACCATACTAGCGTCAAGGTGGTCTAATGAGCTTTCTACTGAAAAGACCAAAGCTTTCCTCAGAAAACAAGGTGCAGTTTGCTCCAACACAAAATTATGTGCTGTGGAGCAGAGACATGACAAATTGTGCCTGAAAATTTTAAAAGTGGTTGCTGGTAGGCTCCCATCAAAGCCATAAAATGATCTCAATAAAAGCCATTTCACGTTGAGCTATACGACTCCTAGTGAAGAGAAATAAAAAATGTTTCTCCGAGTGACCAAATCTAGTACACTCTTGTGTAGGATGTTAAGTTATAAGCAAAGTAATATCTTAGGATATTTACCTAAAACTCATGATCTGAGTTTTGGAATAATTTTACTCTAAGCCATTCCCACAGAGAGCAGTAGAGACAAGGGCCAGTTGCTTGGCAGAGCCATATGTAAGCAATGTTGTCAGCAAACAAGAATTAACAATTGTGGCTGTGATGGACGGAGCGCTCTAAGGGTTCCTGCAGCTTCTACTGGGCATCTAGCCCACGTGTTATTAATTTATCTTTGAAGTTGTATGCACACCCACAACTCATGGCACTTCCTCATCTACTGTCATAATACTCAAAAGGATCATTCCTGACGCTCCTTCATCTAGTTACCAAAGCCAAAAATCTTTGGGAATGAGGGAGGGGCTTCTCCCTAATTTGATCAGTCTTCCTGTCATGCCACTTTTGCCACCTTGCATGGTAAGTGTTCTCCCTTCTCTCCGTCCCTGTGGCCACTGTTTTCTGCCTGGACTTGACAGCGGCCTTTGACGTGGTCTCTACCTTCGCTGTCGCCCTTAATACAAACTGCTACATTGGCTGCACAGATGGTAACGTTTCACTCGGTTTAAAGCATTTGATGGCTACCAATTTTCCTCAGAGTTAGATATAACTCTCCTCAGCTCACTTTCCTTATCCTGAGGGTCAAGAAGCAGCTGATTAGAAATGGGTTAGCCTCAATTGGGATTTAGAAATAGCCATTTAGAATTTAGGCCAGGGGTCCCTCTGCTGGATGGTTCCAGAAACTCTTCTGATTCTGTATCGAAACTCCAGGCATATCAAAACCATGGGTCCTAAAGAGAAGCCCCTGACATTTAGATCACAGATCCTTTCTGTTTTCTCTTGTCTCCAACCCAGAAAGTCATATGAGCACAGGAAAGAAATGGTTAGGAAAACAGGTCTGGCTTCTTTTGAGAGAGTCTCTAGGAAAGGAAGCCTGGAGTGGATCCATCTTTAGAACTCAAGCCACATTTTCCTGAGTGCAAATTTCTTTTTTCCAAATCTTCCAAAGAGTTCTATTGTGAATCCCATGAAGGGATCTATAAAACTACGAGCCTATTGGTTCAAACCCCAAATCCTCTTAGATTCTGAAAGTTATACCTGCCCCTTTCTGTTTATGAGATGAAGTCTACGGGGAGCCCCCTTCATCATCAGCTTCCTCTTGTTTAGCTTGGTGGTGCTGCAGAAATCATCCTGGTGGCCTCAGCGAGATGCGCTTCTCAAGGCAAACGACTTCGCTCTGCAAGCTGCCAATCCATCTCCCAGTGAGACCGGCTTTCTATGCTGTTGCTTGTTCAGAGTGAATGCAGCTTGAGAACCATGGTTAGCAGAGAGATTGGTGCCATCCAACCAACCAGCAGTAACT
This sequence comes from Diceros bicornis minor, assembly GCF_020826845.1. NCBI lineage: Eukaryota > Metazoa > Chordata > Mammalia > Perissodactyla > Rhinocerotidae > Diceros > Diceros bicornis. The sequence continues at coordinate 77,009,326 of NC_080744.1, forward strand.
ACAGAAGCATTTCCAAGACCTAGTAGACTTCCTGGAGCATGCTCTATAGTGGTCAGAATCTTCTTCTGAAACAGAGTTAGCTGGGGCCGCAAAGCTGTGGAATTTCAGTGTTGGCTTTGTTGGCTTCTGTGAGACATCTTTAAAAACATTTTGTTTTGAAATAATTATAGATTCACAGAAAGTTGCAAAGATTGCACAGGACAGTCTTGAGCACTCTTCATCTGGTTTCCCTTAACATTTCCATTTTATAGAGCTGTAGTACAATATCAAGAACACTGACATTGGTACCATGTGTACATATAGTTCAATGGCACTTAATTGTGAGTGTAGATTCTGTAAACATCATCGCAATCAACAAACAGAACTATTTCAACACCACAAAGGTTTCTCTCACTCTACCCCTTTATTGTCACGTGCATCCCTTCCCCAACCATCCCTAACCCCCAGCAATCACTACTCTGTTCTTTTTTTTTAAATCATTTTATTGAGGTCATATTGGTTTAGAACATTGCATAATTTCAGGTGTACATTATTACATATCAGCTTCTGTATATACTACATCATGCTCACCCCCAATAGTCTAGATTTTATCCATCACTATACATATGTGCCCCTTTACCGCTTTTGCCTTCTCATTCACCCCCTTCCCCTCTGGTAAACACCGGTGTGTTCTCCTTATCCACGTGTATGTTTATCTTCCACATATGAGTGAAATCATATAGTGTTTGTCTTTGTCTGGCTTATTTTGCTTAACGTAATACCCTCAAGGTCCAGCCATGTTGTTGCAAATGGTACAATTTCATTTTTTATGGTTGTGTAGTATTCCACCATATATATATATATGCCACATCTTCTTTACCCATTCATCCGTTGATAGGTATTTGGGTTCCTTCCACATCTTGGCTATTGTGAATAATGCTGTGATGAAAATAGGGATGCATAAATCTCTTTGAATTATTGATTTCATGTTTTTTGGATAAATACCCAGTAGTGGGATAGCTGGATCATATGGTATTGATATTTTTAATTTTTTGAGAAATCTTCATACTGTTTTCCATATGTGTGAATTCCCACTGGCAGTGAATGAGGGTTCCGTTATCTCCACATCCTCTCCAACATTTGTAATGTTTTGCCTTGTTAATTACAGCCATTCTGATGGATGTAAGGTGATATCTCATTGTCGTTTTGATCTTCATTTCCCTCACTGTTTGCTGATGATATGATTCTATATATAGAAAACGCTAAAGTATCCTCCAGAAAACTATTAGACATAATCAATAACTACAGCATAATTGCAGAGCACAAAATCAAGATACAAAAAATCAGTTGCATTTCTACACACTAATAACGAACTAGCAGAAAGAGAAGTTAAGAATACCATCTCATTTACAATCGCAACAAAAAGAATAAAATATCTAGGAATAAATTTAACTAACGAGATAAAGACCTATACTGAAAACTAGAAGACATTATTTAAAGAAACAGAAAAAGGTATAAAGAAATGGAAAGCTATTTCATGCTCATGGATTGGAAGAATAAACATAGTTAAAATGTCCATACTACCTAAAGCAATCTACAAATTCAGTGCAATCCCAATCAGAATCCAAATGACACTCTTCGTGGGAAATAGAACAAAGAATCCTAAAATTTATATGGAACAACAAAAGATCCAGAATAGCGAAAGCAATCTTGAGAAAAAAAGAACAAAGCTGGAGGCATCACAATCCCTGATTTCAAAACATACTATAAAGCTATAGTAATCAAAACAGCATGGTACTGGTACAAAAACAGACACACAGATTGATGGAACAGAATTTAAAGCCCGGAAATAAAACCACACATCTATGATCAGCTAATCTTCAAAAAAGGAGCCATGAACACACAATGGAGAAAGGGCAGTCTCTTCAATAAATGGTGTTGGGAAAACTGGACAGCCACGTGCAAAAGAATAAAAGTAGAACATTATCTTACACCATACACAAAAATTAACTTTAAGTGTACTAAGGACTTGAATGTAAGACCTGAAACTATAAAACTAGAAGAAAAAATAGGGAGTACACTCTTTGACATCGACCTTAGCAGCATCTTTTTGACTACCATGTCTATGCAGTCAAGGGGAACAAAGGAAAAAATAAACAAATGGGTCTACATGAGACTAAAAAGCTTCTGCAAGGGAAAGGAAATCATGAACAAAATGAAAAGACAACCCACCAACTGGGAGAAAATATTTACTATCATATATCTGGCAAGATGTTTTCTCTTATCTCAGTACTCTTCATCAGACCCTAGGTCCTGAAGATTTTCTCCTAAAACTTTAATAGTTTTTTTAATTTTATATTTAAATTTATGATTCATTTTCAGTTTATTTTGGATAAAGTATGAAGTTTAGGCATTTTTTTTTTTTTTGCCTATAGACATCCAATTTTTCCAGTAACATTTGTTGAAAAGACTATCCTTTCAGCATTGAATTGCTTTTGCACCTTTGTCACAAATCAGTTGGCTACTTGTGTGGGCTATTTCTGAGTTCTCTACCCTGTCTCACTGATTTATGTATCTATCCTTCCACCAATACTACACCATCTTGATTACGGCAGCTATATAAGTCGTCTTGAGATCAAGTAGAGTGATTCTTCTCGTATTAGTCTTTTCTTTCAAAATTGTTTTTAGCTATTCTATATCCTTTGACTTTCCATATCAATTTTAAAATAAGCTTGTCTATATCTGCAAAAAAATCTTTCTCAGATTTTCATAGGAATTTAGTTAAATCTCTATGTCAATTTGTGGATTTTACTATGTTGAGTCTTCCAATCCATAAACACAGTATATCTCTCTATTTGGATCTTCCTTGATTTATTCCATTAGGGTTTTGTATTTTTCAGTGTACAAGTCCTGAATATGTTTGTTAAATTTGTACCTAAGTATTTTCTTCTTTCTGAGTGATTGTAAATCATACTGCATTTTAAATTTCACTTTCCACTTGTTTAATGCTAGTATGTAGAAATGCAATTGAATTTTGTGTACTGATCTTGTAGCCTGTGACTTGCATGTTAGTTCTAGGAGTTTACGTGTAGATTCCTTAGGATGTTCTACGTAGACCATTGTGTCATCTGCAAATAAGGACAGTGTTATCCCTTCTTTTCTTATCTGTATGCTTTTTATTTTCTTTTATTGCCTTATTGTTTTGGACATCACGTAATATACTGGATTGGAGTGGTGGGAGCAGACGTCCTTGCCTTTTTCTGATGTTAGAGGGAAAACATTCTGTCTTTCACTATTAAGTATAATGTCACTTGTAGGTTACCTGATGCCCTTTATCAAGTTTAGGAAGTTCTCTTCTATTCCTATTTTTCTTCGAGTTTTTATCATGAATGGTGTTGAATTTTGTTAAATGCCTTTTCAGCATTGATTTATATGATCGTGTGATTTTTTTCCTTTTTAATCTATTAATATGAAGAATTACATTAACTTATTTTTCAATATAAATATATATAAGCAGCTTTGCATTCCTGGAATAAGCCTCACTTTTTAATATTTTGTTGATGAATTCTCTTTAATAATATTTTGTTAGGAATTTTGTATTAATATTCATGACGGATGTTGGTCTGCAGTTTTCTATTCTTCTTTTCTTTCTTTCTGTTTTTGAGAGGATACTGTGTTTGTCTGATTTTGGTATCAGGGTATTACCGATTTCATAAAATGTTCCATCTTCTTCTACTTTCTGGAAGAGATTGTGTAAAATTGATGTTAATTTTTCTTTAATATTTGGTAGAATTCTCCTGTGAAACCAGTAGTTTTTCAAGGAATTATTTTCTAATATAGTTACGCTTCAAGATTGAAGGAATTCTGCTGCTCATAAGAATAACATTTAGTGGAGCTTCCAAAGAAAAGATATCAGCCTATCCCTTAAGATGATCCAAGAATGGGTGTCATTGTTTCTCCTTTGGGAGGACACAGGTTCAGCACCAGCTCCTCCCTCATGGCCAAGGACAGAGTCCTGGCTAGACTCCAGCCTATGATTGATGTCTGAAACTCCAGTATGTCACAGGCTTCTTCATCTCTGTTTTCTGTTGCCAGAGGGTAGGAAATTTGGCCTTGGTCTCTGAGATATTCTTCTCTTTCACTCTGTGTGTGGCTCATTTTCACCCCCTTAGGAATTTCTATATTTAAAAATAAAGATATCAGTGTCCTTGCCCAGAAGAGTTGAAATTGTTAAGGACACAATAAGAAGACAAAGTGGTCCTCAAGTGTAGTGGTGGTAAAGGCAGTGATAAAGGCAGTGGTGGTAAAGTCCCATAGTCTGGGGCTCAGCCACTATCATTACACCGGCTACTATATATTTTTGAGGTTTCTCTGCAATAAGTAGGCTCACATTTGAAACTTCATGCCGTCATCCTGTTAGCCAGTTGCACGTTGCTGCAGACATGTTTGGCAAAATGAATATCAACATTTTGGTTAAGTTATTTATATATTAACCAGTAAGTTTACAGAGATAGCTAAAAGGCAATAGTGATTAAGCAAAGATTATATTTTGATGAGCTGTCATTCAAGAGTCTTTGTTTCTGCTTCCTGGGTTGACCTCTTACCCTTGGAGCAAGGGAACATCTCCGGTTAGTGTGAACACTGCTCTAGGCAATTGCAACAAAAGAGTGAAGAAACAGATCAAGTTTCTATTATCACAGTGCATACATTCTAGCCAAGAGAGATGACTAATGAACTAATGAAGAAATGTCAGTAGTGATAGTATTGTGTGGAAACTATAACAAGGTGAAATATAGAGAGCAAAAGGGGCTCTGCAGATAGTATGATCAGAGAAGGACTCTGTGAGAAGTTAGTATTTAGGGTGATATTTTAAAGACAGAATGGAGCCCGGACACTTAAAAGTCTGGGATAATAAAATTCTAAACAGAGGAATTATCTAGTTCCAAGGTCATAAGAAGGGGGCTTTCATGGATTGTGAACATAACAAATTTAAGTGTGTCTGGAACAAAGTGAGTGTCAGAGTTGAACAGGCTGTGATGAGGTGGCAGGTACAAAAATCTGGAGAGTCAAAGCACGCCAACGTTGATACCTTGATACCTTTTCCATTGAGTTTAATCTGCAGCCATATGTGTCTACATAAAATAGACAATGACAACTACTGTAGTCACTTAGGCTTTCACTTTTTTGTAGCTACTTTTTTGTATCCTGTTTCCTAATTAATTCATAACTGAAACAGTGTATCATCAACAGAGGGTGCATCAACATCTATGCAGATACTGCAAAACTAATGTTGTTCTTTATTTGCTGGTATCCACTCTGGCACCCGCTCTGGTCATTTTTATATGCAGAGACAAGAATTTTTGTAAATCATTTTGTAAATCATAACCAGTCAGAATCCAACTTCATACTTTCCTATACCCCATTAATAAGAAATTTATATAGCAAGTGTGTAGAGGGCTCTGCTGTTTGCCATTTCCACCCTCTCCCCTTGATCCAATCTTCTTCCCTGCTGGGACAGAGTTGATTTAGTTAGGATATTCATTCTACCATGTATTGATGTAAGGTGATACCATGTATTGATGTAAGGTGATTCCTTTCTTCAATCCAGAATTAGATTAACCAATCATAATAGTTCAAATACCACCCTCCATTGATGGATATGAGGCAAAGGCTGGTCAGAGGTTTTCAGAAATATTTTCCTTCAAAATAAGAAAAGATTATTTTTTTAAAAGGAGATAATAAAATAGCTCCTCTCAGCACTGGAACCCATAATATGTGCACGGGTTTTCTGGAACTGCTCTCGTTATCATACAATCACAAAAGAAACTAAACTGCTAAGGAGCATAGGTTGCAAAGATATAAAGCACCCATGACTTTAATGATATGGTTGAGCCACTGAATTAACAAATTCTGGAGTGTCCTACCTATGGGGCATTTTAAAACCACTTTTAGTTGGGTTTTCTTTTACTTACAGCTCCAAGTATCTGAATTGATCCCAAGTATTTCACAGTCAGATTTGAGCAACATGTTACCTGTTCTCCCCAAGTAGCCATAGACTCTAAGTTTCATGCTTTTTTGACAATATTATTTTTGGTAGAGTCTCAATATCAGGTGGATGCTTTGGAGGATCAGTAACCTTAAATGATAACAAGCCTTTATTCATTCCTGAATCACTATTAGCTCATCACCCTTGTTTCTTTATCTGGTCTATGGACCTCAGATTATTGATGGTTAAAACAGGTGTAAACACTCACATACAACGATTCCTTCTACCTCCCCTTGGTGTGGCACCTCACCTGGAAGTGAATCAGATGCGCTCCATTGCAACTTTACAGAATTTGATCTTATACTGATGGTATTTTATACAGGAGAATAATGACAGCCATTGGATTTCTTACTATATAGTTGTGCTCAGGCTCTTTCTGTCATGCTCTGCAATAGCACATTTAGAGTTCTGGCACCGAGTTACTGAGTTCAACCCCCATCTTTGGGCACATTCTCCATTTTGGCTATCGCAGGATGTGAGACTGGGACCCTGTTGTAGCTGTGGGCCATCCTGCTGCCAATGACAGGCAGATAGCTTGGGAGACTCCCACTGCCAGAGAACAGTGGCTCTGAAAATCTGAAGATGGTAGAGAATCAGGGAAAATAACTGTAGCCACTACAAATGTCAAACAATTCACACATATTCCAAAATCCTCTGACTCCCAGACTCATTTTCTCAAGGAACGTGTATCGCACACGGATTACATGGCAGCACGTGGTAAACATTTTTTATAGATGATCACATTCAATTTTCTCAAACATCCTAGAAGTTAGGTCAACTGTTTGTTCCCGTTTTACAAATAAAACTGAAGCTTATAAGAGTGTAGCAGATTTCTGAAGGCCATTCAGCTGCTGATGCTGGAATTCACAGCCATTTTGTACAAACTTAGGGCCAGTGTTATGAAACCAGGTGCTCCTCTCCTTCCCGTCCTGCGTCTTCGGGCTGTTCATGGGCTTGAGTGTGACTGCGGCTTCTCTGTCTGTATTCCCCGCATGTCAGACACCGCCTCTGGAGATCGTTCTTCTGTTGTTTTCCATCCTCTCAGATATGCCATGCTGTGTTTAGCCTCCTGGAGCAACTAGACTTCTTTGATTTGGATAACCTGCCTTGTCAAGGGTTGGTGTTAGTGGTCGCCCTTTTTCGGAGACTAATACCCATAAATGAGCCGAGTAATTTGGGAACGTTAATTTGCCATGTTCTCCCATTAGCTGATTATGGGTTGGTGCATAACATGCTTGCCTATGGATTGCACACGGGATTCCTCAGTAAGTTTAGCCATGGAAATGAGTGCGCTGAGGGTAAACTAACCAAGTTCATGTAGCTGGCCAGTGCTGCTGGAGCCAGCTGGCTTTAGGACCACGTTTGCCACTTCTTTCATACCTTCAGAAAGACGGGAGTAACCATCATGTTTCTAATATGATGCACACTTCTTAGTAGTTTTTGGACCTCATGAAAAGGATATACCTAAGGGAAGTTTTTCTTGAAGTCATTGAGAGAAGGCATTATTCAAAACTGATAGTAGTTTTAGAGATGGATACTTTAGTGTGTGGACAGAAATTTTGGATATGTTCAAATAATTATAGAAAAATAGATGAGCCAGCTCCCTTTACAGAGTTTGTATGAGTTGCATCTATGTGGCTTAGGTGCCAAAATGTATCCAAGTCTGGACTGTAGAGTTCCCTGAAGGTTTATATGGTGTTCATGGAGAGGTAAATAGTTCTAGTGGCATTCCTAGGCTGGGAAAACATGTAAGGAGTGTGGTACTGATTGGAATAAATTCCTGTGCTCTTGACAACTAAAAGCCACCAGAGATCTAGATGTCTTTCCTAGGGGCATGCTATGAGTTGATGTCTAGAAAGATAAAGCTTGTCAGAGATACAGTCCATCATCATTGGTCCCTTTGAACCTTTAGATAACATTTCTGTGACTTCACTGCCATATTGAAATCTGTAAGTTTTGGTTATGGATTCCTGATATCTAGGGAAGAAAAGAGATAAAATATAAAGGGAACCCAAAGTATGCAGGAATGAAAGGGAAGTGGGTTGCATTCAAGAGAAGAATCACGTAATAAAGTTGATAATTTCTGATCATTTTGGAAGCCAATGAGGTAAAATACACTGTCTGAAATCAAAGTATTGTGAGAGCACATAAAAGGCTTCCTAAAAATGTTATACATTTTGAATTCCGTTTTTATGCATCCCCATCAAGGTAATAAAAAAATCCACTTTTTGTTTCAGCTATGACATTTAAAGAGTTTGGAAGTCATCATTCTTGTCCTTAAATGAAGAAAAATCTGAACAAACAAAATATCAATGTGTTTTCTTGGACCCATCAGAGAACCAACGTTGCAAAGCAAACCAACCACCCTGAAATCTGGAGAAGTGACTCCAGAGAGATACAGGATGTGAACTACTGGGGAAAAAGCTACTGGATGCCATAGGCTGGAGAAAAGCTTCACCAGAGAGTAATACTTAAGTCTCATCCCGTGTGGAGGAAGGGAAGTCTACTCACTCCAGCGTCATTCCAGCCTTCCTATGTCATCTAAGGAATGAAAAAGCCATAGCCAATGGAGAGAAAGCTCCAAGGAAATAGGCTGGGAGAATCATAGCCAGGAAAGATAGCGGGAGAAGGTGAAAAATTCTATCCCTGGAGGAGGGACAGAGACACTTGTGAAGACCCCCAAGACAGAAGCACACTGCACCCTCCAAAGACTAAGACTTCATCAGAAGCTTGAGAACACCACCTCCCTCACACTCCATCACTATGCTAGCAAGCCTCCAGCATTAATAAAAGTGGGTTAGAGCAAGAGTTGCAGATGCAGAATCTCTCTAAGGAGTATCACAAAGGGCCCTAAATTCAACACCCATGCATGACACTCTCAAAACACTAGAAATAGAAGGGATCTTCCTTAACCTAATACAAGTTTCATACAAAAAATGTACTGCTAACTTTATACTTAATGGTTAGAGGCTGAATGCTTTCCCTCTAGGATTAAGACAGCATGGCATTGGTGAAAGTATAAACACATAGATCAGAGGAACAAAATAGAAAACCCAGAAATAGACTGCTACAAATATAGTCAACTGATTTTTGACAAAGTTGCAAAGGAAATTCAATGGAGAAAGAATACTCTTTTCAACAAATGATGGTGGAAAAATTGGAAGTCCATGTGAAAAAAGTGAACTTTGATGTTGACCTCACATCTTATACAAAAAGTAACTCAAAATGTATCATAGGACTAAATATAAAATGCAAAACAGTACATTTTTTAGAAGAAAACAGAGGAGAAAGTTTGCATGCCTTTGGGCTTGTTGACAATTTCTTAGATACAACAAAAAAGTATAATCCATGAAATAAAAAATGGATGAATTGGACTTTATTAAAAATGAAAACTTTTTCTTTGTAAAGTCACTGTTGGAGGAATGAAAAGACAGGTGACAGCCTCAGAGAATATATTTGTACATCATTTATCTGATAAAGGAGTTGTATCCATAATATACAAAGAACTCTTAGAAGTCAATAAATAGAAAATGAATAACTCAAATAATAAATTGTCAAAAGAACATCTCACAAAATATTTTTAAGACACTTGCAGATAGTCTGCAGCAAGCCTCAGTTTTATTTTCTTTCATTGTACCTTTCACTATCTATACAGTCTCCAAACATGAGTGTCTAGGAGCCATCCTAGAGGAGTGCAATGAGGTCTATATATTTTTCTAGCTAAAGTATGAGAGTAAGAGTACATATTTTTCACAAATGCACATTATTATTATTCATCCTAAAATGAGTACTTATCCATCTCAGGAAGACCTTATTTATTTCCAGTTTTGTAGGATCCTATAGCACAGCCTCTTAGGCTGTGAACATGCTATTTTGCATAATGTTGTTGAAGATTATTTCCCATTTCCAGCAAACAACAGCAAAGGATTTTTATACTGTATAGTCTTCAGTCAGATATATTGGATCTGTATTGCATGGTCTGCGAAGTAGATTCTATTAGGGCCATCTGGTGGCCACTGGGTAAATCAGTATCTTTTTACGTTTCCTGTAACTGTGAAGACCTTTAGCTTCACTAAAGCTATACAAGGAAGTATAAAAACTCTAAAACTAGGGCTTGCTGCAGACTATCTGCAAGCATCCCAAACATTTAACAGAATTCAGGACGCATATGTTTTGTTAATGTATTAATTGCACTATATATTTTACATATAATCATTACATAAGTGTATAATCCATGTGATTTTCCTAGACTTGATTCACTAAATGACTCAGTGCAATATATCCATTTTTTACCTTTCCATTATAGTTGTCTAAGTTGCTAACATCTCTTGCTTGGAAGTCTGCAGTTATCTCCTAACTAGACTCTCTGCCTCCCCTCTTGAGCCTTATCATCCATTCTCTGAAGAATGTTCCAAATTATCTTTTAAAAACATATGTATCATAATAATATCATGTTTTTCCCTGCTTAAAATCTTCCAATGATGTTTCATCACAATTAGAGTGAAATGTATGCTCTTCACCATTGCCTACAGAGTCCGATATGATCTAGTCTCCATCTACCTCTTTAACCCAGTTTTCTATCCCTCTCCTCTTCATCCACTATAAACCAGATGCACTAGTTTCTTCCTGTTTTTTAAACATATGCTCCCAGACTTTGGTCTTTGTATGTGCTGTTTCCTCTGCCTAGAATGATTGGTTCCCAGATAGTTACATGGATATGTTTTCTTTAAAATCATGGGTGGTTTTGGACCAACCATGTTCTCAGAGATGTATCCCTTCTGGGTTACTCAGAGAAATTGACACTAGCTGCAATAACAAAGAAACTCCAAAATCTCAGTAGATTAGTTATATGTTATCTTATGTTATGTCATATTATGTTATATGTTATGTTATGTTATGCTATGCCATGTCATATCATATCACATTATTGTTGATTATGCAAAGTTCAGTATGGGTTGGGGAGAGTGGAGATTGAGAAGCTCTGCTCCACACAATTACTCAAGGACTCAGGCATCTATCCTCTAACGACTCTGCTCTCCACTTGGTTCTCAGAATCTATGCCGTTCACCTGACAGATGAGGTAAAAGAGCATGGAGGATTATATCAGAGGTTTTTCTGGACTAAATACGGCAGTGAAGCACTTCATTTCTGCCTACCTTCCATTTGTTGGAATTCAATCACATGGCCTTAACTAACTACAACTGTGTGTGGGAACTCTAGGCCAGCTGTGAGTCCAGGGGAAAATAGAATTTGATGAAGACACAGCATTATTCACTTCACTCTTCTTCTCACATGCTGAACACATTCCTTTCTTAAGAAAGACAACCCAAAATTCGTGTAGATATTGAATCCAGTTCAAAGTTCAGGATTTTTGAATAATACTGAAGACCTGATGTGGTTTTTCATGGTCAAAGACTTGGGAACTAAAAGGACCAGTTATTTTCTCCCAACATTAAATAGTCAATCAGAGAAAGGGAGAGGATAGCCATAATGAAAACTCTCATTTTGAAAAGCAAAGGAGACATACAACAGTCATCGACCCATAGGAATTATGGAACCCCACTGACACTGATGATTTGCCTGTGAAGCAAGTGGGAAGTGATATTCCAGAGGAACGTTGATATGGGATGGATTCTACTTCTTATCTCTTTGGGTAAGAGGGGTAAAAATAGAGGGCCTGAAATAAGAAGTAAATTTCTTCACATTTAAATGCTGAACAGAGAGAGGACATGTGGCTTGATTATATGTTGAAGTCTTTATCTGGGAGTTTCGCATTTGTTTCCCTTCCCCTTCTCCCATTTATACACTGAGGTTAGACTACTCTTAGGCATGAATCACCTACTTTGAAGGAGTGACCAAAACTTGACTCCAAAGAATGAAACTTGAAGTTTGAAAAGAAAATGAAAAGAAAGATTCAATTGGATGCTTATAAAGCTAATTTTTCAGGTCTTGATAACTAAAAAACGACTTAAGAGATGGAGAGACCATGTTGATGGAATAGAGAAAGGAATGGATAATATTTGATCTTGAGAGGTAAAGGAGAGTTGAGGGTGATGGTATAGTAAAAAGGAACATTCTTTTAGAACATGGATCCTTTTATAACATGGATCCTGTTCAATATTGAATCTTTCATAATTCTCCTGGGACCCTCTCTAGGGAGAGATCAATCTTTAGCCACTGAGTGTCTAGTCTGAGATGATGCTTATCTGTACTTCCTTATTTGTGTCCAAATATTGTGGAAACTTGTAAGTAATTCTAGGATAGAGCGTGGGTTATTTGGACATACTGGGGAATGACAGCATAACAAGAAAGCCTAACCACTCAATCACAATCAGTGAAGAAAGACTCACATGGAAATTATCCTCTGATTCAGGAGAGGAGTGTATACCTGGCCTTTGCTACATAAGATACCCTATAGTAGTTGTTGGAGCTCTATGGTAATTACCTGTCATCCTCTTAAGGCTGCAAGCTGTATGACGGCAAGAGCGGTATCTCCTTTTCTCACTATTGATTTCTCAGCTCTTATCACACTGCCTGATTTGTAGTAAGTTCTCAGTAAATATGAGTTGAATAAATGAACAAACTTTCCAGTAGCCATTCATTATTAAACTGAATGAGAATCAAGCAGTGGAGCCTCCACATTCTCTATGTGTGTACACAATCCAGTTCAGAGTCAAATGTCTATGACACATGTTTGAGCTCCCTAGGACCTTCTTTAGAAATAATTGGCTATGTTAAATGTTCTATGCCTAAAATCTTCAGAGTAGACCATATAGGTGCCACCATGTCTAACAATGGACCTAGTTTCATCATCTGGAATAGATCATTGAGTTGGAGGGTGGTTGTTCGTTCTTGGGAACAAAAACTTATAATCTATATCACAACTGAGTTCTGCAGGAGCAAACTGCATAGCAGTTTACATGCTGTGGCCCACCTCTTTGTCTTGGCAGCAATTCTTAGATGGGGGAATGTTTTTTGAGTGGAGAGGCCATCTAAGACATGTATAGTACAGGGTATGTGGTGAAGAAAAGAGACACCATCCATGTCTTTTGTAACTCCCAAACAATTGGGGAGGGGAGGTAGACATTAGATGAGCCATCATAATATGGGTTTAATGATAAGGAAAGAACAGTGGATTATGGAATCACAAGTGAGGAATATTTAACCAAATTTAAGGAGATTAGGGAAGGCCTTCCAGCAGAAGGCCTTCTGCTAAAGTGTCACTAAAACTGAAACGTGAAGGCTGACTAAATGTTAAAACACTGAGAAATCAGAAAACAGAGGGAAGTAGAAATGAAGGCCCAGGGAAGGGACGGATCATGGCACATTTGAGAGAGAGAGACAGAGACAGAGAGGGAGAAGGAAGATGATGTATTCATGGGAAAGTATTCTGCATTTGAAGAACTGAGAGACGATCATTGTTGCTAAAACTTCAAGTGTGTGTATGTGTGTGTGTGGTGTGTGAAGAGGTTTGGAATGGAGAATACTGAATCTGGAAACATAAGCAGACGGAATACAATAAAAGATCTTGTACACTATAATAAAAGGTCTGGTCTTTATTTATTCTAATAGCAACAGGAGGCCTCAGAATGATTTTAGTTAGGGGAATGGTGTGATCACATCTACTTTTTGAGAGAGATGAGATAACATCTGTCTTACTATCTGCCTCAATTTTCCCACCTCCTAGAGTTCCTTTTATCTGACTGAAAACTCTGGGGCTTAAAGATAATTGATTGGAGCAAGTCACCAATCACTGTCAATATTTGAAGGGGACTTTGAAAGTAACGAAGGTCTCAGAACCGATGAATGCACCTTAGCATAATAAGACCATTAACACTAAGCTGGGTTGGCTCTGATGCCTTTGTGTAGGTTCAGATTCTCATAGAGAAAACCAGCTCTGGCTCAGAAAGGAGACCCTTTTCTTTACTACCCATGGGATGAGAGTACATACTCCCCCACCCCTACAGAGCCAGCAGGCAATGAAAAAAAAATGACCACTATCTTCTCCACCAACTACTGACTTAATATAAACTGAGCTGAAGCAAAAGTGACTAAATGGCAGGGGACATATGAAATGGTATAAGAAGGGTCTTCTCGGCCAGGCCTCCATTATGCTAGAAGAAGAGGTAGTGGCAGAGGAGGAGAGGGCAGGCACCCTGGAGAGGGGAGAGTTTCAAGGGAGATGACTGTGGCAGAAGACATAGAGAAAATGAGAGTTAAGAGATGATGGAACTTTCATCATATGAGACCTCTTCTCAGATCTGGGACATGAGAACTTGCTCATGAGATTGATGGTTCAAGGCACAACCCATGGTCTCTGTCCCAGATTCAAAATTCTAGATCACTTTGGAGGTAATTGGCAGAACTCTGCAGAAAAGAAATGTTTAAACATGCTTTGTGATTTAGTAGCCATTTGGTTTGAAAAAGGAAGATGTTGAGGCTGGCCCAGTGGCACAGCAGTTAAGTTCCTGCACTTCACTTCACTGGCCCGGGGTTCACTGGTTCAGATCCCAGGTGCGCACTGACACACTGCTTGTCAAGCCATGCTGTGGCAGCATTCCATATAAAGTAGAGGAAGATGGGCACAGATGTTAGCCCAGGGCCAATCTTCCTCAGCAAAAAAGAGGAGGATTGGCACTGGATGTTAGCTCAGGGCTGATCTTCCTCACAAAAAGAAAAAAGAAAAAAGAAGATGAGAAATCATCTGTGTTCCTGATGGGAAGGATGAATCCCACTCTGAGGCAATTACATGGTACTAGACTGTACCCAACGCATACCCTTCTGGGCAATAAGAAGTATCAACTAGTTAATTTTCTATCTGAAAACTGTAAGGCTAGCCTCAACCCTTCTATCCCCAGAGTGAAATTTGTGACATACACTGAGGGAAAGAACAGGGGATCTTTCCTCTTAGGTTAGAAAAATCATCCTGGCTAATGTAAAGAGAACGGATTGGGAGGAGATAATTAAGGAATCAGGGGAGCCAGATGGAAGCTGTTCCAATTATACAGTAAAGAGTAAAAGCTTGTTGAACTAAGAGTGGCAATGAGATGCAGAAAAGCAATAGATTTG
Organism: Diceros bicornis minor; assembly: GCF_020826845.1. Classification (NCBI taxonomy): domain Eukaryota; kingdom Metazoa; phylum Chordata; class Mammalia; order Perissodactyla; family Rhinocerotidae; genus Diceros; species Diceros bicornis. The sequence goes on from NC_080744.1 coordinate 77,024,420, forward strand.
GAGATTCCATGGAGTCAGAACTTGCCAACTACCTTGCACTCAAGGACAAGACAGATATGGAGAGAGATGGAGCTAAATATGGCACCAAGTTTTCTGGGCAGAGTGACTGGATGGATACTTGTGCCTTTAATTGGAAAAAGGAACACAGAAAGGTAGATACTGATGTGGGAAGAGAAGTTATTTGTTCAGTTTCTGATATTTGTATCACATATGCAGGAAATAATGTCACATGGACAGATGTATTTATTTATTTTTTTCTGTTTATTACTTCATTATGGAAAGCATTTTGGGTGATCTAGAAGATGTTCATATCTATGGTTGTGGTTTTAGTTCCATATGTGATTGAAGATAAAAATATAGGAGGCAGCATATCGGCAGTGGTTGAAACCCCAAATGGAACTGAGATGGTGAAGACTGAGTCTACAGTTTGAGAAGAGAGCAAAGGATGAGAAGCTTGGAAAGTTGCCATGGAATGTGCAAGCAGTGGAAGAAGGATTCACAAGAGAAAAATAAGAAAAAAATTATCCAAAAGATCGAACTAGGCTCTAGGAAAAAGTGATGTTAAATAAGCCAAGAAAGGAGAGAATCAAGCACTGCACACAGATTTAGATGGTGATAGAAAATTATTCATTGAGTTTAGCAGTAATAAGGTAATAAGAAGGGAAATCTGATAACAATTGTTTAAGAACAAGAAAAAAATGAATAAGTAGAAGAAATGAGGTTCAAGAAATGAATGCTAAATGGAAGGAATGGTAGAGGGAACTAGCTGCAAGTCGATAGAAGGCAAGGGGAAGTAAAATTAAGTGTGTGTGTGGGGGGGCGGGGTGTGTGCGTGTGCATTTACATGGGAACTTGAAATAAATTTAAAGAGGCCATATGTCTGAATCTCATCTTGTCACTCATCAGTGGCGGTGTAGCAATAGGGACTTCACTTTTTTTCTGTTTATTAGTTTGTTATGGAAAGCATTTTGGGTGATCCATGATGGGAACAGAAAGAACATATTAGCTGGGTCAATGACCATGAAGGATGCTCCTTGGGCCCTTTATACGTCCTCAATCAATTCTATAATATTAGGAATTAGAGCCTTAATCAGAGGAACCTGAGCATTGGGTTTCAATAGTCATTGGCGAGACACCATTCACTAGTTGCTGGCTCAAGTCCTGGCCAAATGGGGCTATTGAAAGGGAAGATTGTGTCTTAATGACTCTTGTCTCAAGCACGCCGTGAATAACATTAATCGGGCTTAGGTCTTTGGTGACTTGTTTAAGTTGGTCTTGGGGAGTGTTTCCTGTCTTGACTGAGGAGGTAGAGTCACTGGTATCAATTTGGTGAGTCCCACCAGGAATGCCAAGAACTTGGGCTTGTTCAAGTGGCATGGTGACATCAATGCATCTATGCCTATAATGCGGAAAGAAAGAACCAGGGGAGCCATAACCAGAGGAAGACATTTAAGGTGAACAGGCCCAATCGTTTGTCAAAATTGACTTCAGTGGAGCCATTTTAAAATGGAGTCAGAGCTGCTTTTCCAGAGAAGCTGCTTTACTGTCTTGAACCTTCAACTGGGTCAAACCAGTAGACTGGGCGAAGAGGGGAATTGTTTTACAAGCAATTGTTTGAGAAGTCAGCAGAAGAATGGACATCCTGTTCACAAAGACTGAGGGTTATGAACTTACTGAGGGTTATGGACTTTCTGAGAATGGAATCAATAGTCAATCAATGTTTAGCCAAGACTAGCTCTCCAACTCCAATTAAAATTCTTTGTAATACAATGTCCCTTCTTTGCCTTTAAAAGCCCCTGACTTTTACTCCCTAGAGGAACAATATTTGGGTTACTACCTGAATCTGTGCTCCCTGAATTGCAATTCTTTGATTCCAAATAAACACTTTGCCTCTTAAACTGGCTTTTGTTTTTGTGGGTTGACATATGGTGTCATAAGGCAAGACGTGAAGTGATCTCATCTTTGTGGACTAGCGTCCCCTGGAAACAGATTCAATACCAACATGAGTCCCCTTGTGCGGTCACCACTTCCACGGACCACCAGCTCCTCCAATCGTGAGTCCTCTCAGGTTTTGACTTCCTTCCTTTTTGGTTGAGGTCTTTTGCCTTTCTTTGGGATTCTCAATTTGGGTCAATAGCTCAATTTGGAGTAATCAACCGGAAGACAATTATCTCCAAACCAGCTTATGGCTATTGCCATCTGGAGAAGTTTCTCTTCTTGAGCCAGCTATGGCCATTGCCATCTGAGAGTTCATTCTCTATGTGGTGAGTATTCAAATTCTGTCTTTTGTGTTGTTTGTCCAAATAGCTATAGCTGGTGGGTCAGAAGCACAGCTAACAACCTGGGCCTTGCCACTGGCACGTCTTTGTGTCTTTATCTAGCTGTGTTTTAACAGGGGAACTTCATCTTCTAAAATTTCCTGAGAAGTTCCTCCCTCAAAAACTCCAGCTGGGTTTATGTTTAAGAACTACAGTCCTTCTTCTTGTAAATTTTTGTCCTGCTGGACCAATAATATAGAAGATGATTTGAAATTACAGTGGCCACTTTGGGACACTTTTGAGCTTCCAAAACTTGTCTTTTTGCACAATAGACTTGATAACCATGGATTTAAGACCAGAAATAAGATCTTTAATTTATAAAGAGTCAAATATTCCACCTTTTGACATAAATGCTTAAAAACTATGGTCCCAGAAGCTGTAAATATTCACAAAAAAAGGAAAAACCTTACTAAGCTTGTTTTGTGTTCTGAGAGATTGGCTTGAGTAAATGTCTGGTTGGGGGGCACAAAATATAGTTAGACATAAATGTGGGTTGCACCCTATTTGAAGCTAGGATCCTACCAAACTGCTGCCAGCCCTCAGGGGAATTACACTGACCATTAGAAACAATGTTCTGTTACCGAACCAAAAGTGGGTTCACCTCCTGGCAGAGTTAAAAATCAGACTCTCAACGAGAAGTAGTTGTCACACAAAGTAGAACTTATTTGCAGCAAATAGGAGGCCACGTGGAATCATTTCCAAAGTCCTGGCGTCCCCTAACAAAGGGAAGCAGGGGCCTTTTATTTTGTATGGGGAATGAATAGTCAAAAGGGAGAGGTGGGTATTCACTTGCACAGGCTCAATTGGAAAACATGCTTCCACATACACTGCAAGTTTTGGTAATAAGGCCTAAGATCCTCCCAGAGAGGAGATCTTAGCATTAAAAATGAAGCACACACCCTAGGTGTCGCTCTTATGGTGGGGCTTGGTCTGGTTCAGAGTAGTTGGTGACTGCATCTCTTAAACAGTTAAATGCTTCCGAACCCATCCTTGAGTTCCTTGGGGCAATTAGTCAGTGACAAAATCCCTCCTCTAGTTCTATCCTGCTCCTCATTCTTGGGGGGCACAGGTCAAATATCCATCTTCTGTAACTGCTTCCTGCTGAGCATGGGCATTGGCATAGGGACCCGGAGAGGAGCAGTTTTCCCCAGCTAATCTAAGATCAGTCTGTGGGTCACCAGGCACAGCTTCAAGTTAGTATCCTTGTGTAACAACCATCTGTAATTTTGTAGCCCCAATGCATTCAGTCACAAACTGCACCAGACAATTAAATGTGGAAGGTCCCAAGAGCAAGAGAAGAAGGATTGCTATTAAGGGGCCCAGGAGTGGGAGGTCTGGCTGGCTTTTTTTTCTGTTGGTCAAGTGGCCTTTTCCACTACCCTGGTTACACTCTCTTCGATAGTGCCACTAGTATTAACATAGAAACAGCAAAACATATTAGCTAAGGCACAGACTCTTTCCTGGTCTGCCATGATGCAACAGAAGAACGCAAAGCACCAATGACTATATAGCTATGTATAACATTCCACAGTAAGCTAGTCATTTTAACTACTTTAAGACAAATTTATCTTTCTTAACGCAGCAAACAAAAATCTTCCCATTATTTATACCTTTTTATACTGAAAACACACATCTTACTTTTCTTGAACACAAAGTTTTTCTTATTAATTTTTAGCAGCTTTAATCATATATGTTAACTAGAATTCTTAACCCCTATATACCTAATTTTCAGTGAAAACTAGGAAGTAAGCAATTAAAAACTGTCTGTTACATTAGCATTCTGTGGCTTGGCAAATTTTAAATATTTTTCATAAATTTCTAGAAACATGCTACTTTATGGTACAATCTTTTTTATAAAATACAGGACATGTTTACTGATAGACCCAAATATATTTTAGCTTCTCTGTAATCAGAAGCCTAAAGTAAAGCAATAACGTTTCAGTATTTTATCTTATTTGTAAGTAAGTGACTCAGATATTCAATGAATTTTTTTATCATTTAATTTAACACAGAATTATTACTGAAGGTTTATCTATAAACTCTTATCTCACTTATATCTAAACCATTTGCTCCAAACAATTATGTTTCTACATATCTGCATTATATCCAATGTTGATAACTCTGAGGACATGCCCACTTCAATCAGACCAACAAATTTAAACAAGCTTTTGTTTACCAACGATTATTTCATATGTTAACTTGAAAGACATTTGGGGTAGTTTCTACTACATTCAGAAATAATTTATATAAGAGCTTACTTTAAGCCAATTAAATAGGACTGTTTTGAAATTATACCATCTGGAGGTAAACTATCACACACATAACATATATAACGTACACATAGACACACATACACAAGGACTATATAGCTATTTCCCTAAAACTTTAGGACAGTGTACCTTACCTTTAAAAGTCTGCACAAAGTTTTTAACAAAGGTTCTCTTTCCAGGAGATGTCCTTTAGCCTCTAGTAGGCTAAAGATTTGATGGGGGCATCCTCCATCATGTGTTGGCCCATAGTCAGTTTTTCTGCTTCCTCGATTAAGAGGTAGGTGGCAGCTACAACTCTCAAGCATGGGGGCCACCCTTTCACCACGGTGTCTAGCTGCCTTGAGAAATATGCTGCCACCCGTTTTAAGGGTCCCAACATTTGGGTTAGCACTCCTAATGCTATTCCCTTTCTTTCATGAACATATAGGCCAAATGTTTTGCTCAGGTCTGGTAAGGTCAGTGTAGGCATTTCCATTAGCAAGTTTTTAAGCGTATTGAAAGGTTGGTCACATAGCTTATCCCATTCAAAGGGGTCCATTTCTGGCCCCTGTAGTTTATCATAGACAGACTTAGCAATCAATCCAAAGTTAGGGATCCAAATGCAGCAAAAGCCAGCCATCCCCAAGAATCCTCATAGCTCCCTATGAGTTTTGGTAGAGCAAGTTGACATAGTACCACTTCTCTCTCTTGAGGATGGCTGCATTATCCTTTTGAAATGATACACCCCGAATACTTTACTGTCTATTTAGATTATTGTGCCTTCCTTTTAGACACTTTATATCCCTTACTCACTAAGAAGTTTAATGTATTGAACTCAATTCTGACACTATCTACGTGGAGACAGCATCAGATCCCACAGGTTAAGGGTTTAGTCCATAGGGTTACCCTTCGCTCCCATTTTAGGTGCTAATTGCAAGTCCAGGTTGTCACCTGTGCTTCTAACCAGCCACAGACCAAAGGTTCCCATGACCCCTCCTTCGATTAATTTGATAGAGTGGCTCACAGGACTCAGGAAGACATTTTACTTAACAGCCAGATGGAAGAGACGCATAGAGCAACTTACGTGGGGAAGAGATGTGGAGCTCCCAGACTCTTTCTGGGTGTGCCACTCTCCCTGAATCTCCACGTGTTCACCAACCCTAAAGCTCTCTGAACCCTATCCTTTCAGGACTTAATGGAGGCTTCATTACAAAGACATGGTTGATTAAATCATTCCCTCTTGGTGATTGAACTCAATATTCAGGTCCTTTCCCCACCCTGGAGGCATGAGGAGGGGTATGGGACTGAAAGTCCCAACCCTCTAATCACAAAATTGGTTCCCCTGATAACCAGCCTCCACCCTCACGGGCTTTCCAAAATTCACCTTATTAACATAAACTCAGGTGTGGTTGAAAGGGGCTTTTTATGAATAACAAAAAACACCCATTTCACTTTTATCCGGAGTTATTTCAGGAACTGAGACAAAAGTAATTATTATAACAAAAGATAGTCCCTATGGCTCTTATATAGGAAATTACAAGGGTTTGGGGAACTGTGTGCCAGAAATGAAATGAAGATATTTCTTGTTATAAATCACAATATCACACCAACCTAGAAGGATTCCTGCTAAAGGCAGGGCAGGGTGATTAGAACATCACCCGGAGGGTAGTGAGGGATGAGGATCTAATGGAATGCAGAAAAAACATCCTTTAAATTCAGCACTGTATAGCATTGACAGCCCTAAGGTCTTGAACAAACCTATATTCCCTTGTTCCCAGCCTTTTAACGAGTAAAATGAGAGCGTCCCATGGGAATATCCATGGCCTGATCAATCTCTGTTCTAAAAGCCTATTGATTATAGGAAAGATTCCTCTTATGGCTTCTGGATTCTAGGGGGATTGTTTCACCTGGGGCCAGTGATCTATCTGTTTCAATTTTACCTTTACTGGTGTGGCACTAGCTGCTTGTCCCACTTGTGTTTGCGCCATACTTGCAAGTTAATTTGGCTCAATGCATTCAGGGGAATCTCTTCCTTCTCAGGTGCTGGCATATCTTGCAATAGGGCCATGAGCTCAACTCCCCAACTTCTAGGCACTTGGATTCTATCTTTTCTTGTTCTCAGCTTACTGAAAGTAACTGAGAATTTCAGAGGGCCCCTGTCACTTCTCAAATAGTTTGTTCTCTCTTTCTGTAAAAAGGGAGATATTAAACTAATTAGGTTTATTTTGCATGTTAAATTACATGGGAAGCATTGTTAAATAAATGGCAAACATTCTTAGGTTATATTGCGTGGGTAAATGTTATTAACATAAGTGTTCTAAGAATTATATAAAATTCCTAAAATTCTGATATGTCCTGGTATAATGTTATCAGTCATAATTCTAGTCATTATCTTAAAATGTGTTACAGAAATAACCAAATTTCCTTGTCAATTGCATTGTAATCAGATCTTTAAGTATGCCATTGTAAGTCTTTTGTCATTTATAGACAGTTAATGTTTTACTCTGATGCTTTTGAAAATATGTTTCATCTTTAGAAAGATTCATGGAAAGGATCTCTGACACTTACTCTAGAACACAGATTTCTGATAAACTTTCAGATCATGAAACTGAACTGGGTTAAGAACTACAGAACTCAAATGGAGAAACTGAGGGCTTCATAAAACTGCTTAACAAAAGACCAAGAACAAATACTAATTATATGAGACTACATGAACTGAGGAGGATGCTGTAATGTTTTGTTTTTCCAGATTTAAGGAAATTTTTTCTCTTAAGCCATCAACAATTGGTGAGATATACACTTGTGAAGAGAGATGAAACATTTACTTTTTCTCCCTACCTGATCCCTCCAGAATTCAGAAACTCTCAGTGAGTATTGTTATTTTCACATATAAATAATCAGGCCAAGTTTTTAATATAAACACATTCGTTTTACGGTGATTATCTTTGGTAAAAAAATATTGAGGGTTATCGTGAAGATAAAAATTATGTTTGTACCTTTGTAGGTACTAGATTCTAGTCCTGTTAATTGTCTTTGAGATTTTGTTATAACCTGTAGACTGAACTCCCCTGGCTTAAAGTATTGTCTTTGGTCTCACTGACTATTAGTGGTATCCTTTTTGAAAAACATAAACTCTCCACATGAGATAGTCAATGTAGATTGGTAGACAACCTTCTGCTGATCCCTTTTTGTCTTACGCTAGTATGACCAGCTACTGTAAGTCTCTAATGTCTTATACTCTAGCCTATCATCAACAAGTTAAATAACTTAAAGGATCCTGTTGGTCACAGTCTATATCATGATGACTGGGTACTCTGGAAGCATCCTCAGAGGAAGAAAGCCCTCAAATCCCATTGGACAGGACCTTATCAACTGCTTCTGACCACTGACACTGCTACAGAACGAGAAGGCATTTAAACTTGGAGATATATCTCACAGCTAAAGAAGGCTTTAGCTGACCTCTGGCCCCGTACAAACACTGGAGACCTACAAATCAAATTGACTAGGAAGAGAAGTGGCTGCCATTGGAGGCAGACAGCTTTCCTTTGATGGCCAAACCAGGCCTGCACACATTTTACTCCCTATTGCTTCTTCTTTTTTTTTTTTTGTGAGGAAGATTGGCCGTGAGCTAACATCTGCCAATCCTCCTCTTTTTTTTTTTTTTTTTTTTGCTGAGTAAGACTGGCTCTGGGCTAACATCCATGCTCATCTTCCTCCACTTTATATGGGATGCCGTCACAGCATGGCCTGACAAGCAGTGCATCGGTGTGCGCCCGGGATCTGAACAGGCGAACCACGGGCCGCCGCGGTGGAGCGCGTGCACTTAACTGCTTTCGCCACTGAGCCGGCCCCTTGCTATTGCTTCTTATTTTTCTCCCACTCTTTCTTGGAAAGACAAGACTCTTATCTACATCTCCCAATCTATTACAAAAGGGAGAAATATTTCTGACTATTGGATTTGTCATCAGAAGCCTTATTCTGTACATGAATCTAGAGAATCCTTCAGTACGCTTAGTTACCAATCTCTGTCATTCCTCGCTCAATTCCTTGTGCTAAGTGTCTAGAAATTCTTGCCTAACCAATTAAACCTCTAGAGATTTAAGAGGTAACAATTGCAACTGTTGTAAATACCCTTTCTGAACTTGGGTAAACACCTCTGGCAAGGTAAATGTAGTAGTAGACACAATTTGCCACTGACACACCATAGTTCTTTGATCTCTTTAGCTGGATACCCTCAGGAATTGCCCCCTGGTTCAGATATATTCTTCAATTTGGACTTAACATTTTGTTTGTTTTTATAGGAACTCTCACTGTGGTAAAACTTTGTCTCTTCTACATTACTCAGTGTTATAAAAACACCACTCAGATACTGGTCAGTCAGCGCTTTAAAATGATTGCTAAGGCTTATGTGCCTTCATATGAGAAAGTTTGAGGAACTACAGACAATGTTTGCCCTTAAAGGAACTTGATGGTAAGGCTTTTCTCTGCTGAAGCACTCTTGTTGCTCAAATATGGCCTAAGGCTTTTCTAAGGAAACCACTTTCCCTCCTGTGTGAGACATGACATACCAGGAATAAGCCTTCCTAGTGATGAAAGACCAATGATGCTTTGATGGCTGATCAGCAGTGCTTTCCAATAGTTGATCAGCAATACTTTCCAATGGTTGAATAGATCTCAATCAAAAGGGGGAAATGTCAAATTTGATTTTAGTGGAGCCATTTTAAAATGGAATCAGAGCTGCTTTTCCAGAGAAACTGCCTTTCTTTCTTGAACCTTCTACTGGTCCAAACTTTTGGACTGGGCCGAAACAGCAATTGTTTTACAAGCAATTGTTTGAAAAGTCAGCAGGGGAATGGACATCTTGATCACAAAAACTGATGATTATGGACTTTCTGGAAATGGAATCAATAGTCAATCAACGCTTAGCCAAGACTAGCTTCTGCCTCCAACTCCAATTAAAATTCTTTGTAATACAACCTCCCTTCTTTGCCATTAAAAGCCCCTGATTTTACTCCCTAGTGGGACACTATTTGGGTCTCTGCCTGAATCTGTGCTCCCTGAACTGCAATTCTTTGATTCCAAAGAATTGCTTTGCCTCTTAAACTGGATTCTGTTTTTGTAAGTTGACAAGTTATTTCTGAATGGGTTTGTACACCTTTGATTGTTTTGCCAGCAATAACCTGTAGTGGAAGGGCTCCCCTTTCAGGAGTTTAGAGAGACTGCCTGCAATGACAGTGACTTAGGCCCCAGTGTCTAATAGCACCAAAAGGGACAGCGCTTTACGTGGAAGAGAACTTACCATTATTAGTTTTTATTAAGTTACAATTCATGAAAAGTGAGGTATCCAGAATTTGAGACCATACATATTTGATGAATTTTGACAAATAAAAATTAGATCTGTACAGTGATGTGCTGATAAATCAGTTCTCTGAAAAAAAAGCACTAATTTGTACTGTTAGTTAATGTCTATGGTGTAAATACTCTCACCATGTCCAATTTCAATCTTGGACCAATATGATATGATGTTACTGATTGTGGAGTTGGGAAGAGATGTACACATTTGGCTTTTGTGAGCCATTAGTGCCAACTCCAGCATATGATTGGACCTATGCAAACCAATAATCACATAAGTTACAAAACATTTCCATCATTTAAGCATGTTCTCTCATGCCCCTCTCCAGTCAATCTCTATCCCCATAGGTAACCAGGGTTCCAATTTCTATCATAATAAATTAGGTTTTCCTTTTATGAACTTTTTATAAATGAACTCATACAGTACGTTCCCTTAAATATCTAGCTATTTTTGTCAAAAATGTTACTTTTTCATCTCTTAATTTTTGTTTCCTTATGTAGTTATATACATAACTACAATATAATATACACAGATTTTTGCTGTTTTTCAGAAAGCAGAGGGACCAACACAGTGGTGAAGTGGTTAAGTTTGTTCACTCCACTTTGGCAGCCCAGGGTTTGCAGGTTTGGATCCTGGGTGTGGACTTATGCATCGCTTGTCAAGCCATGCTGTGGCTGGCGTCCCACATATAAAGTAGAGGAAGATGGGCACGGATATTAGCCCAGAGCCAATCTTCCTCAGCAAAAAGAGGAGGATTGGGAACAGATGTTATCTCAGGGCTAATCTTCCTCACACACACACACACACACACACACACACACACAAGAAAATGGAAAGTAATCCTATAAAATGTGCAATATAACAGTTTAAACATTTATAATTTTACCTGAAATACATTGCGTAATAATCCCCTATCATAAAAATTTTTGGAACATTGGGCTAACATGCCTCCTGCCTAAGTCATTATTCATGTGGGAATAATATGCTTCCAAAGAGCTCACCTCAAAAAAATTGGAGCTCAGATCTTTGAGTATGAGTATCATGCTCATCATAGGTCCCCAAACACTCAAGAATTATTCATTTATACTGTACCTGGATTTTATTCTTCTGGATTTCATAAAATACCTTGTAACTGAGTTCTTATTCCCATTTTCTCTCAGATGAGTAAACTGAGCTGTAGGATACTTAAGTAATTTGCCCAAGATAGTAAGACAAAGAAATGGTGTTAGCTTCCAATATTCTATGTATCTGACCCCAAAACAACTTCACCTTCTCCAAGCACAGTCTAGTGTTTCTTCAGCTGCTTATTGTGACAGTCTGGGTAAATGGTACCATTATATATAATACATATGGTGCCATTATATATAATATGTATTACATGTTGATATATATATATAGACAACTATATATATATATATAGTTGGGTTCCAGGGCAGTCTGCCCCAAAATATTCCACAATGGCGTATTGATTATTTTGAGTTAAAGTTACCTTAATAGGCAGCCAATACAATAGGACATTGTCTTCTCTCTCTGTTCCCCCTGAAAGCAGGAAATAAATAATCCATGTGAAAGGTACCCTCCCCACACCAGGAGATAGAGGTATTCTTATCACAACAGCCAGAAAATTCAGGGCAAAGAAGCCTGTATAAACAAACTTTGTTACTTTTACTAATTTACTACCTAAAGCTTGAAACTCTTCTTAAATTCTTCACTAATTATGTACCCCAAACTTAAGTTTCTTTGTACTATCAATTCCTCAACATTTATTGTTTCTTTGTGTAAAAAGTTATAAAAGCAGCCTGCTTTGCACATCTCAGAGAGGATCATTTTTATGAGCTCCAATATGTACACATTAAGTTGTTTTTTCTCGCGTTAATCTGGTCTTCTGTCACTGCTATTATTAGTACAACAAGAAGAACTCAAAAAAGGTAGAAGAGAGAATTTTCCCCTCCCTGAAAGTTTTGGCAAGTCAGCCAGGAGTATCATTGGCTGGAAGACTGCGTTGTCCTTGTGACTACTACAGCTGCGAGATCCTGGGACATAAGAGGATGGCAAGAAAAGACAAGCTTTCTTAACTTGTCAGCCTCCTAGATCTCTGTCTGCAGTGTCCTATGGAATGAAAATGGTGAGAATCTTTTTTTCTCTCTCTCTTTAAATTTAGATTAGCAGAAGAAAACATTTGTGATACTAGTTTTTTGGGCAAAAGCAACTCTGGTAAAGATTTGGGATGAGTAAATTTTTTTTCTATTGATCCTGTTCCTTCCAGAGATGGTCTTTTATCTCCACCAGTCAGAGCATGCTTATGCATCTTGTGGTCAGCCGAGTAGGCTGTGCATCCAAGCTTAAATAATGTAAAAAAAAAAATTGAGTGAACTTTTGGCTTGGTAGGTCACCCCATTCTGCTGAAAAATGGGAGGGACATGTGATTTCCTGTGTTTTGGAATGGCTGTTTAAAAACAGAGCCCCTCATACTCACTGCCTTTAATTTCTTAGGCTAACTCTGGGAGTGAACTTTTTGGAACTTGTGAGGGCTTCATCCTTTGCATGCTCCTTTGGGGATGCTTCTTGTGTCCATGGTTAAGCCATAAAAAGGCCTATTGGCTTGAGTTGCTGTTAAGATCCTACTCATCAATGGCCAGATGATGGATCTTTTGAATTAGAAAAACTTCTAAATTGGAAAAAAACTTAGAGAGCTCTCATATTAGCATAATGACTAGCCATAAGACTATGTAATTACATGAATACAAATTTAAAATGATTTTAACTTCTTGATGCATTGAATATTTCTTATTTTCTTTACTAACACCTTTGCCTTAAAATTAACTTTATAAAATATAAATAAATTTAGAAAATGTTTCTTTTGGATTACTTGTGTTTAGTTTCCAATATTACAGTTTATATTCTATTTTTCTTGCTGTTCTACGTCAGTTTACTCTTCTTTCTTACCTTCTTGCAAATTTATTATTTTTCATTCTTCTCTTCCCACTTTTTAGTTACTATTTCAATATTTTTAAAAACAAAGATCTTTAGAGATGCTCAGGGGAAACTAGAATATTGAGTATAAGGACCTGTGCATCTGAGTCACAGATTGAATTATTATATGACAATAGCAGACAGTACCAAGCCTTATAAGTAAACCTATGTCTACAGCTGTGGGATCCCTAAGAGTCATTTCTGTTGCCATAGTGACTAGCAGCACTGAGTCATTGCTGGCTCCTTACAATGACAGTGTGCTGTTTTTGGCTGAAACTGCTTAAAATTTTTCCTTAGTAATCATTCACATCTGATCAATCACATCTTTGCATCTTTTCTTTACACAACCCACATTCATAAAGGAACCAAATATACTAATGATTGACATTCAGTTTTCAGCTCTGTATGTATTTTATTTTACACATATACACACATATATATACGTATTCACCTGTGTGTATATTTACTTAATTACATATATTTTACACACATGTATGTATTTGTGTGTATATATATCTCTATACATACATGCATATATGTATTTAAAAAATACACATATTTTTTCACAAATGACTTTTAAAGAGACTTTTATGCACATATAAGCAAAGACACCAAATATAATTATATATATAAGCAAAGACATTATATATAATTATTACTGCCTTTACATACAAGTGATGTAATTCTATAAACTTCTATGCATTGAATGCCTACTTACCACTATATGTTTCCAGGTCAGCCCATGTAGATTTCCTCACACTTTTTTCTTTATTTACTCTTTATATGCGACTTCATAATATTCCACTGTATATCTCTGCTATTTTTTAACCAGTTGCCTACTGTTGGATTTTGTAGTCATTTCCAATTTTTCTTTTTTTTGCTGAAGAAGAGTAGCCCTGAGATAACACTTGTTGCAGATCTTCCTCTTTTTTGCTTGAGGCAGAGTGGCCCTGAACTAATATCTGTGCCAGTCTTCCTCTATTTTGTATGTGGGATGCTGCCACAGCATAGCTTGATGAGTTGTGTACGTCCACGCCTGGGATCCAAACTCACAAACCTAGGCCGCCGAAGTCGAGCATGCTGAACTTAACCACTATGCCACCAGGCCAGCCCCTCTAAGCTTTTACTGCTATAACAAAGGCTGCAATTAACATAATTGTACTTGAATGATTTTATATGTGTAGAATATACCTGTAAGCCACATTTAAAGGAAGAGAATGGCTGGTCAAGGAGTTTATATATGTGAATCTATGATTTGATGGGTATTACACATTTTCCTCTATGGAGAGTGTACCATTTACACTCCTACAAGCGATATATGAGAGTGCCTGTTTCCCTAGCAGTCACCAGAGTGTGCTTTCAAATGTTTGGCTATTTGACAAACTGAAAGGAGAAAAATGAAACTCCATGCAGTTTTAATGAACATTATTATTAGTGATGGTTGACTTTTCCTATCTTTAAAACTATTTGCATTTCATTTTGTGTGCAGTATCTCTTCACACTTTTTTGTTAATTTCTTTATTAAGTTGGTCTTTTGTTTTATTGGATCAGTTTATAAATTTCTGAAATAATCTCTTGACTTGTTTTATGAATTCCACTTTATTTTGCAGTTTGATACTATCTTCTGGTCTTTCTCATGTCAAATTTGTTAGTCTCACTTTAAGGTGGTCACATTTGTTAAGGCAGTGCAGTGGCTGAGAGAATGGTCCCTGAAGTCAGTTGTTATCAACCTTGTGGCCATGGGCACATCTCTGAACCTCTCTGAGCCTTACCTCTCTCGCTGCTACAAGGGGATAAAAATAGTACTTACCTCTTTGGATGTTTGGAAGAATTAAAAGAGATAATATTTCTTAGAACAGAACCTGGAACATGGTATGCTCCACACAGCTGCTACAGTTATTGTCAAAATTTCCTTTAAGACTTCTGTCAATCATGTCATAGAAAGGCATTTTTAACTACATGACTTTAAAAGAAAAAAATATCCTATATTGTTTCTGTACATTTTTAATTCCATATTTACATTTGAAATTTTGATGTAAGTGGAATTTATACTGGTGTAAAGTATGATATATGATAATGCCATGTATTAGTATACAAGATGACTCCTATGTTTACCTTAGAATTTTTATTGAAAAACCCAAGTTATTTTTGTTATAATCTTTATCATAAACGCAATTGCCATATGGATCTGTGTCCATTTCTGGACCTTTTTAATATATATTTTTTATCTCTCAATTCTAGTGCTAATACCTCACTCTTCAAACTGCTGGCACATGGTACTTCATTTTCAGATTTGGAAGGGTTCAACGACTGGTTATTTTTCAATTCTAAAATGTTCAATTTCTACAGGAATTTTTTTCTTTGTATGAACTTTCACAATAATTTTATTTATTTATGTTAGCTATACACGATCTATTTGTATCTGTCTTATCTGTTTGGGATGCTATAACAGAATACCACAGACTGGGTGGCTTAAATAACAAACATTTATTTCTCACAATTTTGGAAGCTGGAAGTCTGAGATCAGGGGTGCCAGCACGGTCGGGTTCTTGCTGAGGGCCCTCTTCCTGGTTTGCAGATGGCCGCCTTCTAGCTACGTCCTATGATAGAGACAGAGAGATCACCTCTCTCATGGCTCTTCTTATACGGGCACTAATCTCATTCATGAGGGCTCCACCCTCATGGCCAAACTACCTCCCAGAGGCTCCACCTTCACATGCCATCACACTGGGGATTAGGGCTTCCATATATGAATTTTGGGGGATACAAATATTCAGTACATAGCATTCCACTCCTGGCCCTCAAAATTCTTACGTGCAAAATACATTCATTCTATCCAATAGCCCCGAAAGTCTTAACTCATTCCATCCTCAACTCTAACATCTGAATTCCAAAATTTTATCTAAATATCATTTAAATCAGATATGGATAAAACTTGAGACACTATTCATTCTGAGGGAAAATTACTCCCCAACTGTGAACCTGTGAAACCAAACAAGTTATATGCTTCCAAAATACAGTGGTGGGACAGGCATAGAATAGACATTCCAAAATGAGAAATAGGAAAGAAGGAAGGGGTGACAGGTCCCAAGCAAGTCCAAAATCTAGCAAGGCAAACTCCATCTATCTTTGCCTTTGGAATAATCCTCTTTGGCTCTGTGTTCTGCTTTCTGGACCCACTGGGGCAGTGGTCTTGCTTTCCAAAACCACTGGGGCAGTGGTCCTCTCCCCACAGCTCTGCCAGGTAGGGTCACACCCTCAGGAACCCACCAGATGGGCATCATCCCCCCAACATTCCAGGCAGCCCTATCACCACAGCTTAGGGCAGATGCTGTATGGCCTGTTTAAAGCAAAGTAATGGCACCCTCTCTTGAAACTAAGGAGGCAGCCCTGATGATCCCTGAATTGCCTTTGGGGTCATTCCCCCCTTGGCTTGAAAAATAGAGCATGTTCAGAGCCAAATAGTTCTTATGATTCTGTCCTGTACAATCCAAGAAGTCTGACAGTCTTCCTTCCTTCCATCTCATCTCTGTTCCCTTAAATTCAAACTGGCAGTGTTTCCAGCTGGGGTGGCTGATTAGGTCCACGGTTCACACTCACACTAATCTCCTTATCAACTGGTTGGTCTGCCACACGCTTAGTTTTCTCCTCTGAAGACACTTCCTTATTTTTTGTAATATGGACAGGCTGAGAATTTTCCAAGTCTTTATATTCTGGTTCCTTTTTCCTTATCAATTCTGTCTTCATTTCTCTCTTCTCACATTTTACTATAAGCAGTCAGGGGGAGCCAAGCAGCCCCTTCAACACTTTGCTTACAAATATCCTCAGCTAAATATCTATTTCATCACTCATAAGTTCTACTTTGGACAAGATACTATTACATGAACACAATTCAGCCAAGTTATTTGCCACTTTATAACAAGGATCCCATTTTCTCCATTGTCCAATAACATATTCCTTATTTCTGATTAGAATGGCCACTACCATGCTTATCTCTACCAACATTCTGAATATGATGCTTTATGTATTATCTCAGAAGACAGAAGCTTTCTGTACAGTTCTCTTCTTTCCCTTCTGAGTTCTCACTAGAGTTACCTTTAAAAGTCTCTTCACAGCAATGTCAATTTTTTTAGCATGCACCTCAAAACTCTTCCAGCCTCTACCTATTACCAGTTTCAAATCACTCCCACATTTTTAGGTATGTGCTAGAGCTGCACTCCACTTCCTGGTACCAATTTCTGTCTTACTCAGTTCAAACTACTATAGCAGAATACCACAGACTGGGGGCTTAAATAACATACATTTATTTCTCACAGCTCTGGAGGCTGGTAGTCCGATATCAAGGGTGCCAGCATAGTCAAGTTCTTGGTGAGGGCCCTCTTCCTGGTTTGCAGATGGCCACCTTCTAGCTATGTCCTCATATTTCGAAGAGAAAGATCATCTCTCTTGTGTCTCTTCTTACAAAGGCACTAATCCCATTCATGAGGGCAGAGCCAAATTACCCCCAAAGGCCACAACTCCAAATACCATCACATTGATCATCAAGGGTTAAACAGAAGAATTTGTGGGGACACAAACATTTAATCCATAGCAGTACTTTATTAGGATTTTGTAAAGGACATAAATAAAGAATTGGCACTTGGATGATGTTGAGTTTCCCTACCAAATTCCACGGTATTTTTTTTTTTTTTTACAACTACGAGTGCATCTGTTTGGCTATATGGTCTATAGCTTCTGACACTAGTCTGCCTCCACAAAGCATCTTTAGCAAGAATCTTAGTTCTCTAGGACTTTCTGCCTCATTGGCATCTCTTCTATGAGAAAAGCGCTATCCATTTAGGAAGAGGAAAAAAAATTCTGGAGATAAATTGTGGTCATGGTTGTACAACAATGCAAATGTACCTAAAGTCACTGAACTGTACACTTAAAAATGGTTAAAATGGTAAATTTTCTGATATGTATATTTTACCACAATAAAAAATGTAAAAAGTAAAAAAAAAAAATTTGTCATATACTTTCGTTTCTTCAGTATTCTTTGAGAATACTTGATGTGTTTAAATGTTTCTTTATGTAGCTTTTCAGATTCATTTTGAAGTTTATTCCTATGTACTTTAAATAATTGTTTTCATAAAAAATAGGTCTTCATTATATTTTTACATGTTTTTTTAATATATGAAACTTGTTATATTAATTTTTCTTAGCTCCTTACAGAGTTTTACTTTTGAAGTTTTCTAGACAGTTTTGAAATTTCAATATGCAATATTCTATCATCAGAGAGATGAATTTACATCCTTCTTTGAAATTTTTATGTCTCATTTTTTGATTTTGTATGCAACTGCATTGATTATAAAAAGGTTAACTGGCAGTGAGGCGAGGGATCTACTTGTTTTTACCTGATCAAAAGAGACGATTATATGATTACTTTCCTGTGACTTATTAAAAGGCTAAAAATGCTTAAATATTTTTATTCTCATTTTTACTAATATTTGTTTTTTACTTTTTTTGCATCATTGTTCATAAATTAAAGTTGCTCACGTGTGTGTACTATCTTGGTTATACTTTGGTATAAATTATGTGTCATGCAATGGAATATTATTCAACCATAAAAAAGAAGGAAATTCTGCCATTTGTGACAATTTGGATGATCCTTGAGGCATTATGCTAACTAAAATAAGTTAGACATGGAAAAACAAATATTGTATGATCTCACTCATATGTGTAATGTAAAAAAAACAAACTCATAGAAACAGAGGGCAGACTGGTGGTTTCCAGGGGCAGGGAGTGGGCAGTGGGGGAAATGGATGAAGGTGGTAAAAGAGTATAAACTTCAAGTTATAAGATGAATAAGTTTCTGGGGATGTAATGGACAGCATGGTGACTAAAGTTAATAATACTGTATTGTAGATTTGAAAGTCACTAAAAGAGTTGATTTTCAAAGATCTCACCACACACACAAAAATATAATGATGAGGTGATAGATAACTAAACTGTGGTAATAATTTTGCAATGTATATATATAGCAAATCATTGCATTTGACATTTTAAACTTACATAACCTTGTATGTCAACCATATCTCAGTAAAACTGGAAAAAAAAAAAAAGAATAAAACAGAAAATAAAACCATGTAAGTGGCCCTTCTTTGCATCTCTAATTTCTGAATTGTGTAGAGCAGCCCTGAAATTATTTGTTCTCTAAAGGTATTATGAAAATCCCTATTTTTAGGCAAAACTGCATACTGTGAAATCATTTATTTAATTATATGGTAAATGGTAGGTTACATTTTAATATATTTTGAAGCCAATGTTTGATTAATCACATATGCCTAGAAAATGATCAATGTCAGGTTTTGCCATTAATTGGCATCTGATTAATGTTTTTTGTTGTTTCTTTAACAGAATCTCTATTTGTGGTACATTCCTTTTACTAGGTGAGTGTGTGATCATGTACGTGCTTTTTGTTTCTATCTTTTCCTCATTTTCTTAAGTTAGATAACCATTTATCTAGTTTATAAGATGTTTTCAAATATCAAATCAGCCTTAATATTTAATTTTTTAATTGAATTTCTACTTTCACCTTCTTTCTTTGCTTTCTTTCATTATATGTTTTGTTGCTGTGTGCATTTAAAAGAAATATAGATGTGTATACAATATATATGTATACATACACATATATAGATAATATTTATACCTTATACATCTATATTACATATAAAATACTCATATGGATCATGAATTTAGTGTTTTTTGGATACATGAAGATGCTCGTATGATTATTTCTCTTGATATATCAAGATAAAATATTTTCTCATAGTCTATCATCCTTTTTTTCCTGGAATATAACCTACTCCTTCCTGATGTCTTATTCTCCTACTACAGTGTTATTTTTTGTTAATATTTAATTTGTCATTGATTTTTGGCATCAATACTCATAAATGAGATTGAGCTCTAGTTATCTTTGTAGTGTACTGTATTCGTAACATTTTGATACCAATGTTATGTATCATTCATAAGTTATGTCAGTGTTCCCATTCTTCTGTTCTCTGGAATGGTTTACATAGCATTGTAATATATTTAAAGGTTTCAGTAAATTTCTGGGCAAATGTCTTTTCCTGCTCTTCTCTTTTTTGGGGGACAGGGGAGTAAGTACACTCCTGACAACTTTATTTAATTTTTCATTAGTAATTGGTTTGATTTACTTTGTCTTCTGGATTCATGTTTGGAAAATTATGTTTACGTTGAAAATTTTAAATTTATTTCACATTTGCAAGTGCATTTGCCTCAGTGCAACAAGGATTTTTCTCCCATTTTTTAGTGCCTTTTTGTCTTTACTTAATATTTATTGTTTCATATTTTGTTTAATGGCCCTTTCTTCTTCATTTTTGATTAAGTTAATGGTTTATCTGTTTATTTTTTCAAAGAAATAACGTGTATATTTTCATTTTCTGATCCACTAATTTTTGCTTTAATCTTCCTTAATTTTTTCTGTTGTGTGTGTGTGTGGTAAGTTCTTTAAAATTTACAGATTTGGATACCTATTTAATCATGTAATTTGTCTTTCTAGACAATGTATATCAGTATTTAAAACTGGTTTTACTCTGAGCACGTATTTGGCAATCTATCTAATAGATTGCAGTACGTATAATTTTTCCTTAATCAAGAAGTATTAATTTACTTCTTTGCTATAATGCTGGGTTATTTTCCAAACATCCCTTTTCCCATCTGCACCCCAACTCCCTCCCACACGGAGGTTTTCCTTTAGCATCTGCTGTGGAAACAGAAACCACACCTCCGAGATATTTACAAAAGTGCACAATGGAAGAGCATATGCTCATTGATTATGGAATGGGAATATTTCCCTTTAAGTCACTGAATTCAGTAAATGGCTTTAGTGACTCGTGAGACAAAGTGGTTTCTACATCTTAGTGGGGACGGAGTACTGTGTAAATGTTAGCATATTTGTAAGTCTGTACATCCACCAAATTGAGACACAAGAAGCTTAAGGAAATCAGACTTGCTTCACTCAGGCATTTTTCATGTGGGTAGAATGATACCTTCTATAAGAACCCCCAGGCAGAGACCATGAGTCCTTGAGGAAGGCGCCAGCACACACTCTGAACAAACAAACTCCTTCACAGAACAAACTTTTGTGTGGCAAGGGCTCCTTTGTTCCTCACTACAACAGAGGTAGTCCAGCTGTCTTCTCAGTAAGGCCCTTTCAACACTTTGTCCAGCCTTCATGGCAGTGACAGCCCTGTTATTTGACCTCTTTCTGAATGATCTGACGAGGGAACAGGGAATCCTGTTTTTAAACATCATCTTATTTTTTTATTTATTCTTTATTTCTTAGTTTCCTCATGTAGGCATCCATCACAAATAATACACCTTTTTCTTGTTGTTTGCTATATTTTCTGCAATTGAATATCACACTTTTGATTTTAAGTGAACTTTTGCTAAAAAAATTACTTGGTCTTTTTGAAATTACGGAAATAAAGGTAATATGCCCCCTTCCTATGAAAATAATCATAAAATAATAATGTTACCTTAACACAAGTTCCAAAGATTCCCAAAAAGAAAAAAATTGGTGGAGTATTAATTCTGTGCAAGCTCTTCTCAGGTCCAGCACACACAAATCCCCCTTTTAGACATGCCATTTTAAAACTACCACTTACGTTTCAAACCATTTGTCCAGCTTACATTTGATCCTCACAACAACCCTAACAAAATAGGTGGTGTTGTACCCATTTCTCATATAAAGAAACTGAGGTATAGAAAATTTAAGTAACTTGCTCCAGACCGCATGGCTGGTAAAAGGGAGAGTCAGGTTTCTAATTATCCTTTGTCTGTCACCCAAACCATTTTCTCTTCTACGAACCCTTGTCCCACTATACCTCCTAAATTTTATTATGATTGTTTGGTTCAAGATACTATCTGAATAAAAATGTGATTATTTCACAATGTAGTTAATGTATATTAGGGCAACATTTTCAAAGCTTTCCAGGCTTGGCTTAAAAACCCCTCCTTGACTGCTGAGTCACTACTCAGAGCCTATTTTCTGAGCCTTTGGTATCAGTACAGTTTTTGGGAGTGCTGCATCTGGTCCTGTTCTTTGGCTGTTTGGTCATCTAACCCCTCCTTTCGCTGCATGACTGGGGCAGCCTCAAGGGTGGGAACACGTTTAGATTTCTTTTCGAATCACTCACCCCATGTGCCAGTAATAGCCAGGCATCTAGTGCCTCCCAATTGGTGAATTCTCTGGATAAGAGGAATCACAAGGGAAGGAATATGGCAAAGACTCCAGTGAAACAGGCTGAGATACTTATCCATAAAATGTAAGGGATCATGTAAGAAGGTAGGCAGTGTATAAACATGGAAGGCTGAGGCACGTTCTTAGCAGTAGACTAAGAAATACCGAGTCTGGCAGCCCACAGATAAAGCCCCAAGTCTCCCACCTTTTGCAGGAGCTTATTTATGCCCATCTCTGTCCCACCTGGCTGAAATTAAAGATTTCACACATGCTTCCAGTAGCTATATTCAGCCGAGCCACCTGCTCCTGGTCATATATGTGGGGGAAGAGGCAGCACAGTGCCTGTGCTCTGGAAATACACTGAGTTCCATTAGCTGTTCCACTAATTTATACCTATGGGTCATAGCTATATGGGCAAGTAACTTAACCTCTCTACCTTATTTACCCCAAGAAAAATTACCTGAGAAAAATTATAGCAGGTACCACACAAAGTGGTTCTGAGAATTAATTTAGTGCTTTGCAGAGTGCTTAGTATACAGTATAAAATCTGTAAATGCACCCTGTCTTTGTTGGATAGTCAGGGCAGTCTGAATTTCCTGGGACTCAGGCGCCCAGCATATCATCAGCTACTGTAGCCAGGAGAAGAGCATTCTGCAGTTGGTGCATACAGCGTTTTATACTGGTCAACTAGGTAAACTGTTAAAATTGTGCTGTTAAATATACATTATTTCTTTCTCTGCTTATTCAGTTACTGAAAAGATCTATTAAAATTGCCCACTAAGATTTTGTATTTTTCTACTCTTAATTCTTTGTATATATGATGCTATGTTAATAAATGAATGAAAAATTGGAATAGTTTTATCTTCCTAGTAAATTATAGTTTTTTACATACCATCCTTATTTATCTACAGTAATATGTTTTTCTTTAATATGAACTTTGTCTATGATAAAAAGTCACAGCACCTCTGTTTGATTTTTTCATCTTCTTTTAATGTTTCTATATTCTTATACTGTAGGTGTGTATTTTAAATAGCAACAGATTCATTTTAATTTTAATCAAGTCTGATAATCTTTTAGTTTTTAAACCATTTTCATTTAATCTAATTATGGTGTATTTGTATTATAAACTTTCCGTATTACTATTGTATTTAGTTTTTGTTACTTTCTACATTCTATTTTTAAATTTTTCCATTGTTGCATTCAGACTGGTTTCAATATTTTTATTATTTTATTTTATATTTTATAATCTTGTCACTTATATGTTGAAATTTTTGTCAAAAGCCCTTTGTTTGGAATGTCTATAGACAATACAAAATATTGAATACAAAAACTGTGTGTATGAGTCCAGGATTGTACTGTTATAGGAGATAATGAGATGATGCTAAACTGCATGGGAACACACATTTTTATATTTATAATAGCAGAGTGAGCTATTAATGCCATCATAGGAAAGACCAATGCCATATTTTGTAAGTCCTTTAAGATCTGTCTGCCACTTTTGACCAGAGCCTCTTGAATAGCTGTTTTCATCAGATGCTAATCACTGAAGCCTGTGAAAGGGAAAGATCATTCACACACCTCACACTCACACAACACAGTGAATCCTATTAGCCTTTGACTTCCAGCTTCCAGCTCCAAATTTACTTTATTACATAAACATTATAGCATAGTATGATGTATATCTTTTATATATATTTTCAAATACATAACTTTTATACACATTTATATGCATCTCTCTCTTTATATATATATATATATATATATATAATTCTTAAATACACACTTCCAAATATAAATAATTTCACATCAAGCTAAACAGGATAAAAACATGTAAACATATGCACCTAGTTCTGGTCAAGTAAAACACAAAACCACAAGGTAACCACAAGTTAAAGAGCGCACTTGAAGGGGATGAGGGAAGGAACAACATGTAAACAACAAGAGATGAGCAGCTGCACCACAAGGCCCCGCCAGGGTCCATTTCTTAAGGCTGTAGTAGCAAAAAGCTCCTTGTTCAGTTAAGACTTCTCCCTTCACCCTGTCACATTTATTCTTGAGGGACTTCAAAATGAGTGTGGAAATTCTGTAAACACTAGACTAGAACTGAGTCACTCCTGTTGAAAACAGAGACGACAAAATAAACCATAAACTGACAGTAATATTAATTTCACCAAACAATAACTTTAAGGACTTTCGATTGCTTTTTAACACAGTGAGACACCATAATCATAGGGGGAAACAAATGGGATGGGCAAGAAAACAGAGATGGATGCTCCATGAAAATGACTTCAACAGCCCCTGTGAG
Source organism: Diceros bicornis minor (assembly GCF_020826845.1). NCBI lineage: Eukaryota > Metazoa > Chordata > Mammalia > Perissodactyla > Rhinocerotidae > Diceros > Diceros bicornis. Next base: position 77,048,862 of record NC_080744.1, read on the forward strand.
TGACAGATGTGTCTACAAACAGAAAACAGGCAATAGCGGATGACGGAGCCTCAGCACACTAGACCACATGCCACAGCATAATGCTACAGACTCAAATTGAAATGTTTTTTCTAGCTCATAATGAAGCAAGTCCCACTGGTCCTCTGAGAAGGGGAGCTCATTATCTCCCAGTGAAAGGAAACACTTAAACAACAGATTGGCCAGCCGAAGCATGACAAGCTCTTTTTTACAGCTTTTAAAGGGCATGTCGCCCTCTCCCACCTGCACAGGATCCTCTCCCAGGCCCTCAGGGTCTGCATGCTTGTAAAAACAGTTCTCTCCAAATGGGCAATAACCCCCGCTTGCAGCAAAATACCTGCAGGTCTTGTTTCTCATTGCCTCCTTGTACTGCTGAATAAGTTTCTGCTTCTCTTCTTCTTCCTCCACCCAGAACTCACTGGGAATAACAAGGCTGGAAGTGACCCTGCACTGCGGGCAGGATTTGACCAGCCTGCTCCCAAAGTGTTTGGCACTCCTCCACCTGCGGATACACTTAAGACAGTAGGCGTGGTTGCAGTTGGAGAGGATGCCAAAGCGGCGGTCACTGGGGTTGGCTCTGTCATACACCACCTCCATGCAGATGCCACACACTTTGTCCAGACTGCGCTGCACAGCAAACGAGAGTTCCATATCCTTCTCGTGTGCTTCAATGCAGGCCCTTACATGTTCTTCCCTCTGGACAGCATCCACCGGGTGTAAGACCTGTAGCCCACACATATCGCATATGTCTCCGTGGACATACATACATCTCTCCCCACGAAAGCATTGCCCCATGATAGCATCGCGGCAAAGCTGCTCCCCCGTGCCCACAGCAATCTGCTCCCTCTCAGTCACTGAGCTCTGCAGAGGAGCCTCGGGGACAACAAGGGCCCTGCGGCCCCGGTAGGGTTGCCCGGGAACAAACTCAATGGCATCCGCCCAGCCTTCTGCACCTGCTCCTCCGGCAGCTTCCAGGCCTGCACTCTCTCTCTCAGCTTCAAAGAAACCCCTTTCAGCAGCCGAGCCAATCACAGGCAAGGAGCGTGAGGACGCAGCAGGGGGGGCTTTCGCCACTTCCTGAGGCAGGGTCTCAACGTGCGCAGCCGTGCTGGCGCCTCGGCCTGCAGAGGCCCCAGGCGGCGAACTACGACCCTCCCTGGCCATCTGCCGGCCTGAGAGGTCGTGGGAGTAGCGACAGTTCTCCCCCTCCTTGCACCGCCCATGCAGATAATACCTGCAGGTGATTTGCTTTGTCCAGCTGCCGCTGCTCCGGCTCGGCAGCCAGCTGGGCCCGGCCCCTCCCCCTGAGGCCTGGGCAGGCCTCCGACGTGACGCTCGGAGGAGGGCCGGGCTCGGAACCGCAACTTGCCGGGGGGCAGGGCGCACGGGCAGACGGGGCCCTCCAGGACCCTCCCCTGCTGCCGCAGCACCCGTAGGGGCCCCAGCTGCCTCAGAGGCTTCAGAGGGAGCTGCAGGCTCTTCCATGGCAGCTTCTGTGCCCTGAAATGGTGCCGGAACTTCCCCGGTGCCTCTTCCTTTTGGGCTTGAGGCCCGGAGGTCAGTAACCGGCCCGGGGCTCGTCTTTGGGAAATGTGCATCTCTTTTCCTTCCCCCCACTCTCTACTTCCTGTGACTATGAGTTCCTACTTCCCTTTCTGGGCAGGCGCGGCGGACACTTCCTGTGGGAACAACGTCAGTCCTCTGTCGCGTCCGTACGGCGTGCTCGGATCCGTACAGCTGGCATGAGAGTCGGAGCGGAAGCTGCCTTTGTTTGCATCAGGCAGGGCTGCCAGCCCCTCCTCTCCAGCCTCTGTCTTGCTCCGATGCACGCCAGCTGATCCCCCAGCCGCTCGTCGGCCGTCTCCCGTGGAGGACGTAATCGCGGCCTTTGAGGTTTTAAATTTAATCTCTTCTAGCATTCCTGATTGCTTTTTCACATATGTCTATTTTAAAAATCACAATTCTGTCTTCCCCCCTGTGCTTAAAAATTCACCTTGTAGTTCGTGAAATATCTCATACGTGAATTTTATAATTTTATAAATTATTTTGCGTTCACTCCCTTTTGTCTGTGTGGGTCTTTTTTTTTTTTCTTTGTCTCATGACTGTAACTTCTAGAAGCTTTTTCGGTACATTTTCTTGACGATGCGTCATATTTTCTGGTCTTTATTTTCTGGAAATTCATGTGGGCTTACATCGGGAACGTTTTTCGCCAGCAAGGCGTTAGCGGGAGCGCTTGTGATCTGAGGCCGCTTTAGCACCTTTGAGATGTCTCAGCTCATTGTAGTCTCTCTCTCTCCCCTCCTGTGCAGAAGCCGCAGGCTTTGTCCTGTCCCTATGCTGGCTTAATAAGCTGCTGTCCCCTATGTGACCCTGGCTTTTATTTTCTCTTGCTGGTTTAACTCATGGTGGCCTTTTGTTTCCCTTTCTTTCTTTCTTTCACCCAGCTTTGTGTGGAATTGTGGCAGGCCAGTATTTCGTAACATATTCTATACCCTTCTGCTCTCAAATGGTGCCTTTTAATTTCCCTGTGTGTGAGCTCTGTTATTTTGCAGATAGATGTTATTAGATTAGTAAAATAAATTATATTCCTGCTTTGCTAAGAGTACTAACCATGAATGTATAGTGAATTTTATCATGTAGTTGTTTGCATTTTTTGAGAGATGATCATATGGTATTTTTTCCTTTTATTCTCTTAATGTGATTATTTGCACTGATAGATTTTCAAATATTCAACTTACCATTTTTTTCTAAGAATAAACCTTTCTGTGTTATGATGTATCATCATTTTATATATTACTGAATTTTTGTTTGCTAAAATGAATTTCTCAGAGGGAATTCTATAGCCTAAATTTATATTTTAAAATGGGAGAAAGTTTGAATGTAGCACAGAAATCAGATTGAAGCAAATAATAAAACTAATAAATTATTAAAGAAAAACAAACATGAAGTCAGGGGAATGAATCAAAACCCTTTGAAAGGATTATTGAAACAGATACATTCTAGTGAAATTTATCAAAAAAACATGAAGGCTCAAATAATCAAGATCAGAAATTTTAAAAGTGTTATAAGTACATTAATAACAGACATTAAAATCATGAGAGGATACCAGGAACAAAGTTAGGCCATTAAATTTGAAAAATTACATGAAATGGTTATATTTCTAGAAACATGTCTATTAATTAAAAATGACAGGAGCAGAAGTAGGAAACATAAATATTGATCTGTTAGATAAATGAAATCTGTAATTAAAAATAATTCTCTAAATGAAAGCTTTTAAAGCTTTCCCTTTGAAATAAATAAAAAGGAAAAAAATTTTATGCTTATTGTTACAAGTCCAAGCCAGTACAATGAGGCAAGAAAAGAAATAAATGATGTTAGAATTGGAAAGGAACTATTAATGGAAGACAGCAGAAAACTGAGAATAATTTACTGATAAACCATTAGATTTAATAAGCACATTTAGCAAGGACATTGGATAGGAGTGCAATATATAAAATCAGTTATATGTATATCATCAATATCACTTAAATATTTAAAATTCATAACATTAAAAGTTAACTATCCTAGAAATTAAAGTTTTAAAAATTAAAATCATGTTTATTTAAGAAGACCTAAACAAATCGAGGAATACTCTGATTATGCAGTGAAAGTCTCAATATTTTCAAAGGTAGTCTTTTCCTAATTTGATAATCATATGAGAATGTTGCTGTTTATCCACCATGAATCTAGGAAATCTTGGTGATTTTGAATTCTCCTTTATATAGTTATTGAGTTTTGTGCTGAGGATGCCAGTTCTTCCAAAGTCAGACTCACTTGCATTTGCTTTCCTTTCCTAAATGCGTTGGTTCATGCATATTCCTTTTACAGTCCCGAAGATTTTCACAGGAAAAAAGACTTGGAGCACAGATACTAGGCTTATATACCAGGCTCTTCACATATTCATGAATATAAAAATCCTGAACATAAGCCTATTATTTGTTTAATATATTCCCAGTACTGTGTCTAAATTATATTTGATCCATTTTTTATAGACAAGCACTGTCCAATAGAATGTTCTATGATGATTTGATATTTGTGCTATCCAGTACAGTAGCCTTTAACCCCACATGGCTCTTGAGCACTTGAGATGTGGCTAGAGTGACTTAGGAATTGAATTTGTATTTTTTTAATTTCAAAATTAATTTAAATAGCCATATGTGGCTAGTAGCTACTGTCTTAGTGAAGTTCTAGATAGTATGTGATCATCCCATCGCCTCAAACAAAGGAATGGAGATTTCCTAAATTGCCCAAGGCTATGCAGCTGCCACGGGGCAGGGTTTGCCTTCAGATCCCCACTGTGTGGCTCCCACTGGTGTTCATGTCCTACCATTTCATAGTGTACTATATCTTAGAGTTTTATAGTGGCAATATTTCATATACACTATTAGAAACTAAAATTGTACCCCATGATTATAAATATCACGTGAAATTGAATAACTGGAAATAATGGGCAGTGCGTCTTTAGAGAAATGAACACATAGTTCCTGTCCTGATCAAATACCTATTCTCAGAGAATTTTGTCTGACTGTCATAGATCATATTCTTGTCCTGATTTTTTTTTTTGAGCACTGATGGTTTCATACAGTCTCTGAGAACACACATCTGATCATTTCTCCAGTTACTGGGCTTGGCTGAGCCCTCTTTTCCCAAGAAACCTTAGGGCTGGGACCTGGCCGAAGCTAACTTGTACACACACCAGTCTTCAGGCCAGCATGAGATCTCCTGGCTGGTCAGCATTTGGGTGTCCAAGTGGACTGAATAAAAGCAAGGCTCCTCCTCAGCAGGCTGCAATAAGCACCTAGGTCACCAGGAGCAGAGTCACAAGGGGGGAGGTGGTTTACAGCACTGCAGGGCTGAGGCACAGTCCAGGCAGTGTAACAAAAGCCCAAGAGGTAGGAGACTAGTACAGAAGTAGAGTGTAGGATGGATAGAAAAGAGCCAGGAGGCCCGGCAGTCTTTTATTCCAAACAGCTCAGGCCTTCTGGGCCCAGTCCCATGTGGCTGATGTGTCCATATTTAAAGGACACAAATTGTTTCAAAGCAGTTTGCTCCCCCACACACACCTGCTTCAGATCCAACATTTAGGCACTACTGGAGTGTGTGAGGGCGTTAAAAGAAAGTGTCTAGAATGAGGCATCAGGGATTCAAATCTGGACTCTATACTCTCCAACTAAGAATTAACCTTGGGCAAATTAATCATCCTCTTTTAGCTCATCTGGAAAATGATGGGAATAATAATACTAATAATAACAATAATAATAATGAGTGATTATCTCACAGATCTACTATGAGTATTAAAAGAGAGAATTTTTATTAAACGATTGGAACAGTGCCTGTTACAAGGCATAGTCTTTGAGATCTCCATAAATGTCCTTTGTATTTTAGAATCACTCAAATCATCCTGTGAGTAAAGTCTCTAGGCACAGTCTCTTTTTATGTTTCTGGATCCAGCAGTAATATGTCTATAGGATCCCTGGAAATTCTTGCACATAAGAGGTAGTGAAAGAATACTTATTTTCTCATACTGTTGGACAAACTGATTTTTATTTTGAAATTTACAGAGACAGTTTTCTGCAACTCTGGTTCAGAAGTCCAAACTCACCAAATTTCATGCATTAATTATGTGCAGTTTTTTGTTTATTAACTATATCTCAATAAAGCTGGAAAATAACAAGTTGAGCTTTAAAATCAGGCAAAAATAAATATCTTATTTAAAAAAAGAAGTTCAGTTGTGGGTACCTTTGTGCGGTACTTTTTGTCCCCTCATCACTTGTAATTGCCATGGGATTGTGCGTGGGATAGGACTGCTTTAGCTCATCCTGGGAGAGAGTGGGCTAGTTTGAGGAATCCACATCTGGTCACCATGAGTGAACAGCTAGATGACAAGAAAGTTACTCAAAAATGCCTTTCTAATTGCATATTTCAATATGGATATAAAAAGGGTATAAATTATCCTAAAGCCATTTGAATATAGTATCATAAAAATTGCTATGATTATAAAAATTATACCGAATTATATATATTGTAATTAAACATTGAAAATTTCAAGAAATTTTCTGGATGCTTTTCTACAAGTGCCAAGAATTTAGCTACTTTATATACTTTAATGTGGTTAGCAAAATATTCATATCATATTCATATTGATATATTTTACACATCTAAAACATACTTAAATTTCAATTTCTAGCCGGATTAAATAGCTTGCATAATGCTAATATTTCCGTCCAGAACAATGATAGAAACTGGATAAATACATGAAGTAAATGTTTGAAGGACTTGGAAAACAGCTAATGTGGTGAGAGGTTAAGGGGCAAAACCCAAGAGAGAGCACTAAAAAACCTAAATCACTTATGAGTTATAGAAGAAATCACAAAGAAAAGGAGAAAATATTTTCAGCTGAACAACATATTAAAACATTTACGATGCACCTGCAGTGACACTTAGAGGCAAAATTTATAGCCTAAATACATTCATAAGGAAGGAAGAAGCTTCATTTCCAGGAGATAGAAAAAATAAAGATGAAAAGACAGAGATGGGGGGAGAATGTCACACAATAATGTTGGAGTCCTATTGCCTCCTTCCTATTTAGGAAGAGGAAATAGATGCTGTGCCATGTGTACACTCAGACCTGCATGCCCTGGCCACAGAGAAAAAAGGACACAATTAATCTGAATCTTGGTTCCTTGGAGAAGGAGTGCTTTTCATTTTTTAAAATATAAAAATACACATAGAATTTTCCATGTTCCTTCCTCTGTTCCTTTCTTCCAACAAAATGTTTAGGCAGTTCTTAAAGAGAGTTGTGAACAGCCATACCTAACTAACCGGAAGATGTTCTCCCACGTGGAAAAATAGGAAAGTGTATTAATATTTCTCACCACTAGAGGGCTGGGATGTGATTCGTTGAATAACCCCAGGAAAGTTACAGAGATTTTGATAACATGATTAATACTATTGATCTAATTGATGTATATAAAAACACCACACCCACCAACTCTAGTCTGTGCAAATCACACATCGGACACTTATGACAATTACAGCATATTGGGCCTAAGAAAAGTCTCAGTAATTTCAAAAGATTGAAATAATTCAGAATATATTCTCTGACCCCAGACTGAAATTGAGCCAGAAATCAATAACAAAATATAACTAGATAATTTCCATATGGAGATATTGATAAGTATATTTCTAAATAACCTACAGGTCAAAGAAAAATCATAAAATATTATGATCTGATTAATAATGAAGATGCTTGTATAGAAGTTTGTGCGCTGGATGGAAAACTGCTTCTCAGAGGAAATTTTATAGCTGAAATGAATATATTATAAAATGAGAAGGTCTGATATTTTCTGATATAATCACTCAATTTGGGTAATTACAAAAAAAATGACAACAAATATAACCAAAAAAAATATATGGAAGGAAATAACAAAAATAAGAACAGAAATTTAAAAAACAAAACAAACCTATTACAAGGAGAGTAGTCTGAGGTTGGTTCTTTAATAGGATTAATGATGTGGATAAACCTCTGATGCATTTCATTGAAAATAATAGAGATTTCTCAACTAACCAATAACAAGAATGAAAAACAGTAATATCCCTACTATTCATCCATACTTTAAGGAGATCATAAGAAGATATCATGAAAAACTTTAGTCCATTAAATATGAAAATGTAGTTGAAAGGGCCAACTTCCTAGAAAACACAAATTAAAGAAAAATGAAAGTAAATGGGAAATATGAATAGCCTTCTACCTATTAAAGGAAATTAATTGTAATTAAAAACTTTCTTAAAAAGAGAACTCCAGGGTCCACCCGGCAGCGCAGCGGTTAAGTGCGTGTGCTCTGCTTCGGCAGCCCTGTGTTTGCAGGTTCGGATCCCAGGTGCGCACCGACGTACCGCTTGTCAAGCCATGCTCTGGCGGCGTCTCATATAAAGTAGAGGAAGATGGGCATGGATGTTAGCAGAGGGCCAATCTTCCTCAGCAAAAAGAGGAGGATTGGCATTTGATGTTAGCTCAGGGCTGATCTTCCTCACCAAAAAAAAAAAAAAAAGAAAACTCCAGGCCTAGGTATATTCATAATAAATTATATTAAATATGTTAAGAAGGAAGATTACAGACCCATGTTGCTCGTAAACTTTGAGGCAACTTAATAGAAAATTGAAAAATGAAATCCAGTGATCTATTAAAGGATAACACATAACAACAAAGAAGGGTTAATTCTTGTGGTTCAAGGTAATGTCAGTATTTGAAAATCAATTTTTAAAAAATGGAACTCATAGATACTGAGAACAAGTTAGTAGTTGCCAGAGCTGGGGGTGGAATGTGGGCAAAATAGGTGAAGGGGGTCAAAAGGTACAAACTTCCAATTACAAAATAAATAAGTCCTGGGGATATAATGTACAGCATGGTGACTATAGTTAATAATACTGCATTGTATATTTGAAAGTTGCTGAGAGAGTAGATCTTAAAAGTTCTCATCACAAGAAAAAAATTGTAACTATGTATGATGATGGATGTTAACTAGACTTATTGTGGTCATCATTTTGCAATATATACAAATATTGAATCATTATGTTGCATGCCTAAAACTAATACAATAGTATATATCAAGTATATCTCAATAAAAAGTAAATAAATAAATAAAATAAAAGAGCTGGCTCACACACACACACACGCAAAGATGTTTCTCAGAACACTAACTGGAAGCTGCATTTAAAATAGTGTTATATCAGTGAAAGAAATTAGACCCATTTTGTAAATCATGTAGAGAAGTGTTTAAGAACACTTGTAATAAAAATATTTGTAAGACGCTACTTGCAAGCTGTGTTGAGAACAGTGTTATATTAGTGTATGGAACTTATACCCATTCTATAATGCATGTAGATTAGTGTTACAACCTGTTGTAATTAAGATATTTCTAACAATGCTATTTGCATGCTGCATTGAGAATGGTGTTATATCAGTAAATATAAGTGACACCCATTCTGAAATGCATGTAGAGAAGTGTTTGAGAACACTTATAATAAAGATGTTTCTAACAATGCTACTTGCAAGCTGCATTGAGAACAGTGTTATATCACTGAATGAAAGTTATATCTACTCTGTAAAGCATGTAGAAAGTGTTTAAGAACACTTGTAATAAAAATGTTTCCAAGAATAATGAAGAAAGAAAAAGTTAGTGTAAATAACTACATTAATATGTTAAAGGAGAAAAATAAAATAATATGCTCTCAAAAATTCCAGACTTTTTTATGTTAATGCTGTGTACATTTATGATAAAACTCTTAGGGCACTAGTAATAGAAAATAATTTCCCTGACTGATAAACAGAATCTCTTAAAAAACTTTAGGTAAATGTAATATTTAATGTTGAAATGTACAAGGCTATTCCTCCAAGACAAAGAACAAGGCTACAATGCCATCAACCAACGTTTATATTTAAATTTTTATGCCAGGTCTTGGTGTAATAAGGCAAGTAAAAAAATTAAAATGTATCATAGTTTAAAATGAGTTATTAACAGAGAACAATAGAGAATCCAAAAGAATCTACTTTGGAATTATTAGAATTAATAAATTTAGCAAAGTCACCAGATAAATAGTATACAAAGGTCAATTGTATATTTATATTTCTATAGAGAAGAGTTACAAATGAAATTTAAGAACTTTTAAATTAAAAGAGCATGGTGATATTTTAAATATTCTAGGAATAATTCTAAAAATATGTACATAGAAATCCATTAACTATCATTGAGAGAAATTTGGGAAGTACTAGGTAAATTGAGATATATTCCATGATAAAGGAGCAGAAGACTCAATATTTCAAGGAGCTCAATATTTGTAAATTTAATCTGTGGATTAATTAAAAACTCAATCAAAATGATTGCATATGTGTGCAATTTGAAAGGGTGAATCTAAAATGCATATGCAAATGCTAATAACCAAATATAATCAGCTAACCTTGAAGGAGAAAAACAAAGTTGGAAGAATTACTTTTACTAGATATCAAAATGCATTTCAAAGCTGCTGTAATTAAGAAAATGCATATTGGTGCAATCAACGAGAGAAAACTGAATAAAATAGAGAGTTCAGAAATCGATCCCCATACAAGGATATTTGATTCATATCAAATATGGCACGTTGGAGTACTGAAGATAGTTTTTTTAATAAATGGTGTTGCGTGAATTGGATAACTAACTTAAAAAACAAAAAGAAACTTGATCTCTATCTAATACATAAAATGTTATCTCAAGAGAAATTTATATATGAAATGTAAGACAATAAAGTTTTTAGAAGATAACTAACATTCACTCAAACAAAAAGAAAAAGTCTCACTTTCTGGCTTTAAACACAAACATGTATGCCACATGACATTCTCATATGCAGGGTTTGTATTATTGTAGTATTGTTAATGTACCCTCACATACAAAGTGGAGATGTGCTATTATTTTTCTACTATAATCTGCCTGGGCTGCCATACCAAAATACTGTAGACTGGGTGGCTTAAACAACAGATATTAAGTCTCACAGTTCTGCAGGCTGGGCATTTCAAGATCAAATTCCTGAACATTTTCATTTCTGGTGATGTTCTCTTCCTAGCTTGCAGACAGTAGCCTTGTTGCTGTGTCTTCACGTGGTGGAGAGAGAGAAAGTCAGCTGTTTTGTGTCTCCTCTTATAAGGACATTAATCTTATTGGATCAGGGCCCACTTTATGACTTCATGTAACCTCAGTCACCTCTTTAGAGGTCCTATCTCCACATACAGTCACATTGGGGGTTAGGGCCTCAATATATGAATTTTGAGGGGACATAATTCAATCCATAGCATTCTGTCCCTGGCTCCCCAAAGTCATGACCTTATTGCATGCAATACTTTCATTGCATCCCAACAGCCCCAAAGGTCTCATTCTAGCATCAACTCTAAAGTCTAAAGTCCAAAGTCTTATCTAAATATTATCTAAATAAGATATGGGTGAGACTTGAAGTATAATTCATCCTCAGGTAAATTTCCTCTCCAGCTATGAACCTGTGAAACCAGATAAGTTATGTGCTTCTAAAATACAAAGGCAGGACAGACATCCTCATTCAAAAGGGAGAAATCAGAAGGAAGAAAGGGATGATGGGTCCCAAACAAGTCCAAAATCTAGCAAGGCAAATTCCATTAGATCTTAAGGATGGAGAGCAAACCCCTTTGGTTCGATGCTGACCTCCCCCGAGCAAGAAGGAATTCTGCCAGCAAACTGCCTTTGGACTCAGACTGCAACTCTTTCCTGAGTCTGCAGCTTGCTAGCCTACCCAATCAGATTTTGGACTCACTTGAGTCTCCACAATCGCAAGAATGCCACTAGGGTGGCAGTATCATCTCTGCTTTTCTCTGGAGAGGTCCCAGCCCTTTGCTTCTCTGCAATGGTCCTGCCTACAGGGCTCTGCTGGTCCAGGGTCCCACCCCTGGGCTCTGCCAGCCATCTGGCCTATAGAAATTGAGGTAGTAGCCATGATGATCTCTGAATTGCCTTCAGTATTGTTCTTTCCCTTTCTTGAAGGGTAATGCATGTTCACAGGCAAATAGCTTTCTGGTCCTGTGTTGTAGAACCCAAGAAGCCCAGCAGCCTGCCTTCATTCCACCTTGCTTTTTCTCTTCCCTTTAGTTTAAACTGTCAGTGTCTCTGCTTGTGTAATCACATCCCTATTCTTGATTTTTGCTGAGATGTCTGATTAAGTCCACGAGTTGTACCCATGATATCTTTATCAGGTGGTTGTTCAGCTACGCCTTTCGTGTTCTCTTCAGAGCAAGCATTCTCAATTTTTGCAATATGGATAGGCTGAGAATTTTGCAAATCTTCAAGTTCTAGTTCCGTTTGCTTAGCAATTCGTTCTTTAATTCATGTCTCTTCTTTTGCATTTTACTATAAGCAGTCAGGAGGAAGCAAGCCACTTCCTCAACACTTGGCTTAGAAATATCCTCAGCAAAATATCCAATATCATTGCTTGCAAGTTCTACCTGCCACGAAACACTAGAACACAGCTCAGCCAAGTTCTTTTCTACTTTATAACAAGGATTGCCTTTCCTTCCATTTCCAGTATCATGTTCCTTATCTTAGATATCACCGGAATTGCCTTTAAAGTCCGTATTTCTAGCATGCACCTCAAAACTCTTCTAGCCTCTGTTACCCTGTTCCAAAGCCACTTCCACATTTTTAGATTTTTTTTTACAGCAGCACCCCATTTCTCAAGACCAAAATCTATTATTTTGCTCAGGCTGCCATGATAAAATACCATAGGCTAGTGGCTTAAACAAGAGACACTTATTTTCTCACAGTTCTGGAATCTGAGGAGTCTAAGATCAATGTGCCAGTTGATTCAGTGTCTGGTGAGGCTTTCTTGAAGACAGCAACCTTTTTGCTGTGTCCTCACATAAGAGAGAAAAAGAGCAAGTGCCCTATGGCATTCTCTTCTTATAAGGATATAAGGGTCATTCCCTCCTTATAAGGGCCCCACACTTATGACCTCTTTTATCCTTGATTATCTGCTTATAGGTCCTATCTCCAAATATAGTCCCTTTGGGGGCTAGAGCTTCAACATATGCATTTTGGGGGGACATAATTTAGTCCATTGCATCTAACTATTATAAATGTTTTCTTGCAGGTGCCTACAAAACATCCGCTTTCCCATGTGTTTATACCTGACATATGTACGTGGTTGGCACTTATTTTATAGGAGATATGCTGAATCAGAGGCAGGGGCCAGCATTCTTCTAGCTGATTCAACTCCATTGGGTATTTATGGAGAAATAGGAAAATCAAGGGGAGAGTTCAGATGCTAAATTCTAGGGACTCTGTATTAAGATTCTCCAGAGAAACAGAACCAACAGGATGTGTAACTGCGGTTGTATGTACTGTTTATCTATCTATCATCATCTGTCTATCTGTTTATCAAGAGATGTATTTTATGGAATTGGCTCATGTGATTGTGGGCACTAGGCAAGTCTAGAAGTCTGATGGGCTAGGCTGGTTGGCTTGCAGGCGGGAGACCCAGGGAAGAGTTGCCATTCGGGTCCAAAGGCAGTTTGCTGGCAGAATTCCTTTTTGCTTAGGAGAGGTTGTTCCTTGTCCTATTAAGGCCTTCAGCTGATTGGATGAGGCCCATTCATGTTTTGGAGGGTCACCTGCATTATTCAGTCTATCACTTTAAATGCTAATCTCATCCAAAAAACACCATCAAAGAAACCTTAGAATACTGTTTGACTGAAGATTTGTACGTTGTGGCCCAGCCAAGTGGACACATAAAATTAACCATCACAAACTCTGAATTAAAAAAAGGAAGATGAAGATAAAATTATTCCATATTGTTCCCTTTGGGAGTTTTTTTTTTATATAGCTATTTTTTCTAGTTAATCAATCTTTTCTTTACTTATTTATTAAAGTATAACAGACATACAGGAAAATATGTAACTTTTGAGGACAAAGTGATCAGTTTTTAAAATAAATACATGAGGATATATGCTACTTAGATAAATATATAAAAAAAAAACCCATCACCCATTCCTCCCCTCTGCTGGTCACTGCAAGCCATCAATAACCACTTTTATTCCATCCACATGTCCAATCACTATATATTAGTTGCATCTGCTTTTCGACATCTTATAAATGGGATCGTGAAGGATATAGTCTTTTGTTATGATATACCCTTGGACACATGCCACCAATGTCTCTAATATTAATCTATTTTGTTGAATTTAAGAATTGCTTGTGTTACTTTTCATTGCTGTATAGTATTCTATTGTACAAATACATTATATTTTAAGATAACCCAAACTACTGTCGAAGGACATTTGGATTTTTTGTTTCCGTTTTCTTATGATTGCAAAAAAAAAAAAAAAATCCCATGAACATTTCTGATGTTATATTTGCATGTAGATGTGTATGTACTCATGTTATGCATATATTATGGGTGGAATTGCTGGGGTCATAGCAAAGGTGTACCTTAGACATTGACAGTTTTGAAAGTGCTGGAAATCACTTCATATTTGCCATCGATACATGTGAGACAGTACTTGATGTTCTCAGTTTTTCTTAAAATTTTAGCCTATCTGGAGGGAGTGTAGTTGTGTGTTGTGGTTTTAGTTTGTATATCCCTAATGACTGAAGATGTTGCGTATGCTTTTCATTTGCTTATAGGCCACTTGAACATTCTTGTTTTTAAAATGTTTATTTAAATGTTTTATCTAATCTTTTATTGGGATGCGTAATAAAGAGTTTGACTCTATTTTTTAAAAAATCAACACAAATTTATTATCTTACAGTTTATTTGGTCAAGAGTCCAGAAATGGCTTAACTGGGTTCTGCTCAGGGTCTTACAAGACCCCAACCAAGTTGTTGACCAGCCTGTGTTCTCATCTGGAGCTCAGGGTCCTCTCCAAGATCATTCAGGTTGTTGGCCAAGTCAGTTCCTTGCAGTGTAGCCCTTAACTCTTAAAGGCCACCCCTCTGGTTGTTGGCTTCTTCCAGGCCAGGCACATAGCTTCACAGAAATAACTTTTCTCTCATGTTCATTGAAGTTTTGGGAGTTTCAATGTTGCTTTCAGCTAAACTAAATGAAAAATCAGGGACAATTCAGAAAAAAATGGGAGCTGTATGATTTCTTTTGTCAAGAAATTCCTTTTGTGACAAGACCGTGAATATGTGGCGTTTCAATCTCTTTTTTTCTTAATACCCTCATAGGGCACTAGGATAGGGCAAAACAGGCTTTATCTTAACACATGAGTCAATACTATTAAGAAAAATGTGTAACTAGGGGCCAACACTACAAATTAAAATAATTGTAAGCAATGAATTTACTCTGGGATTAGATTATTTTAAAAGGAGGAATTTTAAAAGTTGTTCAAAAATATTTAGATATTGTGTTTTGAAACTGCTTTATATTACTCAGGGAGCACATTCCCATTGCTGGGTGAAATCAGGAAAGTGACAGCTCATTTTGACACAAGGTTAAATCTGAAAAGTGATAACAAACTAATCCTTATAAACGCTGCTCAAACCAGCCAAAAAAAGCCTCTATATTTATGCACATTTTATTTTGCACAGATAACTATTTTCAGCATTTCTGTGTTTCCAAGCAACAATGCTGGTGCAGCAGAATTTTCAAAGTAAAATGAAACAAATGTCTATCACATACGTATACCAATGAATAAGTAAATAAGCCTATAATCTAGCCTAGCTGTGAAAATGCAGATCAAACCTGTCTAAAATAGAGGAAATATGTATGGGATGATCCAAACACACTAACATTTAACTATATTTTTAAAATATATTAATTGGTAAAACAAATGCAAAGACAGTTACACTCATGTTAACAATAAAATAATGATCCATCGGTTGGTTCTTTTGAAACTTTTTAATGAGAACTTGAATTTTATGCCTCAAAAAGGCATCAAAGGCAAATAAGCTGTTTGCCCGTGACAAGAGTTCTCCCCTTTGACTAAAATTTAATCAGACTCTTCTAAGCCCTCCGCTCAACTAGGCTCACACTTAGGCTTCCCCCTCTGTCCTTGTGGAATCCAGTTTGAGCAAGAATACTGCTAAGTCAGTCTAGTAAAAACACCTCACCCTTGGTGCTTGACCACTCTTGATATCTGATCACATTCCTCAACCTCCACCCTTGATATCTTATCACCCTGGCCTGCTTTAACTTAGAATTCTGTTGAGTCAGTCTAATAAGAATCCCCCTACCTCTGATGTTTCCTCTTAGTAATTTTCCATCCATTGACCCCTACCCTGCTCCTTGGATATAAATCCCCACTTGTCCTTGTTGGAGTTGAATTTCAGCCCAATCTCTCTCCCATACTACAAAACCCCATTGCAGTATCCCCTTTAGTAAAAGCTGCAGTACTGTCTTGAATAAGAGTCATAAGTAATTTGTTCTTTAGCAGTTATTGTACCCACAACTCAGATAGGATCAGATTCATCCTTGGAACACCTCCCCCTGCCCGACCTGTCACCCAGGACCCCACGTGTACATTTGTGAAGTCCATGTCTTCACTCCTGGCTGATTGATTGGGGAGCCATTGGTGAGTCCAACTCCTGAGCCAGTGCTGTGATGACAGTTCACTGAAGCCTTATAATTCCTATATGCTCTCTGAAGCTGGGTTATACTCCCAGGTTTCTTTAGAAAGCTACCTGCTGGGCTGGAAGTCTCTCTCCCTGACCTCTGGGCTGGAAAGTTTTTCTTGACACTTTTTTCTTGAGTAGGGATTACTCCTTGACTTCCTGGGATGAAAGATTTTTTGTTTTGAGTGGAAATCCACTCCCCAGCTCCTGGGCTGAAAATATATTTTCCTGGCTCCTTGTGAGGCCTATCTACTCTCTCTATTTGATCCTGTGTCTCCCAGAGGAACTTCTTAGTCTACTGAACCTCCATTCTTGAACCCCTGCTGACTTCATGCTCCACCAGCTCTGTCCACCTCCAACTTGTTGGCGTGATTTTGCAGAGGATAATTTGGAACATCAGTGACCCTTTTGGAAAACAGCTTCCCAAATTGGCACCTCTAAGATAGTTCCCTTTCCATCACCTCCACTCCTCCTTCCTCTTCTCACTACTTTCCATCTTCCCATTAGTTCCCTTGCATCCTTTGACATGTCCCCCTTCAAACCTCTACCTCCTCCATCCCTCTGTCCACTCCTGCCAGACCTTTCCCTTCCCACTCCCACACCTTAGTCACTTGAACCATGGGCCCCCTGCTTCCATGAGGGGCTTTCAAGAGACTCAGGACTCCCTGGAAGCAACTACCTGCCACAGGGGAAATAAAAAACTAATTGGAAATAGACTGAATGTTTTATCCACTCAGATGCACTTTGGAGACATCAAGACAGGCACTAGATGTCTCTTCAGCATAAAAGGTAGTCCAAAGCCTCCTTAAGATTATGTCTCAGGGCAAAAGAAAATCTTAAAAAGTCTTCTCCATAAATATCAGTAAAAAGCATTACCCCTTATTGAATAGGTAACCTCAATTGGTCCCGTTTTTGTCGGAAGCACAATTCGGATAAGAATATAAAGTGGGTGTAAACCACTCCAGTGAGTTTGTATCACTGTGTTGCCAGATTCATGACTAAGGTTTTAGAATGAAAGCTATAAGATGTCTATTTGCATCTGTCTGTATATTTATGTATGTTTGTATAGGTATGCTGAGAATTTAACACCAGCCACACATTCATCCTTCATGAGTCTCTACCTGGGAAGGTCACCCCTCTGCAGGCTGGCCTTTCCCACCCCTAAGCACACCAGCTACTCAGGCAATGTCCCTCCAGGCCAAGAGCTCAATGTTGGAGATGACTACATCTCAGATGGTGATGACACAATTGAGATTGACGAGAGAAACAACACTCCCCAACCTTGCTGGACATTGGGACAGTAACCTCTTAGATCGCTTTTGCACCGAGGAAAATAACTGTGGTAACTGTCAACCTCAAGATCAAATTGCAAAAATGCCTCCAGTTGATTGACCCTGGGACCCTATAGATTATTACTTTTCTAAAATAGCTACCTGCTTGCCCTTTGAACCCTGCCTCTATCAAAATGCTTACAAAATTGTGAGTAAGTCCCCTCCGTACGGCCTGGCAGCACTAGACGTCTTTTCACCTTTATCACAAGTTAAACTATGTATTCTAGCTCACACTAGCCACAATAAGCCACTTCCTTGAAGCCCCTAGCTTGACCCGTCTGGACCCCATGGTTAGGGACCTCTTGCTGCTGTGTTCAGTATCAGTGTACTCCATTACAGTTTTTGCTTTCTTCCTGATGTATCACAGTAGACCGTCTCCCCTCATTAGTCCCACCACCACCACCACTAGTACCTGCTCCATACCTGAAATTGCTACCTACACTCCTCTCCACTTCTTATCTAAAAGTCCTCCACCCCGTGTATGCCACAGCCCTGCCCCACACCACAACCAAGTGGTCCAGATCCGACACAACAAATAGATTTATACAAACCTCCGAGATAGCAGCTCAGGCCTTGAAGATAAAACAGTGTTGGATCTGTCACTACATAGGGCCAGACCTATATCCCTGGGTCACTATCTACCCTGCAGCTCTTCCTAGTAATCAGCTCCTTGTGCTAATTCCCTCCAAAACACCTTGAACCTCATTTGGACTAAATCAAACTCCTAATCTAGACCCCAAACAGGGCACCCTATTGGTAAGCATCAAAATAACTCGCACCCAATGGCAGTACTTTCTAAAGGCTGCCAACTATACTCGAACACAAAGGCTAGACCTCACCCTCAGTACTTACTGCCCTTTAATGATAAATATTGCCTCATTTGGATTCTATTGTGGACCTGACTCCAGGGGCCAAGAACAAGTCCCCTTGACCCAGCCAAGCCCAAATGGTATCCATGGAGATAACCTAACCTCTATTATTACACCATGGTTACCTTTAGTATTCCACCCACTCTTTACCCTCCTGGTACCTCTGCACTGGAGACATCCCCCTCACATACCAAAAGGACCGTTCTTATCCCTATCCTGTTGGGACTGGCTATCACCACTGGACTTGCAGACATAGGAATAGGTGCTACCATCCTAGCCCAACAAGATCAAATATTAAAAGCCACTCAACAATTATCAGCTGCCCTTACCAACCAAAGTTGATTTTAACCAAGTCCTAACACTTTCTCTTCAATTATTTCAATGTTCGTTTTATATATTTAGGTGCTGTGATGCTGGCTGCATATATATTTACAACTGTTATATGTTCCTGCTGAATTGACTCTTTTATCATTCTATAATGATATTCTTTGTATCTAGTGATAATTTCTGACTTAAAGTCTATTTTGCCTGTGTTGACTTAAACAAATATATAACCAGCTATTTATCCAGCAAAAACCGATTTATTTTGGATCATCAAAGAATTGCAATTTGGGGGCCGGCCCCATGGCTTAGCGGTTAAGTGCGCGCGCTCCGCTACTGGCGGTCCGGGTTCAGATCCTGGGTGCGCACTGACGCACCGCTTCTCCGGCCATGCTGAGGCTGCGTCCCACATACAGAAACTAGAAGGATGTGCAGCTATGACATACAACTATCTACTGGGGCTTTGGGAGAAAAAAAAAAAAAAAGAGGAGGATTGGCAATAGATGTTAGCTCAGAGCCGGTCTTCCTCAGCAAAAAGAGGCGGGTTAGCATGGATGTTAGCTCAGGGCTGATCTTCCTCACACACAAAAAAAGAATTGCAATTTGGGATCTGCAACCATGGTGAAGCATGTGCAAGTTCCCAGCAACAAGGGGAGGAGAAACTCTAAAAGAGGGAAAGAGGAACTTGGGAGGGCTATTGTAAACTAATAATTTATTGGAGGAATTGAGAATTCAAAGCATAGTGGCTTTTTTTTTGGCTTGTGACAGTTTCCCATTTGTTGAGCTCTTGCTGGGCAAAAAGAGGAAATTTTCCTTCCTCCTATTGGGCTCTGGATCTTCATAGGGTGTGAGAGCTCCCCCTTCTGGCCTCCTGATTTCATTTTACAGGAAGTTGCTGTTTTTTAGTTTTCACACCTGATATCGGTATAGCCACCTCTGCTTTCTTTTGGTTACTATTTGTACGGAATACCATGCCTTCGCTTTCAGGCTGTGTGTGTCCTTGAATATAAAGTGAGTATCTTGGAGAAAACAGGTCCCTGGATCTTGCTTTATTATCCATTCAGCCACTCTATGCCTTTTGACTGGGGAGTTTAATCTGTGTACGTTTAAAGTACGATTGATAGTTGAGGACCAGCTATTGCCACCTTAACAAAGGTTAATTGTTTTCTATTTTGCAGTTGTTTCATTCCTCTCTTCCTCTTTCCCTTTGTTATTTGATAATTGTAGTGATTTGCTTTGATTTTCTCTCTCTCCTTTGTTTATCTGTTATATATTGTTTCACTGTGGTTACTACGAGGCTTGCATAAAGTATCTTTAACTGTTTAAGTTCATAACAATTTAATTTCAATCTCATACAAAACCTCTAGACATTTACTCCCACCTCACACATACTTTGTGTTCTTTAAGTCAGAGTTTAATTTTTTTATATTATTTATCCATTAATAAATTTTATGGTTATAGTTATCTATAATATTTTTGTCTTTTAATTTTTATATTAAGGTTAAAAGTAATTTACACTTCACCATTACAGTGTTACATTATTTGGAATTTGTATATTTACCTTTACCATTCAGATTTACATATTCATATGCTTTTGCATACCTATTTAATGTGTTCTTATTTCAATTTGAAGAACTCCGTTAAGCATTTCTTGTAAGGCAAGCTTTGTGGTGATGAACTATCTCAGTTTTTGTCTGGAAATGACTTTATCTCTCCTTCTTTTTTAAAGGATATTTTGCTAGATATAGTATTAATTGTTGGCATTTTTTTTCTTTCAGTACTTTTAATGAATCATACCACTCTCTCCTGGCCTGCGTGGTTTCTGCCGATTAATCTGCTGATAGCCTTGTGGGGATTCTCTTGTGTGTGACGAGCTTCTTTTCTCTTTCGGTTTCATGATTTTATCTTTGTCTATATTTTTAAATTTTTTTTAATGTGTCTTGGTGATATCTTCTTTGGGCTAAACCTGATTGGGGACATTTGAACTTTACATAGCTGTATGTCCATACCTTTCCTCATTTTGGGAAGTTTTCAGTCATTATTTCTTTATGTAAGCTTTTCTCTTCTTTATTTCTCCCTTCTTCTTCTTGTACGCTCTTCAGGCATATACAGTAGTCCCCACTTAATCTCAGGCTTTGCTTTCCATGGTTTCAGTTACCTGTGTGCAACTGCAGCCTGAAAATATTAAATGGAAAATTCCAGAAATAACCAATTCATAAGTTTTAAATTGCACACCATTCTGAATAGCATGAGGAAGTCTTGAGTCATCCCGATCCATCCTGCCCAGGGATGTGAGTCATCCCTTTGTCCAGCATATCCACAGTGTATACACCAGCAGCCCATTAGGAAAAAAAAACATAATATATATAGAGTTCAGTACTATTTGTGGTTTCACACATCCACTGTGGATCTTGGAACATATTCCCCATGGATAAGGGGAGATTACTGTATTGTTTTGTTGAAGATGTCCCATAAATCTCACAGCCTTTCTTCATTCTTTTTCATTGTTTTTTTTTTTCCTTTTTTTTCACTCTGGATGGATGACTTCAAATACCTCTTCTGCACATTCACTGATTCTTGTGCTTGATTGAGTTGCTGTTGAAGCTCTCCATTGCATTTCATTTCAATCATTGTACACTCCAGTTCCAGAATTTCTGTTTGAGTCTTTTTTATGATTTCTCTCTTTGTTGAGTTTCTCATTTTGTTCATGTATTATTTTCCTGATTTTGTTGTGTTGTCTATCTGTGTTCTCATGTAGTTCACTGAACTTCTTTTTTTTTTTTTGGTGAGGAAGATCAGCCCTGAGCTAACATGTGATGCCAATCATCCTCTTTTTTTTCGCTGAGGAAGATTGGCCCTGGACTAACATCTTTGCGCATCTTCCTCTACTTTATATGGGATGCTGACACAGCATGGCTTGACAAGTGGTGCATCAGTGTGCACCCAGGATCCGAACATACGAATCCTGGGCTGCCGAAGTGGAGTGCGCACACTTAACCACTGTACCACCAGGTCAGCCCCTCAGTGAACTTCTTTAAAACCATTATTTTGAATTCTTTGTCAGGCAATTTGTATACCTCCATTTTTTTTGTGATTGGTTACTGGAAATTTATTACATTCCTTTGGTATTGTCATATTGCCCTGATTTTTCATGTTCATTTTAGCCTTGCAATGGTGTTTGCATATTTGAGGAAGCAGCCACCTCTTCCTGACTTTACAGATTGTCTTCAGCAGGGAAAGACCTTCACTTATGGGTAGGCACAAGGGCACTGGCTGAGTGGGATGTGCAGTGATGCTTGGTCTTGTGGGGGCATGAGGGCACTGGGTCTGATGTGCATTCAGGGGCACCAAATCCTAGAGACATGTGGTGAAGTCAGCTGGGGTTGGGGGCATGATGACAGAAGCTCCAGGGGGCTCAGGGCAGTGTCTCCGGGGAGGTGATGTGTCAGCATATCTGACTCTGGAGAGACATGGCAGTGTAGCATCTGGGCGGCTGTGGCAGCTGGTGTCTGCATCAGCAAAGACATCAGGTTCTTTGGTGGTGAAGGCTGCATAAATCCTCCCTCTCTCCTTTTCCCCCATGGAGGAAGGTCAAAGAGATTTCTCTCTATGTTGAGCTGTGCCATCCTGGGGCATGGAGTGATGCAGGTGGAAATTTCCTACCTTTTCTATGTGGCCGTCATCACTTTTTTTGCTCCACTAGTTTGCTGCAGCTTCCTAACGCAATAGCTCTTCACAGCTATTTCCATCCATAAATTATTGTTTATGTGGAGGGAAAAGTGCTGGGACCTCCTAATCTGCCATCTTGCTGATCTCATCCTCCCCTATTCTTTCTTAACATAGGAATTCACAGCTTTATATTTCCCTCTTAGCACTGCTTTAGTTTCATTTCATAAGTTTTGGTGTCTTGTGTCTTCATTTTCATTCATCCCAAAGTATTTTCTGATTTCTCTTTTGATTTCTTTTTTAATCAGTTCATTATTAGGAGCATGTTGTTTAATTTTTACATATTTGTTGGTTTCCCCATTTTTTTTCTGTTATCGATTTCTAATCTCATTCCATTGGGATCAGAGGACATACTTTGCATTATTCCTATCCTTTCAAATTTATTGAGGTTTGTTTTATGGACTAGCATAAGGTCTGTCTTGGGGATTGTTCCATGTGTACTTCAATGTGTACTCTGCTCTTGTTGGCTAGAGTATTATCGTATGTGTATATCAGATCTACTTGGTTTGTAGTGTTTTTCCAGTCTTGTATTTCCTTGTTGATCCCCTCTCTAGATGTTTTATCCATTAATCAAAGCAGAGCATCAAAATCTCCAATTATTATTGTTGAATTGTCTATTTCTCCCTTAATTTCTGTCAGTTTTTGTTTCATATATTTTGGGTTGTCTATTAGGTGTATACATGTTTATAATTACTATACATTCTTGTTGCATTGACCCTTTTATCATTATGAAATGCCCTTTTTTGTCTCTGGTAACATTGTGTTTTAAAGTTTCTTATATCTGATATTAGATAGCCACTTCAACTTGCTTATGATTGCTGTTTGCATGATATATTCCTTTATATGCTTTTATTTAGAGTTTTGATTTTGGGAGGTTTGTGGAAAAATGTCAGAATGTTTTAATAATTAAATAGGATCGCAGGTCACTATCAAATAATACTTAGTTACCCATTTAACCAAAGTGACAATAAAAGATATTACAAGCAACTACAGAAAAAGCATTCTGGAAAAAAAAAAAACTTAGTTCTTTCAATATTGAGAAGACTCAGTTTTCTTGAGTAAGGAAAGACCTGATAAAGACAACGTGAAACACAGGAAATTATTTTGGTAAGACAAAGAATCTTTCTTTCCTAGGTTAATTTCTTGACCAAAAAAAAAAAAATCTTTTCCAATAATCCAATAAAAATTTGTTCTTTCAACACAGAAAGAAAATTAAATTCTTGGTTTGCATAGGCACACTATTGATATTAAAGCTCATTTTTAAAGCCCGTATAATACATTCATTCAATTTTGGCCAGTTTGACCATACAAGATATTCTTTCTCTCTCTCCTTCTCCCTTTCTCTCTCTCTCCAACTTTATATATCCATTTAGTTTTGTGTCCTTTATTTTTCTCTCTCATTCTAAAAAATACTTTTAAATATCCTTACACTAGGACAAAATTACTTTTCTTTTCCCTCAACAAAAATGCACACTTCATACCTTTCCTTACCACAAATACATCTTATTTTCCTTGCATACTTTGCATACAGAGGATTTTTTCTTTACTTTTATTATTACTAATAGTTTCATTTACATATATTAATTATAATTCTTAATCTTTAGTAACTTAATTTACAATAAAAACTAGGACTCAGGCAATTTTGAACTGTCTGTCATATATCAGCATCCTCTACTGTTTATATTTTCTACAGGCATATGCTTTCTCATAATATAATTGTTCACTGTGGCAAAAGAATATGTTTACTACCAGATCCAAATATTTTTTGTTTCTCTGTAAAAATTAAGAAGCCAAAAGTACATAAACTTAAACTTATGTTCAGCAATTAATGTTTCAGTATTTTATCTTATTTGGAAATGATCTATATATTTAATGAATATCTATCATTTAACTTAACATAGTGTAACTTCAGGGTTTTAAGTTGCCAAAAAGGTTTTGGAAACTATTTTTAAGAAGACATAATATAAGACATAATTACTGTTGAAAAGTTTATCTATAAACTTTCATCCCTCTTACATCGATTTTATTCTCTTGCTCTCAACAATTATGCTTGAATTATTTGTGAAAATTTCAAGAGATGTTAAACAAAGCTATCCATCATCTTAAGTTATTTTTCTTGCTGACAACTTTTATAACATATGTACATAACTATGTATGGCAAGCATCAAGCATCACAAAAGCAAAGAATCCAAAGTAAAACATACAGTTCTCCTCCTCTCTTTTTATTGGCATGCTCGACAAACTTGAAGTGATTAATTTTTATTGTATGTTTTATTCTTAGGTTGAATTTATGATTTTGTAATCTTAAACATCTTGTGGAGATAATATAAACTTTTGTGACTAGTAAACCTAGGTAGAAGAAAGTTGTGTGTCTGCATTATATTTAATACTGACAACTCTGAAGACATACTTAATTTTATTTAACCAGCAATCTTAAATGAAGCTTATTTATCAAAGATTTATCCAAGTCACAAGAACGAAAAACATTTGGGTAGTTTCTATGTTTCTAGGAGTTTTAGAAATATTTAATGTATATAAGTGCTCATTTATCTC
The DNA here is from genome assembly GCF_020826845.1 of Diceros bicornis minor. Taxonomy (NCBI): domain Eukaryota; kingdom Metazoa; phylum Chordata; class Mammalia; order Perissodactyla; family Rhinocerotidae; genus Diceros; species Diceros bicornis. Next base: position 77,073,822 of record NC_080744.1, read on the forward strand.
CAAGCCAATTTGAATAGAACTCATTTAGGAAATTTTATCAATTAATTTGGTAATACCATCCGGATGTAAGAAAAATATCACATATACATAACATACAAACATAAGGCATGCCTCGGAGATATTGTGGGTTTGGTTCCAGATAACCGCAATAAAGCAAATATCAAAATAAAGCGAGTCACACAGATTTTTTGGTTTCCCAGTGCATATAAAAGTTATATTTACACTACACCGCAGTTTAGTAAATGTGCATTAGCATTATGTCTAAAAAAAACAATGTACATACCTTAATTGAAAAATACTTTATAGCTAAAAAACGCTTACCATCATCTGAGTCTTGAATGAGTCATAACCTTTTTGCTGGTGGAGGGTGTGGTAAAAAACGCAATATCTGTGAAGCACAATAAAGTGAAGCACAATAAAATGAGGTATGCCTGTACATAGTTTTTCCTGGAGAACGTTCTATGTGATTTTAAAAAGAATATGCCTCTCTGTTGTTGTTGAATATAGTGTGCTAAATGCCAAATCAAGTTGGCTGATTGTTCACATCTATATTCTTACTTATCTTATGTCTGTTCTTCTATTAATTGCTGGGGGATGGATATTAAAATCTCCAACTATGTGTTCAACTGTCTATTGCTCATTTCAGTTATGTCAGTTTTACTTCATGTATTTTGGGACTCTGTGGTTTAGGTATGTGTAACGTTATAATTACTATATCTTTCTGATCTGTGACCATTTATCATTATGAAATGTCTCTGTTTGTCTCCAGTAATATATATTGTCTTAAAATATATTATGTCTGATATTAATATAGTTATTCCAGTTCTCTCATGGTTACTGTTTGCATGGTACATATTTTCCATTCTTTTACTTTCAACCTATTTGTGTTTTTGAGTATAAAGGGTGTCTTTTGCAGACAGCGTATGTTTTAGTCTTGATTTTTATCTAGTCTAACCATTTATGCCTTTTGATTTAATGTAATTATTAATATTGTTGGATTTATGTTGTCATTTTGCTGTTTTCTACATCTTTCATGTCTTTTTTTGTTCCTTTTCTCCTCCGTTACCACTTATTTTGTGTTAAACACATATTTTAGTGTATTATATTAGTTCTTTTGTTGATTTTTAACTTTATTTTTAAAGACATTTTACCAGAGGTTGTTCTAGGGATTATTATATATATCTGTACTTATCTCAACCTACTTTAGGTTTATATTGACTTAATTCTGGTAAAATACAGCAACTTTGCTCCAACATAACTCTATTTTATCTCTCCTTTGGACTATTATTGTCATATATATTCCAACTGTATATCTTTTAAACTCCCAACGAAAACTTTGGGAAATATCTTTATGACATTGAGATTTGTCAAACGTTTCTTTACGAGAACACAAAAACATTAACTATCAAGAGAAAATATTGACATATTGTATTACATTAAAGTTAATAACTCCTAGTCATTGAAAAAAAATAAGAAGGTGAGAAATCAAGACACATTGCGAGGCAATAATTATAATACATGTACCAAAAAATGTACACAATATTTGTAAAACTCCTAAAAATCAATAAGAAAAATGTAGACTGTCTAGTAAATATATCACAGAAATGGATACTGGAATGGTGGTAAACACATAAAAAAGTGTTTATTTCCGTAGTCATCAGGTTAATGCAAATTATTCTACTGTGTAATCACATATTTTCCAAAATGGTTAAAATGAAGTTGGAACTATCAAGTGTTCAAATGGTTATGGGGCAGCTGACATACCCATACACTTCTGATGAGTGTTTAAATGGATATAATTACTTTGAAAAATTGTTTACTTAAATAATGAATATGTTTTTACCTTATGACATAGCAATCCCTGCATATAACCTAAAGAACCAAAATCTTATGCTAGGTAACATCTCTACTGCGCACTAGAATCTTCACAGAGCACAAGTTTAATTGCTAAACTGGAGAAAAACTAAATGTTCATCAACAGTAGAATGTTTAAAAAATTTTGACATTCATAAAATGTTGTGGTATATTACAATTATAATAAATAAATTACAACTCCATGAAACAACATGTATATATCTCACAAATATAAGGATGAATGAAAGAAGCTGGATACAAAATAGCACACAATTTACAATCCCATAATTATAAAGCTTAAAAATACTCAAATTTAATCTACGGTTTTAGAAAACAGGATAGAAATTGGTGGGAATTTTAGTGATTGGGAGAGGACATGAACAGGCTGATAATTCTGTGACAATCATCTGTTAATTATGATCTCATTGCATTAGCGTATTTAATTATGAATATTTATAAAGCTATATACTTATTATTTATGCAGTTTTTGTATATATGTTATACTTCAACAGAAAATTTGCATTAAACATTTGTAGGGGGAATAGTGGGTGATGTGTTTCTGCAAAAAATTGCAAGTACATTTTTTCTATAGCTTTTCTTACAAAATTACTTTTTAAAAACAAATCATACAAACTAAACACATTGTTTCAACTCAGTATCTGTATGAAGAAACACAAGAGATACACACACAGAGACTATTTGAGCCACAATACCTCCTTCATAGGTCCAATAAAGAGGAAATTCTCAGTCATAGAAGCTAGGACACAGCTTCTAAACACAGGCTTGCCTGGAAAGGCCACAGAGCAAGAATCAACAGAATTAATCAATATTTTGCCTCCTGGGAGATGGAAGATTTTAATTTAATAAAAGATTAAATACTTATAAAATATGTCCTAGTGCATTTTCTGACCTCCTCCCCTGCCAGAATGTTTTGTCTATTTTAAAGAAAATGGTGAAATATTATTAGTAAGTGATCAAACTGTCTAATTGATCTCTTTTAAACATCCAGTGTTAACAACCTGAATTAATGCACTAATGCTTTGGAACACTAGGTATCTCTGTATGTAAAGAAAAAGAAAATCAGCAAGCCACTGGAAAGTTTTGACCAACGCAATTAATAAAGTTGAGCTAATTGACAGATATAAAATACCAGGGCCATCTGATCTAGACGACATCTGATCTAGAGATTTTTCCAGTACTCACTGACAGCACACTGAACCTAAATCTCATCTCAATAATTTCAAAGACTTGATATCATTCAGAATAATGTTCTTTGATGATAGTGTGAGATTTTCAGAAATCAATAACAAATGATAACTAGAAAATCACTGCTACACTGAAATTTCAATAAGCATATTTCTATATTACTAATGATTCAAAGAAAACAACAAAAATTTTTAAAAATCATTTTGATTTGATTGTTAATGAAAATATATTTTTCAAAACTTGTGTGATGCAGCTAAAGCAACATTTCTCAGAGGAAATTTTATAACTTTAAGCACATATATGAGAAAATAATAAAGGGTGAATATACCTTATAAAAATTACCCAATTTGAAATGTTACCTTAAATAAGAAACTAATTCACAAAGAATCAGAGAGAAGGACATTAATGAAGGAAAAAAAGAATCCTTTAACAAAGGTGTTTCATTTTAAAAAGTCAGTTTTGAAAAAAAGATTAATAAAACTGACAAACCTCTTGTAAGCCTTATCAAGCAAAAGTTAAAAAGTCTTAAAAATACTACTAGAAATGAAATAGCTGGTACCACTAGAGTTGATGCAAACCTTAAAAAGGTCATGAAATGGTTGGAGAAGTGATGTCAGCAAGATGACAGAGTAGAAGATATCAGCCTTTGTCCCCCACAAAAAACAATAGACAGCTATCCATGAATAAAAATGGCCCCAGGAAGGCTCGAGTCCAATTAAGAACGTGCAACAACATAGTAGAGCATAAAATGGAGAATAGACTCACAGAAAGTGTCGCTGTGGAGATTGCTGAGACATCTGGAGATGGCTAGGAACAAAGAAGAAAGGTGGGGACTATTAGTATCAGCCACTCAGTCGGTGCCCAGCAGTCTTCTCTGTGGAGGACCCTGGCAAACTTTGCTGCTAAGGACCTCATCAGCCTCTATGACAACCACTTACTCCCAGCAGATTTTACAGCAAAAGACTCCGTAGTTTTCCTCAGTGCAGACTGCACTGGCCTGCTCCGTAGAGGACACAGGCAGCTTTCATCACTGAGGTAACTAAAAGCCATCACTGCCACAGACACCCCCCACCCCCACCCCAGGGGAGAGAGAAGCTGCTGTGCTCTCCCTCACATACAAACAAGAAAGAGCTTCTGTTATGTCACCCAAGGATTATCTCCACCAACCCTCAAACCCCATATACACCCCAGGCACCGAAGCTCTGGCTGCTCCACGCAAGCCTGCATTCCAGACCCTGGCTCTGTGGTCACTCTAGACATACCTGCCCTCCAGATCCCAGCTCCATGACTGCTCCATGAGAACCCACACCACAAAAAGGAGCTACCAGTCTAGTGAGCATATTGTGCCCCAGACCCTGTGTCGCAGTCACTCCACATGCCCAGTCTGTAGCCTGACTTCATGGCTCTGCAAGTGCCCACACCTAGGGCACTGGGAAGACCGCTGCAGCAAGCACACCCATGCTCTGGACCCTTGAGCCACTGGAGATCTGCATGTGCTTATACTCTGGACTCAGCTCTGCACCTGCTTCAAAAGCACCTGTACATCTCACACCATTACCAATACGGTGACTGAGGCACCTGCATCCCAGGCCACAGGCACCACTGCTGCCCCAGATTCTGGAGTGGTGCTGTCTCCATATGCACCTGAGCTCCAGATGTTGGTTCTGTGGTCACTCCATGGGCACCTATACGTCAGACACCAGTGCCATTGTGAGCACGCCTATGAACCAGACATAGCACCAAGAGGGATCCCTTTGGTCACAACTTACTCTGTGGGAAAAAAAGAGATCAAGAAGACAACAGCAGCCTTCATCACTGAAGACCCCAACAGCCGCCTTCATCACTGAAGACCACAACGGCCTTAGCTGCTGCTGCAGACACCCACAGCCTTGGCTGCTGACTACCTTTTCAGTCTTTGCCAATGGTGACCTTAGCTGATGGAGCTGCGTGAAGACTATGCCTCTGCACCCTCCCTGGAACCTGAGCCACCACACCCTACCCAGCCAGTGCCCCTGCAGCCACCTGTACATGAAAGTCTCTCCCCACTGAAACCAATCTATAAAGTCTGGGAGAGGTTACTGCTCCATCAAATGTGCAAATATAAATGCAAAGCTAAAAGAAACAAGAAAAATCAAGGAAACATGACACCATCAAAAGAACACAATAATTTTCCAGTACCCAATACCAAAGACATGAAGATCTAAGGAATTTATGGGAAACCATCAACAGGACCAATATATGTGTTATGGAAATATCAGAAGGATCAGAAAGCTATTTAAAAAAATAATGGCTGAAAAATTCCCAAATATGGGGAGAGACGTGGATATCCAAGTGCATGAAGTGCAAAGATCCCCAAACAGGTTCAAGCCAAAAAGGTTTTCACCAAGATACATTATACTCAAACTGTCAAAAATCAAAGACAAATAGAAAATTTTGAAAGCAGCAAGAGAAAAGACACTTGTCACACATAAGGGAACTCCCATAAGGCTGTCAGTGGATTTACCATTAAAAACATTGCAGGCCAGGAGAGAGAGAGATGATATATCCAAAGTGTTGAAAGAAAACAAAACTGTAGGGGCCAGCCCGGTGGCGCAAGCAGTTAAGTGCACGTGCTCTGCTGCGGTGGCCTGGGGTTCGCCAGTTTGGATCCCCAGTGCGCACCGATGCACTGTTTGGCAAGCCATGCTGTGGCGGCGTCCCATATAAACTGGAGGAAGGTGGGCATGGATGTTAGCCCAGGGCCAGTCTTCCTCAGCAAAAAAAGAGGAGGATTGGCAGATGTTTGCTCAGGGCTGATCTTCCTCACACACAAAAAAAAGAAAAAACAAAACAAAAAAACTGTAAACTGAGAATACTTTAATCCACAAAGCTGTCCTTCAGAAATGAAGGTCAGATAAAGCCTTTCCCAGTCAAACAAAAGCTGAGGGGAGTTCATCACCATTAGATTTGCATTACAAGTATGCTAAAGGGAGTTCTTCAAGCTGAAACAAAAAGATGCTAATAAGTAATATCAAAACTTATGAAAATAGGGGCTGGCCCCATGGCGTATTGGTTAAGTGGATGGGCTCCGCTACTGGTGGCCCAGGTTCGGATCCCGGGTGTGCACCAAGGCACGACTTGTCAAGCCATGCTGTGGCGGTGTCCCATATAAAGTTGGAGGAAGATGGGCACAGATGTGAGCCCAGCGCCAGTCTTCCTCAGCAAAAAGAAGAGGTATTGGCATGGATGTTAGCTCAGGGCTGATCTTCCTCATGAAAAAAAAAAAAACTTATGAAAATAAAAACTCACTGGTTAGTATATACACAAATTCACAATACACTAATACTGTAATGGTGATGGGTATCACTTTTAACTCTAGTATAGAAGCTAAAAAACAAAAGTATCAAAAATAACTATAGTTATCATAATTTGTTAATGAATACACAATATAAAAAGATGTAAATTGTGACATCAAAAAACATAAAATGGGGGGGGAGTAAAAGGGCAGAGTTTTTGTATGCATTTGAAGTTATGTTATATCAAAGAAAAACCAGGGCTAGACAGACGTTAAAGTGGTGAAGATAGATTTCATAAAAAAAAAACAAAACAAAACTAAAAAACTGTTGAATTAGGGGAAGAGAGACCCCAGTATAGAACTGGGGTCAATTCTGAATCCCACTACAAGTGGGGATATATAGCCAAGGAGCAAGTTGGGGGTCGGGGGCATTAGTGGATGGAAAACTACAGAGAGGAGACATCGAGTCTGGAGAGATTCTTGCTGAACTGACCTAACAGAATTCTTGCTGGAGGAGGGCCAGGGTGATCAAATATCACCTAGGGTGCTAGGAAGGATGAGAAGTTTGATCAGATATGAGGAGTAGGGACTTGTCCCTAAATTGACTTAGCAGAATTCTTGCTAAAACTGAGTTCTACAATATAATACATGGATGGGCCTTGTTGGGGAGAGGGTTCAGGGGAACCTGATTAAAATTTGGCCAAGCAAAAATCTTTGTCAGTCTTCCCTCTTGTTCAAGAGAAGAAGAGGCATTCCTCTTTCTTCTGAACCGCAAAAGTCCATTTCTCATTTGGTTGCCTTTTGTTCTTTCAGAACCAGCTGAACCATCTGTTGAGATTTGGTGATGGTTGCTAATTGCTGTACCATGTGATCCATAAGACATTTAATGAGAGGGATACCTATGAAAATAAACAGAAAGACAAAGATTGGAGGCTGCATCAATCTGTATTCCCAATTTTGTAAAGCTCCAGGGATCCACCAGAAGATGTCCCAAGACCCATTGTTCTTTTTGGTGGTGTCAGTGCAACAGCGGTGATGTGACAGATTTCTCCATTTGCCTCTCAAAACTTCCTGGTTATGGCAAAGACATCAGATAGATTTGCCCGAGTCCTTTGACCTTTGTGCAACAGTCACTTCTGACCACTTCACAAGTGCTGCTTTCTGCAGCCAGGATTGTTTTGAGGGCAATTCAGTTATGGAGAACAGCATGCCAAGTTTCTCGTAATTGGTGAATCATTGATTCAAGCCAGTGGTGAAGTTGTATAGGGAAAAGGTGAGTTGCTTCGGCAATGATTAGATTATTCTGTGTTGAGTCTAACTTCTTCAGTCAGGAGATGGATTCCTAGGGGTGGTATTCAAAAGGTGGTAAAACTTTTCCAAAAAGCAGTGAGTCCAGTTCTGTAGATTTTTTTTTCTGTTTTTTCTTTTTCTTTCTTTCTTTTTTTTTTTTTTTCCTAAATTGCCTCTCCAGGAATAAAGATCACCTACTGAGGACTTGTGATGTACTGGACACCTCTTTGTTCCTATGGTGAAAGCAAGGTGAACCAGAGGGAATGGGTGATTGTTTTAGAGATAGTTCAAAAAAGAAAGAAAATTGTGGGAAATTGAGTAAGGTGAAGGGATTAGTAAGATTGGCGAGGTATCAAGAACCAGTCCGGTTAGCCTGTAATAGCCAATAAGCTTCAGTTCCACAGACAAAATAAGAATCATTGAGAGCTAGCCAGGGATCATAAATATAATTATCTGATGGCTAAGGGCATCAGATAATGCAGATCAAATAATGCAAATTTTGAGGGTGGGTAAAGGATTTGTCAGAGGTTTTCTACGTGTGGTTGAGTTGGGTCTGAGAAATTAGGTTAGGAGGGGAAGTTGGGACATTTCCATTCATATGAAGTGTGCCCAAGGAACCTATAGTAGCTTGATGATTTTATGTTGGAATTAGTGATAGCTAGGTAAGTGTAATGAGAAATACTCTTTTTCAGAAAGAGGCTGGTGGTAAAATTTCTATGGAAACAGACATGACCCTTGCAAGAATAGATTGGCATAGGTGCAGTAATTTTCTCCAGATGGGTAATTTGTCTGGTATAAAACAGTAGAAGCAAAGAGAGGAAAGATCATGGCAAATAAGTATCCTGATTTATTAAAGGGACCTGGGAAATGCCACAGGAAAGGAAAGGGAGGAAGAGGAGCACAGTACCGGCAATATGTGGTGTTATAGGAAATGGTGACTAGTTTGGCCTAAGCTTGCCAAAGACTCTGTGGCTTAAACAGCCTTGCTGAGGTGGGAGGAGAGGAGGCTGGGGTAGGAATAGGCACTCCTAAATTTAGGGACAGAAAAATGAAGATGAAAACTAATCTCAGGTGAGGAAAGGTCATCATGAAGGCAAGGAGTTATTGTGGGGAGGTTCTCTAGCCAAAGGGTAGGCATAAAGAGGCAGAGGATTAGGATAATTAAGGGAATCAGGTGGGTCTTTTTCCATAGTCTTGGGTGGAAGCTGACTACCTTGTGACGTCATCTACTTGTTCTAGTCTTCTTGGGGCAGCTGCCTGCTTCCGGCAACTCTTGATAGAACCTCAATTTGAGGTCTCCAGGTGGAATACTTCTCCGGTCTGAATAGCTCTTGTATTTCTTTACTTGTGGAATATGAACCCAAGGTTGAATAACCTGTAATATGACAGCTGCGTTCACAATGGATAAAACTGTATAAGGTCCCCTCCATCTGGGCTCAAGATTAGTTCTCTCATGGTGGTGTTCCCATAATACCAGATCACCTACTTGTAAATCATGTAAGGGATGATCAGGAGTTCTAAAGGGAAGGGAGACTTGGCTTGTGGATTATATGATTGAGTATATTTTATGAACCATTGGCAGTATCTAAGGATGTCAAATTGAATTGTTAGAATCTTCCACTAGCCAAGGTGAATAAAGTATCCTTGTAGGCATTCCTGGGATAATTTCAAAAGAGGATAACTTATGTTGAGAGAGAGGGGGAAACCCGAGAGTCATAAGTGCCATAGGTAGCACTCATGGTCAATTCTTCAGATAGTTTAGCCACTTTCGTCTTGAGGATGCCATTGGTTCTTTCTATGGTGCCTGATGACTGAGGTCGGTAAGGGCAGTGGAGTCTTTGCTAATGTGTATTTCCTTTTCAATTTCCTGGATAATTTTACCAATGAAACGTGATCCTCTGTCACTAGAGATGGTAGAGGGAGTCTACAAGTGGAGAAGATTCATTCCAGGAAAACTTTGGCAACTGATTCTGTTCAGACATTTTGGCAGGGAAAAGCCCCTAACCATTTAGAAAACATGCAGATTAGAGTGAGTACATATTGATAGCCTTGTGCTTTTGGTAACGGGATAAAATATCTTTGCCTATGCAAGAAGGGTCCAAGGATTACAGCTTCTCCTCATTGCCCTACCTTTACAGTTTTTCCAGGGTTGTGTTTCTGGCAGATGAGGCAAGTGGCGACTGCTTGATCCAAATAAAAGCTAAAAGGTCCAAACTACTGTTTGTCTCATATATTCTGTATTTTGTCCTTTCCATGCTGAGTTATGTTTCGTAAACCATACACAATGACTCGAGAGACAAGAACTACCAAGCAGCCATCGTGGTCTTTCCAAAGTCCATCTAAGTGGATTAAACATCCAGCTTTTATCCATCCAATTCTTTCTGAGGCTGATTCTGTTATTTGGGCCATATGGATATCTCTCATGATCTCCTTAGGAGTCATCCTAAAGAAGTTCTTTCTTTCAATGGAGGGTGAATAATCCCACCGGGGGTCTAGGGCCTTGAAATGAGACCTAGTGGCATAGTTCTAAGGCTTGGATACCTCTTGGATTTCTTGGATAATTGGGGAAGAGTCTGCTAATTTAGTATATTCACCATCCAATCTATTTCTCAGGACTTCCTCTGAATTTTCTGGGCTGTGTCCCTCAGGTGTAACTATAGTGATCTGCTTGGGGTAATTACAATGCCTCCAGAAGATCTATTCTTTGGGGTGTATTTTTAACTAAGGTACCAGTGTTGCCATGAATTCTCTCTGTTTCCATACATAAAATCATGTACTATTCCAAAGGTGTAGTGGCTATCAGCATAAATGTTAATCTTCAATCCCTCTGCTCTTATGCCAGCCCAAATAAGAGCAATTAACTCAGCTACCTGACCTGATTTAATATTTGGGAGAAGTTTATGTTGATCAGTGATGGCATATCTAGCCTGAGAGGGCCCACCCTCCTTCCAGAGATAGAAGTCATCAAAATAGAGATGTCAGCTTGGGGGAGGGTGTTTCTGATAAACCTAGCCTAGGACAGGATAAGATAATAATCTTCTGTTAATGAAACAATGACGGGGTATCCCATCAGTGGGTAAAGGAAGCAAGGGGGCAGGGTTAAGATTTGACAGCAGTATATGGTGAAGTGAAAGGGAGAGAGTAGTAAGATTACATAGGAGGTAAGTAGAGACACAGAAAAGTGTTGTGTGTTTTCATTAAGCAATAGGATATGCACAGCATAAGAAACATGTAAGTCAAGAGGAGGACCTAATACTAAATCAGAGGTAGCTTGGAAAAGCTTGGTGGTTGCAGCCACTGCTTAAAGGCAAGCGTGATATGCTTCAGGTACTGTAGCTAAAGCCAATCTACAATATCTGAGAGGTCTTTGGTGTCCATTATGCTTCTGGGATAACACTCCAAGGGCACTCCCTCTTGTTCATGCACAAACAAGGAAAAAAGCAGGGAGTAACTGTGAAGTTCAAGGGTTAGAAGTGAAAGTGGGCAGTCCTTAAGGTTCTCAAAAGGGTCTTTGGATAGGGGGTCCCGGACTACTGGGTCTGGGAATGACTCCCTAGTCATGGCATAGAGAGGGGAGGCAATCATAGAGAAATTAGATATTCACATCCTACAATATCCCACAAGACCCCCAAAGCCCTCTATAAGTGTATTGTTGTCTAAGTGGATAGTTGTTTTGTTTCAGGGAGAGGAAAATTTTGAATAGTAGGTACTCAATCTGTGGAGATAGTTTTACCTGCAGCTGAAATTTCATGACCAAGATATCAAACACACAGAGAGCATATTGAATTTTGTCTCTAGCCACCATGTGGTCCTTTCCTGTTAATGCTATAGGAAAGTATCCAGTGTACAAAAGGAAGTTGTCATTACTATCAGAACATAAAAAGAGACCATCTACCTATTGGATTAAGGTGGAGTCTCCTGGGAATTTTAAGTCCCTCAAATTGGCATTTAGGGTACATGAGAAGTAGATATGAGCCTCAGTAAATCCTCGGGGCGCAATAGTCCAGGAATATATTGTTGGTTATCCCAAGTGAAGGCAAACAAGTATTGAGATTTCTTACAAAGGGAAATACTAGACAAGACGCAATACAGTTGATGACTTGTGAGATATTGGATATTGGAAGGGATAGCAGACAGAATAGTGTTAGGATTAGACACCAAGGGAAATCTGGGCTGGAAAATTTTATTGATAGATCTCAGATCTTGGACTAACCAATATCCTTTCCCATTTGGTTTTTTGACGGTCAAAATGGTTGTATTGCATGGACTAGAAGTGAAGACTAGAATTATTTTGTCCAATAAACTTTGGATTATCGGACAGAGCCCTTCAAGTACTTCTGGCTTTAAATGATATTGGGGAATCCTGAGGAGGGGCACAGAAGGATCTTTTTCTGCCTTATGGGGTTCTGCACCCTGTCTTTATATAATACCAGTGGAGTTTTTGCCCATAAAGAAGAGGGAATTTTGTCTAATATTTGATTTAAATCTTCAGTGAGATAAGTGTTAGGTTGAAGGGGGAAAGGGAACTCAGGGAAGTCAGATAAAGCTGCAAGGAGACAGAGACATGAAGGGGAGGGGTCAGAGAACTGTAGAAGGGGTCCTTTGGGGGAAAAATTAATTTTGTACCAAAATGTATGACAAATTCTCTTGCTAACAGTTTTACTGGGGTAGTAGAACTGAGAAGGAAGTTGTGTTGAGCTTTAAGAGGTCCATAAAAATATTAAAGGGTAGAAATAGAGGCAAATCACAAGGTAAATTATCATAATTTACCACTGGTAAAGTTCGATGGCTCTAAGGAAGGGGGGCAGGAAATTAGATAATGTTGGGGTAGAATGTTTTGCCCCTGTATCAGTGAGAAATGTGGTGGGGTGCCCTTCAACTTGTAGGGTTATTTCCTCTTGTGAGTTTAGTGACAGTGGAGGACATTGGACATTTACTTCCCTGGAGGAGAGTCAATAATTTTCTGGTGAGGAAGGGGCTCAAGCTTTTTCTCTCCTCTTGAGGCCTGGGCACTCCTAGGCCCATTGCCTTTTTTTCTCACGATTTCTGCAAATGTCCTGATCAGTGGGAAACCATGACTTTGGGGCTTGCTGTAGATTTGATTTTTCAGGTCTTTCTAGCTGTTTTAAATGCAATGTCATAAGCTTGCATTGTGTATTTTCCAATTTTTTGAAATATGATTTTCATAATGGTGGGCTAATATCTGGAGCTCAGGCATGTTTGCATTTTTCCAGCTAATATTACTTCTCTGTAATATGTCATGGAGCTCCAGTCAGAGACCATTTACAAGGCTTGTGGCCAGAGCAGAGACTGTTTAGGAAGTCTTTTCCAGCCTCAAATGTTCCTTCCATGTTTTTCCTAATCAGTGGTAGTAGCTAGCCAGTTTCATCTATTTGTTGTTTGCAATTTTGAATACATGACAAATCAGTTTTGGTGAAACAGACCTGAGAGATGGCTCCTAGTAATTATTTTCTTACGTCACTCAGTTTCTGGTGAGAGTCAGGGGTTCTGAGACCTTTGAAGGTCTTCGGAAATGATGTTCTATTTCATCTTTTCAGACCAAAGAGAGGTATCTCTTGGCCCAATTAATAGATGGATAAGTTAATATAAATCAGGGAATCCCAGAGAGTATGCTCTCAGTACAATCCTAAATTGTCCAATAAATCTTTCCCTTTCTTTCTGGGGGTCAGAAAAGTCCTTGGTGATGGCATGTAACCCAGACTGAGATGAAGCTTTAAATGTTATCTCTTCTGTTGGCCTTGCTTGAGAATGGGTACTGACCATACCCTGGGCTTTATCTGTAATAGATGGAGGTCTGTTGAACCTTACAGTTAGAGGAAATTGAGGGGCTAGGGTTCCATTGGTAGAGGACATTCTGGGGGAGAGGGATATAATAAACAGCTGCGATGGGAATATGAGGGTGCTGTGGAGGTCTCTAGGGGGTTTACTAGGTCAGAAAATTTTTTCTAAAGATGTTGTTTAAGAACTTCAATAGTTTGAATGAGGTTTGAATTATTTAGGTGCTTTTTGGTTTCTTTATACGAAGCAAAATAAGTGGACCATTGTGCATTTGATATTTTTGTTCCCTTTTGCTCCAGGACTACTCCCTTTCAGTGCACTAATTTGGGCATATCCCTGGAGCCTCAGAGGGGCCATTGTAGCTCAAGAGAGTTTTTAGTAAAGTTTGGCCAATGAGAAACAAAGTGAACAGTATTAGGGACTTGGTGGTGAAGTATATAGTTAGGAGGAATTTGAGAAGAAGTTTCAATAGATTGAGAAGCTCTTACGTTCTTAACTTATGGTACATTTACCCTTATGAACACAGAAACTTGGCATTCTAACTTGGCCTCTTTTCCTTACAGAGACTAGCCTCTTAGAAATAAAAAAATCCTAAGATTCTAAATCAGCCTCTGTTTACCCAGCTTTTCTCTCTCTCTCTCTCTTTTTTTTTTTTTTTTTTGCTGGCAAAGATTTGCCCTGAGCTAACATCTGTTGCCAATCTCCCTCTCTTTTTTTCCCCTCCCCAAAACCCCAGTACATAGTTGTATATTCTAGTTGTAAGTCATTCTAGTTCTTCTGTGTGAGCCACTGCCACAGAATGGTTACTGACAAATGACTTGTGTGGTTCCATGCCCAGAAAACAGGGCCAGGACACTGAAGCAGAGTGCACCAAGGTCGAACCACTAGGCCATCAGGGCTGGCTCTAACCCAGCTTCCTACAAACAGCTGCTTGCCTGGGTCTCTAACCCAGCTTGTTACAAATAGAGAAACTTAGGACTGTAACCAGGCTTCTGCTTGTTAGACCGAGACTAACTGAGACTCTGAGACTCTACCTCAGCTTCTAGAACTTCAAAGTCCTAGGAATAAAAATGTATTCTCACCATGTTTCAATGGACATTTATTTGGACATTTATTATGAAGTCAGACTACCCACCAGTTACCCAAAGGAGCAAGCCAACTGGAGACAAGAAGTCTCAGTGCATGCTGAGAGGCCTAGTTGTCACATCCAAGGGTCCAATGGTGCTTCTGATTCACATCCCTGTCACAGCACCAACAACTATCAAAGAAAAGCCAGAGTGGGACAGAAGTTAAAGCAGTCAAGATCTATTTTATAAAACAAACAAACAAACAACTACTGCAATAGGAGAAGAGATACCCCAGTATAGAACGGGGCTCAATTCTGAATACAACCAGAGCAAGTGGAAACATGCAGTCAAGGAGCACATTGAGGGGGGCATTGGTGGATGGAAAATTACAAAGAGGAGACATCAAGTCTGGGGAGATTCTGGCTGAACTGACCTAATAGGATTCTTACTGAAGGCAGGCCAAGGTGATCAGATATCATCTGGGGGGGATATTGGGCATGAGAAGTTTGATCAGATATCAGGGGTGGGGAATTCTCCCTAAACTGACTTAACGAGATTCTTGCTAAAACAGGATTCTACAAGGAAGTACATGGATAGACCTTGTTGGGGAGAGAGTTCAGGGGAGCATGACTAAATTTTGGTCAAGCAAAGAATATTTGTCAGTTGTTATCAGCTTAAAATAGACTATTATAACTATGAGATATTTTATGTAATCCCCATGGTAACCACAAAGCACACACACAAAAAAACCCCTATAGAATATACACAATAGAGAAAGAGAAAGGGATCAAAGCATACCACTACAGAAAATCAATGAATCATGAAGGAAGATAGCAAGAGAGGAACAAAGGAACTACAAAACAGCTATAGCAATTAACAAAATGGCAATAGAAAGTCCTTATTTATCACTAATTACTTTTAATGTAAGTGGATTAAGTGCTCTAATCAAAAGATATAGAGTGGCTGAATGAATAGAAAAAAAAAAGACCCAAATGTATGCTGCTTACAAGAGACTCACTTCAGCTATAAGGACACATGATGTTAAAATGTCCATATTACTCAAAGTTATCTATAGATTCAATGCAATCCTTTTCAAAATTCCAATGAAACTTTTCATCAAATAAAAAAAAAACACTGAAATTCATATAGAACCACAAAGACCCAAATATATAAAGCAATCTTGAGTAAGAAGAACAAAGCTGGAAGCATCACACTTCCTGATTTCAAATTATATTACAAAGCTGTAGAACTCAATACGGTATGGTACTGGCATAAGAACAGGGGCATAGACCAGCTATACAGAATCAAGAGCCCAGGAATAAACCCATGCATATATAGTCAACTAATCTTTGACAAAGGCGATAAGAATACTCAATGAGGAAAGGATAGTCTTTTCAATAAGTGGTGCTATAAAAACTGGATATTCACTGCAAAAAAAATGAAATTGGACTCTTTTCTTACCTCATCACAAAAACTAACTGAGTATAGATTAAAGACTTAAATGCAAGACTTGAAATCATAAATGTCCTAGAAGAAAACAGGGAAAAAGCTCCTTGACATCTTGACAATTATTTTTTTTTTTGGGATTTGATACCAAAAACACAAGCGAAGAAAGCAAAAATAAAGATATGGGACTATATCAAACTAAAAAGTGTCTGTACAGCAAAAGAAACAATCAACAAAATGAAAAGGCAACCTATTGAATGGGAGAAAATATTTGCAAACCATGTATCTGATAAGGGGGTAATATCCAAAATATATAAGTAACTCATACAAATCAATAGCAATAAAACAAGTAACCAGATTGAAAAATGAGCAAAGGACCTGAAGAGACACATTTCAAAAGAAGACATACAAATAAATGATCAACAAATTTTTGAAGAAATGCTCAACATCACTAAACATCAGAGAAATGCAAATTAAAATCACACTTGATAGGGCGGCTATTATAAAGTCAAAAGATAAAAAGTATTGGTGAGGATGTGGAGAAAAGGGAACTCTTGTATACTGTTGGTATGAATGTAAATTGGTACAGCCATTGTGGACAATAGTATGGAGGTTCCTCAAACAACTAAAAATAGAACTACCATATGATCCAGTAGTCCCACTTCTGGGTACATATCCCAACGAAATGAAATCAGTATGTGAAAGAGATATTTGCACTCCCATTTTCATTGCAGCATTTTTCACAGTAGCTAAGATAACAGAAACAACCTAATTATTCATCAAGAGATGAATGGATAAAGAAAATGTGAATGGAATATTATTCAGTCTTAAAAAAGAAGGTAATCCTGCCATTTGTGACACATAGAAGAACCTGGAGGACATAAGCTAAGTGAAAGGAGCCAGACACTGGAAAACAAATACTACAATCTCTCTTACATGTGGAATCTTAAAAAAAAAAGTGAACTCATAGTAACAGAGTGTGGAATGGTAGTTGCCAGGGAGTGAGGGGTAGGGGAAAAAGGGAGATGTTGGTCAATGGGTGAAACCTTTCCTTTTTGAGATGAACAATTTCTGGAGACCTAATGTACATCATGGTGAGCGTAGTTAATAAAAATATATTGTATCCTTGAAATTTGCTAAGAGCTAAGGGAATAGATCTCACACATTCTCAAAAAAACAGAGTATGTGAGGTGATGGACATGTTAATTAGCATGATTGCGGTGATCATTTCACACTGTATATGTATATCAAGACACCACATTGTACACCATAAATATATATAATTTTATTTATCAATCATACCTCAATAAGGCTCCAAAAAGGTCATGAGATGATATTATGAAGAATTCTATGCCATTAAATTTGAAAAGTAAGCAAATTTGTCACATTCCTAGAAAAATATAAACTACTGGAAATGACATGAGAAGAAATGGGAAAAAATTAATTGTACTCTATGTCCTAAAGAAGTTGACTCCATCAATCAATAAAAACTTCTGTCCCTACCCCCCAAATCTCCAGGCCCAAATGCCTTCTCAATGAATTCTAAAATTATTTAAGATAGAAATGATATTAATTTTACACAAATGCTTGCAGGGAGAATATATTAGTAAACACCTCCATGGTCATTCTAAAAGAACAGCATAACCTGCTAAGGACATTATAAGACTGGAATAAAACAGGTCAATCTCACTAATAAACATAGATTCAGATATCTTAAGTATAACATTAGCAGACATAATCTAATGTGAATAAAACATATGTAGCACATATGTGATAAAATATTTCACAACAAATAAGGATCACCCTTACCTCTTTCTTTTCCTTCACCCTGTACACCCAATAAATCATTAAGTATTTCCCATTATCTTAAATATACCTCTAATTAGTGTCTTCATGTTCTTTGGATAAATACCCAGAAGTGGAATAGCTGGATCATATGGTATTTCTATTTTTAATTTTTTGAGAAATCTTCATATTGTAAGGGTTAATTTCCAAAATATATAAGAGCTAATACAACTCAACAACAACAAAAAACAAACAAAAATCCTGGTCAAAAAATGGGCAGAGGATATAAAAAGACATTTTTCCAAAAAAGATATACAGGTGGTCAACAGGCACATGAAAAGATGTTCAGTATCACTAATTATTAGGGAAATGCAAATCAAAATTACAATGAGGTATCACCTAAACTGTCAGAATGGCTATTGTTAAAAAAACAAGAAATAACAAGCATTGGAGAGGATGTGGAGAAAAGAGAACCCTCATACACTGCTCTTGGGGATGCAAACTAGTGCAGCCACTATGGAAAACAGTATAGAGATTTCTCAAAAACATACATGCACCTCTATGTTCATTGAAACTTTATTCACAATAGCCAAGACTGGGAAGCAACCCAAGTGCCCATCAATGGATGAATGGGTAAAGAATATATATTTAAATATATTTAAATATAAATATACACACAATGGAATATTAGTCGGCAATAAAAAAGATGAAATTGTGTGATTTGTGACAACATATATGGGCCTTGAGGGTATTATGCTAAGTGAAATAAGTCAGACAGAGACAGACAAATACTGTATTATTTTACTCATATGTGGAAGATAAACAAACAAACAATCATATCAATAAGGAGACCAGACTAGTGGTTACTGTAAGGGAAGGGGCAGGCAGAGGGCAAAAGGGGTAAAGGGGCACATATGTATGGTGAGAGATGGAAACTAGAATTTTGGTGGTGAACATGATGCAGTCTATTCAGAAGCTGAAATATAATGTTACACATCTGAAATTTACAAAATGTTGTAAACCAATGTGACTTCAATAAAATAAATATTTATTTTATATAGTAATATATAATATATAAATATATAATTATAAATATTATATATATATTTGTAAGTCAAATAGACATCTAAAACCCAACATATCAAAAACTAAACTTCTGTTCTTCCCTCCAAACCTTTTCCATCTGCTCCACCTAGACTAAAGGCAACTTCATTCTTCATACGTCAGCCTCCCATCCCCATATTTTAGTCATCTTTATCTTCTGTCTTTCTCATACCCTACAATCTACCCATCAGCAATTCCTGCTTCTGGCTGAATTGGAAAGCCTCTCCCTAGCCTGGATGCAGCCTGTGGACTCTGAGCATGATCTGAGGCTCTTCATTCTGGAGGCCGCATCTGAAGGGAATTTAAAGCTCTGAGTTTTCACAGAGCCTCTCAGGCTGGGTGTTTCTGCTTTCCCCCTCCTTTAAGCTGTGTCTCCTATACCAGCCTCCCCCTTCAGACTCCAGGGCACCAGTCTCTTCCCTTAGCTTGAGCCCAAGTCTCCTTGGTTCCTAACATGCTTCAATACTCTTAAGATTTGGGACTGGGGTTTGGAGGTGTGGGGGAAGGAGCACTTGAGGGCTGATACTCAGTCTTCCGTATTTTTGGTAATGTCATATCCTCCTTCTGGCCCTTACTCTCATTTATAAAATGGATATCAGAATCCCCACTTACAAGGACTGAGCTCACCTCCAGAACTTACCTACCTGCCACTCCCATAGGAAGCACTGGGTCTCTAGGAAGGGATTTATACCCATATACCATGCAACTGAGATCACTTATGCAGATATTGGACACACTTGGTATGATGGGGACTGTCAGGTGGGTCCATGAGTTCAGGCTGGACATCTGTGCAGCACCAGATACTCATCCTGGGCAAGAATAGGGGTGTGGGCACTTCTGTGGCAAGTCTTAAATAAAAGCAAGAGAGGGGAACCATATAGATACTAGTGCCCCTACCCCAGAACTCTAAGAGATCTCTTCTCTGATTTCCAACTTTGGAAAGTGGTTTGTATTCCAATTCAAGGTCTGTTCATTAAGTTCCTATTATGTGCAAGAATTTCTCACATGCAATTCACAGAGAATCCTGAAAAGTAGGGGATATTGCTCGGGATGTGCCAGGCCCAGGGTTTTGACGCTGGGTGTGAGAGTCTGGTGAGAGTTCCCCCTCAGATCTGTTATGTGAGCATATTTTCTATTGTGAATTTGGATGTGTTCATGCCGCCTTGTGGGCTGGGGCCAGGAATGCCCTGACTCTGGTGAGGGGTGCTGCTGCTGTCCTGGGTGCTAAGTGCCACCTTGTATGCCTGAGTGATCCAAGAGAGACCAAATGGGACTTGAAACCTTTGGTCTTTGAAACTAAAGCCCAGCTGAGTGAAAATCTGTGAAGACTCATGGCTTTTAACAACTGAGGAAGCAAAGACCCTTCAATAGAAGAGAAGATATTCAGTGACAAAAGAAGGCTGTCCTGACCCAATAAGACCAGATTCATACAGATCTCCAGCATGACTTCTCTGTGCAGATTCTGTGTGGAGGGCTCAGTTGGCTCCACTCCTTCTTGGGGAAGTCCATAACATCATCCTTGAATGTTGCCAGCTCCTAAAATACAAGTGTATGTACGCTCTATCAGCAATCAATAAAGTGTCCATGAGATAAAGATGACATCATAGGGAAGGTGGAGGAGATGTATGGGAAATATTTTTGACAGTGTTCAGACTTTGGAGTTATACTAAACAGAAACCGTCAAGCAGAAATTCCAACTCTTCATAAATTCACTAATTACAACCATATGTCTTTCCTTCCTGTCTTAAAAGATAAGTTGTCTTTCTCTTTATCCTCTCATCCTATGTTCTAGGCATTTTTTCCCCTGATTTTCTCTAGGCGTCTGCTCTCACAATTCTCTCTATTGTTTTGGTCAATCTTCAAATTGTCCCTCTTTGAAAATTCTTCCTCAGCTTATAAACAAAAATGTTCAACTTTTGCTCTTTCTAAATGGTTTCCATTTTGTTGTTAGAAGAAAAAATAGAGCCTTTGGAAAAGAATTTAGGAATATAATGACATGAACAACACTGATGGGCCATCATTTAACAGGCACTGTAAAAAGATGGAGAGATGCAGATAAACAGAGAGCAGGGAGCTTGGAGGTAAAATCAAGGAGATATAACATGGAGAACAGAAGCCCATATATACTACTCTTCTGCAAAGCAGGGAGGGCATTCAAGAACTTGCACATTTTTGAGGCAATATGCGGAGTTGCAAGAATGAGGCAGTGTCTTCAGGAGTCTTTTCCCCAGGCTGAGAGGAGAAAGAGCAGACCTCGGGCCTCTAACAGAGCTCATGGCCGTCCTAGGCAGGTTATCCCCACCTCCCAGGCCAGGGCCTCCACTATTCAAAAAGGTACAGAGAATATAACACTAAATGCATACATGTAGCTTGGATGGGAAGACAGATGTCCCAAATAATTTTGGAGGAGTGTCTATGAGAAACCATCTGTACTAATCACAGCAGGTAGGAGGTCTGGATATAACCGGCAACATTAAGATAAACAAAATTTTTTTAAAAAGCAAGAACTTGGTTATTATGCACAGAAATGGTAGCAATAAAGCAACCATTAATCATTCTAGGATGTGTAGACCAGGAGATGGTGGTCACAGGGAGCCATTGAGGGGAGAAAGTGAAGACCCCGAGAGCTTCAATGCCTTGACTAGAATCACAGACTGGTAAGAAGGTGGAGCCAGATATGAACCGAGCTCTGTGTCTTCAAAGACGGGGCCCTGGCAGCACCCAGGCTTTCTCAGGGAAGTCTGAAAAAGGCTGTGTTGGTGTAAATGTGTACGGATATGGAGATAGCTTGGAGGTGAACTTGGGCATTCGGCAGCCTAGATGGGCATTTGGCAAGTTCTCGTCTGGGGAGGATCCCAGTTCCGGGGAATCCCTGAGTGCCCCCCTGTGCACATCACACACAGTATGGAGGGAACCAGGGCCAGCTTTATGCTGAGCTCATGCTTATGGAGTTCTGAATTTAATCCCTCATTGGATAATTGGGAAACTGAGGCCCATAGAGAGGCAGGAACTGGCCCATAGCACGCGACCGGCAGAGTCCAGAGGTAAGGGTATGTTCTGGTTTTTCTAAGCCATGGCTTGGACCCTTCCCATAGTGTTTGCTTTGGAAATTAGAAACGCTAAGATCTTGGGAAGCTTTTGTTCAAGCCTCTGTATGTGGGGGCCATTTACCTCTGGGCATCCAGAACATGAGCACTGCCAAATACATAACGGTGACATTAGATGTAAGGATAATGGTATGGGATCAGAGGAGAAGCCAAAACAGGGAAAGTGACAAGAGGAAGACAAAAGAAGTTGGAGGAATTACGTACATGTGACACCAGTCCTCCAATTTTATAGGTATTATCCCACATATGCCTGAGGACATGTCTAGGAAGAACATGCTAATCTAATCCCTATTGTGCCAACAGGAGACACACAGGCCATGAGAGGCACCATGTCTTATCCAGGATCAAGAACCTGGAAAAGTGAAGAGTTGTGTCTAAACCAGGTCTGTCTCAAAGCTGGTACCCTGGCTGCACCCAGGCCTTCCCAGGGGCCTCTGGAGAAGGATGTGTTGGTCTAACTGGGTACAGATATGGTACTGCATGGAGAAGGGGGTAAGCAGTCAACAGCCCAGAGGACTGTTTGGATAGGTGTTATCTGAGGAGGGCACTCAGGTAAGGGAACCTCAAGAAGTGAAGTCAGTTCCTTGACAATAGATCCTAAAGAATTTGGAACCCCAGTAACCAGGCACCCACATTCTAGTGACAGCTTCATACTCAGCTCACCTGGCTAGAGAAACTTGATAGTGAAAGATGTTCTTCTTACTGCTATCCCACCAACCAGGGCACTGGCTTAAGGGAAGCACTGGAGTCAGAGCTTTTTCAGATGCTGCAGAAAATGGCTCAACCCTCATCCCTGATGCCTCTGGCCATTTGCCAGACGGTCCCATAAGGTAATTCAAGGTGGCCTAGGTCATACCAGTCTGCACCAGGCCACCTCATAGGGCCCTCCTTGGGTAGCTCCCATCACCTCCTGTTCAGTGTTGGTGGAAGAGGGACATGTGGGGAGGATCCGACCTTGGCAGGAAAAGGTTGGTGGACAGTTGATAACCTGGTCTTCCTGTCATGTTAACAGTCCAAGACAGCAGCTAGCAGGGTGGAAGGGATTCCTGAGGTGCCTCTTATGTGTGTTAATGTTAATCCAAGGCCTTCAGATTGTCATCTGTTTTACCTCCTTGGTAGAGGTCTGTGTAGACTGTGGTGTGTGTGTCTGGAGTGGAGAGAGTCACATGAGTGTGAGAGAGAGCAAAGACAGCTAGAGAGGGCTCTGATGCTTTCTGCCTGACTGCCAGGCACTGTCTTTACAGAACTCCCCACAGGAGATGGGACAGGAGGTGATCCATGGGGTCCTCTACTCCATCTTGCTGCAGGAGAGGAAGATGCCTGACACCACCAATAGAGTCCAGCACTGGCTCAGGATGAGTGCAGCGGCTGAGGAGACCCAAGTCCCAAGGGCCCTAGGACAGCCAAAGAGGGCCCACATCCCAGAAAGCCCTGATACTCCCCTGGGCTCCCTCCTAGAGCCCTGCTCCCAAAGGAATCTGGATCCCCCTCTCATCCTCCAACCAACCATCACTGCCCAGCTCCTGCCTTGGCCAGACATAAAGTCAATGTCCGCATATTTGTAGGAATGTCAGAAAAGAGACTTTTATACCACTTCACCTCATTTTCAGTCAAGAGTATTTTTGGATTTTTCTACAGATTTTCCAGTTTAAACTCCTGTCCCCAAGTGTCCATGTTGACCTGACAGTCCTTCCACAGCTTCTCCAAGTCTTACACATCATCATGACTAGTAGGGATGCTTCTACCCAAAAGGACATGGGGCTCATGCTATTATGTCTGTTGGTCTGCAATTTACTCTTCCAAGGAACACAGCCCTGTGGCCCCACCAGTTCAGGAGCTGGGGCCTCATGGGGCTGTACAACATTCCAGAAGAGACACCAGTTACCACAGTGATTCAGCCCTCCACTGATGTGGGGCCTTCTGTTGCCATTTCAACAGTGCTGCTCTGAGCATCCCATATGTCCTACTGTGCTCTGTGTTGTCATCTCTACAGTAGGATTTTTTGTCAGAAATTACAGGGATGATACTATTAATACAGGGAGGTGCTGTCAATATTAGCTACAAACTGAGCTAAGATACTAATATGTTTAATCATTCCCCACCTCAAATTCTTTTTTTAATGCTAAGAAACTTTCTTCCTGCTGTGGGCACTCATGTCCCACCTCTTACCACAGGAAACTGAGGGCTGGGGGTGTCATCTGAGCTCCAGTCCCAACCCACCTGGGGGTCCATGGTGCTGCTGCTGACTGCATGACCCTCCTCTGTCCCACCCCAGGGTGAAAATGCAACAAGAGTGAAGAGGAATGAGACCCACATGGTGTGGACTGTCCGGGCCGGCAAGCTGGAGAAGCTAGTGGAGCACCTGGTGTGCGCCTTCCTGGGCAGTGATCCCACCTATGTCCCCATGTTCCTGTGTATGTACAGAGCTTTTGCTACCACCCAACAGGTGAGCACCCTGTCCCCTGACAGCACAGTGGTGTGTCAACCACTTACTAGCTGTGAATCTTGGGAATAACACCATACCTATCTGAGCCTTAGTTTGCTCCTAGGGTTATTGTAGAGACTCAATGGGGTCCTGCTTGAAAAGTGCTTTTTGGGTGCGTGGCCCTGACGATAGGTCTGCTGGAGGAGCTGTGGTTGTGCTAATTGATCAGCTTCATCTTCCCCATAAGGAAGCCTCTGCCTCATCCCCCACTGTGCCTGTGGCCTTGGGCTGAACTGTTTTCCCATCTGAAAAAGAGATTTGAGATTTCACCTAAGGGGGTCCATGTCGTGGGTGAAGCCAGAACAGGGATCAGAGGGAGTAAGCAGAGGGCCCCCGGCCCACTCAAATATCTGTGATGGTGCTGGTTGGAGCTCACACATTCATCAAATATATAGGAAGCCCCATGAGGTGCGCGCACTTTTCTGGGCACTGACCATAATCCAATGCATAGAGAAGACAACAGCCCTGCCCTCCAGGGCTCCATTCTAGTTGGGAGTCAGACAGTCACACTATTCTTCACAAGCAGGTACCGTCCACAGTAGAGTCGATGTGACGCCCTCCTGGTCTCCTCTAGATACAGATGCATCCTTCCTTTTTCTGATGTGGATGGCAGACCCCTGCACCTACTGAAAAAGAGAGTGGGCTTTGATCAAGTAGGAGGGCCTCCTCTCTACCCAGAACTGTGAAGGGAGTGTGGGCTTGTGAATCAGAGGTACTGGCAGAACCTGGCATCCCACACATCTTTTGATTCCTACAGGAGGGCAGAGATCTGAGAGATTCTCCTAGAGAAGAAGAAAGGCGTCGTAGAGAGCTGTGAATGGGGCTTTGGGTACTTTGGGAGAGCAGAGAGGGGTTGGAGGCCAGAGTTAGCCCATAAAAGAATCCATACCCTCCCCCTCCCCATCCCAAGGCTGCCTCTACCTCCCAGCCTGGGCCTCAGAATAGGAGGTGCCGGGAGCATCCTGTTCACTAATCTGGTAGAACCTCAACAGTGGGTGCTCAGCTAGTGCTCAGGGGACTCAGTGTGTTCTCAGGGGCCAAGTGCCCCCGCCCTGTTAGAGATTAGTGTCAGTGGGATGGAAAGACCCACACAGGGCACCTAGTGAATCAGGCTGCAGGTAGTCACAGGAGCTCAAGTTTGACCTATTAAGGAGGGCCCTGGGAAGCCTGGCAAGAGACATAGTGCATTTGTTCCCTCATTGCTCACATATTCACGAAGCACTTACTGGCACCAGTGAGTGCAAGGTACAGAGCACACTCCACCATTCCCTGCCCTCATGGATTTGACATTCCAGTGAGCGAGGGGCAGGGAGACGGAGGAGTTGTCAGGCTTCCCTTAAGAAGAGAGAGGTGATCAAACCATTGACCAAGGTCTCTCACTTACAAAGGCTTTTTGCCATTCACTCCTTGGTGCCCAGGCCTGTCTCAGCCAGGACTGCCAGATTCGAGGTGGACAAAAAGTAGGACTGGACAGCCAGGAGCAGGAAGCACAGGAGCCCAGGCCCCCACAGGGGAGAGCAGTATGGAAAGAAAGGCCAGTTCTCTGACCCTGCTGTCTATCTGTCTATCCTCAGGCCCATCTCCTCCATTCTGGGTACCTGGCTGGACCAGTACTCTGAGGATTTTTTCCAGCCCCCAGAATTCCCCCACCTGAAGATGCTGTTGGCTTACTTAGGGCTCAAAATGCCAGGGTCAGACCTGGAGTGCCATGCCCTCCTCTCCTCTCACAGCTGGAGCACTTTGAGACCACTGAGGCAGAGATTGAGGGTGAGGAGGACTTGGGGTGGGTGATGTGGGCATGTGTGGAGGGGATGGGGCTGGGCCACATAGCACAGAGCCTCCAGAACCTGCGGTTGGGCCAGGAACAATGAGGTGGCTCAGATCACTCTCCCCATGACTACAGTCTATGAAGACTTCCTGGGAGTTGGTTCTGAGACTGAGACTTCATTAATTGGTCTGAGAGTTTTCCGTTGTTTGAGAGGGACATGCAAAGGCAGTCATGTTGATGATATTTTCTTTTCTTGGAGCTACAGCAGCACCTCCAGAGCAAGCTCCAGAACCACCTGAAAAGCTCATGGTGGCTTCAAGTGTAGTTCCCGCTACAGCTCAGGACACAGATTCAGAATCAGAAACACAGCAGGCTCAAGCCACAGCTCTCATTCAGCTGTAACACCTAGAACAACCACCTGCATCATCTCCTTAACTAGTCTCAGCTCCTGAGCTGCAGGGAGTGCCAGCTGTAGCCCCAGAGAATTCTTTCCATTTCCCTATAATAGCATTTTTTCATTTTTGTTTCTATCTTACACATACTTAACGGTTTCCTGTATTTCATCTTATAATATTTACCTAAATAAAATTTAACTCTTTGATCCTTTTCAATTCTACATTTAACTGGCATGAAGTACACTCACGATGTGGCACAACCATCCACACGGTCTAGTTCAAGAACATTTTCATCACAGAGAAACCCTGTACCTACGAATCAGTCAGTCCTCCTTCCTCTCACCCTAGTCCCTGGCAACCACTCATCTTCTTGCTCACTCCATGGATTTACCTCTTCTGGATTTTTCCTATAAGTGGAATCCTACAATATGTGGCCTTTTGTGTCTGGCTATGTAATGTATAAGGAGATTGATTAACCATTTTTTGTTGTTTTTAATAAAAATACCAGTTTTTATTGGGCCGGCCCGGTGGCATAGTGGTTACGTTCACACGCTCTGCTTCAGCGATCTGGGATTCGCTGGTTCAGATCCCAGGCACAGACCTACGCATTGCTCATCAAAGCCATGCTGGGGCAGCATCCTATATAAAATAGAGGAAGATGGGCACGGATGTTAGCCCAGGGCCAATCTTCCTCAGGACAAGGAGGAGGATTTGCAACAGATGTTAGCTCAGGGCTAATCTTTCTCAAAAAAATAAATAAAATAATAAAAGCATTAAAAAATACTAGTTTTTATTAAGAAGAAAAATCCCTGATCGGTCAAAGACTTTTTATAAAAATGAAGCCCCAATATTAAATAATTTCATGATCTTGGGATAGGGACCACTTTTATAAGTGTGACAAGAGAGCTGGAAACTATAAGAGAAATGTCTGGGGCAGTGAGACACCTTTCAAATCTTTCATTTTCTTGGATAGGCAATTTTTAAATTTTCCTAGTGTGCCTATCACAAAAATATTAAAATCACACATTAAATATGTCCATTTATTATTAATATGTCAGGTAAGAAAAGACGTTATATAGTTTAAAGTTCTAGAGAGATAATTAATTTACATTTACTAAAATAATGATTTAAATTTGAATAAGAGAAAAAGATATGCTCCTTCTACCAAGAAATAATTGCCCATAGCAAGTGGATACTATCTTTGCAGTCCTTTCCCTTCAAGTGCAGCGGGGAGTGTGTGTGTGCGTGTGTGTGTCTGTGTGCATCTGTGCGTCTGTGTGTTTGAGGGTGTGTAGGGGGGGGAGCCCAGGGCTGTGCTCTCCTAGTACCTGATGTCACACAGGTGGACACACACAGGCCCTGTGTCCTTGTGCATTCTCAGTGGTCACACATCACAATTTACTCAGCAGCCTCGGCTGTTGAACAATTGGGAGATTCAAATTTTTCACTCATAATTGTACTGAGGGAAAAATTGTACATCTACGTCCATAAATCTCTATTTTTTTAGAACTGATCCCAAGAAGCAGAATTTCTGGAACAAAATTTATTCACCTTTTTAAGGCTTTGGCTGCAGTTTTCAATATCTATGGTCTCTTTATGAAGTTTGAGCCTTCTTTGGAAGAGCAGAGACTCCAGAGATAGGAGGTGACACCTGAAGGAGGGAGGTAGACAAGCCAGGAGGGAGGCCATCAGGGTACCTGGGAGTGAACAAGGAGCGGAGAAAGGACTGCTCAAGCCCCGTCATCCACGTTCCTCCCCACAGCACCCCCTACTCCATGTCCTGAACACACCTCACCCAGGCCCTTCCCATGACACACCCCAGGCCCAGGCCCAGGCCACCCCAGCCCTGCCTGATCCATAACTCAGTAGAGCAGCCAGGCCCTGCTTCCAGGCCAGTGAAGGGGCAGTCAGGACAAGGCCTTTCCGCTTGTTCCCCCTCCCCCTGGCTTAGCCCCTTCCTCTCAGGAAGGAACCTCTAAGGGCATATCAGTGAGTTATAGACATGACCTTGAATGTGTTCATCTAGATGAAAGTTTTTAGTTACAACAGCAAGAACCACGTGAACTTTGTGAGCAAAAGCGACCTTTACAAAGCAGATCACTTGCTCATGGAGGCTGCAGGATGGCTAGACCCTCAGCCAGGGGCTTTGGTACTGGGCATAGTCCCTAAACATCCCTCTGGCTCCACCAGTAGTGACCCCTGGCCCCCACCCCTGCCAGTCCCCAACCTTGGTGTCCCTCACATTCAGCTTTGTAAGTGAGGGGGCTCTGCTTCTTGCTAAAGACCTGAAATACGTAGAAGGGGGGAGCCCTCACCTCCCTCAAAGTAAGATCAGGGGAGTCCACTTTATCTGAGTCTGTGCATGAGGCCGTGGTTAGCAGTCTCTCTCTTCTCTGCCAAGAGATGGGGCCACTCAATTTGAGAACAAAAATCCTCAGAGGAAGGAAACTCCAGGCTCTCCCCCGAGAAAGAGAGAAGCTCCATTGAACAGGGAGCAGGTGAAAGTGGAGAGTAGTGAGGACTACACAGAAGGGCTCCCATGGGCTGGGGCAGGGCTGTAATGGTTAGGGGCACAGGTTCTGTGTTGGTTCGTAGGAATTGCCTGGATTCATAAGAGCCGTGCATTCATTAGACGTGGAGAATGGAGTGCAAAGTTCTAACTGGTCTTTAGTCAGAGTTCCATTAAAGGAGGAGAGAGTAGAATCAATAGAGACAATATTTGCAGAGATAATGGTGAGAACATCCCAGAACTAAGAAAATATTTAAGTCTACAGATTTTAGGTGCCCAGGAAATCTCAAGCAGAATAAATAAAAATAAATCAACCCTAGGCCACTTGTATTGTTTATATTTTTAAATTTTCTGTATATCATGATGTTTTGACATCTTAAAAACCTTCCTGGCTGGGGAGAGACTGCTCTTCTCAGGGCTATTCAATCATTAGAGTTAGAAAAAGGCCCAGACAGGAGCATGCCTTTGATGTGGAAACTACCCAATCCAGAGCCATACCTCCTGTATCCGGCCCATACACCCCAGGAGGCAATATTCCTCTGCCTTAATCATCTCTGTACCAGGTACAAGGCAACTAGGGACTATCCCCATAGCCTAGAGCCCACTGAAATTACTCCACTAGCCAATTCTAAACTGTTTACCCTGTTCTACTTTGCCTTTCCTGCAGAAACTCCAAAAAAGGCCATGGCCTAGGCTCCCCACTCCCTCCTGCCCCTCTGCCTTCTGACCATGCTAGAGCTTTCCCATGTGGCTCTGCATGGCCTGCTGTCTCTCCTGCTTCTCGGACCTGTGAGTATAACATTGTTTTCCTGAGCCTCTCCTGTGTCTCCTCCTGTGGGCACACCTGACTGACCATCACATAAATGAATAAAACACCACTGAATAGTGTTAAATCAGAAAACCAAAACAAAGAACAAAATATTAAAAGACACTGTACTCTAAAAGGAGTGGCAGTTAGATTGTCAGCTGGTTTCTCAATAGTAAAGGAAGCAAGAAAACAGAAGAATGATATTATACAAGGGCTAAAGGAAAATAGCTGCCAACCTGGACTTCTTTACTTGACGTGATTTTAACCTTTTTGAAGTTCAACATAATATAGGTTAATTCTCCTATGAGACTTCTTATATCTGGGTGTCCTTGGGTTTTGCCTTCCATCCCTATTGTTTCAGGATGGGCAAATTTCTTCTTGGTAAATGTAGCTTTAGGGACTCTGTTCACTTCTCTGGGTTCATAGCTTTCTCTGAAATCTTGCTTTTGGTAATTCAAATCTTGGTTGCTTTTATGAAGATTTCAAAAAAGATATGTAGTATTTTTAGTTGAGAGCAGTGGGTAGAAGTAACCACGAGGTTAAGGGAAGACACTTGTCTCCAATATGTCCCACAGTTGTGAAACAATTACTATTCAGTTCCTTAGTTTCTTGGCAGGGCATAGAGTACTCTCTGTAATCTGGAGACAAATAACACAAGGATTTAAACTCCTCAGATCAGTCATCAAGGGGAAGGATTCCATCGTAGGAGAAGTAAAACTGGGAAGAGATGACAAAAGGGCAACTCTGAATGTTCCAATTGATGATAAATTTTAATTTTATTTTGTTTAAGAATATCATCAATTTTTCTATAGCTGTATATTAGTAGCACATATTATATAAAAATATCCAAAAGTAAAAACTACGGGACCAATAAGGAAAATATTTAAAACAAAATATATTAAAAATGAAAATATTATTAAAATATTTAAAGTAAAGAGGTAATTTAAATCAACAGCAACAACAAAAAGAACAGAATATTTACCCTTTTAATCAGTTAAAAGGAAAGGATTCCTTGTTCTTTAGCCATAAAATAAAAAGAAATAAAGAAAAAAAGTATATTTGAATATATAAAGTCTATTCTTAAAAACAGGAAGCAAAAGCCCAGTTGAAAAAACGAGCAAATAATATGAAAATACATTTAAATAAACAGTATGAACATAAGTGCATACTCAATATATTTAAAAAAAAAAAACAACACCATGTTTTTCCCTTCGGAAGTTGGCAAAGGTTAAGTAACAGGATTTCAGAGATGCCAGGGTCAGCACCACCCTCTCCAGGAGCCGGAACCTGGATACGCAGTTGAGGAGGCGGAGGAAACGGAAGGACGCGCGGGACTTGTGGGGACTGTAGTCCATGAAGCCGCCTTGAGGATGCAAGCCCGCCTGGGTGATACGAGTCCCAGGCGCTATGGGACAGGACTGGGAGGAAAGGGTTAGAGCGGTGGCGGTGAGATTGGGATGGGAGCCCGCATGTGCGCATGCGCCGAGAAGAGCGCACTGCGCATGCTCCCCGGGGCAGTTGCAAGCTCTTTAACTACCTGCTCTCCGCGCTCTTGCCGCTTGAGACTGGTCTTTGGTACTGAGACCGCGGCGGGTTGGTGGTGTTCAGCGGATTGTCAAAGTCTAAGATGAATACAAACTAAAAGGCCAAGTTCAAAACAACTTTATAAGAGCTTTACTCCCCGCCAAAGGCGAATTTCGCTGTGACCTGACGCGTTAGTCTTGATCTCCTTTAGGCCAGTTGTGTCCCACTGACCTGTCTCCTTGCACAGACTTTTCCAGCCACTTTCACTCCCTGAGACCTCGGAGTCACCTCCTCAGGAGTCCCCAGCCCTCTGTAGAACCCCAGAGGTTCTGGCAGCAGCAGAGCCTGCTAGGACCCTCCTGCCAAGGCCGTTTGCACGAGCCTCAGTAGACAAGCCCAGGCTGTTAATTTCTGAGTCTGAGATCCACCAGAGCTGTGACCCTTTGTTTTGCAGTGTAAGCGCGCATCATTTGGCAGGTGAAGAGAGAGTGAATTTCAGTCCTCAGAGTAAATGTCCTCCTAAAGTACTCTCTGTACCTTTGTGTTTGTGTGTTGCTTCTTTTTATCTTCCACTTATGAGTGACAGCACACACTATTTGTCTTTCTTCGTTTGACTTTTTTCACTTAGTATGATACCCTCAAGGTCCATCCATTTTGTCTCAAATGGCAAGATTTCATCTTTTTTTATTTTTTATTTTTATTTTTTGCTGAGGAAGATTCACCCTGAGCTAACATCTGGTGCCAATCTTCCTCTGTCTTGTATGTGAGCTGTCACCAAAGCATGGCTACTCCCAGGCAAGTGGTGTAAGTGGCGCCAAGGAACTGAACCCAGGACGGCGATGCTGAGCACGCCAAACGTAACTAGGCCTTAATTAGGCCACCTGGGCTGGCCCGGTTTCATCTTTGTTATTGCTGTGTAGTATTCTATATACTCTCTCTATATATTCTATATATATATAGAATATGTATACATAGAATTTACCACATCTTCTTTATCCGTTTGTCTGTCTATGGACACTTAGGTAGTTTCTATGTCTTGCTTATTATTGATCATGCTGCAGTGAACATAGCAGTGCATATCTCTTTTTGAATTAGTGTTTTTCTGTTCTTTGTATAAGTACTCAGAAGTGGAATAGCTAGATCACATGGTAGTTTTATTTTGAATTTTTTGTTGTTGTTGTTTGTTTAGGAAGATTGTCCCTGAGCTAACATCTGTGCCAGGCTTCCTCAATTCTGTATGTGGGATGCCACTGCAGCATGTGTTGATGAGTGGTGCATAGGTCCATGCCTGGGATCTGAACCAGAGAACCCCAGGGCACTGAAGCAGAGTGTGTGAATTTAACCACAATGCCACCAGGCCAGTCAC
This sequence comes from Diceros bicornis minor, assembly GCF_020826845.1. Classification (NCBI taxonomy): domain Eukaryota; kingdom Metazoa; phylum Chordata; class Mammalia; order Perissodactyla; family Rhinocerotidae; genus Diceros; species Diceros bicornis. Next base: position 77,106,609 of record NC_080744.1, read on the forward strand.
CGTGTTTTGTATTTTTTGAGGAATGTCCGTCCGTACTGTTTTCCATAGTGGCTGCACCAATTTGCATTCCCACCAGCAGTGTACCAGGGTTCCCTTTTCTCCACATCCTCTGCAACACTTGTTATTTCTCATCTTGTGAATTATAGCCAGTCTGATGGGCATGAGATAATATCACATTTTGGATTTCATTTGCCCTTTCCTCATATTTAGTGGATATGAACATCTTTCCATGTGCCTGTTGGCCACGTGTCTATCTTCTGGAAAAATGTGTGTTCGGGTCCTCTGCATTGTTTTTAATCAAGTTGTTTGTTTTTTGTTATTGAGTTATATGAGTTCTTTCTATATTTTGGCTGTTAACCCCTTCATGCATATATGATTTGCAAATATCTTCTCCTGATCAGTAGGTTGTCTTTTTGTTTGGTGGATGGTGTTTTTGGCTGTGCAGAAACTTTTTAGTTTGACGTAGTCCAATTTGTTTTTCACCAATTTCCTTAAATTATTGGCTACAAATGTTCCTTATTCCTTTCCTTTTGCATCTCCAGTAGTTGATCTCCTAATAATTCTATTTTGAATCTGTTTCCTGACACAGTACTGTATTTGGGAAGAGGTCTGTGTTTTCACAGTGTGAAATGACAAGACAATGAGGTCCACTAGAAGGCACCCCCAAAACAATGGATTCTACAGAGTTAGTTTGATCCACCTACAACCCTGTGAAGATGAGTAAGTTTGAATGTGGATTCCTCTGCTGTCAGAACCAGGGAGCACTGCAGCACTCCTGCAATTTCTCATCTGGCCGCCAGAGGGCAGTGCGTGGCAGCTCATGACAATGATACTGCCCTGATCCAACAGTTTACAAGTTAATCTTCAGAATGTTTTATAACCTTAGAGTATTTCTTTAAAGATAATTTATTTGCTTTTCTGCTTCAATTTCATTGGAATGTGATGAAAATTTCCTACAAGTAACAACTATAGGTAATGCAGTAACTGGAAGTTGTCCTTTATTACACGCGCAGACATGTAAAATTATGAATGACTGAGTGAAGGTGGACCCTTAACATAGCATATAAAATTAACACAAAACAGATCAAAGGCCTAAATTTAAGAGCTAAAACTATAAAACTGGTAGACTAAATCCTCAACCTGAGGCTCAGAGCCTTACCTGGGGTCACCCAGGTAAAAAGAGGCTGAGCAGTGTTCAGAACCTCAGTCTCTGTCTTTGGAGTGTGTGCTCCATCCACACTGCTCCTCCCTGGAACTCGGGGATCCAGAATTCCTAGAGATCCGATCTCCTAGGCCTGGAAACCTCACTGGACTCAGGGGGCACTGTCATCCCCTATGGCTGAGGCTTGGCATATCTAGGAAGACTTGGGAAGGCTGGGAAGACACCACACTGAGCACTGTGGGCTCTCCCCAGTACCAGGACCAGCCAATCTCTGAGCAGGAGGAGGTTTCCCTCTGGGCACCAGGAACAAAGGTTCACGTGAGGTGAGAGGTGAGAGGTGAGAGGTCCCTGCTGCAGCATCTGGGTGCAGCGTCTTTTCAGGCGGGCCCCACAGGGGTTTACACGTACTGGGTTCCAATCCTGCCTCTGCCTCTCTGTGGGGCATAGAAGGGGCAGTCTTTAGGCCTCAGGTTCCTCAACAGTCCCACAGAGACAGCATTTCTACCTCCCTCATAGAATCGTTATGGGGATTCAGTGAGATGATTCATGTGCAGAAGAGAGAGCCTGGTAAGGACTCAGTAATCCTGAGATGTACCTGCTGATGTTACCCCCCTGGGAGCCCACTGCTGCCATGGCCTGAAACTTCAAAAAGAGACCTTAGATATTGAAAACTGCAGTCAACACCTAGAAATGTATATAAATTGTGTTCCAGAAGTTCCATTTTTACAGATAAGTTCTAAACAAATAGAGATTTATGGATACAAGTGTACTCACAGTACAATTATGAGAGTGAAAAATGGGCAATGGTCCAATTGTTCAACAGTGGGGGCTGCTGAGTAAATTGGGATGAGTGACCACTGAGAATGCAGAGAGGGCAGGACTGACTGTGCGTGTCCACCTGTGGGGCATCAGGTACTAGGAGAGCACAGCCCTGGGCTCCTGCCCTACACACCCTCACACACACACATACATCAATGCACTTGAAGGGAAAGGACAGCAAAATGCAATCCACTTGTTATGGGCAATTACTTCTTGGTAAAAGGAGCACATCTTCTTTTCATATTCAGATTTAAATCATTATTTTACTGAATATACATCAATTATCAGTCTAGAACCTTAAACTATATAATGTAATTTATTACATGATATATTAGTAAGAAATGGAAATATTTAATGTGTGATTTCAATATTTTTGTAACATACACATTAGAAGAACTTAAACGTTGCTTATCCAAGAAAATGAAAGATTTGAAATGTGTCTCACTGCCCCAGACATTTCCCTTATGGTTTCCAGCTCTCTTGTCACAATTATAAAAGTGGTCCCTAATGCAAGATGATGAAAAGATTTAATATTTGTGCTTCATTTTTATACAAAATCTTTGATCTATCAGGGACTTTTCTCTTTAATAAAAACTGGTATTTTTTAAAAAAACCAACCAAAAAAATCATTACTCACTCTCCTCCTACATTACATAGGCAGACACAAAAGGCCATATATTGTAGGATCCCACTCATAGGAAAAATCCAGAAGAGGTAAATCCATGGAGTGAGAAAGAAGATGAGTGTTTGCCAGGGACTGGGGTGAGAGGAAGGAGGACTGACTGATTCGTAGGTACAGGGTTTCTCTGTGACGAAAATGTTCTTGAACTAGATTGTGGGGTTTGGTTCTGCAACATCGTGAGTGTACTTCATGCCAGTGAAGTGTACAATTGAAATGGATCAAAGAGTTAAATTCTATTTAAGTGAATATTATAAGATAAAATATAGGAAACCCTTAAGTATATGTAAGATAGAAACGAAAAGTTAAAAAAGTGCAATTATAGAGGAGGGGAAGGAATTCTCCGGGGCTACGCTGGCACTCCCTGAAGCTCAGGAGCTGAGGCGACTTGCTGAGATGATGTAAGTGGTTGTTCTAGGTCTTAAAGAGCTGTGTCTTGAGCCTTCTTGGGCTCTGAATCTCAATCTGTGGCTCTGATCTGTAGCAGGCACTAGAGTTGCAGCTGGTGCTAGTTCTTGAGGTGGTTCTGGATCTTGTTCTGAAGGCCCTGCTGTAGCTCCAAGAAAAGGAAATATCACCAACACGACTGCCTTTGCATGTCCCTCTCAAAGAAAGGAAAACTCGCATACAAGTTAGTGATGTCTCAGCCCAAGAACCAACCCTATGAAAGACTTCCCAGATGGTAGTCCATGGAGAGAGTGATCTGAGCCACCTCATTGCTCCCTGCCCAACCCCAGGCTCTGGAGGCTCTGCTCTGTGTGGCCCAGCCCCAACCCCTCCACACACACCCACATCACCCACCCCAAGTCCTCCTCCCCCACAGTCTCTGCCTCAGTGGCCTCAAGGTGCTCCAGCTGTGAGAGAAGAAGGAGGGCACTGCGCTCCAGGTCAGAGCCTCGCATATTGAGCCATAAGTAAGCCAATAGCATCTTCAGGTGGGGGAATTCTGGGGGCTGGTAAAATATCCTCAGAGTACTGGTCCAGCCAGGTACCCAGAATGGAGGAGATGTTCCTGAGGATAGACAGGTGGATAGCAGGGTCTGGGAACTGGCATTTCCTTCCACACTGCGCTCCCAGGGCTCCCCTGTGGGGGCCTGGGCTCCTGTGCCTCCTGCTCTTGGCTGTCCAGAGGCTAGTCCTACTCTTTGTCCGCCTCCAGCCTGGCCATCCTGGCAGAGACAGGCCTGATTGCCAAGGAGGGGCTGGCAAAAAAGCCTTTGTACTGAGAGGCTTTGGTCAATGGTGAGATTGCCACCCCTCCTCCTCAGGGAAGCCTGACACACTCCTCTGTCTGGCTCCCTACCTCCCGCCCACTGGAATGTCAACTCCATGAGGGCAGGGAGTGCTGGAGTGGGCCCTGTTCATTGCACTCCCTGGCACCAGTAGGTGCTCCATGAATATCTGACCAGTGAGGGAACAAAGGGGTGTCTTGCCCAGGCTTCCCAGGGCCCTCCTAAAACCCCAAACTGTAGCTCCTGTGCCCAGGTGCTGCCTGATTCACTAGGTGCCCCATGTGGGTCTCCCCTCCCACTGACACTAATCTCTCATATGGTGGGATGTACCAGTGTCCGGAGCACTCACTGAGTCCTCCAAGCCCCAGCTGAGCACCCACTGTTGATGTTCTACCAGAGTAGTGAGCAGGATACTCCCCACACCTCCTGTTCTGGGTCCCAGGATGGGGGTCGAGGCAGGGCTGAAATGGGGAGGGGACAGGTATGTCTTCTTGTAGGGGCTGACTTGTCCTCCAGCCCCCGCTCTGTTCTCCCACAGCACCCATAGCCCCATCCACAGCTCTCTATGACAGCTTTCTTCTTTTCTTGGAGAATCTCTCAGACCTCTGGCCTCCTGCAGGAATCACAGGATGTGTGGGATGCCGGGTTCTGCCAGCGCCTCTGGTTCACGGGCCCCAACTCCCCTCACAGTTCTGTGTGGAGGCGAGGCCCTTCTCGGTCAAAGCCCCCTCACTTTTTCAGTTGGTGCAGGGGTCTGCTGACCTCATCAGATGAAGGGAGGATGTATCCAGATCTAGAGGAGACCAGGAAGGTGTCGCACTGACTATACTGTGGACAGTACCTGCTTGTGAAGTCTAGTGTGACTGTCTGACTCCTGAGTAGAGTGGAGCCCTGGAGGGCAGGGCTGTTGTCTGCTCTGTGTGTTGGATTATGATCAGTGCCTAGAAAAGCGCCTGCACCTGGTGGGGCTTCCTATGGATTTGATGAATGAATGAGCTGCAACCAGCACCATCACAGATATCTGAGTGGACTTGGTCCCCCCACCTCCACTCACCAAAGAGATCCCAACCCTGGCTTCACCCAGGACAGGGACCTCTGGATGGAGAATCAGATCTTCTTTTCACGAGGGAAAACAGCTGAGCCCAAGGCTGCAGGGACAGTGGGGGTGAGGCAGAGGCTACCTCATGGGGAAGAGGAAAATGATCACTTAGCACAACCACGGCCCCTCCAGCAGACCTATCCCCTGGACCAAGTGCCCCAAAAGCACTTGAGTCCTTACAATAACCCTATGTGGTTGATCCTCAAGTCACCCGACTGTTCTGAGAAGGAAACTGAAACTCAGATCATTGTAGTGATATTCCCAAGATTCACATCTTGTAGGCGGCCAAACCACCACTGTCCTGTGTGGGGGACAGGGTGCTCAACTTTTAAACAGCAAGTCCAGCACCTATTGGGTGGTAGCAAATGCTCTGTAGGTACACAGGAATGTGGGGACGTAGGTGGGGTCGTGCCCAGGAAGGTAGGCACCAGATGTTCCACTAGCTTCTCCACCTTGCTGGCCTTGATAGTCCAGCATGTGGGTCTCTTTCCTGTTCACTGTTGATGCATTTTCACCCTGGGGTGGGCAGAGGAGGGTCATACAGTCAGCGGCAGCACCATGGACCACCAAGAAGGTTGGGGCTGGAGCTCAGACTGAACCCTCAAACCCACAGTGACTTGTGGCAAGAGGCGGGACATGAGTGCCCAGGGCAGGAAAAAGGTTCTTGGCATTACAAGTAGAATCTTGGGTGAGGGTGACTAAACCCATGAGTCTGTTCGGACCATTTGTTAGCTGAGTTTGACAACACCTCTCTGCATTAATAGTATCATCCCTCTGATATCTGACGAAAGAACCCACTGTAGATTTGAGAAAACAGAGGCTTTTCCTGGGGCGGGAGTGATGAGGATAATAGATGTAGGATGTTCGGAGCGGCACTGTTGAAATGGCAACAGAAGGTCCCAAAAAGTGAAGGCCTGAATGGCTGTAACAACTGGTCTGTCTTCTGGAATGTTGTACAGATCAGTGCGGCCCCCGCTGATGACCTGGAGGGGCCACAGGGATGTGTTCTTCAGAAAAGCAAATTGCGGAGCAACAGGTATAATAACATGAGCCCCGTGTCCTTTTGGGTAAAGGCATCCCTGCTATTCCTGATGATGTGTAAGACTTGGAGAAGGTGTGGAAGGACTGTCAGGCCAACATAGAACCTGGAGATGGGACTTAAAACAGGAATATCTGTAGAAAAATGTAAAAATATTCTTGACTGAACATGAGGTGGCATGGTACAAAGGTTTCTTTTCTGATATTCCTACAAATACGTGGACAGTGACTCTGCATCTGGGCAAGGCAGGAGCTGGGCAGTGATGGTTGGTTGGGAGAGGAGATGGGGATCCAGATTCCTCTGGGAGCAGACTCTAGGAGGGAGCCCAGGAGAGTATCATGGCTTTCTGGGGTGTGTATCCAATTGTCTGTACCGGGGCTCTGGGACTTGGGTCTCCTCAGCAGCTGCACTCACCCTGAGCCAACGCTGGACTGTGTTCGTGGACATCTTCCTCTCCTGCAGGGACATGGAGTAGAGGACCCCATTGAGCGTCTCCTGTCCCATCGCCTGTGGGGAGCTCTATCAAGACAGTGCCGGTAGGCATAAGGAAAGCTTCAGAGTCTAGATGTCCTTGCTGGCTCTCATACCTATGTGGCTCTCTCCCCTCCAGACATACACACACTACAGTCTGCAGGGACCTCCACCAAGGGGGGATACACATGACATCTTAGATTAATGTTGGCACAGGTAAGAGGCACCTCAGGAATCCCTTTTCGCCCGTGCCAGCCCTGTCCTGGGGTGGGAACATGACAGGACCACCAGGTTATCAAATGGCCACCAACCTCTTTCTGCCAAGGGCACATCCTCCACACATGTCCCTCTTCCACCCACACTGATGTGGAGGGGATGGGGTCTGCCCAGAGAGGTCCCATAAAGGTGGTCTTGCCTAGATTGGTCTGACCTGGGCCAACTTGAATTACCTTCAGGGACCTCCTCGTGAAAAATGGCCAGAGGTGTCAGGGATGAGGCTTGAGCCATTGTCTGCACCATCTGAAAAGGCTCTGACTCCATGGTTTCCTGAAGCCAGAGCCCTGGTTAATGGGATAACAACAGGAGAATGTCTCTCTCTGTCAAGTGTGTATGGCCAAATGAGCTGGTATGAGGCTGTCCCTAGAATGTGGGTGCCTGGTTACGGGTCTGTTGGGGTCTATTGTCAAGAAAGTGACATCACTTCCTGTGGTCCCCATACCCGAAGCCCCTCCCCAGATAACAGGTATCCAAATAGTCCTTTGGGCTGCTGACTGCTCATGCCCGCTTCTCCATACAATACCATATCTGTACCCAGTTAGACCAACACGTCCCTCTCCACATGCCCCTGGGAAGGTCTGGGTGCAGCCAGGGTACCAGCTTTGAGGCAGACCTGATTAAAGGCACACCTCTAATTCTTATCGGTTCTTGATCCTCAATAAGCCATTGTGCCTCTCAGGGCCTTCTATCTCCTGTCTGCACACTAGGGATTATTATTCTAGCAAGTACTTACTAGGGATGTCCTCAGACATATGTGGGAAAATACCTATAAAACTGGAGCAGTGTTGTCACATGTAGGTAATGCCTCCACCTCTGTTTCCTTCCTCGAGTCACCTCCCCTATTCCTGCTTGTCTTCTGATGCCACTGCATAGTGCTAACATCTAAAGTCACTGTGCTTGTGTGTGTGTGTGTGTGCGCACGCTTGGCGGAGCTCAAGGTCTGGATGCCCAGAATAAAATGGCCCCCACATGTGGAGGGAGGGGCAAAAGCTTCCAAAGATCGTAGGATTTCCAATTTCCAAAGCATGGGAGGGGTTCAAGCCATGTCCTAGAATCTCGGAAAATACCCTCACCTCTGGACTCTGCCTGCATTGTGCTGTGGGACAGTCCCTGCCTCTCTCTGGGCCTCAGTCTCCCAGCATAGTGGTGGCCCTGGCTTTCTCCACCCTGGGTGTGATGTGGACAGGGGTGCGCTCAGGGGTTCCCCTGACCTGTGATCCTCCTCAGACAAGAACTTGCCAGATGCCCATCTAGGCTGCTGAATGCTCACCCTCACCCATGTGCCACCTGCTTATCTGTATGCAGCCCTTTCCAGAGCCCCCTGAGAAAGCCTGGGTGGAGTCAGGGCAGCATCTCCGCAGACACAGAGCTGGGTTGGTACCGGGCTCCACCTTCTTACCAGTCTGTGATTCTAGTCAAAGTACTGAAGCTCTCGGGGTCTTCCCCTTCTGCCCTCGATAGCTCCCCGTGATCACCACCTCCTTGTCTACACATCCCTGTGTTGTCCCTTCCCCTTGGGTGGGGACTAAATTTAGTGATTCACATCTCTTCTCTAGAAGATGGCAAAGTGATCCAATGTCACTTCCAAGATTTGGGTATAAAAAGTCCATGCCTAACCTCTTGTTCACTGTGACCTGTGTTCTCTCTGTCTTTCTCTCTCTCAGATCCCTGAGTCTGGGGAGCAAGCCTCTATGTCATGAGGTGCAATAAAGTGAGGCCCACGTGGCCTAGACTGAGGGAGACCAAGAGACAGAGAGGCACAGAGGCCTTCAGTCTGAACAGGATCCTGCCAAAACCCCTGAGTGAGCTCAGATCCTGAGTGAAGCAGATCCTGCCTCAGTTGAAACCGCAGCCCTGACCTCCTGAGAGACTCGGAGAAGCACCCAGCTGAGCGCTGCTGGATTCCTGGTCCACTCACACTGTAAAAGTATAAATATTTGTCGATTAAGCTACTCGGTTTGGGGAAATGTTGTCACACAGCAGTAGCAACTCATACTGTCCTCCTGCCCCAGGCCCTGCCCCCTTCCTTCCTCCCTCCCGTGCACTCCTCCAGGCTCCCTCCAGACACACCGACCTCCAGTCTAACCTCCTCTCTATCCAAAGTCACTTCTGCCTCCAAGAGTCACACTGTTGTGCCTTCTCTAAGGAAAACGACACCCAGCTTTGTGCAGGGCTGACCCCTTCTTGTCATGCTGCTGGAAACATAAATGTCACCTCCGCACAGCCTTTTCAGAGCTCTCACGTAGTGGAGCCAGGCACTCAACTGTAGCACCTGCCCTTTTCCATATAACATTTGTTCTTTTCACACAGCCTTTGGTTTTGTGCTTTTCTCCATCTTCCTCACCTGACCATGAGCTCCTACAGGGCAGGGACCTTGTTGGGTTTCTCCAGCACTGGCACTATTTGAGTGCTCAGAGCACAGTTGCTGCATCAATAGAAGAGATATTCTGCCCCACCACTGAGCAGCTCATTATTAGAGCCAAGTTCACGTCCATCCTGTTCAATGGACGAAGTGGATAAGTACCTAAGCTAATCCTGTGATTTAAACTTTTTGTTGGTGTGTTAGATTATGATGATTTACCAGATATCTCCCCGAATTCCAGTAGCACAGCACTATATATCTCCCCAGCTAACAGTGCTGGGTGTGTTCAGGTTGGAGAGACCACACTCTTTCATGTGGTCCTTCAGAAACCCACTGTTCTTCCCTCATGTGCCTTCTCCATCCCTAGGACATCATCCACATCTGCATCCATCGGCATCGGGGGAAAAATATGAAGAAATGCAGAGGGAGGTTTTTATCATCTGGGTCTCGAGTGGCACACCTCCATTCCTCTGCTCTTCCATTGGGAAAGACATGGTCATATGGGCGGGTGGGAGGCTTGAATTTGGAGTCCAGCTGTGTGCTCCAAGAAGGGGAGAATGATGGACAATGAAAGTTCTCTTCAATGGGTGACTCATTTAGGTTTATTGTGTTTTCAGATCTTTCTTGATTTTTACTGTAGGCCAAGCACTGTGCTAAGAGCTCGATGGAGGATTGCCTGAGCAGCCTCTTGCCCTGGGAGAAGCCCCCAATCTGCAGAGGGAGACTAGACATAGTGTGAAGTGCCTGCTATCCTCAGAGAAAAGGAGAAAGTGAGAGTGCTCTAGAAGGTCAGTGAGTAATTCTAGATTTAGAAGCTATCGTGAGCTCATATCAGTTGAAGTCCACTTTCAGACATAATGAAAATATGGTTGGTGGTGGTAGATGACAGCAGGAAGCAGAGAAGCAGTGAATTCTGTGCAAGATATAATTAGGAATACTATGCAGCCAGTAAAATTATATATGGAAAATATTGAAGGGCAGGGATAGTTATTCATCTTAAATAAATAGTGAATCAGAATATAACTGACCCTATATTTGGAAAAATTCTATGTCTATATTTAGATGAAAATATTCAAATATGTTGAGTGATAGTTTTCTGACTTTCTGAAATATTTTGTTTTTAATATAATCAAAGGATTCCAATAATATGCTCTGTTGGGATATTTATCAGGACATAGATACCTAGACATATACATACATACATACAAACAAACACACATACGTACATGCAGAGATAGGTAGATAGAGTGATGTATAGAGGAATGGAATCTATTGCAAATATGAGCTCCCGTCCTGGGTTTGTCAGGTGAACATATATTACTGGATGTCCTTTGTCATCTCAAATTCAACATGTGCAAAACTAATTCAAAAAATGTTTTCTTGCCACAAGCCAGTTTCTTTTTGTTTTCTTTTTATTGAGGTAACATTGGTTTATAACTTTATATACATTTCAGGTGTAGGTCATTTTATTCGGACTTCTGTGTACAGTACATCATGTTCACCACCAACAGTGTAGTTGTCATCTGTCACTTTGAAAATGACCCCCTTTATATTTTCCCCTCCCCCCACCCCCCTTCCCCAGTGGTAACCACCAATCCACTCTCTGTACCTTTGTGTTTGTCTGTTGTTTCTTTTTATCTTCCACTTTTGAGTGAAATCATACACTATTTGACTTTCTTTGTCTGAATGATTTCACTTAGTATGATACCCTCAAGGTCCATACATTTTGTCTCAAATGGCAAGATTTCATCTTTTTTTAAAAATTTTTTTGCAGAGGAAGATTCACCCTGAACTAACATCTGTTGCCAATCTTCTTCTTTTTTTTTTTGCTGAGGAAGATTGACTCTGAGCTAACATCTGTTGCCAATTTTCCTCTATTTTATATATGAGCTGTCACCACAGAGAGCCACTGCCATACGAGTGGTGTATGTCCACAGCCGGGAACTGAACCCAGGCCTGTGATGCAGAGCATGCAGAACATAGCTAGGCCTTAACCATAACACTGAGGCTGGCCCGATTTCATCTTTTTTATGGCTGTCTAGTATCCCATTGTATATGTATATATATGTACACCACATCTTCTTTACCTGTTCATCTGTCGACGGGCAGTTTCTATGTCTTGCTTATTGTTGATCATGCTGCAGTGAACATAGCAGTGTATATCTCTTTTTGAATTAGTGTTTGTCTGTTCTTTGTATAGGTAGTCAGATGTGGACTAGCTGGATCACATGGTAGTTCTATTTTTTTTTGTGCGTGAGGAAGATCAGCCCTGAGCTAACATCCGTGCTAATCCTCCTCTTTTTGCTGAGGAAGACCGGCTCTGAGCTAACATCTATTGCCAATCCTCCTCTTCCCCCCCGCTCCCCAAAGCCCCAGTAGATAGTTGTATGTCATAGTTGCACATCCTTCTAGCTGCTGTATGTGGGATGCGGCCTCAGCATGGCCGGAGGAGTGGTGTGTTGGTGCGCGCCCGGGATCCGAACCCGGGCTGCCAGTAGTGGAGCGCACGCACTTAACCGCTAAACCACGGGGCCGGCCCGGTAGTTCTATTTTGATTTTTTTTCCCCTGTGGTTCAGAGATTGGCCCTGAGTTAACTTTGCTACCAATCTTCCTCATTTCGCTTGAGAAAGATTGTCCCTGCACTAACATCTGTGCCAGTCTTCCTCAATTTTGTATGTGGGACACTCCCACAATATGGGTTGATGAGTTTGCATAGGTCCATGCCCGGGATCTGAACCAGAGAACCTGGGTTGCCGAAGCGGAGTGTGTGAACTTAACCAGTATGCTACCAGGCCGGTCCCTGTTTTGTATTTTTTGAGGAATGTCCATACTGTTTTCCATTGTGGCTGCACCAATTTGCATTCCCACCAGCAGTGTATCAGGGTTCCCTTTTCTTCACATCCTCTGCAACACTTGTTATTTCTCATCTTGTGAATTATAGCCAGTCTGATGGATGTGAGGTGATATCGCATTTTGGCTTTCATTTGCCCTTTCCTCATAGTTAGTGGATCTGAACATCTTTCCATGTGCCTGTTGGCCATGTGTCTATCTTCTTTGGAAAAATGTATGTTCAGATCCTCTGCCTTGTTTTTAATCAAATTGTTTGTTTTTTGTTATTGAGTTATATGAGCTCTTTCTATATTATGGCTGTTAACCCCTTCTTGCAGATATGATTTGCAAATACCTTCTCCCGATCGGTAGGTTGTCTTTTCCTTTGGTGGATGGTGTTTTTTACTGGTCAGAAACTTTTTACTTTGATGTAATATAATTTGTTTATTTTTTTCCTAATTTCCTTAGATAACTGACTACAAATGTTCCTTATTCCTTTCCTTTTCATCTCCAGTAATTGATCTCCTAATCTATTTTGAATCTATTTCCTGACACTGTAGTGTACTTGGGAAGAGGCCTGTTTTTTCACAGTATGAAATGACAAGACAATGAGTTCCACTAGAAGGCACCACCAAAACCATGAATTTTACAGAATTAGTTTGATCCACCTACAACCCTGTGAAGATGTGCAAGTTTGAATGTGGCTTCTTCTGCTGACAGAACCAGGGAGCCCTGCAGCACTCCTGCAATTTCTCATGTGGCCGCCAGAGGGCAGTGCATGGCAGCTCATGATAATGACACTGCCCTGATTCAACAGTTTACTTTACAAGTTAATCTTCCACAGAACATGTTTTATAACCTCAGAGAATTTCTTTAGGTGATTTATTTGCTTTTCTGCTTCACTTTCATTGGAATGTGATGAAAGTTCCCTACAAGTAACAACTGTAGGTAAGGCAGTAACTGGAAGTTGTCCTTTGTTACACATGCAGACATAAAATTATGAATGACTGAGTGAAGGTGGACCTTACATAAAATAACATATAAAATTAACCTAAAATAGATCAAAGGGCCTACATTTAACAGCTAAAACTATAAAAGTGATAGACTAAAACGTAGGAGCAAATCTATATGATCTGGATTTGGCATCTGTTTTTAAGGATGACACCAGAAACAACAAAAGGAAAAGGGATACACGGGATAAATGGCCATCGACATGGCTGCCTTTCCGTTTGGCTCTTACTGCGCTGCAGGCATCAGGCAAGAATTGCACAAGGTATTTCTCAGGTTATTCTCTCAACACCAGATTAAACAGTTCCGTTTCCTTTCTCCATTTAGAAATGGGGTCACTGAGGCTCAGAGCCTTACCTGGGGTCGCCCAGGTAGAAAGAGCTGAGCAGAGTCCAGAACCTTAGTCTCTGTCATTGGAGTGTGTGCTCGATCCACACTGCTACTCCCTGGAACTCGGGGGTCCAGAATCCTAGAGATCCGATCCCCTAGGCCTTGAGACCTCACTGAACACAGGGGGCAGTGTCACCCCCTGTGTGACACTCACCATAGCTGAGGCTTGGTATGTCTGGGAAGACTTGGGAAGGCTGGGAAGACACCACACTGAGCACTGTGGGCTCTCCCCAGTACCAGGACCAGCCAATCTCTGAGCAGGAGGAGGTTGTCCTCTGGGCACCAGGAACAAAGGTTCACATGTGGTGAGAGGTGAGAGGTCCCTCCTACAGCATCTTGATGCAGCCTTTTTGTCAGGTGGGCCCCACGGGGGTTTACACGTACTGGGTTCCAATCCTGCCTCTGCCTCGCTGTAGGGCATAGAAGGGGCAGTTTCTTTAAGCCTCAGGTTCCTCATCAGTCCCACAGGGACAGCATTTCTACCTCCCTCATGGAATTGTTATGGGGATTCAGTGAGATGATTCATGTGCAGAAGAGAGAGCCTGGTAAGGACACAGTAATCCTGAGTTGTACCTGCTGATGTTACTCCCCTGCAAGTCCACTGCTGCCATGTGCTGCCTGCCTTTGCCCACTCTGTTCCCTCTGCCTGGGATGACTGACTTCCTCTGACTCAATTGTTCCTCCAGAAGCCTTTTTTTCATGCTCTAGTTTGGGTCGGTGTCCCTCAGTTGGGCTCCCACAGGCAGCAGTGGGGCTCACTCCGTTGGACCCAGGCTAGCCCTGGACTGGACATGACCCAGAGCTCATGTCCTGGTAACTGAGGACAGCGACTGTCCTGAGTGTTGACACACGCACGCTGGAGCTTTCTGAATTGCATCCTCTGCTCCTTCGGCCTAATTTTGAGGAGCTCAGTGAATGGGTTCTCTCCTTCCAAGCCAGCCAAAGTGAGCTGCCCTGATCTCCCTGGGGCCGGCCCTCCCCACCCAACCTGTGCAGTCATCAGTACAGGGCGTCTTAGCCTTCCATGGCCAGCAGGTGTCCTAGTCGCTTTTTAATGGTTGGGATTGAAAGCATTTTCTGGAGGAGAATTTGTTTTTGAGGGAAATATCAGTGGGATGAATGACAGCCACTTCCTACAAACCAACACAGAGACTGTGTCCCTTACCACTGTGGCACTGCCCCAGCTCTGGTATTTCTTCCCCGTGGTCCTCACTGCTCTCCACTCTCACCTGCTCTCTGTTCAGTGGAGCTTCTCACTCTTCTTCTAGGGAGACCTCTGAGTTTCCCCTCTCTGATGACCTATGGTCTCTGACTAGGGGGCTCTATCTCTTGTGAGAGAACAGAGAGGGTGCAGACCATGCCTCACCCACAGACAGATATGAAGTAGGCTCCTCCTGGCTCTTTTTATTTGGGGGGGAGGAGATCAGCCCTGTGCTAACATCTGCCAATCCTTCTCTTTTTTTGCTGAGGAAGACTGGCCCTGGCTAACATCCATGCCCATCTTCCTCCACTTTATATGGGATGCCGCCACAGCATGGCTTGACAAACAGTGCATTGGTGCACGCCTGGGATCCGAACTAGCGAACCCCGGGCCGCTGCAGTGGAGCTGGTGCACTTAACCGCTTGCGCCACCAGGCTGGCCCCTCCCCCTGACTTTAATTTGAGGGAGGTGAGGGATCCCCCTTCTTTTCATCTGGGGTCTTTAGCAGAAAAAGGAGCCCCTCCCTCACAAAAACTGAATGTAAGGGACACCAAGGTTGGGGACTGGCAGGGGTGGCAGCCAAGTGTCACTCCTGGAGAAACCTGAGATGTGTTTAGGGACTCTGCCCAGTGCCAAAGCTGCTGACTGAGGCTCTACCCATCCCACCACCTCCGTGAGCACTGGATGTTCTTTTTAAAGGTCTTTTTTGCTCACAAAGTTCAAGTGGTTCTTACTGTTGTTACTAAAACCGTCCATCTGGATGAACATGTGCAAGGTCAAGTCTATAAGTAACTGATCTGCCCTTAGAGGTTCCTTCCTCAGAGAAAGGAGCCCAGCCATGGATTGGGGGGAGCAGAAAGGAGTGGCCCTGCCTGCGCCATCACTGGCCTGGAAGCAGGGCCTGGCTGCTCTACTGAGTTATGGATCAGGCAGGGCTGGGGTGGCCTGGGCCTGGGCCTGGGGTGTGTCATGGGAAGGGCCTGGGTGAGGTGTGTTCAGGACATGGAGCAGGGGGTGCTGTGGGGGGAATGTGGATGACGGGGCTTGAGCAGTCCTTTCCCTGCTCCTCGTTCACTCCCAGGTACCCTGATGGCCTCATTCCTGGCTTGTCTACCTCCCTCCTTCAGGTGTCACCTCGTGTCTCTGGAGTCCATGCTCTTCCAAACAAGGCTCAAACTTGATAAAAAGACCATAGATATTGAAAACTGTAGCCAACACCTTAAAAATGTTTATAAATTTTGTTCCAGAAATTCTGCCTCTAGCGATAAGTTCTTTAAAAACAGAGATTTATGGACACAAGTGTACCCTCAGTACAATTATGAGAGTGAAAACTGTAAATGGCCCAATTGTTCAACAGTGGGGGCTGCTGAGGAGATTGTGATGTGTGACCACTGAGAATGCACAAGGGGACAGGACTGACTGTGCGTGTCCACCTGTGGGGCATCAGGTACTAGGAGAGCACAGCCCTGGGGTCCTCCCCTACACACCCTCACACACACACACACACACACACACACACCACTGCACTTAAAAGGAAAGGACTGCAAAACGGGTATCCACTTGTTATGGGGAATTATTTATTTGTAGAAGGGGTGTATCACTTTTTCCTATTCATAATTGAAATATTATGTTACTATATAAATATTTTCTGTCTACAAATTTAAACTATATAATGTGTTTTATTACATAATATACCAGTAATAAATGGAAATATTTAATATACTATTTTATTTTCATAATGTGCACATTAGATCAATTTAAACATCGCATATCCAGGAAAATAAATGATTTGAAAGGTGTCTCACTGCCCCAGACGTTTCCCTTATGGTTTCTGTCTTGCATGTCATAATTATAAAAGTGGGTATAATGAAAATATTTAACGCTGGGGCTCATTTTTTATATATTAATCTATTGGGAATTTTCTGTCTTAATAAAAAGAGTTACTTTTATTAAAAACAAAAACAAATCATTAATCACTCTCCTCATAGATTACATAGTCAGACAAAAGGCCACATATTGTAGGAGTCCACTTATATGAAAAAGGCAGAAGAGATAAATCCACAGAGTCAAAAAGAAAATGATTGGTTTCCAGGGACTGGAGGTGAGAGGAAGGAGGACTGACTGATTCCTAGGGACAGGGTTTCACTTTGATGAAAATGTTCTTGAACTAGATCGTGGGGAAGGTTGTGCAACAACATGAGTGTACTTCATGACAGTTAAGTGTACAAATGAAATGGACCAAAGACTTAAATTTTATTTAAGTGATAAGATAAAATAGGGGAAACCATTAAGTATATATAAGATAAAAACAAAAGGAAAAAAAATGCAATTATAAGGGAGGGAAAGGAATTCTCTGGGGCTACGGCTGGCACTCCCTGCAGCTCAGGAGCTGAGGCGAGTTGCTGAGATGATGCAGGTGGTTGTTCTAGGTCTTAAAGTTCAGTGAGAGCTGTGGCTGGAGGCTGCTCAGGCTCTGAATGTGAATCTGTGGCTCTGAGCTAGATTTGGAGCTGGCGCTAGTTCTTGAGGTGGTTCTGGATCTTGCTCTGGAGGTCCTGCTGTGGCTCCCAGAAAAGAAAAAAAATACCATCAACATGACTGCTTTTGCATGTTCCTCTCAAAGAAAGCAAAACTCTTAGACCAATCACTCAAGTCTCAGTCCAAGAACCAACCCCCAGGATGTCTTCCCAGACTGTAGTCCATGGGGAGAGTGATCTGAGCCACCTCATTGCTCTGGGCCCAACCCCAGGCTCTGGAGGCTCTGTTCTGTGTGGCCCAGCCCCATCCCCTCCACACACACCCACATCACCCACCCCAAGTCCTCCTTCCCCTCAGTTTCTGCCTCAGTGGCCTCAAGGTGCTCCAGCTGTGAGAGGAGAAGGAGGGCATGGCGCTCCATGTCTGAACCTGGCATATTGAGCCCTAAGTAAGACAAGAGCATGTTCAGGCAGTGAAATTCTGGGGGCTGGTAAAAAATCCTCAGAGTACTGGTCCAGCCAGGTACCCAGAATGGAGGAGATGGGCCTGAGGATAGACAGGTGGACAGCAGGTCAGAGGACTGGCCTTTTCTTCCACACTGCACTCCCAGGGCGCGCGTATGGGGTCCTGGTCTCCTGTGCCTCCTGCTGTGATGGCAAAGGTCCAGTCCTACATTTGTCCACCTCCAATCTTGCCATCCTTGCAGAGATGGTCCTGGCACCAAGGAGGGACTGGCAAAGACTATGGTAGGTGAGAGGCCTTGGTCACTGGTGTGGTCACCTCTCCTCTTCCTTAAGGAAGCCTGACACACCTCTCTTTCAGGCTTCCTGTCCCCTGCCCACTGGAATGTCAACTCCATGAGGCAAGGATTGCTGGAGTCTTGTCTGCTCATTGCACTCACTATCACATAGTATGTGATATCTGACCAATGCATATCTGACCAATGAGGGAACCAATGGACTCTGTCTCTTGCCAGGGTTCCCAGGGCCCTCCTAATACCTCAAATTTTAGGTCCTGTTCTTAAGTGTTGCCTAATCCACTGGGAGATCCATGTGGGTCTCCACAAACCACTGACCCTAATCTCTCGGGGGGGGGTCATTTTGGCCCTGAGCACTCACCGAGTGCCCTGAGCATGAGCTGAGCACCCGCTGTTGATGTTCTACCAGATTCCTGAGCAGGATGCTCCCCACACCTCCTGTTCTGGGTCCCAGGATGGGGGGTGGTGGCTGGGCTGGGAGGGGTAGGAGACAGGCATGTATTCCTTTAGGGGCTGACTCTGTCCTCCAGCCCCCTATCTGCTCTCCCACAGCACCCATAGCCTTATCCACAGCTCTGTGTGACAGCTTTTTTCTTCTCTAGGAGAAGCCCTGAGACCTCTGACATGTGGCAGGAATCACAGGATGTGTGGGATGCCAGGTCCCGCCAGCACCTCCGATTCATAGTCCCCACGCTCCCCTCACAGTTGTGTGCAGAGGGGAGGCCCTCCTACTTGATCTAAGCCCACTCACTTTTTCAGTTGGTCCAGGGATCCACCATCCTCATCAGAATAAGGGAGGATGCATCCATATCTAGAGGAGACCGGGAGAGCATCACATTGATGGTACTGTGGACAGTACTTCCTCGAGAAGTCTACTGTGACTGTCTTACACCTGACTAGAATGGAGCCCTGGAGGACAGGATTGTTGTCTGCTCTGTGCGTTGGATTATGGTCAGTTCCCAGACAGGTGTCTGAACCTAATGGGGCTTCCTACATATTTGAGGTAAATGAGCTCCAACCAGCCCCATCACAGATATTTGACTGGGTCTGCCCTCTCATTTACCTCAGGGATCCCTGCTTTGACTTCACTCAGGCTGGGGACACCCCTAGAGGGAATCTCAAATTTCCTTTTCAACTGGGAAAACAGCTTAGCTCAAGATGATGGGACAGTGTGGGATAAGGCAGAACCTTCATCATGTGGAAGAGGAAAATGATCAATTAGCACAACCACAGCCCCTCCAACAAACCTATTCACAGGGCGAAGCACCCAGAAAGCACTTCCCCTGAGGACACCATTGAGTCTCTATAATAACCCTGTGAGGTCGATCCTCTATTCATTGCACTGTTTTGAGGAGGAAACTGAGGCTCACAGAGGTATAGTGATATTCCCAAGACTTACATCGTGTAGGCGGCCAAATCACCACTGTGCTGTGAGGGGACTGGGTGCTCGCCTTTACAATAGCAGGTCCAGCACCTGTTGGGTGGTAGCAAAGCTCTGTAGGTACACAGGAACGTGGGGACATAGGTGGGGTCGCTGCCCAGGAAGGCAGGCACTACATGATCCACTAGCTTCGCCTGCTTGCCGGCCTGGACAGTCCACACCATGTGG
Organism: Diceros bicornis minor; assembly: GCF_020826845.1. Lineage (NCBI taxonomy): Eukaryota > Metazoa > Chordata > Mammalia > Perissodactyla > Rhinocerotidae > Diceros > Diceros bicornis. The sequence continues at coordinate 77,126,021 of NC_080744.1, forward strand.
GTCTCATTCCTGTTCACTGTTGATGCATTTTAACCCTGGGGTGGGACAGAGGAGGGACATGCAGTCAACGGCAGCACCATGGACCACCAGAAGGGTTGGGGCTGGAGCTCAGACCAAACTCCAAAGCCCTTAGTGACTTGTGGCAGGAGGTGGGACATGGGTGCCCAGGGCAGGAAAATGGTTCTTGGCATTAAAAGTAGAATTGGAGGTGAGGCATGGCTAAACCCATGAGTCTGTTGGATCAGTTTGTTAGCTGAGTGTTGACAGCACCTCCTTGTATTAATGGTATCATCCCTCTGATTTCTGACAGAACAGCCCATGTGGAGATGAGAACACAGACGATAGTAGGACATGTAGGATTTCAGAGCAGCACTGTTTACATGGCAACGGAAGGTAGCACAAAGTGAAGGACTGAATGGCTGTGGTAACTTGTCTCTCTTCTAAAATGTGTTGAAGCCCAGTGAACCATAGGGGCCACAGCGATGTGTTCCTCGGGACGGCATATTGCAGAGCAACAGACATAACACCTCAAGTCCCATGTCCGTTGGGGGAAAAGCATCCCTACTACTTATGATGATGTGTAAGACTTGGGGATGGTGTGTACAATTGTCAGGCCAACATGAACCCTTGGGAGGGGAGTGAAAATAGAAAAATCTGTAGAAAAATGCAAAAATACTCATGACTGAACATGAGGTGAAACATTTTAAACGTCTATTTTCTGATATTCCTATAGATACTGACAGTGGACAGTGACTTTGTATGTGGCCAAGGCAGAGGCTGGGCAGCGAGAGTGGGTTGCGGGAGGAGATGGGGATCCAGATTACTCTGGGAGCAGGGCTCTAGGAGGAATCCAGGGGAGTTCAGGGCTTTCTGGGTGCTGGAGTTTTCTTTGACTGTACTGGGGCCCTTGTCCTTGAGTCTCCTAAGCACCTACACTTACCTTGAGCCAGCGCTGGACTCTGTTGGTGGTGTGAGGCATCTTCCTCTCCTGCAGGGAGATGAAGTAGAGGACACTGTTGATTGGCTCCTGTCCGTCTCCTGTGGAGAGCTCTGTAAAAACAGTACCTTGTAGTCAGGTGCAAAGGTTCAGAACCCTGTCTGGCTGTGTGCTGGATCTCACACCCATGTGACTCTCTCCACTCCAGACACACAACACCACAGTCTGCATGGACTTCCACCAAGGAAGGAAAGCAGATGACAACCTGGGGCTTTAGAATAACATAGGCACAGATAAACGGCACCTCAGAAACCCCCTTTCCACCCTGCCAGCCCGGTCCTGGGGTATGAACATGACAAGACCACCAGATTACCAACTGCACACCAACTTGTTTCTCCCAAGGGAAGATCCTTTCTCCATGTCCCTCTTCCCCCCACACTGATGTGTAAAGGATGGGGGCTGCCCAGGGAGGGCCCACAGAGGTGGCCTGGCCTATATTGGCCTGACCTTGAATTACCTTAGAGGACCTGCTAGCAAATACCCACAGGCATATATCGGATGACGGTTGAGCCATTGTCTGCAGCATCTGAAAAAGCTCTCACTCTGATTTCCTGAAGCCAGAGCCCTGGTTAGTGGGATAACAGCAGGAGAACATCTTTCACTATGGATTGTCTCTGGCCACGTGAGCTGGGTATGAGGCTGTCACTAGAGTGTGGGTGCCTGGTTACGAGTGTTCTAAGTTCTGTTAGGGTGTATCATCAAGTAAGTGACTTCACTTCCTGTGGTCCCCTTACCTGAGTCCATTCCTCGGATAACAGCTATCCAAACAGTCCTCTGGGCTGCTGACTCCTCACCATCTGCTCCATGCAATGTCTGCACACAGTTACACTAACACAACCCTCTCCACACGCCCCTAGGAAGATCTGGTGCAGCCAGGGTCCCAGCTTTGTGACAGACCTGAGCTCAGAACAACAACTCATTCTTGCCTCCTCCTGATCCTGGATAAACCATTGTGTCTCTCTTGGCCTCTGTGTCCTGTCTGCACAGTATGGATTATTCCTGTATGTACTTCCTAGGGATGCCGTCAGTCATATGTGGGATAATACCTATGAAATTGCAGAAGTGAGGGCCGGCCCGGTGGCGCAAGCGGTTGGGTGCACGCATTCCACTGTGGTGGCCCGGGGTTCGCCGGTTCGGATCCCGGGCACACACCGATGCACCACTTGTCAAGCCATGTTGTGGCGGCGTCCCATATAAAGTAGAGGAAGATGGGCACAGATGTTAGCCCAGGGCCAGTCTTCCTCAGCAAAAAAAGAGGAGGATTGGCAGATGTTAGCTCATGGCCGATCTTCCTCACACACACACAGAAAAAATTGCAGGAGTGGTGTCACATGCAGGTTATGCCTTCAAACATTTTTTCCTTCTTGTCCCCTCCCCTCTTTTTGCTTCTCTTCTATGCCACCCCAAAATCTTTACGTCTAATGTCACTGTGTGTGTGGCTGTGTGTTTTTCAGTATGCCAACACAGCCTTTTCCAGAGCCCCCTGAAAAAGCCTAGATACAGCTAGGACCTCAACTTTGAGGACAGAGAGCCAGGATCATACCTAGCTTCACCGTATTGCCAGTCTGTGATACTGGGAGAAGGCATTGAACTGCTGGTGGTCTTCACCTTCTCCTCTCAATGGCTGCCCATGATCACCACCTCCTGTTCTATACATCTTTGTGAAATCCTCTCTCCTTAACTGTGGACTGGACTTAGTGATTCATACCTACTCCATGGAAGACAGCAAAGATGTGATAAAAAGTCAGTGCCTAAACTCTTGTTCACTCGGACCTGTGCGCTCTCTGTTTCTCTCTCTCAGATCCCTGAGTCTGAGGAACAAGACTCTACGTTATGAGTTGCAATAAAGTGAGGCCTGCATGGCCCTAGCACTGAGGGAGACCAACAGACAGAGAGGCACACAGGCCTTGAAACTGAAAGAAATCCTGCCAGTACCCCTGAGTGAGCTCAGATCCTGAGTGAAGCAGATCCTGCCTCAGTTGAGACCACAGCCCCGACCTCCTGAGAGACTCTGGCAGAAGCACCCAGCTGAGCACTGCTGGATTCCTGGTCCACTGAAACTCTGAGATAATAAATGTTTGCTGGTTAAGCAACTAACTTGGGGAAATGATGTCCCACAGCCATGGCAATAGATCACTCATACTGTCCTCCTGCCCCAGGCCCTGGAGTTGCCCTCCTCCCTCCCTCCCCTACTCTCCTCCCAAGCTCCCTCAGCCACACTGACCTCCAGGCTAACCTCCTCTCTGTCCTAACTCACTTCTGCCTCCAAGAGTCACACTGTTGTGCCTTCTGCCAGGCTAAGGACACCCAGATTTGTGTAGGGCTGGCTCCTTCTTGCCATGATGCTGGAAATATAAATTTAACCCCTGTGCAGCCTTTTCAGAGTCCTCACATAGTGGATCCCGGCACTCCATTGTCGCGTCTTTTTCTTCCATGTAGCATTTGCTCTTTTCGTTCATACGTTTTTGTTTTCATGGTTTTGTCCATCTTCTCCTCCAGACCGTGAGCTCCTAGAGGGCAGGAACCTTGTTGGGTTTTTCCAGCACTGGCACTATTTGAGTGTTCAGGGCCCAGTTGCTGAATGAATAGAAGAGAAGATCCATCCCACCACTAACCTGTTCAGTTATTAGAGCCAAATTGCCGTCAGTCATTTTAAATGTACCAAGCTGATAACTGTTTGCTAATCCTGTGATTTAAACTTTGGTGGGTATATCATTTTATTATGAATTTCCAAATAACTCCCCAAATTTCAGTATCTTAGGACTATATGTTTCCCCATATAACACTGCTGGATCACTTTTCAGGTTGGAGAGACCATGGTCTTTCATGTGGTCCTTCAGAAACCTTCATTTCTTCCATCATGTGCCTTCTTCATCCCTGGGACATTATCCACATCTGCATCCATCAGCATAAGGCAACAGAACATAAAGAAATGCAGCGGGCGGTTGTTTTTGGCCAGGTCTCGAATGGCACATGTCAGTTCCTCTGCTCTTCCCTTGGCAGAGATATTGTCATATGGCCACTGGGGAGGCTGGATAACGGAGTCCAGCTTTGTGCCCCAATAACAGGAGAATGGATTGTGATGGACAGTTAAAGTTAAATTTAAGTAAAATTAAAGTAACTTTAAAGGAAAGTTAAAGTAACTCATTTAGATTTATTGCATTTTTCGAAGCTTTCTTGATGTCCACCGTAAGCCAACCACTGTGCTAAGAGCTCAATGGAGAATAGACTGAGCAGTCTCCTGCCCTGGGAGAAGCCCCCAACCTACAGAGGGAGACTAGACATGGGATGAAGTGCCTGCTATCCTCAGAGAAAAGGAGAAAGTGGAAATGCCCTCAAAGTTCACTGACTATTTCTATACTTGCAAATTACTCGGAGCTCTCATATCAGTTGAACTCCACTATCACACATAATCAAAATATGGTTGGGGGAGGAAGATGACAGCAGGTACTATCAAAGCAGTTAATTATGTGCAAGATATAATTAGGAATAGCATGGAGCCATTAAAATCGTATATTCAAACATACTTAAGGGCAGGGATAATTATTCTTCTTAAATGAAAAAAGACTGAGAATATAGGATGATTCTGTATTTGGAAAAACTCTATATCTAAGTTTAGATGAAATTAAGCAAATATGTTGAGTGATTGTTTTCTGATTTTCTAAAATATTTTATTGTTAATATAATCAAAGGATTTCATAAATATGCTTTGTTGTGACATGTATAGAAACATAGATACATAGTTATATGCATACATACATACGTACATACATACATGCATATATGTAGACAGGTAGATAGAGAGGTATATAGATGAATAGAATCTATTGCAAATATGAGCCCCAGTTGAACATATCTTACTGGATGTCCTTTGTCATCTCAAATTAACATGTACAAAACTAATTTTTAAAAGGTTTCTTGCCACAAACCAGTTTATTTTTATTTTTATTTATTGAAGTGATGTTAGTTTATAACATCATATAAATTTCAGGTTTAAGTCATTACATTTCAACTTGTGTATATGCTACACAAGTTTTGGCTTGTGTTCACAGCCAAAAGTCTAGTCGCCATCAGTGACCATACAAATGTCCCCCTTTACACATTTTGCCCTCCCGCCACCATTCTTCCCCATTAGGAAACATCAATCTGTTCTCTGTATCTATGTGTTTGTCTGTTGTTGTTGTTTATTTGTTTTATATCTTCCACATAGGAGTGAAATCATATAATATTTGTCTTTCTCTATCTGTCTTATTTCGCTCAGCATAATACCCTCAAGCTCCATCCATGTGGTGGCAAATGGCAAGATTTCATCTTTTTCATGGCTGCATAGCATTTCAGTATATCTATATCCATCTGTCTATCTATCTATCTATCTATCATCTATCTATCTATCTATCTATCTATATATCTCACACCTTCTTTATCCATTCATCTGTCAGTGGGCACTTAGGTTGTTTCCAGGTCTTGGCTAAAGTAAATCATGCTGCAATGAATAGAGGGGTGCCTATATTTTTTTGCCATAGTGCTTTCATGTTCTATCAATAAATACACAGAGGTGGAATAGCTGGATCATATAGTAGTCTATTTTTTAATTTTTTGAGGAATCTCCATACTGTTTTCAGTAGTTGCTGTACCGATTTACATTCCTACCAGTAATATACAAGAGTTCCTTTTCTCCGCATCCTTTCCAACACTTGCTATTTCTTGTTTTTTAAAAAGTAGCCATTTTGATGGGTGTGAGGTGATATCTCATCGTGGTTTTAATTTGCATTTCCTTAATAATCAGTGATGTTGAACATCTTTTCATGTGCATGTTGTCCATCTGTATATCTTTGGAAAAATGTGTGTTCAGATACCCTGCCTTTTTTAAATCAAGTTGTTTGTGTTTTGTTATTGATTTATATGAGTTCTTTGTGTATTTTGGTTGTTAACCCCTTATTTGATAAATGATTTGCAAATATCTTCTCTCAATCGGTAGGTTGTCTCTTCGTTTGGTAGATGGTGTTTTTTGCTGTGCAGAAACATTTTACTTTGATGTAATCCAATTTGTTTATTTTTTTCTAGTTTCCTTAGGTAATTAGCTACAAATGTTCCTTATTCATTTCTTTTTGCATCTCCAGTAATTGATCTCCCAATAATTCTATTTTGAATCTTTTTCCTAACATATTATTTTTTGAAATTCTCTAAATATCTCATTGTACTGTTGTCAAGAGTAATAGACGAGAGAGAGAGAAAGACAGAGAGACATCCTCAGGACAGGTAACTAACACTCCCTCAAGCCATCAAGATTTTCAACATACCTTTTATGAAAATAAATGTTAAGTTTCTAAAACATAGATTTAATTGTCATTTTCTTACCCCAAATATTTATGGGACTGCATTCAAGCTACGTGTTAAGATTCAAATTATTAGCATGGCATTAAATATCCTTGATGTCTGATTCTCTCAGACATTCTTTCCAACCTTAATTTCCCACTCTACCTTACGTTCTTTCTTTGACTCCACGTAGGATCTACAGCACTTGCTCTCAATAAACACCCTGCACATCCATCTCTCCCATTTGCTCCTCTTGTGCCCTCTGCTCAGATTGCTTCTTTCTCTACTTTCCTCCATATGTGAACTTCAGTCCTCCAAGGTCAGTTTCAGGATAATTCCTGGAAGATACTCTTCCCAAACTACCCAGATTGATCTCATTTTTTCCTTTGAAATCCTGAGCTGATTATCTATGCTTTTGTTTTAATGCAATGGGACAGTTTGTTCTGTGATATAGTTATATGAATGCTTGATTTCCTCTACTAGACTCTAAACAACAAGATGGCATGACCCGTACTTGACATACTGTGTTGTTGTTGTGTGACTATTTTTTGTTCTGCCCCATTCCTTTTGAATGGAATTGCTTGCCCAAGTGTGTCCTGGGAATATGTAACTCCACTTTGATGTCCAGCACCTCCTATCTTCATTTCCTGAGATTTGCTATTTAGTCAGTTCAACTTTTTATACTGCCTTTTTTCTTCTGTTATTCTCTGACCTGTGTTTGGCTCTTTTGATGGACTTCTTATACATCACTTATGTGTCCTGGCTTTGAGGACCTACGTTGAACATCCTACTATAACTTGCACTTTATACTTCCCTGTGACACTGTAGTAGTCAGTACAAACACTGACGCTGTACTAGCCAAGCCCTCTTAGTAACATCAAACAAAAAATTCAAATTGACTTACACTATGGAATTTCTATCAGGGTGTAGGATAGCTTACAGAATTGATGTTAAGTTTCCAGTAAAACTCAGAAAATGGGAAGAAATCAAAGGAAGCGTGGCAACCAGAACTACAGTCAAATCACGCACTGAGAAAAAGCCAGCTGCTGTGGGACACTGGACTCCCTTACATAATGGACTCCACGGTTGCTATCCACTTGAATTCTCAGTGCTCCTATTGCTTGGCATGACTTTATTCAGACTGAAAATATTGGACAGAAACCTCTGCTTGGTCACCTTCTGATTCAGGCACCAGCAGCAGTCGCTGTGGGCTTCAGAGAGACTGTTTCTGGACGTTTTGCTACTGGTAATAATACTCATCAAGATTTCGCAGTAGGTATTTGTACAACTTGAAAAATTTCCAAATGTTCTCAAGTTAAAAAAAAATATTTCGTGTCCAAAATTCCATCCTTTTGCTGTTTAACATCCATACACACCTTTATTCTCCTAAAATAGACATTTCCTTCATAAAATGGAAAATGTTCACTTACCCTCTCCCTAAGAGGAACATCAGGAGATCTCATCAGTGCTACATCCAGCAACCAATCTACATATCAGTAGCTCTTCCTTTTCCAGTTTCATCAGAATCTTCTTGGAATATCTTTCACAAAACAACATGCAGAAATAACTGCAACAAGCAGACTTCTAATTCTGTCAATGATTAAGAAATTTTCATTAGACAAAGCTTTCTGCCAAGAAAGCTATTTTTTTTTAATTCAAAAACAAGCAAGCAAACAATAACAATCCACAGATGTTTGTAGACTCTGGAGGGCAACGAAGGCATCCAGGACTTGAGCATCCAGGATCCTGTGGAGAAGGAAAACATATGGAGGTGAATTAGAGATTCCCCTCCATGTTTTCCCCTTGGCGCATTTGTTGATTTTCAGAATTGGTCATTGAGGCTGTGTCAGGGCCACCTAGTCAGTCGAATCTTGATGAGCGATGATGGCAGAGAAAAGGGACCGCAGACAAGTGAGACCTGCATTCTGTGTAACTTTTGCTGTCATGTCAAATCCTAAGCTATGCAAAGGTGAGGAGCTGAAAAACTCAATCAATGAGCAGATATTAAGAGGCTAAGTACCTAAGAAAAGCCTTCATTAGTTTCCTGGTGATGGGGATAAAAAAAACTGAAATTAAGGTTCACCAATGAGGAAGAATGTTTGGTAAATATTCTACAACTTGGATGGAAAACCCTGAAAGATTATTTCATAAAAACAAAGGCACTACAGAAATAGGCCAAGATTTAAACAGCCTTAAATTAAGACTCAAAACTACTTACTCTTGCTTGAATCAGGTTGCCCTTCTCCTGGTATATATGCCTGAAAGAATAGCATAAAATCCTGTCTGGATGAAAATAACATTCCCTAGAGCCTCCAAAAATTTTTATACACAACGACAAGCACTTAATTCAAAATTATAAAATTCACCAGGTACAGGGCAAAATGACTAAATCCAGGAAAACAGACAACAGGAAAAGATTTACAAGTTATCTATAAATTAGAATTATCAGACACAATCTTTAAAGTAACTGTAATTAATATATTCAAAATAGAGGGCACAATGAAGAGTTTTAACAAAGAAATGTATAAAAATAAAGCAAACGGATATTCTTGAAAAGAAATATATTACTAAGATTAATAACTCAGATGAGTATAACGATAGATTGAACAGGGAAGAAAAAAGTATTAATGAGCTGGTAAACATGTCAAAAGTATACTCAGATGGAAGGTCAAAGAGGATAAATATGGCAAATACAGAAAAGAATGCCAGAGGTACATAGAGCGTGGTGAAGAGCTCTAACATACATGTGACTGCAATCCTAGCAGGAGAGAAAAGAGATAGTGAAATAGACAGAATAAACAAAGTAATGCTGGCCACAGATTTCTAAAATAGATCAAATATATTGAGTCATATAATCAAGAAACTCTCTGAATCCCATGCTGGATGAAAAACAAAACAGAAGAAAAAAAGAAACACTAAATCACATCATAGTAAAACTGCTGAAAATTAACAAAGGAATGGGTGGAATTTCATGGAGAAGTGATGTTGGTCATTTTGGTAAATAATGCCGTGTCCACTAGATGACCATATGTAATAAAAAAAAATATTGATGTCTACCTCACACCAAATGCAAAAGTTAATTTGGAATGGATCATAGACCTAAAAGTGAAAGGAAAAAACAATAAGATTTCTAGAAGAAAACACTGGAAAATATTTTTATGACTTTAGAAGAAGAGGATTTCTAAAGCAGGACACAACACCACTGACTGTAAAAAATAAATTTAAATTTTACTTCATCAAAATCTAGAATTTCTATTAAGCAAATTATGAAAATTTAAAAAGCAAGCGACATACAGATATAAGATTTTACCGTAAGGTAAATTCAACAAAGCACTCAGATCTACATTGTATCAAGAACTTTTACAAAGAGTTATGAAAAATATTATTAATCCAATATAAAATGAGGAAAATGTAAAACGAGTAAACTAATTGAACAGATACTTCACTATCCTTTCACCATAATGGCTAAAATTCATACATTGCTGGTGGGAGTGTAAAAGGGTAAACCACTTTGGTGATAGGTACACAGTACCGACTATATATACCAACTATATACACACTCTATAATAGTCAGTACTCAATAGATGATAGATAGATAGATGGATAGATAGATAGATAGATAGATGATAGACAGATAGATAGATATACAGATATGTAGACAATATGGCCCAGCAATTTTGGGGTACATACTTAGGAGTAGAAGTGATTACACTTACCAAAAGACATGTATAATAATATTTACAGTAGCATTATTTATAATAGCCCCAAACTGGAAACAACAGAAATGTCCATTAATAGAATAAATAAATATGTATATTAACAATATAAAACACAAGACAGTAATAAATATTAAACTTTGCAACACACAACAATGTGAGTGCATATTGCAGATATAAAGCTTATTGAAAACAGCTATACTCAAAAGAGTATATCCTGTCCACTTCCATTTATACAAAATTCAAAAACAACATCATCTCTGCTGATAAAGGTCAGAAGAGTGGTTACCTTTTGGAGGATATCAATTGGAAAGGAGCACGAAGGTGACCGCTGTGGTACTGAAAATATTCTATAAATTGTTCTAAATGATGACTATACATGTACATGGATATCTGAAAACTAACCAGGTTGTACACTTCAGAATTGTGAACTCCATGTTCACTATACTTTAGTAAAACAGAAAAAAGAAGGAGAAGAAAGATGGACAGGAAAACTACACAGAGACCTCAAAATCATTACTTAAAAATATTAAAGAACACCCAAAACATTAGAGGAATATACCATGGCCTGGAATTGGATGACACATTGTTGTAAAGATGTCAGTTCTCTCTAAATTGATGTATAGATTCAATTAAATTGTCAAAATTCTAGCATTCCTATGGGGAAATTTATAAGCTGAATGTTGTAAAGACATAAGAAGAACCAAGTACATCTTCAAGAAACTAGGCAGTTGGTAAAATGATTAGGCAGGTGTGACCAAAGGAAATGTAGCTGACCCTGTACTATTCGGGTCATTTTCTTTAAGTGGTTGTCTGCCATTTATCAGTCTCCCTCTGTGCTGGGTTTTAGTTCACATGTGTCCTGAGTGCCTTCTGAAATCCTACCACTATGGAGTATTCATTTACTCCATGTTAATTCAAATCAAATATAAATTCAAATTAATTGGAATTTTTAAGAATGAACTCAGTAATTTACCAGAAAGCCTGGTTTTACAGAATCTAGCTGCCTATACACTTGGTATAGGCACCTTCTTGTTGGTACTGTGGAATGGGACCAGAGCAAAACAACCGAAACCAAAAATAATTGACTTTAAAAGTCCATGAATACAGGCTAATTTCTGAGCATCTTCACCAACCTGGAGTGCCTCATAGACCTATCACATGTAAGCGCCATTTTTCATGGATAGACTTATAGTATATATCTGATATATAGAATGTAGTAATCGTCTCAACCCCTAGAGAGGCTGGAAACTGTTACTAAGCCACACACATCCGTAGATGTGTCATTCACTTCAAGGGCACTGAGAAATGTGGCAAGGATAGGGAAAAAAGCACAGAGGGTTAAGAAAATGTGGTATATATATACAATGGAATACTACTCAGCCATAAAAAAGACAAAATTGTCCCATTTGCAACAACATGGATGGGCCTGGAGCGTATTATGTTAAGTGAAATAAGCCAGAAAGAGAAAGACAAACACTGTATAATCTCACTCATATGTGGAATATAAACCAACACATGGACAGAGAAAACTGGACTGTGGTTACTAGGGGCAGTGGGGGTGGGGGGTGGGCACAAGTGGTGAAGGGAGTCATATATATGATGATGGACAAACAAAAATGTACAACCGAAAATTTCACAATGTTAGAAACCATTAACACATCAATAAAAAAAAAAAAGCACAGGGGGGCATAGTTTCCCCGTCCAATTTGCCATTGCTCTCCCCCTGAAAAAATATTTTCTCCCATAAGGATAAAATTCTGAATGTAGAACTTTTTTCTGATCAAAAGGGGCAAACTCTAGTCCTGTGTGACCATTCTCCTACCACAACTGAGGTGGGTTGAAGTGGACATCAGACACAACTATGGTTAATCATATACTTCATCTGAAAATTGAAGGTTGGGACTCAGCGACAGAGTCATCAGCTCTGGGTATCTGAACACAAAAGTCATAATGAGTTGAGGGGCTGATGTATGTAATACCACAAAAAGCCAAAGTCATAAATAAGCTGAAGTGATAGAAAAAGAAACCATAAGATAGCAGGGGAAGTCAATTTCCCAATAAGATAATGAAGCATGTATTCTAAAAGAAGAAGGAATGAAACCCAGGTGATTCTTAAGGGTGCCTTTAGATCCACATAGCTTATTCTACCCTGAGCTTGGAGAGTCCTTGTCTACTGTACATGGGTCATATGTTCCCACCCTCTCTTCTATCTTCAGCTAATCTGGGTTTCTGTTGTTCTTCCATAATAGAATATGTTAATTAGAAATAAAATCTTTCACTAGGAGTAATAAATGAAAAAGAATACAGACGTCAGCAAAAAAAAAAAAATTACTACGTTTTGAATCACAGATTAGCAGAGAGAGATGAACCTGCCCATCCTCAAATTGTGCTCTACTAATCTGTGGGGTGAAGCACTGTTTTAAGCTCATACAGTAATCTCTTATTTCTTAGACCATATTCCCACTGAGGTTAAGGTTTTGCAGCAGTAAGATGTAACAACCACAGTGTGCCTCATGACCTTAAACAAAGTACACAGGGAAAAAGAAAATTCTAGTCCTGGCTTAGCATTCTGAAAGTAGAAAAGGAAAAGCATGACAATTGCATACATTTATTGAAAAAAAATTACCCACAGTTTATTGATCTGATGCTGCTTGTCTTACCTCGAGTTCTCACAAAAGCAAACCCCGAGTCAGGACCTATATGTGGTAATTTATTTGGTAGGTGACCCCAGGATGCACAAGTGAGAGCAACAGAAGTAGACGGGGGACAGAGACAGTGAAGAAAGAGTTAGTGAGCAGGTTACTGTTGTGGGCAACAAAGCTTATTTCTTCTAGGGACCCACTTGAGGTATTGTGCAGAATGGGTTTCATAATGTCCCACTGAGGAAGCTGGGATATTTACCCATCATCTTATACCACTTTAGCATCATCCCAGGGACATTAAAACTGTGGCCTGTCTAAGCTGCCCGGTGATTAGGCTGATCAGCCCCTGAGTGTTCAAGAAAGTCCTCAATGTGAAAATGAGAAAGGCTGGTACTTGGCGTAGGAGCTGGTAACGTGCCGTAATTGTCTATTGCAGCTGTAAACAAACTCAAGGTGGCCAAGAGCATATGGGGTAGAATGTCTGACAGAGTCAAGGTCCTGCTCAGACCCACTCATGACCTATGGGAAATCCATACTGCCATTCTCGCACTTCAAGGTGTCAGGAGAACTAGAGATAGACCCGTCTAGTCCATATTCCCTTCAGCTTGGCCAGGTCTTCAGCTTGTCTAGGTGGCTTGTCTGGTGGAATGACCCAGATGCTCATCACTGAGTGGTCTGAGCACTTTTACTCTGTCCTAAGAATGGTGGCTGCTTCAATTGCCCTTTATTGTTACCACTAGGAGTGGAAGCTCAAAAGAATCCAGAGGGAGTTATCTGAGCTCTGTACTCCTACTTTCCCCCGTATGGAGCAGCAACACTAGCTTCTCGTAATAATCAGGGGCAATTAGTCCCACCAGTGTAGTATATCATATCTTTGCTTACCTGCTGCCTTGAAGACCCCAAATATCCAGACAGCAGATATAGCTTTAGGTCTAATTGACCCTTTGCTGGTCTGCTGTATATCTACATCACATAAAGACTTGGAGAAACTGATAATACCTAAGTCATTATAGTCAGTTCTGATTGCATAACCATAGGGTCAGAGTTCAGTGTCTCCTATAGTCCAGAAGTTGTTTATGAAATGGTGTAGAGGGCTATCCTTGCTCCAAAACCCTAAGGGATTGCACTCTGACTCTCCTATTGGAGTTTGTCAGATAAACCACACAGAGATCTGGTTTACCATGAGTACCTCCAATACCATTAAATTTGCCAGGTAATGTGGCCTGTGTATCATGGAAACTTGCACCACAGCTTAGATCTGCTGCAAAGCCCTCTACTGTTCTGAATCTAACTTAAAACTCTCAGCCTTCCAAGTTGCCCAGCATATGCGTGACAGCAGTATTCCCAAATGTACTCCTCCAAAATCCAAAGATATCCACCAAGGCCTGTACCTCTTTTTTTTTTTTTTGTAGGGAAAGATTCGCTCTGAGCTAACATCTGTTGCCAATCATCCTCTTTTTTTTTTTCTTCCCCAAATCCCCAGTACATAGCTGTATGTTCTAGTTGTAAGTCCTTCTAGTTCTTCCATGTGAGCCGCCGCCACAGCCTGGCAACTGACAGACAGGTTGTGTGGTTCCGCAACTGGGAAAGAAACCCGGGCCACCAAAGTGGTGAGAGTGCCAAACTTTAACCACTAGGCCATCAGAGGTGGCTCTGTACCTCTTTCTTGATGATATGATTACCATTGCATCATTATTGGTGCAATAATTTGTTCTTTACCTTGCAGGCCTGTCCTAACATACACTAAACTAACAGTTCTCAAGAAGTTGCCTGGGGATTCTTGGGGGTCCTTGAGCTTCCTTTAGGGGTCCTGTGGTCAAAATAATTACATAATGTTACTAGGATGTTATGATCCCTTTTTAACTGTTTGACATTTGTGGTGAGGGGACAAAAGTTATGATGGGTGAAAATGCTTTATGCCTTAGCATGAGTCAATGTTGTGTACTAAATTGTATCAGTAGAATGTGTTTTTCAACACCATGCATTTGCAAGAAAACAAAACATCCAAACTCTAGAATGCCATTGATAAAGCAGTAAAAAGTATTAATTTTATTAAAATTTTAATAGTTCCATGAATATCTTTTCAATACTTTGTGTGAAGGAGTTGGAAATTTACATGAAGCATTTGTACTAAATTTTGAAGTATTGTTGTCTAGTGGAAAAACACTTGTGTGACTGTTTGAATTGCAAACTAAACTGATTTTTTTTCATAGAGCACCATTTTTAACTAAGTGACAGGTAAACTATAGTCATTCAGACCTGTTTGCATATTTGTCAATTTTTTTTCCAAAAAACGAGGAAGACAGCAAATGCCTTTAAACAAAACACTTGATAGTATTTATTTCCAATGGTACGATATGAGCTTTCAAACAACAATTAGAATTTTGGACAGCTTCTTAATATTCTTTAGAGTATTCTGATGAGATTGGTGGTACTATTAACAAAAGTGAGTTTCTGATATATCTTTATTTATTTATTTATTTATTTTTTAATTGTGGTAACACTGGTTTGTAATATTATATAAATTTCAGGTGTACATCATTATATTTCGATTTCTGTGTAGATCACATCATGTTCACCACCCAAAGACTAATTACGATCCATCATCACACACATGTGCCTTATCATCCCTTTTGCCCTCCTCCCTCCCCCCTGCCCCTCTTGTAACCACCAATCCAGTCTCTGTCTCTATGTGTGTTTTTTTTTATTGTTGTTATCTTCTATTTATGAGTGAGATTATACAGTATTTGACTTGCTCCCTCTAACTTATTTCACTTAGCATAATACCTTCAAGGTCCATCCACGTTGTCACAAATGGCAAGATTTCATCTTTTTTATGGCTGAATAGTGTTCCGTTGTGTATATATACCACATTTTCTTTATCCATTTGTCCCTTGATGGGTACCTAGGTTGCTTCCAAGTCTTGGCTATTGTGAAGTATGCTGCAATGAACATAGGGGTGCATATATCTTTATGCATTCATGTTTTCATGTTCTTTGGATAAATACCCAGCAGTGGAATAGCTGTATGGTATGGTAGTTCTATTCTTAATTTTTTGAGGAATTGCCATACTGTTTTTCATAGTGGCTGCACCAGTTTGCTCTACCACAAGCAGTGTATGAGAGTTCCCTTCTCTCCACATCCTCTCTAACACTTGTTGTTTCTTATCTTATTAATTATAGCTATTCTGAAGGGCATGAGGTGATATCTCATTGTACTTTTGATTTGCATTTCCCTAATAATTAGTGATATTGAACATTTTTTCTTATGCCTGTTGGCCATCTGTATATCTTCTTTGGGATATGTCTGTTCAGATCTTTTGCCCAGTTTTTAACTGGGTTGTTAGTTTCTTTGTTGTTGAGATATATGAGTTCTATATACTTTTTGGATATTAACCCCTTATGAAACATATGGTTTGCAACTATCTTCCCCCAATTGCTAGGTTGTCTTTTTGTTTGGTTGATGGTTTGCTTTTTTTTTTTTTTTTGTGAGGAAGATTAGCCCTGAGCTAACATCTGTTGCCAATCCTCCTCTTTTTGCTGAGGAAGACTGGCCCTGGGCTAACATCTGTGCCCATCTTCCTCTATTTTATATGGGACGCTGCCACAGCATGGCTTGACAAGTTGTGCATCGGTGCACGCCAGGATCCGAACCCCAGGCAGCTACAGCGGAGTGTGAGCACTTAACCACTATGCCACCGGGCCGGCCCCTGGTTAATGGTTTCCTTTGCTGTGAAGATGCTTTTTAGTTTGATGTAGTCCCATTTGTTTATTTATTCTATTGTTTCCTTTGAATGGTCAGACATGGTACTTGAAAACATGCTGCTAAGACTGATGTTGAAGAGTGTACTGCCTATGATTTCTTCTAGAAGTTTTATGGTTCCAGGTCTTTTGTTCAAGTCTTTAATCCATTTTGAGTTAATTTTCATGTATGGTGTATTGTGTATGGTCTACTTTTTCATGTCACCATCCAGTTTTCCCAACACCATTTATTGAAGAGACTTTCCTTTCTCTATCGTATGTTCTTGGCTCTCTTCTCAAAAATTACCTGTCCATAGATGCGTGGGTTTATTTCTGGGCTTTTGATTCTGTTCCGTTGACCTCTGTCTGTTTTTGTGTGAGTACCATGCTGTTTTGGTTAATATAGCTTTGTAGTATATTTTGAAATCAAGGAGTGTGATACCTCCAGCTTGTTTGTTTTTCTCAGGATTCCTTTGGCTATTCAGGGCCTTTTTTTTTTTTGTCTCATACAAATTTTAGGATTCTTTGTTCTCTTTCTGTGAAAAATATCATTGGAAATTTGATAGGGATTGCATTGAATCTGTAGATTACTTTAGGAAGTATGGGCATTTTATCTATTTTATTCTTCCAATAGAAGTGCATGGAATATCTTTCCATTTCTTTGTGTCTTCTTCAATTTCTTTCAATATTTTATAGTTTTCAGTGTACAGATCTTTCACCTCTTTGGTTACATTTATTCCTAGGTATTTTATTCTTTTTGTTGCAATTGTGAGTAGGACTGTATTCTTAATATCTCTTTCTGCTACTTTGTTGTTAGTGTATAGAAATGCAACTGATTTTTAGGTTAATTTTGTATCCTGCAACTTTACCATATCCATTTATTATTTCTAAAAGTTTTTTGGTGGATGCTTTGGGGTTTTCTATATCTAAAGTCATGCCATCTGCAAATAGTGACAGTTTCACTTCTTCCTTTCCAATGTGGATCCCTTTTATTTCTTTTTCTTGCCTGATTTCCCTGGCTAGGACTTCTAATACTATGTTAAATAAGAGTGGTGAAAGTGGGCATCCTGTCTAGTTCTTATTCTTAGAGGGATAGCTTAAAGTTTTACTCCATTGAGAATGATATTATCTGTGGGTTTCTCATATATGACCTTTATTATGTTGAGGTATTTTCCTTCTATACCCATTTTATTCAGAGTTTTTATCATAAATGGATGCTGTATCTTGTCTTCTGCTTTCTCTGCATCTATTGAGAAGATCATGTGATTTTTATCTTCATTTTGCTTATGTGGTGTATCACATTGCTTTATATGCAGATGTTGAACCATCCCTGTATCCCTGAAGCAAATCCCACTTGAACATGGTGTATGATGTTTTTAATGTATTGTTGTATTCGATTTTCTAGTATTTTGTTGGGGATTTTTGCATTGAAGTTCATCAGTGATATTAGCCTGTATTTTTCTTTTCTTGTGTTGTCCTTGTCTGGTTTTGGTATCAGGGTAATGTGAGCTTTGTAGAACATCTGGTAGAATTCACCAGGGAAGCTGTCTGGTCCTGGACTTTTATTTTTTGGGATGTTTTTGATTACTGTTTAGATCTCCTGACTGGTTATTGGTCTGTTCAAATTCTCTGTTTCTTTTTGATTCAGTTTTGGAAGGGAGTATGATCTATTTATCCATTTCTTCTAGATTATCCAGTTTGTTGGCATATAGCCTTTCATAGCATTCTCTTATAATTTTTTGTATTTCTGAGGTGTCCCTTGTAATTTGTCACCTTTCTTTTCTGATTTTATTTATTTGAGCCTTCTCTCTTTTGTTCTTGGTGAGTCTAGCTAAAGGTTTGTCAATTTTGTTTATCTTTTCAACAAACAACCTCTTCATTTCATTTATTTTCTCTAGTGTCTTTTTTAGTTTCTATTTCATTTATATTTGCCCTCATTTTTATCATTTCCTTCCTTCTACTGATTTTGGCCTTTGTTTGTTTTTCTTTTTCCAGTTCCTTTATGTGTGCTGTTAGATTGTTTATTTGAGATATTTCTTGTTTGTTGACATAGGCCTGTATTGCTATAAACTTCCCTCTTAGAACCGCTTTTGCTGTATCCCATAAATTTTGGCAAGTCATATTTTCATTTTAATTTGTCTCCAGGTATTTTTCGATTTCTCCATTGATCCCGTCGTTGTTGAGTAGCATTTTGTTTAATCTCCACATATTGTGGCTTTTCCCATTTCTTTCCCGTAGTTGATTTCTAGTTTCATACTGTTATGTTCAGAAAAGATGCTTGGTGTTATTTCAGTCCTCTTAAATCTATTGAGACTTGTTTTGTGGCCTAATATGTGATCTATCCTGGTGAGTGTTCCATGTGCATTCAAACAGAATGTGTATTTTCAGTTTTTAGATGGAATGTTCTGTATATATCTACTAAGTCCATCTGGTCTAATGTGTCATGTTGGGCCAATGTTTCCTTATTGATCTTTTGTTTGGATGATCAATCCATTGGTGTAAGTGGAGTGTTAAAGTCCCCATACTATTTTTGTGTTGCTATCTATTTCTCTTTTTATGTCTGCTAATCATTGCTTTATATATTGAGATGCTCCTATGTTGGGTGCATAGATATTTACAGGTGTTATATCCTCTTGTTGGACTGTTCCCTTTATCATTATGCACAGTCCTTTTTTTTTTCTCTTGTTACAGGTTTTGTTTTAAAGTCTATTTTGTCTGATATGAGTATTGCTACCCCAGCTTTCTTTTCATGGCAATTTGCATGGATATCTTTTTCCATCCCTTCACTTTCAGTTTGTGAGTGTGTTTTGGTCTGAAGTGTGTCTCTTGTATGCAGCATATATATGGGTTTTGTTTTTTATCCAATCAGCCACCCTATGCCATTTGATTGGAACATTTAGTCCATTGACATATAAAGTAGCTATTGATAAGAATGTACTCATTGCCATTTGTTACTTTTTTTCTGGGTGTTTTAGTAGTTCTTCTCAGTTCCTTTCTTCTTCTCTTGCTCTCTTCTCTTGTGGTTTGATGGCTTTCTTTAGTATTATATTTGGATTCCTTTCTCTTAATTTTTTGTGGATGTATTATAGGTTTCTGGCTTGTGATTACCATGAAGTTTATAGATGATAACCTATGTACATAGCAATCTATATTAAGTTGATGGTCTCTTAAACATGATCTCTTGCTAAAAGCTCTACTCTTTTACACCCCTCCTCCCACATATTATATTTTTGATATGATATCTAACCTCTTTTTTGTGCATAAGTGTCCATTACCCTCTTATCATGGAAATAGATAATTTTAGTACTTTTGTCTTTTGACCTTCATATTAGCTTCATAGGTGGTTGATCTGCTACCTTTACTGTATATATATTTGCATTTACCAGTACTTTTATTGTTTTGTGTTTTGGTTAATTTTCTTATTTCTATTTGTGATCTTTTCTTTTCCATTTGAATAAATGCCTTTAGCATTTCTTATAAGGCTGGTTTCCTTTAGTTTTTGCTTGTCTTGAAAACTCTTTATCTGTCTGTCCATTCTGAATGATAACTTTGCCTGGTAGAGTATTCTTGTCTATAGGTTTTTCCCTTTCATCACTTTAAATATATTGTGCCACTCCCTTCTAGCCTGTAAGGTTTCTGCTGAGAAGTCAGCTGATAGACTTATGGGGTTTCCTTTGTATGTAACTTGTTGCCATTCTCTTGAAGCTTTTTGGATTCTCTCTTTATCTTTAATTCTTGACATTTTAATTATAATGTGTCTTGGTGTGGGCCTCTTTGTGTTTATGCTGTTTGGTGCTCTCTGTGCTTCCTATACCTAGATGTCTGTTTCCTTTCTTAGGTTAGGAAAGTTTTAAGCTATTATTTCTTCAAATAGATTCTCTCCCTGTTTGTCTCTCTCTTCTCCTTCTGGGCCACCTATAATATGGATATAGGTGCACTTGATGTTGTCTCAGAGGTCCCTTAGCCTGTCCTCATCCTTTTTAATTCTTTTTTCTTTTATCTGTTTGGCTTGAGTGATTTTCTCTAGCCTTTTGTCTAGCTCATTGATCTGTTCTTCTGTATCAACTACTCTGCTATTGAGTCCCTCTAGTGAATTTTTCATTTCCAGTATTCTATTCTTCACTTCTGATTGGTTCTTTTTAATATTTTCCAATTCTTTGTTGAAGTTCTCACTGAATTCATCCATTCTTCTCCCAAGATCAGTGAGCATCCTTATGACTATTATTTGTACTCTTTAGCAGGTAGATTGTTTATCTCTCTTTTGTTTATTTCTTTTTCTGTGGATTTGTTCTGTTTCCTTATTTAGAACATATTCCTTTGTCTCCTCATTTTGCCACTTTCTCTGTGCTTATATCTATGTGTTAGGTAGGTCAGCTACATCTCCCAATCTTGGAGAAGAGCCCTTATGTAAGAGATGCCTTATGAGGCCCAGCAGTGTGTTTCCCTCTTGTCACCAGTTCCAGGTGTTCCAGGAGTGTCCCCTGTGTGGTCTACATGTGTCCTTCTGTTGTGGAAGGGTTGCTCTTCCTGCAGGTGCATCAGGAGACTAGGCTGTCCCCTGGCCAGTTGGTTGTGATGCTCAGCTGTGTGTGGCTGCTATGGTCCCTTCAATCACTTTATTGGGCATGGGGTGCCCCAGCACAATTGGCTTCAAAGACTAATAGCACATTCCTGTTGCAGTTTTTCTAAGTGAGTAGGTCCCCAGCTTGGCTGGTTGCTAGTTTCAGGGGCTTAATTGCTGTAGGCCTCTGGCCTATAAGACTGTTGTCAGCTCTCTCAGGAATGCAGCTGGGTGGGACTGCCCCCGGCATGGGAGCACCCAATTGTTTCAGGCTTTGGAAGGTGCGGCTGATCCCCTGTGTGGCTGTTTGAGAAGCACAAGTCTGCTGTAGCTGACAAGCCCCACCATCAATAGGTCCATAGACCCCGCCAAGGCAGTCCTGCCCTGTGCGCATGCCCTGACCCACTGAAGCAGACCCACTTGCCCTGCTTCAGAGGCCCCACAAAGAAGAGAAGAGCCAGGAGAAGCTTTCTTGAAGAACACCACATGAGTCGGTTTACAATATCAGCTCTCATGATCTATTATAAAACTATAATAATTAAGATACTGTGGTAGTGGCACAAGAATAGACAAACTAACAATGGAATAGAACAGAGTCCAGAAACAGACCTAACATGGACAGTCACGTGATGTATGACAAAGAAGACACTATAGTTCACTGGGAAAGAATAGTTTCATCAATAAATGTTGCTGAGTTATCTGGATAGCCATACTGAAAAAATGCAGTTGAACTCCTAGCTCACACCAAAATCACCGTGAACATGGATCACAGACTTCAGTGTGAATGTACACAACAAAGCATTTTGATGAAAACTTAGGGAAACATTTTTGTGGCCTTAGATTAAGCAAATACTTCTTAAACAGGATACAAAACGGAATAATTTTAAAGGGAAAATGCTATCTAGACTATAATAAAATTAAGAAGTTCAGCTTATCAAAAGACCTCACTAATACAGTGAAAATAAGATTGATAGACTAAGAGAAATTGTTGTAATACATAAATCTGACAGATGATTTATATCCAGAATATATATAAAATACTACATTATAAATCAATAAGAAAAGAGGAAGGCAATCCAATCAAAAATCAACCAAAGAATTAAACAGTACTCAAAAACAAAGTTTCAAAATGGTCAATATACATATGAAATAATGCTATACTCCATTAGTTATCCAGGAAATGTATATTAAAACCACAAAACATATTGACCAGAATTGCTGTAAGGAAAAGCAGGGAAAATACCAAGTACTGGAAAGGATTTAGAGTAATTGAAATGCTTATATTCTGTGGATTGGAATGTACATTGACATAGTCATTTTAGAAAAGTATTTAGCAATATTGTCTAAAAAGTGAACAAATGCATCATATACTAATTCTATCCTTATTTACATTCCCAACATACATGCATTCATACATTCACAAAAAGATGTACAAGACTGTTCATAGCAGCACTACTCATAATGGTACAAAACTTGAAAGTACCCAAATATCCACTATTAATTGAATGGATAAATGGATAAATAAATTGTGATGTATTGATACAATGGAATAATATACAGCTATGAAAATAAAGGAAAAGTAACTGTTCACTCACAATAAGAATGAACTTCACAAATTTAATATTGAACATAGGAAGCTAAACAGACAAGAGTATATTCTGTATGATACAAATTTATATTAAGGGAAGCTTCCAGGTTGCTGATAATTTTTATAGATCTGTACCTTTACCATACATACACAGTGCATGTTTATTTTACATGAATAAAATGTTCAATAAACAAATAAAATAATCTGGAGGAAATCCCAAGGGACATCACCAATGAGGAGATGGTGGCACCACATCACCAATGTCATTCTCTCCCTCTTGTCTCCTCTCCTCCCCTCTTGTCTCCTCTTCTCCTCTCCGCTCTTCTCTTCTTTATTCTTCCATTCTCTCTTCTGACATAATGTTCAGAACAGATGATTTAATTTTGCTGTAAAAATAATTACATGATAATTTTCCTTAAAGTCATGCTGTTTAGCACTAAAATAGTAGTTAATATATCAATTTGTAATCAGGAAAAGGGGAAGAAGTTTCTGCAAAACAAGCAGATCTAAACAAAAGTGACCTCAGAAAACAGAAAATAGTTGTTAATTTACTCTAATTAATTACTCCAAGAGAGGTGCTTACAGCTCTGTGTGATAATTGGCCCATTACGAGGGAAATATGGGAGCCACATAGTCCTGCTTTTAGATCTTTTTACAGATTCTGTCTATGCAAATTATCATGCAAAATTTCTTCAGTCAAGTAGACAGTAAATAGCCCTGAATTTCTCTGTAAACTGAGCTCATCTCCAAAAGCAGTAGATATGTAGTGAAGTGTGAGCTCCCTCTGGTGGTACCGTGGGAAAACCACAAATACGGATCCAGGAGCAGGGACTCCACAGGTGTATGGATGTGATCGCACTTCTTTAAAGACATTCCAAACCTGAGAAATGTGTGTGTGTGTGTGTGTCTACCAGTTCAATCTCGAGATATGCGTATCTGGTTTTTGTTTTCCTCCTGACCTTAGAAACATGTGTTTTATGCTTGGAACAGATCTTAACCACTCATTGTTTTCAGTATGACTTCTATGCAGAAAATTCCAAATCCAAACATTAACTCCCCTTCTATACTTCAGGCATAGGACTCAGGAATACATAACCTCTTGGATTCATCACTTTGATGTCAGACTCCACACTTATAACATTAAATCTCATCTTCACCACAGACTTGCTTCCTCAGCCCAAAATTTCACCCACTTATGTAGGCTTCACACTTGGGGGCATCCTTCTTAGGGCGCATCTTAGTCCAGAACTTAGTTCCTTATTATCATATAGATATACTCATTGATTCTCTACACCTTCATAATACACTGCAGGTACAATCTCATCCAGTAAGCAGTCAAGTCATTCTTCCTAAAATACCACTCTTATCAACACATTCTCCCTAATTTTCAATGATAATTTAGCCCATTGTAAATACTTGCTCTCTGTCAGGCACTGTGCTTGTTGTTTTAGATTCATTGATACTAATCTTCACAAAAACTCAGCAAAAATGGTATGTTCAATTTTCAGGAGGAAAATGGGGTTTAGACAATTATCCATTTGGACAATCAAACATGGAATAAGTGATAGAGCCCAGATTAAATGACCCAAGTCGTGCTTCCTAACAATCTCAGGCTCTATGAACTGCATGAGAGTAACTTCTTCTCTACAGAGTAAATTCACACTCTGTTAACTTAGCATCCACGGAGTTCCATAAGATAGCTCCCACTTCCTGTCAAGCCTGGACTTGTATCATCTCCAGTAAACCATTTGCTCCACACTCTCTAGTCTCTTACCACTTCTATGTATCTATACGCATTCTCATCTAGGTTCCTTCTTACATTCTGTGCTGTACCATCACACTGCGTATATTTCAGGTATGTTCCCTTAGATTCACGCTTAAAACATTATGTTGTGTTAAAAAATAAGGAAATGCTGAAAAAGTGATAGATATATGTGTCAAAGGGATACAGAAGCTGGTTTGAATGGACTCCCACAGCACAAATCTGGATAATTTCAGCACCGAAATCAGTAAAGATAGTAACAGATTATAACCTATTGAATAAATTCAAGATCCACAAATTCCTCCTGATATAAATAAGTGACTAAACGACGTAGAAGGGAAAGCTTTTCCTTATACAAATAAAAATGATAAATTTAAAAAAATAGTTATATAGTTACCATTTTGCAGTCATCATAGTAATAAGTGGTTTATGTAGGAATCATGAATGAATGCTATATGTATGGGATGAAATTTTGATAAACAACAAGAGATTTACATAGCCTCAAAATATTTACCCATAAAATAATTAGTAATTATAACTTAACACCTGGTGACCATCAACACGTATTATCTCTGAGAGATTTTCGTCACCCTCAAAATGGAAATAATCATCTATTTTTTGGTGGTTCCTTTGAGATATAAATACAGGAACTGCCAGAGTGTCTAAAAGTACCTGACAGGACATTTGTTGCTCAATAAATGCTCGTCTAGTTTCTCTTTTCTAAAAAGGAACAAAGATCAGCCAACTCTGACCAATAAGACAACATTTCAGGAGAAAAAAAAATCAACTTTCCTGGAACTGATTGAGAGTCTCCTTCTCTGGAGAAAGTGTAGAGAAGGCATAGCTGGTGGGTACAAAAGAAGCCACAGTGAGCAGACTCGCCCATGTCAGTCAACTTAGGCTTCAGGAAAGAGGAGAACATTTTACTCCATTAAGACCATTAGCCCCCTTACCTGAGCCATTGTTTTCTCACTTACCCACCTGAAAAGGTCATTTGCTCCTTTCCCACTCCAGACTCTTCTGTAATTGTCACTTCTTGACTAAAGCTTTTGGGTTAAGCTTTCTCCACTGTCTCCCTGTGTCTGTCTCTTTGTGGTTGTGGTAACTCCTCCGAAGCCACCCTCTTTCTGGGCCAGAAAGTCCTGGAATAATGCAGACCCAGGAGTTCCAAAGTCTTCTCTCTTTTCAAACTCTCTAGATGCTTCCTTGAATTTCTTGAAAGAGGTCTTAGGTCAGAGGTGTTTCCTCGCAGAAACTATTCTTGCTGATTAGGGTGCTTCCTCCTCTTCCACTCTATAGAATCTGAATTTTCCCTTTTCACAGAGAATGTGTGTGCAGAGACAACACTACTTTAGGGAGACATTTACTCTGAGGCCTGAAATTCACTCTCTCTTCACCTGCCAAATGATGCATGCTTAGTCTACAAAATAAAGGGTCACAGCTCTGGTGGATCTCAGACTTGGGAAATTAATGGCCTGGCCTGGTCCACCGAGGTTCAGGCAAATGACCTTTGCAGGAGGGTCCTAGCAGGCTCTGCCCGTACCAGACCCCCTGAGGCTCTACAGAGGGCTAGGGACTCCTGAGGAGGTGACTCCGAGGACTCAGGGAGTGAAAGTAGCTGGAAAAGGCTGCTCTTGGGACACAGGTCAGTTGGACACACCTGGCCTCTACGAGCTCAAGACTAATGCGTCAGGTCACAGCGAAATTCGCCTTCTGAGGGGATTTAAGCTCTGATATAGTTGCTTTTATCTTGGCTTTTTAGTTTGTCAGCACGTTAGACTTTTAAAATCAGCTGAACAGCAACAACCCTCCGCGTTCTCGGGACCCAGGACAGGACTCAAGTGGGTAAAAGCGCAGAGAACAGGTAGCTACAGGACTTGCAGGGGGCCCAGGGAGTACGTGCAGTGTGCTCTTCTCCGCGCGTTCGATACGGGCGCCCTGCTACCCCAATCTCACTGCCACCCTGCAACCCTTCTTTTCCTCCTACTCCTGGCCCATAGTGCCTCTAACTCCTAAGACGCAAGTGGCTCCAAGTGGCAGCTTTGTGGACTACAGTCCCCACAATGCCACGCGGGTCCTTCCGGTTCCTCTGCCTGCTCAGCCAGATGTCTGGGCTCCAGCTCCAGAGGTGGTGGTGGGAGGGGGCTGTGACTGCTGGAGACAGGTCTGGCACTGTCCGTTTCATCTCTGAAATCGTCTTATTTTAACCTTTGCCAACTTCCGAAGGGAAAAAAAAGTAGTGTTTTTCGTTGTTTAAATGTATTGAGTATGCATTTATGTTCATACAGTTTATTTCAATATAATTTCAAATCATACTCTCCTTTTTCTATCAGGCTTTTCTTGTGGTATTTAAGAATAGACTTTATATACTCAAATCTATTTATTTATTTATTTATTTGCTAAAAAACAAAGTGATCCTTTAGATCACTGTGCACTGATGAAAACTGGTTTTCTGTCCCCGCCTAAGTGCAAAGTGGCTGAGAACTGTGATCTTCCACTAGCCCAGGAAGTGAGGCGAGACGGATTCTAGAAGTGCTTGCATAGTATTAAATGTTTTCAAGGGTTTTGCAATTCTTTTGGAAAGTAATAAGGATATTCTATGATCCAGTTATACTATTTTTGGAGACTTGAATAATTATTCTGAAGAAACACCTCCCCTCACCCCCAAACAACAAAAGATATATCTTCTTTGATCTCCCATAACAACCTGGACGTTGATCTGCCATAGTTACTCCAATTATTTTATCATTATGTGTTTCTGTGCCTGACCTTCACATTAGTCTGTGAGATCCTTAAAGCATGGCCAGGATCTTATTTAACTTTGAATCTCAAGCTGTAGAAATGCATAAAGTTAACCAACAGTTTAAGTTGGAGAATAGATTATCTATAGTGGGAGCCATTTATAAGTACCGAAACCCAGTCTACACTTCTCATGCCTTAGATATGTAGAGCTGGTAGAGAAGTCTCTGAGATGTCATGTAAGAAAACATTTCATGCTGGAGTTTAGTCTTCAATTGGGTTTGACAGATTAATGAGAGATATGGAGTGAAAGGATGATATTAGATGCTGCCTTTACCTGGATCTCCTAGGTCACAGGCACTGGCTGGATCAGTGAAGCAACACTGACTGACATATCTGCAGATCCAGGTCAACCACCAATGGGGTATAGAATTACTCTCGTTGTCCATTGTCCGGTTTCTAGTGGATGCTGAGAGGAAGTGAGATGGAGATGCATACAGGTATTAATATATGGCATCCTTTGTCCCTCTCACCACTCTCACAACAGGTTCTGATTTGGATGTGAACTTGCCCAGTCATCTTCAACACACAAGGCCTCTTTAATCTGTGTAGTCATTTCTGGCTCCCTGGGGCTGTGCTGTAGCCTTCCAATAGATTGGATCCTACACTAACCCAGTCAGGCTATTGGGAACCAGTATGATACCTCTGGTTTGACTCTGGGTATTATAATTATTTGAACACACCTGCTCTCTTCCCATGTCCTAGACAGCAGTAGCTGCCTCCTAGTGTATAAGCATTGATCCAGAATCCTCCTGGTAGCCAGAGAGGACTAAACAGGCTGAAGAGCTTTAGATATGCAAGACTGAGTGGGAGAGTTCACATGCAGATCTGACCTGATTGCAATCCACTCAACACCCACATTAGTCTCTATGCCCCAGCTGCTAAATGTCCCCCTCTTCCTCACCAGTCTAGCCCTGAAGTCCTAGCATGAGTCTAAGGGAAAATACCTGAAAATAGTGTGATTCCAGGTACAGGAGAGAATGTAAGAAGGAGCAGAGATGAGAATGCATATAATATATAGAGAGAAGTGGTAATAGACTAGTGAGTGTGGATGTGGAACAAATGGTTTCCTTGACGATAGTACAAGTTCAGGCTTGAAAGGAAGTTGGGAGCTATCTTATGGAACTCCTTGGATGCCAAATTAACAGAGTGTGAATTTACTCTGCAGAGAAGAAGTTATTCTGGTGAGGTGTAGAGAATCTGAGGTTGTTAGAAGGCTGTCTTGGGTCTTTGAATCTTGGCTCTATCACTTATTACCTACGTGGTTGTCCCAATGGCTAATTTTCTAAACCTCATTTTCCCCCTGAAATTGAACATAGCCTTTTTGTGAGTTGTGAAGACTAGAGTTAGTGAATCTACAACAGTGAGAACAGTGCCTGACAGAGAGCAAGTATTTACAATGGGCTAAACTATCAGTGAAAATTAGGGAGAATGTGTTGATAAGAGTGGAATTTTAGGAAGAGTGACTTGACTGTTTACACATTACAAAGGCAAGGAGAATCAATCTGTATATCTATGTGACAATAAGGAACCAAGTTCTGAACTAAGATAGCTCCTATTGGAAGGGAAAAGAAGTAAACAAAGCAGTGTGCTGTATGTGTGCCCCCCCCAAGTGTCAAACATACATAAGTGAGTGAACCTTGGGGCTGAGGAAGCAGTTTTGTGGTGAAGATGAGACTTAACTTTAGAAGTGTGGAGTTTGACATAAAAATTGTGAATCCAAGAAGATATGTATGCCTGCGTCCTATGCCTGAAGCCTAGAAAGAAGGTTAATGTTTGCATTTGGGAATTTTCTGCATAGAAGTCATGCTGAAAACAATGAGAGTGGTTAATTTCTATTCCAAGCACAAAACATGTGAATCTGAGGTCAGGAGGAAAAAAAATAACAGTGAAGACATAGATATGCATATCTTGAGATTGAAGTGGTATACACAGATACATAGCCACGCATGCACTCGGGGATGGACTGATACTCTTGTCTGTGAATAAATGCCATCAGGTCCGTACACTTATGGAATCCCTGCTCCTGGATCCATACTTGCAGTTCTCGCACGTTACCACCAGATGGAGGGCACACTTCACTGCACCTCCACTGCTTTTGGCGATGAGCTCAGTTCAGGAAGCAATTAAGGGCTGTTTACTGTCTACTTGACTGAAGAAGTTTTGCACCATAATTTACATAGATAGAATGTGTAAAAAGATCTCAAAGCAGCACTATACGGCTCCCATATTTACATAGAAGGTGGGGCAATTATCACAGAGACCTGTTGGCAGCTTTCTTGGAGTAATTAATTTGAGTAAATTAATAACTAATTTCTATTTTCTGAGGTTACTTTGCTTTGATCTGCTTGTTGTGCAGAAACTTCTTCACATTTTCCAATGACAAATTCATATATTAACTACAATTGTAATGCTAAACAGCATGACTTTCAGAAAAATAGCATTTAGTTATTTTTACAGCAAAATTAAATCATCTGCCCTGAATATTCTAATTTCAGAGAAGAGAAGAGAAGAGGGGAGAAGAGGAGACAAGATGAGAGGAGAGGAGAGAAAAGAGGAGAGGGAGAGAATGACATTGGTGATGAGGTGCCACCATCTTCTAATTGGTGATGTCCCTTGGGATTTCCTCAGGATCACTTATTTATTGGACTTTTTATTCAAGTAAAATAAACATACAAAAGTGGATGTATCATAAAGCTACAGCTCGATGACAACAGCATCCCGGAAGCTTCGCTTAATATAAATTTGTATCATACAAAATATACTGTTCTGTGTTGGCTTCCTTTGATCAATATTAAGTTTGTGAAGTTCATTCTTATTGTGGGTGAATAGTTAAATAGCTACTGTTCCTGTATTCTCCTAACTATATAGTATTCCATTATGTCAATACGGCACAGTTTATTTATCCATTTATCCATTCAACTGATAATGGGTATTTGGGTAGTTTCAAGTTTTGTACCAGTACAAGTAGTGCTGCTATGAACAGTCTTGTGTATCTTTTTGTGAATGTATGCATGCATTTATGTTTGATATATAAATAAGGATAGAATTGCTGTATTATGCATTTGTTCAATTTTAGGCAATATTGTTAAATAGTTTTCTGAAAAGATTTTGTCAATGTACATTCCTATCAACAGTATATAAGAGTTCCAGTTGCTCTAAATCCTTGCCGACACTGGGTATTTTTCCTCCTTTTCGTTACAGCAATTCTGGTCAATGTATTTTGTGGTTTTAATATACATTTCCTTGATAACTAATGGAGTGGAGCATCTTTTCATATGTATATTGACCATTTTGAAACTTTGTTACTGAATACTGTTTTATTCTTTTGATCTTTTCTTAATTGGATTGCCTTCCTCTTTTCTTATTGATTTACAATATATTATCTCTTTCTATGTTCTGAATATAAATCATATGTCAGAAATTATGTATTACAAATAATTTCTGTCAATTTATGGATCTTATTTTCACTCTCATAGAGCGATCTTTTGATAAGCTGAACTTCTTGATCTTTCTGTAGTCAATATATCATTTTCCCTTTATAATTCTTCCATTTTGTATCCTGTTTAAGAAGTCTTTGCTTAATCCATGGCCACAAACATGTTCTCCTATATTTTCTTCACAATGCTTTGTTGTGTACATTCACACTGAAGTCTGTATCCATCTTCACAAGGATTTTGAGTATGATGTGAGATAGAGATTAAACTGCATTTGTTTTTTTCGGTATGGCTATCCAGATAACTTAGCAACACTTATTAATGTGACTCTTCTTTCCAAGCGAACTATAGTGTCTTCTTTGTCATAAATCAGGTGATTGTCTATGTTTGGGTCTGTTTCTGGACTCTATTCTATTCCACTGGTTAGTTTCTTTATTCTTGTGCTGTGACCAGATTGTCTTAATTACCATAGATTTATAATAGAGCATGACAGCTGATATTATAAACCCACTCATATAGTATTCTTCAAGAAGGTTTCTCTTGACTCTTCTTATCCTTTTGTATTTCCATGAAGTTCTGGAAACACTTTGCCAAAATGTGCCTACAAATGTTTTCTGGGATTGATTGTAATTATGTAGAATCAATATATTACTGGGGAAGAAACTGACTTCACAATTTTGAGATTTTCATTAATGAATATGGTATATCCATCCATTTATTTGAGACTTCTTTTAGCAACACTTTGTAGATTTCAGTGTAGAAGCTTGATTTATGAATTGCTAGAATTATATTATATACAGTATTTGATGTGTTTTAATGCTGAATGATATCATAAAACAAAAATCTCTTTTACATCTGTTTGTCACTAGTGTATAGAAATACAATTGTGTTTTGTATACTTCCCTTCTCTCCAATGGCCCTGATAATGTATTCTCAGTTTTGTTACAAACTCAATCATGTCATCTGCAACTAGGGCCATTTTATTTCTTCTTTTTTAGTTCTTAGTCATTTCATTTTTTTCATACTGTATTGCCCTTTCCAGGCTCTCCATACAGCACTGAATAGAAGTGGTGGTATTAGGCATCCATGTCTCATTCTTGATCTGGAAGGAGAGCTTTCAATAATTCATCATTAAGTATGGTGTTTGCTGTATGAGTTTTGTAGATTTTTTAAATCAAATTATGTCCCCTTTTATTTCTAGTTGGTTAAGCATTTTTATCTTGTATGGTTGTTGAATTTTGGGAAATTGTTTTTCTGCACTTAAGATAATCAAGTGATTTTTCTCCATTTTTCCTGTTTATGTGGTGAATTTTCTAATTGATTTTTGAAAGTTACAACAATATTGCATTTCTAGACTTCATGACACTTGATCATAGTACATTATACCTTTATTGCTGATTCTATTTGCTAATATTTGCTTAGGATTTTTGAATCTATGTACATGAAAGCAGTTAGTTTTCTTTTCTGTTGGTAGGGATTCTGTGTCAGTTTGGTATCATATCTCAGCTCATAAAAAGAGCTGAGAAGTCTTTTTTATTTTTCTATTTCCCATAAAACTTCATCAAAGATTGGGGATCTATCTTTTGGAAATATTTGTAGTATTTCATTAATAAAGCCAACTGGATCTAAAAGTTTCCTTGTGGGAAGCTCTTAAAGTTAATTAGGGAAATTAATACTATTTCCCTAATATGTGTTGGCTTATACAATTTTTTTTCTCCTGTCAGCTTTGGGAAGTTCTATTTTTGAGAAATTTGTCCAATTCATTCCAAAGGTCAAGTTTATTGTCACAGATATTTATAACATCTTATTATCATTTTTGATGTTGGGAGAAAGTACAAGGACTTGTTTTTTCCTGGTACCGGTAATTTGTATCTTTGTTTATCAGTTTTACTATCTTTTCATGAACCAACTTTTGGCTTTGTTAACGTGTTTTTTTTTTTTTTTAATGTGCATACACACAAGTATGTGTGAGTGTGTTGAATTCCTGTATTTGTTAAATGTTCCAATGCTTTCTACTCTTGTTCTCACTACTTTTTCTTCTACTTTCCTTATGCTTGATTTGATTTTGTAGCTACTTGAGATGGAAGTTTAATTCATTCCTTTTCAGCTCCTTTAGGAGGCTGCTATATGCATTTAAGACTATAAGTTGCTCTTTAAGCACTCCTTTTTCTCCATTCAAAATTGCTACTGACGTATGTATATTTTCAATCTAACACAGCAATTTTCTGCCCTGGTGTGAAGGGCTCAAGTCTTGTTTCTTTGACTCTAATTGTACCTAAAATTGATAAATATCCTAAGGTGGAAGTGGCTCTTCACCAGTGCCAGGTTATCTCTTGCTCAGAGCCTTAACTCTTGCCTGTTGTTATTAATATCTTTGAATAGCTCTAGAATCTATAGTTATGTCACACTCTCAATCCTTCTGTTGACAATTTATGTTTACTCTTTGTTATTCCTGATCAGTCGGCCTAGAATACTATCAATTTTATTCACCTTGTTAAAGGGGAAGTTTTTGATTTCACTGTTTTTCTGATTTGTTTTTGAGTTTTGTATTTCATTGATTTCTGCTCTGATCTTTATTGTTTTCCTTTCTTTTGCTTACTTTGTGTTTATTTTGCCTTTCTTCTACTAGACTCTTCAGATGGAAACTGAACTCTTTGAATTAAGCCTTTTTCTAATATAGGTAATTAGTGCTATAATTTCCCCATTAGTACTGCTTTGGCAGCATCCCACCGATATTAATGGTATGCTTTGCTTTCATTCAGCTCAAAATATACTCTAATTAGCCTTTGGTTACTTCTATGACCCATAGCGTATAGAGAAATATATTTGTTTTCAGTTATTTGGAGATTATCCAGAGATCTCTTTGCTATGGATTTCTAATTTGATTCCACTGTGGTCAGAAAATATACTTTGCATGACTTGAATCCTTTTAAATTCAATGTTTTGTTTTCTTGCTTCAAATATGGTCTTTCTTGTAAATTTTTCCGGTTCGCTTAAAAAGAATATGTATTTTTGGGTGAACTAGTTTTAAATGTCAACTAGGGGGCCAGTCTGGTGGCGCAAGCGGTTAAGTGTGCACACTCTGCTTCAGCGGCCCGGGGTTTGCCGGTTTGGTTCCCAGGCGTGCACCAATGCACTGCTTGGCAAGCCATGCTGTGACGGTGTCCCATATAAAGTGGAGGAAGGTGGGCATGGATGAAAGCCCAGGGCCAGTCTTCCTCAGCAAAAAAAGAGGAGGATTGGCAGATATTAGCACAAGGCTGATCTCCTCACCAAAAAAAAAAAAAAAAAAAAAAGTCAACTAGGACAACTTAGCTGAAGATGTCATTTAAGTCTTCTGAATGCTCACTGATTTTCTGTCTACATAATCTATAATTTTTTGAGAGAATGATATCAAAATATCTGACTATAATTTTGAATTTGTCTATTTCTCCTTGCAATTCTATCAGTTTTTACCTCATATATTGAAACTCTAAGTGTTTTGAATGATTTACGCCCTTTTAATGACTTGACTCCTACCCTGATCTTTATGAAATGATCTTTTTATGACCAGAATATAACATGCTCTGAAATCTACTTTGCTTGATATTAATACAGTCTCTACAGATTTCCTTTGAATAGTGTTACATTTAGCTTATTTGTGTCTTGTAGGTAGCGTATAGTTAAATCCTGACTTTTTATCCAATCTGACAATCTTTTCATTTTACTTGGGGTGTTGAGACCATTTAGGTATAATCTAGTTATTGTTAGGGTTTGGTGAAACTCAACTTACTCATGTTTCCAATTTATGTCATCTGTTTATTATTGTTTCTTTTCTCTGCTCTGTTATTTGAAAATTTAAAAATAATTTATTGAAATGAAGTGCATATCACATAAAATTACCCACTTTAAAACAAATAATTCAGTGGCATTTACTACATTCAAAAATGTTGTGCCACCACTACCTCTATCTATTTCCAAAACATTTTAATCATCCCAAAATAAACCCCCTACCTGTTAACCAGTTACTCCTCATTCCCCCTCTGGCTACCACCAATCTGCTTCCTATTTCTGTTGATTTACCTATTCTGGATATTTCGTATCAATGGAATCATCGAATATGTGACCTTTTGTGTCTGACTTCTTTCACTTAGCATAATGTTTTTGAGGTCCATCCACATCGTAGCATGTTACAGTACTTCATTTCATTTTATTTCTGAATAATAGCCCATGTATGGACGTACCATGACATGTTTATATATTCATTTGTAAAGGCATTGTGACTGCTTCCACCTTTTGCCTATTGTGAATAATGCTGCTATGAAAATTTGCAGACAAGTATTTAAGTAGCTGTCTTCAAAACTTTGGGTGTATACCTAGGAGTGGAATTTCTGGATCATAGTGTAATTCTATGTTTCACTTTTGAGAAACTGCAAAACTAGTTTTCCTTAGTGACTGTACCATTTAACATTCCCACCAGCAATATCTAATTTCTCTCCCTTCTCACCACACTTATTACTTTCCATTTTCTTGATTATCACTGTCTTAGGGGGTGGGAAGTGATATCACTGAGATTTTAAATTGAATTTCCCTAATGAGTAATTATGCTGAGCATCTTTTCCTGTGCTTGTTGACCATTTGTATAGATTTATTTTTCAGAAATATCTGGTCAAATTCTTTACTCATTTTTAATTGGGTTGTTTGTCTCGTTGAGTTCTAAAAGTTCTAGACCTTTATGAAATGCAATTTGCAAATATGGGTTGTCTTTTTCACTCTCTTGAATTGCGCCCTTTGTTGCATGAAATGTTTAACTTTCATGAGGTTTTTGGTGTCACATCTAAGAATCCATTGCCAAATCTAAAGTCGTGAAAATTATTCTTTTATCTTCTAGGAATTTTACAACTTTAGCTCTTACATTTAAGTCATTGATAAATTTTGAGTTAACTTTTGTTTATGGTAAGAGACATGGGTCCAATTTCATTCTTTTGCATGTGGATATCCAGTTGTCCCAGTACCATTTGTTGAAGAGAATATCCTTTCTCCATTGAATGGTCTTGGAACCCTTGTTCCAAAAATCAATTGGCCACATGTATGGGTTTAATCCTGAACTCTAATTTGGTTCCATTGATCCATATGCTGTTACCATTGCTTATAGTCCTTTCTATTTCTGTACAGTCAGTAATGCTGTCCCCTCTTCATTCCTGATTAGTGATTTAAGTCTTTCTTTTTTTCTTGTTCATTCTGGCTAAATGTTCATAAATTTTGTTCCTCTTTTCAAAGAATTAGCTTTTAATTTCCCTAATATTTTTCTGTTTTCTATTTCATTTTTGTCTGCTCCAATCTTTAATATTTTCTTCCTTCTGCTTACTTTGATTTAATTTGCTCTTCTTTTTATAGTTTGATAATGCTTAAGTTTAGACTATTGATTTGAGATCTTTCTCTTTTTTTGATATAGGCATGTACAAATCTAAATTTCCCTACAAGCATTGCTTTGATTGTATCCCATTAGTTTTGGCATGCTGTATTTTTATTTTTGTTAATCTGAAAATATTTCTTAGTTTCTCTGTAATTTCTTCTTGCAGCCATTTGTTATTTATGAGCATATTATTTAATTTCCACATATTTGTGATTTCCCCAAATTTCCATCTGTTATAGATTTATAATTTTGTTTCACTGTGGTAGGAGAATATATTCTGTATAAATTCAATCATTTTAAATGTATTGAGACTAGTTTTGTGACCTGACTTATGGTCTATCAACATCTCTATGCACTTGAGAAGAATGTGTAGTATTGTGTTGTTGGGTGGAGGGTTCTATAGATGCATCTTAGGACTGGTTGGTTTATAGAATTTTTCAAGTAATCTATTTCCTTGTTGATCTTATGTCTAGTTGTTTATCCTTATTGAAGCTTTATCTTTCTGTTCCTCAGACTGGACAATCTCAACTGACCTATCTTGAAGTTGACTGATTCTTTCTCCTGCCAGCTCAAAATGCTGTTGAATACTTTAGTGAATTTTTTATTGTAGTGTTCATACTTCTTAAATCCAGAATTTGTTTTCTTCTAAAATAATAATTATCTATTTATACTCTCTATTTGTTGAGACATCTTCCTCATAGTTTCCTTTTGTTTTTTTTAGGCATGATTTCTTTTACTTCTCTGAATGTAACTGTTTAAACTCTTTGTCTATTAAGCCCAGATTCTGGAATTTCTCAGGGGTTGCTTCTATTGACTGTATGTTTTCCTGTGTATGGGCCATATTTTCCTGTTTCTTTGCATGTCTTGTTACTTTCTGTTAAAAAATGGATATTTTAAATCATATAATCAGGCAACTATGGAAATCAGATTCCACCCCCAGAGTTTGTTTTTATTGCTATTTGTTAAGTGACTTTCCTCAATGAATTCTCTGCAAACTGTATCCTTTCTTTTGGGAAACCACTTAAATCTCTGCCTGACTATCTTAGGGCCAGATAATGATTGGATGCAGATTTCCTTAAATGCCTTGAGACTATATGTCTCCCAGTCTTTGTTAAGAGGTTGTGTGAGTGTTGGGGCACAGCTTCAAGGCTCTGACAGGCAGTTTACAACTTTGCCTTAATTTTAAATTCTTGCCTGCATAGAGCCTCAAAGTGACCTAGAAGTGAGAGCCTAGAGCCTTTTCTTGTCTTTCTTGAAATGAGACTGTGCACATCCCTGTCCTATGCACACTGGCATATGAATGTGGTCCTCTAGATTACCAAGATTATGTCACAGCTTTTCAGTGGCCCCTAGAGACCTCTCATTCCCCAATTTTTCCTTTTAAGTTTTTGGTCAGCCTCTGGCTTACCCCAACTTATATCACTATCTCAGGAAGCTAAAATGTGGAAAACAGGGGAGGGAAGTCAAGATGACAGCATAGGCAGACTCTGAACTCACCTCCTCCCACGGACACAGCCAATTTACAACTACTCTTGGAAAAATTACCCCTGAGAGAGAACTGAAAACTGGATATGTGGTCCTCCTGCAACAAACGACAATCCTAATTGAGGTGGAAGAGGCAGAAATTCCCTTCAGGAGAGAAAAAACGCCACCTTCACGAGCTGCAGTGCTTCACAGCCGCCCAGGAGCAGCACAAAGGTACGCAGCCCTCCCTGGAGGAGCGGGGTCCTGAGCTGGGGAGCACTCCCACCGTAGACATTTTTTGGACCCAATACAATCGAGATGAGTGGCATAATATCTGACTTCACCTGCTACTAAAACATTGGGGAGGAGCCCCAGAAAAGCTGGTGCACAAAGAAATTAAAACCAACTCTTAAAGGGCCCACACACAAACTCGCCCGTTTCAGAAAGCAACGTAAAATCAGCAGAAAGAAAGGTGCACAGCCCTTTGGTGAAAAGAGACTCACCAGCTAGGCTCTGAGTGCATCTCGGTGAGAGGTGAGACCTCTCCAGGGACTGGGACATTGGCGGCGGCCATTGTTGTGATCTGGTGTGGGCTTGCTGACACAGAGGCCGGCAGATGCCATTGGAGTTCTCCCTGGGGCGTGCTAGCACAGGGTCTGCCACACCCACTAGAGCACCAATTTAATCCAGCTCATCTAGGGCAAGCAGCCACCCTAGGGACTGGCCCCACCCAACAACAAGCCCTCGGGCAAGTTGTGGGCCTGCTAAGGGAGCTGCCTGGATTCTCCACAGCCTGGTGACTGGGTCTGCCTCTGTAGGGCAGGGTGTGTGCAAGGAGTGGTGGAGAGTGTGGGGCAGTGGTAGAGTGTGGGGCTCCCACCTTGGAGAGACGGGGTCAACTTCAGGAGGTCAGGGTGTGCGCAAGGGGCAGGACTATGTTGACTGTGTGTGTGGACATGTGGGTGGTGGGGCTTGTTAGCTGCAGAAGACTTGTGCTTCTCAAAGAGTGACATAGGGGGTTGGCCCCACCTTCCAAAGCCTGAAACAATTGGGTGCTCCTGTGCCTGAGGACAGCCCCACACAGCTGCAATCCTCAGAGAACTGACAAGGGACCTAAAGGGTAGAGGCTTATAGCAATTGTAAGCCCCTGAGCCTTAACAACCTGCCACACTGGTGGTCTATTCACTTAATAGAAATACAGCAACAGGAATGTGCTATTAGACCTTGCAGCCAACTGTGCTGGGACACCACACAGCTGATAAAGAGACTGAAGGGCCCACAACAACTACACACAGCTGAGCATTACAACAGCTGGCCAGGGGCATAGCTCTGCCTCCCTGGGCACCTATGGGAAGAACAACCCCACCACAACAGAAGGACACACGTAGCCCACACAGGGGTTACTCCTGGAATATTTGCAACTGGAGAGGAGAGGGAAGCACACTGCCAGGTGTCCTAAGGCATCACTTATATAAGGTCACCTCTCTGAAAGCAGAAGACGTAGCCGATCTACCTATTACATAGACACAAGCACAGGGAAAGAGGCAAAATGAGGAGGCAAAGTTATACATTCCAAGTAAGGGAACAGGACAAAACCCCAGAAAAGGAACTAAGTGAAACAGAAATGAGCAACCTACCCGACAGAGAGTTCAAACAGAGTGTTAAGGATGCTCAATGATCTTGGGAGAAGAATGGATGGACTCAGTGAGAAAGTCAACAAAGAAATGGAAGATATGAAAAAGAACCAAGCAGAAATGAAGAATACAATACTGGAAATGAAAAATTCACTAGGAGGACTCAAAAGCAGAGTAAAGGATACAGAAGAACAGATCTGTGAGCTGGATGAAAGACTAGAAGAAATCACCAAAGCTGAACAGATAAAAGAGAAAAGAATTAAAAAGAGTGAAGGCACTCTAAGGGACTCTGGGACAACATCAAGTGCATTAACATCCGTGTTATAGGTGTCCCAGAAGAAGAAGAGTGAGACGAAGGGGCAGAGAATCTATTTGAAGAAATAATAACCGAAAACTTCCCTAGCTGAAGGAAAGAAACAGACATTCAGGTACAGGAAGCACAGAGAGCCCCAAACAAGATAAACCCAAAGAGGCCCACACCAAGACACATCATAATTAAAATGTCCAGAATTAAAGATAAAGAAAGAATCCTAAAAGATGCAAGGTAAAGACAAGTTACATACAAAGGAAACCCCATAAGGCTATCAACTGACTTCTCAGCAGAAACCTTACAGGCCAGAAGAGAGTGGCCTGATATATTTAAAGTGCTAAAAGGAAAAACCTACAGCCAAGAATACTCTACCCAGCAAGGTTATCATTGAAAATGGAAGGAGAGATAAAAAGTTTCCCAGACAAGCAAAAATGAAAAGAGTTTGTCACCGAGAAACCAGTACTACAAGAAATGGTAAGGGGAGTGATTTAAGGGAAAAAGAGAAGACCAAAAATAGGAAAAATTGTCTATTTCCATGATAAGAGTGTAATGGATACAAATGCACAAAAAAGAGGTTAGCTATGGTATCAAAAACATAAAATGTGGTAGGAGAGGAGTTAAAGAGTAGAGCTTTAAGACAGAGTTCAAATTAAAGAGAATATCAACTTAATATAGACTACTATACACATAGGTTACTATATATGAACCCCATAGTAATCACAAATGAGAAACCTATAATAAATACACAAAAAATTAAGAGAAAGGGACCCAAACATAATACTAAAGAAAGCCATAAAACCACAAGGGAAGAGAACAAGAGAGGAAAGGAACAGAGAAGAACTACTAAAACACCAAGAAAAAAAAGTTAAAAAATGGCAGTAAGTACATATTTATCAATAGCTACTTTAAATGTTAATGGACTAAATGCTCCAATTAAAAGGCATAGGGTGGCTGCCTGGATAAAAAAACAAAACCCATATATATGCTGCATACAAGAGACACATTTCAGACCTAAAAACACTCACAAACTGAAAATAAAGGGATGGAAAAAGATGCTGCATGATAATCGCAATGAAAAGTAAGCTGGGGTAGCAATACTCATATCAGACAAAATAGACTTTAAAACAAAACTGTAAAAAGAGACAAAGAAGGGCACTACATAACGATCAAGGAAACAATCCAACAAGAGGACATAACACGTAAATATCTATGCACCCAATGCAGGAGCACCTACATATATAAAGCAATTATTAACAGACATAAAAAGAGAAATAGACAGTAACACAATAAGAGTAGGGGACTTTAACACTCCACTTACACCAACGGATAGATCCTCCAAACAGAAGATCAATAAGGAAATATTGGCCTTAAACGACACACTAGAACAGATGGACCTAGTAGATATATACAGAGCATTCCATCCAAAAACTGAAGAAGACACATTCTTTTCAAATGCACATGGAACGTTCTCCAGGAATGATCACATATTAGGCCACAAAACAAGTCTCCATAAATTTAAGAAGATTGAAATAATACCAAGCATCTTTTCTGACCACAATGGTATGAAACTAGAAATCAACTATAGGAACAAAATCAGAAAAGCCACAAATATGTGGAGATTAAACAAAATACTACCGAGCAATGATTGGGTCAATGAAGAAATCAAAGGAGAAATCAAAAAATACTTGGAGACAAATGAAAATGAAAATGCGACATGCCAGAATTTATGGGATACAGCAAAAGTGGTTCTAAGAGGGAAGTTTATAGCAATACAGGACTATCTCAACAAACAAGAAAAATGTCAAATAAACAATTTAACAATGCACCTAAATGAACTGGAAAAAGAAGAACAAACAAAGCCCAAAATCAGTAGAAGAATGGAAATAATAAAAATCAGAGCAGAAATAAATGAAATAGAAATGAGAAAAATAGAAAAAATTAATAAAACCAAGAGCTGGTTCTTTGAAAAGATAAACAAAAGTGACAAACCTTTAGCTAGACTCCCCAAGAAAAAAAGAGAGAAGGCTCAAATAAATAAAATCAGAAATGAAAGAGTAGAAACTACAACAGACACCTCAGAAATACAAAAGATTATAAGAGAATACTATGAAAAGCTATATGCCAAGCAATTTGACAATCTGGAAGAAATGGATAAATTCTTAGAATCATACAACCTTCAAAACTGTATCAAGAAGAAATGGAGAATTTGAATAGACCAATCACCCTCAAGGAGATCGAAACAGAAATCAAAAACCTCCCCAAATATAAAAGTCCAGGACCAGACGGCTTCCCTGGTGAATTCTACCAAACATTCAAAGAAGACTTAATACCTATCATTCTCAAACTCTTCCAAAAAATTCAGGAGGGGGGGGAAGCTCCCTAACTCATTCTACGAAGCTGACATTACCCTGATACCAAAACCAGACAAGGACAACACACACAAAAAAAGAAAATTACAGGCCACTATCACTGAAGAACATCGATGCAAAAATCCTCAACAAAATACTAGCAAATTGCATACAACAATATATTAAAAAGATTATACACCATGATCAGGTGGGATTTATTCCAGGGATGCAGGGAGGGTTCAACAATCGCAAATCAATCAACGTGATACACCACATTAATAAAATGAAGAATGAAAATCACATGATCATCTCAATAGATGCAGAGAAAGCATTTGACAAGATACAGCATCCATTTATGAAAAAAACTCTGAATGAAATGGGTATAAAAGGAAAGTACCTCAACATAATAAAGGCCGTATATGACAAACCCACAGCTAATATCATCCTCAATGGTGAAAGACTGAAAACTATCCCTCTAAGAACAGGAACCAGACAAGGATGCCCACTCTCACCACTCCTATTTAACATAGTATTGGAAGTCCTAGCCAGAGCCATCAGGCAAGAAAAAGAAAAAAAACGGATCCACATTGGAAAGGAAGAAGTGAAACTGTCACTATTTGCAGATGACATGATTTTATATACAGAAGACCCTAAAGAATCCACCAAAAAACTTTTAGAAGTAGTAAATGAATATGTTAAAGTTGCAGGATACAAAATCAACATACAAAAATCACTGGCGTTTCTATACACTAACAACAAAGTAGCAGAAAGAGAAATTAAGAATACAATCCCATTTACAATTGCAACAAAAAGAGTAAAATACCTAGGAATAAACTTAACCAAAGAGGTGAAAGATCTGTACACTGAAAACTATAAAACATTGCTGAAAGAAAATGAAGAAGACACAATGAAATGGAAAGATATTCCGTGCTCTTGGATTGGAAGAATTAACATAATTAAGATGTCCATACTTCCTAAAGCAATCTATAGATTCAATGCAATCCCTATCAAAGTTCCCACAACACTTTTCACAGAAATAGAACAAAGAATCCTAAAATTTATATGGAACAACAAAAGACCCCGAATAGCTAAAGGAATGTTGAGGAAAAGGAACAAAGCTGGAGGTATCACACTCCCTGATTTCAAAATATACTACAAAGCTATAGTAACCAAAACAGCATGGTACTGCCACAATAACAGACACACAGATCAATGGAATAGAATCGAAAGCCCAGAAATAAACCCACACATCTATGGACAGCTATTTTTTGACAAAGGAGCCAAAAACATACAATGGAGAAAGGAAAGTCTCTTCAACAAATGGTGTTGTGAAAACTAGACAGCCACATGCAAAAAATGAAAATAGACCATTACCTTACACCATACACAAAAATTAACTCAAAATTGATTCAAGACTTGGATGTAATACCTGAAACAGTGAAACTTCTAGAAGAAAACATAGGCAGTACGCTCTTTGACATCGGTCTTAGCAACATATCTTTAAGCACTATGTCTGACCGGGCAAGAGAAATGATAGAAAAAACAAACAAATGGGACTACCTCAAACTAAAAAGCTTCTGCACGGCAAAGGAAACCATCAACAAAAAGAAAGACAACCTAACAATTGAAAGAAAATATTTTCAAACCATACATCTGATAAGGGGTTAATCTCAAAAATATATAAAGAACACATGCATCTCAACAAGAAAAAAGCTAACACTCCAATTAAAAAATGGCGAAAGACATGAACAGATATTTCTCCAAAGAAGATATACAGATGGCCAACAGGCACAGGAAAAGTTGTTCAACATCATTAATTATCAGGGAAATGCAAATCAAAACTACAATGAGATATCACCTCACGCCCGTCAGGATGGCTATAATTAACAAGACAGGAAACAACAAGTGTTGGAGAGGACGTGGAGAGAAGGGAACTCTCATACACTGCTGGTGGGAGTGCAAACTGGTGCAGCCACTATGGGAAACAGTATGGAGATTCCTGAAAAAGTTAAAGATAGAACTACCATATGATCCAGCTATTCCACTGCTGGGTATTTATCCAAAGAACGTGAAAACACCGATGTGTAAAGATACATGCACCCCTCTGTTCATTGCAGCGTTATTCACAATAGCCAAGACATGGAAGCAACCTAAGTGCCCATTAAGGGAAGAATGGATACAGAAGATGTGGTATTTATTCACAATGGAATACTACCCAGCTATAAGAAATGATGAAATCCAGCCATTTGTGACAACATGGATGGACATTGAGGGTATTATGTAAAGTGAAATAAGTCAGAGGGAGAAGGTCAAATACCGTATGATCTCACTCATTAAGTAGTAGATAATAACAACAAACAAACACATAGAGACAGAGATTGAATTGGTGGTTACCAGAGGGGAAGGGGGGAGGGAGGAGGGTGAAAGGGATAATTAGGCACATGTGTGTGGTGATGGGTTGTAATTAGTATTTGGGTGGTGAACATGAGAACATGATGTAATCCATGCAGAAATAGAAGTATAATGATGTACACCTGAAATTTATACAATGTTATAAACCAATGTTACCACAATAAACCAAAATAAATAAATAAAATACGGAAAACAATGTTCTAATTCTCTTTTTTGTTTGTTTGTTTGACAAATTGCCTCAGTTAAACGTTTGCCTACACAAGGAGGGCTGAAGTCAAATAAAGACGGGTCTTCAGTATGGAGCTTTTGAGCAAGTTTCCACACAATGCAAAATAGTGACCATCTCTGGGATGGGACTCATAGGATACTCCAGTAACATTCTGCCCCTTTCAGTGATTGCCAGCCTGCGTGATTCTTTTACAGATACAATCCATTGCATGGCTGTTGATTTTCAAGGCTGATGAGTGAGGGCTGGAGTTAGGGCAAGTTGAAGCGTCAGAACTTTTACTGTTCCTACTAGGATTCAGTTGTTTTTTCTTAAACAGTTTTGGGAATATTT
Source organism: Diceros bicornis minor (assembly GCF_020826845.1). Lineage (NCBI taxonomy): Eukaryota > Metazoa > Chordata > Mammalia > Perissodactyla > Rhinocerotidae > Diceros > Diceros bicornis. Next base: position 77,170,704 of record NC_080744.1, read on the forward strand.
TAAGCTTTTAGTTAATTTTCAGTGTTCTGAAAACTTTTATTTTGATAATTTTTTCCAGTGTTTTCATTGCTTTTATGGAAGAGCATATTTTCAGAGGTCTTTACTTCACCACTCTACTCTGTGTTTTTCAGTTCACTTCTCTTTGGTTTCCTCTTCTCTGGAATTTTCTCTCTTAAATCCAAGCTGTTTGGGCAGCCAGGAACTCGGACCACTTTCTCCTCTGTTTCTACTAATATGGCTGTGATTTCTACTTGGCCTCAATTCCCTTGCACTCTGATATAGAAAATTCTCTCAGGGACTAATTCTGAGTGAATATAGACTTACCGTTGTGTACTTGCTTTCTCCCAAGGATTGCGGAGCCTCAGTTATTGATTCATTCATGCTTCCCAATGTTTCAGACAATTGCTTTATATATCTCATCAACTGTGATATTTGTTTTTGGCAAGAAGATTATATTAGTGCGATATGAGTTAAGCTATCATAGGTGGAACCATACGTGTAGCTGCCCTTTAGCTCTATCCATCCTGCAGCTTCCATAAGTGCTCGATGTGCTCTTTTGCTCACACTAGCTCAAGTGGTTCTTGCTGTTGTAACTAAAGCCTCCCGTCTGGATGAACACATTCAAGGTCATGTCTATAACTCACTGATCTGCCCTTAGAGGTTCCTTCCTGAGAGGAAGGGGCTAAGCCAGGGGGAGGGGAAGTGAGCAGAAAGGAGTGGAACAGCCTGCGCACTCCACTGGCCTGAAGCAGGGCCTGGCTGTCTCTGCTTAGAAGATGAGTTATGAGCAATGGGGCTGGGGTGGCCTGGGCCTGGGCTGGGGTGTGTCACGGGAAGGGGCCTGGGTGGGGTTTTTTCCAGGACATGGAGCAGGGGATGCTGTGGGGGAAGATCCGGGGGAGCGGGGCTTTGAGCAGTCCCTTCCCTGCTCCTGGTCACTCCCAGATACACTAAAGGCCTCACTTCTACTACCTTCCTCTTCCAGTTGTTACCCCCAGTGTCTCTGGAGTCTCTACTTTCCCAAAAAGTCTCAACATTAATGAAGACACCATAGATATTGAAAACTGTAGCCAACCCTCCAACAATGTGTCTACATTGTATTCCATAAATTCCACTTCTAGGGATGATTTCTTAAAAGACAGAGATTTATGGACACAAATGTACTCTCAGTTGAGTTACGAGCGTGAAAAAGTGACCCTGGTCCAATTGTTCAACACCTAGGGATGCTGAGTAAATTGTGCTGCGTGACTACTGAGAATGCACAAGGAAACAGGACTGACTGTGCATGTCGACTTGTGGGGATGTCAGATACTAGGAGAGCACAGCCCTGGGATCCTCCCCACCACCCCCTCACACACACACACACACACACACACACACACACAAATACACACGCACATCATTGCACTTAAAGTGAAAGACTGCAAAGAAAGCAACCACTTGTTATGGACAATTATTTCTTGGTAGAAGGAATGCATGTTTTCTCTTATTCATATTTAAATCATTATTTTACTAAATAAACATTGTCTACCTAAAACCTTAATATACAGAATGTATTTTATCACATAATGTATTAGTAATAAATTGAAATTTTTAACATGTGAATTTAATATTTTTGTACCTGACACATTAGAAAGATTTAAACATTGTTTAGTCAGGAAAATAAAGGATCTGAAAGATGTCCCACTGTCCCAGATATTTCCATTATGATGTTCAGCTCTTGTGTCATACCCATAAATGTGGTCCCTATCCCAAGATAATGAAAATATTTAATATGGAGGCTTCATTTTTATGCATAATCTTTATCTATCAGCGATTTTTCATCTTAATAAACTCTATAATTTTATTAAAAACAATAAAAAATCACTAATCACTCTCCTCATACATTATGTAGTCAGACACAAAGGCCACATATTGCATGAATCCAATTATAGGAAAATCCAGAAGAGGTAAATTCATGGAGTGAGAAAGCGTATCAGCGTTCGCCAAGGACTGGGGTGAGAGGAAGGGAGACTGACTGATTCGTAGGTAAAGGGTTTCTCTGTGCTGAAAATGTTCTTGAACTAGATCAGAGGATGGTTGTGCAACATTGTGAGTGTACTTCATGCCAGTTAAGTGTACAATTGAAATGGATCAAAGAGTTACATTTTATTTAAGTGAATATTGCATGATAAACTATAGGAAACTGTTAAGTATATATGAGATAAAAACTAAAAGTTAAAAAATGGAATTATAGGGGAGGGGAAGAAATTCTCTGGGGCTACAGCTGGCCCTCCCTGCAGCTCAGGAGCTGAGGCGAGTTGCTGAGATGATGCAGTTGGTTGTTCTAGGTCTTAAAGTTCAGTGAGAGCTGTGTCTTGAGCCTGCTGGCTGTGAATCTGAATCTGTGGCTCTGAGCTGTAGTGGGCACTAGAGTTGGAGCTGGCGCTAGTTTTTAAGGTGCTTCTGGATCTTGCTCTTGAGGTCCTGCTGTAGCTCCAAGAAAATAAAATATCATTAACATACCTCACTTTGCATGTTCCTCTCAAGCAAAGGAAAACTCTCAGACCAGTCAATGAAGTCTTAGTCCAAGAACCAAACCCCAGGAAGACTATAGTCCATGGAAATAGTGATCTGAGCCACCTCATTACTGCTGGTCCAACCCAAGGCTCTGGAGCCTCTGCTCTGTGTGGCCCAGCTCCATCTCCTCCACACATGCCCTCTCACTTTTTCCCTTGGTGCAGGGGTCCACTGACCTCATCAAAATAAAGGAAGATGCATCCATATCTAGAGGAGAGCAGGGGGTTGTCACATCAACTGTACTGTGGACAGTACCTGCTTGTGAAGTCTAGTGTGACTGTCTGACTCCAGACTAGAATGGAGCCCTGGAGGACAGGGCTGTTGTCTACTCTGTGCGTTGGATTATGTTCAGTGCCTAGAAAAGTGTCTGTACCTCATGGGGCTTCATATGAATTTGAGGAACAGATGAGCTCCAACCATGCCCATCACAGATATTGAAGTGGGCCTTTGGTCCCCCTACTCACCTGAGGGATCCCTCTTCTGGCTTCACCCAAGACAGAGACCCCTGCATGTAATCTCTAATCTTTTCAAATGGAAAAACAGCTCAGCCCAAGGCCACAGGGAAATTGAGGGATGAGGCTGAAGTTTTGTCACGGGGAAGAGACAAATGATCATTTAGCATGACCACAGCCCCTCCAAGAAACCTATTCACAGGGTCAAGTACCCTGAAGGCACTGGAGGTCCTTAAAATAACTTTATGAGGTTGATCCTCAATTCACCCCACCCATTGGAGGAGCAAACTGAGGCTCAGAGAGGTGTAGTGACATCTCTAAGACTAACAGTGAATCATCACTCTCCTTTGGAGGGGTGGGGCACTCACCATTTACACAGCAGGTCCAGCACCTGTTGGGTGGTAGCAAAATCTCTGTATGCACACAGCGATGTGAGGACGTAGATGTGGTCGTTGCCCAAGGAGGCAGGCACCAGGTGCTCTAGTAGTTTCTCCATCTTGCTGGCCTGCACAGTCCACGCTGTATGGGTGTCGTTCCTCTTCATTGTTGATGTGTTGTCACCTTGGATTGGGATAGAGGAGAGTCATGCAGTCAGAGGCAGCTTAAAGGGCACCATGAGGGTAGTGGGATAGAGCTCAGACTGAGCACTCAAGCCCTCAGTTATTTGGTGCAAGCAGTGGGACATGAGACAATGACAGGGCAAACATTATTGATATTAACATTAAAATTGAGGTGGGGAATGATTAAATATATTAGTATCTTAGGTCTGTTTGTTACCAGAGTATTGGCAGCACCTTCCTGTATTACTATTATCATCACTGTGATTTCTAACAAAATGTCCCGTGTAGAGATGAGAACACAGAGGATAGTAGGACATTAAGGATGTTCAGAGCAGCACTGTTGAAATGGCAACAGAAGGCCCCACATCAATGAAGGGCTGAATTTTTGTGGTAGTCAGTCTCTCTTCTGGAATATTGTGTGGCCCAGTGAGGTCCCCACTCCTGACATGGAGGGGTCATGGGGATGTGTTCCTCAGGACAGCAAATTGTAGAGCAACAGACATAATAGCATGAGCCTCATGTCCTTTTGGGTAAAAGCATCCCTACTAGTCAGGATTATGTATGAGACTTGGAGAAGGTGTGGAAGGACTCACAGGGCAAATGGACACCTGGGAATAAGAGTTAAAACAGGAAAATTCTTAGAAAAGTACAAAAATACTCTGAACAAGAGGCAAAATATTTTGAAAGTCTTTTTTCTAATATTCCTACAGATATGTGGACAGTGACTTTCCGTGTGGCCAAGGCAGAGCCTGGGAAGTGAAGGCAGCTTGGGGGAGGAGATGGGGATCCAGATTCCTTTGGGAGCAGGGCTCTAGGGGGGAACCAAGGAGAATTTCAGGGATTTCAGGAACCTGGGATCCTCTCTGACCGTATGGGGGCCCTAGGTGTTGGGATCTCCTCAGAACCTGCACTCACCCTGAGCCAGCGCTGGACTCTGTTGGTGGTGTGGGGCATCTTCCTCTCCTGCAGGGACATGGAGTAGAGGACCCCATTGATCAGCTCCTGTCCCATCTACTGTGGGGAGCTCTGTAGAGACTGTGCCCAGTAGCCAGGCAGAAAGCTTCAGAGCCCTGTTTGGCTGTCTTTGCTGGTTCTCACACTCATGTGACTCTCCCCACTACAGACACACACACCACAGTCTGCAAGGACCTCCACCAAGGAGGGAAAACACATAATAGCCTGGATTAACCTTGGCACAGATAACAAGAACCTCAGAAATCCCCTTTCTACCTTGCTGGCTCTAACCTGGGGTGTGAATACGACAGGGCCACCTGGTTGTCAACCATCCACCAATATATTCCTGCCAAGGGCAGATCTTCATCACATGTCCCTCTTCCCCCACACTGAAGAGGAGTGGATGGGGACTTCCCAGGGGTGACTCAGAAAGTTGGCCTGGCCTAGATTGGTCTGACCTAGGCCACCTTGAATTACGTTAGGGGGCCTCCTGGCAAATGGCCAGAGGCAATCCGGAGGAGGGTAGAGCCATTGTTTGTAGCATCTGAAAAGGGTGTCACTCCAGGGTTTCTTGAGTCCAGAGCCCTAGAGGGATAACAGCAGGACATTTTTCACTATCAAGTGTCTCTGGGTAAGTGAGCTGCTATGAGGCTGTCCCCAGAATGTGGGTGCCTGGATACGGGGGTTCCAAGTTCTGTTGGGGTCTATTGTCAAGGCAGTAACTTCACTTCCTGTGGTCTCCATACCTGAGTGCCCTCCTCAGATAACACCTATCCAAACAGTCCCCTGAGCTGCTGACTGCTCATGCCCATTCTCCGTGCAATACCATATCTGTACCCAATTACACCAAACACTCCTCTCCACAGTGCCCTAGGAAGATCTAGGTGCAGCCAGGGTCCCAGCTTTGAGACAGATCTGGGTTCAGACACCACATTTTTACCTGTTCTTGATTCTGGAGAAGCCATTGTACTTCTCAGGGCCTTCTGTCTCCTGGTTGCACAACAGGGATTATTCTAGCATATACTTCCTAGGGATGTCCTCAGGCATGTGTGGGATAATACCTATCAAATTGGAGGAGTGGTGTCATGTGTAGGTAACGCTTCCAACCTGTTGTTTCTTCCTCTAGATACCTCCCTGTGTCTGCTACCTTTCTGATCCCATCCTGCAGTCCTTATATCTAATGTCACTGAATGTGTATGTGTGTTTGTGTGCGCGCGTGTGCGCGTGCGTGTGTGTGTGGCAGTGCTCGTGTTCTGGATGCACAGAGGAAACAGCCCCCACATAGGGAGGGATGGCAAAATCTTCATTAGATCTTAGGGTTTCTAATTTAGAAAGCGAACACTACGGGAATGGTTCAAGCCCTGGCTTAGAAGGTTGCAACACAGTCTTCCCACTGGACAATGCGGGTTGTGTGGGCCACTCCCTGCCTCCGTATGGGCTTCAGTTTCCCAATTATCAAATGAAGGATTAAATTCAGAACTGCATATACATGAACTCAGTATAATGGTGGCCCTGGCTTTCTCCACCCTGGGTGTGATGTGGACAGGGGTGCGCTCAGGGGTTCGCTGACCTGGGCTCCTCCTCATATAAGAACTTGCAAGTTGCCCATCGAGGCTACTGAATGCTCCCCCTCACCCACGTGCCACCCCCATATCTGTACTCAGCCCTCTCCAGAGCCTCTTGAGAAATCCTTGGTGCAGCCAGGACCCCGTCTTTGAAGACACAGAGCTGGGTTGGTACCTGGCTCCACCTTCTTACCAGTCTGTGATTCTAGTCAAGGCATTGAAGCTCTCGGGGTCTTCCCCTTCTGCCCTCAATGGCTCCCCGTGATCACCACCTCCTGGTCTACACACCCCTGTGTTGTCCCTTCCCCTTGGGTGGGGACTAAACCTAGTGATTCACATCTCTTCCCTAGCAGACGGCAAAGTGATCCAATGTCACTTCCAAGATTTGGGTATAAAAAGTCCATGCCTAACCTCTTGTTCACTGTGACCTGTGTTCACCCTTCTCTCTCTCAGATCCCTGAGTCTGGGGAACAAGCCTCTGTGTTATGAGATGCAGTCAAGAGAGGCCCACGTGGCCTAGTACTGAGGGAGACCAGGAGACAGAGAGGCACAGAAACCTTCAATCTGAACAGAATCCTGCCAGTACCCCTGAGTGAGCGCAGATCCTGAGCGAAGCAGATCCCGCCTTAGTTGGGACCACAGCCCCGCCCTCCTGAGAGACTCTGGGAGGAGCACCCAGCTGAGCACTGCTGGATTCCTGGTCCACTGACACTGTATGAGTATAAATGTTTGTTGGTTAAGCCACTGAGTTTGGGGAACTGTTGTTGCAGAGGAGTAGCAATGGATCACTCATACTGTCCTCCCATCCCAGGCCCTGGCCCCCTTCCTCCCTCCCTCCCCTGTTCTCCTCCCAGCTCCCTCCAGACACACTGACCTCCAGTCTAACCACCTCTCTGTCCAAAGTCACTTCCACCTCCAAGAGTCACACTGTTGTGCCTTCTCTCAGGGTAACGACACCCTGATTTGTGCAGGGTGGCCCCTTCCTTTCATGCTGCTGGAAATATAAGTGTCAGCTCCGTGCAGCTTTTTCAGAGTGCTCACATAGTGGAGCCAGGCACTCTACTGTAGCACCCACTTTTTTTCTATATAGCATTTGCTCTTTTCATTCACAGTATTTGTGTCTGCGCTTTTGTCCATCTTCCCGTCCAGATGGTGAACTCCTAGAGGGCAAGGGCCTCGAGGGGCTTTCTCGGCACTGGCACCCTTTGAGTGCTCAGAGAACAGTTCCTGAAATAATAGAGAAGAAGATCCATTCCACCACTGAGCAGCTCAATTATTAGAGCCAAATTCACTCCTGTTCTTTTAAATGGACTAGGGTAATAAATATTTAAGTTAATCCTGTGATTTAAACTTTTTGTTGGTATATTAGATTATGATGATTTACCAAATATCTCCCCAAATTCCAGTAGCACAGCACTATATATCTCCCCACCCAACAGTGCCGGGTGTGTGTTCAGGTTGGACAGACCACACTGTTTCATGTGGTCCTTCAGGAACCCACTGTTCTTCCATCATGTGCCTTCTCCATCCCTAGGGCATCATCCACATCTGCATCCACCAGCATCAGGGGAAAAAATATGAAGAAATGCAGCAGGATGTTGTTATCTTCCGGGTCTCCAAAGGCACACATCAGTTCCTCTGCTCTTCCAGTGGCAAAGACGTGGTCATATGGGCGGGTGGGAGGCTGGAATATGGAGTCCAGCTGTGCCCCCAGAAGGGGAGAATGGATTTGATGGACAATGAAAGTCCTCTTCAACAACGAGTAACTCATTTAATTCATTGTGTTCTCAAGTCTTTCTCAGTTTTTACCCTAGGCCCAAGCACTGTACTAAGAGCTCAATGGAGAATTGATCGAGCAGCCTCTTGCCCTGGGACAAGCTGCCAACCTACAGAGGGAGACTAGTCATAGTGTGAAGTGCCTGCCATCCTCAGAGAAAAGGAGAAAGTGAAAGTGCTCTGGAAGTTCAGTGAGTAGTTCTATATTTGGTAGCTACCATGAGCTCATATCAACTGTCCTCCACTTTCAGACATAATCAAGATGTGGTTGGTGGAGGTAGATGATAGCAAGAACTATAGAAGCAGTGAATTATGCATGAGATGTAAATAGGAATACTATGCAGCCAGTAAAATTATATATTAAAAATACTAAAGGGCAGCAATAGTTATTCAGCTTAAATAGTGAGTGACTCAGAAAGTAAGTGACCCCATATTTGGAAAAATTCTATATCTAAATTTAGATGAAAGTATTCCAAGATGTTGAGAGATAGTCTTCTGATTTTCTGAAATATTTTATTTTTAATATAATCAAAGGATTCCATAAATATGCTCTGTTGTGATATGTGTCAGAACACAGATAGCTAGAAGTATACATGCATACATACATACGTACATATATGCACACATGCAGAGACAGGTAGATAGAGTGATATATAGAATGGAACCTATTGAAAATATCAGCTCCCATCCTGGTTTTGCCAGTTGAATGTATATTATTGGATGTCCTTTGTCATCTCAAATTCAACGTGTGCAAAACTAATTTAAATTTTTCTTTTTTTACCACAAGCCATTTTCTTTTTCTTTTATTGAGGTAACACTGGTTTATAACTTTATATTAATTTCAGCTCATTTTATTTAGACTTCTGTGTACACTACTTCATGTTCACCACCAGCAGTCTAGTTGTCATCTGTCAATGTGAAAATGTCCCACTTTACATATTTTGCCCTCGCCCCATGCCCTTTCCCCACTGGTAACCACCAATCTACTCTCTATACCTATAAATGTGTCTGTTGTTTCTTTTTATCTTCCACTTATGAGTGAAATTATACACTATTTGTCTTTCTTCATTGACTTATTTCATTAAATATAATACTCTCAAGGTCCATCTGTTTTCTCTCAAATAGAAACTTTCATCAACTTTTTTTTTTTTGCTGAGGAAGATTCACTCTAATCTAACATCTGTTGCCAATCATCTTCTTTTATTGCTGAGGAAGATTATCTCTGAGTTAATATCTGTTGCCAGTCCTCCTCTATTTTCTATATGAGCTGTCACCACAGCGTGGCCATTGGCAGACAAGTGGCGTAGGTCTGTGCCCAAGAACCAAACCTGGGCCGCCAAAGCAGTGCGTGCCAAACTTAACCACTAGGCCACCAGGTCCAGCCCGATTTAGTCTTTTTCTATGTCTGAGTAGTATTCCATAGTGTATATGTATATACTGCATCTTCTTTATTTGTTCATCTGTTGTTGGGCACTTAGGTTGTTTCTATGTCTTGCCTATTGTTGATCATGCTGCAATGAACATAGCACTGCATATCTGTAAACTACTGTTTTTCTGTTCTTGTATAAGTATTCAGAAGTGGAATTGCTGGGTCACGTTGTAGTTCTATTTTGAATTTTTTGAGGACTGCCCATACTGTTTTCCATAGTGACTGCACCAATTTGCATTCCCACCAGCAATGCACCAGGGTTCCCTTTTCTACACATCCTCTCCAACACATGTTATTTCTTGTACTGTGAATTATAGCCAGTCTGATGGGCATGAGGTGATATCACATTTTTGTTTTACATTTGCCTTTTCCCAATATTTAGTGGATTTTAACATCTTTCTGTGTGCCTATTGGCCATCTGTCTGTCTTCTTTGGAAAAATGTATGTTCAGAACCTCTGTCTTTTTTTTTTTTTTAAATCAAGTTGTTTGTTTTTTGTTATTGGGTTATCTGAGTTCTTTATATATTATGGCTGTTAAACCCTTCTTGGATATATGATTTGCAAAATCTTCTCCCTTTCAGTAGGTTGTCTTTTGTTTGGTGGATGGTATTTTTGGCTGTGCAGAAGCTTTTTGGTTTGATGTAGTCCAATATGTTTATTATTTCTAATTTCCTTAGATAATTGGCTACAAATGTGCCTGATTCCATTCTTTTTCATCTCCAACAATTGATCTCCTAATAATTCTTTTTTGTATCTATTTCCTGACACAGTACTGTACTTGGAAAGAGGCCTGTTTTTTCAGTGTGAAATGACAAGACAATGAGCTCCACTAAAAGGTACCCCCAAAACAGTGAATTTTATAGAATTAATTTGATCCACTGGAAATCCGTGAAGCTGTGTACGTTTGAATGTGTCTTCCTCTGCTGACAGAACCAGGGATGGCCGCAGCACTCCTGTAGTTTCTCATGTGGCCGCCAGAGGGCAGTGCGTGACAGCTCATGACAATGACACTGCCCCAATTGAACAGTTTACAAGTTAATCTTCAGAACATGTTTTATAACCTTAGAGCATTTCTTTAACGATTATTTATTTGCTTTTCTGCTTCAATTTCATTGGAATGTGAAGAAAATTCCCTACAAATAACAACTATAGCTAACACATTACCTAGAAATTGTCCTTTGTTACACATGCAGACGTAAAATTATGAATGGCTGAGTGAAGGTGGACCTTACTTAAAATAACATATAAAATTAACCCAAAATGGATCAAAAGACCTACATTTAACAGCTAAAACTATAAAAGTGATAGACTAAAATGTAGGAGCAAATCTATATGATCCTAGATTTGGCATCTGTTTTTAAGGATGACACCAGAAACAAAAAAAGAAAACATGGATACATGGGATAAATGGCCATCGACACGGCTGCCTTTCCATTTGGCCCTTACTGCACTGCAGGAACCAGGCAAGAATTGCACAAGGCATTTCTCAAGTTATTCTCTCACAACAGATTAAACAGCTCCATTTCCTTTCTTCATTTAGAGATGGGGTCAATGAGGCTCAGAGACTTTCCTGGGGTCATGCTGGTGGAAAGCGGCTGAGCAGGGTCTAGAACCTCAGTCTCTGTCTTTGGAGTGTGTGCTCCATCCACACTGCTTCTCCCTGGAACTCAAGTGTCCAGAATTCCTAGAGATCCAATCTCCTAGGTCTTGAGAACACACTGAACTCAGGGGGCACTGTCACCCCCTATGGCTGAGGCTTGGCATATCTGGGAAGACCTGAGAAGGCTGAGAAGACCCCACACTGAGCACTGTGGGCTCTGCCTAGTACCAGGACCAGCCAATCTCTGAGCAGGAGAAGGTTTCCCTCTGGGCACCAGGAACAAATGTTCACGTGAGGTGAGGGGTGAGAGGTCCTTCCTGCAGCATCTGGATGCAGCCTCTTTGTCAGGTGGGCCCCATGGGGGTTTACGTGTACTGGGTTGCAATCCTGTCTCTGCCTGTGTGTAGGACATAGAATGGGCAGTTTCTTTAAGCCTCAGGTTCCTCATCAGTCCCACAGGGACAGCATTTCTACCTCCCTCATGGAATTGTTATGGGGATTCAGTGAGATGATTCATGTGCAGAAGAGAGAGCCTGGTAAAGACTCAGTAATCCTGAGCTCTACCTGCTGATGTTACCCCCCTGCGAGTCCACTGCTGCCATGTGCTGCCTGCCTCTGCCCACTCTGTTCCCTCTGCCTGGGAGACCTGACTCTCTCTGACTCATTTGTTCCTCCAGAAGCCTTTTCTTCAGCCTCTAGTTTGGGTCGGTGTCCCTCAGCTGGGCTCCCACAGGCAGCACTGGGGCTCCCTCCATCGGACCCAGGCTAGCCCTGGACTGGACATGACCCATAGCTCATGTCTTGGTGCCTGAGGACATTGATTGTCCTGAGTGTTGAGACCTGACCTCTGGAGTTTTCTGAAATGCATCATCTACTCCTTGGGCCAAATGATGGGGCATCAATTGAAGGGGCTCCCTCCTTCCAACGCAACCAAAGTGAGCTCTCCTGAGCTCCGTGGAACCTGCCCTCCCCACCCTAGCTGTGCAGTCATCAGGACAGAGCATCTTACACTTCCATGCCCATGAGAATTCCCAGTCTCATTAGTGTTTAGTATTGAAAATATTTCCTGGAAGATAATTTGTTTTTTGATGGAAAAGTCAGTGGGATGAATGCCAGCCATACCCCACAAATTAACACAAAGCTTGTGCCCCTTACCATTATGGCACTGCCCTGGCCCATGGTAGTCCTTCCACCTAGTCGTCACTGCTAACAACTCTCACTTGCTCCCTGTTCAATGGACCTTCTCGCTCTTCTTCAAGGGTGAGCCTTGACTTTCCGTTCTCTGATGACCTCTGATGCGTGGGGCTCCCTCTCTTGGCAGAAAAGAGAGTTTGCTGACCGTGTACTCACCCACAGACTAGAGCAAAGCGGACTCCTCTGATCTTCCTTTCAGAGAGGTGAGATATCCCCCCTTCTCTTCATTAGGGGTGGTTAGCAGGCATGATAACCCCCTCCCTCACAAAAACTCAATGTGAGGGACACCAAGGTTGAAGACTGGCAGGGGTTGGTGGTAGGCGTCACTCCTGGAGGAGGCTGAGAGGTATTTAGGGACTGTGCCCAGTGCCAAAGTCCCTGGCTGAGGCTCTACCCATCCCGCAGCCTCCATGAGCACCTGACGTGCTTTTTAAAGGTTGTTTTTGCTCACAAAGTTCGTGTACTTCTTGTTGTTGTTACTAAAACCTTCCATCTGGATGAACATGTGCAAGGTCAAGTCTGTAAGTAACCCATCTGCCCTTAGAGGTTCTTTCCTGAGAGAAAGGGGCCCAGCCAAGGACTGAGGGGAGCAGAAAGGAGTGGCCCTGCCTGCACCTTCACTGGCCTGGAAGCAGGGCCTGGCTGCTCTGCTTAGAAGCTGAATTATGGAGCAAGTGGGGCTGGGGTGGCCTGGACCTGGGCCTGGGGTGTGTCATGGGAAGGGCCTGGGTGAGGTGTGTTCAGGACATGGAGCAGGGGGTGCTGTGGGGAGGAACGTGGATGACGGGGCTTGAGCAGTCCTTTCTCCGCTCCTTGTTCACTCCCAGGTACCCTGATGGCCTCACTCCTGGCTTGTCTACCTCCCTCCTTCAGGTGTCACCTCGTGACTCTGGAGTCTCTGCTCTTCCAAAGAAGGCTCAAACTTCATAAAGAGACCATACATATTGAAAACTGCAGTCAACACCTAAGAAATGTGTATAAATTGTATTCCAGAAGTTCCATTTTAGGGCATCGGTACTAAATAGAGATTTATGGACACAGGTGCACTCGCAGTACAATTATTAGAGTGAGAAATTGGCAAAGGTCTGATCTTTCAACAACTAGGGCTACTGAGTAAATTGGGATGTGTGACCACTGAGAATGCACAAGGGGACAGGAGTGACTGTGCGTGTCCACCTGTGGCGACATGAGGTACTAGGAGAGCACAGCCTTGGGCTCCTCCCTTATACATCATCACACATACGCACACACAAATACACACACCACAGCACTTGAAGGGAAGGGACTGGAAAGATGGTATCCACTTGTTATGGGAAATTACTTCTTGGCAGAAGGAGAATATCTTTTTTTCCTATTCATATTTAAATCATTATTTTAGCAAATATGCATTAATCGTCAGTCTAGAACCTTAAATTATATGATGTATTTTACATGATATATTAGTAAAAAGAGGAAATATTTAATATGTGACTTTAATAGTCTTGTAATATACATATTAGAAGAATTTAAACATCGCCTATCCAAAAATTTAAAAGATTTGGGAGGTGTCTCACCGTCTCAGACATTTCCCTTATGGTTTCCAGCTCTCTTGTCACACTTATAAAAGTGGTCTATATCCCACATTGAAGAAAATATTTAATATTGGGGCTTCATTTTTACACACCTTTGATCCATCAGGGATTTTTCTTCCTAACAAAAACTGGTATTTTTTAAAAAAACAACAAAAAGTCATTACTCCCTTTCCTCCTACATTACGTAGGCAGACACAAAAGGCCATATTTTGTAGGATTCCACTTAAGGGAAAAATCCAGAAGAGGTAAATCCATGGACTTGGAAAGAAGATCAGCGTTTGCCAGGGACTGGGGTGAGAGGAAGGAGGACTGACGGATTTGCAGGTACAGGACTTCTCTGTGATGAAAATATTCTTCAGCTAGATTGTGTGGATTGTTGTGCAATCTCGTGAGTGTACTTCATGCCAGTTAAGTGTACAATCAAAATGAATCAAAGATTTAAATTTTATTTAAGTGAATATTGTGAAATAAAATACAGGAAACCATCAAGTATAGGTAAACTAAAAACAAAAAGTTAAAAACATGCAATTATAGGGGAGGGGAAGGAATTCTCTGGGGCTACAGCTGGCCCTCCCTGCAGCGCAGGAGCTGAGGCGAGTTGCTAAGATGATGCAGGTGGTTGTTCTAGGTCTTAAAGTTCAGTGAGAGCTGCGTCTTGAGCCTGCTCGGGCTCTGAATCTGAATCTCTGGCTCCGAGCTGTAGCAGGCACTAGAATTGAAGCCGGTGCTAGTTCTGGAGGTGGTTCTGGATCTTGCTCTGTAGCTCCTGCTGTAGCTCCAAGAAAAGAAAACATCATCAACATGACTGCCTCTGCATGCCCCTCTCAAACAAAGGAAAACTTTCATACCAATCACTGATGTCTCAGTCCAAGAACCAACTCCCAGGAAGTCTTCCCAGACTATAGTCCATGAGGAGAGTGATCTGAGCCACCTCTTTCCTGCTGGGCCAACCCCAGGCTCTGAAGGCTCTGTTCTGTGTGGCCCAGCCCCTCACCTCCACAGAGATCCACATCACCCACCCCAAGTCCTCCTCACCCTCAGTCTCTGTCTCAGTGGCTTCAAGATGCGCCAGCTGTGAAAGGAGAAGGAGGGCACGGCGCTCCAGGTCCGAGCCTGGCATATTGTAAGTCCTAAGTAAGCCAACAACATCTTCAGGTAGAGAAATTCATGGGGCTGGAAAAAATCCACAGAGAACTAGTCCAGCCTGGTACCCTGAATGGAGGAGATGGCCCTGAAGATAGACAGATGGACAGCAGGTCAGGGAACTGGCCTTTCTATCCACACTGCCATCCCAGGGCTACCCTGTAGGGGCCTGGACTTCTGTGCCTCCTGCTCCTGGCTGTCCAGAAGCTAGTCCTACTCCTTGTCCACCTCCAATCTGGCTATCCTGGCAGAGACAAGCCTGATCACCAAGGAGGGTCTGGCAAAAAAGCCTTTGTAGTGAGAGGCCTTGGTCAATGGTGAGATTTCTACTCCCCGTCCTCATGGAAGCCTGACACACCCGTCTGCCTGTTTCCCTGACTCTCGCCCACTGGAATGTCAACTCCATGAGGGCTGGGAGTGCTGGAATGGGCCCTGTTCATTGCACTCACTGGCACCCAGTAGGTGCTCCATGAATATCTGACCAATGACAGAACAAAGGGATGTCTTGCCCAGTCTTCCAATGGCCCTCCTAAAACCTCAACCTTTAGCCCCTGTGCCCAGGTCCTGCCTGATTCATAGGCGCCCCATGTGGGTCTTCCCTCCCACTGATATTAATAACTCACATAGTGGAATTTGTTAGGCCCCAGAGCACTCACTGAGTACCACGAGCACCAGCTGAGCACCCACTGCTGAGGTTCTACCAGATTAGCGAGCAGGATGCTCCCCACACCTCCTGTCTGGGTCCCAGGATGGGGGGTGGAGGCAGGGCTGATATGGGGAGGGGACGGGTATGGATTCTTGTAGGGGCTGACTCTGTCCTCCAGCCACCAACTTCTCCCCCACAGCACCCATAGCCGCATCCACAGCTCTCTATGACAGCTTTCTGCTTTACTGGCAGAAGCCCTCAGACCTCTGCCCTCCAGCAGGAATCACAGGATGTGTGGGATGCTGGGTTCTGCCAGCACCTCTGATTCACAGGCCCCAACTCCCCTCACAATTCTGTGCAGAGGGGAGGCCCATCTACTTGATCAAAGCCCACTGTCTTTGTCAGTTGGTGCAAGAGTCTGGCAACCTCATCAGATGAAGGGAGGATGCATCCACATCTAGAGGAGACCAGGAGGGCATCACATTGACAGCACTGTAGACAGTACCAGCTTGTGAAGTCTAGTGTGACTGTCTGACTCCCGACTAGAATGGAGCGCTGGAGGGCAGGATTGTTGTCTGCTCTGTGCATTGGATTATGATTAGTGCCTAGAAAAGTGCCTGCACCTAGTGGTGCTTCCTATGGATTTGATGAATGAATGAGCTCCAACCAGCCTCATCACAGATATTTGAGGGTCCAGGCTCCCCCCATTCACTTCGGGGATCCCAGCTTTGGCTTCATCCAGGACAGGGATCTCTGGATGGAATCTCAAATCTTCTTTCCACATGGGAAAACAGCTGAGCCCAAGGCCACAGGGACAGTTGAGGATGAGGCAGGGTCCTCATCATGGGGAAGAGGAAAATGATCACTTAGCACAACCACAGCCCCTCCACCTGACCTATCCCCTGGACCAAGTATCCTGAAAGCACTTGAGTCCTTACAATAACCTTATGAGGTTGATCGTCAATTCACCCCACTCTTCTGAGGAGCAAAATGAGACTCAGACCAGTGCAATGATATTTCCAAGACTCACATCTTGTAGGCGGTAGAATCACCACTGTGCTGTGGGGGACAGGGTACTCACCTTTTAAACAGCAGGTCCAGTGCCTATTGGGTGGTAGCAAAAGCTCTGTACATGCAAAGGAATGTGGGGATGTAGGTGGGGTCGCTGCCCAGGGAGGCAGGTGCCAGGTGGTCCTCTAGCTTCTCCAACTTGCCGGCCTAGATGGTCCTCACTGTGCGGGTCCTATTCCTGTTCACTAGTGATGCATTTTCACCCTGGGGTGGGACAGAGGAGGGTCATACAGTCAGTGACAGCACCATGGACCATGAGGAGGGTTGGGGCTGGAGCTCAGACCGAACCCCCAAGCCCACAGTGACTTGTAGCAAGAGGTGGGACATGAGTGTCCAGGGAAGGAAAAAGGTTCTTTCATTACAAGTAGAATTTGGGGCAAGGAATGACTAAACCCATGAGCCTGTTAGGTCCATTTGTTGCCTGAGTGTTGACAGCACCGCCCTGCATTAATAGTATCATCTCTGTGATTTCTGACAGAACAGCCCATTTTGGAGATGAGAACACAGTGGCTTTTCCTGGGATGGGAGTGATAAGGATAACAGGAGATGTAGGATGTTCAGAGCAGCACTATTGACATGGCAGCAGAAGGTCCCATAAAGTGAAAGACCGAATGGCTGTGGTAACTGGTCTGTCTTCTGGAACGTTGTGCAGATCAGTGAGGCCCCCACTGATGACCTGGATGAGCCAGAGGGATGTGTTCTTCAGGAAAGCAAATTGTAGAGCAAGAGGCATAAAACATGACCCCCATGTCCTTTTGGGGAAAAGCATCACTACTACCCATGATGATATGTAAGACTTGGAGACGGGGTGTAGGGACTGTCAGGCCAACATGGACACCTGGGGATGGGAGTTAAAACAGGAAAATCTGTAGAAAAATGCAAAAATATTCTTGACTGATTATGAGGTGGCATGGTAAAAGGTTTCTTTTCCTACAAATATGCGGACAGTGACTCTGCGTCTAGACAAGGCAGGAGCTAGGCAGTTGAATGGGGGAGGTTGAATGCGGGAGGAGGTGGGGATCCAGATTCCTCTGGGAGCAGGGCTCCAGGAGGGAGCCCGGGTGAGTATCAGGGCTTTCTGGGACGTGTGCCCTCCTCAGCTCTACCAGGGTCCTGGGACTTGGGTCTCCTCAGCCACTATACTCACCCTGAGCCAGCGCTGGACTCTGCTGGTGGTGTGGGGCCTCTTCTTCTCCTCTAGGGACATGGGGTAGAGGACCCCATTGATCGTCCCCTGTCCCGTCGTCTGTGGGGAGCTCTGTAAAGACAGTGCCTGATAGTCAGGAGGAAAGCTTCAGAGTCTGGATGTCCTCGCTGGCTCTCATACCCTTGTGACTCTCTCCACTCCAGACACACACACACCACAGTCTGCACAGACCCCCAGTAGGGAGGGAAAACACATGATAGACTGCATTAGTGTTGGCACAGGTGCGAGGCACCTCAGGAATCCCTTTTCCCCCGTGCCGGCCCTGTCCTGGGGTGGGAACATGACAGCACCACCAGGTTATCAAATGGCCATCAACCTGGCAGATCCTCCTCACGTGTCCCTCTTCCACACACACTGATGCGGAGGGGATGAGATCTGTCCAGGGAGGTCCCATGGAAGTGGTCTGGCCTACACTGGTCTCACCTTGCCACCTTGAATTACCTGACATCATGGCAAATGGCTAGAGGCGTCTGAGATGAGGGTTGAGCCACTGTCTGCACCATCTGAAAAGGATCTGACTCCATGGTTTCCTGAAGCAAGAACCCAGGTTAGTGGGATAACAAGAGGAAACCATCTTACACTCTCAAGTGTATCCAACCAAGTGAGCTGGTATGAGACTGTCGCTAGAATATGGGCGCCTGGTTATGGGGGTTCCGAGTCTGTTGGTGTCTATTGTCACGGAAGTGACATCACTTCCTGTGGTCCCCATACCTGAGTCCACTCCTCAGATTACATGTATCCCAACACTCCTTTCGGCTGCTGACTGCTCACCCCCACTTCTCCATACAATATCATATCTGTACCCAGTTAGACTAACACGTCCCTCTCCACAGGCCCCTGGTAAGGTCTGGGTGCAGCCATGATACCAGTTTTAAGACAGACCTGGTTTAAGCACACCTCTAATTCTTACCAGTTCTTGATCCTCAATAAGCCATTATGCCTCTCAGGGCCTTCTGTCTCCTGTCTGCACACTAGGGATTATTCTAGCAGGTACTTCCAAGGGATGTCTTCAGGCATATGTGAGATAATACCCATAAAATTGGAGGAGTGTTGTCACATATAGGTAATGCCTCCATCTATGTTTTCTTCCTCAGGTCCCCTCTCCTGTGTCTCCTTGTCTTCTGATCCCACCCCATAGTCCTTACATCTAATGTCACTGTATTTGTGTGTGTGTGTTTGCTTGGGCTTGGTAGAGCTCAAGGTCTGGATGCCCAGAATAAAATGGCCCCCACATAGTTAGGGATGGGCAAAAACTTCCCAAGCTCTTAGGATTACTAATTTCCAAAGAAAACCTTATGGGAGGCGATCAAGCTGTGTCCTAGAATCTAGGAAGATACTCTTACCTCTGGACTCTGCCTGCACTGTGCTGTGGGTCAGTCCCTGCCTCTCTCTGGGCCTCAGTCTCCGAGTTATCCAATGAGGGATTAAATTCAGAAATACATGTGCATGAACTCAGCATAGTGGTGGCCCTGGCTTTCTTCACCCCGGGTGTGATGTGGACAGGGGTGCGC
Source organism: Diceros bicornis minor (assembly GCF_020826845.1). Lineage (NCBI taxonomy): Eukaryota > Metazoa > Chordata > Mammalia > Perissodactyla > Rhinocerotidae > Diceros > Diceros bicornis. Next base: position 77,189,942 of record NC_080744.1, read on the forward strand.
TCAGGGGTTCCCCTGACCTGGGATCCTCCTCAGACAAGAGCTTGCCAGGTGCCCATCTAGGCTGTTGAATGCTCACCCTCACCCACATGCCATCTCCATATCTGTATGCAGCCCTTTCCAGAGCCCCTGAGAAAGCCTGGGTGCAGTCAGGGCAGCATCTTTGAAGACACAGAGCTGGGTTGGTACCTGGCTCCACCTTCTTACCAGTCTGTGATTCTAGTCAAGGCATTGAAGCTCTCGGGGTCTTCCCCTTCTGCCCTCAATGGCTCCCCGTGATCACCACCTCCTGGTCTACACACCCCTGTGTTGTCCCTTCCCCTTGGGTGGGGACTAAACTTAGTGATTCGCGTCTCTTCCCTAGCAGATGGGAAAGTGATCCAATGTCACTTCCAAGATTTGGGTATAAAAAGTCCATGCCTAACCTCTTGTTCACTGTGACCTGTGTTCTCTGTCTCTTTATCTCTCAGCTTTTTCAGTCTGGGGAACAAGCCTCTCTGTTATGAGATGCAATCTAGAGAGGCCCACGTGGCCTAGCACTCAGGGAGACCAAGAGACAGAGGGGCACGCAGGCCTTCAGTTTGAACAGGATCCTGCCAGTTCCCCTGAGTGAGCTCAGATCCTGAGTGAAGCAGATCCTGCCTCAATTGGGACCACAGATTGACCTCCTGAGAGACTCTGGGAGAAGCACCCAGCTGATCGCTGCTGGATTCCTGGTCCAGTGACACTGTACGAGTATCAATGTTTGTTGGTTAAGCCACTCAGTTTGGGGAAATGTTGTCACACAGCAATATAGACAGATCACTCATGCTGTCCTCCTGCCCCAGGCCCTGGCCATGCCCCTTCTCTCCCTCCTCCACCCTCTTCCCAAGCTCCCTTCAGCCACACCGACCTCCAGTCTAACGTCCTTTATGTCCAAAATAACTTCTGCCTCCAAGAGTCACACTGTTGTGCCTTCTCTCAGAGTAACAACACCCAGATTTGTGCAGGGTGGCTCCTTCTTGTCATGCTGCTCGAAATATAAATGTCAGCTCCGCGCAGTCTTTCAGAGTGCTCACATAGTGGAGCCAGGCACTCTACTGTAGCACCTGCTTTTTTCCCATATAGCATTTGCTCTTTTCATTCACAGGATTTTTTTCTGTGTTTTGGCCATCTTCCTCTCCAGACCCTGAGCTCCTAGAGGGCAGGGGCCTCATGGGGTTTTTCTGGCACTGACGCCATTTGAGTGCTCAGGGCTCAGTTGCTGAATGAATAGAAGAGAAGATCTGTCCCACCACTGAGCAGCTCAATTAGAGCCAAATTCAGTTCTGTCCATTTAAATGGACTAGTTTGATTAGTATTTAAATTAATGCTGTGATTTGAACTTTTTGTGGGTATATTTCCTTATGATGATTTACTAAATAACTCCCCCCAGCTTTCAGTAGCAAACACTATATATTTTCCCACCGAACAGTGCTGGGTGTGTGTTCAGGTTGGAGAGACCACACTCTTTCGTGTGGTCCTTCAGGAACCCACTGTTCTTCCATCATGTGCCTTCTCCATCCCTAGGACATTATCCACATCTGCATCCATCAGCACTAGGAGAAAGAACATGAAATGTATGTGGGAGGATTTTACCAGCCATGTCTCGAATCGCACACCTCAGTTCCTTTGCTCTTACACCGGAAAAGACGTGATCATATTCCTGCTAGTGAGGATGGATGATGGAGTCCAGATGTGTGCCCCAAGAAGGGATAATGGATTTTTTGTGTGTGTGTGTGAGGAGGACTAGCCCTGAGCTAACATCTGATGCCAATCCTGCCCTTTTTTCTTGAGGAAGATTGGCCCTGAGCTAACATCCGTGGCCATCTTCCTCCACTTTATATGGGAGGCCGCCACATCATGGCTTAACAAGTGATGGGTCCCTGCACGCCCGGGATCCGAACCTGCGAACCCCGGGCCGCCGCAGCAGAGCGTGCGCACCTAATTGCTTGCACCACCGGGCCGGCCCGGGATAATGGATTTTGATGGACAATGAAAGTTCTCTACAACAATGAGTGACTCATTTAGATTTATCGTGTTTTTTGAATCTGTAATGATTTTTACCATCTGCCGAGCGCTGTGCTAAGATTTGGATGGAGAACTAACTAAGCTCCATTCCTGTTTGGGAATAGCTTGCAGTATAAAGAAGAAGACTAGACATGGTATGAAACGCCTGCCATCCGAAGAGCAAAGGATAAAGTTGAAGTGTCATGGAAGCTCAGTGAATAATTCTAGATTTGGGAGCCACCGCGAGCTCATATCAGTTGAACTCTGCTTTCAGAGTTAGTCAAAATATGGTTGGCGGATGAAGAGCACAGCAAGAACTATAGAAGTAGTTAAATGTGCAAAGTATAGTTAGGAATTCTAAGCAGCCAGTAAAATTATATATTCAAAAGTATTAAACTGCAGTGATAATTATTTATATTAAATGAAAAGTGGGTGTGAATATAGGATGATCCCGTTTTTGGAAAAACTCTATCTAAATTTAGACTAAAGTTTGAAAATACATTGAGTGATAGTTTTCTGATTTTATAAAAGATTTTAATTTTAATATATTCAAAGGATTCTATAAATATGCTCTGCTGTGACATGTATAGAAACATAGATACATAGACATATACATCGATATATGCGTGGAGTGGTACATAAAGAGTTACATAGACGAATAGAATCTTTTGAAAATATGAGCTCCAGTCCTGATTTTTTGAACATATCTTGGTGGATGTCCTTGTCATCTCAAATTTAACATGTACAAACTAATTTTAAAAAAAATTTCTTACTACAAACCGGTTTCCTTTTCTTTTTTTTAAAATTGAGTTAGCATTGCTTTAAAACATTATATAAATCTCATGTGTAAGTCATTATATTTAACTTTCTGTATACACTACTTCATATTCTCCACCAAAAGCCTAGTTGTAATCTGTCACTGTAAAAATGTCCCTCTTTACACATTTTGCCCTCCTCTATCCACCTTCCCTGCTGGTAACCACCAATCTGCGCTCTGTACCTATGTGATTATCAGTTGTCGTTGTTGCTGTTGTGTTTATCTTCCACTTATGAGTGAAATCATATAGTATTTGTCTTTCTTCATTTGACTTATTTTACTTAGTGTAATACGTCAAGTTCCATCCATGTTGTGACGAATGGCAAGATTTCTTATTTTTAATTCCTTATTTTGCTAGCTTATTTTAAAAATACTATTTTTAATAGTATTCCATTGTATAGTGTGTAAACCACACCTTCTTTATCCATTCATCTGTCGATGCACACTTAGGTTGTTTCTTAGTCTTGGCTATTGTGGTTCATGCTATAATGAACATAGCAGTGCATATTTCTTTTTAAATTACTGTTTTTCTGTTCTTTGTATAAGTACTCAGAATTGGAATAGCTGGATCATATGGTAATTCTGTTTTTTAGTTTTTTAAGGAACGTCCATACTGTTTTCCATAGAGGCTGCACCTATTTACATTCCCACCAGCAGTGTACCAGGGTTCCCTTTTTTTCACATCCTTTCTAACACTCGTTATTTCTTCTTTTTTTAGTAATAGCTACTCTGACAGTGGTGATGTGATATCTCATTGTGGTTTTCATTTGACTTTTATAATAATTAGTGAATTTCAACATCTTTTCATGTGCCCATATGTCTTCTTTGGAAAAATGTGTGTTCAGAACCTCTGCCCATTTTTTATTTCAGTTGTTTTTTGTTGTTGTTCAGTTGTATGAATTCCTTATATTTTGGATATTAACCCCTTATCAGATATATGATTTGCAAATATCTTCTCCCAGTTGGTTGGTTGTTTTGTTTTGTTGATGCTATTTTTTTATTGTTTATGCAGAAGATTTTTAGTTTGATATAGTCCCATTTGTTTATTTTTTTGTTTCCTTAGATAGTTGGCTAGAAATGTTCTTTATTCCATTTTTCCCCTCCAGTAATTGATCTCCTATTAATACTATTTTGTGACATTATTTTTGATATTCTCAAAATATTCCATTGTACTGTTGTCAAGAGTAATAGATGAGAGAGAGATAAAGACAGAGGGGAAGATATAGACAGACATATCCTCATAACTGGTAACTAACACTCCTTCAAGCCATCTTGTTTTTCTACATAACTTTTATACAAATAAATATTATGTTTCTAAAGCATAGGTTTAACTGTCATTTCCCTGCCACAAATATTTACATGGCTCCATTTCACCTACATGGTAAGATTCAAATTATTAGCATGACATTAAATATCCTTGATTCTCTGAAACATTCTTTCCAATCTAAATTGCCCAACTGTGCCTTATGTTCTTTCCTTGACTCCATGTGGGGTCCACAGCACTTGCTCTCGATAAACACGCTGCACATCCACCTCTGTGATTTGCTCCTGTTTTGTCCTCTGCTCTGAATTCCCCTCTCCCTACTTCCCCCCATCTGTGTGCCTCAATCCTTCAAGGTCAGTTTCAGGGTTAATTCTTAGATGATATTCTTCCTCAAGTACCCAGATTAATCTCATTTTTTCCCTTGAAATCTGGAGCCTATCAGCTCTCTTTTTTTTTTTTAATAAATGAGACTTTGTTTTTGCGATATAGTTATATGAACATTTGATTTCCTCTACTAGAGTCTAAACAAGAGAAGGACCTGACCCATACTTGACGTATTGTGATGCTGTTGTTTTGCTATTTTCTATTCTGCCCCATTCCCTTAAATGGAACTGCTTGCCCATGTGTGTTCTGGGAATATATAACTCCACTATCATGTTTAGTACCTTCTATCTTCATTTAACGAGATTTGCTTTTTAGTAAGTTCAAATTTTCATAATGCCCCTTTTCTTCTCTAATTGTCTGACATGTATTTACCCTTTTCGATGGAATTTTGATGCATCACTTGTATGTCCTGACTTTGGGAAACTATGTTGAACATTCTACTTCAAATTGCCCTTTACACTTCCCTCTAACACTGTACTAGTCACTACAAACAATGATAGTGTACTTGTCAAGCTTTCTAAGTACAAACAAACACAAATTCAAATTTAATTACACTAAGACATTTCTATCAGGATGTAGGATAGCTTACGGAATTGACGTTAAATTTCCAGTAAAATGGAATTCTCTGAGTTTTCTCAGAAAATAGACAGAAAACCAAGGAAGCATGGCAGCCAGAACTAGTCAAAATCATGCCACAGGCAAAAAGCTTCCTTGCCCAGAAAGCCATATTTTTTATTTAAAGACAAACAAACAACAACAACCCACAGCTGTTTGAAGTCACTTGGGAGCAATCAAAGCATCCAGGACTTGAGCATCCAGGATCCTGGGGAGAAGGAAAACGTGGAGGTGGGTTAGAGATTCCCCTCCATGTTTTCTCCTTGGTGCATTTGTTGATTTTCAGCAACAGGCGTTGAGGCCGTCTCAGGGCGACTAGTCAGTCAGATCTTGATGAGCCAAGATCACAGAGAAAAGGGACCCACAGACAAGTGAGCCTTGCACTCTGTGTCGCTTTCACTGTCATGTCAAATCCAAAGCTATGGAATTGTGAGGAGCTGAAAAATTCAATCAATGAGCAGTATTAAGATGTTATGTATGATTTCCTTCATTAAGTAGTAGATAATAACAACAATAAACAAACACATAGGGACAGAGAGTGGATTGGTGGTTACCAGAGGGGAAGGGGGGAGGGAGGAGGGTGAAAGGGATAATTCAGCACATGTGTGTGGTGATGGGTTGTAATTAGTATTTTGGTGGTGAACATGATGTAGTCCATGCAGAAATAGAAGTAAATGATGTACACCTGAAATTTTTACAATGTTATAAACCAATGTTACTGCAATAAACAAAAAATTAAAAAAAAATAAAAGATGTTATGTATCTAAGCACAACTCCCGTTAGTCTCATGGTGCTGGGGAGGAAAAATGTGACTTCAGGGTTCCCCAACGAGGAGGAATGTTTGGTAAATATGCTACAGCTTGGGTTGAAAATCCAGGAAGTCTATTTCATAGAAACAAGAGCACTCCAGAAATAGGTTAGTCCTTAAACAGCCTAAAACTCAGACTCATAGCTACTTACTCTTGATTGAAGCACGTTGCCCTTCTCCTGGTATATCTGCCTGAAAGAAGAGCATCAAATCCTTTCTGGAGAAAAATAATATCCCTTACAGCCTCTACAAAGTTGTATACAAATGACAAGCACTTAATACAAAATTGTATGGTATACCAGGATATAGGACCAAATGACTAAATCTAAGAAAACTGACAGTAGGAACAGATTAACTGGTTATCTAGAAATGAGAATTATCAGACATGGTCTTTAAAGAAATTGTAATTAATATATTCAAAATAGAGAACATAATGAAGAGTTTTAACAGAGAACTGTATAAAAATAAATTAAGTGGAAATTATTGGAAAGAAAAATATTACTAAACTTAATACCTCAGATGAGTATAACAACAGATTGGGCAAAGAATCAAAAAGTATTAATGAACTGGTAAACTTCTCAGTAAAAAATTATCTAGATGGAAGCTCAAAGAAAATAAAAGATGACAAATACAGAAATGAATGCCAGATGCACATGGAGCATAGTGAAAAGCTCTAACATATGTATAACTGTAATCTTAGAAGGAGAGAAAAGAGGCGGTGAATAGACACAGCATAAAATAATACGGGCCACAAGTTTTCTAAAATAGATGAAATATATCAAATCATATAGTCAAGAAACTCTGAATCCCATGCAGGATAAAAACCAAAACAAAACAAAAGAGACAGGGCCGGCTCCGTGGCTTAGCGGTTAAGTGCACGTGCTCCGATACTGGCGGCCCCGGTTCGGATCCCGGGCGCGCACCGACGCACCGCTTCTCCGGCCATGCTGAGGCCGTGTCCCACATACAGCAACTAGAGGGATGTGCAGCTACGACATACAACTATCTACTGGGGCTTTGGGGGAGAAAAAAAAATGGAGGAGGATTGGCAATAGATGTTAGCTCAGAGCCAGTCTTCCTCAGCAAAAAGAGGAGGATTAGCACGGATGTTAGCTCAGGGCTGATCTTCCTCACAAAAAAAATAAAGGAAAAAAAAAAGCAAAAGAGACAAACAAACAAACAAACAAAAGAAACCTCCACTAAATCACATCATAGTAACACCGCTGGATATTAACAAAGGGATGGGTGGAATTTAGTGGAAAAATGATGATGGTCATCTCAGTAAATAATTCTGTGTCAACTGGATAATCATGTGTAATAAAAAAAAATTTTGATGCCTACCTCACACCAAACACAAAAGTTTATTTGGAATGGATCATAGACCTAAAAGTAAAAGGTAAAAACAATAAGATTTCTAGAAGAAAACACTAGAAAATAACTTTATAATTTTAGAGCAAGAAGATTTCCTAAGCAGGAGAGAAAATCACCAATCATGAAAAATCAAGAATTTCTATTTAGCAAAGTACAAAAAAACTACAATAGAACTGAAACAGAAAAACGAGAAAGAAAACTACACAGAGAGCTCAAATCATTACTGAAAAATATTGAAGAAGACCTAAATCATTAGAGGAATATATCGTGGTCTGGAATTGGATGACACAATTTTGTAAAGATGACAGTTCTCTCTAAATTGACCTATAGATTCAATTAAATCGTCAAAATTTCAGCAGACTTTTGTGGAAATTTATAAGCTGAATCTTGTAAATACATAACAAAATTAAGAACATCTTCAATAAAATTGGAAGACTTATCCCACTGGATATCAAGTATTATTTTAAGGCTACTAAAATTAATACAGTATGATAATGGCACAGGGAGGAAAAAAAAGACTGAAGTAACAAAAAAAGAATTTTAAAAAATACACAAATCTGTCTATCTATCTATCTATCTATCTATCTATCTATCTATCTATCTACCTACCTACCTACCTACTTACCTATCATCTTTCTCTCATCTTTGTCATCATAGTATAATAGGGGAAAGATGGTCTTTCCAATAAATTTCACTGGATCCCTTGAATATCCACATGGGACAAAAGGAATCTTGAATGTAATCACTTGCTATATACAGAAATCAATTCTAGATGGGTTATAAAGCTAACCATGAAAAAAAATATTTTCTAGAACGTAACATAGAATAGCATTTTCATACGCAACAAGCAGTACACAAAAATCATTAAACCAAAAAGAAAGGGTTGATCATTTAAATTATGAAAATTAAGAAATTTTGTAGCAAAAGATATTCCTACATGCCTACAGGGCATACCATGAGGAAAATTCAAGTCCAAACTCCATGTATCACCTGACTCCCAAGAGTGCTCACTCTGACCAGGAGAGACAAATGGCATTCAGAGACCCCAAGGAGTACCGTTAACTCGGTGTCACTATGTAACCATTGTAAGAGGATGTTGGTATTCCTGCTCCAGTACATCATTCACAGGATGCGACTTCTTTAGAGATTGACAGAAGGAATATTCAAAGGGAGAACTTGTGCGACCATGAGTCATTCCTCAAATATACTTGAATTCTCCTTCACTATAATCTCTGGGTCTGTAGGACTGAAACTAATGTAGGAAATGGATGAGAGGCTATCACTGTCAGATATCTATTTGCCAGATCCAGAGATTTTATTCTTATTTAAAAAAAAAATTAAACAAAGAACGCAGGACTTTGGGTTGACAAGATGGCATTGACTCATCTCTGTCTCTGCTCCTCTCCACTAAGTACCATCATAAACATTGGAAATAATAAAAGGAATAACCAAAGAGGAACTTTGAGAGGTAAAAAGAAGGTGAGTTGGTCAGGAGCCCCAAGTCTGGAACAATGAACTACAACCGCCACCCAACAGGAGAGGTGACCCAAGCCCAGCTTTCCCCACTCCCAATAAGGCAACAGAAGGTAACCCCGGTAGGCTCATTCCTCCTCAGGATTAAATTGGAGTCCTGTCAATAACTCTAGGTGAGCCCAGGGGCAGCAACAAGGGGGATCAATTGATTAGAAGCTCTGTTAACAGTATGCGGCTAGGGTAAGTGGTCTCCTTTTCACACAAGCCTGAGCCTCCCCCTGCTCCCCACCTCTCCACACTTCTCTGCCTTCCCCCAGCACATGGTCCAGGAGAACAACAAAGGGGAATTGCCATAAAAAGCAGCCCAGCCTGGAAGGTGCACTCCTTTCCCTCAAGATCTGAGACTCCCCTCCCCACCAGAGAAACTGTGCAGCCAGGGAACAGGGAAGAGGGTTCAGACCACGCTCAGCACCCAGCCAAGGAAGTGCTCTTTATCCCTGCAGGCCAGAGACTTCCTCTACCCACTTAAAGACACCAAGCAACCCAGTTCAGGGAAGCTCCTTCCTCCCCTTCAAACAGCACCATGAGAGACCAGCGGGAGCTCCAGTGGCGTGAGATACACTAAACAAACCAAAACAGCAACACTAAAACTGCAAGTTGGATTGTCATTGGAAACAAACCCCCCAAATTAGCGTCAATCTTTTGTTTCATTTATATTTTCTATTGTTTTCCTGTTTTAAATTTTATTGATTTATCCTGTGTTTATTTTTTCTTATGGTTGTTTATGACGTATTTTGTTTTCCTACTTTCTTGAGGAAGAAAGATGGAGTAATCATTTGAGACCTTCATTCTTTTCTAATGTATAAGTATTTAGTGCTATAAATGTCCCTTTCAGCAATGCTTTAGCTGAATCCCACATGCTTTGGTATGTTGTACTTTCATTTCCATTCAGTTATATGTAAATTTTAATTTCCTTTAACCCATTGATTCTATGGAAGTCTATTATTTAATTTCCATGTGTTTAGAGATGTTCTGCTCTTTCTGTTATTGACTTTTTTAGTTTGATTCCATTATGGTCAAAGAGCACCCTGTCTATCGATATAGAGGGGATTGTATTCTATATGATTTTAATCCGTTTACATTTTTTCAGGTTTGTTTTATGACCAAGGTCATGGATAGGGTTTATCGCGGTAAATGTTCTGTGATCACTTGGAAAATAAGGGGTATTCTTCTTGTTTGGTGGAGTATTTTATAAATGCCAACTAGATCTTGTTGATCGATTGTGTTGCTTTAATTTTCAATATCCTTGCTGACTTTATGTCTAGTATTTCTGAGTTTCTGAGACTGAGTTGTTAATTTCTTCAATAATAATTATGGAATTATCTACGGTTTTAAAGTTGTGTCAATTTTTCTTCATTTATTTTGAGGTTCTGTTTCTTGGTGCATACACGTTTAGGATCACTATTTCTTCCTGGGAGATTGATTCTTATATCATTATATAATATCCCTCTTTTGACTCTTAATTTTCTTTGCTCTGAAATCAGATATTAATATTTCCACTCATACTTTTATTGATTAGTGTTTTCCTGGTACACTTTTTGCTAACACTTTACTTTTCAACTATGTAGTTGAATTTGGAGTTTCTTGTAAGCAGCACATAGTTGGATTGTGTGTGTGTGTGTGTGTGTGTGTGTGTGTGTGTGTGTTTTAATCTACTCTGCCAATCTCTGACTTTTTAAAAATTGAGGTATAATTCGCACCACAAAAGTCACCATATTAAATGGTACAAACAGTTTTTTAAAGAAATTCAGGAGGTTTTGTATCAATCACCTCTATGTAATTCTGGAAACCTGTCTAGTTTTGGGTTTCTAATTGCTAAAAGAACCCTCATACCAATTAAGCAGTCGCTCTCCCTATGCCCCTCTCCCAATCCCTGGCAATCACTTTTCTATGTCCTGTCTTTATGAATTTGACTATTCTAAACTTGTCAGGTACAGGCTATCGTCTAAACTACTAAATGAAATCACACAATACATGGTCTTTTATCATCATAAAATGTCCTTTTATGTCTCTAGTCACAATTTTTTTATTAGAGTCTATTTTTTTTGTATATTAGTTACCTGCTCCAACTCTTTTTTGGGTGCTGTTTGCTTGGTGTATATCTTTACATCCTTTTACTTTCAACTTGTTTTTTTAACTTTGAAATATGTCTCTTCTAGACAGCCTATAGTTGGATCTGTTTTTTTAAATCCAAAATTCTACTTATCTTTGCTTTTTAATTAGAGTGCTTAATCCATTTACATTAATGTAATTAGTGGTAAGATGGCATTTATATCTGTCATTTTACTATTGTTTTCTGTTATGTGTTTCTCTTATATCCTATGTTTTCTGTTCTTCTATTCCCATATTACTGCTTCATTTATGTTAAATAACATCTATTTAGCATGTTATTTAGTGTACCATTTTAATTCCTTTGTTGCTTATTTTATTACATTTTTTGAATTATAGTCATAGGGGTTATCCTGGGGATTGTAATTAACATCTTAACTTACAACCATCTGGTTTGGATTAGTACTGACTTAATTTTAGTAGTAATCAAAACTTCGTATGTACGCCCATTATTTCTCTTCTATTTCTTCTTGCTGTAACTATCATAAAAAATTACATTTTCATACACTGTGTGCCCAGCTACATAGACTTTAGTAATTGTTTTGTGTAGTTATCTTTTAAATTATATGAGAGAATAAATGTGTTATAAACAGAAATTCTTTTATACTACCTCTCATATTTTACCTATGTATTTACCTTTAAATGTTCTTTATTTTTTTATGTCAATTAAACTTACTGTCTAGTGTCCTTTCTTTTCAACCTGAAAGGCTCTTTTTAGTATTGCTTGTAGCGTAGGTGTGTTTGTGATAAATTCTTTCCGTGTTTGTTTATCTGTGAATGTCTCTATTTCTTCTTCATTTATTACGGAGTAGTTCTGTTGGATATAGAATTCCTGATTGATAATCATTATCTTTCAGCAGTTTGAATATGTCATCTGACCTCCATGGTTTTTGTCAGAAATCAGCTGCAAGTCTTACTGAGGATCTCTTGTATGTGAGAGCTGTTTCTCTCTTGTTGCTTTTCACAAGTTTATTATGATGCGTCGATCTGTAGATTTCTCTGAGTTTATACTCCTTGGAGTTTGTTGAGTTTCTTGGATGTGTAGATTATTTCTTCAACAAATATTTCTTCAAATATTCTTTCTCTCCCTCCTCTTCTGATAGGACTCTCATTATGTGTATATTGATATGCTTGATGGTGTTCCACAGGACTCTGATTCTCAGTTAAAGTTTCTTCATTCTTTTTTCCTTTTCAGTTCAGAAAACTGGATAATCTCTCGTGATCCTATCTTTACATTTACTGATTCTTTATTCTGCCTGCTCAAATCTGTCGTTGAGCCACTCTAGTGAATTTTTCATTTCCGTGTTTGTACTTTTCAACTCTAAAATTACTATTTGGCTCTTTTTTACAATTTCTAGCATCTTATTGCTAGTCTCTATTTGGCAAAACATCATTCTCCTAATTTCTGTATGTCTTACATCTTTTTTTAGTTCTTTTGACATATTTAAAACAGCTGATTTAAAGTCTTTGTCTAGTAGGTGTAACTTCTGGGCTTCCTCAGGGCAGTTTCTCTTGATCACTTTTTTTGTGTCTGTATATGGGCCATGCTTTCTTCTTTATATGCATGTCTCATATTTTTTGTTGCTAATTGGACATTTTAAATAATACAATGCAGCAATCTTTGAAATAATAATCTTACCTTTCCCCAAGATTTGTTGTTTTTAGTCTTTATTATTGTTTGTTTGATTAATAATTTTTCTGACTTGATTTTATAAAATCTAGTTCTTTGTCATGTTTGGTCACTGAAGTCTCTGCTCAGTTAGCTTAGTGGTCTGCTAATGATTTGATAGAGATTTCCTTAAATGCCTGAAAACTATAAGTCTCTTAGACTTTACCAAAAGACTCTATGTGAAGGTTGGGGTGTGCTTTCAACACTCAGGCAGGTAGGTTGACAACTGTGCTTTATCTTTTACTTTCTGCTTGCACGAAGTCTCAATTTCAGCCAGAGATGAGTGCTTAGGGCGTCTCTGGTCTTTCCTGAGTATGTGCCGAATTCTGGGCATGCACAGAATTCTGTATATGCCTGTGGTCACCTAGATTCCTAGGTATATGTCAGAGCTCTTCAAAGTCAGTATAGGAATCTCATTCCTTAGCTTTTCTTTTTAAGTATTTTGATTAGCCTATTGTTTGTCCCAACTGTCATCCACTGTCTCAAGTATTCAAGAAGTTACACTACAACCTCTAGTTGTTTTTTGACAAATACTCCTTGGGAAAATGCTTTTCATACTTGGTGGGCTCCAGGTCAAGGCAAATAGAAATAGCCTTGTGATTAGGTCTTCCAGGGAACCATCAGATAGGTCACATAGCGATAAATTCTCTGAATATGGAGATCTGAAGGTGCAGCCATGTTGGTGTTTCTCATTGTGATTGTGGGCCATTCATTTTCAAGGCTACCACAAAGCCAGATAGGGACAGACTTGGAATGACAAAAGTTTAAACACTACAAAGCTCACTATTCTCACTGATATTTTTTTTTTCTTGAATAAACACTCCCTAGATTGGTGCAAGACTTTGGTAAATTCCTAGAGTTCTAAAAAAGTTGACTCTGACAAGTTTCATCAGTTTTCTCCTCGTTTTTATGGAAGAGAGAGTTTTCAGATGTCCTTATTCTATCATTTTTGTTGATGTCACTCAAATTTCTGTGTTTTGGTTGATTAACAGGCCATTTATATTTAAGGTAACTGTTGGTATGATAGTTCTTAAGTTTTCCATTTTATTCTTTGTTTTCTGTTTTCTCTGGTTCTTGTTCCTCTGTTTCTCTCTTCTTGCCTCCCTTGAGATATTTGAAGTCTTGTCAGGACTTCACCTTGATTTATTTATAGTATGTTTGAATGTATCTCTTTGTATACAGTTGATAGTTTTCTTAATGATTGCTCTGAGAATTACAATATAGATATGTGACATCACAGCATATGGTATCAAAATTTTACCCATTCCAGGGAAGTATAGAAATTTCCCTTCCATTTAAGTTGCTTTATATTCCCACTTTTAAATACAATTTTTTGAGTATCAGATTATATTATAATTTATGTTTTAATCATCAAATATGATTTACAAAACTCATGATGTAATGGATAGTCTCTTGTATGTGTCCATATTTCTTCCTTTTCTGTTGTTTTTTCTCCCTTCCTGATACTCTCAGATTTCTTCATTTGTTGATTCCTTTTTGTTTGAAGAACATCCTTAGCCAATCTTTAAGGACAATTCTGCTAGTAACAAACTCTTTTATTTTCCCTTTACTGAGATGTCTTCATTTCTTCTTTATTTCTGAAGAATAGTTTTGTTGTATATAGACTACATAGTTGATAGCTCTTTTTTTTCAGCACTTGAAAAATATTGTGCTACTCGTTCTTGATTTTATATGAGAAATTATATGAGAAATGCTATTATTTAAATTTATGTTTTGCTATAGCTAATGCGTTATTTCTCTCTGGCTGCTATCAAGATTTTATATTTTTCCTTGGTTTTCAAAAATGTAATTATGATTTGTTTTAATGTGAATTTGTTTGAGTTTATCTTATTTGGGTTTCATTACATGTCTTGGATTTATAGGTTTGTGTCTTTTACCAAATTTGAGATGTTTTCAGCCATTATCTTCTCTTTTTCCTTCTTTTTTAATTTTTCTTGAGGAAGATCAGCCTGAGTTAACATCCATGCCAATCCTCCTCTTTTTGCTGAGGAAGACTGGCCCTGAGCTAACATCTGTGCCCATCTTCCTCCATTTTATATGGGACGCTGCCACAGCACGGCCTGACAAGCGGTGCTGAGGTGCAGGCCCGGGATCCAAACCTGGGCTGCTGCAGAGGAGTGCGCACACTTAACTGCTATGTCACGGGGCTGGCCCCATCTTCTCTCTTTTCTTTTGGCCCCATTCTCTGTTTCTCCTTTCCCTTTGAGAATCTGATTACATGAATATTGGATCTTTTGCATTTACCAGAAGATCATGAGGCTCTGTTAAATGTTTTTCAGTATTCTCAGAGAGGAAAATTTTTCTCTCTGTTGCTCACATTGAGTGAATTTTATTGATCCATCCTCACGTTCACCGATTCTAGCCTCTGTCATCCATTCTAGGATTGAGCCCATTTTATTTTTCAGTTTTATAATTTTCACTTTTTTATAACTCCTATTTCTTTGCTAAGATTTTGTATTTCTCATTTGTTTCAAGGAAACTTGTAATTTATTTCTTTACTTATTTATTTATTTGTATTTATTTAGTGTGTGTTTGTGAGGAAGATCAGCCCTGTGCTAACATCCATGCCAATCCTCCTCTTTTTGCTGAGCAAGACTGGCCGTGAGGTAACATCCGTGCTCATCTTCCTCCATTTTATATGGGACGCCACCACAGCATGGCCTGACAAGCGGTGTGTTGGTGCACGCCCGGGATCTGAACCTGGGGCGCCAACAGTGGAGCACACGCACTTAACCGCTACGCCATGGGGCCGGCTCTGTAATATATTTTTAAAGCATACTTCTGAGATACATTTAGAATCCTTGCTGTTGTCAGTTAATAGTTTTATTTTCTCATTCAAGTTGCATATTTCTTGGTTTTGGTTCATGAGTGATTTTTTTTATTGCATTCTTTATATTTTGTCTGTTTTATTAGGAGTTTCCGGGTTCTACTTATATCTTTTATTTTAGCAGGTAGTCACCTATTTAGGTTCAGAATGCAGATCTAAGCCTACTTATGTGCAATATGGTTCCAGTGGAAGTCTAACTTTTTAAAAATGCCTGTATACATCCAATACTTATGGAGGACTTACATTATTAGAGACAGTAAATTTCCTGTCACAAAAGAGATTTGACTGAAACTAAAGAACCACCTGTCAGGGATATTGTTAAAAGTCTTCGCACATCAGCTAGGAGTTAGCTCTAGATGACTTTTAAGACCCATAGACGTCCTGAGATTCTGTGTTTGGAACGCATTTTCTCACAGAAACGACACTACCAAAAGAGGCACTAATGAGAGATATCACTTTTTGAAGAATCTCAGAAATCTCCATAAGCTCTCTTATAGTAGAGCCCTGAGAGGTGGTGAGATTCTACCTGTTCAGACTGAGAGCTCTTTGTTTCCTTCACTGGCTGCCTTGTGCAGGAAGAGGAAGAGGGGATTCAGGGGTGTAAACAGCATCATATTTCCAAGACAAAGGCACAACATGACTGGGATCCGAGGATGATCCTCAAGAGATTATTTAACCTATATCTTTGCTAACTGTCATATTTTGAAAACAGCCCTAAGGTAAGGGCACACAGTGACTGGAGAGTATTTCCTGCTCTTTAGCATCCAGTGGGATCCAACCCAGAAACCCAACTTGTTTTGGATTGAAGGCAGCGGTATACAGGGAAGGATGGGGCAGGGAGAAGGAGGAGGATTTTTTTACACATATAAACATTTTATTTGTAAAACATCTATGCGTCTGAGAATCTCTATCCTTTTCTGGTAAAATCTAAGTTGCAGGAATACAAAAGTTTAATTCCTGTCTATTTGGAATGACTTGGGCTTGTATTACAAAATTAATTGGATATAACTATGCTATCTTCACAGCAACAATCACCTGCATAAGATTTGGCAATGTACAAAGTGTTACCATGTATATTATTTCATTTTATCTTCTTTACAACCCTGTGAAGTAAGCAGATTAGATATTATTGTCCCCATTTTACTGTACAGGAAAGTGAGACATTAGGAAGTTAGCCGACTTGCTCATCTAGAAACTGGGGGAGCACAGGCTACAGCTTCAAAAAAATGCATGTATATTTTGCGTTCTATTGCACAATTAGACATATGTGTTTTAACATAGAAACACCTTAAATTGATTACTATAAGAAAGGCAGAAATTGACTTTTATTCATTGTTACAAACTCCATGGCCTGATACATGTGGCGTTGTTTGCATCCTACTGTTCAGTCTAGTGGCTCTCAAATTAGGTTTGGAAGTTTGGATGAGTTTTATTTGAATTGCAATGTCATATCCAGAAATTCTAGTTACTGGAAAATTATTACTCTAAGCAAAATCAATGGAAAAATGGGTCACTACTCACAATAAGAAAAACCACATCCCATGGAACAAACTAAATTGATGACCATGATACTAAACTAGCAAAACAGCAGAAATTAACTTTAAAAGGTACAGCATGTGAACAGTGTGACCAGATCAAGATAACCTTGACATTCTGAGAGCAATGTGCCTTTTCCCTCATTGTAGGAGTTGTCATCATCTGCATAGAACATGCACAGTATAAGATTTTTAATGTTCTCAAACATTCCAAGACAACCAAACAGCTGCATAGACCACTGAAACAGAGTTCTCTGTGCACTCCGCTCACTTACTAGGTTAGTTTGTAGATCTATAATGTTAGAAAGTCTTATTGATGTACTTAGAGGAGTAGTGGAAAGGAGCCAGATATCAGCAATAATAATGCAAGTCTAAGTTCTGAGTCATTCACTCTTAGAACCTAGAGAGAGGAATTGGATTTAAATGTGCTCAGGCAGGCGATCAGGGGCTGTCACTGCCACCAGCATGAGAGGACTATCCTCTGAGAAATTGCTGCAGTGGGCACATGCAGTCTGAGAATCAATGTCAATGCCCACATCCCTGGTGCTCTGAGGCTGCAGTTTCGCTGGTGAAAGTGTCTTTCTTTCAGTTTCCTCTGCCAGCACAGCTCTTTCTGTTGAGCTGGCTCAGCTCATTGTCCACAGAACTCCTTTAACTAGTAATTATTGTGACCACAACTGGAAGTGTTCTGAGTTGTGATCCTTTTTGTGTTATTGCTTTGAATTGCTCTTTACCTCCTTTAGTTTGATTTTTTATATACGTACATCTTATTTCAGCAGCTAGACTGTGAGATCTTTGAGGAAAATATAGGCCTCTTGGTAAAACTCTCTACAGAAATGTCTCAGCAGAGTCGTTTTCCAGGTATGTCATTATGTGAGTATCATGGGTCTGGAGGGCCTCAGAAATGCAAATTACCAATAGAAATTAGAGGATGCCTATTGCTCTGCCCTGACTGATGAGGAAGGGGGTTTTATGCAAAAAGAAGTCAGCAAAAATCCACAAAGACTGATGTCTAAAGAAAGGCCAAAGTTCAATCATTGCCTCCCTCATAAAATAAGAGAAAATGAGGCAGGAGCTCTAGTCATACCAGGGCCTGTTTGCCCATCACCCATTACTGTTCCTCCACCCTGGAGTGGAAGATCCTTGGTAGGGAGAGCAGCAGAGCCAGGGGTCCCTGGGCTCAAGAAGGGCTGCATGACACATATCCTGTCTGGAGCCCTTGGGCGTTAATTACTGAATCCTCCAAGACGAAGTCAGGGCCTCCTCAGTGCTCTTCAGCATCTCACTGGCCTCATGCACAGGTGCTGCCCATGATGTTGGATGATCAGGACAGTGAACACATTTGTCTTCAAGTGTTCATTTACAACGATCCCAACACTTGCAATTATCAAGTCACATTTCCAGGAATAATGACTAAATTTGGGTTAAATATTTTTTGCATTTGTCTCCTACCTCTCCCACGTTTTTGTTGTTGTTGTTCTGTTAAGTGGCTTTTAGAAGCATGCAAAACAATCACTGTTCAAGTCATTATTGGCTAATGTATCTTCCCCGACAGCACTCTGTTGTTCAAAATATATGAGAGTGCTCCCCAAGCAAGAGGGCTTTGGAAGGACTTGAATACAAAGTGATGGGATAATTTTGTAAAAAATACCCTTGACTTGTTTCTGGGTACATGTGCATTTTATCTGCCTTATCAACACTGTGTAGCGCTTATGTCCATGCTGGTGGTGTGGCCTGAGGCCAGAGCCCCCTAAGAAGTTGTTGTAGTCCATGTACCAATGTCCAGTCTCCTCCGCAATGACTCTATGTGCCCACACAATCTGAAGTGACTTTCTGTCACTCTTTTTGTACCTTTGAAAATCCTGCTTTTTCTCTGAAAAGTCTTCTTCCTCTGCTTAAAATGCACTGTCCTTTGAGGCCCAGCTCACAGACTACATTAGCTAAACAGCTACACAGCCCTGCAGGAACCACCTAGTGGGGACCCAGTCTGGTGTGTGCCCCTTGGCTGTGATTTGATCGCCCCACTGGAACTTAGCTTCTTGTATCTCATGTTGCAGATTCCTAGCTCCTTGAATTCTCTCCTCATCCTGACGTCTCCAATCACTGCCACCTGTAATCTGTTGTCCAATTCTGAGGACTGTACAAGAGCACTGGATGGGACTTCAATTCTGGCCCCTGAAGTTTACCATTATAGTAGTTACTATCCAACATCCCGTGACTCGGCCTTCCTCTCAGAGACATGTGGCTGGGAAAGAACAGAGATAACAGAAGGATGCATTTTTCTCTTTCTCTTAGGGGCAGGTGACTGGTTGGCACAGCATCTCCAAAGATGAGGACTACAAAATGAGATTTGCATCACAGCCAATGACAAACACAAAGCCACATTTATGTCAACAGGGAGAAAATCGTAAAAAGGATCAGGTTTTGAAGATTTTCAGACCAAACAAGCCATATTCTTGGGAAGCAACATATAAAAGGCATGGAGAAAATGGAAGAACTCTCTAGTTATTGGAAAGAAGAAGATAATGTGAACTTGGACACAATCTCCCATGAGAATCAAGAGAAGGTCCGTCTTTGGCTGGCTAAAATCCTCACACTCACCTAGAATAGATGCCCATCAAAGTGACACTAAAGCTCACATCCTAGCCTTGTGTCCTACTATCTGTGTGGCCTCAAGTTGAGAAGAGGCTACCTGATCAGCATCCAGGGCATCAACCACAAAGTGCTTGGCACATAAACAGACAGTAAATGGAGCTGTTCCTTTATGCAGCCCACAAGACAACATTCTGGAATCACTCATTGTTAAGCAATAATGGCCATCTTAGAGTCTCCTGGTTCCATTGAGGCTTCTTTGCCCTTTCTGCTGGGAGAGCTGTGTTTTCCTGAATCCTGAAGAGAAACCACAAACAACATTTGTTGCTGTTGTTTGTATGTGTGTGTGAAGAAAGGAAAGATTTCTCTTCCGAAAAAAAGAGTCCCTTTCTTCTCCAGGAGGCTCCTCTGTCAGTTCAGGATGCCCACTACCTTTGAGTGGAGCAGGGGGCAGGTGCCATGTGGTCATGAGCAAGTGACTTAATCTTTACCATCTTCAGTGTCCTCCCCTGTAAGGTGCTCACTAAGAAGCCTTGTGTTGAGTAACTGCTATGAGGCAGCCACTGGCTTTTGTGCAGGTAGGAAGGAGGATAGGAGCCCAGTGATGAAGAAAGACATGGCCCTGTTCTCAGGGAGCTCACAGTCAGCAAATGGGATGCCCTCTCTTTAGTTCTGAATCAAAGTACCCATTTCAGGGCAATAGCCAAGAGTCCACTTGTGGAAATGATGCTACAGTGAGATGTGCACTCCAACTCTGGGAACTCACTGGACACAAACTGCCAGAGAGCAAATCAGGTGCAAAATGAAACTAAATGGTTTTGTCTTAATCCTTACAACAAAGTTGTAAGCAAAGTTAATCCAAGAAAGGAAGGCAATTGACACTGTTTTTGCACATTACTTTTTTTTTTTTAGTTTTCTTCACATATTTCTTTTAAAGTTAGAGTTATTTTCAAAAAGTAATAACTCTGATACATAAGAAATTTTTATCTCATATTTAGGAATTTATTTCTGTTTCTTTTTCTTCTTAAAATAAAAATAAATGGATATTTTACTTAAAACAGTGTAGAGTAGCATCCCATTCTTATAAAATTAATTCCATCTATCTTCCTATCTGATACTCTCTATTGTTTTGTTGGATTCAAATTTTATTAATTTCTGTTTTTTTCCTAGGGTTAATTTTTGTTTTACTTGATTCCATATAATTAGCACATTAGTTATATCCTAACTTTGTAATTTGTTAGCACATTACTTTTTAAAAAGACATTTTGATTATACAAATAACCCATATTAAGTGCAGAATAATTTTGAGATACAGATAAACAGTAAGAGGAAAATGAAAATCACCAAATTACTGATATCTGGGAATACGTACTTCTGACCACAGCTCTGTCGCTCCACTTACATTGTCTCAAAAGTGGAATATTGACACCCATGCTACTCTGCAACCTGATTTGGGCTTAAATGCATTTTCCACATTCATATTAAGGAATAAATCCTTGCAGTGTCATTTCTTTCTTTCTTTCTTTTTTATTTTTTTTTATTGCGGTAACATTCGTTTATGACTTTGTATAAATTTCAGGTGTACATCATTATACTTCTATTTATGCATAGATTACATCATGTTCTCATGTTCACCACCCACGTACTAATTACAAACCGCCACCACACACAAGTGCCTGATCATCCCTTTCACCCTCCTCCCTCCCCACTTCCCCTCTGGTAACCACCAATCCAATCTCTATGTGTTTGTTTGTTGTTGTTTGCATCTACTACTTATGAGTGAGATCATATGGTATTTGACCTTCTTCCTCTGACTTATTTAACTTAGCGTAATACCCTCAATGTCCATCCATGTTGTCACAAATGGCTGGACTTCATTTTCTTATGGCTGAGTAGTGTTCCATTGTGTTACTTACTGCCATTTTTCTTTTTCTGAGGAAGGTCAACCTTGAGCTGACATCCATGCCAATCCTCCTCTTTTTTGCTGAGGAAGACTGGCCCTGAGCTAACACATATTGCCAATCCTCCTCCTTTTTTTCCATTTTTCTCCCCAAAGCCCCAGTAGATAGTTGTATGTCCTAGTTGCACATCCTTCTAGTTGCTGTATTTGGGACGCCACCTCAGCATGACCAGACAAGTGGTGTGTCGGTGCGCGCCCGGGATCCCAACCTCGGCCGCCGGTAGCAGAGTGCGCACACTTGACCGCTAAGCCACAGGGCTGGCCCCACTTACTGCCATTTTTTAACTTTCTTCCTACTCCGTGCTTTAGTAGTTCTTCTCTGTTCCTTTCCTCTTCTCTTGCTCTCTGCCTTGCGGTTTGATGGCTTTCTTTAGTATTATGTTTGGGTTCCCTTCTCTTAGTTTTTTGTGTACTTATTATAGGTTTCTGGTTTATGATTACCATGGGGTTCATGTACAGTAACCTACCTATATAGCAGTCTATATTAATTTGATGGTCTCTTTAGTTTGACCTCTATCTGAAAGCTCTACTCTTTAACTCTCCTTCTCCTACATTTTATGTTTTAGATATCATATCTAACCTCTTTTTTGTGCGTTTGTATCTGTTACCCTCTTGTCATGGAAATGGTTAACTTCTTCTATTTGTGGTCTTCTCTTTCCCCCTTAATTAAGTCCCTTTAGCATTTCTTGTAGAACGGGTTTCGTGGTGATAAAGTCCTTTAATTTTTGCTTGTCTGGGAAACTGTTTATCTCTCCATCCATTTTGAATGATAACCTTGCCGGATAGAGTATTCTTGGCTGTAGGTTTTTTCCTTTTAGCACTTTAAATATATCAGGCCACTCTCTTCTAGCCTGTAAGGTTTCTGTTGAGAAGTCAGCTGATAGCCTTATGGGGCTTCCTTTGTATGTAACTTGTCTTTCTTTTGTGGCTTTTAGGATTCTCTCTTTATCTTTAATTCTGAACATTTTAATTATGTTGTGTCTTGGTGTGGGCCTCTTTGGGTTTATGTTGTTTGGTGCTATGTGTGCTTCCTTTGCCTGGATGTCTGTTTCCTTCCTTAGGTTAGGAAAGTTTTCGGCTATTATTTCTTGAAATGGTTTCTCTGCCCCTTTGTCTCGCTCTTCTCATTCTGGGACACCTATAACACGGATGTTAGTGCACTTGATGCTGTCCCAGAGGTCTCTTAGACTGTGTTCACTATTTTTACTTTTATTTATTTATTTTTTTTTTTGTGAGGAGATCAGCCCCGTGCTAACATCTGCCAATCCTCCTGCTTTTTTGCTGAGGAAGACTGGCCCTGGGCTAACATCCGTGCCCATCTTGCGCTACTTTATATGGGATGCCACAACAGCATGGCTCACCAAGCAGCGCATTGGTGCATGCCTGGGATCCGAACCGGCGAACCCCAGGCCGCCGCTGTGGTGTGCGCACACTTAACCACTTGCGCCACCGGGCCGGCCCCTCACTCTTTTTAATTCTTTTTTCTTTTATCAGTTCAGCTTGGGTGATTTATTCTAGTCTTTCTTCCAGCTCACAGATCCGTTCTTCTCTATCCTCTACTCTGCTTTTTACTCCCACTAGTGAATTTTCATTTCCAGTATTGTATTCTTCATTTCTGATTGGTTCTTTTTATATCTTCCATTTCTTTGTTGACATTCTCACTGAGTTCATCCATTCTTCTCCCCAGATCAGTGAGCATCCTTAACACTCTTTGTTTGAACTCTCTGTCGTGTAGGTTGCTCATTTCTGTTTCATTTAGTTCCTTTTCTGGAGTTTTGTCCTTACTTGGAATGTATTCCTTGGCATCCTCATTTTGCCTCTTTCCGTGTGCTTGTGTCTATGTATTTGGTAGATCAGCTACATCTCTTGATCTTGGAGAGGTGACCTTATATAAGTGATATACCTGATGTGGCCCGGCAGTGTACTTCTCTCTGGTCACCAGTTCCGAATGTTCCAGGAGTGACCCCTGTGTGGGCTACATATGTTCTCCTGTTGTGGCAGGGTTGCTCTTTCCATAGGTGCCCAGGGAGGCTGAGTTGTCCCTCTGTCCAGCTGGTTGTAATGCTCAGCTGCTTGTAGTTGTTGTGGGCCCTTCAGTCTCTTTATCGGGTATGGGGAGCCCCAGCACAGTTGGCTGCAAAGTCTAATAGCACGTTCCTGTTGCAGTTTTTCTATTGAGTAGGACCCCAGCATGGCTGGTTGTTAGGCTCAGGGGCTTACAATTGCTATAAGCCTCCGGTCTTTAAGTCTCTTGTTAGCTCTCCCAGGATGGCAGCTGGGTGGGGCTGGCCTCAGGCACAGGAGCACCCAATTGTTTCAGGCTTTGGAAGGTGGGGTCAATCTCCTATGTGGCTCTTTGAGAAGCACAAGTCTTCTGTAGCTGACATGCCCCACCCCCCACAGGTCCACACACGCAGTTAACGCCATCCTGACCCATGCCCGTGTCCCAACCTCCTGAAGCGGACCCGGTCTCTCCAAGGCAAGAGCCCAACACACTCCACCAGTGCCCCACACTCTCCACCTGCTCCTTGCTCAAGCCCTACCCAACAGAGGTGGCCCCACTAGCCAGGCTGCAGAGAATCCAGGCATTTCACTTAGCAGGCCCACAAGGGCTTGTTGTTGGGTGGGGCCAGTCCCTAGGGTGGGCTGCCTGCCCTGGCTGAGCTGGATTAAATCAGTGCTCTAGTGGGTGGGGCAGACCCTCGGCTAGGAGGCCAGGGGAAGAACTCCATGTGTCTGTCAGCTTCTGTGTCAGCACGCCCACACCAAGGTCACAACTATGGCCACTGCCAATGTCCCAGTCCCTGGAGAGGTCTCACCTCTCACTGAGATGTATCAGGTGTATCACCAGACCCTATCAGGTGAGCCTCTTTTCACCAAATGACTGTGCACCTTTCTTTCTGGTGATTTTAGGTTGCTTTCTGAAATGAGTGAATTTGTGCATGGGCCCTTTAAGAGCCAGCTTTAATTTCTTTGTGAACTAGCTTTCCTGGGGGTACTCCCCAATGTTGTTAGTAGCAAGCAAAGTCAGATATTATGCCACTCGGCTCGATTGTTCTGGGTCCAAAAAATGCCTATAGCAGGAGCGTTCCCAAGCTCAGGTCCCCCACTCCTCCAGGGAAGGGTGTGTACCTTTGGGTTGCTCCCGGGCGGCTGTGAAAGCGTTGCAGCTTGTGAAGGTGGTGTTTTTTCTCTCCAGAAGGGAGTCTGCCTCTTCCAACTAATTAGGATTGTTGTTTGTTGCAGGGGTTCCTCTTATCCAGTTTTGAGTTCTCTCTCAGGGGTAATTTTTCCAAGAGTAGTTGTAAGTTGGCTGTGTCCATGGGAGGAGACGAGTTCAGAGTCTGCCTACTCCACCATCTTGACTTCTCCCCCAGAATCATTTTAATAAAGGCAGAATGATTTAGTTTGGGCACACCATGATTTGATTTTCCTAAATAAACTATAATAGCCATCTGTATATGTAAAGATCTATATAGATCTTTATTTATTTAGAATAAACTCTTAGAAATTGAATTGCTGAATCAAGACTCATTTTCTACGTATTGCCAAATTGATTAACTGTTTTGGCAATATACTTTGTTGACAACCAATATGGCAGGCTGAACCTTATTTTCACACCATGTCACCAATCTGCTTCATAAGTTACTATTCCCACTTCAAATGACCAGCTCACACAAACTCACATGCATGATGTTGACCCACTTACATAATCACACAAAAAAAGCTGTAAAGTATATCATGTTTCACACTAATTGGCACGGAAATGTGTTAATCATTTTTTGTCATTTTTACCACATCAAGTTTTCAATACATTCCTTGCAATGTAACATTCATATGCCAACCTATATGAACTATAATAACAGAGAGAGAAAATCAAACGGAGGATGGAGGGGAAGAAGGAAAAGAAGAAAATCCATTAGGATGTCTGCCACCACATCCTACAAATTTTAAAATCTTTGACAAAAAGCATTAACTTTTTTTAAACCTTTACCATGAATGAGGATCTATTTCCTCTCTGCTGGTACTCAGTGCACGTGGCCTGGTGGTGAGGACTCAGAGCCCAGGTGGAAAGGCAAGGCATTGGGTCTTGTACCACACCTTAAAGCTTTGTGAAAAAATTTGAGCAGATCAATTACATTTCCCATCTGGAAATGTGTGAAAAAGCTCGCAGGTCCACTTCACATGATGCTATGATTCTCTGTGAAGATTACTATTAAATTAAGGATGTATGAGTAAGACCAACTGTCATATCTGCTTAGGTTTGGTTATCTTGCAGAAATGATTAATGTTTTACATGTTTAATTAGTTTTTCTTTCAGTTATTTGAAAATATACTTTCACTAGGATGTTGGAATATGATTACACTTAATGTTTGGCTGTGAGCAGAGAAGTTCAGGTCACGACCTGTCCAACTTCATATGCCCAGAGGATCGTCGATCAGATCTACCCAGAAAAAAGCCAAGACAGTGGAAAAATGATCACTTGGCATAGCTACATCTGAAAATATGGGCTAATATGCAGTTTCCCTACATAGAAACACACTGAATGCATTGGGTTATTTTAAAATCACAAATGTTCTAATTTTCCATTTGTTTCATACCTACTTCTGTGGACTACAGTCAACGAAGCTAACTAGATCCACAGAATATTTGGGTGACAGTCTCCCACTAGACATAATTTTTCCTCAAGTTGCCTATAGCAAAATTAACAAATTAGCAATCTCTATGTCTGCTCATGGAGCAGCTAATGACTAGGAGAAAGAGAGGTCTGCATACCTGGAGAGTGACATAAGATGTGAAGGCCAGGAGGAGTGGGATTGGAGCTACAAAAGTGGAAATCAGGGGCTGGAGGAAAGAGAAGGCAGCGGAGTTGTTAAGTCCTCACAACCTCCAGGCAGTGCACTCAATGCTTTAGACCCGACCTTGTCAGTCATCATCATTCATCCTCATTTTACAGATAAGGAAATAAAGGCTCAGAGACGGGTTGCTTTTAGATGTTTACACAGTCAATAGGTGTTTGAAGGAGGGTTTTCTGTGATTTTCTTATGCCAAATATTAAACCCTTTCCTCCACTGGATTCTAGAGGTCTTAAAATCATGATGTTCAATACCAGCCTAGATATTGCTAGGCCAACCTCAGGCTGTTTCAAATATCAATATCAATATCAATGATGACAGTAATAATAATAATAATAAAAAACATATACAGAGCACTGATTATGTGCCAGGCACTAGTGCAGACACTTTATATGTGGCTTCAGCTAGGATTGGGTAGGCTAGCTGCAATAAGAAAACATCACCAAAATTTTCAGTGATGGAAAGCAATGAAGGCTTATTTCTTACTCATATGTGTCCAGTTTGGGTTGGCCGGAGACTGGGATCTACGTCATTTTTACTGCCTGGCAGAGGAAGGGGAAGAGCATGTCAAACCTCATGCTGTCTCTTAAAGCGTTCACCTGGAAGTCACACAAGATCAGGAGCCACGGCCAAAGCACAATCACAAGGCCATGCCTAATTTCAAGGGGAGCAGGCTCTCCCTGAAGGCGGGATCAGAAATATTAGGTGGCAGCAGCAATGATGACCGTGCATGTGTGGTGACCATTAAGTCCCAAACAACTATTCTGCAGAGAGAAAATGAGGCACCCAGAGCTGGAGGGACTTGTCATAGGTCAGAAACAGCTAGCATCGGTAGAGCTGGGCCTTGACTCCAGTCTGCCCACTTTACCATCACACATTTCTGTCTGTCTAGCTATGGCTGACTGAGCACCAACCACGTACTAGACACTGCACTCAACATTTACATGATTATATCCATTACTCCTCACAAACGTGCAGGTTTTATTCATCACGTTTCACCAATGAGGACCATGACCCTCACCATGAGGACAATGAAGATAGGTAGCTTATTCCACTCTCATAAGCAGTGGTCAGAATTAGAACCTTAAGTTCCCTGACCACAAAACCTATGCTCTTTGGCTTTACCTTGTGAAATCCCTGGTAGACTTAGCACTGCCCTGAATTTAGTAAATATTAGTTAAGTGCCTACACTGCATAAGATACATGAAATTTAAACATCTCTCATATTGGCTCCTGGTGGGCAGTGATATTTGAGAGCAGTAGACTCTCTGGAAGGAACAAAGAAAGGAGAGACTGAAATGGATGAAAACTTTTAGAAGTTGTGATAAA
Organism: Diceros bicornis minor; assembly: GCF_020826845.1. Classification (NCBI taxonomy): domain Eukaryota; kingdom Metazoa; phylum Chordata; class Mammalia; order Perissodactyla; family Rhinocerotidae; genus Diceros; species Diceros bicornis. The sequence goes on from NC_080744.1 coordinate 77,217,658, forward strand.
TACCAGCAAACTTCTTTCCAGAAAGATTGAACCGGTTTTCTCTTGATGGAGCTTCAAAGCATGATGTGCTCTCTTTCTTTTTATTTTTTAGAAAAAAATCATTTTTTTATACTCTTTAGAGCTATTTCTTTAGAGATAGTTTAAAAATGCTATTCTCATCCTGTTTTGAGCAAAGTTGAGGAATATCAACTACTAATAATAACCTATAAGAACTGAAAACAGCCATAAAAAACAAACAGTCATCTTGGGTATACAGAAATAGTTCATTTTGATATGTGCATCATATAAATAATATTTAAAAGATATTTTTTTTCATGTTCTGTGCATGTGCTACATACGGAATTTCATTGATATCAACTGCAATTGCTATCAATGAAAGAGATTATTAAAAAGATTTTTTTTGTGAATGCATACCTCATTTTAAAAAAAGAATAAACTATTTTAAAAGGATACTGAAAAAGAAAAGAAAAGAAAAAAGAAGACACTGGACACGAGGCAATCATCGGCCCATAAGATACCTCCGTGCGGATTAGAAAAAGTAACTCCTTCCGCAAGAGACCTTACTTCTACCCCTTGAAATACTGTCATGATGCACGGCTCTTGTTAGAATAAGACCCACTACTCCCCTCTACTGGAGAATCATTGCAAAATACACGTAACTCTATGGTAGCTATTATGTGTGTGTGGTGCCCCTAAGGATGTGCACTGAACGGTAGCGTTGTCTCTTTGTGGTTTCAATTTATATTTCCCTGATGATTAATGGTGCTAAGCAACGTTTGATATAAACATTGATCATTTTAATACCCTCCGTTTGTGAAGTGCTGGTTCAAATGTTTTCCCAATTTTTTAATTGAGTCTTTTTATTGCTGAATTGTGGAGCACATTATATAATCTAGATAGGGGGGCCTTTGTCTATTGTGTGATTGAAATATTCTCTCCTACTCTGTGACTTACAATTTCATGATTTTAATGCTATATTTTGGTTAAAATATGTTCACAATTTTAATGTGGTATGATTTTTTTTTTTTTTTGCTATGATAAAGAACAATTTTATTATATCTTATGCACTCTCCATGTCAGAAGTTTGGTCAGGGCTTGGCTTGGTGATTCTTGTTTTTTTTTTTTTTAATTTTTTGTTTATTGCAGTAACATTGGTTTATGACATTGTAAAAATTTCAGGTGTACATCATTGTACTTCTATTTCTGCATAGATTACATCATGTTCACCACCAAAATACTAATTACAACCCATCACCACACACATGCACCAAACTATCCCTTTCACCCTCCTCCCTCCCCCCTTCCTCTCTGGTAACCACCAATCCAATCTCTGTCTCTATGTGTTTGTTTACTGTTGTTATTATCTACTACTTAATGAAGGAAATCATACGGTATTTGACCTTCTCCCTCTGACTTATTTCACTTTGCATTATACCCTCAATGTCCATCCATGTTGTCACAAATGGCTGGATTTCATCGTTTCTTATGGCTGAGTAGTATTCCATTGTGTATATATACCACAGCTTCTTTATCCATTCGTCCCTTGATGGGCACTTAGGTTGCTTCCAAGTCTTGGCTATTGTGAATAACGCTGCAATGGACACAGGGGTGCATGTACCTTTACAAATTGGTGTTTTCAAGTTCTTTGGATAAATACCCAACAGTGGAATAGCTGGATCATATGGTAGTTCTATCCTTGATTTTTTGAGGAATCTCCATACTGTTTTCCATAGTGGCTGCACCAGTTTGCACTCCCACCAGCAGTGTATGAGAGTTCCCTTCTCTCCACATCCTCTCCAACACATGTTGTTTCCTGTCTTGTTAATTATAGCCATTCTGACGGGTGTGAGGTGATATCTCATTGTAGTTTTGATTTGTATTCCCCTGATAGTTAGTGATTTTGAACATCTTTTCATGTGTCTGTTGGCCATCTGTATATCTTCTTTGGAGAAATGTCTGTTCAGGTCTTTTGCCCATTTTTTAATTGGGTTGGTAGTTATTTTGTTGTTGAGATGCATGAGTTCTTTATATATTTTGGAGATTAAGCCCTTATCAGAAGTATGGTTTGCAAATATCTTCTCCCAATTGTTAGGTTGTCTTTTTGTTTTGTCGATGGTTTCCTTTGCTGTGCAGAAGCTTTTTAGTTTGATGTAGTCCCATTTGTTTATTTTTTCTATTGTTTCTCTTGCCCGGTCAGACGTGGTGTTTGAAAAGATGTTGCTAAGACCGATGTCGAAGAGTGTACTGCCTATGTTTTCTTCTAGAAGTTTCACAGTTTCAGGTCTTACATTCAAGTCTTTAATCCATTTGGAGTTACTTTTTGTGTATGGTGTAAGGTAAGGGTCTACTTTCATTTTTTTGCATGTGTCTGTCCAGCTTTCCCAACACCATTTGTTGAAGAGACTTTCTTTTCGCCATTGCATGTTCTTGGCTCCTTTGTCAAAGATTAGCTGTCCATAGATGTGTGGGTTTATTTCTGGGCTTTCAATTCTATTCCATTGATCTGTGTGTCTGTTTTTGTGCCAGTACCATGCTGTTTTGGTTACTATAGCTTTGTAGTATATTTTGAAATCAGGGAGTGTGATACCTCCAGCTTTGTTCTTTTTTCTCAGGATTCCTTTAGCTATTCGGGGTCTTTTGTTGTTCCATATAAATTTTAGGATTCTTTGTTCTATTTCTGTGAAAAATGTTGTTGGAACTTTGATAGGGATTGCATTGAATCTATAGATGGCTTTAGGAAGTATGGACATCTTAATTATGTTAATTCTTCCAATCCAAGAGCACGGAATATCTTTCCATTTCTTTTTGTCTTCTTCAATTTCTTTCAGAAATGTTTTATAGTTTTCGGTGTACAGATCTTTCACCTCTTTGGTTAAGTTTATTCCTAGGTATATTATTCTTTTTGTTGCAATTGTAAACGGGATGGTATTCTTAATTTCTCTTTCTGCTACTTCGTTGTTAGTGTACAGAAATGCAACTGATTTTTGTATGTTGATTTTGTATCCTGCAACTTTACCATATTCGTTTATTACTTCTAAAAGTTTTCTGGTGGATTCTTTAGGGTTTTCTATATATAAAATCATGTCATCTGCAAATAGTGACAGTTTCAATTCTTCCTTTCCAATTTGGATCCCTTTTATTTCTTTCTCTTGCCTGATTGCTCTGGCTAGGACTTCCAGTACTATGTTAAATAGGAGTGGTGACAGTGGGCATCTTTGTCTGGTTCCTGTTCTTAGAGGGATGGCTTTCAGTTTTTCACCATTGAGGATGATATTAGCTGTGGGTTTCTCATATATGGTCTTTATTATGTTGAGATACTTTCCTTCTATGCCCATTTTATTCAGAGTTTTTTCATAAATGGATGCTGCATCTTGTCAAATGCTTTCTCTGCATCTATTGAGATGATCATGTGATTTTTATTCTTCATTTTATTAATGTGGTGTATTACGTTGATTGATTTGCGAATGTTAAAGCATCCCTGCATCCCTGGAATAAATCCCACTTGATCATGGTGTATAATCTTTTTAATGTATTGTTGTATGAGGTTTGCTAGTATTTTGTTGAGGATTTTTGCATCGATGTTCGTCAGTGATATTGGCCTGTAATTTTCTTTTTTTTTGTGTTGTCCTTGTCTGGTTTTGGTATCAGGGTAATGTCAGCTTCGTAGAATGAGTTAGGGAGCTTCCCCCCTCCTCAATTTTTTGGAAGAGTTTGAGAAGGATAGGTATTAAGTCTTCTTTGAATGTTTGGTAGAATTCACCAGGGAAGCCGTCTGGTCCTGGACTTTTATTTTTGGGGAGGTTTGTGATTACTGTTTCGATCTCCTTCCTGTGATTGGTCTATTCAAATTCTCTATTTTCATTTGTCTCCAGGTATTTTTTGATTTCTTCTTTGATTTCTTCGTTAACCCAGTCGTTGTTCAGTAGCATTTTGTTTAATCTCCACGTATTTGTGGCTTTTCTGATTTTCTTCCTATTGTTGATTTCTAGTTTCATACCATTGCGGTCAGAAAAGATGCTTGGTATTATTTCAATCTTCTTAAATTTATGGAGACTTGTTTTGTGGCCTAATATGTGATCAATCCTGGAGAATGTTCCATGTGCATTTGAAAAGAACGTGTATTCTTCGGTTTTTGGATGGAATGCTCTGTATATATCTACTATGTCCATCTGTTCTAGTGTGTCGTTTAAGGCCAATGTTTCCTTATTGATCTTCTGTTTGGATGATCTATCCGTTGGTGTAAGTGGAGTGTTAAAGTCCGCTACTATTATTGTGTTACTGTCTACTTCTGTTTTTATATCTGTTAATAATTGCTTTATATATTTAGGTGCACCTACATTGGCTGCGTAGATATTTACAAGTGTTATAGCCTCTTGTTGGATTGTTCCCTTGATCATTATGTAATGCCCTTCTTTGTCTCTTTTTACAGTTTTTGTTTTAAAGTCTATTTCGTCTGATATGAGTACTGCTACCCCAGCTTTCTTTTCATTGCCATTTGCGTGGAATATCTTTTTCCATCCCTTCACTTTCAGTCTGTGAGTGTCTTTAGGTCTGAAATGTGTCTCTTGTATGCAGCATATATATGGGTCTTGTTTTTTTATCCAGTCAGCCACCCTATGCCTTTTAATTGGAGCATTTAGTCCATTGACGTTTAAAGTAGCCATTGATAAGTATGTACGTAGTGCCTTTTTTTAACTTTTTTTTTTCTCAGTGTTTTAGTAGTCCTTCTCTGTTCCTTTCTTCTTCTATACAGAATTGATGGTCACTTTTGTTTGACCTCTGTCTGAAAGCTGTACTCTTAACTCCCCTCCTCCCTCCTTTTATGTTTTTGATATCATATCTAACCTCTTTTTTGTGTATTTGTATCCATTACTTTCGAATCATGGAAATAGATAATTTTTCCTATTTGTGGTCTTCTCTTTTCCCCTTAAATCAGTCCCTTTAACATTTCTTGTAGCACTGGTTTCTTGGTGACAAACTCCTTTAATTTTTGCTTATCTGGGAAAATTTTGATCTCTCCTTCCATTTTGAATGATAACCTTGCTGGGTAGAGTATTCCTGGCTGTAAGTTTTTTCCTTTTAGCACTTTAAATATATCATGCCATTCTCTTCTAGCCTGTAAGGTTTCTGCTGAGAAGTCAGCTGATAGCCTTATGAGGTTTCCTTTGTATGTAACTTGACATTCTCTTGCGGCTTTTAGGATTCTGTCTTTATCTTTAATTCTGGACATTTTGATTATGATGTGTCTTGGTGTGGGCCTCTTTGGGTTTATCTTGTTTGGGGCTCTCTGTGCTTCCTGTACCAGGATGTCTGTTTCCTTCCTTAGGTAGGGAAGTTTTCATCTATTATTTCTTGAAATAGATTCTCTGCCCCCTTGTCTCACTCTTCGCCTTCCGGGACACCTATAACACGGATGTTAGTGCACTTGATGTTGTCCCAGAGGTCCCTTAGACTGTGCTCACTCTTTTTAATTCTTTTCCCTTTTACCTGTTCACCTTGGGTAATTTCTTCTAGTCTTTTGTCCAACTCACAGATCCGTTCTTCTGTATCCTCTACTCTGCTTTTGAGTCCCTCTAATGAATTTTTCATTTCCAGTATTGCATTCTTCATTTCTGATTGGTTCTTTTTTGTATCTTCCATTTCTTTGTTGACATTCTCACTGAGTTCATCTATTCTTCTCCCCAGATCAGTGAGCATCCTTAACACTCTTAGTTTGAACTCTCTGTCGGGTAGGTTGCTCATTTCTGTTTCACTTAATTCCTTTTCTGGGGTTTTGTCCTGTTCCCTTACTTCGAATGTATTCTTTTGCCTCCTCATTTTGCCTCTTTCCCTGTGCTTGTGTCTACGTATTAGGTAGGTCAGCTACGTCTCCTGCTCTTGGATAGGTGACCTTATGTAAGTGATGCCTTAGGAGGTTTCCAGTGTGCTTCCCTCAGTTCTCAATTTTCCAGGGGTGACCCCTATGTGGGCTACGTGTGTCCTTCTGTTGTGGCCTGTTTGCTCTCCCTGTAGGCGCCCAGGGAGGCTGAGTTATGTTCCTGGCCAGCTGTTGCAATGCTCAGCTGCTTGTAGTTGTTGTAAGCCCTTCAGTCTCTTTATCAGGTGTGGGGATCCCCAGCAAAGTTGGCTGCAAGTTCTAATAGCACATTTGTGTTGCAGTATTTCTTTTAAGTGAGTAGGCCCCCAGCATGGCAGGTTGTTAGGCTCAGGGCCTTACAATTGTGTAAGCCTCTAGCCTGTTAGGTCTCTTGTCAGCTCTCTGAGGATTGCAGCTGGGTGGGGCTGGCCTCAGGCACAGGAGCACCCAATCGTTTCAGGCTTCTGAAGGTGGGGCAAACCTCCTACGTGGGTCTTTGAGAAGCACAAGTCTTCTGCAGCTGACAAACCCTGCCGCCCACAGGTCCACACACACAGTCAACACAGTCCTGCCCCGTGTGAGCGCCCCAACTTCCCCAAGCGGAGCAAGTCTCTCCACGGCGGGAGCCCCACACACTCCGCCACTGCCCCCCACTCTCCACCCGCTCCTTGTGCACACCCTGCCCCGCTCAGGTCGGCTCAGTTGCCAGGCTGCAGAGAATCCAGTCACCAATCTATGCAGGCCCACAAGTTGCCTGAGGGCTTGTTGTTGGGTGGGGCCAGTCTCTAGGGTGGGCTGCCTGCCCTGGCTGAGCTGGATTAAATCGGTGCTCTAGTGGGTGGGGCAGACCCTGGGCTAGCAGGCCTCAGGGAGAACTCCAATGGCGTCTGTGTCAGCACACCCACACCGGGCCACAACAATGGCCACCTCCAATGTCCCAGTCCCTGGAGAGGTCTCACCCCTCACGGAGATGCACTCAGGCCCTATTAGGTGAGTCTCTTTTCACCATAGCACTGTGCACCTTTCTTTCTGGTGATTTTAGGTTGCTTTCTGAAACGGGTGAGTTTGCGCGTGGGCCCTTTAAGAGCCGGTTTTAGTTTCTTTGTGAACCGGGTTTTCTGGGGGTGCTCCCCAATGCTTTAGTAGCAGGCAAAGTCAGATATTATGCCGCTGGTCTCGATTGTGCTGAGTCCACAAAATGCCCACAGTGGGGGCGCTCCCCGGCTCAGGGCCCCGCGCCTCCAGGGAGGCTGCGTACCTGTGAGCTGCTCCCGGTGGCCGTGAAGCTGGCGGCTTGTGAAGGCGGCGTTTTTCCTCTCCAGAAGGGAGTCTCTGCCTCTTCCACCTCAATTAGGATTGTCCGTTGTTGCAGGAGTTCCTCTTATCCAGTTTTCAGTTCTGTCTCAGGGGTAATTTTTCCACGAGTAGTTGTAAATTGGCTGTGTCCACGGGAGGAGGTGAGTTCAGAGTCTGCCTATGCCGCCATCCTGACTCCGCCTCAATGTGGTATGATTTATCAAGCTTTTTAATGTTTAAAGCTTTTTGTATACTGTTTAGGAAATGTTTTCCTAACCAATGCTGTTAATATGCTCAATAAGAATATATTCTAAAACATTTATTGTTTACCTTTCACATTTAGATTTAAAGCCCACGTGGACATTGTTTTGTGTATGTGCGTGTATAAGACGTCAAATAAGAGTCAAATTTAATTTTTCCACATGAACCCTTAAGTGACTCATCACTATTATTAAAACAACTGTTCTTTCTGCATTTCTGTACATTAACAACAAACTATCAGAAAGAGAAATTAAGAAAACAATATTATTCACAGTTGCATCAAAAGGAATAAAATACCTACAAATAAATTTAACCAAGTAGTTGAAAAAGCTGTGCACTGAAAACTATAAAACATTGATGAAAGAAACTGAAGGAGACACAAAAAAATGGAAAGACATTCCATGCTCATGAATTGGAAGAATTAATTTTGTTAAAATGTCCCTACTACTCAAATCAATCTACAGATTCAATGCAATCCCTATCAAAATTCCAATGGCATTTTTCACAGAAATACAACAAACAATCCTAAAATTTGTATGGAACCACAAAAGACCCCAAATATCCAAACAATCTTGAGAAAGGAGAACAAAGCTGGAGGCATCACCCTCCCTGACATCAAACTATATGACAAAGCTATAGTAATCAAAACAGTATGGTATTGGAATAAAAACAGACATGCAGATAATGGAACAGAAAAGAAAGCCCAGGAAAAAATCCAAGCATATATGGTCAATTAATTTCTGACAAAGAAGCCAAGAATAAATAACGGGGAAAGAACAGTCTCTTCAATAAATTGTGCTGGGAAAACTGGACAGTCACATGCAAAAGAATGAAACTGGACCGCTGTCTTACATCATATACAAAATTAACTCAAAATGGATTAAAGACTTGAATGTATGACCTGAAACCATAAAATTCCTAGAAGAAAACGTAAGGGGAAGCTCCTTGACGTTGTCTTGGTGATGAGTATTTTAGATCTGACTCCAAAAGAAAAGGAAACAAAAGAAAAAATAAAAAACTGGAACTATGTCAAATTAAAAGCCTTCTGCACAACAAAGGAAATCACCAACAAAATAAAAAGGCAACCTACTGAATGGGAGAAAATATTGGCAAATTGTATACTGATAAGTGGTTAATATCCAAAATATATGAATGACTAATACAACTCAATAACAAAATAACAATCCATTTAAATAATTGGCAGAAGATCTGAGTAGGCATTTTTCCAAAGAAACATACAGATGGCCAACAAGCACACGAAAAGATGCTCAACATCACTACCCATCAAGGAAATGCAAATCAAAGCCGCAATGAGATATCACCTCACACTTGTTAGAATGCCTATTATCAAAAAGACAAGAAATAACAAGTGCTGGTGAGGATGTGGAGAAAAGGGAACCCTTGTGCACTGTTAGCAGGAATGTAAATTGGAGCAGCCGCTATGGAAAACTGTATGGAGGTTCCTCAAAAAATTGAAAATAGAACTTTCATATGATCCAGCAATTACGTTTCTGTTATTTATTTAAAGAAAATGAAAATACTACCCCCAAAAGATGTGTTTATTACAGCATTATTTACAATAGTCAAATATTGTAACATAAGTGTCCATCAATGGATGAATTGATAAAGAAAACATGATACATATATATATATATATGTGTGTGTACACACACACACACAGACAATGGAATAATATTCAGCCATAAAAAAGAATGAAATTTTGCCATTTGCATCAACATGGAAGGACCTTGAGGGTGTTTTTCTAAGTGAAATAAGACAGAAAAAGACAAATACCGTCTGATCTCACTTATACATGGAATCAAAAAAAAAACCCAAGGTCATATATACAGAGAACTGATTGGTGATTGCCAGAAACTGTGGTGGGGGGGGTGGATAAAATGAGTTAAGGGAGTCAAAAGGTACAAACTTCCAGTTATAAAAAAATAAGTCACAAGGATGTAATATAGAATATGGTGACTATAGTTAACTACACTATATTGCATATTTGAAAGTTGCTAAGAGAGTAAATCTTAGCTCTCTTCACAAGAAAAAAAATTCTGTAACTATGTATAATGACAGAAGTTACCTAGACTTACTATGGTGATCATTGCTCAATATACACAAATATCAAATCATTACATTGTAACTATGGTGATCATTGCTCAATATATACAAATATCAAATCATTACATTGTACACCTGAAATCAATATAATGTTCTATGTCAACTATACCTCAATAAAAACAAAAACAAAAACAAATGACAGTTCTTTCTTCACTACTCTGCAATGCCACCTTTGTTCCAATCAAGTGTATATGTGACTATTTTTGTACTTTTATTATGTTCCGTTGCTCTGTTTGTCTATACTTTTGTCCCTTCCAAACTATCCTGCTTAACATATTGTTATTATAACTCTGCCTATTTAGTATTGACGTGTTAAGTCATGGCCATATGAATTTCCATATAAGTTTTGAAATCAGCTTCCAATTTTCACAAAATTAGAAAGCAAACATACAGGCAGTTTATTGTAATTGCATTAAATCAATGTATCAATTTGGGAAGAAATGATTTCTTTACAAAATGGAGTCGTTAATTCTCTTGATCTGTGAACACATACATTTTGTAAGTTTAAGTGTGGAAGTTTTGCACATCTTGTTTTTATTGACTTCTTGATATTTGATAATTTTTGACATTGTTTTTTAAATGGAATGTTTTTTCAATTTCACTTTCTAATTCATTGCTAATGAAAAGAAATATAATTGAGTTTTCTATATTGACTTTGCTTTTAACAATCTTGCTAAATTTGTTATCTGTAGAGTCTTGGATTTTTTATATGTGCAAGCGTGTTCTCTGGTAATAATAAGAGCTTTGTTAATACTTCTTTCCAACACCTTATATATAATAAACGTTTTACATTTTGAATAATTTTAGATTTACAGAAAAGTTGAAAACATAGTATAGAGATATCCTATCCAGCTTCCCCTAAAGTTAACATCTTTCATAACCATGGTGCATTTTTCAAAACTAAGAAGTCAATAGTACACTGCTGTTGACTAAAATCCAGAGTTGATTCAGATTCCGTCAGTTTTTACATCAGTGTTCTTACAGTGTTCTTTTTATGTTCCCAGATCCAATCCAGGACATCATATGACATTTCATCATAATGTTTCCTTGATGTCCCTGGTCTGTGAGAGTTTCTTAGTCTCTCATTGTCTTTCATGACCTCGATCATTTTGAGGAGTACTGGTTAGGTATTTAGTAGAATGTTCCTCAATCTGGATTTGTCTGATTTTTTTTTTCATTAGATTGGGGTTATGAGTTTTTGCAAAGAATTCCACAGAGGTTAAGTTCCCTCCTCATCACCTTATGTCAAGGGCACATGATATCAGCATGACCTACCATTGATAATCTTAGCCTTGATAGTTGGTTAAGGTAGTGTTTGCTAGGTTTCTCGACTGTCAAGTTATCTTTCTCCCCTTTCAATACTCTATTCTTTGGACATGAGTCACTAAGTCCAATCCACACTCAAGATGGACAATGGGGATGGGCATTAAAGTCCACTTCCTGGAGGATACAGTAACTATTTATATTGTTTGGAACACTTCTAAAAAGATTTTTCCCTTCTTCCTCTTTTATTTACTTACTTGTTTCATCATTTATTTATAACAGTGTAGACTCATGTGTATTTATTTTGTACTGTGGGTTGTAATCCAATACTGCTATTTCTTTTATTTCAGATTGGCATTTAACTCTCTTTGACATGCCCTCATCCTTTTATTTTTTGAGCATTCCCTTGCTTTCTGGCACTACCACATGCACCATGCAATCCTTGTATCTTTCGTGGTTATCTCTTGCCTCATTGCACAGGCTAGGACCTCCAGCATGATGCTGAATATTAGTGGTAATAGTGAGGTTTTATTCTTAATCTCAGAGGAGACTCTCAAAATATTTTGCTATTCAATATGAAATAGCTTTTATCTGATTAAGAAAGTTTCCTCTATTTCTAGTTTGTTGATTTTTTTTAAATCATGACTAGTTGGATCAAATTTCAAAAATTAGGTTAATAATTTTCTCCTAACATGTAGAATTATGTTAATTGATTATCACTTGTTAAATTAACTTTGAATTCCAAAAGAAACCCAATGTAGCCATATATTTTTCTTTGTGTATATATCACTGGAAACCATTTGCTAGTTTCTACATTTCAATTTATTTGTCAATCATGTTCAAGAGAGGGATTTTTTCTTTCAAGAGTTTGGAGTAACTCTTAGGTATGGTAAGATTTATCAGTGATTCAATTTGGACCTGGAGTATGTTTATATTAAAGTGTTTAATTACAGATTTGATTTCATTAATAATTACAGGATTGTGAAGATTTTATATTTCTTTTTGGATTGGTTTAGTAAGTCATATTTTTTAAGAATTTGTCTATTTTTCAAAAATTTGGCATAAGTTTGTCCATAATATTTGCTAGTTGCCTTTTTTATACCTGGAGGAAAGGAACTGTGGTGATATCCCCTTTTCATTCCTGACATTTGTTATCTGTGCCTCATCTCATGAATTTGTATGTATATTTATATAATATATATTATATATGTAATTATATATTTGTATATTTAATCATATCTGCATTTATAATTCTATAAACTTTTATATTTATTATTAAATTATAATTACTTTTATAATCCTATGTATATAAAATTATATATGAAAATATATGCTTAATTACCTTTCATTTTTAATTATATATTTATATATGTATAATTTTATATATGTGTACATATAGAGAGGGAAATAAACAAAGAGACAGAATAGTATAGCAAACTGCCATTAACTTATCCCCCAGCTTAAAAAATTATCAACTCACATCTAAATGTTTTCTTTGAAATCCCATATATTCTCTTAACGTGAACACACATGCAAAATTATTTTTAAGTAAGTTGCAGAGATTTTTTGGTCATTTAGTTAATTCAATTGAGAATACTTTTTTCTATTGGGTTATTTCCTTTCCATGCTGACTTGTAGCCTATTAGGTTCAATGATAAGTTCCTTATATTGGCCGTCTCCCTACAGCCTATCTAACATCTCCAAATTCCTGCCAGGCTGACTATTCCCTAGACATTGACACTTTTGTTGAAGTTAATTTTTAAGTATTGATTTAATTAATTTAATTCATTAAAGTTTCCTATCTTATGTAGTCAAGTAAGATATTTTTTTAGGAAAGGGGCCACTGACGTTTTCAAATTTATTTCACCCATTTATATTTCTTTATAATTTACTTCGGGGATATGTCTTTATGTTTACAAAGATTTTTAATCCAAACATTATTCCATTTGTGCCCTTTGTCTTTATTATTACAAGGGGACATGACTAAGGTTTGTCTAATATACTAGTCTTTTAAAATATTCAACTTGTGAGGGCTGCCCAGTGGTGTAGTGGTTAAGTTTGCATGCTCCTCATTGGCAGCCCGGGGTTTGCAGGTTTGGATCCTGGGCACCCACACACCACTTCTCAAGCCATGCTGTGGCAAGCGTCTCACATATAAAGTAGTGGGAGATGGGCACAGATGTGAGCCCAGGGCCAATCTTCCTTAGCAAAAAGAAGAGGATTGGCAATGGATGTTAGCTCAGGACTAGTCTTCCTCACACACACAAAAAAAAATTCAACTTTGGTTTTCTTTACTGTTACTTTTGGATCTTTACCATCTTTGTTTTCTATTTCATAAATACCAGCTATCTTATGCATTTAATTCATCTAACATTTCTGTGCTTATTCTGTTTTATTTTTACCTATTCTAAGTCATATCTGTTTTACATCAATTTTGTGTGTGTTGTGGTAACATTGGTTTATAAAATTGTATAAATTTCAGGTGTACATCATTATACTTCTATTTCTGCATGGATTACATCATGTTCTCACGTTCACCACCCAAATACTAATTACAATCCATCACCACACACATGTGCCTAATTATCCCTTTTGCCCTCCTCCCCCTGCGCCTTCCCCTCTGGTAACCACCAATCCAATCTCTGTCTCTATGTGTTTGTTTGTTGTTGTTATTATCTACTACTTAATAAGTGAGATCAAATGGTATTGGACCTTCTCTCTCTGACTTATTTCACTTTGCATAATACACTCAATGTCCATCCATGTTGTCACAAATGGCTGGATTTCATCCTTGATGTGATGATTTATTTCTGTTTCATTCTAAAATACTGTAGCAGTTTTAAAATATGTCCACAATGTATTTGTCACACCTTCCATAAAAAGTTGGAATCTAACCTCCTTCCCCATCAATGTGAGCTTCTGATCTTAACAAAGATCTTCTAACAAACAGAATGTGGTGGAAATGATGCTAAGTGACTTTTGTCGCTAGGTCATAAAAAGGATGGCTTGTGCCTGGCTCTCTCTGGCTCTTGGACCTCCCTCTTTCTGGGAAAAGCCAGCCACCACCCTAAGAGGACACTTAAGCAGTCCTGTGGAAAGTCCCAAGTGGAGAGGAATCAACCTATCAGCACCTACTTCTCAGAAATGTGAGTGAACTGCCTTGGAAGTGTATTCTCTACCTTAGATCAAGTCTTTAAATGACTGCAGCCCCAGACAGCCTTTCTGCCTGCAGCCTCATGAAAGCCCCCAAGGCAGAAGCACATAATTGAGCTGGTTTCAAATTCCTGACACCTCCACTACAACATGAAAGATAATAAAACATTATTGTTTTGAAACCACTAAGTTTGGGGGTGACATTATTCAACAAAAGATTGCTAATGCAAATATATTCTACCTTTATTACAAAACTTTTTGACTAATGAATAATCTAGAAGTATTTTTTAGAGGGACTTGCAGTTAGGCTATCTGAGATCCTCCAGATTTTAGATGTTAAGGCTGCATAGATTATAAGTTTGAGGCCTTATACCAAACATCTTTTGTTTGTTTACATTTATCATATTTACCAACATATTTAGGTTTATTTCAATCATTTTATTCTATGCCACATATTCCCCTAGACCTTCTGTTTTTGTATTTTTTAATGTTTTTTGCTAGATAACTATAGATTCTATTTGTCTATTTTTAAAAATTCCCTTTTATACTGTAATAGATATAATTAACTACATAGTCTTCAATCGATCAGTTAACCAGAGCAATTCAAAGACCTTAGGAGCCATGACCTTTGATCAGCTCTTTTCTAACTCCAATATTTTTCATGTCTGGTGTTTTTAGATCAACCTGGCTTTATATCCCCAAATTAGTTATTGTTGTTCTTATGATAACTGCTATTATTTTATATCTTCATCCAGCTAGGATGGCTCTATTGGAAGGCTGGGTGGAGGATCTTTCCCTTCACAGCTGCTTTGTATGTGCTGCTGCTAGACACCTGTGGTGGACACAGTGATGTCCACCCTGACACACCTTCAGGAAATAAAGGGCTTATTGTCCCTGAGACTGACGGTGCCACCAACAGACAGCCCTCAGCTTTCAGCTCCCTTCCGACATCACTCTACCACCTAAGGTCATGACACACTTCCAGAGCATCCAGAGGCTGGTCACATTGGTGTATTAAAGGCCCTATTTCTTGCCCTGCTCAGAATAACTTCTAAAGGCCATTTTATCCTTTAACACCCTACAGGATTGGCCGAGGTTTGACCTTTCGCTCTGCTGAGTCCTGCCTTCTTCCACCCACTTCTAAGTGAACAGTCCAAGAGCACTCTCTAATAAACCTCCTGCATTTTAATTTCTGTCTCAGAGTCTGTTTCCTATGAGAATTCCTCAGTGGAATTACCAGCGTGTGAGCAATTCCTTTCAGTATCTTAGCTTGTGCACTCCCAGACCATAAAGAGAGTATAAATTCAGGCACAAATACACTGGAAATACCAGACTTTTCCTAAAAATTCTTAGGGGAGACCTTGTTTTACCACACAGAACCTGGGATCAGACAAATAGGCTTTCTGTTGTTTCCCTATATCCCTGGGAGTTTGATTGCTTTTCTATCCTCTTGTTCTCTGTGTGTGTGTATGTGTACGGGGGTGGTCGGCATATTAGACCACATTTACAAAGTCTAATTTCTGCCTGATGTAGCCCAAAGCACCACCATCTACTATAAGATGAAGGCATCAGTGGGGTCCAGTGATATGCTTACAGTTCTGATTTGTAGGTTACTCTCAAATTTTGGTCTTGGAGATTTACCTTCCTTTGTTTTGAGCTCAGCCATCCATTTGAAAGTATGTTTGCTGCAGTGCCCAGCATTTCTAAATGTTTTCCACTAGAGTGATATTAAATTATCTGGTCTACCCTATTGCTGGAATGAACCTCATAAACCATATCAGCATTTGTTTATACATTGTTTTTTTTTTCTTTTTTCTGAGTTTGGTTTGCAAGAATCATCCTTTCAGGCATCTAGCTTTGTATGAACTGGTTCAATGAGGGTCCAAATCTGAAAAGCTTAGAACCATAGGCCCTGTAGCCATGGAAACTCTTCCAAATGCAGAGACACCCTTGTGGATAGTGCCTGAGCAGCTAATATGCCCATCTCGAAGAGATCTTTTTAGCTGAACATGTTATCTACTAAAGAAATCAGGTCCTTGGGTTTATTCAATTAAGGGAGTCACTCTAGATTGCACATTTACATCTTTTTTTATACCTATAACTCTAGAACCTGGCTCCAGGGCCTGGAGCCCATGAGGGCTCAACATATATATTTTGATGAATGAATTAGAAAAGTGATTTTCTCTACTCTGTACTTTCTTCCACAGAGTGAAGGGCAAATAGACATTACTAAGCTTGTTGGAATAAAATTGACTATGTTATGTACAGTTTTCCAACCATATAGAGGAGTAAGAGCACAGCAGTCAGCATCAGGGTTGTCAACTGATGGCTTCACTGTCCGCAGTGGAGAAACTTCAACCCTTGCAAAGCATCATACTTCAAACCTGGTTCTGTCTGAGCCTTGGAGCAACACAGAAGTGTCTGCTCTGACCTAGTCCAGAACTCTCCAGGACATCCTCCACGAGTAACGACCTTCCAGATCATAATGTGTGACACTTCTCAATTGGACCCTAGAATATGTTACTTTAATTTTAATAAGACTTGGAAGTAAAGTTCCCCTGAATTACTGCACTGCACGATGAATGTCTTTCTCTGCTGCTGAAGAGTGTCTTTGCACTAAAGAAGTTTATTTTATACTAAAAGTGGGTTTTGCACTAAAGAATTATATTGGAGTAAATGTAAATGCTTAGCCCAGATGCAGGTGGGCTCCTTTAAGATGACAGGCTCATATTTTAAAAATTAAACTTCCACTTTCTTTTAAGGAGTGATGCAGAGTCCTCTCCATCAGTCCTTCAATGAAGAAGATTAGCAGGGAAGTGGGTACAACTCATCAAGCTGGAAGAATCCTTTGAGGTCATTGAAGAGAAATTCCCACTTTATATGAATATTGACATTGTAACAGATGGGAAAGAATGGGCTTTGGAAGAGGAAGACATGGTTTATTTGAAACCAGGGCCATCCCTCCTCACTTTTCTCTATCCTTATCCCAACTCTACCAACATAATTCCCCCTTTTTTTCTTCCATCAAGATATACCTGCCCGGTCCTGTGCTTCATGCTAAATTGTTCCTGGCTGATAATGCCTTGATCTGATACCAGTTTCCTGCTGAATGTTCAGGTGACATTTGGAAATATAACTTTCTATCAAAAATACACCAATTTGAAAGAGAGATTTCTGGGGCACTATGTAGAGTATTGCACAGGGTCAAAGCAGATGATTTGGTTTGATATTCTTTTCAATGCTCCTAAAGTCAAAAAACCTGCAAGCTACCTGTGAGGTCATTGCCCATGTGGTACATAGATGGATTACCCCATGACTGATATCCTGGAGAGGTTTTATTTCATATCACCCACCAGTTATTTGAATTTCCCTCAATCTTTGGATAGAGACTGAGCATTACTTATATGAGTACACAGTGGATTTCTATTGAACACAAACAGCCCAAGTCAGCATTTAAAAATCCATCTTGGCAATGTCGGTAATCCTAGGAATAATGTCCATTATTTATAAACTATAAAATCACCTTGAATTTATCACATTGACTTGCTTTTCACCATAGCATTTTAGAACACAGACTAGATCAAGGCTTTTACTCTGGCAGAATCTATCAAATTTTAGGAGAGGGAATCCAGAAATGCAAAAAGAAAGCACAAACCATTAGTTAACCTGTGGTTGGAGGGACCAGACTCTTCATCAGGAGCTTGTGGGTCCATGCCCATTGTCACTTCAGCAAATCCGCACTCTGTTCCTCTCCTTTCCTTTTACTCCTCCATGTCTATTCTAGATAATAGAATAGCATAAGAACATATTCCTATGTTCTGTCCCCTCCTGCCTCTGGTCCCACAGGCTATTCCCTCTTAACCATCAGGCACATGACCCCACTTTCTTTGCCTGGTCTAGCTCCCTTCACATGTCATTTCTGTTCCTGTTTCCATTTCCCCCGTTAGTCCCTGGAATCTGGATTTCAGAGATATCTCTAACCCAATGGTTGCTACTATCTCTTCCACGAAAATGAAGGTACACAATGACCCTTCTTTATCCTGATCCTTCCTGGAGACCCTCTCTTCACTCTGCCGTTCTGGAACATCCTCGACCTCTGAAGAAAGTTCATCTTCTTTTATGTTTTTAGATGGTCCTTTTCCCTCGCACTAGATAAAAGGAGATTCCTCCAGCACTTCCATCTGTTAAACATCCTCCTCAAACACGGGATCCTCTGGGTTCACCTCTCCTCATTTCCAGAAGGAGCCAGAAGCATTTAAGTCTTGTTCTCCAGCTGCAACTTTTCATCCAAGTTTGAGATCTGGCTTCTAACATTTTGTAATTCATGCTGACCTCACTTCTAATTCTACATCTCCATAACAAACTTGTCCCTAAAATACTTTCCTCTTAACATCTTCTCCACACATTTTAGCATTATTCTCCTCGAACAAATTTTCAATGTCTTAAATTAATATTTATCAGCTACATCCTATCATTCTGGTATGAATTTTGGATTATTATTATTACTTTGATACAATCAGTTGTTGATGAAAATCAAAGCTTTACCATATACTGACCATTTACTCTTAGGCGAGGCACTTGACCTCTAGGTCTCATATTTCTTATCTATAGAATAGATATTCAGAATTTCTATGGACCAATGACTTCTTCAATCCTCCCAATGTCCCACTTTCTGAGTAGGAGTGTCTAGAGCAGTTATCCTATCGCACAATGGTCTGTTAAGTGTATGTGTGGAGATAACTTGGTTCTTTACTTTCACAGATCTGCAGATCAAGAAAAACTCTACTGTAGGAGCTAGCGGTATTTGAGGAATTATGCCCAAGGAGCCTTATCCATACAGGGGACAGATTTAGATGATGAGATCCTGGGCTTTGAGTTGATGCTGTAATTGGATGAGACTTGGAGGACTTGGAGAAGAGGTGAGTATATTCTTCATGTGAGAGGGATGTGAACGCCAGGGACCCGAGAACAGACTGTGGAAGGCAGCCTCTCACTTGATCCCTGTTGATTCCTATCTCCTGGTGTTCATGCCCATGTGTTATCATCTCCCATGAATATGAGGTGGATCTAGTGACTCACTTCTAACATAAAGAATACAACAATAGTGAGATGTCATTTCTGAGATTAAGTTACAAAAAGACTGTGGCTTCTGTCTCTCTCTCCTTCTCTCACTCTGTCTGAGGGAAATTGTCTGCTATATTGTGAGTTTCCCTATGGACAGGCTCACAGGACTGGCTTTGGCCAATAGCCAGCAAGGACCTGAGCCCCTCAGGCCAGCAACCTGCAAGGAACTGAATCCTCCCAACAGCTACATGAGTGAATGTGGAAGTGGATCCTTGCTTAGTCAATCAAGCCTTTTGATGAGACTGTAGTCCCAGCTGATGCCTTGATTGTGGCCTTTTAAGAGACTGTGCTGGAAAATGCCTCTAAGCCGTGTCCAGATGCCTGGCACACAGAAACTGTGAAATAAGAACTATTTTAAGTCACTAAGTTTTGGGGTGATTTTTTAGGCAGCAATAGATAAGTAATATACAAGGTAAGTTAGATGGAACTAATCTAATCACAACTTTTGGATCTAAGGGCAGGGGGAAGCCAGTTCTGGTTGATAAGATAGTTAAAAACTAGTGTGACAGCCACTGTTTTTCGGTATTTCTTTAAAATGATGTATTTTAAACATTCTTGCAGCATGAGACAAAGTATGTTTACAATAGTGTTCACACCTCACTGCCAACACCCTGGTCCATGGCCAATGATTGCAGTGGACTCTAAATAAAGAAACATTGAATGTCGAGCTTGCAAATGCCATGTTATAAAATATCAAAATTGTGACAGGCAGCACCATCCTCCCAGGTCTCTAATTTGAAATTTGGGGCTTAGCATGGATCCTCCCCCATCATTCTTTTAAAACATCTAATTGAATAAGATCATCAAGATTTTTCTAAACAATTATTTTAAAATGTTCTTCTTAGTGATACCTATAATAGACACTCATCACTTGAACTCAAGACAAAAAAAATATGTGAGCACCTGTAAAGTAAAAGGCATTACTCCTGATGTTTGTAGATGCAACAGATGGAGTGATCTAGTCACTGTGCTTGTGTAAGTGGCAATAAATTAAGGATGAGAAGACACTACACAAATAAGGCAGAAGATGTCAAATGCCACAGAAAGATAACAATAAAGTGACATGAGATTTGAAACCAGAGAGACTTTAGCACTAGTCAAGAGGATCAGGGAAGATATCTAGAGGATACCACCACCAACAGCTCAGAACACTTGTGAGCTCCTTCCCCACCAATGAATGGCTCTGCAGCCTCAGGTGAAAGGGACCCAGCACCTCAGGGGATGGCTCTCCTGAGGCCATGTCTTCTCTCCTGATGACACTCGGTACAGTGAGTTTTCCTCAGGGTTCCTTTTCAGCCATATGGCCAAAATATTCCTTTGGGTATGAAGTTCTAGTTCCTCTGTCCTTTGGGCCTGATCATATTTTATTCCCTATATATGGTATTGGGCCCTGGGGACATGTAGGCCACATTCCTCAAGCTAGCCCCAGCTGATTTCCCAGTCTTGAGTCTCTGCTTACTCTTGAAGGCAGTTCAGACAGAGGTGACATTTGTGATGTGCCTTGAAGCACAGTGGACATGGTAGATGGCAGTGTAAAGGGAGGTTCTCAACAACACTGGAGTGAAATATGTCAGGTACACAGCTCAAAGGCTACAGGTAAGTAAACATTGTACCTTCTCCCACTTTATATTCAAACTCAGAAGCTTCCAGGGAAAACAAGCTTGGTTTACATGATTGTTCATGCAATTGGAAGCTTTTTATAACGAATAATATTTGTCTCTAGTAGAAGGTCTAAAAGAATTTCTTATGGCTGGTTTTATTTCCTGTAATTTAGAGGACACATCAGGGGTAGTCGAAGAATGCATGTTTTCAGTACCTTTTTGTACAAAATCTACATAACTTTGGAATATGACACATGCTATCAAGCAAAGAGCAGTCTTCCTATGGCCCATAGAGTATGGGACAGCAAAAGACGAGTAAAATACCAGAGGTTTTCCTCTTGTCCTCTAAGTAAATTCATTTCTTTGCAATGTGAGCTGTCACGATAACAGGAAGGGCTGTGGAATTATGAGACTGAAGAAGATATTGGAATTTGGGGATCATTAAATTCATTATGAATACTGTTTCTTTCAGTTAAACTTGGGGAAAGGTATATTTGACTCCTGGAAGAAATATGGACATCATGAGGGTAATAAATTCTTCTAAGACCATTCTTTTATCTATTATCCTGGAGTTTTAGGATAAAAGAACTGTGGGAAGTCACAGCAGATGGACAGATTTTGGCAGCAGTGTGAATAATGGTGCCATGTTGGAAAAGAGTGAATTAGAATGAGGTTGGGGATTTAAAGGTATATTGAAGGAGAATAAGACATTACAGTGGTTGGAGCAGGGTTGTGAGATGAATGGAATTGAGCCAAAAATCAGAAAAAATAATCAGACACAGGTCACAGTACAGAATGGGTGAAAAGAGGATGAGCCAATAGGAGGCTACTGTAATAGCTCATCCTGAGGAAATAGAACACGTATTACTGTGACTTCCCGTGTCTAAAGAAGAACAGTAATTTTAAAGAACATTTAATGTACTAAGTTGAGAAGCCAGTAGGAGGCTCTTCCAAACCATTACTAAGTTATTTGAACTTTCAATGAGAAAAGCATGCAGTTCCTTTACTCAGGTTGTATTGGGATTCGAAATTTAGACAGAAGTATTTCTAGATACTCCACAATCAATTCCAATTTTGCTAAGCTTCGAGGAGATGGCAATTCAATAAGGGGTGTTAATCCTGCTGAGAATAAAGTGGAAACACTCTACAGGAATTTAAGGCTGCTTTTCTGAATACTTGTATACCAGTGTATAAGGCCTGTGGGCTAGTGAGCTGCACAGAAGCTCCTTGGAGGCCCCAAGGCAAAGCGAGAAATAACACATTAATGCGACTGGTGTCTTTGGTGCAGCCACTGAGTATAAACCCAGTTCCTCAGCCCGATGTGGCAATGTTGTCCTTTTCCCCCAAACCTAAGCACATACGTACTGCAGGCCTCTGGTCCAGGGACCTTCTGCCCTGGTGAGCTCTCACTCTCTGTGGGCTGCTGAGGCCTCTGAATGTCAGTGTGTTCCAGAGAGCTATATCCATGCCATCATCACTTACGTGTGGTCTCTTTTCAAAAATTGTTATTGTGGTGAGACCACTTAACATGTAATCTATCAACTTAATTATTTAAGTGTACGATCCAATATCGTTGACTGCAGGCACAAAGTTGCATAGCAGATCTCTAGAACTTAATCATTTTGCATAATTGAAGCTTTATGCCCAATTATTAGCAACTCCCCATTTCCGCCTTGCCCCAGCCCCTGGTAACCAGCACTATACGCTGCTTCTATGAGTTTAACCTTTTTAGATACCTTATATAAGTGAAGTCATGTAGTATTGGTCTTTCTGTGACTGGCTTATTTCACTTAGAATAATGTCCTCCAGTTTCATCCAAGTTGTCACATATGGTAGGCTTTCATTCTTTTTAAAGGATGAATAATATTCCATTATATGTGTAAGTTGCATTTTCTTTATCCAATTTATTCATTGATGGACATTTAGGTCTTTTCCATATCTTGGCTGTTGTGAACAATGTTGCAATGAACATAGGAAGTGTAAGATCTCTTTGAGATCCTGATTTCAATTCTTTTGGATAAATATCCAGAAGAGGGTATGCTGTATCATATGGTAGCCCTATTTTTAATTTTTTTGAGACACTTCCATACTCTTTTCCATAGTGGCTGCAACATTTTGCATTCCCACCAACATTGTGCAAAGTTTCCCTTCTCTCCACATCCTCGCCAACACTTGTCTTATATCCGTGGTCTCTTGTGATGACTTTGCTTTTCTTGCTAGATTAGATGATTAGACAAAGGTAATGTAACCTCAGTGAAGTCTGAGACATAATCTATTTAGACTGTCTCCTCCTTGTTAGAACCATCAGAGAACTATCAGATCTCAGAGTTAGGCATCTGTGCATCTTTGGGTCTTAAGAACTCTTTGAATCATATGGACCATGATATTTTCCCCTTACACTAACTACTAGGAATCTCTGGATGGGATTTGTGTTCTCAGCTCTAGCAAATTATCGAGGACCTGAGTAGGATATTTGTTGGTACTACTTTTCCAATTTATGACTTTAGTTTACTTTTCCTATACTTATTTTCCTCTTTCCCATAATTTTTCTTTAAAAATTTTCCTATCTTTATTGAGATATAGTTGACATAGAACATTGTATAAGTTTAAAGTATATAATGTGATGATCTGTTACATGTATATATTGTGAAATGATTACCACAAAAAGGTTAGTTAAGATATCCTTCACCTCACAAAATTCCTAATTGTTGTTGTGGTGAGAAAAATCCCGTTTATGGTAGCATCAAAAACAATAAAATATTTAGGAATAAATTTAACTAAGGACATGAAAGATCTACATACCAAAAACTATAAGACATTGATGAAAGGAATTAAGGAAGACACAAATAAATGGAAAGACATCCGTGTTCATGGACTGAAAGAGTTAATATTGTTAAAAATATACATATAACCCAAAGCCATCTATAGATTCAATGCAATCTCTATCAAAATCCCATGATTTTTATGACAATTATTTTCTGAATTTCAAATCTTTGTTGAAATAAAGGGATGGTATAAAATAATGTTTACATAAAAAAGCAGCCTCGGGCCGGCCCGTGGCTTAGCGGTTAAGTGAGTGCGCTCCGCTATTGGCGGCCCGGGGTTCAGATCCCCGGTGCGCACCGACGCACCGCTTCTTGGGCCACACTGAGGCCGCGTCCCACATGCAGCAACTAGAAGGATGTGCAACTATGACATACAACTATCTACTGGGGCTTTGGGGAAAAAAAGGAGGAGGATTGGCAATAGATGTTAGCTCAGAGCCAGTCTTCCTCAGCAAAAAGAGGAGGATTAGCATGGATGTTAGCTCAGGGCTGATCTTCCTCACACACACACAAAAAAAACAGTCTCACAATTTTATTAAGCTAAGCTATTATTTATGATTTATTTTATAATTTGGGACATCATTTTTCACATGTGATCATCGTCTGCAAGTTAAATAACCTATGTTTATTTATTAACTTTGAGAAATGTCCTCCAAAGATAGTATTTCCTTGATGAAATGCACATACGTTTTCATGCACATCTTTCATGACTGTGCTGTGTCTTCCAGCCATACAATGGCAATTCCTAGTTACCCCTTTACCATGTCAGCTTCTCTACCAGCACCTCCCCTCACCATCTGTTGCCCAAATATATGCATTCTGCAAGGCAGTGTGCTCACTGGCATTTCTCTCAGCCAGTCTCCTGCCCTCTCCCCTTCTGTCCCGTCACCATCTCCTAATGATATGGAATGCTAGGATAACCATAGACTTGCAGTCTGATCTCAGGTCCTGAAATGTCATGTGAAGCCAGAGACCACTGATTCCCACTCTTTCAAAATAAGAAAAGCCCGGTTCATCACACTGGCATTTTATATTTGTGAACCACAGGGTAGGGAAATTAAACCATCTCTATATCATTAACACCCCTCTGTGAATAAAAGAGGAAATCTCAGAGACCAGAGGAAGCATCATCCTGCTTCAGGGAGGAACAAAGTCTTCCACCAGTCTCCGAATCTGGCCACTTGCAGATTCAGACAGTTCTCCATGAGCACCTTTGGGAAAAGGCACTTTAGGATCATTTTCTTTCAGATATGTATGGAATTGGCTTGAAAAGAGCTACACCTCTTTACTTTTAGTAAAGTAAAAAAGAGGCCACATGTAAAGAAGAGAGAATGTGATACAGTGAAAACACAAGGGGCTTGGGCATTGACAACCCCTAGAATCAGTGCTGACACAGTCTGAGCTGAGGGTCTCAGTTTCACTGTGTGAAAATATGAGTAATAATGACTTTTAATTATTTTCAATTATTTTCAAAATTAAAAGAAACGCATATGAAAAGAATCATAAAATGTTACAAAAATCTTACATCTCATAGTTTATGATTCTTGTGCACATACTTGTTATTCCAAACAGTGATTTATACCCTGAAACCTGGAGAGGATCTTCTAGCCTGGTTTCTCTAAACTTATTACTTTTATGAGATGATAAAATGGGAATGTATCTTATCTGATAGGATCTTGAATTAAATCAGAAATTTATGCCCATAGGATTTAGTTGTCCATATAAAAAGTGAATGTGAGCTTTAATGATAAGTGTAAATGTAAAGAAGTTCATCTGAAACATCCCACCACCCTTGCACATTTATTGAGTATATTGATCTTTTTGTTTCTGTGATGGTTAATTTTATATGTCAAATTGGCTAGGCCATGCTACCCAGACATTTGGTGAAACACCAGTCTCAATGTTGCTTTGAAGGTACTTTTTAGATGAGATTAACATTTAAATCAGTAGACTCTGCCTAAAGCAGATTACCCTTCATAATGTGGGTGGGCCTCATCCAATCAGCCAAAAGCCTTAAGAGAAAACACTCTGAGATTCCCTGGTAAAGAGGAAATTAGGCCTCCAGAATGGTTTTGGACTTGAGCTGCAACTATTCCCTGGGTATACAACCTGCCAGCCGGCCCTGCATATTTTGGGCTTGCCAGCCTGCAAAATCATGTGATTCAATTATTTAAATAAGTTTCTCTATTTTTTGTATGTACACATCCTATTGGTTCTGTTTCTCTGCAGAGTCCTGACTACAACAGTTTCTTTCCTTTCTCCACCCTCCTTCCCAAGGACAGGAGAGACTGGACTCAGGACAGGAAAGACACTGGGAAACAAGAAACAGTCTATGTCTCTCTTTCTCTCTCTCTCTCTGCCTCTCTCCTTAGCTTCTCCCTCATGGTAGCATATTTTACCTGCTGTGAAGATGAACTACTCAAGCTACCTGGGGGATGAAAGGAGACCAGGATGCATTACATGTTTATTTCTCCTCTATCTCTCTTTTCCAACCCCATCCAATTCCTGGTGGAAGAGTGACTTATTTTGGAGCACATAGTCCAGGCAGAAACCTTGTGACAATCACCTGTGAGATGAGGGGTCCATGTGCACATGTGGCACTGAACTCCGGGAGCGAGAGCAGTCCCAACAGGAGAGAGCAGGATCAGACCCCTCTCCAAGGCTGGCCATGCCCCTGGCTGTGTCTCACAAACCTAGGTAATGTTCAGACTTCCTTTAGATGAAAATAAGTTCTTGACCTAACTTATATTTATTAAAATATTTGTTTCATTTGTCAGCATGATCCTTCTATTTTGAGCACAATGGACTATCATTTCACTTGTCATCACTATCATCATGAACTGAGAAGAGTGACAGGCCAGTGAAGTTCATACTCAGACCTTCCTCTTCACCAGGACAATGGCTTCCTGGTGCTGCAGGTCAAAAAGAGGTAGAAATAAGGGCATCAGCCCTAACACACACACCACTGACCACCCACTCCAAGATGACTTGATCATAAATTACTCTTAATTTGTTTTTCAATAGATCATGTGAGAATAAAGTGTAGCCATCATTTGGGGCCAGCCCAGTGGCGCAAGTGGTTAAGTGCACGTGGTCCGCTGGGGTGGCCTGGGATTTGCCGGTTCAGATCCTGGGTGCGCACCGACGCACCGCTTGTCAAGCCATGCTGTGGCGGCATCCCATATAAAGTAGAGGAAGATGGGCATGGATGTTAGCCCAGGGCCAGTCTTCCTCAGTAAAAAAAAAAGGAGGAGGATTGGCAGATGTTAGCTCAGGGCCTATCTTCCTCACACACACAAAAAAAGTGTAGCCATCATTCAATTACACTATTGGTAGTACAAGAAAATGATAACTCCTCTTCCTTTTCTTTTTCTTTCTTCTTTTCTATGTTTTTAAATGCTGTCTTATTCATTTCAGGTTCTACCTTGAATTAATTGTCTACACTCCTTCACTCATTCACTCAGTAAATGACTATGGAGAGCCTGCCCCTTTGCAGGTACTGTTATAGTTCATGGTTTCCATCTCAGGGCCAAAAAGGCCAAGGCTCCTGTCCTCACACACCTGACATTCTAACTGACCATGGGGGTGCAGTGTAGTCAAAGAAGAACCAAGACACCTAAAATAGAGCATGTAAGAAGGTGATGAGTGCTATCAAAAAGAAAGAAGGAAAGAAAGAAAAGGCAGAATACAGTAGTGTGGGGGGTGAGTGTAAAACAGTGGCCAGCATGGACCTCCCTGAGAAGGCGACATCAAGTAAAGACTTGCAGGAAGTCAGGGATGTGGGTGGAGGTTACCTGGTGGAAGGACGGTCCAGGAACAGGGAGGAGCAAATGCAAAGCTCTTGAGGCTGGAGAGGAGGTACTGAGTTCTGGTAACTGTGAGGAGCAAGCGTGGATATGCTGAGGGGGGAGTTCACCAAGAGGAAATGGAGTCAGAGAGGTGCAGGGGAGGAAGATAGATCCTGCAGCCCTTGATGGGACTGTGGATTTACTCCCAGGGGACATAGGAGTCACTGCTTCAAATACTGGCGAAACCTTTGGCCAGGACTTGTGTACTTGTTGGAAGAATGTGCATCTTTTGCTTTATTGCAAGAAAGCAGAGAATTCTCTACTTGTATGTGAAGAGCACACATACCATGGTGTTTTCCTGAATGAAATCTGAGATTCTTGGCATGAGTTGAGAGTAGGAAGAGCTATTTCACTAAATTTGTATAAGATATTGGGTATCATTGTTTGGGATCTGTGGAACAGTATGTGAAACCAGTGGGGAAAGAATATCATTTTTCCCATCTGGGATTGGAACAGTAGGAGAAGGCAGCAGGGCCAGGCTTGAACCATGGGTGATCATGTCCAGATGTCCCAGAAGGGGAAAAATTTTAAAAAAGAGAGAAAACAGGAATCCCTACATTAAAAGCAATCACAATGTGAAGAAGGTATTTGGATCTGGATTCAAACAAACCATGGAGTAAAAAGTGTTTTGAGAGTTATGTGGATGTAAAGACAGGCTGAATATCTGATGACATTCAGGAATTATTAACTATTTTAGTGATGTGATATGCTTATGTTTTTAATAAAAGGATCACTATCTTCTAGATATTCATAAGGAAATATCTACAAGTGCAATTATGTGGTATCTAGAATTAGCTTCACCATAATCCAAGGAGGTTGGGAAGAAGAGAAATGAGATGCAGATTAAACACAACTATCCATGAATTGATCATTGTTGAAGCTGGGTCTCGGATATATGGAAATTAATTTTATTATTATTATTATTATTTTGGATATGTATAGCACTTTCTATAAGGACACAGTAAAAAAGAAATCTGTCTTATCCCTGTAATTGATGTTTTTAGGGTCCTCTTTGAGACACTGATATCATGAAAATAATCTTCTATATTATCTCCCAGAAAGTTTATTTTGCTTTCATTTACATCTACATCCACCTACCACAGATTTTGTGTACGGAGTGAGGCACAAGTTAAGTGCTGTTTTTCCATACATATGTTCAATTGAAAAGCACCGATGATTGAAAAAATAGCCTTCCCCACTGCCCTACCACCACCTGTCACAGACATTGTCCTTTGATGGGCAAGTCAGTTGTGGGCCCTCCACTCCATCCTGTTCATCTATGTGTCAATCCTTGGATCCCGCTGTGTCAACCACTATAGCTTTAAAAAAGTCTAGATATTCCATTGAACAAATCTTTCCGCCTTGTTGATCTTTTTCGCTTGTCTTTTCATCTTGTCTACTCTTGATCTTCTTCATTTCCAAGTAAATTTTAGGCTCTACCTAAAGATTTAAGTTCTACCAAAAACCCTATTGAGGTTGTATTGAATCTGTAGGTTAGTCTGGGGAAAATTGACATTTTTATAATAGTAAACAGAGTATATCCTTCCATTTATTTACATCTTCTCTAATCTCTCTGAATGATGTCTCTTAGAAATCATGCACATTTTTTGGTGTATTTATTCTCGAGTATTTGATATTGATTGGAATTTGAAAAATACGTAATCTTATTACTATTTATTGAGTTACATAGATTTTCTTATTGAGTGAGTTTTGGTAGGCTTCATTTTTCTAGGAATTTGTATTTTCATCTACATATTAAAATGTAAGATATAAAGTTGTATATAATATCATCTTACAATTTTAATGTGTTTAAAAACAGTACTGAAATCTTCATTTTTTAATTTCTGTATTGGTTATTTGTGTACTTGCACCTTTTCTCTCAGTCATGCTTACAGGGGACTTATCAATTTTGTTGGTAATAATATTGCTATTATTCTTCCTTATATATTCGGTAGAATTTGCTGGTGAAGACATATGGGGCTGGAATTTTGCTCAACTAATATTTTTAATTACATGATACATTTTCTTAATAGTCTTTGGATCATTAAATATTTTCTTCTTATGCCAGTGTTGGTATGTTACATTAAAATTTTGAACAAAACCCACTTTTGTCCTTATTGAACCTCTCTATTGTATGCTTGTTTTTTATTTCATTATGTGGGGGATCAGAATTGTCCACCTCAAAATATGTCTCTTTACCTTGATTATTTTCAAGAACAAAAGACTCTGAAAAAAATTTTTGACAACTCCCCCCTACTAACTGCCTAAAAAGAAATTTAAGGTAAAAGGCCTATCCCCAGGACAAGCCATCACCAGAGATAATTCTGGGTATCAATAGACTTGGAGGGTCCTTGCTAAGACCATTCTTATCAAAGTTCTGTTTACCAAACATTTGTTTTTCCATTTCCATGTGAAGTGCCTTTCTTCCCTTTGAAGTCCCAAACCACTACCCCTAACACCCTCCTTTGTCTTTAGCTGAAGGTGCTATTTAAGATAAAAGCCTCCACCATTTTGGTCAGTTACTCGGTTTTCCTGGGTCTCTCCCATGTATACAAGTCATAAAGCTTTGTTTGATTTTCTCCTGTTATTCTGTCTCATGTCAATTTAATTCATACTCCAGCCAGAAGGACCCAGAGGGTAGAGGATTTGTCTTCCTCCCCTACAATTACTTTTGCTTACATTTTCCCAAGTACCAGCAGGAAATAGATGGAACACGCAAATTAGAATAATTTGAGAATACTTTCATAAAGGGACTTTTACCCAGGTGTAGGTCAGGGTGGGGAAACCAAAAAGGATAAATAGTGCAGTATGATGAGAGGTAATGTTGAGGTTACAGTTACTACTCCAGGCCTAAAAGGGCATGTGAGAGAGCTACTACAGGAAGCTAAAGTCAGGGGTTTGAGAGAGAAGGATGCTTGAGTGGATTTTGGACTTTTGGTCATGTAACAGTTAGTCTGGGCTGTCCATGGAGTGATAGAGTCAGAGGAATCAATATTTCACCCTCAGACTCCTCTCTTGCCTGAGATCTATAGGAAACCAGAAGGCAAGGGAGCCCAGCCATGTGGTCAGACTCATGAAGGAAAGATCCAAATTGAGAAAAGTGAAGTGTAGATCTGGTTGAACAAACAGAAAGTACCTAGCACAGATTGCTCCTCTTGCCCCTTGATATGCACACCTTTTCTAGGTGATAAATAGGTATCCCCATCACAGAAGATGCATCTTGACCATTTAACTAACGCTGGTTCTGTCATATGACCAAGTGAAACATAAACAGATCATAAAGCAATCCATTCTCCACAGCGCATCCAGATGGATAACCTTAAAATGTACTTCAGACACTGAAAACACAAGAACAAGGATTAAAGATCAAAAGAGAACATCTACAGCTTAACTAAAAGGAGTTCTCAAAATAGAGAACAAAGAAAACGCAGAGCAACAAATTACCTAAAACAATGGATACATTTATCTCAATGGTAAAGAAAGACAAAGAGTCTTCAGGAGAGGCCCCACCAAATTAGAAGGATAAAAGAAAAAGATCCACTTTGAGGGTCATCTACACATAACTTCATAACAAATGTCAATTCTAAAAATCTTCCAAAGAGGAAAGAGGAAGGGAATCTTCAAGAACTGATAAAAAGCTTGGCATTTCAGAGAAAATGCATATTCCTAGATGGGAAGATTCAGTTGTCAGGGGCCAGCCCCGTGGCTTAGTGGTTATGTGGGTGCACTCTGCTACTGGCGGCCCGGGTTCGGATCCCTGGCATGCAGTGACGCACCGCTTCTCCAGCCATGCTGAGGCGGCATCCCACATACAGCAACTAGAAGGATGTGCAACTATGACATACAACTATCTACTGGGGCTTTGGGGAGAAAAAGGAGGAGGATTGGCATGAATGTTAGCTCAGGGCCGGTCTTCCTCAGCAAAAAGAGGAAGATTGGCTTGAATGTTAGCTCAAGGCTGATATTTCTCACACACACACACAAAAAGATTCAATTGTCAAAAGTCAGCTATCCAGGAGTTTACCTGTAACCTTAACTGCAAGCACAAATTGTTAAATGATTCCAAAAATGATATGGAGTTGAAAATGTACAAATATGCGAAATGTAAACTTTGAAAACAAATAAGTAAGGAAAAGGGAATTATTTACCAGATGAAAAAATTAAATATCTAAATGTAATATTGAATTTATTAATTTTCCACAGATAAGTATGTGTAAAAATCACTTATTACATAAATATATTATTTTGGAAATACATTCTTCCACTCTATCATAAAATAAATCCTTCAATTAATCCTTCAAGCTCTTTATGAGCTTTTTTTTTAAATCATTGGACCTCATAGAAAACATAGTACAGTAATTAAAGAGTGAATTGTATGAAATGAAGTCAAAGATGTGAGTATGGGGCAGATCATTCAAGATTTTCTCAGAAAAAATAATAAACTGTGAATTTTTAAAAAATGTAACAAGAAACTATTGTTGCCACAGTTCATTTTGCTTTCCCCCAAGATGGGAAAAGCAAGTTAGCTTGTTCTGGT
Organism: Diceros bicornis minor; assembly: GCF_020826845.1. Lineage (NCBI taxonomy): Eukaryota > Metazoa > Chordata > Mammalia > Perissodactyla > Rhinocerotidae > Diceros > Diceros bicornis. Next base: position 77,249,547 of record NC_080744.1, read on the forward strand.
TTGTCTATGTCATTATCTACACATATTAATTGATATATTGATATAAATATATATACACATTTACATAAATATAAAGATATTTTGACTTTATGATATAAAGCAATCTTTCAATTAATGCTATACCATGCTATCCTAAACTCTGCTATTCTATCATAGTTCCAATGCACCCCAGCATTTAATTCCAAAAACAGAGAAGCAATTGACAAGATATATGGAATTCAGTATGGACAAAATTGGCTACCAAGTCACTCAAAAGGTAAAAGACATACATATGCTGATTAATGAATTCCTGGTGTGATTTCCAATCTAGAATGGTTGAACACATTAGATAAACTTTATTTATATTTTCTATTTCAAGAAAGGTCACATTCCTGCTTGCTGTCACAACCACTAATTTGGATATTTATCTTGCTTGCTGCTCATTTAAGATTGCCCTTAAAATCACTGCAAAGATTTCCATAGTAATAGGCCACAGCGCTGATATGACTTTTCCATTTTGGTGCAGGAAAGATGGTAAATGTGTTATCTGTCATGGTTATTGCACAGCTGACAAGGCCTTCCTCAAAGAACAACACTTTACCCCAGAAGGGGCTTCATGATTCCCATCAGCAATAACTAGGACACAAAACAGCAAATGTCAACACTTTACAAGATCAGTGTCTGACAAAGACTTTGCCCCTCAGAAATTTCACCTCAGCACAGTCATATTTCTTTTAAGGAATCAAAGCAGAACCAGACTGGGACAGCTTCTGTGAAGAGGTAGTTTTGAATAAGAAACTCAGAATTTAATAACATTTCATTCCAGGAACTACCTAGCTAACACCTACTTGGTCAGGAATCAGGGGTGCAAAGATGAAAAAGCCACATAATTGTGAGACAGATGGACATAGAGACAGGAAAAAATGGCATTGTAAAGTGAACAGTGCTCCTAGCAGGGATACCACACAATGCCATGAGCTCACCTGTGGCAATGCTTATGCCAGAAAGATCAACCATGAGATTAGAGTGTTGGGGATATGAAGCATGTGCTATCAACCCTACCTCCTCAGAGGTCCACCTAAGGGAGGTGGAGACTGAGCTCAATAATGTGGGCAAAGATTGAATCAGTCATGCAATCAAAGGCCAATAAAAACTCAGGACACTGAAGCTTAGGCGAGTTTTCCTGGTTAGTAATCCAAATAAACAAAGACTCTTAAAACCCTATGACAAGAAAATAAACAACTCAATTAAAAAGTGGGCCAGAGACATTAACAAACACCTCACTAAAGAAGATATTCAGATGTCAGATAAGCGTATAAAAAGATCCACATCATACGTCATTAGGGAAATGCCAATTAAAACAACGAGATACCACTACACACCTATTAGGTGGCTAAAATCCAGAACACTGACAAGATCAAATGCTGGCAAGGATGTGGAGCAACAGTAACTCCACAAAATGACACACGCATTTTGGAAGACAGTTTAGCAGTTTCTTACAAAACTAAACATTCTCTTATCATAGGATCCATGCTCACTGGTATTTACCCAAATTTACTTGAAAACTTATGTCCACACAAAAACATGCACATGGATGTTTATAGCAGCTTTGTCCATAATTTCCAAAACTTGGAAGCAACCAAGGGGTCTTTCAGTAGGTGAATGGATCAATAAACTGTGGTACCTCCAGACAATGAAATATTATTTAGCGCTAAAAAGGAATTAACTCCTGGGGCTGGTCCAGTGGTGCAGTGGTTAAGTTCACGTGCTCCAGTTTGGCGGTCTGGGGTTCACAATTTTAGATCCCAGAACTACACACTGCTCATCAAGCCATGCTGTGGTGGTGTCCCACATACAAAATGGAGGAAGATTGGCATAGATGTTAGCTCAGGAACAATCTTCCTTACCAAAAAAAAAGAAGAAATGAACTCTCAAGCCATGAAAAGAGATGGAGGAACCTTAAATAAATATCACTGAGTAAAAAAATTTGAAAAGGCGGTACTGTATGATTCCTACTATATGACATTCTGGAAAAAGCAAAAAAATGGAGACAATAAAATGATAAGTGGCCTCCCAGTGGCATAGTAGTTAAGTTCACATACTCTGCTTCCACGGCCTGGGGTTCACGGGTTCAGATCCCGGGTGTGGACCTACACACCACTTATCAAGCCATGCTCTGGCAGCATCCCACATATAAAATAGAGGAAGATTGGCACAGATGTTAGCTCAGCAACAATCTTCCTCAAGCAAAAAGTGGATGACTGGCAACAGATGTTAGCTCAGGGCTGATCCTCCTTACTAAAAGGAAAAAAAAAAGATCAGTGGTTTCCAGCAGGGTGGGAGGAGAGATGAATAGGTATAGTACAGAGGATTTTTAGGGGAGTGAAAATACTATGTGTGTTATTATAATGATTAAAACATGTCATTATATATTTGTCCAAATCTATAGAATGCACAACGCCAAGAGTGAACTCTAAGGTAAACTATGGACTTTGGGTGATTATAATGTGTTAATGTAGTTTCATCCTTGGTAAAAAAAAAAAAAAAAAGCAAATAAACAGTACCACTCTGGGGAGTGATGTTGTTGATGGGGGTGAATATGCACGTGTGGGGACAGGGGTTATATGGGAAATCTCTGTACTCCCTTCTCAGTTTTGTGTTACACCTAAAACTGTTCTAAAGAATAAAGTAAAAAAAAAAAAAAGGCCAAAAAAAATGCCAGACAGCTCATTTAAAATTGTCTAAGTTAAAAGGTAACTGGCATTATGTAAATCCATGTTTGCTATGTCGATATTTATTTTAAGATCTCAATTTAACTTTTCAATCATGGTTTGTCAAATGTGACCTTGAAAAATTTGTTCTGTAAATTATTATACAGTAACTCTGAATGTTCTTTTTGATGAACAGTTCTATTAAGCCTATGAATTTTAACAAATGTATGGATTTCTGTAATCCCCACACAAATTAACAAAAACTAAAGAACGGTTTTATCACCCCACATACAATTCATATCATCCCTTTATAGCCACATACTCCTAACCCTGATGACCACTGATCTGTTCTACATCGTTGTACTTTTGTCTTCTCTTGATTGTCACATAAGCAGAATCATACAGTACATAACCATTTGAGACCGTGTTCTTCAACCAGCATGATTTCTTTAAGATCCATCAAAGTTGTTGTGTGAATCAATATTTCGTTCTTTTTTATTTATGTGTGGTATTCATTTCCTGAAGGATAGTTTCAACAGATATAATGTTCATAGGTAACAATTCTTATCTTTATGACTTGAAAAATATTACACCACTGTCTTCCTGCCTTCTTGCTTTCGGTGGAGAACTCCGCTGTCATTCACATCGGTGTTCCCTTATTGGTAATGTGTCATTTCTCTCTGGCTACTTTCAATAATTTTTTTTTGCCTTTAGCTTTCAAGTTTAATTATGTTGTATCCTGGTGTGGATTTTTAAAAATTTATACTTTTTCGGACATAACAAGCTTCTTGAAATTGTAGGTTTATTTCTTTCACCAAATTTGGGAGTTTTAGCCATTATTTCTTAAAATAATCTTTCAGTCCTACATTCTTTCTCAGAGGAGACTCTGATAATATGAATGTTGGAGGTTTTCTTATTGGCCAACAGGTCCTTGAGGTTTGGTTAATTATTTTCAGTTTATTTTCTCTGTTGTTCAGATGAGATAAATTCTATTGTATGTTCTCAAGTTCACTGATTATATCCCTTGTCATCTTCAGTCTACTATTGAGCCCATCCAACAAGCGTTTTATTTCTGTTTTTGTATTTTTCTGTCCCATAATGTCCTTTCATTTTAATAACTTCTATTCCATTTCTGAGATTTCCTAATTTGTCATTTGTTTCAATATAATTTTTATCGCTTGTTGAATCATTTCAGTGCTGATTGCTTTGAAGTCATTGTCAGATAATTCCAACATCCAATTCATTTCAGTGTTGACATCAGTCGATATTTTCTCATTTAAGTTCCTACTTTCGTGTTTTTAACACATTTTCTGATGTTATCTTAAAAGACTTGGGTTCTATTTATTTATTTATTTTTTAATTTTAGTAGGCGATCTCCTTTTTAGGCTTAGCATGCCAGTCCTGAACTGATTTTGAGGATTTGTTTCCATGACAACTTAATTTTCAGTTTTGCAGTGCTATTTTGGTTTGTTTGGTGTATCTCATGTCACTGGGCTTCCACTAGTGCTGTTTGAAGGGGAGAAAGGAGCTTCCCTGAACTGGGTTGCCTGAGTCTCAAAGTGGGTAGAGGAAGTTTCTGGCCTGCAGGGATAAAGAGCACTTCCCTGGCTGGGTCCTGGGGGTGGTGTGAATCCTCTTCCCTGTGTCACTGACTGTACAGTTTCTCTGGGTACAGAGGGGAGTTTCAGACTTTGAGGGAAAGGAGTGCATCTTTCAGTGTGGGCTGCTTTTTATGGCAATTCCCCTTGCTAGTGCTCCTGAACCATGTGTTGGAAGAAGGAAGAGAGGGGTAGAGAGGTGGGGAATAGGAGGAGGCTCAGGCTTGCTGGGAATGGAGACCCCTTGCCCTGGGTGCTTACTGTTAACAGAGCTTCTAATCAATCGATCTCACTTGTTGGTGGCCCCGGGCTCACTTAGTGTTATGGGCAAGACTCACATTTAATCCTGAGGAGGAATGAGCCTACCTGGGCTACATTTTGTTTCCACGTTGGGGGTGGGGAACCTCTGGGCCTGGATCACCTCTCCTGTTGGATGCCTGTTGCAGTTTGTTCTTCCAGACTAGGGGTGCCTGACCAACTCACCTTCCTTGTACCAACTTTCAAAGTTCCCCTTTACTTGTTCCTTTTATTATTTCCTGCTATACTTAGCAGGGAGGAAGAGAGACAGAGATGAGTCAATGCCATCTTGTCAACCCAAAGTCCTGAATTCTTTCTTTCTTTATTTTTTTAAATAAGAATAAAATCTCTGGATCTGGCAAATAGAGATCAGACAGTGATAACCTCTTATCCATTTCCTACTTCAGTTTCAGTCCTACAGACCCAGAGATTATATAAGGGAGAATCCAAGTATATTTGAGGAATGAATCTGCGGTAGCACAAGTCCTTCTTGTGAATATTCCTCTGTCAGCCTCCAAAGCAGTCACATCCTGTGGTTGATGTACTGGAATTGGAATACCAACATTCTCTTACAATGATTAGGTAGTGATGCTGAGTTAATGATACCCGCTGGGATCTCTGGATGCCATTTGTCTCTACTGGTCAGAGTGAGCACTCTTGGGAGTCAGGTAACAAATAGAATTTTGACTTGAATTTTCCTCGTGGTATGCCCTGCAGGCATGTGGGCATGTTTTTTGCTTCAGAATTTCTTAATTTTCATGTGTTTAAATGATCAACGCTTTCCTTTTGGTTGAATGCTTTTTGTGTACTGCTTGCTCTGTATGAAGATGCTATTTTATGTTACCTTCTAGAAACTATTTTTTATCTTTCATGTTTAGCTTTATAATCCATCTGAGATTGACTTCTAGGTATAGTATGTGGTTATGTTCAAGATTCCTTTTGTTCCGTGTGGATACCTAATGGATCCAGTGCAATTTATTGGAAAGGCCATCTTTCCCCTACTATTCTTTGACAAAAATGACGGATACCTAGGTAGGTAGGTAGGTATGTAGGTAGGTAGTTAGATAGGTAGACAGATGATAGATAGATAGATAGATAGATAGATAGATAGATAGATAGATAGATTTGTGTGCCTTTTTTAAAATTATTTTTTTTACTTCAGTCTTTTTGTTTCCCTCTGTGCCAATATCATACTTTGTTAACTATAGTAGATTTAAAATAAGATATGATATCCAGCGGGATAAGTTCTCCAACTTTGTTGAAGATGTTCTTCATTTTTCTCATGTCTTTATAGGATTCAGCTTATAGCTTTCTACAAAAGGTCTGCTAGGATTTTGATGATTTAATTGAATCGATAAATCAATTTAGAGAGAACTGACCTCTTTATAACATTGTGTCATCCAATTTCAGAATGTGATATATTCTTCTAATGATGTAGGTCTTCTTTAATAATTTTCAGTAATGTTTCTGTGTTTTCTGTTTAGTTTTCTTGCACATCTTTCTTCTGTTTCTTTTCTCATTTCCTTAAAGTATAACAGAGAGTAGAGTTCACAAATCCAAAGTGTACAACCTGATTAGTTTTTAGATATGCATGTAGGTGTGTAATCATCATTTAGAACAAGCTATAGAATATTTTCAGCACCCCAGCAGACACCTTTCAGCACCAAGTATCCTGATTGATACCCGCCAAATGGTATCAACCATTCTGACGTCTATCAGCAGATATGACATTGTTTTTGAATTTCACATAAATGGAAGCACATAGGATATACCCTTTTGAGTATAGCTGTTTTCAATAAACTTTATATCTGTGATATTCATTCACACTGTTGTTTGTTGCAGAGTTTAATACTTCTTATTATTGTGTTTCATTTCATGTTGTTAATATCCCTATTTATCATTCTATGAATGGACATTTGTGTTGTTTCCAGTTTGTGGCTCTTATGAATAATGCTGCTGTAAACATTATTATACATGTCTTTTGGCAAGTATAAGCACTTATACTCCTAAGTATGTACCCAAATATTGCTGGGCTATAATTTCTATCTATCTATCTATCTATCTATCTATCTATCTATCTATCTATCTATCTATGTATCCATCTATCATCATCTATCTGGTACTGCCTACTATCGTGTGTATATATAGTTTGTTTATATAGTCAGTACTGTGTACCTATTACCAAAGTGGTGTCCCCATTTACACCTCCAGCAGCAATGTATGAATTTTAGCCATTACGGTGAATGGATAATGAAGCATCTGTTCAATAATTTTACTCATTTTATACTGGGTTATTTTAATTTTATTATTATTTTTTAATGTATTTGATACAATTTAGATCTGAGTGCTATGCTGAATTTCTTTTATGGTAAATATGTTCCTTATATGTGGCTTGTATTTAAATTCTCAGAGTATGGTACTTTGATAAATAGAAATTCATAATTTTGATAAAGTCAAACTTATATTTATTTTTCATAGTTGGTGGTTTTGTGTCTTGCTTAAGAAATCTTCTTGCCCTAAGTCATAAGGATATTTTTCAGTATTTTCTTTTAGAAATCTTATTGTTTTTAACTTTTAATTTTTTTTTTTTTTTGGTGAGAAAGACTGGCTCTGGGCTAACATTTGTTGCCAATCCTCCTCCTTTTGCTGAGGAAGACTGGCTCTGAGCTAACACTTGTGCCCATCTTCCTCTATGTTGTATATGCGGTGGTGCCACAGTATGGCTTGATGAGTGGTGCATAGGTCCACACCCGGGATTTGAACCTGCTAACCCCGGGCCGCCAAAGCGGAGTACGCAAACTTAACCACTATGCCACAGGGCCGGCCCCCTGGTTTACCTTTTACTTTTAGGTCTATGATTCATTTCAAATGAACTTTTGTGTTTGGTGTGAGGTAGGCTTTGAGATTATTTTATTATTACATGTGGCTATCCAGTTGACAATGCATTATTTACTGAAATGACAATCATCATTTTTCCACTAAATTTCACCCATTTCTTTCTTGATTTTCAACAGTTTTACTCTGATGTGATTTAGTATTTTGTTCTTTTATTTTGTTTTTTACCCTGTACGGGATTCAGAGTTTCTTGACTACGTTAATAAATTTCATCTATTTTAGAAAATTTGTGGCCAGTATTATTTTATTTATTATGTCTGTTTCACTACCTCTTTTCTCTCCTTCTAGCATAAAGGTTAAATATATATGTTAGAGCTTTTCACCATGTTCCATGTCCCTCTGGCATTTATGTCTGTATTTGTCATCTTTTATTCTCTTCAAGCTTCCATCTGGATATATTTTACTGACATGTTTACTAGTTCATTAAACTAATGAAGGTGCTGCTTAGGTACTTAACTCCTTAACATCTGCTCATTGACTGAATTTTCAGCTCCTCACCCTTCCATAGCTTAAGATTTGACATGACAGCAAAAGCTACCCAGAATCCAGAGCTTGCTTGTCTGTGGTCCCTTTTCTCTGTGATTTTGGCCCATCAATATCTGACTGACTAGGTGGCCCTGAGACAGCCTCAATGCCCACTGCTGAAAATCAACAAATGCACCGAGGGGAAAACGTGGAGGGGCATCTCTAGCTCACCTCCATATGTTTTCCTTTTCCCCAGGATCCGATGCTCACGTCTTGGGTGCGTTGGTTGTTTTCCAGTGCCTTCAAACTGCTGTGGGTTGTTATTGTTTGCTTGTTTGTTTTTAAATAAAAAATGGCTTTCTTGGCATTAAGCTTTGTCTAATGAAAATTACTTAATCACTGACAGAATTAAAAGTCTGCTTGTTGCTATTATTTCTGCATATAGTTGTGTGAGAGATATTCCAGGAAGATTTTGATGAAATTAGTAAAGGAAAAGCTACAAGATATGGAGACTGGTTGCTGGATGTAGCACTGATGAGATATCCTGATGTTTCTCTTGGAGGAGAGAGTAAGTACACATTTTCCACTTTATGAAAAAAAATTCTATTTAGATGTGATATTTTTAGGAGAAGAAGGGTGTGTATTGATGTTGAACAGCCAAAGGAATGGAATTTTGAACACTTGTAATTTTTTTCAACTTGAGAACATCTGGAAATTCTTTAAGTTGCACAAATATACACTGTGCAATCTCGAAGGGTATCATAACAAATAGCAAAATGTCCAGATACACTCTCTCTGCCACCCGTTGCCACTGCTGCTTGTGTGTGAATAATAGGGTGAACAATCAGAAGTTTCTGTCCAATATTTTCAGTCTGAAACAAGTCATGTCTAGCAACAAGGACACTGAGAATTCAAGTGGATAGCAACCGTGGAGTCCATTATATAAGAGAGAGTCCAGCGTCCCACAGCAGCTGGCTTTTGCTCAGTACATGATTTGACTGTAGTTCTGGCTGCCACGCTGCCTTTGATTTTTGCCCATTTTCTGAGTTTTACTTGAGTCTTAACATCAATTCTGTAAGCTATCCTACACCCTGATAGAAACTCCATTGTGTAAGTCAATTTGGATTTATTGTTTGTTTGTCCTGAGAGGACTCGACTAGTATAGTGTCAGTGTTTGTAGTGACTAGTACAGCGTCAGAGGGAAGTGTAAAGGGCAAGATGAAGTAGGATGTTCACCATAGGTCCTCAAAGCCAGGACATGTAGCTGATGTATCAGAAATCCATCTGAAGAGGCAAACACATGCCATAGAAGTAGAGAAGAAAAAAGGCAGTATAAAAAGTTGAACTGACTAAATAGCAAATCTCAGGAAATGAAGATAGAGGTACTGGACACCACATTGGAGTTATATAATCCCAGGACATGCCTGGGCAAGCAGTTCCATCTAAAGGAAATGGGACAGACTAGAAAATAGCCAAACAACAACAACACAGAATGTCAAGTATGAGTCATGTCCTCTTGTGTTTAGAGTCTAACAGAAAAAATCAAACATTCATATAAGTATATGGCAAAAAAATGTCCCATTTCATTAAAACAAAAACATATATGAAAGGCTCTGGCATTCAGGGAAAAAACAAGATCAATCTGGGTAATTGGGGGAGAGTATCATCCAGGAATTGATCTTGAAACTGACCTTGGAGGATTTAAGCTCACAGATGGTGGAAAGTAGAGAAAGGGGCATTCTGAACAGAAGACACAACAGGAGCAAGTCACAGAAGCATTTATAGACAGCAAGTACTACAACTCCCAAATGGGGTCAAGGAAAGAACATAAGGCAGAGTTGGGCAATTAAAGTTGGAAAGAATGTTTCAGAAAATTGGACCAATAAGGATATTTAATGCCATGCTAATAATAATATTTAATACCAGTGCTTGTTCCCAGGCGTGGACCTACACCAATCATCTGGCAGTGGCCATGCTGTGGTGGGGGCTCACATACAAAATAGAGGAAAATTGGCAACAGATGTTAGCTCAGAGTTAACTTTCCTCAGCAAAAAAATAAAAAAGGATAAAATCTTACCATTTGAGACAAATGCAACTAGAGGGTATTATACTAAGTGAAATAAGTCAGACAAAGAAAGACAAATAGCATACGATTTCACTCATAAGAGGAAGATAAAAAGAAACAAAAGCAAACACATAAGTACAGAGAGCAGATACTGGTGGCTACCAGTGGAGAAGGCAGGTGGGGGGGAGTGCAAAATGTGTAAAGGGGGACACTTTCAAAGTGGCAGATGACAGCTAGACTTTTGGTGATTCACATGATGTAGTGTACATAGAAGACTAAATACAATGACCTACACCTGAAATTTATATAAAGTTATATACCAATGTTACCTCAATAAAAAGAAAAGAAAAAGAAACTGGCTGGTGGCAAGAAAAAAATTTTTTTGTGAGGAAGATCAGCCCTGAGCTAACATCTGATGCCAATCCTCCTCTTTTTGCTGAGGAATATTGGCCCTGGGCTAACATCCATGCCCATCTTCCTCTACTTTATATGGGACGTCACCACGGCATAGCTTGACAAATGGTGCGTCAGTGTGTGCCTGAGATCTGAACCTGCAAACCCTGGGCCACCTAAGCGGAGCAGAGCGCACGCAATTAACTGCTACGCCACCGGGCTGGCCTCAAGAAAAAATTTTAAAATTAGTGTTGAACATGTTGAACTTGCGAGGACAAGGGACATCCAGTAATATATGTTCAACTGACAAAACCAGGACTGGAGCTCATATTTTCAATAGATTCCATTCCTCTATACAACACTCTATCTACCTGTCTATGCATGTACATATGCGTGTGTGTGTGTGTGTATGTATGTAAGTATGTAGTTATGTGTCTGGGTATCTATGTTCCGATACATATCACAACAACAGTACATTTATGGAATCATTTGATTATATTAAAAACAAAGTATTTCAGAAAATCAGAAGACTATCACTCAACATATTTGAATACTTTCATCTAAATTTACGTGGAGAATTTTTCGATATATGGGGTCACCTATATTCCAAGTCACTATTTATTTAAGATGAATAACTATCCCTGCCCTTTAGTATTTTTCACATATAATTTTACTGGCTACATAATATTCCTAATTATATCTTGTATGTAATTCACTGCTGCTCTGGTTCCTGCTGTCATCTACCACCACCAACTATATTTTGATTATGTCTGAAAGTGGAGATAAACTGATATGAGCTCACGGTAGCTTCCAAATCTAGAATTACTCACTGACCTTCTAGAGCACTTTCAGTTTATCCTTTTCTCTGAGGATGGCAGGCACTTCATACCATGTCTAGTCTCCCTCTGCAGATTGGGGGCTTCTCCCAGGGCAAGAGTCTGCTCAGTCAATCCGCCATCAAGCTCTTAGCACAGTGCTTGGCCTACAGTAAAAATCAAGAAAGATCTGAAAACACAATGAATCTAAATGAGTTACTCGTTGTTGAAAAGAACTTTCATTGTCTATCAAATCCGTTCTCCCCTTCTTGCAGCACACAGTGGGACTCCAAGTTCCAGCCTCCCACCCACCCATATGACCATGTCTTTCCCAATGGAAGAGCAGAGGAACTGATGTGTGGCACTCGAGACCCGGAAGATAACCTCTCACTGAATTTCTTCATAATTTTTCCCATGATGCTAATGCATGCAGATGTGGAAAATGTCCTAGGGATGGAGAAGGAACATGATGGAAGAATGGTGGGTTCCTTAAGGACCAAATGAAATAGTGTGGTCTGTCCAACCTGAACACACACCCAACACTGTTAGGTGGGGAGATATATAGTCATGTGCTACTGAAATTTGGGGAGATATTTGGTAAATCATCATATCTAATATACCAACAAAAAGTTTAAATCACAAGATTAGCTTCAATTCGTATCACCCTAGTCCATTTAAAAGGATGGAAGTAAATTTTGCTCTAATAATTGAGCTGTTCAGTGGTCGGATGGATCTTCTTCTCTATTCATTCAGCAACTGTGCTCTGAGCACTCAAAAGGTGCCAGTGCTGGGAAAACCACAGAAGGCCCCTGTTCTCTAGGAGCTCACTGTCTGGATAGGAATCTGGACAAAAGCACAAAAACGAAAGGCTGTGAATGAAAAGAACAAATGCTACATGGAAAAGGGCAGGTGCTACAGTAGAGTGCCTGGCTCTACTATGTGAGGACTCTAAAAAAGCTGCACAGAGGTGACATTTATATTTCCAGCAGCATGACAGGAAGGAGCCGCCCTGCACAAATGTGGATGTTGTTACCCTGAGGGAAGGCACAACAGTGTGACTCTTGGAGGCAGAAGTAAGTGGACAGAGAGAAGCTTAGACTGGAAGTCAGTGTGGCTGGAGGGAGCTGGGAGGAGTGCAGGAGAAGGAGAGAGGGACGGTGCCAGGGCCTGGGGCAGGAGGACAATATGAGTGATCTACCTATATTGCTGTGTGACAACATTTCCCCAAACCGAGTGGCTTAAGCAACAAACATTTATTCTCTTACAGTGTCAGTGGACCAGGAATCCAGCAGCGCTCAGCTGGGTGCTTCTGTGAGTCTCTCAGGAGGTCAGGGCTGTGGTTTCAACTGAGGCAGGATCTGCTTCACTCCGAATCTGAGCTCACTCATGAGTACTGGCAGGATCTCGTTCAGACTGAAGGCCTCTGTGCCTCTCTAATTCTTGATCTCCCTCAGTGCTAGGCCACGTGGACCTCACTTTATGGCATCTCATGACATAGAGGTTGGTTCCCCAACCTCAGGGATCTGAGAGAGAGCAAGAGAGAGAGAACACAGGTCACAGTGAACAAGAGGGTAGGCATGTACTTTTTATACCCAAATCTTGGAAGGGACATTGGATCACTTTGCCGTCTGCTAGGGAAGAGATGTGAATCACTAAGTTTAGTCCCCACACAAGGGGAAGGGACAACACAGGGATGTGTAGACCAGGAGGTGGTGATCACGGGGAGCCATCGAGGGCGGAAGCGGAAGACCCCTGGAATCACAGACTGGTGAGAAGGTGGAGCCAGGTATCAACCCAGCTCTGTGTCTTCAAAGATGCGGCCCTGTACGCACCCAGGCTGTGCACAGATATGGAGATGGCATGGGTGTGAGGGTGAGCATTCAGCAGCCTAGATGGGCATCTGGAAAGTTCTTGTCTTAGGAGGAGCCCAGATCAGGGGAACACCTGAGCGCACCCCTGTCCACATCACACCCGGGGTGAAAAACCCCAGAACCACCACTATGCTGAGTTCGTGGATATGCAGCTCTGAATTTAATCCCTCATTGGAGAATTGGGAGACTGAGGCCCAGAGAGAGGCAGGGACTGACCTGCTGCACACTGCAGGCAGAGTCCAGAGGGGAGGGTATTTTCTGAGCTTCTAGGACCCAGCTTGAACCCCTCTCATAGGGTTTGCCTTGGAAATTAGAAATCTTAAGGTTTGGGAAGCTTTTGTCCATCCCTCCATATGTGGGAGTCATTTTATTTTGCACATCCAGAGCTTGAGCTCTGCCCAGCACACACACACACAAACACAAACACAGTGACTTTAGATGTTAGCACTATGCGGTGGGATCAGAAGACAATCAGATACAGGGGAGGTGACCTGAGGAATGAAAAAGCGGTGTAGGCATTACCCACATGTGACAACACTCCTCCACTTCTACTGATATTATCCCCCAGATGCGTGAGGACATCCTTACAAAGTACCTGCTAGAATAATCCCTAGTGTACAGACAGGAGACAGAAGGCCCTGAGAGGTACAATGGCTTATTGAAAATCCAGAACCAGTAAGAATTAGAGGTGTGCCTTAAACCAGGTCTGTCTCAAAGCTTGTACCTTGACTACACCCAGACCTTCCCAGGGGCAGGAGAGGAATGTGTTGGTCTAACTGGGTACAGATATGATATTGTATGGAGAAGCGGAGGTGAGCAGCCAGCAGGCCAGAGGACTGTTTGGATATCTGTTATCTGGGGAGGGGACTCATGTATGGGGACAACAGGAAGTGATGTCACTTCCTTGACGATAGACCCCCAACAGACTTGGAATGCCCGTAACCAAGCGCCCATATTCCAGGGACAGCCTCGTACCAGCTCACTTGGCTGGACACACTTGATAGTGAAAGATGTTCTCCTGTTGTTATCCCACTAACCAGGGCTCTGGCTTCAGGAAACCATGTAGTCAGAGCCTTTTCATATGTTGTAGACAATGCCTCAATTCTTATCCCCGATGCCTCTGGCCATTTTCCATGAGGAGATCCCCAAAGGTAACTCAAAGTGGCCTAGGTCAGGCTAATCTAGGCCAGGCCACCTCCATGGGACCTCCATGGGCAGACCCCATCCCTATGGCATTAGTGTGGGTGGAAGAAGGACGTGTAGGGAGAATCTGCCCTTGGCAGAAACAGGGTGGTGGCCATTTGATAACCCGGTGGTCCTGTCATGTTCCCACCCCAGGACAGGGCTGGCATCATGGAAAAGGGAATCCTGAGGTGCCTCTTACTTGTGCCAACATTAATCTAGGCCGCCATGTGTTTCCCCCTTTGTTGGAGTCCATGCAGAGTGTGGTGTGTGTGTGTCTGGAATGGAGAGAGTCAAATGGGTGTGAGAGCCAGCAAGGACATCCAGATTCTGAAGCTTTCCTCCTGGCTACTGGGCAGTGTCTTTACAGAGCTCCCCACAGGTCATGGGATGGGAGGTGATCCATGGGGTCCTCTAATCCATGTCCCTGCAGATGATAAAGATGCCCCACACCACCAACAGTGTCCAGTGCTGGCTCAGGGTGAGTGCAGCAGCTGAGGAGACCCAATTCCCAGGTCCGCAGTACGGCCAATTGTATACACATCCCAGAAAGCCCAGATACTTTCCTGGGCTCCCTCCTAGAGCCCTGCTCCTAGAGGAATCCAGATCTCTGTCTCCTCCCCCAACCAACCAACACTGTCCAGCTCCTTTCTTGCCCAGATGCAGAGTCACTGTCCACGTATTTGTAGGAATATCAGAAAAGAAACCTTTATCCTATGCCACCTCATGTTCAGTCGAGGATCTGTTTGCATTTTTCTACAGATTTTCCTGTCTTAACTCCCATCCCCAGGTGTCCATGTTGCCTTGAGAGTTGTTCCACACCTTCTCCAAGTCTTACACATCATCATGAACAGCAGGGATGCCTTTACCCAAAAGGCCATGGGTTTATGCTGTTATGTATGTCTGTTGCTCTGCAATATGCTGTACCAAAGAACACATCCCTGTGGCCCCTCCAGGTCATCAGCAGGGGCCTCACTGATCTGCACAACATTCCAGAAGACAGACTGATTACCACACCCATCCAGTCCTTCACTTTGTGGGACCTCCTTTTGCCATTTCAACAATCCATCTCTGAGCATCCTACATCTCCTATAATCATCATCACTCCCATCCCAGGAAAAGCCTCTATTTTCTCTTCTCTACAATGGGCTGTTTTGTCAGGAATCACAGGGATGAAACTATTAATGCAGATTGATATTGTCAATACTCAGCTAACAAACTGACCTAACAGACTCGTGGGTTTAGTCATTCCTCACCCGAAAATCTACTTGTAATGCCAAGAAACATTTTCCTGCCTTGGGCACTTGTGTCCTACCTCTTGCCACAAGTCACTGTTCCCTTGGGGCTCGGTCTGAGCTCCAGCCCCAACCCACCGGGGAGTCCATGGTGCTGCCGCTGACTCTATGACCCTCCTCTGTCCCACCCCAGGGTGAAAATTCATCGGCAATGAACAGGAATGTGACCCACAAGGTGTGGACTGTCCAGGCGAGCAAGCTGGAGAAGTGAGTGGATCACCCGGTGCCTGCCTTCCTGGGCAGCGACCCCACCTACGTCCACACCTTCCTGTGTACCCACAGAGCTTTTGCTACCACCAAACTGGTGCTAGACCTGCTGTTTAAAAGGTGAGCATATTGTGCCCCCACAGCACAGTGGTGATTCGGCCACCTACAAGATGCGCGTCTTGGGAATATCACTACACCAATCTGAGTTTCAGTTTCCTCCTCGGAACAGTGAGGTGAATTGAGGATCAACCACATAGGGTTATTGTAAGGAGTTAAGTGCTTTCAAGGTACTTGGTCCAGGGGATAGCTCAGCTGGAGGGGCTGTGACTGAGCTAAGTGATCATTTTCCTCTTCCCCATGATGAAGCCTCTGCCTCATCCCAACTGTCCCTGTGGTCTTGGGCTGAGCTGTTTTCCCATGTGAAAAGAAGATTTGAGATTCCATCCAGGGGTCCCTGTCCTTGGCAAAACCAGAGCTTGGATCCCTGGGATGAGTGGAGTGGCGGGGCCCAGGTCCACTCAAATATCTGTTAAGGGGGTAGTTGCAGCTTATTCATTCATCAGATCCATAGGAAGCCCCACTAGGTGCAGGCACGTTTCTAGGCACTGACGATAATCCAACCCACAGAGCGGACAACAGCCCTGCCCTCCAGGGCTCCACTCTACTCAGGAGTCAGACAGTCACACTAGACTTCACAAGCAGGTACTCTCCACAGTACAGTCAATGTGACACCTTCCTGGTCTCCTCTAGACATGCGTGCATCCTCCCTTCATCTAATGAGGTCGGTGGACCCCTGCACCAACTGAAAAAGTGAGGGGGCTTTGACCAAGAAGGAGGGCCTCCCGTCCACACAGAATTGTGAGGGGAGTTGGGGCCTGTGAACCAGAGGTGCTGGCAGAACCCGGCATCCCACACATCCTGTGATTCCTGCAGGAGGGCAGAGGTCTGAGGGCTTCTGGGAGAAAAGAACAAAGCTGTCATAGAGAGCTGTGGATGGGGCTATGGGTGCTGTGGGGGAGCAGACAGGAGGCTGGAGGACAAGTCAGCTCCTACAAGAATACATACCCGTCCCCTCCCCATATCAGTCCTGCCTCCACCCACTATTTTGAGAACCAGAACAGGAGGTGTGGGGAGCATCCTGCTGACTAATCTGATAGAACCTCAACAGTGGGTGCTCAACTGGTGCTCAGGGTACTCAGCGAGTGCTCCGGGGCATAGTATACCCCACCCTGTGAGAGGTTAGTGTCAGTGGGAGGGGAGATCCACATGAGGACCCTAGTGAATCAGGCAGCACCTGGACACAGGAGTTAAAGTTCGAGGTTTTAGGAGGGCCCTGGGAAGCCTGGGCAAGACAGTCCCTTTGTTCCCTCATTGGTCAGATATTCATGGAGCACCTACTGGGTGCCAGTGAGTGCAGTGAACAGGGCCCACTCCAGCACTCCCTTCCCTCATGGAGTTGACATTCCAGTGCGCGGGGGGGGGGGGGGGGGGGGCAGGGAGCCAGACAGAGGGGTGTGTCAGGCTGCCTTGAGGAGGCGGAGTGACAATCTCACCATTGAACAAGGCCTCTCACGACAAAGGCTTTTTTGCCAGCCCTTCCTTGGCAATCAGGCCTGTCTCTGCCAGGCCATACTGGAGGAGGATAAAAGTGGGACTCACCTCTGCACAACCAGGAGCAGAAGGTACAAGAGCCCAGGCCCCCACAGGGGAGCCCTGGGAGGGCAATGTCGAAGGAAAGGCCAGTCTTCTGACCCTGCTGTCCACCTGTCTATCCTCAGGACCATCTCCTGCATTCTGGGTACCTGGCAAGACCAGTACTCTGAGGATGTTTTCCAGTCCCCAGAATTTCCCTGCCTGAAGATGCTGTTGGCTTACTTAGGGCTCAGTATGCCAGGATCAGTCTTGGAGTGCCGTGACCTCCTTCTCCTCTCATAGCTGGAGCACCTTGAGGCCACTCAGGCAGAGACTGAGGGTGAGGAGGACTTGGGGTGGGTGATGTGGGTGTGCGGAGGGGATGGGGCTGGGCCACACAGGGCGGAGCCTCCAGATCCTGGGCTTGGACCAGGAGCAGTGAAGTGGTTCAGATCACTCTCCCCATGGACTACAGTCTGGGAAGACTTCCTGGGGGTTGGTTCTTGGACTGAGACATCAGTGATTGGTCTGAGGGTTTTCCTTTGTTTAAGAGGGACATGCAGAGGCAGTCACGTTGATGATGTTTTCTTTTCTTGGATCTATAGCAGGAACTCCAGATCCAGATCCAGAACCACCTCAAGAACTAGTGCCAGCTCCAACTGTAGTGCCCGCTACAGCTCAGAGCCACAGATTCACATTCAGAGCCCAAGAAGGCTCAATACACAGTTCTCATTCAACTTGAAGACCTAGAACAACCACCTACGTCATCTCAGCAATTAGCCTCAGCTCCTGAGCTGCAGGGAGGGCCAGCTGTAGCCCCAGAGAATTCCTTCCCATCCCCTATAATTGCATGTTTTAACTTTTTGTTTTTATCTTACATACACTTAATTGTTTCCTATATTTTACATTATAATATTCAATTTATTGCAATTTAAATCTTTGATCCACTTCAATTGCACGCTTAACTGTCATGAAGTACATTAATGATGTTGCACAACCATCCCCACGATCTAGTTCAAGAACATTTTCATCACAGAGAAACCCTGTACCTATGAATCAGTCAGTCCTCCTTCCTCTCACCCCAGTCCCTGGCAAACACTCATCTTCTTTCTCACTCCATGGATTTACCTCTGTTGGATTTTTCCTATGAGTGGAATCCTAAAATAGATGGCCTTTTGCGTCTGTCCATGTAATGTACGAGGAGAGTGTGTAATGTTTATTTAGGTTGCTTTTTAAAAAAATACCACTTTTGTTAAGAATAAATGTCCCCAATCGATCAAAGATTTTGTATAAAAATGAAGCACCAATATTAAATATTTTCATCATCATAGGATAGGAACCACTTTTATAAGTGTGACAAGAGAGTTGAAAACCATAAGGGGAATGTCTGGGACGCTGAGACACCTTTCAAATCTTTCATTTTCTTGGATAGACGATGTTTAAATTCTTCTACTGTGTATGTTATAAAACCATTAAAATCACACATTAAATATTTCCATTTCTTACTAATATATCATGTCATAAGATACATTATATCATTTAAGGTTCTACACTGATAATTTGTATTTAGTAAAGTAATTATTTAAATATGAATAGGAAAAAAAAAAGATATGCTCATTCCACCAAATAAGTAATTGCCCATAACAAGTGGATACTAACTTTGCAGTCCTTTCCCTTCAAGTGCAGTGGTGTGTGTGTGTGTGTGTGTGTGTGTGTGTCTGTGTGTTTGTGAGGGTGTGTAGGGGAAGAACCCATGGCTGTGCTCTCTTATTACCTCATGTTCCCACAGGTGGACACACACAGTGAGTCCTGTCCCCTTGTGTATTCTCAGTGGTCACATATCACAATTTACTCAGCAGCCCCAGCTGTTGAACAATTGGACCATTGACAATTGTTCACTCTCATAATTATACTGTGAGTACATTTGTGTCTATAAATATCTATTTGTTTAGAACTTATTTCTAAAAATGGAACTTCTGGAGCACAATTTATACACATTTTTTAGGAGTTGACTGCCATTTTCAATATGTATGGTCTCTTTATGAATTTTGAGCCTTCTTTGAAAGAGCAGGGACTCCAGAGACACTGGAGGTGACACCCGAGGGAGGGAGGTAGACAAGCCAGGAGTGAGGCCATCAGAGTACCTGAGAGTGACCAAAGGAGCAGGGAAGGGACTGCTCAAGCCCCCCCTCCGCCAGGTCCCTCCCCCTCAGCATCACCTGCTCCATGTCCTGAACACACCTCACCCAGACTCCTTCCCACGACACACCCCAGGCCCAGGCCCAGGCCACCCCAGCCCCACTTGCTCATACCTCAGCTTCTAAGCAGAGCAGCCAGGCCCTGCTTCCAGGCCAGTGAAGGTGCAGACAGGACCACTCCTTTCTGCTCCCCCTCAATCCTTGGCTGGGCCCCTTTCTCTCAGGAAGGAACCTCTAAGGGCAGGTCTGTTACTTATAGACCTGACCTTGCACGTGTTTATCCAGATGGAAGGTTTTAGTAACAACAGCAAGATCCACGTGAAATTTTTGAGCCAAAAAGACCTTTAAAAAGCACATCAGATGCTCAGGGAGGCTACAGGATGGGTAGAGCCTCAGCCAGGGGCTTTGGCACTGGGCATAGTCCCCAAAAACCCCTCAGGCTCCTCCAGTAGTGACCCCCAATCCCCACTCCTGCCTTGGTCCCCAAGCTTGGTGTCCTTCACATGCAGTTTCTGTGAGGGAGGTGGCTCTGCTTCCTGCCGAAGACCCCAAATGAGGAGTAGGGGGAGATCTCACCTCCCTGAAAGTAAAATCAGGGGAGTCCACTTTGTCCTAGTCTGTGGATCAGATCACAGTCAGCAAACTCTCTTCTCTACCAAGAGATGGAGCCCCACCAATCAGAGAGCATAGGTCATCAAAGGAAACCCAGGGCTCTCCCTCAAAGAAGAGCGAGAAGCTCCATTGAACAGCAAGTAGGTGAGAGCAGTGAGCAGTGAGGACTAAGCAGAAGGACTACCATGGGCTAGGGCAGTGCCATAATGGTAAAGGGTACAAGATTTGTGTTGATTTGTGGGGAGTGCTTGGCATTCATCCCACTGACCTTTCCATTAAAAGACAGATTCTCTAGGGAATGCTTTCAATACTAACCACTAATGAGACCTTGGGACACCTCGTGGCCGTGGAAGCCTAAGATGCCCTGTACTGATGATGGCACAAGTGCGGTGGGGAGGGCAGTTTCCACCATGTTCAGGGCCGCTAACTTTTGCTGAGTTGAAGAAGGGATCCCCTTCCCTGGATACCCCATCATTTGGCCCAAGGAGCAGATGATTCAATTCAAGAATCTCCAGAGTGCAGGTGTCAACACTCAGGTCACTGGATGTCCACAGGCACAAGGACATGAGCTTCAGGTCATATCCAATCCCAGTGCTAGCCTGGGTCTGATGGAGTGAGCCCCAGTACTGTGGGAGCTCAATCAAGGCACATCCCACCCAAACTGGAGCGTGAATAAAGGCCTCTGGAGGAGCAGTGTAGTCTGAAGGAGTCAGGCCTGCCAGGCAGAGGGAAGAGAGTAGACAGAGCCAGGGAGCCCGTGGCAGCAGTGAGCTCCCTGGGGGATAACATCAACAGGTATAGCTAAGGATTACTGTGTCCTTAGCAGGCTCTCTCTTCTGGACATGAATCGTCTTACAGAATTCCCATAACAATTACATGAGGGAGGTAGAAATGCTGCCCCTATGGGACTGATGAGGAATCTAAGGCTTAAAGAAATTGCCACCTTCTAATCCCTACAGAGAGGCAGAAGCGAGATTTGAACCCAGTACTTGTAAATCCCTGGGGGGGCCGCCTGACAAAGAGGCTGCATCTAGATACTGCAGGAGGAATTGGTATCATACATGTGGAATGTAAAAAAAAATTCATAGACACAGTAGCAGATTGGTGGCTGCCAGGGACTAGAGGGCGGAGGAAATGGGTGATGGTGGTCAAAGGGTACAAACTGCTAGTTATAAGATGAATAAGTTCTGGGGATCTAATGTACATCATGGTGACTATAGTTAACGATCTGGTGTTACATACTTGAAAGCTGCTTAGAGAGTAATCTTAAATGTTCTTACCACAGGGGAAAAAATGGTGACTACGTGAGGTAATGGATTGTTAACTAAACTTGTGGTAATCATTTTACAACACGTGTATCAAAACATCAAATTGTACACCTTAAACGTACACAATGTTATATGTCAAATATATCCCAATAAATCTTGAAAGAAAGGCAAAACTATCAGAAGAAGAAGTGGATCTGTGGTTACCGAGGGCTGGCGGGTAAGAAGAGCATGAAGAAACTTTGGGGGATGGCGGGAAAATTTAAAACTGGGTTGTGCTGATCATTGTACAGCTCAGCAAATTTACTAAAACTCTTCTAAATGTACACTTAAAATGGGTCATTTAAATTGTCCCTCAACAAAGCTGTTAGGAAAATAAATTCCTTATAATGCTTTAAACAAATAGAAAAAAATTGGAGAGAGGACTTAATCTTTCCTTGGCCCAATTTCCTCACTCCATAGATGAGAAATCCAAAGCTGAGGAGGAAGAAGTGACTTGCTCATGATGTCACATCACAGAACCAGGGCTTAAATCTACATCTTCTAACATAGCAGCCCATGTTCAGCCTACCTCATGTGCTGCTGTGTAAAGACCGAACAAACTTTCTTCAGATAAATTTGGACATATCTAAGCAAACATGAAAGTAAATCTCTTCCCAGTATATGATAATAAATATTTAGCATGTCCTAGTGTAGAGTTTCCATATTAAAACAACAACAACATACCATGATCAAGCAACTCTACCCCTTAGACATCTTCTTCTAGGGTCCATGCACATTAGGAATAAAGTGTTCATTCATTACGGGAAGAGCATAGAAGGATATTTTGGGGTAAAGTCAGCATTGCCTTAGGGTCTGTACAAACCAAATGTTTTTTTTTTTTTTTTTTTTTTTTGTGAGGAATATCGGCCTTGAGCTAACATCTGCCAATCTTCCTCTGTTTTTTGCTGAGGAAGACTGGCCCTGGCTAACATCCATGCCAATCTTCCTCCACTTTATATGGGACACTGCCACAGCATGGCTTGACAAGTGGTGGGTCGGTGCGCGACCAGGATCCGAACCCGTGAACCCTGGGCCGCCGCAGCGGAGCGTGTACACTTAACCGCTTGCGCCACTGGGCCGGCCCCAAACCAAATGTTTTAACACAAGATTCAATTTCAATCTGGATTAAATGTGAAAACAAAAGCTAAATTAAGCAGAGAGACAAAGTGAAGGCCAACCATTCCTATTTAGTTATTTCCGGTTAAACTCAACAACTGGGAAAATTCAGAAAGTAAACTAAGATCTAGTTATTGGTCGGTAGAGAGCTATTTACAGGGCACTACAATCTGGCGGGTCCTCAGGTGGTTCCAAAGTCAGCCCTAAGGGAACAGAGGCTACTTGCTTGTGAATATGATGAGTATGTCCTTGCATTCCCCTGTTAGCATGTGAGTGTATAAACCATTTCCATTTTATTATGGAACTCTTTCAGATATTGTCTTCCTTATACAGTGTTTTGCTGACGTCATCCAAGGCATTAAAAGTATTTCAGATTTAAAGACTACTTTATGTCTTTCAATTAAACCTTTTGCTGCACAATGCCAATCCTACAAACTAGGCAGTTGGTAAAATTATTAGGCAAGTGTGACCAAAGCAAATGTAGCTGCCCCTGTACTGTTTGTCACCTTCTTTAAGTGGTTTCCTGTCATTTATCAGTCTCCCTCTGTGCTGGGTTTTAGTTCATATATGTGTCCTGAGTGCCTTCTGAAATCCTACAAGTATGGAGTAGTCATTTACTCCATGTTGATTCAATTGGAATTTTTAAGAGTAAATTCAATAATTTACTAGAAAGCCTGGTTTTATAGAATCTGTCTATACATTTGGTGTAGGCAGTTTGTCTTCGGTATCATGGAGTGGGACAGGAACAAAATAACCAAAACCAATAATAATTAATTTAAAAGTCCAAGAATACAGGTAAATTTGTAAGCATCTTTACCAACCTGCAATGCCTTATAGACCTTTAATGTATGAGCACCATTTTTCCTGGATAGATATATGGTACATGTCTGATGTAAAGGAATGTAGTAATCATTGCAACCCCTGGAGAGGCTGGACTCTGTCCCTAAGCCAAACACATTCATGGATGTGTCATTCACTGCAAGGGCACTGAGAGTCATGGCAAGGATAGGGAAATAAGCACAGGGCATAGTTTAGTATAGAGTCCCAGGGAGCTTGTAATTGCTCTCCTCCAGGAAAAAAAAAATGTATATTCTACTATAAGAATAGAATTCTGAATGTAGAACTTTTTCTGATCTAAAGGGCCAAAGACAGGTACTGTGTGACCATCCTCCTCCCACGACTGAATGTACTGAGGTGGACACCTGACCCAATTGTGGTTAATCATATACTTCATCTGAGAATTGAGGGTTGGGACTCAGAGAGAGAGTCATTAGCTCTGGGTATCAGAATGGGAAAGTCATATAGAGTTGAGGCTGGGGTAATATCCCAGAAAGGCAAAGTTGTAAATAAGCTGGAGTGATAGAAGAGGAGAAACCATAAGACAGCAAAGGAAGTCAATTACCCAAGAAGATAGTGAAGCACATATTCTAAAAGAAGACTGAATGAGACACAGATGATTCTTAATGGTGCCATTAGATCCAGATAACTTATTCTACCCGGAGCTTGGACAGTCCTTGTACTGTCCATGGATCATATGTTCTCAACCCCTCTTCTGTCTTGAGCTACCCTGAGCCTCTGTTGTTTTTGGTAATATATATTAATTAGGAATAAAATCTGTCCCTAGGAGTCATAATTGAAAAAGAAAACAGACTTCTGCAAAAAATTTTTTCTACTACATTTTGAATCACAGATTAGAATAGAGAGAGATAAACCTACCTGTCCTCAAATTACACTCTAGTAATCTGTGGGGTATAGCGTTGTTTTAAGCTTGTACCAGTAATCTCTCATTTCTTGGACCATATTCCCACCGAGGTTATGAGTAAGATGTAATAAACAAAGTACAGTGGGAAAAAGAAAATTCTAGTTTTGGTTAGCATTCTGAAAGCAGACAAGGAAAAGCATGACAATCGCATACATTTATTGAACAAAAATTTCCCATATTTTATTTATCTGATACTACTTGTCTTACTTTGAGTTCTCACAAGGGCAAACCCTGAATCCAGAAATATATGTAGTAATTTATTTGGTAGATGACCCCAGGATGCACAAGTGAGAGCAACAGAAAGAGATGGGGGCGGAGGCAGTGAAGAAAGTGTTAATGAGCAGGTTACTGTTGTGGGGAACTAAGCTTATTTCCACTACGGACCCATTTGAGGAATTCTGTAGAATGGGCTACATAATGCCCCCTGAGGAAGCTGGAATATTTATCCACCAACTTATATTCCTTTAGCATCATCCCAGGTACATTAAAACTGTAGCACATCTAAGCTGCCCAGTGATTAATCTGATCAATCGCCAACAATGTTAAAAAAAAAAAAGTCCTCAAGCTAAAAAGGAGAAAGGCTAGTACTTGGGGCAAAAACTGGTAGTGTGCCATAATTGTCGGTTGAAGCTGTAAAAAAATTCAAGGGGGCCTAGTACATATGGGGTAGAATGTCTTGTAGAGTCCAGGTCTTGCTCAGATCTGTTCATGACCCTTAGGAAATTCATTCTGGCACTCTCACACTTCAAGGTGTCAAGAGAACCGTGGATAGACCCACCTGGTCCCTATTCCCTTCACCTTGGCCAGCTCTTCAGCTTGCTAGGTGGCTTTTCTGGTGGAGTGACCCAGATTTTCATTGCTGAGTGGTCTGAGCACTTTACTCTGTCCTAGGGATAATGGTTGCTTCAATTGCCCATTTATTGTTGCCACCAGGCACAGAAGCTCGAAAGAGTCCAGAGGGAATTATCTGAGCTCTGTACTCCTATTTTCCATGCCATATGGAGCAGCAACCCTAGCTTGTCATGATAATTCGGGGCAATTAGCCTAACCAGTGTAGTTATATCATGTCTTTGCTTACCTAACGCCATGAAGACTCCAACGTGACCAGACAACAAACATAGCTTTAGACCGTTATTTGTCTTCTGTACATCTACATCACCTACTGACTTGGAGAAACTGATAATATCTAAGTCCTTATACTCAGTTCAGATTGCACAACCACAGGGTCAGAGTTCAGTCTTTCCTATAGTACAGAAGTTGTTTATGAAATTGTGTAGAGACCTAGCCTTGCTCCAGAACCATAAGGGATGGCACTCTGACTCTCCTATTGGGGTTTGTCAGATAAACCACACAGAGATCTGGTTTACCATGAGAACCTCTAGTCCCATTAAATTTGGCAGGTCACATGGCCTATGTATCACAGAAGCTTGTACCACAGCCTGGATCTTCTGCAAAGCCCGCTATTGTTCCAAGACCTATTGAAATCTCTCAGCCTTCCAAGTTACCCAACATATGAGTGACAGCAGTGTTCGCAAGCGCATACCTCAAAAACCCAAAGATATCCACCAAGGACTATGCCTCTTTCTTAATGATGTTATTACCATTGTACCATTACTGGTGCAACAATTTGTTCTTTACCTCACAAGGGATATCCTAGCACACTCTAACAGTTCTCAAGGGTTGCCTATGGATTCTTGCAAGTCTTTGATACTCTTTTAGGGGTTGTCGAAGTCAGAATAATTTCATAATATTACTAAGATAGTATTTGCCCTTTTAACTGTTTGACATTTGTACTGATGGGGCAAAAGCAAAGGTGGGTAAAACTGTTGATGCCTTAGTATGAATCAATACTGTGGCACCAAAATGTACCAGTACAATGTATTTTTCAACACTATGCCTTTGCAGGAAAACAAAACATCCAGACTCACTTTAGAATGCCATTTATAAAGCAGTAAAAATTATTAATTTTATTAAATTTTAACCCTTCTGTGCACATCTTTTCAATACTTTATGTGAAGAAGTTGGAAATCTACACGAAGCACTTCTGCTACATTTTGAACGGTGGCTGTTAGTGGAAAAGCACTTGTGTGACTGTTTGAATTGCAAACTAAACTGCTTTTTTTTTTTCATTGACACCATTTTTAACTGAGTGACAGGTAAATTATAGTTATTCAAGCTTGTTTGCATATTTGTCAAGTATTTTTTTCCCCAAAATGATGAAGAGAACAAGTACATTTAACACCTGATAGTATTTATTTCCAGCGGTATAATGTGAGATTTCAAGAAAAAATTAGATTTCTGGACAGCTTCTTAGTACTTAAAGACTATTCTGATGATATTGGTGGTAATATTAACAAAAGTGAGTTTCTGATATTTCGTAATAAAGTGTATTGACATTTGGAAGATCTGCATGACTCAAGGAACAAATATTTTTCAAATAATTAATGCATGATGTTATAGAACTGAGCTGTCCAATATGATAGCCACTAGTCACATGTAGCTATTTTAATTTTAATGGAGGTGACATAAAATTAAACATTTAGTTCTTTAATCTCACTAATCACATTTTAAGTGCTCAATAGCCACATGTGGCTAGTGGATACTATACTGAATAGCACAAATTACAAGATTTTCATTATTTCAGAGAAATTGGAAATGCTATTACAAAATCACCCATGCATCTCTCATACAAAATAGAACAATGTGTTTCAATGTAAAAGACTTATTGGTATGGTTTCAGACACCACATTGCAGTTTATTTTAAAATAACTACCACTTGTTGAGAGTGTTGGCGGTTGCCCTAGACTGAATGCTGATGTCCCTCCACAATTCATGTATTCCAACTTAATGTCCAATGTATTGGTATTTGGAAGTGAGGCCTTTGGGAGATGATTAGGTTGTGACAGTAGAGCCCTTATGAATGGAATTAATACCGTTATAAAAGAGACTGCAGAAAGATCCCTTGCCCCTTCAGTCATTTAAGAACACAAAACATAAACCAGGAAGTGGGCTCTCACCAGACACCAAATCTGCTGACGTCTTGATCTTGGACTTCCCATCCTCTAGAACTCTGAGAAACAAATTTCTGTTGCTTATAAGCTACCGAGTTTATGATATTTTGTTATAGCCGCTCGAACAGACTAAGACCATTATGTATCAAAGAATATTCACATATCTACTTCTACATTCAATGTGTTGTACTATGTTGTCTTGGTTTAAGTATATGAAGAAAATCTGAAAAGCCTAGTAAAATATTTACCTTTTCCCAAATACGTATCATGTAAGCTAGATTTTCTTCATGTACCTCAATCAAAACCACGTTGCGCAACTTGTTAAATGTATAAACGGATATGAGAATCTAGATGTGTACTATAAAGTAAGACATTGATGGATTTTAAAAAGTAAAACAGAGGCCGGCCTGGTGGTTCAAGCGGTTAAGTGCATGCGCTCTGCTGTGGCGGCCCAGGGCTTGCCAGTTAGGATCCCGGGCACGCACTGACGCACCACTTGGCAAGCCATGCTGTGGCGGCAACCCGTATAAAGTAGAGCAAGATGGCCATGGGTGTTAGCCCAGGGCCAGTCTTCCTCAGCAAAAAGAAGAGGATTGGCAGATGTTAGCTCAGGGCTGATCTTCCTCATAAAAGAAAACAAAATAATGAGTAAAACAAACATCAGTCTTTTAACTAAAGTTTTTTGTAAAATATAGCTATTTTCATAAAAATATTTATTTTAACCTGCAGTGGGTTTTTTATTTTTAAATGAACAAATAACTTTTTTATTTTCTCAGTTTTAATTTATCACGTGGTAAATAGTAATAAATATAACCCACATAAACAAAAGTTCTTTTGGATATTCAGCAATTTAAAAAGTGTATAAAGGGTTCCTGATATCAAGAAGTTTGAGAACCACTGTTTCAGACTACTAGACCTGTAAAAGTTTCACTAAAGTGGTTTCCTACTTCCCTATCACATCTGCAACTCACTAGACATCAAGACCGCTTGTCTCAGCCTACAAGGGGCAAGATTTGAGGGAGATTTGCCATGGAACTGAGCTCCATAATACCAAAGAGGATGATAGAATTCAAGAATAGCAGTGGCAAAACTTGACCATCAGAGGCAAAGTGAATGTAATTACCATAATGGGCACTGTCTCTTGCCTTGCTTGTTATAACTAATAATTCATCATGGAGATCACTTTCTGTAAGTAGATATAAATCTTTCTCTTTTTTTAAGGCTGCAAAATACTCCTCTGTGTGGATGTACCAAATCATTTAACCAGTTCCCTGTAAAGGAAATGAGAAAAGAAAATATAAGGGCAGCTGCATGTATGGTTCTAGCTATGATAGATCAACTCATATTGCACTAATCTAATCTTCCTGCCAAAAACAACTATAAAATCTAATAAAATATATAAAGCAATTGTCTTAAACATTGAGAAGCAAGCAATGAATCAATAATTGAGGGTCTAGTAATCCTTGAGAGAAAGCAAGCACACAAGGTTATGTCCATATTCACCCTGCATTATTCCCTATGGGAATTTTCTATATCAGAGTGCAAGGAAACAGAGGTCAAGTAGAAATATTAGTCATATTAGTAGAAACAGAGGAGAAAGTGGTCAGATTTCCTGGCTTCTCAAACAGCTTGGAGTTGAGACAAAAAATTCTAGAGAAGAAGAAAGCACAGAGAAGTGGATTGAAAACAATAGAGCAGAATGGTGGAGTAAAGATCTCTGAAAAATCTCTTCTTCCACCAAAGCAATAAAAACACTGGCAAAAAAAATTATCAAAATAAAGTTTTCAGGAAACTCAAAATTAGCTAAAATCTTGCAATATTCCAAAGAGTCTTTATTAAAGAAAAATAACTGTATCCCAGTAGGAACAGTGAATGTTTTGACATTTCAAATTGCCCTAATTCTATCCCTCACTCACCAGCTTCACAGTAGCCTTAAAAATAAAGATCCATGCAACGAATGGCATCTGAAAAAAAAAAAAATCCGGCAGGCTAGCAGTCGCTAGAAGGGGCAAAATTAGATTGTAGCAGCCTACAAGCCACATCTCAGAGAGCTGTCACTATTTTTCCTTGTGTAGAAGCTTACTTAAACGCTCCACTCTCAAGACTTGTCTTTAACTTACCTGAGCCCTCTTTGTGTAGACAACCTTTTCTCTGAGGTCATTTGTCAAAAAAAATATTTAGATGGTATTTTTTTTTCATATTGCAGCTGCCTGAGGTAGCAATTCCAGTTAGGGCAAACAAGAGGCTGACCAAAAACCTGAAAAGAAAAATGGGGGAATGAGCTATCTCTAGGGGCTGTTGAAAAGCTGTGACATAATCTTGGAAATTCAGAGGGCTATCTTCATGGGCAAGGCAGTGTACATGGCCAGGGCTATGCACAGTCTCATCTCAAGAAAGACCTACAAAAGCTCTAAGCTCTCACTTTTGGATGACTTTGAGGCTCTATGTGGGCAAGAATTGAAAGCTGAGGCAAATTTGTAAACTGTTGTCAGAG
This sequence comes from Diceros bicornis minor, assembly GCF_020826845.1. Taxonomy (NCBI): domain Eukaryota; kingdom Metazoa; phylum Chordata; class Mammalia; order Perissodactyla; family Rhinocerotidae; genus Diceros; species Diceros bicornis. The sequence goes on from NC_080744.1 coordinate 77,279,452, forward strand.
CCTCGAAGGTGTGCCCCAACACACACACACATACCCTTAGTGAGGACTGGGAGACTTATTGTCTCAAGGCGTTTAAGGAAATCTCCATCCAATCATTATCTGGCCACTAAGCTAATCAGGCAGAGACTTTAGTTGTTGCACAAAAGAAAGGATACAGATTTTAAAGAATTAATTGAAGAAAGTCACTTAACAAATAGCAATAAAGCCAAACTCTAGGGATTGAATATGATTTCCATAGTTGCATGATTATATGATTTAAAATATTTGTTTTTTAACAAAAGTTACAAGACATGCAAGAAAAAGGAAAGTATGGCTTATACACAGGAAAACATGCAGTCAATAGAAAAGTCCCTGAGAAATCCCAGACATTGGACTTAATAGACAAAGAATTTAAATAGGTTGTGTTGAGAGAAGTAAAAGAAATCATGCCTAAAGACCAAAAGGAAACTATAAGGAGGATGTCTTAACAAATATAAAATAACCATAAATAGAGAAATATTATTTTAGAAGAAAATAAATTCTGGATCTAAGAAATACGATCACTAAAATTAAAAATTCACTAAAGTGCTCAACAGCAGATATGAGCTGACAAGAGAAAGAATCAGTCAACTTGAAGACAGGTCAGTTGAGATTATTCAGTCTGAGGAACGGAAAGATAAAGCTTCAATAAGGATAAACAACTAGACATAAGACCAACAAGGAAATAGAAGACTTGAAAAATTCTATAAACCAACCAGATCTAACATGCATCTATAGAACACTCCACCCAACAACACAAGAATACACATTCTCCTCAAGTGCATAGAGATGTTTAGAGAAGATAATTTAGGTCACAAAACAAGTCTCAAGAATTTTAAAAGGATTGAAATTATACGAAATATATTCTTCTACCACAGTGAAATGAAATTAGAAATCAATAACAGATGAGAATTTAGGGAATTCACAAATATGTGGAAATTAAACAACATACTCCTAACTAACCAATGGTGAAGGAAAAAATCACAAGGAAATTAAAAAAAATCTTGATATTAATAAAACATAATACAACATGTCAAAACTTACAGAATACAGCTAAAGCAATGCTTATAGGGAAATTTAGATTTGTAAATGCCTATATTAAAAAAAGAAAGATCTCAAATCAATAATCTAAACTTCAACTTTATAAAATGAGAATGAGAGCAAATTAAATCAAAGTAAGCACAAGGAAGAAAATAATAAAGATTGGAGCAGAACAAAATTAAATAAGGAACAGAAAAACATTAGAGAAACTAAAAGTTGATTCTTGAAAAAGATAAAAAAATTATCATCATATAGCTGAATGAACAAGAAGAAAAGAAAGACTCAAATAACTAAAATTAGGAATGGAAGAGGAGGCAGCATCACTGACTTTACAGAAATAAAAGGATTACAAGTTGTGATACTAGCATAAGGACCAATGAAATCAAATTGAGAGTCCAGAAATAAACCCATACATATGGTCAATTGATTTTTGACAAGGGTTCCAAGACCACTCAATGGTGCTGGGGAAACTGGATATCCTCATAAAAAAGAATGAAATTGGACACATACCTGTCACCATAAACAAAAATTAACTCAAAATTTATCAATGACCTAAATGTAAGAGCTAAAACTATAAAACTCTGAGAAGATAACACAGGTAAATTTTCATGACCTTAGATTTGGCAATGGATTCTTAGATGTAACATCAAAATCATGAGCAACAAAAGAAAAAAATAGATAAAATGGACTTCCTGAAAATTAAACCTTTTGTGCAACAAAGGACACAAGTGAAGAGAGTGAAAAGACAACCCATACAATAGAGGAAAATATTTGCAAATTGTACCTTATAAAGGTCTAGTACCCAGAATACATAAAGAACTTTTACAACTCAACAAGACAAACAATCCAATTTAAAAATGGGTAAGGAACTTGAGAAGACATTTCTCAAAAATAAATCTATACAAATGTTCATTAAGCACATGAAAAGATGCTCAGTATAATTATTCATTAGGAAAATTCAATTTAAAATCACAGTGCTATCACTTCGCACTCACTGAGATAGTGATAATCAAGAAAAGAGAAAGCGAGTGAGGGTGTGGAGAAATTTGATATTTCTGGTGGAATGTTAAATGGTACATGCACTGTGGAAAACAGTTTGGCAGTTTCTCAAAAGCTAAACATAGAATTACTCTATGACCCAGAAATTCCACTCCTAGGTATATACCCAAAGTATTGAAAACAGGTACTTAAATACTTGTATACTAATTTTCATATCACTATTCACAATAGACAAAAGGTGGAAGCAATCACAAGGTCCATTAACAAATGAATATATAAACAAGTTATGGTACATCTATACATAGATTATTATTCAGCCATAAAATGGAATGAAGTACTGTTACATGCTACAATGTGGACAAACCTCAAAAACATTAAGCTAAGTGAAAGAAATCAGACACAAAATTCACGTCTTCAATGATTACATTGATAAGAAACGTCCAGAATACATAAATTAATAGAAACAGAAAGCAGATAGGTGGTTGCCAGAGGGGGATTGAGAATTAACTGTATAATGGTAAGAGGTTTATTGTAGGGTGCCTAAAATGTTTTGGAACTAAATAGAGATAGTGATGGCACAACATTTTGAATGTTGCAAATGCCACTGAATTATTTGTTTTATTTATTTTTTACTTTATTTTATTTTTTGTTTTTTGTTTATTGAGGTAACATGGGTTTATAAAGTTATATAAATTTCAGGTGTATAACATTATAATTCTATTTCTTCATGGATTACATCATGTTCTCATGTTCACCACCCAAATACTAATTACAATCCATTCACCACACATGTGCCTAATTATCGCTTTTGCCCTCATCCCCCACTACCCCTCTGGTAACCACCAATCCAATCTCTGTCACTATGTGTTTGTTTGTTGTTGTTATTATCTACTTAGTGAGTGAGATCATATGGTATTTGACCTTCTCCCTCTGACTTATTTCACTTTGCATAATACCCTCAAGGTCCATCCATGTTGTCATAAATGGCTGGATTTCATAATTTCTTATGGCTGAGTAGTATTCCACTGTGTATGTATACCATATCTTCTTTATCCATTCGTCCCTTGATGGGCACTTAGGTTGCTTCCAAGTCTTGGCTATTGTGAATAATGGTGCAAAGAACACAGGGGTGCATGTATCTTTACGCATTGGTGTTTTCAAGTTCTTTGGATAAATATCCAGCAGTGGAATAGCTGGATCATATGGTAGTTCTATCCTTGATTTTTTGAGGAATCTCCATACTGTTTTCCATAGTGGCTGCACAAGTTTGCACTCCCACCAGCAGTGTATGAGTGTTCCCTTCTCTCCACATCCTCTCCAACACATGTTGTTTCCTGTCTTGTTAATTATAGCCATTCTGATGGGTGTGAGGTGATATCTCATTGTAGTTTTGATTTGCATTTCCCTGATAGTTAATGATTTTGAACATCTTTTCATGTGTCTCTTGGCCATCTGTATATCTTCTTTGGAGAAATGTCTGTTCAGGTCTTTTGCCCATTTTTTAATTGGGTTGTTAATTTTTTTGTTGTTGAGATGCATGAGTTCTTTATATATTTTGGAGATTAACTCATCATCAGGTGTATTGTTAGCAAATATCTTCTCCCAATTGTTAGGTTGTCTTTTTGTTTTGTTCATGGTTTCGTTTGCTGTGCAGAAGCTTTTCAGTTTTATGTAGTCCCATTTGTTTATTTTTTCTATTGTTTCTCTTGCCCGGTCAGACGTGGTGCTTGAAAATATGTTGCTAAGACCGATGTCAAAGAGAGTACTGCCTATGTTTTCTTCTAGAAGTTTCATGGTTTCAGGTCTTACATTCAAGTCTTTAATCTATTTGGAGTTAATTTTTGTGTATGGTGTAAGGTAATGGTCTACTTTCATTTTTTTTGCATGTGGCTGTCCAGTGTTCCCGACACCATTTGTTGAAGAGACTTTCCTTTCTCCATTGTATGTTCTTGGCTCCTTTGTCAAGGATTAGCTGTCTATAGACCTGTGGGTTTATTTCCGAGCTTTCAAATCTATTCAATTGACCTGTGTGTCTATTTTTGTGCCAGTACCATGCTGTTTTAGTTACTATAGCTTTGTAGTGTATTTTGAAATCAGGCAGTGTGATACTTCCAGCTTTCTTCTTTTTCTCAGGATTCTTTTAGCTATTCAGGGTCTTTTGTAGTTCCTTATAAATTTTAGGATTCTTTGTTATATTTCTGTGAAAAATGTTGTTGGAACTTTGATGGGGATTGCGTTGAATCTATAGTTTGCTTTAGGAAGTATGGACATCTTAACTATGTTAATTCTTCCAATCCAAGAGCACGGAATATCTTTCCAATTCTTTGTGTCTTCTTCAATTTATTTCAGCAATGTTTTATAGTTTTCAGTGTACAGATCTTTCACCTCTTTAGTTAAGTTTGTTCCTAGGTATTTTATTCTTTTGGTTGCAATTGTAAATGTGATTGTATTCTTAATTTCTCTTTCTGCTACTTCGTTGTTAGTGTATAGAAATGCAACTGATTTTTGTATGTTGATTTTGTACCCTGCCACTTTACCATATTTGTTTATTATTTCTCAAAGTTTTTTGGTGGATTCTTTAGGGTTTTCTATGTATAAAATCATGTCATATGCAAATAGTGACAGCTTCACTTCTTCCTTTCCAATTTGGATCTCTTTTATTTCTTTTTCTTGCCTGATCGCTCTGGCTAGGACTTCCAACACTATATTAAATAGGAGTGATGAGAGTGAGAATCCTTGTCTGGTTCCTGTTCTTAAAGGGATAGCTTTCAATTTTTCACTGTTGAGGATGATATTAGCTGGGGATTTGTCATATGTGGCCTTTATTATGTGGAGGTACTTTCCTTTTATACCCATTTTATTCAGAGTTTTTATCATAAATGGATGCTGTATCTTGTCAAATGCTTTCTCTGCATCTACTGAGATGATCACGTGATTTTTATTCTTCATTTTATTAATGTGGTGTATCACGTTGATTGATTTGTGAATGTTGAACCACCCCTGTATCCCTGGAATAAATCCCATCTGATCATGGCATATAATCTTTTTAATATATTGTTGTATGCGATTTGCTAGTATTTTATTGAGGATTTTTGTGTCACTGTTCATCAGTGATATTGGCTTGTCATTTTCTTTTTTGTGTGTTGTCCTTGCCTGGTTTTGGTATCAGGGTAAAGTTGGCCTCATATAATAAGTTAGGGAGCTTATTTACTTTAAAATGGGTAATTTGATGTCATATACATTTCATCTCAATACATTATTTTTAAAATTTCAAATAACATAGCATAAAAAAGAAACAAAACAATAAACAGATGAGACAAATAGAAAACAAAGAGCAAGTTGGTAGATTTAAACTAAACTTTAACAATAAGTGTATTATATATAAATGGTCCAAACACCTAAGTAAAAGGAGGAGAGTGTGAAATTGTATAAAAAAGCAAGACTCAACTTTATTCTGCTTACACGACACAAACAAGTTCAATGTAACACTATTCAAAAGAAAGTTGTAGAGATTGTATTAATATCAGGCAAAGTAGATTTCAGAGCATACAATATCATGGTCATAAAAAGGTCATTTCATAATAATAAAGAGAGGAGTCAATTCATCAGGAGGACATAATACATACCAAACACTTAACAGAGTTTCAAAATATATGAAGCAAAAACTGATAGAATTGCAATGAGAAATAGACAAATTCAAATTTATCATCAGATATTTTGATATCCTTCTCTCAATAAACGATAGAACGTGCAAACAGAAAATCAGTAAACATTCAGAAGACTTGAATTAAACCTTCAGCCAAGTTGTCTTAGTTGACATTTATAAACAAGTCCATCCCAAAATAAAACAGAAAAATGCACATTGTTTTTAAGTGAAAAGGAAAAATTTACCAAGAAAGACCACATTTGAGGCAAGAAAACAAAACATCAAATTTAAATGGATGCAAGTCATACAAAGTATATTCTCTGATCACAATGGAATTAAACTACAAATCAATGGCAAATATATCTCTGGAAAATCTTCAAATAACTGGAAACAATAAAGCCATTTCTACATACCCTATGACTCATAGAAAAAACTAAAGGAGAATTAAAGTATATTTAAAGCTGAATGAAAACAAAAATATACCATTAATATTGTGGTTGCTGCTAACTCAGTCCTAAAGGGGAAATTATAGCACCAATTTCCTATCTTATAAAAAGGCCCAATTCCAAGATCTCACCTTCCATCTGAAGAGTCTAGTAGAAGAAAGGCAAAGTAAACCCAAAGGAAGCAAAAGAAAGGAAAATAATAATGATCAGAGCAGAAATCAATGAAATACAAAATTGAAAAAAATCAGAAAAACAATGAAATCAAAAACTTCCCATTTAACAAGATAAATAAAACTGAAAATACTCTAGGCAGACTGATTGGGAATAACAAAAAGTAAACATAACTTGTCAGCAGCAGGATTGAGATTATGACATAACTATAGATTCTAGAGATATTTAAAGATAACAAAAACAGGCAAGAGTTAAAATCCTGAGTGAGAGAGAAACTGAAACTGGTGAAAAGCCAGTTCCATCTTAGGATATTTATCAATTTTAGGTACAATTAGAGGCAAAGAAACAAGACTTAGGCCCTTCTTGGCAGAAAATTACTGTGGTGAGATTATAAAAAGTAACAGTAACAATTTTGAATGCAGAAAAAGGAAGGCATAAAGAGGAATTTATGGTCTTCATTGCATATTTCAAGAGAGGCTGAAAATGAATGATTTAAACTTCCATTTCAAGTAACTATAAAATCAAATCAAGCACAAGGAAAGTAGAAGAAAAAGTAGTGAGGATAAGAGTAGAAATCATTGAAACATTTAATAAATACAGGAATTCAACACACTCACACACACTCATGTGTAAGTATATTTAAAAACTTAACAATTCTGTTCCATTTATCTGTGTGTCTGTTTTTCTGCCAGTACCATGTTGTTTTGATAATTATAGCTTTGTAATATATTTTGAAGTCAAGGAGTGTGATATCTCCAGCTTTGTTCTTTTTTCTCAGGATTGCTTTGGCTATTCAGGGTCTTTTGTTGGCATTCAGATCAATGGAACAGAATTGAAAGTCCAGGAATAAAACCACACACCCACTGACTGCTAATCTTCGACAAAGGAGCCAAGAACATACAATGGAGAAAGTAAAGTGTCTTCAATAAATGGTGTTGGCAAAACTGGACGGCCACATACAAAAGAGTGAAACTACACCATATGCAAAAATTAACTCAAAATGGATTACAAACTTGAATGTAGGACCTGAAAACATAAAACTGTTAGAAGATAACATAGGCAGTACACTCTTTGACATCAGTCTTAGTAGTATCCTTTCAAATACTATATCTACTCAGGCAAAGGAAACAAAAGAAAAAATAAACATATGGGACTACATCAGACTAAAAAGCTTCTACAGGGCAAAGGAAACCATGAACATTCAAAAAGACAACCCACCAACTGGAATAAAATATTTGCAAATCATATAACAGAAAGAAGTTAATTTCCAAAACATATAAAGAACTCATACAACTCAACAACAAAAAAAATGAACAACTCAATCAAAAAATTGGCAGGGGATATGAACAGACACTTTTCCAAAGAAGATATACAGATTGCCAACCGGAACATGAAAAGATGTTCAACATCCGTAATCATTAGGGAAAACGCATCAAAATTACGATGAAATATCACCTCACACCCATCAGAATGCTTATAATTAACAAAATAAGAAATAACAACTGTTGGAGAGGATGTGGGGAAAAGGAAATCCTCATACACTGCTGATGGGAATGCAAACTGGTGCAGCCATTATGGAAAATAGTATGGAAATTTATCAAAAAATTAAAAATAGAAATGCCATGTGATCCAGCTATCCCACTACTGGATATTTATCCAAAGAACATGATATCAACAATTCAGAGAGTTTTATACATCACTATGTTCATCACAGCATTATTCACAATAGCCAAGATGTGGAAGCAACCCAAGTGCCCATCAATGGATGCATGGATAAAGAAGATGTGGCATATATATATATATATACACACACACACATATATATATATGTAATGGGATACTACTCAGCCATGAAAAAGACATAATTGTTCCGTTTGTGACAACATGGATGGACCTTGATGGTAGTATTGTAAGTGAAATAAGTCAGAGAAAGACAAGCTCCATATGATTTCACTCATATGTGGAAGATAAACAGACAAACACATAGATAAGGAGAACCAATTGGTGGTAACCAGAGGGGAAGCAGGTGGGGTGAGGGCAAAAGGGATAAAGGGGCACATATGCATGGTGACAGAAAAAAACTGGACTGTTGGTGGTGAACACGATGCAGTCTATACAGAAACTGAAATACAGTGATTTACACCTGAAAATTATGCAATGTTGTGAGACAATATCACCAGAATAAAATAATTTTAAAAGAAAAGGATTACAAAACTGGGGGAAAAATAAAGTTAACCAACCCAAAAGTTGGCTTTATGAAAAGATAGTAAAATTTATAAACAAAGACACAAATTATTGGTACCAGGAATAAAAAAAAAGAAAGTCATCATACTTGCTCCCAAAATCAAAAATGATGATAAATTATAAAATGTTTGTGACAATAAATATGACCTTTTGAATGAAATGGACAAATTCCTCAAAAATGCAACTTACCAAAGTTGTCAGATGAAAAAAATTTGAATAAGCCAACACATATTAAAGAAATTAAATCTGTTGCTTTAAGACTTTCCCACAAGGAAACTTTCAGATCCAGTTGGCTTTATTAATGAAATGTTTCAAATATTTCCAAAAGATACATCTCCAATCTTTGATGAGGTTTTTATGGGAAATAGAAAAACAGGAAAGACTTCTCAGCTCTTTTTATGAGGTCATACAATACGATACAAACCAAGACAAAATCATTACCAAAAAGGAAATTATAAACTAATTGCTTTCATGTACACACATTGAAAAATCCTAAGCAAATATTGGCAAATAGAATTAGCAATAAAGGTATAATGTACTATGATCGTGTTATTAAGTCTAGGAGTGCAATATTGTTGTAATATTGAAAACTCAATTGGAAAATTCACCACATAAACAGGAAAAATGGAGAAAAATCATGATTATCTTAAGTGCAGAAAAAGCATTTCCCAAAATTCAACAATCATACTAGATAAAAATGCTTAACAAACTAGAAATAAGAAGGAACATAATTTGATTTAAAAAAATCTACAAAAATCATACAGCAAACATCATACTTAATGATGAATTATTGAAAGCTTTCCTTCCAGACCAAGAATGAGACATGGATGCCTAATACCACTGCTTCTATTCAATATTGTACGGATAGCCTGGAAAGCACAATGAGGTATGAAAAATACATAAAAGGGCAAAACATTAGAAAAGAAGAAATAAGCTGGCACTGCTTGCAGGCATGATTGGGTTTGTAACAAAACTGAAAAGACATTGGCAGGGCCATTGGAGACAATATAAGTATACAAAACACAATTGTATTTCTGTACACCAGTGACAAACAAATGTAAAACAGATTTTTTTTTAATGATACCTTTTACAATGGCATTAAAACACATCAAATACTGTTCCTGGGAATAAATCTAGTGATTTCTATGTGAGACATCTACACTAAAACTACCAAGTGTTGCAAAAAGAAGTCTCAAATAAATGGAGGGATATACCATGTTATTAATGAAAGCCTCAATATTGTAAATATGTCAGCTTCTTCCCAAGTACTCTATAGATTCTACTTAATTACAATCAATCCTAGTAAGATTTTGTGGGCAGATTTTGACAAACTGTTTCCAGAACCTCATGGAAATGCAAAAGGATAAGAAAAGACAACGAAAATCTTGAAAAACACCATGAGTGGGTTTACAATATCAGCTGTCGTGATTTATTATAAACCTATAGTAATTAAGATAGTGTGGTAGTGGCACAGGAATAGACGAATTAACCAATGGAATAGAATAGGGTCCAAAAACAGACTCAAACATAGACAGTCACCTGATTTATGACAAAGAAGACACTATAGTTCACCGGGAGAGAATAGTCTTATCAATAAATGCTGTTGAATCATCTGAATAGGAATACTGAAAAAGTGCAGTTGAGTCTCTAGCTCACACCATAGTCAAAAACTTTGCTTTGCTGACTTAAGTGTGACTGGTACGCAACAAAGCATTTTGAAGAAAACATAGGAGAACATCTTTGCTGCCTTGGATTTAACAAAGACTTCTTAAACAGGATACAAAATGGAATAATTATAAAGGGAAAATGATATATAGACTATACTAAAATCAAGAAGGTCAGCTTATCAAAAGACCCCACTAAGAGAGTGAAAATAAGATCTACATTGAGAGAAATTATTTGTAACATATAATTTCTGACAGATGATTTATATCCAGAATATACAAAGAAATACTATATTATAAACAAATAAGAAAAGAGGATGGCAATGCAATAAAAAAAAATGATCAAGAGCCAGCCCGGATGGCCTAGTGGTTAAAGTTCAGTGCACTCCACTTCAGCAGCCCGGGTTCAGTTCTTGGGCATGGAACCACACCATTCATCTGTCAGTAGCCATGCTGTGGCGGCTCACATAGAAGGAATAGAAGGACTTACAATTAGAACATACAACTATGTACTGGGGCTTTGGGAAGGAAAAAAAAAAAGAGAGGAAAATTGGCAATAGATGTTAGCTCAGGGCGAATCTTTCCCAGAAAAAAAAAAAAGAGATCAGGAGAACTAAACAGTGTTCAAAAACAAAGTTTCAAAATGGTCACTATTCATATGAAAAAATGCTATACTCAATTAGTTATCAAGGAAATATATATTAAAACCACAAAATATATACGCCAGAACTGCTGTAATGAAAAGGAGGAAAAATATGAAATGTTGGCAAGGATTTAGAACAACTAGAACTCTCATATACCGTTTTCAGTATGACTTCTATGCAGAAAATTCCTCTCTGGCTCCCAAGAGGATTCTGGATCAACACTTATACACAAGGATGCACCCACTTCTGTCTAAGACAAGGGAAGAGAGCAAGTGTCTTCAAATAATAATAAAACCCAGAATCAGGTCAGAGGCATCATCATGGTTCCCAAGGGTCCGACTAGGTTAGTGTGGGATTCAAGCAAGCTATTGGAAAGCAAGATCACAACCCCAGGGAGCCAGGAATGACTACACAGATTGAAGAGCCCTTGTGTGTTCAAGATAAGCGGGTAAGTTTCCATGTATATCAGAACCTGAGGTGAGGTTGGTAGGAAGGATAAATGATGCCATATACTAATATCTATATGCACCCCCAGCTCCCTTCCTCCCAGGATCCACTAGAAACCAGACAAAGGACAACAAGAGTAGTTCTAGATCCCACTGCTAGTTCACCTGAATCTGCAGATATATATCAGTCAGTGTTGGTTCACTGATCCAGCCAGTGCCTGTGACCTAGAAGATCCAGGTAAAGGCAGCATCAAATATTATGCTTCCTTTCAGTCCATATCTGTTATTAATCTTTCAAACCCAATTGAAGACTAAACTCTTATATGAAATGTTTTATTACATGACGTTTCAGAGACTTCTCTATCGGCTCTACATATCTAAGGCATGACAAGTGTACACTGGGTTTTGGTACCTATAAATGGCTCCCACTGTAGATATCTATTCTCCAACTTAAATTGTTGGTTGACTTTATGCATTCTATGCCTTGAGATTCAAATCTAAATAAGATCCTGGTCAGGCTTTAAAGATCTCACAGACTAGTGTGAAGGTAAGACACAGAAACACACGATGAAAAAATAACATGATGTGAACTATGGCAGATCAATGTCCAGGTTGTTATGGGAGATCAAAGAAGGTACATTTGGTTGTTTGGGGTGTGGGACTATTTCTGTTACAGAGCAAGGGCTTGCTACCCGATGCACACAGAGGCCAATACCACGGCACTGGCTTTTGAGAAAAGGAAAAGCTTTACTGTGAGGTTGACCTGCAAGGAGACAGGAGGCAATGTTCTCAAATCTGTCTCCCCCATCCAGGGCTTGGGGCAAAATTTAAGAGATTAGGGGGAACAGATTGGTATGTGGAAGTGCTGGCAGGGCAGCATTGATTGAGGGCTTTAAACATTGATGGTAAGGTGTGGAAGGGGTTTTAATACTGGATATTTCCTAGAAAATGGACCCCTCATTGTTGATAAGAGTCCAGCTTTCAAGTTCCAATTGTGTCCTGGCTCTTGGTTTCCACGGGGGAGTCGGGAAGAATCTTTGGTTTGGGGTGTTATTTCAGGTCAAGATTTTCTCCTTTGTACATGCTGTGGCTATGTGGCTTGCATTTTTTGGCTTGCCCCTGAAAAACAACTTTAACCTTCTGCTGATAAATGGGATCAGTTTAAACTGATCCTAGAGGGCCTGTGGTTACAAATCTCTCCTTTTGTTGTTTATTCCTCAATTTTGAGGGAAGCGGGGTGATAACCACTCTAGTTGCTTCCTATTGGTGAGGGACATAGGTTGTTTCATCTTTTTTTGTGTATGTGTGAGGAAGATTGGCCCTGAGCTAACATCCATGCCCACCCTCCTCTATTTCATATGTGGGTCACTGCCACAGCATGGCTTGATGAGAAGTGTGTATGTCTGTTCCTGGGATCCAAATATGCAAACTCTAGGCCAGTGAAGTGGAGCAAGTGAACTTAATCACAATACCACCAGGTAGGCCCCTGTTCTATTGTAATTGAACCAGTTTCCTAGTCCTGAAAATAGGTCAGTCTAGTTAAATTTATTCCAAAGGTGGTGATGCAGGTGGGCTCCCAAAGTTAGGCCTATCTTGTGTGAGCAAGTGACCGGGTATTTAATAAAAGTCATTTCTAAAGAGATAAAAAGAAAAAAAAAAGTTAATTCTTGGAGAAAATTATAAAACAATTCCTGAGCCCAGGGGACAGCCAGTCAAGAAAATTTCTAGATGTCAGGGTCAAAGCATCTTTTGCAGTTTGAAATGTCTCTGATGATGTCATCAGGTGTACAGGTATCTGTCTGAGTGGCTTACACAGAAATGGGCATGAATATTGTGTAAACATGGGCTATCATGGTGATCTCTATTAGTTTATATCAACTTGGCCAGCTATAGTTTGCATGGCTTCAGGAAAAAGGGTGGTTTCAGTTCTCAATGACTCCAAATGAAAAGGATGGAAACATTGAAAATGTTAGTTTAGAGATTTATAGCCAGATATTTGAGGCAAGTGGAAGAACTCAGGATCCAGTCCAGTTTGCAGATAGAAAACAAAAACCTCAAAGACAATTAACAGAACTAGGATCTTATATCCACAAATGTGTAGTATAGTTTCTAATGAAACATAATTTTTCTCTCTAAAATCATCCTCATTTTTTTCCCCAAAGCCCCAGCAGATAGTTGTATGTCATAGTTGCACATCCTTCTAGTTGCTGTATGTGGGATGTGGCCTCAGCACGGTCAGAGAAGCGGTGCGTCGGTGCACGCCTGGGATCGAACCCGGGCCACCAGCAGTGGAGCGTGCGCACTTAACCACTAAGCCACTTGGCTGGCCCTAAAATAATCCTCATTTTTAACAAAAATAGTCAAATTAAGACTAATTGATTTGCAAAATCAGTCTAGTTTCAACAAACTTGGCACAATTATTTACAGAAGTACAGCAAGAATAGCAATAAATCATATAGGCTCTTTTAAATCTCCTTTGCTGGAACTTGTTATAAGGAATCTCAGATTGAAATTTAAAGACCCCTCACAGCCAGGAAACCCAAACTAAGGACTTGTCATCAGACTCTGTGTCCAATACCTATAGATATGGGTGAATTTCTCTGTTTTTGAGGTTACCAAAATATCCTGATGTTCTTGTAAATTGCCAGGAAGTGATTGTCTTTACTCACGTGGTAAGGTTCCTGGGAATCCCGTAAGCAAGGAAAACAAAAGCAAGGTACAATTTCCAAGTGGCATTATTTGTTCCGTAAAGTCAATTTTTGTTCTTTAATGCTGTTTGGTCATACCTGAGTCCATGCACGTTTCCTTCCAATATGACATTCCAATCAAAATCTCAGTAATATAACCAATGTTTCCAATTATGTCTTACTGAACTTCTGTAAATAACCAAATTGCCATGAAAACAAGAATACTCACTCATCAAGAGTTTTCAAATTCTGGATGGATCAGACAGGGAGAAAAAGATGTTTCAATTCCACTTACAAAGGTACAATTTCCAAATTGTTATAAGTATAGTTAGCTTAAAAGAAAAGGTTTCCCAGGGCCGGCCCTGTGGCTTAGCGGTTAAGTGCGTGTGCTCCGCTGCTGGCGGCCCGTGTTCGGATCCCAGGCGTGCACCGAAGCACCGCTTGTCCGGCCATGCTGAGGCCGCGTCCCACATACAGCAACTAGCAGGATGTACAACTATGACATACAACTGTCTACTGGGGCTTCAGGGGGAAAAAAAAAAGGAGGAGGATTGGCAATAGATGTTAGCTCAGAGCTGGTCTTCCTCAGCAAAAAGAGGATGATTAACATGGATGTTAGCTCAGGGCTGATCTTCCTCACAAAAAAAAAATAAGAAAACAAAAGAAAAGGTTTCCTTAATCTGGAAAAACAAAATATTTAAAAAGTCAGCAATATTTCAATCAAATGTCATAAAGATTATAATGATCCTCATCTGTTAGTTCAATCCCATGTAATCAATTCTTTCTCTTGATCTTCTGTTAGCAACTTTTACAAAACTATCACTTTCTCCATTAGAGTTCTGTAATTTCTTACCTAGTTCAGTTTTATGATCTGAAAGTTTATAGAAACCTGTATTGTAGAGTAAGTGTCAGAGTTCTTTCCATGAATCTCTATAAGATGAAACTTACATGCAAAAGCATCTGGGTAAAACTGTCTGTAAATAGTAAAAGACTTAAAAATGGCAATTGACAAAGAAACTTTGGTTATTTCTGTTACATATAACAATTTAAAGTAACTAGAATTGTGACTGATAACCAGGATAGATCATAATTTTAGGAATGTTATATAATTTTTAAAACACTTATATTAATAACATTCACTCACACAATATAACCTAAGAAGGTTTGTCATCATTTATTTGACAATGCTTCCCACGTAATTTAACATACCAAACAAGTCTAATTAGTTTACTATCTCCCTCTTTATACAAAGAGAATAAATTCTTTTTTTTTTTTTGATGAGGAAGATTGGCCCTCAGCTAACGTCTGTGGCAATCTTCCTCCACTTTGTATGTGGGATGCCGCCACAGCATGGTTTGATGAGCATTGCACAGGTCCATGCCCAGGATCTGAAGCTGTGAGCCCCGGGCCAATGAAACAGAGTGCACAAACCTAACCACTATGCAATTGGGCCAACCCTAAGAACAGATTCTTTGAGAAATCTCAAGGACTTGTTGGAAATTCCCAAAGTTACTATCAGGTCAAAAGAAAGATTTTATTTAGGATTTGAATTTTGGGAATTTTGTAAAAAATATCCAAAGATTTTAAAACACTTGGTCAAATAGGAAACAATGCTTAGTTATCTATTTAATCAAAGTAATAACAGAAGATGTTAAAGGCAAACATACAGAAGTAAACAGTTAAATAAAGCTTAGGTCTCTTAATAGAAAGACTTCAGCCCTTTAGAACATAAGAAATTATTTGGACAAAACATTGAATTTCTGTCTTTTAGGTAGACTTACTCAAAGGTAAAGAAAAATATTTTCTAATCTCTTTATCAAGAACAGACTGAAAGTCTAGGAAAATTATCCTTTTAAGAGAAGAAAAACCAAATTTTAATTTTTGTACCAGCTTACTTTTGATATTAAAACTTATTCACTTAGTTGAATTCATTTTAATCTTAGCCAACTTGACCACACACAAAACTCTTTCCTAAGGGTTCGTCTTCCGCAAAGCTTCTGTAATTTCCTTTTTATGTTTAGAATTTGTCCCAGGAATTTTTTCTTCCCTCTTAGTACTTCAAGACAAATTTATCTTTTCTGACAAAACAAAGATAAATATCTGTATTCCTTAAATCTTCTTTACTTAAAACACACATCTTACTTTTTTTTCATTATTTTATTTTGACATCCTATGAATTGGAAGATACACAAATACTGTCTAAAAAGATCTGCTTCTTCATAGAAAATTTTTCAGTGTGGCACAAAACGTGTTTACTAATAAAGCCCAAGAGTATTTCCAGTTTCTCTGTAACAAGAAGCCAAAGGTAAATAAATCTATGTTTAGTAATTCATATCTAATATTATATCTTATGTGGAAATGATCTAGATACTCAATAGATCTTATCATTTAAATTAATTTAGCAGAATTCTAAGGTTTCAAGTTACCAAAATTCTTTTGATGCTATTTTAAATACATACAACACAACACATAATTTTTATTGAAAAGTTCACCCAAAACTTTTGTCTTTTTCATGTATATTTAGTTTACTTGTTCCCAATAATTTAGATTGCCTAGAAGATTTAATTAGACATTAGGTAAAATTAGCTATCACTCTAAATTATTATTTTTGCTAACAAGTTTTGTAACAGAGATAGCATGAGCTTATTTGACCAATAAAACCTGGTAGAATAAAGGTTGCATACCCGCATCATATCCAGTGTTGACATCTCACATTCCTATTTCAATCAATCTAACAAACTTAAATAAACTTTCACTTACCAAAGACTATTTTATATAATGTTAACTTGAATAACATTTGGGTTAGTTTCTATCAAGTTTATATAAATGCTTACTTTAGGCCAGTTGAATAGAGTTCTTTTAGAAATTGTACCATCAAGGTATAAAAAAAAATCACATGTCCAATATTTGCGGACACACATGTAGAGAGCGTCCACAGCTATTGTTTTAAAATTACTGCCATGAATCAGATACAGTAATATATTCCTCACTAGTTATGAATTCAAATTTTGTTTTAAGCTTTTTCTACTAATATTTGTAGAGAAAACACTTAAGATGCTTGAGTTTGACTGAGGGCACTCTACAGGAGGTTTTTCTTTCCGTGTTCTCTCTTTTTCCTTCAGTCTTAGGAATTGGTGATGGACTAGATGACAGTTCCCAGAAAGGTTACAAGCATTTTGAGATAAGAGAAATGAGTGGAATCTGAACTGCCTCTAGAGCTACATTTCCAGTCTTGCAAGGATTTTTAGGATAAGGACAGTTGCTCTTAATTCCTCAGAAATTGGGTTGTAACTTAGATGGCATTATAGATTGTTCTACCTGTCCCACTACCTCATCCCTAATTTTCCTCTTTCCCTTTGGGTGCTTAGTTTTATTTCTTTCTTTCTTTCTTTCTTTATTTAGTTTTTATTGTGAAATTTTTGTTGTACATTATTGTTTATCAATCACCATATAAACGCATCCCTTCACCCCTTGTGCAAACTCCCCACCCCGCTAGCCCCTGGTAATCACCAAACAGTTCTATCTGTTTGTCTTTCTCTTTCTGGCTTATTTCACTTATAATACCCTCCCGGTCCATCCATGTTGTTGCAAATGGGACGATTTTGTATTTTTTTATGGCTGAGTAGTATTCCATGGTATATATATACCACATCTTCTTTATCCAATCATCAGTTGAGGGACAGTTGGGTTGCTTCCATGTCTTGGTTATAGTGAATAATGCTGCAATGAGGTGCATAAGCCTCATTTGGATTGTTGACTTCAGGTTTGTTAGGTAGATACCCAGTAATGGGATAGCTGGATCATAGGGTATTTCTATTTTTAAGTTTTTGAGGAATCTCCATACTGTTTTCCATAAAGGCTGCACAAGTCTGCATTCCCACCAGCAGTGGATTAGGGTTTCCATCTCTCCACAGCATCTCAAACATTTGTTGCTTTTTGTCTTGGTGATTGTAGCCATTCTAACAGGTATAAGGTGATATCTTAATGTGGTTTTGATTTGCATTTCCCCGAAGATTAGTGATATTGAGCATCTTTTCATGTGCCTATTGGCCATCTGTATATCTTCTTTGGAGAAGATATAGTCTGTTCATTTCCTCCGCCCATTTTTTGATTGGGTTGTTTTTTTGTTATTCAGTAGTGTGAGTTCTTTATATATTATGTAGATTAATCCTTTGTCAGATATATGGTTTGCAAATATTTTTTCCCAGCTGGTGGGGTCCCTATTCATTTTGATCCTGGTTTCATTTGCCTTGTAGAAGCTCTTTAATCTGATGAAGTCCCACTTGTTTATTTTTTCTTTGGTTTCCCTTGTCTGAGTAGACATGGGATTCAAAAAGATCCCTTTACAGCTCGTGATGAGTAGGGTACTACCTATATTTTCCTCCAGGTGTGTTATAGTTTCAGGTAACACCTTCAGGTCTTTGATCCATTTTGAGTTAATTTTTGTGTATGGTGAAAGAAGATGGTATACTTTCATTCTTTTGCAAGTGGCTGTCCAGTTTTCCCAGCACCATTTATTGAAGAGACTTTCCTTTCTCCACTGTATGTCCTTAGCTCCTTTGTCAAAGACTAGCTGCCCATAGATATAAGGTTTTATTTTGGGACTTTAAATTCTGTTCCATTGATCTGTGTGTCTTTTTTGTACCAGTACCATGCTGTTTTAATTACTATCACTTTGTAGTATGTTTTGAAGTCAGGGATTGTGATGCCTCCAGCCTTGTTCTTCTTTTACAGGATTGCTTTAGCTATACGGGGTCTTTTGTTGCCCCATATGAATGCTAGTATTCTTTGTTCTATTTTTGTGAAGAATGTCCTTGGGATTCTGATTGGGATTGCACTGAATTTGTAGATTGCTTTGGGTAGTATGGACATTTTAACTATGTTTATTCTTCCACTCGAGTGCGTGGAATATTTTTCCATTTCTTCATGTCATCATTGATTTCACTCAATAATGTCTTATAGTTTTCATTGTATAGCTCTTTCACTTCCTTGGTTAAATTTATTCCTAGATATTTTATTCTTTTTGTTACAATTGTAAACGGGATTGTCTTCTTGAGTTCTTTTTCTGTTAGTTCGTTGTTGGTATATAGAAATGCAACTGATTTCTGTAAGTTGATTTTGTACCCTGCCACTTGGCTATAGTTTTTGATTATTTCTAACAGTTTTCCAATGGATTCTTTAGGGTTTTCTATATATAAGATCATGTCATCTGCAAACAGCAAGAGTTTCACTTCTTCATTGCCTATTTGGAGTCCTTTTATTCCTTTTATTTGCCTAATTGCTCTGGCCAGAACCTCCAGTACTATGTTGAATAAGAGTGGCGAGAGTGGGCACCCTTGTCTTGTCCTTGTTTTCAGAGGGATGGCTTTCATTTTTTCCCCATTGAGTATGATGTTGGCTGTGGGTTTGCCATATATGGCCTTTACTATGTTAAGGTACTTTCCTTCTATACCCATTTTGTTGAGAGTTTTTAGCATAAATGGATGTTGGATCTTGTCAAAAGACTTCTCTGCATCTATTGAGATGATCGTATGGTTTTTATTTCTCATTTTGTTAATATGTTGTATCACATTGATTTATTTGCAGATGTTGAACCATCCCTGTGTCCCTGGTATAAACCCCACCTGATCATGGTGTATGATCTTTTTAATGTATTGCTGTATTCTGTTTTCCAATATTTTGTTGAGGATTTTTGCATCTATGCTCATCAAGGATATGGTCTGTAATTTTCCTTCTTAGTATTGTCTTTGCCTAGCTTTGGTATCAGGGTGATGTTGGCCTCATAGAATACATTGGGAAGTGCTCCATATTCCTCTATTTTTTGGAATAGTTTGAGAAGGAGAGGTATTAAGTCTTCTTTGAATGTTTGGTAAAATTCTCCAGAGAAGCCATCTGGTCCTGGACTTTTATTTTTTGGGGAGGTTTTTGATTACTGTTTCAATCTCTTTACTTGTGATTGGTCTATTCAGGTTCTCTATTTCTTCTTGATTCAGTTTTGGGAAGTTGTATGAGTCTAGGAATTTATCCACTTCTTCTAGATTGTCCAATTTTTTTGGCATACAGTTTTTCATAGTATTCTCTTATAATCTTTGTATTTCTGTGGTATCTATTGTAATTTCTCCTTTTTCAATTCTATTTTTATTCATTTGAGTCTTCTCTCTTTTTTTCTTGGTGATTCTGGCTGAGGGTTTGTCTGTTTTGTTTATCTTCTGAAAGAACCAGCTCTTTGTTTCATTGATCCTTTCTACTGTTTGTTTAATTTCAATTTCATTTATTTCTGCTCTGATTTTTATTATTTCCCTCATTCTGCTGACTTTTGGCTTTGGTTGTTCTTCTTTTTCTAATTCTGTTAGGTGTAGTTTGAGGTTGCTTATTTGGGCTTTTTCTTGTTTGTTAAGGTGGGCCTGTATTGCTATGAGTTTCCCTCTCTGGACCACTTTTGCTGCATCCCATATGAGTTGGTACCATGTATTTTCATTTTTATTTGTCTCCAGATATGCTTTGATTTCTCCTTTAATTTCATCAATGATTCATTGGTTGTTCAGTAGCATGTTGTTGAGTCTCCACAGCTTTGTCACTTTCCTGGTTTTTTCCTTGTAGTTGATTTCTAACTTCATGGCATTATAGTCTGAAAAGATGCTTGTTATGATTTCAATCTTCTCAAATTTATATAAGCATGCCTTGTTTCCCAACATATGGTCTATTCTTGAGAATGTTCCAAGTGTGCTTGAGAAGAATGTGTAATCTGCTGTGTTTGGATGGAGTGCTCTGTATATGTCTATTAAATCCATCTCATCTAGTTTTTCATTTAGGTCCATTATTTCCTTATTTATTTTCTGTCTGGATGATCTGTCCGTTGATGAGAGTGGGGTGTTAAGATGCCCTACTACTATGGTCTTGTTGTTAATATCTCCTTTTAGGTTTGTTAATAGTTGCTTTATGTACCTTGGTGCTCCTGTATTGGGTGCATATATATTTAAAAGTGATATGTCTTCTTGGTGGAGTGTCCCTTTTATCATTATACATTTTCCCTCTTAGTCTTTCATTACCTGTTTTATCTTGAAGTCAACTTTGTCTGATATAAGTATGGCAACACCTGCTTTCTTTTGTTTGACATTAGCTTGGTGTATTGTCTTCCATCCTCTCACTCTGAGCCTGTGTTTTTCTTTAGAGCTGAGATGTATTTCCTGGAGGTAACAGATTGTTGGGTCTTGTTTTTTAATCCATCCCACCACCCTGTGTCTTTTGATTGGAGACTTCAGTCCATTTACATTTAGGGTAATTATTGATATATGGGGCCTTGTTGTTGTTATTTTATCGCTCTTTTTCTGGTTCTTTTGCATTTCTTTTGTTTCTTGTCCCGTGTGTTTCAGATTACCAATTTAGTTTGGTAGTTCTGTATGGGGGTTCTCTTAGTTTTCTCTTTCTTTATTGTGTGTGATTCTGTTCTGATTATTTGGTTAGTGGTTACCATGAGGTTTGTATAAAAAATCTCATGGATGTGATAGTCCATTTTTTGATGGTCTCTTATTCCCTTAGACTAAGTTGATTCAATCCCTTTCCACTTCCCCTTCTAAGTTATTGTTGTCACATCTTATTCCTTCTTGTGTTGTTAGTTCATGTTTAACATGATTATATTTATATTATATTTATGATTGGTGCTTACCTTCCCTTGATCTTTGGTTTTATATTTAAGTGTTTGCTAATCTATTTTGATAGAGGACTACATTTTTTCTGGTTTTGTCGACCTATTTTCCTCCCTTTTCAGAACTTCGAATGTCCTTTCTCTTTTATCCTCAGGGATGAGGACCTTCTTGAGCACTTCTTGTAGTGGGTGTCTTGTGGCAATGAACTCCCTTAGCTTTTGTTTATCTGGGATAGTTATTATTTCTCCATCATATCTGAATGATATTTTTGCTGGATAGAGTATTCTTGGCTGAAAGGTTTTGTCCTTCAGAATTTTGAACATATTGTTCTGCTCTCTCCTAGCCTGTAATGTTTTTGTCAAGAAATCCACTGAGAGCCTTATAGGAAATACTTTGTATTTTATTGTTTTTGTCTAGCTGCCCTTAATATTTTTTCTTTGTCATTGACTTTTGCCAGCTTTACTACTATATGCCTTGGATAGGGTCTTTTCATGCTGATATATTTCGGAGATCTATTTATTTCATTCACTGGTATTTCCAACTCCTTCCCCAGGTTTGGGAAGTTCTCAGATATTATTTCTTTGAATAAGTTCTCTGCTCCTTTTTCACTCTCTTCTCCCTCTGTGATACCTAAATCCTTATGTTGGATTTCCTAATTGAGTCAGATATTTCTCGGAGAGTTTCTTCATTTCTTTTCAGTCTTAATTCTCTTTCCTCCTCCATCTGGAGCATTTCTGCATTGCAGTCCTCAATATCGCTAATTCTTTCCTCCATATTGTTGGCTCTGATGCTTAAGGCTTCCAGATTTGTCTTTGTCTCCGCTATTATGTTTTTCATCTCTAAGACTTCTGATTATTTTTTTTTTTACAGTTTCAATCTCATTTGTGAAGAAACTCCTGATTTCAATGAGTTGTCTGTCTGTGTTTTCTTGTATTTCATTAAGCTTTTTTATGATGGCTCTTTTGAATTCTCTGTCGTTAAGTTTATACATTTCCATGCTTTCCAGGTTGACTTCTGGGTGCTTGTCATTTTCCTTTTGGTCTGGAGATTTAATATATTTTTGCATGGTGCCTGTTGGTGTTGGCTTACCTTTCCTCATAGTGAAAATATATGGTCGCAGTTTCCTCTTGCTGCTGCTGGGTTAGGGTCAAGGGCTGTGTATCCTGGCCTGCCTCAATCTGCGGGAACTCTTGTCAGCCCCTGGCTGATCTGTGACATGGCTGAGTGGATACTGCTGGGGGGAAGCATGGGAACAGCTGAGGCTGGAGCGCAGCTAGGCCGATGCAGCTGGGGCTTGGGTGCACATGGGTTGAAGCAGCTGCAGCTGAAGTGCCACTGGGCCAAAGAAGCAGGGGCTGGAGTGCTGCTGGGCTGAAGAAGCTGGGACGCGTGTGCTCTGGGCCAAAGGAGCTAGAAGAGGAGTGTGCTGGGCCAGAGAAGCTGGAACTGGAGTGCGGTGGGCCAAAGTCGCTGGCACCAAGTCAGCTAGAGCCTGAGCACAGGCCAAGCCGAAGCTGCTGGAGCCAGGGATGGTGGGGGGCGGTCAAGCTGAGGGAGCTGGGGCTGTGGCACGGGGAAGCCAGGGAAGCTGGGACTGTGGCTTGGTCCAGCCAGAGCAGCTGGAGCTGTGGTGTGGTGAGGCCTGAGCTTCCACTGCCTCTGGTGTGGGAGTGCAGGCTCGCCCCATTGCTGGTTGGTCCCGGGCACCTGAGGGCCACTGCCTGTGGGGGTGGGGCACAGTCACACTGCCCTTGCTTGTGGGCCCTGGGCGCCTGGGGGCCGCTGCCTCTGGGGAGGGGGCTGAGCTGAAGCACCTCTGTGCTGAAGTGCCAGTGCAGCTGGCCGGGTGGGGGCAGGGTGCTTACTTTCGCCTCCCCCATCTCAGAGGTTTCTTGCCTCGCTGTTGCTCTCTGCTCTCCTGAGGGACTAGCTTGTTGAAACTACCCTCGCAACAGTTCTGCTCCCTCCATAGGGGGATCCCCTTGGGCTGTGAGGAGTCTTGGAGAGTGCCGATTTTCATGTGGCGAGCCGCCCCTTCCCTTTCTCTGAGAGCCGCCTGGTCTCAGTCTCTGGGTCGCAGTCCTTGGGGAAGGAAAGGAGCTCCTCTTACCTCCTTCCACTTCCTCTGGGGATTCCAGTACCTCTGTCCTCAGGTATATGGCTGCCTGGGTGCCTCAGATGTCCCTGTGTTGTGTGAATAGCTTCTGTTGGAATATGAATGCCCTTTTTGTTGTGTATTAGATGGAGAGAGTTCAATGGGGGAAGCTCACTCTGCCATGATGCTGACATCACTCCCTTAGTTTTATTTTATCTTGGGTAAGGAGGCCTAAAAAAATCCCTGCCCTGAATTTCAGCTTCCAACTTGGCCAAATTTCTGATCTTACATCACTAAATTCTTTGAAATAGCTTGTCAGGTTTCATCCAAGACAGTCACTATACCTGGTAGTACTGAGTAACTCCATTATATTGAATGTAATGGTTTCCCAGAAAATCTCTGAGTCTCATTAACTCTGGGAGAATCTCATATTGGGCCATCCTTTGAGGGTAGATTGCGGAGTGTCTGTAAAGCCATGACTTAATAGACTTTTCTTTTAGGTACATTTTATTACTTAACTTTCTGTTACGTTTTTGCTATGAAACTTGCAGTAAAGTTATTTCAAAATTTTGGAGTCTTTGCTTTTAAGTGCACTTTTAAATGATCTTATCTAATCTGCACGTTCCTTCTAATGGTCAGTGTAACTTTTCTGAGTATGGTGGCAGTTTGGTAGGACACCTAGCCACAAATGGAGTGAAACTCACGTTTCTCTCTCACCATCTCTGACTGCAAAATGGAATGCACTCACATTTTTGTCCAACCATATTTCAAGACTCCCAACCTGACAATTATCAAGCCAAGCCCTCAGGACATGAAACCAGCTTAGTGAGATTTTGCTGTCCTTTTTAAATATTTACACCTTCCAGAACCTTTAGGTTTTGAGATATTGTGCCAGAAGATGGTGCACTTGACTCTTTAAAGATTAAATATTTCTTTGTTCCTTGGTTTGGAATCTCAAAAAGAGCCCAGAGTGGCCAAATTTTAAATTATCCCAGGTTATCTTGCCAGCCATTTACAGTTATCTCCATGTTATGAGGTTTTTCCAAGGTGGCTGCAACAAACAATGTCTTTCTAGGGGAGAGTGTTTGGGGTCTGATAGTGAGTGCTTGCAGGAACAACTCCCCCAGAATAACCAGAGGGTCAGCTTTCTCCCTTACATGTTTTGACACCTACAAATTTCAGACGAGTACGCCCCAGATAAGCTGCTGCCACACACTGCTTCACCATAAACAATGAAGTCTCAATAAGATATGTTCTTCAAAAGGGGGTCACCTGAGGACATTGTATGTCATGGACAGACCCTCTGACAGCTCTGTAAAATCCCCAGTCACCTGGGAATGTCACATAGGACCCGAGGAAACATTGCTTCTTTTCTTCGGAGTCAGAAGCCCCTCATAAATTTAATTCCTACAGGAAATTTGTTACTGTCACTGATAAACTCAGTCCCTTAACAGCAAATTCAATTTAGACATCAACACATAGTACAATCGTATATATAAGAAAGATCAGAATGCTAGCCAGATTTCCAGAAGTAACCTAGAACCAGATTGTCAGGAGTAACCCAGAAGCAGATTGCCAGGATTTACTCCAAACCAGGAGTAACTTCATGAGCGAACCTTTTATTCTGTTTCTAATTATCTTGGGTTGTTCAGGCCCAAGTTTCAGGGATCAGCCAGCCAGGAATTCTCAGAATACAAGTCAAACTTATATTTCCAGAGGCTCAAACCAGAGAGACAAGTTAAGGTACAGTCACTTTCTCAAAGTTACTCACCCAGTGCCAAGAAACGTCTTGATCCAGAAGCTATTTATTCTCTTAAAAGTAAAAGAAAAAAAAAATGCTGGGGGCCCTAGAGCATGGCAGAGGGAAAGAGGAATCTGATCAGCTGAGCCTCAAGATAAAATTGTCTAGGCAGCCACTTAGGGTCAATGAAGACACCCTGAATCCCACTGGGGGCTCCAGAGCCTCAGGAAGGTGGTCACAGGACCTAGTCCCTTCATGGCCAACAGGTATTGTTACTGAGCAAGGGCCAGCCACCTGATGTGCACAAAATCTGGCAGCGTGGCATCAGCCTTTGAGAAAAGAAAAGACTTTATTGCAAGGTCGACCAGCAAGGAGACAGGAAGCAAGGCTCTCAAATCTATTTCCATGATCCAGGGCTTGGGGCAAAATTTAAGAGGTTAGGGGGAACAGACTGGTATGCAGAAGTGCTGGTGGGACAGGTTTTGATTGGAGGGCTTTAAACTTTTATGGTGAGATGTGGAAAGGGTTTTAACACCAGATATTCCTAAACTACAGACCCCTTGCTTTTGAGGAGAGTCCAGCTCTCAAGTTCCTATTGTGCCCTGAGACTTTGGTTCTGTTGGGAGGCAGAATCTTTGGTCCCGGGTGCTATTTTAGGTCAAGATTTCTCCTCTGCACACGCTCTGGATACATGACTTGCATTTTTTTGGCTTGCCTCTGAAATACAACTTTAACCCTCTTTTTTGATAAGATGGGGTCAGTTTGAACTGGTCCTAGAGGTCCTGTGGTTACATTTCTTCAGAATAATTTTCCAAGCCTCCAAAAATAGAATTGCTAGATCAAAGAATATCCTCATTAATTTCCAAAAGGATTGTAAAAAGATTTGGTAGCATTTAATACCGTGCAGGCACTTTTAGTGTCTGGCTCTCCTCTCCTTCCTAGGCACATGGAAGATCACAGTTCCCAGCTGCTTTGCACTTAGGGTGGCACACAGAACTAATTCTCATCAGTGGACAGTGATCTGAAGAATCACTTTGTTTTTTAGCCATAAAGTAAAAATAAATAAAGAAATAATTGGATTTGAATATATAGACTACACTTAAATGCAACAACAAAAGCCTCATAGAAAAAAATGAGAAAATAACATGAAAATGTATTTAAATAACAGTATGAACGTAAATGCATACTCAATTTGTTTAAACAACAACAAACACCCTTTTTTCTCCTCAGAAAATTAGCAATGGTTAAAATAAGAAGATTTCAGAGATGAAGGCGGCAGTGCCAGGCCCCACCTCATGTGGCTGCACCGCCCCCTGCACACCTCTGAGCCAGAGCCCAGACACCCAGCTGAGGAGGCAGAGAAAGCTGAAGGACATGCTGGGCACTGTGGTGACTGTAGTCCACGAAGGTGTCATGCAGGCTCGGAGCTGGCCTAGGTCGGAGGAGTTGGAGGTGCTGTGGGCCAGAAGAGGAAGGAAAGAGTTGGCAGGGCAGGGTTGAGGCTAGGAAACGTGAGTCTTAAGTGCGTATGCACAAACAGCGCACTGCACATGCTCTCGGGCCCCTTGAAAGTCATGTGACTATCTGTGCTTTGCGCTCTTTCCCCTTGAGGCTCGTCCTGGGTGCTGAGGACGTGGCATATTGCTGTTGTTCAGCAGATTTTCAAAGTCTAGCATGAAGACAGAGTAAAAGGTGAAATTCAAAACAACTTTATAAGAGCTTTCCTCAGTGCAGAAGGGGAATTTCGCTGTGACCTGACACATTAGTCTTGACCTCCTAGAGGCCAGGCTGTGTCCTACCGCCCTGTGTCCCTACCACAGCCTTTTCTACCCACTTTCTCTCCCTGAATCTCCTTGCGCTTCTGGAGCCCCCAGCCCTCTGTAGAGCCTCAGGGGGTCTGGCAGCGGCAGAGCCTGCTAGGACCCTCCTGCAAGGGCATTTGCCCAAGCCTCAGTGGACAAGGCCAGACCATTCATATCCAAGTCTGAGATCCACCAGAGCTGTACTCTTTATTTTGTAGAGTAAGTCCTCATCATTTGGCAAGTGAAGAGAGAGTGAATTTCAGTCCTCAAAGCAAGTGTCGCCCTAAAGTAGTGTTGTCTATGCACACACATCCCCTGTGAAAAGGGAAAATTCAGATTCTATAGAGTGGAAGAGGAGGAAGCACCCTAAGTGGCAAGAATAGATTCTGAGAGGAAACACCTCTGACGTGAGACTTCTTTTTACAAATTCAAGGGAGAACCTAGAGAGTTTGAAAAGAAAGAAGACTTTGGAACTCCTGGGTCTGCATCTTCCTGGACTTTCTGGCCCAGAAAGAGGGTGGCTTGGGAGGAGTTACCACAACCACAAAGAGGAGGACAGAGGAAGACAGTGGAGAGTGCTTAACCCAAAAGGTTGAGTTAGGAGATGACAGTTACAGAAGAGTCTGGGGTGGGAAAGGAGCCAAAGACCTTTTCAGGTGGGTAAGTGAGAAAACAATGGCTCAGGTAAGGGGGCTAATGGTCTTAATGGAGTAAAATGTTCTCCTCCTTCCTGAAGCCCAGGCTGACTGACATGGGCTAGTCTGCTCACTGTGGCTTCTTTCTTCCCCACCAGCTCTGCCTTCTCTACACTTTCTCCAGAGAAGGAGACCCTGACCCAGTTCCAGGTGAGTTGAATTTTTTTCTCCTGAAATTCTGTCTCATTAGTCAGAGTTAGCTGATCTTTGCTCCTTTTTAGAAAAAAGACATGAACATTTATTGAGCAAGTAATGTCTCTTAGGTACTTTTAGACATTCTGACAATTCCTCTATTTATGTCTTAGAGGAACTGCAAAAATAGATGATTATTTCCATTTTGAGGGTGACGAAAATCTCTCAGAGATAATAAGAGAAGTATTCATGGTCACAAGGTGTTAATTTATAATGAGTAATCATTTTATGGGAAAATATTTTGTGTAAATCTCTTGTTGTATATCAAAATTTCATCTAATATGTATAGCATTCATTGATGATTCCTGGATGAACCACTTATTACTATGATGGCTGCAAAATGGTGACATTATAACTATTATTTTTTTTCCTTTATCATTGTTTTTTCTATAAGGAAGAGTTTCCGTTTCTACTTCATTTATTCATTTATTTGTATCAGACGGAACTCATGGATCTTTATTTTATTCAATGGGTTATAATCTGTTACTGTCATTATTGATTTTGATGCTGAAATTATCCAGATTTGTGCTGTGGGAGTCCATTCAAACCAGCTTCTGTATGCTTTTGACACATATCTATCATTTTTTTTTTTAGTATTTCCTTATTTTTTAGCAAATAAGATGTTTTAGGCTTATCTTATTCTTTCCTTGTCCCAGCCCTGGAATCAGCCATTTCTCCAAAAAGCCTTGGTTCCTTTAAGTGGAGAATGGTATAGTAGAAAGAAAATCTGGGTGCCATGTGTACTCATTGCTACTAAGGCATCATTGCTCACAGGCCATCCCAGTGGACACATCTATATATAAACATGTATACACACATGTACGTATATTTACCTCCACATACATGTACACACACAGATCTATATTTGTGCATTAAAAACCACGAATTCATACTGATACCAGTCCAGCACCATAGATCTAATTCATTCATATCTTCTTCCTTACCCTGTTGTAGCTCCCTTCTCCACAATGAGAAATCTGGCTCTCATTATCCTAAATAGATTTACTCATTTGTTCAATCCTAGAATAACAAGAAAGTAGTTTTCATAGCCCATACACCTATGAAAAGCAAACATACTAACTATAGTTCAATATTTGTTTAAAGCTCTTCTTACCTTAAGACTGAGGATATATAGTCAAAATACTGGTTCAAAAATTACTATGGTAAGTTCTTTTTCTTCCCCTTCAGTGTGGACAGGTTATTCATTTGAAATAGAGTCATGTTCCTTTGGTTTTTTTTGTATCCCTGTTATGGGCTGAATTGTGCCCCCTCCAATTCATATGTTGGAACAATAACCCCCAGGACCTCAGATTGTGACTATTTGGAGACAGGTTCTTTACAGAGGAGATGAAGTTAAAATGATGCTGTTAGGGTGAGCCTGAATCCAATATGACTGGTGTCCTTATAAGAAGAGGAAATTTGGACACAGAAAGAGACACCAGGGGTGGGCATGCACAGAGGAAACACCATGTGAGGATACAGAGAGAAAGGAGCCATCTGCAAGCTAGAGAGGGAGGCCTCAGAAGAAACACAAATCTGCCCACACCTTGATCTTGGACTTCTAGCCTCCAGAACTGTGAGAAAATAGATTTCTCCCTTTTTTATTCTGTTTTAAGATTTTTAAATTTTTTTGGTGAGGAAGATTAGCCCTGAGCTAACATCTGTTGCCAATCCTCCTCTTTTTGCTGAGGAAGATTGTCCCTGGGATAACACCTGTGCCCACCTTCCTCTACTTTATATGTGGGATACCTGCCACATCATGGCTTGATAAGTGGTGCATAGGTCTGCGCCCAGGATCCCAACCTGCGAACCCCAGGCAGCCAAAGCAGAGCACATGAACTTAACCACTACGCCACCATGCTGGCCCCTAGATTTCTCTTTTTAAGCTACCCAATATGTCGTATTTTATCATGGTGGCCCTAACAAACTAATACAATTACATTTTAGAAATTGCCCCCATCTTTGTTATTTTTCTGTATGTAACATTAAGATGATTTCACAGTTGAGAACTATACAAAAAATAATTCTCAAAGAATTGTAGTTCCCCTTTTGCACTTCTATTTCTTCCTCATCTAACCCACCCCTGGAGGTAATCACTCTCATCAGATTTGGCTTTATCCTTCTTGAATTTGTTTACTTGCAAAAATAAGCAAATACATGTCTATTTAGTTATTCCACTTTGTTTTACATAAAGGTGGCATACTATACATTCTTTGCATTTTGTTTGTTTCACAAACATATCATGGAAATCACTGCATATCCACGCAATGGATATCCATTGTATATCTCTCCTTTCACTGCATATCCATCCTTATTATTATTACTTTTTGTAGCTGCATAGTACGCATCAAGAATTGTATTAGTTTCCTAGGGCTGCCATAATTAACTACCACACACTGGGTGGCTTATTCAACAGAAATTGATTGTCTCTTAATTCTGGAGGCTAGAAGTCATATATCAAGGTGTCAGCAGGGTTGGTTCCTTCTGAGGGCTGTGAAGGAGAATCTATTCCAGGCCTCTCTCCTGGCTTCTGCTGGTTTGCTGGCATTTTTTTAAGTTCCTTGGCTTATAGATGCATCACCCTGATCTCTACCTTTATCTTCACGTAGCATTCTCCCTGTGTGCTTGTCTGCCTCTGTGTCCAATTTTCCCCTTCTTATAAGGACATATGGGATTAGGGCCCATCCTAATTACTTCATCTTAATGGATCATCTGCAAGAACCCTAGTTCCCAAACAAGGTACTGGGATTTAGGACTTCAGCATCCTTTTGGGAGACACAGTGAACCCATAATTGTTACGTACCATACCTTACTCAAGCATTCTCTTATATGAGAGCGCTTAGGTTGTTTACAATCTTTGTGTTGTTTAGGTGTTGCAATGAGCAACTTTGTGCATGTATGTTTTCATATTACTGGATGTGTATCTTTCCACTTCTTTGAAGTGTATTCAAGTTGTTAACATATACTTTTTGTATATTTCCAATTAAGCTAATTCTTCATTTATCATTTCTGCTGCTGTAATGGGATTTTCTCTACCATATTTTCTTCTAACTGATTATTAATTATGTGTATGAAGGCTATTGATTTTGTAGGTTAAATTTATATTGTGTTACCTCACTGAATTCTTTTATTATTTGACCTGTTATAAACTTTTTATTTTTAGAGTTTCCAGATACACTATCGTATCACTTGCAGATAGATAGAGTGCTGCATCATCTTTGCCAATCTGCATGCCTCTCATTGATTTATTTTACCTGATTTCTTTGGCCAATATTCACAGTAAAATAAAATAGTGTGGAGATAGTGGGCATCCTTGCTTTCTTGGTGGAACTGCCTCCCATGTTTCTTTTTTTTAAGGTCCTGGCTTTGGGACTGAAGCTTTTTCAGCATCTGTGAAGATATATGTATGATTTTCTATTAGAAATACTAGTCTAGTTCAATCGATTCTCATTATTCATGGTACTTACATTCTATAAATTGTCCGTGAACACTGAGTAAATGAACACTGAACCATTTTTCCTAGGGGAAATACAAGTTTAGGTTCCTGTGACCCTCTGGTCATAACATTTGCATCAACCAACCAGTGTATAAGCATGTTTTATGTGTGTTCGTGTTCAAGACACCTTATTTAATAGGTATTGTTGATTCATTAACATTGAACTCATGGCTATAGCACTATTGTTCATACCTGAGCAATGCTTGTCTGACACATATTTTCTCTGTGAGGTACATCATAACCTCTTGCTTTTAGGATCACTAGATGGCCCTTCAGCCCTACAGTTGTGTGGCATCTTAAACAGCCAACTCACCAACAAAAAGCACAAAAATGCGAAAATCATGGCACTAAACAGATCATGAAAAGGACACTTGTTTACAGTATTAGAGCTGAAAGCAGACGGCCGAGTTGGGATACTCAAATTGTGTGCAGCTCTGTGCATGTCTGCAAATGAGTGTAAAAGCCCTGTGAGAATTGATTTGGGCATTATAAATAAATTTTTTTTTAATAATTTTATTTATTTATTTATTTTTCCCCCAAAGCCCCAGTAGATAGTTGTATGTCATAGCTGCACATCCTTCTAGTTGCTGTATGTGGGACACAGCCTCAGCATGGCCGGAGAACCGGTGCGTCGGTGCGTGCCTGTGATCTGAACCCGGTCCGCCAGCAGCGGAGCATGCCCACTTAACCGCTAAGCCACGGGGCCGGCCCATCACAAATAAATTTTAGCAAGAAGGCAGATTTGCAATATGGCTTCTGTAAATAATAAGGATCGACTATATATTATACAAATGGACTTTCTAAAACCAATCTTGAATTTTTAGAATATATCTTGCATTTTTACCACTTTCCCTATGACTCTATTTTTTTCAAATTTTTACATTTTTATCATATTTTCATTTCACTATTTGTTTTCTTGCCTTTCTTATATTTCCTTTTATGCTTTTCTTTCTTGGGCCTCTTATAATTTAGTGTTCATTTCTGATATAAATTTTTCTTTCCATTTCTTACATGTTCTCTTAATTCTGGTTTAAGTTATATAATTATCCATTTCTATTATGAATTGCTGAATTTCTGATTCAAGGTGTTTTTATATATATACAGGCATACCTTGGAGGTACTGTCAGTCTGGCTCTAGACCACTGCAATGAAGCGAATATAGTCATTCAATTTTTTTAGTTTCCCAGTGAATATAGAAGTTATATTTACACGATAATGTAGTCTAATAAGTGCGCAAAGAATTACATCTAAAAAAATAGTGTACATACCTTGATTAAAAAGTACTTGATGCTAAAAAAAAATGCTCACCATCATCTGAGCCTTCAACAACTCATCATCTTTTTGCTGATGGGGGTGTCTTGTGAAAAAATGCAGTATCTGTGAAGTGCAATAACGTGAAGGGCAATAAATGAGGTATGCCTGCATACTGTTTTCATTAAACCAGACGCGCGGAGCTGTGATGTAGACATGTTTTCCCAACACAGTCCCAACCCACCGCCTGTGCATCCGGGGAGGGAGCAACCTTGTTTCTATTTTCTGTCCTGGAACCCAGTGCCTGACTCAGTGCTCAACTTCAGGTGCCCTGAAATAATGCATTTGGGAAGAGGTCTATTTTTTTATAGTCTGAAATGACAAGACAATGACTTCCACTAGAAGGCACCCCGAAAACATCGAATTTTACAGAATTTATTTTAATCTTCTTGTATCCTGTGAAGATGTCTAAGTTTGAATGTGGGGTCTTTTGCTGACGGAACCAGGGAGCCCTGCAGCACTCCTGCAATTTCTTAGATGGCCACCAGAGGGCAGTGCGTGGCTGCTCATGACAATGACACTTCACGAGTTAGGAGTGAAGACAAAGACATCTAACATGGACACTTAGGGTCCTGATGAGAGATCCAGGGGTCCAATATAAATTTTATCTGATCCAAATCTAACTGTTGAAGATAAAATGTATTCAATGACTCTGCCTGAAGATGGTGAGATGGACTTTATTCAGAACCATCACAATAGGTACAGGGACAATTGCAATGGGATTTTATAGTGGAGGAAATAGATTGGGCTCAGCTCTGAGTACAGCATGGACAAGTGGGAATCTACGGCCAAGGAGCAGGGTGGGGATAGGTGAATTTAAATTACTAGGAGGAAATATCAGGGATTAGGGGGACTCTGGCTGAACTGAACTAACAGGATTCTTTGCTGAAGACAGGCCAGGGTGATCAGACATCATCTAGAGGATGGGGGAGGGTCAAGAACCCCATCAGATATTGAGAGTGCGGGTTCTGGTTAAAGTGAATTAGCTGGGTTCTTGCTAAAACTGGATTTTACAAGGAAGTGCACAGATGGGCCTGAGAGAAGGCTCAGGAACCTGACTCAAGTTTGAATCTTTGTTAGGCACAGCCTGTGGAAATCTCTTTCAAAATTTAATGGGTTCATTAAAGTTGGACACGTCATTGCCCATCAGAAGAAACTTTTCTCTGAGTTGGAAGGTTATTAGAACTAGCAAGCGGATATGCCGGTGTGCCTCCCTCATGTGGCCATCTGGGTCCATGAGGTGAGAGGACATGGGGGAACTACAGCAATGTAGAGATGGTGATCATCAACATACTCCTCTTGCACTCTACGGGGCCTCAGATGTTCACAGTTACCATTCTGTGTGCCAGCCAAAGAGACAGAATCTGCTTCCCCTGGGAAAGGCCCCTCACACAGTCGGCAAGCTGACTGCACTGGACTGCATGTCGCCTCAGGAGATTACAAATGCACCTTTACAGGAATAGACTGTTACTCTAGACTATGCTCTGCCTACTTGGCGGTAGATACAAATACTCAAAATACTATAAAACGACTAGAACAGCAGATAATGTATCAGTTTGGACTGCTGAGTTACATTTTTTCAAATGAAGGAAAAATCTTTAGAGCTCGTAATGTCTAACAATGAGCAAAAACATATCACATCAAATGGACATATCATGTCTCATGTCATCCTCAAAGTAGTGGCTTGATAGAGAATCGCAATGAGCAACTGAAACGTACGTTGTCTAAGGTGGGGAAAGATAAAGTCATGAAGGGCTGGCTTCTCTGCCTTCATGAATGTGTGCTCACAATCAATATGAGGAGGGGCAAGGGAGGGTTCTCACTAGACAGTTTCCTCCACTGTTCTGGGGGATGTAGGGAAGAGGGTAGCAATGCTGGTAAAACTACACAATTCTTCCCCACATCAAATCAATTTTTTTGTTTCCAATTTGGTGCAGTGGTCCTGGGATCAGGGCTCTAACTGTGGGTGCTTGAAGCAGGGCTGATCCCTGAGGAAGGTACTGTAACTATACCTTTACATCTTTATGCTTGAATTTCTAGGGGCTTGCTGGAGTGGCTTGTCCCTTCATCTCTTCTGGCAAAGTTGGGGTTGGCAGTGAATGAAACTGCATTGCCTGATGGCCAAGGAAACCCACTAGTTCTATACGTCTGTCACCCTCCCCTCCATGAATGGGAATGGACTGAGAGGGAGGCATTTGCTAAACCAGTATTGCGCCCAGCAGTCTGGACCAGCACAGAGCTGAACTTGACATCTCTTCTAAGGATGGAAAAGTTTGGGTTACAATAAATGACAAATGGAGAGAAGGAGATAGAATTACCTGTGGGCAAACGAATGAATACATGGTTTATGAAATGAGAGAATCCCAATATTACAATGGTGCCTCAAGAGAGGCTCATAGCCAATAATGATGTTGTATCATATCTCAATTACATTAGATGCCCCAAAGGACAAAGTCATATGTTTGCCAAGAACACCTCTAGTTTTGGAACCTGACAAGATCAAATGGAATCCTGCATGCCCAAGTGGCATTGCTCTGGGAGGAACTTTGTTCATACGTATGATGATGAACTGGACCCATTGCTCATGACTGAGTGAAACTCTAGTTAGGTGCCAGTATCTTTTGACTCTGATTTTTCAGGTTACATTTACTACCAAACTGATATGGTGTAACACTGGCATTGTTGGTAAAATTCAACTACCTTATGCAAACAAATCATATAATAGTACTGATGATAATTAATGGTCACATGTTTTGGGAGATTGAGTTAAAATCTCATCAGGATGCAATGCCAATGGAAAGTGACTGGGCTAAACAAGAGCTCTAATTATCTAACCATTATCCAATCTGTGCTAAATAGTTCAGCACAAGTTTATCATAAGATATAATTAGCAGTAGATTGATGAGGGAACGGGCAACAAATTAGCACAGAAATATGAAAATGTGTGTCATCGGTTTGTAGGATGGTGAGATGGTTAACATATGTCATGTTTTTTTTGTATGTGTGTGAGGAAGATCAGCCCTGTGCTAACATCTGCCATTCCTCCTCTTTTTTTTCTCAAGAAGACTGGCCCTGGGCTAACATCTGTGCCCATCTTCCTCCACTTTATATGGGACGCCACCACAGCATGGTTTGCCAAGCGGTGCGTCGGTGTGCACCCGGGATCCCGGGCCGCCGCAGTGGAGCGTGCACACTTAACCACTTGCGCCACCGGGCTGGCCCCAGTTTATGTCATCTTGATTGGGCCATGGGGTGCCCATTATGTTTGGTCAGACATTATTCTAGGCATTGCTGGGAGGGTGCTTTTGGATGAGATTAACATTTAAATCAGTAGACTGAGTAAAGCAGATTGCCCTCCATAATGTTGGCCTGCTCAATTCAATCAGTTGTAAAAAGCAAAACGCTGACCACCCCCTTAGTAGGAGAGACTTTTTCTTGCCACATGTCCTTTGAACTGAGACATCAGCTGTTTTCCTGCTTTCAGACTGGAAATGTCAGCTCTCCCAGGTTTCAAGCCTGCTGGCCTTCAGACTTCAGCTGCACCGTTCTCTCGCGCGAGGCTCTAGCTTGCGTCTCACCCTGAAGAACTTGAGACTGGCCACTCTCCTTAACAGTGTGAACCAATTCCTTATAATAAATCTGTGTGTGTCTGTGAGTGTGTGTGTGTGTGTGTGTCTATATAGAAATCTTATTTATTCTGTTTCTCTAGAGAGCGCTGACAAATGCAGACGGGTTAGCTGTTTCTTCATATCTATTGCTAAACCACTCGGGCTCCTCCGAATGTTAAGCATATTCATAGTGACACTGTTGGAGTGTATGTTATGTAAATGCTGTCCTGTATGTAGCTGCTCAGACAAATACAGTGGTTTTGCTATAAGAGAGCCAAGAGTCTAGTTCAACTGCAAGGAGGTGACCTGCACAGAAAAAGTTAACTCGGCAGGTTTGGGGTGTTCAATCCCTGCACATTATGAACACACCGATCCTTGACCTACTCTTGGGAGGTAACCTCTAAGCCCTTGGAATATCCTGCCTGATAAGACTGTCTTATCAGTACCTGTTTACCAAGGTACTTGGACCACACTCCTGAAATTTCTCACTTGGCCACAAGAGGGCAGTGCGTGATTGCTCATGACAATGACTCTGCCCCACATCGACAGTTTACTTTATAAGGTAATTGTTTTCAGAACGTTTTATAACGTTAGAGAATTTCTTTAAGAATTATTTATTTGCTTTACTGCTTCAATTTCATTGGAATCTAATTAAAATTTCCTAGAAGTAACAACTACAGGTAATGCACTGACTGGAAGTCATCCTTCATTTCACATAAAGGCAAGTCAAAATTGAATGAATGAAGGTGGACTCTTACTTAAAATAACGTGTAAATTAACCCCAAATAGATTAAAGACATAAATTTAAGAAGTGCAAATATAAAATTCATAGAAGAAAACTTAGGAGCAAATCTGGATGACCTTGGCTTTGGCATCTGTTTTTTTTAAGGATGACACCAAAATCAGCACAGAAAAAGCAGAATCACTGGATAAACGGCCACCAACAGGACTTCCTTTCCATTTGGCTCTTACTGCACTGCAGGAACCAGGCAAGAATTGCACAAGGCATTTCCAAAGTTATTCTCCCAACAACGCATTAAACAGCTCCATTTCCTTTCTCCATTTGGAGATGGGGTCACAGAGGCTCAGAGCCTTGCCTGGCGTCACCCAGGTAGAACGAGACTGAGCAGGGACTAGAACCTCAGTCTCTGTCTTTGGACTCTGTGCTCCATCCACACTGCCCCTCCCTGGAACTCAGGGGTACAGAATCCTAGAGATCCAATCTTCTAGGCCTTAAGACCTCACTGAACTCAGGGGGCAGTCTCACCCCATATGGCTGAGGCTTGGCGTGTCTAGAAAGACCTGGGAAGGCTGGGGAGACTGGACCCTGAGCACTGTGGGCTCTCCCCAGTACCAGGAACAGCCAATCTCTGGGCAGGAGGAGGTTTCCCTCTGGGCACCAGGAACAAAGTTTCATGTGAGGTGAGAGGTGAGAGGTCCCTGCTGCAGCATCTGGATGCAGCCTCTTCATCAGGCGGGGCCCACAGCGGTTTACACGTACTGGGTTCCAATCCTGTCTCTGCCTCTTGTAGGGCATAGAAGGAGCAGTTTCTTTAAGCCTCCGGTTCCTCATCAGTCCCACAGGGACAGCATTTCTACCTCCCTCATGGAATTGTTATGGGGATTCAGTGAGATGATTCATGCCCAGAAGAGAGAGACTGGTAAGGACACAGTAATCCTTAGCTGTACCTGCTGATGTTAGCCCCCTGCAAGATCACTGCTGCCATGGGCTCCCTGGCTCTGCCCCCTCAGTTCCCTCTGCCTCGGAGGCCTGACTCTCTCTGACTCAGTTGTTCATCCAGAAGCCTTTTTTCACGCTCTAGTTTGGGCAGATGTCCCTCATTTGGGCTCCCACAGGCAGCAGTGGGGCTCACTGTGTCAGACCCAAGCTAGCCCTGGGACTGGACATGACCCACAGCTCATGTCCTGGTGCCTGAGGACACCGACTGACCTGAGTGTTGACACATGCACCCTGGAGATTTCTGAATTGCATCGTCTGCTGCTTCGGCTTAATGATGGGGCGTCCAGTGAAGGGGATCCCTCCTTCCAAGGCAGCCAAATTGAGCTGCCCTGAGCTTCCTGGAACCTGCCCTCCCCACCCCACTTGTGCAATCATCAGTACAGGACATCTTATGCTTCCATGGCCACGAGGTGTCCAAGTTTCCTATTAGTGGTTGGTATTGAAAGCATTTCCTGGAGGAGAATTTTATTCCTTCAACATCAGTGGGTTGAATCCCGGCTACTTGCTACAAACCAACACAGAACTTGCGCTCCTAACCAGTAGGACACTGCCCCAGCCCATGGTAGTCCTTGTGCTTAGTCCTCACTGCTCACCGCTCTCACCTGCTCCGTGTTCAGTGGAAGTTCTCTCTCTTCTTCTGGGGAGAGCCCGGAGTTTCCTCCCTCTGATGATATTTGTTCTTTGGGGAGCTCCACCTCTTGGCAAAAACGAGAGAGGTTGCTGACCGTGGCCTCCCTCACAGACTCATATAAAGTGGACTTTATACTTACTTTGATGGAGATGAGAGCAACCTCCTTCTCATTTGGGGTCTTTATCAGGATGCAAAGCCCCCTCCTTTGCAAAAACTGAATGTGAGGGACACCAGCGTTGGGGACTGGCAGGTGTGGGGGTCGGGCGTCACTACTGGAGGAGCTTGAGGGATGTTTAGGGTCTATGCCCAGTGCCAAAGCTCCTGGCTGAGGCTCTGTGCATCTCTCAGCCTCCATGAGCACCTGATGTGCTTTGTAGAGGTCTTCTTTGCTCACAAAGTTCGTGTGGTTCTTGCTGGTGTTACTAAAACCTTCCATCTGGATGAACATGTGCAAGGTCAAGTCTATACGTAACTGATCTGCCCTTAGGGGTTCCTTCCTGAGAGAAATGGGCCCAGCCAAGGACTGAGGGGCAGCAGAAAGGCCTTGTCCTGTCTGCCCCTTCACTGGCCTGGAAGCAAGGCCTGGATGCTCTGCTTAGAAGCTGAGGTATGAGAAGGTGGGGCTGGGGTGGCCTGGGCCTGGGCCTGGGGTGTGTCATGGGAAGAAGCCTGGGTGAGGTGAGTTCCAGGACACAGAGCAGGGGATACTGTGGGGGAAGAACATGGACAAGAGGGGCTTGAGCAGTCCCTTCCCTGCTCCTTGGGTCACTCTCAGGTACCCTGATGGCCTCATTCCTGACTTGTCTACCTCCCTCCTTCAGGTGTCACCTTGTGTCTCTGGAGTCCCTGCTCTTCCAAAGAAGGCTCAAACTTCATAAAGAGACCGTACATATTGAAAACTGCAGCCAACACCTTAAAAATGTATATAAATTGTGTTCCAGAAGTTCCATTTTTAGAGATGAGTTCTAAACAAATAGAGATTTATGGACACAAGTGTACTCACAGTATAATTATGACAGTGAAAAATTGGCAGTGGTCCAGTTGTTGAACAGCTGGGGCTTCTGTGTAAATTGTGGTGTGTGACCACTGAGAATGCACAAGGGGACAGGACTGACTGTGCGTGTCCACCTGCGGGACATCAGGTAATAGGAGAGAACAGCCCTGGGATCCACTCCTACACACACTCACACACACACACACATGCACATACACCAATGCACTTGAAGAGAAAGGACTTCAAAGATGGTATCCACTTGTTATGGGCAATTATTTCTTGGTACAAGGAATGCATCTGTCTTTAAATTCATATTTCAATCATTATTTCACTAAATATACATTAATTATCAGTCTAGAACCTTAAACTATGTAATATATTTTATTACGTCATATATTAGTAATAAATTGAATATTTAATATGTGATTTTAATAATTTAGCAATATGCACATTACAAAATTTAAACATCAACTATCCAAGAAAATGAAAGATTTGAAAGGTATCTCAGTGCACCAGACATTTCCCTTATGGTTTCCGGCTCTCATGTCACACTTATGAGTTTGGTCCCTGCCCCAAGATAACGAAAATATTTAATATTGGGGATTCATTTTTTATACATAATCTTTGATCTACTGGAGACATTCCTTCTTAATAAAAACTGATAATTTTATTAAAAAAATGATTACTCACTCTCTTCCTACCTTATGTAGACAGACACAAAGGCCATGTATTATAGGATTCCACTTATAGGAAAAATCCAGAAGAGATAAATCCATGGAGTGAGAAAGAAGATGAGTGTTTGCCAGGGACTGGGGTGAGAGGAAGGAGGACTGACGGATTCATAGGTACATTCATAGGTACATCATTCTCTGTGATGAAAATTTTCTTGAAGTAGATCTTGGGGATGGTTGTGCATCATCGTGAGTGTACTTCATGCCAGTGAAGTGTACAATTTAAATGGATGAAAGACTTAAATTTTATTTAAGTGAATATTAGGAGATAAAATATAAGAAACCATTAAGTATATGTAAGATAACAAAAAGTTAAAAACATGCAATTATAGGAGATGGGAAGGAATTCTCTGGGGCTACAGCTGGCCCTCCCTGCAGCTCAGGAGCTGACGCTAGTTGCTGACAAGATGTAGGTGGTTGTTCTAGGTCTTAAAGTTCAGTGAGAACTGTGTCTTGAGCCTGCTTGGGATCCGAATCTGAATCTCTGGCTCTGAGTTGTAGCAGCCACTAGAGTTGGAGCTGGCGCTAGTTCTTGAGGTAGTTCAGAATCTTGCTCTGGAGGCCCTGCTGCAGCTCCAAGAAAAGAAAACATCAACATGACTGCCTTTGCATGTCCCTCTCAAACAAAGGAAAACTCTCAAACCAATTAATGATGTCTCAGTCCAAGAATCAACCCCCAGGAAGTCTTCCCAAACTGTAGTCCATGGGGAGAGTGATCTGAGCCACCTCATTGCTCCTGGTCCAAGCCCAGGCTCTGGAGGCTCTGCTCTGTGTGGCCCAGCCTCCTCCCCTCCACACACATCCACATCACCCACCCCAAGTCCTCCTCACCCTCAGACTCTGCCTCAGTGGCCTCAAGGTGCTCCAGTTGTGAGAGGAGAAGGAGGGCATGGTGCTCCAGGTCTGAGCCTGGTATATTGAGACCTCTGTAAGACAACAGCACCTTCAGGCAAGGAAATTCTGTGGGCTGGAAAAAGCCCTCAGAGTACTGGCCCAGCCAGCTACCTAGAATGGAGGAGATGGGCCTGGGGATAGACAGGTGGACAGCATGTCAGAGGACTGGCCTTTTCTTCCACACTGCACTCCCAGGGCTCCCCTGTGGGGGCCTGGGCTCCTGTGCCTCCTGCTCCTGGCTGTCAAGAGGCTAGTCCTACTCTTTGTCCGCCTCCAGCCTGGCTGTCCTGGCAGAAACAGTCCTGATCGCCAAGGAGGGGCTGGCAAAAAAGCCTTTGTAATGAGAGGCCTTGGTCAACGGTGAGATTTCCTCTCCTCCTCCTCAGGGAATCCTGACACACTCCTCTGTCTGTCTCTCTGTCTCTCTGCCTCCTGCCCACTGGAATGTCAACTCCATGAGGGCAGGGAGTGCTGGAGTGGGCCCTGCTCATTGCCCTCACTGGCACCCGTAGGTGCTCCATGAATATCTGACCAATAAGGGAAAAAAGGGAGTGTCTTGCCCAGGCTTCCCAGGGCCCTCCTAAAACCTCAACCTTTAGCTCCTGTGCCTGCATGCTGCCTGATTCATAGGTGCCCCATGTGGGTCTCCCCTCCCACTGACACTAGTCTCTCACAAAGCAGGGTTTATCAGGCCTCGGAGCACTCAGTGAGTCCCTCGAACACCAGCTGAGCACCCAATGTTGAGGTTGTACCAGAGTAGTCAGCAGGATGCTCCCCACACCTCCTGTTCTGGGTCCTAGGATGGGGGTCGAGGCAGGGCTGAAATGGGGAGGGGACGGGTATGTCTTCTTGTAGGGGCTGACTCTGTCCTCCAGCCCCCACTCTGTTCTCCTACAGCACCCATAGCCCCATCCACAGCTCTCTATGACAGCTTTCTTCTTTTCTCCCAGAATCCCTCAGACCCCTGCCCTCCCATAGGAATCACAGGATGTGTGGGATGCCAGGTTCTGACAGTGCCTCTGCTTCACAGGCCCCAACTCCCCTCACAGTTCTGTGCGGAGGGGAGGCGATCCTACTTGGTCAAAGCCCACACACTTTTTCAGTTGGTGCAGGGGTTTGCCAATATCATCAGATGAAGAGAGGATGAATCCATATCTAGAGGAGACCAGCAAGGTGTCATGCTGACTGTACTGTGGACAGTACCTGCTTGTGAAGCCTAGTGTGACTATCTGACTCCTGAGTAGAGTGGAGACCTGCAGGGCAGGGCTGTTGTCTGCTCTGTGTGTTGGGTTATCGTCAGTGCCTAGAAAAGCGCCTGCACCTGGTGGAGCTTCCTATGGATTCAATGAATGAATGAGCTGCAACCAGCACCATCACATATATTTGAGGGGGCCTGGGGCCCCCTCACTCACCAGAGGAATCCCAGATCTGGCTTCACCCAAGACGTGGACCCCTGGATGGAATCTCCAGTTTCATTTTCAAGTGGAAAAACAGCTGAGCCCAAGGCCACAGGGACAGTGGGGTGAGGCAGAAGCTACATCATGGGGAAGAGGAAAATGATCACTTAGCACAATCACAGCCCCTCCAGCAGACCTATCCCCTGGACCAAGTGCCCTGAAAGCACTTAAGTCCTTACAATAACTCTATGTGGTTGATCCTCAACTCACCTCACTGTTCCAAGGAGGAAACTGAGACTCAGATCGGTGTAGTGATATTCCCAAGATGCATATCTTGTAGGCGGCTGAATCACCACTGTGCTGTGGTGGGATAAGGTGCT
This sequence comes from Diceros bicornis minor, assembly GCF_020826845.1. Taxonomy (NCBI): domain Eukaryota; kingdom Metazoa; phylum Chordata; class Mammalia; order Perissodactyla; family Rhinocerotidae; genus Diceros; species Diceros bicornis. The sequence goes on from NC_080744.1 coordinate 77,322,812, forward strand.
CAATTTTTAAACAGCAGGTCTAGCGCCAGTTGTGTGGTAGCAAATGCTCTGTATGTGCACAGGAATGTGGGGACATAGGTAGGGTCGCTGCCCAGGAAGGCGGGCACCAGATGTTCCACTATTAGCTTCTCCAGCTTGCTGGCCTGGACAGTCCACAGCCTGTGGGTCTCTTTCCTGTTCACTGTTGATGAATTTTCACCCTGGGGTGGGACAGAGGAGGGTCATACAATCAGTGGCAGCACCATGGACCACCAGGAGGGTTGGGTCTGGAGCTCACACTGAACCCCGAAGCCCACAGTGACTTGTGGCAAGAGGCGGGACATGAGTGCCCATGGCAGGAAAAAGGTTCTTGGCGTTACAAGTAGAATTCGGGGTGAGGAATGACTAAACCCATGAGTCTCTTAGGTCAGTTTGTTAACTAAGTGTTGACAGCACCTCTCTGCATTAATAGTATTATCCTTGTGATTTCTGACAGAACAGCCCATTGTAGAGTTGAGAACACAGAGTCTTTTCCTGGGATGGGACTGATGAGGGTAATAGGAGATGTAGGAGGTTCATAGCAGCACTGTTGAAATCACCACAGAAGATTCCACAAAGTGAAGGACTGAATTGCTGTGGTAACCTGTCTTTCTTCTGGAATGTTGTGCAGATCAGTGAGGCCGCCGCTGTTGACCTGGATGAGCCACAGGGATATGTTCTTCAGGACAGCAAATTACAGACCAACAGACATAATAGCATGAGCCCCATGTCCTTTTGGGTAAAGGCATCCCTGCTATTCATGATGATGTGTAAGATTTGGGGAAGGTGTGGAAGGACTGTCAGGCCAACATGGACATTAGGGGATGGGAGTTGAAACAGAAAAATCTGCAGAAAATGCAAAGAATCTCTTGCCTGAACATGAAGTGAAATGATATAAAAGTCTCTTTTCTGCTATTCCTAAAATATGTGGACAGTGACTTCGCATTTGGCCAAGGCAGGGGCTAGGCAGTGATGGTTGGTTGCGTGAGGAGAGGGGGATCCAGCTTTCTTTGGGAGCAGGGCTCTAGGAGGGAGCCCAGGGGATGATCAGGGCTTTCTGGGAGGTGGGCCCTCTTTGGCTGTCCTAGGGCCCTGTGAGTTGTGTCTCCTCAGCTGCTGCACTCACCCTAGTGAGCACTGGACTCTGTTGGTGGTGTGGGGCATGTTTATCTCCCGCAGGGACATAGAGTAGAGGACCCTGTTGATCAGCTCCTGTCCCATCTCCTGTGGGGACCTCTGTAAAGACAGTGCCTGGCAATGAGGGGGAAACCTTCAGAGCCTTGTCTGGATGTCTTTTCTGGCTCTCACACCCATGTGACTTGCTCCACTCCAGACACACACACACTACAGTCTGTATGGTCCTCCTCCAAGGAGTGAAAACAGATGACAGCCTGGATTAACGTTGGCACAGGTAAGAGGCACCTCAGGAATCCCTTTTCCACTATTCCAGCCCTATCCTGGGGTGTGAACATGACATGTCCACCAGGTTGTCAACTGCCCAACAACCTGTTTATCCCAAGGCCAGATCCTCTCTACATGTCCCTCTTCCACCCACACTGATGAGGGAGGGTGGGGTCTGACCAGGGAGGGTCTAGGGCAGTGACCTGGCCTAGATTGTTCTGACCTAGGCCACCTTGAATTACCTTAGGGGACCTCTTGGCAAATGGCCAGAAGAGTCAGGGATGAGGGTTGAGCCGTTGACTGCAGCATCTGAAAAAGCTCTGACTCCTTGATGCCCTAAAGCCAGAAATCTAGTTAATGGGATAAGAGCAGGAGAACATCTTTCACTATTGAGTGTCTCCAGCCAAGTGAGCTGTGTATGAGGCTGTCCCTAGAATGTGGGTGCCTGGTTATGAGGGTTCCAAGTTCTGTTGGGGTCTATTGTCAAGGGATTGACTTCACTTCCTGGAGTCCTCTTCCTGAGTCCCCTTCTCAGAAAACACGTATCCAAATAGTCCTGTGGGATGCTGACTGTTCACATCTCTTCTCCATGCAATACCATATCTGTACACAGTTACTCCAACACACCATCTTCACAGACCCCTGGGAAGGTCTGTGTGCAGCCAGGGTACCAGATTTGAGACAGACCTGGCTTCAGACACAACTCCTCATTCCTACCTGTTCTTGATCTTCAATAATCCTTTGTGCCTCTCAGGGCCTTCTGTCTCCTGTCTGCAATACTGGGATTATTCTAGCATGTACTTCCTAGGGATGTCCTCAGGCACATGTGGGATAACACCTGTAGAATTGGAGGAGTGTTGTCACCTGTAGGTAATGCCTCCAACCTCTCTTTTCTTCCTCCTGTCACCTCCTCTGTGTCGCCTTCTCTTATGATCACACTCTATAGTCCTTATATTTAATGTCACTGTGTGTGTGACATTAAATATGTGTGTGTGTGTGTGTGTGTGTGTGTGTTTGGCAGTGCTCATGTTCTGAATGCCCAGACAAAAACGACCCCCACATACAGAGGGATGGGCAAAATCTTCCCAAGATCTTAGTGTTTCTAATTTCCAAAGCAAACCGTATTGAAGGGATTGGAGCCATGTCCTGGAAGCTTGAAATATACCCTCACCTCTGGACTCTGCCTGCAGTGTGCTGTGGGTCAGTCCCTGCCTCTCTGTGGGCCCCAGGTTCCCAATTATCTGATGAAGGATTAAATTCAGGACTGCATATGCATGAGATCAGCAAAAAGGGAGGACCCAGCTCCCTTCACCATAGGTGTAATGTAGACAGGGGTTCCCCTGACCTGTGCTCCGCCTCAGAGGAAAACTTGCCAAATATTCATCTAGGCTTCTGAATGCTCACTATCACCCATATGCCAGCTCCTGTCCCATAACTGTATGCAGACCTTTCCAGAGCCCCCTGAGAAAGCCTGGGTGCATCCAAGGCTCCAACTTTGAGGATATACAGCTGGGTTCATACTTGGCTCCACCTTGTTACCAACTGTGATTCTGGTCAAGACACTGAAGCTGTTGGGGTCTTCACCTTCACCTCACAATCACTCCCTATGATCATGACCTCCTGATCTACACATCCTTATAGAGTGTGAACTGCACTTTGAGTGTGGACTGGACTTAGTGATTCACTTTTATTCCATAGAAGATGGCAAAGTGATGCAATGTCACTTCCAAGATTTTGGTATAAAACCTCAGTGCTTAACTTTGTGTTCACTCTGACCTGCGTTCTCTCTCTCTTTCTCTCTCTCAGATCCCTCAGCTTGGGAAACAAGCCTCTGTGTTATGAGATGCAATCTAGAGAGCCCCATGTGGCCTAGCCATGAGGGAGATCAAGAGACAGAGAGGCACAGAGGCCTTCAGTCTGAACAAGATCCTGCCAGTACCCCTGAGTGAGCTCAGACCCTGAGTGAAGCAGATTCTGCCGCAGTTGAGGCCACAGCCCAGACCTCCTGAGAGACTCTGGCAGAAGCACCCAGCTGAGCGCTGCTGGATTCCTGTTCCACTGACACTGTAAGAGTATAAATGTTTGTTGGTTAAGCCACTCAGGTTGGGAAAATGTTGTCAGAGTGCAATAACAATAGATCACTATTACTGTCCTCCTGCTCCAAGCCTTAGCCTTCTCCCTCCTTCCCCTACTATCCTCCCAAGCTCTCTCCAGCTACACCAACCTCCAGTCTAACCTCCTCCCTGTCCAAAATCACTTCTGTCTCCAGGAGTCACACTGTTGTGCCTTCTGCCAGGCTAACGATACCTGGATTTATGCAGGGTTGGCTCCTTCCTGTCATGCTACTAGAAATATAAATGTCACCTCTGTGCAGCCTTTTCAGAGCTCTTACGTAGTGGAACCAGGCACTCTATTGTAGCACCTGTTTTTTTTTTTTTTTTTTTCCTGTATAACATTTGCTCTTTTCATTCACAGGCTTTTGTTTTTGCACTTTTTACATCTTCCCCTCCAGACCGTGAGGTCCTAGAGGGCAAGGACCTTGTTGGGTCTTTCCGGCACTGGCACTATTTGAGTGCTCAGAGCACAGTTGCTGAATGAATAGAAGAGAAGATCTGTCCCACCACTGACATGCTCAATTATTAGAGCTAAATTCACTTCCGTCCTTTCAAATGGACTAGGGTGATAGCTAAGTTAATCCTGTGATTTAAACTTTTTATCGGTATATTATTTTATGATGATTTACCAGACAACTCCCCCCAAATTGGTAGCACATGACTATATATTTTCCCACCCAACAGTGCTGGGTGTGTTCAGGATGGAGAGACCACACTCTTTCATGTGGTCCTTCAGGAACCCACTGTTCTTCTGTCATGTGCCTTCTCCATCCCTAGGACATTATCCACATCTGCATCCATGAGCATCAGGGGAAATAACATAAAGAAATGCAGCAGAAGGTTTTTATCAGCCAGGTCTCGAATGGCACACATCGGTTCCTCTGCTCTTCCATTGGCAAAGACATGGTCACATGGCCATGTAGGAGGCTGGAATATGGAGTCCAGCTGTGCACCCCAAGAAGGGGAGAATGGATTTGATGGACAATGAAAGTTCTCTGCAATAATGACTAATTCATTTAGATTTGTTATGTGCTTCAAATCTTTATTGATTTTTACCATATGCCAAGCACTGTGCTAAGAGCTTGATGGAGAATTCATTGAGCAGTATCTTGCCCTGGGAGAAGTTCCCAATCTACAAAGGGAGACTGGACGTAGTGTGAAGTGCCTGCCATCCTCAGAGAAAAGGATAAAGTGAAGGTGGTCTGGAAGTTCAGTGAGTAATTCTAGACTTGGAAGTTACCATGAGCTCATATCAATTGAGCTCCCCTTTCCGACATAATCAAGATATGGTTGGTGAAGGAGGATGACAGCAGGAACTATAGACACAATTAATTATGTCCAAGACATAATTAGGAATACAAGGCAGCCATTAAAATCATATATTCAAAAATTTGAAAGGGCAGGGATAACTATTCATATTAAATAAAAATGACAGGATATTAGGTGATCCCATTTTTGGGAAAACTCTGTAACGAAATTTAGATGAAAGTATAAAAGCATGTAGAGTGATAGTTTTTCAATTTTCTAAAATGTTTTATTGTTAATTTAATGAAAGGATTCCATAAATATGTGCTTTATTGTGATATGTATAAAAAACTTTGATAAACACATAGATACATACACACATGCGTGCATATACAGACAGGTAGATAAAGGGATATATAGATGCATAGAGTCTATAGGGCTCTTGTCCTGATTGTCAATTGAACATATCTCACTGGATGTCCTTTGTCATTCCAAATTCAAAATGTATAAAAGTAATTTTTAAAAGATTGTCTTGCCTCAAACCATTTTCTTTTGTTTTTTTTCCTTTGAGGTAACAATGGTTTATAACATTATGTAAATATCAGATATACATTATTATATTTCGACTTACATATTATGCTACATCGTGCTCACCACCAAAAGTCTAGTTGCTAGCCGTCATCATAGAAACGTCCCCTTTTACCCTTTGTGCCCTTCCTCCCCTCACCCTCCCCCACTGGTAACCACTAATCCATTTCTGTATCTATGTGTCTGCTGTTGTTTGTTGTTGTCTTTGTTTCCCTATATGAGTGAAATCATATGGTATTTGTCTTTCTTCATCTGACTAATTTGGCTCAGCATAATAGTTTCAAGTTCCATCCATGCGTTCACAAATGGCAAGATTTCATCTTCTTTATGGTTGAGAGTAGTCCACTGTATATGTATATATACAACATCTTCTTTATCCATTCATCTGTTGATGGGCACTTAGGTTGTTTCTAAGTCTTGACTATTGTAAATAATAGTGCAATGAACATAGGGGTGCATGTGTCTTTTCAAATTACTGTTCTCATGTTCTCTGGATAAATACTCAGAAGTGGAAAAGAAGAATCATATGGTAGTTCTATTTTTAATTTTGGGGGGAATCTCCATACTGTTTTCCATAGTGGCTGTACCAATTTACATTCCCACCAGTAGTGTATGAGAGTTCCCTTTTCTCCACGTCCTATCCAACACTTATTTCCTGTCTTTTTAATAATAGCCATTCTGATGGGTGTGAGGTGATATCTCATTGTAGTTTTGATTTGCACTTCCCTAATAATTAGTAATATTAACTATCTTTTCGTGTACCTGTTGGCCTTCTGTATATCTTCTTTGAAAAATTTTGTGTTCAAACTGTCTGCCCATCTTTTAATCGAATTGTTTGTTTTTTGTTGTTGAGTTGTATGAGTTCTTTATATATTTCGGATATTAAACCCTTATCAAATATATGATTTGCAAATATCTTCTCCCAATTGGTAGCTTGTCTTTTTGTTTTACTGATGGTTTCTTTTCTATGGAGAAGCTTTTTTATTGTTTTTTTGGGAGGAAGGTTAGCCCTGAGCTAACATCCTTTGCCAATCTTCCTCTTTTTGCTTAGGAAGATTGGCCATTAGCTAACATCTGTGCCCACCTTCATCTACTTTATATGGGAATGTGGGACACTGCCACAGCATGACTTCACAAGTGGTGTGTCAGTCCGCACCTGGGATCCGAACCTGCGAACCCTGGGCCTCCAAAGTAGAGCGTGCCAACTTAACCGCTACGCCACTGGGCCAGCCCCCTGGAGAAGCTTTTACTTTTGATGTAGTCCCATTTGTTTTTTTTTTTCTGTTTGTTTCCTTAGATAATTGTCTGGAAATGTCCTTATCCCTTTCTTTTTGAATCTCCGGTAATTGATCCCCTATTAATTATATTTTGAATGTATTTACTGACACATTATATTTTGATATGCTCAAAATATCCCATCTTACTATTCTCAAGAGTAACAGATGAGAGAGAGAGAGAGAGAGTAATCCTCATGATTGGTAACTAACACTCTCTCAAACTATCATGTTTTTCAACACACCTTTTATGCAAATAAATATTGTTTATTTTTTTATTCACTTAATGAATAACTTTAATAAAATATTAACTGCCAAAAAGGTATCATAATTTAATTTTTATTGCGGTAGTATTGGTTTATAACATTACATAAATTTCAGGTATACATCATTATATTTTGATTTCTGTATAGATTACATCATGGTCACCACCCAAAGATTAATTACAGTCCATCACCACACACATGTGCCTAATCACCTTTTTCGCCCTCCTCCCTCTCTCCTTCCCCTCTAGTAACCACCGATCCAATCTCTGACTCTATGTCCTTGCTTGGTGTTGTTTTTGTCTTCTACTTATGAATGAGATGATACAGTATTTGACTTTCTCCCCCTGACTTATTTTTCTTAGCATAATACCCTCAAGGTCCATCTATGTTGTCACAAATGGCTGGTTTTCATCATTTCTTATGGCTGAGTAGTATTCCATTGCGTATATACACCACATCTTCTTTATCCTTTCTTCCCTTAATGGGCACATAGGTTGCTTCCAACTCTGGCTATTGTGAATAGTGCTGCAGTGAACAAAGGGGTGCATGTATCTTTATACATTTGTATTTTCATGTTCTTTGGATAAATACCCAGCAGTGGAATATCTGGATTGTATGGTAGTTCTACTCTTAACTTATTGAGGAATCTCCATACTGTTTTCCACAGGGCTGCATCAGTTTACACTCCCACCAGCAGTGTATGAGAGTTCCCTTCTCTCCACATCATCTCCAACACTTGCTGTTTCCTGTCTTGTTAATTATAGCCATTCTGATGCGAGTGAGGTGATATCTCACTGTAGTTTTGATTTGCATTTCCCTGATAGTTAATGCTGTCGAACATGTTGCATGTACCTGTTGGCCATCTGTATATCTTCTTTGGAGAAATATCTGTTCAGATCTTTTGCCCATTTTTAATTGAGTTGTTAGTTTTTTTGTTGTTGAGATGTTTGACTTCTTTATATATTTTGGAGATTAACCCCTTATCAGCTATATGCTTTGCAAATACATTCTCCAAATGGTTAGTTTGTCTTTTAGTTTTTTTGATGGTTTCCTTTGCTGTGAAGATGCTTTTTAATTTGATGTGGTCCCATTTGTTTATTTTTTCTAGTGTTTCTCTTGCCCAGTCAGACATGGTACTTGGAAATATGTTGCTAAGACCAATGTCGAACAGCATACTGCCTATGTTTTCTTCTAGAAGTTTCATGGTTTCAGGTGTTACATGTAAGTCTTTAATCTGTTTTGAGTTAACTTTTGTGTGTGGTCTAAGATAATGGTCTATTTTCATTCTTTTGCACGTGGCTGTCCAGTTTTCCCAACACCATTTGTTGAAGAGACTTTCCTTTCTCCATTGCATGTTCTTGGCTCCCTTCAAAAATGAGCTGTCCAGAGATGTGTGGGTTTATTTCTGGGCTCTTGATTCTGTTCCACTGATCTGTGTGTCTCTTTTTGTCCCAGTACCATGCTGTTTTGGTTACTATAGCTGTGTAGTATATTTTGAAATCAGGGAGTGTGATACCTCCAGCTTTGTTCTTTTTTCTCAGGATTCCTTTGACTATTTGGGGTCTTTTGTTGTTCCGTATAAATTTTAGGATTTTTTGTTCTATTTCTGTGAAAAATGCTGTTGGAACTTGGATAGAGATTGCATTGAATCTGTAGATTGCTTTAGGAAGTATGGACAGTTTATCTATCTAATTCTTCCAATCCAAGAGTACAGAATATCTTTCCATTTCTTTGTGTCTTCTTCAATTTCTTTCAACAGTGTTTTATTGTTTTCAGTGTACAGATCTTTCACCTCTTTGGTTAAGTTTATTCCTAGGTATTTTATTCTTTTTGTTGCAGTTGTAAATGGGATTGTATTCTTAATTACTATTTCTGCTACTTCATTGTTAGTGTATAGAAATGCAACTGATTTTTGTATATTGATTTTGCATCCTGAAGCTTTACTGCTTTCCTTTATTATTTCTAAAAGTTTTTTGGTGGATTCTTTAGGGTTTTCTATGTATAAAATTATGTCATTTGCAAATAGTGTCCATTTCACTTCTTCCTTTCCAATTTGGATCCATTTTGTTTCTTTTTCTTGCCTGGTAGCTCTGGCTGGGACTTCCAATACTATGTTAAATAGGAGTGGTGACAGTGGGCATCCTTGTCTGGTTCCTGTTCTTAGAGGGATAGCTTTCATTTTTTCACCATTGAGGATGATATTAGCTGTGGGTTTGTCATGTATGGCCTTTGTTATATTGAGGTATTTTCCTTCTATACCCATTTTATTCAGTTTTTATCATAAAAGGGTGATACATCTTATAAATTTTCTCCATAATTGATTGAGATGATCATGTGGTTTTTATTTTTAATTTTGTTATGTTTAATGTAGTATATAACATTGATTGATTTGTGGATGTTGAACCATCCTGTATCCCTGGAATAAATCCCACTTGATCATGGTGTATGATCTTTCTAATGTATTGTTGTATTCAATTTGCTAGTATTTTGTTGAGAGTTGTTGCATTGATGTTCATCACTGATATTGGCCTGTAGTTTTCTTTTTTTGTGTTGTCCTTGTCTGGTTTTGGTATGAGGGCAATGTTGGCTTCATAGAATGAGTTAGGAAGTCACGCTCCTCTTCAATTTTTTGGAACAGTGTGGGAAGGATAGGTATTAAGTCTTCTGTGAATATTTGGTAGAATTCACCAGGGAAGCCATCTGGTCCTAGAGTTTTATTTTCTGGGACTTTTTTGATTACTGTTTCAATCTCCTGACGTGATTGGCCTATTCAAATTCTCTATTTCTTCTTGATTGGGTTTTGGAAGGTTGTATGATTCTAAGAATTTATCCATTTCTTTTAGATTATCCAGTTTGTTGGCGTATAGCTTTTTGTAGTAATCTCTTATAATCTTTTGTATTTGTGAGGTGTCCGTTTTGTAATTTCTCCTCTTTAATTTCTGATTTTATTTATTTGAGCTCTCTCTCTTTTTTTCTTGGTGATTCTAGGTAAAGGTTTATCAATTTTGTTTATCTTTTCAAAGAACCCACTCTTGGTTTCATTGATTTTTTGCAAATCTCTATTTCATTTACTTCTACTCTGATTTTTATTATTTCCTTCCTTCTACTGATTTTGGGCTTTGTTAGTTCTTCTTTTTCCAGTTGTTTTAGGTGTACAGTTAGTTTGTTTATTTGAGATTTTTCTTAGGGTAGGCCTGTATTGCTACAAACTTTCCTCTTAGAACCACTTTTGCTGTATCCCATAAATTTTGGCATGTCTTGTTTTCATTTTTATTTGTCTGCACGTATTTTTTATCTCTCCTTTGATTTCTTCATTGACGCAATCATTGTTCAGTAGCATTTTGTTTAATCGCCACATGTTTGTGGCTTTTCTGATTTTCTTCCTGCAGTTGATTTCTAGTTTCACACCATTGTGGTCAGAAAAGATGCTTGTTATTATTTTAATCTTCTTAAATTTATTGAGACTTGTTTTGTGGCCTAACATGTGATCAATCCTGGAAAATTTTTCATGTGCATTTGAAAAGAATGTGTATTCTGTGGTTTTTGGATGGAATGTTCTGTATATATCTGCGAAGTCCATCTGTTCTAACGTGTCATTTAAGGCCAGTGTTTCCTTATTGATCTGTTTGGATGATCTATCCATTGGTGTAAGTAGAGCGTTAAGTCCTCTACTATTGCTGTGCTGCTATTTCTCCTTTTATGTCTGTTAATAATTGCTTTATATACTTAGGTGCTCCTATTTTGGATGCATAAAATATTACAAGATATTACAATCCAACAGTTGTCAGATTATTCCTTTATCATTATGTAGTCTCCTTCTTTGTCTCTTATTACAGTTTTTGTTTTAAAGTCTATTTTGACTGATATAAGTATTGCTCTCCCTGCTTTCTTTTCATTGCCGTTTTAATGGAGTATATTTTTCCATCCTGTCACTTTCAATTTGTGGGTGTCTTTAGGTCTGAAGAATGTCTCTTGTATCCAGCATATATACAGGTCTTGTTTCTTTATCCAATCAGCCACCCTATTCCTTTTGATTGTAACATTTAGTCCATTGACATTTAAAGTAGCTATTGATAAGTATGTATTCATTGCCGTTTTGTTACTTTTTTTCTGGGTGTTTTAGTAGTTCTTCTCTGTTCCCTCCTTTTCACCTGCTCTCCCCCTTACAGTTTGATGGCTTTCTTTATTATTACGTTTGGTTTCCTTTCTCATAATTTTTTATGTATTTATTATAGGTTTCTGGTTTGTGATTACCATGAGTTTCATATATAATAAGCTGTGTATATAGCAGTCTATACTAAGTTGATGGTCTCTTTAGTTTAACCTCTTTCTAAAAGCTCTACTCTTTTACTCCCCTCCTCCCATATTTTACGTTTTTGGTATCATATCTAACCTCTTTGTGTGTGTGTGTGTGTGTGTGTGTATCCATTACACTCTTATCATGGAAATAGGTGGCTTTAGTACTTCTGTCTTTTGACTTTCATATTATCTTCATAGATGGTTGATCTGCTACTTGTACTGTATTTTTGCCTTCACCAGTGATTTTATTGCTTTTTTTTTTTTTATAGTTTTCTTATTCCTATTTGTGGTCTTCTCTTTCCCACTTAAAGAAGTCCCTTTAGCAGTTCTTGTAAGACTGGTTTCTTGGTGATAAACTCCTTTAGTTTTTGCTTGTCTGGGAAAATCTTTTATCTCTCCTTCCATTCTGAATGATAACCTTGCTGAGTAGAGCGTTCTACGCTGTAGGTTTTTTCCTTTCAGCACTTTATATATATCATACTACTCCCTTCTATCCTGTAAAATTTATGCTGAGAATTTGGTTGATAGGCTTATGAGGTTTCCTTTGTATATAACTTGTTGCCTTTCTCTTGTGGCTTTTAGGATTCTCTCTTTATCTTTAGTTCTTGACATTTAATTATGATGTGTCTTGGTGTGGGCCTCTTTGGGTTTATCTTGTTTGGTGCTCTCTGTGCTTCCTGTACCTGGATGTCTGTTTCCTTCCTTAGGTTAGGAAAGTTTTCAGCTATTACTTCTTCAAATAGATTCTCTGCCCCTTTGTCTCTCTCTTCTTTGGGGACACCGATAATACAAATGTTTGTGTGTTTGATGTTGCCCCAGAAGTCCCTTACACTGTTCTCATTCTTTGTAATTCTTTTTTTCTTTTATCTCTTCAGCTTGGGTGATTTCCTCTAGTCTTTCGTTCAGCTTAGTGGTCTGTTCTTCTGTATCATCTACTCTGCTATTGAGTCCCTTTAGTGAATTTTTCATTTCTAGTATCATGTTCTTCATATCTGATTGGTTCTTTTTATATTTTCCAATTATTTATTGACATTCTCACTGAGTTCATCCATTCTTCTCCCAAGATAAGTGAGTATCCTTATGACCTTTTGTTTGAACTCTTTGTCAGTGAGGTTGTTTATTTCTGTTTCATTTAGGTCTTTTTATGGGGTTTTGTCCTGTTCCCTCACTTGGAATGTATTCCTTTGCCTCCTCATTTTGCCTCTTTCTCTGTACTTATATTCATGTATTAGGTAGGTCCACTACATCTCCTGGTCTTGGAGTGGTGGTGTTATGTAAGAGAAGCCTTATGATGCCCAGCAGTGTGCTTCCCTCTTGTCACTAGTTCCAAATGTTTCAGGAGTGACCCCTCTGTAGGCTACATGTGTCCTTCTGTTGTAGCAGGGTTGCTCTTGCTACAGCTGCCCAGGTAGGCTAGGCTTTCCCCTTGGTTGGCTGGTTATAATGCTCTGCTTTGTGTGGCTGCTATGGACCCTTCAGTCACTTTATCGGGTGTGGGGGAACCCCAGCACAGTTGCCTGCAAGGTTTAATGGCACATTCTTGTTGCAGTGTTTCTGTTAAGTGAGTAGACCCCATGTGTGGCTGGTTGCTGGGCTCACAGGCTTACAATCGCTGTAGGCCTTGGACCTACAAGGCTCTTTTCAGCTCTCTCTCTGAAGATTGCTGTAAGTGGGACTGGCCCCAGGTATGGTAGCACCCAATTGTTTCAGGCTTCCGAAGGTGGAGCCGATCCCCTATGTGGCTGTTTGAGAAGCACAAGTCTTCTGCAGCTGATAAGCCCCACCGCCCATGGGGCCACACACACTGTCAACACAGCCCTGCCCCATGCTCACGCCCCCACCCCCTGAAGCGGAACCAGTTGCCCCACTGTGGAGACCCCACACACTCCACCCACTCCTCACACACAGCCCGCTATGCAGAGGCAGGCCCACTTGCTGGGCTGCAGAGGATCCAGGCACCCAGCCCATCAGGCCCACAAGTTGCCCAAGGGCTTGCTGTTGTGAGGGGCCACTTCCTAGGCAGGCTGCCTGCCCTGACTCAGCTGGATTAAATCAGGGCTCTAGTGGGTGGGGCAGACCCTGGGCTGAGGCAGGGGAAGAACTCCAACGGCATCTGCCAGCATCTGTGTCAGCATGCCTGTACTAGGTCACAGTAATGGCTGCCACCAATATCTGAGTCCCTGGAGAGGTCGCATCTCTCACAGAGATACACCCAGAGCCTGTCAGGTTAGTCTCTTTTCACCAAAGGACTGCGCACCTTTCTTTCTGGTGATTTTAGGTTGCTTTCTGAAATGGGTGGGTTTGTGGGCCTTTTAAGAGCCAGTTTTTTTCCCCTTATGTCCTATAGCTTTTCTGGAGGTATTCCCCATTGTTAGTAGCCAGAAAAGCCAGATATTATGACACTTGTCTCAGTTGTGCTGAGTCCAAAGGATGCTTATAGTGGTAACTCTCTCCTACTCAGATCCCCCACTCCTCCAGGGAATGCTTTGAACCTTCATGGCTGGCCATGAAGTGCTGAGGCTTGAAAAGGTGACTTTTGTTTTCTCCAGAAAGGAGTCTTTGCCTCTTCCACCTCACTCAGGAGTGTCCCTTATTGCAGGGGTTGTTTTTATCCAATTTTCAGTTCTCTGTCAGGGGTAATTGTTCCAAGAGTAGTTGTAAATTTGTTGTGTCCATGGGAGGAGGTGAGTTAAGAGTCTGCCTATGCTGCCATCTTGAGGCCAACATCCTTATGTTTCTAAAACATAGATTTAATTGTCATTTCCCTGCCCCAAATATTTACATGGCTCCATTCAACCTACATGATAAGACTCAAGTTATTAGCATGAAATTAAATATCCTTCATGGTCTGATTTTCTCAAACATTATTTCCAGCCTTAATTGCCTAACTCTGCCTTACATTCTTTCCTTAACTCCATGTAGGATCTGCAGTACTTGCTCTCTATAAACACCCTGGACATCCACCTCTGTGAATTTCTCATGTTGTGCTCTCTGCTCAGAATGGTCCTTTCTGTACTTCTTTCCATTTTTGTGCTTTAGTCCTCCAAGGTTACTTTCAGGGTCAATTCCTGGATGATACTCTTCCTTAATTACCCAGATTGATCTCATTTCTTTCCTTTAAATCCTGAGAGTTTTATCTTTGTTTTTGTTTTAATGAAATGGGACATTTTCTTTTTGTGATATAGTTATATGAATGTTTGATTTCCTCTAAAAGACTCTAAATAACAAGAGGACATGATGTATACTTGACAAATTGTGTTGTTGTTGTTTTGCTATTTTCTATTCTGTCCCATTTCCTTTCAATGGAATTGCTTGCCCTTGCGTGTCCTGGGAATATATAACTCCATTATTGTGTTCAGTACCTCCTATCTTCGTTTACTGAGATATTCTATTTAGTCAGTTCAACTTTTTATACTGCCCTTTTTCTTCTCTAATTCTCTGATATGTAGCTGGCTCTTTAGATGGACTTTTGATACATCACTTATATGTCTGGGCTTTGAGGACCTGTGTTAAACATGCTACCTCAACATGTCCTTTATACTTCCATCTGACACTGTACTAGTCACTACAAACACTGACACTGTACTAGTCAAGCCTCTGATGACAAACAAAAAGTCCAAATTTACCTACACTGGGGAATTTCTATCAAGAATTTAGGTAGCTTACAGAATTGATGTTAAGTTTTCAGTAAAAGTCAGAAAATGGGCAGAAACCAAAAGAAGCATGGCAGTCAGAATAATAGACAAAATTATGCCACAGAAAAAGCCAGCTGCTATAGGACATTGCTCTCTCTCTTATATAGTGGACCCCACGGCAGCTATCCACTTGATTTCTCAGTGTTCCTGTTGCTTGTCATGACTTATTTGAGACTGAAAATATTGTACAGAGACCTCTGATTGGTTGGCTTATGATTCAGGCATAAGTAGCAGCTACCATGGGCTGCAGAGAGATTGTATCTGGACATTTTTCTGCTTGTAATGATATCCATAGAGATTGCACAGTGAGTATTTGGGCACCTTGAAGAATTTCCAGATGTTCTCGGGTTTGAAAAATTACAAATGTCCAAAACTCCATCCCTTTGGTTGTTCAACATCCTTACACACCCTTCCTATCCTAAAAATATCATACCTATACAGAAATTTACTACATAAAATGGAAAATGTGCCCCTACTCTCTCTCCCAAAAGAAACATCAGGAAATCTCATCAGTGCTACATGCAGCAACCAATTTACATATCTAGTAGCTATTCCTTTCCTAGTTTCATCAAAATATTCTTGGAATATCTCTCACACAACAATATGCAGAAATAACAGCAACAAACACACTTTTAATTCTGGCAATGATTAGCTTTTTTTAGAATAAGCATTCCGCCAAGAGAGCTACTTTTTATTTAAAAAGAAACAAACAATAACAATCCACAACTGTTTGAAGGCCCTGGAGAGGTTCAAGGTGCCTGGGACTTGAGCAGCCAGGATACTGGGGAAAAGGAAAACATATGGAGGTGAGTTAGACATTCCCCTCCATGTTTTCCCCTTGGTACGTTTGTTTATTTTCAGCACTAGGCATTGAGGCTGTCTCAGGGCCACCTAGGCAGTCAGATCTTGATGAACCAAGATCCCAGAGAAAAGGGACCACAGACAACTGAGCTCTGTATTCTGTGTAACTTTTACTGACATGTCAAATCCTGAGCTATGGAAGGGTGAGAAGCTGAGAAATTCAACAAGCAGATACTAAGAAGATAAATACCTAAGCAGAACCTTCATTACTCTCATGGTGCTGGGGAGAAGAAATTTGAGTTCAAGCTTCACCAATGAGGGGGAATGTTTGGTAAATATGTTACAACTTGGGCTGAAAACCCTGTAAGTTTATTTCATAGGAACAAAGTCACTCCAGAAATGGACCAGTCTAAAAACAGCCTGAAACTGAGACTCCTAACTACTTTCTCTTGATTGAATCACCTTGCCTTTCTCCTGACATATATGTCTGAAAGAAAAGCATAAAACCCTATATGAAGGGAAATGATATTCCCTAGAGCCTCCACAAAGTTTTATACACAATGACAAGCACTTAATACAAAATTGTAAGGTACAAAGACATAAGAATATATGACTAAATCTAAGAAAATGGACAATAGGAATAGATTAACTGGTTATCTAGAAATTAGTATTATCAGAAATGGTCTTTAAAGTAATTTTAATTAACGTATTCAAAACAGAGGACACAATGAAGAGTTTTAACAGAGAACTGTACAAAAAATAAATCAAATGGAAACTTTTGCAAAGGAAAATACTACTAAAATTAATAACTTAGATAAGTATAACAGTATATTGGACAGGGAATAAAAAAGTATTAATGAACTGGTAAACATGTCAGAAAAATATATCCAGATGGAAGATCAAAGAGAATAAAAGCTGGCGAATACAGAAATAAATGCCAGAGGTGCATGGAGTATGGTGAAAAACTCTAATATATATATAACTGTAATCCTAGCCAGAGAGAAAAGAGATAGTAAAATAGACATAACAAATAAAGTAATACTGGCCACAATTTCCTAAAATAGATGAAATTATTGAGTCATATAATCAATAAATTCTCTGAGACCCATGCAGGTTGAAAAACAAAAAATAATACAACAAAAACCCAAAAAACACTAAATCACATCATAGTAAAACTGCTGAAAATCAACAAGAGAATGGATGGAATTCAGTGGAAAAATGATGATGATCATTTCAGTAAAGAATGCTGTGTCAATTGAATAACCATATATAATAATAATAAATCTTTATGCCTACCTAATACCAAAGGCAAAAGTTCATTTGGAATCGATTGTCGACCTAAAAGTAAAAGGTAAAAACAATGAGATTTATAGAAGAAAACACTGGAAACTATCTTTATAACTTTAGAGCAAGAAGATATCTTAAGCAGGACACAAAACCACCAACTATGAAAAATAAATATAAATTTGACTTTATCAAATCAAAAATTTGTATTTAGTAAGGTACAATATTATGAGAATGAAAAAGGCAAGACACATACAGGGAGAAGATATTTACCATAAAATTAATTCAACAAATCACTCATATCTAAATCATATCAAGAACTTTTATAAATATTTATGAAAAATATTAATAATCCAATATAAAATAAGCCAAAGGTAAAATGAGTAAAATAATTGAACAGATATTTCACTATCCATTCACCGTAATGGCTAAAATTCATATATTTCTGGTGGAAGGGTAAATGCAGACACCAATTCTGTAATAGGTACACAGTACTGACTACATATACCAACTACATATGAACAATATAGTAGGCAGTACATGATAGATGATAGATAGACAGATAGATAGATAGGTAGATGATAGGTAACATGGCCCAGCAATTTTTGGGTATATACCTAAGAGTAGAAAGTGCTTATTTTTACCAAAAGACATGTACATTAATTTTTATAGCATAATTATTTATAATAATTCCAAACTGGAAACAATACAAATGTCCATTATAGAATGGATAAATAGGTATATTAACAACATGAAATGTAACACAATAATAATAAGTATTAAACTTTGCAACACACAACAATTTGAGTGAATAGTACAGATATAAAGTTGATTGAAAAAGGCCATACTCAAAAGGGTGTATTCTATGTGCTTCCATTTATATGAAATTCAAAAACAATGCTATCTCTGTTGAAAGAGGTCAGAACAGTAGTTCCATTTTGGGGGATATCTACCAGGAGAGAGCACAAAGGTGTCTGCTGTGGTGCTGAAAATATACTATAGCTTGCTCTAAATCATGGTTATACATGTACAAGCATATCTAAACACTAATCAGGTTGTACACTTCAGATTTGTGAACTCTGCTCTATGTTAGCTATACTTTAATAAAACTGAAAAAAGAAAGAGAAGAAAGGTATATAAGAAAACTACACAGAGAGCTCAAAAATATTACTGAAAAATATTAAAGAAAGCCTAAATCGTTACAGGAATATACCATGATCTGGAATTGGATGACACAACGTTGTAAAGATGTCAGTTCTCTCTAAATTGATCTATAGATTCAATGAAATCATGAAAATCCTAGGCGACCTTTTGTGGAAATTTATAAGCTGAATCTTGTAAAAGCATAAGAAAAAACAAGAACATCTTCAACAGACTTGGAGGATTTACTCCATTGGATACTGTCATTTTTTTATTATTTTTTTCATTTTTTAAAAATTTTTTTGTGAGGAAGATCAGCCCTGAGCTAACATCCATGCCAATCCTCCTGTTTTTGCTGAGGAAGACCGGCTCTAAGCTAATCTATTGCCAATCCTCCTCCGTTTTGTCCCCAAAGCCCCAGTAGATAGTTGCATGTCATAGTTGCACATCCTTCTAGTTGCTGTATGTGGGACGCCGCCTCAGCATGACAGGACAAGCAGTGCGTCAGTGCACGCCCGGATCCAAACCCAGGCCGCCAGTAGTGGAGCGCGCACACTTAACCACTAAGCCATGGGGCCGGCCCCTCAAGTCTTATTTTAAAGCTACTACAGTTAACAAAGTATGATAATGCCACAGGAGGAAACAAAAAGACTGATGTAACAAAAAAGAATTTTAAAAATGACACACAAATGTATCTATCTATCTATCTATCTATCTATCTATCTATCTATCTATCCGTCATATGTCTATCATCTTTGTCACCATAGTTCAATAGGGGAAAGTTGACCTTTCCAATAAGTTGCACTGGATCCATTGAGTAATCTCATGGGAAAAAAAAAGGTCTTGAACCTAACCACATGCTATACACAGAAATCAATTCCAGATGAATTATAAAGCTAAACATGAAAGATAAAAAATAGTTTATAGAGGGTAACTTAGAATAGCATCTTCATACATAACAGGCAGTACACAAAAAGCATTAAATTGAAAGGAAAGGGTTAATCATTTGACTTCATGAAAATTAAGAAATTCTGTAGCAAAAGACATGCCTACATGCCTGCAGGGCATACCATGAGGAAAATTGAATTCAAAACTCCGTTTATCACTTGGCTTCCAAGAGTGCTCACTCTGACCAGTAGAGACAAATGGTATTCCGAGACCCCAGGGAGTACCATTAACTCAGCATCACTATCTAATTATTGTAAGATGTCAGTATTCCTGTTTCAGTACATCAACCACAGGATGTGACTTTTTTGGAGATTGACAGTAGGAATATTCACAAGAAGAACTTGTGCTACTGCAGATTCATTCCTCAAATATACTTGGATTCTCCTTCATTATATAATCTCTGTATCTGTTGGACTGAAACTAATCTAGGAAATGGATGAGACACTATCACTGTCAGATATCTATTTACCAGACCAAGTGATTTTATTCTCATTTTAAAAATTAAATAGAGATCTCAAGACTTCAGCTTGACAAGATGGCATTGACTCATCTCTGTCTCTGCTCCTCCCCACTAAGTAAACAGTCATAAACACTAGAAGTGATAAAAGGAACAACTAAAGGAGATCTTCAAAAGTTGGTACAGGGGCTGGCCCAGTGGCACAAGCAGTTAAGTGTGCACACTCCACTGAGGCAGCCCAGGGTTCGCAGGTTCGGATCCCAGGCGCGCTCCGAGGCACTGCTTGTCAAGCCATGCTATGGCGGCGTCCCATATAAAGTAGAGGAAGATGGGCATGGATGTTAGCTCAGGGCCAATCTTCCTCAGGAAAAAAAAAGAGGAGGATTGGCATCAGATGTTAGCTCAGGGCTGATCACACACAAAAATGTAAAAAAAAAAAAAAATGTAGGTATAAGGAAGGTGAGTTGGACAGGCGCCCCAAGTCTGGAAGAACAAACCTCAACCACCATGCAACAGGATAGGTGATCTTGGCCCAGCGTTTCCCCACCCCCAATATGGCAACAGAAGGTAGCCAAGGTAAGCTCATTCCTCCTCAAGATTAAATGCGAGTCTTTCCCATAAAACTAGGTGAGCCCAGGGGCACCATCAAGTGAGATCAATTGATTAGAAGCTCTATTAACAGCAAGCAGCCTGGGAAAGGTGTATCTTTTTCCAGCAAGCCTGAGCTTCCCCCTGCTCCCCACCACTCCACCTCTCTCTGCCTTCCCCCAACACATGGTCCAGGAGGACTACCAAGGGGAATTGCCATGAAAAGCAGCCCAGCCTGTAAGGTGCACTTCTTTACACCAAGGTCTGAGCCTCCCCTCCCCACCAGAGAAACTGTGCAGTCGGTGACACAGGGAAGAGGGTTCAGACTACTCTCAGCACCCAGCCAGGGAAGTGCTCTGTATCCCTACAGGCCAGAGACTTCCTCTACCCACTTAAAGACACCAGGCAACCCAGCTCAGGGAAGCTCCTTCCTCCCCTTCAAGCAGCGCCATGAGGTACCAGTGGGAGCTCCAGTGGCATGAGATAAACTAAACAAACCAAAACAGCACTGAGAAACTGAAAATTGGATTGTCGTTGGAACCAACCCCCCAACTTAGTTCAGGACTGGCACACTAAACCTAAAAAGGTAAATTCTCATTAAAATAAAATAAAAAATTAAATAGCATCCAGATCTTCTAATACAATGTCAAAAAATGTGCCAGATACAGGAAAATGGAAACCTAAATGACAAAAAAATAAACTGATGCCAACACTGAAATGATGTTGGAATTATCTGACACTTATTTCAAAGCAACCAGCATAAAAATGATTGAACAAGCAACAAAAAGTTATATTGGGGGGCCCGCCTGGTGGCATAGTGGTTAAGTTCGTGCACTGCACTTCAGTGGTCTGGGGTTCACTGGCTTGGATCCTGGGCGTGGACCTACAAACCGCTCATCAAGCTGTACTGAGGTGGCATCCCACATAGAACAACTAGAAGGATGTACAACTGTGACATACAACTATATACTGGGGCTTTGGGGAGGAAAAAAAAGGGAAAAAAGAAGGAATATTGGCAACAGGTGTTAGCTCAGGGCCAATCTTCCTCAAAAAAAAAATATATATTGAAACAAGCAAAAAATTAGAGAATCCCAGAAAGGGAGCAGAAGTTATGAAGAAAGTGTGAATGGACACCAAAATGAAAATACAAATACAGAAATAAAAAGCTTGCTGGATGGGCTCAATATTAGAGTGAAGATGACAAAGGCTGTAATCAATTAACTTGAGAACATACAATAGAATTTGTCTAATCTAAGCAATGAAGAAAATAAATTGAAAATAATGGGGCTGGCCCCGTGGCTTAGCAGTTAAAGTGCATGCGCTCCGCTACTGGCAGCCCAGGTTCGGATCCCAGGCACACATGGACGCACTGCTTCTCTGGCCATGCTGAGGCCGCGTCCCACATACAGCAACTAGAAGGATGTGCAGCTATGACATACAGCTATCTACCGGGGCTTTGGGGGAAAAAATTAAAATAAATAAAATTAAAAAAAATAGTTATCTTTAAAAAAAAAAAAAGAAAAGAAAATAATGAACAGAACCTCAGGGACCTGTGGGGCAATAACAACATCCAACATTCATATCATCAACATCTCAGAGGAAGAGAAGAAAGAAAGTGGGACTGAAAGAGTATTTGAAGAAATTATGGCTAAAATTTTCCCAAATTTGGTGAAAGAAATAAACCGACAGTTTCAAGAAGCTCATTATGTACCATAAAGGGAAAGTTTTTAAAAATCCACACCAGGACACATCATAATTAAACTTCTGAAAACCAAAGACAAAAAAAAAAAAAATCTCAAAAGCAGGCAGAGAGAAATGACATATTACCAGTAGGGGAACACCAATGTGAATGACAGTGGAATTCTCATTTGAAGCCATGGAGGCAGGAAGGAAGTGACACAACATTTTTCAACTCACAGAGAGAAGATTTGTTAACTATGAACGTTATATCTGGTGAAACTATCCTTCAGAAAATTAACACGACTTATCAATATGAAGGAACAAACTATCGATTCACACAACTTGGATAGATCTTAAAGAATCATGCTAGTTGAAGAAGATCGTCTCAAATGGTTCTATACAAAAGAATAGTGATGTAGAACACATCAATGGTCATCAAAGTGGGAGGATTTGACTGTAAAGGGATAACATGAGTTATCTGGGGATGATGAAACTGTTCTTTATCCTGATTTTGTGGGAGTTACACAAATCTATACATTTGTTAAAATTCTCAGGCTTAATAGAACAGTTCTTCAAAAAGAATATTCAGACTTACGTTGCATAATTTACAAAACAAATTTTGAAAGGTCACATTTGCACATTTGACAATCCATGATTGCAAAGTTAAATTGAGATCTTAAAATAAAATACTGACATAGGAAATGTAGATTTACATAAGGCCAGTTACATTTTAATGTAGATAATTTTACATGAGCTGTCTAGGTATTCTTTTTTCTTTTTGACTTTATTTCTTAGAGGAATTTTAGGTTTACAACAAAACTGAGAAGAAAGTACAGAGATTTCGCATATAATCCCTTCCCCCCAACATACATATTCTCCCCTATTATCAGCATCAATCACCAAAGTGGTACTTTTATTTTTAACCAAGATTGAACCTACATTAACACATCATAATCACCCAAAGTCCATAGTTTACTTTAGGGTTCACTCTTGGTGTTGCACATTCTATAGGTTTGAACAATGTATAATGACATGTATTTATTGTTATAATATCATACAGAGCATTTTTACTGCCCTAAAAATACTCTATGCTATGCCTATTCATCTCTCCCCCCTACTCCCCTGGAAACCACTGATCTTTTTATTGTCTCCGTAGTTTTGCCTTTTCCGGAATGTCATTTGTTGGAATTGTATAGTATATAGCCTTTTCAGATTGTATTTTTTTAATTTAGTAATATTTATTTGATTCCTTCATGTCTTTTCATGGTTTGAGAGTTTATTTCTTTTTAGCAGTGAATATTTCATTGTCTGGAAGTACCACAGTTTTTTTACCCCTTCACCTACTGAAGGACATCTTGGTTGCATCCAAGTTTTGATCATCCTAAATAAAGCTGCTCTAGACATCCATGTGCAGGTTTTTGTGGGAACATAAGTTTTCAGCTCCTTTTAATAAATACCAATGAGCATGGATCCTATGATAAGAGTATGTGTAGCTTTGTAAGAAACCACTGAACTCTTTTCCAAAATGGCTGTATCATTTTGTGAAGTTCCTATTGTTCCACATCCTTGCCAGCTTTGATGTTGTCAGTGTTCCGGATTTTGGCCATCTAATAGGTATGTAGTGGTATCTCATTGTTGTTTTAGTTTGTATGTCTCTGATGACATATTATGTGGATTTTTTAATATGCATATTTGACATCTGAATGTCTTCTTTGGTGAGGTGTCTGTTAAGATCTCTGGCCCATTTTTAATTTGGCTTTTAATTGGGTTGTTTTCTTATCATTGAGTTTTAAGAGTCTATGTATTTGGATTACCAAGCAAGAAAACTTACCTAAGCATCAGTGTCCTGAGTTTTTATTGGCCTTTGGTTGCATGACTGATTCAATCTTTGCCCACATTATTGAGCTCAATCTCCACATCCGTTAGCTGGAGCTCCCAGGAGTTCAGGCTGATAGCACATGCTTCAGATCCCCAGCCCTCTAATATCACTGTTTATCTTTCTGGCATGAGCATTGCCACAGGTGAGCTCATGGCATTGTGTGGTGACCTTGCTAGGAGCACTGGTCACTTTACAGTGTCATTTTTTTCTGTCTCTATGTTCATCTGTCTCACAATTCTGTGGCTTTTTCTTCTTTGCACCCCTGATTCCTGACCAAGTAAGTGTTAGCCATGTAGTTCCTGGAATAAAATGATATTAAATTCTGAGTTTCTTATCCAAAACTACCTCTTCATGGAAGTGGTACCAGTCTGGCTCTGCTTTGATTGCTATTAAAAGATATATGATTGTGCTGAAGTGATAATTCTGAGGGGCAAGGTCTCTGTCATACACTGATCTTATGAAGTGTTGACATTTGCTATTTTGAATCCTAGTTATTGCTGATGGGAATCATAAAGGCCTGTGGGGTAAATCTCTTCTGGAGTAAAGTGTCATTCTTTGAGGAAGGCCTTGTCAGCAGTGGAATAACCACAGCTAGGGTTATACATTTACTGTCTTTCTTGAACCCAAGTGGAGAAGTTATATTAGCCCTATGGCCTATTATTATGGAAATTTTTGCAGAGATAGTAAGGACAATCTGAAATGTGCAACAAGCAAGATAAATATCCAAAGTAGTGGTTGTGACATTGGCAGGAACATGACTTTTCTTGAAATAGAAAATATAAATAAAGCTTTTCTAAGTTGTTCAGCCATTCTAGATTGGAAATTCTAGGGAATTTCCACACCAGGAATTCATTAAAAAGCATATATGTGTCTTTTGCCTTTTGAGGGGTGTGGTAGCCAATTTTGTCCATATTGAATTCTATATTTCTAGTAAATTGCTTCATCCTTTTTGATATTCAATGCTGGGGTGCATTGGAACTATGATAGAATAGCATAATTTAGATAGCATTGCATAGCGTTAATACAATAAAGGATCCCATTATATCAGAAAGTCAAAATATGTTTATATTTATGTAAAGGCATATATATATTTAGAACAACATATTAATTAATTAATATGCCTAAATAATGATATGGACAAACCAGAAAATGCTAACTTATTTTTATCATCTTGGGGAAAAGCAAAATCAACTTTGGTAACATTTGGTAAATAGTGAGTGAAGTATGTAAGTTTTATTGGGTGATTATATTTATTTGAATTATTTTAATATTGTGGAGCTTGCATTGACATCTTTTTATTTTCCATTTACTAGTTACTAGTGGCCTTGAGAAAGTTAATTAATTTTTCTGTATTCTGGTTTCTTCTTTGTAATCTAGAAATGTATCATCTATTCAAAGAGTTACTGCAAGGGTTAAAAACGAAAACCAGTTAGCATGGTTCCTGGCAGATTATACTAATTGTGTAATGAGTGGTAGTTTTAAAAAGTACTTTTAAAAAGGATATTTTGAGGAATTGGTCAAAGTCAAGATGGTGGCATAGGCAGACTCTGAATTCACCTCCTCTGATGGACACAGCCAACTTACAACTACTCTTGGAAGAATTACCCCTGAGAGGGAACTGAAAACTGGGTAAGAGAAACCCCTGAAAAAAGAGATAATCTTGACTGAGGTGGAAGAGGCAGAAATTCCCTTGTGGAGGGAAAAATGGCCACCTTCACAAGCTGCAATTCTTCATGGCTCCCCAGGAGCAATCCAAAGGTATGCAGCCTTCCCTGGAGGATTGGGAGACCTGAGTGAAGAGTGTTGCCACTATGAGAATTATTGGACCCAGCACAAGTGAGATGAGTGTCATAATATCTGGCTTTGCTGGCTACTAACAACAATGGGGAGTACCCCCAGAAAAGCTGGAACATAAAGAAATTAAAGCCGGCTCTTGAAGGGCCCATGCACAAATTCACCTGTTTTGGAAAGCAACCTAAAATCACAAGAAATAAAAGTGCACAGTCCTTTGGTGAAGAGAGACTCACCTGATAGTCTCTGGGTGCATCTTGGTGAGAGGTGAGACTTCTCCAGGGACTGGGACATTGGCAGTGGCCATTGTTGTGACCTGGTGTGGGTGTGCTGACACAGATGCTGGCAAACACCATTGGAGTTCTCCCTGTGTCCTGCTAACCCAGGGTCTGCCCCACCCACTAGAGCACTGATTTAATCCAGCTCAGCCAAGGAAGACAGCCTTCCCTATGGACTGGCCCCACTGAATAACAGGGTGTCGGGCAACTTGTGGGCCTGCATAGGCTGTGTGCCTGGACTCTCTGCAGCCTGGTGAGTGAGTCCACCTCTGTGGGGAAGGGCATGTGCGAGGAGTGGGTTGAGTGTGTGGGGCATTGGTGGAGTGTTCAGGGCCTCTGCCGTGGGGTGACTGGGTTGGCTTTGGGGATCAGGGCGCATGCAAGGGGCAGGACTGTATTGACTGTGAGTGTGACTCTGTGGGTAGGGCATGTCAGATGCAGAAGACTTGTGCTTCTTGAACAGCCACATAGAGGATCGGTTCCACCTTCCAAAGCCTGAAACAATGGGGTGCTCCCAAATATGGGGCCAGCCCCACCCAGCAGCAATTCTCAGAGAACTGACAAGAGCCTTATAAGCCAGAGGCCTATAGCAATTGCAAGCCCCTGAACCTAACAACCTGCCACACTGGGGGCCTACTCACTTAAATAGAAAAACTGCAACAGGAATGCACTGTTAGACTTTGCAGCCAACTGTGCTGGGGCTCACCACACCCAATAAAGAGACCAAAGGGTCAACAACAACCACATGCAGCTGAGCGTTACAAACAGCTGATGAGGGGACAGCTCAGCCTCCCTGGGCACCTCCAGCAAGGGCAACCCTGCCACAACAGAAGGACACATGTAGCCTAAACAGGAGACGCTCCTGGGACATTTGGAACTGGTGCAGAGAGGGAAGAACACTGCTGGGCCTCATAAGACATCACTTACATAAGGTCAGGAGACATAGCTGACCTACCTAATATATAGATAGAAGCACGGAGAAAGAGGCAAAATGAGGAGGCAAAGGAATATGTTCCAAGTAAGGGAACAGAACAAAACCCCAGAAAAAGACCTAAATGAAACAGAAACAAAGAATCTCAGTGACAAAGTGTTCAAACAAAAAGTGACAAGGATTCTCACTGATCTTGAGAGAAGAATGGATTAACTCAGTGACAATGTCAGCAAAGAATGGGAAAATATAAAAAAGAACCAATCAGAAATGAAGAATACAATATTGGAAATGAAAAATTCACTGGAGGGACTAAAAAGCATAGTAGAGGATACAGAAGAATGGATCAGCAAGGTGGACAAAAGACTAGAGGAAATCACCTCAGCTGAAGAGATAAAAGAAAAAAGAATTAAAAAGAGTGAGGACAGTCTAAGGGACCTCTGGGACAACATCAAGCACACTAACATCTGTGTTATAGGTATCACAGAAGGACAAGAGATAAAGGGGCAGAGAATCTATTTGAAGAAATAATAGCTGAAAACTTTCCTAAGCTAAGGAAGGAAATGGATATCCAGGTGCAGGAAGCACAGAGAACACCAAAAAATATATACCCAAAGAGACCCACACCAAGGCACATCATAATTAAAATGTCCAGAATTAAAGTTAAAGAGAGAATCCTAAAAGCCACAAGAGAAAGGCAACAAGTTACATACAAAGGAAACCCCATAAGGCTATGAGCTGAATTCTCAGCAGAAACCTTACAAGCTAGAAGAGAGTGGCATGATATATTTAAATTGCTGAAAAGAAAAAACCTACAGCCAAGAATACTCTAACCAGCAAGGTTATCATTCATAACAGAAGGCAAGATAAAGAGTTTCCCAGACAAGCAAAAATTAAAGGAGTTTATCACCAAGAAACCAGTCCTACAAGAAATGCTAAAAGGTCTTATTTAAGGGGGAAAGAGAAGACCACACATAAGAAAAAATTGTCTATTTCCATCACAACAGGGTAATGGATACAAACACACAAAAAAGAGGTCAGATATGATATCAAAAACATAAAATGTGGGAGGAGGAGCGTAAAAGAGTACATCTTTTAGAGAGAGGTCAAACTGAAGAGACCATCAACTTAATATGCATTGCTATATATGTAGCATATTATATATGAACTTCATGGTAACCACAAACCAGAAACCTATAATAAATACACAAAAAACTAAGAGAAAGGAACCCAAACGTAATATTAAAGTCGCCAAACCGCAAAGGAAGAGAGCAAGAGAACAGGAAAGGAACAGAGAAGAACTACTAAAAAACCCAGAAAAAAGTAAAAAAATGGTAGTAAGCACATACTCATCAGTAGCTACCTTAAATGTCAATGGACTAAATGTACCAATCAAATTGCATATGGTGGCTGATTGGATGAAAAAACAAGACCCATATATATGCTGCATACAAGAAACACACATCAGACCTAAAGACACTCACAAACTGAAACTGAAGGGATAGAAAAAGATACTCCATGCAAAAGGCAATGAAAAGAAAGCTGAGCTAGCAATATTCATATCAGACAAAATAGACTTTAGAACAAAACCTGTAACAAAAGACAAAGTAGGGCACTACATAATGATCAAGGGAACAATCCAACAAGAGGACATAACACACGTAAATATCTATGCACCCAAGGTAGGAGCACCTAAATATATAAAGCAATTATTAACAGACATAAAAGGAGAAATAGACAATAACACAATAATAGTAGGGGACTTTAACATTCCACTTACACCAATAGATAGATCATCCAAACAGAAGATAAATAACGAAACATTGGCCTTACACGACACAATAGACCAGATGGACTTAGTAGATATATACAGAACATTCCATCCAAAAACTGAAGAATACACATTCTTTTCAAATGCACATGGGACATTCTCCAGGACTGATAACATATTAGGCCACAAAACAAGTCTCCATAAATTTAAGAAGATTGAAATAATACCAAGCGGGTTTTCTGACCACAATGGTATGAAACTAGAAATCAACAATAGAAAGCAAATCAGAAAAGCCACAAATATGTGGAGATCCAACAAAATGCTACTGAACAACGATTGGTCAATGAGGAAATCAAAGGAGAAATAAAAAAATACATGGAGGCAAATGAAAATTAAAATACGACATGCCAGAATTTATGGGATACAGCAAAAGCGGTTCTAAGAGGGAAGTTTATAGCAATACAGGCTGATCTCAACAAACAAGAAAAATCTCAAATAAGCAATCTAATAGTGCACCTAAAGGAAGTGGAAGAAGAAGAAAAAACAAAGGCCAAAATCACTAGAAGGAGGGAATTAATAAAAATCATAGCAGAAATAAATGAAATAGAGACTAAAAAAAAAGAAAAAAAGAAAAATCAATGAAACCAAGAGCTGGTTCTTTGAAAAGATAGAAAAAATTGACAAACCTATAGCTAGTCTCACCAAGAAAAAAAAGAGAGAAGGCTCAAATAAGTAAAATCAGAAATGAAAGAGGAGAAATTACAACGGACACCTCAGAAATACAGAAGATTATAAGAGAATACTACGAAAAGTTATATGATAACAAATTGGATAATCTAGAAGAAATGAATAAATTCTTAGAATAAACAACTGTCCAAACCTGAATCAAGAAGAAATAGAGAATTTGAATAGACCATTCACCAGTAAAGAGATCAAAAAGTAATGAAAAATTTCCCAAAAAAATGAGTCCAGGACCAGATGGCTTCCTTGGTGAATTCGACCAGACATTCAAAGAAGACTTAATACCTATCCTTTTCAAACTTTTCCAAAAATTTGAAGAGGAGGGGCAGCTTCCTAACTCATTCTATGAAACCAACATTACCCTGATACCAAAACCAGACAAGGACAACACAAATAAAAGAAAAGTACAGGCCAATATCACTGATTAACATCAATGCAACAACCCTCAAGAAAATACTAGCAAATCTAATACAACAATACATTAAAAAGACCATAGATCATGATCAGGTGGGATTTATTCCAG
The DNA here is from genome assembly GCF_020826845.1 of Diceros bicornis minor. NCBI lineage: Eukaryota > Metazoa > Chordata > Mammalia > Perissodactyla > Rhinocerotidae > Diceros > Diceros bicornis. The sequence continues at coordinate 77,352,521 of NC_080744.1, forward strand.
GGATGCAAGGATGATTCAACATCTGCAAATCAAACAATGTGATACACCACATTAACAAAATGAAGAATAAAAATCACATTATCATATCGATAGATGCAGAGAAAACATGTGACAAGATACGGCATCCATTTATGATAAAAACTCTGAATAAAATGGGTATAGAAGGAAAGTACCTCAACATAATAAAGGCCATATATGACAAACCCCCAGCTAATATCATCCTCAATGGTGAAAAACTGAAAGCTATCCCTCTAAGAACAGGAACCAGACAAAGATGCCCACTTTCACCACTCCCATTTAACATGGTATTGGAAGTCCTAGCCAGAGCAGTCAGGCAAGAAAAAGAAATAAACGGGATCCAAATTGGAAAGGAAGAAGTGAAACAGTCACTGTTTGCAGATGACATGATTTTATATACAGAAAACCCTAAAAAATCCACCAAAAATCTTTTAGAAATAATTAATGAATATGGAAAAGTGGCAGGGTACAAAATTGACATACAAAAATCAGTTGGGTTTCTACACAGTGACAATGAAGTAGCAGAAAGAGAAATTAAGAATACAATCCCATTTACAATTACAACAAAAAGAATAAAATACCTAGGAATAAACTAAACCAAAGAGATGAAAGATCTGTATACTGAGAACTATAAAACATTGCCGAAAGAAGTTGAAGAAGACAAAAAGAAATGGAAAGATATTCCATGCTCTTGGATTGGAAGAATTAACATAGTTAAAATGTCAATACTTCGTAAAGCTATCTAGAGATTCAATGCAATCGCTATTAAAGTTGCAACAACATTTTTCACAGAAATAGAACAAAGAATCCTAAAATTCATATGGAACAACAAAAGACCCCACATAGCCAAAGGAATCCTGAGAAAAACAAACATAGCTGGAGGTATCATACTCCTTGATTACAAAGTATACTACAAAGCTGTGGTAACCAAAACAGCATGGCACTGGCACAAAAACAGACACACAGATCAATGGAATAGAATCAAGAGCTCAGAAATAAACCAAAGCATCTATGGAGAGCTTATTTTCAACAAGGAAGCCAAGAACATGCACTGGAGAAAGGAAAGTCTCTTCAGTAAATGGTGTTGGGAAAACTGGACAGCCACATGCAAAAGAATGAAAATAGACCACTATCTTACACCTTACACAAAAATTCACTAAAAATAGATTAAAGCCTTGAATATAAGACCTGAAACCGTGAGACTTCTAGAAGAAAACATAGGCAATATGCTCTTCGACACAGGTTTAGGCAGCATATTTTCAAGTACCATGTCTGACCAGTCAAGGAAAATAATAGAAAAAATAAACAAATGGGACTACATCAAACTAAAAATCTTCTGCAAAGCAAAGGAAACCATCAATAAAATGAAAAGACAAGCTAAAAATTGGGAGAATCTATTTGCAAACCATGTATCTGATAAGCGGTTAATCTCCAAAATATATAAAGAACTCATACATCTCAGCAACAACAAAAAAATAACAACACAATTGAAAATGGGCAAAAGACCAGAACAGACATTTCACCAAAGAAGATATACAGATGGCGAACAGGCACATGAAAAGATGTTCATCATTAACTATCAGGGAAATACAAATGAAAACTACAATGAAATATCACCTCACGCCCGTCAGAGTGGCTATAGTTAACAAGACAGGAAACAACAAGTGTTGGAGAGGATGTGGAGAGTAGGGAACTCGCATACACCGCTGGTGAGAATGTAAACTGGTGCAACCACTATGGAAAACAGTATGGAGATTCCTCAATAACTTAAGAGTAGAACTACTATACAATCCAGCTATTCTACTGCTTGGTATTTATCCAAAGAACATGACAACACCAATGTGTAAAGATACATGCACCCCTGTGTTCAGTGCAGCATTATTCACAATAGCCAAGAGTTGGAAGCAACCTAAGTGCCCATCAAGGGACGAACGGATAAAGAAAATGTGGCATATATACACAACGGAATACTACTCTGCCATAAGAAATGATGAAATCCAGTCATTTGTGACAACATGGATGGACATTGAGAGTATTAAGCTAAGCAAAATAAGTCAGAGAGAGAAAGTCAAATACCATACGATCTCACTCATAAGTAGAAGATAAAAACAGCAAAAACAAACATAGAGACAGAGATTGGATTGGTGGTTGCCAGAGGGGACAGGGGGAGGGAGGAGGGCGAAAGGGATGGTAAGGCACGTGTGTGTGGTAATGGATTGTAATTAGTCTTTGGGTGATGAACATGATGTAATCCATACAGAAATTGAAATATAATGATGTACACCTGAAATTTATATAATGTTATAAACCAATGTTACTGCAACAATAATAATTATAAAAAGGGTATTTTGTTTCTAGGTGTCAGAGCACTCATCTCGCTTTATAAAATTGGAGTTCCAAAAGAATAGCTGAAGAACAGTTATAAATTAGACATGAAAAAAATTTTGACCTATGAACTTTCAGCAGTTGTCAACTGAATTCTCCTGAAGTTCCCACTGTTAGTATAGGTGATGTGTGGTGTGTGCTGTGTGCGTGCACATGAGTCTTATTGCCAGAGAAAAAAGTCTGATGAGGTGTAAGGCATCAAGACTCTAGATGCTACATCTATCTATCAGGATTTTTTTCTTTTTTTGACCAAGGAACCCAAAAGGATGTGCTGGCTCACATTCTGGGATAGTTGAGGATATACTTGACTCCAGGTACAAATGGATCCAGAGATAGAAAAATTAAACAATATTGGCTCATTGGCTCCCTCTTTGCCTTCTCTCTTAATTCTGCTTCTCTCTGCACATTAACTTCCTTTTTTTTCCCCTGGAGCTTGTGAAGGAGTTGAAGACATCAGAGGGATCAGTCTTATTATAGATAAGCTGGCCATAGAGTCTGAAATCTCTTGTTAATGATTCTGAGATATACTTTCACTCTTTTAGCTGATGACCTCATTCAGGGCCACCATGGATGACAGGACAAGTTGTGTACTACAAAACACCAGGAAATGGTTGTCACCTGGACCTCCTCTGTAGCTGTGCAGTGCACAACTGGCATAACCATATACACACACATATACATACATACCTCCTATTTCATTGAGACACAGCAGTAAACTCAACCTTTCTTATCTTCCCTCCAATACCTAACACACTACCTATATTTGACTTGTGTTCTTTCTAACATTAAGATGGAGCAATATTGCACTTGTATTGAAGGCCGTACCCTCCACATATGTCCTAGTGCATTGTCCTCCTATGCTGGTGCATTGTCAAGGCGTTTCCTCTCATTTATCCACTTATCTTCTGTGTTTTCCATTTAAAAACCAACAGTAAGCCCCCAAATCCCAAAACCTTTACCATCCGTCCCTTTCCAGCTACTATCCCATTTTTCTGCTTTCCATTCATTTCCCATGAAGAATGATTGTCATTTTCTTAGCTTCCATTTACTCTTTGATCACTGCAATCTGGCTTCCATGCCACCATACCTCTGAATATGCTCTGGTCTAGGTCATCAACAACCTCCACATAGCCAGATGGAAAGGACCTTTCTGTCCTTATCTTACTTGATAACGCAGCAGTATTTGATACAGTCAACCACTCTTTAAGTGTTGAAACACTTTTCTCTGTTGTTTTCCATCACCCAGCCCTCTTCTGGTTTCCCCAACCAACACAGGCCATTCTTTATCAGTTTTCCTTACTCTTCTATCTCCATCTGACCATAAATTTGTGGATTCCTCTGGACTTGGTGCTATGCCTTCTTATATTTCTTTCTTCATAGATCAACATGGAGTATTCAACATTTTTTTTAAGTTTGATATTCCTCATTTTATAACTCTGGCCATACCTCTTTTCTAAGCTTCAATCTAGCATCACTAATGTCACATTAATAGTTTCACAGTCCTCAAATTCGATACATACTAAAGTGATCTCTTGGTTTCTCCTCTTTCGTGGATCTTCTCCATCTCACTACATGGTATGACCATCTACCTAGTTGTTCATGCCAGAGATATAGGAGACATCTTTCATTTCTCTTCAATTTTACCCATCAGTAAACACTATCTATTTGATCTCCAAAATTTCCGTCAATTCTTTTGCCACCTCAACCCAGCAGCATCTCTGCCAAGATCACTACAATAGTCTTCCAATTTACCTCTTTCTGCAGGTACCCTAAAATCCATTCTTTCATATTATAACCACAGTAATCTTTCTACAATATAATTCTGGTGTTACTTTACATTATGCTTCAAATCCTCTAATAGTTTCTAGTTACATTTTTAAAAAATTCATGGTTTATTATTGTTTCTGAGAAGATCTTGAATGATCTGTCCCATGTTCCTACCTTTTACTTCCTTTCATACAATTCACTCTTTTAATTACTGTACTATGCTTGCTAATAGGTCTAGTGTTTAAAAAAAGAAGTTCATAAAGAATTTGATTTATTTTATGACAGAGTGGAAGAATGTATTTCCAAATTAATATATTTTGTGTTATATGTGATTTTTACACATACTTATCTGTGGAAAACTATTAAATTCAATATTATATTTAGACATTTAATTTTTCCATCTGGTAGAAAAAAAGTAACTTTTCCTTAATTATTTGTTTTCAATGTTACATTATGCATATTTCTATATTTTCAACTCCCTATGATTTTTAGACTCACTTATCAATTTGATTGTGCTTGCAATTAAGGTTATAGGTAGACTCTTGGATAGGTGACTTTTGACAATTGAGTCTTTCCATCTAGGAATATGGCTTTTCTCTGAACTGCCAGGCTTCTTCTCATTTCTTGCAGATTCACTTCCCTTTTCCTCTTTGCAAGATTTTTGAATTGTCTTTTGTTATGAAATTATGTGTAGATGACCCTCAAAGTGGATCTCTTTTTTTTATCCTTCTAATTTGGTGAGGCCTTTCCTGAAAACTCTTGTCCTTCTTTACCATTGAGACAAATGTATCCATTGTTTTAGGAAATTTGTTCTTATACATTTTCTTTGTTTTCTCTTTTTAAAACTCCTTTTAGTTAAACTGTATATTTCCTGTTTTGATCTCTAATCCTTATTCTTGTGTTTTTTCAGTGTCTGAGGTACATTTTAAGGTTATCCATCTGGATGTGCTGTGGAGAACGGATTGGGGTATGATCTGGCTTTATGTTACACATAGTTGTATGACAGAATCATCATTAGTTAAATGGTCAAGCTGCATCTCCCATGATGGGGACACCAATTTATCACCTAGAAAAGGTGTGCATATAAAGGAGCAAAAGGAGCAGCCTGTGCTGGCTACTTTCTGTTTGCTCCTCCATATCCACACTTCACCAATTTGGTGAATTGGATCTGTCCTTCTGAGGCTGACCACATGGATGGCTCCCTTGCCTTCTGGCTTCCTATGGCTCCCAGGCAGGAGAGGGGTCGGAGGCTGCAATATTGATTCCTCTGACTCTCTCACTCCATGGACAGCCCAGACCAACTGCATCCTGACTGAAGGACCAAACTCCACTCAAGCATCCTTCTCCATCAGACCTCTGACCTTGGCTTCCTGTAGTAGCTCCCTCTCTTGCCTTTTTAGGCCTGGAGGTAGTAACCATAACCTCAACATTACCTCCCAAGATATCACACTATCTATCCCTTTTGGTCTCCCCACCCCAGCGCACACCTGCATAAAAGTCCCTTTATTAAAGTATTCTCAAATTATTCCAATTTTCTTATTCCATTTATTTCCTGTTGATACTCTGAAAGATACAAGCAAAAATTAATGAAACAAAAAGCCAGCTGTTGACACAAAATAACCAATAACCATTCTATGGATAAGAGAAATAAGATGAGTTTTACTTGAACCAGAGTGGAGATTATAACCCAGGAAGGCCTTAGAAAACGTTTGAAGAAGCATGGTTTTCAGTACAGTCTTATATCTTTTTAGAACAAAGAACATACATTAAACATGGTATTGAACCTCTTAACCTCAAGTTCATGTGCCTGATGTCCACCAAACCAAACACTGAGACATCAGTACTTGGAGATGGAGGAAGATTTATTCAAATTGGCCAAAATGAGTAGGTAAGACCCTGGGTTTGCTCAAATACATCTCCCCACGAACAGAAAGTAGAGAGGTTTTATGCAGCTAAGGGGCTTTGCAGGAGGAGCATCAGGGAAAAAAAGTGGTCACTCCCGATAAGCCCGTGGGCAATCTAACTTCTGGGTTTCAATGGCTGCAGAGGGCCAGCCATCTGGTGATTGCAACCTCCCTGAAGGCATTCTCTTTCTTCTGCAAAACAAGCTCACAAATCCTCTGGAAAATAAAACAAGCTCACAACTCCTCGAGACCCCTGAGTCACCCCTCAAGTTAAACAGGAAAACAGCAAATTGGTTTAATATCTACAGTAACCTTCAGGTACCCAGCTTCAAACACACCCAGGATATATTTTCATTAAAGTTTCAAAGAGGTATTTAGTTGCAAATTAGCAGGTCAACATGATCCTGAGGTTGGGAAAGAGGTTAATCTGGGCATTACCAATAGGGCATTACCAACAGGACATAGGAGGGGAAGTATGTATTCTTATTTTAAGAGAGTGCATTCTTTACTTTAACGGTTAAGTGGTTGTACAGTATATGTTTGATAGTCCCTAACTCACTCTTTTTAGTTCAAGTCAAATCAGTTTTGAACCCAAATAGTTACCACATACCTGAATATGTGAAAATCTCTTGTCAAAGCACACAATAGAGAGGTTCAATAAGGCCCAAAGTGGGTTTCTTTCAAAATTTTATTGTGACATAACAGCACTGACATAAAAAAAATAAAACACTTAATAATTCAAAGTCTATCAAGAAAATACATCATGTAATTAGAAAGAATACTTTAGCAAACTCTCCAGCCCCAGATGACTTCACTAGCAAATTCTATCAAATATGTAAGGAAGAATAAGGCCAATTCTATTACCAACAAAATTGATAAATACCCTGTAAGCATGATTGAGAGAAAAGGGGCAAAGACATAAATAACCAATACAAAAATTTAAAAATGAGAATTTCAGTACAGTTTTTAAAAACATTGAAATTGTAAAATGTGTTGACGCAAATAATTCTTAACCAATCTATAAATCAAAATTGGGGAGAGTTTAGTATGAGTCAGATCTGAGGACTATATAGCCCAGGAGAGTCCTTTCACAGAGGAATGGAGCACTCCAAAGAAGTAGGGATATACAGAGTGGTTATATACTGTCAAAGAACATGTATCACATACAAGTGGATTGCCCCTTTTACAATAGTCATGAGATTGCTTTGTCAGCACAGCATTTCCACAATTCTGTGAACACAGCAGGTCAGTAGTCTCAGTGTGGATGGTCACAAGGTGAGCACAGTAGGTCAGCAATCAATTCCTAGCCTAGGGAGAGATGCTTATCCTTAAGGAAATGCTGATGTGGGAGAAGTTATGTTCTTATATTTAAGGACATTGTTCTTGTCTTTGGGACTAGTAAATGCTTAAAGCAGATATACAATGCATGCTCAATGGCCTCATCAGGCCCTTTTGGAAAAACAAGGTCAGGCTGAACTAGTTTTAACCAAATGGCTTCCTTATATACTCCAATATATCCTATTGCTTGTCATTTATTTATCAGATGATATTATATACAACTTTATATGTTACATTTGAAAATGTAGACGAGAAAGACCAATTCCTAGAAAAATGAAGTCTGCCAAAACCCACACAATAAAAAAATCTGAGTAACTCAATAAATAGTAATAAGATTGCGTATTTTTCAAGTTCCAATCAATATCAAATACTCAGGAACAAATATACCAAAAAATGTGCATGACCTCTAAGAGAGGTCATTCAGAGAGATTAGAGAAGATGTAAACAAATGGAGAGATATGTTCTGTTTACTATTGTAAAAATGTCAATTTTCCCCAGACTAACCTATAGATTCACTGCAATCTCAATAGGGTTTTTGGTGGAACTTGAGAAGCTGAGCCTAAAATTCACCCGGAAATGAAAAGGACCAAGAGTAGACAAGACAGTTTTGAAAAAGATCAACACAGTGGAAAGATTTGTTCAATGGGTTATTGAGACATTTTCAAGCTATAGCAATTGACACAGTGGGATCCAAGGATTGACACATAGATGAATGGGATGGAGTGGAGGGCCCAGAACAGACTTGCCCATAGAAGGACAAGGTCTGTGACAGATGGTGATAGAACAGAGGCGAATGCCACTTTTTCAATAAATTGGTACTTTCCAATTCGACATATATATGGAAAAACAGCACTTCATCTGTGCCTCACTCCATACACACAATCTGTGATAGGTGGATTTAGATGGAAATGTGAAGCAAAACAATAAATCTTCTCGAAGATAATACAGAAGAATATTTTAATGATATCAGGGTTCTTCTCAAAGAAGACCCTAAAAACATTAACTTCAAGGAAAAGATAGATTTTTTTTGTCATTATAGAAAGTGCCATATATATCCAAAAGGAGAAAAAATAATAAAATTAATTTTCACATACTCTAGACCCAGCTTCAGGAATGATCAGTTCATCACAGTCATATTTAATCTGTGTCTTCCTTTCTCTGCTTCCTTGGATTATTTTGAAGCTAATTCTAGATACCATATAATGCCACTTGTAGATATTTCATTATGAATCTCTATCTTCTAGAGATTCTTTTATTAAAAACATAAGCACATCAATAAAATAGTTAATAATTCCTGAATGTCATCAGATACCCAGTCTGTGTTTACAACCCATAACTCTCAAAACACTTCTTATTACATAGTTTGTTTGAATCCAGATCCAAATACAGTCTATACATTGTGATTGGTTTTAATTTAAGGGTTCTTCCTCTCTCTCTCTTTTTTTCTTTTTCCCTTTATGAGACATCTGGACATGCCCACCCATGATTCAAGGCTGGCCCTGCTGCCTTCTCCTGCTGTTCCAGGCCCATGTGGGAAAAAATGATATTCTTTCCCTACTGATTTCACACACTGTTCCATGGATCCCAAAAAATGATATCCAATATCTTGTACAAATTTAGTGACATAGCTCTTCCCACTCTCAACTCATGCCAAGAATCTCAGATTTCGGTCAAGAAAATGTCATGGGATGTGTGCCCTTCATGTAGATGTAGAGAATTCTCTGCTTTACTTTCAATAAAGCAAAAGATACACACTCTTCCTACAATTATACAAGTCCTGGCCAAAGGTTTTTCCAGTGTTTGAGGCAGTGACTCCTATGTCCCCTGGGAGTAAAGCCACAGTCACACCAAGGGCTGAAGGATCTGCCCTCCTCCCCTGTGCCTCCCTGACTTCATTTCCTCTTAGTGCCCTCCCTCCTCAGTATAGCCATGCCTGCACCTCATAGTTCCTGGAACTCAGTACCTCCTCTCCAGCCTCAGGAGCTTTGCACTTGCTGCTCCCTGTTCCTGGACCGTCCTTCCACCAGGTAACCTCCACCCACATCCCTGACTTCCTGCAAGTCTTGACTTGATGTCACCTTCTCAGGGAGGCCCATGCTGGCCACTGTTTTACACTCACCCCTCACACTACTCTATTCTGCCTTTTCTTTCTTCCCTTCTTTCTTTTCGGTAGCATTCATTACCTTCTTACATGCTCTATTTTAGGTGTCTTGGTTCTTCTCTGACTACACTGTACCTCTATGGTCAGCTAGAATGTCAGGTGCATGAGAACAGGAGCCTTGGCCTTTTTGGCCCTGAGATGGAAACCATGAACTGTAACAGTCCCTGCAAACGGTCAGGCTCTCCATAGTCATTTACTGAGTGAATGAGCGAAGGAATATAGACAATTAGTTCAAGGTAGAACCACAAATGAATAAAACAACATTTAAAAACATAGAAAAGAAGAAAGAAATAGAAAAGGAGAAGGAGAAGCTATCATTTATTAATACTGCCTACAGTGTAAGTAAATGATGGACACAGTTTATTCACATATAATCTACTGAAAAACGAATTAAATGTAATTTATGATCAAGTCATCTTCCAGTGGGCTGTCAGTGGTGAGTGGGAAGGGCTTAATGTCCTTATTTCTACCTCCTTTTGACCTGAAGCACCAGGAAGCCATAATCATGGGGAAGGGAGGGTCTGACCACGAACTTCGCTGGCATGTTACTTTTCTCACTTCATGATAATAGTGATTATGAGTGACATGATATTCTGTTATGTTTAAAATCAAAAGGATCAAGTTGACAAATGAAACAAATATTTTAATAAATATAAATTAGGTCATGAATTTATTTTCATCAAAAGGAAGTCTGAACATTATTTAAGTTTGTGAGACACAGCCAATGGGCCATGGCCAGCCTTAGAGTGGGATCTGATCCTGCTGTCTCTTGCTGTGACTCCTCTCCCTCCCAGAGCTCAGTGTGCACGTGGCCCCCTCATACCACAGGTGACTGCCACAGGGTATCTACCTGGTCTATGCATCCCCAAATAAGTCAGTCTCCCACCGGGAGTTGGACAGGGATGAGAAAGAAAGGGAGAGAAAGAGTCACGTAATTCATCCTGGTCTCCTTTTATCTACCAGGTAGCTTGAGTAGTTGGTCTGAAAAGCAGGGAAAATATGCTACCATGAGAGAGGAACTGAACAAAGAGGGGGGGAGAGAGAGAGAGAGACGGGAAAGTATTTCTTGTTTCTCAGTTGCTGTCTCTGTCTTGAGTCCAGTCTCTCCTGTCCTTGGAAAGGAGGATGGAGGAAGGAAGGAAAATGTTGTAGTCAGGACTCTGCAGAGAAACAGAACCAATAGGATGTGTACATATATATAATAGATTTATTTAAGGAATTAGCCCACACTACTGTATAGGCTGGAAAGTCCAAAATCTATAGCACAGGCTGGCAGGCTGGAGACCCAGAGAACAGTTGCAGCTCAAGTCCAAAACTATTCTGGAGGCAGAATTCCCTCTTTCCCAAGGAAATCACAGTGTTTTCTCTTAAGGCCTTTGACTGATTGGATGAGGCCCACCCACATTATGAAGGGTAATCTGCCTTACTTAGAGTCTACTGATTTAAATGTTAATCTTGTCAAAAAAATACCTGCAAAGCAACATCCAGACTGGTGTTTCACCAAGTGTCTGGGTGGCATGGCCTCACCAAATTTGACACATAAAATTAACCATCACAGAAACAAAAAGATCAATAAATGTGCAAGGATGGTGGGATGTTTCTGAATGAACTTGTCTACATTTATATTTCTCATTAAAGTTCAGATTCACTTTTTATATGGACAACTAAATCCTGTGGGCATCAACTTCTGATTTAATTCAAGATCCTAACAGATAAGATACATTTCTGTATCTAATCATGTATCTAACATGATTACATGTTAGAAGGGTTTTAACTAGGAAAGGGTCATTTACCATGACAAGATGGCCTCATTTATGTTCACTTACATTAAGATCAAAAGATGTACAGATGCCTAACTCTGAGATCTGATAGTTCTCTGATGGTTCTAATAAGGAGGAGACCGTGTAAATAAAAACACTGCAGACATGGCTGAAGTTATATTGCCTTTGTCTAATCATTTACTCTAGCAAGAAAAGCAAAGTAATCACAAGAGACCACAGATAAAATACAACAAGTGTTGGTGAGGATGCTGAGAAAAGGGAAACCTTGCATACTATTGGCGGGAATGCAAAATGATGCAGCTGCTATGGAACACAGTATGGGGGTTCCTCAAAAACATTAAAAATAGAGCTACCATGTGATACTGCAATCTCACTTCTGGTTATTTATACAAAAGAATTGAAATCAGGATCTGAAGAGATATTATCACTCCTATGTTCATTGCAGCATTATTCACAACAGCCGAGATATGGAAACAACCTAAATGTCCAACAGTAAATGAATGGATAAATAAAATGCTATGTATACATACAATGAAATATTATTCAGCCTTTAAAAAGAAGGAAATCCTGCCATATGTGGCAACTTAGATGAGATTGGAGGACATTATGTTAAGTGAAATAAGCCAGTCACAGAAGGACAAATACTGTAAGACTTCATTTATATAAGATATCTATAATAGTTAAACTCATATTTAACTCATACTCAAGTAGAGTAGAATGATGGATAACAGGGGCTGGGGGGAGGGGAAATGGGAAGTCGCTAACAATCGGGCATAAAATTTCAACTTTGCAAAATGATTGAGTTCTAGAGATCTACTACACAACATTGTGCCTATAGTTAACAATACTGGATCGTACCCTTAAATAATTAAGAGGGCAGATCTCATCTTAAGTGATCTCAGCACAATAAAATTTTTGAAAAAGAGATGACAGGTAATTGATTACGGCATGGATATAGCTCTCTGGAACACACCCACATCCAGAGGCCTCAGCAGCCCACAGAGAGTGAAAGCCCACCAGGGCAGAGGTTCCACGGACCAGAGGCCTGCAGTGCATATGTGCATGGGATGGGGTAAAGGACGACCAGGCGACATGGGGTGGAGGAACTGGGTTTATACTCGGTGGCTGCACCAAAGACACTAGTTTCTTTAGTGCATGATTTCTTGCTTTGTCTTTGGGCCTCAAAGGAGTTTCTGTGCGGCTTACTAGGCCACGATCCTTATAACATTCTACAAATATTCAGAAAAGCAGCCTTAAGTCTTGTAGACTGTTTCCACTTTATTCTCAGCAGGATTAATGCCCCTTATTGAATTCCCATCTCCTCAAAGTTTAGCAAAATGGGAATTGATTGTGGGGTAGCTAGAAATACGTCTATCTAAATTTCAAATCCCAATAAACCTTAGTAACGGAATTGCATGCTTTCTTATTGACAGTTCAAATAACTTAGTAATGGTTTGGAATAGTCTCCTACTGGCTTTCTGATTTAGTACACTGAATGCTCTTTGAAATCATTGCTCTTCTTTAGACTCAGGAAGTCACAGTAATACATGTTTTATTTCCTCAGGATGAACTATTCCAATAGCCTCCTAATGACTCATCTCCATCCTCCTTTCACCCATTCTGTACTGTGCACAGTGTCCAATTAATTTTTATGATGTTTGGCTCAATTCCATTCATCTCACAACCCTGCTGCAACCATTGTAATGTCTTATTGTCCTTCAATATATTTTTAAATTTCCATTCTCAATCTAAAATCTACTATTTTCCAACATGGCAACTTTATTCACACTGCTGCTAAAATCTATCCCATCAGCTGTGACTACCCACAGTTCTTTTATCCTAAAACTCCATGATAATAGGTAAAAGAATGGTCTTGGAAGAACTTATTAACCTCGTGATGTTCCAAATTTCTCCTGGGAATCAAACACACACCTCCCCAAATTTAACTGAAAGAAACAGCATTCATAATGAATTTAATGATCTGCAAATTACAATATCTTCTCCAGTCTGATAATTGCAAAGCCCTTCCTGTTACCATGACAGCCCACACTGCAAAGAAGTGAATTTACTTAAAGGCCATGAAGGAAACCTCCGGTATTTTTCTCGTCTTTTGCTGCCCCATACGTTAGGGCCACAGGAAGACCCATCTTTGCTTCATAGTATGCGTAAAATTCTGAAGTTATATTGATTTTATATAAAAAGCTACTGAAAACATGTATTCTTTAGCTACTACTGATGTGTCCCCTAAATTACAGGGAATAAAACCAGCCATAAAGGAAATTCCTTTAGACCTTCTCCTAGAGACAAATATTATTCATTATAAAAAGCTTTCAATTGCAAGAACAATTATGTAAACCAAACTATTTGGCCCTGGAAGCTTCCTAGTTTGAACACAAAGTAGGAGAGGTACAATGTTTACTTACGTGTAACCTTTAAGCTGTGTACCTGACACATTTCACTCCAGTATTGTTGAGAACCTCCCTTTACACTGCCACCTACCATGTCCACTGTGCTTCAAGGCACATCACAAATGTCCGTCTGAACTGCCTTCAAGAGTAAACAGATGCTCAAAACTGGGAAACCAGCTGGGGCTGCCTTGAGAAATGTGGCCTACATGTCCCACAGGGACCAAGACCAAACCCATATATACGGAATAAAATATGATCAGGCCCAAAGGACAGGGGAGTCAGTACTTCATATGCAAAGGAAGATTTTGGCCAGATGGCTGAAAAGGAACCCTGAGGCCAACTCACTGTACTGAGTGTCAGCTGGAGAAGAGACACGGCCTCAGGAGAGCCATCCCCTAAGGTAGTGGATCCCTTTCACCTGAGGCTGCAGAGCCATTCATTGGTGGAGAAGGAGCTCACAAGTGTTCTGAGCTGTTGTGGGTGATATCATCAAGATATCTTCCTTGATCCTCTCAACTAGCTCAGAAGTTTCTCTGGTTTCAAATCTCATGTCATCTTACTGGTATCTCTCTGTGGCTTTGACATCTTCTGCCTTGTATTAGAGGCATTTGTGTAGTGTCTTCTCATCCATAATTTATTGCCACTTACCCAAGCACTGAGACTAGACAACTCCATCATTTGCCTCTATGAATATCAGGAATAGTGCCTTGTACTTGACAGGTGCTCGTAGATGTTTTTTGACTTAAGTTCAGGTGATGAGGGTCTATTATAGGTATCGCTAAGAAGAACAAATTCAAATAACTGTTTAGAAAAATCTTGATGATCTTACTCGATTAGATGTTTGAAAGGAATGATGACGGAGGATCCATGCTAAGCCCAAAATTTCAAGTTAGAGACTTAGGAGGATAGTGATGGCTGTCATGATTTTGATATTTTATAACATTGCATTTGCAAGCTCAACATTCAATGTGTCTTCATTTAGAGTCCACTGCAATCTTTGGCCATGGCACCAGGGTGTTGGCAATGAAACGTGAACACTATTGTAAACATATTTTGCCTCATATTGAAATAAGCACAGCTCCTGTTAAGCATCAAAAGTAAATACATTATTTTAAAGAAATAGCAAAACAAATTGTTGTCAAACTGGTTTTTAACTTTCTCACTAACCAGAACTTGCTTCCTCCTGCTCTTAAATCCAGAACTAGAGGTTAGATTAATTCTAACTTAGCTTGCATATTAGTTATCTATTGCTTCATGAAAATCATCTCCAAACTTAGTGACTTAAAATAGCTGTTATTGCACAGTTTCTGTGTGTCATGAATCTGGACAACACTTGGAAACATTTTCCAACTCAGTCTCTTAAATGCTACCATCAAAGTGTCAGCTGCGATTACAGTCTGGTCAAAAGGCTTGACTGAGCAAGGATCTACTTCCATCCTCACTCATGTAGCTGTTGGAAGGATCCAGTTCCTTTCAGGTTTTGGGCTGAGGGGCTGAGGTCCTTGCTGGACATTGGCCACGGCCACCCATGTGGGCCTGTCCATAGGGAAACTCACAACATAGCAAACAGTTTCCCTCAGACAGAGTGAGAGAGAAGGAGAAAGAGACAGAAGCCACTGTCTTTTTGTACCTTAATCTCAGAAATGACATCTCCTCACTATTGCTGTGTTCTATATGTTAGAAATGAGTCACTAGGTCCAGTTTATACTCAGGGGAGAGGATTACACATGGACATGAAGGAGGTAGTAAGTAACAAGAGCCATCTGACAGGCTGCCTACCACCGTCTGCCGTTGGGTGCCTGGGATTCATGTCTCTCTCACATGAGGAATATACTCATCTCTTCTCAAAGTCTCCCAAAATCTCATGCTCTTACCGCATCAGCTCAAAGCCTAAGGTCTCATCATCTAAATCTCTCCCATGTGTGGATAAGGATCCTTGGGTGTAATTCCTCAAATACAGCTAGCTGCTCCAGTACAATTTTTCTGAATCTGCAGATCTGTGAAAGTAAAGAAACAAGTTTTCTCCACACATACACTCAACAGACAATTGTGGGACAGGATAGGATAATGGCTCTAGACACTCCTGCTCGGAAAGGGGGACATTGGGAGGCACAAAAAAGACACTAGTCCGTAGCAATTCTGAATACCTTTTCTAGAGATAGGAAATATGAGTGCCAGAGGTCAAGCACCTTGCCTATGAGTAAGTGCTTAGTGTATGGTCAAGTTTTGATTCTTATCAACAACCGATTGTGTCAAAGTAATAACAAAAATCTAAAATTTATACCAGAATAATAAAATTTAACTAATAAATATTAATTTAAGACATTTAAAATTTGTTCTAGGAGAATAATACTAAAATGTTCAAAGAAGGCATTAAGAGGAAAGTATTTTAGGGACAACTTTGTTGTGGAGATGCAGAATTAGAAGTGAGGGCAGGATGAATTACAAAATGTTAGAAGCCAGATCTCAAACTTGGGTGAAAAGTTGCAGCTAGAGAAATGTGTCAGCCTGTAGCTCCTATTGGAAGCCAGGAGGAGAGGTGAACTCAGAGGATCCCACGTTGAGAGGGAGGTTTCAAAGATGGAAGGGTTGGAGGGATCCTCTTTTATCTGGTGGTGGTGGGGGAGGCAGTCTGAATATGTAAGAAAGATGAACTTTCCTCAGAGGCTGAGGGTGTGCCAAGATAGCAGAGTGAGAAGAGGATCTCCAGGAGGGATCAGGGTAAAGAGGGGCCATTGAGTAGCTTCACTTTCATGGAAGAAATAATAGTAACCATTGGGTTAGAGATACCTGTGAAATCCAGATTCCAGGGACTAAGGGGGAAAACAGAAACAGTTACAAAAATGACATGTGAAGGGAGCTAGACCAGGTCTAGAGAGTGGGAGTATGTGTCTGAATACCGAGAGGGAATAGCCTGTGTGACCAGAGGCAGGAGGGGACAGAACATAGGAATAGGTTCTTACGCTGTTCTGTCATCCAGAGGAGACATGGAGGAGTAAAGGAAAGAATAGGACCAGAGTGTGGATTTGCCAAAGCAACAGTAGGCACAGACCCACAAACTCCTGATGGAGAGTTTCGCCCCTCCAATTTCAGGTTAACTTATGGTTTGTGTTTTATTTTTGCATTTCTGTATTCCTTCTCCTGAAATTCAGTAGATTCTGCCAGAGAAAAAGCCTTGATCCAGCCTGTATTATAGAGTGCTGTGGCAAAAAGCAAGTCAATCTGGTAAATTCAAGGTGATTTTAAAGTTTATAAATAATGGACATTATTCCTAGGATTACCGACATTGCCAAGATCAGATTTTTAAATGCTGATTTAGGCTGTTTGTGTTCAATAGAAATCAACTGTGTGCTCATAGGTGATGCTTAATCTCCATCCAAAGATTGACGGAAATTCAAATAACTGGTGGGTGATATGAAATAAAACCTGTTCAGGATATCAGTTATGGGGTAGTCCATCTATGGACCACATGGGCACTGACCTCACATATTTAAGAAAAACCTGGTACTTCCAGAGTATTGGTGCCTGAATTTCTTTATGGTCTGGGAGTTCACAGGCTAAGATACTGATAGAAATTTCTCCCTTGCTGGTAATTCCACTAGTGCATTCTCATAGGGAACAGACTCTGAGACAGAAATTAGCATGCAAGAGGTTTATTAGAGAGTGCTCTTGGAATCTTCACCTGGAAGTGAGAGGAAGAAGGTAGAACTCAGCAGAATGAAAATTCAAACCTCAGCCAATTCTATAGGGAGTTAAAAAGATTGGCTGGCTCTTAAAAATTATTCTGAGCAGGGCAAGAAGTGAAGACTTTAAAATACCAAGATGACCAGTCTCTGCGTGCTCTGAAGAGTGTGACCTTGGGGGGTGGGGAGATGTCAGAAGGGAGCTGAGAGCTGAGGGCTGTCTTCTGGTGGCACTGTCAGTCTCAGGACAACAAGGCCTTTATTCCTGAAGGGATATCAGGGTAGGCATTACTGTGTCCTCCATAGGCATCCAGCAGACGCATACACAAAGCAGCCGTAATGGGGAAGATCCTCCATCCAGGACTGCAATAGATCCATCCTAGCAGGATGAAGATATAAAATAATGGTAGTTATCATAAGAATAGCAATAACTAATTTGGGGATATAAAAACCAGGTGGAGCTAAAACAGCAGATATGAAAAAAAATAGGCGCTGGAAAGGGGCTGATCAGAGGTCATGGGTTCTAAGGTCCTTGAATTGCTCTGGTTAACTGATTGATTTAAGACTATATAGTTAGTTATGTCTATTACAATATAAATGGGATTTTTAAAAATAGACAAATAGAATCTATAGCTATCTGGCAAAAGACATTAAAAAACAAAAACAGAAAAGCTAGGGGACCAAATAGCATACAATAAAATGATTGAAATAAACCTAAATATATTGGTAAATATCATAAATGTAAACAAACAAAAGATGTTTGGTGTAAGACCTGAAATTAATAATATGAGTCATCTTAACATCTAAAATCTGCAGGATTTCGATTAGCCTAATTGCAAGTCCCTCTATGCACTCTGCCCTGGTGGAAGACTCTCTAGAAAAATAACCCTCCTTATTCTGGTACCAGGCACAGGAAGCAGGTGCCACCTCACCCTGTTGTTACTACATAGTCTGCCTCCCACAGCCCCTGCTTGTTCCTGAGTGAAGCCATCATGTGTCTGCCTTTTTCCATAACCTAGTGCAGGAATTGCTCCCTCACTGATGAGGGTAAAGAAAGTGCATAAAACAATTGATAATAAAAAGATAGAGATATTCAGATTAGAATATCAATGGCAGAAAAAAATGCTGCCAAGAGTAAACATCCATATAATATAAAGAAACAAAAATATTAAAGGAAAAAGATGGAAAATATATGGCAGGTATTTCTAACCAAAAGAAAACCCCTGTGGTAATGTTAACATCAAGCAAAATAAACCATAAGGTAAAAAGCATTGTTAGGAATAAAAAAATTTATTACATGAAAGATAAGTATAGAATTCATCAGAAATAGACAACAATATTTTTATATTCTCAGGATAGAGACAGATTTATTAAAGTAGACAATAATAAAAGAAAACATTTATGAATCTGACAATATTAAAATTAAACACATCTGTATAACAAAAGACACCATAAATCTACAGAGATTAGATATATGTGATATAACTGACAAGGGCTTAGTATATCCAGACTATACATCCATCTACCACAAATAAATTAGTTAACTCATCAAATCCTTATTGAATGTCAGTTATGTGCCATGCATTGTTCTAGTCACTGGGAAACTGTAGGACACTAAACATATGATGGCCTTCTTTCACAGAAGGGATGGCCAATAATAAATAAATGAGTAAATATATTAATAAACCTCAGAATTTAGTAAGTGTGAAGAGATAAATAAAGCAAGTAAGGGAATACAGAGCTTAGAAGGAGATGAGAGATGTTATATGAAATAGGCTGTTCAGGGAGGGCCAATATAAAAAAATTATCTTTGAATTTAATAGGCTACAAGTTAGCATGGGAAGGAAATAACCCAATAGAAAAAAATACTCTCAGTTGAATTAATTGAGTGGCCAAAATATCTCTGCAGTTTATTTAAAAATAATTTTGCATGTGTGTTCACATTAAAAGGAAATATTATGAGCTAGTAAACATTATGAACAAATTTATGTCAAAATTTTGAAAAATAGACAAACTCTTAGAAAATATGATTTATTAAAACTAAGCCAAAAAGAAACATAAAATTGGAGGATTGGTGTCAAGATGGTAGTATAGGCGGACTCTGAACTCACGTCCTCCCATGAAGACAACAGACTTACAACTACTCTTGGAACAATTACTCCTGAGAGAGTACTGAAAACTGGATAAGAGGAACCCCTGCAACAAGCAACAGTCCTGACTGAGGTGGAAGAGACAGAAATTTCCTTCTGAAGAGACAAAAAGCCACTTTCCCAAGCAGCAGCACTTCCCGGCCACCGGAAGCAATCCAAAGGTACACAGCCTTCCCTCGAGGAGTGGGGGAACTGAGCTGGGGAGCATTGCTGCTATAAGCATTTTTTGGACCCAGCACAACTGATACAAATGTCATAACATCTGGCTTTGCTGATTACTAACAACAATGGGGAATACCCCTAGAAAAGCTATCAGACATAAGGAAAAAAAAAAAACCCACCTCTGGAAGTACCCACACACAAATTCAACCATTTTGGAAAGCAACTTAAAATCACCAGAAAAGTGCACGGTCCTTTGATGAAAAGAGACTCACCTGATAGGCCCTGGGTTCATCTTGGTGAGAGATGAGACCTCTCCAGGGACTGAGACATTGGCAGCAGCCATTGTTGTGACCTGGTGTGGGAATGCTGACATAGTCACTGGCAGATGTCATTGGAGTTCTTCCCCTGGGTTCTCTGGACAGGGTCTGCCCGACCCACTAGAGCACTGATTTCATCCAGTTCAGCCAGGACAAGCAGCCTGCCCTAGGGACTTGCCCCACCTAACAACAAGCCCTCAGACAACATGTGGGCCTGCACAGGTGAAGTGTCTGGAAACTGCAGCAGGATGAGTAGGTCCACCTCTGTGGGGCAGGGCATGCACAAGGAGTGGGTGGAGTGTGTGGGGCATAGGTTGACTGTGTCGGGCCTCTGCTGTGGGATGACTAGGACCACTGCAGGGTGTCAAGGCATGCACATGGGGCAGGACTGTGCTGACAGTGTGTGTGGCCCTGAGGGCTGTGGGGCTTGTCAGCTGCATAAGACTTGTGCTTCTCAAACAGCCACATAGGGGATCGGCCCCACATTCCAAAGCCTGAAACAATTGGGTGTTCCCCTGCCTGGAGCCAGTCCCACATCACTGCAATCCTGAGACAGCTGACAACAGCCTTATAGGCCAGAGGCCTACAGCAATGATAAGCCCCTGAGCCAAACCACCAGCCATGCTGGGGGCCTACTCACTTACCAGAAAAACTGCAACAGGAATGTTCTATTAGACGTTGCAGCCAACTTTGAAGGGGCTTGCTACACCTGATAGAGAGACTGAAGGGTTCATAACAGCCACAAGCAGCTGAGCTTTAAAACCAGCTGGCCAGGAGGACAGCCTAGCCTCTCTGGGCACTTGTAGCAAAAGCAACCCTGCCAGAACAGAAGGACACATGTAGCCCACATAGGGGTCACTCCTGGAACATTTAGAACTGGTGTCGAGAGGGAAGCACACTGCAGGGCCTCGTAAGGCATCTCTTATATAAGGTCACCTCTCTAAGATCAGGAGATGTAGCTGACCTACCTAATACATAGATACAAGCACAAGAAAGAGGCAAAATGAGGAGGCAAAGGAATACATTCCAAGTAAGGGAACAGGACAGAAAAAGAACTAAATGAAACAGAAATGAGCAATCTATTTGACAAAGAGTTCAAACTAACAGTCATAATGATGCTCACCAATCTTGGGAGAAGAACGGATGAACTCAGTGAGAACATCAACAAAGAAATGGAAAATATAAAAAAGAACCAATTGGAAATGAAGAATACAATACTGGAAATGAAAAGTTCACTAGAGGGACTCAAAAGCAGAGTAGATGATACAGAAGAATGGATTAGAGAGCTGGATGAAAGGCTAGAGGAAATCACCCAAGCTGAACATATAAAAGAAAAAAGAATTAAAAAGAGTGAGGACAGTCTAAGAAACCTCCGGGTTTCCCAGAAGGAAAAGAGAGAGACAAAGGGGCAGAGAATCTATTTGAAGAAATAATAGCTGAGAACTTACCTAACCTAAGGTAGGAAACAGATATCCAGGTACAGGAAGCACAGAGAGCACCAAACAAGATAAACCCAAAGAGGCCCACACCAAGACACATCATAATTAAATGTCAAGAATTAAAGATAAAGAGAGAATCCTAAAAGCTGCAAGAGAAGGGCAACAAGTTACATACAAAGGAAACCCCATAAGGCTGTCAGCTGACTTCTCAGCAGAAACCTTACAGGCTAGAAGAGAGTGGCACAATATATTTAAAGTACTGAAAGGAAAAACCTACAGCCAAGATTACTCTACCTGGCAAGGTTATCATTCAAAATGGAAGGAGAGATAAAGAGTTTCCCAGATAAGCAAAATTTAAAGGAGCTTATCACCAAGAAACCAGTCTTACGAGGAATGCTACAGGGACTTATTTAAGGGGAAAGAGAAGACCACAAATAGGAAAAGATTATCTACTTCCATGATAAGAGGGTAACGGATACAAATGCATAAAAAGGAGGTTAGATATGATATCAAAAACATAAAATATGGAAGGAGGGGAGAGAAAGGAACCCAATCATGGCACTAAAGAGAGCCATCAAAACACAAAGGAGGAAAGTAAGAGAAGAAGAAAGGAACGGAGAAGAACTACTGAAACGCCCAGAAAAAAAGTTTAAAAATTGTAATAAATACATGCTTATCAAAAGGTACTTTAAATGTCATTAGACTAAATGCTCCCATCAAAAGGCATAGGGTGGCTGATTGGATAAAAAAAAAAAAAAAAAAAAAGAGCCATATCTATTCTGTATACAAGAGACACACTTCAGACCAAAAGACACTCACAAACTGAAAGTGAAGTGATGGAAAAAGATACTCCATGCAAATGGCAATGAAAAGAACGCTGGGGTAGCAATACTTATATCAGACAAGATAGATTTTTAAACAAAAACTGTAACAAGAGACAAAGAAGGGCAGTATATAATGATCAAGGGAACAATGAAACAAGAGGATATAGCACTTGTAAATATTTAGCACCCAAGATAGGAGCACCTAAATATATAAAGCAATTATTAACAGACATAAAAGGAGAAATAGACAGTAATAAATAATAGTATTGGACTTTAATACTCCACTTACACCAATAGATAGATCATCCAAACAGAAGATTAGTAAGGAAAGATTGGCCTTAAATGCCACACTAGATTAGATGGACTTAGTAGATATATATAGAACATTCTATCAGTAAACTGAAGAAAACACATTCTTTTCAAATTCACATGGAACATTCTTGAGGATTGATTACCTTTTAGGCTACAAAACAAGTCTCAATAAATTTAAGAAGATTGAAATAATACTAAGCATCTTTTCTGACCACAATGGCATGAAACTAGAAATCAACTACAGGAAGAAAATCTGAAAAGCCACAAATATGTGGAGATTAAACAAAATCCTACTGAACAAAGATTGGGTCAATGAAGAAATCAAGGGAGAAATCAAAAAATACCTGCAGACAAATGAAAATGAAAATACAACATGCCAGAATGGCATACAGCAAAAGCACTTCTAAGAGGGAAGTTTATAGCAATACGGGCTTACCTCAACAAACAAGAATAATCTCAAATAAACAATCTAACAATGCACCTAAGGAACTGGCAAAAAGAACAAACCCCAAAATTAGTAGAAGGAGGGAAATAATAAAAACTATAGCAGAAAAAATGAAATAGAGACTAAAAAAAAAATAGAAAAAAATCAATGAAACCAAGAGACAGTTCTTTGAAAAGATAAACAAAATTGACAATCTTTAGCTAAACTCAAAAAAAAAAAAAAAGAGAGAGAAGGCTCAAATAAATAAAATCAGAAATTAAAGAGGAGAAATTACAACAGAAACCTCAGAAATACAAAAGATAATAAGAGAATACTATGAAAAGCTATATGCCAACAAATTACATAATCTAGAAGAAATGGATAACTTCTTAGACTCACACAGCCTTCCAAAACTGAGTCAAGAATAAACAGAGAATTTGATGGAACAATTACTCGTCAGGAGACTTAAACAGTAATCAAAAACCTCCTGAAAAACAGAAGTCCAGGACCAGACAGCCTGGTGACTTCTACCAAGCATTCAAAGAAGACTTAATACCTACCCTTCTCAAACTCTTCCAAAAAATTAAAGGAGATGGGAAGCTTCCTAACTCATTCTACTAAGCCAACATTATCCTGCTACCAAAACCAGACAAGGACAACACAAAAAAAAGAAAATTACAGGCCAATATCACTGATGAACATCGATGTAAAATTTCTCAACAAAATACTAGCAAATCGAATACAATAATACATTAAAAAGATCATAAACCATGATTAAGTGAGATTTATTCCAGGAATGCAGGATGGCTCAACATCCACTAATCAATCAACGTGATACAGCACATTAAAAAAATGAAGAATAAAAATCACACCATCATCTCAATAGATGCAAAGAAAGCATTTGACAAGACAGTGCATCCATTTATGATAAAAATTCTGAATACAATGAGTTTAGAAGGAAAGTACCTCAATGTAATAAAGGCAATATATGACAAACCCACAGCTAGTATTATCCTTCATGGTAAAAAACTGAAAGCTATCCCTCTAAGAACAGGAACCAGACAAGGATGCCCACTCTCACCATTTCTACTTACCATGGTATTGGAAGTCCTAGCCAGAGTACTCAGGCAAGAAAAAGAAATAAAAGGGAACCAAATTGTAAAACAAGAAGTGAGACTGTCACTGTATGCAAATGACATGATTTTATATATAGAAAACCCTAAAGAATCCACCAAAAAACTTTCAGAAATAATAAGTGAATATGGTAAAGTTTCAGGATACAAAATCAACACACAAAAATCAGTTGTGTTTGTATACACTAACAACGAAGTAGAGAAAGAGAAATTAAGAATACAATCCCATTTACAGTTGCAACAAAAAAGAATAAAATACCTAGGAATAAACTTAACCTAAGAGGTGAAAGATATGTACACTGAAAACTATAAAACACTGTTGAAAGAAATTGAAGAAGACACAAAGAAATGGAAATATATTCAGTGCTATTGGATTGGAAGAATTAACATAGTTAAAATGTCATTACTTCATAAAGCAATCCACAGATTCAATGGAATCCCTATCAAAGTTCCAACAACATTTTTCACAGAAATAGAACAAAGAATCCTAAAATTTATATGGAACAACAAAAGACCCCGAATAGCTAAAGGCATCCTGAGAAAAAAGAACAAAGCTGGAGGTATCACACTCCCTGATTTCAAAATATACTGCAAAGCTATAGTAACCAAAACAGCATGGTACTCGCACAAAAACAGACACACAGACCAACAGAAAAGAATCGAGAGCCCAGAAATAAACCCACACATCTGTGAACAGCTAATTTTCAATGAGGGAGCCAAGAACATGCAATGGAGAAGGAAAAGTCTCTTCAATAAATGGTGTTGGGAAAACTGGTCAGCCACATGCAAAAAATGAAAGTAGACCATTATCTTACACCATACAAAAAAATTAACTAAAAATTGATTAAAGACTTGAATGTAAGATCTGAAACCATGAATCTTCTAGAAGAAAATATAGCCAGCACACTCTTCGACATTGTTCTTAGCAACATGTTTCCAAGTACCATGTCTGACCAGGCAAGGGAAACAATAGAAAAAATAAACAAATGGGACTACATCAAACTAAAAAGCTTCTGCACAGCAAAGGAAACCATCAACAAAACGAAAAGACAACCTAACAATTGGGAGAAGGTATTGCAAACCATACATCTGATAAGGGATTAATCTCCAAAATATATAAAGAATTCATGCATCTCAAAAACAAAATAACTAACAACCCAATTAAAAAATGGGCAAAAGATATGAGCAGACATTTCTCCAAAGAAAATATACAGATGACCAACAGGCACATGGAAAGTCGTTCAACATCGTCAACTATCAGGGAAATGCAAATCAAAACTACAATCAGATATCACCTCACTCCTGTCATAATGGCTATACTTAACAAGACAGGAAACTACAAGTGTTGGAGAGGATATGGAGAGAAGGGAACTCTCACACACTGCTGGTGGGAGTGCAAACTGGTGCAGCTACTATGGAAAACAGTATGGAAATTCCTTAAAAAATTAAGAATAGAACTACCATACAATCCAGCTATTCCACTTCTGAGTGTTTGTCCAAAGAACATGAAAACATGAATGTGTAAAGATACATGTAACCCTAGGTTCATTTCAGCATTATCACAATAGCCAAGATTTGGAAACAACATATGTGCCCATCAAGGGATGAATGGATAAAGATGTGGCATATATACACAATGCAATACTACTCAGTCATAAGAAACAATGAAATCCTGCCATTTGTGACAACATGGATGGACCTTGTGGGTACTACCCTAAGCAAAATAACTCAGAGGGAGAAAGTCAAATACCATATGATCTCACTCATAAGTAGAAGATAAAAACAACAACAGTCACATAGAGACAGACATTGGATTGGCGGTTACCAGATGGAAAGAGGAGAGGGAGGAGGGCGAAAGAGATGATTGGGCACAAGTGTTTGTTAGTGGATTGTAATTAGTCTTTTTGTAGTGAACATGATGCAGTCTATACAGAAATCGAAATATGATGATGTACACCTGAAATTTATATAATGTTATAAACCAATGTTACTCCAATAAAAAAAAAAGAAAGAAATGTAAAATCTTCAAAGTGCTGTAATCATCAATGCAATTGAATCTGTAAATATTTTGTCATAAAGAAAGTCCAGGTCCAAATTGAATCACCAATAAATTTTACCAAACTTAAAAGTTACTCTGAACTCTTGAAAGAAAAAATTCCTCTCTTGAATAGGATTTAAAAATAAATCAAAACGAAGAAACTGGCAAATGGAATCTAGCTATGTATACACAGAGGAAAATATATGACTACTTTGGATTTCTTTTGGAATTCAGGTTCGATTTATCAAGTGAAAATCAATTAACATAATTGCACATGTTAAGAGAAACTTATTAATATCATTTTTAAAATATGAACCATCTAGTCATGATAAAAAAGCAACTATCAACAAAGTAGAAATAGAGGAAACTTTCTTAATCTGATAAAAGCTATTTCATTTTGAATAGCAAAATATTTTAAGAGCCTC
Source organism: Diceros bicornis minor (assembly GCF_020826845.1). Lineage (NCBI taxonomy): Eukaryota > Metazoa > Chordata > Mammalia > Perissodactyla > Rhinocerotidae > Diceros > Diceros bicornis. The sequence continues at coordinate 77,379,190 of NC_080744.1, forward strand.
TTCTGAGATTAAGAATAAAAGCTCACTATTATCACTGATATTCAGCATCATGCCTCAGGTCCTAGCCTGTGCACTGAAGTGAAAGGTAACCATGAAAGATTTAAGGATTGCATGAAGCATGTGGTAGTGCTAGAAAGCAAGGAAATGCTCAAAAAATAAAGGATGCAGGTATGCCAAAGAGACATAAATGCCAATCTAAAATAAAAGTAATAGCACAGTGTTGGATTACAACCCAAAGTATACAACAGATAGACATGAGTCTACACTGTTATAAATAAATGATTAAATAAATAAGTAAATAAATGAGGGAGAAGGGATAAATCTTTACAGAAGTGTTTCCAATAATGTAAATAGTTACTGTCTCCTCCAGGAAGTGGATCTTAATGGCCATCCCCACCATCCACCTTGAGTGTGGAGTGGACTTGGTGACTCATGTCCAAAGAATGAATATTGAAGAGTGAGAAAGATAACTTTACAGTTGAGAAACCTAGCAAACACCTTAACCAAATATTAAGGCTATCATTACCAGCAGTAGGTCATGTTGATATTATGTGCCCTTGACATAATGTGATGAGAAGGGATCTTAACCTCTGTGGAATTCTTTCCAAAAACTCATATCCCCAATACAAGAAGAAATATGATCAAATGTAAAGTGATATCCTGGATTAGATATGGGAACAGAAAAAGAACAGGTGTAAAAACTGGTGGAATCTGAATAAACTCTCGATTTTAGTCAACAATGTTCTATTGGTTTCTTAGTTTTGACAAATGCTTATGAAAGTTTTGCAAATGGTTATGAAAGATGGTAACTTAAGGGGAAGCTAGATAGCAAATATCTATATTATGTTTGCAACTTTTCTGTAAATCTAAAATTATTTCAAAAGTAAAATGTTTATCATATATACACGTTGGAAAGAAGTATTAACAGAGCTCTTATTTTTATCAGAGAACATGATTTCACATATAAAAAATCCAAAGACTCTACAGATAAAAAATTTAACAAGATCACTAAAAGCAAAATCAATATATAAAACTCAATTATCTTTCTTTTCATTAACAATAACTAGAAAATGAAATTTTAAAAAGATTCCATTAAAAACAATATCAAAACCTATCAAATATCAAGAAGTCAGTAAAAACAAATATGCAAAACCTCCACACTTAAAATTATAAAACATAAAATGTGTATGTTCATGGATCAAGATAATTAATGACTCAATTTTGTAAAGAAATCAGTTCTTCCCTAACTGATACGTTGGTTTAATGCAATCAAAACAAACTGCCTCTTTGCTTGCTAATTTTGTGAAAATGGGTAAACTGAATTTAAAACTTATATGGAAATTCAAATGGCCATGACTAAACATGTCAATACTAAATATGAAGAGTTATAATAACAATATGTTAAGCAGAATAGTACAGTAGGGACAAAAGTATAGACAAACAGACCAACAGAACATAAAGGTGTATAAAAATAGTCACACATAGACTTGATTGAGACAAAGGTGGCATTTCAGAGCAGTGAAGAAAGAGCTGTCGTTTTTTGTTTTTGTTTTTATTGAAGTATAATTGACACACAGCATTATATTAGTTTCAGGTGTACAAAGTAGTGATTCAATATTTTTATATATTGAGAAATCACCACCACAATGTCTAGTTAACATCCGTAATCAGACATAGTTGCAGAATTTTTTTTTCTTGTGATGAGAACTAAGATTTACTCTCAGCAACTTTCAAAAATGTAATACAATGTTATTAACTGTAGTCATCATGTTGTAAATTATATCCCCATGACTTATTTAATTTACAACTGGAATTTTGTACCTTTTGACTTCATTAACCCATTTTACCCACCCCCTACCTTGGTTTTTGGAAGCCACCAATCATTTCTCTATATCTGTGAGCTTGATTTTTTTGTTAGATACCACATATAAGTGAGATCATACAATATTTGTCTTTCTCTGTCTGACAATTCATTTAGCATAATGCCCTCAAGGTCCATCCATGTTGATGTAAATGGCAAGATTTCATTCTTTTTTATGGCCAGATAATATTCCATTGTATATATACCACATTTTCTTTATCCGTTCATCCATCACTGGACACTTAGGTTGTTTCTATATTCAACTATTGTAAATAATGCTGCAATGGATATGGGAGTGCATATATCTTTTTGAGGTAATGTTTTCATTTTTTTCGGATAAATACCCAGAAGTAGACTTGCTGAATCTTTTGGTAGTTCTATTTTCAATTTTTTGAGGAACCTCCATAATGTTTTTCATAGTGGCTGCTCCAATTTACATTCCTGCTAACAGTGCACAAGGGTTCCCTTTTCTCCAAATCCTCACCAAAACTTGTTATTTCTTGTATTTTTGATAATAGTCATTCCAACAAGTGTGAGGTGATATCTCATTGTGGTTTTCCTTTGCATTTACTTTGTGATTAGTGATGTTGAGCATCTTTTCATGTGCCTGTTGACCATCTGTATGTCTTTAGAAAAATGTCTATTCAGATCTTCTACCTGTTTTTTTAATCAGATTGTTTGTTTTTTTGCCATGGAGTTGTTTGAGTTCTTTATATATTTTGGCTATTAACCCCTTATCAGATATATAATTTGAAAATATTCTCTCCCATTCAGTAGGTTGCCTTTTTATTTTGTTGATGATTATCTTGGCTGTGAAGAAGCCTTTTAGTTTGATGTAGTCCCACTTGTTTATTTTTGCTTTTGTTGCTTTTTCTTTTGGAGTCAGATCCAAAAAACTCATCACCAAGACAATGGCAAGGAGCTTACTGCCTATGTTTTCTTATAGGAGTTTTATGGTTTCAGGTCTTATATTCAAGTCTTTAATTAAATTTGAGTTAATTTTTGTGTATGGTATAAGATAGTGTCCCAGTTTCATTCTTTTGCATGTGGTTGTCCAGTTTTCCCAATACCATTTATTGAAGAGACTGTCCTTTCTTCATTGTATATTCTGGGCTCCTTTGTCATAAGCTAGTTGACCATTTATGCATGGATTTATTTCTGGGCTATCTGTTCTGTTCCATTGATTTACGTGTTTGTTTTTACGCCAGTACTTCACTGTTTTGATTACTATAGCTTTGTAACATAGTTTGAAATCAGGGATCTTGCTGCTTTATCTTTATTCTCCTGTCTCAAGATTGCTTGGCTATTTGGGGTCTTCTATGGTTCCATACAAATTTTAGGATTGTTTATTCTATTTCTGTGAAAAATGCCATTGGAATTTTGATAGGGATTGCATTGAATCTGTAGATTGCTTTGGGTAGTATGGACATTTTAACAATATTAATTCTTTCAATCTATGAGCAAGGAATGTCTTTCCATTTATTTGTGTCTTCTTCAATTGCTTTCATCAATGTCTTACTGTTTTCAGTGTACAGGTCTTTAACCTCCTTGGTTAAATTTATTCCTAGGTATTTTATTCTTTTTGATGCAATTGTAAATGGGATTGTTTTCTTAATTTCTCTTTCTGATACTTTATTATTATTGTATATGAATACAGAAAGAATATTTATTAAAACATATTGTTTTAATATAATGATGAGTCATTTGACCCTTATTTGACACCTTATCCACACACACACAAAATGATGTCCACGTGGATTTTAAATCCAAGTGTGAAGGGGAAATAATAAACATTTTATAGTATATGCTTATTGAGTATATTAATGTCATTGGTTTAGGAAAAGATTTCTTAAATACTATACAAAAAGCTTCAAATATAAAAAAGAAACATTGATAAATCAGACTACGTTAAAATTGTGAACTTATCTTCACTGAAATATAATATTAAAATAATGAAATTGTAAGTCACAGAATGAGAGAGAATATTTTAATCACACAACAGACAAAGGCCCCAGTCTAGATTATATAATGTTCTCTACAAATCAATACAAAAAAGATGAATTAAAAATTTGGGAAAACATTTGAACCAGTACTTCACAAAAGGGGGGGTACTTAAATGATCAATGTTTATATCAAAGTTGATCAACATCATTAGTCATCAGGGAAATGCAAATTGAAACCACCAAGAGATAACACTGTAGTTTAGTGCACATCCTCAGGGGCACTATACACATAACTGCTATCATAGAATTGCATGTATTTTACAAAGAGTCTCTAGCAGAGGGCTGTAGAGGGTCTTATTCTAAGAAGAGCAGTGCATTATCACAGTATTTCAAGAGAGAGAAGTAAGGTGTCTTGTGGAAGGAGTAACTTTTTCTAATCCTCATGGTGGTGTCTCAGGGGCTGGTGGTTGCCTTATGTCCAATCTCTTCTTTTTACTTTTCTTTTTATAGTACTCTTTTAAAATAATTTATTCTTTTTTAAAACAAGGCATGCATTACCAAAAAAATCCCCTTTTTAATAACCAAGTTGTTCTAGTCAAGTTTCTCAAATTTAATTACACACTGCTATTTATTTTTTCCCAATACCTTGGTCTTAAATCTTAGAGTTTGGAAAAATTTTAGTTGCTATCAGTGGACATCCATATGTGGCACATGCACTGAACATGAAAAAATAATTTTCAAATGTTATCTATATCATGTACCTTTTTAAGTGAATTATTTATATATTCTCAAGATAAAAATGTGCTTTTTACAACAATTTTTAGTTGGTCTAGGTTATCAGTAATAGTCTACTTTGTTTCTTTAAAACCAGATGAGAATAGTATTTTTAAAATCTCTCTAAAAAGTAAAAAAAATTAATTAAAAAAAAAGCCAGATAGCCGATCATGCTTTGAAATTCCATCATAGTAAAACCGGTTCTCTTTCTTGAAAGAAGTATGACAGTATATATCACAACTTCTAAGAATTTTCACCCATTTCAATCTCTCCTTTCTTTGTTCCTTCCAGAAAGCTTACTGCTCTCAAATGTCACTGCCCGCCAGAAGCCAACATGAGAGATGTTTAAATCTCACATATCTTGTGTAGTGTAGGTACTTAATTAATGTTTACTGAATTCAGGGCAGTGCTAAGTCTCTCAGGGATTTCACAAGGTAAAAACAAAGAACACAGGCTCTGTGGTCAGGCAAGTTAAGGTTCTAATTTTGACCACTGCTTATGAGAGTGGAATAAGTTACCTATCTTCATTGTCCTCATGGTGAGGGTCATGGGCCTCATTGGTGAAACGTGATGAATAAAACCTGCACGTTTTCAAGGAGTAATGGATATAAATCATGTAAATGTTGAGTGCAGTGTCTAGTACATGGTTGGTGCTCAGTCAGCCATAGCTAGAGAGACAGAAATGTGTGATGGTAAAGAGGGCAGACTGAAATCAAGCCCAAGCTCTATGATGCTAGCTATGTGTGTCACAGGAGGGACCTGTGACAAGTCCCTCCAGCTCTGGGTGCCTCATTTTATCTCTGCAGAATAGTCGTTTGGGAGTTGATGGTCACCACACATGCACGGTCATCATTGCTGCTGCCGCCTAATATTTCTGATCCCGCCTTCAGGGAGAGCCTGCTCCCCTTGAAATTAGGCATGGCCTTGTGATTGTGCTTTGGCCGTGGCTCCTGGTCTTGTGTGACTTCCAGGTGAACGCTTTAAGAGACAGCGTGAGGTTTGACATGCTCTTCCCCTCCCTCTGCCAGGCAGTAAAAATGACATAGATCCCAGTTTCCGGCCAACCAAAACTGGACACATGTGTAAGAAATAAGCCTTCATTGCTTTCCATCACTGAAAATTTTAGTGATGTTTTCTTATTGCAGCTAGCCTACCCAGTCCTAGCTGAAGCCTCATATAAAGTGCTTGCACTAGTGCCTGGCACATAATCAGTGTTCTGTATATGTTTATTATTATTATTGTTCTTGCTATCATCATTGATATTGATCTTTATATTTGAAACAGCCCCAGCTCAGCCTAGCCATATCTAGGCTGGCATTGAACTACATGATTTTAAGATCTCCAGATTCTGGTAGAGGAAAGAGTTTAACATTTGGCATAAGAAAGGTACAGAAAAATCTCCTTCAAACACCTATTGACTGACTGTGTAAGCATCTAAAAGTATCTTGTCTCTGAGCCTTTATTTCCTTATCTATAAAATGAAGACAAATGATGATGACTGACAAGATTGTGTCTGAAGCATTGAGTGCAGTGCCTGGACGGGTTCAACACCTAACAATTCCTGCTGCCCTCCCTTTCCTCCAGCCTGTGATTTCCACTTTTGTAGCACCAACTCCAACTCCTCCTGCCTTCACATCTTCTGTCACTCACCAGATATACAGACTTCTCTTTCTCCTAGTCATCGGCTGCTCCATGAGGAGACAGAGGAGAAATTACTAATTTGTTAATTTTGCTATTGGCAACTTTAAGAAAAATTACATCCAGTGGGAAAATGTTACCAAAATATTCTATGGATCTAGTTAGCTCCATTGACCCTAGTCCACAGAGGTAGCTATGAAACAAATGGAAAATTAGAACATTTATGATTTTAAAGTAACCAAATGCATCCAGTGTGTTTGTCTGTATGTAGTGAAACTGCATTTTAGCCTATATCTTCAGATGTAGCTATGCCAAGTGATCATTTTTCCATTGTCTTGGCTTTGTTCTGGATAGATCTGATAGATGATGCTCTGGGCATATGAAGGTGAACAAGTCATGACCTGGGCTTCTCCACTCACAACCAAACATTAAGTGCAATCGTGTCCAACATCCTAATGAAAGTAGCTTTTGAAATAACTGGAAGAAAAACTGATTAAACATGTAAAACTTGAATCATTTCTGGAAGATAACCAAACCCAAGCAGATATGCCAGTTGGTCTTAATCATAACTCTCTAATTTAATAGTAATTTTTGTAGCAAATTATAATATAATGTGAGGTGGGCCTGGCAAGCTTTTCATCAGGATCCAGATGGGAAGCTTAATTGATCTGCTCAGATTTGTTCACAAAACTCTAAGGCGTGGAACAAGACCCAGGGCCCTGCCTTTCCACCTGGTCTCTGAGTCCTGCCAGGCCACATGCCCTGTCCAAGGACCAGCAGAGGAAATAGACCCTGATTCATGGTGAAGGTTTAAAAAAAGTTAATGCATTTTGTTAAAGATTTTAGAAATGTAGAGGATGTGGTGGCAGACATCTTCTTCCCCTCCCTCCTCCCTCTGTTTTCTCTCTCTGTTATTATAGTTCACATAGGTTGGCATATGCATGTTACATTGCAAGGGAGGTGTTGAAAACTTGATGCGGTAAAAAAGAGAAAAAGATTATCACCTTTCCATGCTAATTAGTGTGAAACATGATATATTTTACAGCTTTCATTGTATGATTATGTAAGTGGGTCAATGTCAGGCGTGTGAGTTTGTGTAAGCTGGTCATTTGAAGTGGGAATGGTAACTTGTGGAGCAGATTAGTGACATAGTGTGGAAAAAAAAGGGTCAGGATGCCATATTAGTGTTTATTATCAACAAAGTAGATTGCCAAAAAACTAATCAATTTGGCAATATGTGTAAAATGTGTCTTGATTCAGCAATTCAATTTATAAGAATTTATTCTAAATAAATAAGGATCTATATAGATAGATATAAAGATGATTTTTATAGTTTCTTTAGGAAAATCAAATAATGGCACACCCAAACTGAATCACTGCATTTATTAAAATGACACTGTAGAGATTTATTCACTTATATGAATGTGGAAAATCCATTTAAGTCCAAAGCAGGTTGCAGAGTAGCATGGGTGTCAGTATTCCACCTTTGAGACAATGCAGGTGGAGAGACAGAGCCGTGGTCAGAAGTATATATTCCCAAATATCAGTCATTTGATGATTTTTATTTTCTTCTTTCTGTTTACCTGTATCTCAAAATTGTTCTGCACTTAACATGGGTTATTCGTGAAATAAAAATATCTTTTTTTAAAAGTAATGTGCAAAAGTAAATAGTAACAATTGCTTTCCTTTCTTGGATTAACTTTGCTTACAACTTTGTTGTAAAGATTAAGACAAAAGCATTTAGTGTCATTTTGCAGCTGGCTCACTCTGTGGCAGTTTTGGGGCCAGTGAGTTCTGAGAGGATGAAGTGCACATCTTACTGTAGCAGCATCCCTACAAGTGGACTCTTTATTGGCCTGAAATGGGTACTTTTATTTAGAACTAAAGAAAGCGCATCGCATTTCACAACTGTGGGCTCCTTGAGAATGGAGCATGTCTTTCTTCACTACTGGGTTTCTATCTTCCTTCCCACATGCACATGAGCCAGTAAGCTGCCTCATAGCAGTCACTCAACACAAAATTGTTCAGTTGATCCAAATCTCCTTACAGGTGAGGACACTGAGGAGCATAATGATTATGTAGCTTGCTCACGACCACATGGCACCTGCCCCTTGCTCCACTCAGGCAGTGGGCATCCTGGGCTGACAGAGGAACCTCCTGGAGAAGAGGGGCACTCTGAACACCTCTCTGAAGAGAAATCCTTTCTTTCACAACACACACATAAACAACAACAACAAATATTGTTTGTGGCTTCTCTTTGGGGTTCAGGAAGACACAAACCTCCAAGCAGAACGGGCAATGAAGCCTCAATGGAACCTGGGGACTCTGAGATTGCCAATATTGTTTAACAGAGAGTGATTCCCGGAATGTTATCCTGTGGCCTGCATAGAGGAACAGCTTCATTGACTTCTGTTAAACATGTGCCAAGAACTTTGTGGTTGATGGCCTGGATGCTGATCAGGTATCTTCCTCTAGTGTTGGAGCCACACAGATAGTGTGCCACAGGGCTAAGATGTGACCTTTACTGTCACTTTGATGGACATCTCTTTTAGGTGAGTGAGAGGATTCGAGCCAACCAGAGATGGACCTTGCCTTGATTCTCATGGTGGATTGTGTCCAGTTCATGCCTTCTTTACAATTACTAGAGAGTTCTTCTATTTTCTCCATGCTTTTTTACATGTTGCTTCCCAAGAATATGGCTTGTTTGATCTGAAAGTCTTTAAAACCTGATCCTTTTTATGATTTTCTCCCTATTAACATAAATGTGGCTTTGCGTTTGTCATTGGCTGTGATGCAAATCTCATTTTGTAGTCCTCATCTTTGGAGATGATCTGCCAACAAGTCACCTCTCTCAAAGAGGAAGAAAGAGGAAGAAGGCTGAGTCATAGGATGTTGGTAAGTAACTACTGTAAAGGTAAACTTTAGGGACCAGAATTCAAGTTCCATCCTGTGCACTTACACAGGCCCCAGAATTGGACCACACATTACAGGTGGCAACGACTAGAGAGATCAGGATGAAGATAGAATTCAAAGAACTAGGAAACTGCAACATGAGATACACGAAGCTATGTTCCACATCGGTGATCAAATCACAGCCTAGGGCACCCACCAGACTGGGCACCCACCAGGTGGTTCCTACAGGGCTGTGCAACTTCATAACTAATGTGGTCTGGGAGCTGGGCCTCAAAAGATAGTGCATTTTAAGCAGAAGATGAAGACATTTCAGGGAGAAATAACAGGATTTACAAAGACACAAAAAGTAACAGAAAGTCAATTTTGATTGTGTGGGCACATAGAGTCATTGTGGAGGAGACTGGACATTGGTACATGGACTACAACATCTTCTTAGGGGACTCTGGCCTCAGGCCACACCACCAGCATGGATATAAGTGCTACACAGTGTTGATAAGGCAGATAAAATGCACATGTACCCAGATATGTCAAGGGTATTTTTTACAAAATTATCCCATCACCTGATATTCAAGCCCTTCCAAAGCCCTCTTGCTTGGGGAACACTATCATATACTTTAAACAACAGAGTGCTGTCTGGGGAAAATATATTAGCTAAAAATGACTTAAGTAATGATTGTTTCGCCTGCTTCTAAAAGCCACTGAACAGAACAACAACAACAACAAAAAAAAAAGGTGAGAGAAGTAGGAGACAACGATGCAAAAATATTTACCCCAGATTTAGTCATTATTACTGGAAATGTGACCTGATAATTGCAAGTGTTGGAATCATTATAAACAAACACTTGAAGACAACTGTGTTCACTGTACTGGTCATCCGACATCATGGGCAGCACCTGTGCATGAGGCCAGTGAGATGCTGAAGAGGACTGAGGAGGCCCTGACTCCGTCTTGGAGGATTCAGTGATTAACACCCAAGGGCTCCAGACAAGATGTGTGTCATAAAGCCCTTCTGAGTCCAAGGATCCTGGATCTGCTGCTCTCCCTACCAAGGATCTTCCACTCCAGGGTGGAGGAACAGTAATGGGTGTTGGGCAAATGGGCCCTGATCTAACTAGAGCTCCTGCTCATTTTCTCTTAATTTATGAGGGAGGTTATGATTAAACTTTGGCCTCCCTTTAGCCATCAGTCCTTGTGGAGTTTTGCTGACTTCTTTTTCCATAAAACTCCCTTCCTCATCAATTGGGGCAGAACAACAGGCATCCTCTAATTTCTACTAGTAATTTGCATTTCTGGGGCCCTCCAGACTCATGATACTCACATGACGAGATACCCGGAAAATGACTCTGCTGAGACCGTTCTGTAGAGAGTTTTCTCAAGAGGCCTACATTTTCCTCAAAGATCTCACAGTCTAGTTGCTGAAATAAGATGTAAGTATATAAAAAATCAAACTAAAATAAAGAAGGTAACGAGCAATTCAAAGCAATAATGCAAAAAGCATCACAATTCAGAGACTGCCAATTGCAGTCACAATAATGACTAGTTAAAGGAGTTCTATGGACAATGAGCTGAGCCTGCTCAGCAGAAAGCGCTGCGCTGGGAGAGGAGACGATGTAAGAAAGACACTTTCACCAGGTGAAACTGCAGCCTCAGAGCACCAGGGGTGTGGGCATTGACATTGATTCTCAGACTGCACGTGCCCACTGCAGCAATTTCTCAGAGGACACTCCTCTCATGCTGGTGGCAGAGAGAAGACCCGGATGGCCTTCCTGAGCACATTTAAATGCAGTTCCTCTCTCTGGGTTCTAAGAGTGAATGACTCTCAGGCCTTAGACTTGTATTATTATGGCTGACTTTGGGCTCCTTTCAGCTAACGCTCTCAGGGTATAATTAAGGGTTTCTAACATTATAGACCTACAAGCTAATCTAGTGTATGAGCAAAATGCACAGATAACTCTGTTTCAGGGGTCTTTGCAGCCATTTGGTTGTCTTGCGATGTTCGGGAACAAAATATTATACTGTGCATGGTCTATGCAGATGATGACAACTGAGGGTAAAAGCACATTGTTCTCAGAATGTCAAGGTTACCTTTATCTGATCACAGTGTTCACATGCTATCTAATGTTAATTTCTGCTACTCTGTTTGTTTAGCATTGTTGTCATCAGTTTAGTTTGCTGCATGGGGTATAGTTTTTCCTGTTGTGAGAAGTGACTCATTTTTGCATTGATGCTGCTTGGAGTAACAATTTTCCAGTAACTAGAATTTCTGGGTATGACAATACAAATAAAACTCATCCAAACTTCTAGACCTAGTTTGAGAGCCACTAGACTCGACAGTAGGGTGCAAACAATGCCACATGTACCAGGCCATGGAGGTTGCGGCAGTGAATAAAACTCAATTTGTGCCTTTCTGGACCTCAGAAAAACCAGCATTAAAACCAAATTGCTATGATTTAAAAAATAATCTTTGAGAATATGGGGAGAGAGGAGATTAGGTGATTCTCCAAAGGTTATGGGAAAAGATTAAATATGTACTAGAGAAAAAGAGCAAAATGAGAGAAAAGGCAATGCAAAGACAAGTAGAACTACCAAGGAGTCCCAAGAAGAACAAATTGATATTGGACTAAAATTATATTGAGGATATTGGGTTCAGGGTACCTCCTCTGGTATAATCTATGCTAGGAGGTATATGGAAAAAATGGCGAAACAAAGATCATATCTCGGGAGTGTTGCTCTTACTTTATAGTAATTAATTTAAGATGTTTTTATGTTAAAGCACATATGGTTAATTCTGGAATAGTATGTAAAACATACATGCATTTTTTTTGAAACTATAGTCTATTTTCCTCCACTTTCTAGATGACCAAGTCAGCTAACTGCTTGATGTCTCACTTTCCTGGACAGTAAAATGGGGATAATAATATGTAATCTGCTTACTCCACAGGGTTGTGGTGAAGACAAAATTAAATAATATACAAGTGCTTTGTACATTGTCAAATACTATGCCGGTGGTTATTGCTGTGAGGACAGCATAATTATATCCAATTAATTTTGTAATACAAGGGCAAGTCACTCCAAATAGCCAGGAATTAAACTTTTTATTCCTGTAACTTATATTTTATCAGAAAAGCATAGGGACTCCCAGAAACATATACATTTTATAAATAAAATGTTTATATGTGAAACAAACCATCCTTCTCCTCCTCCCTGCCCCATCACTTCCTGTTTACCCCTGTCCTTCAATCCAAAACAAGTTGGGTTTCTGGGTTGGATCCCACTGGATGCTAAAGAACAGGAAATACACTTGAACCACTTGTGCATCCTTCCCATAAGGTTGCTTTGAATATATGACAGTTATCAAAGGTAAAGTTTAAATAGTCTATTAGGGATCACCCTTGGATGCCAGTCATTGTTGTGCTTTTGTTTTAGAAATATGATGTCCTTTGCATTCATTAATCCTGTCTTTCTCTTTCTGCACAAGGCAGCCAGTACAGGATACAAAGAGCTCTTAGTCTGAACAGGTAGACTCTCACTACCCTTTAGGACTGTGCTATAAGACAGCTGGTAAAGTATTCTGAGATTCTTCAAAATTGGTGCAACCTTTTGTAATATTGTTTATATGAGAAAAATGTGTATCAAACATAGAATCTCAGGATGGCTAAGGATCTTAAAATTCTTCTAGAGCTAACACTTAGCTGATGTGTGAAGACTTTTAACAATATCCCTGACAAGTGGTTCTTTAGTTTCAGTCAAATCCTTTTGTGACAAGAAATTTATTCTCTCTCATAATGTATGTGCTCAATATGTATTTGATATATACATATATTTTTTAAAAAGTTAGACTTCCACTGGAACCATATCACACATAAATAGGCTAAGACCTGAATTCTGAACCTAAATATGGTGTTCAAAATTCACCATTCTGAACCCAGAAACTCCTAACATAACAGACAAAATGTAAAGAACATGATAAAAAATCACTCACCACCCAAAACCAAAAAATATACAACTTGAATGAGAAAAAAATAATTAACTGACACCAGCAAGGATTTTAAATGCATCTCATAAGTATGCTTTAAAAATAAATTACAGATTCCCTTGAAACAAATGAGAAACACAAAATCTTAGCAAAGAAATAGAAGTTATAGAAAGCGGAAATTATAAAACTGAAAAGTAAAAAGAAATAGAAAACTTGCTATATGGGCTCAGGAGTAGAATGGAGATGACAGAGGATAGAATCAGTGTATTTGAGGATTGATCAATAAAATTCACTCAATCTGAACAACAGAGAGTAAAATTTTCTCTGAAAAGACTGAAAAATATTTAACAGAGCCTCATGAACTTGTGGTAAATGCAAAAGATCCAATATTCATGTAATCAGATTCCCAAAGGGAGAGGAAAGAGAGAGAAAGTGGGGCAAAAAAGAAAAGAGAGAAAATAATGGCTGAAAACTTCCCAAATTTGGCAAAAGATACAGGCCTATAAATCCAAGAAGCTTAATGAAATCCAAATAAGGTAAACTTGAAGAAATCCACATGAAGAAATATCATAATTATACTTTGGAAAGCTAAGGAAAAATAAAAAATTTTGAAAGTGGCCAGAGAGAAATGATGTATTACCTTTGGTAAAACACAAATTTAAGTAACAGCTGATTTCTCATATGAAACGAAGAAGGAAGTAGCACAATATTTTTGAAGTGCTGATAAAAAAGCATTATCAACCAGGTAGTCTATATATGGCAAAATATTTTTAAGAATTAAAGGAGGAAAAAAGGCATCCTCAGTAAAGGAAAAGGAAGAGTTTGTTACTAGCAGAACTCCCCTTAAAGATTGGCTAATAATCTTCTTCAAATAGAAAGGAAGTGATAAAAGAAGAAATCTTGACTATAAGAAAGGGAGAAAAAAACAACAAAAAGGGCAGAAAATGGGTACATACAAGAAACTATTCATTTCCTCATGAGTTTTATAAATCGTACTTGATGACTGAAACATAAATTATAATATCATCTGATACTCAAGAAATTATACTTTAAAGTAGGAAGGTAAAGGGACTTAAATGGACGTGAAGTTTCTATACTTCCCTGGAAGACGTCCATGGTAAAATCTTGATACCATAGGCTGTGATAAGTCACATATCTATATTGTAATACTCAGAGCAACCATTAAGGAATGTATCAACTGTATACAAGGAGATACATTCAAACATACTATAAATAAATCATGATGAAATGCTGACAAGAACTCAAATAACTCACAGGGAGGCAAGAAGCGAGAAAAAGAGGAATAAGAACCAGAGAAACAAACTGAAAACAAAGAATAAAATGGAAAACATAAAAATTAACAAATCAGTAATTACCTTAAATGTAAATGGTCTGATAAACCAACCAAAAGACAGAAATTGGAGGGATATCAACAAAAATGGTGGAATAGGACTTCTAAAAGTTCTCTTCTTCACAAAAACAAAGAGAAAACTGATGAAACTTGTCAGAGTCAATTTTTTCAGAACTCTGGAAATTTACCAAAGGCTTGCACCAATCTGGGGAGTGTCTATTCAAGAAAAACAGATGAATATCAGTAAGAACCTGATGAGTTTTATAGTGTTTTAATTTACACTATTCCATTCTGCCCCCATCTAACTTTGTGGTAGCCTTGAAAATGAATGGCCCATAATCACAATAAAAAGTGACAGCATGGATGCACCAGAGGGGATAGAAGGTAGTTGGAGTTCATTCAAATCCCTATACCCAGAGAATTTGTCATTATGTGACTTATCCGGTGGATTGCTGCAAGACCACAATCACAACGCTGTATTTTTTTTTTTTGACCTGACCTGGAGCTCACCAAGTCTGAAAAGCATTTTCCCCGAGGGAATTTGTCAAAAATAATTAGAGGTCATGGTTTAACTTCATGAATGCCAGAGGCAGTGGATAACAGTTGAGGCAAACAATATTCTAATTAAAAAACTTAAAAATAAAAGCTAAAGAATGATATTAGTATACTGACTTTGAAGAGCTCTGACATATCCCTAGGAATCTAGATGACCATAGGCATGTATAGAACTCTGTGCACGCCTAGGGTTGTGCACATGCTCAGGAAAGACCAGAGAGGTCCTAAAGTCTCATCTCTGGCTGACCTTGAGGCTGTGTACAAGCAGGAAGTAAAAGCTTAAGCAGAGTTGTCAACTTGCCTGGCTGAGTGTTGAAGTCATGCCCCGACCTTCACATAGAGTCTCTTGGTAAAGTCTAAGAGACTTACAGGTTTCAGGCATTTAAGGAAATCTCTATCCAATCATTAGCAGACCACTAAGCTAACTGAGAAGAGACTTCAGTGTCCAAAGATGACAAAGAATCAGACTTTACAGAATTAGGTCAGAAAAATTATTAATCAAACAAAAAATAACAACAAATAGCAAAAACAATAAATCTTTGGTAAGCGTAAGATTATGATTTCCAGAGTTACCGCATTATGTTACGTAAAATGTCCAATTTTCAACAATAAACATGAGACATTCGACAAAAGTGTGGACCACACAAAAGAAAAAAAAAACAATCAATAGAAACAGCCCTGAGGAAGACTAGAAGGTAAACTTACCAGACTAACACTTTAAATCAGCTATATTAGTATGTTAGAAGAACTAACAAAACCATCTTAAGATCTAAGGAAATTAAAAGAATAATGTCTCACCGAATAGAGAATATCAATAAGGAGCTAGAAATTGTGCAAAAGAACCAAATAGCAATTTTAGAGTTGAGAAGTACAAAAATGGAAATGAAAAATTCACTAGAGTGGCTCAACAGCAGATTTGGGTAAAAATAAAAAAGAATCATATGGGAAGATAGGTCCATAGAGATTTTCCAGTTTGATGAACAGAGAGGAAAAAGGAATGAAGAAAATTGAACTGAGCATCAGAGACTTGTGGAACACCATCAAGCATATCAATTTACAGATAATGAGAGTCCTAGAAGAAGAGGAGAGAGAAAAAGGGGGAGAAAGAATATTTGAAAAAATATTTGTTGAAAAAATAATCTACATATCCAAGAAACTCAACACACTCCAAGGAGTATAAACTCAAAGAAATCTACACATAGACACAGCATACTAAAATTGTCAAAAGCAACAAGAGAGAAGTGGCTCTTACATACAGGAGAACCTCAGTAAGAAACAGCTCATTTTTCTCACAAACCATGGTGGCCAGATGACATATTCAAGGTGCTGAAAGGAAATGAATATCAATCAAGAATTCTATATCTAACAGAACTATGCTTTAATAAATGAAGAAGAAATAAAAACATTCTCAGATAAACAAAAACAGAGAGAAATCATCACAGGCAGACCTGCCTTACAAGAAAAACTAAAAGGAGCCCTTCAGGTAGAAAAGGAAGGACACTAGACAGTAAGTTTAATTGACAGAAAAAATAAAGAACATTGGTAAAAGGTAAATACATAGATAAATTATTAGAGATGGTATGAATAAGTTTTTGTTTATAACACATTTATTCTCCTGTATAATGTAAAAGACAAAAGCACAAAACAATTATCAATGTCTATGTTGATGGGCAAACAACGTATAAAAATGTAATTTTTATGAAAGTTACAGCAACAAAAAAATAGAGGAGAAGGAATGGTACTATCTAGGAAGAAAGTTTTTGATTACAATTGAAATTAAGCCAGTACCAACTCAAACTAGATAATAGTTAGTTAAGATGTTAACTACAATCCCTAGGATAACCACTATGACTATAATTCAAAAAATGTAGCAAAATAAACAACAAAGGAATTAAAGCGGTACACTAAATAACATATATTTAACAAAAAAAGGCAATAACATGGAAATAGAGGAACAAAAAACACGTAAGACAAACACATAAGAGAAAACAAATAGCAAAATGACTGATGTAAATGCTATCTTATCAGTAATTAGATTAATGTAAATAGATTAAGCACTCCAATTAAAAAAGCAGAGCTAGTTAGAATGGATTTAAAAAAAAAAAACAGATCCAGCTATATGCTATCTACAAGAGACACATATTTCCAATTCAAAAATCAAATAGGTTGAAAGTAAAAAGATGTAAAATATATACCAGGCAAACAGTACCCAAAAACAACTCAGACCAGCGAACTAATAACAGAAAAAAAAAATAGACTCTAATACAAAAATTGTGACTAGAAACATAGGACATTTTATAATGAGAAAAGACCACATATTGTATGATTCCATTTATATGTCCATGAGTAGCCCACACAATAGTCTGTACCCGACATGTCCAAATAGTCAAATCCATAGAGACAGAACATAGATTAGTGATTGTCAGGGACTGGGTAAGAGGCCTCTTTTGAGAATTAAGAAACACAAAAATAGAGAGTGTTCTGGAATTACATAGTGGTAGTGGATGCAAAACCTCCTAAGTTTATTTTAAAAACTGATTGCACCTTCAAACAGAGTGAATTTTACGGTATGTGAATTATGTCTCAAATTTTAAAAAGTCAGAGATTGGCAGAGTGGATTTAAAAAAACATACAATCCAACTATGTGCTGCTTACAAGAAACTCCGAATTCAACCACGTAGACAGTCACAAAGTAAAAGGTTGGCAAAAGTGTACCAGGAAAACATTAATCAATAAAAGCATGAATGCAAATATTAATATCTGATTCCAGAGCAAAGAAAATTAATAGATTCAAAAGGATATTATATAATGATAAAAGGGTCTGTCTACCAGGAAGCCATAGTGATCCTCAATGTATATGCACCAAATAACAGAACCACAAAATAAATAAATAAAAATTCACATGGCTTAAAAAAGAGAAATAGATAACTCCATAATTATTATTGGAGACATTAACAACTCAGTCTCAGAATCTCAGAACTACAAGACATAAAATCAGCAGGGATATTGAAAATTGAAACAATGCAATCAATCAATGAGATCTAATTGACATATATAAAACACTCCACCAAACAGAAGAAGAATACACCTTTTTTTCCAAGTGATCATGGAACATCCACCAAGATAAACCATATCCTGGGCCAAAAAACAAACCTGAAAAAATGTAAATGAATTAAAATTATATGGAATATAATCCTCTCTAAACCAATATAAAGTGCATTCTTTGATCATGATGGAATCAAACTAAAAAATCAATAACAGAAAGACCAGAACATCTCTAAACACATGGAAATTAGATAATAGACTTCCATAGAATCTGGGGGTTAAAGAGGAAGTCTCAAAGGAAATTAAAAATTACATATAACTAAATGGATATGAAATATGTGGAATTCAGCTAATGAGTTGCTGGAAGGGACATTTATAGCACTAAATACTTATATATTAGAAAAGAGTGAAGGTTTCAAATCATTAATCCATCTTTCTTCCATAAGAAATTAGAGAAAGAAAACCAAAATACATTAGAAGCAAGCATAAGAAAAAATAGTAAAAACAGATGAGAAATCAAAGTTAAAACAATAGGAAAAAATAAGTGGAACAAAAAGTTGGTACTTCAAAAAAATTTTTACAAATGATAAACCTATAGCAAGACTGAAAAAATAAAAAGAGAAAAGATACAACATCAATATCAGAAGGAATAGAGACATTACCATAGATCCTGAAGCCAATGAAACAATAATAACTAAATACTAAGGGAATACTATTAATAGTTTTATGCTCATATATTCAACACCTTCAAAGAAATGGTCTAACTCCTAAAAAGCCAAGACTACCAAAACTCAGCCAAGATGAAATAGAAAATCTGAAGAACCCTATAATCATATAGAAATTGATTTTATAATTTAAAACCTCCTAAGTAAGAAATCTCCAAGCCCAGATGTTTTCACTGACGAATTCTACCAAACATTTAAAGAATTAACACCAGTTTTCCACAACCTGTTTCAGAAATCTATTTCTGAAAATAGATTTCCAAAAGTTGAAACTACTCCCTAAAACTCTTTCTGTGGCCAGTATTACCCTAATACCAAAACCTTACAAGAAGAAGATAAAACCAGAAAACTAAACACCAATATCTCTCATGAAATTAGACATAAAAATCCATAAGAAAATATTAATGAACTGAATCCAACAATATGTAAAATGAATTAGGTACCATGACCAGGTGGGATTAGTTCCAGGTGTGCAAGATTTTTTCAACATTTGAAAATCAATTAATATAATTCACCATGTCATCAAGCTAAAGAAGAAAAATCACATGATCATATCAATTGATGCAGAATAAGCATTTGACAAAATATAACACTCATTTACGATAAAAAGTTTCCGTAAGTTAAGAGTAGAGGGAAATTACCTCAAATTGATAAAGATCATTAACCAAGAGATCTTTCTAAGTTAGTATGCAGCATTTATATCATGGATCCCAAGAGTGCTGAGTGGTAAATGACAGGCAGTTAGCTTTTGTATTATTCACTTATGACTTTGCAAGCATAATCTTAATTGAGCCATATAATAACACTGTAAGTTAAGCTATTTGAACCCCATGTTATGAGAAACCAAGAGTGAATGTAGCAAAATGCCTGGCCTGTGCCCACAGAGAGTGAACAGCAGACAGAGCCAAATGCATTTCTTTGTTCCTGCACGCCCGCTACTGTCTTGGCCCTATTCTTAACGAGAGGTTCTATTGCCCAGACTTGACGTGTTAATGTTGGCCTTCTTTCTTCTGTAGAAAAAAAAAAAAATTCACGATAGTGGTGAATGTCAGAAAGTTTCTTTTCCGTCACCAGAATCTTTATCCTTGCCACCAGCTTTTGTTACTGATGCTGTAAGCACAAGTCATAGAGTTGTGTGTCCTCTAAGTGACCCCTCCTCCTGAGATAGGACTCATCAACTACAGAGTCCTCCTTGTCCAGGTTTGGAAAATTCCAAGCTCAGAGTTCCATTTATGTGGAGCTGAACGTTTCCTCCTAGTAATTTTGACCTGTGGGTCCTAGCCCCAGCCTCTGGAGACGCCAGAAGAAATAGGATTATCTTTCCTCTGATGGCTCTTCCAACACTTGCAGACAGCATCCTGGGAGAAGTAGCTGGTACTGCAGGGGAAGCTGTGGGCAGAGGGCTATGGGAGTCACTCGTCCTGGTGTACTGGGAAATGGAGGTGATAGCCTGAGAGTGTCTGGGCTCCGCTAGCAGCTGTCACATGCTGGTCCTCAACCTGACAAGGTGGTAAGAGTTACATTTGGGGAAGGTGGCGGAATCACATAAATGACATTCTAGAAATCCTGTTTCTTCATATTTGGGAAAATGACTTACACCTGCAAAAACATCTACACTGGAATTAATACAAGTTTATATTGATAAAGCACTTTGTTTTGAAGAAACTTTTCTCTACATCTCTCGTGTGTTCCTGCCCACAGCCATGTGAGACGAGCAAGGCAAAGTTCACACACCTAGTCAGTGGCAGAAATGAAAATGAGTTCTCAGATTCATTGCTTTTTTTCTTGCTCTTGATTCAGCTCCCTAACTTAATTTGTTCTCTCAAAATGCTGGATAGCCTTGTGGTGTCCCAGACACAGAGACCAATTTAGGGCTTTCTACCTGATGGAGCATTTACTATGTCATAAAAATTATCATTCTAGTTTTAAGGTTTCCCCCTAGAACTCCTCCCTCTCCCACCTCCCCACCCAGTCTGTCATTTACACATCATCCCGCTTCCTTCCTTCTGGTTTTAGCTCTTGTTCTCTTCGCCCTCATCCTTATTCCAGAAGGGGATGTCTTGGGTCCCTTCACCTAGAATCTGTTTTCCTTTCTTGTCACTGTCCTTTCTCCTATTCCTCTTTTCCTTTCCTCTCCTCCTCCTAGCAGCTTGCTCTCCACTGTGGGAGATGGAGACCTATGCACAACAGATGCTGACAGGATCACTCAACACAGCCCAGCAGAGAGCACGTTTCCTGCACATCTGGGTGTCTCCAGGTTCTTCCCACACTTGCACTGTCTGGTGCTGTTCAGGCAGGGACTCCTTGTCTGCCCGGGGAGCTACCTGGAAGGAGGCTCATAATCCATCCTACAGATGGTTTAATGAGAACCTGCTGTGTGCCAGGTGACTTAGAGGCATTTAGATAGACCCACTCCCAATGTGGAATATAACATAGACAAGTGGGACAGATGGATGTGTCCCCAGTCAGATATTGTCTGGAGAATGTCCAGAGCAGGGGTCTCCACTGACCTCCACTGTAAGTGGCTGCAAGCATAGGCTGCCACCACAAACTTAGCCTAGGTCTCGAACAACTCAATCTGGGGAGCTTTCAACCCTTTTTACTTCTCTATCCCATCCCTTTTTGAGTGTAAATGTTCCTGTCCTCCCATCTTCACCTCCTCCTCTTCAATTTGTCCAAACACCAGCTCTCCCGAGGACTCACATCCCAAGTCCTTAACCATGTGAGACAAGCACCAACCTCAACACTAACCAAGCAACCAGGTCCCCAGAGACCCCTTCTGGACCATTGGGGTGGAGGTGAATCAGGCAGGGTCTTGAGGCAAGCCAGTTTGACCAGAGGGTCCTGCGGAATCTCAGTCTTTTAATAATTAGGCCACAGTAGTGCCTCCTGAGTGTCAGATATGCTTATTGGTGCTACCATTATACCTCTCTTACTTTTGTCCTTGAAAGGAGGAGG
Source organism: Diceros bicornis minor (assembly GCF_020826845.1). NCBI lineage: Eukaryota > Metazoa > Chordata > Mammalia > Perissodactyla > Rhinocerotidae > Diceros > Diceros bicornis. Next base: position 77,400,926 of record NC_080744.1, read on the forward strand.
TTGCAGGAAGGAGTTTCTAGGCTCCTTTGATCAATTTTCCAATCCACCCAACCTCAGAATCATCTGTAGCTGCCACCTGAGGGCGCCCCCACTGCAGCTCCAGTCTGCAAAGCTTAACCCCAACCAAGCCCTTTGTTCCTAAAACCTCTGTCTACTCTCTCTAACCTAACTAAGAGGGCAGTTGTCTTCCCTCTGGTGGGAGGAGGTTCTCAGAACTGCTAAAGGGACAAAACATCAAAAAGGGAATGGATTTCATCATGAGAGTGTGGTTTCTGTGGTTTTACCCCATTGGTTTGTCTAGTTATTTTACCTAAAAATATCATCTGTTGGAGAAAATAACCTCAAATATTTAATTATGTTTACTTCAATTTTTTTAAAATAATTTTTTATGCTTAAGGGCTAACTTGGACAGAGGTGCCTCCATCTCTAACCTCCTTCCTTTGTTCAATAAGGAGCTTAGCTCTAGTCACCGTGGGATCATGCTTGCTTTTTTTCAATCAGTACATTCTCCTTTTACAATATATTTAGGGTCAAAATATCCTCCAAATGGCATTCCTTTAAAATCCCATACGATTCTTAGTATTTTTGTCATCATAGCGACAATAAACTTATCCACAATCCATCAAAGGCACAAGATTTGCCAAAAATGCAAGATCAGAATCTTAAAAACCAAGTGGCATTTGGTTAGTTGGTGTTGAAAGACCTGTGGCTGACAGGAAAGTGAGAACGGACATTTGAAGTTCTATACGGATTTTAAAAAGTCAAATTTAAGATCTGTATCTATGACTAGCGTATGAGACCTCTTGCCTATTCTTCCATTTTGAATTTGGTTAATTTGCTATGAGGTTGATTGAGAAGATTTAGAAACTCACTCACAATGTCTCACTCTTTCATTCCTATCTATTCTGGATTGAGTGAACATTTCCAGAGGTTTGATGAAGAAAATTGCTGCTGACTTTACAACCTGTTTTGGCCAAATTGCAAGCCCCAAGTTCCTACTTGGGATCATCAATCATTACATTTCAGGAAGGGAAGGGTGGAGCATGCTCACCTAAGAAAATGTGGGCGTTCAGCCTCACGTGCACTGTGATTCTTGAAAATTAGTTATTTCCTTGCTCAAGGTCTGTCAGTGTTCAGCAATCTGGGAAGTGTGCTGCGCTGCTATTCTCCAAGGTCACACACAGAATTTTCAAGGTTTTGTCTCCACTTTCTCTCTGAGAGCTTTTCGTCTCTTATGGCTTAAACCTCACCTCTCTCTGCATATGACCTTCAAATCAATTTTTCTGCTTCATACATGTCTCTCCTAAGCCAATTCAATGACCTTATTGGAACTTTCTGCTTGCAGAATGTTCTGCATGAGAACAGTAATCAATTCTGCATACAAATGGGAGGTCTGCTTAGAGTTCCATAGTGAAAGTCTATGCAGCCTCCCAGCCCATTCCCTTCATAATTTTATTATGGTAGATATCTAAAATGAGGCTATGGTGGTGTTTACTATGACACCCCAGCATCTACCCAGCATAGCAGGGGGCCGGTGGCCCATCCCAGCTGCTGCTTCTGTTCAGGCCCCAGGGATCCATCTGACTTGTCATGGAAGTGCTGGCACACTGGGTCTCCATTGATATTTGTCAAATTATTTCCCAGGTTAGAGTTGGATCTCAAAGGTAATTTTCACTAAATTACAAAACAACTCTTCTGACATATCCCTGGAAACTGCATTTTCTGCTGCCCACATGGAGGATGTGACAGGAGACATCTGCAGATGTCACTGGGAAGGCAGACAGACTCACCTTTGTTGGGCCAGCCTGTATCCCCCATTTCCTATTGCCATAATCATTAGCAATCCCAACAAGCTGTCACCTTGAGATTCAAAGATCATCTTCCCCCAGACGTTCTGATGACCTCTCTTCCTGCGTCTGTGCAGGTGCTGGGCCTGCAGCCGAGGAGAAGAGCAGGTCCTTTGTGAAAACCTGCCATCAAGTTTCACTTCTTTCTGTACCAAACATTGATTGAGCACTTACTTGATGGCAGGCATTTGATGAGTCATTGCGGGTACAGGGGCCTACAGCCAGGCTCGTTTTCCCTGTCTTTAGTCTACCTGTGTGTACAGAACATTCAACAAACAGTTCCATAAATCATTAATAATTATACTTGTGATAGGCACCAGAAAAGAAAAGTGTGTGCTGTCATAAAATATGAAACCAGATCCTTTCCTGGGCTGGGGTGGAGTTAGGATGTCCAGAAAGGCTGTGTCAAGGAAGTGAGATTTTAGATGACACTGGGAGATAGTGGACCTGAGCCAGCCGGAGACCATAGGCCCTACACACTGGGCCCTGGAGTGGGGCAACCCAGAACTTGCTGGCAAATGGAGGCTGGAGTGGCAGGAACAGAGGTTACGCGGAGTGGGCAGGTATCTGTGCAAGACACAGGTAAGGCTTTGGAGGAGGCACAAATGGTTTTGATTTTTTATTGTCCCAGTGACACTGAGAATAGCAGGTGATGGGAAAGCTAAGAGAGAAGCTTTGGGGAAAAGGAGGAGAGTGTAAACGTGGGCTGAGTGGGAGCCACAACTGCAAGGACTACCTCAGAGGGGGTGCAGGTTGCCTGGGCCTGGAGTGGATGAGAGGAGGGAAGCGTGGTGTAGCTGAGCCCTGGGATTAGGAGCACACAGCACTGGGCAGATGAGAAGGGGAAAGGCCCACAGGAGGAAGGCTTCCCAAAGGGGCCAGTGAGGAAGGTGAGCAAGCAGGTTGGAGAGTAAGGATCGAGGTTTCCAGAATTCCATGGGCCAGGGTCTGAGTTCATCCTCAACTTTTTGAAATATATATTGTTGCTGAAGTAAGATGTACATTTACACACAAAAATCAAACACAACATAAAGGAATGAAGTGAAAATAAACGCCTGCTCCACATCTACCCAACTTCTGGGATACCTGCTCAAAGGCAGCTATTATTTTCTGCTTCTGATTTACTCCTTTGAAGGATCTGGTTATCCCACATTTCTTGATTTAGACCCTTTCTGTTACTCCTCACCTATTCTCTCCCTCACTTGCTCCCAACTTTTCATAGTTATGTTATGGTTTTGTTTCTCCTACTGGCTACCTTTATAACTCTTTATAAGTTATGTGAGCCTGTTTTTCTTGTTGCACCAATTTGATGATCTCTCTTGTCTCCCTTTTATCTGAGATGAGGAAATATTCATCCCTGCACTTTCCTCCCACCTCTAGCTTCTGCTGCTGTACATGACTTTCACATGTACGACTCCTTGACAGTTACACTCCTGTTCCTTAATTCTGAGTCTGTGTTTGCTCTAGATGTTGACTGAAAACTAAGAAGCAGCTTTCACAATATTAGGATGATCTTAATGACTGTCACTGCAAACACAAGTAGTGCAGTTGGATGCAGAGAGAAGGAACTAGGATTCCTGAATTGATAAATCTTGGAAGTAAATTCCAAAATTCAAGGTCAAATGAAGTCACAAGATTTTGTAACCTATTCAATGCTCTAAAGCAGAGGTTAGCAAACATTTTCTGTAAGTGGCCAAATAATAAATATTTGGGCTTTGCAGGCCATATGGTCTCTGAAAGAGCTACTACGTTGTGCTGTTGCAAAGTAGAAGGAGCCAGAGAAACTACAGAATAAAATGGACATGCTGCATCCAATAAAACTGTAAACAAAAACAGGTCACAGCTAACCCCTGTTCTAAAGGAGTGGTCCTCAAACTTTAATAAGCATCCGAATCCCCTGGAAGGTTTGTTAAAGCCAGACAGCTGAGCGCCACCCCTAGAGTTTCTGATTCAGCAGGCCTGGGGTGGATCTGAGGAGCTGGATTTCTAACAAGTTCCCAAGTGGTAATCATTGATGACACTGGTCCATGCCACACGGTTGTAGCTTTGAGCTAGAGCATAACCCTCTAATACATATTTGTGATTTTCCTGGAGTTCCTGATGGTCTTTTTTTTTTTTTCTGGTATTTGGCACCTGACTGCAACTTATCCATCTGAGATTTCCCATCATCATCATGCTTTTTCTTTCATGAATCTGCTTTCTTCTTAAAACATTTCTCCCCAGCACTCCCAAACTTGCACTTTGGTAGACCAGTTGCTTTCTAAGCCTGTGGCCCAGCAGTCTTCTGAGACTGTCCTGTATTGTCTCCAGGATAAGGCTACTCTCTCTCAGGTTCTGTGCTTTCTTTCGTCCTCAATTTATATTGGTTATACTGCAGTATACCATCAAGGATTAATTTTTTTACAGAAGATCCATGATAGGTAAACATTCTGAGATCTAGGATGCCTAAAATGCCCAGGATGTGTTTAATTTGTCATCACACTTAATAAAAATTTTTGACCAGTTACAGAATTCAAAGATGAAAATAATTTTCCTTCTGGATTTTGAAGTTGCCACTTCATTATATTCTAGCATCCAGTGCTACTAATGAGAAACCTGATGCCAGTTTGATTATTTCTTTACAGAAGTCCTGTTTTGTTTCCTTTCTGTTCTAAAACATCTGGGAGTGGATGCTTCTTTATTTCTTCTGTTGAACTATTAGAATCTTTTTAAGTCTAGAAGTACTTATCCACCTCTCCCAGGCTCTTGGAAATGTTCTCCTGATAAGATATCCTTTGATATTTTCTTTTCCATCATTTTCTCTGTTCTCTCTTTCTGGAACTCCTTGGACTCTTGGATTCAAATTCTGTTATTGAGCTTATCTTCTTCTATCTCTCTTCACTTTTTCTTTTTGATCTACATGCTGAGTGTTTTGCTTAAATTTTTATTTTGGACATCATAACTTTTTTATTCTAACATATTTCTAATACCTAAGAACACTTTCTTGTCTAATGTCTCCTTTTCATTGCCATTTGCCCTTATTTTATGGGTACAATACTGTCCTGATTCTCTCTGAGGACACAAGTTTGGATATTCAAAAATATATTGTATTTCATAAGTTTTGCCTTCTTCCTTCTGAGTCAGCTTTTCTATATCTTGTGTCCCTTCTTTTGTAGGTAGTTAGGTTTATTTAACACAATGTGTACTTTGTTGACCCACAGGTTTATTCCTCCACACCTGTGTGATAGATTGTCCCACTGCAAACATGAGGGTGGCTTTATTTGTAGGAGTCAAAGCCATGCACGGAGCCCTAACAGTCTGCCTGTAGTCTACGCAGTGACAGTTATATTAACTGCCAGTGAATGTCCAAGTCAATGTGTGCTCAGTACAACAGCATCTGACATTTGCCTGCTGAATGGATGTGGCATCATGACTGTGGGCCGGGGCCTCAGGATGGAAATGTGCCCTGAAAGGCTTAGTTCTCCCACCATTCAGGATACCATGACACTGTGATTCACTGTGAGGTCATGCAGCTCTCACTTGACATATATAGATATAATATGGGACACAAATCCACTGTGCTTATATCATTACATAAAATTTTCATTTAAATGAAAATACAAAGTGAAAAGCTTTTATAGAGAGCACAAGAATTTTTGTCTGTGCTCCCAGGTGTCTTTGGGCCATAGTTTCTGCACAAAATCTTGGACTGATTCACCTGGAGCATGACTCAAGAGCATCATTTCCAAACAGATATTTCAAGATGGGCAAGATGCTACCCCTCGTCAAAGAGAAACAACACTAGACCCTTGTTAAAGACAGCAAGACAGGTTTTATTCAGATTACTGCAGTAGGGGCAAGATATGCCAGTATCAACTTAGCTCAACACCAATCAAGACCTAAAGGTGATTGAAGTTTTTAAAGAGGGAACAAAAAACAGCTATGAGGAAGCAAAAAGGGGAAACAAAAAAGGGACTGGGTGGCTCTGGGTAACTGGAAATTACAGAAGAGAAGTAAGTAGAGAAGTACTGAAAATGGTTCAGTAATGTGGGTTGGGAAGATACACAAGTTGCAGTTAGATAGCATTGTGTTTTCCTGAACAAAAGCTCAACAAGCAGGCTGTGGCCACCTTTAGAGACATGACCCATTGCAGGCGGAAGCCAGGCTAAGGTTTGGTCAAGTCTCTTAACACAGTATTGGAGTAAGTCCTTTGTGTTGGGTGGCAGTTCACTCAAAGGGTTTTGCAAACAAAAACATTTGGAAAACTATGCAAGGTATATCTCCGATCCATCCTCACCTTTAGAGACATAAGGCTATAACATGTTCTGCGTGAAAGAAATTTTGTTTTGTTTAATTCAACATTTCTCAGATGTTCTTGGTTTCCTACATAAAATTTAATTTATATCCAACGAAACTAATATTCTGTGGAACATCTTTATTAAAAAGGATTTTAGTATTGTTTGTGGTGAGTCACATGAAGAAGGCTAAGGGACTCAAAGCTCATATTGTGAAAGGTCAAGCATGCAGACAGGTCCAAGTGGAATCAGGTGTCAGAAGGCACATATATTTACCTAGAAACTGGAAAAAACTACCAAGTGGGATCTAGAGACAGGAGAATAATCCAACATTGGCCTATTTGAGAATAACCCAAAGTATGGCTATGGGTGCAAATTAGACAGAGGGTACGCTTGGTGGACAATCATAAATTTCAGATGTGGAGCACCAGACTGGAAATGACCACTACCCCCAGGCCCACTGCATGGACAACACAAGGAATGGGCACCTCTAAGGACTGAGGAAGGATATAAGGCCCATCCTGGGGTTATTGGATGAATTATTTAATTGGATGAATTAAACCAAAAAACATTGACTTAAATCTCACAGCTTATACAAAAACTAACTCAAAGTGGATCATGGACATAAATGCAATTATAAAACTTTTTTTTTTAAAAAAAACAACATAGGAGAATATCAGGATATATGCTAAGCAAAGACTTCTTAGATTTGGCACCAAAATCATGCCATAAAAAGAAAAACTGATAAATTGGAGCTCATCAAAACCATTCTTACATGAAAGCCCATGTGAAGAGGATGAAAAGGTGGGAGAAAATATTTGCAAACCACATATCCAACAAATGACTTGTATCTAGATATATGAAGAACACTCAAAACTCAATAGCAAAAATACCAATCTAATGAAAAAATGGGCAAACGACATTTTACTGAAGAAGATATGCAGATGACAAATAAGCATCTTAAAAGATGTTAACATTATTAGCTATTAGGGAAATGTAAATGAAAATCACAATTAAATATCGCTACACACCTATCAGAATGGCTGAAACAAAACCAAAAACTAACAAGTAAAATCAGTGATGACATCAAATTCTGGCAAGAATGTAGAGTAACTGGATCACTGATACGTTGTTGGTGGAAATGCAAAGTGGTACAATGGCACAGTCACTCTGGAAAAGAGTATGGAAGTTTCTTGCAATACATAACACAATTATTATACAACCCAGCAATTACACTCTTTGGAACTTATCCCAGAGAAATAAAAACTTATGTTCACACAAGAACCTGTATATGAATGTTCATGGTAACTTTATTAACAATCATTGGAAACAGCTCAAACATCCCTCAGTAGATGAATAGTTAAATTATGGTATATCTATACAATGGAATACTCCCAGCAATGAAGAGGAACAAACTATTGCTATACCAAAAAACTTGAATGGATCTCAAGGAAATTGTACTAAGTGAAAAAAAAGCCCATCTCAAAAAGTTATATAGTGTATGATTCCATTAATATAGCATTCTGGAAATGCCAAAATTATTGAGATGAAGAACAGATCAGTGGTTGCCATGGGTTAGCAGTGGAGAGAGAGGGCTGTGGCTACAAAGACCAGTAAAGAATCCTTATGATGGATCTGTTTTGTATCTTGACTGTGGTGGTAGTCACATGAATCCATAAATAAAGTACAATTGCAGAGAACTAAATATCCACACACAGACAAGTAAGTGCATGTAAAATAAATGAAAATCTGAATAAGGTTGATGGATTGCATCAATGTCAATCTCCTGCTTGCAATATTGTAACTATAGTTATGTAAGACAGTTACCATTGAGGGAAATAGGGTGAAAGACATATGGGATCTCAATTATTTATTAGGCCTGCACGTAAGACTACAATTACCTCAAAATAAAAAGTTAACAAAATGTATAAATGCCTCATAGTCTGGCTCCAATTCTACCGCTAAAATTTGGGGATGACTCAGTAGTTGTCTCTGAAACAAGGACTTAGGAGCATAGCCAGTTCCTCTGTGAACTGAGCCATGCTCATGGGGATGGATTACCTCACAAGCTCATGCTTAGGATGCAGCAAAGCAAACCTGGGGGAAAGTGCAGGGTTGACAGATTTTGATAGTTATTATTTTAATAGACTCATTTCTGTAGTCATTATGGGGAGAAAAAATGAGAGAAAATATAAATAAATGTAAAAGGAATGAACAAATTAGAAAAATCACCATTTTTTAAGCTTCAGTAAAATAAGTGGTTCAGACAAGGATCATCAAACAATGTTGAAAAGCACTGGAGGAAATGTGGTGTGGAACAACATATTCCTACAGTTCCATAATATCACCCTGTAGAGTGCTTGCTAACTAGAAAGGGAAAAACATACCATTGTGAGGGAGCACGCAGGCTGTTACACTTAGCTATGCAATCAAATTAGCATCACTTAGAGAGACTTCCTAACATTATGTGCCTCCTGATGTGATGTGATATGAAATACACAGAAGCTGTACTCTTGCCAAAAATCTTTAGTCTAAATCTAAACAAGTTTTTGAATTTAGTTTCCAAGTTGCATGAAACATGGAAAATAGAAAATCAAGCATACAAATCCAGAACATGGAATATTCCATAAGTTCAGTTCCTTCAATAAGTCAAATCATAAAAAAAGAAAAAAAGGAGGAGGAGAGTGACATCAGCAAGACAACAGAATAGGCGTTCTCTGCCATCATCCCCCCACAGAACGTCAATTTTGACAGTCCCCATGGACAAGAATACCTTTGCACGAGTCTGAGTGTCCGGGGAGAAGTTCTGGCATACTTTTGGAGCCAAAAAAAATCCAACAATAGATGCATCAATAAGGTAAGAGGAACAGTTTCACTCTGCCTGCATCACCCCTGCCCCAAGGTAGCACAGCTCAGTGCCAAGAGAGGCCCCCTCAGCCAGTGATTTCTCCCACAGAGGAAAGTGAGAACATGTGAGTGAGTGACAAGCTTCCCCAGTCATGCAGGCTACTTCTCAAGAGAGCCACTTTTTTCTTGTCTCAGTCAGATTACTGAGGTGATCTACAAGGCTGAAAGGTTGGAAAAGGATAGGAGCACAATAGCCATGTTTTGGAACTCATCAAAGGGATGCTACTAACCACTTCATGGTTCTTTCAATTTGCGGACTCCATCAGGAAGCCCATCCAGGATGCTGAGGATGCTTTGCCTGCAGAACACCCCCCCCCCCACCAACTGGCTCACAGAAACCACCAACACTCCACACACCTCACCCACACTTCCTACCTCCCCATTGCCAGCTCCCAGCATGTGCTCCTGTGTATGGCAAGTACAAGCCTATTGCAGATGGCTTTCAAGCAAGCGTAGAAAGCCAGCCTGACTCTAAGGAATTGGGAAAAAACTCACAAACTTGAGCATTTCAAGACACCGCCCTAGGAAAGACAAATGGGAGACTTTCAGTACCTAGCATAGCTTTGGGGATTAAGAGAAGGCAAACAATCTCAAGAATCCCCCCTTCAAGATGGAATAAGAAGTGTGAAGTGACCATATCTATAGAAAATTTCTGAGAAAGCCTCAAAATCCTTAGGTCCACTGACTGGTGAAGGCACCTCTTCAAGCCAATCAGTAAAGCCTGGAGGAGGTGACTATTTCTTTTAGTGCAAAAACAGCAATGCAAGACTTGAAAGAACATGAAAAGTCAAGGAAACATAATACATCAAAGGGACACAATAATTTTCACGTAGCCAACTGGAAAGTAATGGAGATCTACAAATTTTCAGACAAAAAATTCAAAATAATTTTTTTAGGGATGCTCAGTGGGCTATGGGAGAACACAGACAACTTAATGAAATCAGAAAAATCAATACATAAATAAAACTAGAAGTTCAGCAGAAAGATAGAAATCATTTAAAAACCATAGAAAATCTGGGGCTTAAGAACACAATGAATGAAATTAAAAATGCAATAGAGAGCATCAACAACAGACTTGATCAAGCAGAAGAAAGAATGTGTGAACTCAAAGATAGATCATTTGAAATTATCCAATCAGAGAGGAAAAAAATGAAAAAGAGTGAAGAGAGTCTATAGGAATTACGGGACACTATCAAAAGAAACAATGCTTGCATTTTATAAGTCTCAAGAGAAAAGAAAGAGAAAGGAGCAGAAAGCTTATGTAAAGAAATAATGGCTGGGGGCTGGCCCAGTGCTGTAGCGGTTAAGTGCATGCACTCCACTTCAGTGGCCCAGGGTTCGCAGGTTCAGATCCCAGGCATGCACCAACTCACCGCTTGTCAAGCCATGCTGTGGCAGCATCTCATATAAAGTAGAGGAAGATGGGCATAGATGTTATCCCAGGGCCAATCTTCCTCAGCAAAAAGAGGAGGATTGGCATCGGATGTTAGCTCAGGGCTAATTTTCCTCACAAAAAACAAAAAAAAAAGATATAATATCAGAAAACTCCCCAAATCTGAGGCGATATGGACATTCAGGTACACGAAGCTTATAGGTCCCTAAATAGATGCAACCCAAAGAGGACTTTACCAAGACACATTATAATCAAATTGTCAAAAATCAAAGACAAAGAAGGAATTTTGAAAACAGCAAGAGAATAGAAACCCATCTCATACAAGGGAACCTCCCCGTAAGGCCATAAGTGGATTTCACAGCAGAAATCTTGTAGGACAAGAGAAAATGGAATGATATATTCAAAGTGCTGAAAGGAAAAAAAAAAAAAGTACTGCCAACCAACAATACTTGACAAAGCTGTCCTTTAGAAATGAAGGAGAGAAAGAATTCTCCAGACAAACAGAAAGTTGAGGGAGTTCATCACCACTAGACTTGCTGTATAAGAAATGCTAAAGGAAGTTCTTCAAACTGAAATGAAAGGATGCCAGTTAGTAATATGAAACATATAAAATTATAAAATTCACTGGTTAAGGCAAGTATATAGTCAAATTCAGAATACTCATATACTATAATGGTGGAGTGTAAATCTCTTAACTATAACATAAGCAAAGTCTATAGTAGATACACAATAGATAAAAGCAGAGATTCAAGCATATCATTACAGCAAATCATCAAATCACAAAGGAAGAGTGTAAGAGATGAAGAAAAGAACAAATGAACTACATATCAGCTAGAAAATAGTTAACAAGATGACAATAGCAAGTCTTTACCTACCAATAATTACTTCAGATGTACATGGATCAAATCCCAATCGAAAGACATACAGTGGCTGACTGGATAAAAAACATAATCCAATTATATGCTGCCTACAAGAGAATCACTTCAGCTTTAAGAACATACATAGACTGAAAGCAAAGTGATGGAAAAAGAGATTCCATACAAGTGGAAACCAGAGGAAAGTAGGGGTAGCTGTACTTACATCAGACAAAATAGACTTTAAGTCAAAAACTGTAACAAGAGGCATAGAAGGTCATTATATAATGATAAAGGGGTCAATTCATCAAGAGATTATAACAGTTTAAAAATATGTGCATCCAAGATTGGGGTGCCTAAATATCTTAAGCAAATATTAACAGAAGTAAAGACAGCAATAGACAACAATGGAATAATAGTAGGGGACTTCAATACCCCACTTTCAACAATGGACAGATCACTCTGACAGAAAATCAACAAGGAAATACTGAACTTGAACAACACTCTAGACCAAATGGACTTAACAGATACAGAACATTCCATCCAATAGCAGCAGAACACGTGCTTTTCTCAAGCTCACTTGGAACATTCTCCAAAATACACCATATGTTAGATCACAAAACAAGCTTTAACAAATTTAAGAAGACTGAAATCATATCAAGCATCTTTTCCAACCACAATGGTATAAAACAAGAAATCAGTAACAAGAGGAAAGCTGAAAAATTCACAAATATGTGCAAATCAACCAACACATTCCTGAATAAAAAATGTATCTGAGAAGAAATCGAAATGAAAATCAAAAAATATCTTGAGACAAATGAAAATGGGAACACAACTTACCAAAATTTATGGGATGCAGCAAAAGCAGTTCTAAGAGGGAGGTTTATAGTGATAAATGCCTACATTAAGAAAAAAGAAAGATCATAAATAAACAACCTAATTTGACACCTCTGGGAACTAGAAAAAGAAGAACAAACTAAGTTCAAAGTTAGGAAAGAAGGAAATAACAAAGATCAGAGTGGAAATAAATGAAATAGAGACTAAACCAACAATATAAAAGATCATTGAAACTAAAAGTTGTTTTTTTAAATAGGTAAACAAAATTGACAAATTGTTAGCTAGACTAAGAAAAAAAAGAAGACTCAAATAAATAAAGTCAGAACTGAAAAACGAGACATTACAACTGATACCGCAGAAAGACAATGGATTATAAGAGGCTACTGTGAACAACTATATGCCAACAAACTGGATAACCTAGAAGAAATGGATAAATTCCTATAAACATACAATAAGGACTGAATAATAAAGAAATACAAAATCTGAGTAGATCTATAATTAGTAAGGAGATTGAATCAGTAACCAAAAACCTCCCAACAAAAGAAACCCGAGGACCAGGCTTCACTGGTCAATTCTACCACACATTGAATGAAGAATTAATATCAATCTTTCTCAAACTCTTCCAAAAAATTGAAGAGAACACTCCAAACTCATTTTACAAAACCGGTATTATTCTGATAGCAAGCCAGACAGGAACACTACAAGAAAAGGAAATTGCAGGCCAATATCCCTAATGAACGTAAATGTAAAAATTCTCAAAAACTTTTAGCAAAGTGAATTAAACAGCATATGAAAAGGATCATATACCATGATCAAGTGGGATTTAATCCTAGGATGCAAGGATTTCAACATATGCAAATCAATAAACGTGATACACCACATTAACAGAATGAAGGATAAAAATCATATGGTCATCTCAATAGATGCAGAAGTATTTGACAAAATTCTACATTCTTTCATGATAAAAACTCTCACCAAATTAGGTATAGAATGAATGTTCCTCAACATAATAGAGGCCATATATGACAAACCCTCAGCTGGCATCGTACTCAATGGTGAAAACCTGAAAACATTTCATCTAAGACTAGGAACAAGACAAGGGTGCTCACTCTCACCACGTCTATTCAGTATGGTGCTGGAAGCCCTAGCCAGAGCTATTAGGTGTGAAGAAAAAAAAAGCACCCAAACTGGAAAAAAAGAAATGAAATTATTTCTGTTCGCTGATGGCATGATATTATATAAAGAAAATCCTAAAGACTCCACCAAAAACCTGTTAGAACTAAAAAAAAAATTCAATAAAGTTGCAGGATACAAAATCAACACACAAAAATTAGCTGTGCTACTATACACTAACAACAGACTATCTGAAAGAGGGATTAAGAAAACAATCCAATTTACAATAGCGTCAAAAATAATAAAATACCTTGGAATAAATTTAACCAAGGAGGTGAAAAATCTGTACACTTAAAACTACAAGGCACTGAAAGAAATTGAAGAAGACAAAAATAAATGAAAGATATCTTACATTTATGGACTGGAAAAATAATACTGTTAAAATGTCCATTCTACCCAAAAAGACCTACAATTTCAATGCAAGCAATCCCTATCAAAATTCCAATGGCATTTTTCATGTAAATAGAAAAAACAATTCTAAAATTCATATAGAACCACAAAAAAAAAAAACCCTGAATAGCCAATGCTATCTTGAGAAGAAGAATAACACTGGATGCATCACACTTTCTTTTTCAAACTATATTACAGAGTTATAGTAATCAAAATAATATGGCATAAAAGCAGACACATAGACCTATGGAACAGAATAGAGAGCTCAGAAATAATCCCATGCATATACAATTAACTGGTCTTTGACAACAGGTAAAGGATAGTCTCTTCAATTAATATTGTTGTGAAAACAGGATACCCACATGCAAACAAGTGAAACTGGACACCTATCTTAGACCTGAAACCATAAAACTCCTAGAAGTTTTAGTGAAAAAGCTCTTTGACACTGGTCTTGGCAATATTTTCTTGTGAAATAAGCACATGAAATGGTGCTTAACAGCACTAACCATCAAGGAAATACAAATCAAAACCCCAATGAGATATCACCTCACATGTGTTAAAATGGCTATTATCAAAAGAACAAGAAATAACAAGTATTGGTGAGCACGTGGAGAAACGGACACTCTTGTACACTGCTGGCGGGAATGTAAATTGGTGGAGCCACTATGGAAAATAGTATGGAGGTTCCTCAAGAACCAAAAATAGAACTACCATATGATCCAGCAATCTCCCTTCTGGCTATATATCTGAAAGAAACGAAATCAGTACCTCAAAGAGATATCTTCCCTCTCATGTTCATTGAAGGATTATTCAGAATAGTCAAGATATGGAAAAAGAAAATATGACATATATATATACATATACACACATATGTACATATATACACATGGATGAACTTAGAGGTCATTATGCTAAATGAAATAAGCCAGACAGAAAAAGATAAATACTATATAGTATCAGTTTATGTAGAATCTAAAAAAAAAATTCAAACTGATAGAAACAGTGTTGAATGTCAGTTTCCAGAGACTGGGTGGTAGGGGAGATGGTGGGATATTGGTCAAGGGGTACAAACTTTCAGAATAAGTTCGGAAGATCTAATGTACTGTATGGTGACTATAGTTAATAATACAGAATTGTATTCTTTAAATTTGATAAGAGAATAAATATTAAGCATTCTCACCACACACACACACACACACATACACACACACACACACACAAAGTAACTGTGAGGTGATGGATGAGTAACTTGATTGCTGTAAGCATTTCACAATGTATACATAGATCAAATCACGAAAGTGTACACTTTATGTACTATTTCATTTGTCAATTATACCTCAATAAAGCTGGAAAAAATCTTTTTAAAGGAAAAAGGGAGGACTTTAAAGAGATGTATTAACAAATTGTAATACATGAATGTAGATTGATTTCTGGCTTTAATAAAAGTTGTAAAAATCGTTTTTGAGGCAACTGAAAAATTTGAATATAGACTACGTAATAAATGATATTAGGGAATTACCTTAAATTTTCTTAGCTTCGATTAGATTTGAGGTTGTGGTTTTGTGGAATGTTCTTATTTTTGGGAGATACCTGCAGATGTAACCATATATACAATTTACTTTCTAACAGTTCGGCAAGATAAAAATACAAGACAATACAACAAAGTGTTTACAATTTTTCAGTCTAGTGTTTATCTAGTATGTGGAAGGTCAATGTACTCTTCTTCCAACTTTTCTGCATGTTTGAAAGTTTCATAATATGAAAATTGGAAAGTGGAAGAACCATATAAAGGTGAAAGAGTCACTTTGTGAAGTGTGAGCTCTCTGTCACTGAAGCAGGGATTCCACGTATGAATGTACATCTGAGAGTGGACATCAGAGAAGTCACAAGGGAACTCCTCCACTGACTATGAAAACTGACATTGGTGCTAAGGTCCCGTCCATCTCTAGGGGTCCATGATTCTATGATACTATATCATGTTACTACAAAACAGTTTAGTTTAAGGGCAGATTAAATGAGATAATGTCTGTGTGTGGCATGTGGTACTTCATCTTTGGGAAAAAGTTGCCCTATATTATGGAGCTGAGTGTTCCAGGTACAGAAAGATATTATTTGGAGTAACAGAATCATAGCATTTACACATATCCACTGTGGTCTTACTAAGCATGTTTATAGTGTCAACGCCAGACAAAAGGTAGAATTTTATTATTTTCTGAATATTTTTCCATAAAGGCACATGTGGCTGTTGGTTCATATTGGACAGTGCATTTCTAGAAGGTAGAGAGAGATGTGACACAGTCCATTTAATTATAAAGTCCTAACGCTACTGGATTATAAAGAAATCTAACCCTATTTTCTTTCAGGTATGACTTTAATATCAAACATTATAAGTAAGAAGGGAGAAGCATTTTAGTTTTTGGAACTCAGAATGTCAAAGAGAAGGAAAATCTTGGGGGAAGTCCTTGTTAGAAGACGGCAAACTCCAAGGAAGTCGTCATGCCCAGTGTTGCTAGCTATGAGGAGGCAAACACCACTAGTCCTTTTGAAAGAAAGAAGGAAGAGACAAAATCGATCAGCTAGAACTCTTCACCAATTTCAGAGATGTTTTCTGACCTGGATCTGGACGTAGTGCACTTGATGCTTTCTGAATGTGAGTTCACAGGGAACAGAGTTGGGTGCTTATTAAGTGCCAGGCCACGCACACAGCACTTTTTCATGCATTATCTCATTTAATCCTCACGACAACCCTCTGAGTTGAAAATGCAGTGGATTTTCTATTAGGATTACCCGAAAGAAGAATTATCTCAGAGAGCTTAGCTGCTTCTGAGAACCAAGAAATTGTAGCAGGAGTGAAATAATAGAAAAATATCTTTCTTAAGAAGAGAGTGAACATTCAAAAATGGATTCCTTTTCAGGCACGTAACTAACTGAAGATTTGGAATCCTTAATGCAGAATGCTTTTAAGAAATTGAACTCTTCTGACGACCACATATACTAATTTTTGCCTTAATAGGATGTTAGTGGTTTAATGTGACCCCAATGAGTTTGTAAGTATTATGACTTCCTTTCTTTCTACACAAAATATGGATTTGAACAATGAAAATTTAGAAAATTCTGCCTCTACATCAAGTTTAAACTCCTTAACTTGACATTCAGTTTTAAATGAGTAACACTAATATGTGCACAGCCTACCTGTAATGCAGAAAGGGAAAACTCAGAGCAGGCAGATACAAGAGCTATAACTCTTGAAAAACCTGAGTTAGTAACAAGTGTATTTCCTCCTAAAGTAGTAGATTTGGAATACTGTTGTAGATAAAGAATTGCTTCCTAAAATAAATCAGAACACTCAGGTTTTCTAGCATCAAACAATCCTCCCTAGGTATCTAAAAGCTACAGTCCTTAAAGATATGAATGAAATTGAGAAGAATCTAGTAGCTACAGAGAATATACCTTTTTCTTTTAATGTTTCTGGCATTTTAAACTCTGTATTGAGGACTATACATCTTGAATTACATGAGGAAATTAATTTTACTGATCCTTTTGAAATAAAGAAAACTGAAAATCTTCCAAAGGTTTATGTGAGATTTCAGATAAAACATAGAAGAATTTATGAATGAAGATGAACAGGAAATGGACAAAAATTCTAATAGCCTGGAGTACTTCGTCAGCTGGAGGCAGTGAAAAATATAAAACCATAATGTTGAATCTCATGCCAGGGATGGCCAAATCTCCTATCAGTGATTGTCTGGAATTGCCATTACGCACTGAACTGGCTTTTCAGCTCAATGAATTATTTGCCCCTGTGGGTATTGATTCAGGATCTCTAACAGTTGAGGATAATGTGGTTCATATAGATCTGAGTCTGGGAAAAGTGACTCATAAAAAGTTAAAAGAACCTTCAATTGGTCAACAGGCTTCTTTTTATAAAGAACTCCTTTTGTATTCATTTTGTTACCGTACTTTTCAACAAAATCTACCATGTTAGATGAAATAATTCTATTGAATTTACATTTGGAGAGAGAATTAACTTTTACCAGTTAACAGGTTGCTGATTTTTTTTTCGCCTCTTTCCAGCCTTTTAGATTATTTCCAGACTGACCAAATTATATAATTAGTGACAGAACTCAATGTGATTATTGATATTTTTTAGGATAAAAACAAAAATGGTGAATTTTCTACTCCCTAAGTTAAAGACTGCAATGCTGATTAAGTTTAAAAAGCAGTTGTTAAAAAATGCACCAGAGAGTGACGTCAGCATCATGGCGGAGTGAGCTTTCCCGTGAATTCTTCCCCCACAAAATACAACAAAAGTAACAGCCACAGACCAACAACGGAATCCCAGACAGTGAAAAGCTGGAGCGGAGGGATCCACACTGCCGCACATCTGAGAGCGGAACGTGCTGGGCCCCCGGAGGAAGTGGGGAGAGGTAAGGAGAACTCCACTCCCTCCCCATCAGATCAGCGATCCGGTCCGCGAGGCTCCCAGAGAGGGGGGAGGGGCGGCCCTCGGCGGGAAACTGTAGCTCTTCGGGCTCTCTCAGCCAGTGGGAAACTCCCGCACAGAGGGCACAGAGGAGCCACAGGGCTACCATCAACATCTGAGCAACCCAGAGAGCGGATAAAGAGGGGCAAACGAGAAGCCTCCCACGTCAGGGACCCAGAGGGCAAAAGAGAGAGCTCCCCCCTCCCCGCAACCCGGAGTCTGCAGCTCGACCAGATCTAGCGGTCCGAGGCAGACCTGAATAAACTGGACTGGACCCGTGGATCGCAGTGGGGAAAAGAAACAAAACAAAACAAAACAAAACTGCGGATCGCAGCAGAAAAACTGGGGCAGAGTGCAGGGGGCTTAGACTACACAGCCCTTTACCACCAGACAGTGGTGGCAGGTGGAAATTGCAACCAGAGACATCCAGGATGAGGAAAATCAAAACCAACACAGGAACCACAATGCAAAAATATATGAAATCACCAGACCAGAAACAAAATGACAAGCACCCAGAAATCAACCCCGAAGACACAGAAATCCATAAACTAAATGACAGAGATTTCAAAATAGCTATCATAAAAACACTCAACGAAATACGAGACAACACAGACAAACAATTAAATGAGATTAGGAGTTTCTTCACAAAAGAGATTGAAATCATAAAGAAAAACCTATCAGGGCTGATGGAGATGAAGAACACAATGGAGGAGATAAAGGAGAATCTGGAATCTTTAAAGAACAGAGCTGACAATATGGAGGAAAGAATTAGTACTTTAGAGGATAGGAATACAGATATACTCCAGATGGAAGAAGAGAGAGAACTAAGACTAAAAAGAAATGAAGAAAGACTCCGAGAAATATCGGACTCTATTAGAAAATGTAACATAAGAATTATAGGTATTCCTGAGGGAGAGGAGAGGGAAAGAGGAACAGAGAGCCTATTCAAGGAAATAATAGCTGAAAATTTCCCAAGTCTGGGGAAGGAGCAGGAAATACCAGTAAGCGAAGCCAACAGGACGCCTATATATATTAACAGACAAAGGCCTTCACCACGACACCTAGTGGTAAGGCTAGCCAGGGTCAACGACAAAGAAACAATATTAAGGGCAGCTAGACAAAAACAAAAAATAACGTACAAAGGAACTCCCATCAGGCTCTCAGCGGATTTCTCAACAGAAACTTTTCAGGCTAGAAGAGACTGGAATGATATATTCAAAATACTAAAAGACAAAAACTTTCAGCCAAGAATACGCTATCCAGCAAAAATATCCTTCAAATATGATGGAGAAATAGTAACTCTCCCAGATAAACAAAAGCTAAGGGAGTTCATGGCCACGAGACCGCCACTACAAGAAATACTCAAGAAGGCCCTCAGGCCTGAAAACAAGAAGAGAAAGGGAACACAAAGCTTGGAGTAAGGAGAAAAGTAGGTAGACAAAATCAGAGAAATAGTAGATCTTTACCGGAATAGGTTAGCAACCACTTAAATACTAAACTCAAAGATCAAAGGAAGAAATTCACCAAAAATAAATTTAACCTCATCACTGTAAACACACAGCCACAACACAAGATAGAATAAGGTATAACAAGAGCAACTTAGAAGGGGAAGAGGAAAGTGACTGAATTGACTTAGTATAAGGAAATAGGAGGCTATCAGATAATGGACTATCTCATACAGAAGATTTTTCGCCCAAACCTCAAGGTAACCACTAAACAAATAATCAAATTAAAACCACATATGATAAACAAAGAGAAAACTAGAAGAATCATAAGACAGAACAACCAAACTGAATTGGCAGTCCAAAACAAATGGGACAAGAAACAAAGGAAATGCAAAAGAACCAGAACATAAGTGACAAAACAGCAACATTCAACCCTCATATTTCAATAATTACCCTAAATGTAAATGGATTGAACTCTCCAATCAAAAGATACAGAGTGGCAGGATGGATTAAAAAGCAAGACCCAACAATATGCTGCCTTCAGGAAACACATCTTACCACTAAAGACAAGCACAGGCTCAGAGTGAAAGGATGGAAGACAATACTCCAAGCTAATGGCAAACAAAAGAAAGCAGGTGTTGCCATACTCATATCAGACAAAGTAGACTTCAAGATAAAACAGGTTAAGAAAGACAAAGAAGGGAAATATATAATGATAAAAGGGACACTCCATCAAGAAGACATATCACTTATAAATATATATGCACCCAACATAGGAGCACCAATGTACATAAAACAACTATTAACAAACCTAAAAGGAGAAATCAACAACAACACAATAATAGTAGGGGATCTTAACACCCCACTTACAGCAATGGATAGATCATCCAGACAAAAAGTTAATAAAGAAATATTAGACTTAAATGAAAAACTGGACGAGATGGACCTAGTAGACATATACAGAGCACTCCACCCAAAAACAGCTGACTACACATTCTTCTCAAGCGCGCATGGAACATTCTCTAGGATAGACCATATGTTGGGAAACAAAGCAAGCCTCAATAAATTTAAGAAGATTGAAATCATAACAAGCATCTTTTCAGACCATAAGGCTATGAAACTGGAAATGAACCAGGAAAAAAAACTGGGAAAGTGACAAAAATGTGGAGATTAAACAACATGCTACTGAACAACCAATGGATCATTGATGAAATTAAAGGAGAAATCAAAAACTATCTGGAAACAAACGAAAATGATAACATGCCATATCAAACCATATGGGACGCAGCAAAAGCGGTCCTGAGAGGGAAACTCATAGCGATACAAGCCCACCTTAACAAACAAGAAAAAGCCCTAATAGGCAACCTTAAATTACTCCTAACAGAACTAGAAAAAGAAGAACAAACAAAGCCCAAAGCCAGCAGAAGGAGAGAAATAATAAAAATCAGAGCAGAAATAAATGATATTGAGACCAAAAAAACAGTAGAAAGGATTAATGAAACAAAGAGTTGGTTCTTTGAGAAGATAAACAAAATAGACAAACCCTTAGCCAGGCTAACTAAGAAAAAAAGAGAAAAGGCTCAAGTAAATAAAATTAGAAATGAAAGAGGAGAAATTACAACGGATACCATGGAAATACAGAGGATTATAAGAGAATACTATGAGAAATTATATGCCAACAAATTGGACAATCTAGAAGAAATGGATAAATTCTTAGACTTATACAACCTCCCAAAATTGAACCAAGAAGAAATGGAGAATCTGAATAGACCAATCACAAGTAAAGAGATTGAAATAGTAATCAAAAACCTCCCAAAAAATAAAAGTCCAGGACCAGATGGCTTCTCCAGTGAATTTTACCAAACATTCAAAGAAGATTTAATACCCATCCTCCTCAAACTATTCCAAAAAATAGAGGAAGATGGAACACTTCCTGAATCATTCTATGAGGCCAACATCACCCTGATACCGAAACCAGACAAAGACAATACAAAGAAAGAAAATTACAGGCCAATATCGCTGATGAACATTGATGCAAAAATCTTCAACAAAATATTGGCAAACCGAATACAACAATATATTAAAAAGATCATACACCATGATCAAGTGGGATTTATACCAGAGACGCAGGGATGGTTCAACATCCGCAAATCAATCAACGTGATACATCACATCAACAAAACAAAGAATAAAAACCACATGATCGTCTCAATAGACGCAGAGAAGGCATTTGACAAGATACAACATCCATTTATGATAAAAACTCTCAATAAAATGGGAATAGAAGGAAAGTACCTCAACATAATAAAGGCCATATATGACAAACCCACAGCTAACATCATACTCAACGGGGAAAGACTGAAAGCCATTCCTCTGAGAACAGGAACGAGGCAGGGCTGCCCACTCTCACCACTCCTGTTCAACATAGTACTGGAGGTTTTGGCCAGAGCAATTAGGCAAGAAAAAGGAATAAAAGGAATCCAAATAGGTAACGAAGAAGTGAAACTCTCACTATTTGCAGATGACATGATTGTATATATAGAAAACCCTAAAGAATCTGTTGGAAAACTGTTAGAAACAATCAACAACTACAGCAAAGTTGCAGGGTACAAAATCAATCTACAAAAATCAGTTGCATTTCTATATGCTAATAATGAACTAACAGAAAGAGAGCTCAAAAAGATAATACCATTTACAATTGCATCAAAAAGAATAAAATACCTAGGAATAAATCTTACCAAGGAGGTGAAGGACCTATACAATGAGAACTACAAGACATTATTGAGGGAAATCTACGATGACATAAAGAAATGGAAAGATATCCCATGCACGTGGATTGGAAGAATAAACATAGTTAAAATGTCTATATTACCTAAAGCAATCTACAGATTCAATGCAATCCCAATCAGAATCCCAATGACGTTCTTCACAGAAATAGAAAAAAGAATACTAAAATTTATATGGGGCAACAAAAGACCCCGAATAGCTAAAGAAATCCTAAAGAAAAAGAACAAAGCAGGAGGCATCACAATTCCTGACTTCAAAACATACTACAAAGCAATAGTAATCAAAACAGCATGGTACTGGTACAAAAACAGACACACAGATCAATGGAACAGAATTGAAAACCCAGAAATAAAACCACACATATACGGACAGCTAATTTTCGACAAAGGTGCTAAGGACATGCAATGGAGAAAGGAAAGTCTCTTCAATAAATGGTGTTGGGAAAACTGGACATCCACATGCAAAAGAATGAAAGTGAACCATGTGCTATCGCCATTCACAAAAATTAACTCAAAATGGATCAAAGACCTGAAGGTGAGACCTGAAACTATAAAACTCATAGAAGAAAATATAGGCAACACACTATTTGACATTGGGTTTAAAGGAATCTTTTCGGATGACATGCCTACCCAGACTAGGGAAACTAAAGAAAAAATAAACAAGTGGGACTTTATCAGACTAAAGAGCTTTTATAAGACAAATGAAACCAGAATCAAGATGAACAAACAACCAACCAGCTGGGAGAGAATATTTGCAAAACATACATCTGACAAGGGGTTGATCTCCATAATATATAAAGAACTCACACAATTGAACAACAAAAAAACAAACAACCAGATCAAAAAATGGGCAGAGGAAATGAACAGACACTTCTCCAAGGAAGATATACAGATGGCCAATAGGCACATGAAAAGATGCTCAACATCACTAATCATCAGGGAAATGCAAATCAAAACAACACTAAGATACCACCTCACGCCCGTTAGAATGGCTATAATCACCAAGACAAAAAACAACAAATGTTGGAGAGGATGTGGAGAAACAGGAACCCTCATACACAGCTGGTGGGAATGCAAATTGGTGCAGCCTCTATGGAAAACGGTATGGAGATTCCTCAAAGAATTAAAAATAGAGATGCCCTATGATCCAGCCATCCCACTACTGGGAATCTATCCAACGCACCTGAAATCAACAATCCAAAGAGGCTTATGCACCCCTATGTTCATTGCAGCATTATTCACCATAGCCAAGAAGTGGAAGCATCTAAGTGTCCCTCGACTGACGATTGGATTAAGAAAATGTGGTATATATATACAATGGAATACTAATCAGCCATAAAAAAGACAAAATCGTCCCATTTGCAACAACATGGATGGGCCTGGAGCGTATTATGTTAAGTGAAATAAGCCAGAAAGAGAAAGACAAACACTGTATGATCTCACTCATATGTGGAATATAAACCAACACATGGACAGAGAAAACTGGACTGTGGTTACCCGGGAAGTGGGGGTGGGGGGTGGGCACAAGGGGTGAAGGGAGTCATATATGGGGTGATGGACAAACAAAAATGTACAACCCAAAATTTCACAATGTTAGAAACCATTAAAATATCAATCAAAATCAAAAAAAAAAAAATGCACCAGGGGCCGGCCCCATGGCTTAGCGGTTAAGCACGCGTGCTCCGCTACTGGTGGCGTGGGTTCAGATCCCGGGTGCACACCAACTCACCACTTGTCCAGCCATGCTGAGTCCGCGTCCTACATACAGCAACTAGAAGGATGTGCAGCTATGACATACAACTTTCTACTGGGCTTTGGGGAGAAAAAGGGGGGAAAAAGGAGGAGGATTGGCAATATATGTTAGCTCAGGGCTGGTCTTCCTCAGCAAAAAGAGGAGGATTGGCATGGGTGTTAGCTCAGGGCTGATCTTCCTCACACACACACACAAAAAGTGCAGCAGAAGAACTTTATAAATGAAGAAATTATATAGGTATGGTCATGCTTCATAATTTTATTTACCTAGGTTTATTTATTTACTTAGATTTATAAAAATAATTAGCCTATAATTATACAAGGGGAAATAATTTCTGGACAAAAATAATATTTACGTGTTTACCAATGCACTCGTGCTTTGCCAATTTCCTGCTCTGTATTTGTTTTTAGGAGCAACAAGAACAAAAAGTGTCCTGTGACAAGCTCATGCAAGACTCCCCTGGTTGGGCACCCTGATCTTGATAATCCTGAACAAACATCATCTCAGAGAACAGACAGCAGAAAATTACTGAAGACTTTAGCATCTCCTGATATGCTGCTCTTTTTGGATCATTGGAATACTCAAACTTAAAAAGTGTCACTCAGAGAAATAATGTCAGAGAGATTGCCTCGCAGGAAAAACGCGATTTGTAAAGGGAGCCACTTCATATTTGTAAAATATTGTGTCATCACTCTAAGAAGCAGCAGCTTTCAAATACAGTGCTAGCCATCATCCAAAAATTCCAGGGAGCACGACAATGTCTTCGGACACACAGTGCAATTTTTTAAACTGCGTTCTTAAATGAGACCCTGTAAAACCCTTTGTAGCACAAGAGTTTTTCCCCAAAATGCAAGCATAACTTCCATTACATAGAAGGCCTAAAGAGAAAAAAGGAAAGAAAGAAAGAGACTGAAGATACACCAAGTGGACCATTTGTCTGAGTAGGATGGCTACAGGCAGAGGTGTCTCTGCACCTCTGAAGAGAATAGAATACTACAGCAAGACAAAAGAAGCTCCTAGAGTTGGGGGGTGGGGGGAGTGCTGCCATGTTTTTGCCCACCAGGGAAGTCTCCATGAGCAGATGAGTGAAGCCAAGAGTCTTGCTGCTGCAGAGGTCTTTGAGTAAATCAATGCCTCCTTGCTGCCATAGAGTGTTTCAGACCTCCATGGGCTGTGTGGGGACAAAGCAAAAGAACACTGGCTGACAGTGTTACAGCAAAAAACTGAAGAATCCAAGCAGAATGGTGGTATATATCCTACCTCTCTGTGATTAAGGGCCGAGGAAAGCACGGGCAGGGAGTAGTCACTGGCATGAAACCCAGCACTGTTAAACACTTCACAACCACAGCCTCAGGCTCTCCAAAATTAGACCAGGCTGCTCCAAAGTCATACCAGAATAGAAGAAACATCCTTAACTTAGAAGTGTGAAGAATTTAATAGAGAAACAAGACCAGAATATATCTGCATCCCAAAAAGAGTTTTATGACTTCATGTTACATATGACAAATTTTATCATCATTCTCCTTAAAATTGAGCAATTGATCCTTATGGTTCAAATAGTGAACCTGTTTTTAATAAATGACTGAATTAACTGTAAGACTACTCATTAAAATGCAATATTGCAGCTATCAGTGGAGAATATATTATAAAACTTTCAGCCAGTATATGAGAAACAAGGTGTTTTTATTTGTACTATAAAGACACAGTAATTTTTTTGCTGTCAACCCTGTACTTTTTTACTGAAAACATTTTATAACTTTACTTTTAAAATGTCTTATAAAACCAATTGTAAATTGCATGCTTAGTTTAATAAAATACTTTACCTCCCTCTCCCTCAAAAATAATGGGTTATGTACTTGTATGCCGAACAGGTGTTAAAAATTGTCCTTGAAGACCATAAGTTTGCTTGGCCAGTCAATATGCTTCCTTAGGTTCTGCTGACTTGGAGGTTTCTTTGAGCACTTTTCCGTCATCATCTCTAAAAGGTTTAGAGGTGTATATTAGTTTCCTAGGGCCATTATAACTAAGTACTAAGTACTTAGACTTAGTACTAAGAATGGGTGGCTTAACCAACAAAAACGTATTGTCTCACAGTATTGGAGGCCAGAAGTTCAAAATCAAGGTGCCAGCAGTGTTGGTTACTTCTGAGGGCTATGAGAAAAAGGACTGTTCCAGGTCCCTCTCCTTGGCTTGTAGATGGCCATCTTCTCTCTGTGTCTCCTCATATTGTCTTCCTTCTATGTATGTGTATTTGTATGTCTCAATTTCCCCTTTTTATAAAGACAACGGTCATATTGGATTAGGGTGCATCCTAATGACCTTATTTTTCACTCCTGTCTCCAAACAAGGTCATGTTCTGAGGTATCGGGAGTTGGGACTTTAACACATAAATTTTGGAGTGGGGCACAATTCAACCATAACAAGGGGGATTCCCCTTCTGGGGTTTGTGCTTCCATACCATCCCAAGGAGGGTACCAAGGTCAGAGTTGCTGAGGAATCATGGGCCTTGTTTGCCAGGCTTGGGGTTTCTCTCCTGCAATACAATCCCCCTGAAAACCTACTGGCTGTCAGTTGAATTCACTGGGGACCTCCACTACCTAGTGACAAAGGCCAATCTTTTTGCATCAAGATCTTTAATTGTGCACGTGTCTTATATTTCTGACTGTGGGCATGTGTCTCTGTCCATTCCCCATGCCCCAGATGAATGAGTTCTGCCTTGCCCTCTGCCTCTAACCAAAAGGAAGGAAGTAATAGCCTCCACTTGCTGGGCTGTCACCATGTGACAGGCTGTTTGCTGAGCTCTTCACGACCATTGTCTGCTTTTATCCTTCTCAGAAGCTTAGGAGCTAAGTAAAGGCATTTTTGTTTTATTCTTTTCTTTTCCTTTTTTTTTTCAGGGAAAAATTTTCCCTGAGCTAACATCTTTTGCCAATGTTTCCCTTTTTTTTCCCTCCCCAAAGCCCTAGTGCATCATTGTATATCCTAGTTGTTAAGTGCTTCTAATTCTTCTGTGTGAGCCACCACCACAGTACGGCAACTGACAGATAGGTGGCGTGGTTCCACGACTGGGAAATGAACCTGGGCTTCCAAAGCAGTGAGAGTGCCGAACTTTAACCACTAGGCCGTCAGGGCTGGCTCGACATTTCTGTTTTATAGATGATAACACTAAACTGTAAAGAAATTAAGTGATTTGCCAAGGTTTGTTTATCCTTTAATTATATGAAATATCATATCCATGATACTTTCTCATTTAGCAGAAACAAAATACCACTTCTGGTACGAACAGAGAAAGGAAGGAGTTCTAGAAGAACAAAAGTAAGAGAGGAATTTCATGAGTCTCCAGGATGAGGACCAACACTCATGTTTAAAAGGAAAGGGTACTCCGCCTTCGTATCATCATTATTCACCATAGCCAAAAAAAGGAAGCAACCCAAGTATCCACCTATGGATGAACGGATAAAGTGTGGTCTATCCACACAATGGGAAAGGAAATTTTGACTCTTGCTACAATGTGGATGAGCATTGAGGATATTATGCTAAGTGAAGTAAGCCAGTCACAAAAGGACAGATACTGTCTACTTATATGAGGTTCCTGGGTAGTAAAATTCACAGAGACAGAAAGTAGAATGGTGAACCTCAGGGGTTAGTGGAAGGGGAATTACTATTTAATGAGCCCAGAGTTTCAGTTTGAGATGAACGGGTTTTAGAGATGGATGACGGTAATGGCTGCTCAACAATGTGAATGTACTAAATGCTACTGAACTTTACACTTACAAATGGTTAAGATGGTAAATTTTATGTTATATGTATTTTACCACATTTAGAAATAATTTTAAAAAAGAAAAGGCACTGATTCCAACCCATACATTTAAAACAATTCTGAATCCAGGTTTCCCCACAATGATATAAAAAGGTGTTTTGATCAATCTCTCAGAAAGCTCTAGAGGAATTTCTGAATTTTTATAGGAAAGAATAGCCTTGAGACAGAAGTAGTTTATGTGCCATCTGTGTATGTCTTCAGTAAACGCTTGGGTAATAAATCGTTGTTGCACTTAAAGGAAGTTCTCAAGGATCCAGTGGTAGATATTGGGTTGGCGCCAGAGTGCATAAGCTTGAAGAGCAGCTTTAAGGTGTGGGCTCTGGGACTTCTCACTAAGGATAAGTTCAGTCTCTGCACAAGTGAATCTAAGCAAGGCAGGTGGTGATAGGGAAGGTAATGGAAATGGCCTATGGAGCACCCACTGACACAGCCCTGATTGCAAAATGAAGGGTGCCCGAGTTGAGGAGATGGCTAGTCCTTGATGGGCTCACTGTCGCTGACCAAGGATGGAGTGCAGAGGGATGACCTAGGCACACCTAAAGAAAGGATCCCCATCAACTACCTCTTTCTTGCCCAGCTCCTCTGCTATGACCACTGAAGTTTTGCCCTCATAATGTTTTGTCTGTCTTACTCCTCATAGTTCTCCTGCTTTCAGTCTTAAAGTATTTTAACCTTCTACAAATTGAAGTCAGGGTGAGTGTTATAAAATGTAAATCAAATTACACTATTCCTCCACTTAAATTCCTCCCTATCTCTCCATTCCCTGTGGGACGTCATTGAAACCCGAAGAATGCATGCAACGGAATGCTCCCTGCCCATTCCTCCAGCTTCCTCTCTTAGCAGCTGTCACTCTGACACAGACTCATACACGACTTATAGTCTGCAGCTGACTCTCCAGCCTCAGCTAATGGAGCTCTGCCAGCCTGCACCCCAGAAACTCCATTCTCACTCACCTGCCAAATTCAGCTCAGCCTCAAATCCCTCCCCAACTATGAGCCTCTAGGAAGGGCTCCAGTAAGTTTCACTACTTACCTTGGTCCTAGAAGTTTGTTTGTTGGTTATGGCTCCCATTGCCCAGCTCTGGAAGGAGAGCCCTGGGAGGGTTGGTCAAAACCTTTCTTTCTGAATTTCCTATCCCTGGAATGGTGCCTGCTTCTTCATGGGATTCAGTAAACATTGCATGTGAAAAGCATTGTGCCTCTTCTCCAAAGAAGACATACAGATGGCCAATAGGCACATGAAAAGATGTTCAACATCACTAATCATCAGGGAAATGCAAATCAAAACAACACTAAGATATCACCTCATGCCCGTTAGAATGGCTATAATCACCAAGACAAAAAACAACAAATATTTGAGAGGATATGGAGAAACAGGAACACTCATACACGGCTGGTGGGAATGAAAACTGGTGCAGCCTCTATGGAAAACGGTATGGAGAGTCTTCAAATAATTCAAAATAGAAATACTCTATGATCCAGCTATCCCGTTACTGGGAATCTATCCAACGAACCTGAAATCAACAATCCAAAGAGGCTTATGCACCCCTATGTTCATTGCAGCATTATTCACTGTAGCCAAGAAGTGGAAGCAACCTAAATGTTCCTCGATTGATGATTGGATCAAGAAGATGTGGTATATATATACAATGGAATACTACTCAGCCATAAAAAAAGACAAAATCGTCCCATTTGCAACAACATGGATGAGCCTGCAGGGTATTATGTTAAGCGAAATAAGCTAGAAAGAGAAAGACAAACACTTTATGATCTCACTCATATGTGGAATGTAAATCAACACATGGACAGAGAAAACTGTTTTGTGGTTACCAGGGGCAATGGGGGTGGGGGGTGGGCACAAGGGGTGAAGGGAGACATATATATGGTGATGGACAAACAAAAATGTACAACCCAAAATTTCACAATGTTATAAACTATTAAAACATCAATTAAAAAAAAACATTGTGCCTAGTGTTTTTGCCTCTCATTTAACCCTCACAAAGCCCTGTTGGTTTTCAGTGCATAGCAGTGTTAAATCCATCCTTCTGGGTATCCTTACAAGATGCTACCATGGTGCAGTACACAGACATGCACGTGAGCACCTCGCATTGGTTCTAGGCCTCAGCTTTCTTCTCTGTAAGATGAACTGCCTTTACTCAATGCAGTGAGAAAAAAATATAAGCCCTGTTACTCACTTTTAGAATGATTCTCAAAATACAAAGAAAAAAATCTCAATTTCTGTAACAGTTATTTTGGCTTTCCTTTCCATAGAATAACTGAATCTTAAAAATCAAGCTCTTCAGGGAGAAATAAAACCAAATTCAGGTTCATGTCTATGAGACTCATAGCACAATACAGAGGTTAGTTGGTGACTAACAATTGAGAATCTGTCCTAGAAGTTCCCGGGTCCATCCTTGTTGCAGAAGACCTTGAGAGCCCACAGCAAATGGGTGAGCATATAATATTAAATTTTTTATTGGGCTGTCAGCCTTGTGTATCTCCTCCAAAAACGTGTAGCCCATAGAAACATACTTCAGTTCTCTTCAGCTGATTTGATGCAATCTCCTTCGAAGCTGCTTAGTTATATTTAATGCCCTTTTTACACTTATGTCCAAAAGATAGGAAAAGTAATGCAAATCAGGCCATATTCTAAAATAGAAAGCAGTAAAGGGTAAAGTAATTGAGGTCTTGGGTCCCCAAAAAAAAGAGCAAAGCAGAGTGGAATGCAGTTATATAGCATCTATCTAAAGTATTTTATTTCTAAACTTTACAAAGCTATAGGAAACTTGTTAACTTTTATAGCCAGACAAAAAGATAATAACATTTGTAGCTATGGAGATGTAATTGGGATTTTATTTAAATGTGGCAGGGAGTTTGTGCTCATTATAGGAAACAAATGAACAACAACAAATCTTCCGTTGGATTCATCATCCATGAGGTGTTGGTTCTGGTGGACCAGGGAACTCACCCAGTTCCATCCCTCATGTTGTAATTGAACTACAGAGCCAGGGCTTGATGGAAACCAGCCCTCTGCAAATTTGAATAGTAGTAGTAATTATATAAATAATAATCATCATGACAAAATATTCCCTGACCCCATTGTTATGTTTAAATAGAAAAAGTAAAGCAAGATTGCAGATCATAAATGCAAGTCTTAACTTTGTCAGGGGAAAACACCGAATTTGATCATGCTCTTTTCTCTGCTATACCTAAGTTCCTTTCCTGACCTCTAATTCCTGTTTCTTTCCCAATCTGGCAATATACTTCTTTCTTTATTATCTCACTGCCAAATTAGATAGCCTCCGAAGAACATGGGGTAAAACCTATTGGAAAAGTCTCCCAGAGGGTTCACTCAGATTTCTAAGGGTTCTTAACGTGCCCTATGTTCTTCCAAAAACAGATGATGTTTTTAAAAATAAACTTTAAGTCCTCTGTTAAAAGTGGGTAAGACTAGTTGTGTGTCTGTGATTTCTTCCAATCTTATTCCTCCTCCATTTCATGAAAGGGAAACTCAAGGATCAGGGTAGGAATTTACTCATTAAAAAGCATAAATTAACTTCTGTTCAAAGATGACTTTCCTTGCTCTCACTCACCCTAAAACCCACCAAAAAATAAACAACGAAAAAGAAAAAATGACGAAACATACATGTCTATCTTAAATAGGGTAAAAGATGCATTCAGCCTATAAAAGAGGAAAATGGCGACAACCTCAAAGGAAAATCTGTGGCATCTTGTCTAGAGCTAGGGATCACATAAACCATTAGCCTTTGCCTCCTGAGACCTCAGGCCAGCCCAGAGGTGCTCCTAAAAGGGAGGGTCCATGGTCCATGGTCCACCTGTGTGTTCCAGCCCCAGCTGTTTTCACCAATGGAAGAGGGTCAGAGGTAAACAGGACACAAATGTTGGGCAACAGCAATTGCCAGTGTCAAGTTGGAGAGCCTGGGAAGGGCTTGAGAAGGTATGCTTGCAGGGAGGAAGATCCTCAGAGCAAAGAAATGGCAGATTTTATCAGAGGACGTTCAAGGACAAGGACAAATGCAAGTTAAACAGTGGATCGAATCCCTAACCTACTTCCTGCCATATTCCCATTCCCACCCTGCCCTTAGTACTAGCTGAATGGAGCTACCTACTATCTTCTTCAAAGACGATTCATACAGGGATAAACAGCCTGGGCCTATGTATAAACACTGCCATCAAGCATTCAATCAGCTGCATCCATTGATGGAGGGAGAAAAGACAAGACAAGGGCATATCAAGGACAAATATCACAAGAAGCATTATTCAAGGCACCAGAGAGGACCACATATTAAACCACAAAGTAAAACCTCAATAAATTCCAAAAAGTAAAAGGAAAATAGAAGAAACATTTTCTAATCTCATTCCTGTAAAACTAAAATCTTACAGCAAAAATACAAAAATCAAAAACTAGAAATCAAAAACACTTGGGTTAAACAGTAAATTAAAACCAATATTATACAATATAAAGAAAACAAGGATAATATACATATCAGATCAATGGGATACAGCTAAAGCAATGCTGAGGGTAAAATTCACAAAGTTCAAAATAAATTGAAGCAGAAAGAAGACAGTAGTAAGGATAAAAGATAAAAAAGTAATGAACTAGAAATAGAAAAATTGTAGAATCAATAATTCTAGAATCAGATTCTTAAAAATAAAATTCAAAACCATTAGCTAATATAAAGGAGGAAAAAGTTTTTAAATACCAAAAAGGAGAACATTAACAAACAAGACTAATGTGCTCAATTTTATGAAAACACGTGGAAGAACCTGAATGAACCGTACAATTTCCTAGGAACTCCTTGGGAAAAAAATACCAAAAATGATGTCAGGGAAAATTGAAAATTCAAACAGAGCAATTTCCCCAGAAAATTCATAAAAATTTGCCAGCAAGCAAGTTATTCAAAAACCAGGCCCACATACTTTCACACATAAAAGTTTCCCAAATCTTGAAAGACTGCATAAATGCTCTATTTAAGCCATTTAGAGCATAGTGAAAGAAGGGAATTTTTCAAATTCTTTTAATGAAACGAAATTTATAGTAATCCCAACCAAGATAGCACAAAAAGATACAGATTCATCTTTGTTACAAATATTAATCTAAATGTTCTAAATAAAATATTAGAAACAGAAGTCAGGGGTCGGCCCCGTGGCTTAGCAGTTAAGTCCGTGCGCTTCGCTACTGGCAGCCCGAGTTCGGATCCCAGGCGTGCAACCAAGCACCGCTTCTCCGGCCATGTTGAGGTGGCATCCCACATACAGCAACTAGAAGGATGTGCAACTATGACGTTCAACTATCTACTGGGGCTTTGGGGAAAAAAAGGAGGAGGACTGGCAATAGATGTTAGCTCAGAGCCAGTCTTTCTCAGCAAAAAGAGGAGGATTGGCTGGATGTTAGCTCAGGGCTGATCTTCCTCACAAAAAAAAAAAAAAAGAAAGAAACAGAAGCCAGCAGGATAGTATTATTCCACTAATACTAGGATGGTTTGATATTGCAAAGCCTATTTATCTAGTTCATTATATATTCATATGGAGCATTTATTAAATTAAAAAATTAAAAAAAAATAGAATCATGTCTACAAATGCCAAAAATATATTTTAATAGCCTTTAACATCCATTCTTGCTTTTAAAAATGGACTTATTAAAATTGTGACTGATGGAATACATATATCTCAACCCCAGATCCATTATTATGCTTGATAGGAGAACACCAGAAGCATTTCCATCAAAGGCAGGGACCAGGCTAGGATATCAATCATCATTATTACTATCGAACATTGCTATGGTGGTAACTGGATGAAAAATTTAGGAAGAAATAAGACATATGGAAACTGCAATGGAAGAGATAAAATTATCTTTGATTGCAGTTAATATGATTGTATACCTGAATAACCCAAGAGAATCAACTGATACAAGACAAGTAAAAGAATTCAGTAAAGAGACTGGGTTAAAAAAAAAAGGAGCAAAAAGTCATCAACCCACATACAACAATCAGAAGTGATAGCAACAAAGACAAAAGAAAGAATTACTTTGGATTTAAATAAGAAATCTGTAAGACTTTGTGAGGAAAACTATAAAATGCTACTGAGAGACTTTTATTAAAAGAAGTCTTAAACAAATGGAAAACAATACAATGTTCTTAGATTGAAAGAGATAGTAATTAGACATCAGTTACATTAACCTGTATTTGAGATCCAATAAAAATACCAAGAGGATTTTTCTTTTCTTTTCTTTTGGAACCAGATAAGTTAATTTTAGATTTTAAAGAGAAAAACATAGGAAAGTAGTTAGAATAGTTCTGATTATGAAGAATAATGATAGTGAAAAGCCCATTCAGATATTATACTATAATATAAATATACATTGAATAAAAGATTGTGGTACTGGTATGTAAATCAAGAAATCAATGAAATGGAATGAAAAGTCTATAAGTAGAACACAATATATAAAGATATTTAATCATGTTAAAAACAAAAGCAAATGGAGACCAGACTTGAACATTCCCTGAGCAAATAGAATCAGTTTAGTCATACAAGCAAAGCTTAATTTAGCTTATTTTGCAACACCAATTTGACCCACATCATTTCTTGTTTATGCTTCTGGAAATCATAAACAAAACTTATACTGTTTCCCAAGGTTGATATGAGGTAACCACTGACCAATTCCCCATCATGTAAGAAAATTCTAATATTATAACCAATCACTGGAATAATTTGTTACAGAAGCAAAAGGAAACTAATACAATGAACAAAGTTTTATTTCTTCTTTCTGAATCTATACAACTTTTGCTTCCTTTTCTTGTCTTATTGCACAAGGAACCACTTCTAGTATGATGTAGAATAGGAGAGGAGAGAGGGGGCCTCCTTGCCATGTTTGTAAATTTAAGGGGAAAGTTTCTAGTTTCTCATCAATAAACATGTTTGTTAGCTGTAGGATTTTGTAGATGTTCTTTATCAAGTTGAGGATGTTCTCTATTCCTGTTCGCTGAGAGTTTCTATCAGCAATGAGTGTTGGATTTTGTTTGATGTTTTTGCTGCATCAATTGACATGATGATATGAATTTTCTTTTCCAGTATGTTGGCACGGTGGATGACATTAACTGTTTTTCCAATGTTGAACCAGAATTGCATACCTGAAATAAATCTCATTGATTGTGGTATAATTTTTTGTACATAGCTGGATACAAGTTGCTGGGGTTTTTGAGGATTTTTGCATTTAAGTTCATGAAAGATCTATAGTTTTCCTTACCAATAATGTCTTTATCTGGTTTGCTATTAGCATAATGCTGGCCTCATAGAATGAGTTAAGAAATAGAAAATCTTCTATTTTCTGAAAGAAAATGTAGAGAATTGTTAACTTTTTTTTTCTTAAATATTTGACAGAATTCATCAGTGAAATCATTTGGTTCTGGTGCTTTCTTTTTTTGGAAGATTATTCATTCTGGATTTAATTTTTAAATATATACAGACTTATGATTATCTACTTTTTCTGTGAGTTTTAGTAGTCTGTGTCTTTCACAGAATGGTACATTTCATCTAAGTTATCAAATTGATGGGCATAGAGTTGTTCATTATATTCCTTTACTATCCTTTTAATTCCCAGGGGATCAGTAGATATGACTCACCTTTAATTACTGATATATGTAATTTTTGTATTCTCTTTATTTTTTCTTGGTATGCCTGGTTGGAGTTTATCACCTATATTGATCTCTTCAAAGAACCAGTTTTTGATTTTGTTGATTTTCTATATATGTTTTTTCTGTTCTTACATTCAATAACTTCTGCTCTAATTTTATTACTTTTATTCTGCTTCTTTTAGCCTTAAATTGTTTTTCTCTCTGTAGTTTCCTATGGTTGAAGCTTCAATTATTGATTTTAGATCTTCTTCTTTTCTTATATATGCATTTAATGTTATAAATTTTCCTCTAAGCATTGTTTTCACTACATCCCCCACATTTTGATAATTTGTAATTTTATTGTTACTTAGGTCAAAATATTTTTTAAAATTTTTTATTGAGACTCCTTCTTGACACAATTGTTATTGAGAAGTTAATCTACAAATATATCAGAATTTTTTAGCTCTATTTCTGTTAGTTGATTTCTAGTTTCATTTTGTTATCATCTGAGTTCATACTTTATGTAATCTGTATTTGCTTACATATTTTAAGGTGTATTTTATGGCCCAGAATATGTTCTATCTTGGTGAGTGTTCCATGACAGCTTGAGAATAATGTGTATTTTGCTGTTGTTTAATGAAGTAGTCTACAAATGTTAATTAGATTCAATTGAATCTAAATGTTCCTGTTCAGTTCAACTGTATTCTAACTGATTTTCTGCCTGCTGGATCTGTCAATCACTGATAGAGGGGTGTTGAAGTGCCCAACTATACGTATTGATTTGTCTATTTCTCCTTGCAGTTCTATCAGTTTTTGCCTCATATAGCTTGACAGTCTGTTGTAAGTATACACACTGTTAGTATTGTTATAACTACTTGGAGAATTGGCCTCTTTTATCATTATATAATTCTCCACTTTACTCTTGATAATTTTCCTTGTTGTGAAGTCTGCTTTGTCTTGAATTAATATAGGTACCCCAGATTTCTTTTTATTAGTGTTAGCATGGTACACCTTTCTTTATCCATTTAGGGTTTTTTTTTCCATATTTTTAAATTGTGGTAAAACATATATAACAAAATTTTCCATTTTAACCATTTGTAAGTGGACAGCTCAGTGGTATTAGATACATTCATAAGTTTGTGCAATCACCACACATCTTCGTTACTCTTTTCATCTTGTAAAACTGAAACTCTATACCCACTGAACAATAACTCCCCGTTCCTCTCTCCCTGCAGCCCCTGGCAATCACTATTATCCTTTCTGTCTCTATGATTTTGACTACTCTAAGTACTTCATATAAGTGAAATCATACAATATTTGTCTTGTTGTCACTGGCTTAATTCACTTCACATAATGTCTTCAAGCTTCATTTATGTTGCAGCATATGTCGGAATTTCATTCTGTTTTAAGGCCAGATAACATTCCATTGTATGAATATACCACATCTTTTTTTTATGTGAGCTGTTGCCACAGCATGGCTGCTGTGGCAGTGACATAAGTCCATGCCCAGGAACCGAGCCCAGGCTGCTGAAGCAAAGCGTGCTGACCTTAACCGCTAGGCCAACAGGGCTGGCCCGTGAATATACCACATTTTGCTCATCCATTCATTCATCGATGGACACTTTGGTTGCTTCTACATTTTAGCTATTGTGAATCATGGTGCTATAAACATAGATGTACAAATATCTCTCTGAGACCCTACTTTCTATTCTTTGGGGTATATACTCAGAAGTGGAACTGCTGGATCATATGATAAATCCATTTTAATTTTTTGAGAGACCACCATACTGTTTTCCACAGCAGCTATACCATTTTATATTTCCAGCAACGGTGCACAAAGTTTCCAATTTTCCACATTATCACCAACATTTGTTATTTTCTGTTTTTTCGATAGTAGCCATTCTAATTGCTCATAAAATAAAGTTATCTTTATTGGTAAATTTCTTCATAGGGCTTCAAGTTACTGTCTGGTACCTTTTTATTTCACCCTGAGTGAGTATTCTCTTGAGTATTTATCACAGGGAAGGCCTAGTGGTAATGCAGTCCCTCGGCTTTTTCTGAAAATGTCTTAATTGCTCCCTTACTTTTGAAGGATAGTTTTGACAAATATAGGATTCTTGGATGATGTTTTCTTCTTTCAGCACTTTGAATACATAGGCCCACTGTCTTCTACCCTCTAAAATTTCTGATGAGAGATCTGCTGTTAATCTTACTTAGGATCCCTTGTATGTGATGAGTTACTTCTCTCTTACTCCTTTCAAAATTATCTTTGTCTCTGTCTTTTGAAAATATGATTATAATATGTCTTGTTGTAGGTCTCTTAGAGTTCATCTTACGTGGAGATTGTTGAGCTTCTTAGATATTTATATTAATATCTCTTATAAAATTTGTGAAGTTTTCAGTCATTATTTCTTCAGATATTCTCTTTGCCCCTTTTGCTCTCTCTTCTCCTTCTGGGATTCTCTCACTGCATATGCTGAATTGATTGATGGTGTCCCACATGCCCCTTAGGCTCTGTTAACTTTTCTCCATCTGTTTCCTTTCTGTTCCTTAAACTGGATAATTTCCATTGGCCTGTCCTCAAGGTCACTGATTCCTTTTTCTGCCTGCTCAAATCTGCCTTTGACATCCTCTAGAGAATATTTCATTTTAGTTATTATATTTTGCAGTTCCATGATTTCTTTTTGGCTTCTTTTTTAGGTTTTTTATCTCTTTATTGATATTCCCATTTTGTTCATACATCGTTTTCTTGACTCAGTCCACATCTTCCTTCAGTAGTTTGAGTATTTAAGACAGTTGTTTTAAAATCTTCCTCTAGTAGATTTGCTATCAGGTCTTTTTTAGGGACAGTTTTTGTTGGTTTATTTTTTTTTCCTTTGAAAGGACTATATTTTCCCATTTCTTTGTATGCCTTGTGATTTTTTTGTTGAGAACTGAATATTTGAATCTAATACTGTGAACAGTGGAAATCAGATTCACCTCTTTTCCCAAGTTTGCTTGATTTGGTTATTGTTATTGTTTATTGCTTTTGGCTTCTTTATTGTTGTAAGCTGTTTCTGTGTTAAAGTTCAGCCTGAGGTGTAAACTTACTGTCTTCTCAAGTCTTTTCTGAGCCTGCACCTTTCCCTCGGCATGTGCAGTTACCGTCTAATTTTCCCAGTATTTTTTGAATGTCCTACTCTTTAATGTTTGGCTCCAAAAAGGGGGAAAATAAAAAAAAAATAAGGGGAAGGGGAAAGATTGCCAGCCCTTTAAATATCCTGGAAGTCATTTCAGCCAGAAGGGGAGGGGATTGCAACAAATGTGCAGGTGCAACAACAATGGCAACCTGCCTCTTTGTCTGCACTGTGATCAGAAGCAACAGTCAAAGCACAGATTCTTCACACTTGGAGGGCAGGATCCTTTTTCCCCACTCTTGTTCCTGTAAATTGTATGCAGATTGCTTCAGGAACATGTTCACAGCTGCCTGCGTGGGACTAGGGGTAGGGCTTGGTAGCTGCTACTGTGCCGAGAACTGAAGTTAACTGTAATTTACTGTTCAAGTCTCACCCTGGAGGTTGCAAGCCTAAAAGAGATGCCAGAATTCCAAAATAGTTATGTCAGACAGATTCTTCCAGTGCAATTGTTGTCTAGGTGAGGAAACAGATTCCTGGTGCTTCCTACTTTGCCTTCTTCTTTCACCTATTTACTTTTAATGTGTCTGTGTCTTTATATTTAAAGTGGGTATATTGTAGATAGCATATATTGGGTCTTGTTTCTTTTACCCACTCTGATAATCTATGCCTTTTAACTGATATATTTAAACCTTTTACATTTAATGTGATTATTGATATAGTTGAATTACTATATACCATGTTTGTAACTGTTTTTTGCTTATTACACTTCTTTTTCCCCCCCTCTTTTTATATCTTCTCTGGTTTTAATTTAGCATTGCATAGAATTGTATTTTTCTTCTTTCTTAGCATATCATTTATACTTTAAAAAAATTTAGTGGGTGCTCTAGAGTTTGCAATATACATTTACTACTAACCTGAGTTTACTTTCAAATAACATAAAACCACTTCATGAGTAGTGCAGGTACCTTATAACAGAATATTTCCAATTCCTTCCTGCCTCATAAAATTTCTGTCATTTATTTCATTTTTCTATTGTGTGTAATCACATAATGCATTGTTACTATTATGGCTTTGAGCAAACATATCTATTGGATTGATTAAGAATAAAAAAACAATAGATTTTATTTTACCTTCATTTACAGCTTCTCCAATTCTTTTCTTTTGGTTTTTAAAACATAGACCCAAGTTTCTGATCTATCGTTTTCCTTCTCTGTGAAGAACTTCTTTTAACATTTCTTATGGGGCAGTCTGTTGGTGATGAATTCATTCAGTTTTTATTTGCCTGAAAAAGTCTTTATTTTTTCTTCACTTTTGAAAAATAATTTTTCTGGATATAGAATTCTATATTTTTTGGATATTTTTCTTTCAATAATTTGAATATGATATTCCTGAGTGTAGACTCTTGGTTATTTATCCTGTTTTGTGTTCTCTGAGCTTCCTGGATCTGTGGTTTGGTGACTGTCATTAATTCTGGAAAGTTCTTGGCAATTATTACTTCAAGTATTTATTCTATTTCATTTGTTCTTTCTTCTCTTTTTGGTAGTTCATTATGCATGTGTTACACTTTTCAAAATTGCCCCAAAGTTCTTGGATATTCTGTTCTTTTTTTTTCTTCCTATGTATTTCAATTTGGGAAGTTTCTATTGACATATTTTAAAGCTTACCGATTATTTCCTTGGCTGTGTCCAGTGTACTCATGAACCCATCAAAGACATTCTTCATTTCTGTTACAGTGTGTGTGTGTGTTTATTTCTAACATTTTTAATTCTTTCCTAGAATTTTCATCTCTCTTCTTACATTCTCAATCTATTCTTTCATCTTGTTTACTTTTTCCATTAAATTCCTTAACAAATTAATCATAATTATTTCAAATTTCCTCTCTGATAAGTCTTAAATCTGTGTCATATGTGAGTTTTGTTCTACATTTGCTTTGCTGCAGACTCTGATTTATCCTGCCTTGTAACATGCCTTATAATTTTTTCTTAAAGTCTGATCATGATAGGTCACAGGAACTGAGATAAATTTGCCTTTGGTATGAAGTTTTATGTTAATCTGGCTAGAAGTGTTTAATGCTTGCTGTAGATGTAGGCGCCAGGGGCTTCAAATTCCTCTGGTTTTCTCATTTTTGTCTTCCTCATTGACTGAGTTTCCCTACGAACATCTTAAATAGAGTCTGAGCCTTGCAGCTCTTTCAGTTGTAATCCACTGTTAACATATTGGAACCTTGTTGGTGTAGTGATAAGGAGTTCAGGAGGATTGATTTAATCTTATGATTTAATCTCAGGTTTTTTTAGTGGACCTGAGTCCCTAGGCAGCAAGCTTCACATAATTTATTTTAAGTGAGACAGGAAAGCTAGAGGGGGCTGGAATTGGATAATTGCCCATCCACCTAAGTGAGATAACAGTCTGGTAAAGTCTTTTTCCCCGGAGAGTAGGTGTTTGTTATGGAGAACGTTCTGGGTGTATTTGAAAACAGTTACTTTTTCCCTTTCTCTGCCAAGGCAATGAAGTGATTCTTCTTGGCTCTTTATGCTAAGAACCTGATGGGATGCCTGGATGTAAAATCCACAAAAGTGTGGAGACCCTCTAAGACTATGGCCCCCAGGAGTTTCTCACTCTCAAGATATTACACACACAGCCTCCAGAAATTCATCAAAATTACTATTTAAGGGTTTCTATCAGTTTATGGCTCTGGAAATTTTCACTTCTTGCAAATTTATCTGTGATATTTTTCTCTGTATTCACCTGTATTTTCAGATTTCAGGGAACAATTTCCCCTGTCACCTCAGTTCTCTCATGGTTCCATGAAAAGTCTTTGAATTTCAGTTTGTTCAGCTTTATTTCTTATTGTAAATTTGGTTGACTTCCAACCTTTTTACATGTTGAAGTTAAAACTAGAAGTCTCTGAAGCATCATTTTTACATAGTGTACTCCTAGAGCCAGCAGCTGAAGCGGCAGCATCCTGACTTTTAGTGGTGTGATGGTTAATTTTGTGTATCAACTTCACTGGGCTATGGGGTGCTCAGGTGTTTGGTCAAACATTATTCTGTGTGTTTCCTCAAGGGCAAGGTGTATTTGGAGGAGATTGACATTTTAATCAGTAGAGTACAGCAGATTGCCCTCCATAACGTGAGTGGGCTCATCCAATCAGTTGAAGGCGTAAACGGAAAAAAAGACTGACTCTCCTCTAAGTAAGGCAGAATTATCAAGCAGATTTCCTTCAGACTTTATCTGAACCATCAACTCTCCTGAGTCTCCAGTCCGCCAGCCTCAAGACTGGAACTGCAATACCAGCTCTGGGGGGCCTTGAGACTGTCAGCCTACACTGCAGATTTGGATTTGCCAATCACCATAACAGTGACAGCCAATAATTCTTTACTTTATAAGAAATCTCTTTATATATATGTATACACACATCTTATTGGTTGTGTTTCTCTGAAGAACTCTGACTAATACAGATTTTGTTGCTGGTAGTGGTTCTAGAGGAACAGACGCTTAAGTATGAATTTTCAATTCATCAAGGAGATATCACAATTATAAACTTATGTACATCAAACAACAGAGCCCCAAAGTGTATGAAGCAAACATTGACAAAATTAAAGAAAGAAATAGACACTTCTACAGTAATAGTTGTAGACTTTATGTTAGTTTTATAGGGCTGCTTTAGCAAATTCCCACAAACTAGATAGCTTAAGCAACATAAATTTAATTTCTCACAGTTTGGGAGGAAACAAGTCTGAAATCAAGATGTCAGCAGGGCAATGCTTCCTCTCAAGATTCTAGAGAAGAATCCTTTCTTGCCTCTTCTAACCACTGGTATTTGCCAGCAATCCTTGGCGTTCATTGGTTTATGACGCCATGACTCCAATCTCTGCCTCTGTCGTCACAAGACCTTCTTTCCTGTTTATGTGTCTGTCTTCAAATCTCTCTCTCCTTATAAGGACATTAGTCATTGGAATTAGGGTCTACCCTAATACAGTTTGACCTCATTTCTGCCTGATTATATCAGCAAAAATCCTACTTCCAAATAAGGTCTCACTCACATTAACTGGGGGTTATGACTTAAACGTATTTTTGCGGGGACACAATTCAACCAACAACAATTGCAGTAATAGATACGTAAAATATGTTGGATATAGGCTTCAGACAAGATGTACACATATCAACAAGGATATGCTCAAAATGTATATCTGAGTGCAAATGTAAGAAGCTGAATGGGATATATAGCAAAATCCAATTTATGTAATTTAAAATATATGCTCACAAAACAAGGCTACATAGTTTGCAATGATGTATACAAGGGAAGAATGTATACCAGCCACTAAAAGGGAATCTGGCATCTGTGGTAGGGGGAAGGAATAGGGTAGGAGGTGAGGACAAAGTGCATAAAACAAAAGAGGCTATGCTCACGTTAGTGAGGGGCCTTGACCTGAGATGTATGATTAACATCTTTTGGTACCTAAGGTCCAAAAGGGAACAGACCTGAAATAATAGCATGAAAATAATAGCAAATACACAGTTAGCAGTTACTTTGTGTCAGGCACTGTGCTAGCTCTGGCAGCCATTTATATATATATATATATAATATATATATATATATTATATATATAAATGTTCAACTAATTAAACAGTAAGACCACTCTTACCACTCTTAACAACTTTACTTCTTATTTGATCCCTTAAATGGCATTTTAAAATGTTGCAATATTAATCAATATAAATTTATATAAATGTTAAGATTTGAGGAGATTAAGTAAAATCTCTGGAAATCTGTTTAAGGAGAGTATCTGATAGAGGTTTGTTCTGTGTTTTTCACTTTCTTAAAGTAGTTTGTAATATAATGTAGGAGGGAACGACTCTGAATATTGAGTTTTCGTTTTGTTTTGAAAACAGCTAAATTGCACCTTATTTAAATCTCATGCTATAGATTGATTTCCTTTTCAAATCTCGTTGTACACAGATTGTGTTTGTTCTTGATTCTATATTCTCAATGCTGAAAGTTTTATTCGATGTCAGACCTCCTGGGGTCACTTAATGAATAATAACAGAAGAGACTCATTTAGATGCCCAAACCTACCTTAGGTCGTAGAGATTGCAGCTTTCCCTGCCCTGCATAGGTTTGAAGGCACAGAATAAGAACCACTAGATCATCAAGAAAGAAATAAATTAGATGTGACATTTCCTCTCTCCCATTTGACTTCCTTCAAGAAGAGATGGCTTGTAGAAGACCTGGCACTTTCCATCTGTCCCCAGAGACGTACTGAAGATTCTTTTCTAGTCTCAAAGTGCACTGTTGATAATATAAAAATGTGTTTCTGGGGAGCTTTCCCAGTGGCTACAGCTTTCTCAGATGACCTGATGCCATATTAATAAAATGTTACACCCACAAACTCCCCACTAGTCAATAAATAATGCAGGCTGAAATCACTAAATATTATGCCTCTGAGGGCTGTTTCACTGA
Organism: Diceros bicornis minor; assembly: GCF_020826845.1. Lineage (NCBI taxonomy): Eukaryota > Metazoa > Chordata > Mammalia > Perissodactyla > Rhinocerotidae > Diceros > Diceros bicornis. The sequence continues at coordinate 77,445,098 of NC_080744.1, forward strand.
AATTCACTGATTCAACCCTTTTCCAAGGAAGTCTGCCTCATTCAGCATTCTTACTAAGGAGTTTGCCAGCCTGAATACCAAGGTCCTTAAAGGCCCTTCTCGCTGCTGTCACCCTTTCTCGGCACACAAATGATAGAGATATAAGGCTGATTCTCAGAGAATTGTAATTGCATCGTGTCTCTAAAGTCTAGTTCATTTCTACTCAGTTTCCAAGTCTGTGACAGGAAATCAGATATGCTCACTCTGCCTGACTAGCAGATTTTGCTCTTCTCCACCCTCACCATAAAGTTCAAAGGCACAAATTGAAAAGCTTTTGAAAAGCTGGCGCGAAGCCTTTCTTTTCTGTTAAACATTTCTTAGAGAATTATGTTTGGAAGACTCGATTTTATAATTGAATCTGTGCTCTTCTTCTGGAATTTCTAGAACCAACTCTTCAGAAATGGCTTCACCTGCAAGCACGTGCAAGTCGTCTGCTATTAACATGTCTACAAAGAACAAGAATAGAGAAGTCGGCAACCCTGCTCATGTTCCTTTCCAGAGGGCAGAAGGAGGGTACACATGGAGCGAATGTTGGGAGAGGAGGAGAAAACACAAATCCAATTGTACCCTCAGGGCATTTGCTGATGGAACACAAGGATGCTTTGGGGAAAGCACCCTGACTTTTCACTTTGAAATTCCTGTAGCATCCCAGGTTTCTCAGGTGTTGTGTGTCTATAGGCTCAGAGATGCCTGGTACTAGCACATTGGCGTCTGTCCTTTCTGTGCTGTCCTTGGCTGGGGAGCAGGGAGAGTTCCAGGGGAAGGTTCTATACTCCAGATAGGTTTGATTCCTCGTAAATCTGTATGGTGGCCTGTGTACTCACTTCTTTTCACCCCAGCAGTCAGTGGTGATTTATAAGCACCCTTCTGATTGCATTTGTGGTGTCAGAGAAAGAGCTGGGAACATGAGATTTAAAAAATAAATGGGGATCTAAGTAAGGCCTGAGCCTTTTCTTGTTAGTTATCAGCTTTGGGGAAGATCACTTCGCCATTGTACCCTACTCTTCCTCACCCCTGAAATGGAGCCAATGGTACCTTCCACACATGGATGTCGTCAAAGGAGATAATGGATATTTTCAAATAACTATAAACACAGAAGATGTAATCTACATCTACTGTGCTTTCCATTCCCTCTCCATTATACATTTCTTACAACTCTAGCTATGCATGCTACAAAGGACAAAACTTCCAATAAGCCAAGTCAAAGACTGACTTTTCATAGAAAATTCTCTAGAAAACAATGGTTAAATGCTTGCAGGCCTGGATGCAAGGAGTGGCACAGCTGCTGAAGGCAGAGTGGAGTCCTTGTCCAGTCCTGGGAACCTGGTCAGGGTTGTCAGCCCCTCTCAAGGCTGATGGTCATCAAAGCAGATTTGCAGCTGGTATCTAGAAGAATTCTTAGTTCATTAAAATCCTTTATAAAAATGCTAAAGCATTTATCCAGAATGCTAATTTCTTCCTAGGATAAGGTGTATGCATTACATCACACAAAATGTTCTGTTCCAGATCAGGACTGGAACAAGTTTTTTTTTTTTTTCTTTTTAATAAATGTTTGCAAAGTATATAAGTTTCTGTTAGTAATCTGCTAAAAAGAAAAAGCCTGCACCAGCCTTTTAATTTGTGTTTGCTCTTTGCATCTGGAGGAAGTCATATTGCCTGAGTGCACATTAAGAAGGGTTAGAGCCACTTGATGAACACCACTGGGCATGCTGCAGTCTAGGAAGAATCAAGTGATTCCCGGGTTCAGTGTCCTAATTTGTAACACAGGATAGAAACTCCCATTGCCCTAGATGGGATGGCAGATCTTTGTAAGGCTCATCTACCTACTTTCCCAGCATGAAGACCCTGCCTTTTGGTTCTCTTGCCATAAGTCCATATGGAACTTAGCCATTTCTAGCTAAATGTCAAGCTATCCCAGGCATAGTTGAAGTAAGAGAATCATCTTGATTGCTGGTTGCATGTTTCATTTTTATTTCCTTTTTTCTTTTCTTTTGGGACTGTAAGAGTTAAATTTTGGTGAGAGGAAAAAAAATCTAAACATTTACTAATCTGAAATATTGGCTCCTGTCATCCTTATGCTAGTTCTGTGGGACCTGTTCCTTAATAAGATCATAATTAAAGAGTAAAGTTTCATATCCTGGCTGTGTTCACAGGGCCACTGAACTCAGCCTGAAAGTAACAAGCAAAATCATAAAAATTCTCTGGGGGATAAAAGGTGCATCATACAGTCAAGCCCCAAGACACCGTGATACCCAGGCTCGCTGGAGAACAGCGGTGAAGGCAGCTCACCCGCATCTGTACCAGCAAGGAAGGTGAAGAAGTCACTGCATTGACAGCAGCGCTATGGCCTGGTCCATGCCATGAGGTCACTCGTCACTCACTGAGGAGTTCCAAGCCCCAGACCTACAGCCACAGCCCAGCCCTAGGCCCGAAAGTTGTCAATTACTCGTCCTTATCCTCAAGGAGTGCCAGTCCTTGGCCTTTGAGAGAGAAGACTCCAGGGAATAATCATATGATCACAGTGGGGAAACTTGAGTTGGAGTAGTTGTGATTAAATATTCATGTTGTCATTGTCTATGGATTTAATCTGACCCTCAGTTGTCTTTTTATCATTGTCTCTCATTACAATGAGTGAGTGATCCTACAGCTGTGGATCTCAAACTGTGTTTCTAAAGCATCAGAATGCTGTTTCCAAATGAAAATTAATGTATTGTATGCATGCTCATTTACACATATGCATGAATATTACTACAGATTTACATATGTGTATATGCATATAAATTTCATATGTAAGTGAACGTACACAGATGCACGCATATCATATGTGTATACACATGTGCATATCATATCACATACACACATGCACATACACACAGACATAAAATATACATATGCATATACAAAAGCACAGCTTTTTTGGTTGAAGCTCCATCTCTGCCTCCCCTGTCTCACAGTATAGCCTTCATAGTGACACCTGGGAACCATCACAAAACTCTTGGGCTCCACCCAACTCTGCTTTAAAACCACCAAGCTTTATGATTCAAAGTCAAAGGCCTATCCCCACCAACCAGCTTGCCAGCAAATCTGAAAAAGTGGACCTTTTCATGAATCAGTGCTGCCAGAGGCCAGAATCGCTTGAAGAAAAGGAGATAATTCCTCTATTTTGAGGGATTAATTTGGCAAAAAGCAAACTTCATTTAAGAATCAGGACAGTTAAGTGAGTCAGGAGCTTGGAAACCCCAAACCCTTATGACCCTTAGATCTCCCAAAGTATCTTTGGTATGGATGGTCCCTGTTTAAAGCACTTTCTGTCACAAGTGAATTAGAGTTTTCTATGCTTTGTGACTTTGGGAAAATTGCTTAGTTTCCATAAGCTTCAGTTCCCTTATGAGTAAAATGAGAATAATGATAACACTTATTTCATGAGGTTTTGGTGAGGATTACATGAAATGACCCACGAGAATACTTAGCACAGTGTCTGAGCATAGTCAACACTTACTGTATGTTGTCATCTTTACAATTACTACTCTTGCAGTTGTAGAAGTACTAGTGCTAGTCGCACCCATAAGAGTGCAGCAGGCAACAATAATACAAATAATTTTGGAGAAGAGTAACTATGAGTTAGTGAGCTATCAACTTTAGCGGGCAAAAGAGAAATAAGGAAGAATTTCAAGCCAGATGGAGGAAATCTTAAAGGATATGGAAGCATGAGGTGATGCAACAAAAGCTCATAACATGAATGGAGAGGAATTAAGCATATACTCTGTGATACTAATGGGTTAGAGCCATGTGAAGACACTGAGGGAGGTGTGGTGCCTGAACAGAGCATTTGGAACTTGGTGAGTTTTTGGATAAGTGGAGAGTAGTACTGAGGGAGGGAAAAATGACTAAAATCAAAGCCTCTGACGATCACACACTTCATGGGACTCAAGGAGTTTGTGCTATGAGAGGAAGAGAGCACACAGTTAGGATCAGTGAGAAGAAGAGAGAGGCCTGTGGGAGCTTCATTATGGAACCCTTAAGGGGTTCCCATCGGGGTCACTCCGACAGAATGCACAGCCCCATCTCTGTGAAGAAAGAACTTTGCCAGGCTGAGTTCAGGACTGAGTGAGTCTCACTCAGTGTTTGCAATGAGTGAGCAAATAAGTGGCTCAAAGCTAAATGGTAGAGATTCCTTCCTAGTTCCCTGTTGGATGGGCACCTTCTGGTAAAATTGATATTAATTTATGTCACCTTCTCATTAAAGTATGCCTGAATTTATACTACATCTCTATGCTAAACATTACACACTCCCATCCAAAAAGTTTAAATAGTAGCACACACACACACACGCACGCCTATAAGGAAGAAAACATGCCTAGCTGCTACAGTCCTCATTTCTGTAACTGACCATAGGGTCATAGCTGATATTTATCTCAACTATTCGGGATTCTCTTCCTAGTTAGGTCACCTAAACTTTATTCCAGAAGGATCTGAATCCTTAGCTTTGTCCAATGTTTATGGAATTGCTATTGTTGTCTGTATTACAACCAAGCGCTGCTGGGACAAATTATCATAAACTAGGTGACTTAAAACAACAGAAATTTGGGGACCGGCCCTGTGGCTTAGTGGTTGAGTGCCCCCGCTCCGCTACTGGCAGCCCGGGTTCGGATCCCTGGCGCAGACTGATGCACCGCTTGTCCAGCCATGCTGAGGTGGCGTCCCACATACAGCAACTAGAAGGATGTGCAACTATGACATACAACTATCTACCGGGGCTTTGGGGAGACAAAGGGAAAAAAGGAGGAGGACTGACAATAGATGTTAGCTCAGGGTCGGTCTTCCTTAGCAAAAGGAGGAGGATTGGCATGGATGTTAGCTCAGTGCTGATCTTCCTCAGCAGAAAAAAAAAAAATCACAGAAATTTATTCTGTCAAGAAGTCAGAAATCAATTTATCAGCAGAGTCGGTCCCTTCTGGTGGTTCTGAGGGAGAAACCATCCCATGCCTCTCTCCTAGCTTCTGGTGGTGGCTAAAAATCCGTGTCATTCCTTGCCTTGTTCCTACCTAACTCTAATCTTTGCCTCTGTTGTCAGATGGCATTTTTTTTGTGTGTGAGGAAGATCAGCCCTGAGCTAACATCCATGCCAATTCTCTTCTTTTTGCTGAGGAAGACCAGCCAGCCCTGAGCTAACATCTGTTGCCAATCCTCCTCCTTTTTTTCCCCTTTTTCTCCCCAAAGCCCCAGTAGATAGCTGTATGACATGGTTGCACATCCCTCCATTTGCTGTATGTGGGACACCACCTCAGCATGGCCGGACAAGCGGTGCGTTGGTGCGCTCCCGGGATCCAAACCTGGGTCGCCAGTAACTGAGCGCACGCACGTAAGCATTAAGCCAGGGGGCTGGCCCCCCAATGGCATTCTTCATTTGTGTGTCTTTGTGCTTCTTCTCCACTTCTTATAAGGACAGTAGTCATATTGGATTAGGGTCCACCCTAATCCAGTATAACCTCATTTTTATTTGATTACATCTGCACAGATCCTATTTCCAAATGAGATCTCATTCACAGGCACCAGGGTTTAGGACTTCAACATATCTTTTGGGGGGGACACAATCTATCCCACAAAATTGTCCACTAATATTTACTAGTGGGCATGGCAGAGGCATTCCAGAGCATCCTCCAAATATAGTCATCTCTACCTCCTTTGTGTATCAGAAATCCAGTTTCTCCTTAGTAATCAGAATCAATCACTCCAGCCAGGACAGTAACTCTGTCCTTTATAGTGGAATAAAGAGCCTCAATGACAGGATACAGCCTCAGCTTCCAATTCAATGGATACATCATTGTGTTCTCTGGCAAAAGCATTCCTCCCTTTGGAATTAGGCCCTTCAAACCCACAAAGCACAAATTTCTAGGGATGAGAAGCAAAAATTCTTCAGAAGAGATATTAGGCGTAAGTGAGAAGAACCATTTCCAATTATGCTTCTTTGAGTTCCAGACCCATGTATTCTGATTATTCGTTGCTGGTTCAAAGCATATACCACTTCCAGGGTGCTGTCTCCAAAATGGTGCTGTAACTGAGTCTTCTTAAGCCATTCCACCATTATATCAGGCCAACTGCTTCTGAGTGACACGGAATAGTAGGATGTATAAATTTCATGGGCATGAGCCCAATGCCATGCTCCTTTGATTGTGAAGTGAGTTCCTTGATCAAAAGCAGTGTTGTTTGAAATAACATGATGATGAGTGTGGCCTTCCAGACAAAATGAAAAACTAAATGTACTGCTCAAAGTTCTGTCCCCTTGAAGGATAGCCCTTTCTCTTGTTCTTCAGGGCCACCCTTGAGTGTAGTGCTGCAGCAGTCCACTTATAGTTGGTGCCAGCATATCAGGCAGAACCATCTACAAAGGAACTCCCTATGAGGTCACAAATGTAAATTGTGGGGGAAAAAGATAGAGAAGCAGGAGAAGATGCAATAGGAGTCTAAGCCACCTGCTCATGAAACCTACTTCCTTTTTCTGGACTTGCTCAAACCTACTCTCTTACAAACCACTTCCACCTTATGGCTTAGCGTGTCAGAGCACAGCCAATCCATAAGGAGCAGCTTAGGTCACATGGTCACTTAGTCCCCATTCTGTCTCTACAAAATTCAGTAGCATAGCAAGATAAGAGCTGAGTCTTAAACTAATAATAATAATAATAATAACAATAATTGTATGCAGCACAGAAAATGGCTTTGCTCCCCAAACCTAGATATTTACATTGTAATTCTCTCATTTGAGCTTGCCAAAGGCTCCATATAGCATCCCAAAATGGTAAACGAAACAGACATTTCATATACCATTTTGCTGGCCCATAAGGCTCAAGACACCTGCTCCGGGCCCCACTCAAAATCTGGAGCTTTGTATATTACTCAATAAATGTACTGGAATAGCACTTTAAAATATAGTACATATTGCCTCCAAAGAGACCCACCCCAAAACTGTCCATTTTTGAGTGGTAGGCAGAAGAAGAATTAGCAACTTTTCTTTCACTTTGGAGGGAATGTCCCAACATGCTTCAGATCACCTAGCCATTAGAAACCTCCCTGGGGTCTAGACCCCTGAGTTTTCATAGTTTTATCACGCACCCTCTGCTGCACACGTGTCTCAGTAAGACATTTAAGGTTCCAGCTATTCCTGATCACCATCAATCATCATGATATCATCGGTATAGAGGATGAGTGTGTTCTTCTGTGGGATACAGAGACTTCTCCACATGGGACTATCACACAGAGCAGGACAGTTTGGCCTCATTTGGTGCAGGCCATTACTGAGTCTGGATCAATCTTTCACTCAGCCAAAAAAGTGGAGAGCTACTCTAAGGTGCTCGATTTAAGCCATTTGGCCTGAATCTCTGTAAGCACCCTCATCTGGGTAAGTTCAGCCTTATTCAGTGTTAAATTTCGTGCTCCATGGTCTAACATCTTAGAACCCATGCCCACACATTTACTCATGTTTCTGGTAGTTTGACTTAACAAATCTTTCCCTTTTTGTCTTTTCCATTCCCTTCCTTTTCATTCTCTTCTCTCTCTCTCACCCCACCTCTCACCACCACCTCCCCCAACCATCATAAGCAATGGCCTCATGGATCAGAATTTGCATTTGTCCCTGTGCACCCTATTTGATATTTGTGACCCTAATTTGGGTCACAAATAATTATGGGTCTCGGGGCCATAACAGGTGATGGGTGTGGGTCTTGAGGATCATAAGCATCACTTCGCAGGGAACTCCCCCATGTAGTTATTAATGGATCTTCAGATAAGGGGAGGTTATTCACACAGCAGGATCGGCTGCTTCTTCCAGCAAGGGTGGATCAGAGAGACTTGGGGAGTTTAAAAATCCCCAGCTTTTCTAGAATCCACACACATGTCCCAATTCCAAGTCTCAGAGTGCCACCTGTACCACAATCAAGGCCTCTCTTGTACACAAGGGTATTAGCAAGTGTGAGAATTCAGCTTACATTGTAGTTATGCAACCTACTCAATTAAATTCTAAGTCTGTTTTACAGCCATATCTGCCCTGCTGCTATAAGAGAAAAAGATGTTTTGTCCTGTTTTGTTTTGAGTGTCACTGCAAAAGATGTCTGATTCTCTGATCATGACAGAAACCGAGAGTTTCAGCTACTGACAGCATGTCAGTCATGTTGTCTGTGAATGCTCTCCTGTGCAGTCACAAGTGGCTTTTCCATCTGTCCCCACAGGCCTTGTTATCATCATCTCCACTGTGAATATCAAGTACAGCACCCAGGGCACTTGCTTCAATAGGCATTTCTTCCACCGCAACTTCAGGTGGTACTAATTGAATCCTAATACCACTGCATGCCGTGGGTTATTGGAATCCCATTTTCCACTCAGCATTGCATTCAAAGTGAAGGACAACCAAATCAATCCTGAAGTCTCACTTCAGGTGTTAATAACAGGCTCACATGATCTGTATTTCATGTATATTTTTCACTTTTAACAAGTCAAGGGGGAGAGTTCTGGGAAAGGAGCCCCATTGCTATTGGAGTTCGTGTTTATTTTTAGACGTCAAAAAGAGAGGTGTTCAAGCACTGCTTACTGTATAAATGTAGAGGTATGTTTTGGTCATTGTAGATTTCCTGACAGTAACTATTAACTCTACAACCAAGCAAATTCATTATTAAGTACTTATTAGTGCTCTTTTGACTTCATTCCCACCTCAGTGGGGGATGAAAGACACATGCTACTCAGTGTCTTTGAGTAGCATGAGCTGTATTGTAGGACAGTAAACATGTGTCCTGGAAGTATCCCAGGTCTGGCTACACCACAATCCACATCACTAGCTGACTTGTGGCTGTGTATCAGGAATCTACTTATTTCTAAACTCCAGTGTCCTTACTCAGTGATATTGTTGGATGCAGTCTGTGGTCTTGTGAGGTCTAAAATGGCAAACCTGGTTAACTTGTTCATTCAGAAGGAGCAACCTTAATATTGTTAATGTGGCTTATATCACCAAGGCTATTAAAATTCAAGGTCTTAATAGATTTCTCCATCTACTGTGTCAATGGTAACTATGGAAATTAGCTGAAATGCACTACTGTTTAAATGCAATGGAAAAATATTTTGTCTTTTAAGAGAACTCCTCCCCACTGATCCCTGCTTCCTTGAAACACTTAAAAGAATGAGAAAAAAACATGCTACCTCTGGACCATTCTTATTGCGTGTATGTGCACAGACACATACATGTGTACATGTACATAATTTTACATATATATTTATATATATAATTTAATTTGTTTGAATTCTATAGCAGGAGAGCTTTATTTTTTCCATGCTATGTGCTTCACCAGTGGTTTTGGTTTTCTGGCTATTTCTGCAGTGTTGGAACTGACAGGTGCCATTCTGTGCCTAATACACCTAATGGCTTTTCTTATTTGGGTTCAATCACTCTGTCATCTCTGAAAGGAGCTTCCAGTATCTGGAATTTTGTATCTATGGCTAGGGGTGCTTAGACTATCTATCCATTTTACAGTTTATTGGGCTTTTAAGGCATCCTCTTGATCATAATTTTTCTAATCTTTCTAGTCACATAGCGGTTTCCCCAAATCCTTGATTCAGTCATTGCATATTTCACAGAGCTCTTAACCCGTCACATCCTGATTAATTGAAGGAGGGGAGGCTATTAAGTGGAGTCTGGAACTAGACAAGAACCCACATAACCAAGAAGATAGCTCTGAGGGATTTTACTATCACTGAAAGGAAGTCTAGTCCAGCAGGCATGAAAAAGTCACAGAGCAGCACATGCCTAGGGGCAGAGCATGGGAACAGATAGTGAGTTGCTGAGAATATCTGAAAATCCAAAGCAGGAAAGGAGGCAAGTACTCACCAAGTATGGGTCTCTAGGCTGGTCTGCAGTCCCTAAGGTGGTACCTGTCAGGAACATGACTGGGTTCTATGACCTCTCTAGCTAAATCCTTCTACTCTTTCCCTTGTTCATTCTGCTCCAGTCACCATGGCCTCTCCTCTTCCTTGAACAGGTTGTTCATGATCCTGACTCAGGGCCTTTGCACTTGCTGTTCCTCCATCCTGGAAGGCACATCCTCTTAATACCCAAATGGCTTACTCCCTCACTTCCTTCACAGCTTCACTCACAGGTCATCTTCTCAGTTAGCGGCCTTCCCTGATACTTGATCTAAATTTTTATATTCCCTCTCCCTAGAGACCCAATGTTGTGTCTCCTTTCTCTGTTTTATTTTCCTCCTTAGCACTTATCACTATCTGACACACTACTATACATTTTCCTTATTTACCTCGTTTACGGTGTCTCCTCTACTAGAATGTAAGCCCCATGAGAGAAGGGTGTTTTTTGGGGTGGTAGCTTTTGTTCACTGTTGATGGTGCAATGCCTAGAACAGAGCTGGTAGATAGTAGAGGCTAAGAAATATTTATCAAATAAATGCATAAAATGATGATGCAAAATCTTGTCTTGAGGAGTAACTGTTGTCAATATTTTAGTATATGTGGTAGATTGACGTATTGGCCCCAGTCCTCCACTCCTCCCTGTGTAGACTTCAGACCAGCAGTGTCTTGACTTTGGGCTCGATTGTAGAACTTGTCGTGGCTAGGGGCAGGCAGGCAGAAGTGACTGTGTGCCAGTTCCAAGCCGAGGCCTTAAGAAGTCTTGCATGTTTCTGTTCAAGCTCTTGAGTTTATGCCACCAGTGTAAGAAGTACACGTCCTAGCTAGGATGCTGATCCAAGGAGGAGGAGAAACATGTGGAGCAGACCAGAGCACAGCTTACTTGTTAAGGCAGCTGTTCCATAACCCAGAGACTCATAAGGACAAGAGATTGTTGTTCAAACCCACTGAGTTTGTTACACAACAGAACTGTGGCATTATCTAACCAATACGGTATGCATCTTGTCCATTATTTTATTATGCAGTTACAGAATTGATCATTCTATATACATTCGTTTTTTTTTTTGAAAGGAACATCAACCCTGAGCTAACATCCATGCCAATCCTCCTCCTCCTTTTTTTTTTTTTTGCTGAGGAAGACTGGCCCTGAGCTAACATCCGTGCCCTTCTTCCTCCACTTTACATGGGATGCTGCCACAGCATGGCCTGACAAGCAGTGCATTGGTGCACGCCCGGCATCCAAGCCTGGGCTGCCAGCAGCGGAGCACATGCACTTAACCACTGTGCCACGGGGCCGGCCCCTGCATTCTTTTTTTTTTTTATGATATGTCTTTGGGACCCTCCAAGGTCAGTACAGTAAGCTGACCTTATTCTTTTTGATGGCTACATTGTATTCCACAGTATAGATGTAGCATAATCTACATCTGTTGATGAATATTTAACTTCTGATCTTTCCTTAAATCAATAATACTGCAATGAACAGGGATTTATATATACATCCCTGTTCACATATGGAAATATTTAAGATAGATTCCTAGTGTAAAGTTCATGAATAAAAATATATACACATTTTAAATTTTGACAAATACATACAGATTTTCTGAAAGACTAGAACTTTTAGACACTCACCAAAGATGAACGAGAACATTCATTACTCTAAATATATTAATTCCAATCTAATAGACGAGGAAAAATCTTATTATGATTTTAATTTGCTATTTCTCGATTTTCAGTAAGATTTAATACCTTTTAATACGCTTATTGGCTGTTTCAGTCTTCTGTGAAAGTCGTGTTCACAGTCTAAATTTTTCCACTAAAATATTTTCCTTTCCTGTTAATTTTTAGATCTCATTATATATTCTGGATATTAACCCTTTATTGATTAAATATGATGCAAATATCTTCTACCAGTCTGTCACTTGCCTTTTAACTTTATGGTGACTTTTTTTTCTAAAGAATATTTCATGTTTTATGAAGGCAAATATTTCATTAGTTTATGGATTCTGAGTTTTACACTTTGCTTAGAAACACTTTAACACTACTTATATAATGAAACAACTCTGTCACTGTATTTTCTTCTATTAAGTGTACACTTTTGATTTTTTATCTGGCCTTTGCTATACTTTAATATTATGAAAACACCCACTAATATTTTTTCTAAGTTTATGGTCTACTTTTTATCACAACTTTATTGTTTTTATAATGTAAGGAAATTTATTTTTTTCCATATGGTTATGGAATTACCCCCAAATTATTTCTTGAATGTGCTATCCATTTACCACTGACTTGAAACACACTTTTTAATTATAATAAGCTACTGTCCTATCAAGACAAAAATATATTTATTTTTTAAAAAATTAATAAATTTTTAATTTTGGTTAAAAAATAACTAAAATTTACCATTTTAACCATTTTTAAGTGTACAGTTCAGTAGTGTTAAGTATATTCACATGGTGCAACAGATATCCAGAACTTTTTCAAACTTTTTCAAAACTGAAACTTAGTACCCCTTAAACAACAACTCCTCATTTCCCCTTCCCCCAGCCCCTGGAAACCACCATTCTACTTTTTCTCTCTATGAACTTAACTACTCTGGGAACCTCATATAAATGGAATCATACAGTATTTGTTTTTTTTGTGACTGGCTTATTTCACTTAGCATAATGTCCTCAAGGTACATTCATGTCTTAGCATGTGACAGGATCTCCTTCCTTTTTAAGGTTTAATAATATTAAGAAGATATTTCTTAATCCTCTAGTGTGTTTATATTTTCTATTTACCTACTTTTGTTCCAAATACCACCATATTTTAATTATAATAGATCTATATGATAGATTGTTCTCTTTAAAAAATTAGATATTTTCTACCATATGAAATTTAAAATCATTTTATCAGGTTCCGTAAAACATTCAGTTGAGAATTTGATTGAGACTTCATGTGATTTCTAGATTAATGTGGGGAGAATTTACATTTATACATTCCTATGTCTTTCCATATAGGAACATAATATGCCTCTCTTATTTAGTTATTTTTAATGTCCTTCAACAAAGTTTGACGTTTCACTCACATAAGCCTTACACATTCTTTGTTAAATTTGTGGCAGAATTTTCTACCAGTTCTTCAAAATCTAGTTGACTTTTCTTCTTGGCCAAGCAGCTAGACTTACTGCCTAACATCCTTTGCAATTAGGTGGGGTAATGTACTGAGGTCTTAGCCAGTGGAATGTGAGCAGAATAATGGGTGTTACTTCCAAGCCGGGCCCTTAAAACACATCTACACTTTCTCCTAAGCTTCCTCCCTCTCCTGCCTGCCTGGAATAGCAATCCTCAGTGAGACCTTGGAAGAAATGTGTTGAGAATGGCAGATCCCTGTCAGGGGATCCCTGGGTTCCTGAATGATGGAATGGAGCAGAGTTACATCCTACCTACCTGGATTGCTGCCTGGGGCTGTTAGATATGTGATAAATTAACTTCTCTTTGGTAGAACTGTTATACATTTGAGTCTGTTACCAGAGCTGAGTCTCCTCTAATCAGTACAGAAATCTCAACTTAAGGATAGCCAATATTATTTAACATTTAATATTATTTAAACAAACATTTAACATTAACATTTAATATTATTTAATTATTAATATTATTTAATTATTTATTATTTAATAATTAATTATTTAATTATTTAATATTAATTAACATTTAATATTATTTCAACAAAAAGGGCACATTTAACAAAAGATATACTGAGAAAAAAGTCACTATGGCCAGGAGAGAAGGCAGGGAAGTGACAGCCCCTGCTGGAGAAGAAGGGGCCTGGGACAAAGTGGCGAGAAGTACTGGGTAAGTGCTGAGTAGTAGGGGCCACAGGAAGAAGAAAGTTCCAGTTGGATCAACACTGTTGGCAGGTCATGGATGGGACTCACAGTAACCTTGCTGCTAACTATTGTGTGGGTCCCAGTTAGTGCTGCTGAGTGGAATGAGAGCTGCCTTCTGGTTCCTGGAGGGCACTCACCAAGGGACACAGGACAGGAAGCCCTGCCCAAGTTACACAAGAAGTGTAACTTGGGACGAAGGCCAGGGAGAAGCAGGTGCTCTGCAGTGGCCAGGAAAGGTTCATACACAGAGGCCCAAGTGTTTCCTGTTGCATGTGGGCGTTCCACTCTGTCTCTGCTTGACGTTCTCTGACTAGGGCAGCAGGCATGTGTGATGCCTCTCTTCAGGCGCTCCGTGGCGCTCTTGCTGCCAGCATAGGTGGGCCAGATCTCTTTGCCTATGCCCTCTTTGACCGACAGCAGGTCCGTGTAGTGCTCTGGGCCCCCAGCTGCTTCATTGCTTGCACAAAGTCCATGGAGGGCGGTCCAAAGAGGTTAATGGTCTGAAAGGGGCAGTGGCTCCCAGCACCAAGCCCAACAATGATGGGATGCTTTCTGCTGTAGGGAACTGAGTGCTGGAGCAAAGGGTGCTTCTGGGGGTGGGGTCAATGTGTTTATAGGACACCCCCAACTCCTGGGTGCATGGACATAGGCCAGTTGCTCCTCCAAGGTTGGCTGCCTGACCACTGGGAACCGTAGTAACAGTAACCCATGGTCTTCTGTAAATAGCAATAATCTTATCACTCTCACATGACACAAAATCTGCACTGTTGATTTTTGAGGATAATCAAACTTTCTGGTATCTTTATGGTTGTATACGATCAAAACTACATGATATAATACTGATGTCATTGGATACACACTATGCTTCACATACTGGTCTATACTATGGAAGTTTAATAGCACAAGGATAATATATAAGTTAAGATTTAGTAAAATTCACTCAAGAAACTGTCTGAACCTGGCATCATTCTTATGGAAAGATTTTTTTTTCTTTTTTACCCCCTTTTCAATTTTGTCTTGGATACTTCATCTTTGGATTCTTGTCTCTTAGTAATTATTTGTAAAACTAATCATTTATAGTTTCCTCAAAAATTATCTGTTTTACCTAGACATTCAAATATTTTAGTATAATTTTATATAATATTTTCTTATATTTTGAATATCCTCCAAATAAGCATTTATATACCAATTTTTTTCTAATTTTTATGGTATTTATACAAGCCTAACTTACAAAAAAAGTCTGTTTAATGTATGCCATTTTCCATTGCAAAGAACTTTCTTTTTACTTTAGCGATCAAATATATGAGTTTTAATTAGCTATTAAATCATTTTCTATTTTAAATCTTTCCTTTCTTTGGATTCCTTTTTATTTAAGTTTTTCAATTATGGAAATTTTTCAGCTATTATCTCTTCAAATATTTCCTTCCCTCAATTCTCTCTTTCTTTCCTTCTAGAACTCCCGTACAATTTAGAATTTATCATTCATTCCTCTTACATTATCATTCATATTCATGATTTTTTTATATTTCACTGCAATCTGAGTGACTTTCTCAGTGCTATTGTTTAATTCACTGATTCTCTCTTTGGCTATGTCTCCCTAGGCTACTGTATATGACAAAAGAAGAGGTTTATCCTTCCTCATAATATTTTTCAGTTCTAGAATGCTTATTTGACTATTTAAATAA
Organism: Diceros bicornis minor; assembly: GCF_020826845.1. Classification (NCBI taxonomy): domain Eukaryota; kingdom Metazoa; phylum Chordata; class Mammalia; order Perissodactyla; family Rhinocerotidae; genus Diceros; species Diceros bicornis. The sequence continues at coordinate 77,460,590 of NC_080744.1, forward strand.
TTGGACTGTTCTATCTTGTGTTCTCCTATATTCACCTATTACTCTTCATATCTGATCGATCATTTTAGAGATACTGAAAGTCCTTTTCCTTTTTTAATATTCCAATATATCCTCTTAATTCTTCTAAGTCAATCTAGTTCCTATGTTATGACTTCCTAATTTTTGGCTTCCTCTCTCACGTTGCCTCTTGTTTACTAATGTATTTGAAAAACGCATACTAATTTCTGCCATCTGGGGGAAACCCATGCCTTTGTTTCAAGATCAGGCTTATATATCTTATATATATCTTACTTTGTGATATTTTATCCAGAATTTCAAAGTTTGAACTGGAAGTGAACTTCATCCACATCAGCTCCATTCATTATACCAACCAGCATCCCTTGAATGTTTTTTTAACTGATATGCATAATTAATATGCTGTTCATATTTTTATCCTTTTCAGAGTATATCTTGAAGACAATAGATTTTCTCTAGCTGATGCCTTGGCTATGTCCCGTAGAATTTTTGTTGTGATTTCTTCCTTAACTTAAGAATTGTTAAGAAGGCTGGACTTGTTAAAGGGGGATAGATCATTTTCTTTTTTACTATCCTTTTATTCTTAATTTCTATTTTTATTGTTTTATGGAAGGAAATATGGCTTGTTTCATGTTTACTTTCAGGAATTTGTAAATATTTTCTTTGTGCCCAGGCATATCATTGACTTTTGTGCCTATCTTGGTGGCGTGGGTTTCAGAAATACCTGGAGGCAAGAAGAGGGAGCTTTAAGTATCTTAAAACCAGGATCAGTCCTGGCTTCCCCACATCTCAGCTGCCCAGCTCCAGACAACGAGTTCCAGGCTGAACCCCTGATTCTCTATAGGACCTCACATGGCTTCTGTGCCATTGCTCTGGAGCAAGGGCTGCGGGATCTACAGGAGCCCCACATCCACCTCTTCTATATGTTCATCTTGACGCTGTCTGGATGGCCAGTGTGATTATGCTGCTTGTAAAAGCCAGCACTCCTGGGCATGTAGAGGGGCCAGCATTCTCACAAACCTGACTCATAGGAGAATGTAGGACTAAGTAAGGGGGAAAAGAATCAAGCACTAACTCTGGGGCACGGTGTACACCAAGGAAAGCAAGACTTGGAGGAGGAATTTTTAGAACTGAAGGATGGCATGAGTGTCTTAGACTCATAGGGCAGAAGAGTAACACATAAGGGGAAAGAGAAAAGTGTGACAGCTCAAAGGCAAAAGAGAGTTCTTAACTGTGCCAGGACTGGCCCTTTCCTATCCCTTCTCCTAAACATCAAGATATAACTTAATGCTAGTCACATTTCCTGGACTGCAACACACAATTTATATTTTTCCTGTAATTAAGCAGAGGTGATAACTTATTTAAGTAAGAGACAAAACTAGGGAGTTCTCCAGCCAGCCTCAGTCAGAAAGCGCAGTACGTACACTTTATGCTGGTAATAGTTACATGTGAATTTTGCCCACACTTGTGAGGAAGTAGAGAATGAAGAGAGGCAGTAAAAGTGTAAGAAGCAGCAATCAGAGAGGCTAGTGGCAAATCTTGATACTCAGATTTGCCCTGAACACCCCTGCCCCAATCATTTTAAAGCGCAAATTATCCATATGGAAACCTGGAGACTCTTTTAACTTTCCGTTTCAATTTTTGGTCATATTTTGTCTTAGATCATTTTCTAAAATTGGATAACCTGGAGGTTAATTTATTTGCTTGTCACTTTCCCTTTAGAAGGTTGAATTCACTTCTGTTTTCATTACCGGTACACAGTGGCTTGTCCAAAATTTTGTTCACCTAAATCCCACATGGATGAATTTACAGCATTTTAATAAAATGGCTCTTTGCTCTGGGAGGAATTTATAATGGGTAAAATAAATCTCCTTATCTTTGCAGTAATAGCTCACTTGTGCCAGCAGACACACACACACAGCCATAACGGCTGGAGGATTAGCTTGAATGTGAGACCAAAGTATGTTCTTTCTACTTGGCCACAAGATAATCTAGGATTCCTTTTCTAAAAGTTCAATACTGAAATTGTTATGCAGCATTTTATTAGATGATAAAGAGTTCCCTTTCTTCGTATATACTCCATAAGCTGCTGAGTTGTCAAAGTGCTCCATAAATAATGCAAAGCTCTTGCCCATCATTAACAAAAGTCACTGCTAAGTGGACAGAAAATTCAATGATTCCCTTTTACAGAGATCACAGGACACATACTTAGCACAATTTGCTGACCTTGCCATCAAAAAATACTGTCTGTAGAAACCCTGGCCTGGATTCTTTCACACTGGAAAATGGAGAGTTGGGGTTTTTAAAGGAAGACACTGAACACTAGTTAAAACTCAGATTTCACTTTAGAACTCCACTGAGAAAGATTTGGAACTATTGCTTCTCTTCTTTTCCGTTTAGAGCATACTCTTTCAACAAAGGCATGCTGAGCTAGGAATCTGAGCTCTTTTAAGAAATCAGCTTGTAGGAAGCCCAGGTGAACTGCAGAATCAGGTCTCAGTGTGCTAACAGTTATATTATCATTCATGATAGGCCATGAATCATCATTCATGCATCTCTTTGTACCATGACAAATACGCCAGTCAAGTAGGTTCACTACACATCTGTCCCGGGGAATTCAGCTTGGAAAATGCAGCATGGAATAACAGGTGACTTGGTAAGTTTATAAATCCAAAGAGAGCAGGTGCCAAAAAGAATAAATCTGCCTAAGACAACCAGATGTCCAGGCACCCGGCTGGGCATGCTCTCCCGAGCCCATATTGACTTCTGATGCTCCGTTTCTTAATATGCTTAAGCAATAACAAACCTCAAGTCTGCACTAAGACCTCTGGTGAATTTATGGCCTCTGGTTACTGCCCATCTACTCCCTGATTTGGAATATCCTCAGTAGTCAGTTGACCCTATATTCTGGAAAATGCAGTTAGACAGATTGTAATGTTGACGTCCTAGTGACCGCTCTGGACTTCTTTCCAGCCAGTGCACAGGGTAGACTCTAGGCATCTCCAAATGTTTTGTTCCACAACATGGAATCCACCTTTCACTTGTTTCTCTCACACAAATCAGAGCCCAGACTGCCAAAATTCTTCACCTGAACAAATCTGCTAAAAGAACCAGACAGCTGTTAAGAATTATTTGCCATTTTCTAACAGTATGGCCCACCATGAGTAGGCTCCATAACACACAAACCTGTCCTCTCAAAACAAAGGCTGATGCTACATTCCAGAGAAAATGCACTATCTCTCTCCTCTAGTTGTCTTTCTTTTCTGTCCAATTGCACCAGAATCAGCTTCTGGGCATGTTAAAAACTGGATTCCTGGGCTTTATCTACTAAATTAAAATTTCTGAGAATGGGGTTCAGGAACTTTTACTTTTGATAAGCTCCCAGAGTTCTGTACATATTGTAGTTTGAGATCACTTGGGTAGGTTTTCACTAAGACTCATTTCTGCCCTAATGTTCTGTGGTTCTGGTAACATCCACAGATGTCGATGCGTACCACAAAGGAGCACCCACAGGGTCCCCTGCAGCCATGGGCCACCACTATCCTCAGACTATTATAGGAGTGTGCTCAGGGAGTGCGGGACAGGGCAGAACGGGGTTGGGGAAGATGTGAGAGCTGGAAATTGTGGATTTGGGTTCAAGTTCAGTACCTTCATTTCTGGCTCTGCAGTCTTAGTTATAGTACTTAATCTCTCTAAGTTCAGGTTGTCTACCTACAAAACTGGAAGGAAAACAGTAAAAAAGAAAGAAAGAAAGAAAGAAAAAGAATTCCCAGAATGTAAGGATTAAATGAAGCAACAGAAGTACGGGACTGTGTATATAATGGTGCTCAATTGATATTTGATTTAGCTCAGTAAATGTTAGTTCTCTTCCCAATTTCCTATCAGCAAAATGACGATGAGAGTGACGCCTGGTTTGTGGGTTGTTCTGAAGACCACATTAGATGTATGTGAGAGAGACTCTTTACAGATAGCATTGTGAGGAGCAGGGGGCCTTGAATTCCTTTCCCTTCCTTGAAAGAGGGACAGAAAATGTCACCAGTTCAATCTGAGAGAAGGGTTGGGGGGTCAGTCAAATAATGGACCCCTAAGATGTCTATATCCTAATCCCTGGAACCTGTAAATATGTTACCTTACATGGCAAAAGCGACTTCGCAGATATGATTAAGTTAAGGACTTCGAGAGGGGGAGATTATCCTGGATTATCCAGGTGGGCCTTAAGTGTAGTTATAAATGTCCTTATAAGAGAGAGGCAGAGGGAGGTTTGACTATAGAAGGACAAAGGGCAAGGTGACGAAGAAGTAGGGGGAGAAAGAGTCACGTGCTGCAAGGAAGGGGTCATGATCCAAACAACGCAGGCAGCTTCCGGAAGCTGAAAAGGGTGAGGAAGCAGATTGTCCCTTAGAGCCTCCAGAGGGAACCAGCCCTGCTGACACCTTAGTGTTGTCCCCATTAGATCCATTTCAGACTTCTGACCACCAGAACCATAAGGGAATACATTTGTGTTGTTTTAAGCTACCAAGTTTGTAGTAATTTGTTACATCGGCCTTAGGAAACTAATACATTTGGGTTTAAAAATAAAACTATTTCTAAGAAAGTAAGGGACATATTTTAATAATTTACAGAGCAGTGTCTGAAACTCTGACAAGGTAGCTTGAACTCATACATATTTACTTCACCAACGTTCACAGGGCTCCTACTGAGTGGCCAGCACTGTGCAGTTCACTATCAGCCCGATACAATCTACAGTGGTACCTTGCCCCAGTCCCTTCTCCCCAACTGAAGCATCTCTGGGATGAATGCTAAATCCCTCCTCAAACTTCAGATCCAGGATAGAAACACGCTGGCACAGTTTCCCCCAAAGCTGGGTTGTAGTATCTCCAGAATTGGCTTCCTGGAATCCTTTCAGCATGTGAGTTTTTTATGTCACCTCCAGTGACCCTGTCCCCTTGGGGCCTGCCCAGATCAGGACACCCAGAAGGAAAGGGTAGAGTTTTTTCTCCCTATCCCTACCATTTTCTCTGTTGATTGTCCCAATCTTATTTGTTTCCTTTCTGTCCCATTTTCCTTCTTATCCTTGCTCTGTCTGCCAGAACCATATTGCCAATGAAGTAGAAAGGACATGCTTTGGTATTGTAAAGTTTGGTTCCCTGGTAAAAATAAAGGTAATACAACCAGTTCAATGCACAGAAGCCCCTTGGCTAAGAACAGGGTGGCCATATAATTTATCATACACACTAGGACACTTCTGCATTAAAAGCAGTGTTGCTAACCTGAGATGGGGTTTCCACTGGACTCAGCAAGCTCCAGCCAGAGAGCAGCAGGGCCAGCCTAGAGCAGGAGAGCGGCCAGGGCAGGAGAAATAAGAACAGGTAGTCCCACCATGAGTGTCACATCTCCCCTTGTCCACACTGAGCACTACAGGCCTGTGGCTGTCTTGGGATTCTAGGAGAGTCCTCCAGAAGTCCTGAGGGCTGATCAGAGTCCTCCCGGGGTACAGAAGCAGGACATCAGCCTCTTCATCCCCATTTCTCCAAGAGTGCCCCCCTGACTAGAGCCAACCACTTTCTCAGGCAGGGAACTTGACTCAATTCTAGGCCGACCTACCATTCTAGGCTCTGGTCTGCAGCTAGACCTTCCTAAGGAGCCAGCAACTCTCTAGAACCGTCAGCAGGCAATCCTCTGCCACACACACTATTCCCAATTTCTCTTCTGGCCAACTGTGAAATTTCTATTTCCCCAAGAGAGATGCCCAAAGCCCCTAGGTCATTTGCAGAGCAGTCAGGCCTCACATGCCTTGAATCCCATCACAGACCAAGCCTTTTTTAATTTAGAACACCACTTCTACCTACCCAGTTTTTAATATTATTTTCCATGATGACCTTCCCACTCTCCTTCCCCCCTGCAGATAAAACACAGAATATCCAGCTAAATTTGAATTTCAGATGAACAACTTTTTTTTAAGTATAAGTATGTCCCATACAATATTTATCCCACCCTGTATTTTTATTTTCTACATCTATTAATCCTCTCGTCTCCCACCCTCTCCTCCCAACATCAAGGAGATGTTTTCCAAAATCTTATCATGATTCTATAATATCAAAGGTACATATTTAAAAGCATTTTGTTTGTTTGTTTAAATTGGTGCACCAAGTGGAATGAAGTGGTGACTATTTCGAGGGCATGCCCACACCATGAATGAAGGCCAGGACCCTCCATTAGCGTAAATTTCACATGTTCAGATCATGTGTCTCCTCCATGTCTTGTGAAGGAATTGCTGTTCAGATCCCATCATGTCTTCCTGAGTTTTCCCCAGCTCCACCATCAACTCCAGACAGAGATAAGAGGCTGCTCTCTCATGAGAGCACAGGCTGCTCAGGCATGAGGGTCAAAGGCTCCATTTGCTGTACCAAGGCTCCCTGAATTTGACTATCCTTTGAGTGCCGCTTTGCTAAAAGTCTGTAACCAGAAACATTAAGTAAATTTTGTTTATTTGTTTTTTGTTTCTTTACGCTAACGTGCATGAAGTTAACAATTTTTACTAACTTCAATGAACGCCCTGGTGGTGAACATCCATTATAACACATTTTTGTTTTTGGAAAGCAGATACACAGCAATTGAAAATTAATGGAGTGTGTGCCTTAGGGACAAACAGCAGGAGCTGGGAAGGAGAGTTTCAAGGCCTGGGTAGTTCTCATTAGTCACTAGTAGAATTATCAGAAATATGATCTCCACTTTCATGAAGTCACTCCTGGTGTTATCCAGACATCACAAAAAATGCAAGGATGTTCTTAGCTCAGAAGTTAGAATCCTGAGTGTTCCAGAATTCGAGGGTTTAGTAAACATTATATTATCGTGGAGTTGGTGGCCAGGTGGGGGTGGAATACATAAGCTGTTATACATATTTCAAAGGGTCTCACGGAAATTAGCCCATGAATGCTACCTGAATATATTGTTACTGAAAATGTCCTCCAGCCAGAGACTCCCAGGAGCATGTCTACAGTTTAACAAGTTGGGCTAATTCTTCATTGGAGTGAGGAAGACCACACACAACGCACCCCGTGGGGAGCTGTTGGGCGTCTCAGTGAAAGGGTGTCAGAAAGGACTCATTATAGGACCAGGGCTAGTGTTGGGAGATTTGGGGGAAGGGTTGAAAGAAGCGGGCTTTGCTCTGGGTGGGATGCTGTCAGGAAGAGCGTAATGCTATGCTTGTGTATCTTAACAAATCTTACCTAAGAGGGCAGACTAGAGTGAGGCGGCAGTCTTTTCAATATAAAGAAGCAGCACTCTCTCACATCAGCTGGGATGGGGGGCATGTTTGGACAGTTTTCTGGCTTGGACAATGTTCCTGTTTTGTCTGTGTTCAGACATAATGGCATAGAGATCTTGCTCTTGTCCTGATCCATCACACTCACCAAAGGCCTTGCCTGATGCTGATGTTCTGTGAGGATGCTTATGTTCATCAGGAGAGCGCCAAGGCCCAACTGTGAGTGCCAGGCCAGCTCCTGCAGGTTAGGGGCTACTTTTCTCTTTCTCGTGTTGAAGCAATAATAACCAATACAAAAATACAACTAAGATAGTACTGCTTTGTTCTTGTTTACTGTGGGATTATTATCCCACATATTTTTTCATTGCATTCCTGTCTTTAGAAACACTGGTATATAATTAACTGGGTAGGTAAGATATTTCAAATCATGGGATGCATAAAGGAAAAGTAATAAAAAGATCTTGGGCTAAAGACAATCAAATCTTGAAACAATCAAAGATGCCATGGTCGTGCTGCAGCCACTAAACCAAACCCAGGCGACCACAGGAGACCATGTCTGTCCTCCTCCGTCCAGTCACCCCTCCTCCCCTGAACAGGCCTATTTCACCATAGTCCCCTCCATTGGGCTGCCCCTCCGCCCACAGCCCCACAGGTATATATCCAACACTTTCTTACTTCCTGTACTCCCTGGAATTTTCCTGATAGCCTCTGGCAATACATCCTCCCACCTCAGTGACAGTCTGTGATAAAGATGTAAGATGCCCCACCTCACTGCTGGTCTGGGAAAGATGAGTAAATCCCTCCCTGCTACTCTAAGCAAACCTAGTAACCTAGAATAACATAAGAGGACGTGAGAGAACTCTGAAAGCTGGTCAGAGGATCGAGGGCTGGCTTGGAACCCTGAGGAAGGGAGGAACAGCAGCAAGCAGGGCACCTTATGACCCTCCACCCAGCAGAATCCAGTATCTGAAGGCAACCAGGTGGGCTGGTTCCCCCTCTGATGGAACAAGGTCCCTCTGAAAACACCAGGCAAGCCTGAGAACCCTAGCAACGGGGAAGGGTCCAGAGTCCTGCAGGCATAAAAGGCCAAGGGAGGCACTCTGCTTCCTCAGAGGCTGAGGCCTCCCTCCCCAACCACAGACACCTAGTGGATTGGCAGCACCTGCAGGGGGACCCTGCCTGGGAAGCCTCTTTGTCCAGCACAGGCTGCCCTGCCCCATTGAAAAACACCCAGTGTAAGGCCTGGGGAATCCCCTTCTGCCCCTCAGCAGCATCAGCAGGAACCCCAGGGACACTAGATAAACCAAGTAGAAGAAAATAATACAGCAGAGACTGCAAATTATACCATCACTGGAACCACAGCCCACAAAATAGGCCAGGAGCCACACACCTAAACAGCCAACTGACTGCTAAAGTAAAAGATTTTTAAAGGACCTGGAGTCCCCTACCAGGACAGACAAAATTTCCACACTACAATGGAAAAATCACCTGTCATACCACGAACCAAAAATATCACAACTTGAACGAGAAACGACAAGGACCGCCAAGACAGAGTGAATCAGATATTGGAATTACCCGACAAGGGGGTTAAAGTACCCATCATAAAAAATGCTTCAACAGTGACAAATTCTCCTGAAGTAAATGAGATGCTGGGAAAACCTCAGTCCTATCCCTCAGCTCCAGGCCTGGCAGCTGCTTTCTGCAGTTGCTGCCTGTTACACCTTAGAGCTCTTGTTTGCACCTTTCAGTCCTGGCCACCTTCTGTCTGTTTAACTATTCTTCACATGAAAGTGGCCATGTTCACATTTCTGGTGTGGTTTCTGCCTCCCGTCTGCAAAAACTGACAGAGCAGCTATACAGAGTTTAGAACATATTCATCTGGGGAGATGGAGAAGAAGGTTTATATAATACTCTCCTGGAAAATTCCTTAAAATCCTCTATTGACTTTTTTTTTTTCCTTCTGAGTCCCTCTGTCTTGGGCTTTGATCGGAAGTTATTCATTCATCAACCAAGTCTTGTTGGCTCCAATCTTCCATCCCATGTCTGGCCTACAAATCTCTCTGTATCTCACCCTAAAAATGGGGAGTATTCAGCTCCCACCTTCAAACTTGTTCAGCCCCCTAGCCTAGTTCTCAATAAATGCTCTCTAGGGTGGAAGTGTGGGGAAAAGGACTGTGCTGTATCTCTCAACTCTTTTTTCAAGAATCTAAAGACAAACGGAGGGGCCGGCCCAGTGGCACAAGTGGTTAGGTGTGCGTGCTCCACTGCGGCGTCCCGGGGTTCACCGGTTCGCATCCCGGGCGCGCACCAACGCACCGCTTGTCAGGCCATGCTGTGGCAGGCGTCCCATATAAAATGGAGGAAGATGGGCATGGCTGTTAGCCCAGGGCTAGTCTTCCTCAGCAAAACAAAGAGGATTGGCAGATGTTAGCTCAGGGCCGATCTTCCTCACAAAAAAATAAATAAATAAATAATAAAGAAATAAAAATAAAAAACTAAAGACAAATGGAATTATGCCACTGGCCTGCTGACAACCTTCGAAGCTCCTCCCCGTCCATTACTCTTTGGAAAAACAATTACAAAGCCCAATACAATAGCCTCCCTAGCGTCACTCCACCCTTGCCAGCTCCTAGCCTTACCTGACTACTTGTCCCTCTGGTGCCACTATAGGCAGGGGCCTGGGCCACACTGCTGCCCACTCCCATCCTCCCTGCTAGGTACCGCCCGCTCACGCTCTCAGCACGTGCGGCACACGGCTACCTCCACGGGACTTGCCTGACTGAGTTCTTTCCACTCCACCGTCCCAGGTCTTCTCCCCATCAAACTCATCCTGTCTCATTCCTGTCTGTGTCCCTTCACTAGTTTACCACCCTCTCAAACAGACTTCTAGTTCCTCCTCTCATCTGGGAGCACGCTGAGCATGCAGTAGGCATTCAACAAGTACTCATTCTGTAACAGGTCTCTGCTGATTTTCATGTGTAATAATTCCTCCCTAATGACCCAACCCAGGTTCTTCTGGGACTCATTGCCAAAGCCCCTCTCTTCATTTTTGACTTGTGCCTTTCAGTATTTGTGTCCTGGAAAATATCACTAGGAAGAGACGACTGATATTGTCTCTCTGGACTTTGCTTTTTCTCACCAGAGAATGTGTTGCTGGATGTCATTGACAAGAGTGGCAGGAGCAGTTTGTTCAACTTAAAAAGGATGCCTGTGACAGGACTGGGAAGCCTGTTTGTCACAAAGCCTTTAAAAACAAGAGTAGAATGTCCCCTGTGCAGGAAGATGAGGTTTGATCCTGGTGAAAATAAACTTAGCTGACATTTTCTGAGTGTTTCCTGGGTTCCAGGCTGTATGTAGACTTATGTTTCAGCAGGTTGTATTATTACCTATTTGCTCCTTAAAGATGGGGAAACTGAGGTTTGGATAAGGTGAGTAGCATGCTGGAGGTCAGTAAATGGAGGGCAGGGTTGGGTTTGCAGGTGAGCAAGCTGACTTGGGCGGCCATCTTTAATCACAGCGCTAGAGAAACTGCAGCAGGTGTGGAGGGAAGGACTTGCCATAAAGTGCCTTGGAGAGGTTTTCTTACTGCCCACCCAAGCTTATTCTTTCTGTGGTGCCTTAACACAGCCCTGAAATACTCCATGGGAACTTCTACCTACATGGCCCTCAGGACATTCATTCTCAGCTGCCCCCCCGACCTCCCCTGTCCCAGCTAAAAGCGGTTTTGGGGACCACTAGTGTCCCAAAAATCATAGTATTGGAGAGTTAACCTTTCAAAGAAGAATGGTTTCAGCAAAAACTTTTCATTCACAGCACATACCAGTGACAAAAATGACACTTTGAATGAAAGTAAAGCTAGAGTAGACAAGGCAGCAAGAACATCTCCACATTTCCCTTTCATTCCATATTGATAGATAGGATATCATTCTCCACTCCCTGCTATTTCCAAGGAAGGACAGATATGTCTGGAGTAAATAAGAGCAGTGTGAGGATCTTGATTTCCTAGTTCTAGTTCAAAAGCAACCATTTGTGAGAGACTGAGCAAGTTACCAGTGTTGGCCTCAATCTTGCCATCTGATTTTAGCTGGCATGCCATGATCTCTGGGAAGTCTTCCAGGATTTCCCAAGGCTGGGATTCCTCCCTGTACAGCCCTCATCTATTTACGTATCTAAGCTCATCACTGAGAAAAACCTCATTCCAGTTAAGGAACTGTTCTTTCACATGACTGGATCCACTCCGTCTCCCTGAACCCCCAGTGCCTGGCAGAGGGGATGTCATATTATAGGTGCTTTTATTAGTTTGCTAGGACTGCCATAACCAAGTGCCACAGACTGGGTGGTTTAAACAACAGAAGTTTATTTTCTCACAGCTCTGGAGGCTGGAAGTCTGAGATCAAGGTGTCTGCAGGGCTAGTTTCTTCTGAGGACTCTCTCCTTGGCTTGCAAATGACCCTTTTCTCTCCGTGTCCTCACATATTCATCCTTCTGTGTGTGTCTGTGTCCCTAATCTTCTCTTCTTATAAGGATACTGGTCAGATTGGATGAGGGTCCACTCACATGACCTTATTTTACCTTAATTACTTCTTTAAAGATCCTATCTTCAAACACTGTCCCATTCTGAGGTAGTAGGGGTTAGAACTTCAACATATGAATTTTAGGGGAACACAATTCAGCCCATAACAGGGCCCAACATGTTTCAGATGAATGTATCGAATCTCAACCTATGGTTCCAACAGGGTCATGCTGATATGAAATCTAAATTTAAATTTAGGGTTAGTCTCAGCCAGTTGCCTTTGGCTCTCCTCTGCCCATTTATTTCTAGGAGTCTGGAAGAATCTCAGGAGAGCTCGGGAAGCCTCCTTAAGTGAAGCACAATCCCTACTGACAGCACATTCCCCATCTGCCTTAAACACAGACACACAGAAGAGACCCCGCACCATTTACTGGTCCACTGCCCCCTGAGCCAAAATCACTTTGGCTGATGCCTCAACACTTACCAAGACCCTTTTCAAAATGGCTCCTTCACAGCTTCTCTTTAGAGAGAAACCCAGCCCCCAGCCCACCACTCTGGAACTGATCCTCTTATCTCTCCTGTTTAAAACAACAGTTCCTTTATTTTTTTTTTAATTTGAAATCTGATGGTATAGATGACCTCTAAGCTTCTGTATGTTTTGAAATTCTGAATCTAATTAAACATGGTGAACTTAACTCTTTCAACAAAGAATTGAGACTCTGCTTTCTCAAATGCATAACCATGCTCCCCTCTATAGATAGCATGCGGGGCTTGGCAAATGAGGGCACCTGAGGTTGTCTAATACTGTCATATAGGAACCAGAGGCCAAGGATGGCAGAGTATAGGGAGCGTGCTGAAGTATGGACAGGACTAGATCAGATTGTAACTTGAAGCGGATGGTAATTTTCTCAGCCTTATTATGTTGAAAAGTGTAACAGCAGTTTATATGGTATGGTAATTACCAAAATGCACAGGAGGAAACATCACACTCATTTTAACTCTAAAGTATTTATTTTTGCAAGATTATCCTTATCTTAAATGATAGGTCAAAGTAACATATCTTGGAAAACAGCTATGCAATCAGTACTAATAAAAAGATATACTACAATAAATGGCCAATTCTTGGTTAAATTCATTTACCACAGAGAGAAAAATGGGCAAATACAGGTGGAGAAATGTTAAGCTCCATAACTCTAGAAGTTCCTTCAACATAATTATTAATAGCTTCAACATAAACTTAGAAATATCTGCCAAGATGTTCTCAAATTATTGAGAATATCACTTGCCACTAACCTCGGTGTTTAAGTATTACACTTACTCTCCACTATTACTCATTTTTCTGAATACAGGTCAAGGCCTTTAAAAAGGTATTGTGAGTGGAGGAAAGCAGGACCAGAGATGATCCTGCCCGAAACAGCAAAAATACTAAACAGCAGCAGTAAAGTAAATGGCAGAGCTGTGTGCCGCATTCAAAATGCTGCAGCCAAGAAAAGGGAGAAGAGAGTGGTGTGGATCTGAGAAGTACAGACTTCTAGAAATAATTGAGCAGAGCAGAGCCAAAGAACAGATGCCCACACATACATGTCTGACTAAAGTACCTGATTCACTCTCTCTACCCCATCCACAGCAATTTGGAGTGAGGTTGCTTGAGAAGGGAAGTTGTAATCCAGAGGGAAAAATTTCTAGAAATCCCATGAGTGCAGAGTCCCCTACTGACAACTTGAGGATCTCAGCAGAAGCAGGGAACCTAGGTCTTCATATTGTCTTTCCCAGATGGGCAGAAAAAAAGAAAATGTGATTTTAACCACCTACAAATACACAATCAGATCAAAAGATAATGTTTCCACATCCCACCCACTGCCAGCACTAGCAGCCAAGTCCATGAGAGTCTTACCTTCTCTGTCCTGACTGTAGGTGGGTTTAAGGATAAGAGTTGGGCAATGCTGCTGGGGAGACGAGGCTAAAACGGGAGAGGAGGCTAAAATAACCAGCTGATGGGAGGCCCAGGATTTCATGCTGAATTAGAGAAATAAATGGCAATGCAGGTCTCCTCTCAGGGCAGTATCTCAAATGTCAGGGGCACTTAACAGACCAACAACCGCAGCAAAAAGGTAAAAAAGCATAAAAGCCCAGACCCTCCATCCTTCCTCTCAGAACCTGAGGACAAAGGAGCAGAAAGAAGAGGGAAAACTGAGCCTTCACCTCAAGCTTGAATGGGAGAATTATTAGAGCCTTTGGGAAGAGGGTCAGAGACCTTCGCTTTCAGAGGAAATAGAAGGTCCACGTAGAGCTGCCCAAATTAAGCTGAAGCAAGATGAAAATAAATGGCAAGGCATTCATGCAAACATGCTATGGAAGGACAGAAAAGAAAGAGCAGACCATGGTGGGAGAGGCAAAGTTTCTGTTCTGCCAAGATAGAGAATCGAATAAACAGAAGAAAATTCTCCCAAGTTTTTTTAAGTTAATGAGAAATTGACTTCAATAAAACAAGAGCTAAAAGACAAGATTGATGAATAAAATGAAAGGTAAATTGCAGAACTTGGGAAACAAATTTAGGACCCAAAACTCACCATTTCAGAACATTTGAAAAAACTAGAAACAGGTTCAGGTTGATAAAACATGAAATATTGGTTTAATTATAGTACGTAAGGGTATGTAGGTAACTGCTTTAAACACATACAAAATAATAAATTTTCCATTTTAACAAAAGGAATACACATACACCCAAAGGATGAGAAAGAAAGAAAACCCAAAACATAGGATGCAAAAGAAATATTAACCACAGAAATTATTTAAGGAAAAATAATATTAGAACCAAAGACATCAGTTGTATTAAAACGTAAATGCATATTCAAGATAAATATACACCAAAGTGACTCAAAAAAGGTTAAAAATTCAAATACTGTATGATCTCACGCATTAAGTAGTAGATAATAACAACAACAAACAAACACATAGAGACAGAGATTGGATTGGTGGTTACCAGAGGGGAAAGGGGGAGGGAGGAGGGCGAAAGGGATAATTTGGCACATGTGTGTGGTGATGGGTTGTAATTAGCATTTGGGTGGTGAACATGATGTAATCTATGCGAAAATAGAAGTATAATGATGTACACCTGAAATTTATGCAACGTTATAAACCAATGTTACTGCAATAAACAAAAAATTAAAACTTATGGGTGAGGATATACTAGGCATGCACTCAGAAAAAGATATCTGGGGTCCTGATTTTAAAAGCAGACAATTGTGAATACAAGGTAAATATTTAGATTAGAATTAAAATATGTTATTAATTAATAAATATCATAGAGTGAAAGGGAGGAAAACTGAAAGAGGAGTACTGCTATTAGGAAGTGTAGCCTCTTGCCTGGCTCCAATAAGTCAATGTCAAAGGATAGGACTCCAAGGTCATAGTCTGGGAAGGACTCATTTGCATGAACTGATTATATACTAAAAAATTCCTCAAAATATACATTAATAAATTATAAATATTAGCAGTAGTACAGAATATATGATGCTCAAAGCACACTGTGATACAATTAGAAATGAATTTTTAACTTTTTACAACAATGTGGAAATTTTTAAACACTCAAAAAAGCTAAGTTCAAAGAAGTTATCAAAACTGAACTTATAGAATATCTAGCAAATGAAGATAATAAAAGCACTACATATCAAAACATATGGACTGTTGGAAAAGCTTTGATGAGAAGAAAATTCAGAGCCAAAAGTACTTATATGATTAAATCAGAATAAATAGAATTAAATGAACTAGGTATTTACTGAAGTTTAGAAAAACACCAACAAAATAAACAATTGAAGTAGGAGAGAAGCTACAACTTGGATGAATCTTGAGGACATTATACTAAGTGGAATAAGCCAGTCACAAAAGGACAAGTACTGCACGATTCCACTCATATGAAGTACCTAGAATAATCAAATTCATAGAAACAGGCAGTAGAATGGTGGTTGATAAGGGCTGGGCTGATGGGGGATGGGGAGTTAGTGTGTAATGGGTACAGAGTTTCAGTTTTGCAAGATGAAAAGAATTCTGGAGAAGCATGGTGGTGAAGTTTACACAATTTGAATGCACTTAATGCCACTGAATTGTATACTTAAAAATAGTTAAAATGGTAATTTTATGTTATGTATATTTTACCACAATTAAAAATACATAGAGGAATCTCCATACTGTTTTCCATAGTGGCTGCACCAGGTTGCACTCCCACCAGCAGTGTGTGAGAGTTCCCTTCTCTCCACATCCTCTCCAACAGAGGGAGAAGGTCAAATACCATATGATTTCCCTCAATAAGTAGTAGATAATAACAACAACAAACAAACACATAGAGACAGAGATTGGATTGGTGTTTACCAGAGGGGAAGGGGGGAGGGAGGAGGGCGAAAGGGATAATTCGGCACAAGTGTGTGGTGATGGGTTGTAATTAGTATTTGGGTGGTGAACATGATGTAATCCATGCAGAAATAGAAGTATAATGACGTACACCTGAACTTTATACAATGTTATAAACGAATGTAACTGCAATAAACAAACAAAAAATACATAGAATATTTTTTAAATAGAGGATCAACTTCAAGACTTACTGTAAAGCTAACTAATCAAAACATTGTGATATTAGCAAAAGAAGACAAATAGAACACAATAGAGAACCAAAATGGGCCCCAGGGGAACAGAATAGAAAGCCCAGAAATAGACCTACATACGTATAGTCAACTGATCTTTGACAAAGGAGCAAAGGCAATTCAAAGGGGAAAGGATAGTTTTTTCCACAAATAATGTTTGAGCAACTGAACATCCACATGCAATACAATGGAGCAAACATAGTCTTTTGAACAAATGGTTCTGGAACAACTGGAAATCCACATGAACAAAAATGAATATAGACATAGACTTTACACTGTCCAAAAATTAACTTGAAATAGATCTAAATGTAAAATTCAAAGTTATAAAAGTCCTAGAAGATAACATAGGAGAAAAGCTAGATGACCTTGGGTATGGAGATGATTTTTTAGATACAATAGCAAAGGTGTCATCCATGAAAGAAATAATTGATAGAGTAGACTTCACTTAAATGCAAATCCTGTGCTTTGTGAAAGACAACATCAAGGACTGAAAAGACAAGTCACTGACTGTGAAAAAATATTTGAAAAAGACACATCTGATAAAGGACTGCTATTCAATACATACAGAGAACTCTTAAAATGCAACAGCAAGACAACAAACAACCCAATTAAAAAACAGGCCCAACACCTTAACAAACAACTCATCAAAGAAGATATAAAGATGGCAAATAAGCATATGAAAAGATGCTCCACATCATATGTAATCAGGGAAATGAAAATTAAACCAACAATGAGATTCCAGTACATACCTATTATAATGGTCAAAATCTGGAAGACCAACACCACCAAATGCTGGCAAGGAAGGGAAGCAACAGAAACTCTTATTCATGCTGTTAAGAATGCAAAATGGTTCAGCCACTTTGGAAGATAGTTTCTCACAAAACTAAACATACTCTTACCATACAATCCAGCAGTTACATTCCTTGGTATTTACTCAAAGGAACTGAAAACTTATGTCTGGATAAATTCTGTACATGAATGTTTATAGCATCTTTATTCATAATTGCCAAAACTTGGAAGCAATCAAGATGTCCTTCAGTAGGTGAATGGATAAATAAACTGTGGTATATCCAGATGATGGAATATTATCCATCCCTGAAAAGAAATGAGTTATCAAGCCATAAAAAGACATAGAGGAACCTTAAATGCATATTACTAAGTGAAAGAAGCCAATCTGAAAAGACTACCTACTGTATGATTCCAACTATATGGCATTCTGGATTAGTGGTTGCCAGGAGTTGGGGGGAGGGAGGGACGAATAGGTGGAACACAGAGGATTTTTAGAGTAGTGAAACTATTTTGTATGATACTATAATGGTGGATATATGTCACTATACATTTGTCCAAGCCCATAGAATGTACAACACCAAGAGTGAACCCTAAGGTAAACTACGGACTTTGGGTGATTATGATGTGTCAATGTAGGTTCATCGGTTGTACAAATGCACCACTCGGGTGGGGGATGTTGATAATAGGGGAGGCTATGCATGTGTGTGAGGAAGGGGTATCTGTACCTTCCACAATTTTGCTGTGAACCTAAAACTGCTCTAAAAAATAGTCTTAAACATAAAAAAAGAGTCAAGGAGAAGACTGAAATATTAAAAATAAAAGCAGAAATTTAAGAATTAAACATATCAGTAGAATTTGTAGATGGGCAGTATTTGTTAGAAGGTAAATTTACAGAAGTCTAACACAGCAGAAGAGGGACTGGCAATAAGGTTTTAGCAGAAAAAAGTGAAATTTAGGAAAGAGCATAAAATTTTAAATTGGAGAGACAGACAAGAAAGGGTGAAGAAGTGGGCAGAATTGTGGAATGCTTGCATTCCTGTGATTCCCAAGGCGGGGTTGTGCAGAGGACACCATGAGGTTTGACCACGAGAGTTCATGCAGACTGAAACCGCAGACAGGACCCTGGTGCCATGACATCAGGCAGTGTGTTATGATAAGCTCTGACATTAGAAAGTCAAACTCATATGCAAATTAAGTAAAGGGCAATTAGAAAAGAATCCATGCGCAGTAAGGTCAGGTCTAGGGAGGATTGGGGAGGGTTTGGGCCACAAAGAATGAAGTAATGAGAGAACATTAAATTATGTGAGAAACGGTTACTTCCAGAGGCCTGAGCCTCAAGACAGCTTCTGGTTAAAGCTTTGAGTCGGTCTGTTCTCCATCTAACTGTGGTCACATGAGTGGAATGACTGGCCACATGTGACACATCTGTGCTG
This sequence comes from Diceros bicornis minor, assembly GCF_020826845.1. Lineage (NCBI taxonomy): Eukaryota > Metazoa > Chordata > Mammalia > Perissodactyla > Rhinocerotidae > Diceros > Diceros bicornis. The sequence goes on from NC_080744.1 coordinate 77,479,241, forward strand.
CCTAGCCTGGTTTAACCCTCTGGCTCCCACTGCCAGGTGAAGCTTCAGTCCTGGCCCTGGACCTTACTGGGAAGGCGGCTCCTCCCAGCTGTGGCTCCCACAGCATAGCTTGCCTGCTGTCCCAGGAAGGGTTGAGTCAGCCCAAGGGCAACAGGTTGCAGCCAGTTCCCCAAACTGATGAATAAATCTAAGAGTTCAGTATCTGAAAATATGAAAAAATAAAATTCTTGGCAAGCCAAATCAATAAAAACAGAAGAAATGCACAAAATTTAAAAATGAAAAACAGAGAAATAACCACAAACACGGAGGCAATTAAAAAACGCTAAGTGCCTATATTGCAAAACCACGCAAATACGCTGAAAAATTGATTGAAATTAATTTTCTAAAAAAAAAAGTAACTAAAATTAACTGCAGAAGTGCTGGAGAACCTAAGCCGTCCATTGGGAGAAATCCAGAAACATACCAGTGGATGCTCAGACCAACCCCAGGTGAATACTTTTACATTTAAGTAGAAGATGATTCTAAAACCAAGTAAATGGTTGCAGAATATAGAGATTTTGTTTCTTTTTGTTTGTTTCTTTGTTTAGCATACAAAAGCAAGCTGCAGAATGATTAATCTTAATTATGTATATTGATAGCAAAAATCATAAGTAGGGATCATCTCAGGAACATATAGTGGTTTGGTCTTAAGGAATCTATTAATATAATACAACATACTAATAGAGTAAAGGCGAAAACCTTCTGATCATCTCCATGGATACTGAGAATGCTGTGACAAAAATCTAACATCTACAGTTTCCCCAGAAAGCCATAATAGTTTGAGAACACACAAATACTTTTTTATTATGACAAGGAAAATACATGTGTTCATGCAAGTTAAATGCTAAGACATTAAACCATCCCAAGAATGTCAGGAACAAGATAGCTATGCCACCTGAATCACTATTTTTAACACTGTTCTCAAATGCAATTGGCTAAGAGAAAGAAATAACGGAAATTATTAAAAAGAAGGAGGCAAAAGAAAATCTTAAAAACAATAAGAAATCACAATTATGGTGGCTGATTATGACATTGATATACAAAATAAACTACTTTCCTATACATCCAATTAGCAAATAAAATGGAAGAAATCATTTCATTGAAAATTGTAGCCAAATGATAAAAAATCTAGACATATACAACAAGAAATTCATAGGACCTGTTTGAACAAAACCATAAAAACTCTACTGAGTGACATAAAATTAGATTTGGTAAAAGTTTAGTGTGTTGAGAAGCCAGAGCTGGTGTATTGAATTAAGAGTATGCAGATTATGACCTGTTGAATGGCCGGGCACAAGCCACCTACAGAGGTCGCTAGGTAGTTGCCTCAGCATCCAAACTCCTGCTTTGGGGAAGTGAAACCCGTGGGGTCTTTTTGATTGAAGGCACAGTTTCAATACACCCCCACAAGGGAAGCAGAGTCACAAGACTTACTACAAACCCCAGAAGCGAGGGGGTGCAATGAGCCAGGGAAAGGGCAGCCTTCATTCCCAGGTCAAGAACAGGCAGGAGATAGACAGCAGGGTAGTAAGTACCTATTACTTAGAAGATGGTTGGGGTGGAGGTCACTAACCTTTCCCAGGCTTAACTCTAAGTGGTTATTTTAAAAGGTGACGCTGGAAAAACAAAGCAGGAATTTATGGCGGGCATCCTAAACTCAGGTCCTACGTGAGCAGGGTTGTCATGCTGTAAAATGCCTAGGCAGCAAGTCAGAAAAACAAAGTCCTTTTTTGTGGAATGAAAAAACACAACTTTTGTTTTTCTTATCACTCTAGATTGCAGTATTCTTGAATAGGAAGATCCAATTAATCTACAAATTCATTGTGACCCCAATTTGAAAAAAAGATGTATTTGTGTATGTGTGTGTGAGAGAGAGACAGAGTGTTGAGGGGACTGTTAACTTGGAAATGTTAATACAAACATGAATTATTGACACTAATATGAATAAAGCCTCAGAAATTAAAGACACTCATAGAGAGATACATCAATAAAACAGAAATAGACCCAAACACTTAAAGGAATTTAGTTTACAAGGAAGGTGGCATTTTGAACAGGGAGAAAAGATTATAATTGTATTATGGGAATGCGCTGTTATATATTTTGTTGGCAGAACTGACCAACAGTTTAGAGGGAACTAAATGCATCTTTACCTCCATTTCCTGCAACAAACGAATTCCAGAGAGTTAGAAGATGTAAAGGTAAACAAATGAAACCATAAGGTTTTAGAAGAAAATATGAGTAAGTTTATTTATAGTCTCAGAATGGGGAAGGCCTTTTAAAACTGGAAACAAATCCCACGATCTACAAAGGAAAATATGGATAAATTGACAACATAAAACTTTAAACTTTCTATATGGCAATAAACAAATCAATAAATAACATCAAAAGACAAATAATAAACAAACAAAAATATTTTCAAGACATAGACAGAAAGGTTCCAAAGTGCACAAATTAAGAAAAAGCCGAAGAACCCAACTGAAAATTGTGGAAAGGACGTCAATTTACAAAAATTGAAATTACCAAAAAACATTTGAAAAGATGTTCAACTTCACTCATAATAAAATAAATTAGAATATTGCAATATCATTTTTCACCAAGCATAGTGGAAAAAAATTAAATTTGATAATACCCAGTGCTGAGAAATTGGCCCTTTCATTATACTCTTGGTAGGTGTATCCACTGATCAGTTTTTGGAGGATAATCTGGTACTATCTACCAAAATGTTAAATGTACATAGCCTTAAATCCAGCAATTCCATTTCCAAGTTGGAATTTACACCAAGATATAGTCGCAAAAGTATGCTAAGATATAAGTACAAGGATGCTAATCATAGATTTGTGTATAAAAATAAAAACTGGAAATACTCTATATGTTCACTAATAAAAGACTAATCTAAGAAATTATAGTCCACCAAAACAATGGAACACTAACCAGCTATTAAGAAGAATGAGGTAGATCTTTATATGTTGGTATGGAAAGATCTCTGAGATAAAACACTCAGCGAAGAAAGTAAGGTGTAGAGCTCCGAGCATAGCATGAGTGCTAGAAGACGAATGTCTCTCCATGCCCCCTTCCTCCCTCTTCAGGCCTTCCTCCCTTCCTTTCTTCCTTTCCCCAGAAGCCCATTGGTGGTCCCTGTGAGGCGAGAAAACAGTGTGGGAGGCCTTTATTTTTAGCCATTCACACTTTTCTATCTGTGTGTGTATCTCTTCCTTATTTTTACTTTTTTAAAATGGCAGAGTAGTTATTTGGGTGGTCAAAATATGAACTACTTTTGCTGTTTTTATGTTTTTCTGTATAAAATACAAAACCAAAACAGTTTGGTTTTTTTGAAGCAAAAATGCAGTAGGGATCAATTTTTGGATAGCAATAAGAAATTAAGCTTTCTCTTTATATATCAAAACACTCCACTTGTTTCTAAAGACACATTAATAGAAAAAAAAACAAAAAGAAAAGAAAATATTGTGCATTTAATTCATCCATCCCATGTAGAATGGGTGAACTCTGAGGACCACTCTGATCCAAATGGTGTGATGCTGGAATGCCCTTATTTATCAAGCTTCTTGTCATAAACAAGGTGTGAACAGGCGCTCACATATACACACACAGGGCATGCGCAAGCCTCCATCTTCCTCAGTGCAAACAAATCCATGTGCATTACCTAGAAATGAGTGAAATAAATGACTGGAGAAATGCATGCAATTTGTTTTGCTCTGAAAATCTAATCCTCCCTCATGATGTACCCATCTCAGGGGTTAGAAGGAAATTAAAGAATCCCAGGAGCTCAAAGCCTTCTATAGTTTTGAGCTCTGAGCAGTTACTGGATGAAACAAGAGAAGAGAAGAGATTTTCTCGTGTCTCCCTCTGATCTCATTAACAAATAAGAAGAATGGGAAGAGGCAAAGTGACTACTGTCAGCTAGATAATCTAACTGGAGAACTGTGTCACCATTTAGGTTTAAAATTAAAGTTTCCCTTGCTTTCAAAACACACCTCCAGTGAATCCACCCATCAGCCGGATTTCTGGGATGAAGCTGCGGTGGACGAGCTGTGGAGAAGCAGATTCCCAAAAGCCAGAAACTGGAGCTACTGGCTATGCAGCCACGGTTAGCCTGCCAGTCCCTTCGCTGACCGCCACTGGCTTGTCATCCAGGAAAGCCATCAGCCACACCATCCCCTCCCCAGTTCCTGCCACACACGGAACCAGAAGAGGTCCTAGACCCTGCCCCCTGGCCCTGCCACATGGAGAAAAAGCATAGAAAACTTTCACTTTATGTGTGCATTTGTTTGGATCCACGAATTTCTAACACTAATCAACTCCAGTACATGTGAAGCATCTAATGCATTTTTGTTTTAAAACACATAGATGGTTTAATTTAGTTTTATCTACTACATTGAGTTGGCAATTCTAACAGAACTCTATTTGTTGTTCAGGTTTTGCAGAATAGAGCAGACTCACTCAACTCCGCAGTGTCTGGGGGCAGCAGAAAGCTTGAGAGTCACCTGGGATCTACAGAAATTCCCAACTTGACTGGGTCTGGTCCTAGTTCAGAACTGACACACACCTGTGTCCCTCCTGATTCCCCTCACAGAGTAGTTTGGCAGAAATCAGGCAGGTAAAAGCATAATTTACAAGACCAACTATATCTCTTTGCTTTTTTTTTTTAATGTAGAAATAGCATAAAACTATTGCTTTCTACCATCTTTGGTAGAGAAATATAAAAACTGAATTAAAGGAAAATCAGCAGTTAGGTTTTTAGTTTTAATTTAGTTTAGTTTAGTTTCCTTTCACCAGTCAATTATTTGAACGGATTTAGTGAGTTTTGTTTATTATTATTATTAGTTTCAATCTAGGTTTGTACACAGGCAAAAGCATATGTTGCATTTTCATGTAGGCCTTCATGGCAAGTGACATGCAGGCAAGCAAACCAGCTGTACAGGCCTCCCCTGGCAGTCCTGCGCTACCCAGACCTGTCTGAAGAGCTCACCAGGCAGTGGGGAAAGGGAAAAATGACCTCTCAGTGGTTCTGCTGCCCTCAAGGATGTCCCAAGGATATCAAGTAGCCCACCTGAGAAGATTAAACAAAAACGTGCTGAGATCCAATTACAGAAAGCAACAAGGAAACTGTAACCGACAGGACTGACAGTGCTAAGGGTACATTGGCATCCTCACGTTTAATGCTGCTGTGGGATTAGCACCCCAAATTCTCTCCAAGCCAACAACATCGCCTATCTTTGCATTTCCTACACGCTGGGAACAAGAACCAAGTTAAGCGAAGTCTTTGGACACAGCCTCGACAAAGTTTGGAGCCGACATCAGGATGCCGATGGTGCAGATGATGGTGAAGACGGAGAAAGCCATGAGGCACAGGCGGTCCACCACGCAGGCCGCGAACTTCCACTCGCTGCAGATGACCTCGCTCTCGTCCTGGCAGCGGAAGCGGTTGGCGATGTAGCGGATCTCCTCCAGGATCTTGGCCAGGTCTGGGTCCCCCTCGGAGGGCTGTCCGCCATGCAGCAGGTGCTCGTCATGTGTGGGAGAGCAGGCCATGCGGCCGCACACGACCCCCGAGTCGGGGGGTGGGGGCGCAGTGCATGCCGTCCAGCCCCCGGAAGCCGATGTAGAGCAGGTTTCCATTGGCGGCCGGCGGCCCCGCCACCGCGCTCATCTCCACGCTGGCCAGGCTGCAGCGGCGCTGCTTGTGCTGGCAGGCCGGGCGCACCTTGTCCTCCCCCGGCCTCTTCATGCGCAGGAACCACGCGCACCAGTTCAAAAGGATGACTCTGGTCTGGGGAGACAACACAGCGTTAGGAGCGGCTGGGAAGCGTGCATCAGTGGATCCCGAAGCAAGATGATCCTATACTACCAGCCCTACTTCTTGGATCCTGGGGGTGACAGGCCCCCACGCCGTCCCAGGTGAGTTTACACAGGCAAGCAATACCAATGCGTTACAACCATGGAGTCAAATGTGAGGCAAGAATAAAATCAGTGCAGAAAATTACCCTGGGAGAATTTCTCTCCCTGGCAGGCACACTGCAATCTCAGGGAAGACAGCCACGTGAGAGGAGAGGGCTGTTTTGGAAAGAGAGCCCTGAGCTGTGTGAACAGGGCAAGTCATTTTCCCTCTCTGATCCTTCCTCATCTGTAACCAGGAACCATCATACCCAACTCCCTGTGAGGTACCCCAGTATGCCACAGCAAACTCACAGGGGAGCCCGAAAGATTTTAACACTTCAAGGGCAACCTGGTGACATTTGTCAGACACTGCGTGAACACCTAGCTTGAAGGGGTTCAGACTGCAACATTAGATGCTCCATCCCTTGCAATGATGTCACATCATTGCAAAGCAGGTTTTTGAAGTTGTCCTGATAAAAAGCAAGAGCCAAGAGAGTTAACATGGAATAGAAAATGAGGGTACTGTGCTCCGAAGATTTGAGAGGCTGTGTTGGGCTAAGTTGTCAAGGAATAAATACTTAGTAAGTTGATTTGACCTATTTAATAACCAGAACCGTTAGGTATTTCTTTTGCCTTAGGGGCTCTGTGAAAAAAACTCTGAGACACTAAAGGTGACATGAACCGAAGAAGTTTAGGAACCTCTAACCTAACTCATTAGGCTGCAGTGAAGACTGAATGAGACGGTTTGTGGGAAAGTACTTTGAAGTCTGAAGCAGGGGTTGGCAGACTTTCTGTAAAGGACCAGACAGTAAATATTTTAGCTTTGCAGGCCAGAGGTCTCTGTTGCAACTACTCAGCTCTGCTGATATGGTACAAAATCAGCCAAAGACAGCATGTAAAGGAGCAGGCATGGCCATTTTCTAATAAAATTTTATTTGCAAAAGCACATGGTAGGCTGGATTTGACCTGCAGGGCCATAGTTTACTGGCCTCTGGTCTAAAGTGTTTTATAAACATGTTACCTACATGCGTAGAAGATGCTGGAGAGAAATCACTTTCTTGTTTTTTGCCTCTAATGGAAAGAAGCGAGCCATCTGAGGCCTCAATTCCAGTTAAAAAAAGCATACTTGCAAGCCTATTTAGACAAGTATGTGAAAAGCGGGCCCTTTCCCTGAAATTATCCAGATACTGATTTCATTTTAATTTTGGTTTGTGATGGTAGGCAAATTCCACCAGCAGCATAGCAGGCATGATTCCCATCTGTAAGTGCAGGCAGTATTGTGAAGTTCATGTCTGCAACACTTTCTTGGTAATCATTTTTATGACATTTTATCAGAGATAACTGTGGCAGACCAGTCTGGAGACAGGCAACGAAAAGAAAAAGAAGGCATTTCACTGCAGCTGTAAAGATGGCCCTTTGTTCCTGGAAGGTGGCACTCTACATACCCTGCCCACATCCCACAGGCAAACCTCCAGAGCCTGGAAAGCCTGGCTGCAGACCCTGGAGGGTTTTCCATGATCACTAAGGAGCCCCATGTGAATCCTTGGGTGAGTTCGGCCCTCTACACATGGCTCATGAGACATGCCATCTCACTTGGGCCTCTCAGGGCTCTGTGAAATGAGTATAATTCCCCCATTTTACAGATAAAGAAACTGAGGCTCAAAGAGGCCAATAAATTGGCTCAGTGTCACTTAGTGAGCAAGTCACCTAACGTGTTTAGACTTCTTCAGCCTCATCTGGAAAAGGGTCCACTAGGTTCCCTTCAAACCTCCAGTGACTTTAGCCTAACCACGACTTGGAAGGCACCTGAAAGCCTGGGCCAGTGCTCAAGGGAGCACACTGGGCAGTGAGTGTGTCCAAACCCAGAGGCAGCCGTGCACACAGAGAGCTGAGCAGAGGTGCCCGGTGCTTCTCCTGCCACGTGCGGGTCTGCGCAGCCCCTGGGGCACATCTCAAGCTAAGTCTATTTTGAATCCCATGGCCTGAATCATTAGCTTTCAAGGCTGAAGCATCTCAAAAGATGAAATTATCCTCTTGGCACTTATCAAACTGTGTTTGTGACCTCTTCTGCTAGGTTATAGTTTTGTTTCTGGCTGTGCAAATGTCACATAATGCCACTGCACCCAGCAGTATCTTCTTCATAGCAACAGATCATAATAAAAGTCCCTTGAAGGCTGCTTATGCTTCAAATACACATAGAAAGAAAGAAAAATGCAGTGTGCTAGATAAAATGAGAGAGAGAAACATACGAGCTTGATACTTCATTTGCAGCCATTGGTTGTAACATGCTCTTGTGCTGAGAGCTGAATAATTAGCATAAGCTCTTAATTAAGATTTTTCTGGAACAGTAAAATGCTACCAGGTCATTAAAAATGGTTTTGGGTCTTCATGTCTTAACTCTTTTATCTTTATGTCAATCAAAACATTAGAAAGAAGATGTGTTGATATTTTTGCATTTGCATAAATAAACACTAGAAGGAAAAAGTGGGAACTAATTAAAATGGTTATCAATATTGGTGGTGGAAGCAGGGCGAGGGGCAGGAATGGGAGCAGGATTTCCTTATGTATAACTGTACTTTTATTTTGACTTTTGAAACATGTAAATGTCTTACCTACTTCAAACACACTGATGGACAGAAAGTGGATTAGGGTTATTATAAAATCAGATGACAACGTAGGTGACCGTGTGAAAATGTGTCCCAACTTTTAAGCAGGGGTGGGGGGGCTTCTCAAAACAAGCCCACGGACTGTAGAGATGTGACCTGTGGGAGGCGGCACCATTTCCAGGAGCTTACTCCACTGCTGATGCAATGAGCTATGAGAGAGGGTCCTTATTAAGTGTAAGAACTTGCCGTGGAAAAGAACCCAAGGGGACACAGTAACTTTGTAAAGCCAATTTTTTTTTAAAATGCAGGCTTTCCTAAGGTAACTCCTGGGTAACTAAATTATCGCACAATGAATATTTTTAGAAGGCCCAGGAACTCCCCTGTTCCTGGAGGTTGACGAAACGCATCTTACATCCTGCAGCTGCATTTAGCATGCTGGTGAGTCCTAGACCCTTCTGAACTTGGATGCAAGATTATGGGTCTCCAAAGACAGGAGCATTTTGGCATGAGAGGGCTTCTTTAGCTCCCAATGGTCCTTAGGCCACATGCTCCGGACAGGAAGACAAGAAGGTCTGCAGGGCTCAAGTAAGAAGCAGGGTGGGGGCAGCCCTCTCCCCCCACGGTGAGGTGGGGAAAGCCCAGGCCCTGCTCGGCCCTAATCAAGGTTTCCTGAGTGTCAGGCGAGGGTGGGTGTAGAGCTTCAGACCCTGGACTCTGGAGGACTCTGAAGGAGCGGGTGGGTAAGCATCAGCAGAAATCACAATGCAAGGTGCCAGGCAGGTGTGGCCTGGGCTAAGACGACAGGCTATTATAGTCAATCGTTCATTTTTCATCCATTTTCTTTCATCCCATCCCTCTTCCCCACTGCTAACTACTAAACTTAGTTTTATAAGTTTTGGTTAAATTACATTCCTATGTGTACTGAATGTATATAGTCTTACATAGCTCACTCTACGTCTTACTCTTTTCACCCCTCATTCTGTTTGGAAGATCCAACCATGTGGCTGTGTGTTTATCTTGTCTGTTGCTTCTAACCGCTGCACAGTTCTCCATAGTGTACATGCACAAAGTAGTTTCAAAAACACCGTGCTAGCGAAATATACGAGCAGTCAGCACGTGAGTCCCGCTCTGGAATGTGAGATTGTAAGCACAGTCCACAGGACCGTAAGAGTATGCTCACCGTCTGTCTTCTATGCAGAGAGATTTAGCTAGGTGAAGTCACAAAGAAATACAGCTCTTTGTTTAGGAATGCTAGCTGTTTTTGGGGATTTTTGAAACAGATAAATCACCCGCGGAGCCTCCTTTGGGGTACGTGGGAGGAACGCACCCACTTGGGCATCTTGCCGCCGTCGGGGTCGTGGTGGTGGTACTGCAGCACAATCACTGTGACAACCACCGAGAGGCCAACGATGATCATGGTGCTGGCGAAGTACTGGGCTGCAGAGAGAGCAGACACAGGGTGAGACCCAGGGCCTCCATGGCACAAACATCACAGGGCTGGGCGGACCCAGACCATGTTCTCTGGCGGTCAGAGACTGGGTGGCAAAGCCTGAGAGCAGAGCAGGGCTGCCTCTGGCCTGTAGTCCCCCACCCACAGACCAACAGGCTGAGGCCAGCCTAGAGCACAGAGATTTCCCTTCCTATCTCATCCTGGTGAGTACCGTTGCCTAGCTGACTTCACTTTTGTGAACTCTGTCTGCCTCCTCCTTCTGTGAGAGTTAACAGATCTCACAGGATAGTGATAAGGTTGTTCCGACGAGAAAGCACATGGATGGTTACCGGAACTGAAAACAACTGGATGTGAAGATGTAGTCACCATCCTGATGACTGCAGGCCACAGATGTGCTCTGGGGATGTAACACGGGCAAACCTGGACATCACCTGGCTGTCTTATCAGGCCTGGACTCTTAGGGCATCAGTGTGGAAAAGGAATCTGGCCACATTTATCGAGAAACACCTAGTTGTCCAGCCTGAGGAAGAGGTCAGCAGCAGTGACCTTTCAGACCGAGAACATCAGCTTCAGCTCTGATGGGCAAAGATGTGTTTCTCTACCTTGGCCCCAGTGAGGAGCAGCAGAGAACATCTGAAAGAGCTCCCCCACCCCGGGTCCACTGGCTGCCATCTCTGAGTTTGGACAGGCTGCTCTGCCTCTCTAGGCCTCAGGTTCTTCACCAGAACAAAAGGGACGGAAATGCCTTCTTTGCAGGGTTGGTGCAGGAATTAGCAATTATATGGGCCAAGGGTCTAGGAGAAAGCCTGGCATGGGGGAGGCGCTCCTTAATTGGCAACTCGGACTATTAAATCCTCAGTGTGGCTGTCTGCCGAAGGAGTCTGAGCTCTAAGCAGAAAGCATCCTGGTACAGAGGCTAAGTGTGCGGCCACACACCTGGTTAAGAACACCTCCTGCTCTCCAGGCAGACAGGAACTCACTGCTCTCCCACGGAGACCAGGAGGTACCTGCAAGGAGCTACCAGAGGTGGATATTTGAGACTTAAAGTTAGCATCCCCGAGAAGGGGAAGGGAGGGAACCAAATGGTGACTGCTATGGCTGAATTGTGTCCCCCTAAAATTTATGTTGAAGCTCTAACCCCAGGACCTCAGAATGTGACTGTATTGGAAATGGGCCTTTAAAGAGCTGATTAACTTAAAATGAGGTTGTTAGAGTGGGACCTGATCTAGTCTGACTGGTGTCCTTATAAGAAGAGGAAATTTGGATACCCAAAGAGACACCAGGGATGCACAAAGAGAAGAGACACCATGTGAGGACACAGCAAGAGGGTTCCCATCTGCAAGCCAAGGAGAGAGGCCTCAGGAGAAACCAAACCTGCTGACACCTTGATCTTGGACTTCTAGCTTCCAGAACTGTGAACAAAGAAATTTCTGTTCTGTAAGCCACCCAGTGTGTGGAATTTTATTACGGCAGCCCTAGCAGACTAATGCAATGACCTATGGAGGGATCCAGCGTGAATGGACACCACAGCTGAAATCTCAACAACACAGGCAGAGGCCAACAGCATCCCATCCTTCTAGACGTGGGCTATGCATCAACCTTGCCTTTCCCAGTGGGTTCACCAGTCAAAGCAGGGCCAGCTGACTGCACCATTAATGGTGCTTTCTGCTGCCAGTCTCTGTTGGAAGCAATGTGTTGGAAGGTAGAAAGAATGGGTCAGACTGGCAAGTTTAAAGGTGCTTCCTCACTCTCTGGATGGTAGTAAGAGAAATACGACACCTACAAAGGCTTTTCATACCAACAGTCCCTCTGGCCAAAGTACTAACATACAGGGAGTTCCACACACATGAAGGGCCTTGGGTTCCTAGTTTGTGAAGCCTGAGGGTCTCCATGTAAGGCTCCGTCATTCCTGCCTGTCCCTAGTTAACTACACAGGATGGCCTTCAGGTGGCATGGGTCAACAGGAGTAATATACTCCAGCATTCTTGTGGCTGACCTTCACCACCAAATGGGAGTGGGGACGCTCATATTAAACCTATACCCACTGGCAGACTGTCTGCTTCTAGTCCTCACAACTGGCTTGGAGCTCTGGTCCCTGATCGGGAACAGAACCCTGGCTGCAGTGGTAAGAGTATGGATCCTAACTTCTAGACCACTGAGCACCCCTCCGCATGCTCCTACTTATTCCAATCCAGGGCAGCACACGCCAACAAGTGATGCTGTCCCGTTTCTGTCGTCCCTCTCTGGGCAGACGGTCATGCCTTACATCTGGCCAAAACATATTTGCCCTCTTCACATCTCCTCACATGCTTTAACTTTTTACAGAGACATTGAGTTATCTCAGAAAACAATGGCTGAGAGTTAAAGTGTGTGCTCCTCCCATTTTAGCAAAGGATTTGTGGAAAAACAATGACAAGCTAAAGTAACAAATCTCTAGTGGTAAAATGTCTGACCCCATAACATGCGTGAGGGGGAAAATTATGGGAGGAAGGGGGCATTTCTGCACCTTACAGACAAACCACAAAGCTGGACTCCTCGTTCTCCTTACCTGTGCCCAGGTGAGCAGAGGCCATGGGTCACTCTGAATAGTTAAAGCAAGTCATGTCCTCATGGCAGAAAATGGGGCTGTGCAGCTCTCCAGGGCCCTGGAGGACACGCTTCTGTTCCATCCCTGTGCTAGGAAGTCCTGGGCACTCTCTAAGCCTATGTCTTTGAGAGGAGCCTGACTCTTGCCTTACCTATCAAGGGCACTGAGTCGGACGTTGCAGGCATGATCTCAGCCACCAGCAGCATGAAGACAGTAAGAGAGAGTAAAACCGTTATTCCTGAAACACAAACACACAGCGGTGCCTGAGACAGAAGAGACGGTGAGGCCTAAAGTCCATCTAACTGGGTTCCTAACCTGAGATTCAAAGAACTAGGGAGGTGTTGGGGGAGGGGTCTGTGGCTTTCCTCAAACCAAAAGCATGGTTTTCTGCACATATAGGCATGGGCACTTTTCTGGGGACAGTCCAGGTCATTTATCAGAGTCCCAGAGGAGTCCCTGGTGGAGACAAGTTTAGGAGCCAGAACTTTAGAAGAACAATACAAAATGAATTATTGAACTTCGCACAAGTATCTCTCATTTTCTTTATTACATTAGTATTGAGAGGTAGTTTCATGTAGCAGGAAAAAGAAAGCATGCAGTCTGAAGGCCTGGTATCCGGTCTTGACTTTGCTCCTTACCAACTGTGTGACCTTGGATAAGTCATTTAATGTGCCTGAGCCTCAGAGTCAGAAGACAGGTGTTTGAGAATGATTTCTTCATGTATTAAATATCATCGCTAGCAACTCTGAGATGCTAAGAAACTCATTTCCCCATTCTAAATCTGAGTTTTCTTATCTTCCTATTGGACGATCAGAAGGAATTACGCTGTGTGAGGCAACATACAAATGCAAGCTGATACTAAACTAAATACACTGTTTCTTGTCCACAACGGATGCTGGCTGGTTGCCATCAAGGAACAGGGTGGGTCGCAGGAAGGGAGAAAGCACAGGCCCCCAGGGGAGAACCGGTCCCTTCCTGGACGTTCCCATCCTCCGTGTGGGATCAGAGGATCCTATGGTATCTCAGGAGGGCACGGCCATCCAGCAGAGCCTAAATCAGAAGCCTGTGGTGTCAGGGAGATGCCCTTGGCTAGGAGGCCAGTGTGTGATGCACCAAGCAGGCCCTGCACATCTCCGTACCCGGAGCCCTGACGTGCCCCTGCGCTGTTCACAGTGAGACCTACAGAGCTGACCTCAAGGCAGGACCCTCCCTTCCCATCTCAGACTCCCACGAAAGATCCAGGCACTTACCAAGGGAGATTTTCTCCCCAGAGTCTGCAGGGAGCAAGAAGACGAGGAGGGCCAGGGCTGAGATGAGCACACAGGGGATGAGCAGGTTGAGGCCGTAGTAGAGGGTCCTGCGGCGGATGGTCACTGTGAAGGTGACATCCGGGTATGGCTCTTTGCAGCACTCATAGAACTTCTCACTCCGCTTGCCCGGGACTCCTCCATGGGGAGGGGGAGAAAAGGAGGCCATTGTTTGAATAAAATTACCCTGTTTGTTTATTTTAATGGATATAACACATGAACATAGCCATGGAGTTTGTTAAGTGCTAAAAAACTGAGTAATCATTGTTTGAATAAGCACTTTCTGGTTTATTATAGAGTTATTTTAGAGTACGTTAGTAATATTTGAACAAATTGGCAGATATTTTTTGATGGATTGGAATTACGTGTGCTGTAGACTGCATGTGTCCCCCTCAAAATTCATATGTTGAAATCCTATCACCCAAAGTGATAGTATTAGGCGGTGGGGCCTTTCGGAGGTGCTTAGGTCATGAGGGGGAGCCCTCATGAATGGGATTAGTGCCCTTATACAAGAGGCCCCAGAGAGCTCCCTAGTCCCCTCTGCCATGTGAGAACACAGCCAGAAGACAGCCATCTATGAACCAGGAAGCGAGCCCTCACCAGATACCTAATCTGCCGGCACCTTGATCTTGGACTTTCCAGTCTCCAGCACCGTGAGAAATAAATGTCTGTTGTTAAGCCACCCAGCCTATGGTATTCTGTTCCAACAGCCTGAATGGACTAAGACACCATGATTATAAATAATACATTGTAAACTTTACACAATTATCAATTGTTTTTCTATTTAAAATCACCAAATACAGATAGGTTCCCATCACCTGCAATGTGCTGACCACCCTGATTTTAGGAATGGAGCAGATTCGAATAACGTAGGGATGCCTTCACTAGCACTGACTTGTGTTTAAATGTGTCCTTACCATAACTGCAAGTTCCTCAGGGAAAGCATCGAATTTTCTAATTGTTTTTTGTTTCTCATCCTATAGCTCTCAGTAAATTATGGAGAATGCTGCAGGGTTTAATAAATGCTCACACTGAAAATGAGAATGGAAAATCCCAGACTTTTTAAGCCAGCACAGGAATAAAGCAGCTTTCTTCTAGGCTGCGAGTCTCACGTCTTTGCTGGGCTTACCCACAAGGTCCCATTCTCCATTTGGGATATAGCCGCTGATATCTGCCTCCTGCATCTGTAGATCCAAGGACCACCCTCCATAAGACCAGGACCCAAATTTCAGTTTGCAGTGCTGCACATCAAAGGGGAACCAGCGCACGTCAATATAGCAGGAGCTCTTGAATATGCCTACATGGGCAATGGAAACAGAAGACCGAAACGCAAGCTGACTGAGATGTACTTTCAATACGCAGCAGTCTCACACTGCTGGTGGGAATGTGAATTGGTGCAGCCATTATGGAAACAGTATGGAGGTTCCTCAAAAAATTAAAAATAGAACTGCCATCTGATCCACTGATCCCACTTCTGGGTATACACCCAAAGGAAATGGAGTTGTCTGCACTCCCATGTTCATTGCAGCATTATTTATAATAGCCAAGATAGGGAAACAACCTAAGTGTTCATCAATGGATGAATGGATAAATAAAAATATACATAACAATCACATTTATATATACATATATGTATATACATATGCATAAACATGCAATGGAATATTAGTAAGCCTTAAAAAATAAAGAAACTCTGCCATTTGCAACAACGTGGATGAAGCTGGAGGGCATTTTGCTAAGTGAACTAGGCCAGACACAGAAAGACAAATACTGTATGGAAGTACTTGTACATAGAATCTGAAGGAAAAAAAAAAGTCGAACTCATAGAAACAAAGAACAGAATGGTGGTTGACAGGGGCTTGGGCATGGGGGAAATGGAGAGAGGATGATAAAAAGGTATAAACTTTCAGTTATAAGAGAGATAAGTTTTGAGGATCTAATGTGCAGCATGGTGACTGTAGTTAATAATATTGTATACTTGAAATTTGCCCAAGAGTAGAGCGCTCACACACACACAAAAAATGTAACTATGTGAGGTGATGGGTGTTTTAGTTAACTTGATTGTGGAAATCATTTCACAATGTACATGTATATTAAATCTTCATGTAATACACTTTAAGAATATTATAATTTTGTCAACTATACCTCAATAGAGCTGGAAAATAATTTTTTAAACAAATAAATACATGGCAGTCCCTTGGTCTCTGTCCTCAAAGGCTGTTCATAACACGCAATGTCTAATCTTCGTGAAGTAAAAAGCTTACTAGCATGATAAAGGATTGGCCAGTTAAATAATACATTAGTTATGATGTTCTGCATGTATTTTCACTCAGTGCTTTGTGCACACATCTTTCTGGCCCACTCATATTCCCTTCTAGAGAAGGCGATGTGCGCACAAGGTCCTCTGGACTGGGTGTGTGACCACAGAGGACTTCAGCCCGTCCTGCCCCTCCAAACTGTAGCTAGACCTGTCTAGAACAAGCTGGGTCTTTTTGGAAAAATCTCTAAAAAGAAGCTTAGCTGAAGCTTCATTGTCTTTTAAAATTCAAAGACAACACCCACATGCTCTGTTGCAGACTGTTCTGAGGGATTTCTGTGCAAAGAATCAGAGTTCTGTAAACTTGCTCTTACCAGGCATGCGCATCTTCACATTCTAAATAATAAGAGAAAAGTAAAGAATGTAAAAAAACATCTCAGAGACTTGACAAAAATAATGGAGGGCTTAGAAACAGAATCTGAAAAGTGTGTGCGTGCATGTGCGTGTGTGTGTGTATGTGTGTTGGGTGGGGAACAGGGTGGGCATTTTCCTAGGTTACAACTGAGAAAATACTTGGTTATCCAGAAATACATGTGGAGGATAATTTTAACTAGCCTGAATTCTAGACTAAAACAAGGACTGACGGGTTTAAGTTGAAGAGCTGGATAGTGCTTGGACACAAGGAAGAGTTTCCACTGAAAAAGCAACTCCAGGCTAGGACAAGTTGGAAGTGAATATCCTGCAGGTCACCGAGAGGGGAGCAGATAAGCCCACTCCAGCTATGTATGCCCATGTGCTCCTCCCTGCCCAGAGAAAGACTGGAAGGCAGTGGTAGGCACAAATAGCTAACGGTCCCAGTGCTCGTGGGGACTGGGCAGGTGCTCTGTGAATTTCTGCTATGGAATTAAAGAAAGAATGAACAAAGAAAGGGACTCAGCAGCCTTGCAAACACAGCCCCTCCTCCCCACAGCCAAGTTGGGAAAGGATAATAAACTTCCTATCCCCTCAAGTTCCTTAAATATGATTTGAAGCATTATATCCAGTGTTCATAGGATTCTGGAAGTCATTATAGACACTACCCTCCTGTCAATGGTCTGGGTCTCCCAAAACCCACATTGCTTGTAGAAAATCTAACTCCATAACTGTATTATTCCATTTCCATCAAATGACCAGAGAAAGAGAATCTCTAGAGATGGAAAGCAAACCAGTGGTTGCCTGGGGCTGGCAGTGAGGGTGGAGATTAACTGGAGAGAGGCAAAAAGGATTTTTCCAGGATGAGGAAAATGTTCTAAAACTAGGTTGTGGTAATGGTGGCACAACTCTATGAATTTACTAAAAATCACTGAATCATGCAGTTAAAATGGGTGACTTGTATGACATGTAAATTATATCTCAATAAAGCTATTAAAAATAAAAATATGAAATGGAAAAAAAGTCACTTCATAATCAAGTCTCTATTTCAAAGCTTGCACCTAAAACATTCTTTTTGCCTGTGCTTAGTTGCACGGGCAGAACAAGGATCCCAGATCAGTTCTACACTACCCCAAGCCAGACAGCACGCTGCTCCTGCCAATGTAGGGGAAACTCCCACAGTCACAGCACAATGTGTCCTGTCCTGACCAGGCTCCCAGCGCCACGGAGACCGGGATGCAGGGACAGAACCCAAGAGGAGACTGCTGCACATAGGCAGCTCGGGGGTCAGGAGCACTGCTCCTGTAGCTGAAAATAGCGTCAGCCTTCAAAACAATCTGCAGCAACATATTCTTCTACACTGATGACTACTGGAGGTCATTTGCATTCATAACAGAAGCTGCAACTTACAGGCCTGGTGAAAAAGAATGTACCTGTGATGGACTACACATTCCACAGCCCCAGTCTGAAGGGGCCTGCTGTTGGGAAGAAGCATGCTTGGCCTGGAGAGGGGAGAAAGGGCTGGAAAAGTAGCAAGGAAACACATGCTTTAAGATAGAAAACCTGGAGTTCTTCAATCTATACAAACATTATTGGGAGGTATCTGCCTTGACAGGTTCAATGACTGACTCATTCATTCATTCATTCATTAACGCGTGGGCCAGGCACCTGGTTGATCAGTGGTGGTTCTAAGGTGAGTAAACACAGATTCTGTCTATGCGATGCTCATCACTTGCTAATGAGGATGAGCATGTAAACAACAACCCAGAAGGCAAAGCCAGCTTTCCTGTGTGCTGTGAGAGGAATCAGAAGGCATGAGACTGGGCTGACTGCTGGTGAGAGAGATGTGTGTGTGGTGTGTGCATGTGTGGAGTGTGTGTGGTGTACGCTGTGCATGTGGTGTGTGTGTTGGTGGCAAGGTGGGTGTGGTTGCAGATTGCCTGGGAGCAGGCAGTTAAGCCAAACAGTTGCAGTGGGGGAGATAATCCTGGAAAAGAACATGTATAAAGTCATCTAAAAGCTTTTTAAAAACCTGTTAATATCCATATGCCTCAAGGCCATAAAGCCCATGTTTCCCAAGTGTGGACTACCCCCTGAGCAGCCTGGGGCCCTGTGAGTCCATAGAAATGATGGGCTGGTGGGAAAAGAATCAATCCTAGGAAGCAGTTAACCATCAACTGGTTTAGAAAGAAGAGAGAAGCTCATTCAGGAATAAGTGACTAATGAACCCTCCTTTGAAACCACTAGATCTTGTGTCTAACATGCCATGCTCTTTAATGCATGAATTCAAAAAGCCAGCTCAGTAAGTTCACCATCTCACCCCCAACACCGCGAGAGCAGCACCTGCTAAAATATCCAGCCTGGTGGAAGGAAAATGGTGCACTGAAACGGAGGAATAAATGGCCTGGGGGTTTGGCTTGCAAGTTGTAAGGAGAGCAAGAAATTACCTGACAAGGGAGATTTGCTTTAGTTGGCAGAAAATAAGAACAAATGACACATGCTGACAAAGACAGCTTGAGCCATGATCCCAAGACAAAAAGAAGGAAGATGTCATTGTCATGTTCAGGAAATATGTGCAAGCAGAGAATGGAAAGCAGGAGGGAGTGGACGTGAACAGAGGCAAAGGATGCCCCGAGCACAGAGCTAGCCCACTGCTCATGTGAGCACTGTCCAGACTGGTACCCCAACCTAGCTTAAACTGCCTAACTTAGGAGGACAAAGGACATGGATCTTACCTGGAGGGAGGTACTGGCAATGTCCAGAAGAATTCACTAACACGTTGGTGTGGAACGTGGCATCAAATCGTTCATCAGCACTGGAAACAGGAAAAGGATTCCGTGAGCCAGCAGTGCCAAGCAGTGGATTTCCCGGTGCCCTTAGGTCTGCTGTTAGCATGGTCAGAGCAGCTTTGTGGAGGGTTCCTGTTCATAGGTGGGCCACCCCAGCACTGATCTGAGAGCACCATGTGCAGCTGACCTGGGAGATCTCAGAACACAGTGGCTACCTCCATTGCAGAGGAACTGTGACTTTTTTTCATATGCATATAAAACAAAGCTCTTAGCAAAAAATGAAACCTGAAGACAATTTAGGAGAACATCAGCAGATGAGAAATTTCAACCTATCTGTAGGAGATAAAGAGTTGGTGGAAGCACACGGCCACTCTAGCAGCCCCATGAGGGCAGGATTACGACCCACTGTGTTCAAAACTCTAGGCCCAGCCTCTGGAATGGGCCCAAGGCTTGGGCGGTGCTTAACAAACATCCTGAATGACTGAAGATGCAGGGGCAGGAGGGAGTGGACACCAGCAGAGCCCCAGAGGGGTACTAGGCTCCTGATCAGCAATGATGGGGAGGAGGACAGGTAAAGATGTAAGTGAGCATAAGTGAGGCCATCTTGTTACGCTGAATGGCCCCAGCCCCTCCTCTGTGTGACTACTTGCTGCTCTGCACATACTCCAAAAAATTCACATGTTCTCCTGATTTATGGCCTCCACTTATGTATGTACTCCCCAACAGCCTGATAAATCAAAAACTTTGTTCTATGAGTTTCTGTACAGGAACAGGCTGACCACAGGCAGGAAACATCCCTACAAGGTATCCATCACAGCTGAAAGAAGAATGGAACAATGTGATGCCTGGAGCCTACCATGCCTGGAGACCAACATCCCTGGACCCCCTCCTTACTGCTCATTTTCCCTACATAACTGCCTCAAGATTCTGTAATCTTTGAAGAAGCGTCTTTGAGACATTAGTCACTTGTCTTCCAATTTGCCGGCTAATCTAATTAAACTCCGTTTCTCCATCTCTAACTCGTTGTGACTAATTGGCTCAGATTGCGGCGAGCAGAGTGAGCCCATTGCTCAGTATCAAAGACAGCAGAATTAGGTACGAGTTTTAGATGAATGTACCCCACCCCACTTCCCTGCCCAAGTTCAGAACCTCCTGCAGCCAGAAGTGACCAATCTGAATAAAGGGGGAGGACACAAAACAGGAAGAAAAAACAATAATTAAGAGCAACAGCCCTTATTACCCATGTCCTTTATTTTCTGTATTCTGATGCTTTGACATCTGGGGCCTTTGCTGACCTGCAGGGACTGTCCCCTCCCCCGCCCAGGTTAGTCAATTCTTAGAGATAGTAAACAACTCGCTCAGGAGCATACCTCTCAAATACAAACCAACCCATCCAGAGCCCACAGCCCAACCACACAACCACCTCTTCTACAGGGCTCTCGCAGTCTGGGCCACTATCCACCTGCCCTAATCACCCCCCCAGAGCCAGGTATAGGCAACTAGGGACAGCCCCTATACCCAGAGCCCGCTGACATTATTCCAACTAGCCAATCCTAACCCTGCTTACCTGGCCTCACCTGTTCCTTCATGTGGAACCACAGTAAAGGCTCTTGCCCACATTTCCTCCTCACTCCCCCTGTCTCCTGACGGACCCTGGTGCTTCGCTTTGTGGCCTGCCTGGCGAGCTGTGCCTTCTGTTTGTAGGAAACTGTGAGTAAAATCTTCTTCATTCATGACAGTCATTTCCGTGTCTGCATGTCATACCACAACTGATTAAAACAAGTCCTGGGTGTCCTTAAAACACAGCTCTACACGTAAATAAAAAATACACTGCCTCAAGAAAACATGTAGGCAGCCAGTCAAGGTGGCAGCACCACAGACTCAAATTCTCCTCATTTCAGCCACTGGGGGCCCTCTGGTCAGGGCTGCCCACCTCTCCAGAGCCTCAGGCAGCCTCTTCTATTCCTGAGGTCCTCTGAACGGGAAACAGAATCACGAGATATTTGAGGACAGCCTTCAGCATGGAGACACAATCAAGGATAGACACAAAAAAAGATCCAAGAGGAAACAATCAATGAAAGGAATGAAAAGTTACTGCTTAAAAAAGTAGTATTCTCACAAAAATTCAAAAGAATATTTCATTTAGAAAAACAAACAGCAATATGGAAGTTAAAAATATGATTCATGAAATAAATTTTTATGAATGGGTGGGAGATGTGATAAGAATCACAGAGATGAAAGGGAGCACACAAATGATGACTGCCTCAGAGTCAAGGCCAGAGACAGAAGCTCCAGAGACAATGGGAAGAGCGGGAGGGAGGGAATTACTGAAACCACACAGAGAAATTGTAGAGCTGAAAAAAACCACTCAAGCATGAAGGCAAAGAAAGGCATTTTTCAAGAACATTAGGGCCTCAGAGAACTTGTTTACCATGCATATTTTCTTGGCCATGGGCTTGAGGGTCAGCTCCAGAAAAACGAGAGTGAATACTGAGAAAGAAGAAATAAACTTTTAGACTAAACCTAGAGATCGAGAAAACGGATTTCCATGATGAGCTGTGCAGTGGGCCTAAAAAGAGGGGGTCCAAATGACAGCAAGATATGAGGCATCTCTGAGAAGACGGGAGTGGATTCAGAGCAATGGAGAGAAGAAATAACAAGCTGGAAAACACGATGAATTTGACTAAAGGCACGTTGTTTTTAAAAATCTTGTAATAAGTAAGAAAAAAGGCAACCATGATCTCCAGGAAAAAACTGTATAAGAAAGTCATGGTTTAAATATGAAACAAAAATGTGATGAAGCTTAAATGAAGAAGGAAAGGCGGAGACTAAATTGTCATACAAGGAAAATCCTTTGGGATGAAGAAGGACATATCCACCCCTTTTACTTCCAAACACCCGCAGGGAGAGAGAGGGGGAGGAAGGCTCAAGATGTAAATATCCATCGCTTGACTGCAGTCTGTACCCAAGTGTCTTCATGAGTCACATAAACAGTGACTGGAAACCAAACAGCTGAAAATGTGGACCTTCACAAACTCGCTTTGGATAATATCGTGATTTTCAAACCAGCTTCTCTGAAACCCTGAGGTTCTTTGGAGGTACTTCAGGGTTTCTCTAAATGTTTGATCCCAATATTTTCTTTTCCTTGTATTTTACAAATTCATAAAAGTCCAAACACATTCAAACAATGGTGTACAAAATTGTAACTCTTCAGAGACTCCCAATGTATCAAATCATGTGGTCCATTTAACTCCTTCTCAGGTGGAGATTAAGCTAAAACTTCTCTTGCCAGGAATGTGCATGTATTTGAACCTCATGTCAGTGAGTGACCCAATGCAGCTTTGCATTGCTCTTTTTAAAAACTCACAATTGTGCCTGTAATTTCAGCACAGAACCTGCAGCGGACTCGGCACGTGTTCCCACCACTGTAGCAGCGACAACAGAAAGTGTGATGCTAGGCATGGCACAGGATAAGCATAGTTTGCGTACATTAAGTTTGGATTTCTTCTTTTCTGATTTTTATATTTATAATAAAGACTATGAGCATCTGTTAGATCAGTGACTCAATTCTGGAAAAGAAAAAAATCAATTCCTCCAAGCTCTTCCTCCACGCATTTGGATCAATTTAATTGAAAAGACTCTTGAGATCACAAGGCAAATGGGTAAAAACAAGATAAAAATCTGTTACCATTAACAACAGCTTACCTGTGGGACCCAGTGGTTTCTGAATATGGTTCAACCAAAACAGAATATTGAGGTAAATGGAACTGTAACACTGTCATCATTATCAAAAATCAACCCTTAGTAGTCATTATGGCAGTTTTAAGGTTCTTTCCCACTGGTAAATTAATTTTATACGTAAATGATACCAAAGTAAACTCTTGTAATAAATGTGTACTAATACCACTTGATCTGTTTTGACCATTAGGGTTGGAGATAAGGTTTGTTTGAAAAAGGGCCCTGTTGCTAAAAACTGAGTCTGAAAATAAGCAGGGGATGAAGTTCCTGTGAAAATGAGTGACCAATACCACTGCAAGGACCTGAGGGGCGACGTATCAGCACTGTTGGCCACACGGCCTGGCACTGTGCACACACGATGATGTCCAATAGGTGCCCGCTGATGGTGACCATGAGGCCCCGTGATGATGCAGCCCTGCAGCCAACAGATACTGATAACCACGGAAGCTGGGTGGGTCCACAGGACTCAGATCACTGCTCTTTCTGCTCTAGTGTGCCTTTGAAACTTTCTGTATTAAACACTTAGAAAACGGTCTAATATATACATTTTTTCTTGACTACTGGAAGATATCCTCAGTGCCTCAGTGCCTTTGAAACTTTCTGTATTAAACGCTTAGAAAACGGTCTAATGTATACATTTTTTCTTGACTACTGGAAGATATCCTCAGAGTTTTTGATGATACAAGCACCTGGCCGTTTTACTCCCTTTGAGAGCTCCTCTCTCTGGCTGCTTCAGTCCTCTTCCAGCCAGCGATGGACAGATGAGCTTCGACTTGGTGTGAGGAGAGCTCTGCACTCACCCCCAACATAGATGGGTGAGAAGGGCACCAGGGCCTTGGCCACTGAAAAGTGATCATGGAGAGGAAAGATATTTAACTCAAATATTCAGGGTGTAGGCTCTATGTCCTTAGTGGGGTGGTCAGGAGGAGAGGGCATCTGGACAGGCTTTAAAGATGGGCAGAACTCTTGAAGGTGCAAAGGAACGTGGGCATGTCCCAGCAGAGGGCATGGTCTGATCAGACACCTGAGGGTAAACTAGAATGAGGGAGGCTTCATGAAAGGTGTGGTTTGCCTGGACCACAGGGTGAGTGAAGTGTTGCCCCAAGCAGTAAGGCTAGAATGGGGGCTTGGGAGCAAACCAAGGGTGGTGGTGCTAGCAGGACCCTGGGTCCAATCCTTATGGGATAGCAAGCTGTGCTTTCAGAAGTGAGTGGTAGCACAGGCAGGCAGAGCCCACAGGGCACAGAGGAACCCTGGGGGTCTTGGCTTAGATTTCTCCCTATTCCCATCCCTTGGGGTCTCACGCAGTGCCTGGTCCCACCCCTGGGAACAGAGCCCTCTGATCCAAGCCTCAGTACAGCCTCCTGCTCAGCTGGCCCTGCAGCACTAACCCCCATCGCCAAGAATGGAGGGGCTCCACCCTAAGCAGGGAAGAGAAAGTGACTGTGCCACCCACACAGACGGAGTCATCTGGCCCCCGAGTTCAGCTGTCAGTGCCCTGAGGAAGAACAGGGCAGCCAGCCATTGACGAAGGCCAGAAATACCAAGCCCAACAGGACATGTGCTCACCTAATGAGACTCTGTATCCAGGTAATGCTGAAGAATTAGAAAAAAAATCCAGGTACACTGTGCTACTGAAGAGAGGACACTATGTGTAGGCTCATAAGGACTCTAATTAATAAGGTCTCACGTACAGTCAGTCCCATTCCGTCTGAGCTCACAGTGTCCTTGAAACAGAGAGAGAGGGAAGAGCAGAAGAGATGAAAATGATCTTCCTTGTTCTCACCACACACACACACAAAATAATGATTACGTGTCATGATAGAGGTGTTAGCTAATGCTATGGTGGTAATCATATTGCAATATATATGTGTATCAAATCAACACAGTGTACACCATAAACTTACACAATGTTATATGTCATTTATATTTCAATAAAAAATAATAAAATAAAAATATTAGAAGGAAAAAAAGTAAATGAGTGGGAAAGAGGAAGCCCACCTATCTCAAAAGACAGCGGATCTAAGATGTCATTTATTTTAAATCTCCTAAGAAAGAAAAAAAAAATCTGCCAATCACATCTTAAGATACTGTTGATATAAGATATGCCTTGATTTCAGTGGGAAAAAAGTATGTGTAGAATAGGTGAATTTTGTTTCAAAAGAGAGTAGTAAGTCCTCTTTCTGGATATTTTGATGTAGCTCTGTATTTTGTTCTAAAATGTTAAGAGTCTGCAACCAGCAATGTGGCCTGTCACAATCCATGCCCAAAACGTCTTGAGCAGAACTTAAATTTCATGGTCATTTCTACCTGTCAGAGATCCTAGGAGGCAGACATCTGGATCAGCAGGAGGCTTCCAGAGGAATCCACTCAAGATCCTTTCTTTATCCACCAATTTATATGTTTTAATTGCATATTACATGAATATTACTATAACAATTGTATGTAATATTGGATGGATTACAACAATGTTATAAATAACACAGGATAATGTTATCACGGCGTGTATCAAGTTTCTGGGCTCCCTATGGTGCTCCTTGAGCTACGTGACTATCCCTGACCCAGCACAACATCATCCTAATCACTACAACATAACGGAAATGTTGGTAGTTGGCAGGGCAAGTACTCCCACTTTGCTCTTTGGTTTAAGCATTGTCTTAGCTATCCTTGACCCTTTACTCATCATTGTAAATTTCAAGATCCACTTGTCCAGTCCCACAAAGAACTTGTTGAGACTTTAGTTGGAATCACATTAAATTTACAGAGTAGTTTGGGAAAATTTGACATCTTCACAGTATCCAGTTTTCCCAGAAATAAATATGATACAACTCATCATTTATTTTGGTCTTTCTTAGATTTATCTGTTGATACTTTTTAACACCTGCAGATATAGGAAATAAAATCTGTTAAATTACATTTACTGATTGTCTTGCAAGAGTAAATAAATACATTTGATATTTTCATACTTGTCTTCTATCTAACATATTTTGTCCAGATAGTATCTAATGGTTTTTTTAATGTAAAAAACTCATATAGATGAAAGATACTCATACTATGAAAGATGGTAATTTAGTTTATTCCTTTCTAATCCTTAATATTTTATTCCTTTACTTTTCTTACAAATTTATACCATTAAGATTTTTTAAACAGTGATGACAATGAGTATCCTTATTTTGTTCCACATATAGAAACTTCTAATGATTCAGTATTAAATCAGCTTTTGTAAAAGACCTTATGTCAGGTTAGATAAGTTTTCTTCTACATCACAAATTGGTATTAAATGCTATCAACTAATTTTTCTCCAACTACCAAGATGATCGTATGATTTTTCTCCTTCATTCTGTTAATAGGATGAATTATATAAATGGGTTTTTCTAAAGGTAAACGAAACTTGTATTTGTTAGGATTTATTTTTTAATTTTTCTAGATTTAGTGTGTTAATATTTTAGTTAAAATTTATACGTGCACTTTCATACGTGATGTTGTATGGTAGGTGCAACTTGCCTGTAAAACTCATCTTTTCAAATTTCTTTTTTAAAACACCTGATCAAAGGATGAAAAGGTAAGCTTCAGACTAGGAGAAAATATTTGAAAAAGATATATCTGATAAAGACTGTCCTCCAAAATATACAAAGAACTCAGAAAACCCAACAATAAGAAAACAAACCATCCAATTAAAAAATCTACTAAAGGCCTTAACAGACACCTCACCACAGAAGATATACAGATGGCAAACAATCATATGATAAGGTGCTCCACAAAATGTGTCATTAGCGAAATGCAAATTAAAACCAGGAGATACAACTACACACCTATCAGAACGGCCAAAATCCAGAACATTGACAAAACCAAACGCTGGCACGGATGTGGAGTAATGGAACCCTCATTCATCGATGGTGGGAACGCAAAATGGTGCAGCTACTTTGGAAGACAGTTTGGTGGTTTCTTACAAAACTAAACATGCTTTTACCATATGATCCGGCAGCCAGCTCCTTGCTCTTTACCCAAAGGAGTTGAAAACTTATATCCATGCAAAAATCTGCACATGGATGTTTATAGCAGCTTTATTCATAATTGCCAAAACTTGGAAGCCACCAAGATGTGCTTCAGTAGGTGAATGGATAAAATGTTGTACATGCAGACAATGAAATGTTATTCAGTCCTAAAAAACAAAAAGAGCTATTAAGCCATGAAAAGACATGAAGGAACTTTAAATGCATATTACTAAGTGAAAGAAGCTAGTCTCAAAGGGCTACATACTGTATGATTCCAACCAAAGGACCTTCTGGAAAAGGCAAAACTATGGAGACAGTAAAAAGATCAGTGGCTGCCAGGAGTTAAGGGGAGGAAGAAATGAACAGGTGGAGCACAGAGGACTTTTAGGGCAGTGAAACTATTCTGTATGATACTATAATGGTGGATACATGACATTATACATTTGTTCAAATCCACAGAATGTACAACACCAAGAGTGAACCCTAAGGTAAACTTTAGGTGATAGGACTTTAGGCGATAATGATGTGTCACGGTAGGTTCATCAATTGTAGCAAAGGTACGACTCTAATGGAGGATGTTGTTAATGAAGAGGATTTACATGTGTGGGAACAGGGCATATATGGGAAATCTCTGTACCTTCCACTCAATTATGATGTGAACCTAAAACTGCTCTAAAAAATAAAGTCTATTTTTAAAAATATATATGTTGATTCAATTTTCTTGTCCATTTTTATATTTTGTCTATAACCAGCTTATATTTTCCTAGAAAAAATAAATTCTGGCTAAATTTCCAAATTTACTCTATTTTTAATATTCTATTTTTAAAATGCCTGTCTGTGGTTATAAATCCTTTTTATACGTAATAAATGTTTGTATCTTCTTTATTTTCTTGACGATTATTCTGAGGTGTGTTCATTTTATTAATTCTTTTTGAAACAAACTTCTTCCTTCTTGATTTCTATTTTATTTTTCTTATTTAGTGAGTTTCTACTCTTATCTTTATTCTTCCTTCCTTCTAGCTTAATGTTATTTTTTCTAACTTCTTGGGATTGGTAATTAACTCATAAATTTTCCTTTTAAATCTTTTCCAATGTTAGCATTTAAGGCTCTGTATTTCTCCCTTCATACACACACACATGCACTCACACATTCACACACAGGTTTTTTATTCACATTTGGATATTTAGTTCTCCAGATCTTTATGTTTTAGAACAAGGATACACCTATCTATATATCTGTCTATCTGCCTCTCTATCTATAGTTATCTATATCTACCTATATCTACACCTATATATTGGATAAGCCTTGTTAACTGTAGTTCAAAACTTCTATATCCTTACACTTATTTCCTTCTTGAACTACCAATTACCGGAAGAAGTACATTAAAATCTTCTACTATAAGTATGGATTTATCTGCCAATTTTTCTTCATTTGTTTTGAATCTATTTTACTAGGTGCATACATGTGAGATTTGTTATATATGCTTAGAAATTGGTTCCTTTTTATCATTATGACTTGACTTTTAACCGCAATTGTACCTTTTTTGTACAGCGTGTGTTGTGGGGTTTTGTTTTCCTGTTGTAAACATAGCCATTCTCATTTTATCTTGGTTCCTATTTGTCAGGTATATCTTATTCCCTCTTTTTTGTTTTTTTTTTTTGGTCTCTTGCATACTTATGCTTTAGTTCCATCTAAAAGGCCGACAGCTGGATTTTTAAAGAAATTGTAGCTGGAAAATCCCTGTCTTTGTAACAGCTGCTTAATCCATTTACTTTTACCTTATTGGCTGCAATGTTTGTTTTTTTTTTCTATTTAATTTTGTGCTTTAGATTTCTATCTCCTTTGATTGCATTTTTTCCTCCTTTCCTTAGGTTTCTCACATTTTCTTTATTCTTTGTCCACTCACCCCCACCTGTTTAGAAGATGAACATATTATTCTCATGCTTCTGATGGTTATTCTTACGTTTTTAACACGTATATTTTACTCAAAGCGGACAGCTCTATGCTCTGCCCGAGCGACTTCAGTACAACTGAACGTTTTACCTCCAAGTACTGCCTTTCACATTACTATTTTCCAGCATTTTATTCTCACTTTGTTTGTAATACCCCCAGGTTCATCATCATTATTACATATCTTCAAACTTGTTTATATTTACCTGAATTTTTACCATTTGCTTTGCTCACCATTCCTTCTTATACCTTGTTCCTAAATGTATATTCTGGGAGTTTCTTTAATACTAGTATTTCTGGGAGTTTCTTTCTGGTTGTTTACTTCTGCATGGTAAACTCTTTTAGCCATTGTTTTCAGGAAAATGCCTTGATTTTGCCCCTCATGTAAAGAATGGTTTCGCTGGAGACAGATTTCTAAGTTGACAATTATTTTCTTTCAGTACTTAGACGATACTCTTTTCGTTTTTGTGGCTTCTATTGTTGCCTCTGAATGGTCTGCAGTCAGTCTAACTGCCATCCTTTGTTAGTAAGCTATCTTTTTTCTTTCATTGTTTCCAGGAACGTCTTAGCATGGGCCATTCTGCAGCTTTTAGCACCGTATGCCTAGGGGCTCGTTTATTATTTACTTTTCCTCAGAATTGTTGTATCCCCCAAATCTGAGGATTTATGTTTTTCATCAACATTATTAAATTCTCAGCCATTCTTCTGGAACATGGCTTCTGTAGAAAAAAAAAAGTGTTGTGTTTCAATGGAAAACTGCATCCTCTAGAGCACACTGCTCTGAGTGAGCTACGCTAGGCCTGTTACTATCTTTGAGCTATTCTGCAGCACTTTGTAAGCTGTAGGAAAATGACATATGTATAAATTATGTGTTTCTGGTCGTGATTTAACTGATGGTGATGTGACTTCCTGCACCCTATAGATAAATAAGTTCTGTGTCCACTTAAATTCATGTCAACATTCCTTTACTCCATATAAATTGGTCCTGAGTTGATTTCTCCTTTGAACTGGCTCTAGCATTTGCCTAGTTCCTCGTGTCATATGAGTAAAATAAATTCTTTAACATGTGCTCATTTTGTATATCTGTACATAAGTCACAGTTTTACCTTTCTTCTGAAAATAATCTCTTAACACTTCTCCCACGTTCTTTCTATTATTTCCTCCTATAATATAGCAAGTGTGTGTGGGAACACCTACCCTACACATACAAGAAACCCATACTCCACATCTCCCAGGGTTAAGTACATGGTCTCTTCAGTGTGGGATTCATGCTTCCATATCTGCTTTCTGCATGACCTCGGATACACTGTGCTTTATTATTATTATTATTTCTATTTTGCCTTATTTGCAAAATAGAAATAATAATAGTATCTTCCTCAAGAGGTTGTTAATATATGTAAAACATCTGTACCAGGACTTGGCACATAGAAGCACCACGAAAGTGTTAGATATTATTGCAACTGGTCACTATTCTTTCATATTTTCCATTTATTTAGCTTGCTATGATTCATCCAGGAAATTGCCTCTGCCCCTTCAACTGTGTCTTATCTGACACCCAATGTCTCCATTAAATTTTTAATTTTGATGGCTATATTTCTCATGTCTATTAATTTTGTTTTTTTTCCAAAGCTGCTTTTTAAAGGATGTTTTACTCTTTTCTTGTGTTTTCAATTCTTGATTGCATTTAATTATTTAGAAATTATTTATTAGTTTCCATTATCCAAAGTTTAGATCCAAATCTGCTATTTGTTGTGTTTGCTGATATTTGTTCCAAGTGAGCTGTTTCTTTATTCATTTTATAATTTTAATTTTCAACTCATCTTCAGCATGGTTTTTGTTTTTGTGTTTGTTTGCTTTATAATTCAGCTCCATCTTACTTCCTATACTGTTTCAGTCCCCTTAGAGTCTTTGTAACATTTTCCGTAAAATCTAATGAAGGGCGAGACAGAATGAGAGCTTAGGAGAAATACAGGCAACAACAGAGCTGGCGGGAGAGGAGGGTGAGAAAGCGGAAGGGACAAGGGGGAGAAAAGAGCAGAATCCTGTGGCTTTCTTCTCATAGCTGGACAGCCCTCACTCCTGGACACTTACCATCACTTGTGCTATCTGTCAGGCTGCCGAAAACTCCTGGATGAAACACTGATTTACCACCAGCGCAGCTTGGGCTAGGCACACTGAAGCTTCCTGACTGGACAGATTGGAATGAATCTTCAATCTTTTAGCCCCAGAAGGCAGTCCCTCGGGCCCTGGCAACGACGTTGAGCTTCCCCTAGCACAGCTGAAAACAGACAAGCTTCTTTTTCCTCTTCCTGCACTGAAAAGTAGATGCTCTTCTAGCCCAAGTTCTCACCGAGAGTGCAGCATTTCCACAGCGGCACCTGCTTTCTCAGTTCTGACCCACCTCCTATGGGTCAAGAGGGAGGAAGCAAAGGTTTTACTGCTGCCTTAGAGGGTCATCAGTCTTGTGACCCGGGACAGTTCACTGAAGTCTCCAGAGCTCAGTGTGAGAGAGAGAGCTGAACTGCATCTCCCTGAGTCTGCTCGTGGCCTCAGCACTCCTTCTAACACAGAGTCTTAGGTAGCCTATATAAACTGATATTAAAAGGCCCATGACATAGAAAACTAATTTTCCATTCCAAAACTGTGTAACCTACGACACCCTTTCTGGCTCTAGATCTATGAAACAAAGAGGAAAAAAAGGAAAGGTAATGACCCCTGCCAGTGGAAGAGAAAGTGTTCTGCCACTGGTGTTATCGTGTGTACAAAGACTATAAATCACATGCAGAAAATCACATGTGAGTGAAGGGTGACTAGAAAACACAAAGGCAAAGGTAATGATGTTGCCCTCTGCCCACCTGTGCTCCAGTGATCTCAGACCTGGCACTTAGGTGACCTTGGGAACCTCCTACGTAAGTAGGGGCTCGAAGTCCATGCCTGAGGTTCCCCAGTAAACAGCTGAAAAGTGACCAGACTAATTTTTTTTAAGGAAGCTCTTCCCTTTAGATTAAAGACAGTAAAGAAATTAATAAACATTAATCTGAATAAATATGAATTCTAAATAAACTAAGCATATGCTTTCATAAACTACCACTTGCTATGAGAGTATAAATAAAATTTAAAAATGATAAAACAAAAAAATTGTTTTTGTCTTTAAGAAGTCAATCTAGGGGCCGCCCAGTGGCTCAGTGGTTAAGTGCGTGCGCTCCGCTGCAGTGGCCCGGGGTTTGCAGGTTCGGAACCCAGGCGTGTACAGACACATCGCTTGTTAAGCCATGCTGTGGCGGGGTCCCATATAAAGTAGAGGAAGATGGGCAAGGATGTTAGCCCAGGGCCAGTCCTCCTCAAGAAAAAAGGGGAGGATTGGCATCGGTTCTTAGCTCAGGGCTAGTCCTCCTCACAAAAAAAAAAAAAAAAGAAGTCAATCTAAAGATTTCCTGACCAAAATTATACTAAATATTCCCACCAAAAAAATGAAGAAGAAAGATTAATAATGAATTATAGAAACTACACTTGGTTTAGATTAAGTGGAACATATGATCAGGGATCTAATTTTCTTTATGAATAAATCAAGTTGGTATGACATGTTTGGAAGGAAATTTCACAAAATGTAACAAGAGCATTTAAGAACCTTAAAAATTCCATGTTTTGTCTGGAAAAGTATCCACGATTAAAACTGGAAAAACATCTACGATTAAAACAATTATAGTTACACATATGTTTATTACTTTTTTCTTTCTTTCTTTTTTTTTTTTTTTTTGCTGAGGAAGATTCACCCTGAGCTAACAGCTGTTGCCAATCGTCCTCTTTTAGCTTGAGGAAGATTCACCCTGAGCTAACATCTGTGACACTCTTCTACTATTTTCTACTATTTTGTATGTGGGTCACCACCACAGATGGGTGCCGCCAAGTGGTACAGGTCTGTGCCCAGGAACTGAACCCAGGCCACCAATATGGGGTGCACCGAACTTAGCCACTAGGCCATGGGGCTGGCCCCTGTTTATTATCATTTTTGATAGAACAAAAATTAGAGCTCATACTTTCAGTTATGGAAAGATAAAACAGGCATATTTTTACCTATTGGCTACGGACTGAATTGTGTCCCCCTACAATTCATATGTTGAAGTCTTCAACCCCAGTGTGATTATATTTGGGGATAGGCTTAAAGGCTTAAAAAGGTAATTAAGGTTAAATGAAGTCATAAAGATGGGGCCCTACTCTAATAGGACTGGGAGCCTTGTGAGAAGAGGAAGAGATCTCTTTCTCTCTCTGTCTCTGTCTCTGCCATATAAGGACACAGTGAGAAGGCTGCCACCTACAAGCCAGGAAGAGAGCTCTGATTAGGAACTGAACTGGCTGGCTCCTTGATCTTGGACTTCCAGCCTCCAGAACTCTGAGAACTAAAAGTCCCCATTGTTATGTGTCCATTAAAACCTCTTTAAATGCTTCTTGGGAACAACACAGTATAAAAATAAATAAGAAATAATGGCCAGAGGATTCTGCCCCAAATAAATACCTACTTTGGAAAAAAAATAAAACCAAAAACAACCCACCCAGTGTCTGGTATTTGGTTTTAGCAGCTCAAGTTGACTAATACACTATTCCTTCCATTAACTATGACTAAAAACTCTGAAAATAATACATAAACATAAAGAGACTGTGAAAAGTGCAGAGAAGAAAGCAAACAGAATGACACGAGGCCCCTGGGTTTCCATTTGTCTCCTGTATTCCAAACTATATGCAGGAGAAGCACCCAAAAGAGTAACCAAAAAAAAAAAAAAGTCTTGAGAAAAGCCTGCTCTGTCTAGCCAAATGACCAAGAAAGGGCAGCCAGGTAAACAGAAAACTTTCAGACAACAGCCTTTCCTCAGCTAAACACCAAAGAAAAAAAATCATGTTCCACCACCAACCCCATCAGCAAAGACCAAGAGAGGACTCTAGACTTCAACCAACGTATACATACCAAGAAAATATTATCAAAAACAGCAAGAATGACTATATTATTATCAGATAAAGTAGAATTTAGAGCAATGAAAATTACAGGGGATAGATATGAATTTGCATATTGATAAAGGCTCAATTCACCAAGAAGACACAGCAATCATAATTCTTTCTCAAACAAACAAGCTGAAAAATATGTGAACCAAAAACAGAAGTGAAAAAAAGAAGCAGGGGGCCGGCCCCTTGGCTTAGCAGTTAAGTGCACTTGCTCCGCTACTGGCGGCCCGGGTTGGGATCCCGGGCACGCACTGACACACCGCTTGTCCGGCCACGCTGAGGCCACGTCCCACATACAGCAACTAGAAGGATGTGCAGCTATGACATACAACTATCTACTGGGGCTTTGGGGAGAAAAAGGGAAAAAAAAAAAAAGAGGAGGAGGATTGGCAATAGATGTTAGCTCAGGGCTGATCTTCCTCACAAAAAAAAAAAAACAAAAAAAGAAGAAGAAGCAGATAAATCCACAGGTACAGTTGGAGACTTCAACACATCTCTCTCAACAATTGATGACAGAACAACTAGACAGAAAATCAGCAAGGATACAGAAGAACTTAACTCATCATCAACCAATAGGACCTAGTGGACAGAACACCCTTCCCCCAACAACAGCACAAACCATTCTCTTCAAGTCCCCATGGAGCATACACTAAGACAGACCATATCCTGAGCCATAAGACAAACCTCAACAAATTTAAAAGAATTGAAACCACACAGAGCATGATATGTGCCCACAACCAAACCAAATTAGAAACAAATGACAGGAAGATAACACAAAAATCTCCAAACACTTGAAATCTAAACACCAAATTTCTAAATAATTTATGAGTCAAAGAGGAAGTCTAGAGGAAACTCAAAACATACACTTCACCAAAAGAAAATAAAAATACAGCATATCAAAAGTTGTGAGATGCAGGTAAAATGGTGGTGGGGAAATTCATAGTAGTAAATGATTACATCAGAAAAAGTCTCAAGTCCATAATCTACGCCCACTCAAGAAACTAGAAAAAAAAAGAGACAAATAAACCCATAACAAGTAGAGGGAAGAAAATAATAAAGATGGGAGCAAAAATCAGTGAAAGTGAGGGGAAATCAATAAAACAAAAATCTACTTCTTTGAGAAGATCAATAAAATTGACAAACCAATATCAGGAATGAATCTGAGCATATCACTACAAGCCCTGGAGACATCAGAAGAATGATAACGGAATGCCACAAACAACTCTTCATACATAAATTGGACAATTTGGGTGAAATACACCAATTCCTTGGAAAACACAAACAACTAAAACATAACCAGGAAGAAATAGGTAAGCTGAATAGCCCTAAAACTATTAAAGAAATTGAACTAATAATTTAAAAAAATTCCTGAAAAGAATTCTCTAGATCCTGATTGTTTCACTAGAGAATTCTACCAAACAATGAAAGAAGAATTAACACCAGTTCCATAACTCTTTCCCAGAAAACAAAGGATGAGAGAATAGCTATCAACACATTTTAAGAGGCTAATATTATTCCGAAACCAAACCTACAAAGACAGTACAAAAATAAATAAATAAATAAATAAATAAATAAAACAAAAAGAAAAGAGAAAGCTACAGACTACATTCCCTCATAAATAGACACAAAAATCCTTGACAAAATATTAGCAAATATAATTCAGCAGCATCTATAAAGATTTATACACATGACCAAGTAGGGTTTATTCCATGGGTGCAGGCTGGTTCAGTATTTCAAAATTGATCAATGAATCATCCATATTAAGTGGCTAAAGAAGAAAAAGCACATGATTATATTAACTGACACAGAAAAAGAGAATGATAATATTCAACACTCATCCATAATAAAAACTTTCAGAAAACTGGAATAGAGGGGAACTTCCTCAGCCTGATAAAGGACATATACTAAAAAACTACAGCTAACATCATACTTTATGGTAAAAAGACTGAATGCTTTCCCCCTAACATCAGGAACAAGGC
Source organism: Diceros bicornis minor (assembly GCF_020826845.1). Lineage (NCBI taxonomy): Eukaryota > Metazoa > Chordata > Mammalia > Perissodactyla > Rhinocerotidae > Diceros > Diceros bicornis. The sequence continues at coordinate 77,515,240 of NC_080744.1, forward strand.
AAAGGTATCTATCTGCTTTCAACACTCTATTCAACATAATACTGGAAGTCCTCACCAGGAGAGTAAAGGAAATAAAAGGCACAGAGATCAGAAAGAAAGAAAACTGTCACTATTTGCATTTGACATAATGATAGAAATCATCTATACGACTACACAGAAAATTCCAAGAAATCTCTAAAAATAAAACACCCAAACAAAAAACCCCACAACAACTTCTAGAATAAATGAGTTCAGTAAAGTCAGAGGATATAAGATCAACATAAAAAAAATCAATTGTATGTCTATATACCAGCAATCATGGAATCTAAAAATACAATACCATTTACAATCACTAAAAAAAAAATGAAACTTTTAAATATAAATCTAACAAAACACGTACAGGACCTGTATGCTGAAAATTACAAAATGTTGATGAAGGAAATCAGAGAAGATTTAAATAAGAGAGACATACCATGATCATGGATTGGAAGACTCAACATAGTATGTTAATTATCCCCCAAATGTTGTTGTTAATGCCGTCCAATGGATTAGGACTCCTAGCGACCCTGTGTTAGCAGAGAGGAACCCTGTCCAGTCTTTTTGCGCCATCCTTTCACCTTCTGGTGCTGTATCAGACAATGCTCCACTGCTATTCATAGGGTTTTCATGGCCAATTTTTTTGGCAGTGGGTGGTCAAGTCTTTCCTCATAGTCTATCTTAGTCTGGAAGCTCCACTGAAACCTGTCCACTATGGATGACCCTGCTAGTATTTGAAGTACTGGTCACATAGTTTTCAGCATCACAGCAACTCGCAACCACTACAGTATGACAACTGACAAATGGGTGGTTGTGGTTCCCTGAGCAAGAAACGTACCCAAGCCAAGGCGGTGAGAACGCCTAATCTTAACCATTAAACCACCAGGGCTGGCTTCCCCAAAACGATCTGTAGGTTTAACAAAATACCTATCAAAATTCCAGAAAAATTTTCTGTAGACATAAAAAAGGTCATTCTGCAATTTATACAGATAGGCAAAGGAATTAAAATAGCTAAAACAATTTTGAAAATAAAGAATAAAGTGGGAGGAAATACTCAATGTTAAGCCTTACTATAAAGCTAAAGCAAGCAAGACAGTGCAGTAATGGTAGAGGGATAAACACAGAGATCAACAGAACAGAACCGAGAACCCAAGAGTAGATGCACACAAATATGGCCAACTGATTTTGACAAAGGTGTGAAGCAATTCAAAGGAGAAATATAGCCTTTTCAACAAATGGTGCTGGAGCAACTGGAAAACCATTGGGAAAAACATGAACCTTGACCCAAGCCTCACATATTATACAATGATTAACAATAATTAACTCAAAGTGAGTCACAGATTTAAATATAAATCTTAAAACTATAAAACTTACATGCAAACACGAGAAAATCTTTGGGACTTAGGTCTAGGCTAAGAGTTCTTAGACTTGACACCAAAAACACAATCCACCAAAGTAAAATTTGAAAAACTAGACTTCACTAAAAAGAAAAAAAAATTGCTCTGTAAAATACTCTTAGGAATATGAAAACAAACCTACAGAAGGTTTGTTTGTACAAAAGATATTTTTAAAACACATATCCAACAAAAGACTCATATTTAGAACATATAAAGAACTCTCAAAACTCAACAGTAAAAAATAAATAAAATAATAAAAAAAGCAACAATCCAACTAGCAAATGGGCAAAAGACATGAACAGATATTTTATTAAGGAGGATATACAGATGGCAAATAAATATACGGAAAGATGTTCAACATCATTAGCCATTACGGAAATGCAAATGAAAACAACAATGAAATATCACGCACCTATCAGAATGGCCAAACTGAAAAATAGTGTTAACTTCAAATCCTGGCAAGCATGCAGAGTATCTCACTCATACATTTCTGGGGGGAATATAAACAGTACAGATACTCTGAAAAAGAGTACAGCAATTTCTTACAAAACTAAACATCTACTTATTATACAATCCAGCAACTGCACTCTTGTGTAATTTATACCAGAGAAATGAAAACTTATGTTCACATAAAAACCTGTACATGAATGTTCACAGTAGCTATATTTATAATAGCTAAAATCTGTAAACACTTCAAATGTCCCTCAAAGGATGATGAGTTTAAACAAACTGTGGTACATTCATACCACTGAGTGCTATTCAGCCACTCTTAAAAGGTTATATAATGTCTGAGTCCATTTATATAAAATTATTGAAATGCCATAATTCTAGACATGGAGACCCTGTTAGTGTTTGCCAGGGGTTAGGGACAAGGAGGATGTAATTATAAAGGGATAGTAGGAGGGATCTTTGCAGTGATGGAACAGTTCTGTACCTTAATTGTGGGAGGAGTTATACATATCTATACATGTGATGAAATTGCTTAGAATTATGCACCCTTACACATACACACACAAACACATATATGTAAAATTGGTGAAATCTTAATAAGCTCTGTGGATTGTACCAATGTCAATTTCTTGGTTATGATATTGTACCAAAGTTATTTAAAATGTTGCCAATGGGGAAATTGGGGAAGGATAAGAAGATGTATCCGTGTACACTTCTTTTTGGATTTCTTGTGAATCTATAATTATTCCAAAATAAAAGGTAAAATTATTTTTTTTTAAATGAGAAGCTTACCAAATGTCAAACAATGGTCAATTAAAATACATCTTCTCAATGGAATATTGTCACCATTAAAAGGAAGATTAGGAAAAGCCCACGGACACATGGAAAATGTTTATGATGACTGAAAAATGCAGTCATTATAACCATATAAAAATGTATTAGGTGGATGGACTGTAGGAAGATATACAAAAAGAAATTTAGCTGTTTAGGGAAGGAGGGACAGAAATTAAGCAATTTGACTTTGTCATGGCCATTGATCCTAGTTTGTTGAAATATAAAGACTTCTTTCTTTGCTTTGCCCTCTGTCTGAGGTTAACTTTCATAACAAATGAGGTAAGGGTCAACAAAGCCAAGATAAAAAGAGTGTGAAACATCTACTAGAAGGACAGAAACAACTGCAACCTTCAAACCCAAATGCTACCTGCCACAGGTCTTCAGTAAGCCTTTAGAGGCACCATCTGGAAGTCTCTAAAATGGAACCCATACTACATTATGCTTACTAAGAACATCAAAGGAACTGTTATAGTCATAACAGATCTTGCCTGTTGATTACAAAATGCATAAGGAATCTATAATGATTCACTAAAATTCTCTAGAATCAATGTATCTCTGGGGAAAATGAGAAGCACTAACTAGGTAAATACCAGGGAGAAGCACTCAGATGTGTAGAAGTAAGTTCCCATTCTCTTTCACCATCAGCCACCAATGGTATGAGCATCATTCAGCATTCAGTTGATCTTTCTTGGGACAGCAAGAGGGAAACAAGAGCGTTAACTGACGTAAGTGTGCAGGCTGAAATTTACGACTTCCAGCCACCAAATTCCTCCCAGCTTCCACCTAATTAAAGGAGTACAAGCTGGCATCCATGCCTAGCATGGCAGAGTCTCTCCAAATTTGGTCCAGGGACCACCTGTGGCAGATTCCTGAGCTGTAGTTCACACCTGCTGCATCAGACCCTGGGGGAAGTAGAGCTGAAGTCGCCATTGTTAACAAGTTCTTGGGAGCTTCTTAGGCAAAGCAGCAGTAAGAAAACCCCCAAACAGAAGAGTCAAAATGGGCAGCAGGACATAGAGCACCCACTTGGGCTGCAAGGACTCAGAGGACCACCAAAGAAACGGCTGAGCAGCCTGAGAGTTTTCCAAGTGCATCGATTGTCTCCTCTTGAACCCCCTGACCTACTGCAGAAGGACTGCAGGCATGGCTTGCACCTGGACAGAGTGGTTCTAGAGCGTGACCCCAAAACCTTCCACAGCAATGCTGCTGCTGTGCCCTGCTTCTGACATCTGGGCGGCTGCAGAGGGAAGAGGGCTAGGAAGAACACACGTGCTACTTCTGGCTGGCTTCACTGTCTTCGAGCTGCTTTTGCAACTTTTTTATAGCTGTCCTCACAGTGGTCTGGTGCATTTGTATCAGGTTGATTCCTAGGTATTTCACAGTTATCCTCACTATTGTAAATGAGGTCCTTTTTTCCATTTTGCTTCACTGTTATTCACTGAGGTGTAGCTCAGTTATTATCTTGTCTTACTCGCACAACTCTCTTACAAGCTCGAAGTCTGTCAGCTGATTCTATTTTTAGGTAAATAATGAACTAGAAGTAATCACAGTGTTGTATTTTCCTCCGTAATATTTAGGTCTCTTATTTTTCATTTGTTCTCTAGTGCTCTGGCCCCCAGAAGATCACTGACAGCAGGGATATTGGCGTCTTCGCCTTGTCTCTGCCTTGGACGTGGATCTAACTTTCCAATGATTAGCTTTATGTTTGCTACACAGTCTTCTTGTGGATAATATTTATCCAATTATGAAAGTTTCCTTCTAGTCTTAGTTTATCATGTGTTTCAATCAAGAATTAGAGCTGAATTTAATAATTTTTCAGTCTCTATTGAGATTACATCTTTGTTTCTTTGTTTAACATGGCTATGTAGTGAATTCCATTAGTAAACCTACCAAGTTAATCCACCCTTGCCTACCTGGAATAAAACTTATTTAGTATTTTTCACTTAATGCACTGCTGGATTTCATATGTCATTTAGGATAAATGCATTCATATTCATGTGTGAGATTTGGTGACAGTTCTCTTCTATTGAGATGTCTTTGCTATGTTAGTTCAATATGCCATGTTAGCTTTATAAATTTCCCATTTTTATCCATGCTTAAGAATAATTTCTATGACAGATTTATCTATTCCTTGAAGATGTAAAATTCAAATGTACAAATGTACCTTTTAAAATGTAAATCTCTGCCTACCTCTTCCATTTTGTACGTATTTTTAAATCTATTCAGATTTTCCACTTTTTAGGTACTTTTAGTAATTTGTATTTCCCTAGAAAATCACCCTTTTCAATGATATGTTCAATTTTTATATATGGTCTTTCATTTATTCATTTGTTTTTTGAGGTTTTTGAAGAACTAGATTTTAGGTTTTGATTTTCTTGATTTTAAATGTGTATGTGCTTGTTTTGTCTTTTTAAAATCATTTCTATTTATGTCTCTACTAATTTTTTCCTTCTACTTTGGGTTTGTTTTGATATGCATTTTCTAATTTTTTGAGGTATAAGCTTAATTAACCAAATTTCAAACTTCCTTGTTTTCTCACTTTTACACACTACTTTGACATATCTCCCTGGTCTTCAGATGTTCACTCTCATTGTCATTCATTCCTTAAAAGACACTTCTTAAAAGTTCCTATAAGCCAAGATTAATTTGAGAGTGTTTTTTAAAAAAATAAGCTGAGATTATATATATATATATACATAGACACATATTACTGTATTCCTATCCCTTTGTTGTTAATTTCTACTTTTATAGCATTGTGGTGGGAGAATATAAGCTATATCATATGTACTTTTATAAAACACTAGATATTATTTGTGGTTCAAAAATAATTTTTGTGAATATTTCAAGTGTGTTTAAAATAATATTTTTTATTTGTTGGATACAAATCTCTCTATATATCTCTTGGTTCAGTCTTAACTGCTTTATTTCATCCTATTAATCATACTTATCATCCTACAATTCTAGTTTTGTCTATTTCTCTTATCTATTTCATCAGTATTGGCTGCGTATATTTTGAAGCTACATTGTTTGCCACATAATTTGTTTTCCCAGGAAATTTGCCTCTAATCAATATAAAAAATTTTCATTTTGTCTCTCTTCATGCCTTTCGTCTTTATTTTTTATTTGTTGAACAAGAACACTACTAAATCTGAGTTCTGTTTTTTTTTTTTTTTGAGGAAGATCAGCCCTGAGCTAACAGCCGATGACAACCCTCCTCTTCTTTGCTGAGGAAGATTGGCCCTGGGCTAACATCTGCGCCCATCTTCTTCTATTTTATATGGGACGCCGCCACAGTATGCCTTGACAAGCTGTGCATGGTGCACACCAGGGATCCGAAACTGCGAACCCCGGGCCGCCAAAGCAGAGCACACGCACTTAACCACTGTGCCACGGAGCTGGCTCCTGATTTCTTTTTATGGCATTTTCTAGACATAACTTTTTCAATCCCTTCATTGTCATTCTGTTGGATCATTTTGATTAAAATCTATCTTCTGTATATATCGAAGAGTTGGTTATTTTTGTTTGTTTAAAATAATCAAAGAGTCTATTTTGTTTTTGGAATTGTCAGGAGATTTAAACCCATTTGCATTTTTGTGATTAGTGATTGTTTTAACTTATTTCTGCTATGCTATTAGTTGTCTTTTTACCATACTTTCTTATATTGTTTCCTACTTTTCTACTCATTCATTGGGTGTGCTGACTGAATTTTTCTCATTCCTTATTTTACGTCTATTGGTTTGGAAGTTATATTACCATTTCAATTACTCTGATATTTACTCAAATACTTAATACATAGATTTACTTGTGCTTTTTTCATTTTGTACATTGTGTACATTTAACTAGAGTGTCTCTATATTATTCATGAACCAGAGAAGCCCTACAGAAAACTCCCACTGTCACTCCTTCTGTTTCTCAAGTTCCTCCCAACCCAAACCTCTCAGTTATTATTTATATTTAAAAATATTACCACTATGACTTTCAGTGGTTTCTTTGCCAACAACTCCTGACTGTATTCCATGTCTACCTTTTTTGGTTTCATCTCATTTTGCTGAAGTATATCCCTGAGTAATTCTTTCAGACATAATGTAAATCACTTGAGTCTTTACCAATTTGAAACTGCCTAAGTGTCTGCCTGAATAGTTCAGTTCAGCAGATTTTATTTTAAAAATAATTTCCCTCTTGGACATTGAGGGTATAATGCAAAGTGAAATAAGTCAGAGGGACAAGGTCGAATACCGTGTGATTTCCTTCATTAAGTAGTAGATAATAACAACAATAAACAAACACATAGGGACAGAGATTGGATTGGTGGTTACCAGAGGGGAAGGGGGGAGGGAGGAGGGTGAAAGGGATAATTCGGTACATGTGTGTGGTGATGGGTTGTAATTAGTATTTTGTTGGTGAACATCATGTAATCTATGCAGAAATAGAAGTATAATGATGTACATCTGAAATTTTTACAATGTTATAAACCAATGTTACTGCAATAAAGAAAAAATTAAAACAAAAAAGAAATATAAAGTCAAAATTTTTCACTTAATAAAGGCACTGATAATAAAAAAATCATAATAATAATTTCCCTCTGATATTTGAAAGTAATGCTCTATTAACTGAGGCAAATTTCTTCCTACTGATTTTTCACTTGGAGGGCTTCTAAAGGTTTTCCCTTTATTTTGGATGTTTTAAAATTTCAGCATGATATTCAAGATATATGTCTCTTTTCGTTTACCTTGCTTAGCACTCAGTCTGCTGTTTGTACATGAATAGATGAATACAACCATCCCATTTCAATTCGGTGGGGAAAAGACGGAATGTTCAGCAAATCATGTTAGAACCATTTCCTATCCTTTAAAGAAAAGTAAAGTTAGACCTTTACCTCACACCATACACAAAATTTCAAGAAACAAACACAAAATAAAAAGTAAACTATTTGGTTTACTGAAAAGTATTAGAAGAAATTATAATAGGATGCATTTGTAATCTGGTATGGAACTCCAAAGCCATAGAGGATAAATAAAAAATAATAATAAAAATATCTGATTTACTAAGCATGTACAATTGATTTTAAGTAAAAGACCATAAATCATGCTAAAAGATAACTGGAGTAATTTAAACTGGATAATCTTTCATGACAGATTGATAGGGGAAGTGAAGGAGAACGGAGAATGATAATTTCTAGGTTAATTGGTTTCTCAGGCTAAAACAATGTACATTTTATTACCCACACCCCACACTCTTTCCAGAAACCCTAGAATTCACTTATTTTTTATTTATTGGGGCTGGAAAGACTGATTGTCAATCCAGCCAGCATGAGTTCCAAGTGCTATTATCTAAGCTCTGGCCTCCATCAATTCCCTACTGGACCTGGGTAATGGCTCCCAATAGCGCATTTGTTCACCGTAACTTGATGCTTTTCCTTGTGCTATTTGCCACACTAACTTTTGGAGAATAGAACATGGTCCCTCTGATGGAGCTCACTGGCCAGGGGGGAGAACAGGAATGTTAAACCTGGATTTGCCACACGACATGCTACTTAGAAACACCAAGTCCTCAATGGCACACAGTGGCCCAGGGGACGGGACTTTGCCGGGAGTCAAGTAAAGAGTTCCAGAAAAGTCCGGTTGGACTGATCTGAATTCCTTAGATTGTAATTCATCCTGACATTATTTTCCTAGTCTTTATTCCCTCCCTTGAATTAAAAGCGAATGCTTTTAGGGTCCTGAAACCTTTGGTCCCTTCCAAGATTATCACTCCCCTAAGAGCCCCATGCCACGGCCTAACTTAGTCTTCTCCCATGAAGGTGCCCTATCTTGCTGCCCCCGGGCCTTAATCTAACTGTTCTCTCCCTGTAGCCACTTGTTCTAAAGTGAGGTGACCACATAAATTATTGTCTAAAATGGGTCACTCTTTGAAGTGAAAGAGGCACTACTAACAGCCGTGCCACGACAGCAGACATAATCCAGGACTGTCCTATGCTGACCTGTTTGGTATGGCCACTCTCCGACCAACAGCTTCTCCCCTCCTCCTGCTGGATGAGGATCTCTCTCTTCCAGATCTTTCTAAGATGGCACAACCCTGACACATGTCATCTTCTGCTCTGTAGGATGATCTCTGAGACCTTGTCTTATACCCACGAAGAGGTTGTCAAGTGTTGTAAAAGTGAAAGGGTTTGGAGGCAAGGCCTTGGCCCTGTGTGAACAAGCCATCTAATCTCAGAAACAGTTTCCTTAATTGTGAACGAGGATAGTAATTCTCAGTCATGAAATCAAATCAGATGAGACCACCCAGGGTAAAGGGATTTGCTATTGATTGCAAATGCCGTGAAGGCAGTGAATGCATGCCTTCCTCTCAGAAGCATGGTATCTTCTCACATAGGGGGTCCTCAGAAAATTCCCCTGAGCTGAACTGACAGCATCAGCTACACTAGCCCCGTGGCATGCCCTACAAGCCTCGGTTTCTCCAGGTTTTGATACATGCGTGGGGCACATGAGCCTGGCACCCCGCAGAGCTGAGGTCCTAGGGGGTCAGGAGCGGACCAGTTCCCCTCTCAGGCATCACTCCCCTGTGAATCACAACTCCCTATGTGCTCCTCCATGCAGGCGGCCAGCGAGCACAGCCCTGGGCGAGCAGTGGAAATTCACAGGGATTCTCACAGAAGGCTGGGGAGGGACAGGATGAGGGTGACCTGACCTTGGCCCCCACCACTGCGCTGCCTGCCCTCCCTTCCCTCAGGCAGCTCTTGATGATCACCGAACTTTCCATTGAATTCCTGTCTCACGTATTTATTACACAGACCCCTACAATCATGTTGGCTCTGTGTCTAATGTCACAAAGATCAATAAGCTCATCTCCAAAAGCCGTGCTCTTGGGCTCGATCTGTCTTGCAGGCCTCAGAGTGCAGGGGGGTGACGTTGCTCAGTGGACTGGCCCTGCACCACAGGCAGGAAGACAGTTTGCCCAGGCCATCTGGATGCAAAGCCATCCCTAGAAAACTCCACTCACATGAGCCCCTGGCCCTGATTGAAATTCTGCTCAGATCCTTGCACAGCGGTTTGCATTTTGTCATTGCATGCTGACTGGCAAGGGATTTGGTCAAAGAAATGTTGGATGTCAGATGCTGAGGAAAGATTATCAGGAAGCCATAGTATGAAAATCCCACAGCAGCTGATGTTGGGAAGAGACAGGCTCCCCTCTTCCAGAATGAAAGACAAAAGGCTAAGGCACAGAGAAGTAAACTCAGAGGGAGGGAGAGAGGAATTATTTCGCTTTGTCTAACCTGCAGAAAAATAAAACACAAGAGTTCTAAAAGCATGACCAGAAGCAGGCCAGCCTGAGGTACGTCAGACTCTGGAGTCAGGCATGTCCTGCTGGGTTATCTCAGGCAAGTGGCTGAACCTCTCTGAGCATCATTTGCCTGCTCTGAGAAATGTGGATGCTAATACTGACTTTGGAGCCATCGGAGCCCTTTGCAGAAAGAGGGGAACCAAGCAGGGCTGCTAAACGTCCGCTAGTGACAGTCCAGGCTGGTGCAGACAGGCTGGGCTCCAAGTCAGCCTGAGGCAGATGAGTGTCGGCTCACAGTGGCTGAATGATGACACACATTCTTGTGTCCTGCCTCTCTCAATTTTACTGAGATGCAGACGAAATAAAAAAAGCAAAACACACTGCTGTAAGCTGGGCATGCAAGCAGAGAACAGACAATAACTTCTGAACAAAAAACCACAGGATGGGAATCAGTTGATAACAAGTCAGAAAGAGAATACGAATAAGTATTTTGACAATTACTCAGACAAAAAAGAAAGGAAACAAAATTCTACAAAAAGGATCAGAGCCTCTCCCATCTCACTCACAGTAAAAGCCAAGACCTGAGACGTGGGCTGCACCCCCTCGTGTCTCTGACCCTCTCCCCCTACACACTCCGGCCACACCAGCCCCTTCTGTTCCTCGGACAGACTTGATGACATGTTCCTGCCTCAGGGAAATCAGAAAAAGATACATTTTCTAAAAGATAAAATCATGACACTTACACAAATACAAAATGAACATGTGTCAAAGATTTAAGTCATTAATTAATGAGGGAGCCAGCAAGGTGTCAGAAACTAATTCTGAGGAGCATCCAAAGAACAGACATGTACACAGGCCACCCAGAACGCTGATCCAATCTGTTAACAGAGGAATCAGTCCACCAGACAAAATCGATTTGCTTCTCTATGGATTAGAGTCATTTGCATTGCTATCAGTTTTCTAGAACTTACAGAGTTGAAAATTAGTCCAAAGGCCATGACAGGCTGAGTCCACTACAGAATCGGACAACCTGGAAGGTGACCACACCTAGCATGCCATAGGACACTGGTCATCTTTCTCTTTTTCAACTTTTTTTTTTTTTTTGGCATTTCAAAGTCTTTCATAACCTTTCCTGATAGGCCTTTGGTACTTGTTGTTCTTTCTGCCAAGAACATTTACCTCCCTGAGGCTGTACGACTTTTTCCTTCACCTCCTTCTAGCCAGCCTGGTGGTCTCAGGCCCCACCTCTGGCTCCCGCACTTGCTCTTCACTCTCCCTGCTGTATTTTCCAGGAGCACCTATAATCTGGTATGTTCTCCCCTCCTCACTTCTCTCTCTCCCTTTCTCTGAAGGGCAGGGATTTTTGTCTGGCTTGATCGCTGCTGTGTCCTCGGATCCTAGAATAGTGTGTGCTGACAACGTGTAAGCCTTCACTAAATATTGGTTGAGTGAATGAACAAATGAAAAACAGCTACAGCGCTGAGAAGGGGAGGTCTGGATGGACATTTCAGAGGATGATTCCGGAGACACAAACACAGGTTGGCCAGGTGCACTCACTTCTTGAAAACAGGCTACTGCTCTACACTCTTCCCGTCACACCTCATTTAGAAACTGCCTCCCTCCAGATTAGGTCAGAATATTTGACAACACGGATGCTATAACTGCACCTCCCAAAACCTCCTTCTCTGAGATCCAAATTACCTTTCCTCAGCTGGAGATTCCTGCCACATCCAAGAGCTGCTACTGATGTCCTTTCAGTGATGGTCTCCCGGGCCTCCCAGCCCCCAACCAGCCATGATTGCACCGTGGGCCTTTGATCACCAAACACTTAACCTTCTTCAGGAGCCATTAACAGTGACCACACTGAATCTAAGAGATTTGTTCCCTAAGATCCCATTCCACATGTGGACCCATGTGATACCATGATAACACAAAAAGCCCACAGTGGAACAGCTGCCACTCACAAGGTTGTGAGTCCTGCCTCTTCTCTGTTACCTTTGTATCCTGCCTGCCTCCTCTGCTTTGGCTGAGAAACCCCCTGAGTCCTAGGACACTTTCCCTACCACTCACATCACTGCTGCCCTTCCCCCAGCCCCCGGGAGCTGCGATTGGATCATCAATCAGGCCAAGGTGAAAACAATTGGAAATTGAGTCTCCAACTCATCTGCACTGTAGCTGACCATGTCGAGAGCTATCTTTCCCGTGCCCAAGGCCCTGACAGCTGCCTACTCCAACCATCTGCAACCCTGCTCAAGGCTCGAGGCTCTGACTATCAGAGCACACTCAGTCCCTGCATGGGGCTGGCAAGCAGAGGTGGTGCCAGGAGGTGAGACCCCTGTCAACCTATAACAGAAGGGAGCTGGCAGATAAACACCCCAGAGAAACCCAGTGGGAATGGGCCCTATTGTGCACAGTAGTAGCCTGCTTTTTAAAGAATTCTATATTGGCTTCCCTCCCTTCCCTGTCTCACTTCTCCTCCCAAATAAACTGCATGCACTAAAATTTCTATCTTGGGTTGACTTCTGGGGGAACCTAAGACACATGGGGAGGGAATACATTCTATTTCATTGGCGACTCATTCATTAGCATAATTGCAAGCCCTCGCAGGGTGGATTGCACTGCACCCAAATGTGGCCTGCATATATCGCCCCCTCCCCAGGCTCCGCCATCAGCCACAGGGTCATGGGAATGTGTGACAGAAAGGGATCTGTAGCCAGAGGACTGCAGTCTCAGAGCCAGACATGAGCCTGCAGACATGCAAATGTAGTTCTGCACAGGCTGTAAGAAAGGGATGGTTGACACCCCATTCTGTCCTAAAAATTCAGAGCCAACAAAAACGTCTTCAAACACATTCATCAAAAAAGATTCCATTATTGTTATGGGATTTTCTGACTGAGCAGCTCAAGAACAGAGAAGGCCAGAGAGGCTGAGGCAGCTGCTTGCAGGTGCATAATGCAGGGGCGGCCAACATGTCGCTGGGGCCCAGGCTGTCTTCTGCAAGTGACTGCCAACACCAGCAATGCCTTTCATTCAATCCAAGGGGGAAAATCGTGAGAAGCCATCCACAATTGCTGCTCACTTTGAGCAAGATTGTATTTGGAAAAATCCTTGAACTGCAAGCTTAAAGTAAAGCAGCATAAAGCAACCAAGAAACCCCTGGAATGAGCACCTGGCAAGGATGCTTTTATCTGCTTGTCCTCTCCTCAGAGCAGCCCGGTCAGCTTGCTGGCGACAGTGTAACTTGCTCACCATCCATCGGGGAAATAAAGCAGCCCATCCCAGAAACGATGCGGAGATGGCTGTTTTGCAGTGACCCAGCCTCATCACAGCACGGAACACGTATTATATCTAAAAGACTATCAGTGGCTCACGCCTGGACTCCCATGTCAAACTGGAACAGAGTGAAAGATGTAATGGACATGTTTGGGATGTTTCCCCTATCCTGAATCAATGCTCCTTTCAAAACCATGGTTTACACAAAGTGATGGCATGTTCCCCTCCTTAAGGAAAGCCCACTACACACACACATTAATGAACCTACATGAACCTACTGAGAGAACATATCATTTTGAGCGCCTGGAAGCCGGCAGAAAGTATTAAGCGTAACATCTCTCAAAATCCCCAGCTGTGTATCCTTGTCTTGGGTTAACTTCTCAGGGAGCCTAAGACACTTGCGAAGAACATATATTCTATTTCATTGGTGACTCATTGATTAGCACTATTACGGGCTGGCAACCTCTCGGGGCAAAGGTACCACCACATGCGAGAATGCCTCAGCACCAAGATGCATGGAAATAATCTACGCACCTATGATGCACATCCTATGGACATGGCCATTTTAGGCAGCATGCTGGGGGACTCGAACCTGCATGTCATGGCAGAGAACACTGGAGAGGGGACAGAGCTGGTTCTCAAATGTCTGGCTGCTTACAGAGCCGAGTAGGGTGCAATAGTCTCAAATTATAAATAATGTACCCAGCATTTCTATAAAATACTCAAATATGCTTGACTGAAACATATGCAATAACAAAATCATTTTTCCTTTCGTCCACTGTGCTTACCTGTTATAGAGAAGAATGTCTGGCTTCCAAATCTGGCCATCTGGGAAACGAACATTCTTCACGCCCGGATATTCTGACATATTCCACTGTAAATAGTGATCTGTCCAAGACTGACACACATAGGAAATGACATTAGCAGCACTTTGCTTCCTTGTCTACTGATATTTCTCATAAGAGATTATTAGGTAAGTTAAAAACCAAAGAGAGTTCCAGACATTTATTTATGTAATTGAGTTGCTATCTATAAAATACAAGGAAATGGGGGATTAAATAATACCTTTCAAAATGACCATGAATAACATAAAAATCACATTTAAGATCCTGCTGTTACCATGACCACATTCAGACAGTAGCATTAAAGTTAATTCCAGTCCACTGCATACTCACAAGCCTTCCTCTCCCACAGCAGATGGGTTATTTCTAGCCAAATGAATAACTGTTTTGCTTTCAAAGTTTTCCATTATAAAGACACTTTGGAAAAATAAATTCACTTATTTCAATTGGAATAAGAACCAGGCTGGAGAAATATGGAATATTTATTTTCATGAAACAACATTGTGCAGCTGCATGGCAACCCCTCAGAAACTTCTAAGGGTAATTTTCTAGACGTGAATTCTTATTTTCCTGTGGGAATAGTGCTTCTGATGCCATAAACTGACAATGCAAACACTCAGCCTTGGTGGTAAGACGCTGAATTAGGACACAAGGATGCAGGTGAGGACTCGGGAAATGTTCATAAACACACGAACACAGTACATCTCCTGGGGCCAGGCCCTAATCTGGTTCTCTAGTGACCTTTGCCAGAGGAAAGCCAGTGCCTGGTGTCCTCCCTCCTCGGACCACGCACATCAGCCCTACCTGGGGTCCACTGCTTCTCTAAAGGCTGCTCAGTGGGACCCGCCTGCAGCTGTTATACAACCAGGAGCACCCCACCAGGGTCTCAGGGCTGCAGGTTTGGACTCAGCAGCTCCTCCAAGTGCTCCATAATCAGGATGGGCCCAGAGACAGGCCCCCATCTTGCATCCAATCCCCCTGGGGCCACCTGTCCTTTGGAGCTCAGATTTTCTCAGATTTAGAAAAGTATATGATGCAACACCCCCAGCTGGGACCAGGGCAGCTCCCCATAATCAAATACCTCATTATCTCTGCAGTGAAACATGCATATTTATACCAAGTGAGAGAAAGAAATGCATCAAGTGCATAGTAATTTCAGTTTGATTTTAGACCCAATGAGTTTGATGCAAAGTTACAAGAACAACATCAAGGAGGGAAAGAAACTGTAATTTTCAAAGCCGTTGAGACCGGCAACAAGGGGTTAAAGGGCGTCCCAGGGATCCCACCATCCTCTGGAGAGAACAGGCAAGAATCTGGAATGGCTGTCCCAGTTCTGGGACTATCTGAAATCAGGCGAGGTAATATGCAAGGGAGTAACATCATTTTACAGCCATGGACTTCTGAGAATGAGGGTGTGTCCATGTATAATGTGCTGAAGTATCATCTGGGGCATTCAAGGTAGAGATCCACCTGGCTGCTGTTTCTAATTAGATGTGTGTGGTTGGGGGAAGGAGGAGAGGAGAGGAGGGAGAGTGGAGGGAAGGTCAAGACAGGACAGCACCGAAGAAGGGCCAGTCTTGTTCAAGTTGTTTGCAGGAATGCCTGGACGCCAGCTAAACTGTGTTTGCTGAGGCCTGCTCCATCTCTGCACCATTTGCCCAGTGCTCCCTTCTTTTCTCTCTCTTATTATGGGCATAAGCCCTTCCAGACCCAGCCCCAGTGATTTCATTACCACAATCTCATAGCTCATGGCTTGCTCAGTGTCGTGCATATGTATACCTGTGCTCACCAGGATCCAGACATGTCAGGAAGATTACACTCCTATTTACAAGAGATCGGGGCACAGAGAAGCAATGTCTTTTTCAGTCAGTCACTGGCTCAGGACTCAGACCTGCGTTATTTGACATTAGCAGAGTGATCCTCCGGCTTTACCATTGTTGGTTCTTCCAGTCCAATCTCTCTGCACTGGCAGACTGTGCACCATCATACGGGGGCTGCTCCTCATCCCTGACGGCGCTGCCCATCTGCTCACACTGCCCTCCCTTACTCCAAAGCCAAACTGGAGGGGCAGAGAGAAGGGCTGCAGGAAGCTTTGGAATTAGACAGACCGGGGTTTGCACCAAGGTTCTGGCAGAGAAGAGCTGTGTGAGCTCGAGCAGGTAAATCACTCTCTCTGAGCTGCAGTTTCCTCCTACATGCCCTACCTCACACGTCGGCGCTGTAAAGATGACCTGAGATAACGTGTGTAGTGGCAGGTAAACATCACATGGCCCTGGTATGCATGCCATAGATGACGGCTTTAGAAGAAAGAGGGATTCCTCCATTTTATTAAATTCTAGAGGATGTGAGAGCTGAAATAACTGAGCTGCAGCTAAAGATGGAAAAGACTGAGTACCAATTCAGTGTTGGGAGCTAGAGTGGGAACTTCGGTGTTGTGTGCCCTGTGAGCCAGGGCAGAGCTCACAATCCCTCAGGTTTCCATGAAGATTTCCTAAGGATGGATGTAGAAAGGGGCCTGTAAACAATCCAGTTCCAGAAAGAGGTTTTCTCTCCTCTCAAAGCACTCACTTCCCAGGCAGATCCCTGGGAAGGTCCTGGAGGGCAGGGACGACACGGAAAAATCTTCCTACACAGCAACCAACATGTTTTCCATATACGGCACCTGAAAATAAGCATCAACCTAGAAAGGCTAACACTCTCAGATCTTCACATCCAGAAGAGCCTGTGCTTCTCACTCCTCTCTCTATTTCTGTGTGATTCCTTCTCATTCAATCTTCGAGAGGAGTGTGTGGGTTATTAAGGCAACATACAAGGCAAGAAGGGGCCCTTGATCTAAAAAGCACGGTAGAGAATCCCAATCCTTCCATGGGGCTGAGAACTGGGCCCATTAGAATCTCTTTTAGAAACTCTTTTTAAATGTGTGTGCATGTGCAGGCCTGGAAATATTTATCGCAAGAGAGAAAGAGAGAGCAAGAGCAAAGAACGGGAAAGTTGTCTTTGTTTTTAGAAAAATATCCATTATGGTATAATAAGAAATATAGCTGGCCATTGTCCCAGGTTCCTACCACAGGGCTCCTAAAACCCTTGGAATTTCCTGAGTGATAGGAGTGTCTTTTGTTATTCATGAAGAGCCCCCTTTGAGCACATCTGAGGTTATTCTAACGAGGTGAGGTGACTTAGGGTGGTCCCCTCCATAGCCTCAGGATGGCAATGTGCAGCTGGTCACCAGAAAGACCAACCACATGACCAGAGGGCGAGAACTGTCAACCTCACCCCACCTCTATCTCTAGAGAGGAGCAGGGCTGGAGATTGGGTTTTAAAAACCCTTGAACAATAAGATTCAGAGAGCTTCCAGGCTGGTGAACACGTCCAGACGCAAGGAGGTGGCTCACCACAGAGCGCATGGAAGCTCCATGCCTCCTCCCATTCCTTGCCCTACGCATCTCTTCCATCCAGCTATCCCTGATCTGCATTCTGTATAATAAATCAGTAAAACATAAGTAAAATGTTTTCTTGAGCTCCGTGAGCTGTTCTAGAAAATTACTGAACCTGAGAGGGGGTAGTGGGAAACTCTGAATTTGAACTCAGCTGGACAGAAGTATGCATAGCATGGGCATCCCATGTGCAGGAGACATCTGAAGTGGGGGCAGTCTTGTGGGACTAAGCCCTTAACTTCAGAGATCTGATGCCAACTCCAGGTAGAGGGTATCAGAATCAAATTGAACGATTGGACACCAAGTTGGTGTCCTGAGAATCAGAGAACTGGCTGTTGGTGTGGAAGACACCAAGTATCTAGTGTCGGAAAACTCTGCACGTACATGTATTTTGAAAATTCTTCCTCTCAACCTATTTTGACCTCAGAGGAAGAAAGCCAGCTTCCTTCTTCCTTCCACTCCCAAAACTCTTTTTCTCTCTGTGAGACATAATGATTGAAACATCACCCTTAACTATGGGTTGCTCTCATGGCCCTAAGCAAGCCACTTGCTGGCTTATCTATGAGCATAATGTGTGGCATTTCTGTGTGTCAGAGAAGAAGTGATAAAGAATGCAGAAATTAAAAAGGTAAACATTTTAGAAATAATTATGGTTTACAATCTAACATTCTGCAACGTGACTACTATTATTTCCATAAGTAGAATTAGAAGGTAAAAAAATAGAGAATAAACATAAGAAGAATGGGAAACAAAGCCAGAAGAATGGTCAAAATTCCAAAATAATACAGATTAAAAAAAAAAAAACGAATGGCTTCAGATGGCTCAAATGTCTCTTCAGAAACTGAAATGGCTTCTGTCATTTCTCCTCATGGATTAAATCCAATTATGTCTGACAGGCCTCCCAAAATGATAAAACTAATCCACAGAGAAAATACACCAGCTGCTTTCACTCAGGAATATGAAGAGGTAAGTAGAGAAACCACCTTCTCTTCCTTCAGTTATCTAAGTAACTGGAAAGTCCTACAAAATCAAGGGTAAGCGAGAGACAGGAAAACAAACTGTAGGTCAAAGAGAATCTAATTTTTTTTTAACTTTTCTGCCTCTTCTATTTTGAATGTATAGAAAATCTATCATCTGGACAATATTGACCTCAGAGCTTAAATACCCTGGAGAAAAGATTATGTGGATTCACATTTTTAGAATAGGAATTCAGCAACATGAAACTCAGGAGAGAAAAACCAATTGCTGAGAGCAATTTCCTAAGCTCTCTGCCCTCCTCCTGTCCACATCTGCCCTCCCTGCGGACTCCGGCCCTGTTAGCCTTCAATATCAAGCTTCACTTATTGTTTGTGCCCATGATTCATGCCGGATCAGGCCAGGCTGGCCACCAGTTGGAGAACACAAAAGACCAGGAATCAAGGTGGTGGTGGTTTTATAAATGTCCCCGGGGTAGCTTCCAATGCCTGTCATGGTGACATCTGAGTTCCCCATGTCCGCACTATGACTGCAGTGGGAAAGCCACAGCTTTCCAGAGGGAAACATTGGCTCAGGTAGATGTTTTGATCATATAAGTATTAAGCTCTATTCCAAACCCAAGATACTTGTGATCCCCTAAAATTCAGTGGGGAGCCAGTGTTACAGCTGCTACATGAGCGACAGGTGCCACTTTCTAGATAAATGTGTCACTCAGCTTTATAAGGTCACATGCAACAAAGGCACCTGCATATTTCCCATATGGTGGGTGCCTGACACAAGTATTAATTAACGATGCCACATCTAGAAACACTAATGCTTCCAGATCTTCACATTTAGAAGAGTCTGTCTTTCCTTCTCTCCCTTCCATTTCTGTAAAGCAGAGATTTCTCCCACCTGCGGACTCTACTGTCCACACGACAAGCCTCCTGCCATGTCTCCAGAGAGTTACTTGATCTTGATTTTTTTTTTTTTTGAGTGTAAATTTCACAACCTGATTGTTAATGGCTTGAAAGAAGAAACTGGGTCTCATCCATTTCTGGGTCCCCCTCACATGGCCCAGCTCAATGCCTTCCATGTAGTAGGTGCTTGAAAAGATTAGTTAAATCAGTAATTGAGATAAAAAGGTGAGTTTTAAAACAAATGAAGCTGCAGATGCTTCTGCAAGTAAAAGTCTTAATTAGAAATAAGTCATGCTTGAAAGAAATTTAGAGCTCTCTGGTGCCATCCCCCAAAGCAAGGGTGTTTATTTATGGAGCACTTGAACTCAATGCAGTAATGCAAAATCCATGTACATTTTTCCTGGAAACCAATACTCTTTAAAAAACAGTTGCCAAATCATATACATTGCTGAAGATTACTGCTTACTGAGGGCAAAGAAATACAGGCACCAGGGAGACAGACCTATCCATGACCTAGTATGTAATGAGCATATTAGGCGTGTCTCTCTCTATAAGAAAAATGTCAACAGCTGCTCTGTACCTTAAAGGGCAAGGGAAACAAAAGGTTTTATGTGAAAAAGGAGGCACTTGCATCATCCCTCGAATTCCCAGAAATTTACCTTTTACCACAGTGTTCAAAAGTTATTTGGGAGTTGGCTTTATTTTGTATCACAATATCTTAGCCCCCACTGGGTTCACCTTGAGTTTTTTGTTTCATTCATTCATTCCACAGAAGTTATCCAGTGCCTGCAGTGGGCTAGGAGCTAGGGGTAAGATCCAAACAGCCCTGCCCTCCTGGTGCACACATTCTAGTGGGGGAGGGAGACCCCGAGCCCATCAACAAATACAGGATACAAAGGATGTCACATGGTGACAAGTGCTTTGGAAACAAAATGAAGCAGGGTGTTATGGATGACATGTTTGTGTCCCCCCAAAATTCCTATGTTGAAACCCTAACCCCAAGGTGATGGTTAGTGGAGGTGGGGCTTTTGGGAGGGTGTAGCCCTCATGAAGGGGATTAGAGCCCTTCTAAAAAGAGCCCAGAGAGCTAGCTCACTCTCTTTCTATCATGTGAGGACACAACAAAAAGATGCCTGTCTGCAACTTGGAAGAGGGCCCTCAACAGAATCCAACCTTGCTGGCAACCACAACCTTGGATTTCTAGCACCCAGACTGTGAGGAATAAATGTCCGTTGTTGACAAGCCTCTCAGTTGATGGTATTTTGTTACAGCAGTCCGAGCTGGCTGAGACACAAGGTAAAGAGAATAGAGTGGGCTGGGGGAAGAGGAGAGGGTTTGGGACAGTACATGGGAACTCAGGGAAGAACTCACTAAAAAGGTAATCTCTAGGAAGAGACTGTTAAGAAGTGAGGGAGAAAATCAAGTGGTTCTTGAAGAAAGAACTTTGCAGACAGGTGGAGCAAGCACAAAGGCCCTGAGGTAGGTGTGTGCGTGGGTGATGTGTGCAGGAAATGAAGGAGGGCAGTGATGGAGAGGAATCGGGGGCCAGGCAGGGAGCCAAACCCACTTCAAGGACTTCAGCTGATATGCCGCTGAATGCGACAGGAGCCCCAGGAGGGAACTGAGCCAGGGAGGCTCAAGGCTGAACCTTCATCTTCTCTTACTAGGATCACGCTGACTACTATGTTGTGAAGAGGCACCACCAGGGGAGGTAAGGGCTGACACAGGAAGCCTGGCTAGGAAGCTCTGTAATAATGGAGGTGAGAGAGGATGCTGGCTTAGGCCAGGGTGGAAGCAATGGGGTTGATGCCCAACGGTTAGACCCTGGATCTATTTTGAAGGTCAAGCTGCCAGAATTTGCTGCCAGACCAGATGTGTGTGTGAAAGACAAGAGTTATGGGTGACTCTGAGGCTTTTGGTGTGAGCAAATCAATACATGGAGTCACTAATTATCCAGATGGAGAAGGCTGTGGAAGAGGTGACTGTAAAAGGGAGCACAGGGGATGGTTTGGAACATACTGGGTTTAAGAGCCTATTGGGCACCTGCTTGGAGTCACCAGGGAGGCAGTCAGGTTGGTGCTCTTAGCTCATCAAAGGTGCTTTAAGCCAGGAGAATGGTCCTGGAATGATGAATGGCTGGAAAGAGATGAAGAGACAGCAGAAGGGATTCAGGAACCATCAGTGAGTTGGGAGGAAAGCCTAACAGAGGAGAGGTATCCAGACACTGAGTGAAGAAGGATTTCAAGGAAGAATCAGCTCCATCAAACGCCCCTGAGAGGTCAAGATAAAGGGGAAAAATTAATCCCTGGAAAAACCAGAACAATGGTATTCCTACCCATCGGGGAGGGGTTAGGGTAGGGTGGGAATTGGCAGGTAAGGGACACTAGGCATCACCGGGGAGATGGGGCAGTTCTGCTTCCTGAGGGGGGTCGTTCCTGGCAATTCACTGACTGATACACTTAGTAAGATCTGTGCATTGCATTGTATGTGAATTTTACCTTGAGAGGAAGGAAAAAAATTATATGAACTCAAAGATCTGCATGAAATATGGAGGTGGAGATGCACTGATGTCCACTCTTCTACTTTGAACTGCATTAAAAAATAAGCTAGATCAATAGACAGATGGATAGATGGCCAGATATAGGATAAAGCAAGTAGAGTAAAATGCTAATCACAGAATTTAGGAGGTGGATAGATGGATGTTTACTGTAAATTCAACTTTGCAGTATCTTTTTTTTTTTGTGAGGAAGATCGGCCCTGAGCTAACATCTGCCAATCCTCCCTTTTTTTTTCTTTTTTTGCTAAGGAAGACTGGCCCTGGGCTAACATCCATGCCCATCTTCCTGTACTTTATATGGGACGCTGCCACAGCATGGCTTGACAAGCGGTGCGCACCCGGGATCCAAACCGGCGAAACCCGGGCCGCCGCAGCAGAACGCACGCACTTAACTGCTTGCACCACCCCACCGTCCCCCTATTTTGCAGGATCTTTAACATTTTTCATCAAAAAAATTGGGAAAAAACATTACTCATAGCACTTAACAACCTGGGATTAGTGGTTTGCTTGCCCAAAGCCAGACAGGGGTGAATCTAGCTGAAAATGAAGAGGAGAGGATGAGGACAGTGGGGACACACTGCCTGGAGGAATCCTGCTGTAAAGGTGAGGAGGAAACCAGGGAGTTGCTGGGGAGGTTGATGGGGATGTACTGCAGCATGTCTGCATGCTACTGAGATTGACCACGGGCACTATGATGACGCCAGAGGCATAGGGACCACTGTGGAAGCAAGGCTCTCTGCAGCTCCCAGGAGGTGGGATCTCGTCCACTGGAGGAAGGGCTGGCCTTCGAGGGGAGCACAGATTCTGCACCCACGGCAAAAGGAAGGGAGCTAGGGTAGGTGGGCACGTGTGAGGCTGGGACTCGCTCACTGAAGAGTGTTGCTTTAAATCCTGTGGGGAAAACTCTGAAAGCTTTCTATTTTGTTCATTATGGGTAGGTTCTACAAGGGGTCTCACACATAGCTAAGCGCACCCCGGGACATGCAGCAGATAGCTGTAAGTGAGTCTGTTTTCTCTTCCTCAACTTCCCCTTGTATTCCCACTAAAACTCACCTGTCTAAGAACCATCTGGGAGTATCCTTTGCCTCCGAGTTCACTTCTCCCAATCCCAATTTACAAAGAAAAACCATTTCCTTTATCTCAACTTTTATCTTGAGACATTGACCCAAGAAGCAAATAAAGAGTCAATTCAAAATACCAGTGTCTATATGAATTGTGTTAAAAATTGGGTGACAAATACTTTCAAAGATCAGGTGGGCTTTAATTCTTTTAATTCTTTGCTTTCAGAAAAATTGAAGGAGAAACTAATCAAGTTGTCATCTGATACTTTGAAGAAAACTATATTATTTTTGGCATGCAATCTGGAGGAAGTTCAAGGAATTGAATTGCACTGCTGTGACAAAATGCCTTTCATTATGAGCTACACCTGTTACTACATCTACTTTTAAAAGTTATAGAATTCATGGTAAAATCTGTATCAACATCTCGATTCTAGTAATAAACAAGTCATCTATGAATACATAAATGAATTTAAAACAAAACCCCATCTTTGGTAGAGAGATTAATTTCCAACTTTTTATGTTTAATAATTATGTATTAAAATTTATAATTAGTGTCACCTTGATGAATTATAGACCAATAATCATGGTAATCCTAAATCAATCCAGAGGAAAAAAATTTAACTCTTATTTTCTGAAGGAATAATTTTTATGTAAATATTTACATTTGAGAGAACCAAGACAGAATGATTAATAAAAGACTTTCAAACATAAAATTATATCATATTAGGATAAAGTTCTGTGTGGAAAGTGGAATAGAAGTGCAAGCACAAAGAGAGAAAGGGACTATGTAAAATATCCGGCAGGTAAAGAAGGGCTTGTTCGTATATTTTTTAAATGAATGATATGGGCATCAAATCATGTGGTATTAGATCCCACTTAAAATAGAAAGTAAGAGTTTTATTTTTAAATGTCAATATTTACAATTTGAGGGAAGCGACATCATTTGCAGTTAACTAAATGTAGATTAGAATTTTAGGATATCAAGCTAAAATTCCATGAACGGAAGAACACAACATTTCAAAATTCTCACAGAGGTCACCAGAACAGGAAGAGTGAAGACCTCTCTGGCTTAGGCAATGCTCTGTGGATGCAAATATGCCACTCTGGAGGGTGTGGAGAGCAAGGCAGGCACTCCTGAGCCCTGGGGACCGGCTACGGTGCAGGCTGTGGATATCTAAATGCAGATCCGCATCTTTTTTTTTTTTTATTATAATTTTTATTTATTTATTTATTTTCTCCCAAAGCCCCAGTAGGTAATAGTTGCACATCCTTCTAGTTGCTGTACGTGGGATGCGGCCTCAGCATGGCCGGAAAAGCGGTGCGTCGGTGCGCGCCTGGGATCCGAACCCGGGCCGCCAGCAGCGGAGCGGGCGCACTTAACCGCTAAGCCACGGGGCCAGCCCCAGATCTGCATCTTAAAACTTGTCTTGCAAGAAGTGCTTCTGAAATTTCCCCAAATCACCCTGTAGTGAAATACAAGCATGCGCTGGGTCTTGCAGAATGCAGAGCGACACATCCAAAGGCAGGATGTTCTACTTCACTGTTGACCTATGTGGAGTCAGGGTCGCGGCTTTTCTCAAGGGACCTGTGCTTTCTCTGCGATTCCAACACAAGCAACTCGGAAGCAAGAGCAAGAAGAGCCGTGGGCGAGGACCGCCACTGTCTCAACTTACCATTTGCAGCCAAATGTTGGTTGTTAAAACTTGGTTCTTCTCATCCTTTAAAGGAAAAAAAAAAAAAAACATAACTATGGTTTACACGGTTTACAAAAGAAGGAATGATACAATTATTCCTGCAGGAATCTCAGTGCTGGGACTGCCGGAGTGTGTGGAAATCAGATGCACCAAGCACTTCCAAATGCACTCAAGCAGCATTTCCCCAGAGTGAAGCTTTTCTATTTATTCACATTTATTACAGAGCACTTACAAAAGACGGAAAAGCATAAAAAGGGAAATTAAAACTCTGAAAGCTAACCTCCAGATATGACACCTGCCAATGTTTCAGCTTATTTTTCTTATTAGTACATTTTTTATAACTTAAGAAAATATATAAAATTGGATGCAAATTCCAATTTTTTAAGTCAAATTTATTACCAGAACATATATCGTTTTAAACAACTAGAAGTATTTTATGCTTCCCTCCCTGGGAAAGGGTCAGCCATGTGCTGATGATGCTGTGTGGCCATGTTCTCCCCGGTCCCTGAGGGTCTGCCTGCCTCTTCTCTCATCCTCTACATACCAGGCAGCATGCCAGGTTCTTGATACTCACCTGTAAGGTAAATCCTGTCCAGGTGAGGAAACTGAAGGTCAGAAGGGTGAGGCGACTTTATGAAGGAGCCATTCAAACTTGGATCCTTCTCACTCAAAAGCCCCTTTTTCCACATTTCCAAACTGCCTAAGTGTGGGATCCAGCAGGGCGCCAAGTCTGCACTTAAAAACGAGCTTGGGATAGTGCATCAACTGTGGCTTTGCCCCAGCACAAGGCACCTAAAGAAGATTCTAGTCAACATCAGCTTTTCCAACTGGGATGCAACCAGCTTTTTATCATAGCTGGCGAAACCCAACATGGCCTAGCAAAAGCTAGTGCACATGGAGAAAAATGAGCACGTTTCCTGCAAGAGTTATACTGAGAACACTGTTATTCAGTACTTGGCACCCAATTTCAACCTAAAGGATTCTGTAAATTAGCAGTTGCCACCCTCTCCAGGAGAAAGTATTTATTAATGTTCCCATGCACACATGCCCAGAAGCCAAGACCGTAAGCTCCTGCAAGAGGAACTACCTGGCCTAGTTCACTGATGGCATTCACAAAAACAGACAGAATGGCAGGAATAACATGACATCTGCTGGGGCGTGGACAGAGGGCAGGGATGCAAATGAGAAATGGATGCTACTTCTCATTAAAATAAAAATGTGTTGAACATGTAAGAAGTTGGCAGAGATTCTTTGATGCATCAATGACCCTGCCCCACCTGCTCACATCCTGGGCACCTTAAAGAGGTGAAATTGTGGAGGAGGGGGACTGTGAATCCCACAGAGAAGATAGAGCTGACTGGGGAGGGACAGAGGACGAAGTCCCAAGGGTCCAAGGTTGGGGGCTGTGTCCAGAAGAAGCTGCCAATTTGGTTACAGGAAAAATACATCCCCCATTTTGCAAAATAAAACATGCCAGGGTTTTGGTGGAAAAAGTTGTGGAGAGGGGCCGGCCCCCGTGGCGCAGCAGTTAAGTGCACACATTCCGCTGCTGGCAGCCTGGGTTCGGATCCCGGGTGCGCACCGATGCACCGCTTGTCCAGCAATGCTGAGGCAGCATCCCACATACAGCAACTAGAAGGATGTGCAACTATGACATACAACTATCTACTGGGGCTTTGGGGAAAAAACGGAGGAGGATCGGCAATAGATGTTAGCTCAGAGCCGGTCTTCCTCAGCAAAAAGAGGAGGGTTGGCATGGATGTTAGCTCAGGGCTGATCTTCCTCACAAAAAAAAAAAAAAAAGTTGTGGAGTTAACACTTCTCCATACTGTGTACTGAGCAAACGGTCCCAACAGAGCCATACATTTGAATTGCATGAGTACTCTAGTTCAAGTTCAATCTCCAATACTATTTGAAAGCACTGATAAACTCTTTTAGGACATATATCTGCTGCTTCAACTTATTAAGAAGTTGTTGCTTTTAATGGACTTAAAATTAGCCAGTGTTCCATTTAGATGGCTTTTCTTCTTTTAATTGAATCTGTGTCTTCATCTTCCGAGAGAAAGGCTACTGTGGTTTGGGAGCTCAATTATTACCAATCTAATTAAAAGGCTTTCTTCTTTCCAACATTCTAACTGAAACCTCATTAGAGTGAAACGGAATTTCTGTGGTGTGCAGCAGCACGGGACTGAAGTACAGCGTTTCAAACTGTAATCAACACCGAGCAGCCACCAGCCACTGCCTGAGAGCGCAGCGATGCCAGGTCGGGGAGCCCTCCACGGAGACTAGGGAGGAAAAGCCTGCAGAACCAGCAAAGAGGCTGCTGTCTGCATTCCCCTTTCCAAAGCCACAGTTGATACACTATCCTAAGCTCCAGTTTCAGTGCAGACTTGGCGTCCTGCTGGATCCCACACTTAGGCAGTTTGGAAACAAGGAAAAGGAGGCTCCTGAGTGAGAAGGATTCAAATTTGAATGGCTCCTTCACAAAGTCACCTCACTCTTCTAACCTTCAGTTTCCTCACCTGGACAGGATTTACCTTACAGATGAGTGGGTCTCCTTCCTCACCTTCCCATCCCAGGGCCACCCACTGGCTGAGTCTCACGGCTCTCAGTCTGCACTGTGACAAGGTGTTTCACCTCCTTCCCACACCAGTGTGCAGTGTGCCCCCGCCCCAGACTGAATGTTTCTGTCCTCCCAAAATTCATGTGTTGAAACCTAACCCCCAGTGTGATGGTATTAGGAGGGGCCTTCGGAAGATGATTAGGTCATGAGGGTGGAGCTCTCACGACTGAGATTAGTGACATATAAAAGGTATCCAAAGAGTTCCCCTACCCCTTCTGTCATGTGAGAACCCAGCGAGAAAACAGCTTCTATGAACCAGGCACCAAATCTGCTGGTGCCTTGATCTTGGATTTCCCAGCCTCCAGAACTGTGAGAAATAAACATGTGATGTTTAAGCACCCCAGTCTGTGGTATTTTTGTTACAGCAGCCCGAGCTGGCAAAGACAGCACCCCCCCACACATAGTCTGATCTGCACTCAGCTCCAGATGGGGCTCTGGGCCCTTCTCCAGTGCCACTGCTCAAAGAATCAAGTCTAAAGTCCTTAGTGCCGCATACAAGTCCTTTCTACAAGCCACAGTTTAGCCAAGTGTTCATTCATCCATTCATTCATTCATTCAAGAAATATTTATGGAGCATTTCCTGTTTCAGGCATCATGCCACCTGACATGTACAGTGGGAACTGAGCAGACATTGTTCCTGAGCTCATGGATATAAAATGTGCAGATGGGGGTGGGGGGCGGGATTACACAATTCAACAATGGCACACCTATAATTACAAATGGTGACAAGGTCACAGAGGAAAGGAACAGCACCTTCAGAGAGGATGACAGGGAGACAGACTTTACCCCCAGTGACAAGGGGTAGACTCCTGAGGACAAGCCTTCACCTTCACACCCTGTGATCCTGTAATACCAAAAGACATGCCCCTCATGCTCACCGAGTACACTCCCTGCTACTTCTCGCTTTCTGGGTCCCACCCTGCCCCACACCCTCCTCCCTTTTCCTGCTGAAGCTCAGGGCTAGGCAGGCAGCACTGGGCTAGGGCTGCCTCCTGACTCACTAGGGGTTCCAAGCAACTCAGGCAGACCTATGGCTTCCAACAGCAGAACCGGGAGCAGCAAGGAGAGGCACTAGGGAGGCAGACCTCAGTTCAACATGAGGAAGAACCTTCCTGTCCAACAACAGTGCAGCCTATTTCATCAAGGACCTGGCAACCAGTTCCTGGAGTGGTAAACACAGAGGACAGCCACCTGCCTGGAGAGGACACTGACACCCCTTCCCACCCCACCCCCGTTAGCTCTCTGAAGGTGTGGCCCAGGTGACCCAGGGCCTGCACAGTCTGCAGCGGCCAGGTCTCCTCCCCTACCCTGGTGTTCATGTCCTCCCACCCTGGCCTTCTGCCTTCCTTCCTGCCACCCCTCCACAGTGCCCTGCTTCCTGAGCAAGTCTTTGGCAAGAGGGCCGAGGCACAGGACAACTTCAGCTCTGCATTTAACTGCCGCCGTGCCTCAGAGTTTGCACATCACTGTGCACCCTGAAGTGAGATGGAGAACTGGAGATGGTGATCAAGGCCTTTGGTTTAGAAAGTCAGCAGATGGATCTGCAGTTCCCAGATGTCCCTCTGGCCTTGGGCAGAAGGATGTTCCTGGCAGTGCATGCAGGGGCTCCATTCCCATTGACCAGAATCTTCAAAGGGACAAAATCCATTTCTTCACCCCAGGAGGGAAACTTCCTTCTCTCTCACCTAAACACCCACCACTGACACCAAAGCCACTAGTCTCCTGTGCTGCACTTGAACTTGTGTGAAATCATGAGTCAGCTGATGAAGCTGGATTCTACAGTCTCTTCCATCACAAGCTGGATGGCACACTGGTCAAACATTGGGATTCTTGAGGGGAGGGGAAATGATATTCCCAAACTCTAGCCCCAAACCTTGTTCCAAGGGTCTCTGAATAAATAACTAGGCACATTCCCTGAAGAACAGCAAGCAGCACAGGATGGGTTTCAGTGATTCCACACCCTCAGGGCACCGCCTGGCCATTACTGCCCTGGCCCAATCTGGCAGGACAGCATGGAGGAGCAGACTCCATGCCAGTAGAAGACCCTGTGGTCTCCAATCTCAGCTCCCCAACCATCAGGCACTTGGTTTCTGTGGGTTTCAATTTTCTCTTCTGGGAAATGGGGAGATACCAGCTGCCCCAACCATCTCCTAGAGTGGGAGGGACAAGGGCAGCGTCACACAAGCTGTGAAGCGTGACTCAGTGCCAGTGGCTGTCCCTGGATAGCTGCTCACACACACACACACGGCTCTCCCCCCAAGACCCGCTCTTCTTCCTGCCCCCGGGACCAGACAGGAGGAGACAGGACCCACAGCTGCCATGGAATCACAGAAGGCCTGTGTGGCAAAGCACACCCCAAACCAACAGGTTTTATGCCTCTTGTTTGTTTTTTAACCTGAGCACTTCAGAATATTACTCAGCTTTAAAAAAAGAAGGGAATCCTACCTTTGCAACAGCATGGAGGAACGTGCTAAGTGAAATAAGCCAGACACAGAAAGACATATACTGCATGATTCCACTTGTATGAGGAATCTAAAATAATCAAACTCAAAAGCACAGAGTAGAAGAGTGGCTTCCAGGGGTTGGGGGAGAGGGAAATGGGAGGTATTAGTCCAAAGGTACGAAGTTTCAGTTCTGCAAGATGAACAAGTCCTAGAGATCTCCTGTGAGCATAGAGCCTATAATTAACAATGCTGTATTGTATATTTAAAAATTTCTAAGAGGGTAGATCTTACGTTAAGTGTTGTGAAAATTAATAAAGGAAAACCTCATCTAAAACGGAGTCAGCAGCCAGCCCCAGGGGCCTAGTGTTTAAGTTTGGCGCCCTCTGCTTCAGTGGCCCAGGTTTGGTTCCCAGGCATGGACCTACACCACTCGTCTGTCGGTAGCCATGCTATGGTGGCGGCTCACATACAAAAAGAGGAAGATTGGCAATGGATGTTAGCTCAGGGCAAATCTTCCTCAGCAAAAAAGGAAGGGAGGGAGGGAGGAAGGGAGGAAGGGAGGAAGGAAGGAAGGAAGGAAGGAACGAACGAACGAACGAATGAACGAACGAACGAACATGGAGTCAGGAGGCCAGAAGGGGGAGCTCCCAGGCAGTACCACTCAAGGTCAACTACAGGAAGACAGTCAATTACAGACCCCAACAGAAAGCAGTCAACAGCAAATAATCATCAACTACAGGAAGAAATGTACATTGTATCCCAAACAAAAATCAACTACCCCAGCAACTCAGCCAACGACAAGACATCACCACCCTGAACTCTTGCTTTTCTCAATGGACATTTTGTTTAAAACAACTCCTCCCAATTTCTTCCTTTTTCTCTATAAAATAAGGCTCCTCTCCCTTATTTGTTGGATTTGCCTACGGTCCACCACACCATGCACATCCCAGATTGCAATTCTTTGGCTATTCCCGAATAAACTTGTTTTGCTGGTAAAATAACCGGCTGTTTTATTTTTAAGGTTGGGAGTGTTCTTACCACAGAAATAATAATAATAATAATAATAATAATAATAAATGAAGAGGGCAGGAGGAAACTCTTGTAGGTGATGGCTATGTTTATGGCATAGATTGTGGTGAGGGCTTCACTGGTGTATGCTTATTTCCAAACTCATCAAATTGCATATGCTAAACATGCACAGCTTTTTGAAGGTCAATTATACCTCAATACAGCAGTTTTTAAAAAAAGTAAACTTTGATTTAGGCAGCATGCTTTTTAAAGTCAATCTCCTGGAATAATCATATATCTGCTTTACATTACAACTATTCTGATGATGTGTAATGTGCTATCTTGCATTTCTAAAGCAACTATTCTTCCGGAAGTTATAGGGTGATATTCTTCAACATTACTTTACCGAGCTCCCAATACTTTCTCTTTGCTTTTATGTAGATGCTAAGAAAAAATAGATAACAATAGATTTGTTAAATTCTATGTAAATTCTTGTTTACAGAGAAAATTGCTAGATAATATAAATTCACATTTGTGTAGCACTCTATAGTTTATAAAAAAGATTGTTTAATCTAATTTAATCTTTACTCAAACCATATTTTTGTCCTAATTTTACAGAATAATAAACTGAGAGACTGTGATTTTCCCTGAGTCAGGGGAATATTAGGTCTGACAAAAGACTCATATCCAGAATAAGAAATAAACTCCTACAAATCAATAAGAAAAAGGTAGATAATCCAACAGAAAAATGGGCAAAAGATGAACAAGCACATGATTTTCACCACAGAGGATGTCAGTAAGCGATATCTCAAAATAATATAGTGAAACGTAAAATAGTTTACATTCTTCTAAATGTCATACACACACACATTTTTTTTAACTCATTGCAGTCTCGTGACAACAACCCAGCAAAGTCAGTACTGTTATTATTCTCATTTAATAATGGGCATTATAGGACAGCTCCCAAATTTAACTTTATATGTCTCTGTTCTGTTTGAATGCTTTATAGCGAGCATATATCACCTTTATAATCAACGGGGGGAGTGCATAAAGATATCAATTGTGAAACAAAACAAGCTCATGGCTCTCGGTCATACAGCTCAGGGTAGAAGCTGATTTCCAATCCCTTATCTACTTAGCTCACTACCTGTGTTTGAGCCACCAGGTGACTCTGCCCAGTGACATAACAGTGAGCACTTTGGTGATGATAACGGAAAATGGTTCCCTTTGGTATCTGTATGGCATAGAAGGCCTGGGAACCCTGAGGTTTCCAAGATACTTCCCGAGGATCAGTGAGGCCAAAACTCTTTTCATTCATTAGAAGTTATCAGCCTGTTTCACCTTCACTTCCTCCCCAGCATTCGGTAGAGCTTTGCAGAGGCCACATGACATATGACATCAGCAGCAGATTGAATGCAGAACAGATAAGAGAATCCAGCTGACTTCTATTCAGCTGTGCACTAGGAGATTTGCAAAAATAAGAAACAATGCCACCCTTCTCACTAAATTTGTTGTTCTTGGAAAAATATAGTTATTTTTCATAAAATATTAGTTATGTTAACATGGCATAGGTTTATTATAATTTTAAATGAATTAATAGACTTTAAAATGTTTTCTTAGTTTTCATTTCTAACACAGTGAATATTGATAGATATAACCCACATAAAAAAAATTGAAGGGGATCTTCAATAACTTTTACGAGAGTAAAGGGTCCTGAGCTTTCAAGTTTGAGAGCCGCTGGTGTAGGGCTTGGCATTCCTAAGACATCCTGGTTCTTGTACCTCGGACCCTGGTCAGAGCCCTGCTTCCTCTCTGTTCTCATTTGGGGGTTGCTCAAGGTCTGTGTCTTGGGGATACAATGTGAAAAGTTTAGACATCACAGGAAGACCTGGGCTCTGCTACTGTCTGGACTTGGGCTGGTCAGGGAGATTTTCTGAGACTGTTTCCTTATTTATAAAAATAGAGCAACTGCCATTTCTCCAGAGTGTTGCAAAGATTAAATAGGTAGTACAATAGAAAGTGCCTAAAACATAGTAAAGTTCTCCACCTTTTAACTATCAGAGAAAAGTTCCTCCAATACAAAGGTACTGGAAAAGGCTTAGAGAGTTGGCCCAAAGCGACCACTTCTCTCTCTACCTCCGACTGCCTCCTTTTTGAGGTGGCACATAATTGCCTTGGTTTAATTCTCACTGAAATCCAGGCTTAGAAGGCAAATGTCTAGACGTCATCATTTATTTTTCTTAATGGGTTAACGGTTATTCTGTGATGTATGAATGTCCAGATGTGGATCTCTTCAGAAGGAGTGTGTGCTCCACAACTCCCTCCAAGCTTTGGAAGCTGGCCTCCTTCCACTGGCATAGGCAAGGAACTTCACTATTTCCCTGCTAAGGTTCAGGAACTCCTCAATCACAGCTGAGCCATGTATAGATATATACTTATCTCTAATAGTACTGCTAAATACTGACAAATAAAGGAAATGTGTTCTGCTGTGGCTCTTTAAAACACAGCATCCTGAAGAGCCCAGTACTGTAGATGCTGCTCCAACGAACTCCACTGAGGCAGAGACTACAGTCCTTGGAAAACGTCTGCTTCTACAACTCCCCAAAGTGATCTTGAACTCTTTTATTCTCTTTCTAACTATCAAAGTTAATCATGCACATCTCTAGAATACTTGAGGAACTTAAAAATCAGGCCAGAGCATAACACATTTTTTTCCTCCCAACAGGTCACTGTGTAATTCCTTACTGACATAATCCCAGGTAGGACACATCCTAACAAGTGGTGGAAAACCGGCGCATCAGGCTGACTCCTTTGGGAAGTATGCATGTCTGGCGAACAGGGGCAGGTGAGTCTCCTGAGCTTAGGGTCTTGATCTGGGCAACGCCAACTGATTTTCTCTCCCCTACTGCCTAATGCCACATCGGAGGGGATGACACCCATCCCCAAGCTGCTTCAGCTGCCTATGTGTGCAGGTACAAGAGGGGAAGTGACCTCCGCACCTTGTGGCCATTTGGTTCCTGCTGGTTGGACCCCATTCCCAGCACTGTCCCACCCTCCCCAGGGCGGGTATAAGGGTTCAAGAGTGTACTTTTAACTGGGACTGAAAGACCTTCTTTCCGCTTCTGTAAGAGGAAGGGCCTCCCCATCAACCCCCAAGTGACCAGATATGGAGGAATGAAGCCTGAGAAGTGGATCATGAGAGTGGACTGAAAGAGAGGAGATCCCACTTTGAGTCAGCAGAGCTGGTAAGCAGGGGGAGTGGTGTTGGTCAGGTCTGGGTGGGGGGATGGTAGTGTGCAGGAGAGAGAGATGCGGAGAGAGAAGGGGAAAAAGTCACACCGGGTGAACCATGAATCAAGATTTATCTGAGCTCTCCCTGGACAGAAACTATAAATTTCCCTTTATGCTTAAGCCATCATCCTAACTAAAACAGTGTTCAAGCATTTCCTTCATAGTTTACAACAAATACAGCATGGAAGTTTTACCTGGCTGGACTAAAAGCAGACAACTGCATGCACAGCCGGACCCCCACACATGCCTGAGTTACAGAAACACATGTAGCTTCAGCACCAGACTTTTCCAATGAATTCTGCCAGGAAACTGGTTTCAGTATGTTCCTTCAAAATTGAGGTCCTCTAAAGACATGAGCCACAGATCAGGGGATCCCAACAGAGCCCTCATTGTGGAATTGGTGCAAAGGTGGGTTCAAAAGGCCGAAGGGAAGGGAAGGAGATGAGACATGAAAGGAACATAGGAGCAAGATTTAAATGTAGTAACATTTTCTTTTTGCTATTATTTGAAGTTTGTAATATTTCTACAAGTAATGTAGATTAATTTGTTTAATAAATTAAGAAAAAATAAATAAGGACCACATATAAGGAAAGAATGATATGAAAAATAATTTACCACCATTATAGCTAAGAAAATTAAAAATTATGAGTAGACACACACTCATAAGGCATGGGCAAGATGAAAATTTTGGAATGATTGCTACATGAACATAGTATAGCTATGAATGAATGAATGAGCGAATAAATAAA
The DNA here is from genome assembly GCF_020826845.1 of Diceros bicornis minor. Taxonomy (NCBI): domain Eukaryota; kingdom Metazoa; phylum Chordata; class Mammalia; order Perissodactyla; family Rhinocerotidae; genus Diceros; species Diceros bicornis. The sequence goes on from NC_080744.1 coordinate 77,550,070, forward strand.
TAAATATTTTTAAAACAGCAAATGCAAGGAAGAAAGGAAGAAATGAAGGCAAGCAGATAGGCACAACTAAAATACAAAGGAGAGTCTGGAAAAAAGCCCAAACAAGAAGGGCATGCTTCCCATGAATTCTTTACTCTATATAACTTAATAAAGCCTTGGATCAAATTAAACATGAATAAACAAAGACAAGATTATGAAATAATCAAATGAAATGAAAGGGAGACTGCACAGCTAAGTAAATACACTGAGAAGCAAAACAACACTATTACATGGCTAATAAATTAGACACAGAAAGGAACAAAACAGACCTAGCTGAAAATTGAGTTACTGGCAAGGCATGAGATAATCACAAGTTTGTGGAGAGGAAAAACACAAAGAGATTATTTCAATTAGAGAAGAGGTTGGAAATGGAGGTAAAACAAGGAAGACACAACCAGAGCTGAAATGGAGACCACAACACATGAGAAATGGTAAGTGTTCCAGGATAACACACAGGAGACCTCCTTCTGGGTTCTAGCAAGAACAGCAGACTCCATAATCTGAACACTGTCCGGCTACAAAACACCTAGAAATGCTGGAGCAAGTCAAACAAATGTCTTTTTAAATGCAAACCTCAACTCACAAGAAAGAAAGAGAAATTCTCAAAAACAAGAAATCCAAGAGGAAACTAAAAAGAACACTGTAAGGGCATAAGCTGACACTGGCAGAGCTGTGGGGGTGGCAAGAGCTGTGGCCAAGTATATTCACAGAGAGCTTGAGAGGAGGCTTTGATTCCACAGGTGGAAGGCAACTGAACACAACTTCCCATTCCACATTCACCCATGTGACATGGGGATGTTGAAGAGCCCACTGCCAGAAGGAAACAAAAGGAAGTCTGTCTGGGCTGGCAGTAGAGGAAAAGGGTATACTGGTAATTCCTAAAAAAGTATGGATCTTCTTTCTTCTGATGAAGAATTCAAATGTAAATATTCCACAGTGCCTGGGAACTCAACAAGCCATGAAAGTGACATAAAAGCTGTTCCAGGCCAGTGAAACTTGAAGAACCAGACAGAAGCAGAGAATAAATAAATAAAACAAATAAGCTAAGCAAAAAATTAAAAAATAAATAAAGAAAAGCATTGTTGCTCAGAAACCACAACCATCATTAAATTCTCCTGATGTAAAATATAAAATACATAAGTGAAAAATCTTCCACGAGAGAGACAGAAAACGAAATAAGCAGGAATAAACCCCCAAAAATTCAGACAAGAGAAATATCAGAGGGATAACACTGCATACATACGTTTAAAATGATTAAATACATTAAAGATATCAAAAGCACAATAAAAGAATAAGATAGTCTGGGAGAAAACGAGATAAAACAAAATGAAAGAAAAAGTTTTTCAGAATGAAAAATGCAGTCATTGTAATAAAACCTCAATGGATGGGTTAAATAGCAGATTAGAAAGACCTAAAATGATAATTAGTAAGCTGAAGGCAGACCTGACTAAATGGTCTATAATATAAGAAAAAATGATAAAGAGATAGAAAATATGAATGCTTAAATGACATGAAGGATAGAATCAAATGATTCAATATGAATCTAAAAAAGTTTCAGAAGGAGAAAATTTAAAGAAACAATGACAGAAATTTCCAGATTTGACTAATTAATCCTCCGATAAAGGAGGTAAAAGAAGTTCCTCAAAAAGATAAGTATGACTCAAAACTAATCAAAGCTCAATACTTTCTCAGCTCCTATGTGTAAAGAGATTAGAATTAATCACTCCCATACTTACAGCAAGAAAAAAGAAAAAAACCTGAAGAAACTGAAAATCAATGACTTTTGTTGGACTCATGAGAGAGTGATATTGCAGGGTAAAGTGCCACACCAAAATCTGGAGAGACAGGCAAATCCAGAGAGCCACTGCCAAGATCTGTTCATCTGGGGCAGAAGCCACTGAAGCCATGAACTTGTAGTAATGCTTACACAGTAATTTCGATGAATCTCTGGTTGCTGAGTGTGAACTTGAGTGAGAGTAAGAAACCTCCAGGGGTCACAGTCTTGTGGACACCCCTATTTTCATGGATTTTTAAATCCAGGAACCCCACCAAGTTCTCATGGTAAATATGCAAAGAAAGATTCCCTTGTAGCTCTAGTATGGGAAGAATATAAGTTCTTTTATTCATAATTGCCAAAACCTGGAATCAACCAAGACATCCTACAGTAGGTAAATGGATAAACTAACTATGGAAGATCCATACAATGGATTGTTATTATGTGATAAAATGATATAAGCTATCAAACTATAAAAGATATAGATAAATCTGAAATACCTACTACTAAGTGAAAGAAGCCAGGCTGAAAGGCTATGTACCATAGGATTCCAATTATAAGACATTCTACAAAAGACAAAACTACAGAGCTGGTAAACAGATCAGTAGTTGTCAGTTGTCGGGGAAGGAATGAACAGGAGGAGCACAGGGGATTTTTAGGGCACAGAAAAAATTCTGTATGATATTGTAATGGTGAATACAAGACATCAAGCATTTGTCAAAATCCACAGAAGTTTACAGCACAAAGAATAAACCTTAATGTATGAAAATTTAAAAGAAACTCATTTAGGAAGTCAGGGGATCCAGAATGAAATGCAAAATGTGACAAATGGAACTCAATGTATTACAAAAGTGCTCACCTCACCAGCATTGTTGGGAGAAAAAGGTGCTGACCTGAGAAACTTCAAAAAGGGTGGAAGTCTGTAAGGAACTGTACATAAGCACCATACTCTAGTTGATGAAGTTCTTCTCTACAGATGTATGGGTTAACAATTCTGAAACCGCTACACATGTATACTGGAATTGAACAATTAAGTAAATGGATGGAGGATGGTGGGAGTCAGGTTTCTCACTGTTGGAGTGAGAGCAGGTTAGAATGATCTATGTGGTAATGGATTGGTTGGAGACTTAAGGGTGAACTCATGTTTAGTTTAACATATATACTGATGGTTACATATGGAAATATTCATAGATATGTGTATATACATGGGTTAGTATACACATATATCTCCTTACTCTGTCAGTTTAGAGGGCATAGAAATGATGATGCCCTAGTATCAATGAATAGATGTAGCATCCAGATCTTGTTTTCTAACCATTCTCCAATAAAAAGAACCAGGGATCTTGAGAAACAGCTGATTTTAGTGTTGGGCAGAAAATGTACAAGATGAACCTGGAGCATCTTGTAGTGCCAGAATATAAGAAAGCGATCCGAAAAATAAAAGTAAAACCACAATGAAGGTGGTGCATCAAAAAGACATAGGAGTGAACGGAATGAGTACCCAGAGGCCAAAACTGGAACAATTTGAGAAACAAAATCAATAAAGTAGTATTGGATTTATAATTATAAAGAGTATAAGATAAATATCTATGAGTCCACACTGGCATAAATAAATGATTGAATAAATAAATAAACGGGAGAGAACAGACAAATCTCTCATCCAGAGGAACTCCAAATAATTTATGATAGATACTCTACTTTTTAAGGAGGTGGAGCTTAACTTCCCACTTATTAAACGTGGGCTGCACATAGTAACTTCCTTCGAAAGGTTACAGCATGGAAAAGGGGGGAAAAAGTAACTGTACAGTGGAGAGACCTGAAAAACACTACCTTAAGCTGTTTGATCAAGGTCAGTATCAACAAGAATAAGTCATATTTATAGTATGTGCCCTTGATATGACATGATGAGAACGGCACTTTAACTCTGTATTCTTCCTCCCTAAAACACATTAGCCCAGTCTAACCATGAGAAAACATCCAACAAATCCCAATTGAGGGACAAAAATACCTGACCAGTACTCTTCAAAACCATTGAGATGATCAAAAACAAGGAATAACCTGAAAACTGTCACACCCAACAGGAGTCTAGGGAGACATGATGACTAAATGGAATGTAGTATCCTGGATGGGATCCTGGAACAGAAAAAGGACATTAGGTAAAAAACTAAGAAAATCCAAATAAATTATTGACCTTAGTCAAAAATAATCTATTAATATCAGTTCATTAATTATAATAAACTGTACCATTCAAATGTACAATGATAATAGTAGGGGGAACTGGGTGTGGGGTAAATGGGAACTGTGTAGTATTTTCACAAGTTTTCTCTAAATCTAAAACTGTTCTAAAATAAAATGTTTATTAAAAAAAGAAAACAGAAATCACACTGTAGTAAAACTGTAGAATATGGAAAAGAATATCCTGAAAGCACACAGAGTCAAAAACAGTTTATCTACAACGGAATGACACCTGGCCTGAAAGCAGATGGCAAAGTACAACATGTAACAGCCGGAAATCAGTGAAGTTAGATTTTCAAATTATGGAGGGTAATCATGGAATTCAACTGTGAATTTTATGCCCAGCTAAACTGTAATCCAAGAGTAAAATTAAAATAAAGATATTTTTCAGATAAAAAAATAGTTTATCACTGACACCCTCTCATTGAAGTTATCACCATCTGGTGTACTCCTGGAATAAGAATAAGTGGAATTCAGAAGAAAAGAAAGGGATGCAAACATTTGATTTATTGTAGTCAAAACACTGAAAATACTTCCAAAGACAAAGACAAATTCTTTTCAGGTTATTTTTGAATTCTGAGATTATGGAAAAACCAATTTCACTGTTTATCTTCCAACTATTTATTCTACAGTTTCATATTGCATCAAATCCAAGATGCCATTCAACTGTAAGGCACATCTGTTTCAAAAAAAATAGTTAAAATGTGAAAAATATGCACATCTTAGAAGTGATGGACTATAGTGCAAATTTTTTTTTTTACAGATAATGAAAGTTAGAGAAAATATGTCAATCAGCAGAGATGTCATTCACTCTAATGTTTGAAAAACAAGTGGGGGTAAAGAGCCTAAATGGGAGTTTCTTCCAGAATCAACATTGAGATTTATACACATTATCTGAAAGGCAGAGAAATGTCTAAGTTTGCATATGCTCCTAAACTCATTCAAACAGAGAAGGCTAATGGGATTAACTTACAGGAACATATTGCTAAACTATAAGAATTAGGAAAAAAAAAAGAAACGAATTTCATTTTGGTGATGTCTGAGCACTAACTGCAACTCAGGAAAGAAGGTGAGCATCACTATCAGTCATTTCCAAACATCATGTTCCCCCACACACCTTAACCAAGAAGGATATGAGGAACAAATGGGAACACTTCCCTCTTACAAATGTTTCAACAAAACACAACAGAAAAGGAAAACATGGCAGTTTAAGCAATCAAGCATATAGTAAGGGGGAGGCCAGATGGTGGCAGCTCCTGTATAAAGGCAAGCCAATATCCCTGGACCCCTTCAGAGGAGTCAGAGGTCAGGCAATGGCTGAATGCAGGTGTGGGTGTAGGTGCAGGCTGCGCAATCGGTGCCTGATACTGGCACACAAGCGGGGTCAGCGGTGCTGAAATCAGGTAGCCTAAGGAGTTTCCCATAGCATCTGACCCTAAGTGTCTTTCTCTCCAAGCTAATTCTGGGACTGAATGCCCATCCCTGGTGATTCACTTTTACTAAGGACCTGCTCTCTCCAACAGAGACATCTGAGGGAAAGGAGCACTGAGCGGTATATACCAACACTTCAACCTCCATGGAGCCTCTACAGGTCCAAATCTGACCTAAAAGGGCTCCGCCTATGGTCCAACGTGGCTGTTCTGAGGTTTTTTTTGGTGAGGAAGATCGGCCCTGAGCTAACATCTGCCAATCCTCTTCTTTTTGCTGAGGAAGACCGGCCGTGGGCTAACATCCATGCCCATCTTCCTCCACTTTACATGGGACGCCGCCACAGCATGGCTTGGCAAGCGGTGCATCGGTGCGCGCCCGGGATCCGAACCGGTGAACCCCGGGCCGCCGCAGTGTAGCGTGTGCACTTAACCGCTTGCGCCACAAGGCCGACCCCTGTTCTGAGTTTTTTATGTCTCATGCAGGTTGATACCAAGGCAGCCCCCAGTGCCAACTCCAAACCTAGGAACACAGTGGCAGGAGTCTGCTTTAAAGTCCTACCCTTGTGAAACCAGGCTGAGGTCACCTTGGAAACCTGAGAGCTAAAGAACACTGCCCAAATGATGTACATCAATGAAGAGAAAGCACGATGACAGACACCCTATCACAGATACCTGGTTCACACTATTATCATGAGGATTATAAGAAATCCTGAAGAACCTGATTAAACTTGCAGTTCCCAAATGGAATTACAGAATGCTTTTTGTTTTTCTGTAAAATCTATAATTAATGAGCCCCCTATAGATCGTTAGGTTCTGATCCTTCTTTTATAGACTTATAGAAGGCTCATAAATTACCCGTGCCCAGAAACAACTTGGCAATTCATTCTAACTAATCACTGCAGAGTCCTAACACTAAGAAAGGAAAATTCTACACCTCTCCCTTCCCCATCCCAAAAGTCCATTTCCCATCTAATCCAGAACATATTCAGATGTCCTATTTTACTGGGAACAAAGAGCAGCTAAATAAACCAAATTCATACTATTCACAGACCTCTTTTCTTCTTCTGCCATAAAGCACACTATACCAATTACCAAGAAAAATGTTCCTATCACAAAATCAGGAACAGAATGACTTTGGAACTTTTTTGTAATTCAGGTGATTAAATAGTTTGCATAAAGTTCCAAGGTAATTTCTACTTTCATAAATGACCTTTTGTTATATGTGAGCCACTTAATATGTCAGGAGAAACTTTTTCATTATTAACCCTGAACTGGCTAGGAAGAAAATGCTCAGTGTAGGGGATGCCTGAGTTTAAATCCACACAACAGTTACAGGTGAATTTCTATCCCATAACTCCCCACCTCCTCACCCCAAATGAATGTGTGATTGATCTACATACCAGGAATCTTGTAGATCAATCATACATTCACTTGCAGATCAAAATAAATTGGCACTTATTTTCATATTCATTATAATCTAGAACAACAATCAGTTTCTTTTCATTTTAATAAAGGGATGCATTTTCCCTAACTTGGATTCTATAGACAGGTTATTACAGAAGATTAGGTTATGAAATAAGGAGAGATTCCCAGGAAAGGAAATTCCCCCTTGACATTTTACAATCTAGTTCAAGAATTTTCACAAACCGCCAGAGTGAGTTGTCCTGTACCCTCATCTTACACTCCAAAGACACTTCCTATCTCACATGTCAAACCACATGCCACAATACTCACTTCCTCCCCAGGAGGAGCTTCCCACCCATCCCACCTAAGTTGTTCCACCAGGAGTTTAAAGTCATCCTCCTGTTCTCATCTGTTCCAAAAATCTCTGACAGTGGCTAGCTCTATCAGAAAGGCACAAGGGAAGGATGTTAATACAACGGAGAACATACCTTCTCATCTGGCTCTTGCATGGTGAATACAACACACCAACATGAACGAAAATCTTGCCCAGTAAACTCATAAATGAAGAGAAACGGAATACTACTACAAAGGTTATGAATATGTATTGCTGCTTTGGTGGGGAGGGGTAAAATGAGGCTTCCCCAAACATACAAATGGGAAAACGTGACAGATTGCCATTTAATATGTTTGTCTTCTCTCATTTCACTGGATTAATTCTAACAGCAAATTTATAAAGAATGTGCACAACTGCCAAATACTGCTACATTTCCACATTCTGGACTCTTCCTCCTGTTGGGTTGGGCTCATGGATTTTCCACCACCGATGGTAGGAAACAATCCCAAGAAAGTGAAAGAACAATGGGCTTTCATAACTGGACCATTTCCTTAAATCTGTACTAATACAAAGGTGTGTGTATGTAAAGAAACCAAGTTACCTGTTAAGCAAGTATTTTAAAATGATAAGATTCAGAGCTGATGAGAGTATAGTGAAACTGGCAGTTTCCAACACTGTGAGTCAACGTATAAAGTGGTACCTACTTTCTTCAAAGCAACCTTTAAGATACCTTTAAGTCAAGAGACTTAAAAAAAATATATTAACTTTTTGGGCTAATTCCACTTCATAGAAGTCCAAAAATACTGATTATGTTATTTATAGTGCCAATAATATTATAAACAAGCTAACTGCCTAATAATAAATTGTGGCATATCCCTAAAAGGGAATAATACATAATTAGTAAAATATTTTCAAAAGAATGTAATCATGTGAAAAGTACATTAAAATATAAAATGAGAGAAAAGCACCCCACAGAATTTTAATTATAGCATTACCCAATCATTTAAAGAATTATTTAAAATCTATTCTGTGATTCTCATATTTCTCATCCCCTGTATAGTCATGAATACGATCCGACAGATTCAGTATTTCAATACTAAACTGCTCTCTGAAATATTGTCTCATATCCAACCTGTTTTACTAAGACTTACTGGACCTTTCTCAGTAAAATATATGCAGGATGTGATACTGACCTTAACAGACACATAACTATAGGAGTTACTATTTTAAATATATTCTTATCTCATTTTGTTTTGATACTATAAATTTTGACTTATCATAGAATTTTTAAATGCTCATTGCAAGAGCAATAAAAATTCATGAATTCCAGAAAGATGGAGTAAATATACTTTTTCCTATTCCTACCACTAAATACAACTAAAAACAACCAAAAACTCTGTTATATATAAAGCAAACATAAGAAGACTCTCAAAGGTATAGAGGAGAAGGCAGATTGCCCACGGTCCTCAGGACCCAAGGGAAAACACAGCAGTCAATTCCTTGGATTTTCTTTTTCATTCCTATATCCCAGACTTAGAGACAAAGAAGCTGGCCACCCAGAAATGCATCAGGCACAAGCAAAAAAAAAAATGACAACAAAAGCCTGCTCTCTCTAATCAAAGAGCCAAGAAGCAAGCATCCTAGCAAGAGAGAATATTTTTATACAACAAATACTCTATTCTACCCAAAACCATAGAAAAAAACGTGGCCCCATAATTAACCAGGTCCACAAACACGGAGTGGGAAGCCTAGACTTCTATCCTCTTTGAGCCATAACAAGGCATCCCAGCACTCCCAGCAGGGCTGTGTCAGGGAAGGCCATTTTGGGAGCCATGACGTCCATTTCCACTGGGCACTAACAAGCTATGCCCAGCTATGTCAGTGAAGACCATGTGGGGAGCCTGATTTCTACCCCCACTTGGCAGTAAACAGACAAGAACCCTCCTCTTTCTCCTCCTCCTCCTTGCTGGAATGATGTCACAGGCGGCATAACAGAGAGTTAAGATTTTAACCACTGCCCAGCAGTAATGAGGACACACACACACACATGGTGTCAGTTAAGGCCATGTGGAGAACCAGAATTAGGTGCCCCCACCACTCCCAAGCAGGAGACCTAGACGAGAGCAGGAATCCCATCTCTGGCCGGCAGTAAGGAGGAGCCTGTCCATCCCCACTCCCCACACGTCAACAGAAGCCAAGTAGGGAATCTGGATTTCCACCTGGCAGTAACAAGGTGGTGTCCCCTCTTCCTCTGCTGGAGTGGTGTCAGAGAAAGGCAGCTAAACAGAAAGCTTAAATAAGATCCAGAGTCTCATAACATAATAATCAAATCACTCATCATACAAAGAACCAAGAAGATATCAAACTGAATTTAAAAAGACAATTAATAGATGCCAATAGGATGACAGTTGAAAAATGTTAGAATTATTTGATAAAGATCTTAAAGCAGACATTATAAAAATGCTCCAATGAGCAATTACAAACATGATAGAAATAAAAAAAACAGAAAGTCTCAGCAAAGAATTAGAAGATATAAAGAAGAATCAAAGAAATTTTAGAACTGAAAAATAAAATAACCTAAATAAAAATTAAATAAATGGGCTCAACAGCAGAACGGTAAAACGATGAGTGAACTGGGAGATAGAACAATAGAAAGTACCCAATCTGAAAAAGAGAGAGAAAATAAACTGAAAAAAGAAAAAATGAACAAAGCCTCAGGGACCTATGAGACTACAGCAAAAGATCTAATAATAGTATAATCGGAGTCTTAGATCAAAAAGAAGGTGAAAATGAAAAACTTTATAAAGAACTAATGGCTGACAATTCCCAAATTTTAAAAAGGACACAAATCTATAGATTCAAGAAGTGAGCAAACCTCAAACAAGATAAATCTAAAGAAATCTCTACCAAGACACACCACAGTCAAACTTGCAAAAACTAAAGACAATGAAAAAAATCTTAAAAACAGCAAGAGAAAAACAATACCTTACCCACAGGGCAAAAGCAATTCAAACAACAGTGTATCATTTATCCAAAACCATGAAGACCAGAAGGAAGTGCTACAACATTTTCAAGTGTTGAAAGAAAGGTCGATTCAGAATCCTATACCCAGTGAAATATATCGTTTAAGAATGAAGGGGAACTCAAGATATTCTCAGACAAAGGCAACTAAAAGAACTTGTTTCCAATGATCCTACCCTAAAAGAAGTTCACTAAACAGAAAAGAAACAATAAAAGAAAGAAGCTCAGAAATAAAGGAGAAAAAAATGCAGCAAGTAAAAATACAGGTAATACAATAGACTTTATTTCTCCTGTTTAGTTTTCTAAATTGTGTTTGGTGGTTGAAACAAAAATTATAAAACTGTCTGAGATGTTTCTAAATGTATGCAGTAGAAATAGTAAAGATAATTATATTTTAAATGGGGGATGGTAAAGAGATGCAAATCAAGGTAAGATTTCTACACTGTACTCAAACAGGTAAAGTGAGAACATCAGTAGACAGTAATAAGCTATTCACATGTAATACAATACCTAAAACACCCACTAAAAATCTATACAAAGAATTTCACCCCAAAACACTATTGATAAATCAAAATGGAATTCTAAAAAAAGTTTAGAGCCAGCCCTGATTGTCTAGTAGTTAAAGTTTGGTGCACTCCGCTTTGGTGGCCTGGGGTCAATTCTCAGGCATAGAACCACATCACTCATCTGCCAGTAGCCATGCTGTGGTGGCAGCTCACATAGAAGAACTACAAGCACTTACAACTAGACAATACAACTATGAACTGGGGCTTTGGGGAGGGGAAAAAAAAAAGAGAGAGCTAACAGATGTTAGCTCAGGGTGAATCTTTCCCAGCAAAAATAAAATAAAATAACAAAATAAAAAAGTTTAAATAACCTATAGGAAGGCAGGTAAGACAAAGCAGAAAAATGAAAAAAAGAAGAGGGAAAACAAAAACAAAGTGACAGACTTAGGCCCTTACATTATCAATAATTATATTAAATGTAAATGGCCTAAATACAAAAATTTAAGCCAGAGATTGGCAAAGAAGATTAACAAAACATGACCCAACTATATGCTGTCTACAAGAAACTTACATCAAACGTAACAGTATACTCAGGTTGAAAGTAAAAGGATAGAAAAAGAATAGCACCCAAACCCTAATCCAAAGAAATTAGAAGTTACTATATTAGTATCAGATAAAGTAGCCTTCAGAGCAAAGAAAATTACCAGAGACAAATACGGACAATATATAATGATAAAAGGATCAATTCACCAAGAAGACATAGCAATCCTATACGTGTGTTCAGCAAATAACAGAACTTCAAAGCATGTTGAAGAAAAAAAGTGACAAAACTGAAAACAGCAATAGAAACATCCACTATTACAGTTGGAGCTCTCCATTCTTCTCTCTCAGTAATTGAAAGAACAAGCAGAAAGAAAATCAGCACGGTTTTAAAAGAACTTACCAAAAACAACAACCAACAGGATGTAATTGACATTTATACAACACTCCAACCAACAACAGCAGAATACACTCTCTTTTCAAGTACTCGTTAAAAGAATACCAAGATAGACCATAACCTGGACCATAAACAAACCTCAACAAATTTAAAATAATTGAAATCAAAGTGTGTATTCTCCAACTACAATGGAATTCAAACTAGAAATCTATAATAGTAGGACAATAAGAAAATATTCAAAGGCTAAAAAGCTGAAAACCATACTTCTAAATAATCTGTGGGTCAAAGAGGAAGACCCAACAAAATTTTTAAAAATACACTGAAAATGAAAATAGAACGTATCAAAATTTGTGGAAGAGAAATAAAACAGTGCTATGAAAAGAAGAACAAAACACCTAAGGCAAAATGAATGAAAAAAATAAACAAAGATAGGAGCAGAAATTAATAAAATTTAAAACAAACAATAGACAAAATCAATGACACAAAGAGCTAATTCTTTAAAAAGATCAGTAAAATTGACAAACCTCTAACAAGACTAACAAAGAAAAAAAGAGAGAAGAACAAATAACCAACATCAGGAATGAAACAAGATATAAATATAAATCCTGCAGACATCAGAAGCATAATAAGACAGTATTACAAAGAACTTGACACATGTAAGTTTGACAGTTTAGATTAAATGGACCAATTCCTAAAAAAAAAAAAAAAGAAAAAGAAAACTGTCACAACTCATCTAATATAAAATAAATAATTTTAAAAGCCTTATGACCAGAAAAGAAACTGAATTCATAATTTTACAACTCTCCAAAATGAAATCTCCAAGCCCAGATTATTTCATTAAACTGTACCAAATATTTAAAGAATTAACACCAGCTACAGACCACTGCTTCCAGAATTGGAAAGGAGGAGATACTCTCTAATTTATTTATGAAACTACTATTATTATCCTGATAAGAAAATCAGAAAAAGATAAAGTACAAAAAAAGGAAATATATACCAATATCTCTCATGAATATAGACACAAAAATCCTTAACAAAACGTAAACAAACGGAATTCAGCAATGAGTAAAAAGAATTATGTGGCATGAACAACTGGGGTTTATTCTAGGGATTTAAGGCTGGTTTAATATTTGAAAATCAATCAATTCTAAAATCATAACATTAACAGAAAAAAGAAAAAAATCATACAATCATATCAACTGCAGCAGAAAACGTATTTGACAAAATTCAATTCAAATTCTATATATCACTGTAAAAACTCTCAGAAAAGTAGGAATAGAGGGACATTTCTTCAACTTCATAAGGAATATATACAAAAAATCTACAGCCAATGTTATATTTAATGGTAAGAGAATCAATAATTTCTCCCCAAGATCAGAAACAAGGCAAAGACATCTGCTCTTACTACTCTTGCTCAACATAGTGCTGCAAGTTCTAGCCAGCACAATAACTTCAAGAAAAGGAAACGGAACGCATACAGATGGGAAAGGGTGAAATGAAACTGTCACTATTTGCAGAAGCCATACTGTCTACACACAAAATTCAAAGGGATCTACAAAAATTCTTTAGTAATAACTGAGGTCAGCAATGTGACAGGATAAAAGATGAACATACCAAAATCAATTCTATTTCTATATACTAGCAATGAACACGTGGACACCAAACTATAAAAAAAAAAGTTAGGAAGGTAGGGAGGAAAAGAAGGAAGGAGCAAGGGAGGGAGGAAGGGAGGAAATCTAACAAAGTATGTAATGAACTTGTGTGCTGAAAACTACAAACACTGATGATAAAAGTTAAAGATCTAAATAAATGGAGTCAACATATTCATGAATTAGAAGACGATATAATTAATATCTTAATATTCTCCAAATTGAGAAACAGGTTTAATGCAATTTCTATCAAAATCCCTGCAAGATATTTGTAGATATCTACAAGATTATTTTAAAATGTATATGGAAGGACAAAAAAACAAAGAAAAAGAATAGCTAAAACAATTTTGAATGAAAGCATGAGGAATTGTTCTACTAGATTTCAAGGCTTATTAAATAGTTTCAGTAATCTAGACTGTGTGGTATTAGTAGAAGAATTAACACATACATCGATGGACTAGAATAAAGAACTCATTAACAGACCCACAGAAGTGTGGCCAACTAATTTTGACAAATGTGCAAAAGAAATTCAATGGGTAAAAGATAATCTTTTTAACAAATGGGGCTCCAGCAATTAGATACTAATATGAAAAAAAAAAAAAAAAAAAAAACTTTGACCTAAACCTCACATCTTACACAAAAAATAACTCAAAATGGATGATAGATTTAAATGTAAAACTATAAACCTTTTAAAGAAAACATAGGACAAAATCTTCGGCACCTCAATCTGTCCTTTCACTGTATCATAGTATCCTTTCATGCACAAAATTTTAAATCTTGATGTCTAATTTATCTATTTTTTGTTTCAGGGCTTGTGCTTTAGATGTGGTATCTAAGAAATTCTGCCTAATCCAAGATCATGAAGATGTACACCTATGTTTTAAGAGTCATATAGTGTTAGCAATTACATTTAGGTCTTTGATCCATTTTGAGTTAATTTTGGAATATGGTATGCAGTATAAGTCTAATTTCATTCTTTTTAATATGGATATCAAGTTGTTCCAGAATTGTTTATTAAAAAGAATATTTTTACTCATCATATTATCTTGGCACCTTTGTCAAAAATCAGTTGGTGAATAACTCATAGGTTTATTTCTGGATTCTCAACTCTATTTCAAGTGTCTATATATATAACCTTACATCAGTATCCCACAGTCTTGATTACCAGAACAAGTCTTCCAATACATTTTTTTTTAATTTTCCAAGATTATTTTGCTTAAAAAAGCCAGCTAGGAACTTGATAGGAATTGCATTGAATCTGTAGAAAAATTTGGAGAGTATTTACATGTTAACAATATTAAATCTTCAAATCCATGGACATGGGATGTCTTTCCATTTATTTAGGTATTCTTTACTTTTTTTTATTAAGGTAAAATTTACATATAACATGTTAGTTTCAGGTGTACAACATAATGATTCGATATTTGTATATATTGAGAAATGATTACCACAATAACTCTAGTTAATATCCATCACCATACATAGGTTACAAAATTTACTTTTCTTGTGATGAAAACTTTTAAGATTTACTCTCTCAGCAATTTTCAAATATACAATATAGTATTAACTATAGTCATCATGCTGTCCATTGCATTTAGGCATCCTTTACCTAAATTATATTTAGGTATTCTTTAACATCTTTCAACAACGTTTTGTAGTTTTCAGGGTAGAGATCTTGTACTTCTGTTAAATTTATTCTTATGTATTTTATTATTTTTGATGGTATTATAAATTGAATTGTTTTGTTAATCTCATTTTTGGAATATTTGTAGTGTGTAGAAATCAACTGATTTTTAAATATGCATCATGTATCCTGCAAGCTTGCTGAACTTATTTATTAGCACGAATACATTTTTTGCGGGTTCCCTGGGATTGTCTATGTACAGGATCATGTCATGTGTAAATAGAGACAGTTTTACTTCTCTTACAATCGTCATGTCTTCTTTTTCTTGCCGAAATGCTCTGGCTAGAACCTCCAGTACAATGTTGAGTAGACGTGACAACAGTAGATATCCTATCCTGTTCTTGAATTTGTGGGGAACGCCTTCAGTCTTTCATAATTAATGCATGGTGTATTTTTTGTAAGAGTTTCTCAGGTTGAGGAAGTTCCCTTCTAGTCCTAGTTTATTGAGAAATTTTATCATGAGACAGTGTTGGAGTTTGTCAAATGCTTTTTCTGTGTCTATTGAGATGATCATGTGGTGTTCATTCCTTATTCAATTAGCATGTATATTATATTGATTAATTTTCATATGTTGAACCAACCTTGCATTTCTGGGATAAATCCCACTTGGTCACAATACCTTATGTTATGGCACTGAACTGTTTTATAGTATTTTGTGGAGGATTTTTATGTCTATATTCATACAAGATATGCTGGTCTGTAGTTTTCTTGTGAAATCTTTACCTGGTTTTGGTATTAGTATTAAAACAGTCTCATAGAATTAGTTTAATATAGGCATGTACAGCTATAAATTTCCCTCTGGGCATTGTTTTTGCTGTATCCTGAAGTTTTGCTATGTTGATTTTCCTTTTAATTCACGAAAAATATTTTCTAGTTTCCCTTGTTATTTCTTCTCAAATCCTTGGTTATTTAAAAGTATATTGTTCAATTTCCTCATGTGTGAATATCCCAAATTTTATTGTTATTGATTTCTAGTTTCACTCTATTGTGGTCAGAGAACATACTCTGTATTATTTCTATCATTTTAATTTCAATTGTGACTCATTTTATCACCTAATACATGGTTGATCCTGAATAATGTTCCATGTGCACTTCAGAAGACTATGTACTCTGCTCTGCTGTGTGGAGCGTCCTATAGACGTATTGGTTAGGTCTAATTTAAGTCTAATGGTAGCTAAATCTACTGTTAAGTCTAATGTACGTCAGATTTTAATTATTGCTTTATGTAGTTGTCTTTGAAATCACAAAGGAAAAAAAAACCTCTATTTTTTTCTATATCTCTATTTCTTTGTTGATCATCGGTCTTTTTCTACCTATTGTTGAAAGTGGGGTACTTAAGTCTTCAAATATTACTGTTGAATTGTCTTTCTTTCCCCTTTAATTCTGTTATCTCTTCATTTCATGTATTTTGGGGCCCTACTGATAGGTGCATATATGTTTACAATTGTTCTATCTTCTTGAAGAATTAACCCTTTTTATCATTATAAGATGTCCTTTTTGTCTCTATTAAGATTTTTTTTAAGTCTATTTGTCTGGTATTGGTATAGCCATTCTAGTTCTATTTTGGTTACTGTTTGCATGGTATATCTTTTTACTTCCGTTTACTTTCAATCTATGTATGTCTTGGAATCTAAAGAGTATTTCTAGTAGACACATATAGTCAAATCATTTTTTTTACACATTCTGTCAATCTGTTGTTTAATTGGAATGTTCAACCATTTAAATTAAATGTAATTTCTGATAAAAGTAGGATTTATGTCTGCCATTTTGCTATTTGTTTTCAATATGTCTTATGCGGCTACCCCTACCTCAATCCCTCTCTTACTGCCTTCTAATTTGTTAAATCAATACTTGCTAGTGTACCATTTTAATTTCCCTGTCATTTAATTTACTATATATTTTTGAGCTATTTTTCCTGGGGATTACAATTAACAACATATTATAATCCTGTTTGGATTGATATTAACTTAAATATGGTGCAAAAACTTTACCCCTATATAGCTCTATTTCCTCTCCCCTTCCTTTGTGTTATCATTGTCATCCACACTTCATATATTGTATGCACATCAACACATTTATAATTATTGCTTTATGTAGTTGTCTTTCAAATCAAATAGGAGGGAAAAAACTGATAAACAAAACATGTATTTATATTGTCTTTTATATTTACCTAGGTAATTATCTTACTAGTGGTCTTTATTTCTTCATGTGGATTCAAGTTACTATCTGCTGTCCCTTCATTTCACCTAAAGGACTGCCTTTAGTATTTCCTGTAGGGCAAGTTTACTAACAACGTATTCTCTTAGAATTTTTTTTAAACTTTATATTTTTTAGAGTAAATTTAGGTTCACAGCAAAATTGATGGGAAGGTACAGAAATTTACCACATACCCTCTGCCCCCATACATGCATAGCCTCTCCCATTATCAACATCTTCCACTAAAGTGATAGAATTATTATGATTGATGAACCTACATAGACACAGCACTATCACCCAAAGCCCACAGTTTACATTATGGTTCACTCTTGCTGTTGTATATTCTACGAGTTTGGACAAACATATAATGACATGTATCTACCATGTTAGTATCATAAAGAGTAGTTTCACTGCCCTAAAAATTCTCTGCACTCCACCTATTCATCACTCCTTCCCCTCAAACCCTGGAAACCATTGAACTTTTTATTGTTTCCACAGTTTTGCCTTTTCAAGAAGTAATATAGTTGGAATCATACAGTATATGATCTTTTCAGATTGGCTTCTTTCGCTTAGTAATATGTGTTTAAGATTCCTGTGTGTCTTTTCATGGCTTGATAACTCATTTATTTTTATTGATGAATAACATTCCATTGTCTGGATCTACCACAGTTTATTAATCTATTCACTGACTTAAGGACATTGTGGTTGCTTCCAAGTTTTGGCAATTATGAATGAAGCGGCTAGAAACATCCATGTGCAGGTTTTTGCGTGGATATAAATTTTCAACTCCTTTGGGTAAATACCAAGGAGTGGGATAGCTGGATGGTATGGTAAGAGTATGCTTAGTTTTGCAAGAAATCACCAAACTGTCTTCCAGAATGGTTGCAGCATTTTGTATACCCACCAGCAATGGATGAGAGCTCCTGTTGCTCCATCCATATCCTTGCCAGTATTTGGTGCTGTGAGTATTCTGGATTTTGGCCATTTTAATAGGTGTGTAGTGGTATTTCATTGTTGTTTTAATTTGCATTTCCCTTATGACATATTATGTGGATTCTTTGAGAGTTTTAAAATCTGAGACTATATTAATTTCTCCTTCATTTTTGAAAGATAGTTTTGCTGGATATAGAATTCTTGGTTGAATGGCTTTTCTTTCAGTATTTTGAATATGTCATCCTACTGACTTCTACCCTCAATGGTTTCTGTTAATAAATCTGTTGTTAATCTTATTGGGGATTCTTTGTATGAGATGAGTCAGTTCTCTCCTACTATTTTCAAGATCCTCACTGTATTTGGTTTTCAACAGTTTGATTATGATGTGTCTAAGTGTAGAGCTCTTTGAGCTTATCCTATTTGTAGTTCACTGAGCTTTTTGGATGTGTAGATTAACGTTTTTCATCAAATTTGGGAAGTTTTCATCCATTATATCTTTAAATATTATTTCTTCCTCTTTCTCTCCTCTCCTTCCAGGTCTCTCATTTTGCATACGTTGGTATATTTGTTGGTGTCTAACAGGTCTCTGAGGTTTAGGTCATTTTTCTTCATTCTTTTTTTCTTTTTAAGTTCTTCAGACTGGATAATCTCAACTGACTTATCTTCAAGTTTCTAGTTTCTTTTTTCCATCTGCTCAAATCTGCTGCTGAAACTCACTAGTGAGTTTTTCATTTCAGTTATTAGAATTCTCAACTCCAGAATTTATATTTGGCTCTTTTTTTATAATTTCTATCTCTATTGATATCCTGTACTGGTGAGATATCATTCTTATACTTTCCTTTAGTTCTTTAGACATAATTTCCTTTAGTTCATTGAACATATATAAAATAACCAGTTTAAAGACTTGGTCTAGTAAATTGAATGTATAGACTTCCTCAGGATAGTTTCTATTGATGTCTTTACTTCTGGGTATGGGTCATATTCTCTTTTTTCATTGCATGTCTTGTATACTTTTGTTGAAAAGGGAACATTTTAAATAATACAATGTGACAACTCTGGAAATCATATTCTCTCTCCCCTCAGGTTTGATCTTGTTTATTTATTTAGTAACTTTTCTGAATTGATTCTGTAAAGTCTGCATTCTTTGGTGTGTGGCCACTGAAGTCTCTGTTTGCTTAGTTTAGTTCTCAGCTAATGATGGAATACAGATTTCTTTAAATGTCTGCAACCAATAAGTGTCACAATGTTTATCAATGGACTCTCTGTGTGCATTGAGGCACATCTTCAATACACAGCCAGGAAGTTGACTACTTTGCTTTGGCATTCACTTCCTGCTTGTCTCAAGGTCAATCAGAAGTGAGAAGTTAAGGCCTTCTCAGTCTTTCCTGAGCATGTGCATAGCCTTACACATGCTTTTTGGAGATTTCCAAGACCCTATGGGCATCTAACTCGCCAGCTTTTCCTTTTAATCGTTTTGTTAGATTGCTGTTTTCCCGAAGCGTCATCAATTGCCTCAGGCAGCTCCAAGCTTAAGCAATTACTTCTAAAATTTTCAACATGGAAAACATACACCACAACAGCAGAAAAGCAAACAAGTGGATTAAAAAACGGGCAGAAGGGGCCAGCCCAGTGGCATAGTGGTTAAGTTTGTATGCTCTGCTTCAACAACCCAGGGTTTGCAGGTTTGGATCCCAGGCACAGACCTACACACCGCTTACCAAGCCATGCTGTGGCAGGCGTCCCACATAAAATAGAGGAAGATAGGCACAGATGATAGCCCAGGACCAATCTTCCTCAGTGAAATGAGGAGGATTAGCAGCGGATGTTAGCTCAGGGCTAGTCTTCCTCAACAACAACAACAAAAAAAAATGGGCAGAAGATCTGAATAGACATTTTTCCAAAGAAGATACACAGATGACCAGCAGGTACATGGAAAGATGCTCAACATCATTCATCATCAGGGAAATGCAAATCAAAACCACAATGAGATATCATCTCACATCTGTTAGAACAGCTGTTATCAAAAAGACAAGAAATAACAAGTGTTGGCAAGGATATGGATAAAAGGGGACACTTGTGAGCTGTTGGTAGGAATGTAAACTTGTACAGCCACTATGGAAAACAGTAAGGAGGTTCCTCATAACATTAAAAATAGAACTATCATATGATCCAACAATTCCACTTTGGGTATTTATCCAAAGAAAACAAAAACACTAACTCAAAAGGTATACGTACCTCCATGTTCACTGCAGCATTGCTTAAACTAGCCGAGATATGGAAGCAGCCTAAGTGTCCATTGATGGATGAATGGATAAATAAATTGTGGTATATTTTATACAATGGAATATTATTCAGCCATAAAAAGGAATGAAATCTTGCCATTTGTGACAACATGGATAGACTACAAAGGCATTATGCTACATGAAATAAGTCAGACAAGGAAAGACAAATACTGTATGATCTGTCTTACGTGCAGAATCTAAAAACAAAAACAAAAGCTTATGGATACAGAGAACAGACTGGTGGTTGCCAGAGGAGGGGAGTGAGAAATGGGTAAAGGGGGTCAAAAGGTAAAAAGAAAAAAAGACAAAAAACAAAGAAATTACAGTGACATGGAAGAAATATGAAAATGGGAGTCAGAGGAAAAAAAATTTTCAACAAATCCTCCCAGGGAAAAAGTTTTATGGATGGCGTCAGCTCTGGATTAGGTCTGTTAAAGACAGCCTTGCCAGTGGGTTTTCTAATGAATCACCAGACAGAACAAATAATGACTATTCTCTAGCAATGAGACTTTGAAGGAACCCTAATACTGTTCTGTTCCGTTCAGTGGCTGTTAGGCTAATGAATTTCACCATGATTGCAGACTGTCGTTTTTCAAGGCTACTGGGGAGTGAAGATAGTGGGATGCAAATTACAGGGCAAAGACAAGTTACAAAGTCCATTGTTATTACCAAGATTCACCCAGTTTTCTTGAATAAATGGTCTCCCAGATTTCTTTCTTTTTTTTTTTTTGTGAGGGAGATCAGCCCTGAGCTAACATCCATGCCAATCCTCCTCTTTTTGTGCTGAGGAAGATCGGCCCTGAGCTAACATGTATTGCCAATCCTCCTCCTTTTTTTTCCCTTTTTCTCCCCAAAGCCCCAGTAGATAGTTGTATGTCATAGGTGCACATCCTTCTAGTTGTTGCATGTGGGACGCTGCCTCAGCATGGCCGGACAAAGCAATGCATCAGTGCGCACCCGGGATCCGAACCCGGGCCACCAGTAGCAGAGCCACGCACTGAACCGCTAAGCCACGGGGCCGGCCCCAGGTCCCCTAGATTTCTGCAAGCCTTTGGTTAATTTCCAAAGTTTTGAAAAGTTGTTTTGGGAAAAATTTTCCAGTTTTCTCCTTGATTTTGTGGAGGAGAGAATTTTCAAAGGTTCTTAATCCACCATTTTCACCTACATCCCTCAAGTACTAATATTTGACAAAGGTCTTCATGGGGTTCTGTTACACAGTCCTGGTTAAGAACCACCATGCAGAGGGTTCCTATTAAAAATGATTTGGACATAAGCATACATCCTCTTCTTCCCAAACTTCAAAAAAAAAAACAATCAAGAAATATATTAAGGTACAAATTTACACTTACAAAAAATGATAAACGTGAAAGGAGATAATGTAAACAACTTGGAATCTGAAAAGTAAAGGGACAAGAAATGATGACAGAGTCTGCAAAGTGCAGATCTAAGCTGATGTAGAGGAAGCTAAGTCAGAGCCCAGAACGGCTCACACATGGGAGGGAGCAAGTGACCAAGACAATAAAAGTGTAGATGGGGCTAAAACAGGAGTATCAGAATAAAGTCTTTATAAGAATCATTTAAACGCCCAGATGTACTCAGATGCACAATTGGCAACTATTTCTCCCTGCCCTGGTAGAATATTAGAATTTCACTCTCAGGAGAGGACAGACCAGGACTCTGTATAACAAACAGCTATAATACAGGTAACATACTGAAAATAGAGATGGGGTTAAGAATACCTGAACCCGCCAGGCCCTGTCCCTTCTTGGCTCCCAGAACTCTGACTGCCAGACTCATACTGCCCAGGTGTATAAGAGAAAAATTTTCTCTGGGCAAACAGATCAGCCCAAGAGAAAATATCTAATCATACTGAGGTCCCCAAAATACCTTCCCTGCCAGCTCATGCTCATCATGTTCAGGCCCATAGTGAAGCCCACTCCACCACCATCTCCGACACATTCATACACACGCACACACACACACACACACGCACGCAAAGCCTCTACCATGAAAAACAAAGACCAAAATAAGCAAAGAATAAACGAATTTTTAAGAAACAGACCATACAGGGAGCAGATAAAAACTTCCACAACTTTAAAAAAATAACTTCAGAGATGTAACAGAAGCTATTGCATCCATATAAAAATAACAAGGTTCAACAGGAAGCACATATACTACCAACAAAGAACAGTCAGAGTACAAAACAGAGTTCTTGGAATTTGGAACAGTGAAAGATAGAAGACTAAGGAACAACAAAATTCTGAGGAAAAATTCTTTAGCTAAATAGAAATTATTTGGAAAAAAGTATTTATTCCCAGCCAAACTATCCATCAAATATAAGGGAAAAAGAGTCAGGTAAGACCTCAAAAACATACTCTTCTATGCACCCTTTTCCAGAATGCTGCTGATGGACACCATCCACCAGAATGAGAATATAAACCTAGAAAGATGATAACATGGGTCCCTGAAAAGGACATAATTGGAGAATAGCACCAGGAATTCTCTACTTGATGGTTGTGGTATAATAAAAAACACATATATCTAAACTTTGTCCCAGGTTCCTGACATGACATGGAGCTTCAAAAATGCTTGGAATTTCCTGAGTGACAGGAATTTCTGTGCTATGCTAATGAAGTAACTTGTGGCAGGGGTCCCCTGAACAGCTTCAAGAAGGGGGCTGGTCATCAGGAAAACCCTGGATGAGATCAGAGGGCTGGAACTTTGAGCTTGTGGGAGCCTGGGGCCACTCTAAAATATCTCACAATAGCATACTTATTATTTTGTATTAAAGTTACTTGAGAAGGAAAAAGGGCATTCTGACCCTCCTGTCTCTGCTCTCCCTGAAACTAGGAAATAAATCTCCCACGTGAAAGGTGCTCTCCCTGCATCCTTATCACCAGAGCTAGGGAATTCAGGGCTGACAAGCCCGCATAAAAATAAAAACAAATCTTGATTTACTATCTCAATCCTGAACTCTGCTTAAATTCCTCACTAATTACACACCTCAAATCTAAGTTTCTTTGTCCTGTCATTCCTCACAAATTTATCATTTCTTTGTGTAAAAGATATATATGCTGCCTGCTTTGTTCATTCTCCAAGCATTATTTCTCTATGATCTCCAATACGTACATATTAAACTGGGTTTTTCTCATTTTAATCTGGTCTTGTGTCAATTTTATTATTAGTCCAACCATAAGAACACAAGAAGGGTAAAAACGGAATTTTCCCCTCCCTGACAAGCTCAACCTCCAGGGAGGGGAGGGGGTACTGGAAATTGAGCTCAATAATGTGGCCAATAATTTAATCAATCATGCCTACAAAACGGAATTTCATTACAAACTCTGGGCAACAAAGCTTGGGAGAGCTTCCTTATTGGTGAACATATCAATGTACTGGGAGGGTGGTGCCACCTGGCTCCATAGAGACAGAAGCTCCTGTGCTTGGGACCCTCCTAGACCTTGCTCTGTGTACGTCTTCATCTTCATTCATTCATATCCTTTATAACAAAACAATAATTGTAAGTAGGGGATTTTCCTGAGTCGCGTGAGTCCTTACAGTGAATTATCAAACCTGAGGGGGTTTTCGGAAGACCCCAATTTTCAGTCAGTTGGGTAGAAGTGTGGATAGCCTGGAGACCCCACTTGTGGGTGGCGTCTGAAGTAAGGGCAGTCTTGTTGGGGACCTTGCCCTTCACCTTATCAGATCTGATGCTAACTCTGAGCAGTCAGGGTCAGAATTGAATTCGATTGTAGAACACCCAGTTGGTGTCAAGAGATTTGTTGACAGAACCCAATAGTGAAAGAAAATACCAGTTCAACAGCTGTTGCCTAGGGAACAACCAATTTAGTTTCAAACAGGAAGACAAAATGCTTCAAAAGATATGTCTCTAAGAATGTGAAAGATACAAAACCACATGTGTCTGAACATAAGGAGAGCAATTTACACTTCTACTAGAAAGTTTGGGGATGAAACAGTGATTGTTAAGATGAAAAATTCAACAACTGGAAAAAGATAATAGCACTAACTCTGAGGAAAATGAAAGGTTATACTAGAAAATAAATATAATCATAGTTCACTGCATGGCTCCCATGTGAATAGTAATTTCATAATTATTTTAATATACACACTATATATTAGTTTAACCAAAAATGATGACAATTTCTTTGGGAGAATATGGGAAGAAAAGGGGAAGTGTAGTACTTATTTGGTGGCAGGAGTGAATGGAGAATTAAATTCTCACCTTCAGTATTGGGAAGTCCTTAGATATTGACCATAACTCTAAACCAAAAAGTAGGAGTTATTAGAAGCATTTCATTCAGAGATTTAAATGTAAATCTCAAAGGAACAGCTAAGAGTTGGAATTCATTGCTTCTGGGAAATGCAAATGGAGGAAGAAATATAAATAAGCCATGTAGAACTATATTAGTATTTAATCTATGTGCAAAAATTTTATTAACAAAAACACAAATTTTTAAAAAGTATCACCACTCACAACAGTACTGTGACGTTATCACAGAAAGCATTAGTATTTTAAGGAACAGGATCCACGAGGTACGGCGGTGTTTCAGAGCTCACACAATTATGGAGCATTTGACCAAAGTTTTAAACTCTGTTCTTATGACCCCAAATCTTGTGTTTCTCTCTGAATCTTCCTAGTAGTAACTTGTAAATAAGTGTTTTGATATCATGGAAATGCAAAAGATTAGTTCTGACTAGAAGGGACCCAGAAATCTCTTTATAGAAAGTATCATTTGAACTAGGCCTTGAGCCATCTCAGGCCGCTCTCTGCACGCAGGGAAAGTGCCTGGATGGTTTTCCTCCTTTCTCTGCTGCCACTTCCTGGTTTCAGGTCTGGGATGGGTGAAGGATGGAGCTAAGTGTAATCCATTGCATGACTCCTGATGCGGGGGTCTGCTGAGCCCACAACAGTTTGTAAGCCATCTGCAGTTTCTCAGCACATGGTGGCTCCACTATTACAACTACCAAGCACTTGAGCCAACTTTGGCGTCCCACCAAAAAAATAAGGTGAATAGAAATATAACCAACAGGGCTGCAGCAAGGACTGAGTGAGGTAACAGGCCTACTGCAGAGCCAGGCATTGGTGTTGGCTACTGCTGTCACCTCTCTGATCTTGTAATCCGTGGTGAGCATCCAGAGTCCTCAAGGCCCAGAATGCTCCTCGAGATATGCAGCTCTGCCTACCACCCCTTGACGTGTGTGCTCTGTCCTCCCACTGGACTCTGATGCCTGCTTAAATGCCTTCATGCCTCAGTGAAGCCACCCTCCTTCCCAGGCCAGTTGCAGATAGCTTTCCTTGATGAGTGTATTAGTCAGGGTTCTCCAGAGAAACAAAACCAATAGAATAAATATAATGTATATAAATAAAGAAATTTATTATAGGAATTGGCTCATACAGTTATGGAGTTCGAGAACTCCCACAATCTGCCATCTGCAAGCTGAAGAACCAGGAAAACTGGGCGTATAATTCAGTCTGAGTCCAAAGGCCTGAAAACTAAAGGGCTAATGGCGTAAGTTGCCCCCAGCACTCAGAAATCAGAAGGTACATGAACCAGTAGCACTGACATCCGAAGGCAGGAGAAGATGGATGCCCCAGTTCAAGTAGAGAGAACAAATTTGCCCTTCCTTTACCTTTTTGTTCTGTTTGGGTCCTCAACACATTGGATCACGCCCACCTGCTTGGATGAGGGTAATCTTTCTTCAGTCTATCAGTTCAAATGCTAATCTCTTCCCTGGAAACATCCTCACAGACACACCCAGAAATAACGTTTTACCAGCTATCTGGGCATCCCTTAGCCCAGTCAGGTTGACACACAAGATTAACCATCACAGTGAGGTTCCATCAGAGTGAGACACAGTGCTGTGTCTATTGTTAACATCCGCCTGATGTAGCTTTTCCCCATCTACCTATTTATCTATAGGTCTATCCATTTTTGCCTTTCTAAGTATTTTTAATTTAAGTCTATCTCTTGCAAGTGGCATATAGCTGGAATTTTTAATACTGAATCTGGAGTTCCTGCTTTTAAATAGGTGTATCTACTTATTTCACAATACGGTGATTATGGATAAGACTGGGCTTGTTTCCATCATCATAACGTGTTGCTGTTTTCCCACAGTATTTTGTTGTGTTCCCGATAACCATCTCTAAATATTATTGGACTGTTCAAGTTTCTTTGTTCCACTTTTCCCCCTAAGGTTTGAAAATTTTATAACCTGCTGCCATTCTTATAGTGGTTATTTAAAAATTTGAAAAGACATGTTTTCACTTATTTTACATATATGTGTGTATGTGTATATACATTTGGTTACAGATGTCTCTTAAAATTTCAGGGATTGTTGTTGTTAGACGCTTAATTAGGCTTAACAACTTTTTTATGATCTCTGACTACTTGTATTTCTTACACTCCACTTACTTTGGTTTGTTCTTGTTTTTTATAACTAGAATACATTATCTAGCAAGTCTTTCAGATAATTTGTAGGTTGTAAACCTTAGGTCCTTGCATATTTGAAAACTTTTGGTTTGTTTTTCTATTTGGCTTCGTAGAGATTTAGGGGATAATAATAAGTTTCTCATCTGAGCTTTGACATTATAGCCCACTGTCATCTCAAACCTCGAATCTTCTGATAAGACATCAGATGTCATTTTGGCAACCATTCTTTGGCAAATGATTTTCCTTCATTATTGATGAGTTTACAAATTTTTTTCTTATACTTGGTGTACTGAAATTAAAGTACTCTGTGGGTCTTTCACTTCTAAGTTTTCATGTCTTCCTTGAACTCTAGACGCTTTTTTAAAAAAATCATTTCTTTATATCTGTACTTTCCATTTGCTCAGTTATCTCTTTTCGAGATTCTGTTAGACTCAAGCTAGAATTTGTTCCAATATCTACTGTCAATCACTGGTTTCCAAATACAATTTCCCACTGAAGGGCTTCTTGGTAAAGCTAGATCCAGGTCTGTAGTGGGAGGTACATGACAAGCTTGGACACTTCATTTTATTTTGTGCCACAAAATAGAGAACCTACCAAGGATCACAGAGACCAGAATACAGGAGTCAACCTGACAATTTGAGCATCAGGAACAATAATAAATGCAATGAAGTAAAACACACCAGACACACCAAAATCAACAATTCAAAATGATGATAAAATCTCATTGGTCACCTATTTAAACATCTTAAATATTTATTAATACATTTTAAAAGATTTAAAAGAAAAATATCCCCAAACAAGAAATATGAAGAGGACCTGGGTTCAAGTCCCAAAATCCTCTCTGCCTAGACAAGAAAGGTCTTAATAATATAACACCTAGTTCAGATGATCATCAAAGAAACAAAAATAAGCTTGTGAAAATGTTTGAAAACTTTAAAGGTATATACATATAGATGATGCCATTTTAAGGCTCTTTTCAGATACAGACATTGAGATATACACTTCAAGTCCAACAATCAAAACTACCAATTAGTAAAAGAAAAAAAACTACCCATTAGTTTGGATGTAGCCTGTAAGGGATTAGCCTGTAAGGGATACAGGCCCTGAATCCCACCCATCCCTGGTCCATACCTACAGCCTTTTCCAGATTTCCTAGCAGATTTAATGGTAAAGTCAGAAGGAGACTCATTCTCCTCTAAAAGAGTAGCATTTCTAATATAAGTGCAATCTTTCCTACCCACTGCAAAGTATAACATGTATCCCATCTTGCAGTTCATTTCCTCTATTTGAGACTAAGTGTCAAGCATTTTAAAAGTACTTATCCTTAATTCTGTGTGCTTTCTTGAAGTGATATTTGGAAAAATACAGGAAGCCAGCGGAAAGCTGGTTTGATGACACATCAATTACCAGCTGTTCCTACTGATGCAAAACACCACTGGAAAGGAAATACATTTCCTGTCATGAATATTCTTTTTCAATTTTTAATTTAATCCACTGCCCATAATCTTCCCTGTCATAAACAACGAAGGTGCCATCTGCACACTTGTTTTAATGCACGCCCAATGGGTACTGACAAAGGATCATCCTGGGCCACAGCCTTCACATTAATTTCTCCATACATAGGAATAGGATGATGAGGTCCAACTTGCCCAACTCCTCGAAGGAAAACAAGGTAAAAGAAACTCCCTGAGGCTGCGCACCGTCTCCCAGTTCAGCTCCAGTATACAGAGAGCTGCATGAAATGCCTCTCATTCTTGGGGCCTTAAATCAGTACAGACCACACCCTGGCCTAAGGACTTAGAGAGAAAAGCATCTGATGCAGATTCTATTTACTCTGGAGGTATAAACACAAGACCACTAATACAGAGAACAGAGAAGCCTCCAAGCCAGATTTGGAGAGATTCTCCTGCTTTGAACACCAACACTGACAGCAATTTACCTAATTTAAAAATAAAACGTATCTCCTGACTTCCAATTGTCTATAGGACGTGCCCTGAAGAATGAACAGAAACACCTGAATATTTGCAAATATCAAGATTCTATGGACTTTGGTGATTTTTATCAACATACCTGTTATTCCTTAGTTTTTATCAAGGAATTTTATTGATCCTCAATCTACAGATAATTTAGGCAAATATAAAATGTTGTCCTAAATGTTTAAGTCACAATTTTCTGAGTAACTAAAACATTTAATGAAACATCTGAAAGTAACACTTTTTGCTTTTAAAAGAAAATCTTTTAATGAAGTTTTTAAATGTTGTTTTTTTAAAAAAGAGTTTTTAAAGCTTTTGACTAGTTAACTTTTAAAACCCATAAAATGTTTCATTGAATATATAAGCCATGAATATAAAGATTTTTTAAGGTAACATACTAAAAAGTTCACTACGTCATTAAGGCTGTCTTTGAAAATAGTCAGTATAGAAAGGTATTAAGTTGCTTAGGACACGTTGGAAAATTTTATGTTGATTTTCCTTCAGTATCAGATTAAAGCACCCAAAACAAAAACAAAAACAAAAAATCCATCTGCTTCTCATTTTTGAGCCAACAACCT
Source organism: Diceros bicornis minor (assembly GCF_020826845.1). NCBI lineage: Eukaryota > Metazoa > Chordata > Mammalia > Perissodactyla > Rhinocerotidae > Diceros > Diceros bicornis. The sequence goes on from NC_080744.1 coordinate 77,579,494, forward strand.
TCATAATGAGACCCTGCTCTGAAGTATTAAAATATTATTGTTCCTAATACAGAAACTCATCCTGAAAATGAGAATATCCCTACTGAAAATTTCCAAATAGTGCTTTAACCCTAATATGAGTCCAAAAGTATTTGAAATTTTTATAGTTTTGCTAGAGTATTGTTATACTTTTGTTAGTGGCACTGTGGCAACTTTAAAAGAAAATATTCATTTACATTTAAATAAAAAATCATGGGTGTAAGAGGTATGTGAAAATGCTTATTACCTTATTCTTGATAAACTGAAGTCAAAAGTGTTGCCACGTAATAGGAAATTACAAGTTCTAATTATATTTTTTAGACAATACCATTTAAGCATATATTTAACAGGTCACAAAGACCATGCGAAGCACACATCATACACCATTCCACGGAACTGCACTGACTCAAGAAAATGGCATAAACAGCTTCACCCATGTGTTCACTGCTCAAAATGTTTAAAGGAGCCCATTAAATATCAAAACGATATTATAGACACATCAACATGGACCTGTACATCAAATAATGGATTAAAAATACAAAATAACATTTATGCCCACTGGGTTCATTTCTGAAAAGGCTATCCTGTAAGTTTCCAGTTCAAGATGTCAACTTAAACATACTCATCTATTTCCCCTGTCCCCCCAAGACCACTGAAATTAAAATAAAGGAGGGAAATGATATAAACTCCCCAAAACAAAGAGAATGGGAATGAGGTCATTAAAAGACAAGATATTTCAATACATGACAGGAAGAAAGCACGCACATGGAGGCTTGGTGACTGCAAAGTACAGTGAAAGAAGCACAGATTAAATATTGGCGAGGGGCCTGCATGGTGGAGGGAGGTTCAGCAAATCTACGATCTAAATGACAAAGAATTCAAGATAGCCATCATAAGAAAACTCAATGAGCCACAAGAAAATTCTGAAAGACAGTTAAATTAAATCAGAAACCAAATTACTGAATAGAGGGAATTCTTCACAAAAGAGATCGAAACTATAAAGAAAAACCAAACAGAACTGTTAGAGATGAAAAGCACACTGGATGAGATAAAGAAAAATATGGAGTCCTTAAACAACAGGGCAGATAATATGGTGGACAGAATTAGCAATCTGGAAGACAGGAACACAGAAATGCTTCAGATGGAGGAGAGGAGAGAACTTAGACTAAAAAGAAATGATGAAATTCTCTGAGAAATATCTGACTCAATTAGGAAATGCAACATAAGGATTATAGGTATTCCAGAGGGAGAACAGAGGGAAAAAGGAGCAGAGACCTTGTTCAAAGAAATAATAACTGAGAACTTTCCAAACCTGGAGACGGAGTTGGAGTTACACATAAAAGAAGCCAACAAGACTCCTAATTACATCAATGTAAAAAGACCTTCTCCAAGGCATATATTAGTAAAGCTGGAATAAGTCAATGATAAAGAAAAAATATTAAGGGCAGCAATGCAGAAGAGAATAACCTACAGAGGAAGCCCTATCAGGCTTCCAGTGGGTTTTTCAGCAGAAACCGTACAGGCTAGGAGAGAGTGGAATGATATATTCAAAATTTTGAAAGACAAAAACTTTCAGCCAAGAATACTATACCCAGTGAAAGTTAAAAATAGAAATACCATATGATCCAGCTATCCCGCTTCTGGGTATTTATCAAAGAACTTGAAATCAACAATCCAAAGAGGCTTATGCACCCCTATGCTCATTGCAGCATTATTCACTATAGCCAAGACCTGGAAGCAACCCAAGTGTCCATCAACAGATGATTGGATAAAGAAGATGTGGTATATATATATACAATGGAATACTACTTAGCCATAAAAAAGACAAAAGCATCCCATTTGCAACAACATGGATGGACCTGGGGGGTATTATGTTAAGTGAAATAAGCCAGACAGAGAAAGACAAACACTGTATGACTTCTCTCATATGTGGAATATAAACTAACACACGGACAGAGAGCACAGTTCAGTGGTTACGAGGGGGAAGGGAGTTGAGGGGTGGGCACAAGGGGTGATGGGGTGCATTTATATCGTGACTGACAAATAATAATGTACAACTGGAATCTCACAATGTTATAAACTATTATGACAACAATAAAAAAATTTTCAAAAGCTAAAGAGAAGCAAGGTCGAATGAACTTGAAAAAAAATCTAAAATTCCATCTGTGGCTGACATTCTATTTCTATTGACTAGCACTGAATTAGAGAATAAAGAAACTAATGTGAAGATAGATGCCCTTGATCAAAGATTTCAGCCCTCTGGCATTGAGGGTCCTCAAAAAATATAACAGTCCCCACCACACCCTAAAACCATAGCTGACAGACACTAAATCCTATCCTCAAATACAGCACTTCCACCAATGTTTCTGGTTCCCTAATACTAAGAATCAGAAATCATTTTAGAAAAGCTTGCCAAACAAATAGTAAAAATATACAGAAAGACAAATAAAAAAGCAAAATTAAAGGGGGGGGAAGGTAACCCTAGAAGAAAATAATGTTATTCAGTTAAAAACAAATGAACAAAAAGAAGATTAAGAAATAAACAACAACCCTCCAACTAGTCCCCTCAGAGAAAGGAGAGCAACTGTATAATGCACAGAGAGAACGACAATGGGAGGATCCACAGAATAGATGGCATGACTGAGGACTGGGAAGAGAGAGGTATGATAAGATTTGGTGAAGAGTTTCAAAAAGGAGAACATCTGAACTTGACACCAGGACCAGCTGACAACAGACACACTCTACTCCGCTGACTGGCACGTAAGCCACAGCACTGAACCCATAGAGAAGGAAATATGGGCTCAGAAAAATGGCTTTGCAGAGAATAGTATTTACATTGTCACAAAATCATGAGGGCTGCTTTTTTTCTCCCTAATAGAATCAAGCCATAGCCAAATTACAGAGAAATTAAAAACGGCTACAGAATAGAATGTAAATGTTACCACCATGGAGATGGAAAAAGGCAGAGAAAAGTAGAGGCAGAACAGGGATGCTCAGAGAGGGGAATCAAGGGACACTGAATTATGGTTAACAGAAATGACAGGAAGTCTTAAGATCATCTTTTGAAGGTGCAAAAGTGACTAGTGGAGGAAATGAGAAAAGAGGTGTGAGAGGAGATAGGGAGAGGTGGGAATGAGCCAAGTTTATATCCATCTTAACAAAAAGTTGATAGAAAATGAATAAAGTTGATCAATCTAGGAACAGAAATATAAGCAGAGTATCAAAATAGAGGCTGCTGAAGGTCTTGGGGAATGAACAGCCATGGGAAACCTGGAACAGGGGCTGGGGCTTCTCATAAATGGTTTATTGTTGGCTCTGAAAATGCTGTGTGCCATGTCGACATTTCGAAATATTAAAAATGCCATACCCCATACATCTTCTCCGTACTATGCACACATTAAATAACTGAAATGTCCATTTGGGGACAGATATACTGGATAATCCACTGTGATAAAGTTCAACAACCATACAGTCATTACACTAACAACTCTTTAATTATTCTTGAAAAACAAAACAAATCATCAGTCAAGATTTCCACATGAAAGGTAAAACAACAACAAAAAGCCTCTAAAAGAAAATCTAGAAAAATATCTTCCTGAGCTTGAGCTAACAAAAGACCTTTTAAATGTAACTTGATACGTACTAAACATAGAAGAAAGGACTTATAAATTGGGCCACAATAAAATTAAGAATTCCTGTTCATCAAAAGATACCATTTATCTGTAAGTATATTCTACTTCAATTAAAAGTTTACAAAAGAGAGAAAGAAAGAACATTAAGAGTGAAAAGATAAGCCAAAGAGTCTGAGAAGACATTTGCAAAAAAATATAACTGACTAAGGGCTCATGCACATAACATAGAAAAATTCATACAAATCAATGAGGAAAAAAGAAAACAAAATGAAAAGCCAAGATAAAAATAGGCAAGAGACATGAACAGACACTTCTCAAAAGAAGACACACCAGCGGAAAACTAAGAAATGAAAATGTCCTCAACTTTATCGGTAATCAGGGAACTGCTAATTAAAATCACAACGAAGTAGCACTTCACACCCACCAGAACAGTAAATTAAAAAGCCTGAAAATACCAAGTGTGGGTGAGTATGTAGAGTAATAAGGATTTTTCATACATGGCTGGTGAGAATGTTAATTAGTATAACCATTTTGAAATCGTCTGGCTTCATCTGGAGAAGTTAAAGATATGCCTCCCTATGACCTAGCAAGTCCATCCCTATGTATGTATACATATGACAGATAGAAATGCAAACACATGTGCATCAAAAGACATGTACAATAAGAATATTTATGGCAGTATTCTTCATAATAGACAAAAGCTAAACACAATCTAACTACCCATCAATAGAGTAATACATGTTATATTCACAATGAAAATGAATCAACTACAGCAACAGGCAATTTGGGTGACTCTCACAAAACTAAAATTGAGCAAAAGAAATTAGACCCAAAGAATACATTCTGTATGCTCCTGTGATTCCAAGTATATAAATTTCCAGAGAAGGGCAAAACTAAACCTTGGTGCTTGACATCATGCTAATGGTTTTCCACGGGGAAAGTGGGGAAGAGCTGGATTTGGTGGTAGTAATGTGAGTGGGTTCGCTTGTGATAGTTCACTGAGTTGGCGTTGATATCACATTGGAGATGTCTGTATTTATACTACAATTCAAAGTTTAGAAGAGGAATAAAGAAAGACTTCCAAAATGAAATATGTCTCTCTGAGTCAGCCAGTATATTTAAGGTTTCTTCAAATGTCAATAAAACATCTTATCAGAAAATAGTGAATAAACTAATGTTTCCTGACTAGTGATTTCAATTGTAAATCTTACCAATTTGAGTTTAATCAAATCTACCCTGGCAATCAGTGAGCAGCCTCGGCTTAATTTGCTTAATCTAAGCCCCTACCCCCTCACCCTGCCAACGTAACACATTGTATGTGTGAGCTTCTTAAAACAGACATATTATTAGATTAGAAAACTGTTTTACAATTCTGAAGTTTCAAAATAACTTGAGATCTACCTGAACACTTGCCTTCTCTCCACAAAATAAAACAAACATGTTTTTCCTGCTCAAATGCCTTCTCCCTGGAATGCAGACACCACCTCTTTTACTCCAAGGTGGGAATCTTTACAGATAATTTGCTTTCGGTGATCCGAGAGTAAATTTCCCACTTTGAATCACTGCACAGGGTGGCATTCATTAACCAGGACAGCTACAATCTCCCCTCACTCGCTTTGTGCACTGCCACCTGCTGGTGGGACAGGTCAACTCCATCTGCTACCTGACTCAGAGCCTGAAGTCAGAGCCACGTCCAGGCCTTTCCCACAGCCCATTCTCCTGCAGTGACCTTTAACTCATAATGTGGGATTTTATACAATTCCTTATTTAACCTCATGTTAGTTTCATTTATTTTGGCTTTCTGAGAGCTGTTATTCCATGGCTTTTGTTGTAACTTTTAGCTTTTTCTCTTGGAAAGTTAAGCATATTATCTTATTTTGAGATATCAAAAAAAAATCAACAAGGACAGGTAAGAGCAACAGGTGTGTGTGTGTGTTTATACACACATAAATATGCACAAAGACACTATTTTACAATAGTTTGGGCTTTTCTTTTTGCTAAAATAGTTTACAGCTGATGTTGACTGTGAAAAAGGAAATCACTGAAATAAAGAGCATGGGAATTGCTATTAGAAGGTTCCAACTGACTTTCTTCTTCTCTGAGGAGTAAAACACTACCTAATCATGATAAATCAATGAGAACAGAGATTTTCATTGGCATCCCTCCATGACAAGACTATTCCTCTTCCTTTAACAGCACATCAGGGATGAATCAGGAGCTCTGAGAGAAGTGAACCCTTTGGGGAATATCCTCAGTGGTATACTTGAAAGGCAAAATTTACAAGAAAGATTCCTTTAGTAAAAGCACCCATAATCCTCAGTCTATAAAGCTAAAAGAACTTTGGATTTTTATGTCCCAGAGCTATAAAGAGGTTTGAGAGAGATACAATTTCTACCATAATAAATCTGGATTGATTACAAGGGTGCATTGTAAACAAGTTATAATTTAGAATTTCATTTCTGCTACCAGTAATGATGAACTACATTGTTCTCACCAACTCTCCAGTGAGAACAATTAGAAAAGCCAGAAAAATGCAATAATCATGTGCCTGAAGGCACCAGAGAACTAAGAGGATCATGAGGAACGGCAAGATCCAGGACAGGGGGAGCCCTGAGAGGATACCAGGGTGCAGGGCCACTTTTCCAGAGCCTGTGAGGATTCCTGAAGCAATGCCTAAGAGGCCAAAAACCTCAGCAGATCTTGATAGACTCGAGAGCTAGCGCAACAAAACAGGAGTTCAGGGTCCACTGAATAGAGGGAAGACCCTAGTAAATTCTCTATATTTATACCCTGGAATGTACACACAAAAATCAGAAACAGAACAGCCCTTCCAGGAATTGAAGCCCAGCTCCTCATCTTTTCAACTACTTACTGGATTAAGGCGATTTCTTCTCACTAGTGCCACAGCCTGGATGTCGGTCAGAGACAAACATAAAATCGGAGGAAGAGAGTATCCTCAAGACCCTCAAATTGCCTCTATAACTTTTCACATACAATGCCTGGGACAAAATAAAAAAGCAACCAGCCTTAGACACAACATGATGAATCATTCACATAAACACTTTTTAAATGATTTCTAAAACAAAAATAAGAATAGAGATTGAAAACACTGTGATGGTGAGAGTTATATAATCGTGGGAAAAGAATACACTTTCATTTTAAAACTCATATTTGTTTACTACTTGGCCTATTTGTATCACTTTAAAATTAATGCCTGCTAATATTGTTTAAGGCACCATAATGATGTTATGCCATTTTAATTTTTAAATATTTCCCTAAATATCCTATAAACACAGAGAAAAGATAGCACGAACTGCACCAGAATTCCTTCAGTCACAGTCATTTGGGTAATTTTTCCCCTCAGTAGTTTTTTTTGTTTAATTTGGTTTCCTGCACAAAACATATAATATTTGTAGTTTTAAGAACTATCACATATAGAACCAGCCCTGATGGCCTAGCAGTTAAAGTTCGGTGCGCACTCCACTTTGGCAGTCTGGGTTCAGTTCCTGGGCATGGAACCACACCACCCATCTATCAGTAGCCATGCTGCAGCAGCAGCTCACATAGAAGAACTAGAAGGACGTACAACTATAATATACAACTATGTACTAGGACTTTGGGGAGGGAAAAACAAAAAAAAGAGGAAGATGGGCTCAGGGTGAACCTTTCCCAGCCAAAAAAAAAAAAAAGAACTATCACCTATAAAAACATTATTACTTAATTGTATCTTGGGTTTTCTTCATAGATTGTCTTCAAAATGTGTAATTTTTACAGTTAATATTTGATATTAAGTTAGAGTTGTATCATTTTAAATAGTGGCTAGTAAATGAAAATCATAAGTCTGACAAACCTGAGCAAAGGCCCCCATAGGGATTTCAGGTAACCCACAAACCCTTAGGATATGGGGCTCCACAACCATGCCTGTCGTCTGCAGCAGCAAACCCCAGACGCATGACCACTTAGGTCTATTGTCTTGTGGCTAAAGCTCCTAAAAAGTTGAATGTGCAATCCAAAATCTATAAAATACCCCAAATCATTCATGCATAGCTATGTTTTACATTGGTGTATAATTATGTATTGATTCATATTATTCATTTTAAATGCCTTGCCTTTTGGACATGCTTTCATAACCGTGCACATTTATTTTATGCAAATCAACACAGAATGGCCTTTAGATGTATGTGTATAGGTAAACGACTAAATGGCATGAATAAAGTAGAAATATTATGGAAACTGCTGGCAGTTTAGAACCTTACATTTGCCTCACTTTAAAATGATTTCCTATATATTATCTCATTCCCAGCCCAGTTACAAGCCCATGATGTAAATTAATAATCATCATAAGTCAGAGTACACATTTAGAAAAAATTTAGGTACTTTCACATAACCCATTTATCTATGTACACACAAAAAGTTGATATACACAATTCTATATCATAGATAGTATATCCAAAGTGTCTCTGGAATCTGTCCACTTCTCCATTTTCCCACAGTGACCATTCTAGTTTTGACCTCTTCATCCCTTTCCTACATTTTCCCTCCTCTCTAATCTATCCCACATATAAACTTCCCACAGCATCCTTTATCTAAATGCAGATCTAGTTCCATCCCTCCTTTGCTTATGAATCCACCACACCTTCCCGCTCTCCACCTAGTGCTTCACCAAGGGGCCTGCCAAATACCTAGAAAAGACCACAGCAGGTAAAGTAATCCCTTTGAAAATGTATGTTTTGTCTTTAAAATGCATGCACATTTTTTCATTCTAATCTATAATTTATACTTGTTGGATTTAATACAAATATCATGGTTTTGATTGTTTCCATTTCTAGCAAAATATGCTACAGCAAGCTGATCTTGCAGCTTCACAAAACCTGCCCCCTCATGCACTTGGAGGTACCCAGACTAGGGCCCAGGGCAAAAGCTAAACTCTGCAGAGGCCCTCAAAACACCTCACACTCTACACCCCTCTCTGAATCCACCTTATACCTCGTACCCTACACCAAAATATAATTCTATCCTTCATCTTGTAAGGTGTGTTTCTAGAATATAATTCTTACAAAAGGGTCTGTTAAAAAACAATTAGTAGTTGGTCAATACTATATCCCTCTTTTAGAAATTCTCAATAAACATAAGCACATTAAATTTTCTGAGAAGTCTTGCAGCAAAACTTGCAGCCAAGATCAACTAGGAGCTGATGATACTGCAGCCAGTGTTTCATAGAATACACCTTGTTGAGGGTGTGCTGTCCTCCCCTGCACCCTCAGTCTTTCCTCACCCTGTTCCCTTTACCTGGAAAGCCTTTCCTACCTCCTCCCATTGGCAAACTCCCACTTGCTTTTAGAAATTTAACTACCTCCTCTTTGAAACCATTCCCAGCCACTCTAGCTGGATATAAATGTTTTCCCCTATGTGTATATGTATCACTTTGTAGAGGCATTTATGTTAAATTATACATGTGGTAATCTTAGATTTACATGTCAGTCTCCCTAGCCAGATTGTGAGTTCTAAAAGTAGAAATCATCCCTTATGCATTTATGAATTCCCAGAATCTAGCAATGTCCACAAGATGAGCTCATTTTGTACGTGTGGAATAAATTGATGAATGAGCAAATGATCTTGCACAAAAATAAAATAAGTAGTAATATATGCCATCTCCCTATCGCTCCAGCCAGGAAATGTCTGCCAGAAAAAGGTGAAACAATAACAAGATACGGGGGGAATGGTCTCTAGAACAGCCCAGTCAGAAAGGGCAAATGACCCCTAGAATTGAATTTGTAAAGAGAATCTTGTACCAGTCAAGACTTTGCCACAGGAATCGCTTATGAGAACCACTGTGTCTCTGTCCAGGGTAGTGAGATTCCAGCTGGAAAGCCCTGGCTCTTCTTCAAAACCAGGCAGAGCCAAGTCCGACTGGAATACAAATGTTTGCATATTTCATTATTTCTGATAAAGAGACTTTCTTTTCACCCAGGATCTCAGGACAGTCACATTCAATCAGTTACAGTTCAGCCAGTTTAAATAAAATAAGCTGATTTTGTTCCACAAAAGAAGTTACCAGCTCTAAAGAGGCAGAAAATGCAAAGGACTCTAGAGTCAGATGTGGGGTTTCCTCGCAGCCCTGCCTGTAACCAATGAGTAACCCTGGGCAAGTGATGACACTTTTCTAGGCATCAGCTTCCTGAACTCTTGAGTTGAGTAGCTACATGATTAAGATGGAGCAAACCATCAGTGAATCACCAGCATGTGGGAAGCAGTTTCTCTTAACTAATCCTCTTAAAACCCTGTGAAGTGGGTATTACTATTCTCATTTTACACATGAGGAAACAGGGCTTAGAAAGGTAAAGTAATTTGCTCAAGGCCACTCCATGAGCTCACAGCATTGTCTGGCTGGGAAGTACAATGGGTTCATGGATAGATCCATGGCCAAGGTGAGATCAAGGCTTCCCCCCTGCCACTTCCACAACCTCTGTCTGAAGACAGCTATCTTCACGTGTGTTTATCTAACACTGGAATGTTGATGACACACAGTACTCGTGATTTATGTTAAGTTTCCTAACTTGACAAAAGTTTGTGTTTTATTTTATTTTGTATTTGTCATATCGTGTAATCCTAGGTTATGCCTAAATTTCTCATGAGACCCAAAAATCTCTCATATAATCTGATTCGTTAAGGGTCTCTTAAAGGGGCAGAGGCCCCCAAGAAGAAGTTTGCAACTTCTTGGTGAGCGCCTCCTCTCCAACAGAGATTGCCACAGCCTCAGGAGGCCTGCTCCACCTGCTCACTGCTCCTGCTCCTAGGCTGAGTGGCCAATGAACCCTCACATCGCATCCAGCAACCTCAAGGACCACTCCAAGAGTGGCAGCTGTGGAGCATACACACACCGTGAGGCAGTCTGGCTGGAGCCAGCCATGGGCAAGTAGGGTGGGTTTCACTTTCTCACCTTATCATGCGCCACTTGTGGAGTGTGTTAGCTCAGCTGCCTGGTCCTCTGTCACGTTGAGGGGGAGGGTTGTTTTGCTTTGTTTTGTTTTGCGTTGATGAAAATGATCATAGCTTTGTGTATCTAGCTTTGTGGCCTCTCCAAGTTGCCTCCTCATTCTTCAGCTCATCATAGTGACCAATGAAGCGCTAGCATGTCCATTTTATTAACAGGAAAGTACAGACTCAGGACGCCTACAGAACTTACCTAAGGTGAACCATCCAGAGATGGGCAGAGCCAGAACCCACCAAGGCTCCCAAGTAAAAATCCTGAGCCCCTTGAAGTAACAGAGATGCTGCTCCATAAGGCATTGACCCCCAAAAGCCCCAGAGCCATGTGCCCCTCCCAAAGTCTCCACATCTGCATTTGTCTCTGATCTGGCTTACCTCAACACTAGAGCTTCTTTTTCAGCCTCTCTTCCCCCATAACTCAAAATCTCCATCCTTTCCTCTTTCCTGTAGCCTGAGCTCTGTAAACAGCAATATGCTCTTTTGTAACCTACGCGACAGCACTTGTCTTCCTTTACAGCTCTCCTCTCCTGATAACTCGTCCACATTATCACATGTACATGGAATATTTTAAAGCACAGTTTCATCTGTAGGAGGAAGTACACATTTAACACAGGTGTAAATATAAGAAAGGAAGCCATTCATTGGAGCTGTTTTAACTAGGTGAAGTGATGTAGCATGCATCCATGTGGGGACTCTGTAGGATTATGAAATATCACCTGTCTTCTTACTCCACTTATCTGAACCCCTCTGGTGGCTCCTAGCACTTCCTAGGCGGAGTTGTGGCTATTCTCACACCTCTTTCCTACCATATTCTTCCCTCCCCCTGAACACCATTGTCCCTGTGTCCCACCCCTGCCCCATATTGCCCCAGAACTGAATCCAATGCCTTGTACAGACTATACGTTGAAACCCATTTATAATGAATTAAACACTTTTGTAAAATATTTGTATTGTATGAAAGATATGCCAATGAAAATTAAATATTCAAAGCAGTCTAGAAGAGCAAAAGAACAAACTTGCACAGATTTGCCAATGTAAGTGAGCACTAATAAGTCTGCAAGGCAAGAAGGCCATGGGGCCAGGGGCAGCTTCCTGAAGAAGAGACCTCGGGTGTGGAGCCTTGCTTCTTATCAGAGCAGCACTACCATCGCTACCCTCACCAGCAAGGCAAAAAAAATGCCCGTTACTGGAATGAAGTAGGTGGTCTAAATGCTCACAGCTGGCCCTCTGCCTGGACAGATTTACCAGCTGCAAAGCCCAGGGCCAGGCCCCTACCCAAAAAAAACCTCCATTCCACAGGCAGCAGCAACGTCTAGAAACAGCTAAATTGACACCGAATGACAGACTGCATGCTAACACTGACACCATAAGTGGTACTAAAATGTGACCCTTTGCATCCTATCCCCGGGATAGGAATACTTTCACCCTGAGTTTCTAAGCTGAGGCAAAGGTGGGACTGAAGTACCCACGACAGGTGGCCGGGGCCGTGGAACATGCTGCAGCGGGTTCCTCCTCGGCGGGTGGGGAAACTGAGGCATGCAGTAGACTGCAGGGCCCGGTCAGCGTCTGAGCGTGGGCCCACCTCGCCAGGGGCCAGCTAGATTGTCCGGGCCAAGTTACACCACCTGGCCGCCAGATGCTTCCACAACACTCAGAGCCCGCGGCGGGGAGAGGGCAGCCCGGCGGCTGAGGCCAGGACTCACCACGTCCATGATCTGCAGGAGGCTCAGTGAGAAGTAGACAGTGAGTGGCTGCGAGTCGTTGGCCACGGGCCTCTCCAATGGGTTGTAGTTCTTGACCAGGTCTTTGTAGAGCTTCCTCTGGAACTCGCCTTGCAGGGACACTTAAGGAGAGGAGAGCCGGGCAGGCTGTTCAGGGAAGGCCGGCATAGGTGCGTCCCATGCACCCTGCCCACGACCTCCGCCGCCCAAATGTTGCAGCCCCGACAAGCGGGGCTCGCCCTCTCCGGGCTGCTCCTGGCAGCGCCCCCCCTCCTGCCCCTCGCCGGCTCCAGCCCCCAAATCTAGCCTCGGTGCGGGACACACTGAGCCGCCCAAGATGCGCCCAGGATCCCCCGGAGAAGGAGTGGAGGGCTGGGAGACCTGGGGGCTTTACCGTGTAAGAGAGACGCGGCCAGCGCCAGCCAGACCGAGCGGCGCATGTTGGATCCCGCAGCTGCCGCGGGCCGGCGCGCCCCGCGTTTCGGCTGTCGCCCCGGGCCTGCGCCTGCGGCCCCGGAGCCGCCTCTCCCGGCTCGGCTCGCGGGCCTTTAAGGAACCGAGCGCGCGCCCCCGCCCCGCCCACCTCCGCGCGCCTCTCCACGTGACGAGCCCCGCCCCCGCGCTCCTATCCCCACCCCAGCCCGCCCGTGGCGGCCGAGGCGGCACTGCGGCCGCCGGGGAAACTGCAGCTGGCAGGTGGGAGCGGGAGGTGCACCTCGGTGCTGGTTATTGTCCGGACACCACGCCCCGCCTGCCTTGTCTACACCGAGCCGTGTCTCCGCACCACGCCTCTGGCCACGCCGGGGGCTGTCCAAGGCCGGGCTCTGCCGGTCCCTTCTGTCCTTTGTCCCCACTCCGCTTTCTCCCGCTCTCAGAAGCTGCGCTGGGCGGTTGGGAGAAAGCCGGGACAATTCTGGGATCCAGTCTTCCAGTGCCTTCCCTCCCCCACGGCAGCTGCTGAATGACAGCGACCGGGAGCCAGGCTCCCACAGGTTCGGAAGTCTCTGCAACCAGGCAAGACAGACCTAAGAGGAAGACCCCTCCGACCTCCCGCCAGATCCGGGTTTTCTTTCGGCAACCATTTGCTGGACATCACCAGCCCGATTTTCAACTAGGTTCTGGAAGTGCTGAGAGGAGAGGCGAAGTCTCTGCCAGGGAGGCATTCTATAGGGGAGCAGAGACGCTGCAAAAGTGTGTGATGGGATTCCCAGTGGATATCCTCTTTATGTCTCATTCTCTTTTAAAGGAGAGTCAAAAGATTGAAAAGTTAGCTCCCTGCTGGCCCCCTGGCATAGCGGTTAAGTGCAGGAGCTCTGCTGCTGGCGACCCAGGTTCAGATCCCAGGCGTCCACCTACACACCGTGTGTCAGGCCATGCTGTGGCTGCGGCCCATATAAAGTGGAGGAAGATGGGCACGGATGTTAGCTCAGGGCTGATCTTCCTCACACACACACTAAATAAATATAAAAAAGAAGAAGAAGAAAAAAAAAGGAAAGTTAACTCCCAACCCCTTTCTGGAAGGACAGCCAAAGCTTGGTGATGCCATCTAGGCTTTTTTTGAGCCCTGGAGAGAGTTATTTGCCAAGGGGAGGCACAGAGAAGACACCAGTCAAAGGGGTTAGGGGCTAAGTAGGGTCCCAGATGTCGAGGATAAAGCATGGTTCTGAAAGAGGAAGGGAGAGAGGGTACTGAGGAGTGGCTTCAAGAGTGGTGGAAAGCTCTGTCCCATTCGCTCACTGGCAAGCAGGTTGCGGACAGCGGAGTGGAGCCGAGTGCTGAGTGCAGCGGAGTTCCCTGCGCCCACGTAGGGGGCGCTGCCTCTTGCCTTCCTTCGAGCCCCAGAACATCTGATCTACACCAGGACCTCAGCCACTGTAGACCAGAAGAGGCAATGCCCACATTTCTAAACTGCATAAGACACGAATTTCTTGGATAACGCCAAAAACTAGGGAAAGGCTGACCAAAACGTGACTGCCCTTGAATTTACCCCAGCAGCAGGAAAAAGCCACTGAGCCAGTTATTTGATTTGGGAAAACAAAGAAATGTGACAGCCTTGCAATGAAGTAGCAAATTCACACCTGTTAACTGATGCATGTATGAACAAATAGTCAGTGTAGGCTTTGATAACTGCGATAGGACCCTGGGGGAAGGAAGGCTTCATTCTTTCTGGAGAAGAGCTCATGGAAGAGATGACAGCTGACTTGGGCTTGCCTGGAAGGAGATGTTCGGCCAGAAGAAGGGGACGCCAGAGCGGGGTTTCCTGCTGAGCAGACAGACGTGCTGGTAGCTTCATCTGGCTCCTGAGTTCCACACCATCTGTGGCAGACTGGATGCACTCAGTGCTGGCACGTGGTGAAGGAATGAGCTACAGGGTATTGGCTGCTGGCAAAAAGGGAGCCAGAGAAGGAAAATAACACCCAAGAACAGAATAGAGGAGGCATAAGGGGCATCAGCTGGAAGATTCTCACTGGCACGCCACCTCCACTGGTCATGTGAATGCAGCACTTGCTCTCTTACATATTTTCTGAAAGTGCCTGAAAACCCTGCCTTCCGTTCTAGAGGGATGTGAGCCCAGAGGAGCCAAGAGAATTCATATATCTTGAATATTGGGATCACGTTCCTGAAAGCATAACTACTTCCCCATGTCCCTTGTATGCCATAACATCAGAAATAAACCATTTTCCAGTGGGACAACAGGTCAATAAATATTTATTTATGCCCTGTGCTCTGCTAAGTGCCTGGAGGACCCACTAGCACAATCTACTCACTCAGTTTACAATTTGGAGCTGACGTGGATGTGGAAAAATAAATTCCAGTCTGTGCTGTGCCAATAGGTAGATCTGTAAGTTTGGCTACTTTCACCCTGTCTACGGGACTCAGTTTTTTCATTTGTAAAATGAAGAAAGGAGTAGGACCATCTCGGAATAGAGCTGACTGAGCTATGCAGACCCCCCTATCACTCCAATTCCCAACATAAAGAAAGGGTCAATAAAACATGAGAGAAAATTGATATATACTTGAGCTTAGCAAGGCAGGGGCCAGAAACAAATCCAGAGAAATTACGCACAAGCTGATGCAGCTACCATAGTCCAGGGGAGGGGCAGGCCTAGACGTGGGCTCCGAAGATAAGAGTCTGAAAGTTTAACACACCCCAATGAGGCAACCTGGCCTCGAGTCTCTGACACGTGGGGAACTGGAATGGAGACATCCACATAAATCCATAACCTGGAAAAATCTCCCCTTCTGTGTAAAAGAGACCAGAAAACCCCAACCATGACCCAGGGAAGTCGGAGGAAGCATGTTTTCTGCTTTGGCTCTAGATAGGGGAAAACAGGTAGCCATCCATTTAAAAACCCAAAAGTGCATTAGAATCAGTCCAAATGTATACTACCCACATAGTTTAGAATTCAAGAATTCCTCTGGAGGAAGACTTCCATAACTTCACATACATGGGACCTAAAGAAAATTACAACCTTCGCCAAAATAAGCTCAAGCTAAAAAGTATAAAACACACAAGGAAACAAACTACATGCCATATGAGACAATAGTCAATAGTAAGAGAAAGTTCACAGGCAGAATAAACAGGACAATTTCTGCCCCACAATTTGACATAATAAGAAAATCTGGGGAAAAAAAAGAAAACTATAAAGTAAGTAAAGCAAAAATCACATTATAATTAGCAAATGAAATCCAAAAAAGCATAAAAATTCATAATTATCAAGTAAGATTGTATTAGCTTAGGCTACATAACGAAATACCCCAGACTGGGTGACAAACAACAGACATGTATTTTCTCACAGTTTTGAAGGCTGGAAGTCCCAGATTAAGGTGCCATTAGCGTTAGTTTCTGGTGAGGCCTCTCTTCCCAGCTTGTAGACAGCCACCTTTTCACGGTGCCCCCACTTGGCCTTTCCTCTGTGCACACACAGAGAGAGAGAAAGAGCTCTGGTGTAGACTCAGATATTTATTTTATACTTTGGGTTATAATCCAATATGACTTTATTTTGTTGCTCAAAGTATTCCAGCCTCAGCCACTAGGGGCTCTTTCAGTTGTCTCCTGTGTCCCTTTGATACACTGCCTGGTAGTTTTCATTGAGTTCTTGCATACTTTCTAGCCCTACAAGATGCTCTGACTTATCTTGTAATATTTCTGGCCCCAGTCCTAAAATCAGCCTTTTCTTCAAGGATCCATAGTTCCTTTTCTTTGAAAAAGGTGTTAGAAATAAAGATCTGAGCACTGGGTGTGCATGTTGCTACTGGGTGAGGTTGCTTCTAGGCCTTCTGAAGCTGTCAGAGGAAGGAGCTATATGTTTATCTAACCCATGTATATACACATACTTATCTATATCCATGTTAAGCCATGTATACGTTCACACTGAAGTCTCCAACTCTAATCTCATACCACATGGTTCATTCTAGCTTCCTCCTGCTTGCTTGCAGGTAACTTCCAACTCCAAAAGTGAGAAACCTGGCTCACACCATCGCCATCTACTTACTTACTGGTTGAATGTCAGTACAGTCGTCCATCAATATCCATGGGGGATTGGTTCCAGGACCTCCATGGATACCAAAATCTGCAGATGCTTAAGTCCCTCATATAAAATGGTGTAGTATTTGCATATAACCTATCCATATCCTCCTTTATACTTTAAATCCTCTCTAGATTACTTATAATACCTATTAGAATGTAAATACTATGTAAATTATTTTTATACTGTATTGTTTAGGGAATAAAGACATAAAAAAATGTCTGCACATGTTCAATACAGTCCTCGGATGTGGAACCCTCAGATACGGAGGGCTGACCGTATACAAGGATAAAAGTTTCAAAATTCTTAGCCTGTACCCTTGAGGGATGTAGATGTGCTTTATCAACTGAAGTATAGTGCTTAAGTAGTCCTTTTTGCCTTTAGTCTTAAAGTCTCCACTCATTTCCAAAGTTACTTAAGTCAGTAATTTTTTCTCCAATCCTTTCACTGAGAATATTTCAGATTTTTTTTTTTTTTTGGTGAGGAAGATCAGCCCTGAGCTAACGTCCATGCTAATCCTCCTCTTTTTGCTGAGGAAGACCGGCCCTGAGCTAACATCTATTGCCAATCCTCCTCCTTTTTTTCCTTCAAAGCCCCAGTAGATAGTTGTATGTCATAGTTGCACATCCTTCTAGTTGCTGTAAGTGGGACACGGCCTCAGCATGGCCGGAGAAGCGATGCATCAGTGCGCGCCCAGGATCCGAACCCGGGCCTCCAGTAGCAGAGCGCGCACACTTAACCACTAAGCCACGGGGCCAGCCCTCGGATATTTTTAATACTGCTAGATATTTTTGTCATAGTCAATATTCCATCATGGGATCCCTTGAACTCCTAGATGATTTTTTAAAAATATGCATCAATTGGGCTTATTATTTTTGCTATAAAGTTCTATGGATTTTGAAAAATGCATAGTGTCATGTCTCTACCATGAAAGTAATATACAGAAAGTTTCTCTGTCCTGTAAACTCCCCTGTGCTTCACCTATTCATCTCTCTCTTCTTGCCAAATTCCTGGCAACCACTGATTCATTTATCATCCTATAAGTTTTGCCTTTTCCACAAGATCATATAGATGGAATCATACAGTATCTAGCCTTTTAAGATTGATTTCTTTCGTTTAGCAGTGTACATTTAAGATTCGTCTATGTTTTTGCATGGATTGTTAGCTTATTTCTTCTTATTGCTGAATACTATTCCATTATATAAATGTAACATAGTTTGTTTACCCATGCACCTGTTAAAGCACATCTTGATGGCTTCCAGTTTTTGATGATTAGGAATAAAGCTATAATTAACATTCAAATGCAGATTTGTGTGTGTGTGTGTGTGCACATAAGGTCTCAAATCTTTGGATAAACAGCTAGAAATGTGATTATCATACAATCAGACTATGTTTAGCATATTAGTTCCCTAGGACTAGTATTAGCTGCTATAACAAAGAACCACAAGTTGAGTGGCTTAAACAACAAACATTTATGGTCTCATAATTCTGGAAGCCAGAAGTCTAATTATTAAGGTGTTGGCAGAGGTTGCTTCCTTCTGAGGACTGTGAGAGAGAATCTATTTCATATTTCTCTCCTATCTTCTGGTGCTTTGCTGGCAATATTTGGCATTCCTTGAAACGTATAAGCATAACCTTGATCTCTGCCTTCATCTCTGCATGGTGTTCTCTGTGTGTGTGTAAGTCTCCAAATTTCCTTTCTATAAGGATACTGGTCATATTGGGTTAGGGCTTACTCTACTCCATATAACTAATTACATCTGCAATGGTCCTATTTCCAAATAACATCATATCGTGAAGTACTGGGGTTTAGGACTTCAACATATGAAGGGAGGGAAGGAAGGAGGGACACCATTCAATCCATAACGTTTAGTTTTTTAAGAAATTTCCAAATTGTCTTCCAAAGTGGCCGTATCACTTGGTATTCCCAGCAGAAATTAGAAGAGTCCCTATTTCATTGTATCCTTGTCAGCAATTGGTATTATCAGTTTTTTGTAATTTTACCATTCTAATAGCTGTGTAATGATAACTCATTGCTGTTTTCATCTTTGTCCAAGGACGCATGATGTTGAGCTTCTTTTCATATACTTATTTGCCATCTATTGATCTTCTTTGGTGAGGTGTCTGTTCAAGTCTTTTGTCCATTTATAAATTCAGCCATTTTCTTATTGTTGAGTTTTAAGTCATTTTTGTATATTTTGGATACATGTCCTCTGCAGACAAGTTATTTGTAAATGTTTTCTGCCTATTAATGAATTGTCTTTTCATTCTCTTAACAATTTTTTGCAAAGCAAAAGTTTTTAATTTTAATAAATTCCAAATTATCAAATTTTTCTTTCATAGATAAAGTTTTTGGTGATGTATCTAAAAACTTCTCACCAAACTCAAGGTCATATGTATTTTTTCCTACATTTTTATAGTTTTCTCTAATGGCTTGCTGAGATTTTATTTGGGATTATGTTGACTCTATAGATCAAACTGGGAAAAAGTGGCATCTTAAAAATATTGATTTTCCAGTTCATTAACATGTAATATTTCTCCATTTCTTTAGATCTTCTTTGATTTTTCTCATTGATGTTTTGTAGTTTTCTGCATAACTTACCTTGTACATATTTTGTTAGGTGTATACCAAAGCACTTCATTTCTTTTGGTGTTATTGTAAATGGCATTGCTCTTGAATTTCACATTCTGATTGCTGCTATATAGGAAAGCAGTTTACCTTGGTATATTGGCATTACATCCTGCACTCTCGCTATACTCATTTAATTAGTTCCAGAAATTTTGTGGGGGGCTTTTGTAGATTATTTGGTGTTTTCTACATAAAAAAATCATATTACCTGAGAATAAAGATAGCTTTATTTCATCCTTTCCAATCTGTATACCATTTACTTCTTTTTCTTGTCTTTCAGGATCATAATGAATAGCAGTGATGGGAGAGGACATCATTGCCTTTTTCCTGATCTTAGAGGGAAAGAGTTTGGCTCTCACCATTAAATATGATATTAGTTGTAGGTTTTTCATATATTCACTTGATCAGAGCAAAGCCCTTCTCTTTCACTCCTAGTTATTTTTGTTTTTTGGGTTTTTTTGAGAGCTGGTATTATGAACGGGTATCTAATTTCATCAAACAATTTTTATGCATCTATTGATGTGATATCTTTTTCATATTCAGCCTATTTAATGTTCAAACATTGAAAGTGTTCCATTTAAAATGAGGAACGGGGCCAGTCCCGTGGCGTAGCAGTTAAGTGCGCGGGATCTGCTGCTAGCGGCCTGGGTTCGGATTCCTGGAGCACACAATGCACCGCTTGTCCGGCCATGCTGTGGCAGCATCCCACATAAAGTGGAGGAAGATCATCGTGGATGTTGGTGCAGGGCCAGTCTTCCTCAGCAAAAAGAGGAGGATTGGCATGGATGTTAGCTCAGGGCTGATCTTCCTCGCAAAAAATAAAAAAAAAATTAAAATGAGGAACAGTATAAAGTTGCTCGCTATTATAATTTCTGTTCAATATAAGTAAAAGTATCTCTATACATCTTAGCAACTAAGTATAAAATGTTTTTCAGTACCCCATTCATAATACCAACTTCCCACTACCTAGAAGTTAATCAACCAAAAGATTACCTAACTCTTATTTTGAGAATATTTTAAGACATTATTAGTTTCAACTTACTTTAGTAAATGGAGAGATGATGGTTTATAGTTAGAGAGATTCACTATATTAAAGATGTCAATGGTCTCCAAATTAGCCTGTAAATTTAATGTCGTCAGTCAAAATCCTAAAAGGTTATTTTGTGAAGATTTACCAGCTGATCCTAAAATTCATATGGAAGAGTAAAGGAATAAGAGACTTCAGTCTCTGTAATGGAAGAATTGATACTTCAGAAAAACCCATTGAGAACAACTAGAAATATTGGTGAAAATATATTTTAAAATTCTATTTGGCATTATGATAAAAAACGAAGCCAAACACTAAAGTATATATAGTGTATGATTTCATTTTTATGAAGTTCTAGAAAAAGTAAAAGTAATCTGCAGTGAAAAAAAAAAAACAGATTAGTATTGTTGGGGCCTGAGGCAGGTTGTTGAATGAAAAAGGAACATGTGGGAACTTTCTGTTATGATGACGTTTCATATCTAGATTATGATGGTGGGTATACAAGTATATACATTTGTTATAACTAATCAAATCGTAGAGCATCTTATCATTTGTAAATTATCCCTCAATAACGTTGTGGGGTTTTTAAAATATATTTGGAGATATCAGAGGGCTAACAAGACAGTGTCCATTAAGGACAAGCGTCTTGAGAAGGGCAGAAACACAGGAAAGTTAACACTGCATTTAGAGCTACTTTTTCCCTGGTGGCACTTGCTATTTCCAGAAGAGAAGCCTTAAAAAGGCTGTACTGATAGCCTCACGGAGGCTGGAAGGACAAGAATTGACAGAGAACCAAACAGGAAGAGAGAGCTAGTGAGCCTCTTTGCTTAGTGTTAGTACCTGTGCTGGCTGTGTCACACGCACAAGCGTGAGTCACAAACAGACAAGGCCTCTCAGGGGCTGCAGCTCAGCTTCGGATCCTATCAGTCCTGGAAATTACGCAGAGATGATCCCAGATAGTGCTCCCAGGTGCTTGGTTGAGGCAAATGCAAATCCTCTGAGGTGGAAGATTTTATATTATTTTAAGCCTGAAATTATTTTTACTACCAATTTTGCAAAAGCAATGTCCAGCGCACAATAAATTGTAACCAGGTAACATTCTATAAACTCTCAAGGTCATCAAAAACAAAGAAAGTCTGAGAAACTGCCACAGACCAGAGGAGGCTAAGGAGACATGGTAGCTAAAAGTAATTTGACATGCTAGATGGAATCCTAAAACAGAAAAAGGATATTAGGGTAAAACTAGTGATATAGGAATGGGGTGTGGAGTTTAGTTAGTGATTACGTACAATGTGGGTTCATTTTGTCACAAATGTACCGTAGTGACATAAGACATTAACAACAGAACAACTGGGTGAGAGATAAATGGGAACTTTCTGTGCTGGCTTTGCAACTTTTCTGTATATCTAAACCCACTTAAATTAAAAAGTTTATTTAAAAAAAAAAAAAAAGAAACCACGCTTGTGAGGAGAAAACACCAGTTAGGAACAATGAATACTCAATAGAAATAGACCAATGAGCTCAAGAAATTGAAATTAAAAGTCATAGACTTTAAAATGACTGTACTTAAATGTTCCAAGGAGATTAAAAACAAAACTGGGATGTTAGCAGAAAGTAAACACTATGTTAAAAAAAAGAAAGAACCAAACAAAAGTATAGAACTGAAAGAAACCCTAAAATTCATAATTCAATGGGTAGGACTTCTTGTTTTATCTCTGGCACATAAAGAGCTTGGTAGTCACACTCCTGTCTTTACAATAAGAAAATACTTGCAAACTGCCACACGAAAATCTGGAGAGTCACGCACATCCAGAGAGACATAGCACCTGAAATTTGCTTACGTAGAACAGAAGCTTATGCACACCTTGAACTAGCAGGATGATTTACTTAACTAGTAATTTTATGAATTTCTGGAAGCTGAGTGAGAACTAGGTTAAAAGCAATAAACTCCTGAGGGTCACATTCATAGATAGACCCTCACAATTATATAAGCTGTCCTTCCAGGAACCATACCAGCTTCTAAAAGTGAGGATACAGGAAAGATTCCCTTGTGGACATGGCAAGAAGAAGGGAAGAGTAGCCATTGGTAAGTCCTCCTAGACCTTTTTCCTAACAAAGCCTTACTCCCCAGAGGAAAGGTCTTCACCAGAGAGTAATACTGAAACCTCAGCCCAGCTACAGCAAGGGGAGTTCATGCCACTCTAGTCTGCTCCAGTATTTCTGTCTCACCTATGAAAGAAAATAATAGTCAACATGGGACAGAATTTCATAGAAATAGATTGGAAATGCTGCAGTCATGGAAGGGAGTAGGGGCAGGGAGGGAAAAGCTACACCCCTGGAGGAGGGACAGAAATGCTTGTGAAGGCTACACTCCAAATACAGAAAAAATATTGAAGGAAATATATGAGATCTTTCCAAAATTAATGACAGACACCAAACCACAGATCTAGGAATCTCAGAGAGCACCAGGCAAGACAAATAAAATAAATAACAACAACAAAAACTAGGCATATCGTATTCAAATTGCAGAAAACTAAAGAAAAAGAAAATCTTAAAATTTTTGTAGAAAGAATTCAATGGATGCATTTAACAGCAGATTAGACATGGCTTAAGAATGAATTAGTGAACTGAAAGATAGAATAAAGGAAACAGATATGGAAGGCCAAAAAGGATGGAAAAATATCAAAGAAAGAGAAAGCTAAATGGAGGATACAGGTCTTTCATGTGTTTGTTATCACAATAGAAGAAGAGAGTGAATACGGGCCAAAAACAATATTAAAAGTATAAATTCTGAGAACTTTTCAGTATTGATGAAAGATGTCAAACTGTAGATTCACTTGATCATGGATTTGATTAATAATGAATTCAATTTGTTAATAAATTTTAAAGGAATTTTCCATCTACATCTAAAAGGGATATTGCTCTGTAATTTTCATTTCTTGTAATGCCATTGTCCAGTTTTGGTAGAAGAAATACTTTGCCTCACAAAATAAATCGGGAAATGTTTCCTCCTCCTCTACTTTCTGAAAGAGTTTGTGCAGGGTATCATTTCTCCTTTAAATGTTTGATAAGACTAACTAGTGAACCTATCTGGGCCAGGAGTTTTCTTTCTGTTTTTTTTTTTTTTTTAAATATAAAGTCAAGTTTAATAATTATACTACAATTCAGAGTTTCTATTTCTTTTTGTGAAAGCTTTTCTAAGTTTCATTGTCTGAGAAATTTATCTATTTTACTTGTTATTGGATTTATTGGCATAAGATTGTTTATTATATTCACTTATTACCATATTTATGTCTGAAGACCATGTAGTGATACCTCCTTTCCATTCCAGGATTTTGTGTTTTCTCCTTTTTTAATTGATTACGCTTGCTAGGGTTTATCAGTTTTATTAGTCTTTCCAGAGAACAAAATTTTGCCTTGTTAATCATCTCAACTTTAATTTTTTTCTTTGATTTCTACTCTTGTGTATATTATTTTCTTCTACCAATTTGGATTTAATTTGCTCATCTTTTACCAACTTCTTAAGGTGTATACTGAGATCACTGATTTCAGATTTCCTTTCAAATGTAAGCATTTAAAGATATAAATTCACATTTGAGTACTGTCTTAGTTGCCTCCTACTAATTTTGATGTGTTCTATGTCCATTATGTGCAGTTCAATATATTCTCTAATTTCCCTGTGATTTCTTTTTGACAAATATTTTATTCCAAAATGTTCTGTTTTATTTCCAAATATTTGTCTTTTCTAGATACATACTTTTTATTTAATTCCTTTGTGGTGAGAGTATATACTCTAGGATTTCAACCCCTTTAACTATATTAAGACTTACTTTTTCTGACCCAGCATATGGTAAATGTTCCATCTTGGTGAACATCCCATGTGTAATTGAAAATAATATGTATTCTGAAGTTGTTGAGTGTGCTGTCCAATAAATGTCAACTAGAGAAGTGAGTTGACACAGTTGTTCATATATACTATATCCTTACTGTTTTTTTAATTTTTACGAGACTATTTTTGATGATTATTCTTTTACATCGTGTATTTTGAATCTGTGTCATTACGTGTACATCCATTAATGACTGTTATGCTGATGAATTGACCCTTTTAGCATTATGAAATATTCCTCTTTAATTCTGACAATAATCCTTGTCTTGTAGCTACTTTAATATTAACATAGTTCACCAGATTTGTCATGCTTACTGTTTGCATGGCACATCTTTTAAAATAATCTCTTACTTGCAACCTATGGCTTCATATTTAAAAAATATCTTGGAGATAGAATATAGTTGGTTGTTGCTACTTTCCAGTATGAATACCTCAGATATTATTGAGAGTGTCTGGTCAATTTATATTCAATATAATTATTGATTTGGTTAGGTTAAGTCCAGCATTTTGATATATGTTTTCTAGTTGCCCTATCCATAATTTGTAGCTCTATTCCTACTTTTCTGTCTTTTTGTTGTTAATCAAAATGTATGTATTTCCTTTCTAATTATACTATTTTGCATTTATTAAGTGGTTGCTCTAGGAATTGCAATATGCAGTATTAACTTATGACTGTCTACTATGGTTACTATTGTACTACTTCCTATAAAATGTATAATCTTATGACAGTGAAATTCTATTTACGTCTCCTATTCTTTGTACAATTATTATCATATATTTTACAACTGCATGGGTAATAAATCCCACATTACAATATTATCACTTTTTAATTTAAATAATGAGTTGAATTTTTAAAAAAATAAGATTAGGAAAAAGAGATATTTTTTATAATTATTAATATTAACTATTTGTGGGGCCCTTCATATTTTCAAATAGATCCAAGTTTCCATCACATCTCAGCACCCTGTATAAATTCCTTTTGGTATTTCTTGTAGAGTAGGTCTGCTGGCAACAATGTGCTCAGCTATTATTTAGCTTTAATTCGTTCTCGTATTTAAGAATATTTTTGCTGGATAAAAAATTATGGGTTAACAAGATTTTTAAAGCACTTTAAATATATCATTCTGTTGTTTATTAGCCTCCATTGTTTCTAATAAGAAATCGACTGCCATTCATGTGTGTTCCCCTAGATATAATGTGCCCTTTTCCTCTAGTTGCTTTTAAATTTTCTCAGCTGAGGTTTTCATAAGTATGACTTTGATGTACTTAGGTGTGTCTCTTTGTCTTCATCTTACCTGGGATTTGATGAGTTTATCAAATCTGCAAGTTTATATATAGTGAAAAACACTAAATTTGGAAAATTTTCCAGTTATTCTTTCTTTATTATTTTTTTCTGCCTCAGTCGGTCCCCTCAACTTCTGGAATTCCAATGTGTTAGATTGCCTGCCCCCATTCTACGTATCACTGAGGCTCTGTTAAGTTTGTTTCCAATCTGTTTTCTCTCTGTTCTTCAGGTTGGATCATTTCTATTCATCTGTCTTTAAATTCCATAAGCCTTTCCTCTGAAGGCTCCAATCTGGTGTTAAGCCCATCCAGTGAATTTTTCATATCAAATTTCTACTTTTAAGTTCTAGATTTTATACCTTTTATTTTTATGGTTTTAATTTTACTCCTGATGTTCCCAGTTTGATCATTCCTATGAATAATTTTTATTTGTGTTTTAAAATGATCAAAAGAGTTGCTTTAACGTCCTTGTCTATTAATTCCTACATCTGGGTCACCTTGGATTCTCTTTTGATTGACTGTCTTTTTTTTCTCTTCATTATAGGCCTCATTTTTCCTGCTTCTTTGTGTGTCTAGACATTTTTAATGTATGCTGGACATTGTAGATGGTACATTGCAGGGAGGACTTTAAAGAGTACTGAGCCTTGTTCTGGTATGCAGTTATTAATAGGGTACTGTTCCAGTCCTGTCCAGACTGGTTGCATGCTTTTCTTGGATGTATTATTTCAGTTATAAACTTAGTCTAGGGCCTAGCCTTTACTCTAGGCTGTGATCCTTAATCCTAGGCCTTGGTATTTTGGGGATCTCAACTGAATGGCCAAGGTGCTCAGCAAGATCTCTCAACTCTGGCTGGACCAAAACACACCACGAGACTCAGCACAGAACAATTTCTGGCTTCTCTATTCAAGTTTCATCCCCATAACAGGCAATCTCTCTTAGGCCTTGTGGAATTTTTCTGTGCCTCCCAGTTCTTGGCCAAAGACTCATAGGTAACTCACTCACAAATTTCTGGACCACCATACTCTATTACACCCTCTTCTTGGGTTTGCCAACATAAAAATCCCACCCACTTTCTTCAGCCTAGAAATACCTTCTTTGCCTCCTCAGCTCAGCAATACCACTTTGCTCTGCTTGGGTTCAATCTCTTCATGTCAAGATCCCAAAAGTTCCCTCAGGCAGAAAGCAAAGGGGCGTGTGCAGACCTTGCTATTTTCTCTTCATTGTGGGATCACAGTCCTTCCTATACTGCCAATTGTCCAGCATCTAAAAACAGTTGTCTGGTATATTTATAGCTGTTAATGGTAGAAGTTATTCCTTGATGGCTTGAAGCAGATGTTACTACCCATAACATTTAAAAGTATATATTTAATATTCTATAGTTTAAAGTTAAGCAGTATGTTTGCCCTTCTCCACCACAATACAAGGAGCTTAGGACACTCTAAATGTCATTGCACCCTTTGAGTATTGTATGTTATTGTCATTGGAAGTTTTGTTTCTTTCTTGCCATTTTACCCCTGAATTTAGGCATCATTATTATTATTTAGAGATTATTTTCATTGTTATGTTTTTGTGTTATTTATTATTTTTTTCATTGTTATGGTTTTAATCAGTAAATACTTGTTTATATTTCTCCTACATTTACTTTTTATTTTAAACATCCCATATATTTTTACCTCTCAGGCTCTCTTCTGGGATTATTTCACTTCTTTCAGAAACATCTCCCTGTGATGTTGCTACACTTAAGATCTGATGATTTTAAAATCATTCCAGCTTTTGTTTTCTAAATGTGCTTTATTTTAGCTCCATTTTTAAGATAAAATTTTTTGAAGGAAAATATAGTAAAGAAAAGGCACAAATAGTAGAAGTACAGCTCAATGAATTCACAAAATTAAAACACTGTAATTGGCGCCCAGATCAAGATACAACATATTAGCTGCAAGCAGAAAGATCTTGTCCAGTTACTACCCCCACACACCAAAGAAAGGATTAACTTGGCTTCTAATACTAGAGGTTAGGTTTGAATGCTTTTGTTTTCATATAAATTGAATCTTACAATGTGTTTTCTTTTGGGTCTGGCTTCTTTCACTTAACATTATGTTTGAGATCGAACCACGTGGTTGGATGTAGTTTTAGTTTGTTCATCCAGCATGTCATATAGTATCTGACAACAGTAATATACCACAGTATCTACCATTGATGAAAACTGGATTGTTTCCACTGTGAATCCACTGTGTAGCATTATGAGTAATGCTACAATGAATATCCTTGACCATGTCTTTTGGAGAACATGTGTACACATTTCCACTGGATATCGTGATGGTTGTGTGTCAACTTGACTGGGTCATGGGTGCCCAGAGTTTTGATATATATGAAACATTATTCTGGGTGTTTCTGTGAGAGAATTTTTTGATGAGATTAAGATTTAAATTGGTAAACTGAGTGAATCAGATTGCCCTCCATAATGTAAGTTACCCTCCTCCAATCAGTTGAGGTCCTGAATAGAACAAAAAGGCTGACCCTCCCCCGAATAAGAGAGAATTCCTCCTGCCTGACTGCCTTCAAACTGGGACATTGGCTTTTTCCTGCCTTTGGACTGGAACCGCACGATCGGCTCTCCTGGTTCTCAGGCCTCTGGACTACAATTATACATCAGCTCTCCTGGTCTCCAGTTTGTTGAATCATCTTGCAGATCTTGGAATTTGTCAGCCTCCATAATCACATGAACCAATTATTTATAATATATCTCTTTATATATATATATATATATGTAAATCTTTTATATATATGCTTATGTGATTAGGTATATATATAGATATACAACGCATACACATATACAAATACAAATACATATCTCCTATTGATTTTGTTTCTCTGGAGAGCCCTGTGGGGTCCTAGAATTTGCAAATGTTCAGCTTCAGTAGATACTGTCAATTTCCCAAAGTACTTGTTCTAATTACACTCCCACCACAATGAATGAATGATCTAGTTGCTTTGCATACTCATCCACTTGTCTTTGATTTAATTTCAGACATTCTGGCTTATGGCTAATTTGATCTCATTGTGGCTTTTAATTTGTATTTTCTTGATGACTAAGGAAGTTGGACAGCTTTTCATATGTTTATTGGTATTTTGATTATCCTTTTTTGTGAGGTAACTTTTCAAGACTTTTGCCTATTTTTCTATTGGATTGTCTGCCTTTTCCTTAGTTACTTGTAGGAATTCATTCTTTGTTCAGGATATGAGTCCTTTGTCAGACATATATATTGCAAACATTTTTTAAAATGCTGCAGCTTCATTTTTACTTTCTTAATGTTATCTTTTGAGGAACAGATGTTCTTAATCTTAGGGTAGTCCAATTTATCAACATTTCCAACCACAATTTGCATTTTTTGTGTCACACTTTAGATTTCCTTGCTTACCTCAAGGTCATGAAGGTATCATCCTATGTTTTCTTCTATGAGATTCATGATTTTACCCTTCACACTGAGATTTTTTCACCCATCTGGAATTAACTTTTGTATATGCTATGAAGTATGGTAGGAATAGACATTCATTATGTATTTATTTTTTTTGTGGTGAGGAAGATTAGCCTTGAGCTAACACTTGTTGCTGATCTTCGTTTTTGTTGAGGAAGATTGTCCCTGAGCTAACATCTGTGCCCATCTCCCTCTATTTTGTATGTGGGTTGCTGCTACTGCATGGCTTGAGGAGTGGTGTAGGTCCGCACCCAGGATCCGAACCCACAAATCTGGGCTGCCAAAGCGGAGCATGCCAAACTTAACCACTGTGAAACTGAGCCAGCCCCTAGAGATTCATTATTTTATATGGATATTCAATTGACCCAATACCATTTAATGAAAAGGTGATCTATTTTGTCCCTGTATCGCCACACCACCTTTGTGTATCAAATGACAGTATTTATGTGGATCTGACCTGTTTGCTTATCCTTACACCAATATTACAGTCTCGTTACTACTATAGCATGATAATAGGTCTTAGTACTTGGTAGTGTGAATTTTCTACCACTTTTTGTATTTCTTCAAAATCATCTTGGGTATTCTTGACCCTTATCATATTAACATAATTGTGATTCAGCTTATTATTTTGGGGGAATTCTATGGAATTTTTAGACCAATTTGGGGACAACTGACATCTTTACCATACTGAGTTCTCTAATCTCTGAACATCGTGTTTTCTTCCATTTATTTAGATCGTCTCTAATTTTTCTCAATAATGTTTTATAATTTTCAGTGTAGATATTTTTGGGAAACTTTCACAAGAATTATTCATAGACATTTGATTTTTTATGCTATTAAAATTATATTTTTAAAAAATTTTATTTTATAACTGTTGCATGTATAGAAATTGAAATAGAATACATATTGGTCATGTATCCATTGAAATTCTAGACTCAATTATTAGTTCTAATAGTTTTTCTATAGATTTTTAAAAGTGTACACAGTCACAGCAACTATCATAACAAATAGTTTTAAACTTTTCTTTCCAATCCTTATTCTTCCATTTCTTTTGCTTGACCTATTTCACTAGCTAGGACGATCAAATTCAACATTTAATGGAGATGATAACACATTGCTTTGTCTCATTCCCTATCTCAGGCAGAAAGCCTTCAACAATTCACCACTGCATTAGTTTTCTGTGACTTCCATGAGAAAGTACCCAAAACTAGGTGACTTTAAGCACAGAAATTTATTGTGTCATAGTTCTGGAGGCTAGAAGTCCGAAATCTAAGTGTCAGCATGTTCCCTCTGAAATTCTGCGTTGAATCCTTCCTTGCATCTTCTCAGTTTGAGGTGGTGGCTGTCAATTCTTGGTGCTCCTTGGCCTGCAGCTGCATCACTCCAGTTTCTGCCTCCATCATCATGTGGTGTTCACCCTGTGTGTCTGCATCCAAATTTCCCTCTTCTTAGAAGGATACCAGTCGTATAGGATTAAGGCCCACCTTAATGTTCTCATCTTAACTTTGTTACATCTGCAAAGACTCTATTTCCAAATAAGATCACATTAACAGGTACCAGGGGTAAGGATTTCAACATCTTTTGGGGGGACAGAATTCAACCCACAACAACCACTAAAGAAAATATTGGCTGTAGATTTGTTGTTTTATTTTTTTTACATCATCCTTTACACAAGAGGGACATTCTCTTCTATTTCTACTCAGATAAGAATTTTTAAAAGTAACAAATAAATATAGAATTATATATTTTGTAGCATCTTTTAAAATGGTATTGTTTTTCTCCTTTTTTTCTCTTAATATTTTGAATTACATTGACTTTTTAATTGTTAAACCTGTGCATAGTACAAAGGCCCACATTATTGATCGGACTTATATGAAATTCAAGTCTTGTCCAGCACCAAGTTTACTAATGATTAGTAAAAGATGCAAAGCAGGAGTGATGATGTATGCTCATCAATATCTGGGAGGCCCTGATTCCTTTACATTCAGCCCTCTGAACTCCCTTTTCCTACTCAGAGTGAATTCTGGCTTCAGAGTGATGAGTGCTAACTGCATAAGGGACAAGTTAGCACAGGAAAACAGCTGTGTTTGATTATCACTTGGTTTTTATCCTGCAACTCAGGCAGCCTGTTCTAGCTTATGTGACTAAATTCTATTGTTCAATGCAGATGCAGCCAAAAAATTGCAGATTTATTTATAATGAACATTATAGACAAACCAGGTATATCATGCTAGAAGTGCTCCTAGATCAGTGATCAGTACCTAGCAACACTGGCTGAATCCTTATTTATCTTATAGCTGGTACATTTCATCAGTCATTCTTTCCTAGGCATTTTGGTCAGGATTAAAGCTGCCTCTGAAGTAGGAAGGTATGGCTTATAGACACATTACTAGCCCATTCCTTCTTACCTTCTAGTCCTGAAAAATAACCCACTTGACCTTAGTCATTATTATTTGTATACATATTGTTGAATTTATTTAGTGAATATTTTCTTCAGAACTTTGCATTTATGTTTATTAAAGGAACATACCTGAGATTTTCTTGCTTTAGTAATAAGCTTGTGTGGTTCTGGTATCTAGCTTATGCTGGCCTCATAAAATGAGTCGGGAATTGTTCCTCATTTCCTATATTGTGAAAGAGTTTGTGTAAGCTTTGTGTTATTTCCTCCCAAAATCATTAGAAAAATTAGCTGATGAAGCCATCTAATTTTGTATTTCCTTTCTCAGAAGACTTCATTTTGTAATCTGTTATGAAAGCATAACATACACACAGAAAAAGTCATAAGTTTGTGAAATTTGTATCAAGATCAAGAAAAAGAATATTGCCAGCACCCCAAAAGGCTTTTATTGCTACATTCAAGTTTCTCTCTCTCAAACAATAATATTATCTTGACTTCTAACATCATAGATAGTTTGAGCTATTATTGAAATTTGTATAAGTGGAATTGCATAGAGCACTCTCTTTTGTGTCTGGCAACTTTTGCTCAAATTTATGTTTTTTAATATTCATCATGTTTTTGCATGCAGTTGGTTAATTGACTCTCTTTACTGTGTAGTATTTTATTGAATGACTATACCAAATACCCTTCTACTGTTGATAAGCATCTGAATATTTTTCAGTTTGGAACCTTTAAAAATAGTGCTGCTGTGAACATTCTTGTACCTGATATTTTAGGGAATGGATGTATTTCTGTTGACTATGGTTACTCCAAGTCCTCATGAACACGTTATTTTTTTCCCTTTTATTTTAAACATTTGGATGGTACACTAATAGTGTATTAGTGTTATTAGTTATCAGTGATATTAATTATAGTTATATTAATAATAGTTATAGTTAATAGTGGTATTAGTTATCAGCTTCCCTGCTAACTAATGAGATTCAGGACCTTTTCATATATTTATTGACCATTTAAATATCTTCTTTTGTGAAGCACCTGATCAGAACTTTTTGCCCATTTTTATTGGATAGACTTTTTCCTATTTACTTGTAGGAGTTCCTTATTTATTCTGGATATGAGTCCTTGTCAGAAAAATGTGCTAAAATTATCTTCTTTCTCTCTGTGTCTTCCTTTTCCCTTTATGAAGACATATTTTGACAAATAAAATTTACTCATCTTCATATAGTCCAATTTATATATTTTTCATTTATAGTTAGTGTTTTTTTGTGTCCTGTTTAAGAAAATTTTTCCTACTCTAAACTCAGGAAGATATTCTCCTATGTTTTCTTCTAAAAGGTTTAGTATGTTATCTTTCACATTTAGAGCTGTGATTAATTTTTGTGTATGCTCTGAGGTAAGGTAGAGTTCAAGATTATGTTTTTTTGTGTGAATATACAATTTTCAGCACCATTTATGGAAAAGGCCATCTTTCTTCATTGAATTACAGTTCCACTTCTGTCTTACATCAGATAACAGCACATATGTGCCCTGTATTCTGTTCTGCTGTTCCATTTGTCTTTGTAACATCACCTTGGCCATCGTTGCCTTCGTACATAAATTTTAGAATCAGCTTCTGTATTTCCATAAAAAAAATCTACTGGTCTTTCTTTTTGTTTTGTTTCTTGACTTTTAAATTGTGAAATAAGTTATGTATGGTGAATTGTACACATCTTAAATGGAAACCATAAGAGAGAGATCATCGGCAATCTACTGAAATAAAGTAATTGTAATTCAATAACACTATATCCGGTGAAGAAACAGTTCACCTTCGTGATAAAAGGAAACCATTTTTTGGTCATGCATTTATATTTGAAAGATATTTTCCTTGGATATAGAATCCTACGGTGACAGTTCTTTCCTTTCGGTACTTTAAAAACATTGTGCCACTTCCCTGCCCCCCTCCCTTTCCTGGTTTCTGATGAGAAATCTGCTGTGTTATAAGTCATTGTTTCTTTACAGGTATGTGTCATTTTTCTGTGTCTACTTTCAAGGATATTGTCTTTAGTTTTCAGAAGTTTGATTATGGCATGTTTGAGCATAAATTGCTTTGAGTTTTTCCTATTTGGGATTTGTTGAACTTCTTGAATCTGTAGGTTTATGAGTTTTTTTTTTTTTTTTTTGCTTTGTTTTTGCCAAACCAAGGAAGTTTTCAGCCGTTATTTCTTCATATATTTTTTTAGCATCACATTCTCTTCTCTTTCTTGGACTGTGATGACACAAATTTGGGCTTCTTGTTGTTGCCCCACTGGGTGCCTTAGGCTCTGTTTATTTTTTTTCCGTGTTGTTCAAATTGTATAATTTCTATTAACCAATTTTCAAGTTCTCCGATTCTTTCCTTTGTCATTTCCATTCTACTATTGAGTCATTAGTGTAAGTTTATTTCAGTTATTGAGTTTTTCCATTCTAAAATTCCCATTTGACTCTTCTTCATATCTTCTATTTATTTGCTGAAACTATTTTAACTTGTTTCAAGAGGGCTCATGATTGCACATCTGAGTATTTTTTTAATATTCTCTTTGAAGTCTTGTCAGATAATTCCAACATTTCATCACTGATGTCTGTTGATCGTCTTTTCTAATGCAAATTGAATTTTTTTGAAGAACCACAAAAAGACTGTTCTTCACATGATGAATAATTATGGATTTTATCCTGCACACTTTGAATATTTTATGAGACCCTGGATGGTGTTCAAATCCTGTGAAGAATGATATTTATAGTTTAGATTTCTGTAGTCTGTGGTTCCAAAACCAGGTCAGTTTTCCAAGCCTTTCAGTGCTACTCGCATTTTCTGGGATTTGTGCCACCCAGTGGTCAGTCAAGGACCTGGGCATAGGTCAACTGGTTATCACAGTTCTCAAAACCTTTAGTATGCTGATTGGGATCAATTCCATGAACTACAGGTTAGAGGTGAGTCCAAGATGTCATAAAAAGCTTGATGGGATCACTTTCCTAAGATCATCTCTGTGCTATCCCTCCAGTACCTTCTGGTTCCCTGCCCCTCCTCAGTCTTACGGCCAGAAACTGCCCACTTCCATGATTGCACCATACACCAGGCCCATGCAATGTAAAACAGAGAGAAAAAAACGCCTAGGATTGATCCTGCCTTCTTGGAGATGTAGCTACAACAGGTGCTAGAGGAAGCTTCCCCCCGGCCCCACTTCCACCCTGCCACGCCCCCAGATATTTAGCTCCTGCAGTTTTCTGTTGCTGGCTACTTTTGCTGCTGCTACGTACAGTACACAATTGCCTGGGTGCTAAGGTGCAAGAACTGGGAAAATGTAGAAAAAAATGGGGAGTTTCCCTCACTCTTCCTGCATTTCCCTTTTCTTTTTTTTTTTGTTTTGTTTAGTTTGATTTTTTATTTTATTTATTTATTTATTTTTTTGTTTATTGCAGTAACATTGGTTTATAACATTGTATAAATTTCAGGTGTACATCATTATACTTCTATTTCCGCATAGATTACATCATGTTCACCACCAAAATACTAACTACAACCCTTAACCACACACTTGTTTTGAATTATGCCTTTCGCCCTCCTCCCTCCCCGCTTCCCCTCTGGTAACCACCACTCCAATCTCTGTCTCTACGTGTTTCTTTGTTGTTGTTATTATCTACTACTTAATGAGGGAAATCATATGGTTTTTGACTTTCTCCCTCTGACTTATTTCACTTTGCATAATACCCTCAATGTCCATCCATGTTGTCACAAATGGCTGGATTTCATCGTTTCTTATGGCTGAGTAGTATTCCATTGTGTATATATACCACAGCTTCTTTATCCATTCATCCCTTGATGGGCACTTAGGTTGCTTCCAAGTCTTGGCTATTGTGAATAACGCTGCAATGAACACAGGGGTGCATGTATCTTTACGCATTGGTATTTTCAAGTTCTTTGGATAAATATCCAGCAGTGGAATAGCTGGATCATATGGTAGTTCTATCCTTAATTTTTTGAGAAATCTCCATACTGTTTTCCATAGTGGCTGCACCAGTTTGCACTCCTACCAGCAGTGTATGAGAGTTCCCTTCTCTCCACATCCTCTCCAACACATGTTGTTTCCTGTCTTGTTAATTATAGCCATTCTGACGGGTGTGAGGTGATATCTCATTGTAGCTTTGATTTGCATTTCCCAGGTAGTTAATGATGTTGAACATCTTTTCATGTGTCTGTTGGCCAACTGTATGTCTTCTTTGGAGAAATGTCTGTTTATGTCCTTTGCCCATTTTTTAATTGGGTTGTTAGATTTTTTGTTGTTGAGATGCATGAGTTCTTTATATATTTTGGAGATTAACCCCTTATCAGATGTATGGTTTTCAAATATCTTCTCCCAATTGTTAGGTTGTCTTTTTGTTTTGTTGATGGTTTCCTTTGATGTGCAGAAGATTTTTAGTTTGATGTAGTCCCATTTGTTTATTTTTTCTATTGTTTCTCTTGCCCGGACAGACAAGGTGCTTGAAAATACGTTGCTAAGACCGATGTCGAAGAGTGTACTGCCTGTTTTCTTCTAGAAGTTTCATAGTTTCGGGTCTTACATTCAAGTCTTTAATCCATTTTGAGTTAATTTTTGTGTATGGTGTAAGGTAAGGGTCTCCCTTCATTTTTTTGCATGTGGCTATCCAGTTTCCCCAACACCATTTGTTGAAAAGACTTTCCTTTCCCCATTGTATGTTCTTGGCTCCTTTGTCGAAAATTAGCTGTCCACAGATGTGTGGGTTTGTTTTTGAGCTTTCCATTCTATTCCATTGATATGTGTGTCTGTTTTTGTACCAGTACCATGCTGTTTTGGTTACTATAGCTGTGTAGTATATTTTGAAATCAGGGAGTGTGATACCTCCAGCTTTGTTCATTTTTCTCAGAATTCCTTTAGCTATTCAGGGTCTTTTGTTGTTCCATATAAATTTTAGGATTCTTTGTTCTATTTCTGTGAAAACTGTTGTTCAAAGTTTGATAGGAATTGCATTGAATCTATAGACTGCTTTAGGAAGTATGGACATCTTAACTATGTTAATTCTTCCAATCCAAGAGCATGGAATATCTTTCCATTTCTTTGTGTCTTCTTCAATTTCTTTCTGCAATGTTTTATAGATTTCCATGTACAGATCTTTCACCTCTTGGGTTAAGTTTATTCCTAGGTATTTTATTCCTTTTGTTGCAATTGTAAATGAGATTGTAGTCTTAATTTTTCTTTCTGCTACTTCGCTGTTAGTGTATAGAAACGCAACTGATTTTTGTATGTTGATTTTGTATCCTGCAACTTTACCGTATTCGTTTATAACTTCTAAAAGTTTTTTGATGAGTTCTTTAGGGTTTTCTATATACAAAATCATGTCATCTGCAAATACTGAGAGTTTTACTTCTTCCTTTCCAATTTGGATGCTTTTTATTTCTTTTTCTTGCCTGATTGCTCTGGCTAGGACTTCCAGTACTATGTTAAATAGGAGTGGTGACAGTGGGCATCCTCGTCTGGTTCCTGTTCTTAGAGGGATAGCTTTCAGTCTTTCACCATGAGGATGATATTAGCTGTGGGTTTGTCATATATGGCCTTTATTATGTTGAGGTACTTTCCTTCTATACCCATTTTATTCAAAGTTTTTATCATAAATGGATGCTGTATCTTGTCAAATGCTTTCTCTGCATCTATTGAGATGATCATGTGATTTTTATTCTTCATGTTATTAATGTGGTGTATTACGTTGATTGATTTGCGAATGTTGAACTAACCGTAAATACCTGGAATAAATCCCACTTGATCATGGTGTATAATCTTTTTAACGTATTGTTGTATGTGATTTGCTAGTTTGTTGAGGATTTTTGCGTCAATGTTCATCAGTGATATTGGCCTGTAGTTTTCTTTTTTTTGTGTTGTCCTTGTCTGGTTTTGGTATCAGGGTAATGTCAGCTTCGTAGAATGAGTTAGGGAGCTTCACTCCCTCCTCAATTTTTTGGAAGATTTTGAGAAGGGTTAGTATTAAGTCTTCTTTGAATGTTTGGTAGAATTCACCAGGGAAGCCGTCTGGTCCTCGATTTTTATTTTTGGGGAGGTGTTTGATTACTGTTTCAATCTCCTTACTGGCGATTGCTCTATTCAAATTCTCTACATCTTCTTGATCCAGTTTTGGAAGGTTGTATGATTCTAAGAATTTATC
The DNA here is from genome assembly GCF_020826845.1 of Diceros bicornis minor. Classification (NCBI taxonomy): domain Eukaryota; kingdom Metazoa; phylum Chordata; class Mammalia; order Perissodactyla; family Rhinocerotidae; genus Diceros; species Diceros bicornis. The sequence goes on from NC_080744.1 coordinate 77,617,273, forward strand.
CATTTCTTCCAGATTGTCGAATTGTTTGGCATATAATTTTTCAGAGTATTCTCTTATCATCTTTTGTATTTCTGAGGTGTCTGTTGTAATTTCTCCTCTTTCATTTCTGATTTTACTTATTTGTGTCTTCCCTCTTTTTTTCTTGGTGAGTCTATCTAAAGGTTTGTCAATTTTGTTTATCTTTTCAAACAACCAGCTCTTGGTTTTATTAATTTTTTCTATTGTCTTTTTAGTCTGTATTTCATTTATTTATGCTCTGATTTTTATTATTTCCCTTCTTCTACTGATTTGGGGCTTTGTTTGTTCTTCTTTTTCCAGTTCCTTTAGGTGCATTGTTAGATTGTTTATTTGAGGTTTTTCTTGTTTGTTGAGATAGGCCTGTATTGCTATAAACTTCCCTCTTAGAACTGCTTTTGCTGTATCCCATACATTCTGGCATGTCGTATTTTCATTTTCATTTGTCTCCAGGTATTTTTTATTTCTCCGGTGATTTCTTCATTGACCCAATCATTGTTCAGTAGCATTTTGTTTAATCTCCACGTATTTGTGGCTTTTCTGATTTTCTTCCTATAGTTGATTTCTAGTTTCATACCGTTGTTGTCAGAGAAGATGCTTGGCATTATTTCAATCTTCTTAAATTTATGGAGACTTATTTTGTGGCCTAATATGTGATCAATCCTGGAGAATGTTCCATGTGCGTTTGAAAAGAACGTGTATTCTTTGGTTTTTGGATGGAATGTTCTGTATATATCTACGAGGTCCATCTGTTCTAGTGCGTCGTATAAGGCCAATGTTTCCTTATTGATCTTCTGTTTGGATGATCTATCCGTTGGTGTAGGTGGAGTGTTAAAGTCCCCTACTATTATTGTGTTACTGTCTATTTGTCTTTTTATGTCTGTTAATAATTGCTTTATATATTTAGGTGCACCTACATTGGGTGCATAAATATTTACAAGTGTTATATCCTCTTGTTGGATTGTTCCCTTGATCATTATGTAATGCCCTTCTTTGTCTCTTTTTGCAGTTTTTGTTTTAAAGTCTATTTTGTCTGGTATGAGTATTGCTACCCCAACTTTCTTTTCATTGCCATTTGCATGGAGTATCTTTTTCCATCTCTTCACTTTCAGTTTGTGAGTGTCTTGAGGTCTGAAGTGTGTCTCTTGTATGCAGCATATATATGGGTCTTGTTTTTTTATCCAATCAGCCAACCTATGCCTTTTAATTGGAGCATTTAGTCCATTGACGTTTAAAGTAGCTATTGATAAGTATGGAATTACTGCCATTTTTTAACTTTTTTTTTCTCAGTGTTTTAGTAGTCTTTCTCTGTTCCTTTCTCCTTTTATACAGAATTGATGGTCCCTTTAGTTTGAACTCTGTTTGAAAGCTCTACTCTTTAACTCCCCTCCTCCCTCATTTATGTTTTTGATATTGTATCTAACCTCTTTTTTGTGCATTTGTATCCATTACCCTCTCATCATGGAAATAGATAATTTTTCCTATTTGTGGTCTTTTTTCCCCTTAAATCAGTCCCTTCAACATTTCTTGTAGCACTGGTTTCTTGCTGACAAACTCCTTTAATTTTTGCTTTTCTGGGAACTTTTGATCTCTCCTTCATTTTGAATGATAACCTTGCTGGGTAGAGTATTCTTGGCTGTAAGTTTTTTCCTTTTACCGCTTTAAATATATTGTGCCACTCTCTTCTAGCCTCTAAGGTTTCCGCTGAGAAGTCTGCTGATAGCCTTATGGGGTTTCCTTTGTATGTAACTTGTCTTTCTCTTGTGGCTTTTAGGATTCTCTCTTTATCTTTAATTCTGGACATTTTAATTATGATGTGTCTTGGTGTGGGCCCCTTTGGGCTTATCTTGTTTGAGGCTGCCTGTGCTTCCTGTACCTGGATCTCTGTTTCCTTTCTTAGGTTAGGGAAGTTTTCATCTATTATTTCTTGAAATAGATTCTCTCCCCTTTATCTCGCTCTTCTCCCTCCGGGACACCAATAACATGGATGTTAGTGTGCTTGATGTTGTCCCAGAGGTCCCTTAGACTGTCCTCACTCTTTTTAATTCTTTTCTCTTTTACCTGTTCAGCTTGGGTAATTTCTTCTAGTCTTTCGTCCAGCTCGCAGATCCGTTCTTCTGTATCTTCTACTCTGCTTTTTTGTCCTTCTAGTGAATTTTTCATTTCCAGTATTGTATTTTTCATTTCTGATTGGTTCTTTTTTATATCTTCCATTTCTTTGTTGACATTTTCACTGAGTTCATCTATTCTTCTCCCAAGATCAGTAAGCATCCTTAACACTCTTTGTTTGAACTCTCTGTTGGGTAGGTTGCTCATTTCTGTTTCATTTAGTTTCTTTTTCAGGGTTTTGTCCTGTTCTCTTACTTGGAATGTATTCCTTTGCCTCCTCATTTTGCCTCTTTTCCTGTACTTGTGTCTATGTATTAGGTAGGTCAACTACGTTTCCTGTTCTTGGATAGGTGATCTTATATAAGTGATGCCTTAGGAGGCCTACAGTGTGCTTCCCTCAGTTATCAATGTTCCAGGGGTGACCCCTATTTGGGCTACGTGTGTCCTTCTGTTGTAGCCTGTTTGCTCTCCCTCTAGGTCCCCAGATAGGCAGAGTTATGCTCCTGGCCATCTGTGGTAATGCTCAGCTGCTTGTAGTTGTTGTGGGCTGTTCAGTCTCTTTATCAGGTGTGGGGAGCCCCAGCACTGTTGACTGCAAGTTCTATTACCACATTTGTGTTGCAGTATTTCTTTTAAGTGAGTAGGCCCCCAGTGTGGCATGTTGTTATGCTGAGGGGCTTACAATTGCTATAAACCTCCGGGCTTAAGGTCTCTTGTCAGCTCTCTGAGGATTGCAGCTGGGTGTGGCTGGCCTCAGGCACGGGAGCACCCAGTTGTTTCAGAGTTTGGAAGGTGGGGCAAACCCCCTATGTGGGTCTTTGAGAAGCACAATTCTTCTACAGCTGACAAGCCCTGCCTGCCACAGGTCCACACACACAGTCAACACAGTCCTTCCCTGTGTGCATGCCCCAAGCTCCTGAAGTGGACCCAGTCTCTCCACAGCGGGAGCCCCACACACTCCACCACTGCCCCACACTCTCCTCCCGCTCCTTGTGCACACTCTGGCCCACTCAATTTGGCTCAGTTGCCAGGCTGCAGAGAATGCAGTCACCAATCTATGCAGGCCCACAAGTTGCCTGAGGGCTTGTTGTTGGGTGGGGCTAGTCTCTAGGGTGGGCTGCCTGCCCTGGCTGAGCTGGATTAAATCGGTGCTCTAGTGGGTGGGGCAGATCTGGGCTAGCAGGCCCCAGGGAGAACTCCAATGGCGTCTGGGTCAGCACACCCACACCAGGCCACAACAATGGCCGCCGCCAATGTCTCAGTCCCTGGAGAGGTCTCACCTCTCACTGCAATGCACTCAGAGCCTATCAGGTGAGTCTCTTTTCCCCAAAGCACTGTGCACCTTTCTCTCTGGTGATTTTCAGTTGCTTTCTGACATGGGTGTGTTTGCATGTGGGCTCTTTAAGAGCTGGTTTTAATTTCTTTGTGCACCAGCTTTTCTGGGGGTACTCCCCAATGTTTTAGTAGCAGGCAAAGTCAGATATTATGCCACTTGTCTCAATTGTGCTGGGTCTAAAAAGTGCCTACAGTGAGCTCCCCAGCTCAGGCCCCACTCCTCCAGGGAGGGCTGCGTACCTGTGAGCCACTCCAGGGTGGCCGTGTAGTTGGCGGCTTGTGAAGGTGGCGTTTTTTCTCTCCAGAAGGGAGTTCCTGCCTCTTCCACCTCAATTAGGATTGTCCTTTGTTGCAGGAGTTCCTCTCATCCAGCTTGCAGTTCTGTCTCTGGGGTACTTTTTCCATGAGTAGTTGTAAATTGGCCGTGTCCGTGGGGGAAGGTGAGTTCAGAGTCTGCTTACGCCACCATCTTGACTTCTCTCCCATTTCCCTTTTCTGATCTTTGAGCCCAACTAGAGAGTTTCTGCTGGAGCTTTCTCTATCTGCACACAGTGCTCAAGTCTGGTTTTCCAACTGTATTGAATTCAGGCTGAGGAATATGCAAGGAAAAATGGTAAACTCACTGCCAGTTCATTGGTATTTCAAATTCTGATGGTTTCTTTTTATCTGCCTGCTGATATTAATTTTCAGAGTTCCCAGATTGCTGCCTATTCATTCTGTCCAGGCTTTATAGTTGGCGTTCAGTGACATAGGAAGATTGGCTTGTGCGTACTTCGTCTTCTCTGAAACTGGATTTAGAAAGTTACTTTTCACACCTATTATTTAGTTAAGGTTTGTAATATAATTTATATAGGCAACATTTAGTTAATTTTATCGATATAGTTTCTTACTTCACTTGCCTTCCCTCTATGTTTATTATTTTTATAGAAACACATCTTTCGTATTTACTTTAGTGAGTGTCTTTATATGTTGTTGTTATATCTTGTTGTTATATGTCTATAAATGTCTGTTTTCCCATAAAATTTTGAATTCTTTTATTATCAAAATAACATGAATAATGAAAACAGCTTAGAGCAAATGTATGTTTTATTATAAGATGCATGTCCTTTTAACCCTATCTATAAATCAGACAGAACTTGGCAGCAATGCCAGAAGCCTCATGCCTCTTTCCCTAGACAAGCACCATCCTTCCATAACAAGAGTAACTACTCTCCAGATTTTATGGAAATCCTATTATTACTTTTCATTGTAGTTTCATTACCTAGTTGAGGAGCCCTAAACACTATAGTTTAGCGTAGCTTAATTTTTCAAAATATGTCTGTTAACCCTCTGTATCTTTTAACCTTGAACATTTTTTGTTGTAGGAAACAATCTTGTAGAGGTAAGATTTTGCTGATTGCATTTCTATGGTTTAGTTTGACATTTTCATTTGTCCTCTAGATTTCCTGAAAAGCAGTACTGAGTCTATAAACTTAATCTGATTCAGATTTTACTTTGGGAGAAAGACTACTTCATTGGTGCTGTCGAGTTCATTGTCAGGGGCATATATTGGTCTAGTTATCTCTTTTTTTGTGGTTGGTAGCCATAGACCCTTAGTTGGAAGTGCTTAGATCCTGAATTTACATGTGTTGCAAAATTACAAAGTTCCAATTCTATTATTTCTTCTTCATTTAGATGTATCCCCACATCTGCCGTTTAAACTTCCCAGTGGTAGTTTGCATAGATAAGGCAGGATAGATGTTTGAGTCTTTCCCTTTATTTACCAGTTTTCAAAAGAAAGAACTGGTTCCTTAGTATCCTATAAAGCTAGTTAATCAGGTGAGAGAGAGAGAGAGAGAGAGAGAGAGAGAGAGAGAGAAAGAGAGAGAGAGAGACCATGCAGACCTTCACCTTTAGGTAGCCTAATTCACCAAGGGTTCCAGCTACAAAGAACTATGAAATCCGTCTCCCTTTCTGTGCTAAGGACATGCCCTGATAGGCTGCTCCTTGATCCTGGGAGACTCTATCATGGGAGATACTCTACCCCTCTGACAACCAATTTTGGCTCAAGGTCTCCCAATGGCCTCCTGAACCTTCCTGAATGGCAGTCTAGGTTTCTTCCACCCAGACTTTCCTCCCACCTCCCTTCACTTGGGATTAGACTTACTTTGCAGTTTGATAGCTCTCCCAGAATTCTCTGTTTCACTCTCTGTTTTCTGTCATGTGGTCACTTCCTCCAATAAAAACCTTGCACATTTCATCCTACCTCAGCATCTGCTTCTTGGAGGACCTGGACTCATGCAGTGTATAATTATGAGCTCACAGATTTACACCTCTTTGGTGTGTTTCCGTCTATTCCAGTCATTATACTTACTGACACTCAAATTGTCCTAACTTTGGTGAGTGGCAGAGTCTTCAGGTTGACCCCCAAGTCCATTTAACAGAACCCTACTAGTTTTTGATAATGCCCTTGTTCCTTGTTACAACAAGATATTCTGAGTTCATCTGCTCATCTTGTACTTTTCCTACTCCAGACCTGGAATCAGCCATTTCAACCATTTCTCTAAGAAGCCCTGGTATCTTTTAGTTGTAAATGTTATTTTTAGGTTTCTTCAATGGACATATACAGGATATCTATCTATCTATCTATCTATCTATCTATCTATCTATCTATCATCATCTATGATAAAATGCCTCATGAGTACAAATTCAGGATTATAGGGTGTTCCCTTAAGCTTTTATATCTTTACATTTGCAGCTCCTAAAAATATTTGTTCTCAAAAGCACAAGGTATAATTAAATTAGAATAACACATACATATATACTCATTTGCTTTATCTCACATTACAAAAGAACATATTCAGAAGAGCAATACCAACACTATCACCAACATGATTACTCAAGAACATTTAAAAAAAATTTTTTTTGCATTTTTTTCCATTTTCTCTTCCCCTTTTTAAAAAGTTCTACTGCATGTACATTGTCAAAGAATACAGCTATTACATGCTGTACTCTCTCCCTCAAATCCCATATTTTCTCTTAATTCTACATATAATATTAATAATGCTCACCACCGGTCCTTATGCCAATGTCTCCCCAGTAATATTCATTATCTAAAGATCATTCTCCAGTCCATTCCTAAGAAGGGAATCATGGAAAACATTCCCTAAGTTTTTGTATATTGATGACAGTTTGCTCCCTTTATACTTGAAAGTCAGTTTGCCTGGATATAAAACCCTTGGATCGTTTCTTTTTTTAAATTTGAGTATCTTTAAATATATTATTCCTTTTCTTCTGGCATAAGATGCTGATCTTGAAAGGTCTGAAGATAATCTACTTTTCTTTCTGCTTTACGTCACTTTTTTCTGTTGTATCTTCTTTTTTTCCCTGGATACCGAAAGGATATTTCTCTTTTTCCTTAAAGTCTAACACTTTATCTATGTCTTGGTATTGGTTGCTCTTCATTGACTTTCCCAGGAATGCAGTATATTTTTTCATTCTATAGTTTTAAATCTCTTGTTTTTAAAATATTTTTTAAAAAAATACAGTCCTCAGTATTTGTTTTATTCCTTTATTTTGGTTTTGCTTCTTTAATCCGTATGTTGGGTTTTTTGTGATGGCAGTAGTGGTGATCTTTTATATTATCACTTTCACTCAATTCCTTCACATACTTTCTTTTAAAAAATTTTTAACTATCTTTCTCTTCTTCCATTTCTCTTAAGACATAACCTATTTTGTTTATTGTGCAGCATTTATTTATAAAAGAGTTTTTAAAAAATATTTTCCCCTGAGTTCTATCACTTAATTTATGTTCTTTCATCTTTTATATCATTTTCTTAATCAATTATTTTAAAATATTAGGATATAGATTTCATCTGTTTGTATATTTTTAATCCTTTTATCAAAATGTCTTTCTGGTCAGCTTTTAATTTCTCTTTTCTATATAAAATCTGTGTGACTTCAATCCTTTCCTGTTACTAAGTTTACATGACATTTAGTTCTGCTAAACCTTCAGAATGAAGCCATGGTTTAGAAGTCTTTCTCACAGCTCTCAAATACACTTATTGTATTGTGACTCTTAATATGTGGCTCTGAATGTGTTTACTTGACAAGGCCACACTATGTTACCTAGAATTCTCTTCACTGTACTTTTCTGATCAGAGTAAAGAGATCCTGAGGAGAGACTTGGAATGAGGAAGTGAAACAACAACCAGTTTGTAGCTCACAGGTGTGGTTGCTGATCTGCTGACTTACTTGACTTGAACCATAGCCTCGGCCCCACCTTCCCTGGAATCCTCCTTCAGCTTCTCCAACTCCTGGCCAGGTGTGTGTTTAGCTCCTTGACAAAGAGCCCTGGCTTCTGCAAAACACCCATACCACGAAATTCAAAGGCAGCAAGGTCTGACACAGGCTTCGGTCCATCCTCATGAGGTTCCAGCATGTGTTTGTGAGTTCCAGCCAGTTCTTTCGCTCCTCCGCTGCACATACATCTTCCCTTCCTGACTGCCTGCCCACAGACCTCAGACTCTAGCGTCAGATGCAAGGACACCTGCCTTGCAAAAGCTGCTTGACTAGCTCTCAGCATTTGACCTTACACAATTACACACACACACACACACACACACACACACACACACATCCTAGTGGTTCTCCTTCTCTGATTGAATCTTGACTGCTGATACAAGTAACCTCTTTGGTTGTTTTTGAGAAGTGTTAGAAAATATGGCATCTTGCTTTCTGAAAGATTCTGACTGTTCCCCTCCCCCACCTGCGTCTTTTTCCTCTGTGCTATTGTCCCTATCCAGCTCAATTTGAACTCTTTTTTCTTAGCAGTTTCCTCTCGGTGTGGGGCTTTGTCCTGGAAGGGAGACTTGCTTATTATTCCTGAGAGCTTGTAGGACCTAGTCTGTGCTGGCCCTTCAGACTTACTGAGATCCTCTTGCTCTCACTTGCTTTAAGAGTGAGCAAACCCCTCCCAATTCAGCTGCCTCAAAAGTTGGCCTGCTGGGATTTCCAGAAAGTAACCCTTGGCAAGGCTTGCCACATAATTTGTGGGGCCCTGTGCAAAATGAAAAAGTAGCACCTCTTTTCAAAAACTTTTTTAAACAGTCTTTTTGCTTTCTTCTGTGATCTCTCTCCCAATCCGTCCTGGTGGTTTTTACTAGCTATTTAATGTTGCACTCACTTGAGCACAGGGAGAGTGAGACCCTCACAGGCACCTGGAGCCCCAGTCACAATTCACGTCACAGGTGCGCACATCCAACCCAGCCCTCCCTCTGCCAGGCCCTGCTGGGGTGGAAGGTGGCTCTAGTCTTGGGCAGAGGCAGAGACAGAGGAGCAGACTGCTGAGAACCCATTCCCAGGAGACAGGTGGCAAGAAGCAGGACCACCATGAACTGAGTCTCCAAGCCCCCAGTGCATGCTCCATTGTCCCATTAAACAAATCAAAAATTTTAAAGGATTTCGAGACAGCAACCGCACATCATTAACCTCCGAGCATGAGCCCCTTCTGAGCGTGGCCCTGTGTGATGGCACTGGTCATGTGCCTGTGAAGTCGGCACTGCCTGGTAGGTATATTGAAGGTCTCAGACTTGTCAGACACCTACTCTTTCTCTCAGCTGAAGCTACTTGAGTCTTTTGGAAGTCAATGGTTCACTCCACTCCCTTGTATTCTGGAGTTTCTAGGAATACCAGGTTATCTAGCTTTGTTCTAGAGGTTATCTATGGAATTTGGATTTTGCTCCCCCCATTTCTGTGTGTTCATGGGGGATTTGGAGAGATTCAAAACTAATACTGCTGCTTGACCCATTTTCCCACAGTCATTGAAAAAATATTTTAACTGCATATAAAATTTTATTTTAATAGTTGTTTACATTCAGCCCTTTTGAAGATATTATTCCATAGGGTTCTGGTAATTATTTTCATAAAATCTACCACCATTTGTTAACATTTCTAAGTAGCTACTTTATTTTTTCTCTTCAGAATATGTTAAGATTTTTTTCTTTGATAATCTTCAGTTTTATGAGGACATGCCTTGGTATGTGTATGTTCACTTATCCTGCTTAATATTCAGATTAAATTTTAATTTGAGAGCTCCTTTAGAAAATATTCTCTGATATTATCTCCTCTAAAATTGCTTTTCTATTACCATTTTCTCTGATCTCTTTTTCTGAAACTCGAACTAGATTTATGTTGGAGACTTTCATCATATCCTCTCTTTCTAAACTCTGTCCTGTTAACATTTTTCACTCTGTGACTGTGAAGTAAGTTATGGGTGGGGGGATTGTATTTCCTAATTTGCTTGGAACAGTCCTGCTTCATGCATGTTGTCCCCTTTCACTCTCAAAAGTGTGAAAGTGGATGGTAAATCCTCTGATCCTCAGTTTAACTTCTAATTCGTTAATTGTCTATAGTGTATCCCATCAATTGAGGTTGTGTAAATTTCAGTCTATGCTGTTTCATTATTTTTCATTGTTTGTGTCCACTTGATCTTATTTCATTGCCTGTTTTGTTTCACAATTTCTTGTTCTTTTTATAATTATATGCCTTTCTTTATCTCTGCGCATCCTAAAAATGCTTATATTTAATGTATTTTAACCTTTTTTATTATGAATAAAACATACATATGTACTGTTATGTACTGTACAGCATCGTGACTATAGATAATAATACTGTTTGTATATTTGAAAGTTGCTAAAAGAGTAGATCTTAAAAGTTCTCATCACAAGAAAAAGAAATTTGTAACTACATGTGGTGATAGGTGTTAACTAGATTTATTGTGGTGATCATTTTGCAGTGTATACAAATATTGAATCACTATGTTGTATACCTGAATCTAATGTAATAATATATATCAATTATATCTCAATAAAAAAAATAGGTATGGGGATGTGCATGATACACAATTGTACAACTTAACAAGTTATTGTATATACCCCTGCAACCACTGTTCAAATCAAGGGGGGGTGCCACCTTGTTATTGCCAAGTGGGAATGAAAATCCAGGTTCCCCACTTGCCCTCTTCTGTGGTGCCTTGTTTCTGCTGCTAGAGGTGGAATACAGGGTCCCCACTAGAGCTTTGCTGGCTCCAGCCTGGCTTGGAGCAGGAGGGGTGCTCTGGCACTGTGTGGTAGGGGGATACTGTTACCACCCTTTGGGGGTAGAAGTCCAGAGCCCTTGCATGGCCCCACTGACACCATGAAAGGGTGGTTATCAGTACAAGGGTGGGAGCAAAAGTCCCAGCTCCCTGCTCCTCTTCTGATGGGCCGGTGGGGGGAGGGATGGGGCAATGGACTCCAGTAGAGCCTACTTCCAGTCAGGAGAGTGGAAGTCTAGGCTCCCTACTTGGCCTTTGCTGGTGGAGGTGGGCATGGGACAGTTGTTTTCTAAATGTTTTCTGTTTTGCTAGGCTCCTTCTTTCCTGGTCCATAGGCTAGAGGGAGGAGGCTTTTGTTGAGACTTTATTTTTGTCTGCATCTGTTGGCAGTGCTCAAATGCTGGCTTCTCCAGGACCCAGTCTGAGATGTGTGAGGCGAAAAGAAAACCCAGGGAGCTCACCGCTGTTCCTCCTCTGTCTCAAAGTCCCTAGCTGGTCTGCCTCTTTACTCTGCATTCCAGAATCCTAGGTTTGCTTTATATATACTGTTCAGTGTTTTATCTGTACTTAGCTGGAGGAGTATGGAGAAGTGCATCTATTCCATTTTGGTCCAGAAGAAGTTGTCCCTTCTGCTTATTTTTCCGATGCTATTATTTTAATTATTTTCTTCAGCGAATATGTCCCATTTATTGATATTTTGTGGGAGGAGGGTTGACTTTCTTAGCTTTAGAATTCCTTATGTGCTTTGAAATTTTGTTTTGCAGGCTCATCTTTCCCTCTCCTTATCCTGCTTTACTTAACAATTTTGCAATTGCCAATATCTACCTCCTTGGAACCCTCAGTCCCAAACTGCATTTTACTTATTGAGTCCCAGTTCATGTTTCTCAGTGAAATTGAGGACTTTGCACATGTCATCCTGAGGTCAGCAGAAAGCAAATCCTAGGTCAGGGTTCTCTGGCTAGATCTATGCTTCCCAGCTGTCCCAGGGGTCACCTTCTTCCCACTTCCTTCATAAGCAGGGAGACTGTAGGCAGATTCTCCTCTTAAGCACTGAGATGGCTCACTTCCTGTTTTTCCTGGGAGTCAGAGGCTTCTATGGACTCTCTAGCTTCTTCTTTTCTAGATTTCTCAGCCACAGATATAGTTTTCCTGTCTTGCAATATAGCTGCACATTTTTAGGCTTTTATTCCCATGTATATTTTATATATGTGATTGGAGAAGAGGAATACTTCAAAACATGATCTTTTAATGCTGACTCAAAGTTGAGATTCCATATTTAGCCTATCAAATCAGTGAAGGTTAAGAATTCTCATGAAGTTCAAAGCCTGGGGGTGTTTAAGAAAAGATGCACTCCCATACACTGTGGTTGGGAGTATAAATGGGTGCAACTGTTTCAGAGAGCAATTTGAGCATACCTCTCAAAGGTTCAATTAGCATTCTATTTAATACAATAGTTTCATAATTTGTCCTACAGGATACAGTAAGACATTTAAAATTTATGTTTAAATATTTATTACAGTGTTGTTTGTATTAACAAAAAGAAGTACAAACTCCCTAAAAGCCATCGTAAAGAGACAGATTGAATAAAGGATGGCATATCCACAAACTAGAATACTAGGCAGCCTTAAAAAGAATGGGATAGATATGTGCTTACAGGTAAGGAAATTGATACAAGAAGCTACATAGTAAAGAAGTTACTAGTAGATATAACATGACTTCATTTGGTAAGACAGTTCTGGAAACCAGTCAAGTAACTGCCAGCTGCCATTAATTGTAGTTGTTAGAAATGAGGTAAGAGAGGGGGCCGGCCCAGTTGCATAGTGGTTAAGTTTGGTACACTCCACTTCAGCTGCCTGGGTTCACAGGTTAGGATCCCAGGTGCAGACCAACATCACTCTTCAAGCCGTGCTATAGCAGTGACCCACATACAAAATAGAGGAAGGTGGGCACAGATGTTAGCTCAGGGCCACTCTTCCTCAAGTAAAAAGAGGAAGATTGGCAACAGGTGTTAGCTCAAGGCCACTCTCCCTCACCAAAAAAGAAGAAATGAGGTAAGAGGGACTTCCTCATTTGTATCCTTTCATACTGTTTGCCGTTTTATTAACATACCCTTGGTCGTGCTTATATTTTTGAAAACTAGCCCTTATTTCTGGTGGGAATGTAAAATGGTACAGCTACTCTGGAAAATAGTTTGGCAGTTTCTTATAAAACTGAACATATGACTACTATATGATCCAGCCATTGCACTCTTAGGCATTTATCCCAGAAAAATGAAAACTCGTGTTCACATAAAAACATTACATGCATGTTCATAGTAACTTTATTTTTAATAGCTCCAAACTGGAAACAACCCAGACATCCTTCAGTGGGTAAATGGTTAAATAAACTATGGTAAATCCATACCATGGATTACTACACATGGATTAAAAAGGAACAGCCTATTGATAAGCACCCAACGACCTGGGTAGTTCTCAAGGGAATTATGCTGAGTTTTAAGAAGCCAATCCCAAAAGGCTAAATACTGTATTATTCCATTTATATCTCATCCTTTACGTGACAATATTGTAGAAATGGAGAACTGAGTAGTGGGTACCGGGGTTTAGGGATGGGGGTATAGGATGGGAGGCGGGTGAGTGTGGCTGTAAAAGGGCAACTTGAATGACCCCAATGGTGGTGGCACTGTTCTGTATCTTGAGTGTGGTGGTGGATACATGAACCTACACATGTGATAAAATTGCAGAGAACTAAACACATACACACATAGGTGAGTACGTACATGTAAAATTGGAGAAATCTGAATAAGGTAGGTGGATTTTATATCAATGTCTGATTTTGATGTTGTAATATAGTTTTCAACATGTTACCATTGGGGGGAACTGGGCAAAGGATACAATGGATCTCTCTATATTATTTCTTACAATTGTATGTGAATATATAATTATCTCAAAATAAAAAGTTTAGTTAGAAAAAAAGAGTCCTTAATAAGGTGATTCTTTTTCTCTATATAGATCTCATAAAATTTCTTGTTAGGTTCTCCTAAGTATTTTACAGATTTTGTTTCTATTGTGAATCGAATCTTACTGTCTATTACGCTGTCTTACTAGTTATTACTGGTTTAGAGGAATGCAACTCATTTTTATATGCTAATCTCCTATCTGGCAATTGTGCTATGTTCTCTTATTTGTTCTTACAGACTGTGTGTTGAGTCTCTTTTTCTGTGAGTTTTCAATGTCAACAGGCACTGAACTTTTTAAAATGCTTTTTAGTAACGTATGAGAAGACCATGTGATTTTCTTCTGTACTGCATTCATGTAGTAAATTGCACTCGTAGATTTTCTGATAATGAAATAATATGATGTTGAATCTTTTCTGATGGCACCCTTGCTTTCTTGGGATAAACTCTACATAATCATTTTGTTTTGTCAATCTAAAAATACACTATTTAGTTTAGTTAGCTAACATTCCATTTCTCATTTCTGAATGTATGGTCACCCGTGAAATCAGTCTGTCATTTTCTTTCCTTGTAATTTACTTGCTTTGTTTTGGTATCAAGATTATCAACTGACTTCAGATAATGAGTTTGGAAGCTTATCTTCAAGTTCTATTTTCTGCAACAGACTGTGTAAAATAGGGGTTACATATTTCTTGACAGTTTGGTAGAATTTACCTATGTAATACTGTCTCAGTCTACAAGGGGAGAATTTGGTCACCATTTCAGTATTGTTATTTGTTATTGGTCTTTGCATTTTTTTTCTTTCTTCTGGCACCACATTTAGTATTTTAAGTTTCTTTCAGAAAATTTCCAACTTCATCTACATTTTTACATTTAGTCCTCAATAGTTGTTCATAATATTCTTGTCAATGAATTTTAAATTAAATTGCTTTTTAAATTTTTATCAGATAAATACTTCACTCTCTAGTAAAGAAGAGTGAATCTCCAAATACTTCCAAATCATCAATAATTTCCCATTTTTCCCAGAGACTCTTCAATCTGATTTAGTTGTGTTCTTGTCCAATTGTCATCCTAGAGTTTTCTCTTATCATCATACTAAGAATTCTTTTTGCTTATTTTCTGAATTAACTTTTTTTTTGTCTCATACCTTCCCCTTTTATTACTGTCATGTTTTAGTAGAGCAAATCTTTCTAAGAAAGGTGCATGGCAATCACTTTTTGGCGCCTTACTTTCAAAAAATGTCTTCCCTGTGTCTTCATATGAGATTGATCAACTAGTTTGCATAGAAGTCTAGATTGGAAATCATTTTCCTTTAGGAAGGTGAAGGCATTATTTACTGTCTGAGGTAATTTTAATGACTCATCTTTTGTATTCATCATTTTGTGTCCATATTGTTGTCACCTTCCCATAGTCTCTGAAATATCAGTGGTTAGTTTCTTGTGATTCCCTCTCCTACATTGTGTCAAGTGTTCAGTGGGACCTTTCACTCTGGAAACTCACGCCCTAAAATTCTGAGATTTCTAGTATTATTTCATTGTTATATTTCTTCTTTCCTTCTATCTGTTTCCATTTTTCAGAACTCCAATTATTTGCATGTTGGCCCTCTCAGATTGATCTATTTTTTCCCCTACAGTTTATCTGTTTGTTGTTTTGTTCTACATTCTTGGAGAATAACTCCACTTTGTCTTCCAGCCATTCTACTGAATATATTGTTTTTCCCATCATATTTTTAATTTCCAAGAATTTTTGTCATCTGAGTTCTCTTTAAAAGCATCTTGTTTTTATTCCATGGATGTAATATCCTCTGTTACTGTCATTGGCTTCACTCCTCATAAGCACTAGCTTTCTCTGCACTGGTAACTCAGACACCATGAGTCCTTCTACTTTGCTACTTTTAAAAGTTTCTAACACCTAATAATCGATGTCATCTTATTTGCTTTGTCCTTCTGACCCATGCTGTGTTGTTTCTCTTTCTTCTGATTTCAGTGGATTTTGAATGTAGGCTCAACCTGTCATATTTAAAAGAAAATTCCTTTACTTGAAAAAACCCTCTACTATATTTATGTTAATTTCCCTTCATCTGATATTCTATTTATTTGCTTATTTAATTTTTTGGAACAAACCAGAAATTAGTCTAAATAATCACCTAATTTGTAAAAGCCAGGCTTTAGAGAGAGAGTCAAGATGGCGGTGTAAGCAGACTCTGAACTCACCTCCTCCCGTGGACCCAGCCAATTTACAACTGGTTGTGGAAAAATTACCCCTGAGACAGAACTGAAAACTGGATAAGAGGAACTCCTGTAACAAAGGACAATCCTAATTGAGGTTGAAGAGGCAGAAACTCCCTTCTGGAGAGGAAAAATGCTGCCTTCACAAGCTGCAGCACCTCACGGCCGCCCGAGAGCAGCCCAAATGTGCGCAGCCCTCCCTGGAGGAACAGGGACCTGAGCCGGGAGCACCCCTGCTGTGGGCATTTTGTGGACCCAGCACAATCGAGATGAGTGGCATAATATCTGACTTTGTCTGCTACTAAAACGTTGGGGAGTACCCCCAGAAAAGCTGGTTCACAAAGAAATTAAAACCAGCTCTTAAAGGGCCCACGCGCAAACTCACCCGATTCAGAAAGCAACCTAAAATCACCGGAAAGAAAGGTGCGCAGTGCTGTGGTGAAAAGAGACTCACCTAATAGGCCCTGAGTGCATCTTGGTGAGAGGTGAGACCTCTCCAGGGACTGGGACATTGGCAGAGGCCATTGTTGTGGCCAGGTGTGGGCGTGCTGACACAGACATCCTTGGAGTTCTCCCTGGGGCCTGTTAGCCCAGATCTGCCCCACCCACTACAGCGCTGATTTAATCCAGCTCAGCCAGGGCAGGCAGCACACCCTAGAGACTGGCCCCAGCCAACAACAAGCCCTCAGGCAACTTGTGGGCCTGCATAGAATGGTGATGGATTCTCTGCAGCCTGGCAACTGAGCCCACTTCCGTGGGGCAGGGCATGCACAACGAGCGGGTGGAGAGTGTGGGGCAGTGGTGGAGTGTGTGGGGCTCCCGCCATTGAGACACTGGGTCCACTTCAGGAGGTCGGGGCGTGGACACGGGGCAGAACTGTGTTGACGGTGTGTGTGGACCTAAGGGCAGTGGGGCTTGTCAGCTGTAGAAGACTTGTGCTTGTCAAAGACACACATGGGGGTTTGCCCCACCTTCCAAACCCTGAAACAGTTGATTGCTCCTGTGCCTGAGGCAAGCCACACCGAGCTGCAATCCTCAGAGAGCTAACAAGAAACCTTAAGCCTGGAGGTTTATAGCAATCGTAAGCCCCTCAGCATAACAACCTGCCACACTGGGGGCCTACTCACTTAAAAGAAATACTGCAACACAAATGTGGTATTAGAACTTGCAGCCAATTGTGCTGGGCTTCCCACACATAATAAAGAGACTGAAGGGCCCACAACAACTACAAACCGCTGAGCATTACAATAGCTGACCAGGAGCGTAACTCAGCCTACCTGGGTGCCTACAGGGAGAGCAAAAGGCCACAACAGAAGGACACACATAGCCCACATAGGGGTCACCCCTGGAACATTGATAACTGAGGGAAGCACACTGCAGGCCTCCTAAGGCATCACTTATATAAGGTCACCTATCCAAGAACAGGAGACATAGCTGACCTACCTAATACATAGACACAAGTACAGGAAAAGAGGCAAAATGAGGAGGCAAAGGAATACATTCCAAGTAAGGCAACAAGACAAAACCCCAGAAAAGGAAATAAATGAAACAGAAATGAGCAACCTACCCGACAGATAGTTCAAACTAAGAGTGTTAAAGATGCTCACTGATCTGGGGAGAAGAATAGATGAACTCAGTGAGAATGTCAACAAATAAATGGAAGATATGAAAAAGAACCAATTAGAAATGAAGAATACGATACTGCCAATGAAAAATTCACTAGAGGGATGAAAAGCAGAGTAGAGGATACAGAAGAATGGTTCTGTGAGCTGGACGAAAGACTAGAAGAAATTACCCAAGCTGAACAGGTAAAAGAGAAAAGAATTAAAAAGAGTGAGGACAGTCTAAGGGACCTCTGGGACAACATCAAGCACACTAACATGCATGTTATAGGTGTCCCAGAAGGAGAAGAGCGAGACAAAGGGGCAGAGAATCTATCTCAAGGAATAATAGATGAAAACTTCCCTAACCTAAGGAAGGAAACAGACATCCAGGTACAGGAAGCACAGACAGCACCAAACAAGGTAAACCCAAAGAGGCCCTCAACAAGACACATCATAATCAAAATGTCCAGAATTAAAGATAAAGAGAGAATCCTAAAAGCCACAAGATAAAGACAAGTTACATACAAAGGAAGCCCCATAAGGCTATCAGCTGACTTCTCAAAGGAAACCTTAGAGGCTAGAATAGAGTGGCACGATATATTTAAAGTGCTAAAAGGAAAAAACTTACAGCCAAGAATACTCTACCCAGCAAAGTTATCATTCAAAATGGAAGGAGAGATCAAAAATTTCCCAGACAAGTAAAAATTAAAGGAGTTTGTCAACAAGAAACCAGTGCTAAAAGAAATGTTGAAGGGACTGATTTAAGGGGAAAAGAGAAGACCAAAAATAGGAAAAATTATCTAATTCCATGGTGAGGGTAACAGATACAAATGCACAAAAAAGAGGTTAGATATGATATCAAAAGCATAAAATGAGGGAGGAGGGGATTTAAAGAGTAGAGCTTTCAGACAGAGGTCAAACTAAAGAGACCATCAATTCTGTATAGAAGGAGAAAGGAACAGAGAAGGACTACTAAAACACTGAGGGAAAAAAAAGTTAAAAAATGGCAGTAAGTCCATACTTATCAATAGCTACTTTAAAAGTCAATGGACTAAATGCTCCAATTAAAAAGCATAGGTTGGCTGATTGGATAAAAAAACAAGACCCATATATATGCTGCATACAAGAGACACACTTCAGACCTAAAGACCCTCACAAACTGAAAGTGAAGGGATGGAAAAAGATACTCCATGCAAAAGGCAATGAAAAGAAAGCTGGGGTAGCAACACTCATATCAGACAAAACAGAATTTAAAACAAAAACTATAAAAAGAGACAAAGAAGGGCATTACATAATGATCAAGGGAACAATCCAACAAGAGGATATAACACTTGTAAATATCTACGCATCCAATGTAGGTGCACCTAAATATTTAAAGCAATTATTAACAGATGTAAAAAGAGAAATAGACAGTAACACAATAATAGTAGGGGACTTTACCACTCCACTTACACCAATGGATAGATCATCCAAACAGAAGATCAATAAGGAAACATCGGCCTTAAATAACACACTAGAACAGATGGACCTAGTAGATATATATAGAGCATTCCATCCAAAAACCTAGGAATACACGTTCTTTTCAAATGCACATGGAACATTCTCCAGGACTGTTCACATATTAGGCCACAAAATAAGTCTCCATAAATTTAAGAAGATTGAAATAATGCCAAGCATCTTCTCTGACAACAACGGTATGAAACTAGAAATCAACTATAGGAAGAAAATCAGAAAAGCCACAAATACGTGGAGATTGAACAAAATGCTAGTGAACAATGATTGGGTCAACGAAGAAATCAAAGGAGAAATCAAAAAATACCTGGAGACAAATGAAAATGAAAATACGACATGCCAGAATGTATGGGATACAGCAAAAGCAGTTCTAAGAGGGAAGTTTATAGCAATACAGGCCTATCTCAACAAACAAGAAAAATCTCAAATAAACAATCTAACAATGCACCTAAAGGAACTGGAAAAAGAAGAACAAGCAAAGCCCAAAATCAGTAGAAGAAGGGAAATAATAAAAATCAAAGCTGAAATAAATGAAATAGAGACTAAAAAAATAGAAAAAATTAATAAACCCAAGAGCTGGTTGTTTGAAAAGATAAACAAAATTGACAAACCTTTAGCTAGACTCACCAAGAAAAATAGAGAGAAGGCACAAATAAGTAAAATCAGAAATGAAAGAGGAGAAATTACAACAGACACCTCAGAAATACAAAAGATTACAAGAGAATACTCTGAAAATCTATATGCCAACAAATTAGACAATCTGGAAGAAATGGATAAATTCTTAGAATCATACAACCTTCCAAAACTGGATCAAGAAGAAGTAGAGAATTTGAATAGACCAATCACCAGTAAGGAGGTCAAAACTGTAATCAAAACCCTCCCCCAAAATAAAAGTCCAGGACCAGACGGCTTCCCTGGTGAATTCTACCAAACATTCAAAGAAGACTTAATACCTATCCTTCTCAAACTCTTCCAAAAAATTGAGGAGGTGGGGAAGCTCCCTAACTCATCTATGAAGCAGACATTACCCTGATATCAAAACCAGACAAGGACAACACAAAAAAAGAACACTACAGGCCAATATCACTGATGAACATCAACGCAAAATTCCTCAACAAAATACTAACAAAACGCATACAACAATACGTTAAAAAGATTATACACCATGATCAAGTGGGATTTATTCCAGGTATACAGGGATGGTTCAACATTCGCAAATCAATCAACATAATACACCACATTAATAAAATGAAGAATAAAAATCACATGATCATCTCAATAGATGCAGAGAAAGCATTTGACAAGATCCAGCATCCATTTATGATAAAAACTCTGAATAAAATGGATATAGAAGGAAAGTACCTCAACATAATAAAGGCCATATATGACAAACCCACAGCTAATATCATCATCAATGGTGAAAAACTGAAACCTATCCCTCTAAGAACAGAAACCAGACAAGGATGCCCACTGTCACCACTCCTATTTAACATAGTACTGGAAGTCCTAGCCAGAGCAATCAGGCGATAAAGAGAAATAAATGGGATCCAAATTGGAAAGGAAGAAGTGAAACTCTCACTATTTGCAGATGACATGATTTTGTATATAGAAAACCCTAAAGAATCCACCAGAAAACTTTTAGAAGTAATAAATGAATACGGTAAAGTTGCAGGATACAAAATCAACATACAAAAATCAGTTGCATTTCTATACACTAACAACGAAGTAGCAGAAAGAGAAATTAAGAATCCAATCCCATTTACAATTGCACCAAAAAGAATAAAATACCTAGGAATAAACTTAACCAAAGAGGTGAAAGATCTGTACACCGAAAACTATAAAACATTGCAGAAAGAAATTGAAGAAGACACAAAGAAATGGAAAGATATTCCATGCTCTTGGATTGGACGAATTAACATAGTTAAGATGTCCATACTTCCTAAAGCAATCTATAGATTCAATGCAATCTCTATCAACGTTCCAACAACATTTTTCACAGAAATAGAACAAAGAATCCTAAAATTTATATGGAACACAAAAGACCCCGAGTAGCTAAAGGAATCCTGATAAAAAAGAACAAAGCTGGAGGTATCACACTCTCTGATTTCAAAATATACTACAAAGCTATAGTAACCAAAACAGCATGGCACTGGCACAAAAACAGACACACAGATCAATGGAATCGAATGGAAAGCCCAGAAATAAACCCACACATCTATGGACAGCTAATCTTTGACAAAGGAGCCAAGAACCTGCAATGGAGAAAAGAAAGTCTCTTCAACAAATGATGTTGTGAAAACTGGATAGTCGCATGCAAAAAAATGAAAGTAGACTCTTACCTTACACCATACACAAAAATTAACTCAAAATGGATTAAAGACTTGAATGTAAGACCTGCAACTGTGAAAATTCTAGAAGAAAACATAGGCAGTACACTCTTTGACATCAGTCTTAGCAACATATTTTCAAGCACCATGTCTGACCAGGCAAGAGAAACAATAGAAAAAATAAACAAATCGGACTACATCAAACTAAAAAGCTTCTGCACAGCAAAGGAAACCATCAACAAAACAAAAAGACAACCTAACAATTGGGAGAAGACATTTGAAAACCATACATCTGATAAGGGCTTTATCTCCAAAATATGTTAAAAACTCATGCATCTCAACAACAAGAAAACTAACAACCCAATTAAAAAATGGGCAAAAGACCTGAACAGACATTTCTCCAAAGAAGATATACAGATGGCCAACAGACACATGAAAAGATGTTCAAAATCATTAACTATCTGGGAAATGCAAATCAAAACTACGATGAGATATCACCTGACGCCCGTCAGAATGGCTATAATTAAGAAGACAGGAAACAACATGTGTTGGAGAGGATATGGAGAGAAGGGAACTCTCATACACTGCTGGTGGGAGTGCAAACTTGTGCAGCCACTATGGAAAACAGTATGGAGATTTCTCAAAAAATTAAGGATAGAACTACCATATGATCCAGCTATTCCACTGCTGGGTATTTATCCAAAGAACTTGAAAACACCAATGCCTAAAGATGCACCCCTGTGTTCATTGCAGCGTTATTCACAATAGCCAAGACTTGGAAGCAACCTAAGTGCCCATCAAGGGACGAATGGATAAAGAAGCTGTGGTATATATACACAATGGAATACTACTCAGCCACAAGAAACGATGAAATCCAGCCATTTGTGACAACATGGATGGACGTTGAGAGTATTATGCAAAGTGAAATAAGTCAGAGGGAGAAGGTCAAATACCGTATGATTTCCCTCATTAAGTAGTAGATAATAGCAACAACAGAGAAACACATAGAGACAGAGATTGGAGTGGTGGTTACCAGAGGGGAAGGGGGGAGGAAGTAGGGGGAAAGGGATAATTCAGCACATGTGTGTGGTGTTGGGTTGTAATTAGTATTTGGGTGGTGAAGATGATGCAATCTACACAGAAATAGAAGTATAAGGATGTACACCTGAAATTTATACAGTGTTATAAACCAATGTTACTGTAATAAACAAAAAATTAAAAAAAAATGCCGGGGTTTATTTTTGTAATCATCTTCTTTGGGAAAAATTGAAAAACTGATTCTAGAAATGTGTAACTTACTAAATAAATTCTGAAAATGAAGCACAAGATGGAGTAATTATCCTACTTTAAAATAACACATAGTAAAAAACTACTTTACTAAAAAGAATGCCATACAGGCAAAGAAGCAATGGAATAGCCTAGACAGTCCAGACAGAGCCACATACGTTTTTAGAGATAAATTATATGATAGTGGTTATATTACCATTAGTGAGGATGTGTCTATTACTTAGTAAATGGTGTTGGGTAAACAGGCTGCCCACCTGGAGAAACAAAGAAAGCTGGATTCCTACCTTACACGATGCATACAAAAAAATGGCATGTAATAGGTTAAAGTTCTATAAAGAAAGTAAATCTATTAAGCTAATAGGAGAAGATGCAGAATGCTTTTGTGAACTAAGATGGAGAAGTCTTTCTTAACTAATATTCAAAAATCACACACTGGAAGGGAAGAACTGATGGACTTGGCTCATTCAGAATTTGTGATTTCTTTTAGAAAAGATAAAGTTAACATATGGCTGACAGATTGAGCTCTACTCTTTCCAGTATCTAGAATATACAAAGGGTGCCTGCACATCATCAAGGCCAAGACCAAGAATCCAATAGGAGAAAACTGGGCAAGACACATGGGAAACTTTTTCAGATGGAAAACCAGACAGAATACCCGCTAACTGAATGAGTGAGTGTATGATTAACCTCACTAATAATCTTAGATATGCAAATTTAAACATCAAATTACCATATTGATATCAGATTGGAGAAAATTAGAAAATTTGATAATGTTAAATGCTATTGGAGATTTGGGGAAACGGGAACCCTTGTTTACTTTGAGAACTGAAAACTAATGGAGCTATTCTGGAGTGCAATCAGGTAAAATTACGTATGTGTAGACATTCTGACCTAGTAATCCTCCTCCAGGGCATATACTCTGAAGAAAGCGTCAGTGATGTGCACAAAGAGACTGATACTAGGACATTCAGCCTTGGTTATGAGAGCAAGCAGCTGGAGATAATCTGGATAGCCTCCCTTAAAGAAATGGATAATGACGTGTACGTACACAGTGGGAATCTCAGCAGCAGTCAAAAGTAATGAATTAGATTTACATATATTGACATGTGTGGTTAATTTTTAAAAAAGTATTATTTGCATTAAAAATATACACACAAAACAATTCTATATTACATGTGTTTTTAAGGGAATGCATAAAAATGGTTTGAATTGACTTTAGGTACAATTTGTGTACATTGTCAAGGTCAAAGTGGGGAGTGGAATGGGAATGCAGCTAATGATAGGATTAATAACTAATATAAAGAATGAATGAATGAATGAAATAACACAGAGAGGACTTTGCAGTGACAACTGATTGTGAGTGTGCCATAGATTGACGAATATGGTTGGGTTAATTTTGTTCATCCGTGGTCCCAAAAAGTAAAACTAGTTAAAAACTAGATACTGGTGATCGAAAAGTCATCTCTGGAGAAACTCACTGTCCAATTGGAGAGTTGGGTAAAATAGCTACAGAGATGAATGTTATTCTCAGGAGGACAGTAATCTTGCCACCCAACTGCACATTACTATATAATATGACAGAAAATCTATCAGGGGAAAACAAGACTGTGACCTTTTAGTGATCTTCCAGGGAAAAACGTTTTTCTATATTCCATTAGCAAGGAGATTGATGATTCAGGTTTAAGGTGTAAGATCTCTGATCACATGAGTGGAATACAGAAGAGACTTGAGATTGATGGAGGGCTGCTGGATGCCCAAATACAACCAGCTTGTGCTTCATCTAAACCAGAACTGATTGTTGACTGAAGTGCCCTTATTGTTCTGTGTCACATTTCAGTGTGATGGCTTAGGACAAAGAGGCAGGAGAATGAAGTGCCCAAGTCCATGATGGAAACTAGTAGTTATGAATGCCCTGTTGTATGTCATAGGCCATATTAATTAATCTTCACGATAAACATAGTAGGCAAGTATTCCCATCTTACATTTTACAGATGAGATCAAGAGAGGTGATGTATATTATACAAGGTTGACTGTATAAAAGCTAGCTGAGCTACCAACCCAAACATTTCTGACTCTTTTCAATATATAGCACTTTACCTTCATCTCTGAAAGGCTAGAGTTGCATTTTATTATCCACATGGATACACCCAACACTAAGATTTTGTCATCTTACCGGGTATGCCAATAATAGGGTTTCTCATTGCTTCTAAGATAAACTGCTATGACCATAAATCCTTCTGAGAGGACAGCCTTAGGTAGTCATGTTATGACCCCCACTCCCAGTCCACAACTGATGGACTAGGGACTTATGATGACCTGAAGGTAACTACTCCAAAAGTCAATGGCCTAAGGTGAATGAAGATAATGAAAAAGTTTTCTCTGGCAGGTATTATGGGTATCAATTGAGTGAGATTGAGTGTTCCTCTCGGGAATTTAAAGTACGAGATTTGGAACAATGAGCTTTTTGGTAAGCAAAGGGAAGATGATCCAATAGAGAGGAGTGCACAAACAGCATCTAGCTGAGTGATCCACCAGCAGAACTCTAGAGTGGTCCCTGGATTCCTGCTGCTGGGTGCTGGAGTTGCCTTGGACTCAAAAAGCCTTACTGTTCAAGTCTTCCTGGTGGTCAACTTGGAGTTCCTCACCTTGAAGTGAGGCATGGCTGTTCAGCTTTCCATGGGTTCTTGTGAAGACCCACCCCATAGCTAAGATTCCTGCTTTCTATTTTCTTAAATGGAGTTTTAAGATATTCTCCCATTTACATGAGGAGTGTGCGCAAATCTGTTCCATGAAGAAAAAGAGCACAACTAAATCGTTTTGCTTTCTTAACTTTCTGGAAGGTGGCCTTCAACTTTGACCAAGGACACCCAAACAGTCAAGTATAAGAAGAGATAGCTAGAAAGTGGGCTTCATGCTTCAGTTTCTTATGACTACAAGTCACACGGGAGGAGGAGCCATGTACTCCTAACACAACTTGTGGGGGCAAAGTTGGGGGGACTGTGGTTATGACTTAGAGGTGTCAGTGAATCAAGGTCCAGGGGTTGTGTTGGGTAAGGAACAGAAGTGAAGAGAGATGTTGTGTGATAAGAATGGGAGCCAGTGAAGGCTGGGATGACATCTCGGGATATATGTGGGGAATGTACTCAGAGATCCATGTGGTTGAGATAAATCATGGTGGTGGTTCATTTATGAGCCCCAGTTAGGAGGGTGAAGAAAGATCATTCTGGGAAATCCAGCAGGCAAATAAATTTGCCAGAATGCTTTGATTGTAAGTGGAGTAACCAACCATACTGGTTTGCCTATGACTGTGGGGTTTCCTGCGATGTGGGATTTTCAGTGCTAAAACCAGGAGAATCCTGGGTAAACTGGGAGGCTTAATCAACTCTAAAACTTGCAAATGACAGAAAGTCACTAGTTAAACAAAAATAGGTGATTTGTTGCCACCAAAGTTCAAACCATGGGGAGGAAAGCTCTAAAACCCAGTTTGAAAAGTCCCAGGAAAGGATTATGCAGTTCGGGGATCTCCTGCCTTGAGCTTTCAGGGATTTCACCTCTATCAGCATGAGCAGCTCTTGAAAAACACCTGTGCTCAGACTTCTCCCAGAGATTCAGATCTCATTGGTCTGAGTTTGTTTGTTGGCTTCAGTAATTTTTTAAAAACTTCCCTTGTTTGATTCTTAATTAAAACCAATACTTTTCATGAATAACAAAATAAGCCCCATGGTTCCCAAAATTATTGTCCCATTGTGATCATCTGGAGAGTTTAAACAATTCCGATGCCATTGTTCCAACTCTCAGAGATTGAGGTTTTACTGGTCTGAGTGTGGCCAGGGCTTTGGGAGTTTTTAAATATTAGCAGGTGATTATAACATGTAGGCAAATTTTGGATCCACTCCTAGATCTGCTTCCAGAATACCCCTGGTATTTGAGCAGGGGAAGAGTAAGGATTTGTGGGTACTTTAGTCTTTGGATAAGTCAACAGGGGACAATTTGCAAACCCTGTGAGTTAGCTGAATGCCATCTTTCGTTATTCTGCCAAGATAGAGAAAGTGAGTGAGAGGGTGCAGGTGACTAGGAGAGTTTGTAGGCAGCTGGGATGAGACCCTGACCAGATAGAGGCTGATTCCTCCATGATCCTCTCACTCTCCCCATGCTGTCATGGCCATCTATCAAGGCTTTTGACAGATGTGCAGTTCATGTCCTGGATGTGACATGCATCAGCTGACCTTTGACATTAGATAATTCTCAGCTTTGATTTCCTCACCTCTAAAATGGGGACAATACACATCTATTGATAATATGTATAAAGAAGCTGATGTGTGGTTAATGCAGAATAAGGCATTAGTATTTCCCTCCTACTCACCACTTTTAATATCTGAGGCCCCCTACGGACTTCCTTTAATAATGGGGTATTTTTGCTGTGGCAGACAAATACTCTCAATTTGTATATTCACAGCTTGCATAGTACTGCTCCAGCATTCCCAGATGCGTCTTTAAGACATTATGACTCCATGATTCTTAATTTCTCAGAATTTGTGAATTTGCAGTCACAGAATATTTGAATCAAAACTGAAGTTTTCAGAGAGAACAACTGTTGCATTCTGCAGTTGTGATTCTAATATTCTGCAAGTGCAAATCCAGGCCTGCAAGCAAACATGATTTTCAAATATCATGACTCAGCAGATTTCAGAGTAAATGATTCATAGATATTCAAAACCCGTTACTCAGTGATGCTCTGATATCATGACACTGATTTTCTATTTTGGTGATCCATACACAGAAAACATAAATCTAAATCTATAGCAACTATGCAAAGAATGCCCATCCTTAAATCTATGCCTAGAGCTAGTGTTAATTTGACCAGAAAAGAACAGGACTGTCTCTGGGGCTGCTAGACTAGTCTAGATGGGGCTGCTGCAGAGGATTCAGTCCTGAAATGCCACCTCATTGAAGAAATGGCAGCTACAAGACAGTTGAAATTGAGATTAATTTTTCCTTTGTCCTTTTTAAAGAGAATGGATACTGCTTAGGTAATAATTGGTATAGCTAAAAGTTTGGACAGTGAGCACAGAATAAGGATAAGATAAGGGTGTTTCTCAGATTGACGCAGGGATCCTCAGATTTCATGACTTGATATTTTTTAGATTGCTTGACTTGGCAATTCTTATGCACAGATAAGAAGACACTAAAAAATAGAGAAAAGAATTTTAATTCAACAATATGGAGAGACTAGCCAGAATCTCCCAAGGTAAGAATACTAAAAAACACACTCAATGAGAGATACAAGCCATGCGGGAAATGACCAGAACTCCCTCCCTGTTCTGCCTCCTTTCTCATGGACTCTGCCACACAGATAGCTTAGAAGGGAGAAGCCCGACTGTACTTGGCCTCCATTCTTTGCTCAGCTACTGGACACCTAATCAGGGAGAAACACATCACTGGCTGGCTAACCCCAATCGGATTCCCTCGCTTCCCATCTGTTCAGGGATGACAGTGGTAGTTGACATTAGAGCTGGACAGTCAGATAAGCCAAAGGCTAGGGAGACTTACTGCATGGGGCCATTCCTGCTGATGGCCAGGGAGGGTGTAATCTGTGCAGCAAGGAACAGAGGCAAGAGGAAATCCCATTTCCTCCCCATATGCACTTTCTTCCCTTAGGTTCCATGACACACTCCCCGTTAACTTTTTTCCTTGGATTTATGTATGTATTAGTTTGTTTATTATTCACCTTTTTATTTTAAGATTAAACAGGAAACCAGATCAAAACACATGTAGAGCTTAGTGAATTACGATTATAAGGCAAATGCCCTAAAAACAACCACCCACGTCAAGACACAGAACTTTGCAGTAACCTGAAAGCCCTTCTCATGCCTCATCCAAACCACAGCCCCTCCCTTCCCCTAAATGTAACCATGCTGACTTGTAATAGGCACTTCCTTGCATTCTTTTGTAGTTTTACCATCCAAGTGTGTATCCCTAGACACTATAGTATTGTCATGTCTGTTTTGCCAACTTGCTATGTTATTTAATTCTCTTTCAATCTAGAGATCATTCTTCCATTCCTTTCTTTCTTTCTTTTTCTTTTTCTTCCTTCCTTCCTTCCTTCCTTTCTTTTCTACCTGTAGAGTTTCCTTTGCCTGTATTTCAAGATCATTTTGCAACTCAGCATGTTTCCCCTGCCCTATTTTCTGAAAACCAACAGCTGGATCCAGAGGCTCAATCAGACTGACTCAATCAGTCAGTCACACAAAGGGATTGAACCCTTTGACAGGACTACAGGTTGTGTTGTGATCTTTCACCAAGAAGCACATGGTGGCTCATTTTCAGTCTTTTGATGTCACCAATGAATAATCCTTAGCAGCTAGATCCCTTAATTGATTGTTGTAAAAAGCTAATATACTTATTCTGTCACTTTGTTTTCATTTATTCTTTTAGATTTGCTAAGGTGTGTTTTATGTCCCAGAATGTGGTCTGTCTTGGTGAATGTTCTGTATAAGCTTGAGGAGATTGTGTACTCTGCTGTTGTTGGATGAAGTATTCTATAAATGTTAACTATATCCAGCTGATTGATGATGCTGTTCAGTTCAACTATGTCTTCACTGATTTTCTGCCTGCTGTATCTGTCAATTACTGAGAGAGGAGCATTGAAGTCTCCAAATTTAACAGTATATTCATATATCTCTCCTTGTAGTTCTATCAGTTTTTGCCTTATGTATTTTGACACTGTTGTTAGACACATATACACTAAGGATTGTGATGTCTCGGTAAATTAATCCCTTTATCATGATGTAATGCCTGTTTTTATTCCCGATAATTGTTCTTGCTCTGAAGTCTGCTTTGTCTGAAATTAATATGTATAGCTACTCCAGCTTTCTTTTGATTAGTGTTAGCATGGTATATCTCTCCCTATCCCTTTATGTTTAATCTATCTATGTCTTTATATTTAAAATGAGTTTCTTGTAGACAACATACAATTTGGTCTTGTTTGTTGATCCACTCTGATACCCTGTCTTTTATTTTTTTTGTGAGGAAGATCAACCCTGAGATAACATCCATGCCAATCCTCCTCTTTTTGCTGAGGAAGACTGGCCCTGAGCTAACATCCCTGCCCATCTTCCTCCACGTTATGTGGGACGCTGCCACAGCATGGCCTGAGAAGAAGCCTGGTGGTGCGCGCCCGGGATCCAAACCAGGGCTGCCAGCAGTGGAGTGCGTAAACTTAACCACCACGCCACGGGGGCCGGCCCCAATACTCTGTCTTTTATTTGGTGTATTTAGACTATTGATGTTTAAAGTGATTGCTGATATACTTGAATTACTGTCTACCATATTTGTTACTCTTTTCTATTTATTGCCCTTGTTTTTGTTTCTTTTTTTTGTTTGTTTTCCACTCTTTTTCTTCCTCCTCTGGGTTTAATTGACCATTTTATACAATTTAATTCTCTCTTAGCATATCAGTTATATTTCTTTTTAATGTTTTTTAGTGGCGGCCCTAGAGTTTGCAATGTACATTTACAAGACTAATCCAAGTCCTCTTTCAAATATGCTACACTGCCTCAACGGTCTTAAAGTAGTCGCAATTCCTCCCTCCCACCCCTTATAACATCACTGTCATTCATTTAATTATCTCTATGTTATAATCACACAATTCATTGTTACTACTATTACTTTGAACAAACTATCATCCATTAGATTAATTGAGAACAAGAAAAATAAAAGATTTTATTTTGCCTTGTTCATTCCTTCTCTGGTGCTCTTTCTTTCTTTATGTAGATCCAAGTTTCTGACCCATATCATTTTCCTTCTCTATAAAGAACCCCTTTTAACATTTCTTGCAAGACAAATTCCTTCAATTTTTGTTTGTCTGAGAAAGCCTTTATTTCTCCTTAACTTTTGAAAGATAATTACTCTGGGGACAGAATTCTAGGTTGGTGAGGTTTTTTTTCCTTTCAACACCTTAATTTTTTGACTCCACTCTCTTCTTCTTTGCATGATTTCTAAAGAGAAGTCAGACATAATTCTTATCCTAGCTCTTCCATAGATAAGTTTTTTTTTTTTTTTTTAGATCCCTGGCCTCTTTCAACATTTCTCTTTGTCTTCAAATTTCGGCAGTTTGATTATGATACGCCTAGGTGTAGATATTTTGATATTTATTTTGCTTGGAATTCTCTGAACTTCCTGAACCAGTGTTTTAGTGTCTGTTATTAATTTCAGAAAATTCTCAGCCACTATTACTTCAATCTTTTGTTTCTTTACTCCTTTCTCTCTTTCTTCTCCTTCTGGAATTCCCATTCTGCATATGTTACACCTTTTGTAATTGTCCCACAGTTCTTAAACATTCTGTTTCACCCTTTTTTATCCCTTTTTCTCTTTGCATTTCAGTTTTGGAAGTTTCTATTGACTTTTTTTTTACACTCACTGATTCTTTCCTCATTTGTGTCCAGCACATTGATGAGACTATCAAAGGCATTATTCATTTCTGTTACAGTGTTTTTGATTTCTTGCATTTCCTTTTGATTCTTTCTTAGAGTTTCCATTTCTATGATTACATTACCCATCTTTTCTTGTATGTTGTCCACTTTTTACATTAGAGATCTTAGCATATTAATCGTCATTGTTTTAAATTCTTGGGCTAATAATTCCAATATCTCTGCCATATCTGAATTCAGATTCATATCTGAACCTTGTCATAATGCTTGCTCTGTCTGTTTGTGTGTGTTGTCTGTTAGTATGTCTTCTAATTTTTGTTGAAAGCCAGATAGGATATACCAGCTAAAATAAATTGATGTTAGGAGTTAGTTGTGTTTACTGTTTGCTTTAGATTTCAGAGGCTATAATATCCTCCAATTTCCTTGCTTTTGTCTCGTATGTTGTCTTTGTGTTTCCCTGGAGAATTTCCTTAAATAAAATCTGTGATATGCAATTCTTTCACTTATAAATCCCTGTTATTACACAGAAACCTTATTGATGTGGTGGCAAGATGTGAGGGAAGTGTTCTATAGTCATATAATTACATCTCGGTCTTTTAGTGAGCTTGTGCCCCTAGGCTGTGACCTTCACAAGTGCTTTTTTGTTGTTCCTCCATTAGGTAAGACAGGAAGAATAGAGAGGGCTGGAGTTGGTTATTTCCCTTCCCTCAAGTCAGTTAGGCTCTGGCAAAATAGTTTCGCTTGAAGGAAGGCCTTGTTAAGAACAGAATGCTGGGGGCCAGCCCGGTGGCACAGCAGTTAAGTGCGCGCGGTGACCCGGGGTTTGCAGGTTCAGATTCCAGGCGCGCACCGACACACCGCTTGTCGAGCCATGTTGTGGCGACGTCCCATATAAAGTAGAGGAAGATGGGCATGGATGTTAGCCCAGGGCCAATCTTCCTCAAGCAAAAAAGAGGAGGCTTGGCATCAGATGTTAGCTCAGGGCTGATCTTCCTCACCAAACAAAACAAAACAAAAAAAGAACAGAATGCTCTAGGGGCTGGCCCCGTGGTGTAGTGGTTAAGTTCAGCATGCTCTGGTTCAATGGTCCAGGTTCAGTTCCCGGGCATGGACCTACACCACTCGTTGGCAGCCATGCTGTGGTGGCATCCCACATATAAAATAGAGGAACATTGGCATACATGTTAGCTCAGGGCAAATCTTTCTCAAGCAAAAAGAGGAATATTGGCAACAGATGTTAGCTCAGAGTGAACCTTCCTCAGCAATAAAAAAGAAAAAGTAAAAGAACAGAATGCTCTGATCATATTTCATAATGACTACTTTCCCCTCCCACACTGGAAGCACAAGGGGATTTTTCTCTAATTCTTACTGTGAAAACCTGATAGATTTCCTGCAGGTAAAACTCATGAAAGTATGCTCTCTCCCTCCTAAGACTGGGCCCTCCTGGAGTTAACTCTCCAACTTGTCCACACTGAGCTTCTGACAATTTATCAGCTGCAGTTTAAGTTTTTCTGCCCTGGTATTGGCTGCAGCAGCAGTTTCTGCTCTTGGGTTTCTGATCTGCCAAGCTGTGAGTCTCTATATCTGCCTGTCTGCTTCTGCAATTTGGGGTGCCCGTTTTTCCTGTGACTCCAATTCTCTGAAGGAGCTAAGAAGAGATGCTGATTTACAGTTTGTTCAGCTTATTTCTTATTGTGAAGATGGGGGTGATGACTTCCAAGCTCCTTACATGCCAGACCAACCAGAAACTGGAAGACTTGTTTTCATCTATTAGAATACTTTTATAAGGAAACATTTCCCTCATCTGCTATTTGGTTACCCAGGGGTATAGTTGATATAAGAAAGGCAGAATAAATCATTTTCTCTTTTTATTTACCTAGGTTTCCAGATAATTAGTTGTTTCCCTATCATCCACAGAAATTGACCTAATAATATTTTTGAGATAATTTTAGACTTAGAGAAGAGTTGCAAAAATAGTAGAAAGTTACAGTGCACCCTTCACCCAGCTTCCTTTTATGTTAACAACTTTTATGTCAATAACCAAATGACATTTATCAAAACTAAGAAATTAACGTTGGTAAAAACAAATAACTAAAGTAAAGAATTTAACTGGATTTCATCAGTTTTTCCACTAATGTCTTTTTGTGTTCCAGATGCATCCAGGATAACACATTGCATTCCGTTGTCATATCTCTTTCATCCTCTCCAATTCATGATCATTTGTCAATTTTTCCTTGTCTGTCAGAACCTAGAACCTTGACACTTTTGAAAAGTACCTGACAGGTATTTTGTAGAATGTACCTCCATTTCTATTTTTATGATGTCTTCTCATGATTAGATTGGGTTTATTAGTTATCAGGAAGGACTCCAACAAGTGGTGTGCCCTTCTAGTACACCACATCAGGGGATACATGATGTCAGTTGTTTATTACTGGTTATGTTAACCTTTATCACATGGCTCAGATGGCGTCTGCCAGGGTTCTCCAGTGTAAACTTAATATTTTCCTCTTTGTAGTTACTAAATATTTGAGAGCAGATACTTAGAAAATTATACACTTTTTGCTTAAAATTTGCCCTCTATTTACCATTCAACAATGGATCTTGCTCAAGGCAATTATATCTGTAGTGTTCTGCCGGTGATTTTTTTTTTTTTATATTCTCTGTTTCTTCTGCATTTATTAATTGGAATTCTTATGCAAGTAAGAGTTATTTCTTCCCTATTTGTTTATTTATTCAGGTACATTTATATCATTAGACTCATGGGTTTTATCAATGAGTCAGTAAAGTAAATTCATTTATTTATTTATTTAATCATTAGTATTATATTCTAATACTACCATTATTTATTTTTTAGACCTAGTTGTTCATCGAGAGCTCTTGTGTCATTATTCATTGGACATTGAGAGCTCTTTCAGGCTTGCTCCTTTGCTCTGTTGATATACCCCCATCCTTTTTTGCTTTTGTCTTGTTTGCTTATTTTGTTTTCTTTTAGCACTTGACACTACAAGATGTTCCAGGCTTATCATGTATTTTCTCTTCTACAGTCCTGGAGTCAGCCACATGTCCAAAGAGCCACATTCTCCTTTTGTTGGAGAACAGAATTTATTTAGAAGCCAAGACCTGGACACAAAGTGTGCTCATTGCTACTGGGTCATATAGCATCTAGTTCCTCTCAGTGACCAGGGCTTGGAAATATGTGTATGTATATTAACTCATGTATATTCACACCTATGTATCTATATTTATTTCTCTATCTATCTATCTATTCATGTGTCCATATTGAATTCCCAACTTGAATGCACCATCATAGAATTCATTCTAGACTTCTCCTTTTCATTATTTGTAACTTCTTTCTCCCACAGTGAGAAACTTGGCTTTTATTCTGTACCATACGTTTACTTATTTGTTCAACACTAGTATACAAATAAAGTTCTTTCAGAATTGTCAGTCAAACCCTTCTGGGAAAGAAACATATGAACAAAAGTACAGTGTTTGTTCATTGTTTTTTCTGTCTTTAGCCTTACAGTATCTAGTCAAAACTGAATTTTTGAACTTACTTAGGTATGCTCTTTTCTTCCTTACCCCTTAGTGTGCTTGTGTGATTCATTGGTAATATAGTTTGATTCATTCATCACAGCCTGGATTCAACCTTTTTCCCACATCCTGGTTGATTTTAAAATATTACATCAATAAAATTCACTTTTTGTAGTAAATAGTTCTGTGGGTTTTGACAAATGATTAGTCTTGTGTCAACCACACAGCCTCATATCAACTATTTTATATCAAATAGTTCCATCATCCCAAAAGCTCCCCTGTGCTATATACAACCCCTCTTCCAATGTGAAACAACCTCTGATCTGCTTTCCTTTCTGTAGTTTTGCCTTTTCCAGTGTTATATAAATCAAATTACATAATAGATATCTTTCAGAATTTCCTTATTTCACTGAGCAAAACGCATTTAAGAGTCATCCATAATTTTGCTTGCATGAATAATTTGTTTCTTTCTGTTGCTGAAAAGTATTCCATTAGATGTATGTATCATAGATTAATTATCCATTCATCATTTCAAGGACATTCACATACAGGCTTTTGTGTGAACATAAATTTTCATTTCTGTTGGATAAATACATAGGAGTAGGACTCTGGGTCACAGAATAGGTATATGATTAACTTTATACAAAATTGCTCAGTTCTCCTCCCCAATCCAGACCAGGAACAGACAGACAGAAGAAGTAAACAGGCCTCAGTCACAGCAAGTGATCTGGACCTAGGAGTCTCTTGGTCCCTGTGGGCCCAAGACTGCCCTCCCTTATCCAGAGACACCAAGGAAGTGAAGAAGGCATCTAAATGCAGGACCCCCCTCCCTCACCAAGAAATACCTGTCTGCCCCACCTGAGGAAACCTCCTCTGGCCCTCATGCAACACCAGCAGACAACACTGGGATCCTTAGGGCACCAGAAAAAGCAAACAGAGGAAAATAACACTACAAAGTCTCTGAACATTAAACTGCCACTGGAACCACAATCCACAAAAGTAGGCTAAGATCCACATGCTAAACCTACACGAGGTGACAGCATGCTAAAATAAAAGATTTAAATAGCACTCAGAGTCTCCTAATCTAATAGACAAACTAGCCAGGATACAGTTGAATGTTACCCGTCATACCAAGAACCACCTTAAATGAGAAAAGACTATCAACTGACACCAACAAGATGAATCAGATGTTGGGATTATTTGACAAGGATTTTTAAAACTGTTGGCATAAAAACACTTCAACAATCAATTATGAATTCTCTTGAAACAAATACAAAAATAGAAATTTTCAGCAAAGAAACAAAAGCTATAAAAATAACCAAGTGGACATTTATATAACTGAGAAATACAATTAAGAGAAAAAAATAACTCACTAGACGAGCTCAATAGCAGAATGGAAGTTACAAAGAATAGAATCAGTGAACTTGAAAACATATCAATAAAATTCACCCAATCTGTGATCTGAGGGAAAATAACAAATGACCCAGCAATCATACCATCAATATCCCAGAAGAAAAGCAGATAGATAGTAGAGCAGAAAGAATATTTTAAGAAATAATGGCTGAAAATTTCTCCAATTTGGCAGACACAAACCTACGGTTCAAAATTTGAGTAAATTCAAATAGGAGAAACCCAAAGAAATCATTTCAAGATACATCATGATGAAGTTTTGAAAACTAAAGACAAAGAGAAAAGTCTTTAAAGCAACCAAAGAGAAACAATACATTACTAATAGGGGAACAAGAACTCAAAAATCAACAGAGTTCTTACCAGAAACAAAATCATGGATGCAGAAGGAAGTGGCACAATATTTTTCAAGAGCTGAAGAAAAAGAACTGTCAACCAAGAATTCTATATCTAGTGAAGTTATTCTTCAAGAATAAAGAGAAAAATGAAAAGAGAAAAAAACTAAGAATTTGGTGCTAGCAGACCTACCCTTAAAGAGTGGCTAAAGTAAGTTCCTCAAACAGGAAGGAATTGATAAATGAAGGAATTTGGGAACATCAGGAAAGAAGAAGGAACAATAACAAAAACAAATATATAAATATGTATAATAGACTATCCTTTTCCTAATGAGTTTTAGAAATCATATTTAATGAGTGAAAC
Organism: Diceros bicornis minor; assembly: GCF_020826845.1. Taxonomy (NCBI): domain Eukaryota; kingdom Metazoa; phylum Chordata; class Mammalia; order Perissodactyla; family Rhinocerotidae; genus Diceros; species Diceros bicornis. Next base: position 77,653,787 of record NC_080744.1, read on the forward strand.
AAAAATTGTAACACCATCTGACACTCCAGACAATGGTATTTAAAAGTGAGGCAGATAACTGTACCTAAATGGAATTGAAGGTTCCACAGTTAACACTAAGTGGTAAAATACTGATACAAGTACACTATGACAAGTCAGATATGTATATTGTAACACCTACCCAGAGCAAGTAGAATGAAAAATGTGAAAGAGGTACACTCAAAAGCACTATAAATAAATCAAGGTGGAATCCTAAAAAGTGTTCAAATAATACACAGGAAGACAAGAAAAGAGACAGAGGGATGAGAACCAGAGGAAACAAACAAAAAACAATTTTTTTAATGGCAGACAGTATCTAACATATCAATAAGCACCTTACATGGAAAGGTCTAACTATGCCAATGAAAAGACAGAGATTGGCAGAGTGGATTAAAGAAAAGCAGGGCCCAACTGTAAATTTCATACTATAAATTCACTTTAAATTCAATGACATAGGTAGGTTCTAAGTGAAAGGAGAGAAAAAGATATGCCATGTAAACATTAGCTTTTCTTTTTTAAAGTAGGATTGGCTAGATTCACATCTAACAAATTAGGCTCTAGAGTAAAGAAAATTGCCAGAGACAGAGAAGGACATCCCATAATGGTAAAAGGATGAATCCACAAGAAAGACGTAACGATCCTAAATGTATACATGGCAAACCACAGAACTTCACAATACGTGAAGCAAAAACTGATAGAGGGGCCAGCCCCATGGCTTAGTGGTTAAGTCCACTGCACTCCACTTCAGTGGCCCAGGTTTGTGGGTTTGGATCCTGGGCGTGGACCTACACCACTTGTCAAGCCATGCTGTGATGGCGACCCACATACTAGACAAAATCAGCAAGGATATACAAGATCTGAGCAACACAGTTAACCAACAGAATGTAACTGACACATAGAACAGTCCACCAAACAACAGAAGAATATACTTTTTTTCGCAAGCACCATTAGAAGTTTTACCAAGATAAACCACATCCTGGCCCAAAATCAAACCTCAACAATATAAAAGAACCGAAATCATACAGAGTATGTATTCTACAACCACAACAGACTCAAACCAGAAGTAAATAATAGAAAGACAACAGGAAAATCTCTACACATAGATATCTCTACACAACACTCTAAATAATCTGCTGGTCAAAGAAGAGGTCTCCAAGAAAATTTGAAAACACATAGAACTGAATGAAAGTAAAAACACAACATATCAAAATGTGTGAGACGCAGCTAAAGCAATGTTGAGAGGGAAATTTATACTGTTAAATGTTTACATCAGAAATGAGGAAAATATAATAATGTACACCTGAAATTTACACAATGTTATAAGCCAATGACCTCAGTAAAATAGTTAAAAAAAAAAGTGAGGAAAGGTCTCAAGTAAATAACCTAAGTTCCTACCTCAAGAACTGGGAAAATAAGAACAAAATAAATCCAAAGGAATTAGAAGGAAGGAAATTAATAAAGACAAGAGCTGAAATCAATGAAATTGAAATCAGGAAAAAAATAGGTAAAATAAAACAAATAGCTGGTTCTTTGGGAAAAAATCAATAAAATCAATGAACCTCTAGCAACTCTGACAGAAATAAAGAGAAAAATCACCAATATCAGGAATGAAACTGGTGATATTACTACCTATTACACAGCCATTGAAAAGATAACGGGATAGTTTGAGCAATTAGTCATAAATTCAGAGATTTAGAAGAAATGGGCCAATTCCAAAATAAAACCCACAAACTACAAAAACTCATGCAAGATGCAATAGATAATCTGAATATCTTCACAACCATTAAAGGGATTGAATTTGCAACTTTGAATGTCTGGAAAAAGAAATGTCTAGGTTCACATGGTTCCACTGAAGAATTCTAAAAATCACTTGAAGAAAATCAACCAATTTTACTCAATCTATTTCAGAAAATAACAAAAAAGGAGCACTTTCCAACTCATTTCATGAGCCCGGTATTACCTTGGTTTCAAAACCAGATAAAAATAGTATTAACTAAAAAAACTACAGATCAATATCTCCCACGAATTTAGAGGCAAAAATCCTCAAAAAATATTAGCAACTGAATCTATCAATGTTTGAAAAGAATTATACACCATGATCAAGTCCGATTTATTCCAGGGATACAATGTTGGTTCAACACTTGAAATCAATTAATGCAATCTGCCATGTCAACAAGTTAAAGGAAAAAAATCATATGATCTTATCAATTGATGCAGAAAATGCAATTGACAAAATGTAATACTCATTTATGATTAAAAAAAAAACTCTCAGCAAATTGGGAACTCAGAGGAATTGTCTGAATTTGATAAAGAGCATTTCCAAAAAACAAACCAACTACAGCTAACACCATACTTAACGCTTATCCACTCCCCTAAGATTGGGAACAGGGGAGATATGTCACCACTCTTATTTAACACAGAAAGCTCTAGTCATTTAAAAAGGCAAGAAAAAGAAATGAGGCATAATGATCAGAAAGGAAGAAATAAAATCATTCCTACTTGTAAACAATCTGATTGTCTACATAGAAATTCCAAATATTCTATAAGAAAACTCCTAGAGCTAATAATCAGGTTCATCAAGGTCCCAGTTTATAAGATTGATACACAAATATCAATCCCATTTCTATATACTAACAATTGTAGAAACCACAATAACATTGACAATCACTCAAAATAAAATGAAATCTTAGGCATGCACTTAACAAAACCTATGTGATATCTATATGCTGAAAATTAAAAAATACTGATAAAAGAAAAAGAGAAGAAATAAATAAATGGAGAGATGTATTATGTTCATTGGAAAACTCCACATAGTAAAGGTGTCAATTCTCTGAAAGTTGATCTATAGGTTTAATGCAATTCTTCTAAAAATTCTAGCAAGGATTTTTGTTGACATAGACAAGCTTATTCTAAAATTTACGTGGAAAGGTACAGGCCTTACTTAGAATAGCTGAAACAATCTTGAAATAGAAGAATAAAGTAGAGGGAAACATTGTACTCAATATTAAGGTTTACTGTATAGCTAGAGTTGTTAAAACATTATGTTATAGGAGAGACATGGACATGGATCAATGGAACAGAAAAGAGAACCCAAAAAGAGACCCAAACAAATATTCCTAACTGATTTTTGACAACAGTGAAAAAGTAACTAAATGGAGGAAGGGTAGCCTTTTCAACAAATGGTGTTGGAGCAACCAGACACCCACAGCGGAATAAAAATAAACCTTAACCTAAACCTGGACCTAATACTTTATACAGAAATTAACTCAAAATTCTTCATAGCCTTAAATGTAAAATGTAAACTATAAAAGTTTTAGAAAAAAAATAGGAGCAAATCTTCAGAATCTGGGGCTAGGCAAAGTTTTCTTAGGCTGGACACCAAAAAAAGTGATTGTTTGGAGCTTATCAAAATTAACAACTTTTGCTTTGCAAACACCCCTGCGAATAGGATGAATATACAAGCGACAGACTGTGAGAAAGTATTTGCAAATCACCTAACAAAGGATTAGTAGCTAGAATACATAAACCCAACAGCAAAAAAAAAAAAAAAAATCCATTTAGAAATTTGGCAAACTATATGAACAGACATTTCCCCCAAGAGGATATACAATACACACGGTAAATAAGCACGTGAAAAGATGTTTAGCATCACCAGCCATCAGGGAAATGTAAATTAAAACCACAATGAGATATTACGATAGGACTATCAGAATGGCTAAAATAAAAAATTGTGATACCACCAAATGCCTTTGAGAATGCAGAGAAACTGTTTTGTTCATACTTTGCTGGTGGGAATGTAGAATGGTGCAGCCACTCTGAAAAACCATATGGCAGTTTCTCAGAATGCTAGACATGCAATTACCATATGACCCAGAAGCTGCACTCCTGGGCATTTATCCTAGAGAAATGGAAACTTATATTGGCACAAAAACCTGTCCACTAATGTTCATAGCGGTTTTTTTTTTTTTTTTGGTAGTAGCCACAAACTGGAATCAGCCCAGATGTCCTTCAACAGGTGAATGGTTGAATAAACTGTTGTACAAACATACCGTGGAATACTACTCATCCATAAAGAGGAATGGACTACTGATGCATGCAACAATTTAGAAGCTCTAAGAAATTATGCTGAGTGTAAAAAACCAATCCCAAAAGGTTACATGTTTTATGGCTATATTTATATAACTTTCTTGATAGGTATGACACATTAGAGATGGAAGGCAGGTTAGTGATTGCCAGTTATTAGGGATAGAAGTGGGGCATGAGGAGGTAGGTGGATTATAAAAGGATGACAGGAGGCATCTTTGTTGTATTGTAATTCCTCAGTATATTGACTGTGGTGGTGGATACAAGAATGTACACTGGTGATCAAATTGCCTAGAATTTAATACATGCTCACATACAAATGAGTATGAGTAAAATGAGAAATCTAAATAATATTCGTGGCTTGTATCAACGTCAATATCCTAGTTGGGATGCTATACTGTACTTTTGCAAAATATTACCATTGTTGGAAATTCATACAAGCATACAAGGGACATCTCAGTATTATTTCTTACTATTGCATATGAGTCTACATTTATTTCAATGAAAATTTCAATAAAAATACTCTAATAAACCTGTCAAACAATTTTCCAAAGTGGTGGTACCATTTTGTGTCTCCACCCATAATGTATATGGGTTTCAGTTGCTCCATATCCTTGTCAGCACATTGTATAGGCATGTTTTAGTGTGTGTGTGGTTTTATTTTGAATTTCCCTAGTGAATAAGAATTTTAAACATCACATTTATATATGTTTACTGGCCACTCTCACATCTTTGGTGAAATCTCTCTTCAGAACTTTGTCAACTTACATTGGGTTTTTCATTTTCTTTCTCTATTTTTTTTTGCCATTAGGCCTCTTTCTTTCTTTCTTTCTTACGTTTGACTATGTGCATGCTCTTTTTTATTGAGGTAACGTTGTTTTATAACACTATATAGATTTCAGGTGTACATCATTGTAATTCAACTTCTGTATATACTACATTGTGAGTTTTGAGAGTTCTTTATATATTCTAAATACATCTGTGTCAGAAATGTAATTGGCAAATATTTTCCCCTAGTCTATGCTTTTATTTTCATGATGTGAACAGTGTATTTAACAGAGCAAAGTTTTTTTATTTTAATAAAGTCCAGTTTATCAATTTTTTCTTTCTAGATTATGCCATTGGTGCTGTGTGTAAAATCTTTTTGCTGAACCTACAGATATTTTCCTTTGTTTTCTTCTAGAAGTTTTATACTTTTATGATTTATGTTTAGGTTTCTGGTTCATTTGGAGTTAATTTTTGTTTAAGATGTTAGACATGGGTCAAGATTCATTTTTATGCATATGGACATAAAATTTTTCTAACAACCATATACGGATGATTATCCTTTCTACATTGAATTGCCTTTGCATTTTTTTTTTAAATCAGGTGACTGTATTTGTCTAGGTTTATTTCTGGTATCTTTATTCTTATCTGTTACTATATGCCTATCCTTTCACCAATATCCCCTCTACCTTTATAGTAATCCTTGAAATCTGGTCATATGAGTCCTCCAAATATGTCCTTCTTTTTTTTCAAAATTGCATTTACTATATTAGTTCTTTTGCTTTTTATATAAACTTTACAATAAGTTTGTTGATATCTACAAAAAAAGGCTTACTGTAATTTTGTTTGTAATTGCATTGAATATATATATCAAATTGGGAAAACTGATATCTAAGCAATATTGAGTTTTCCAATCCATGAACATGGCATATCTTTCCATGTGTTTAGGTCTCCTTTGATTTCTTTCATCAACATATTGAAGTCTTCAACCTGTGGATCCTGCACATATTTTGTTAGATTCATATATAACTTTGGTAGTATTGTAGATTGTATTAATTTTTAAATTTCAAATTCCAATCATTCATTGCTATTATATAGAAATACAACTGATTTTTGCAGGTTGAATGTATATACCGTGAACTTGGTAAACTCATTTATTAGTTTTAGGTGCTTTCTTCTAGATTACTTGGGATTTTCTATGTATACATTCACGTCTTCTGTAAAAAGGGAGAGTTTTATTCCTCTCTTCAAACCTATATTTCTTTATGTTGCTTTATTACCTTTGCTAGGACGTTTAATACAGTGTTTATTGGGAACGGTGGGAGAGGACATCCAAGCCTTGTACCCAATCTAAAGGAGAAAACTTTTGTTCTTTCACCATTAAGTATGAGGCCAGCTGTTCTGTTGTTGTTTGTTCATTTGTTGTTGATGGATTTTATCTGGTTAAGGAAGTGTCCTTTTTATTCCTAGTTTGCTGAGAGTTTTTATCATGAATGGATGTTGTCGTGGACGCACTGTAGAGAGGAGATGGATCCCAACCAAAATTTGTTTTGGATTCCAAGACTAATGATGCTACATGTGTACCAAGAGGGTATGAAAAAGTTTATTACTCACATAATGGAAGCTTTCTGGGGAGAGCAGAGTATGTTCCCAAGCAGGACCTTAAGTGCCTTAGCGTTTTAGGATGATTAAGGGTTGGGGCTGAGGTGAGAGTTCCCACCTACAGGCCAGGGCTTGCGTTGTTTGGACTTCCCACTGGCACCAATGGAGGGAACACCCAGGCCTTCTTATCAGCTTTCCAAGACGTGAGTCAGAAGAGAAAGGGGAAGTGGTGGGGCTTGAAAGTTGTGAACATCAAACGTTGATAATGGAGTCAGACTCCTTATTACAGAAGTTTAATTTGTCAAATGCTTTGTCTACATCTATTGAGAAGATCAAATATTTGTTCTTAGTCAATTAATAAAGTGAAGTGCTTCAATTGATTTTCGAACATTGATGACTTTACATATTGGAATGAAATCCATTTGGCTGTGGGGTATTATTTTTATATGTTGCTAGTTTTGCTTTGCTCATATTTTGTTGAGGATTTTGCATCTACGTTCACAAGGGATATTGATCAGTAGTATTTGTTTCTTGTAATATCTTTTTTTTTTTCGTTAGAGTAATGCTGGCCTCATTAAATAAGTTTGGAAGTGTTCCAACATATTTTATTCTCAAGAGAATTCTGTACAATTTGTTTCATTTCTTTTTTAAATCTTTAGTAGAATTTACCCCAGAGAAATCAACTGGGTCCAGTGTTTCTTTTTTGGAAGATTTTTTAACTCTGAATTTGATTTTTAAACTAGATATAGAAGTACTTAGGTTGTATATTTGTGAAATTCATCCTTTTTCAGAAGTCTGCTTTGCTTGATATTAATATAGCTACTCTGGTTTTCATTGTTTTAGTGTTTGTCCTAAACAGTGCTACTTGTATATCTTTCATCATTCTTTTAGTTTTAACCTATTTACATAGTTATATCTAAAGGGGGCTTCTTGTAAACAGCATACACTTAGGTCTTGATTTTATATCCAATCTGACAACCTCTATCTTTTAATTGGTGTTTTTAGGCTTTTCACATTTAATATTATTATTTGTATTTTTGGATTAAAATCTACTCTGTGTGCTGTTTTCTACTTGATTTATCTGCTCATTGTTTCTCTTTTCCTTTTGTTTTGCCTTCCTTTTGTTAATTCAGAACATTTTATGATTGCAATTTGTCATCTCTATTAATTTATTATTTATACATCTTTAAAAATTTTGATGTTGCCTTAGGCTTTACAATAGATATCTTTAGTTAATCAGAGTCCACCTTAAAATAATATTATACTGCTTCATGTATAGTATAAGAACCTTACAACAGTATATTCCCAATTCCTCCATACCATTCTTTATGTTATTATTGTCTTACTTTTTACATTTACATATCATATAAGCACATACTACATTGATACTCTTTGATTTAGACCGGAGCTTAGAAAATTACAGGCTGTCATTGTGAATAAAGTTTTATTATAACACAACCACACCCATTCACTTAATTATTTTCTATGGATGCACTACAGCAGCAGAGCTAAGTAATTTCAACAGACACCACATGGCCTACAAGCCACCTACAATGTGGCCTTTTAAGAGAAAGTTTGCTAACCCCTGCTTTAGACAGACAGTTATCTCTTACAGCAATTAAACAGCAACTTTAAAATGTATAAATATATATATATATTTTTGTTTGTTTGTTTATTGCAGTAACATTGGTTTATAACATTGTATAAATTTCAGGTGTACATCATTATACTTCTATTTCTGTGTAGATTACATCATGTTCACCACCAAAATACTAATTACAACCCATCACCACACGCATGTGCCAAATTATCCCTTTCGCCCTCCTCCTTCCCCCATTCCCCTTTGGTAACCACCAATCCAATCTCTGTCTCTATGTGTTTGTTTATTGTTGTTATTATCTACTACTTAGTGAAGGAAATCATACGGTATTTGACCTTCTCCCTCTGACTTATTTCACTTTGCATAATACCCTCAGTGTCCATCCATGTTGTCACAAATGGCTGGATTTCATCGTTTCTTATGGCTGAGTAGTATTCCATTGTGTATATATACCACATCTTCTTTATCCATTCGTCTATATTTTTTAATTTACTTTCATTTATTCCATTTCCAGAACTCTTTATTTCTTTATATAGATTCCATGTTTAAGTACAGTATCATATTCCTTTGCTAGACTAACTTCCTTTAGTGGTTCTTGCAGTACAAATATGCTGGTTATGAATTCTTTCCGTTTCACTTTGATAAAGTATTTATTTTCCTTCATTTTAGAAAGATATTTTTCCTGTGTATAGAATTCCGGGTTGACAGTATTTTTTTTTCCAACACTTTAAATATAACACTCTATAGTCTTTTAGCTTGCATTCTTTCTAAGTCTGCTGTAATTCTTAATATTGTTCCAATTCTCTATGTTGTTCCTCACACTCAATGTTTCTTTTTGGCAAGACTACCTTTTAAAAATTCTCCCTTTCTTTTGTTTTTAGCAGAGTTTGCATACAATGTGAATAGAGGTGTGTTTGTGTGTGTGTGTGTGTGTGTGTGCATTGGTATTGTCCTTCTTCAGGTTCTCTGAGCTTCTTGTATCTATGTTTTGGTGTCTGTAATTAATTTTGGAAAATTCTTGGTTACATTTTACTTAAATTTTTTTTTCTTCTCCATTTTCTCTCTTTTCTTCATCTGGGATTCCAGTAGCAGATATTTTAGAATTTTTGATTTGTCCCATAGCTCCTTAAAGTTCTCTTCTGTTTTTGCCTTCTCTCTCTCCCCTCCCTCCACCCCCCCACCCCTAATTTTGGTAATCTCTATTGGCCTATCTACATGCTCATTGGTTCTTTCCTCAGCTGCGTCTATGGATAGTCCATTGAAGGCATTCTTTATCCTCGTTATTTTTTTTATTTATAGCATTTCCATTAATTCTCTTTTACAGTTTCAATCTTTCTGCTCAAATTACCCATCTAACCTTGTATATTATACACCTTTAATATAGTAATCATAATTTTACTAAATTACCTACCAGTTCCAACATGTGTGTCTTAGCTGAGTCTGGTTCTGATAATTTCTGTATATCTTCTAAGTGTGGTTTTCCTGCTTTTAATTACCTCAAAAAATTTTTATTGGAAGTTGAGAATCTTATGTAGGATAATAGTTTTTATGCCTGGCTGCAAATAAACCTTTTCTTTTGATACACCTGTAGTGTAGGGATTTGAGTTAATCTGGCTAGAAGATTGGCTTGCTTTGAGATTTGGTGTTGCTATGGTTACTGTCAGTGCAACTCAGACTTCAAAGTCCAGTAGAGATTCCTTGCAATGATGGTGGAGTTTTTCCAGAGCAATGCCTGATCCTAACGTCTTTCTTTTGGACTTTGACTCAAACAGTGTCTCTTTACACACTCCTGACCCTCTCCTGCAGCATTTTGTTGTCATTTCTTATCTGAACTTTGTTATTATATCAGTGAAAGATAGGGGTTGAAGTTTCTGTTGTTCTAATAAGCCTCTGTCGTTGCATGCACTGTGCCCCTGGGTCTCAGATGTGTGGCCTTCTTGGTTTTCTCCCCCCACCCTTGCTGTAGTTGCAGGCTCAGGAAGTAATCCTCCCACAGGATTATGTTGCACCCTACTCCTGTTCCCTTCCCACATGTGCAATGAGTTTTCAGCTGTGCTCTAGAAGAAGCAGCCTTAGTTGCCCTTCTGCCCACAGATTAAGGCTTTTTCCCACAGTGCTGATAGAGGAGAAGGACCCCAGTGGAATTTCTTGTCACTTTCACATGGTTGCTAACATTTTCCCGCTCTGTACAACAATGGACGCTTCATATGTCTCTTTCTGATCTTTTCTGTGAGTGCCTGGTAATGTTTAGAGAGAAAGGACCCACAAGAGGATGCTGAATCTCCCAATTTTTGTGGCCTCTCGGGAATCCCATGCTGTCTCACCAGCCCCCACTTGGTGTTAACTGATTTATCAACTATTCTAGCTGAACTCTTTGTACCAGGGTCGAGTTGAATATACCCCGGGTGAGTGAATACTCAGATCTCCTCTTTCCCTGCAGGCATGAACTCTCCTTAAACTTGGGCTATTGAGTTGTTCTGTGACCTAAGCTCTACAATGGGTTCAAATATGTCATGAATTTGAAGTTAGTCTGCTCGTATTTGTTGTAGGTGTGGATAGCAACACTGCTTCCAGCTCTCAGTTTAGAAACTCTCTTTAGTTTGCTTCTGAGCATCAGTTGAAAGCAATAGGTCTTGCAAATTATCAGAAGATTTGGGGATCTCCGGACTCAAAAATCATCCAAGCAGCTTGATAGGTGGATCTGCCATGTGTTCACATTGCAGAACTCATAAGGGCACCATGTGAATTAAAATAAGATAGATTCCTAGGAAGCACGTAGCACGACACCACATCCCCATTTTTAAGATGGCAGCCTAGTTGCAAGACGTTGATACTTAGGCTGAATTTAAACAGAATAATTTAATTGCTAATGTTTTGCTCAAATCCTATAAAATTAAATAATAAAATTAACTCTTTAGAATTAAAGCTTAATAATGGATCTCTACTCCCCTACCAATTAAAATAATGGTTCTTGCTATTATATATGAAAAGTTTTTCTCGAGCAAAAAAATAAGATTTGAGTCCATGTTTACAATAGGCTTTCTTTCTGCCAGACAAAATTAATGCAAAAAGAACAATATAAAATTCCTGGCAATAGTTTCGAATTTTAACAAGAAAGAAACTAAAAATGTATATGGAGCCAGGTAGAAAGTCAGGTTTGGTGCACAGGAATGAAAATCAAGCTGACCTCAGGCTCTGGCTGGCTGTGTGCTAACGGATGGCAGAGGAGCGTCTGTCAAGCCTTGGGAGGAAGAGGCAGGAACAGAGAATGTAAAATTCAGACAAGCCATGGGTCACAAGGAAAGGTAGCATTACAAGGTCTCAGAATATACCCTCCTGTATACCCTCAGAATATACTATCCCTCCTGAGGGTGAAAAATCTTAGAAGGAGTGAGAGAAACACGGAAGTAAAGAAAACATGAAAATAATTAGCAAGTCATAGAATAGTTAGCATTTGAACATTGAGACCATTTGAACATATGGATTTGGGTATAAATAAGTGTTATAAATATGGTAACAAAGCTGTATGCAAAATTCAAAATTCTTTTTTAAAAAATGAACATTTAAATATTGACTATCAATTATACAATCTTAAAAAGGAGGTTGGAAGACCAAAAGAAGCAAAGGTGAGCAAACTTCTTCATTGAATATGGGAAAAATGAAAAGTCATTTTTTTTGATTATATAAATATAGGCTTAAGCATATTCTTTCATTTATTCAAGAAATATATTGAGTGCCTAGGATTTTGAATAAGAATTGATGTCTACTGTCTTGGACTAACTGTTTAGTAGGGAAGATAAACTAACAACAAATTGGGAAATTACAATGTGTACCAAGTGTTGGATGAATGTGGCACATAGGGTGTTAAGGACAGAGAACAATAGGAGTCAACCTCCTCTGTATGGCTTGGTCAGTAAGGTCCTTTATGAAGGAGTGGCATGTATGTGGCATCCTGAAACCTCGGAATACCCAGCCATGCAAGGAGAGCGGTAATACACATTCCAGATGGGGCCTGAAGCCTGGAAGGGCCTGAGGTTGGCAAGGAACTGAACACAGCCCAAGTAGCTCAACAGTTAGTGAAAGGGAGGCCATCCAACAGGAGGGTGGAGAACTGGTTATTCAGCTCTCGTAGCCTGTGCTAAGGGATGTGGCTCTCCCCTAGATGCAGGGCAGAGTCACTGAAGAGTGTGTGTGTGTGAGTCTGTGTGTGAATAATATATTCAACAAGATTCAATAATCAAAACACTTTAGCGTTTTCATTATACAATGAGGAGTCTCACTTCTACTACGGTTCTCATCTACCCAACTACTCTCATCCTCGAGCAAATATAAATTCTTATTTCTCCCTCTTTCTTGTATAAAAGATAGCATACTAAGAAGTGTTCTTTTCAGCTTGCTTTTTTTCATGCAACAGTATTTTCTGGAGATATTTTCACATCAGCATATGGGGAGCTTCCTCACCCTTTTTTTTTGTTTCTGGTTTTTTTCACTGTTTCAAAGTGTTCTATTGTGTGGCTACACCATAGCTTATTTATCCTGTTTCCTCTTGGTGGGATTGCAATATTTTTGTAATATTTTTGTTTGCAATATTTTGCTGTTTCAATACTGAGGATAAGCTTGTACAAATAGCACATCGCCTGTGCGCAAACACATGTGAAAGACAAATTCCCGGGGGTGCTGATGAGTTAACGAGTAGGTACATTTGTCATTTTGATAGAAATGTCCAACTGCCCTGCATTATATTCTGTAACATTTTGCACTCCCATGGCAATGGGTGAAGTGCCTGTTTTCTTAAGCAAGAAGTGGCAGAATCTGACTTACAATCACAAAAGCCCACTCCACCCTCTGAGTGAAGGCTGCTTTGGGAAACCAACGCAATCACTTAGAAGGCTTTGCGATTGTTTAGAGAAGAGCTCTTGGTGGGTGATGGGGAATCAGGGAAAGTGAACGAGTGATATAAATAGTTGCTTGAATCTACAGGACTTGCTGTTATTTATTCGTGGGGAATAAGGGAAAGGAGGGAAAAAGAATGGCTACACGGGGCATGGGCCAGGAGAGTGGTGGCTATCTTGAGCGCAGTTATGAACCTGTTAGGTTTGGGTTTCCTATGGGACCTCCAAGCCGAGCTTTTCCAGACGGCAGCTTTCCAGAGGTGGTGCACCTGCAGGGAGCATGGGAGAGTGGGTCTTCAGGGTCCCTAGTACTTCCCTTGCCCCCAATCACTCTGTGGCCTGTGAGATGCTGAGGTCTTAGCAGAGGGTAGATCAAGGCAGCAAGAGGAGAGGGCCCCTGATGCTGACACTAAGACAGACCTAACTTGGCAGGCCCCTCCAACACACCATCTCCCCACAGGGGCAGCCTCCAGGGAAAGTCAGATCCACTTAGGAGGTAACAGGAAGGTGGTTGTGACTGAAAGGGTTTGTTACACAAGTTTGAAGTTCAGAAGAGAGCTCTCAATTTGAAATAAGGATTGGAGGTGGAACTTAGAGCAATAAGGATGAAGGAGTTCACCTAGGAAAGGTGCAAAGAGAGACGAAGAAACATCCCAGGCCCAAGGCCAACTAACCTGTAGAGTGGACTAGAAGAGGGGGAACCAGAGAGGACAGCAGGGCACACACGGAAAGTGCCACAAAAGAGCTAGTCGTTGGGAAGGAAGGTGTGGTCCACCATCCTCCAAGCTGCTAAGAGGCTAAGTGGGATGAGGACCACAGGAGGCTACTGGACGTGACAGCATGGAGTCCTTTGATAAGAATTGCAGGAGAGTTCCATCAACTTAAGGCAACTACTAGCAGTATAAAGAGAATGTTGCCTTCAAGATCACTAGAGAAAGGAAAGAAAGCAAGATGTCACTCTATAGATAAATGGAGAAACCAAAAGAGAGAGCCAGGAGGGCAAAAGCAGAAAGTGTCACAAGATGCTTGTACACATAGTGGTTAGGAGCAGGGCTTGGAGTTCTCATTGGGCTCACGCTGGGTAGGCGTGCTCAGCTCCCTGGGCCTCATGAGGTGGTGCCTTTGCCTGCAGTGTTGACAGGGACGGAGCAGACAGTGCCGTGTGGGCATGGAGGACAAGCATAGCGATGTTAGAGAGCTGACACTGCTAAGACAGTTTTACAAGAGTGGTGGGCGGATTGAACACTCACAATTAAAAAAATATTCTGAGACAGTGCAGGGAGGGGGACACATCATTCAATATTATATATATATACATGTATATATATATGAACCTAAAATAAAATGTGTCATCAAAGGTATTGAAAAGGAAATAACATCCCAGTCAAAAAGGCAAACAAAACCAAGTGCAGAGCATTGATGAAAAGAGAAAGCCAAGCTCTCCTTCCATATGTGATTCCCCTGGACCCAAAGTTTGTCTGTGAGCACCTAACTCAGGCACACTGGCTGGTAACTCTAGAATGAAGTCTGTAGTTTAGTTAACTGTATTGTGTCAATGTTCATTTCCTGGTTTTGATAACTGTACAATTAGCAACAATTAGGGGAAGCTGGGTAAAGTCTTTAGGGGAATTCTCTGTACGATTTTTGCAACTTTTCTGTAAGTCTAATTATTCTAAAATAAACAGTAAAAAATGAATGAGGACATACTTTTTTCTTCCCAAACCTGCTGCCTCTGCCAAGTTCCCAGTCTCACTAAGAGGTGCCATCCTTCTCCCAGCCTCAAGCTGGGGACGTCAGATACGTCCCCAACTCCTCCTTCCCTCACTCTCCCTCAGTCCTGTCCTGTCTGTTCTGCCCCAGAAACTTCCTTTGCTCCTGTCCCTAGTCTCCTCTGCACAGCCAGGCTCAGGCTCAGTCCTGTGTCCTCTGCACAAAGTCCTTGACACCCCTGGAATGACACAGCCCTATCCCCCCTCCTCCTCCCGCTGCTGGAGTACTCTTTCTTAAACATGGGCCACGTGCTTTCCCTTTCTACTCTACAACTATCTTCAAAGCACTGCACCCTTTGACGACCACCTGCCTGTCCGTCTTCATGTCCAGCCACTCCCACCAGGCAACTTGCCTTCCAGCGGCAGATGCCAGGCCTCTGGCTGCCCACGCTAGCCCCAGGACTCATGGCCATCTGTCCTCGGCCCCACCTCGTTTGCCTCAAGCTTCAGTCAAAGGCCGCCCCTTCCCTACAGCTTTCCTCAAATCCGCTCACCTCCTGAGAGTATTGATTGCGCTCTGTTCTGTGTTTCCACAACACCAGACACATCCTTTCATTGCAGTGACACTGAGAGATTCTAGTGTCTCGATTCCCATGCCTCCCTCGGGCTTATATCCCAGAACACAACTCAGTTCCTGGTGTATAATAGATTTACAGAGGGATGTTGTTACATTGGATATGTGCCAGTGCTTCATTGACACCTTGCTTAATCATATTTCAAAAGCCATGGAACTTCAAATGAGCCGGAAGCAAGCCATTTTCCACCTGATGAACAGCCTCTCCTATTCTCTTCTTCCAATCCCTCCACCACCCAACAGGAAACGGCCAAGAATATCAAATTGTAATCTACTTAACTGTTCTTTACTCCAATTCAATAGAACTTCAAGTTATCTTCAGCTTCCTTAACAAAATTGGAATCAGTTCAGCTCACATTGGCAGGCTGGAGAGAATGCTCACATCGGTGCAACCCCAATCACCCTGCTCGGCGGCCCGTGCAGAATTCATCTGGGAGAGAGCGGCAGAGGAAGCACCATCTTGCAAAGAGGCTGATGGCCCTATCGGATTCTGCATCCCCAGACTCACAGGGCAATTTGGTGCTGCGGGATTCAGGAGGCTGGAGCGTGATCCTTGATGCCTTTTCAGCTCATTGCAGCTGCACCTGAGGTAGATTTTTAGTCCCCCTGGCCTCCTGGGTAAAGTCAGGGGTGTGAGCTTAAAGTCCCACTTCCAATCCTCTAGAATCCTCTGATACTAATATCATCCTTTACTATCTTTAGGAGACAGTAAGAAAACAAAAGAACACTTGTGTCATGCTTCCGTTCTGCCTCTTCAGCCCTGTGTACACAACACAGGCACCCACGTGAACGCACACACTTGGTTGCTCACACGTACACACTTGCATGCTCGCCCAAACACACACGCAGCCTTTGTCCAAGCAGCTTTGCAGAGTTCCTCACCAATTAGGTTTGGCACAAAATGTCTTTGTTTTATACACCTTCTCCAGGGAGGACTTGTTCTCTAGGGTGATTTACAGGGCCAAGGCTACACGACTTCCTGGGATCTGCTCTGGCAATTCTTGACCCTTTGTCAACATACTTGACAGAGTGGTCAACAAGAACAAATACGGGGGTGGAAGTACTGGCCATTGCTGACCAAAGAGCTTCAGAACTGTTGGAGAGACCGCAATGAAGCTGACACCGGAGGGAAGAGGGCAGGCACCCCCTAGACTCACAGGGACAGCGTCGTGGCTGTAGCTTTGACTCATCTTAAAAGAGAAGTGCTTCTGGTTTACGGAAAGAAGCCAGTGCAGCAAGGCAAGCTGGAGTCAGGAGTATTTGGGCCTGAGAGAGGTCACTTCTGCTGTTAGACAGAGGCCCCTCCCAGAAGGCCTGGGACATACAACCTCAAAGTCATCTGCCTTGTTTTTCTATAATCCTATGCTCGCCTGAAACCTTCTCATTTCCAGTTGCTGTATTGGCAGAGAACTTCCTGTGTTGGCAGACAGGAGTATAGTTCCCTGAACAGAGACGGTCGTGTGTATGCCCACATGCCCCCTGTTGCAGTGTCCAAGCTCCCTCTGGGAGTCTAGCATCAGGCAGGGTGGACCTGACAGCTAGTTTGCCTGTCCTGGGCACTGGGATGGGGGCACGCAGAAGTATCATGGTTGATTTGCATACCTGGGTCTGCAAGCCCCTAAGTAAACTCTTGCACATCTTTTCTGAACACTATAAATTAGCTGGATCCATGCACCTGGGTTCTGAGCCAGCCACAAATGTGCAGCGAGAAGAAAGTTCTCCAGGAAGGGTGCATATTTGGAAAGCTGCCTCCTTTTCACGGGTTGTTTGCAGCTGATGCTCTCAGGGTCCAATTTCATCTCTGACATGCTGATTTGCCACCCTTCAAAGACCTTTCTGAGCAGACAGCCAACAAAATGCTTCCCTGTGCCCTCAGACTGACATTATTCAATGTCCTGCTTTTTCTCAGCTAATCTTCAGCCTGTAATTTCCTAATGACTTTTCCGCTGATATTCTGCTGATCACTAAAAGGCATAGCCAGCCAAGATCCCCTGCCTGTGTTTGTAGCTGGGATTTTGTCAGCATTTCTTCCCTAATTATGAAACAGCATCAGGGTGTTCCTGGGCATGCAGCATTTCTCTAGGACGGGTGTTCTCTAACTAGAAATAGTCTTGGTAGGGACGCAGGAACAGGCCAGGGTAAAAACCTCAGACGTGCAAACCTTGAGGCCCCGGGCCTCTCTGCTCCCTCCACAACACTCAGGGGAAACGAGGCCTGACTCTGGACCATCTCTACTCCCCTCTCGATCATAAGTCGTATGACACAGCTTGGAAGGGATCTGTTAAACCAAGGCACATCTGGATTTCCTAATACATCTCCCCCACTGGTTTGTATTTTTGATATCCACTGGCACATCTCTCCCCCTGACCCTTCTGATATGATATGGCCTGACCATAGTGCTAAGTAAATGATTCCCGAATACATTCATTAATGTCAAACTATGAAATTGTGTAAGTGGCTTAACATTGCACTCTGCTCATATTGCAATATTTCCAAGTTAATGAGATTATGAGCCTTAGGCTGACATATTACATCCTAATGGTAGACTTTAGGACAAACTGTTAAAAAGTTATTATTTTTATTAATTGGGCAAAGGTCCTTTTGCCCTTCACCCATGGGTAAAAGACGTCTCAGACAAGGAGATGCATGACCAGATATATGAATCCAGATGAATCAAGGAATAGAAGGTGAGCCAGAGGTCCGAGCTCTGTGCTGCTCCTTACTCCTGCATGCTGGGAGACTTGGCCCCTTTTCCTCTCTCTCCCTCTCCCTGACCAAGCAGAAACCAGGTTTTGTTGAGACCTACCATCCCCATCTGCTCTCCACTCCTGCTTCACACCTGCCTCAACTTCCTCTAGGACTACTGCAGTGGCCTAGCAGTGGGTCTCCATTTCCACGGTGGGTACCCTATAGTCCTTCCCCATTTGCACACACACTGGTGTGCATAAGACAAAAAAATCAATCAAACTACCTAAATACTTAAACCTTTCCACAATCACGTCTCCTACAAAGTCCTTCAGGATCTGGTTCCTGTCCACCATTTCTAATCCCACCTGCACTCATTCCCAACATCACTAGGAATCCTACACTGCCATATGAAACCTATGGCTGGGCCCACATCCACACCTTGACATGTGCTTCCCCTGTTGCTTGGAAAGATAACCCTTCCTTGCGCATCTGTAAGTCCCTAACCCCCTTCAAGGTTGAGGTCAAGCTCATTCTCTCTATGAGCTACCTGGGAGAAGCAAGACACTTCTTTGCATTCGTGATCCACTGAATCCTCTGCCACCCACCCAACATAGACTCCCCGGAATAATGGAAGGTTTGCATGAGAGTGTCCCCAAAAGATCACACAGACACCAGCATCAGACACTGTTCTAAAATAACTAGTTGAATACAAAGGTCCCAGCACTACCTGGCACATAGCAGAAACTAAAAAAGACTGATGGTTTTCATTCAGCTCACTGTCATTCATGAGAACGTGCTGATTGTTAGTCAACGCAGGTAAAGATTAAGGAATAGCCCAGGCTGATATATAACAGAGTGTGAAGGAGCAAACAAGCCATCCAAGAGAACTCTCAGACCAACAAGGAACTCTCCAAAGGCCCCATCCTGTCCTCACTGTAGCCTCCACGACAGACCAAAGCACTGAAGTCCCTGTCCTCACACGTGTCACCCTCTGTACAGATCCCAGCACTGAAGATCCCTGTCCTCACACGTGTCACCCTCAGGACAGATCCCAGCACTGAAAGGCCCTGTCCTCACACGTTCTGAGTCTCAGTACACATAATCGTAGGGACTGGCAGGCTGGCTACAGCGATCTTGTCATAGTCTGGCTGTCACTCTTAGTCTATACTGCTCTTCACTCAACCACCCTCTATTCATTCTGTCTTAGAATGAACAGTTTCAGAGCCTAACCTACAAATTCAAAAATCAAACAACGACTTTTAAAGGTAAATATAAAAATAAAAATGCCCAGGGGCTGGCCTGGGGCATAGCCGTTAAGTGCATGCACTCCACTGCTGGCAGCCCGGGTTCGGATCCCGAGTGTGCACCCATACACCACTTGTCAGGCCATGCTGTGGCAGCGTCCCATATAAAGCGGAGGAAGATGGGCGCAGATGTTAGCCCAAGGCCAGTCTTCCTCAGTGAAAACAGGAGGATTGGCATGGATGTTAGCTCAGGGCTGATCTTCCTCACAAAAATAAATAAATAAACAAGTAAAAATAAAAACGCCTGTTTTCTCAATTTTCCATTTTATGGCTGTGAGGACTGTCAGTGAGAGCACAGTGAGTTCACCCTGAGGCTTCACTGACTCTGGCAGACTTGGTCCTTTAAGCTAACCAGATAAAGCACAAAATGGAGGTAATGAGCTGCAAAATGTATCCTGTGGTTTAATTTATACACATGCCCAAACAAGTCCACACAGACACGGGAGCCACCACCCTCGGCCTCTGGGAGAGGCACTTTCACAGGCTCCACAAAGCCAAGGGCAGGACCGTATGAGAGATGCCTGCTTCCTGGGCTCTGGCACCAGAAGGGTCACAGGGGCATCTCTCTGGGGGGTGTAGAGGGTTCCCAAGAACCGGGCCTCAGCGGGTAAGTGTGGGTTAGTGATGGTCCTCACACATGTCGCCGTCTCCCCCTTAGCTCTATATCCTTAGAAATGAGAAGAAAATACATATATAACAGACTGAAAAGAAGAATAACATTGGCATATCAGGAATGTTTAGGAATCTTTGAAAGGCAGAAAGGAAACAGGACAGAACAACAGCACAGCCTCGGGGATGGGTGGCAAGGGCTGCCAAGTCAGGATGACAGAGGGCTCTCTGGGTCTAGCTCCCGGACAGCAGCACCCACGTCATGTTTGCTCTCAAACGCAGAACTGTCCTGGGAAATGCAGAAGAGTCATCTCTGGTTCACTTCCTTTCAGTGGAGCGACCCAGAGACTGCAGCTCGCTGAGTGCCCACAGCCCCACCTTCATAATGAGGAGATAAACGGAGGTGGGAAGATTAGATGCTTCCAACAGCCAGCGAGAGACAAAAAATGTCCTGATTTAATACATTAGAAATTAAAATATCCAATAGCCCAAGTTAAATGTTTTGCTCTCTGATAGTCTGAAAGCACAAGAAAACCACAGAAGTTTTTCTAAATGCTTGTTATACAGTTGGGTTTGTGCTTTTCTATACATTTTTAAACTCTCCCTGCTTTTAATGAAACCGACCCTTTCTTTGTGTATGGAGGTCTGAGTTATGTAATCACTGTTTTATTTACACCTCTACCCCTGTACAGAAGGGGTCTGAGAGACCCCGCAGGCAACAGGCAGCAGTCCCTCCTCTAGCTATGGAAGAGGGTGACGGAGGACCAGCTTCCCTGGACAGAGAGAGCTCTGCCACCT
The DNA here is from genome assembly GCF_020826845.1 of Diceros bicornis minor. Lineage (NCBI taxonomy): Eukaryota > Metazoa > Chordata > Mammalia > Perissodactyla > Rhinocerotidae > Diceros > Diceros bicornis. The sequence continues at coordinate 77,674,489 of NC_080744.1, forward strand.
AGTGGCTCCACCAGGAGATGGTCACACTCTGGGTTGTGAGACCTGAGCACTGGGCACTATTCAAGGCAGAAGAGGAAGCTTCAGGCCCTGGGCCTGACACGCTGTCACAGCATGTCCCTAGTCTTGATGTTAGGTTTTGCTGCTGTTACAGGGGCTGGGCCTGCAGAGCTGGACAAGCAGTGGCTCCCCACAGGGCCCACAGGCCTACACACAGCAGACACCCTTCGCTGGGGGCTTTTGCCAGGACACACGTCGCCCTCGGGAACCTGCCTTCCCGAACCGATGTCTGCATGGGAAGACGTGGCCCATGAGGGGGCTGGGGATGAGATGAAGGAGGGGGCTGAGAGGGGAGCCGGGGTCCACCTGCCAAAGAGGCCCCGGGAACTCCACCTGTGCCCCACAGAGAAAGGAAAGCAGAGACGAAGGGGCGATTTTAGAGGGAGAATTGTGGGATGTGAGGTATAAGTCATGCTGCTGTAGGTACACACAGAGTTGGGGGAAAGGCCTTCTTTGCACTTTGGCTGGGATGACAGGGCCCAGACAAGGCCCACCACCTCCCCAGGAACACGGCTCTGTCTGCAGCCTTGCCAGGCCCAGGACACGAGGCCTGTGAGCCGCCCCTGGCGGGGGTGGGGTGGGGGCGCGTTCCCCAATACTGAGAGGAGCCCCTGAGGGCCTTACCCTGCTGGGACTCCCCAAATAAACGGGTCCCTTTGAGGTGGGAGGCTGATTCCTTGAAAAGGCTAAACGAAGGAAGGTTCAAGGCTGGAGCATGTTGGCAGGAATGTGAACTCGTGGGGAGTTGGGTGGAGGGCGATGCACGGGGCCCTCACAGGGGCCAGGACGTGGCCCTGAACTCTGTCCCGGGCAGAGTGTGATGGCGCCTCCCGGACGCTGATGCCTGCAACCAGGAGAGCAGCTCCAGCTGTTCAGGTGTGTGTGGGGACTAAACCGCACAATGGGGCTGCTGGGTGCCTGGCACACAACACTGAGTACACAATGCCAGTCAGGGCACACAACACCAGGCACACATGCGAGCACACAGGCTGAGAACACACACTGGCAAACACACAAGGTGTACATCACGGGCACACATCATGAGGCACAAAAGCCAGGGACACGCGTCAGGCACACACACTGGGCACAAAATGCTGGCCACACACTTGCAGCCCCACACCTCAGGCACACAAGAGTAGACACACATGCTGAGCATGCACTGCCAAACAAACAGCACTAGGAGCACAACTCTGGGCCCACAAAGTTGGGCATGCAATGACAGCCAAACATGCTGGGCACACCCACCAGGCACACACACTGGTACACACACCAGGGACAGAAGCTGACACATACCCTAGTGATACAATGCCAGCACTCAACACCAGACATGTAATGCCAGGTACACACAGCAGGAGCATATGCTAGTAACACACGCCAGACACACACGCCAAAACACAATGCAAGACATACTCTGTGCGGCACAGAACATTGACACGTGGTGTCAGGCACACGCTTGAGGCACACAAGCCTGGCACACACCATAGGAGAATAACACCAGGCACACATGCCAGAAACACAAACAGGGCACACAATGCCATGCCCACAGCACCAGCCACACAGCACAGGCACATGCCAAGCCTACACACTGGGAACACACACCAACTCTGGGCACTTGTGCAGCCACATGATATCAGACACACATTGCCAGGCACAAATACCAGTATATAACAGCAGTCATAAAATGCCGGGCACACACTCTGGGAACACAGCGCTGAGCACACAACACCATGCACACAAGACAGTGGCACACAACAATGGATACACACCTTGTGGCACAAGGCACTATGCACAAAACCCCAGACAAACAACACCAGGCACCCACACCAGACACACACTGGGAGGCACACCAGACCATGCCCAATCTCTGGGAACACAACACTGAGCTCACAAGGCTGAGTTACATGCCAGACACACAGTGCCAGGTACACAGTGCAGTAACAAAATTCTGGGAGCACAGAGCCAGGCACATGATGCTGAGCACACACTCTCAGCACACAATGCCAGACATGCAACATTGGGCACACACTGTGGGATGTATAATGCTGAGCACACAGTGGGCATACACACCAGGCACACAATACTGGGCACACAAAACTAGATACACAATACAGGCACAAACTCTGAGAACACAATGCCGGACACACAGTGCAGGGCACACAACACTGGACACATGATGCCAGGCACACACCCCAAGAACAAAACACTGAGCGCACATGCCAGGCACATACACTAGACTTACAATGGCAAATGCACAATGCTGAGCACACAGTGCTGGGCAGGCAACGCCAGACACACAGTGCTAGGCACACAGAACAAAGCACACATTGCTAGGCCTATAGACCTAAGCAAGCAACAGCAGAGACACAGCGCTGGTACACAAAGCCAGACAGCACGCCGGGCATACATGCAGGGACACATGCCAGGCACATGGCAGGAACAATGCTTGGAACATGTGCTGGACAGACACCAGGAACACAATGGTGGGCACACAAAGCTGGCCTTGAGGAATGAAGTGGGAGTAAAAGACCCCTTAACAACCAGCTCAGGGCTCATCATGCTCCAATCACCAGCCATGAGCCAGACTGGGGACAAACTGTGGTTTGTCACACTGCATAGACGAGGCCACTCTGGCTGGCGTTCTTTGTGTGGATGTATGTGAGTTTATGCCATCAGGCCCCTGTGATGGACATTTGAGTCGTTCTGAGTCCTTTGCTCTAACAATTCTGGAGTATCTAGCATGTCTATATCTCATTCTGTATTTTTTTTTTTTTTTTTGGCCAGAGTATTTCTGACACGGCTTCCTAGAATACCAGATCTAAGGGCAAAAGCACATGTGATTTTACTACACATTGCCAATCATCTCCTTCCGGCTCTGCCACTTTGCATTTCCATCAGCAGCGTCTGAGCGGGGCAGGTCAGGGAAGAATCAGAGACGGGGCTAGCATTGGGCTGACATTCAGCTCCCGCGCTCTTCCCTCGTCTGCAAGTCCAGAAAGCAGGAAACCAACTTCCCTCCCACCTCTCTGCCTCCGCCCCTCATGATTCCCCGCCCCTTCCGACGTCTAACTCAGCTGTACTTTAAGACGAGCAGTTTGAGCCTTTAGCCATTAGATGGCGCCACAAAGTAACTGTTAAGCTCTCTAAGAGACTGTGACCTTCCACCCCAGATGAGATTTCTCTCAATGAAGGTGCAGAGATTTAGCCCAAAGGAAGATCGCAGCTCCAGAATCTGGCAAGTGAGGCAACGTCTTCAACCGGGTCTGAACGATTATTATACAATTCTTTGCTTTCTCCGATAGAAAAATTAATAACGTACAGACTCATATGCAGGTACTGATATGCCCCCCAGGGCAGGGTGAACTTGTCCCCCACCAGGCACTCTTGTAAGGGAGAACTAGTGCTTGGCAAATGTTTATCAAGCCCATGAATGAATGAGTGAATCTGTTAAAGACATCCCTTCTTGAGCAAATCCCCGGCAGGGGTGAGCCCTCCCTCTGCCTGCAGAGTTGGAGGGCAGGATACACGCCCAGGCTTACTGTGCTCTGGGACAGGCCCTGGGGCCCTCAATCCCCTTATGTCTGTGCTCTCCTCAGCTCTGACAGTGCCAGTAGGGGCCTCACTGAGTCCCTGGGGAACCCTCTTCAGTGCACTTATGGGGAGCAGAAAAGCCAGACCCCTGACAAGCAAAAGCTGGATGGTAGGACCTGGAATCCAGAAGATTCTTCATGGAGCCCTGGCAATTAGCCATCCTTGTGGGACTTTCGTCCCTAAAGGCCCAGGCCACACACTGATTGGTAGGAGAGGTTTTAGTCTGCAAGGCCGGCCCAAGTCTCCCAGAGTAGGGGATGATGCTGATGCTCCCAGCCATGCCCCTTTCAGGCCAGAGAAACTGCTGCTATGCTCTGTCCCAATCCCTAGTAACCCATCTTCTAGGCTAGGGTCTCAGGGGCTCTAGAATTGCTCAGGTACTGAGGACATTGGCCTACAAAGCCTTACTGGGGCTGTTGCAAACTTCAGATTCTAAGGAATAGCCTGGTGACTTTTGGTCTGGCCTTTACCACCCACCCCTCCAAACCGCACAGCGCTGGGGCAGCAGGCAGCTGCCCAGGGCCCATGCACCCTCAGTCTGCAGGTGGAAGGAGCCTCAAGCCAGAAAACTGGGCAGCCAGACCTCAGCCTGTGGGCCTCAGCATCCTTGTATGTGAAATGATAAAAGCACCTTCCCAAACAACGGGGAAGGTCCTTGCTTGGCACAGGTGCTGAGCAAAGGTGCTTGGATTTCCACTCCTCCATTCCCTAGCTGGTAGGCCCAAGACAGAGGATGCACCAGAACTGAGCCTTTCTGGGAAGTGATTGGCTTCCCGTTCACTCTTCTTGTGGAATCTTAAGTGATCCACTCCACCTTGTCTCCCAGGTGGACTTAGAAAGCAGCAAGCAGAGGCTGGGCCAAGCCCCTTCCTTCTCTCACTGCGTGGGGACATCTGGAAGGCCAGCAAAGCTCAAGGGTCCACCTCCAGCTCTGACTGGGTAATGTGGGGGATCAGAATTGGCCACCCAAAAATGTGTCCCTTTGGTTAAGGACAAAAGACTCTGAAAGAAACTTTGACCTTCTCCCTAAGTGCCTAAAAGAATTTAAGATAGAAGGCCTGTCCCCAGGATGGGCCATCACCCTAGATAACTCTGGGTATTGGTAGACTGTGAGGGTCCTTGCTAAGCCCATTCTTATCAAAGCTCTGTTTACCAAACATTTGCTTTTCCATTTCTATGTGAATTGCCTTCTTCCCTCTGAAGTCCCAAACCACTACTCCTTTGTCTTTAGCTAAAGATAGTATTTAAGGTGGCAGCTTTTGCTATTCTGGCAAGTTGCTCAGTTTTCCTGGGTTTCTCCCATGTATTAAACTTTGTTTTATTTTCCTCCTGTTATTCTGTCTCATGTCAATTTAATTCTTAGAGTAGCCAGAAAGACCTAAAGAATAGAGGAATTGTCTTCCTCCCCTACAGTAAAAATACCGTGTTTTCCCTCCACCTGGAAAGTGGATAAAGTATTCTACCCTATGGTTTTCAGTTTTCAGACTTGGAGCCCCAGGCAGCACAGGAGTGTGATCCCTGAGAACGTATGAACAAAAGAGGTGAGCAGGGAGGGGATCCCCAGCAGGGCACGGGGGTGGCCAGCTAGAAGATGGAGACAGGTAGGGGCTGGAGAGGACAGCGCTGGATGCAGAGCCCGTGCCTTGTGCATGGACTGAGTGAACCCAAACACGCTCATCACATGGCGGGTGGGTTGGGCTGTTTCCATTGTGAAGGCAGCAACTGCAACTCAGGAGGCCCTGGGGCGCTTCTTCGAAGGGGGAGGGTGTCTTGACCCGTTGCTCTCCTGATTACCTTCATTACAGTCTCCAGTCTGGCCAGAGCTTGGAAGATGATTTGCAGAAGAGCATATTGCCGCACTTGATCTGCTCACATAAGGCATTTTAAATTCGCCAAACAATGTTCCTTCTGAGCACCTACTTTGCCCTAGACCCTGCAGCTATTACATAATTTAGTTTAGTCCTCTATAAATGTTCTGTTGTATAGACAGCCACAGCCCTTTTACCTTGCTAAAAAAATTTATACAACACATGTGAGATTATGATTTATAATAAGAAATATATATTTGGTCTTGCATCCTGTTTCTGGCACAGAGCTCCTAAAACTCTTGGAATTTCCTGTGAGGAGAGCGTTAAATGTATCTCTTGTTATGATATGAGGTGACTTTTAGACACCACCTAAGGATGGGGGCTGGTTGTCAGGGGAACCAGCCAGGTGATTAGAAGGTTTAAACTTTCAGCCCCACATCCCTGACCTCTGGGGAGAGGAGAGAGGGCTGGAGGTTAAATCAATCACCAAAGGCCAATGATTTAATCAATCATGCCTATGTAATGAAGCCTCCATAAAAACCCAAAAGGACGGGGTTCGGAGAGCTTCTGGGTTGATGAAATGTGAGGGAAGTGTGAGGAGAGTGGTGCCTGGAGAGGGCACGGAAGCTCAGGGCCCTTTCCCCATGCTTTGCCCTATGCAGCTCTTCCATCTGGCTGTTCCTGAGTTGTATCCTTTTATAATAAACTGGTAATCCAGTAAGTAAAATGTTTGAGTTCTGTGAGCCACTCTAGCAAATTAATCGAACCCAAGGAAAGAGCCAGTGGCACCCCAGATCCATAGCCAGTTGGTCAGAAGCACAGGTGACAACCTGGACTTGCGATTGGCATCTGAAGTAGGGGGACAGTCTTGTGAGACTGGGCCCTTAACCTGCGGATCTGATGCCATCTCCAGGTAGATAGTGTCAGGATTGAATTGAACTGTGGGACATCCAGCTGGTGTCAGAGAATTCTTTGGTGGTGTGGAAAAATCCCACCGGAATTGGGGTCAGAATCATAACATGAATTCATTTATTAGAGGGAAAAGAGAAAGAAAACAGAAATATATAGAATACAAAGGTATAGTGACCTTACCCAGCCTCCACTCCCAATCCTGGGTCTGTTCTTGAGCGTGTGCAGTTAAGAGAGATGCACGATTCTGGACAATTTTATATTTTCAATCATTTGTCTGTCTTGAGGAAGTTCTGCTTGGTCTTCTAAGGCAGGAGAAGGACACTGTTTATTTATCCTCACTGGCAATGTGGCTGCAGAGTCCACTGCCCACACCCCAGCCCACCCCCTCCAGGAGTAGGAGTAGCTTTTCCTTTAAGGTCAATATCTCTGGGACATGGGCTGATCACCTGTCTAACAAGGGTCAAAGGAGTGTCGCCTCCTAGGCTGTTGAGTGGCAGGCAGGAGATGGTGAGGATGAGACAGAGCAGAGAGGGGCAGACAGTAAGCACTCAAGCTCGGCAAATTATGGTGATTAACAGGTCAACTTCTAGCCTTCCTTGTCTGCTATAGAAAACATGTCGTCTTCCTCTGCTCAGGTTGTCCCCCACTCACATCACCTCATCATCACGTAAGGGATGGGAAGTTCTCTGTGTTGTCTCTGCTTTGGCACAGTTAATCAACCATGGGTACCATCTCCTCCAGGAAACCACAGTAATATCAGGGTCTAGGGCCTTCTGGGGGCATGGGGAGCCTCTGGCAGGTCAGTAATGGCACAGCAGGTGGTCACAACCCCAGGCTCTGGAGCCAAACCTACTGGGTTCCAGTCCCCACCCGTCACTTACAAGCTAAGTGAGTTTGGGAGGCCACCTCATCTCTCCTCACCACAGTGTCTACATCTGTAAAGTCCAGACAAAAGCAGCTTCCACCTCAGCGGGTGGTGGAAAGGATCGAGTGAGTCCCAATGCCTAAGGTACTTAGCACGGTGCAGAGCAAGCAGCCCATACATGCTATCATTCATTGCTCAACTACTTATAAACATTTTATGGGTATTCCAGGGTTTTAAAAAAAAAATCTGTTTCCTGAATCAATTTTTGTCACTTATATTTTCCTTAAAAAACAATTTTGTATTAAGTCTAATGTATTAAAATAAAACTTACATATTGTGTAAATTTAATACATCTCCTGTGTACAAATAGCTAGATTTCCTTTCTTCTAATGTTGTCATTGTTGATCTTTTTGGATCAGGCTTGCCAGGGTCTAGTATTTTTTTAGGGGGTGGGGGTTCCTTCTAAAAACCAGCTTTTGGTCTTAATTTTTTCTTTACTGTTTGTTCTTGTTTTATTTCATTTGTTTATACTTTAATCTTTAAAGATTTTTATTATATTTGATATGAAGCAAAGGATATATTTAACATTTATAAAGTTATGAAAGATGATAATCAAACTAATACCAAAATGTTAACCAACCTGCCAACTTAAGAACCAAGGCAGGCAAAGCAAACTGTGGTTCCTCTTTGTCCACCGTTTCCTCATTCCAACCAGAGGTACACTGTTACTATTATTATTGTTATTCTGTTTTTTAAAAAACAGTTTTTACCATATATCCTGTATCCCTAGACAATATATTTTTTTGTTTCACTCATTTGTTACTTTACTTAAATATTCCTGTACTGTGAACTATCTTCTGCTTTTCACTTACCATTATGTTTCTGAGATTTGTGTATATTATTGCATGTAATTATAGTACATTAATTTTAACTGTTGTATAAAATTCTACTATGTTCTTTGTGTTACAATATAATTGTCCATTGCTCTGTTTATAAATATTTGGATTGTCCATACATAACTCAAAGCAGTAATGCAGGTTCTTGTATATGCTTCCCAGAGCAAACTTTTAAAAGATGTCGCCTGGGAGGGGGATTGGGTGGCCCTAGGGCCAGTGTGTGCATAACAGAGTGGATCAGAGAGTGGACACTAGAGCAAGAGGGCCTAGTTTTCATCCTAGCTCTGCCACGTATTTGATGTATCTTAGGCAAAATATTTAACTCCGGTGTTCCTCAGTTTCTTCGACTATAAAATGGGGCTGATGGCAGTATGTACTTCATAGGGTTAAGAGGATTAAATGAGTCAAAATATGAAAATCACTTAGAAGGCTGCCTGGCATAAAGTAGTGCTCTATCCATGCCGTCAAATCAATTCACGTATAATTTAAGCATTTAAAAGATAATGCCAATTGTTCTCTAAATTGGTTGAACCAATTTATGTAGTAATAGAAGTTCTATCAACCTATATTCTCATCCATTCTTGGTATTGTCACACATTTTTTAAAGATCTGATTTATAAAAGATAATATAATACAGCAGTGCAGAGTATTGAATTCGCAAAGAAAATTATCACAATATTTAGAGCAAGACACAGAAGCTTTTCTTCAAAATAAGTTATATGCATAAATTATGTATATATGACATATTTGTGTACAGTGTTAGTAATTTTGTAGTTTTTTTTTAGTTTTCAGTGTGAGTCCTGCACATGCTTTTTAGCTTTATATCTATGTGCTTCATATTTTTTAGTGAATGTAACTGGTATTTTGTTTTCAATTTCAGTTTTCACATGTCCATTGCTAGTATAAATAAACACAGTTGATTTTTGTATGTTGACTTTATATCCTGCAAACTTGCTGAACTCACTTATTAGTCCTAGGAGATTTTTTTTTTTTGGTAGATTCCTTAGAATTTTCTACCTAGACCACTATGTCAGCTGAATTATAGAGACAGTTTTCTTTCTTTCCTTATGATCTATATACCATTTATTTTCTTTAGCTGCCTTATTGCGTTGGCTAGAACTTCCAGTGCTATACTGAATAGCAATGGTGAGAGTAGACATCTTGCCTTGTCCCCAGTCTTAGGGGGAAAGCAGTCATTCTTTCGTGATTCAATATGGTATTAACTGTAGAGTTTTTGTACATATTCTTTATTATGTTGAGGAAGTCCCCTCTTTTCCTAGAATCCTGAGAGTTTTTATCGTGAATTGGTGTAGAAATTTGTCAAATGCATTTTTCTACATTATTTTACATGATCATGCAACTTTTTTTAGCCTGGTAACATGGTACATTGTATTGATTGATTTTGATTATTGAACCAGCCTTCCATCCCTAACATAGATCCCACTTGGTTATGCTGTATAATTTGTTTTATACCCTGGTGGATTCAATTGCTCATATTTTGTTAAGGATAGTTGTGTCCATATTTATGATAGATATTGGTCTGTTGTTTTCTCTTTTTTGTACTGTCATTATCTAGATTCAGTACCAGGGTAATACTGTCTTTGTATAATGTGTTGGAAAATCTAACTCTTCTCAAATTTTAGGTAGAATTCCCCCAGTAAAACCTTCTGGGGCTGAAGATTTTTTGGGAGGAGGATAATTTCAAATTATAAAAGTAAATTTCCTTAATAGTTATGTGGCTATTCAAATTATCTATTTCATTTTGGGTGTATTGTAGTAATTTGTGCTTTTTGAGGAATTGGTCAGTTTTATCTGTTATCAAATTTATGCATATAGAAGTATTTATAATATTCCTTTTTTATCTTTAAGACATCTGCTTGGTCTGTATTGATATCCCTCATTTCATTCCTGATATTGGTAATTATTTTTTCAGCCAAAATATTTTTATTATGGCCATGTCAAAATTCTTGTTAGAAAATTCTAACATCTCTGTCATCTCTGTATTGGTGTCTATTGATCACTTTTACTCATTCAAGTTTAGATTTTCCTGGTTCTTGGTATGATAAGTGATTTTTTTGTTGAAACTTGAACATTTGAGGTATTGTGTTATGACATTGAATCTTATCTAAAGCATTTGTTTTAGCAGGCTTTCTCTGATGCCAAGCTCACGGGTGGAGGGAGTTCTCCCACATTATTGCCCGGTGGGAGTCAAAGTTCAGACTCCCACTTGACCTCTGCTGACACCCATAGGAGAGTTGCTCCTCATTACTGCTGGGCAACAGTGGGAGTTCCAGCTCCTCACTATGCACGCTGATACCCCCATGGCAGAGAGAGGCAGGTATCTGGTGATGGCCCCCCATGTAGCCTCCACTGGCACTGAGGGGGTGGAGGCCTCATTAGCACTCTTCAGGGATCTGACCTCCCACCTGGCCTTCTAGGACACCACTCAAGTGTGGGTGAGGAGTTGTGTTACCTTGGTACAGCGTGGCAGGGATGGAAGTCTAGGCTCAGCAGTTGGCCTTGCTGTTGAGGGGTGGTCTGGGGCTGCAGATATTTCAGTGGAGTTTGGCTGAAGTAGGGTGGTTATTGTCTAAATATTTTCTATCTTAGTAGGTTGCCCCTTTCCTGATCCTCTGGGTACAGAAAGCAGGTTTTGGGTTTTTTGTTTGTTTCTTTGCTTGTTTTTTGTCTGCGCCTTCTTGTTGACATTTGCAGGTTGCCAGCTTCTCTCAGTATGGACTATGTGAGGCAAAAAAAAAAAAAAAAATCCAGAGAACTCATCACCATGTCATTTCCCTGAACCCAAGGTCCCTAACTGATCTGTCTTCTTCTCTCCACCTTTCATAGTTATCTTATGTTTAGGAATTTTAGCTGCATTTAGTGGGAGGAATATGGAAAAGTACATCTTTCCATCTTTCTGGAAGCAAAGGTCTCCATCCCACAATTTTTTATATGTTGTATTTTCACTCAGTTTGGGATTGATATGTCTTCTTGGTGGATTGACCCTTTTATCATTATGTAATATCCCTCTCTGTCCCTGGTAACTTTCTTTACCCTAAAGTATGCTCCATGTGATGATATATCCACTTCAGCTTTCTTTTGATTAATATTTCTGTGTAATATATTTTTCCATTCCTTTCTTTCAATCTAACTATATCATTATATTTCAAGTGAGTTTTTTGTAGCTGGCCTGTAGTTGAGCCACTTCTTTTTAGTCTACTCTGTCAATCTCTCTTTTCTAATTTGTATATTTAGACCATTTATATTTAATGTAATTACTGATATTTAGCGCTTAAGTCTGCTAATTTATTTTTCTTTCTGTTTGTTCCCTATGTTTTTTGTTTCTCTGTTTCCTTTTTCTGCCTTCTTATGGGTGACTTGAACATTTTTTCCATTTTGATTTATCTATAATTTTTTTTGGTGTATCTCTTTGTATAAATACTCTTTATTGGTTGCCCTAGATATTACATTCCAATGTAGATGTTTATACAAAAAGGAGGGAATTTCTGATTGTATATGTTCCCCCTTAGTCATTACAATGAGTCAGTTGGCATTCTGGCCTTTACTTATGCTTTTACTTTTGCTGTTATCTTGATTGGAAGGATTATCACTAAGAAAGGGCTATGTTCCCCACTCAATAAAGAAAATACTGCCAAGGTGAGACTCAGGTTTTGTATTGTGGCCAATGCACTGAGATAAATATACCTTGTAAGTCTTTAGTAAGCTGCTAGCTTTCCCCAGCAACTCCCCAGCCTCCCAGGGTTCTTTACTTAATGTTTGAATGTGGAATCCTTCCCCATGGTATCCTCTAGTCAAAGTACAAGCACTAGCAGAAGCCTGAACTTAGATTTCCATGTTTAAAATGCCAAACTAGCAATCACATGCTTTCAGTGGGAATTATCATTAGTTCTCATGGAGCTTGAAAGAAATTAGCATGAGGGTTTCTTTTTTTGTGTGTGTGGGGAAGATCAGCCCTGAGCTAACATCCATGACAGTCCTCCTCTTTTTGCTGAGGAAGACTGGCCCTAAGCTAATATCTATTGCCAATCTTCTTCCTTTTTTTCCCCTTTTTCTCTCCAAAGCCCCAGTAGATAGTTATATGTCATAGTTGCACATCCTTCTAGTTGATGTATGTGGGACGCCGCCTCAGCATGGCCAGAGAAGCAGTGCGTCGGTGCACGCCCGGGATCCAAACCTGGGCTGCAAGTAGTGGAGCACACGCCCTTAACTGCTAAGCCACGGGGCCGGCCCCAGCATAACGGTTTCTAATGCCACAGCAAGCACCAAATAAATTCTGATGTGCCACATCTGAAAGCAGCAAACAAATTTTCTTGAAATTAGACTAACTACACAACACAGCCAGCCTTGTGCTTTTAAATTACCTTAATGATGAAGAGGAGTAGGAAGAAAGTGTGCCAAAACACTGGTTTTCTCAGTGGAGAGTAGAAAGGAACCATGCAATGTTTTCCTTGTTCAAACAAGTGCTGGATAAATGGCAAAGGATCCAGATTTTAGGGGGCTCAGACAGCATTTTCAAGAGAGTATCGCCTCTGCTGCTTACGCTAGTTTTCCTAAAACATGTGAGAGATTGGATGTAGCACAATGGCAATTCGAAGAGTTCTCCAAAGAGAGTTTAAACCTTAAAGAATGTCATGACTCATCCTGTTGATTTTGTTAAAAATCAAACTCAGTGTTTTTAATGTGTGGGAAAAGGAGTCAACATCTGTCACTAGTAAAAGGCATCAGAAAAATAGAATGGGAAGGATTGATGGAGCAGTGTGGCAAGCGTGAAAGTTTAGAAACACCCAGATATTATGTCTTTTCTGTAAATCATGTACCACAAACCAGAAACCACAAGACATTTGAAGAAAAAGCAACAGCATGAAATAAAAACATCAAATGCAGTAAACAGATCCTGTAGTACTATTTACTGTATGATGTTTGTTGCAGGATTATTAGAAGTTGGGGAAAAAAACCCCGAAAGCATAGGGGGAATGTTTATACATAGGGGAATGGTTTCATAATGAGTAAATTAAGATATCTACATATCCTGATTCTTGGCATTCTGGTTATTTTTCATTTGTAACAAACTTCCATGACACCTAGTGGTTTAAAACAATAAACAAGATTTCTTCTGCTCGTGAATGTGCAACATGAGTGGGGAATGGCAGGAACGACCTATCCTTGCTCTGTGCAACATCAGCTGATGCGACTTTTCTGAGGCTGGGAGGGGAGCCACTTTGAAGACCACTCACTCACATGGCTGGGATGTTGGTGATGGCTCTTGGCTGAGTACTTAGCCAGTGCTATGCCAGGAAACTTCAGATCTTCTCCACATGGATCTCTCCATGTAGGTCTCTCCATGGAGCTCTTTGGCCTTCCTTACAGCATGCTACCTGGGTTCCAAGATACCAGGCAGAAAGCTTTAAACAGCATGACTTCTGCCACATTCTATTGATTAGGCATGTCATCAAGTCCAGCCCAAAATTAAGGAGAGGGACGTTAGATTCCACCAATCAACAAAAGGATTAACAAAGAATGTGTGACATTCTCTAATCTGCCACGTTATGGAATATTAGTCTGCTATTGAAATAAATAAATGAATTCTCTATGTACTGATTATACTCATGATTAAGTGAAAAAGCAAGTTGAAGTGTAAGTAGTTGATTTATCCCATTTGTGTAAAAAATGGAGGGAGAAGGCTATAAATATATATTTATTTTGTGCTTGTTTGGGAACAGAGAAAAATATGGATGATTACATCTAGGATCGGGAAGGGAAAGGGAGGGGAATTATTAGCTTCTTCTTTTTATACTTCTATATCTTGATTGGTTCCTATTAGCTTATGTTACTTTTGGATATTTAAAGAATCCAATGTAGTTCTTTAAAAAAAAAAACTAAAATAATTTGAAAAATCATCAAATCAAGCAGAACTAGAAATATAATTTTTAAAATAGTCAATTGAAATAGCAATCAGAATGATAAATGTTCCTAGTATTTATCTTAAACACAAGAAGAAGAAAACTTATTCAAAGTGCTTCACATTTACCTGTGAAGTTTTGAAGTCTCTAAGTCCCTGGGACTTCTTACTATCCTAAGACCAGTTTGGCTGTTCCTTTGGAATGAGATATGGTGGGGCTGGGAGTAAGGAAGAGAGCTTTCAATATGTAATTTGTGCAATTCCTGTACTTTTACAAAATGAGAATATAATACATTTTCATAAGCTTTTTATTGCAGTACAACATGCATACAGAAAAGCACACAAATCCAATTACAGCTCAAAGAAATTCACAAACTGAACATATTCATGTAACCAACACACAGTTGAAGAAATAAAACATTGCCCACACACCAGAAGCTTTTCCAGTACCCAATCCCAATGCGTGACGCCACCCTACAAAGGTATCCATCGCTATTCCATCGAACACCAAAGGTTACTCTTACCTGTTTTGAACTTTATATAAATGGAATCATATGGGATATACTCTTTTGTGTCTGGATTGTTTCAATCAACATTATGTTTGGGAGACTCAGCCATGTAATTGCATGTAGCAGTTTATTATTTTTCATGGATTTAAAGAATTTTATTGTGCAACTTGACCAGAATGTCTTTACTTATTCTACCATTGGATATTTGGATTGTTTCCAGTGTTTTATTATTATGAATAATTCTAGTATAAACATCTTTTGGTGCATCTCTGTGGGGTATATATATTTTCAAGTGTAATTAGTTGGTCAGGTCTAGTGGATACTGCCAAACAGTAACACTTCTAACTGCATATATGAGGCTGTCTGTCACAACCTCCTTAACCCTCGAGCACTCGTGGTTTTACTTTGCATTTCCCTAATGACTAATTAAACTGACGACCTTTTCATATATTTTTGAGCCATTTGGATAGACTTTTTTTCTGAAGTGGCTGTTCAAGCCTATTTCTCGTGTTTAAAAAATTAGGCTTCCTGTCTTTTATTAACCTGTAGAAGTTCTTTAGAAATTTTTCGGTTCTTCTGAGATTTATATTGCAACCCTCTTCGTACGTTCTGACATTTCTTCTTCATATAGTTTTGTTTTTGTGAAATAGAGATTCTTTATTTTAATATATTAAAATTTTCTTAACAATTTTCTTTATGGTATCTTTTTAAAGAAATCTTTGCTTACCATATGGACGTGAATATATTCTTCTATGCTACTTTTAGAAGTCTTATCGCTTAACCTTTACATTTAAACCTAAAATCCACTGGGATTTTTTTTATGTATGATGTGAGGTAGGAGGGTCAAGATTAGCTTTTTCCATATGAATATGTAATTGAGTCAGCATCATTTAATGAAAAGACTATCCTTTCTTCACTGTTTCACAGTTTGACATTTGTCTGTAAATTCATTATGGATATCCTTCTCCATTGATTTCTCATTGCAACTACATCAAAAATCAATTGGCCATATTTATGTGTGTCTACTTGACTTCTTTCATCAGCATTTTGTAGTTTTTGACATGAAATCTCATACACGTTTTGTTAATTATATTTGTTTTATTTTGTTATACTGGTTTTAAATGGGATTGCTTTGTTGTTTTGTTCTGTTTTGTTTTATGTCACTTTCTAATTGTTCATTGCCAGAATGCAGAAAGCTGATAGATTTGTGTGTATTGACTTTGTATTCTGAAACTTTTCTAAACTCACTTATTAGTTCTAGGAGTACTTTTGTAGATTCCTTGGAATCTTCTGCAGAGACTGTTGTGTCATCTGCAAAATAACAATTATATTTGTTCCTTTTTAATGTATTTGTCTTTTATTTCTTTTTCTTACCTTCTTGCACTGGCTAAGACTTCCAATACAATGCTAAATAGAGTTGTAAGAGTGGACATCCTAGCCTTATTGCCAATCCTAGGAAGAAAGCATTCAGTCTTTCACCATTAAGTCTTATTTTCATGGTATACCTATTATTTCATTGTTGAGACTTTCTATCTTTCCATTCATTTCGAAAATGTTCACCTTCATTTCTTGGAGAATATTATAATTGCTGCTTTAAAGTCTCTGTCAGATCGTTCCAGTATCTATATCATCTTGGTCCACCTACTACTACTTTTGAGTCAAATAGCTGCTCCATGCATTCCCTCAATGTTCTATAGCTGCATTCAGTGAGTCAGACAGAATAGAGTATGTGTACTTCACCTTACCCAGAGCTGGAACTCCTTCTAACTACATTTGACTCCAAATCTGTGTTCTCTGTCAAAATGCATCTCCTCCCTCACAAAAGAAACCTTGCCCATGGGCAACAGGATGCCTGATCCTGCAAGTGGATCCAATGAGAAATACATGACTTCTCTTAGCTCCAAGCCTTGTACAAACACAATATGCTTTTTCCCAGTACGCAAATGAAATGACTTTGATGAAGTGGATATAGATAAGGTCCAGCAGAGCCCCCCTCTCTCTCCACTGTACCCACCTGGATACCCACCAGGCACCTCCTGCCATTTCTCTACGTGCTCCCTATGCTTGATTCTCATCCACCTACTTCCTGAGGAGCCTTTTCCTACCGCTGACCCTCTCTCAGCACATGAAATTTCGTGTGTCTTTCCACATGCTGATATTGCACTCCTCTAAGTTCTCCACAATGAGAAAAAATACTAGGAACTCATAAGAAATCTTTTTTGATTTTCTCTCCCCCAGCCCTGCCCCAAGAGTTGGACACATCTCCATTTGTAGTCTTAGGAGACCTTCTATTAGAGATCTTTTCATTTTATATTGTCATTTTTTCATATATCTCTGCCTCAGAAAAAAAGGTATTCTTGGATTACAAAGCCCATGTGGTTTCCAAGTCTACCCTACCTCAACATACAAAACACATTTGATGCTAAATAAGCGTTTGAAGTAAGTAAATAATGAATAAAGGAACCGAAGAAAGAAAGAATGAAGAAGGAGGATAGAGAAAGAGTAAATGTACCACCATCTAAAGAATTTCCCAAGCCAGAAAACTGGCATTATTTTTAACATCATCCAGCCAATCATCAAATACTGGCCATTTTAGGTTCTATTTTATCTTCTGATCCATTTATATATCTCCATTGCTACTTCTGTTGCCAAGTTCTGACCACCATCATCTCTAGCCAGTTTCATCACAACAACCTTCTCACTGAATATCCAACCTCCAGTCTCACATGCTCAGTTGGCCTTAGAGAGATCTTTATAAAACATAAATCTTATCATTTTGCTCTCTTAGTGAAATTCATTTATCTGCTTCCCTTGGGTCTTAGAACAAAGACTAAACATCTTTATGTGGTTCACAAGGCCATTTGTGGTCTTCCCTTCCTGCCCATCCATTTCTATCTCACTGATTCCCCTGTGTACGTTATGCTCAAGCCATTCAGAAATGCCTTCTGTATTAGTTTCCTAGGACTGCTGTAAAAAATTGTCACAAACAGTGTGGCTTAAAACGACAAAAATTTATTATCTCTGTTCAGGAGACCAGAAGTCTTGAAACCAAGGTGTCAGCAGCATTGGTTCCTTCTGAAGAATCTGTTCCAGGCCTCTCTCTTATGCATGGTGGTTGCTGGCAATCCCTGACTTTCCTTGGCTTGTAGTTGCACCACTCCAGTCTCTGCCTCCATCCTCACATGCCTTCTTCTCTTTGTGTGTGGTGGGTCTCCATATCTCGCTCTCCATATAAGGATACCAGTCATTGCACTTAGGGCCCACCCTAATACAGTATGACATCATCTTAACTAATTACATCTGCAAAGGACCTATTTCCAAATAAGGTCATATTCTGAGTTTCTGAGTGGACATAAATTTTGGGGGATACTATTCAAACCACTACACCTTCTTTTCACCTAGTACATTGTGTTCACTCTGCCTTCAGGTTATTTGCGTTAGCGGTTCTGTCACCACTCCTGTTGGCCTTCAGATTTTGTTCACTTCTACTTGTCTTCCAAACTCTCCTTGTTTTGGAGTGACTTTACCTGCTTTGATAGTTAACTTTATGTGTCAACTTCACTGGGCCCTGAAGTATCCAGATATTTGGCCAAACAATATTCTGGGTGTGTCTGCAAGGGTGTTTCTGGATGGAGTTCACATTTGAACTGGTAGACTGCATAAAGCAGATTGCCCTCCCTAATGTGGGTGGGCCTCATGTAAGCAGTTGAAGGCCTGAATAGAGCAGAAAGGGTACCTTCCCTCTAGTGAGAGGGAACTCCTCCTGCCTGACTGCCTTGAGCTGGTACATAAGTCTTTTTCCTGTCTTCAGACTTGAACTGAATCATCAGCTCTTGGAACTACACCATCAGCTCTGCTGCATCTCCAGCTTGCCAACTGCAGATCTTCGGACTGCTCAGCCTTCATAATTGTGTGAGCCAATTCCTTATAATTTAGAAATTATTGATATAGATATAGATTTATCTCCTATTGGTTCTGTTTCTCTGTAGAAATCTGACTAAAACACCTGGGAAAATTTCGCTTACTCCCAAGAATTGCTTAGGTGTCCTTTCTGAGTGCAAAGATTTTGGGGAGAAGTTAACATTCTACATTGTCACTTTAATTGTGGTCAGTAGCCACTCCCCAGACTGTAAGTCCCTAGCTGTAGTAATTTTTTCATAGTCATTGTTGGATCTTCAATGCCTAGCATATTTGGTGATGAATAAAGGCTTCCTTTTCAAGATGACTGGCTGAATTCAAGCTATAGTCCTTCTCCCATCTCACATTTCTAAAACTGAAGAGAAGATAAAAAGTGTTTTATAAAATTGTGTGAAAACAAGAATGATTGCATGTGCTGTTGGTAATAACAGACTAGGTAATTTTCTGATCAATATTTCTGCTGAAGAAAAGTATAAAATCTGGATAAAATATTTTTTAAAAAATCTGCTTGAGGCTCTGCCACTGAGAGTATGGTATAGATGTACTTTTCCCAATTGTCCCACTAAATACAACGAAAAACCTTGGACCTTCTATGTTAAACAAACATAAGAAGGCTCTGAAAGGTGGAGAGCAGGCAGATGTATTGGTAACCTCAGGACCAGGAGAACATGGTTGTGAATTCTCCGGAATTTCTTTAAGCCTCATATATCCAAGGCTTAGAGCTAAAGAAACTGGCAACCCAGAAACACCAATAGGTGAAAAGAGAAATAAATAAAACAAAAGGCTTCTCTCTCTAGCCAAAGGTTCAGGAAAGAGCCAGCCTAGCAAGACAGAAAACTTTAAGACAATAACTCAACTCCAGACATACACTACAGAAGAAACTGTGGCCTCACCACATCCACATGAGTAAAGGCTGAGGGGGGAGCCTAGACTTCCGCTCTCACCAGGCTGGGAAACAGGTGCCAAATCCTCCTTCCCAACACCAGGGTAGAATCAGAGAGGGCCCAGTAGGGAGTTGGGACTTTCATCTCCAGAGAGTGATGAGTGTCCCTCCCTCTATGGTGTCAGTGGAGGCTATGTGGGGAGTTTGGACTTCCACTCCCATTTAGCAGTGATGAGGTGTCCACCCCCTCCCTAAGATGGTGTAAGAGGAGGCTTGGTGGAGAGTCAAAACTTTCACCAACACCCAGGCATAAGAAGACCACTCCCCATTGGTGTCACTGGAGGCCACATGGGGGACATTTATGAGGCACCCATCCCTACCAGCCAGGGTGATTTCAGTGGACACTTCCTAGGGAGTCATAAATCCCAACTCCATCAACAGTAATGAGGAGTCTCTTCCTTCCTCGAGTATTAAGAGAGGTGAAGTAAGAGACCTGGACTTCTACATCCACCAGCTGCAGCAAGGCAAGTCCCCACCCTTCCCCTACCAAAGTGATGTCAATCAAAGCCATTTAAGATAGCAGGTTTAAATAAGGCCTATATTTCATAATATAATACCCAAAATGTCCAGTTTTAGTTAAAAAGCCAATAATTATAACAAGAATCAAGAAAATATAAACTTGAGTGAAAAGAAGACAATCCATAGATGCTAACATTTAAATAACACAGATGTTAAAATTACGTGACAGAGAATTTAAAGTAGGCATCATAAATCTGCTTCAATGAACAATTACAAACATGCTTGAAACCAAAGAAAAAAATAGGAATTAGAATGTCTCAGCAAATACATAGAAGATATAAAGGAGAACCAAATGAAATTTTAGAAACAAAAATATAATAACCAAAATAAGAAAAAAAAAAAACTCAGTGGAAATTACCCAATCTGAATAACAGAGGGAAAATAGACTATTAAAAAAAATGAACAGAGCTTCACAGAGTTGTAAAACTATGGCAAAAATCTAATATTTATGTCATCACAGTACTGGGAGAGGTGGAGAAAATTGGCAGAGCTGAAAAAGATTTAAAAGAATTATGGATGAAAATTTCCAAAATTTGGCAAGAGACATAAACTCACAGATTCAAGAAGTTGAGAGAACTCCAACCATGAAACTCAAAGAAATGCAGATCAAGATGCATGATAGTCAGACTTCTGAAAACTACAGATAAAGAAAAGAATCTTGAAAGCAGTCAGACAGCAACACGTTACCTATAAAGGAAAAACAATTTGAATGACTGGAAATTTCTCGTCAGAAACACTGGAGGCCAAAAGGAAGTGGTACAATGTTTTTCAAGTGAGTAAAAAGAGTAGTCAATCTAGAATTCTGTTTCCAGTGAAAACAGCTTTCAGAAATGAGGGGGACATTCTCAGATGAAGAAAATTTAAGGGAATTTTTCAAAAGCACACTTACCCTAAAAGGATGTCTAGAATAACTTCTCTAAACAGAAAGGAAATGATAAAAGAAAGAACCTTGGGACATCAGAAAGAAAAAACAATGGAAAGAGTAAAAAATGTGGGTAAATACAATATCTTTTTTTTCTCCTGTTAAGTTTCTAAATTATGTTTGACAGATGAAGCAAAAATTATAACACTCTCTATTAACACTATCTTATATGGTTCTAAATGTACACAGAGGAAACATTGAAGACAATTATATATAAATGGTAGGGGGTAAAGGAAGGCTAGGTGTCTATACTCACTCCAGCTGGCCCTCTGGTGTGGGATGTTGATAGTGGGGGCATCTGTGTGTGGGATGGGGGGACAGGGAGTATTTAGGAACTCTCTATACTTTCCCTTCAATTTTTCTGTGAACCTAAAACTGCCCTAAAAAGTCTATTTTTTAAAAAATATTGCATTTTCCAGATCAATAGCTGCATACCACATAACAAGAGCTATGTTGATCTGCTCTGGTAAGGATACCACATCTGTCCCAGCTGCAGTTGGAGCTACCACAGTGCCTTAAATCATTAATTGGCTGACTTAAGTTTGTCATTTCTTTCCTTTGATGCATCCATAGCGCCAGGAATACCCAGCAAATTTCGTAATCCTTATGGTTACCATTTCCCCACATCTCTTATATACCAGAGTTATTGTACACACCAACGCATCATTTTCCAACTGGACCTTGTCCCAATTCACGTCAGGTGAATCACAGCTATCAACACACCATCCATTCAGAATGGCGGAATCCTATCTTTAGAATCTACTTCCAAGGACCACTTCCATACCAACCGTCTTAGGTTGGGTTCCCCAGAAGCAAACTTTGAGGTGAGCATTTCTGTGGAAGTGATTTGTGAAGGGAAAGCTACCAGGGAAACCAGGGTGGAGAAGTAGGGCAGGGAATGGGATGAGGCTGAGCAAGAGTGAAATTGCAGGCAAAGGCCCATGGAAAGTCATTTCAGATTGATCCCACAGGGTGACAAAGAGCCTCTATTGACCAAACTTTAGTCAGAGTCCTCTGAATCCTCTGCCCAACTAGTCGCCCTGAACAAAGTCTGCTTTACCATTTTAACAAGTGTCATGAATAATTTCTTTTTTACAACAGAAACTCTGGAATGTAAATTACACCTCAGGTATCCCACATGGAGACGTTTGCTGGGCTTTCACACTTCTGCACTTGTCAACCCTGGGCTGAGGGCTGCCATGGAGAGCGTCCTTTGAATGTAGGAGGAGAGTGGGTGAAGGAGTCTGGGGAAAGTCTTCTGAAGGAGCATGGCAGATGTCTGCTGATGATCAAAATGATCCCAGTGGGATGGAGCAGCAACAGGCCAACCTCATCTCTGCTGTCTGGACCACCCACGTTGAGTCCAACCTCTGCAACTGCTCTGTTTAATACCTTCATGTCTGATCCAATACTGAGCCCCTAGAAGACAGAACTTATCCTCTCCCTATGTTTTCCCCAATGCCTAGCTGTGTAAACGATCCACAGCAGGCTGAAGAGACGAGGAGGTGGTCCCACTCAACAGACATCTGTCTGCAAAGCTTGGATCTCCTACCTAGCATCTCTGAAAAAGAAAACTTGCTTTGGCGTTGGTCCTGAGAGAGCTCCAAGTGCATTGCACTGGCTGTCCCAGGGTGGAACAGCACACAGTGGGGACGAGTGAGCCAACAAATTAAGTGTTAATAGAGAATTCTTAAAGAAATGTTC
Source organism: Diceros bicornis minor (assembly GCF_020826845.1). NCBI lineage: Eukaryota > Metazoa > Chordata > Mammalia > Perissodactyla > Rhinocerotidae > Diceros > Diceros bicornis. The sequence continues at coordinate 77,697,050 of NC_080744.1, forward strand.
CAAAGCAGACGAGTCATCCAAACACCCCCACTCACAGACACTCTTTAGCTTTATCCCCCAACGTTGTAACATAGAATTCTTTCTTACTGCCAACTTCCATGATTTTTACTTTTCATTTCTTTTCTTACAATCTAAGCACTTGCTGTGTGCCAAGAACTAGGCTGAATTCATGAGTTAAATAATCCCACAGAAGCCTGAAAAGGAGGTAATATCACCCTCTACTAGAGAGAACAGCTGAGACCTGCATGTCAGGTGCTTATGGTGACAGCTCAGAGAGAGTGCAGGCAGAAGGGGTCAGGCCCTGACTGAACCTCCGCCTTCCACTGGCCTCCTCACCTTTCCACAATCGCATGCCTTTGTGATCTGGAGCTTTGATTCTCCCTCCTTCTGGAGCCCATCTTCAGGCTCAGCTCTGCCTTCACTGGAGCCACAGCTAAAACCCCTCCACCCCGTGAAGTCTTTCTGAAGTCTAGCCAGAGGTGTTTCTGTCTTCTTTTGAAGGTAGCTGGCACTCCTGGAGTGGTTGTATGTACCCTATCTCCCCTGCTGGTTACAGCCAATTCAAGGGCGGAGCTCACTGTGTTTTTATTTCCTACTCCTCAGAGTGTGCAGCACAGCACAGGGTGTGTAGTCAGTCTGCAGCATGGATGCACTGCTGCAATAGAGTGCTAATGTTCAGTGCTTGGATGTTAGGAGGCACGTAGTCTGATATCCTGCTTCAAAATCCTTATGCATGATTTGGAGCAGTGTGCTGTTGAAAGGGTTTATTTGTGGGGGTTAATATATCCAAAAGCTAGAAGACACCTTTGATATCCAAAATTGTGTCATTATTGAAAGTAAAAAAAAAAATATCACCTCCATGGCTAGAATGCTTTTATATCCATATTTTTGTCTCTTCATCAAGCCATCTGCTTGCATAATTTCATTTTTATTCTACAGACACCCACAGGCAGCCCTCCTCTGGAATCAAACTCCTGGATTGTCCTGCCCTAATTGTCATGAAAAATTGAATAAGAAGCCTGCATCTCTCCTTCCTTGAATTCTCATTTCTCCACCTTTGAGGCTTGTTTTATTATCTAAAGCAAGATGCTCAGGGACGACCTGTGACCTGCCTGTTGTTAAGGAGCTGGCAAGGACTAGTCCAGAGCTCTTGCCCACTCAGCTCCCGCGCTCTTTATGGAGCCCACCACACTCTGCTTTCCTGGCCTCCCTGAAGCCTCCAGTCCTCAGCCTCTACCTGCATATACAGATCCTTTGCTGCCTCCTCACACACCCTGCACTTTCTTCCTTCACTGGGTTACTGTGACAGAATCTGTGAGCCTTGGAAATTCCTCTCGGAAAGTTGCTATAGAAACTCCCAGTGGGGGTGTTCAGTAGGATGTAGTGTGAATCCTCTCAGCTGATGCAGGGAGCTGTGGAGCAGTGTGCATGGCAGCTCCATATTAAGCCCCCAGTATTTCTCACCTGATATGTGCCGTCCCAGAGGGTGGAGGAGGAAGATACCCTGCTCCTTTTCTGTTTAACTCCAGCGTTGAAGAGAAAAGAGAATCTTCCCTCCTCTGAGCTTGGGAAAGTGGACAGCCCATTGACCCTAACCACCTCAGTTCAGAGCCAGTGGAACTGAGGCCCAGGGTGGTCCCCAGCTGTCCAGGGTGTCAGAGGTTACCAACACCCAAAGATGAACGGAGTGCCAACTTGCCCTTGGAGTGTCAACATGCCACACTCTCTCCATTGGCAGGATAATGTGTAGCAGGGAGAAGCCTGCCCCTAGCTGGGTTTTAGATGATAACTTCCTACCTCTTGTACCCCCTCAAAGACCTCTGGTTCTTGCCCAAAAGTTATCTGACTCCAAACTCCATGAAGGCTTGCAGCAGCTGGTGGCAGATCACCAGCTTCCTCATGGCTGTTTCCAGAGAAAGTTAGTGGACCCTGCTGCTCAGAGTACTCAGTCTAACGGACAGAACCTTGAACGTGGAAACAAATAGCTTGAGCTCAAAGCCCAGTTCCACCATGTTATAGCCACGTGCCCTGTTTTCCCTTCTGCTGTGGGGTCATAGTGATTCATAAGGTGGCCTTGAGGATTCAGTAAGGTGATGTATGTGCTCCTCAGCCACGTTGTTCAAAAGAACTCACAACTCACCATGGCCAGGAGCCCGGGGAGCAAGGGAAGCCGAGGTGCCCTCGTGGACACACAGCTTCATGGCAGATTCAGAACAAGCAGCCGCAAGGCCCACCTGGGAGAATTGTACTCAGAGGTGACCCCGGGGTGAGCAGGGCCAGTGGCAGACAGACAGGCACTCAGGGCATTTGATCCCATATGTTGGCAAATGACTGGATTTTCACAGGGTTGCCTGTGAAATTTTCTCTTTTCACACAGTTCTTAAAATAAATCTTGCTGAAGGGAGGGTTTCACAGAGGAGAAGTGACAGATATATCCTGTTCTACATAAGATGACTAATAACCCACAAATGTTCCCAAGATGCATAAGCTAGAGAATGCCAGAGACACAAAAAGCCTTGGAGACATGGGGGCTTTGGGCCCATATGAGGAATGGGAGGCTGAGAGCAAATGTAGCCTTTCCAGCCAGCTACAATTCCATTTACCTGAACACATGTTGAGTTCTGACTATGTGGGAGACTGTGCTGGGGATGGGCAAGCTTAGAGATACAAATGAGACGTGGTCCTCTGTTCTATGGGCAGATAGTGTGATTCAGAGGTTAAGCCACAAGCAATACAATACTGGGCAGAATGAGAAGAAATTCTGAAAAAGAGACATAAGCTATGGGCTCCTGGAGACTAAAGGATTGAGTTCTCTACTTTAAGGAGGAGGGAGGAAGAGAAGGATAAATTTGAAAGGGCTTCATTGGAGTTATGAGTTTCTAAGATTGACTTCAAAAAATCCATAATATAGTTATAAGAATCCAGGCTTTAAAAAAGGCAAATACAAATCAAGTTTTAAGGAAAAAAAAAAAAAACCCTGTCTAAATATTATTTAAAATATTGAAAATTGAGGTGAAGAGAGAAATTTGAAAACTGATATGATAAGGAAGATTATGTAGCCATGTTTTCAAATAATATTTATTGCTATCAAGAAATGTGTCAGATGAAACTGAAGAGGGCTCTGGCTAGCCTCCCACCTATGCTGAATAAGATGCTCAAAGGCGGAATAAGAACACCTGGCATAAAGCAGAGGCCAGGTAGACTGGCAAATTGTCTGAACAGTCAATGTGTTCCCCCAACTCAGACACAGATCCATCAGCCTCACTGGATCAAGACGTTTAAGCACAAACTCTGACCATTATCTGACTGATCACTATGTGACGGTGATCCAGCGGCACCCTTAGGAAGGCAGGTTTAAAGATAAACACAAAAATTTTTTATAAAAATGAGCAGGGGCACCTTCAATTGCACACTGTGGGGGAGACCAGCCTGGAGAATTAGTCCAGACAAGTCAGTAAACAAGTTAACCAAAAAATTATAAGACAGAAACAACAACAGCAATTCTACAGGGAGGAAGTGGAATCAGAATCCAGAGTCGCTACATCCAAAATGTTCAGTTTTAAACAACAACAAAAAACTAGGAGATATGCAAAGAAACAGGAAAGTGTTACCTATATAAAGAGAAAAAGCAGTCGATAGAAACTCCTGCTCAGGGATCCAGTGTTGGACTCAGCAGACAAAGACACCAAAGCAACTATTGTAAATGTGTACAAAGAATTAAAGGAAACTATGTTTAAGAATAAAAGAAAACTCTGATTGCTTATGTAATAGATAATAAAAACAAAAATATAGAAATTATATAAAAAGAACTTAATGGAAATTCCAGAGTTGAAAAGTATAGTCATTGAAATGAAGTTTGCTGAGGAATTCAACAGCAGATTTGAACTGGCGGAAGAAATAACAAGCAAACTTGAAGATATGGCAGTAGAGATAATCCAATCTGAAGAACAGAGAGAATTTTTTTAAAAAATTGAACAAAGGAGGCTGGTCCCATGGCCTAGTGGTTAAGTTCAGCATGCTCTGCTTTGGCAGCCCAAGTTTGGTTCCTGGGCATGGGCCTACACCACTCATTGGCAGCTATACTGTGGCAGCTAAATAGAGGAAGACTGACACAGATATTAGCTCAGGGCAAATCTTCTTCAAGCAAAAAGAGGAAGATTAGCAATGGCTGTTAGCTCAGGGTGAATCTCCCTCAGCTAAAAAAAAAAAAAAAATTTGAACAAAGCCTCAGAGAAGAGAGAAAGGGGCATAAACAGTATTTCAAGGAATAGTAGCCAAAACCACCCTGAATTTGCATTAAAGAAAACATTAATCTACTCATCCAAGTTCAATAAACTCCAAACTAGATAAACTCAAAAAATCCATACCTAGACAAATCATAATCAAACTAAAGAGAAAATCTTCCCAGCAGCAAAAGAAAAATGACTCATCAAGTACAGGGAACCACAATCAGATCAACATATTATTCTGATGAGAATTCTCATCAGAAACAATGGAGTCTAGAAAGCAGTGGGATGACACATTCAAGGGGCTGAAAGAAAAAAAAAAGCCAGCCAAATATTCTGTATTCAACAAATCTACCCTTCAAAAATGAATATGAAATAAAGACATTCCCAGATAAACAAAGAGTGACAGAATTCATTGCTAGATCTTATAAAAAATACTAAAAAATGTCCTTCAGGCTGAAAAGAAATGATATCAGACAGTGACTTGAATCCATATGAAGACATAAAAAGCACTGGTGAAGGTAATTACATAGGTAAATGTAGATGAGAGTAAGAATATATTATTTTCTTTTTTCTTATCTTAACTCATTTAAAACACATTTGCATGAAAATAATTATAATTGTATATTTATTGTTGAATGTTAACTTGCGTGTATGTAACATGAATGGTAATAATAGCACAAAGGAGAGGGGAGGTGATGGAGCTTTATTGGAAAAAATATCTATATTTTACCGGAATTAAGTTAATATTGATCTGAAGTTGCCACTAAAAAAATAACATCCCAAATATAGTGAGAGCAACACTGATAAGAAAGGAATTAAAATGACTAAATAGAAAGTATCTATTTGACACACACAAACAAAACAGTAAAGAAGCAACACAGGAAATAAAAAGATATGAGACATAAAAATTAAATAGCAAAGTGGCAGATATAAATCCAACCATGTCAATAATTACATTAAAAGTGAATGGATTGAACATTCCAATCAAGTCAGAGATTTTCAGATTAGATTTAAAAAAGCTAAGATCTAAGATACCCAGTTTTGATTTACAGACACATGTAGGTTGAAAGCAAAAGAATAGAAAAAGATACACCATGGAAATAGTAACCATAAGAGAGCAGGAGAGGCTATGCTAATATCACACAACATGAAACTATGTCATATCAAAATTTATGGGATACAGCTAGCGCAGTGGTTACAGGGAAATTTATAGCTTTAAATGACTATATTAGAAAAGAAGAAAGATCTAAACAAATTTCCTAAGCTTCCACTTTTAAAAACTAGGAAAAAAAGAAAAAATTAAACCCAAAACAAGCAGAATGAAGGAAATAGTAAAAATTAGAGAGGAAATCAAGTAAATAGACAAAATAAAAACAATAGAGTATCAATGAACTGGAAGTTGGTTCTTTGAAAAGATCAACAATATTGCTAAACCTTTAGGTAGACTGATTAAGAAACAAAGGAAAATTAGGAAAACCATGGAAGACAGATGAGACATCATTGTTGAATTTGCAGAAATGAAAAAGGAATTATTATTATAATTATAAATTATTATAAGTGTATACTGTCAACAACTTTATACCAACAAATTAGACAATTCAGATGAAACGTATAAATCCCTACAAAGACACAAATTAACAAAACCGACTCAAAAAGAAGTAGAGAATATGAACAGATCTGTAACAAGTAAAAAATTGAATTTGTAATTTAAAATCGTCCCAGAGAAAAAAGTGATTAATCCTTCCAAATTTCTAGTTTATTACTGTTTTATTTTTTTAGGAACTAGCTCTTGGCTTGCTTACCCATCTTCATGGCTTCTTTGCTTCCTCTTTCACTGATATCTGTTTGAGCTTTCCTCTTGTACTTTCCTCTTCTTTCCTTGGGATTACTTTCTTTTTATAGTCTTGGTTTTGAAAACTTAGTTCAGTAACAGGCAGTATTTCTTCTTTTCTAATGGGTGCACTTGAAGTTAAATATTTCTCTAATTACCATTTTAGCAGCATCACTCAGGTATTGTTACGTACTCATTCTGTATCATCCACTTATAAATATTTCATGATTTCCATTGTGATTTCCCTACTCCTTGAATTATTCAGCAATGCATTTTTACATTTCCAAAGGAATATGGCTTTTTTGGCTATATTTTATCATTGATTTTTTTGAATGGTTATTAAATGCTATTATCTATATGAAATAGACTATTTGGTATTCACTGAGATTGGCTTTGTGACCTAGGATCTTCCAACTTTGCTGAAATTTTATATAGTCTTTAATTGGGTGCCAGGTTCTAGATTTGCTCATTAATTCAAGCTTGTTAATTATGCTGTTCAAAAGTTCTTTACCCTTACTAATTTTTGGTCTGATTGGCTTATTCACTATTTAAATTTCCCTTCATACATGTGGGTATATCTTTTTTTGTTGTAAGCTAAACATTATTACTTCATTAATTTTCAGTTTGAATAGTGTAAGCGGGGTGGAATATTGTCCTATGTTTAAGACTCAATTATTTTTCCTCATTTGTGACCTGACTATTCATGATGTTTATGTATTTTAATATTGGTTTGCTGGTCTTTTTCCTCTTGATTTGTAGATGTGATTAAGAAAACTAATTATTTGTCTACTATATATGATGCACATATTTTCTCCGGTTTGTCATTTCTCTTTTGATTTGGTCATACAAATTGCATAAAGTGTAGAATCAGCTTGTCAAATTTCAAAAAATAAAGAAACTTGTTGGAATTTTTATTTGTATTGCACTGCAATATTAAGTCTTCCAATCTATGTGCATGGTACATCCTTCCTTTTTTTTTTTTTTTGTGAGGAAGATCAGCCCTGAGCTAACATCCATGCTAATCCTCCTCTTTTTGCTGAGGAAGACCAGCTCTGAGCTAACATCTATTGCCAATCCTCCTCCTTTTTTTCTCCCCAAAGCCCCAGCAGATAGTTGTATGTCATAGTTGCACATCCTTCTAGTTGCTGTATGAGGGACATGGCCTCAGCATGGTCGGAGAAGTGGGGCGTCAGTGCGCGCCCAGGATCCGAACCCAGGCCGCCAGCAGCAGAGCCCATGCACTCAACCGCCAAGCCACGGGGCCGGCCCCATCCTTCCATTTTTAAAATAAAATGGAAGGAGGAAAATTATCAATAAAATAGCAGAAATTAGTAAAAGAAAAGGCAAACATATAATATAGAAAATTAGCTTGTTCTTTGAAAAGACTAATAAAATTGATAAATCCTGATAAAACTAATTGTAATAAAAAGAAAGAACAGCCAAAAATTATCAGAATTGAGAAAACTGAAGTAAACAACTCCCCGTTTTCCCAAAATAGACAAATAAAATAAAATGAACAACTCCCTAGAAAAATGCACCCTACCACAATTGACATAAGATAAAAATATGAATAACACTACAAAAAACTTGCATCTAGATTTATTAGCCTTCCAATGAAAACTATACAGGTTTGAATGGCTTCACCCACAAATGTTACCAAACACTTACAGGAAAACAAAAACATCAATCTTATACTTTTTCAGGGCATGAAAGAAATTATATTTCCCAAATAATTTTACAAGGCCAGCAAAATCCAAATATCTAAACATTTTAAGGTCAAATTAGGAAAGATGATTGAAGGCCAATTTGACTAATGTACACAAATAAAATATTCTTTAAATTATTAGACATGTAGATCTACCCATATATAAAAAAAGGTAATAAATAATCACCAAATTAGTTTTATCCAAGGATTGCGAGCTTAGTCTTATATTAGAAAAGCAATCAATGTATTTCACCACCATTGATCGTATCAATAGTTACAAAGAAAGCATTAGCAAACATACCTAATGCAGAAATTTTGAAAGATTTCCCTTTGGTGAAAGGAGCAAGATGAGGATTCTTGCTCATACCACACGTCCCATCAGTGCAATATGTTCAGAGAAAGAAATAATGAAGGTTTAGAAAGGAGCAACTGAAACTGCCCCCACCTGCAGATGACAAAATTGTAATACAGAAAATCCAAAGAAGCTGAAAATTCGAATGAATAGATTTATAGATACAAAAAAGAGCAAATATCAAGTACATTTCTATTTGCCAACCATAAAAAGTTAGAAAATGAAATTCATAGTAGCCTTCACATACACAAAAATAACCAGTTAGAAGCTATAATGGAAAAGAATACACCTTTTGCAATATAAAAAGTACAATAAAATGCTAGGCAATATCTTAACAAAAAATATTACAGAATTAAAGGAAGGAAAACCATTTCAAAAAAACCCTAAAAAACACAAAGTTTGGCTTGAACAAATGTAAACACATATTATATTGTTAAATAGGAAGACACAAAATCAGAAAACTGTCAATACTTTACAAGTAAATATTTACATTTAATGTGATCTATATATGAAATATATAATATAATTACTATAACATAACATAATATATTATAATTATACATATTTATATTATATATATTTTGTGTGTGTGTGAAGTCGGACCAGTTGATTATAAAGTTCACATGTAAGAATACGCAAGCAAGAACAGCTCAAGTTTTCTTGAGAAAAAATAGCAACAGAGGGATGGGACTATTCCTATCTGATATAAAAATATATTATAAAGCTTCTATTATTAAACTAGCATGTTATTGGTACATGAATAAACAGTAGAACGCCATGGAAAACCATGAAATACAGCTAAAATGCAAACAGAAATGGAAAAAATAATAAAGATGGTATCTAAGATCAATGAGACAAGGTTGCCTCTTCAATAAACGATGTGGGGAAAACTATATAGCCATATGAAAAAAAAAAGGGAGAAGGATCCATTACTCAAGCCAGGATGAATTCTAAATGGGTCAGAAACACAGGTGTAAAAAGTAAAACCATGTAAGTTATCAAGGAAAACATGTGAAAGCTTCATAACGTGGGAGTCAGAAAAAGATTTTTAACTATGACTCAAATTACAGAAGGAACAAGGGAAAGGATTGATAAATTTGACTATATTAAAATTTTTAAATGTACGAAAAGGAAACACCATAAGCAAAATAATAAAACAATGGACAAAATGGGAGATATATTTGCAACTTAATCACAGCCAAAGTGTTAAGAGCCTAACATTCAAAAGCTCCTAAATTAGAAGAAAAAGACCAACAACCCTGTTGAAATATAGCCAAATGATCTGAAGAAAGAATTCACAGTAAAAGAAATGCAAATTGTCCTTAAAACATAAAAAAGATGCTCAGCCTTGCTTATAATAAGAAAAACACAAATTAAAACTGTGCTGCGATACTATTTCCCGCCTATCAGATTGGCAAATCCCAGAAGTCCAACAGTATCCTCTATTGGTAAGGCTGTGGGGAAAGACACTCCTAATCATATAATGAGGGAATATAAAATGTTTCAATGCCTATGGAGGAGAATTGGACAAAATCAAGGAAAAATCTGTATCTTTTACTCAGGAATCCAGTTTCTAGGGGTTTATTTCTAAAATATACTGGAGAATATGTGTAGTGACATCTGCGTGAGGTTATTTGTTGCAGAACTACTTATGACAGCAACAGATTGTACACCACCTGAATGTCCATCAGTAGGGACTGATCCTCACTCTGTAGAAGCTGGTGGTATCACCCTAAGGGAAAAATTATTTCTAGTCACACAGAACTATAATATTTTAACTGTACCTCTTTAGTGAGATATACGCAGAAAACTAAAAGAACTATAAAACAATATTATTCAGTAGTGTACTTTTTAATATTAATATTAGTATTGTTTTGAAACAATTGTAATATGTGCAAATGTAGAGTCTAACGAAGCAAATAATTCTTATTGTCATTAAAAATTAATCTTTCTAACATAAGTGAGAAGAAGTTAAATTTGAGACTTAAATTTGAATTGCAAGTATTTGTCCAAGTCTCACGTCTTATATATCTCATTAAAAAACAAACAAACATATCTCCTAGCTCTGTGCACCAAAGGATTAGAAGCAATGACTATGCAGTAAAAATGAACACCTCTGGCAAACAAGTTGTGATCTCTGTCATTAAAAACGAACCAGCAGTCCTTGGAGAAATGGATGAGTCCAGGTCTTGGACAGAATATGTAGAAGAAGAATCCAGGACTTCTTTTTGTGCCAGAAAGCAAGTAAGCTATCAAAGACTAATAAATCCGTGTCAAAAAACACAGAAGTCTATTTGAAAGCCTAAGAGGGACAATTTGCACATCAATACATAAAATAATGATAGTCATTTTAACATATGTGTGGAAATATATAACAATTAATGATTTTGTAGTAACACTCAAGTTCAAAAAAGAAACCAGAAACCTCACCAGTCACCGTTGAAAGTTGCTGGGGCACCAACTCATCACTGCTAAAACTGAGAAAAGAAAAGAATCGAATATTTAACCTGCCTTTCCTGTATGAATTGTATTTCAGCATAACCAAATAGATGATGAAGGAAAGTTCTTCTTTAGGAAAAACCCAGCTAATAAGTGCAGGAAAAAAATGATAAAATAGAATTTTACCATTTTTCAACCCCTAATGAAATGATAGATCCTGCCCAAAATACCACACACTGGGTGGCTTAAACAACAGAAATCTATTTTCTCACAGTTCTGGAGGCTGGAAGTCCAAGATCAAGATGCTATCAGGGCTGGTTTCTGGTGAGACCTCTCTTTCTGGCTTGCAGTCAGCCACCTTCTTTCTGTGCTCTTACAAGGCAGCAGAAAAGAGAGAGCAAGCTGTCTGGTGTCTCTTTTTATATGGTCAATAAAACCTGAAATTTATACAATGTTATAAACCGATGTTACCACAAATACAAAAATAAATAATAATAATCCCATCATAAAGGCCACACTCCATGACGTCATCTAAAACTAACTGTCTCCCAGGCCTCATTTCCAAAACCATCACTTTGGGGATTGGGGCTTCAACACAAGAATTGGGGGGCTGCAATTTAGTCCATATCAAATCCAGGCAGTCATCAGCACTGAATGCAAAAACAATTTTAGCTGAAAGATTGATAGAGAACTTTATAATGGAGGGATCAGTCCAATAACCCCCAAACGAACAGATCTATAATAGGATTATTAAAAGTGGACAACTTCCTGATTTGATGCTGTAGGATGTTCATAGCATCTGTGGTATATTTTTCCAAAAAACGTAAAGCTGTAATCAAATCAAGTCAGGTTACAGGAAATTAGCTGAGAAGGAGGTGGAGGGGTCAAGCAATGACACCACACTGACACTATAAAAGTAGAGGAATGACACCATTATATGACAGCATAGGGATTCAATCAGCCAGAATGCAGGACATTCTACTGGACTACTGATCCATCTCACCAATAGATCACTGGCGTTAAAAAAGAAGGGAGGGCTGTGATAGAATATAATAAACTTCAAAAACATACCAAGCGGGGCTGGCCCTGTGGCTTAGCGGTTAACTGCGTGCGCTCCGCTACTGTTGGCCCCGGTTCGGATCCTGGGCGCACACTGACACACTGCTTCTCCAGCCATGTTGAGGCCGCGTCCCACATACCACAACTAGAAGGATGTGCAACTATGACATAGAACTATCTACTGGGGCTTTGCAGGGGGGGAAGGAAGAGGACTGGCAATAGATGTTAGCTCAGAGCCGGTCTTCCTCAGCAAAAAGAGGAGGATTGGCATGGATGTTAGCTCAGGGCTGATCTTCCTTGAGCAAAAAAAAAAAAAAAAAAAAAGGTTGATATTGGAAATAAAGAGAGAAAACATTAAAAAAAAAAATACCAAGCAATGTGCAATGCATGTACCTTTCGAAATTTTGATTTCAACAAACCAATTGTAAAAAGACATTTTTGAGACACTTGGAGAAATTTCTATGAAATTAATTTTAATTTTGTGATAATGGCATAGGGTTTATGTAAAAAAGAAAACTCTTTATCTGTTAGAGATGAATATTTAAGTAGAAAATAAACACTTTAAATATATATCATTTAAAATAGGATAAATTATGCCATTACCATACTGTTTTGATTATTGTAACTTTCAGTATGTTTTCAAATCAGGAAGTGTGATGTATTCTGCTTTGTTCTTCTGGCTCAAGATTGCTTTGGCTATTTGGGGTTTCTTGTGGTCCCATATGAATTGTAGGATTGTCTTTTCTATTTCTGTAAAAAATGCCTTAGGGGGCCGGCCCCCAGGCATAGCAGTTAAGTGTGGACACTCTGCTGCTGGCGGCCAGGGGTGGGATCCAGGGCACGCACAGAGACCCCGCTTGTCAGGCCGTACTGTGGCGGTGTCCCACGTAAAGTGGAGGAAGATAGGCAAGAATGTTTGCCCAGGGCCAGTCTTCCTCAGCAAAAAGAGGAGGATTGGCATGGATATTAGCTCAGGGCTGATCTTCCTCACCAAAAAAAAAAAAAAAAAGCCTTAGGATTTTGATGGGGTTGCATTGAATCTGTAGATTGCTTTGGATGGTATGGACATTTTGGCAATATTAATCCTTCCAATCCTGAACAACAGATGCTTTTCTATTTATTTGTGTCTTTGGCAATTTCTTTCAACAATGTGTTATAGCTTTCAGTGTATACGTCTTTTAGGTCCTTGCTTAAGTTTATTCCTAAGTATTTGATTCTTTTTCATGCTACTTTCAATGGGATTGTTTTCTTGATTTTCTTTTCAAATATCTCATTGTTTGTGAAAATAAATGCTGCAGATTTTTGTATACTGATTTTGTATCCAGCAACTTTACTGAATTAGAGCAGAACAGACAGCCCAGAAATAAACCCGTATATTTATGGTAAACTGATCTTTGATGAGGGGCGCAAGAATAGACAATGGGGAAAAATAGTCTCTTCAATAAAGGGTGCTGGGAAAACTGGATATCCACAAGCAAAAGAATGAAATTAGACCTCTGTCTTACACCATACACAAAAATCAACACAAATTGGATTAAAGACTTAAATGTAAGACCTGAAATTGTAAAATGCCTAGATGAAAACATAGGGAAAAACCTTCTTGATATTGGCCTCGTGGATGATTTCTTGGATATGATACAAAAAGCGCAAGCAACAAAAGCAAAAGTAGACATATGAGACTACATCAAACTAAAATTTTATTCACAGCAAAGGAAACCATCAGCAAAGTGAAAAGGAAACCTACAGAATGGGAGAAAATATTTGTAAATTATATATCTGATAAAAGGTTAATATCCAAACTATATAAGGAACTCCTACAACTCAGTAGCAAAACACACACACACACACACACACACACACACACACACAAATAACCCAGTTAAAAAAATGGACAAAAGACCTGAGTAGACATTTCTCTAAAGAAGATATACAAAAGGCCAACATATTAAAGGGTGTTCAACATCACTAATCATCAGGGAAATGCAACTCAAAACCACAAAGAGATATCTCCTCATACCTGTTGGGATGGCTATTATCAAAAAATTAAAATATATACAAGTAATGGGAGGATGTGGAGAAAGGAACACCTTTGTACACTGTTGCTGGGAATGTAAATTGGTACAGCCACTATGAAAAACAGTATGGAGGTTCCTCAAACAGTTAAAAATAAATATACCGTATGATCCAGCAATCCCACTTCTGGATATATACCCAAAAGAATTGAAATCAGTATCTTGAAGAGTTATCTGCCCTCCCGTGTTATTGCAACATTATTTACAATAGCAAAGACATGTAAACAACCTAAATGTCCATCAATAGGTGAATGGATAATGTGGTATATACATACAATGGAATATTATTCAGTCTTAAAAAAAAAGGAAATCCTGCCATTTGCTGCAACATGGATGAACTTGGAGGACATTATGCTAAGTGAAACACATCAGAAATCTAAAATAGTCAAATCCATAGATGCAGAGAGTAGAATAGTGGTTACAAGGGACTGGGGAGAGGGAGAATCAGGGAGGTGTTGGTCAAAGGGAGCAGAATTTCAGTCATGCAAGATGAATATGTCCCAGACATCTACTGTACCGCAGAGTGCATATAGTTAACAATACCACATTGTATAATTAAAAATTTAAGAGGGTAGACCTTAAGTTAAGTGATCTTATCACACACAGGAAAAAGGGAGGGGGGAAACTTTTAGAGGTGATGGTTATGTTTATGGCATTGTTTATGGAGATGGTTTCATGGGTGTACGCATATCTTCAAACTCATCAAGATATATACATTAAATATGCACAGATTTTTTGTATACCAATCATACCTCAATAAAAAATAGCATAAGTGATCAATTTCCTAGAAAGAAATCTAACAAAAATTTACAAGATGTTTCTGCAAAAGATTACTGAGAGAAATTAAACAGAACAGAAAGAAAAGAAGTTTGGAACACATTTTGTTCAGAGTTTGGAAGAGTGAATATTGTTAAGATGCAAATTCTCCTCCAACTTGATCTGTGAATTTTATGCAGTCCCAAGCAACTTCTATAGTTTTTACCCCATGGAACTTGAAAGCTGATTCTTCAATTTTATGGAAATGCAAAATGCCAAGAATAGCCAAGATATTGTCCGAGAGAATAAGATGTAAGGAATTGCTTTACCAGATATCAAGACTTATTATAAAGTCTTGATAATTAAGAAGACAGGGTGGTGCTGGCACCCCACAGAACATAATAGCGAGCCTGGAAACTCTCTCTATATATGGACACTTGATTTATGGCAAAGGGGGCACTGTAGAATGGTGGAGGAAGTGTGGCCTTTCCAATAAATGGCATTAGGACCATGAAATATTTATATGGAAAAATGAAATTGTATATCTGATTCACAGTATACATAAAATCCATTCCAAGTAGCTTATAAAACTACTGCAAAAGGCAAAGAAATAAAGATTAAAGAGAGAGTATAGGAGATTAACTTTATGACCATAAGGCAGTAAAGATTTCTTAAGTGACACAATGGGGTCATAAATGACATGAAAACACAAATCTACATGGAGCTAGAGTTTGTCCTGGGGATATATTCTGACCCCCGTTGGTCTACAGCACTGCTTTTCTAACTTTTTTTAACCACAACTCACATTAGTATATATATTTCATGTCTTGACCCAATGCATATACATCCCAATACACACACATACACACACACCTGAAACCAAATTTCACAAAACAATACATATCCCTGTCTGTGAGGCAGTCAAAGATTTTCTTTTTTCACTATAGTATTCTGATCTATTTTTTTAATCCTGTTTGTAATCCATTAAAATGAACATGAACTGTTAGCAAGTTGTAAAAGTCACTTTAAATATCGTTCGTGTAACACAAGAATTTTAACAAGCAACTCAGGTGAAGAAGAAGAGAGAGAGGCTGCACAGTAAGTGAAGTGGGAGGCTGGACAGAGACCACCACATAAGCCCCAGCCCCACAGGGCAAAGCCCACAGAGCCCTCCTGGGTGGGCACATCAGATAAAATCTCTTCTGCAGAGGGGGTGGTAGGACAACGTGTCTCTCAGGTGTGGCTCAGCATGGAGTACAGAAAAGGTCTTTCTTCTGCAATCTTCTCTGCAGGAACACGCTTTACACACAGGCCTAAAAATTCCCACAAAGTTCCAAAGAACATAAGCTCACTCTTAAAAAGAAATCACCCAAACTACTAGATCTGTGTGGAAACAAGCCATTATGAATACAAATCAGCAAAAACAATAAACTCAGAATCAAATTCATAAAACCTGAAGATATTGGGATTACGATATGCAAAATACAAAATGTAAATATAGTAAATGTTTAAAAACATAAAAGGGGTGGAAAGTAGGATGCAGGATGAAGAGACTATAAAAACAGAGCACATTTGAAAATAACCAAAGAGAATTCCTAGAACTGGAAAATGTAATAATAGAAATTAGAAACTCTGTGGATGATTTAAACAAGAGATTATACCCACATGAAGTAAGCAGTAGTAAATTGAAAGATAGATATGAGAAAATTATCCAGACTGCAGCACAGAGAGACAAAGAGATAGAAATTATAGAAAAACGGTAAGAGGAAGAAGTGAAAAGGGCTCACATATGTCTAATTTCAGTTGCCAAAATAGAGGACAGATAGAGTGAGGCAGAAGCAATATCTAACGTGCTACCGGCTGACCAATAAAAGATCCTGATCCACAAAGGTAAGAACTCCAGGGAATATCACACAAAAGAAGACAAACTCAGATACAATATAATCAAGCAGCAGATTTTAAGAGCAATCAGAGAGAAGAGTCAGGTTACCTTCGAGGTCAAGACAATAGGAATGCCAGCTGACAGTAGCAACAATGGAAGCCAGAAGTTTGAGAAATAGTATGTTGAGAGCTCTGAAAGTAACAGTCAACTGAGATTTCTGTATCCAGAAAGAAGTATCTTTCAAGAATGAGGGCTAAGAAGTCATCTTCAGAAAAAATATAAAATTAAAAGAAAGAAGTATGCTACCATCAAATCACCTCAAAAGGTAATTCTGAAAGGTAGATATACTTCAGGAAGCTGGTTTGATAAAAAAAGGAATGATGAGCAGAGACAATATCTAAGTTGAGGTAAAAAAATATTAAGATAATTCTAAAATACCAGACAACATTAGTAAATCACTGAGGAAGGGAATAATTGGGGCTAAAGCATTCTAAGTTATTTTTGCTGTTCCAGAGAATGATACAGATAATGATTAATCCTAGAATTTATTAGGTTAAAAATTCATTTTTAAAACTTCTAGAGGATCCACTAAACAAATAGAAACAAATTTACCTTCCAAACTACAGAAAAATCAAAATGGGGAAATCTCAATCAATCTAAAAGATAGCAAGAAAGAGGGAAGACCAAAGAAAAGAGGATGAAACAAGAAAGTACAAAATAAGATAGTAGAGGTGAATCCAATATACCAATAATAACAATCATTATAAATATACTAAACCCTCCAGTTAAAAAGCAAAGATTTTAAGACATGATTAAGAACCAAATTCCAGCAATATGCATCAATACAGGATGAAAAAGTCTAGTTAAGAAACACTATATTAATATTAGACAAAACTGGACTTTACATGATTTTTTATTGAAACATAATTGACATACAACATTGTGTAAGTTTAAGGTGTACAATGTGTTGGTTTGATACATTTGTATATTACAATATTATTACTACAGTAGCTTCAGCTAAAACCTTTGTCATGTCACATATTTATCATTTCTTTTTTGTGTTGAGAACAGTTGATATTTAGTCTCTTAGCAACTTTGAAGTGTATAATACAGTATGTTGACTATAATCACAATGTTGTGCGTTAGATCTCCAGAACTTGTTTACCCACTCGTTTTAAGTTTTGACCCTTAAACAACATTTCCCCAAATCCCCCAACCCCCAACCCCTGGTAACCACCATTCTACTCTAGGTTTTTACAAGCTCAGTTTTTAAGCTGAAAGTCAGTAGTCGATATTTTTAAAGTCACTACATATTGATAAAAGGTTTAATTCACCAAGGATATATAATATTTCTGAACTTAAATGCACCGTTATTACCTAGCATCAGAATATTTGACATAAAAATTAGAATGTAAAGGGAAAACTGGCAAAAAAAAAACATCAAAATGGGATATTTCAATATGCTTCCCTCAGGAGTTAGTGAAGTCAGCCAACAAAAGGTAAGGAAGATAGAAAAACATGAAATAACACAATTAACAAGCCTGATCTTAAAGTTCTACATCCAGCAACTCATTTTTAAGCTCATGTGGAACATTTACAAAGTAGACAACCCATAAAAGTAGCCTTACTAAGTTTCACAGAATTGTTATCATGGAAAAAATATTCTCTTTTCTCCGTTTACTTAAGTTAGACAGCAAAAAATAGAGCCAGCCCTGAT
The DNA here is from genome assembly GCF_020826845.1 of Diceros bicornis minor. Classification (NCBI taxonomy): domain Eukaryota; kingdom Metazoa; phylum Chordata; class Mammalia; order Perissodactyla; family Rhinocerotidae; genus Diceros; species Diceros bicornis. The sequence continues at coordinate 77,715,092 of NC_080744.1, forward strand.
GGCCTAGTGGTTAAAGTTTGGTGCTCTCACTGCCTCGGCGGCCCAGGCTTGTTTCCCAATCGCAGAACCACACCACCTGTCTGTCAGTTGCCATGCTGTGTTGGCGGCTCACAACGAAGAACTAGAACGACTTACAACTAGGATATACAACCATGTACTGGGGCTTTGGAGAGGAAAAAAAAAAAAAGAGGAAGATTGGCAATAGATGTTAGCTCAGGGTGAATATTTCCCAGGAAAAAAATAATAATAAAAATTAAAGGAAGAGGAAGAGGAGAAGGATATTGTATCGTGATGTGAAGCAGATGGCACAAATTGTGTAAGCTGAGACTTAATAGCAGGCAATGGTATGAACGGCAGCTAGAACTATTAAGTGATGGGAAATTTTATAATGGTGGGTCATTCTGATAACACCTGGCCCCACAGATCAATATTAACATCACAAAAAAGGAGATAGACAGTATGAACCTCCTGATATGATACAATAGGAAGTACACACACTACATATATAGTACTCTTGCCAAAAACATTGAACCTGAATCTAATCAAGACTATATTTTAGTAGCAGTTTAGAGGAAATACAAGGGAGAGAGGAACATGGTAAACCACACCCAGGGTTGCAATCAGCAAAATCCAGACTGTGGGAAATTCTACAGGACAAACAACCCAGTTCCATCAACAAATCAATGTCTTACAAGATACAAAAAGATGGAAGGGAAACCTACAGGTAGAGTTGAAACATAGCCATACCATGACTGCACCATTTTTGGATCCTAATTCCAATGAACCAGCTGCAAAAACTTGTGATGCAGTTGGGGTAGTTTGAATACCAATTGGATATTTGGTGATATTAAGGGATTATTGTTGACTTTTACATGTGATAATGATATTATGGTTATATTAAAAAAAGACTCTTTATGCTGTAGACATAAATACCGTATGATTTGTGTTTGCTGTCTGGGATTTGACTAAAAATAATTCAGTGGAGAGAGTGTGGCGTGGGTGGAGAAATGAATCAAATAAGATGGAGCATGCATTTGTAATTTTGAAGCTGGGTTATTGGTACATAGGAGTCTGTAATACTAGTGTCTCTACCTTTTATATATTTTTTCTATAATAAAAAATATAGGAAAAAATTGCATACAGAGGATGCAAATTTCCTATCACATAGTCCAGTGACCCATAACCAGCTCTCAGGGGCTGAGTCAAGGCAGGAGACCAGGGTTTGGAAAAAATGTCCACAGTGGCAGCAGGGTAAAAGCCAAGTTGCTGCCAGATACTGTACTGGTCACAAGTCCCTAGTCTTTGCTGAGCTGTTCGCACCCCAGAGGCCCCTGGAGAGAACAGAAAGTCCCCAGTGAGAAGATGAGACTGATGGGGAATGAGCTTTCCTGTAAAATCAAGAGGCCGTGACTAGGGGAATATGAAAATTCTGATTCACTCGCTGAATTTGACAATGGGATGTTGAGCAGAGAGGGTGAGTACATAACTTCAGTCATGAAGCAAATACATTATTCATAGGTAAATAAAATATATTTGGAAAGATGATCAAATGTATGTGCTTTATAATGTCACATGCTCAGATATGTTTACAGTTGGATTCTTATAAAACTTTAAAGACCAGATACATTCCTCCTCTTAAAACTATTTTATAGTAGTATGAACAGTTAAAAGAAATGAAATGATTCTACCTGTATCAATTTGTGTACTTCTTGGAAAGATAATGTTGAGTTGAAAAAGCAAGTTACTAAATGTTACTTACATAAAAAATTTAAATACACTAAATAACGTGTTATGTCAACGGTTCTCAATTTTTTTGGTGGTAGGAGCCTGTTACTCTCTTAAAATGCCTGAAGACCTGAAGATATTTGTTTCATTTGGGTTATAGTTATTAATATCTACCATATAGGAAATTAAAGCTGAGCAAGTCGTAAAACTTTCTCACAAGAACAAAGGCATTCACTCCATTATGAATCAGAGTAATTACATCATGACCCATCATGAGCCTTCTAGAAAATTCCACAATACCCTCATGAAAGAATGAGAATAAAAATTCAAATAATGTCATAGTATTATTATAAAAAGAGATTTGATCTCATCATCCCCATGAAAGTGTCTATAGAACTCCCAAGTGTCCCTCAATCACACTTTGAGAACCAGTGCATCATGTGGTTTAGAAACACATTTATATGTAATAAATTTAGTAAAATCATAAAAACATGTCCTGTCAAGGCACCCTTTATAAGCTTAGGCTAAGTTATGCTGCAATAACAATACCCACACATCCTGTAGGCTTACAACAAAGTATTACTTCCTCTTATGTTGCATATCCATCAGCCACAGTGCTTCTCCCACATCACCTTCACTCTGGAATACAGGTAGATATAACAGACAACGGGATTTTGAGAGCCTCAAGGCACATGGAAAAGAGAAAGTGAAACCACTTGCACTTGGAAGAGGCCTGTGTCACTTAAGCCCACACTGGTCAAAGAAAACCACATGGCCAGGCCTGATGTCAGTGAGGTGGGAAAATAATCCTACCACAGGGGAGGGCAGCAAATACTTGTCACAAAAAGTTAATCCACCATGCACCATGCACTAATGTCAAGGTAGTTGTTAGCGCCAGGTAGATAGGATGGAGAAATGGTAATATTTTATTTAGTAATAATACTAATAATGATTGTAGTAGTAATGGTTATAGTTATAAAATATAGATTTTTGAACTAAAACACAGTAGAAACAAGAGATATTCTCTTCTCTTTGTGATCGCAATTGATGTGATACACTCTTCAACATGATTTTAAGTAAGTCATGACTGCTGCAGCCATAGTCATTATGACCTAATGTCCAAAGAGGCTGCTATAGAGTGTGGCAATATGGCTTAGAGGAAAACAGCATGGTATTTGGGTCCACACTTCCTGGCTTCAGTCTCTAGCACGTGATCTTAGGCAAACCATTTGATGTATCTGTTCTTTAAAAAGATGAATCATAATTATGCTTGCTTTATAAAGTTGCTGATATGTAAGGTGTTCATACGTAAGGAGTCAATATAGCTAAAGTACTCAGAATAGCGTTTAACTTAGAGAAAGTGTTACATAGTCCAAGTTGTGAAGCAAGACTTGTCAGTTAAAATCGTGGTCTTATTCATGGGTGGAGAGATGGAGAATTAGGTAACACATGAGTTCCCAATATTAGTAGATATCAGATTCCAGTCTTGAATGAGAGAGAAAGATAGAACTACCCAACCTGTTGGGATAACTCTGATTTCACTGGATTTGTGAGGATGCCTGTGAGATAAAGATAAGTATCTTTTTTGGGGAGTAGCACTTTGGAAAAGATAGATAGGGTTAGTGACAAGGTCATGGGGGAGATGTAACATTTTTTTCCAAACCTATTGAAAACCAAACCACTAGATCCCAAACTCTGCTACCACGGATGACATATGAGACTGCTGAGGGGTTCCACTGGTTAAAGAAAGTAATGGGAGTTCTACTTCTTGTTAGGATGTAAAAGGTCACTATATATATATATATATATATAGTGCTCACAACATATATAGTGCTCACAATATATGAGAAAAACCCAATTTATTCCCAAGTCATGCTTTGTGATACCCAATAGAGAGCTAAAAATGCAAAGAAGTCTAAATACACTATATTCCAGGGAGGGATGGGCCCTTCCAAGGTAATAAGAGACCTGCTACTGCTTCCATCTCTGAGGCGTAGTGGGAAGAAGGATAAACCTGCCATCAGCAAAGAAAACGTGGCTGAGATAAGGAGAAACCAACTAAACCTGTAAGGACATTGTAGGCCAGCTGGTGGATTAGAATCAAGAAAGGCACCAAAAGCATACTAATCTATGTACACCATCAATTCTTTCCTTTAGACATTTAATCTTAAGTACAGAGTGGTGCATGGAAGACTGGGATTAGGGTAACAGAGCAGAAAGAGATCCTGTGGTAATAGAAACCTGGGGGTGAGACTGTAAAACAGAGTTCTTCCGAGTCATGGGAAGCTGTGGAAATGAGCAAGAAAGCTGGGAGAGATCCCTGGAGTCTTAAATTCCAATCCTTAAATGAATCCTACCATCAAAGTATATGGAACCCATGGTAAACTGAAATTAACTACAGCTATAACCCAGAGCAGACCCAGCTCGATTCCAGATTGAGGGGTATCTAGAATCACATTGTTGTTTTAATAGTATCACAATACTATTTAAAGATAGAATGTGATAAGTTAAAAATGCATGATGTAGAAAGACAACAGAAAAATCTCCAAGCACTCTTAAATTAATAATACATCTCCATGTATAAAAGAGGAAGTCCAAAGGAAAATTAAAAAAAAAATAGAACTGAACAAAAATGAAAAGACAATCTATCAAAATATGTGGGATGGAGCTAAAGCAGAGCTGAGAGGGATTTTTATAGCAGTAAATGCTTATGTTAGAAAAGAACAAAGCTCTCAAATTACATTATTTAAATATAATTTAAGTTTATACCTCAAGAAACTAGGAAAAAAAGAGCAAAATAAATCCAGAATAAAAGCAGAAGGAAGGAAATCATAAAGGCAAGATCACAAATCAATGAAATTGAAAACAGAAAATAATAGAAAAAAATAATGAAACAAAAAGCTTCTTTAAAAATATCAACATAATTGATATAACTCTCCAGCAAGACTGACAAAAATAGAATCAGAAAAGACACAAATCAACAGTATCAGAGGGTACTAAAACCGAGGCTATCACCACAGATCCTGCAGCCATTAAAATGATAAAATGGGAATGTTATAAACAACTTTACCCTCACAAACCTGACAACTTAGAAGAAATGGACCAAATGCTCAAAAGCCACAAATTACCAAAACTTAACCAACATCAAATAGCTAATCTGAATCATCCTATATCCATTAAAGAAACTGAATTCAAAATTTAAAAGCTCCTAAAAAAGAAATCTACATACCCAACTGACTTTACTGGAGAATTATATCAAATGTTTAAAGAATTGACAACAAATTTCTACATTCTCTTACAGAAAATAGAAGAGAAAGGAGCATTTCACAGTTAATTTTATAAGGCTAGTAACAAAACAAGACAAAGACAATACCAAAAAAGAAAAATATAGATAGACATCTCTCATGGGCTTTGACACAATAGTCCTCAACAAAATATTCGCAAATTAAATATAAAAATTTATAAAAAGAATTTTACACAATGACCAAGTGGGATTTATTCCAGGAATATAAGGCTGGTTTAATATTTGAAAGCAATCAGTAACATCCATTATGTTAACAGGCTAAAGAAGGGAAAGACACAAAAAAGAATTTGACAAAATCTAACACTCATATGTGGTAAAAACTCTCAGTGCGTTAGAAAAACAAGGAAAACACTTGAACTTAATACAAAGTATCTACAAAACGTACAGTAACATTGTGCTTAATCCTGATAAACTGAATGTTTTACCCTTAAGATGAGGAGCAAGGTAAAGATATCTGCTCCCAACACTCCTATCAACATAGGACTGAAAGTGTTATCCACTGCAATAAGGCAAGAATAGGGAAGAAAAGACATGCAGAATGGAAAGGAAGAAATAAAGCTGCCACCAAGTGCAGATGACATGATTGTCTTCATAGAAAATCTCGAGTAATATACAAAAATAAAGGTTTATAAATAATAAGTGAGTTCAACACGTTGCAGGATACCATATCAATGCAAAAGTATCAATCATATTTCTGTATACTAAAAATGAGTATGCATAAACTGCAATTAAAAACATAATACCATTTACAATCACACCAAAGAAAATGAAGTACTCAGGTATAAACAACGAAAAATGGACAGGATTTGAATGCTTAAAATTACAAAATACTGCTGGAAGAAACCAGAGAAGACCTAAACAAGTGGAGAGATGTACCATGTTCATGGATTGGAAGACTTAACATAGTAAAGATCAATTCTTTCAAAATTAATCTATAAGTTTAATTTAATTCCCATCAAAATCCCAGCAAGGTTTTTGTAGATGTAGACAGTCTTATTCTAAAATATATATAAACAAGCGTGGACCCTAGAATAACTAAAAATAAGAAAATAAGAATAAAGTGGGAGAAAATATGGTACCCAATATTAAGACTTACTATACAGCTACAGTGATGGGGACAGTGTGGTATGGGTGGAGAGATAGTTACATAGATCAGTGGAACAAAATAGAGAACTCAGAAACAGACCCACATAAATATGCTGAACTGATTTTCGACATAAGGACAAAAGCAATTCAATGGAGGAAGCATAGTCAACCAAACAATGGTGCAACAAATGATGCAGGAACAATTAGACATCCGTAGGCAAAAAAAAATAAACCTTGACCTAAACTTCACAGTCTATACAAAAATAAACTCAAAATGGATCACAGACTTACATTTAAAACTATATAACTTTTAGAAAAAACATAGGAGAAAATTTTTGGAATCTAGATCTCAGAAAGACTCCTTAGGCACAAAAAGGACAGTCCATAAAAGGAACAAAATAAAATAAAATTAAGCCCTATCAAAATTAAAATCTTTTGCTCTGCAAAAGACCCTGTGAAGAGGAGGAATAAACATGCTACAGATTGACAGACAATATCTGCAAAACACATACTCAACAAAGGCTTATTATCTGGAATACATAAAGAACTCTCAAAACACAACAGCTGAAAAAACAAACAACCCAATCAGAAAAAAGGCAAAGATGTGAACTGACATTTCACTGAAGAGGATGTACAGATGACAGATAAGCACACCCAAATATTTGACATCATTATCTATCACGGAAATAGAAAATAAAACCACAATGAGATAGTGTACAATTTACAGAATGGCTAAAACAAAAAAAGTGACACCACCAAATGCCGGCAAGGATGAAGAGAAACAGAATCACTCATTCCTTGTTGGAAGGAAGGTATAGTTTCCTGGTACACTTGGTACATCTACTCTGGAAAACAGTTTGGCAGTTTCTTATATAATAAATATAAAATTACCATACAACCCAGCAATTGCACTCTTGGGCATTTACTGCAGGGAAGTAAAAACTTATGTTCACACAAAAACATGTACACAAATGTTATAGCAACTTTATTGATAATAGCCAAAAAAAAAAAAAAACTGGAAACAACACAGATGTGGTTAAACAAACTGTGGTACATGCATACTATGGAATACTACTCAGCCATAAAAAATGAAGGAACTGTTGATACACATGGCAATTTGGATGAATCTCTAGAGAATTATGCTGAGTGAAAAAAAAACAATCCCAAAAGGTTACATACTGTATTATTTCATTTATATAATACTATTGAAATGAAAAAATATAGAGACAGAGAACAGATTAATGGTTGCCAGAATTAAGAACAGAAGGTCAGTATGGTAAGGAAGTGAGTGTTGTAATAAAAGGGCAAAATAAGGAATCCTTGTAAGTGATGAAACTATTCTATATTTTGACTGAAGTGGTAGACATGAACCTATACATGGGTTAGAATTGCATAGAGCTAAATATACACACTTAAATTCACAAATGAGTACGTGCAAAATTGAGGAAATCTGAATAAAATGAAAGGATTATATCAATGTCAATTTCCTGGTTGAGATGTTGTACTATAGTTTTGCAAGATGTTATCTTCGGAGGAAACTGAGTAAAGCATACACAGGATCTCTATCATTTCCCAAAAATGTATGTGAATCTATCTCACTATTAAAATGTATGTGAAATATCTCAAGATAAAAAGTTTAAGGGGGCCCAGTGACACAGTGGTTAAGTGCGCATACTCCGCTGTGGTGGACCGGGGTTCGCAGGTTCAGTTCCCGGGCACGCACCAATGCACTGCTTGTTAAGCCATGCTGTGTTGGTGTCCGATATAAGAAGATGGGCATGGATGTTATCCCAGGGCCAGTCTTCCTCAAGAAAAAAAGAGGAGGATTGGCATTGGATGTTAGCTCAGGGCTAGTCCACCTCACACACACACAAAAAAAAGTTAAAAAAACAATAAAGGATAACATTAAAAAAAAAGTTTAATAAAAATGCCTGTTGTAATAGACAGAACAAAGGATTTTTAGGGCAGTGAAACTATTCTGTATGACACCATAATGGTGTATACATGGCATTATACATTTGCCAAAACTCATACAATGCACAACACCAGGAGTGAACCCTAATGTAAACTACGGACTTTGAGTAATAATGATGTGTCAGTGTGGATTCATTGGTTGTAACAAATGTACCACTATGGTATGGGAGGTTGATAGTGGGGGAAGCTGTTCATATGTAGGGGTTGGGGGTATTTGGGTACTTTCTGCTCAATTTTTCTGTAAACCTAAAACTGCTCTAAAAAATAAAGTCTAGTTTTAAAAAACGCATGTTGGTGTTGTAATTTCAAGAGAAAAATTTAAAAACACAGGGGTATAGCCAAAAACTCAATAGAGAAGAGAGTAATAAAAAAATATTCAATCCTGGAAAGTTAGGAAATGAATTAACAAAGAATGAAATATCAGATGACACAAATAGCAAACAAATAGCAATATGGTAGATATAAACTAATCTGCATCAATAATTTCATTAAAAGTAAATGGATTAAGCCTTCTATAAAAGACAGATATTATAAAACAGGATAAATAAACTTGATGCAACAATACTATTTGAAAGAGACTAGGTTGAAAGAAAAGATGAAAAAATATACCATGTAGACATGAACTGCAAGAAAACCAATGTTGCTACATTAATATCAGATATGAAAGATGTGCAAGACTGCTAAACAGAAAACTACAAAATATTGCTGAGAGAAGTTGATATTCTCTCTTTCATTATAGTGTATGGTCATTATACTTTCCTTTCATTCTTAAAAATAGTTTCTTTCAGTTCTTTGAACATATTTATTCTAGGTGCTTTGATGTTTTTGTCAAAGTCCAACACCTGGGCCCCCCTAAGAAACAGTTTCTTTTGACTGCTTTTTCTCTTGTTTATGCATCACTTTCCTGTTTTTTGCAGGTCTAAAATTTTTGTTGAAAACTGGACATTTTATGTAATTTACTGTACCAACTTTGGATTCTGACTCCATTTCCCTGTAGAGTCGTGTTTTCTGTCTTGTAAAATTTTTTTGTCTGTATAGTGACTTATTTGAACCAGTTCTCTAGAAGGTCTCCCCTACAGTGTGCGATCAATGATGTCTCTGCTTTCTTTTCTTTTTTTTTAATTCTTGATTTAATTTTTAAGCCTGGCTTCCCAGGGGTGCACCTGGGTCAGCATTGTTTAGTGATCAGCCAATGATTGATCAGAGTTTGCGCTTAAACATCGTGAGCAAGTAAGGCAGGTGGATCTGTGTTTGAGTGGGAGAATACATTCAACATTCAGACGGTTCACAATTCTGCCTTGGTTCTACTGTCTGTCAGGCATTCTCATTTCTCTTTTGATGACAGCATTCAACTAGAGATTGGTGGATGTCCAGGGCCCCATCTGGTCTCTCTTGAGCATATACATGACCTTGAACATGCTTGAAGCCTTCCAGACCACAAACAATATGTGGGATATTATCAAGTCTCACAGTAGCTATCTCATTCTCCAAATCTTTGGCTGTGCTTCTGGTCTGTTGCTTACCCCAATCAGAATTGCAACCTCAGGCTTGCTGTGATGTTGGACTTATTTAATTTTTTGCCACCAAGATCTCTATTCTTTTCACCTTTACACCCTTGGGCATGTGCTCAGGTTCAGAATAAGTCAGCCCCCTAAGGCAATGGAACTATTGGTTTTCATGGCTTGCCTCATCTTAGTAGAACTACTATGCTGATAGAACTGCAGTGAATGGGGCGGGAGAAACTGCAGGCTAAAACAACACAAATTCTCACTGTTATTACTTGAAAGCAATGTTTTTAAATAAACTCATCAATTTGTTATATGCCTGTGATAGATTTCCAGAGTCTTAAAGTGATGTTTTTGACAATAACTTTGTCCCGTTTTATCATTACTTTCTAGGAGAGGACTTGCAGAGCTCCCCACTCCGCCACTCTATAAGACTCTGGTCCACCTTTGGGCTTGCGCCCAATGTTGTGGCCTGAGGCAGGGCACTGGAGCAGACATGTGGGGAGAACTCAGCAGTAGGACCTGCATTCCAACAGGCAGATTGATGAGAGTGGTCTGGGAACAAAGAGGACCCAGCAGCCTACACGAGTCCAGCAGCCAGGCCAATAATATAATGGTTTGACCCTTACCAGGAGTGCAGGAGCTTCTGTAGACAAGCCACACCACTCTCTCTGGGCTTGAAATCTGTGCTCCATTTATCACTTTTGTGAAACCTGGACTAGTATGTAAATATCCACAATCTTTCCTTATTTGAATAATGTGAAGAAGTGCTCCATAAAACTACAGGCTATTCGCTTGAGAATGGTATTGAGTATGTCATATTATTTTTAAGGATAATTTTTGTAATATGAAAACATCAGCTTGAACTTCACAAGACCAGTAAAGAAGTGAAAGTTTTCCCAATTATTTACCAAAGGTATTTCTAAATTTTGAGAGAAATCATAGTTCATTACTATAGTCTACTAAATTCAGATTTAACTGAGCTACAGTTCAAATTTCTATTGTTAACTGTATAGCATATTATAGGACATTTTATAACATTAATAATCTACAATAAGTTGAGTGGGTAATAGATTTATGGCCATCTGGGATGGGATCATTGGAGCCTAGTTTAACCATTTCAAATGGTCAGAGAAATTTAATTTGAGTAGTTGATATATCGTAATGGTGATTTATTTCATCCCAAATAACCACTCAGGGACTCAGTTGACCCAACTGTAGCATTTTTTCCAAGAGGCAAAACATGATATACTGTGCAATGATGAAGCAATTTCTTAAAACAATGCATAGCAAAAACAAAAACAAAAAACTGGAGTGCCTTTATTTATTTTTTTATAACCTATATGTATTTTATTTTTCTCAGATTCTTGGGGATATTCTTATCATTTTAATAAAGATAATGTCAACAGGAATGTTAATTTCTGTTACCATTCTTTCCTACCTCTTTGGATGAGCTCAAATCTTCTGCATCATAGTAGGTGCTGGAAAAACAATATGAAAGCTTCCAGTTTCACTCCCAGAGATGAAGAGTGCTGGAAAGAGTCATCTCACATATACTCTTACAAGAAAATGCTGGACAAACTACAAATAATGATTTTCGTTAAGGCATTAGAGAACCGAGGTCTCAGGCCAACTGACTAAACTGAAATCTAGAGAGACATAGGCTACCATGGAGAGAAACAAGACTCAAGATTTTGCTTCCTGGGGTAGATAATAACAGACACCGTAGGAGCCAGTAAGGGAAGACTGTAAGAGTATGAAGTATCTGGGGCTGCAGACATAGGGCAGCTGGCACCCTCCTTCAGGTTCTCCCTCTAGGAACCCTACCAGGTACTCATGGGGAAGACTTGCAGGAGTCTTGAGAAAGCTTTCCTTGTAGTCCTGGCTGGGGTTTGGGAGAGCAGCCACTGATAAAACTCCACCCAGAACTATCTCTTCTATCTCTTCTTTGGTACAAAAGTCATAATCTGTAGAGGAAAGAGCAAAAAGCACTGTAGCCCAAGACACTGCTGAAAACTCACTGCAGAAGGGACATGGGAATAGGAAAACAAATGAAGCTCCACTCTTAGGGAGGGCAGAAATACTTGCTAGACATAGCATTAAGAGCGGGGGATGGGCTGTGACACTTGGAAGGGCACGCTCCCAAGACCCAGGTTCACAGTGCCTGCCTAAAACTGAAGATAGGGCAATGGATCTCACCCTAAGTGAAATGCAAAGAGTAAAAGAATGGTAAAAACGAGCAAACAAACCAAGAAAAACAGAACAGAGTTTTCAAGAACTGTGAGACAATATCAAACAATCTAACACACATATAATTGGAAGGAGATGAAGGACAGAACAGGAAAGAAGAAATAACGACCAGGATTTTTCAAAATAGTGACAGACTCCAAACCACTAACCCATGAAGCTCAGACAATACCAAGCAGAATCAATACAAAAAGAATTTAAAAAATAAATATTGAAGCATATCATATTCAAAGCACTGAAAATCAAAGAAAAAAACAATGAAGGCAGCCAGAGGAAAAAAATGCACATCATCTATAGAGGAAAAAGGGTAAGAAATGCAGCAGATTTATCATCAGAACTCATGTAAACAAGAAGATAATGATGTTCTATCTTCAAAGTGCTGAAAGAAAAAAAAATACTGTCAAAGCAAAATTCTTTACTCAGTGAGAACATCCTTCCAAAATGAAAGAGAAATAAAGACTTTCTCAGAAAATCAAAAACAGGAAATTCATTGCTATCAAACTATACCTACTCTACAAGAAATGCTAAAGGAAACATTTCAGGAAGTGTTTGACATAGGTCAAAAACATGGATTTACACAAAGCAATGAAGAGATCAGAAATGGAATAAATGAAGGCAAAATATAATTTTTTTCTTATTTTAAATGTGCTAAAAGATAAATGACTGTTTACAGCAGACATAGTGACAACGTATTGTGTGATTATAGCATATGTAATAGTGAAATGTGTGACAAAGGGATCAGAGGTAGGAATTGAGAATGTACTGTTAAGGCTCTTTATACTATATGTGAAACAGTACAATATTATTCGAGGGTGGACTCAGGTCATTTTTAAATGTATGTGGTAAATCTAACTAATATTTAAGGAGAAGTTTAAGTAATAAGTAAATAGACAAGATGAAATAGAATCACAAAAAAAGCCTCATTTGAACCAATAGAAGGCAGAAAAATATGAAGTAAACAAAATTGAAACATAGAAAACAGCTAGCAAGATGGTAGATGATTTTAATCCAATGATATGAGTAATCACTTTAAATGTGAATGGTCTAAAGAAACCAATAAAATGACAGAGATTATTAGAATGGATAAAAATGTAAGACCCAATAATAGGCTGTCTACAAGAAATCTACTTTAGAAATAAAGACTTGGATAGGTTAAAGTTAAAGGATGAAGAATGCATGTATATGCATGGAATCCCTATCCAAAAGAAAACTGGAGTGTCTACATTAGTTTCTAGCAGAGTAATGTTCAGACCAAGAAATATTATCAGGAATAAAGAGGGCTATTGTATAATGATAAAGGGGTCAATATTACAAGAAGGTATAAAAGTCCTAAATGTTTGTGTACTTATCAACAGAGCTTCAAAATGCATAGGCAAAAAAGTGATTGATCTGAAAGGAGAATACAGACAATTCCACCATTACATTTGGAGGCTTTATCACTCCTCTATCAATTTATAGAAGCTGTAGGAAAAAAAAAATTAAGGATGTAGATGACCTAAACAACACTATCAACCTACTTGACCTAACTGACATTTACAGAATGCTCCATCTAACAACAGCAGAATAGATATCACTCTCAAGTGCACATGGGAACATTCACCAAGATAGGCCACATTCTGGGCCACAGAAAACAACCGTAACAAATTTAAAAGAATAGAAATCATACACAGTTGTTCCAACACTGTAATCAAATTAAACTGGAAATGCATAGCAGACAGATAGCTGGAAAATCTCAAAATATTTGGAAATTAAACAACACAGCTTTAAAAAAGGGGGCCAAAGAATAAGTCTCAAGACAAATTAAAAGTATTTTAAGCTAAATGAAAATTATCAAAATTTTGATACTGCAAAGCAGTACGTAGAGGGAAATTTATAGAATTAAATACTTATATGCTAAAAAAAGAAAGGTCTGAAATCAGTAATGTAAGCTTCCATCTAAAGAGACTGGTGAAAGAAGAGCAAATTAAACCCCAAAAAACCAGAAGAATGAAATTAATAAAGATTAGAGCAGGTTAAATGACAGTGAAAAAATAGATAAAAATCATTGAAACCAAAAGCTGGCTCTTTAAAAGATCAATGAAGTTGATAATATTCTCAAAAAAATTGACCAAGGTAGAAAAGGGAGAAGACATAAATTACAAAATATCAAGAATGAAAGACTTGAATTCTAATCCTGAAAACATTAAAAGACTGATATGAGAACACTACAAATAACTTTATACCCATACTTTTGACAACTGAGATGAAATGGACCAATTATTGAAAGGCACAAACTACCAAAACTCAGCCAAGAAATAGATAACCCAAATAGTCCCATATCTTTTAAAGAAAGTGTACATTTAGTTAAAAACTGGTACAAGAAAGACTTTTTCTCCAAAGGAAAAAAAATCCAAGCCCAGAAGTTCCACCAGTAAATTTTACTGAACATGTAAAGGCAGAAATAATATTAATTCTACACAATATCTTCCAGAAAATAAAAGAGGAGGAAACATTTCCCAACCCTTACCAAGAGTCCAGCATTACCATAATACCTTTCATGAACATAGACACAAAAATTCTCAACAAAATATTTGTAAATCAAAGTTAGCAGGATATAAAAAATATCCAATATATCACAACCAAGGGAAGTTCATCCCAGGAATGTCAGGTTGGTTCAATATTCAAAAATCAATCAACATAATTTGCCCTATTAACAGAATAAAAAGAAGGAACCATGTGATCATCTCAATAGGTATGGAAATACATTCTAAGCCCCAACTCTCCCGATAGTATAAATCCCAGGATGATTCACATGTGACATCAGTAGAATGAGCCTCTGTCCTCTTGGAAGCCTGAGGTCCTTCTTGGAAGCACCCATTGCTGACAAGTGGAAGAAGCAAAAATTTGTGGATATGTAATGATATGATTTATTTCTTATACTCACCTGATTCAAATCATAGCAAAGGCAAGAGATCAGCAGTACCCATGGGCTTTCTTGAACCTGCAGGCCAATGTAATCATTGAATACATATCTCAAATCATCCCTTTGTTTGCATCACAGCCCCCTCTCAAATTCCTCCCCCCATGATGGAGTTTCCTGGCTCTGGTTGGCTCTGCTTCTATTTCAGTTCCTCTCACTTGCACAGTCTTTCAAGTTATAGTGCTATGAGCACTAGAAAGGAGCCAATACCAAGGCAACCGAGAGAAAGAGATAGGTCTCGGTCTTGAATGGACTCTGTTCTATTTGGCAAAAGTTGCACCGTGGGCTTCACCCACTTCCTTTCTATGGACACAATAATGTTAACTTTCTACACTTTCCCCTTCTTAATTTGTTGAAATTATTGATTTTACACACCCTCAATCTCTTCCAAACGATTTTTGTGCCGCTAAATTAACAATCACATTTTGATAAATAAAGTCAAGCGTTTTGATCCTTTTGAGGCACCAGCAAAAAGTTGTATAGCCGCACTCTTGGCTTGTCTCTAGGGCACATGTTCTTGACAGCAAATTTCTTCTTTGTTGAAGCTTTTGCTATCTGGATAAGTTGCCAATTTCCCAAATCATGCAGTCCTGATTCTTTTTTGCTAATCAGTTTTTCCCTCAATATCTCTCTCCCTTCCCACACTTTACTATAAGAAGCAAGATGAAACCAGGCTGCACCTTCAACACTCGGCTTGGAAATCTCCTCAGCCAAATGACCAAGTTTGTCATTTACAAGTTTTGCTTTCTACATAACTGCAGAACACAATTTCACTAAGCTTTCTGCAAATACATAACATGGATCTTCTTCCTCCAGTTTCTAATAATATCCCCTCACTTTCTTCTGAGCCTTCACAGGCAGCATTCTCCAAGTCCAGTTTGAGCTCTCACCAGCATCCTCCTTAAAGTCTAGGTTTCTGTTAACAGTTTCTTTGTGGTGACTTAGGAATTTTCTAAGAGAATTTAGGATTTTTCTACAATGCTTTTCACTTCCTCTCCATCCTCACTACCAGAATTCTTAACATCCATATCTCTACTAACAGTGTGTTCAAGGCAGTCTAGCCTTTTACTGTCATGCTCCTTAAAATTCTTCCAGCCTCTGGCCACTGCCTGATTTCAAAGCCACATTTCACATTTTTAGATATTTGTTACAGCAGCACCCCACTTCCAGGTACTGAAATCTGTATTTGTTTTTCCGTTTGCCACCATAACATAATCACAGTTGTAACATCAGGTGGCTGGGTGGCGGTGATGGAGACCAAAATCCTGCCTACCACACTACCACTCCTACTGGACCCCAGGCAAGCTCTAAATATTCGATTATAATTAATCAAAAAGGAGAAACGCAGTGATGCAGCACTTCATATATGGCAGGCAATGGAAGCCCACTGAGGTCTGACAGCCCTTGAGGAGCTCACAGAAACAGAGACTAGACTAGATCTGCATTAGGGGAAGGAGTGGAGAAACCCTCTCAGCAATTATCTCAAAGAGTGTGACTTACCCTGAATATGCATCTTCATTCTAAAGAAGGACTGAAGCCGATGGATGAACAAATTATTGCTTGTTTCTTCCTTTCCACTGCTCATACACACACACACACACACACACACACACACACACACACCTCTGCAAACCACTGCACTTATGGGAATATTTTACACTTCAGGTTAGTCTATTAGTTTCTAATAAACATACTTGGCATCTATTTTTGGATCTCATCACTCTAATGAAAGGATTGCTGAAAGCGTCACAGCCAATTACTGTGTGTAAGGTAAATGTATATATTTATTCATTCTCAATAGTGATGATTAAGAAGGAGTTCATTTCACCGTAGTCTAGCAGATGTTTAAAATATAAATGAACTGACTGCAATAAAGAATACCCTCTTCACAGCCCAACCGGAGGAAAATGTCATTCTGGATAGGGCTCTCTTGTCCAGTCCTATTAGCATGCAATCGCTCCTCTATTCCTTCACATCTCACTGGGAGGATGAGATAAAGCAGGTGCCAAAGAGATACCACTCAAAGAAAGGCGCTGGCTCACCCTTTTTCATCTGAGAAGGCCAAACCCAAAATCTATTCTCCATTCTGGGTTTTCCTTTTCCCTAATGGTTTGTTTCCCTACTGCAGTTCCATTAGACTGCATTTAATATTTATTTGTCTACAGCAGAAGAAATATATTCATACAGAAAAGATATCTTGAAATAAATCTACTTTTGAAGTTCTCTACTGGGAGACAAATTTTAATCAGCAACGCATAGTTATGGAAATATGCATCTGTAACCTTATCTTTGTTGAGGCCTGTCGACAATTCTCAATGCACTTAGCACCAAAAAGTCCTCCTTTTCTGATGTTGTTATTGTTCATTTGATGTAGATGGGTGTACTCTGAATGAGCAGCCTTGCCTACCACGTGCTATGTGTTGCTCCCAGGTGACTGGTCTGTTGGACCAAGTCGTCTAGCATGGGTGAGCAGCGTGCTCTCCCAGACCCATGAATATTCCATCTGGTGGAGTCTTAGGATATTCAGGTGTTTAAACGTACATTTTAAACGGAAATATAAACCTTGCTTGCACTCAGCCTTAGTTAGTGTTTTGAGGATACAGGATTTAAGCCTTTCTCAATAGCTGAAGGAAAAACAAGGCCTTTGAAGATCCTTGAGGCTCCAGTAGGGCTGCCATCACATTGTGCTCTTGATTTCCCCCACGCTGGAAACCTTCACCACATCCGGCCTGTAGACTCGCTCTGACTCTGGCCTCCCTGTGCCCAGGTTCTGCAATGCTCAAGAAAACTCTGAGAGAGAGGAAGATGATAGAAAAGTCACTAAGTTAGTACTTAATGTGTGACATAGTACATAGTGACGTAGCCAAAATATTCCCAAATTGTGATGACCATGTTTTGGCCAAAGGAGGTCATGTTGGAGGGTCTTGTCTTCTTTCTTTCCTCTCTGCAAAACATAGTGAACAATGGACTTTACAACCTACTCCACCGATAAGGAGAAAACACAGAAGGGGAATAAGGTCACGATGTAGATGTAACTGGTGAAGACTTTTTTCCTCTTTTGCTGTATGCCTGTATAATAAAATATTTTATGATCAAAATATCTATTTTGAATGCTTACAAATATCTATGTATATATTAAATAGTATTTATTTAAATTAAATAAGTTAGTACTTTCTATTTCAACAAAAAATAGTTAACAAACCAATTACATTCAATTCAACAATCCCATTTAGACTCAAGGTATTGTCTGGCCCTTTCTTCAAGCTAGCACTTGAAGTGGCAGCTGGGGAAGCAGAGGCAACCTGCAAGCTGCGTAACCTTATGAGCTCAAACGTCTCTTTCCAGCATGGAAACTGCAATGGCAGGACTAGAAGCAGCACATGAAATGGGCCTGTCAGTACCTGCTCAATGCAGATAGGAACCAGAGGTCGGTAGATATTGATTATAGTAATAATGTAATTAATGCATATAATACTGGGCACCTCTTATACCATTTTAATTTTTCAGAGATCTCCATTTTAACAGCTATTGACCTTAAATCCTATCTTCTCCATTTCTGTTCTGTGTTAGAAATTAATTAATCTCACTGGTGGCAAATGGACATGTCATATCTTCTATTGAAGCCTGCCCAAGGAAGAGGAAGACAGACAGGCTTGTAAGCACTTGCGGTAGGAGCAGCCAAGGAAATTACCAATTCTCACCAAGATTTTCTCCTAACACATTTCCTCTCCCTCTATTTTTTTTTTCTTTACAAATCTCAAGCTTCTAATTTCCCAAACAAAACTATCTGGGGTCCCTCACCTCATTATGGTGCAAGTGTTGACAGCAGCCCTCTCTATGAACAGCCAAACAAAATGTAAGATAATTGACACTTGTTTTAGGAGTTACGGGGCAACATCAGGTTGTATATCCAATTTAAATTGAACTATAATTTTTCTTTACAGAGTTTCTGTGCTATCTGCAGGTCACACCTATCATGAGCCCTTTGTAGCAAATGGAGCCACGATTCTCTCTGCAGTAAGATAGCCCCGACGTTGCTACAGTGCTCCATATAAGTAATTGCTGGGCAGGAAGCTGTCTTTATTATGTGATTTGCATTTTATAGGTTACAACCCTGTGTCACACCCACCACTGCTGCAGCTGTTCTTCTTAACAGGCAGGCAAATATTGTCTTCACTTTGAAAATATGGAAGTTGAGGTTCAGAGAAGCTCAGAAAAACTCAGTCCCTCGTTCAGGGTTAAATCTATGTTCATAGTCAACATAGTGACACTCAAGGAAACAGAATGTTTAAAGACACAAATATATGATTAATATATAGTAATTATATGGTGTATAGTATAATATAGTGTATATTATATTAATATATAGTAATTATATACTATACATTAATATATTAATATGTTAATATATTAACTGAAACATAATATAATATATAGCATATATTAATATATTACATACTAAATATCAATTATATTATCTTAATGTGTAATATATTAATATATTGTTTGTATTGATATATATTAATACATGATTATGATATATTATATAAAATTACATATTGCTATATATAATGTAATATAAATATAATTACATATAATATAACATAAAATAATACAAAATTACTATATATTGAATATTAATACACAGTAACTATATGCATTATATATAAAATATATATTACATATTAATGTATGTTATATATGGCATACTATATATTAAATAAAATAATTTATATATTAATATAATAACAATATAAGGTATTAATATAATAGCATAATAATGTTAAGTAATAATATTATATTATATATTAATTATTAATTATATAGTGATGTATTATACTAACACAATATATTAAGAAATTATGTTAGTACATAATCTACTAATATGTAATCTATTAATATAATATACATTAATTAATATATACATTGCTATTCCCTTGACAACAAGACCACTTGAGAGAAGATAAGGGGCTTTCTCATGCTCCGTGGCCTGTCCCAGTTTCGGCCATGTGATGCCTTGTGACTTTCCTGTGCTCCTGGGCATCTGTGAGCTGGTGATGACCAGTTCTTGTCAGCTGGACGCTGAGAGAGTGAAAGAGCGTCAGATTGCAGCTTGAAGGGTTTAGGTTGGTGGAGGAGGGCTGTTTCTGTGTGCAGAGGTGAAATCCTCAGTGTATGAAGTACCACTTCACAGGCCCAAGATGAGATCTCTCTTACTTTCTCTCTCAAATTTGAAATCTTTTCCTCTCAGGATGCTTAATACTGTTTTGTTTCTTTTTGATGTTGTTTCGAAATTTTTAAATGACTGTTATGGACTGAATTTTGTCCCCCCAAAATTCATACGTTGAAGTCCTAATCCTCAGTACCTCAGAATGTGACTGTATTTGGAGATACGGTCTTTAAATGAGGTAGATAAGCTAAAATCAGGTCATGAGGATGGGCCCTAACCCAATGTGATTGAAGTCCTTATAAGAAGAGGAGATCGGGACACAGACACATACAGAGGGAAGACCGTGTGAGGATATAGGGAGAAGGTGGCCATCTGAAAGTTAAGGAGAGAGACTTCAAAAGAGACCATGCTTGCCAACACTTTGATCTCAAACTTGTAGCCTCCAGAACCGTGAGGAAATAAATTTCTATTGTTTAAGCCACCAGTCTGTAGTACTTTGTTATGGCAACCTTAGCAAACTAATAAAATGACCATAATAAATTTAACGTTCCTGCAAATTCATAATGTAGAGATTGGACTCAATTTGCATAATCTAGTACTTAGTAATTATTTGATGATAATGATGATGGTGATGTTAATCACAAATATAAAAGTTCAGCAATATTTTGATCACTTATATAGCTGGATACCTACATCAGGGTGGTTGGAATTATATATGAACAGCTATAATAGGAACCTAAAGCAAAGCAGAGTAGTATCACACACCACTGGACATAAGAAGGCCAGGGTTGAGACCCAGATCTGCTAACTATTTACAGTGGACCTTGCCTGGGTCATTTTCTACCTCAGTTTCTTCTGCAGAAAAGTGAGGTGTTTGAGTCTCTCCAAACTCTGGATATTTTATGGTTCTGTATAAGTACTTCAAGTGAAAAAGGACCTTCGATTCTGCTCTCTGGAACTAGCCATTGTTACTGTTCTAAAACCTGAAGAGACAGGACCGTTACTTGAAGATTTATGTTCTGGTCCTGATCACCTCTTCTGAATTGATCTTGTTATTTGAATCTTGTATTTTGTGTAATCTGAAAATTGTAGTCTTGCCTCACCAACAAGGACATAACTTTTTTGAGAGGAAAAGATCTTATATTATTTCCATATCCTCCTGCATTTAGCACTGTTCATAATCATACTAGAAGTTTGACTAATGTTTATTTAATTAATTATCAAGGTAATTCGTGTGTGTGTGTGTGCGTGTGTTGGAATAGTTTGGATTCTTTCATGACAGAAACTAAAATGAAACTAACTTGAGTCAAGAAGGAAATTAATAGCTTATAAAGCTGAGAGGTCCAGGAATCAGAGAAATGATATCATCATGATTCCATCTCCCTCTTGCCATCTTGACTCCTCTCTGTTGGCTTTAGTCTTTGGAAGGTCTACCACAAGTATATAAAACATATGCCCTATCTGAGGAAAATATTCAAAAGAGAATTCTAACTAAAAGAAAAAAAAATGGCAGAAAATATACATTGTAAGATAGGGAGAAATAACAAGAAAAGAACAAGTGGGTGTGGACTAGTGGGTGAGGTCTATCCTACCATCCCGTACTCACTTTGGGGAGCCTAAAGTATTGGGGAGCTTCCCAGGCTTCTTACCCTCACCCCACTGGTTCCCCAGCCAGATCTAGGACCCCCAGTATAGAGCAGGAGAACCTGGCAGAGGTGGCCCTCGCCTGCAAATGGGGAGAGTCCCCTCATTAACACATTTAGAGATAAAATAAACAAATCCCCATTTATCAGAAAACACCACATTAAAAATAGAAATTGTCCATGACTTGACAAAAAGCAGCTAACGCCCACAATTGTTGGGATTTTCATTTACACAGAGAAAATCCACTTGAGCCTTCTGAGCTGGAAGCTGGAGACAGGGTGCAGGTCTGGCCCTCTCTCTGCCCACAGAGTGATTGGAATAGAGAAGTGATGGGAGTGGCAGGAACCACTGTTACAGCATATCTACAAACCTACATACCATTGGGAATTAAATCAGACTTTTTTGTTTTATCAGCTTTAGCCAAATAATGTAGACTTGCAGAGCCATGGCCTCCCGGCAGCACAAGGACCAGAGGAAATGACCCAGGACAGAGGCCAACATCCATTTAGGGGGTCCACAGGGACACCCAGAGTGCATCTCCTCATATCCCCAGGCAGACGGCCACTCTGGGGGCTGAGCCAGTGTCTGCCCAGAGGAACAAGGAAAGACAGAGCACAGTGGTGGCTGCCAAGCACTGGAAGGAGCAGCAGCCACTGGTGAATGGACTGGTGCAGAGACTTTATGCTGCAGGGAAGAAAGTTGGGCTTAGAAGAGAGTGCCCTGTGCACTGCTCCTCAAGATGCTGCTCCTGACTCTCCTCCTCTATTACCCTCCTAGCCACAGTCCTATTCTAGTCCTTGGGGTCCTCCCCACATTGTGACATTAAAGCAATGACACCAGAGTTCCCTCTGATCCCACCAAGGCCACCCCAACTCCTAAAATCCCTATAGCCCTCGTGGTCTCAGGTCCCCCCTCCCCTGTCCCAATATGTCTCTCCAGCTGCACCCAGCACTCTCTCCTGGTCCCCCCCCGGTCCTTCATAACCTGTCATCCAACACATCAGGAAACCAAGACAAGGGGCCTGCTCCCTGGAGTACACCAAAATAGCCCTCTGACTTCTATGCTTGGACAGCTAGCTTCCTGCTCTCCTTTTTGCTGCCTGCCCACCCCTAGCCTTCTAGAGATCTGACTTCCTCAGTGCTGTCACCGGCTCAGCTCAGATCAGCCTTGCTGTTCGTCTACCCCCAGTCTCGGCTTGAGGCGGGCTGGACATCTGATTCAAGAACCCCTTTGATTTTGGGATCTCTGTAGCCTCAAGGAAGATACCCATGAACACCGGCACCCTGCTGAGCCCCAGAGGAGCCTCCCTGGGGGCAGTTATCCCAGCTTCCTTCCTGAGAAGAGGGATTCAGACAGCCCTGATAATTCCCTTCCCTCTACACTTCTGTCTATGCTGTTCCTGTGCCCAAAACAACATTGGTAGGTCTCTATGCCCCTTCACCAGTGCTGCAACACCAAATAAGTGCCTCATCCAGGGGCCCAGCTTCTGATCCTGAGGAACATTCTATTCTCTCTCACTTTACCACCACTGCACGTGAAAGCCTGCCACACTGCTGAAGGTGTGTGTGCATCTGTGTGTCCCACTTTCTCTACCTGACAGCACAATCACTGTCACACACACTGTCCCCACCTTTATGTGTCCTTCAACATTGAGTAAAATACCTCAGTAGGTACCTTGGACCTGAGCAAATGTTTACTGTGTTGAGTCATGACCCATTTGAAGTACGTCCAAGGAGAAACAACATGGGACAGCTCTTCAGGCCACTGGGTGGTGCCCCTTCCTCTGGAAAGTGCAGCCCCCTCCCTCCAGTGCTCCATTAGGTCAAGGTAAAAATGGGCTTCCAAACCAAACCACAGGTCAGTCTCCGCTCCTTTTATAATGAGGCAGCTGCGGTCCAAACCACACCAACTTGCCCTTAGTGCGGCTCACATATCCCTTTGTGTTTTTCTGTCTTTGATTTACACAAATGAACTTTGGCTCCCCAATTACAAGTTCCTCACCAGGAAGGCCCATAACTTTGACTACTATGTTTATATTTTATCAATATTTGGTGACTCAATTCTTGATATTTTTTTCAGGTGGTGTCTATCTGAACGACCTATCGCAGCAGCAACAGCATTCTGCCTGAAAGCAAAGAGCCAGCAGGAAAAAAGGAAAAGTCACTTGTGTCTAGTGTTTTCTGTGTGGCAAGCACTCAGTGCTCCACAGGTGTTAACCCATTTCATCTCCAGTCAACTTCACGGGGTAGCTGCTATTATCACCTCCAGTGTGCACATGAGGAAACTATGACAAGGAGAGTCTAAATGACTTCCCCCAAAGTCAAGCCAGCACCCACATTCTCAGCCACTTTGCACTGTTTACTGCGCAGGTGATCAGCTGGGTTCTGGGCTCAGAGCTGGCACAGCAAGGATGGGGTGCCAGGGGGGCTCCTCCCTGGCTCTCCAAGGAACGCTAATTTCCCCAGGAAGTGAGGAGTGGAGGGTTTCTGTCTCTAATTTTCTCTTCTATGCATGTAGGGAATTTTTAACATCCTTGTTAGTGATCAGCCAGGAAAAAATGTAAAATGATAGTCATTGTGTTTGCTGAACTCAAGGTTCCAAAAGGGTGACTCAGCAAAGCTGAAAGCCAAGAGCCATGTCTTTCCTGGTTACTTAGAATCCTATGTGCAAACTATAGAGTCTCACGAAAAACTGAGCCTCCTTCTAACAGCCAGATCCAGCTTGCCAGCCATGTGAGTGGCTGCCCTGGAAGCGGACACCCCAGCCTCAGTCAAGCCTTTAGATGATGCAGCTCCAGCTAACAGACGGACTGCAACCCCATGAAGGTCCCTGAGCTAGAAGCACCCAGCAGAGCCCCACCTGGATCCTGACCGAAAAACTGTGAGAGTTAATAAACGTTTGTTGTTTAAGCTGCTAAATTTGAAGGTAATTTGTTACACTAAAATCGATAACTAGTAAGATTATGTATTTGCATATATTATCTCCTGTATTAGAATTTAGATTTCCTTCAAACGATGATTCAGATATATCATGTTGTATCTAGCACAGTGCCTAAAACATGATAAGTCCTCCTAAAATATTCTTTGCATACATGAATAAATGAATGAATTTCTTATCAACATCAGGGCTGATTTTATTTGTCACACATTTATTAAGAACCTCATGGAAGCCAGGTATTGAGCTAGGCTCTGGGACATGTCTGAGTTGGGGTCCCCAGAGATCAACTCTGAGATAAGGCTAAGAGCATGCTCAGAGTCATCCCAACCAAGGTTGGGGAGCTATGCACTCACAACTCCCCACCAACTTCTCTGGTTGAGCGCTACGTCAGGGTATTCATATTCTGCCGTTTCTGGCTTGTCCTGTGAGTGGGTCCAAGTACATGCCAACATAAGAACACAAGTGCTCAGGCCAAGAATCTCAGGCACATGCAGCAAGCAGCCTTTGGCACAGGTAGGGCACCAGCAGCGTCTGCCATGGGATGAAACGTAAAAGAAATGTCCAGCTCTTAAGGAAATTAGACTATCGTAAAAAAAAAAAAAAAAAAAAAAAATGAACTATAATTATAATAAAATATTAGAGGTAAATAATAAAATAAGTTGGTAGCTATGGATGCTTTCACTGCCTAGGGTGTCGTGGAAGGCTTCACAAGGAGGTGACGTTTGAACCAGTGCTGCAGAGTGAGTGAAAATTCACTAGGAAAGCAAATGGGGAAGGATGTGTTAGGAGAAGGGAACAACATGTACAAAGGTATGGAAGTGAGAGCTCACACTATGTGTCAAGGAGTGGGAAATGCCCACTTATACCTTGAGTCTCAGTCAGGAGGGAGCCAGTAAGAGAGGATAAGCCTGCAACTGAGGCCTTTTAACTATGGACGTATTTCCTGGTGGCAGAAGTGCCACCATTAGTAGCAACCTGAACCCTCTGTAAGGATTAGAGGCTATGTTTCTCACACTCCCAATAGTCTCCAAATTCCCAACATTTTCAACTCTCCAAACATTCTCAACACTCCCAATAGTTCCCTAATTCCCAACATTCCCAACACTCCCAACATCCCCAACACTCCCAATAGTCCCCAAATTCCCAGTATTCTCAACACTTTCAACACCTCCAACACCCCTAACAATCCCAATACTCCCAATATTCCCCAAACACTCCCAACATTCCCAACACTCCCAATATTCCCCAAATTCCCAACATTTCCAACACCTCCCACATTCCTAACATTTCTAACTCTCTCAACCCTCCCAGTAAGCAGCATCATGTGCCAGATGAGATCTTGGCCTCTGAAGTTCAATAACCCAGGGGCCAGCCCCTGCTGTGATGAGTGAGGACTGAGGTCTTTCCTGTTTGCTTTTTTCACTTCTGGCCAAATGAAACTCTTGCCTATATTTGGAGATTGTTATAGATTGAATGTTTGCATCCCACAAAAATTCATATGCTAAAGCCCTAACCCTCAATGTGATGGTATTGGGAAGTGAGCCCTTTGGGAGGTGATTAGGTTTAGACAAGGTCATGAGGGTCGAGCCCCATGATGGAATTAATGTTCTTATGAGAAGAGACACCGGAGACTGGCTCTCTCTCCACCATGTGAGGACACAGTGAGAAGGTGGCCATGTGCAAGCCAGGAAGCAGGTCCCTTCCAGAACTTAACCATGTTGTCACCTTGATCTTGGACTTCCAGCCTCCAGAACTGTGAGAAATGCATGTCTGTTGTTTAAGACCCCTCAGTATATGGTATTTTGTCATGGCAGCCCAAGATGACTGCAACAGAGACTCTGCTAGACTATTAGTCGGAGGGGCAGGGACTTGCCTTCAACAGCAGAAGGCAGGAGGTTCAGATATTCCCATTCCCTAAGCCTTAGAAGCTGGAGAACAGGCTGAGACCTGGCTCAGGCCCGTGGAATGTGGGTCTGCAGAGAATATAAAGGTACAGGGGTATTTTTGAGTTAACATTGACAACTGGGAACCTGAAATATCATCATGGCCCCTCTGCTAAAATGGAAATACCTAGTGGTCAGGTAATAAACAGAGGCCTAGTCCAGGCCTCTCACGGGGGGCCGTTGCAGGAATTACATGACTAAGACATGTAAGGTACTCCTGGTACACAGTCATTCAATTCATGTCCGTTACTGTTTTCTCATTATTTGCTAGTGTTTTGTGGGCCTCTCTAAAGGGATCCTTTCTCACATAGGGTGGACGGTTTTGATCTAACCCAGTTCTTCTTAACTAAACATTTGTTTTCACAGAAGTTTCTTTCTGAGCCTCCACACTCATGCCAAGCTGCACACCTAAGGAGGTGAATTGCTATCACCAATTCCTTAGATGAGATCATTTCTTATCTGGAGTTTTACAGGTACAGAGAAAGAAAATTGTTCTCAACAGTATTATCGTGATTTGTAAGTCTAATGGGTTTATTATTTTCGTTTATGTTTTTGTCATAGAAATAAAAAACTTTGGCAATTTTATGTGTCTTTGTGTTTTTTTTGCAGTTTCCATAGCAGTAAAATATTCATTCAATGATGGCATTCACAATTTTTCAACTACAGGTAGGATTATATCTATTTGTACTAACAGCCTTGGCAATAAAGCTTTCTCCCAACTATATTTCTGCTTTTTATGTGCTTAAACTTTGCTTTAAAGCATAAATAAAAGAGAGTAGCAGGGCATGAATCTCTAAGTTTTTGAGAAACGTAGCTTTATGTTTATATGACACAATTTATTTCTTTAGCCCCCTTTCATCGGTGGCAGAAATGAAATTTCAGGCAATTCATGCTTCCCCCTTCCCACACATGACTCTTCCCATCTCCCTCTGGGTTGTGGCTGTTTTTTTTGGGGGGGTTCCTTGGTGCCATGGCCCCAGGTGTGAGTGGGGATGGGTGTCTGTCCTCCGTCATGTCATCTGTCTGCCATCCCTGAGGGGTACATCTTCACAGCTGGTCACCAGTGTGTGCAGGTTGCTGCTCAGACACCCCTAACTTCTGACTGCAGGGGCTCTTCACTCCAACCTTCTCCCAGCTACTGTGGGTTGTCTTTAGGGTCCTAGAAGTAGTCCACTGCAGCCTATGCCACTCTGGAGCCACAGGAAGCTGGGTGGGATTGAAGTGCTCTTCTGTGCTACTCCTGACACCTGGGAAATTATTTTCCTTCTTCCCAGGTGACTCTGGAGTGCAAGGGAGCTTAGTTACACTGTATGTGTCCATTAGTCTGTGTGACCATACAGCCAGGGCCATGTCTGTACTGGGGTGGGCTTTGCTGGGGCACTCAGAGATCTTCCAAGTGAGCAGGGTCCCCCATGCTCCTGGATTCCCTGAGTCATCTGGATTCTGCCCTGCCCTGTGGCCATCTCCACTCATCCTCCCTGCCAGGGCTCTGGCTTGTGGTCATGGTGGGGGGCGGGGGGGGTGCCCTGGGGTCTTGCTCAGAGACTCACGACTCCATGTTTCTCCTTTTCTTCTCTGACCAGCCCAGGAAAACTTAATTTACTCTCCAGAGTGAGAAAAACTGACTCAAAATGAGCAGATATTGTTTCTCAGGGCCTGACTTTTAAAACTCAAAATGCTTTCATCTCAGACTATAGTTTCAGACTTGAGTTTCAAACGCATAGATTTGGATGTTAAAAGAAGATTGTGAAATGCAATCTCTCTCTCCCCACTCTGCTGTGTGTGGTACATACAATGTACCCTGGCTGATGCCTTAATGCAGGTAAGGCCAAAGGATGCGTGGAAGTACTGTGGAATAAGAATCTGTTGTTTTCCTATCAAAATATTACCCCCCTGCAGTTGTAAATATTTGAATGCTATCTGGACAGGGCTTTCTGCATCTATCAGCCTTGTTGGTGGCAGTAATGATGAGTGGATTGTGAATTGTTGAAAATCACAGGCTAGGGTACTTTGGGAGACCATGTTTCATCAGGAGCGATTGGAGCAGCCTGATGTGCCCTCTGGAGTGGTCAGTCCTGAGGCCTGGTGCGGTGATAGTTGCCCATGAGTACTCCCCTAGGAGCATGGGGCATGGGTGGTCTACGAGGAGGGAAGTGGAGGAGTTTGGAAAATTTTGGCTTGGGGATTTAATCATACCACATGAGTGTGTTCCTCATATGGTCTCCCTCCTTATCCTGCCATAACATAAAAGCGTGAGCAAATAGGCACAGTGGAGGGCGAAGGGCATTTCTCAGGGCCTCCTTTCTCTGCACACTCTCCACACAGGGCTCCTAGAGACTGGTGTAGAGAGTGGTGGGGCCAACAGCTGGTTAACCTGGACCCATGTCTTCTTAACCTCCTCACTGCCCACGTACACAGAGCCCCAGCACTCCAGCTCCCTTCAAATGAAGACATCAAGATGGATCTCTCTTTCTTCTTCTTCCTTCAGAGCTAAATGGAGACAGTAATTCTAGTTTACATATCATTGTTCCAGGCTGTGGTTGCAAGGGAGTGTGTGGAGCTCCCTTGCCTCACCTAAGGAATGAATTCTACTGCAGCTGAGGGTGGGGATGTCCTGGGCTCTGCCCTCAAGTCACACACCAGAGCTACTCTGTACCCTTTAAGGCTGGCTCTGAATGGCCAAAATCACCTGCTTCTCCCTACGAGAGGAAGGGAGAAATATGAAGGCAGGTGCTGATGAGTTGGGCTTAAAGGTATCTGGGCTCACAAAGTCTGATACTTGGAAGGAATGTGTAGGAAGAAGAAAAGCGTGGATGAAGTTATAGAATTTGGAATATATTGCAAGCACTTACAATATTAAAAACAAACAAAAATCTGGGTCCATAATATGAATTTTCAGAGGCAGAATATCACTCACCTCTCTGGGGCATTATGCTCAACCATCTGTTCCTCACAGATCAATCTGGTTGTTACAAAGAACCACATCACAACATCAGTCCTGCAGGGTTTCCTCTGGTTGTTTAGATCCGTGACTTTTGATCTGGATGCAAGGGTACCTATGGACCGTGCCCATGCTGGTTCCTGTGGCAGAAAATGTCACTTTGAGAAGCCCTACTCTTCACTCACCTCTCCCAGAAAACCTCAGGCCATCACTGCACAGTGGAACCTTTGGGGGAGGGTAAAAAATAACAATCTCCAAACACAGTTCTCAAAATGTGTGCTAGGCATTTTGGTCTGAGGTCTAAAGAGATTGTTGAATCACTAGATTTTAAGCAAGATGTTGGCATTAGTTCTGTGTAGCTGGAGGGCCTACAGAAATCTTTGACTCTTGACTCTTTCTCAATGTTGAGGACTATATTAGTTTGCTTGGGCTGCCATAACAAAATACCACAGCATGGGAAGCTTAAACAACAGACAGTTATTTTTTCACAGTTCTGGAGGCTGGAAGTCCAAGATCAAGGTGTCAGCAGGGTTGGTTTCTCCTGAGGCCTCTCTCTTCCAGTCAGCTCTCCTTGGCTGCCTTCTCGCTGTGTCCTCACAAGGCCTTTTCTCTGTGCATGCAGCTCTGGTGTTTCTCCTTCTTCTTATAAGGGCACCAGTCATCTTGGGTTAGGGGCCCACTCTTATGACTTCATTTAACTTCAATTACCTTTCAAAAGGCCCTATATCCAAACACAATCAGATTGGGGGTTAAGGCTTCAACATATCAATTTGGGGGGAACACAATGCAGTTCATAACAATGACCCATTCTGCTGTTGTATGACTTAGAATAAGAAAGCATTACACTATCTGCTGGCTCCAAAATAATCAAGGGTATGAAGTGAATGGGTTAGACAGTAGAGTCAAAATATTCAAGGTTGAAGTCAGACACATCGGGATCGAGGCCTGATGCTGTAATCCGTTGGCTGTCACAAAGCAAATCGCTTCTCCTCTCTGAGCATCTATTTATTCCTTTGGAAAACGGGAAGAGTGACATATATCCTGCATGGATGGGAGTGTTGAAAATGTTTGCAAAATGAGTACTCAAAAGTAAATGGCTATTTTTGTGAAGCATTGTCATCATACCGGAACTGCATGGGATCCCAAGTTCCAGGGAAACCCTTGGCTGCCTTCTGAGAAGCATTTATCTGGAGAGTTGCTGCACATTGTGCTTTGGGACTGTGCAACCCTGGATACAACACCAGGCTTGACACTCAAGCCATGGGCCAGACACACAGAGGGGCCTGACACATGCTACTTCTCCCATGGGAACATTGCAGGAACTTTCCCTGGGATCCTGAACCAACATCAAACTTTCCATGAGGACTGGATCTGCTGCTGAGAGCATACTCCATGCTTTGTCATATCTGCTGATATTCTTACACAAATTTCTTCACTTGCAGTAACCTGAACAAGCTCTTCCTGTACATTACAGCTTAGGAAAAAAATTTTAATTCAAAATAAACAGATAAATAAATAAATACCTTCCAGAATAATTAACAGGGCTATATGAGGTACCTACTCAAGGCTGAAAACTAGAATGTAAATCTTATGGAGCTACTTTGAAATTCTTCTCACTGGGGGAATGTTCTACCAGGATCTGGGGTCAAGGAAAGGGCTGAAAAAGGAGGAAAAGTAGAAAAGGGGAGGCTGGAGTGAGTGATCATGATGACAAAGAGGGCCACACAATGGGGCAGGGAGAACTATCTCTGGAAATAAAAATAGTTAACTTCAGTTTCCAAATAAAATGGAGTAATAAGATATAAATTACTCTCATGCTTGAAACAACTAAATTTTTTTTAATAAACAGACAAAATATATGAAACAATGGTTTTATGTCACTAGACATTAGGCAGCAAAGGCTAGTGATCCCTGAGAGATGGGAAACAAAAGAAGCAAGTCCCATAATTGCCTTGAGTTTCCAGACCACAACACAGAGAGATGGAACTAAGGCAGATCCCAGAAGATTCCTCGAATTGAGGAGACAGAACTGAGATTCCAGGAGACCAAGGCAGATAGAATAATCATGACAGAGTAGCAGGGAGGAGAGAGCTGCAAAGTGTCCTTCTTGAGTGGTCAGCAGAGTGTGATGGAGGCATGCATGTGAAGAAACTACCGGAGCCTAAGGAAAGAGCCTCCCGAAAGGATTAGAGGCAACAGTGTCTGGCGTTCGAGTGGGGCCAAAATTGTATCTGTTCCCACTGCCAGACTGGTGGATAATTTATGGGGTATTGGATAGAATCCTAGGAACAGTCTTGCTGCAGTGGTGGGTAATAATTAGCCCTACACTAAACCCCAGAGCCTGTGGAGCAAATCTTAAAAGCAGGATCCTAAAGGATCAAACTGTTTCCACGTAACCTAATGGCAAATGGAGCTCAGGAATATTTGTCGGAAGACAAACAGTCCATCACTCAACAAGATAAAATTCACAACGTCAGACAACCAATCCAAAACTATCAGACATGCAAAGAGCAGGAAAATACTATCTATAATTAGAAGAAAAAGCAAACAATTGAAACCAACCCAGAACTGACAGAGATGTTAGAATTAGCAGAAAAGAACATTACGATTGTTATTACAACTCTATTCCTCTTCAAAAATTTAAATAGAGACATGACCCAAATAAAACTTTTAGAAATGAAAACTACAAGTCTGAGATGAAAAATGCAATACACTGGATGGAATTAAGGGCAAGTTAGACATTGCAGAAAAAGAGATTTGTGAATTTGAATACATAGCAATAGAAACTATCCAAGAACAAACACATAGAAAAGTAAAAACAAAAAAAGACTCACATGTGTACAGTGATGGATGGAAACTAGACTTTTGGTGGTGAACACGATGCAGTGTATACAGAAGCCAAAATATAATGATGTACACCTGAAATTTACAAAATGTGATAAAACAATGTGACTGCAATAAAATTAAAAAAAAATTAAAAAGACTCAATAAATGAATGAAAAGAGCATCAGTGAGCTGTGAAACAAAATTTTAAATGATCTAATCCATGTGTAATTGGTATTCATAAAAAGGGCAGGGCAAAAATGTATCTGAAGAAATGAGCCAAAAAGGCTCCAAATTTGATGTAAATTACAAACCCAAGTATCAAAGATATTTAACAAACTCCAAGCGCAAGGCACATGAAAAATAACACCAAGGCACATCACAATCAAATTGCTCAAAACACCTGTAAAAGAGAAAAATGTTTAAATAGCCAGGAAAAAAAAGACTTGTTATGTAGACAGGAACACACATAGGGATGGTAGCAAATTTCTCATTATAAAAAGACAAGCAAGACAGTGGAACATCATCTCTAAAGCACTGCCAGAAAAAACTCTCAGCCTAGACTCCTATACCCATAGGAAATATATTTCAAAAATGAAGATAAAAAAAGACATTTTGAGACTTACAAAGCCAAAATAATTCATTACCACATAACAAGAAGTGCTCAAGGAGGTCTAACAGGCAGAATAAAGATAGAAATACAGATGTACAGAAAGAAATTAAGGGACCAGAAATGGTAACTACATGGGTAAATATATAAGATTATTTCTTATTATTTAAATCTCTTCAAAAGAAAATTGTTTAAATAATAGTAATAGAAATGTAGGGTGGAGTTTATAAAATATATAAAATCGCATAGATTACAATAATAACAAAAAGGCCAGGATACCTAAAAATAATACTGTTGTAAGGTTCTTATGCAATACTTGAAGCGGTATAACACCCCTTAGAGATAGACTGTGATAGGTTAAAGATGTATTCCATAAATCCTAAAGCAACCACCAAAACAACAAAACAAAAGAGTTATAATTAACAACCCAGCAGGTGTTGAAGTGGAATCACAAGTAATACTCATTTTACCCAAAAGAAGTCAGAACAATAGGGGTAAAAGGGGAACAAAGTACAGAAGAATCAAACAGAAAACAAAAGCACAATTTAAAGCTAAACATGTCAGTTATCATAGTAATTTTTAAGGGTCTAAATACTCTAAGTAAAAGTCAAGCACAATGAGACATAACCTCACACTGTTAGTGTCGCCATCATCAAAAAGACAAAAGATAACAAATGCTGGTGAGGATGTAGAGAAAAGGGAACCATCGTGCACTGTTGGTGGGATTGTAAGTTGATGCAACCACTATGAAAAACAGTATGGAGAATTCTCAAAAAATTAAAAATAGAACTACCATATGATCCAGCAGTTCCACTTCTGGGAATAGATACAAAGGAAACAAAAACACTCACTTGAAAAGATATATGCACCCCAAGTTCATAGCAGCATTATTTACAATAGCCAAGGCATGGAAACAACCTAAGTGCCCACTGATGGATGAATGGATAAAGTAGAATGGATAAAGTAATTGTGGTATATACATATACACATATATATATGTATATATATGTGTGTGTATATATGTGTGTATATATATGTATATACACACACACACAGTGTAATATTATTTAACCATAAAAAACAAGAAAATCCTACCATTTACAATAACATGGGTGGACCTTGATGGCATTGGATGGCATTATGCTAAGTAAAATAAATCAGACAGGGAAAGACAACTAAGAAAGAAGTACTGTATGATCTCGCTTATATGTAGAATCTAAAAAACAAAACAAAACAAAAAAACTCCAAACTCATAGAAAAGGAGAGCAGACTTGTGGTTACCAGAGGTGGATGGTAGGGGCAGGAGGAATTGAGGAAAGTGGTCAAAAGGTACAAACTTCCGGTTACAAGATAAATAAGTACTAGGATGTAATGTACAGCACGATGGCTATAGCTAACACTGCTGTGTGTATGACATATAGGAAAGTTGTTAAGAGAGTATATCCTAAGAGTTCTCACCACAAGAAAAAAAGTTTTCCCTTCTTTTCTTTTTTTTTTTTGTATCTATATGGAAAAATGGATATTAGCTGAACCTATCGTGGTAATTGTTTCACAATATATACTGTCCACAAAAAAAAAATTTTAAATATAAAGACACAAGTCATTTAAAAGCAAAAGTATAGCAAAGTGACATGCCATAAAGAAATTAATCTAAATAAAGCTATAGATGCTAGATTAATATCAGAATAAGTAGATTTTAGACCACAGAATATTACTACCAAAAATGACGTTAATTCACAATGGTGAAGGGGTCAGTTCGTCAATAGGACATAACATTCCTAAAAATTTATGTTCCCACTAACAGAGCTTCAAAATACTTGAAGCAAACACTGATAGAGCTGCAGTGAGAAATAGACAAATCCATAATAACAGTCAGAGATTTCAATACTCCTCTCTTGATAATGAATAGAACAGACAGGAAGCCAGTAAGGGAACAGAAGACTTTAACAACACTGTCAACCAACTTGACCTAATTGACATCTATAGAACATTCCACTGATCGACATCAGAATACATAGTTTTTTCATGAGCAACAGAACATTTACCATGATAGATCATATTCTAGGACCCAAAACAAGTTTCAATAAATTTAAAAGGATTTCAGTCTAACAAAGTATGCAGTTAAACTAGAAATCAATAATAGAAATATCTCCAGAAAAATTGCTAAACATTTGGAAACTAATTTACACACTTCTAAGTAACACATGGGTCAAAGAAAAAAATCTAAAGGGAAATTAGAAAGTATTATGAAACGAATAAAAATGAAAATGCAACATGTCAAATCAATGACCTCAGAGTCCGCCTTAGTAAGCTAGAAAAAAAAAGAGCAAATGAAATGGGACATACATAAAAGAAATGAAATTAAAAATTGGAAATCAATGAAATAGAAAATGAAACCAATAGAAAAAAATCGATGAAATTAAAAGTTGATATTTTAGAGGAGGTGTGGGAGGAAGTGATTACAAAGGA
Organism: Diceros bicornis minor; assembly: GCF_020826845.1. NCBI lineage: Eukaryota > Metazoa > Chordata > Mammalia > Perissodactyla > Rhinocerotidae > Diceros > Diceros bicornis. The sequence continues at coordinate 77,750,429 of NC_080744.1, forward strand.
GTATGAAGAAATTTTGGGGGATGTCATATATATTCATTATCTTAATTGTGGTGATAGTTTACCAGGTGTATACATATGTTAAAACATATCAAACCATACACTTTAAATGTACACATATTATTAAATTTCAGTTATACCTCAATAAAGCTAAGATAATAACCAACTTTAAAAAGAACAAATAAAGTGTTTCAATCAAAAGTTAAAAATCTACTCATAGAAAAATGTAGCATGGCTTCTGCTTCCACTTAGGATATAGAAAATCACTAGGGATGTAGAAAGCACAAGAGAAGAAACCAAATAACCTTCAAAATCACAGTTTCCAAACCCATCAGAGAGATAAGAATGCAAAGAAACCTAAATGAGCTGAAATCCAGATATTGACAAGCCCCTCTTAGGAGAAAGGAGAAAAATATTTAAAAATAAATATTTTTAAGATTTATTACCATTAAGATATCAAATATCACCAAATTGATCTATAGATTCAACACAATTCCAACCAAATTCTAGAAAGCTTTTTAAAAGAAACTGACAAGTTAATACTAAAATTTATATGAAAATGCAATCGACTTTTATAAAAATAAACAAAAAAAATAAAATAAAATAAAACAAATTTGGAAGACTTATTCTACCTGATTTTGAGACTTCATATACAGTCATGTGTGGTCAATGATGGACTGCATATATGATGGTGGTCCCATAAGATTACAACGGAGCTGAAGAATTCCTTTCCTCTGGTTGGTAGCTGTTGCAACATTGTAGCACAACACATTACTCACCAGTTTGTGGTGCTGCTGGTGTAAACAAACCTACTGTGCTGCCAGTCATATAAAAATATAACATATACAATTATGTACAGTACGTAATACTTGATAATGATAATAAACAACCATGTTACTGGTTTATGTATTTACTATCCTATACTTTTTATCATTATTTTAGAGTATACTATTCTTCTCTACTAATTCTAACATCTCTTTCAGTTCTGGGTTGGTTTTAATTGGTTGCTTTTTCTTCTAATTATAGATCATACTTTCCTGCTTCTTTGCATGCCTGATAGTTTTGGATTGGTTGTCTGACGTTGTGAATTTTATCTTGTTGAGTGATGGACTGTTTGTCTTCCGACAAATATTCCTGAGCTCCATTTGCCATTAGGTTACGTGGAAACAGTTTGATCCTTCAGGGTCCTGCTTTTAAGATTTGCTCCACAGGCTCTGGGGTTTAGTGTAGGGCTAATTATTACCCACCACTGCAGCAAGACTGTTCCTAGGATTCTATCCAATACCCCATAAATTATCCACCAGTCTGGCAGTGGGAACAGATACAATTTTGGCCCCACTCGAACGCCAGACACTGTTGCCTCTAATCCTTTCGGGAGGCTCTTTGCTTAGGCTCCGGTAGTTTCTTCACATGCATGCCTCCATCATACTCTGCTGACCACTCAAGAAGGACACTTTGCAGCTCTCTCCTCCCTGCTACTCTGTCATGATTATTCTATCTGCCTTGGTCTCCTGGAATCTCAGTTCTGTCTCCTCAATTCGAGGAATCTTCTGGGCTCTGCCTTAGTTCCATCTCTCTGTGTTGTGGTCTGGAAACTCAAGGCAATTATGGGACTTGCTTCTTTTGTTTCCCATCTCTCAGGGATCACTAGCCTTTGCTGCCTAATGTCTAGTGACATAAAACCATTGTTTTATATATTTTGTCTGTTTTTGAAAAAAATTTAGTTGTTTCAAGCATGAGAGTAATTTATATCTTATTACTCCATTTTATCTGGAAACTAAAGTTAATCATTTTTATTTCCAGAGACTGTTCTCCCTGCCCCATTGTGTGGCCCTCTTTGTCATCATGATCACTCACCCCAGCCTCCCCTTTTCTACTTCTCCTCCTTTCTCAGCCCTTTCCTTGACCCCAGATCCTGGTAGAACATTCCCCCAGTGAGAAGAATTTCAAAGTAGCTCCATAGGATTTACATTCTAGTTTTTAACTTTGAGTAGGTCCCTCATATAGTCCTGTTAATCATTCTGGAAGGTATTTATTTATAAGTAGAAAGAGCATAAGAACGTTACAATTGTTATTACAACTCTATTCCAGTGTTCAAAAAAGTTAGAGACATGACCCAAATAAAACTTCTAGAAATGAAAACTACATGTCTGAGATGAAAAATGTAATACACTGGATGGAATTAAGGGCATGTCAGACATTGTAGAAAAACAGATATGTGAATTTGAAGTCTTAGCAATAGAAACTATCCAAGAACACTTTCCACTTATAAAAAAAAAAGTATTCTACAGAATACTTGACCAATATTCAAAACAGGCAAGGTCATCAAAAACAAGGAAAGTCCGAGAAACTGTCATATCCAAGAGAAACCTAAGGAGACATGACAACTGAATATAATGTGATTGATATCCTGTGAATAATGGGATCCTGGAACTAACTACAACAACAACAAAAGGACGTTGGGTAAAAACTAAGGAAATCTAAATAAACTAGGGACTTCAGTTAAAAATAAAGGTATCAATATCAGTTTGATAATTGTAACAAATGGACCACATTAATGTAAGATGTTAATAACAGGGGAAACTGGGTGTGGGGTACATAAGAACTTTATGTAGTAACTCATGTGTCTAATATGAATTCATGAGGGAAGATAGAATGAATGATAATTAAAACAATATATCCAAATGGGGGGATTGCAGCTAAGGCTGTACTTAGAGAAATATGTATATGTTTAAATAGCTATATTTTGTAAAGTATTATGTAAACTACAAAAAAGAGTAAATAAAATCCAAATTAGGTAGAAGGAAGGAAATAATAATGATAAGAGCAGAAATCAATGAAATAAGAAATGGACAAACAATAGAAAAAGTTAGTTCTCTGAAAGGATTTATAAAATTTTAACACCAGCAAGATAGATCACAGCAAAAACAGTGAAAAAACAGAAATTACTTATACCAGTAAAGAAAGAGAGACGTCACTACAGATCTTATGGACATAAAAAGAACAATAAGGGGAGTTGGCCATGCTATGGCGGTGTCCCACATAAAGTAGAGGAAGATGGACACGGATGTTAGCCCAGGGCCAATCTTCCTCAGCAAAAAGAGGAGGATTGGCAACAGATGTTAGCTCAGGGCTAATCTTCCTCACACATGCACACAAAAAAGAATAATAAGGAAATATTATAAACCTTTTTTTTGCAAACAAGTTCAACATTTGAGATGAAATTCTTTGTAAAGTACAGCTAAACAAAATTTACACAATAAGAAATATGAAGTCTGCATACATCTGTTAAAGGAATTGAATACTTAAAGGAAATACAACAACAGTTTTACACAGAAAGTAGACAAAATGGAAACACTTTCCATCTCATTTTATGGGGTGAGTATAACCCTGATTCCAAACCAGACAAAGACATTGCAAGAAAGAAAAACTACAGACCAAATACAATGAACAAAAATGCAAAAATCCTTAATAAAACTTTGGGATATCAAACCTCCCACAAGATAAAAATATATTATGAATAAGTGGGCGTATCCCAGGAATGCATTGTTGGTTTATCTATTAGAAAAATCAATGTATTTTACCAATTAAGAGGTTAAAGGAGAGAAATGTCATAAATCATCACAATCGATACAGCAAAAGGATTCATGATAAAATGTTATCAGCAAAATAAAAGAAGAAAACTTTTCCAATTTAATAAAGGGCAACTACAAAAACCTACAGTGATCATATATAATGGTGAGAGAACAAATGCTATCTTCATAAGAGCTGGAACGAGGCAAAATACATGCTCATCCTTTCAATTCAATATTTTGGAAGTACAAGCCAGTGCATTAAGACAAGAAAAAAAAAATACATAAATTGTGGAAATAAAAAAAGTAGAACTGCCTTTACTCACAGGTGACATGATCATCTTTGTAAAAAGTCCTAAGAAATCCACAAGAAGAAGAAGGAGAAATCTTGAGTGAATTTAGAAAGATTGTAGTACACTAAGTCAATATACAAAATCAAGCGTATTTTTTTATACTAGGAAAAATCAGTTGGAAAATTAATTTTTACATACCACTTACAACATTTTGGGATGGTTAGAGATAAATACTTAGGGATACATTTAACAAAATATGTGTAAGACCTGTACACTGAGAATTATATGGCATTTTCTAGATAAATTAAAGAAGACTTTAATAAATATATTATATATCATATTAATGAGTTGGAAGATTCAATATATTTAGGATGACAATTTTCCCTCAAGGTAATCTGTAGAATCAAAGGCAACCTCAATAAAAATCTCAGCAGACATTTTAGCAGAAATTAACAAGCTGATTCTCAAATTTACATAGAAATGCAAAAGATCTAGGATGGGCCAAAATAAAATCTTGAATAAGAAAAAGGAATTTTCCAGGGTGATGAAATGTTTTATATCTTGATAGGCATGTGAGTTAAACAGATGTATGCATTTGGCAAAACTCGTTGAACCATACATGTATGAACCAGTACAGTCTTCATACTATATGTAAATTACACCGCAACTAAAAGGTATAAAAATCGAACAAATAAAAATATAACTAGTCCCCAGATGGTTTACTAAGCACATTATACCAAATATTTTAATACATAATAATTTCCATCTTGTTCAGATTGTTCCAGGCAAATAGAGGCCACGCTTCCTGGAGTACCTATGAACGCTACACAAATAGTCTCATTCCAGGTACTTGGTGGAGGACAGGATCTACTGTCTTGGAAATTAGGCCAGATTACACTAGTTTGCTAGCCTGTGAGAATCCTACAGATAGGGAGCAGATGAGTATATAATTCAACTTCATTCAGTTTCCATTCTCCCATCTCTTGTCAGTGCTCCCCATTGGCCAAACTCAATGGAAACCAGGGAGCCAGGGAGCCCTTTAATACAGAGAGGCCTCCCAGGGCACAGGGCAGCATAGAGAAAGACAGAGAGAATTTAGAAGGGCAAACAGAAGATGTCCACTGCAGAACCATATAGTTTTTAAGTGGGTTGAATTGTTAAAAATTCAGGAGCCTAGACTAAAAACAAATCTGGGCTATTATCTTTTGATGATTCATCTCTGAGATTCCAAATCTATGTTGCTGGCTTCTTTCCCAGTCTTCTCTGCTTAGCTGGTAGTTTTTAGTGGGTGCACAGTGTCAAGGGGTCAAATACAAACCTGTCAATTGCATCTGTGCATGACCTCTCATGTTCTGAGAATGACTACAATGCAGGGTCATATGTGTGCGGAGAGAACACATCTTGTTCTCACAGCCCCTAGGAGATTTCGCTCACATGAAGTTATGTATTCCCATTCCATTTACAGTGGGTTGAACTGTCCCTGCCCAAAAGACATCAGGTCCAAGTCCTAAGCCCGAGTACCTGGGAATATGACCTTTTTTGGAAATAGGATCTTTGCAGATGAAGTTACCATTTCAAAGATGAGATCATCCTGGATTTCCTGGGTGACTCCCTAATCTAATGGCCAGTGCTCTTTTAAGAGAATAGAGGGTAATGGACATAGAGAGATGTCATGTGAGGACAGGGAGCAGAGGTTGGAGTGATGTGTCTACAAGTTAAGAGCATTAGTCTGCTTGGGCTGCAGTAACAAAATACCTAGACTGGGTGGCTTAAATGACAGAAATTTATTTTCTCACAGTTCTGGAGGCTGGAGTTCTGGAGACAGGGGTGTCAGCATGATCAGGTTCTGGTAAGGGCCCTCTTTCTGGCTTGCCGGGTGCTGACTTCTCACTGTGTGCTCGCATGGCCTTTCTCTGGTGCATGTGCACAGAGAGATAAATCAAGTTCTCTGGGGTCTCTTTTATAAGGACAATAATCCCATAGACCACAGCCCTGCACTCATGACCTAATCACTTCCCAATACCATCACATTGGGAGTTAGGGCTTCAACATATGAATCTGCGGAGATACAAACATTCAGTCCGTAACACCAAGGAACGTCAAAGATTGCCAAGCAGCAATCAGAAGCTAGAGAGAGGCATGGAACAGCTTCTTTGCCAGAGCTTCCAGAAGGAACCTACCCTGACTACACCTTGATTTCAGACTTCTGGCCTCCAGAACTGTTAAAGAATAAATTTCTGTTGTTTTAAGACACGCGGTTAGTGGTAATTTGTTAGGGCAGCCCTAGGAAACTATTATGCCATTTATATATAGTAATAGTTTATTGCAGTATGCTCTCTATAATTAATGAATCTCATAGAAAATTATCACAGTTTTGCCTATACCAGGGAAAGTTGTAATTATTTCTTAAAAAGTCACAGTCTCCACTTCAAATATGTATTCATTTTATAACGTTTTTCACCATTTATGCCTTCACTAAAATAATGTTCTTTAACTATATTGTCTACCACTGAACAGATTTCATCATCATTAAATACCCCAAGGCTTAGTATTAGACAGAGGTTATATTTTAAAAGGAGATAAGGAGCATTTAAAAATATTTACAAAAATGAATACATTCTGCATTCAGCAAATATTTCTTATGCACCTCTTCATTTTCTAAGTGCCAGGTACTGTTCTAGGAACTGGAGATACAACAGTGAACAAAACAGACATATTCCAGCTCTCATGGAATTTATAGGCTAGAGGGCTCAACTGACAATAAACAAATCAGGACAAGCATATAATATGGAGGTGGAGGTCAGCGTTATGAAGGATAATATAACCCTATATGGGAGGAAAGAGGTGTGTGTGTGATTCCAGGTAGGATGTTCAGAGAAGACCTTTCTGTAACAAGACATTTAAGCAGGGACTGGAAATCATAATAGAGTGAGCCTAAGAGTAGCTGGATAAGAGCACCCCAAGCATTTGGAACAGCAAGGACCAAGGCCCTGAAGTGGGAGTACGCATACCAATGTCAGGAATAGCATGGAGACTAGAAGAATAAGACTCAGATGACCAAATCTTGGAGTGATGAGGCCTTAGAGACTATTGTCAGAGCACTGGATTTTCTTCTGTGCTTTTGGAGGGGTCTGACCAGAGAAGGGATGTACTTGGATTTAGGTTTCAAAAGACAAATGATTTTTTCAACTGCTATGGGGTGAATAGACTAAATGTTCCCAGTAAGAGATGATGGTGGCATGGATTAGGGTCATGATGGTGACATGGACAAGGATCATGATGGTGGCATGGATTAGGGTCATGATGGTGGCATGGATAAGGGTCACAATGGTGGCATGGACTAGGGACATGATGGTGGCATGGTTAGGGTTGTAGCAGTACAGATGGTGAGAAGTGATCAGATTTGAATATGCTTTGAAAGTTGAGCCATCAGGAATTGGGATTGGATGTGGAGGGTGAGATAAAGAGAGAAACCAAGGATATCTAAGGTTTTGGGCCAACCCTCATTTCTAAACTTTATACTCTCATATGCAACTAGGTAGAGGCTGGGGATGAGTTTTGGAGTCCTTAGTACATGGGTGTTATTTAAAGCATAAGAACTCTAAGCTAAAGAATAAGGTTAATAAGAGAACAGATGAGGGCCCTCAGTGGTGCCCCAAAGTTTAGAATTTTAAAAGATGGAGGAAGACCTAGCAAAAGACCGAAAGAAGGAGCAACTAGTGAGGTAGGAGGCAATACAAGAGAGTGTTTTGGCTAGAGCATGAGATGGGTATTCTCACACAGCACCCACAGAGTGTACCAGGGTTATCCCCAAGGGGAAGCAACTTGTAGCGTGTATCATGAGCTGAAAAATGTTCCTAAACTGGTACTTCGAGAGTAAACTTTGTGGATTCAATCCTAAATAAACAAATACAACACTATCACAAATTTGTACATAAAGCTGTACATGATAATGCGATTTGCAATGGTAGAAACAGGAAGATGTGCAAGAAGTATGGAAGATGCCCATGATGGAATGCTAGAATCCTACAAAACATATTGATGAAGACTGTGGCCCACTATAGATACACTGTGAGCATTTAATAAGAAACAGGGGTTCTGGTTCTGGAAATGCACATTCTACCCTGTCTTCTCACTGAGAGCCACTGCAGTTCCTGGACAGAATGCACGGAGCAGCTATCTGAGAACTCTGAAACTTCAGCGGTAGCAGGCAGATTTGGTAAGGAGACTAGTATTCAAGGTTTCACCAAACCAGCAGTGAGTTTACTATTTTTGTTCCTGGTATCTCTTTGCCCAAACTCAGATGTAGCCTGATACCCAGCAGTACACTGGGTATGGACAGAAAGAGCCTCACTTTCTGGTCTGAGAAGCAGGAAAGGGAACCTGTAAAGGTGAAAAGGAAAGAGAGGTTTTGTGGTTTTTTTGGTCTTCTTTGCTACCTCAGCCCCCAGTCAATATTACACCATGGTGGTGATGGTGGTAGCAGAGGCAACTGAGGGCAGGCAAGCACCTAAAACTCTGATGGAGATGACTCTTCTCTTTGACTAGAGGAGATGTGTCCCCAAGAGTGTGGAGAATGTCTCAATTGCTATTTGATTTTCTTTATCAGGACTCTGCAACTTGTCCCCGGAAAAAAAAAAGAAAAAACATAGCTGCAGGAAGTGCGTGGCAGAGTGGGGAAATTACAGTCTCAGTTTTCTGACTGGAAGACCAAGAAGGAAGGCCCCAGGAAGTTGGAAAGAGTGGAGAAGATTGTGGAGAGGAGTGAGATCAAGAGAGAAAACTCGTACAGTTGTGTATCCACTCCTGAATAGTTCCATATCTATCTATTAAAAAAAACCTTGAATTTGTAGTTAAAAACCTTTGAAAAAGAAAACTCCATGCACACATGGTTTCACTGGTGAAACTAGCAAATTTTTAAAGAAGAACTAGCACAAATTCTACATAATGACTTCCAGAAAATAGATTTTATGAGATTTACATTACCCTGATCCCAAAACTAGTCAAAGATAGTACAAGAAAAGAAAACTATAAACCAATATTCCTCTTGATGATAGATATAGAATTCCTCAACAAAATACTGACAAATTGATTCCAGCAAAATATAAAAAAGAACACAATACTATGACAAAGCAGAATATACCCTGGGAATGCAAGGCTGGTTCAATATGCCAAAAATAGACAATGCAGTCCACCATATTAGCAGACTAATGAAGAAAAACCACACGACCCTATAAATTGATGCAAAAGAAGCATTTGACAAAATTCAACACCCACTCATGATACAAACATTCAGCAAACTAGTACTAAAAGGGAACTCCCCCCAAAGGCATCTGCAAAAGCCTTCATCTGACATCATACTTAATGGTGAAAGATGGATTTTTTTGCTCCAAAGATCAAAAACAAGGCAAGGATGTTCACATCTACCTCTTTTATTCATTATCCCACTGGAAGTCCTTACCACTGTAATTAGTGATAAAAATAAATAAGCGGCGTGTGAATTGGAAAGGAAAAGGAAAGCTATTCCTATTAGCAGGATACAGTATTATCCATATAGAATATCCAATGGAATCTACAAAAAAAACTCCTAGAAATAATAAGTGAACTAATAAGGTTGTAGAATGCAAGGTCAATGCCAAAAATCAATCATATTTCTATATACTAGCAGTGAACAATGGAAATGGAAATTTTTTAAAAATTCACAATACTTTTAAAAAATGAAATACTTACAAAGAAATCTACCAAGCCATATGTAGGATCTGAATGCTGAAAATAACACAACATTGATGAAAGAAATCAAAGAGGGTATAAATAAATTGAGGGACTAATTATGTACACTGATTGAGAAACTTATATATTTAAGGTATCAATTCTCCCCAAATTGATCTACAGATGTAACTCCATTCCCAACAAAACCCTGGTAAGATTTCTTGTAGATACAGATAAGCTTGATTCTACAAGCTATATGGAAAAGCAAAGGAACTAGTATAGACAAAATTTTTTTGAACAAGAAAGACAAATTTGGAGAACTCATATTATTTGATTTTAAAAATTAATATAGAACTACAGTAATCATGGAAGGTGAAGGGATAAATACATAGATCAATGGAACAGCAAGGACAATCCATAAATAAACCTACGCAATTGACTTTTGACAAAGGTACAAAGGTAATTCAATGCAGAAAGGACAGACATTTCAACAAACGGTGCTGGAAAAATTAGGTATCTACATGACAAAAAAACCATGTACCTGGACCTAATCCTCACACCTATTATAAAATATGAACAAAAAATGGATGAGAGATCTAAATGTAAAATGTTAATCTACAAAAATTTTCAAAGAAAACATAGAAGAAGATATTTGTGACATGGAGTTAGGCAAAGAGTACTTAGGTATGTCACAAAAGCATGAGCCATACAAAATCCTAAATCTAACTTCATCAAAATTAATAATGTTTGCTTCACGAAAAAAAAAAATTCTTAATACAATGAATAGACAAGCTATAGAATGGAAGAAAATGTTTGCAAATCATATATCTAATAAAGAAGTTGTATCCAGAATATGTCAAAAAACAAACAAAAAACCCAAAATTCAATGGAGAGAAAATAAACAATCTCATAAGAATGAGTTTAAGACTTGAACAGAAGATTCACCAAAAAGAATATAAGGATGGCAAACAAGCCCATAAAAAGAGGCTCAACATCATTAACTGTTAGGGAAATGCATGTTACAACCACAATGAGAATGAGAATTCTGGTTTGGGCTCCAACATGTAAAGAGCTTGCAAGCCATTGTTGTCTTTACAACAAGAAGAACTGGACAAATGGAAAAACAATGACTATTCTTGGACCTATCAGAAAACTGATGTTGCAGGACAAAATGCCACCTGGAAATCTGAAAAGACAGGTGAAGCTAGAGAGTCATACTGAGATCTGCTCGTGCAGAGAAGCTACTGGAGCCATTCACTGGTAGGAACACTTAAATGGTAACTTTGACAAATTACTAGAGGCTGACTGTGGACTAACTTGAAAGTGAGAAACTCCTAGGGGCGTAATCTTAGGAGGACCTCCACACTTTCATGGACATTACCTCCAGGAAGCTTGCCAGGATCTCACAGTGAAGATCCAAGGAAGATTCCCATTTCACCTTGGCAGGAAGAGAGGATAAGTAATCCTTGTGAAATATACCCAGAGCCTTCTCCATAAAAGAGTCCTATTTTCCAAGGGGAAAAGATTTTATCAGAGCCTTGTCTCAGAATCATGGAAAAGGATAGTCCTCTCAATTGAGCCCCCTCTAGCCTGCCTGTCTCACCTAAAGGGTGGGGGAGGGGAATCTATACTAGAAGAAACACTTGTCAAGGTCAGAGGGCAGAGACACATGTCTACTAAAAGATTTGATATAATTGGAAGATTATAGAAAACTCCCCCTCAGCATACCTTACCACCACACTGACTGGATTCCAGGACGCTACCAGTGGATTACAGATAAAAGAGCTGCGCAACACAGACTCTCTCTGAGGATGAGCAGCTAGGGAGACCCAAAGTCAAGAGAGGAGATAAAAACAAGAATAGTAGAGTAGTTTGAAGCCATTGGTACCCACAACTACAACAGACATAAAACAAAGCCCCAATCCTAGCCATATGAACATCAATCTCATTGTAGAGGGCTGTTTACCCCAGTTCCCATTACCCAATACAATACGTCTGGATTTCAACAAAAATTTACCAGGCATGAAAAAGATGAGAAAAACACAGTCAGAAGGGACAAATAAAGCAGTAGAACCGAATTCAGGTATGGCAGAGATTTTGGAATTATCAAACAGATAATTTAAAATTATTATGATTAATATATTAAGAGCTCTGTATGATTGGTTTTATGTGTCAACTTTGGCTAGGCTATAGTAGTCAGTTATTCAATTAAATACTAATATAGGTGTTGTGAAAGCATTTCACAGATGTACTAACATCTATAATCAGCTGTCCTTGAGTAAAGGACATTTTCCTTGATAATGGGGACGGGTCTTCTTCAGTCAATTAAAATGCCTTATGAGGAAAACTGAGGTTTCCCAGAGGAAGAATAAATTCTGTCTCAAGACTGTGGCATCAGCTCCTACTCAAGAGTTCCAACCCATTGGCCTGTACTACTACGCTGTAGATCTCAGACTTTCAGCCCCCACAATTGCATAAGTCAATTCCTTGAAATAAATAAATAGCCTCCCCCCTATACACACACAGAGATCCAACCATATATATTTCTTTTAATAACCCTGACTGATACAGGCTGTAATGGAAAAAATAGACAATCTGCAAGGACACATGGATAATATAAGCAGAGAGAAAGAACAAAAGGACATGCTAGAAGTAAAAAACACCATAAGAGAGATGAAGAATGTCTTTGATGTGTTCATCAGTAGACTTGACATGGCTGAAGAAAAATCAGTGAGTTTGAGTGTAGGTCAACAGAAACTTCCCAAACTGAAATGCAAAAAGAAAAATAAATGAAAAAGGTACAGAATATCCAAGAACTGTGGGATAATTTTAAAATCATAACATATATGTGATTGGAATGCCAGAAGTAGAAGAAAGGGTAGAATAAATATTTGAAGTAATAACTGCTGATAACTTTCCTAAATTAATAACAGACATCAAACCATAGATCCATGTATCTCAAAGAACAACAAACAGGATAAAACAACACAAAACAAAACTATACCTAGGCATATCATATTCAAATTGCAAAATACCAAAAAAAGAGAAAATCTTGAAAGAAGCCAGACCAGGGTTTGGGGAGTAAAGGTTACTTATACAGGAAAAACAATAAAGAATAAGAATTACAGCATACTTATCATCAGAAACCATGCAAGCAAGAGAAGAGTGGACTAGAATATTTAAAGGGTTGAAAGACAAAAAGAACCAACTAGCCAATTCTATACCCAGCAAAATTATCCTTCAAAACTGAAGGAGAAATAAAGATTTTCTCTGGCAAACAACACCTGAGGCAATTCACCATCAGACCTGTCATTCAAGAAATGTTAAAAGATTTTCTGCAGACAGAGGGAAGATGATATAGGTCAGAAACTTGGATCTACATAAAGAAGGGAAGAGTTAGAGAAGGAATAAATGGAAGTAAAATAAAATCTTTAATTTTTCTTATTCTTAACTGGTGTAAAAGATAACTGTTTGTTTAAAGCAATAATAGTAACAATGTATTAGGAGATTATGTGTATGGATAAGCGAAATGAAGGACAGCGATGTCACAAGGAATGGGAAAAGGGATTGGGAACACATGGCTATAAGATGTCTATACTACATGTGAAGGTGAATAGTGTTATTTGAAGGTGTACATAAATTAGTGAAAAATGTATATTGAAAATTCTAGAACAACTACTAAAAATTCGTTTTTTCTTTTTAAAAAAGGCAGTAGTCCTAGGTAGTTTTCTTTCCTTTTTTTTTTATATAATTTTATTTATTTATTCCCCCAAAGCCCCAGTAGATAGTTGTATGTCATAGCTGCACATCCTTCTAGTTGCTGTATATGGGACGCGGCCTCAGCATGACCGGAGAAGCGGTGCATCGGTGCGTGCCCGGGATCCAAACCCTGGGCCGCCAGCAGTGGAGCGTACGCACTTAACCGCTAAACCACGGGTCCGGACCTAAAAATTCTTGAAAGAGGTATAATTGATACTCTAAGAGAGAAGATAAAATGGAATCATACAAAAACCTCAATTAAAACCAGAGATGGCAGAAAAATAAGCCACAGGCAACCAATAGAAAATAGTTACAAACATGGTTGGTATTAATCTAAATATATCAATACTTACATTAAATGTGAATGGTTTAAACACACCAATTAAAAGACAGATGTTGTCAGAGTGGACAACAAAACAAGACCCAAATATATCTTGTCTAAAAGAACAGAGAGACAGCTGAAAATCCAAAATTAACTGGAAACTAAACAATACATTTCTAAAAATACTTGGGTCAAAGGGGAAGTCTCAAGAGTAATTAAAATGTATTATTGAATGAAATGAAAATGAAAATACAACTTATCAAAATGTGTGGTATGCAGCAAAAGCAGTGCTTAGAGGAAAATTTATAGCATTAAATGGAAAAGAAGAAAGATCAAAAAAATCAACAACTTTCCACTTTAGTATACTAGAGAAAAAAGTGCAAGTTAAGCCTAAAGCAAGCAGAAAAAAAAAACAATAAAAATTAGATAAGAAACAAATGAAATTGAAAACGACAAAAAAAATAGAGAAAATTAACAAAACTAAAAGCCAGTTCTTTGAAAAGATCATTAATATTTATAAAGCTGTACCAGCACAATCAAGAAAAAAAATATTGGACACAGTTTACCAATATCAGAAATGAAAGAAGGTTCATTCCTCCTGACTACATGGACATTAAAAAAATAATAAAGAATTACAATGAACAACTCTATACCCACAATTTTGAATACTTAGAAGAAATGGACCAATTCTTTGAAAGACACAATTACTAAAATGTATGCAAAAACAAATAGATTACCTAAATAGGCCTACATCTATAAAGAAACTGAATCAATAACTAATAGCCTTCCAAAACAATCACCAGGCCCAGATGGTTTCACGAGTGAATTCTACCAAACACTTAAGGAAGAATTTATACCAATTCTCTATAATCTCTTTCAGGGGATAGAAGCAGAGGGAGCACTTCCTAACTCATTCTATGAGGCCAGAACCTCCCTAATATCAAAAGGAGATAAAGATTTTACAAGAAAGGAAAACTACAAACCAATATCTCTCTTGATGCAAAAATATTCAACAATATATTAGCAAATTGAATCCAACAACGTACAAAAACACTTAGACACCATGACCAAGTGGGATTTATCCAAGGTATGCAAGACTATCTCAACATTTGAAAATCAAACAAGTAATCCATCACATCAACAGGCTAAAGAAGAAAATTCATACAATCATATCAACAGATGCAGAAAAAGCATCTGACAAAATTCAACACCCATTCATTAAAAAACAAAAACTCTCAGAAAACTAGGACTAGAGAGGAACTTCCTTAATTTGATAAAGAATATGCACAGAAATGTATACAATGTTATAAACCAATGTTACTGCAATAAACAAACAAACAAACAAACAAAAAAGAATATGCACAAAAAACCTATAGTTAACATCATACTTGATGATAAACTGGATGCTTCCCCCTAAAATCAGGAATAAGGCAAGAATGTCCTCTTTTATCACTCCTATTACACATCATACTGGAAGTCCTAACTAGTTCAATAAGCCAAGAAAAGAAAAGAAAATGTATAGAGATTGGAAAGGAAGAAATAAAACTGTCTTTATTAGTAGATGACAATATTCTATGTAGAAAATTCTAAAGAATCCTCAGAAATACTCCCGGAGCAAGTATAGCAAGGTTTCAAGATACAAGGTTAATATGCAAGAGCTGATTGCTTTCCTATATTCCAGCAGTGAACAACTGAAATGAGAAATTTAAAAATAATATCATTTACAACAGCTCCAAAAAATAAAATACTTACAGTATAACTCTAACAAAATATGTATGGGACTTTTATGCAGAAAACTACAAAACATTTCTGAAAAATTCAAAGAAGATCTAAATGAATGAAGACATACTTCATACTTCATGGATTCATCAATAATGTTAACATCTCAATTTTCCAAACTTGATATACAGATTCAATGGAATCCCAATCAAAATCCTAACAAGCTATTTTGCAGATATCTACAAATTGATTCTAAAGGTTATATGAAAAGGCAAAAGAACTAGAATAGCCAACATAATACTGAAGAAGAATAAAGTCAGAAGAATGACACTACCCAACTTCAAGACTTACTACAAACCTATAGACATCAAGAGAGTGTGATATTATCAGTCAAAGAATAGACACGTGGATGAATGCAAGAGAACAGACCTACACAAATATAGTCAACTGATCTTTGACAAGAGAGCAAAGGCAACCAAATGGAGAAAGAATAGTTTTTTCAACAAGTGATTATGGAGCAACTGAACATCCACATGAAAAAAAAAGAATCTTGACACAGACCTTATACTTTCACAAAAATTAAATAAAAATGTAAAAATGGATCATAGACCTTAATGTAAAACTATAAATCTTCAATAAGAAAACATAGACTTAAATGTATATGACCTTAGGTTTGGTGATATTTTTAGATATAATACCAAATGTATGAACCCTGAAAGAAAATAATGCTAAGTTAGACTTCATTAAAATTAAAAACTTCTGCTCTACAAAAGATGCTGGTAAGAGAATGAAAAGACAAGCCTGACACTGGCAGGAAATATTTGCAAAACATATCTTATAAAGTACTTCTATTCAAAATATACAAAGAACACTTAAAACTCAATAATAAGAAAACAAAAAATCTAATTTAAAAATGGGCAAAAGATGTGATCAGACACCTCACCAAAGAAGATACACAGATAGCAAATAATCGTAGGAAAAGATGATCAGTATTATTTTTCATTAGGGAATTGAAAATTAAAACAAGAATGAAATATCTCTCCACACCTATAAATGGTGTAGACACTCTGGAAAACTGTTTGCAGGGTTCCTATAACCTTAAGTTTCGTAAGACCTAGCATTGGCACTCCAAGGTATTTATCCAACTAATTTGAAAACTTTTGTCCATACAAAACTCTGCATGCAACTGTTTATAGTATATCTATTCACAATCGCCAAAAACTGGAAACCACCCAAATATCCTTCAGTGGATGCATAACAAAATGGGATACAAACAATAGGACAGTACCCAATAATAAAAAGAACTATTGATACACCAGACATGGGTGAATCTCAAAGGCATAACGGTGAATAAATAGTCAGTTTCAAAATGTTGCATATTGCATAATTCCATGTATAAAAAGACAAAACTACAACAATGGAGAACACATCAATGGTTGCCATATACCAGGACAGACTAGGGTTTGGGGAGGGTGTGGCTACAAAAGGGCCGCACAGGGGAGTTCTTCGGGTGATGTATCTTGACTGTGCTGGTGGTTACAGGAATCCAAACGCGTTTAAAAATTACAGGAGTGTACATCAAAAAAAAAAAAAAAGAGTCAACTTTACTGTTTATTCATTTAAGAAGTCAAATAAATTACTAAATAATATTAAACATATATATAATGTTTAAAACCAAGCAAAAATTCCTAAACTAGGAGCAAAATAATGATCAAGAATCGCATGAGGGTGGTACTAGTTATCTGTAATATAAGGTATTATTTGGAAGAGGGGACGTGGTTACACCGAAAGGGTGATGTGAGAGTGGGCAGAGAGCACTGGGCAGGACTTGACACCAGCGAGGGGACCATCTCAAGTGGGGGCGGGAAAAAGCATTAAGAAGAAGGCAAGAAACAAACGGGGAAAGATCAGAGAACCGGTTTAACACGCAAAAGGACCAACTCTGAATTACATGTGATGCATTGGCCCCGGAGCAGGGCTTGGAAGTGGAGCCAAGACAGGATGGGTGGCAGAAAGTTTGGGATACTTAGGAAAAAAGAGCGAACAGAGAGGAAGAAATGAGAAAGGCAGGCTACTTAAGGAGCGTTTCCTGCAGCCCGGGAGGCAGGTACCAAGGGGCACCAGGAAGGGCGAGCGTGGGAGCGCGGACGCGGGGGCGCGGACGCGGGGCGGCGCTGCGCTCTCCTCGGAGCTCCCGTCCGTGGCGCGCGTCGTGGCCGCGAGCACGCGCGCTCCGAGGCCGGCCGGCGGGGCGCAGGAGGAGCGCGGCGCGCGCACGCCCATGAGAGGCGGGGGCGGGCGCGGCCGCGGCCGGTGACGTCAGGGGAGGGCGCGCGCCGGACCGCCGCAGGCGGAGCCAGGAGGCGGGCGCTGCGCGGGGCCGCGGGCGGAGCGGAGGGGCGCGAGGGGCGGAGCGGAGCGCGGGAGGAGGCGGGGGAGGAGAGGCCCCGGAGACCGCGAGCGGCAGCTGGGGAGGGGGCAGCGGAGCCGGAGCGCGAGCAAAACAGCTGATCTGATTTTTCCTTTAAAGCAAGAGAAAATGGAAGTCGGGTAGCGGCGACTGCGGCGCTGCGGGCTGAGCGAGCAGAGCGGCGCGGCGCGGCAGGTGAGACGGCGCTGGCCCTGGTGCTGCCGGCGG
Organism: Diceros bicornis minor; assembly: GCF_020826845.1. Classification (NCBI taxonomy): domain Eukaryota; kingdom Metazoa; phylum Chordata; class Mammalia; order Perissodactyla; family Rhinocerotidae; genus Diceros; species Diceros bicornis. The sequence goes on from NC_080744.1 coordinate 77,768,438, forward strand.
CGGCGGGGCCGGGGCCGCGGACGAGGCAGGTGCGCTGTCCGAGCGCGGGCGCCGGGTCCCTCCGCGGCGAGGCAGGTGGGCGCAGAGGCCAGGCGGCCCTGGGGCCAGGGCGCGGGGGCGCGAGGGGCGCGGGGGTCGCGGGCCCCGCGCGGGGCTCGCCGGCGCGTCTGCATTGCGGGCTCCGGTTCGGACCCCGCGGGCGCCGCGGCCACCGGCTCCGGCCCGGCGCGGCGCGGCGCGCGTCTCCCGGGCAGGGCGCGGCGCTCCCGCTGGGTCAGAGGCGGCGTTTCCTCGTGGTTCCTTGGCTGTCTGCACTGGAACGTGATGACAGGCGTGAGGAGACCGGCCCTTGGTCCCTGTGGGCGCCCCGGGGGTCCAGGAGCGCCGGCAGACTCCCAGGCACGGCCTGGCCGGGGAGCAGCGCGTGAGGCCGCTAGCCGGGCGCCCGGCTGTAGCTGCGTGGGCCCCCGAGGGCCGGTGCACCGCTCGCTCGCTTCGCTGGGTCAGGCTGGACAGCAGGCGAACCGTTAATGCAATTTGGCTGTGAACCGGAGACCTTCCCTAGTATCTTCTCACTGAAGGGTGAAAAATTGCATCTACTGTGCTTTAGGTGTTCCTTTAAATTTGGGAGATGTCAGTGATGTCATCATTAACAAAAACTTTCCTTCATTGGACACAACCGCTCAAGTGTGCCCTCCTCTCGGTGCCGCTATTGCAGCCCTTTGAGAATCTTTGCAATAAAATGGATTTGCCTTTGCTCCCTAAACTCAACAGCTTTACACGAGTGAAAACCGTTTTTATTTATATTAATCGGCTTGAGAATTAGTAGATTTTGAGAGTGGCTGAAGGGAAACTTGTTAGATCCCCGCGAATCTGGGAATCACTTCATCCACAGCACAAGCATCCAGGGGAAAGTCATGCATGACACTCACATCCTTATTGCCTCCCCTTATCTTTGTAAATGAAAGTGAACCGTGAGATGAAACATTTAAAAAGATATTGTATTTGATTTGGCAGATGATGCGTCCAGGGACAGTGGTGCCTAAGTCTTACAGGCCTTGATTGCTTCAGGAAAATCTACAGGTCTCTTTCCTTCTCCATCACTGCCCCCCTCCCCAGGATGGCTCTGGGAGCAGCCTTCCCTGGGGAATGGGGTGGCAGCTTCTCTGGGGTCGTCCCTGCCTTTCATTTCCTTACCATGGCAGCTGTGTGTCCCACCAGCCGCCAAGGCCAGTTCAACACCCAGAGAGGGTGGACAGAGTGCAGAGGCTAGAGAACTACCTGCACAGCACACCAAATTATGGGGGAATTTCCCCCTAAATGTGAGCAGCATGTCATCATTATCGTGTGAGTGTTCCATTAGTACGGACTGTTATGGGAACAAAAGTAAGCAAGTTCCCAAGACAGTTTGCATATCTACTTAAGCCTATCATATCGAAAGGATATTCAATAAGGGACAAAAGTATTGACATTTTTGTATTTAATACTTAATGACTACTCTTAATTGGTTAAAATAAGCATGCTTTAAATTATTAGTGAGATCATATTGGGTCTGTAAGGAATTTAATACCATATGCCACGAAAAAGTTTGAGTGTGGTCAGGAACATGAAGCTTTGGAACCCTGGATCGGTGTGAAGAAAATGGAGAAGCAGTGGTTTGCATTAGGCCCTTGAGGTTCAGGGTGGCAATGGATGGAAACCAGTGCTGTATGGAGTCTTGCCAAGCGTGGGTCTCAGCTTGGATCCCGTGTGGCTGGTGCCCCCTTAGGAAGTAACTACTGAGGCTGTCTGCCCTGGTGGAGGCCAGCACTAGGGTTGTCAAGAAGCTGAGCTGTCTGTTCTCACCCTGTGCAGAAGGGGAGGGGCATCTCCCTCTGAAGCAAGCAGTGTACATGGCCTCTCATCTCCTGAAGATGCCAAATTTATTCACAATGGCCAGGCTGCGTGAGACAGGAAGCCTTGTAGCAGAATTGTCTCCAAATGTGCATCTTTTCAGAGACTTTGTCCCTGCTCCATAGTTGCTTTAGAACTTGGGCTCTTAAGTCATGGCTGAGATTTTTCTATAATTGAAGTATTCTCAGTAGTATGAAAATTGGTTTCTAAGGCTCTGGGCTGTGAACTCTTTAGAAATTGAGTCTGTGAAACCACTCTGGCCACATATCCATTTTTCTTTCACCTCTAGACCTTTGAAAATATGCACCATATTAACTCACTGTATTATTTGTGAAAATAAAAATGGCAAGTGTTTCCACTAAATCTTTAGGTATTCATCACTTAGTTCCTAAAACATTTAAAAAAACAATCACTTTAAAGCGTCTTCATCCCCTTTTTATGCTTAGAGTATCATGTCTTCCGTTTCTAAGAGCCAAAATTGCCTTGGTTTTTCTTTTTTGTTCCCTTTGAATCTTAAGGTCATTTATTCCTGTCTTAGGCCTAGGGAATAAAGGCTGAGTCAGCTCCCGTGGGGCCAGCAGGGGGCGTGCTAAACGCGGTTTGGCGAGCCTCTACCTGAGCCACCTTGAGAGAGGATCCGGGATCGCCAAGGTTGGGGGAGTGTGCGTGTGCGCGCAAGTGTGTGCGCCGCACCACTGTGTGCCTGTCGCCCAAGGGATGGTAACTGAAGGAAGGACGGGCACATAACTTCCAGAACGCGGGCCTTCCTCGATGGGGCAGGGAGATTGCTTTAATGGCTCCTAGTTTTTGGAGAGTGGCTCTTGGTTCTAGTCTGAAAATTCAGTGCCGTCTCAGTCTGCAGAAGCGAGAGTGTTGGCTTGGGGAGGAGCAAACCGGCCTGGTGGAACTGTGGGCCAGCATCCTGATCCTGGTGAGGGCACGATGGTGCCAGCCAGGACAGCCAGCGGAAATGCCCCCAGCTCGCCTTTAATGTTTTCTCTTGGGTTTGACTCCTATTGACTTAAACCCTGGGACTCTGTGTCAGTGGCAACTCCCAGGGGGTTTATCTGCCTGTCTTGTCAGGATGATTGGCCTCAGGGTTTCTCTGATGGAGAAAAGCAAATGTTGAATCACTATGTTTCTTTTGCCGTAGAAAATGAAAACAGGAGAATCAAGAGGCAACTGTGCTTTTCACTTAAATGTGCTTAATGTGACTTTAAGTGTGTGCCAGGTTATTCATTAGCAAGTTCCCAGTGAGGCTTCTCCTAGCGGGAATTGAGTCTAGAGAAGCCAACTCCTGCCTGGAGGGTCATCTTGCTAAGCTGGGATGGGTGTTTCCTGTGGCTGGGATGATCATCGCAGTATCTAGGGATGTGTTGAAAAACAAAGACTCCTCGCTCTTCCCCAGGTTTCTCATGGAGCCCACAGGGAAAAGGGAAACATCACACTTTGAAGGGAAAAGATCTGCTAGAGAACTATCCAAATGCTGTGACTGGACATTTCTTTATACTTCTTATTCTGTCGAAAATGCACGTAAAACCGAATTATTGATTTCAAGGGGGCAAATGGGAATAATTTGTGTTTCGGCTTTGTGCTGAACCATGCTCTTCACTTGGGGCATTTTAAATGGCTACGGGGGAAGTGCCACTAGATAAAAACACAGGTGGCACCTGATCCTTTTAGAAGATGTTCATCCTGAGGATGACCACAGAATACCCTACTCAAAGGGAATCCTGAGATCCACTTGCGTTTAAATGGAAACAAAACATGCCAGTTCCATTTTGTAATAGATCTAATTGGAAAATATTTTACCCTTGAAACTTGGGAGTTGAGTTTTCTTTGGTAGACTTGGTAGACTGCTGCATCCACAGGCATTCTCTGTGTCATACTAAGAATAAGATGGCCTTAGCACAACGAGACAGAGTGGGCAAGGGAGGAGCTGCCTTTGCCACACTTTGAGGACGGAGTTCTTTATCATTCGTAGCAACAGACTGGAGAAGTGGTTGAAAATAAGTCTTTAAATTCTGAAATTGGCAGATGGGCTGGATGCTGTCTTATTACCTGGCTGCATTGTGGAGGCAAGATTAGCTGGCTGGTTTGCACGCAATATCTCTTGAACAGGAGGCGGTGGGGGGCAAGGTAAACACTGGAATTAGGAGGGAGTAGACCCTTCATTTCCTCCTGCATCAGCCACAGCCGGCCACCTTGGATGAGGCATGGCCCGGTCATGCTCTAGGCTCCTCACGAGAAAAGGAGAGAGTTAGCCTCACATGTCTCCAAGGGCTTATCTAGTAAAACTGCATGATTCCACGAAACCCTGGTCCTTGCTGTTACAGATTTCTGCTGTGCACCATCTCACATTCTGAGAAGTCAAATGTACATTAATGCTGATGCAAATTCTAAATGCATCTCTCTTGGTTTAAGCAGATAAGTCTAAAGTAAACTCATTTTGAGTTTCTCTTTCCAAGGAAATATTTTCCATTTGAGCTTGGTTTACTCTTACATAGTTTTGCTTATAAATATAATGGAAATTTGATATCTGAATGAATGTACATGAGTAAGATGCTGTATTGACTTTTATGAAAGATAAAATGAGACCTTTGAAATTCATTTCCTTTTCTGTGCCACGTTTCATTCAGTTGTTTTGTCAGATTACTGCAGTTTCACGTGGTGCTAAGGATTGGTATGAACAGACCACCCAGCCGCCCCTCTGTGAGATTAACTTAAGTTTCTCAGTTCCTGAAACAGGAGCTCAACCCGGAGAGGGCGGCTTCGTGGGGCAGGAGCAGGTGTCTCAGGTGCTGTCCCTCCAGGTTGAGCCTTGCTGCCTCTGTCTGAGAAGACCCTGTTCTGCTGACCCTGGGGCTGACACACCCATGATTTACCCCCATCATCTCTGTGCTTCCAGTTTAGGATTGTCTGTGACATGGGGCTCTTCTGGTTTTTAAAGTAAGCTCAGGATTGGCCTAGCACATCCATCGTGGAAGAGACCACACAGAGCACCACGTCCTGGGACACGTTGTACCCTCCTCCCACCCCTAAAACTGCATCGGGACCCTTTTATCTTGGGGTTCAAAGACTACGGTTATAATCCATTTCTCCACAGTTCCTCTAGTATGATTGTGAAGCTTGGAGAAAATGTGTGTTATTGAAGTATGGGAAACATATTTGCATGAGTAATTTTTCATGCCTTTAAAAAAGATCGTTCCACATCCAAGATATACATAGTTAACTTTGTGTTTTTAAAATATGTGAACTGGAATATTTGTTTTGTCAGTCTTTTAAATAACAACATACCATCTCTTGAAAGAATTACCACTTAAGAGTAAAAATAAATGGGACAAGTTGCCAGCCGACTTGGAGGGGTGACAAGCTGTGTGACCTTGGGCACAGTCCCAGGTGGCCCCCAGGGGAGAAGGTCTGCTCCGGCCTCCTGCAGGCTTCAAGGAGGAACAGATGGGAGTGTACACAGTGGGTGCTTAAATTCCAAAGGGCCATCAGTTGTTCCGGTAAAAGGAATTGGAGACAGAATATGTCTGTCTCATTCACCACTAGCCCAGTTTCTCTCCCTTGTCAGTTGATGGATTTACAGTTGGCACTTGTAACTCAAGGCATTGTGGATGGACTTGCTCTGACTTTTTATATAGAGGAAGGAGGAGGCCTGGGTAAGAAAGACGGAGGACCTTCTATGGCTTGGTGATGCTTATAGTTTATCTAGAGTCATTAGCCAGCTCTGTTAAAACATGGTAAAGGAAGTTTCTTGTAATCAGAGTAGACTGCAAACTTCCTGAGAATTGGGCCGTGTTTCCTACATCTTGGGTGCTGCTGGGCATGCAAATAGCGGGCCCCCAAGGGCTCACTGGATGGGATCATAACAGTACACATGTTCTGAGTCTTGGAGTTGATGAAAGATTAGTCCTTTACATGGACAACTGGGAGGTGGGGGAGAGGACAGAGAAAAGCATTCCAGAGGCGGATCCTGCCAGTCGATGTCAGTGAGGGGCAGTGACTGTGACCTGAGGTCCTGCCAGCATGGATGGTTTTGGCATTTACCCCTGGGAGAGGTGCATGGCCAGGCTGGTGTCTGCACCTCTCTCTCCACCCTACCTTGCAGGGCCTGCTGCCGTTCCCAGAACAAGTCTCTGGGCTCTGAGACCGTGGGGTGTTGACTGTGGTGAGGGTTGCAGAGGTCTCTGTGCCACCTCAAGGACCATGCAGGCCCACGTGGGAGGAAGTGGCTCCTCTGCATGCCTTGTTGCTTATTAGGTTGAGTGAAAGCTCTGTGGCTATCTGTTTAACTTGGCACTGTGGGTGTGCAATTATTGGTAGACAAATTGAAAGGCCAAACTGGATCTCTTGGGAACATGTGGCCTGGAATTGCAAGGATTGTTGCAGTTTATGTACGCATCCCTTGATTATTGCATTTGTAAAGCCAGTCTTGTCTGAGGTGCTGGCTGTGAACTGAGCCCTCAGGTCCACTGGGTTGGAAGTGGCCACTTGACTCTGGGTTATCAGGCATGGCATGTGCTGTCAGCTCGGGTGTCTCCCCGGGATTTTCTGCCTGCACTGGGCGAGGTCGACAGGATTTCCTTAGATTTCTTCCATCAAATTTGCCTTATCCCGTAAACGGTCTGGCAGGTGATGTGTTCAGAAAAGCATTGTCACAAAGGATGCTTAAGGCATCAGTGACCCCGGGGAGGGGTCAATAGGGGCAAGTAATTCCACTGCTTAGCATTTGGAGTTTGTTAGAAGAAGATCAGTGTGTTGTTGCATTTACGTTAAACTTCTTCCATGCCCGTGGAGTCATTGGAGGCCAGGAATGTGGACATGGATGGGCATTTGCATGTGACCCTGCCACCTGCTTTGGTCGCCTGCTGTGGTGAAGACTGGCCTGGCTTGCTGGGGAGAGAGCTCCCAGCCCAGAGATGGCCGCCTTCGGGCTTCAGCCCCAACTTTGGAAACATTCTCTAGGTCTTAATTTCTCATGTAAAATGAAGAAATGTAGCGGCCTGCCTTCTGATACCCCATTCAACTCCATGATTCTGGGCAAAGTAATTCCCTAGTTCTCTCCAAGTGCTGACTGATCTGGGCAAAGAAAGCCCTGCTCAGCGCTGTGAGAGAACGGGTAGGAGAAATTAGGTGTCTTTTAAAAATATTTGTATCCATTTCTTGGACTGAGGAGAATATGGAGCATTTTAACAAGTATTTATAATTACCAGTGAGTTGTGCGGACACCATTTCTCCTTCTGACTATTAAGCTCCTCAAGGAGAAGGCTGTGCATTAGTCCTTATTACATCTCCGAGGCACCTTGTTCAGAACAGGCTCTCAATTAATGTTTGTTAAATGCATTTAATAGTCCTGTGGGAATTAAAATTAGAAATTTAATTATTCTTTCCAGAATTGTTTGGCTCCCATGAGTTCAAAAAGTGTTGTAGTTGAGAATGTGGCTTATATAAAATTTGAAACATTTTCAAACTTCAACCCTGAGTTTGAAAGTATGCAAAATAAACAAAACCCAGATTATTTACTGATTCGCTGTAATGGGACTTGCTTGTCCTTCGTTCTAAGGGGAGCAACAGTTTCAAATTTTCCATCATATGTATCACAAACACTGTATGCAGTCTTAGGGAATATTAGCTACATCCCTATGATAACACAAATTATTGCACTCTAGAGTTTTAAGAACTCTCCTCCCCACCTTGCTTTTCCCTGTCTGGGGTTGCAGAGGGGCCTTGAAACTGAAGCGTTCTGTGCCATCCGCGCTGCACAGCCAGGGGCGTGGGACCTCAGGGCTGACGCTTCCTTTGGCCCTTCCTCCACATCCTGACTGGTCAGCAACTGCGCTGGCCACTCTGGTCCTGACCAGCACTGCCCTCTTGCTACCTGCCACGCCTCTCTCGTGGGCTCATCTCCCAGCCCTAAAGGGTCCCCAGGGTGCTGCTGGACCCTTGGACCTCACCTCTCTACCACTGAGCAAGATTCCTATCACCTGCCTTAATGTGATTTCAGTTTGGCAAGAAAATAAGATCTATCTACCTTCCCCTAATAGAATAGAACCTCGACACCGTGATGTACAGGTCTGTCCCCACAGTATTGAGGGGAAATGATGCTTTCTGGATAAAGTACTGCTAGGAAATTTTTCTTTTAAGTAATTAGTCTTCTCTGTTGTTGTCTCATTTCAGTGTTCTCTATCCTGCAAAAGTTGCCCAATAAGAACTGAACCACTGTACACATGATAATAAAGTGAGGGCTCAGAGCAGAAAAGCCCTTGAACAGAATGGAAAGTCTGTGGTTCTTCCTCTACCCCCAACACTCTGGGTGCACCTGGGATGAGCTCTGAAGGCCAAGTGTGGGACCCTGGAGGGCGACGAGGGTGGGCATTATAAGAAAAGGCGTGTGATCAAGTATTAACCCTTTGTAGTACAGGAGTGTCCAGGGGGTCAGGGAGGGGGAAAGTCGAGTGTTAAGGGTGCAGTGGAGCAGTCTAGCATGAAACCCAGACCCCCTGACCCTAAGCGTGCTTCCTGTCACACTATTCCTAACAGGGAGGAGGAAAGCAGAGACGTTTTCCGAGCAGGAAGCCATACTGGCCGTCTACTCCCCTGTGTGGTGGGACCACCTGTCTCAGTTCACAAAGCTGCCAAGCCCGCAGCAGGGCAGGACCCCAGGTTCCTGATACCCCTACCCATCGGTTCCTCATGTTGCCCAAGAGGCAGGCAATGACCTTTTGCCTCAGATTCCTATGACATTCAATGGATCAGCGGAGAAAGACATGAGAAAGCACCCCTGGAATGGACACCTAGCTGCCCCAGCAACAGACCCCACAAGGGCCTCGGGTGCTGGCCTGGGCCAAGCAGGGGTGACATCAGGAAAACTGGGCATTGCACGATCTTTGGACAGCTTCTAGGGTGGTGGAGAAGCCCCACATGAAGGTACCACGTGGGCAGAGTGCAGACGTGGGGAGCCATGGCTTCCTCCATGGTGGCCAGGCAGGGTCGAGGGGCTCCACAGCCCAGGCACGTTCCCAGGGGGAGGCGGAGCCCTTCACAATCCCAGCTTCAGTTTCTTCATCTGGACATGAGGCTGCACTTTATAAATTGTGTAAGATTATACAAGTGTAAGAAACTCTTTTTGCTAACACTCGTCATTGCAGTTACTTTTCAAAAGCACAGTGAAAACATGGAGGAAACGTAGGAAGAGCATAAGTCACTTGGAGACATGTAGAATTTGGCATGAAGCTGGTAGATGACTCGCAGTGGCTCCCAGAGAATGGCCTGCAGTTTTGCTAGTGCTAGACTCATGCGCTGAAAGCAGGCAAGGGTCAACCATAATCAGGCTGCAGGTCATTTCTGTGGGACCCAGTAGGCATGAGGCTGCCACCCTGTTCCCTGGGGCTTCCCTACTCCCTCTCTGTGGGTTACCATTTTCCCCAAATCCCTGGGCTAGTGAAACTTGAGGAGCCTGTTTTTGACCCCTGTGCTCCTGCTGAACATTCCCAGGCACTTGGCTGAGACCAACCCCGTGAGTGTCTCCTGGATGGATCCCCATGCTCAAGGCATTGAGTGGAGTCGGTCCATGTCAGGCCCCTGCCCTGACTGCCCAGTGGCCTTGCGCTTGCTTTCTCTGGCCACTCCCATGGGGTCTTGCAGGCCTGGCCTGCTCTGCTTTCCAGAGTGTCCAAAGGGGATGCTGTGGGCGCTCAAGTGCTGCAGAGGAGCCCATTAGTGCCCAGGCTGGCCTGGATGAGACAGCTCCAGCCCTGGGCCCCTGGGAAAGGTGTGTAGGAGAGGCTGTTCTTTGGGGCTGGACACACGGGGTTTTATTTCCATTGGTGCTGCCTCCTGCTGTGAGTCCCTGGCTGAGTCATGTCATCTCCCAGCCTCGGTGTTCCCACAGGTGATACCTGCCTCACAGGTGACAGCATGTCCAGGGCACCTGTCAGTTCCCTGTGGCTTCTCTCCCAGCCCCTCTTTCTTCAGGACAGAGCCCAAACTGCCTGGGCATTAATTCCTTTCCAGTGGGGTTCCGGAGAGACCTGCCCCATCGCTGCAGACCTCGGGGAGCTTGGCGAGGGGTCTCACTGCTCTGAGCCTCCGTTTCCTCATTGTGAAATGGGGATGAGACCAGGCACCTCATGGGGCTGTTGCAAGGGCTACAGGGGTCGGTCGTCAGGTGCTCGTCGTCAACAATTAGAGAGGTCACCTGGGAAAGGGAGGGGCTTGTCCAGGAGCAACCACCTTCTTCATAAGCTCATGGGATGCTCTAGGACTGAAAATAGCCTGGAGCCAGAGAGGGCAATATACACCCTTTGTGTATATGTCAGAATTTCCTTGGGCATTTTCCTTTTTAGGGAGCACACCGAAGGATTGTTCAAACCTTTGTTCAGTGTGCACCATTGACATTAATTTTTTAATAGATTATTGATGAGTTTAACATGTGGAGGGCAGAGGGAGTTGAGAAGAAGGCGGCCCTTACTGAGCTCCACTTTGTACTTGGTGTTTTGAATATAACCATCTGTTTAGGGGAAACTTTTTGTAGGACATGTTTCTTAAGATGTACTGAAATCTAGAAAGATAAAACTGATACAGAACTTCCCAAATCCTGCCCCCGGCATCACAGTCCTTCTTGTGCATACAGAAAGGTGGAAGGGTGGACATTAAACCATAAAAATAGAGCCTTACTATTTTTGCTCTTTTCTTTTTCCTTTGCTTTTTCAATGTTTTTTCATGAAAAAGTTAGTATTTGCATAGGTTAGCAGAATTCAAACAAAACAAGAGTATAGAGTAAAATGTGAGTCGTTTTCTTATCCCAGACCCCAGTCCCTCTCTCAGGGGACACCACTGTTAATTGCTCCTGTGTATCCTTCTAGAAATATTCTGTGGACGTCCAAGTATGTATCTTTTTTTCATGTTTAAACACATAAGAGCATACAGTACCCATTGTTCTCCATTTTCCTTTTTTCTCACTTAATCGTGTTGGAGATTATGTTTTTAGTCTATAATATATGCTATTTAAAAAGTATTCGCTTGAATTTTATTTTTATTTAATAATGAAGGATTTACTGAATTTAAACTTAAAGTCTTATTTCTTGGAATGTGAAAGTTCCTAAAACATCTCTTTCCTGGTTTGGGTAGGTCAGCCTGTGGTTACCAACGTAACCCCAGACCACTTAGCCCCTCCCAGTGGTAGTGCTGGAGGCAGGGCCAGCCCATGTGGGGGAAGTGGTATCCCTCTTTCCACTGGGCACACAGCGATGTGGGTTAGCTGGGTGCCTCGGAAGAAGAGGAGGTGGATTTGGGGAGCAGCTGTAGTCTCCATTCAGTCCCTATAAAGTTCAGGGAAAACTGTGGGGTACATGTTTGCCAGCTGCCTTGTGTTTAGAGCTGCTATCAACTCACTTGTGTTTTGTAAGATGACTTAACTGCATGCCCACCCTTCCTTCCACCTCCCTCCCATTTCTCCTGTCTGTCTTGTTGTTTATGTTATAATCTCTTAGATTGTCAAGGTGCGTACTATTTGCCCTCTTTTAGGTAACCTTGGTTCCCACAGTTACTTGTCTTAGTGCTATATTTAAATGGATTCTCGGATCACACAGGATCAGTTGTCTTACCAGTACTTCTAGAGGAATTCTCAAGGGCTCGCTTCCAATTCCTCTTTCAATTGTCTGGAGTTCATTGTACAGTTTGTTGGTTGTGTTCCCCTGTTCTCTTCCCAAATGGCTCATGACACCCACCTGGAGAGTTCTTACAAATTTCACAATATCTCTTGCATGAATATAAAATTCTTGAGTCACACCATTTCCTTTAAAAATATTTCTACTGTCTTTAGCACTGAGCGTTATTGCGGAGAAATTTGAACTCAGCCTGTTTTCTGCCTAGATGTTCATATGATTCTTTCAGTTCAGTAATCACCAGGCTGTTTCTGGATGCTGACCTTTCTCTTTTAAAGTAGGCACAATATACTCTTTCAATTGCCAGAGACAAGACACTTTATTTCAGAAATTTTCTTCTGTTGTATCATTGACCTTTTTCTGTTAACAATTCAAGAATGTGAATTATATATGTATTGTTTCTTCTGCATCTTATATCTGTCATCTCTTTGATAAACTTGATATTTCACATGCTTTTCTATTTCTTCTGCTTGTCTCTTTGGTTGATTGTGTTTATTCTATTATTTAAGTGCTTCTAATGTGATTTTCATCCCTACCCCATTTATTTTATTTTTTATTTTTCCATTTCTTTCTCAAGCTCTTTTTCGCTTTCTGTTGGTTTATAATCTCTTCTTTGATCTTTTAAAATCTTTTTAGGAGAGTAACTTTTAGGTGGGCAGGATAATAGCCCCTCAGAGATATCAATCTCCTAATCCCCAGAACCTGTGAATATGATCCGTTACATGGAAGAGGAGAATTGGAACTGGAAAAAAAAATTGGGTATGGAATTAAGGTTGCTAGTCAGCAGACCTTAAAATAAGGAGATTATCCTGGATTATCTGGGAGGGCCCAGTGTAATCAGAAGGGTCCTTAAAAGTGGAAGAGGGAGAGGTGTCAGCATGAGAAAGACTTATCCTGACATTGTTGGAGGCGGGGGACCATCAGCCAAAGCATGTGTGTGGCCTCTAGATGCTGGAGAGGGCAAGGAAGAAGGTTCTGCCCATGTTAGGCAGAATAATGACACCCACGATGTTCATGTCCTAATCCCTAGAACCTGTGAATATGTCATTTTGTATGGCAGAGGGATTTTGCACATGTGACTAAATTAAGAATCTTGAAATGGGAATATTATCCTGAATTTTCCGGGTGGGCCTCCTGTAATCCCAAGGGAGGCAGGAGGGTTAGAGTCAGAGAAAGAGACGTGATGATGGAGACAGAGGTCGAATGATGTGGTTCCTGGAAGGGGAACACAGGCCAAGAGACAGGGGTGGCTTCTAGAAACTGAAAGACAGCAGATTCCCCCCTGGAGTGTCCCGAAGGAACACAGCCTTCCAGTACTTCGATTTTAGCCCAGTGAGACCCATTGCAGACTTCTGACCTCCAGACCTGTAAGATGAAACATTTCCGTTGTTTTAAGCCACGACGTTGGTGTGATTTGTTACAGCAATGATAGGAAACTAACTGTGAGACTACGGGGGCCATTTTACTAAAAAGGCTCTTCACCTGTGAGTATTTCCCCTTGCGTCTGCACGTGCTTACTCTCCTCCCTCTCCTTCCTCATCCCCTTTCCATGCCTGGGTCCATGCTGGTTGCTTTGTGATTTTAGTCCTGTTTGAATATGGTCAGTTCTGTGTTGAAGAATGGGGGTGGCTGTGAAGCAGGGGTAGGTGCACACCCGATTCAAGTTTGTGGTCTGGAATACACTCTCTCCAAATGTATTTCCTTTGCCCAGCAGGGCTGCATTCCCAAGATTTTCCTGTTTAGGTGGTTGTGGCTCCTTGCAGACCTTTTGTATTTCTGTCTCTTATTTGCTACCTTCCTTTCTCTCTGGACCAGGCCAAGAACACAGGCCCAGGTCTACTCGGCGGCTCAACTCTCATGTCCACATGGTCTTTCAGGACCAGCCTCATCAGGGTCAGGCCACTTCTCCCAGCAGGGTCTGTAGCTCCCCCAGGGGTCAGGAGGTGGGCGCTGGCTTGCTGTGTCCATTCCTGATTACATTGGTTCTGGTATACTCGGTGATTTGTGCTCTGTGCTAGTATCTGTCTCCTTGATTTGTTGAAGGTAGAATATATTTCTCTTTCTGGTTCTCTCCCTTTTCATTTTTTTGGGGGCTTTCAAAGAAAGTGTGGAGGAGCAAACCATTCACTAGAAGCTTCTGTCTGGGGGAAGCTTCTGTCTGGAAGCTTCTTCTGGGGGTTGTGTACATGCTGAGGCGTTTTGCTTACAATCTTCGGGGGACTCCTTGTGCTTTGAGAAAGAGAAATGGGCAACCATTTCTCATGGGGGCTGGGCATTGTTTAGCATTTGTAACTTTGGCGTTCCTTTTCCAAAGAGTTTTTGTTTTGCTCCAGAACATTTTTTCACTAAAGCCCTTCTGTTAGATGAGATAGGCTATTGTATTAGAGATTTGGCATCCCCAAGGGCCTTTCAGGCCTCCGCTGCACAGCAGCCTGGGGGAAGGAAGCAGAGAGGTACCACACTGGACGCCTGGCCCCAGCCTCCTCCACCTCCGAGGCCTGATCCTGCGCTTGCCGGTCCTGGCAGCCTTAGACTGCCTGTATCTCAGAAATCTATGTGGCCTTTCAGACATTAATCAATAAAGCCTTGAATGAACACTTCCTGCTTAAGCAGTAATGAATATTAAATTAATGCTGTAAACTCTAAGCAGTAAGAGTAGCCATCGGTGGTTGCCACATGTTTTACTGACATTATCTAGTTTAAAATTCACAGCCACCCTATGAGGCAGGTATCACTGTTCAGGTGAGCCAAGCAGGGGGCAAACAGTTTGCCAGTTGTCTGTCTCCTGAAGCACAAGCTGTCTTCACAAACACCCGACCTAGTGCTTTACACCCAGGAGTTGCACGCTTACTTTGTTGGGTTGAATTGAAGTTTATGAACTTTTTATATTTTCTTATAAGCTCTTTGTGCATGCAAATCTATTGGCCTGAAATATATTTTGGAATGGCTTACTGGCAGTAATCTAAGATATGTTTGTTTGTTTTAAATATTCAATTTTAAATAGTTATATGTTAACACCCCTCAGTTTTGCAGAGTTTGTTCATCTTTCAAAGGCCATAGCAACTTAAAAATAGGAAGTCCTAAATCCTGAGGAATGAGAGTTGTGAGGATTTTGCCTCAGTCGGGTCCACTTCGGGCTGTCCTATGCACAGCTCCTTCAGCCTCTTGCCCCTGAGGTGCCTGCCAGCCAAGAGGCACAGAAGAGAAAGAGCATCCACACTCACTGTCCTCAATTGCTCGGGGAGAAATCCACCATCCGCTGTAAAGATAGTAAGCTGAAGTCTTTAAACGTTTTTCTTCTTTCTCTGCCTACCTACCAGTTTGTAGAGTACACAGGGGCTGTCAGTCTTCACAGAAGCCAGCAGACCCAAGCCCCATATCCCTGCACACAGGAAGTCACCAGCACCCAAGAATCAGTTGAAATGATCAACACCATCACTGTGCTGTTGTAAATGTGGAGAAAGGGCAAGATATACGTGGTGTTTGGGAGGGTCCACATCCTAGGGTTGCCTGTACCTCCAGAAGGCGGGAGATCTTGGAGAATTTAGCCCTCGAGAAGCTTCTATGGATACTTGGGAAGTTAAGAGAATGAGCTGTACATCTATTGGCTCCTCTAGGCCAACCAACCGCAGGGGATGACTCATGTCTGGCATCAATTCTAGGACATTCTTAGCCATTAGTTCTTCAAGGATTACCTGTTACCACTTTCCTCTTTTCTTTGCTTTTCCAGTTAGTCGTTTATTGGTCCTTTTTGTTTCATCCTCCTATTTTTTTCAGCTATTCTCTTACATTATCCCTTTTTCTGGCTCCCTGTACTGCATTCTGGATAGTTTCTTCAGTGCTACTGTCCACTTTGCTAATCTGCCTTCTACCCAATCCATGTGAAATCCACTATAAAACGCAACCACTTGATTTTTTAGTTCTGTGATTATATTACGCATTTCCACAAATTATCTTCATGTTCCATACCCTTGGTCTTTTTAAAGTATCATACTGTTTACTCAGGGCTTTGATCACTTGAAAAATTGCTTGAATCTATCACTTAAAACAGTATGTTATAGTTTATGACTGATAATTTTTTACCTAAACTTCTTGGTGGTGGTGGGCTGGAGGATTTTTGTCTGGTCCTACTGTTTGCTGGGTCTGCTGGACTCTGTTTTTGGGGAGTTGCTTCTTCTTGTGTTTTCCCACTTGATTGCAGCCTCATCTTCAGCTTGGCTTCAGGGTGGGTACATCTGGCCAGTGAGGTTGTATTTGCTCTGTCAGGTCCCCAGGGGTGCTGTGAGCCCAGCGCCACCTTGAGTGTTAACTCCTTGGGTTGGTGGTTTTGGAGACTCTAGGTGGCTATCTGAGCTGAGGGCCTTCTGAGCCTGTTCTCTTTCTGTACATCATGCAGTCTGCAGCAAAGGTTGTGGAAACGCAGCGGATGTGGGGGTCAGGCCAGGGCTGTGGGCCTGTTGAATGAGTGGCTTGCTCTGAAGTTGAAGACAGCTTGGGAAGTGGAACTCCTGCAGGACAGGCAGTGACCAGTACATCTGTGTGCCAAGGCGTGAGAGTGCCCTGTGATTGATTTCCTGACTTTGAGTGCTCTGTCAGATCTAGAGCGATGTTGGCCCCATCTGGGACCTTTCCCGGCTATACAGAGGCAAAGGACTGGCCAGCCCTTTGCAACTGGCGTGCTCATGCTGTATCTTCTGGAAGTTTCCTTGTTTGTTTCTTTTTGTCATGTCAATGAGGTTAAAAACGCAAAGCACTGGTGTGAAAGAGCACACGATACCTCAGGAAATGACTGCTGAGTCAGTTCAGAAAAAGGAGGAAGGCAATGCATGCACTGATGGCTGGATATTCTTGAGCCTGTTATGCAGGTGATATCTAACTGAGGTTTTTTGTAAGCTCATTTTAGAAAACTTAAAAAAAAATCACAACATTTTAGAGTATTGCCTATAATTGGTGAACTGTTACTTGAAGTTCAGGGTTAGAAACTGCCAACAGGGAGACTGGTCTGCCCCAACCCCTCATCCTACTTACCCCCAGTGCGTGGCTGCCTTGCCCCCATCTTGGCTACTGGCTTCCCTGCCCCTCCCCGATGCCCAATAGTGCCTTCCTTCAAGTCCCAACCCCTGCCTCTGTCATGAAGCCTTCTATGGTTTCCCTTTGGAAAGCTTTTCCTGGCCTGCCCCTCACTCACCACACGTTTAAGCCACCTCCTCACATCACAGAGCGACTGCCCTCAGGAACTCTGCAGTTAGGATCCTAGCTCCCAAAGGGCAGGTTGCAGGTCTTTGTACGTTCGTGAATCTCACCCATCTGGCGCCTCCCTTGAGGTGACGGTGATTTTCGTGGTCATAACATTGGAAAGACTCTTTAGATTTCCAAAAAAGGTACACACCTGTATTGCAGTCCCTTGCACCAGTAGCTCCCCATGAAGCCCAGCAGTAACCCCCCTCAACTCATACACGGTCGATTTGGGAGTCTGAGGTCATTTGATTGCTTCGCTGGAGTATAGTACTCATTACTGAGTCGCTATGACCTGGAGTCTTCACAGACAGCCTCCTTCACCTGGTAATAAAGGGTGGGGCGTCATTAGTTGTACTTAACAGAGGAGAGCACCCATCTTGCTCTTTGAAAGGTTATACACCCCTTTGTTCGTTTCTGGCATGTGCCCAGCGTTGGGCAAGTGTGTGCCATGGTCCTCTCTGGGTGCTGTTCTTCTGCACGTTGGGAATGAACTGGAATTGTCTCGGGAACGTACAGCACTGATTGCCTATATTTAGAAGAAGGTTTGAAGTGGTTGTATATTTATGTAAAATGTGTGCCCCGTTGCATCTCGAGCTTCCTCTGCAGTCCAGTTGCACCCTTTGCCTCCCCTGACATACAACACTCAGTGCGTGCAGCCCCATCCACCCAGAAGCTGCCCAGGGGTGGCAGACCCGCTGGGCATCCTGCTTCCTCATCATTGCCTGGAGGAAGTTGGGGGAGGATTCTTCTCTGTCTCCTCCAGGCCAGGAACGGTGGGGTGACTCTCAGCATTTTATTGACTCTATCTCTACATTTAATTTATCACTAAATCATGCTGCCCTTGGCTTTGTGTCATCTCATTCATCTGACAGACTTTTTGTCTAAACGTTTTCTTTCTCATAAAAGTAGCAAATGCTCTTTGGATAAATATTTACCCATTGGAGAAGAAATAATCATGTGAGCGAATAATATTTCTTTTGTTTCCTTTACACCTGGTATTATTTCTTGAGCCTTTTCCACGTTATTAAATATCCTTCTTAAACCGAGGTTTCCGTGGCTGCATGGTGCTGCATTAACTGAATGTGCTGTGGTTGGTGAACTGAATATTGATCGTGGGCTCCCTGAGGGCTGGGCGCTGTGGCTTTGCTGTGGACATGCTCCAGGTAGGACAGATGGATTTTTCCAGCACAGCATGGCAGGTCATTGAAGACAAGAGAGCCACAGTTCTTGCCCTTCTTCTTCCTGAGCACTGTGGTCGGAGCTCTCCCTTTAGTCCTGCTGTTTGGGTTTTCAGTGGGCCCTCTCTGTGATTTCGCTCTGGTCTCTGTCGTACATGCTCAGTCCAGCTTTCTTAACTTAGTTGGCGGCAGTATACCCAAGGAGTTTATGATTCCATTGCCATCCTCCACGAGCCTCCACCTGAGAAACATGGAAGACATTCCAGGCCCCTCAGAGAGCAGTGGCTGCTTACGGCCTGGTGGGAAGAGCTCAGCCCACCAGGATAGGGTTGTGTGGATCAGGTTCCTGAGATAGGAATCCTTCGGGATTTGAATTGAGAAATATGGAAGAAGTCAGGCAACTGAAAATGAGAGGAGAGGCCGAGAAGGCAGGAGATAGAGAGGCTGGAGGGACTGTGATCAACACAAGCGAGCAGACCAGAGCAGCAGGTTGCAGGGTTGTGAGGAAGGAGAGCGTGTCCACACAGAGGGCGGAAGCCAGCCAGAGGCAGAGAGAGGAGCAGGTAGAAGCAGGAGGAAGCAGTTGCCAGAACAGTGGAGTATCTGGGATCCTGCACTCAGTATCTGAGAACTGCCTCTGATGTGGTCCCAGGTCTGTGGGCCCACTTGTGCTCTGGGGTCCCCAGAACAACAACTCCTCCTGTTCTTCCTCCTCCCCCTCCATGGGGAGAGCCACCAGCCCCCCAGGGTCAGCTCAGCCTCTGTTGCTGCACTCAGGGCACTTTGCCTCTCCATGCCCATGCGGGCTCTTCCTCATCTTTGTGTGGGGTCCTGGAACATCTGTGGGAGGAATGGGAGGTGCAGGAAGGGAGGGGGTTTCTCCAGAGGTGCCAGGAGGGGCCTGGTAGGGAGAACACTGGGTGCCCTCATCCATCCCAGGCCCGCCACTGACTGGGCCGCCTAACTGTGCTCACCGCAGCCTCAGAACCTGTAAAGCGGGGCCCTGGCTGAGAGTGATTCTCCTGCCCCAGGCCGGCTCCCCTCTCCTCGTGGGGTGCATCATGCAGGAGTAGCTAGCATGCAGCTGGCTTCATGGGGGCAGAGGAACAGGAAGGCAGGTGCGCATGGCTACCAGGCTGCCCCTGCGGCATTGCTGGATGCTTTCCGAGGGCCTGTATCTGCCTGCCTGCTGGAAAGCCAGGCAGAGCGAGGCAGGAGAACTGGACAGAGTCAGAGGCCTCATGCTGCTCAGTGGCCTCTTTCGTTTCACCTCCCCTTGAGATAGGGAGGTCCAGGGCGTGGGAGGAGGTGTGTGCAGACATCAGGGAAACAGGTGTGTGCAGTCCAGGGCATGTGAGGGGGTGCCTGTGCCATGTGAGGTGGGGAAGGCCGACATGTCAAAGAATCCAACATTTTAAAATTATTATTTTAAAATAAGCAATGAGATTGGACTAGGAAGATGTTGGGATGACAAGACACCGATTTATTTAAGAGAAAGTTGTGGAAGACACTTCCAAATGATGAGCCAGTGATTAAGGGTCATCATCTTCCCCTGATTTTCAAATTTTCCATCAAAGTGAATATGTCCTTGTAACTTTGGGTGGACTTTACAAGGAGGATTAATAAACTCGGATTTGAAAGCTTGATGCGTGTCCCCACTCACCTGAGGTCGTGGCCCTTCCGGCCTGGCTGGGGGGCCGCTCACAGAGGACAGTGCGCTAGCTGGGAGGGCATCTCAGGCCGGGGAAGACAACTTTAGTGCAGAGCCTAGCACCCACCCACACAGGACGGAGGTGCGTTCCTGGATTCATACCTATGTGGCAGGCCGGCCCTGCTAGTCCTTAAACTATTTGGTTTGAGTCATAGAACAGAAAAAAATAAGTAAACAGGCCAAAAAGAATAACTGTGACACAGCCAGGGCTTTTGCATTGTCACCAAGCTCAGCGAGGGCTCATCTTGATGCCGATGCAGATGTTTGCAGAAAACGTAGTCATTGCCTGCTGTAATCCTGTTATGGGGAAATGGTACAGACTTGCATATGAGGGTTGTGAATTTTTAAGGAAAGAGCTGGAAACATAGCACAGGTGGAAGAAAAATCCCCATCAGAACATGTTTCAAACAGACCATATTAATGAAGGCTCGATTGTAGTTTTTATTTTTCAGAAAAAAATTTTAAAAATTTTGGTCTCTTAGCAGACAGAATCTTCCAAGAGCAGTGCCCCCAGGAAATGGGTGAGAGATTTGTTGCTGTGTGTCTGAGGCATTTTGCTAGGGTGCTGTCCCCCTCAGCTGTCAAGAGGTGTGTTCTTGGGGGGGGGCCACTGTTCTGGGCTGCCAGGTCTGGTTCGCCTTCCTCTCCTTGCTCCCCTTGTTGTGTGAGGACTGAGGTCTGTGCAGCAGTGGTGCGAGGGCGCACAAGTGGACGCAGGGCTCGTGCTCAGCAGTTTCTCACCAGTATCCTCAGCCCTTGCTTTCGGGGTACCCAGAGCATTAATTCTAATGCATGTTGCCTTAGCATTTGAGATCTTCGGGGGCAGGTAGCAAAGGTAAACCCATCTTTTGGAATGCAGCGAATTTGGGATTTTCTTCTGTTCTGCTATTGCTTAAGTCATGAGAGACATGCTTTAAATAGGGAAGCAGCAATGTCAGTTACAGGCACTTTCCAACACTAAGTAGGTCAGGGTTTTGTCACAGTTTTGACGAGATCACAGGTGAGTCACTGTAAGTTTGGGGAGAGTCACGAATCTTGTCAGAATTCAGAGTGCGTTTACAATGTAGTTAAATAGCATGCCTTAATTCCTGGCCTGCCAGGTGTCCTGCAGGCCCCCGCCCCCAACACTCATGGCATGGCACAGTCTCTGCTGAAACCAGCTGTCAGAGGACTGGGTGCCCACCAGGCCATGAGGGACTCACCCTCACCACTGGCTGAGGAAAATCTGTCCTCTTGCCTGCTTGACTGGTGGGAAAGTCCCAGTCCTGGGAGTGACATGAGAGAACCATCCCCACCCCCTGCCGTACAGCGTTTTATGGAAGGATAACCTCATAAGTGCACAGCTTGATAAATGTTCACAAACTGAACATACCCTTGTAACAGCACCCAGATCAAGATGCAGAAAATGCCAGCACCCAGGAGCCCACCTGGGATAACCACTGTCCTCACTTACCCCACCGTGGATTGTTGTGGCCTGTTTGTGTGCGTGAGCTCACACAGCTTGCATGCTCTTCTGTCTGGCTCCTGTCACGCCACCTTATGTGTGCAGGGTTTGTCCAGGTCCTCGTGTGCTCACTACTTCTCAGTGCTGTGTATAGACACGGTATTCACTCTTGATGGGCATTGAGGTAGTTTCCAGTTTGGGCTCTTGTGTGGCTTTGGTCATTCTAGAACATGTCTTTTGCTGAACATTGGTGTGCATTTCTGTTGGGTGCATACCTAGGAGTGAAATTGCTGGCTCATAGCTGTGCATAGCTTCAGCTTAGGAGATATTACAGCTTTTCAAAAATATACTCTTTCCAGCGGGTAGAAGCCAGAAATGAGGTTTCCCAGGTAGAGTTAATAAAGTTATGAGGGCAATAGAGTATATTTTGGATTGATGTCGAGTTAAGCAAGAATCTAAGGGCACTTTAGTAGGCAATTCTTCTTAGAAATCTGAGAGAAGAGAATTGGTCTTTATAGAGGCAAATTCTGCATTTAAATGAGGAATTTTAATTTTGTGTCTGCTTGTGCAACTCAGTTAACTTTTTCTCACTGTGCTCAGATGATGTTATCTGCCAACAGAGCATGTCCTACCCTGATAAACCCACTCTGGGTGGGGAGTAAGAGAATGTGTCATGTACACGGGCATAAGCAGAGTGGAACCACCAAATTGTCACTGCTTGTCACATATGCCCCAGAGGCTGCGTCTTGTATTAAGATATGTTTCAGAACGGCCCTCGGGTGATAAGGAAACTCACCGCTCAAGAGTCACATTTCCAAGGCACATGCTGGTTTAAGCCTGGCTTCCCACAGTGTCGCCTCTCATACTGTCTGAGGTCAGGGGAGCAGGGACAGTGTTACCCTCTTGTCACCGATGACAAAACTGAAGTTCAAGTTAAGTACCTTGTTCAGGGTCTCAATATGACTAAGGAGACTGGGCCCATATCTTCTGGCCACCATCCCGATGACATTCTGCCCCTCCACAGCACCTTCGTCTGTTTATCAAGCAGATAAATTAAAAGTGATGCTTTATTTTACAGCGATTAATAGTAAGTGCCCAGCTCCTTTGGGCTTGGAGGAGGTTTGCCTTTACAGCCTCCGTGTTGCACAGGTGACGGCGGACGCTCTTCAGCAACAGGACGCGACTGCCCGTCAGGCTGCCCCATCAACGTGAAACCGACACAAAGCCTGTTACTTTGGGAATTCCTTTGATGTGCTAGTTTGTATGAATTCTAAAAAGTTGTTTTAGGAAATTCTGGTAATGGGACGTAGTCGATGGAGCAATGTAGAATCTATATCTTTAAGAAGAACATTTTGGCTTGAGTATAGATTTTAATGTCTCCCGTTCATGTGTGGTATTTTCTGAAACCTGAGAGTTAACCTTAAAAGCATGTTTTCCGAAGCTACTGATAAATATTAAAGGAAAAAAAATAGACTGAAAACAGTCCGGTTAGCTTGACGGTATGTCTGTCGTTAAAGGAAGCTTGATAACCTCCAAAGGATTTGATGTAATTTTTTGATGGTTCTAATAGAACACAGACTACTGTTGTTGGGAGGGTGAGCTTTGAGCTTGAATGTACAATATCCTGTAAAATATTTCAGAAACTACTACCTGTCCCTTGAAATTGTTAACGAGGAACACCAACTAAAATGGGTTATTTTTATTATCAAAAGAGATTTTATCTCGTGCAAATGGTTCAGGTCTGACCAACTTCAAGAGCAAAAACAAAACAAAACAGCAACAGCAACAACCAAGGAACCCTAAGTTGATTTTTTTAAGGAAATAAAGCAACTTTCTAACTGTGTCATTTATATTTTGTATCTATGTAAGTGACCCCTTGCAGTATCTCCTGGGAAAGTGATTAAGATTTTTAATGTTGTTTAAGAATCCCAGCCTTGATGTGCGAGTTTACACCCCAAATCAGCCCCAAGTGGTTTTTTCTTTCCACAGAGGTGGATGCTGTTATCTGTACCTAAGAATCCTGCAGTAGAGACACCTCCGCAGAGCTTGTCCGAATCCCCTCACACACACATTAGTCCTCATTCCAGTGACCAGGCACCACATGTTAGTTATTAGGGTGACAGAAGCACAGGGTTGAGCTTCTTCCTTGGACTTTAGGTCCAACCACATGCCCTGACTTTCAGATTTATGTACCGTTGAAGTTTTAAAACACAGTCATGGTGATGGTAAGTTCTCCCACACATCCTGCCTGTGAGGAGGCATCTGGCTGTGTGCTGTGCCAGCTTGACCCCCCAGGCCTGCCATCAGACAGGCCCACCACCCCAGGCCTGCCATCACACCCCCCAGGCCTGCCATCACACACACCCTCCAGGCCTGCCATCACACACAGCCCCCAGGCCTGCCATCACACACACCCTCCCGGCCTGCCATCATACACATCCCCAGGCCTGGCATCACACCCCACCCTAGGGCCTGCCATCACACACACCCTCCAGGCCTGCCATCATACATACCCCCCAGGCTTGCCATCACACACACCTCCCAGGCCTGCTACCACACATGTTCACGCGCCTGTGCTGAGTGGATGCTGGTGCAGGCTTCAGGCAGGGGTGTGTCTTTGGAAGGATGTGCACTGTATTAGAGCTTAGCATTAGGGTAGATTCCCTTTAGAGTTCTAATTAAAATCACTTTGAGCCCTCATCCTGCTGGTCACAGTTAGTCCGCTCTTTTTCATTTGGTCCAAGAACCCTCAACATACTTACAGTCCTGCCGACAAGAAAATAGAACAAGAAGAAACAGGAACGTGGACAAGAGGGTCCTGCTTCCCAAAGTGGCCACTGCCTGGTGGCTTTATCAGTTTATGGTGGTGACATCCAGCCACTGAGGCCAGTTCCTGCCCACTGTGGGAAGCAGCACAGCGGCTGAGGCCTGTGGCTGCTGCTGACCCAGGAAGAGGAAGCGGAGGAGGAGTGGAGGAGGAAGATGCCTCTTGCCCTAGCGTTGTGCTTGAAAGTGTACTCCAAGCCCGAGGAGGCCTTGGGCTCCTACCAGCTGTCCCCGTGGGAGTGGCGTGGAGCGAGGAGCTGGGAGAGCAGCACACCCAGCATCACAGAACTCCTACCCCAGTCCAACTATCTGGTTGGGTCACCCCAATCCGTCAGATCTGTTCTGATGTTTAGGGATCTCAAAGAATCGAGTCTGGATCGTGATCAGATGTGCATTTGGCAAAGGTCCCTCTGGCTGTTGAGTGGATTATAAGGAGGGGGCTCTAGAGGTTAGTTAAGAGTAGTGGCGGTCTTCCAGATTACTGAGGAGTAGTGGGGGGGTCCTTAAGATCACTGGGATGTAGTGGGGGGGGTCCTCCAGATCACTGAGGAGTAGTGAGGGGACCTTCAGATCACTGAGGAGTGGTGGCAATTCCTTGAGATAATTTAGGAATCATGGGAGGGTGACTGAGATCAATTAGGAGTCTTGGGGGTCCTTGAGATCACTGAGGAGTTGTGGCCCTGCTGGGGAAAGTTGATGGCAGCTTAGACTAGTGTGGTGGAGACAGAAAGGCCCAATTTTGGGGTTTGGTTTCGATGAGATTAGGTGCATTGATTGAGAGGTAGACGATGGTGTGCAGGATGGTGCCGAGGTCTCTGGCCTGACTCCCTGGGGGATGGCTTTGCAGGTGGCTGAGGCGGAGATGACTAAGCTTTCGCTCTCTCCTAAAGGGTTTTCTGCAGAGTAAAAGTTTTTGTTTTTATTTTGATGAAGTACAATTTATTAGTTTTAACTTTTGGTGTCATGTCTAAGAACTTTTCACCTAGGCCTAGATCTTGAGAATTTCCTGATTTTTTCTAAAATTTTATAATTTTACATTTTACATGTAAACCTATGATCCATTTGAGTAAACTTTTTGTGAGGTGTGATGTTTAGGTTGAATTTCAGATTTTTGCCTACTGATGTCCAATTGCTCCCGCACTGTTGGTTGGAAAGATTATCCTTCCTCCATTGAATTATTTTTCATATTTGTCAAAATCAGTTGGCTGTACTCATATGAGTCTATTTCTGTTTTGTTTTGTTTTTTAGATTCTGTTCCACTGATCTATATGTCTGTCCTTCTATCAATACCTCACTGCCTTGATTACTGCAGCATAATAGTAAGCCTTAATGTCAGTCCAGTAAAAACACATTTCATTCTTCTTTTTCAAAATAATTTTAGCTATTCCAGTTCCTTTGCCTTTCTATAAAAATTTTAGAATAAGCTTCTTTTTTTTAAATGCCTTGCATTTTATTTATTTATTTTTCCCCAAAAGCCCCAGTAGATAGTTGTATGTCATAGCTGCACGTCCTTCTAGTTGCTGTATGTGGGACGCGGCCTCAGCATGGTCGGAGAAGCAGTGCATCGGTGCGCGCCTGGGATCTGAACCCGGGCCGCCAGCAGTGGAGCGCACTCACTTAACCGCTAAGCCACGGGGCTGGCGCTAGAATAAGCTTCTTTATGTCTACAAAAATACTTCACATTTCAATAGGAATTTGGAGAGAATTGACTTATTTTTTATGTTGAGTCTTCTAACCCATGAACATGATGGGTCTCTCCATAGTACGTCTCTTTAGATCTTTGATTTCTTTCATCATCTTTTTGTAATTTTCAATATATAAGTCCCATAAATATTTTGTTTGATTTATACCTAAAAATTTTATTTTGAATGATTGTAAATCATATTGTGATTTAATTTTAATTTCCTCATGTGCATTGCTAGTGTATAGAAACAAGGTTGGTTTTTATAGTTGATCTTATATCCTGTGACTTTGATAAATTCATTTAGTTCTAGGAGATTTCCTGTAGATGTCTTAGGATTTTCTATGTAGACTTTTACATTATCTGCAAAGAGCTTTATTTGTTTTTTTCCCAATCTTTATGCCTTTTATATCCTTTTCATGCCCTATTGCACTTGCTAGAACTTCTAATACTATGTTGAATAGCAATGGTGAAAGTAGACATCCTTTCTTGTTCCTGATCTTAGGGAGAAGCATTCGGTCTTTGGCCATTAATTATGGGAGTAGCTGTAGGTTTTTCACAGATGCCCTGAATCAGTTTGAGAAAGTTTCCCCTTATTCCTAGTTTGCTGAGTGTTTTTATCCTGAATGTATGTTGGATTTTGTCAAATGGTTTTCTGAGGCAATTGATATGATCAGGTGGTTATTATATTTAGCCTGTTAATATAGTGGATTATATTGCTTGATTTTTGGATATCAACTTGCATCCCTGGAATAAAGCCTACTTGATCATGGCATGCAATTCTTTTTATATACTGCTAGATTCTATTTGAGAATATTTTGTTGAGGTTTGTTGTGTCTCTGTTCATGAGGGATGCTGGTACTTTTTGGTACTGTCTATGACTGCGTTTGGTATCATGGTAGTACTGGCCTCATAAAATGAGTTGGGATAATATTATTCTTAGTAAGCATTTCTTTGTAAGGGATCATGAGTTAAATGTTGCACTGTAAAAATGTTTTTTAGGTATTCTCAATCTAAAATGATATAAGTTCATAAAAAGTACAAGCAGGAAAACAGAAAACAAAGTACTTCTGAAGAACTGAAAAGTGATTAAGTCAGGCAGGTACCCTCTCCCTGGTTCTAAAATCGCCTGTCCCAGAAAGCATCATGAACAACTACATCTGTACTACAGTTCTGCAATGGAGAGAGTACTCAGACATTTTAGCGCCAAGTATCACCTTTGGAGTTTGCCTGAAACATGTGTCTTGAACAAGAGGCAAATTATACAACAGTTCTGAGTTTCAGAAAAAAGGAAAAGTTTTTTGAGTTTTGTAGTGGTGTGATCACGGGGAAAATGATTTAAATATTGTTGATCACCTAAACTCATACATAATATTAAAATCTAGGTCCAAAAAATAGGGCAGTTTGGAGAAGAAAAAGGAAAATAGAATTTAAAAAATTAGTGAAACAGAGTAACTGCATTTCTTGTTGATAGCGAAAACTCAGTGACATTTTTGCCTTGTTCCATGTTGCTTTTCTGTTCCCTATGGTGACCGGCAGAGAGGGTTTTAGGAAGATCAAGGAAGTTTGTGCTTCCTTTACAGTTGCCAGATGTAGCAAATGGAAATACAGGATGCCTGGTTAAATTTGAATTTCAGGTAAATAGTGGGTAATGTTTTAGTATAAGTTTGTCCCAAATATTGCACAGGGCATACTTATATAAAACACTAGTTGTTTATCTGAAATTCAGATTTAACCAGACATCCTGTATTTTGTCTGGCAGCCATAGCTTTTTTCTATATTTTTTCTGTACTTTGAACCTTGCTCATTTCCATTCAAGGTGAAAAAGCAAAAGAAGATATAAAGAATGTCAAAATTCTGCAGCAATTGTTTTATTTAACATGAGACCTGTTTTTTCCTGGCAGGGGAACACGACGGCAGGCCTTATGAAATATGTCATTTTTTTCTTTCATGGGTGCCTGCGGCTGGTGTTCAGCCCTGGACAGGGGTTGCGCCCCTGCCGGTACTAGTCTGTGCACTGCGCGCCGATGCCCACTCATACTTTCTATTTGCGGTGATCTCACTTCATTTGTCTTGCCAGCGTCTAATTATTCAGAAAGATTCTTACTCATCCACACATTCCCACCTCAGTCCTGTTTGCAATGACCTTTTTAGAATGCTGCCTAGATTAGTGTCCATACACTACAAATATATAATATTTTTTACATACTTCCTAGGTTAGATATAAAAGTAGAAACTGAGTTTATCTATTGCACACATTACTTAAATGATCCACCCTGTTAAGCTTTGTTCTGACCTCATCTCTAGTGCCTGGATCAAGTGATTGGACTAAGGCAAGTGTAAGAGAACTTCTCTGTCAACGCCCCAACGTTTCAGATATCAATGAAAGGAGGCCTACTTGGAAGAGAGCTCTTAGCAGTCATCTCTCTTTACAGCAGCACTGGTCTCTAGAGCCCCCTGTTCTGTTCCCTTCTGCTTTGATTCTGTTCCAGACAGCTGGCAAAATCACACTATGAACTTGAACCACTTTGCTACGTTCTTATATCTTAGAATTTTTTTCAACCCAGAGGAAGGAAATGCCCCTGACTCTTGTTCGTGTTTCTGGCTGGTTTTAGGGCCCTTGAGGCCGTTAGAATTACAACTCTGCTATAAGTAAAGCTAGAGAATATTACTCTTGTAAGGACCAAATACTCTTTAATGTCAAGTCGGAAAAAGACATTATCGGTAGTTTACCAGCAGCTAAAACGAAGGTTCATCACAGGCTTCCTGTTTCATTTGTAAGATCCCTGAGAACGTGGGGCTCTGCATGGGGATGAGTTTGGAGGATCCCCCTAAAAGCAAAGCGGCAGCTTCTGGGGTCATCGTCTTTGTGCCTTGTGGAAACCAAACTTTCTCTTCCCAAGATTGTGATTGAGTCTCAAATTTCTACAATTTTCTACTAGATTCACTTAGAATACAGGTTAAAATATTCTTTGTGATGGGCTATTTTATTCATTCAAAATATGGAAGTGAGAAGTTTGATAATTGCTAACATCTCTGGAACTCCGAGGGTATTTAAATCTTGCCCAGTTCTAAAAGTGACAAGAAATTGTAAATATAACCTTTTTGTATTGACTTAAATATGTTTTATTGGTTAATTTGCATAAATATGTATTTGCTCAGAATTGGTCTTCAGTGCTCAGAATGGATATCTTCCTATAATTTTGATGTTATAATAAGAAGGAAAAAGACATTTGCTACAATCCTATTACAATTTGGGGGAATGTTTCTGCAGCTGTTAAACCTGAATAAAGATTTTTCCAAATGGATATTGCTTGTTTTGTAAATATTTTCTGTTTCTTAACTTTAACAGTTAAACATAAGAAATCTCTTTGGTTTCCAATAACTAGGACTTGCACACACTCTTGCATCACATACGTATCGGCCAGATTCGTGTGCAGATGTGCAGGGGAGCGCATCACAGTCAGATGTTTTGTGGAGACAGGGCCCCCGTTTTCATCACCTGGGCCTTCTCTGCCTCCGTTCCTGTCTATGAAGCTCAGTGCTCTGCTGAGAAATTATAAAATAAGCCCGCTTTATTTTTCCTCTGGGAAAGGAGCATAGAATTGCTCTTCCTTTAAAAGTATTAAGGATGTTACCTCACATCTATTAGGATGGCTACTATCAAAAAAAAAAAAAAAAAAACAGAAAGTAACAGTGTTAGCCAGAATGTGGAAAAATTGGAACACTTGTGCATTGCTGGTGGGAATATACAATGATACAGCCACTGTGGAATACGGTATGGTAGTTCCTCAAAAAATTAAAAATAGAATTACCATATGATCTGGCAATCCTCCTTCTGGGTATGTATCCAAAAGAAGTAAAAGCAGGGACTCTAAGAGATATTTGTTCACCCATATTCATAGCAGCATTATTCACAGTAGCCGAAGTGCCCATTGACAGATGAAAAGATAAACAAAATGTGGTATATACACCAAATGGAATATTAGCCTTAAAAGGGAAAGAAATTCTGACACCTTACAACATGGATGAACCTTGAAGACATTATGCTGAGTGAAATAAGCCAGTCGCAAAAGGACAGATACTGTCTGATTCCACTCATATGAGGTACTTAGAGTTGTCAAATTCGTAGAGGAAGTAGAATGGTGGTTGCCAGAAGCTTGCGGGGAGGGGAGAGTGGGATTTGTTTTTGAATGGGACACAGTTTCAGTTTGGAAAGATGAAAAAGTTCTGGAGATGGATAGTGGTGATGATTGCACAGCAATATGAATGTACTTAATGCCACTGAACTGTACCCTAAAAATTGGTCAAAATGGTAAATTTTATCTTATGTGTATTCTACCAAAAGTTTTAAAAAGCATCAAGGATATGTGCCTGTCTGGAGACCGAGGGACCATTCATTCCTTCCTGTGGAGTACATTATGACACACCAGAGCACTTTAGGTTCTGTTTCGGGTTACTGTGCCTTGAGCCTCCATAGATTTCTCCTGGCTCCCCACCGTTCAACACTGCTGCGGCTGAGGGTGTCAGTGGAGGGGGCAGGATGCCTGAAGAACTCTGGCTCAGGCTGGAGAGGGGGGGATCTAGATTCTCAGCCTACCCGCCCAACTTTCTCTTTCTTTTTTTTTTTTGAAGTAAAATGAAATGCACAAATTATAAGTATACTTTTAGATGAGTCTTGACAAATACGTGCATGTAATCCATATCCTCATCAAGATATGGAACATTGATATTAACATCACACCAGAAAGTTCTCTTACGCCCTGCCTCCAACCCCCCCTCTCCAGGCAACCACTTTTTTGATTTCTCCATCATAGATTAATTTTGCCTTTTCTAAAGAACTTCCTATGAAAGGAATCAGGCAGTAGGTACTCATCTCCACTCAGCTTGATGTTTCTGCCATGCATCCGTGTTGTTGCTTTATCCATGCCTTGTTCTTTTTCATCGCTGTCTGTATTCTATTGTCTCACCGTGCCAGGGGTTGTTTGGCTACTTTCTTGTTGCTAAACTGCTGGGCTGTTCCCAGTTTGGGGCTCTTATGAATAAGCCTGCTGTGCACATTTTTATACAAGGCTTTTTGTGGACAGATGCTTTGGTTTTTCTTAGGTTAATACCTAGGAATGGGATTACTGGGTCACAGGGCAGGTTTATGAAAGACCCATGAAACCATTTTATACTCCCACCCACAAAGCACGAAGGTTCTGGTTGCCCCACATTCTTGCAAACATTTGGTGTTGTCAGCCTTGTTTCCTTTAAGGCGTTCCAGTGGCTGTGTAGGGGTATATCATCGTAGTTTTAATTTGCATTTCCCTGGTGCCTATTGATATTGAAGTGCCTGTCCAGCTCTTTTATTCATGTTTCACTAGGTTGTTTGTCTTTATATTATCGAGTTGTAGTTGAAGCAGAATTTTTTGATAAGCAGAATTTTTAAATTTTTACAAAGTTAACATCATTTTTCATTTATGGTTATTGCTTTCTGTGTCCTAAAAAAAATTTTGCCTACCCCAAGCCAGGAGGGTTTTCTCCTATATTTCTTCTTGAAGTTTTATAGTTTAGCTTTTACACCAAGGTTTGTGATTCATCTTGAATTAGTTTTTGTGTATGGGGTGAGGGGGGGATTGAGGCTCATGCTTTTCTATATGGACATCTGACTTTTCCAGCACCATTTGTGGAAAAGACCATCCTATCCATGCTGAATTATACTGGTGCCTTTGTCAAAAATCAAATGGTCGTGTAAGTGAGGGTCTGTTTCTGGGCTCTTTATTCTGTCCCGTTGATCGGTTTGTCTATCATTATGCTGGTATCACACTGCCTTGATTATTGCACCTTTATAGTAACATCCCAAACTTCTGTCCATTACATCTTCGTGGCTTTGCTCCAGTGAGGTGCAGTAGACAATGTTAACAGTGATTGCTCACACTCACTTTCCTTATGCGTAAAATAGCGATGACTTCTCTGAGTGATGCTGATGACTATGTGAATTACCTATGGCGACATCTGGCAGACTGCCACGCGTAGGACAGATTCAGTAAATGTTTATCTCCTATTTGGCTCTGTAAGTGGCTCACATCTTTGTGTACCCTCACCACATCTCTGTGGTATGGGTGGGAGGTCAGTGAAGGAGCCACAGGATGAAATCATTTTAATTACGATCTTTGATTCTGTGGTGGAGGAAAAAACTAAGCTACAGTCTACTTAGTTCCAATGTTGACCTTGGCTATGTTATTTTCAGCGTTCTCTAATCTTTTAAAGTTTACTTCTCTGAGCCTCAGTTTTCTCATATGTAAAATGAAGAGAATACGCCTCAAGGTCATTGTCAGACACATTTGCATTAAGGCATGTGAAAGCACTTTATAGGATCTCAAACACTATGATAGCATAAATCACCATCTTTCCCATTCTCTCTCCATTGGGATTGCAAACATTCAGAGGGCAGGGGATATATGTTTTTTTTCCATTTTTTGTGTGTGACTCAGATATGAAGATTCACATCATTGATTTGGCACATATTTCAATTTTTTTCGTTGTCATTAAAGTAATTGCTTCTATCAGGATTTTCTCAAGGACCATAGATAACAGCATATTTGAGTCCCTGCTAGTATTGTTGTCACACTTTATGAACAGCACATTTAACATCATTTGCTAGAAGTGTTTACAGACTCAAAGAGCCAGCTCTTGCCTTCTTGAAGGTTTTGATTTAAGACACAAAGCAAGGCAAGTCTGAATAAGCAACTGATCAGTAGCAACTGTGGGATACAGAGACTCAGACCTGAGAAAGCAGCAGATGACAGAGATGAGACTGACCGTCTACTCCTGAGCCATCCATGTCTCTTGGGATGAGTCTGGAAAATCCATTAGTCCCTTAGCCCAGAGGAGGGGTGAGAGCCCCAGGAAAGGGGCAGGGTGGGTGTGGGGAGGAAGAAGAGAAGGGCAAGAAGAGGCTCCCTGGAGGCAGAGATTGCTGGCGTCACTTTGAGGCCTGAGCAGGGCTTTGAGGATTATTTAGGAGTGGTTCAGGTTACTCAGGTATCAAGGAACAGCCCTTTTCCTTTTCTAGAAGTCTGCTTCGATTCTGATTCTCAGCTTCCATTGCACTAAGCTGACAGACGCTGTGCCACAGGAATTTTGAGTGTCTTCTGCCTCCCTGGGTTGTGCTAGAGGTGGGATCTTCAGAACTGAAAGGGGGTGGCCTGCAGGGGGGAATGACCACACTCAGGCCAATGTAAGATTGGTCCACATGGATGGACCCCAAGGTGTCCATGCTTCTGCTTGTCTAATGCTTAAAGGTATGTGTACCTGGCAAAGGTCAGGAACGTATGGTACCTTTATAGTGACATCTTGTCTTCTAGAGTTTTCATATCACTCCATGGTGGTCTCCACTCCCTGGAGCCATCACCTTGCAGTGGGCAGAGGCCTATAGAACAAAGAGTAAAGAAGGCAGAAGCCTTCCTTCGTCTCCCTATGGCATAATTTCTAGAACAAAAGTGGGAAAGCCTCCCCGTTTGGAACCCTCCCCTATTGTATTGATATTGCTAGGCCAAGCCTGAGCCAGAGAGTTTGCCAGCGCCACAGGAAGTGCAAACACGTCAGCCAGCCCTGTCCGAGATCTAGGACCACGCTGGAGGAGAGGGAAGATGACTTCGTGCCTCCAGACTTGACTTGCAGGCTCTCCTGCTACTGTCTCCCAGTTTGCTCTGCCTGCTGGCCGTACCCTGCTCTCCATTGTTAGTCTCTTTGGTTTTCTTCATCTGGTTCATTTGTTGGTGCAATCATTCATTCATTTAACAGGTATTTATTGAGCATGTGCTATAGACCAGGGACACCAGATGCAAAAGTAAATGAGCACTTTTTCCTGCTCAGATGGAGCCAGTTCAATGCCACTGGATGTTCAGAGGTGTGGCGATGAAGAAGGGACCATGCCCTCCTCCGTTTGTATGTGTGTGATCTAGCCCTAGCTTAGAGTCCTCCCCAAGGTGACTAGACAGAGGGAGGTATGGGAGGCAGCAAGGACAAATCTCCGCCCAGAGCGTATGTGGCAATAAATGCTTTGTTATTAGCCAGCCTTACCCTTAAACTCCCAAAACTCAAGGAGACAGGTTCCCAGGACAAAGTACAGATGGTGAGAAAATATTCCAGACAAATTTGAATCCAGGCCTTACACTTCCTCAGCTTAATCCCCAAGTTCACTCCACAGGATCTCTTGATAAATAGCTGATCTCATGCAGAGATGAGTAAGGACTACAAAAGAACTAGCCTGCAGAGAAACCTGAAAATAAAGAAAGAAAAAAGCAGAAGCAGAAGACTGAGGAAGGATGTGAACAGTTCAGAGACCAGCTCGAGAGTTCAGAAAAGTAAGTTTCCAGACTCTCAAAGAACATACTGGCAATGAGATCTCTAAAGCAGATTTTGAGCGTAGAAGAAAGATTCAGAGGAGTGAGGGAGACAGAAGGAAAAAGACCCAAGCTGGCAGAATTCAGGGGTAAAAAGCAGAAGAGCAAAAAGTAAAAATTGTACCGATACAAAGACTAATTCAGAAGCTACAAAATAGGAAGCCTCATTGGAAGACAATCACCGTGGACAGGCTGGAGGAAACTACGCAGAAAGAACCAAGTATCGCCGTAATTTGATTTCCTAATAAAGATTTTTAGAAAAGAAGAGAAAAAATTAAGTATATGGTAAAAGAAAACTGTGTCAATATCCAGGCCAGACTTGACTCTGTCATTCAAAAGTAACTATTGCATTTAGGTAAGCGTTAAAAGAAGCACCAAAACTGGACCCATAACTTACACCATACACAAAAATCAACTCAAATGGATTAAAGACTTGAATGTCAGACCTAAATCATAAAACTCCTAGAAGAAAACATAGGCAGTAAGCTCCTTGATGTTGGTGTTAGCAGTGATTTTTTGGATTTGACACCAAAAGCAAAGGCAACAAAAGTAAAAATAAACAAGTGGGACTACATCAAACTAAAAAGCTTCTACACAGCAAAAGAAATCATCAATAAAATGAAAGGTAACCTCCTGAATGGGAGAAAATATTTGCAAATCATATATCTGATAAGGGGTTAATATCCAAAATACATAATACACAACTCAATAGCAGAAAAACAAACAATCTGATTAAAAAGTGGACAGAGGAACTGAATAGACATTTTTTCAAAGAAGACATACAAATGGCCATCTGGTACATTAAAAGGTGCTTGATATCACTAATCATCAGGGAAATGCAAATAAAAACCACGATGAGAAATCACCTCCCACTTGTCAGAATTGCTATTATCAAAAAGACGAGAAATAACAGGTGTTAGTAAGGCTGTGGAGAAAAAGGGAATCCTTGTGCACTATTGATGGAATGTAAATTGGTACAGCCACTATGGTAAACAGTATGGACATTCCTAAAAAAAATTAAAAATAGAATTTCCATATGATCCAGCAATCTGACTTCTGAGTATATCTAAATGAAATGAAAATAGGATGTTAAAGAGATAGCTGCACTCCCATGTTTATTGCAGCATTATTCACAATAGTCGAGATATGGAAACAACCTAAATGTCTGTCAGCAGATGAATGGATAAAGAAAATGTGATATATATAATGAAATATTATTATATATCACTATATATATATAAAATGGAATATTATTCAGCCATGAGAAAGAAGGAAATCCTGCCATTTGTGACAACATGGATGCGCCTTGAGGACACTATGCTAGGTTAAATAAGCCAGACAGAGAAAGACAAATACTGCATGGTAACATTTATATGTGGAATCTAAGAAAAAACAAAAAAATTAAAACTCATAGAAACAAGGAGCAGAAAAAGTGGTTGCCGGGGCTGGGCGTGGGGGAACTAGAGAGAATTTGGTAAAAGAAAAACAACAAAAAGAAGAATGACTGATACTGAGTCATGGTGACTTTCTTGATTTCCACAGTGCCCTTCACCTAGCATTGAGGCAGAAAGGGTAAGGGATGTAGGTGGGTAGCACCATGCTGGGTCAGCCTCTGCCAAGCTGCACTGTCTGAAACGGGACACTGATAGATTCTGAGTGGAACAATGGATGTCCCAATAATTTCTTATTTAGCCAAACTGCCCTAAGTGTAAAGACAAAGACAATGGACAGATATTCTCAAGCATGCCAGAAATCAGAGAACTTAGCTGCTGTGAGCCCGTTTGAATAAGGGTTTTGAATAAAACTATTGAATGTCAAAATCCAGCCAAAATGGAAGTGAATAAAAGTACAGAGCTTGATATAAGGTGGGTGGTGAACCTCAAATCTGTTTAAATATAAAAATAGGAAGATTGGCCATCTGTGTGAATTATAGTGGCAGCATATAGTATAAATGATATAAACCTTGCAAATGGTAATTTAACTTAGGAAAACCACTGGACGGGAGCAGGGAGGGGCCATGCAAGTATACAATGTCCTCATCTTTCTTAGCAGAACAGGCGATAGTCACTAAGTTGAAAACGCTGTTTTAAAAAATGAGGGCTATAACTTCAAGGTTTTTCATGATATTTTTGTTACTATTAGAGCAATCTTTTAGGAATCTGTCTCCTACAGTGAAGGAACATTTCTCTGAACTTTAGCAGTCCTTCCTGTTTTGCTGTCACATCTGTCCTTCCCTTTCTTTGTCTTTAATGAAAAATGCTACTTACCAAATGCTTAGTCTGCCCTAGGGAGTGGGAATACCTGATGAGCTGGCATTCATGAACAGGTGATGAGTGTTGCTGTGGAAATGAAGCAGGTGAAGTGATGGAGAACCAGAGGTGAGATGTGGCTAAGGAAGGCCTCTCTGAGGAGAGGCTCAGATAAGGCCCAGATGCTGAGCCACAGCCAGCTAGGCTAGAGAGCACGCTGCAATATCCTGAGAACAGAGGGACCTGTTTCAGAAATACAACAAAGGCCTTGTTTTTGGTGCCCTGCTTTGTTGGTACTCTAGCAGATGGTCTGTGTACCATGTAATCCTGTCCCTACTAAACTCTTCATGCCTTGGACTGTGTCTTAGTGCTTTTGCCTAACTAACCAGCTTTTAGGACTGGCTGGAATGTGCTTAAAGAATGTGTAAAGATAGATGAATGAATGAGTGAATGAATGAATGAATGAATGGATTCAGTGAGGGTGTCAGATTAATGACGTATCACAGTTTATGCCATTAGCTGCTTTTTGTGTTTAATATTTTTAATGTAGATTAACTTTTGGAAACACTGTGAAATCCACATTTTACAACATGTGATTTAGGCTGCTAATGATGGCCCATGACCAGCCAGTTCCATATTCTGGCATCCTCCTCTGAATCACATGACTCTCTTCCAAGAGTTTTAGGTTCTCAGGTACATGTGCAATCAGAGAAATTAAATTTATGGCCAAGATCTTCATATGTGTTTATTTGAGAAGAAAATAAATTGAGATATTTTCTATCAAGTTTGGGAGGCACTGCCCCTCTGAAAGCAGCACTTTCGCTAACATGATGCTCACCTATTCTTTGCCATATGGTTGTTGAAATCACAAATATGGTGACTCCTGGAAGCAGGGTAATAAGTCATTTTAGTTCCTTTAAGGTAAATGTATCTCTGTCGGCAAGACTGCTTGGTGGGAATCTGCATTTTGACAATCAAATATATAGATTCGTTACTTTGTTTAAGGTAGCTGTGATTTACTGGTTTACATGTGAAATGCTCCAAGTCTATACCCCATGGGGTGGGGCAAAGAAGGTCTCTGCCCTAGAAGCCCAGTGTAGAACAATTGGTGGGAGGTCGCTGACCCAGAGAGGTGGGGGAGAGGTCCCAGGAGTGGTGCTCTGTATACATGTTATTTTTTTGTCTTTGTAACATGGGCTGGAGAGTCCTTAGAACTAGTGTTTTTCAACACTGAAATCCATGCCCCATCAGCCCTGATTTTTGTCCCATTTCACTCTCTGTAGTTTGTATGTGTAGATATTTTAGAGTTTTCCACACAGAAAATTTATAAAATTGAGTTTTGCCTTGTTTCGACCAGTTATAGTCTATGGTGACATGGGCGGCTTCCGTTAGCACACAGGTCCTCCCTCTGCACCTTGATATTTCCCAGACACTTGTGCCCCCTCATTTTCCGTGAGCTTTGCCCCCTTGGTCCCAATGGGCCTGCTCTTCCTTTCTGAGCAATTGGACTGGACCAACCAGCACGGCCGTGAGCACTGCCCCTTAAAGGGCCACTGGCCTTCTGGATTTAAGAAGAAGTCTCTTCTACCTCCATGATTCCTGATCTCTCTCATGTAAGAAAGTCCGGGCAACTGACGCAGTGTGCTATTTAAAGGAAGTTTTCTGTGAATCTCTTTGCAAGTGCAGAGAAGCTTGTCTGGTGATTCGTGATCCTCTTTCACTGCCCAGGGGCCAGGCTGGGACTCAGCCAGGATGGGGCACGGGCCATTGTTTGAATCCCAGTCCCTCGATGACACCCACTTTGTGACCTGACCCTCTCGGAGCCTCTTTTTTCTCATCTCTAAATTGGGTACATTGGTCAGATTTCTTATTTTCTTTGTTGTTGCTTCTTTGTCTTTTTGCTGGCAAACAGCTAAAACTGGAAGGACATGGGAAGCAAGTCCCCAGGGTCCCGAGGAATCCCAGTCAGGTACATCTGGGTCTTAAGACGTGCTGGCCCAAGAGGGCAGTGCTGTGGGGAGCGCAGGCCTGTGTCTCCCCCACACAGTTCTGTTTCTCACTGTGCGACCGTCAATCTCTCTCCATTCTGGCTGTCTTCCTCCTGAGTCTCCTCATCCACATGGAGGTGGATGGCCACCAGAAGCTCCCTCACTTTGGAGAGCTACCACCTACAACACCAAAAGTACAGGCAACTAAAGAAAAAAAAAAAATAGATAAATTGGACACATCAAAATTAAAAACTTTTGTGCTGCAAACAATACCTTCAAAGAAGCAAAAAGACAACCCACAGAATTGGATAAAATATTTGCAAAATTATGTCTGATGATGGACTAATATCCAGAATATATAAAGAATTGTTAGAACTCAATAATAAAAAGACAAATAGCCCAATAAAAAAAGACAAAAAACTTGAATAGACATTTCTCCAAAGAAGATATACAAATGGCCAATAAGCACATGAGAAAAGATGCTTGACATATCACTCATTAGGGAAATGCAAATCAAAACGACAATGAGATATCACTTCACACCCACCAGGATGTCTAGAACCAAAAAAGCAGACAAATGTTGGTGAGGAGGTGGAGAAATGAGAACCATCATACATTGCTGGGGAGAATTTAAAATGGTATGGCCTCTTTGAAAAACAGTTTGGCAGTTCCTCAAAAAGTTAAACATAGACTTTTCATATGACCCAGCAATTCCACTCCTAGGTATATGCTGAAGAGAAATCAAGACATATGTCCCCACAAAAACTTGTACATGAATGTTCATTAGCTTTTTTTTATAATATCCAGAAAGTATACCAACCCAAATATCCATCATTTCATGAATGGATAAATAAAATGTATTAGACAATGATATACTGTATAGTGTGGTATACAATGGAATGTTATGCAGCAATAAAAAGAAATGGAATACCGAGACATGCTACAACATGAATGACCCTTGAAAACATTATGCTAAGTAGCAGAAGCCAGTCACAAAAGACTGTATATTATTTGATTCTCTTTATATGAAATGTCCAGAATAGGCAAATTTATAGAGACATAAAGTGAATTAGGGGTTCAGTTGGGGCTGGGGAACTTGGAGAGAATGGCAAGTGGCTGCTAGTAGGTACAGAGTTTCTTTTAGGGGGAAGAAAATGTTCTAGAATTAGATTGTAGTGATGGTTGTACAACTCTGTGAATATACTAAAAAACATTGAATTGTACACGTTAAATAGGTGAATTGTACGGTAAGCAAAATATATCTTAAACTTGTTAAAAAATAAAAATTTTAAAATGTAAAAAATAAAAAGAATCTTTAAATCCTGATTCCAAATTCCTGAGAAAGGACCTTGATCTAGTTTGTGGGGAGCCAACCCCTGCACCCAGAGCTGGGTCTTGTTGTAAGAACATGGGTACTGTACCCATGTACCATGTACCTGGCAAAGCAGGAAGGCAAAAGCTGAGTAGAGAGATTAATGGGTGTCCATGTATGAAGATAACAATAGCTTCTGCCTCACAGAGGATATTAGGATGAAAATAAATAACAGCATGTGAATCATTTAATAC
This sequence comes from Diceros bicornis minor, assembly GCF_020826845.1. Classification (NCBI taxonomy): domain Eukaryota; kingdom Metazoa; phylum Chordata; class Mammalia; order Perissodactyla; family Rhinocerotidae; genus Diceros; species Diceros bicornis. The sequence goes on from NC_080744.1 coordinate 77,808,273, forward strand.
AGAGTGTGGCACACCATATGTGCTGACTGTAATGACTACATCGGTATCACGCTACATATGGAAGTATGATGAGATATAGTGTGTGAATTAAAGCTCAAAACATACTCAAGTGATGAACTTAATTAACCTTAAGAAACTTGAAGGTAAATCCAAGAATGAAAAAGATCTTTTTAAAAAATTTTTTATTTATTTTTTATTGAGGTAACATTGGTTTATAATATTACATAAATTTCAGGTGTACATCATTATATTTCGACTTCTGTATAGACTGCATCATGTTCACCACCAAAAGTCTAATTTCCGTCTGTCACCATGCACATGTGCCCCTTTACTGTTTTACTCCCCACCCCCTTCCCCGCTGGCAACCACCAATCTGTTCTTCGTTTTCTATGTGCTTGTTTGTTTATCTTCCACATATGAGTAAAGTCATATGGTAATTGTCTTTCTCCATCTGCCTTATTTCACTTAACATAATACCCTCAAGGTCCATCCATGTTGTCTCAAATGGCATAATTTTATCTTTTTTATGGCTGAGTAGTATTCTATTGTGTGTGTGTATATGTATTAAATGTATTTATGTATATACATTTAATATTTTATAATTATAATATTTTATAAATATATATATTTTTTCTTCATCCATTCATCCGTCGACGGACACTTAGGTTATTTCCAAGACTTGGCTATTGTGAATAATGCTGTAGTGAACGTAGGGGTGCATATATCTTTTCAAAGTAGTGTTTTCATGTTCTTTGGATAAATACATTTTTCCAGAGAAGACGTACAGATGGCCAACAGGCACATGAAAAGATGTTCAGCATCACTAATTATTAGGGAAATGCAAATCAAAACTATAGTGAGATATCACCTCATGCCTGTCAGAATGGCTATTATTATTAAAATGATGAGAAATAACGAGTGTTGGAGAGGATGTGGAGAAAAGAGAACCCTCATACACTGCTAGTGGGAATGTAAACTGGTGCAGCCACTATGGAAAAGAGTATGGAGATTTCTCAAAAAATTAAAAGTAGAACTACCATATTATCCAGCTACTCCACTTCTGGGTGTTTATCCAAGGATCTTTAATCAATATACTCGATTGCCTGCTTGCGTGAGGTCTGTTACAGGTTTCTGTCTGGTTGTACCATCATAACTTTCCATTTTTCCTCCGTATGATATTATGTAAGAGGTTGCCTACAGAAGCGAAGAACAAGATTGTCTGAGGGTGGAGTGGGACAGGAGTGAGCTTCTGTGATAAACCTTTGTGTCTGATGCTCAGAGCATGAACTTTATTCAGATTCTTAGGTTTCATCATCCACCATGTGAATGATACCTACTTCACAGGGTGAGATGAGAATGAAAGGAGAGCAGGTATTTAAAACACCCTTATAACCTAGGAGACAATCGCAAAACCATAAATACTGTGATTGTAATGTTAATAATCACAGCATATGTAAGTAATATATATATAAAATATTATATATACATATATACTATATAAATAATATAAATTTATGTGAAATTTAAAGTTCTTGAATTATGTGCGTAATATATGATGACCTTTTAAAAAAGACTATGCAAACAAACAAAAGAAAATAAATTGATACCTCAAAATTCCCAATACAATATTCTCAGTATTCCCAAACAACCACTATCAGTGTCTATCTGGAAAGATTTTATTTATTTATTGTTATACAAATATATGGATCATGCTAGTCATATTCTTCTTTTCCCCTGAACATTTATTGAACATCTTTGTGTGCTAATAAATGCAGATTTATATCATCTGCATTTTGATTTTTTACTTTTTGTTTTCAGATAGTTTTAGACTTACCTAAGAGTTTCAAAAATAGTTCTTATTTACCCTTCTCGAGCACTCAACTTATTAGCAGCTTCCTTGGGCCTAGGAGGCTTCCACAGAGGTGCCTAACGCTTCGTTTTTAGGTTTTATTTTTTTCCCCTAAGCCATCTTGCCCAACTAAAAAGAATTACTAGACTTTTAATCTAGCCATGATTTATAACAATTAGATCCTTGCCTTAAAAGTTAAGTTTTATAGCTCAAATCCCATCCTTGGTTTAATCTCTTATTATTTGGAAATATGAAGCTATTTCATCTTCCAACTTAGTAAATCCCTAAATTTAAGGACTGTTTGTCTCTCCTTTCATTACTGCTTGCAAAACAGCCATTTTTTTCTGAGCTCATTTCTTTCTTTTGTTACTTTACCAAACCTAGCTAACAGCAGACCCCTCCCACAGACACACGACTGTCAGTCTGTCCTCCACCTCTTATTAAGTGCAGGATCTGCCCTCCAGGTGCTCACAGAAATAGTTTTAACCAATCTTTTGTCATCCTCCCAGCCTCAGATAAGTGTATCCTTCCCACTCTCCACCCAACCCCTAGGCCAGGTCTACATAAGTTAATATTACCTTTTTACAGCAGCAGTCTACTACTAGGTACCATTTCTGTATCAATCACCATATCTCTGTTATGCTTTAGTAACAGATAACTTCACAATCTCAGTGGCTTACAAAAGTTTATTTTTCATTCCCATTTTGTGTCCATCCTCGGTCATCAGGGGCCTTTGGGACACAGACCAATGGAGTAGTCCCTGCATAGCACATTGCAGGTGGTCGAGGGAAGGAGGTGGTATGGGGAGTCATGAAGAGGCTCCCAGGCTTCCACCAGGAGGTGGCATGACACTATCAGCCAAAGCAAGGCCATGGCCTCATTCCCAGGGGAATGGAAGCCAGTGTCACCCATCACCTGGAAGGAGGGAACCCAGACTCTTGATTAACAGTGTTGGTGACTACCACAATATCCTTTTGTTGAAAATTTTTTTTCCATTTTCACCTTATAAACAAAGATGCAATGAACATCTTCTTTTCTCCACACCTCTGTTTACTCCTGTCCTTTTATTTTCTAAGGAGAAATTTATAGACATAGAATCACTGTGTTAAAATGTGTGGTGTCAAGGCTGCTGCTGGCTCACATGTTGTGTCTCTGTATATGGATTAGAAGAAGGCAGGCGCTGGCTTGCCAGCTGGGCGGCAGCTTGGTGTGAATGAGAAGGTGGTACCCTTTGCTGCCCAGGCCAGGGGTGTGGCTTGGCTGGTGGGTGGCGGCTCGATTTCAGGCTCTGCTTGCCCCTCCGCCAGAGGGTAGGGCAGTACACTATCTTCCTAGCTGTGGGCAGGACTCACGGAAACCCCGGAAAGTGCAGCTTGCCGTCCAGAACCAGTTCGTGTTTTCAAAAACTGCTAATGTGTCCTGACCTGTGGAGCCCACAGGAGAATAAAAACCTTGAGTTTTTCAAAGATCAGCAAAGGAAAGACCCACAATAAGGACATTCATTGTGTAGAATTCATTCTAGTCTGTAAATTATGTTGAGTTTCTGAGTAGAGCGCAGCAAAACAGAAAAATGTGGCTAAAATGCACCTAATCTCCTAGTGCTTGATTTCTCACTTGTGAAAGGGAAATTGTGAAATTCTTCCTTAGAATTCAGTTGTTTTATCCATCCTGACAGCAGAATACTCCAGACTTGCGGCGAAATCTCACTGATAAGCTGTGGGTGATGGGGAAATGAGCTAGAATGGCGTTAATGCAGAGGAGGAAACGTAACGACTTAAATTTGATACAGCTGTGGACAGTCTGAACAACCTGGAAGCAGGTAGCCCTGGAAAGTGCTCCAGGCTGGGGACCCAGGAAGACCTGCTCATGGACGGAAACCAGAATGTTCACAGCCTGTCAGGAAATGTGCCCAAGAGCTGCATCTCATTATTATTTTCTTCTGATTTTGGGTTCTGAGAATGCAATTCTGCAATTTTGTTGTCATTGTGAGCTGAACTAGCAGGAGGCCGTTTTTTCATTTTTCTGGTTTATTAGTTTGTCTTTCTTAATGTCTTGTCATGTGATAGGTGCCCTGGCTGTTCAAGCGCGAGTCACCTCTCAAGTGCCCCTCCTCAGGCAAACCCTGTTGGCCATTGCCCACCGTGGCTCCACAAGGGTGGGGGTCTTGTCTCCACCACTGTGGACCCTGCCCTGTGTGCTCTCAGCACCTGCCTTAGTACGTATTGTTGTTTTGATTTTTTACATTTCGCTTACATGCTGTATTGTATTTTAAAAAAAAAGTCCTTTAGGCATTTATAAATCTAATCCATATAAATTAAATTCTGGTGATGATTATTTGTTTGCCAAAGGATTTACTCTACAATTCCTTCAAGTAAGAAGCATCTCACTGTACATTTAACACATGATTTTAATTTTAAAAATAATTTCGCTTAAAATGTAATAGAATAAATTGTTAAGGGAAAAGAACCTGACTAGTGTTTTAGATGGCTTTTTTCCTTCTCTTTCCTGGCCTTACGAGGAAAGAATAAAGTATCTTCTTTGTCTATTCTAAAAAGGGCGTGCTGGAATTGTATGTGTATATCTGGGCCCAAGGCTTGACGTTACCCTATGTTAATTAGATGACTAGATGTTTCCAAGGCATGCTGCCTGAATCTTTTGACACGAGGGAGCGCTCAAAGCAGTGTCCTTGCCTTGGCAAGGAGCAGTTTCTCTCCTGGAGGCTGGCAGGCGCCACACTGGGGTGTGTGTTGTCCCTGGTCGGCCGTGGTTGCTGGAGGTGGGGGGAGGAGTGTGGTGAACAGCATCAGCAACCACCTGCCCTGAGGCTGGGAACGTGGGGGGACTGTTCTCCGTGAGGAAACCCTGGTCCCATGGGCAGAGAGACGGAAGCTGCAGTTAAATGTCCACTTGAGAGAGCCTGCCCAATCCCTGGGAAGCTTTCTGTTTATTATTCTTCCAGGATAAAAACATTTGTGTGTCATGATACAGCTTACAAACGACCCCCTGTGGGAGGGAATGCTGTCCCTTTCCCAGCGGGAGAGAACCTCTGCCTGTCTCCCCACCTTGTCATATCCTGGTGCTCTGTTTCCAGAATAAACCCAACCAGGTTCCTTCTGGTATTGGCAGACCTAGGCTGAGGATCTTCTAAAAATGAACTCCCACAGAACATTCTCACTCCTCAAGGTCCTTGGTGGAAGGCAGATGGCAGAGGGGCAGGAAGCGCTGGACACCCAATGAACTTGGACACAAATTAGCCAAGTGACCTTGAGCTGGTTCCTTGCTGAGTAGGTGTTTGTTCATCTGTAAGATAGGATGACTGTCATCACCCTGGCTGCCCTGGAGGGATGGCTGTGATGATTAGATGGAGGACAGATGTGAAGGGTTGCCCACATCTGGGGCCGAGGAGCTGAAGGGGCTCCTGGTTCCTGCAGCAAAGTGGTTGCACCAGGAGCTGTCTGATTCACAGCTCTCTGCTCAGGCATGTTGCTTTCCATGCTAAAATCAGATGCCTGTAAATAACTGCTCCCACTGTCACAAATGCCCTAGCAGAGGGCGTTCCCACAGAGGGCGTTCCCACAGTGTAGGATTTGGGCAATTGCAAACATAGATGCAGCATCCCGGGGGCCCTGGGAGGCAGGAGAAGGTCTCAGAGTTCTGGAGCGTGCCTCTGATAAGGGACCGGACCGGGAACACATGCTGAGGAGCCTCCTTTGCAGCCAGCCTGGGAGTTGAGAGTTGAGGCAGGTGGCTCAGAGGATGCGGGAGTTCATTCCAGCCTTGGCAAGACAGGTTGGTCACCCAGAGCTGTTGTATAACGAATAAGTACTCGGCCAGTATGTGCACAAATTCGTACCTGTGCAAACATGAACTGCTCAGTAAACGTGGATGGAACTTAAGCACAGCTTTTAAAATTCCATTTTCTTAAATGTTAGGATCTTGCTTTACATCTTAGTGTTGCTGAAGTTAGGACATGTCAGAAGATTGAGATTGCAGCAAGTTCACCCCACATGGTTGTGATTGGCAGTTCTTCTCGCTTTCCATATTTGTGGCATCCCGCAGGGCTGCCTCCCAAGCCTCTGGTGGTGGGGCGGGCCCACGGGCTTGATTTTGCCCGTGAGTTGTGAGGGGGTGTGATGTATGTCACTTCCAGGCTGGAGTATTTAATTGTTGGCTTGTGATCATTCAGAGCTTTCCTGCCTTCTGCATGGCAGTGAGCAGCATTTGGATTGGTCTGCCCATCAGCCTGAAGCCCAGGGTCAGGGGTCATGGAGCACAGCCTGAGCTGACCTGTAATGATGGTGTAGCGGGAGTGAGAAATGAGCCGTGGTGGGTATGAGCTCCGAGGGTACTGGCTGGTCTATCAGGATTCATGCTTTCACTGCTTTTTTTCCCCTTTTTTCTTTATAAGCTGTTATCAGACTGATCCTGTGTCTTAGAATCGAGGCAATATGATAATTCCTCTGATTCCTTTCCAGATTTCCCAATAAGGGATCTTTTCAGGCATTCTCAACAAAACAGGAATGAAGCCTCTTTGTTGTGGAGGCAGAAATTGGGCTTAGATATTCCAGGAGAGCTATTTGAATACATAAGCATTTTGGAAACTAGAAAGCTCTGGGAAATGGTGAAACTGGAGATTTCCCCATTTATGCTTCATAATGCTAAAATATATTCCATAAAAAAAGTAAAATAAGGTTATTTGATACAGGTGTGGGAATGTTATATATCATTTGTTCTTGGAGATACACAATTTCCATTAGCATATCAAAGGCTCTGAGAAGGCCTGCAGAAAAACTGTTTACTTAAATGGAATTCAGTATTTCTCAAACTTGTTTGACCCAAGAATGTCCTCCCTTACCCCTAACCTACACATGTCTTTCAGGCCCAGTGTCTGTGAGGAAGTTAGTATGTGAAATGTGGAATTAGCTGAATCTTGGTGCAGTAGAATTTTCTAAAAGCTGCATGATGTGTCATTCGGAAAACCATTATGACATGGTGCACATTATTACATACTTATTTCCTTTTCTATTCTTTTCTAAGCAACAATTTATTGAGTCCCTATTCTGCGCAAGGCAACTATGCTGGATGGTGATTGGAACACTCCATGTCTGGTCCACGGAGCCGTGCATCAGTGTTGGCATGGGGAGGGCACTGGGAAACCTGCACATCCCTGGCCTGCACCGTGAGCTGCACAGTGAGACTCTCTTGGCATGGGGCCTGGGAATCTGCATTGGGAACACACTGCATGTGATTTTCGTGCTCCTTGATATTTGAAAGCAGCTGCACCACATCTTGCTTCTACCTTCTCTCTGTTTTGGGTTGGGTTCTGAAAGGGTCCGGGGGAGGTCCCGGCCTTGAGGACCTGGGCGTGGGGTCCTGAGGGAGCCCACGTGATGTGTTAAGCCCTCATACTTGTGTTTGTATAGAGGAGCTTTGTGCCCTTTGGAAATGAGAGCTAAATTTTTGCATTTTAGAGGAGGCTGTCAGTTGCATCTTAAAGCCAAAGGCTCTGAGGACCAAGGGGAGAGCCCACCAAGGTGGCTGCTGGGGGACCCAGGGCCTGTGTCTCAGAGCTGAGCCTCCTCGTCCGTGGTGAGCCCGTGACTCAGACTCTGGAAGCTCACTGCGAAGTTGAGGGATCTAGCCTTCACGCTCGGGGTTGGTCGCCCACACGGTGGTTGGAGACAGCAGGGCGTGGGAGCGGGGGAGGGGGCTTCAGGGCAGCTGCTCAGACTGTTCTTCCTGTTGGATGCCTTTCATTTCAGCGATTGGTGTGAGGGATCTTGATGCCTTTAATGAGGCAGTTCTTCTGGAATTTGTTCCGGCACAAAAGAGAGAAATCGGCTCTTTTAATCAGTCCCTGAAATGGCGTCAGGGCTTGCATTTCCTTGGGAGCTGTTATTACCTGTCACGTGAAATCTCTCCCAAGGCTGTTTCTTCTCTCTTCCAGCAAGGGCAGCTGTAAATGAAGCAGAGTAATTTCAGTTCTGCCCCTTTTACGTTCGGATGACCTCAGGATGGCTGACATGGCCCTTTGGAAGATGTTGCCATCGGTCAGTTGATGCTGTAACTGCTGATTCCTGCAGGTCAGTGTCATAGGCACAGGGCATCCAGAGAGAGTGCTCAAGGCATAGAGGGGCCTCTCTGAGGACAGGGTCAGCGGGAACATTCTGGTTCGATGGGGCACTGAATCTGGTAATTAGGGGAGGCTTAAAATAGTACCAAAGCTGGGATCTCACCCCCAGGCGCCTTTGTTAATGCTCCCAAGGTGAGGAGGCCGTGCAGCCCCGGGGTTGCAAGCCCAGGTGAAGGACCAGCGCAGAAAGGCTCAGGCCAGTGCCTCCTCTGTCCCTGGGAAGGCTGGGAGAGCAAGTCAGTGAGCACCCAGCATCCTCCTCCCTGTTCTGCTCGCCCTCTCAGGTCTCCTCTGAGTGACCCTGCCTGGACAGGGCTGTTGAGAGTGAAGCCAACCCATCAGCACCTTGCTACTCTCGCTGCCCGGCCTCTGGGCCCTGCAGTCCCAGCTCTCTCCCTCTCCCTGGCGAAGGTGGCCACTCCTCTCTCCAACCCCGCATGGCAGTGGGCTGGAATGCAGGACTGGGCCCTCTTCTCTCCAATGCCATGGGCTTTGATGACATCTGTGGGCTGAGTACTCCTGTGTACCCACCTTCCCCTGAGCCCCAGGATGGCTTATCCAGCTGCCCACTGGACATTCACACTTCACCTGTCAGCACTATATTCTCGTTTCTTGTTTCGTCACAATGGATCAGAAGACACATGTGCTCATGACACTCACATACAGGTGCGAACCACAGCATATGCTCCTACATGTTCACATACACTCACATATACCCACACACACCATATGTGTGCACACACAGTCGTGCACATACATGTGCACATATGTGCACGTGCTATGCACAAGCATACTCATATATAAACACACACCACTTGTGCACAGGTCACAGATGTGCACACGTGCATGCACATGGATGCACACACCAAACACATACATATGTGCACGCACACACACACACATCCTGGTCATCAAGGTCTCCCTTTCCCATTGCATTTCCGGGTGCTGCCTCGGGCCCCGGACTCCAGATCCCAGACCCCAGACAGTTATTGTCCCATCCTTTCCCTCTGCCCTCCATCCAATCCCTCACCAAGGCTTATCAGTTTAGTCTCAGAATATATCCTGAGTCAGCCTAACCCCCTGACTGCCCTCTCTGCATCTGCTCTTGCCTTTCTTCACTCTCCACACAGTTGCCAGTGATTTTTAAATAATGTGAGTCAGATCCTTTTACCCTTCTGCTTATAACCTCCTCCCCACTGCTGCAAAGCTTCTCAGTCTCCCAGGATCTTCATCCTGCCTAGAAGCCATGCTTGGTCCTGCCTCAGGCATCTGCTGCTCCCTGAGCAGGAGCCCTCCTTTCTCAGGCCTCCCAGAGCAGCTGTGGAGAATCCATGGGGTCTGGGCCAATGTGGACATCCCAGGAGGCCCTTTTCGACGCCCTTCATAGTAGCCCCAGTGCCCTCTCGACACCTCCCTTCTTTGTTCCTGGGTGCGCTCTGAAAGTATCTTGTCGAGGTGTCTGTTTCCTATATGGGTCTCTCTCCTGCATCGTTTGCTCAGGCCCACAGAAGGGGAGGACCTCCTCGTGCAGCCCTGAAAGGCCGAGCTGTGTCCGTCAGTCCTGTAAAAGCATGTGGAGGTGGAGTCGGAGGGTGTGTCACCGGCTTGTCCCTCAAAGCTGTGCTTCCTGGACAGACCACCTCACCACTCCCAGCCCTGTTTCCTCCTCTGCAGGGCTTGACACCAGGTGTGTGTTTGTCGTCTTTAGTGGGGTGTGTGGTGGACTAGTGCAGTAGTAGTTAGCAAGGTTGGCAAAGAGTGAAATAGAGAAGAGAAATCAAGATCCTGCACACATTTTGGATCACCTTGCTGCGCTCTATGCCCACGTGGGGAGATTGCAGGAGGTACAAGTTGCCGGTAAATGTTGATTCTATTGAGCTGCATCAGGAGAAGTTATGAGGTCCATGCAAACCCACCAGCCCTTCCTGTTGCTCACAGACTGAGGGCTGGTCGGGGCTCTGGTGGGTGCAGGATAGGTGCATGCTCCAGGGTTCCCGCAGCACATTGCTGGTTGTCTGGGGGGAGCTGTGCCACCAGAGGCTGGGCCCAGGGTCCTGTGGTTGCCCTTCCAGATTCAGGCCCACCTTCCCTACTGCTCCTCACAGCCTTCCTCAGCTGGCTCCGCACCTCCGGCTTTCTGTTGGGGGGAAGCCCAGCAGGGGCTTGGCGGGGGTGTTCATTCCCTTGCTCCCCTCTTTCCTAAGGGCACTGCTCTACTCCAGTGTACTTTGGCCCATCTTGTCCACACAGCTCTCTCCTGCTTCCTGCCTTCATCCAGGGGCCCTCCCCTCACCCGCGTAGGTCTCTGTCCCCCACCCCACCTTCGTGAAGAGACCCTTTATTAACCCCTCCTTGAATGGTCCTTATTCACACGCACCACTGTCTCTGTCCTGTCTGGGCTCTCTCCCCACCTGGCCCGAGCTTTCCCGAGAGTATCACAGCAAACAGCTGAAGTGCAGCTCATCGCCAAGCTCCCACGCCAGGAAGGTTCCGGGCCTTCTCTGAACAGACCATGTCTACATTTGCCTTGAGCCCACATGTAGGATTCTCCAGGGGTGAGCATGGGAAGGTTTGAGAGAGACTCAAGGAAGAACATGGTGTGGGTGGCAGGCCGGGTCGTGGCAACGTGCAGATGAAATAGAGGTGGGTTGTTTTATTGTCTGGTGCCGGGACACATACAGTCATAAACGGAGTTTCCACAGAAGCTCTTTATGCATCAGTGCTTCCCAAGCTTTAGCTTTTATGAGATTTGCAAAAATAAAAAAATCCACTTCTGGTTCCTCTTCAGGACACTCTCTCCTCAAAGTGAGGTTCACATGTATTTTGGGGGTATTTTCCTCTCAAAGAGTCTGGGGAGGTGGTGGCATGGTGCGGTAAATTCCCTTGGTCAGTGTTGACAAGTGGAAAGGATAGAGGTCCCAGCCACATGAGTGACAGCCGGCGGACTTCCTAGACTCTCTCTGCCCCCCTGAAGTGCAGCATACTGTGGCCTGGGACACAGTGTGATGGGTCCATGCTAGACCTCTCCCAGGGGCCAGGGTTGGGGGCACAGAAGCGGGGGCTCTGCTCGGCCGTTGACCACCTTCAGTCTTGTCCATTCAGTTCCTCTCCTGCCGAAAGCCCTGCAGCTGGACCCCTCCCACTCCACTTCTCTGTGGACACCTGCCAGCATCGTTCACAGCCCTGCTCACACGCTGCCTCCTGTGGGTCGCCTATGTCCTTCTCCTCAGGCTGTCATCGGGGCCCTTGTGCTCCCACAGCAGTGCGAGAAGGTAGCTGTCACCCACTCTGAGGATGCTGGTCACCTGACACATCTCCCTCTAGTTCATGGAAGATGGGACCACCCTTCTTATCTCATTCTGGTGCCAGGACACAGTGGGCCAGCCTCCTGTTGCTCATCAGGTGAATATAGGATATATTGTCTCTGTTCCTCTGGAGGCCAGTCCATTTAAGCGTCCTGCCTCCCAGATAGGACATGCTCCTGGTTTGGCTAGTGGCTCCCTCCTTCTTAACATTTAAGTCTCAGCCAACTGTCTAGAATAGCCCTCACATCCTCCCCTGGCCCAGTCCTGTGTTCTGCACTGGACCCGCTGACGTCATCTGCTCTCTCGTCCAGCTGCGCCTCAGCGCGTGTTTACTGCTACTGCTGTTATTGGGCTTTCTTTCTTTTTGCTTATTTTTTTGGCCTATCTTCCCCCGCTGGAATGCTGGCTCCAGGCTGGTGCTGTGTACTCAAATGACCATTGCCCCAACACACAGTAAGATCTGAGCAGCTTTTGTGGGTGGAATGAATGAATGAATGAATGGTCGCTCATTGCTCCGTGTGCAGCCCTGAAAGGCTGATAGGGAAGAAGCACGTGGCCTTGGTTCAGGGGAACATTGTGTTCTGGCTGGGCCAAACTGCCTGCAGGTGGGGCCCTGGCCAGTTGCAGCACCAGGCAGGTGGCTGACCCTCACTGTGTCCCAGTGTCCTCGCTGTGGGGTGAGGACAGTGAGGCTGTTGTTGTGAGGGTAGATGGGCCACCGTGTGTGGCCCTTTAGATCTGGCATAGTGTGGTTTAGATTAGTGTAGAGGTTCTTGTTTTTCCCACTGCTTCTGTCTCTGTCTCCTCCCATCACATACACAGACACAGACACATCACACAGACACACACACCACACAGACACACATGCCACACACACACCACACTATACACCCCAGATGCTCACCCCTCCACCCACACATACACATCAAATCAATCAAGAGTTCCCCATTATTCATTTTCCCAAACATCTCTCACTCTGTCTGCCTCTTTCCATTCCTACTGCCCTGGTTGCAGCCATTACTGTCTCTCCCTGACCTGAAATGTTATTATCGTTTCCACCAAATGTAATTTAAATTGCTCTTAATGATAGGGACTGAGACAGGAGGTTAAATCCATGCATGCCCCTCTACAGTGCCTGATTTGTGTATAATGGTTTTCAACTTGCTCTAGCCCTCCCTCCTCAATAGGAAACCCTTGGACCCTGCTCTGCAGGCCTGCATATGCAAGGCACGCTCTGTCCATGGGCACGTCCGCGGGCTCCCACCAGCATGGTTGGAGCCTGATTGGATTTGAGGCTTTCTCATCAGAGGGCACCCTGCCTCCCCTGCTGGGTGTCTTTTAGGGTTCAGAGCCTCCTGGGCACAAATGTCTGAGTTGGCCAACACCGCAGAGCTAAGAGAGACTGGTGTTCATGAGCAGTTCCAGAAGGGACGAAGTTAGTCCTTGGAGCACCCAGCCTCCAAAGCTTAGTCCAGAACCATTACAGACTGGCTCATTTTAGCAGAACTCAGAGCCTACTGACATCTCTAGTTGAGGTGGTTATATTAGTCTGCTCAGGCTGCTGTAACAGAATTCCATAGACTGTGTGGCTAAAAAAACAGACATTTATTTTCTCAGAGTTCTGGAGGCTGGAAGTCCAAGATCAAGGTTGCCGGCAAGTTGGTTTCTGGTAAGGTCACTGTCCTTGGCTTGACATGGCTGCCTTCTTGCTGTGTCTTCACATGGCCTTTTCTCTGGGCATGCGCAGGAACAGAGAGAAAGAGCTATCTCTGGTGTCTCTTCCTCTTATCAGATTAGGGCCCCACCCTTAAGACCTCATTTAACCTTAGTTACCTTCCAAGGGCCTTATCTCCAGACACACTTGCATTGGGGGTCTTCAGCAAATGAACTTGGGGGGTACACTATTCAGTCCATACAGTGCTGGAGTTTTCAGCAGTGCCTGCTCTTGCCTACCTCAGCTGTCCCCCATCATCACATGTGTACCCCTTGTGGAAGTAGACCCAGCTCCCTGGAGCTCTGAGTGTGAGCTCATGGCCAGGCTAGCATGCCATGTATGGAGGGACAACCCCCCTGCCTCCTGCCACCTGATCTGCCACCTGATGAATTGCACTGTCCTTCTCACATGGCTGCCTGATGGTGATTCCGTGGAAAGCCCTGGAGAGGGCCTGGCTAGGAGTCCCTTGGATTCGTATTCATCACTTTACCTTTCAAAATGTGTCTTATCTCAGAAATGGGGAAAACACACTTGCCTGCTAACAAGATGTCAGTGGGTCTGATTAGATAAACTTTGTGGAAGTCTTTAGTAGATTAAACAATAGTTAGACACAGGAAAGGAAGTATTATAGCTGTTATCAAGGAATTATTGATGTGTGTAAATAAAATGTCTCCATGTATGTATCAGTTAGGAATCTGTGCAGGTATAAGGAACAGAAAACTGACCAGATAATGGCTTGCTTTTCACACATAAGGAGGAATCCCAAGGTTACTAGCCTTGGTTTAGAGGCTTCACCCATCTGGTTGACATCTCCATTATTCTTTTGACTGCATCGCCACAAGATGGCTGCTAAAGCACTAGCCATTATGTCCTAGTTCAAGAGAGGAAGAAGGGTCAGTGCCAGCTGCTTCTGATTCTCTTTTATCAGCATTGCAAAGATTTCCTGGAAATCTGCCAGACAGGTTTCTACTTACGTTTTATTGGCCAGAACTAGGTCACATGGCTACCACTAGCTCAAAGGGAGGCAAGGAAAGCGAGAAACAACGTTGTCACCATTGGCTTACATTAATGGAGATCCATCGCCTGAGGCCAGGTTCTGATAGTAAGGAGAAAGGAGGCAATTGGTACTGGGTAGACATCAAACAAAAGGAGTGTCTCTCCCAGGACACACTTTACTTGCTAAGAGATGCATTTAGAATTGCATGGTCAAGGGTTACGAGAGTCTATTGAAGGATTGCTCCCCAGTGTTTCTCAGAAAAAGTAGCGCCTGAGGTGGGAATAGAAAACAGGGCTGAGCTAGCTGGAGGTCAGATGTGAATCTAAATTGGTGAAGTGCAGGTGTTGGAACCTGGCTCTGGGTGTGGCCTCCATGGCCTCCCACCCGGCTTCTGCCCTCCAGTCTCTTTATGCCTGTTTCCTCTCCTATTGGTGTTTGTCTTGCTCCCCGCCATGCACCTCTCAGTCCCTTAGCTTCCTATGGGCTTTGCTTTTTGTTTTTTTTAGCATTTTTATTATTTTATTGAGGTCATATTGGCTTTGCTTTTCATTCAGTCTCCACTTTGATCAGTTGTGCAAAGAGACAGGATGCCATGCACGATTAAACATGGTAAAAGGAAGCAGGCCCCGCCTCACCCAGCCCGTGGGGGGCCCAGAAGACTAGCGGCTCCCTTGGGCCCCTCATCTGCTGAAGGAGCTCAGTACCACTGGCCCGCAGTTGTGAGGCACGGGGAGGGAATGTGAGTCTCTTGTTCGCTCTCACACGGATGTGAACACCTCTGTGTGCAGAGCCTGGCACAGCCTTGGGTTCCTGCTGTCCCAACAGCCAAGAACATGAAGTAGAACCAATGTCATGCTCTGGTGTCTCTTAAAAGGGAAGTGCTCCAGGATCTCTTATGCTTCGACTTCTAAAAACATAAAGCAAGGTCCTAAATAAATGTGTACAGTGATCCCCAGGCTGGTTTTGACTAGGGCTTAGAAGAAAAGAGTTACGAAGGATAGCACAGCCAAAGCCAATGCTGGACCTTGCGGTCAGGTGCCGCCTCTCTGTTTTCTGAGAGATTCTTTCCAGCACGTGTTCCTGAAAGTGGTCATCTGAATGGGCTGCGTGTTGGGAAAATGTGACAAGTATCATTGTTGATCATTGACTGTGTTCCAAAAACCGTATGCTTCACCTTGGGGCTCATGGAATAGAGAAGGCAGAGTTTTGCTCAATGGGAAAATTGCTTTGCTTGGAAAGTTTGTCCTGGCACCCTGCTGATGGTTTGGTAATTGTTGAATTGTGTTTTAATTGAAATTTTGTGAAGGATATTTGAGTTATTTTTTTCTTTTGGTATAAAACTTTTATCCCATCATATGTAGGCATTTATTAGCTCAATTGTGGAACGAAGTATTATGTGTTTGGATATTCTCACTTCTGACTCTGTCTGAGTCTGTTTGGGCTGCTATCACAGAATAGCACAGATATGGCGGCTTATAAACAATAGAAATTTCATTCTCACAGTTCTGGAGGCTGGAGGTCCAAGATCGTGGCACCAGCATGGTAATGTTCTGGTGAGGGCCCTCTCCCGGGCTGCCCCCTTCTCCTTGTGTCCTCACGTGGTGGAAGGAGCCAGGGGGCCTGCTGAAGTCTCTTTTGTAAGAACACTAATTCCATTCCTGAGGGCTCCACCCTCATGACCTAAGCACCTCCCAAAGGCCCCACCTCCTAATACCATCACATTGTGGTTAGAATTTCAACATATAATTTGGGGGACACAAACATTCAGACCGTAGCCGACCCCTTCTCTATGTAAAAGTACCACAGGCTTTGAGGTGTCAGCTGCTTCAACAGACAAATGAAATGACACCTATTCATTAAAAAAAAAAAAAACTGATTAAAACAATGGCAGCTATAGGCAGGGACACTTTCTCTGGATCGTTAAATACAAAAACAGCATCTTGGTAGCAGAAGCTCTCTGAACTGGATGATTTCCCCTAAATTCTTGGGAAGAGTTCAGGTGAAATGACATAGACCTTGAGACAGGCAACATCCTGTGAGGTTCCAGGCACTTTCTCTGGTGCGTTGTTTTATTGTTTGTTATTTGCTCTGTGATTTCAGATCTGCTTTACTTCTATGAGAATGTAGGCGTCTAATCAAATACAGCACGTTCACTACTGAGAGACTGGCTCCAGTGGGCTCTGCTCACGTTTAAACCATCTCAGGCGGGCAGGCATTGCTGAGCACAGCTTAGTGCCAGGCGGAGGCCTCGCAACCTCACCAAGTCTACTGCAGGCAATTCCATACTTTCTCCAGATCCTGTCGAAATGTGAGCTGCAGCTCTTCCGTGTCAGCCCCCCAGTCGTTTTAAGCCATGAGAAGAGATTGGGGACATTTCTCCATTTTTTTTGCTGCATGGCGAAATGAGAGTACAATTTGGAGACAGTCAGAAAAAGTAATAGGCAAGAGCTTAATAATAGGAACTTAGAATTAAAAACAGAAATTAAGCACATTTGTAAACCAAAATGATTTGTAGTAACTCATAGTAACTCACACAGACATAGTTACACACCTTTTCACAGAGGCATGTATGTGCATATGTGAGCGTGTGTGTGTGTGTGTGTGTGTGTGTGCGCACACCCACTTGTTTCCCTGCTAGACCATGTGTAGGGAGATAGCAGTGAAGAGCCCAGGGTTCAGTGGTGGGGAGACCTAGTCTGAACCATAGCTTCTGTGGGTAAGTTACTTAGCCTCCCTGAGACTCAGTTGCAGCTGTAAAGAGGGAATGATGTTATTGACTCCACCAAGCCTGTATGGGGATTAAGTGAGGCAGTGCTACAAAAAGACTAGTACATTGCCTGGCACATAGGAACTGGCAAATAAAGGACAATTGAATTGAATTGAAATGAAATAACCCAGAGTCTTACAAACGTCTATAAGCGAGAGAGGGAAACGTGGGATTGGGTGGCACGTGTGACCAAAGGCCTTTCCCACTTCTTGAAAAGCAAATGAGCCCACGTCCCTGTGATGCTGGGGGTGGTGTCCGTGTGCTCTATGGACTGCTGTTGTCTTGATCTCTCAGCGGTGTAGACCAGGTTTGCTGTTGTCTTGATCTCTCGGCGGTGTAGACCAGGTTTGCATAGCTGGCTCTCCAGAAGCAGGGCTAGGTGGCAGCAACACCTTTCCAGTAAGAAACTCACTCCTCCTGGTTTAACGTTTATACTGGATTGTAAAATGCTCTGGGGTCACTTTTATTGATTACATATTTTGATAAATTATCTCATTTTTTTTTTTTTGGTGAGGAAGATCAGCCCTGAGCTAACATCCATGCCAATCCTCCTCTTTTTGCTGAAGAACACTGGCCCTGAGCTAACATCCATGCTGATCTTCCTCCACTCTATGTGGGACGCTGCCACAGCATGGCCTGACAAGCGGTACGTCGGTGCGAGCCCGGGATCTGAACCCGGGCCGCCAGCAGCGGAGCGTGTGCACTTAACCGCTATGCCTTGGGGCCAGCCCCAGGTTCTCTCTCTTTTTAATGAAAGAAACTGCTTTCTCTACATGATCCTAGGACAAGAGGCATAGGTGCCGGTACTGATGGCAAGACAGGTGGGTTACAAGCCTGTGACCCCAGAGCCCGCAGCGGTCACTGTGGGTGCTCAGCTCCTCACTAGATCCTCCAGGAGGGTCTGAAGGGAAGGCTGGAGTGTCAGTAAAATTTGAATAGGACTTTTTTATTGCAGAAGCCTTGAATGCTTGGTGCAATGTATTAAACAGTCTAAATTGAGCTTGACTCATTTACCAGTGGATTTAAGAGGTTGGCTTGGATCGTCTCTTCTGAAATGCATTGCTGAGAGACTTGGGAGACTTACTCACAAGAAAACCTCTCATTGGTGCACATGATTTTCTTTGAACTCCTGACAGGCACATCACTGAGAGCACAGGGAAAGTTCCTGTCCAGAGACACACCAATGATTGTTGCAAAACAAGCCACGTGCTGTTGGGATTGAATGAGACTCAGAAAACTGCGTTAGCACAAGCAAAATCTTACCTGGACTCTTAGCAGTAGAAAATGATCATAATTCTCTGAACAGAATGAACCTCAAGGGGTTTAGGGATAGGAGGCCAACAACAGTTTTGCATAAAGCCGTTGACGGTTTTATGGCCATGATCGCGATCGGTTAGTTGGAATGCAGTTCTTGAATTTATAGAAAATTTCCAAATCTCTAAACTGTATTTTGGTCTACTGCCACATAGAAACTTTCTTAAATTTTATTTTAAATAATATGTCATGGTGGCAATTTTGGGAAGCCAGAGAGAGCCTTGGAAACATTCATCTTTCTCTGGTCTCTTCCCTTGCTTGGTAGCTGAGGGTGTATTTTAATTGGTTTGTATTCATTAATTAAATGTAGATATTTGTCATTCCCTTTGTTGGGTTTTGGAGGAGGGAGGTCTCGAGAGACCCCAAGCTGTCTCTTAGCTGTCGGCCTTACAGAGGAAGCCTCTAGGTGGTTCTTCACAGGAGGCGTTGGGCTGAGACCACGACTTATCTTCCTGCTCCAGAGTCAGCTTTCTCTTTACACACACTGTTCTTAAGTTAAGGTGCTGAGTGTGATGTAACTGGGTCTTGGATTTTGCCAAATATAAATCTGTGAGTTCCTGCATGTGCCTCTCTTCAGGTGACCTTTCTGTAACTCACAGGCCTCCCTTTGGAGGGCACACTGCCACGTTCTCTGGCTGTGTGACTGTACAGACAAGAGCAGTTGTCACTGCCCATTCCCGAGAGAAGGGAGAGCAGGGGACACACGTGTGTGCTGAGCACTAGCTGACTAGACATCAGCCCAGTACCTGCATCAGGCCCTTCCTCTGCTCAGGGCCCTGCGAGGTGGGCTGGCATCCTGGGCGTTCAGAGAGGATGCTGGGGCCCGGGGACGGGCAAGAGGAGCCCAGGCCTGTCCTGTGGCGAGCTCGTGTTTGCAAGGGCCTGCCAGTGCAGGTTCATTGCTAAGCCGTCCGTGATCTCTAGGTCACAAGGTAGCCTGCACTTGCCTGGTCTTTTTCAGTTCGTTAAAGACTGGGCTTAATACTCCTGCACAGGGCAACCTCAGGGCTGGTGGGGCCCACCTCCCGCCGTCAAACTGATCATGGACCCCACTCTTCCTCAGGGGCTGTCAGGGGTGCAGCAGCCACGGGCCTTCTAACGGGTAGTCTTGGGCAGCATTTCC
This sequence comes from Diceros bicornis minor, assembly GCF_020826845.1. NCBI lineage: Eukaryota > Metazoa > Chordata > Mammalia > Perissodactyla > Rhinocerotidae > Diceros > Diceros bicornis. The sequence continues at coordinate 77,827,475 of NC_080744.1, forward strand.
TCCTGCAGCCTGGTTTAGGGAGAGGAAAAGGTCAAGGGTGCCTTAGGGCAGGTTCTGAGAGTTCTTTGGTCAGGATGCCTGCCAGCTGAGGAGCCCCTCACACAGCCGCTCTCTGGTGCCTGTCTTCTTCCCAGGCCTGTCAACACGGCACTTGGGACGATTATATATTTCTTGTGCCCATTATTCCTTTACCAGTCACTTTTGTGTATTTTATGAGCAGTTCTCCTAGGGTACGACAGAAATAGCTCATGAGTGCTTAAACCAAAGTGGTCTGTGCAAATATGGGGTTGACCTTTTCCCAGGCAGGTTGGGTTGAAACAGCTTGCACTTGTCCCTTGTGGTGGATGTGTCAGCAGGTGACCCCCCCCCCGTGATGGCTCCTCTGTAGGTGGGGGGTCCATTGACCCCCTCTGGCCCCCACCGGGACTAGGCTTCCCTCCACCCCAGCCCCACCCCAGGACGAGTGAGGTCTCCTTGCTGACTGAGCTCGGTGTCTGAAATGGGCCCACTCACTGCACCAACCCTGAGAATTATTGTATAGTGGAGGGGAGGACCGTGGAGGGCCAGGCAAAAATGACCCCTGGTAGCAAAACATCCTGAGGTCCTGCCCTGGGAGTCTGGGAAGGAGAGGAGGGGGCAGTCCCAGAGAAGGAGGTGGGCAAGGCAGGAGGGGGGCGCCTCCTGCCCTGAGCTTCAGCGCAGAGAGGTTCCTGGGGAGATTCCAATTCAGAAAGTGGGGTGGGCCCCCAGTGTTTCTCATAAACCATGAAAGTAGGAGCCCTGTGAGAGCTGTGCCTTTAAGGTTGCATCCAAGGGATTTTCCCCAAAATATTTGGGAGGAATGGGGGGAGGTGAGGGGCTGCCTCCCCCCACCGCCCCATCTGCATTTTTACATCTTGAAATTATGTTTGTGCAACTTCATTTGGAGAAAGGGTCAGCTCCTAGAAGAGTTGGGAAGCCATCCTGTGGAGCTTGGGGGTGAATGCCAAGGGCTGCACCATGATTTAATTAGATTAAGTTAGTTCACGTCTCTTGAAGCAAGACTGAATGTGTTTGTCCCCCAGCCCTGTGACAGTCTGCTCCACAGTAGTGCAGGGAAGCTTCTGTCTAACCCTCCAATAAGGAGATTAAGCTTGTCACCCATTGTCATCACCTTGATCCACACCACGGGAAGCCTCGAGTTTCCAAGGCAGACGTGTCACCCTGGGTTACGCCACTCTGGGTTCAGAACTTACTGCTCGTCCATCATGCATCTTGAGAGATCTACTTGTGGGCATAGGTTCCACTGGCTTTTCGCCCTGGCCCTGGCCTCTCCAGGGCAGACGTGCTCTGGATGTCGGCTGCATGAGATCATTGCCCTCAGATGGTCGTATGTGACTCACTGCAGCTGCGGAAACTGCCTGAGAACAAGGCAACGGACCTCAGACATCCAGTGTTTCAAGTTATGATTAAAGCGCTGTGACTTCAGCCGTGGGGGTCGGCAGCACGTTTGGAGAAGAAGTGGAGTCTTTGCTCCTTATGAATCTCCCACCAGCTGAGGGAGAAGATGGCTTTGAGAAAAAGTGCTGGCTTTCCCCAGTGCCCTCGGGAAGACAGGTGCAGTGGCATCCCCGAGCCTCCCTGGGCAGCCCGGTCACTGAGCTCAGAAAGGGGATGTTTCCGGGGCTATTTGCTAGGGAATGTGAGCTATCAGTGACTTAGGGACAGTAAGAAACAAGCTTAAAATACACAATTTTCAAGAACTCTCTTGTGAATGGGGAAGAAATAAAAGGAAAATGACATTTCACAAATGACTTTTTTTTTACAGTTTTACTTAAGGATTTTGAAGTGATTTTGAAGTCTGATGTGGAAAGATTTTTTTATCCCTGTGCCCTGAGTAGCAGGCAGCGTGGCGTAAAGACAAGACATCTCCAGCCAGCATATTCAAAAACACAGGTCCCAATCTGGAGTTTGCTGCTAAGTGAACCAGTGACTTGGGCCACTCTGAGCTTCTGTCTCCTTCTCTAGAATATGGTTTTTGGTTGTGTGGATTAGTGGCTTTCAACTGTTATTATTTTCGTTTGCCTTGGAATGCCCTGCTCAAGTGAGGTTTTACCCACAAAAGTAAACAGATAGGCCTGTCCACTGATCCTTCTTTCCTCCCTCAGCGGAAAGGGCACCAAGAGACCTGGAAGAGAGCCTCACGACTGTATGATTTCTGGGGATCCCTCTCACTCCGAAACTTTGCAGAACCTGACAGTCCCCGGCAGTGTTTGCACCGACTCCCAGTAGGGGTTCAGTTCAGGCCTGAAGAGTTTTGACCTGAAATAGTCCATGTAGTATTTTTGTATCAAAGAGATGGTAACTGCCTCTCAAAGACTGAGTAAAAATGCCTTCATTTCTGTTTTGTTTTTTTATGGTATGTCAGTCCAATAGAAAAGATATAAGATGTTAATGTACCTCAAGCCTACTTATTCCCGCAGATCAAATGTGCTATAGCAGGACTGAATTTTAATAACCTCAAATGTGCTTCATAAATAGTTACTTCTAATATGGATATTGGCATAATTAAGTATAATGTGAGGTTCAATATTAGCCTACCTTTTCTGTGATTTCATGTAAAAGCCATAGATAAATGGAAGATAACTACACTTTAATACATGGAAGTTACGTGACACTAAAGTAGTGTTACTTTAGTATGATATATGGACTCATGCTATGTATATACTGAACCTACACTGTGTGGCTGATCATATTCATTATCATATTGTGGTATAGATATATATATTATTTTATTCTATTTACATACTTATATAAAGAACCATCAGTCACACAGCATAGGTTCAGGATTTAAAACCATCCTGATTTCTCTTGGCTTTTAGTCATAGATTGAAAGCAATTTAATAGTAAACCTCATATTCCTGTACACACACACATACACAATGCAATTTATCCTCAGAAAATTTTAGCACCTACAAAGTAGATTGATGTACCTTCTAATTTGTTTGATTGAAAAAAAAAATACTTTCAGAATATTTCTCTTGTTCCAAAAATGCAATTTTATGTACTTTGAGAAAATGTCTTACGTATCCACGGTGACATGCCCCTGCGGGCCTGGATGGCAGCAACCTGGAACCAGGCTGAGGGGCTGTCCTGACAGGACCTTCAACTGCTGGGCACCCAGAAGGGCTGGGTTCTGGGGAATTCTGTTCTCTCAGGCAGCCCAGATCTCGGGGCAGGGACAGCCGAGTCAGTGCCACTCCTGTGTGCTCCCGCCTGTCCTGCCGGCCTGGCTGGCTACATGAGAGGAGAGCACTTGTCTCCGCTGAGGACCAAGGGGCCCTGTCACCTGGCACTCGAGGCTGACTCGGCTCCACCTGCCGTCCCTGCCATGGTGCCATCCTGCTCGTGTTCAGTGGTGAATGCTCCAGCAACTTCATTAGGAGATCTAATTGCAGTGTGGACTTTCTGGCCGTGTCTGCTTTCCAAAACCATTTGTGGAAACCTGATTTTGTGGGTTTTTTTTTTGGTGAGGAAGATTGTCCCTGAGCTAACATCTCTTGCCAATCTTCTTCATTTTGCTTGAGGAAGATTCGCCCTGAGCTAACATCTGTGCTAATCTTCCTCTATTTTTTGGGTGGGATGCTGCCACAGCATGGCTTGATGAGCGGTGTGTATGTCCGTGCCCAGGATCTGAACCCGCGAACCCCAGGCCACTGAAGTGGAACATACAAACTTAACCACTAGGCCACCGGGCTGGCCCCTGTTCTTTTTAAATAATTGGGCTGCTGGGTAATGCTGTACATTAAGCTATATGTGTGTGTTCTTTCGGTGTTTGTTGTTTCCTGGTTTATTCATCTCTGGCTTAGCATTTAAAGGCTGAAAATATGCCTCTAGGACCTGTGGAGGGGTCCGTGGTCAGTGGGTGTCTGAGGATGCCTGTGCACATGGGTGAGGGCTCCAGGTGACCTGCAGCAAGGGTGCATCCATTTGTGGATGTCATGGCTCCTGTCAGCAGGAGTCAGCAGAAAACTGAGCCAGCCATTTGTCAGGGATCTTAGAGTAAATCAGAGAGCCCCCTGGTTTTTCTCAGCTCTGAGCCAGGTATGGCATTACCTCCCCAGCATCTCTCTCTGAAGGACAGGAGGAGCTTGAAGTTCCCATGGCAAGAGGCTTTTGTGACGCAGAGGGTCCTGTGAATGGGGAGGCAGGACTCACAGGACCTGGCTCTGTGCAGCTGGAATAAGGGACCTCAGAGAGGCCCATGGAGAGCCCGGGCTGCCACCAGGGGTGACAGGTGTACCCACCACAGTGACCAGCCATGGGGGCCGTAGGGGAGCTGGCTGCTCTGTCTCTGCTGGCCGCATCACTTTGATCCTGAACATACTCTGTCCAGATGGCCCCACAGAACCCTGGCAACTCCCAACCTCGGTGAAGATGATGAGCATAAGGCCCAGCATCTCTAGACTGCCTCTAGCACCAGGGCGGGCCAGTGAGACACCCTGGGCCACCAGGCCCCTGGGCACAGGTGCCCCAACCTCTCCTGGGCCAGACCAGCATGCGCCAGTCTACTTGGGCCTCAGGCACAATAGTATGGGCCCTGGAGGAACAGGGAACAGACAATGTGCTGAGCTGCAACATAAGCCTGGGTTGTTTCCAGGCCCCATCTGTTTGTGTCTAGGGCATTTCTAACCCTTCCCTTCCCCACCCACACTCAGACATATGAGGCACAGCTGAGCCGAGGTGGAGCTTCTTCAGGGAATAGCTGTCTGCCAGTCTATCCATCCAGCAATCCAGCCATCATTCCATCATTTCGTCAAACCTCATCAAGTCCTATAATTGGAGTGTGGGACACTCTGATGAAAAAATACACACGTATTTGCCCACCTGGTGGGGACAGCTGGTACATGAATGTGTGAGACAGTGACTGTGGGAGCAGCAGGAAGGGACGGACAGAGCAGATCTGGGCAATCTTGGAAGGCTTCCTTGAGGAAGTGACCATTATTTTTAGGTCTGAAGGATGAGTAGGTGCTAATGAGGCCACGAGTGGAGAAAAGAGCATTCGGACAGTAGGAGCAGTCTGTGCAGAGGCCCTGCAGCTGGAGCAGAGAGCAGAGGAGGAGCCCAGGCTGCACCAGGCGGGGCTCTGTGTTCAGGGTAGGAGATGAGTGACGGGAAACACTGATGGTTTTAGTAGTGTGTACAAAGAACAAGATTCCCTTTGAGTTTTGAGAAGGGTCTCTTTGCTGCAGTTGGAAAACTGCCTGGCTTTGGCGAGGAGAAAGGTAGGCGTGTCCCCAGCCCATCATCCTGTTGGGAGGCAGTGCTTGGTTCAGAGATGTGGTTAGGGCTCATTTCTTCTTTCTACCCGCTTCAGAGTCCATCTCCACCCCTCAGCACCTCCTGGCTCTTCCAGATGGCTCCCAGGACCTTACCTGGTATGTCCCTAGATCTGAGTCCTCTGTGAACCATGGACGTACTGTGTCTCCTGGTGAGCTGCAGCTCCTTGAGGGAGGGGTCCACATAGCTGAATTGCCCAAGCCCACCCACCCCAAGCACACAGTACATGTGTAGTAGGATCAATGGGTGGATGGATAGGTGGATGAGTGGGTGGATGGATGGGTGGTGGGTGGGTGGATGAGTGGAAAGATGGATAGAGGTTCTACGGGGAGCAGGGAGGACACTAGAGAGTTAGACCTGGATTTGAGTCATTTTCCTACCACTTCCTGGCTGCCTTCCCTTGGGCAAATTGCTTAGTCACTCTCAGTCTCAGTTTTTTCTTATCTGTAACAAGAAGACTAAACATATCTACCACTGAGTGTTGTGAGGCTCACGTGAGGAAGAGCGTGGCAGCATGTCTTAAAGTGTTAAATGCCATACGAGTGCAAACCAGTGTTGGTACTGTGCTTGACAGACCCTGCAAGTCCTGCAGGGCAGCAAAAGACCCCTCCCCGAGTCCCTCAGCGTCGAGGAGAGGCAGGGTCCCCTGGGTCTGATACCTGAAGCTCCCGATGGTACCCAGCACTCAGGGGAAGGCTGCTGTGTTCATATTCAGGGCGAGTTTCAGTGCACTCTGGGTACCTTGGTCATTAATAATCATCCAGCTACAAATGGGACATGTGCTCCTAATTTCACAGCCAGATTTCTGCCTAACAACCTCCTGCCAGTCCACTCACTCCCTGCAGTTTCTGATGTAATAAACACCCTCTTTGCTTTTGCGTCTAAGGTGTGGTTTCTGTGATTAGAATATAACATGGGTGTCATGGTTGACCTGAAGGAAAATTTGGGTTGCAGGTGAAGAGAACCTTAACTCGGTGACTCTCCACCCATAGCTTCAGGCCACTGGCCTCCCCAGGCCTGTGACCCCTTGGCTGGAGGGAAGTCCCACGTCCCGAGTCCAACAGCAGCAGGGCGTTGGGAGAAACTAGGTGTGAGCCAGAAGGGTCTAGATTCCAGCCCCAATCCCACCACCTAGGAGCCGAGTGATGGAGCGTCTCTCTTCCCTCTCTGATAGTGTTTTCTCATCTGCAAATTGAGAATAAAAATATAGCTCTGGGGCTACTGTCTTGATCAAAAGAGATAGTTTGTGCATATCACCATGTGGGCCCTCGATCGTTGCTCAGCATGTGGTGGCAGATATCAGCTCTAGTTGTCCTCATCAGACGTCCCCATTGGTGAGCTCTGACCCCCTACTACCCTAAACCCAGCATGTCCATCCATTGCCATGGACACCACACTGGCCAGAGCACACCGTCTTTCTTGTCTCACTGGGCCTGACCCATTGCTTTGTTTCTACTCTAGCTCCCTGCATGTCCTATTGTCACACCACAGCTGGAGAGATCTTTTAGGAACACAGATCAGATCAGGTTTCTCCTCTGCTTAGCCCCTTCCAGCGGCTTCCCATCACGCTCAGAACGAAGCACACACCCTCCTCATGGCCTGCAGATCCACACAGCCAGCCCTCTGTTCCTGTCCAGGCACCTCTCTGTCCCATCCTCTTTGCTGGTTCCACTCCAGCCACTCCTGCCTTCTCTCTGCTTGAGGAACCACCCCAGACTTACTCCTGCCTTTTGCACCTGATTTTCGCTCTGCTTGGGAAGCTTTCTCCAGACTCTTCTGTGACTGCCTCCTCGCCATGTAGTCCTCAGCACCATGCCTCCTCCTTGAAAACCTCCATGGCCACCTCGTCTCAACCAGCCCCTCTGTGGGTCCTGTTTTACTGAACACACCTTACTCCATGTGCCTCTGCGGTACTGACCGACCACTCTTGCTCAGGCCTTGTCTCAGGATTATTTATGCAAGTGGCGATATCGAGAGGTGAGACCGTGGCTCCCTCCAGTAAGGAGCAGGCTTGCTTCCTACCCTTTCTATTATCAAAGCAGAGTATTCCTTAAGCGCAGGGCTTCTCAGCTGCGACAGGAACCCACCATGTGTTGCATCCCTCTGGGCCTCCCATGGGCCTCACAGGCCATGGGGGCCAGGGAACCAGAACCTAGATGCCAATGCTTCTGTTTGCTGTGCTGGGAGTAACTAGTTGTCTTGCTGGGATGCAGTAAGTCTCACTGTCTACTTTGAGAACTCGTGGGGTTGTAGCAAGTTTACTCCTGGTCATTGTCTATGAGGTTTTGGTTCTTCCCTGACAGATTGATACAGTGAGCAAGAGAAAAATCAAATCTCAGGCCCAATACCCTCTACCTCTGTTTTTTACACAGCCTGATAGTCTTCAAAGTAACCACTAGGACCAGAAGCTGCCCTAATATTTTATGTATATTTTCCTCCACTGCCCACACCCCCAACCCATGAGCACAAGAATCTGCTCTGACTTGTCCATGGCCACACCCTGGGCACCTGGAGCAGCAAGCACACCCAAGGCATCAAGTAGTGCTCAGTAAACGCTTTTTGCATGAAAGAAGGAACTGTGCACACGAAGTTGGCAGATCATGGGAACCACCTTTATCTCAATGATCACCTCTGTCTCAGAATATCTGGGAAAGTCACATTTGTTATGAACTGAATTTTATCCCTGCCCCGTACTTCATATGTTGAAACCCTAACCCCCAATGTGACTGTATTTGGAGATGGGACCTTTAAGGAGGTAATGAAGGTTAAATGAGGTCATAAGTGTGGGCCCCTAATCCAGTGTGAGTGGTGTCCTTATAAGAAAAGGGAGAGACACCAGGGATGCATGCACACAGAGAAACCGCCACGTAAGGACACAGGGAGAAGACGTCTGTGAGCCAAGGAGAGAGGCCTCAGGAGAAACCAACCTGCCAACACCTTGATCTTGGACTTCCATCCTCCAGAATTGTGAGAAAATAGATTTCTGTTGTTTAAACCACCCGGTCTGTTATGGCAGCAAACTAACATAACGTTCAGTGACAAATGTGCTGGGAAGAAATATTCCAGCACTAGAGAATTGAAACACATGTGGTCTGTTCCTCAGAACAGCATCAGTAGGAACGCATCTCTGTTTTTGGAAGGGTTCTTTAACTTTTGTAAATATGAATCCAAGTTTGGGATAGACTGTGGGTCATAAGGCAGATAGCTCCCTTTCAAGTACTTAAGGGAGAGGGCTATTCGTGCATCGTGGAGGGGCTGGGCATTCATTCTGTGGAGAAGAACTGGCTTTGTGGAGCCTGTGCTCTAACAGAGAGACAGAGAGGCCATAGGAGCAGGGCACTGAGAGCAAGGCCAGGGGAGAAGAAGGGAGCCAAGTGGCCTTCACATAGGTGAGCAAAGAAGGGCTCCCTGGGGGTAACGTGGAATGGAAAACCGGGGTTATCAGACTCAAGTTCTGGGTGGCTCCCAAGACTGGCTTTGAGCAGAATTATCCCAGAAATGCCTTGAGCCTAAGGGGCATGGTGCTGGTATGGTCCAGTCTGCTGTGATGTGGAGGAAAGAGGAGATGAGCACTCAGCTGGGCGAGCGAGGAATAGGACCCACCTGGGCTCGGGGACCCACATAAGGAAAGGGGGTATTTTCAGAGCCGTTAAATTTGGGTTGTCAGTCATGGAGCTATTTTCTCCAGTGATATCTGATGCTGAAGAACCACAGACGCAAACTTTGAAATTGGTTGAAGAGCGGAGAGGAGAGTCTTTTGCTTCCCGGTGCTAGATTCAATATGCTTAATTATGAGTCCTTTGAGAATACAGTTAGAAGGTTCTAAGGACCGCGAGGTATATCCATGAATTGATCCTGGCTTTACGAGTTTCTGGTCTTACAGGTTGAGATTGTCCAAAACGGGACACTTTGGAGAGGGAGAAGGGCACCATTCATTATCTGCTATCCCAGGAAAAGTGGGCTGTGTGATCGGCCTGTTTGTAAGGGAGATGACATATAGTTAAATAATGAAATGCCTGCTAGAAACTCAGAGTTTTTAATAGTAAGGTAATATATTAGGTACATATGGATGATAATGTTGCCCCTGTTGCCCTGTCTTGAGTTTGTTTCATGCTCGCTGGATGAGTCTGCATAAGCAGCTCTTGAAAACGTTCATGGTCACCAAAGTTGTCGTTGACTCTCCTCTTCCTTGGAGTTCCATGCTTCCTGTGGAGAGCAGCATGCCTGAGTGAGAGTGTGGCAGTGGGAAGGGTTCTATGTCTGGGAAACTGAGGCAGGCTCAGATCAGCTGACACAAAGCATGAGTGAGGGGAGGGGTGAGAGACGGAGGGGCTGTCTGCAGAGGCTCCGACCTCAGGGCAAGGAGTGTGGTCCTTGATGGCATCACGGCGACCTTTGAGATTCTGTGTTTCCCATGAGTAAACGGTAGTGATAGGAATAAACACAATGCCATAGTTCGTGGATTCTAAGACACACATCTCCCCTTCATTCTATCACCCCTCGAATTAGGGTGAGTTGTGCCATCACCTAAGCTCAGGCAATGGTTGTGACTAATTGTTACGGCTCTGTGCTTGTGCAAACTCGGTCGGGGCAGTCCGTGGTGTCATCACGTTGCATGTGTTGAGTTTGACTTGCGGTTAAAATGCCTTTGGAAGGATTTTACTCAACCCTGCACTGAGGAGAGACAGCACTGTGTGTGCAGAAAGACAAGGGGACAGAGCAGCGCACTTAGATTTTGTGTTAATGGAACAGGTACTTGTTGTTGAGAAGTGGCCACAAGTCTGCATGTCCTTGCCCATCAGAATCGAGTGATTTAGGGAACCCAAAGAAGGAAGGTCTCTATGGGTAGTGGAATTTGTGTCTCTGTATGTAACTGAGATACATACAGTAAGATCCCTCAGCCTACCCTAAGCAAGAAAACACCACCACCCAGCTTGCAGCTTGGGATAATGTCCCATAGGCACACTGGTGGCCCCCTTGCTCCTCAGGTCATAGGAGATGATGCTGGGGGAGGTGCGGTCATCGATGAAGCAGCTCAGAGTGTGGAACTTCCCGGAAGTCTCAACCAATTTATTTTGCTTACATTTTTTCTTTCTTTTCGTGTTTACACAAGAGTGAGGTTTGAAAGGAACCTCTGTCTAAATATAAGTATAGAATAAAAACAAGAAGTGGTAGAAAAGTGTAGGTTCATAGTTTACTTGGCAGCTTACTTTTATTCTTAATAGTCTTTTGCATTAATAGTGTGTCTAACAATTAGGGAGACTGTGATGGTTACTTTTATTTATGAACATGGCTAGGCCATAGTATCCAGATTTTGATCAAACACATCTAAATGTTGCTGTGAAAGTGTTTTTTAAATGTGATTAACATTTAAATTGGTAGACCCTGAGAAAAGCAAATTGCCCTCCATAATGTGGGTGGGCCTCATCCAATCAGTTGAAGGCTATAAGAGAACAGACTTCGGTCACCCTAGGAAGAAGGCATTCTGCCTCCAGACTGCCTCTGGAGTCGAGCTGCAGCATCAACTCTTTTCTAGCTCTCCAGCCTGCCAGCACACCCTGCAGATTTCAGACTTGCCAACCCCTCCAACCATGTGAACCAATTCCTTCAAATTAATCTCTCAGATAGATAAATAGATAGATGGCTGGATTGATAGATAGATATAGATACACACACACACACACCACACACACACACACACACACACACACACACATACACATGTACACACACCCTCTACTGGTTCCATTTCTCTGGATAACCCTGACAAATGCAGAGACTCAGGTTCAGTACACATGGTAGTAGTCCCTGCTCTGAATTTTGTTGCATCTTGCGCAAGCTCTCCGAGCCTCAACTTAGCCTTCTATGAAATGAGAACAATGCACTATCATTACGGGGTTATCCTGAGGGTTTCAGGAGATGAGGCAGCCAAAGCATTTGCTCAGGTGCCCGGCTTGGAGAAAGAGTTTGGACTCCAGGTGCAAGGGAAGGCACTTAGCGCCATTGACCACATTTATTGTTCTCTGTGCCCTGGGAGGTTGACTATGAGTATGCTCCTGGATTTACACAAAGGAAACTGAGGCCCAGAGAGGTGAAAGCATGCTCCATGTCACTCAGCTGTGCCCAGCCCCAGTGATCTGTGAAGAGAGAGCCTCCCACAGCCTGTTCTCCACAGGGAGGCATGCACAGTGGGACTTGCCTGGGAGGACATAGGAGATTAACAGAAATTCTAGCCACTGTTTGCACCTCTCAGAAATACTAAAGAGATCATCCAGCTCATAACTGCTAGCTGCACGTTTCATATTTTCTCATCTTCCCACCCCAGTTCTCACTCATTCCAAACCCCTTTAGAGCATCATAAACACAGCTCCCCCAGGTCAGCTCTCTGATATTCGAGTGACTACAACAATGAGGCTGTCACCTGGGTTTTATAAGACTATTTCTGAGCAAAATGAAACTGTAGCCGCCATGGTGCTCGAAACTCCATTCACCCTTCCTCAAGATGAGCATCTGCTAGAATGAAAACCTCTGTCATCTTGTGATGACCCACCAGCTGGGAGAGGCCAAACACAGAGAAATTTCCTACAGGAAAGTCTGTGCACGTCACTTACCAAGTCACAGACGAACTGTTGCTACCCTGTTCACCCTTCATCCCAGGATTAGAATGACAGCACAGATCTGAATCTGTCTAGATTCCTCTTAGTGCCATGTTGCTTTCTTGAAAAGACAGTCTCATTTTCAATATTAAAAAGCATAATGAAAATATCTAGATTTTATTATCATTTACAAGATTTACAGAAGCTGTATTTTTATCTTCATTTTTATAGATCTTTATCAAAGCAGTGACTAAACTCTGGAGATAAAAGAAAGTATCTGTTATTTCACTTAACCTAATTACATTGACTTATATTTTTAAATTAAATCTTGAGTAAGTTAATTCATATATCTGGGTGGCCTATAAACCCTAGGAGAGACAATAAATAATAATTATTTGTTTACAGGTTAGGATAGTCTCTCTTCTCATGAAACATTCAGTCAGGAAGCCAGAGTGGCCTCTGAGGCTCAGTGGCTCTGAGGGAGGAAGCACCCCCGAGACGGTGGGCCGGGGAGGGAGGTTGCTGAGATGGTTTCCTGACTTCCATCACTCAGACGTGAGTTCCACGAAGGCAGGATTCCTTTTTGGTTTTGTTCACTGCTCTATCCTCAGCCTTTAGAACAGTGCCAGCTAGCACTTCATAGGTGCTTAATAAATATTTGTTGAATGAATGAATGAATGAATCATTTATTTATCAATTTATAGTTTCCTCTTATCCCCCCATGTTATACCAATAATGCCTGGCACTCATCAAAAATAGAAAGTGACCATTTTATATTGGAATATGTGTATATCATTGGGATTGTCCCATTGCCTTCTGCTTGGTGAGATAGAGTTATTAAATAATCTCTTTAAAGATATAGCTGTCAGTGTATAGTTACTTTGCCAGATATTAAGGCCTACCACAAATCTATAGTGATTAAAAATTGTGGTCTTGATGCAGGTACAGACAAATGGACCCGTAGCACAGAATAGAGAGCTCAGAGACAGATTTCATATGACAGGAGCTTAATATATGTTAAGGTGGAACCACAAATCAACTGGGGAAGTTTCTGTATAGAAATCCTCCATATAGGGAAAACTTCTATGCAGAGAAAAATAAAACTGGACCCTTACCAAATACCACATACAAAAGTTGAAAATGAAGACTTAAATGTGAAAGAGAAAACTATAAAGTTAATTGAAGAAAGTTTAGGTGCAGGAAAGACTTCTTAAAACTCCAAGATCACAAATTATAAGGCAAAAAAACATAATGGATCTGGTCACATCAAAATTAAGAGTTTCTGACCAATGAAAACTACTTTGGATAGCATCCACAGACAGATGACATTTTGGGGCAAAATACTGGCAATATCAAGGAAAAATATGCAGGGAGCTCTTCCAAATCAACAGGAACCGAGAGGAGCCCAGATGGAAAAGTGGGCAAAGTATCTTCTCAGGCATTTTATGGAACAGGAAAGTCACAAGGTTAAAAGGGAAATGAAAAATCCACCAAGTCATTTTTCGTTAGAGAAGCGTGCATTGGAAAGCCATTGAATGGCCTTTTATAAATGACAGGGGAAATGTGGTATCTCCTTCCCCTAAGTCTTCCGCTGATAGCTCTGGTTGCAAAAGCAGGAAGACTTAAGAAAATGGCATCTCCCTACCCCTTCGAGAACTGTGATATAATGATGACAGAGAATGAGAAGGAAACATATGTAGTTTTAGTTCATAAGTGGCAGAGACAAACAAGAGTAGGGATGCTTTCTAGGAAGAAGGCAACAGGGGACCATAGAGGGGTGATGGAAGACTCTCTGAGCAGAGAGGCCACTGGAAGACCAGGGCAGGGCAGGAGGTGACCCTCTGGCCCAGTGGGAAGCCATAGAGGCTGGAGAAAAAGGAGGTGATGCCCCTGGTCTCCCCATCGCCCCTCGCAGCTCAGCTGCTCCCACACCTCATTCACTCCTGGTTGTGTAATCTAGGCAGGTAACAGCCAGTGCCAGGCCAGAATCATCCCAGAGGGTGGGAACTGAAGAGACCAGAGACACCAGATGGACGTGGGCAGGGGAGAGGACAGGTTCTGCCCCTGTTTATTAGAAAGGGTATTTCTGGCACTTCTTGGGGAGGTGCTAGGAAGGGTTGGGAAGCTAGACTGAGAAGTAAAGCAGCACAGATTCCCTGAGTGCTCTCATGGGCTGTGGGTGGGGTGAAGCGAGTTGGTTGCGGGTCATTTTCGGTGTCCACTTGCCACCTGCCACTTTGTCTTTGGTGCCAGGTATGCAGTGTTTTCTATGGATGGTGGTGAGGAGAATGGCAATCCTGCATGACTGTGTGACAGGATTACTTAGAATTCCCAAGTGTGCTGGGCAAGACAACCTGCCATAAGTCTATGTCCCCCGTGCCCCTGGGCTATTGCCTGGGGCTACATCCAAGAGCTCCCTGATGATGCCCTGTTAGCCCCTAGTCACTGGGATTCCATTGAGTGTTTACCCAGCACTCCTAGAGGCCAGTCACTGTCCTGGGCAGGCTTGAGGCTGCAGAGGTGAGCAAGCCCACGAGGACTGCTCTCAGAGTTCTTGTGGGGAAGGCAATAGTTATGCCTAAACAAGAAAATGATCTCGTGATGATAACCACTGTACAGAGAACTAAAACTCGATGGTAAGGAAGAGACAGACTGGAGGCTACTTCAGCCTGAGTAGTCAGCAAAGGGTCTCAGAGGAGAAGACACTGCAGGTGAGACCTGAACGAGAGGGAGGAGCCAGGCAGAGGGAACAAAATGAGAGAAGCTCCAGGTTAGGCCCAAGTACAGCTTGGTCTAGGAGGAACCTAGCGGGCAGAAGGGACGTGGGGAGGCACAGGATGCCATGGAGAGGGAGGCAGGGCCGGGGCAGGCGGAACTTTTGTGAGCCTAGCCATGGAGTTTGGGCTTCGGCCCAAGTGTAAAGGAAGTCATTGGGAGGGTTTAAATTGGGGGTGATGGAATCTGGTTTCTGCTTTTAAAAACGCACTATCTGCTGGGTGGGGCTTGGGTTGTATTCAGGCAAAGTGGATGCAGGGATGTCAGTCAGGAGACTCTTTCAGTCAGCCAGGCAAGGTGCTATGAAGTGGATAAGGAGGTGGTGGGGAGATGACGAGAGGTGGAGAGATTTGATACGTGTTCTGCATTTGCCCAAGGAAAATAGAAGAAATAAGGAAGGCTTAGATTTTTGCCTTGGACACTGTGTGGATGCTGGCACTGTTTATTAAGGTCAGAAAGGAGGAGGAGTGAATTTGAGAGGGTGTGTGGGTAGGGAATTGAGGGTTCAGGTGGGCCGATGCTGGGTTTGAGATGAGTAGGGATGTCAGGCGGGCAGTTAGATGTAGAAATCTGGAGTCACAGTGACTGTGGCCCCCCCTGCATGTACAGATGCTGTTTAGAGCCTCCAAAGATGAGTGCATCTAAGGAGAGTGTAAATGGAGATGGAGATGAGAAGCAGTCCAGGCTGAGCCCTGTGTCCCAGGACATTTGTCAGCGGGAGCTGCGGAGCGCCTGGTGAAGGAGGAGGACCGGGAGATGGTGGTGTCAGGAAAGCCTCGGGAAGGCAGTGTTTCAGAAGGGGCAAGGGGACAGCTGTGTTGAATACTCTTGAAGGCTAATTAATATACAGTACACTTCATGGGCGGTCATAGAAACACATGTCAGACCAGTTGACTCGAAGCTGACTAAAAAGCCTTTGGGGGCTGGCCCCATGGCTTAGCGGTTAAGTGCGTGCGCTCCGCTACTGGCGGCCCGGGTTCGGATCCCGGCGCGCACCGACGCACCACTTCTTCTGCCATGCTGAGGCCGCGTCCCACATACAGCAACTAGAAGGATGTGCAACTATGACATACAACTATCTACTGGGGCTTTGGGGAAAAAAAATGGAGGAGGATTGGCAATAGATGTTAGCTCAGAGCCGGTCTTCCTCAGCAAAAAGAGGAGGATTAGCATGGATGTTAGCTCAGGGCTGATCTTCCTCACAAAAAAAAAAAAAAAGCCTTTGAGGTGCTGGGGTTGGTCTGGGACCTTCTTTACATGACTTCCTCTTCATGTGCCTGTGTCACCAACACTCATTTAGTTAAGCTTTTCCTCTTCTACAAGCTAGAAGCAGAGATGTGGGCATTTCTTTGACCCTTCTACTTACAAACAGGGACATAACAAGAAAACAAAGGGCCAGCCCCAGCAGCCTAGAAGTTGAGTTCAGCATGCTCCGCTTTGGTGGCCTGGGTTCGGTGTCTGGGTGCAGACCTACACCACTCGTCTGTCAGTGGCCATGCTGTGGTGGAAGCTCACATACAAAAAGAGGAAGATTGGTGTCGGATGTTAGCTCAGAGTGAATCTTCCTCAGAAAAAAAATTAAAAAAGAAAGAAAACAAAAAAGAAGGTAGAATGATGGAATAGAAAATTTAAAAAATCACTGAGAAATCATCAACCTACCTTGCCTATTTAACAAAATCCAACTTCCCAGAGACCAAGCAACTCACCTGAGATGACAGTTAATTGTCAAGTCAGGACTAGAACTCAAGACTTCTGCCTCTCGGTCCACTATTTCTACAGTGAATATTCTGGTAAAAATGTCACTTCAGTAGATATCTCAATTGTCAAAATCTTACGCCAACTTAAAAGAGGACCTTGACCTCTGACTCTGTCTGCTTGAGGCCTCTCTGGCAGTTCCATGAAGGGGGCGACCCCTCCTGCAGGCTAGGGACGTCATGAGGCAGCTATTAGCAGGTTCAAGGCAGGTGGGCCCAGAGGGATCTGCAGGCCACAGGAGTCAGTTACGTTGTCTGAGTTGCTGTGGGGACGTTGGCTGGAAGGAATGTCACCAGTAGGTCCCAGGATTGAGGTCACTGGCCAGTTGCAGCTCCAGAAATTCCCGCATCCCAGGATCCCAGGTTGAATTTGTGCCCTCCTCACACACACTCAGACTCCAGGGAGCTGTTTTGTGCTTTCTCTTCTTTTTTTACGGCCATTTGTTTAATGCTTTCCTTCCTTTCTTCTTTTTTATTTAACTTCTCACTCATGTTAGAGGATTTCCAATCTTTGAGTCAAGAGACCTAGGTTCCAGGCACTGCCTCTCCTTTGAGGTCCTCAGTGTTCTCATCTATAAAATGAGGGCTTTGGGATACATCAGGGCATAGATTCTCAAACTGTGGTCCCCAACCAGCAGCATCAGCACCAGCTGGGAACTTGCCAGAAGTGCATATTCTTGCCCTCCCCTCCCCCTCACTGAATCAGAATCATGGGAGTGGGCCCAGCCACCTGATTTTCACAGGCCCTGCCAGGATTCTGACACCTGCCATGGTGTGGGAGCCATGGCACCAGAGGTCCCTAGTCACTGTTGGCTGTTGGCCCTGGTACTTCTGAGAGGGATGGCATGCTCCCATCAATGCTGACTTCATTGGGCAGTGGTGACTACGTTTTCTCGTGGTAGAAATTTAGACTCTGGAGATGGATCCAGCTGTGTGGAGTTTAAATCGTATCTTTGCCCTTTCTCCCAGCTGTTGAGAATCCTGAGACTTGATGGGCACTGGTCCTAAAGCTCCCAGTCGTGGCACCCAGTAGCTGTAACTGCATGAAAGTGGTAGGCAGACAAGGTTGGAGGGCTAGAATGCAGCACTGGCTCTTCATAGTTTTACCCCTGTCTTCCCCAGGAGCACAACCACTGGTGTCTTTTTGCTGATATAATTGTGACAGGGAGGAGAATACTAAGGATTGGCATTTTCTGCTCCCTTTTCCCAGGTGGTTCCTCAAGCCACCTTCCTCTGTGTTGCTGTGCTCCGGGACCAGCTGTGCTGAGGAGGGTAATGGATGGACCTGAGAAGTGGAGGAAATAAGAGCCTGAAATAACTGATATTAGAAAAGGAATAAAGCTATTGGTGAAGGAAAGACTGAGTGGCCAAGGGAGACAGGAACCTGAGGAGAGCCCTGCAGCTGTGGGGGGTGGTGGGGACTTGGGCGGCTGACTTAATTTGGCAGTTTAAGGAACTGGATAAGTACTAAGAAGTGACACAGGCTCCCTGTGTCACGTGGCATGATTCCCCATTCTCAGGTGATCCTCGATGAAGGCGCACACTACAGATTTTCTTGCAGAGACAGTTATGTTTCTTTTGAATGTGCCACCCTGCTGAAATCAGAAGTAGGGCATGAGGAAAAAGGGCCAGGACTTTTGAGGTATGTGATGTTGAGCCTCTGTAACACCAAACTGAGTGGGAAGAAGTTGAGTTTTAGGAAATATAATCATGGAGAGAGACAAAGGTGTTGTCCTTATTGCTATGTCTTTTAATTTCAGACAGCTCATGTAAACAATTACCTGGCTTCATTTTTTTCCTAAAATGAACTGTTAGTACTAGAAACATTACAGCATTGAAATTTTGTGGGGATTACCTTCAGACAGCTTGGGAACAATTGGATTTCTTAGGGAACACCACAGCAGGAGAGGAAACAAAAATATTCCCATTTGATTAAACATCAGGCTGAACGTGACTGTGATTACAGATTAATCCCCCAGGAGGTTCTCCTAGTTTCTGCCCCATGTGAGGAAAGACGTGGCTTGGAGGTGTTCAGTATAGCTCATAGTGAACACTGGTAGACGTTCTGTGCATCCATTATAGTGTTTAATGGGGCATATCCCCCCTGAAAGTGTCCAAAAATTGAAATTAATTTCCAACCTCTTCAAGACTTTAAAGATGCTAGAGATCTAACGAGGTATAAGATTCTTGTAATAGCTATATGACAACAGCCAGAGAGACTGAAGAGATAATGGAATTTGGAGTTCAGGTCCCTGGATTTAGTAATTGTAGGACCTTGGCAGAGTCATTGAACCTCCTTGAGCCTCGGTGTATTCACGGGTAAAATGGACATTAAAAGGAAATCCTGATTGTGAAGGATAGAGCAATTGAGATAATGTGAGGTGCTCTTTGTGAGCTAAGAAGAGCTCTGCAGGTATTTGCTATAAGCTGTGGATAGCTCTGGGGTCACTTGCTCAACACGTCTGTTGTAAGGATGCTCTTCCCTTCACCACTCACACTGCTGCATGTGTGTAAAAATGGCCCTGGCCCCCTGCACCCTTCCACCACTATCGCAGTTGATTGGTGGGTGCCTTACCCAAGCTGGGGCCAACACAATTACACCTGTGGACTGTGGATTACTGGCCCAAGGAGGGGTACCTGAAAGGTAATGAGTTCTTTTCTGAGACTTTGAAAATAGATCCTCAGAAGAGTCATCTCTCCTTGAGTTGCTTAATCTATAATCTAGAAACTAGGTTGTTGTCTACAGCCCTCAATAGCCATTTGGATGGAAAACAGGAAAAGAGATGGGAATTGGAGAGAGCACCATTTGGATACCCTTATAGCATCGCAGACGTGGTTCCTGCCCAGTCTGAAGCCCAGATCTCTTCTGGCCCTTGGAGCATCTGCCCTTCTCTTATTTGCTTAAGCTAACTCATGTTGGTTTCCGTAACTGCAGCGCAGAGAGTCCTTTGGCATGATGATGTGTACTAATGTGCCCTCATCAGGCACATTAGTACAAAGTCTTCTCCATATTTCTCAGTGTCTGAAATTCTGGTTTAACGCATTAATACAGGAAGAGAAAAAAGAGGTATAAACACTGGAAAGACAGAAACAAACTATTATTCTTTGCAACCAATATGATAATTTACCTAGAAAATCTGAGAGAATTCGTTCATTCACCTGATTATTCAAAAATTAATTCTTGAGAGGTACTATGGGTCTGGCATTCTGGAATGACTTAGAATTATGACAGTATCCAGTAAAGTGGCCAATTACAAAATAATTATATAACAGTCAGTGTTTATGTTAAATAAAATATATTACAAATTTGATGTTGGACAGGGCTTGGGCCATTACTGGAGGCTAGCCTGCATGACATGTATTCCTAGGGTGTTATGCCAGTGTGAACTCCCTGCTTTCATCTAAGGATTGAACCATATCTAAAGACCTTCTCATATTCGATTCATTGGAGGAATTTTGCACTGCTATGAATTCCATGATATGTGTGACATTGCCTGCCATTTCTATAGGCCTTCCTGCATTGTTTTTATTCAAAGGATTTCTCAACATTATGAATTCTATGATGTGCTTTGAGGCTTGAGTTAAGTCTCAAGAACTTCTCACATCTATCACGTCCAAAGGGTTTCTCAGCAGTCTGAGTGCTCTGATGTCGAGCACGTTGTTGATGTGCCCTGAATTCATAATATGCTTCCCATATTAATCGTAGTCACAGGGTCTCTCTCCAGTATGAGTTCCCCAGTGTATTCTAAGGCTGCTGCCTAGACTAAAGGCTTCCACATTCCCTACGGTCATTATGTTTCCCTCCATCATGAATTCTCTAATAGAGAGTAGGAGATGTATGTTTTCTCTAAGTGGACATATTTCCATAGCTGATTAGTGTACATCTTCACTCAAAATTTGGAAAATTTATAATTCCTATTAAGTAATTAAGCACATTCCTGCTGTTTCCTTTAAGAACTCAATTTCAGGGTAACAATTAGCTCCACTTACTGAGCCAACAAATATGTGCTGTCTTCTTGTTCCTTCCCTCAGAACCACCAAGGGCCCTTTTTGTTGCTCCAATAAGGTGATCACCTCTGGCTTAGATGAACGTTGTCCTGCATTGAGATCAAGCTTCTATTTCTCCGTGGTCACGTGCTAGTACACCTCCTTTGGAGCAGGGTTCAGACAGCCCCATATTCCTGCGGGACATACACGGCCACATCTCTGCATGTCATTGATCTCTACGCCATGGTTTTCGACCTGCGAGATCTGATCAGTCCTCCTTGGGTTTCTCCACTGGA
This sequence comes from Diceros bicornis minor, assembly GCF_020826845.1. Classification (NCBI taxonomy): domain Eukaryota; kingdom Metazoa; phylum Chordata; class Mammalia; order Perissodactyla; family Rhinocerotidae; genus Diceros; species Diceros bicornis. The sequence continues at coordinate 77,848,202 of NC_080744.1, forward strand.
GAAGCATCTCTGGAGCAAAATATTGATGTTTAGATGTAAAACAATGTTTTTCCTCCTCCTTGAGGTCCTTCCTCTGGAGAACAGCGGGCTTCACACACATAACGAGATGGAATGAGGAGGGAGGCTGGAGTCTGTCTCTGATATCACTGCAGGGTTCTAAGTCAGAGCTCTGGCGATGCCATGATTCCGAGTCACATAGCTGCCCCCTCAGAGCTCCTGACGGGGGTCCCTTCTAGACCTCTCTGTCCCAGAGTGATTTGACTGTACTTTCATCCTGGAAACCTCCATTCTAGGACTCACTGACTTCCTTCTTGGGAACATTTTTCTGCAGCTGCCCCACATGGTTATGAAGGGAGATGATGGAGGAAGACACAGGGCATGGAGGGCCATGGGGTCCAGTGACAAACACCATAGCACCACATTTGCATAGCGGCATGCACCTGTCACCCTTCACACAAGCGCCATTCACAGCTCTCCACTGCACCCACAGCCCCAGTGACACACCCCAGCCCAGTGACAAAATCCCTTCCACACAGTCACCCACCCTCTGTCTGGCTCACGCACACAAGAGGAGGTTCCTGTAACAAGTTGTCCTGTCCATCCGCCAGGCCTCTTTGCCTTAAGTGCCAGGCAAATTTAAAAGAAGTATTGTTGGAGGGCAGAGAACTTGTTCTACTAGATAATAACATTTGTTATAAATAGTAATAGTAGCTAATATTAATTTAATGCTTATTATATACCCAGCCCTGTTTTGTGTGCTTTACAAAATGTGTCCTTTAATCTTCTGATCAACCTTATTAGTTAGGAAAGTGCACCTTGCCTCATTTATAGTTGAGGGAGCTGAGGCCCAGATGGTTATGTTGTGTGTCCAAAGTCACACAGCTAATGCATGGCTTAAATACAGCAGGCTTACGCTGCTTCACAAACACACCCAAGTACACTGGCTCGACTGCAAATACATTCTTAAGTTAATTTGTTTTCTGTCTGTTTTTTGGTTTTTGTTTTTGTCACTGACTGATGGTGAAGAATACAGACTACCAGTACAGTTTGGTGCTGCTGCCCTGATTTGTGTGAAGGCACCAGCACTATTACCGGCCACTGCTCTTGCACCATTAGTGTCGACACAGTGAAAAGACAAATACCATCTTAGAACACTTGTGAAAATGGTTTTGACCTTGTGGAGCCCCTGAAAGGGTCTTGCAGAACCTCCACTTTGGGATTCGTGCAGCGCCATTAGAACCCAGGCCCCTGGGTGGTAGAGGCGTCACCCCCTCCATATTTGCCTGCAGCAGGTGTCTCTGTTAAGCTCTGTTTTTCCACTTCCTCTGGTTTCTAGCAGCTGGGAATTCTGCCTTTTTTTTTTCTAGTCTTCTTTAAGCATTCTTCTCCCTGGGTTTCCAGAACACCACAGCTTTTTAGTTTCTCCCCTGCTCAGTGGCCATTCCTTTCCCATCTTGTTTCCTGGTTCTTGGCATCTCCTTCTCTACCTGACCTTCAAATGTGAGAGTGCTTGCAGGCTCAGCCCTAAGTCCTAGTCTCTTTTAACTCAGTCCTTGTTTGGTGGTCTAGAGTGCCAGGGCTTTAAATGTTAGTTTTGTGCAGATTCCCAGAGTCACACCTGCAGCTCAGAACTCTCCTCTGCGCTCCAGGCTGGTCTGCCAGTTAGCTGTGTGACATCTCCATGTCAGTGCCTCACCAGCACCTGGCAGCCCGGCCTTCTGGAGGGAGCTCTCGACTCTGCCTGTCAGCTGTGCTTCTCCTGCAGGCCTCCCATTTCCAGAAATGGTTTCTTTGATACCAAGGTATTCCAAGATTTCGGAGTCATGTGTAACACCTAACTCTCTTTCAGCACGGCTGATCCATCGGCAGCTATGAGAAGTTATTTCCAAAATTACCTTCTTTCCATCGTCACTGCTGATCTGGCGATCAAGCCCCCAGGCCCCTCACCAGGACTGTTGCCTCACCGTGCAGCGGGTCTGCACTACACCTTCCCCAACATCCTCCCCCAGGGCCGCTGGTCAGGCCCTCCTTGTCCACCACCCTTCAGGGCTTCCTGCTGCCCTGCCTGTGAATCCAGCTCTGCCTGTGGCCACAGGGCCCTGTCCAGTTTGGTCTGAACCTCATTTTGTGACCTCACTGCCTCTTCCCCTTGCTCACTAGGGTCCAAGCACATTGACCTCTGGTGTATTCTGGGAGCAGACCCAGTCTTTTGCCACCTCTGAGCTTTCTGTTGCTGGTTACGATGTTCCTTCAGTTCGGCGACAGTGATTGGCTCCTCAGATGTGTTCCTGCATACCCTCTCCCAGACTCCTGTGTCACACCACTCTGGTCACCCCCTCAAGACCACTGACCCTTTGGTTATCAGCATCCTGCCAGTCCCCACTGCAGAGTGGGAGCTGGAGCCTGTCTGCCTTGTTCACACAGCATCTTCAGCATCCAGCACAGCACGGAGGCATGCGGTGGGCTCAGGAACTACATCATGAATGCGGGCACACCGAAAGAGCCCCTACCAGTCATTAAGAAAACACCCTCCAATGGCCAAAGGACTGAGACAGACAGTTCACAAGAGGAAGATAAATGTGACCAATGAGGTTTAAAGCTGTATTCAGCTGCACTAATAATGGGTTTCTGGAAAACTACTTGATAGTATGTATCAGGCTCCTTAAAACTAATGCCTCATGTCCCACAATTCCACTTTTAAGAATCTTTCCTAAGGAAATGACTAAAGATACGATACAGATTTTTATGTGCAGATGACTATCCATTATTATTTAAAATCTGTCATAAGTAGTTGGAAGCAGAAAAATGTCCCTTAATAGGTTGGTGGTTAAATCAATACACAGTGGGTGAGGTGAGTAGCCCAGGGTGGCTGGAGCATAGACAGTTAAGGCATCTGAGGCATCTGAGGCATGGAAACACTATGTTGGGTCCAGGTAGTATGGGGAGTTGGGTGCCAAGTGAGCAGTCAGAAGGAGTGTGACTGTCAGAATTTAGGGGGAGGGGAGGTGCCAGCTGAGCCAGGATAGACCTGGCGTGGGCGTTGCCTTTAAAGATGTATACTTGGCATAGTCAGGCTTTAAAATACATTTGCAGGAGTGATATTGCAAAACCAGGCCTTTTGGGGGAGATAGCTGGCTGCCAAGCGTGGCCTCGCAGTCAAGGGGACCTGGTGGGCCATGGGTCAGAGCACAGCCGTCAGCCCTGCCGAGCTCCAAGCTTCAACACGCCGAGCTGATCTGGCTCAGGGTGTTCTGGTTACTACTGCTTCATGACAGATGACCCCAAAACTTGGCAGTTAGAACAACTTTTGCATTAAGGCTGGATTCAGACAGGGCGCCATGGTGATGGCTTGTCTCTGTTCCATGATATTTGGGGCCCCAGCTGGGAAGACTTGAAGACTGAAGACTGGAAGGATCTGAAGGCTCATTCTGGGGCCTGGGTTTGGGTAACTCAAAGACTAGGATTGCCAAACACGTGGCCTCTCCATGTGACCTGGCTTCCTGACAGCATGGTGGCCTCAGGGTCATTGTGGAATGGAGTCACAGGGCTCCAGGCACACATGTTCTAGCAACCAAGTCTGCATCACCGATTAGGAACTACCCTTGGAGGTCACATCGTGCCTGTCTGCTATGTTCTATTAATCCTGCAGTCATGAGCCCACGCGGAATCAAGGGGACACGTCAGACCCCTCCTCTTGGCAGGAGGCATGGCAAGGCCGTATTGTAGGAGAGCAGACATGATGGGGGCCTTCCTGTGACAATAGAAATGCCCCATCCTGCGAGAAAATACAGTTTGCCGTAAGGGGTCTTATTAACTTCAACCAACCAAACAAGAGGCTGATGTATAACCCTGCTTTTAAAATTTGCCATGAAAAATATGACTGCTAAGTAGGTCCAGAATATTTGTGACTATAATAGTCAGTGCATTCTTTCGCCTGTGGGAAAGTTTGCAGAAGCTGCTGACTTTTTGGAACATGGGAATGCAAGGAATGGAATGACAGTGGCTAGCATTTTCAGTCATCAAACCTAACAGTGGCCCATCTTTTCTGCCGAGATGTACTTAGCACATAAACTTGGTGGAAAACTCATCTAGGTTCCCTTGCCCTTTTTCCTATGTGGAAGGCAGTGTGCAGAGCTCTTTCTTGCTGTAGACCTTCTTACTTAAGAAGATTCCTTTTAGCAATTCTTCTTTTAGCTCCTGTGTTCTCTCCCCAGGCTGTACTTCAGTGGATGCTTGCATGACCTTTTTAGTTACTAGGAGCCTGTAAGAAATCCCTTACCCAATCCTTTCCCAGGCCGTGGGCCTCCTCCAGGATCACTGAAAGCTCGGGCTTTAGAGTCAGCAGCCTAGGTTCAGACAGTCACACTCGCAGAGCACAGGATGGGTCCTGTTCTCGCCTGCTGTGTCCTGGCAAGAGTATCGGCCTCTAATGAGGCTTGAGGGAAGATTGCTTTACTTATTAGTTTAGTTCAAAAATTTAATCCAGAGTGAGGTTGATTACCTGCTTAGTTTCCAAAAGACAAGTAACTGTTTCTTACCATTTAAAAGCCCATATACATATATGAACTAGAAGCTAGTTTGAACATTAAGTGCTAATGTGTATGTTGTTAGAAGTAAAGAAAACAGCAGGAAATCTCATGGGGCGAGCTAAGTTGATGCATGGCTGCTTTATTTTTAAGTGATTCCTTAAAGCAGAGGGGCAGATAATGCAGAAAGTCTTTTAATTACAGCTGGCTCAGCCTGCCTGCTTCTGCCGTTGTCATTAGTTGATGACTGCAGGCTTTCTCTTTCCTGCTGTGGATGCCCCTCCCCCGCCAGGAGGGGTGGATTATGGCACATTGTGCTGCTCTGTCCTAGGCCTGGTTGTGGAAACCTCTGGGCTACACTAAGAATATTTCAAGGCCCTCACTGGAAGTAGTTAGGGCGTGAGAGTCCCAATCTGGCAGATCAAGGTTGGCAGGAACCTTGGAGAGGGTGAATTCCAAACCCTCATCTTCCTGATGACAGATCTTGGGTGGTCAGGCCCTTCCGCCTTATGTCTCTACCTTGCAGCCTGCTCCCCCTACCCACTTCCATGTCCCTCTCACCCACGTCCCAGGCCTCCACATGGTTCAGGAAGAGGGCTCTGGTGGCCAGAGGTTGACAGTGACACTCTGGGTTCATGTTCCAGAAGTTTCACGGGGAGCCCAAATCTGTGCTTAAAAAGATGTGACAATGCATTGAGGTGCTTTCTTGGAGTTTCAGACCCAATCAGACATCTGTTTTCAATACACAGAGGCCAGGGCAAGGAGCAGATTTCTTCCTCTACCTGCTTCTTTACCGTGGCCTACCTTGTATGCAAGAACATTGCATTTTTTTCCTTGCATAACAAATGCTATTTATATGAAGTGATTTGCTTTATTACACCCCTGAGATAATTCTAGTATAACAGATTTGCCTTATGAAAAGCAAAGCCTTCTCCTGCAGCCTCTAAGAATGAGGATAAAATGCATCTGTGGCCAGACTGTCTCCAAGTGCAAGTTTGAATCAGTGAAGCATACTTTTCAAATTGCATTAGTGCTGGGTGACTACCCCAGACAGGAGTTTCATTTCAGAGTCCTGGGCCAGGTTTTTGTTGTGGGTCAAGGCACCACTGAAGAAATGGAGCTCAGAGACTCCAGGGAGTGAACTTGGCCTCTGGGTTCAGCAGTGCACTTGAGTTAAGAAAGTACAGTATTAGACCTTGCCAATGCATCTGGAAGAGAATTACAAAGGGAAGACAGTCTTTTTTTTTTTTTTTTTCAATTTCAATGACTCAGATTTTTATATGGAAATGAAATGTTTAGATGTATTAAAAATTCCCAGAATAACTTTTTTATTTTCACTACGTAGATTTCATCCATTTAAGATATAGCTGTGTCCCTGACTGTGTAGCTTTCCTTTCGCAGTACTGAAATAGTGCATTTTTACTGTAAAAATTCATGTCCACAATGATCTACATTTCATTGATCGTGTTTAAGTTACAAAACTGAATAGTGAAGCTATTCGTGATTCTGGGGTCGGGGGAGAGCAGAGGAAGAAAAGAATGCCCCCCAACATTTATGTGCCTGTGTATATAATATATGTACATACATCTTCTTTATTATTTTTTAAAGAACTGATCTCATCTTTCCCTAACGCCCCCTGGCTGAGGAGAGGTGATCCTCTGCATCAGGTGCCCCACTGACCCACATAGCACTAGGGGGTGGGCAGACCCAGCGGCAGGGCTGCCTCCCTGTTGGTAGATAGAACACTGCCCCTTGGCGGTAGGTGTGCTGCGCACGGTTCTTTGGCATCTTCAACTTGAATATGTACTTAATTTGTTAGGTAGGCGAAACATTTTTTTCCCTATTTTTCTTTCTTTTTGAAATGTGATTTGCAGCGAGTGAGTTTGGTATTCCCAGTCCTTCCCTTCCCTTTGAGGGATCCAAATGAAGTCCCCCATCACCGCCCCATGGCGTATTTCTCCCCACAGTTGTCATTCTCTGTGGTTTTCTCTGAGAGCATAACTCCTGGAGCCCCTGCAGACTGTCCCTAAGCTCCTTTGATGTAGAACTTGTACTACAACCTCTCTCTCTTGATGCATATCCTTGGGCTTTTGTCCTTACCCTTAATGTCTGCTCCTTCTGCCATTTCCATGGTGCTAATGACTCAGTCAGGTTCCTCCAGCCCAGGAACCGTCGACACCCCTAGATCCCACTTTCCTACACTCTGTGTCTAAGATCATTCCCTGTCTTCCCAACCTACCCCTTCCAAGGGGTCCTCTCACGTGACCCACAGGAGCTCTCCTTTCCACACCCCATCCAGGTTCACAAGCCAGAGAGTGGAAGGGGTCCTGGGTTTCCTTTCCCTTTCCCCTGCCACCTTTCCATTCATGACCAAGACTCCTTGTCATTCCTACCTGCTCCACCTCCTTGTGCTGGTCTCCTTTCTCACCTCCCTCTGCCTCTGCCTCTGTAAATACTGTAGTCATCCTCTGACTGAGCTCCTGCCTTTGGACACTCTGCATACAGCTTCCAGAGTGGTCTGGCCCCCGAATTCCTCTGCTTCACCCTCCTTAGGCAGAACACACCCCACCAACTTCCCCCTCCTGAGCCCACCCGCTCCGCTCCAGAGCTTACTGTGAGGTGTCGCTCAGTGTGCATCTGGGGTGGAGGCCCCACCTGGCTGCCCACAGACGCTGGCCTGAGGGCAGTAGAGTCTGCAGTAGCACCAGACCCCTAGCTTCCAGGTACTGCACTCCACACACGCTGCCCTGCCTTGTACAGTGCTCCCAGCTCAGCCTCCTGCATGGAGGGAGGGTGAGGAAGGGCCTCCTTCCATGGCCTGGCCATCCTGAGTGCCATCTCTAACCCAAGACGTCAGCAACCTTGCAACCCCTCCAGGATCCACACAAGTGTCCTAACTCCCCACTAGGCAAATTTCGCATTTAATTATGATTCAGCATTGACCTTTTGGATCACCTTGAACCCATGAAATACCAGCCATTGGGGGGAATACTATAGACTGAAAATGTGTCCCCCCAAAATTCTAGTGTTAAATCCTAATGCCCAATGTGAATATTTTGGAAGTGGCACCTTTGAGAGGTGATTAGGTCAGGAGGGCAGAGCCCTCCTGAATGGGATTAGTGCCCTTATAAAAGAGACCCCAGGGAGTTCCCTCACCGCTTCTGCCATTGAGGACACAGGGAGAAGATGCCTTCTGTGAACTAGGAGGTGGGCTCTCAGCCAACACCGAATCTGCCAGCACCTTGATCTTAGACTTTCCATCCTCCAGAACTGTGAGAAATAAATATCTGTTGTTTATAAGCAAGCCACCCAGCCTGTGGTATTCTATTATAGCAGCCTGAACAGACTAAGACAAGAGGTCAGATGGCTTTATAACAAGAGGCTCCATTTCACAAAAGGATTAACAACAAGAACCTATTAAGTAGCAGGCTTCCCTGGTATACACTTAACACCCAGTTTCATTTCCTAGAAAATTAAGTGACCACTTTCAGGGACAAACCGATATTAAGAGTTCGGCTACCGATCACAGATCCTCTGAAGGGTGTTGTAAGGGCCCTTCAGTGCCTGCAGACCTTGGCGGTCACAGTGCATCGCGAAGTTATTTGGTGCACAAGGGATGTAATACTTTTTCTCAGTGTTCCTAAGTTTTATGGTCATTTGACTTTAATTTGGTTGTAGTTTTAGTAGAGCAAAGCAGGTCTCCGCTGATAATGGGACTGCCACTGTCCCCACTCCGTACTCAAGGCTGACCGCAGTGAATCTGTAACACTCTGTGCTTTGACAAGGAGGCATTTCTTTTCCCGCAGTCCAGCAAGGTTAGGACACATCTCTGAAGGGCTTCCCTTTTTTGGCGGATTTCCTCATATGATGGTGAACCAGATTTTACCTGAGGTTCCCTCCGTTGGATTCCTGCTTCTCCGGATCTAATGGCTGAGTGTGGCTGTGCGGTACTGTGGTGCAGTTCTGACACTGACCACCCAGAGTCAACACAGACCCCACAAGTTGAGGGCACGGTCCCCAAAAGAGGGCCCTTACTTCAGATACCAGGTGCAAGTTCTGACCAACTGGCTACAAATGACAGTTTGATTTTAAAGGAAACAAATCAGGACCAGCCAAATGAGGAGACATATAGGGTGAGGTCTGAGAGCTTCCAGTGTCCTCTTCCCATGGTTCAGGGTATGTCGCCCACCTGACACATGGATGTGTTCCCCAACCAGGAAGCTTCCCTGAGCCGTGGTGTCCAGACGTCTTATTGGGCTTTCATTATGTAGGCATGATTGATTGACTCATTGGCCACATGGAACTCAATCTCCAGTCCTAGTTCGCTCCCAGGAGGTTGGGAGGTTTGGCTGATAACACCTAGCTCAAAGCTCCAACCCTCTAATCACATGGCTAGTCTTTGTGGCCTGGCCAGCCCCTCATCCTGAGTCATCTCATTAGCATAAATGCAGGTATGCTTCAAGGGACCCACTGTGCATGACAAAGACACTCTTGTCACTTGGGAAATCCCAGGGATTTAGAGATTACCTCCCAGGAAACAGGGACAAAGGCCAGACAAATTCTTTATTATAAAACAAGCTGTCTTTAGAGGGTGGTAAATTATGCTGTGGTTACTAGTATAGATGCTAGAGTCAGACTGGGAGATTTGAATCCCAACTTCACACCAGCTGTGTGACCTTGGGCAAGTGACTTCATGTCTTTCAACCTCAGTTTCCTCATCTGTAAAATGGGGATAATGATATTTACCTCATAAGAAGGTGGAGGCAATGAAAAAAAAATAATGCATGTTAGGTGCTTATAACAGTTTCTCACAAATAATACACTTGCCATGTTACCTGTGTCACTATATTTATAAACAAGTGCAATCAGGGCCATAAAAATATTATATATACACAAAACCTAACTAAAAATGTTGATGTTCCTCACATGTTGATTTATACATCAAAAATCAATGGACTCTTTATTCCTGGTCAGCAAAGTTCAAGTGAGTAAAAATGACGTTAAATGGAGGATATACTTCTCTACTTTGAATGTATTCATTTGTTCATCCACCTAAGTTTTGCTGGGCCTGCTGTTCACCAGCAGCTGTGCTGGGAGCTGAGGCCGTAGCTGTGGGCAGTCTCCACCTCTGCCCTGAGGAGAACCATGTTACAAACCCCTGTGGTAGGAGTGGCTCAGTCCATCTGGGCTGCTATGGCAAAGTGCTATAGACTGGGTAGCTTATGAACAACAGACATTTATTTCTCACAGTACTGGAGGCTGGAAGTCTGATGTCAGGCTGGCAGCCTGGTTGGGTTCTGATGAGGGCCCGCTTCCCGGTCAGTGGCTGACTTCTCGTTGTGGCCTCACACTGTGGAAGGGGCAAGGGAGCCCTGTGGGATTTCTTAAAGGGTCGCTAATCCCATTCATGAGGGCTCAACCCCCGTGATCTAATTTGCCTCCCAAAGGCCTTGCCTCCTAATACCTTCACATTGGGGGTTAGGGTTTCAACATATGAATTTAGGGGGACACAGACATTCAGTTTGTAGCAAGGAGTGAAGGACTGGCACAGAGGGGGCCTTTCATTCATTCGTGTCCCCTTTTCTGGTGCTGTCGTCCCTTCCTGTCACCACCCATCAGCTAGGTCAACAGATGGTACACATCAGCTCAAGTTGGGCCATAATGGGTGACCCCCAGGGCCTGGAGTCCATTTGGTAGATGGTAACTAGCTCTTTTTTAAATGAAATGGAAAAGACTGAAAAAATATATGTGCCCTAAAAGGTAGTGTGGGTAATTTTGTTTCATATATAAATGCCCTGACCCTCATGTAAAATGCATTTCTTATAACTGATTGTGAATTTTAGAAGTGTGAAAAGCACTGAACTCTAGGAAAGGTGAAGTGGCTGCCACTTCTCCCCTGGAGGTCCCTGAGGAATGGCAAGGAGGTGAGAGGGGCCTCCACCTCCTGAGCTGGAGGAGAGTGAGACCAGCATTGCCCAGAGCCTGCACGCTGTCAGGGAGCTCAGAAAACAAGCCCAGGTTCCGACCCAAGCCAGCCTCAAGGAGGTGGCCAAGGTAGCCCTGCCTCGAGGAAGTCCTTAGGCTGTCTGGCTCTCCAGACACACAGCTGGCAGCCAGTCCCCCAGACTCTGAAGGCCACCAGCCCGGAGATACTCCAAGCCAGGAGGCCCAAGTTGGGATTTCAGATGCCAAGGGTGCCCTCACCACCAGCCTGGGCACCAATACACAGGAGCTGCCAACTGTCTGTAGAGGAAGGTGAGCAGAGGGAGAGCTGTGCTCAGGGGCGTGATTCCAGCACATTTCAGAACTATGCGAGTGAGTGAGTGGGTGTGTGACTATGTGTGTGTGAAAGTGTGTATATGCATGCAAGTGTATGTGAGTGCGTGTGTGCATGCATGTGTGTGTGTTTTCGTTTTTAAATTTCCAAACTTGTGTCCTGATTGGCTGGGACACTTCTCCTATGTGAAGTCTATATTCTCTGGGCGGCCTAATCATCAAGTCCTACCATGGGCATGGCTCTTTACCACACTCCTGCAAAGCCTGGGGGTTAGGAAGTAGGTTTGTCACTATTTCTTGGCACACCTTGAAAGTGTTATATTGAATTAACCTCAGCCATGGCCAGGTGAGTGTCAGGCTCTGTTGGGAGCTGTGCTCACTGGCCAGCTTGGTAAGGAGACCTCCTGGCCTGGGGCAGCGGTCAGAGACTGCCCTGGAGCCACTGCTATTTGAACTGTGGCCCCAGCGCTTGGCCGTGGCTCTGGGCAGCAGGTGTCCGTGTCTGAGTGGCAGTGGCATATGTCTGTGTCCATTCAGGTGGGCATTTTTCCCTGGAAATGTTCTTCAGTTGAGTTTTTAAATTTGTTTTTATCTCAAATATTAATTGTATGACTTCTGGACTAAAATTAAGCTTTTAGTGCAGTGCCGCTGGAAATCAAACAACCGAATTGAGAAATCAAGGCCCTCCCACAAGTGTGGTTTGGGTTTTGAGACCCAGACATCCTTGTCCAGTCCCAGGTTCAGCCAGTTCCGATTTTGACCTCCTGACTTGCATTATTTTCTTTCTTGCTCCCTGCCCCTGCCGTGCTGCCCATGTCTAAAATCATCTCTTTAGACATCCAGGAGCAAGTCTTTGTCCCCCGGAACTAGCAGCCCATTAGTTAGGATTGAGTTAGAAGAGTCGTGTACTCTATGGAAAAAAAAAAACAATCACATTTTGTTGTTTAAAAAATCAGTTGTCAAATAATGTTTTCCTTCCCGATATCTGCACAGCTAACCACATCATCTTCTTCAAGTTTTTGCACATAAGTCGTCTTCTCAATGAGGCTGTTTGAATTAAACCTGCTCTCCCACACCCCTCTCCTACCCAGCACACCGGGTCCTCTGTTTTATCCACAGCACTTGCAGACTCATACCCTCTTATGTAACTGACTTGTTTTTATGCCAGTTGTGTGTTGTTTGTCTGTCTTACCTACTGGAATAAAAACTCCACCAGGCAAGGATTTTGTCTGTTCACCGATATGTGCTGAGCACCTAAAATAATTCTGTTACATGATTATTTGTTGAATGAATGAACACATGGTTTTTGTTATTTTAAATGAATCCACCCTATTGATCTTAAAAATGTACACGGGTCCATATATTTTGGCATTTTATTTCTTAAGCAGCTGAGTCTTCAAGAAACCAAACAAGGGTAATGATTAATGTAGTCAAACTCTCCAGAACCTTGGAATTGTGAAACATTGAGAGAGAGGGAGGGAAGTGTATGTGTGTGCATGCCTGTGTATGCGCACACACATGAGCATGCATGCATAGGCATGTATAAGATAGAGGAGAGGAGAATTGTGCTTGGCTATAATGTTCTGTCTCTCTTTCCAGTCTTATCACCATTTTGGATTCTCTTGTTAATCAAAACTATCCTACCAAGAAGGCAACCAGACCATCCTTCCCTGGTAAAATGGCCTGGCCCCCACAAGGAGGCTGCTGACAGCATCAGATCCTGCTTTGGGTGGTCTGTGGGTCTTCCAGGGTTGGTTGACATTTATCAAGGAAGAAAAGCGTTACCAGCTTTTTGCTGTTTCAGTGCAAATGTCTCTTCCTCTCCCAAATTAATTTATGGGGCTGATAGTGTCTCCTGGACATCCAGGATCAATTTTGAAGCCTCCATAAAAAGTGTGCTGAGTAATATCTAGATGCCACATGGAGACTTATGTTGCTGTAATCAGCAACTAGCAGTGAGTATTGAGATCCACCCCTCTGGAGACACATCTGATTCTTTTATGCGCCTGATATTACCATATTCTAATTGGCAGGCACAAGCTTTATTTCCGAGTGGTAGGTTCCAGCCAAAATGTTTTACAGCATGCAGATGGCCATTCACTTGTCATCCAGTCTGGTCTTTCTTAGTTCTATTTTTCTCCTCCTCAGAGGATAGTATTTTTCAAGGTGTTGGCAGGTCTTGGTGATAAAGGAAGTCTAAAGCAGTGGTGAAGAGCCAGGTTGGAGGCTCCTGGACTCAGACATACAGGCCAAGGTGCAGAGCGGCCACAGGGCTGGTTAAGGAGCTGTGGCGGCTGGCTCTGATGCAGGCAGCCTGCTTCAGCCTGTTGCCAGACTTTGGAGAGCACCTGTGCTAACCTGAACTTCCTGCTGATTCATGGTTTTCTGTATGGCCAGGGAAGCCATTGGGCAGCTCCCTCCACAGGGGCTGGCATCCTGTGTTCCACTGCTAACTCCAGAATCCATTTGTGTGGAGTACCACTGGGAGGGCTCTGTTTGGGGAAGAAAAGAAGCTCTCACTCTGCTTTCTTATAACATATATGGCTGTGTTATGGTTCCTCTCCTGATAGCCTTGTTTTCCGTCTTTTTATTCTCTGTGCTATTACTTTCATTTCAGTAGGACTAATGCAAAGTTTTCTTCTTGACAATTAAACGGTGCAGTTGCTGACGATTAGCTCTTTTTGTTGTTGGTTTTAAAGGAGCTGGTGATCAGATTTTGATAGATTATAAATTGCCTTTTCCAACTTCTCACCATTTTATACCCTATTTGTGGGACATTAAATATGCTGCAGGGAGCGGGAGAGTTCATTTACCTGAGCATCTGTTGATTGACTGGAAAGAACTGTCTGTATCGGACCATATAACTTTCTATATTCCATATGATTTAAACCTACCCAAAGCTCCAGCATCCAGCTTGCTCTTCTCACTTTTCAGATGAAAAACTGAAACACAAAGATTAACAGAGTCACCTAAGTTTATACAGTTAGTAAACAGTGCAACCTGGAATGAACTGGATTGGGTGGAGAAGATGTTGCTATACAAGACAATGAGCTCCATCAAATAAAGTATCACTCATCATCTTAGCAAACTGTCAACATGTAAATGTTTTCTATAAATAAAACTCCTTCTTCAACTTTCTGCATTCTACGACATTGAGCAGAGTACCTGCCAAATAATAGTTGTTTATTAAATGTTTGTATATATACATATATATACATTTACATATACATAATTATAATAGCCAGGTAATATCAACATTAATCAATAGAATCAGCTAAAAATTGAAAATAGTACAAGAAAAACACGACTTTCAACATAGTTAATATTGAAACAAGTATTTATATAACATTACTTGATATTATATAGAAACTAACTTCTTGAGTACATTGCAAATTAGCAAATAAAAGTGGTTGTCAATAGAAACCATAGTTACTATAGTTAGAGTAGTAGAATTTAGCACAGCACATCTTTATGTGTTTGGGCTTAGAAAGTATAATACAGGAGCCCATTTTAACTTCATACGTATGTGATGTAAGTACAAGGAGTATGTTTTTCTTTTAAGGACTTTATTAATATATGCTTTTCTTTTAAAGGGTATATGTCAGTGGTTCCTCAACTTTGCTGGATAACAGAATCACCTAGGGAACTTTAAAAAGTGCTGATGTTTGGCTCTCACCTCCAGCCATTATAATGTAATAGGTATAAGATTTAACCTGTATATTGGGGTTTTTAAAAGCTACACAGGTGATTCTAATGTGCAGCAAAGTTTGGGAACCCCTGGTATATGCAATGCATGAAAAATCATCAGATGTACTACCTGAGTATGCCCCAATACTATTTGCTTATTGGTTTATTCCTTTATTCACTGTGCATTTGCATGAACAAACACCATGCCAACTATCTGCCAGGCATTATGCAGATGCTGAGCACATAGTGGTGAATGAAAAAGGCATAGCCCTGCCCTTATGCAATTTTAGTCTGGCAGAGGAAGACAGACTGTATACAAGTAAATAAATTAACAGTTAAAAAATGTTATTAAAGATTGTGGAAAGTAAGAAGAAGGTCATGAACCAGACGCTGTTAAGGAGACTAAATCGAGGTCCAGGCAGCAAGAGAGATGGATGAATATTCCAAGGCAGGATAAAGTTTGGCAAGTTCTAAGGACAAACATAGGGCTGACATCGCCCATGGGAGAGGCTGAAGAGGAGATTAGAGAAGGGCATCTGGTACAGGGCTTTTGGAGCCATGCCAGTGACTTTTGACTGGGACTTGGAACATCATGAAGTTGTGGGTTACTTTTAAGCAAGGGAGTTCAGAGACGGGGAAGACAAGATTCCAGTGAACCATTTTAAAAGTTCTTGGTGGAGGCTATGCATTCATTAAAGCGAGAAATGATGGTAGATGGAGAAGAGTGATGCTGTAGTAGAGACAGAGGGAATTGGATGGATTCACCGTGTGTTTTGATGGATTCACTAGAGATGCTGATGAATTGCATATGTGATGCAAGGGAAAGGAAGAAATCAAGGATATTTCCAAGTGCTTGACCTGAACAATTAGGTGAATCTTGATGTCATTGAGTGGGAAGAGAGACAGCTGGTGGGCAATTGGGAATGGATGTGGATTTGGGAGTAAAATCAATAATCTATTTGACATATTAAGTTTGAGATGCTGGGTGGATGTCTAAAGATGACAAATAGACAGTTGAGTAAACCAGGACCCATATCAAGAAACAGAACATTACCAGGTCACCAGAAATTTCCTTGTCTACCCTTCAGTACCTACCCTACTGTGACTTTGCTAAACTCATGGATTAGTTCTGGTAATTTTTCTGTGGATTTCCTAGAATTTTCTACATGTAAGCTCATGTCATCTGTGAATACAGTCAGCTTAGATTTACTTCTTTCTAATCGGATGCCATTAATTTGTTGTTCTTATTTTATTGGTAAGAGCCTCCAGGGCACTGGTGATTACAAGAGGCAAGAGTGGGACATCCTTGCTTTGTTCTTTATCTTTAGGTGCAAAGCATTCAGCCTTCCCTCATTATGTATGATGTTAGCTGTCAGCTTTTCAGAGATGCCCTTTATCAGGTTGAGGAAGACCCCTTATATTCTTAGTTTGTTGAGAATTTCTATGGTGAATGAACGTTGGATTGTTTCAAATGCTTCCTCTGCATTTCCTGCATCTTCTGCAGTTATTATGTGGTTTTTGTCCTTTATTGTATTAAATGCTCTATTATATTAATTTATTTTCAGATGTTAAACCAACCTTAAATTGGTGGTATAAATCCAAATTGGTCATGACATATAATTTTTATGTGTTGCTGAATTTGGTTTATTCATATTTTGTTAAGGATTTTTTAATGTCTATATTCATGAAGAATATTGGTCTGTAGTTTCTTTTCTTGTGATGTCTTTATCTGGCTTTGATATCAAAGTAATACTGACTTCATAGAATGAGTACGGAAGTGTTCCCTCCTCCTGTACTTTATGAAAACATTTGTGAAGGACTGATATTATTTTTTATTTAAATATTTGGTAGAATGCACCATTTTGATTGAATGTAACTAATCCTAGTGAAGCCATTTTGGATTAGGCTTAACTTTGTGTGAAGATTTTTTTTTTATTATTATTAATTCAATTTCTTTACTTATCATTGGTCTATTCAGATTTTCTCTTTTCTTCTTGTGTAATCTTTGATAATTTGTATATATCTAAGAATTTCTCCATTACATGTAAGATTTCTAACTTTCTTTGCATGAAGTTGTTCACATTAATTCCATATAATACTTTTGATATTTGGTAGTGATGCTCCCTCTTTCATTCATGCTTTTGTTAATTTGTGTCTTTTCCTTTGAATTGTTGGTCAATCTGGCTAATGGCTTGTCAGTTTTGTTAATATTTTCAAAGAACCAACTTTTGATATTTTCTTTTGTTTTTCTGTTTCTATTTCATTGGTTTCTATTCTAATTGTCATTATGTTCCTTTGTTTTGCTTGTTTTGTGTTTCGTTTGCTCTTCTTTACTAGTTTCTTAAGGTGGAAGCTTTGTTTGATATCTTTCTTTTCTGATATAGGCTTTAAAAATTTTTAATCCTATTTTTAAAAATTAGCATATTGTACAACTGACCTATTTTGTATAGAGTTATGAGTTTAACACATGCATAGATTCATCAAACCACTACCACAATCAGTATACAGAACAGATTCATCATCCCTCAAAACTCCCTCAAGCTGCCCCTTTGTAGTCACCCCTTTCCTGACTCCTAACCCCTAATAACCACTGGTGTGTTTTCTGTCCTACAGTTTTGCTCTTTCCAGAATGTCATATAATTGGAGTCATCCAGTATGTAATATATGGGGGCTGGCTTCTTTCACTCAGCATAGCACAATGGAGATTTATCCACGCCATGGGAATCAATAGTTCATTCCTTTTTATTGCTTAATAGTGTGCCATTGTATGGGTGTACCACAGTTGGTTTATTCATTCACCCTTTGAAGGATATTTGGTAGATTCCCATTTTTGGCTGTCACAGATAAAGTGGCTGTAAACGTTCGTGTACAGGGTTTGGGGGGAACTAATAAATACCCTGGAATGGGACCACTGGACTGTGTGTAAGTGTATGTGTAATTTTATAAGAAACTGCCAAACTATATTCAAAGTGATTTTTCCTTCGTGTATTTTGAAGCTGTTGTTTGGTGCCTACACATTTGGGATTGTTATGTCTTCTTGGTGAATTGAACTTTCTATCATTACATAATATTTCTCTTAATCCCTGGTAATTCCCCTTGCTCTGAAGTCAGCATATGTGATATTAATATATCTGATGTTAGTGTAACCACTCCAGCTTTCTTTCAGTTAATGTTTTCACGGTATATTTTTGCCATCATTTACTTTTGACCTACCTATGTCATTATATTTAAAGTGGGTTTTGTGGAGAGAGCATATCATTTTTTCTTATCTTTTTAAAATACATTCCAATAACTTGTGTCTTTTAATTGGTATATTCCAACCATTTGCAGTTAATGGAATTATTGATCTGTTTGGGTTTAGGTTGACAATTTTATTATTTTTCCCTTTGTTCTCTTCTTTTTGTCCTTCTGTTTCCCCTTTCCTGTCTTTCTTTGGAATACTTGAATATTTTTTAGTATTCCACTGTAATTAATTAATTTATTTTTTATTATTTATTTATTTATTTTTTTTTTTGTGGGGAAGATCAGCCCTGAGCTAACATCC
This sequence comes from Diceros bicornis minor, assembly GCF_020826845.1. Classification (NCBI taxonomy): domain Eukaryota; kingdom Metazoa; phylum Chordata; class Mammalia; order Perissodactyla; family Rhinocerotidae; genus Diceros; species Diceros bicornis. The sequence goes on from NC_080744.1 coordinate 77,866,235, forward strand.
ATGCTAATCCTCCTCTTTTTGCTGAGGAAGACCGGCTCTGAGCTAACATCTATTGCCAATCCTCCTCCTTCCCCCCGCCCTCTGCAAAGCCCCAGTAGATAGTTGTATGTCACAGTTGCACGTCCTTCTAGTTGCTGTATGTGAGACACGGCCTCAGCATGGCAGGAGAAGCGGTGCCTCGGTGCGCACCCGGGATCCCAACCCGGGCCGCCAGTAGCAGAGCGCGCACACTTAACCGCTAGGCCACGGGGCCAGCCCTAATTTATTTTTTATTCTATCTCTGTGTATAATTTTAGTTGATGTATCTATAGATTACAATACTCATACTTATCTTTTTACAATCTGTGTAGAATTAATATTTTACCACTTCATGTGGAATGTAGAGATCTTACAGCCATATGGGACCCTTAACTTTACCCGTTTATTTGTAGATATCTGATGTATTACATTTACGTACACTGAAAACCCCATCAGACAGTCTTATTTTTGCTTTTGATCATTATGGATATTTTATAGAAATGACAAAAGAGGAATAATCTATTATATTTACCCAGAGATTTGTCATTTCCATTGCTTCTCTTTCTTGAAGTTTCAAGTTTCCCTTCACATCATTTCCCTCCTGTCTGAGGAACTTCCTTTAGCATTTCTTTTAGAGCAGTTTCAGTGACTAATTCTCTTAATTTTCCTCCATCTAAGAATATCTGTATTTCATCTTCATTCTTGAAGGTTATTTATGCTGGATATAGAATTCTGGGTTAACAGTTCTTTTCTTACACCCTTTAAAAATGTTGTGCCTCTGTGAGTTCTCATGAGAAATCTGTAGTCATTCAAATCGTTGTTCTTCTATTCATAAATGCAGTGATTTTTCTTGGCTGCTTTCAAGATTTTTCCCTTGTCTTTGGTTTTCAGCTGTTGCATTATAATGTGTCTAGGATTGGATTTCTCTGATTTTGTTTTGAGTTCCTTGAGTTTCTTGAGTCTTTGAGTTTGTCTTTCACTCAATTTAGGAAGATTTCAGCCATGATTTTTTCAAATATTTTTTTTTTCTGCTCCAGACTCTCCTCTCTTAGAACTCTGATGAACAAATGATGAATGTTTTGATATTTTTCACAGGTCCCTGAGTCTCTTAATTTTTTTTCAATATTTTTTCTCTCTGATATTAAAATTAGACAATTTCTGTTATTATCTCTTAAAGGTCAATGACTTTTTCCTTTGTCATTTCCGTTCTGCTATTGAGCCCATCCAATGAATATTTCTGTTTTAGTTATTATTATTTTTTTTTTTTGAGGAAGATTGGTCCTGAGCTAACATCTGTTGCCAATCTTCCTCTTTTTTTTTCCTTTTTCTCCTCAAAGCCCCCAGTATATAGTTGTATATCCTAGTTGTAGGTCCTTCTAGTTTTTCTGTGTGGGACACCACCTCAGCATGGTTTGATGAGTGGTGAGTAGGTCCGCGCCCAGGATCCAAACCAGCGAACCCCAGGCCGCCAAAGCAGAACATGTGAACTTAAACGCTGCGCCACTGGGCTGGCCCCTAGTTGTTATATTTTTATTTCTAAAATTTCCATTTGATTCTTCTTTATATCTTTTATTTCTTTGCCGAGACTTCCTACATTTTCAATTGTTTGTCCTTACTTCTAGGAGCATGATTATAATAGCTGCTTCTGTCTGGTAATTCCAGCATGTTTGTCATCTCAGGGTTGGCATATGTTGATTATCTTTCCTTTTGTAAGTTGAGATTTTCCTGGTTGTTCGTATACCAAGTAATTTGGATTGTATGCTGGACATTTTGAATATTATGTTGTGAAAATCTGAGTCTTGTTTAATTCTAAGGAGAATGCCAGGTTTTGTTTGCTTATTTATTTTATCAGGCAGTTGACCTGGTTAAGTTTAGGCTTCAATTCTGGCCCTTCTTCCTTGGGATGTGGTTCTAATGTCAAGTCTGTTTTCAGAGCCTGCACGATGCTATTTGGATCTTTCCAGCATATGCACTGCTCCTTGGCAAGTCTGGCATGTGGATGATGGTTAATCCTGTAGTTCTATTATCAAAGTCTTTGCTATACTATTCAGGGTTATCCATGCATGCACAGCTTGGAGGTGAGCCAAAAGTTCATATATCACTTTATGGACACTTTCAAGCTCTGTTGGCTTCTTTCAAGGTCCTCTGAGCATAAAACCAGGGCTTTAGTATCTCTGAATGTGTTGCACTTGCCGTGACTTTACCTGTGTCTGAGGTCAAGTGGTGGGAAGACAGAGAGAGAAAAAGAAGCAGTGAGTATTTGCTCCAAACCCTTGAGACCACAGCTTCTGCGGTCAGAGAGAAGGGTTCCCCTCCTTGAGAGTTTTAGGTACATGCTTGGAAGTCACTGCCACCACACCTGCCGCTACCAAATTAGAACCACTCCACTGGGTTTTTACTGTTAATTTCTAAAAAACAATTTTTATTGAGATATAATTCACATATCATCAAATTCAGCCACTTAAATTGTACAGGTCATTGGTTTTTAGTTTATTCACAGATCTTTGCAACCATCAACACAACTTAATTTTAGAACATCTTATCACCCCAAAAAGAAATCCCATACCATACTAGCAATAATGCCCCAATTACCTCTCCCCAGTTCTAGGCAACCATTAATCCATTTTCTGTTTTTATAAATTTACCTATTCTGATGAATGGATAAAGTAGATGTGGTATGTATATACAATGGAATACTACTCAGCTATAAAAAAAAAAAAAAAAGATGAAAGCTTGCCATTTGCAACAACATGGATGGACCTTGAGGGTATTACGCTAAGCAAAATAAGTCAGATGGAGAAAGCCAAACATCGTATGATTTCACTCATATGTGGAAGATAAACAAACAAACACATAGATAAAGAGAATAGGTTGGTGGTTATTAGAGGGGAATGGGAAAGTGGGAAGGCCTAAAGGGGTAAAAGGGCACATGTGTACAGTGCCAACGGAAACTAGACTTTTGGTGTTGAACACGATGTAGTCTACACAGAAGTTGAAATATAAGGCTGTACACCTGAAATTTATATAATGTTATAAACCAGTGTTACCTCAATAAAAAATAAATTAAACAAATTTACCTATTCTGGACATTTCATGCAAACGGAGTCGTATAATATATTATCTTTTGTGACTAGCTTATTTCACTTAGAATAATGTTTTCAAGGTTCATTCATGTTTTAGCATGTATCAATACTTCATTCCTTTTTATTGCTAATAATATTCCATTGTATGGACGTACTCCATGTTTATCTATTAATCGGTTGATGAACATTTGGATGTTTCTATTTTTTGGGTATTATGAATAATACTGCTATGAAAATTCATATACAAGTATGTTTTCATATCTTTTGGGTATATATCTACGAGTGGAATTGCTGGTTCATTTGGCAACTCTATGTTTAACCTTTTGAGGAAGTGCTAAACTATTCTCCAAAGTGGCTGTATAATGTTACATTCCCACCAGCGGTATATGAGAGTTTCAATTTCTCCACATCCTTATCAACGCTTGTTATCATCTGTGTTTTTGATTATAGACATCCTAGTTAAGTGTGAAGTGGTATCTCGTTGTAGTTTTGATTTACATTTCCCTAATGACTAATGACATTTAACATCTTTTCATGTTATTGTTTACCATTTGTATATGTTGTTTGGGGAAGTGTCTATTCAAATCCTTTGCTATTTTTTATTGGTTATTTGTCTTTTTATTATTGAGTTGCAAGGGTTGTTTATATATTCTTGATATAAGTCCCTCATCAGATACATGATTTGCAAATATCTTCTCCCATTCTGTGGGTTGTCTCTTCATATTCTTTATGGTGTTCTTTGAATCAAAAATTTTTTGAATTTTGATGAAGTCCGGTTTATCTATTTTTTCCTTTGGTTGCTTGTGCTTTTAGTGTTATACCTAGAAAACTATTGCCTAACCCAGGATCACAAATATTTACTCCTATGTTTTCTTCTAAGAATCTGATAGTATTAGATCTTACTTTTAGGAAATCTGTGATTCATTTTGAGTTAATTTTTGTGTACAGTGTGAGGTAGGGATCCAGCTTTCTTCTTGTGAAAGTTAATATCCAGTTGTCTAAGAAACATTTGTTGAAAAGACCTTTTTTCACCCACAGAATTGTCCTAACACTCCTTGTCAAAAATCAGTGTACCATAAACATAAGGGTTTATGCAAATACCATGCTCTCTTAATTATTTTAGATTTGTAGTAAATTTGAAATCAGGAAATATGAGTCCTCTCTTTTTCAAAATTGTTTGACTATTATTCTTCATCCCTTGAATTTCCATATTAATCTTAGGATCAGCTTATCAGTTTCTGCAAAAAATCCAGCTGGGATTTTGATAGGGATGGTATTGAACCTTATATCAATTTGAGGAGTATTGCCATCTTAACAATACTAAGTCTTCTGATCCATGAACATGGGATGCCTCTTAACTGTAGCACTGGAAGCTGGAAGACAATGGATTGGTAACTTCAATGTCTTCATGCAGATGTCTGCAAATGTAAAATTCTATTCCCAGTGCAAATATCTTTACAAAATGAAGAGAAAAACAACTGAGCATTTGGTGACAGAGAATGTAGTTAAATCTTCAAAGATTGTTGTTGCAAGAGAGAGCAGAAAAAGGAGTGGCAGCTGGAGGGAATAGTAAGTCTTTTTTTAGGATGAGCAATTTGAAAGCGTAATCAAGTAAAGAAGGAGAAATTGATGATACAGTGGAAACTGGGGATAGTTGGAGGGATTATGTCCCTTAGTAGTCTCTAGTATGTGAAGAGGGTAGCATACAAAAGGGCATAATGTGAAAGAAAAGCAAAGGATGAGGGTACAGGAGCTGAGGAGTTGGTGATGGGAAGATCAAGAGGTTCTGCACAGACCATTGTGTGGAGTAGGCAGCAAAGTCACCAGATGAGACTGAAGGGAGAGAGGTTGTTAGAGATTTGAGAGGAATATAAAAGTATGAAATAGTCATCTTGGAGAATGGGAAAGTGCAATGTCTAAGGAACTATAACAGTTTGGCAGTGTTGAGTGCTTATCTGAAGTATTTGGTATAAATTTGAAGAGAATCCAGTCAGAGTTTTAAGACTTTTTTCTAGAAAATGTTCAGATTTTTTGGTACAAGTGCAGAATAAGTGGAGTAGAGTGGAGGGAAGGATGAGTGAGGTGTTAATATTATCTGTAAAAGCATGGCTGTGTGTTGAACCATAGTCTGTTAGACGAGGCAGTTAGAGAAGTGAGGACTCAAGGAGGAGGATGAAGTATGAAAAGTGATAGGATTTGCAAATTGGAAGTCCCAAGAAGTGGCAGACTCATGGGTGCACATGGCCATTGGATACCTCGAAGAAATTAGTAATTCTCTTTGGCATAGATGCCACCCTACTAAATAAGTGGTACTTAACACTGGCTGCACATCATAATCTCCTGGGGAACTTCAAAAAATGTGTCAGTGATCTTCAACCCGATTGATTCAGAATCTCTGAACATCAGTGTCTTTTAAAAGAGCACAGATGATTTGAGTTATGCATTCAGAGCTGATAACTTATACAACAGAGCCTGGAGTGCTGGGAGACCCTGGGGCTGGAGAGGCAGAGCTGCCACATTGCACAGCCCCTGATAGCACCACATTCATGTAGACCAAAGTGACCCCATTGGGAAGGTTGTTGCAGTTGAGAGCATTCTAAGATAGAAGACCCATTGGAGGAGGAATAGACCCATTAGAGTATTGGGGATTTAAAATATTTAGAGCAGTGATTCTCAACCCTGGGGAGGGGCAGCTTTTAAAAAAATCTCAATGCTAAGATAGTATCCCAGACTAATTGTATCAAAATCACTGGGGATGAAGCCCAGGCTAAATCAGGACTTTTAAAAGCTCCCCCAGATAATTTCATTGTTCTTCTAAAAGCTTTTTGAGATGGGGATCACTGGATGGGGTGCAGGTTTGGAGGAGATTTGATGATTTCTGTTGGGGTCATGCTGAGATTGAGGTAGCTGTGCTTCATCCAGGTGGAGATGTCAAAGAGGGCGTTCGGGCCAGTTCTGGAGCTTGGGAGAAAAAGCTTGAGCTGAAGCAAGAAAATTCCCCCAACTCTGGGTGAATTGTTGATTGCTGTATATTTTTAGAGCGCATTAGCTGTGTGATGTTCCAGTGAAATCCCTACTCTTTATAAATAACCGCGTGTTTGCGCTCTGCTTTGAGCAGCATTCACATAACCAGAGAGGGGAACATAGATAGTTCTGGTATGGATGCAGGGTACTCATAGAAGATAGTCATAAGAGAGAATGTCAGGGAGGAATGGGTTCTACAGAGATTGTCTGATCATACATGCTAATTTCACAGAGTCAGAGTTCCATATTGGTAAAAGACCCAAGTCCTGCAGAAATCAGTGCAGAGTCAGACCAGCCAAGTCTCCTGATGTGCATGGCAGCACCATCCCTGGCCATGTGCTCAGGGGGAGATGATGGCATACTTGGCCAGGAAAGCTGCTATTGTTTTCTGTTTTTTTTTTTTGTATGACAAACATGTTGGTATTTTTCTTTATCCGAATTATACTCTCCCATTCCCACATTTCTAGATCGTTTAACAGGTCGTTTAACAGGAAGTTGTTATCTTGAAGTAATTTTTGAACTTTACAGCATGAATTTTTAGGCTCCTCAGTCCATTTTGATAATTTACCAGTATTAAAAAGAAACAAAACCCTGCATTTTGGGATTTGTATAAAATAAAAATCTAAGACATTTATTTTTGGGGTTTCCATTAAAATACTTCAAACCTCTTGGCAGTGTATATGTTTGCGATTGTTTCAAGTGAGAACCTGGCCATTGTTTTGAGGTCAGACACAGTGCTGCCTTGTCTGTCCTAAGGATCATCAGTGGGTCAGCTGCATTTGTGGAAGCTACTCCACATCCTCATATTTATTTTCATGGGATATGTCTTCACTTTGTAAAGGCTCAAAGTGTTCTACAGAATTAGTTTAAAGTTCTTCCTCATTAAATTCTAATTTATCATATAAAATAATATTTTGCCAAGATAACAGTGACCCGTAAGTACATTTACAAACTGAATTGACGTTTTATAGTGATTATGGGGTTTATGCCTTGGGGCAGAGACCTTCTCTTCAGGTACAATTCCAGGGAAAATGTTGCGACAGGCCAGTACTGTCGAGGAGGCTGGTTCCCCAAACTCCGTCTTGTGTTGTTGGTTAGTCTCTCTCTATCTTGTGTTTGTATGTATCCCTGAGGTTATTTGAAAGAATATTGCAAGTGTTCCCTGGACCATTCTGTTCCAGGAGGAGCAGGGGCAGTAGCACTAGGAGTGATAAAGTAAGATCTAACCTCTATCATGTCCTTTCTCTGTGCCAGACACCCTTGACATCTTTACATATATTATCTTATTTCATCTCCTTGGTAACTCTGTGAAGAAAGTTCATTTCCATCCTCAATTTGCAGAAGTAGAAGTTAAGTAACTTGCCTAGGTTTTGGCTCAGATAGATTAGAACCCCGGCCATATTTGCTCCAATTTGAGTCCCAGAGATTCAGTACCTGGGACAGTGCCTGGAGATGAGACATTAATGAGATCTGCTTCTGTCCTAAACAGGAGCAGGAGATGGGGTATGGGACTGAATATGATACCATGGTGACTTTGGATTCCTATCGACAGGCGTGGAGGGTGAAGAGCCCGCATGCAATGCACACGTCTATCATCTACCTCTGCTCAGTCTCCCACTTGTTCTGGCATTACAGTTGCTCCTTGAGGCAAGGTAAAGAAGTCTGCTTTGAGGACAAGAATGGTTTCCTGTCATCATTTCTATGACGTGAAACAACAGCAGTGGCCTCCCTATATCCCCCACACAATCTTTACCGCTCTCTTGTTCATGCCTTTCTTAGAACCAAGAGGCGTGCTGAATAATTTTAGGCTTGGTAACTGCTGTGTGCAGCCAGAGATTTTGTCAAAATCTCAAATGTTGGTAAACTTTAACCAATTTTATTGAATTCATTTATCTTGCATAGGATATCCCAGGTTATTCTTGAACTCAGGCTGGTTCAGGACAAATAGAAATCAAGTGTGCGTGTGTGTTGGGTACAGTGGGGTTTGATGCATTTGTGTGCTCAGAAGGGACTGGGTGAAGAAAATGAGAGAGCAGCCCTGCTTCTGTTGCTCTGGCCTGTGATGGCTTTGGGAGATGGAGCACTGAGGCCCCTGGGTTGTTATGTTAACAAGGACTGTGACCTTCAGTATCAACACTGATTTTATAGCCTTCTCTGAGACCACAGTGGCAAGCCTCTTTTAGGCACGTCCAGAACCCTGAAAGGCACCTGAGAGGGGAAAAGTGGCTTAGTTAAGGCATAGAGTATCCTCACAGTTATTATTTGCACTGGAACTTTCTGTTCCCAATTTAACTGGTGAAGAGGGAGATAAAATAATTATGAAAAGTGATAATTAAAAAGTCAAACTACAAAAAAAGAAAAATAAAGACAAACTGTAAAAGAATTCTTCTGTGTTATTAAAAAAAAAAAAAATAGGCCACAGAGGTCCCACAAGGCCGTTGGTCAGAGGTTTGGTGGTTGAAAGCATGTGCCCTCGGGCCCTCACATGGGCACAGACACAGCTATTTTCCTGGACAGTGAAAGAAGACAGGAGAAGAGGAAGCAACAGGGCTTGCTCGTCCCCAGCACAGTCCCCCTGGTAGTGAGGCCTGGAGTCCTCAGCTTTGTGCTCCTGCTCTGTGACCTGACTCTGCAGATGATGCATGTCACCATAAGCAGGTCTTCATGCCCAACTGATAGCACCATGTATACAATGGCGGCCATTGCACACCCCTGCCCACCTTGCTACCTGGCTGCCAGTCTGTTACCACTTGAGCTGAGGACAGACCTAAGCCCTCATAGGCAGAAAAGAAGCAAACAGGTAAGACCAAAGCTTGAAGATAGATTGAGAAGCATTTCAATTAAAACACCGTTCTCACTTGAACATTTCCTTGGCAGTGAAGATCAGCACTGTTTAAATACTCCAAATTTTAGGTGCTTTTTTGAAGTGAAACCTCACACCTGAAACTAATTTACAAGAGAGGCTTCCTTGTAAATTTTTGCCCTGTAGCATTCTAGCTCACTTTCAGATAGAACAAGAAGCCTTCCTATATTTCCCAGTGCTTCAGGAACCATCAGGCTAAAAGAAAACAAATAGGCCACCTGTTACCTCCTCACTCTCCTCCTTCCCACCATCCTTTCCCCTTCTCCTTCCCTCTTCCTCCCTTCCTCTCTCCTGACTTCTCTTACTCTCTTTTCTCTTTTCCTCTCACCTTCCTTTCATCTCGCTTCTCACCTTTACCCATCTCTCTCCTCCTTAAATAGATTTCTCGTATATATATATATTTACGCATCTCCCCTTGTGTGACCAGACGTAGTGGTCTAGTGGTTAAGATTCGGGGCTCTTACCACAGCTGCCTGGGTTCATTTCCCTGTCAGGGAACCATACCACCTATCTGTCGGTTGTCATACTGTAGCAGCTGTGTTGCTGAAAGCTATGCCACTGGGATTTCAAATACCATCAGAGTCACCCATGGTGGACAGTTTTCAGTGGAGCTTCCAGACTAGACAGACTAGGAAGAAGGACCTGGCCACCCACTTACAAAAAAATTGGCCCTGAAAACCCTATGAATAGCAGTGGAGCATTGTCTGATATAACACCGGAAGATGAGAGGATGGCACAAAAAGAGAGGGCAGGGTTCCACTTTGTTTTACACAGGGTCACTAGGAGTCAGAGTTGACTCAATAGCACTAACAACAAATCTTGTGTGCCAGCCAAGTATCCCTCATGTGAGACTAATAAGGATTCACCAGTTAGTCCAGGACTACCTCCTTCATACCCCTACTCTAGCAGTTCTCAAAGTGTGGTCGGTGGACCCCTGCGGTTGCCCAAGAAGCTTTCAGGGGTCCATGAGGTCAAAATGATTTTTCTAATATTGCATTTTTCACTCTGTTGACATTTGCACTGATTGTACAAAAACAGTGGTAGTAAAACTGCTGAAAACGTAGTGCAAATCAAGCCAGTGGCATCAAAATATGCTGTTAGCCATTGTATTCTTCACCATTTTGTATACTCAGTATAAAAATAAATGTCTATTTCTCTTAGCAATGTCCCTGATGAAACATTGAAATTATTAATTTTATTAAACATAGATCCTTGAATATAAATAATTTTAGTATTCTAAGTCTAAGAAGACCATCATACGATGGTCGTCATTGTGTTGGGTTGTAGCCGCTGTTTCCATGGAACACCATTTTTACCTGAAAGAATGACTGGCAAAGTATGTTTACTTAAACTGTGTAATTGGTAGATATTTTCTCACAAATGATAAAGTAAGACTGTCACTTCAAGGAAAACAATTAATAGTATTTGTTGTCCATGATAATATGGAGCTTTCAAGTAAATGTTAGAATTTTTGAAAATATGACCTAAACAGCTCAACAATACTTAAATTCTTGGGGGGGCTTAGCATTGGTGGTGATATTAGTGAATGTGATTTTTTTGATATTGCATAATGAAATATGTCAACATTTGGAAGGGCTTCATAACTCAGCAAAACAATCTTTTCCAAATGACTAATGGATAATGTAATAAAATCACACATGGATAAAAGATTCATTCTAAGTGTAAGCTAAACCAGTGAATTTTAGAGTAACAGAGCACAAAAGATTCATTGATGTGGATTCACACTGCAACTAGCCTTTAAGCAACTATCATTTGTCAAGTTTTGGTGCAGTATCAAAGAAGAATATCTTGCAAGTATGTGGAAAAACTACTAATATACTGCTCCCTTTTCCAACTACATATCTGTGTGAGGCTAGATTTTCTTCATATACTTCAACCAAAACAACAGGATGAAGCAGATCTAGGAACCCAACTGTCTTTTATTAAGTCCTTCATGAAAAAGATTTGCAAAAATGTAACCAATGCTACTCTTCTCACTATGTTAATTTTTGTTTTGGAAAATATGGTTATTTTTAGAAAAATTTAATTTTATTCATAAGTAATATATTTATTATTATATTTTTAAACAAGTTAACAATAAATATTTTAAATTTCTCAGTTTTAATTTTTTATCTGCTAAATGTTAATAGCTATAATTCACGTAAACAAAAGCTATTTGTGATCCTCAATTATTTTTAGCATGTAAAGAAACCCTGAGAACAAAAAGTTTGAGAACCACTGCCCTACTCAGACACAGCATTCCGGAAGACCTCCATGTTCCTGTTCCTGGTCATTAACCCCCATAACCCCCATAACAGGAGGTAACCATTATCCTGACCTCTCTGGAAAACATTCTCAGCTTTAGTTTGTAGTTGTACCATTTCTGTATATATCCCTGCATATCATACTTTAGTGTTATTATATGTTTTCAACTTTATATAAATGGAATCATCCAGTGTGTATTCTTCTGTGTCTTTCTGTCTTCTTTTGTTTAACGTATACGTTTAAATTAATCTACATCGTTGTGGGTAGTTCTTTCATATTTGTTGCTTTATAAATATTTCACTGTATGAATATGCCACTTTTTAAATGCAGTCCACTGGATAAGGCATTTGGAATATTTGCAGTTTTGGGGCTGTCAGGAAGCTTCCTGGACTTGTCCCCTGGTAGGCAGGTGCATGAGTTTCTCTAGGGGAATATAACTATTGTGGCATTGCTAGCTCATAGGGTATATATGCCTTAAATTTTCGTAGGTAATGCCAAACTGTTTCCCAGAATTTCTTTGCTCCACATCCTCACCAAAAATTCGTTTAAATAGTCATTAAAATCTGTACTTGTGTGGTGGATGTTTGAGTATCTTTTTTCCCTGATAAATGATGAAGTTCATCATCTTTTCATACTATCTGTGATAGCCCCACAGTGGAAGCAGTCCAAATGTCTATCAAGGGTAGAATGCATAAAGAAATTGTGATATACCCATGCAAAGGAATACCATGGTATTATGATGCTTTGAATGTTCTTGTACATGTTTTTTAAATGACCATATCTCTGTATTTACATTGAGTAAGTAACTAGGAATGGAATTGCTGGTTCACAGGGTATTTGTATGTTCAGCTTTGGTAGATACTGCCAAATGGTTTTCTATGGTAGTTGTTCTAATTTACAGTCTCATCAGCACAGTTAACTTTTTGTAAATTTTATTTTGATATAATTCCACAGGTACAGAAAAGTTGCAAGAATAGTATGAGGAACTCAAGTATGTATTTTACCTATTTAACCAATTACAACTGTATACATTTTACCACATTTGTGGACTTCTCTCTCCCTGTGTTCCTCGCTTCCTCCCCCCTCAACATAATATAATGTAATGTAATATAATATAATGTAATGTAATATAATATATATGTAATGTGTATATGTGTATGTGTATATGTAGGTATATATGTATTTATATGAATATCTGTTTATGTATGTGTATACCTGTCATCAGTTTTTCTGAACTGTTTGAGACTTAGAGATCTCATGCCCGTTTACCATGAAAGACTTCAGTGTCTATTTCCCTCAAGAAGGACGTTATCTCACATAACCACAGTACAATTATCAAAATCAGGAAATTTAGCATTGATACAATCCTATTACCTAATCCACAGCCCATATTCAATTTCATAAATTCTCTCAATAATGCCCTTTATAACTGTTTATTTTCCTGGTCCAGAATCTTATGTTTTACTTAATTTTCATGTCTTTTTAGTTTCTTTTAATCTGGAACAGTTCATAAGCCTTTATCTATCTTTCCTGATCTTGATATTTTTCAAGAGTATGGACCAGTTAATTTGTAGAATGTCCCCCAATTTGGGTTTGCTGAGGTTTCTTGATTATTAATCAAGTTATGCATTTTTTTCAATAATACCACAGAGGTGGTCTTATGTCCTTTCTAGTCCTTTATATCGAAGGGCATATGATGTTGATTTGTCCCATTACTGGTGATGTTAACTTTGATCACTTGGTTAAGGTAGTGTAGCTAGGTTTCTCCCCTGTGTAATTACTATTTTCCTTTGTAATTAATAGAATGTTTCTCATCAAACTTTTATCTACTAGTTTTAGCACCCATTGATTAATTTCTGACTCTCTTACTCATCCTGTATTGTCATTCTTCTGTGTGGATGGGCTTGACCTTCTCCATTTATTTCTTCATCTACTTATATGGACTTGTGGATCTTATTTTATCCAGTGGGTTTTATTCTGTTACTACCATTATTTATTTTGATGCTCAAATTGTCCAGATTTGGCTGATGGGGAATCTCTTTAACCTAGCTCTGTGTCCTTTTGATTTGTGTCACCATTATTTTAATGCTTCCTTTCTTTATTATACAGCAAGGTATTCCAAGATCATCTTTTACATTCTCTGCTCCAGATCTGAAATCAGCCTTTTCTTAGGAAGTCCTATTTCCATTTACTAGAAAATGTTATTGAGAAGTCAAGATCTGGGTGTTGGATGTGCTTGTTGCTTCTAGGCCTTGTCAGAATTAGGAAATGTATATATATATATTTATCCATGTATCAAAAAGACAAGAGTTTACATTGATACTTTCAACTCCAGTCTGCACTACCCTTTCCATATTTGCAACTCCTTTGACCACTAGTGAGACACCTTGCTTTCAATACCGTTAATATATTTACCCATTTGCTCAAGTCTAGAATATACAGAAAGTGGCATCAGACTTGCTATTAAATACCAAAGAGAAAGAAGTAAACCAACTAATTATAGTTCAGTGGGAGTATTTTTGTGTGGGAGTATTTTTTAGGTAAAATTTAAATAAGTGAAATGTACATTTTAATTGCACAATTCAGTAAATTCTAACAAATGACAAATGCATATACACATGTAAATGACACTTCTATCAAGATAGAGAAATTTTCCATCACCCCAGAAAATTTCACAGTGCCCTGCCCTAGTCAATACCTTCCAGAGGCAACCATATGTCTAATTTTTTTTGGTGTAGATTCATTTTGCCATGTCTAAAACTTCATGTAAAAGGAACTGTGCAGTTTAATTCTTCTTGTTTTCAGCTTCTGTGAGATTCATCCATGTGGCTTCATGTATCTGTAGTTTGTTCCTTTTTATTGTTGAGTAGTAAGTATTCCATTGTAAAAACCTACGAAACCCGTTACCCATTCTCTAGTTAATGGGCATCAGGTTGTTTTCAGCTTTGTGATATGGTGAAGAATGCTGCTTTGATCATTCTTGTGCAAGACTTTGTGTGGACACCTGTTTTTATTTCTCTTGGATAAATACGAGGAATGGAACTACTGGTCATATAGTTGGTGTGTGCTTAGTTTTATAGAAAACTATCATATCTTTTGCCAAATTAGTTGCATCATCTTTATGTTGCCTCCAGCATGGAGAAAGAGTTCTGGATGCTTCACATCCTTGCCAACATTTGATGATGTTGTCCAACTTTTTAATTTTAGCTGTTCTAGTGGGTATCAAGTGATATCTGTTTGTGGTTTTAATTACCATTTTCCTGATAACTAATGATATCGAGAATTTTTTCATGCACTCATTGACAATTTCTGTATCTTTTTTTGAAGTTACTGCTCCAATCTTTTGCCCATTTTTTTTTTAAAAATTGGGTTGTCTTTTCATTATTGTCTTAGAAGATTTTTAAAGATTCTGCAAATAAGTCATTTGTCAGGTATATGTCTGTGAATATTTTTCCTAGTTTATGATTTGTCTATTTTCTAAATGGTGTGTTTTGATGAGTTGAAGTTTTTGAATTTTGATAAAGTCTAACATACCAATTTTTTTGTTTATGATTATTGCTTTCTGTGTCCTTACAAATCTTTACCATCTCCTCATTGCATAGATATAACCCTATGTTTTAGTCTAAATGCTTTATAATTTTAGTTTTAATGTTTAGTTTTGTGATCCATCTTGAATTAATTTTTGTGTGGTATTAGGTAGAGTTGAGATACGATTTTTTTTTTTCATATGAAAATGCAGCTCTTCCCAGCACCATCTGTTGAAGTCTATCCTTTCACCATTGAATTGTTTTGGCATGTTTGTGGGTCTATTTCTGGACTCTCTATTTGGTCCCAGTGATCTACATATTTGTCTTCATGCCCGTATCAATCTGTCTTTATTATTGTAGCTTTATAGTAACTACTGAAGTTTTATAAGACTTCTATCTTTATTCTTTATCAAGATAATTTTAGCTATTATAGGTCAATTGCATTTTCATTTAACTTTTGGAATCATTTTGTCAGTTCCTACAAGGCCTGAGTTTTTTAATAGAATTGCATTGAATCCATAGATCATTTTTGGGAGAACTAACCACAATATTAACTTTTTGAATCCACAAACATGGTATGCCCCTCCATTTATTTATATCTCTAATTTCTCTCAGCAAAGGTTTGTGTTTCAGTGTAGAAAATCTTGGCATCTTTTGCTAAATTCGTTCCGAATTATTTATGTTTTTCAAAGCCATTGTAAATTGATTTCTTTTCATTTCACTTTCCGACTGTTTGCTGCTAGTATATATATAAAAATAAATTATTTTTTGTATATCAACCTTGTAACTTGCAGTTTTGCTAAATGCATTTATCGCTTGTAGAGTTCTTAGAATTTTCTACACTGACATTCATGTCAGCGGCAAATAGAGAAACTTTTACTTTTTCTTTTCAACTTGTTTCCCTCATTTCATTGTCTAGGATTTCCTATACAAGTGTTAAGATTGAATATGCTTACCTCTTCCTAATCTTAGGGGAAGACAATTCAATATTTCACCATAAAGTGTCTTAGGTGTAGGATTTTTTTATATAAATGTACTGTATCCAATGCGAGAATTCCTTTTTATTCAAGATTGCAGGATTTTTTTCTGTAAAAATCATGAATACCTGTTAAATTTAGTGGAATGTGTTTCTCTTTTCTTTGTTAATGTGGTGAATAATGTTGTTTGGTTCTTGAATATTGACCCAACCTTGCATTCTTGGGATACACTCTACTTGGTCATGGTTCTTTTTTATATACTGCAGGATTCAACTAATATTTTGTTATGAATGATTATGCCTGTGTTCATGTTGGTTATTGGTCTATAATTTTTTCTAATATTCTTCTCTAATTTTGGCTAGCCTTATGCAACAGTTTGGAAGTGTTTTTTTCTCCTCATTTTTACAGTTTGTGTAAGGTTGGTATTATTTCTCCCTTAAATGTTTGGTAGAATCCATAAGTGAAATTATCTATGTCTTTTTTTAAGCAAGAGTTTTTATAATGAATACAATTTTCTTAACAGATATAGATTCAGAATAAAATATGCTGTTCAGATTTTCTATTTCATCTTATGTCACGTTTAGTTGTGTTTTTAAAGATATTTGTCTATTTCATCTAAATTGTCTAGTTTATTATAATAATTTTAGGTAATATTTATTTATTTTCCTCTTTATGTCTATAGAACCTGAGGTTCTATCCCCTTTTTAATTTTCTCTCTCTTTCTCTTTCTCTTCAATCTTACTAGATGTTTATCAATCTTACCTTTCCAAGAAACCAAATTTTAGTTTCTTTAATTCTCCTTTGTTTTTTTCTTTCTTTTTCACTGATTTTAGCTCTTTGTTATTTCCTTCCTTCTACTTATTTTAGTTTTTATTTGCTTATCTTTTATAAAAGTTACTTATGGTGAACATTGATTTTTAGCATTTGTTCTTTTCCTATAAGTGTTTAGTACCATCAGTTTCACTCAAAGCACAATTTAGCTGCATCACCAACATTTTGATATGTTTTTAATATCTTCGAGTTTAAAGTATTTTCTAACTTCCTTATGAGTCTCCTTTTTCTCATCTTGATATATGTTTTCATTATCTTTCGGTTTGAAATACTTTCTTACTTTCCTTATGATTTCCTCTTTGACACACGAGTTATTTACGTGCATATTATTTACTTTCCAAATATTTGATAATTTTTTTATATCTTATTGGTAATGACTGCCTGTTTATTCCATTGTTGCCATAGAACATACTATCGTATTTCAGCATTTTGAACATTATTGAGACATGTTTTGTGACTTAGCATATGGCCCATTCACCAAGAGATGAATGCTCTTTTTCTACTTGAAAATAATTTATATTCTGCAGTTTTTGAGGTGGTGTTCCATAAATGACAATTGGGTCATTTTTGTTGATGGTATTGTTCAGATCTATATCTTTACTAATTTTCTTTTACCTAGTTGTTCTAGCCGTTCCTTGAGAGAGAGACATTAAAATCATTTACTGTGGTTGTGGATTTGCCTGTATCTCCTTTTAGTCTTATATTTTACTTTATAAATTTTGAAGTTGTATATTTATACATATTTATCATTGTCATGTCTTCCTGGTGAATTGATGTTTTCATTATAATGAAATGTTTATCTCTAGTAATACTTTTTTTCCCTTGAAGTCTATTTTGTCGTATATTAATGCAGTTATTCCAGCTTTCTTGTGCTCACAATTTGCATGGTATATATTTTTTCATCCTTTTACTTTCAAGCTACCTGTGTCTTTATATTTAAAACAAGTCTCTTGTAGATAGCATAGAGTAGGGTCCTGTGTTTTTATATAGTATGACAGTCTCTGACTTCTAATTGAAATGAGTGCTCTATATGCAACTTGACTATAGTCCATTAACATTTAATTTAATTATTTATATGTTTGGATTTAGTTATATTTTACTGTGGTAGGAAAAACTTTTGACATTTTACAAATATGAATAATATTCGTGCTATTTTTTTTCTTTTTAAGGAACCTTTTATCAGGTTAAAGAAATTTCCTTCTATTACTAATTTTCAAGTTTTATAAAATCTTAGATGAATGTCGTTTCTTAAATGCTTTTTCTGCATACGTATATTGAAATAAGATTATTTGATTTATTATTCTCCTTTAATCCATTGATGTGGTCAATTTTATGATGCTAAACTATCCTTGCACTCTAATAATAAAGCCAAGTTTGTCATGATATATTATATAATAAATGTATATCACCAATCTTTGTAGCTGAGATAGCACTGTTATGTTTTTGTTTTTTTTATTTCCCTCTTACTACTCTTGTCACATTTTCATTCCAAGATTATGTGCCAGCTTCATAACATGAGTTCAGGATCACACTCTCTTATTCTGTACCCTGAATTAGGTTTTGTAAGACTGACTCGTTTCTTCCTTTGTTGAGGAAACCATGTGGGCCTGGAGGTTCTTTTTGAGAAAAAGAAAAATACTGTCTATTTATTTAATTTGTTTATCGCTTATAGGACTATTCAGATTTTCTATTATTTAAGGTCAAATTTGGTAAGTTTTATTTTTCTTTTTTGGAATTTTTCTATTTTGTCTATATTTGCCAATCTATTTGCATAGTATTCTTACTACGTTTTTCAATAGTATTATTCTTTTCATAAAACTCATGGTTGATTTTGTTGATCCTACCCACCATCTGTTTGTTCTTGTTTTATTCGTTTCTGGTCTTTGTTATTGTCTTCCTTCTAAATTCTTTGTGTTTATTTTGCTAATATTTTTTATAGCTTATTGAAATGGCTGCTTGGCTGATGAATTTTTGGTCCTTCTTATTTCCTTAGATATACATTTAAAGCAGTAAACTCCCTCTAACTATTGCTTTTACTGTGTCCTACAAATTTTGATATGAAATATTTGATTATCATTTAGCTCAAAATATTTTATTATTTCAGTTGTGATTTATTCTTTCACTCTTGGTTTATTTATTGTATTTTATTTTTCATAGTGATTTTTTTCTGATGACTTTTATGTATATTTTTGAGCATTTAACTATGGAAAATATTAAATATCTTTAAATACATACAGAATAGTAGTATAATGAATCCCCACGTACCATCACCCAGTTTCTATAATTATCAAGTTGTGGCCAGTCTTGTTTTTTCTATACTTTTCCCACTGCTACCCCAACGTCTGGTATTATTTTGAAGCAAATCCGATGGGTTATTTAGAAGTATGTATTAAATTTTCCAACTATATGAGGATTTGCTAGTTATGTATCTAACTTAATTGTAGTATGACAGAGAACACTGTCTGTGATTTCATCCTTTGAAATTTTTTGTGATATGCCTTATGTCCCAAAATATAAATATTTTGTAAATGTTCTATGTGTACTAAAAATGTTTTGTATTCTACAGCTCTTGGGAGTATAATTCTATATGTCCTTTAGGTAAAGTTTGTCAATAGTGTATTCAAATATTCTATGTCTCTACTCCTATTTTGTCTGATTTTATCATTACAGAGTAATTCTCTTCATCACTAGTAAATGCTTTTTACCTCAAAGTCCATTCTGTCTGATATTAACATAGCTACAGTTTTCTGGTGATTATAGTTTGCAGAGTGTATTTTTTACCTACCTTTTCAATTTTATCTTTTCTGTATCTTTACATTTTAGATGTCTTTTATAAACAGAATATTGTTGAACTTTTGTATTCAGTCTGCTTTATTGCTTTTAACTGGGGCATCTGGCGTCTTTACATTTAATTTAATTAGTGACACATTTAGGTTCAAATCTACCCATCTCATCTTGTGCTTTCTACTTGTTTCACAGCTGCTCCCCCTCTTTGTTTATTGCCTTCTTTTGGATTCTTTTTAAAATCGATTTTTCAAAATATATCAAGAATTCAGCCACTTCTCACCACCCCCACTGCTGCCATCCGCGCCCAGACCACTCTCCTCCTTCCTCTGGATAAGGCAATGGCCTTCTGACTCATCTCCCTGCTTCTCTCCTTCCTCCCACTTCCCACCCTCCCCCGACCATCTGCTCACTAAGCAGCAGCCAAAGTGAGCCTCTTAGCCTGTAAGATCCGTCATGTTTGTCCTCAACTCGAAAGCCTGCGTAGTTCCTTGTTCCACACAGTGAAAGCCATGAACGCCATAGTGCTTAGGGGGACCCTCGAGGCTTGCTGGGCCTGCTCCCCTGACGTCACATGGGCCTCAGCACTGACCACCACCCTTGCTCCGTGCACTCCAGACACACCTGCCCACCTGCAGTTCCTCCTAGGACAGGACCCCTCCAGCCTCTTCCAGGGGAAACCTTCTCACCTGGCCATGCACCTGGTTCACTGGCTCACCTCTTTTCACCCCCTTGTTCCAGAATCTCTTTCTCAGTGAGGCTTTCCCTGACCATCGCATGTAAGATGTCCTTAAACACAGCCTCAGCCCTCTTCCTACCCTGAATCCTGTCCTGGTCTCTCCTGTAGCAGTTAGTCACCTTCTGTCATCCTATCAACTCACTGATTACAGTGTCATATGTTTGTTTCTCTGCCTCTGTTAGAAAAGAAGCCCCATGAGGGGTTTCTGCCTGTTCTGTTCACAGAAACATCCCAAGGCCCTCACATAGGGCCTGGCCTGTGGTAGGCACTCAACAAGTGTAGGAATTGCATTGTTCCCCTGGTGGTTGTTTGAAAGTTACATACTCTTGTGTCTCTTATTTTAACATTACCATAGAAATGACAACATGCATATTTAACTAATCAAAGTCTCAAATTAGACAACGCTGTTATCTTCCTCTTGGATTTTATAATGACCTGTGAACACTTTTAAGATAGTCCATTTACTTGAAGTTTTCTGTGTGTTTTTCTTTTTTGTTTAGTTTTGTTTTTGAGGAAGGGGACAGACAAGGGTGAAAATTCAGTTGTTTTGTAGGAAACTGAACCCAGTATTTTCAGTATTAGACTGATGACAGTGCATGATCAAAAGACGTAGGACCTTGAATTGTCTTCTTTATAGAACTCAGCCAACGCACAGGTGTTTATCGGGTTCCTGCATTAGCTTCAAATACTCATCAGGATGATGAGGGCCTTCAGTGGTTTCTAGAGCCATTTGATCCAAGGTGAGACCTTAAAATACCTCAGATACTTGTACAAACACACATTCCAGAACCCCACACTCAGAAGTTCCCCTTTGATAAGTCTGGCCTGCTCTTCAGGAATGTGTGTTGTCGCAAGCCCCTGGTCCTTAGGAAGCCCCCACACAATGGACAGTACCCCTCCCCTGTGGTCTGCAGCTTCCCCAGAGACAGCTGCGCTCATTCTCTGATCAGAGTCAGTGTGGCATTCGAGGGAGCCTGGCATCTTGTGTGGGAGTGATTTAAGGGAGGCTGGGAGATGTAAATGGAAGTTTCAAATCCTCATCTGAGGAACAGTTTGAATAGTCTTGAAACTAGGAAGGCTTCTTGGCTTTTCTGCAGCCAGGCCGTCAGAGCGTCAAGGTATAAAGGATGCAGGTGCAGGGCCTGCCCTGATGCCCACAGCGTTGTATCTCTGGGCCTGCTCTGCGCCCTGCGCCTCTCTGAACCAGGATCAGGCTGCTGTGTCCACATGCCACAGGCAGGCAGCAGTTGTCCTCTGCGTGCTGTCCCAGGAAACTTAATCATTTTGGGGTGATGCTTCCTGTTGGCCTAGATTTCAGAGTTCACAACACACTGCACACCACAGAGGAAGATGCGCAGTGGACAGCCTGTGCATGCGCCCTGGTAACGGGCAGACCAGCGGGCCTTCACCGGTCTTTTCCTCCTGGGAAAGCTATTGGTATTTCCTAGTTAGCAGATGATCCTCCCGGATTGTGGAAGTTATAGGACTCACTGTGTTGCTCTATCAGAACGCCTCTAGGACCCTCTGAAATTGGGACAAACAGCTAGGTTGCTCTGGGGGTGAGGGCTGGGCTTGGTGTTCCCCCCTCCTCTCCATTCTGACTGCACTCATGCTCAGGTCTCCAACTTCAACCAAATTCTTCTCCTCTCTCCTTTACAGTTAGGATGCTAGTTACAGAGCTGGAAGATAGCGGCTACAGCAGTGGCCTCTGACCCCATGGAATCTTCATCATTCGCCCCAAACTCCCTGATGCTCTCCCACCTCTCTCTGTGCCTGACCTGGGCTCCCCCACCTCTCCTCAGGCTCGGTCTTGATTGGCTCGTGGTTAACCAATTATCCTCTCCTTGAAATTTTACTTTCACTTGGGTTCTCTGGCAAAATGTCACCTTTACAAAAATGCTCTCAATTAATTTTTTATCACAAAAGTAATAGCAGTTTTTTCAGCCAATGAAACAATGAAAAGCAGTTTGAAAATGTTAGTAATGCCACCCAATTTATACTTCTCTTAGCTAATAGATATTATATACCGGCTACTAGCTACACCTATGCTCATATTTATGAATACAGAAGAGTCTTTTGTACCTGTTTTTACAAGCAAATGTCTATGATTCTATACAATACATGTTTTTCTGAAGCTTCCTCTCCTCAGTAAACTGTACACCGTGGATGTCCTTTCAGATCAACAAATCAAGTCTGATTTATTTTTTAAATATATGAACACATCTAGTTTATCCAGTTATTCTCCATTGAGAAGGATTCTGATTTTCTCCAGTTTCTGCAGCTTCAAAAATGCTAATATTGTTGAACACTTTCTAATATACCACTGATTTTATTTCTGTAAGATATATTTCCCAAAATGGGACCGCTGAGTCAACAAATTCTTATATTTTGAATTTGAATTGCTGTTTTCAGATTACTTTGCAGAAAGGGCTTAGAAATTTACATTCCCGCCAAAAATGCAAAAGCACGCAGCGTCCCTCTGACTCTGGATGTCATCCCCCGGTTTTTTGCCATTCTGCCTGAAAATTATATCACATTGGCAATTTGTGTTGTTTTTTCATGACTGCTGCTCGGAGAGAACATCTTTTTACGCATTGTTGGCCTTCTGGATTTTATTTTCTGTAAACTGCCTGTTCATGTCTTTTGCGTGAGTTTTTGTTGGGTCATTTGTCTTTAGCTTTAAAGGAATTTTTGCACTTTGCAGACATATGTGTTACAGCTATTTTTCTCAGGCTATTAATGTCTTTTTATGTTATTTTTGTCATATTTAAAAACATTATCTGGCTAAATATTTTTATTATCTTCTTTATAATTTCTGGATATCTTGTGTTGTTAAGAAAGTCTTCCTCATGACAAAGTCATACAAATATTTTAGTATATTTTTCTTGTAATATGTTTTCAGTTAAATTTTTTACATTTATATCTTTAATTTATCTGGAATTTATTTCTGCATGGGGGTGGGGTGGGGTGTAAGTCTGTTTTCTGCCAGCTCCATTTATTAAATGAACTACTCTTTTCCCTGAAACTGAAATGCCACTTTGGGCACAGGTTTGTTTCGTAATGCATTGGTTAGCACGGCTTTATGGTGAAGCAAACCCTCCCTTGCTATTATTCTGTTCTTCAGTTTTCTCGTCTGCTCTTAGAAACATGTTAATAGATATAAAGAGCTTAGGACAGTGTCTCTTTTTTGTTTTCTGCTGACCTTATTTTACTTAAATGTTTTAACATTTAACTATGGAAAATATTAAACATGTATAAATGTATACAGAATAATACACTGAATCCCCATGTACCCATTGCCCAGCATCTGTAATTAGCAAGTTGTCACCAGTCTTGATGTTTCTTATACCCTCACCCACTGCCACTGCAACCACAGATATAAAAATGTTCACTGCTTTTATTAACGTTACTACTATTCTTATCAGTCCTTTCCTTCATACTTCAAAAATTGCATCCAATTCCCCAAAATACAATATTGGAACTCTGATTAACATTGCCTTCCGGTTTTGCATTAGTTGTGAAAGAGTTAGCATTTTTATGATGTCATCTTCCCCTGCTGAAGTATGATCGGCCTCTCTGTTTTGTCGTGTTTCCACATCCTGTGGCTTTCGGTCCTCCTCTGGATGCTCTGGGTGTGAATGGCCTGCTGGTGTCTCCCTCTCCCTCTTGACTTCTGATTTCGTTTCCTCCACATGTGACTGAAACTTGAGTCCTGAGTTCTTTTACTGAGGGCCCTCGAACAGGATCCTGTCTACAGTTGACTCCTAGGTGACAGTTCCAGCCATGACTTTTCATTCATTCAGCAGATATTTGTTGGGCACTTGTGCTGTGCCAGGTGCTGAAGGCACAGTGGTGAACAACATGGATGTGATGTCTTCTTCTTGATGAATCTAGGGCACACTCAGAGTAGAGAACAAGAGGTTGCCCTGACCTGGTCTGTGCAGCCCAGGAAGGCTTCCTGAAGGAAGTAGTGATAAGTTGTATTCTGAAGAGGCAATAGGAATAAGCCAGGCAGAAGAGCAGGATGTGAATGTTGGGGGAGAAGAGGTCGAGGGTGGGAGGATCATCCAGGCAGAAGAAACAACTTCTGCACAGATCCTGCCTAAGTGTGCCCAGAGAATGACTGGCCCATGATGACTCTGGAGGGTGGGCGCGGGGGGGGTCATACGGAGTCAGAATGGACTGGACTCGTGGGAGGCGTGACAGCAGATGTCATCATCATCACCACCGTCTAGTTCTGCCCACTCTGCGCTGGGCTCTGTGCTGAGCCCTTGGTGGTTCTCACTTCACCCTCATAGCAATCCAATGAGGTAAGACAAAGAAAGCGGAGCTCAGACAGGTCACCCACTTGGCCAGGTTTATGCAGCCACAGGATCCTGAGTCAGGACTGAAGCTCAGACTCCAGAGCCCACTGTGGCAGCTGAGACGCTATTGGGGAGCTTCTTACAACAGACTGAGTGAGTTATGCTTCGTGTATTTTGGCTGCCATGTGAAGGAGCAGTTAGATTGTGAAGTGGTTACGGGGAGGACATCTGGGCTGCACTGGGTAAGATTTATTGCAGCCAGAACAAAACACGTAACCTGATACCCAAGGGAAAATACCACTAAGAAAACAGAGTGTAACACTGAAAGCAAGGATTCTAAGAGGAAAAGCCCTGGGAGAAATACTTAGAAGTGGGGAATGGAAAAAAAGACAAAATACAGCCATTGGACTAAACCCGGCTTTATTGATGCAGCATTTTCCCACGATATTTTATGAAGGAGTGTGGCGCAGTTTGGAGAGCCTCCTTTATAAGTAAACTTGTCGAGAGCGTGCTTGTTTGATATGCTCCAGGAATTTGCATAGTGACTTTTCAGGTAACTGGAGTGCACTTCTGCAAGAACAAACTTTTTGCTTATCTTATGAATAGCTTCCTAACATGAATTGTATGTTCTGGTGGCTTATTAAGCTGAAGTCATGCAACTAAAATTGTCCCCTCATTGCTATAAGTATGAAGCATGGTGTAACTAAAAGCACATCTAACTAGGAGGTAGGATGTGCTGGTTCAACCCTGGCTGGCTTGGGCCAGACCAGGCCTCTCTCATTTGTCTCAGGAGTCTCTCCAGCTCAGTGGTGCAGAGTAGATATCAACTCTGCATGTGCATGCCAGTCAGAAGCGACTTCTCTACAACACTAGCATGTGCATCCCAGGGTTCCTGCTATTTAACAAGTTCCACTGACTCGAGGTGTCCTGTCTGTCTGGGGGACTGAGCAAAGAAAATGGACATAGGGAACTGGGCCATGAGTGAGGGAGGGGCTGAGAGGATGAGTAGTCTGTTTTCTGATGTAATTTTAATATCAAAGAAGAAATTCCAGGGAAGAAAGGAACGTGGCCTTGCCTTGTGCTCTCCCTCTCCTGTCTCAACCTCTTCCTGTCTGAAACTCTGCTCCTCGAAGGACTAGAGCATGTTCAGGAGGGGTACAGACTAATCCTAGTCTGTGTCCATGTGATTATCACTTACTTATTTTTCCATTGGGGATAATTTTTTATCTTACTCTTTTTTTAAGACAGACTTTATTTTTTCAGAGCAGTTTTAGGTTCACAGCAAAATTGAGCAAAAGGTACAGAGATTTCCCATATACCCCTTGCCTCCCCCATTATCAACATCCCCCACCAGAGTGGTACACTTGTTCCAGTTAGTGAACCTGTGTTGACACATTATTATCACTCAAAGTCGCTAGTTCACATTAGGGGTCACTCTTGGTGTTGTACATTCTATGGGTTTGGACAAATGTATAATGACATATATCCACCATTATCGTATCATACAGAATAGTTTCACTGCCCTAAATATTCTCTGTGCTCTGCCTATTCATCCCTCACCCCCGCCTCCTAACCCCTGGAAACCACTGATCTTTTTTCCAGTCATATAGTTAATAATACACATTTAGTGTTCCTCCATTTCTCTTCGTGGCTTTATAGCTCATTTCTTTTTAGCACTGAATAATATTCCATTCTCAAGGTAGCACAGTTTGTTTGTCCATCCACCTACTGAAGGACATCTTGGTTGCTTCCAAGTTTTGGCATTTATGAAGAAAGCTGCTATAGACATCTCTGTGCTTATCTTACTCCTTTAAAATGCAAGATCAGAATATATCCCCCAACTTCTGAATATGAAAAAACTCTGTAGGAATGCAAAAAGGGGTCTCCCTTAGAGAAGGATAAAAATGGCCATGATATAACTGCATTTGGCTAAAACATCAAATAGTAATGATACTAAAACCGATAAATCAGGGGCTGGCCTGGTGGCATAGCAGTTAAGTTCACGTGTTCCACTTGGGCAGCCCAGGGTGCGCCAGTTCAGATCCTGGGCGCATACCTACTCACAGCTCATCAAGCCATGCTGAGGCAGCATCCCATATAGAAGGGCTACAACTCTACGACTATGATACACAACTATGTACTGGGGCTTTGGAGAGAAAAAGGAAAAAAGGCAGATTGGCAACAGATGTTAGCGCAGGGCCAATCTTCCTCAAAAAAAAAGAACATAACTTCTAAAAAAAAAAACTGATAAATCAATTTCTGGGGCTTGAACCACAGCTTGATGAACTTATGTTATAGATGTGCTATCTCAGTAATTCCTGCCATGCATCCACTGAAACCTGTAGAAGAGATAGTTTCAACCATTAGGGGGAAAAGGAGATCTTGAATCTAGTCCAAGTATATTTTATATTTATATTTTTAATTTTTTTCTTTGACATTTCATCAACTTGACCAAGGAGCTACTTTTCCCCAGTGCAGAAAGCATCACGTATCTGAGTTTGAACTATCCGTGGTCATCCCTGCCCCTTCCTTCATCACCTCCATCACTGTCCTCCCCGCAGACCCTGCAGGGCTCACTCTGCTGGCCACTGGCTTAGTGCTGTGTGATAACAGCAATCCTATGACTACCCAGCATATGGGAGATGAGGACACCAAGTTTTAGAAAGCCTAAATATCCTGCTCAGGGTCACACAGTTAGGAAATAGCAATGTTGGGATTGAACCCAGGTCATGTCCTCCAAGCCCACTCTGCACTGCCCCTTCATGGGAGTCACCCTTGACCCCACGCCATCTGGTGTGTTTGCTGCAGTATGTACTCCAGGAAATGAAATTCCCCAATAGATGACTGAATAATGAACTGAGTTCGAATTGATAGGCTTGCTGGACATTAGACATTCAGAGTTAAACACATAGAGGGTATTTGAAGCCTTGGAAATGGAGGGATAAACTCTCACAAGCAGAGCATGACAGAGGTCCACAGCAAGGCGTTTAGAGAAGGAAGAGAACCAGCATCGAGGACAGTGGGAGACAGGGACCAGGGAGAAGGAAAGAGTAAAGTAACATAATGGAAGGCAAGAACTTTAAGTACTTTAAGTATGGGGGATTATCTCAGTCAGTCCAGGGACGGGGGCGTGGGGAGGTGGGGGTTGGGGCTTACACAATAGACATTTATTTCTCATGGTTCTGGAGGCTGTAAGTCCAAGATCAAGGTGCTAGCATAGTTGGGTGCTGGTTTGCAGACAGATGCCTTGTTGCTGTGCAATCACATGGCAGAAGGAGATCATCTCTCTCATGTATCTTCTTATAAGGGCACTAGTAGATCATGAGGGTGGCTCCCAAAGGCCCCACCTCCTAATATCATCACATTGCGCATGAGGACGTCCACATATGAATTTGGGGGGGGGGGGCGGGGCACAAACATTCAGTCCATAGCAGGACCATTAGTATCATGGGAGAGTGGAGGAAAAAGAAAGCATACATGAGGCCCGGTGGGAGAAATAGGATGGCAGACCAATGGCAGAGGGCTGAGGAATGTGCAAAGAAGAGGGAAATGATAGAGCAGACATGGACAATAAGGTTGAGAAGTTGACAGTGAACAGAAGGCTGTAACTGGAGGCATGGTTTGGAGGAGGTCTTGCGTCCAAGGAGGGTGTGGGCGATGCTTATGGAAGGGTGCTCATGATGGTGGGGGAGGCGTGTGAGCGAGCCCCACCAGGAATGCAAGCGAGACAGGATTAAGGGTACAGGAAGCAGGGGATTAAAGTCTAAAAGTGGAGAATGAAAGTAAGATCCAATTTTTGCTGCACTTGTTTTTGTCTGTCTGTTTTTCCAGGTGCCACATGGAATGTCCTTGAAAGCAAACTAGGTGTCAGATCTGTAATGTTGTTTTAACTTTAAAAGAAAGCACATTAGAGGGCCACACTCACCTGATGCGCTGCCTTCCCTGCCACTCTGGATTCAGGCTTCTGGAATAGCATGACTGACTGTGACTATAACCAGTTGTCTGCCATGTACTCGGCACTGAATTGACTGTGCTGTTATGTCTTCTTTCTCATGATATCAATGTCAGAGTTATGACATAAGCCAGGCCCAACAGTCCATGCTGTTTTGCTGAACTGTGGGACATCATGGCTATGAACTTCAGTTATTTATTTATTTGATAAACAGATCTGTTTGTGCTTATTTGGCACTTTCTAGGTGTCTGTGTGCTAGGCGTCATGCCAATTGCTCAGATCCCAGTGGAGATTCACAGACATGGCCCCTCCCTTCCTGGAGTTTACAGTATCATTAAGGATAAAGATATTAACAAATACACATGCACATAACTTCAATTATGTGAAGCATAGTAAAGGAAAAAAGTAGGTTCTATGAGAAAATACAGGTGGGACTTAATTTGGATAAGTTAACCAGGGGAAGCCTTCTAGCAAATGGCAGAGGACCTGAAGGGTGTGAGTGAGTCAATCCAGGAAAGCTTGCAAGCAAAGGAGGAAGAGGATTTAGAGAGTTGAGGGAAGAAAGCTAGTGGTGCAGGAGCACAATGAATGGTGGAAAGTGGGGTGAGGGAGATGGAGAGGTAGGCAGGGGCCAGGACCCTTGTGGTCCTAGGTCATGGAAAGGAGCTTCTATTTTCATTCCCACATGTAAAGAGGGGCCGCTTTCGAATTTAAGGTGAGGGAAAGGCGTGATGGAATTTAAAAGATCACTCAGGTTGCTATGTGGAGAATGGATTGGGTGAGAACACAGAGCAGAAGTGGGGGGTCGTCCCAGCTGCTCTGTGCTGGGTACTTGGGGCAGATGGGTAGAAATGAAGATGGAGAGAAGCAGGTGGACTCAAGTTTATTTGAAGGTAGAAACCTTGTCATTAAATTGTGGACTAATGGCTAACATTGGTGGACTTTACGTGAGTTGTGAACTAGAACTTCATTGGTTGTGAAGGGAGATGGAGGACCAAGAATGACTCCCAGGATGCTGGCTCGATCAACTAACTGGATGGAAGAACCCTTTACAAGTTGGGGAAGCTAGAGGAGAGACCAATTCAGTGAGTATAGCGGGAGGTGTTTTTAGTCTCACTACATTTGAGGTAACTGAGATATCCAAAGAGATGTCACACAAGTAGTAGGATCTGCAAGACTGAAGTAAAGTTCAGAAGAGAGTTCAGGCCTAGAAATATAAATTTGGGAATCATTGGCATTGGGATGTATTTAAAGACATGAATGCTGCTGACAACTTCATCTATGGAGAAAATATAAGTGAACATAAGAGAGCTCAGGGTAGGGCCCTCAGGAACTGTATTATTTACAGGTCAGATAGCGTTGGAAGAGCCAGCAAAGAAGATTGAGAAGGGGTGGCTGAGAAGTGGTAGAAAACCAGGAGAGCATGGTGTTATGGAGGCAACAGAGAATGTTCAAGGAAGGACTCATCAAAGGCATTGAACACTACACATAGATCTAATAAAATGAGGAATGGAAAGCCCATGGGATTAGAAATGTAGCCATCCTATGGATCTTAGCAAGAACAGTTTTGGGGGAATGGCCAAAGCTGAAGCCACTGGGCACCAGCTTGATGGATGAGTGAGAGACGCACCTTATTCTGGATTGCAAGACTCAGTGCATCAGTTGCTCACAAGTCCATCTCTAAACGCAGTCTAAATCCCCAAATTTCAACATGACTTTTTACAGAACTTGACACACTAATTCCAAAATATCTATTGGATAGTAAATGTCTAAGTAGCCAAGACAAAAAAAGAAGGAAGGTAGATTATCTAGTAGATATCAAAGTTTTAAATTAATAATAACTATAAATATGAGGTATTCATGTGTGGGATAAACACCATGAATAAACACCAAGAAACTGGAGAGCCTAGAAATGGACCCAGGACTATGTAGGGACTTGTACAAAACAGAGGCAGCCTTACAAATCAGCAGGAGTTCTGTCTTGGGAAGACTGGGAGAGGTAGAGAGATGAGGGTGAAGTGGAGGGACGAACCACCAAGAGTATGGAATGCCAGGGTAGGAGATTATGTATGGTCAGGATATTGTGCTGGAGGAGATGAGGGAGTGATGGATTTGAGACCTGATGGGGAAATCTCTTTGAGGCAGGTGAGCACTGGGAGCACAGTGCTCCTGTGGGCTGACAAGGTGATGTAGCCCCATCCCACAGGCTGCCATCTCTTTCTCAGTTGACTTCACCTTTCTGATTATGGGTCAAAATAGGCCTGATGGGAGATTGTAAGTAAAGATTTCAGACTTTTCTCATGTCTCTTTATGACATAGTCAGGCAGGCCAAGTGTATTTTTCTGTTATTGTTGCCATTTTCCATCTTGGATTCAGGCAGCCCTTCCTACAAAATGGCCCGTCGGGGAACAATCTTCCTGTTGCCAGCTGTTACAGAGGGAGCCATGACAATGCCACCATCACCTCTAGCGTTCAGATCTCCTTCAGAATTTGCTCTTGGTTAGGGGGTGTGGTGACTCATTGCAGCTATTGGGATCCTCAATTAAGTTTCCTGATGACTATGACTACGGTCCTACATGAGCAGTGTCCTCAAGGAATATGCCCTTGAGAAATATCTTAGAAAAGGGCTGGTTTAGGATTTTTCTCTTTCTTCTCAAATATGATTGTTGAAGAAGGTTGCTGACGATGTAGAATAACATTCTGTTTTCAATTTTTGCATTTTCTGTTTGATGTGATAAAGCTTCATAGATTCCTTTCTTAGTTGCACAGTTCAAGGTTTATTGTTTTGGGTCTTTTATAAGTATTACATTTGCTTCAGCCTTGCTACTTAAGTGAGGGAAAAAATGTAAATGTTTTTCTCTCTCTCTCTCTCTCTCTCTCTCTGTGTGTGTGTGTGTGTGTGTGTGTGTTGACATGTCCAAGCATCTTTTTTATGTTAGGCAATATTCGTTGATTGAAGAGTGAAATTCAAGAGACGGGGCAATGTTTGTATGTGGTTTTGAGAGTACAGAGTAATGCAGGCACTATTCAGGAATGAAGTGTGGAGAAGTGTTTAGTTGGGGCTAGAGTTTTAAATTTGGAAGACGCTGTGTAGAAGAGAAAGGAGCCCAAGACTGAGCCCTGAACACTTGAATTTTTATAGGGTGAGAGAGGCAGAGTAAAAAAAAAAAATGTTTCTGCGTCAGAGGTGAGGACTGTGCTAGAATTATAAATCTGAGAGTTATCAGTATAGAAATGATATTTGAAGCCATGGGATGGGTGGAAATACTTAGAATATCAATCAGTTTAAGTTAGACACAGTAACAAACAGCCCCCAGATCTCAAGGGCTTAACCCACAGAGGCTTATTTTCATAGGTCTGCTGGGAACTTGCTTCATGTCACTCTCACCCGGGCTGATAGAGCAGCTGCCATTTGGAAAGTCGCCAGTCTTGGTGCAAGATGAAGAGAAGGACTGGGGAGTTGAGTACCAGCAATTAAATGCATTGACTCAAAATTACACGTCACCTGTCCTCATATTTCGTTGGCTAAAGCAAGTTATATATCCATGTGTAGTTTCAAGGAAGCCAGGAATGCAATTCTTCTCAATGCCCAGAAGCAGAAGATAAGCCAATACTAGTGATTAGTTTTAATGCCCACCACAGTCTACTGTTCTGGTCACCAAATATTTGATTCAGTCTTCTTCCCACACAAACATCAAATTTAATTGCTCCCCAAGAGAAATGCCCCTAAAGTCCCATCAACCTCAAAGTCACAGGTTTCTGCATGACATTCAGTAGTCGCTTTGTAAGATCCCGATATGGCTTCTCTTAGTCTGCAGACCGGTGGACTAAAAAGACAAGTTAGCTGATACCCCACAACCCCTCCCACATACACACGCACAAACACACCCACACCACATACACAACCACACACACACCACAAACACAACCACACGCACACCACAAACACAGCCACACACACACACACGTCACACACTATACCCATACATACACACAGTAGTAGAACAGGAACAGAATAACTGCAGTGGGCACTCCTGGAATGGGAGACAGGTGGCCGTCACTGGCCATAGAAATTCTGAAATTCCACAGAGGAATTAGGGCAGAGGCTGTGAGGGCCCCATTTTGCTTCCCAGCAAGGGGTCCACTGTCTCCTGTTCTCCTGGTCTTGGCTCCTCACTCTTTGGAGAAGAGAGCATTGGAAACCATGGCCTCCTTGGGGCTGGCAGCTGTGTGTGGATCAGAATTAGAACAACCATAATCCAGAGAACATTCCTTTGTGGAAAAGTCTGTCCCTCCCTTTGGTCTTAGGACCAACGATGTTTGATTCCACCCTTGTCTCATGACTGTAGAAGGTTCCATCTCAAGTGTTCACAAGTAACCACCTCGCTCAGTGTCTATGTCAGTTCCCATTTCGTGAGCAACAGCAACTTAATCTCAGTTCCTTGAAGTCCTCACCTGCCCCACCAGAGCTCCTACCACCCTCTCTTTGTCTCCCTAGGATTGGATCAAAGGCATATTTAGTGTCTGATAAATGTGGTATTTTAAATCAATGATGAAAAGATAGGCCACTTAACTGTGCAGTAACACTTGGTCATCCATGTGGAAGCAATTCACTAGCCCAATCCATGACCACATACAAACATTCATCCCAGATGTGTTAATGTGTGAGCATTTGGGGGGAAATATGTATAAGAATGATTAAAAGGAGTATAGAGAATAGCATTTATTTTGGGGGAAGGACTTTCTAAGCAAGTCACAAAAGTCATAAACCATAGACGAGAAATAGCACAGATTGTATTTCATTAAATTTTCAACTTCTGTAGGTGAAAGTCATCATAAAAAAATGAATAGACAAGCAACCAATGATGAAAAGTTAATTAAAAATTTAATATCCATAATATACAAAGAGTGCCTCAAATCAATAAGAAAAATAAACAAGTAAAATTAATCAGAGGATATACGTAGGCAGTTGACAGAAGAAAAAATACAAATGGTCCATAAACAAGTGAAAAGTTCATTAATCCCATGAATAATCAGACAAATGCAAGTTAAAAAAAAAAAAAAGAAGCGAAAACAAACTCTGAGGTACCACATCTTGTTCACCAGGTTGGCAAATATTTAAAAGATTAAAGGTGCTCAGTCTTAGTGAGGGTATGGGGAGATAGGCACTCTTGTGGTTAGTGGGTGGTGGTGTATAAGTTGCCATATGATTATTTTTTTTTTTGTAATTTTAAATTTATTTTTTACAGTTTTATTGAGATATAATTGACATATAATATTGTATAAGTTTAAGGTGTACGACGTGATGATTCGCAATATGTGTGTATTGTGAAATGACTACCACAATAAGTTTAGTTAACATCCGTCACCTCACATAGTTACAAAATTGTTTTTATATGTGTTTCGTGAGGGACAATGTGATAGTATCTATCTAATTTAACACCTAAGTTCATTTTGACCCGGCAACCCCACTTCCAGGAAAATCATCTGTGGTATATGAGAAACAAATCACCCAAGGACATATAATATGATCTTAATTATACAATTGAAAAACTTAAGGGTGCGTATGTGTGTAAAGGAAAGATCCAGAAGGAGGTACAATTAGCATTTCTTTCTGCAAGGGTGGTCACTTAGCTGAAGTCCTCCCCCACCCGATGTCATACAGGTGAGGGATGGAACATAGACTCAGGGATGGTCAGTTGTGTCCTGAGTTACACTGGTACCACCATCAAGAGTAGGTTGTGCTGTGCAGGCCAAGCTGAGGGATCTGAGAGGAGAAGGTGCCAGCCTGGCCTCCTGGCCCTCCCTAGGTGGCTCCTCTGTCCTTGGCCCTGCCACCTGATCTCCCCTAGCTGCTTCAGCCTCTTGCACCATGGCCATCCTGGGTTCCTTAGGTGCTGCAGGGTCTCCCCTCCTCTCTGGCTGGGCTCCTGGTCCTTGCCTCTTTTCCCACCTGCTCTTGCTCTCCTGCATCCTTCGTCTTCTGTTTCTCCTTCACCCTCCTGACTTCTCTCCCACTGGCCCACCTCCCATGGGGGGCTTTCCTGTCCAGGCAAGATGGGCTGGCTCCCTCTTCAGCAGCACTGAGGTACTCCTGGGGGCTACTGACGAGCAGCATCTTCCTTGCTCTCTTCTCATCCACACTGTTATCACAGGGGCTGGGGAATTGAGGTCACAGCTGCCAGGGCAGTCAGGCTGGGGATTTTACCAGAACAGTCAGTTGAAAACCCTGGGTCCTTCATGTGTGTCCCTGTCCCTGGGATGTCATCTTATGTTGTCCAGGCCTCTGTTTCACCATCAGTAAGATCAGGAGTGGGCCAGGTGGCCCAGGATCCCTTTAACCTGAACATCCCACAGCCCCACATGGGTCCCCAGCAGCCCAGTGTTGTCAGCAGTTGGCTTGCCCCAAACAAGCTCGTAATTGGTGTACTCTGCAATCAGAAGTGGACCTTGGCACAGGAGGGTTTTTGCTTTTTACTCCCACATATTTTTTGATTTTATTTTTACATAGGTCATGTATTATTTAAAAAAAAAAATAACCACAGAAATAAGAAGGAAACAATTCTGAGAAGACTGTAATTCTCTGTAACAAAGTTTCACTCTCCAGCCTCCTCATGCTCCCAGCCAGCTCTGGTTACCCTCTGCTGCTTTCCCCCTTGCATGCCATCTTTAAGCCAGCTAGTGGGTATCCATGAGAAGCTGCCCACCATCTGAGCAATCCGTGAACATCTACCAGGAAGCCGTGTGTAATAGCCACTGAATGTGTACTTGTTGCGGGGCCTGACAGCCTGGTTTTCTTAACGTGGGAGTTTTGTCAGCCTCAGAAACTTCACAGCTGTTCCAGGGCCACTGAAGTGAGAGGAGACAAGTGTGCTTTTGTTGCCACCCTCTCCCCACAATGAGACCTCCAACCCCACATCCTTCCCTAGGTCCTGCCGAGGGTTCTGGGTGAACTGCTTTCTTCTTTCCCTCCGTGGACTTCAGAGGGATCCAGGGCCCTTTGCTCCCCATAGTGTGTCTGGGCTCAGTGCCCAGAATCCGTGCAAGGCATGATGAGGTTTTGCCGCAGGTTGAGCCGGCCACTGTGCTTTGATAGCACTGCTGGAACTTTCCTTGCTGGACCGTTCACATACCCAGATCCTGTCTCTTCTCCTTCGTTATTTATTCATTCACTCCGTCAGTTAGTCAACAGATTGTTATTGAGCACCTACTTCGTGTCAGATGCTGTGGGTGTGGGAATTCAATGACAAAGACACAGGCCTTGACCTCAGGGATCCCAGGTTCACTGCAGAGGCTGACAGGCCGGGCGCTTGCCTTCAGTTCTGTAACTCAGGCAGGCTGCCTACAGCAACCGTCACCCAGCTTCTTGATGGGTTGCACTCGCATGATTTTTCAGTGGCCTCCATTAATTTAAAGTAAAATTTTAATTTTATGGGCAGAAAAAGGAAACCAAATAGTGATCACATTGATTTAGAAATCTTACATTATTTTGTGTTAGACCAAGTTTTTAATGTTTTCCACAAATAGTGCTGGAGAAAATGAGTAGTAAGGTTTTTTAATTGATTTCAACTTTTGTTCTTTTTTTAAATTTATTTACTTATTTTATGGAGATCACATTGGTTTATAACATTATATAAATTTCAGGAGTCATCATTATATTCTGACTTCTGTATAGACTGCATCGTGTTCACCACCAAAAGTCTAGTTGCCTTTTGTCACAGTATACACGTGTTTCTTTGAAAAATGCTTGAAAAGGCTAACTGTAGCTGAAGATGGTGCTGTGAGGGAGGAGAGCATGAAAGGCACATTGATGAAGGAGCAGGAACATGAGAGTGGAAGGAATTGCCTGAGGCCACTGATTTTGACTGCACAGGACATAAGTAGAGGACTGGAGGCTGCCTATTCTTACAAAGCTGCATTTGAAGCAGCATCACCTTTGACCTTGTCCAAACCTAACGATATTGTTCAAACACCTTCTCCCTGGTTGTAAAACCTTCTGCTATCTTGTAGTGTAAATATCGCACCCTGATTATCTCAAGAACAACACACGTGCATGTATCACACACACTGATTATATAGAAATAAACAGAAACTTTATTGGATGTGACACAGCTAGAACTTAAACCGCCTATAAAATGTGGGTGAATCACCTAATTCCCTGTCTAGTAGTGTCTTGTGAGTAACTTTAAACTCTTCCGCAGTTCCTTCTCTGTTTTGGAATATTTAATTACCATTAATATTACCATTTACATTTTTATTAAGCCTTTACAGGGAGCAGCTACATTTCTTAATTAGTCTCTGGGTACAAAATGTATTAGCATTTAAGCTTAAAAGCAAAAAAGGAAAGTGAGTCTGATTGTCTCTAACGTGATGCCGTTGGATTTCTTTTCTTAGCGATGAGCAATCATTGACAGTTTTTCAAACTGGTTTAGAAGTAAAGAGCAGCCCAGGTCCACCAGTTTTTCCTTTTATATAGAAAACACGCCATAGGTTTCCCACCATATGGTACACTAGACATCCTGAAAACTGCTCCTCTAACTAGAAAGGATGAGTAGGATGTAAGAAACATACTTTTAAATGTAGAACTCATTGCATTTCAATTTAATTTTTTTTAAGTATACGTTGTGTACCTATTTTGTACCAGGCGCTGTATATTAGTGAACAAACAAAACTCTATGTCCTCATGGAAATTACATTTTAGTCGGGGAAATGGACAATAAATACAATATGTATGTGTAATATATAGACTGTTAGTGGTCAATGCTGAAGAGAACAAACAAAGCAGAGAAGGGAGATTTGAAGCAGCGAGGACCCACAGGGGAATTGAACACTTAAACAAGGGGGTCTGGGAAAGCCTCACCAAGAGCTGATTGTGAGGAAGATCTGGAGGAGGAGAGGAGTGAGCCGGGAGGCTTGGGGGCGGGAAGAGGGGGGTCCCAGGAAGAGGGAGGATTGATGGGCAAGGCCTGCAGCTGACTGATGTGTGCTGGCATTTTCAGGGAACAGCCTGGAGGGGTATGGCTGGGGAGGAGGGAGAGGGAGAAGCAGAGGGGCCCAGAGGAGTACCGAGCGCAGGTCATTTGAAGCATTGGGGGGCGTGGTAAGACTTTGACTTTTCCTCTAAGATGGGACATCGTTGGAGGGTCCTGGGCAGGGGGCTTGATCCAGCTTAGGTTTAATGAGATCTCTGTGGCTGAAACTAGGATGTCAGCATTGCTGGGCAGGCAGACTAGCAAGGAGGCAGTTGCGATAATGCAGGTGAGAAAAGACGATGCTTGGACGAGGATGGTGGCAGGGGGAGAGGTGAGAAGCAGGTGGCTCTGTCTTCAAATTATAGTTAGAACCCAGCAGGGCTCGCTGATGAGCCAGATGCAGAGTTTGAAAGAAAAAAGTTAAAAAGTGGACTCCTACAGTCTTTGGCCGGAACAAACGGAGGCTTGGGGTTGCCTTGAAGGGAGACGGGGAAGAGTCCAGAAAGATTTGATTTGAAAAGAAATGTCAGACTCTCTAAAGCTGAGTTTTGGACACGTTTACTTTGAGATATATATTACACATCCAAGTTAGCAAGAGAAGAAGTATCCTGGGACCAAAAATGAAGGAGGAATTTAAAACATAATGCCACAACTTTCAGCACATGAACAATAAGGAGAAATTGACAAATGCAAATCATAGTGAGAGACTAATATGCCTTTCTCAGTAATTTCAAACAGCAGGAAAAAATTCAGCAAGGGTATAGAAGATCTCAACAACAAAATTGTGAGACTCCATCCGATATAGAGAACCTCGTAGAATTGCAGGTTGTGTAGAGTAAGAGGGTTTCCCCTGTTGTTTTGTTTTTTTCCTATTTACTTGTTCAACAAACATTTATTGAATACCTCATATGGACCAGGTAGGTGCTTCCTAGGCAGAGAAAGAAATTTAAGGCATGGACTCCACTGCTTAAGCTGAAACAAGAAGGCAGGGTGCGGGATGGATGATAAACACAGGATATTGTGGTCGTAGCAAGGTTAGAGAAGGGAAGATGAGAAGAGAGAGATTGGGGTAACTTTCTAAGATGGCTTTTTCAAAAGTAATCGAGATTATCTAGCAAAGAAGTAGGGGTTCCATGAAAAGAGATGCAGAGAAGCATGTTGTGTTGTCAGAAAACTAGAAATTAAGGAAAAAGCAAGTGGTCAAAGAGTGATCGGGGGAAGTCAGGTGGACACTGGGACAGTTTGAGACTCAAACTAATTATAGTAACAGGTTATTACTTATTAAATAGGTGATGATTCTTAGTAAAGAAAAATGCTCATGTCTGTACTAGTATAAATAAAAGAATGAGTAGAGAAATAAATTGGAGGGTAGGGAAAGCTTTTTCTTACCGTGGAATGCCAGCTAATAAATGAGGAAGAAAGGAAGGAACTAGAAAATCACCATTTGACAACTACAAAAGTGTTAATTGTTGTAGACAAGAATACCCCTGAGTGCTAAACCAGTGAAGGCAAATTCAGTGAGAAATAGAATATTTACACAAAGTATCTCCATGCAAGATAGATATTAATTACAAATGGAAGAACAGTAACTTTATATTGGAGGAACCAGGCAGTCTGAAATGCAAGACTGAGAAACTGTTCCAGATTTTTAAAAACTAGATTAGACACATGAGAATGAAATGCAATGTGTGATTCTGGGCCAGAAAACAAGTGTTTTGCTACAAAAGATGTTATTGGGACAATGGGTAAAACTTGAATAAGGCCTGTAAATTAGGCTTGTACGTGGATAGAATGAGAAAATAAATGTAAAACTTTAACATTTGGAGGATCTACTTGTATATAAGTATATGAGAATTCTTTGTACTATTTTTGCAACTTTTCTATGTGTCTGAAATTGTTTCAAAATTCAAAAAATTAAAAATGAGGTAGACAGCATTAAATCAAAGAAGGCCATTTACAGCGCATTACACAGATGTATGTGTGACTTATCCTGCAGTCTTCCACGGTTCATCCAAATGGCGTAGACCTCTGGGCAGCTTTCAGAGGGAGTGACCCACTCAGATTTTTCTGTGTCCATATGCACAGATTTTACAAAGTGCCATCATAGGGAACACACCATTTGGTAATCTTCATTTTTTTTAGATAACTTTTAATGTCTAAAAATTGTTCCACTGAAGTCAATAGGCCAAATTTTCTAGCAACAGCCCCCATTATTGTGTACTCAGATTGCTTTTGCAGCGGGTCTTTGAGAGGCAACAGTGAAGATATTCAAGCACCGTCAGAGCACGTGTCCTTTCTTCTGCGGCGCATTCTCACGGTGCTCTTGCTGGTCCAAGTGTGCGCAGTTGGACGGCCCCTGCTCCTTTTGGACATGT
This sequence comes from Diceros bicornis minor, assembly GCF_020826845.1. NCBI lineage: Eukaryota > Metazoa > Chordata > Mammalia > Perissodactyla > Rhinocerotidae > Diceros > Diceros bicornis. The sequence goes on from NC_080744.1 coordinate 77,905,949, forward strand.
TTCTTTCTATGGAGGTTGTGCCCACTCACACAGTACGTAAGATTGTTTGCTCCACTGTCTTTGAATGCTAATGCATCTCGACAGTGTAATCTGCTTTTAGACCATAGAATAAGTATATTTGAAATAATTAAGCAATATTTTTTAAATTAGTAGGTCAGAATACTTACCAGTAAACCTCTCTAATGCTTTTTCTCTGGTTGTTTCTTTGGGTTTCTGACAAAAAAAGATGATTGGTTTCATTTTCATAATTTTTTTTTTACAATTACATAACATCCTTACAAACCAGTATGAACCACAATAATTCTACTTGTGTCTCACTCCACCACTAAAATGTGGGCAGCGCCCATGTCTTAGTGTACCCTCAGAAGCCAGCATGCTACAGAGCTAGGAAGGATTCCATACAGTTTTGTTGAATGGAAATAGCAGTGCACTCTTCAAGAAGGGAAAAGGAGGAAATGCTCAGAGGTGAAACAGAAGAATACGTTGAATGGTTGTTTGTCTTTATAATTTTCATTTATTTCTTCAACATGCTTTTACTGAGTAGCTTTTGCATTCCCTGAACTGTGCTAGCTTCTGGGGAGACAAAACAGCCAAGTTCTCAGAACTTAAATTCTCCGGAGGAAGCATTCACAGGATGGATGGGCAAGATGGATGGACGGATGGATGGATGGGTATTGTTATTGCAGATTATGACGGTGCTACAGAAGAAATAATTGGTCCTGCAATAAAATGATGGGGAGGGTAGTTTTGAGAGTGGAGTCAAAGAAGGCTTCTCAGCAGTGGTGAAATTGAAGCAGACACTTGAAGTGAAAGGAGGAGGGTGGGAAGCACTGTGGAAGCTCTTCCAAGCAAAGTCAATCACAAGTGCAAGAAAGGGTGAGGAAAGCACCTGGCATGTGTGGGGATGGACAGAAGGCTCCGCCCGAAGTGCTGTTCTAGGACAGCCAGGGTGCCAGGTGAGCCTGGAGAGGTGGGCCTGGCCAGGTGGTGCAGGACTGGTGAAGGCTTAGAAAGAAGTTTGGATTTTCTTCCAGTGCAGTGGGAAGCCCTTGATGAGTTTCAAGCAGGGAATGACGTGATATAATTTACATCTTTTAAAGATCTTTCTGGCTCTGTGAAGAAGGGATTGGAAGAAGGGGCAGACTGTGGTTTACTGATGTGAGTAAAAGCATTCAAACTGAGTGAAATGATCAATGGCATGCTAGCAGATGTCCAGCTACGTGCCAGGAAGGCTGTTTTTCACAAACGTGTAGACAGAAGTTGGATTGGAGAAGTCCTTCATGAGCTTACTTATTAGCTTTACGTAAGGGCTCGTTTATGGTCCATAGATTTTTATTGTGCATTCTTTTTATTGAAGTGTAACCTACCTACAGAAAAATACACATCAAAATGTACAGGCTTATGAGTTAAAAAATGCAAACATCCTTTTGTAATCATCACTCAGACCAAATAATAGAGCATTATCTGCAGCCATTCAGCTCCTTTGTGTTTTTCCCCATTCTACCTCCTTTTTCTTCTCTTCACTCTCTCCACTATCATGACCTCTAACCTATGGATTATTTTTGCCTGTTTTTAAACTTTGTGTGATGAATGGAATCAAATAGTATGTTTGTTGTGTGTACCATCAGGTCATTCATTCATGCTGTGCTGTTAATATACCATTTGTCCATGTGTAAATATACAGCAATTTATCTATTCTGCCTCTTAGCTCTATGAGTCATGCTGCCATGGAAATACTTTCCATATGTTTTGGTACACATGTGTGCATGTTGTGGTTGGATGTATACCACGTACTGAAATTGCTGGTCATAGGGTCTATATATGATCAGTGTTGACAGATACTGCCAAGTAGTTTCTCAAGGTTGTTGACCCAGGTGCACTCTCGCCAGCCCGGTAGGACGGCTCCAGTCGCTTCACATCTTCGCCAATACTTGGTATTTTCTGTTTTAGTAATTTCAGACATCTGGTAGGTACCTAATTGTGATTTTCATTTAATTTCACTTCTCTGATAATGAATGAGGTTGAGCAACTTTTCTTTGATTCTTGACCATTCAGGTGTCCTCTTGTGAAGTGCATGTTCAGATACTTTTCCATTTTTCTATTGGATTAACTATTTCTTACTAACTTCTTCTGTATAGATTCTGGATTCTAGCCCTTTCTTGATTCTTTGGATTTCAATGATCTTCTCTCTCTCTCTGTAGTTCCCCTTTTCACCCTCTTAATGATGTTTTCTAGTGAAAAGAAGTTCTTAATGTTAATGTGCCTATTTTATTAATTTTTTTAATAGTAGTTTGGGCATCCTGTTTCAGAAACCTTTGTCCATCCCAAATTCATGGAGGTGTTCCTCTACATTACTTTCTAGAGGCTTTATTGTTTTACCTTTCATATTCAGAAATACCATCAACTTGGAGTTGATTTATGTGTGTGCTGTGAGGTAGGCATCAGGATTCATTTGCCCACATGGCAATCCCATCGACTTGGCACATTTACTGTGGACACAAATCCTCTCTCAAATACTCTGCAAGGTCATTTTTGTCAAATATGTCATTCTTTGTAAGCCATGTGTAACAGGATTCGGTATTGAAGTTTTGACACAGGTATGGAAGTATATCAGATGCTGCATCCCAAAGTAAGGTGCCAGGCCAAAGTGCACAAGTTAGGAAGGAAATGAGCTAGAATCACTGCCTTGGTTTTTGGATTCCTCAGGTTGATGAGGGATCTAAAGGGAGGAATCAGGTGTGGGAGGAGAAGGGATTCTGTGATGAGAAATTTTTGAAAAGGCCGTTAGAATGCCAATATCAGCTCCCTCTGTCTAATGGCGGGAGGTGCCTGCCTCTCACCTGGGGCCCTTAGGCTGAGGATCAACAGGGTATTGAAGAGTACAGTGCCATCTCTCTGTTGGGATTGGAGTGGACTAGGGTCTGGACCTCATCTAGGCATCTAGAGAGTGAGGAAAGGGATCAAGTCACATTCCTCCAGGCTGTCAGAGAGGGGTATATGAGCCATGTTGAGCCCTGTCGTTGGGGCCACTTGGTGGGGCAGGGGGACTCCAGCTGCAAGAAACCAGGGGTATACATCAGATTCCTAAGAAGGCTGAAATTGCTGAGAGTGACCATTAAGGACAGGCATGCAGCCACCTAGGTCAAGGAAACTGCAAATATGTGACCCTGTGATAGGAATCTCAAGGAACCAATGGAAACACCCACAAGGGCAAGTGAGCCTTCAGCATCTGCCAGGCCTGGGGTCATAAGTTAGGGTGTGGAGTACCCTCGAGTAAAACTTCCCTACTCTGCCTCTAGGTAGCAGAAGATGACAGTCTTCACCCCTTTGTAGCAGGTAGGAGCCACCACAGGCCTAAAGGAGCTGGAGGGGAAGGCTTACCTGAAATAAAGATTGGAGACAGAGGTGTTGATTAACCCCGTGGACATAATACATTCCGTTTATGATTTTTTGCAGACTGTGTGTAAATCAGGGGACACGCCAGATTCTCATCCAGTGGAAGGAATGACCCTTCTGAATTACCCCACTGAATATATTTTAAGGAGGTCAGAGGGAGACAAAAATTAAGTTGCGTTTTGACTATATCCCCTAACTTGTGCTTATTCAGTTTCCCTGAGTCTTTTCCTAGACAGATAACTCCCTACTCAGCGCTGCCCTAGGCAGAGATGCCTGATTGCTCAGGGCCTGTCACCCCTGTGTGGAGTGCCCCAGGAGGGCCTTCGGGGCAAGACCCTGCCTTGTGCCTTGGAGCATAGCTGTGCTTTTTCGCTGCACTATTGGAGGTGCTCAAGCAATCCCTGCTGAGGAAATGGAGAGAGAAACACAATACCAACTGCTGAAAGAGGGAGAGGGAATCCCCTTTCTGGCCACTCTCCTGGTATGTGGCCTCCCAGCCACTCAGTGTTTACCCACAGGGAGAGCCTTAAAGGATGCAAGTGATGTGACTGAGGTGACAGAAACAAAATGCGTTACTTCTCCCTTATTTCCATTTATTTCAAGTGTGCATTATTCTTCTATGTTCTTTGAACCTCAGCGCAAACCATGGAATTGGCTCTCAACCTTAAAACCAGTGATGTTTTGTGACTTTGCTAGGAAGAAAAATATCTTGCTCTAAGAGGCGTTACAGAAGTAAAGCCTTTCACATTCTTCAGTTTGTATTTTTCCATTTTTCAAGACTCCGTGGGTATTACAGATATCATCATGCAATTTAGAATTTATTCCTTCTGCAGACTCAGGTGGCTTCAAGGTGTCTTCAAGGTGATTTTTAGCAAGTGAAGTTTGCAGAATTATGGAGAGTCGTGACAAGAAGTAAAGTAAGGCAAGAAAGAGGGAGAGAAAAAGGAAGGAAAACAATTTTGATTAGAGGCTTTAGGACCAGATGATGTGGTTTAAAGCTCAGGGAAGAAAGTGAGATGCTCAGATGCAGCATGCTGTAGCAAGAGGTGCTGCACTGCTTGCCATGTGGAGCGAGCAGGCTCCCGGGAGACAGGCTGAAGCAGGGAGTGTAGACAAAGTCATGACATCACCCTGGTCTACACCCTGAAGGAGTGACTGAGGGCCTGCAGGCCACTTTACATCCCCTTTAAGTCAAGGGCCTGCTGGATTTCAGCCTTTTTCGTCACTCGCAACTTTTTATGATGGAATGTTTTCCATTACTGGTTTGGGAAATCAAGCTTTCATTAGCTCAGGAACTAGCCAGTTAACAACATTTGTCATAAGGCTCATTTTCTCACTGCTCATTGTCATTATTTCTTGCCCATATCAGTCAACATTCCCGCCATGTGTGTGATGTCATCTGAACCACAAACAGAATGGAAAGTGTCCCTAAACTCTGACCTAGACTTAGTATAATTCCACATTGCTGCCAGTGCTGAGTGCCCTCGTCCTGTGTACCGGACAGGATTTGCCCCTGCAGGACTTCGTTCCCTAGGATGGGCTGCTGACTTTCTTTGCGTACTCTGGAAACCAGCCTGGGGAGTTGGCTCAATTTCTTTGTCAATATTCCAAAGGATCCCCTTTAACTCAAGATTTGATGAAGCAACCAAACAAGTCTGGTTGAGAGGATTGATACCATATTATAGTAAGGGAGGCTGCATATGTGAAATTTAACATATATAGTCATCATATGGTCGTATCGTCATATCATATAAACATATAACATAGTCATATAACATATAGTCGTAATCTCAAGGGTAAGTTGCTTTAAAATATAGTGTACTCATAGAAAATTTGAGGCATAGTGAGGCCAACAGATCAGGAGATGACTGCCATTGAAAAAGTAGTTTGTTACTCACAGTTCCCAAGAGGAGGGGGCACGCAATGCCACAGGGGACCACATGGGGAAGCGCCATACTGGGTTGGTCAGAGGGAGCAAGGGGGAAACATGGGCAAGGGCCTTTACTGTGGTTTCTGAAGGAATGGGTAAGGCAGGGTAGGCAGGCTTAGGATGGGCTAGTTTGCATAATTTCAGCAGGGGCCTCTGGGGTTTAGGGGCTGTCCCTAGTTGTCAGGTGTCTGTCTGATCCTGGGTTGATTAGGGCAGGTGGAGAGTGACCTGGAGTGTGAGTGCCCAGCAGAGGAGGTGGTTGGGGATATGGGCTGTGGAGCGGTCGATTTGCATTTGAAAGGCACACTTGAGGGTGACTTCCTTACTATCTCTAGGAATTGGCTAACTCTGGGAGGGGCTGTTCCCCCAGGATCAACAAAGCATCAAATATAGAAAATAAAAGACATGGTTAATACACAGGTACAAAGCCTGGGCAGTGCCAGCTCATTTTGGGGTATGTAGGAGGAAGTGCAGAGCTGATGAGGCCTGTGGTCCCATGCTCACTATGACCCCTCCTTCTCAAGGCAGATGGGTTTCCAGAGGCACCCTGCCTGAGGGGCACCTCTGGCCCTGCTCACCAGACTCCTCTGAAGGGGGCTGTTGCTTACCCCCTGGCCCTCTTCTGTATTTCACACCTCTCCAGAGGGGCTCCTGGCGGTTTTAACTCTTTCTCTCTCATTTACCTGTGTTAGGATTTTGTTAAATTAACATTTGTTAAGTAGAGCCCAGGGGTGCCAGATGGTGAGTCACTTTCAACAAAAGACCACAAGAGAAGTTTATTACTCACAGGTTCTGGAGGAAGTACATAGCATGCCTCGAGGGGCCACACGGGGAGGTGAAGGCAGGGTACAGGCAGACAGAGAGAGAGGCAAGACCTGGGGCTCATGCCTTCATTAGGGTCTGTTGGTGGAGTGCTTCAGTCTTCCTGGGCTCAGGCCAGATTCGAATTCTAAACAAAAGAGAGGGATTGTGGTAAACGCCACAGGGATCTTATCTAAGGGTCCTACAAGGGCAAGACTCTGGGAGGTAGAGGAGACTGTATCACAGGGGCTGTTGGAAAAGTCATATCAGGAACTCACATTCACTTGTGACTCTCTGGGCTGTTATCCAGGGCATGTGCTTGCAGGAGGGGGCTAGTGTCAGTTTAAGGCCTCTGCAGGCCACCTGGCCATACAGAATGGATGCCGAGGCAGCGATAGCATGCTGTAGCTGATCTAAACTCTCAACAACCTCCCAACACGGGTGAGCAAGGACACCCCCATCCTTGTTCCCCCGTGCTTGGCACAGCACTGCTATAAACACTCACTTAATACACATTGTGGAATCCGTGACTTAAGCACTTGGGACCATCAAAGACATCCTGTTCGCTCCACGCAGCAGTCCTGGAGGGCAGATACCGTACTGCAGAGAAGTCTCCATCTCAGCCCAAATTGGCGCGTGTTCAAATCTAAGTGCTTAAAGCAGGGAGGGCTGGCTTTTTTCTGTGCCTATTCGTTATGCCCTGGTGCAGGTGATGCTGAAGGTTAGTCAGAATCCCTTCCCCACTCTCCATGAAGTTTCACGGTCTTTCCCTGTTTGGCAGTTGCTGAGGAAGGCCCAGTGTACAACACCTCGACCTTGGTCCCTTGTTGGTGTCCTTCTCTTCTGGACACCTGCAAACCTCCCCTGGCTGCAGGGCCTAGGGTCTTGCCGTTTAATCATTCCATGCCCCATTTACATACTGGCCACAGTGGCAGTGACACTGATAAACATAAAAGTGTTTCCTTACGTATATCCTCTTTAGGGCTTTTGCCCATGTTCTAATGGAATTGTTTGTCTTATGCGAGTTCTTTATATATTCTAAATGAGTCTTTTGTCAGGGATGTGGTTTGCAGATATTTTCTCCAGTCTGAAGCTTGTCGTTTCACCTTCTTAACAGGGTCTCTCACAGAGTGAAAGGTTTTAATTTTAATTAAGTCCAATTTATCAATTTTGCTTTTGATGTCACCAAGCTCATTGTCCCAAAGATTTTCTCCTATCTTTACTTCTAAATGTTTTATAAATGTGTGTTTTACACATAAATCTATGATCCATTTTAACTTAATTTTTGTATAAAATGTGAAGTTGAGGTTTTTTGTTTGTTTTGTTTTGGGTCTTTGGCAGGGTTTGTTTTGTGTCTTTTTGCTGACGGCTATCTCATTTGCAAATGTATATCCATTTATTGAAGACTACCTATTGAGTTACCTTTCCACCTTTATCAAAAATCAGTTGGAGGCCAGCCCCGGTGGCCTAGTGGTTAAGTTCAGCACGCTCCACTTCAATGGCCTGGGTTCGGTTCCTGGATGCAGACTCACACCACTCGTCAGAGGTCATGCTGTGGCCGCGGCTCACATACAAAATAGAGGATGATTGGTAACAGATGTTAGCTCAGGGTAAATCTTCCTCAGCAAAAAAGAGGAGGAAAGGCAACAGATCTGAGCTCAGGGCAAATCTTCCTCAGCAAAAAAAAAAAAAAAAAATCAGTTGGCCAGTACTTGCTTCAGCAGGGCATAGAATAAAATTGGAGTGATACAGAGAAAGTCACTATGGGCCCTGTGCAAGGATGACATGAAAATTTGTGAAAGATTCCATATTTTTTAAATGTCACTGAATTGTCTACCTAAAAATATTTAAAATGGCCAATTTTTTGTTAAAAATATTTTACCATAATTTAAAAAACTTAATAGTGTAATATTACAATGACCATTGAATTATATGCTTTAAATGGGATAATTGTATGGTGTGTGAATTATATCTCAATAAAGCTGTTAAAAAATGCAGCCAAAGCAAAAAAAGACGAATTGGCTGCACTTTTCTGGGTCTCTTTCTAGGTTCTCTATTCAGGACCATTCGTCTATGTAGCCATATAATAAGCTGTGGCTATATAATGAGTCTTAAATTCAGATAGAGTGATTAATCCCACATTATTTGTATTTTTCAAAATTGTTTTAGCTCTTCTCTTTCCTTTGTCTTTCCATATCAATTATATAATACACCTCTCTATATCTACAAAAAATCTTGCTGGAGTTTTGATAGGAATTGCATTGAACCTATAGATCATTTGGGGAGACATTTTTACTGTACTATTTGAGTCTCCCAGTCCATGAACATAGTATGTCTTGCCATTTATTTAGATCTTCCTTTATTTCAGTATTTTATACCTTAAGCATACAAGTCCTGTACGTGTTTTGTTAGAGTTATACCTAAGTATTTCATCTGTTTACTGAGTGATTCTGAATGGTTTCCTTTTCTTTTTCTTTTTTTTCGTTTGAGGAAGATTCACCCTGAGCTAACGTCTGTTGCCAATATTCTTCTATTTTTTTTGCTTGAGGAAGATTTACCTTGAGCTAACATCTGTGCCAGTCTTCCTCTATTTTGTACGTGGGTTGCCGCCACAGCATGGCTGCTGACAAGTGGTGTTAAGTCCAAGCCCGGGAACTGAACCCCAGGCCACTGAAGCAGAGCACACTGAACTTAACCACTAAGCCACAGGGCCAGCCCTTGGTGTTGTATTTTTAATTTCAGTGTCTGTGTGTTCATTGCTAGTGTATAGGAATACAGTTTATTTTTGTACATTGATCTTATATCCTGTGAACTTGCTGAACTCACCTATTCGAGGAATCTTTTGTAGATTCTTTGGGGAATTTCCTTGTAAACTATCATGTCATCTGCAAATAGGGACAGTTTGTTTCTTCCTTTCTAATCTGTATGCCTTTGTTTCCTTTTCTTGCCTTATCTCCGTGGATCGGACTTCTGGTACTATATTGAATAAAGTGATGAGAGCAAACATGCTTTCCTTGTCCCTATTCATAGTTGGGAAGCATTCAGTCTTTCACCATCAATGTTAGCTGTGGTATCTTTGTAGAATTCTGTATCAAGGTGAAGAATTCCCCTGGATTCGTAGTGTTCTGAAGGTTTTATCGTGAATGATATGATTGTATGATTTGTCTTCTTTAGCTTATTAACATGGTGGATTACATTGATAAATTTTGAATATTGAGCCATCCTGTATCCCTGGAATAAATCCTACAACCAAGTAGGATTTATAATATATGTATTTATGTATGTTTGTGAAATTTTTATATATACATGTACAACTTTACATGTATATACACGTTATTTTTACGCCATGACCAAGTAGGGTTTATATTATTTATTATATTTATATATTACTGTGTATAAATAATATTTGTGTTTATATTCATGAGGGATATTAATTACTTTTTTATATACTGTATTTCTTAGATTTTTGGTATTAAGGTAATACTGGCTTCATAAAATTAGTTGAAAAGTGTTTTCTGGAAGAGATTTTTTTGGAAGAAATTTTGTAGAATTGGTGTTAATTTTCCTTTAAACATGTGGTACTGTTCTTTAGAATTCTTCAGAAACAAGGTGATCCTGGAGAATATTCTTTTGGGAAATTTGAAATTACAAATTAAATTTCTTTAATACCTATAGGGATATTCAAATTATCTATTTCATACTGAGTGAGTCGTGATCGTTTGTGCTTTTCAAGGAATTGTTCCATTCACCTAAGTGACCAAGTTTATGTGTATAGAGTTGTTTATAATATTCTCTTATTATGCTTTTGGTATCTGAAAACCTGTAGCAATATCCCATTTCATTCTTGTTATAGATAATTTGTGTCTTCTCTTTTTTTCTTTGTCAGTCTTGCTAGAGGTTTGTCCATTTTATTGATGTTTTCAAAGAACCAGCTTTTGTTTCATTGATTTTTCTCTATTGTTTTGCTGCTTTCAATTTCATTATTTCTGCTCTTATCTTTATTATTTTCTTCCTTTTGCTGGCTGTGGGTTTATTTTGCTAGTTTCATAAAGCAGAAGTTTAGATTATTGATTGGAGACTTTTTCTTTCTGATGTAAGCATTTTGTGCTGTAAATTTCCTTCTCAGCAGTGCTCTAGCTGTGTCTTACGAATTTTGGTTTGTTGTATTTTTATCTTCTTTTGATTCAGTATATATTTTTTTATTTCTCTGGAGACTTCCTCTTTGACTCATCGATTATTTAGAAGTATGTTGTTCAGTTTCCAAGTGTTTGGAAATTTTCCTTCTATCTTTTTATTATTGACTTCCAGTTTTGATTCCATTGTGGTCAGAGAACACGTTCTGTATGAGTTCAGTTATTTGATTTCTTTAATGGTTTCTCTAAGTATTACATTATATACATATAACTTACCACAGTCTGCTGGTGTTGATATTTTACCAGTTTGAATGAAATATAGATACTTCACCTTCCTTTAACTCCCTTTACCCTCTCCTATTTATACTTAACTTGAATATTTCCTCTTTATAGTACTTTGAGAAGTACATCAGGCAATGTTATATTTTTTACTTAAACCATCAAACATAATTTAGAAAAGGAGAAGGAAAATTTCTTGTATTACCCCAAATTTTACCCTTTTCACTATTTTTTCTTCCTTCTTGTTGTTCCAAATTTCCTTTTTTTTTTTTTTTGTGAGGAGATCAGCCCTGAGCTAACATCCGCCAATCCTCCTCTTTTTTTGCTGAGGAAGACGGCCCTGGGCTAACATCCGTGCCCATCTTCCTCCACTTTATATGGGACGCCGCCACAGCATGGCCTACCAAGCAGTGCGTCGGTGCGCGCCCAGGATCCGAACCAGCGAACCCCGGGCCGCCGCAGCGGAGCGCGCGCACTTAACCGCTTGCGCCACCGGGCCGGCCCCTCCAAATTTCCTTTTTTTTTATCATTTCCTTTCCATTTTAAGAATTTCCTTAGCCATTCTTTTAGGGTAGGTCTGCTAGTGACAAATTCTCTTAGGTTTCCTTCATCTGAGAATGTCCTAATTTTCCCTTCATTCCTGACGGGTATATTTGCTGGATATAGAACTCTGGGTTGACAGTTCTTTTCTTTCAGCACTTGCAAAATGTTATTCTACTTTCTTCTGGTCTTAATGGTCCCAGATGAGAAATCCATTGTTACTTGAATTGTTTTTCCTCTATAGGTAAGATGTCATTTCTCTTACTCTGCTTTCAAGGTTTTTTCGTCTTTAGTTTTCAGGAGTTTGATTATTTTGTGTTTGGCATAGATTTCTTGAATTTATAATGTTTCAGGTTCATTCAGCTTCTTGAATCTTCAGGTTTAAAATTCGGCAGGTTTAAAATTCCTGCCAGAGAATTCGAACATCTGTGTTATGTAGGTGTTGGCATCTATTGATTGTCTTTTCTCATTCAAGTTGAGATATTCTTTGTTCTTTGTATAATGAGTGATTTTCAGTTGTGCCCTGGATAATATATTATGAAATTCTGAATCCTATTTAAAATTTCTTTTTTAGCTGGCAGAAACTCCTCCTTGGACACCAGGCTGGCAGAGGAAGGAGGGCGCTGCCTTGTTACTGCCAGGTGGGAGTGGAAGACAAGGTTCCCAACTCTACCCCAGTGTCCGCCCTGGGGAGAGAGAGAGGGACGCCTTGTAACTGCTGAGCTGGGGTGGAAGTTCAGGCTTCCCATTAGGCCTCAGCTGACACTACCCTGACTGGGAGGAGGAGGGAGTCCCTCATTACTGTTCCCCAGTTGGTCTCCATGGACACTACTTAGCTGGGCAAGGGAAGGATGCTTTGTTACTGCTCGATGGGAATGGAATTCTAGCCTCCCCATATAGCCACTGCTGACAATGTAGGTGAAGAGGGTCTTCCTACCAGGATCAAGGATGACAGTCCTACCTCCCTTCTCAGCTTGCTCTGATACTACCATTGCGAGGACAAATGGATGCCTCATTTCAGCCCAACAAGAGTAGAAGTCTAGGCTCCCTACTCAGCCTTTCTGACAGGGGTGGGTAGAGTCACAGTTTTCTCCATATTATTTGGCTAGGGTAGTGTGGTCATTGTCCAAAAGTCTTCCAACTTGCTAGGCTGCCTCTTTACCTGTCCTTTGGCCAGAGAGAGCAGGTATTTTTTTGATTGCGTCCTTTGGCATATCCAGGCAGCTGGCCTGTCTAGCACCCAATCCAGAACATATGAGGCATAAAGGAAACCAGGGACCTCACCACTGGGTTGTTCTTCAGATCCTGAGGTCCTTAGCAAGTCTACCTTTTACTATCCACCTTTCAAAGTTTTCCTAGGTTTAAAATTTCTTTTTTTTTAGTTTTGCTTTTTGTTTTTTTCTTTGTTTTAGTATATAATGTCCAGAGTTTTAAACTGTTCTTAGTGCTACAAACAGGGAAAAGAGTGTCTACTTGATCTTGCCCTGGAACTGGAACCTCACCTTTTTAAATTATTTTATCCCATCCTTACAGGCTGGGTGTGCTTGTGGGCAGCCATATTGCTCTAATCAATACTCTGTGTTTTTCTGACACTGAACACTTCACTTGCTGACCAATACTTTGCAGCAAGTATAATGATCCAATGTCTTCATCTGAGATCCTCTTTCATTTTCATGCTTTCTCATTTTAAACCCTCTTTCCCCATGTTGATTAGATCCAATAAGTAAACAAAGAATTTGACTTGGATAACTACACATTCCTCATTTTTGTGTTTCTCTTATTCAATTGTTTATAAGGCCTTAACCAGGACAGCCCACTGTTACAGAGTCAGGGGCGGCTGGCTCTACAGCCCCAGAAACAAACACAGTGAATTTCTACTGTGTTACCTCCAGGAACAGCTGAGCATCTCAGGTCCCAAACCACAAACTTGGGCAAGCCCTCCTTTCTTTCTTACTGCTCAGTTGTTAGCCTTGTCTTCAAATTTCTCCCTCCAGTTCCTGCCTCCCCACAGCAGGTTTTGCTGTCACCTCTATGCACTTCCGTGCAGTGCTGGAGGCCATTCCATGGACACCATGGACAATGGAAGGGGGGCAGTGCTGCCTCCTGCTGTACTAGGAATCGAGTTCTCTGAGAACCAGACCCCATTTTTCAGGCATGTATTCCCATGGCAGTAGAGCTTAATAATTCAAGCCCTGGTAGCTCATTTGCAGGCACTAGTCTTTCAACACATGTCCCTGGGGCACATGTGCGGGTGTGGATTTAGGTTCGTGGTCATTCAGCTGGTTTGATTATAGCCTTACTGGAAAAAAAAATAAAAACAAACAATAAAAAACCTTTTTGTGATGAATTGCAAAAGGATTTAAATGCCTTTTTTTGTTTATTTTAATATCTATGTTCTTCCAATTACAAAAGTGATATGTGACTATTAGGGAAAATTCAGAAAGCACATGAAAGAACAAAGATGAAAAGAACAATTATGTATAATCCTGTCACTCAAAACTTATGACTGATAATATTTTTTTCCTTGTTTTTATTAAAAAATCAATACATACTCATGTGTCAATGCATTCTCTCTCTTTGTATCTCTGCTCCCCCTCTCTCTCTCAGTCTACCCCTCTGTCCCCTGCCTTCTCCCTTCTCCCCTGCCTCTCTCTCTTTCTCCATCTTCCCCTTCCCTTCCCTCTCCCTCTCATGAATGTCTTTCTGCATTACCCCCTTATACTGCTGCATTTCGCTTAGATTCTGATGGGTCTCCTCCTCCAATCTCAAAGAGGATCAGAGTGTAATTCATTCCACTACTATTTTTATGTCCTCCTTCAACTTCCCTGACATTCTTCTCTACCTGGTCCTTTGGCCCAGAAAGAGCACAGGACACTATTATCTCTCATTCCTCCTTCCCCAACTTTCTCTCTGCCAGAGTCACTGGAAATGATGGGCTTTCCATCTCTTAATCACAAAGTCTTGAGGTCTCTCCCTTGCAGGAAGTAAAAATTCTCTGATCTAGTCACTGATCTAGGTCTTCTTCAAAGGGCCTTGAAAAGCTCCACTACTAGAATTCAGAAAATTGCTTAATTGCTTTCTCTATCTCCACTAAGCCTCAATTTCAAGACTATAATCTCACTAAGGAGGTTAAGAAAAGCCAGCATTGAGACTCAGAGCTGATGAGTGACCTCTTTGATTCTGAGTATAAGGCAGCCTTAAAACGGAAAGCTGCAAAGGAAACATGATTTAAGGAAGAAAGATGTAAACGTTCAAAATGGCATGCTCATTACAATATAGTGTGGCTGCATCAAAATTTATCTCACCACTCCCCTCCCGTATGGATGATGTTCAGACTTTTGCTATCGCAAATAATGCAAGGTCGGGCAGGGAGGCTATTGTATATACATTTTTCTATACTAGAACATTTAACTTTTGTAGGATAAAATCTTAAAAGTGTGATTCAAAGGGCATGTGCATTTTAGTGTTTAGTATATGCTGGCACATCCTTTCTCAGTTCACACTCCCACCAGTAATGTGTGAGGTGCACGTCTTCACCATCACTGGATGTTAGAGATTCTTTTTGAGTTTTGAAAATCTTATCAAATTAAAAAGTGTTGTTTTTGTTTTTTCTTTTTTTTAATTTTTCCTTTGCATTTCCTTGACTGCTTTTGAAGTGTGGTAGGTGGTGCATTCTTTCTTACCTGTATCAGCTGTCCCCAAAACCTCCTTTACAAGAACATCTTTTACTCATTGTCCCCTGTGACTGTGGTTCTTTATCAACTGTGTAAGCTCTTTGTATATTAGGAAGTCTAATTTTTGGTCAGATGTGTTGGAAATAATTTCACCCAATCTCTTCTTAACTTTGTATATATTGTATTCATATTTTACCATAGGAATGCATACCAAAAGCAAGAAGTTTAAGAGGTATGAATTTTTAATAAAGGACTTAAAAATCTAAATAATGGAGAGATATACTATGCTCATGGGTGGGGAAACTAAATTTGAAGACATCAATCCTTTGGAAGTTAATATAGTCATACATTGCTTAACAACGGAAACGCATTCTGAGAAATGCGTCGTTAGGAGACTTCATCATTGTGCAAACATCGTAGAGTGTACTTACACAAACCTGGATGGTATAGCCTCCTACACACCTAGGCTATATGGTACTAATCTTATGGGACCACTGTCATATCTGCGGTCCATCATTGACCAAAACATCGTTATGCAGTGCATGACTGTGTATAAATGAAATAGACAGTTTTAATCAGTACCCTAGGTTTTTGTTTTAGCTGAACCCAAACTCTCAAATATCACCAAGAAACGCTTGATAAAGAATATAAGAGGGGACTTGTGACATATGCTGAAAGCATCACTTATCTATTCTAGTGCATTGGCACCAAAATGAAAAGAATAAAAATCACTGAAAGAGAGTAGAGATTTTACAAACAGATTGAAGCATAGATGTATTTTAACTCAGTGGGAAAAAATGGCATATTTAATGAATGAATATCTTGTCCTAATCAATAATGGTGGAAGAAAATAGAATTGGATGCCATCAATATGCCATGTAGATCAGTAAATTCCAGATGGATTTTAAATCTAAATGTAAGGTAAAATGTCAGATTATACAAATATTAGGAGAAAGTTCGGAAGACTATCCAAGGAGGCCTTCTTAAATCCAGAATGAGAAAGAAATAGATTGACAGATTTGGCTACGTAATAATACTTCAGCATATTTTCTTTTGATATTTTATATATGTGCTTTTATATTCTTGAGGAAATGCCATATATATTATTTTTCTCTTGATTTTTTTTGCTTCCACGGTGTTTCTCCATGACATATAAAACTTTAAAAATGTAGTTTCAGTGTCTCTGTATGTTTCACTTTATGCGTGTACTATCATTTATTTAGAACTTAAAATTTTTAAACAAAAGTCACAATTTCTTGACATTTTTTTCAAAAGTAGAAAACACATTACATAATATCTTGAATACAAATTTGACATGCGAGACGCATGGCATACTGTGGTACCAACTCTCAGAATGAGGCAGTTGGGTGCCATATGGCAAACCAGACCTTGTGCTCTCACATATAGTCCAGCGGGAAAACAACATTTAATAAATTGTCAGCATCATTTAGTATAAAACAGAGAGAACATTAGTAGGCCCATTCCCCACACCATTTCTATGGGTAGATAGAAGATGGAGTAGAATGTCTCAAGGACCAGGTGCTGATTACAGATGTGTGGCAAAATTCATATGTAAAATCAGCAACATATCCAGGAGATTTTTCTTTGATAGTACTCCCAAAATTTTCATAAACAATTTTTTCCATCTTTATTGAGGTATAATTGACATATAACTTTGTATTAGTTTTAGGTGTACAACATGATGATTTGATAAACATATATAATGAGAAATTATTGCCACAAAGTTAACATCCATCACCTCACATAGTTACAATTTTTTCTTGTAATAAGAACTTTTAAGATCTACTCTCTTAACAACTTTCAAATATACAATACAGTATTGTTATTAACTATAGTCACCATGCTGTATATAACATCCCAGGCCTTTATCTTATAACTGGAAGTTTGTACCTTTTTTTTTTTTTTGGAGGAAGATTGGCCCTGAGCTAACATCTTTTGCCAATCTTCCTCTTTTTCTTTTTTCCCCCCAAAGTCCCAGTACGTAGTTGTATATCCTAGTTGTAGGTCTTCCGAGTTCTTCTATGTGGGATGCTGCCTCCGCATGGCTTGATGAGTGGTGAGTAGGTCCGTGCCCAGGATCCGAACTGGTGAACCCCGCGCCACCGAAGCAGAATGCACAAACTTAACCGCTATGCCACCGGGCTGGCCCCTGAAAGTTTGTACCTTTTGACTACCTTCACCCATTTCGCTCACCCGCCACCCCTGCCTTTGGCAACCACCAATCTGTTCTCTGTATCTAAGAGTTCGGGTTTTTTTTAGATTCTACATAAACACTTTTTAGGATTTTTAAGAGGAGGAATAGAAATTTGATTCTGCAAATGATGGCAGTAATGTCCACATTACATAACATTCTGGTAGAGGTGACCAGAAGAAAGGAGCACTTTCTATAAGCAGTCACAACGTGAAATGGCATTGCATCCTACCTGCAAATGGGCCAGGTATGAGATCTCAGAGAAGAGTCTTTAAGCCATCCTGTTACACCACTGCATGAAGTCAGGTGGCCCAGTGATGGTGGCGTCAAGAGAATAGACAGGGAAAACAGGAGAAGCCCATTCTCTACTGATGTCAGGATTTTATGATTGCCTGGGTTGGGGAGAAAAGGGGAGTGGTGAGAGACGTAAAGAAAGAGAAAAAGATTGACTCACAGAGAAAGAGAGACACCTAAAGGACCCATTGAGATGGAGAGTGTGAAGTCAAGGTAGAATCCAATTTTTAAATCTTGATTGCCTTGGTGAACAGGAGAGTTTTACGAGAAAGATAGGTTCTAATGACTTTGAGGTAACAGTGAGGTGTATAAGTGGACATACCATCAGGGAATTGTGGATTGAAGAGGAGAAAAGAGAACAAGACTAGAGAGAGAGACTTGGGAGTCTACCGAACACAGGTGGTTGTTAACATTTGATGAGTATGGATCAGTTATCTGAAAGAAAGAGCTGAGCCAAGGACAGATTTGGGAGAATATCCGTAGTTTGTTGGAAAAAAGAGTCAGTGAGACAAACTGAAATGGTAGGGAGATGATGGGTAATCAGATCATGAAAGACGATGGTACCAAGTATAAAGAAAAGTTCAAGATGACAGCTGTGACCAGCTGTGTTAACTAAGAGCTGAAAAGTCAGTCACTTGGTGACATTTGTGGCTATGGTTTCTGGCAGGTGGTAGGGCTGGGATCCAGATTTGGGTAGAGAATAGTGGAGTACACAGAATGGAGTAAGTGGTGAAGAGAGAAGTGGAAACAAGTCTCCTGAGCAGTTCAAAAAGGAATTGTGTTTAATAATGCTGCAGAAGGAAAAATAACCGTAATGTCACTTACACTAACAATGGTAGCCAGAGAGGGTTCTATTGCTAAAGAAGACTCACAGGGCCCCGAATGATGATGCTTATGAGTCTACAGTTTATTGCTGAGAAAGGGTATGATATAGCAACAAACATGAAGGTGAAGACTTGCATTATAGCTAAAGGCTGCCTAGCAGCAAGGAGTCTGGAGAAGCCGAGGTCTACACATGCTCCAGCCAATTGTCCTCCTTCTGCAGGAGTATACCAGAAGTACTTTCTCTCTCAGAACCACTAGCCTGTGCAAGGAACATCTCAGAACTAGGCAGTCCAAATAGAGGCTCAGCTGGAACTTCTTATACCCTGTCAGTCATGTAGGCACATGCTGCAAGACGAGCCCCAACATCATAGCCCCACCCCGCCACCAGCACTGAGACCTGGTGCAAACCACCAATCTCACTGTTATCAATAAACAATGCTGACAGACTGGCACAACCCACCCTGAAACTCACCTTGGACCCATGGGTGAAAAACTGCAGTATTAATCACTGCGTTTCATACTTTGACCAGGTACACCTCTTACTTCAGCAGAACAGCTCAGCTAATTGCAGGCCTGCTGGAATTAACCATCACAGCACATCCCCTCTCTTAACGTTATCTCATTAAGCTCTTATAACCATCCTGTTTAATAGGTACTATTACTCCTATTTTTAAAAAGGAGAACACGGTGCTCAAAGAGGAAAAGTAAGTTGCCAAGGTGACACAGCTAGAAGGAAAGAAAAAGGAGTTGTCTGTATAAGACAGAAAATCAAGTAAAAGATGTCTTTTCAAGAAAAGCGGTCCTGGGTATGTTTGAAACAAGCTGGGAGAAAAAAACTAGCAGAGAGGAGGAGCTTTCGGGATGGGGATGGGGGACGGAGGGTCAAAGGATAATGCAGAATGTGGATCTCTTGGAAAACAAGAAAGAATGAGCTCCTGAGACTATATATAAAGAGAGAGAGGATGGGATATCGTGGAGGCCAGGCCCAGGCTCTCTCTAGCCTCTAGCTCAGTGATTCTCCACCTGGAGGGCTTGTGCTGGGCAGCACTCCCAGGGGTTCTGATTCAGCAGGTCTAGGTGGAACCTGAGAACTTTCGTTTCTAACAAGTCTCCAGGCGATGCTGATGCTGTGGTCCAGGCACCCCACTTTGAGAACCGCAGCTCAGTGCGGGGTGGGTTGGGCCATCTGGAAGGAGAGGAGCTGGGTGGTGGGATGGGGGCCTGAAGGAGAGGCCTCTCTGGGATAGTCACCACGGGGAGCCTGGTCACCCCTTTTGTGTACCTCCTAGCAGAAGTTTCAACAGGTCACCATTCTAGGGAAACAACGTAAAGTAAAGGTACTAAAGGTTGATAAATGCCAGGGTGTTAGAGTGAATCAGCTGCTTAGCTTTGATGTGAAAATGTCCCAGTTTAACAAAGAACCAGAGAATAACAGACCATTTTCCTTTCTGATGTGAAAAAAAATATTTCATCTTGAATAAGAGATGTAATTGTCACAGCTTAATTTCAACCGTTTTGAAATAGGAAAGATCCCCAGTGGAGGAGGGAGAGCCTAGGAGAGAAGAACCCTTGGCTGCAGTTGTGGGTGGCAGCAGGTGAAGCCCTCTTTTGAGCAGCAGCAAGAGAGGATCTCTCAGGCTGGAGCTCCAGGAACATGGGGATAAGGTGACTACAGCCTTCACAAAGCAGCAATAAAGCATCATTAGCATCTCAGAGCATTTCCAGAAGTGGCATAATGTCAAAGCAGAAACTTTAGTTTTGCCATTCAGATTCTAGGTGACTTACTGCTGTGTGGCCCTGGGCAGGTCACTTGACTCTTTTGGGCCTAGGGGAGGTGGTCTTTAAAGTGGCCATGCTAGCCCCTGTTGCACAAGATTGTTGGAAATGTAAGGATGGAGCATGTGGAACATGGCTGGCACATAGAAGACACTCAAAAAAGTCCTTTTCTGCTTCAAGGTCAAACAGAAGCCTCTTCAATTTCAAGCAGCTCTAGGTCTGTTTCTTATCAACCTTGGTCTTTGATGGCCCCCAAAACCCTAAGACCACAGACTCTGGGCCTTTGTGGCCCCATGGAGGCAAAGCCTGGTCCTGCAGGACCCTCCCTGCCCATGCTGGCCTGACTAGGGGGCCTCCAAGCCCCAGAACAGCCTTGAGAAGATGGCTGAGCATGCTGCCAGGCTTCCTGCCACGGGCTGGCCTGTCCCCAAGTCAGGGTCCCTGCCTGGCACCTCCATCACCTGCCTAGGCTCCCCAGGACCACCCACCTGATTGCCATGCTCAGACTTGGGTACAGGGCAGTGCAGTAATGGCTCCTGCCTGCTCTGGATCAGCATCCTGCCTGTGAGCGGACTTCTCTGCCCCTAGAAGAAGAGAGACCAGCCCTGCCCACTCAGCGTTCTCCCAACTCCCAACTCCCTTGACCCTGACCTGGCCTAGCCCACTGCCCAGTTAGTGCCACTTGGACCCTGATTTACCTTTAAATCCATAGTTGGAGAATATTCATGTAGCCAGAGCTCAGCCCACCCAGTACGGTTGTGATGCGTTATGAAGATTGTTTGCATTCTCACAAGTACCTTTGGCGCTGACCCGGCAGTCTGAAGAGGGATGTCTGGCACAGCGGCCTCTGCTGAGGAGGGGAGGCGGTTTGAATTCCCTGGAGAGAAGTGCTTGCATGCTGGGAATCTCCCACAACCAGGATTCTCGACTTTAATTTGCCTCCGGCTTAATGAGTTCACTGCTCACTCACCCTCTGTCCCAAGAGGAGGGTGGGGGTGGGGAGAGGGAGGTGGGAAGGGAGCTGCTCCTGCTAGCCCAGACACCCAGTCCCATTCCCAGACCCAGGCGGGGGGAGCCATCGGGGGCTGAAGGGCTTGGATGACAAGGGGTTGGTGAACTCTCCCAGCTGGTGGGAAGAGCTGCCCAGAAAACCAGTCAGGCATCATGGGAGAGGTGGCAGGAGGGAGCCAAAGGACAGGTACCCATGTCCTCCCAACCTGGGAGGAGTCAACAGTGAGGCCTGTGTCCCCCAGCCGCTGAAACAGGAGAGCCAGTAAGAAGAAGGACATGTCGAGTGCTCTGCTTTAAGTCATTTCATCTTCGGAGCTACCCTGTGAGGTAGGTCCTATTATTATCTTCATTTTCAAATGAGAAAACTGAGGCACAGAGAAGTCAAGAAACTCTCCTGAGGTCAGAGAGAGAATGAGGGACAGCGTGGGGATTGGAGCCCATGTTATCTGGCTCTGTGCCTGCCCCCTGCTCTGCCACATCCTGCCTGTGGCTGTGCCATCTGTTTCTGCTGAAGCGCTGCCCCTCGCCTCCCCCTCCCAGTGGGCAGCTGGACGTGCATGTGCCTCCCCCGCCCCATGCTCAGCTCCTGTTGAACTCTTGGGAGCACCGTGGAATAAAAGGAATCCTCCTACTTTAAAGGAGGAGGAGGGGGACATTCAGGCATTTTTCTTTGCAGGCCCTGTCCTGCTCTCGGACTCAGGCAGGAGAGAAGCAGTCAGGGGCTGCAGACTGACTTCTAGGTGACAAGGGGCAGACAGCCAGGACCCAGAAACTGGTGGATGGGATGTTTGCCACTGTGTGTGAGTTGATCTCAGAGGACCTGAATGCCCGGTTTTCCGAGGTGGGGCAGCGCTGTGTATCCTGTGGTTTCACACCTGTCCACTTCCAGGCGGCTCGAAAAGAGTATGAGGAGTTACAGGTATGGGCAGGTTAATCTGCCCAGATGTGGATCACTTTTGTCTGATTGTAACCAGCTTGAGACCCTGAAGTCTGCTCTGCAGAGAGTGCTAACCCACTCTTCCTTTACAGGCCTGATGATGCCCTCAGGGGAGAGGAGGATCCCCTCTTTTTCCCGAGCTGCACTTGTTTTATTCCTTTTGCTAAGAAAGTATTTGTAGATTGCCACCTTCAAAAAAAAAAAATGCCCCAAAGATGGCAGACTGGAAGGGCAGGAGCAGAGACAGTGCAATGATCAGAGGCACAACTGGGTGCTTTGCTGTGTTGTCCTGGGCAAGCTCATTAACCTGTATTCTGGATGGTAAGATGGGGTGCTGTGGCACTTTAGGGAGGCAGTGTTGGGGAACTGCAGGCGAGTATGGTCTCCTGGCAGCAGCACCAACATTACTAGCTTTGACAGCCAGTTTGGTGGGAGCAGAGTGGCTTCAACTGGAGTGAGACCTGTGTAAAGGATACTGACAGATCTTGTTGGAAGTTTGGGGGTTTTCTTCATTGCTGTTTACTGAACACTCTCTGTACATTGGAGGTTTTTGTACCAGGATGAAACTCTGGCACTGCTGGCAGATGGAGTTGGAAAAGCAAGACTTCAACCTATGAAAAAAGTAGAAGAAATTTCAAGGTAATAAATGGTGAAGTGTGCATAATTGAGATGCACCCACTGGAAATGCTGTAGAGTGTTAAAGGAAAGGGAGATTGTTGAGGGCAGATTGATCAGTGTGGGCTTCATAAGCCTAGTGGGACGTGAACAGTGGGGAGAAGTGGTTTTGCAGAGCCTAGAGGTCATTCCAGAGCCTACAGAGAAGAACACCTGTGGGTTGTCATGATGTCCTCCGAGCTGGCAGAGCCCACTGGGAAAGCAGTCTGGCCTCCTGGAAGGAGCCCTGGCCTGGAGCAGGTTCTCGGGCCTCCGTGCGTTGTCCCACGGTCTTCAGGAAGACCATGGTCACAGGCCATTTGGGACACCCAGCCTAGTGATATTCCCTGAACCACATACCAGTAAACAGATAAGGTCATTGCAGATTATCCCCAGAAAATAGAGAGGATGAGTGATTGATGATAAAGGTCGGGGAGCGATCAAAGGAGGCCTCTCAGAAGAGGGAGCGGCGTTAAGTTCAAAGGATGAGAGGAGCCACCTTGGGAAGCAAGCAGGACAAAGGGGAGGAGTCAACCCTGAAATCCTGGGTCACCTTGACCAGCTACTGGGCCCCAGGGTCGGTGTGAAGGTCAAATGCTGATTGTGCTGAGGCAATTTAAAGCAAGTGGAAGCTAAAAGAAAAAGGCTCATCCATCTTAGAGTGGGGTTGGCAGTGGGGTCAAGAGGCTGGGAGACAGCTGGCACCCTCTTCCTCTTGGGAAACCTCAACACAATCTTGGTAATTACATTCCCCAGAAAAGGAGTAAATGGAGTCTGCCCAAAGCCTGTGTCCCTGATGGACCACAGTTTTCTCCCTGCCCCTTTCACCCGTGACAACATTTTCCACTCCTCCTTCCTTTCCCTTCTTCTCTCTCTGCTGCATTTGCTCCTAAGGGCTGTAGCCGCCTAGCCCCAGGCCCTCCATGGTGGCCCAGCCACAGGGACACCCACCCCTTCCAGGCCACAGAGGCTGCTGCCCCTCGGATTCTCATCACCCCCTTGTGTCCAGTGTGTCACCTGGGTGGTGAGCTTTCCTTGGCCAGCAGCTGTGAAGTGGAAGCTACTCTTCTGAGCCACTCTGTCTAGCCCCTCTTTGAAGTCTCCACTTCTGGAGCTGTCTGGTGGGCTGTCCCCATGGGTGTGCAACTCCCACATAAAGCAGCCCGTGGAGGACGCGGGCCTCAGTGCAGAGACACACAGGCCTCACTTAGATGGCGAGGAAAGCCTAGATGTTCCTTCCCTAGGGATTTTAGAAATGGCTTTTTAAGCTTGTTGGAAATTTGTTGAGATTCTAGTGATTTTATAGATTAATTAGAGACAAATTGATATCACAGTATTGTCTACCTGTCCACTAACATAGTCTCCCTTTATTCTGTTTTCATTGATATTTTTCAGAGAAGTTTTATAGGCTTTCAGATGATTTCTTTACCTTTCTTATTAGACTTTTTCATAAATATGTTAGGATTTTTTTGTTATGCACATGACTGTTTTCTTTCTCTCTCTTTTTTATTATAAACAACAGTAAAGTACATTGAAAACTATGTGAATGGTTAGGAATAAAATACACAGCCATGGACCCGTGACACAGGCCAAGAACAGGACTGCACCCCCACCCACAGAGGTCACCACTCTCCTAAATCACCTGTGTTTATATTGCCCAACAAAGCAGTGTTTGGATCTGCCTGTTATGTGCACTTTATATAAACGGATGGTGTGCATTCTTCTGTGACCTGCCTCTTTCCCCTAATGTGGTTTAGATCCAGCATGGTGATGCCTAGAGCTGGCTGTTGGGTGCTCATTTTCCCTGAAATGCAGATTCCACTCTGTGACTGGGCCTGACTCATGTGCTCCTTCTGCCGCTGGTAAGCATCCAGTGGTTTCCATACTGGTGGGAGCAATGCCCTACAGGCCGTGCCTGCCACCTGGTGCACGTATGTGAAGAAACTGATAGAATCACTGGAATGCAGGTTGGGTGCATTTTCAGCTTTGCTAGGTCATGACAAACAGTTTTCCCAAACAGTTGCACCACATTTGACTTTCACCAACATAGAAAGCAAGTTCTGTTTCTCCATATTCTTGCCCATACATGGTGTTGTTCATTTAAAATATTTTTGCCAATCTGATAGATATAAAATATCATCTCTTTGTGGTTTTAATTTGCATTCCTTTGATTGAGATTGTAAGAATTTTTTTCTTTGTCTAATTTTTTTATTCTTCCATTTCTGTAAAATTCCTACTTATTTCTTTGGCCTATTTTTCTATTGAGTTGTTTGACTTTTCTTATGAAATCTTAGGCATTCTTTAAATAGTCTGGGTACTATTTCTTAATGGGTTATGTTATGCAAATATCTTCTCCAAGTGTGTGGCTTGTCTAACCACTTTTTTTATAGTGTCTTTTCATGAGAAATAGTTTATAATTTATTTTAGTCATATTTATCAATCATTTCCTTTATGGTGTGTTCTTGCTTTGTCTTGTTGAAGAACTTCTTCCTCACTTCAAAGTCATAAAATATTTTCTATATTCTCTTCTAGAATTTGTATAGTTTAGCTGTAAGTTAGAAATGTATTTTTTTGACGTGATTTGAAGTGAGGTCCAATTTTGTTGTTTTGATTTGCATAGTCACTTGTCTTAGCATTATATATTGCAAAGTCTGTTCTTTTTCCAACAGATCTGCCAAATCATCTGTCATATATCAAATGCCCATATATATGGTCCTTTCTTGTTTTCTTTTTTGTTTCTTTCCAAAGCCCCAGTACATAGTTGTATATCATAGTTGTAGAGTTGTAGCTCTTCTGTGTGTGACACCGCCTCAGCATGGTGTCACACCATGCTTACAAGTGGTAAGTAGTTCCACGCCCAGGATCTGAACCAACGAACCCCGGGCCACCGAAGCGAAACTCGAGAACTTAACTGCTACGCCACTGGGCTGGCCCCGTTTCTTAGGTTTTCTATTCTGTTCTGCTCTTGTCCTTGAACATCCTGCAATAATGACGCACTGTCTTAACTACTGCCACTGTGTTATGAGTCTTATTATCCGATAGGGCCTTTATTCTGCCTTGCTCTTTTTCCTCAATGTGCATTGGACTTTACTTCCGAGTAAATTTTAGCATTAACTTGCAAGTTACATGCGCACACACACACACACCATACACACACACCTTAAGATATTGAATGCAACTATATTGAATCTATAGAGGTATAATAAGTCTTCCAATTTATCTCTCCACTTGTTCAGATCTACTTTAATATCTTTTCCTAAAGTTGTATAATTATACTTTATAATTTTTATAATTATTACTTTATTATTAATTAATTGACTTATTTATGTTGCCTTTTCTCACTGGCTAAGACCTCCAGAGAGCACTGAAGACAAGCAGTGATAGTAGCACCCTTATCTTATTCCTGATATTAAAGGAAAGGCATTCAACATTATTCAACATTTCACCATTATTTGTAGTATTTGTTGTACTTTTTAGAAAGTATCCTATATCAAGTTAAGGAACTTCTTTTATAGTCTTACTTTGCTAATGATATTTTATTTTATCGTGAATTGGTGTTGAATTATATCAATGCAAATCTTTAGAAATGTCATCTAATTTTTCTCTTGAATGTATAATGTGGTAAATATATAAGGTTAAAATAGCCTTAGACATCAAATTTTATTTTGTTGAATATTAAAATTACTATAAATTTTATATTTTTTAACATTAGACTAAGATAACTTATTTTGTCCTTTCATTTTTAACCTTTACTTTTTCAAATCAATCAGTTTATTGATAATTCAAATAAATACAATATTATCATTTCTTTTAACTCACCATTGCTTCTTGTATCTCACCTTTTCATGTTGGATTTCTTTTTATTTTGAGTACTTTCTCTGTAAACGTTTTCAAGAGTCTGTGGACAATGAATTTTCTGAGCCTATGTGTGTCTGCAAATGTGTATCACCTTTTCTCTTAAAAGGTAATCTGGCTGCCCATAAAGTCCTAGGTTCCAAATTTTACTCCCCACAACCCCCTGTCTTGAAATATATTTCTCTTTGAATGCTGTGTGGTCAGTGGAAAATCTTCAGTCTGATTCTCATTCTTTTGTGTGTTTATTTTTAAAATATTTTATTGTGAGAAAATAATCATAGCACAAAATGTACCATTTTAATTGTTTTTAAGTATACATTCGCTAGTATTCAGTACATTAATATTGTCGTGAGACCATCACCACCATCCTTTTCTAGAACTTTTTCATCTTCCCCGACTGAAACTCTTTACCCATTGAATACTAACTCACCATTCCTCCCTCGCCCAGCCCCTGGCAGCCAGCATTCTACTTTCTTTCCCCATGGATTCGACCACTCTAGATACTTCATATCAGTGGAATCATCTAATATTTGTCCTTTTAGCATAATGTCCTCAAGTTTCCTCCATATTGTAACATATGTCAGAATTTCCTTTTTAAGACTGAATAATATTTAATTATATGATTATACCTTATTTTGTTTATCCATTGATCTGTTGATGGACACTTGGGTTGCTTCCACCTTTTGTCTACTATGAATAATTCTGCTATGAACATGGGTGTACAAATATGTCTTTGAGTACCTGCTTTCAGCTCTTTTGGATATATATCCACCAGTGGAATTGCTGGATCATGTGGTAATTCTATGTTTAATTTTTTGGGGAACCACCATATTGTTTTCTACAGAGGCTACACCATTTTGCATTCCCACCAGCAATGCACAAGGGTTCAAATTTCCCTACATCTTTACCAACACTTGTGATTTTCTGGGTTTTTTTGATAATAACCATCTTAATAGGTACAAACTGGTATCTCATTGTGGTTTTGATTTGCATTTCTCTAATAATTAGTAATGTTGAGCATCTTTTCATGTGCTTATTAGCCTTTTGTTTATCTTCTTTGGAGAAATGGCTATTCAAGTCCTTTGCCCATTTTGGAACTGGGTTGTTTGGGTTTTTTGTTGATTTGTAGGAGTTCTTTATATATTCTGGATATTAATCCCTTATCAGATATATGATTTGCAACTATTTTCTCCCATTCTGTGGGTTACATTTTCACTCTGTGATGGTGTCCTTTGATGGAAGTACTTAATTTTGTTGAAGTCTAGTTTTTTTCTTATGTCGCCTGTGCTTTTGGTGTCATACTCAAGAAATCATTGCCAAATCCAATGTCATGAAGTTTTCTGCTGTGTTTTACTCCAAGAGTTTTTTAGTTTCAGCCCTTACAAGTAGATTTTTGATCCATTTTGAGTTAATTTTTATATATGATGTAAGGTAAGGGTCAAGCTTCATTCTTTTGCATGTGGATATCCAGCTTTCCCAGCCGGGTTAGTTGAAAAGACTATCCTTTCCCCACTGAATGGTCTTGGCACCCTTGTTGAACATTGTTGACCATATATGCAAGGGTTTATTTCTGGACTATGTTCTATCCCATTGGTCTATATGTCTGTCTTTATGCCCATACCACGCTGTTTTGATTACCGTAGCTTTGTACTAAGTTTCAAAATCAGGAAGTGTGAGACCTCCAACTTCATTTTCCTTTATCAAGATTTTTTAGCTATTGATTCTCATAGCTAATTCTTTTGCATTTAGTCTCCTCCCATTTCTAGTCAAGTATTCAGAAAATGTATTATGTATGAAACCATTTTGAAAGAACTACTCAAAAACTCCCTGTAATAAAATAAAAAATTAATTCAATAAAGGAGAAACAAGAGATATGTAAATTATCTGTGATTAATTAACAAGCAGTAAAACAGTTGCATGTTATAATTATTAATAATATAGCTGTGAAGCTTAAGACAATTGTTAAGAAATGATTCCTAAGAAAGGAGAAGCATGAAAATTAAGAGCAATTTAGAATATTTTAAATAAAAAGATTTCAAAAAAGAGAGCAGGTAGTGCAGAAAGGGAATCACACTGAACTGACTATATATGTTAATTAATGTTCAGTTTGGATAAAAAAATGAATAGACATGTGTGTGTTACAAATCTAAGTGAAATACTAGAAGAAAAAATAATACATATAATTTTTAAGAAATATTACAGGGAAAATAAAAACAATCAAGTGAGTTAAAGATAGTAAAGACTAAAAAAAAACAAACAATAAAACTTAAGAAGTAGAAAACACTAAAAAAGATGATGAAGAAAGGTCTAAATAAAAATGTCATCCCTCTACCCTACTGCCACTCCACCAAAAGAAAAAATGGAACAGGTTAAATTCCCAGTTAAAAGACAGATACTCTGAAATTGAGTAAAGGATTAAATTTTGTCTATAAGTTATTAGGTGAGACACCGCTGAATAAAATGACCAAAAAGGTAAAAAATGTAAAGGCATAGACAAAAATATAACAAGCAATATTACATGAAGAATGAGGAGCAGCAATACAAGTAGCAGAGTAGAATTCAAGATGGGAGGGTGTACAGGAAACTAAAGTATTTTATGTTGATAAAAGATAGAAACCACCAAAAAGAGAGAGCAGTCGCATTAGCTTTGAAATGTTGAAAGTAAAGCAGTTAGGCTTATGAAGATGCGCGATTTATCCATCCAGGTGGGAGATGTCAAAGGGGAAGCCAGCTGGGGGTCTGGAAGATCCTAGGGTTCTGACACCTGCAAAAAAAAGACCCCACGTTGCAGATAAGCGAGTGGATCTCAGGAGTCAAGATGCTGTTCGTGATGCTTTGCTGCCCTACTGTGGGTCACAGTGCACCTGCCTGGACTGCAGTGTGGTCCACGGGGCCCTCCAGACTAAGGATGCTGTTCATGACACTCTTTCCCACCGCTATGGAGCACAGTGCACCCTGTGGGGCCCGAGATGTCGTTATCGTTCTCAGATTCCCCTTGGACCACACCACAGTCTAGGAGGGGATTCTGAGCAGCTTCCTCATTTTGAGATTCTCCATGGAGCACACCACCTGAGATTCTCATGGAATGTCAGAAGTCAGGCTTCCATTTGTGAATGCCTCTGGGAAGCACTGTGCACCTCTCCTGGAACATCAGTGTAACGCATGAGCTTCTCATGGTTTCTGGCCCCACGGTCACTTCTCTGAGTCTACCACGAAGAGACTTTTCCCATTCATCCTGACCTGCCTCCCAACGCCTGCATTTACTAAAAATCAAAGGGTGGGAACGTGTGAGGAAGAGGGAGATTCAGGGGCTTGGGATTCACTGTCAAGATCATTTCAAGTTCATATTGATTATTTACAGTTGTTTTTATATTTGAAATATTAACATTTAAATTTTAAAATACAAAAAAATTTAATTCTTAAAATCGAAATTTTAAATTCTCACTTTTAATGAAACGTGAACATCCTCTTTTGTTCTTGTCTTTTCCAGAGTTCTCAGGGGCTGTGGTCTCACACCTTCTTCTGGGGCAATGATGGGCCATTTCCAGCAGGGACGGTGCAGCGTCACCCCAGATGCCTGACTGCCACACACCTCCAGAGCATCGCACTGTCTAAAAAGTAAGTTCCATGTTCATGGGGTCCCTTGTGACCATGCAGAGGGG
Source organism: Diceros bicornis minor (assembly GCF_020826845.1). Taxonomy (NCBI): domain Eukaryota; kingdom Metazoa; phylum Chordata; class Mammalia; order Perissodactyla; family Rhinocerotidae; genus Diceros; species Diceros bicornis. The sequence continues at coordinate 77,935,928 of NC_080744.1, forward strand.
CAAGTGCAGTCAGCATCTCTAACAGCAGAGCTCATAGTGGTCCTGGGAGCAGATTGCCTGGAAATCAGATCTAAAGCCAGGGATAGAGTATTATTTATCCACTAACGTCCATTGAGAAAGAATTATGAAGTGAATTTCATATTGCATTAGAATTTGTGTTTAGAATACTAAACATTGTTCTTAACAAGAACATGACTGTAGTGAATGACCAGCAAGTGACTTGATCACACGAGTGCAAAATTTACTAAGTCGGTCTGTTGCCATTGGTTGCTATCATGATTGATTTTTAAAGTATTATAAGAGTAATGTAAACAAAAACAAAAACCAAAAAGTCTCATCATGAAACATATTAATTGCTTTCCTTTTTAATATTTCCTTTTAGTTCTTGTCCAGAAATACAATATTATTTTTTTGTGAGGAAGATCAGCCCTAAGCTAACATCTATTGCCAATCCTCCTCCTTTTTTTCCCCTTTTCTCCCCAAAGCCCCAGTAGATAGTTGTATGTCATAGCTGCACATCTTTCTAGTTGCTGTATGTAGGACACCACCTCAGCATGGCCAGACAAGCGGTGCATCAGTGTGCACCCGGGGTCTGAACCCAGGCCGCTAGTAGCGGAGCGCATGCACTTAACCGCTAAGCCACGGGGCTGGACCCCAGAAATACAATTTTTATCCAGTTGATAGCATAGCAGAGCAATTCTTTTGCCTTATGACTCTTCAAACAAACATTTTCATTTACTTTTTTGCCTATTTTTCATTTTGATAAACTTCAAATCTGCAGGAAAATGGAAAGAATAGTACAGTGAACACACATGTTCTTCACTTGGATTTACCAATTGTTTACCCACAAACACACACATATATACCTAGAGAGATAGTGAATATGTATTTGTGTGTCTCGTGTATGTGTGTATTCAGTTTTTTTCTCTGAATCATTGGAAAGTAAGTTGTAGACATCATGACATACTTTGGCATGTATCTCCTAAGTTCATTGGCTGTCTTCTTCAAAACTCCTACACCATTATCACTGTGGAATTTAACATTGATAAAGTCATATTAACCAATATATCGTCCCTATTCAGATACCTCTGGTTGTCCTCAAAATATTCTTCAGAGCTCTTTTCCCCTATCTAGCATTCAGTTAAGTTTCATGCAGTGAATTTGGTTATATCTCTTTAAATCTAAACCAAACCCTGCTTTTGTTTTTGTCTTTTGTGATGTGACATATTTGAAGAATCTAAGCCATTTGTTTTGTAGAGTGTCTCACAGTCTGAGTTTGTCTGACTGTTTCCTCATACTTAGATTCAGGTAAACATTTCGTGTATTTACACCACATCAGTGGGCACACCATGTCATTATGACCTGGTATTGGTGATGATTAAGTTTGTTCACCTGGCTAAGGTGGCTTCTGCCAGAGCTCTCCTTTATAAAGTTACTGTTTTTTATTCCTTGTAATTAATAAGTAATCAGTGGGGTGAACATTGAGACCATGGGAATATTCTCTTCCCTAGCTAGTTTTCACCCGTTTTAGCATTATTGATGGCTGTATTATGAAGTTAACTAATCAGTTCATCAGTTCATCAGACTTTCTTCCCTGCCACATAGCCCTTCATTTTTCACCTGTTCCACAGTTGTGAGATCTCACACAAGGGAGTAGGTCAAGGCGGTCCAGAGGAGGACTCTGAAATTAGACATCTAGATACGCCTCTAGTATGCGTCTTGTCTCTGTCACACACTGACCGGATGACCTTGAGCAAATACTTCACCTTGTAACTCCTGGTGTCCTTATCCTTAAAATCAGGAGACAAAGAGTAACTACTGCATGTTGTGTCTGGCGGGGGTGGACCTCATGGTTGGCGCTCACTAAGTATCAGCTGTTAATTATTATCGGAGGCAGGGGGATGGGCTGAGTGCGATCCGATGCTGCTTCACCCCAGAGATGTTTTGTAAGCAATGAAAGCTGAATGGGACCTTTGACAAAAATGCTGATGGACCTGAATGACAGGGCAGAGGCTCCCCATGACCCAAATGGTCATATTTTTAAGTCCCTGCAGTTAGGAGGTTGCGTAGAGAAGCAAAATTGCCATGACAGGAAGCATCCTTCAGTGACCAATGTCCTGATGAAGTCCCCTCTGCCACGCTGGTTATTTCCAAGGCTCTCGTCACCCTTCACTCCTTCCCCTCACTGGCCTGGATCTCCCCGGTCTGCTGTCAGCTTGCCTTTCAGTCACTAGCAACCAAGTGGACTTTTTGTTTGGAGATTATTGGGTTTCTTTCTGTTTAGATCAAGTCTCCATAATTTTATTTGAGCTCTATTGCCATGGAATCTTCCTTGAGAACGTTTTAGAAATTTTACCAAGAAAATGGCTTGTGAATATACATGTTAGTTTAGAAGCTACACATGGGCATGGATTGGACTGAATCTTCAAAAAAAAAAGGTTGCCCTTGGAGAACGTTTTTAGCTAGAATATATTTTAAATGCTTCCTCTGAAAATTTCACTTGCCTAGCTTTCCTCCCCACAATTCTGGTTGTTTTGTTATTTTTTTGGTTTTTTTTTTGCTGAGGAAGATTGGCCATGGGCTACCATCCATGCCCATCTTACTCTACTTTATATGTGAGAGGCCTGCTACAGCATGGCTTGAACCTGCAAACCCTGGCGTACCGAAGCAGAGCGCGTGAACTTAACCACTACGCCACCTGGATGGCCCCCTCCCCACAATTCTTAAAAGCAGATAAGGGCTGGTGTTCTTAAAGAGTGGCTGCTGGCAGTGTGCCTCCTGCATCCAGTGTGTTTCCTGGCTTGCTGCTGGTAAGGCTAAGCTTGTGGAGATGGCCCTGTGGTGTCACCTGTTCTGCCTTCGGGGCTGATACCAACTCAGCCAGCCTGTGATAATCCAGGGCAAAGGATGGGCCCTGCGGACACCTCTGCATGGGCACCAGCCCGCAGCCTCCCTGAGATCTTACCACTTCCTCCTCCTATTTTCCTCCTTCTTAGCTGTTCACGTGCCAGGGACCCTCTGCCTGTCTCCGTGTCCCCTTGATGAGCTCCTCAGGGAAGGGACCATGATGCAGGCACGACATGATAGTTAATGGGATGGGTGAAGCACAGTTAAAAATCAAATCTCTGGTTCTGCATAAACACAGAGGAAATCACTTGGGTTTCATTCGAATGTGTGGCTGGAAATATTAGGGCTGCCTGTTTCCATTTCCCAATGTGTATCCCATGGAGTTTCTGTCCACTTGGAAACCTAAGTTAGCTGGTCTTGAGTGAATAGCAGACTCCCAACCTGTGTGCTTGAGAATGGCCTGGAGGCAGCTTGAAGCCAAGGAAAAGCCCCTGTAGAGGAGCCCCCGCCCCCGACGCCTGCAGGTCCTGAGTCTTGCTGGGGGGACCAGCCTTGGGCTGGGTCCATGAGCCTCCCTCTTCCTGCTCCCTTCACTTCCCTGCTCCTTGCCGCAGCTGCAGAGGTGGGGCCATCCTCTCCTGCAGCTGCTCCCCCAAGGGACCAAATCCGGAGTCCCAGGAGCTCATGTTCTTCTATGGCAGGTGTGTTCAGTGCACTGCGTCTGTCCATGTCATGCCCCCACACTGAGCTGTAATCCCAGGAAGGATGGGCCCTGGAGCAGCCCAGGCTGGGTGGCACACCCAGACTGTGAGAGGGGCAGCAGTCAGGAGCCTGAGGTCTGCCTGGGGAACCAGGCTCTGCTCATTGGAGCCGAAATGTGGGGCAATGGGGTGGAGGTACTGGGCAAGATAGGCTTGTCCTTCCATCTGTGTGAAGCCTTAGCCCCATGGTCTCTGAGGTTCTCAGGTCCCTGGATCAGGTGCTCACTCCTCGCTTTCTAGCTAGGTAGCCATGTTTCCCATCTGCCCAGTGGGGACAGCCGACCCTGTTGGGTCAGCCTCCCCGGGTGGGTTTGGGATGGTTGGTCCCTCCGTCCCAGGTGCTGAGTGTTGGAGGGCAGGTGGTGTGTTCGCCTTCCTCCTCTGCCCTGTCTTCTGTTTGTGCACCAGGGCTTCCACAGAGCAGACCATTTCCTGACCCGTAAGGTCCACAGTCACAGTTGTCATGGCAGAAATGACCCATGACAGAGAGAGTGCTAAAGCCCACGAGGCCCACGCAGGGTTGTCCCTCTGAGTGCTTTAACATTTTCTTCGAACTGTTTTAAACGGAAATTCGTTTAAATCCACCCTTCCTCCTTGAGCAGAGGGGTCTGCAGGTGAAGGAGGGTGAGCAGCCATCTCAGTTTGGCCCCACTGCAGCCACATGTCCCCAGCTTCCCCTTCTGAGGATTGATCTAAGAGTTCCTACCCACAGGGGCTGCCGGGGATGTGCTGACACGGTTTCCATCAAGAGACCTCGAGCCCAGCTCCTGGTTACACCAAGGCCTGGGTGTGGGGCTAAGTGTGGATCACCTCTCTGGGCCTCAGTTTCCTCATCTCTGAACTAGGGATGGTGGTGGCGGTACCCACTACACAGAGCTCAAGTGAAAACAAAGTGAGTTCATTCATGAGAAATAGTCAGGACCGTGGCACTTGCTAAGAATGCTAGAAATCATAGTTATAAGTATAAGGGCCTACGGGAGTGCCTAGCTCAAAGTGAGTGCTCTATGAATTTCAGCTCCCTTCCCTCTGCCCTCCCATTCACTTTGACTCTGTTATTATTATGAACAACTGCATTGTGAAGTCACAGCACAGCGCTGCTCCTGAGGTCATTTTGCCGTAGGTGGGGTTGCGTGCATGAGGGTCAGGCCCCGAGAGCTGTGATTCAGTATTTTTGGTCTGCTGTTCATGGTTTTCTTGTGTCACGGTGCCCAGAATTAAGAGCTCATTGTGTCTACCCAGGGCACTGCAGACTTACTGGGAAATGAGACTGCCCTTTGAGCCCATGGCCCCCCCACTGGCCACTTCTTACCTCCCCAGTTGGGTGACGTGGCTGGTTAACACCTGGCCCCACCTGAGCTTCCTCGTGTGCCACCCTTCCTCAGGTCTCAGACCCTCTCCTGGCCTTTCCATCCAGACCAGAGGCTGTTCCTCTGGGGCACAGGAGAGCTGCAGGGACTGCGGGAGCCAGCTGGCTGTGCTCGCAGCCTTTCTTCTGACGCTCACCATAGGGCCCCATGTGACCCGTGCACTCCTCAGCTGGTCTTGAATCCTGTGCTCCCAGCTGCACATCTAAGTGCACATCTAACATTTCACATCATAAATTTAAATAGAGGCAAAAAATGTCATTTCTAGCATACTGTAAATAATGGCATTTTAAAAAAGCACAGTTCTATCACTTTCCAAAAATATATACTGTGGACTATAAATAGCTTCATCCATTCCAAATACATGGCAGGATTCTTCTTCACTTTTAAGGTTTACACTATTTTGTTTTCTTCTTGAATTTGTATTTCTATTCCACATCCCCTACAGAGCTTTATCATAATTTTCTTTTTTTTTTATTGATGTTTTAATAGTTTTTAACATTGTGAAATTTTGGGTTGTACATTTTTGTTTGTGCATCACCATATATATGTCTCCCTTCACCCCTTGTGCCCACCCCCCACCCCCATAGCCCCTGGTAACCACAATACAGTTTTCTCTGTCCATGTGTTGGTTTATATTCCACATATGAGTGAGATCATACAGTGTTTGTCTTTCTCTTTCTGGCTTACTTCACTTACCATAATACCCCCAGGCCCATCCATGTTGTTGCAAATGGGACGATTTTGTCTTTTTTTAATGGCTGCTTGAAAGTTACTGATTATTCTGTCATATTCCTTTGCATATGTGTGTGTGTGTGTATATACAGACATATATATATATATATATTTATACACAGATATATATGACAAAACATTTCTTTTGGCTTGAGTTATCATTACCATTTATAGTTTGTTAGTGAACGATTAATGAAAACAGCAAAATTACTTACAAAATAAAATATAACAGAAAAGAGTCTGTTAATAAGATAGAAGATAGAGAGACACCTGGGGAGACCTGGTACGAGGAATCATTTGCTGTCTCTTTGCGTGGTGCCTGGAAATTTCCCATTCCAGGGCAGTGGGAAAGAAGAGCATGCAGGGCAGGCATCTTCCCCACAGAGGAATTTTAGGACAGATTATATGTTGAAATTTGAGAATTTGAAAGTTGATTGTGTAAAAGCTTTCCATGCTCATGTCCCCTTGAAAACACTTAGTGTCCCCCAGGGCTGCCCGGGCTTACGTTGAGGACCACTGCCCCAGGCTCTCCCTGCTCACTCAGGTCTACATCTAGTCCCCTGCCAAGGTCAGGTGTGACTCGCAACGACCCAGTGGACACCTCACCATCACCATCCACACTGCTGCACCCCCTTTGTGCTCACTTCTTGAACTGAGACCCCAACCTCCCCTACCCCTTCAGCTTCCCTTGGAACCATGGAATCTTCTACAATGCAGTTGTGTCCTTTGTATCTTTGTGGCCTTCCAAGAATCTGTGTGGACCGAGAGTCTCCCAGAGTTGTTCAGAGAGGGCATTTTGTTTTAGGTACTTTAATAGTATGTCACACCTGGGATCTTTCTTTCCTGAAGTCAACACACCCCTCCATGTTGGCTGCAGTGTCAGGGGTAAGATTTCTGCATGTGGCTTTCTCTGTGGAGCAGTGGCAGAACGTTGTACCTCGGGGTGGGCTTGTTGGCATCTCCAGTCAGGAAACCTTAGTCACCAGGACTTGGCTTCAGGGCCGCCTCCTCAAAGTGCAGGTGCCGAGCCATGGAAAAGAAGCACAGTCCCCAGTGAGATAAGATGAGCATCAGTTCTTTAAAGGCTTGTACCCTCAGGGGCAGTTCTTGAATCTTCTGTCATGAGAGGGGGCCTGCTATCCACATGGACACTGTGCCACCACGAATATGTGCTTGTGGGTCAACCAGTTAAGATAATGCCAGGAGAACAGTTTCTACTGGAGTCATTTTTCAGCACTTTGCTGAATTCCCTTTGTATATTGTGGGCGTTCCTAGAGTATGCAAAGCCCAATGCACGGACGAAATCATTTGTTAGCATGTGCCAAAACTTGAACTCATTGATAAGGGACCTGCAAGAAGATAAATGGTCTGGCTCCAAGAGCATTTGAGTAACTAGGATTTATAAAGTCAGCTGGAAAAGAAATGCAGAAACAAGATGCTAAGTTAGGCTAACTCTCTATAGAACAATACAAATGATACCTTATCTGGGGTTAACGTTTTTACTGGGGGCAGTAAAAGTCATAATATCGATTTCTGGAGATTAACCTCTAACTTTACAGGGCTGTAAATCCTCTGCATTTCTATCAGTTGTGAACTGTTAGACACATAATTATGATACTTCCCAAAAGTTTCAGAATAGGATCAAACAGGCTTATTAGTCAGTGTTCTAGCAGAATATCAAAAAGTCAAGCAATAATAATTTTTCCTTTTTTATTTTCAAGTTTGGGATAAATTTTTCTGTAACAATTAGCTAAAAAACAAAAGATGGCTGACAAATTACGAGTGATCATGTAGCACCATCAAGGTGCTGCCTTTTGGCCTGCACAATGACCTTGAGCCCTCATGTAGAGGCTGCAAGGGCATCTGTGATAGGCAGCTTCTGACATGGCTCCCAATCATCCCTGCCTCCTGACATCCACATCCTTGTGTTTTTCCCCTGCCCTTGTGTGGAGGCTGGACCTGGGGACTTGCTCCTAATACACATAATACAGCAGACGTGATGGGCTGCCACTTCTGAGATCAGGTTACAAAAAACTGACTTCCCTCATGCTCATACTCTCTCTGACTCTTCTCGCATACTTGCTCTGATGAAACAAGCTGTAACTTTGTGATCTCACCAGTGGAAAGGTCCATGTGGCAAGAAATTGAGGGCCTCAGTTTAACAACCCTCGAGAAAAAGTTCAACCAACAATCACATGAGTGAGCTTAGAAGGAGATGCTTCCCTGGCTAAGCCTTCAGATGAAACTACAGCCCCAGCCAACATTTTGATTGCAGCCTCGAGAGACTCTGAGCGAGATAACTCAGCTAAGCTACACCCTGATATGTGACCCACAGAAGCTGTGAAATAATAAATGTGTTGTTTTAAGTAACTAAATTTTGAGATAATTTGTTTTGCAGCAATAGATAACCAATATAGCATCCATGAATTTTTATAGTATTGACTGTACTTGCTGATGTGCTTCTCAACAGAGCTGTCATTCATTTCTTTCTCTGCTTCTCCCATCTTTCTTCTCCATCCTTCTCTCCTGTTCTTTCCCCTATTCTTTTCTTTATTAATATTCCTTTCTTGATTCCTGTCTCATTTGGGTTCCCCTTTTCTGGCAGCTGTGATTATGTCTTTGGTGATTGATTAGAGAGGCTTGAACTTAGAGGCAGCTTACTTGTGGAGACAGTGTGCAGTTCCGAAAAAAATCCTCCATCCTTGACCAATAGCAAAATAATTTTCTTTGTTAAAATCAATTGCTTCAACTTGCTGTGACTATTCTCTCCAGAGCTGCAAGGCTTCTTATTTGGTCTTGAGCCAATGCTTAGTGTTTGAGCAAAATTGGTTTCAGCATTGTTTCCTCAGGGGATTGTGGACATACATATTTTCTGCTTAAAAATGCAGTTTCTTTCTTGAATCAAACAGCTGATCCTGTAAACTTGAACTTCATATTCATCAGTTTTAACATAGAAACAACCTTTCAAAAATGATAAGTTTTTTTGAATGATACAAAAGTTACCCAAAGCAAATCTTCTGAAAGAATGGTATTCCAGAGGGTTTTATTAGGTTTCCAAAGTTATTTGTTTAAGAGTATATTTGCAAGTAAATAAATAGATAAAAACAACAATAATAATCATACCTAACCCTTTTTTGCTATCCACTATGATCCAGGGCCTGTGTTATATAATCACCACCACAACCGTGTAAAGGAGGAACGTCTATTCTCATTTCAAAGATGAAGCAATGAGAACCAGAGACTAGAAGTAAATTGTCCTGGACAATTTGTTCACATGCCTGTGTGGATTAGCATTTTAAGATGAGTGTTTCTAGTGACTAAAGGTTAAAACCCAGGTAACTAAAAAAAAAAAAAAACTAGTAGATTAACACATTAGGTCATAAAGTTGCCAGGTAATTAATTACAGAAAGCATGGTGGGATCTTAAAAATCTATCTATCTCAATTTCATCAATTTAAAATTTTCAAATCCATCCAGAGTGATGTCATCCATAGGGATATCTTTTTCCTTTTTTATTTGTTTGTTTGTTTAGGTAGACTGGCCTTTCTATTTTACTAGTCACTAATGTGTATAAATATTCAAGTAATATTTGGACTATTAAAAAGCCCAAAAGCTGAAATTTTCCTGTGCTTGTGAAATTTAAATAATTTTTTAGTAGAAAAGAGCTACTGCATCTACTCCCTTTATTTCACTTACCAAAAAATGCTGGAAACTTCCAAGTGTGAATGTCCAGCCCACTGGTACTTCTCTCCAAATGTTTCTTAGACAGCTTTCCCCACCTCACCCCTTAATAGACACACACACACACACACACATACTTATGCAAACATGCACACACTCATGCACGCACCCAACCCATGCCCAACATAAACACATGTACACACAATCATACACTGGCACACAAAAGCTCACACACACACACTCCTGAACACATGCACAAACTCACGTGGACACGTACGCACACATGCAAGCGTGTCTCAACACAGACTAGCAAATGGACACCTATAAACATATGCACGCATGGTCTATCATCCATTTATAATTATCTTCTATATTATATGATGTATAGATTGTTTCTTTTTTTTTTTTTTGCATATGGATATCTATTTGTTCCAACACCATTTGTTGAAAAGTCAGTCCTTTCTCCATCGGATTGTACCTTTGTCAAAAAGCTGTTCCCTATTTTTTGTTCATTGATCTATGTGCCTCACCTTTCGCCAATACCAAGCTGTCGTCACCAGAGTAGGTTTATAATGCATTTTAAATTGGGTAGTGTGAATCTTCCAACATTTTCTTCTTTTTCAAAATTGTTTTGCCCAATATAGTTCTTTTATCTTTCCATATAAGTTTTAGAATCAGCTTTTCCTTGTCTACAAAGAATCCTTCTGGGATGTTGATTGGGATTGCTTTGAAATCATAGATCACTATGAGAATAATTGACAACTGAACTGTACTGTATTTTACAATCCATGCAAACAGTACACCTCTCCATTTATTTAGGTCATCTTTGGTCTCTTTCATCTGAATTTTGTAAACTTACAATTTTGTTTCTGAAATGTGTCTTTGTTCTGTTGTTCTCCAAGTCTGTACACATCCTGTTCTATTTTTTTAGCTCTGTCCACACCTCCCCCAGCCCACACTTGCATGGACACCAGCCCTCTACCTCTTTTTTTACAAAGTTCCTAGCTATTTTGCAGATGAGAGATCACTTCCTTAGAGGAGCTCCCATCCTCTCCCCTAATCCAATGTAGGGCAGGTTCCTTTCCCATGTGCTTCTGTACCATCTTGTCTCTCCCACGGCACTAAGCACTGTGTGATGTAACTGCTTCTTCAATTTGTTTTTTTAGGTCACCAGCCTGAATACCCTTCGAAGGCAGAGACAGTGCCTGATTGTAGATTGTGTCTTTGACATATAACAGAGAGCAAGGGCTCAGTTAACAGCAGTTAATTCTAGAAATGGAGAAACAAAGGAATGAAGGGAAATGAAAGAGGGGGAAGGTAAATTAGCAGTTGTTGAGGTTCTACTCTGTGTCAGTCACTATGACAGGGCAGAGATGATAGAGAGAGAGAGAGAGAGAGAGAGAGAGAGATAAATAGAAAGAAATTGACAGAAAGATGGACAGTCATTAGACATTGAATTAGACAAATAGAAAAATGTAAAGCAAGATATAGAGGGAGAGAGGAAGGGGGGATAGGTATAAATAGATGGATGGATAGATAGAAAGATAGACAGATATTCAGACAGACAGGTAGACAAGCAGATAAAGGCAGATAATGAGATGACTACATTGATAGGCATATAGCGATAGATAGACAAATAGGTTGAAAGACAGATAGATAGTCGTAGAGACCCACAGATGGACAGACAGAAAATTACTTGGTTAGATAGACAGATAGGTAGACAGGTAGTAGTAAGACAGATAAAAAGAGAGACAGGTAGATAGACAGACAGACACAGAGAAAATCAGGAAAAAGAGAGGTAGACTGACAGTGAGAAAGACAGATATTTATATAGATAGTGAAATAGATAGATAGATAAACCAATAATCAGATATACAGCCAAACAGGAAAAGACATAAATTAAAAGACAGACAGATAGATAGATAGGCAAGTAGGCAGATATGTAGGTAGGTAGTAATAGAGAGAGAAAGATGATAGGTAGGTAGGTAGGTAGATAGATGATAGAGATAGATAATATTTTTATTTAAGTTATAGTTAAGCTTAACAAAATTCTAAGAAAGATGTGGTATCTTCCACATGAATAGATGAGGAAATAAATTTAAAGAGGTTCGTGACTTCCAAAAGACCATGCTTGCCGAGAATGGCAGAGCCAAAATTCAAAATCAGCTCTACGTTTCTCCAGGGTTTTCCCTGCGCACCATCTCTTTTGCTTCCCCAACTCCCAACACCTGCTCACCAAACTGAACCTCTCTGTTCTTCTCTTGTTCACTTCTGCTTCCATACTTTAGCCCAGGCCCCTGTCATTTCTTGCTTATCTTATCTAAAAGCCTCAGTGGATAATGATGCTTAAAATATAGTGTATCCATGAACACAAGGGCAAAGTAGAAGGTAATAAAGTGAAAGTGAGCACCCTACTCTGCCCACGGTCCCATACTCCTGAGAGGCCATCACGGTCACAGCATGAGTCCCTCCTTTGGACATTTTTCAACACATGAGATTTCTTTTTCCTTTCAGTATTTTTAAATTACACTGTAATACATGGCTATTCGCATGTGCCTTAGAGAAATGTCGAGATTAACACCTATAGGAAAGGTCAGGTACTGGATGTGCCAGACTTGATTCAGCCATCCTCCTATGGAGAGATGATTATTTTTGATATTTCTAGCTGTGCTGCAAGGAGCATCCTTATATATGCTTCTTCGTGCACATGAGCAAGTTGACTTGAGGGAAAATACTGAGAGGCAGAATTGTAGAGTTACAGGGTACGCACATTAAAAAAATTAAATACTGAAAAAAATGCCCTCAACTGACCTCACCACTAGCCTAATATACTCCCCATAGCAGTGTAAAAAAGTACCCAGTTCACCTCGCCAGAAATGATATTTTCAAACTTAAGTTTTTTAGGGGGCCAATCTTATGGGTGAGGAGTTGGAAAGGTGTGATTAATGGTTATCTTATAGTTTAATTTATATTCTCTTTATTATTACTAAGGTTGATTATCTTTTTATATATCAGTTGGTCATGTGTGTTTCCTGTAAATTGCATATTCATATAATTTTCTGATTTTTATTGGTCTGTGTGTCTTTATCTAATTATTTGGGAATGTTCATCACCTACTCTGAATGCCAATCTCTTGCTCATTATATATTTTCCAAAATTTTCTCCTGTTCTGCTATATAACTGAAATTTTTACAGTATTTTTGGTCATTCAGAAGTTTGTTTATTGATTTTGCATTTTTTGCTATTATTAGTTTTATCAAATTTTTCTTTGATGGGCTTTTTGCTTTTTTATATTTTCAGGAGGCTTTCTGTATTAGTCAGGGCTGGCTAAATGCTACAGTAAACATTCCTCCCAGATCCTGGTGCCTTGACATAATACAACTTTATTTCTTGCCTAAGAAATAAAGTGTTGGATAGCATGGAGAGCTCGGATTCACAGGATCACATGTTTCTTCCGTGCAGTGGCTGCATCACCCCCCCAGGGTCTCAGACTCTCCACTGAATCCTCTCTAATGAGCTGGCAAATGAGGATAAGAGAGAAGTGGCAGATCCAGTGGGAGGTTTGGGGCCAGGCCTGGAAATGGCCCACTTTGCTTCCACATCACATTCCATTGACCAAAACTGAGTCATGTGGCCACACCTAACTGGATAGGGGTCCAGGAAATGTAATCTAGAAAAGTGCCCAGAGGAGAAGGAAAAGGGTATGATGAACGTCAAGCAGGGCCCCCAGCACACTTTCCTAACTCAAGGTCATAAACATGTTCAGTTGTACTTTTCTCTGGCACATTTATGGTTTTATTTTTTAGTTCTATGTATTTAATTTATGTGGAATTTGTTGATAAATGATAGTAAAAGAGAATCTAATTTTGTTTTTTCCGAATGGATTGCCAACTTATTTTATAGTATTGCCCTTCCCTCAGTGGATTTCCACGAGTTTGGGACATTCCCAGCGTTTATCGTTCTGTCCGAGAGCCGTGCTCTCAGCCTGGAGTGACAGGAGAGTTGACCAACAGAAGCTTCCTTGAAGATACCTCTATTTTCACAGGACAGAATCTGCGGTCAGTGCTGGCCTCGGATTGGCTGCTCAGTGATGTCAGGGCAGCATCTTTAGAGTTCTCTTTACATTTTCCAGGTGATCACAGGCTGGCACAGCTTCCTGTATCGAGTCGCTTTCAAGGTGGGAAGAACAGGGCTTCTATGCATGCCTCTTTTTTTAGGAAAGCAAAATGTTTCCCGAAAGTAGCCTAGCAGCTTGCCTTTCACAATTGAGGGCTTGTGGAGGAGGAAGAACTGGTTATCTGGATGCTTCCAGCTGCAAGAAAAGCTGGTAAAGCAGAAATCAGAGTTGTCTCGATTGGCTTAGACCAGTCACGACTTATCACATGGGGCTTAGCACATTGCAGCCAGGAACAGAAGCAAATAGCTGTGAACCAGCAAGGGGAGTGGGTATTAGACAATTAACAGCGCCTGCCACAATCATATGCAATCATATACCAAATTCTCTCCGTCTCCCTCTCTCCCTCTTTCCCTCTCTGCCTGTCTCCCTCCCTTTCTCTCTCTCTCTCTCCCTCCCTCCCTCTCCTTTTCCTCCTCCTCCTTTTTTTCTCTCTCTCTTTCTCTGTCTCTCTCTCTCTCCCTCCCTGTCACACACACGCACACACACACTCACACACACACACACACACACACTCACACAGGAACATGTCTCTGCAGGTTCTGTCCTCCTCCATTGGTCTGCGTGTCTCTGACTGCCGGACTCCACACTGATTTAATCCCAGTACATCTATGTTTGATGTGTGGTAGGATGCACTTCTGCGTCGACTTTGGTCTTTATCAAAATTGTTTTGGAATTTCTTGCTTATTTATTCTTCTAAGTTTTAGAAACTGTCATCATCCATAAAAAATTTTGTCCTTAATGCACTGACTTTATTATAAATATGAGAATTGCCATCTTAAAAATATAGTCTTCTCATCCATTTATTTTCCTTTCTACCCTTCAATAAATATTGTTTTCTGAAAAAAAAAAAAGATTTCTCTCATTTTTGTTGTATCATCTCTACTTAGTTACAGGAATTTTTTTTGGTGTAAGCTAATATGAAATGGATCTTTTTTTGTTGTTTTGTTAAATGCTTAATTGACTAATGTTGGTATATAGGAAAAGCATTGATTTTTGTATGTTGATCTTATTCCAGCCATTTAAAATGTTCTCATTTATTCAAATACTTAGTCATGGGCTTGTTCTGAACTTTGATGGAATTGCTTCTAAAGTTTTCATTATTAGGATAGGATATTAGGTATTATTCCATATTACGTTAGGATAATTCCTTTAAGTTTGGGATCAATACCTTTAATAAGTAAAGGAAGTTTCCTACTATTCCTGGTTTCTTTTTAGTGGTATAATGAATGATGTGAGATGATAATATGGTTTTTCTCCTGGAATTTGTTGATATAGCATATTAGCATTAGAATCATGTTTGGCTGTTAGTAACAGAGAGAAAAATGATACGGAATATAGTAAGAGGGGAATTTACTTCTCCCTCACATGAGTCTGGAGTGAGGCATTTCAGGGATGGCTATGGCAGCTCCAGAAAATTCCGTCACTTCCGCCTGAATCTCCATTCGTCCTTAGTCTCCATTATCAAAGACCCTCAATAGTGATGCAGCTCCAGGTCCCTTCTTTGTCTTCTTATGCCTTTTTCTACAGTTTGGATTCATTTGCTAATCTTTATTATAAGTTTTACATCTATATTTATAAATGACATTAGCCTATGATTTTCTCTTTTCTGTTGCTTATTTTCTAAATTTGACGTCTGAATTATTCTATCTTCAGTATCAACTAGGAATAAGTTCAGCTACAAGTAACCAAGTATTTTATCTATTTAGCTTGAACAAATAGGTATTTATATCAGAAAAATGATCAGAAGTCCAAAAGGGGGTGGTCTAGGGCTGGTACAAATGTTCAGTGATACTATCAGGGCTGGACTTTTTTTTTTTTTCCTACTCAGTTAAGCTTTTTTTTTTGTTTAATTATTTTATTGCACTCATATTGGTTTATATCAATATGATATATTGTAATTTCAGGTGTACACTATTATGTATCAGTTTCCGTATAGAAACTGCTCACCACCAATAGTCTAGTATTTATCCATTACCATACACATGTGCCCCTTTACCCTTTTTACCCTGCCCCCCACCCCCTCCCCCTCTGGTAACCACTAATCTGTTCTCTTTGTCCATGTGCTTGTGTATCTTCCACAAATGAGTGAAGTCATACAATGTTTGTCTGACTCTGTCTGGCTTATTTCACTTAACATCATACCCTCACAACCCATCCATGTAGTTGCAAATGGGATGATTGTATCTTTTTTATGGCTGAGTAGTAGTCCATTGTCTGTGTGTATATATACAATGGACTACATACATACATACATACATACACACACACACACCACATCTTCTTTATCCATTCATCAGTTGATGGGCACTTGGATTGCTTCCATGTCTTGGCTATTGTGAATAATGCTGCAGTGAGCATAGGGGTGCATAAATCTCTTTGTATTATTGATTTCATGTTCTTTGGATAAATACCCAGTAGTGGGATAGCTGGATTATATGGGATTTCTATTTTTAACTTTTTGAGAAGTCTCCATATTGTTTTCCATAGTGGCTGCACCAATTTGCATTCTCATCAGCAGGGTATGAGAATTCCCTTTTCTCCATATCCTCTCCAAAAGGTATTATTTTTTGCCTTGGTAATTATAGACATTCTGACAGGTGTGAGGTGATATCTCATTGTAGTTTTGATTCACATTTCCCTAATAAAGTGATGTTGAACATCTTTTCATGTGCCTGTTGCCCATCTGTATATCTTCTTGGAAAAATGTCTGTTTATATCCTGTGCCTATTTTTTGATCAGTTGCTTGTTTTTTTGATGTTGAGTTGTATGAGTTCTTTATATATTTTGGAGATTAATCCCTTGTTGGATATATGATTTGCAAATATTTTCTCCCAGTTGGTGGGTCGTCTTTTCATTTTGTTCATGGTTTCCTTTGCCTTGCAGAAGCTTCATAGTCTGATGTGGTCCCATTTGTTTATTTTTTCTTTTGTTTCCCTTGCCTAAGTAGACATGGTATTCAAAAAGATGCTTCTAAGACTGACACCAAAGAGTGTACTGTCTATATTTTCTTCTAGAGGTTTATGAATTCACATCTTAACTTAAAGTCTTTAATCCACTTTGAGTTAATTTTTGTATATGGTGAAAGATAATGGTCTACTTTCTGCTTTTGTTTGTGGATGTCCAGTTTTCCCAACACCATTTATTGAAGAGACTTTCCTTTCTCCATTGTATGTTCTTGGCTCCTTTGTCGAAAATTAGTTGTCCATAGATGTGTGGTTTTATTTCAGGGCTTTCAATTCTATTCCATTGATCTGTGTGTCTGTTTTTTGCACCAGTACCATGCTGTTATGATTACTATAGCTTTGTAGTATATTTTGAAGTCAGGGGTTGTGATGCCTCCAGTTTTGTTCTTTTTTCTCAGGATTCCTTTGGCTATTCTGGATCTTTTGTTATTCCATATAAATTTTAGGATTCTTTGTTCTATTTCCATGAAGAATGTCATTGGGATTCTGATTGGGATTGCATTGAATCTGTAGATTGCTGTAGGTAATATGGACATTTTAACTATGTTTATTCTTCCAGCCGATGAGCATGGAATATCTTTCCGTTTCTTTATGTCTTCTTCAATTTCTTTCAGTAATGTCTTATAGTTTTCAGTATATAGGTCTTTTACCTCCTTGGTTAAATTTATTCATAGGTATTTTATTCTCTTTGTTGTGATTGTAAATGAGATTGTATTCCTGACTTCTGTTTATGCTAGTTCGCTATTAGTGTACAGAAATGCAACTGACTTTTTTAAGTTGATTTTGTACGCTGCAACTTTGCTGTAGTTGATTATTTCTGATAGTTTTCTGGTGGATTCTTTAGGGTTTTCTATATATAGAATCATGTCATCTGCAAATAGCAAGAATTTCACTACTTCTTTTCCAATTTGGATCTCTATTTCTTTTTCTTGCCTAATTGCGCTGTCCAAAGCCTCCAGTACTATGTTGAATAGGAGTGGTAAGAGTGGGCATCCTTGTCTTGTTCCTGTTCTCAGAGGGATGGCTTTCACTTTTTCACCATTAAGTATGATGTTGGCTGTGGGTTTGTCACATATGGGCTTTATTATGTTGAGGTGCTTTCCTTCTATACCCATTTTATTGAGAGTTTTTATCATAACTGGTGTTGGATCTTGTCAAATGCTTTCTCTGCATCTACTGAGATGATCATGTGATATTTATTCCTCATTTTGTTACTGTGGTGTATCACACTGATTGATTTGCAGATGTTGAACCATTCCTGCATCCCTGGTATAAGTACCACTTGATCATGGTGTATGATCCTTTTAATGTATTGCTGTATTTGATTTGCCAATATTTTGTTGAGGATTTTTGCATTTATGTTCACCAGTGATATTGGCCTATAAGTTTCCTTCTTTGTCTTGTCCTTGTCTGGTTTTGGTATCAGAGTAATGTTGGCCTCATAGAATGAGTTGGGAAGCATTCTGTCTCCTTCAATTTTTCAGAATAATTTTAGAAGGATAGGTATTAAATCTTCTTTGAATGTTTGGTAGAATTCTCCAGAGAAGCCATCTGGTCCAGGATTTTTGTCTTTGGGAAGTTTTTGATTACTGTTTCAATCTCTTTACTTGTGATTGGTCTATTCAGATTCTCTATTTCTTCTTGCTTCAGTTTTGGTAGATTGTATGAGTCTCAAAAATTATCCATTTCTTCTAGGTTATCCAATTTGTTGGCATATAGTTTTTCATAGTATTCTCTTATATCCTTTGTATTTCTGTGCTATCCCTTGTAATTTCTCCTCTTCCATTTTTAATTTCATTTATTTGAGCCTTCTCTCTTTTTTTAGTGAGTCTGGCTAAGGGTTTGTCAATTTTGTTTACCTTCTCAAAGAACCAGCTCTTAGTTTCATTGATCCTTTCTATTGTTTTTTTAGTCTCTATTTCAGCTCTAATTTTTATTATTTCCCTCCTTCATCTGACTTTGGGCTTTGTTTGTTATTCTTTTTCTAGTTCTGTTAGGTGTAGTTTAAGATTACTTATTTGAGATTTTTCTTGTTTGTTGAGCTAGGCCTGAATTGCTATAAATTTCCTGCTTAGTACGACTTTTGCTGCATCCCATAAGAGTTGGTATGTTTTGTTTTCATTTTCATTTGTCTCCAGGTATTTTTTGATTTCTCCTCTGATTTCTTCATTGATCCAATGGTTGTTCAGTAGCGTGTTGTTTAGTCTCCACATATTTGTGACTTGCCCAGCTTTTTTCTTGTAGTTGATTTCTAGTTTAATAGCATTGTTGTTGGAAAGATGCTTGGTATGATTTCAATCTTCTTAAATTTATTAAGGCCCTCCTTGTTTCCCAACATATGGTCTATCTTTGAGAATGTTCCATGTGCACTTGAGAAGAATGTGTATTCTGCTGTATAGGGATGGAATCTTCTATATCTATCTATTAAGTCCATCTGGTCTAACATTTCATTTAAGGCCACTGTTTCCTTGTTGACTTTCTGTCTGGATGATCTATCCACTGATGTAAGTGGAGTGTTGAGGTCCCCTACTATTATTGTGTTGTTGTCAATTTCTTCCTTTAGGTCTGTTAATAGTTGCTTTATATACTTGTTGGTCCTGTGTTAGGTGCATATATATTCATAAGTGTTATGTCCTCTTGGTGGAATGTCCCTTTTATCATTTTATACTGTCCTTTGTCTCTCATTGCCTTTTTTATCTTGAAGTCTGCTTTGCCTGATACAAGTATGGCAACATCTGCTTTCTTTCACTTGCCATTTGCTTGGAATATTGTCTTCCATCCCTTCACTCTAAGCCTGTGTTTGCCTTTAGAACCAAGATATGTTTCCTGAAGGCAGCATATTGTTGAGGCTTGGTTTTTAATTCATCCAGCCACTCTGTCTCTTTTGATTGATGAATTCAATCCATTTACATTTAGAGTGATTATTGATATACAAGGGCTTAATACTGCCATTTTATCTCTTGTTTCCCAGTTGTTCTATATTTCCATTGTTTCTTTTCCCTAGTATTTCTCACTGCCATTTCATTTTGGTAGTTTTCTGTGATGGTTTTCTCAGTTTTCTCTTTATTTATGATTCGTGGCTCTGCTCTGATTTTTTGTTTAGTGGTTACCATGAGGTTTGTATAAAATATCTCATAGATAAGATAGTCCATTTTCTGATAGCCTCTTATTTCCATTAGCTTAAGCAGGATCCCTCCCTCTATTCTTCCCCTTCTGAGTTATTGTTGTCACAAATTATTCTTTTTTTGTGTTGTGAGTTTGTGACTAAATTGAAGTGTGTATGGTTATTTTTGATGCTTTCCTAGGGATAGACTTTCTCCTCCACCAACTTTGCATGTTGGGTCTTGTCCTCTTGCTTTCTACCTTATAGTCCCAAGATGGTGAGTGTACCTGCAGATATTATGTACCTGTTTAAGGCATAAAGGAAAGGAAAGACCGAGTGGGAAAGGACTATTCCTAAAGCCTTACCCTTCTATCAGATAAGTAAAAGCTTTGCCATAAACCCGACCCAGTTGACTTCTGTTTCCATCATGTAGACCTGAAGCATTCAGTGTGGCGACATCCAGATTGGTAAATCCCATGTCAAGGTCAGTGACTGGCTTTATGATTCATCCCTCAGTGCTAAGAATGTTGTCAATCTTCTCTGAAAATCAAAGATTCTCCACTGCTAAACCAAGATTCTGACAAACCAAGATTCTGTCAGCAGTAGGCAAATGAGTGTAGGGTTGGCAACACCTAAGAAAACAAGTGACTACCTTCCCATCTCTTTTGATGCCATTGACCCATATTTCACCCTGTTACCAAATTTTCACATCTTTGTTTTCCTAAAGAACATGTCAGTTCACTCCTCTGAACTCCCCAGTGTCTAACAGCTGGCCTCATGTTACAGGCTACTCATCCTGACAGCCCACAGGGTCCAACTTAACAGTCTCCATGCTCATTAGCTCTCCTGCTCCTTATGCCACTGGCCCCTAAACATACAAGGTTGTTTGTACCTCTTGACATCTGCTCCTGTTGTTCATCCAGCTTGGAATGTCTTCTTCTCAGCCTTCCTAAATCCTCCTCAAAAACTCATTTTACATTTGGCCTTCTCCATTCTCCCAGACAGAAGGAACTGTCCCTTTCTGGCATTCTAATGGATTTGCTCATACACAATATTATAGTATTTATTCCAATTTGAGTTGAATTATGGTTATTTTAATGTCTACCCATCAGAATAGAGTAGGAACTTGGATTTAATATTTTCATTTTCATTTTGTTCATTCACTCAACAGATTTATTTATCATCTCATATATTCCAGGTCATGGTGAAGTTAAGATAAACAATATGAACCCTGCCCTCCAGGGCTGCCCTCATAGAGAGAGGGAAGGAGGCAAGTAGGTCAGGGGTAGTAGCCCAAGACCTTACGCAATGCTCAAAGTGTTCCTCTCCTGTCATGATGATAATGGGAGGCCGTGGAAGAATTCTGACCCTTTAGGCTCTTTTAACTCGATAGGAAACATGTCTTCTCCCAGTGAAGAGCAGAATAAAATGATTGAAATCAATAGAAATATAAACCTGAATAGTGAGTTTTTTGGATCTTTTTAAACTCTATTGTTGGCACATTGGTCTGGTTCAGACACATATTTTATGTCAGAGTGACAGCTAGATTTGTGAGCCTGGAGAATAAAAACATTAATCTTTCAAAGCAAGGGATTCTTGCAAGCATTTTAGTGCTGGAGGCTTGGAATTGTGCAGGGAAACTCTGCTGCAGATTTGCAAGGATGAGATAATGCCTCTGATACCCATGTTCCCTTGGAAAGTGACCATTACAGGGTGTGGGCACATTACACGCTTGCAGAATGTAGTTGTCCTCTACATGTCAGGATAAGTGCTGCCGTATCTCATGGCCTTAATATTATCTTCAAAATTAGTGATTATTCCTTATGGATTCTTTAATAATTGCCTAGTCTTTAATGTGAGTTCAAGGCAGAAAATAGCATGGAAAGAGCAATCCATAACTCCTTGGGGATCATGAGCCTTTGAGTGTGATGATAGCTGTACTGTACACTTGCTCTCATATTAAGAACCCTTGAAGAGTTACACATTTCACTGATTAATATATCATTGTAATGCACACAATAGAAAACCTCGGTAGATTCTACACTTACTATTATCCCCAAAAATGTAAATTTTAGGAGAATCTTTTCTTCCATCTTGCCATACTGGGAGAAAATCATTAAAAGGTGTGGTTGAGGGGCCGGCCCGGTGGCGCAAGCGGTTAAGTGCGCGCGCTCCGCTGCGGCGGCCCGGGGTTCGCTGGTTCGGATCCCGGGCGCGCACCGACGCACTGCTTGGTAAGCCATGCTGTGGCGGCGTCCCATATAAAGTGGAGGAAGATAGGCACCGATGTTAGCCCAGGGCCGTCTTCCTCAGCAAAAAAAAGAGGAGGATTGGCGGATGTTAGCTCAGGGCTGATCTCCTCACAAAAAAAAAAAAAAAAAAAAAAAAAAAAAGGTGTGGTTGAGTATCAACTAAGGAAATGTTTTCTTCTGATCGGGCATCTGTGCACATACTATATTTCAAAGGCACTGGATGTTTTGACCTGAGAACATTTGAAGACCCCTGTACTGTTTTAAAGGGGCAGTGAATGGTGACCATTGGATCAAAGTGGGTCATATGGGAATCATAACTCTGCCACCAGGCTTCTGAGCTTCAGTAAAATGGAACAAAGCCACTGGCCTTGTGGAGTTGTCGTCTGTATGAGAGTTAACTCACCCATAAAGCACTTGCCACAGTGAATATCATCCCGGGTACCCAGAAAGTAGTAGTTATTTTCCTCATTTAAACATAGAGAGGATTTAGATCCATGGGAAGAATTTCTTTTATTGTCCAACTGCATTCAAATAAATTTGAAAACCAAGATAAAATGGATAAATCTGTAGGAAAATACAATCTAACGAAATTGAATCCTATAGAGATAGAAAGTCCAAACAGTAATTTCCACAGAAAAAAATAGAAAAGCCTATAAAAGAGTCCCCCCTAAAAGAATCATCAGGAACAGATTGATTCATAGAGAATGTCTGCCAAACCTTCAAATATCGGATGACCCCAATGCTACTTAGGTTATTGCAAGAGAATTGAAAAGGAAGCTAAACTGCCAATTTTGTTTAGTGTCTATAATGTATTGTAAAACTTGACTGTAAAACTTGACAAAGGTTGCACATAAAAATAAAAACCATGTATCAATCTAATGCATTAATATCAATGTAAGAATTTTAAATAAAAATTAGCAAACTGAATCAAAAAGCACATAAAAAAGAAATACCAATGAATGTTTAAAGGGGATTTATTCCAGAAATATGAGTAAATGCTAATATTAGAAGTCTAGTTAGTAGATCTTAGGAAAAAGATGATGTCTAAGTCAACATCCATCCATGATAAAATCACTCAATAAGGTTTATGGATGCTTTCTAAACATATGTGTGTGTGTGTGTGTGTGTGTGTGTGTGTTTATAGCCCAAAAGCCAGCAGCCAGCATCTTACTCAATGTGGAAACACTGAAGTTATTCCCACTAAAGTTAGGAGCAAAGCAAAGATGCCTATTGCCTCTACTAATATTTAATATTGTGTTGAATTAGTCAGTTCAGTCAGGCAAGAGAAAAGAGGCTTAAGAATTGAAAATTAAGAGAGTAACACAATCTCTGTTTGCATTTTATATGATTATATACCTAGAAAACCAAAAAAAAAACTATGGAAAAATTTCTAAAAAACATTAAGAATTTAGTAAAATAGCAGGATATAAATTTAACACTGCTAAATCAATAGCTTTGTTTATAAATATGATAACCAGTTAACACACGTAATGGAAGAAGAGATGCATTTTGTGAATACCTAGGAATAAACCTCACAAGGAAATACAGAAATAGACCCAAATGCCTATGCAAATTTAGAATACAAAAATCGAGGCATCTGAAATCAGTGGGACTTATGCCCACTGATGGGCTTGTTCATAAGTGATGTTAGAATAGCTGGATAGACTTAGGGAAAATGATAAAATCGGATCCATTCCTCACTTGGTGCACCAGGATCAACTCCAACTACATCAGAGTTTTAAATATAAAAAATAAAACCCTTCAATTAGTAGAAAGAAACACTGGTGAATTCCTCTGTAATCTGGCAATGGGAAAAAATTTTCAAATTAAGACAAAATCCAGAAGCATTAAAGGAAAATATACAAAACTATATATAAACTATTATAATATACTTAATCTTTCAGAGCAGTTTTAAGTTCACAGCAAAATTGAGCAGAAAGTATAGATAGTTCCCATATACCTCCTGCCCCCACGCACATATAGCCTGCCCTACTTATCAGCAGCCCCCACCAGAGTGATACATTTGTTACAATTAATGAACCTACACTGACACATCCTTATCACTCAAAGTCATAGTTTACATTAGAGTTCACTCTTGGTGTTGTACATTTGTTGCTTCATAACCTCTGGAGTTCCCCAGGTGAAATCCAATACTAGCCCTCGTACACGGAGGGCAAGGAGAGAGGGGAGAAAGAGGCAGATACTCCATAGTGGTATGTGGTGGTTGTAATAAGCAAGGGAACTTACATACGAGGCTTGTCTTGGGTGGATGCAAGATGAGTAGATATCCTCATCTGCCTGCCAGAATCTTCAAAGTTTATAGAGATGCTTTAACTGCGTTCAGTCTCATATTCAAACCACGTGGTATCCACCACAATTACTCTCTCAAGGCTGCGTCCTTGAAACAGCTCCTAGTGTGGGGATAGTAGGCAGGACATATATTCCAAGGACAGGGGAAAGAATAAGGAGTCTCTGATTGCCCAGCTCCGGCTCTTGAGTCAACCAGTGGTCACATCCTCTAGATGACCTCCTCTAACAACATTCTATGGGTTTTGACAAATTTATAATGACGTGTGTCCACCATTATAGTATCATACAGAATAGTTTCACTGCTCTAAAAATCCTCTGTGCTCTACCTAGTCGTCCCCCCAATACAAACTTTTTTTGTAATTGCGAGGGAAAAGACATCAAAAGCAAAGGAGACAGACAAATGACAAACTAGGGGAAATATTTTCAGTGTATATCACAGAAAAAGGTTTATTATCCCTAATATATAGAGAGCTACTAATGATAGGGAAAATAAAGACCAATAATCGTATTTCAAGGGGGGAAAGGACTAGAGAATTGGATGGTATACAGAAAATAAAAGGAAAATGGTTCTCAGCCGTAATAGAGGATGTTCAAGTTCACTCTTAGAGAAATAAATGCAAATTTAAACTACAGTGAGATACTGTTTCTCACCTATGAGGTGGCCAAAAATCCAAAAGTCAACAATATACTCTATAGGTCAGAGTTTTCGTGTTGCCATTGGCAATGAAAACTGACGCAACGTCTATGGGGGACAGTTTGGCAGCATCTAGCAATAGTAGTATTCCATCAGCATTGTCTTTTGATCCAGTCTCACTTCTAGGAATCTATCCCAAAGAAACACTGAAAAAATATGAAAGATTTACACAGGAAATCGTCTTCATTCCTTTCTGGAGCTACAGAGCAATGGTCAATCCTCTATTGGTGTACATTTGTGTTGTTTGTAGACCTTTGTTGTTATAGATGGTATAATGAATGTGAAAGATCTCTTGATGCTGGAGCAGAGTGAGCTGCAGGAGGTATGTAAGGTAAGAAAAGCAATATGGAGAAAAGCATCTATAGCATATCATTTCTCCAAGCAATGGGAGGATGCAATATGACTTTCTAAAATCCACTAAAGTGAAAAAGGGAGTATAAACCAGGTAACTAAACACAAAATTATAGAGCAAGGAACGGAATAGAGCAAAGAGGACAGAATAGAGTCACACTTCTTTGAATATACCTTGTTTTTGAGATTGGGCTTTGGGACTTTGTAAATATTTTACAAAATTATAAAACAAAGTTAACTTTAAAAGGCAGTCTTTAAAATAACAATAAAATGAAGCAAGTGGACCTGTATGTGTATTTACTTGGTGGCATAGCCACAACAAAGAGAGCTATTCAAGGTGACTTTTAAAGCCTGGTAATTTACCTGTTCATGCAAATGAACCTAAGGCCAAAGAAAATAAATACTATTGATAAACAAACAAGCAAACTGTTTACAGTAATCATTCTGCTGGTGTTAGTCTTTTATTAGTATTCTGGGACTCTTTTGTGTAAATTGTGGGAAAACTTGAATGAGTAATTGTATAATATTCTATCATTCCCAATGTTATTAAGAACCAGGATCAGGAGTAGATTGAAGAAGTTCATATGTAAGATGGATGAGGCAAAATAAAAACTCTGAAATCCTCAATTTGAATTGGAAATACTAGAATGAACTTAAGATGTATTTTGTATTAAAATCAACACACATATTTCTTAGTTCTGTCCACTAAAAAGTCCCATAAACAATAACTGTCTCAGTAGCAGTGGGTACACCAAGCACCAAGACTGTGGTCCTGAAAAGCCATTCTCACGAAATACTCATGGCTCCTTGGAGAAATGGCTTATTCCAGTTCTGGAGCAGGAAATGTACAAGATGAACTTGAAACATCTTGATGTTCCTAATAGCAAGGAAACGATGGATGGAGGATACCAGGGTCAAGGCAAGTTGACTCAGTACTCAGGAGCCAGCTGTAAGAGGCTCTCACTGGCCAAAATTGGGACAATTTGAGCATCAATACAGATGATAATTGCATCTTCATTGTATGGATTTAAATGCATCAAATATGTTTAAGTCTATGAGTGTAAAATGATATTTAAATAAAGAAAATGAATTGACCACCATTGGAGGAAACAAGTGAACCCACTCATCTAGTAAGATGGTGAGTTGAAACAAGGCAAATAAAGCTTTTCTCTTGCTGTTTCTGTTTGAAGTCTACTGCTGGGTAACCAAATAGGATATTAGTGGAAGTTTCCCTTTATATGAATATTCTAGCTAATAAATGAAGAAGGAATGAACGATTATCAACATGTGCAGCCTTGAGTGAATTGCTGGGTCTGGACAGTGATCAACAATGACTGCTACCTCCACAAGCAAAGATAAATGTTCTGTACCACCTAACTGAAGAAGACGGCACCACCTATGATGTATTTTTGTCCAGAATTAAACCTGAATTTGGTCAAGCCCTCATATCCAAGTACCAATTTACAGGAAATACAGAGTACAGAGACGCATATTACCTGGCACCACAGGAGCAATCAGGAAAAGCCAGACGGTAGAAAACTCTACAAGGAAAATGATCAGGCTTTTTCAACAAAGAAAAAAGAAAGGTGGAGGCAAAACTTATAGATTAAAAAAGACACATCAGTCAGTTACAATGCATGGACCTTATATGAATCCTGGTTCAAACAAACTGGAAAACATATGTGAATTTTTTGTTTTTGAGATCATTGGAGATTTGAACACTGACTGGATATTAATGACGTTGAGGAATGATTGCTAGTTTGGGGCGTGATAGTGGTACTGTGGTTATGTTCTAAAGAGTCTTTTTAGAGACACCGAGCACCAGGGAGCAAACTCTGGATGTGTGCCAGTGCCTGCCCACCGTACGAAGCCTGAGGCCAGAGGAAGAATCAGTCATGCTGATCCTGCCTTCATTTAAAATGTTGGTATTTTGTTCAAGATTGCACTAATTTTGATTTTTAAATGTAGCACTAAAATACTGTTTATCTTGATTCCTGAGATTTTCACTCCCTCTTAAATTTTGCACCTTCGACATATACCTCACCTGCCTCACCCTAGTCCTGGGCCTGCTATCTGCCAGGCACTGTGAAGCCTGGAGAGCAGAAAGGAGAGTGAAGTCAGATTCCAGTGCTCAGACAGCTGGCCTTTTGTGAGGATAGGTAAACATTAGATACAAGGCATTGACCAGCCTGTTTGCAGCCCTGGAGGTGGAGAGCAGTTTTACACACTCATTTCCCCCGGTGCTCTCCCTCTGTCTGACCCGGTGGTCGGACCATCAGTCTCTGCCTCCAACTCCCAGTCCTGGTCTTCCTCCTTCCCATCTTGTCACCTTCCAGTTTTATTAGGCTCTACTGAAACAGAAGTTAATGAAAAATAGACCTTGATGCAATTTTCGTCTTTATCCTGCTACACCTCTGTCCTGCAGTTTTGCTCTCTCTGGTTAGACCAACTCCTCCACTTGAGGATCCCCCAAATCCAGCAGTCCCGACCAAGGCGGTGCCTGTTTCTGCATCTCTCTCTCTGATCCTTGGGAAGCTCCTGGTGGGAGGGCCCAAGGAACTCAGAGTTCCTAGTGTTTAAACAGTGGCCTAAACAGGGTAGCAGCCCAATGAATGCTATTGCTTGAATGATAAATGAAAGCAGCCACCTCAAGTATTGGGAAGAATGTGGAATTTAAGTCAGGAACACCCATCCAGCGTTAACACTCTGTGATTCCAAGCCAGGGTACCAGAGGTGGCCTTGGGCTGAGGTCTGAGAGCAGTGCAAGGAGATAGGCCCTGCATGAGCCTGTGCACAGGGGGAAATGTGCCCATGTGCCCAGAGAGAGCAGCTCCCAGTTGGGAATGTGGGCCATGCACAAGCCTGGGAGGCGAGGGAGAACCTCAGCAGGGCCTGGACACCAGCCTGGACCAGCAGTTGGAACAGCCCAGAAAGAGGTGCCCGGAGGGGGTGGGTAGAGCAGGAAGTGTTTATTGGTTGGAGGTATGAGTTCTGAAAATCTGGCCAATTTGCTGTTTCAGCTGAAGAAGGAAGGGAATGAAAATTTGGTTAGAGAAATGGGAAGGCAGAAATTAACATAAGAAAAGAAAACAATTATAAAGGAAAACAAATGTCACTGTGTTTCCTCCAATGCGGTGTCATTGTTTTTACCCCTTTTGCAAATGTTCATTAACAAGCTGAATTCACATCTCTGACACTAGTGGTTCTGGGACTTCAGCCCACAGCAGAATCACCTGAAGGACATGTAAAACCAGATGGCTTGGCCCACCCCCAGAGATTCTGATTCAGCAGGTCTGGGGTGGGGCCTGGGAGTGTGCATTTCTAGCAAGTTCCAGAGGAGGCTGCTACTGCTGGTCTGAGGAGCACACTTTGAGAATCACAATTTCTAAGGCCCTGGCTCTGACGCCCAGTATCAAGAGGATTATCTCAAATATCTGTGTAGCCCTAATTGTTTACAGAGCTCTTTCACAGACACTGTAATTCACTTAATCTCATGTAAGCGGTGCCCAATAGGTCCATCATTCTACATTGTTTGTCAGGCATCTGCCATCAGCCAGGTCACGGGCCGGCACTTAGGGTGTGGCAGAGCTAAGGAGGAGGGTCCTCCCCTGCTCAGCCCAGTGAGGGAGCAGGAACAAAGTCACACACCCAAGCCCACGTTTAATTAAACTAATTTACCAGAACAAAGGTCTTTTAAGTAAATGTGTGGAGTGCTTTCTAGGAAGCTGGATAATTCTTTGCTTTATTTGGTTATTTAAACTTGACATTAACTTGCCTATTTAATAAGGAACAAAAGCCTAATGTGAAGCAAGATGTATGGATAGTACATTTTTAGTACGATTTCAATTTTAGCAATATTTTCCAAAGCATGGGACAGGACTCCCTCCATCAGAATCACCTGATGTGCTTACCACCAGTGGATGAGTCTCTCCTCAGGCTGTCTGCATCCGAAGTGCACAAGCATGTGTGTGTGTGTGTGTGTGTGTGTGTGAGGGAGAGACAAGAGAGGCAGAGAGACAGATCTGCGTTTTAAGGAGGCCTATGGCAATGGCTTTTGTCCCCTCTAGTTGGGAGTCTGGGTGTGTAGGAATTGTCACAGGAATTAAGGGAAGACCACTGGTACAGAGCATGGCTCGGGGGTGGACAGGGGTGAGGCACAGAGCCTTGTCACAGCCAAGCAGGACTCTGAGGGGAGCTGCACTAGGAACATTCTCAGTGTGAGAGACAGCCTAGAGCATTTGGGAGTGTTCACGAGACTCTCCCAGGAGTCAGGGCTTGGTAGGGAGAGAGCCAGGGGCCACAAGAGGCCAGGCTTCTGTGGAAAGAGCGAAGGGCGTGGGAAGGACCTCTGTGCTCATGTGCTTGTGGGTGACCCTCTGAGGGAGCGGCAAGCCCAGGGGTCAGACATGGCCTTGGCTCCGTGCTGTGGGACAGACAAAGGGTCAAGGACAGCTCTTGGAGCAAGAGGAAATATGCCACACCTGGAGACCAGGGCACATCTCAGCAAGGTCCCCACAGCTCTTCCCTTCTCAAAGCCTCAGTCTCATCACACATAAAGAGAAGTAATAAAAATATGTACTCAAGAATACAGACGATGTTCAACAGAGGTTTTTAGGAAAATGCCTAGCCAGGTATCTGGTATTCAAGACAAGGGTAGTGAGTCTTCTGATTCTCAGACAGTTGCCACTGTCCTGGTGGTTGGGGCCAGGGCCTGGGGTACAGTCCCCCCTTGTAGCACACAGGTGACCACAGGGAAGAAAGCTGGAAGCTGGCAGCTCCCCACAGAGCCTATTAAGACCCATCTGTCCAGCCCTCAAGGGAGCAATGCTGCCTCTCAGATGTGCACTCTTCCTGCTGCATAAACCACAGAGACACCCCTGCCCACCACATGTCTTTTTCACAAGGCAGCTCAGAAGAGGAAGAATGGCAGATTCATGAACACACAGAAATAAAAGGGAAGAGGATTCTCAGTTTCATTTTTCATCAATTTTCATGTAACAATTATAAACCTCAGCTCTTCTCTCCTTTTTGAGACATTCAAACCGTGGGATATTACAACAGAAAGAGTTTAGCTTGCCTGGCCAAAACCCTGTATTTTGCAGGGAGGGGACCGAGGCTCAGGAGGTGGGCTTTGGTGGTGGATACAGGAGCTGTGCTCCAGGCCTCCCTCCTGGAACTCTCCATCAGTCTCCCACCGTGCATTTGCAGGCCTCTGCATCCATATGTCCCTGACTCAGGGACTGAGGCTCAGCCAGGAAAGGGGGTACAGGTCACCCCACCTATGTTTGAGTAGCGATGGGGGGCGGGTTTGTATCTGGTGCTCTTGGGAACAGGCCCCTGCCTGTCTCGAGTTCATGCCTACCTATCATCAATTAGCAAGCTCACTGGTATTTCTTCCTGCTGAAAATGCAGTGGGACTGGGCACAGGCGGTGAGAATACAGGATCCGATGCACCTCCATTATCCAGTCTAGTTCCTCAGCGGTTCCAGTGGCAGGAGTTCTGCTCCTCGGTGGAGACCTGGCTAGGCGAGGGTGGTCTCAGGGTCCCTGTTGAGAGTTCATTTGCTAGTTCAATAATAGCTAATGCTTATTGAGCAGGTATGCAGGCCAGGGCATTTCATGCAGTAACTCCTTAAAACTTTCGAGTAGCTATGAGGTACTACTATTCTAATTCCACCAGTGAGGAAACTGAGGCACAGAAGGTGAAACAGCATCCCGGGGCCACACAGGCAGTAGTGGCGGAGCCACCTTGGCACTGAGAGACTGATCCCAGAGCCAAGCTCCTGTCCCCATGCTGAACTGCCTTTCCTAAGAATAGCTTGACATACCACTGTCCCCAGGGCGGTAGACAAGACCCTCAGAGAAGTTCTGTCCAAGGGCCAAGATGCACGGGAATAAATAAGATTGCAGAACCAGGACCCTGAGCCTCACGCCACTAGAACTGGGCCGTGTGGGTGCCTTGGCCCATGAAAGGCACGTTGAGGGGCCCAGCAGTGCACTTTAGAGGGGTGGCAGGGGGCAGCAAGGTGAGGACAGCGAAGGTGATCAGAAGCCCACGTTCCTACTGACCTAGCTCCTCCCGTATCATCACAGTGCAGGAATATGAGGCCTTGGTGGCAGTGGTGATATTAGTATTAAGAAATAAGTCTTCAAGGGGATATGCACAGTGGCAAGCATCTTGCCATGCAAATGAATTTGGGTGAAAAATTCATTTTAAGCCTGCATTTTAATCTCTGTCTGCATCGAGGACAAGGTACAGAGGAGGAGGTGTGGGCATAAATCTGCACTACAACACTGGTGGGTGCTTGTAACAGTCACAGCATGGTGACTTGGTATACATATGAAAACACCTGAGATTGCATTACTCACAATAGCCAAAGGTGGGTGCAACCCAAGTGACCATTGATGGATGATGGATAAACAAAATGTGGTCTGTATGTAATGGAATATTATTCAGGCTTTTTGTGGACTGCATACTTGTGTCCCCCCAAAATCCATATGTTGAAGCCCTAGTCCCCAAGTGATGATATTAGGAGGTGGGGCCTTTGGGAGGTGATTAGGATTAGATGAGGTCATGAGGATGGAACCCCCTTGATGGGATTAGCGTCCTCATGAGAAGAGGAAGAGACTAGGGCTCATTCTCTCAGTCCTCAGTCTCAACAGCAAGAAATTGGTGCTCTGCGAGCCAGGGAAACAGGTCTTCACTAGACACCGGATCTGCTGGCACCTTGATCTTGGACTTCCAGCCTCCACAGCTGTGAGAAATAAACATCTGTTGTTTTAGCTACCAGTCTGTGGTATTTTGTTACAGCAGCCCAAATTGACTAAGACAACTCTTAAAAAGCAAGGAAATTCTGACACGTGCTACAACACAGATGAACCTTGAAGACATTATGCTGAGCGAAATAAGGCAGTCACAAAAGGACAAATGTTATATGATTCAATTATATAAGATTCCTAGAAAGTAGAATGGTGGTTGCCAGGGGCTGGGGGTATGGGGAAATGGGAGTTAGTGTTTAATGGGGACAGAGTTTCAGTTGAGAGAGATGAAAAAGTTCTGGAGATGGATGACGGTGATGGTTGCACAACAATGTGAATGTACTTAATGCCACTGAAGTGTACACTTAAAAATGATTAATATGGTAAATTTCATGTTATGTGTATGTTACTATAATTAAAAATATAACTAAGATTAAATGTATTGGTGTGTTGTTTACTAGTAAGGTTTGAAACAGCTCTGTACTGTGAAAGTGCTACTCATTGAAATATAAGTGCTTGTGGGGCCGGCCAGGTGGTGCAAGCAGTTAAGGGTGCATGCTCTGCTGCGGCAGCCCAGGGTTCCCTGGTTCGGATCCCAGGCATGCACTGACGCACTGCTTGGCAAGCCATGCTGTGGCGGCGTCCCATGTAAAGTAGGGGAAGATAGGCATGGATATTAGCCCAGGGCCAGTCTTCCTCAGCAAAAAAAGAGGAGGATTGGCAGATGTTAGCACAGGGCTGATCTCCTCACAAAAAAAAAAAAAAAAGAAAGAAAGAAATATAAGTGCTTGCTAAAATGGGGAAAGTTGAGACCTTGCAGAAGCCGCCTGGATGTGGGAGCTGATGGCCGGCTGGTAGGCCCCAGAAAAGCAGCGGGCATGCTGTGGAGAGTTGGCTGTGCCCCAGATGCAGCCTCCCTAGTGTGACAAGAAGCAAAGCCTTCAGCCTCTGTCTGAAGGTCAGGAGAATAACATGCTCTTATTCTCTGATTTGTCCCCCAGGTGGAAGTGACGAAAGAGGAGGCTCTCCGGTGCATGGAGAGAAGGAAGAAGGCAATCTCCTAATTGGTACCATATACATCAGGTCAAATAATTTTCTTATTTTCTAGCCACACCAACCAAAAATTACACCCAAGTAGAACCGTGTGCAAGGTGGTGTAGTAACAATGAACATCTCTGAGGTCACAGACCTCCCCACCTGATCCCCAATCCTGAGAGTCTTGCATCTTAGATGAGCTTATTCCCCCTGGCTTACAATCACTGGGCTCAGAGAGGGTAGACAGCGTGTCACAGATCTGGGGCACAGATTTGACCAGTGCGCCTGGCTCTAAAGCAGCAGCGGTCATCACAGAACCTAGCCCACAGAGCAGAGCATCCAAGTGGTTATCCTGAAAAAAGGAACAGAGGACACTCATCAGTAGCATGGGATTGAAACTCACCCCACAGCATGTAAAATTCATTACATACATAATTATATACTTATTTTATATAAGTATATAAAGAAAATTTATAAAATTTTCCATCATCTAAAGTGGGCTCAGCAAACTTTCTATAAGGGTCCAGATAGTAAATATATTTGGTTTTGTGGGCCCCATGGTCTCTGTTTTAACTGTTCAACTGAGCCATGTGCAAAAGCAACCATAGATGAAATGTAAATGAATGGGTGTGGCTGTCTTCCAATACAGCCTTATTTACAAAAACAGGTGGTGGACACACTTGTCCCACAGGCCATAATTTGCTGACCCCTTATGTATGCAAACACAGGGATGCCTTAGCACTGTATCAGCCATAAGTGGGTTATCTACCAGTGGCCCAGCACTGGTTCACTAGTTCATGAGTCACCCTCACATACCATGTGCTGGTTGCTTTTCCTCCAAGAATTGGCTGGTACAGCCTGTGGTCAAGCTGCAGGATGCCCGTTGTATCTTTCTAACTGGGATTATTCTTCCTAGGAAATTTGACATCTTTATGAATTTTGTTGGATTATTACTGTAACTATGGAAACTCTTGGAGAGAGGGCAGATAGTTTAGTCATCATCTTCAGCACGTTTGGTATTTCAGCGAACTCTGGATTCACATGGAGTCTTTTCTAAGAGCCAAGTGAGGGGTGAGAGCTGAGGGGGTGTGTTGGCTCGCTGATAAAGGACTAATTGGGATATAGCAGGCAACACAATTACATTGTGAAAGTGTTACATATCTGTATAACTTGGATGAGGATTAGAAATCTAGTGACTCCAAATTAATCTCTCTAAGTGTACTCAGGTCTTTGATTTTTTAAAAACTATCTAGTCTATCTTCTTTTCAATCGGTTGTCATTGGAATTGACAGCAAGTGAATGCAGGTCGGAAGCACTGGAGCTGGTAACGACCCCTTCTCTCATATGACACATACAGAGGGATCATATTTGAGTTTGACTTTTATTTAACGTCTTATATGAAGACTCAAGAGGTTGTCCCAAACCAGCTCAAAAATATGTCACAGCAGGCAGAACTGGTTCTCTCTCTCCCTTGGGTCTCTGCCTGTGTTCTCGCTCATATCGCCACTTCCATCACTTTTCCTTCTGTCTTGTTTCCTGCAGATGGATGGTTTCTAGCCTGCTTCCAAACCCCACCTCAGCTGAGTGTTGGGCAGCCCTTCTACATGATCATATGACTCTTGATATGGATGCAGTCCTGTCAGACTTTGTTCGGTCCACAGGGGCAGAACCTGGTCTGGCCAGAGACCTGCTGGAAGGTAAGCCCGCCTCCTCATCCCCCACACCACCCTCTTCGGTGTGACTACCTTCCAAGCTGGTGACAAAAGATAAGAAGATTTCTGTTACCTGACAACAGTGGCACTTGGACTCTTTAAAAAGTAAAAGAAGGTGTTGGTGGTGAAATTATTTTTGTTACTCTTGACTTTATTTGGGGTATGGAATATCCTCTACAGTAAAAGTGCAGAAAGCATTAGCTAGGCTTTACGTTAAAGCTACCAGATAATGAGTCAAAATTTATCAGTAATTATTTTTTTAAAGAAAATATATTCAGTAGAGCAGGAATTACAGAACACTCAAGAAAACACTTTTATTGGAGACCTGAGCTTCTTATCTTTATCTTAGCTGAGACAGAAATACTTTAGGCCAAAGTTTTTGGTGAAAAAACTGCCTAGTAACCAGTAGAATAGATGGTAATAATTCACAAGCAGGAAGGCAAAATTCATCCTCAAGCTTTTAGAGTAGATATCATTTGCTGCATGAAAAATGTCCATAGACAGTATGTAGAATCTTTTCGGATATGTATTCAGCTATAATCATAATGGACTCAAAATTAATGTTTAATTTCTGTCTCAGTCTCTAAAATGGATTTACTTTGTGTATTTTTGACATTTTTTTTTTCTTGCGGTGAGGTAAAGAGAAGAGGTAGGAAGAGCTGGTTATAACTTCTCAGGACAATCAAATGTGTGAGAAGAGAGAACTTTTATATGATTACACTTTGCTTCAAGTATGTAAACTGCTGTTTGTGGAATTAGTTAACACTTGGTCCAGTGTTGTAAGTCATGATGATTCCTAATTCACTTAGGAAAAATCAGAATTAGTGTACATCTGTGTGAATGGTGGAGGTAACTATTCAATCCTATTGAAAATTAGGAACCATCTATTGGAGGATTCTGAGAAAATGGTGGTGGCAATGGCATAGCTTTTAAATTTCTCTGAATCTCCGAGAATTTCAAACAAACTCGGGGTATAGAATAAACTATGCTTAGAGAATTTTTGTCATATATGTAAATCAAAGTGCTAGTCTTACTTCCCAATGGTCCTGTTATATAATGTCTCCCTGACAGTTCCCACTGCTTTTCTTAAGCGACCAGGAGTGTGAAGGAGGTTTAGAGTGAGGTTGGCAATGAGAGCGGGGGTGAAATCCAGACTCAGCTACTTACTGGCTATGAGATGTAGGGCCAATTATTTTACTTCCCTTCACCTCAGTTTTTTTAACACTTGCATAGATTTGTGTTCCTTCTACCACTCTCACAACACAGAACCATCTCATCACCGCCCAATACCCCCTCCAGCTCTCTTTTACCTTCATGCCCTCCCTACACCATCTACTGGCCACCAGTGCTCTGTTTCCTCTCACTTTAGTTTTCTTTCTCTCGAGAGTGCCACATACACGGAATCATGCAGAACCTAATCTTTTGAAACTGGCTTCTTTTCACTCAGCATAATTATTTTGAGATTCATCTAAGTTGTGGCTGTCAGTATTTTGTTCCTTTTTGTTGCTAAGCGTTATCCATTCTGGAGAGGCACCACGGTTTGTTGCTCCATTCACCTGTTGAAGGGCAGTTCAGTTGTTTCAATTCAGGGCAGTTATGACTCGAGCTGCTATAAACATTTGATAACTGGGGTTTTTGTGAACATAGTTTTAATTTTTCCAGGAGAAACACATAGAAGTGAGATTGCTGGTTCATATGGTAAGTGTATGTTTAACTTTATAAGAAACTGCCAGACTGTTTTCCAGAATGCTGTACCATTTTGCATTCCCACAGGCAATGTACAAGAGTACTAGCTATGCCACATCCTCACCAGCACTTGGTATTTCTTTTTTTTTCTTTTTCTTTTAGCCATTCTAATGGGTGTGGAATGGTATTTCTTCATCGTTTTCGTTTTCATTTCCATAATGACTAATGATGTTGAAATTTTCTTTCATGTTATTATTTTCCATCTGTATATTTTCTCTGGTGAAACATACATTCAAGCCTTTTTCCTGTTTCTAGGGAAAATGGAGTTGCTTGTTTTCTTATAGTTGAGTTTTGAGAGTTCATTATATATTCTGAGTATAAATCCTTTGTGAGATATGTGATTTGCAAATATTTTCTCCCACTTTGTGCTTGACTTTTCATTCTCTTAACAGTGCCCTTTGCAGAGCAAAAGTTTTTAATTTTGATGAAGTCCAATTTGTCATTTTTTTCTTTTATGAATCATGCTTTGGGTGACATGTCTGAGAACCTTTGCATAACTCTAGGTCATGAAGATTTTCTCCTATGTGGTTTCTTAAAAGTTTTATACTTTTATGGGGTTTTTTAGGTGATGAAGATTCGCCCTGAGCTAACATCCATTGCCAATCTTCCTCTTTTTTTGCTTGAGGAAGATTAGCCCTGAGCTAACATCTGTGCCAGTCTTCCTCTATTTTGTATTGTGGGTCACCACCACAGCATGGCTGACGAGTGGTGTAGGTCCACACTTGGGATCCGAACCGGCGAACCCAGGCCGCCGAAGCAAAGCATGCCAGACTTAACCACTACACCACAGGGCCGGCCCCTACACTTTTATGTTTTACACTTCCATCTCTGACTCATTTTGAGTTGATTTTTCTATAACAGGTAAGATTTAGGCTAAGGTTCATTTTTATACATGTAGATGTCCAATTGTTTCAGCACCACCTGTCAGAAAGATTATCCTTTCTCCATTGAATTGCCTTTGCACGTTTGTCAGAAACCAGCTGAGTGTATCTGTGGGAATCTGTTTCTTGATGCCAATTCTGTTCCGTTGATCAATACATCCATGCCTTTGCCAACACTACACCATCTTGATTACTATAGCTTTGTAGTGTAGTGAGTCTTAAAATCAGTTAGCGTGAATCTTCCAACTTTATTCTTCTCTTTCAAAAATGTTTCGACTATTCTATTTCCTTTGCCTTTCTATATAAATTTGAGGATTGGCTTAATTCTGTCTATTAAATTTCCTGCTGGGATTTTGATTGAAATTGTTATAAATCAATCCTAACTATTTTTTGCCTTCCAATCCTTGAAGTCAGGATAGCCATACTTTCCGTTTACTTAGGACTTCTTTGCATTCTTTCATCAACATTTTGTAGTTTTTGGCATTTAGATCCTACATATGGTTTGTTAGATTTATATCTAGGTTTTTTTTTGAACTGTTGTAAATGATATTGTTTTTTTTAAATTTCAGTTTCTAATTGTTCATTGCTAGCATAGAGAAATATAATTGATTTTTGTGTATTGCCCTTGTATCCTGAAATCTGGCTAAACTCAATGATTTGTTCTAGAGTGTATGGTATGTGTGCACCCTCATGGATGTGCATGCGTGCGTGTGTGTGTGTGTATGTGTATTCCTTGGGATTTTCTACATAGGTAATCATGTTGTCTCTGAATAGGGAGAGTTTATTTCTTCCTTTCCAATGTGTATGCCTTTTATTTATTTTTCTTGACTTATTGCACTAGCTAGGACTTCCAGGTTGAGCTATTCAAAAGGTTGAATGAGGGGGCTGGTCCCATGGCATAGTGGTTAAGTTTACCTGCTCCACTTCTGTGGCCTGGCATTCGTGGGTTCAGAGCCCAAGTGAGTACATATGCACCACTCATCAAGCCATGCTGTGGTGGCATCCCATATACAAAGTAGAAGACTGGCACATATGTTAGCTCAGGGCAAATCTTCCTCACCAAAAACAAGCAAACAAAAAGGTTAAATGGGAATGGTGAAAGAGAACATCCTTGCCTTGTTCTTGATCTTAAGTGGAAAGCATTCAGTCTTTCACCATTATGTAAAATGTTAGCTGTAGGTTTTTGTAGATGCCCTTTATAAGGTGGAGGGAATTCCTTTCTATTCCTAGTTTTCTGAGAGTTTTATCATGAATACATGTTAAGATTTTTCAAATGCATTTTATACATCAATTGATATAATCAAGTGTTTTTTCTTCTTCAAGCTTCTTCTTCAAAGCTAATGTAGTAGATTACATTGATTGCCTTCTAATAATTAACCAGCCTTTCAGCCATTATTTCTTTAAAGATTTTTCTGCTCCACATTTTCTCCTCTCCTTCTGGAACTGGGATGATTTGAAGGTTAGACCTTTCGTTCTTGTCCTACAGGCCCCTATAGTTCTATTCGTTTTCTTTTCAATCTTTTCTCTGTCTGTTGTTCAGACTGGATAATTTCTATTGATTTATTTCTAAATGAACAGACGCTTTCCTCTGTCACCTCCATTCTGTTATTGAGTCCATCCAGTGAATTTTTTATTTTACTTGTTGAATTTTTTCATTTCTAACATTTACACTTGGTTCTTCTTTATAGCTTTTGTTTCTTTACTGAGACTTTCTATATTTTTCAAGAGTGTTCTCTCTTACTTGTTGAAAAATATTTATAATAACTGCTTTAAAGTCAGATAATTCCAATATCTCATTCTAGCATTGCTGTAGAGATTTCCCTGGGTTTTTTCATGGTAAGTAACTTTGGATTATATCCTAGACATTTTGAGTATTATGTTTTGAAACTGGTTGTTTAAATCTTATGGAAAATATTGTTATTTTTGTTTTAGAAGGTAATTGTCCCAGTAGGGTTCAGACCACAAGTTCCCAGTTCCTCAAGACTTCTGTGGATTGTGGTTCCAACATTGAGTCTTTGAGAAGTGGTATTTGGATTGTCTCATTGTGTAATACCTAGTGGCCAGTCTGGGACCTGGGCAGTAGTCTGTCCCATATCTCACTACTCAAAGTCTCTGGAGTCTATATTTAGGGTCAGATCCATACATGTGTAGCTCACAGGTAACCTAAGAATTCATAAACAACTTTAAAGGGGTTGTTTTCCCAAACTCCTGCCTTATCGTAATCTCCTCGATAGTTCTGGATCCCTGGGACTCTTCTTTTCCAGTCCTCCAGCCAGCACACTGGAACTTTGTTCACCCCACATTCCTGCACTCTTGATTTGACTATATGCATGTCAGAGCTAAGCAGTCAGAAGCCAGAGAGAGAAGAAAAGCAATAGGGTTTGACCCCTCTCTGGGGACCACAGTTCCTCTGATTGGAGAGGAAGGTTCCCCTGCCTCCCAGTTCTACTTTCCTGCCATCCCCCATTGCTGCCACAAAATTGCTTGAGGTCTGGGGCACAAGAGAACTGAGACAATTTTTAGAAGAAAAAAGGCTAAAAGAGAGGTTTCTACACTCTCTCTGAACATTAGAGGCCCTTTCCTACTTCTTGAGCCAGAGCAACAGGGCTTCTCCTGGAGCTAATGCCCACTTCTGGGTTTGGGGCTGCATTGAGTTCACATGGAGGAGACTGGAGGGAAAAAGTGACAAATTCACCACTGGTTCTGTGGTACTTTGAATTGTGGTCTTCTTCCTCAGTCTGCCTGCTCCTGTTTACTTTTCTGAGTGCCCAGTAGCTGCTCCGTGCCTTCTGTTCAGGTGTCATCGCTGCTTTCAGTAGGAGAGACACAGTGGAGTCTCCTTGCTTCATCTTACCCAGGATTGCAACCTGTCCTCTGTTGTTACAAGTGGGAAAACTGTGGGTATCTATGTATGGTGAGTCCTTTTAGTTGTCAAAGTTATTTGGGTCAAGATTTTCTAAAAGCCAGTGTTTCAAAGAATGAAATATTTTCATTGTGAGGTCTCAGATCTTTCTAAGGGTAAAAAATTGCAATGGTGACAGAAGCTGCTGAAACGTACATGAGCCCCTCTCTGTACTATTTTTGTAACTTTCTGTGAGTATTATTTATTTCAAAATAGAAGGTTAAACACACACACACACACACACACACACACAATGACGGGAATCACGGTACAACAGAGGATGGCCAATGAGAAGAAAGAGTAGTATAAGTCAATAAAGACCCTGGCAAAAAGAGACAGCATAGGGACAGCAGGATAAAGAGACAAAGACGGAGAAAGTGAACACTGATCTGCCTCTGGGTGGAAGGGTGTGTCCTTACCTGGGTGCCTGCCTCCTTCACATCTGCCCTTTGCACATTGCCAAAGTCGTGCTTCTGAAGCAAAGGTCAGGTTGGGTGACTCTGTTTCCCCAAATCCTTTGATCTTCCCCGTTACCTGTAGAATAAACTCCTCCACATGGCACTCAAGTCTCTTCAGCATCTGGCCCTGTTCCATCCTTTCCATCTCATCTCCCACTGCATTCCTTTGCCATCCCTTTCCTCAGACACACCATCCACCTCTGTCCTTAAGCTCATTTCTTGTGCTGCCTAGTCCCCCTACACACACTATGTCTCGTTCTTGAAACTCTACTCCTCTTCCAGGTTGAGTCATGACCTCCACTACAGCAGGGACCACACCAAGTTTAGTCACTGTGTCCCCCCGTCACCCGACACATGCTGGGCCCTCAATAGAGGGATCTGGCTGCTGGCTATACAGTAATGAGCAACCAGACAAAAATCCTCATCCTCATGGAGACGGACAAAAGATAGCATAAGTAAGTTCTATAGTATTTTAATGGTCAGTGCTGTGGAGAAAACTATATCAAGGGGAGGAGGTAGGGGTGTGGGTGTGGGTAAAATTTTAAATTAGGGCTGTCAGAGAAGGCCTCACAAAAAAGGGGGGGGCAGTTCTGAGCAAAGATTTGAGGCACGAGAGAATGAGCCATGAGGATATCTGCGGAAAGAAATTTCTAGAAAGGGTTGGAATTAATTAGATATTCCTTGCCATCCCTCAGAACTTCGTAGACTTCTATTGTAACATATAATTGGTTGTGTCTTATTTTATAATTAATCACATACTTATTTTCCTCATTAAATTAGAAGTTCTTAAAAACAAAAATAATAACATTGACCATAGTAGTTAGCATTTATGGTGCATTGTTATATGTCAGACACTGAGCTTTTTAAATATGATATCTCATTTAATCCTCATAATGAATTAGCAAAAGGTTAGATTTCCCATTTTATAGGCAAGAAAACTGAGGTGAAGAATATCCCCCAAAGTTACACAGCCAGCACATAACAGAACTGGCATTTGAACCCACTTGTGTCAGTAAATGCCAAGTTCTTTCAGCAAAGCCCGGTCACCTCCCTTTATTTTTGTACCCACTGTCCTTATAGAGCACAAGAGCACTTTGTATACTGTATGCACTCAAAAGAGTCTTAGCTAATCACTGAAGGAATGTTTTAGTAACCCATTTTATGATGTGGCTACTTAGCTTTTCAAATAAAATACTACTTCAGTATACCAC
The DNA here is from genome assembly GCF_020826845.1 of Diceros bicornis minor. NCBI lineage: Eukaryota > Metazoa > Chordata > Mammalia > Perissodactyla > Rhinocerotidae > Diceros > Diceros bicornis. Next base: position 77,977,869 of record NC_080744.1, read on the forward strand.
AAAAACTATTAAACAATAGAACTAATAACTAGGATTCATACGCCAGATTCTGTCTGGCCTCTTTACATATATAAAAAGTTAGTTAAAAAGATGTTTGAGTGGAAGTCCAAACACATGAGTTGTTTATAAAGTGTCCATTCTCTACTTAAAGAGAAAGCAACTCGCACACCTTTAAAGTAACTGAATTTTAGGCCTTGCAGCTCTTTTATTGTACCCATGCCTCACTTACATTGCTATCAATGAAAAAAAATCCTCAAATAAAGCAGCCAAGTTGCATTTAGAAAGAACATTAACTGGAAATTAATGTTGTCACGTGTGTGTATATATATATATATATATATATATATATATATATATATATATATATATACGTATATAGGGAAGCTGTCCATGTATTTTAAGATACATGTATGTTCACTAGTTGAATTGATAAATTGAGAACTAAGTGCTTAGAGTTGTTTATCGGGAAATATACTCCTCTTTTCCAACTCTGGGTCCTTGGGGTTTTGAAGTATATGTGGTTTGGAAATTGGCACATGGTGTGCTTTCTTGTTCCAGCTCACACAGAGAGGCCGCTCCCAATCACTTCCCAGTTTATTGACGGGTAATTCCATTAACATTTCCATTTGGCTTTTGAAAACTTTCCCAGGATTTGGGGACAGCAGCTACTGACTTGGATAATTGCAGTAATGCTCCAAAGAGTCAACCCAAGAAATGGGGAAGGGCATGGAGGCAACAAAGGGAAGAATGTATTTAGTAAAATTCTCGCATTAGCCCAACAGCTGGTCATGGGATCCACCCACAGCAAACTCACATAGCTGCCATGGAGCATTCAACAGAGTGAGTGAGATGAAATCAGAAGGGGTGAGGCAGAGGTCAGAGGAGCCAAAGGGCCTCTGCCTGGAGACTGCCCAGTTGCCCCAGGACACCTTGGGTACATGAATCACACTAATGTAAACATGTGGGAAACTGAGGTGGGCACCAGAATGGTCACTGTTTTAATTAAAATGAGAAATGAAAGTGTCCCAAGACCAGACATACCACGTGTATGTAACCAGAGCATTCTTTCTCTGCAATCAAGCCCAATCTTGAGCACATGCCACCTGGTTTACCAGGAGGATTTGCTCCTCTAACTTGTTCATGCTTGCATGATTAGAGGGCTGCCATCAAGTCCCGTATCCTTGAGTGGGAATGAAAAAGTGGCCTGGTGACTGTGAATCCTAAGTGGGAGTTAGAGGACTAAAAAGTCTGATGGGACGTTGGTGTCAAGATGGCGGCATAAGCAGACTCTGAACTCACCTCCTCCCATGGACACAACAAATTTACAACTACTCTTGGAACAATTAGCCCTGAGAGAGAACTGAAAACTGGATAAAAAGAACCCACACAACAAGGGACAGTGCTGACTGAGGTGGAAGAGGCAGGAATTCCTTTCTGGAGAGAAAAAAAAAGCCACCTTTGCAAGTCGCAGTGCTTCATGGCCAGCCAAGAGCAATCCTAAGGTACCAGCCTTCCTGGAGGAGTGGGGGACTTGAGCAGGGGAGCGTTACCACTATAAGCATCTTTTGGACTCAGCACAACCAAGACAGTGTCATAATATCTGGCTTTGCTGGCTAACTACAACAGGGAATACCCCCAGAAAAGCTATCTGACATAAGGGGAAAAGAAGCCAGCTCTTAAAGGGCCCACATACAAATTCACCCATTTAGCAACCTAAAATCACCAGAAAGAAAGGTGCACAGTCCTTTGGTGAAAAGAGACTCACCTGCTAGGCTCTGGGAGCATCTTGGTGAGAGGTGAGACCTCTCCAGGGACTGAGTCATTGGCAGCAGCCATAATTGTGACCTAGTACGGGTGTGCTGACACAGACGCTGGCAGATGCCATTGAAGTTCTTCCCCTGGCCTGTTAGCCCAGGGTCTGCCCCACCCACTAGGGCACCAATTTAATCCAGCTCAGCCAGGGCAGGCAGCCCACCCTAGGGACTGGCCCCACCCAAAGGCAAGCCCCCAGGCAACTTGCGAGCCTGCATATGCTAGCTACCTAGATCCTCTGCAGCCAGGCGAGTGGGTCCACCTCTGCAGGGCAGGACATGCATGAGGAGCAGGTGGACTGTGTGGGATGTTGGTGAAGGGTGTGGGGCCTCTGCAGTGGGGCAACTGGGTCCACTTCAGGGGGTCGGGGTGCCCGTATGGGGGAGGACTGTGTTGACAGGCTGTGTGGTCCTGCGGGCAGTGGGCCTTCTCAGCTTGAGAAGACTTGTGCTTCTCAAACAGCCACATAGGGCATTGGCCCAACCTTCCAAAGCCTGAAACAATTGGGTGCTCCCATGCCTGGGGCCAGCCCCACTCAGCTGCAATCCTGAGAGAGCTGACAACAGCCTTGCACGCCAGAGGCCTACAGCAATGTAAGGCCCTGAGCCTAGCAACCAGCCATGCTGGGGGCCTACTCACTTGACAGAAAAACTGTAACAGGAATGTGCTTTTAGACCTTTCAGCAAACTGTGCTGTGGCTCCCCATTCTGATAAAGTGACTGAAGGGTCCATAGCAGCCACACACAGCTGAACATTACAACCAGCCAGCTAGGGGGACAGCCCAGCATCCCTGGGTACCCCGAGAAAGAGCAACCCTGCCACAACAGAAGGATACACATAGCCCACACAGTGAACACTCCTGGAACATTTGGAACTGGTGCCAAGAGGGAAGCACGCTGCTGGGCCTCATAAAGCATCTCTTACATAAGACCACCTCTCCAAGATCGGGAGACGTAGCTGACCTACCTAATAAATAGATATAAGCACAGAGAAAGAGGAAAAATGAGGTGGCAAAGGAATACGTTCCAAGTAAGGGAACAGAACAAAACCCCAGAAAATGAACTATATGAAACAGAAATAAGCGATCTACCTGACAAAGTGTTCAAACAAAAAGTCACAAGGATGTTCACTGATCTTGGGAGAAGAATGGATGAAATCAGTGAGAACGTCAACAAAGTATCGGAAAATATAAAAATGAACCAATCAGAAATGAAGAATACAATACAGGATATGAAAAATTCACTAGAGGGACTCAATAGCAGAGTAGATGATACTAAAGAATGGATCAATGAGCTGAAAGAAAGACTAGAGGAAATGTTTATGCTGAGCAGATAAAAGAAAAAGAATTAAAAAGAATGAGGACAGTCTAAGGGACCTCTGGGACATCAGGTGCATTAGCATCCATGTTATAGTTGTCCCAGAAGAAGAAGAGAGAGACAAAGGGGCAGAGAATCTATTTGAATAAATAATACCTGAAAACTTTCCTAACCTAAGGAAAGGAACAGACATTGAGGTGCAGAAAGCACAGAGAGTAGTAAACAAGATAAACCCAAAGAGGCCCGCACCAAGACACATTATAATTAAAATGTCAAGAATTAAAGATAAAGAGAGAGTCCTAAAAGCTGCAAGAGAAAGGCAGTCAGTTACATACAAAGGAAACCTCATAAGGCTATCAGCTGACTTCTCGGCAGAAACCTTACAGGCTAGAAGGGAGTGGCACAATATATTTAAAGTGCTGAAAAGAAAAAACCTACAGTGAAGAATACTCTACCCAGCAAAGTTATCATTCAGAATGGAAGGAGAGCTAAATAGTTACCCAGACAAGCAAAAACTAAAGGAGTTTATCACCAAGAAAGCAGTTTTACAAGAAATGCTCAAGGGACTTATTTAAGTGGGAAAGAGAAGACCACAAATAGGAATAAGAATATTATCAAAAAAAGCAATAAAATTACTGGTAAAGGCAAAAATACAGTAAAGGTAGCAGATCAACCACCTATGAAGCTAATATGAAAGTCAAAAAACAAAAGTACTAAAATTACCTATTTCCATGATAAGAGAGTAACGGATACAAACGCACAAAAAAAAGAGGTTAGATATGATACCAAAACATAACGTGGGAGGAGGGGAGTAAAAGAGTAGAGCTTTTAGCAAGAGGTCAAACTAAAGAGACCATCAACTTAATATAGATTGCTATATACGTAGGTTATTATATATGAAACTCATGGTAATCACAAACCAGAAACCTATAATAAATACACAAAAAACTAAGAGAAAGGAACCCAAACATAATACTAAAGAAAGCTATCAAACCACAAGGGCAGAGAGCAAAAGAAGAAAGGAACAGAGAAGAACTACTAAAATACCCAAAATAAAAGTAACAAAATGTCAATAAGTACATTCTTACCAATAGCTACTTTAAATGTCAATGGACTAAATGCTCCAATCAAAAGGCATAGGGTGGCTGATTGGATAAAAAAACAAGACCCATGCATATGCTGCATACAAGAGACACACTTCAGACCTAAAGACACTCAAACTGAAAGTGAAGGGATGGAAAAAGATACTCCATGCAAATGGCAATGAAAAGAAAGCTGAGGTAGCAATACTTATATCAGACAATATAGACTTTAAAAAAAAAAATACAAACTGTAATGAGGGGCCAGCCCCGTGGCTTAGAGGTTAAGCGTGCACGCTCCGCTCCTGGCGGCCCAGGTTCAGATCCCGGGCATGCACCAATGCACTGCTTGTCGAGCCATGCTGAGGCAGCATCCCACATACAGCAGCTAGAAAGATGTGCAACTATGACATACAACTATCTACTGGGGCTTTGGGGAGAAAGAGGGAAAAAAAGGAGGAGGATTGGCAATAGATGTTAGCTCACAGCCGGTCTTCCTCAGCAAAACAAAGAGGAGGATTGGCATGGATGTTAGCTCAGGGCTGATCTTCCTCACACACACACAAAAAAAAAAAAACTGTAATGAGACAAAGAAGGGCACTACATAGTGATCAAAGGAACAATCCAACAAGAGGATATAACACTTGTAAATATCTATGCACCCACCATAGGAGCACCTTAAAATATAAAGCAGCTATTAACAGACACAAAAGGAGAAGTAGACAGTAACACAATAATAGTAGAGGACTTTAAAACTCCATTTACAACAATGGATAGATCATCTGAACAGAAGATCAATAAGGAAACATTGGCCTTAAACGACCCACTAGACCAGAAGGACTTAGTAGATATATACAGAACATTCTATCCAAAAACCGAAGAATACACATTCTTTTCAAATGCACATGGAACATTCTCCAGGAGTGATCACATTTTAGGGCACAAAACAAGTCTCAATAAATTTAAGAAGTTTGAAATAATACCAAGCATCTTTTCTGACCACATTGGTATGAAACTAGAAATCAGCTATAGGAAGAAAATCAGAAAAGCCACAAACATTTGCAGATTAAACAAAATGCGACTGAACTACGATTGGGTCAATGAAGAAATCAATGGAGAAATCAAAAAATACCTGGAGACAAATAAATGAAAATACAACATGCCAGAATTTATGAGATAGAGCAAAAGTGGTTCTAAGAGGGAAGTTTATAGTAATACAGGCCTACCTCAACAAACAAAAAAATCTCAAGCAAACAACCTAACAGTGCACATAAAGGAACTGGAAAAAGTAGAACAAACAAAGCCATAAATCACTAGAAGTAGAGAAATAATGAAAATCAGAGCAGAAATAAATGAAATAGAAACTAAAAAAATGATAGAAAAAATCCATGAAACCAAGAGCTGGTTATTTGGAAAGATAAATAAAATTGACAAAGCTTTAGCTAGACTCACCAAGAAAAAGAGAGAAGACTCACATGAATAAAATCAGAAATGAAGGAGGAGAAATTACAATGGACACCTCAGAAATACAAAAGATTATAAGAGAATACTACGAAAGCTATATGCCAACAAATCGGACAATCTAGAAGAAATGGGTAAATTCTTAGAATCATAAAACCTTCCAGAACTGAATCAAGAAGTAGAGAATTTGAATGGAACAATCACAAGTAAGGAGATCAAAACAGTAATCAAAAACCTCCCAAAAAGTAAAAGTCCAGGACCAGATGGCTTCCCTGGTAAATTCTACCACACATTCAAAGAAGACTTAATACCTATCCTTCTCAAACTCTTCCAAAAAATTGAAGAGGAAGGGAAGCTTCTTAACTCATTTTATGAATCTAACATTACCCTGATACCAAAACTAGACAGGGACAACACAAAAAAAGAAAATTACAGGCCAATATCACTGATGAACATCGATGCAAAAATCCTCATCAAAATACTAGCAAATCAAATACAATAGTACGTTAAAAAGATCATACTCCATGATCAAGTGGGATCTATTCCAGGGTTTCAGGGACCTTCAACATCCGCAAATCAATCAATGTGATACACCACATTAACAAATGAAGAATAAAAATCACATGATCATCTCCATAGATGCAGAGAAAGCAAGATACAGCATCCATTTATCATAAAAACTCTGAGTAAAATGGGTACAGAAGGAAAGTACCTCAACATCATAAAGGCCATATATGACAAACCCACAGCTAATATCATCCTCAATGGTGAAAAACTGAAAGCTATCCCTTTAAGAACAGGAAGCAGACAAGGGTGCCCACTTTCACCACTCCTATTTAACATAGTATTGGAAGTCCTAGCCAGAGCAGTCAGGCAAGAAAAAGAAATAAAAGGGAACCAAATTGGAAAGAAAGAAGTGAAACTGTCACTATTTGCAGATGATGTGATTTTATATATAGAAAACCCGAGAGAATCCAACAAAAAACTAATCCACCAAAAAATAATTAATGAATACAGTAAAGTTGCAGGATACAAAATCAACATACAAAAATCACTTGTGTTTCTCTACACTAACCACAAAGTAGCAGAAAGAGAAATTAAAAATACAATCCCATTTACAATTGCAACAAAAAGAATAAAATACCTAGGAATAAACTTAACCAAAGAGGCAAAAAATGTGTACATTGTAAACTATAAAATATTGTTGAAAGAAATTGAAGAAGACACAAAGAAATGGAAAGATATTCCGTGCTCTTGGATTGGAAGAATTAACGTAGTTAAAATTTCCATACTTCCTAAAGCAATCTATAGCTTCAACGCAATCCCTATTAAAGTTCCACCAACATTTTTCACTGAAATAAAACAAAGAATCCTAAAATTTATAAGCAACAACAAAAGACCCCAAATAGCCAAAGGAATCCTGAGAAAAAAGAAGAAAGCTTTAGGTATCACACTCTCTGATTTCAAAATATGCTACAAAGCTATAATAACCAAAACAGAATGGTACTGACACAAAAACAAACACACAGATCAATGGAAGAGAATCGAGAGCCCAGAAGTAAACCCACACATCTATGGACAGCTAATTTTCGACAAGGGAGCCAAGAACATGCAATGGAGAAAGGAAAGTCTTCAATAAATGGTGTTGGGAAAACTGGGCAGCCACATGCAAAAGAATGAAACTAGACCATTATCTTATACCATACACAAAAACTAACTCAAAATGGATTAAAGACTTGAATGTAAGACCTGAAACCATGAAACTTCTAGGAGAAAACATAGGCATTGTGCTCTTCAACATTGGTCTTAGCAACATATTTTCGGGTACCATATCTGACTGGGCAAGGGAAACAATAGAAAAAATAAACAAATGGGACTACATCAAACTAAAAAGCTTCTGCACAGCAAAGGAAACCATCAACAAATGAAAAGACAACCTAACAATTGGGAGAAGACATTTGCAAACCATATATCTGATACGGGGTTAATATCCAAAATATATAAAGAACTCATACATCTCAACAGTAAAAAAACTAACGACCCAATTAAAAAATGGGCAAAAGACCTAAACAGACATTTCTCCAAAGAAGATATACAGATGGACATCAGGCACAAAACGGAGATGTTCAACATCATTATCAGGGAAATGCAAATCAAAACTACAATGAGATATCACCTCACACCCGTCAGAATGGCTATAATTAACAAGACAGGAAACAACAAGTGTTGGAGAGGATGTGGAAAGAAGGAAACTCTCATATACTGCTGGTGGGAGTGCAAACTGGTGAAGCCACTATGGAATTCCATATGGAAAGTCCTCAAAAAATTAAGAATAGAACTACCATATGATCCAGCTAGTCCAATGTTGCATATTTATCCAAAGAAAGTGAAAACACCAATGCATAAAGATACATTCACCCATGTGTTCATTGCAGCATTATTCACAATAGCCAAGACTTGGAAGCAACCTAGGTGCCCATTAAAGGAAGAATGGATAAAGAAGTTGTGGTATATATACACAGTGGAATACTACTCAGCCATAAGTAATGATGAAATCTGGCCATTTGTGACAACATGGATGGACCTTGTGGGTATTATGCAAAGCGAAATAAGTCAGAGGGAGAAAGTCAAATACCGTATGATCTCACTCATAAGTAGAAGATGAAAACAACAACAGACCATCTCATAGAGACAGAGATTGGATTGGTGGTTACCAGAGGGGAAGTGGGGAGGGAGGAGGGCAAAGGGATGATTAGGCAAGTGTGTGTGGTGATGGATTGTAATTAGTCTTTGGGTGGTGAACATGATATAATCTATACAGAAATCAAAGTAATCAAAGTATAATGATGTACACTTGAAATTTATACAATGTTGTAAACCAATGTTACTGCAATAAAAAAAAAAAAAAGAAAGAAAGAAAGAAAGTTTGATGGCCTCTGGCCAAAGCTGGGATGATCTTGTCTGTGGATCCATAAGTACTAAAATGAAACTGCTGGCTGCTCCTCCTACTGTTCTATCCCCAGTGGAGACAGCTCTGCCATTACTCTAGACCTATTTGAAGTAAAATGGCCAAAACAAACAAAAAAAATCCTGTCCAGGATCAGATTTCCAAGATGCCTCCTCTGGCCTGGCCCCATTTGGGGGGACACGTTCTCTCTTTAGATAGGTGAGTGTATTTAAATACTCATGAAAACAAACTGAGACCCGTTAGGACCATGTGTGGTGAGTCAGTTATGGATCTTATTTCCCTCATTTCCTTTCCGTTAGAGAAGAGTGTAACCCCAGGTACCATCACTGGCCTGCTTTATTGGCTTTACTCAAAAGGCTGTCCCATCTTGACTGCTTGAAATTAAATGCTTCCTCTCTGGAAAGCCAACCACATCCATCGCAGAGTCTTTCTTAATGGGTGTCTCCACGTGGGCTACCTCATGCCCCCCACCTATTTGGGTTCTTCCACTTTGCTTCCCTGATAGGCACGTTCCTCCAGGGCTCCCAGCCTGGTGCACTCAGTAATGTGGACTAAATTGAATTGAGTTGAAGGGGGAGGGTCAAGAGAACAAGAGCTCCTGGCAGAAGATCCTCTGATACTGTGGCTCAGAATTGGACTCATATAGAGTTAAATGCGTTTTAAGATAAAAAGTAGCTGTGTATACTAAAATCACTTTAAAATATTTTTTTGATTAGGCAGGAAAGGGAGGGTGCTGCATGTTAAGAACTCCCACGTATGCAAAAACATTCATGTGGTCAGTCTGCAGGCATGTACTAAGGGCCTCTGAGCTCGATGTTAGAGATCCAGGATGGAAGAAAGAAGGACCCTGCCCTCGAGTGAGAAACAAACCCCTGCCACTACAGTCAGGTAACTAGCCAAAATGAGGGGTCCAGGAGGGGAACCCAGGTATGCTTGGGGTGGTCCTAGATGACTGTACAGAGGAGGCAACCTTTGAGCTGAAGCTCAGAGGTGGAACAAGAATTTACCGGGCAGAAGGTGTGTGGGGGGTGGTGGTGGGGTGTGTGTGTGTAGAAGGCTGAAAGGCTTGCATATTTCGCTCCAAGGGAACAGCATTTGCAAAGATATGGAGGCATAGAAACCGGAAAGAGGGAAGGAACTCGGTATTGCTGAGCACAATATATGACAGGAAAGGAAATGGCAAGAGATGAGACGAGGCTACGTGAGCGAACACTTCTCAAAGGGCTTGGTGTTCAGTGCCGAGAAGTTACCTTTTAGGCTGTGAGAAGCATTGAAGGGTTTTAAGCAGGGAAGTCACAAGATCCTGTTTATGTTCCAGAAAATTCAGTTTGGGAATTTTGTGAGGCTATAAATTTGAAAGCCTGAGTGCAAAATAGTTTCATCCGATTTCTGAATTCTAATTTAGTGGTGGCTGCCTGGAGTGTTGTGTCTACCAAGAGCATGAGGATCACGAGGGTCAGTGGGAATGGGGTTATCAATTAGCCATATTCCTTATGGCCAAGTGGTGGCACCAGCCCTCATGTCTATGAACCAGTGAGGAGATTTCTGCCACCTTCTAGGCAAGAGATAGTGGGCAAATGGCGTGAAATGCCATCTGCGCCTGTACAGTTGGGTAAGTCAGTCATGGCATCAGCCTCCAAGGGAGCTGATTACTTTATACTCTACCATGGGCAACATGCTCTGTGTCATCAGTCTCACAGACTCTCTCTGGTTGTCTCTGAGACATGGATGAAAGACAGGATTGGAGTAGCCGATTCTCATTATTAAGAGCCCACTTGATCAGCCGTGCTGTACTGATATGAAAGCTTCTGCTCATGGGTGGCTTATAGCCTGTGCACAGAATGAGATGTTCCCTTCTCAGTCACCACCTTAGCGTTAGCTAACACCTGTATCATGTCACATAATTACGCTTTCTTTCTTGTGGTGAAAACATTTAAGATCTACTCTTTTAGCAACTTTTAAGTATGTATCACAGTATTGTTAACTATAATCATCATGCTTTACAGTACATCCCCAGAATATATTCATCTTATAACTGGAAATTTGCACCTTTTGACCAACATCTCCCCTTTTGCCTCACCCCTCAGCTCCTGGTCACTTCCATTCTACTCTCTGTTTCTAAGTGATATCATACAGGATTTGTTTTTCTCTGTCTATTTCATTTAGCATAATGTGCTCAAGGCATTTTATCTTTCAGTCTGTTGATGTGTTGTATCACATTTATTTATTTGTGTATTTTCAGACTTCCTTGCATCCCAGGGTTAAATCCCACTTGATCATGGTATATGATCCTTTTTAATGTGCTGTTGAATTCGGTTTGCTAAAATTTTGTAGAGAATTTTTGCATCTCTATTCATCAGGGATATTGACTCGTAGTTTTCTTTTCTTGTGGTCTGGCCTTAGTGTCAGAGTGATGCTGTCCTTGTAAAATCGTTTTGGGTGTGTTCCCTCCTCTTCAATTTTTTGGAAGAGTTTGAGAAGATTGGCATTAATTTTTCTGTAAATATTAGGTAGAATTCACCAGTGAAACCATCCAGTCCTGGGTTTTTCTGTGTTGGGAAGTTTATGATAACTGATTCAATCTTCTTACTCATTATTGATCTGTTCAGATTTTTTTTTTTTTTTTTTTTTTTTTTTGTGAGGAGATCAGCCCTGAGCTAACATCCGCCAATCCTCCTCTTTTTTCGCTGAGGAAGACGGCCCTGGGCTAACATCGGTGCCCATCTTCCTCCACTTTATATGGGACGCCGCCACAGCATGGCTTACCAAGCAGTGCGTCGGTGCGCGCCCGGGATCCGAACCAGCGAACCCCGGGCCGCCGCGGCGGAGCGCGCGCACTTAACCGCTTGCGCCACCGGGCCGGCCCCCTGTTCAGATTTTTTATTCGTGCTTCAGTCTTGGTAGGTTGTATGTTTCTAGGAATTTATCCGTTTCTTTTAGGTTATCAAATTTATTGGCGTATAATTGTTTATAGTAGTTTGGTATTTCTGTGGTATGAGTTGTAACATCTCCTCTTTCATTTCTGATTTTATTTATTTGAGTCTTCTCTTTTTCCTTAGTTAGTCTAGGTAAAAGTTTGTCAATTTTGTTTATCTTTTAAAAAACAGTACTGAGTTTCATTGATCTTTTCTGTTGTTTTTCTAGCCTCTATTTTATTTATTTCTGCTCTTATCTTTATGTCCCTCCTTCTTCTAACTAAGGGCTTAGTTTGTTGTTCTTTTCTTATTTCCTTGAGGTGTAAAATTAGGTTGTTTATTTGAGATCTTTTTTTTTCTTAATGTAGACATTTTTCACTATAAACTTCCCTCATAGAACTGTCTTTTGCTCATCTCATAGGTTCTGGTATGTTGTATTTAAATTTTCATTTGTTTCAAGATATTTTTTGATTTCTCTTTTGATTTCTTCTTTGACCCATTGGTTGTTCAGGAGTGTGTTATTTAATTTCCACATATTTGTGAATTTTCCAGCTTTCTTTCTGTTGTTGATTTCTAGTTTCATACCATTGTGGTTAGAAAAGATACTTGGTATGATTTCAGTCTTCTTAAATTTTCTAAGACTTATTTTGTGATGTAGCATATGATCTATCCTGGAGAATGTTCTGTGTATGCTCAAGAAGAATGCGTATGGTGCTGATATTGGATGGAATGTTCTGTATATGTCTGTTAGGTCCATTTGGTCTAAAGTATTATTCAAGGTCAATGTTTCTTTGTTGATTTTTCTGTCTAGATGATCTATCCATTGTTGAAAGCATGGTATTGAAATCCCCTGCTATTCTTGTATTGTTGTCTATTTCTCCCTTCACATCTGTTAGTATTTGCTTAATATATTTAGGTTCTCCAATGTTGGGTGCATGTATATTTACAATTGTTATATCTTCTTGATGGGTTGACCCCTTTATCATTATATGATGGCCTTCTTTGTCCCTTGTTACAGTTTTTGGATTAAAGTCTATATTGTCTGATATAGTATAGCTACCCCTGGCCCCCTTTTGGTTCACACTTGCGTGGAATATCTTTTCCCATCCCTTCGCTTTGAGCCTATGTGTGTCCTTAAAGCTGAAGTGTGTCTTTTGGAGGCAGCATATAGTCGGGTCTTGTTTTTTTGTCCATCCAGCCACTCTGTGCCTTTCAATTGGAGAATTCAATACAATTACATTTAGAGTAATTATTGATAGGTAAGTACTTACTAGTGCCATCTTCTTAGTTGTTTTCTGGCTCTTTTGTAGTTCCCTTGTTCCTTTCTTTTTCTCTGGTTTCCTTCCCTTGTGGATTGATGATTTTTCATTGTGCTATGCTTTGATTTCCTCCTCTTTATCGTTTGTGAATCTACTGTAGGTTTTTGCTTAGTGGTTACCATGAGGTTTATATAAAACATTTTATACGTATAGCAGTCTATTTTAATGCTGATAACTTCACTTGCATTTACTTCCCCATTTTTATGTTTTTGATGTCACAATTTACCTCTTTTTATATTGTGTATTCATTAACAGATTATTGTAGGTATAATTATCTTTAATACTCTGTCCTTTGACCTTTATACTAGAGTTAAGTGGTTAACACTTTCCCATATTACACTATTAGAGTTTTTTTGTGTGTGTATGTGTGTGAGGAAGATCAGCCCTGAGCTAACATCTGATGCCAATCCTCCTCTTTTTGCTGAGGAAGATTGGTCCTGGGCTAACGTCCTTGCCCATCTTTCTCTACATTATATGGGACACCACCACAGCATGGCTCGACAAGCAGTGCGTCTGTGCGCGCCCGGGATCTGACCAGCAAACCCCGGGCCGCCACAGCAGAGTGTGCGCACTTAACCACTTGCACCACCAGGCCAGCCCCAGTATTAGAGTTTTCTGAATTTGACTATATAGTTACCTTTACCAGTGTGTTGTATATTTTCATATGTGTTCTTGTTACTAATTAGCATCCTTTCATTTCAGTCTGAAGAACTCCTTTCAGCATTTATTGTAAGGCAGGTCTAGTGATAATGAATTCCCACAGCTTTTGCTTGTCTGGGAAAGACTTCACTTCTTCATTTCTGAAGGACAGATTTGCTGGGTAGAGTATTCTTCATTGGCAGTTTTTTTTCTTTCAGTGCTTTGAATATATATATCATCAAACTGTCTCCTGGCCTGTAAGGTTTCTGCTGAGAAATCTGCTGATAGCCTTATGAGGGTTCCCTTGTAAGTTACAAGGTTTTTTTTTTTTCTCTTGCTGCTTTTAAGATTTTGTCTTGGATTTTTGATGGTTTTATTATAGTGTGTCTTGGAGAGGATCTGTTTAAGTTGATTTTGGTGACCTATGAGCTTCATTAACTTAGATATCCAAATCTCTCCCCAAATTTGGGAAATTCTCAACCATTATTTCTTTAAATAAGCTTTCTGGACCTTCTCCTTCTCTTCTCCTTCTGGAACTCCAATAATTTACAGATTGTTTCTTTTGGTGGTATCCCAAAGATCACATCAGCTTTCTTCACTCTTTTTTATTATTTTTCCCTTATTCTCCTCTGCCTGGATAATTTCTAAATTCCAGCCTTCTATCTCACAGATTCTTTCTTCAGCTTGATCCATTCTGATATTCATGATCTCTATTGCATTTTTCATTTCATTTATTATGTTCTTCAGCTCCAGAATTTCTGTTTGGTTCTTTTTTATTATTTCTATCTCTTTGTTAAACTTTTCATTTTGTTCATGTATTATATTCCTGATTTTATTGAGTTGTCTTTCTGTATTTTCTTGTAGCTCATTGACTTTCCTTTAAAAAGCTATTTTAAAGTCTTTATTAGATAAATTGCAGATCTCCAGGTATTTGGGGTCAGTTACTAGAAGATTATTGTGATCCTTTGGTGGCATCATGTTTCCTTGATTTTTCATGATCTTTGAAGTTTTCCATTGCTGTCTTTACATTTGAAGTGCAGTCACCTCCTCGTCTTTACTGACTGCCTTTGGGAGAGAAATACCTTCTTTCAGCCCTGGTAGGGATTCTGAGGCTTTCTCAGACCTTCTGTGGTTACACCTGTTCCACACTTCTTGCTCCCTCTTGTGACAGAATTCTTAAGCTTGTATGCCTTCTCTTGATGCTGCAACACACCAGGCTTGGTGCTGACAGCCTCCTTTTTGTTTGCCCAAAGATGACACTAAGCTCAAGTTTGTGGTCTCTCACTGGCCCACAGATTCAGGTTGGTTTTCCGCATGTGCTGACTAGCCTTCTGCCAAAGCTCACTTTCACTGCCACTTGGAAGTGTGCACAGGGAGCTGGCCATGGCTGGGGAGGGGTGTGTGTGTGTATGAGGTGCCTGGAGCACTGGAGGTGCCCATGGGCCAGTTTAGGGGATCTGCAGATGAGGCATCCCCAGCAGCTTGTGGGAGGGCTTCTTGGTGGAATCTGCAATGCAGTTAGTAAGATCTGTGTCACTTTAACACCCTCCAAGAATCCTATCTGCCACTCCCCAAGTCTGTTCCTGCCCACTAGTCATGCAGCTCATGATTCAGTCCTCTGGATAGGGTGAGAGAGAAATGGGCCTCTTTGGCAGTGTCCTGCACAGCTGGGGAAGCCACGTGCTCACTCAAATGCTCTCACTTTCCCCCATGGGAGAAATCATAGGCTGAGAAGATCTGTCTAGGCCCTAAGCTGTGCCACCTTGGGGGAGGGGTGATGTGGATAAGGTCAAGCTGTTCCTCTAACGCTCTCCAGTGTGGCCAAACTCATATTTTTTGCTCCAATGGTATGCTGGAACTTCCTCTCTGGAAACTTGCACTTCCACAAAGGTTCTCTTGTCTGTGGGTAATTGTCTAAAACAGTGTTTTCCAGGGGCTCCCAGACCACAGCCAAGAGGATCTGGAACCAATTCACAGGCCACTGCAGGGTCCATAGCCAAGACTAAGGTCTCTATGCCTATTACCCAATGCACAGGTGGAGGTCCCTTAGCTTATGGTGCTGGATCCCACAGCTCTCACAAAGGCACTTTTGTCCATGGATGAATGCTGAATTATTGTTGTTGGGGTAAGGGGCAAAATGAGGGATGTCTCATTCCACCATGATGCTGGCATCAAATCCTATAGTCCTTAATTTTAGTTAGAATTAGTGGAATAGGCTCACGATGTATTTTATTTTAAAAATAGTTATTTGCTAGATCTGTCCCCTAAAAAATCTTAGAAACAGCAATCAAGTCAGTTACATTGAGTGACTCTAGTGTTCAATTTGTGGCTGCCATTTGTCATTTCTCATAAAAGGTGACAGGACTCCTTGGAGAAATGTCTGATTCTGGGTCTGAGCAGGATGTTAGCTGAGCCTGGAGCACTGTGTTGTACCAGAAAGTAAGGAAGCTGTCAAATGCTACTTGGGTCATATTAAAAAGACAGGAACAGGGTTGGTAAGGTTCCCACCAGCCAGAGGTATGATAATGGGAGCATCAATGAGCATATGAGCATAGTAATTGTAATAATTTGAAACACATCAAATATGTTTATACATGAATTCATAATGGTACTAAAAAACAACAACTCATTGATCTTATTGTTTTGAAAAACTCGATAATAATAAAGGAAAATAATTAAGCATTTATCCTGCCCTTTTTATACCACTTGCTATCACTGTATAAGTAAATAAGTGACGAGGGAAATGTTCTCTTCATGAAAGTGTTTCAGTTTAAAAAGAAGGACTGATAGAATTAATAATATCATCATTTTGTAACCTCTAATAAATCTAGATAGTTATCATCAATGGCTACCAACGTCACAAAGAGAGTGAATAAGCTATTATATGCCTCCTAATGGAAGTACCACCACCACTTATGGAGTAGTCTTGCTAAAAGTGAATTGAACCCAAATCTGATCAAAACTCTGTATTTAATCACCAAACGAGAGCAAATACAAAGAACAGAGGACCTTGTTTTATGATAACACAAGAATGCAACACCTAAATCTAGACTGTAGGTATCTTCAACAAATAAATTCCAAGGAAAATAAGATAAGAGGAGGTAAATTCTAGATCAGGAGTTGACTGACTTTTTCTGTAAATTGCCAGACAATACATATAGTCGTGTGCCACATAACGACGTTTCAGTCAATGATGAACCACATATATGATGGTGGTCCTATAAGATTATAATGGAGCTGAAGAATTCCTATCAATTAGTGACATTGTAGCCATTGTAACATCTTAGTGCAATGCATTACTCACATGTTTTTGGTGGTATTGGTGTAAACAAACCTACTGCACTGCCAGTCATATAAAACTATAGCAGGTACAATTAAGTACAGTACATAATACTTGATAATGATAATAAATGACTATGTTACTGGTTTATGTATTTGCTATACTATACTTTTTGTTGTTATTTTAAAGTGTATTCTTTCTACTTATAAAAAAAAGTTTACTGTAAGGGGGGCCAGCCCAGTGGCGCAAGTGGTTGAGTGAGCGCACTCCGCTGCGGCGGCCCGGGGTTCGCAGGTTCGGATCCTGAGTGCGCACCGACGCACCGCTTGTTAGGCCATGCTGTGGCGGCGTCCCATATAAAGTAGAGGAAGATGGGCACGGATGTTAGCTCAGGGCCAGTCTTCCTCAAGAAAAAAAAAGGGGAGGATTGGCATCAGATGTTAGCTCAGGGCTAGTCCTCCTCACAAAAAAAAAAAAAAAAAGTTTACTGTAAAGCAGTATGTCATGTTATGCTGGCAGCAGCCTTATACACGTTGTGTTTACTGCATCTCTTGATTGCATCATTTGCTTTTTGTGCTTAATTTAATCTTGTGTTGTTTTGCTCATCATGGCCCCTAAGCATACAAAATCCATTGCTAATGTTGCCTGTAAGAGGCCACATTGAGTGATTGACCTGGAAATGAAATTAAAAGTGATTAAGGACTACGAAGGTGGAAAATCAGTGATGGTTATTGCTCGCCAGTCAGGCATGTCCCATTCCACCATAGCTACAATCCTGAAGAACAAGTACAAAGTGATGGAAGCTGTTAAAGGATCTGCTTCATTGAAGGCAATGAGACTAACAAAAATTTGAGAAGGGCCCATATCAGACATGGAGAAACTTCTGAAGACCTGGATTGAAGACCAGACACAGAAGCGTATCCCTCTCAGCACCATGACCATTACGGCCAAAGAGAAAAGTTTGTTAACGATGTTGAAAGAAAAGGCTGGACCCAACTACAATGTTGAATTTACTGCTAATTCTGTGTGGTTTAAATAATTCAGGAATTGTTACTCATTACATAATGTGAAAGTGAGCGGTTAGCCCGCGAATGCTGATGCGAAGGCAGCTGAAGAATTTTGGGAAACTCTAGATAAGCTGATTGTGGAGGAAATTACTTGCCAGAACAAATATTCAATATAGATGAAATATCCCTATTCTAGAAAAAGATGCATGAAGGGACTTTCGTCCATAAGGAGGCCAAGTCAATGCCAGTTTTCAAGGCTTTTAAGGACAGGAATAGTCTTGCTTGGGGGCAATATTGCAGACTACAAATTGAAACCCTTTGTGATCTGGCACAGTGAGAACCCCAGGACCTTCAAGCATATCAATAAGAGCATACTGCCAGTGAACTACAAGAGCAGTAAGAAACCATAGATGACCCAGCTCCTCTTCCAAGATTCTCTTCTGAATTGCTATACCAGCAAGATTGAGAAGTACTGTTTGGAGAATAACATACCTTGCAAGATTTTGCTTATTGGTAATAATGCTCCTGGATATCCTCCTTTTTATTGGTGATCTTCATCCCAATATCAAAGTGGTATTTCTCCCTCCAAACATCATCTGTTTGATCCAACCAATGGATCAAGAAGTTCTAGCAGTTTTTAAGGCCTACTACCTGAGGAGGACTTTTGCCCAGGCTGTTGCTGCAACTGAGGAAGACCCTAATTCAATTCTGGAAGGATTACGACATTTATGACTAGATCCTTGCTTGGGCTTGAGGTGATGTCACCAAGGAGTGTATGAATGGCATCTGGAAGAAGACACTCAAGAGGTTACTCCATGACTTCAAAGGACTTGCCAAGGATAAGGAGATTACAAAAATAAACAAGGCTATGGTTGAGATGGCAAATAATTTTAACCTGGGTATGGATGAGGATGACATTGAGGAGTTCCTAGAGGTGGTTCCTGAGGAATTGACTAATGAGGAGTTGTTGGAACTGAAGCAGAAACGTATAGCTCAAGAGGAGGCAAGAGAAAGGAAACTGCAGGAGAAGAAAAAGAAGAACCTGAAAAAAAATTCATAGTGAAGGGTTTAGCAGAAGCTTTTTCAGACCTCCACAAGCTCTTTTAAAATGTCTGAAAACATGGACCCCAACGCTGCAAGGTTTTTGTTAATAGAGAGGAATGTTCGTGGTGGGTTATCTGCTTACAAGCAAATCTATGATGAAAAAGAAACAATCCAAGCAAACCACCATGGATGTACTTCTCGAGAGTAACATCTCCTCAAGATGAGCCTCAGGCAGGTCCCTCGGGAGGTGTTTCAGAAGGAAGTATTGTTATCATAGGAGATTACAGCTTCATGCGTGTCATTGCCCCTGAAGACCTTGCAGTGAGACAAGATGTTAAGGTGGGAGACAGTGATATTGATGATCCTGACCCTGTGTAGGCCTTGGCTAATGGGTATGTTTGTATCTTAGTTTTTAATAAAAAAGTTTTAAAAGTAAAAAAAAAAATTTAAAAATACAAAAAAGCTTATAGAATAAGAATATAAAGAAAGAAAATATTTTTTACAGCTGTACAATGTGTTTGTGTTCTAAGCTAAGTGTTATTATGAGTCAAAAGTCTAAAAAAATTTAAAAGTTTATAAAGTAAAATACTTTCAGTAAGCTAAGGTTAATTTATTATTGAAGAAAGAAAAATATTTTTCATAAACTTAGTGGAACCCAAGTATACAGTGTTTATGAAGTCTACAATAGTGTACAGTAACGTCCCAGGCCTTCACATTCACTCACTGACTCACCCAGAGCAACTTCCCGTTCTGCAAGCTCCATTCATGGTAAGTACCCTAGACAGGTATATCATTTTTTATCTTTTATACTGTATTTTTCCTGTACCTTTTCTATGTTTAGATATGTTTGAATACACAAATACTTACTATTGTGTTACAATTGCCTACAATATTCAGTACAGTAACATGCTATGCAGGTTTGTAGCCTAGGTGTGTAGTAGGCTATGCTATCTAGGTTTGTGTAAGTACAGTCTATGATGTTCACACAATGATGAAATCACCTAACAACGCATTTCTTATAATGTGTCCCCACTGTTAAGCAATGCATGACTGTATTTTAAACTGTATGGGCCAAATAGTTTATTCAACTCTGCTGTTGTAGCAAGAAAGCAGTCATAGACAATGGGTGCAACTGTATTCGAATAAAACTTTATTTACAAAAACAGTCATCTAGCCCGTGGGCTGTAGTTTGCCAACCTCTGCTATAAATTTTAAAAGACTTAAAAGATACATCAGTCAGCATGTATGCATATCATTTGAATGTTGATTCAAACAAACTGTAGAAAAAATTATGAGACAGTATATGAAACTTGAACACTTAACACTTACTGGATATTTGATAATATTAAGGAATTATTGTTAATTAGTTTTAGGTGTGATGTTGCTGATGTTATTCTAAGAAATATATACACACTGAAATATTGATGGATGAAATGATATCATGCTGAGATTTTGGGATGGGGGACTGGGTGAGAGAAGAAATGAAATAAGATTAGCCATGAGTTGATTATTTATTAAAACTGGTTAATGGATGCACATGAGTTCATTATAATCTATATATTTCTGGGTATATATGAAGCTTTCCATAATAAAAAGTTTAAAAACAGATAGCACCAGGAAACTTCTGCTTCCAGACAAGATGGAGTGTCAGGAAGTGGGTTTACCCTCATGCCTAAAAAAAAGGACAATATATAAGAAAGAAGACTTTGAACATCAGACAACAAAGTACAGTGATCCGCAAAAGAGGGGACACAAACAAGGTTACTCCTGTGGTTGCCAAGCTTACTGCCTTGAGAGTGTTTCCAGGATGTGGTAAAGGGAGGAGGAACCCATATGGACCCTGGCAGACTCCCTGACATGAGGAGTTAGAGCTGACAGTTGGAGAGTGAAAGAAGGCTGGAGTTTGAGGTCGGAGCACAAGAGAGGAGAGCGCTGCACAGAGAGCAAGAACTCCAGCAACTTACAGGGGGTTTGCCTCTGCTCTAGCAGGGTGCTGACCAGTGTGTGTGAGGAAATTACATGCAGCTGGGGAAAGAGCCAGCTAGAAGGATTAGAGGGAACAGTGCCCGCTGCTGAAGAGCCAAGAAAAGTGCCTGTACCCACCAACCAAACTGGAAAAGCACTGAGTATAATATCTAGAAGGGTCTTGCCTCAGCAATGGGGAATAATTAGCCCTGGAATAAAAACTGCTCTGGTCACACTTAACAAACCATAAAAGCAAGACCCAAAAGGATCAAACTGTTTCCAAGAAATGTAACTACATTCCAGAACAAAGCTTAGTAATAGTTATAGGAATATAAACTTGTCCAGCACCAAACAATATAAAATTCACAATATCTGGCATCCAATCAAAAGTTATCAAGAATACAAAGAATCAGGAAAAAATGACCTATAATGAGGACAAATTATTCAATCAAAAGCAACCTACAACTGACATAGATGTTAGAGTTAGGTCACTAAAAGGTCGTTAAAAGATATAACAACAACAGCAGAGTTGAATAAACTGTATTCTCTATGTTCAAAAATTTAGGTAAAGATGTTGAAGATATTTTTAAAGGTCTAAATCAAACTTCCAAATATGAAAACTACAATATCTGATATGAAAAAGTAACTCAGGGGCTGGCCCAGTGGTATAGAGGTTCAATTTGCACACTCCACTCCGGCGGCCTGGGGTTCACAGATTCGGATCCTGGTGCGGACCTACACACTGCTCATCCAGCCGTGCTGTGGCGGCGTCCCACATACAAAATAGAGGAAGACTGCAACAGATGTTAGCTCAGGGCCAATCTTCATCATAAAGAAAATAAATAAAGTAACTCACTGGGATTAACAGCAGATTGGATATTAAACAAAAAGAAAGATTAATGAACGTGAAAACACAGCAACAGAAACAGAGAGAAAATAAAATTAAAGAAACTTAAAACCCATCAGTGAACTGTGGGAAAAGAGTAGTCAGTGTAAAATATGTTTGATTGGAGTCCCTGGAAGAGGGACATGGGGGACAGGAAAAAATAGTTAAAGAAACAAGCAGAACTTATGGGGAAATTATCACTAACCACTCTTAGAAAAGAAGCAAGGCTCGAATCAATGATCTTGATTTCCACCTTAAAAACTAGAACAAGAAGGGCAAGTTGAACCTAAAGTAAGAAGAAGAAATGAAATAATGAAGATTAGAACAGAAATCAATGAAACAGAGCACAGAAAACAGTAGAGGACTCAACAAAACCAGGAGCGAGCTCTTTGAGATCAATAAAATTGATAAACTTCTAGCCAGATAATCAGGGAAAAAAGATACACATTAAAATATAAAGAATGAGAGAGATGATCTCATCATACATTCTACAGATACTAAAAGTATTATAGGGGTTGTTATGGACAAGTCTATGCCAATAATTACAACAACTTAGATTAAATTGATAAATTCCTTGAAAGGTACAAACTACCAAATCTGGTGCAAGAAAACATAAATAACCTGGATATCTCTGTATCTATTAAAGTAGTCTAAGTTGGAGTTAAAAGCCTTTCCACAAAGAAAATTGCAGACACAGATTGCTTCACTGGTAAATTCTACCACCCATGTAAAGAAGAAATTATACCAATTCTACACAAACTTCCACAAAGTTGAAGAAGAAGTGTACTTCCCAATTCTTCCTATGCGGCCAGCATTACCCTAATACAAACCAAACCAAAACTACAGAACAGATATGCTTCATGAAGATCAATGTGAACACTCTAAACAAAATCTTAGCAGATTGAATTAAGTAATATATAAAAAGGATAATACATCCTGACCAAGTGGAATTTATCCCAAGAATGCAAAACGTTTAAAACTCAATCAATGTAATTTACCATATTAACAAACTAAAAAACAGAAACTGTATGATCATCTCAATAGGTGCAGGAATAGTCTTTAACAAAATCCAACTTTCATTCTTGATAAAAAAAAAGAATCTCAGAAAACTAGGAATAGAAGGGCACTTCCTCAATCTGATAGAGAGAATTTACAAAAGAAAACCCAACAGCTACCATGATACTTACTGGTGAAAGAAAGAATGCTTCCCGCCTAAGGTCAGGAACAAGACAAGGATGCCCACTTTCCCCGCTCCTAGTCAATATTTCCATGGAGATTCTAGCCAGTGCAGTCAAGCAAGAAAATACAATAAAAAATAGTTCAGATTGAAAAGGAAAAGTAAGATATCTTTATTCACAGAAGACATAATGGCTTATATATAAAATCCAGTAGCATTTACAAAAAGTTATTGAAACTAATAAGTGAGTTCAGTAGTGTTGATACAGGATGAATATGCAGAAGTCAGTTGTATTTCTATATATTTGCAATGAATAATTGGAAATTGAAATTTCAAAACTAACCTCTTTAATAACATCAAAAAATATTAAATACTTAGGGATAAAGCTGACAAAGGTGTGTAAGACCTTTACACTGAAACTGCAAAACATTGCTTAGAGAAATTAAACACCTAAATAAAAAGAGAAGTGCTGGGTGTCCATGGAACAGAAGACTCAATATTGTTGAGATGTCGGTTCCCCCCAAATTGGTCTTTAAATTCAATGCAATCCCATTTAAAATCCCTGCAGGGTTTTTCTTGTAGAAATTGGCAAGCTAATTTATTATTCAAAGAGCAATACAAGGACCTAGAATAAACAAAAGATCTTTGAAAAATTAAACAAAGTTGGAGGCTAACAATATCTGATATTAAGACTCATTATGAAGACACAGTAATCAAAATACTGGGGAATTAGCATGAGGATAGAGAAATAGACCAATGAAACAGATTAAGTCAAGAAATTGCTCACATATGTGGACTACTGAAATTCAATAAAGATACCAGGGCAACTCAGTGCAGAAAGGATAATCTTTTCAACAATGATCGTGGAATAATTGGATATTCATAAGCAAAAAAAGAAAACTTTGATCCATACCTCACACATATACAAAAATTATGTCAAAATGGATGATAGACCTACATGTAACACCTAAAACTCAAAAAGCTTTAGAAAAATATATAGGAGAAAATCTTTGTGGGCTTGGATTAGGCAAAGATTTTTTTTTTCAGCTTTGTTGAGTCTAATCAACAAAATTGCAAGATATTTAAAGTGTACAGGTGATGATTTGATATATATCTATATATACATTGTGAAAGGATTCCCCTATCAAATTAAATAACATACCCATCATCTCATATGTTTACCTTTTTTGTTTTTTTTTGGTAAGAATATTTAAGTTCTACTCTCTTAGCAAATTTCAGTTATACATTACAGTGTTATCAACTATAATAACCATGTTATACATTAGATCTTCAGAACTTTTTCAACTTTTAACAGAAAGTCTGTACACTTTTACCAACCTCTCCCCATTTCCCACCCCCACCAGCTGCTGGCAACCACTTTTCTACTCTTCATTTCTATGAGTTTGACTTTTTTTATTTTGTTTCCACATATAATTGATAACATTCAGTATTTGTCTTTCTCCGTCTGGTTTGTATCACTTAGCATAATATCCTCCAGGTTCTTCCATGTTGTCACAAATGATAGTATTTCCTCCATTTGCAAGGCTGAATAATATTCCACTGTGTATATATACTGTATTTACTTTATCCATTCATCTGTCAATGGACATTTATGTTGATTCCATGCCTTGGCTATTATAAATAATGTTGCAATGAACATGGGAGTACAGATACCTCCTTGAAATAATGATTTTGTTTCCTTAGGATATAAACCCAGAAGTGGAATTCCTGGATCATATGATAGTTCTATTTTTAATTTCTTGAAGTACCTCCATACTGTTTTCCATAGTGACTGTACCAATTTACATTTCCACCTACAGTGTACAAGGATTCCCTTTTCTCCACATCCTCACCAGCATTTATCTCTTGTCTTTTTGATAATAGACGTCTTAACAGGTGTGAAGTGCTAGCTCATCATGGTTTTGATTTGCATTTCCCTGATGATAAATGATGGCAAGCACGTTTTCATGTACCTGTTGTCCATTTGTATGTCTTTGGAAAAATTTCTATGCAGGACCTTTGCCCATTTTTTAATTGGGTTATTTCCTTTTTTTTTCTATTGAGTTGTATGAGTTCTTTACATATTTTGCATATTAACCCATTTTCGGTTTATGTGGTTTGCAAATATATTGTCCTATTCCATAGGTTGCCTTTTCATTTTGTTGTTGGTTTCCTTTACTGTGCAGAAGCTTTTTAGTTTGACGTAGTCCCACTTGTTTATTTTTGCTTCTGGTATCAAATCTAAAAAATCATTGCCAAGACCAATGTCAAGGAGCTTACCCCCCTAATTTACTTCTAGGAGTTTTATGGTTTCAGATTATAGGTTCAAGTCTTTAATCCATTTTAGTTGATTTTTGTGCATGGTAAAATATAGGGGTTCAGTTTCATTCTTTTGCATGTGGCTGTCTGTCCAGTTTTCCCAGCACCATTTATTGAAGAGACTATCCTTTCCCCATTGTGTATTCTTAGCACCTTTGTTGAAAATTAGTTGACCATATATGCTTGAGTTTATTTCTGCACTCTCTATTCTGTTCCATTGACCTATGTGTCAGTATTTTATGCTGATACTATACTGTTGTTATTATAGCTTTGTAATATAGTTTGAAATCAAGAAGTAGGATGCCTCCAGCTTTGTTCTTTCTCAGCATTTCTTTGGCTATTTAGAGTCTTTTGTCATTCCATACAAATTTTAGGATTTTTTTTCTATTTCTGTGAAAAATACCGTTGGAATTTTAATAGGGATTATGTTGAATCTATAATGGCTTTGGGTAGTATGGACATTTTAATAATAATTCTTTCAACCTAAGAACACAGAATATCTTTCCATTTATTTGTGTCTTCAATTCCTTTCATCAAAGTCTTATAGTTTTAAATGTATAAATCTTTCACATCCTTGGTTAAATTTATTTCTAAATATTTTATTCTTTTGGTGCTATTGTAAATGAGATTGTTTCCTTAATTTCTCTTTCTGATAGTTCATTATTGGTGTATAGAAAGGCAACTGATTTTTTGTATGTGGATTTTGTATCCAGATAATTTACTGAATTTATTAGTTCCAACAGTTTTTTGGTGGAGTCTTAAGGTTTTCTATATATAATATCAAGTCATCTGCAAATAGAGTTTTAGTTCTTTCTTTCTTATTTTGATGCCTATATGTTCTCTTTCTTGTCTGAGTGCGATGGGTAGGACTTCCACTTCTATGTTGAATAGAAGTGGAGAGAGTGGGCATCCTTGTCTTGTTCCTGATCTTAGAGGAAAATCTTCCAGCTTTTCACCATTAAGTATGATGTTAGCTGTGGGCTTGTCATATATGACCTTTATTATGTTGAGGTACATTTCCTCTATACCCAGTTTGTTGAGAGTTTTTATCATGAAAGGATGTTGAATTTTGTCAAATGCTTTTTCTGCAGCTATAGAGATGATCATGTGATATTTATCCTTTATTTTGTTAATGCAGTGTATTTGTTGATTTGTGGATGTTGAAACATCCTTGCATCCCTGGAATAAATCCCACTTGATCATGGTGTATGATCCTTTTAATGTATTGTTGAATTCAATTTGCTAGTATTTTGTTGAGGATTTTTGTATCTATGTCCATCAGGGATATTGACCAAAAATATTTTTTTTCTTATAGTGTCTTTGTCTAGCTTTGGTATCAGGGTACTGCTGGCCTCATAAAATGATTTTGAAAGTATTCCTTCTTCTATTTCTTTGGAAGAGTTGGATAAGGATTGGTATTAGTTCTTCTTTAAATGTTTGGTAGAATTCATGAGTGAAGCCATCTGGTCCTGGACTTTTATTTGTTTGGAGGTTATTGATTGCTGATTCAATCTCCTTACTAGCAATTAGTCTGTTCAGATTTTCTATTTGTTTGGAGGTTATTGGTTACTGATTCAATCTTCTGACTAGCGATTAGTCTGTTCAGATTTTCTATTTCTTCATGATTGAGAAGTTTTCTGTTTCTCAGAATTTATCCATTTCTTCTAGTTTTTCTAATTTGCTGGTGAATAATTGTTTACTGTAGTCTCTTATGATCCTTTATATTTCTGCAGTATCAGTTGTAATGTCTCCTCATTCATTTATAATTTTATTTATATGAGTATTCTCTTTGTTTCTTGGTAAGTCTAGCTAAAGATTTCTCTATTTTGTTTATCTGTTAAAAAAACCAGCTCTTAGTTACATTGCTCTTTTCCATTGCTTTTTGGTTTATATTTCATTTATTTTCACTCAGATATTTGTTATTGCCCTCCTTCTATTAACTATGGGCTTAGCTTCTATTCTTTTTCTACTTCCTTGAGGTTTAAAGTTATGTCGTTTGTTTGAGATCTTCCTTTTTTCTTAATGTAAGCATTTATCACTTAAACTTCTGTCTTAGAACTACTTTTACTTCCTCCCATAGTTTTGCTATGTTGTGTTTCCATTTTCATTTGTTTCAAGATATTTTTTTATTTTGATTTTGATTTCTTCTTTGACTCGTTGTTCAGGAGCATGTTTTTTAATTTCCAAATATTTGTGAATTTTCTAGTTTTCTTCTTTTAAGTGATTTCTATTTTCATACCATTGTGGTCAAAAAAGGTACTTGGTATGATTTCAGTCTTTTTAAATTTATTAAGACTTGTTTTGTGGCCTAACATGATCTATCCTGGAGAATGTTCCATGTGCACTTGAGAAGAATGTGTATTCTGCTGCTGTTGGATGGGATGTTCTATGTATGCCTGTTAGGTCCACATGGTCTAACATGTATTTAAATCCAAGGTTTACTTACTGATTTTCTGTCTGGATTATCTATCCATTATTGAAAGTTTGATACCAGGCATACCTCAGAGCTATTGCAGGTTTGGTTCCAGACCACCGCAATAAAGCTAATATCATAGTAAAATGAGTCACACTATTTTGGTTGGCCAGTGCATATAAAAGTTTTGTTTACACTATACTGTAGTCTATTAAGTGTGCAATAGCATTACGTCTGAAAAAAACAATGTACATACCTTAATTTAAAAATATTTTATTGCTAAAAAATGCTAACCATAATCTGAGCCTTCAGCGCTGGTGGAGGGTCTTGCCTCTGTGTTGATGGCTGCTGACTGATCAGTGTGGTGGTTGCTGAAGGTTGGGGTGGCTGTGGAAATTTCTTAAAATAAACCACATCTATTGACTCTTCCTTTCACAAACAATTTCTCTGTAGCATGTGATGCTATTTGATAGCATTTTACCCATCATAGAACTTCTTTTAAAATTAGAGTCAGTCCTCTCAAACCCTGCCACTGCTTCATCAACTAAGTTTATGAAATATTCTAAATCTTTTGTTGTCATTTTAACAATCTTCATAGCATCTTCACCAGGAGTAGATTCCATCTCAAGAAACCACTTTCTCTGCTCATCCATAAGAAGCAACCCCTCATCCATTAAAGTTTTATCATGAGATTGCAGCAATTCAGTCTCATCTTCAGGCTCCACTTCTAACTCTAGTGCTCTTGCTATTTCCACCATGTCTGCAGTTACTTCCTCCACTGAAGTCTTGAACCCCTCTGAGTCATCTATGAGGGTCAAAATCAACTTCTTCCAAATTCCTGTTAATGTTGATATTTTGACTTCTTCCCATGAATCATGAATATTCTTAATGATATCTAGAATGGTGAATCCTTTCCAGGTTTTCAACTTATTTTGCCCAGATTCATCAGAGGAATCACTATATATGGCAACTGTAGCCTTACGAAATGTATTTCTTAAATAATAAGACTTGAAAGGTGAAATTACTCTTTGATCCTTGGGCTGCAGAATGGATGTTATGTTAGCAGGCATGAAAGCATTAATCTCATTGTACATCTCCATCAGAGCTCTTTGGTGACCAGGTTCGTTGTCAATGAGCAGTAATATTTTGAAAGGAATCTGTTTTTCTGAGCAGTAAGTCTCTACAATAGGCTTACAGGATTCGGTAAGACATGTTGTCAACAAATGTGCTGTCATCCAGGTTTTGTTGTTCCATTCATAGAGCACAGGGAGAATATATTTAGCATAACTTTTAAGGGCTCTAGGATTTTTGAAATGGTAAATGAGCATTGGCTTCAACTTCAAGTCACCAGCTTCATTAGCCGCTAACAAGAGAGTCAGCCTGTCCTTCATAGCTTTGAAGCCAGGCATTTACTTCTCTCTAACTATAAAAGTCCTGTCTTCTTCCAATATAAAGCTGTTCATCTACATTGAAAATCTGTTGTTTAGTATAGCCACCTTCATCAATTATCTTAGCTAAATTTTCTGGATAACTTGCTGCAGCTTCTACCTCAGCACTTGCTGCTTCACCCTGCACTTGTATGTTATGGAGATGGCTTCTTTCCTTAAACGTTATGAACCAACGTCTGCTATATGCAAACTGTTCTTCTGCAGTTTCCTCAACTCTCTCAGCTTTAATAGAACTGAAGAGAGTGAGGGCCTTGCTCTGGATTAGGCTTTGGTTAAGGGAACGTCTTGGTGGTTTAATCTCCTATCCAGATCACAAAAACTTTCTCCATATCGGCAATGAGACTGTTTTGCTTTTTCATCATTTGTGTGTTCACTGGAGTAGCACTTTTAATTTCCTTCAAGAACTTTTCCTTTGCATTCAGAACTTGGCTAATTGTTTGGCACAAAAGGCCTAGCTTTCAGCCTATCTCAGCTTTCAACATGCCTGTCTCACTAAGCTTAATCATTTCCAGCTTTTGATTTAAATTGAGTGACATGCAACTCTTCCTTTCCCTTGAACACTTAGAGGCCATTGTAGGGTTATTAATTGGCCTAATTTCAATGGTGTCGTGTCTCAAGGAATAAGGAGGCCCAAGGAGAAGGAGAGAGATGAGGGAATGGGGAGATTGGTGGAACAGTCAGAACACACACAACATTTATCGATTAAGTTTTATGGGCACAGTTCATGAAACCCCAAAACAATTACAATAGTTACATCAAAGATCACTGATCATAGATCACCATAACAAATATAATAATGAAAAAATTTGAAATATTGTGAGAATTACCAAAATGTGACACAGAGACGTGAAGTGAGCAAGTGCTGTTGGAAAAAATGGTGCCAATAGACTTGCTTGACACAGGGTTGCCACAAACCTTCAATTTGTAAAAAACGCACTATCTGCCAAGTGCAATAAAAGGAGGTATGCCTGTACTGAAGTCCCCTGCTTATAATATTGCTGTCTATTTCTCCCTTCAGATATGTTAATATTTGCTTTTTATATTTAAGTCATCTTATATTGGGTGTATAATTATATACAAATGTTATATCCTCTTGCTGAATTGACCCCTTTTTCATTACATAATGACTTCTTTGTCTTTTATTACCGTTTTTGGCTTACAGTGTATTTTGCCTGATATAAATATAGCTACTCCAGCTTTCTTTTGGTTTCCATTTGCATGGAATATTTTCTTCATCCCTTCATTTTCATTTTATGTGTGTTCTTAAAACTGAAGTGAATTTCCTATAGGCAACGTACAGTGGGGTCTTGTTTTTTTATCCATTAAGCCACTCTTTTGATTGGCTAATTTAGTCCATTTACATTCAAAGTATTGATAGGATGGACTTGTTGTGGCCATTTTGTTCATTGTTTTCTGTTTGTTTTTTTAATTCCTTTGTTCCTTTCTTCCTCTCCTGCTCTCTTCCATTGATGATTTTCTGTAGTGGTTTTCTTTCATTCCTTTCTCTGTATCTTTTGTGTATCTACTATAGGCTTTTGCTCTGTTGTTACCATGAGGCTTACGTAAAATATATTATATTTATAATAGTCTGTTTTAAGCTGATACAGCTTAACTTCAAACACATGCAAAAGCTCTACATTTTTACACTCCTCCTTGACATTTCATGTTTTGCATGTCACAGTTTGCATCTTTATACATTGTGTATCCATTAACAAATTATTGTAGTCGTAGTTATTTTTAATACTTTTGTCTTTTAATTTTCATGGTAGAATTATATCTGACTTACCTCCCACCATTACAACATTAGAGTATTCTGAATTTAGCTATATATTTATCTTTACCAGTAAGTTTTATATTTTCATATGTTTTTCTGTTACTAATTAGCATACTTTTGTTTCATCTTGAAAAACTCTCTCTAACTTTTCTTTTAAGGCTGGTCTAGTGGTGATGAATGCCTTCAGCTTTTGTTTATCTGGAAAATTCTATGTCTCCTTCAATTCTGAAGGACACTTTTTGCTGGATAGAGTATTTTTTGTTGGCAGTTTTTGCCTCTCAGCACTTTGAATATATCATCCCACCCCTTTCTGGACTGCAAAGTTTCTGCTGAAAAATATGCTGATAATCTCATAGAGGTTCCCTCGAACGTAAGTTGCTTTTCTCTTGCTGGTTTTACAATTCTCTCCTTGCCTTTTACTTTTGACAATTTAAATTATAATATGTATCAGTGTAGGTCTCTTTAGGTTATTCTCATTTGGAACTCTTAGGGCTTTTTGGATATGAATGTCTGTTTCTTTTCACGGGTTAGGGAAGTTGGAGTCATTATTTCTTTGAAGAAGCTTTCTGCCCCCTTTCTCTCTCTTCTCCTTCTGGGACCTTTATAATACATATTTTGAGTCTCTTGATGGTGTCTGATAAGTCCTTTAAGTGATCTTTACTCTTTTTCATTCTTTTTTCTTTTTGATCCTCTGATTGGATGAATACACTGTCTTGTCTTCTAGTTCGTTGACCCTTTCTTCTAGTTGATCTAGTTGAATGTTGAACCTCTCTATTGGATTTTTCAGTTCAGTTATTGTATTCTTCAGCTTTATGATTTCTGCTTGGTACTTTTTTATATTTTCTCTTGACTGAAATTCTCATTTTTTCATGCATTGCTCTCCTGACCTCAGTGAGCATAATTATGGCCATTATTTTGAATTCTCTGTCAAGTAAATCACTTGTCTCCATTTCATTAATATCTGTTTCTGGGGATTTATCTTGTTCTTTTGTTTGGAACATATTCTTTTGTTTCTTCATTTTTCTTCACTCTTTGTGTTGGTTTCTGTGCATTGGAAAAAACAGCCACCTCTCCCAGTCTTGGCAAAATGGTCTTGTGTAGTAGATGAACCTTATCATTCAGCTTAGCCAAAGCTGAATTATTTTAATTGTTTCTCAAACCTTTGTGATTTTCCAAGTTGTCTTTTTTGTTCTTAGTGGCTTCCAGTAGTTGAGAATGTGCCAAGATCCGTCATTGTCCCAAAGGGGAGGATCATAATCAGCACCTAGATGCAGGCCAATTAGAAGCTAGACTCTCAGGCAGCAGCTGGGAAAGTATGTAGTTAAGTCCCTTCCAGGGACAAACTTAGAGATGGGCATTTTTTGCCTGCTTCCTTTGTGCTGGGCCCAGGTATATAGCCACGAAGGGGAGGGGTGCTCCTGCACCCATTAAGAACTGCTTCTTTGTTTGCTACAGTCATGTGGGATTTGGACCACAAGTCCTATTGACTGTCAGAGTCAGGAGATCCTGGGGCCCATCTCTCAGGCAGCAGCCACAAAAGCTGCTGCACCAGACATGCGTTTAGGTTCCTTCCAGGGAGATACTGGTGTCTTGGTTTTATTGTTGGAACAGGCTGGAGGGAGAGGGCAGAGGAGGTGACCGCCAGCTTTCCCAGTCTCTGGGGAAGATCACTGCCAGCTCTTAAATGCACAGTAAACTAAAAGCCTATCCCTCAGGCTGCAGCTCTTAAAGTATGCAAATAAACCTTTTCAGGGATATACTGAGAGATGGATGTTTTTGTTTGCTCCCTCTGTGTTGAGCCTTGGAGGGATAGCCCATTAAGTACTGCCTCTTTACTTGCTACAGCCCTGTGGGATTCATGAATGGAAGCCCCAATGGCTGTCATATCCAGGCAATCCAAGGGACCATACCTCAGGCAGCAGCCATGAAAGCTCAGGTACAGATGTGGGCATAAGCTCCTTCCAGAGAGATACTGGTGGCTTGGAGTGGGTTGGAGGGACAAGGCAGGGGAAATGTCTGCCAGCTTCCTAGGCCTTCAGGGAGGATCACAGCAGGCCCCTAGCTGCATGCTTAATTAGAAGCCTGGCTCTCAGGCAGCAGCTTTTAAAGTATGCAGATAAACCCCTTTCAGGGAAAGACTGGGAGATGGGTGTTTTTGCCTGCTCCTTCTGTGCTGAGCCCTTGGGGGGATAGCCACAGTGAGTGCTCTTGGTTCCCATGTGTGCCCATTAAGAACTGCTTCTTTGTTTGCTATAGTCTTGTGGGTCTCCTGGATGCAAGCCCCATTGGCCTTCAGATCTACGTGTTTTGGGGACCCATCTCTCAAGTAGGAGTCTTAAAAATTGGGCAGCTAAATGTGGGATCCAAACTATTTGCTCTTTAGGAAGAAACTTGGAATTGGGAGGGTGTTCCCTCCCAATTGTATGATATTGTGCTAAGGGTGGAATTTATGGCAAGAATGTGCCTCAGCCTTTCCTTCCTGTTTTGATGAGGATATTTTGCTGTTCATCTGATGGGTAGGAGTCACTTGGCTAATTTCTGGGTCTCTTTCAGAGGGAATTACTCTATGTGTAGCTGTACATTTAGTGTCTCTATGGAAGAAGGGGTGCTCCGGAGCCTCTTATGTCACCATCTTAGTCAACTTCCCTGGGAAAAAATTTTTTTGGATATGACACCAAGAGCATAATCCATAACAAAAAAAATGATAAATTGGACTTCATCAAAATTAAAAACTGCTTTTTGAAGCTAGTGTTAAGAAAATGGAAAGATAAATCACAGACTGAAAGAAGAGACTTGCAAATCATATATCTGATAAAGGATTTGTATCTAGAATATGTAAAGAACTCTTAAAACTCAATTACAAAAAAAAAAAACCTACCCAATTGAAAAATAGGCAAAAGATTTGATCAGCCCCTTCACCAAAGAAGATATATGGATCCCAAATAAGCACATGAAAAGGAACGCAACATTATTAGTCATTAGGGAAATATAAATTAAAATCAGAATGAGATACTACTACACACTTATTAGAAAGATTAAAGCCAAAAATACCGACCATACCAAGTCTTGGGAAGTATGTGGGGGGACTAGTATTCTCATACATTATTGATGGGAATGTGAAATGCTACAGCCGCTTCAGAAAACAACTTGGCGTGGTGTCTTAAAAGTTAAATATACACTTAGCATACAATCCAGCAATTTCACTCTTTGGTATTTATTTACTCAATAGAACTGAAAGCATTTGTCCTTACAAATGCTTATACACAAATATTCTTAGCTGTGCAATAGCAAAAAACTGGAAACAGCCCATTTGGGTTTGAACATTTGTTCATCAACAAGTAAATGGATAAAAAATACGGTATATCTATATAATGAAATACTACTCAGCAACCAAAGGGACTAAACTATTGATACATGCAACAATGATGAATCTCAAAGTAATTACGCTGAGTGAAAAGAAGCCAGACAAAAAACTACATATTGTACAATTTTATTTATATAAAACTCTAGAAAATACCTGCTAATCTATAGTGATAGAAAGCAGATAAGCGATTACCTTGGGTAGGGCTGGGGGAGCAGCAGGCAGGAGGGATTACAAGGCAGCCTGAGGAATCTTTTGCAGGTGCTGGATGTGTTCACTATCTTGATTGCGATGATAGTTTCATAGTATGTATATATGTCAAAACTTATCAAATTGTATACTTTAACTATGTGCAATTTATTCCATGTCAGTTATATAAAACTCTTAAAGAAAAAAAAAAGACAGACACAGTGCTTGGCATCTAGGATGTGGTGGTATCATTGTCCCTCACTTATGGCCAGAATGACCATGCCCCCATTTTTTGTGCTCGCTGCAGACCAGCAAGCAGCTGGGTGAGCAGAGGCTGTTCCTGCCATGCTTGGGTGCGCAGGGGGACTGTAAGGGAGAGTGCCCTTCCCAAAGGGCCCTCATTTGTAGCCACAGCTGTCCTTGCAAACACAGGCAGCCTAAAGGGAACAAATGTCATGGATTTCAGATCTTCACTTGCTTATGGGTCTCACAGTTAACATTTAATCTCCAGTGAAATCAACTTTTAAAAGCCCAACTCACGCTCTAAACCTTAGAATTGTAACATTTATGTTCTTGTAGGTTGAATGAAATAGTCCTTAAGCCAGTGTTTCCCACAGTACAAAGCACACCTGCTGTCTCCTTTTTAAAATGTCTGGTTCAGCATTAGCAGCTCCCTCAAATATCCATGTGAAGCACCAGGCACCATCCCAGCAGATGGCAGGGCAGTGTGAGGAGCCGTCTGCCAATGAGTCTTACCACATCCCCCCTTGCTAGTATTGGCTGCTCAGAAAGGCATTTCAAAGGGAGGCCTTTGCATTTAAGGGCTAGGATTTATTTGGTCTTCTAGTCCTAGGTCTTGCTATGTTGTCTTAAACAAGATCCTTGATCCTTCTTAACCTCTGTTTCTCATGTATAAACTGAGGGCAGTAAACAAGGTGACCTGTAGGTCCCAGGTGTATTCATTCTTGGTTTGTTCTAAGGGGGTGTGGTAACTGCTCAGGGTCTAAATCAAAGGATATTCTTTCTAGACGGGGAAAGAGTAGTAGTGGGTCATGACTTGCCAAGAAGGACCACAAGTGGGGGGCTCTGCCTGGGGGTCTCAGAAGCCTAGGTCACAGACCTGGAGGGGCCCAAAGCCCTCATTTAGAGGGCAGAAACTGAGGACCAGTAGCAACCTAGGACCTGCTGAAGGTGTCCTGGTAGTTGGTGGTAGAGCTGGGGTTAGAACCAGCTTCCTTCTACTCGAATCCAGTAAGGCTGGTAATGGTCAGGTGCAACAGGAAGGTCCTGGAAGGCAGAAGACTCCAGAGGTTCAGAGGTTGGGTAAAGGTTGTTCTCTGTTTGTCCTGTCTTATGCTCCCTGACAGGTGCAGCTTTCAGTCAGAGCCAGAAGGAAGTCTTCAGGAGAACAGAGGCCCCAGATTAAGGCCAGATCACTCAGGAAGCTTTGGGTGGATTTTGTGTGGTGGCTGCCGTGGTTTGGGGAACACAGGTGGGCAGGATTCCATTGCTGTCTTCAGAGAACTGACACTTGGATGCTGACTAGCAGGTGAATGGCTTCCTATTTATAGGACAGCAAATTGATACTGTGCTCAGGAAATGCATGTGTAAAGTCTTGAGGGACTGGGGGAGCAAGTGGGGGACTGTGGCTGTAATATGCAAGAGAGTCTACGAGGAGGGCCTTGAAAGAGCAGGAGGCTTCGATGGATGGATAAAGGGGAGGAGAACATTCCAGCTAAACACAGAGCATGAGCCATGGTGTAGTGGCAGAAATATTTGTGATATGTAAGAAAAGTGAGTACATTTAGGTGCCCTGAGAAGAGTGTGTGTAGGGAAATGTAGTGTTAGAGGAGGCAACAAGGAAAACCTGAAGCAAAATCATAGATGCTTTGAACACTGAGGAGAAACTTTCAGTTGACATTGTCTGCAATAGCAGGGAGGGGTCCTCTGAAGGGTCAAAGGAGAGGAATGCATATCCCGTATGGGGCTGATGGGGACCCCACGTAAATGGCCTCTGATGAACTGAATCTCTTTCTGAGGTGCAGAGCAAAATTGGTATAAAACACATATAAAAATTCGTATTCTGTGTCTATTAACACATTGTCCAAATAGACTCTTACTAGCTCTTCCAAGACACAATCAGTTTCATACACAGAGACCTCACCCCTGTCATATATTTTCTTCACTAGTTTACTATGAAGATTTTCAAGCATGCAGAAAAGTTGAAAGAACTGGTCAATGGATGCCCATGTACCTACCTAGTTTCTCCAATTAGCATTTTACTCTACTTGCTTTATCACATTTATTATCTGTCTCTATCCATTCCTTTATCCATCCATCAATCCATCTTATTTTTTGTGTATTTCAAAGTAAGTTGCAGATATATAGGTTATATATCACCTTAAACATTTCAGCCTACGTATTATTTACTAGAGTACAATATTTGTTTATGCATCTTTTTTAGGTAAAATTTACATACAATGAAATGCACAAACCTTAGATGTACCATTCATAAGTTTTGAAAAATATACATACTTGTGTGACCCAAACTGTTATCAAAATATATAATACTACCACCATCTCAGAAAGTTCTCTACCTTCTTTCCTTGTCAAAACCCATCTCCCCCTCACCCCAAACCCTGGCAACCACTGTTCCAATTTTTTTTTTTCCATCTTAGATGGTTTTGCTTTTTCCAAAACCTCATATAAATGAAATCATACAGTGTGCACTGTTTTGCATCTGGGTCTTTCACTGAGTATGTTTTTATTCCAGTTTTACTGAGATATAATTGACATGCAGCACTGTATCAATTTAAGGCATACAGCATAATGACTTGACTTACAAAAATTGTGAAGTGATTACCACAGTAAGCTTAGTTAACATCCATCATCCCATATAGATACAAAAAAACTGGGTTTTTTTCCTTTGATGAGAACTCTTAGGATTTACTCTCTTAACAACTTTCAAATATTCCATAGAGCAGTGTTAACTATAGAGCAGTGTTAACAAATATTCCATCGTGTTGTACATTACATCCCCAGGACTTATTTTTCCTATAACTGGGAGTTTATACCTTTTGATCACCTTCATCCAATTCCCTCATTCCCCCCCGCCACCTCTGGCAACCAAAAATTTAATCTATTTTTCTGTGAGTTTATTGGGTTTCTTTTTTTTAAGCTTCCACATATAACCACATATAAATGAGATCATACAGTATTTTTCAGTCTCTGTCTGACTTATTTCACTTAACATAATGTCATCAGGATCCATCCATGTTATCACAAATGACAGGATTTTTTTCTTTTTTATGTCTGAATAATATTTCATTGTGTGTGTGTGTGTGTGTGTGTGTGTGTTTATACACCACAACTTCTTTATCCATTCTTCCATCAGTGGACACTTAAGTTGTTTCCATGTCTTGGCTATTGTAGATAATGCTGCTATGAACATAGAGGTGCAGATATCTCTTCGACATAGTGGTTTCATTTCCTTCAGATATATTCCCAGAAGTGGAATTACCACATCGTATATTAGTTCTATTTTTAATTTTTTGAGGATCCTCCATACTGTTTTCCATAGTGGCTGCACCAATTTACATTTCCACCAATGGTGCACAAGTGTTCCCTTTTCTCCACATCTTGTCGGCATTTATCTATCCTTTTTATGATAGCCATTCTGGTAGACAGAAGTTGACATGTCATTGTGGTTTTGATTTGCATTTCCTTGATAATTAGTGATGCTGAGCACCTTTTCATATACTTGTTGGCCGTTTGTATATCTTCTTTGGAAAAATGTCTATTCAGGTCCTTTGCCCATGTTTTAATTGAAGCATTTGTTTTTTTGCTCTTGAGTTGTATGAGTTCTTTATATATTTTGGATATTAACCCCTTATCAGATATGTGGTTTGCAAATATTTTTTCCCATCCCATGGATTGTCTTTTTATTTTGTCAATCGTTTGTTTTTTTGTGCAGAAGTGAGCATGTTTGTGAGATTCATCCATATTGAGTGTATCAGTAGTTCATTTATTTTTATTGCTGAGTAGTATTCCATTGTGTGAATATACCACAATTTATTTAGCCATTCACTGTTTGATGGGCATCTGAGTGGTTTCCAGGTTTGGCTATTATGAATAAAGCTGTTATGAACATGTCTTTTTATGAAGATGTGGTTTTGTTTTTATTGGATAAATACCTAGGAATGGAATATCTGAATCATAGGTAGATGTAGCTAGATTATAGGTATATGTATGTTTAGTTTTAGAGAAACTGCCAGACCTTTTCCTGTCATGGTTGTACTGTTTTTCACTCCCACTGTAACAATGTGTGAGAGTTCCAGTGACTCCATAATCTTTGCCAACATTTGGTGTTGTCAGTCTTTTCAACTTTAGCCATTCTGGTGCATGTATGGTGATATTCTATAGCACTTCTTGTATTTCTTAAAATCAGGAATGTTTATGTAGTCAAAATCTAGTATCATGGTATATTAATTACCTATTGCTACATACCAAATCATCCCAAAATTTAGCAGCTTAAAACAACAATCATGTATTTTCTTACACCATTTGTAAGGGTCAAGAATCTAGGAGTAGATTAGTTGGATGATTCTAGCTAAGAGTCATTCTTGAGGTTGGAATCAAGTTGAGGCTTCCATCATCTGAGGCTTGACTGGGGCTGGAGGATTTGCTTCCAGGCTCACTCACATGGTAGCTGGCAGGCCTCCGTTCTTCATTGGTTGTTAGCAGGAGATATCAGTTTCGTACTACATGCCTGAGTATCCTCATAAGATGTCAGCTGACTTTGCCCAGAGTGAATGATGAGAAAGAGAGAGAGTTAACCCCCCAAGGTGGAAGCCACAATATTTTATAATGTAATCTTGGAAGTGACATCCATTACCTCTGCCATTTTCTGTTGGTAGAAAGTGGAAGGAACTACACAAAGGTGTGAATAACAGGAGGTGGGATCATTGGGGGCTGTCTTGCAGTCTGGCCAACACATATGGGGAGAAGAGTGAAGCAGCTGCTAGCAAGGGAGGGAAATTGTAATCAGGGCCAATAGGAGCATCAGGTACCTGAAGTGTTTCTGTGAAGTTAACTGAAGCCAGTTAGACCATCCTGTGTCTAAGTTCTAGTCCACTACTTCCTGACCTGCTAAGATCACTGGACAAAGGGGGTTGACTCTCTAATCCTCAGTTTCTGCAGCTATCATATGGTGGAGTGATTAAATGAAATAATGTATGTACAGCACCAAGACAGCACATAATAGGGCCTCAACAGAGGACAGTTATCAATACTTTATACAAATTGCAATTTTATGTACTTTCTCCACCATAATTTTATCTCATCCTACTGTTAAGGTCTACATGTGCCAAAGTCCATCTTGGAAGAACCTGATAGACTACTGATAAGCCCTTGGAAAATACCAGTTTCAAATTTATTTACCTTTTATTTTCTGATATTTAGAAAGTTTTATTTCTTCTATCACTATGTGTTATCTGCCTAATTAGTCATGGCTACTCCTCTAATAGTATTCTTCATGGTTTGTTGTAAAATGTTAATCCTTATGTCATGATCTTGCAGCTGTTAGCATAGTTCCTTCTCCTTCATGGGTGAATTATTTTGGTAATAATAATCAGGCCTATGAGAAGAAATACCACTGCTTTTAATGGTACTAAATTTGGACCAAGAGTGAATCATAATAGAGTAATTAAAAGATGCAAATGTATAAAACTACGTACTTATTTATATTTTTATATCTATATTTATAAACATGCTTATTTACATTTGTTATGAATTAATAGCTTTTTAAAATCAAATATATTCTAAGTAACCACCTTACACGTGACATTGTGCAAAACCCAGTACAAAGTAAATGCAACAAGATATACAGAGTATTTGCAATTTGTTACAAAGAAATGATATTTTAAAGTTTCTTTTTAAAATTATTTTATTTTTTTATTGCAGTAACATTGGTTATATTGCAGTTATTGGTTATAACATTATATAAATTTCAGGTGTACATCATTATATTTCGATTTCTGTGTAAATTTCATCATGTTCACCACCCAAAGACTAATTACAATCCATCACCACACACATGTGCCTAATCACCCCGTTTGCCCTCCTCGCTCCTCCCTTCCGCTCTGGTAACCACGAATCCAATCTCTGTCTCTATGTGTTTGTTTTTTGTTGTTTTTACCTTCTATTTATGAATGAGATCATATAGTATTTGACTTTCTGCCTCTGACTTATTTCGCTTACATAATACCGTCAAGGTCCATCCATGTTGTCAAAAATGGCCAGATTTCATCCTTTTTTATGGCTGAATAGGATTCCACTGGGTATATATAACAGATCTTCTTTATCCATTTGTTGCTTGATGGGCACCTAGGTTGCTTCGAAGTCTTGGCTATTGTGAATAATGGTGCAGTGAACACAGAGGGGCATATATCTTTATGCATTAGTGTTTTCATGTTCTTTGGATAAATACACAGCAGCGGAATAGCTGGATTGTGTGGTAGTTCTATTCTTAATTTTTTGAGCAGTCTCTACTATTTTCCATAGTGGCTGCACCAGTTTTCACTCCCACCAGCAGTGTATTAGAGTTCCCTTTTCTCCATATCCTCTCCAATACTTATTATTTCCTGTCTTGTTAGTTATAGCCATTCTGACTGGGCATGAGGTGGTATCTCATTGTAGATTTGATTTGCATTTCCCTGGTAATTAGTGATGTTGAAAATCTTTTCATGTGCCTGTTGGCCATCTGTATATCTTCTCTGAGGAAATGTCTGTTCAGATCTTTTGCCCCTTTTTTAATTAGATTGTTAGTTTTTTTTACTGTTGAGGTGTATGAGTTCTTTGTAACTCCTTATCAGATACATGGTTTGCAAATATATTTTCCCAATTGTTAGGTTGTCTTTTCGTGTTGTTGATGGTTTCCTTTGTTGTGGAGAAGCTTTTTAGTTTGATGTAGTCCCATTTGTTTATTTTTTCTGTTGTTTCCCTTGCCCAGTCAGACATGGTACTTGAAAATATGCTGCTAAGACTGGTGTCAAAGAGTGTACTACCTATGTTTTCTTCTAGAATTTTCATGGTTTCAGGTCTTACATTCAAGTCTTTAATACATTTTGAGTTAATTTTTGTGTGTGGTATAAGATAATGGTCTACTTTCATTCTTTTGCATGTGGCTGTCCAGTTTTCCCAACACCATTTATTAAAGAAACTTTCCTTTCTCCATTGTATGTTCTTGGCTGCCTTGTCAAAAATGAGCTGTCCATAGATGTGTGGGTTTACTTCTGGTCTCTCAATTCTGTTCCATTGATCTGTGTGGCTGTTTCTTTTCTGATTGTATTTATCTGAGCCTTCTCCCTTTTTTTTCTTGGTGAGCCTAGCTAAAGATTTGTCAATTTTGTTTATCTTTTCCAAGAACCAGCTCTTAGTTTCATTGATTCTTTTCTATTTTTTTTAACCTCTATTTCATTTATTTCTGCTCTGATTTTTATCATTTCCTTCCTTCTACTGATTTGGGGCTTTGTTTGTCCTTCTTTTTCCAGTTCCTATGGGTGCACTGTTAGATTGTTTATTTGAGATTTCTCTTGTTTGTTGAGATAGGCCTGTATTGCTATAAACTTCCCTCTTAGAACCACTTTTCCTGTATCCCATAAATTTTAGCATGTCATATTTTCATTTTCATTTGTCTGTAGGTATTTTTTGATTTCTCCTTTGATTTCTTCATTGACCCAGTCGTTGTTCAGTAGCATTTTGTTTAGTATCCATATATTTGCAGCTTTTTTGATTTTATTCCTGTAGTTGATATCTAGTTTCATACTGTTGTGGTCAGAAAAGATGCTTGATATTATTTCAGTCTTCTTAAATTTATTGAGACTTGTTTTGTGACCTAATCTGTGATCATCCTGGAGAATGTTCCGTGTGCATTTGAAAAAAATGTGGATTCTTCAGTTTTTGGGTGGAATGTTCTGTGTATATCTACTAAGTCCATCTGGTCTAATGTGTCATTTAAGGCCAATGTTTCCTTATTGATCTTCTGTTTGGATGATCTATCCCTTGCTGTAAGTGGAGTGTTAATGTCCTCTACTATTATTGTGTTGCTGTCTACTTCTCCTTTTATTTCTGTTAATAATTGCTTTATATATTTAGGTATTCCTATGTTGTGTGCATAGATATTTACAAGTGTTATATCCTCTTGTTGGATTGTTCCCTTTATCATTTTCTAGTGCCCTTCTTTGACTCTTGTTACAGTTTTTGTTTTAAAGTCAATTTTGTGTGATATTAGTATTTCTACCCTAGCTTTTTTTTCATTACCATTTGCATGGAGTATCTTTTTCTGTCCCTTCACTTTCAATTATGATTGTCTTTAGGTCTAAAGTGTGTCTCTTGTACGTAGCATATATATGGGTCTTGTACTTTTATCCAGTCAACCACCCTGTGCCTTTTGATTGGAGCATTTAGTCCATTGACATTGAAAGTAGCTATTGGTAAGAATGTACTTATTGACATTTTGTTACTTTTTTTCCTGGGTGTTTTAGTAGTTCTTCTCTGTTACTTTCTTCTTCTCTTGCTCTCTTCCCTTGTGGCTTGATGGCTTTCTTTAGCATTATGTTTGAGTCCCTTTCTCTTAATTTTTTCTGTATTTATTACAGGTTTCTGATTTGTGATTACCATGAGATTCATGTATAATAACCTACATATATAGCAATCTATATTAACTTGATGGTCTCTTTAGCTTGACCTTTTGATAAAAGCTCTATTCTTTTACTCCCCTCCTCCCACATTTTATGTTTTTTATATCATATCTAACCTCTTTTTATGTATGTGTGTATCTATTACCCTCTTATCATGGAAATAGATAATTTAGGTACTTTTGTATTTTGGCTTTCATATTAGCTTCATAGGTGGGTGATCTGCTACCTTGACTGTGTATTTGCCTTTACCAGTGATTTTATTGTTTTTTGTTGTTGTTGTTGTTAATTTTCTTATTCCTATTTGTAGTCTTCTCTTTTCCACTTAAATAAGTCCCTTTAGCATTTCTTGTAAGGCTCCTTTCTTGGTGATAAACTCCTTTAGTTTTTGCTTGTCTTGGAAACTCTTTATCTCTCCTTGCATTCTGAATGATAATCTTGCTGGGTAGAGTATTCTTGGCTGTAGGTTTTTTCCTTTCAGCACTTCAAATATATCATGCCACTCTCTTCTAGGCTATAAGGTTTCTGCCGAGAAGTCAGCTGATAGCCTTATGGGGTTTGCTTTGTATGTAACTCGTTGCCTTTCTCTTGCAGCTTTTAGGATTCTCTCTTTATCTTTAATTCTTGACCTTTTAATTATAATGTGTCTTGGTGTGGGCCTCTTTGGGTTTATCTTTTCTTGTGCTCTCTGTGCTTCCTATACCTTGATGTCTGTTTCCTTCCTTAGGTTAGGAAAGTTTTCAGGTATTATTCTTCAAGTAGATTCTATGACCCTTTGTCTCTGTCTTCGCATTCTGGGACACCTATAACATAGATGTTAGTGCACTTGATGTTGTCCCAGAGGTCCCTTAGACTGTCCTTGTTCTTTTTAATTCTTTTTTCTTTTATCTGTTCAGCTTGGGTGATTTCCTCTAGTCTTTGTGCCCAGAGTCCTGCTTGCTGATCCATTCTTCTATGTCATCTACTCTGCTATTGTGTCTTTCTAGTGACTTTTTCATTTCCAGTATTGTATTCTTCATTTCTGATTGGTTCTTTTTTATATTTTCCAATTCTTTGTTGAAGTTCTCACTGAGTTCATCCATTCTTCTCCCAAGATTGGTGAGCATCCTTATGACTGTTAGTTTGTACTCTTTGTCAGGTAGATTATCTCTGTTTCATTTAGTTCGTTTTCTGGGGTTTTGTCCTATTCTCTTACTTGGACATATTCCTTTATTTCCTCATTTTGCCTCTTTCTCTGTGCTTATGTCTACATATTAGGTAGATCAGCTACATCTCCCCATCTTGGAGAGGTGGCCTTATGTAAGAGATGCCTTATGAGGCCTAGCAGTGTGCTTCCCTCTAGGCAGCAGTTCCAAATGTTCCAGGAGTGTCCCCTGTGTGGGTTATGTGTGTCCTTCAGTTGTGACAGGGTTGCTCTTGCTGCAGGTGCCAGGGAACGCTAGGCTGTCCTCCTGTCTTGCTGGTTGTAATGCTCAGCTGCATGTGGCTGCTGTGGACCCTTCAGTCACTTTATCAGGTGTGGGGAGCCCCAGCACAGTTGACTACAAGGTCTAATAGCACGTTCCTGTTGCAATTTTTCTGTTAAGTGAGTAGGACCCCAGCATGGCTGGTTGCTAGACTCAAAGGCTTACAGTTGCTGTCGGCCTCCCACCTGCAAGGCTGTTGTCAGCTCTCTCAGGTTTGTAGCTGAGTAGGGCCGGCTCCAGGCATGGGAGCACCTAATTGTTTCAGGCTTTGGAAGGTTGGGCCAATCCCCTATGTGGCTGTTTGAGAAGCACAAGTCTTCTGCAGCTGAGAAGGCCCACTGCCCACAGGACCACACACCCCAACACAGTCCTGCCATGTGTGCATGCCCCGATCCACTGAAGAGGAACTGGTCACCCCACTGCAGAGGCCTCACACACTCCACCAATGCATGCTCA
Source organism: Diceros bicornis minor (assembly GCF_020826845.1). Classification (NCBI taxonomy): domain Eukaryota; kingdom Metazoa; phylum Chordata; class Mammalia; order Perissodactyla; family Rhinocerotidae; genus Diceros; species Diceros bicornis. Next base: position 78,022,859 of record NC_080744.1, read on the forward strand.
CCCCTCATGCATGCCCTGCCCCACAGAGGTCGACCCACACACCTAGCAGCAGAGGTTCCAGGCACCCTGCCTATGTGGGCCCACAAGTTGCCTGAGGGTTTGCTGTTGGGTAAGGCCAGTCCCTGGGGCATGCTGCCAGCCCTGGCTGAGCTGGATTAAGTTGGTGCTCTAGTGGGTAAGGCATACCATGGGCTAACAGGCCAGAGGAAGAACTCCAATGGCGTCTGCCAGCATCTGTGTCAACACACTGTACTAGGTCACAATAATGGCTGCTGCCATTGTCTCAGTCCCTGGGGAGGTCTCATCTCTCACCGAGATGTGCCCACAGCCTATCAAGAGAGTCTCTTTTCATCAAAGGACTGTGCACCTTTTTTCCTGATGATTTTAGGTTGCTTTCCAAAATGGGTGTGGGCCTTTAAGAGCAGGCATGTTTTTCCCCTATGTCTGATAGCTTTTCTGGGGGTATTCCCTGTTGTAGTTAATAGCCAGCAAAGCCAGATATTATCACACTCGTCTCAGTTGTGCTGAGTCCAAAAGCTGCTTACTGTGGTAACACTCTCCCACTCAGGTCCCCTGCTCCTCCAGGAAAGGCTTCATACTTTAGGATTGCTCCTGGCCAGCCATGAAGCGCCACCACTCGCAAAAGTGGCTTTTTTCTCCCCAGAAAGGAATTTCTGCCTCTTCCACCTCATTCAGCACTGTCCCTTGTTGTGTGGGTTTTTTTATCGAGATTTCAGTTCTCTCTCAGGGCTAATTGTCCCAACAGTAGTTGTAAATTTGTTGTGTCCATGGGAGGAGTTGACTTCAGAGTCCACCTACACTGCCATCTTGCTCTCGCTTCTAAAGTTTCTTATTGAAGTGTTATATAGTTATAGAAATTATGAAACAGAATTCTAAGTATATAGCCTAATGAGTTATCATAAAGTGAACCATCCATGCTACCATCATTGATATCAAGTCCCTTTCCTTCCTCTACCTATCACTACACCTTCCTTCCCCCTAAAGGTAACCACAGTTATGGCTTCCAACATCTTTAGATTAGTTTTTCCTGCTCTTGAACTTTGTATATGTGGAGTCATACAGTATATATTCTTGTGTGTATGCCTTCTTTTGCATATAGATATAAATGGAGATGGAGATAGATAGAGATAGAGAGATAAGTCTTGCCAGGGTTATTGATTATTTTAGGTCTTTTCAAAGAACCACTTTTTGGCTTTATTAATTCTTTTTATTATTAGTTGTCTATTTCATTAAATTCTGATCTTATCCTTATAAATTCTTGATATATTTGGTTATAGATCTGTCATCTCACATAAATTCTTGATATATTTGGTTATAGATCTGTCATCTCACTATTTGTTTTTTCTTTGTTTTATCTATTCTTTGTTCCCTTTTTTCCTTCCTTCTGTTATCTCTTGGTTAAATTTGCTATTTTTTAAACTAATATGGATACTTAGATCCAGGGTTGGCAAACTTTTTCTGCAAAAGGACACATAGTAAGTACATAAATTGGGTTCTGCACTCTACATGTAGTCTCTGTCATGTATTCTTTTTTTTAACCCTTTAAATACGTGAAAGCTATTCTAAGCTCATGCATCATGCAAAAACAGGAGGCTGGAATTGGCCTGCAGGCCAATAATTTGCCAACCTCCAACTTAGATTATTGATGTTCAGTTCAGCCTCTTTTCAAATATTTATGTTGATTGGTTGACATTTCTGCTAAATTCCCAAGAATTTGAGGATTTTCTAATTATCTTTTTCTTATTGATTTCTGTTAAGCCTGCACACAAGACAAGACAAGGGCAAGGCCTGATGATTCAGCTGGAAAAGATACAATGAGCCACTTTTGGTTTCAGTTTATGTCTTATATAGACAACAAAAGGAAGAGTAGCAAGAGGTCCAGCTTCCTGCTCCTTGTCCCACACATCTGAAAGGATGACACTGAAACACAGGCCACATGTCTGCACCGTGAGTTGTTGGATACCCCATTGCTGAGGAATCAGTTCAAGGCTGCATTTGTGTCTACACTGATTATTGTTGTCTGCTTTTTCTATCAGTTACTGAAAGTACTTTGTTAAAATCTCCAACTATGATTGTGAACTTGTATATTTCTCTTTTATTCTGTCAGCTTTTGCTTTATATACTTTGAGGTTAAGTATGTTTAGTCTCTTCACATCATCTTGTTGGACTGATCCCTTTATCATTATAAACATTTTTTCTATGTTTATTAAAATTTTATTTTCCTTGAAGTCTACTTGTCTAATGTATTTCTACATTAGCTTTCTTTTGTTTAGTTTGCACAATGTATTTTTTTCTATCTTTTTACTTTCAACCTTTCTGACACCTTGTATTTAAGATATAGTTCTTCTAAGCAATATATAATTAGGATCTTTTTAAAAATCCAGTCTGATAATCTGTGTTTAACACAGAGTAATTAGTTTACCTACATTGGGTGTAATAACTGATTTATTTGGTTATAGATCTAACATCTCACTATTTGTTTTTGGTTTATCCTATCTGTACTTTGTTCTCATTTTTCATCTTTCTTGCCTTATTCTGTATAAATCAAAATTTTTATTATTTAATTTTCCCTCTCCAGTTTCCTAGCTATACATTCCTTTACTATTTTTAGTGGTTACTATAGATGTTACAACATGCATCCTTAACAATAGAGTTTCCCTTAAATTAGTACTCTGCCAGACTTCAGACAATTCAAGGAACTTAGAACTTTATTTATCCCCTCCTGCCTTTTATGCTCTGTTGTCCCATAATTTGATTCTATTTTAAACCCCATAAAGCAATATTATTTTCTATAGAGTCAATACTCATTTAGACATATAGAAACTTTCCATTGCTCTTTATTCTTTCCTGCATCTCTGAACTTCAGTCTGGGATCATTTCCTTCTGCCTAAAGAACACTTTTGAGACCTTAATGTGGTCCACTGACACTAAATGCTCTCAGATTTTATTTATCTGGAAATTTTTTTATTTTGTTTTTACTTTTGAAGGCTAATTTTTACAAGATTTAGGAATCTAGACTGACATTTATTTTCTTTCAGCACTTTGAAGAAATCATTCCATTTTCTTATGGCCTTCATTGTTTCCGTTGACAAGTCAACTGTCTATCTTCTTATTGCTCTTTTGAAGGTAATATGTCTTTTTTCTCTTCCTATTTCTAAAATTTTTTTCTTTATCTTAGATTCTCAGTAGTTTTATTATAATATACCTATTTGTGTTTTCCTTAAATTTTTATTAATTGGGATTCATACCACTTCTGAATCTGTGGCTTGATTCTCTCATTAATTTTAGAAAATTCTCAGTCATTATCTTTTTAAGTATTGCTTCTGTCACATTGTTTATATTCTTTCTTTCTGGGACTCAGTTTCACATATTTTGGATCTTATGCTCCTTGTCTGTGCTTATGCTAATGCTCTTATACTTACATCTCTTATCGCCCCAGCCCCACTCTGTGTGTGTGTGTGTGTGTGTGTGTCTGTGTCTGTGTCTGTGTCTGCTTTAGACTGGAGTTTTTCTTCTGACCTATTGTTCAGTTTATCAATTCTCTTTTCATGGATACCAAGTTAGCTCCTAAACATGCTCACTGAGTTCTGATTTTTAGTTATTCTATTTTTCCCTTCTAGAGTTTCCACTTGGCTTATTTTATATTTCCCAGTTCTCTGCCAAAATTATTTAACTTCAACATATTAGTTATAATTATTTTAGAGTATTTGTTTGATAACTCCACTGTGTCGATCTCCTGTTCTTCTCTTCCTGCTGTCTGCTTTCTCTTATTTTTCTATGTTGTCTTGATTTCTCATAATCCTGGTAATTTTAATTGAATGCTGGATATTGTATATTAAAATCTTGATTAAATTTTAAGTTTGGATTATTTCAGGCAGCTGGGATGGGTGCTTTAGCAATCCAGGACCACTTTAAGCCAATCAGGGATTTAAGTGATTTGAGGCTAGACTTAATTCCATGATATGGCTGCTCTATTTTTAGTTCACTCTGACTGTTGGGGTGTAGCCCTTTAGGTTCCCAGCTGAAAGACTGGGGTGTTGACCAAGGTCTGTTCTTCTTTTTGGGCCCCGAATTCCAATTTTTGTCTGCCCAGATCCAGAAGATTTGTTGAAAGCACTGCTTAGCTTCTCAGTCTCTTAGTCACTGCTTTCATCATTGGCAGCAACCCCAGTGGGAAAGTGGCTCTCAACAGAAGACCTCTCTTGTCTTCAGTCCTCTCCCAGATCTTAGTCTTAAAATTCCTCACTGCCTTTGTACTCTCTAATGTTGTCAGACAGCTTGCTTTCTTATATTTTGCCATATTTTCTTGTTATTCCAATGTGAATGTTGGTCTGAAACAACCTAGTTCTTCATTGCCAGAAGCAAAAGCCCCAAGTATGGTTTGAATTTTTGTACTGTGATATCACTGATAAACACTTCAGTATTGTTATAAGCATATTGTAGTTTTGTGTATGGTATTTTTTATCAAAGAGTCCCAAACTGGCTACTGTCAGCATTATATAACTAATCTGAAATAAAATATTATTACTTAACTCACATGTGGAAAAGAGCAGTTGTAAATATTACCTGTTTAATACCCGGATGGTATCTATTTTTGCCAGTTGAACAAAGGACTGCTGACTTTCAAAACAGAAGTTGTGCATTAGACGGTTAATTTAAGAGATGTTGACATCAGCTTTGTACCTTTGTAGTGTTATAGTTAACACAGATGCATTTAGTACAGGATGTATAATTCCATTACTGTCTGACTTCATAGGTTTTTACAGTAAAGGGAATTTTTCAAAACCATAACCACAGGTTATCTACCATTGTTTACATTTTACTAGTCCTGTTAGAAAATTCAGTTAATTTTGTTGGCCATCTACATCCTGACCAATTATTTTAAACAGTTTCGCAGACCACCAGTATGAAGACGTGACTTCCCATGTTGAGAGGAATTTAATATTTTTCGGCTCTCTGCCTGTCTGCATGCTCATGTGTGTCTTTATAACAGATGCCTCTAAACCTGCCCCAGCTCCACACCACTTTGTCTCTCCGTCCCTGAGGCTAAAGCAAACTTGCCAGGGCTTTGCAAGTGAAGATTGTAAAATAGTAAAGCAAAGCTTCACACAACCCTGTGGATTTAACAAGAGATGTTTATGGGAAACATAGGTTATTCTGCATTTGCTGGGCCAAACCTTGCATGCCAAGAGCAGCTATGACTGGAATATTAGGATGTATGCAGATCACTAGATTCAAACCAGTGATTTTGGTTAAAGGTCATCTAGATGTTTAGCTTTGGTTGAGGTAAAGAAGCTTTCTTCTTAATAATGCTCTCCTACAATGAAGACTGGACTCTAAGAGAATCCAGAAAGATCTGTTGATGTTGATACTGCTGCTGCTCCTGCAGTGGTGGCATTTGTGGGTTCCCCATGGCCCCAGTAGAGATAGTTCAATGCTGAGAATGTGGGCCTTATCCTTCATTGTTTTCTGTTCATTTGCAGCCAGCACAGTCTGCCTAGTGGCTGGAGAAAGGAAGTGGTGGGAAGAGGGCCCTGCTCCTGAGCAAAGGTCAGCGGGCTCTTCTTTGTAGCATTGTGGTAACATCCGGGGAGTGTAGCTACTGGAGTTCCTTACATAATTGACAGAATCTTTGGCCTGAGGCATAGATTAAGCCATTTCAGAAAATGAGTCTGAAAAAATAATTGATTATTCTCTGCTTTAATCAGTTTGTTGCATGATTGCAGGCCTGAGTTCCCAGCAGATTAGTGATGGGAGTGGGTGAGCACGAAGGTGCCCCCTCATGGCTTTCCCTACTAGGAATCCCTCTCCGCCAATAAAGTATCCATACTGCTAATGCAAGTGGACATTTGGAACTGCCCCCCAGCCCTGCATCCAGGTAGTAGTCAGGATGCAGGCCCAGATGCTACTGAGCAAAATTAGTCATCTGCTCAGCCCAGGGGGCGTACGTTGATGTTTCAGAGGAAAGCAGCTTGGATTTCAAATGCAAGCAGCCCCATGAGACTGAATGCATGGCCCCTACCCCCAGTACACCCCTTTGAGTCCAGTGTATCACCTACATTCTTCACTACTCTGGGGTCCTTGATGTCTGTGGCTGCCATAGAGGAGCCAAAGACTTCCCTCAGGAGCCTATGCATGCACACACAACACAACACACACACCCCACACAGTGCACATTCACCACCCATACCCACCACACATAGACACCATGCAACATATTCACCCAGGCCACCCATTCCCCCTGAATACCCATCCCACACACTCATGCACACATTCCACACAACACACACTTCACAACACATGCCACATACCACACATCACAGATGCACACCCACCACACAACACATGCCAGAGAGCACACACACTGATCACATAATACACTTTGCATATGCACATACATTGCATGTGCACACATTTCACATGCATGCAAATATCTCACATGTAGGCACACTTTTACACACTTGCACATGCCCCATATGTATGCACACACAGTGCACCTAGACACGCACAGGCATACCACACATAATATGCATACACACCATACAACATACATATCACACACTGCTCACATACACCACACGTGCTATGCAGCACAGCACACATACCACATAAGCAATGCATACCGCACATACAAAACACCCACGCACACTCTGCACCACACACAACACACATACCTCACCCACCACAAATGCATGCATAATCTGCACATGTTTTATGTACATGCCACACCACACCCACACACCACATACACTCACTACACATACACATAGCATAGACATACCCCATACCCACTCCATCCCCACCCCACATATAACCCACATATACACAGTACACCTCCGTGTACACAGCATGTGTACACACCACACACAAGCACACTCCAGTCACTGCCGTTGCATGTGCCTCAGATCCCGTGTCCTGGCCCCTCCCAGTCCTCCCTGACCACCCACTGGGGCGTTGCATGAATGAGAGCAGTTGGGACTGAAAACATTATATGTATATATATATTTTTAAATAATACACAGACATAATTTGTGTGCTTATGTACAATTTGCTGTTTATGGAAGTTAAGAATTCAGCTTGTCTCTTTCTACCATACTAGCAGGTAATCTGGGAAATACACATGACATAAAAGGTAAAATCTGAATGTAATATACGCATAGAGCTAGTCCACGCTGGCTCCTGCTCTTGAGACGTTGGAACCGTGTTTGTCCTCCTTCTCTGCTTCCCAGGCCTGCGAGTTGGCCGGCTCTGGTCTGGGAGGCAACGGGAAGTCATGGTTCAGAGTGAGCTCTGGCATTTCAAACGTCCTAGGTTCTAGGTGGGGTCACATACCCTGTACATGTGTGAGCTTAGCAAGCTGTTGGATTTCTTTAAGCTATTTGGTTTTCTTCAGTGCTAAAGCAGACATCAACATCATCATTATCATCATCCCACCTACAGCAGGATTGTCATGAAGATTAAAGGAGATGTCACATGTAAAATAGCACAAAACCTGACACGTAGTAGTTACTCAAATAGTGAGTGAATGAATGAATGAATGAAAAAGTGATGAATGAGAGAGTGAGTTCTACCTCCCACCCAATATGCAGATCCCTCCCATGAAAAACAAACTTGAATCAAATACAAAAGCAAAGAAACAGACAAATATGGAAGCCTCGGCTTTCTCCTGACCGGACCGTACCTTCCAGCCACACTGAGCCCAAGGCAGGAGCCCCTTCTTCACCCTGCGTCCTTCCCACACTGCCCTACTCTTCATGCCTCTCACTCACGGAAGCTTCTGGCTGCTACGATGGCTCTCTCAGGCCCTGCGTTCTCAGGCAGGACCTCTTGTCTAGTCCACCTGCCCTTCTAAAGCCCAAAGTGCCGAAGTGAGGGGTGCAGCTTCGTCAAGGCCCTCAGTGTGGCACCTGTCTTGTCAGGCTTTGTGCCTGACTTGGCCCTGGGCATCCTCCCTCAGAGTCCTGAGTGGGAACCACACGTTGTCCTCTGACCCACATTTCTGGCCACCTGCATGAGCCAGTAAAGCTCTCCTTTACATGCCTCTCTGGCAGGTGTTTGCCAGCATTTCTCTGAATATGGTGTTGACTGAAATCTTAGGGGGTACTTGCAGACACCAGAGCCACGAGCCTGAGCCTCCCCTAAGGACAGTGTCATGGCTGCAGAATCACAAGGCTCATGGGCCCCCATGGCAGCCATGTCCCAGGCAAACTCCAGGCCCAGCTCCCTAGGAAGTCAAGTGAACCTCTGGGCCTGGGGAGCAGGAAGTGTCCTGCTTTTCTGAAAGCCTCAGTGCTTTTACTGACCCCCCCAATCTATCCATCAGGAAATCCTGCTGGCTCCCCTTCAAGGAGCCCCAGCCCTTCCACCAGGACCACAATCTGAGCACCATGAGCCTCTGCCTGCCTGCTCTCTGCTCTACTCTTCAGAGTCAAATATAAGTCATTTCCATAGACATTTTGGAATCAGACTGGGATTGGAATCAATTTGGAATCAATTTGATTGGGATTGCACTGACTCTGTGAGACCCAAACAAAGCTGAGCCCTCAGTACCTGATTCCACCGACGATGATCAGGACACTGCAGTGTTCATGTAGGAGAGACAAGCAGTGGATCACGGAACAGCAGAAAGAGCCCAGAAGTGGACCCACACCGATTGTCAATTGATGTTTTTTTTTCAAAGTCACCAAGGACAAGTAAAATAAAGGAAAGTCTTTTCAATGAAAGGTGCTAGAACACCTGTAACACACTAGTTTTAAGAGAAAAGAAAGGAAAAAGAACCTCGACCCTCTGCCTCATACCACACATACAGATGACTTCAGGATGGGTTATAGACCCGAACATAGAAGAGAAACCCATGAAGCTTCTAGAAGAAGGCAAGGAGGGAATCCTCATGACCCTGGAGTTAGCAAACATGTTTTAGAGAGGCCAAAAAAGGACTAACTAGGAAAGGGAAAGCAAATCATAATTGAATTTCATCAAAATCAAAAATTTCTGATCATCACAAGACAATGTTAAACAGGTAAGCCACAAACTGGGAAATAATATTCATAAAACACATATCTGATAAAGTACTTGTATATATATAAATAACAGCTGCAAATTAATTGTAATTTATAAATATATAAAATAATATAATTTATAAATATATATTATAATGTAATTTATAAATATATATAAATAGTATATAAATAACAACTGAAGATTAATTATTAAAAAAATTAAAAAGTAAGCAAAAAACTTTAAAAAAAGAACATATGTGAATGACCAGAAAGCACATGAAAAGGTTTTCAAATCAGCCATCAGAGAGATAAAAATTAAAACCACAATGAGATATCACTGCACACCCACCAACATGGCTAAAATTAAGACCAGCAATACCAAGTGGTGGAAGGATGTGGAATAAATGGAACTCATACATTGCTGGTAGGAAAGCAAAATAATAAAACCATTTTGGGAAACAGTGTGGTGATTTCTTATATAATTGAGAATACACTTTCTCCTTGATCCCACAGTTGTACTCCTGGATATTCCCTTAAGGAAAATGAAAACAAATGTCCACAGAACAACTTGTACTTGAATGTTCATAGCCGCTCTATTCGTAATCACCTAAATCTAGAAACCACTGAAATACCCCTCAGAAAGTGAGCGGCTAAACTCTGATGTGTCCATACAATGGCATCCTACTTGGCAGTAAAAAGAATGAACTCTTGTTGCAGCTACAAGATGGATGAGACTCAGAGACCTTGATCTGAGCAAAGAAGCCAGACATAGAAGAGCACATATTGCGTGACTCCATTTAGATGAAGCTCCACAACATGGGCTGGGTAGTAGACAAAATTCTAAAGATGCTCCCAAGATTACCATTCCCTGATATGCAGACACTGATATAGGTGCTGCTGCAAAGGGACTTTGCAGATGGAATTCGGGTTGTAATCAGCTGACTTTAAAATAGAGTGATTTTCCTGGATTATCTAGGCAGCCCAAGGTAATGTCTAGGGCCTTTGAGGCAGAAGAGGAAGGCAGAAGAGTCGGAGAGATGAAGAAGAAAAGATCAGAGAGAGATTCAAAGTGTGAAGAGAACACTCAACCCACCATTGCTGGCTGGAAGATGGAGGAAGGAGCCACGAGCCAAGGAATCAGGTGGCCTCTGGGAGCTGACAACAACCTCTGGCTGACAGCCCTCAAGGAAATGGGGACTCTGTGCCACTGCCACATAGAACCCAATCCTGCCACAACCAGAATGAGCCTGGAAGCAGATGCCCTTCTAGAGCCTCCAGAAAGGAAGGCAGGCCTGCCAACACCTTGAGGTTGGCCTTTGTGGGACTCAGAGCAGAGACATCAGCTGAGCCCACTGGGCTTCTGGCCCACAAACCCATGAGATCATAAATGTGTTCTGTGTTAAACCACTGAGTGTGTGATGGTTTGTTACACAGCAATAGGAAATTACTACAGAGGGATGAAGTGGGAAGGGCATGACACTTTTCTTGGTGTGATGGATGTGGCCTAGGTCTTGACTATGGTGGTGGTTATGCACATGCATGCACGTGACCAAAGTCATCGAACTGAGCATCAATCTGAGCATTCATTCCACTGTTTGTAAATTGTACCATGAAAATTTTTAAAATTAAAGAATGTCAGAACATTCTTTCTGTGACTGCAAATCTGCCAATAGTCTCGTCTCTCCCAAAATAAAATCCTGTGACTTTGCAGCACCCCACTCTGCACACTCCATGCACAGGCCACCTCACTCATCCATGGACACACTACAGCCACACAGACCCATGGCGGGATTTGACTTTAGTGTTCTAATGACCGAGAATGCCATCCTCCATATAGCTGCAGGACCCCTTCTTTGGATCTCTTACCTTATTAGGGAACTATTTGGTGCCAGAGTAATAAAGCAGCACAGAGTAGGCACCACCTGAATCCCTGCTGAATGCACGAACAGGCCTCCTGGGTGGATGCGGCCTCCTGGCCCTCAGGCCTTACATAGTGTGGTTTGTTCTCCACCTGCGCTCCACTCTACCACCGCCCTCACCTGCCTCTCCTGGGCTCTCTGCCTTCGCCACATAACCTGGGAAGGGGGCGGCACTGCTCTGCAGAATCCCAGTCCCCACATAATGTGACTGTTTCGTAGACATAGGGTCCTAGCACAATTTCATTGAATCTGAACAAGCAGAAAACATCCTAGAAGATGAAGCAGCCTTTCTCTCTCGGCTGGTGGACTGGTCGACTGCCCATGGCAGCTGTTGAACTGTGCTCTGAGCTTGGCAGGGCCACGTCTCCTCCAGGGCCCCTTCGCTCCCCAGGGAAGAACCTGGCTGGGGGATGAGTCCTGGACCCCGGTGGCTGTACCAGTCTCCATTGCTAGCCTTGGGGTACATGCACTGTGGGAGGGGAGCTAGTGGGCTTCCTGGTAGAATTGGATGGAAAGAGCTAGAAGGCTTTCTTTAGAAGCCACAAATTAAGACTCCTCCTGGAGGCTCGGTTGGCAAACATCCAAGAGACACAAAGTGATTTATTTCTCAGATCTCCAGAATTCAGTTTAATTTCGGTTTTTAAAAGCTGCCTCGGGAATTTTCAACTGAAACGATTTAACTGAAAGGAGTAAATTTCTTTCTTAAATACCGCGCAGATCTAAGGCACAGGATGCAGAGCGAGGGTGCGCACCCAGGGTGGACAGCCACCCGCATTAGAAGATGGTTGTCAGTCTCAGCAGAGCACACGTTAATTTTCAGGATGGAATCTTTCATTTTGGCAGTTGACTTAACTATCTTTGACTTTATGAAAATCAGTGTTCAGAGTCTTTTTAAAAACACGATTTTAAGATTAAAGGCCAGGAGACCTTACTTAATTGATGAAGCTGCTGCTGCTGCCTTCAGTAAGTAGCTTGAGGCCAGCTGCAGAGAAGAGGGTTTGGCTCAGTGAGAAGAAGCTTGAGCCACAGGTTAGCTATGCTTTCTGCACCATGAGGTTTTATCCAATCAGGTCTCCACCTCCACTGAAGCCACTGAAGTAGTAGGGACGGTGTTGCTTAGGCACCAAGAAGAATGGCAGGGTATGTGGCTGGGTACAAGACAGCCACTGAATTCATTTATTTGTCTTCTAAATCGAGTGATATTTTTAAAAAATTTATCTGAGACTTTGACATCAAATTATGTACTTTTTAAACTTTACCTGAGAGGGTACCGTTTTCGTTCTCTGATCAAACCCTGCAGCCCAGCCCTGCTGACCTCTTGTTGTGTAAATGAGTCGAAGAGAGGCTCTGTGTATTGGCTCCTGAATTGGTGGTTTCTTTGCTGGGGGCTGAGACCCGTTAGCTCCAAAACCTGCCAGCCCACACTCACATTTGTACACATCCACTTGTTTTAAACATAGCCCAAGTAAGCAGATTTTTGGTCATTTGGAACCTTCCTGCTTTGCATTCCCTGCAAAACCTCCCCAGCATCTGCTGGCCCTTGATAACATAGAGCCTGTGGCTATAAGACCTCAAGCTGCTACTGACTTCAGACCTCTCCGACCCAGAGACCCTCCGCTGTGCTGCTGAGTGACAATACCACCTGGACACTGAAGCCCCTTCTCCTATCTCCCTCTCCCCTGGGAGTTCCCTTGCCCTCCTCCCCTTTTGAATAGATACCCCCAGGCTGCCTGTAACATCTGGACTGTCTCCTTCTGTGAGAAACTTCCCCACAAGCAAACCTGTCAAAGCATCACCTGGTAAAGCTTGTGTGTGCCACTGCCACCTCGTGGTCATATCTCCTTTCCTTGGTCAGCTCTCAGATCCCTGGAACCCCAACACCTCTGTGCCATTCACGGGGCAGAGGATGGTTTTGCAAGCCTCTGAGCCTCTGAGTATGCTGTTCCCCTGCACTGCCCTTCACCTGCTGCTTCTGGGAAGCCTCCACTCCTCTCTCACAAATAATGGAGTGTGCCGGCCCCTGTGCAGACCCCCGGCTCTCTATACACACCTCTCACCCATCCCAGTCCACAACAGCTGTTTACATGTGTTTCTTACCTCTTGCTCTGTTGGCCTCTTAGAAGCCCACATCGGTCCTTGTTCATATTTAGATCATCAGCGCACCGGGATACCTGCACGAGCCGGGTGCCTGTGAGTGCATCGTGGCCTTCCTTACAGTGCAGCGTGGGAGCAGTTCCTGTCCTGTAGCTTTTGGCTGTTCAGTTTAGATATTTCTTCAGCCACTATGAGAAGGTCTCACTACATATTTGCATAATTGTTTATATTAGTTGCTTCCTGAGTATAGAGAGCCCAAGCATCTGGAGATACTTAAAAGTTATGCTTTGCTTATGAACTCTGGAGTGTGTGAGATCCATAAATAGAACTTCTCAAACTGTAAGTACATATGCATTTATATATTCATAGAACAATAAAATAATTCATTTGTGGAATAAGTCAACAAGTGAGTTAGTATCTGCTATATAGAGAGAAATTGCTTTTCTTTTATGCAGTTGATATACGTGCATGACCAAATTGCAAGTTTCCTTTTCATAATTATTTTATCCCTTTACCAAAAAAAATATACTAATTAGATTCTGTTTCACGTCCCTATGACATTGGTAGTTTCAATACTTACTTTGAAGAGTAAATGAAATTGTCATCACTCAATACTAAAATGGACTGTTTTAATTTACTTTTCTATATTATTTAACCAGCTGCTTGAAATGATTATTTTAGTATTTGCATGTGTGCATGTTCATTCAAAACAAAACCAAAAGGGGCCGGTTACTTACCTAGACAAACAAGTCATGTCCACCAGGCATTCAGGTAAACGGAGACCTGCAGATATTCTAAACATCCGTATGAATTCATCAGAGAAAATTAAGAAAATGCAACAAAATAAGGAAAGAAAATTCACTCGGGATCCTGCCCTTTAAGGAGAATCCCAAGGACGCCTCAATATCTCTTCTTTCAGTTCTTGTTACACATATATATGCACACGTGTGTGTAGATGTAATATGTATATGTCTGCACACACACACACACATGCACACATGTACATACACAGGATTTTTTTGTATATGTATTTTTTTCATGTTCGAGGTAGAAACAACCAGCAGTTTACCAAAGTCCATCCTCCTTCTCCGTGATCAGGGACCTCGTCTCCCAGCCCCTCTGCACTCAGATGTGGCTGCGACTGTGTACTTCCAGGCCTAGCCCGTCACGGCCTGTCTGAGGAGGTGAGGTTTGAGGAGTGATCTCAGTGAAGTAAGGGACAAACATGTGCTCCTCTGAGCTCTTCCCTCTCTGGCCGAGTGGGCCAGTGCCCCCAGGGCAGCCACGTGCTGCAGATAGCACCTGGGTACCTGGATGACTGTGTGGAGCAGAGCCACTACGGGCCTGGACACCCCCCTGGACTGCTGTGGGTAAAAGGAATGAACCTTTTTTCTTAAGCTACTGATGGCCGGGGGTGGGGAGGTCCTGCTGATAGCCACAATTTAACGTACCCTAACTAATGCAGCATTTTTATTAACTACTGAGACAATACAAAATAATATTTATCAAAATTAATTATAAGAATAATGCAGTTTCAAGGCACCCAGCTTTGGGGCTGGCCCAGTGGTGTAGTGGTTAAGCTTGCGTGCTCCACTTTAGCAGCCTGGGGCTCGCAGGTTTGGATCCCCGGCGCAGACCTACACACCACTCATCAGGCCTTGCTGTGGCAGCATCCCATAGACAAAATAGAGAAAGATGGGCACAGAGGTTAACTCAGAGCCAATCTTCCTCAGCAAAAAGAGGAAGATTGGCAATGGATGTTAGCTCATGGCCAATCTTCCTCACCAAAAAAATAAATAAATAAATAATAAAGCTTCTAGCTTTGAAAAGAGGGGGTGGAATTTGTCATTAACTTTGAAGTCCCTTGTAGGTTTCTTCCTAATCACATCGTGTTGCCTCTCCCCTAGGAGGTGACCACCATCCTAGAATTTGTATTGGCTTGTATTCCCTTGTTCATCTCTAGCATTTTACCATGTGTGTCTGTATCTCTAGTCAATATGCTGTTTAGTATTGCAAGTTCTGAACTTCATATAAATAGATGGAGACTGTATGAATCTTTAGGAACTTTCTTCTTTCCTGCAACAATATGCTCCTGAGATCCATCTGTGTTGTTGTATGAAGTTTAATTGACTTTTCATGGCTGCATAGCATTCCATTGTTTGAATAGACCAAAATGTATTATTTGCTCATTCTGCTTTTGATAAATATTTGAGTTGTTTCTTGTTTCTGCTGTTATGAACTGGGCTGCCATGCACATTTTTCATAGGGCTCCTTGTGCATATGGCAGATGCACAGGTGTTTCTCTAGGGTTTATTCCTAAAAGTGGGATTGCTCGGGCCCAGGGGGCAGGGCATTTTAGATCCAGTGGTCAGGAAGAGCCTCTCTAATGAGATGGTGCCTCAGGAGAGACCACAGTGAAGAAAAGGGAAAAGCAGCACAGATATTTTGGGTGTGAGTATTCCAAGCAGAAGCAATAGTGAGTGCCAGGGCTCTGTGGTGGAAAGTCCTGGCCGGGAGGCCAGCGTGGCTGTCGCCCCAAGAGGAGGAGGAGGTGGCAATTCACAGGGTTGTTACAGGGTGCCCGGGAGCCAGAGAGTGAAGGGCAATGGAGAAGACTGCGGTTATTTAGAAAGTGTTTGGAAGTCTCTGGGGTTTTAAAAAGAGATGAAATGACAAGATTTCTGTTTTCAAAGATCTATTCTGACTCCCTGTGAACAGGCTGCAGGGCACACAGGAGTGGAAGGAGCCAGGAGACTCTTGCAATAATCCAGGCAAGAGATGTGGCTCCCCTAGGACGGGAATGGTAGAGATTTTGAGATCAAGATTAGATGACGAGTATGTATTTTAAAGTAAAGTTGAAAGGCTTGGCCAGTGTGGGGTGTGAGAGCAAGAACAGAGTCAGAGCAGACAGCATGGATCTTCCTGTAAAAGTGGAGCTCTGTGAGCCAGAGTATGGAGGAACCTAAGCCTTTGGCTCAAGCCCTGTTAGGCCTGGGATGCCCTTGGACATCTGCGTTGGTCTGCTAGGGCTGCCACAACAAAGTACCACAGACTAGGTGGCTTAAACAACAGAAATTTATTCTCACAGATCTAGAGTCTGGCAAGTCCCAGATCAGGGTGGCAGCCATTCAGTTTCTGGTGAAGGCTGTCTTCCTGGCTTGCAGACTTGTTGCTGCATCCTCACGTGGCCTTTCCTCTGTGCGCTCACAGAGAGAGAGAGTCTCTGGCGTCTCTTCCTCTTCTTATAAGGACACCAGCCATATCAGACTGGGATCCCACCTTTTAGGGCCTCATTTAACCTTAATTTCCTCCCTGTTTCCAAATACCGTCACATTGAGGGTTAGGGCTTCAACATATGAATTTTGGAGGGACATAGTTCAGTCCAGAGCAACATCCAAGTTGAGATGTTGAGTCAGGAGTTGGGTACGCAAGTCAAGAGTTGGCCCAGGGACAAAAATCCAGGGAAGATCAGTACACAGATGGCACTTAACCAGAGGGAGCCTGATGGGACACCCAGAGAGCGAGGGCAGATGGGGAAGAGAAATGGTCCCAGGGCTGGAGGCCCTTCAGCAAACAGAGACCAGGAGTGAGAGAAGGATCCAGCAAAGGAGACCCAGGGGGGCCGTGAGTACAAAGGAGGCAGACCAAAGGAATGTGGTGTCCCTGACGCCAAATGAAGAACATGGTGAAGGAAGAGAGCAATCACCTCTGGGTATCCGAGGGAAGCCATCGGTGCTGGTTACAAGGGTGGTGTCAGTGGGGTGTTGGGAATGAGGGGATGAGGGGGTTCAGGAAATGATGGGAGTGAGTAAAGACAGGTCTAGAGTCTTGCCTCCTGATGTCTGCGTCCCCTCGGGTTACTCTAAACCCCCCACTCCTTTGTCTCAGTCGCCAGTGTTTGCACGTAGTAAAGAGTGTCAATTTGGTCTCTTGGACTACTCTGAGATCCACAGTGTATGTCTTACTGGAGCTTTTATCTTTTTCTTTTTCTTTTTTGCAGTTTATAGCTTTACTTACTAAGCATAATGAATTTGAGATTTGTTCATGTCTTTGTGTGAATCAGTGGTTTGTTCATTCTTATTGCGGAGTAGAATTCCATTGTATGGATGTACCATGGTTTTATTTTTTTTATCCATTCGCCAGCTGAAAGACATGTGAGCTGTTTCCCATTTTTGGTATTTATGAATAAAACCACTGTAAACATATGCATACAGGATTTCATGTGATCATAAGTCTTCATTTCCCTTGGGTAAATACTAGGAATGAAATTGCTGAATCATGGAGTACATGTATGTCCAACTTGATGAGAAATGGACAAACAGGTTTCAAAAGTGGCTACATAACATTCCCACCAGCAATGTGTGGACTTTCCAGTTGATCTGCCTCATCAGCACTTGGTATTGTAGGGTTTTCTTTAAGTGATTCTAATAGATAATAAAGAGTGTTGATTTGGGTTCTTGCATCCAGTGGCTACTCCAAAATCCATAGTGTACGTGTTACTGGCACTTTTATCTTGTTTCCAGCCAGGCCTCTGAATAACAGTGGAAGCCACTATCTACATTATTTTTTAACTTTCAGAATCTTAAGATTTAGAGCACCCCTTAGAGATGACGTTCAACCATCTCTCCTTATGGTTGCCAAAACTGGGACTCAAAGAGGAGGCAGGAATTGCCCAAGGTCACAGAGCAAGGTCACAGCGGACCTGTGGCCAGGACCTGGTACCTGACACTTGCTGCTCTTCTCAGCTACACCCCCACCCCTCCTCTGATTTACACAGGTCAATGTGCAGAACAGCTGGATTGAATGCCTGCATCGCTAACAGCCCTGGAAGGCTTTTGTGTAGAAAACCCTGCTTTCAGTCATTTGAGGACTTGCCATTTAACACACCCTAGCCCTGTTTTAAATTTATAGACATTTGGGCTATTCACGTTGTGTGTATAGATTATAGACTTTCATTCAAGTTAAGAGTTAATTCATTTTAAATAAATGGACTGTCAGAGCTGAGACTAATGGCTCACACCCACCCATCTCCCCTCTCTGCATGGTCTTTATGATCTCCCTCCATAGCCCCGCACTTTCATGCTCCTTCTATCTTGGAGGAAAGAAACCAGGCACATGAATTTGCTCCTACAGTAATAGTAACTGGCTGAGAGCCTTCCCCCAGGGCGGGCCTAGAGTGGGCCAGTATATCCTCGCCCTTCAGAACCCCTGCCGAGCGCCTACCCTCGCCCCACCTACTTTTGTCTATTTTAATGTGTCCATCCATATACACACTAATATGTGATTCTGCATTAATGGGATCATAATGTACATATCATTTGTTTCTCGAAAGTCTTTTCTGCTTGGCTCCTACCCCTCCTTCTGTTCTCTATCCATATCACTACCAACTACTAGAAACTCATATAACAACCTATGTCTCCTTCCATAATTTTCTCCAAACTCAAATAATCTTCTATAGATACATATGCACATGCATATTACACACACATACTTACACATATGCATTCATATGAATGAAGCCAGGGCTGTCAGGAACACATAAGATACTGTAGCTTTACGAGTGAGATGGATTTAAATACAGGCACTTAGAGGCTTACATCACCAGTGGGAAGGTTGGAGGAGTCCAGGTCAGGGAAAACAGAGAGAGGCAGATGAGTAAGTCACACGCAACCTCAGGGATGCCGGAGGGGCCAGGCTGCTGCTGTCGTTGCCCACTGCACTGAAGCCCTGAAGCGGCTCCTTTGCGGGCGCTCTCCTGGAAGCAGCTGACGCACAGGCTACTGAGGACAGGCTTCCCAGAGCTGCCCCTGGAGCTGTCTGTTTCTGCTCACAGCTGGCCTCAGAGGATGGTGGCTTCTCTTTATTGCAGCCTTCCAAACCTTATGTGAGTGCTTCTCAGTTGGAAACCCGGAACCTATCAGGAAAGCAGTTCTGGGATGTGTCGTTGCAGGCTTCTCCCCCATTTTGCAGAGGAGAATGAAAAAGGGGGGTGCAGGGAAGGCAGTGACTGAGCTGGCAAAGGGCTCTCCGGCACTCTCCACCCCTTTTGTGGGCCCATATTTCCACACATTTCCTTTCACCCATATTTAAATAAGCAAGCAACCCCATTCTGCCAGCCCTCCTACAACGGAAGATGCGCTCACTTCCCACCAACGACGAGAGACACAGAATCCCACAAGTCGCCAAACCCATCTCGAGTTTTGTTCATTCCTCACCTGGTTTGATTGTGACCCGTCTTTGATAAACTGTAACTTGAAGACCGAATTAAGAGCTTAATCACGCCTGGGCTACCTTATGTTATATGAAAAGGAAAGGAGAAGGGCACGAGCTGGTTATATAAATAACAAAGCAAGGGAGAAAATATGCAAGCCATTATGATCTTGAGTCCTGCACCTGCCCGACTCTGGTTTGTGTGTTTGTGACGTCTTCTTCCACTGCACCTGCCCTGCTCTCTTTGCCCTCGCCCAGCACCCAGACCTTCGTATCCAGAGTCTGTGCATTAACTCAGCATTCCTGTCTGCCATTGGCATGTTGGGCAATTCCTGGTTTAACACTTGTAAAATCTACTCCTATGCACTTTCTTCAGATTTTTATTGGCAAAAACCTTGCAATTCTTTTGGTGTGTGTGGGACCTCCACTCAGGCCGTCTTCCTAGATATGAATCTGAAAACTTTAAAGAGAGCTGGCTATTAAGGTGAATTGAGCATCTCCCTGTAACGCATCTACTCAGACGAGGTCGTTGTCAGGTCTTCACACAAGGGCAGGCTAGCCTCACTCAAGGGAGGAGGATCTGCTTCTGCTGACCCAGGAGGCTCAGGGTGATGTGGGGATCCTGCACTTAGGTTCATCAGAACCCACCTAAATGTTCTCAGGATCCCATCCAGCTCTCAAAGCCCCAGGCTTTCCTACCCAACATCCTACCGTGTTCATAGGAGATCTAGCAAGGCTTTGAATTAAACCTGTGTTACTCAGCAACTTGTAGCATCTAAAAGGTCTGGGTTTTGGAGTCAATGCCTCCATAGCTGTAAGAGCTAAGAGATTTCTTTAGGGAAGTCATAGGGGCTCTGATTCTGCAGCCATGCCCAGCTTGTGGTTTTTTTTTTTTTTTTCCTTTATAAGTTTTTTTTTTTTTTTCTGGTGAGCAAGATTGGCCCTGAGCTAACATCTGTTGCCAGTCTTCCTCTATTTTGCGTGTGGGATGCCGCCACAGCATGGCTTGATGAGCGGTGCCTAGGTTCTCATGCGGGATCCGAACTCATGCACCCCGGGCCACTGAAGGGGTGAGAACTTAACCACTATGCCACCAGGCCGGCCCCCTCAGCTCACCTTTTTATCCTGCATGCTCCCTAATGCAGAAAGAAGGGTTAGCCCACCCACTGTCCTTGTATCACTTCTTTGCATCACAGTCATCCATCAAAGACAACTGTTGGTTCTCCCACAGTGTCAGAGGACTAGTCTCATCTCTGTGCTTCTGCTTTCCTGGAACCATGTCCAGTACCAAGTTCTGTATCCATCAGCATTTGATTAAGAAGACAGAAGCCGCTCTAGGTATCCCAGGTAGGAGAGGGAACTAGAGGTTTAGGAACCAGCACAAGTGCGTGACATCAGAGGAGCCGTGCTCACAGCTGGAGGCTGGCTGGTGCTCCCTGGAAGTCACTGCAGCCGCAGGAGTCCTGGGCCACCTCCACCACCACCCACTCCTCCATCTGGTGAGACCATCTCCTTTCTCATCCATAGTGCTTCTCATGTTCTTCCTGCCTCCGGCTGTGCCCACTTCTAGTGCAGTCTCTGCTGTTTAGCCAGAGTAATTTTTTCTTATATATAAATACTTTATTTTTCTAAAATAAAAGTCTGATCAATCCCCACTCCTCCTGAAATGTTTCAGTGACTCGTCTTTGCCCTTGGGATAAAGTCCAAACCCCGTGGCAGGCTTTACAAGACCCATCAAGGCATGATCTCTCCCGACATCTTCATCCTCCTTCCTGCATCCTTCAGTCTCCCTAACCAGGCCTCGCCTGTCTCCACCCTGTGCATCATTCACACTAACTACCTTCAGAGCTCAAATGTACCAGGTTGTTATACGTCCAGGTTTACCCATGTGCTGTCCTCTTCCCAGCAGCACTCCCCTCCCTGCTCCCTGCCTCCTGGACTCTTTCCCAAGACAGCTTTTATGCCTCCTTATGGTCTCAGCCTAAATGAAACGTCATCCAGAGAGCACCTCTGATCGTCCTCCAAGTCCCATACATAACATGTAGGTCTCATTGTACTCCTCTGTCCTCTTGTCTCTTTTTCTTATATTAGTTAGGAATGTGTTGGACTGCAAGTAACAGAAAACTCATATAACAATGGCTTATGCAATGCAGTTTTTGTGTGTTTTTTTTTTTTTACAGGGAGAAAAGATAGCTGGTTGCTAACAGTAATCTATCCAGGCATTTATTCAGGCTCTTTTTCACCCCTCACTCAGCTGTTCTTAGTTGCTGGCCTTTTCGTGTTCATGCTTGTTACCTCATGCTTGCAAGATGCTTGCCACAGAGCCAGATATCATGTCTGCATTCCAGTCAGTAAGAACAGCAATAACAGCACTGGTCAGCTCTCCTTTTAAGTCTACATTCCTTTAAATCAGAAGTAAAAATTTCTTTCAAATGGTTCCCAACAGAGTTTGGCCCAGATCTGAACACTGAGGAATGACAACATCTAGAAACTTATTGAAGGAAGAAGAGGTGCTGTTAAAAAGAGAGGAATAGAGCAGCCATTGATATAAGAGGATGACTAGGAGAGTGTGGTGTCTTGGAAGAAGTAAGAAGAGAGTGACAGTTACCATGGTGTACATTAGACCCCTTCCTGCTTCCTCCAAAAAAGAAGAGAGTGAATCAAGAAGGAGGGAGAAATCAGCTCTGTTAAATGGGGACAGAGAAGCTGCCTTGGAATATCTACATCAAAGTTGTGAGTAGGCTTGAAAAGAGCTGCTGCACTAGAGTGGTGTTCACAAAAGTGGTTTTGCAGCGGGTCAAAGAATGAACTGGCACAAATGTATTTTCTCTTGTCCTTCAACAGTTATTTAAATTTGTTGCATATACTAACCTGTATAGTTGCAGTGGAATACAAAATTATACTAATTTTTTTAAGTTTTCTGTATCAAAAATTCTTAAACAAAGTATCAATAATACAATTTTGTTATATTTATTATTATTTTATTTTATATTTGTTATTATATTTTTACATAATATTTTTAATATTTTATCTTTGTACCAGCATGTGGTGAACTACGAACTATTGGAAGGTTAGTTGAGGCCACCTTTGGGCTAATTTCCTTCTCCACATTTCTAGAAAATAAACTAATTAAAACTGACCTTAGAAATATCAGCTAGTTTGGGGGATCAGCTATTTCAATTGGTTCTTTCTATTTCTGCCTGCATTTAATAGCCAGGAAATTCAAAATTGTTGCCTGCGAATGTAAATAAGATGAGATCTTCCATTTTGGGCAATATGACAGGCTAAATATTATGAAAAAGTTCCCGCTCTAATACACTTAAAATACTGGATAATTATTTTTAAATCCTTTTTTAAATTTTTACTTTTATTTGAATTTTTTTACTGTTTGTTTAGATAGCTAATTTATTCACATAGTTCAGAACTCAAAAGAGGAAGACACTGAAAACATTGCACCTCCATCTGCCCCCTGTACCTTACCCCTCCCTGACCCCGGGGTCACCACTTGTGTTAGGTTCCTATTTACCCTTCCGGTATTTGTATATGCAAATGTGAGCAAATGTATTTCTATCCTTAATCAAAAGGTAGCATTATCAATATTTTACACCTTGTCTATTTCACTCCCTGATGTACGTAGAAGTCTGTCCTTGGCAGCTTCCTCATTCCTCATGCAACAGCATAATGTTCTGCTAGGTGGAGGGCACTGTAGTTTATTCACGTAGTCTTTTATAGGTGGACACTTAGCTTGTTCCCATTATTTTGCTGTTATAAACGATGCTGCAGTGACTGTATTGCACATACCTCATTTGTATGTGTGTGGGCATTTCTATAGGATAAATTGCTGTATGTGAATGGCTGGGTCACGGGAAAAGTGTGGTGGCTGGGTCGCAGGATAAGTGCACCGTAATTTTCACAACTATTGGGAAATTGCCTTGCTTGGGGGTTATATCATTCTGCACTTCCATCAGCAAGTGGATGAGTGAGCCTGTTTACCCACAAACTTGGTAACTAGGTGGCTTGCCAACCTTTGCATTTTCACCACTCTGAAATGTGTAAAATAGTTTCTCAATATATTTGTAATTTACATTTCTTTTTTTGAATGAAATTAACCATCTTTGCATATGTTTCAGGGCTATTTGTAATTATTTTTCCATGAACTCTCTGTTCGTGTCCTTTGCTTGTGTATCTTTTGGGTTGTTAATCTTTTTTTTTTTTCTTATTGGTTTCTGGGCAAAACACAAACACACACACACTACACAGGAGAAAATAGAGGTTGT
This sequence comes from Diceros bicornis minor, assembly GCF_020826845.1. Classification (NCBI taxonomy): domain Eukaryota; kingdom Metazoa; phylum Chordata; class Mammalia; order Perissodactyla; family Rhinocerotidae; genus Diceros; species Diceros bicornis. The sequence goes on from NC_080744.1 coordinate 78,046,379, forward strand.
AGCATTTGCTCTTGTGCCCAGATCCCTTTCATTTGGAGCCCAGGCAGTCCTGCCAGAGTGAGGAGCGCAGCTGCCGATGGCTGAGTCCCTCTTCAGATGTTGCCCACTGCGGAAGGAAGTCACCTCGCCAAAGGCTCTCCATCCACTGGGGTGGCCCTCATCCAGTGCCCTCTCTATGTCTGGGTATACTGGGCTAGCCCCTCACCACAATGCGGACATCTCAGCAGAGGCCTCTGTGGCATCTTCGTGGTGCGTCTGCTGCTTCTGCCCAGTCTCCCTCCCCATCCCCCACAACCCTCCTGCCTGCTTGCTTCCTCCTCAGATTTTCTTGGAAACCGACTTGCCTCAGAGATGACCTCTCGTATGTGATATGAGTTGCAGCTATCTTCCCAGATTGACATTTGTCTTTTGACATTTCGTATTTAAATCTCTCTGGGGCTTTCCCATATGTTCCATTGTTTTGTCTAATTGTTCACATACCAATTATTGAGGCAGAGGAGTAGGTTTCCCTGTCTGTGAGTGCCCCTCCCCTCTCAACTTCCCCCTCATTGCCCTTATGTTTCAGAGGACCCCTGGTGGTTCCTGCTTAGTTTTCCAAATGAACGTTAAAATCAGCTTGTCTGATTCTAAGAAGAAAAAAAAAAACCTGCGTATATTTTTTTATTTGGATCGTATTAAATTTATAAATTAGCTTAGGAAGAAATGATGATATTGAGTCTTCGAGACTGCAGTTCTACTTTTGTGCCTTTCAGGGATGTTATATATTTTCCACATATATGTTTTCTACATCTCTTTTAAGTTTATTTCTCAGTATTTTTTCCTTTAGTTGCAATTATAAGTGGAATATTCTCTTCTGTTATGTCTTCTAACTTACTCTTGTATATATATGAAGGCTATTTTTTCATGTATGTCAATATTACATCCAGTGTGTTAGTCCTTGATGCCGTTCAGACTTGGTCCTGCTCTCTGCCTCCCCCTTGTGGGTACATGGGAGCATTGCCCCTCCTGGCCCTGTGGTTGGATGGGGCCTTTGAGGAGTTCCGGCCGTGGGTTGTGAACACAAGTGAGAAGTCACTTCTGGGCCAGAGTATTTGATTGTTATTGGGAGACCCTCCAGGGCTCTTTGTCCCCCTGCTGTGTTCATACGCAGTTTTTGAGAGCAGCTGCTCTGTCAGCCTGAATCCTGAAGTGAGGTGTAACACAGAGGTTAGCCCACTCATGGTGACTTGCGGCGTGAGGAAAAAGCAAACCCTTGTTGTGGCCTCTAGGGTTGGGAGGCTGTTTGTCCCCACACTGTCATCTACCCTGCTGTATATGGCATTCTCTTGTTAATGGATATGTCAGTGTGTTTATCTTAGCATCTCATGGCAATTTCTGCTTTATATAGTTTCTACTTTCTATTTAGTATGCATGTATTCATAGTTCTCATGTCTTCTGTATTAATATGTACCTGGGATCTGTTCTAATCCAGTGTGGTAAGACATACAGACATAGAAATGACTGTCATGGAGGAAGAAGATTCTACTCACAGTTCCCTGGAAGCAGAGGGCACCCTAGGCCTGGCAGGGCCACCCAGAAAAGCACCAGGGCCCGTCAGGAGGCAGAGGGAGTGAGGGGGAAATGTGGGCACAAGCTTTATGGTGGTTTCTACAGGAAGGAAAGGGGAAAGCAGGGTGATCAGGTTTAGGATTAGCTAGTGTGAATACTTCAAGCAGACTCCAGAGGAGGAGCTGTCCTGAGTTGTCTGGTACCTGGCCCTGGGTGATTAGCACAGGGAAGCACTGGTCCAGAGAGTGAGAGCCTGAGGCGGGAGTGGTTGGGGTGTGGTCTCTGGACTGGTTGGTTTGCAGATGAAAGGTGCGCTTGCTAGGAATTGATAACCCTGGGAGACTTCTCTCAGGCCAGCAGGCCACCGAATACGGAAAATAAAAGTCAAGATTAATGCTTCTCCATTGTGAATTGAATCCTTTAGCCTTGTAAAGTGGCCTTCCTCAACTTTCTTCATGCTTTTTGGCATGAATTTTCCTTTGTTTGATTTAAGATCATAACCTCTGTGTTATTTTTGTTGTTGTTATTGTTGTTTTGTCTTTCCTGTACCTGACGTCCTTCCCTTTCAGCTGTAACCTTTCTGAATCATTTTGCTCTAGATATGTCTCTTAACCACAGCAAGTAGTCGGCCTTTGCTTTTTGAAATAATGTGAAAATCCTTTTCTTTCAATAGGTGTGTCAAGCCTGTTTAAATTTATTACTATGACAGATATGGTTGGTCTTAGTTCTGTCATATTATGTTTTCTATCTCTATATATAATACCTTAAGTGACTTTCACTATATTTTACTAGCTGGCTGTTTTAAAATGTTTTTCTGATATTTAGAAAAATTATGTTTTTTATCTAGTGGTTAGTTTTTAAATTTTTACCTTTATGTAATATCCTCTTTCCCTTTTTCTTATAGTTGGTTCCTATGATCTGCCTCAGTAAAACTAGTTTACATTTCTTCCTCCTCTCTCTCCTGTCTCTCTTCTACCATCCAGTTTGGTCAGTAAGCTATCTTTCATATGTTTTTAGTGTTTATCTTTGTTCCATATGAATATGTTCACATATTTATATTTGATCTGCCAACTTTAAATATTATGTTGTACTCCCATATAGTGCAGCTGGGGCAACTGTGAGCTGATTCTATTTTCTACCTTCTACCATTTTCGTTGATTGTACCATTTTTGCTTTGGCAGAATGTTTACATTCTCCTCTGTCACTTGTATCTATACCTTTGCTTTTTCTTGGATGTACAGTTAAATAAATTTACTGCTGTCTCAGTGTCCCTTTGTCAAACTTCCGTTCATCTCTTGATTGGCTGGAGCTCATCTTCTTGGAGGTGTCTCAAGAAAGATCCATTTGGATATATTTCCTGAATCGTACATGTTTAAAATAGTTTATCTGTAGCCTTTATGCATAAAGGAATAGCCTAGATGAATATAAAAATTTCTTAGCTCACACTTGTTTCTTTCAGTATCTTATAGATGTGGCACCATTGTCTTCAGACATTGAATGTGGCTGCCAAGAAGTATGTTACCAGCCTGATTTTCTTTCCTTTTTGCTTAAATATTCAAAGAATTCTCTTTATCTTTAAAACATAATAATTTTATAAGGATATATCTTGGTATTGATTATGCTAGGACAATTTCCTTATATACAGTGTGCCCTTTCACTATGTAGAATTAAATCGTTGTATCGGAAGTTTGCTTTTTTAATTATGGTTTTTAAATTATTTTTTCTTTTCCATTACTTTAGATTTCTTATTTTGGGCTCCAATTATATGTATGTCATGTTTCTTTCACCTGCATTCTATATCTACCATTTCTTTTTTTTCTGTTTCATTTTGTCCACTTTACTTATTTTTCATTATCATGGTCCTTACTATACTATCTGTATCTGTTTTCTCTTTACTCTCTTATAATTTAACTGCGTCGGTGAAGTGGTTTTGACTCTTTTTTCCCCTGAGTTTAGTGGGTTCCTGTTTCACATCTTCCTGTGAGTTCATGTATCTCTGCTTCATAGTTTTCCTTCATAGATGTAAAACTTCGGTGCTGAGTTAAAGGAGCACATACCCGTTGGAGAGCCAAAACAAAATATGTTAAGTTGAACATATTTTAACCCCATTTGATGTGGTACTTACCATGATACTCACGCCTGCTAGGAACCTGATCACCTACTGTGTTGTGATAAGCATAAACTGAGGCAAAGCCTGGAAGAAAAAATGAAGCAGGCAACTTCCTTAGTCTCTGCAGTCTTTGGGTTGAGGTCTTTCATGTGGTTATACTGCTGTGCTGATTGGAGGAGATGTTGCTGGAAGAAGGAACAGAGTAAGTATATACAGAAAGATAGGACAAAGGAACGTATTTTGAAGATCTCAGGTTGGCTGGAAGAGAAAAATGAGTATTTCTAGCTTGTGAATTGCTATCTCAACTAAATCAGGATTCTGTGCATATAGAATTAGCGGAGAACAGAAATTGGATAGTCAGCTAGCATCTTCCATAGTTAAACATTCGGCCTTGACGCTTAGAATACAAATTGTAACTAGATTTAAGGTTATTCACATAGAGATGGACTTAATCTTCAAAAGAGGATATAAATTAAGAAAAGAAGAGCAAGGAGAAAAATGGGGGGAACCCATGTGTTTTAAGGGCAGGAAAAGGCAAAGGAGCAGAAAAAGGGACAATAGAGTGTTCAGAGACGTCAGATAAAAGGGACTGTTAGGCTGTCTGTGTTAGATTGAGGCCTGCTAGTGTCCTCCCCTGGGCCAATGGCCCGCTGTGTTGGGAGGTCAGTCTTGTTATGAGGGTCATGGTAAGTGGGCAAGGGGGAGAGGAGGTGTGAAGGCTGCTCAGTGACCAGGAGCCGTGGCGCCCAAAACAAGGTCAGGTTCAAGGGAACTGTAGCCCCAAAAGCTCAGGTTTTAATGAAGACAGACTTGGATTTGAACCTCAGTTCCATCACTTACTAGCTGGATTTCAACTATAAATGATAAAAGTTAGACATAAGCAAAAACTTATAATGAGTGATCAGAATACTAACTACCACATACGAGAACCTTACAAACATTATTTCCTAGTCTTAACCCTCATAAGAATTCCCATTATATGGATTCTATTATCCCCAATTGTACAGAAAAGTAATCTGAGGTTCTGTGTGGTGAAATGCTGTATTTAGTGTCACAGAAGTAGCTAGAAGATGGAGCCAGGGCTCAAACCACATCCCAAAGCCTGTTCTGACTGCTCTGCTGGACCGACCCCTTCCTCAAAGTGAGTGTCCTGGCTTCAAGGGCATACAGCCTGTGGCTGCCCTGTCACCTATTGATTCCACCTGGGCCTTGGCCCATCCATCATGGTGGTGGTGAGGCCACTGGGGGCCTCTGTGCCCTTCCTGCTCGTTCTAACTCAGTGTGACATCTCTTGAGACTCTCCAAGACTTAAAATGGAAAAGATGAAAGGGGATCTTGAAACTGATGCTCTCTGAGCACCAGACCCTACTTCTAGGCCACCAGGGACCCACTCCTGTCCCTAGCCTCTAGATTTCCTATTTCTGGATACAATCTGTACAACCTGCCAATGCCAAGCTAATCACTGGGGCATCACCAGTCCGTGCATCTGTATATCACCATTTACAACTCTGGTTCTCCTGAGCTGCCATCTTTGGAATTGTGCAGAGTGGGAAGCTAGTCTTGAGGGGCTCTGACTCCCTAAACAACTGATGAGTGTGTCTGTCATCGTCTTGATTTCTTCCCACTTCAGTGGCCTCTTGGACCCTTTCCACATGCATGGACACTGAAGTACTGACTCCTTGAGGAATTCTTTAAAATCTTAGAAGGGAAGGTTTGGGAGCTAGGCTTTCGTGGGCAGTGCCACCACCTCTCTTCCTCCATCTTTGCTCTCACTTAACACACACTGAGTCTCCATGAGGTGCGGCACAGGTGGTTAAGGATACAGGGCAGGTGTGTAGCAAAGTGAGCTTGAATATGAGACAGTGATAGGAGAATGCAAAGAGGTGTGAGCAAGTCGGAAAATGAGCAAAGTGAGAGACCACTGGGGAGGAGAGCAGAATGGATGGTCCATCCCTGACAGCTAGACATGTGCCTTCTCACTGTTGTCCCAGTTGACCCTCCAACAGATACACGAAATGGGAACATGCCCCCATCCTGCAGCGTTGGACTGCAGCACTGGCCCCTGAAGTCTGGCATGATCACTCTGGTCCCGCCTTCACACTCAGGCCTGAACGTCTTGTGGTGGGAACCCTGGGAGGGGCCTCTGGGAAGGGTCTCTTATAAGGAACAGGCAGGAGCATAGGACAGGCTCTTTCCCATGGGTAGGAGGAGTGGGCTGGCTCCTGGGAGCAGTGCCCGGCCAGCAGGGCAACTCAGTGGAAAGATTCAGATTGGAGGGTTCACATGCAAACACGAGGATGTGTTAATGAGGGACAGCAGGTAAATGCTGTAACCACTGTGAGCCACATTTCCTGTTTGTGACAAGCCAGGATAATGCCTGCTCCCTGTGTGGCTTCAGGACAGTCTTCCCCTGGCTGCACCCAGAGTTCCTCAGTTGCTTCACAGGGGCTGTTTCTCTCCTCTCCCTTCCCTCTCCACTCCAGAATTCATCGTGCTGATGGTATTGCTAATGTGCACACCCGTGGTGTTATGTCTGCATTTTGTGATAGGAACTAAGGTCGGGAGTGCTCCCCCTACCTCCCGTCTCCTTGACCTTCCTCCCTGATACAGGCTTGACCCTCCTTTGGCATTATCCCCCTCGGCTCTGCTTAGAGCAAGGTGCCCACCCAGGTCATCGCCCTGCTAAGGCATAATTTTCCTGAAGGCAGGGCCTTGTCTTTCTCTTCATAGAACCTGAGCCCCAGAACATGAATGCTCATTTGATAGTCACTACCACTTGGACTCAAAAATGCCAGTTTTTGATCACATGGTGGCATTCGTACACTGTGACTGTTAGTCACATGTCAGACAGAAGGTGCGTTCTCGCATTTCTGCTTCGGTTCAGTTCCCCTAAACCAGCTGTGCCGTTGCCACCACCCCCGTGCCCAAGGCCGCCCACTTGCACTACTACCACTGCACTACACTACCAACAACAGTGGGGCTGCTTCACGCCAAGACCTCCACCCAGTGTCACTCACGAGAACGCCACCAGCCCCTGCTGTGTTTTTGCTGGATGACCCGGGTGTTTAGTTTGCGTTTCTTATCCACTGAGATGGTGCGAAGATGCCTCTATGGCTACTGTGGAGGAGAAAATGTGATTAAATTGTAAGTGGCCGTGTGGTATGATTTAAATATTATGATTGACAATATCAAGTCAGCACTAGAAAAAAGTAGAAAGATCAAAGGAAGATGTTCGGATATTATTTTATACCTTTAAAGCCTCATCCTGTTGTATAATACAATGTATTTCAGCATATAATTACTCAATACAGTTAATACGTACAAGTTATTAACTATAAGTTAATAGTTATATTGATTATTAACTGGGAGTTAACCAGGAGAGGATAAGATTTCATTTGTTCTTTAAAATTAAATCTAGTTTTTAATTCTTTGTCCTTAAAAAGCGCATGATGCCTGGCTCTGGCCCAATGGCGCAAGCGGTTAAGTGCGCACGCTCCGGTGAGGCGGCCCAGGGTTCGCAGGTTCGGATCCCGGGCGCGCACCGACACACTGCTTGGCAAGCCATGCTGTGGTGGCGTCCCATATAAAGTGGAGGAAGATGGGCACGGATGTTAGCCCAGGGCCAGTCTTCCTCAGCAAAAAAAGAGGAGGATTGGCAGATGTTAGCACAGGGCTGATCTCCTCACAAAAAAAAAAGCGCATGATGCCTGATTGAATAGGATGCAGTGTGATGCGTCCTCCCTCCCATTAGAAGTCCACCACCTCTCAGTCAGGAATTAGAGCCCCCACACTGAGTTCCCCCCATAACAGCTCCTCCTGGTGCTGAGAAGAGTCTGCTTCAGCACTCGGCACTCGTCCCAGTGTGTGTGTGTGTGTGTGTGTGTGTGTGTGTGTGTGTGTTCTGGGGCCTGCTGAACCCTCGCCCCAGGGTGTGCACACCAGCCCTGCCTGGCGTCTCACCCCGTTCAGTGCCTGAGCTGGGAAGTCCACCTCCTACTAAAGCCTTCACACAGAGAAGCCCTCTCGAGCTTCCGCTTTTCCAGTATTCAGCTTAAAAGAAAAAGTAAAACTCTGAGCAAAAGCCCACAGAAAATTTGGGAATTCTTTTTATTCATTTTTTTACCTTCTGTTTTGCTCCTCGCTGAGAGTAATCTCTTCAACGTGGTTTTCACAGGGGAATGTGATAATGAGGAATGTAATGTTTGAAGTGCATGTGTGGAGCTAAAGGCTCTGAGACTAGATGTAGTCGCATATTTCAGAGGGACATCAGCCGTGGGTGTGAAATTCCACTTTTAAAGGTTACATATAAGGTCATTTTACCTCTTTGAAAAACGAGAACTACTGGTGGAAAGTTCCTTAGTCAAGGTGCCAATGAGAAACTCTTCTTTGCATGGTTATTTTCTACAATGAAGCCATTATTTACGTGTTCCTGTTGTAATCTCTTGTCATTTCTTCTCCACAGGCAAAAACTGGGACCTGACCGCCGCTCTGAGTGACTATGAGCAGCTCCGCCAGGTGCACACAGCCAACCTGCCGCATGTGTTCAACGAGGGCAGGTGCCCCAAGCAGCCAGAGCGAGAGCTGCCCCAGCCCGGGCACAAGGTGGAGCGGCCCTGCCTGCAGAGGCAGGACGACATCGCCCAGGGTATGGACCGAGGGACGGAGCCCAGGCACCGGCTCCCCTGGGCCAGCGTGCCATGGCTTGAAAGAGGGGGACTGGAAAAGGTGCAAAGAATGGAGAGGTCATCACCTTCCAGCTGTAGGCAAATTGGGCTCTCAGTGCCTCCTTCCTCATATTAAGCTGAAATGTCCCTTGCTGCTTCCATCCACGGCTCTTCCCTTTGCCTCAGAAAAGCGGGAGAGTGAGTCCAATTCTCTAGGACCCCACATGCCTCCTGGAGTCCTGGTTTTTCCAGGTCAAACATCTCTAGTTCCTTCAATTATTTCTCAACATAGTCTCCAAATCTGTTCGACATTGATGTTCATCATCCCATGTGCTCCATTTTCTCTATTCTTTTTATTAATTATAGATATGCTTATTGTAGCAAAAGAAACAATACCAAAATATGTAAAGGAAACGTAAGAGTTTTCTTCTCCACACCTCCCAAATCTCGCGGAAGTAATAACCAATGATTCCATCCCGGTCTGTCTCTTTCTGCTCCTCTCACTATGCTTGTTCAAAATGCAAACGCATCAGAGTCACATGCACATAATACTTTGCAAATTGCTTGTTTTATTGAACCATAAATCATGAACATATTTTCTTAATATTTTATTCCACAGCATACAATAATTTTTAAACCACATCTGTATTAATGGTTAGTCTGTTTTTCTTGGGTGGTGGTGGTGGTGTTTGTTTTTGACACGACAAGCAATGCTGAAATAAACTTTATACCTGTAATCTTACATACTAGTACTTTTATTTCTGCAGGTTAGCATTCCCAAAGTGGATTTGCTCTGCCAACTCGTATATTTTTCGTTTAATAACTTCGGGACTTCTTTCCCAAGCACATTTCTGCTCGCATGTGTGAAACGGGGTGTTTCCCTTCATTCTTGCCGGCGCTCGATGTTCTCACTATGGTTTTACATTGTTTTTCTACTCTGAAGGGTGAACAATAGTGTGTTATTTTAATTTTCGTCTTGTCATGTGCTTGTTAGCCAGTTGGATTTCCTCTTCTGCAACGTGCCTGTTCACATACTTTGCCCATTTTCCTCTTGATTTGTTTGCATTTTTCTTAGCAGTTGTAGCATTCTTTGTAATTAAGACCACGTTTATTTTGTGTGTGTGTGTGTGTGTGTGTGTCCCACTATCGTTTGCTGTACGACTTTGCTCACAGAATATTCTGCCATGCAAAATGTCTACATTACTACACATTCATGGCTGATGGGTGTCCTCTCTTGCTTTAGAAGTTCTCCTGGAATGCAAAGTTACTGACATATTTTCCTATATTTATTGTTAAATTTTGTCCTTAGGTATTTTAATTGATTTGGAATTATTATAAATAATAGCTAAGGATCTAGTTTTGCTTCTTCTGGGTAGAGAGTGAGTTATTGTAGTACATTTGTTGAATAAAGCATGTTTTTCCCACTGAACTAAAATGCCAACTTTGCCATACATTAAATTCCTAAGTATATTTGGATCTGTTTCTGGCTTCTGTCCATCCATGTGGGCACCCATCCTGTTACATTTGACTCTGTTATTTTCATATAGTATTTCTCTCGGCTAAGGCCAGGTCCCTTTATTGCTTGCTATTCTTTTCCAAAATCTTCTCACTATTTTTGGCTATTTATTCTGCCATATAAACCTTAAAATTAGAATTCTGATTGGAATTGGATTGGATTTTTTATTTTATTTTGGGAATAATTGTCATATTGTAATGTTGTTTTCTCATCCAAGAACATTACATATGCCTCTCCATTTATTCAGATTCTGTTAAGACTTTAGGCATAGAGAAAAGCAACTTATTTTTTTCATATTTATCTTTTATCCAGTCATTACATAAATTCTCATATTAATACTAATTGTTTATTCTAAAAGAAACTCTTGGGTTTTCTAAATATACAGTCATAGCAGCTGAAATAATTTAATATTCTTCTTAATATTTACACAGTGAATTCCATTTCTCGTCCTATTGCATTAGCTCAACCCTCCCTAACTGTTTGAATGAATGTTGTCTTTGTTTCTGTTAGCACAGCCTTATTGGAGTCTATATCTTGGATTATTCTTTTATGCTTATTCTGTTGTCTAGAAAACCCACAACTGAGTTAGAAATTTTAATATGCATTATCTGTTTCTTCTCTTAGCTTTGTCCTGTCCACTGTGTTTGAGGCTATATTGTTAGGTGCATATGTATTCATAATTGTTAGGTCATCTTGCTCTAGTGGTTTTTTACCAATATGTAGAATGTCCCTTCGTCCCACGTAAAGGTTTTTATCTTTAAGTCTATTTTGGTTGATACTAAATCTCTACTCTGTCTTTCTTTTGGTTTATATTTGCCCAGGATGTTATTTTTTCAGCTCTTATTTTCAACCTTTCCTTATCCTTTTATATCAAATGTGATTCTTATAAGTAATTTATCATCAGATATTATTTTACCATCTAATCCAAGAGTCTCTGTCTTTCAAACAATGAATTTAATCTATTTATTTTATTTTAATTATGTTGTATCTGTACTTCTTCATGTTGTAGGGTTTTTTTGCCTTTGGCTTGTAGGGTTGTTTCTTGTATGTATTTTTCTCTTCCTATCTGCTCTGGCTTATTAAATTTTTCTACTGGTTTGAAAGTTATACATTCTACTTTTACTCATGCTATAGTTACTCCTGTTCTATTAAAATCTATATTTAGGTTTTCTTTCTATTATTTTTTAAAACTTAATGTATTTAACAAACATATTTTACCTGAAAAAGACATACACCTTAGTATGTTTTTGTCTTCTCCCTGCCCACTGCCACTTGCCCTCAATCATATTTAGGTTCTTTTTGTTGCTGTTTAGACAATTAACTTCTTTATTTTCTCACATTTATCTTTTGCTGAAAGAATATTTCCTCAAAGACTATTTTCTAAGAGAATTTTATATAATCAGTCTCCTAAGTCCTTGAGTGCCTAAAGATGTTTGCATAATATACTTAGAGTTTTGTTTAGTGGAATAAGAATACCAGATCCATATTATTTTCCTTCAGTGCTTTGAAACCATCCCTCTATTGTCTTCTTGCATTGCATTTTCCTGTCATCTAAGAGATTTCCTTGACCTGATCCTCTCACGTTGTGATTCATTCTTCACATGAATCCATTCTGTTAATCAGCATTCACATTTTTCATTCCAAATTAGCTCTTTGTCATCATTAGTGTTTCACATTCTAATATTCTCTTTTCTTTTTGAACTTACTCACTAGGCTTACTTTAGAGTCTCGTCCTCCTAGCCCATCCCAGCACGGGTACTTTGCTGACTTTCTGTAGTAGTGCCTGCACTCCTCAAGCGCTTCCTGCATTTTCCCTGAGAGCTCACAGCGTCTTGGGTTATCAGCCATCTGTAGTCATATATATCAGAGGAAGGGACAAAAGCCTGGGCTCTGGTTTGCCCTCCTCTGAGTGACACTGTGGGGGGAAGCGCACTCAAGGTGGAGAGCTCTGGGTGCTTTACTTTGGGCTCAGATGTTCCCTGCTTGCTCCCTTCCCCACAGCTGGGTTTGCTCCTTAGGAAACCTCCCAGCACCTCAGTTCTAGAAATTGCTCATTTCCAGGGGCTGCCACCCTTCGTTGTAACTGTCAAGCTCCCAGTGTGTGTTGGAGAGAGGAGGGAAGGCCCAGAGCCTGGCCAGCCTACCCAGTGCTCCGCCCAGCTGTGCTCCACCAGTGCCGTGACAATCCCTGACGCTGGCCAGCGCTGGTGCTTGCCCACGCTGTGGTGGTCATGGGCATAAGCAGACCCACGTGCTCCGCTTCTCTTCTTTCTCATGGCCTGTGTGGTCTGACTTCTCTTCTCGCCTTTTCTCAAAATGCAAAATAACTTAATCATCTTGGTTTCAACGTGAAATTGAAGGTGAATCAAAACTATCCATTTTGAAATACTCTGTTTCTGAGACTTGCCATTTATTTTAATGCACAAATACTTGAGGCTTCTGAGAATTGACTCTAACTTACCCTAGAATCAAAAGCCTCTTGTTTTTAGTCTGCTTTAGCAGACTGCTTTAGTTTAATAACATTTCTGTGCACTGCCTTTGCAAGTGGGGCAGTAAGAAGCTCCTGTTCTGAATGAAGGCACAGGCGTGGGTTTTCCGTCAGCACAGGGGAGCAGAGGTGCACCTCAGAGGGGTGAAGGCCTGAGCACAGAACGTGACCAGAGAGAAGACTAATCTGAAATGAGATGGGAGTCCGTGTGATACACTTGTGAATGTGCCACAGGGTTTAGACAATACTCAAACATCGGTTTGAATTCTGTCCTCCTGAGCAAAATAAAAGACTACTGCCTTGCTAAAAGAATCCTGCATTACTACAACTATCGACTGTAAAAAAGAAAACCTGTTCCTAAAATCATATATTTAGGAATTCTTGTATTACGGTAAATGTTTGTGATTAAGCACAGGGCTTAAAAAAACAAGTACACTTTTAGAGTGCCAAGAGAACAAATACATCTACTTTCTTGCTGTGCCGTTGAGATCACATGATCGACTTCCTAACAAGGTAACATGTTCTACAACAGAAATTCTACACTACATTTCTCATTCCTTGGTTGGAAAGCCCAGGCAGAATAAGACCAGACTAGACCAGCATGTTTTGCGAGTGCTGTGACAACAGAAAGCCCAGACAGAAGAGAAGCGTGTAATGGCTTAACACTTGTGTTCTGGGGATCTTCATGTGGGATATGTTTATCAGAGTCACTCCAGTAAATTAACCTATCTTAAAAATCCAAACCATAGTGGGGAAAGCCTGAATGGATTGCTTCTGGCTTTAAATATAAAAACTCATAAAAACAAAGGCAGTTTCCTTGTAGCGTTTAGTGCTGGGAGAGGGCAGCTCTGCTGACTTGAGTTAGATGTAACTTAAGACCCACAAAGCAAGCCTGGTGATCTTTGAGGATGCTGATGCGTCCTTGTGCGGTGGACTTGCAGCTCACCTCTTTCTAAGTGCTTCCATGACTCAGAGAAAGTGCCATACGCCAGGTGATGGTGATGTTAGCCCAGCAGCAGGGAGGGCCACAGGAAAAGCCTGACAGCACAGAGGGCTTCTGGGGGAGGATGTGGATGTGCTAGTGCCTGTGTGTAGGTGCAATGTGTGTACATGCATGTCGTGTATATGTGTGTGGTGTGTTAATGTATGTGTGTATGTATATCTGTGTACATGCATGTGGTGTATACGTGTGCCTGTATGTATGTGCGTGTGTGCGTGCTCACAGAGCCACACCCCCACCCACTCAGTTCCTGTGTTGTCTTTCCCTCTCCCCCTGCAGAAAAGCGACTTTCCCGAGGGATTTCTCACGCCAGCTCAGCCATCGTCTCCTTGGCCCGGTCACACGTGGCGAGTGAGTGCAACAACGAGCAGTTCCCCCTGGAGATGCCAATCTACACATTCCAGTTGCCAGATCTGAGCGTCTACAGTGAAGACTTCAGGAGCTTCATCGAACGCGACCTGATCGAGCAGGCAACAATGGTAGCTTTGGAGCAGGCAGGTGAGTGTCTTCTCCCAGCAGGCCCGCGTTCCTTAGGCTCAGGGAACGAGTGGGGCTGGCCTAACTTATATCGGTGAGCAAGAGAGAGGCATGGTGTGTGACTCTGGCATTTTCACTTAGGACTCCAGATGCTTGCACCAGACCCCTGCTCTGAAGACAGACTCTGCTCTAGCCCAGTGCTGGCTGGATGCAGTGGCCAGTGACCGTGGTGCTGCCATCTCTTGAGTCTTCTTTTTGTGCCTGGCTTGGCTAGCCCCCCCTAAAGAGAACTCGAGCTGCTTTGCCTTACTTCTCTCTCCAACTGCACTTCTCATCCAGCTCCTCATGGGTGCTGAACAAAAGATAAGAAAGACCATGGGCTTTGAGAAAAATGGGAGACCCTGTCCCATCCTGTGGACATGAACAACGTATGTAAGCTCCTTGAGCCTCACTTTTCCGTCTGCAAAGATGAGCAGACAGGTCCCCAGCCTGGCGAATTTCTTTGAGTATAAATGACACATGCCTTGCACTGCTATTAGTCTCCTGCCCTCCCCACCCTCCTGGCTTCCGGGTTGAGGAAACCTAAAACCCAACTTTGCTCTCTCCTCCTTCTCCTTAATGTTTATTCTGACATCTGATGAGGAAGAGATTCAGGGAGCAAGCCAAACTTGTCTTCTTTGGAGTTCCTAAGGATAAAATAATTAGTTCAAAGCAAATGTCTGAAACAGATGTAGGCTCTCTCAGAGACAGAGCAATACCTGTCTCACTCATAATCATTTGCATTATAAATCTTTGCAAAATCATGTCTGGGGTCTTCTTAGACACGCACGTGGAAGACTCCATGCCCTTCCTCTCAGGCACATCATGCATCTCCCCTTGTGGCCCTGCCTGCCAGCATGGAATGACAGTGCTCATGGGGTGTGGACTCACCTAGTCAGGGGCTGGGGCTTCGGAGCAAGGTCTTCTGATTCTGATTCCACCTTCAGCCAGCTGTTTCCATCTGCTGTGGAGTGGAGCTTCTGCTTCCAAAGGCCTGGCCTGTGGAGATGCTCCCGTGTGGGACATCCCAGGAGAGCAGGTCGGGGTGCCTTTGACTGAGCATGGTGGAGAGAGGGTCTGGTCAGGCCTGCAGCCAGCAAGTGCTGCTCCTCTAGGGAGAGGGCCCTAAGACCGAAGAGAAGGATATATAGGTTGGTATGGTCTTGACGTTGGTTGAGGGACCAGTCATTTCTTCCAAATCTTGGTAGGAAAGAAAAGGTGGCACATCAAAACTAGTGAGTACAGAGGATTCCATGAAGGGACTATTGACCAAGGAGTGGGCGTGTTTTAAGTTCACCTACAAAGGACAGTGTTGTGCCTGGAACTGGCACCACAGGGACATTGCTACCCTTGGGCCTGGCAAAGAGGCGAAGGATGAGAGTAACTGATGGAGATAGCCACTGGCAGGAAGTTTGGCTTTAGCGAGAGAGAAGATGCTAGAGAAATAAATACTCCAACCACACTCTTCCCACACCATACAGGCTCTGACCAGTGCCTCTCACTGGCAGAAGAGCGGAGAGCAGAGAGTTCATTACTGGGGTCCATGGAGGTCGCCCTGTGGGCACAGAACAGGATGGAGAAGGGTGGAGCACAGATCTGCAGGGCAAATGGGAAATACCTAGAAAGTCGATGTGTCAGGCATTTCTACCACATCCGAGCTCCTGTGTCTACTTGGTTTCATGTGATTGCTTCTTAGAGCAATCCAAGAGGCATCCTCATCCACTTGCTTCAAGAAGGAAGGCACAAAATGCGTGGAGACAAGTAAAGGGTGGTAATTAGTGGGGCTTATTTGTGTTGGGCAGCCTGGCGAACAAGTCTCTGCCACAGGCCTTGGTTGAGCCTTACCCGTGGCCTGCTCGGTTCCAGAACAGGGTCCGCGCTCCCAATAACTGTGTTGGCTCTGATGCCGTGACCATGGATGAATTGTTGTCTCAGCTGCTGCACAGCTGTCAGAAGCAACCCGATGACTGACACCCATAGCCTTGCTCTATCTTACCTTGGGATCATGGGTCAACAGACATAAAACAATCTGTCTGGATTAGCAGTAATCCTAGTCCACTCGCTCTGAAAGGCGGCTGTTTTATAGATGCTTCTATGTGAGTAATTCAGATAAGACAATTTAAACAAAAGATTCACTGTTCACAGAGAAGGGAAAAATTAGTATATGTTAAGAAAGAAAATCGTTTCAAGAGCTAATGTCTCTTGAATGCCACGACAGCTCAGACCTTTATAAAGCTCGATTCTGACGATTGTGACGAGTCTGGGTAGGTAATTGCTGCTGCTTCATTTGAAGCTCGAGTCCTGGGATAGGGTGCAGAGCCCACCATGATAGCCTCCTCCATCAGCTCTGTCATCCTCAGCAAAAGCTCTTACTTCTCTTGAATGGGTTTTCTGTTACGTTTTCCATATATCACATATTAATTTTTATCACTTACATCTTACCTTCTGGACTAGCATTTTAAAAGGGTACTATTTTACTCAAACCATCCAGTCTTGGAAAACACCTTTTAAAAACACAAGCTAGAGGGAACTGGGGAGGGAGGAGGGCAAAAGGGATAATTAGGCACATGTGTGTGGTGATGGGTTGTAATTAGTATTTGGGTGGTGAACATGATGTAATCTATGCAGAAATAGAAGTATAATGATGTACACCTGAAATTTATACAATGCTATAAACCAATGTTACTGCAATAAACAAAAAATTAAAAAAAAAAAAAAACTGGGGCTGGCCCAGTGGCACAGCGGTTAAGTGCGTGCGCTCCGCTTCCGTAGCCCGGGGTTCGCAGGTTCGGATCCCGGGCACGCACCAATGTGCCGCTTGTCAAGCCATGCTGTGGCAGCATCTCATATAAAGTAGAAGAAGATCGGCACAGTTATTAGCCCAGCGCCAATCTTCCTCAGCAAAAAAAAGAGGAGGATTGGCATTGGATATTAGCTCAGGGCTGATCTTCCTCACAAAAAAAAAAAAAAACTTACTGAGTTAAGATGCTAAATTCACCAGCAGTTCATTGTTTATGTCGCATGCCAAGAGAATGGAGGAACTGGCAGCAGTGATGTCCCCCCAGCGCTCCGTCGAGGCGGCAGGAAGCCTTGGGGAAGCTGGCTGACCCACAGTGCCTGGCAGTCCCTCTCCTGGTGCAGTGGGAGCCTGAAGGTCAGGCTGCAGCCTGGGATGGGAAATGAGGACCTGGAAGAATGAAAGAGTACAGGATAGATGTGCATTCATTTCCTCAGCGCAGCGAGACAGTCTCCAGGCTGGGCAGGAGCACAAAGCTGACCCCAGCCCACCGTCCATCTGACTTCTCTTTCCTCTTCTCAAGCTGGGGCGTAGACTAGATCATCCCTCAGGCCCTTTCCATGCCTGGATTCTGGTGACCCCTGGCTGGTGCCAGACGAGTCCCACACAGTCCCCAACCCCATCCGGGTGAGGAGCCTGGCCCACTGGGAGGTGGCCTTGTTCCCTCTCACCCAGGCTGTGCTGTTCAGGTTCCCATCACTATCCGTGGGGAAAACAGAGCTCCACCATAGAGTAGCGATTTGGGAGAGCTGCTCAGTATTGCTGGGTGTAGGGTACAAATTCCTCCTTCTAGTAATTTAGTGCTCAGGATCGTTATGAATAAACTATTGATATGCATGGGATATGTATGTGTGTGTACTGTGTACATGGTAGATTGACACAGATATCAAAAAAATATTAGTGAAAAAAATCCACTTGTTCAAGGCATAATTCCAATTGTGTTTGGAAGGAAATATCTCTGTCACAGGGCTTTCGGGTAGGGGACTTCCCTGCCTTTGGGACTCTACAGGAGCCCAGGCTTCATGTGGTCCAGAAAATCTGCAAAAATGGCCTTCACTCAGGTAGCGTTGCCCCTGGCCCAGCCATCCATCCCAGGTTCTTGGCTCCATGCTCTCAGTGCCTGGTGTGGGCGATCAGGGGCCGCCCCATCAGTTTGAGGGCCCTCTGTGTCAAGTGGGGTGCCAGTCTTCACCTCCCACAGAACCCCACAGATGGGGAGTGCCATTCTCCACAGGCCTTAAAACCCTAGAGGGCACAACCTCCTCCCACGCCATGACAGCCCTGGGGGCAACAGAGGGCCAGATCATCAGGACACAAAAGCACTGACCTCCTGAGAGAGGAAGGAAGCATGATCTTCATTCTTTAATGGTTAGCCTGCCATGGAGAATACAAGAAGCCGTTCATTCCTCAGTTGGGTTATCCTGCTACGTTCACCTATAGGAAGACTCAGAGATCATGGGTCTCTAGGTTTGGGAAGTACCAGCTGGCACCTGGCCCAGAAGCCCCCCAGAGCGTGGGCTAGACAGCGTGGGGGACTTCAGTGAGTTCATGGGTGCAAAGGGCAGATACATATTGTGTAATATAGTAGTTACTGCATACATGGGAAATAGAAATATAGAGGTCAGAAAATATTTAGGGACACCTTTGAGTTGTGGTGTTGAGTCTTGTCTCCGTGGGAGAATAATCAAATTGGAGCGAATCTGCCCAAGAAATCATAAGATGTGCAGAAGGTTTTGAAGGCTCCCAGAGTCAGCCCCCCTGGCTGAGTCCCGGGTCAGCTGAGAAAACTTGGCCAAGTTACTTGGCCCACTAGAGCCTCATTTTCTTCCACCTTAAAGTCAGAGATGTGTGACAGCTGCCAAAACAAGACAAATTCACCCAATGCAAACCTGTGTCCGTGAAACGCCCTGGGCAGATGCTGGGGCTGTTGCTGCAAACCACACAGATGAAATCCCTGCCCTGGCGGAGTTCTAGTGGGGAGGAAAGACAATAAACAGGTGGACCATACATATGAAGTGAGCCGGCGAGGACTGCCATGGAGAAGTGAAGAAGCAAGGCAGAGGATGCAAGATGAAGGCGCGGAGACCAAGGCAGGCCTCCTGAGGGCAGGGAGGAGGGAGCGATGGAGACATCGGCTTGGGCGTTCCTGGCACAGGGAGCACAGCTTCAAAGGGTTGGCCTATTTAAGAAAGGCCAGGGGCGCATGAGCAGATGGAGCGAGGGCTGGAGGAGTTGGAAAGGAAGGCAGGAGAATGGTCGCCAGGGGCCCAGGGAGCCCTCGTGAGCCCTTTGGGCTTAACTGTCTACAGGATGTGCAGCTGGGGGGTGCATTTTGAACAAGGGAGTGACATGTTTGGATTTACGTCTGACACCTTCTGGCTGCTTTGTCAAAAATGGAGTATAGGGGGGCCGGCCCAGTGGCATAGTGGTTAAGTTCCCGTGCTCCGATTCAGCGGCCCAGGGTTCATGGGTTGGGATCCCAGGCACTGACTCATGCACCGCTCATCAAGCCATGCTGTGGCAGCGTCCCATATACAAAATAGAGGAAGATTGGCACAGATGTTAGCTCAGGGCCAATCTTCCTCAGCAAAAAGAGAAAGATTGGCAATGGATGTTAGCTCAGTCCCTCACCACAAAAAAAAAAAAAAAGAAAAAAACCATGGAGTATAGGGAGGCAAGAGAAGCAGCAGGAACAGCAGGGAGGAGGCAGCTGCTTTGGTCCAGGCAGGGGGTCGGGGGTAGGGGGTGGCCAGGGCTGCGGGGGTGGCAGTGAAAGTGCTGAGAAGAGCCAGGTGCTGAAGCAGGGTCTGTTTTGAAGGTGGACCCACAGGGCTTGCTGATGGGTTGGATGGGGCTATGGCGGAGAGAGAAGCATCCAGCATGACCCCAAGAATGTTACCCTCAGCACACGGGCAGATGATGGTGCTGTGCGGAGATGCAGACCCCTGAAGAGCGGCAGGTTTGGGAGGCGCTGAAGAGGCCAGTTGCAGCGGGCAAAGTCTGAGCTTCTGGTGAGACTTGTAAAGATGCTGTCCAGTTGACCATGTGAAGCTGGAATTCAGGAGATGTCTGGGCTAAGGATATAGATGTGGGAGTGAGCAGTGTGAGATGAAGTCCGTGGGAGGGATGAGCTCATCATAGGGACCTCCCACCAGGCCCCCAACACAGCCCTGTGCAATGTTGAGCGCCAGCTGGATGAGGGAGTCTGGAGCACAGACAGAAACGTAAGGGAGCCAGACCCAGAGCAAACAGTCACAGTCCATGGGAGGAACTCACAGAAGCACATGCAAGGCACAGTGATGCTGGAGAAAGGGGATCGGTGGCCCTGGGTGGGTGGGAATTGAAAGGAATCACAGGGTCACAGTTAGAGCAAGAACGCACTCGTCTTTCTTCTAGAGAATTTTAGTGTTTTGTTTTCTTTCATCTAAGTATCGTAGTGGGTGACGAGCAAAATGACATCTTATTTTAAACTGTGTGGTAACCATCTGTTACAAAGCTTAAGTTAATTGGTCCCATTATCATGTATGAATCAGAGGAATGTTGCTTGGAAAAGGCAGAATAAGTGACTAATAGCTCCTTACCCATGACACCACCAACCTCCCTTGATGGTGTTCACCTGTGATTTTATTCTTTGCAGGAGCTGAAGTTTTTAAAAAAAATATTCACAATGCTAGTTCCTGTGTGTTCTTTCTGTTCTTAACTGAAGTTATTGTGTGGGGAGACGTGAGTGACCGCTCCATCAAAGTTAGCAATAGGAACACTGACCCGTGTCCTCAGACACACTGCTCATGTGAAGAATGCCTTTTTCTTGGGCGCCAGGTTCTGGGTCCGGCTGGAGGTGTGAGAATGGCACGGGGCCATATCAGTTCCCCAGAGGCTGGGAAGTACTGGCATTTACCGTGGCTGGGTCGTCTTCCCAGGGTGATCGCATGTTATTCACAGCCCCAGGAATGCTCTCAACTGGGTGAGAGTCTTGAATTCCAGAAGCCAACTTAAACCAAACGACTAAGCCTTCCTTGCCTTCCATCCCCCCAGCCACAGAATTAGGTTTTGTCGTGATTCACTTAGCTTCAAAATGTGACCGAATACGTGGGCTAGACTGAGGTTTAGAAAATGGTAAGTTCCGCATAAGAAATTTGAGCAAAAGAAAAGTAGTGTGTTTAGGGAAGATGCCCTGTTTTAAATGGTATCAATGCTCAGACCTAGAAAGATTACTTCTAGGTGTACGAGATACTTTCTAGATGAAAGATAACTTCTAGATGTGTAGGATTACTTCAGGATGAAAGATGACTTCTATCTGTACTGATGAATTTTCACCCCCATGGCTCCTCTCCTGGGTTCAGAGCCCTGGAATGCACCAGGACAAGGTGGAAAACCAGCCCCCTGGAGGAGTAAAGCTGCTTGGGTTCTGCCATGAGCCAGAGTCTGTCTTGTTCAGCATAGATGTGTCCTGTTTGAGGTAAATGAGCAGTTAACGTGCTCAATTACTATTTGTTTAAGTTTTTGAGGGTAACGAGGTATCATCTAACACTTACACGTGCTGGTTTCCAAGGAGTCCTCTCCCTGGCCTAGGAGCATGACATTAGTGACTATCCCTGTGACGTATGTTCTAGAAGGTAAACATGGGGGCGTGCAGGAAGAGGAGGGGGAGGGAAGAATGAGTAGTTGGGTGTGAACGTTATCTGATTTGTATAAAATGAACACTTTCTCAGGTAGCATTCCCACTCTGAAACTTCAGGTGCTGTCCCTGTTTTACGGGAATTTCCAGGGAGCTGAGAATATTGGAACGTTCTTGAATAACTGGGGGGAGGCAGAGCTATTTACATTGGATTCATGAGGTCAACAAGAAAGAAAAGATCTGTCTTCTAGAGGATGAGAGTGGAATCACACCAAAGGGGCTTCTAGAAGTTATGGAGTCTGTTTCCCACCTCTGGGCAGGACGGCCTCTCACCTGACCTGGAGTGACAGGCTCAGTGCCGTGCTCGTAGAGCAACGCCGCTGTCTCCCTCAAGGTCAGGAGGGCACACTTTCTCTAAGTCATTCTGCTCTCCCTCCTCCCAGCAGCACAGGGGAGACCAAAGGCCACTGGGACTGCACGTCCTGGAGTTGGACTCAGCGTGTGTTCAACTGCCCTGAGCCTGAGCCCGGCCCAGAGGTGTGCTCCGGCCCTCCAGGCTCACAGGCCAGGGGGAGACACACCTGCAGACAGAGCCCAGGATGACGTGGGCAGTATACCATGAAATGTGTGAGGTGACTTGAGGACAAGGATTAAGCATGCTTGGGAACACCACTGAAAAGAAGTCCTTGTCAAAATCACTGGGAAGTGACTGGGGAAGGGGTGGCGAGGTGGTCCCTGCCCCAGGGGCCGACATCTCCAGGACTGAGGGGCGGTGACCAGAAGCTGGCATGACTGCAGCAGGGAACGTATGAACGACGAGTCTGCTGTGGGTTCCCAAGCGACTGCGTGTCTTGAGGGAGAAGAGATGGTTTAGAAGTGACGATGGGGAGCAGGGACACTGCAAGCCCCAGGCAGTGAGGGTTATGAGAGGAAACAGCTTCCATGAGGGTGGGGAGTCACAGAGAAAGCAGCCTGCTTCTGCCTGCCCTCCAGCCTCCCCCAGTTCTCTAGGCATCTTGAAGAAGTACCAGAGTGGAATTGAACCAAAGGGACTTTTTCCGCTATGAGTGTTAATATTAGTTCATGCTTTAGGCTTCTTGAGACTAAGAGGCAGTTACACGGGGTGAGGACTGGGCGCCTCAATCCTGTCCAGGATGGGCGCTCTGGCTGCTGCGCCCCTGCCTATATGTCCTCTCTGGGGTGTGGATCCGCTCCCAGCTCTGGGCCATGGTGTTCTCTGTGCACCTCGCAGGAGCGGTCCCCTTTCCTTGTGACTTCAGCCTTTCTTCGTGCATAGCTCCCCTTAGTACCGTGCGCTTCAAGGACACAGGTAAACGTGTCCTATACACTTTCTAAACACTCCTGGGATAGGAATGTGAAAAAAATGGACAGAATGCCTATTTGAATGTCCTTTGGCTAAAGGACACTGTATCCATTTTCTTTGGATACATAATAAATTACAACACATTTAGCAGCTCAGACAGCACAAATTTATTATCTCAGAGTTTCTGTGGATCACCAGTGTCTGTGTTTTAGGTGGGTCCTCTGCTCAAGGACTTCTCAAGGCTGAATTCAGGTTGTCAGTGGCTGTGCCCTCATCTGGAGGCCCAACTAGGGAAAGATCCACTTCTGAGCTCCTCAAGTTGTTGGTGGAATTCAGTTCTTTGCAGCTGAATAACTGAGGCCCCTGTTTTCCTGACAGTTGTGGACCAGAGAAGCTCTCAGCTCCTAGAGGCCACTCTAAAGACCTAGGTCCTTGCCACATGGCCCTCTTCACAACATGGCAGGTTACTTCTTCAAGACCAGCAAGAGAATCTCCCTCTCCTCTCTCTTCTCTCTGACTTCCCCCTTCTCTGATCCCCAAGTCCTCTTTTAAAGGCCTCACCTGATTAAGTCAGGCCCACCAAGGATAATCTCCCTCTGATCACCTCAAAGTTAACTAAAAAGTCAACTAATTACATCTGCACAACCCCTTCACTTTGCCAGGTAATGTAACCTAATCATGGGAGTGGCATCCCAGTATAGTCACAGTCCCACTCACACTCAAGGGGAGGGGATTACACAGGGCTGTACACCAGGAGGCAGGAATCTAAGGGCCACCTTAGAAGAGTGCCTACCACAGGTGCAGTGTTGTTTTTTGCAATATGACAGTGCAGCTGTTCTAAAAGATCCAAGATGAGAGATTAAATCACGCAGAACATACTGTGATCGAGAGAATTTTCCCAGCTTCCCAATGTGCCATTGTTAACCATTTCACTTGGGTTGGTATATTACCATGTGCTGTGGCTAGAGGCAGAGTGTGTGTTGGGGTTGAATTCAACTCTTGGTGGTTTCAGATTTCAAACAACGTGTATCTGAGCCCTCTGAGGAAACCATGCCCTCTTGTTGGGCTCTCTTGAAAGATGTGGCCACCTGGAGTGGGCCGGGGGTAGGCACAATGATAACTGTGCTTTTCACGTATGCGCATAGCACCTACCATGTGTTAGGTGCATTATGCAGCATTAACTGCCTCCAGAGCTCCCATCGGCTGCATGTGGTTGCCCACATGATCTCCACTTGACAGATAAGGAAGGGGAGACTCAGAGAAGCAGAGCGGCTCACCTGTGGCCCCCCAGCCTATAAAACGGTAGAGCCATAGGAGCCCGGCTCTGGGTGCCCCCACCCTGCCCTTTCCACCATACCTCCTCAGCCCAGCTCAGAGCCTTGGGAACCGTCACCCTTTCCCTCAGGCTATGTTCTGCTGAGTTTCCCATCCCAAATAATAATTGCATGATTTCTTGTTTTTTTTTAAAGAGTAAATCACCAATACCAGAGAAAATCTCCAATTATTAAGTAAGCACTGGAGTCAGGCAGTCATAGAAGGACATATTGCTGACTGCAAGAGCAGAGAGATTGCAAACAAGGCAGAGAGAAGGGGCCCCACAAATTACAACAGTCCCGATCTTGGTTAGCTCTCCTCATTCTGACAGGTTGGTGACTGATCACAAAGTCCCATAAGATTCAGTGATAAATGAAGCTCATGTGATAAATCCGGCTGAACAGATCTCATATGATCAAAAAATACTCATTAAGTCACTATTGCATCGTCACTCTTCTCATTTTTATTTGTGTAGAAAAAATAAAGCACCAAAAAGAATTCCATTTGGTAGTCCAAGTGTTAGAAGTGAAAAGAAAGTGAAGGGGGTGTCCAAGGAATGGTTAGAAAATAGAACTTTTAGATGACTTAAAAAGTGGTAAAACACAATTGCTGGTGGCTAGATCTATGAGAAGCCGGTCTGTCAGCAATTCTATGTAGAAATAAGAAAAATGTGATGTTAAAGTATATTTTAGTCACGATATGTTAGCAATTCTATGACTTAGTCTTCTGTTTATAGACTCAGTAAGCATCTAAGGTGCCCCTTCAATATTTAAGAAATAGATGTACTTTTTTGCATTTTGTGGGGAAAATAATATGGAATGGAAATATTTGCAAAGTGGGGTTTTCTGAAGGCCTTTCATCCAGCAAGCACTCGCTCTCAGGAATCTTACCACCTGAATCCGTTCTTTTGCCTCCAAAATAGCATCTCCGGTGCCAGCAGCTTCTAGCAGTCTCTCCCTCAAGACAGTTTAAAGAGCTAGGCCCATCACCCTTTCATTTAACTCTTTATTGAAACATAACACACGTACAGAAAAGTGTACAAATCTAAGTGCAGAACAAAACACATTCTATAACAAGGACTCAGATCAAGAAAACTGCCTCCTAACAGCGTAGAGTCTTTTGGCCTCTTTTTGAACTTTATATAAATGGAATCATAAATGGGTTAAGCTTGTGAGATTTATCCATATTGTTAAGTGTAAATATAGTTTATTGTCATTGCTATATGGTATTGCAACGTGTGCATTTACTACAAATTATTTATCCACTATATTGTTGAGGCACGTTTGGTGTCTTAGTCAGTCCAGGTGGCCATAACAAAACACCATAGACTGGGGGCTTAAACAACAGAAATTTATTTTCTCACAGTTCTGGAGGCTGAAGTCCCAGATCAAGGTGCGGGCCAATTCAGTTTCTGGTGAGAACTCTCTTCCTGGCTTGTAGACAGCCACCTTCTGGCTGTGTCCTCACATGGCCTTCCGTCGGTAGGTAGGCGCAGAGACAGAGAAAGAACAAGATCTCCGGTGTCCCTTATAAGGACGTTAGTGGTGTCAGATCAGGGCCATGACCTTATGACCTTATTTCACCTTAATTACTTCCTTAGAGTCCCCTTCTCCGAGTACAGCCACACTGGGGGTTAGGGCTCCAACATATGAATTTGGGGGGACGCAAACATTCAGTCAATAACCTTTGGGTTGTTTTCAGTTTTTGATTATTATAAATAGTGCTGCCATGAACATTCTTGTACATGTTTTTAATGAACACGTGTATACAGTTCTGAAGAGATATGCCTAGGAGTGGTATGGCTGGATTGTAGGATGTTATACATGTTCAGCTTTATAACATTTTCAGTGGATGTACCAACTTTCTCTTCCACTGTCCAGAGTTCTGGTTGCTCTGTATCATTTGTCTTTTCATTTTAGTCACTGTGCTGTAAGTATAGTGGTATTCACATAGTGGTTTTAATTTTTATTTTCTAATGACTAATAAAGTTGGGTACCTTTTCATGTTACTAGTTGTTTGGGTATCCTCTTTTGCTGGTATCTTTTCAGGGTTTTTTTTGTTCTTTTTAACAATTATCTTTTTGATTGATTTGTGGGGATTCCTTGGTATTCTGGATATGAGTCCTTTGTCAGATACTCATTGCAAATATCTTCACCCACTCTGTGGGTTGCCTTTTCACTCTGACTGACTTTAATGAACAAATTATTGTAATACTAAAATAGTTCAATTTACCTTTTATTCTTTACTTGGAGAGATTCTATTTTAGTTTAAGAAATCTTTGCCTACATTGAGGTCCTGAAGAGAAAAGCTCCTGCCTTTCACATTTAAATCTACAATCCACCTAAAAATGATTTTTTATATCGTGTGACGTAATGAAAGTCCATTTTCCCACGTATTTATCCACCTGACCTGGTACCATTCATTGAAACCATCCTTTCTCTGTTATACTGCAGTGTAACCTTTGAGATAAAGCAGGGAGCTGTATACACGTGGGTCTGATTCTGGACTTTCTTCTGTTCCGTTGCTTGATTTGTCTGTCTTTAGAACAAAATGACCATAGTTTTGTAAATCTTACATAATTTTGTAAGTCTTACAAAGTCTTACAGTTTTGTTTTTCTTCTTAAAATTCGTCTTTGCTGTTCTCAGACTTTGTATTCGCATATAAATTAACTTAAATGGAATCTATATAGATTATTTATACATACATATATATATATATATATGTATAATGGGGTCCATATAATTCCATATAAATTAATCTATAGATCAATTGAGAGAATTGATATTTTTATGATGTTAAATCTTGTAATCCATGGTCATGGTATGTTCCTTAATTTCTTTTACAAATATTTTGTAGTTTTCAAAGTAAAGGTCTTGAACGTTTTTCATTAGATTTATCTCTATGCATTTTATATATTTTTTGACATTGTAAAATACATCTTTTTTAAAATGCCAGCAACAACTGAGATATAGATATAAAAATGATTTTTATTTATTGATCTTGTATTCTGAAACTTTTCTAAATTTACTTATAAATTCTAGTAGTTTGCAGATTCTTTTGCACTTTCTAGGTTCATAATCTATAAACTGTGAAGAATGATAATTTTATTTTTCCTTTCCCATCCTTGTAGGTCTTTTCCTTTCTTTTCCTTGCGTTGTTGTATAGGCTAGGCCCTCCAAGAACTTTTTGAACTGGAGAGGTAATAGTGGATATCCTTGACTAGTTTCCAATCTCAGAGGTAAACTTGCTTTGTTTCACCATTAAATATGATGTTGGCTCTAGGATTTTTGTGGATACTTTATATGAGATTAAAGCAATTACCTTCTATTCCTAGTTTGCTAAGCTTTTTTCTTTCATGAATGGTGTTGAAAGTTATCAATTGCTTTTTCTGTATCTATTAAAATGATTATATGATTTCCCTCCTTTTTTTCTGTACATTGGTGGATTACATTGATTGATTTTCAAATGTTTACCCACCTTTACTTTCTTGGAATAAACCCCATTTAGTCATGATATTATCCTTTTTGTATATCCCTAAATTTGATTTGCTAGAATTTTGATTAGGATTTTGACATCTGTATTCATGAAAGGTATTGATCTTTCATTTCCTGTAATGTCTGCATTAGGTTTTGGCATCAAATTATTCAGGCCTCATAAAAAGAGTTGTAAAATCTCTCCTCTGTTTCTATTCTATGGAAGAGTTTCTATAAGATTGGTGTTATGTCTTCTTTAAATGATTGGAAAACCTCACCATGAGGCCATGTGATCATGGAGTTGTGTTTTGTATGCATTTTTAAATAACAGATTATATTTCTTTAAAGGAGTTTGGACCATTTAAAAATATCTATTTCTTCTTACATCATTTTTAAATGTTTTTGAGGAGTTTTTCTCTTTTATCTAAATTGCCAGATTTATTGATGTTAACTCTTACTATTTTTTAATGTCTCTAGGATCTGTGCTGATGGCCCCTTTTTCAGTTCCAATGTTGATACTTTGTAATTTCCTTTTGTTTTCATTAATAATGTTGCTAGAGACTTATAAATTTTATTATTCTATTCAAAGAACCTATTTTGGCCTCTATTGGCTTCTTTACTATTCTGTATTTCCTGTTTCATTAACCTCTACTCTTAGCTTTATTTTTTTCCTTTGGGTGAAAAGGAAAAGAAGAAGACTTCTTCCTTTGGGTTAGATATGCTGTTCTCTCTTTTGGCTTCATGAATTGGAAGCTTCTGTCATTATATCTTTTTTGGCAGTATACTATAATGCTATAAATGCTATAAAGCCATAGAAGTCTTTCTATGCAGTGGTTTAGCTAAATCTTACAATTTTTGATAGATGATTATTCTTTGTCATTCAATTTAAAACATTTTCTAATTTCTCTTGTAATTTTTTCTTTGACTCATAGATTATTTAGAAGTATGTTGCTTAATGTCCAAGAAAATGGGGATTTTTTTGTGTGTTTTTTCCTAGTTTAATTCTTCTGTGGTGAGAGAGTATACAATGAATGATTTCAGGCATTTAAAATTTGTTGAGACTTGCTTTATGACCCAGCATCTGATGAAATTTGAGAAATATTTCATATGTAATTGAAAAACATTTGAATTCTGCCCTTCTCAGGTATAGTGTTTTATAGAGGATAATTACATCAAGTTTGTTGATTTTGTTGTTCAAACCTTTTCTATCTTTAACCGAGTTTTTATTCACTTGTTCTACCAGCTTTTGAAAGAAGTGTGTTAGTCTTCCCTATGATTGTGAGTTTCTCTATTTCTTCTTCAATTCTATCAACTTTTTCTTCATATATGCTGAAGCTATGTTATTTGGTGCATGCAGTTTTAGACTTGTTATGCCATCCTGGTATGGTATATCTTTAGTTTTGTTTTTAGGTGCAGGCTTGATGGCAATTAATTCTCTGCTTTTGTTGGTCAGAAAATGCCATTCACATTCATATTTGAGGGATATTTCTAGGCTTCACAGGTCACATAATGTTTCTATCACATATTTATTCTCTTTGTCTTCACCTTCTCACACATCTCTCTCTCCTTCTCACCTTTTAAATATGTAAAAGACATTCTTAGTTTGGAGGCCATACAGAAGTAGGCCACTGGCCAGATTTGACCTACAGACCAGTATTTACTGACTCCTGATCTATGTTATTTTCTTACTTCTACTTTGGATTTATTTACTGTCCTTTTCTAACTTCTTGAGATGCATACTTAATTCATTAATTCTTAACCTTTCCTCTTTTCTCTTATAAGCATTTAAGGTTATTAATTTTCCTCTGATTACTATTTTGGCTACACCCCACAAGTTTGAAATGTAGTATTTTTGTTATTATACAGTTTCAAAATATTTTCTAATTTTCATTTGGTTTATTCCTTAACCCATGAATTACTTGAAGTGTTTCTTGATTTCTAAATATGTGGAAAGTATATGAAATATTTCTAGTTACTGCTTTATATATTTCTAGCTTAATTGCTTTGTGGTCAGAGAGCATGTTCTATATGATTTGAAATTTGTTGAGACTTTTGCTTTATGGCCCAGAATATGGTCTTTTTTTTGTTTTGTTTTGTTTTTAATGTTCAGCATGTGTTTGAAAAGGATATAGTCTTGTATTATGGATTGTGTATGTCCATTTGGTCATTTATTATGTTTTTCAAATCTATATGTGTATATATATATTTTTTACTTGTTCTCTCAGTTACTGAGAGAGATGCATTAAAATTTGCCACTATGATTGTGCATTTGTCCATACCTCTTTTTATTTTTATGGATTTTTATTTTAGTTTATTTTGAGGAAGATTAGCCCTGAACTAAAATCTATTGCCAATCTTCCTCTTTTTCTTTTTTCTCCCCAAAGCCCAGTACATAGTTGTGTATATCCTAGTTATAGGTCCTTCTAGTTCTTCTATGTGGGACGCTGCCTCAGCATGGCTTGATGAACGGTGAGTAGGTCTGCGCCCACGATCTGAACTGGTGAACCCTGGGCTGCTGAAGCAGAATATACGAACTTAACTGCTATGCCACCAGGCTAACCCTATGGATTTTTAATCGTGTGTAAATCTAAGACTATGTTATTAGTTGCAACTAAGTTATATCTTCCTCATGAATTGAGCTGCTGCACATTACAAAGATTACCAATTTAAACCTAGTAATTTTTTTGCCTCTTAGTTTATTTTATCTGATATTAATGGAGTTACCCTAGCTGTCTTTAGGTTAAAGTTTGCCTGACACACCATTCACCCTCCTTGTACCTTTAACACGTTTGTATTCCCATGTTTTAGATGTGTCTTTTGTAAACAGCATGTAGTTCATTCATTCTTAAAATCAGTTTGACAACTTTTCTCTTTTAACAAATGCATTTAGTTTTAATTTAACTCGTGTTTGTCCCTGTTCTATATAGGGTTTTTTCCTTCCCTTACAAGCCCTCTTTTAAATCAATTGAATATTTTCTAATCATTTCATTCTTTTCCTCTACTAGTTTTGAAGTTATACACTCTCTTTCTATTACTAAGAGGTTACCCTAAAAAATATAATATGCATGTGAATCACATCTCTAATTAATCAGCATCTTAACCTATACCCATACAATACACAAACCTTAGACTAGTCCAATTTAATTTACCCCCCTTTTTCTGATTCATAAGTTATTGTCATTTATTTTAATTCTACACTATTAATTTCATCAGATATTGTTATTATTGTTTTATACAGTCAGTGTTCATTTACATTTTACCATTTTTATTTCTCTTCATTGTTTCTTGCATATCAGACCTTCCTTCTGTTCAAAATTCATCCTTTGGAATTTCCTTGGGTGTTTGCTGGTTTAATTCTCTCAGTTTTTAGCCGTCTTAAAATGTCTTTGTTTTACTCTTATTTTTGAAAAACATTTTTGCTGGACATGGTATCCTAGATTACCACTTATTTTCATTCAGCACATTGAAGATATTATTCCATTGGCTTCTGTTTTCCATTGTTTCATTTGAGGCATTAGCTATAAGTCTGCCACTCCTTTGAAGATAATCTTTTTTTTTTTAATTCTGTTTTCACATCTTTTCTGTCTTATATTGTGCAGTTTCACTAGGACATGTCAAGGAATAAATTAATCTTATTTTTCTTGCTTAGAATGTCTTAGCCATTAAATCCGTGAATTTATTTCTGTATATTTTGTCTGAAAAAATCCTCAGTCAGGATCTCTTCAGTATTACCTCTGACTCATTCTTTTCTGAATTTCAGTTAGACAATGATAGACCTTTTCAGTCTATCCTGCATGTATCATAACCGCTCTTTCATATTCTCTCTTTCTTCCCCTCTTAGTTGCATTCTGGATAATTTCGTCTGACTTATCTTCATGTGTATTAATTTTTTCTTCAACAATGTCTAATCTGACATTAAACTGATTCTGAGTTTTTTATTTTAATTATTATCTTTCCTTTTTAAGTTTTATTTTTGTTTTCCAAATCTTCCTCTGATTCTTCAGGCATATTTTGTTTCATTCTTTTGTGTCTTTTAAACATTTTAAACATGCTTATTCATAGTCTCTAGCTGACAATTTTTAACCTCATGTTTGTAAGTATCTAGGAACTGCTGATTTTGTGTCTATGACTCTTATTCATGATGGCTGGTTTCTTATTAGGTTTTTAATTTGAGCCTAATCAGAGCGAAGTCAATAGTTACAACATTTCTGGGAGAAGTTGTTTTTAGTTTTTTATTCCTCTGCTAAGCCCAGTCTAGAAGAGACAAATTTCCCTCTCAGCTTCCTTTGCTAGTAGGAAAATTATCTCTAATCCTTGCACTCAGGGGATAGTTTCTGAGGGTCCTAACTTTAGGGGGGAGGAGGATCCCCAGTCCCAATTCCCTACCCCACAGCTCTCTGAAAAAAGCTTTTTTCTGCTTCTCATGAAGTGATTATACAGGCAATATGTCTCCACCCAAAGGAGATGCAGGGTTGGTGCGTATTTCTGATTGCCATTCCGTATTAATTTTTTGGTCTTTGGGGATTTACCACACTGGATACACATTTCAAAGGGTTGTTGCAAGAAGGATTATTTTCTCGGATCCCTTTTTCTCTTTAAATCTATCCTGTCCCACTTATCTCAGGGAGAGGGGCTACTCTCTTCTAATGACTGAGGACAAAGCCTTCGGCTCCCACTTTCTTTGCTGTTCTACACACATGCACACAAGATCTTATTTTACATTATTTTTTGCTAGGTATTACAAAGAAATTGAGAATAATTAAATACAGAATAACAAGCAAACGTGAGAATAACTAACAAAAGTAAAAATCAACAGGAGATTGTAGAGATATAAGAAATAGCTCAGTGTTTTTGAAGAGTCATTTTCTTTGGTCCTTTGGAGTTGATGCCTATAAAGCCAGCTTAGCTCCTGCTCTTTTCTTTTATTCCTAGCATCATTCTTTTCCCCTTAGATCTACTCAACTTTTTTCTTTAAAGCCTCTTTCTCCTAATACTTTAACCTAAACAGTGAATGTATGCAAAAAATTTAACATGCTATCTGTAGATACGTACTTGATACAAGAGGGTAATTTGCATTTCTGAGGACCTCTAGATGGTGCTGCTCAAGCCATCTGTACTGAAGGACCACTTTTTGTAAAATTTCCAATCCACTCTGAACCGATACTTCTATAAAATTCAATAAAAATATTGCAGCAAGGGCCATTGCTATCAACACTTCTAAACAGTTCCCTCTAGTTTCCTGTCCTCACCTCATTGTGCACCAGCAGATCTCACCGAGCAGCACTTGGCAGTCTGCGTGAAAAGTACGTCCCTTAGACCTTTCCTCTGTGGGTGCAAAAGCAACTGTGCTTACCCTCAAAAGGACCTTAGTATGTGAGGGTACTTTGTAAGCCAAAGGGTTTTGGTTCGTTCCTTCATTAGTTTATTCATAAATACATTCCTTGATTTAACCCAGGGTTTTGGACCTGTTTTGACAAAAACACATATATAGTGCTTTCTATATGCCAAGCCCTGTTTTAAGTGCTTCCCAAATATTAACATATTGTTTATAAAATCTCTATTATATTAATAGTGTTGCCATTTTTCAGAAGAGGGGACTGAGACATAAAGAGGTTAAGTAACTTGTCCAAGGTCACACTGCTAAGAAGTGGTGGAACTAAGATTTCACCCTATAAAGTCTAGCTCTGGAGTCCCTGTGCTTAACCAGTCTGCTGGCTACCTGTCTGAGCCCTTGATTATCTTAAATATTTAGATACTCAGTTCTGCAAGTGTAGGTTTTCCAAAGCCTGCTTTGTGGGTGAATAATTCATTTCTTCCCCATTGTCAACGTGAAACAATTGGCCTTTATAGCAGAGAACTCTGAATTGAGAAGGATGAGCAGGTCTTCTGCCCGCTTTGTGGAAAGAGTGATGACTGACTAGCATGTCTTCCCTGAAAAGGATGATGATTTATTAATGCTGTCTGCATGGGTGCGAAAGGGGATGGACATGATACACTTCAGAGAAGTCACCTGTAAGCCTCGCGGCCTTGTGCCTCTGAAAAATTTGAAAATTATAACCAAACTGTAAAAATTCCAGCTCATCTATTGAAGAGGAGAAAAATTCAGTCAAACTAAGTAACTGCATCAGTTAGATTCTCCCAAAGGGTATTCAACTGAATTCAACCCATTTTTTAAAACTGAATCAGGACAAATGAGTTAATTTACATAGAAATTGTCTTTGACACCAGAATAGAATGTCTCCATTTATGAGTGTAAAACTGTGGAACAAACCCACATGGCATTCTTTTTGTTTTGAACATTTTCAAATCTACAGGAAAGTTGAAAGCTTAGTACCTATATATCTTGCACCAAGAATCACCAGTTTTCAGAGTTTTGTCACATTTGCTTTCTCTCTCTTTATGTAAATATGTAACGTTTTTTCCGAACCATTTGAATATGTATTGCAAGTGTGTATCATCTGAAAATTCTCCTATAAAACCAGAACATTATCACTCCTAAGAAAAATAGCATTAACTTCATATGCTATCTAATATAGACCCCAAATTCACATTTTACCAATTAGCCCCAAAATCTCATTTGTAATTTTTTTTTCATTCCAAGACCCAATCAAAGTTTCTACATTGCATTTGGTTATGTCTCTTTAGTCACTTTTAAAGAACATCCCCCTATCTTTTCTTTTGTTTTTCATGATAATGACTTTTTTGAAGAGCCCCAGCCAATTATTCCATATCCCATTTTTGAACTCATGGGATTCATTCCCCACCACTTCTCTTTAGGGGCCATATGACCCCGGCTCACCCTCCCAGTTTCTGGAACAAGGAGAGGTCAGAGCAGTGGACTCTGTCTGATCTGCATCCCCTATAGGGAAAGAAAGGGGAGGAGCCTGCCTTGCAGGAACACTGGCGATCCCAGAGAGTAGGGTTGAGGGAGAGACAGAGACAGAGGGGGAAGGAACATGGGAAAGAAGGAAATAGTATGGTTTTGATGTGGAAATCAGAGGCCTAGGAATGAGTCTTGTACACAACACTCATTTATCAACATTTAATGGTATAATTTATCTGTTTTAATGGTATATAATGAAAAAATTACCCAATTCATGTGGTGGTGCCTCTGGGGAGGGAGGAATGAGAATGAAAATCAGGGAGGCACAGAAAGGGATCTTCAACTTGATCTTTAGTGTTTTTTTCTTTTACATCGAAAAGAACAAGCTGAAGCAAATATGATGGGGTTGACATTCACTTGGTTCTGGGTGATGGGTGTATTGTTCTCAGCACTTTTCAAAATTTTCATAGAAAAAATAGAATGAGAGAAACAAGCAAGAGAGAGTGAAAGTAAGAGCTGGAAAGGGAGAATGGGTGACCCTTGTTTTTCTAAGGAAGCATGATAGAAAGACTAGTCTGTGACTTCAGACAACCGTAGACTGAGCTTCAGCTCTACTACAGATTGAAGAGAATATTTTTTGAAATCATACCAGCTTAGAGAGTTAAAATTGGCTTGCCACAAACTCACCCATGTCCAACTAAATTAAACCAGCCTTGTTCATGATCTGATTTTGCTCTGGATGAGCAGTGGCTCCTTTACAATTCAGTGTACATGATCTTGTTTATTTACTCTCTGGGCCTCAGTTTCCTCATCTGTAAAATGGGAATATGCATCCCCACACAGAGTTGAGTGATTTATTGTGAGTCCTGCAGTGAGCAGGACAGACACTAACCTAGCCCACAGGAGTGTCAACCCTGACTCCATCATTACGCCACACGACACTATGTCTGGAGACAGGGAAGCTTGTGACCAGGTTGGCAGTTCCTCAGTATCATCGAGGACCCAGACACACCCAACTTCCTGCTCTTCTTTCTTTAGCCGGTTCGTGCTGTCTCCATTCAGGCACAACGTGGCTGTAGATGCGTCTGGCGACACATCCTCACACAACATGGTCCAGGGCAGCGCGAGAGAGGCCCTGTCTACAGCACTTTTGAAGGATGTGCACCACTTTCCCAGTAGCTGCCCCAGCCGATTTCCTCTTACATCTCAGGGCCAAGTGACAGCACGTAGCCACACCAACACTAGCAGGCGGCATGGAATTGCATGGGTTCTCTTGAACCTATCGACATTTCCTCCACAGGGCAAGAAAGCAATCTCATCTCACCTGAAAAACATCAGACAGAGCAGGGGTCTGTGACCAAGGATGGGAGGGAAAATCTATTGGGTAGGCAAACCACAGGGTCTGCCTATAAATGTGGACCACGTGCCTCATTAGTGTATCCCCTGTGCCTCCTCCCCACCCCCATCCCCCTCATTTCTCTGCTAACAGCCTCCGCACCTTCCGGCTCTTGAGAGGAGCCACTGCCAGCTTAGATCCAATTCAGAGGATGAATGAGGCTGGCCCACCTTAATATTAAATGTGTCAGGCTCTCAGCTGTTACAGCCACTATGTTCAGTTTTATGCCTTGTAAGCAAGAATCTTGTAATTTTCTTCCACTTTGTGGCAACCCAGTTTTAATATATCCCAGCCTGGATGTTTATAAAAAGGCTTTGTAAAATCAGATGAGACAGGTTGCTATTTCACAGCCTAGAAAAAAAAGTTACCAAGTGATGGCATCTTATTTCCAATTATGTCTCTGACAGGGCATCCAGTGGCACCATCAATTAAAGCCTTTAATTGCATTTCTCATTTAGTTTTAATAAGATGACTTGCAAGGGGTGAGAATATACCAATTTGTTAGCATAAGCATTAGCATCTTCGTATAATAGATGTCTGTCTATTTAATTTTGTAGTGTTAATTTTAATACATGTTTTCATTTAGAATTAAGGGTATAGTTATTTTATATTAATAAAACCACTTATTAAAATGCAATTACTGAATCTTAACCAAAAAGCTCTGTAGAGCAGATAGGTATCCAGTTTAAACCAAGTACTGATAAGGTTTATTGTATTAAACTATGTTATTGGGGTCATCTGTTCAGCAATAACTCTCTGACTCTGAATTAAATGTACTTTTGAGGGTTTTAATTTCTAGCATTATTTGCAGTCCCTTGTCCTTCATGTTTCATTACTTATTGCTGAAAGCAGTAACACTCTTTATCCAAATTAATTCTTAATAATGACAGATGGCTCGTTGGAACGTAAATAATGTGATGTCCCTCCAACTGTTCCAATCTTATTAGTATTATTCTCTTTCTTAAAAAAGTAAAAGTTCAATTAAATGTTTTCACAGCTTCTTGGAAATATCTATTATAAACATTCTCACTTGATTGAAACTCTACAAAGATTTGAAGACCCCAAAAGGTGACTGTTATAATTCAGGCCCCAAATAAAAAAATGTATGTCACTAGTAGTTTCACATAACATTAGAAATGCAAGATAAAACCATTCATAAACTTGAAGCAATTTTTTAAATAATTTTAATATAATCCAAGACATGTAAGATGATGTTTGTGTTACCCAGCTTGAAAGATAGCATCATCATATGAGCCAAGCTGTAAAGCCTTTTCATGTATACTTCTTTTCAAAAGTAGTTCTGAGCTCAAGCAGCCCCCTCGCCCCATCACCCCCACCCCCACTCTGCCTTTCCAGGGAGAATGGAGTCTTCTGTCTCCATCATGGAGATTCTTCTGCGTTGTTCACCCAATTTCCCTCCTGTTCCCCATCTTTCCCTGCTTTGGGTTATCACCTCATTTTGGTGTACAGTCTTCCCTTGGTATCTGAGGGGGACTGGTTCTAGGAACCCCCACAGATACCAAAATCCATGGATGCTGAAGTCCCATATATAATATGACATAGTACAATGAATACAGTGGGGCACTCTGTATCTGCAGGTTCCGCATCTGTGGGTTCAACCAACTGCAGATCGAGTCAGCGGATGCAAAACCCGTGGATGTGGAGAGCCAACTGTAATGCATCCTCCAGAAGCTTCCAGAGAAAGAGTGAATGAGGATGTCTTGACCCAGATTCACTAGAAAAAAGAGCCTGAGGCAACTCAGTGCTGATTCTTTATTTTGGAGATGCAATCCCAGATTTGTTAGCAACTAGTTTTATTGAGAAATAAGGCTGCTAGGAATATTCTTGTACAAGTTGTATGTTTTCATTTCTCATGGGTAAATACCCAAGAATAGAACTGCTGAATCATATGCTAAGTGTATGTTTAACTGTATTAGAAATTGTCAAAAGATTTTCCTAAATCATCATGCCATTTTACATTCCCAGCAACAAAGTAGGAAAGTTCCAGTTGCTCTGTATCCCCAGCATTTGCTGTGGTCAGTCTTTTTAATATTACCATTCTAGTAGGTATGAAAAGATGACTTAAGGTGGTGTTAATTTGCGTTTCCTTGATGACTAATAACATTGAGCATCTTTTCATGTCCTTTTTGACCATTTGTACATCCTTCACAGTGAAATATCTTGTCTTTTGTCCATTTTTATCAGGTTGGCTGGTTCTTATTGATTTGTAGGCATTCCTAATATATGCAATTACAAGTCCTTTTCAGAAACATGTTTTATGGATATTTCATCCCAGTCTTAGGCTTCCTTTGTTATTTTATAATGGTGTCTTTTAATGGGCAGAAATTTTTTATTTCGATGAAGTTAAATGTATCAATTCTTTTCTTTGCCAATCCCAATAATATTCTGTTTTTTTTCTGGGACATTTTATAGTTTTAACTTTTATATTTAGGTCTATGAATCTTTCTAAGTTTAGCTTTTATGTTTATGTCTATTATCCACCTCAAATTAATTTGTGTTTGTGATGTGAAAGGGGTATTGAAGTTTTTTTCAAATATCCACTAATTCTAGCACCACTTGTTGAAAAAGTACTTTCCTTTCCCCATTGAAAGCTATAGGAGCCTTTATAAAAAAAAAAAATCAGTGGCCATAAATGTGTGGATCTATTCTGGTCTCCATGTTTTGTTCCATTGATCTATTTGTCTTTCTTACACCAACACTATCTTGCTTCCTAGAGCATTATAATAAGTTATGAAATCAGGAACAGTAAATCCTCCAACTTTGTTCTACTTCAAGATTATATTGGCTATTCTAGAACTTTTGCATATCTGTGTAAATTTAGAATCAACTTGTCAATTTCTGAAAAGTAGCCTTCTGGGATTTTGATTGGGGTTATGTTAGATCAATTTGGGGAGAATTTGGTATCTTATCAATAAGGAATTCAATCTATGTACATGATAAATCTCTCCACTCATTTAAATCTTCTTTACATTTTCTCAGGAATGTTTCTAGTTTTTCATCTAGATATAACATATCTTTCATAAAATTATGCCTCTGTATTTTATGTTTTTAATTCCTTTTTTAAAATAGTTTCTTGCTAGTGTATAGAAATACAAATAATATTTGTATATTGACCTTGTTTCCTGGGATATTGCTACATTTAAATTCACTTATTAGGTCTAGGAGTTTTTTGGTAGATTCCTAAGTATTTTCTACATAAATAATCATGCTATCCACTAATAAGTATAGTTTCATTCCTTTCTGATCTTTATGCCTTTTTTTCATGTCTTATCACACTGGCTCAGACCTTCATCAGTATTGAGTATTGTTCTTCATCTTGGGTTGAAAGCACTCAATATCTTGCCATTAAGTATCATGTTAGCTGTGGGGTTTTCGTAGATGACCTGTACCAGGTTATATTCCTAGCAATTTCAGTTTTGGAGGATGTTTTTGCTGGATACAGAACTCTAGATTGGAGATTGTTTTCTTTCAGAACTTGGATGTCTTCGTTCCGTTGTATGTAGGCTTCTACCTTATTATTCCCCTTGGTATGTAATATGTCCCTTTTTTTCCTACTTTTAAAACTTTCTCTTTAATTTTCAGCAGTTTTACTCTATGCCTTTGTATGGTTTACTTTGTATTTATTCTTGTGGACATTTATAGACCTTCTAAAATCTGTATCTTTCATCAGTTTGGAAAATTCTTGTCCATTATCTATTCAAACATTGCTTCTGCCCCATTTGCTCTATTTTCTTGACTATGTGAATCATAGTTACTTTGAAGTCCCTGTTATCTAACCTCAAAATCTGGATTACCTGTGTGTCTTTTTCTATTACCTCATTTTTCCCTCTTGGTTTTCAGTCATTTACTCTTGTTTTTTTTTTGTTTGGTTGGTTTTGGCTTTTGGTTTTGGCATACCTAGTAATTTTTGATTGACTTCTAGATGTTGTGAATATAAAATTGTAGTAACTCCAAATGATGACATCCTCCTCTAGAGAGGGTTTACCCTTCCCTCTGCTTGTGGCTAATTACCTTACTCTGGTGAGAAACTGCTGAGTTGAGGCTGGGTTCCAGTCCTAGTAAGGCTTAGTCTACTTTAGGTTCACTCCTGGTCTTCCAGTATTTTCAGCTCGTCCTATTGTATTTTATGGGACCTCCCTCCCCTGGTGGATAGTGAACTCTATCTCATGAGGCTTCTGAAAGAGTCTGTGTTATATCAAGAACTGTCATATGTCTGAGATTTTACTCTTCTTGCAAGTTAATAAACTAGCCTGCCATGGCTTCCTGGATGTTGGCAGAAGACCTGAGACTCCTGGGTCATAGAAGAAGGACACTGTTAACATTTAAGGCACTGCAGCAGTTTGGGAGATCCACATAGGAGCATTTTGATTCATGCAGAAGTCTGCAGGGGTGGTTCTGAAAAACAAAGCATAATCAATGTACCACCCTCCCCCCATGCTTTCCTGGGTCTAGGATATTCCTTCCCCATATGCTAGGATTGTTGCTGTCCCTCCACCATCACAAAATTGACGTGTGCCATCACAGTATCTATAATTTACCCTTTTCTTTTCAATCACCCCCTAATCACAACAGACCTCTCATCCACAAAGGTCAACCATATGAGGGACAAAAGCATTTTTATAAAACTGAACCATAATTGAGTCTGAATCCCCTAAGTCCCCTCTTGGCTGCACTGCCACCCAGAAGGTGTGGCAAACAGGCCATCCTGGGGTTGCCATTAGGGAAAAGAAAGAAGCAACTTGGCCAGAAATGGTCACAGTGGAATTGAATTTTCAAAACAGGTCTTCCCTGTTCATCCTGCTTGTTACCTAAGGAACAGTTGGTAGGGTATGATCCCTTTCGGAGACAGCCACATTCAGTGAAAAAACTGCCTTACTAAGGTACTGTTATGGACTGTATGTTTATGTCCCCCCAAAATTCATATGTTTAAGGTCTAACCCCCGGTGAGATAGTATTTGGAGATGGGGCCTTTGGGAGGTGATTAGATTTAGATGAGGTCATGAGGGTGGGGCCACCAGGATGGGATTAGTGTCTTTACAAGAAGAGAAAGAGACCAGAGCTTTCTCTCTCTTGGCCATTTGAGGACACAGTGAGAAGGTGGCCATCTGCAAACCAGGAAGAGAATACTCACCAGGAACTGAATCTGCCAGTGCGTTGACCTGGGACTTACAGACTCCAAAACTGTGAGAAATAAATGTCTGCTGTTTAAGTCACCCAGTTTATAGTATTTTGTTATAGCAGCCCGAGGTGACTGAGACAGGTATACGCCAGGAGGAGGTGAGGAAGGGAGAGTCATAAATCTTTTTGAGTCTGTTTTTTAGAAAGCCACCCCAACACTCAACTGTACCAGATGCCTGTGGATGGTAGGGAACGTGGAAAGCCCATTGAATATCTCAGTTATCAGTTCATTATTGAGTGGGCTTTTTATAAAACAAACACCATTGTTAGACTGAAGATGGTCTGGAAAGCCAAAAACATACACGATTAGTTTCAAGGATCACAATGGTGTGGCCTGAGTTAACTCTGCTATAAGTGTCAGCAGCAATGAGGCAGAATCAATAACTCTAAAAGTCTGTCTGCCAGGAGCAGGCAGGAACAATGCATCCTCCTCTACCACGAGACAAATGGGTCGACTCCTGGCAGGAGTCCTCCATGTGGCATGCAATGGAAGCCTCTGCAACAGAACTTGGAGTCCTTTACTAGGTGCCCCTCTGTGATGGCAGGAGCATTGCCATGCACAGCACAGTGAGAGGTCCAGGCAGCAATGGTGGTGGTCTGGGAGGTACAGCCTTGACAAGCAGCTTGGTTCCAGTTGATCTCATCAGAGGATGGACCTTCACCTGCATGTTGATGTAAGTGACCCAGACAGTTTGATCAGCACCTGTGATTTGTTATCACATTTTCTGGCTCCATAAAGGAATGTCTTTAATCTACCAGTCTGTAGTTTTTTAAGGGGCAGATCAAGCTGCTAGGCCAACCAGTGTAAGGGTGAGTAAAATATAACAAGCTTCATCAAGAGAGTGCTGGCCAGAGCTATGAGAATAGCCTTGAGTCCTGCCCACTGGACAGAGTTACCAGGTCCACTTGCAGTTCTACAGAGCTGGTGCTGGGGCCAAACAGCCACCACAGCCCAGTGGACTCCCCTAGGTTTCAGCTTAGTCAAAGCATCAGGGCACCAGCCTGGGCATTTAGGGGACTCTGCATCGAGGGCCCTGCTGAGCCAGAGGCTTTGGTTCAGGCAGCAGAGAGGGGGGTAGTTTCTTCTAGAGGGGCAGCTACTGCTTTTTCATGTAAAGCCAAGAGGGTTCTGCAACCAGGCCAGCTGTGTGCTTAAATATACTATTTGCATCTGACAAGTGATCCTTGTTGGGCCCTTCTCACCTTGTTAGTTACTCAGGCTGAGTTTACCCACCCCAAAATGGGAATATCAGACCAGAGACACTGGGCCTCCATGGGTGAGGCGTTCAGTTTCAACAAGAGCTCAGTAGCAGGTCAGTTTCTGCGTTTCCAAAGGGATGAATGTAGCAGCCATGTCAGGGAGGTGACACGTCTGAAACCCCAAGGAGCACCTCCAAGTGGAGGCCACTTCCCCCCGCCAGAGCTTCCAGTCAGCAAAAGCATCAGTCACAGACACTTGTAGCTCAAGGGCCATTGTGTTTGTATTCAAAGGTAGAGAAGGTGCCAGAGCTTGCTGGACCACTTCCAACATGGCCTGATGGGCTGGCTCTACTCAAAGGGCAATGATTTGCAAGTTGGAGGACATAAAGGACCAAGTAGAGTGCCCCAGTGAGGCACATTCCATGTCCAACCCAGAGCCTAAGGAGGTGCCTCCTTTTGGCAGCGGGGGTTGAGGGGGCTGAAGAGACAACACTTTTTCCTTGACTGCCAGAGAGATTGAACATTGTGAACTCTGCACAGCATCCCAAGAAACTTGACTTGATGAGCAGGCCTCTGAATTTTGTTGGGACTTATCAGCATCCACCAGCTGGCTGAGGTATCACACAGTCTGGGCCCCTGAGACTGAGCTTCTGACTTGCCAGCCAGCAGACATCATCAGAGTGAAAGCTTGGTCACCGTGGAGAGAGGCCTTTGTGCTCAATCCAGACCCATCTGCTGGTGGTTAATGGCAGGGGCATTTTCCCCATTAGTGCATTTATACCTGTGGATCTTCTGATTGGGAGAATCTCCTCTGGTACTTATGGGATGGGACATCCAAGCATATAACCTCTCAATTCCTATGGTACCTTCAGGTATAGAAGTATCAACGAGACTACATTGGATTGGCCCAAAGAGCATCATACACAAGGTCACATAAGCCTCCATTTCCCACTGTTAACCTACCCAACCCCCATCGCTTGAAGTCAGGTGCCCCTTCCTCCATAACTGGGTAGGATGGTGACTTTGGCACCTGTATCCTACAAAGCCATACAAGTTTGAGTTCTTCCCCTCCATGAAGTCTTCCAGCACACTTGAACAGATATATATGACCTTTGGGCCCCCTTTGGGATAGGGAGCCCTGGGTCCCGTCCCTAATGATATTTTGTTAAAGTAGCTGATGTCAGGTAGAGAAGAAGGGAGGGACCAGGAGGCGCATGGAGAGAGGCAGCTCCCAGCCAGTAAGCCAGGCACAGTCGCTTTCACTTCTGAGTACATTGCACAGCTCAACAAAATGAACTTCCAGTGTTTTGGTCCACCCAAAGTCCTATATCTGCTTTGGGAGATTCCTTGGAACTCCTCCTCACATGGGAGGAGAGTGAACAGCAGCCACCGTTCATTCCTACTGCTTACTGCTCAGCCTCTTGACGTCTGTTAACAGATAGGATAGTGGTACCTTACTCATTATCCTCTTGCCCACTGCTTGAAGAACAGCGTTCTGTACAGGATCCCGGGGAATCTTCTGCTATTCCCTAACCTGGCCATGAGCTTCTTGTTTGTGTTGGTTCCCTTTGCCCCCCAAACCCCATGAAGTGATGCAGAAGCAGGAACGTGTGGATCCTGTCCATGTAGTGGGTTTACATCACAGCTGAGGAGCCCTAAGCTTAGGAAACTCCAATCTTTTATAATGGGCTGTAAGCACACCTGCCCAAGCTTTGTCCTGGAGGGAGACGTTGTCTTTATTTTAGTGGATAGTGAACAAATCTCTCCTCTGCCACAGAGAGAGACACAGTCTTCAACTTCCAAGGCTGTTTGCTGTGCTGCTGTCCTTGAAAAGACTTTTCATCCTCGCAGAGTTGTCAATGCCTCTGTAAGATGCACAGAAATGCGAGGCCCATGGAAAATTGCCTCCCAACACTCTGCTTTTGGAGAGGCTTTACATGAAAGGTTTTAGCCTCCTGCCCAGTGTAACACAGTCCCAGTGTTAGTGAATGTCCTGATGGGAGAACCAATGTGCTGTGACTCCAAGTCTCCACCACCAGCTCTTCTGGTGTCTGGGTCTCCAGCAGTGATCTTCCACTGGTGTTGTCCACACCCTTGACTTTCCAAAGTCTTCAGACAAGAGCTTATTGCACTCTGTAGGCCCCTCTCTATGGTGGTTCCAAACTCTGGTCCACTTTTCAAAGCTTTCTGCTCAGGTTTTCAGCCTCTCACCCCATATGCAGCAAAGGACCTCAGGAAAAAGCCAGATACGTGCTTAAGGCCTCCCAAGTCTTGCCAAAAGCTGTGCTGATTTCTCTCTCCTTGAGGTGGCCCTCCGCCAGGCTTTGCACCCACATTTGTATGTGTCCTCAGCCATCTACCCCCACCCAGATTTGGCCAATGCCTCCCTGGTAAAAGCAGCTGCAGCACTGGCTTTCCTCCCTGAGGTTCTCCTGTCGCTAGTTGCTCAGCTCATTTCATTCCTGGTGCCTCCACAGCTTCCCGCTGCCCTTCTAAAGGTGATTTCTGTGTTTTATCTCACTTTTCTCACTAAGGTAGCCAGACAGGCAGATTTGCTATCAGGTACTCTATCAGTCTTGGAAGCAAGAGACCAAAATTGATTATTTTTTAATATCCAATTTGTATTCCTGGAATAAATCCAACTTTGTTATAATGTCGTAATCTTTTAAGTACTACTGGATTCAGTTTGCTAAATACTTTGTTTAGGATCGTTGCCTGTTTGTTCGTGAGAAGGACTCACCCATTCTCTTCCTCTCTTGTAATGGCCCTGTCAGGTTTTGGCATCAAAGTTGTATGGGCCTCATAAAACAAGTTGGGAAAAGTTCTCAGATTTTCTGCTCTCTGTTCTCTCCTTAAATGAGTGGAAGAATTCACAGCTAAAGCCATTTGAGTCTGGAGT
Source organism: Diceros bicornis minor (assembly GCF_020826845.1). Lineage (NCBI taxonomy): Eukaryota > Metazoa > Chordata > Mammalia > Perissodactyla > Rhinocerotidae > Diceros > Diceros bicornis. The sequence goes on from NC_080744.1 coordinate 78,091,265, forward strand.
TTTCTTTGGGGGGAAAGTTTCTAATTATGAATTCAGTTTCTTTAAAGGATAGAGAACTGTATATATTTTCTAGTTCTCCTTCAGTCTGTTTTGGTAAATTTTGTTTTTCAAGAAATTTGTCCATTTTATTTGCCATTTTGAAATGTATTGACATAAAATTATTTATAATATGCATATTATGTTTAAATGTATATTATATGTAATGTCCGTATGAAATGATGTTTCATTTTTTGTAAATGATATTGAAAACTTGTCCCTTCTTTTTCTTAAGTCGTTAAGAGTTTAGCAATGACATTACTCTTTTCATAGAACCGACTCTCAGCTCTGTTTGATTTTCAGTATCGTATTTTCTTTTCTATATCACTGATTCTTTCCTTTACTATTTCAGCCTACATTGTCCAAGTTTGATTTGCTGTTACTAGCTTTGTGGACACTTGCAACATTTACTTTCAGCCTTTTTTCCCTTTTGGTATATGCATTTGAAAATAGAAGCTTCCTTCTAGACACTGCTGGAGTTATAGCCCACATATTTTTATTAGCATTCAGTTCAAAATATATTCTAATTTCCTGTGATTTCTTCTTTGACCCATAAGTTATTTGAAGGGTGCTGCATAATTCCTAACATTTGAGGATTTTCAACTTTTCTTAGTTATTTCTATTGATTTCTAGCTTATATTTAGTGTAGTCAGGGCACATACTCTGAATGATTTCAAATCCTTGTTGAAATTTGTTGACATTTACTTTATGGACCATCATGTGGTCAATTTTTGGAAATTTTTCCACATGACTTGAAAAGAATATATATTCATTCTGCAGTCGGTAGGGGCAATGTTGTATATATGTCATTTAGGTCAAGTTCTTGAATTATGTGTATCTAATTTCTACTCAATTTTTTGTTTGTTGATTGTTTCGTTTATCAAGAGAGTTCTGTTAAAAATATCCAGTTTTGGGGCTGGCCCGGTAGCATAGTGGTTAAGTTCACGTGCCCCTCTTCAGTGGCCTGGGGTTTTCAGGTTCGGATCCTGGGCATGGACTGACGCACTGCTTGTCAAATCATGCTGTGACGACGTCCCATATAAAGTAGAGGAGGATGGGCACAGATGTTAGCCCAGGGCCAATCTTGCTCAGCAAAAAGAAGAAGATTGGCAACGGGTGTTAGCTCAGGGCTAGTCTTCCTCACAAAAAAAAAAAAAATATATATATATATATATATTTGTATATCCAGTTTTGATTTTGGATTTGTCCATTTCTCTTTTGAATCTGTCAATTCTTGCTTTATATATTTTTAGGCTAAATCTTAGTTGTATATACATTTAGTATTGTTATATTTTCCGTTTGACTTGACTGTGTTATTATGAAATATCTCTCTTTATCCTGTGCCTTAGTAATATCTACTTCATCTGAATCAATAAGAACTTCACCAGCTTTACTTTGCTTAGTCTTCAAGTGGTATATCTTGCTGTACTTAGTTACTGTCAAATCTCTGTGTCATTATATTTACAGTGTCTTTTGTTGGCAGCATATGCTTGTTTTTTTAAGCAAGGCTGACAATCTCTGTCTTTTAATTGGAGTATTTAGTCATTCACATTTAATATAAATACTTTTGACATATTTTGGTTTAAATCTATTATCTTGCTATTTGAGTTTTTATTGTTGTATTTCTTTTTTCCTCTCTCATATTCTTTTGAATTATTTAAGAATGTTTATCATTCTGTTTTCTCTTCTACCAGCTTGTCAGTTATACATTCTCTTATTATTCTTTTAGTGGTTACCCTACAGTTTCCAAAATGCATCTTTAAGTTATTCAATTTATCTAAAGTTGGCCCTTTTACCACTTCCTGCTCAATGTAAGGACCTTAGAATTTATGTCATTTATTATGCACTCCCGTATTTTGTGCTATTGCTGTCATGCGTTTTAATTCTACATACAATTTAATCCCCAAAAAGACATTTTTATAGTATTGCTTTAAACAGTCAATATTCATTTACATTTACGAACGTACTGGCCATTTCAAGTCTCATCATTCCTTATATATACCCTGCTTCCGCCCAAGATCATTTTCCTTCTGCCTACAGATCTCCCATTTGTATTCTTTACTGCAGGTCTGATGGTGGCTAATTCTCTTTCTCTTTGTCTGAGGTATAGAATTCTAAATTGGAAATAATTTCCTTTTTACAAAAAGTCTCGCTGAGGTTTTGATAGGAATTGCATTTAACCTATGGATCAGTTTGGAGAGAATTCACGACTTTACTATGTTGAAAATCTTCCAACTCATAAACATGGTATGTCTCTCTACTTGTTTAGATCTTCTTTGATTTCTTGCATCAGCATTTTATAGTTTTCAGTGTACAAATACTGAACATATTGTGTTATATCTATATTAAAGTATTTAACTTTTGAGTGATTGTAAATGGTATGATGTTTTTTAATTGGGACCCCATGTGTTCATAGTTAGTATGTAGAAATACCATTGGTTTGTATATGTTGATCTTATATCCTGTGACCTTGACAAAAATCACTTAGAGTATTTTTTTTGTAGCTTCCTTCTGATTTTCTATATAAACCATCATGTCCTGATGGTTTTTCTCTTTTATCATTTTCTTTCTGTCTAGAGAGATTCCTTTAACCATTCTTTTAAAGTAAGTCTGTTAGAAACAAATTCTCTTGGTTTCCTCCATCTGACAAGATGTTGACTGCCCCTTTATTTCTGAAGGATATTTTTGTTGGACATAGAATTCTACGTTGACAGTTCTTTCCTTTTAGCCCTTGAAAAATATTTTGCCACTTCCTTCTGACCTCTGTGGCTTTTGATGAGAAATCCACTGTCATTAGAATTGTTTTTCCCATATAGGCACAGTGTTGTTTCTCTTCAGAAGAGTTCAAGGTTTTTTCTTTGTCTTTAGTTTTCAGGAGTTTGACTGTGATGTGTTTTGGCATGAATTTCCATGGATTTTTTTCTGTTTAGGGTTTGCTCAGCTTCTTGAATCCATGTTCGTGGGATGTTTATTTGTTTTTAAAAACTTGGAACGTTTTCAGTGATTATTTCTTTGAATACTTACGTCAGCTCTACCCTATTCCTTCTCTCCTATGGAACTCTGGTGATGTGAATGTCAGATCTTTTGTTATAGTCCCATGTGTCCCTGAGATTCTGATCTTTTTAAATCTATTTTCTTTCTGTTATTTGGATCTGGTAATTTCTATGTTCTACCTTTACATTCACTGATTCTTTTTTTTTTTTTTTTTTGGTGAGGAAGATTGGCCCTGAGCTAAGATCTGTGCCAGTCTTCCTCTATTTTGCATGTCGGTTGCCACCACAGCATGGCTTGATGGGGGGTGTGTAGGTCCGCACCCAGGATTCAAACCCGCAAATCCCAGGCCACTGAAGCGGAGTGCACGAACTCAACCACTGTGCCACTGGGCTGGCCCTGACGGTCACTGATTCTTTCTTCTGTTCTCTCCATTCTGCTATTGAAGACTGAGGTTTTAAATCTGTTATTGCATTTTTTAGTTCCAAATTTCTCATTTAGTTTTTCTTTTTGTCTTCTATTTTTTGGGTGAGCCTTTCTGTATCTTCACTCACATTTTCTATTTTTTCATTTGTTTCAAACATGTTTGTAATTGCTTGTTGAAGCATTTTTATGATGTCTGCTTTTAAAATACCTGTCAGATCATTCTAACATCTGTGTCATCTCGATGTTGGTGTCGGTTGATTATCTTTTTTCATTCAATTTGAGATCTTCCTAGTTCTTGGTGTAAGTGATTTTCACTTTAAAATTGTACATATTGAGTATTAAGTTATAAGATTTTGGATCTTATTTAAATCACATGTTTTAGCAGACCTTCTCTAGTAGGTATAGGCGCCCATTGACTTGTAACTTCTAGATGGGGGTGGAAGTACAGTTTCTCCCCTCTGCCTCTGTTGACACCTTTTGAAGGATGGGCTTCTTGGTACTACTGGGCAGGAGTGGGGGACCTCTTTACCACCAGATGGATGTGGAAATCCAGGCTACATAGGTTCCTGATTGACAGAGGTAGAGTCCACATTACCACCCAGCAGGGTTGAAGTGCTGGCTCTGCATTCAGCATTCTCTAAAACCATCTGGCAGTGAGGGAGCAGGTACTGAGTTACTCATTACAGCCTGGTAAGGTTGGAAGTCTCAGCTCCCCACTCAGCCTCTGCTGGCAGGGGTGATGGTGAGTTACAATTTTTTAATGTGGTGTTTGGCTAGAATACAGCAGTTGTTGTCTAAGGGGCCACTGTCTTCCTAAGCTGCCCCTTTCCTGGTATCCTGTCTGGAGATAGCATGATATTCTTTTGTCTGCCCCCATTGGTATTTCCAGGGTGGCAGCTTCCCCAGTATCTAGTCTGGGATTTATAAGGCAAAAAGAAACTCCAGGGAGCCTAACACCATGTTGTTCCTCGGATCCCAAGTTTCCTAGCCAGCCAGCCTTCTTCTCCACTTTTCCATCTCCCTATGTTGTTTTATACATAATGTCCAGGATTTTTAGTTGTACTTAGTAGAAAGAATGGGGGAAATATATCTACTCTATCTTTCTGGAAGTGGAAGTCTCGAGGTATGTTAATGAAATTTAACATGACTAAGTAGCTATGATGGCTTCGATGTATTAAATTAAATGTAAACCATACTTTCAGAGGTATGTGTGCATCAAAAAAGAAGGATAATTCAAGGAAAAAAATAACTTTCAGGAAGGAAAACTGTATTCAGGGAAATTACAGAAAGAGGAAATTTATGTTATGTGTAAAATATGTTCCTAGATTCAAGGAGAGAAGACTTTTGGCCTTGAGTTTCTTAATCCTCTTGCTAATTGAAGGGAGGATTTGGCCATTTCTTATCTTAAAAGGAAAAAAAATCTATATTTTATTTGGGAAAATGTAGTCATAACGCTCTACCTTCCCAATGAATTTCTCTAGAAATCCTCTAGAAAATCATCCAGGGGCCAGCCTGGTGGCGTAGCAGTTAAGTGCAGGCATTCCGCTTCGGCGGCCCGAGGGGTCACAGGTTCGGATCCCGGGCATGCACCGACGCACTGCTTGTCAAGCCATGCTGTGGCGGTGTCCCATATAAAGTAGAGGAAGATGGGCACAGATGTTAGCCCAGGGCCAATCTTCCTCTGCAAAAAGAGGAGGATTGGCATCGGATGTTAGCTCAGGGCTGATCTTCCTCACACAAAAAAAAAAAAAAAAAAAGGAAATCATCCAGTGGTGTTTCTGCTTACCTAGCAAACACACAATGGTCCCTGCCTGTTCTGGAATTCTGTTCTAAAGTGAGCTTCTGTTCCAGGTCGCCTGAACTGGTGGTCTACTGTGTGCACAAGCTGTAAACGGCTTCTTCCTTTGGCCACGACAGGTGACGGGAACTGCCTTTTACACGCCGCCTCACTGGGTAAGCTCCAAAGCATAGACAGAGGGTGACAGTGCCCCAGGCCCACTCTGCACGTTGGTAAAGGACAGACATATGCTAAGTAGAACCACACTCATCACTGTCCTCCGGAAGAGTCCCCAAGGGATGGAGCCAAAAATCCAGCCCTTTATGTCAAGTACCTGGCAGGCTGGGGACACAGAGCACACATGAGAAAAGACCTGATATGATAGAAGGAGGCCTGAGCATGAGCTGCAGGGATGGGTACTAGAGATGGTGGCCTAGAGCAATCAAAGAGGACTTCCTGGAAGAGGTGCGATTTTACTGAGACTTGAAGAACTTGAAAAAGTATGAAAAAGGACATTTCAGGCCAGACAACCACATGGATAAAGCATAAAGGCAGAAATTAACAGGGTGTTTGGAGGCAGGGCTGAGCTCAGTTGGGCTCAAGCAGGAAGTTTGGGGAGCAGTGCATGAGGTTGGGTAGGTGCAGAACCACCATATTGACTGCAGTTGGTGCACTTGGACTGACAAAAAGACAGACATAGGCACCGCTTGGGTACAGAATATCCAGCAGAGAAGTCAGAACCTCATCCAATGGAGATGTGAGCTTCCTGGTCTGAAAAGCCACACCAACAGGTGCACTGGAGTTGGTGGCAATATTTGGATAACTGAGGGTCACAGTAGACTTTCTAGAAGCTCAGTTGTCCCTTTGGGACCCAGCTTTGTATACATAGGCCGAATCAGTTTTGACAGGCAGGACTGGATTTGTGCCAGGGACCCAGGCATCATGGCCAGCTGTACCTCATCAGTCCTGACATGTAAGGTCTCTCTCCAGGGACGGGGCCCTCAGCTAAGAATATGGTCTTTGTTGGTCAAACTTGGCCCCCCAGGTAAACATGACCTTAACTCGATGCTGTGACTCAGAGCAAGGACCAGGCCCAAAACCTTCTTCAGACCTGTAGTAAGGCCTGTTCTGGAAGAGGTGGGCTGATGAGCCTGAAAGGCGTAGAGGGAAATGCACGGGGTCTGGGAAGGACTCCGGGAGGCCCGGAGGAGAGTGGAGCCTGAGAGCAAGGGGAACAGTCCACATTCCAGGGGCTCGAGAGGGATGAGGGAGAAGATGAAGCTATCGTCTACCTGCTCCCTTTCCGGTTTAAACCTAACACACTTCTATTTGTTGGCATTTTTGGACACTTTTATAGGTGTTCCACATTCATCATAGTAAGAAAATAAAAATCAGCAATCCCACCACCCAGCAATGGCCACTTTAACATTTTGGTATATTATCTTCCATTCTTTTGTCTGTTCTTCCTGTGAAATTATGATCTCACTGTGTTCGCAGTTTGGAATCCAACATTTTTCCCTTAAAATTCTATTGTGAATTTTCCACCCTGTTATTCTTCAAAAACATGTTTTTACTAGTTGTGTCATGTTTCATCATAATGTATTAACTATTCCCCGATTATAGAACACATTTCACCTTGTTCTGTATAAAACCTGGGGAAAGAATATAAAAGAAGAAACCTCTCATCTGTGTCAGACAGCAGCCTCGTTGCAAAGTCTCGGGCGTGAAAATGCCTTTGTCCTTCAGAAACTGCAGTGTGCAGCATCACTGTCCCCATCAGTGCCACGGGTGGGCAAGGCCACAAATCAGAAGGCCACACACTCCTGCAGTCTTGTCTGATGGCAGATGTTTTCCCTGTGGGCACGGTGGGCCTCCCAGGTCTGCCTGGGAAGAGAAAACCTCCCATAGGCGGGCCCTGCTCCAGCAGCGAGAGAGGCTGGGCCATGACTGAGCCTGGGGTTCAGAGCCAGTTGGTTCTTTTCCCCCAGTACTTGTTTTCCTTTTGTACTCAAAAGGCTAAACCCCACAGGAGCAGGACTGCCCAAAGCAGCCATGCGGCACTCACCAGCAATGCTATTGAACCCACTGAGCAGGCCTGACATCAGCCTAGGGTTGTAGGGCCCACACAGAAATGGCAGGAATCCTGGAGTCAGGCTGATGGGCAAACATTTATGGGACAAAGAGACCCTCTTTGCAAGAGATACTCAAACAAGGAGCCGTGGGAGCTTAGACGGGACACGGGACTTGCCCTACCTGGGAGAGTCCCAGCAGCAGCTGCAGACAGGTCTGAGGGATGAGAAAGGTCCACTGGGCCTGTTTACAAAGGAGCACTGATGGCCAGCCGCTTCTCTCCCATTGTGCTGTAAAAAAAGACAAAAGCCTGGTTTGATGGAAAACCCACGGCAGCCCCCGGTTTTTGCGTATGTTTGCACTAAAAGGAGCACAGCCGGATTGAGCCTTTAAAAATATCAGTCAGTGCAGGTCACTCCTCTTTGGAAAGCTCTTTCAGAGGCTCCCAGCTTGCTTAAAAGCCCACCATTTTACTCCCCACCTTGTCCCCTCGATCCCAGCACCAGCCACCTTCCCCTCTTGCTGATTCTCAAGTATGCCGTGTGGGCCCCCCTCGGGGTCTGTCCTGGCCTTTCCCTCTGCCTGGGATGGTGACTCAGCAACCTCCTTCACCCATTCAAGTACTTGCTCTGCTGTCTCCATTCACCCCACCACCAGTACCACCACCACTCTGTTCATCTCTCCTTATGTGACGTGCTAATTCAATGGCTGCCTCACCTCCCCACAATGTGTTCTGTGAGATTTTAGGAACTTAGTCTGTCCTAAGTTGGTTGCGCTGTGTGTATTCCCAGCACCTAGGGTAGTGTCTCACTCCTATTATGAAATAAGTATGGAATTAATTAAGTGGAATTAATGGGATTCAGTTGAATGAATAAATGAATGAATGAATGAATGAATGGATTCCCCCACTCTTTCCCCATATCCAGGGCTGTACCTCTCGTTGGTGCTTCTTCCATTGGTTGGGTTTCTTGACCACATCTGAGCTGCCTGAGCACATGCTCAGAGATGGCCAGCTTGTCTTTTTAACCCCTGCATACTCAGCACAGGTAGGGGAGTGGGTGGAGGGAGGAAGCAGACACTCTCTCCTGGGTCCAGATTTGTGCAGGGGTGTCCCCTGATCCTCTGCTTCTCAGAAGGTCGAGATGCCTTAGGGATACAGACATCAGATGTGGCAGACCCTAGAGGAAGCCAAGGTCTAATTGCCATCCTGCCTTGGACCCTATGTGAGGACACGTCACCAGCCTATCCCCACAGGCTATCTCTCACTCAAGCACGAGACCAGGACTATGGACATTAGGCCCCTCAAAGCAAACCTGAGAGATTGAGAGTGGCTTGCCAAGGATCCTAGAGAGAAGCAGCACTTGGTTTCACCAACTATTGTTCGCGTACTTGCATCGATGAGAAACATTGGGAAAAAGAACAGAGAGGAATTGCTAGCTAATCATGAGAACTGAGCAGCTGACTAATGAGTTATCCTTGTGCATGCAGACGCGGGAGGCCAGGCCCGGTAGTCGTGGTGGTTTGAGTTACCTCCTGGTTTGTCCCCCTTCTCACATCCTGTCTCTCTCTTCTGCTCCTCACGGGCTTCCCGGCTGCAGGAATGTGGGGGTTTCACGACCGGGACCTGGTTTTGCGGAAAGCTCTCTACACCATGATGAGGACCGGGGCTGAAAAGGAAGCCCTGAAGCGGAGGTGGAGGTGGCAGCAGACGCAGCAGAACAAGGAGGTTGGTACCTATGGTGTGTCCAGAACGTGGGACCCACACCAGGCACAGCCGCGGGCCATGGTGGAGTCCAGAGCTGGGCCCCAAGACCAAGTCTGTATCGTGAGTCCAGGCAGAAATGGCTTCTGGGACTAGTAAGTCCTCCCCCATTTAAATCCGCTGAAGAGGAGCCCGGTACACTAGCTGAGCCCTGCCACCCGGTGACCACACGTCCTCTCACACCAACTGTCCTGGCATAATTTTGAAAACCAACCACCTTCACTCTCAGAGGTGTCCTGGCTTAGATGATGAATTATATGGTCACCTATGTCAGGTCACTGCTGGTGGTGGCGTGAAGGCCAAGTACAGCTGCAGGGTGGCCCCAGCACTGCCTGCGGCCCCAGCCCTTGTATGTGTGCTCAATCCAGAAAGAATCCAGTCATCCTAACCATGGTGAACATTAGCGCTTTGCTGTCCTAGAAGAAGAATCTGCCTGCTTTCTGACTGAAGTTGGCTTGTTATCCCTTTAAGCTTTTTAATGGTCAGCCCCCAGCCTGGTGTGTGTGCAGGTGAATGTTCGGTTGTTCTCACCCCCTGGGAATGACCTTTGTTACTGGGGGGACTCCCAAAAGCATTGAAATTCGAGATTGGAGGTCCTGAAAAGTATTGTTGATAGCAAATGGGGACAGTCTGTGGCCACTAACAAGTGGGCCTGGCCTGGGTCCTGGTCAGGCTTGGACCAAGCCGGGAGGTCCTGCTCTGCTGCCCAGGCTCGCCTGGTTGGGGAGGGCAAGGAGGTCGGCCCGCCTCCTCCTGAACTGGCTTCCCTTCGTGCCAGTCAGGGCTGGTGTACACCGAGGAGGAGTGGGAGCGAGAGTGGACAGAGCTGCTGAAGTTGGCCTCCAGCGAGCCGCGCACGCACTTCAGCAAGAACGGCGGCACGGGAGGGGGGTAAGTGCGGCCCCCAGCCCCCTCCCTGCTCTCCCCAAAGGTCCCAACATTTTTCCCTTAAAATTCTTGAGCTCCAGGTGGCCAGGAACAGTGTGGGAATTGTTGCAGGGGAGCGTGTGATACCCCCAAGCTGGGGGAGACACAAACACTCCTGCCGTCAGACAGATTGGAGGACGTAGGGCAGAGTTGTGGGGGAAGGCTGGACCCCTCCCAGATGTCTGGGGAAGTGGACGCAGCCCCCACATGCATTTTGCAGGCAGCAGCACAGAGCTCACACGTGCTGCCCCACCCCAAAGGCAGGCAGCAGCGGCGGTGGGGGCTCACTGGCAGCCGGCCTTTGGAGGTGGCACAGGACAGTGGTAGTTCCTGCACACTGCCATTGCATTTGCCAGGCTCTGAAGCCTCAGGCTGCTGGGGTTGGGTTTTTTCCGAATAAATATCTATTTAATTTCTGGCTTCAAGAAGTCTCATTGAAAGCAAAAGATCATTAATTCAGCCCAGCATCTCCCGAATGGGCTCCGTGTATACCATGAGTGTTCCTGCAAAAAGGCTTTGCCCGTTGTGCACGTGCAGGGAGCAGCTTGTTCCTGCAGCCCCAGCCCGAATGTTCCAGTGTGGGAATGGAGGGTGCAGCCAAACTGGGCAGCCACGAAGCCTTTGGCCCCAGCATTTCAAAAGGCGGGCATATGCTCTGGTTCCTACTTTTTGAAGCTAAGGGCCAAGTTGTCACCCTTAGAAAAAGTTCCAGCCAAAAGCAAGAGAACGCGAGCGTTGACACCCAGGAGACCCAAGAAAGGATTGAACACCACTGGACAGCCCCTGTGGGCAGTGTGTCCTGGCCGGCCAGCAGGCTCCCGGGCCCTGCATCTTGGCATCTGGGTCCTCGGCCACCAGCAGCAGGCCTAGTGCTCCCCAGGCCCAGCACTCGATCAAGGCCTTTTAAAGACGAGACTCAGATATGGAAACCCATAAACACTGTTCCTACAGGATTGTCTTGTCATTTTGTTTTAATAATGTGGCATGTCAGCACTAAAAGTCTGTCTTGTTTAAGGACATTTGGGGACAAATATTCTAAAGACTCAGTCCATTCCTGAGAACTCCATTCTCTACCTTTTGCCGCCTCCTGAGTGGCGCCTGCAATGGGTTTAAAGCGTTCCTCAGCATTCTTTCCATTGTTGCCCCTCGGGCACCTGCCACAGGGCCGACCCTCCATAGATGCAGGTGGATTGAATCCAGCCCGGTGTCTCTTCTGGGGTCAGGGAGGGGTGGGGAAAGACAACAGTAATTATAAGAATAATATCAAGTGACCATCACCACATACTGTGTCCCCTGAGTCCCCCCAACCAGGAGGCACTTGGCCCATGGTCACATGGCTTGTCAGGCCTGCCTGACTCCTAAGGCCCCAGCCTCGGCCCCTGCACCGTGGGCCCTGAGAGAGCCCAGAGCTGAATGGGAGTGAATGGGATCACAGGAAGGGTGCTCGATGTTGCCGAGACCTGCCAACCGAGTGATAGCAGTCATGTGCCTCCTCTCAGGACTCCTTCACCTTCGATTTGGTCTCAGTTGTAGAGATGAAAATGTCTAATCAGGAGTAATGAATTATAGATGAAAGATATTTTTGTCCCCCAAGACATTCCCTGGTCTTTTTGAGTCCCCTCCACTGCAACTTGGACCAGCAGGTTTTGGGAGCAGGTAAGTATCCGGCTGGCGCCTGGTGTCCTCTTCCATCAGGCAGCATGGGGGTGTCAGGGAGGGGCCGGACAACACCCTGCAGGCCAGGGACTCTGAAACCCACTGGGGCCCGGGAGCACCCCCTTTCACTGTCCATCTGCACAGACAAACGCAAGGAGATGCTCTTCAGGGTGGTGTCCAAGCCCTCATGGCTGGTTTCTCCTGGATTTTAAATGGTTCCAGGGGCTCTAATCCTCCCCCATGGCCCTTCCATGCCAGGGCTCAGGGTTTTCTAGCCTGATGTCTGCAGCCCTCAAGGCTGTGTTTGGGCTCTGGATGGTCACCTGGATCCCCCAGCAGCAGGTAAATCCCAGAAGGAGTAGAGGAGCTGTGAGAACCAAGGCTATTTTGGTTCTGACGTTACTTTTGTGAACGTCTGTGAGGCACCAGCTTTTAGTCACTCTCATCCGATCTTTCCACCTTCTCCTCGCCTCCAGATAGCTCTTGTGCGGTCAAGCTAACAGACAATGGTAGTGGGTTTTCCGCTTCCAGGAGAGGTTTCCCTGCTGTGGGGTCCCACCTTCCCTTGGGGTTCAGAAGTCCAAAAGAGAAACTCTTTTTGACTGAGTTGTCAGCGTCTCTGTATTTTGCCTCTGTCTTCCCTGGGTGAGGTTGAGCTGAGGGGTGCGGAGCATCCCTGGAGCTCAGGCGCCACAGAGACTGGTACCCGACACCTGCCCCAAGGCTCTGAAGGCAGAGGCTGACCAACTCCCAGGTCCTCAGGGCTGTGGGGGGCAGTCTGAGGCTGTGCTTGCTTCCCAAGCACCTGGCGTGAACCCTGGGAGGAGGCCTGAGCTAGGCTGTCTTCAGGAGGACTCTGCCTGTGATGAGGATGGACCCCAGAGGCCAGGCCAGAAGGGCTGTCACAAGCCATCAGCTCAGAGCGCCACCATCTCTGTCTGGGGAACTGAGGGCAGAGACCATTAGTTAGGGGGAAGGCTGAAGACTCGCAAAAGAACTTCCTTAGAAACGGGCTCAGCATTTGGACCTTGATCATGCCCAGTGGGCACCCAAATGAAGAGTCAAGAAGAAGTTTACTTCCCTCTAGCCTCTCCTCTCTGGCCTGTGCTGGTCCATCAGGGCTAATGCAGAAACCTGGTTCCCGTGGATGAGGGGCAAGGGTAGCAGCTGCATCAGCGCTGGCTGTTCCCTCTGTCCTGCTCCCTGCCCAGGTCCTGGCCCTGTGGTACCAGGATAGATGAGGATAGACCCCGTTCTGCTGCTCTCTGGTGGGGACACTGGCCTGGCATCATTTTTTAAACCTGTCACTTTCACAGAAAACGACCAGGTTAAGTGTCTGAAGAGGCTGGAAGGGACTGAAGGCCAGACTTGGGTATGGGCTTGGCTCTTTTCCTCTCTTCCTCACAGCTCACAATGGCGATCCCCAGGCTCACTGGTAGAGCCCAGGCAGGAGACTCTGGAGGCGGGGATGGGTGTTCAGTGCTTGCCCAAGGAGAAGGTGGAGACCAGGCTGACATGCAGGCAGGGCGAGCCCCCAGCTAGATAGCCACCATGGACAGACTGCTCAGGGCTGATGCCCCAAGCTATGTGATCACAAGCAGGGCACCCTTGAAGACCCCAGGAGGCGAGGCGAGTGTGGGCTTCCTGTTGAGCTTCTCTTGATGCTGAGAAAGACAGGCGGATGGCACCCGCAGATGCAGGCACAGCACAGTGAAGAGCTGGGACCTAGGCAGAGCATGGTGCACTCAGAACTGCAGGATGAACTCCCCCTGATGCTCCTACATGCAAATCAAGATATATTGGTTTTGCCGTGGCTAAAACAAGAGAAGTCAGACATTCTGTGCTGCTACTCCAAAGACCCTCTGAGGCACCACATGTGAGATGTGACCCTCCGAAAGGCTGCACTGGAGTTTTTATAGCCTCTCCAACCAAAAGAGACCTCGGGTCACCCATCACCATAGCTACCATCCTGCATGTTCTAGACCTTGTGGGGGGCTATGGGGAGAGGGATGCTCCCCGGAAGGAAGACATGGAGGAGAGAAGGAACTAGCTCCACCCTAAGTCTTGCAGTTCTGCACAGAAGCCAGTGCTGAAGTGAAGTTGCACGTGCAGCCCCCGCCCCGACACCAGACACTCTGGGAAAAGAGCATGTGTGCAAGAGAAAGAATCCAATACTTGTTCTAAAACTGATAAAAATATCGGAAACCAGTTATTGAAGGCTTCTGGGTGCTGCTTCTAGTTTCGGGGCAACTGAGAAAGGAGAGCAAAGAAGAGGGTCCTGCCTGGTGGACCCCAACCAGAGACCCAGACTTAAATGTCCTGGGTTATAGTCCCAGGCTGGATGTGTGGTCTTGGGCACGTCTCCCAAGCTCTCTGGGCCTCAGTTTTGTTCATCTGTTAAATGTGCTTGGTAGTAACCTCCCTGCCAGGCTGTGTCAGTTTTCAATGGTTGTGTAGCAAACCACCCTGAAACTGAGTGGCTTAAAGCAATAGCCGTTGGATTTGCTCATATTCTGGGGTCAGCAGTCTGGTCTGGGATTGCCTAGAGCCACTCAGGGGCTGCAGTCATCTGGCAGTTGGTCTGGATGGGGCTGGATGGTCCAAGAGAGCCTCATTCACAGCTCTAGGCCTGGGAACTAGCTCTCACTAGGTGTCTGTCTGTGTGGGCTTTTGTCCTTGAGGAAACCCAGGTTCCTGACAGTACAGTCTCAGGGCAGGAAGAGAGAGTGGCCTCCAATGTGTAGGGGCTCCTCAAGCCTCCGCTTGCATCACCGGCTTGTTTACTAATGTCCCATTGGCCCAAGCAAGTCTCTTGGCTGAGCCAGCCTCAGGGTAGAGAGATAGACTCCATCCTTGATGAGAGGAGGGGCAGAGTCACCTTGCAAAGGGACAAGTACACAGGAGTGGGAAGAATCGTGGCCGTTAAAGCAGTCTGCCACATGCTCTGATGCTGTTGGTGAGGGGTGGTGAAATCACAGATTTGAAATTATTTGGAAAGGGGTTTTTTACAACTATAAAAATGATGTTTATTCAGGCATTGTCACACCCATTCTGTGAGTCGGCATCCCTGCTGCCTATATGGTATGTTATAAAGGCCCATCCCAAATATCCAAAATGTGTTCCTTCTCCCTGATTTTCCACTGGGTCATCTCAGTGTCTGATAGTCCACCCTTAGAAATTCATTCCTTTGAGTCTTGAAAGCTTTGGGTTTTTTAGGAGCTTTCAAGAGTCTCTGATTTTGGAGCAAATCCCTCCCGTCAGCTTACACATCAGGGTTACTGCACTGTATGCACTGTGGCCTGACCTCCAGAGACTGGTCCTGTGGGAATGGAACACAAAAATGGCTTATTGGATTGTGCTGGGACACAGCTGAGGAGGAGAGAAAGGAAGGAATGCACCTCTGCTGAGTACCTACCTGCCCTAAACACATTATTCCCACTTTATAAATTAGGCATTATCCACCTGTATAAATTAGGAAACTAATGCTCAGAGAGATTAATTAACTTGCCTCCAGTTCATAACTGGTGGGGCTAGAATGCAGACCCAGAACTGTCTGAGTACAGAGCCCTGGAGTTTCCCAGAGCATACACTGGGATGAGCTTCAGTAGCTTCTTAAGAAAGAGTGCACTGCGGATAGACTTTTTGAGTCTTTGCGTATGTGAATCTGTCTTTATTCTTTCTCACCCTTGGTGGGTAGTTTGGCTAGGTATAAAATTCTAACTTTAAATTCATGAGGTGAGTAACGTCATCAAAGAAAAATCAGACAGAAAGATATCAGCTTCCCGGCTCTCGGTCCAGGTTGGCTAATTTGAAATGAGAAACAATTATATAAAATACAAAGCTAAATATATTCAACTTCCTACTTCATCTTTACAAGCTCTGAATAAGATTTATTCATTAACTCAACATATATTAATTGCCTGCCATGTGCTGTGCATTATACTATCTCATTCTGTCATCACAGTAAGCCTGTGAGATAAAGACTACAATTCTCATTTAAGGTCAACATCATGGAGGAGTGAGTCATTCCCTTTGTCTCTCCCCTCTAAGTTAGTCAGTAGGACATCCATAGACCAACAAAGGACTGTCTGCACAGCACACCAGAACGTCTGAGAGATCCATATATCTATACATATGAAGGTGGGTGGACTAGACCTCATGGAGGCGGTGGAACCAGGGGAGCAGCAGCGGCGGCTCTCAAAACCAGAGGCTTCATGAACTGTGGCCACACCTACAACCAGAGGCCCCAGGAACTGCAGTAACACCCACAAACGGAAGCCCCAGGAACCCCTGCAGCCCATGCTCCCAGAAATGCCATGAACCGCTACAGAGCCCACAATTGAAGGCTCAAGGAACTGCAAGATACCTGTGACCCAGCCCCCTTCCCCCCACCCCACCTCTGACATTGGCTTTCCCAGAGACGGGGGCTGCATTTAATACATGGATACCCCTGGAAGCAGTGGCAGTGCCTGTGACCTGAAGCTCCCGGAATCACGCTGGCATCTGAAACCAGAGGCTGCAGAAACCACAGCAGCACTCACAACTCAGCCCCTCCCCCTCCACCAGCAGTGGTGAGTGGCGCCTGTGACCTGAGGCTTCAGGAAGTGCAGCGGTACCTGTGACCTGGCCCCCTACCCCACCCCAGTGGCAGCACCTCTGACACTGGCCCTTCCAGCAGCAGGGGCTGCATATAAGACTTCAGGCCCTCAGCAGTAGTGGCAGTGCCTATGACCTGAGGTTCCAGAAAACATGCCGGCACCTGAGACCAGAGGCTTCAGGAACCCTGACAGAGCTCACAGCCCAGGTACACTTCCCCCCATGGTGGTATTTGGTGTCACCCGTGACCCCGGCCCATCTGGCAGTGGTGGTAACACCTGCGAAATCAGTGCCCCTGACAGCAGTGGTGCCAACACCTCCAGAAAACCTAGGAGCATCAGCCCAGGTGGCACATCCAGCAGTAGCGCCCAGGCCCATCAAGAGCCCATAGAGAGCCAGGTAACAGCAGTAGTGGAGCTCATGACCCTGGTGCCCCCCAGATGCAGTGGCACCTGCAACTTCAGTGCCCCCACCTGTCGCAGTGGCAACTGCAGACCTAACAAACCCCAACACAGCAGAGGTACCCATGACCCCAGCTCCCACCCTACTCTCCCCCTCCCCCCACTACAGTGAGGCACCCCACAACCCAGGCAACACCCCGGAAGCAGCAGTGCTCACCAACCTGGTGACCCTGGGTGGCAACACTAGCAACTGCAGGGACACCATAAGCAACGAAGCTCCAGTAACCTCATAGGCACAAGAAGCACAAGAAGGGCACTGACGATGCCTCTGGCAGAGGCAGTGGAGGGTGGAAAGTGCAGGCTCTCAAATACAACCAGAAGCAGCTCAAAATCAAAGTAAAAAAGTCTTAGCCAAACAAGAAAGGTGTTTGCTACCACAAATGCGCTGACAGAGGAGCAATTCATCAAGCACCGTGAAAAACTACAGTAACATGGTATCATGAAAAGAAAATGACAATTCTCAAGAAACCAAACTCCAAGTCATGAAAGATTGTGATCTAACTGACAGAGAATTCAAAGTAGTTATTATGAAGAAACTCAACAAGTTACAAGAAAACTCAGAAAGACGGTTCAATGGGCTCAGGAATATAAATAATGAACAGAAGGAGTATTTCACTAAAGAGATTGAAACTCTAAAAAAGAACCAAACAGAAATTCTGGAGCTGAAGAACACAATAAATGAGAAGAAAAATAAAATAGAAAGCATTGGAAATAGAGCAGACCATATGGAAGAGAGAATTAGCAAGCTCAAAGATAGAAATCTAGAAATGATACAGGTGGAAGAGGAAAGAGAACTAAGATTTTTTAAAAGTGGAGAAATTTTACAAGAAATATCTGACTTAATTAGGAAAAGGAACACAAGGATAATGGGTATCCCAGAAAGAGAAGAGAAGGAGAAGGGAACAGAGAGCTTATTTAAAGCAGTAATAGCTGAGAACTTCCCAAACCTGGGGAAAGGACTGGATATACAAGTACATAAAGATAATAGAACATCTAATTATCTTGGTGCAAAAAGACCTTCTCCAAGGCATATTATGTTAAAACTGTCAAAAGTCAATGACAAAGAAAGAACATCAAGAGTCACCAGAGAGAAGAAAATAATAACCTACAGAGGAATCCCCATTAGTCTATCACCAGATTTCTGAGCAGAAACTCTATAGGCCAGGAGATAGTAGAATGATATATTCAAAATACTGAAAGATAATAGCTGTCAGCCAAGAATACTCTATCCAGCAAAGTTATCTTTAAAATATCAAGCAGAAGTAAAGGCTTTCCCAAACAAACAAAGGCTGAGAGAGTTCATCACTACTAGATCTGCCTTACAAGAAATCTTGAAAAGAGGTCTCCTACCTGAAACAAAAAGGCAAAGGTATACAAAGCTTTAAGCAAGGTGATAAATAGACAGACAGAATCAGTACATTGCAACTCTATATCAAAATAAGTTAGTAAATAGTTAATTATAACATAAAGACTAAAGGGAAATAAAGCATTAAAATTAACTATAACCACTTCAATTTGTAACAAATTCACAATACAAAAATGGATAATTTGTAATAACGAAAACATAGAAGGAGAAGAGGAAAAGGATGGAACCTGCATAGGCAAATGGAGATAAAATGCCATCAGCAGAGAAAGGACTATCTCATCTATGAGATCTTTTATACAAACCTCATGTTAACCACAAAACAAAAATTCAGCATAGAGTCACGAAATACAAAAAAAGAAAACTTAGAAATACATCACATAAAACCACCAACTGAAATGGCAGACAGAAACACAAGGCAAAAGAGACAATGGAAATATAGAGCAACCAGAAAACAAAATAAAAAATGGCAGTATTAAGCCCTTGTATATCAATAATCACCCTAAATGTAAATGGATTGAATTCACCAATCCAAAGACATAGAGTGGGAAGATGGATTAAAAAACAAGACCCAACAATATTCTGCCTCCAGGAAAGCCATCTTAGTTCTAAAGACAAACATAGGCTCAAAATGAAGGGATGGAAGATGATGCTCCAAGCCAATGGCAACCTAAAGAAAGTGGATGTAGCCCATACTTATATCAGACAAAACAAACTTCAAGCTGAAAAAGATAACAAGAGAAAAAGATGAACGTTATATAATGATGAAGGGGACAATTTACCAAGAAGACATAACATTTATTAATATGTATGCATCTAACATAGTACCAAAGTGTATAAAGCAACTATTAACAGACCTAAAAGGAGAAATTGACACCAACACAATAATAGTAGGGGACATTAACACCCCACTTACATCAATGGATAGGTCATCCAGACAGAAAGTCAATAAAGGAAGCAATGGCCTCAAATGAAACACTAGACCAGATGAACTTAATAGATATATATAGCATATTCCATCCAAAGGGAATGGAATACGTATTCTTATCAAGTGCACATGTTACTTTCTTATATAGACCATATGTTGGAAAATAAAACAAGTCTCAATAAATTTAACATGATTGAAATTATATCAAGCATCTTTTCTAACCACAGTGGTAGGAAACCAGAAATCAACTATAAGAAGAAAGCTGGAATAGTCACAAATAGGTGAAGACTAAACAACGTGCTACTGGGAAACCATTGGATAAATGAAGAAATCAAAGGAGAAATCAAAAAGCACCTGTAGACAAATGAAAATGAAAATACAACATACCAAAATCTATGGAATGCAGCAAAAGCAGTACTTAAGAGGGAAGTTTATAGCAATACTGGCCTGTCTCAACAAAAAGGAAAAATCTCAAATACACAATCTAACACCACACCTAAAAGAACTAGAAAAAGAAGAACAAATGAAGCCTAAAGTCAGTAGAAGGAAATAAAAATCAGATGAGAAATAAATGCAATAGAGACTAAAAAAAAAAAAAGAAAAGTGAAACTAAGAACTAGTTCTTTTTGAAAAGATAAACAAAATTGACAAACCCTTAGCTAGACTCACTAAGAAAAAGAGAGGCTCAAACAAATAAAATCAGAAATGAAAGAGGAGAAATTACAACAGATACCACAGAAATACAAAGGGTTATAGGAGAATACTATGAAAAGCTATAGGCCAATAAACTGGATAACCTAGAAGAAAGAAATAGATAACTTCTTAGAATCATACAATCTCCCAAAACTAAATCAAGAAGAGATAGGGAATCGGAATAGACCAATCACAAGTAAAGAGATTGAAACAATAATCAAAAAACCTCCCAAAAACAAAAGTCCAGGACCAGACAGCTTCGCTGGTGAATTCTACCAAACATTTAAAGAAGATTTAATACCTATCCTCAAATTCTTCTGAAAAATTGAAGAGGATGGGTTGCTTCCTAACTCATTTTATGAGGCCAACATTACCCTAATCCCAAAACCAGACAAGGACAACACAAAGAAGCAAAATTACAGGCTATATCACTGATGAACATAGGTGCAAAAATCCTCAACAAAATATTGGCAAATTGAATACACAATATGTTAAAAGAATCATACACCACGATTGAGTGAGATTTATTCCAAGGACACAAGAATGGTTCAACTTCTATAAATCAATCAGTGTGATACACCACATTATCTAAATGAAGAATAAGAATCACATGATCATCTCAATAGATGCAGAGAAAGCATTTGACAAGATTCAATATCCATTTATGATAAAAACTCTCAATAAAATGAGAGTACCTCAACATGATAAAGGCCATATAAGACAAACCCACAGCTAGCGTCATACTCAATGGTGAAAAACTGAAAGCTGTTCTTCTAAGAACAGGAACAAGACAAGGATGCCCACTCTCACCACTCTTATTTGACATAGTATTGGATTTCCTAGCCAGAGCAATTAGGCAAGAAAAAGAAATAAAAAGTGTCCAAATTGGAAAGGAAGAAGTAAAACTGTCACTCTTTGCAGATAGCATGATTTTATATATAGGAAACCCTAAAGAATCCACCAAAAAACTATTAGAAATAATTAGAAAATACAGTGAAGTTGCAAGGTACAAAATCAGCATACAAAAATCAGTTGTATTCTATACAATAACAACAAACTAGCAGAAAGAGAAATCAAGAATACAATCCCATTTACAATTACAATAAAAAGAATAAAATACCTAGGAATAAATTTAACCAAGGAGGCAAAAGACCTATACACTGGAAACTATAAGACGTTGTCAAAGGAAATTGAAGAAGACATAAAGAAATGGAAAGATATTTTGTGCTCATGGATTGAAAGAATTAACGTAGTTAAAATGTCCATATTACCTAAAGCAATCTACAGATTCAATGCAATACCAATCAGAATCCCAAAGGCATTCTTAATGGAAATAGAACAAAGAATTGTAAAATTTATATGGAACAACAAAAGACCCTGAATAGCAAAGCAACCCTGAGAAAAAAGAACAAAGCTGGAGGCATCACAATCCCTGACTTCAAAATATACTACAAAACTACAATGAGATATCACCTCACGCCCGTCAGAATGGCTATAATTAATAAGACAGGAAACAACATGTGTTGGAGAGGATGTGGCGAGGAGGGAACTCTCATACACTGCTGGTGGGAGTGCAAACTGGTGCAGCCACTATGGAAAACAGTATGGAGATTCCTCAAAAAATCAAGGATAGAACTACTGTATGATCCAGCTATTCCACTGTTGGGTATTTATCCAAAGAACTTGAAAACACCAGTTTGTAAAGGTACACGCACCCCTGTGTCCATTGCAGCGTTATTCACAATAGCCAAGACTTGGAAGCAACCTAAGTGCCCATCAAGGGACGAATGGATAAAGAAGCTGTGGTATATATACACAATGGAATACTACTCAGCCATAAGAAACGATGAAATCCAGCCATTTGTGACAACATGGATGGACATTGAGGGTATAATGCAAAGTGAAATAAGTCAGAGGGAGAAGGTCAAATATCATATGATTTCCTTCATTAAGTAGTAGATAATAACAACAATAAACAAACACATAGGGACAGAGATTGGATTGGTGGTTACCAGAGGGGAAGGGGGGAGGGAGGAGGGTGAAAGGGATAATTCAGTACATGTGTGTGGTGATGGGTTGTAATTAGTATTTTGGTGGTGAACATGATGTAATCTATGCAGAAATAGAAGTATAATGATGTACACCTGAAATTTTTACAATGTTATAAACCAATGTTACTGCAATAAACAAAAAATTAAAAAAAAAGAAAAGAAAAAAAATACTACAAAGCTATAGTAATCAAAACAGCATGGTACTGGTACAAGAACAGACACAGATCAATGGAACAGAGCTGAGAGCCCAGAAATAAACCCACACATCTATGGACACCTAATTTTTGGCACAGGAGCCAAGAACATACAATGGAGAAAGGAAGGTTTCTTCAATAAATGGTGCCGGGAAAACTGGACAGCCAGGTGCAAAAGAATGAAAGTAGACCATTATCTTACACCATACACAAAAATTAACTGAAAGTGGATTGAAGACTTGAATGTAAGACCTGAAACCATAAAACTCCTAGAAGAAAACATGGGCAGTATGCTCTTTGACATCAGTCTTAGCAATATCTTTCTCGCTACATCTCATCAGGCAACGGAAACAATAGAAAAAATAAACAAATGGGACTACATCAAACTAAAAACCTTCTGTATAGCAAAGGAAACCATCAACAAAACAAGAAGACAGCCTGCCAATTGAGAGAAGACATTTGCAATTCGTATATCTGATAAGGGGTTAAAATTCAAGATACATAAAGAACTCATACAACTCAACAACAACAAAACAAACAACTGGATTAAAAAATGGCCAGAGGATCTGAACAGATATTTTTCCAAAGAAGATATACAGATGGCCAACAGGAACATGAAAAGATGTTCAACATCACTAATTATTAGAGAAATGCATATCAAAAACTGCCATGAGATATCACCTCACACCTGTCAGAATGGCTATTATTAAAAAGACAAGAAATAATGAGTGTTGGAGAGGATTTGGAGAAAAGGGAACCCTCATACACTGCTGGTAGGGATGCAAACCGATGCAGCCACTATGGAAAACTGTATGGAAATTCCTCAAAAAATTCAAAATAGAACTACCATATGATCCAGCTATGCCACTTCTGGGCGTTTATCCAAAGAACACAAAAACACTAGTTCAAAAAGATATATGCACCCCTATGTTCATTGCAGCATTATTTAAAATAGGGAAGACTTGGAAGCAACCTAAGTGCCCATGAAACTGTGAGTGGATAAGGAAGATGTGGATATATAGACAATGGAATACTACTCAGCCATAAAAAGATGAAATCTTGCCATTTGTGCCAACATGGATGGCATGGATGATGATAACATGATTACTGTCCCATTATACCTTGAGGGTTATTATGCTAAGTGAAATAAGTCAGATGGAGAAAGACAGTTACCATATGATTTCACTCATATGTGGAACATAAACAAACACATAGATGAGGAGGACAGATTGGTGGTTCCCAGACAGGAAGGAGGTGGGAGGAGGGCAAAAGGGGTAAAAGGGCACATGTGTACGGTGACAGATGGAAACTAGACTTGTGGTGGTGAATGTGATGCCGTCTATACAGAAGTGGAAATACAGTGATGTACACCTGAAATTTATGTAGTATTATAAACCAATGTTTATAATACAAAACAAATGTTTATAATATAAAACAATGTTATAATACAATGTTTACCACATTGGTTTATAATACTATTATTATAAAAATAATAATAATTCTCATTTAACATATGAAAAAACTTAGATTCAGGATGGAAAGTCACGTACCCAGGGTGACACTTCTACTGGATGGAAGAGACACAGCTCAAATTCAGGTCTCCTGCCTCC
Source organism: Diceros bicornis minor (assembly GCF_020826845.1). NCBI lineage: Eukaryota > Metazoa > Chordata > Mammalia > Perissodactyla > Rhinocerotidae > Diceros > Diceros bicornis. The sequence continues at coordinate 78,114,806 of NC_080744.1, forward strand.
CAAGTCCCTTGCTTGCTGCTTTTTTTCCTATCACTTAGCTCAGAAGCCTCTGTCTCTGTTATTATAGAGAAGTGGATTCTTGCTGCCTTCTCATCTTTAGTTCTGTGGGTGATGGAATAATGCCTCCTTGTTTTCTAGTCCAATTCCAGGATGTGTTCTTGAAACATGGCTTGAATCCCAGCCCTCATTAACAATAGCCTGAGCCTCCGCCATCAATTGTCTTGCTCTGTGAATGTACAGAAAGGCGTTTTTCAACTCAGCCTCCCTGGGTCTCCCTTTCCTCACCTGTCAAATGTTGAAAACCTTTGTAAACATTAGTTCAATAATGAATTAATGAGAAGAATTATTTTAAATGCATTTAAAGTGCATTATTACCATGAAATTTCAACAACCGCTATGACTCTGGGAGGCAGGGAGTAAACAAGGCCCCTCTCAGTTTTAAGAGTATAATGCAGACCCCATTAGAGAAATGAAAATTAAAATCACTACACACCTGTTAGAAGGTCAAAAAGAAAATACACTGACAATACCAAGTGCTAGTGAGAATGCAGAGCAAATGGAACTCTCATACATTGTTGGTGGCGATGTAAAATGGTACAACCATTCTGAAATACAGTTTGACAGATTCTTATAAATTTGAACATACACTTGCCATATGACCCAGCAATCCCACTCTGGACTATTTATCCTAGAGCAGTGGTTGTCAATCAGGGATGATTTTGCCACCACCCCCCACCCTGAGACATTTGGCAAAGTCTGGAGATAATTTTGGTTGTCACAACTGGAATGTGGGCTGGATACTGCTAGAATCTAATGGGTAGAAGCCAGGGATACTGCTAAGCATCCTAAAATGCACAAGACAGCACCGCAAAACAAAGAAATATCTGGTCCAATGTTTAAATAGTGCCAAGGTTGAGAAAATCTGACCCAGGAAAAGGAAAACATATGATCACACAAAGATCTATATAAAATGTTTATGGAAGTTCTATTCATAATTGCCAAAAGCTGAAGACAATTCAAATGTCCTTGAATAAACAAATTGGGGTACATCTATACTATGGAATACTACTCGTCAATAAAAAGAAATAAACTATTGATACACACAACAACTTTCATGAAACTCACAGGCGTTATGGTGAGGGAAAGTATCAAGTCTCACAAAGTGATATACTGATTCCATTTATATGCTATTATCCAAATGGCAAATTTATAGTAATGGAGGACAGACAGATCAGCGGTTTGTTTACTTGCAATGGACATCCAATTTTCCACTATCATTTGTTGAAAAGACTATTCTTTCATCATTAAATTGCTTTTACCTTTCTCAAAAATCAGTTGCCAATATTTATATGGGTCTTTTTATGGACTCTCTATTATGTTCCATTGAAATATATGTCCTTCTTTTTGATAATATCACCCTGTCTTGATTACTGTTACTTTATAATAAGTCTTAAAATTGGGTAGCATCATTCCTCCAACTTTATTCTTCTTTTTCAATATTTCTAGGCTTTTTTCTTTCCTATATAAATTTATAGAATTGGCTTATCTATATCTGAAAAGTATTCTGCTTGGATTTTGATTAATATTGCATTAAATCTATGTATGAATTTGGGAAGGATTGAAATCTTTATGATTTTGAGTCTTTTTAACACATCTTTTTCCATGGGTTGGAGAGACATAATATGTCTCTCGATTTATTTAGATCTTGTTTAATTTGTTTCATCAGCATTTTATAGTTTTCACCGTAAAGGTCCTATATGTGTTTTATTAGGTTTATAATTGAGTATTGTATTTGGAGCTATTGTAAATGGTTGTGTGTGTGCATGTGTGCATGTTTTAATTTGGGTTTGCACATGTACATTGCTAGTTATAGAAATGTGATTGACTTTTGTGTTGACTTTGTATCCTGTGATTTATTAAACTCATTAGGTCTAAGAGACTTTTTATAGACTCTTTGGGATTTTCTATATAGATACTCACATCATCTGTGAGTAGGGATAGTTTTGTTTCTTCCTTTCCAATTTGTATGCCTTTTATTTCTTTTTCTTCACTTATTGTACTAGCTAGAATTCCTAGTACAATGTCCAAGAGGCATGATGAGAGAGGACATCCTTCCCTGGTTACCAATCCTTGTTAGAAATCTTAGCTGTAGGTTTTTGTAGATATTCTTTATCAGACTGAGGAAGTTCTCTTCTATTCCTTTTTTGAGAGGTTCTATCATTAATGAATGTAGAATTTTATCAAATACATTTTCTGCATCAATTAAAATGATCTTACAGTATTTTTTTCTTCTTTAGACCATTAATATGGTGGGTTACAGTGAATGATATTTACATATTGAACTAGCCTTACGTTCCGGAGATGAACTTCACTTTGTCTTGGTGTATTACATTTTTCATTTTGTTGATTCAATTTGGTAATGTTATGTTGAAAATTTCTGCATCTGTGGTCATGGAGGTTATTGGAATGTAGTTACCTTTTTATGGCCTGCAGTCATATGCTGCATAATCATGTTTCAGTCAACAACGGACCACATATACGACGGTGGTCCCATATTATTAGTGCTGTACAGCCTAGGTGTGTAGCAGGCTATACCATCTAGGTTTATGTAAGTACATTCTATAAAGTTCACACAATGACAAAATCACATAACAGCACATTTCTCAATGTATCCCCGTTGTTAAGCACCACATGACTGTACTCTCTTTGTCTGGTTTTGGTATCAGAGTAATGCTAGTTTCATAGTACAAGTTTGGAAGTATTACCTTCTTTTCTATTTTCTAGAAGAGATTGTATGGAACTAGTGATGTTTCTTCTTTAAATGTCTATAAAATTCACCAGTGAATCCATCTGCAACCAAAAATTTCTTATTCAGGAGATTATTAACTACAAATTCAATTGAACAGTTATAGAAAATAGAAATAAGTGAGTTTGAATAGCTTGTCATTTTTGAGAAATTGTTCCATTTCATATAAATTGTTGAATTTATGTGCATAGCATTGTTTGTAATATTCCTTTTTTAACTTATTAATGTCTGTGGGATCTGTAGTGATGTTCCCTCTTTATTTTTGTATTTAGCAATGTGTCTTTCTCTTTTTTCTTTGTCAGCCTTGCTAAAGTTTTATCAATTTTATTGATCTTTTGAAAGAACTAATTTTGGTTTAATTGATTATCTCTATTGTTTTTAGTTTTCAATTTCATTGATTTCTGCTCTTACCTTTGTTGTTTCCCTCTTTCTGCTTGCTTTGGGTTTATTTTGATTTTACTTTTCTACTTTGTTTAGGTGGAAGCTTAGATTATTGATTTGAGACCTTTCTTTTTGTAATATATGCATTTTAGGGCTATAAATTTCCCTCTAAGCACTGCTTAGATACATACAACAAATTTTGATATGCTGTATTTTTATTTTCATTCTGTTTAAAATATGTTCTATTTTCCCTTGAGAGTTTCTCTTTGACCACTGAATTATTTAAAAGTGTATTGTGTAAAAGATTTTTATCTTTCTTCACTAATTTCTAGTTTAATGGCATTATGGTCTGATAACATAATTGATATGATTTAAATTATTTTAAATTTGTTAGTTTACTAAGGATATGTTCTATCTTGGTGAGTGCCCAATGTGCATTTCAAAAAGACATGTATTCTGTACTTATTGGATAGAATGTTCCATTGATGTCAATTAGATCCAACTGATTGATGGCTTTGTTCAAGTTTTATATACTCTCACTGGTTTTCTGTCTGCTTGTTCGTTCAATTACTGAGAGAGAAGTATGGAGCTCTCCAACTATGCTTGTGGTTATTTCTATTTCTCCTTTCAGTTTTGTCAGATTTTTCTTATATGTATGTTGAAGTTTTGTTGTTAAATGCACACTCATTTAGGATTGTTCTGTCTTCTTGTTGAATTGACGCTTTTGTATTTTGTAATATCCCTCTTTATCTTTGGCAGTTTTCTTTGCTCTGAAGTCTACTTTGTCTGATAGTGATATAGCCTCTCTAGCTTTCTTTTTATTAAAATCTTCATGGTCTATAATTTTCCATCCTTTTACTTTTAACCTACCTATAGCATTATATTTGAAGTGAGTTTCTTCACTACAGCAAATAGGTTTTATCAATTCTGATAATCTCTATCTTTTAATTGTTGCATTTAGACAATCTATATTTGAATTTAGGTCTTCCATTTTATTATTTTTTTCTTTGTTCCCTCTGGGTTTTTTGTTCCTTTGTTTCTCTTTCTGGCCTTTTATTTGTGAGTTATTTGAATATTTTCTGAGACTCCATTTTGATTTAACTATCATGATTTTGACTATATCTCTTTATATAGTTTTTAAGTGGTGTCTTTAGTGATTGCAATATACATACTTTAAACAATCTTCTTAGAATTAATATTTTATCAATTTAAGTGAAATTCAAAACCCTTACTGTCATATAGGTCTCTTATCCTCTCCCTCTTATAATTTTCTTATATATTACATCTACATACTTTGAAAACCCCATCAGCCAATATTATAATTTTTATGTGAACCTTGAAATATATTTTAAAGAATTCAAGAGGAAAAGAATAATTATACTTATACAGATCATGACCATTTCTCTTGTTCTTCCTTCATTTCTGATGTGCCAACATTTCTGCTGGTAACATTTACTTTTTATCTGAAAAGGTTTCTTTAATTCTTTTAGAAAGATTTGCTGGTTATAAATTCTTTTAGGTTTTTTTTTTTTTTTTTTTTTTTTTTGAGAACGTCTTTATTTCACCTTCATACCTGAAGGATATTTTTACTGGATATAAAATTCTGGTTAGACATTCTTTTCTTGCAGCACTTTAAAAATGTTATTCAGCCTCCTTCTGGCTTCCATGGTTCCTGATGAGAAATCCACAAGTCATTCAAATTATTGTTCCCCTACCTACTTTGTCATTTTTTTTCTTGCTGCTTTCAACATTTTTTCATCTGTCTTTAGGTTTCACCATTTTGATTTTGATGTGTCTGGCCATGAATTTCTTTAGGTTTGTCTTCTTCAGGGTTCTCTGACTTTCTTGAATCTATAGGTGTACAGGTTTCCCCCACTATCCAAAAGTAGAGCCATTCCTATGAAACCCTTCATAAGCTAAAATGGCATAAGGCAAAGAAGCAATTATCATAAATTTATGTGGGAAAAATTTTGGGGTGTTCCCAGATCCAGAAAATAACCTACCATATCATAAAATATAACACATAAAACCTAAAAAGCACTAACATATAGTAAAAGGAGGAATTATATGATGAATACACAGCCTATATAAAGTAGAAATCATGTATGTACAGTGAAGTTACACTTAGAATCAGGAAGACAGCAAGCATGCTGGAAGGCTGGGAGGTGGTTGTGGTGATGATGGTGTGTTAGGCTGAGGCATTGGAGGATGGGATGGTGGGAGGTACAGGAGACTGGGGTGGAGGAGAAAGAGGAAGAGGGTCATCTATTAACATCTTGTTGTCATCTGAATCCATCAGGGCAGACAGGTCACTAACGGCTACATCTTCTTCCATGATGCCTTCCTCAGTGTCAAAGGTCCAGATTCATTGTCTGCTGTGGCTGCTGTGGCTGCTGTGAAAGGCTTGAAATACGACAGTATGCTTGACTACTTAGCCTCTGTAATGGCTGGCTGCAAAACAAATACTGAGCGCTATATTCAATTTTCACCTTTTTTCGTAAAAGCGAAAATCCAATTCAGTTTTTTCAAGTTAGTGCAAACAGGTACTAATGTAGGGCTTTCTTAAAAGCAAAGTGGCATAAAGTGAACTTTCAGATAGCAGGGGAAACCTGTATATTTTTTGCCCAATTTAGGAAGCTTTTGGTCATTATTTCTTTAAATTTTTTATTTTTCTTTTTGGGACACTGTACTCTTTCTCCTCTCCTTCTGGGACTCTGATAACAAGAATGTTAGCTCTTTGGCATTGTCTGTCAAGTCACTGAGGTTCTTGTTTTTTCAATCTTTTCTTCTCTCTCTTCTTCAGTTTGGATCATTTCTGTTGATCTATCTTCAAATTCATTGACTCATTTTTCTCTCATCTCCAAACTGCTATTGATGCCATTCTGTGAATTTTTTTCTTTTAAGTATTGTATGTTTTTAGGTTCTAAAATTCCATTTGGTTTTCTTGATATCGTCTATTTCTTTGCTGAAACTTCCTATCTTTTCATTTCTTTCAAGCATGTTCTCCATTGCTTATTGGAGCACTTTCATAATAACTGCTTTAAAATCTTTGTCAGAGAATTCCACATCTGTGCCATCTCAGAGTTGGTGTCTTTTGATTGTTCTCTTCCTTGAGCATTGAGGTTTTTGTGGTTTGTCATATGTCGAGTAATTTTGGATTGTATCCTGGACATTTTGAGTCTTATGAGTCTATGGGTCTTGTTTATAACTTACAAAAAATGTTGACATTTTTATTTTAGCAAGAAGTCAACCTGGTTAGTTTCATACCATAAGTTTCAACCTGCCTTTTCTGGGCTATGGTTCCAATGTCAGCTCAGTTTTCAAAGCCTTTGCCGTGCTATTCAGCTACATCCCACATTACTTAGTCTTGACTGGCAGTGGTCTATTCAGTCAGTCCTCAGAGTCTTTGGTATACTGATTAGGACAAGATCCGTGCATGTGCAGCTCAGAGTAGGAGGGGAGAAGGAGTTCATAAACAACCTTATGGGATTTTTTTATGAAGCTTTCCCTTTCTATAATCTTCTAGGTACTTTTTGGTTCCCTGGGACTCCCTCTTCTGTCCTCTAGCCAGAATGCTAGGGCTTTAGTTACAGCACTCTGCCATATAATTCCATGACTGCACCTGTATCCTGGACCAGGTGGCTGGAGGACAGAGAAGAAAAAACATAAACAAAACGGGGTTCACCTCACCCACCCTCTTGGCATCACAGTTCCATTAATTAGAGAGGAAAGTTCCCCCTCTCTTAGATTTTTGGCTCCCAGAGGTTTCTGTTGTGACCTCTGCCACCACCTGCAGTGGACTTTTCAGAGGTTGAAGCATGAGAGAAAAGAGAAAAGAAAAAGTGGGGATCTCTGCACTTTACTTGAGCTTTAGGTGTTTCCTTTCCCATCCTTCACTGTCAAACTAGAAGGCATCTACTAGATTTGTCTCTCTCCTCACCAGTGCCCACTTGTGGGTGTCAGGCTGTGTTGCATTCACATATGGGAATACCAGAGGGGGGAAAATGTAAATGTGGCCTTCTTCCCCAATCCACCTGCTACTCTTTACTTTCCAGAGCCTTCCAGTGACTCCTCCATGCATTCAATCCAGGTGGAGGGCTTGGGTTCAGGAAGAGAGACAGGGTGGAGTGTCCTTACTCCAATCCACTCCCAGAGTGATCTGCACAGCAGCAAGAATCAGACAGGAGATGGTAAATTGGAGATTTGGATGTGGCAGAGGATGCAGAAGAGAAGGAGTTCTAGATCAACAGAGCAGGTGGGTAGAGGTAGTGGTCTGAGAGGGACCTTTGGCAACCTGTGTCCCCACTGCTGCTCACCACATCCTCCCTCCACACACACACATCAGAAGACATGCCAACCAAGCTTAGCAGTTTGGCATTTTCTTAATCCTAATCCTGCCAGATGTGTTGTGTGATTTGAGGAAGATTCAGTCATGTTCCAGCACTTAAAAATAGCACTGGCTGTTGTCAGGAGGTAACTAGCCTGTGCCGAAAATTTTACACTTTCTCATCTGCCAAAGCTAACCTGAGTGAATTATGGGGTTCTCCAGGCAGGAATTCCTTTTTACATACTTGGTCTTCGTCCCTAGGAGACCATTAGGAAGAGCAGCTCCCTTGAACTGATGTTTCCTTCGCAAAGCAATGTTTTTGTTTCTGGGACATCTTGAGCCCACCCCACAAGGTGACTTATGCGCCAAGTTCTCCTCTAAGGTTTGATGTGCTTTGTTTCAATCTCACCAACACCTCAGAAGCTCCAGAATGTCTTTCTGATTCAAAATTTGGGAAGTCATAACCCTGAAAACATAGATTTCTAGGTCCTTCTATTTTCATTCTGTTTATTTGCATGTCAAGAATGGAATGATCATGGAAAGGATTTAGCTATTTTTGTGTAGGAAGTGGTCCATGGGATAGAGAATGGAGGAATGTATTTATAAGTCTCTCAGAGTTTATTTTTTCAAGGGATATATTTGTTTTACTGTACTTTAAACTCTTTAATAACATGGATTGTATCTATGATCCCACGTCTTGAGGGATGTGGGACAACTCGACTGTGCATTGTCTCTTTAAAGTACCACTTGTCTGTGCTCTTCCCAGAGAAATGTTACACTCACATGCACATAGCCCTGTCCTGAACCCCCGCCTCACCCAGGGCTCATGTATGTTGTATATTGTGTCCTCCTTCAGGCTGCAGTTTCCTGATGGTGTGGCCCAACCCAATGCTTCTTTTTGATTCTCTTCCAAATCCTAGCTCAGTGTTGGGCACATGGTGCTGTGTGTACATACAGAGCCAGATCAGGACCATCAGGCACAGAGCTGACCACTTGAGCCTTTACACACAACCAGGGGAGATGTTCCTGCCCAGGGCCCAGTGGATAAGCACCCAGCGAGCAGAGATCTCTCTGTTATGCCCAGGGGCGACTGTGAAATAAGCACCCAGTGAGCAGAGCTCTCTGTTACACCCAGGGGCGACTGTGAAATAAGCACCCAGTGAGCAGAGCTCTCTGTTACGCCCGTTCCTGTTGACCCGCCGACACTCGCACAGTTTAACTCCTTTGAGTGGAAAGGAGACAACTGAGAGAAATGCGGCTGAAAGGCAGAAGCCCCAGGGCGGATCATCAACAAGAGGACTGTGCAAACTTGTCACCACTACCTGTGACACTGGCCACTGCTATTTAAGGAAAACCTCCTCACAGAACCTCTTTCTGGAGCTTTCCTAAATGTCAATATCGTTTTCTCACCCTAAGAGACACGTCACGGCAGGTGTGCTCCGTAAGGACTAGAACTTGAACTTATAACACTGCGCCCGCTCCTTCCTCAGTGGCCTCGCTGAGGTCCACTCCGTGCAGGCGGCAGGAAGATGCCCCGCCGTGGACCCGCCGTCCTGGGAGGAGGCTCCGCTGGCCTTACCTTCGCTGGAGTGAGTGGCAGTGCAGAAGACAGTGTGCTCTTGTCCTTGTCTCCACTTTAGTCTTATCCAGTGCTACATCCATAGCAGATACTCAATAAATATTTGTCACACGAATGACCCCAGCTTATTGATTCCAGGCAATAAGATGAGTCCTCACCCCCAGGCCACATTGGCCACTGTTGAGAAGCTCTTGTCAGAGCCCAAGACCCACATGGTCCCTTCAGAGTGCCAGGAGTGCCCACCATCCTTCGGTCCTGGCTTCCTAGGCCATAGGTCTTAGCAAGGCATCTGGTGCTTACACTACGCCTCAGGACATCTTTTTGAAAAGCTGCTTATCTGGACAGACGCAGTCCCTGGCCAGGTGCGAAGGCCCACAGCAGAGCACAGGCTTGGCCTTAGCTCTGTGCAGGGCCCTGGCTCTTAGTCTTCACCCCCTTTGCATCTGCGTGCCAGCCCATCAAAGTTGCTCTCATAGTTCTAAGCCCTGCCTGGGAGAGAGAGTCAAGTCCCACCCCTCAGAAATGCTGCTGGTGACACATGCGTGAGGAGTCCTGCGCAGCTGTGAGAGGAGGACCCCGTGCTGTGCTGGAGCTGTCTCTAGGATGCACCATTAAGAGTGAAAGCAAGGGTCAGAAGAGCGAGTCTCGTGCCCTGCCTGTCACCTAGAGGTGGGGAGAGGGATGTGTGTGTGTATGGAATCTAAATGTGCACATATACTCATGTTCACTTATGTGTGTGTGCACACACACAAACACATATATGCTTGTATTTTTAAAGGGTACACTAAAAACCAATAACTATGTCACCATGGGTGGGGTGACTATACAATTTATCACCCAAACTAGTTCATTTCTGAGAGGAAGAGTGGGCACTAACCACTTGGGAAGCGTAAAGCAGGACTTTCCTGAACAAAACGGGAGTTGTGGTCACCCCGCCTGGGGGAGGGGGACATGGGAAGGGTCTGGGAGGCCTGTGCCCAGGCTGTTCCTCTGTGTGGCCTGGTGACTGCCCTTGGGCAAGACCCCACCAGCCACCCAGACCAGCTTCCTTGTCTATGACAGGGGCTGGTGCTGGGGGTCTCTGAGGGCTGTAGCTGCCATTTAAGCCAGGAGCCCCCAAATCTGCACTGTGCCTTTTGTGCCTGCCACCGTTCTCTATGACCTGAGATACCATCTGGACCTCACTCCACTGCCTTGCTTCTTGATCCTACCAAGAGGAGACTCCTGGCCCAGCCTCTACCCAGGTCAACTTTCACCTCTGTCTTCCTTGGGTGTTTTCAGTGGGTAGATAGTGCATCCCTATTCCCGGGAATTCTCCCTCCCCGGGAACACACTGAAGAAGAGGTGATGGGCACCCTGAAGAACCCATATGTTGTGGCACAGAGCATGTTAGGAAGTTCTTGGACATGCACAGTCTCCTTGAGGATGAAGTATTACATGTTAGTCTTCTTCTGTAAACACCAAGTGTTTTAATGTTTAACCAAGTGTTAGTATTTAAGTGTTTTAGGGATTTTTGAATGTCTTTTCCCAGAGGCCAGATTCTGTTTACAACCCCAGGTCTAGCATTTGCTCAGTAAGCTCACAGGAAGATGATGTTAAGCCTTGGGGTGAAAAGTGGGATTGGTTTCAGGATTGGTTTTGCAAGGGCTGATTTCTACCAACGGGCTAGATCGCAGCAACTCACACGTGCAGAGTCTCGTCCCAGGCGTGATTCCATTTGCCTCTCCGAGGATCCTGAGGAGTTGCTGAGCCAATGTTCTCAGCCTGCTTTCAACAGAACAGGAACAGACGCCGAGGCTCCAAAAGCACTGGGGCATGGCCATGGTGTTGAGGGGTGAGTGCAGAATGAGGACCCACCCCCAGTTCAAACCCTCTCCCTAAACCCTGTGAGCAAGGAGCGGGAAGCAAGTAGAGAAGGGCATTATGATTCTCAAGCTGCCCCAGAGTGGAGTTGGGACCCTCTCTGCTACCTCCTGAGTGACTGAAGGTTCACAGTTGATCTTTAGCTCTGATGTTCAACCCCAAGACTGGTGTGGCGAAATGTCACTATTCTGCATGCTCTCCTCCATCATGCCCTCCCAACTGGGCCCACCACTCCCACCACTGTTGCCCATGTTCAGCCACGAGGGCCCAAGCTGTACATGGCCCAACTCCATGTCCTGGCCCTAACACAGAACTGGGGATGGACAGGCAGGCAGATGAATGGGTGGGTGGATGGATAGATGGACAGATGGGTGAATGGAAGAATAGATGGGCAGGTGGGTGGGTGGATGGATGGATGGATGGATGGATGAATGGATGAATGGAAGAGTGAATGGGTGGGCAGGTGGGTGGATGGATGGATGGATGGATGGGTGGATAAACAGACCTATGAATGGACAGATGTTACCTGAGGGCCCCTGCAGTTCCTTTCACCATGTCAGCATATAGTAAGTGCTCAATAAATACTTGCTGGTATTTTCAGTTTGAAATACAATGGTCCTGCTTTAAATTCTGCATGAGCAGGATGCTGTGCCGGTACAGTGGTGTCTAATACTTAGTCAGTCTTTGCACTGTGGTTGCTGTGGGGCCCCTTCTGCGTAGCTATTCAGATGCCAGAGTGTTCTATCAGAGAGTGAAGGTGCAACTGACAACCAGGGCTGAGGGCCACCCCTCACCTTGCCATTTCTTCTTTTTAGCGTTTATATCTGGCTCATTGACAGCCTATCTTTTTTCCAGTGCTGATGTCTCCGTCCATTGGTTTAGGAAAGGAACAGCGCTCCACATTTCTAGTCAGGATATTTTTCTCTCTGAGTGTGCAAGTAGTAACTCACTGTTCTCCCCTCTTTGTGCTGCTTATTATCTTGTTCAGCCATCCACTTGCCTCTGAGCACTTACTGTGTGACAGGGACAGCGAGCAACTTCTGGGAGCACGTGACCTCACACACCCAGCGGCTTCCCTCTTAGCTGTGGCTGGACAGGATAATCACCTGGAATGTTTTAAAATGCAGGAGAATTGTGTCTAGATTTGGCATATATGTGTAGATTTGAAACACTCCTCTTCCACTTCCCTTTCCTTCCTGAAAAATTCAGTCCTAAAGCCAGAAGGGGCAGCAAAGCAAGGTGGGCATCTGCAGTGGGCAGGTGAGGGGCTGCAGACACAGGACCATAGCCAGGGTGTCAAAACCAGACAGGGCGAAGGGGACCTCAAGGGGAGGGTGGCAACGGGGGAGGATTGCTTACACACAGGGAGATTCATAAATAAGGAAATAGTTTTAGATTAATAGAAACCAGGTGTCTCGCTATGAGAGAAGGGAGTTACAAATAGAATGAACTTTGGGGTGTTAGAATAGAATTGGAGATATCAGTGGACTCAAAAGTTTCTGATAGATGACAGATGAAAATATCTGTGTACGTGTGAGTGTGTATACACGTACACATAGTACACACAGACACATCTCTTAGCTCTATTTTCTGAATGAGTCTAGAAGCAGTGACATCCCAATAGCAATGATCGTATTTTGGCTTCTAAACACCATTATCTACTATTTAAAAAAAAAAAAAAAAAAAAAAAACAGGGCCCCTTGGAGAAACTGCTGAATCCAGGGCTGAAGCAGAGAAAGTACAAGATGAACCTGGACCATCTTCTTGTGCCGGAAAGCAAGGAAGTGCTCTAAAAAATGCTGGGAGGATGTCAGAAGGACACAGATCCAGCTCGAATGAGCCACAATGACCAAACCAGGGTGTATCTGAGCATCAGAATAATCACACTAATGAATTATAACCCATTGAATGAAATAGAAATTAGGAATCCGTAGTGATATCAATCAATATATAAAAGTTTTTGTGAGGAGTGGAATATGTCCATGGGTTTGAAATTCCTCCCCACAAAATGCTTATTAATTACAGAAAGGAAATGAGTAGCTCTGTAGAGGGGAGCCTGGCAGATGGCCCTAACGGAGTGACCCAAGTGGACATCACTAGTAATGGGACAGCCCACAGACCCAGGCCACCTGACAGGACACCATGAGAAGGACACAGCATAAACGAGTCTAATGTAATTGTGAGGAAATGGACAACCCCAGACTAAGGATGTTCTACAAAGTACCCGGCCTGTAGTCTTCAAAAACGCCAAGGTCGTGAAGGTCAAGGAAACCCTGAAAATTTCCCAGATGGAAGGAGTCTAAAGAGATGCCGCAACTAACTGCAGCATGCTGTCCTGAGCTGGGATCTTTGTTTAAAAGGTATTATCGGGACAGTTGGTGGACTGAGACTGGAGTCCGTCATGGTGATTAGATGTGTTGGTGTATTAGTGACTAGACGGATCCCTGGTTTAGACGGCTGTGCTGTGGTTATGTAGGAGAATGAACTGTTCATGGGAAATGTGCACTAAACTCTTCCAGGGTATTGAGATTTCAGGCTGGCAATTTACTTTCAAATGATTCCCAAGAAAAACATTATTTATACTATATGTGCAACTCTTTTGTGATCTTTTGGTTGCTGCCAAATTTTTCTAAGTATGAAAGTAAGGTATATTGAGTCACCAAAAAAATAAATAAACAAGAAAAAATAGGTTCAATAACAACAACAATTAAACTCCACAGGTGATTATGATACATCCTGAGGCTTCATAGCCTTTGTTCTAGAAGTGATTTAGCAGCTGTGGCTGCAGGCTACGTGTGTAGAGCTGTTTCCCAGGCAACCCACCCTGTAACATCAAGTGGAGCCACATTTGCTGGCTCTGGCCCTATCAGGTCCAGTCCTCAGAGACCTCCCTCAGTTAAATCTGGGCATGCCCCACTCCCCCCAGTGCCCAGGAACAAGCCCCAGTGCCACCTGGGGGTCTTGTCTGGGCACTACCACCTCGGCTGGCACTGCAGATGCTGCAGGGGCCCCACCAAGCTGTGAGCTCTGGCTTTCTTGTCTCGATGTGCTCTTCCCTTGGGGTGGCCTGATTTTTGAGGGACAGCAAGGCTCCAGCCCTTTGCCCAAATGTCTTAGGTTCTGAGTGAAAGCACTTCGTGGAGCCTGCTCTTTCCCTGAGCCTGAGACGTGAGCCAGGGCTGCAGGCCGGGGAGGGTCCGAGTAGCCTGGGTTGTGCATTCAGAGTCACTCCCTCTCCTCTCGCTCCGAGGGTTGAATCCAGGCAGCCTTTTCACTGCCCTCTTCTATGGGGTGAGTATTTCTAGAAAGTCCCTCAGATCCTGTTAGCAGTGGGCCCCATCAGCCCATCAGGTGGGCTGGGCATACCTGCGCCCATGATGGGTAAGACTTCAGCCCAAGATGCTGGATGAGGGAATGAACCAAAGGGAAGCCTCCATCCCTCCTGCCCCCACTGTGTCCTTGTTAAGCGCCCCCAGATAATCAGCCCCTATGTTGCTACACGCTCTGGGTGGGCTGCTTCTGCCACCAGGGAGACCTCGTCTTAAAGGTGGCTGGCGGCCATCACCAGCAGCTTCTCTCTCATCGTCTCCTGAGACCACGCAACCCAGGGTAGGAGTGGGAGTGGGTCTTGTGCGTTAGCCATCGGTGGGTGGCATGGGAGGGAGGTGGCCTCATATGGCTGCAACGGCCAGGGTCCATGGAGGTAAGATCCTGAGGGGAGGTGTTCTGTCTTCAACATCCCCCATCCTAACCCAGTCCAGTGACAGGCTCATTTTGATTTGTCTCCTAGCGTGGACAACTCTGAGGACCCCGTGTACGAGAGTCTGGAAGAGTTCCATGTTTTTGTCCTAGCCCATATATTAAGAAGACCGATCGTTGTTGTAGCAGATACGATGTTGAGGGACTCGGGCGGAGAAGGTAGGTTTACACATAATGAAATAGATGTATTTTATTCATGACCCAGAACACTAACATCCCAATTAAGGAAGAGACAGCCTAGCAGAAGGGTCGAGCTCCCAGAAGGCCTCAGAGCCTTACTCTGCGTGGACAAAGATCATATTATTTCTCCTTGACTCCACGTGTTTCTTTTTCCTCCCTGGTGGCAGGAGGGATTACTCTTGGCCATCTATCCACCCTGTGTGTCAACAGCAGGCAGCCATGGGAAATCTGGCCCAGTGAGGGTGAGGACTAAACCCCAGGGGCTCCCTGCCCCACCGTGGTGCCTGAGCGGCAGACAGCCCCCACTCTCCAGGGGAGCGGAGCTCCGTCCCAGGGCTGCTCAGAGACTCCAGTCCCCTCATGCCCCTCCTGAGGCTCCGTTAAGTGTTAAAGAGAAAAAAAAAAAAGGAAGACAGAAAGCTTGAAGTCGCTGGGCAAGGCTGTGGTGGAATCAGGACTGGGGAGAAGGAGGAAAGGACAGGAAGGGCTGCTTATGGCCTGCCCTCCCTGAGCCAAGTGCTGGTTTGTGCAGCCCCTACAGCCACTTCATGCACATTCTCTCCCTCAGCCCTCACCACAACTTCCTGGGGTGGACACTGCCCTCCCTGCTTTACAGACGGGAAACTGAAGCTCAGAGAGGCTACACAGTGTCTCTCCCTCCCTTGGCTAAGGCCTTGGAGGAACCAGGGTCAACCACCTGGCAGGGAGCACTCAGCGTGTCCTCCCTCCAGCCTTTCTGCTGAGCAGGAAGCAGGGCTGCCCTCACAACCCACAGGACAGCTATGCTCTCTGAAGAGGAGGGTAAAAGGGAGCCAGTGATGGCGGACCAGGAAGGTCACCCCCAACACAACTGCCCCTGCCGCTCATTGAGCAGACCTCCCACTTCACAGCCCACTCGCAGATGTTTCCACTTCCCCTTCACTTCTATCACCAGCACAAGCCAGTTCTCTTTTGATGTCATGTTTCCCCTTTTGTCACTTCTCAAGAAGGTTTCCTTGCTAGGTGAATGCTGGACAGTGAGTTGACCAGTGACTTATCCCCTCAGCCCAACTTAAATTTAAACCTGTGCCTTAACGAAAGTTGTGGGTCTTCCGGGGAGTTGTACAGATTACGATGAGGTTCTTCATGCTAAATCACAACTGTCAGGGAAAGTCGTATGAGGCCGTGGTTATCAGAGTGGGCAGGGAGCCGGGAGTACATCGGTCATGCCTAGCACCACCTCCCAGCGACATGGGCCTGCTGAGGTCTGCAGCTCCTGGGTGCAGGACTCTCATCAGCATCCCTGGGCACACGGCCCTGTACCCTTTAGATCCTGTGGGGCAGAGTACACACTTCCTTCCATTCTGCCTGTGCTTGAGGATGCAGCTCTCTCGAAGGTGGACTCAGCATGCCTCTCAGCCATGGGCAGAACCGCAGTCACCAATGTAGCAAAGCGAGGGTGGAGGAAGGAATCCTAAGAGTCACCAGCGACATCACTGAGGTTGATGGTCCCTGCGTTCAGCCCAAAGAAGAGCACTGAGTCACTGACTCCAAGGCCAAGAGGCAAGGTGCTTTATGATTAAAAAGCAGATGCTGTGTCAGGGCAGATATTTCCAGAAATTACTGTATTTCAGTGAGGATTTAGGCTTTTTTCCCCTCTTTTTGAGGGAAAAAGGAAATGAATAAGATTGTGTGCCAGTCGCTAAAGGAGCCAATCCCCGTCTCTCATTTCCCATTTGACTCACAACTTGGTTCTGAAGCTTTCTGTTGAGCTTCTCAAAATATAGAACAAACAAGCTCTCAAGGAGCATAAATGTTGTTCTATATGCAAATACTTTCATGAACACAAGGAGAAGAAGAAATACACCCAGAAAAGTGTGGGTTTCCAGGCAGCCTTCAGTGCACGTCATCGCTGACCATCTCAGGCAAGCTCTTTTGATCACCTGTGTGGGTGTCACAGCAGCAGGCTGTCCTGGGCAGATCACAGCAGAATCCCCTAAGCCCTGACCGTCTTGTTCCCAGGGGGAAGCTTCATAGGGCACAGGGACAAACCAGGAGGACTCTGCCCAGGGAGGCAGGCAGGGGTGAGGGGTCCCCTGGGCATGCACAGGATTTGGGGTCTAAACAGCCTGGCCCCTGCAAGCCTGTGCTTCCTCATCCATCACCAGGCGAGCACACCCAGCTTACAGCGAGGCCCCTCTGCTGCAGAGTGGGGCAGCTGTCACCTAGGGCTGCAGCCTGAGACTGCCCTTCCTTCCCTCTGCCCCGTCACCCACACCCCCCACCAGGGTGGTAAGGGACGCCATCCGTGTTTCTTCCAGCTTCACATGCCCTCATCCTTGTTTGTGTCTGCAGCATTTGCTCCGATCCCGTTCGGAGGGATTTACCTGCCCTTGGAGGTACCTCCCAACAGATGCCACTGCTCACCTCTGGTTCTTGCCTATGATCAAGCGCATTTCTCTGCCCTTGTGTCTATGGAGCAGAGAGATCAGCAAAGAGAACAAGGTATGCCTGCCGCCACCTGAGAGACAATGCACGCTGGAGGAAGGGGGGGGGTGCAGAGGAGGGTACCAGGAGGGGGAATGTGAGCCGTCCCTGGGAGGCACACCAGTGCACACTCAGTAGTGATGGGTTTTATATGAAACTACCATATGCGTGCATAAATGACATCACTGAAACTAACAATGTCAAAGACAACTTTTAATTTAAAATATGAAGCAAGTTAATAATTCCACCACCCTTAGATAGCCTTTACTGTTGTTCCCTTTGACATGTATGCATATTTTATGTGGATATAACTTAGATGTAAATTTTTAAAAAAGCACCTCTAGTGCAGGGGTCAGCAAGCTACAGCTCACCGCCTATTTTTGTAAATAAAGTTTTATTGGAACACAGCCACTCATTCATTGACATATTGTCTGTGGCTACTGCATTTGCACTGTGATGGCAGAGTTGAGAAGCAGCCACAGAGATTGTGTGGCCTGCAAAGACTAAAATATTTACTAACTAGCAGTTTATGGAAAAAGTTTGCCAACATCTCCCCTAGAATAGCTTTTGGATCAAAAGATCGATATTTCCCTTTAAACCGTTGCAAGTGAGTTTCCTGCCAGTAGCCATTTCAATGCTGCAACGGGCTCACCAGGCTGGCCCCACAGGCTGTGCACTGCACACTTCCAACCACCAGTGAGACAGACTCAGGTGGGGCATGTCTTCAGTCAATGCATTATGTGTCTGCTGTGGAAATGGAGGGAGTTTGTTTGGAATGGTTGCTGTTCTCTCATGTTAGCTACTGATGGATGTGTGACTAGCTGAGCAAAGAGGGGAAACTCTTCCTTTTGTTACTTGCTTCTGGTTTAGACAGAGAATCTCCCAGGAGACTAAAGGACAGGCAGGACTGACTAGTTTCAGGGTCCCTGCCATTGGGTGCAGTTCCCGGAAACCTGTGGTGACTCTTCAGGCAGAGATGTGAGTCCGGAAGGAAAAGGAGAGCAGGGCTGCAGCCAGCTGTACTGGGAATGTCGTGCCTTTTTCTATATTATTTACAGACTTCTCACTTTGGCCACAGAAAAAAATATTTAATCGTTACAGCCTTGGAGGCGTTTTGCCTTTTCTGTTGTCTCTTAGCTTTTTGGCTAGTAAATGCAGGCACTTCCCTCGTGGGTTTTGGCTTTTCTTAGTGGGTTCCTGCAGCTCTTGGGAGGTGGGAGGGGCCCTTCTCACGACCTGGCATCCAGGCCAGGAGCTGGGCCTCCCTGTCTGGTCTCAGAGAGTTCCTGGGTCAGGGAGAGACAAGTCCCAGGGCTGGCACCTCTGACTGCTGACCACAGGAATCAGACACCCAGGCCCTCCTCACAGAAGGCATGAGCTCTTGGTGTTTTCAAGGCAAACATGAAGGCTCCCTTTGACAGAAGGACAAATGTGGAGGGGGTCTCACACGGCCCATCTCAGGGAAGTGTTGCAGAGACGTGAGTAGTTTCCCTTCTGAAGACTTGTTTTTCCCAAAAGTGGGTTCTGGTCCCAGTGCTGGGCGCTGTGCGGCTGTGGCGTGGGCTCCTGAAGCTCCACCCGCTGGGTTACTCCTCGGAGCTGTGCTGGTCCCTGCCTCTTGTGGCCCGGGCTGCACATTGACCCTCATGACCCACGCAGGGCAGGAGCTGTGGTGCCACCTTCTGCACAAGCAGAAGTGAAGCACGTATAAGTGGCTCCCACGGGCTGCATAGATTCTGTGGGGCATGTCAGGTCCTCACGCTGGAGAGAACACAAATGCTCTGCAGACTTTGAGCTTTAAGTATTGCTACCAACACGTCCCCTCGCCGAGCTGGTAGGTGCAGCCCTGTTCCCCACATCTCACGTTGGCCTGCAGTAGAGTGGTACTGCAGTCTTTGTTTGGGGGTGGGGAGTACCAAGGGTCAGTTCACTGAATGTGTGTTAAGCACCTGTTACATCCAGGTTTGGGGGACCCAAAGATGACAGTGTCCCTGCCTTGGGATCTCACCACCTTGTTCGGGAGACAGGCAACCCCATCAAGCCACCGTCCAGGCAGCGTGTGCGCTGAGCAGGCACGAGCCCCATACAGGAGGAGAGCAAGTATTCCAACTTGGAAGAACAGACAGATGGACAGACACATGAGAGAGGTGGACTTCCATGTGTGATGTCCAGAGGCCAGGACCAGGGGACATAATGGGCCTGAGCAAAGGTGCTGGGGCTGCTGAAGGAATGTCGTCGGCATAGCAGAGCAAGCATACATTGTAGGAACGTGTCGTCGGGCACAGAGAGGCCTGGGCGCTGCCACTTCCTTGCTGCATGGCCTGAGGGATGCCAGGTGACCCCCCGGCCTGTCCCCTTGTCTGTCCCCCAGTGCAGTGACACCCTCCTCCCTGGGTGCTGAACCATTGTCCTTCCCTTCCAACCTTCGATCCCCTCGCCCCTCCCTTGTCCTCTCACCTTTCCTCTTTCCCTTCCTCTTCCTTTCTGCTCCCTCTCCACATTTGCTCACTTTTCATTTGACATGTTCAGGGACAGCACCACTTAATTATGAAGAGACCATCACGAGACGGTTCCTCTACTCACTGGAGTCATCAGTTATCTTGCTGCTCACCTCTAGGAACAGCATTGCCTGCCCCGAAGCCAGGCCTGTCCCCTGATCCTTAAATGTTGTTTCAAAGATAAACCTAAAGGCTTTGAGTATCTCCCTCTCTGGCCACCATTAGTGCCCAGCGTCTCCCCAAAAGGACCTGCTGTAGGTGAGGAAGAGGGTAGACGCTGTCGAGGGAACCCATCACCAGAGGAAGCCAACTCCAGGGCTCCTCTGGGGCATCTTCCTTCCTTCCTGCCCTACAGCAGAGCCTGCAGGGGCCTTTCTGCAGACACCAGATCCTAGCCATTCAGCCATTGTTACCCAGTTGTTGGGGATGATGGTGAGAGGCTGAGAGGATGTCAGGAGCCCACCGGGGGAACAAATTCAGCCTCTCTTCTCAGCCCTTACAAGGCCAGGGAAAGGAAGCAATCACAGAAAGCCATGATATAAGCCCCCAAAGGAAGATGTGTCCTGAATAGCATTAGGCTGCAAGGGGCTCAAATGAGAAAGCGGCCGCTGCTGCATCTATAACAGGGAGTCCTGAGGTAGGTGGGCCACGGCTGGTGCAGGGCTCTAGACAGTCTCAGGGCCCCAGGCTTCCTGCCTCTCTCTGCTCCACCATTCTTGTCATGTGGTTTCAGCTTCATGGTCATAGGACGGGTGCTGCAGCTCCAGGCACTGCATCCAAATGCCTTCTTTTCCTGAAAGGTTGTCTTTTCCTTCGGGAAGAAAACCTTCCCCAAGAACTCACGCTGGCATCTTACTAACCAAAGCTGTGCTCCACAGTGTCCCGGCTGCAGAGGAGCCTGAGAAGTGAGTACAGCAGAGGAAGGAGGGGATGAGGTGGTCGGTGGGGGTCCAGTGAGTCAGCTCCAAATCAGGGAGAGGGTGTGATGTTTCCAGGCAGTTCCATCTGGACTGTCCTCTCTCTTTCACCAGCGATGACTGCCTCATCTGGAGAAAGGCACAAGTGCAGAAATGAGTCCTTTACCAACTAGACCCTCTGGAAATAAATCACTGTCAGCTGTTGGGCTCTCAACCCCCAGAAAGCTTGGTGCATGAGACTGTCAATGCCATGCTACTTAAAAGAAAACCTCCTCTCTCTAAGCGCAGAGAGATAAGCAGGCACTCCTTCCAGCGCCACTCAGCACCTTCGGGTCTCACAGTTCAGGGGCTGCCGTGGGGGAAGGCTGGTGCACATTGTGCAGTCCGGGCAGTGGCTGGTACCCCCACAGGAGGAAGGGGAGAGTTTGGGGGTCCTGGTGAAAGTGAGACCTGGCGCCAGGCGGCTGACTTGATGGCATTTGCTTGTGCTTCCCACATCTGAGTGCCACCTGGTGGTTTCATGTCCAGAGACTTTCTCTCCTAGAGCCCTGGGCCAGTGCCAGGATCCTCCCAAGAGGAGCGCGGCTCCAGACCCACGGCCTCCCGAGCCCTTCTGAACTGAGAACGTGGCCAGGCACAGGGCTTTCCCTCCCTCCTTAAAGAAAGTCTCTGTGTCTTCAGGCTGTTCCTTCTGGCTGTGTCAGACTCTGCCCCCAGAGAGCGGGGGCCTTTGCTGAAACAGGAAGCTTTTTACAGACACTGAAGTCACCACCCCCACAGCGTCCTCGCCTGCGAGGACAGGCAGCCAGTGAGAGGAAAGTCAGCCTGAAAACCATTTTCCTGCCTCCTGGCCCTTCCCTGCTTTTCCTCCTCCAGTGTTTTCACTGTAAGCATCTTTGCCACAAACATTTTCGCTGCACAACTAATTGGCCATAAAGGCAATTTTGCCATACGAGATGAAATAACTGGTTGATTGATAGTTCTGGTCTCATTTGGTTGCAAATGGTTTTCGTTTGGTTCATATGGTTTTTCTTTAGTTTCATTTGGTTACATATATGCATCCCAGTGTTTGGATGAAATTGATCCCTCTCTTAATGAAGATATATTACGGAAAAAAAGAAAAAAGTGCGAGATGCCAAACGACGAGATGAATCAACAAGCCAAAAAAAAATTGTATAATACTATGAGCAAAAGACTTAGAAGACAAAGTGTTTATGTAACAATCCACAAAATAAAATCCATTCTTTGCACAGTATTGCTGTGCATGAATCTACACCATATTTAAATATTCCAATATTTGTATTCAAATATTTTACATTTTCACTTTTCTCAGCTGAGTCTTTTTAATTTTGTTAGTAATTTTTCATGTTTCATTATGTCCTTTTGAATGTCCGTCTTTTTACTTTTCGTGATTTTATCTTTTACGGCAAAATCGCTGTATGGCTAATTAGTTGTGCGGTGAAACTGCTTGTGGCAAGAGCACTTTTGGCGAAAATTCCTGGAACCCCCTGCCCCACCTCTCTCTCCATTCACAGGGTCCCTGGGGCCAGTTAGAACTCCTTCAGCTTCAGGTAACCAAAACCCATCTCAGTGTGGCTTAGACAAGAAGGCGTTTGTTCTCTCATGTACCCAATAGTCTGGTAGTGGCAGGCCTCTGGGACAAGTTGAGCACTTCAGGAACATCGGAGATGACCAGGCCCCCCGTCCCACCCTGCAGCCTCCCTCCTTCTGTGTGGGGCAAGCCACTGCCACCCTCCCCAGCATCAAGCAGACACTGTTTGCCCCAAACTCCCACGCCTGAGAGCATGTCCAGATCCGGAGCAGGAAGTGTACACAGAGATACTAGAGCTTCTTGTCCTGGAAGAAAACAAGACATCATCAGGGACCACTAGGTGGTCTCTGAAGGACTCCTGGGCTGAGTGGCCGAGGCTCCTACAGGACAAGAGGGACGGTGAGGATCCTAAGTAGAATAAGTGGAAACACGATGAAGATAATTCACTCCACGGATTCATAATGCTACTCTGAGAAACGCTCACTCATTACTCTGCAGGATGCTCCTCCAGGCCATGTATAACTTTGGAAACATAAATAGCAGGAAAGCATCAGTCCAAATCCTGCGTCTCCTCAGTGAACTGGTGAGGGGGCCTCTCTCTGAGTTGAGGTATGCTGGCTTATGAAGGGAGAGGCAATAGCATTGTTAAGGGTTGAATTTATATGTTCAAGTCCTAACCCCCAGTACCTCAGGATATGACTGTATTTGGAGATAGAATCTTTAGAGGGGTAAAGTAAAATGGGGTCATTAAGGTGGACCCTACCCCAGTATGACTGCTATCCTTATGAGAATAGGGGATTAGGACACAGACACACACAGAGGGGGGACCACGTGAGGACATAGGGAGAAGACAGCCATCTACAGACGAAGGAGAGAGGCCTCAGAAGGAACTGACTCTGCTGACACCTTGATCCTGGACTTCCAGCCTCCAGAATTGTAGGAGAATACATTTTTCATTGTTTAAGCCACCCAGTCTGCGTTGCTTCGTTACAGCAGCCCAAGCAAACTGTTAATACAGACAGAATGAGAATACCACATTCTTCAAGCCCAAGTGAATGGTTGAGTCGAGACAAAAATCAGCAAATACCATAAAACTTGGTTAAAAAAAAATTTTTTTAAAGCACATCTTCAGAATTTATTGGAATCAAGGAACGGTTCTGTTGCCTCTCAGATCTCTCATGATCTCTTTCCCACCTAGGATCTTGACCCACACAGTGTCCCAGATTCTTATGGAGGATCTTTCTTCCCAGGCTGCCTGCCTCGAAGCTGGAACCAGCCTTGACCCCCACCGCCACCCACACACCCTATGGCTTGGCCAGCTGGGTGCCCGGGAGGAGGTATTACAAAGCTTGTGGGTAATTCTGCTTGGAATTCCAACCAAACCTGGACCTTCCCACTGAGAACCAGTCAGATCCAGTGGCATCTGTACTTTGGCTTCCAACCCTAAATCAGAGCTAATGAGAAACATACAGTGCAGAGGACGGTGCCCTGCCACACCTCTGAGCTGCCCCTTCCCCACAGAGCCACCATGTCCAGGATGAGGGTGTATCGGAGCTTGGAAGAAGATCCTGATCATCAGCCAGCGCAATGCCTCAGCTGTGCCCTAGGCAGGAGAGACTCACACAGGGCACTTGACCAACCAAGGGCACAAGTGGGGCTTGAATCCCCGTGTCCTGACTCCTACCTGAGACTTCTTCAACATCTGTTGGAAATTTAAGAAAAAAAGAAGAAGAAATAAAATGACTACTGGACCCTTCATAGGAGGTAGAAGGGGAAATGCCCGCTCACTGGTGAGAGGCAAAAGTGTGTTCCTGCCACCACCTCTTGGTCCCCAGGAGAAGGCTGACAGGAGAGAGACGGCCTGGGGCTCCCCCAGTCTCCTGCACCTTCCCCTCCCTGCCATCACGCCCATCTCCTCCCGCAGCCTGGACCCACACCCAGGAGCAGAGAGGTTCCCTCTCACACCATGTGTGGCTGCTGAGCAGAGGCCAGCTTGAGCCAGAGGCATCAGCAAGGGTCAGCACGAAGGCCTGGCCCTGGCCCCCTCTCCCACAGGTAGGCCGCACTAATGTGCCTCTTTGGAGCTCCTTTCTCCCTGTCCTGATAGCCTCCCTGACTAGACTGTTGTGACCAGTAAATGAGATATTTGATTGCTCCAGGGCAACTCAGAGAGTCAGCATAAACTGTCACTCAACACATTTGGGTGAGCATTGACCGTGCAGGCACTAGGTGGGTGGTGCAAAGATCAGGCAGCACCTGCCCACAGAGCGCAAGCCATCACATGGAGAGGAGCCTCGAGACCAAGAGGACTCAGAGGGGAGAGCTGAAGGTGCCGCCCAAGGAGGTGGCGTTTCACAGCACAGACCCACACAGTAAGCCCAGTGGAGCGCTCAGGGCCCAGATGTGCACTGGCTGGTCCTGGCTCTGGGAGAAGCCCCCTCAGCCCCACGGGGGAGGCCCAGGTGTTCAGAACCTCGAAGGAGCTGACATGTGCCTTGGGAGGCTGGGGATAAGAAGGCATCGCTAAGTGGAGAGAGAAGGGGAGGGCATTTCGAGTATATGGAGCCCAGGAGTCCATTCAGACATCAGAACATCTGGGTTCAGATTATCCAGTCTGGACATTTCTGGGTCAGCTCATCACCATCACCTTCTTGACCAACAGATGCTTGGTTCAGATCTGTTAGTAGCTTACTAAGTGTTATGTGAGCTCCCTGGCCCCTCAGGGGCCAAATGCTTATACAGGGGGATTCTGGGACCCCTTATAACCAGTGGTGGATTCTTCAAAAAGTAACATTCTGGGGTCGGCATGGTGGCATAGCGGTTATGTTCACACCCTCTCCTTCAGGGGTTCGCAGGTTTGGATCCCGGGCACAGACCTACGTACCGCTTATCAAGCCATGCTGTGGCAGGCATCCCACCTATAAAGTACAGGAAGGTGGGCACGGATGTTAGCCCAGGGCCAATCTTCCTCAGCAAAAAGAGGAGGATTGGGGGGCCGGCCCTGTGGCATAGCAGTAAGTGTGCGCGCTCCGCTGCGGCGGCCCGGGGTTTGGATCCCAGGCACACACCAACACACTGCTTGTCAGGCCATGCTGTGGTGGCATCCCATATAAAGTAGAGGAAGATGGGCACAGATGTTAGCCCAGGGCCAGTCTTCCTCAGCAAAAAAAAAAGAGGAGGATTGGCATGGATGTTAGCTCCGGGCTGATCTTCACGTAAAAAACAAAAAAGAGGAGGCTTGGCAACAGATGTTAACTCAGGGCTAATCTTCCTTACCAAAAACAAAGTAATATTCTGCGAGCTCTAGTAGATCCAGGCCCCAGCAGATATTTGGAATGTGGCTAATCCTCACAACTCCATTTCAGGAAATGAGGGGTCTTCTCACTGGATGGTCCAGCAGAGCAAAGGGCAGGCCTGCCAGTTACACGGTAGAGGGTACAAAAGCCTAGCAGGGTGCCAGGCAGTCCAGGTCTGGGTCTGGGGGACAAGCAGCTGACTCCTGGTCAGGGGGACAGGCTGTGGGGCGTTCCAGCTCTCCCTTGTATACCCCATGTGGGCCTGAGCTGCAGGAACATTCATTCAACAAATGTTAACTGAGAAGGTACTTATATGACAGCACAATTCCAGGCACTTGTGACTGTGACAGTTAAATGGGGTAAGCTGGTGTGCTGAGTCCCTGGGGTTGGATTCCCTCCTTCCCAGGGGCAGGCCCCAGTGGCAGCCAGGCCTCAAACATGGGTCCGAGCAGAGCGAGCCTCACTAGGTGACCTGGGTTCCTGCTGAGATGGCTCAGAAGTGGGCACTGCAAGCTCCAGTGCCAGGTGCCCCAAACTCAAGGACTGGTGTCCCCAGCCTCGAGGCCTCTGGGAGGAGGGTCCCAGGAGGGTGCCAGTGGGGCTCTTTGTCATGCCCGCAGTGCCCCATCATGCCACGCAGGATGCTGGAGCAAGAGAACAAAGTCCCAGCCTGTGCCCCTAAGTCACACAGCATCTCAATGAGGAGAAGAATGTGAAAACCGCAGTAACACCGCAGTTTCCAGGATGGGACCAGGCCTCCAAAATCAAGACAAGAGACTCTCAGACCACAGTGGGGCTCCAGGCTCAGGAGCAAGCTGGCCAGGCTGCAGAGCCTCATGGGAGGCGGGAGACGTGAGACCAGGAACACAAAGCTTCAGGACACCTGCTGGTCCCCCACCACCTAGTGTGGCTGTCACACAGCCACCATGGTGCCCTGCCCCATGCAAAGGACACTTTGTGGAGAGCGCCCCCCAGGCCTCCCAGCACCCCAGGACAGAAGCCAATAAATACAGTCATCACAGGCCCCACAGAGAGCAGTCACCTTGTCCTTGATCTCAGGAACGATGTTGTAGGAGCCTCGGAATGAGATAAGAACGTATCCTAGGCTGTGACATGGGGCTTCCTTCTTCCCATCACCCCGTTCCTCCTTCTCCTTGGCCCAGTGTCTCTCATCCAAGCTCTTGAAGGCTTAAAAATACATGAGGCGTTCTTTAAACCTCTCATCTAAGCGCCTTCCCCTGCTTTGAAACAACCTTCTGAAAGAACCCACTGTTCTCTTCTAGCTCTTTCTGCCTCAGCCCAGCACTCCGCACCAGCTGCTGAGGTTGGCCATCTTCGAAAGCAGGAGCCCTCCTGTGCCCTACAGGCCAGGACTGCACACACATGGGGAGAGGGGAGGGCTTGTGGTGAGAAGGTTGGATGCTGCAGGGATTAGCCAGGTGTGGGCAAGCTGAGTGTGCAAGGCTTTGCCAATTCATTTTAGGACTTTTTAAATAAAAATTATGCATGTTTTCTTGGTAGGTTCCACAGATAATGGTCACCCTCTTTCTCCAGAGGAGGATGTTAGTCCTTTGCTCCCAGGACACCCTGGGCCCTGGTCCTCCAGCTTCAGGAAGGACTCTGCGTGGGCCTCCCTGCCACCATGTCTTCAAATGGCCCCCAGGGGGCGCTCTGTAAAACTCAGATCTGGGGGTCCTCTCAGAACCTGGCTCAGCGCTGTCATGTTTGCCGCTGCATAAATGTGTGAGCTATGAAAAAGCAAATTGATTAACAGGAGTGTAGTTGTTCATCAAAACACAGAACCTTAGAAAGAACTTTTTTTTTTTTTTGTGAGGAAGATCAGCCCTGAGCTAACATCCATGCCGCTCCTCCTCTCTTTGCTGAGGAAGATTGGCCCAGAGCTAACATCCGTGCCGATCTTCCTCCACTTTATGTGGGACGCTGCCACAGCACGGCCTGACAAGCAGCGCGTCAGTGAGTCAGATCCAAACCCCGGGCCGTCAGCAGCGGAGCGTGCACACTTAACCACTACACCACAGGGCAGCCCCAGAAAGAACTTTTAAATCATCTAGCCCCTCCCTTTTGTGACAAACATTTCGTAACGTACTCTTTGTTATTCCTGAAATGAAAATGGTGGATAATATTACCTATTTTGGAATAAAATCAATTTAATACCCTAACATAAGGGAACTAAAGGAAAGTAACCTATAGTCTGCATTTCAGTCTGTAAATGTTCCATCACAACCACACCATGAGACTCAGCAAAGCAGGCACACACCCACACCTGTGTGTAGAATCCCCACGCCTGCCTCGTTACACAGGCAGGGGTACAGGTGTGCTGAGCTGGGGCCTCAGGTACCTCAGGAGGCTCTGCAGGCAGCAACAGGATTCTCCAAAGTGATAACTAACTCTCAGTAAAGTTCCAGTCAAGCCAAGTGACCCCTTGCCCGTCTACACAGCAGCTGCTCCCCCATGACCTTTGGTGGCTCTAGAGCGGTGCAGAACCCATGCAGTGTGTGGACGGCAGCTGCAGGCTCAGCCAGCAGGTTGCAGTGGGCAGGGCCGGGTGCAGGGGTCTGGCTGGGTCTGCACCCCACGGTCACACTAATGCTTGTGTGTGCTTCCTCTGCACGGGCGCTCTTCTTGGTCCTTTCCAGGGGCAGCTATTGAACCCTCCCTGTTTTCTGTCCCCACTTGACAGAGGAGGAAACCAAGGAAAGAGGGGCCATCCCTACGGAATGGTGCAGCCAGGGAAGGGTTGCTAGGACAGGTTGGTGGGGTGGATGGTGGGGCTTCCAAAAAAGGAGACTTGACTGAAGAGGGTGGTGATCGGGGAGCATGCATCTCCCAGAGAGGAGGTACAGGAAGTGGTCCCCCAAGTCAAGGCTTGCTTGGGATAAACCAGCATCTCGCACCTGGTGACTCAGGGACCCTCAGGACTGGAAAAAGTGGGAGGGTGCTCTGCTTCATGAAAGATGTTTATGCCCCTTGTTTCTATCCTTTTTTTTAAAGTCAATATATAAGGTAATTATTTAAACAGTTTTTTCCTCCTAAATTTTCCTCCTATTTGATGCACAGCTCACAGTTAAGGTAAATGTCAATCTATATTTTATTATTCCTCAAACCAAGAATAATGTAACATTTCATTTCCAATCTATTTGACAACAAACCATGCTTTTTCATACATTATTGATTTATAATAATCAGCACCCATCTTTTGTTAAGTAGAAATGTGTCTTAACATGTTATGAATATTATTAAATATTCCATTTAAATGAATTTTAATAATACAATTTTGTTAATATAGTGATCTAAAATAAAGTGATTTTAGGGGGCTGGCCCAGTGGCACAGCGGTTAAGTGCACACGCTCCGCTGTGGTGGCCCAGGGTTCAGATCCCAGGCGTGCACCAATGCACAGCTTGTCAAGCTATGCTGTGGCGGCATTCCATATAAAGTGGAGGAAGATGGGCACGGATGTTAGCCCAGGGCCAGTCTTCCTCAGCAAAAAGAGGAGGATTGGCGACAGATGTTAGCTCAGGGCTAATCTTCCTCACAAAAATAAAAAATAAAAAAATAAAAAATAAAATAAAGTGATTTTAACTCAAAATCACTTTGTTATCATATTCCCATCAAATTGGCCCATCTGTGTACCTGTGTGAATACAATACAGTAATGGAGAAAATACATAACAATGCCTGTTATGGAACATTGTGGTAAGAATCAGATAAGTTTGGGCCGGCCCTGTGGCCTAGTGGTTAATTTCAGCACAATCTGCTTTGGTGGCCCAGGCTCGGTTCCTGGGCATGCACCTACATCACTCATCGGCGGCCATGCTGTGGGGTGACCCACATACAATATAGAGGAAGATTGGCAACAGCTGTTAGCGCAGGGTGAAGCTTGCTCAGCAAAAAAAATTAAAAAAAAAAAAGAATCAGGTAAGTTCATGTGGGCAAGAAGGCTTTAGAAACCAGAAAGTGCCTAAAAAACCCAAATTACTTCCATTGTCTTTGCAATTAGTCTCCCTTCTTTTCAGCTACTTTCTAAGTTTGCAGACTGCCACTGAAAGATAAGCTCAAGATGGGAGTGAAGAGCCAGCTCTGGCTTCCCCGGGGGTCTGCAGCCAGCCTCATTGGACCACATTCCCTTACTGCTCCTCCCAGAGCTCCCGGAGGGCAGCCCCCTGAGGAGTGGGCCCTGCACCTGCAAAGGCTCCTCCCTATGGGGTAAGAGGAAGAGTCTCTGGGGTGGGGGACATCCAGACTTTTAGCTCAGATACCTGCACCCCAAAAGCTGGGGATTAGATGAGGGCTGTCACTTTTTTTTTTTTGATGAGGAATATTAGCCCTGAACTAACATCCATTGCCAATCCTCCTTTTTGCTGAGGAAGATTGGCCCTGGGCTAACATCTGTGCCCATCTTTCTCTACTTTATATGTGGGACGCCTGCCACAGCATGGCTTGATAAGTGGTGCGTAGGTCCGCACCCGGGATCAGAACCTGCGAACCCCGGGCTGCTGAAGCAGAGAATGTGAACCTAACTGCTGCGCCACCAGGCTGGCCCCGAAGGCTGTCATTTTTGACATTGTTGGTTCTTGACCCATGAACCTTGAAAAGGGCCACCTTGAAAAGATGGCCAGGAGCTATGGGCAGGACCGCAAGGCTGTGAGCTCTATCCTCAGCTTGCAGGGGGATGAGAGATGAGAGAGCTGGGTCTTGCTGATTAAATGCCCAAAAGAGTATTTATTCATCAGACATCTGCCTATTGGTTCATGTACCACCCCAGGGACCATCAGCTCAGGGCCCCGAAGCACAGTTCCAAAGAGATGCCAGCTGTGGTCACCTATGTGGAAAGAACTAGCTGAGGGTCTCTCACTAGTAACCCCGAGAACCTGGAGCGACAGAAAGCAGGAGTGTGCCTGAATGCCAGCCTCCGCCTGATGAGTACTGCCCCTCCCTTCCTGAGCTCTGCAGCAGGTACAGACACCTGGCTCCTCTTCGCCCCCATGACTCCCCAAGATGTCCATGCCGCAGGAAAAGCTGCCCCAGGAGCACACTAGCCACCATCTCTGCCCACTCCTGAATGGGCCCCAGCCCCATCTCTGCATGACGTGTGGGTCTCTCCATCAGGCTGCACCAGGCTCCTTGTGGACCTACAGGCTACTGATGTGTGGTGCTGGAGCGCGACATGGCAGTACATCAACCCCTTCAGAAGAGGGGAGAGAGGCAAAGCACAGGGCACCTGTCCTGTCCCCCTCGACGTGGGGAGCGAGCCTCTGGGTCAGCCAGCATGACAGCCTGGCTCTGCTCTCTGAGAAGACCCCCTTGTCATCGTACCCCAGGGCTATGTTTGATGCATGTACGAGGACACCCTGTCAGCACTCACTTTGGGTATGCATTCGGAGCCCAACAACTGCCTTAGGGACTGAACTTCATTAGCCTGAGTGTTTGTTTGGCAGTACAATTCCCTTAACTCTGGTCTGTATTTTTTCCAGTTTTGTGAGTCCATTCGAGCTGCTATAACAAAACACCAGAGACTGGGTGGCTTAAACAACAGATCTTAAACGGCAGAGCTAGTGTCTGGTGAGAGCACTCTTCCTGGTTTGCAGATGGCCACCCCCTCACATGCTCACATGGTGGAGAGAGAGAGAGAGCAAGCTCTCTCCTGTCTCTTATAAGGGCATTCATCTCCTCATCTCCTAAAAACCATCACCCTGGGCATTAGGCGTCAACATATGAACTTGGGAGGGACACAAACATTCAGACCAAAGCAGGATTATTCTGTAGGCTGTTAACCAAGCCAAAGAGCACATCTACATATGAACTTTAAGCTGGAGAATTTGTGTCTGCCACCTGTGGCCTTGCTGCTCTGCCCAGCCCCTTCCTCAGGGGTCTGGCCTCTTCCTTGAGTGCAGGATACCACCACCATCTGACACGGCCCCTTTTATTCCTAAGGGAAGCTGTATAGGAGAGGCCCAGGACCCCCAGGCAGAGGCAAGGCCACATCTACCCCCTCATCCTCTTGCCTTGCAACAGGCCACCTTCAGCATGAGCTCATCTTTCTTGTAACTCATGACTGGGAAGCCACAAGCAGTAGCCGACACGTACAACCACCTGCATTTGTCCTATTTTCCTAGCCCTGCAGACTTGGTAGGCAGGGCTGTGTCCACAGAAACAACAGGTGACCATTTGACTGAACCTTTGGGTCTTGCTTCACAGAGGCACAGACTTCCCGCCCCAGAGCAATGGAATTCGCACTCCGTGTCCCTCCTCCCTCCACATGCCACATTGTAGGAACCAGATTCCATGTCAGGAGGATTTGGGCTGTAAGTAAGAGAAGACAACTCAAAATGACACAAAGAATAAGGGGGTTTGTAGTCTCTCATAGCGAGAAATCTGGTGGTCAGCAGTTGGTTAATTCAGGGGCTTGACACTGTCAAAAGCCTGGGCCCTTTCTGTCTGTCCACTTTCCTCAGCTGGCCGCCTCTTGTCCTATAGGTGTCCCTCATTGGTCAGGATGGTGGTGGTAGCTCCAAGCATCATATCCTCACATAAAACATGAAGAGGTCGGAAGAGAGACTGGCCCTTCCTTGGGTTCCTTTTTCCCAGGAGTTCTCCAGCTGACTTTGTCTTACATCTCGCTGATAGATTTTGTCACAGGCTTTGCCTCAGAAGTCACAGGCAAGAGGAAAATGAGTCAACTGTGAATCCCTTAGAGCCACCCTGACCTACCCTCATGGCCCAGAGTGAGGGGTCTACTAGTGAGGAGGCAGGGTGGGCGGCCAGTGGCGACTGCTACCCCGGCCCCCCGGTCCTCAACAATTCCTGCCTCTCCCAAGACATTTTCCAGAGGCCTCTCCAGAGCAAAATCCTCTTAGAAGGGGTATTTATCACACCGTGCTATTTCACCTTTTCCAAAGTTCCCCGTATGTGATCTCCTTTGACCTTCACAAAACCCCGAGGTTTAGTGAAAGTGGGGCAGAGGTCATCCCAAGTTCTGCTCCTTCTCTTGTCCTCCCCACACTCCACAGTCATGGGGCTGCCGCCTGAACCCCATTCCTGTACTCCTTTCTGCTACACCTCACAGGCTTTTTTACACTGGGATTGGCAGATGGGCTTCAGAGAGACACTGACCCAGCTGAAATTCTTGGCAGAATTGTGAATGTGCATATAAGAGAGAAATGCTCAGTAAATCAAAAAGTTAATATATATATGTGTGTGTATACATATATATAATTATATGTGTATGGGGGTATATTTATAAATGTTGCACACATACCTGAACCACTTTAACTGAAAGCACACATGGACCTTTATTCCTCAGTTGTATGCTCAGGGGTGAGGGACAGAGACTCTGAAACCTGACGGCCTGAGTTAAAATCCTGGCTTGGGGGGCCAGCCTGGTGGCGCAGCAGTTAAGCGGGCGTGCTCTGCTTCGGCGGCCCGGGGTTCGCAGGTTCGGATCCTGGGTGTGCACCGTCACACGGCTTGTCATGCCATGCTTTGGCAGCGTCCCATATAAAGTAGAGGAAGATGGGCATGGATGTTAGCCCAGGGCCAGTCTTCCTCAGCAAAAAAGAGGAGGATTGGCATCGGATGTTAGCTCAGGGCTGATCTTCCTCACAAAAAAAAAAAAAAAATCCTGGCTTGGTAACTAAGTGTCTGGACAACTTTGGACAGGACAGTTAGCACCTCTGGGCTGCCATTTCCTCTTCTGTCAGGTGAAGAGAATGACAGTGGAGACTCCACAGGTAGCTGGGGATTGTGTGAGTCGACTCCGTGTAGAGTGTGCATGTAGTAAGCACTGGACACCTTTCTGTTGTCACCTGGAGGAGGCGTCTTTCTAGTTGTTGGTTTTTGCAGAAATCATTCCTCTAATGCTCCCACCTCCGTTTCACTTTGGGTTTCTTTCAAATGGAGCAAAGCCCTGAGCATGTGCAAAGCAGTCTCCATGGAGACTCTCCCAGCTTTCATGGTGAACATGTCCAGTCTTTCTTGGCTGCCTCCTGCATGCAGTGCTGTACCAGCGTGCATCAGTTGGGAGTGTCCAATACCAGGGCAGACAATAAGGGGGAGCATTGTCCAGAGAGGATTTTAAAGCAACAATAAAATCAATTCAAAGTCGGTCTGCTTTGTATCATCACTATGCCCTGCAAGTCTAAATAATATTGGTGATAAAACCCTGCCACTGGGGCAGGCTGTCCCCACTGCCCCACCCTTGATCTACCAGTGCCTCGTACCTACACCTAGTTCCACTTGCCCTCTAAGGAATCCACTTGATTTTCATAGAAAGCACAACTCGCCTTCATGGGTTTAATGTGCTAAGTACTTGAATTGCTTAATGACAGCAGCAGTGCAACCATGCTAGACAGGAGGGGACAGGCACAGCATGGCACCCTCACAGTGCATCCAGCATTGATTGCCATGGGCCTGAGCAGGTGACCCCCTGGAGCAGCACCCCCAGCCCAGCCTCCTTAGGGATCCCTGGGCAGCACCATCTATGTCCAGAGGAAATGGACAGCTTCTGATAACGTGAGGTCCACCGAGAGAATTTCCTCTGGGAACATTTTTCTGGGGAAAAAGTCTGTGGGAAAGAAAGCATTGCCAAATCAGAACCCAGTGGACAGTCTGGAACATGAGGTCCCGGGCAGCATCTCAAGCAGGAACTAGCCACTCCCCTTGCAATAGTGGGGGGTAAAGGGCTGCCATTGCTGCCTCAAGGTTTCATGAAGCAAACCCTCATTAAACAAGTCTGATTTTTCTCAGAGGCACAAGGATGCAAAGTCCTTGCCCAACCAAGGAGTCTACATCAGGCTAAGCAGACACTGGTGCCAGAGCCAAGGCTGCCATGTGGGGTGGGAGCAGAGAGAAAAGGGGGACAACAAAGACTGCCTTTCGGAGGGTTCATGGTCTTCACTGGCCAGATCCTGAACGTCCTGAAGCCCGATGTCCTGTCTTTCTCCTCTCTGTGTCTCCAGCACCAAGACACCTGGGAGACATGTAATAAATGTTGAATGAATGAATGAGATTAGATGCTCCCAGTATACTAATTTCAGATAATTCAGAGAAAGGCAGTGTGACATAGCAGTGGAAGAAAAAAAAACTGCACATTGTGAAATAAGGCAGACTTGTGTTTAAATCACAACCCAACTGTGTCTTGGGCAAGTGACTTATGTACCAGAGCCTTCATTTCCTCTTCTGCAGAGTGGGAACAAGAATCCTGTAACTGGTGTAGGAATTCTAAGTGATGAATATAGAGCTCCTAACACAGTACCTAGTACAGACAGAGGGTTAGGTACATGGATCAATGGAACAGACAGAGAACCCAGAAATAACCCCACACAAATACACTCAGCTGACTTTGACAAAGAAGCAATTCAGTGGAGGATGGATAGTCTTTTCAACAAATGGTGATGAAGCAATGGGACATCCATAGGCAAAAAAAAGAAGCATCTATACCTAAACCTCATTTATACAAAAATAATTAACTCAAAATTAATCATAGAATAAACGTAAAATGGGCAGCTACGGACTAGGTCTAGATGAAGAGCTCTTAGACATGGTACAAGAGCATGATCCAAACAGAAAAAATAGATAAATTGGACCTCTGCTCTTAAAAAAAAAAAAAAGAAAGAAAGAAAGAAAAAGAAAAGACAAGCTATAGACTGGAGAAAATATTTGAAAACCACATATCAACAAAGGACTTGTATCTAAATTATACAAAGAATTCTCAAAACTCAACAGTAAAGAAAACCCAAACAATCCAAATAGAAAATGGGAAAAGACATGGACAGATATTTTAACAAAGAGGAGATACAGATGGCAAATAAGCACATGAAAAGATGGTCAACATTAGAACCACAATGAAATATCACCACATACCTGTCAGAATGACTTAGATCTTAAAAAATGACAACACCAAATGCTGGAAAGGATGCAATGTAACCGGATCGCTCATTTATTGCTGGTGAGAATGTAAAATGGTACAGCCACTCTGGAAAACAGTTTGGCAGCTTCTTATAAAACTAAACATCACTTACCATATGCCCCAGAAATTGTACTCCTGGGTATTTATCCCAGAGAAATGAAAAGTTATATTCACACCAAAGCCTGTACATAAACGTTTACAGCTGCTTTATTTGTAACAGCTAAAAACCAGGAACAACCCAAATGTCTTTCCCGAGTGAATGGTTCAACAAACTGTGGTACATCTATACTATGGAACCCTGCTCAGCAATAAAAGGAATGAATATGACACATGCAATTACTTGGGTGGATCTCAAGGGAATTATGCTGAATGAAGAAAGCCAATCCCAAAAGATTGCATACTGTATGGTTCCAGTTATGTAGCATCCTTGAAATGACAAAATTACAGAGATGGAGAACAGATTAGTGGTTTTGCTAGTCAGGGCTCTCCAGAGAAACTGAACCAATAGGCTACATATAGATATATATAAGAGGAGATTTATTATAGGAATTGGTTCACATAATTATGGAGGCTGAGAAGTCCCACCATCTGCCATCTGCAAGCTGAAGAAAGAGGAAAGCTGGTGATGTAATTCAGTCTGAGTCCAAAGGCCTAGAACTAGGAGCGACGATGTCCAAGTGCAGGAGAAGATGGATGTCCCAGCTCAAGGAAAGAGAGCAAAGTCCTCCTTCCTCCTCCTTTTTGTTCTGTTTGAGCCGGAGACAGATTGGATGATGCCTGCCCACATTGATGAGGGTGATCTGCTTTACTCAGTCTACCAATTCAAATGCTAATCTCTTCTGGAAACGCCTCACAGACACACCCAGAAATAATGTTTACCAGCTATCTGGACATCCCTTAACCCAGGCAAGTTGACACATAAAATTAACCATCACAGTGGTGGAGAGGGATTAGAGACAGGGAGAGTGCGCTGGAGGGTGGTGGGCAGGTTTATGAAAGGGTGGAACAAGGGACCCTTGGGATGATGTAACTGTTCTGCATCTTGATTGAGGGGATTGCACAAATCCACAAGTGATAAAATTGCATAGAACCAAATACACACACACACACACAGAGCTGACTGCATGGAAAACCTTTATAACCTGAATACAGTTAGTGGAGTATACCAAGGTCTATGTCCTGGCTGTGACACTGTACTCCAGTTATGTAAGATGTTAGCATTGGGGAGATGGGTACACAAGATCTCTCTGCATTATTTCTTACAACTGCATGTGACTCTATAATTATCTCACAATGGCAAGCTCAATAGTTTAAAATGTGGTCTCAGAATATGATAAACAGGTATTGCCTAGCAAGAATATTAACAACTTAAGATCATTTAAAAACCTAACTTACCATTTCTCCTAACTTCTTAAAATATGGATTTGGGGGCAGTGATTTGGATAATCCAGTGTTTTTTATGGATCTTCTCTAAGAACCAGCTTTTGGTTTCATTGATTTTTGTCTACTATTTTGTTTTCAGTTTCATTGATTTCTGCTTTTATCTTTATTATTTCCCGCCTTCTCTCTTTGCTTGCTTTAATTGGCTATTCTTTTTCTAGTGTCTTAAGGCATAAATTTAGAGTATAAATTTGGAACCTTTCTTCTTATCTATTTTGGCATTTTAATGCTATAAAATTTCCCCTAAGCACTGACAAACTTTTTATGATTTCTATTCTTTTAAATTTGCTAACGTTGGCTAAGAATATGTCCTATCTTGGTGAATAGTTCATGTGTATTTGAAAAGAATGTGTGTTCTGCTCTTGCTGGGTTCTATAAATGTCAATGACTTCACGTTCTCTGGTGATGTAGTTCAGGTGTTCTATATCCTTGCTGATTCTGTTTCTACTTGTTCTGTCAATTACTAAAAGTGGCAAAGTCTCCAACCATAATGGATTTGTCTATTTCTCCTTTCATTTTTGTTAGTATTTGCTTCATGTACACTGAAGCTCGGTTGTTAGGAGCATGCACACATGTAGGATTGTAATGTCCTCTTGGAGAATTAACCCCTATATATTATGTTGTGTTCCTCTATATCTTTGGTAGCAGTCGTTGTTATGGAGTCTACTTTGTCTGACATTAATATAGCCACTCCAGCTTTCTTTTTATTAGTGAATATTTTGTAATCTATCTGTGTCTTTATATTTAAAATGAATTTCTTGTAATCATTATATACTTGAGTTTTGCTTTTACATCTAATCTGACAATTTTGTCTTTTAATTGGTATGTTTTGACCATTTACATTTAATGTATTAATGGTATGGTTAGATTGAAATCTGTCTTCTCGCTAGCTCTTTTCTACTTGTTCCATCTATCCTTTGTTCCTTTTTTCTCTTTTGCTGTCTTCTTTTGGGTTAATTGAGCTTTTACATAGTTCCATTTTTTCTCCACTATTGACTTATTATTATACCTCTATTTTTAATTTGTAGTGATTTCCCCTAGGGTTTACAGTAAACATCTTTAATTAATAAGATTCTATTTTCAAATAATATTCTACTTCATATGTTGTATAAAGATCTAATGACAATGTATTCCCAATCCCTCCCTCCCTCCTTTGTGCTATTATTATCAAGCATTTTACTTTTACATATGCTATAAACACAAAATACACTGCTGCTCTCTTTGCCTTAGATAGTCAGTTATCTCTTTAAGTAATTAAAAGGAAGAATGAATTTTATTTTCACATTCGTTTATTCCATTTCCATCACTTTTCATTTCTTTGTATAAATCCAAGTTTCTACTGGTAGCATATTCCTTCCCCTTAAAGAATTTCCTTTAACGTTTCCTAGTGCAGGTCTGTAGACAATGAGTTTTCTCGTGTGTGTGTGTGTGTGTGTGTGTGTGTGTGTGTGTGTGTGTGTGTGTGTGTTTGAGAAAGTCTTTATGTCTCCTTCATGTTTCAGAGATATTTTTGCTGGGTATAGAATTCTGGATTAGCAGTTTTTTCTTTCAGCACTGTAAAGACGTCACTCCATTGTCTTCTGGCTTACCTGTTTTATCATGAAAAGTCTGCCACATTCTTGTCTTTGTTTCTCTGTATGTAATGTGTCTTTTTCCTCTGGCTGCCTTCAAGAGTTTCTCTTTATCTTTGGTTTTTAGCAGTTTGAATATGCTATGTACAGTCATGTGTTGCTTAACAACAAGGATATATTCTGAGAAATGCATTGTTAGTTGATTTCGTCTTTGTACAAACATCATAGAGTACTTACACAAACCTAAGTGGTATAGCCTACTACACACCTAGGCTATATGGTTCTAATCTTATGGGACCACCAATGTATATGTGGTCCATCATTGACCTAAACCTCATTATACAGCACATGACTGTGTAGGGATTTGTTGTTGTTGTTTCTCCTGCTTGGTTTTTTCTTAGCTTCTTGGATCTGTGGTGGGGTTTGTCATTCATTTTGAAAATATTTAAGTAAATAATGTCAGCCATTATTTGAATGTCAGCCAATATAAAGGATATTTAAATATCCTTTTGTTTTGTTCTCTCTCTCTTTTCCTTCTGGGATTACACTTACACATATCTTAGGCTGTCTGATATTGCCCCATAACTCTTGGGTGTTCTGTTCTGCTCCATCCACACTCTTTTTTCTCTTTGTGTTTCAATTTGGGAAATTTCTATTGACCTATCTTGAGGTTCACAGATTTTTTCCTCAGCTGTGTAAAGTCTACAGATCAGGCCCTCGAAGTCATTCTTTATCTGTATTGTTTTTTCATTTCTAGCATTTCCATTTGACTCTTTCTTTTAGATTTCTTCTCTCTGCTGAAATTAACCATCAAATCCTGCATGGTATCTACCTTTTCTATTACAGTCTTCAACTTATTAATCAGTTATTTTAAATTCCACATCTGATAGCTTCAACACCTGTGTCATATCTGAGTCTTGTTCTGTCAACTGCTTTGTCTCTTGTCAGTGTTAGTTTTTTCTTGTCTTTTCTTATTCTGAAAGTTTTTTGTTGAAAGCCAGCCATCTTGAGTAGTACATCGTTTTGATTCCTGGAACTAAGCATGCCTTCCTTTTTGCCAGGTCTTTGGTATGGGGTTTGGATCAGTCTAGTTGGGACTTGAGCTGGGCTTTGATTTTGTTGCTGCTCTGGTTACCCTTAGTGCACTCAACCTTCACATTCCTCTAGTCGTATCTTTGCGTTTATGGTGGGCTGGTTTTTCTCACTGTCTGCTACACCCCTTGTGCTGCACCTTGGCGAAGTTCTCTCTCCAAACTCTTGTACCCTTTCTAGCAGTAGCCTGCTGTGACTCACAGCTTGCTAGCCTGGGTGTGGGAGGGGGAGCCGAGAAGGGTAATGTTTCTATTATTCTGATTAAGCCTCTGTCTTAGGCAGACACTGTGTCCCTGGACCTGGGGGGAGGGGGTGACCTCCCCCAGCTGTCGTTCTGGGCTCAGCACATATTCCCGCCCCTCCCCCGGGGGAAAAGAAGTTTATTCCCTATTTCCTCCCCCTACCCCAGCCTTTATTGGAGAAAGACTCCAGTGCCCTAAGGCCACAGTGTGTGTTGCCCTGCCCTCTGCAATTTCTTCCTTACTATAGATGGGAAAGATCTGTGCAGATGCTTCCTCAGAGTTCTTGCCAGTCTTTTTGTGAGCACCAGGTTAGGTCCCATGGAAGAGGGCCTGCAAGTGCATGTGAATTTCCCTTATATCTGTGGGCCCCAGAGTTCTATGTTCTATATTCTTTCGTAGCCTATACCCTTCTTTTACCAATTTGTTAATTGTAGCTGAATTCTTCTTAGTGGGGTCCCACTGGGGCTGCCCCATTAAGCTCATGTCATCTCTCCTCAAGCACCTGTATTTCGTTACATTTTTCGCTAGCCAGTTGCCCTGTGACTTCAGCTCTCTGATGGGTTAAAGGACAGTTGTGAATCTGCAGTTTGTCTGGCTTATTGTTGTTATAATGGGACGCTGCTCTCCCAGCTTTTTACATCCCAAACAGAAACCAGAAGTCTCCATTCTTTCCTGGAAAATAAGTACTGAAAGGCTAGTTTGAGATGGTGCCTATAAGTTTCTAGGTTAAAAGATAAGAGAGAGCTTTTTCAAAGAGGAAAAAAAAAAAAGTTTGCAGGCTTATTTTGAAAAGCATTTGCTGTTCTTGACATATGCCACCAGAGGGCAAGTGGCCACATCACTACACCTCTCACTGGGGGAGGCAGGTTTCCAACAGGGAAAAGTAAATGTGTCAACTGAGAGGCAGAGGCGTCCACAGTAACTGATGCTCACAGGAGGACCTGTTCTCAAGGTCTCCCTGGCCTGTGCAGCTATGGGTCAGGCTCTTGGGCCCTGCGGCCCCAGCCCTCACTCACGGGCCACAGCTGTCCCCTCTGCAGACAGCATGCCTTCCTTCAGCCCCCAGAGCCTCTCAGTTCCTGGCCTTCACCCCACCAAGATCCAGGCTGCGAGGCTGCCAGGCCCCTGCTGGGTCGTCAAGCTCTAGCTCCTTCAGGTGGTTCCATTCTTCCCTCAGTGGAGCGGGGACAGTCCAGGGAGTCAGTTCCAGCCAGCTGTTGAGGGTAGGAATCCAGGAGCCCTGTGGAAGGGAGGTAAGGTTGAGGGGGCATGGGGCTTTCCTACTTTAGTTGGCTTATCTGAAACAAATAAACAAAAATCATAGTGGTTTAACACAACAGAAGTTTGGTTCTCACGCAAATAAAGTCTAAAACAGGCGTTCCTGATTGGCAGGCAGATCCTCTCCAAGTGGGGAGTCGGGAGCCCCCGCTGTGGTCTTGTGGCCCCACCATCTTCAGCAGGCACCATGATGGGGAAAGGTGTGGGGGAGGAGTCCCGCCTACCCCCAACCACATCACCTAGCACTCCTCACAGCGCTTCTGCTCACATCCCACATCCCACCGGTGCAACTAGGCACCTGTTCCCTCCTAATGCTGGGGGCTAGGAAATGTTCCCGGAGCTGGGCAGATGCCTCCCCACAGCATCTCTCTAGGAAGGGGGAGGGAGTGGACAGCCAGACCCGAAATTGCTCAAGTTGCACCCACAGAAACTGCTTCTAACAGATGATTGTTCTAGAACAATAGTTTCCTGACTTGCCTGACTTTAAGAACCATGGGGGATGCTTATTTAAAATATAGTCCTTGGGTCCTTTTCCTGGACACTCTGGCTTGGCCATCTGTGTGGGGGCCTGGAATTGGCCCTTTTACCAAGCACTCCAGGGAGGTGAGCTGCCCTAGCAGTGTCTATGGAGGGAGCCTCTATTGCCCCGCCCCCACCCTATGGGTAGGAAACCGGCCAACCCTCTCTCTGTGGGCGCGGTGACTCGTGGAACTAGGGGACAGGCTCCCGCGCATAGCCCAGAGGAAGCCTGTCCTGAGCCAGCCCTGCAGCCCTCCCTGGGTGTGTCTACCCTGCAGCTCAGCCATGGAAGGATGGCCTGTGTGTCATGGCCACATCAAGGCAGAACCCAGCGGCTTTCAGCCAAGGCAGACAGAGCTGCCCCTGACCTCCCAAACCAGAGCACGGTGCCGCCCAGTCCCCAGCCAGATTAAAAATGAAAGACTTGGAGCAATGCTATGTTTCCCTTTTATGGGAGGAGGGGGCTTATTTGTGCCCACATTTTCTCTTCAGCAACACTGGAGGGCAGCATTGAATCAATTTTTCCAACTTATTAGAAAATCAACTATTAATGGCATTAAATCTTAGATTTTATTATTTGCCTTTTTGTTCTTGCCATGGCACCCTGGCCATGAATCATGGGGAAATGACACCCAGCTTATGGCCAGCACCTGGAGGTGGCGGAGAGAGAAGGAGGCAGACCCAGAATAGGAGCAAGGCCCCCAGCAGAGTGGAGTGGCACCTGGGGGCTCACTGCCCCTAAAGACAGGGCTCTTGGTGCCAGAGGAAAGCAGCCTGCGAGAGGCACCGCGTGCCTCCATCAGGGCCAGGCACCATCTGGCCAGCAGGGTGGGAGCAGCAGAGAGGCACTCCTGTTGTGTGCGGTGATTTGCATTGGAGTGGGGCAAGGAATGGGCCTGAAACAGGGGCCCTCCTGCCCCACAACGTCAGCTCTCAGCCCACTTCCCCATCTATAAGGGAAGCCCACCACATCTGCTTCCCAGGCTGGTGGGACCACAGAGTCAAGAGCCCCTGGTGGAGGCCCCAGCAGAGTCTGAGTGTAACTCCCTGCCCTGCACTCATGTGTGGCCGTCCCCAGCGTTTGGGTGGCCGGGTCCCCATGCAGCACTCCTTTCTGTCCCCACCAGCCAGCCACGGGCAGGACGCCAGGAAGCTGGGCTCCAGCAAACAAAGCCGCTTGGCCTGGCCAGAGCTCCTGGCTATGCTGCCCTGCTGGGGTGTGACTCTGAGTGGGGCCTGCAGGGGGGCTAAGTGGGCCCCCACGGGGAGACTGCTGCTCAAAAGGCAGAATTGGGGACACTGCCTCCCCTTCTTCCTGCTCCTCCTCCCTGACAACAGGAGTCGGCTGTGTCAAAAAGGGAGCTGTTCTCCCTGGGTCCTGCAGCAGCTCAGAAACTCCTAGCAGATCCCAGACAA
Source organism: Diceros bicornis minor (assembly GCF_020826845.1). Taxonomy (NCBI): domain Eukaryota; kingdom Metazoa; phylum Chordata; class Mammalia; order Perissodactyla; family Rhinocerotidae; genus Diceros; species Diceros bicornis. Next base: position 78,157,913 of record NC_080744.1, read on the forward strand.
GCTTGTAAACACCCCGCTCAGCCCCAGCCTTTCTGGGGTGGGCCAGGACCGCCCCCCGGGGCTGTGTTTCACTCAGGAGGGTTTGTGATGAGTCAGTCCCTCCATGAAATGAGGGGCTTGTCTCTCCTCTCTGCAATCTCCACCTACATGTTTCCTCCTCACAGGCTTCCCCGCCCACCCTACAAAGGCATCCACCCTTCCCCTGAGCCAGGGCACTTATCACTACCTGACATGATGAGGTGCTTGCTACCTGCTTATCCCATCCCAGCAGAGAATGTGAGCTCCCGTGGGCAGGCGCCAGAGGTCCATGGTCCTCCACTAATACAGACTTGTGGAATGAAACCACAAATAAGCAGATGACAGGCAGCCCTCAGTCCCTCACCTGCACATTCAGCCCTGCTGTGGGAGGAGAGGGGAGGGCCTGGCCCCAGGCCACCCAAGAGGTGACCTTGCACAGTGTGCTGAGCCCAGTGGGTCCTTCCTCAGAAATAACAGAAGCAGTAATAGCTTTTTTGTCTGCTGCCCATAGGGGTACCTGCGTTCTAAGGGACCCAAATCTTTCACAGAGTCCAAGTGATGTCTCCAACTGTTCTTCAATGCCCACAATAAATATGATATTTTTTAAACTATCAGTAGTGTTTTGAAACCTATGGTCTTAATGCTCCTGCTGGCACAGATGTTCTGTGTATGTATCTCCATTCGGATTCCTCAATCACGAGACACCTGGTCTTGGAATTCTCTTTCCTGTCCTCCTGGGTGGTGCAGGGTCTTTGAGCCTCCCAGCCCGCTGGTGGGCCACCTGGCACCGCGTGTCTTTCTTCTGTTCCAGCCGTGATCCCCCTGACGGATTCAGAGCACAAGCTGCTGCCTCTGCACTTTGCGGTGGACCCTGGGAAGGACTGGGAATGGGGGAAGGACGACAACGATAACGCCCGGCTGGCCCAGTAAGACCCTCCCTGTGCCCCCTCCCCCAGCGTCCTACAGGCCCGGCTGTGGATGGCTTTCTGGGGAGGGGCTGGGCCGCCCCTGCTCCTGGGACAGCTGCTTGCCTGCGGGCAGGCGGGCGCGGGCCAGCTGGGGCGCGTTTCACTTGGTGTTCCTCTCTCGCCAGCCTGATCCTGTCACTAGAAGCCAAGCTGAACCTTCTGCACAGTTATATGAATGTGACGTGGATCCGGATCCCCTCCGAGACCAGGGTGAGCCAGGCGTGCGCCGGAACCCGACGTGGGGCGTGGCGGCTCACTGGGCGCCCGCCGGGCGGGCTGAGGTCCATCCTCCCAAACACTCTGCCGCGCCCGCAGCCCGGGGGGGGCCCCCATGCCCGCGCCCCAGCCGTGCACGCGGCCTGGCCACCCTGGCTCTGGCTTGAAGCAGCTCGGGTTTCCCTGGTGTCTGTGTGCGCGCTTGCATGCCTGCTGCGTGCGTGTGTCCTTGCGTGTCTGTACATAGGCGCGCTCCAGCTAGGGGATTTTTGGGTCCCCTTATTTTCTCCAGAAGGAGAGGAATAAACACACCCACTCAGAATAACAAACCGTAGGCAAGTCACAACACAAAACTCTCTCTGCGGAGATCGGAACACGATGTGCAGCCGTGGAGCGGAATTAATTATAAACTCTGTGTGGGTCCTTGCAAAAGCCAGGGAACCGAGAGCGTATTCCTCAGCGCCCCCTCCTTCCCGAAAGGCATAAGGACACCTCCCCCAGGGAGGGTCTGTGCCGTCTCAGCTTCCAGATGCTGAGAAGGATCACTCTAAGTATCTGCCTGATTCATGCTTCTGTGATCTCAGTAGTGAACTCCCAGGCAAAGAGATTTATTTTTTAAAAAAATGTTTACAAATGATTGGTCCTCCCCAGACATCAGTTTACTCAGCCATGAAGTATTGGCAGAAGGCATATTAAAGGAGTGATGTGAGGAGAGCAACAGGGTGGTGCCTGGCACACAATCAGGACCCACGACACAAGGGCACTGCTCTGAGTGCTCTCATGCTTCTGCCTGGACTTATATTTACTCTTCATAGGGCTGCACCAGGCAGGCAGTGACACTCCATTTTACTGATGGCACAAGTGACAGTCCTCAGGGTCAGTCTGGCTCCCAAATCCTGCCTCTAAACCTCCACATTGACCTGCCTGAACTGCCTGGAGCATGCCACCATGTTGCTGGGGTGGGAAGGTAGCAGCTCTAGGTCTAGAATCAGGAGGCTCTTGGGCTAGGACACAGCTCTGCCTTGCAATGAGCAGGACCCCGTGCCAGGCCTTGGTGGCCTCCACATCAGATGCAGGGCCCTGAGCAGACAACCCTGGCAAGAGCCCTTCCAGCCGGAGAGCACTGGAGCCAGGCCTCTGCACTGTCTCTAACAGGCAGCACCCCAAGCACACCTCCCTTCCCTGAGCCAAACCCCTGAACATCTGCCCTCTCATGTTCCTAACTGGTTTCAGATCTCTAGCTCCTTCCAGACCCAGGACAAGGTGGGAAGGGGAAGAAAGGAATTTCAGACTGTAAGGTGGTGAGGGCTGGTTCTACCCACCCTTGCTTCTGGATGACCTGGTTGCAGGAGTTTCACCCCTCTCTGGGACCTGCCTGGGGAGGGGGGCCCAAAAATAAAGTTGGGGAGCAATGGGTCTTCCCCATGGGCTCCTCCTCTAAAGGCCAGGAAAGCCCGGTCAGGCATGAGCACCAGTTCCTGCCAGACCCAGCTGCTGGGTGAGGTCCCAGTGATGCTCTGTCAGAATTCTCTCTCCTCCCCCAGGAAGGAACCTCCTCAGAGCAGCAGTAGGTGTCGTCCACCCTCTGCACCCTCTCGTCTCCTTTCTCAGCTCTCCACCTAGCCCTGCACTGACCCTGGCCATGTTCCAGTATGGCCTTGCCCTGCTGACTAGCTGACAGTGGGCCTTCGCCACAGTGTTCACAGACATGCTCGCACAGTCCTCCCCACCGCCCATTTCAGGAGGCCTTCTCTGGGAATGGTAACATCTTTCCTGCTGAGCTCAGGTCCTATTTCGGAATCCTTCTCCATTTTGGAATCCACACGGCCAATGTGAGAAAGGAACCCCTAGAGTAAAGTCCGTGGTCGTCACTGAATCGAGGAGGTGTTTGTTCCAAGACCCAAAGAATGACGTTCTGAGGGCAAAGTGTCTACCCCCTGCTTGGAGTGAATAGGTGAGATACCTTTGTAGGACAGACACGCGACAGGTGCAGGTGAAGTGTCATGCTCACCTGAAAGCCTCTGCCTCTGCGAAGAGGCCAGCCTGGAACCTGTGTCTGGTCAGGCAGCAGCCTTGCTGGGGACGGAAGGCCAGAGTCTGGACATGGTAATTCTAAAATGAGCGGAGACTCTGGGGCTCAAAGCCAGGTGGGTATCTGTACCTTGCCCATACTCCCTGTCTCAGGGTTCCAGTCTGCCGGCAACCTGAGTTCACCAAAAAGGCAATCAGGACTGAGATGATGAGGCCTGAGGGCCCCAACCTAGCAACACGTGGGGGGATGGGAGATAGGGTGTTTCATCGGTCTCATGTAGGGCCAGCTCTTCTCTTACGTCCTTTTTTCCCCGCCCTTGTTCTCCCCCTACAGGCCCCTCTGGCGCAGCCGGAGTCCCCAACAGCCTCCGCGGGGGAGGACGTGCAGTCCCTGGCCGACTCGCTGGACTCGGACCGCGACTCGGTGTGCAGCAATTCCAACAGCAATAATGGCAAGAACGGCAAAGACAAGGAGAAGGAGAAGCAGCGCAAGGAGAAGGACAAGACCCGCGCGGACTCCGTGGCCAACAAGCTGGGCAGCTTCAGCAAGACGCTGGGCATCAAGCTGAAGAAAAACATGGGCGGCCTCGGCGGCCTGGTGCACGGCAAGATGGGCCGCGCCAACTCCGCCAACGGCAAGAACGGCGACGGGCCCGAGCGCGGCAAAGAGAAGAAGGCCAAGTCGCGCAAGGGCAGCAAGGAGGAGTCGGGCGCGTCGGCGAGCACGTCGCCCTCGGAAAAGACCACGCCGTCGCCCACGGACAAGGCGGCGGGAGCGTCGCCGTCCGACAAGGGCGGCGGGCCGCGGAGCGACGCCTGGAAGTACAGCACGGACGTGAAGCTGAGCCTCAACATCCTGCGCGCCGCCATGCAGGGCGAGCGCAAGTTCATCTTCGCCGGCCTGCTGCTCACCAGCCACCGGCACCAGTTCCACGAGGAGATGATCGGTTACTACCTGACCAGCGCGCAGGAGCGCTTCAGCGCGGAGCAGGAGCAGCGGCGCCGCGATGCCGCCGCCGCCGCCGCCGCCTCCACGGCCAAGCGGCCGCCGCGCAGGCCGGAGGCCGAGGGCGCGCCGGGCCCCGAGCGCGCCTCGCCGGGGCCCCCGCCGGCCGGACCGCCCACGCAGCTGGTGCTCAAGCTCAAGGAGCGCCCGAGCCCGGGGCCGGCGGCGGGCACGCGGGCGGCGCGGGCGGCGGCGGGCGGAGCGGCCTCCCCGGGCCCCAGCGGCGGCGCGCGGCGCGCGGGCCAAAGCGGACCGGTCACCGGCCGCAGCCCACCGGCGCCGGCGCGCCAGAGCGTCATCCACGTGCAGGCGGCGGGCGCTCGGGACGAGGCGTGCGCGCCGGCCGTGGGCGCGCTGCGGCCGTGCGCCACGTACCCGCAGCAGAACCGCTCCCTGTCGTCGCAGAGCTACAGCCCAGCGCGCGCCGCCGCCCTGCGCACCGTCAACACGGTCGAGTCGCTGGCGCGCGCCGTCCCGGGCGCCCTGCCCGGCGCGGCGGCGGCAGGGGCGGCGGGAGCGGCCGAGCACAAGTCGCAGACCTACAGCAACGGCTTCGGCGCCGCGCGCGACGGCCTGGAGTTCGCCGACGCCGACGCGCCGGCCGCGCGCTCGAACGGTGAGTGCGGCCGCGGCGGCCCGGGCCCGGCGCAGCGGCGCTGCCAGCGCGAGAACTGCGCGTTCTACGGGCGCGCCGAGACCGAGCACTACTGCTCGTACTGCTACCGCGAGGAGCTGCGGCGGCGGCGCGAGGCGCGCGGGGCCCGGCCCTGAGCGCGGCGCGCGCGAGCTTTTACCATAAAGGATTTCTTTTCCATTCTGTCGGTGTCTTTTTTACATGCCCTGGTCAACCGGAAGGCCGGCGACTCCTCTGTCAGTGCTGTGTACGTGTTTGGTCAAACGTTCCTAATGGTGCCTGAACCTACACTGACGCCACTCAGGTAGTAGACGGATAGGAAACAAGTCATACTGTTGGAAGTGGGTGTGCTAGCTAGCATCTGCCTCGTACCTGTGGAAACTCAATAGCCATTGCAAGAGTATTTTTGTTCCTCAATAAGAGAAATAAAGAAATTTGCAGCCCTTTGTTTTTAGAAGGGAGTGTTTTACATGCTTTTTCTTTCCTTTTTTTATTTAATTTTGCTGCTTTTCCCTAACCTAGCGACTGACCTCTTCCATGTAGCGGTCACATGTGTGCAGTCGGTACCACCCAGAGTTTAGAAGCAAACGCGGCCCCGAATGCGGTGGCGGCTCTGCTGCGGGCCCCCACCTGCTTCCCCTCCCCAGTCTTTGGAGGAGAGGACGCACTCGGCCGCCTGCTGACGCCCTGGTGGTCACTGTGGCCTTTTAGGAATACACGGCTCCAGCTCATGAGCAAAACCTTCTCCCACAGCCCCGGCATTCACACTGCCATCAAAGCCGCAGGCGTCCGTAGGATGGGCACCGGACAACCTACCTCGCAGCGCGCGGTGAGGTGTAGTGATCGACCCAGGTGCCGGGCAGCTCAGGTGACAGGAGCTTCCCAAAGACACCTTGGGTCTAGAAACCAAGGTCTGAACTCACTATTTGGAGTTGCCCATATATGAGCAAACATGACAGCCTGCTCACGTTTCTCCTTTGAAGACACTTTCACAGTGTACTGTCGCCGGAGGCCCCCTAGGAAGTGATCATCGGTGTCCCAGGAGAGAGACGAGGAATTGACCCTCTGGTCACTGTGTAAGCCCCCCACTAGGCTGCTTTGAAACCCGGCCTGCGCCTCTTTCCAAAGGGAAGGGGCTGAAGGAAGCTGGGAAGGAAGCTCACCGCCACCCCCACCTGCATCTGTCTGGGTCCAGCCAGGTAAAGGGGCGCCACGCCCACTGGGGTCCACTCCACGGGGCAGGGATAACCCTGCCGGTGGCTCCATAACGCATTGAGGGGGCAGCCCCATCCCTGAGCCGTCCCTTTTTTGGTGCCTCCTACATTTTTTGAGGGGAAAAAAAATGTGTCCTTAGCTACCCTGTATTGAGCAGCAATATGCAGCCTCTTCCTTCCAAGATTACCTCTGGAGATTACCATTCTTGGCCAAGGACACTGAGGAGTTAAACCTGGCTCACTAAGGAGAGATCTTGTTATCAAGAAATACGGATAAGGTGGGTAAAATCCTCACTAGCAAAAGAATACTTTAAAACCTATGAGAGCCTTAGTATAGCCTATGATAATCCTAAGAAAGAAAGAAAGGAGACAGTGCCCAGCTTTGCTGTGAGTGGGTCCTCAGAAAATGCAGGAGGTAGCCCATCTCTTCATTGGAGCCAGCTTCTCCTTCTCCAGAAAGGATACTTTTCTCCCTGACATAAAGAGCAGCAAAAAAATACTAATAAGAGGAGGGGAGTTTTTTTACTTGTTTGAAGAATTATAATAAACTAATTTGAATATATCTCCTGTGAGTAATTCCTTTTTGTTTTTAATTACTCCACAGCACGTGGAGTTTTCAGTAATTTATTCAGGTTTTGCATAAGTGGTTCCTTAATCAAAATTATTTGTTAAATAAAATCTTTAAGAAATTTTTTGGAAGTTTTACTTTTCATGCTGAACGATACTTTCAATGTGGGGTAATTACTAACATCCACGTCCCTCATATTACTGGAGTTTCTTTTGTTACTCAGAACAACAACAACAAAAAGTAGTTTTTAAAAATCTCTCATCGAGAGGGTTTGTGGCAGCTCTTTGGACTGATTCTTCATGTCATGCTGAGCGATTGCTTTGCCATCCAAAGCTGTGAGGTCACAGGAAGCATTGCTTCATGGTCTCTCTTTGGCTACTGCCCTCACTCCTCCCTCTAAGAAGGTCGAGGACAGCCAACCTTGAAAACGCTTAACTGTGCATTCAGAAACCAAACCCATACACACAAGAAGCCAAGGAGGCATAAAGTAAATTCATGTTTGTTTTTTAATTTTTTAATGTTATTACAGCTAACCAGAAATTTCCAAAACTGGCTATGCAAAATATTCTATCTTTCTCATGCTCTCTGCCAGGTTTAAAAAAAAAAAAAAAAAGGCAAACTGAGAATAAAAACATCCATTGTAATACCAGAGGAAAACCTTCAAAACCAGGCAGTGTAATTCATAGGTATTATCAAAAACCGGTGGTGTGTTCTGTCTCCTTGAATTTCAGTCACCCCTGCCCCACCCTCATGTGACAGATGTGCCATGGTTAAGAGCCTGAGATCCAGCCACGGGCCACGTGGAAGGCCCTGGCTTCTCAGCGTGGTCACGAGGCAGCTCGACACACCAGGGCACCTGACCGGATACGACTCAGTCCACATCGTTTACAAATAGCCAATTCCTTTTGTGAGAGATCTGGATCCATCCTTTAAACAGTATTAAAAATGTGAGGGAGCCTGCTGTTGGATTACATTTACTAGTCCAGTGTACCAACAGTATGCTCGTGTTGTTCAGAAGAGCTCTTTAGAACTGGTCCCTGGCCAGAGAGCTCCCAGACCAAATTAACTTATCAGGCTGGAACGGAACTATTAGAAACTGCTGTGTTGTTTACATGTGGGCCAAGAGGTCCCCTAATGTCCTTCTATGACTTGGGGACTTTTTGTGGAGCAGGGAAAGGGAAGGGATTTGGGTTCTGGACAAAAGGAAGAAAGCCAGTTCCCATTCTAGAAAGGCTGAGAGCCCCACCAGGATGCACCTCCTGGACTTGGGCTTCATGGCAGATGCTGCCTGTCAGCTGCCTTCCCTTCTCATCTGGCTAAACTTTCCTTTCTGGGAAGGCCGGATGTCTCGAAGCGACAGCAAGTTTCCAGAAGAATCCCAGATACTTTGCAACCCCAGTGGAGGTTATTTCAGTAATTTACTTCACATTTCCCGCACGTGCATTACCTGAGTATATGACTTTTTAAAAAATAATATATTGTTAAAGGAAGGTGTTTTTAAGTGTATTCTGTTTGTAGATTTTATGCTGTTACGTTGAAATTTTACAAGCCAAGTTTAAACTGTACTATAGAAATTATTTTTATATTATTTTCAGAATATGCCACAGAGCGATATTTTGCACCCTTATATTATCACAGGGTTGTCTCCATGGAAGGGTAACTTTAGGTGGGAAGGGACCCCACTGCGGGCTCTTGGAGTTTAAATGCTTTTTGCTATTTGTTCAAATCCCCTCTGAAAGTGGGAACATGTAAATGTTTTTTCTTTTGTCATTGAAAGCTTGATTTTTTTTATTTTCATGGATTCTGGTAGCGCACCTTTCCTCTTAAATGAATACTTTATATTCACTAAGTTACTGTGAACTTTTTCTTACCTATTTACCACCCAGTGGCTCAAGTAGAGTTCCGAAAAGTTTGGATCTGTTACTTTACAAAGCTCACGCTCTCCAAAATGATTTAATTTATTAATTCTGGTAGCTTACTGTCAGGAATTTGGTGACTCAAGACAAAAGGACTCGCCACACTCCCAGGTACATACCTCCAGGTGTGGAAATCCGTGCAGCACCCACCGTGTCTCTGGGGGGGGGGCCGTTGGTACACGGCTGTCACGCCCTCCATTAGTGTCCACAGGCTTCTTTTGCAAACTACTCTGCTTTGCAAAAATAAACTTAACCTATCAAAATGTATTTTAACATTAGTTGAGGAATAAAGTGCTGTACCTGTCAGTGGTGGGAAATCTGTGCGAGAGGAAAAAAAGGCTTTGCCAACCCCCTGTGTGCAAGTTTCGTTCTGTGTGAATCTTTTGTGTTGACGAGAGACCTGGAGGAAAAGCTGAAGGCATCTCCTGCACGTTTGGGGTTTCTTTCCTTATAATAGGATTGCTTTTTCCTTATTGTGGTGTGGACTTTACAAGTTAAGTTCCTCCAGTGTTTTTTCCTTTTCTTTCCTTTAATGTTTCTAATAAATAAGAAAACGTGTTTCTGTGGCTGAGCGAGCCCTGCCTTGTCAGACCTCAGCCGCTCTGGCATCACCCGTGGGCTGCTGAGGCAGCCCCTCCTCTGGCTAAAGTCTGGTTCTGCTGTCACCTGAGGGCAGGCACAAAGGGAAAGGACCCAGAGGTGGTTGCCACTCCTGGTACCAGAGAGCAGGCACCCCCCCCTCCAAAAAGCCTTAAAATGTGGCTCTCTGGAGACCTCTGGGCACCACCTTCCCGTTCAATCCTAATTATAAACTCTCTTTTTTATTGAACTGGCCTGTTGTGGGGTGACTCTCCAGGGCAGCGAGGGGGCACTCACTCGTTCTTGTTTCAGTCATGTCCACCCCCATTCCCCATGTCCACTCACGGCACCAGTTCTGTTGGCACAGAGCGTGTTTCCAACAGTGCAGCCAGTTGACACGGAGGTGGGTCCAGGATAGTTCATCCTAGAGAGACCCACATGCAAGCATGATGGTGAGGGCCCCCCAGTCACCCCAGGAGAGCCCCCCAGCTGCATGGAAGATTTTGTAAGATTTTCACGATGGTTCCAAGCAGTGTGCAAAATGGTCTGTTAGCAGTTACGCAGGTAGCTTTGTTCCCAAAAACCAGTCCTACCTCCCCACTCCACCCCCAGAAAGAAGAGAGAGGGAGATGGCCTACATGGACCCCTCAGGAGTAACTGGTGTGTGCAGTCTGTGCAGTGTGAAGATGCTTCTCGACCCAGCTGACTAACTCATGCATAACCACAGGAACCGCACAGAAACCGTTATCTGCAGATAATCCTAGCAATATTACTGTTTCTATTTATTTTGCAAAGTAATTTATTGAAATTTGCATTTTCACTGTTTTATTTTTGCAAAAGAAAGAGGAGTCCCACCAATCCTAGTTATGTATATACAAAATGATGCCCATTGCTTATACTTCTTTATTTCTCCAAGAAAGCATCTCAAGTGTATATATATATATATATGTGTGTGTGTGTGTGTGTGTGTGTGTGTGTGTGTATATATATATATATAAAACGTCAGTTCTTTAATGTAAGGGGAGGAGTACCAGTTAGTTTTAAGAGTTAGGCTAAATCTGCTCAAGACCAAAGCAACCCGTTAATTTAATGAGGATAAGTTAGCAAACCAGCTGTTTGAGAATATCTACAGATGCTAGAGGACTACTTTAAATGAAGAAGCAGCCAAATCCTTACAAAGACCACTCCCACTCCAGTACTTCTCTGACCTTCTCTTCTGCCAGCCACTCTGCCTCAGGGCCTTTGCACATGCTATTCGTTCTACTTGGACCATTTTCCCTACTCACCCCCGAGCCACATGGCTCACATTCACATACGAATTATTCATTCATTCATTTTTATCCCCCCACACTCCCAAGTCCCCATAGAATGTAAGCTCCATATGGACAGGGATTTTTGTATGTTTTGCTCACTGCTGTATTCTTGGTGCCTACAACAGTGCCTGACACATATTAGGCACTGGATAAATGTTTGTTGAAGAAAGGAAATGAAATCAGTGATTTGATAGCTATTAAGAAGCCTAAAAATATCAATTTCAGCCTTCATCAAATCCAGATTTCACTACCGTCCCTAAATGTGGAAAAGTTTAGCTGATAAAGCAGCCCAGCTTTTTCTCTAGCCTGGGGTACACAATGGCCAGATCTGGCAGGGAGCGCAGGTTCCTCTGTGTCTCTATAATTGCCTGCCCTGTGGCCCCGCTCACAGATGTGAGACTTGGCTGCTTACCCAGAGCACTATGGAACAAGGTGAGGTAGGGACAGTGTCCCACAGGGCAGCTCCTGTGGTCAGGTGCACAATGATGGACGCTCTCTCCATTAGGTCATTATGGGCCTGGACCATTCTAGACAGTCCGTTATAATCAGTCGTCAGGATGCTGTGCCTTCACAGCATCTCCAGGGTGACGGGGCTTCCTTCCTAGAATAAACTCGGGTGGTAGCAGATGACCCAGCCCAGGGAAAGGAGTCAACCTGACCACTAGAAGGACCCACTCTCATGTCACTAAAAGCAGGCCTGCAGAAGAGGCGCTTGTCACACAGACTAATGGATGGGCGTGGGTGACTGCACTGACAAAGTTGAAAGCAGCAGGGCCGGAGAGCCAAGGCCCTCTTAGGTCTCCCCCTCGGTCACTGGTGAGTGTGCACTGGAGAAACAGAGCCAAACAGCACATGCCCCCTCTGCCCTGGCCCCCCGAGTGGTGGCCCTCCATCACAGACAGGCAACCTCACCCACCAGCGGGGGGGCGATGGTTCCTCCTCTGAACTTCTTACCCCTGTGGGATGATTTTCACAACTACCTAACCTTGGTGTCTACTTCTAGGTCCTGTGGCCGAAATGTATTTTCTTCTAAGAGTTGTTGGCAAAATACTGTTACAAGCTTCTTATAAGACCTTCGTCCTACTGTGGCCTGGGAAAAGGCTTTGTCCTTCTCTTTAATCCCCTTCCGTGGTTTTGCTGTCATTTCTCTGGGTACCATATTTTAGGGTCCCTTCAGGTGTGAGGGGGTGTGAGTTCTCCCTCGAAACACTCTCTGCAGCTGCCCAGCAGACAGTGAGTGGACCCACACATGTGTGTCCCTTTGCTTGAATTGCCAAATCAACAGCGTCCTTTCATTGCTGCCCTATCAGGCTGGGGGCATGCTCCTGCCAGTACTCAGAGAGAGAAAAGTGGGCTTTTGCCCCTGTGGCCCGCGCAAACCTCGTTCCATGCAGGTGCTCCAACGTCTGTCCAGTTCTTCGCACACGTTCTTCCTGCTCCTGTGTGGAATGGAATCCAAACCCCTAATTTAGAGTTACTATTTGGCAGGTGGGAGTGGCGCAGCTTGTCTCCACTAACTTATGACCAAAACTAGTAAAACAACCATGAGCGTAGTTGGGGATCAGCCATGGCCTGGACCCCCAGCTCGCAAGGCAAACTCCACCTCCGATGGAGCCAGTCACATGCAGCACAGGAGGGAAGCCCGGGCCCTCCGCGGTTAGGAGCGTCAGAGGCGCCGGCGGCTCCCTGAGTCTGCGCGGCCTCAGCTTGAACCCTGTTCACCGTCATCTTCGATAAGTTGGCCTCATTTTAACTGAGGATTGTTGGGGTGTTTTGCTTTATTCCTTTAAACATGCATTTGACCTCTGTTACTTTTCCTTTCTTTTTCTTTTTTTTTTTTTTTTTGGTTCATTTGACCAATTTTTGGATGAAATACGTTGCTTTGTTTCCGTGATTTCCTTGACTACTGTCGACAAAGGAAAACACTGAGGCAAAAACAGGTCACAAACCCCATTACTTTGAACCAGTTGTCCCAAGCCCCTTGCGACCTGTGAATGCTCGTTCTGATTCAATGCAAATGTTCTTTTCCATCTGGTCCATTCTTGGAGAAGGAACCCATCCTGAGAGCTGTCTTTGGGGGTTGGGTTGTTACTTTGTAAAGTATTAAAGCATTAAACCAATTTTTGCAATATGTAGTAAATCCTGCTTTCATTTTGGAAAACTTTCAGTAATGACTACTGCACTTTTTATAGAAGAACTGTATTTCATTTCTTTCTTTTATGAAAGATTATTTCAAGTAAAAATAGCTCTGTAATCCATGTGACACAGCTTCTCCATTACTTGACAAGAGAGAAGCTTTGATGCCTACTCAATAAAACTAACATGTTTGTAAAGCATTGGCTGGTCCAATTATTTGCCCACTCCTGTGTTCCTGGTAAAATACCGTCTAAGGAAAGATTTGTGGCCCAGAGGAAGAAGGTTCTATCAGGCATCCATCTGTACCAGTTAAAGTGTTTTTCCAATCAGATGAGATGCAATTTCATCGTATGAGTGAAAGCGCTTCTCTCCTTTTTAAGATGATCATGACACTTTCTATCTGAATGAAAACAGAATAGGATTTTCCTTGACGTGTGTTTGCCAGAGGTTTATTGTAAGCAAGAGGTTGACAGTGGGGAGCATGGAGGATGAAAGTGTTTTATCTTGGATTTGTATGTGTGCACATTTTTCTGTGGAGGAGAGACATGTGTCTGTAAAAGAAAGTAAGAGACTTTCTCAGAGGCTGCGGATGGGGTCCCAGGCTGCAGGTGATGTGGAGCATCCATTGTGTGCCATGCACCCTGCTGGGCAGTGGGGACGATGACTGGTGGTGGCGCCTCCTGCACTGAATGCCCACCATGTACCGTACATTGCATTAGCCACGTTCTAGGCATTGTGGAATTTAATCCATGCAACAACCTTGTGACTTAGATATCAAAATCCCCACTATGTAGACGAGAAAATTAAGCTTTGGTGAAGTAAGTAGTGAAACCAAGATTCTAGCTCTGGTTTGCCTGACGCAAGAACGTTTGCTCCTAGCTACAGGGCACACTGCATTATTCTGCCATGCCAAAGAACGGGCCAGGCCCCAGCTGCTCACACTCCATCCTGTGGAAGTTGACACAGAAGTCTGCATCTCGTTTGCAGGAGGTGATGGGGTGAATTAGCATGGTTGGGAGGAGAGGGAAGATGCTCAGCCGGCCTGTGGGACTCGCTGGGGCACCAGCCTCTACACACTCCTTGGATCAGCATTAAGGCCAATACACCACCATCCATTTCTGGCCCTGACGTTCTTCTGTACTAGAAAATATGAGACAGTTCTTAGTTCTTTCAGGACAGATGGAGAATCCCACACAAAAGGCGGATTCCTCCATTTCAAGCTGTACAGGATGGTGGTAGGAGCCCTGCGCTGGGAGACAGAAAGTCTGGCCCCTAAACTGCAATGACCTTGAGAAAGGCCTCTCACGTCTGCAAGCCCCAGTTTTCTGTAAAATTTCAGTTTATCCTGTAAAATGATGACTCCAGGGAAGGGTCTCTAAGTCTCCAACCAAACTGAGGAATCTGTGTATCATTTAGGAAAACAGAAGTCACACCAGTTATTGGAACTGAGAGAATTTAATATGGGGAACTGGTCAAACAGGTATTGGAAGACTACAAAACACAAAAACGGCACGTAGGAGTCACATGGAGAGGGTGCACATGGAGAGAGTGCCCATGGGAAGCGGCTCTCCCCAGGGCTGGGGGGCAAGCCCAAGGCAGATGTAAGCATGGAGGGTGGGCTCCCCAGAGCTGGGCTCACACCTCTGAGGAGGGGTGGCTGGTACCTCTGAAGGGACTGATCTGGCAGGTCCTTCCTGGTGTGGAAAACACAAAATTGGAACAAACTGTAGCTGGCAAGTGACAAACTGTTGCCATGCCAATGCTGACAGAAAATGGAAACAAAAGGAAAGAGCAAGTCTTCTGTGTGTGTGTGGTGTGTGTATGTGTGTGTGTCCCCACACACACATATGTATGCGCATGTGCGTATGTGTACATATGCACATATACACGTCTGTACAGTCGCCCCTCTGTGCCCTCAGGTTCTGCATCCGCGGATTCAACGAACCTCAGATGAAAAGGCCTATGATGGTTGCATCTGTACTGAATATGTACAGGCTTTTTCTTGTTATTATTCCCTAAACAGTACAGCATAACAACTATTTACATATCACTTACACTGTATTAGGTATTATAAGTAATCTAGAGATGATTTAAAGTATACAACAGGATGTGCATAGGTCATATGCAAATACTATGCCAGTTTATATAAGGGACTTGAGCATCGGCGGATTTTGGTATCTGGGAGATCCTGGAACCAATCTCCTGGATACCAAGGGACGACTGTGTACACAGACGTGCGCGCGCGCACACACACACACACACACACACACACACACACACACCAAGCGAGAAGGAAAATAAGCCTCTATGCCATGGTGTCCCTGTCTATACCTGGCCGTGGGACCACAGTTGATATTCATAACTTCCTCCTTCCGTGACCATTCCCAATTCCTCTGTGCTTGGCCAGAACCTCAGCTGGTTGAGATTCTTTCATTCCTGATGAAATAACCCAAACTTTTGCTCCTGAAGGGTCTGAATCCTCACAAGTCCTTTTGTTGGAGGCTGTAGTTCACCATTAACTTTTATTTGGGGGCGTGGATATAGTTAAAGGCAACCCAAAGGGCCCCCCGGGATTTCAGACACCCACCCCGGGCCCCTCCGTGTAGCAGCAGCTCCATTTGTCCTCAATCATGAGGTCCAGGCACCCAGTCAGCGCGGTAATTCCCTTCTCTGTGCTGATTCAGAGCTCAAGCAGCCCAACGGCCGGGTCTCAGCTTCCAGTGCAGTGACACCACCGTGCAGCCCGTGGTGGACGCCCCCCTTCCTTGAGATCTAAGGCCTACAAACCCGAAGGGGTTATGGGGCAGGGAAGCTGAGGTTCCTGGTTATGAGGCATAACGGTGACAAGAGCCACTCCCATACCTGCCCCTTGTTCCCCAACCGTGTATTCTGGCCACGAGACATACACCACCATATGGCGGTTGCTGATTCAAATCATAAACTCCATTTGTAAGACAGAGCTCCCACCTCTCCGGGAGTCGTCTCCCAGCTGGCATCATAACTAAATCTTCAGTAGGCCGCTATCAGGCCTAAATCTTATCAGGCCCACTGCTTCTGGGTTAGCGGGATGTGTAGTAAGTGAATTCCATGTGCGTGATCCCATTGCTGTAAAACTGAAAGTCTTCATCAGAAGCAGCCCTGTGTGGAATACCATAATAGCGAACAAGGTGGTTCATGAATGGTGGTTTTGGCAGAAGCATTGCAGGCAGAGAAGGTTAATCTGAATCCACAATACATATATTCTAGTGAAGGAAACTTGCTTTCCCTCCATAAAGGAAGGGATCCAGTGTCATCAGCCAGCCACCAGCGGTCTGGCTGGCCATCCCCAGGAATGTGGCATACAGGAGGCTGCGCAGTGATCTGTGCTGTCAGGGGTCACTCGGGCACAGCAGTGACCGTCTCCAGGCTGGCCTTGCTGAGAGGAGATTCACGCGGTTGTGCTCATCCATAGCCTCCCTTCCTGCAACCAAGGTCCCTTTGTGCAGGGACCCATTGAGCAAACATCAAGGTGTCTGGTGAAAAGGTTGGCTGACATTAGAGAACATGCCATCTTGTTCACCCGATTCTTGACAGCCTCCTCTGCACAGGGTCCTTTTCATGAGCATGAACATGGGGCACATATACCTCCATGCTCTGCGAGCATTCTGAGAGATCCTCCCACAGGCGCCTGCCCTTTGTCACTATATCTCCTTGTCACCAATCTTTGAATTCTGTTCTTTCCAAGTTCCTGACCATCCGGTCAAACTATCTGCCCCTGCCAAATAGTTTGGCATAAATAAATTAGTGCAGGTCAGAGTTTCTCTACAGTGGCACTAATGACATTTGGAGCCATATAATTCTTTCTTTATGAGACTGTCCTGTGTGCATTGTAGGATGTTTAACAACATCCCTGGCTGGCTTCTACCCACTAGATGCTAGTAGCACCCTTCACGTAGGTGTGACAATCAAAAATGTTTCCAGACATTGCCAAATGTCCCCGAGGCGGTGGCGGTAGGGGAGCGATTGTCCTCTGTTAAGAATCACTCGTGTGGGTTAATTCTTCTGACTATCTTTCAGTCCAGAAAAGTGACAACAACTTGTTCTGCTCAAGCTCTGTCCACTGGGATGATTTCCCTTCCCCACCGTCCTTCAAGGACACTCCAGATGGAGGTTGTACTAGCCCAGTCTCAGCTGGAACCACACATCCCGGAGACCCATCTGAAAGCAGGCCTCCTCAGCCATCTGGTCACAGGGAACTTCCCATGAGGTGTAGATTAAGGCAGAGGAGACAACAAGCAGAAGGACACATCACAAGGTCTGAGCCACCTGCTCACGCAACTGATGTGTGCCTTCTGGGTTTTCTCTGGCTCAGCTTCTTATGCACCATCTCCAGTAGATGATAGATTGCAGCTGCATGTGCCTGGCCTTATGGGGGGCGGGTCAGCTCCCACCCAGTCCATGATGGGCGGCTCAGGACTGCAGGGTCACTTGATGTCCCCTGGTCAGCTGTTCAATCCCTACTCAGACCCAGCAGTATGCCCGAAGCTGTTTCATAGAAAGGAGAATAGTCATGCAGAAGAGGGTAGGGCTTTGTTCCAGAACCCTAGAGCTCTGTCCTGTGATCGGCCCACTGGGGTTCTCTGCAGCATTGCTGTTAGCCATGAACACTTGAGCACCGTTGGGTCTGTTAGGGGATAAGGCCCAAGGGGTCCCACTCACAACTGGTAGCCTTACCAGTTCCTTAGTAAATGCATTGGCATAGCATACCCAAATAGCAGATGGGTTGCCTTTGAAGTCCAAAAAGTCTCAACAAGTGTCATGCCTCCTTTTTGGTATAACAATGTATCTCTCACTTTGTTGGGGTGTCCGAAGTGCTCCACAGGCTCCCCCGCAACTTTACCAAGGTAATAGGGCCCTAATATTTGTGGGGTTTATGTCCCACTTCTGTGTCTCACTGAGGCAGTGCAATCAGCATAATGACGTCAATGGTGTGGTCCAGTATGGTGCTCTATGGGACCTCTGCCAGCTCTATTAGGGCAGAGAGCAGGAAAACTGGCATTTTGTGCCCAAGGCAAGAGGAGAAGGTGGTCTTGCTGGCACTCCTAGACCCAAGCAAACTATTTCTGTGGTCCTTGCAAATTGACATAGAGAACCAAAGCCACTGTCAGCACCCTGTGACTGTGACACAGTCCGTTGCTCCGGTAAAGATGCTTCATCTGAACAGCAGCTACAGGCGGAGTCACCAGGTGGTTAAGTTTACTGTGCTCCACCACCTTTCCCCAGCATGCGTCTGTCTTCCTACAGGTCACACAGACCAGTGATATGGGGATGGACCAGGACCCTCCTCCCTTAAACTTCTTAAGTCACTGATGGCCCCACTAATGTCTGCATTATTGTCTCAAGTCACTGATGGCCCCACTAATGTCTGCCCCACATTCCCCTGGGATGTAGAATTAATTGCCTTTGATTTACTGTCTTGGTGGGGAGGGGAGACTCCAGGACTTTCACTTTCGTTCCACTTCCTACCAAAATAGCATTGGCTGCAAGGCGGGAGAGCCAACAGGGGACTCTGCCAGCTGCCGAGTGTAACTCTTCCCGCCGAACATTGGACACTGGGGAAATGACCACAGGGCGAGCCCACAGTCCCACCAGCCTGTGGACATCCACACTTGGGACAAAGCTCTTCTTATCCTCTACCTCCACAAGCCCCTACTTGGACTGCAGGGCCACGGTGGTATTTTTAAGTCACCAGAAATTAGTGACAACTCAGGGCTGGTGCTGAGTACCCTGAACCATCAAAATGTTCCTGTCCCTCAGTGGTTACGTGGGAATAGACATTTGTCAGAACTCGTCTTTTTGTCCCAGGGCACAGTCACCCTCAGGAAAGGCCCAAGGACCCTCAGAGGAGGTTTGGAGGAGATTTGCAATGTACAACCGGGGTAACACGGCAGAGGTTTTCTCAAGGGGGCCTGGCTCACATTTAGCCAAGGGGCTCCAGACCTGCGAAGTGGCCCAGATCGGCAAATTCCATGAACAGCTGTCACTGCTTAAGTAAATAAGAAAGTGGCTACAGTGTGGCTACTTAAGAAATTTTGCCTTCACACTGGAAGTATTTTTTAATACAATTAATTTTACTAAGGTTTATTTTATATACAGTAGAATGCACAAATATCAAACAGTTGGATGACTTTTGACAAATGCGTACTCCTTGGTCACCAACACCAGGATCAGATGCAGAGCATCCCTCACCCCTAGCAGAGCCCTCCTGCCCTCCCTGGTCACCTCCACCCTTGAAGCAGCTGTTGTACAGACCACTTTAGATTTATTCTGTCTTTGTTAAACTTCATACAAATGGAATCATAATATGTCCTGTTTTGTGTCAGTTCTTATTTGCTCCACGTGTTTTTGAGATTCACCCATATTTGTGCGGGTATCTGTAGTCTGTAACTTTTGTGTGTGTGTGTGAGGAAGATCAGTCCTGAGCCAACATCTGATACCAATCCTCCTCTTTTTTGCTGAGGAAGATTGGCACTGGGCTAACATCCATGTCCATCCTGCTCTACTTTATAAGGGATGCTGCCACAGCATGGCTCGACAAGCAGTGCGTCGGTGTGCACCCGGGCTCCTAACCCAGGCCGCCAGCAGCGGAGCGTGGGCACTTAACCACTTGCGCCACCAGCCGGCTCCGTGTAGCCTGTAACTTTTTTATTGCTGAGTAGTATTCCATTGTGTGACTCCACCACAATTTGTGTACCCATTTTCCTGCTACTGGACATTCAGGTTGTTGCCCGTTTGGTGCTATTATGAATAAAGCCTCTATGAGCATTCATGAGCATTTTGTGGACAGAAGCTTTCGTTTCTTCTGGATAAATTCAAAGGAGCGAAATTGCTGGATCACAGAATAAGTGTATATTTAACTTTATAGAAATTTCCAAACAGTGTTCCAAATAGGTTGTACAGTTTGATAATCCCAACAACAAATGGTTTCGGTTACCAGAGACATGAGCATACCCTGTCCAATGTTTCTGGTGTCCATGCAATACCCCCCACAACCTTACAACAACCTCCTACCTGGGGCAGCCCAGTGGACATCTGCTCCTGGTACACACCTGACGGGCACGTGCATAGAATCACAAGGTCTGGTCAGGCCCCATGGTGTGTTTGTACAGACCTGTGCCATCTGTCCTTCCTGCCTCCTGCCTCCCTCCTGCTCCCTTCCTCTTGGAGGCTGAGCTCACATCCACCTTCTGCCCTGGCCAACCTCCCACGTGCTTCATCTTCTTGCTTAGAGGTTTGACTCCTGGATGTCAGGACCTTTGTCTCATTTGCCCCATGCCCACAGAGGTCCAGCCCATGGGTGTGACCAGGACCTTTTCCCTCGGTGCAGAAGAGGAGCCCTCCTCTGTGTGCCCAGGTGAGCCCAGCAAATAGCCGCCCAGGAATGCAAGTGACTACCTGCTATGCAATTCCAGGGAGCAGCTGGGAGTGCCCTGGAAGAACTCCACGCAGTGCTGGGGCTCTGCCCGAAGCAGAGACTGCCCGGTAAGGAAGACTTCTCAGGGGAGGTGAGAGTTGCATCAGACAGAGAAGGGGGTGAAACGGCATTCCAGCAGACGGAGCATGTGCTCCTTACACAAACATTGATTGGGAGCCTGCTTTGTGCTGGGCTCGCTAAATGTTGGGGATTCACCCAGGAGTAAGACAGACCAGCTTCTTCCCCCAGTGGGAGAGAAGGCAGGAAAGGGGCAGCGACCAGTTAGTGTAGAAGCTGGCGTGACGAGGATGGACAGGGACAATGGCTCCGTGGCAGCAGCCGCTTCTGCCCTGGGTCCGAGGGCTGGGGAAGGCTGCGGGGAGCCTTGTGGCTGAAGTGGCACAGCCCAGCCACTCTCACACTTAACAGGTAGGATCATCATTGCAGTTTGTGGACCAAGAAACCTGGCCTCAGAGAGAGTAAGAACATCTGCCCCAGGTCACACAGCAAAGGAGCCAAAGTGGGCTGCAGACAACTCAGTCGGGCCCCCAAGTCTATACTTGTCCCAGACATGCCTGCAGAGGACGGGCAAGCCAGGAGTTTTTGGAGAGGCCATGTGTCCAGCAGCTGGTAGTGCTGGCCAGCCCTAGAGGTCATCAGAGCTTGGTAGGCAAAGAAGACCATCCTCTCTGCCCCCTTCATCCCCACCCTGTCAGTCACACACACCATGTGGGGGTCATGGAGGGAAGTCAAGTGTGACCACTGCGGTCCCCACCCCCTGCCAGGCTGCCCTGCACTGCACTCTGGAGCCCCTGCCCTGCTGCCTGTCAGAGAGGGAGAGCAGGACACACACTGTGCTGTCTGTACTTCCATCCAAGGGCCGCCATCCGCACCCACTCTGGCAGGCCAGTGCATTAGAACCATCCCTGGGTGGCGGCCAAGGCATCCTGGCAGAGGGATGGGGACAGTCCTGTCTTCCCGGGGCCCCTCTACTCTGGCAGAGGCCTGACATTCATCAGCTCCAAATTTGCGGTTTGAATTTTTGAACTTCCAGGTCTTAATAAAAGCACTGCAGTCACTGGGATGAGAGCTCACTGCGGGAACTGGCTCAGGAGTGTATGCACCATGTGTCCTCTGCTTCCGGAAAGCTCGGCGCCCTTTACCAAGTAGTTATGCAGATGGACAGAAGGAGAAGGGCTGGGCAGAGAAGAAGGTGAAGACTGCAGGACAAGCACGCATATCCGAGGACAGTTGGGGGTGTGAACAAACAAGGAGTCGAACTGTTTCCTGTCAGTCCAAGGATCAGCTTCTATCGGGGCTCCTGTTGTTTTGAAAAATAGTTGTCCGTGATCAGTGATGCCAGAGCTGAAAGCCATTCTATAACCACCACAGATCCTGCAGATCCGCATGTGGGATGGCATTTGCCAAACACCTACGCCAGGGGAGATGAACTTAGAAGATGACAGCTTCAGTCCGTTAACATAGTAGACAAGACCCCTCCAGGGAAGGACTGGACCACGGTGTAGAACACGAAGGAAGAGCAGGAAGAACTGTTGCCTGTGACCGTGGAGTGTGAACCAGCTGGGGACAGGCTGGTCCATCCCGGGATGGAGACACAGCAGAGACTGGCCGGTGGACAAGCTCTTCATGAACCGCTTTTGGATTCATGAGGATGGAGAAATCTTGGTGCTGGACCCAAGAAGACTTTGTGTGGATGAAGAGAACGTGGGTGAGGAGGCTGGCTCCCCGAAGAGCAGTACCCGGATGTGGTCTGTCACCCATGGCTGGCGGCTGTCCCCTGAGTCCTGCTGTTTCTCCCTTCTCCACCTGGAACCTTCTGTATGCTGTGATGAACTTGACACCTGTCCAGTTGCTGTGTCCACCCTGTGCCACAGGTGAGAAGCGCCAACAGCAACGTTGCTAATGGGATGTCAAATCTAGAGGAGTCCATACATTCTGGGCACAATAAATACTCACGTCAACGAAACGGTGTCCGGATGCGTGGTTGTGCCTTATCTGCTTATTAAAAAAAAGCTTTGCTTTGTTTGCAGGACTTTTGGCTTTGTTCTTAGTTAGGGTCCATGAAGCTGCACTTAAGTTGTAAATAAAAGATCCATATGATGATAAGAAAATACAGAGTGATTTTTTATTGGACTCAGTTCTTGGAGGGCTTTTAATTGCTTTTTGTTTTCTATACATTTTAAGCCAGTAAAGAAAAAAAAAAAAAGCTAAGTGTCCCAGGAAGTGTGAATTACACAAACTGAAATGGGGTGCTAATGTCTCCTTTAGATTTGGTACTAATTCTAAATCTGTTGGTTAACAATTTTAAATTTCTACAGTAGTAAATGTATTAATTCTGCCTGGCACACGTAATCCAATTCGAGGCCATGTGTGATTTTTGTATTTGCTGTCTGGGGTGAGGGAAGATAAACGCCTACCTCATGGCAGACAGACCGGGGGCGGCGGAGGAGCGGCAGGCAGCCAAGCCTGCCCCCTGGTGTTCGGGCCGCTGCGCTGGGTCTGAGGCTCTCGCTAGGCCGTGGGGCACAGTCCTTCAGGCTCTCCTCTCCTCGCATGTCAGGACCACAGGAAAATCCATGACAGGGTTTTCAATGTTTTACACAAGAGGGGAAAACTCAGTAAATTGTCTTTAGCGAACCAGTGATTTCCTTCTCCTTTCAAATCTAATGCCTTGACCAGCTGACTCCGTAGTTCTGGATTTTGCGGCAATGTGTGATCCTTGATCTGAGATCTGTAACCTACTGTGGTGCACCAAGCAGTCATTAAATCAGAAGTTTCGGCTTAACAGCTAACGCTTTTTTCATTATAAAATGAAGTCCAGCTGCTTCACCACCACCAAGCAGTTTTGGGAAATGCTCAATCCACACATTTCCCTGCTGAAAAATAGAAATGAATAATGATACCAAACACATCGACTTCGAAAACAACATTTTCTTTAAAAATAATCAACTCCAGTAGTGAGATTTATTTTTGGTACCACGTTTTTAAAAATCCTTTTCTAGGTGCCCCAGCACTGCCACCATCGGGAGTACTTCTACTGAAGAAAGAGAGATGCAATAGACATTATCAGGAACCTCTGCCTCTGAAGGAAAAATGCTTTAAAAGCGGTTTTAAGGGTCTCAGGGTTAGGGCCCATTTGAATAAATTTTGAAGGCACCCCTCCACCACCACCACCATCCCCCAAAAACGCTAGGGCCCTTTCCCACTTGGTTAATGCCATCCTGCCACAGATGTTGCAGTTCTGGCTGCCATGCGGCAGGTGCTTTGTGACCACAGAGAAAAGCCACTGGGCCCCCACCCCTGTAGGTGTACTGAGGCCCATCAGGTCTCCAGATGCTGAACAGTAGACAGTGAAAGCAGCGAGGAAGGGGAGGGCAGAGGGCCCTTGGGCAGAACCTGGCTGTGACCTGGAGTGCTGCTGGTTGGTGATCCCTGTCCAAAAGCTTCAGGGTAACAGTTGCAAGGCTCCTTTGTCTTTCCCTTCTGTTATGGACTGAATGTTTGTGTCCCCCGAATTCGTATGTTGAAATCCTGGCCCCCAATGTGACAGTAGTTGGAGGTGAGGTCTTTGGGAGGTGTTTAGGTCATAAGGGTGGAGCCTCCTCATGGGATTAATGCCCTTATAAGAAGAGGCCAGAGATCGTCCTCTCCTTCTCTCTGCCATGTGAGGACACAGCAAGAAGACGGCCATCTACAAACCAGGAAGTGGGCCCTCACCAGGAACCAAATACGCCAGCACTTTGTCATTGGCTGCAGGGCACGGGAACCCTCCCAGGTGCTCAGGCTCCTCCTGGCACTCAGGCCCCTGAGAGCAGGGCCATGTGGTCCTGCTCCCCCTTAGCCCCCTCCCCCACCACCTGGCCTGGAGCTGAGTAAGTGCTCAGTGAATATCTGGTGAGGGAGGAACACAGAGAGGATGAAGGAGCCCGAGGAGGACAGGCCATGACAGAAGGGGTACATGGGGTGGGCACATTTCAAGAGCCCTGGAGGCAAGGCCCAGGGGGGAGGAGGGAATGGGGAGGGCATGCTTGGCAGAATGATGAACTCCAGGGCTGGGCACACTGAATTGTTAGCACATACAGAGTGCCTGAGGCAGGGCGAAAGCACACCAGGAGCTCCCTCCTAGAAAGGCAGAGGTCCCCTGAGCACACAGGCCGCCCAGCCACCCTGGTCAGCTGCTTGATGGAGGAAACTGAGCCTCGGACAGAAGGGCCTGGGTAGGGTTGCCAGATTTAGAAGGAAAACATAAAGTACAGGAAGCCCAGTTAAATTCAAATTTCTGATAAACAATGAATACAGTTTTTATTATAAATATGTCCCATACAATATTTGGGACACACTTATAACTGAATTTCCATTCGAATTCAACTGGCGTCTGAGTCTGTCTGGGCTGCTCTAACAGAACACCACAGACTGGTTGCCTTATAAACAACAGACATTTATTTCTCACAGTTCTGGAGGCTGGGAAGTCCCATGATCAAGGTGCCCGCAGATTCCGTGTGTGGTGAGAGCACGCTTCCTGATTCACAGACAGCTGACTTCATACTGTGTCTCACGTGGTGGAAGGGGCCTTCTAGCCCTCTAGAGTTGCTTAAAGGAAGCTAATCCCATGACTTAAGCACCTCCCAGAGTCCCACCTCCAAACACCATCATACTGGAGTTAGGAATTCACATCAGACTTTGGTGGAACATAAACATTCAGTCCAGAGCATGTGGGCATCCAGTATTTTCTCTGGCAGCCCTAGCCTGGTGACTCCTGAGGGACAGGTGTCCTCACCAACTACCTGGGCACAGAGGTGGAAGAAGGGCTCTCCCCACTTGTGCTGACATTAAACCACTATGAAAACTCCATCCCCAGAATTCATGACCCAGTGTCCTCAAATCTGACTCCCCTGAGCAGCAGGCCTTCTCTTGAGCGGGAAAGCAAAACCGGGAGAAGGGAAAGGCCTACAGAGAACACATCGCCATGAGGGCTCTGACAGGCCTGTCGGAGGAGCGGGCTTTGTGGGGCTGGGGGTGTGGGTGGCTGGGCAGCCCAGAATGCACTTGCTGAGGTGCCCGATGGCTCTACGCTCCAGGGGGACTGTCTACTGCTCAAACCTCCCGGCCCCCTTGCCCTGGATCACTGAGACTACTGCCCTCTGGCTGGGAAATCACTTACTCAAGTGTGAAAAATAGGCCAACAGTCAGAGCAGCACTGGCCTTGCAAGGCCTCAGGCCTCACAGCAGTGTCCGAGGAAGATCTCTGGACCCTCTGCCATGGGAGCCAGCAGCTGGAAGGGAAGGAGCCAACCCTCACACCTGCCCCAGGTGTGGAGTGGGTGTGAGGCCGTCACCCCTGACAGCCCTGCCTCCTGAGAGAAAGCGCTTCATCGTCTGGGTCCAGGCAGGGCAGCCACGAGCCTGACTCTGAGGCAGCCTCCACGGAAGGAAAAGGAAACCAAATGTTCAGGAAGCCTCAGATGAGCACAGCAGTGTGTGTATGTGCCTATGTGTGGGGGGGTGGTCTGTCTGTGTGTCTGTGTCTCTGTGACTGCCTCCGTGTGTGTCTGTGTGTCTGCCTCTGGCAGTGTCTGCGTCTGTGAATGTGTCCATGTGTCTGTCTGTGGATCTCTGTGTATACACATTCCTTCTTTCACAGCTGCCCCCCGCATCTCTGCCTGAGGAAGGCCGAGGGAGAGAAGCAGGCCACCTCTGTGTGTCTCCCAGTTGCAGCCGAGATCCGGATGGCGCCCCTCTCTTACTAAAAGGCATCCCGAGGGAGTTTCCCTTCCGTCTTGGGGCGCCTTGCACACCCTCCTGCAGCTGCCTGTGAGTCCGCGGTGGGCAGGGGCAGGTGGGGTGGGAAGGTTGGAGGTGAGTCGCTCTTAGCTCCCGTCCAGACAGCTCCTCCGGCCAGAGCTGCTGCTGGCCGTGCTGTTCAGAGCGGGAGTCTGGGTTTGTCTGGAACCCCTGGGAAATAAACAGGAAATTCCCAAGCAGCTCGTGAAATGACTTGCATATAGTGGTGAAAATGAATAGTCTTCAGGAAAAACAGGACTCATAACTCACACTTTCTTCCTAGGCTCATTTTTTCCCAAAGAGATGTTTTTATAAAGTTGTGAATAGGTTTTAAATATGTATAATAGAAGGACCTGGAAAGCAGGCTTAAAGGGAACAGAATCCTGATTAGTAAAAGAAAACAGAATGACACAGGGACTTAGAGTTCGGACACCCACACCCCAAGGCAGCAGCCATCGCCTGCAGTGTGCTCTGTATCTTCCAGAAACCCAGGCATATATGAGCACTCATGAGGATACTTACGGGAGAGTTTTCGTACACACGGAAGCTTACTATGCACATATCAAAATATCCTGATCCAAAGAATCCTACTCTCCAGTGCCAGACACATGCCATTATGTGAATGAACAATGCTGTACTTAAATTGTCCTGTTCAGTGGGCAGTGTTTCCCAACTTTTGTCACAAGCACTGCCACAGTGAACACCTTTGTCATCTGTCTTTACTCAATTGTGAGTACATTTGCAGGTAATATCCTAGAGAAGAAATCACTGAGTCACATGTGTGCAAATACAAGTTAAATGACACTGCTGGTGTCATGAGGAGTGGAGGTGGGCAGAGCCAAGAGTGGCCACACACCAGCCACATGGCCATCAACCTCAGCCACACATACCAGTGGGGGGCCAGAGGAGCAGGGCCAGCATGCCCTGAAGAAGTGTCAAGTGCCGCCTGCACCCAGCACCACCTTAGGGAGGGGGGAGAGAGGGGAGCCGAGAAGACACTCAGCATCCAGGTGAGGCAGTGTTGATTTCCCCCAGACTTTGCTCATCTAGGATCAGGCAGGGGCAGAGGACCAGAGGGGGTACCGAGTTCCATCTCCCTGTTGACCTTCTGGCCTGAGGAGCAGGGCGTGGCTTGTGAGAGTAAGCTGCTCCAGGAATAGGAATGAGAAGAAGCTGCATTTTCTTGCACTTAGAAGAAGAGCAGAGTAAATATGTGGCTAAGCTCAAGTGTGATTCCTCAACCTCTGTCTTTTTCTCCTCAAACTCTGGTTCATCCCTCCCAAAGTTGGCCCCATAATGGAGTCTATCTTCTATGTCTCATATTCCATATCTCTGCCTGGGCCAAGCTACCCTAGGACGGGGGCTGCCTCAAGTGAGATTTCTAGGCCGTCAGGACCACTGCAGACCTAGACGGTAGCTGAAGCCTCTGGCCAGCACCCAGAGTGCCTTCTGCTGTCTCGGGGGCCCGTGGGTGGACACCACCCAATGATTCAGGGCTGGCTATGGGACTCTATCCACTGCCATACTCACTGCTGAGTGTGTGCTGCTGGCGCAGACTGAACCTGACCAAACCTGAATCTGACACAGGTGCCACTAGAGTCCCATTCTGAGACTGGTGGGCTCAGGCCCCACATGAATAACCAGACAGCTGGTCTGGGCCCCATAACCCGGGGTTCTGTCTTCATCCAGCACTGTCTGAAGGCTGCTTAGAGAGGACACAATGATGGCTGTTGAACCTCATGAAGATGATGCTGCTTCCCGCCCTGTGGACCTGAAACCTCCTCCTACAGCACAGGAGTCTCTGTTGTACATTTGAAGAGTGGGGGAATGGTTCAGATGAATAATATGCTCTTTTAAAATTTGAATACAATCATACATAATATGTCCTCTGACAGTGATGAAATTAAACTAGAAATCAATACCAAAAACACAACAGGAAAATCTATAAACACTGAAAATTAAACAATACACTTCTAAATAATCCATGCATCAAAGAAGAAGTCTAAAATGAAATTTTAAAATACATAGAACTGAATGAAAATTATGATTTTCATTATGTGTCACCTTGACTGGGCCATGGGATGCCCAGACATCTGGTTAAACAATATTTCTGGGTGTGTGTTTCTGGAAGGTACTAGCATTGCAATTGGGTGACTAAAGCAGATGGCCCTCCCCAGTGTGAGTGAACATCATCCAATCCGGTGAGAGCTTGACTAGAACAAAAAGGCAGAGGAAGATTGGATTGGCTCTCTGCCTGACTACTTGAGCTGGGACATTGATCTCTTGCCCTCAGTGCTTCTGGTTCTCAGGCCTTCAGACTTGAACTGGAATCCATACCATTGGCTCTTGGCTGTCAGGCCTTTGAATACACCACCAACTTTCCTGGGTCTCTAGCTTACAGACAGCAGATCATGGAACTTCAGCTTCTGTAATCACATGAGTCAATACCTTATAATAAATCTCTTTCTATATCCAGAGTTCCCCATCCTGTCATGCTGGAAGTCTCTCCCCTGTTTTCTAATGTAAGCATTCAGTGCTATGAATTTCCCTCTCAGTACTGCTTTAGCTACATCCCACTTAGTTAGACATGCTGTTTTTATTTTTGTATTAGTCAGAGCTCTCCAGAAAAATGGAACCAATAGGATCTATATCTATACCTATGTCTATATCTATCTATATACCTCTCTCTTGAGATAAAAATAAAAACACAGCATATCTAACTAAATGGAACATAGCTAAAGCAGTGCTGAGAGGGAAATTTATAGCACTAAATGCTTACATTAGAAAACAGGTGAGGTACTGCCAGCATGACAGTATGGAGAACTCTGTGGATCTACTCCACAGTGAAACTGCTGAAAAGCATTTTAAAAAACCACTTAAAGTGTCTGGTAATGGTCCTAAGAAAATATAGCAAATGAAAAAACATGTCTTCAGGAAAATGGATTATAATTCAGTAAGAACAGCAAGAGTTTGTATTATTTGAGCCAAAACTTGCTTCCTCTCTCCCCCATCCCAACTCAGGAAGACAGAAAGTCCATTCCAGATGAGAGCAGCCAAGAATACAGTACTCCCTTTGCCCCTGGCTTGTAGAGCTACAGTATCTTCCCAGCAGGAGCAGGTCAGCGTTTCTTATCCTGCCTCCAGCTGCCTGAGGCTAAGTTCTTGGTGAGTGTGGCTGAGAGATGGGGGCTCCCTTCTGCCCAGCCACCATTCATGGAGGAAGGCTCTACTTTGAACTCAGTACCACTGAGAATACGAGGACCCCAATCCCCCTTGCCCCAGCTTGTAAGGTGGGGGTTCCACAGCAGGAAAGGCAAATTGAGAAAACCTGAGGTTACTGCCCACCCCATCCACCAGTCATCCAGCTCCCAAAGTGGGGCTATCACCTGGAGAAAAGTACATCCTTGTTCCCACCCCAGTTCAATACCCCGGATTCAGAGATTTTGCCTGGGGGTGGGGGTGGGGGTGGGGAATAGATAACCTGAGAAAGACACCCTAGGAGGAGCCCACCTGGTGTCAGAACAGATATCAAACATTGACCTCCAATGCCACTCATTCAAAAAAGCCATAGTTGTAGAGCAATTTAGGCCTGAGGGCATTGTTGAAAACAATGCAGCAGTCAGTCAGCAATTAGTGAAGCTTAATAGCTGAGTTTGGTCAGGGAAAGAGATAATCAAAGAGAACCAAAACCATGGTCATCGCAGAGTCACTGTGGGTATACCCAAGGCTGTGCCCCCTCTACTCCCACTCTGTAAGGAGCAATATCAAAGGCTTAAGACTGCAGGGGAGAAGTAGATTTCACAAAAATAATTCAGCTATTCACTAAACAAATAAACAAGCAAATAATAATAAAAAGCCCTTTGGGGGAGTTGGAGACCAGTACCCAGAGTTGCCACAATATATTATTTAAAAACACCCCAACAAAAACTAATGCAACATGCAAAGAAACAGGAAAACATCACACATACACCAGGAAAAAAACAAGCAAGAGAAACTGCTTGCGAGAATGACCAGACATCAAATTTATTTATTTATTTTTATTTTTTTGTGAGGAGGACTAGCCCTGAGCTAACATCCGATGCCAATCCTCCTCTTTTTTTGCTGAGGAAGATTGGCCCTAGGCTAACATCCATGCCCATCTTCCTCTAAGTTATATGGGATGCCGCCACAGCATGGCTTAACAAGCGGTGCATTGGTGCACACCCAGGATCCGAACCTCTGAAGCCCAGGCTGTCGAAGCGGAGCACATGCACTTAACCACTGCACCACTGGGCCAGCCCCCTAGACATCAAATTTAATAGACAGAGATTTCAAAGTAGCCATTATATGTTCAAAGAACTAAAGAAAACCATGATTAAAGAAATAAAGAAAATTATGATGACAGTGTTACATCAAATAGAGAATATCAATAAAGAGATAGAAATTATTTTTTAAAAGCTAATGGAAATATTGGAGTTGGAAAGTATAATAACAGAAATAAAACCTTCACTAGATGTTCTCAATAGTATATTTGAACTGGCAGGATAAAGAATTTTAAGATTCTGAAGATAAATCAATAGAGAGTACGCAAGCTGAAGAAAAGAAAGAAAAATAAATGAAGGAAAATGAACAAAGCCTCAGAGATATGTGGAACACCATTAAGCACACCAACACACTCATAAAGAGAGTACCAGAAGGTGTTAAAAGTAATTAAACAATGAGGCCATTAGACTGAGGTAGCTCTAATGCCTTGGTAGCGTACATCATCAAACCAAAACCTAAGCCAAAGTCAGTTCTTGTAAATGCACTCATATCTGAGAAAACAAAATTTAAGAACAAACAATCACAAATAGCTAACTAGGCTTTCCTAAATAAGGCAACCACTTAAGCCATAGCCAATCAAATAATTTCCTTTCTTTGCTTCCATGTCTGCACTATAAAAGCCTTTCCCTTGGCTCCTGTAGGCAGAATGCTCCTAACCACTTTTGATTTGGTGCTGCCAAATTCAAATTGATGTTTGCTCAAATTAATTCTTCAAAATTTTAATGTTCCTCAGTTTATCTTTTAACAAAGGAGAGGAAAGAGATAAAGGAGAATGAAAAATATTCAAAGAAATGATGACTGAAAACTTCCCAAGTTTATTGAAAAATAATAATCTACACATCCAGAAAACTCAACAAACTCCAAAAATGTTGAAAGCCAAAGACAAGTAGAAAATCTTGAGAGCAACAAGGGAAAAACAACTCATCACTCACAAGGGAAACTCAATAAGATTAACATCTCACTTCTCCTCAGAAACAATGGTGATCAAAGTAAAGTGGGATAACATATTCAAAGTGATCAAAGCAAAAACCATCGACCAAGAATACTATATCTGGCAAAGCTATCTTTCATAAACAAAGGCGAAATAAAGACATTCCCAGATAAACAGAAACTGAGAGAATTTGTTGCTAGCAGACTCTCCTTTGTTACAAGAAATACTAAAGGAAGTTCTGTAAGCTGAAAGCAAGTGACTCCAGGAGGTAATTAGAATCCACACAAAGTACAAAGGACACCAATAAAAGTAATTATATTATTTAATTGTAAAAGACCCTATAAAATATCTATTTTTCACTTTCTTCTCACAACTGATTTAAAAAACAATTGCATAAAAAGATATGTATATAATGTATAGTTTGACATATAACATATAGAAATGTAATAAATCTGCCAATAACATCACAAAGGAGGTGGGTAGCAGCAAAGCTGCCTTGGGCTAAGAAAATGACTCCAGATGGTAAATTGAATACACAGGAACAAATGTAGAGAACCAGAAATGAGAAGTAAGAAGGTTAATATTTTAAAAGCCATAAGTATATACCTGCTCCCCATCTTCTCTCAACTTCTTTAAAAGACATAAAATTATATAAAGTAATAATTGTAACAATGTGTTCTAGAGTTTATAACAATAATGTCACATGTCTAACAATAATACCACAAAAATGACAGAAAGGGAATAGAGTGACATAACAGTAATACATCACTGGAATTAAGCTAGTATAAATGTAAAGCTGATTTGGATATATGTGGTAAGACCTAGAGCAACTGTTAAGGAAATAACTAAAAGAATAGCGAAAAAAAGTCATTAATGAATTTAAAATATTCACCTAATCCAAGAGGAAGCAGCAAAAGAGGAATGAAAAGACATGGGACATATAGAAAACAAAAGAAACAAAAAGAAAAGTGGCATGTTTAAATCCAACTATAGCAGTAACATTAAGTGTGAATGGATTAAACAGTCTAATCAAAAGGCAGAGATTGTCACATTGGATTAAAAAATACACTATCTAAGTATATGCTGCCTACAGGAGATACACTTTAGATTCAGAGCTACAAATAGATTGAAAGTAAATGGATAGAAAAGAATATACCATGCAAAGAGCAATTGGAGTGGCTATCTGAATATTAGACAAGCTACACTTTAAAACAAAAAAACTGTTACTAGAGATAAAGAGGGACATTTTAAAATGATAAAAGGGTCAATTCATCAGGAATTATAAAAATATATGCACCTAATAATCGAGCATCAATATGTATGAATCAAAAACAGAAATGAAGAGAGACGCATACAATTCAACAGTAATAGTTGGAAACTTCAATACTGCACTTTCAACCATGGACAGAGAAAAGGTTTCAAATAAATAATATGAATTCTTACCCCAAGAAATTGGAAAAATGAGAACAAAATAAACCAAAAGCATAAGGAAAGAAATAATAAGAACAGAATCAATGAAATTTACTAGAGACCAACATCTGTTATGAATATAGATGCAAAAATTCTCAACAAAATACTAGCACACCGAATCCAGCAACGTATAAAAAGGATAATACACCATGACAGTGATGGTTAATTTTATGTGTCAACTTGGCTAGGCTATAGTGCCCAATTGCCTGATCAAACATCAATGTAGGTGTTGCTGTGAACATATTTTTTAGGTGTGATGAACATTTAAATTGGTAGACTTTGAGTAAAGTAGATTATCCTCCATAATGTGAGTGAGCCTCATGCAATAAGTTGAAAGCCTTAAGAGAAAAGACTGAGATCCCTGAAAAACAAGGAATTCTGCCTCCAGACTGTCTTTGGACTTAACACTCCAACAATGATTCCCACCAGAATTTCCAGCCCACAGACCAGCCCTACATATTTCAAACTTGCCATTCCCCACAATCATATGAGCCAATTCCTTAAAATAAATCTCTCTATAGACTGATTTATTGATTGATACATATATAAGATATAGACATAGCGCGCGCGCACACACACACACACACACACACCCCTTATGATCTGTTTCTCTGGAGAACTCTAATGTAATAACCAAGTGGGATATATCCCAGGAATGCAAGATTGGTTTAACATCTGAAAATCAATTAATATAATATATCATGTCAATAGAATAAAGGACAAAAACCATGTGATCATCTCAATAGACTCAGCAAAATATGACAAAATGCAGCACCCCTTCATGATAAAAAATACTCACCAAGCTATAAATAGAAGAGGTCTTCCTCAACCTGATAAAGGGCATCTACAAAAGATGCACAGCTAGCATCATACTTAATGGTGAAAGAATGGATGCTTTCCCTCTAAGATCGTAATAAGACAAGGATATCTGCTTTCACTACTTCTATTGAACATTATACTGGAGGTTCTAGCCAAGGAAGTTAGGCAATAAAAAGAAATAACAGGCACTGAGATTGGAAAAGAAGAAGTAAAACTATCCTATTTGTATATGACATGGTTTTGTATATAGACAATCCTAAGGAATCCACTAAAAATCTATTAGAACTTATAAACGAGTTCAGCAAAGTTTCAGGGTACAAGATCAACATACAAAAATCAGTTGTATTTCTACACATTAGCAATGAACAATCTGAAAAAGAAATTAAGAAAACAGTTCTATTACAATAGCATCAAAAAGAATTAAATACTTAAGGATAAGTTTAATCAAAAGAAGTACAAAACTTATACTCTGAAAACTACAAAGTATTTTTAAAAGAAATGGAAGGAGATCTAAATAAATGGAAAAACATCCAATGTTCATGGATTGAAGACTTAATATTGTTAAGATGGCAATTTTTCCAAAATCGATCTACAGATTCTGTGGAACTCCTATCAAAATCTCAGCTGACTTCTTTGCAGAAATTGACAATCTGATCCTAAAATTGATATAGAAACTCAATGGATTCAAAATAGCAAGCAAGTCTTGAAAAGGAAGAACAAAGTTGAAGGACTCATATTTCCCAATTTTAAAATTTACTACTGGTTGAAGGATAGGCATATAGATCAGAAGAATAGAATTAGGTTCAAAAATAAACCCTCACACGTATGGTCAATTGATTGTGACAGGAGTAACAAGACAATTCAGTGAGAGAAAGAAGAGCCTTTTTAACAAATTATGCTGGGACAACTAGATATCCACATGCAAAATAGTGAAATTAGACCCATTCCTCATACTGTACACAAAAATTAACTGAGAATGGTTCACAGAACTAAATAAAACACATAAGACTATAAAACTCTTAGAAGAAAATAGGAATAAATCTTCATTACCTTGGATAAGGCTAGATATGACAGCAAAAGCAACAAAAGAATAAAAAGATAATTTGGGCTTCATGAAAATTAAATAATTTTGTGCTTCAAAGGACACCAACAAGAAAGTAAGAAGACAATCCACAGGATGGGAGAAAAAAAATTGCAAATCATATATCTGATAAAGGACTAGCATTTAGAATACATAAAGAAGTATGACAGCTCAACAACAAAAAGACAAATAATCTAATTAAAGTGAGCAAAGGATCTGAAGAGATATTTCACCAAAGAAGATAAGCAAATGGCCAACAAGCACAGGAAAAGATGCTCAACATCATTAACCATCAGAAAAATACAAATCAAATCTACAATGAGATACCACTTCACACCTGCTGGGGTGGCTATAATAAAAAAGTCAGATTACAGCAAGTGTTGGCAAAGATGTAGAGAAATTGCAACACTCATACACTGCTGGTGGGAATGTAAAATGAGGCCATCACCCTGGAAAATCGTCTGGCAGTTCTTATCATGGTTGAGCATAGAGATCCCATTTGGCCCAACAATTTCACTGCAAGGTCTAGCCCCAAGAAAAATGAAAACATATGCCTACACAAAAACTTGTGCACTGATGTTCATACCAACAGGCAAAAAACAGAAAGAAAATGTCCATCAATTGAAGAATGGATAAATAAAATGTGATATATCCATACAATGGAATATTATTTGTCAATAAAAAGAAAGAAAGTACTGATTCATGCTGTGGCATGAATGAGTCTCGAAAATCTCATGCTAAGTGAAAGAAGCCAGTCACAAGCAATCACATATTGTATGATTCCACTTATATGAAATGTCCAGAATAGGCAAATCTAAAGAGATTAGTGATTTTCTTGGGCTGGGGCAATGGGAAAAAATGGGGTGACTGCTAATGGGTATAGTGTTTCTTTTGGGGGTGATGAAATTGTGATATGGTTGCACAGTTCAGTGAATATACTAAAACCATTGACTTGTACACTTTAAATATGTGAATTTTATGGCATGTGAATTATACATCAAAAAAGTTGTAATATTTAAAAATCAATGCAATCGAAGTAAGAGAATAAAAGAAAAATCAATGAAGCAAAAAGCTGGTTAATCAAAACAATAACATTGAAAAAACTCTATCAGGTTTAGTTTTACAAAAAACTGCCAAACCACTTTCCAGTGTGGCTGTACTACTTTGCATTCCCACCTCTAGCATCTTTCAAATATCTTTAGGGAGGAAAAAAAAAAAGTAAAACAGTCTCCAAATAAAGAAATAAAAATAAGGTGGGATTCAGACTTCTCTGCAAAACTGAATACGAGAAGAAGACCGAAGACCATGATACTACTTCTAAAAAACTTGTAAAGGAATGCTTATAACCCAAGGATATGTCTTAGTGCATTTGGGCTGCTATAACAAAAATACCATAGACTGGTGGCTTAAACAACAGATATTTATTTCTCACAGTTCTAGAGGCTGGAAGTACAAGATCAAGTTACCAGCAGGTTCAGTGTCTGGAGAGAGCCACTTCTCAGCTCATAGATGGTCGTCTTTTCACTGTGTCCTCACATGACGCAAGGGGCAAGGGAGCTCTCAGGAATCTCCTTTATAAGGACACCAATCCCATTCATGACGGCCCCACCCTCCCGACCTAATCACCTCCCAGGGGCCCCACCTCCTAATACCTTCACATTGGGGGTTAGGTTTCGACATATGAATTTAGGAGGGACACAAACATTCAGTTTATAGCAAATTATATGGTTAACTAAGTTGTATCTCATGTGAAAAAGTCAACTGGAAGACATTCTTAGATATGCAAGAGCTTGTTCAGAAAATATACCACCAAAAATTCTTGAAGATAGCCGCAACTGAATTAGATATGAAGCAACTTAAAGTTTTAACAAATGAGAAAGATGTGGTGCCAAAGGTTGATGATAGCACATAAACAAGTTATGAGAAGAGATCAATCTAAATCACTGCTGTGAATCTAGTTACAGAATTGAATGTGAATGCCAAGAATTATTCATGAGACCAAAAGTACATAACATCATAATAATAGTTCCGTGCCAATGATCTGGATGTAAACGTCAGCTTGTTTTGTTAAGGACCAAGAAGTAGTGGATAAAAGACCAGGTAGGAAGGAAACTTTTCTAAATTTATCATTTTTCATATAGGCAGTAATCTAAAAGAACCCCACCGATAGACTAAAAGCAGAGAAGATGCTTTCAAAACACGGGAGAAGATAACCATCAAAGATAACAAAATCAAGATAGCAAAAGACAGAAAACAAAGACAAAGAACAAGAAAGCATAAAAATCACAAAGCATGAAATGATATGATACAAATAAGCCTGAGCATATCAGCTACAACGACAAATGTGGGTAGGTCAAATACCACTATGACAGGACATAAACTGTTAGCTTAACCCAAAAAACAATATCCAACTACATGCTGTTTATAAGACACACACTTAAAACAGAGTGAGGTGTAGAACCTCATGAACACAGGGACTGTGCCCAGCCCTGAGACACCAGGTGGCATATACATGGCTCAATATGTATCAGCTAATGAAAACAAAGGGATAGGCAAAAGTGTCCTAGGTAAATGCATACAAGCAAGTGAAAAAAGCAGATGTCAAACATTTTTTTAAATCATAGAAAATAGAATCCAAACCAAAAAGTTTTAAAATAGGGCAAAGAAATTTGTCTTATTTTGCTAAAGGATATAAATCACGAAAGGATAACTTCCATGATCTATCTTACATGTGAAATGTTATTACATTAAAATGAAAAATTTTTAAAACACAAGGAGAAATTGGCAAAAATGCAACTGTAGTGGGAAGTTTTACCACAGCTCTCACACTCTTTGACAGAGACAGTATATTAGAAATTAACAAGAGTATGAGGCCTTGAAAAACATAATCAATACTGCTGATGTAACAGACACTGCTAGTGACGTCAACACCCCGCCTCCCCTCCCACCACTGCAAACATTTGTTCATAGACATTGGTCGTCAAGTGAGATTGCTTTTAATGGAGGTGTGTATTTTGAGGATCAGGAGTCTTTTAGGGGGCTGGTGAGTGGGTGAAGTAGAGGGGACGCGATGGCAAATGCTTTCTCTTGGGTCCCCTGGACTAGGTTTGAGCTCCTGGGTTGAGAGTGAGGGCTGGAGCTAAAGAATAAAGTTTTCTGGAGCAATATGGTAAATTTCTGGGCCATGGGATGATCCAGAGATCAGCTAAACCTTGAGGAGAAAGTCTCAGAGGCCAGGATGGGGCACAAGGGGAGCTCTGTTTGGTCCAGGTGACAAAGTGTGGCTTAGAGCTAGGCATGTGCTGATAGGTCTTTCCACTGCTGTGAGGAGACAGGCCATATTCTGTGGAGGTCTCTGCCCTCGGCATTGGGGTTGGGTGTGGGGGTGATCGTGCCTCATAATTTGGGTCTAATTTGGGTATAAGAATGTGCATATTACTTTGTGGTTATAGGCTAGTGACCAGTGAGCCAGATCTACATCAAATTTTATATAAAAACAGACAGCTTTCCTTCCCAGCATTAAAGATGCATTTATAAACATCAATTACATATTGGGCCACAGAGAAAACATCAATAAATACCAAAAAGTAGAAAGTGTATTGAGGTTCTAAAACCTCAATGCAATAAGAGTACAAGTTAATGAATACAGTTTAATTTTAAAAATTCACTGTGTGTAAATTACACCTAGATTTTAAAAATCTAGCCACTTGAAACTTAAAAATATAAACACTATCCTAAATAAATGTCAGGTCACAGAAGAAATGGAAACTGCAATTACATAGACAGGAATGATGAGAAAACTGTCCGGCAAAACTTTCGGGACAAAGCCACAGCCCGCTCTCATTACTGAGGAAGAAGGAATGACTATAAAGGAGATGAGTCATCCACACGAGAAGTTAGAAAAAAGAGAAATAAGATGTGAGGAACGTGTTTTAAAAGACACACACACAAGGATAAAAATGAAAGTAAATGAATTAGAAGAGAAAAAAATATCAAGCCTTGATAAATAAAATTAAGGCCTGTTCTATGAAGAGACTCTTTATCCCACAGGCCACAGGGCAAGGGGACTGGGATTCCCCTCCCAGCTGCTGACATCCAGCTGGGCCTCTCTCAGCTTCATCTCTTCCTCCAGCTGTGGGGGGCTGGCGGGAGTTGTTTGAGGTTGACAGTAAATCAGAACCCCATAGGCTGGGCCCCTTGGGAGAGATGCCAAAGGCACTGCATTCAGGACCCCACTGAGAGTCATGTTGTGCAGGAGCCCCTGGTACCAATTTGTAAGTCGGCCCTCCATCTAATGTAACTGCTTGGTAATTTTGGATGACTTAGGTTGGGTCATTTGCTCTTTGTGGATCTCAGCCTCCTGATTCCAGCCCCCTCCTGTGTTCGAGCAGAGAATGACCCAACACAGAGTGGTTCTGCAGGCCCTGGCAGCCAGCACCACCCTGGGAGCCAGGCCTAGGTGGCCCTGGACAGAGAGAGGTTTCTGGGCAGGTGGGGTCTTAAAAACAGCTCTCCCTGCTGAGTCCTCCGGGGAATTGCTGATTGGTGAGCAACATAAATGTCGTCGTTGTTAAGCCACTAAGTTTTAGGGTGGTTTGCTACACAGCCATAGTGACTGGCAAAATGCAGGAAGGATGAAATTGAAGACAAGCAAGTCTGAATCTCCTGCTATGCGAAGATGTAAGTGCCTTTGACTGGCTTATGTTGTACTTTAATTAAAAAGGTGTTGTTAGGTTAATAATTTATACCCCTGAGGCTGTAGTCAGGATAGAGATGGTGTGTGTAAGGTGGTAGGCAAAGTGCCTTGCACACAGCAGGTGCTCAAGCATAAACAGTAGAGGCAGCATCATCACCAGCACCTCTCCCAGCACAGATAAGTATCAGAAAGCGGTATTACACGGGCATTAGCTGCCCTGTCCCTGGAGCCATTGAAAAGATATCAGGGGCTTTCTGTGTCCAATGGCTAGTCCCAACACTAACGTCCCCCACTCTTTCTTTCATTCCTGCACCTCTGTTTTTATTAACGGTCCTTTGCAAACTGTTCTCCAGCCAGCTTCCAGGTTTAGAAATAGGTTCTGGGTAAATCCGAGGCCGGTGTGGGAGGCGTGTCTAGTAAAGCGGAGCAGCGTGTGGTGGCCGGGAAGGCAGGACTGAGCACCCTGGCCACATCTGGGTCCCTGGCAGGCGCCGCCCTCTCTTGCAGGTCACCGTGACCTCACTGTCACCTCCTCTGACTCCTGCTTTCTGCTTGTCCACAGGGCCAGTTCCCTGTTCTCGGGACGGCAAAGGGCCAGCGGGGTCAGCGTGGGTGCCCGCTCCCGCTGCCTGCCTGGTGGCCGCATCTGCCACAAAAAGAGCAACTGCCAGGTGGTGGGGTTCAGGGTGTTCCCAGGCATCCTGGGCTCCCCTACAAAGATGGGGACGAGACGGGAGGAGGCATCTTCGTCTCGTGTGACTCGGCTAGTGGCATAAAGCCTGGACAGTTCTGCTAAAGCAGGGTCGGTGTGCAGGAAAGTCCCCGGCACTGGAGGCCAGGCTGGACCCCGCACCTGCCCTCAGGAGCCCCAGGCTGGCTGATTCCAGAGTGGAACCGCAGTGCAGCCTGGTGCCAGGATCCAGGCCAGCACGTGAATGCTGGGAAAGGTCCTCCAGGAGCCAGAATTTGAGCTGGCATGAAGGGATTGGCATGGCTGCACTCATGCAACCTGGGAGAAAGGCCCTGATGCAGGGCACAGGACAGCAAAGATCCGGGGGGAGGACCTGGGAGAGACTCGGTTTGGTTAGAGTTTAAGAGTAAGAGAGTGTTTGGTAGGCAAGATTAACTGACGTCAACCATTAATACCTTTGCTCAAATTAGCACCCCCATCAGCCAGCCCAGGAATATTTGATAGAGAAGGAAGAAGGCAGAGGTGTAGATCCCAAGAGACTGATGAGCAGACTGGGGCCATCTCAGAGCAAGCAAGGCCTCAAATTGGCCAAGAGATTGCCAAGGTATATTTGTCAGGAGAGGCTGCCACGTGCTGCAGCAGCAAACAGCCCTGAATCTTAAAGTCGGGACACAACAAGCCTTATTTCACCCTTACACGCAGTGCATGTCAGATCTGGGCAACTCTCGGGGAAGCAATTAACCGATGGCAGGTGCTATCTGAGCGGCACCCATTCTGTGACTCCATCTCCACGAGAAACCCCCTACCTGGGGGTCTTCCCCATCACGGCGGGGAAGAGAGAGAGGGCCTGGAGAATCAGGCTGGCCAGTAAGTGCCGCCCCCTGGATGTGACAGACAGCCCTGCCAGAATCATGCCAGATCAGTCATATGACCCCCCCTAACTGTGAGGAACCCAGAAGTGTCATCTCCCACGAGCCTGGAAGGAGAGGAGACCCAGATGCATTCAGTGCTAGAAGTCTCCATCCAAAGGGCCTGAGACCCAAGGACCAGTCTGCCTATACTCGCCTTTGTCAGGAGGCTGGCTTGCTGCCCAAGACCATGCCCCAGTCATCTATCAACTGCATAATTGCATTGCATGGCCTTCTGATTGGCTCGTTAGAAGTCACATAAACGAGGTTTTGTGTGAAGTACCTAGAGTAGGTGAATCCACTCTCAGACAAACCACCCTCGTCCTGTGAGGTCCCTGTCAGAAACACATGCACTCAGGAGGCAAGCCAGGAACTTAGCCTGGGAGTGGACTGAGGGAGCCTGTGGCTGTCCGCCCAACTTCCCCTTCCCTCCCACCCTCACAGGAATGGGCACATGACCCCAGGCTGGCCAGAGTTCTGCCTTCCCAGCCACAGGATCAGTCCAAGGCTGGACACACAACCCAAGGGGGCCAGTCACAGCGGCCTCAAGGACGTGAGCTCTCTGCTGCGTAAGCTCTAGCTTGTCTAACTTGGAGCTGTGGATGGTCAGCTTGTCACCAGGTGAGGGAGCTGGTCTGAGGAAGAAGCCCAAATAGGGGGAAAACAGAATAGAACTATGGACATAGAGAGAGAGAGAGAGATTGACATATTGTCTATGAATGCAATTTGAGCTCCTGGATCCAGCTATGCTTGAAGCTAGCAACCCAGTTACACATCCAAAAAATTTCCTCTTTCTATTTACACTAATCTGAACTGTATCTTCAAGCAATTACAAATGAAAAGAATTCTGAGTAATATGATTACTAAATGGCCTTTGGTTGCCAACCCCAACACAGAATTCTTCTAAGCTGGGCTGTACCACTAGGATCCCTCCTTCTGCAGAGGCTAGGATTCCAGGGCCCTCCTTTTTCCTAAAGCCAACCTGTCAGTGAAAAACAGCAGGTTACCTGGCCTCAGTCCGGGAACAGGAAAGACACAGGCCTTTCTATGGTGGGGTGGAGGTTGTCTATCCCTGGGACTTCCCTCTCAGGTTCAATCTTCCCCTTCTCTTGAATCTCACGTCCTGTGGTTCCAGGGGTCAGGATGTGACAGAAATGAGATGCCCCCAGGACTGCTAGAGAGCCCCATCTCTGATGTGGGGTGCACAGGGGCCAGCGGGTCAGCCTCGTCTGCTCCCCCATAGAAAGCACCCAGTGACCAATACTCCACTGCAAGGCCGGGGTGCTAGAGGGGGGCAGGGTTTGGGGAACAGAGAACTTTTCGAGTGAGCTCCTCTCTCCAGGCTCCTTTCAGGGCCCAGAGGATCTCAATTCTCTGGTTCATTCTTCCCACTTCTCTCTGCACACGGTCTCTGCCACCTGGTGGCCTGTCTTGGCTGCCCCAGGGCCTGCAGCCTCAGCCCCCAGCCCCTGCAGACTTCAGGTTCAAAGGACCAACCATGGAGCCCAAGGTCCAGGAGACAGGGTCGCCAGATAAGATATAGGACGCCCATGCAACATCTGGAACATGCTTATACTAAATAATTATTCATTGTTTATTTGAAATTCGAATACTAGAGGTCCTGTATTTTTATTTGCTAAACCAGGCAATGGTAGTGGGAGGAAGCCCTGGCAGGGAGAAAGGCTAAGGTGAAAAGGGGATCCCAGGGCTTGCCTCCTACTGGATCTGTTTCCTGGGGTGCACCCTGCTTGTCCCCCACACAGACACTCGGGCTCTGAAGCAAACCTTAGCCCAGCAGCACCCCTGCCCTCCCTGCTCACTGGGAAAATGTCGATGGCTGCAGGGGCACCCAGAGCACACCCCAACAGGAAGCAAGATAGAGAAGACACACTCAGCTGTCCCACCCGCATTCTGCATCCCGGTCCCCTGCCAGGATCCTCTGACTAGCACTCCAAGATCCTCTCCCATGCCAGGCAGCCGCTCTGGCCAATGACCCCTTGTGAGACCTCACACAGCCCAGGGGGTATTAAACTGCTGGGGTGTATCTTTAACTGGTCCAGTGACTGTCTCTCCGTGGAATGATGCCATGGAAAGGCCCAGGGGAAAACCAGTCTGCCACAGATGACCCTGGGAACCAGAGCTGGTGGCCCACAAGTCTGGCTAAGCTGGGTGGGGCAGCCTGCACTCTGCACCCCCACACTCCTCCATCCCCCACACCCCCCCGCCAAGTAGTTGTGTAACCCACAGGAGGCCGGGCCTGCAGCAGGCTTGAAGCTGCTGGTGACCCAGGCAGCCGAGTCCCTGCAGCCTGGGAGGGCTTGAACTCTGGGAGGGTCGAGGCTGGAAATGTTCTATCATTGACCAAGTGCCCTGCATGATAGTACCTGTTAGAAAGGGCTCTTCAGGCTCTTTCCCAGATGGGTAACATTGTCACCTGGTGTGGAATAAAGGGGCCCCACAGCCAAGTGGAGCGTGCAGCAGCCCTGGGCCATGCCTCTCGGAACCAAGCCTCCTTGGTCCCTGAACCCTTGCCGGGACAGCACCAGGGTGAGCTGCCACTGCACCCACTGGGGCGCACAGTCCCTGCTCCTTCAATTCCTCCCGCCCAGCTATGCCCTTACAGGGTCCTGACCCTGAGGTGGGAGGGGCCACCCAGCCTGAAGTCCCCATGTGAATTAGAGGGACCTCCGCCCTGCAGGCCTCCTGCCACACAAGGTGTGGTGATAAATACACTGCTCCGAGCTGTGAACAGAGCTGTGCTGGCTGTGCATCAATTATTATCACATCACCCACAGTTAGAGGAAACGGGGCTCCCTCGGAGGGCCAAAGAGTGCAATATTCTCCCCCATGGACTCCTGTCCTTGGAGGTACGGCCTCGAGTTCCTCCTACTAGGACCCCTCAAAACACTTTGTCCCCTAAGAAACTCCAGCATCCTGGGGTAGCTCTCACAGGCACTGCCCACCGAGGGCAGAAGTGAACCTTCCTCCCTTTGGGCCAAAGCATACGTGTGCTCAAGCGGGGGGAGCAGAGGCACACGGGGACCAGATGCAGGGACTACTGGGGCCCTACAAACACAACTCCTTCCTGTTCAGTGTTGCCAAATGTGGGATTGTAACCCATTAATGTGTGGACATATCCCAGTGGGAGGCGAAGAGTAGAAAATGGAGCATATCACACGTAGAGTGAGCATGTCACACTGAAGGTGAGTGCTGTTTCATAGAACTTGAATCAGTACAGATCTACACATGCTACGTGTGCAGCTATACGTGAGTGCACACATTTGTACAGACAATGAGGGTATCACAGGTATGGTGAAACGTGTCGCACACACGGTGAGTGTTTTCATGAAAATTGGGTCCATTTTAGATATGTGTGTGTGTGTATACCCGTGGACATACATATATACATGCATGCATATACACATATATACGTGTGTGTATACGGGATTGCCATGTGAATTGCATCA
Source organism: Diceros bicornis minor (assembly GCF_020826845.1). Classification (NCBI taxonomy): domain Eukaryota; kingdom Metazoa; phylum Chordata; class Mammalia; order Perissodactyla; family Rhinocerotidae; genus Diceros; species Diceros bicornis. The sequence continues at coordinate 78,202,132 of NC_080744.1, forward strand.
TCTGCTGTGAGCCACAGCCAGAGAAGTTTGAGAGACTCTCTAGTATTCTGTTTATCTAAAGAGAAAGAAAAACTAACAAACCAAAGATCCCTTGGCTTCTCAGGAAACAGGCAATAGACATTTTTAGCGTAGGCTCTGAGGATCAGGGGGTGGAGACTGTCCCTCGCCTGCCGCAGGCCCCGGAGGGCCTGTCGAGGTTGCCTGTGGGTGTCCAGGAAAGCGCCTGGACTTGGGAGGCAGAAAACCTCGCCAGTCCCCCCGCCTCCTGACCCTTCCTGTCTCGTACCTGCTTTACGTGTTTCTCAAGGCCATTTGAGATTAAGCATGCTATCACACGTGAGGGGTCCTACGTGTGGCCCTAAGGAGCCCCTTCTTCCTCCTCATTCTCACAACCAGAGGCTTTTAACTTGCAGAGAAAACCCAAGTTGTCCCCAATATCCTTTACAGTGACAAAGGCCCCTTAGAACCAGCCCCACCCTCTAGCCTACAACTCACAAAGGAACAAAACATAGACAAAAACTTAGAAGAAGCCCAACATACACTGAACCCGCCCCATCACTCAACGTGCGTAAGATACACACAGGAAGGAAGTGGCCTGGTGATTCAAAGAGGCAAAGCTGCGATGCCTCAAGGAAAAGAATATTTTCCGACAAGCCCGCCCTGACTGTGGCTTTGAACAAGATTTCAGACGTAGTTTTGGCCAGTCCTCCCCAGTGAGACCCCCCGCCAGCACTTGTAGTGTCTGCTGTCTTAGACACAACAGCGGGGGTGGACCCCCACAGGAAGGCACCAGCAGGATGCCACTCAGTGGCGTTTGGGCTGGAACGAGGCAGGCTGAGGAAATGCTGCTACTGCTGGTGTGTGTGGCTGGAGCTGTGGTCCAGGGCAGGGAGGGGTGGGTGGTGCCCAGTCTGTAGGGCTAAGGGAAGAAATGGACCTCCACAAAGCCTGTTTCTCTGTGTGTTCCCAGCTACTGACTCATCAGCAAACCTGCTTTTGATTTCTGGTCAGCTTCAGGTCCAGCCTGATAGAACCAAGGTAGCTCTAAGCATGTCACTCCCTAACTCAGAATCCCTTCTGCGCCCCTGTGACCTGTGATGGCTGACCTGCAGGACCCAGTTCTGAGCCTGTGCTGCCCCTGCCAGCAGCCTCCCCTGTTTCCACCCCCTCCATCTCCCAAGTCCAGGTTCAATGGGTGGCAAGCATCCTGATTTGTACCTCCCTTGGTCTGTGCTCTTTGTTCTCTGCTCTTCCTCCCTGTCCTCCATCCAAGTCCTGCCCATCCCTAGAGCCCAGCTCAGCGCCACCTCCTCTGTGCACCTTCCTTGCCTCTCCCTTGTTGTCACTGCTCCAGCATTTTACCTAGTCAGCAGCTACATGTCCAGCTATGTGAGCCTGAGCAAGTAGTTGATTAACTCTCTGAGTCTCTTTGCCCCATCTGTAGAATGAGGGATAATCAGTCACTGGCTGAGATGAGATAATGGTTGCAAAGCGCATAGTACCACCGGCTCCATCAATGTCAATCCCAATGGTCATGATGATAACAGGCCTTTCATCTCCCGCTTGGTGGTAATCTCTCTGGAGTAGGACTAGTCGGTCCTCCCTCCATCTTCCTTCAGTGCCTATAGAATCTCCCCTGCTTACAGCAGGTGCTCAAAAGAGAAATGTGGGGGCCTGTGTCTCCTGGTGGTCTGGGGCCTGGAGACCCTGCACAGTAGAGGGGGAGGGCAGCTAAGAGCCAGAGCATGGCAAATAGCCCACCTACAGGAAGGGCAGGAGCAGCTGGGGGTGGCGGTGCCTCTGCTGCCAGGGACTGGCCTGGGCTGACTGCACTGCACAAAGCCCGAGACGGCAGTCAGCGTCGGCCCCCCTCCAACCAGGCAGGGGTGGGCTGCGTCCAGACCAAGGGCTTAGGAAGACCTTGCAGGCTGAGTGCTCAGTGTGGGTGTATCTTCGAGATGACATTCCCTGGGGCCTTCAAAGGCTCTATAGTCTGAGCCTGCAGGCTGGATGAGGATGAAGCTCTAGACCTTCAGCAGAAAGGAGCCAAGTGCACTTGCCCACAGTGGCCAGAGCTGACCCGAGGACTATGCTGTCAAAGCCCCATTGCCTGGGCTGCTTCCGCAGGTGGGGCGGCCAACAGGGGGCAGATGAAGCTGGCTGCTTGCTTCTCTCTTGCTCCTGCAGAAGCCAGCGAGGGAAGGCGAAGGAAAGGCTGGCATTCCACAGCCATGCATTGTGCTCTGGCAGAGGGAGACCCTGAGAGGACAGTGCTCTCAGCCTGGCGTGTGGTGACTGGGCCTCCTATGTGGTCCCAGGAGACAGGAGCCCTGGACACATCAGTCCAAGGAGAGGAGGGCCTGGGACATTGGCTGGGCCCTGTCCCGTGTCATAGAGGCACTGAATCATAAGAAGCCAGGCCACCACCAGCAGTGAGGCCAGATGCCCCCATGGGCCTATCCTCTGGCATCTACACAGAGAGCCCTACACGTCCTGATGAAGGACAGAAAGGTGAGGGAGGCGGGGTGGTCTGAGTTGGTCGTTTGAATAGTCTACTGGTGCTGCCAGTGCTGTGGCTGAGATGGCTTAGACTTCCCAGGCAGAGGCTCATGCTCCTCAGTCAAAACACATTGTTCTTGAGAATTTCAGGACGGAGATTCGTTGAGGGTTTCTGGCTTTTCCCAAGCAAATGGTTTGTTCTCAGGCCTGTTAAGGAGAGAGGCCAGCAGGACTAAGGCCCTGAGCAGACCAGCAAGGCTGGCCTTGGATGGATTGCCCAGCACTGGGGCCTGAGAAAAGAGGTGCCTTTGACAGAAGTGCTGTGAAGGTGAATCTCTGCAGAATGAACCCAGGGGATCGTGTTTCCGTGGCAATCAAATGGCAGGACCTGATCACCCCACCTGGGCGTGCGCAGCTGCCTGAGGCCTGAAACACGAGCCATGCTGGGGCTCACCTGGCCCTCCTGACGCTGGCCTTCTTGGCCCGCCTGCACTGCTGGGTGTCACAGGATCCCCTGGTCCGCGCGCGCGGGCTCTCCACTCTCCTTTGCCATCTCCTCTCTCCTCAGGCCTCTTCCCTCTCCTCCTCCTCCCTGAGAAAAGAGGCAGTAGAGAGAAATTCTGAGACCTCTGCCTACCTGCTCTGTGCCCAGAGCCTCCTCTCCTCTCCTGAGAATGGGAGGTCCCGCCCAGGATACAGCCCACGCTTCACTGTTGCACCCCACACACACCGTCCACTCAAGGACGTCTCTCTCCGGTTCTCCCTGCTCTGCATCATCAATTTTTCATTTCTACCAGATGGCTGGTAGCAGACCCTGTTGTCATTACTCCCACTTTTAAACCAACCATCTCTACCTCCCCCTTCCACCCACAATGGAGTAGCAGGGACCAGATTTACCCTCCCACACAAGCTAAGTGGACAACAGGACATAAGGCGAGGAAGGACAGTGGTCCCTGGGAGATGGGAAATGGATGGGTGAGCCCTGTGATGGTCTGCTCACACCTGGGAGCATTTACAGGGGGCAGAGCAGATGGGGGAACCTGGTGGAATAGAGAGGACTCCCCGAGTTCAGGAGATGGAACTGGAGGTCCAGGGAGACCAAGGCAGCTAGAATATTCAGGACAGAGGAGCAAGAAGGAGATCACTGCCAAGAGAGAGCCCTGGCCATCTGCAGAGGTCCCCTCAAGAATTCAGCACACGCCTGTGGAGACCACACAGAGGGAGTTGAGAACTGGGCTCCCACCGGCCAGACTGGAAGCTCATGATTCAGAGGGTATCGGCAGAGCACTCAGTCATTAGCCTGACTCTGATCCCAGGACTGAGCACAACTCCAGAGCCACCCAACAGATTATAAAAGCAAGACCCCAAAAGATCAAACGACCTCTAAGCAGCTTAACTACATCTTAGAAACAAGCTCAAGGATATTTACAAGAATACAGAAGTATCAAGCATCCAACACGGTAAAATTCACAACACCTGGCAGCCACTTGAAATGACCTTGCAGACGAAGAAGGAGGAAAACACGTCCCCTGATGAGGAGCACTGGGTCTGGTCCAGCTGGCCAGCACGGAGCCTTTGTGTCGGTCGGAGGCCACGTCTGCCTGGGAAGCAGCAGTGAGAGACCTCTTCCAGCCGGGAGCTCTTCATAAGGGCATGAGGACAAGGGGTGAGGGTGGGGAGGAGGTCATCAATACACAAAAGAACCAGGAAAAAAATCTCAGCTCTACTTCCTCCTCCAGTAACCCGCCTTTTTCAGCAAAATTACATGAAAGTGTTTCCATACTGGCTCTAATCTCTCTCCTTCTTTCTATTTTTCCTCTTTATTGTGAAATATAATATGCATCCAGAAAAATGTTTAAATAAAAATACTCAGCTTGGCTAGGGCTGGCCCCGTGGCGTAGTGGTTAAGTTCGCACACTCCGCTTTGGCAGCCCAGGGTTCATGGGTTCAGATCCCAGGCGCAGACCTATGCACTGCTTGTCAAGCCATGTTGTGGCAGCATCCCACATGTAAAGTAGAGGAAGATGGGCACGAATCTAAGCCCAGGGCCAATCTTCCTCAGCAAAAAGAGGAGGATTGGCAATGGATGTTAGCTCAGGGCTAATCTTCCTCACCAAAAAGAAAAAAAAATCAGTTGAGCAAGTTATTGTAAAGCAAACCCCTGGATAGCCACCACTCGGATGAATCTCAACCATACCTCCTCCCTCTCTGTCCCCTCCTAGGATTTTTGCCACCTGGCATTCCCAGGAAGCACTTCCTTAAACTGCTTTATATTTGCCACCTGGAAGCACATAAGCAGGCGTCCTGACATGACGAGGGCGAAGTCTGCATGTGTGTGCAATGTCTGTCAGTGGAATCACACAGTGTACACATGGTTTTAGATCTAGCTTCCTTCTTCTCAATAGCATGTGTTTTTAAGATTCGACCATGTTGCTGTATGCATCTGAAGTTCGTTCATTTCTGCTGCTGTATAGAATCTATTGTATGAATAAACATTTTTTTAGCCCATTACATTGTGGATGGACATTTCTGTGGTTTCCATTCGAGCACTGTCTTAGTTCAGCTGCTCTAACAAAAATACCACAGGCTGGGTGGCTTAAACAACAAACAGTTTTTCCTCACAGTTCAGGAGGCAGGAAGTTCCAGGTCAGGGTGCCAGCATGGTCGGGATCTGGTGAAGCCTCTCTTCCAGATTTGTGGATGGCTGTCTTCTCCCTGCGTCCTCACATGACAGAGAGAGAGAGAGAGAGAGGAAGCAAGCTCTCTCATGTTTCTTGGTATAAAGTCACTAATCCCATAGAAGGGCTCCACCCTCCAAAGGCCCCATCTCCAAATAACATTACATTGGGGGTTAGGGTGTCAACATATAAATTTGGGGGACACAAACATTCAGACCATAGCAGAAGCTATGATCAACATGTTGCTAAGAACACACTTGCAGGAGCTGGCCCCATGATGTAGCGGCTAAGTGTGCGCGCCCCGCTTCTGGCAGCCTGGGTTCAGATCCCGGGCGCACACCAATGTACTGCTTGTCAGGCCGTGCTGTGGCAGCATCCCATATAAGGTGGAGGAAGATGGGCACAGATGTTAGCCCAGGGCCAGTCTTCCTCAGCAAAAAAAACAGGAGGATTGGCATGGATGTTAGCTTAGGGCTGATCTTCCTCACACACACACACAAAAAGAACACACTTGCATATGTGGTTGGCTGCAAAAGACTCACATACTAGTAGGTATGTAGCTCCTAGTTGAACTGCAGGCTCATGGGTGTGCAGATCTCCAGCTTTAGAAGACACTGTCATGCCATTCTCCAAAGTGATTATACCACCAGCAGTCTCATGCATTCCTGTATCTTCACATACTTACCAACACCTGGTATTGTCGGTCTTGTTGGGTATGGAGCTGGCTCACTGTGATTGTAATTTGCATGGTTAAAGAACATTTACATGTAAGTTTATTGTCCATTTGGATATCCTCTCTTTGGAAAAGCCTGTTCAAACATTTTGCCCAATTCTCCATTTTACTCACTGTTCTACATTTTTCTTATTGGTTTTTAGGTGTACTTTATATATTCTGGATACAAGCCCCTTGCCAGTCACATGTGTTGCAAATATCTTCTTCCACTCTGTGACTTCATGTTTCACTGTCTTAACAGTATCATTTGATCATGAAAAGCTTCTCAATTCTAATGAATCAAAATGATCAAATATTTCCTTTATCATTAGCGCTTTGGGATCTTGTTTAAGAGATCTTTTGCTAGGCCAAGATCATGAAGTGATTCTTCTGTATTTTCTTCTACAGCTATATTGTTTGTTGTTCGTTTTTCTTTTTTTAATTGTGTTAAAATACACATAACATGAAATTTACTATCTAAATCGTTTTCAAGTGCACAGTTCAGTGGCATTAAGTTCATTCACATTATTCTGCAACCATCACCGCCATGCATTTCCAGAACTCTTTCATATTCCCAAACTGAAACTTTGAACCCATTAAATAATAGGTCCTCATTCCCGTCCTCCTCCCAGCCCCAGTAAAAGCCATTCTCCTTTCTGTCTCTATGAATTTGGCTACTTTAGGGACCTCATGTAAGTGGAATCATACAGAATTTTTCCTTTTGTGACTGGCTTATTTCACTTAGGATAATGTCCTCAAGGTTCACTCATGTTGTAGCATGTGTCAGAATTTCCTCCTTTTTAAGGACTTTTCATCTTCTCAAGTCTATACTTTTTTCCACTTGGATAACTGTCTCCTCACTATACATTGAAAAGACTGTCCTTTCCCCATTGCTCTGAAGCGCCACCTTTTGTCATAAGTCAGATGAGCTTATACGCCTGGGCCTTTTTCTGGGTTCCCTGTTGTGATCCATTGGTTTATTTTGTATTTTTGAGCCAATAATCATCACCGAATTCATGGGCTTGCAACTTACGCAGTCACACAGGGCCCCGTACTAGAAGAGCCCTGCTCTTGGTTTCATGTTCTCCTACTGATGTCTTGACATTCTGAATAATGTGTGAATAGGAGGCCCCACATCTTCATTTTGCTCTGGGTCCTACAAATTATGTAGCCAGTCTCACCAGGAACACATTGTCAGCATTATTATAGTTTTATAGTAGGTTTGAAATCTGATAGAGCAAGTCTTCCCACTTTCTTCTAATTCTTCTTCAAGAATACCTTGGCTACTTTTGGTCCTTGCCATTTCTATATAAAATTTAGAATGAGATTCTCCAGTTCCACCAAAAAAAAAACCGTTGGGATTTTGACTAAGATTACATTAAATCTATACATCAATTTATGGAGAATTGACCTTTAAAATACTGAGACTTCCAATCCACAAACATGGTTAATTCCTCCAAATATTTGCATCTCTTAACATTTAAAAAATGTTTACACTTTCATCCCTACACACGTTGTACAGGTATCCAAGGGACTTGACTTTTTTATTGTGGTAAAAAACAAGTAACATAAAATTTACCATCCTAACCATTTTTAAGTGTACAGTATAGGATTGTTAAGTATACACACATTATTGTGCAACAGATCTCTAGAACTTTTTCATCTTGCAATTCTATACCCATTAAACAAAGTCTTGTTTCCCCTCCACCCAGCCCCTGGAAACCAGCATTCTACTTTCTGTTTCTAAGAGTTTGACTACTTACATCCCTCATATAAGTGGAATAATACAGTATTTGTCTTTCTGTGACTGGCTTATTTCACTTAGCATAACGTCCTCAAGGTTCTTCCATGTTGTAGTATGTGACAAGATTTGTTTTTTTGTTTTTTAAGACTGAATAATATTCTGTATGTACGTACCACATTTTCTTTATCCGTTCATCTGTCAATGGACTTTTATGTTGCTTCCAACCCTTGGCTGTTGTGAACAACACTGCAATGAACATGGGAGTACAGATACCTCCTTGAGATAATGATTTCATTTCCTTAGGCTATAAACCCAGAAGTGGAATTGCTGGATCATATGGTAATTCTATCTTTAATGTTTTGAGGAACTGCCATACTGTTTTCTGTAGTGGCTCTTCTGATTGACGTTCCCACCTACAATGCAGAGAGTTCCATTTTCTCTACGTCGTCAGCAACACTTATTTTCTGTTTCTTTGACAGCAGCCATCCTAACAGATGTGAGGTGATATCTCATTGTGGTTTTGATTTGCATTTCCCTGATGATTAATGATGTTGAGCATCTTTTTGTGTGCTTATTGGCCATTTGTGTATCTTCTTTGGAAAACTGTCTATTCAAGTCATTTGCTCATTTTTAATCAGGTTATTCATTTTTTTGTTGTTGAGTTGTAGGAGTTATTTATATATTCTGGATATTAACCCCTTATCAGATATATGGTTTGCACATATTTTCTCCCATTACATAGGCTGCCTTTTCAATCTGTTGATTGTTTCTTTAGCTATGAAGAAGTTTTTAAGCTTGATGTAGTCCCATTTGTCTACTTTTGTTTTTGCTTCCTATGCTTTTGGTGTCACATGCAAGAAATCATTGCCAACCCAATGTCACAAAGCTTTCCTTCTATGTTTTTTTCTAGGAGTTTTATAGTTTCAGGTCTTACATTTAGGTCTTTAATGCACTTTGAGTTAATTTTTGTATATGGTGTAAGGTAAGGGTCCTACTTCATTCTTTTGCATGTGGATATCTAGTTTTCCCAGCACCATTTGTTGAAGAGACTATCCTTTCCCTATTGTGTTACTTGGCGCCTTGTCAACAATCCCTTGACCCTATACTTGAGGGTTTATTTCTGGGCTCTCTATTCTGTTCGATTGGTCTATATGTCTGTCTTTATGACAGTACCGCACTGTTTTGATTACTGCGACTTTGTAATATGTCTTGAAATCAGGAAGTGTGAGGCCTCCAGCTTTGTTTTTCTTTCTCAATAGTGTTGAATATTCAAAGTCCTTAGAGATTCCATATGAATATTAGGACTTTTTTTTTCTATTTTTAAAAAAGAAAAAACGCATTTGGATTTTGATAGTGATTGCATTAAATCTGTAGATTGCTTTGGGTAATATGGACATTTTAACAATATTAAGTCTTCTAATCCATAAATATAGGATGTCTTCCCATTTATTTATGTCTTCTTTAATTTCTTTCAGCAAAGTTTTATAGTTAAAAGTCTTTCATCACCTTGTTTAAATTTATTCCTAAGTATTTTATTATTTTTGATGCTATTGTACATGGGATTGTTTTCTTAATTTCCTTTTCAAATTATTCATTGTTAGTGTATAGAAATACAACTGATTTGTGCATGTAGGTTTCGTATCCTGCCACTTTGCTGAATTCACTTATTAGTTCTACCAGTTTTCTTTTTTTTTTTTTTTGGTAGCATGTTTAGGGTTTTCTACATAAAAGATCATGACATGTGCAAACAGAAATAACTTTACTTCTTCCTTTCCCATTTGGATGTCTGTTGTTTCTTTTTCTTGCCTAGTTTCCCTTACTAGAACCTCTAGTACAATGTGGAATAGAAGTGGCAAAAGGGGACCGGCCTGGTGGCGTAGTGGTTAAGTTTGCATGCTCTGCTTCGGCAGCCCAGAGTTTGCTGGTTCAGATCCTGAGCATGGACCTGCTCACTGCCCATCAAGCTATGCTGAGGCAGCCTCCCACATAGAGCAACTAGAAGGATGTATAACTATGGCATGCAACTATCTGCTGGGTCTTTGGGGAGAAAAAAAAGAAAAAAGGAGGAAGATTGGCAACAGATGTTAGCTCAGGGCCAATCTTCCTCAAAAAAAAAAGAAGAAGAAGAAGAAGAAGTTGCAAAAGCAGATACCCTTGTCTTGTTCCTGATCTTAGAGAGAAAGTATCGAGTCTTTCACTATTAAGTATGATGCCACCTCTGGGTGTTTCATCATGCCTTTACCAGGTGGAAGAAGTTCTCTTCTGTTTCTAGTTTGTCAAGTGTTTTTTATCACGAAGCGGTGTTGGATTTTAGCAAATGATTTTTGAGATGTTAGTGTGATTATTGTTTTTTATTCTACTAATCTGATGTATTATATTGATTTACAGATGTTAAACTAACCCTGCATTCCTGGGATAATGTCTCTTGGTCATGACATATAACTCTTTTTACATGTTGCTGGATTTGATTTGCTACTATTTTCTTGAGGATTTTTGCATCCATATTCATAAGAGCTCATAATGAAATAGAAAGTGTTCCCTCCTCTTCCATTTTTTGAAGTTTGTGAAGATATGGTGTTAATTCTCCTTTAAATGTCTGGTAGATGCTATGGTCTGAATATTTATGTCCCCTCAAGATTGACATGATGGAATCCTTACTCTCAAAGTGATGATGTTAGAAGATGCGGCCTTTGGGAGATGCTTAGGTCATGAACATAGAACTGTCGTGAGTGAGATTAGTACCTTATAAAAGAGGTCCCACAGAGCTCCCTTACCCCTTCCACCATCTGAGGATACAGTGAAAAGTCTGTAACCCAGAAAAGGGCCTTCACACAACCATGCTGGCACCCTGATCTCGGACTTTCAGGCTTCAGAACTGTGAGAAATAAATCTCTGTTGTTTATAAGTCACTCAATCTGTGGTATTTTGTTATAGCAGTATGAACAGACTAAGACAATTCAGAGCTGAAGCAATCTGGGCCTGGGATTTTCTTTGTGGGTAGTTTTTTTTATTACTAATTCAATCTGTTTGTTATAGGTATATTCAGATCATCTATTTTTTTCTCGAGTCAGTTTTGGCAATTGGTATCTTTCTAGGAATTTGTCAATTTCACCTAAGTTATCTAATTTGTTGACATATTAGAAACAATTTTTCATAGTATTCAAAATCAGTAGTAATATCTCCCCTTTCATTTCTGATTCTAGTAATTTGAGTCTTCTCTCCTTGTTTTCGTAATCAATCCAGCAAAATGTTTGTCAGTTTTGTTGATCTTTTCAAAGAAACAGCTTTTGGTTTCACCAAATTTCTCTATTGTTTTTACATTGTCTATGTCACTAATTTCTGTTCTGATCTTTATTATTTCTTTTGTTCTGCTTGCTTTAGGTTTATTTTGCTGTTCTTTTTCCAATGTCTTTGGGTGGAAGGTTAAATTATTGATTTAAGATCTTTCTTCTTTCTTAATATAGGCATTTACAGCTATAAATCTCGCTCGAAGCACTGCTTAAGCTGCATCCTATTAGTTTTGGGATGTTGTGTCTTCACTTTCATTCATCTCAAAATACTTTCTGATTTCCCTTTTGACTTCTTTTTTTTGATTCATTGGTTATTTAGGAATGTGTTGTATAGTTTCCAAATATTTGTGAGTTTCCCAAATTTTTGTCATGCTATTAATTTCTAATTTCATTCCGTTGTGGTCAGAGAACATGTGCTGTATGATATCAATCCTTTTAAATTTATTCAGGTATGTTTTATGGCCTAGCATATGGTCTATCCTGGAGAATGTTCCATGTGCACTTGAGAAGAATGTGTATTCTGTTGTAATTGGGTGGAATGTTTTGTAGATGTCTGTTAGGTATAGTTGGTTTATAGTGTTGCTCAAGTCTTTTTTTAGTCTTTTTTTAGAGATGTAGTTCACATATAACATTATATTAGTTTCAGGTGTACGATATAATCATTCAATAAATATATATTGTGAAATGATCACCACAATAAGTCTAGTTAACATCCATTACCACATATGGTTACAAAATTTTTTCTTGTAAGGAGAACTTTTAAGATCTGCTTTCTTAGCAACTTTCAAATATGCAGTACAGTATTATTAACTATAATCACCATGCTGTACATTACGTCCCCAGGACTTGTTTATTTTATAACTTTTGGCCACCGTCACCTATGTTGCTCACCCCCTACCTCTGGCAACCACCAATCTGTTCTCTGTAGCTATGTTTGTTTGTTTTTCATAGATTCCACACATAAGTGAGATCATATGGTATTTGTTTTTCTCTGTATGACTTATTTCACTTAGCATAATGCCATCAAAGTCCATCCATGTTGCAACTGGCAGGGTTTCCTTCCAATGGTAATATTCCATTGTATGTACACCACGTTTTCTTTATCCATTCTTCCATCAATGGACACTCGGGTTGTTTCCATGTCTTGGCTATTGTAAACCACGCTGCAATGAACATGGAGGTACAGACATCTTTTCAAGCTAGTGTTTTCATTTCCTTTGAGTTATACCCAGAAGTGGAATTGCTAGATCATATGGTAGTTCTATTTTAATTTTTTGAGGAACCTCCATATTGTTTCCATTGTGGCTTCACCATTTACACTCCCACCAACAGTGCAAGTCTTCTATTTCTTTGTTGATCTTCGTTTAGTTTTACCCAGCATTGAAAGTGGAGTATTGATGCCCCCAACTATTATTGTTGAATTGTCTATTTCTCCTTTCGTTTCTGTCAGTTTTTGCTTTATGTATTTTGGCACTCTATTTTAGGTGCATAATTGTTTATAGCTGCTGTTCTTTTTGATGGATTGACGTTTTACCATTATAAAATGTCCTTATTTATCTCCAACAACATTTTTTTTGTTTTAAAGTCTATTTTGTCTGCTATCACTCCAGCTTTCCTGTGGTTACTGTTTGATTGATATTTTTTTTTCCATCCTGATACCATCAATCTATTTGTGTCTTTGAACCTAAAATGTTTCTCCTGCAGACAACATATATAATAGGATCACTTTTTTTGTTCACTATGACAATCTCTGCCTTTTGATTGAATTGTTTAATCCATTTACATTTAATATTATCATTGGTAAAGTAGGATCTATGTCTTCCATTTTATTTTCATTTTCTATATCTCATGTCTTTTTTGTTCCTTTATTCTTCCTTTACTGCTTTCTTTTGCATTAAATGAATATTTTCTAATAGAGTATTTTAATTTTACTAGTGATTTTCTTCGCTATTTTTGTGAGTTATTTTGTAGTGGTTGTTCTAGAGTTTACTATATTCATGTTTACTTGTCATAATCAGTTTCAGATTTATACTAGTTTAATTCCAGTGATCTACAGGAACACTACTTCTATGTAGCTCTATTCTCTTTCCTCCCTTTTTGCGGTATTATTTTTATACATACTATGTCTATTAATGTTACAAACCCAACAATACATTGTTATAATTATTGCTGTATCATCTGTCGTCATTCCTTAGCCCATTTCGGGTTTGGTCCCACTCACCTCCTTTGTACCGTGGTTGGCAAGTATGTTACAAATATATTATATTTCTATGTGTTACAGGCCCAACAATACATTTTATACATATTGCTTTTTAAATCAGTTAGGAGAAAATATGCATTTATAGTGTCTTTAAAAATTAGGTAATTACCTTTACTAATGCTCTTTTTTGTTCATACAGATTCAAATGACTATTTAGGTCACTTGCTTTCAGCTTGAAGAACTTCCTCTAGTATTTCCTGAAGGCAGGTCTGCTATCAACAAATTCTCTGGTTTTTTGGTTTGTTTTATTTTATTTTTAACCCGGGAATATCCTATTTTGCCTTCATTTTTGAAAGATGGCTGGATATAGGATTCCTGCTTCACAATTTTTTTCCTTGAGTGCTTTAAATCCATTTTCCCACTGCCTTCTGGCCTGCATTGTTTCTGATGAGGAATCAGCTGCTGATGTTATTGGGGTTCTCTTGTAAGTGATGAGTCATTTTTCTCTCACTGCCTTCTTCTTGTCTTTGGCTTTCAGCATGATGTGTCTGCTTGTGGAACTTTTTGGCTTATCCTGATTGGAGCTGGTTAAACTTCCTGCATTCAATAAAGTGTTGATTCAATAAATTATTTCTCAATAATTGGTTTCCTTTTTTTTTTTAATTTTTTTTCTTTTTGGTGAGGACTATCAGCCCTGAGCTAACATCCTATGCCAGTCCTCCTCTTTTTTGCTGAGGAAGATTGGCCCTGGGCTAACACCCATGCCCATCTTCCTCTACTTTATATGGTACGCCACCACAGCACGGTTTGACAAGTGGTACTCCAGTGCGCGCATGGGATCTGAACCTGCGAACCATGGGCCACCGCAGCAGAGTGCGTGCACTTAACTGCTGGCCACCAGGCTTGCCCCTAATAATTGGTTTTCAATTAATCATTTTTCAATAAATTTGGGAATTTTTCTCCCACCATTTCTTTAAATAATTTTTCTTCTCCTTTCCCTCTTTTCCTTCTGGTATTCCCATTATGTGTATGTTGGTGTGCTTAATGGTGTCCACACATCTGGGAGGCTCTGTTCATTTTTCTTGATTCTATTTCTCTCTTTTCTTCAGATTGCATAATCTCTATCTTCAAGTTCACTCTTCTGCCTCTTCAAATCTACTGTTGAGACTTTCTAGTAAATTCTTTTATTTCAGTTACTGTACTTTTCAATTCTAGAGTTTCCATTTGGTTCTTTGTCATGATTTCTATCTCTTTATTCATATTCTATTTGATTGATATTGTCATTATCAAACTTCTTATGTTTCTTTACTTCTTTAATTATACTCTGCTCTAATTCTGTGAACATATTAATAATGGCTATTTTTAAGCCTTTTTTCATTAAAATGACATCTGGTCACTCTCACAGGCAGTTTCTGTTCCCTGCTTTTTTCTGGTGTAGAAACAGTTTTGTGTTTCTTTGCATGCCTCAAAATTTTTTGTTGGGGGCTGGCCCCCAACAAAATGGCATAGTGGTTACGCCATAGTGGTTATGTCTGGTGCACTCTGCTTCAGCAGCCTGGGTTTGCAGGTTTGGATCCCAGGCATGGACTTACACCACTCATCAACCATGCCGTGGCGGCGTCCCACACACAAAATAGAGGAAGATTGGCAACAAATGTTAGCTCAGGGCCAATATTCCTCACCAAAGAAAAAGAAAATTTTTGTTGGAAAGTAAACATTTTAGATATTGTAGCAACTCTGGGTACTACTCCCCTCACCTGGGTTTATTATTGTTATTTGTTTACCTACTTTTTAGTGACTGGTTGGATTATTTTAGTGAATTCTATTCCCCAGCCTACCCCACCCTCACATTGTTAAGCCTCTGAAGTTGTCCCTCAGGCTGGTGCAGGTATGCCACAGTCATTCTGGCATTACTACGTTGACAGTAGTATTGTTATGGCTTTCTTTTTCTCTGCCTCTGACCACACCCAGCTGTGAAATTACACTAATTGCTGGATGATTGCTCTGTTGTTTTCAAGAATGCCCTGGTACATTAATGGCTCTACAAACGAATCCAATCAAATTATGTTCCCCTTGTAGGAATAGTTTCTGAGGTCCATGTTTGATTTGTTTTTCCTGAATCCAGGAAGGTTCCTCCCTGCTGCCTTATCACCCAGTTTTCTCCTACAAATAAGCTAGCCTACAGTCTAGGCTATATCTTCATTCAATCTGTGAATCTCCTCTCAATTGTCTTTCACCACAACCTCCACTGTTCTTGAGAACACCCCTAGGTTTCCACTGCGTTCCAAATGATGTCCATTTCTTTGGGAAGAGATTAGGAGCTATTTTATCACCTGCGTCCCCTCCCCAGGCAAAATTTCTGAGCAGGGGTCTTTAGCTGCAAGTGAGGGAAATGATGAGCTTCTCTTTGAGGGACACCCCTGCTCTAGGAGATGAGGGCTTGGTAAAGCTGAGGCGCCACAACCTGTGGTGCTCTTGGCTTGCCTCTGGGAACCACCACCTTACAAACTAGGGAAAGGGTGATTGAGGCCTCAGTACTCTCAACATGCCACACTCTAGGGAGAGAGCCTCCACACCATGAATGGGGGCTGGATAAAAGAAGGGAGCCCCCATTTCTTGTACATACTTGCCTGTGACTTATTCTCAGCAACAGGCAGAAATGCTGATGTCTTGCTTCTCCGGGAAGAAAGCCCTCTGGGTGGGAGCTGAGGGGGGAAGAAGCTACGTTCTTGACTGCAGCAGTCTGGAATGGAGTCTCCAGAGGAGAGATAAAAGGAGCCATCTTAGTTCGAATAGCGCTTTAACTTTCACCTTGGTTCAACTCCCACCTTTCTTATCACGTTTTCTTGAACGGATGTTTCTTTCTTTGCTGTTTGCCCTTAGGACCGTTTCCAGAGGCTATTTTTTTTTCTTTTTTGTGAGGAAGATCAGCCCTGAGGTAACATCTGCCAATCCTCCTCTTTTTGCTGAGGAAGACTGGCCGTGGGCTAACATCCATGCCCATCTTCCTCCACTTTATATGGGACGCCGTCACATCATGGCTTGCCAAGCGGTGCGTCCGTGCGTGCCGGGGATCCGAACCTGCGAACCCCGGGGGCCACCGCAGCAGAGCATGCGCACTTAACTGCTTGCGCCACCGGGCCAGCTCCTCCAGAGGCTTTTAATGACTGCTTTTTAAATAATTTTCATCACTTTCACTGAGGAGTGAGTCCATGGAGTTCCTCAGGCTGCCATGCTGGAAGTAGATGTCAATTTATTCTTTTATGATTCATGCTTTTGGTGTCATGTCTAGGAAACATTTGTTTGACCCAAGGTAACAAAGATTTAGTCCTATGTTTTCTTCTGCAAGCTTTAAAGCTTTTGGTTTTATATTTAGGTTATAGTCCATTTTGAATTAATGTTTCTATAAGGTACAATATATGTATCAAAGTTCTTTATTTGCATGTGTATATTTGATTATTCCAACACTATTAAGAAGACTATCCTTTCTGCACTGAATGGGTCTTTTTTTTTTTTTGGTGAGGAAGATTGGCCCTGGGCTAACATCCATGCCCATCTTTCTCTACTTTACATGTGGGATACCTACCACAGCATGGCTTGATAAGCGGTGCATAGGTCTGCGCCGGGGATCTGAACCTGCAAACCCCAGGCCACAGAAACAGAGCATGGAAACTTAACCACTACGCCACTGGGCCGGCCCCTCCACTGAATGGTCTTTTTAACTTTGTCAAGTGGCAAAGTTAAATTCATGTAATGTAATTCCTCAGTCTTTCTCTTATTTTACAAAGCTGTATTGATTAATCTAGTTCCTTTACATTTAGATTTCATTTTAGAATCAGTTTGTCAATATCTACAGTAAAGCCTGCTAGTAGTTTAACTGGGGTTTCATTGAACTTATAAATAGATTTGTTGAAAATCGAAAGCTTAACATTATTGAGTTTTCCGATCTCTGGACATGGTATAACTCTCCATTTAAGTCTTTATTGATTTATTTCATCAATATTCTATAGTTTTCAGTATTCAAATTGTGCACATATTTAGGTACATTTAGACCTGAGTACTTCATTTTTTTGTACTTTTTTAAATAGTAATTTAAAAATTTTTCAAAGTCCAACTGTACAGTGCTAATATACAGAAATACAATTGTACATGTAGAAAAATCCAAAGGTATACTGTCTTGTCATCTGCAAACAGAGATAGTTCTACTCCTTTTCCAATTCTCATCCCTCCAATTGTTTTCTCTTATCTGATTGCATGGGCAACGTGTTAAGTAATATTAGAAGTATAAAGTATTCTGGACTTGTTCCTGACCTTAGTAGGATGTTGCTAGTCTTCTCCCATTAAGTAAATCACTGGCTTTAGGACTGAGGTGTATATATTTCATTATGGTAAGGAAGTATTCCATTCACTTTTTTCAAGACTTGAAGTACAAACAGGTGTTAAATTTTTTCAAAGGCTTTCTTAGCATCTATGGAGATAATCATATAATTTTTTTCTCCTTCAACTTATTAATGTGGTCAATTTTAATAGCAGATTTCCTAATATTGAGTCAACTTCGCATTCCTGGTATAGAATTTTTTTTCACTGCAGTTAGCTCTACAGTTTGGGGAAGTCCTTATTTTCCTTTTTCTCGATTTCCATTATCTTGCAGCTAGAGCATGTCTCAAGATATACTTTCTCAGAATCAGTCCATGAAAGGTTAACTTTCACAATACCTTCTTGTATTAAAAAAAAATTATTTTCTCTTCATTGAGAGTCAAGATAATTTTCTTTCAAGCCTTGAAGGAAGTCTTCTATTTCCTGTTAGCACACCATGTGCTAATCTCCTTCCTCTGCCCATGACCTGTGCCCCCTCCTGCTCCAGGCAGCCTGTAGGAGTTTCTCCTTATTTTTCTAAATATTCATGACAGAGTGCCCAGGTGTTGATCTTTCCTCAATCATCCTACTAAGTAATTCAGGGGAGTTTTTAATTTTAAAACTTTCTTCCCTTTTTAAGCTCTGGTAAGTTTTCCCCCATCATTTCTTTATTTCAACAGAATAACACCTCCCCCCGCAAAGACATCCATGTCCTAATCCCTTGAACCTGCAGATATGTTATCTTACATGGAAAAAGAGACTTTACAGATGTGATTAAGTTAAGGACATTGAGATGGGGAGATTTTCCTGGATTATAGGGTGAGCCCAACGTAATCACAAGGATCCTCATAAAAGGGAGGCAACAGGGTCAAAGGCAGAGAAGGCAATGTGCCAGTGGAAGCAGGAGAAAGAGGGCAATGCGAGGATGGAAGCAGGGGTCATAGTCAGAGACAGAGACTTGAAGATGCTACACAGGTGGCCTTGAAGATGCAGGAAGGGGCCACGAGCTGAGGAATGCAGGCGGCCTCTGAAAGCTGGAAAAGGCAAGGAAACAAGAGTACCCCTAGAGCCTCCAGAAGGAATGCACTCCTGCTGACAACTTGATTTCAGGACTTCTCAACTCCGTAACTGTAAGATAATAAATCTGTGTTGTGTTAAGCCACTAAATTTGTTACAGCAGCAATAGAGACCAATATGCTTACACTTCTTTTTTTTTCCTGTTCATTTGTTCTGAACTCCTGTAGACACATTTGGGACACCCTGAACTGATGCTACACATCTCTTAACTTTCCTCTCATGTTCTTCATCTCTCTGTCTTTTTGCCCTACAGTCTGGGAAGTTTCTTTGACTATATTTTCCAACCCCTCTCCTGACTTTTTTTTTATTTTGACAACCATATTTTTAATCTCTGAACTTTTCCTTGTTCCCTGATTTTTCCTTTCTCTAGCTTCTTGTTCTTGTTTTGTGAATGCAATGCCTCCTCAAATGTCTCTGAGATGTTAATTATGATTTTTAGGTTCTCTCATTGCCTTTATTATCTATATCTTCCTGGGACAACTGTTAGTTTTGTTCATCTGGCCTTCTCTCATGTGGTGACTGTTTTCCTTGGTCGCCTGTTTGCACATACAAATGAAAGACAAGACTGACGCATATAGGCAACTGGCAAGGGTTCCCTCTGTGGTTCCCGGGTCTGTTTACTCAGCAGGCCTCGCCCCTTCCTGGGAAGGCTGGCCTGAGTTCTGCATACAGGGTGACTCATAGTAAGTGGCAGCCTTCACTAGAGGGTGCTGGGCCTCCTCACCCCACAAAAAGACCCAACTAATGAGGGCTTTGCTCGGGTAGGTACCAAGCCTCCTCCCAAGGTCACTTCCAAGTGCAAACACAGCACTGCAAGCCTCATGGTGGAGCCTGGGGTTAGAGGCAAGCAGAGTACTTACCCTGCTGTTCTGTGGACAATCTCCCCACCCCACCCCCAGTAAAGCCCCAGGCCTACTTCTGTTCTCAAACTTTGAACTCTGAGATTATAGCATCTCCAAGTGTTCAGGGAAGCTAGACTGGGGAAGCTAGCTAGCTCAGGAAAGCTAACCTTTACTCAAGCTACCTTCTGCACACGTACTGGGCTGCAGTCTGCTCTGTTTTGGTTTATAAATCAACATGATCATACCCATTTTTTATTTTCTGGAAGTCCATGAAAGTCACAGGTCCACTGACACTCGCCTATGCCTCCACCTTCTTCTCGGGCCTACTTGGAATTATGCAATGTTGCCATTTCCAGGGGGTTTGGAGAGGGGATAGAAGTAAAAGGGCGGCTCAGTCTGCCCACTTGATACCTAAGGTGGTGCAGTTCTTGGGTACATCTATAAGTCCCAGACACATGCAGTCGTCACCATATGTCTGTGTGTAGGAGGCCTCTTCCCTGCCAAGGCCAAGGTCATCCCATGGATGAACTGTCTTAACTTAGCTATGGTGCTCTACCCAATGAGATTACTTATAACCATTGGCTAACTTTTGCATGAGAAACATAATCCACTGTAAACACTCTAAGAGTGGAATATCGGTTAGGACTATCTTTGGCTGTGGGTGAAAGATAGCCTAAGACAAATAGTAGCTTAAACAAGACAGGAGTTTACCCAATGTGGGAGGTAGGAAGTCCAGGTCTGCTAGGGAGGCTGCAGCACGTCGGGGCTTAGGCTCTGTCCACCCCGTGCTGGACTGTGTGTGGCTTTCCATTCCCAAGATCACCTCATGGTCCAAGATGATTGTTCCAGCTCTGGTCATCATGTCCACATTCCAGCCACTGAAGGAAAAACAGGGAGGAAGAGCTCGCCTGCTCCTTTCAAAACCACTTCCTAAAATGGAGTGGCTTGTGATGCTGCCACTCACATCCCATTGGCCAGAATTGGTCCAGATAGCCACGTGTCAAGCTCAAAACCAAGAGTTCCGTTATTAGGGAAGGAGCGTGTAAGGTGGGGCCCACTGAGAGAGCCCAGGCAGGTGCCGTATCCTCTTCATAATATTACCCCCTACAGAGGCCTGCATGTCATGGGCCCTCAGGAAGAGAGCAAGCTGACTGTCCATGGCTCAGTATGGTCTGCACATTATTCCTCACCCCCTTTGCTGTGGTAGGAATGTTTGTGTCCCCCTGAAATTCACATGTTGGAATCCTTACACCCAATATGATGGTGTTAGAAGGTGGGGCCTTTGGGAGGTGCTTAGGTCATGAGAGTGGAGCCCTCATGAATGGGATTTGTGCTCTTAAAAAAAGATGCCCCCACAGAATTCCCTTGCCCCTTCCGCCATGTGAGGATAAAAGGGGAAGTCTGCAACCCAGAAGACAGCCCTCAGCCAACCATGCTGGCACCCTCACATCCTGATCTCAGACTTCCAGCCTCCAGGACTATGAGAAATAGATTTCTGCTGTTCCTAAGCCCCCCAGTCTATGCGATTTTGTTAGAGCAGCTGGAATGAACTAAGACAGCCTTTCTGGGCCTTCAAGCCCTGTGCAACATTTTTTCTGTCTGGAGACGAGAATTCTGGGGCCAGAGTTAATGTTCCATTAATTATTTGCTCGACACGCAGTTTCACGGTAGCGTTTGGTTTTGAACACGTCACCCAGCCTTACCCAGACCAGAGCAAAACCTCTTGCCCCAAAGTGGTTCAGAGTAGAAAAAACACGGAAATCATCAAGGAAATTGGTGAACATGTCTGTCCCCACACGTTATGGGGGTCGAGGGAGGCTGTTCGTCTGAATTGGCAAAGAGCTGTGGAGCAAAAGTAAATGGAAAACAGCGTTTCCCAAGGTCTTTGCGTGGCCCGCCCTTCCTCTCCTCCACGTTTCCTGCTGAGTCCCAAGGGATCTGCACCCCGTGCACCAACTCTGCTGGAACAGCTATGCCAGCAGGGCCTCCATGAAAGAAAACAATTCACCAGTACCCTCGCCGTCGCTCCAATGCAAACATTTTCCAAAGTATTTTTTCCACATTTTCACTTCTCGTGTCTGGATAAGGCCCCATTTACTGCTGTTGGCTGAGCCAGAACAGTCTCCGTGTCCCAGGGGAGGGCGTGTCCTGATAGAGAGAATTCCAGACTAAAAAGCTGAAGAAACAAGAGTTTGGTGACATGCGTGCAGAGAATGCTGGGCCTGCCTTCCCAAGCTCACCCTGGGCTTCCTGCAGGGTCTGCTGCCGGGGAGACAGCTCCTCATCCACGTTGGCAGTTGGGAAAATGTGACAGTCCTGGGTCCGGTGACTGCTAGAGGTCAGGAGGAAGGTGAGCACAGGGTCCTGCTCCAGATGGGGACGTTTGGGCTCAGTCCCCTCTTCTTCTGCATTAAGCCTTCATTCCTCCTTGACTGGAACTGCCTTTCCCGGGCCTTTGTCATCTGGGGCCACCTGGGGGCCTGGGCCTGAAGTGTCAGCCCAGCTTTGTCTCCATGGTGAATGAAGTGCCCCAAGGCACTGGTTTCGCCTCTCCACCTCCCTTTAAGGAGTGCCTCTGTGGGGCAGGTCCCAGCCAATCCCCCTCCTCATCTAAACCTCATCCTTTCAGAGGCTGGCAGAGGTGCATTCTCCACTCACTGGGGTCTCTCCCACAGGGCAGCCAAGTACCGCCCAGGGTTGAGAGGCTGGAGAGCAACAGAGCCAGGAGTGGAACCCACATCTTCTACTCGCAGCCTGGCCATCTCAGCTCTTCTCTGTGCTGCCTGACGGCTTCAGGCGTATCATCCTGAGGGTGCCTTAAGAAAACTGCCCATACCGAGAGGTCAGAGGTTGAGGCCTGGACGTACTGCATATTCCCCACTGTAGTAGACAATAGCGCTGCTCGCCCATCTTCCGCTTCTCCTCTGAGGCAAATTGCATTTTCCAAAGTCGGTGACAACAGGATCTCCTACGGAGAGTACTCTTCTCACAAGCAGCTCTGACCATCCTCCTGCAGAGCGGTGGGGCCGTGTGCCCTCCTCCTGAATCCAGTCAAGGTGGTGCCACTCTGGGATAAGCGACACTATCTGACTTCTGAGGCTAGGTCACAAACGATAAGATAGTTTCTGCCTGGCTTTCCTGGGACAGTCCCCTAGTTTCTGCCTGGCTTTCCTGGGACAGTCCCCTCTGAAATGCAGCCACCAGGCTGTAAGGAAGCCAAAGCTGCACAGAGACCGTGTGGAGGTTTTTCATAACAGTCCCAGCTGGCACATAAGGAGGTGACTCTTCAGATGACTCCAGCCCCAAGCCCGGGGTTCCCCTCAGCCTTGGAGTCCTCCCAGTGGGGCCCAGACACCGAGGGCAGACTCTAGCCTTCCTTGATCTGTTCATCCTGACCCAGAACATCCAGGAACATAATCAACTGATCTAAGCTGCTATGTTTGGGGTGATCGTTATCAGCAATAGTAACAGTAATGGCATCCTTTCTCTTACAGAAACATTGTCCTTCCTGCCTCTCTGGTTGCACTTTCCTGCCCTCTCAAAATCACACATGGCCATGTGACTTGCTTTGGGCAATGCATCCTAAGTGGAAATGATGTGTGGCAGCATTTAATTGCTGGGCTCAATTCTCGGTCCGCTTTTCTGGAAGCCCATGTGGAAATGCCGTCTCTGTTGGTCACATTTGACACACAATGTCCAACTGTTTTTTGGCGAGAACAAAAAACAAGACTTTTGTTTTCAACTGCTGAGGTCTGAGGGTCGTTTGTTACTATGTCCCATTGAGTCCTGACTGACACATGCACCATTCCAAACGCAGAGCCTGTCTCAGAGGAGGTCACTGCTGGTGGACTGAATGCCTGCCTGAGGACAGCAGTGTCCGGTGTCCTTGTCCTCTACTTCTCCTACCTCATGGCTGTCACATCAGACTCAGGGAAACCACTCTTGACTCAGGACTTGCCCATCTTCACTTTTCCGGGAGCTCTTTGGTGTCAGCAGAACATGCTGCTGACCAGACCCCACGACAAGCTGGGCTCACCCCTGCTCTGGCCCAGCCATGGAGGAGGCCCTGGCCTCAGGCACAGGGGCCATCTGGGTTGAGGGGAGCAGACAGAGTTGGCCATGCAGCCAGAGAAAGGACACGGACCTGGGAGCTAGACAATAGAGTTCAGGTCCCTGCACTGCCTTCCAGTGGTGTGGCCCTGGGCAAGTCCTCCACCTCTAAGCCTCAGTCTCCTCATTTGTAAAATGGGCATAATAATGTCAGTATATTAGTCTGTTTGGGTTGCAATAACAGAATGCCATCGGCTGGGTGATGTATAAACAACAATATTTATTTCTTACAGTTCTGGAGACTAGAAGTCCAAGATCAAGACACTGGCAGATTTGGTGTCTGCTGAGAGCCCTCTTTCTGGTTCATAGATGTGTGTCTTCTCGCTGTGTCCTCACATGGTGGAAGGGGTGAGGGAGCTCTCTGGGATCTCCTGTATAAGGGCACTAATCCCATTCCTGAGGGACCTAACCACCTCCCAAAGTCCCTACCTCCTAACACCATCACATTGGGGGTTAGGATTTTAACATATGAATTTAGGGAAGCCACAAACATTCAGTGTACAGCATATAGTCTTTCTGTTGCAGGGTTCTTAGGAGGATCAAATTCCCATGGGAAGGGCCCACCCAGGCCCACAGCACAGCGTGGCACCCATGCTGGTCCCTGCTCCCAAGCACATGCTCCTACATAATTCACAGGCTACCTCACCCAGAGCGAGAGGTGCGGGCCGGGCCACACGCTCATCCCTGCACCCCTCGGAGCAGGCAGCCCGTTATCTCCTTCCCATCCCTGGACCCAGGCCCTGCCTCACTCAGGCCAGCTTGGATGGGCCGTGTCCCTGTCCCCCAGGGCCCTCCCTGTGACCCCACTGTGGGCGGTGCTCTGGAATAACTCTTATCTGGAATGGCTGGGAGATGAGTGGCTTAGTGAAAAGAGCATAACTTTGCAAGCCACAAGAGGTGTCTCTTATCTTCCAGACTCAGGCTTCAGACTTATTACAGTGTCTCTCTCAGAAGGTCACCTGGAGGCATCAATAAGATGATGGCAACTCCACACTGCCAGGTGCTCAGGCTCAGATCTCAGAGCCAACTCGTCTTCCCTCTTTCTACCACATGCCACATCCACCAAATCTAGCCACTGGTCCCTTCACCAGGTGGTCAACATCCAACCACTGTCACACACACACCATGCACCCTGCTCCAGGACACCTTCACCTCTCACCGGGATCCACCTCCTGCCTGGTCTCCCTGCTCCCCTCTGACACACACACAACACTTCCACTCTCCACACAGCAAAGTAATACAGTTGAAACCCAACTTGAGGCCCCTAGCATGTTTTCTACCACCACCAAGCAACTCTCCAATTCTCAGTGGACATTGACCGGGTGTCCTACAAATCTAATTCAATTCTGACACCATCTACCTGGAAATAGCGTCAGGTCCCACAGGTTAGGGTTCAGTCCCAGAAGACTGTCCCCACCTTCGAACACCAATCGCAAGTCCAAGTTGTCACTTATGCTTCTGTCCCTTGGGCTATAAATCAGAGGTTCCCATGACCCCCTCCTCAGGTTTGAATAATTTGCTAGAGCAGCTCACAGAACTCAGAGAAACATTTACCCTCAAGTACTAGTTTATTATAAAGGATATTATAAATGATAGAGATGAAAAGCCAGTTGAAGAGGTACATAGGGTGAGGTCTGGAAGGGTCCCAAGTACAGGAGCTTCTGTCCCCATGGAACTGGGGTGCACCACCCTCCCAGCATGTAGATGTGTTCATCAACGTGGAAGCTCATTCGGCCGGCCCGGTGGCATCGTGGTTGTTTGTACGTTCTGCTTCAGCAGCTCGGGGTTTGCAGATTCGGATCCCGGGCACAGACCTACACGCTGCTCATCAAGCCATGCTGCGGCAGTGTCTCACATACAAAATAGAGGAAGAGTAGCACAGAGGTTAGCTCAAGGACAATCTTCCTCATCAAAAACAAACAAACAAACAAACATGGACGCTCATCAAATCTTGATCAAGAGTTTTTATGGAGCTTAATCTGCAGCCCCCCACCCTTTCCCCTTCCCAGAAGTCAGAGGGTGGGGCTGAAACTTCCAACCTTCTAACAGCTTGGTCTTTTCTGGTGACCAGCCCCATCCTGAGGCTACGTAGGGGCCTCACTCTAAGTCCCTTCATTAGCATAAAGTCAAGTTAGCTCAAAAGGGGCTCCTTAGGAATGACAAAAGACACTCCTATCACTTAGGAAATTCCAAGGGTTTTAGGAGCTTTGTGCCAGGGAGGAGGGACAAAGACCAAACAATTTTCTTATTATACCACAGGGCAGTCACTCCTCTGCTAGAAGCCCCTGGGGCTACAATATGTCACACCCACACCTCCTCCAGCCCCCTGCCTCAAAGATATCCCACCCACATACCAGGTCCCTCCATCTCAGGACCTTGCACGTGCTCTTCTCTATGCCAGCCCTGGTGGTCTAGTGGTTAAGATTTGGTGCTCTCACTGCCTCGGCCGAGGTCCCTTTCCTGGTCAGGGAACCACACCAGCTGTCCATCAGTCGTCACACTGTGGCAGCTGCGTATTGCTGTGATGCTGAAAGCTATGCCACTGGTATTCCAGACACCAGCAGGATCACCCATGGTGGACAGGTTTCGGCAGAGCTTCCAGAATAAGACAGACTAGGGAAAAGGACCTGGCCATCCACTTCCAAAAAAATTGGCCATGAAAACCCTATGAATAACAGCGGAGCATTGTCTGATACAGCGCTGGAGGAGAGAGGATGGTGAAAAAGACTGGGCAGGTTTCCTCTCTGCTATACACAGGGTCACTAGGGGTGCGAATCGACTCAACGGCACTAACAACAACTGCCTGGAAGCTCATCACCCAGATATCTGCTGGGCTGGTGAACTCACTTTTTTCAGGTCTTTATTTAAATGTCACCAACTCAAGAAGTGCTCCTTGATCAACCCATTCAGAACTGCAGACCACCCCTCCACTTGGGGTCCCTTTCCCTTCACCACTGTTTTCTATTTATCACAACATCACCTGACACAGTGCTGAGGTGTTTCTTGCCCCTCCCCAATTAAAATACAAGCATGAAAGTGGAGGCAGGGTTTTGTCTTCGTCTCTTCCGCTGCCCTCCCTCCAGCGATTCCTGGGAGAACGGAATGTGGGAATACCCCTTTCTCACTGAGGAACGCCAGGCAGAAGGAGAGGGTGAGGACGGCATGAGGGAGTAGGACCCAGCATCAGGCAGGCGGTTAAGAACCACTTGCTGTGGCTGTGGGTCTAAGCAGCACTGATAGAAAACTGGGGACCTGAGTTACCCTGCAGTGCAGTGGGGAGCCCCTGGTTGAAGGGCAGAAGTAAAGTCTGAAGAGGACGACTAAAGCTGTGAAGGTCATCCAGCAAAGGGGTCTTGGAGAGGACGAGGCACTGAGGTGTGGGGCCCAGTATGGCAGAAGGCCTGGACCCCAGAGCCAGGATCTCAGCTCCTCCCCGCCTGGCAGACCAGGGCAGGACACACGTGGGACAAGACAGGCCTGAGGCTCAAATGTACACAAAGAGATACTGGGCTGCAGGACCCTGCCTTGCAGTGGTTTGTGCCCCTCAGCCCTGCAGTGACCCCACTCTGGCACACCCACCCAAGGTGAGACAGCTCTGACTCAGACCACACCCGTTGTCCGGCACCCAGCCCATGGATGGCGGTTAGCATGGTTTTCAGCACCCTTGGGCCTGGTCTGGGAATAAAAGGGGCAGGCCTGGGCCTGGACCTGGAGCAGTGGGTGTCAAGGAACCCTCTCATCCCCCTCAGGCTAGCCTGGCACCTGCGTGGGCTGGATGGCTCCAGGAAGCCAAGGGGATTATCTGGTGGTTTGGCACAATAGACCTCAGAGAACTTGGGGATGCAGATACCTTGCCCAGTGAGTTTCCCCCTATGCCTGCTGCTCCAGAGCTGCAGGGCTGAGGGGCCCCTTCCCTTTCCAGTGGGAGCCCAGCTCCCCTCAAGGGGGGTTGGGTAGCGTGGCCGAGGTGGGCTGGGCTCCACCTCTCTGACCAGCGCTGACCACCTCCAGGGCAGCCTGCACCATCTTCTCCAGGAAGGCAGTGACGGGGAGCTTGGACTCTCCCGGGAACATAAGATGCTCAGGCCAGGGTGAGGCTGAGCCTCCCCGGGCACAGTCTCCTGGGAAAACCTCACTGAGGAGGCAGCCCTGCCCATCAGGGCGGGTCAAAGAGCACGTGGGCGAGCATTTAGTCTCAGCACTTCTGAACCTAGCTGCCCAGCACCTGTGGCTGCCCTGGGCAAGAGGGGAGATGGGCACTATGCAAGTCCACGCCTCCTGCTTCAAGGCTCCTGAGGCCTTGGCCTCCTGACTGGTCCATCAAGGGTTTGGGGTCCTGCTCCACAGTCAGCCCCAGGCAACTGTGGGCTACTGATGTGGCACTGCAGCCCTGGGGCAAAGGTGGCTCACAGGAGCCTGGTACTGAGCCCTGGGGATGCGGGGCAGCTCCCTCCTGGGTGGGGCCCAGGAGCCAGTGTGACCTTGCTCCAGGAGCATTCCTGGCCCGCAGGTGGGCACCTTCGTGAGGAGGGAGGACAGCAGCACCTAGTCCATCCCTGGAACAGGCTCTGGATGGGGGCCTGGGTGTGGGCTGGAGTTTGGCCCTGCGGCTGAGTGGCTCCCCTGCTGTCCATCACGCCTCCCAGTCACTGCACACAAAAGCCAGCAGCTGGCTTTGCTTTGGGGGTTTTTTCCCCCTCTGCTTGTAACATCTATCACTGCAGCCCATGTTTGGTCTGTTCTGTCCCCATGCAGCCTTGCCCCCGACACGTGTTCACTGGGGGAGATGGTTGTGCCTCTGAGGACCGGGATCTCACAGCTAATGGGGGTGGGGAGAAGCGTGGAAAACAACACCAATTACTGCCCCACCCCAAGCACAGTTTCCCTTGTGGTGGGAACCTGTCCAGGCAAAGGCCTTATCTGAGAGATCTGGCAAATTACTGGGTAGCCATCCATGAGGAGCCTGAGCTCAGACATGCGTGCAGCAGGCGCCTTATTAGGCTAATTGCGGGCTCCTGGGCCCACCAATACCGTGTAAAACATCCGATCAACTCAGGCCTGGCCAAGAGCAGCTTGAAGGTGGTGTTTTCCTCGGGAGGAAGGTCCTCCGGCCAGGCGGGGGGAGAAAGAAGGAAGAAGCGATGGGGTTGGGGGACCCCAGAAAGAACCAGGAGTCTGCAGGCCCCACACCAGCCCCCAAACTCGGCCCCTCTTCCTCATCTGTAAAGTTAATCCCTCCACATATATAATGTGACGGGAACTGCTGGCCACTGGGTTTATAACAATAATAATGTTACTAATAAAATTGGTTTCACACTGTACACAGATTAGCTCCTTTAATCCTCAAACAAACCCAACCTCTTTTCACAGATGGGGAAACTGAGGCCTGGAGATGTTAAGCGACTTGCTAGCAGCCATCACAGCCCGGTACTAAGAAGCAACCCCAGCCCTAAAGAGGAACCAGGCCCAGAACCTCCCAGAACAGACAAGCTTGGGGGATGTAGTACGCGGGGAGCCCCAGGGTCCCTTCCCTCCAGGGCCAGTCCCCTGCAGGCTCCTCAGAGGCTGGGCCTTTCAGCCGGCAGCCATCGTGGTGTGTCACGGGGGTTGGGGGGGCACCACACCCCTCCCCCAGTGCCTCAGGGCACAGGGCAGGCTGGTGGACATGGTTCGTAGGCTACTCACGCGGCTCCTGGGTGAGTAACTAGGCTCCATGGCCAGAAGCGCAGGGCAACCTGCCCTAGCCCTGCCAGGTGCCCCTGCCCTGGCCTCCCTCCCAGCCTCCAGACGCCTCCTTCCACATGCTCCCTAACCCCCTTCAATTTGTCAATTTCAAGGCACGTAGGAAATGACCCCTGGGCTGTCCCTGCGGCAGTGTCAAAGGAAAAACAAGGACTAGAGGTAGGAGGACGCCTATTGGGCTCATGGGTGTGGGGAGGGGCCCTACCACCATCCTCTCCCCCAAGTAGCCCAAGGCGTGCAAGGGAGACCCTTCCCACCCCACCAAGATTCTGCCTATCTGTGTGCACAGAAGCCCTGCCACATTCAGTCACCTGGCCACCTTCCTCTCTGTGCACACCATGTCACCTTCGCAGGCCGGGCTGGCTCAGAACCTCCAGGGCCCAACCCCTCCCTAGATGCCTGCGTGCTCCCCATGGGCTGGGAAGCTTGGAGGACAGGGATGCAGACTCATCCACACCTCCAGGAGTGCCCTGCCAGGCTGAGACAGGGCCAAATGCAGGACAAGACCCAGGGCCCCTCCCTGGGAGCCACCAGGAATCACTCAGAAACTCCGAGTCCTTCCCCCAGGTCCCTGCATCTCCGGCACCACCACCCCACACCTGGGGTCCTTCAAGAAAAGGAGGGGACACATCATGTTCTAACCGTACCTAGTGGGCTTACCTAGCCTTGCCCATCTCCTCTCACTCCTTCTCTCTTCATTGAATGGAAAGAATGAAGGGCGCAGCCTTGCTCTATAGCTGTGGTTCTCAGAGTGTGGTGGGGACATGTGGCAGCAGCACCTGGGAAGTGGTGGAAATGCCCAGGCCTTCCCTAGACTTCAGGGATCAGAAACCCTGGGGGCGGGGCCAGTACTCTGTAACAAGCCCTCCAGAGGAGTCTGATGCCACTACAGTGTGAGACCTCCCGGCTTATAGCTTCCCCCCCACCCTCAGACTGACCACCACCATCGATTCTGTCCACTAGCTCCTCCTGACCAGGACTTCTCTCCAGGGCTCCTCCCAGGTCCTTTTATCTAAAAACCACACCCAGGCTGATGCCTGGAACTCCTCATCTGTCTGAATGTCCCTGTCACCAATGGTGAGACTCAAGCACGGGGGAGGCTTGAGGGGTCAGATCCTCTCCTCAGCTCACAGGCTGGAAGCCCCTGTCACATGGATGTGGACATCGCCTTCCAACCAGGCCGAGGGTTACAGATCAGTCTCAGTGTCTGGTCTCCTTTCTTCAAAGGCAGTGCCAAGTGTCTGAGCAGGGATGGAATTAGGGTATTCTCTACCCCCGCCTGCCTGAGAGATAAGGAACAGAAAGGCCATATGGAGGTGGGGGCGGCTTTCACACCCAGACTTGTCCTCCAAGAAGCCCCCATACCCTGCCTGGGCGCCTTGATTGTCCTTCCACTGCCACATTAACAGGGTTGGTGCCCCATTGAGGGAGGGGGCTCACCCTGCCTCCCCTCAGCCAGAATCAGGCTGCAAATGTGAGCTGAGTTACCCAGGGTGCAGAAGCCCACAAGGGCTGCCTCTCCTCACTCCCCAAATCCCAAGGCCAGAGCCCTCCAAGCCTCTCAGTCAGCCCCACCACCTCACCCACCCCAACTGCATCCCTGTGCCCAGCCAAACCAGCCGTCAGAACGTCCCTGCCGTCAGATGGCGTCTGTCCCCCACAGCAGGCGAGCCCTCTCCTCTGCAGCCCACAGACCAGGGTCTTTCCTGTACCCCAGTGCCGAGGCTGCACGTCTCCTGGGTCTTTGTATCTTTCTCTTTGGAGTAGTTCCTGTGTCCCTGTCATCTCCCAGACAAAGCTCTTAAAGGCAGAGCCATTCCTCCCTCGAATTCGTACTCTCTCTGGCCACACTCCCAGCCCCTTCCACCAGCCCAGGCACCCGGGGGGTGCACGAGTCAGAGAAACCCCAGATCTAGTCCCAGCTCTGCTCCTTGTGAACTGAGTGACACTGGCCACTTAAGCCTGTGAGCCTTGCTTTTCTCACCTGTAAAATGGTGCTTCCAACACCTGCCTTCTTCATTCCTCCCTCAGTGGATGTGTATGGGGACCTACTAGTCTACCAGTCGCTACTTCAGGCACCAGGAGGCATCTGTGCACACTCGACATTCTGATGGGGGGAGACAACAAACATCAAAGAGACCAGAAATGGCAGACCGTGAGGAGAGAAGGAAAAGAGGCCACAGCGACAACCAGGACAGGCGGTTCCTCCTGCAGACTGGGTGGTCAGGGGCCTCTGCAGAGGAGAGGAGAAGTGAGGAGGAGCTGGTGGGCACAGGTTGGGGGGAGAGCGCCTGCAGAAGGGAGCAGTCAGCGCAGTGTTCAGACAGCAGCCCCCAGCCATTCGAGGGACAGACGGAAGGGCAGGGAGGCTGGATGGTGGTGGGGAGGGGAAGCCGGGACAGACGTCCAGAGAGGGCAGCAGAGCCAGTGTGTGGAGCTGGGTTTTATTCTGAGTGTGATGGGAACACATCGGTGGGATTAAGCAGGGGTGACATTTTTAAATGGCCCCTCTGGCTGCGGTGGAGATAGACTAGGACAAAGCCACAATGGACGGAATGCTGCAGGCCTGTGCTGTGACCAGGCACCCTGGTCAGCCTGGGGACCCTCCTCAGGCCCCGGGTGCTACAGCAGTAAACGGAATTTCCTTAAACCCCTAGTCCTTTACCCCGCTCCAATATAATGGGAGATGTTTTATATCCTCAAAGGGCACGTTTTGCAAACAAAATTTTATAATTTTGTATTTAAAATTACAATTTAAAATTTAATATTGTAAACAATATCAAAAATTAATATTCAGTTTATCAAAATCACAAATATAAAGGCCTAGTTCTTCCTTAAGCTTTTAAATTCAACTCACTAATTTTCTTATTTTATACATAAACCTAGCAAATTTGAACCATCACTTTAGGGGAGTAGGGATGCGGGGGATCAGAATTGGCCCCCAAAAATGTGTCTCTTTGGCATGAGGAATATTTTGGGTTGGTTACTTTTAAAAACTGCAGACTTGGGAGAAGCTCTGAAAAGTAGAAGTCACCCTTTGTAAGAGACATTTACATTTGTTTTTTTTGTTTTTTTGTGTGTGTATGTGTGAGGAAGATTAGCCCTGAGCTAACGTCTGTTGCCAATCTTCCTCTTTTTGCTGAGGAAGATTGGCCCTAGGCTAACATCCGTGCCATCTTTCTCTACATTATATGGGACACCACCACAGCATGGCTTGACAAACAGTGCTTTGGTCCCAGGATCCGAACCTGCGAACCCTGGGCCCTGAAAGAGCACGGGAACTTAACCTCTACACCACTGAGCCAGCCCTGAGACATCTACATTTGTAAGGCAAATCTCAATTTGTAAAGGTATCTCCCTTTCTGTACAGGGAAGAATGGGGGATGACTTTATCTCTAGAAACTCTTATCAATGTGGAAGGCAAGGACTTAAATCTGCATAATAACCTTACTCTTATTTACTGTGCTTTTCTGGTAATCTCCCATAACTGACTCCCCCCACCCACAACATCCTCCTTTGTCTTTAGCTGAAGATGCTATTTAACCTGGCAGCTTGGCCATTTTGGCAAGTTACCCAGTTTTTCCTGAGTTTCTCCCATGTATACATGTTATAAAGCTTTGTTTGATTTTCTCCTGCTATTCTGTCTCATGTCATTTTAATTCATAGCCCAGCCGGAAGGACCCAGAGAGAGTAGAGGATATGTCTTCCTCCCCTACAGGGACTTTGATTAATATTTGGCCCATCCTTATATTTTTTTCATTAAACTCCTTTAAACATATTAAACTACATTTGTACAGTTAATTTTTAATTTGCTTTTCAAGTACTTCCACAGTCTCAATGACAAAAAAAAACAGCCCTTTCCAAATCCTTAAGTACTATTTTATAAATCTAGTACGTTAAAATATGGTGACTCATGTTCTCTGAGTGTTCCAATATTATATAAGAACTTAGATTTCAAGTTAAAAATCTCAAGTCTAAATTAATTACTCAGTTATGACTTTAAATTCTAATTACAAGGCTGGCCTATGGCTCTAACAGCCCAGATTATTTTAAACATGACAAATGCTGAAAAGACCAGATGCACAGGTTTAAGAATGTTGAAATTGTTGCTTCTCGAGGACATTTGGATGGACAATTCTACAGTTTTGTCTTCCAAAACAATATCAGAGTTATCTTTCCAAGGAATGTCAGGTTGCAGTCTTGCCTGGCAGAGCGTTTCACATCTGGAGAGGCCCTGCTCGGCGCCCACCTGCCCTGCCCGGTAGGCTGCGCCTGCTGCACGTTGCTCTGCTAATATCCCTCTCCAATCCCGGAGAGGGCGAGTCTTCCCAGTCAAGTCCCTGGACACTGGTTACCTGACATCAAATTCCTGTCTCTATTCACAGACATTTGCAGTCCCCACCCTGGTGGTTCCATGCTTAACTGATCTATTTACTGCTTCATTCAGTTCTGGATTCTTTTCCAGGTTTTCCTAACTGTTAGCAGAGCCAGCAGGTACTTAAATGGCATCTGGCTGACTCTCCCCCAATCCTGTGACACCTGACTGGGGCTACTTGGTAATGTGGTCCCCTGTGCCCTGGTCATCTCTCTCTAACCAGGCTGTATTGGCCTCAAGTGGACTGTGCTGTCTGGTGGCCCCAGCCTACCCCAGCCAGATGTCCAACAGCCCAGACAGGATGACAGGGGTCCATGGACACCCCAGCCCCTCCATGGGTCCTGAGCACCAATCTGTGCGGGGAGCAAGCCCCAGCCACCAGCCATGGGCACCCTCCCAGAGCCAGCCTCCCAGCAACAACCCCACCCACCTACCCACCCACCCACCCCAGTGTGTTCAGAGATGGACAATAAATAGTAAGCATTGGTAAGGATATGGAGTAGTTGGAACTCTCATGCACTGCTGGTGGGAATGTAAAATGGTGCAGATGGAAAACAGTCTGGCAGTTCTTCAAATGGGTAAACATAGAGTTAGTTACCATATGACCCAGCAATTCCACTCCTAGGTATAGACCCAAAAGAAATGAACATATGTCCACACAAAAAACTTGTACAAGAATGTTCATAGAGCATCATTCATAATAGCCAAAAAGTAAAAACACCGTAAATGTCCATCAATTGATGAATGGATTTTAAAAAATGGTACATCCATACAGTGGATTATTATTCATCCATAAAAAGGAATGAGTACTGATACACGCTACAATATGGATAAACCTTGAAAACCTTATGTTTCGTGAAAGAAGCCAGACACAAAGGCTAAATATTGTGTGGTTCCACTTCTATGAGATATTCAGAATAGGCAGATCCAGAGACAGGCAGTAGGTTAGCGGTTGCTTAGGGCTGGGGGATGGGGGAATAGCTGGGTGATAGCTAAAGGGTGTGTTTTTGAGGTGATGAAAATGTTCTAAAACTGACTGAGGTGATGGTCGCACATGTCTGTGAATATACCAAAATCCATTGAATTGTGTACCTTAAATGAGTGAATTGCATGATATGTGAATTATATCTCAATAAAGCTATTGTAGGAAAAAAGTGCACCCAGAGAAGCCCTGCTTCCACTCCCATCCTCTCTGCCCAGAGCCGCAGGAGTTCTTTGTGCAAAAATAAGCAAAGTATATATATACGTATATATAATTTTTTTAAATGTCCCCTACTCTCTTACACAAGCAGTGGTGTCTTATATGTACTATTTGACACCTTATCTTTTTTTTTTTTACCTTAACAGTGCACCCTACCGCTGACTGTGTCCATCTCCCTCTTTCTTTCTGATGGTGCACAGTACTTCCTGGGGGAAGTGCCACGCACCACCAGGAACACGTGTGCTGCCTGCTGCTTCATGTCTGTCCGCGTGGTTCATGGGGAGGCTCCTGGATCCCAGGGCATGTGAGCGCAGGTTTGGAGCTGTAGCACACTCCCCTTCATAGCAGCAGAGCCGCTGTGTCTCCCTGCAGCCGGGTAGCTGGTCCTTGATTGTGCAGAGATGCCTCTGTGTTCTCATCTATAAACCGGCTGCTGTGGGAATCAAGCGAGTCAGTACAGGTCAAGGATGGAGAACAGTGTCTGGGACATAATGAGCATGATTTAAGTGGGAACTCTTATTATCACCACCCTCACCTTCAAGGCCCAGCGAGTCACTGTCTGGCTGGGAAGCTCTGCCCGCCGCCTGGCACAGAGCCTCCTCTTTGCTCTTTGAGGGCGGAAATAGCTGTGGCTTCACCCCAGAGCACAGCGGGGCTGAGAAGGCCGTCTCATGAGGAGCATTTGAGCAGAGGCCTGCGTGGAGTGAAGAGCAACCTTGATACCTGGGTCAGAAAGCTGTGTGCCGGAAGCTGCAGGGAGGCCCCTGTGGCTCCAGCAGGGTGGGGACTGGCAGGAAGGTAGGGGAGAGGGAGAGTTCTGGGAGAGAGGCAGGTGCCAGGTCAGGTAGGGTCTAGCGCCATTGTGAGTGGGAAGGGAGGCCTTCTTCGGGTTCTCGGGTTCTCATCAGAAAAGGACTTGTCCCTCTGCCTCCGCATTTGAAAGGCCCCCCCAGGGTCTGGGTTGGGAATAGGTTGCATGCAGCCTGTTGGTGGTGGCTGCTGTCTTAGTCCAGGCACGAGAGGATGGGGTCTGGAGTGAGAGTGGCAGCCATGGATGTGCTGCAAAGCTTTCAGAGGGGGATCTACTTTGAAGGTGGCCAACAGAATTTGCATCTATCCATCTCCACGTGCAGCAGGGCCTAGCTGGAGCTTAGGAGTGCATCCAGAGCTGTTAGCAACAGGCCTCTGTCTGCTGCAGAGGCCTTCTGGAAGTTTCTAGGGTGTGTGGGGGGGTTGAGAAGGGCAATCGAAGACATGAGTATGGGTCCCCAGTTGGGGCTCTAGGCCCTGTCCCCACCTGACCCATGTCTGGGGCTGGTGCGGAGCCTACTCTGTTAAGATAACATGACCAGATTCTTCACTGAATTTCCAAAATGTCACCTGCCCAAGTCCCTCTGCTTTGCGGCCCTTGTATGATCCTACCCAAGATATCCCCAGGGGTCGTCTGGACACTGTGGCCCCAAGGGCTCCAGAACATGGAGGAAGCAGCCGCACGGGATGAAGCAGAGCAGCAGTGGCCCCAAAGAACGGGCCTGAGGGAGTGGAAGAGACAGAGTCCCTGGGACACCCCTGCAGGCCTCTGCAGGGAGCTGGACGGCCACCAGAGCAGGTTGAGGACACAGGACATGTGGTCGTGCCAGAGAGGAACCTGGAGGATTCCGGTCACAAGGCTGCTGCTGAGGGGCTACTCACCGCAGCTCCAAGTTCAGCCCCTCACTGGCTGTGGCCGCAGCCATGGCCTGCTGAGACTCAGAGCCCCCTCTGTAAATGAGAAGGATGGAGTCCGTCCTCACTCTCTCTGGGGTTCATCATCAGCATCAAATGGGCTCATGTGAGTAGAAGCACCTTAAAATTACAAAGTGCAAAGAACAACGCAAGTGATGATTGTCATCATTATTACCCAAGACTGGGGCATCATTTTCCTATCATGTAAGTAGTGTGTGTGTGTGTGTGTGTGTGTGTGTGTGTGTGTGTGTGTGTCTAGAGTGGATTTAACACAATCTCAGAACCAGAAGGCTGAAGGACATCTAGGGGGACAGAAGTACAAACTGCAGCAGCAGAAGCACCATCGAGGAGTCCCTGGGCACAAGCTGAGCACGAAAGCTGACCAGGGCGTTCTGCTGGCCAAAGGGTGATGCCAGAGGTCCTCCCAGCTGCAGTCCAGGAAGAGGGCAGACAGTGAGGGAGGCCGGGCACACTCCCGAGGACACGGATGCAGTGGAGAGGACTCTCTGAAGGATCAGTGATGGGTGTGGACACTGCAGGGAGCCTGCACGGACATCTGGTGTCGGAGGGCCACGTGCGTGGTGAGAGGTTGAGACAAAACAGGAATGTGTGTTCTCACATGGAGCTAAGTGGAGCCGTGAAGGAAAGCAGAGCTTTGGGAGGTTGCACAGAGACCTCAGGGTCTGATTTAGAGGGAGTGGCCAGATGTTAGCACCTGGGTCTCAATGAAGGGGCCCCCTGACTCTGGCCATGCTGTCACACATGCTGTTTCACACCCATCTGCCCATATGGGAATCCTGAGCCTTCCTGGTTTCTACAGAAAACCCCCTTACTGGGAGCAGTTCACGAATTCCAGGAATTTACTGGAGCCTTGGGAAGCAAGAGAGTTGCTGCCCTGCCTGGCCCCTCTCCCCCCCTTCCCACCCTGTCTCCTCACTCCCTCTCCCAGACTGTCCCTGGGACCCCCTGATGGCCTGGACAGCACAGCGTTCCACAGCCCCGCCCACAGCCCCACCCACAACCCCACCTCACTGTGCCACTGCCCCAGTCTCCCACAGCCCCCTATAGACCCCCTCCACAGCTCCCCTACAATTTTGCACAGCCCCATCTCACTGTCCCACCTCCCAGTCCCTCACAACACCCCCTCCACAGCCTCCCACGAACCCCCCACAGCCCCATCCCACTGTCCCACCTCCCAGTCCCTCACAGCACCCTCTCCACAGCCCCCCACAACTCCCCTTACAGCTCCATCCCACTGTCCACTTCCTAGTCCCTCACAGCACCCCCTCCACAGCCCCCCACAACTCACCCCCACAGCCCCATATCACTGTCCCCCACAGCTCCCTCCACAGCCTTCCACCTGGCAGAGCATGCTTCCATTCCCTGTTTCAGCAGCCTAGTGAGGGTCAGGACAAGGTGCTTCCGGCTGAGGGGACCATGGAACTGCCTGGGGACAGGGATGCCAGGAAAGGCTTCAAGAGGACACCATGTGTGGTCTGGGTCTTAGAGGATGAGTGAGACTCAGCTCAGGGAGCAGACCAGGAGAAAAGAGGGTAGATAAATACAAGGATAATCCAGAAAAAGTGAAAGAAGAGATGAGATACAGAAGGTTGAGTCAGCAAGTCTACCTTCAACTAATAGGAATCCAAAAAAGCAGAGAACGTGGAGGGAGGAAAATTAGCAATAAAATATTAGAAGAAAACATTTCCAGTCCTAAAGAGACACGGAGTCTTCAGATGGACTAGTTCATGGAACACAGGATGAAGGAAAAATGACCCTTCCTTAGAAATATCTGCATGAAAGTTGCAGAACAACAGGAAGTAAGAATAGGTTGAAAGGTTTCTAAGAGGGTGAAAGACACCCAGGAAGTAATTTTGAACCTAGTTTTCTATCCTCGGCCAAATTATCAGTCAAGTATGGGACTAAATAAAGATATTTTCACACCTTCAAGGTGTGAAAAAAATATACACCTCTTGGACGGTTACTGGAGGATGTATTCCAGCAAAGTGAGAAAGAAAACTGAAAGAGAAAGATATAGTATTTGGACTATAGGGTGACCCTCCCAGGGGCAGTATTACTGAGGGCGTCCCAGGGTGACAGCTGTGTGAAGGTCCAGGGATCAAGAAGCCAGATCAGGTGGGAGCAGGGAGAGGGCTGGGGAGGAGGTCTTGGGAACAAAACAGTGGTGAAATCGAGGCTTGGGCAGAGGCACATCATTAGTTTGTTAACGAGAAAGAAGAAAGGCAATTAAAAGCTACAGAGTAATACATATATCTAACAAAATTAAGTTTCAAATACAAAGCAAACTAAAATGTGATATGATTTGAAGCTACTGATGGAGTGTTAAATGTGTTCACTCAATTTGCCCTTGATGCTAAGAACATCCTCCTGAAATGGTCTGACTAGTGAAGGTGACTGTAGGCTCACAGAGAAGGAAACGTCCCCTAGCCCAGGGTCCAGCTGAGCAGTGAGTGACCTGTAACACTGTCATGCTCACAGCCCGGCTGGTGCAGAGGCTCCCGCTGCACCTTCAGAATCCTCCTTTACTACAGACAGAATTTGCAAGAGTAAATGACTGAGGGGCGGAGGGGGCAGGATGAGTGGATGACAAGGGCCATGGGACCTTCATCTTTCAGGAAGGGAAGGCACAGAATAAAGCTGGAGTAGCAGACATACGAGGAAATGTTCTGTAAAGCTTCAGAGAGAACCCACAGGAGAGCTCAAACAGTCCTCGCGATGGCAGCGCAGGGTGGAGGAGATGGAGTTAATCATTTCTCTTTCACATCAGGACCCAGTATACTTTGTCAAGTGCTCATAAATCACAAAACAGAAGGACGGACAAGCATTTCAGCCAGGCTTAAGGGAATAACCAACAAGATATTTAAAACCAGAAATGATAAAAAAGGGTTAGCCCTGGGGTGGTGGAGCTTTTGGGGGAGGGTCAGGGGTGGGAGCAGGGGGAGAGAGATATTTTATCACTACAGTTTTTTGTTTTTTTTAACCTTGTTCATATGTATTACTTTGATTAAAATTCGTAAATGTTAACAATGAAACGAATGATCGAATTACTTCCCAAGTCCTTGAACCCATGACTCTACACTCCAGAAAGCAAAGGAAACATATTTTGCTGTTTTACTTTGCAAAGTATTTTCACTGGCACTTTCTCAATTACCTTTACAACCATCACCAAATGTATTCAGAGCGTGTGTTCTTTACCCTATTGTGTACATGGAGGGAAGAAAAAAGTTTCAAATATTTACCTATGGGTACATTGCTAGCTGGGATGAAGAATAACAGTACGAATAATAATAGCAGCCTCCCAACCCCCAAGTGGGCGCCTCCAGGTACCAGAGCAGGGAACTGCACCCCCTCCCTGCGGTCGGGGCTGGCAACTCTCCTGTCTCAGATCAATGAACCCTCTCTCCATTCAGAGCCTTCCCACCAAGGAGCTCCGCCCTCTCCTCCCCTCCCCTCCCACTGGAGAAGTTCTATTTTTATTTCTGGTCATTGCAAGGCTTATGTCTCAGCCAGCACCGTGCTCCAGTGCTCCGGGTGCCAGGCTCCCTGGCAGAGCCCCTATTTCGGGAGCAGAGCCCTGCCCAGTGCCGGGGGGTAGGGGGGCAGCCTGGCCGCAGCCGTCTCAGCACGCTTCAGGCTGCACATTACAGGGCCAGCCTGCAGGCCCACCGGGACGATCCCAGATGACTCGCAGGAGCCACATCCGTCGACCACGTAAAATTGTCAAACATTTCACACGAAAGCAAATTCGGAGAAAGAAAAAACAAATCCCACATCTCCCACCACCTAGTTCTAATCCTAAATAAATGCAATGTTGCAGGTACAGGTGAAACCTACTCGGCTGTTCTGAGCCACCTGGTCCTGACTCTCCATGTGGTTCTGTGCTCTTGGTCTATAGGGATGGATGCAGGAGTAACACAGTCATCGCTCTGTGTGCTTTTCAGCTCTCACAAACATGAGGTTACGGCAGTCCTTTCTTTTTGCAACTGGCTTTCTTTATGCAGCACTGTTTTGGGATATTCTATGGTTAATGCACTCAAGTCTGCATCGCACCTTTGCACTGATGTGCAGGCAGCCACTGGGCATGTCGCTCCTCGTGTGGACACACACTGGGGGTATTTGGGGTGGGTCCAGGTTTTGCTCTCCATGAAGGCAAGGCCATGGAGGCTGGAGGCTGTCTCATTGAGTTGGGAGGGCTCTCCCCCGGCAAGCTCTTAGCCTCACAAAGGTGCTATTGTGGTTTTTAGTTACAAAAGTTATACCTGGGTAGTTTTGAAAATTTAGAAAATAAACTAAAATAAGTAAATAAAAATAATCTATGCTTTCTGCTACCTAAAGATAACAACCGCTTGAGTTTTGTGTCTTTTACCAGTATTTTATTCTGTACATATAAATATGTAAGCACAATTATATAGCTAGAGAGAAAAATTTTTTAAATAAAATGTGATTATACTTTGCACACTGCTTTATAACCTGTCTTTTTCACTTAATATATTAGATATTGGAGATATTGGATGCTGCATAGTTCATTTAAATAATCCCCTATTGCTATATACATTATTTAAAACTTTTTGGTAGTTTTAACAGATAACTTTAAATTTTTTATTATTTAATATTTGCTGCACTCATCTGAACATACGTAAAGGATGTGCGAGTTTCGACTCCCACCCCAGCAAGGGCCCGTCATCGCTGATGCTTGCTGAGTGTGCCTCCTGGGGCCCTGAGCCTTCACAGCAGAGGCACCCGCCCCCTGGATTTTGGGTTTGTGCTTCCATTACAATCCAAGTTCATGAACTGGCAGCTGGGCTTCCCAGAGTGGAAGGTTCGTATAAGAAACTCTCTAGACCGGGGTTGGGAGAGAGCAGCAGAGCCCTGGACGGAGCCACCCTCCCTGCCCTGGGTGTCCAGCCCACACAGGCCGGCAATCTGTCTCAGTTAAGCCTCCAGAGTGTGCTTTCAGTTAGAAAGAGCAGGAGACAGATGAGAGATGGGAGTCACTTAAGTCCCTCAGAGCAAGCATTCAATAACTATTTTCCCAAAGCAATAACGATCGATAAGCAGCCCTTGCGTGGCTGGCGTGTGTTGATGACTCCTCTTACGAGGTGCACAGAGAAGTCTGTTGATGGTGCAGATCATATTGATATTTATGGTGGATTCTCAGGCAGTGCTCCCAGGGAATTAGTAAGTAACTTATTGCCCCATTGTTGTGAGGCTGGGAATGGAAGACACTGTGACAGGAGCCAGTGCAGAGACGCAGACTGAGCTCCCGAGCGCCGCCTCCCCGGGCCTCACTTCCGGGGATCCTCGTTTTCTCTCATTTGCGAATGAGGGTAATGACCCCCAGCACCGCCCTGTGCCGTCTGGCTCTGGGTGCCGGGAGCAAGCAGTCATGGCTGCATAGGTGCCTTCCGTGCGGGAAAGGATCC
Source organism: Diceros bicornis minor (assembly GCF_020826845.1). Classification (NCBI taxonomy): domain Eukaryota; kingdom Metazoa; phylum Chordata; class Mammalia; order Perissodactyla; family Rhinocerotidae; genus Diceros; species Diceros bicornis. Next base: position 78,244,127 of record NC_080744.1, read on the forward strand.
GCTTGGCTGCGTGGAGGGCCCTAAGGGGAGGCGTGAGCCCCCTAACTGCCTGGGACTGAGTGGTCCTGGAGGATGCCCATGGAGGGGAGGCCGGCCCTGAGGAGCCCAGGGTTTGGTCACAGGCACAATTCCAGTGGACAGGGCACCTTGCATCTCATGCCTCCGTGTGACCCTATACAGATCCCAACCAAGCCCGTTTCCCCCATGAGGAGGTGAGGCTCAGAGAATGCCCTCTCTATGGCTGCAAGGGCAGCATGTTCCGAGCTGAAAGCCTGGCCTGGTCGCGTCTGGTGCCAGGACCCAACCTCGCTGAGAGGGAGGGCAGTGCAGGCAGCCGAGGGTCAACTGGGCTGTGGTTCTTAGAGGACCAATCACTTTTTTAGAACTATAGTGCGGTGACTAATATTTTCCTTGCTGTTATTTTTACTTTCCAGAGCCTAACAACTGAAGGAAAATATTTTGAAGGACCACAAAATACAGGTGGAAGCAGTTCAGTCCAATCTCATTTACCATGTTTATCCTGCCCTTGCAGGGGGACTGCAGGGTTCTCCCAGCCACGTAGGAGTTGGTCAATGCTGCATTTCTCCAGCTGCAGCCTGAGCTGCTGCTTTGCTCTCCACATCTCAGGGAGTGCAGGAAGGACATGAGGGACAGGTGGAGAGAGTACCCTGGATTATCCAGGTGGTCCTGATGTAATCACAAAGCCCCTTATAAGAAGAGGAGGCGGGAAGTCAAAGAGGAGAGAATCTGCTGGATTTGAAGACAGAGGAAGGTGCCAGGAGCCAAGGAACACAGGCAGCTTCTACCAGCTGGGAAGGGCAAGAAACAGACTCTCCTCTGGAGACTCCAGAAGGAACCAGCTCTGCTGACACCTTGATTTTAGCCATGTAAGACTCATTTCGGACTTCTGACATACAGCGGTGTAAGAGAATAAATGTGCATGGCCTTAAACCACTATGTTTGTGGTCATTTGTTACAGCAACAGGAAACTAACACAGGCTCTATGCTTCCAGCACCATCTCCGTCAGAAGCAGCCCATCCTGTGTACCACTGCTGTGGAGTTTCTGACCCGTGATGGTGGAGTCAGGTCAGAGCAGAGGCAGCAGCCCTGCCAGGAGTAGCGGGGTGCTGCCGCTGGGTGAAACTGCTTTCCACTTGGAAGGCCTTAAGAGTGGTGCTAATGGCAGGAATTTTGTCATGGGATTGATGAGGCCTGACAGGGGGGACTGAGCCACCCATGTCCCCAGAATAAGTTACACAGTCTAACCTGTTATTTGAGGCCCTCTGCAGTCAAGCCCAACACACCCAAGGCCAGCCCACATCCCAATGTGCCTGATGGAGCCATAAGGAGATAGTTTTGAGGAGTCTTGATGATTATGCCCCAGTTGGTCCCCCTGGAAAATGCTGGGGCCCTACCTTTGTATACTAACCAGGCTCCCTTGCAGAAGGCAAATCCCTGCGTGGCATTCCTGGCAGGCAGCATTTCAGCCTCTACTTGAATACCTCCAGCACTGGGGCGCTCGCTGCCTGCAGGCCAGCGCCAAGTAATGGTAAATTCTTGTATTTTGTGAGCCTTGGCCAGCCTCTGCCCTCTGGGATGACACTCCCTCCACCAGCTGCCATCCCCTCACCTGCTCGAAGACAGCTCTCTGCTCACTCCTAGGCCCTGTGTTCCCCGGAGACCTGCTGCAGGCCAAGTTGGTGCAGCCAGGGTCTCCTCCAGATTCTATGCGGTAAGATGGGTCTCTCAGCCGGTATCCACACGCTTCGTTTCGGTGGATTTGGTCAGGGACCTATTGCCATCCTGCTGCCCCACTGACCTTTTTTTTTTGTTGTTTTTGTGAGGAAGATCAGCCCTGAGCTAACATCCATGCTAATCCTCCTCTATTTTTGCTGAGGAAGACTGGCTCTGAGCTAACATCTATTGCCAATCCTCCTCCTTTTTTTCCCCAAAGCCCCAGTAGATAGTTGTATGTCATAGTTGCACATCCTTCTAGTTGCTGTATGTGGGACACGGCCTCAGCATGGCTAGAGAAGCAGTGCGTTGGTGCACGCCCGGGATCCGAACCCAGGCTGCCGGTAGTGGAGCACGCACTTAACCGCTAAGCCACGGGGCCCGCCCCCCACTGACCTTTTTAATTCTCACTCTGCTAACCAGTACATTAACTACGACATGCCTGCCTATGTGCAAACTTCCCCACATTCACAGCACTTCACCTCACCTCCACAAATGGGATCTTTTAATCCAAGTCCTGACAAAAACGCACAGGGGGTGGGGCTCATGAGGTTGCCCGCTGGCTAGCTCGGTGTCACCAAGTCACTGCTCAGCCCCAAGGTCCTGTCACCACAGACCCTCCCCCAACACTGCCTATGTGCCGTGGTTGTGTCACACACACTGATGTTTGTTTTTTTAACATCGGGAAAACCTATTGCTTGAGTATTCTCTTCCTTCTACACTCCGGGGGCCTCTCAAGGTCTCAGGAGATCCCTGCTTCCCAAGACGGGGGCTCCCCAAATGCCAGGCCCCCAGCTTCTGGAAAGGAACCCCAGCAGGAGCCCACAGCCTCTTGTGACGTCATGACTGACGACTGCTGTTTTCTTCCCGTCAATATTTTTAAAGCGTTGGGACTGCTCTCAACACGCAACTATTTATGGAAGTGGATCCATCCGCTGTTGCCATTATCTGGGGAGTTCCTGAGCAAGAAGGAACCGTTTCTGAGAAGGCAGAACAACGGCTGTCCTGGGAAAACACTCCAACCAAGACTGAGCTCCAAATGTCTCCGCACCAAGACTTTTGTTTGAAAACACGTGCTGGTTATCGTGAGGGTTCAGCATGTGCTCCGGTGCATTCACTTCACACCCCCTCCTCCTCATCTATGACACAGCAAACAAGCTTTTATCAGGAAACGCCTGCCCGTGTAGATGTCGCTTTAGGAAAAGTCATCTTTGACCACCTGCAGTGCCTTTCCTTGTTCCTATTTCACATTTCTTCATGGTTTTCATGTACCCTATAAACAATGGGTGACAACCTAAGAATCTTGTCAGTTGGACCAGTCCTGGGTCTGCACTTGGCTGGGGGCTGCGCCTAGAGGGCGGCACCGCATCTTCCTTCCTCACACCGCTGCAGGCACAGGTCACGGGGCGGGGCCCCATCCCCACCTCCTCCGGCCGGGTGCAGCCTTTCCACTGCCCGTTGTGGACGTGCCTTGTTTTGGCGGCAGCCAGGGGTGGTTAATGATCACAGGGGACTTAAATGAGCTCTGGTATCAACACAAACCATTCTGCTCCCCAGACCCCCAGGGCCCTCGGAGCTGTCCTGGGAGCGCCAGGTTGGCCCATGTGGCAGCAAGCTTTGGGGTCAGTTCCCTTAGCAACCTCAGGGACTTCAGTGGCCGCAAACAGGGTGTTTTCTGGGCTTTGGGCAGAAGGGCGAGGGGAGCAGGTGTCTGGCTGAGTGACAGTGTGGTCTCACTAACTTTCAGAACCTCTGAGGCTGACTGGGGTTGAGATGTGACAGCTGCGGAGGAGAGGAAGCTCAGGTGTTTGTGGGGGTTCCTAAGAACAAGCACTGCACCCTGGGCGGGAACCTACCATTGCACCCCCTTGAGAATCCACCTTCCTCCTTAGTGCTCTTGGGGATAGAATTGTGAGGCTGAGCTTTTTTGGGAGGGAGGGGGAGGGTAGGGGCTGAGGGCTGGGAATGTGATGAGCTGAAATACGCCCAGCTAGGCAGGAGGGGACAGCCAGAAGGGCACTCACTCTCTGCAAAGGGCTCTTCTGCAAACCCGTCTTTGCTCTGTGGGGCCTGCAAAGTTCCAGGTTGGTTTCTGCCCCTCAGCCAATTACATACAACTGCTTGAGTCTGTCCATTTCGGTTCCCCTCTCTTCCCAGAGCCTCCCCAAGGCATGCCCTTCAAAAGAACCAGCTTGACAAATAAAATAATGAATCATAAATTTTATTTCAAAATGTAAACGTCACTAAACATGCATACACGTTAAAACAATAAAATTTACAATTTAGTTAATTTTTTTCTTTTTGCATAGGACATCATTACAATATAGAATCTATGCCATACAAAATACATACAAAGTTTTATCCGAGCAAGCCAAGGCCAGGTTGGGAACTGTACAACTGTAATACTTCACTGTAGTGATCCAGGAAAGATGAAATGCAGCTTTCGGAAGCATGGTGTGGTGCTGGTTAAAAAAAAAAAAGGTTCCTATGGAAAAGGAAAAGTGTGTGCTCTATGGAAATGGTCTTGGACCCTCGGATTCTGCCTTGGGATTTTGGCAAACGATTCCAGAGAAGCTCCATCAATGGCTTTGGATGGGGAGGGGTCATTTGCAAGGGTCTGGGGGTGACTGAGGCCCCAGTGCATGCACCTAACACAACCACACAAGCAATTCCTGGTCACGTGGGAGCCACAACAAGCCCCACACCTGACAATGCATAGCTGCTCAGGAGAGCCTCCAGCCATGGCCTTCAAGTCCTTGGGGTCCTCAGCACACGGGGACCCTTCAGGGTAAGGCCAATGGAGTGACATCTCCCACCCACACAGGCACCCTGACCCAGAAATGGATGCCCCCGCCAGCGGTGTCTGAGACACACTGGGAGGTGGCCCCCTCGCTCCACATGGAGGGCAGGCTGGGGAGGGAGCCACCCGTGCTCTGAGTGAGAGGGACAGCCTTCAACCAGACCTGTGATCACCTTGCAGGCACTCAGCTCACATACTTGCTTTCCAAATGAGCGTGTGCAGCAATCTGTCTACAGGTCACTAGGATCACATCCCTGAGCCCTGGGAGAAAGCCGATCGTGTGGTCCACCCCATGCTTCCTGTGTCCCCCACAGGGAACGTATGATGTGCGGGGCAGGGGATGCTATTTCTCTCCCATCCTGTTCATTTTTAAATAATAGTAGTAAGGTTTTAAAGCTGCACGAGAAGGGGAGAGGCTGGGCAGGGCCAGGTGGCTGCACTACAGGTCTGACATCTCAAGAGTGGTCAGTAGAAACCAAGTGTGCCCCTCCACCCTCGTGGACCGGGGGCTCACATCACCCACCAAATCCAACTCTCCTAACCAATGAGGGATGGAACAGCGGGTAGGGAAAGGGCCTCTCCCTAAATGATGTTCAGTCATTTATGAGTAGTAAGCTGGATTGGGCATTCAAATTCTGGTACAAAATTCTCTGGAATGTGTCTAGGACAAACTTTTGAAACCTAGCCTCAGAATCAGGAAAATCAGTCATAGGACCTGGCTCCTTCTAAGGTGTTTTTGAATTCAAAAAGCATCAGCCCACATCCTTGATTTTAGCTTTGAAAAATATGGTCACCATAATTGTATATGGAATCTTTGGATGGCAAAACATGTGGGTGACCTAAGAGCATTTCTTACTGCTTGCGATGACCAGTACATCAGACCCTTACCTTCTAGCACTGTGCCTTTGACTGAATGATCCTTTAAAAATGCGCTAAAAAAGAAAAAAAATCAGTAATACCTGTCAGAAGTCAAAATAATCATGTAGCCTTGTAAACACAGCCAGAACCAGGAGTTGAGAATGAGGGGATGCTATTGCTCAGATCATGTTTTCCTGTTAGGCAGCACTCCTGCTCGCTGAGATCAAGGATGAAGTCCCTGGGGAGTGCCATGACAGCATGCAGTCCACCTTAGCACCTGCTTCTGGCAAGAAAGGTGGCTGCGTCTTCTGGAGACTCTGGGCTGGGTGGCAGAAGACCTGAATGGAGACCCCAGTTCTGCCACACTTCACTTGAAACCACAGAAAGCCACCAGCCCTCTCTGCATGTCCCAACAAAAGGGCTGGGGGCCGCCTGTGGCCTGTTTGCCCCACCCCTGAATCACCCTTCACTGGTCTGAGCTGTGATCTAGGGCACAGTGAGGTCTGGGGACCTCAGTGCCGCTGATGTTTGCACCTGGAGGCTGCACCGTGGCGAATCCTGCACCTGCCCGGATGCATGGCCTCAGAATAAAGGAGGTGTGTGTCCTGAACCTCGAGTGCTGGGGGTGGGGGTGCGGGATGCAGGTAGGGTACCTCCAGGACCATGTTCCCATCAAGGGCATCACTGCCTGTTCCTACGTAGCACCTGACAGGAGAGGACCCCAGGGCCCTCTGTGGAAGGGACTGTGTCCATTTGTCTTTCTGGATGGCTGTAAGATTCGGTAGGCATATGGGGAGCTGACAACTCTTCCCCTAATATAACTGAATACAAAGAGGGGATTTCTTGTTTGGGATGTGAGCTGAACACCAGCCCCCTGATGGTTGAGTCCAGGGTTAGTTTTAGGCCTTGTTGGAGGGGAACTCTCCCTTTACTCAGGCAACCTTTGCTGTGAGATCTCTGCCCCTTGGCCCGCGAGAACTGATGTCTGCCACAGATAAAGGTTTGAGTTTTCACTATGATTTCTAGGAGTCCTATGGGTTCCTCAACACACTGAAGCCAGCAAGCATGGCCACAACCCAGAAAAATGAAAGACCCTGAAACAGACCCAGGCCGGGAAGACATTCTACATCTTAGAAGAAAATGCAGGCTGTTTCAGGAGGGGGCTCCCATGTAACTGCTTTCAGTGGGGCTTGAGCGAGGGCATCTTTACAAGGCCCACCACCCTCTTCCACGTGCACCCCACATTTCGTGATGATGAGGTGCTAGTGAGAACCCATTTGAACCTAGCCTGAGAGTCAAAGATTTTTCCCGCCCTTCAAGTGAGATGAATTTTAGCCCCAGGTGGGTCCTGATGGTCTGCTGCCTGAGCCCCAGGCCGAGTGCCCAGAAGTCCAGGCAGGAATTCCCTCCAGGTGCCCTAAGTCAGAAGAACAGTGTCCCACCTCCCAGGCCAGGGCTCAGGCGGAAGGGCCGCACCCTACCATTAGACAAGAACCACTTTGGGAATGAAGACACGCTCATTTGCCAAAAATAGCCAATGCCTGCATATTTCTGTTTTAAGGCAATGTTACCCTTCCATCTATCAGACGGAACAGCCCTGGGTCATTGAGAAGAAAAATTAAATTAAGTGCTCTCTTTGGAAACAGCAAACGCCCGTTTTCCCTCCCCCACCCCCCACCCCGCCTCTAAAACAAACCGGCTCTTCTTTTATTCCAAGACCACTGGGTTTAGAGTCCTTTTCCCCTTCCTATGTGCAGATAGATGTGGGGTTAGAAACCCTCCTTCCAAGATGCCATGGGCACATCACAAGGAGACCCTGGCTCCTCCAGGAACAGCACTGCGCGGCCTCCGAGAGACACGCAGCTCCCTCTCCCTGCCTTCGGGGACCCGTGGACAGTGAGCGCACCAAAGGACTTTGGAATAAAATTCCTGAACCTGGAATGTGAGTTCCTGAGACATGAAATGTATTCAGAGTGTGGCTTTCTCTGCCTCACACAGAAACGACTTTGGGAGGGGCCTCTGAGGGCCCTTCTGGGCCTTACTTTGGAACTGGGCATGAAGTTCTTCCACCCCAAGCACTCAGGGCGCTCTTCTGTCCAGGTCTCCACAGCATACTCCGTTCTCTCTCCCAGACCAAATGCAAGCAGGGCTGTCAGGCAGCCCAAATGGAGCGTGGCGGCCACAGCAGCCAGCTCTGCACCTGACCAGGGAGGGGCCACCCCCCCACTGGTCCCACCCCATTGTTCCCGCCCATCTCCCACCCACAGCAACAACAATGCTACTGCCCAACTTGGTACCTAGCATGCTACTCAGAGGCCACCAGCACACCACTGGCCAATTCCAGCTGTCACACAGTAGAGTTAGAAGTGGGCACCCAGAGTGTTGCAGATGGCAGACTGCCACCTTCGTGGTAGCTATGGACAGAGGGTACCTGTCCACTCTGGAGTTGGCCCAAAGCAGCAGCCAGGGGCTGGGGGCACCAGCCACACTTGGGTCTCTGGGGTTTCTCTGTGCTGCATCCCACGCTGTGGGAAGGTGGGAGTGGAAGCAGGATGGCCACAACCAAGGCACTCTGGGCCCAGGAAGCTCATCTATAGCCCTCTGAGGTCCCAAGGGTCGTTCCTCCTCATCAAAATGAGCAGAGGTCTCTGAAAGATACCCCACATTCGCCCCAAACTCACACCCCCGCCCCAACACACACATACACACACACACACATACACACACACACTGTCCTGGGGGCTGTATTTACAGGCCCTAACTCTTGGGAGGAAGGGAAGGGCAGTGCCTGGGCAGCGGCACTGGGATGGATGCTCCAGCTGTCTGCAGAGGAACGCGCTGCAGCCCGGTCTGACCAACCCGCCAGGGCTTGAACCCCAACCCAGCCCAGGCTGGGGCTCCAGGAGAAACTGCTCTGGGAGAAGCTGCCCAGCTCTCTCCTCCTTCTCTCCTAGCAGGAGTGGGCTGGTGGTGGGGCACTGCAGCCCTAACACGGTGCAGGCAGGGTGTGGGCTGGGGCCTCCAGAGCAGGAGGGGAGAAACAGGAGGGAGAGGGAGGGGTTGGGGGCGCAAAGCTCGAGAGAAGCTGGAGGTTCGCTAATTCTGAGCTGGGCACACGGTGGGTCTGAGAACAGCGTTTCCCACAACTCGCCGCCTCGTGTTCCCTGGGGAGGATGCAGAATGCACATTCTCCGAAAGTGTTTCCCATACCGTGCGCTTCGCCACTCCAGAAAGTTCCAAGTCACAATGCTCCACTCTCTCGCTACAGAACAGTCTCTGCGAAGCACTGAGTGTAGCCATAGCACAGCCCCACACACAGAGCCTCTGGCAAGGCGGCCCCCAATTCCCCTCACTGCTTCAAACAGAGGGGTCTCGAGGGCAGGGCCGGCTAGGAGAACTCGGGGACTGGATGCACCAGCAACACCTGTGGACATCTTTGCAGAAGACCCGATTTCCCAGGCTCTATTTTCCAGTCAGAGAGCATGATGTAATAGTGACAGGTCCCATGTGCCTTCTGCAGGGACACAAGATAGCGGTGTCCCTGTGCGGGGCACGGACCTCAGGCAGGTCGAGGACCAGGCAGGTGTGGCCAGGGCCCTGTCACATGGGATGTGGCTGCACAGTGCTCTCCCAACCAGGGCCTGCCCCTCTGCTCCCGGGGCTCCAGGAAGCCCAGGAAAGGCTCCTGGAGGCAGGGAGACAGGCCCTTCTGCTGTCTCCCCGGGTAGAGCGCCCCTTTGCCCGGCATGGCTTAAGGCAGCCCACTGAACGCCGGCGTCCTCGGCCCAGCCGGGCCGCGAGGCAGGGGCTGCAGGCTGGGCGGGCGGACAGGACAAGGGCGCCTCGGGGCCCCTGCTTAGGAACCTGCCCTGGAAGCACAAATGTCAGTGACATGTCGGCTCCCAACTGACGAGGGGCTGACCCACAGGCCCGGCGCTGGGCTGCGCTGGCACTGCTCCGCCCGCTGTGTTCCAGTGTGTTCTCAAACCTAACAGAAACCTCCAGAGTGCAAATCTATGTACAGAGTAAGGCGGCAGGAAGGGGGTCCTCACTGACCTCGTGGAACATGTCCATCCCTGAGAAAGGGGGTTCAACTCCGCGGAATCTCACCTTCGTGGGCATGTCTATTGTGCAATCTGTGGATGGTGTTTTTTGAAATTTTTTTGTTGTTTTTTTACAAATTAACACCTGAGGTGAAGAAAATTGTTTTTTGTTGACTTCATAAAGTTCTCTCTTCTTTCTTATTACAAAAGGACAAGACACGGGGTCACAGAGGGAGTGAGAGCATCTGCTCATGGCTGTCGTAGGGAGGGTCCGGCCGGCCCGGGACGGGACAGGGGCCGGCTGCGGGGAGGCGGGCGGGGACTGTGCTACTGCGGAGACGCTGGCGGGCGCTCAGGGCGAGCTGGCCGGGCTGATGGTGGGGCTGCTGGCGTCAGAGCGGCTGTAGTCGCTGAGCGAGCCGGTTCGCGAGCCCCCGCCGCGCCGCTGCAGCATGCCCGGGTGGAAGTTGGCGTGGCGGCGCGCGTGCTTCGTCAGGTGGTCGCTGCGCATGAAGCGCTTCTCGCAGATGGGGCAGCTGAACTTCTTCTCGCCCGTGTGCGTGCGGTAGTGCCGCGCCAGCTCGTCAGAGCGCGCGAACTTCTTGTTGCAGTCCTGCCAGCTGCAGGCAAATGGCCTCTCACCTGCGGGCGACATGGGCGGAGCGTTAGTCTCAGGGCAGCCCACAGCCTCTCCCCTGTCCCCGAACCTGCTCCTCCTCAGCCCTGCCGCGCCCACCCCTCGGTGCATCCCCCCGTTCCGCGCCCTTCGCCACCAGCCTCTACGACAAATCCATCACGGCAAAAGGCCATGTGCCAGTGCCCTCCCACCTGCACCCTGGGATGTAAGCAGACATCTCCCAGGATGAAATCGCAGCAGCTCAGGTGCTGTGGCATCAGGGCCCGTGGCCCCTGGCAGTGGCCCCCCTAAGTACACAGCAGAGTGTGCCACCCAACAGCTCCTGCAGGGCCAGCTGTCCCTGGGCTGTGAGGAGCAGACGCCTGTCCTCAGGCTCGAAGACTGGGAGCCAGGAGAAAAGGGTCCAGGGCCCAGAGAGGGCTCGCATGTCTGTGCGAGTCCAGCCGCCTCATATGCCAGCCCCAAGGGAGCCACACTCCAGAGCTCCGCACCCCTGCAGGGCCCTGAGACAGTTCCCCAACCAGAGTGTTCAGCCACCCTTCTGACCCTACTCAGTCTCCATCTGTAACATGAGGGGGTCAGACCAGGCAATTTCCAGGGCCTCAGAGTCTATGACCAAGATGTCTCTCTCACCCCGGCAGCCTCCATCTAGACTCTGCTACTCCTTCTCACAGAGAAGTTCCAACGTGGCCAACAGGTGACAGCCAGCTGAGCAGGAGACTGCACCAGACTCCTGAAGACCCAAGCACGGTGACAGACAAGGGTGGCTTCCCAGAACACCCCGTGAGAGGGAGGTAATGAAGGTCAGCTACAGTAAGGACCCTGCTCAGAGCTAGGGACAGGCCAGCATTTACCCAGGAAACTGAACCACAGAAAATGACACCCACTGCTCAAGGAGAAACATTTGCAGGGGGTTCTGGCACCCCAGAATGCTGCTCTTCTGGCACTGGGTGTGGCCGCACGGCCACCCTTCTTGCCCTGTCTCTCTCTTTCCCTCCCCTACTCAAGCCCTAAAGCAGAGAGGCAGTCCTTGAAGCTGGCCCACCTGTGGCCAGCAGAGGACATCCACACCACCCACTCCAAATGAGCCCATCAACTTTAAATATAAACAGACACCCAGGGAAGGCCAGATGGCCCAGGAAAACCAGTGGCATGAAAGGGAAAGGCCAAGAGCAACAAAACCACTGACTCCAGAGGAAAAAGAGCAGAGCCAGGAAACAGAAGAGAATGTTAACCTAAAAATTCTCATTAGTATTCTCAGAGATATTTCAGACAAAATATTATGCATAAAGCAAACAGGATACCATAGAAAGAAAGTTCAGAGAACAAAAAATAATGTTTAAAAATTGAGAGTATTATTGCGCAAACAAAAATTCCATAGAAAAGCTGGGAATATACTCAAGGAAATAAGCCGGAAAAAGAGAAAACAACAAAAAAAAAAACTCTAGAAAATATGTGAATGTCACAGTGTTCTCTGTCTCCTAGTAATCCTGAAGTTGAGGACTGTGTGTGGCTGTATTTGCTCTCCTTATTGATTTTATGTTTTAGGGGGAATGGTATGGGGGGTGCGAATTGAAATCAAATAGGACAGCAAACCATCATTTCCAAAACCTATCTGATATTTACAAACAGTATGAGTTAAAAGTTCAGAGTCACAGGGAATCAGTCCTGCGGGCGCAACATCTAACAGAAGGCACTGAGTAAAAGCACAAAAAATAGAGGAGAGGAAATTACCAAAGAAACAATAGAACAGTATCTGACAGAGTGAAAAATGAAGAAGAAGGAGACAGGAGACTACTATGGGAAGGGTTGGCCCAGAGGGAGGCAGGGTAGTGAGTAAAGGCTCCTGCTCCAAGAATTTCTGCAATGTCAGAACACTGGGTAAAAAGAGATCACAAAACTTAACAGAAAGAGAGAGGAGAAACAAACACCATGTCATCTGTGAGGGAACAAGGCTGGGACAGACACCAGACTTATAAGTCACACTGGATGCTAGACAACAGAGAAACAGGGCTTTCCAAGTTTACCTCTCACACTCCAGCAAAAACAAGAAAAAACAAAGTCAGGGAAGTGAGTGAACAATGAACGGGCGTCTCAGGACAAGAGTGAGGCAGAGAGCTGGGGGGCCATGGGAGCAGAGGGCCAGGACTCACGGAGGGATAATTCCAAGAAAGAGAGTTCTGTGCATGAGAGAGTATGATCAAGAGGCTGAATAAACTTCAGGACACAGTGAAGGCACATACTATTCTTTGGTTAAAAGAAAAAAGTGAGGCAATTAGAAACTCCAGGAAAAATAGAAGACATGCAAGAAGACTGTGATCTAAATTAGAGGCAAACTAAAAGGCCACATGATTATCAGCAATCAGGGAAGAGCTCTGAGCCAACCACTGTTGTAGAGGCTTTTTCTACGTTATATTATTTACGCTTCACGACAACCCCATGAGGCAGCGGAAGGGAATGTAATCCTAGCACGGGCCCTCACGTAGGGAAGCAATCTTAACACAGTCGTGATCATGTGAACTCTAGCACTAGCTGTCAGTGTTTAGAATCAATCTTATAGACAAAGCCCATACAACTGACTCACGGACCCAGTAGAGAACATGGATTTAAGAGAAAGGAACACACACATATGCAAAGGAAATCTCTAAATGAGATTAAAGTTATAAGGATAATCAACAAAAAAAAAATTAAAATAATAATATATCCATCAATTCAGGAGGAGGTTAGGGGAGGGATAGGAATGAGATAAATCCTTAAATTTCATGGCAGGGATTTAACAGATAGTATCTAATTCGATAAATCAAGAAAGAACAATAAAATCATATAGTTTATTTACGGCAGTAACCACCAAGACAACTAAAATCAAAACAGTGTTGGTCTCTGGGGAGTGAGGTTGGATTGGGAAGAGGATTTTTTTTGTTGTAAGCTCTTCCGTGTTATGTGTCTTTTTAAAAACTCATATGCATTTATTTCTTTGATAACAATACAAAGAAATGTTTAAATATAATTCTTTAAATATCTAGCCCAACATTTCCCAAACCATATTCAAAGAAATGTTATAATTGAATAAATCGTTAATCAGTTCCAGGGGAAAAAAGTCTTGTCAATAAAAAAGTTTGAGAAACACAGCACGATAATTCTGCTCTAGGATATTCACACCCATGTTTGTCATTAAATGCTTGGAAAGGTCCAGCATTAAATAGAATGGTATCATTTTGTGTGACCAGGTGCTGAACTAAAGAACCTGGTGCATCAAGTCCAACAGATGAGGCTCAGATCCAGTCTCCATGGTGTATTGAAGCGGTGGCCTCAGACAAGAGCCTCATTGCCCATAATGGGGTAAACAGAGGCCCCTCAAAAGATATGTCCAAGTCCTGATCCCTGAAACCTGTGAATGTGACCTCATTTGGAAAAAGGGTCTTTGCAGATATAATTAAGGTAAGGATCTTGACATGAGATAACAAATGTTCCTTAGAAGAGAAGGGAAAAGGACACAGAGAAGAGAAGGCCATGTGACAACAGAGGAAGAGACTGGAGTGGTGTGTCTACAAGCCAAGGAACTCTAACCATTGCAGGCAGTCACCAGAAGCTTGGAGAGAAGCATTAAATGGAGTCTCCCTCTACAAGGAACTGCCAACACCTTGATTTCAGCCTTCTGCCCTCCAAAACAGTGAGAGAGTACATTTCTGTTGTTTTAAGCCACCTAGTTTGTGGTCATTTGTTACGGCAGCCACTGGAAACGAACACATTGTCCCATGCTCATAGTGGGGTCCACAGGGTGATTCCATGGGGTCACACACAACCTGTGCCTGGCACAGGCCAAATGCTTACTCCTGAAATGTTAGCTATTATTGTTGCTCTGATCCATTATTCTTCTCAACTAGGTCTTTTAGATTTGGGTGTGTGAGGGAGAAAAAGAAACAACCCAAATTCAAACTCACCCTTGCTTGTTAATAAGCCCTGGACCCTCATTGGGGGCTTGCAACACTGAGAGATACATGAGGAGGGTATAATTACAGATGGGCTACATGATGTCGGGTCCACAGAGAACTGCAACATGAATGGGATGGGATGCTGGTGCCCAGCAGCCTCGAGTGGCTGGGGAAAGCCTAGAATCACTACTCACCCAGCACACAGCTCTTGGCCTGTCTGGGCGTCAGCAGCTTGACACTTTTATTGAGCACAAACCCGATGCCTGGCCCTGGGGACATGGTTGTGATGCCGACAGACAGAGTCCTCCCCGCCCCATTCTCTCTCTCTCTGTCAGCCGGTTCCAGGAGGGGAGACGGCCAGTACACTGGTCCACAAACAGACGGATAAAATAACAGAAGTTATGATTCATGCTGGCAAACAGCAGCACCAGGGTCTGGCTGGGCTGGCCTCTGGGTGGTGACATTCACGCAGCACCCAGGAGGCTGACAAGGAGCAGCCAGGAGAATGGAGAATGGGTGGGGGCAAGAGTCCTCCAGGACAGCACTTCTCATGCTTGTAGTGAGGACTCCAAAGACCTTTTGTTTATGTGGGTTATGCCCATTGATATTTCTATTAGAAATTAGAAGACAACTGAAACTCAAGCACACATCCCAGTAGCTGTCAGAGATGATGTCATCACACATCATGTAGCCTCTGGAACGTTCCTTTGCGCTCTTTGGGAGAATGAAGGACAAACAATGTTATTATGAAAATAGTTTTAACTTCATGGATCCCTGGAAGGGTCTCAGGTACCTACACATGTCCCTGGGCCTCACTTTGAAAACGGCTCTTCTAGGGACTGACCCCAGGGTGGTGTGGGGCTGAGGGAGTACATGGGGTGTGCACCCAGAGTAGGGTGGGGAGCCAGCAGGTCTGGGCCCCACAGGGAGTCAGCCCACTGGACTAAACAAATTTGAGTTTCTTTCTCACTGGGCTCAAATTCTGCATCTGCCTCCTCCTGGGCATGTGACAAGGAGACAGCAATAGTACCACAGGGCGGCCACAAGGAGAGTGCTCAGTCCAGCTCAGCAGTGGCACTGGCCCTCTCAGGAAGGGAAACCTGATTCCAGTTTCCAGAACCCTAAAGGGAGCTCAGCCCTCCTACAGCATTCTGAAGCCTAAGCCTGGGATGGGCCTACTCTGGTGGGGCTGCCTCCACTTTCAGAAGGGAGGGCTGCAGGGGGCTGTGGCTGGGTGTGTGCTGGAAAGGTGGGACAGGATGGTGAGAGGCCCTTGTGACAGGGAGGCAGGGTGGGAGGAAGGGGGCTGAGGTCAGGTCTTGTGGGGTGCTGGGTGCACAGGAAGGGGGGAGGTTGGGGGAGGGCCCGGGTCACTGTGGGGGGCTTGGGCTTGGGAAGGGGCCAGGCCCTATCGGGGGGGGGGGGGGGGGGGGGGGGGGGGGGGGGGCGCTGCCGGTGCTGGGCTGAAGGCTTCAGGGGTAACTGGTGGACACAGTGAGGGGAGGTGGATGGGGGCTACAGGGCAGGGGGCACGCAGTGAAGGGAGGTGCTTCAGGGTACCCGGACAGGGGTGTGCAGGGAGGGGAGGTGTTTGGGGGTAGGGGCGGGGGCCTGCAGCGAGGGCAGGTGGTTGGGGTATGGGGTGGGAGGCCCACAAGGAGGGGAGGTGGTTCCGTGTAGGGGAGGGGTGCACACAGTGAGGGGAGGCGGTCGGGGGTACGGGGCGGGGCGTGCAGTGAGGGGAGGTGGTTAGGGGCGTGGGCGCGCTGTGAGGGGGTAGCCGGGCGGCGGGGGCGCCAGGGCTGAGGGCTTGCGGGGCGCGGGTTACATAAATGTTCCCTGGCGCCGCAGCGAGGCGGGGCCGAGAGCGATTGCCTCATCTTATCAGGGAACACGGCGTCCCACACGCTGCTCTTGCCCAAGCCGCAGGCCAGGCGGGACAGCGTGTTCCCTCGGAGAAGCGGCGAGAGGCCGGGTGGGGAGCGCAGAGGCTCTCTTTCCGCCGAGCGCCTGCCTCAGCGCCCACCGGGCCCTGCCCCTGTCCCCCTGGCCCCGCGAAACTGCAGGTGCTGCCGGGCTCAGGAGCGCGCATGTTCCAGCTCCGTCTTGGGCGGAGGTGAGACTCCCTCCCGCTCTGCCCTCCTGTCCACAGGGCGTGCTCCCAATTATCTCGCTGGCTCCATCCTGCCTTGGCCAAACTGCCAGCCCCCACAAGGTGAGTGGGACCCTCCTGGCCCCTATAGCACCTGCACAAACCGCCACCGTGGTTCTTTTCTGTGAGCCTCTTGTGGGCAGTCTGCGGGGGCACTTTTCCCTGTCTCCCCAGTGCCTTGCACTGAGCCTGGACCAGAGCAGCATCTGCAGACCAGGGCCTTTTCTGCCTGTGGGCAGTGACTGCTTGTCCCCAGCTGCCCCCTGCCCTGGGGCCTCCTGCTGGGTCTTTTCAGCTCAGGCTGGCTGCACCAGCCAGGGCTCTGGAAAGGCCGGCTAAGCTCCCCTCTGTGGAAGGGAGAAGGGCAGAGATGCATCTCTGACCAGGTGCCCCTAGAGAGCAAGGCATATGAATCCATCAACTTAACAGAGGTGCCCAAGATCACAAGAGCAGACCTCAGTGTGCACAAGGAATTCACGTGGGTGTGTGTCTGGGGGGTGACAGTGAGGGGCAGGGGCAGAGTCAGAGGGAGACTCAGGGAGAAGCCTCCACAGAGAAACAGCTTGCTCCTGGGCCCCAGGGCCCAGTCCCCAGTCCCCAGCTATTCACCACTAGCAAGTGGGCTGTCATTCATCAATAGATAGCTCTGATCTGTGGCCACTGGCATGGGGCCACTTCCAGCTCCCAACCTCAAGATTGCCATGTTCTTCACCCCAAGGAGTCTCACTCACTCTCCCGCTCTGGGGCAGCTCGGCAGACAGCCAACCACCGGGGCCCATCCACTGCCAGCCTCCAAGGAAACCCAGGCCCACAGCAGCCTTGGGGTCAGCAGAAAGGCCTGTCCTCTGTGGTGGGGAGTGGACTTTCCTACTTTCTTTAGGAGGCCATTGGGCTGTTCTACTGGTCACTTAAAATGCTGGTGGTTTACAGACCCACATAGAGCTGACACACAGTTGCCCTGTCTCCTCCTGGGAAGTCCAGGTTGGAAGCTCTTTCCCACCATCATACAGGTGAGGGAGGTGAGGCACTGGAGAGAGAGCTGCCACTCAGCGGGGACCCTTCCCAGCCTAGGACTCGGCCTGCAGCAGGGGAGGTGCTTTCTGCATGGAAGCAGCCCCTGCAGTGGTCAGCGCCTGCCCCACCCCACCATGACACTCCTACTCATTTGTTGATGGCCTCATCTCACAGTCACTGTGAGGGTTAAGTGGGAGCACACACATGCTTGTTCAAGATACGCTGTTATCACCGGTGGGGCTCCTGGGCAGCGTGTGCCTGAGTAAGCCGGTGGCAAACTGTTGGCTGCATGTTTAAGCCCCACGCCAGGCAGTGCGGGCCCTGGCCCTGGCCCAGCACGCTTTGGTCTAGTGCTGCTGTTGTGGTGCATGAGTATTGCTAATCACACGCTCCTTTACACTCTTGCACATGCCAGAGCTGGCTGGACATAAAGGCAGGTGGTGCCTGGCTGAAGAGTGCTACACACAGCCTCGGGAGCACAGTTTAAACAGGAAAATCTGCCTTCCACAGATGTGTGTGTCTCCACATTTCTACAATGGATGCGGGTGTAGTTTTAAAGTAGGCATTTTTATTGTTGCTTTGCTTTATTTTGGAATAGGATATTTTGATCCTAAAAGTCACACAGAAAAATAAACAGATAGAAATAGCCAGAAAAATCTCTGAAAAAGAAGAATGATGTGGGGGTAATGGACCATCAGATATTCGACATACTGTCCCATAAGCTGCTAACTGGCCAGTGGAGCAGAGCGGAAATGCCAGAACTAGACTCTAAAACAGGGGGAACTGTGCTTAGCATAAAGTAACATCTCAGGTGGGGTGGGGAGAGGGTCCAGAAAACGTGTTAGGACAAGTAGGTAGCATCTGGAAAGAAAGTAAGGTCCGTGCTTCACACCTTACGCCAGGACAAATTCTAAATGGGCCAAAGATTTAAATGTGAAAAATAAAACCACAGATGTTCTAGGAGAAAACATGAGGACATTCCTTTCTAATGCTAGGACAGAAGTTCTTTCTATGAATCGAAGTCCAGAAGCTGTAAATGAAAAGATTGATAAATTTGACTACAAAAGTATAAAATAATTCTCCATGGACAAAGTCACTATAAGCAAAAGCAAAAAAGATAAATAACAAACTGAGAAAAAAAAGATTTGAGGCTCATATCACAAAGGGCTAACCTCCAACATAGAAAGAGTTCACAGAAATTAAAAGGAAAAACTAACACCAATAGAAAAACGGGCAAAGGCTATAACTGACAGTTCGTAAAAAAGACTATATAGAACGAGCTCACAGAAATTAAAAGGAAAAACCAACATTCAATAGAAAAATGGGCAAAGGTTATGACTGACAGTTCATATAAATATGGCTCTCAAACATCTGAAAAGATGCTCAACCTCGCCCATCGGGAGACAAATCAAACTAAACCCCACTGAAGTCCTACTTTTTACCTCTCAGGGTGCTGAGGCTGTAGGAACAAGCCCTCTCACGCTTTGCTGACAGGAGCACAAACTGCCACAACCTCTATGGAGGGCGACCTGGCGATACCTATGAAAATTACAAATGTGGGCACCCTGTGACTCCACAGTTCAACTTTTGGGAACCTATTCTACAAACACACCTGCACACCTACAAAATGGGATATGTGCCTGAGTATTCAATGCAGCAAAAGCCTCAAAACAACTCACATCCTTCCACTGGGGCCCGTTAAATAAATTATGAAACACTCACGTAATAGAATACTACGAAAAAGAAGTAGAATGAGTTCTTTCTGAACTGATATGGAAAGATCTCTAAGGGATACTGTTGAGCAAGGAAAGCAAGGTCCAGAGCAGAGTGCATGAAGCAGGAGGATAATCGGTGAGTACACCTGTGTGCATTTGTGTGTGTATGCAGAAAGTCTTCTGGAAGGACACCTGAGAGAGTTAGAGCAGAGATCACCTGGGGACAGAGAGCTGGGCAGATGAGGACAAAGGGGGTTGGGAGAATTTTCCTTGGAAAACTAAACCTCTTGGATTTTGAAACACACAAATGTATTTACCTATTAAAAAAAATTAAAAACAAAAATCCATAACAAACTAGGAAATGCTAGCCACAAATAATGCAAGTTTAAAAACACGCGTTAAAGGAACAACACTGCACATTCCTGGCCAGGCCCATTCAGGCCACATCTGGCCTCGAGTACACCTCAGCACGTTTTTTTAAAGATTTTATTTATTTATTTATTTTCCCCCCAAAGCCCCAGTAAATAGTTGTATATCATAGCTGCACATCCTTCTAGTTGCTGTATGTGGGACGCGGCCTCAGCATGGCCAGAGAAGCGGTGCGTCGGTGCGTACCCAGGACCCGAACCCGGGCCACCAGCAGCGGAGCGCGCGCACTTAACGGCTAAGCCACGGGGCCGACCCCCATCTCAGCACATTTTGAACACTACCCCCAGAGCTCCCCTTAAGATAGGTTCTCCTCAGAATGTGGCGAGGGTGGGGTCAGAGCAGCTCCTTGGAGTATGAGAAACTAAAATATAGCAATGAAGTCCAATCTACCTTTCTAGAAGGTGTTCCCAGGGCAGGACTCCAGGGCTCAAGAGCCCCTGGGTCACACTGCAAATTGTTTTGGTGAAGGACATTCCCTGATAAACGGTCTGGCAGACATGGCCTGACAAAGACGATGGTGAAGAATTTGAACAGCAGCAGACTCAGGGTTGTAATGATGTTCTAGAGGCCCTTACAGGCTCCTGAATACCATGCTCCTGTCATAAACATCATGTTGTCCATCCTCACAGGACTGACTGTTGAGAACCAGCCTGGGTAGATGGGGCAGGCGCTGGCTGCCAGCCCCTTCTCCCCTTCCAAGCCAGGCGAGTTCGTCCAGCTGTCAGGACACAGACCCCAAGTTCAAGGCAGGAGACTTGGTTTCCTCCGCCAGGGGCTGGTGAGGAGGCAGGGACCTGTGCAGGCTTCTGGGAAAGGGTTTTCTCTTGATACCAAAAAAAGGAAAAGGGAGGGAGGGAGGGAGGGAGGGAAAAAAGAGGGCAGGGCTTGTGTGGGTGGGGGAAGTGGGCACAGTAAGGAAAAGCCTCTGGCAGGCTGTGCTAGGCTGTGACGTCTGGGGTGGCCCCAGTCACTGCCGGCCATGCGGGGAGGTCCGCAGAGACTCACGGAGAAGCCAAACTTCTCCTTGACCTGACAGGACAAGCCCTCAGCAGACCTGGAGCCGCCCCTACCACCCCTCCCCAAAGAAACAAAACTCTTCAAGGTCAGCCAGGCCCTCTGGGAGCAGAGGGCTCAGCATGGAGCAAACAGATTCTGTTCCTCCAGCCATCTGCCAGTGGGCACAGCCAGCTGCCCTGCTCTGCACCCCAGGGCCCCATGCCCACACCCCAGGCTCTGGGCAACCGAGGGAGGGGCCCCTCTCTGCAGAGCCTATGGCAACATTCTGTCCCACTTCCTCTTCTGGTGTTTCCCCCTCCCCCAGTCTTCATGTCCTCACTCCTGTCTTCTCCCCTCTGCCTCCTGATGGGCCGTGCCAGCAGGGACCCGCCTGCTCCAGCTGGCAGAGACGATCCACAGCACAGACATCTGCGAGCACACAGCTTCTCGGGTACACAGCTTTTACTTTTGACATGAGCAAGCTCGTGCGACTACCAACCCTGAGAGACAGGAAGGTGTTGAGAAGACACCCATCTCAGAGATGGGGACTGAAGCTGGGCAGTCAAAATGACCTCACCAAGGTCACACACCCAGAATGGCTGGGCCTCAGAGTCTAGACTTCACCTAGAAGGAAGCCATCCTTACAGCCTCTCCCTACTGTGGCATAGGACCTGCTGTGGCAAGCTGCCCAAGCTGACCTCGGCCATTAACGTCCCAGGAGGTGAGAACAGGAGAGGAACCATGGAGGCCAATGCCCCATCACACAGCCGAGGGCACTGAGGCCCGCCACACTCCACACTGAGGCAACCCCCTGACACATACACCGTAAAGTCCCACCCGCGGCACCCTGGGGGCTCCAGCTCCCTAGGGAAAGGCCAGCAGTCCCCCAACCCACTCAGGCTGCACTATACCAGTCTGTCCTCAGGGGGCCTCGGCAGGCAATCTCCAGCCCCTCTGCAGCACGTGGCTGCACCTAAGTGTGGAAGCAACTGGGCAGCTCTTTTCCAAGAGGCCTGGCCTGTTTGAGAAGGGCTGAGCGCCCGAGGTAGCACACTCCAAACAATGGAGCTGAGAAGTGGCCCCTGGGGACCTCGGTGCTCTTTGTCCAGGCCCAGCACCCACACCTGGCCTGCTCCAGGTGCAAGAAGCAGACCCTCTGTCTCAGGAAAAAAGTCACGAGATTTCAAACAGAACATAGCAAGACAATCTACTTTTCAGGGTTGGCTTCATAAAGCAAATAAATCAGAATAAAAATGAGTAAGTCATTTTACTATAGTCTTAAAATGCCTTTGGATTTGAGAGAGCTGATGCAAAAAAAAGTCAGTCACTGACCTACCTTTTCTAGAACAGTTGAAGAGTGCTGAGGAGCTGCTCCAGACACCCAGGGAGGAGCCCGAGAAAGCTCCCAGGGCCTCTCCTTTAGTAGCCCAGGTCACCAGACCTACCAGTTGCCGGCTAGCCTTAGAGCAATTTATATCTAGTGTGTTCAGGGTTCAAAAAACTGCCTGCAGAGAACAGGCTCCTAGAGCAGTAAACCGAAGCCCTCGCCTCTCAGCAAACCTGAGCTCCGTTCAGGCGCATCCCAGCCTGTGCCCACGCCAGAGACGAGGCAGCCACCCGCAGCCCTCTCCTCCTGAAGAAACGCACAGTGCTATGTGGAAAGACGGGTATCTGTCTGATGTGCAGCAGAAGAGCACTCCCCGGGGGCCTTCGAGGCTCAGGGGACAAAGGCCAGCCCCTTCCCAGTCACTGGCCTGGCCAGGGCCTGCCTGCTGCTTCTCTGAGCCCGTCCCTTCCTCCTCACATCCTGCCTAGCCCTCCTCCCTGTTCCTGTGCCCTTCTCTGGCTTAGCCTGGAACAGGTCTCTAAGGGAGCTGACCCTGGGGACACCAGCCAGGAAGAAAAGCAGATGCCATTCTGCACTGCCCCTCCACAGCCCCCTAGAAGCCCCAGGGCTGGAGTATCCCCTTCCTGAACAGCTTTGCAGGGGACTCCATGATCCGAGGCTACCTGGGTCTGCCTGAGCCAAGGGAGGGCCAGCGAAAGCTGGGACAGGCTGCCAAGGCAGCAATCCTGTCCTGTACCCGGCCTTCTTCCACAGAACCCCAAGGTGGGACGTGGCGGACTCGGTGCTCCTTGGTGTCACCCACAAGGTCACTGGAACCAGGCCTCATGTGTTGAGTGGAGTGGGTAGACAGGGGGAGGGTGAACATGGAGCTCGCCCGGCTGTCTCTCTCTAATGTCCTCGTAAGCCACAGACAGGCCCATGTATAAGCAGTCCCACTCATGTGGGCCAACCAAGAAAACACACCCCAGAGCGGCTGAGCCCCTCTGTCCCAATGCCTGCAGGAAATGCATATGCTGCAGGGCTATGACTGCAAGAAGAAAACACAGCCATTATTTTGGGAAGACGGGATTCATGCACGATTGTCCTCTGCGTTTCTATACTTTTCAGCTGAACTGCTTTCAGCATCAGAAAGAAGGCAATACATTATTTCACAAAGTTGTATGTACGCATATAGTTCTATGCATACATATATGTATATACATTACAAACTTCTATTACAAAATAATAATAGTCTCATCCAAACTCCAGCTCACTAACTGGCCCTGCTTCCATAGAACCCAGCACCTCTGGCCTCTGACGAGGGAGTAGCACTAATTTACACGCACGGGTGCACATGTCTGGAAAGGTCAAAAGGACCACATGCCAGGAATTGCATGAAGGTGTTTTGTCCCCTTTTGCTAAGGGTTACGAAACACATTTGAAAATTTCCGTTCACAAGGTCTCTTTTAAAACAGCAATAATAAAATACTAGTGGTTTCTGCCAGCAGGCGGCCAGAAGCCACTCCAGACAAGGGCTCTGGAGTCTCTCTCTCTCTCTCTCTCACATACGCACACACACACCAACTCACACACCCCTTATTTCTCCTGAAGGGACATGCAGGGAGAGGTATATTGACTCCCACCCTCAAAAGCTTCCCGATCCTAGACTGCTACATGCGAGGGTCCTTCTCCAGGTGACTGAATGCTGTGAGTGGACTCATGTGAGCTGAACCCAAAGGACAGATGTTTCCATTTCTTTCCTCTCTATTCTGATGGTCACATCACTAACTGCCTCCAAAGGGAAGCCAGGAGCATCTTCCCTGAGCTGAGCAGAGTGACTCACACCAAGCTCCCGACTTCCCTCTCCTTTGCAATCTTGAAGGGAGCATCCTCTGCTTCAGAAGCCAGCGTGCTGTCAACAGCCTTTGCTCTGGGAAGCTGCGATCTACCGCACACCCAGCGTTGACAGCTGTTGACGGCCCAGGAATGACTTTGCAGTCAGTCTTTTCAGGGATTTCTCAAACACCAAGGAGAGGCAAGGACACAAGTTTGGAATTCACAATTAAAGACCCAGATTTATTCACTTGATTTTTCCATTTGAGGCAGATCAAAAGTAAAGGCAACTAGTATCCAGAATACATAAAGAACTCTTAAATCTCAACAATATGCAAATGAACACTGGATTTTAAAAATAAACAAAAGATCTGAACTCAACCGAAGACGATATACAGATGGCAAATTACGTGAAAAGGTGCTTGATATCATTTGTCATTAAGGAAATGCAAAGCAAAACAAGGAGATGGCATGATACACTTGTGAGAATGGCTAAAATTCAAAAACTGACAATACTGGTGGAGCAACTGGAACTCTCGTTCATCACTGGTGAGAGTGCAACAATCACTCTGTAAGATAGTTTGGCAGTTTCTTATAAAGTTAAACATGGACTCACTATATAACCCATCAATCCCACCCCGAGGCATTCATCAAGTAAACTGAAAACCGGTCCACAAATGTTTATAGCAGCTTTATTCATAATCAGCAAAAACTGGAAGTAAGCTCTTTCTACAGATGAATGGATAAACAATTTGTGGTATATCCGTACAATGGAATACTATTCAGTGATAAAAAGGAAGGAGCTATTGATTCACACACACAAAAATGGATGAATCGTAAATGCATTTTGCTAAGTCAAAGAAACTAGACCTAAAAGTCTACATACTGTATGACTCTATTCATGTGACACTCTGCCAGAGGCAAAACTGTAAGAATGGAAAATGCATCAGGGGCTGTAGGGGTTGGGGGATCAAGTGGTTGACCACAAAGAGGAACTTTTAGGGTGATGAATTGTTGTGCCTGGTCCTGGGGTGGCTGGTACTTGTGCCTAATACAAGACTCTCTGATGGTGGGGAGCTGGTGTCTCACCACCAGAGAGGGAGGTTACGAGAGAGAAATGACTCGAGTTATGTGTGTATAACTGGGCTAGGACACATACATGTTTCTTGGCTCTGTCCACTGAGAGGGGCCAGGAGCAGTGACACCCCAGGAGCAAGGAGCATGTCCAGCACCCAGATCTTGGTTTCTAAATACCATTTTCCAATAAAAGGAAACAGGGATCCTTGGACAAATGGCTGATTCTAGAACCACAGCAGGAAAAATACAAGATGAGCCTGAAGCATCTTGTAATGCCAAAAGTAAGGAAGTGCACAAAAAAACAAAATGATGGGGGCATGTCAAAGGGACACAGGAACCAACCTGACAGAGTTCCTGGCCAAGGCTGGAACATTTGAGCAACAAAATAAATAACAGTGGTAAGTCATGTGGATATCATTCTCCCACTGATGTGATGTGTTGAGAAGGGCACTTCACTTTTGTGGTATTTTTCCCAAAAAGCCATAAACCCAGTTTAACCATGAGAAAAACATCAGACAAATGCAAATTGAGGGACATTCTACAAAATCTTTGGCCAGTACTCCTCAAAAGTACTGGCTCTTCAAATGCTTTGGAAGCACTGGCTCAAGCAGTGGTCAGCTTTGCCAACTGGACACTCCTCTGATCCGTGATTGCCCACCTTGAGGACTAACACGTGGGAGCAGCCTGGTGACTGTGGCAGTGACAGCTAAGTGCTGACTGGCCCAGCACCCATTCTCCCTGTCTTCTTTCCCCGGAGAACACAACTTTAGTTTGCAGCAGCAATGCACCAGATAAAAAATGCCTCCTTCTGGATTCCCTTGCAGCTAGGATTGGCTTTGTGAACTGATTCTGGCCAATGAGTTTGGGATAAGCCACTGATGTGTTTTCATGATAAAGAGGGCCATATTCCCTCAGCCCTTCACCCTTGCTCTTCGTCCTGCCTGGAGTACATTCCAACACTGTGGGAGCAGCAGCTGTTGTGTGATCATGGGGTGGAAAGTATGGCTAAATCCACATGCAACAATGACTGAAGAGAAAGAGAGAATGAGCCTCCGTCCCTGGTGGCATCCTGGAGCTGCTGCACCAGTCCCGGACTATCCACGTCAGGACCTGTAATCGGAGAAAAAGAAACCTAAACCCGCCAACCTTAGGTGTAGACCTTCACCCTTCTCCACACAACTGTCTTCTTGTGAGCTCCCTTTGAGAATACTGCTCGGTGTAGCTCTGGCTGTAACTCCTAGCAAGTTACTGGGCAAGAACAAAAGGAGGACACAGGCAGACAGGGGCTGCACAGTACGGCCCATGACGGTGGGTGGTGGGAGCCTGTGATGGGAAAGGGTTCTCTGGGATGTGGGCAGGTCCCCATCATATCCTCTCATCTCTCCCAGACCTCTCTGCACTGGACCCAAAGCCAAACAGAGACTCTGGATAAAGATGGTGGGTCACCATCTTCCTAGCCCCAGATCCCTCTAAAATGAAAGAAAAGGGACTTTATTTTAAAGAACTAAGTGAAAGGAAATAACAATAATAATTTGGAAGCTGGAAATTAGAAAGATGGCAGAGAAAGCAAAGAAGCAACCCACATAACCCTGTACAAGGTGTCCCCCAAAGGCTCAGGAGCTCCCGGCATTGGGGTGCAGTGGGACTGAAAGAGGGGACACCTGAACATTAGTTAAAGAAGCAGTGGATACACCATGGTCCTCTCCCTGCCTCAGAGACGGCTGCCTGCCTTTCCAGTACCTGCCAAAGATCGGTTTACTGTCTGGGCAGGTCAGTGGAGGCAGGGGCTCTGGACTGGGGACCCCAGACACGGCTCAGAGCAGGGCAGCCTCCCGGACAGGGACTTGAGGAACAGCTCACCTACTCCATGTTGCCACTCCTAGCCCTCTCCCCACCCAGTTTCAGAGAGCTGCAGCCAGGACTACACCCCAGGCAGGGATGGAGAGTCACTGAGCCCACTTGTGCACCCAGACCCCCAACCAGCTACTGGCCTCTGGGTAGCATCCTCAGACATCAAGGATCGTCAGAGATCTGAGAAGAGTCTCTGACACGGCAGGGGGGCGAAAGATGCCAACTGCCAAGCAGAACCAGGCAACCCATAGGACGCAGAGGCCACGTGATGGGGAGAGAAAAAAACTTCCAGAGCTGTCACTCATCCTCAGAGGTGAGATATGGCATCCAGGAAGCAAGAACAGGATGCTCCTTACAAAAAGGAGATCCTGAAACCTGAGTCTGAAAGTAGAGACACAGCAGGGGAATATGGCAGAGAATAAAATGTCAATTTCAGGGTTGGAAGAGAACATGGAGAATGTCTCACAGAAAACAGAGCAAAAGACAAACACATGGATGATAGGAGGGAAAAGGTAAGAAAAGGGAAAGGTCAGCCCAACAGTTCCAACTCCAGATAAAAGGAACCCAGAGAGCCCTGAGAACACAGAAGGTGGGCCATCAACCAGAGCGCGTGCAAGGACGAGTCCCAGCAGCCAAGGGCACTGGCGGCCACACCGAAGGGCCTGCTGCAGGACACAGAGCCAGGGCCAGGCCTCGTCCGCACCTTGGAACCTGGGATAAAGACCCAGGGCCAGAAGTTCCAGAGAAGGAAAGAGCGGGTCAGGAATCAGAATGGCTTCAGCCTTCTCAACAGCAGCATCTGCAGTCCGACACAGCGCAGTGAGGCCTTCCAAACCCGTGAGCAAACCAGGAGCCAGGACTCGACACCCGGCGCAACACGAATCCAGTGTTCAATCGGGAGCAAGACATTTCCAGACACCAAGTCTCCAAAAAAAACAGCCTCCCACGCCCCACTTCCACGCTCCACCAAAAAACAGAGGTGCGGGCTCAAGGAAATGGAGCCCGAATGGCAGGGAGGTCTCAGGACGATGGTGATGACCAGTGATGACCAGGTCATCAGAGGGCTGGAGGGAGACTCCCAGAGGACAACGCTGTAGGGGCCACAAAGCCAGGGGCCATGGGACAAGTCAGTGACAACAGTGCCGGGTAAACCAAGCAAAAAAGGCAACTATTAATTCTAAGGTAAAAAAACGTGTGTAATCCCTGGATCACCTGCAACCAGCATTTACTTAGTCCTGATCATCTCTAAATCCTGAATACTGACCTCATCCAAAATATCCTGCTGTCATAGTGGGGGTGGGGGGGTGACACGGAACTCAAGTCTCCTCTGCCATCATGGGAAGTCAACAGATAACACTGAAAACTGAACATGGAGAAGAGCCCCCGTGAGCATGCCATGGAGAGCTAGGATGGCAATTACCAAGAGGCAGCTGAAGAAGCCACCACGGCTGCCTCTGGGGGAGGGACAGGGAGGGAAGGGGCACAGCTAGGTACCTGTTTATCATAACAAAATGCGCAGGATGACTGGGGCCTTGGGCTACCTGTATACTCTAATAAAAATTTACAAATCAGGACCAGTAGAACACTCTTGGCAGCCAAGCCTTTCCTTAGAGAATCACTGTACCATCCTCGTCACCCCTCTTCAGAAGCTGTGTGAGGTGTGGACCCTGCCGGCACCAAGGTGTGGATGCAGCACCTGTCCTGCTCCTCCCTGTCCCCCAGCCAGAGGAAAGCCCTGTGGGGCAGCCGGACCTCCCCACTGCCTCCCCATTACCCTAGTAGCACTTGTGACTGCCTTTGCTGTCGTTGCTTTTGATTTCATCAATACCTATGTCCAGACAGCTCAATGGTGACAGAACGGTTGTTCCTGGGTGCCTTCTTACCTGCAGTGAAGCTCTGATGTGAGGGGAAGGGACAGTGAGATGGGACCCACACCACCTCCCAACTCTAATGAGTCACCTGGGGTGACTTTAGGCTTTGGCTTTCTTTATTGCACGTTTAATTGCTGTTATTCTAGCATTAGACACACTGGGCTTTCATTTAAAAATGTGCGGCACTGAAATATTAATGGATAATGGGGATTTCCTAGAAAACAACCGAGGGCGGTGTGGAGGGGACGCTTGGGGTGTGGGCCTTAGTTGTGTGCTCCTCTCACTCGAGGTGTCTGGCTGACCTTTGCCCTGACAGAAGTTAAGGACGGTACAGATGTGGGGTGTACCTGCATGTCTCAAGCCCAGCCTGGAGGCCACTGTGCTCGCTGGATTTCATCCCTCTTCTGGTACCCCAGGTTGGGTTTGGTGGGCTGCTCCTCTGCCCGCCCTCCCATGGGCCGGGTGAGGCCCTGCAGGCCTGGGCCAGTGCCCTGGACTCGCCATCACAGTTGGTCCATGTAGGCCGTGCACTCGCTCCCACAGCTGGGAGAGCAGAGTGCGCTGGGCGGGGACTGGGCCTGGCCTGGGTCCTCCAGCCTGACGCCGTCTCCTGGGCCTCGCTGCGGCCAAGTGCCACGTCTCACCCAGACTACGCATGTCCACTCAGTCCTGGAGTCTGGGTGCTCTAGGGAGTTCCTGACTCCCAGCAGTCTGTGAGCGAGGCAGGGTCACAGGGGTGCTTTTTCCCAGAAGCAGCCTGGTTCCCGTTTAAAAGGAGAAACAGAGAGTCCCTCTCCTCTTCTGCACCTCAGTGCCCTGTGGGTGCAGGCTCCTGGGTGAGAGGGGCTGGTGGGTCTCTGCCTGCTGAGGGGCCCCCCACAGCCCAGGCCCACCCGCCCGGCGTGGGGAAGGCCAGCTGCAGGGAGCTGCCCCACGCACCCTGCCAGATCACTGTGGGAACTCTGGCCACAACCACCACACCCCCCTTCCCGGCAGCTATTCTTGGTCTGTGTCTCCCTTTAGGGGGGAGGATAAGGGTGGAAATGATCAGAAGCTAAAATTAGCAAACGGCAAACAATTGAGGCCAGGAATCCGAGGTCAGCTGAGGATAACGGTTTGTTTTCTGCGGCCCTGAGGTGGTTTGAGCAATAAAGGGAATTGAAAATGAAAACAAATCTGGAAGCAGCCCAGCCCCTGCCAGGACTAGGCCAGACACTGGGACAGCCAGGCCAGATGGCAGAGACTTTGCCCAGCCCAAGACCCTCCCAGGGCTCCCCTCCTCTCATGGGGACCTCCTGCTGTTTCCCTTCCAGCTCACCTTCTACAGCCGGAAGAGCACCTACAACTGCGGGTTACAGAGGGCTCCGAGGGGTTGTCCAGACACGAGCCTGGTTTCGACTTCCTTTCTTGGGAGGGCCAGCAACAGCGGCTGTAAAACCCCCAGTAACTGTGCTGTGTAACCAGGACCACCCGCCCCTCTCTAGTTCTGCAGGCACTCGCCTTTTAACACGACCCAGTAAAACTGCCTAAGTCACAGACCAGGAAGTCAGGCCCAATGAGAGTCTGCGACATGTGGGGTCACACAGCTAGCAAACGGCGAAGCCACCCTGAGCCTGGCTCCCTGCCCAGTACCCCTGCCACCACCCTCTGTAGCCCCTCCACCTCCTGAAGGCCCATTGCACCTTCAGAGGAGGCGCCAACAGAGCCTGCGGCCCGGGCCAGAGGGCCCGACCATAGCAAGGCGTGGCTGGGAGGCAAGGGCCAGGGCCCCAGGTCCCAGGGAGGCAGGAGTTTTGGCTCCTGACTGCCCAGGGTGGGCAGGCTGCACGATGGCTGCAGACAGACAAGGGGAGGATGGCCTGGCCTTGTCACGGCTCCACGGTCAGCAAGCTGCCGTCCCTGAAGAACTCCAAGTAGCCACCCTGGAGGTCCCATTGCCCAGTGGTCTGGGGGTTCTTTCTTGATATCCACAGCTTGAAACCTGGAAACAATGTCCTCCTTTCACTGCTGAGGGCACTCAGCTCGGCCTTGTAAGGTGCAAGACTTAACACAGCCTCTTACTAAAGCTCAGGGGAGCCTGGAAGCACAGAGGCTATGAAGAGGCCCCAGCCCTAAGGACGGGGATCCTGTCCCCAGGAAAGAGCAAATGCCCAGAGGAGCTGGAGACACACTAAGTGACACCACTGCCCATATGCGCTAACCTCAGCAGTCGCTGAAGCTGCCACACCCAAGCCAGGCAGGACTTGCCCAGCTCAGGTCTGCCCAGGCCTTCCTCGCTGGCAGGCTCAGAA
Organism: Diceros bicornis minor; assembly: GCF_020826845.1. NCBI lineage: Eukaryota > Metazoa > Chordata > Mammalia > Perissodactyla > Rhinocerotidae > Diceros > Diceros bicornis. The sequence continues at coordinate 78,274,688 of NC_080744.1, forward strand.
CGACATTCTACTGCAGGGGCTGGCCTCGGCTGTACTTACATCTCCAGCAAGCTCTGACCAGGGCCCAGCCAGCCACCACTCTGGCCACCAGGTCTGTGCATTCAGAGCAGGGCTAAGGATGAGGGAACCAAGGGAGCTTCAGGGGCAGAATCGTAGAGTCTAGGGCTGCCTTTTCTTGTCCTCATCCCTGAGGGGGTATGGAAGGCCCTCTGTGGACACTGGAGCTGAGAGGAGGGATGAAAACCCCTGGGTGTGGCCTGACCCCCAAAGATGAGAAAAGCTCCCACAGCTGCCTTCCAAGACTGGGTGCTGCTGCAAGAAAAACTCACTTTTCCCTGGATTAGGAGATCTTGGGACCCCAGTGTACGAGGCCCAACCACACAGCCTCCAGCCCTGAGGGTCCATGGGTGGGGTGCACAGCAGGAGAGTCTGAGGGTAATGGGGTGAAGACCTTTGTTTACCTCATTCACTGCAAAACCCTTCTGGACATTAATAACACACTCCCTGCCAGACTGAGCGCTCTCATGCATTGCTGGTGGGTGTCAGACTCATTCTTCCTTTCTAGAAGGCCATTTGCCCCTAAATGCAGATTCCCTTGCTGGCTCCCAGGAGTTCATGCTATGAAAATAACCAGGACGAGCCCACCCTAGACGGCCGTCAGTCACAGGCTGTTCCAGAAGAGTAGTCACTGGAAGTAGCACAGCCACCCACCCCCAGACCCGATTAGGACACTAGAGACAAACAGATGAGGATGCACTGGGCAACTGCGAAAGGCCAGGTCAGAAAGCCAGTCAGCACCCTGGGGACATGATCCTGACAGAATGTCAAAGTGGGAAAGTGCAGAACATAAAATGACTGTGTGAGACAACCCCAAGTTTTTTTTGTTTGTGTGTTTTTTATGAGGAAGATCAGCCCTGAGCTAACATCTGCCAATCCTCCTCTTTTTTTGCTGAGGAAGACTGGCCCTGGACTAACATTCATGCCCATCTTCCTCTACTTTATACAGGATGCCACCACAGCATGGCTTGACAAGCGGTGCGTCGGTGCGTGCCCAAGATCCGGACTGGCGAACCCTGGGCCGCTGCAGCGGAGCATGCACACTTAACCGCTTGTGCCACCGGGCCGGCCCCAACCCCAAGTTTTATATTAAAATACACACAGGCAGAATGTTACCTGTGGGAGGTGGGATTAAAGTTATTGATTTTCCTCCTTGTTAATTTCTCTCTTAATACTTTTCTGTTTCCCAAATTCTCTTTCATGAACATGCTCAACCTCGACAATCAGAAATGAAAACAAATGCAATGCACTCAAAGCACAGTCTCCAGGCAAGGCAACTCCTCTCACGAAACAAGAACACATGTACCTCTAGCCCCGTCCCAGAGCACCAAAAGCTAGTCCACAATATGGGGGAGCAAACATTTCCAACCGTTAACTGGACCCAACTCAGAAACTACCACCAGATCCAGGGATGGCGGATTTGGGTCATCTGAAAAGGTAAGTCATTCCTGGAGACGCCATGGATTCTTCACTTGGATGTCCACCAACTTTCTCTCTGAGCGCCCCTATTCTCACCGTCACTATCATGTTCTTACAGAAAGGCCATTAAAAGCTAGGTTCTCACCTCTTCAAAACTGCTGTAGCCCCAAAAGCCCCCTGGGCAGGGGGTGCTGGCCTGGGTTCTGGCCTGGCCACGGGGCATCTCAGAGCTCCAAGGGCCTTGCCTCCTCCACTGGCCTGGGCCTCCTCTAAGGCCCCCTAGAGGGCTGTACGCCGACCAGAGCCGCGCTGTGATCCTTTGAAGTCAGACCAGAAGCCGCTTTACACACCAAACCGCTTTCTGTAAACACTGGGTGGGTGAAACAGGTGCAAACACCAAGCCCTCGGCCTCGTTTCCTCTACCCCACACCCTGGGGACATGGTTCCCTATACCCCGAGTGTGAGCATCTGATGTAGACAGAACCTAAGGGAGCATCCTTGCCTGGAGCCTCACACACTTCCCCTTGAGATCTGTAATGATACAAAGTTCAGAGACGTCCACCTGCCTGGCCAGTTGTCCACGTGTGACCCAGGAGGAAGAGCACAGGACAGTTCTGAACAACAGATTTGTGTGATCTGTGGAATGAGCAGGTGGGCATCCAGGGACAGATTCTACCCTCTCTTCCCCTCCCCAGCCAGGGCACTGTGACCCAGGCAGACCCTTCCCCTTCCTAGCCTGGAATCTGCACACTGGCTTAAAAACAGAGACCACATGCCACACCACTCTCCAAGTTCTGGGAGATCAGGGGAATTCTCCTTAGGGCTTCGCTTGGTGGAGAAGAGCCGCATCATCCCAAGAACATTCACAAATTGTGTAAGGGCTGCTCCGAGGACTGGGCAGTTGCAGCAACGCTCCGAGTACTTCTGGTTCAGCCCAGGACACATGGTTATCACTTGTTCTACCGTCTGGCTTTATGTGGAATTCCAGGGACGTTTCAACTCATCTGCTTTTCGTTAATTCACGTCCAACTTCCCACTGGTGGGGGCGCACTGGAAGCTGTGACCCCCAGGGAGCCCTCCAGGCCCACGAGAGAGAGGACTGAAGCAGCCTTGAGGACCTGAAGCCCCCTGTTCCTGACTCCAGTCCTCCCACACCCACCCCCCAGGGGCCTGGCCGCACCCATTTCCTCCCCACCACCTGCTAGGTGCCACGAAGACGGCACCAGCCACACACTCACGTAGCACGAGGCCCGTGAAGTGTCAGAGCTGAGGTGGCTGACCAGAGGCTGACAGTGCCAACACTCGGCCAGGACCCGGAGAGTCGGGTCCAGGATCAGGCACAGCACAAGCCAAGCTCGTTTGCAAACCCTGGCCCCACTGGCCAGCCACCATCCAACCCATGAGAGGGCCGCTACTCCCACTGCAGCCCAGCGGGGCACATGCTTCCCAGATGGGCCAGGCCAGAGGGTGGACAGCAGAGTCGGTCCATCCCTGGCTCTGGGAAATTAGTGCCCAAGTCAGGACCCACACAGGCAGGTCCTGGGAAGAATCAGGCAGCGGCATTTCCATGGGTCCTGGGAATCCCCCAGATGAAATGACAGTCACAGACCATGACCCTCCAGAGTCAGGCGACAAAAAGCCCCTGCAAGTGGGGGGAGTAGGCCTACAGGGGATACAGCACCCCACCCACTCCACATCTGCACCCTGCGGTTCTGCAGAGGACGCCAGGCCTCCACAAATGGCCCTGAACAATGCTAAACACCAACGGCAGCGGCTGAGGCTGCACACCAGAGCCCAAGACACAGACGCCTGGAGTGCAGCCCAAGCCCCGGGCTCAAAAAAACAAAGCTGTCAGTGCCCATGCAGGCAGGCCGTGCATCTCCAGTCACAATCGGCCATGCCAGGGGCACCAGGAGGGCTCCCTGGGGCTGAGGGTGGGTGAAAGAAGGTTCACTGAAGTAAGAACAGGGCCAAGCGACAGTGCTCTCTGGGAGGTAAAACTGCAGGTGCCATTTAACCTCTTCTGTGAGCTTTTCCATATTTTCCAAATTGTTTGCAGTTAATGTATTATTTTCAATAAAAACACGTATGGGTGCATATGCCAGTGTGTGCCATGCATGGCGTTTTTCCTCCCAGAAAGCCCTAACGCTGGGCTGACACAGCCAGACCCTTGGGTTTCACTGTCACTTTAGAGCAAGACCAAATTAAAGAGAGTAGCAGGAGCCGCCTCCCCACCTCCATTTGCTTCTGCTGCCTTCTCTTCTCTCTTCTATACTTGACCCCTCCTGTGGTCTTTCTGACCAGGGGTGAGCAGCATGTCCCATGCACCGGCCGGATCTCTGGGCAGAGGGGCGGCATGCTCTCGTCCCACCAAGTCCTGTGTGTTTTCCACTTTCCTCCACTAGCAGGAAAACCTGGAGGGAGTTCAGGTCTTGTCTTCAGAAATAGACAAGAGGTGCCCAAAAGAGCAGGAAGAAGCTGCCAAGGTTAAAACATCCTCGAGGAGTGGTCAAGGTGGCCAGGCCGGAAATACTCAAGTATGAGATACCAGGCCCGACTTTCGGAAACACAACTTCCCTGCTCACGTGTGGGCCAGTGTCGTCCTCAGGGGAGGTGGGGCATGTGCTGCCCTGAAGGGTGTGCCATCCAGGAGAAGCCAACAAAATGCCTGAGTGTTCTACCAAAGATGCCCCTGGAGGGGCATGCATGCAGCCCCAGGGCCCAGAGGCCACAGACACGGAAGGGCAGGATAGGCTCCTTCAGGCCCAACCACCGTGACACCCACTTCTCCTTTCTTCTTCTCTCGGTTTCCCAAGTCATGCTGCCTCCCTCTCTCTCCTTCTGTCCCCTCCCTTGGGCCTCCCCATCCAGACCCGGCTGGTGAAGGGCTGCCATAGGACTTCTCTCCCCACCATCTCCCAGGAGCAGCACAATGAGCCCCTGGATCTCCACACCCTGGGAGCCCATCTCTCATCACCAAGGTAACGCCCCTCCTAGCCTGAGACCTGCCTCCTGAGGGTCCATTCTGACTTGCCCTTTGCTATCCAGCCTGTCTGGTCTTCCCCATCAACAACCGGGGCAGCTCCTCTCTGCTCCCACGCCCTCCACAGTCCACCTCCAAGACACTCCCTCCCTTACATGAACCTTGCTCACAGCTTTGGAAAGACCCTTGTCCCCTCTCCCCACCCACAAACATCAAGAACATCCCTTCCCAAACCGCTGTTCAGTCCAGTACAGTCTTGGCAGAGAAGCCAGTTGCTCTGGGGCCCTGGTCACCCAGGCAGTTCCCAGGTTCAGCTGCAGAAGCCTTCTTCTCGGAAGTCTTGGTGCTGCCAGCTGAGCTCGGGGTGGGGGACACCTGCTGATGCTGGGAGGGCGTCTAAACCCCAAGTCCTTGCCTAACTAACCTAGTTTCTTGAGCCCTCAATACTCCTACCTATTGAGCTTGGCGCCCTGTCACAGACTTGACCCCACCACAGGCCTGGCTGAAGGCCAGTAGGCAGTGGACCTGAGATTCCCACCCAGAGCCCCTGCTGTGCTGCCCAACCCCCAAGCTGCACCTCTCCCCTGCCAGCCCACCCAAACCATCATTCCAGTCTGTACCTCCCTGACCTCAGTAGCCTGACTGCTAACCCTCAACCCTGACGGAATGGGGGTTGCAGAGTGGTGGGCGATGGGTAAGCAGGCCCCACAGGGCCACGAGCCCACCCATGCACCGAGTCACACAGGGCTGGCAGGAGTTCAGGCCCAACTGCTGAGTGTCTGGGACACTCTAGTCACTGTGCAGAAACTGAAAGGTTTTGAGGCACAGGTGGTGTTTTCATTTCTTCTTCCAGTTGAAGGTGACGCATTTGAAAGAGAAAAGAAGGTACGGAAGTGAACCACTGTGACAAAGCGGGTCATCACCTCATGGGAGAGCCACCCCAGAGCAGAGGCTGGGGTCATGAGGGCAGCAGCAGGAGTCTTTGGGCCCCTAGTCTGGAAGCCCCCGAGGCCCTGAGTCCAGGTAGGAAGTGAGGAGTAAAAAGAGGTGGCAGTGGTGGCACCAGTAGGACTGGGGTGTGGGGACACCAGGCACCAGGGCCTGAGGGAGATGAGACAGAGCCACGCTGCAGCCAAGGGGAAAGCAAGGGGCAGAGTCAGGTGTGCGGGCTTCCCACAGCCACGTGGGACGGCCTAGGCCTGAAGCTCCAGGGAAGACACAACACCGATGGTAACACAGGGAGGGGTCCTGAGCACGTCCATCTTACTTCTCGCCAAGGGGATGGGTAGCGTCAGAGGGAACCGAACCAGGAGGGGAGGCAGCAGGCTGCTGTGGAGGAGCTCGGGGCTGTGCTCTGTGAGATGCCCACCGGGGAAAGCTCCACTCCGGAACTCAGGATCGGAGAGGGGACAGAGAAGCTGTGGGTTTCAGAAAACGGAAGAGGGTGCGTTCTGGAATCACAGATGGGTGATCTTCCCAGAAACACCAGAGTCGAGATCATCGACCTGCTGTTCTGTGCACAGCAGGCCTGGATTTCCGTTGGGACAGGCTGGAGGTTCATGAGCGGAGGGAAGTGGGGGCAACTGCCCGGACTGGGGCTCGTGCTGCACACACACGGGCGCTCGGGTGTCATGTTCCCTCTGCACACAAACCCCTTCTGAGCTCTGAGGACGTCACAAGACAAGTCTGCCCTGTGATATTCTTCCTCTAGATCTGGGGTCAGAGCACAAATGTCAGTGGCTGCAAACTTTACCCATGGGACAGCAGACGCAACGAGCTGGTGGGAGCTGGGGGGCAGCTGGAGCCCCCCCAGGAGGTCTGTCCATCATAAATGGGTGGTGTGAACATGATTTCACGTGGCTAAAAACATCTGAAGACCTTCCACCATGTTGGCTGAGCAGATGCCCCCAGGTCAGAACTGAACACAGGCCCGGCACTGGTGTGGTCAGTCCTGTGACAGGGAGGTCCCGGCCCCCAGCATGGGGCCAGGGCTGCCACAGTGGCAGCTCACCTCTCTGGCTTTCAGGACTCCACCCACTCCTCATACTCCCTGAAGCGCTTCCTTTCTTTTCACTCTCCAAGTGTCTCCGCCCTGTGGTGGTCAGGTCACTTGGCCCCCGCCCCTAGTGCTTTCTGAGAAGGCCTTTGAAGAAGGAGAGAGAGCCCCATGGGACCTGGTCTGGCCAGTGGGGTGGGGTGGGAGCGCCTGCCCTGCCTGGAGCAGGGTGAAGCCCAGGGGGTTGGGGTGAGGGCCAGAGGCCCCCAGACCCAGAGCAGCATATGGAGACAGAGCCACATGGCACTGGCCTCACAGACATCACATCCTCAAGGGACAGAAGCACCAGCCAGAGCCAGGGCCCTCATGGCACTCGGGGAATGAGTGAAGAAGCCCCATGTCCCCCTGCCCCTGGCACCATCCGCTGACACCCCACAAACGCAGCTTTACTGGATCGCCGATCCAGTGTGTGCCACTGGTTGAGCCAGCCCCCACCCCACCCCTGGGCCGGGCCTCAGCCTCCATACCCAGCCCTGTCGCCTTGACCCCTGGCCACCTGCTCTCTCCTCTCTGGAGAGCCCAGTGGTTCCTAGCCAGGCTGCAGGGTGGTTCAGGAACCCACCGCCCGCCGGCTCGTGACCTTACATGCCTCTTGTCCCCCCGACTCTGCCCCTTGCTCTGGTCAAGGTCTCATCACTGCCTCCTCCTGCTGGACCCTACAGAGCCCCGACCCCATCACCTTTCTCAGAGCCTGGGCCGCCAGGGTGGCACCCCTCTGAAAGGCCAGAGAGGACACCAACCCACAGCCCCAGAACCACTTGCCCCAGACCTCGAGGGCCCACACTCCCCGGGCGGGCCCCAAGGGTCAGCCTGCACCTAGCCTGCAGCCTTGGGGGCTGAACCCCACTCACCTGGCTTCCTTTCCCTCCATGTTGCCAAGGTGCAGAGGCAGGAGCCTGTGCTAGCCTCCAGACAACACAGCCAACCTCATGGGGGGCTGTCCTCCGGGAATGTGGAAAGTGCCCAGGACTGCGGAGTGATGAAAGGGGCCATGGCCCAAACTCTGCCCAGGCTCACTCCTGCCCCTGCCGGTAATTCTCCCCAGCTCTTTCCTGCACTGGAATCCATGAGCTTTTGTTCAAAGAAAGGTTCTACTGCTTTTAGGAAACAAATCTGCAAATCCAGGACCAGGACTTATTCTCCACATTCTTAGGATAAATCCTGGGACCACCATTTCGTCCCTGGGGAGGGGTGTGGAATGACAGCCCAGTCTTCCCAGGGCTCTCCCTTTGCACCAGTGGGAACAGGCCCCTCAGTTTGGGCTCCTAAGAAGAGGGCGCTCCCACCCCACCATGGGCCAGGCCCATGACAGTGGGGCAAGAGCAGGCCACCCCAAAAGGCAAAGGCCACTAGCCAGGGCACCAAGGAGACAAGTTTGGCGAGTGCCCAGCCTGCGGCCAGTTCTCTGCCTTGGTCCCACCACCCCCAGCCCCTGCCCCCAGAACCCCTGCCAACTGGATGCATGGAGAGGTCTGAGCCACAGCCCCACTGTCAGTGGGCCCTGGCCTGAAAATGCAGGTGAAGGCCATGAGGAAGACACTCAGGAGACCACTCTGCCGACACCCCCAGCCCTGCTGGGAGTGAGGGCGATGAGGCCAGGTGCTGGCCGCCCTCCAGGTGCAGGCTGCTGTCAGGACAGACCTGGGGGTGCCCTTGTCAGCACAGGTGGGGTGTGGGGAGCGAGTCCTGCCTCTGGAGCTGGAGTGACAGGCTCCGGACTGCATAGGCACCAGGCGCTAACCCCAAGTAGCCGGGGAAGTTTGCCCAAGGGGCTGGGAGTGTCTCAGTCTGTTTGGGCTATAACAAAACACCACTAACTGGGTGGCTTACAAATAGCAAAAACTTATGTCCAACAGTTCTGGAGGATGGGAAGGAACCAGAATGGTAGAGCTCTGGTGAGGGCCCTCTTCCTGGTTCACAGCTGGCACCTTCTCCCCATGTCCTTATGTGGTAGAAGGGGTAAGGGAACTCTCTGGGGTCTCTTTTATAAGGGCACTAATCTCATTCCCCAGGGCTCATGACCTAATCACCTGCCAAAGGCCCCATCTACAAATACCATCACATGGGGCATTAGGATTTCAACGTATGAAATTTGGGGGACACTAACATTCAGATCACAGCAGGAAGCATCTCCCAGGGCCATTTGTGCCACAAGTATTCACGGAGCAGGCGTGAGCCTCATGCTCTGCTCAGCGTGCCCATCTCATTGGGAGGAGAGACACCAAACACACCATCACACAAAAACACACCCAGAGGAAAAGTGAGGGTGGAGTGGGGGCGGGGGACAAGACATTCCCACCCACCCACCCCGCCCCCGGAAGAGACAAAAAGCAGGATGACCAGGTGGGGGACCCCAGAGCAGGGCAGGCGCCCCAGAGAGGTAACCCGCAGCCCTCCAGGAAGACTGAGAAGGCAGATGCCTCGCACCTTCCCAAGCCAATTCAGGAACCTGGACCAAGAGATGCCAATTCTGTGCCCAGGAGCCCAAGGCGCCCTTAGGCTGTCCACCTCAGGCCTTTGCAAGACTCCACCTTCCACGGAGTCACGGTGGCCCACAGTCAGAACATCTAAAACCCACAGAGCACACCCATGACGTAGGCCGGCCAACTACTGTGGCCAGGGGTGCTGCCAGCACAGGTGGGCACACGGCCCTGCCAAGGCCCATGAGCACCCAGGCCACCCACTGGCTGAAGCACCTTCCCACTCTGGTTCCCAAAGAAGGCTGGACACCCCTCGGGCCTCCCCGCCTTCTCCACGTAGGTGAGCATCCTGAAGGAGCTCTCCCACATTGCTCAGGGCAATGCCTGGGACAGTGCAAGTGCTGAGGCCGGTTTGCAGGAGGCTCTTCTGGAGGCTATGCTTGTCCAACCTGTCTGCATGGGACAACTCCGGCCTTTGCTTCCCCAGCCCCTATGCTATGAAGGACATCCAAACATGGCCACCATGGGCCTGGCCGCTGTTTCTCCCAGGGTGGTGTTGGGAGGGCAGCTATAGCAGCCACACGTGAGCCGGCAGGCCCTCTGCAAGCCTACAGGGTGCACCCAGCTCAGAGGTCTCTCCACACTCGAGTCACTCAGAGCAGAAAAGGGAGGAGACCCGCTCAAGACCACACGAGTAGGGCACGGAAACAGCACAGGCCCTCAGGGTCCTCCCCACCCTGGAACAGTCCCTGCCCCCACCCAGACATTCACAAACATCCTCTGGAACAATTAGACGACAGGAGAGAGAAAGGAAGGCTATGCCCATGCCCAGGTGTTCTCTCAGAATAGATGCCCTCAGCTCGTATATTCATTCAAAATAGTCACCTCAGACCACACAGAAAGCATCCTAATGCCAAACACACGTATAGGAAGATTAAAAACAGGCAGGAAAGGGGACAAAATCGTGGCTGGATGGCTGAAAAGCCAGCCTCAAGAATGCTTTCATATTTCCCTTTGGGAAACAATTCTCATATCTGCAAACATAGAATTGCTGTCCCCCAAAAAAGAGAGAAGAAAGGAAAAAAACATATCCACAGATGGCCCGAAGCTCAAGAAAGCAATTACTTCTGTAAACAAGAAGTAGAATGTGTGCTGAAACCAGAGAAGCCCAGGAAAGTTATAAAAATAGCAAATGTAGGTCCTGAGTGGGATTCCCCGGCTGCGTCTGTCCAAGATGCTCTGACAGCAAAGACAAGCACTCCCCACTTGAAGGAGCTGCTACAAGTGGTCTGGGGACGCAAGTTTCACTGCAAACAGGATTCTGTTGTTCTCCGACTGAAGAGGCTGCCAGTTATGACAGCTGTCATGGAGTCTGGGCCTCCCTGAGGGGTGGGCACCCTCCCCCAAAGACTGCCTGCTTCCAGAAGTCTCACCCAGAGCACATGTGGACTCAGAAAGTCCTTCCACCTGGCAGGACTGGCACAGCCACTTGTCACCACAAGATTGTCCAAGGCTACTGACATCCAGAGGAGAGGGGGAGAAGGCCCACCCCCTGCCCATCTCAGGCAGGGAGGCACCTCCAGAACCACTATGGTGACCAGCGACCGTATCTTTCACCGCAAGGTTTCAGTTCAGCTGCTTCTGCTCTTTAGAGTCTGGCCAGGTACAACCAGCTGGTACCTGGGAGGGCTTAGTTACCTGGTAATAAAATGAGGCTCACCTGAGATGGGGCTGCCACGCCCTAATCTGAGCACAGCCGCCCAGGCAGTAGTCTCCATAGCAACAAGATGCTCATGGAACCTCACCATCTGCACTGCCTTTCTGCAGGCAGCTCCTGGTTCATCCTCCCACAACCCAAGAGGAGCATTTTACAGACTTGGGAGCCGAGGCTTGGACACAGCTGGTGCCACAGTGCCTGTGAAGTTCACCCTACACACAGTGCCACAGGGCAGCTCTGGGGGTGCCCTGGGACATAAGATGGCACTTGCTTCATAAAAGTAGTTCTAAATGGTCTGTTTCTTCTCAAAAGAGAAGGCAGCAAAAATGTCTGTTCATTCAAGTGCCCCTGAGCAACACCACAGTGGGTATAAGTCTGCTTCTGCAGGTTAAACACACAGACACACACCATGCACACAACAAACACACACCACATGCGCACATACACATACACAGACACACATACTCATGTGCCATACACACACACAACACACACTACACACACACTCTCCTCTCAGGTCAGCACACCCTGACCTGCTTTACAGATGAGAACTCAGAGCCCAGCTCAATCTGTTCTCACTCCAAAGCCAGCATCTCATCAACATTCCATTTTGTCTCTCTGTTTAAATGACAATGCATAATCAGACAAAAAGGACTTTCTCTGATAAAAACGAAACATTGAGAGGCTCCTTAAGGAGGTTACTAAAACAACACAGACAGAGTCAAACTTGCATGTAGCCAGGACGAGAGACGCAGCAATGATGGGGGGCTCCAAGTCCAAATTGTTAGGACTCATGAAGAGCCCAGAGGTGCTGGCTATTTGACAAAACCCTCAAATGTGTTAGTGCTTTGGACTTCAATAGTTTTCAATACCTTTCATTAGAGGTTCTTTTCTCGAACACCATAAAATGTAAATTCTTCACAAAAAAATCAAATTCTGCATCCATCCTTGAAAGGGGCTCCTTACGAAGGAGAAAGGATGACAAGAAGGCTGCTCGGTGCCCGGGTAAGAAGGCTGCCCAGTGCTTGATGGGAAAACCTGGAAAAGCTGGGAGGCGCAGCATGTGAACAAGTAACACCAGGGACGCACTCCAAAATAAATGCAGCACATCCGGGCATTTCCTTCAGTGCTGGGCTGGTGGGCCCTGCCCCCGTGGCGATCACAACAGCCCCTGCTGCAGGGGGATGCCTTCCACGCAGGTATACCTGTGGGGTTGGCAGTGTGGCCAGAGGAGGGGGGACCCTGAGGCAGCCCTGCCCAACCTGTACACCTTCAGCTTGTGTTGAAGGAAGGGACCCAGGTGGCCCTGCACACCCATGATGAAGCTGGGACCCTGGCTACAGGCCTAGCTATAACTCTGCAGAGGCTCAGACACACCACTCGCCCGGAGACCTGGGTCAGCCCTACTGACGATAACATGAATGAAGTCAGCTTTCCTGTATACTCACCTAGTTCCTCCCAGCTAGGGGCAGGTGACTCTGTTCAAGGTAATTTACAGAGGGATGGAGCAGGGAAGCCTAGGGACGTGCAGGTGAAGGGCAAGGCCCCCTGGGTCTCCGCCTGGCCCGGACCCTCTCACAGTGCTCCCTCTGAGACGGCTAGCAGGGCAGATAGGAGGGCACCCGATGGGCATATGCAGCCCAAGCTACCTACACGAGCAGTTACGGTTTAACCCCACAGTGTCACCTTGTACCAAGGTGTAAAACTAGTTCACACCTTGGCCTCCCCAGAGAATCTGACCTCAAGGGTGGGGAGAGTGCTGCCTGGGCTCAGAAAGACTTACTGGTCTGTAGGACGACTTCTGGAAGCTCAAGTCATGGGGATCTGAACACCCTGAGATTTGAGAGGCATCTCCCCCAAATTTCCCATGGAACTTATCAACCTCAAAGCCACTGCAGTCCTGGCGTGGCATTTATGTAAGAGCTCCCAGTGCCTGGATCCTTGCAGTGCACCCACCTGTGGCCAGCCTGCCCCCACCCTGCCTCACACAGTTTAAAAGAAAAAGTCAATGAATCATCAGAAGAAATGTTCCTCCTATAAAGAGAATATAAATGTTTATTAAGAAATTATAGGAACCAGGTCAGGCATTTTGGTATCTTAGTCACTCCGGCTAATTAAAGGAAAAAAATCAAAATAGAAGCCCATGCTCGAAACTTGAGACAATGAGAACTTCTCTTGCCACAAGCACTTTGAGCCCCAGCTCACCCAGTTGCCAAGGCAACCCAGTGTTTACCTCTCCTTCTGCTCTGTAGGAGGATGCTGACTGACCAGGAACAGCCACCAGGCCGCCTCCTCCAACACCCCAGGGGAAGGGCTGCCAGGGCATCCCCAGAGGGTGGGAGGAGGAAGCCGCAGCCTCCCCACGGGATCTCCCAGTCTGAGCCAGGGCTACAGCACAAAGGAGGGTTGTCTTCTCCTGCCCTCCTCAAGCCCCCGGGGCCCTGCTCCCCAGCACACCCACCCTCTGCCAGTCCTGAGGGCTGGAAACTCCTGAAGGCAGGTTAAGAAACATGCTTGGATCCCAGGGTTACATTCCGAAGTGGAAGAAAGGGAGGAGGAGGAGAGATGAAGAGGGGAGAGGAGGAGGGGACTGGGAGGAAGAAGAGGGGAGGAGTGAAAGGAGGAGGAGGGGGAGGGGGAAAAGAAGGAGGAAGAGAGAGAGAAGGTAGAGGAGGCGAGGACAGAGAGGAAGAAGAGGAGGAGGAGAAGGGGGAGGAGGAGAAGTGAGGGTGCAACAGGCTGAGCCTCAGCGGGGCAGCCAAGGAGCTCAGCTCCAGTCAGTTCACTCAGCCATGGCCAGACTCCCACCCCAGGCTGCTGGCCCCTGTCGGGGCAGAATGGCCTGAGGAGTGCCCCCACCGGGACCAGGAACTCGCACTCTCCAGCTCAGCTCCAGGGTCCCCGCTCCATCCTGAAGGCCAGTGCTGCCTGAGCAGCCACAGCTGGGCACACACTGCTAGGTCCTTCATCAGCCTCAATGTGATACCCCCGACCAGGGGTCGTACAGAAACAAACATCCCTGCCGCAGCCCGTGCCACCTGGCCAGATGCCTCGTGACTGGCTTGCTTCCAAAGGAACAATCATCCTGAGCTTTGGCAGGCAGCTGACCACGTGCACACGCACACACACGTATACAGCACAGGCACATAGGCACACACACGCACGCACATCAATATCTGCCTTCCGAGGCCATGTGCAGTACTGAATGTGAGACAGGATAGGCCAAATATGGGAAGGAGTTTAAACACTCCGCTCATAATTCAGGGAGATGAGGAAGAACAGGGAAAGACAGAAGTTTTTCAAAGGCCAAAGTGAGTGAACTTAAGAATGATGCGACTTGTCCAAAGCAAAATGCTAACACGTAATACCCAGCCCATCATTAGGGAAGAGTAGCTTCAAATCAGAACCTATAAGAAGCCAAGGCTGAATTTCCTGCAAGACTCTAAGGCCTGACACTAACTCACGACAACCACATATGTGCTCACCAACACAGCAGCGTGATGCCTGTGACGACTTGTGCTCATCAGTCGAACCCTGCCACAAAGAGGGCATGGTGTAAAATGCTAAAACTACATTTCATCATCATAAAAGACAGCATTCTGCAAAGCCCCTCAGACCCTCCCAGAGAATCCCCTGGGGCTCACCGCCAAGCAACAAAATAATTTTAGAAAACAGGATTTGCCATGCAAGCAGACATAAAGGAGCACTCCGGAAAAGACACGGAAGCTGTAGCATGCAGGGCTGCAGGGAGCCAGGGTCCCTGTGGATCCTCACACACTGCTGTGAGGGGCCTCCTCCTCCCACCACGCCACCCGTGCTGGAGACAAAAATGGCAACTAATGAACAAGCGCAGGCCAATCCAGAGTGTGAGGCCACTGAGAAAGCGGGCAAGACCTCAGTGATGGATGGAGGGGACCTGTGGATGGCATCTACATGGCCTGGGTCCCTGCCCATCCCACCACTGGTCACTTAGCACACCGGGTAGGAGGGGACTGGGTGGAGACAGGGAAGCCACCAATGACTAGTGGGCAAACCAGATGTGGCTGGTCGGGGGAATGAAGACAACAGGCAGTAAGACAGGGAAGCAGATGGGCCGGAGTGTCAACTCAGACAATGGAGAGCCTGCTAAGTAACCAGACTGTCCGTGACTCGTTACACAGCTTAGATCAGTATCAGTGGCAACTATGTAATTAATTCACATTTATCATCCCTCCTTTAGCGAAAATGTGTTGAGGTTTGCTACTGGTAAGATGCCTGGGGTGCACCGGTGGTGCCAACCCCTAGCTCCCAGACCCTCTCCCTGATCCCAGACATGGTTTTGAGCAACTCGTCCAGCCAACGGCCCAAGCAAAACATCCCTCAGTGCCAAGGATGTGCCTGGGCCCCTGGGCCTCCGCTCTCTCTCCGAAAGCGCTGAGTTCTCAGGCACACGCACGCCTTTTCTGTTTCCTCTCTTTCCCAACACTTCCTGGCAAAAACCTCTATTCTTGATCTGCCATTAACTTTAGCTTCTACCTCTAGCTTGAAACCAAATTCTTTATCCCTTTTTTAGTAAGCATTTATACAATAAAAGAGAGTTAAAGATAAGTAAAAAGGCTCAGAGAAGGAATTTACAAGAGGTGGAATTCCTGACTGTATCATAGGTCCTGCACATATTCGAGAATGACCTCAGGTCTACCTAACCAGAGGGCATGAGAAGGCCCCATCCTGGGCCCTAGACCACCTGCCAGGCTGCCCAGCCATCACCTTGCTGACCCCCTCCATGTCTGTGTGGTGGCCCTGGGTTGGGGGCAGGAAACCCCCTGAGCTCCCCTGGCCTTCTCCCATGCCAAGCTTCCTTCCAACTGGCCCATGTTTGCAGGAGACAGGCACACAGCAGAACTCCACTCCTTCTGAGATGGAGCCCAGTGCAGGCACTCAGCCATGTGCTCTCTGGGGAGTGACTTTTAATTTGGGCCCCCATTTCTTGCAAAGCTCTTCCATGATATACTCTGGGCTCTGGCTCCAAGGAGACAAGCCCGTGCCCTGTGCCCAGGGACCACGGGTCACCGAGCCATGCAAGGCAGGTCACGCCCCCGTGGCAGCAGCACAGGGACATTTGATCTGAGGCATCAAGCCTCAGCGCTTTTCCAAACAGGTCACCTTGGGACAGACTGGCCAACGGCCACGGAGCACAGCCAAGTTCCTGGTCAGCATGTGTTTTTGTGTGATGAACTTCAAAAAAAGAGAACAATAAACAGATCCCCCCTCCACACACACCCCCAAACAAAAACCTGTGGAAGTATGCCCTCTGTTCTGTTTGTTCAGAATGATGTTAGTTAAAACGACACACCAGTCAAGGCTGCCCCCCACCAGGCACACAGTGCCCAACAGCAAATGGTGATACAGCCCAGCCCTGGGTCAGGAGAGGACGGGAGCAGGGTGGAAGGCACACCAGACCAGGGCACTGAAAGGGGCTGGGGGGGGGGGATGATGGGGCACATGACCAGCTCTTTACCATGGCCTAGTTTCAGCTGAGGGAACCCCATGCCTCCCCTAAGAAGCCAGACTTGCACACAGCTGTTCTACAGCTGCTGGTGGGCGGGGGTGCGAGGATGGACCCTAAGACCTAAAACTGAACAAATGAACCAGAAATCACAGGTTCCACATAAACATGTTTCAGGCTTGGATGCTGAATTCAGCCACAACAACCAACAGGATATCACATTTATGTGTGCGTGCGTGCAAGTGTGTGCATGTGTGTGTGTGTGTGCAGCCAAATGGCAGAGCTTTTGGTCAGGTGAGAATTTCTCTGTCTTACATGAAGTGCCTAGTGTCAAATTACTGCCAAGAGAGTAAAAAGTTAGCGTTTGAGTCTCCATTATATTCACCCAGAGCAGGGGCTGAGGCCTTCCAAGCTCAGTGCTCCCACCCTGGGCTCGGCAGCCATCCCCACCGCCCCATCCCAGTCCCATCCCAGCAGCTGCTTCTGAAGCACCAAGCTGGAGAGGACACTCTGAATGTCAGTCCTACCTTGACAGGAAACTGACTTCTCAAGAAAATTATCCCACTTGAAACTGTGAAAGGGAAGAAAAACGGGCTCAGGTGTGTGGACGTACATCAATATTTGTTTTTTTTCTGGAAAGCATGTAGAGACCTACCAGGACTTCAGGGTGTCACCAGCTGCAGGCCCCACCCAGGCCTGGGAGACAGGTCACCTGTGGCCACCGGGCCAGGGTGCGGGTGGGTTGACCAAGGTCACGCCCATAACCACCTTCTGAGCTGGCTATAAAAACCACCCAGAAACATTTTCATTCTAAGTAAAACTAGGAGTCTTGTTTGTTTGGGGAAGGGAACACCCAAAACTCAGCCGAGTTGCCCTTTGACTTTAAAAAGACTTCCAACAGCAGAACCCAGAAAACCCGGCACTGTCCAGTCAACGTAGTTGGAAGATGAAGGAGAAACTACCAGGTGGACTGGACGGAAGGGGGTCGAATATCTAAAGGAGAACAGATGCCGCCCCCATGCGAGCACAGCACCTGGCCACGCGCAGGACCAGGAGCACCCTGGCCCTCCAAAAAGCCACAGTCTCACAGGGTCACCTCACAGGTTACTTCTTAATTATCAAGAGGAGAACATCCCTCTATAGTGGAGAAATCTGGCAGATACCACCCTAACCACGTGATCCAGCAACAGGACAACCTGACACAACATGTCCCCGCAGTGGTGCACGGAAGTGCCCAACATCACCTCTGTCATATTTCTGACCACAAACTGTTTAAGTTGGATCTAATCATGAGGAAATAATCCAGACTGGGATGTTCTACAAGACAACCAGCCTGGACCCCTAAAATGTCCATACAACAAAAGGCCAAAACGTGGGGGGCTCTTCCAGATTAAAGGAAACAAAAGAGACAGGACAATCGAATGCAGTGTGTGATCAGCTGGATCCTGGATCCTATATGGGACATTTTAGGGATCATTAGGGAAACTAAATATGGACTGTGTATTAGATAATACATAATATTTAAATGGAGAAGAGAGGCAGGGAAGGGAGCAAATATAGTAGAGAGAGAGAAGGAAGGAGGGAGGAAAGGATAAAAAAGTGACAAAATATTAACGGACAAGTCTAGGAGACGAGCATATGAGTGTTCACTGTGCTATTCCCTTAGCATTTCAGACATAATAAAGATTTATGGGGGAAGCAGTGTGCTGGGGACACGCAGGCTTCGAATACCATGAGGCCTTGCTCCTGTCACCACCTAGAATGCAGGTCCACACAGGAGTGTACCCAAACTCAGAAGCATGGTTGCCCAGGCACACACCCAGCTCCCCCTCATCTGCCGTGCGGCCTTGGGCGTATTTCTTAACCTCTCTGAGCCTTAGTGCCCTTATTTGAAAACCAGTAATAATAATAATAGTGCCTATTTCACAAGGCCCTTGTGAAGACTGAATAGCTTACTATAAACTAATGCAAACACAACAATGCCTGGCCCCTAGCAGCAGTGTGGACAGATTAGATACAACTGTGAGAGCTGAGTGCATCATTTTAGAAGTCTTTATTTTAAAAACTACTTTAACTGCCTTCTGAAAACACCAAGTGGACACCCTTTGACAGTGCCCTGATTCCTCAAGACCACTGTTACCAATGTCAGTTGTTACAGAGCAGGCCTTAGAGACCACTGGGAGGACCACGTGCCCCTCCACAAATGGCCCCACGTCTGTCCTCGCGCTGTTGGCTTTGCGGAGTTTCTTGAGTCATATATCTAAACACATGTGCACAAGCACTGCGTCTAGATCAGTAACTTGTTGCTTTGTTTCCTCCCTGCTTTTAGCGGCTACCAAGGTACCTCGCCCTTCCGCTTTAGATTTGCTATGTCTGGGAATTAGACAACCACCTGGATTCAGAGTAAAATCAGAGCAAGCAGGCCCTAAGGGTGTGAGTGGACCGCATGGCACCTGCTCTGAAGGGGCAGGGCCCCTGCCTCTGAAGGCTTCAGAGAGTTGAGCCCCACACACAGGGCCTCTGGTTAGTGAAGTGTGGTCCTATCAGCTGGCTCACACAGGAGGGCCTCCAGCCCTTTCTCAGCTAGGGAGGGAGCAAGGGGTGCAAACGGCCTCACACCAGGCCCTCCACCCAGTGCTGGGGTGCCAGGAGGCACCGGGGCGGGGGTGGGGGGCCGCACCTAATTGCTGCAGGGGCTGAGCACTCACCCAGGCTGGGCCACGGGGTAAGCAAGTGAAGACGGCAAGAGAGCAGTCATGAGGCCTGAGAGAGCAACAGTGGTTCTGTCGGTGTTTTAAATGTTCTCAAAATGAAGCTCTCACACTTGCAAAAGGAGAACTGGGAGAAGTAAAAAAAAAAGGCAGGACAGCAACACAGCAGGAACCTCACACAGCAGGAACCTCAGCACTGGGGAGACCAAGAATGAACATCCATCTATTTCCTTTAAAAACATAATATGTCTTTTAAGTCAACACAGTAACTCCACAACAGATTTAAATACTGCCTACACTACTGTGGATAACACCACCAGGTCTCAATCCCACAGAAATGCCAGCTCCTCTGCACCAAGACATACACTTGAGTCCACTGCTGCACGACTGATAAGAGAAAGGCACCGTAGCTGGCCTTTCAGCAGCTGAGAAGCTAAATAAGTTATGGGATAGCCACACCTTGGAGTACCATGCAGCCAGGAAAAAGAACGAAGATGCCTTGTTAAGCAAACACAGAGCAAAAGCCTGAGGTAGAATGTGTTTGGTAGGATCTTAATTTGCATTTTGTAAATGTCTACATGTAGGCATGTGCACATGCATACACACAAATCGTTAAAAAAGTCTGGAAAGAGACACACCCACACAGGGCAACAGCGGTTAACCAGGGGAGGGGAAGGCTCGCACATTCTGTCTACACACTTCTGCGTTGTTTGAACAGTTTCATAACCTGGCCCACTTGCAGCCTGGAACCGAGGGGGAGCAGAGGCGGGAGCAGACAAAGGGCTGGTCCTCTGCCAGCCTGGCTTTGCCCTGGATGAAAGAGTTCCTGGCCACTCACCCATCACTCTGACAGGCTGCCTTCCCAGGGCAGCTGCACCAGGGAGCACCTGCCAGGGGTCCCAGCAAGCAGCGTGCTCGGAAACAATCCAGAGTTTGTGTTGGGAGAGGGAGCCTAAAAACCCTGCCCCAATAATCTCACTCATGATCGAATCCCTTGTACAATGAGTAAAGATAAATTTCAGACTAACCCTGCCCAAGTTATCACAGGAAATGGTTGAGAAAATGCAATCTTACTCTACTTCCCGCCCCCAACCCCAAACAGGGCCAGGTGACCAGGAACATCTCTCAGGCTCTGCAGGAGGGAGAGGCTGTGCACTGCACAGTGCCCACCTTTCTGGCCAGGCCCCCAGAGCTGCTAAGATGGGCCCAGCCCCAGCAGCGTAAAGGAGATGTTCTGTCTCCCGGCAATGGAGGGAAAACAGCGCACAGAGGCATTCTGAAAACAATTCTCTGTGGGAACAAATAGGTAGGAATGTATTTGGGGCATCTCAGCCAAGAAAGACTGAGTGGCCATCCTGCTGGGGGCCTGCCAAGCCCCACAACTCTGGACAACAAGCAGGAATCTCCAGATGCAGGACCTGGCCGGCTGGGGGGAGTGGGGGGCCTCCCCTCAGAGGGCCTCAGGCCTTTCCTTAAGCAAGTCCTCCAATTTTCCCATTAAAGCCCTTCAGCCTCCAAGAAAATCTGCTCATCTTGCTACTCCCCAAAGAGAGTCTTAGCAAACTTCCCAGGTGTGGGCTGGGACGTTCTCATTGACCAAATAGTAAGCAGCTTGACTTGTAAAGACATTTGTGTCTTTGTTTTGCTTTATCATGTGTTTGCTATAACATCAACAATTACCTAAATGTGACGGGAGTAATCAGTCCCCAGGTTTAGTACTGAGGGATGGAAGGGGGGGACCACGCTGCCATACAGCTAACCAGGACAGGAAGTTCTTGGCGTGCAGTTGGTCACGGTAGGGGTAGGAGATCAGAACAGAGCCAGGGAAGGCCAGGTTGCCCCAGAGTCAAAGCTGACCCTTGCACTTCCCAAAGGGTTTTCACAAACACAGCCTTCCAGGTCAGGGGAGACACCACCAACCTGCAGGGAGGTCTGGGGACCCATCCCTGGCCACAGAGCTAGACAGAGCAAGCTGCCAACTGCCTTCTTGGCTAACATGGATTTGATATTCACCCCTTGCCATGAAACCACTATGAGAAGAGAGGGTCCCTAGTGGAGTACAAGCCCTGGCATGACCTGAGCCACTGCCTGCAGAGAAACTGAAAACACTGCTGGGAGCCCACAAACCAAACCACAGCCACCTTAGGGCCAGGGTCTGCTGCTCGGGTCTTCCCAGGGTGGCTTGGCCTCTCTGTCACTCTCTGCAGCCAGCCTGCCTGGCATCTCCCTTCTGTGGGCTGCCTCTATCTCCTCTATGAACACCCATTACTTGCGCTCTGCACACCTGGGCTTGGGTTGGAAATGGGCTTCCTGAACGTGCCCTCCGCCAGAGGCAGATTCTTGGTTCATAATCAGGTTCACTTGGGGTGCAACTTAAACTACAGTGCTCAGCTGAAGGTCCGCATCTGGGACCTGGAAATCTGCATTTCCCAGGGCCCCAAGAAAATCTGTGCTCTCCTGACTTGGAAGTCTGCATCCGTTTTGGAGGTAAGGCCTCCAGTTTCTGCACACCTGGACGACCGGCTCCCTGCTCTAACAATAGACATAGTCACAATGCAAGCAGAGTGTTGCTTCCATCCTCTTCTGCCTGCCTAGGGTTTCCAGGCACCACACAGAGACTGGCTTCCACCCCAACACGGGAGGCGCGGGTTCCCAGCGCCCCTGCCTCAATCTGCTAGCCAAGGGGCCCGCTCAGGGCCCACAGAGCCTGGACCAGGGGGCGAGCCAATCCGGAAGCCATCCCGCGACAGATGCCCCCGGCCCAGGCCGGCCCCGCCCACGACAGCGAGCCCCGCCCCTCGACCAGCCCCTGCGCAGTTCGCGAACCCGGCTAGCGGGTGCTGCCGGGTGGGAGACCACAGTGAAACTGGCTACAAAAAGATTTTCCAATCTTTAGGTTTCCCGCCCAGTACCGGCCTCGCCCCCCAACGCGGTCCTCAACCCCAGCCACGCCCGAAGCGCTGCCCCAGCCCTAGAACTCAGGATCTACCTGGTTCCGAACCAAGGTTGGCCCCTCCCCCACAGCCACACCCACCCTTGCAGGTACGTTCCCAAGCTGAACTAACACTCCTACCCTAACCCCACACCCGATCTGGGTCCACACACCCTTAATTCTGACTCAGAATTCCTAAAAATGGCCCCGCCTTCACCCTCCACCCCACCACCTGCCAGGTGGTTGGGGGCGGCCAGCGCGTGGGACCAGAAACGCGGGGGCAGCCTCCGAAGGGACGGTTCCTCTGTTATCCGCGGTCCGTGACACCTGCAAACCTTGGGCCGCTCCATTCCAAATTTACCGAGAGAAAGGGGCCCTTCAGCTCTTTGGCCGTGAAGGCTGCAGTTTTAAGTCAGCTTGTGAACTATCTTACAAATGAGAAGGCTAAACGTTTGGTTACAAGGCAACAGTACAAGCTTATAAGTACCCAAACGGGTTTTGAACCTGCCCCAAATGTGGAAAAGTTAAATGTCACAAAAGAGTTCGCATGAGCGCAAAAGAAATATAGAATTCTTTAAACCAAACTGGGGAAGAAAGATTGCCATCTGTTAAAACGTTTCCACCTTGGTGTTTAAAAAACAAAAAACAACCACAATGAATCAACTACAAGATCCCAGGCCTGCGCGATGGAAAGTGCTGCCCTGGAATCGAGAGCGGGCGGCGGGGCGGCGGTCCCCGGCCCCCAGGCTGCCGGCTCAGGCCGCCCGCCCCCGTGCAGGTGCCGCCCGCCCGCATCCGGTCCCCGGCAGGTGAGAGCAGGACCGGGAAGAGGGCGGCGCAGACCCACTCGCAGCGGGCAGGGCACTCCTTTCTGGAGAAGGCGCCGCCGGGCAGAGGAGCCCCTCGGGTCGGGCGCGCCCCCGCGGGCCGGATGGGCGGGGCTCCCACAAAGAGCTGCGGACAGGGAACCCGGACCGCCCCCCGCGTCGGCCGCCGCTGGCTCTGGTTTCGACAAATTAAACCTTAGGGCGCTGGAAAAATTACAGGAAAAGGAGAGCGAAGAATGTGCCGAGCGGCTGGAGGGAACCCTGTCCCCGGGTGAACTTCGCCCGCCGCGCGCCCGAGCCCTACCGGCCCCTCCCCTCCCGAGGGCGCGCACAGCAGACGGGGGAGGGGCTGACAGGCAAGGGGCGGACGAGGGCACCCCCTCCCCCGCTGCTCCCGGGCGCCCCGGCCACCCATCTCCACAAGCAGCACCGCAGCCCCCACCCAGCTCTCCCGCACCTGCCCGAGCTACCCCACCCCGGTCTGGGCGGGGTCCCCGCCCCCAGCCCAGATGACGATATCCGCCCCCGCGGCCCCGCCCGAGCGCGCCGGGAGAGGGGGCGTGCCCGGCGGGGGCGCGGTCGCCCGGCGGGCGCCGGCTCCAAGCGCCGGGACCCGCCCCACGCGGCGCGCGGGGCCGATCGCAACACCGAGTCGCGGGGAAAGGGGCGAGACCCGTGCAGTTCCCAGCCCGACCGCCCCCCGAGCCCGGCCAGCGGCTCCGGGAGCGTGTCAGGCAGGCTCGCGTTGGCCCCGGTCCGCGCGCTCGGGGCGCCCGGGCCGCCCCACTGACCTGTGTGAGTTCTCAGGTGCGCCTTAAGGTGCGAGGATTTCCCGTAAACTTTCTCGCAGCCCGCGTAGTGGCACTTGTGCTTTCTCTGCGGGGACTCGAGGTCAGCGCGACTTCGGCCCCGGCGGCCCCTTTGTCTGAGGCCGGGCTCGCTGCTCCCCGCGGGCCCCGGCTCCCTCTCGGGCTCCAAACCCCCCTCGGGCTCCGGCTCGCTCCACGCCGGGCTGAGGGGCGCGGCCGCCGCGCCTTCGCCGCCGGGGGAGGCGGGCTCGGGGGCGGGTGGCGGCGCAGGCGGCAGGCGGCAGGGGGTCCTCGCCTTCCGGGCCGCGGCGCCCTCTCTGCGCTCCGCAGGGGCAGGCGCCGGCGCTTGCTGGTTGAGGTCCGCCAGGATCCGTGCCACCACAAAGAGCGAGGCACTGTCCTTGCCGTCGCGGCGCTCCTCGACGAGGGGCAGCGTGGCGGCGACAGCGGCGGCCGCGCCCTCGGGTCCGGGCTCCGGCCCCTCCCGCGGCCCGTGCACGACCGCGCGGCTCGACATGGAAACGAGGCACTCGGCGGCGAAGTGGTCCACATAGGCGGCGGCTGCCATGCTGCGGGCTCCGGCCGGCGGGCCGGCGGCA
This sequence comes from Diceros bicornis minor, assembly GCF_020826845.1. Taxonomy (NCBI): domain Eukaryota; kingdom Metazoa; phylum Chordata; class Mammalia; order Perissodactyla; family Rhinocerotidae; genus Diceros; species Diceros bicornis. Next base: position 78,298,703 of record NC_080744.1, read on the forward strand.
CTGCTAGTCGCTGCGAGTCGTCAGCGGCGCATCCGCACCCACGGCCTCCGGAGAGCGGGCTGGGGGCGGGGGCGCGGCGCGCCCTCTCCGCGGGCTGGGCTGGGCGCGCAGCCGCCTCTGCCGTCACCAGCGCGGCTCCGCGTCCGCGAGGCGTCCGCCCAGCCGGGCACGAATGAGTGAGTGCATGGGGGGCGCGGGAGAGTTGGGTCCCCGCGCGGCGTCAGGGGCGGCCTATTCTAAGGATGCCGAGCGGCGACGTTAGGGACAACCGCCCCAAGTCGCGGCCGCAAGCTCGCCGCGCATTGTGGCAGGCGAGACAGCCGCCGTGCGCGCGGCGGCTCAGTGTGGGCGGCCCGGCCCCGGGGGTGGGCGGGGCCGGGGCCACATCTGGACCCGACGTCAGCCCCCAGCCACATCCTGGCGGCGCAGGTTACAGGCGGCGACGACCGCGGGGAGCTGCGCGCGCTGAGGGGGCGGGGATCCCGGAGCGCGCACCGACAGGATAGCGCGGTCGCGCGCCCGCGCCTGGGGAGGGGGCGTGGCTGAGGACAGGGGTGGGAGCCATTGGTCCGTGGATACGCTGCCAAGCCAATCCGGGCCTCCAAGAGGGGCCTGCCCGGCCTCAGGGCTTGCGCGCGCCAATGGGCGTGCCCCCTTGGCCGGCGGGAGGAGGGGCGGAATGGGAGCAGGGAGCCGGGCACGCTGACGCACGACGTCCGAGGGCGGCGGGTCGGGGCGTGGCCGCGCGTGCTGTTCCCCTTTTGCCCCCCCGCAGCGGGGACTCCGCCGGGTATTTTCCTACCAGAGCTTTTGTACTGTGACAGCCTTGAACCCCAGCGCGGAGGCGAGCGCCCCTTTGTCCCTCCAGTCCCCGCCCGTGAGGGGCGCGTGGGTGGGTGCGCCTCGGCGGGGCTCGCCTCCGCTTCTCCTCTCCAGAGCTAGGTTTGCGCGGCGAGGAGGCGTGTCCGCCTGGCCCGGCACGGAGCTGCCGGCTTCGCCTCGGGGAGGAACGACTCCTGCGCTCCCCACCGTCGCCGGGCTCCCGGGTGGCCTCGCCTGAGACTCAGGCCACTCGCTCCCTCCACGCTCTTCCCCTGCTGAGCGCCGGGCCCTCGGCGCGGACCGGCCGGGAACGGGGTCACGGATGGGGCGGGGCCGCTCCCGCAGGAGGGACCGGGAGCTCCCCCGGTTGGTCCGGGCGGCCGGGAAGCCGAAGCGGGTCGCGCTGCCCTTGAGCCCGGGTCACCCGAAGCTGGACTGGCCCCGAGCCGGTGGTTAACCTGGCAGCGTGGGTGACGTGCCCACCGCGTCCCGTGCTTGCAGGAGTGAACTACGTGCTGGGGGCGGCTGGCGCCGCGCTCGGGGAACGTGGGCCCCTTCCTCTCCTTCCCCGCCCCAGGCCTGCTGCCAACTTCCAGGCTGCCCCTCTCCCGCCGCGGTCGGGGAGGCTTCAAACGCCACCAGCTGCGAGGACCCCGCCCACCGCGCCCCACCCACCCCACTGTCTGGGCCTCCGGAAGAAAATGCCGGGCCGCTCCCGCCGCGGTCTCCCCGCCCCGGCCCGCCAACTTGCCCTTGAGTCTTACTGGTGCCGCCACCCTCACTCACCCCACAGCCCTCGCCTTTCTTCTCCAGGCCTAAGCCATCGCCGGAGAGGCCGGTGCGTAACTTCCTACTGCCTCGAAACCGAGCGCAGCAAGCCCCTTTCCGGACCCTCGCCGGCAGCCGTTGACTCCGGGAGACAGGCCAGAGTCTGCAGCCCCTGGTTCATTTGCCTCGATGGACGTTCGAACGTGTCAGCCGCCCTCCCTGGCAGCCTGGAGAGTGAAAGCAGCCTAGGCACTCAACCCCTGTAGACTGAAGAGGGGTGAGTGGGGCAGCGTCGTGCTGCCCACGCGATTAAGAGCAGTCATTTCTCACCAAGTTAATATGGGGCCTGGGTAGAAAAAAATTCTCTTTCCAGGTAACCAAGAGAAACTGAGCCAGGCATTCTGGGTCACATGTCATGGTGAACTGTGAACCGGCGTGGACTTTCGAGTACCCAGAGTATCTGTAACTCTAACCCTAAAGTTCCCTCATTGATGGAGCTGTGCCCTCTGGGAAGACTGCACAGCGCGCTGTGCTGGGGTGGCTCTGTACGGCCCGCTGGGTCAAGTTCCTCTAAGAGGGTCTCTTCTTGGCAGGAAGTAACCATTCTTCTCCCAGGCAGATTGTGTTGATGACATTTAAGAGATTTGTGTTCTGACCAAATAATGATTCAGAATGTTCTTCCAGTCCCACCACATGTCACAATCAGTCACTTTATTAAGGATGGAGCTGGCCCGACACTGACTTAGCCACACATCCCCTCCCCGTCCCTCTCTAGCCAGCAGGATTCTGCCCAGTCTTCAAGGTTCCACATTTTTCCACTTCTTCATGACCTCTGCTGGGACACCCCAGCCTGCACACACATGGGGGGCTCCTACCAGTGGGCACTATCGTAGGCATTGAGTGGACAAGACATCTGCCCTACATGAGGGGAGGCCAACCTGGTCAAGGGTCTTCTGCACTGACACACACCTCACCCCATCCACAGTGCGACACAGTCTACAGGCATCTCGGAGTGTGGCCTCCCTGCGGGTTTTGGCTGTGCCCGGTGGCATTCTAAATGCAAAACTCAGCCTCTTGGCTGGTTTCTCAAGCATTTGATGATTGTTCACTGGAGGAAGCCTCAGGTCCGGCAAGTTTTATCCCAGCCCCACGTGGAAATATTCTCCAGATAAATACAGTTCTCTCCCCCAGAGAAAATCTACCCATGGCTGCGGGTCCCTGTTTTCCTTGCTAAATAGAATTTTGACAGAGGTGGCTTATGTATATATATGAGGGTGGATGGGCATCAAGTGTCGCATGGAAGGAACAGAATGAACACAAGCAGAGGAGGGAGGATCAGACCAGAGCAAGTGGATGCAGATGTGTCTGGGGAGTAAAGAGGCAAAGACTGCAGAGGTGGCTGAGGTTTCTGGAAAAGGTGGTGGATTGATAGCATGTGTTGACTCCAACTTCTGGAGCCTCCTGAAACAACAGTGTTTGTTTGTTGTCAGGTAGAAATTGGCAAGGACAGGGCGAGCAAGGCAGGAAGTAACAGCAACACGATTTTTGAAGCTAAGATACTTAGCAGACCTGAGGAAATGAAATCCTGTTATGTAGCTAGGAAGAAAAGCCAAGAAGAAACTCTGCGGAATCTCCAGAAGGTTCAAAAATGGATGGCACTAGGTACCTCTGGATGTGGGTGTGAATAGGGGGCTAAAATAAGAATAATTGGCTACAAGTCTGCTTAAGAAGCACTCAGATGCCCAAATCCCCCCACCCCCAATTCCGTGCAGCCTCCCCCATCCTGACAAAAGACTGGATGTTTATTATCTGAAGAAGGTAAAAGGGTGTATCTTGGGCTGGGAGCCACCAGGCACAGTTAAGGTCAGAGGTGCCATAACAGGAACAGGCGGGTGAAATGAACGTACAGATATGGGACACTGAGACCACCTCCCAGCTCCCTTTTGGGAATCAGAATGCAGGCAGCCAGGAGACTGGAAGGGTCTTTCCTAGGGCATCATCCCAGGCCAAGGAGAACACCTGAACTTTCTGACATCTGCTGTTGCCCAACTAAACAGCCAGATCACCCTGGAGGGAAGGCCACAGTTAATGACCCCCACGCATGTGTACAGAGCTTCTAATTGGTCTGTCACAGAGAACCAAAGCTGACCTGGCATTTCAGGAAATCCTGTGTCATGAAATCTAAAGCCCCAATAGGTTTTTTTAAAGCAACTTGGAGGAAACAGAGACTATGCAGAGAGAAGTACACATCAACATAACTATCAATAATGTCATCAGAGAAATTAAAGAAGATATTGCAACCCAGCAAAGGAAGACACACAGACATTCAGAGAGCAAACAAAGAGTTCTTGGAAATTTAGAATAAGGTAGCAGAAATGAAAAAACCTGCAAGAGAGGGATTGGAAGGTAAAGTTGAGGAAACTTCTGTGAAAGCAGAAAAAAAGAACCCCAAAAATGGGAAATAGGAGAGAAAAAATAAAAATCAGAGGACCACCCAGAAAGTCCATTGATTAAATAGTAGGAAACCAAAAAAAGTGATCAGAGAAAACAGGGGGGAATCATCAATGAATTAACCCAAGAAAAGTCTCCACAACTGAAGAACGTGTGTTGAAAAGGCACACAAGGAGGCCAGCACAATGGGAGAAAACAGCCGTACCCCAAAGCATGTCGCTGTTCAGAATAATGGGGACAGAAAGTGTCCTGACTTTAGAAGCAGGTCACATAGAGGCAGTCAGGAGTCACAGTGGCTGTGGGCTTCTCCACAGCAACAAGTAGAAGATAGAAGGCAGGAGGCCAAGCCTTGAGAAATCTAAAGGAAAATTATTTTCCAGTCTTTACCCAGCCAAAGTATATACCAAGTATTTTTAGATGCATGAGGTCTCAAAAAATTGACCTTCCATGCATCCTTTCTCATGGTAGGAAGCTGCTAGAAATCATGCTTCACCAAGAAAGAGAAGTATGTGATCCAGAAAGCAGACATTCAACACAGGAGGGAGGAGAGAGGCACAGAGGGCCTCCAGGCCAGGCTGGAGCAGGTCAGAAGCTCTGGGGACACTTCTTCAGGAGGTGAAATAGATAGAATCTCTGTATTGGTCAGGAGTGGCTGGGCGGTGCCGCAGTACAATCAACCTGCAAATCTCAATGGTTTCTTTCTGGCCATGCTGTGTGTCCATAGTGAGGCTCCTGAGGACATCCAGGTTGATGGAGCAGCCTCTGTGTAGAACATACCATGGCAGAGGGACAGGGAGAGCATCAACCCAGAGGTATCACTCATGCCTTCTTTCCCACACGCAAAATACACTTTCCCCGTCTGCGAGTGGGCCTGATTCACTCTCATGAACCTTTTAAATGTGAATCTAGAAGCGAGAGACAGGAAACAGAGAGTGGAAGGGTGACAGGGATTCGAGGTGAGGGAGATTCTGCAGCGTCCAGGTCCAGGTCCAGGACCTCTGTAGGAGGCTCAGCGGTTTCTTCATGTGATGCATGTGGCTGGCTCGTGGGGTTCTTCTTGGTCTAGAGACCTATAACCTAAAGATAAATCGTCTGCGGCCCCATCCCACCCTCAGCCCCAGTACACAATCCCAATGCACAGTGGTGGAAAGGGACAGAATAACACAAGAGCCCAATTCAGAAAGGGGAGAGGTGGGAGATACCCAGCAGACAGTATCCGTAGCAATCCTGAGATCCCACTGTACAGATATTGCCCCCATCCTGAAGTGAAAGTGTTCCTTGGATAGTCTCAATCCTGCTCCCTGGGAAGGCCTGGCTTGTCCACTGTTCTATGGGGCCCTGCTCCACCCTTGGGGAGTTCTTCCTTTGCCATCATCCTCCTTGGCTGTACTGGGGGGCACTGGGAATGTGCCCTCATTGGGGGCTGAGCAGTTTTCTCAGCCCACATCTTGCCTTTAGACAGTTGAAAACCAAGGATTATCTTAAATTCCAACCACAAACCCTATTAGTCCTTGTACATGGTTTCTTTGGCAGTATTGGTTTCTCAAAAATTTAGTTAATTTCTTATCTAATCTGTTTGATTCCAGTTATCTTCATTTCCAGTAACCACTCACAGTGCTTTTCAAGACATGCTTCTCTCTTAATTGCAGGTTCTTTGAGCCTCTTGGTCTTTGATGGTAGAGTAACTCCCTTAAATCTCTTTTCTCTGAAACTTCTGAGTTATCCCAGGTGACAGTTTACCACTGGATACATGATGGCCATGCTTCCAGCCTCCACAATGAGTTTTCTCACTGCCTGCTCTATCAGCTTTAAGCCAATATGACGTATCTTGTTTTCTGTTGCAGCAATGCCCCGCTCCTGATTACCATTCTCTGTATCAGTCATGAGCAGCTAAGTTATGCTACAGTAACAAATAGTTCTAAAAGCTCAGTGGCTTCAAATACCAAAAGTTTATTTCTTAGTACATTGAGCGTTGGCTGGGGACTCTGCTCTGTGGCATGATCACCCTCACGTTAGCACCCAGATCAATGGGGCAGCCACTCTGGAACATTGACTGTCACCATGTCAGTGGGAACAAGTACTTCCTGGAAGGTCTTGCATTGGCAATTAAATGCTTGGCCTGGAAATGTTGCACATCACTTCTGCTCAGAACTGGTCACATGGACCATCCTGTAGGTGCAGACCCATGATGTGCCCAGAAGGCAAGGCACTGAGCTATTCAGTGAGGCATTAATGGTTTCCACAAAACCTGGTGTGACTTGAGAGGATACTGAGAAAACTGGCGAAGAGTTGGGGTTGAATTAATGGTAAGTAGATAGAAAACTAAGTGAACAGAGAAGAAGACAATCAAGGAAGAGCTCCAAAGAAAACAAAAAAAGGACAGTCCATAGTAGTTGACCGCTTGGCTTGGTTGCACAGAATATTTTTGTAATGATAATAACAAACATGGAGCATTGACCTGATGAACTGTTCTGTGTCGCTGTCATGGAAGAATGGGGCCCTGTGAGCTGTGTGCATGGGTAGAGGAGGAGGGAGGAAAGGGAGCGAAGTCCTCATCTACGTACCCGGAGATCAACTGACAGCACCCCAAACTGAAGACCCGAGAGGTAGCAATGTGGTCATGCTGTGGTAGGCAGGATTCTAAGATGGCCGCAACATTCCAGCCCCTGGTCCACACTCCCTTTCCCAGTCAGTCAAACACTAATCTAGGTGTATCTGTGAAAGAATTTTGCAGATGTGATTAAGGTCCCAAATCAGACCTTAATATGGGGAGATTATCTGGGTGGGTCTAGTGGTCAGAGATGGGGAGGTCAGAGAGATTGGAAGCATGAGAGGGAATTGAGGTGAAGGAGATTCTCTGTTGCTGGCTTTGAAAATGGAGAAGGCCACATGGTAAGAAACCCTGGTGGCTTCTGCTAGCTGAGTGTGTCCCCCAGCTGACAGCCAACTGGAACTGGGGACCTCAGCCCTACAACCACAAAGAACAGAATCCTGTCACAACCACATGAACTTGGAAGAGGGCTCCGGGCTCCAGAGGAGACCATGGCCCAGGCAATACCTTGATTTTAGCCCTGTGACACCCTGAGCAGAAAACTCAGCTACACCATGCCCAGATTTCTGACCTACAGAACCGTGAGATCACAAATGAATATTTTAATCCACTAAGCTTTTAGAAATTTGTTACGCAGCAGTAGAAAACCAACGCACATACTATTTGAGTCATGGAAATAATCAGGTAAAAGAGGCAAGAGGGATTGTCTGGGGAGGGAGTAGGGTGAGGCACTGCTGTGTTTCATAACAAACATTGCAGCTTTAAGTGATTTGCATGTATAACTTTGATGTAAAGAAAAACTAAAGTTAAAAGATTGTGTCAGAGACTACCAGCCGCCCAACTGCTATAGACTGAATGTGTCCCCTCAAAATTCATTTGTTGAAACTTAACCCCCAGTGTGATGGTGTTAGGAGGTGGGGCCTTTGGGAGGTGATTGGGTCATGAGGGTGGAGGCTTCGTGATTGGGATTAGTGCCCTTATAAAGGAGACCCCACAGAGCTCCCTTGCCCCTTCCACCACGTGAGGACACAGCGAGAAGCCAGCCGTCTGTGGATGTCCTCCCAGACACCAAATCTGCTGGCACCTTGATCTCGGACTTCCAGCCTCCAGAACTGTGAGAAATAAATGTCTGTCATTTATAAGCTGACCAGTCTAGGGTATTCTGTTATAGCAGCCCTAACGGACTAAGACACCAACTAAATCTGTCTTCTCTTTCCATAGCAGTGATTGACCACACTTCTCCCACTCCTGTGCAGTTAGGTGTGACCAGGTGACTACATTCCCAGCGTGGAATCTGAGTGGAGGGGCTATGGGCTGCTTCTGCACTGGGGCTTTTAAGAGAGTAGGTCTCCTTCCTGCATGTTCTCTTTCCCCTTCGGCCAGCCTGATGCTTATGACAGCAAAGCCCTAGGGGATGATGGAACCACCCAATAGAAGAGGCTGGGACCCAGAATTCTGGCCAAGAGCACTCTCCTGGATGGTCAGTGTGTTTGAGCCATAATAATTCAGAGCCTACCTGTTACTGAAGCTTAGCCTACCCTAATATGAAGGTGAAAGGAGATGGAAAGGATGGAGGAAAAGCAACAAAAGAAGGTATATGGAGAGAGGGCTTGGTGCCAGGCAGACTGAGAGCTGTGCTTTGTTCTGTAGTGTTCTCTGGGATTGGCTTCCTGGTGGCAGCCCAGCTGTGGGGTACCAGCTCTAGGCATCATGCTCCCTCATCCCCAGAGCAGCCGCTGCCTGTAAGTCGTGCATCTGCTTACAAGCCATGGCCTAGAGCTGGGCTGCGGGTGGCTGGGGTTTATCCAGGACCATCTCATGATGTTCTAATGCTCAGTGCCTCCCACGTACAGAGGGCAGGCAGAGTCCTCTTCACCCAGCCCTGGGGTCACAGTGGAAGAGAGTCCTCCACGCACTCTCTCACCTGTTTCTATCTATCTCTTGGCTTACTCACAACATCGTGAAGAATCATTCGCTCCACAGAGGACTTTGACCCCAGAGCTTTTGCAGTCCTCAAGTCTGACCATTTCAGAATTGGATGGTTGGATGATGACTGATCGAAGCCCTGATCATCACAGTCACTGATGGCTTGGCATGTGAAAAGGGAAACAAGCCATTCTCTGTTGTATGACATAGGAGTGGGGGAGAACACTCTGTTTTCATGTCCCGTCTCCCAGTGGTCCTGGAGTGCAAAATAATTCATCAGGTCTTAAATCATGAAAGCTGACTTCACATCTGGTGCACTTTTACATGGGGAAAGATTAAAACCAGAAATGCGTCCGAGACTAAGTCATCGAAAGACCAAAGAGACACTTACAGTGTCTGTACAAATGTAGGAGGAAAGCATGTTAAAATGATGGATGGTCCCTTCCAGGCTTGCTGGAGCAGATGGCTCCCACTCCTAAATACAACTGACGTGGGATTCCGCCCTCCTTCATGGTGATCTGGGAGGGTCTGTGGTCTCGATGCTAATTGTCCATTCTTCTGTGCATCCCCCCACTCTCACCCCTCAGTCGTCTGCCGTTCGTAACTTGTAATCCTCTCCCTGGGTGGGTGCTCAGGGTCAAATGCTGCATTTCATCCTTTTGTCCTGACTCAGATTCCTGCCAAGACCTGGTCAATAACAATAAGCCCCAACCTTCAGGAACACTTCAGAGCTCCTCTGACACATTGACACACATGGGAACGCTACAAGGAAGGTGCCATTCCTTTCCATTTTACAGGTGAGAAGGCTGAGCCTCAGTCAGGCTGAGAGACTTTCCCAAGGCTACACATAGCAAGATGCAGAGCCTGGAGTGTCAGCTCGGAGTTCCTTCACCTCACAGTGCTGCCTCCACCCCCAGCCTACGGGAAGCTAGCTAAATAATGTGGGGATTTATCAAATCAATTCAATCAGAGCAAGTTGGTCCATTCTGGGATCTCATGGGAAGCATGTCTAATAAGTATTCCCATTAATGGGATTGGGAGGATTTGCCATGAACGATGTAGGATAAGACTCTAAGTCTTGGCTGTTTGCGTGTAGGACTTAGTGAGGAACCGAAGGATGGCAAGGGTTAGCTGATAGGATACAAATGAAGCAGTCTTCTTTTTTGTTAGTGCTGAAGGGAGTACCAGGCGATATTATATAGGCATCAGAAAATCACAGAAAGTGGGGCCGGAAACGATGTGCTGGGTCATGCCTCTCCTGGGCAGGTGAGCCCTTCAGTATGGGCACACAGGTCTGTTGACACCTTCGGAGGAACGTCCATCGGTCGTTCACATCCTCCGTATGTTCAGCTGGTTTCCTAGGCTCTGGGCTCCCTATGTAAGACAGTACATTGAGAGAGTCAGTAGCTATTAAACCTGATTTTATAGTGAAACTAGTTGATTTAAAATATTTTCAAAATGTAGTATGGGTTGGTTCTGTCTACTCGAGCCTCTTTGAACTGGAGCTTTCCGATTTGGGATTTGGTATGAAATTACTTTCAAATGTAAAGCAGAGAGCTGCACAGCCAGGACTATTGATATTCCAGGAAAAAAGAAATGTTTTCCCCTAAGGAAAAGGAAAGGAGAAGCAAGTGGAGGTTAGTGAAATGTAAGCACGGAGAGTGACCCCCCTCAGAGCCTTGCTGCACCCCGGATATGTCTCATAAGGACCTCTGCAGCAGAGAGAAGGAAAAAAACCCTAAAATCCCTGACTTTCCCAGCCTCCCTTGGAGCTGGGCATGCCTCACGACTCCATTTGGACTGATGGGATCTCCGAAGGTGATTTTCAGGAAAGCCCCGTACAGAGAGGGGTGACCCTTATTGCCTTCTGCTCTCCCTGCACCCCTTGCCCAGGACCCAGAGCCTTGCTGGAGCTCCAGGAGCTGCCCCGAGGCTGAGGAGCTGCTGTGCTGACCCTGCTGCCAACCTCTGGGGTGCCTTCAGGAGAGAAAAAAAGGAGCTCCTCTCTTCCTGAAGCAGGCTGTGCTGGGTTTTCTGGAGCACGCAGCCCCTCCAGTGTGATGCCTGGAGCAGGCATGCCCCTCTGCAAAAATGCAATATGCAGAGCCCTCAGCCCTTAGGGGCTCCCTGTAGGAGGGCCTGGGTGGACAAGGCCTGGAGAAGGACAGTCGGCTGCTTGGACGAGAGAACTGCCTGGCTGTCCTCTGGGTGCCCTGGCAGTGACAGCGCCGCAGCCACCTCTCCTTCTGCAGACACTGCGGCTCCTCCTCTCTACTTGCTTTGCACCTTGGCTCTTCCCACCTCAGGGCTTCCTCTCACAGCGATTTTCATGTGCTTCAGCTTCACCACCGGCTGCTGACCCTCTCAGTCAGCAGGGACAGACCCCTAAGAGGAAATCTGATGGACGGATGGACAGCCCTGCTGGTGGGTGGTTCTCACAGCAGACCTCTGTGCAGGCCCTGGTCGGTGGAGAGGCTGCCCTGGTGAAGATCTTGGATCCGCTCTGCTGCAGGAGAGCGTGGTGAGAAGCTCACAGCTGGAGCCAGGGAGCTTCCTAGAAGGGCCATGCAGAGGAGGGGGAGGTGGGTCTGAGTTGGAGTCCCAGCTGGACCACCTCTACCACCTGGCATCCTCATCCTAAAATCAGAAGCATCCTCCTCCCTCTCATGCTGGGCCATGGCAGGATTAAACACCTCAGTGCTAGGAAGGGCTCCACACAGTGCTTGGTCCAAAGGAGACACCCACTTGTGGTGGCAGAAGGGGCACAAGGACAGAGTGTGGGCAGGGCTGTGCTCGGAATGCCAGGACCTCCAGGACGTCCTCAAACTCGGGGGGTGCAGACGAGGGCCAAACAGCTCCTGCTTTTCTCCCCAACATTTTATTTTGAAAGTTTTCAGCCATACAGAAAAACTGAAAGAGGAATACAATGAACACCGTTTACATAGATTCACCAATTGTTGAGTTTTTGCCACATTTTATTTATTTATTTATTTATTTATTTATTTTTTATTTTTATTTATTTATTTTTCCCCCCCAAAGCCCCAGTAGATAGCTGTATGTCATAGCTGCACAGCCTTCTAGTTGCTGTATGTGGGACGCGGCCTCAGCATGGCCAGAGAAGCGGTGCGCCGGTGCGCACCCGGGATCCGAACCCGGGCCGCCAGCAGCGGAGCGTGCGCACTTCACCGCTAAGCCATGGGGCCGGCCCCCATTTTATTTTACTTTATTTCTCTTTCCAAATATCTATCTATATCTACTCTTTTCCTGAATCATTTGAAAGTACGTTGCCAACACCATGACGCTTCACCTCTACATACTTCCAAAAATAAGGACTTGCTGCCTGAGAAGCCACAAAGCCATTATTGCACTTAAGAACTTTATCATTAATTTATGAAGAGTATAGGTGGGGGCACAATGAGGGAGTCACCAGGGTCCAGGGTATCTTATTGTCCCCCTGCCGTTCTTGTCTGGACCTAAAGCACCAACAAAGGGGCATCAGGGGTTTTCCTGCCTTTGAGAGGTTTGGTCCCAAGACCACAGCCCTCAGGCCTCACCCTCAGCCACCTCAAGCCACAGGGCTGTCCTCAGATCCACAGCCATCTATAGCCTGTCCCCACCTTGTCACCATCTCATTCTTTCTTATAAAGGCAGAAAAGAATACCCCTCTCCTCCTTCCAACCGCCCTCCAGGAGGAAGGCGATTACGTCGGGAAGAAATTGGTGGTCACCAGCCAACAGCCTACATTTGTCCACCTGCTGATGACACCAGCACTCAGGCTGCTCAGCCTCTTATGTAGTCCCTACGATGGCCCCATGATATAGACTGAACGTTTGTGTCCCCCCAGATCCGTATGTTGGAGCCCTAATCCCTAAGTGATGGAATTAGGAGGAGGGGCCTTTGGGAGGAAATTAGGTTTAGAAGAGGTCATGAGAGTGGGGACCCCATGATGGGATTAGTGTCCTTATGAGAAGAGGAGGAGACACGAGAGAGCTCTCTCTCTCTCTCCACCATGTGAGGACCAGGAAGAGAATTCTCACCAGATGCTGAATCTGCCGACACCTTGATCTTGGACTTCCAGCCTCCAGAACTGTGAGCAATAAATGTCTGTTCTTGAGCCATCCAGCCTGTGGCATTTTGTTATAGCAGCCCGAGCTGACTGAGACACCCATGATGCAGGAATCATTATCCCATTGCACAGGGGGAAACCAGCTCTGAGAGGCACAGTAGGCCACATTAAGGCCACACCCAGGGGTGGGGTTGGAGCCCTGTTCAGATTCCAAGCCCAGTTTATCAGCTAGAAATGCTTTGGGCTGCAAGTAACAGAACCCAGTCAACAGTTATTTAAATAAATAGGGGTCTCCCATAATAAGATGTGAGGAGGTGCGCCTTCTCAGGGCTGGAGACACGGCTCAAGGGTGCCCACAGGGATTCATCTCCTTCTCCCTGCCTCTCCACCATCTTTAAAGTGTTGGCATTCTGCTCTAGAGACACTGGCCACAGCTCTAGGTCTGCAGTTAGGGTTAGAAGCTGGGGGGCAGGGGATGGTAGAGGCACGTGACCTTCACCCTCTGTGAGAAAGCAGCACCTTCCCCAGACTTCTGCTTCACCTGGCCCAGCCACGCCAGCAACAGGGTAGTCTGAAGCAGTGAGTCTCTGACTTCTCAGCCCTTGTGGTGGGAGGCAGCATGGGCCAGGGGCTGGGCATGTCCAGTGCTGGCCACCTCCAGCGTCTCCTTACAGATCCTGCCTTCTGATTCAGGATGTCTGCCAACTTGGGACAGCTCAGGGGACTCACTCAAATTCACACTGCCCTGTAAGGTTTAATTGGATACTTAGCAAATGAGCATGCTCTGATGTGCGGGTGTTATTTTCCTAGTGAGGATGAGCGGGAGATGCAGTGTTCCTATTTCCATACCTCTGGGCTGCCTCTGAGATATTCCAGGGTTTTCCTGATGAGGGTTGCTGGCTGGTTTGTTGGAGGGCTGGCATGGGCATGGGATTTTCAAGCTCACAATGAACATGGTCGAGGTGGGTGTGACCCCAAAGAGCCTCCTCACAGCTGGGATGAGGGATCCCCTGGATCTAAAGGGAGTGCGTCCTCCAGTCCCTCTTCCTTCAGCTATGCAGTGTGGCTCTGTCTTCTCCCACTAAGATGAATAGAGCTGCACAGGGTCACCCTAAAGCAGCCCACAGCTTTGAGTGAATCCTTTTCCACACAGCTGTTTCCTGGTTCGAGACACTGCCCACCCACCCCATGGGGCCCCCAGGTGGTAACCTGCCCCTCATCTGCCCTCACTATCCCGAGGGACGCCCTGCTCTGTGGTTTCTGTACACTGCTCATGCAGTTCTCAAGACCTCAAGAGCCACTCCCCAGGGAAATGTGGGTGCATTTGCAACTGTGGCCAGCATGACCTTTCCTCCTTCAGGTTAGCTGGAGACACACACAGAGTTCAATGTTTCTCCCGAAAGCCAAAGTGGCCGCAGCATTCTTATTTGGAATACTATCATAAAGTCAATTTAGTTCCACAAATGTTGGCTGTATACAGGCATTGAGGTACGGCTTCTGGGCTAAGTACTGAGGGTGCCAAAATGCAGAAGGAGCTTACAGCCAGGACACTGCCAGGACCCTGTGCAGAGAGAAGCCAGCAGAGCTGGCAACAGCCAGGATGGACTTGTGGGAAGGTGAGGTGAGTGTAGGGGCTGGGTGAGTTAATGGGAGTTTGTGGGTCCATCAGAGACAGAAGGGTATTCAGGTGTGATGGCAGAAACAGCCCAGGACCAGCGAGGTGTGCTCAGGGGACAGGAAGTTCCACCCAGCTGGAGGACAGTGCTCTAGGCGGCAGGTGACACCTGCTGGAAGCAGGGGTCCCAAGGAGCTTGGCAAGAGGAGTTGGCCCATGCTGGCTGGATGCCATAGGGAGGGAGGGAGAGAGAAGGAGGGACCAGGGAGCTTCAGGGATGGCTGAGAGGAGCATCCCCTGAGGGGCTGGGTCCTTCAAAGCTTGGCTGTGCTGTGTGATGCTGGGCTGACTAGTGAACCTCTCTGAGCCTGCTTCCCCATCTGAAAAGTGTGGAAAACACCTGTTGCGAGGAAGCATCAAATAATGTAATGCTCAGAGGCATGGGTATGGTGCCTACCATGTGGCAGGTGCATGTACCACAGCAGTTTTCTTCCCTCCTTCAAGTCTAGAGTCACCTTTAGCCACCAAGTGACCTGGAGACCTCATTTCATCAGGCAAGTTCAGGCCCCCTCCCCTGGCCCAGTTCCAGGTGAGACCCTTGGCCTCCAGGTCTGACCATGGCCCTGTCCCTAGCAAAAGCATTGTTTGCACCATGGAGCCTCTAGGCCCCTGGGTGGTGGCACAGGGAGCAGATGCTGGCAGCTGCTGCTGGCCTCACAATGTGGCTTTTGTCAGCCAGGGTGGCTGTGGAGCCCGGGAACGACCTGTGCTGGGGAACAATTCTCGAGGCTTTCCAGAGCGTTGCTGAGAGCTCTCAACAAAGCCTGCGAGAGCGGTTGTTGTGAGGCTTTGGGCAATTGCTTTTGTTATGCAAATGAAGGAGGAGGTTCCCGGCGCGCTCTCCCCTCTGTACACTAACCATTTTGCGATGCAGATGAAGACAGCCCTCGAGCTGGGCAGTGCGCTGCTACTCCTGGAGCTTGCCCTCCTCATCCCCACTCTGCTCCCCAGCCAGGCTCAGTGAGCACTGCCGGGCACCATGCCAGGCTTGAGACTGGGCTCTAGGGGACTTTCAAATTCAGCCAGGAGGCAACAGGTCCAGAGAAAAGAAGCGGGGGCAGGAGGACATCACCTTGAATCGAGCAACCAGCAGGGAAGAATGACACCAGGCAGCTAGGAGAGGCCCCTCTGAGCTGGCTCAGGCTTAGCTGGCCTGGGACAGCATCTAGGGTGGACAGCCTAGTAGGCAGAGGGGCTGCACGTGCCAAGGCCCCAAAGTGGGGTGGCCAGTTCCAGGGTGAGACTGGCTGGTGGGAGGAGGGCCCATCCATGGGCTCCTGGGCCTGTGTGGCCAAAGGGAAGGGCCTGAGCCCCAGACTGACACACTCAAGCACCCTTCCGGTCCACAGCACGCTAGCCTGGACGGTGATTTGGCCAATTTGGCAAATTTCCAAATTTCTCTGAGCCTCAGTTTCTTCATCTGTAAAACATGGATACGAATAGCCTCTATCATAGGGTCGTGGTGAGATGAAATGAGATAATCCAGATAAAATACTGAGTTCAGTGCCTGGCACGTGCAATGGCTGATAACAATGAACAGCAATTTGACAATATTTACCAAACTTAGAAATGCATCCACTCATTTCCCAATAAAGCTACCTCTAGGAATTTTTCCTACAAATATTCTCACATGTACAAAATGACATATGTTCAAGGTTATTCTTCACAGATTTCTTTGTAGCAAGCAGCCAGAGATTGGAAATGGTTTAAGTGTCCATCTATAGGGGTTGGTTAAAGGGATTATGGTCTGTGCACTCATATAACAGTGCTCGCCAGCTGAAACAAGAATGAAGGTGCTCTCGTGTACCCATACAGGGGAACTGACTGCGCAGGGGCTGGAAGGGATAAACCAGCACTCTGCACAGTGAAGTCAGTGCCCTATGAAAGGACTGGGGCCGAGCATCACAGGGGCCTAGGGTCCACTGGCCCAGGGAAGAGGGAGGGCATGCCGGGAAGGGTGGTGCGCAAGGCCAGGGTGGCAGCCGCACACACACACCTGGAGGTAGAGACATCTCCTGCAGTGACGGACTGTCTTGGGACGAGGTGGCACACACAGCTCTGCAGTGATGGAATAACACAACCAGTCACCATGGCAACAACTGGCAGTTGTAATTTTCAGAAAGTGGGCAGTGCCCAGAGCACAGGAAGAGTCTGCAGGCTCCCAGCAGGGCTGCCTCCGGGCAGCGCCTTGGGAACCCTGGGTGTGCATGTGGCACAGCAGTGTGGTTCCCGGGCCTCAGTCTCCCCATCTGTAAAATGAGGATCTGACTGGTGACACCTCTGCACCATGGTACCTGGAAGGAGAGATTGAGAGAAAGGCTGGGAGCATGCTTTAGAGCAGGCACAGGGCTCTGCAGACGCAAAGGCTGTTAGCCTCCCAAAGCAGGCCCAGAGGGACAGCTTCATCCCTTTTCTGTTCCCTATCGACCTCATTAGAGATGGCTATGTGCAGCCCTGAATTTCTGTCACCAAAGCATCTTCGGGATAAATAAATATTGACTAGAGAAGAGGAAGAAGGAAGATTGCATTTCCTTTTGGCAGGACGCTGCCCAGCCACACTGCTCATGGGGGCCCTCTCCATGAACCCAGGCGTGAATCCCTGCCTGGTGCTGTCCACCTGCTTTCCAAGTCCCTTGCCCCCACCTCCCACCCCCCACCCCCAGCCCTTCCAGCTTGGAAAGTGTTTGCAAAGTCATTCTACCATTCTTGTCTCCCCAGGAAGCACCACCTGGCCGCAGGCCTTGCCCAATGGCATGGAGCCAAATTCCCGTGGGACGTGGATAGCTGTGTGGGGTGGGCTATGATGGTGGTGCTCAGCACCTTCCAGGCCTGGCCCTGCTGGGAAGGGCAGCAGATGATCTCTGACCTCTGGGTGGGGCCACCCCAGCCCAGCAGGCAGCCACTCCTCTGTCCACATGGGCCCAGGACGCACAGGGCTCTGTTTCCCCTGTGGAGACTGACCTTGTAGATCAATATAGAGGACAGGAGCAGGCAAGGATATGAGGGGCCCCAAGGAGGGGAAGAACCTGGAAGGGCCGCAGTCTGCCCTTCTCTCCTCCCCCAGATTCTCCAGGTGGACCCCTACTCCTCCGCCAGGGCCTGGTTGGGGGGCTGGCCAGGCTGGCTCCAGGCAGCGGCAGCCTCCCTGTGCCCCCTTCCCCACTGTTGTCTCACCAACACCCCACAGTCTGCTCATCAGCCTTGTCAGGGGTCTCTGCACTTGTCCTCCCCTGCTCTCTTCAGGGCCCTACTCTCCAGGGTCATCAATAGCATAGTTCTCAAACTGTGGTCTGGGGTGGACAGGGAGGGTGAGCTACACTCAGTGGGCAACAGTGACCACTCTAAAGCACCTTTTTTTTTTTTTTTTTGCTGAGGAACTTTAGCTCTGAGCTAAGCTAACATCTGGGCCAATCTACCTCTATTTTGTATGTGGGTCTCCCCCACAGCATGGCTGAAGAATGGTGTAGGTCAGTGCCCAGGATGTGCACCCACGACCCTGGGCCACTAGCGCAGAGCATGTGGAACTCAACCACTACGCCACAGGCTGGCCCCTAAAGCACCTTTTTAAAAACAGTAAAACACAGGAGTGTTATGAATAGCGTAGAATCCATGTGAGGTTCTCGGTAAAACGACGTCTTGTTCAGGTGGCTTCGTAGGATGCTCTCTTGGGTCTTATTCACTCTTGGTTGTTGGGGGCGGGTTTGGAGAAAAGTCTGAGACCCCTCCCGGTGTGAATTGGTGTCCTGTGCCTTTCACAGACACCAGGGCTAGAGCCTGACCGCCCATCACTACAGGAACAGTTTTGTCTTCCTCGGAGGGATTTCCAGGTGGGGGCGTGGTTTTGAGCGGCTAGGCTTTGAAGGAGCCTGAGGTCCCCCGCTGCCCACCCCCAGGAGGAGTCAGACTCTGACGCCCCTCTTCCAGCGGAGTGGGCCTAGACGAGCGGCTCTGTGCTCTCGCGATAACCCCTCCCCCGGGAGCCGTGACGCCTGTGGGCTTGGCTCGGGGGCCCGCAGTTGGGTGTGGGTTGGAGTCTCTTTATGCTGCACAGTAACTCAAAAAATATCCCGCGTGGACTTGAACAAACCAAGAATATCTGCCTCAGGCTAATGACAGAAATATTATGAGAAATTAAGCATCTGTCATTTAGCTATTAGACTTTATTTTAGGTTGAAGCTATTTAGAGATTATGTTTCTTTCATAAGCGCCACCTCGCAGCGCTCTCCTGGGGCTCTTTGCGGCTTTGGGGACAAGCGTTGGACCTCTCAGGCCTCGGTGCCCCTGGCTGAGATTCCAGGGCGGGGGCTCAGGGCCCTGCTCAGCTAGCCGCTCACAGCTCAGCACGTCCAGCAGTCTAAGAGAATTTCCTCTATTTCTCCACGGTCTCTTTCCCGCTCTCCCCAGCCCCCATTGCCCACTGAGGTCCTGAGGACAGGAAACCCCAGTGCCTTCTGACTTTGCCCTAACACTGGGTGCTGTGGAGGGAGCAGGGTGTCAGAGGTTCCCCACTCGTGTCTGACAGAGCCCTGGAACCCAGAGCAGTAAGCTCCAGAAGCAGGCGCGCTTCATCTGACCCCTGGCTGGGGACTAAGCAGGGAGCCCTCCACAACCAGAACAGCTGAAGAGGCGTGGGCCACCCTGGCACGTGGCCCAGCCATCAGGAGGCTTGTTCAGAGCCTGTCGTCCCTGTGACCCCTGCCCACTCAGTGCCCAGCACACTGCCCCCAACCCCTGCTCCCACGCCCCTCCCCTCCCCCAGTAGCCTGGCTGCCTCACATTCCCAGGGGAGATCCCAGTGACTCTGTCTCCCCAGGGATGTCTGTACCTTAAGTGCTTCGGGCATGCCTTTGTCTTTCTGGCCCACTGTCTCCACTGCACAGATGACAACACTGGCTCAGAGAAGTGACATGTGCCTCCCCTGGCCGCCTCCGACCTCCTGGCCTCACTCCTTTCCCCAGCCACACCAAGGGTCATGACTTCCCCTATCTGGGGAAGAGCGCGGAATCCTGCTCTGCAGAAGCTCATCCCTGGTGAGCCAGACTCCAGGCTGGGGTGGGGAGCGCTGAGCCACCCTCCAGCGAGACTGCATGTTGCACTTTGCAGAATGTGCCATTCCTCCAGGCCCTCGCACATGCTGTTCCCTGGCCTGGACATCCTTTTCCTGCTCTGGGTGCTTTCTCTGCCTACCCACTCTCCCAGCAGCCTGTGCACTGGGCCATCATTTACCGCTGAATGTATTCATTTGCCCACTGGCCTTCCTCCTAGGCTGTGAACTTCTTGGGGGCCAGGCTGGGCAAGAGGGTCCCAGTATGGGGCTCATGGCATCTAGTGATGCCCCACTACCCCACAGTCCCCCTCCCCCACCCACCACCACACACACAGAACGGCCTGGAACGGGGTCACAGGTGGGGTGTGGATTTTCCAGGCCCAGAAGCATCTCCTCACCTACCTCTCCCTAATTAGGGGTTTGCTACTGTGATTTTCCTCTCCGGGGCCTCTCAGTGCTGGGGGCCTCCCTCCAGTGGTCTGGGGAAGTCCACCTCAGCAAACAATCCCACCTAATTATCCACAGAACTGAAATGGGTTAAAAACGTTGGGAGAACCAGGCCCAGGGAGAAAGGCCTTTTTGCATTTTCTTAAAAGCTTAATGTAAATCCAGTGCAAAAAGGAAATAAACATATCTGAGAGTATTGCTTCTTAAACTAAGTTTGACACATTACCACATCATTCAAAAAGAAGAACCAAAACAGACACCCCCCTGCATTTGTTTCCTAAGCATTTCAGTGAATGAAAAGCAATTTTCCTGCTAGGCCTTTTCAGGGAGAAACCGTTGCTCTGGAGCCTCCCTCCAGATGGCCTAATCCCTCGGGACCAGCTTCAGGCCTGGTAAGATCTCTAGGCAGGTTTGGAGGTCAGTTAAAGCCCTATGGACCCACATGGCTGCAGGGTCCCAGAGGAATCCCACAGCTGGACAGCAGTGGCAGATGGGCTGTCCCCTTCTGCCCACGAAGATCAGCGACCCCCACCCGGCAGGGGACAATTGGTGCTCGCTCACCAAGTGATGGCCATTTTTCTCAAATCCAGGCTGAGTTACTCAGGCAAAAAGCATCTCCCTTCCTTCTAGATGCTCTACTTAAAGAGGACACTCAGGCAGCTTGGAGAGTCCACCAGCACCACCTTCATCCTCCAAGGGAAGAACTGAGGAGGGGTCTTCCCACCCAGGGTCCAAGAGGGCATTCCTGAGAGCCTGGCTGGATACTCAGGCCCCTGACTCTGGCCCAGCTCCCAGAGCCTGCCCCACACAGGCTGGAGGGCAGCAGGCTGTGCAGAGGGTGTGCGTTCTGAAGGCTGACAACGGCAGGGGCAAGATGCAGGACGTGCACTTTCCCCACTGGGCACACCGTTCTGCTGCTCAGAGACTCATTCGTAAGCGAGGAACCTCAACAGTCAACGCTCTCCCTTGTCCAGAGGAGAGAAGGCTTGGGCTGAGGATAACCCCACCCCTACCCCAGCTCCAGCTTCTGGAAACTCCGGAGCCTCTCACACCCAGGGGCCTCTGGACAGGCCTCCCCCTGCCCAGCTGCTCACCAACTGCTCAGCCCTCTGAGGCCCCAGCCGGCGCTGTGGTGTCAGCGTTTGGGGGCTTCATGAACCAAATTTGTTTTAAAAAGGATGAAAATAGGTTGCCAGCTTTTTATTTTGTCAATTAAGGATGTTGTCACAAAAACAACCTCTATCTCCCATAGTCATTTCATTATAAAAGGATGTTTTAACATCTAAAAAAAATCTTATATTTTTAAAAAATACTTTCAGCTTCATAAAAATTGACCAGGCTGCCCCGTTTTCTCATTTCACCTGAGACCAGGGGCTCTGTTGGGAGCCCTGGAGGCAGCCTGAGTTGGCCCAGCTGAGAGGCCTGGCGGTGCCAGGGTGCCCTGGAGGCCCTGCTAGTTGGGAGACTGATGGCCAGGCCTCTGCTGAAGGTTGCCCGCACCCCAACGCAGCCCCCAGGTATTTCCTGGAGAGCACCTGGCCTGGGGCCCTGGAGGGTTGGGCAGGGTGCATCCTCCCTCCCCAGCCTGGTATCTCTGGCCTCCAGGGCTGGCACCACTGGCTGGCCAGGGCTATCCCAGACACGCGGCTGTGCTCCGAGCCAGCTGCCGCACAAAGCTGCATTGTTGGCCTCCGCCTGGCGGGCCAGCACGTGACAGCAGAGGGTGGGCGGCCGGCCGGATGGGTGTGCCCCACCGCCTTCCTTCTGGTCAGGACTCTGCATCCTTGCATCTGACCCCATGCAGCAGGAGCCAGGCCGGGCGGGGTTGAGGGGGACCAGTGGGGCAGAAGAAAACACAGAGTTGTAGTACCCTGGGAGAGGCTTCTTGTCCAGGGTGCTTGAACTGGGCTCCTTCTGGGTCTGCCTAGCACCTAGGCCCCGACTTCACCTGAGCCTCGTCCTTCTGTCTCTTCTCTCCATGAGAGGGCCTCTGACTCCAGCGCTCTCAGAGCCTTGGCCCTGGGGCACAGTTTGGGGCTGTGGGGTGGCTCCTGGGCCACACTCGGCTGAAAGGAGCAAAAGGGAGCCCCTGAACTCAGGGCTCCAGCCACCCAGAGGTTTGCCCCCTGGGAGCACGGCTTTCACACATAAAAGAAAATAGCAAGAATGCTCTACCCATGTCCACTGACTCCTTCCGTGAGCCCACAGACCTGCTCCAGGCTCTCACAAACTGAAAAAACCCAAAAAGTACCCAGACAAAAAAGCAGAGGGTCTTCCCCAGACCCAGTGTGTGCACATCCACCATTGTATTCCTCTCCTTCCCCAACTCTGGAATGATGGGGGAATGGTTGGTGTACAGGCATGCACCACATAACGACATTTCAGTTGACAGACCACATATATGGTGGTGGACCCCTAAGATTGATACCATATAGCCTAGGTGTGTAGCAGGCTATACCATCTAGGTTTGTGTAAGTACTGTAGGGGAGGAAGAAATTTTTCTCTGCCTTTCTAGGTTCTTCTGGCTGGTCTAAGAATTAAATTGACAGGAGACAGATTAACAGGAAACAAACAAAAGTTTATTAACATGTATACATGGGAGAAACCCAGGAAAACTGAGTAACTAGCAGAATGGCTGAAGCCCTCACCTCACCATCCTCAGCTAGACAAAAGAAGATGTTGGAGGTGGGGAGAGTCAGGGACTTCAAAGGGAAGGAAGACAATTCACAGGTAAGTGGAAAGGAGCCAAGGTTTAGAAAACAAGTGTTTAGCCACACAGAAACAGAAGAACACAGAAGGGAGCCCAACAAACAGGCTTTTCTAGGATCCTCCCTGTCTACCACCTAGTTCATGTTATGCTAAGGTGATAGATAGCTCACTTCCTGAGACAGATTATTTTATCTAAATTCTTTTAGGCTGTTAAGGGGGAGGTAAAAAGAAAAATTTCTGAGTCTTTTCTTTCTTACAAACAATCAAGCTTAAATAATCCTTATGTTAAAGAGACACATTTTAGGGTGGCAAAGTTTGTTCCCCTTCAGTATATTCTATGATGTTCACACAATGACAAAATCAGCTAACGATACGTTTCTCAGCATGTATCCCCGTCACTAAGCGATGCATGCTTGTGTTACAAGGCATCTTCTACATAACACAATATTACACCATTTAAAAAATACTTATGAAGACCCCAAATGAATGTGAAAAGAATTCTCCCCCAGCCATTTCCTTAGAAGGCCCCATCTGGGTGGAGGAGCACCATCCTCCTCCTGGCCCTGGCCAGACCCCCAGGTGTCCCTCTAGAGTCCTCCCTCCCCTCGTTCCCTGCATCTCTCTGTCACACGCTATATGGGGGCCAGTGCCACTCTCAGAGCCCTCAAAAGGAGCCTTGTTCCAGAGCCTTCCTCCATCTGTGCCCCCTCCCCACGGGCAAGGGGTCTGCATGCTTAGGGGACATGCCCACCTAGAGCCTGCGCCCCTTCTAGGCCATGCAGCAGGTACCAGGGACCCGGGATTTCCCTGCCAAACACCCCCACCTGCTTCTTGGGCCTTCCCAGGCCTCTCCAGGGTCTCTTCCCCATGAGTGTGCACAGCTGTGGGCTGAGCAGGAGGTGGGAGCAAAGGGGGCAGGTGGAGCCAGGACCAGGGCTGCTTCCCTGGGCTGACATCAACAAGTCCAGGATGCTACATCTGCACCTGGCCTTCCAGGTGGTAGTGTCTTAAGGAGAGTAGATAGAAGGTATTTCATCAACACTGTGTCTGGCTTGACCCATCACTTTCCCACATTAGGATGTAGAGCAGATCAGCTTTCCTTGGTGCTCTGCCCTGCAGGCCTGAAGGACGCCTCGGCCTGTAGCTTTCAGATCTGTCCCCTCCATCAGCATCGCTGCCTGAGCTGGGGGCAGCGCGCCTCATCCTCTCCTTCCACTTCTGCTAATACAGAAGTCAGACCCTGCTCCTTCCCAGAGACTCTGCATGCTGAAAGAAAAGATCCAGTGGGGAACCTCGGGCCTGCCCTCACCCCTGCACTCCTCCTCGCCCCTTCCCCATGTGCTCAAGGCTTTTAACTTCTCTTGGTAGTCGTCACCCCCTGCCTTGCATGCCCCTCCCTCTTTGTCCCCACCATTCCCTTCTCCCCCTCAACCCCCCGGGAAGCACAGTGGCTTCCTTGCCCACTGACCATTCCCCACTTCCTTGCTGTTTGAGACCCACTGATTCAGGTCCCCTTCCTCCCACCAGTGACCTGAGCATCAGTCCTGACACATCATGGCCAGCCATTCTACCTTCACTCCCTCATTGGAAAAGGTTTCCTCTCTGATAAAATAGACTCACAGGAAGAAAGAGTCTAGCATGTTCTGCAGAACTTTGCCATGTCAAGATGTCACGTCTTTTACCGGTTGAGGGGGAAGCCACACCCTGAGGACGGCGGAGCCTGGCATATGGTGCCCTTGCCTCACTCTGCACTTCTTGCCGTGAGACGGCTCATCTCCAGCTGCTTCATCCAGCTTGAACCTAGGTCTCTGTCACTTGTAGCTGAACGCACCCTGCACCCAGCCTTGCCCCCTGCAAAGCCTCCTTGGGCCTTCTCGGGATCAGTTCCCCATGTCGCACTCAGCCCCCCACAATGTGTCCCTGAAGGGTGGAGGTCATCTCTTACCCACTGCCATGCCCTGCCCTCCCCAACCCCATGTTCCAGCTGTACGCCAGACGCATCCAATGGTGTACAATAGAGTTTGCTGAAGCAAAGCATTTCTTGTAAAACATCCACAGGTGAACCTGCCTATTTTGTTGTGCAGTATCCTTAAGGCCCATGTGGTGTTAGATTTCTGAACTAGGAAAACATTTCTCTCTCTTGAGATTAATTAACAGCTTCTATTACAGGCTCATAGTCTCTTAGGCACAGTTCTGAAATCTAAATATTTCTGAAAACCAAGACTTTTTCCGTAAGTTAGTAGCAAACTCATTTGGTGGCAAAACCTGACCTAGTCAAATAAAGGGATAGTTAAAGTCTCAGAGTGAATATTTACATATTTCACTGCAGAAATATGAAGGCGCTTAATATGGGTTGCTGCCCCGGATCCTGTTAGGGTGTTACTTAATATACAGTATAGGCACATTATTACTGGTCTAAAATCCAATGTTCTGAATTCAGAAAAACGTTCCCCCAAGGGTTTCTGATAAGGAGTCGTGGGACTGTGTTAGACAGCAAAAGCTTCGAAATTGCCTTATTTTTCTTTTTTTTTTGCCCTGGCTGCCAAGAAGGTCAAATTTGAATAATCAAACTTATTCACAGCAACTAGCCTTTGCCTAATGCTTCTTAGTACAATTATCCTGTCTTTTTGTAACTTGCCTTTAAAAAATTTTCTGTGCAATATAGCTTTCTTAATTTGTGTCTTTTATTTTAACCTGCTTTACATTATTATTTTTTAAGCAAAATGAGCATAAACATCGCAAATGAGTAAATTCAGAGGATTCTATGGACTAATGGGACAGATGGCCCCAAAGTGTCCCTGTCTGCCATCCTGCCTCCTGGGGGATAGGGGTGGGGGTTGGGCTGACAGGATTATGGATTGATTCTCTCTGTGCCTCACGAACACCCAGGGGAAACGAGAGACACTCCTCTGCCATTCCTGACGACCCCCCTTCCTCAATGGCATCTCAGTCAATTCATCCACTCTTGATGTACTTCCAGCCACCACCAGGATGCAAGAAAAGGCCACTCAGGTCAGGGCAGCAGATTGCTTGCTTGCCGATTTGCATTGTTGACAAGCTTCTCACTAATTCTTCCATCAGAAGAAACCTGCTAGGGAACCTCAAAAATAACGTTTGCACGAGTCATACATTAGGAGTCGATTTTCATATAAAACCATTTGTGTGAATATACAGACAATAGAGCACACGTGCTTATTCACTACGTTAATAAGGGTGACAATTGCTAAATGGTGGGGATTAGGGGTGATTCTTTTCTTTTTTTCTTGACGCCATTATATTCTAAATTTTCAATGATGAGTATTATTTTTGTAATAACAATGAGGAATACAAGTTTGTTTTTAATCCCTTTTGCAAATACTATCACAGAGCAGTTTCTTAGGGCCTGGCCCCCTTTTTCCATCAAAAGATTCACTGGATCTTCATAAGACACTTTCACGCGGATGTGTCAGAAATTTATCTTAAAATGCAATCCAACCATGCCAAATTTACTCCAGCTAAATTTCTGAAGCTGTCTCCTTTATCAGGCAACGTTTAAAAGAATTGTTTAGAGCTTTGATACATGACGTCTAAGTAGTCAGATAATTCAATAATTCTAATGGAAATAAGCAGACTTTCACTTCTAGATATGACAGAGTAACTGGCAGCAGATTAGCCTTCCTGCTGTAAACAAGTCAACAACTGGAAAAAAACATATGAAATGATGGTTTGCAGACACTGGACAACAGACAGCATGGGAATGTGATCCCTCAGAGAGGCTAAACAAATAACATGGGACCTGTAATCTACCTGGGCTCTTGATGGCAGGCATTTACTGTACCCTAGTGCAGAGAGGGGACCCCAGCACAGAGAGGGGACCCCAGTGCAGAGAGGGGACCCCAGCAGAGAACAGCAGTCTCATTGAGCTGAGACAAAGACTGGAATTTGGGGAGACTGGGGAAGCTGGAATTTGTGAGGTAGAGAACTGAATAGGAGGGATCCAGGCAGAAAAGGGGTTCAGAAATCTGCACAGGGTCCCTTTAAGTCTTTGTATGAACACTAATGTGTACTCACATAAGATGAGACGGGGCTGGACGGCTGGACAAAGAACAAGTACAGGTTGCTGTGGGTATTACAGTTCCTAGAGCTCACACAGGGATGGGAGGCAATCCAGTTCTGACCAGCCAGAGTGAGGAGTCCTCACTGAACCTTGAATTAATTCAATGGAGACTCCAGAGAGGCCACATCTTAAGAATAGGGATAAAATGACCCTAGAAAAAGGCTTAACAAAGATTAACAACAAGTCTGGAGAGGTTCAAGTTGATGCACAAAAGAATTAAGCGCTTGTCAGAACAAAATGCAATGCTCTGTAAGGGAAGACAACAAAATCCAGACATTCGGCAAAGTAATATTCTCAAGTCCAGCATTCAATAAAAATTTACAGACATGCAAAAAGGTGGGGAAATATAACCCATAACCAAAAGAAAAATGAGTCAATAGTAACAGAATAAGAAATAACAGAGATGATTGAATTGGCTGTCAGTGATTTTAAAACAACTATTATAAATATATTCAAGGATTTAAAGAAAAATGAAAACATGAAGGGAGACATTGAAACCATAAAAATATAAAAACAAATGGAAACCCTAGACCTGGAAAAATACAATATCTGAAATGGAGAATTCACTGGATAGAGGTTCCTGATCTGAGCCAGATGGAATAAGCACATTTCACCCTGTGTCTCCACTGACAGGCTTCCTGGACAGAATGCATGGAGCAGCTATCTGGGGTCTCTGAAAAGGAACTGGTAGGCAGATGTGGGGATGAGGGCAGAATTTGAAGTGCCACAGTGTTGGTGGTAGGTTGCCCATTTATTTTTCCTCCGTTATTGCGTAGCCTGGACTGAAAGGCATCCCGAACCCTGGAAGGACACCGCGGATGTAGACAAAAAGAGCTCCAAGAGAAGCCCTCTCTTGCTGGTCTGAGGAGTAGGAAAGGCGACTCCTAAGGTTCAGAGAAGTGAGGAGAATACCCTGGTCATTTTCCTGTTCTCTCTCTCCCCACCCCCAAGCAACCCCACAGCAGTGACGGTGGCAGTGGTGACAACAATGGCAGTGGCTGTTGAGAGGGTGCCTACAGCTCTAATGGAGAGGAGACTTCATCTCTGACCAGAAGAGCTGGGATACCAAGAGTGCGGGACAAAGTCTCATTGCTTTTTCTCTCCCTGTGCCCTCCCATGCATTGGTCCTGGATGCTCTTGTAGTTATGGGAAGTGTGCAGCAGAGGGGGAAACTAAAGCCCTGGCTTTCTGGCCACTGGATGGGGAAGAGAGGCTCCAAGGGGCTGGAAAGAGTGGAGAGGAAGGAGCTCAAGAGAGTAATCCCAAAGAGTTATGTATGAATTTCTGGATTCACCTCTGAGCTGCGTATGCATGGATCTGTCCCTAAACAGCACACCACAGGCTTGAGAATTGAGCTAAAAGGTAGACTGCCACCCAGATCCTAGACAGGCTTATGTAGGATGCACAGGCAGAGCAAATCCAAACAGCATTGCAAAGCCTTTGAATGCTGAATTGACTTTGGAACCACAGCTCACAGAAGGTGGGTCAGAACTTGCAGTCTGAACCTAACCTGGTCATTGGTCTGCTAAAACAAAAATATCAACATTCTCTTAAGGATTTAAACAAAACACAGAGTCTCATAACATAATATTCAAAATGTCCAGGATACAATGCAAAATGCCTTGCATTTGAAGAACCAAAAAACTCTCAACCTGCAAGGAAAAAGACAGTCAAAAGACACCAACCCTGAAATGACACAGATGTTGGAATTATCAAAGACTTGAAGTGGCTATGATAACCATGTGTTAATAAGTAAGGGGAAAATCCCTGGAGATGAAAGGGAAGATAGAAAATTTCAGCAAAGAAATAGAAAATATAAACAAGAACCAAATGAAAATTTTAGAACTGAAAGCTACAATAAATGAAATTAAAAATTCACTGGGTGGGCTCAATATCAGAACGTAGAACAGAGGAATGAGTCAGTAAACATGAAGACAGAGTGATAGAAATAACCTGATCTGAACAATGGACAGAAAAATTAATGAACAGAGCATCAAGATTCTGTGGGATAATACTAAAAGATCTAACATTTGTACCATCGGAGTCCCAGAAGAAGAGAAAGACTGTGGTGCCGAAATAATATTTGAAGAAATACTGGCTGAAAAATTCCCAAATTTGGTATAAGATATAAACATACAGATTCAAGAATCTCAGTGAACCCCAAGCAGATAAACTCAACCAAACTCATGACCAAAAACATCATAATCAAACTACTAAATATAGACAAATAAAAAGTCTTGAAAGCAGCCAGAGAAAGATGACACATTACATAGGGGCAAGAATTTGAATGACAGTGGATTTCTCATCAGAAACCAGAAAGGATAGAAGGATGTAGCACAGCATTTTTACAGTACTGAAAGGAAACACTGTTCACCCAGAATTCTATATCCAGTGAAAATATTCTTCAAGAATGAAGGTGAAATAAAGACATTGTAAGATAAAGAAAAACTAAGAAAATTGGTTGCCAGTAGACCTGCTCTAAAAAAAAGTTCTAAAAGAAGTTTTTTAGGTGGGAGGGAAATGATGCCAGGGGAAACTAGGAAGATCAGGAATTAAGGAAGAACAACAGAAGTGGCAAATATCTGAATAAATATAACAGACTACTTTTATCTCCTTAAATTCTTTAAAATATGTATGACCACTAAATGTACCAAGTGTAACCTTGTCTGATGGGATTTTCAGTGTATGTAGATGTAATACTTATGACAATTACAGCATAAAGAGAGGAGGGTAAAGAGACCTACATGATGATATGGTTTTTAAATTCCACTTGAAGTGGTAAAATATTAATTCTATGTAGATTTTGAAAAGTTAAGAATGTGTATTGTAATACATAGTACAACCACTTAAAAAAAAAAGTCCAAAGACATAGAGTAATAAAATCAAGAATTAAGTTAAAATGAAATACTAAATATTTTCAAATAATACAAATTAAAGGAGAAGTACCAGAACAAAAACAAAGGGAACTAACAGAAAATAAATAATAAAATGGTAGACCTAAATCCAAACTTATCAAAAATTTAATTATATGTAAATGGTCTAAACACACAAATTAAAAGAGAGAGATTATCAGAATGGAATAAAAAAACAAGAACAAATTATATGCTGTATATATGAAACCCACTTTAAATATGATGATCTAGATAGGATAAAAGTAAAAGGATGCAAAGTGATATACCATGCAAACACTAATTAAACAAATTGGAGTGGATATATAAATATCAGAAAAAGTAGACATCACAGCAACGATAAAAGGTCAATTCACCAAGAAGACATAAGAGTCCTGACTGTGTATGCATCTAACAAGAAAACTTCAAATAAATGAAGCAAAAATTGGTTGAAACTGAAGGAAGAAATGGACACACACAATTATAATTTGAGACCTCATCACTCTTCTCTCAGTAATCAATAGAACAAGTAGACAGAAAATTGCTAAGAGTTTAGAACTGTACACCATCATCTACCAAAGGGATCTAAATGATGTTTACAGAATACTCCATCCAAGAACATCAGAACACAAATTCTTTTTTCTCAAGTGCATGTGGAACATTCACCAAGATAGACCATATTTTGTGTCATAAGACAACTTCAATAAATTTGAAATAATTTAAATAATTCAAAGTATGTTCTCTGACTATAATGAAGTTAAACTAAACATCAATAACTGAAATGTAACTGAAAAATCAACAAAAAATTGTAACACTTCTAAATAATCCTTTGTACAAGAAGTCTCAAGGAAAATTAGAAAATATTTATAACTACAGTCGCGAGTCTTTTAACGATGGGAATACATTCTGAGAAATGCATCGTTAGGCGACTTCATCATTGTGTGAACATCACAGAGTGTACTTACACAAACCTAGAAGGTATAGTCTACTACACACCTAGGCTATGTGGGATAGCCTATTGCTCCTAGGCTACAAACCTGTACAGCATGTTACTATATTGAATATTGTAGGCAATTGTGACACAATGGTATGTATTTGAGTGTCTAAACATATCTAGACATGGAAAAGGTGCAATAAAAACATGGTATAAAAGATTAAAAAATGGTACACCTGTGTAGGGCACTTACATGAACAGATCTTGCAGGACTTATAGTTGCTCTAGGTGAGTCAGTGAGTGAGCAGTGAGTGCATGTGAAGGCCTAGGACATTACTATACACTACTGTAGACTTTATAAACACTGTACACTTAGGCTATACTAAATTTACAAAAAAATATTTTTCTTTCTTAATAATAAATTAACCTTAGCTTACTATAACTTTTTTACTTTATAAACATTTTTTAACTTTTTGACTCTTTTGTAATAATACTTAGCTTAAAACACAAACACATAGTACAGCTGTACAAAAATATTTTCTTTCTTTATATCCTAACTCTATAAACTTCTTTCCTATTTTTAAATTTTTTTTTTACTTTTTAAACTTTTAAAAAAAAACTAAGACAAACACACACATTAGCCTAGGCCTACGTAGAGTCAGGATCATCATATTATTGTCTTCCATCTCCACATCTTGTCCCACTGGAAGGTCTTTGGGGACAATAACATGCATGTAGCTACCATCTCCTGTGATAACAATGCCTTATTCTGGAATACCTCCTTAAATACCTGCCTGAGGCTCTTCTTGAAGAGACGTCACTCTTTTCAGAAATATGTCCATGGTGATTTGCTTGGTTTATTTCTTTTTTACATCATAGATTTGCTTGTAAGCAGATAAGGTACCATGAACAATCCTTGCTATTAGTGAAAACCTTCTGGTGTTGAGGTTCATGTTTTCAAACTTTTTAAGGACCATGTTGAAGTCTGCAAAAGCTTCTGCTAAACCCTTCACTGTGAATTTTCTTGGAGGTTCTTCTTCTTTTTCTTCTCCTGCAGTTTTCTTTTCTCTTGCCTCTTCTTCAACTATGTGTTCCTATTCCAGATCCAACAACTCGTCATTAGTCAGTTCCTTGGGCATAACCTCTAGGAGCTCCTCAACATCATCCTCGTCCATGCTCAGGTTAAAGTTTGCCATCTCAACCACAGCCATGTTGATTTTTGCAAATCTCCTCATCCTTGGCAAATCCTTTGAAGCCGTGGATGATCTTCTTGAATGTCTTCTTCTGGATACCATTCATACACTCCTTGGTGATATTGTCCCAAGCCTGAGCAAGGTTCTTGATGCAGTTATAAACGTTGTAATCCTTCCAGAGTTGCATCAGTGTCTTCCTCAGTTGTAGCAATAGCTTGGGCAAAAGTCCTCCTCAGCTAGTAGGCCTTAAAAGCAGCTATAACTCCTTATCCATTGGTTGGATCAAGGAGGTGATATTTGGAGGGAGAAACATTGCTTTGACATTGGAATAAATATCACCAGTAAAAGGAGCATGTCTGGAAGCATTATCAACAATAAGCAAAATCTTGAAATGCATGTTATTCTCCAAACAGTACTTCTCCATTTTGCTGGCATAACAATTCAGGAGGGCACCTTGGAAGAGGAGCTGGATCATCCATGACTTCCTATTGCTTGTGTAGTATACTGGCAGTGCGTGCTTATTGATATACTTAAAGGCTCTGGAGTTCTCAATGTGCCAGATCACAAAGAGTTTCAAATTGTAGCCTGCAACATTGTCCCCAAGCAAGACTGTTATCCTATCCTTAAAAGCCTTGAAATCTGGCATTGACTTGGCCTCCTTAAGGACGAATGTTCTTTCAGGCATCTGTTTCCAGAATAGGGCGCTTTCATTCATATTGAATATTTGTTCTGGCAAGTAATTTTCCTCCACAATCAGCTTGTCTAGAGTTTCCAAAAGTTCTTCAACTGACTTCATATCAGCATTGCAGACTTGCCACTCACTTTTACATTTTGTAATGAATAAATTCAACATCGTAGTTGAGTCCAGCCTTTTCTTTCAACATTGCAAACAAACTTTTTGCTTTGGCCATGAATGTTATGGTGCTGAGAGGGATACGCTTCTGTATCTGGTCTTCAATCCAGATCATTAGAGGTTTCTCCATGTCTGATATGAGCCCTTCTCAAATTTTTATTAGTCTTCTTGCCTTCAATGAAGCAGATCCTTTAAGAGCTTCCATCACTTTGTTGTTCTTTAAGATCGTAGCTATGGTAGAATGGGACATGCCTGACTGGCGAGCAATAACCATCACTGATTTTCCACCTTTGTAGTCCTTAATCACTCTTAATTTCATTTCCCGGTTAATCGCTTGATGTGGCCTCTTACTGGCAACATTTGAGGTGGATTTTGTACACTTAGAGGCCATGATGAAAAAGACAACATGAAACTAAATCAAGCACACTAGAAAATGATGCAATCAACAGATGCAGTAGACATGAGACATGTGAGGCCACTGCCAGTGTAACACAGCATACTGTTTTACAGTGAACTGTTTTTTAATAAGTAAAAAAGGTATACTCAAAAGAACAATAAAAAATATGGTATAGTAAGTACATAAACAAGTAACATAGTCATTAATTATCATTATAAGTATTTTGTACTGTCCATAATTGTATGTGCTATACTTTTATATGAATGGCAGTGCAGTAGATTTGTTTACGCCAACATCACCATAAACACGTGAGTAATGAATTGTGCTACGATGTTACAATGGCTATAGGGTCACTAGGGGTTAGGAATTCTTCAGCTCCATTATAATCTTTTGGGACCAACATCGTATACATGGTCCATTGTTCACCAAAATGTCATTATGTGGTGCATGACTGTAAATGAAATTGAAAATAAAATATATCCAAATTTGGGGGCTACACTAAAGCATTGGTTAGAGGAAATCTTTTAGCACTTAATGCTGTTATTAGAAAAGAAGAAAGATTCACATAAAAAATCTAAGCTTAATAAAGTACACAAAGGAGAGAAAAATACACCAAAAGCAAGCAGAAGGAAATAAATAAGAGGAGAAATCAATAAAACTGAAAACAAAAATAATAGAGAAAATCAATGAACAAAATGATGGTTCTTTGAAAAGGTCAATAAAATTAGTAAGCCTCTAGCTAGACTGACAAAAATAAAAAGACAGAAAGTACAAATAACCTATATCAGTATTTAGGAGGGGATATCACTACATACCCCACAGACATTAAATGGATAATAAGAGAATTCTGTGAACAATTCTATTCACATAAATTCGATAACTTAGATGAAATGAACGAACTCTTTGAAAGCTACAAACTATCAAAAACCACCCAAGAAGAAACAGACTACCAGAATAGTTCTATGTCATTTGAAGAAATTGAATTTGCACTTAAAAATTTTTTGGAAAAGAAATCTTCAGATCCTGAAGCTTTCATTGATGACTTCTATTAAACGTTTTCTGAAGAAATAACACCAATTCTACACAATCTCTTATTTAAAAAATAATAAAATAGGAGAAAACACTTCTTGACTCAATTTATGAGGCCAGTATTACCCTGACACTAAAACCAGACAACAGTACAGGAGCTATAGACCAATATTCCTCACAAACATAGACACAAATAATCTCAACAAAATATTAACAAATATAATTCAGTAATATATTTTTAAAATTACATCATACCTAAGAGGAGTTTATCCCAGGAGTGCAAGGCTCGTTCAATATTTGAAAATCAATCAATATAATTTACCGTATTAATATACTAAAGAAGAAAAACTCTATGATCATATCAACTGATGGAAAAAATAATGAAAAATTTCAAACATCCATTTATGATTAAAAAAAAACTTCCACTAACTAGGAATAGAAGAGAACTTCCTTAATTTCATAAAAGGCATCTATCAAAAACTTACACTAACGTCACACTTAATGGTAAAAGACTGCGTTCATACCCCTAAGATCAGGAACAAGGCAAATATATCTGCTCTCACCACTCCTATTCCACATTGTACTGGAAGTACTGGCCAGTGCAATTAGGCAAGAAAAAGAAATAAAAGCGTACAGATTTTATAAGAAGAAATAAAACTGTCCCTACTTACAGATAGCATGTTTGTCTATGTGGAAAATTCTCATGAATCTACAGAAGAGATCTAGAATTAATAAATTAGTTTTGCAGGGTTTCAGGATAAAAGATTAACGTGTAAAAATCAATTGTATCTATATACTAGGAATGAACAACTAAAAACCAATATTAAAAAAAGTACCATGTACAGTAGTTCCAAAAAAGTGAAATATTAAATTATATATGAATAAAATTAATATATAAAATAAAAATATTATATTTATAAATATAATAAAACATGTTAAAGATCTATAGAAAACTAAAAAGCACTGGTGAAAGAAATAAAACAAGACCTAAATAAATATAGTGATCTACCATGCCCATGGATTGGAAGACTCAATATAGTTTATATGTTAATTTTCCCCAAATTGATCTCCAGATTCAATACCATTACAATAAAAACCCCAGCAAGACTTCATTTTTGTATACATAGACAAGCTAATTCTAAAATTTATATGGAAAGGGAAAGAAGATAAATACCAAAAAGAATTTTGAAAAAGAAGAATAAAGTTCAAGGAGTCACACTACTCAGTTTTAAGACTTGCTATATAGCTACAGCAGTCAAGACATTGGACCACAGTATGGTATTGGTGAAGGGATAGACACATAAATCAATGGAATAGATTGATGAGTCCAGAAATACACTCACATAAATATGGCCAATTAAAAATTGAGATATAATTCACATTCCATAAAATCCACCATTTTAAAGTGTACAATTCAGTAGTTTTCAGTGTATTAGAAAGTTTGTGCCAACATCATCACTGTCTAGGTCCTGAATATTTTCATCATCCCTAAAAAAACCCTGTACCCATTAGCACTGTCTCCGCATTCCCTCGTCCACCAGTCCTGGAAGCCACTAATTTGCTTTCTGTCTCTATGAATTTGCCTATTCTGGACATTTAGTATAAATAGAAACATATAATACATGGCCTTTTGGGTCTGTTTTTTTTTTCACTTAGCTAAATTTTTGGGGGGTTCACCTACCTTGTCACACGTATCACCACTTCATTCCTTTTTATGGTTGAATAACAATCTATTGTATAGATATACCACATTTTGTTTACCCATTCATCAAGTGGTGGACATTTGGGTTGTTTCCACTTTTGGCTATGTCAATAATGCTGCTATGAATGTTAGTGTACAAGTTTTCGGGTGGACATATGTTTTCATTTTTCTTGGGACTATACTTAGGGGTGGAATTACTGTGTTATAGGGTAACTTTATGATTAACTGTTTCAGGAACTGCCAGACTGTTTTTTGCACCATTTAACACTCCCACTAGCAGTGCGTGTATGTTCTAATATCTCCACATCCTTGCCATGCCTTGTTCTTATTTGTCTGATATATTTGATTATAGCCACCCAAGGGGGTGTGAAGTGGTATCTCATTGTGGTCTTGATTTGCATTTCCCTGATGGCTAATGATGTTGAGAACTTTTTGATGTTCTTATTGATCATTTGTATATGTTTGTATATTTGTACATTTGGAGAAATGTCTGTTCAAATCTTTTGCCCATAATTCAATTAAAGAACATTTTTTTTAATTGTTGAGTTGTAAGAGTGTGTTTGTGTGTGTATACTATGGATATTTGACACATCAAATATATGATGTGCAAATTTTTCTCCCATTCTGTGGGCTGTCTTTTCATTTTGTGGTAGTGTCATAGTGAAACACAAAATTTTTAATTTTGATGATGTCCAATTTAGCTATTTTTTCTTTTGTCACTGTGCTTTAGGTGTCATATCTAAGAAACCACTGTCTAACTCAAGGTGATTGAGATTTACCTCTATGTTTTCTTCCAAGGGTTTTATAGTTTTAGCTCTGATATTTTGATCTTTGATACATTTTTAGTTAATTTTTATAAACAATATAAGATAGGGGTGCAAATTCATTCTTATGCATGTGAATATCCAATTGTCTCAGCATATTTATTGAGAAAGCTATTATTTCTCCATTGAATTGTCTTGACATCTTTGTTGAAAATAAATTGTCCATAAATGTATGGTTTTATCTCTGGACTATCAATTCTATTAGATTGACCTATATGTCTATCACTATCTAGTCCCACATAGTGTTGGTTACTATAGCTTAATAGTAAGTTTTGAAATTGAGACTTGTGAATTCCCCCAACTTCGTTCTTCTTTATCAAGATTGTTGGCCTATTTTAAGTATCTTGTATTTCCCTATGAACTTTAGGACCAACTTGTCAATTTTTGCAGAAAATCCAGCTGGGATTTTGATAGAGATTCTGATGAATCTGCAGATCTATTTGCAGAGTGTTGCCATCTTAATAGTATTAAGTTTTCCAATTGATGAACATGCAATATCTTTTCACTTATTTAGACCTTCTTTAATTTCTTTCAATGGTGTTTTGTAGTTTGCAGTGAACAAGTATTGGACTTCTATTGTTAAATTTGTTCCTAAGTATTTTATTCTTTTTGATGCAAATGTAAATTGAATTGTTTTATTAGTTTCCTTTTCCGATTGCTCTTTGCTAGTGTATAGTAATACAATTGATTTTGTATATTGATCTTGTGTCCTACAACCTTGCTGAGCTCATTTATTAGTTGTAATAATTTTTTAAATGAATTTATTATGATTTCCTATATATAAGATCATGTTATATGCCAATAGAGATACTTTTACTTCTTCCTTTTCAATCTGCATGTCTTTATTTCTTTTTCTTGTTTAATTTCCCTAGGCTAGAACCTCCAGTATAATGTTGAATAGAAGTGATTAAAGTATACATCCTTGTTTTATTCCTTGTCTTAGAAGGAAAGCATCCAGTCTTTTATCATTAAGTGTGATGTTAGCTGTGAGTTTTTCATAGATGCACTTTATCAGCTGAGGAAGTTCCTTGTATTCCTAGTTTGTTGAGCGTTTTTTTTTTTTTTAGTCATTAAAGGGTGTTGGATTTCTTCAAATGCCTTTTCTTCTTCTATTGAGGTGTTTTTGTGGGTTTGTCCTTTATTCTATTAATATAGTATATCACATTGATTGATTTTCATATATTGAACCAACCTTTGCATTCCAGGAATAAATCCCACTTTGTCATGGTGCAAAATTCTTTTTACATGTTGTTACGCTTGGTTTGTTAGTATTTTGTTATTTTTGCCTCTATATTTGCAAGGGATATTGGTCTATACTTTTCTCTTCTTGCTATGTCTTTGGTATTGGAATCAGAGTAATCCCAGACTCATAGAATGAGTTGAGAAGTGCTCCTGTCTCTTCTATTTTTTGGGCAAGTTTGTGAAGGATTGCTACTAATTTTCTTTAAATGTTTGGTAGAATTCACCAGTGAAGTCATCTGGTCCTGGGCTTTCCTTTGTGGGAAGTATTTTGATTACTAATTCAATTTCTTCACTTGTTATAGGTAAGTCTACACATATTTCCTATTTCCTTCTGCATCAGTTTCAATAGTTTGTGTCTTTCTAGAAACTTGTCTATTTTATCTAGATTATTTAATTTTTTGGCATTCATTTGTTCATAGTAATCCCTTATACTTCTTTCTAATTTCCACAAGGTTTGTAGTAATGTCTCCTCTTTCATTCCTGATTTAGTCATTTAACTCCTCTTTCTTTTTCTTTTTTTTTTTTGGTCAGCTTGTCTAAAAGTGTATTGATTTTGTTGATCTTCTTCAAAGAATTAACTTATGGTTTTCTATTCTCTATTTCATTTATTTCAGCTCTGATCTTTATTATTTCCTTCCTCTGCTTGACTTGTGTTTAGTTTTCTCTACTGTTTCTAGTTTCTTGAGGTGGAAGTTTAGTTTTTGTATTTGAGATCTTTCTTTTTTAAAACATAGGTATTTATAGCTATAAATTTCCCTCTAAGCTCTGATTTCATTACATCCTTAAGTTTTGGTATAATTTGCTTTCATTTGATTCATTTCAAAGTATTTTCTATTATCCTATGCAATTTTTTTTGACCCTTTGGTTATTTAGGGGTGTTTTGTTTTGTTTCCATATATTTGTGAATTTTTCAAATTTTTTTCCAAATGATTTTTGACAAATTGCAAAGGCAATTCCATGAAGAAAGAATAGTCTTTTCAACAAATGGTGATGTAAGAATTGGACGTTTAGAGGCACAAAAATAAACCTCAAGCTAACTCTTACATGTCACAAAAAAATTTATGCAAAATTGATCATAGATCTAAATGTAAAACTATAAGCTTTTTAGCTGTAAACAGAGGAGAAAATCTTCAGGATCCATAGTTTAAGCAGAGAGTTCTTAGACTTGACATCAAAAGCATAATCTATTAAAAAAATAGTAGGTTGGAGTTCACCAAAATTTAAAACTTTTACTCTACATAAGGCACTATTAAGAGAATGAAAAGACAAGCTACAGATTGAGAGAAAATGTTGCAAATGACATATCTGACATAAATCCACAATATATAAAGAATGCTCAAAACTCAGCATTCAGAAACCAATAAGCCAATTTTTTAAAATGGGCAATACCAAGTGTTGATGAGGATGCAGAGCAACAGGAACTTTCGTTTATTGTTGGTGAGAGTTGAAAGTGGGTTGGCCACTGTGAAAAACAGTCTAGCAGGTTCATATAAATTTAAGTATTTACATTTGCCATATGACCCAGCAATCCCACTCCTAGGTATTTTCCCCAGAGAAGTAGAAACTTATGTTTATGCCTATACACAAGTATTTGTAGCAGCTCTTTTCATAATCACCTCAAACTGGAAACAACCAAATGTCATTCAGTGGATGAAGGGATAAGCGTCCGTACAGTGGAATACTTCTCAGCAATAAAAAGGTCGAATTACTGATACATGCAACAACACTGATGAACATAATGCTCAAAGGCACTATGCTGGATGAAAGAAGCCAGTGTCAAAAAGTTACATGCTGTGTGATTCTATTTATATGACATTCTAAAAATGACAAAACTATGGGGAAAGAGAATAGATCAAGGGTTTCCCGGAGTTAGCTGTGTGGCGAAGAGTCTGACTACAAAAGACAGCACAAGGGAGTTTGGGGGAAGATGGTACTGTTCTGTATCCTGATTGAAGTGGCATTTACGTGAATCTATACATGTATCAAAACTCTTAGGACTGTACACCAAAAAAAAGAAAAACATGTTTTACTGAATGTTAATTTAAAATACATATATAAATTTGAAAAGCAACTACTGGATGCGCTTCACAGAAGATGAGACATGGCAGAAGAAAAGGCATTAATTAACATGATGACAAGGTACTAGAACCATCCAAACAAGAGCACAGAGAGAAAAATGGCTGAAGAAAATGAACACAACCTCGCTGACCTGTGGGACAATACCAAGGGGTGAAACTTAACTCTAATTGGAGTCCTTGAAGAGGCCATGGGCAGATAAAATATATGAAGAAATAGTGACTGAAGACATTTGCAATTTGATGAAAAATATGAACAACCAAATCTAAAGAGTGCAATGAAACCTAAGAAGAATCAACACAAAGAAAATCACAGCAAAGACTATTTTATTCAATTGACTAAAAACCTGTGATGAGAAAATCTTGAAATCAGTCAGCAATAAAAGACATATTATGTATAGAGAACAATGGTAATAATGATTATCAGAAACAGTCAGGGCAGAAGACGGTCAAATGGATGTCTTTAAAGTGCTGAGGGTGCAGGGGAGCTGTTAATGTTTTGGCATTCAAAACATTTCTTCAGAAGAAAGTTGACTGTTTACAACAACGATATCAATGTCTTATGGGACTTGTAACTTATATAGAAGTAGTGTATCTGATAACAATAGAGTGGAAGGATAACAAGGGAAGGAGTGAGAAATGAAAGTACATGATGTTAAGGTTTACATCTATGTGAGCAAGTATAATATCATGTGATGAGTTAATGGTGGATACTAGAAATCTAAAGCAACTAGTAAAAGGATAAAGATAATAGGTAGGGCTAGTAAGTCAATAGAGGGCATAAAAATGGGAGATTTAAAGATATATAAAGATATAAAAAAGGCAGGAAAATAGAAAAAAGAACAAATGGACAAAAAGAAGATAATAGCAAGATGGCAAATTTTAAGCCAACCATATCAATAATTTTTAAAAAATAAATAAACTAAATTAAAGGCAGACAACGTTGTACTGAATTTTAAAAAACACCCAAAGAGTATGTTATCTATAAGAGATACACTTTTAATATAAATCCCAGAAAGGTAAATAGTAAAAGGATGGAAAAATATGTATCATGCAAACATTAAACATAGATAATATGAATTGCTTCATTAATATCAGATAAAGTAAACTTCAGAAAAAGGAATATTACCAGAAATAAGGAGGAGCATTTCATATTAATAAAAGCAGCCATTCATCAAAAAGACATAATCATCTACTATGGACTGAATTGTGTCTCCCCAAAATTCGTATGTTAAAGCCTTAACCCCCAATGTGACTGTATCTGGAGATAGGGTCTTTAGGAGGCAATTAATGTTAAATGAGGTCATAAAGGTGGGGCCTTAATCCTATTCGACCTTATAAGAAAAGGAGAGACGCTAGAGCTCTCTCTCTCTCTGTCTTCATGTGCACAGAGGAAAGACTTTGTGAGAACACAGTAAGAAGGCAGCCATCTGCAAGCCAAGGAGAGAGCCTTCCCCAGAAACCAAACCCTCTTGGACCTCGATCTTGGACTTTCCAGCCTTCAGAATAAATTTAAGCTACCCAATCTATGATATTTGTTATGGTAGCCCGAGTTGACTAAGACACCACCTTAAATGCATATGCACATAATAACAGAGCTTCAAAATACATTAGCCAAAAACTGATAGAACTGAAAAGAGACATAGACAAATTCATTATTACAGCGGAGATTTCAACGCACAATACACAGAAAATCAGTAAGGATGCAGAAGACTTGAACATCATCAACCAATTTGACCTTGTTGACCTTTAATCTCACAACTGCAGAAAGCACATTATTTTCATACGCATGTGAGGCACTCACCAGAACAAACCATATGCTGGAGCATAAAACAAATCTCAATACATTTAAAAGGATTGGAAATACTACAAGGAATGTCCTCTGACCACAGTGGAATTCAACTAGAAACCAATAACATAAACGTGCCTGGATATTCCTCAAATATTTGGAAGTTAAACAAAATACTCCTAAAAATTCCATGGGTCAAAGAAGAAATAGCAAGGAGAATTAGAAGGTCTTTTGAGTGGAATGATAGTGAAAATACAACCTATCAAAAATCTCAGGATATGGTTAAATAGTGGTTAGAGGGAAACTTATGGCTTTCAATACTTATATTAGAAAGGAGGAAGGTCCGTGACAGCAGTGTTTGAGTCGCATTTTGGGAGATGTGTGAGGACAGCTTGTGAGGGGCAGTGCGCCAGAGCAGGGATCAGGGGATCAGGCACAGGCTTCTGAGCAAATAGACAGAGCCAGAGAAATAAGTCAGTGCCTTGTGGGAGGGTGGAAGGCGGGGGTCTGATCTCCTGAGTGCCAGAGAATTCCCTTGACTGCACTTTCTGCCTGAAAATGGAGTAATACTTTCTGGTGTTCAATGCCACCCAAATGCCCAGAAAAGCCCGAGTCGCGGTTTGGTCAGTACTGGTAGAGGAGGGTTAGATCTGGTGGGGGTTGGGCAGCTGAGACCTGGGGGTACAGGGGGCTCTGGCACGCGGCCCTAGAGTCTGCCTCCCTCCTGGAACTGACTGCCCCAGCTTTCCATTCTTGTCTCTCTAAGTGGGGGCAGGATGGGGCTGCTGTGTTCTGACCTCGAAGTGAAATCTGAATAATTGATGCCCCAGTCTAATGTTTCACCCAATTGTCATAAAGCAAGAAACACAAGCCCAGTGTGCAGCACAGGAGGCCCTGGACAAAGGGCTGTTTTCATCGCCCCCTTTCCCCCGGCCTCAGGTCTGTGTGGCTCTCTCCCCAGCACATGATCAGTGACAATCGTCCTGTGTTCTCCCACCCCTCCCTGGGGAGCCGAAGGAGGGATTATCGGGGAGGCAGCCCCTCCCCCCACGGCGTGTGTCATCTAGAGCATGTGCCCAGCTGTTGCTGGATACCCGATTGGCA
Organism: Diceros bicornis minor; assembly: GCF_020826845.1. Taxonomy (NCBI): domain Eukaryota; kingdom Metazoa; phylum Chordata; class Mammalia; order Perissodactyla; family Rhinocerotidae; genus Diceros; species Diceros bicornis. The sequence continues at coordinate 78,341,291 of NC_080744.1, forward strand.
CCGCCTTCTCTCTGCTGAAAGCTGCTGGGAGGCCGCTATAAATACAGAGGCCTCACCCAAACAAACAGTGCAGATGGGTCCCCATGGGCCTTCGAGCTCCATGTGCTGGTGGGAGAGACTATAGGGAGAAGGTCATGGGGACATCCCAGGGAGTCCCTGGGCTCCAGGCACATGGTAGAGAGCCCAACCCTGTTTGGATTTCTGGTACTCAAGGGCTAGGACTCACTTGTCACACCCCCAGGGGAAAAAACACAGTAAGCGAACTTTGAACATACAATTCCATGAGCAGGGAAGAGGTGACAATTAGACCTCTTCTGAGCTGGCACCCAAGGCCATGACAGCATGTCTAGGCCACGGTGGGGACTGCGTGGGATGTATGTGCCAATCTGGTCACCACTGGAACTGCAGGAACAGGGTTGATGGGGCAGGATGTGGCTGTGCTCCCTGCGAGGTTTCCCGAATCAGTCATGTGTAGTACCTTGGAAAAGCACAGAAATCCTTGGTTAGCTCAAGTTGACTCTCAGCCTCCTCAAGTGAATAGGACAGGGCCCTGGAGTCATTTGTAGATTTGGGGCATGGAGGAAAGGGCGGGACCTTTTTCTGGTGAAAGTAACTTAGAGGAAACGGTGAGATTCAGGCCACTTGCGGGGAACGTGCTGGCCACAGGCAGCAGCTTGCAGACCCGGGGCTTGGGTTTACCGTGGTGAGAAAGGGCGCACAGGCTGTGGGGCAGATCTGAGAGCATGGCAGGCGGTACGATTTGCAGGACCAAGCACAAAATAAAAGTGCAGGGCCCTATGTTCAAAAAGCAGGGAAAAAATTGTTTTCTTCTACTGCCTCTCTCTCAAACTGTCATGAGTTTCAAAATTTTCTATTTAATATTGCTCTCCTTTGGGCTCAGGAATACTTATGGGGCAAGTGCAGACCCTCTCAGGCACCAGGGCTCTGCCCTGCAAATCAGTGTGTGAGGTGTGTGTGTCTGGGCCCCCTGCCTGCCGGCCCAGGTTGCTGAGCACCAGTCAGAGGAGTAGGAAGCCGAGAACCCTTATTCAGGAGGCAGTGGAGGCAGAACTCTTTGACTTCACTTACAAAACACAAATTCAAGGATAAAACTATTAAGAATTTCAAGACGGTGTCTGCAGAGCATTGAACCCCAAGCCCAGCCCCTTCCTGAGTAATGAGCCTTGTGCAACTGAGCCAGTGGCACGCCCATTGAGCTGGCTCTGCCTGCAAGGGCTTTCTTCTGCCTTTCTAAGACAAATAGGGTGTGGGGTACCCTGCCTCTGGGGCTATTGCAGAGCTGGAGGGTTGGGATCAAGCCTCCACCCTGAGGCAGGCACATCAGTGCAAAGAATCAGATTTGGAGGAAGAGGGAAGGCAGGGCTGACCTGGAAATAGGAGTGGACGCTGAGGTGCTCCGCCTAGACCAGACCTCTTCTTCAGAGCCCACCCCACCTGCTGGGAACCCACGGATAACGGTTCACAGCCGAGTCCCTCCATGGGAATCATCCTCACCTAAGACGATGCCCCGCCGGGGCCCAATGACCAGCTGACGCCATTGATACAGAGGTCGATCTTTTTCTCCATTTGAGACAGCTCTGGAGGCCCCAGGGGTCCTGCAAGACAGGCTGAAGCCTCAGGTGCAGTGGCATCCTGGGTCCTTCTCCCCCTCTGCCCAGTCTTGCCCTTCTCACTTCCCTACACTTGCCTGGTGTGTCTCCCAGGAAGAAGACCCTAAAAGGGATCACTTGCCGACAGCTGGCACCACAGGCCCCAGCACAGGTGGTAGGTGGAGCATGCTGCAGCCAAAGGGTCGTAGCCCTTTCACAGAGGATGACCCTGAGACATTCCAGGGAGCAGGACCTGCCAGCTGGCTGGGAGAGATATGAGGGCCCGGGGGGCCAGGCTGCTTGGAGCACCACTGGTTGTTGAGGAGAGACAATGACAGACCAATTCAACCCAAAATGTGAGAGACAGAGGGCCTCCCTGGAATATTCCAGGGAACCCCAATCTCTGGCAATTGTCAGGGTTTGGGAGATAAAGCAGAGGATGGACAGTGCAGAGGACGAGGCTCAGAAGTTTCTCCTAGGAGTGGTGGAGCTCTCGGCCTCCGTGTGTCAGGTCCTCTGCAAGGTCAGGGTCACGCTGGGGAAGGAGTGGGACCCTGAGACCTGAGGTGGGGAGGTCTGGGTAGGTGCAGGTGAGAACCTGGAACCTCAGATCCCTATGAACACATGGGCCTGCAGAAGTGACCACTCTCCTCGGTGGGCAGTAGTGCGCCCCTTCCACATCCTGCTTGAAGATCACACAATGGCCTCAAGCTTGGCAGGTGTCTAACATGACAATGCCTGCTCCCTCGGGCCCTACCTGCACACTCCCTCTGGCAGCCTAACTGACAGGGTCAAATCCCAGTGCAGCCTACCTGGGAGGTGTCGACCTGCTAAGGCAGGGGAGGGTTTTTGGGTTTTATTGTGGTAATATACACATAACTTGAAAGTTACCACCTTAACCATTTTTACATTCAGTAGTGTTGAGTACGTGCACGTTGTTGTGCAACCATCATCGCCGTCATCTCCAGAACTCTTTTCATCTTGCAAAATTGAAACTCTGCACCCATTAAGCAATAAATCCCTATTCCCTCCACCCCCCAGCCCCTGGCAACCACCATCTACTTTCTGTCTCTATGAATTTGACTACTCCAGGCACCTCATATAAGTGGAATCACACCGTGTTTGTCCTTTTGTATCTGGCTTACTTCCTTCAGCATAACGTCCTCAGGGTCCATACATGTTGTAGCATGTGTCAGAATGGGAGGGGAGAGGTTTAATTACAAAGGAGCTGCAGGCCCAGGCTGGACCTGGTAGGCCAATGGGGTGTGCCTGGACTGGGTCCTGAGGGTGCTGAGCAAGGAGGGCAGAACACGGGATAAGGGAGAGCCCATTAGTGTGAGCCCACTCCCTGTGATGTGGAACTTCACGCCTGGAAAGGACCCCAGGGGATGATGCTCGTGGAAGGCTGGGAGGGAAGATGGCCCACACTGTGTGCATAAAAATGTCAGAACTGCGTGGAAGGGACCAAAGGCTCAGAAGGAAGCAGGAAAACCCAGAAGGGGCTGAAGGACCCACCATTTACCAACCTGACAAAGAAAGCACTGGAGAGGGGCAGCACATTGCTGAGAAGCTCAGTGGTGCCGTCCTCTGGGGTCACGGGTGACAGTGGAGGTTGATACAGAGACCCCGATAGCAATGGGGACGACAAGGTCTCAGTGGAATAGGGGACAGATGGTGACCTTTAATTGTCAGAAGCAAGGAGAAGGCAATTATCTCAATTTGTGGCAACATCAGAGTAGCTGCTGGGGGCCCTGCATGCACACAGCCAAGGAGTTGGTGGCCCAGAACACAGTAGCCATAGAGGCGGGCTGGATGGGCAGTCAACAAGGGCATTGCTTCATTTGTGCAATAAATAATACTGAGGATGGACGGTCAGGAGGCTGAGAGAAGCCAAATCATGTTTCTGGCCCTGAGAATGTCGTCAAACCTAGAACCCAGACAGAGGGAGAGGCCAGTTCTGTGCAGAAGGACCTGCAACCCCAGGGCAGGTATATGCAGTAGTGATTCCTCTTGGCCTCCCCAAAGGAAATCTCAGCCTTTTACTTGAGTGACCATGCACGGGGAAAGGGGAGCATCCAGAACTTTCCAGGACTATTAGACACAGAGTCTGAATTGATACTAATACGTGGAGAACAGGGGTCATTACAGCCCCCTGTTGGGGATGAGCAGGTGGGACCAGGTCTCAAGTTTCACTCACTGTGGCCCACTGGGCCGTTTCTCCACTTCCTGAACCGATCATTGGGATGGAGCTTCTTGGCAGTCAGCAGAACCCCAACATGGGTTCTTTAACCTGTGGGGTAAGATCCATCAGAGTGAGGAGAGCCAAGTGGAAGCCTCTGAAACTGCCTCCTCCCCTGGCCAGAATAGTAAATCAAAATAGTACCCCATCCCAAGGGGGATGGCAGAGATTAGTGCCACCCTCAAAAGTCCAGTAATTCAGGGGTGGAGGTCCATGTCATATCCCCATTTAATTCACTAGTCTGGATCCCACAAAAACTAGATATACGATGGCAGATTATATGGATGTTCTGGACTGAATTGTGTTCCCCACAATTTCATAAATTGAAGCCCTAACCTCAATGTGACTGTATTTGGAGATGGGGCCTTTAAGGAGGTATTTAAGGTCAAATGAGGTGATAAGGGCAAGGTTCTGGTCCCATAGGACTGGTCTCCTTCTAAGAAGAAGAAGAGACCACAGAGATTTCTGTCTCTCTGCCTGTACACAGAGGAAAGGCCAAGTGAGGACAGTAAGAAGGCAGCTGTCAGCAACCCAAAGAGATCTCACCAGAAACCAACCCTGACGGCACCTTGATCTTGGACTTCCAGTGTTCAGAATGGGAGAAAATAAATTTCCATTGTTTAAGTCAAGGAGTCTGTGCCATCTTATTACGGCAGCCCGAGCAGACCCATACAGTGGACCACACAGGTTCAACAAGTGGATCCCCAACTGCAGCGGTTGTGTCGGAGGTGGTATCCTGGGAAGAGCAGATTAACACGGTTCAGGGTGTGGCATCGGCCACTCAACTGAGACTGTGGTCTTTTCCATCCCCACGAGAAAGGGGATCAGATGTGGTTTGCATTTGTGGTGAGTGGACAAGTGTACACATTTATCCAAAGGGGCCTGGGCCGTCTGGTCACTTCATGAATGGACAATTCATGTACATTGAGTTTCTCCTACAAATGGCTTGTCCTCCAGGCTTGCCACAAACTGAGTCAGTAGTTTTTGGTTAGTGTAAACATGGGATAAAAATCGCTCATGCCAAGGTGATGGTGGGAGCTGGCAGAGGGGAGAGACATGCTGGGGCTGCAGGAGGGGCAAAGAGGTCCAGGTGGGCCTGCTCAGTAGAGGCAGCTACAGGAGACCAGCTCTGCGGTCGGGCGAGTGGAAGGGGTGCTGGAGAGGGTCTCCATGCAATGTGTCTGAGGGCGGGGACCCCGCGGCAGGTGGGGGCAGGGTCCCTGGCCCGGCAGGGGAGCAGGGCAGGTGCTGTCCCAGGCCTGGTGGAGATGGGATCACTTTGCAGGTCAGCCAGGCAGATCCCAGAGAGTCTTAGGGACAAGGTTGGGTTGGGAAGTATTGGACAGAGCCCGGCTAGCCCATGCAGTAACTTTATGCCAATCAGTCAGGGGGCCCTGCCTCTGCAGGCCCCAGCACCTGATATCAGAGCACAGGCCCTATGGGCAGGGTCCTGACAGGACTCAACCCACACAGCAACACCCAGGGCCTATGCCAGGCATCCCGAGGGGGCATGGCCTGGAGCCCACGACTGATCATGAGAAGTCTGTGAGTCCCTGGGGCTCATGTTCTGATGAACCCCTCTGCCATCAGCCCAGCTTTGTCTGTGCTGACCATAAATGTCCAGATGTTGACCGCAGCTCCTCTCCTCCACAAACCCTCACGTGACGTCCCCAAATAGAGTGGACGTTAGGGACGGGCTGAGGCTCACACACCCACGGATACCCACTCTGAGCACTCCCGTCCCATCCCCACCCCAGGCCTCCCTGCCCCAAGAAGACATGCAGCATGGTCCTCAGGGGTTGAGGGCAACCCCTCCTTTACCCACACTGTGCAGGTGGCTCAGGGTGGAGAGCAATCTGTCCCCTCCCAGGCCCCTGGGACCCTCCTTGCACCTCAGGGCTCATCCAGCCACTGCACCTTCCAAAGGGGAATTCCAGAACCAGATATTAGGATAACAAAACTGCTGCCCCCTTGTTCCTTTGGGAATTGGCCAGGAGGTGGGAGTGAGCGTGTGGTGCCATGAAGTGGCTGGCTGTGCAGGGGGCCCACCCTCCCTACATCAACAGGCCAGTCCCCATCCTCCAGGCCTCATGTTTCTAACTGGGAGTGATGAGGCTGACAGTGGAGCAGCTCCTCCACCTGCCCCTTCTGCACCAGCTCTGGGACCTCCCCAAGGGGCCTCTCACTGACAGGAGGCACCGAGGGGGGAGGAGGCTGCAGCCCACTCACATCACCTGGCAGCTGTGGCAGCCCCAGCAGCAACATGTCCTTTGGTCCCCTGCATGCTATCCGCTCTTGGGGCACCCCTTCCGAGTATGCCCAGCTGCTTCCTGCCGGCTTCTGGCTGGAGCCCCAGCTTGCAAGGTGCGGTGAGGATTAGGAGTGGAAAGTATCCAGCCCTTGCATGCCTGGCCCGTGGAGGCACTGGAGGAGCCTGGCCTCCTGTCTCCGGGCTGGAGTAGAGTCTGTGGGGGCCTCACAGCCATCAGGAGCCAGGAGACATCAGCAGGGGCAGACCGAGGGCAGTTCTGCAAACCCTTAACAGCTGCCCTGCAAGTGGAGTGCTCCAGGCCCCTGACCACGCCCTCGCCCAGCACACCTTTCTGTTGTTGATTGTTTTAGAAGGAAATTCTGAGTAAAGATTAAGAGAATGAATAGAGGCATGTTTCTTTAATATCAACTTTTGCTTTCACACCTTGGTATAAAGTTCACTTGTCCAAAAGATTCAGGAAGGTATGCTGGGTGTTTTCTCAGCAGTGTCCTGGACACTGAGGCTCAGAGCGGCTGTATCCTGGAGAGAACACCCCAGATCACCAGGGTGGATGAACCCACGTGGCCAGAGCAGCCCTGGAAAGAGCAGCCGGTGGGATGGAAGAGGAGACACACACTCAAGGTGTTCGGGAGGAGGCTCCCCCAGGCCCAGCGAACCCAGGGACAGAAACAGGGTCTTTGGGGGGAGTGCAAGGCCCTAGAATCTGCACAAAGGATAGAACTGTGCCCCTCAGCTGTGCGAGTGAGGCAGGACTCGCAGCAGAGGAGGGTAATCTGCACAGACCCCCCACACAGCAATTGGTGCGTTGGTGGAGGGTCCTCTTCTCGCTCCGAGAGCACATGTTTGGGGTTGTGGGACCACCTCACTTGCTTCTCCTCTAAGGTATTTTGGATCCAATCAGGCCGGGGAGGCAGTTCTGGCCCCGCGGAAACTCGGGATGGCAGCCTGTCAACCTAGTGGGGTCTGGGGTGGGAGGGCCTGGGTCTAAATCTCTGTTCCTCGGCTTGCTGGCCTCATCACGTGAGAAGGTTGTGTAACTTCTGTAAACTGAAGCTTCCTGATTTAGAAATTGGGATTAAAATCGCACACACCCCCCCAAGGGTTTTGTGAGGAGGCAGGAGGATAATGAAGGTAAAGCTCCGCTGCTGCACCGGAGGCTGGATTCAGGCTGCGGGGAGCTGCCCGGCCCGTGAGGGGCGGGGTCCCCAAGCCCAGCAGAGGCCGTGGTCAGAGTGTGCAGGCCCAGGCAGGCCTTCACGGAGCAGCAGAGCACTTAGGCTTGAAGGGACCATCTGATAAGGCCTGAAGCCTGCAGTGAGGAGGCAGGTCAGGGCCCACGTGGCCTCCCCAGAGCAGATGGAGCCCCAGGGCGGCTGGCAGAAGCTCCTCTGGAAACAGAATCTATCCAGCCTGGTTCTGAAGGCAAAAATCTCCTCCCCTTGGGGCAGGAGCAGCATGATAGCCCCTCCACATGCACGCAGACTCCTGGACCAAGGTGAAGCTCCTGCTGCATGCAACTCCCAGCGTCTCTGCCTGTGGGCGCAGGAGAGGCCTTGGGCTTCTTTGGAAACTACCAGAGTGAGCTGGATGTCAAGGGCCAAGGAGGGAGGAGGCCCTGGGGCAGGCAGCACAGGACTCCTGGGGCCCAGCCACACCCCGGCAGGCAGCCCTCGTACCTGGATCATGCCCAGGTGTTTACCAGAGGCCAGCCCTTCCCTAGCAGTGCGCTTTATTTTTCCTTTCAATTGCCAGTAACAGGCCAGCCTTCTGCAGAGGCTTCCTGAAGGCTACCCTTTACATCTCCAAGTCCAAAGTCCAAACTCCTTGGCCTGGCAGCCAGGTATCTTACCACCTGGGCTTGCCTGGCTCTGCGAAACCGATCCCCTGCAGCTCTTCCCCCTCCCCTCAGTGCCAGCCGGTTTCTGCACTGGGAAGCGCACCTGCTCCCACACCTCCTGGCCCAGTGGTTCCAGAACTTCAGTTAATACTGGGCTCCTGCAAAGAGAATGGGAATCACTGATGCAGCCCAAGCCTCTCCAGCCGAGCCCACCACTTGTGTCGTCTCCATCAGGACTCGTATGCCATCTTATCCTCCAAACCAAGCTTGGCATTATTATTAGCTCCATTTTGCAGTTGAGGTTTCTGAAGCAAAGCCAAAAAGCTAGCAAGGCTGCTGCTGCCATTGAAACCTGGGCCATCTGGGGCCTTCCTGGTGGTCTGAAGCAGGTGAGCCGCCCATCATGTCCCTTGCTCTCAGGCAGCCTGGCCATATTTGGGCCTCCTGGTTGAGTTTAAGACCCGGATAGAAGTCAGCATGCCTGGCTTTGCGGCTTCCTGCCAGACGCTGGGCTGGGGCTGGGAAAGCAGAGATGGGCGGGGCTGCGGCCCTCCATCCCCCATCAGCAGCTAAAGGCCTTGACATGGCAAAGGGCAAGGGGAGCCAGGAGGAGGGCAGAACAAGGGGTTCCAGAGAGGGCTCCTTCACCTCTTGGCACAACAGGTATCTGCACCAGGCACACAGTAGGTGCTTTAATATCCACAGAACAGATCATCACCAAGAGGAGCATGCCCAGCTCTCAGCCCTGTGTGGCCAGAGGGTGAAGCGCCCCCACTAAGTTTGTGCCACAACATGATTCCCCTGCCCCATGTGGAGTCCATTAACATCCACCCTGGGAGCTTTATAGCACTGTCATGTGGGAACCCAGATGGAGAGGGCGTTTCTGCCCAGGTCCCAGCACTCAGGTGCACACTGGTGAGTTCAAGCGTGCCCCTGCTCTATTCTGACCATGTGAAGTCTCCACGCACAGGAAATACAAGTGTACAAATCATCTATACCACTGGATGAGAGAATTTCAAGGTAAAAACAGGGCCATTGAGTTAAATTGGTGGTCTTAGTGCCAGAAGTAGTGTGTTGGCCCCTGGCTCCGGCCCTGCCCTTCACACTCTCCTCAATGTTTCCAGGAGCTAGGACCCTGAGAACTACATTTCCCAGACTCCTTTGAATCCGGTGTCTGGTTAAGTGCTGCCAGTGGGAAGCCCTGGAAGGAGATGACAAGGTGGGAGACACGGAGAAGCCACCTTGCTGCTCTGATGGTGGCAGTGGGTGACACCTCTTTCAGTGACAATGACAGTAGCCCTAGCAGCATGAGCAACAGAGGCGATGGGGGACGGGGTGGCTCCTGCTCAAGGGCTGAGGTGGCATCTCCAGAAGCTCAACTATAGTTGCAGAGCAAGAGCAGCTTCCAGATCTCTGGGTGACACCCTCTTCACCTATTTGCTCTTCCAGCCTTTGGAACACCTTTGTTACCAATTCCTGGCACTAAATCCCCTCTGCTTAAAATAACTAGAGTGCTTTCTATTTTCCTGGCTGGAAGTTAACTGGCAATCGAGCTGGTTGCCAGTTAGGTGTTTCCAGGACCGGGCATTAACCAGCTCTCTCCTGGCTCTCCCAGAGGTCACCATACAGTGCCTTTCCTCTTTACTGCCCCCTCCTGGACCTGGACACCAAGCCTTCTCCCCTCACCCCAGTTGGAGCCATTTTCCCATGGCCCACCCCTAGCCCCTCTCAAAGCACAGAGTCACTTGGGGGATCCTTGGTCAGTAGGGAGGAACACACGATGCTCAGAGACATTCTGGGACAGTCTTCTCTGAGTCATTCTGGGCCAGAGGCTCCAGTGTTTACACCTATCCAGCTTCCTAGGAATTCCAGAGTTCTCCCGACTTCAACGTCGAATGCACTGCTGTTATTCCAGCCCTTTCCCTGGGATCAAAGCCCTAGTTTCTAGGAAACCCTCATCCATTCCCCTGCTCGCTCTCCTCTTACCCCATTCATCCTTCTCCCTCACAGCTTATTGCTGATTAAATATTAGTATCACAGTGTGGCCCTGAGAGCTTCCACTTCATCTTCATTGATGACATCATTCTCTGGAAGGTGACACAGAGACGAGTCACCTTATCCACATTCCCAGGGGCTCAAAGTACACTACCTGCCAGACTCCAAATGCTTCTGTTGCGCATTGCTGCACAGTCCACCACCCTAAACAATGATCTGTTTCTCTTGATTCTGTGAGCCATGATATAGTCACACGGCATTGACTGGGGTCACTTTTTTGACTGTGTTCAGTTAGCAGCCAGGCTGGGCTGGAGGGTTCGAGAAGGCTTCCCTCACCTGTCTAGCACCTTGGTGGTCTTCCACATTGCCTGTCCATGTGCTTTGCTTGGGCTTCCTCACAGCATGGCAGCCTCAAGGCAGTCGGACTCCATATGTGGTATGGAAAGGTGTGTGTGTCCTGGGGAGCTGAGGCAGTGGGCAGGACTGCAGATAAAGGGTGACAGTGCTATTTCTTCAACTCGTGACCTGCCACAGGGGCCCGCGCTGTACTCTCAGGGGGCCTGACTAATGCACTTGCCCAGGACAGCGCTCTCTGAGCTCCCCCCGACCCCATGGGTTCCTGTGCATCGTAACAATGTTTGACAGGAACAGCAGTGCCCAGAAGACAACTGCAAGCAGGGATAGCATCCCCACAGGTACAGCAGCAGCAGGAGGTGACAAGGACTCTCTCCGTGACCAAATTCTAGCCAGGCTTCTCTGGCTCTTCTTGACTAGGCCTCAACCTTGGCCTAAAGAAACTGCTGACTCTCAGCACAAACGATTTTGTCCACTCTCCCTCCCATCCCCTCCGCCCACACTAAGAGACTTGAGCAAACACTAGCATAATTTCCAACAGCTCAAGGCTGCATCCCTAGGAGGATGACTCTGGTCTCCTCAAGTTCCCGCCTGAAAAAGCTCTGTGCTGCCCCGATATTTTACTGTTTGTTCCAGCCAAAACTTGGTGATGAGAGAGAGGCCCCTGAGCCCCGTCTTAGAGCAGTTACTTCGAGAGCTTGCAGATGTAAATTCTGTCTCTGCCATTTGAGGTGTAACTCTTCTACCACCCACAACCATGTTCTCAAGGCCCTGGGAGCTCTTTGAAATGCAGACATCCAGGGGGCTGGCTCCCAGTCTCCTCAGAAGGTAGGGGCTCAACTTTGGAGGGTAGGGGGGCAGCAGGCACCGTGCTTGAACTTGCACCACTGCCTTCCCATAGAGATATGAGAAAGTCCTTTCTCCTCCGATAAGCGCCAATTAACAAACCCAGGTGGCCTAGGCCTTTCCCTCAGCGCACTCCAGCCTTTAGAAAATCTCCTGCCTTTCGCTTTGGTGAGGTTGAGTTTAGCTCACACTGGGCCCTCTTGCCTGTTGCAGTGGTTATTGCTGAATAAAGTCCACCTGCACTTGAACTAGCGTCCGGCTGTGTTTATCTTTGCCAGAGGCAAGAGGCCAGGACTGAAGCCTCACCCTCACTGTTACCTGCCTGCGCCCGGTGAGGCCTGCCAGGCTCACCCAGCCTGTGTTTGGATGCCCCCGTTTCCATTTTTAAGGAGCCTCTCCAAGGATTAGCGACTCATAAAATAATGCTGTTTGTCATTGGAGGTGGTCACAGAACCGAGGGTGTGACTGTGGGCCTGCTCTGGGACACGCTCTTTTGCGACGCCTCCTCGAGCAAGGCCCAGGAAAGCGCAGTGAGGCACAGATCGCAGGACACTCGTGCTTTTACAAAATCCTTCCAGGATTAAAAAGTAATTTTTCCTTTGACATTTTTTTCTGCTGAGAGAAAACTTTTCTGGGACCAGACTCCACCCCCCAGGACCGGATCTGTGGTGAAGCGGGTGTTTGGTAAGATTCTCCTTCTGAACTGGTCTGAATGGGGTCTGTAACTCCATTGTATTAGGGCCGCCTTCACAGGCACAGCAGCCAGACTCAAGACAAACCTGAGTACAAGCTTTGTGGACAGATTCCCGTGCCCCCGCCGCCCAGGAGCTTCAGCCTGAAGGTGCTGAGTGGAGAAGGGGATGCAAGGGCAGAGGGCAGAGGGTCAATCAGAGCAAACTTGAGTGGGAGCCGTGGGGCCACCACCCTCGTGGACACAGCACAGGTGACTGTCACCTAACTGAGAAAGGGATTGTGAGCTTGAATGACTGTGAACATGAGATGTACATACGGTAGCATGGGTGCCAGCACCACAGGGGTGAGCTCATGTGAAGGGGGGCAAGACAGAGCTCCAGGGAGGGAAAGCCCCTGGAGTGTGTGCATGTGTATGTGTGCATGTGTGTGCCTGTACATGTTGGGGGTGTGTGTGTGCATGTGCGTGTGTTGAGGGATGCATGTGTGTGGGGTTGTGGGGGTAGGTGTATGTGTGTACATGAGGGTGCATGCATATGAGTGTGCATGTTGGTGTGGGTGTGTGTGGGTGTCTCTGTGCGCATGAGGTACAGCTTAGGCACGGCAGATCGGCACCGGCACTCAGGGGTCTGGGCAGGGTCAAAGAGGAGATGTGCAGGCAACAGCAGCCATGGGAATGGAGACAGCTGGGCTGGCAGCACCTAAGAGGTCAGGAAGGGACAGAAGGAGCCAGCCCTTGGGGCTGGGGCCTTCAGTGGTGCCTGGTTCCTCCCTGGAAAGCCTGCCATGGACCTCCCTGCCCTGAGATGGAGGCTGGGCCCTAAACATGCCTCCAGCAGCCACCACACCAGTGGCCCCAGGTTCCTGAAACATTGCCTTCTGAGGAGAACAGAGTGGGTTGGAGCCTGGGGTGGGGGTGGGGGTGGGAGTGGGTGGGGTGCCTCCTGGGAGGAGGGGAACCAGAGCTGGGCCTTTGGTCAGTGGCCTGGCCCTTGGACCCCAACAGTGAAGACCTGTAGACCCCAGGATGAAAACTGGTGGACCCCACCCCAAACTGCAAACACAGAACATGCTCCTCTGCTGAAATGAAAGCAGCTCCTTTCTAGACCTCCTGACTTCTGGACGCCCCCTTTGCAGCTGCCTCCCCCGACTGCCTGCGTTGTGTTCTGTCTCCTTGGTAGCCCAGCTCTGCTCTCAAGAGCGGCAGCCTCCGGTTCCAGTGCGCCCAGAGCCCTCTGGTGAGCAGCGAGTCCCACGCCCAGGGGCTGCTCTGCTCCCCCACAACCCCCGCTCCCCAGCCCCAGTCAGGGCCTCAGTGCAGGTGTCGCTCAGTCCCGGCTGCCTGTGGTAAGGCCCAGAGAGCTGATGACAAGGCGCCAAAAGCCCAAGCCCTGTTGTCTCTAAACAAACGACCCTCTGCCGCTGTCAGAGGGGGTATTTTGCAGACTTGAGGATGGTCCCACCATGGCAAGCCTTCTCTCTCTTGCCTTTCACACCAACAGCCCGCGTGCGGGCAGGAGGCAGAGGCTGAACCCGTGGCCCAGCTGCCTCGGCATCATCGCGTGTTTGTCTCTCCTTGTGGTTTCTGCTCGGGGTGAAGCAACGTTTCATTTCTCAGCATAACGACCGACCGAGCAGGCCTCTCTCCGCAGTGTCAACATATTCTGATCAGTCGGGGGTGGGGGCTGGGAGGGGGCTCCGTGCCAGCCTTTGGCTCCCTGGGCTCCGTCTGAGCCTGTTGATAGTGAAGGAATGAGAAGCCCCAGTGTTCCCCAAAGGCGCCTGGGTGGAGGGAGAGGCTGCCAAGGAGTGTTCCAGAAAGATTAGGATGCAGTGAACGCCAGGTGCAGTGGGCACCACTGCTGGGATAGACATTTATCACCAACCACAGGGTGTGAGTGTCTCAACCAGAGAAGGCCCCTGGCTCTGGGCCAGCACCCCATCTCCTACCGTTGGGCTGGGCTGGGCTGGGCTGAGGGCCTCCGATGTCCTGGCTTCCTGGAAGTCAGCCCCGCCCCAATTCCTCTTCCTGTCTCTCTCACTTCCCTCACCGTATCCCCAGCTGACCCCATTGCCTGCTCTTAGGGCCACCAGGGAGGCCCTCCAGGTGCCAGGTGGTCACCACCTGTTGACTCATTTCTGAGACCCAGGAAGGCACTGTAGGACAACAGGAAGATGTGGAGTGGGACTGGAGCCCAGGACTGATGGCTCTTTCCTTGCACCATCAAAGGGCTGCCCTATATACTTCTGCACCCCGAGCTGGCCCAGGCGGCCAAGGAGAGGGTGCACCTCTTAACCTGGGAAGCAGCTCCTGACCCTGGGTCCTGGGGCCTTCATATGGGTTTCCTGGAGCTTCTACCCTGACAGGCCGTCATGCAGGGGCCACACCACGTTTGCCCCCAACATCGCGGCCCACAGCCAGATACTGTTTGAGGTGGCCACGCGGGCTCTATGTCAATTCTGACAGCCCCGTTCTCCACTTTCCCAGCTTCCTTTACAGTGTAGGCAGTCTTGTGACCCTAACCATGGTCTCTGGGGAATCTTTTGCTTTCCTGTTACAAGCAGAGCAACACAGCTGGCCAACTCCTTCCTCTTTCTTACTTCTTGATCAATCGTGAGCCCAGTCTGGAGCCATCACAGGGAGAGGAAGGCCCAGAGAATGCTGCCTGCCCCAGACCCCTCTTTATACCAGGAAAACAGACGGCTTCCCTGAACCTTTTTAGTGGTTGTCTGTCCCTTGCAGCTAGATGCACCCCAACTGCTGCCTGAGTGGGCCCTGCAGGCCAGGCCCTTGGCGCCTCGGAGGACAGTGTGGGGGGCCAGCAGGTGTCCTCTGGCTCCCTGATCTCTCAAACCCATGGCCTCGAGAGAGCAATTCCCCTCCCTGAGAGGGCTGTGCATAGTGTGCATGCCATCTGAGTGGTGTTTTCCCCTCGGTGCCTGTGCGGGCCTCCAGAAGCCCCTTTGTCACCTTCTCCCTGTCATCCTCTCTGGCCCAGAGACTGCAAAGGGAAAGAGAGAAGGTAGGGGACAGACTGACAGCTCTCCAGGTGAAAATCTCCAGTGGTAGCTCAGTGGGAGTCTTCAGGACCTGTTACTTTGTAACCAGCCAGGGGAGGACACTTCATGAATGTGCATTCTCTCCCTGCACCTTCGACAGCCTCCCTCCCCCAGTGTCACACGTGGACACCCACAGCCTTCTCCTCCCTACAGTGCTCAGGGGTCCCCACCCCAATGCTCAGTCCAGCATGGGGTGCCCCCCTGGAGGCTGGGGACCTTCCTGTGAGCTTCCTAAAGCTGCCACCATTCCTTCCCTAGGCGGCGCCTCACAGCCACTTTCTCCCTCCTCAAAGACAAAAGGTTCAGGGTCCTACTCCTCAGAGTTTTTTCTCTGGATCCTAAGCCCATAACTAAATTTAAGTCTCAGCCTGCTGTGTGCACATTTCCTGAAGGCAGCCATAGAAGGGGGTAGTGAGACACAGGCCGCCCGAGGGTCCTAGGAACTACTCCAATGGATCCCACAGGTGCTGGGGCAGGGCCCTCCTGGGATGACCATGTGTGGGCCACAATCGAGGGAGCCTGGGCAGAGACCCAAACCCCCCCACACACAGCCCCCCTCGCAGGCCCGTGACTGGGAGCTGGAAGTGGGAACCAGAAGAGAGCCCAGCTCAGGAACCTGCAACCACAGTCGAGTTTCAGTTTAGGCAGTATTTGGGGAACCCCGGCTTTGTGCCAGGATAAGTGCTCAGCCGTGGGAAGGCGCCAAGAGGAACGGGGGCCAGACACAAAGGGACCGATCCCTAGCATGGCAGCAGGATGGTGAGGGCAGAGTGAGATTCTCAAGGCTGGGGAAAGGCTGGTCCTGTGGAGGGAATAGTGCAGAGACTGTGGCAGGCCATGGCTGCAGCATGGGGCGGGAGCCAGGACAGACATGCAGGCCAGAGCAGGGCAGGAGTCTGAGCTTATGCATTACGCACCAAGGAACCCTTTCAGGTCCTGCCAGCTGAGGACGAGTGACAAGCTAAGGCCAGAGGTTCCAGAAGATGGCGCCAGTGGTGGTGGCAGCATTTGAAGGTACGATTACCATGGCCTTCAAGGGGGGATTAATACAGGCCATTCTGATTGGTGGAGTCAGGGCAGGGTGTCCCCTCAAGTGGCGTAGGGAATTTCCAGCTCAAGTCAAGAGATCCAGGATGTAGTTAAAACCTGGAAAGGACAGTCACCTTACAGGTAGAAACATAACCCCAGGTTTTCATGCTCATTGGGTGGATGATGCATCATATACTATAGAATGTGTTGTGGGATAAAACACTTTCACAGTCTCCAGGGTCTTCATGCTTATGCTAGATTTTCTACAGTAAGAGAAATCCTGCAAAAAAGTCTATACATGATTTAGGTCTTTTGCAAATAACCAGTTCTAGCTGGCTTTCCGCAAAAAGAGGAACTTAGGACAAGAAAGCCACACTGGAGTTTCCAAGAGCCCAAGGGCAGGGTGTGGCAGCTTCTGGAACCAGGGCCTGGAATCGAGGCCTGGGGCACAGCAGGACACACAGTCCTCTCTGCCTCCCCTCTGCATTCACTCTGCATTGACGTGGAGCTCCTTTCTCTGCCGGAGGACAAACCACTCTGCCCAGACCCCATCATGGACAGTGACTGCCTCCAAAGCTCCCCCAAGTTTATATCTGTGCAAAATGAGCTGGGGTCTCCTGGGCCCTGTTCCACACTCCTAAAGAGGGGGCTCTGGTTGTCCTCACTTGGGTCAGGCCCCCATCCCTGGACAATCCAGTGTGGCTGGTGTGGGCAAAGTCACACCGCAGACACCACGCTCTTTACAGCAGAAATTTCTTCCCCCTCAACAACATCCCACCTGAAACTCTGAATATTCCAGAGGTGTCCCTGGAAACCGGAGACAGATGGCTCCGAGGAGCTCAGTGTCCTCCATGCTCACATTCTTCCCTTTGTGAATCCGGAACAAGCCTTCAGAGCCAGTTTGAAAAAATGAACAGTTCTTCCCATCCCCAACACAGAGCTTTTCCTCCTACCCAGGCTCCCGCCACCTCCTTCTCAACAGCACGTATCTCCTGAGTCCCAGGGCGCACCCTGGGCTCCCTGGGTCTGCAAGGACCTCGGGTGCCGGGAGCAGGAGCTTGGCAATCACAAATCGCAGCTTTGGGCCGTGCATGGAGAGGCTGGGTGATGAACTGGTTAAGGATGGGCCCACAGCGCTGGCTCACAGCTCCTCCACCCCTGCCCCTTCCAGATCCTCCCTCTGCCTGGACTCCTGCAGGCCAAGGGGCCCAGCGCTTACCCCCTCCCTGTGCCGCACAGACCACAGTCAGGGGTCCCGTGGTTTCCTGCTGCGCCGGGCCCATGCAGATCCTCTTACACCCCAGCAGTCTTACAGAGGAAACAACATGCAGAGAAGCAAAGGGGAAACAAGGTAAACAGTATCGGTGCTTCTGCCATGTGTCAGGTCACGCACACCATTTTGTTAATCTCCTACAACAACCCACCTCTTCATCAATGAATAAACCAGAGCCTGGACTAGGTCAGGTACCCAAGGTCACACAGCTGGTAGATGGCCCAGAAGGAAGTTTAAACCAGATTCTAAAGCCTAGATTCTAAAGTTATGGCAGCTCTAGCAAATTAATACACAGGCTATTCTCAAAAAAGTGTTTAGAAGGTTCCAACAGAGAAGAGAAGGCAGTGGTTCATTCACTGAACATAAGCAAAGGTAACTAAGAACGCCTGTGGAAAGGTGCTCGCTGGCACTGCTCACACTCCCCCGGGCACAGCCCCCACCCCTTGTTAAGGCTGGAGGAGCTGAGGTTCCGCATGTCTACCAAGCCCCTAGGCGAGACTGCGCCTGCTGGTCTGTGGGCCCCACTTTGACCGGTGAGCACATAGACGGCTCAGTGTCCTATGAATGGATCATCTATCTAACCAGGGTGCTTTTACACCTGATTCCACAGTTGTTCATAGTTGGCAAAAATCTCACCAAGACCTTCAGACTCATCTGCATCCCACAGATGAAGAGCGAGAGGCTCAGACGAGTGGAGTGGCTTGGCTGAATCCCTTGGCTGAAACAGGCAGACTTGCCAGGGCCACTGGGCTCTTTGTCCAGGGCACATGGGCACACAGGGTAGGGAGGGAGCTCGGGACTGCGGCACGAAGAACAGAGTAGAACCTGTTCCAACATTG
Organism: Diceros bicornis minor; assembly: GCF_020826845.1. NCBI lineage: Eukaryota > Metazoa > Chordata > Mammalia > Perissodactyla > Rhinocerotidae > Diceros > Diceros bicornis. The sequence continues at coordinate 78,359,335 of NC_080744.1, forward strand.
AGGCGCTCAGGCTCCTTCAGAAAATCATGTCATCTTCTCAGAGTTGGGGTAACATCAAACAAGACAATGCAAGGGAAAAGCCCTAAAAAGACTGTAAATCACCTTTCAAATGTTCCTTTCTACTGTCCCCCATTAGAGCGGTGGACCAAGTTAGCAAAAGGCATTGACACAGAACATGACAATGAAACCCAAGGCACGGACACTGCCCTGCCTTGTGAGTCCTGAAATGACACGTGTCACGGCTGCCACTCCTCAGGGTCACACCAGCCAGGGGCCCTCCTGACCCTCCAGATCCTGCAGCAGGGCTGACCTGCTGCTCCATCTGCATGCCCGGGCGCCTGTGCTGGGCCCAACACAGGGCAAAGGCACCAAGGTCTGGTCCTGCCCTGGGGAGGGACTCTGGTTTGGAAAGCATGTAGGGTGAAAACCATCTGGTTTTCCTGGGACTGAGAGAGTTCCTGGAGCTCAGGACTTCAGTGCTAAAACTGAGAAAGTCCCAGGCAAACACACAGAAAATGCCAGAAGCAGCTGGTCGAGAAGAATGGTGAATGGCCTGCCGAAGACGTACTTTTGGCACCGGCAGGCGAGCACATCTGTGGGGCTGGCACTGTCCTTAGGATGCACTCCAGGCTCTGAACCTGCAGCCAGTGTATGTTGCTGCTTCTCCCCGGTCCAGGAATCAAGGGGTGGGCATGGGAGGGGCCCTTCACATTGTAACATCTGATAATCTGCTTGCCAAGTGTTGACTTCCCACCCCTGCAGCTTGGAGCACCGTTGGTTTGAAGGTCTCAGTCCCTGGAGAGGGAACCCTCCCCCAGTGCACACAACCAGAGTTCTGCTGAATCAGAAGTTGAGACCAACACCTGCTGTCTTGGAATCCTCATGTTTCTGAGCCAATGGGCAAAGAAGGGGGGCCCTCTACTGTCTGGGGGTGGAGGTCTGTCCTGATTACCAAGGGGAAGCTGTGTGCTGCTACACATGGAGGGCAGAGGACTGGTCTAGAAGCCAAGGGAGTCTCTGGGGCGCCTCTTAGTACCCGCTGTCAGAGAGTCAATGAGAAGGTCCAACAACAACAGGCAGGAGACAGACCCTTCCCAAACAAAGCTTTGATTGGCCCCACCAGACGAAGAACCCGGCTAGGTACAGACGGAAGGCAAAGGAGACCTGAAATGGCTGCTGAGCACAGAAGTTCTAGTTGCCAATATGTCTCAAGACTTGTTACAGAAATGAAAACTGACACTATGGCATGTATTCTTTCTTGTTTGGTGTGTATAGATTAATTGTTTTTCCTCCTCCTTTCCCTATTTTATTTTAATTTTGGTAAACTTTTTATTGAACTATAATATGAATACAGAAAAGTACACAAATCCTAAGAGTACAGCCAGGTACACACACGCAAACACATCTGTGCAACAACTCAACCCAGATCAAGAAACAGAACATGGCCATCACCCAGATGCTTCCCCTGTGCCCCTCCAAGTCCACTCCTCTAAGAGTAACTAGCTCCCTGATCCTAACACCATAAGGTAGTTTTGCCTATTTTGAACTTTATATGCCTGGACTCATACAGTCTATGCCCTAACGTAGGCATCAGCTTCTTTCATACAACTGTGTATGTAGGGTTCATCTGCGTTGTGTGTATTGTAGACCGTTCGTGCTCATTGCTGTGAAGATTCCTTTTGTGAAGATATAGGTATTTTTTATCTATTCTACTGTTGATGGATATTTGGGAAGTTTCCAGGATTTTGTTATTACCAAGTGCTGCTCACATGTCTTTTGGTGAACATATATCTGCACTTTTGTTGGGTATGTTCCTGGGAGGGGAACTGCTAGGCCAGAGGTGGGCGTATGTTCAGGTTGAGTAATGCACCTGTTTTCCAAAGTGACGATGCCAAGTTGCACTCCCCCAGTAGTGTGTGATTTCTGCTTCCACCACACCCTCCGCAACCCTCAGGCGTCTGTCTTTTCATTTTAGCCTTTGCAGTGGATGGGGAGGTGGTATTGCATTGGAGTTTTCTTTCTTTCACCAGCTTTATTGAGATATAATTTGTCCATTTGAAGGGTACCATTCAATGGGTTTTAGTATATTCATACAGTTGTACAATAATCACCACAAATTTAGGACATTTTCATCACCCCAAAAAGAAACCCTTTAGCTATCACCCCCAACAGCCTACGCTCCCCAGACCCTGGCAACCACTAATCTGTTTTGTCTCTATAGACTTGCCTATTCTGGACATTTCATACAAAAGGAATGATATAATATGTGGTCTTTTGTGGCTGGCTTCTTTCAATAAGCACAACGTTTTCAAGTTTCATCCATGTTGTAGCATGTATTGGTACTTCATTCCTTTCTATGGCTAAATAATATTGCATTGCATAGATATACCACATTTGTCTATCCATTCACAAGTCAAAGAACATTTGAGTTGTGCCCACTTTTTTGACTATTATGAATAATGCTGCTATGAACTATCATATACAAATTTTGTGGACATATATTTTCATTTCCATTGGGCATAGACCTAGATGTGGAATTGCTAGGTCAAATGGTAACTCTATATTTAACTTTTGAGGAATTTCCAGATTGTTTTCCAAAGTACCTGCACTGTTTAACTTTCCCACCAGCAATGAATATGAGTTCTGATTTCTCTGCATTCTCACCATTGTTTATTACCTCTCTTTTTTATTATAGCCATCCTAGCGTATATGAAGTAGTATCTCATTGTGGATTTGAGGCATTAAGTTTTAATTGGTGTTTCCTTGATGACAAATGAGGTTGAGCACCTTCTCATATGCTTATTGGCCACTAGGACATACTCTTGTGTGAAGTACCCAAGCAAATCTTTAACCACTTTTTTCCTGTTGGGTTATCTGCCATCTTCTTATTGATTTATAGGAGTTCTTTTTATATTCTGGATATGAGTCTGTCAAATACGTGTGTTGCAAATAGCTTCTCCCAGTTGTGACTTGCCTTTTCACTCTCTTAATCAAATCTTTTGAATATAAGTTCTTCATTTTATTATACAGGTATACCTCGGAGATATAGTGGGTTTGGTTCCAGACCATCACAATAAAGTGAATATTGCAATAAAGCAATTCACACGAATTTTTTGCTTTCCCACTGCATATAAAAGTCATGTTTATACTATACTGTTGTCTATTAAGCGTGCAATAGCACTATGTCTAAAAAAACAATGTATATACCTTTATCATGAACAATTTTCTATGTCATTATTACTATTCAACATTATTTTTTTTAATTTTTTGTTTATTGCAGTAACATTGGTTTATAACATTGTATAAATTTCAGGTGTACATCATTATACTTCTATTTTTGCATAGATTACATCATGTTCACCACCCAAATACTAATTACAACCCATCACCACACACATGTGCTGAATTATCCCTTTCCCCCTCCTCCCTCCCCCCTTCCCCTCTGGTAACCACCAATCCAATCTCTGTCTCTATGTGTTTGTTTATTGTTGTTGTTATCTACTACTTAATGAAGGAAATCATATGGTGTTTGACCTTCTCCCTCTGACTTATTTCACTTTGCATAATACCCTCAGTGTCCATCCATGTTGTCACAAATGGCTGATTTCATTGTTTCTTATGGCTGAGTTGTATTCCATTGTATATATATACCACATCTTCTTTATCCGTTCGTCCCTTGATGGGCACTTGATTAGCACAAGACTTACAAGTCTTGGCTATTGTGAATAACGCTGCAATGAACACAGGGGTGCATGTATCTTTATGCATTGGTGTTTTCAAGTTCTTTGGATAAATACCCAGCAGTGGAATAGCTGGATCATATGGTAGATCTATCCTTGATTTTTTGAGGAATCTCCATACTGTTTTCCATAGTGGCTGCACCAGTTTGCACTCCCATCAGCAGTGTATGAGAGTTCCCTTCTCTCCACATCCTCTCCAACACATGTTGTTTCCTGTCTTGTTAATTATAGCCATTCTGATGGGTGTGAGGTGATATCTCCTTGTAGTTTTGATTTGCATTTCCCTGACAGTTAATGATTTTGAACATCTTTTCATGTGCCTGTTGGCCATCTGTATATCTTCTTTGGAGAAATGTCTGTTCAGGTCTTTTGCCCATTTTTTAATTGGGTTGTTAGTTTTTTTGTTGTTGAGATGCATCAGTTCTTTGTATATTTTGGAGATTAAGCCCTTATCAGATGTATAGTTTGCAAATGTCTTCTCCCAATTGTTAGGTTATCTTTTCGCTTTGTTGATGGTTTCCTTTGCTGTGTAGAAGCTTTTTAGCTTGATGTAGTCCCATTTGTTTATTTTTTCTTTTGTTTCTCTTGCCCGGTCAGACATGGTGCTTGAAAATAAGTTGCTAAGACCGATGTCGAAGAGCGTACTGCCTGTTTTCTTCTAGAAGTTTCATAGTTTCAGGTCTTACATTCAAGTCTTTAATCCATTTGGAGTTAATTTTTGTGTATGGTGTAAGGTAAGGGTCTACTTTCATTTTTTTGCATGTGGCTATCCAGTTTTCTCAACACCATTTGTTGAAGAGACTATCTTTTCTCCATTGTATGTTCTTGGCTCCTTTGTCAAAGATTAGCTGTCCATAGATGTGTGGATTTATTTCTGGGCTTTCAATTCTATTCCATTGATCTGTGTGTCTGTTTTTGTGCCAGTACCAGGCTGTTTTGGTTACTATAGCTTTGTAGTATATTTTGAAATCAGGGAGTGTGATACCTCCAGCTTTGTTCTTTTTTCTCAGGATTCCTTTAGCTATTCGGGGTCTTTTGTTTTTCCACACAAATTTTAGGATTCTTTGTTCTATTTCTGTGAAAAACGTTGTTGGAACTTTGATAGAGATTGCATTGTATCTATAGATTGCTTTAGGAAGTATGGACATCTTAACTATGTTAATTCTTCCAATCCAAGAGCACGGAATATCTTTCAATTTCTTTGTGTCTTCTTCAATTTCTTTCAGCAGTGTTTTATAGTTTTCGGTGTACAGATCTTTCACCTCTTTGGTTAAGTTTATTCCTAGGTATTTTATTCTTTTTGTTGCAATTGTAAATGAGATGGTATTCTTAATTTCTCTTTCTGCTACTTCGTTGTTAGTGTACAGAAATGCAACTGATTTTTGTATGTTGATTTTATATCCTGCAACTTTACCATATTCGTTTATTACTTCTAAAAGTTTTCTGATGGATTCTCTAGGGTTTTCTATATATAAAATCATGTCATCTGCAAATAGTGACAGTTTCACTTCTTCCTTTCCAATTTAGATCCCTTTTATTTCTTTCTCTTGCCTGATTGCTCTGGCTAGGCCTTCCAGTACTATGTTAAATAGGAGTGGTGACAGTGGGCATCCTTGTCTGGTTCCTGTTCTTAGAGGGATAGCTTTCAGTTTTTCACCATTGAGGATGATATTAGCCGTGGGTTTCTCATATATGGTCTTTATTATGTTGAGGTACTTTCGTTCTATACGCATTTTATTCGGAGTTTTTATCATAAATGGATCCTGTATCTTGTCAAATGCTTTCTCTGCATCTATTGAGATGATCATGTGATTTTTATTCTTCATTTTATTAATGTAGTGTATCACGTTGATTGATTTGCGAATGTTAAACTATCCCTGCATACCTGGAATAAATCCCACTTGATCATGGTGTATAATCTTTTTAACGTATTGTTGTATGTGATTTGCTAGTATTTTGTTGAGGATTTTTGGATCGATGTTCATCAGTGATATTGGCCTGTAGTTTTCTTTTTTTTGTGTTGTCCTTGTCTGGTTTTGGTATCAGGGTAACGTCAGCTTCATAGAATGAGTTAGGGAGCTTCCCCCTGCTTCCTCAATTTTTTGGAAGAGTTTGAGAAGGATAGGTATTAAGTCTTCTTTGAATGTTTGGTAGAATTCACCAGGGAAGCCGTCTGGTCCTGGACTTTTATTTTTGGGGAGGTTTGTGATTACTGTTTCGATCTCCTTACTGGTGATTGGTCTATTCAAAATCTCTACTTCTTCTTGATCCAGTTTTGGAAGGTTGTATGATTCTAAGAATTTATCCATTTCTTCCAGATTGTCGAATTGGTTGGCATATAGCTTTTCATAGTATTCTCTTATAATCTTTTGTATTTCTGAGGTGTCTGTTGTAATTTCTCCTCTTTCATTTCTGATTTTACTCATTCGTGCCTTCTCTCTTTTTTTCTTGGTGAGTCTAGCTAAAGGTTTGTCAATTTTGTTTATCTTTTCAAAGAACCAGCTCTTGGTTTTATTAATGTTTTCTATTGTTTTTTTGGTCTCTATTTCATTTATTTCTGCTCTGATTTTTATTATTTCCCTTCTTCTACTGACTTTGGGCTTGGTTTGTTCTTCTTTTTCCATTTCCTTTAGGTGCATTGTTAGATTGTTTATTTGAGATTTTTTTTGTTTGTTGAGATAGGCCTGTATTGCTATAAACTTCCCTCTTAGAACCGCTTTTGCTGTATCCCATAAATTCTGGCATGTCGTATTTTCATTTTCATTTGTCTCCAGGTATTTTTTGATTTCTTCTTTGATTTCTTTGTTGACCCAGTCGTTGTTCAGTAGCATTTTGTTTAATCTCCACTTATTTGTGGCTTTTCTGATTTTCTTCCTATAGTTGATTTCTAGTTTCATACCATTGTGGTCAGAAAAGATGCTTGGTATTGTTTCAATCTTCTTAAATTTATGTAGACTTGTTTTGTGGCCTAATATGAGATCAATCCCGGAGAATATTCCATGTGCATTTGAAAAGAACCTGTGTTCTTCGGTTTTTGGATGGAATGCTCTGTATATATCTACTAGGTCCATCTGTTCTAGTGTATCATTTAAGGCCAATGTTTCCTTATTGATCTTCTGTTTGGATGATCTATCCGTTGGTGTAAGTGGAGTGTTAAAGTCCCCTACTATTATTGTATTACTGTCTATTTCTGCTTTTATGTCTGTTAATAATTGCTTTATATATTTAGGTGCACCTACATTGGGTGCGTAGATATTTACAAGTGTTATATCCTTTTGTTGGATTGTTCCCTTGATCATTATGTAATGCCCTTCTTTGTCTCTTTTTACAGTTTTTGTTTTAAAGTCTATTTTGTCTGATATAAATATTGCTACCCCAGCTTTCTTTTCATTGCCATTCGCATGGAGTATCTTTTTCCATCCCTTCACTTTCAGTTTGTGAGTGTCTTTAGGTCTGAAGTGTGTCTCTTGTATGCAGCATATATATGGATCTTGTTTTTTTATCCAATCAGCCACCCTATGCCTTTTAATTGGAGCATTTAGTCCGTTGACGTTTAAAGTAGCTATTGATAAGTATGTACTTACTGCCATTTTTTAACTTTTTTTTTTTCTCAGTGTTTTAGTAGTCCTTCTCTGTTCCTTTCTTCTTCTATACGGAATTGATGGTCTCTTTAGTTTGACCTCTGTCTGAAAGCTCTACTCTTTAACTCCCCTCCTCCCTCCTTTTAGGTTTTTGATATCATACCTAACCTCTTTTTTGTGCATTTGTATCCATTACCCTCTTATCATGGAAATAGGTAATTTTTCCTATTTGTGGTCTTCTCTTTTCCCCTTAAATCAGTCCCTTTAACATTTCTTGTAGCACTGGTTTCTTGGTGACAAACTCCTTTAATTTTTGCTTGTCTGGGAAATTTTTGATCTCTCCTTCCATTTTGAATGATAACCTTGCTGGGTAGAGTATTCTTGGCTGTAAGTTTTTTCCTTTTAGCACTTTAAATATATCATGCCATTCTCCTCTAGCCTGTAAGGTTTCTGCTGAGAAGTCAGCTGATAGCCTTGTGGGGTTTCCTTTGTATGTAACTTGACTTTCTCTTGTGGCTTTTAGGATTCTCTCTTTATCTTTAATTCTGGACATTTTGAATGTGATGTGTCTTGGTGTGGGCCCCTTTGGGTTTATCTTGTTTGGGGCTCTCTGTGCTTCCTGTACCTGGATGTCTGTTTCCTTCCTTAGGTTAGGGAAGTTTTTGTCTATTATTTCTTGAAATAGATTCTCTGCCCCTTTGTCTCGCTCTTCTCCTTCCGGGACACCTATAACACGGATGTTAGTGCGCCTGATGTTGTCCCAGAGGTCCCTTAGACTGTCCTCACTCTTTTTAATTCTTTTCTCTTTTACCTGTTCAGCTTGGGTAATTTCTTCTAGTCTTTTGTCCAGCTCACAGATCCATTCTTCTGTATCCTCTACTCTGCTTTTGAGTCCCTCTAGTGAATTTTTCATTTCCAGTATTGTATTCTTCATTTCTGATTGGTTCTTTTTTATATCTTCCATTTCTTTGTTGACATTCTCACTGAGTTCATCTATTCTTCTCCCCAGATCAGTGAGCATCCTTAACACTCTTTGTTTGAACTCTCTGTCAGGTAGGTTGCTCATTTCTGTTTCACTTAGTTCCTTTTCTGGGGTTTTGTCCTGTTCCCTTACTTGGAATGTATTCCTTTGCCTCCTCATTTTGCCTCTTTCCCTGTGCTTGAGTCTACGTATTATGTAGGTCAGCTACGTCTCCTGCTCTTGGATAGGTGACCTTATGTAAGTGATGGCTTAGGAGGCCTGCAGTGTGCTTCCCTCAGTTCTCAATGTTCCAGGGATGACCCCTATGTGGGTTACGTGTGTCCTTCTGTTGTGGCCTGTTTGCTCTCCCTGTAGGCACTCAGGGAGGCCGAGTTATGCTCCTGGCCAGCTGTTGTAATGCTCAGCTGCTTGTAGTTGTTGTGGGCCCTTCAGTCTCTTTATCAGGTGTGGGGAGCCCCAGCAGAGTTGGCTGCAAGTCCTAATACCACATTTGTGTTGCAGTATTTCTTTTAAGTGAGTAGGCCCCCAGCGTGGCAGGTTGTTAGGCTCAGGGTCTTACAATTGCTATAAGCCTCCAGCCTTTAAGTGTCTTGTCAGCAATCTGAGGATTGCAGCTGGGTGGGGCTGGCCTCAGGCACGGGAGCACGCCATTGTTTCAGGCTTTGGAAGGTGAGGCAAATCTGCTATGTGGGTCTTTGAGAAACACAAGTCTTCTGCAGCTGACAAGCCCTGCTGCCCACAAGTCCACACACACAATCCACACAGTCCTGCCCCGTGTGCATGCCCCAACCACCCGAAGCGGACCCAGTCTCTCCACGGTGGGAGCCCCACACACTCCACCACTGCCCCACACTCTCCACCTGCTCCTTGTGCACGCCCTGCCCCACTGAAGTCGGCTCAGTTGCCAGGCTGCAGAGAATCCAGTCACCAATCTATGCAGGCCCACAAGTTGCCTGAGGGCTTGTTGTTGGGTGGGGCCAGTCTCTAGGGTGGGCTGCCCGCCCTGGCTGAGCTGGACTAAATTGGTGCTCTAGCGGGTGGGGCAGACCTGGGCTAGCAGGTCCTAGGGAGAACTCCAATGGTGTCTGTGTCAGCACACCCACACCAGGCCACAACAATGGCCCCCACCAATGTCCCAGTCCCTGGAGCGGTCTCACCTCTCACTGAGATGCACTCAGGACCTATTAGGTGAATCTCTTTTCACCAAAGCACTGTGCCCCTTCTTTCTGGTCATTTTAGGTTGCTTTCTGAAGTGGGTGAGTTTGCGCGTGGGCCGTTTAAGAGCCGGTTTTAATGTCTTTGTGAACCAGCTTTTCTGGGGGTACTCACCAATGTTTTAGTAGCAGGCAAAGTCAGATATTATGCCACTCTTCTTGATTGTGCTGGGTCCACAAAATACCCACAGCGGGGGCGCTCCCCAGCTCAGGGCCCCGCTCCTCCAGGGAGGGCTGCATACCTGTGGGCTGCTCCCGGCGGCCGTGAGGCACTGCAGCTTGTGAAGGCGGTGTTTTTCCTCTCCAGAAGGGAGTTTCTGCCTCTTCTACCTCAGTTAGGATTGTCCGTTGTTGCAGAAGTTCCTCTTATCCAGTTTTCAGTTCTGTCTCAGGGGTAATTTTTCCACGAGTAGTTGTAAATTGGCTGTGTCCGCGGAAGGAGGTGAGTTCAGAGTCTGCCTACGCCGCCATCTTGACTTCCAGCTATTCTGTATATACCTTAATTAACAAATACTTTATTGCTAAAAATTGCTAACCATCATCTGAACCTTCAACAAGTCATAATCTTTTTGCTGGTGGAGGGTTTTGCCTCAATGTTGATGGCTGCTGACTGATCAGGGTGGTGGTTACTGAAGGTTGGAGTGTCTGTGGCAATTTCTTAAAATAAGACAACAGTGAGGTTTGCCACATCTATTGACTCTTTCATGAAAGATTTCTCTGTAGCATGTGATGCTGTTTGATAGCATCTTACTCACTGTAGAACTTCTTTTAAAATTAGATGGGGCCGACCCCGTAGTGCAGTAATTAAGTTTAGTGCGCTCTGCTTCAGCTGCTTGGGGTTCGTGGGTTTGGATCCTGGGTGTGGACCTACACTACTTATCAAGCCATGCTGTGGTGGCACTCTACATAAAAAAAAAAAAAAATAGAAGAAGCTGGGCACAGATGTTAGCTCAGGGCCACGCTTCCTCAAGCAAAAAAAAAAAAATTAGAGTCAATCCTCTCAAACTCTGCCTCTGCTTTATCAACTAAGTTTATGTAATATTCTGATATTTTGTTGTCATTTCAACAATCTTCATAGCTTCTTCACCAGGAAGGAGTAGATTCCATCTCAAGAAACCGCTCTCTGCTCATCTATAAGAAGCAACTCCTCATCCATTAAAATTTTATCATGAGATTTTAGCAATTCAGTCACATCTTCAGGCGCCACTTCTAATTCTAGTTCTCTTGCTATTTCCACAACATCTGCTGTTACTTCCTCCACTGAAGTCTTGAGCCCCTCAAAGTCATCCATGAGGGTTGGAATCAACTTCTTCCAAGCTCCTATTAATGTCAATATTTTGACCTCTTCCCATGAATCACAAATGTTCTTAAAAACGTCTAGAATGTGAATCCTTTCCAGAAGATTTTCAATTTACTTTACCCAGATCCATCAGAGGAATCATTATCTATGGCAGCTATAGCATTACAAAATGTATTTCTTAAATAATAAGAATTGTAAGTCAAAATTACTCCTCAAGCCATGGGCTGCAGAATGAATGTTGTGTTAGCAGGCATGAAAACATTAATCTTATTGGGCATCTCCATCAGAACTCTTGGATGACCAGGCGCATTGTCAATGAGCAGTAATATATTGAAAGAATTTTTTTCTGAGCAGTAGGTCTCAACAGTGGGCTTAACATAATTCAGTAAACCATGTTGTCAATAGATATGCTGTCATCCAGACTTTGTTGTTCCATTTATAGAGCACAGGCAGAGTAAATTTATCATAATTCTTAGGATTTTCAGAATGATAAGTGAGCATTGGTTTCAACTTAAAGTCAGCAGCTGCATTAGCCTCTAACAAGAGAGTCAGCCTGTCCTTTGAAGCTTTGAAGCCAGGCATTGATTTCTCCTCTCTAGCTACGGAAGTCCTAGATGGCATCTTCCTCCAATGTAAGGCTGTTTCATCTGCACTGAAAATCTGTTGTTTAGTGTAGCCACCTTCATTAGTGATCTTAGCTAGATCTTCTGGATAACTTGCTGCAGCTTCTACATCAGCACTGGCTGCTTCGCTCTGCACTTCTATGTTATGGAGATGGCTTCTTTCCTTAAACCTCATGAACCAACCTCTGCTATCTTCAAGCTTTTCTTCTGCAGCTTTCTCACCTCTCTCGGCCTTCACAGAATTGAAGAGAGTTAGGGCCTTGCTCCGGATTAGGCTTTGGCTTAAGAGAATGTTGTGGCTGGTTTGATCTTCTCTCCAGACCACTAAAACTTTCTCCATATCAGCAGTAACGCCATTTCACTCTGTTATCATTTGTATGTTCACTGGAGTAGCACTTTTAATTTCCTTCAAGAACTTTTCCTTTGCATCCACAGGTTGGTTAACTGTTTGGCACAAGAGGCCTAGATTTCAGCCCATCTCGGCTTTCGACATGCCTTCCTCACTAAGCTTAATCATTTCTGGCTTTTGATTTAAAGTGAGAAATGTGCAACTCTTCCTTTCACTTGAACACTTAGAGGCCATTGTAAGGTTATTAATTGGCCTAATTTCATTGTTGTTGTTTCTCAGGGGATAGGGAGGCCGAGGAGAGGGAGACAGGTGGGAGAACTGCCAGTCAGTGGAGCAGTCAGAACACGCGCAACATTTTTCAATGAAGTTTGCCGTGTTATACGGGCACCGTTTATGGGACCCCAAAACAATTATAACAGTAACATTAAAGATCACTGATTACAGATCACGGTAACAAATATAATAATAATGATGAAAAAGCTTGAAATATTGCGAGATTGCCAAAGAGTGACACAGAGACATGAAGTGAACAAATGATGTTTTGGAAAAATGGCGTGAATAGACTCGCTCAATCAACTCAGGGTTGCCACAAACTTTCACTTTGTAAAAAACACAATATCTGTTAAGTGCAATAAAGCAAAAGTGCAGTAAAACGAGGTATGCCTGTAGTCCACTTTATCAATTTTCTTCTTCTCTTCTCTTCCTGCTTATCTTCTTCTTTCTCCCTTTCTTCTTCTTTGTCTTCATCTTCCTTTTTGTAATCTCTTCAGGGAAGTCAGAAGCTATTCCCACAGGCCTTGTAGACATCTATTTTACCATAAGAGTCAAGTCCAGTGGCAACTTTCTGTTCCAAAATCTAACATTCAATCCTGCTCCCTCCCAGGCCACCAAGGGTGATGGTTGAGGGATTGTGATGCCACTGCATACCGCAGACCACCAGTTTCCCATTTTCCACCGGCATTGAGCTCATCTCTGCATTCATGCTCAGACAGGTGAACAACCCAACCACAGAGACCCAACGCGGAGGGCCTGACCAAATCAGTCTGGGTCTAGGCAGAAAAAGAGAAACTGCTCTAGGTACCTCACACAGAGGGAATTACTACAGAGAATTGGTTACAAAGGTGTTGGGAGGATGAAAAAGCAAAAGGGAGAAAGAGAGGGCCAGAGAACAAAAGGAAGAAGGGATGATGTACAGAGATAAGAAGCACTAACACTGCAGCCACTATATTTGTTTCTTAGCTGTACTTGACTCCTACACTGAATCTCTTTAATTCCTATATATCTGGAATTTTATCAAAAACTTCTGGGAATTCTTTCCCTATTACAAGCATTTTTGACCCGTGAACACGTTCACAACAAACAAGTGAAGATAGACTTTCCCTCTGAAGTTTTTCCATGATTTAAAGTGCTTAGCATTCTCCCACCCCTGGCATCCCCGAGAGGATAGCAAGAAGCAAAAATCATGCCTCACAACGAGACAGATGGCATATACTAATTCAAAAAGCAGTTCAGGGTAATTGTCCAATTGTGAGGGAATGGAGTTGTGAACTGCAAAAGGAGCCAAACTTGCTCAGTCTAAGTAGACGACGGTGAGTGTAAGATTCAGCTGGCCCAGTGTGCTGCGGTTCGTCTGGTTACAGACTCGCACACCAGGCACTGGGTGTACTTGGGTAACTACCTGTGCTGTTTTAAACAGCTCTGGACAAAGTGAATCAACTCAGTGTTATTATCTCCAGTTTGGTTCACAATGAGAGAATAAGGGGGTAAAAGAATGCGAGAAAAGAACAAAAAGCATGCATTAGGAAGCCCCTTTTTATTTTTTTTTTTATGAGGAAGACCAGCCCTGAGCTAACATCCGATGCCAATCCTCCTCTTTTTTGCTGAGGAAGACTGGCCCTGGGCTAACATTCATGACCATCTTCCTCTACTTTATATGGGACACCGCCACAGCATGGCTTAACAAGCAAGCGGTGCGTCGGTGCATGCCCGGGATCCGAACTGGGATCCGAACTGGCGAAGCCCGGGCCTCCGCAGCGGAGCGCGCGCGCTTAACTCTTGTGCCACCAGGCCGGCTCCGCCCCTTTCATAAAATAATCTATGGTTTCAGATCACTAAATATTACATGCAATGAATGTCAGCCCCAGAGCAGAGGTCTAGACCACCAGAACCAGAGCATTTCTGCCTAGAGGTGACCCTGACATTGCTCTGTGAAAGGAAGCTGCAAGAATTCAGTGTACTTATGGACTTTGTAGTCTTGGAGCTAGAGCCAGAAATATGGCAAGCATATATTCCTGTAGAAATTAGAATTTAAAAAACACATTGCTAAAAAAAATTTTAAAATTAATAAAATAAAAAGTAGCACTAATACCTCTGGGCTAGAGCCCAGAGCTTGTACCTTCTGCTGCTCTCTTGCTGCAGGAGAAGCTGGCACTGTGGGAGAAGCTGGCACTGTTGGTTCTGGACCTAGGAGAAAGTACCTTCTTGGCTAGGGCTGCAACTGCTGATGAAGATGCCACCTCTGCCAGGGCTGCTGAGGTCCGTAATCACCCAGCCTTGCTGCTATAACTGCCATCCTGTGGGAGTAAACACTTCTCCCTCCTGCCTTCTGAGATCCAGCCGTACCTCCTAGGTAGATCCTGTAACAGGAACTAACACAGACACAGTAGGCACGGAGCCTGGGAAATGCATGTCATCCAGGAACCCCAGAGCAGAGCTCAGAGGGTGGTGTGGGCTGGGACCAGGGGCACTCACCAGCACAGCCCACCTGGCTGCAGTCCCCCCAGCCTGTCTCAGCTGCTTGAGGCCCTGGGGTCTGAAGCTTCTGGGACATCTTCTGCACTCCTCCACTTGGCTGCCTCTGGCTCACCCTTCGTGTGTGGCTCACAGGCCACTTTCTGTGGAGATTTTGCTAAGCCTGCAGGCACCGTACTGTCTTGGGGCTGCCGGTTTCTGCACATCTTCCTCACTAGGGGTAAGTTTCCTGAAGGCAGAGAATGGGCCTGATTTAGGCACAGGCCATAAACCTGGTATGTGTTGACTGAGCAAGTGAATTAAGAATGAAAGAATGAGAGCTCTGCCTTTGGGAAAACTGTGGAGTAGATCGGGAGGCTTTTCTCTCTGGATGTCCCCTTTCCATGCTCCCAAGATCCTATAGCCCCCCTGTGCCAACTCCTGGCCACCAACACTGCCCTCTCTCCCCCTGTGTGTCCTTCACGTCTGGACCCTGCACCTAGTGTTTGAGGATGTGTAATTGGCACCACGTTGTCAAGGGCACCTTCCAGAGCCTTGTGGCATAAAACACAGCTGGCCATTCATAGAGGGTTTATGGAAAAATAGTTACGTGGTTGAACAAATTTGAAAAATTCAGGTTTAAGCAGATTAAACATGATTTTTTACTATAGAACTTCTCAGACCCTTAATATGCTAATATGACACTCCCGGAAGGGCACATATTTGCTAAGTTCCCCAAACTTATGTAACCACAAAAGTCTTCTTTTTAGGAACACCTAAGCAGAATTTGGTAATTGGTAAAATATGACTTTAAATATATTTAATTTATCTATCTTTGAATAGGCAACACATACACATAGTACAAAATTCAAAAGACATAAACAGAATATTATTCAGCCATAAAAAAGAAGGAAACCCCGACATTTGCAACAACATGAGTGGACCTTGAGGGCATTATGCTAAGTGAAGTAAGTCAGACAGAGAAAGACAAACTCCTACACTGTATGATCTCGCTTATATGTGGAATTTAAAGGAAGGAGAAGAAAAAACAAACTCATAGATACAGAGAACAAATTGATGGTTGCCAGAGGCAGGGGGTGGGGCGTGTGCAAACTGGATGAGGGTAGTCAAAAGGTACAGCTTCCAGTTATGAGATAAATAACTCCTGGAGATATAATGCACAGCATGCTGACTATAGTTAATAACACTGTATTGTTTATTTGAAAGTTACTGAGAGAGTAGATCTTAAAAGTTCTCATCACAAGAAAAAATATTTAGGCTAACTACGTATGGCAACAGATGTTAACTAGACTTATTGTGGTTGTGATTTCACAATATATACAAATACCAAATCATTATGTTGTACACCTGAAACTAGTATAATGTTAAATGCCTATTATATCTCAAGAAAAAAAAAGAGAAAAATAGATACAAACAGGTGAACAGGAAAAAATGTGTCTTGCTCCTCCGCCAGCCGTGCAGGTCTTTACCCTGGAGGCAACCACTGTCAACAACTTGGTGCATTTCCTCCCAGAGATGAGGTATGGCTAGTCGTCCCTGGAAGAGGGTTCCAGAAGGGCTATGGACACTCCCAGCTGCCCTCCCATTGCTGACGATGAGCCTGCTGTGGTGGCCGCCGCTGCTTGGCTCTGTCCAGGCCAGGACACTCCTTGCGCCTCTTCGCTGCATTTCCAGGACCTGCAGGTGTTGCCCTGGGCTCTGTTACAGGAGGCTCCTGTGCTCCTGGCAACCTGTTGGCCCAGCAGGCCCCCTGGGCATGGCCACCTCTCATCTACTTCTTACTGCAGCCAATTTAGAACATTGGAGTGTCCTCTGAGATGAAAAATATAGGGAACAGCTCTAGGCTGTGGCCTTGAGTGGCCTTAGGATCTCTTTGTCCTTTTGGAAGAAGGAGTTTCTTAGTAAATACCTCAAGAACTGCTTGATGTGTTGTACCACGCTATTGAGCAGAAGCGCCTCCCCAAACTCTCCCTTCTTAATGGGGTAGATTTTCCCCGGTTTGGGTTGGGACTGACACCAAGCATATTATCACAGAAGAGGATGAGAAAGGGGAAAATGGAATGGGTGTATTAGTTATTCGTTGCCATGTAACCAATTACCCCCAAGCCTAGCTGCTTAATCCAATACACATTTACTATCTTCTTCAGCTTCTGCGAGTCAGGAATCTAGGAGTGACTTAGCTAAGTTCTGGCTCAGCATCTCTCACAAATTTCAGTCGAGATGTAGGCCAGGGCTGCAGCCATCTGAAGGCTTGACTGGGGCTGGAGGTTTGGCTGCCAAGGTTACTGACTTGGTTGTTGGCCAGCGGCCTCAGTTCTCACCACATGCACCTTTCCACAGGGCTGAGTGTCTTCATGACACAAGAGCTGGCTTCCTCCAGGGTAAGTGATCCAAGAATGACCAGGCAAGGAGGAAGCCACAGTGCCTTTATGATCTAGTCTCCAGAGTCGCACACAGCCACCTCTGCTACATTCTATTCATTAGCAACAGGTCGCTAAGCACGACCCACACTCAAGGAGAGGGGATTCAGTCTCCGCAGTCAGATGGGAAGAACAGCAAAGAATTAGTGGAGGTATTTTAAATATAGCCTCAGTGGGAGCAGAGGACCAGGCGCAGGTCCAGAGAACAGCTGGTGGGTCCTGATCCATCACTAATAAGCCCTGTGATCTTGGGCAAGTCATATCCTTTCTGGGCTTCAGTTTCTCTCGTGCAATTTGGAGATGATGACACCCTACTCTATGGCGGGGCCAGAGAGCTGGGCTTGGCTGAGCCCAGACGGAGCAAGCCCAGAGGCATTATATGCTGGAGAAGCTAAGGTGTATGGAGGAGGCTTGGCGTGTAATCCAACCAACAAAGAACAACCTGCAGGAAGGGGCTCTTGCCCTCTGTCACCCACAGATTCTCTGACCCACAGGAAGCGACCTCCACCTTTATCGTTTTCCCTAGCTGGGCTACATTCTGGGGACATGACCAAGATTTTGCATCCAGAGGAAGTATTCAGCTACTCCTGTAATTAAAACCGTCACTCCAGACCAAAGGCAAGAGCCCCTTCACCATGGCCCCCTCACTGCTTGGTATTATGTGTTCTGTTGCCACATGGCCCAGCTTAAGCCCTGGTGGCTTGGGGACTCTGTGGAAGCCACATTTCAGAGAGCACACAGAGATTGGAGTCCCATCTCTGGGGAGAATGCTCAGCACAAGACTGGATGCTCCATGCTGAGAACCAAACTTCCGTGGCATTATGTGAAGTCTGAAAGACTTGCTCATAAAATACCAGCTGGAAATCAATTTGTAACCCAGCCTTTCTGATTTCATAAGGCCTTGGTGTTCTTTTTGGAAGGGGAGGGGATGTTAGTGGCAAGAAGCTCTGCCAGGAGCTGTTTAGGGTCCTGCTTCTCTGGCAGCCAGTGCTGGGTCTGGGGGCTTGCCCCAAAGCAGATTTTGGAACACAGGGTGTGGGTTCATTGCTGCTGGAGACTAGAAACGTGTGCAAGAAGCTTCCCACAGGGTGTGCGGTTGTGTTCACAACTTCTTGGGAGAATCCCCACCAGAGAGGCTGATTTTCCCTTCTCACGGAGAGCACTTGGCAAGAAAGAGCTACTTGTCCATCGTACTAGGCTAGGAACCCTGAGGTCTGTGTGCTCCTTCCCAAACCAGGCTGCACACCTGCTGCGAGGGAGAAGGACATGGAACAGCCTGCGAACCCTCTCTCTTTGAAAGCATGCCTTTTGCTTTTACTGTTCCTAAAACAGAATGGAAAGAAACTCGGATCTCGGAGCCCCAATGAGCCCAAGAGCTGAGGTTATCTGTTGCCACGGGGCCCAAACTCTGCCCTGAAGGAGTACTGAGAGGTTGGGACCCTCCTCTCTCGCAGGATCTCGAGGCCTGGTGGAGGTGCTGGTGGCCCCTCTGCTGTCTGGTCCCAGGCTCGGTGGCTGGCCCTGGTCCCGGGCACAGGATGCAGCTGGGGAAAAAGAGCGAAGCTGGAAGATTGAGCCACCATTGCACCAGGTCCGTGCAAGACCACTGTAGGGCCAGAAAACTTCAAACTTGGGTGACAGGCCTGCTGGTGCTGTTAGAGAATTAATCAGAGCTGGGAAGGAGAGAGGAGGGCCCCTGCCAGCCCCCAGAACAAGGTCAAATATGGGAACCCAACTCAGAGCTGGCAAGGTGGGATTTGGGTAGGGAGCAAAGAGGGTGCAGAATGTCCTTGGTTACTTAATATCAGACCCCTCACACGGGAGGGCAGGGACCCACACCCAGCAGCCTCCCAGCCTCCAGCAGCCGGGGCTCTGGGTGGAGACTGTATCCCCTAATTTCCTTCTATCCTGCGATGGATCACAGGACAGCCAACTGTGATTGCTCTATCATATCTGGAGCTCTGCAGACCCCTACATGAATGGCACAAATTGACAGATCACCCTGACCTGCCAAGATTGCAGGGAGGCTGGTTCTAGACAGCTGTGGTTGTATCAGTCACCTATTGCTATCTAAAAAAACCACCTCAAAACAGTGGCATAAAATAAGAGTCAGTCATTTTGCTGCTGCATCTGAGAGTAGACTAGGCTCAGCCAGGGAGCCATGGGGCTCCCACCATTGGCTGCCTGTGGGAGCGCCAAATCTTCCGGTTTTTCTAGAACAGCCCAGGGGCAGCCAGCTTGTGCTTCTGCCTGGACTTGCAAAGTCAATTTGGAATGGCCCAGGGTAGGTACAGCATTCCAGAAGCTTCTACTCAGCACACTGTTGGTGCCTTGCCTGAAGCGCTCAGGGCCAGGCATAGGCAAAGGGTGGAGTGTTAAAGGAGAGGGAGAAAAGCCTTCCCAGAGAAGCAGGGACGGAGGGTCTGGGTGGCAGCCAAAGGGACGGAGCGGCAGCTGAAGGGCCCACATTGCACAGAAGCTTTCTGCACCCCACTCTCTTTATTTCCCCTCTGAGGACTCACTCTTTGCCATCTTCCCCAGCCAAGAACATCTTCATGAAATATCCTGAGCCCAGCCACACTGAGGTGTAAGTAGCTGCTGAAGCTTAACATAACTCCCCCCTCCCCAGGACAGTTGTCTTTACCAGGAACAAAAGGCTGTGGAGTCAAAGTGCAAAGCTTTCATAGGAACATCTCAAGCTGACAAGTGGGTGTCAGGGAGGGTGTGAGGTGATGGCCTTCATCAAGCCTCTGAATTTGTGTGTCATCATCATCACCACCATCATCAGCATCATAACCGTGATCATCATCACCATCATCGCTGTCATCATCACCCCACAATAACAACATCCCATCTTAGCTTCCGATGGAAGAAGGACATTGCCTGCTTCTGCCATATCTACCATCCTCTCTGGCCCCTGAGAATGTTCATGGACCCCAATGACCTCTGTGGGGTCTACATCTGCCACTGCTGAGAGGCTCAGAGAGAAACACCAGAGAATGAGCCAAGCCTGTTCATATCGGCTTTGAGTCACTGAGCGTTTGCTGTGCGCCAGGTTGAGGTTGGTTCTGCATCTTCCTCCCCTAGCCCCTGGCGGAGTCTCCAAAGCCAACCACGTTCCAGTGTTGCCCCCATGGTCCAGAGGACTTGGCCTTCTGTCTCCACCTTGCTCTGCCATCTCCTTCCACTTCTCAGCTTCCCTCTTAGCTGCTGCCTTAGTAGGTGCCCAAGACATTTCCATTAAATAAGAGAATGTGCATCACACGTGCCTGGCTCCCACAGAGCAGGCATCAGGCAACCATCTGGCCACCAGTCTTCTTTGTGTCACCCCGGTAGTGCCACCATCAGTCCCTTTAGTATGGCAAGGGTCAAGGGGACACCTGACACAAAAGCAAGGAATCCCATAAAGGAGCCAATCCATGGCTGCTTTTCAGAAGAGGCTGTGGCACAAAGCCACGTCGCATGTCATGGACTGTCAAGTTCAACGGGACCTGGGTGAGCTCAGTGTTCTCAATTGCAGAATGGGTTGTTTGGATTATTAAATGCAGTTGTAAGGTTAAAATTTATATTTATCCTCTACAAAATACTAATCAGAGTGGAACTCATACATTCTCAGAGTGGTGGGGAGGGAAACTGAGGCTCTGGAGCGAGTCAAAGGATCTTGCTCTGGTCCCCATTTTCTCGATGACTCACCGTGAGACCTTAGAGCAGCCTTGAGTTTCTCCAGAGTGTAGCTTTTTCAGCTATACGATGAGGCGATGGCACGGAAAGCATCTGGTGTTCCTCCAAGATTCAAGACAGCACCACTACCCTACTGACAGCTTCCCAGCAAAGCCTACAATGCTGTGGGTGGGTGGCATCTTGAGGACTCACCAGTGCAGACGTTCCTTCACTGAATTGCAGGGGACACAGCCCCCAAACTGATCAGGGGCCTTCAGAGGCCACCCCGAGGTGAGAGAGGCGAGTGATCACAGAAGTCGTCATTGCTAACCCCCAGCCAGTCTACTGTGACATGCGTGTGACGAGGACTGCCATGTCATAGCACTTTACAACATACGAGAATTGTCACATACCTCTTATGAGAACACGGTAAGGTAGATACGAAGGCAATGTCCACTTTACAGATGAGGGAAATGACATTCAAAACACTTAAAGGCCACCTCAAGACCACACAGGCAGTGGGTGATGCAGCTAGACCCTGACTCCCAGTTATGTTTGCTCATCTCCAGGAGTCACCAAGGGCTGGGAGATGAAGGGTGACTGGAAGACCACCTTCCCCTCCTTAGTCTAACCTACCTCTGATCCTAAAACTGTGTTCTTTAGGTTGCTACTTCTTTCTTTCCAAAGCAAATCTTGTAGGAAAGGGAGAATGCGTTAAGAGCTATCAGTCCCTTACACCCTACTGAGAATAAAACCTCCACACTGCGTTCGACCATGTTAGGTAGTGAGGTTGTGTAGAAAGGAGAGAAGGATGCTATTGAAGTATGAATTGCTGTCCAAGAAGGGCCAAGTGGGCAGTGCGCTGCAGTAAACAGATGGGTGGAGCCAAGAAAGGAGGACACAAAACGAACTACTCATCAATATTCCTCGTACAAGGACACAATTGAATTTCACACAGTTATGGGCTGAGTTGTGTCCCCCTCAAAGTCATATGTTGAATTCCTAATCTCCAGTATCTCAGAATGTGATCGTGTTTGGAGATTGGGTCTTTAAAGAGGTAATTAAGGTAAAAAGAGGTCGTTAAGGTGGGCCCTAGTGGAATCTGAGTGGTGTCCTGATAAGAGGAGGAGATTAAGACACAGACATACACAGAGGAAAGACCATGTGAAGACACAGGGAGAAGGTGGCCATCTACAAGCCAAGGAGAGAGGCCTCAGAAGAAACTAACCCTGCCAGCATCTTGATCTTGGACTTCCAGCCTCCAGAATTGTTAGAAAATAAATTTCTGTTGTTGAAGCCCCCAGTCTGTGTGGTATTTTGTCATGCCAGCCCTAGAAAACTAATACACACACCAACAAAGTTTGTCTCTTCTCAGTAACTGAGCAACATAAGTCACTGAGTTTCCATTGTTGCCATGGATGCCAGGGAGCTCGGAGCTAAGTGGTCAATTATAGTGACCATCTTGCCTAGAGCAAGTCCACATTTTTGGGGGACATGTCCCCTGCCCAGTAAAATCAGTTGAGCAACACCCAGGAGTGAAGGCATGACGAGTCTGCTATCAGATGACCTTCTCAATTGAGAATTGGTTGTGCCATAACTCAACACTCATTTTGGCCACTTTGCCCAACCTGTGCCCCATTTTACTGACCTAGAGAGAGGTGTCTATCAACCTAGTACAGAACTCCAGTCTCTGACCTACCCTGTTCTGCGTGCTGACGCCTGGCTGACTTCATCTGTAACCAAAAGCAAAGAGGGAGCATCTGGAAGCCCCACACTGAAGCATTCTTGGACCCCTTGCTGAAGGAAGCCCTCGAGGACAGTGTGTGTCTGTTCCACATTCAAACCCAACTGCAAGGCCACCCAGCAAGACCAGCCTTAAGCTCAAACAGGGTAAGAAACATCCCCCACCCCCAACCATGAGTGATTCCAAGGGTGCTGAGAAGGATTTGGCATTTTTCCCGATCCTTCTGCACCCATTGACTAGATTCCCATGTTACAACAATAGAGCTTCACTCCATTAGAGGATGTCTGCGATGGTCTCCATGAATAGACAATCTCCCCAAGAAGGGCCAGGTTCTAAATATCGGTATTGTCGACATGCTTGTGCTCTGATGGCAGATCTGAGGGAACAGCCCAGCATCCCCAACCCACATCCTTCTCCCCCAGCCATAGCTAAGAGACATTTGTCTTTACCTGACCATGATCCAAATCTCCTCCTGCATTGGCAGGGAATTCCCCACGGTGGGGGTTTGGTGGGATGTGGCTTCTGAAGCCGAAGTGCCAAAACCGTCCTTCCTCACCTGCCCACCCAGCCAGTCGGGCACAGGCCAGTGAGATGGGCTCAAGCACCAGGACACTCCTACGTGGGGGTGGACTCACAGTGAGAGGTGAGGTCATGAGGAATGGCTAGAATTTGTGCACAGAGAGGGCGATCAGCTTGCCCCAGAGTTAGCAGCAGTAGCAGCAGCACCCTGACCAGCCCATTCTGGTGGCGCGGCTGTGCACATGGTTCCTGCTCCAAAGCTCCCTGGTTCGTGGGTGTTTTCCAAGCTGGTTCTGCAGTCTTGCCTCCTGATGTCCTTCTAGTAAAGTCTCCTTCTGCTGAATCATCCCACTTGGCTTGTGTTGCCTGCCACCAGGCTCTGGTTATTGGTCTGGTGCCCAGGAGGGGAGGTGGGGCTTGTCCCCTAAGAGAGCCAGCATGGTCTTAAAAGGAACTTCCTCATGTGACGCCTGTGGAGTCTTCCAGCAATGGATGAAGGCTTGATCTTCAACAAGTGGGAAAGAAACCCTAGGGAACCCCAGAGGTTTTCAGGGGAATCTAGGGGCGCAAGGCTCTCAAGTCCAAATATCCCTATCCCAAGTGTCAGGGCCCCTGCCCTCCCATATCTGGACCCTGAACCTTTACTGGCCTGCTCAGGAAGGAGGGGAATTATGCACCAAAGGAGCCACTGAACCTGCCTAGTGTGTACCAGCAGGGATGAGAGTGTGCCTGGGAGTCGGGCCAAGGGGGACAGAAGAGTAAGGTGGATAAGAGGGATTTGTTGATCTGAGGGCATGCAGCCACAACACTGAGTTTAACAACCGGGAATGCACCCTAGGATGATTCCTTCTGGGTTAGCTCTTAGAAACTTCAAAAAAGCGATGGGCCACTTTTTAAAGAGAACCATAACGGAAAAGCAATGGCAGAACTTGCAAGGCAGACTGTGGAGGAAAGATCAAAAGGCTCAAAGAAGTAGCCTACAAGAATTAGTCTACTCTAGGAGACTGGAAAACCCAGCATCTGACTATGCTCCTTGGAAGGGCTGGAGGACACTTATCAAGGTGATGAGGAATTCACTGGTGAGGGGAGCACTAGCATCGTTGAGAAGCTCAGCAGTGGCTGTCCTCGGTAGGCCGGGGCTGATGGCAGGAGATGCTGTCACAGAACAAGGCTCCCAGGAGCAGAGGGGATGAGAGAACCATGAAATAGCAAGGGCCAGCAGCAGCACTTAAGTCCAGCACTTGCTTCTTCAAGGGAGGTGTAATTACCATAATTACCACAATGGCTGCAAGGTCAGAATGAGGAGGAAGGGGGCGGGTGGGTGTTCTAATTTTCAGAGATATATGGAACAGAGATGGCCCGTTGAACAAGGTATTCCTAGGGGCAAAACAGACGGGCAACCATCGATGGTACTGCTTAATATACATAATCAAAAGGGGCAAGAATGGATTCACACTCAAATGTCCATTGACTGGGGAACAGATAAATAAAATGTGGCATATCCATACAGTGGAATGTTACTTAGCCATAAAAATGAACGACATACTGATGCATGCCTCAACATGGATGAACCTTGAAAACATCATGGGAAGTGAAAGATGCCAGTCATGCAAGATCACATACTGTGTGATTCCATTTGTATGAAATGTTCAGTATTCTGGCAAATACAGAGAGAAGTAGATTAATCGTTGCTGGGGGGGTGGTGAAAGGGGTGAATTGGGCTTGATTGTTAGGTACAGGGTTTCTTTTTGGGATGATGGAAACGTTCTGGAATCGGATAGTGGTAATGGTTGCACAACCTTGTGAATATGCTAAAAACCACTGAATTGTACGATTTAAAATAGTGAATTTTATGTTACATGAATTATATCTCAAAAGGAAAAGAGATATATTCACAGAAGGCCATGGAAAATCATGTTCTTTTGCCCATTTTCCAGACCTGAGCCAGTTTTCAGACCCAGAATCCATCAACCGAAGAGGGGTCTGAGCACAAGGGAGAACCCTGCAGCACCATGGTGAGTGTATACAGCAGCGATTCTTCTAGTTCATCTCTAAAAGGACCTGTGGCATTTTACTTGGGTAACCACACCCTTGAAAAGGGAATTAACCAGATTTTCAACAGTGGTTGGATATGGTCCAAGCTGATATTAACATTTGCAGCGCCATCATGCCCCTCCTGGTAGGACAGGGGCATATGAGAGTCACGTAACAAATGGATTCCTGACCCAGATCCATCTCACAGTGTATCGCCTGGGCCCGTGGAACCACCCAGCGGTCATGTCTGGGTTCTTGAATGTTTGATTGGCATGGACTTACCTGGCAGTTGGCAGAACCCACAAATAGTTCCCTTGACCTGTAGGGTAGGAGCTATTGAGGAAGGCCAAGTGGAAGCCCTGGAACTGCCCCCTCTAGGCAAGACACTAAATCAAAAACACTATTACATCGGGGTGGGGCGGGATGGAGGACTGTCGGAGAGTAGTGCCACTCTCAAAGAATCAAGAGTGCCAACGTGGTGGTCCCCATTACCTCCCCAATTTAATTCACTCATACTTAATTTAATTTACTATAATTTAATCCACTAGAATTTAAATCACTGGTATCTTTCCTGCAAAGACCACATGGGTCCTGGTGGTTGACAGTGGACTACCACAAAGTTGACCATGCAGCAGCCCAGTTGCAGACACTGTGTCATATGGAGCTTCTTTATTAGAGCAGATTAATACAGGCTTCGGGACATGGCATGTAGCTATTGATCTGGTAAATTTCATCTTTTCCATACCCATCGCAAGGAGGACCAACTCACATTCACGTGTGGTGGGCAAAAGTAAACATTCAGAGTTTTGCCCTAGGGCTGTGTGGATCCTCCTGCTCTCTGTTATAGTACAGTCTGCAGGACAGGGACTGGACTGTATGAACATTCTGCAGAGCGGCACACTGGTCCACTGTCTTGTGATGTCATGTCAACCAGACCTGAAGTGCAGGAAGTGACAAGCACTCTTGATGCTACGGCAAGATATATAGTCTCGGGAGAGTGGGAGACCAACCCTACAGAGATCCAGGGACCTGGGCCATTAGTGGTGTTTTTAGGGACCCACTAGTCTAGGATATGATGAGTCATATCCTATATATGATGAGTCACTCCTCCAAATAAAGAGAAAGTCATTGCACCTTAAACTTTCTACCTCTAAGGAAAATGCACAATGCTTAGTAGGCCTTTTTGGGTTTTGGAGGCAGCATATTTCACACCTGGGAACTGCTCTGACGCATTTATCAGTTGGTGCAGAAGGTTTCTAGTTTGGGCAAGTTTTGAGTGGTTCCCAGAGCAAGAAGGGGCTCTGTAGGAGCGAGATGGTGGTATGAGCATCTTTGATTCTTGGGCTAGACGAACCACAAGCAGTGGTCCAGATCCCATGTCATCCACCTCTGTGCACTGACACCTCTCCCTCACCTCGCACTGAAGAACTCACATGGGGTTTCTATGATCATATGACATAGGAGGAAAAAGCCCAAGCTTGGTCCATGGATGGATCAGCTCAGTCTGTCAGGGAGAGACAAAGATGGATGGCAACTGCACCACAGCCCCACGCAGGGGTGGCTGCAATAGTCATCACCTAACGACCGTGAGAATCTTCCTCATGGACAGAGCATCATGCAGTGCACCTGGTCATCCACTTTGTGTGTCCAGAGAAGTGCCCTGAGGTGAGGATATGTGTGGATTAATGGGCAGTGGGGAATTGCTTAGCTGGTCGGTCAGGAGCCTGGAAGGAGTAAATCGGAAGTTCAGAGACAAGGAGACTTGGGAAAGAGGCATCTGATTGGACTTATGGGGAGTGGGCACAGAGTGTGAGGATCTTTGTGTCTACCCAGAAGGGGCACTAAGTAACCCAGTGGGCAGGATAACTTGGCCAGTAGATGTCAGGCCTCCTGTGCCCTCGCCACCTGAGTGCTTGCGCAGTCAGGGACAGACAATGGAGAGCCACGTTGGGGGCCACGCACAGCTGATTCTCCATTTTATTAGGATCTTTTAACACTATTACTTGATGCTCTTTGCCTCTAATAATGCTTTCACCAAAATACTCTCATCTGATATTAATATAATGACGCCCCTTTCTTTGTATCTGTATACATCTGTATATTTTTTCTCCATCCTTTCATTTTCAACTGTTACGTAACCTTGTGTCTTAGAAATCGCTCATAAAACAGCAAATAGTTGTATTTTTTAAAACTAGTTTGATAATCTTTGACTTTTAGCTGAAACATTTAGTCTACATATATAAACTAAAAATTATTTTTAAAATATATATGTATTTATATATATTTATATATAAACATATATTTATATATTTATTTAATATATATTTATTTAATATATATTAAAAGTTGATATATAAAGTAATTGTTGATATATTGGGGTTTTAATTTAGCATCTGATTTTATGGTTTCTTTGTCTCCCCATCTTTTCTCCTTTCTTTAAGAATGCTTATTTTTTTTTCGCTCCATACTTTTGCTCTAACCTTTTAGTGAATATCCTAGAAATTATACCATAAATTCCTTTTTTAAAACTGAGATATAATTGACATATAACATTATATTAGTTTCAGTGTACAACATAATGATTTGATATTTGTATATATTGCAAAATGATCACCACAGTAAGTCTAGTTAACATCTGTCACCATGCATAGTTACAAATTTCTTTTCTTGTGATGAGAACTTTTAAGATCTACTCTCTTAGCAATTTTCAAATATACTGTACAGTATTATTAACTATAGTCACTGTGCTGCACCTTACATCCCCAGGACTTATTAATTTTATAACTGGAAGTTTGTACCTTTTGACCATCTTCTCCCATTTCACCCACCATTTCACCCTTCACCCAGGATTCTTAATATATAAAAATCTGAACTCAATACCTTTACCTTCCACCCAAATAGAACAAGGACCTTGAGCCCCTGGATTCCATGTAACTCACACTTGACATGTGTGTTTTGCCATCTAGAACTTTAGTCCTGTTTTGTTTTCCTTAACCCCCCAAGACATCATGAATACTGCTTTCTACAATCAATGGTTGTCTTTATTTACCCTCACCTGGACTCTGCGTTCTTCATTCCTTCTCCCACCTCTGAGATCACTTTCCTTCTCCCTGAAATGCATTTTTCAGAACTCCTTTCAATTCAACCATAATGGACTCCCTCACCCTTTTTTTTTTTTTTTTTTGCGAGGAAGATCAGCCCTGAGCTAACATTCATGCTAATCCTCCTCTATTTTTGCTGAGGAAGACTGGCTCTGAGCTAACATCTATTGCCAATCCTCCTCCTTTTTTTTCCCCAAAGCCCCAGTAGATAGTTGTATGTCATAGCTGCACATCCTTCTAGTTGCTGTATGTGGGACGCGGCCTCAGCATGGCCGGAGAAGCGGTGCATCGGTGCGTGCCCGGGATCTGAACCCGGGCTGCCAGCGGCACAGCGCGCGCACTTAACCGCTAAGCCATGGGGCTGGCCCTCCCTCACTCTTTATTTCACTTTCCTTCTTGAAAGATCTCTCCCTCGGGTAGAAAATATTTGTTTAGACAATTTTCCTGTGAAATCCTTTTTCCAAAATAAATATCATATAGTAGTCCAACAAGTAAGGCAGAAAAAAAAAGAGAGAGAGAGAGCTCCTCGGGTTCAAGCAGGGATGGGAGGTCCAGAACCATCTTTGCTCAACCTGCCCTCTGCCCCAATCAGCCTTGAGCTCCTCCTAGAAATGCTAGGGAGCCCCAGGACACAGTTTGCAAATTATTAACCTAAAAACTCACGAATCAACATAAACTCACCATTGCCTAGACCCTAAGGACATCCAAAGGGCAGCATTGGTTGTGTCCATCCTGCCCTGGTCAGAGAAAAGAGTCCCTGAGTCTGAGGCAGGAGCTCTTCTGGCTTGAAGAGGCCCTTGGTGTTGTGGGGCATAAATGAATTCTTACACCCATAGCAACCACAGGGGGCCATGAACAGTTGTACAGGTTGCACACTACTCAAAATCTCCTGGTCCAGGAAACAAGTGGGTTCTGAAGTCCAGTGCATGCCCTGCTCTCCTGACTGGGTCCCTGGGTCAGATGAGGTCCCCTTTTATCTAATTCACATGAAAGTTCTATGCAAGCCAACAATGGCCCTATGACCAGGATGAAATGTCATTATCGCTCCACCTGCCTTTCTGAGCTCAGTCCCTACACTCACTGGGACTCTTTGTGACCCTGAAGACTTCACTGTAATTCTGTCCCCAGGAAGGGGGGCCCTGGATGGGGCACCTGAGTGTTCAGACCTAGAAGGGAACTTCACCATAGGAAACAAGTGCATTGGTGTCTGACTTATGTATTTTAGCCCTTCGTACGTGTGCAAGTGTTTTGGGGTGGGGGATCAGCCTCCCTGGATCCAGCAGGATTCCAGGAACTGAGGACCGGGCCATAGGCCCTGAAATCCCTGGGAGACTTGGAAGATGCCCCAAGGTTCCTTCAGTCAAGGCCTCCTGCCCAACCTGGTGTCTGCGTGGCCCTCCCCTGCTGGCTGGAATCCAGTCTTTCCCTCCACCCCATCTCCCACTGCCTCAGTAACGAAGCCCAGGATGAAAATCAGCCGACAACAGAGCACGGCTGCCAGCAGGGCTTAACACCCTCCTCGGTCTCCAGGCCGTGGGGAGCGGGCAGGCCGTGGTGATGGGAAAACACACGTTGCTTGGGGGCGTTGCGGATACAGTACAGATTATTTTTAGCAAATTGTTCTGACTTAGTGAAAAACCTGAAAGATAGTGTTGATAATCATCCTTATTTTAGTGCCACAGATGGCACTGCTATAATTAGACATTGTTTCTGGGTGATTCTGCTGTTCCTATAAGAGGACACCTTGCTTACTTCAGAAAGACATCACTGAAGGTTGTCTTTTTTTTTTAATTTGGGGCTCAATCTTTTACTCTTTACCCTTAAGTATTAACAACATTTGTGAGAAAAAGTAAATTATTCACATGTCCCTCAAGCTAATATTACCCTGAACATAAATGAGAGGTTTGAGCCCTCTTTTGTTCTCTGAGCCTAGTGACAACCAGGAATTATCCGCTGCGGCCTGCCTGCCTCCTCAGAGGTACTTCCTGGGCATCCAGCCGAGCCAGGCTCCCCATCATCTCGTCCCACCCTGTGCTTTCTTTCATATCAGTGGTTTTCATTTGTAATTGCGCATTTATCTGTGAGACACTTGGCCGAACACCTGTCCCCTCTCCTGGACCATCAGTTCCACAGGGAAGGGACTGGGGCCCTTCTGTTCACCACCCTGTCCCCAGTGCCTAGGATGGGGACATCAATGAAACACAAGGGTGAGTGGGAAAGCCACAGCCAGGGATGGGCGTCTAGAGAGCCCACAACCTCCAGCTCTCTTGACCGCTCACCCACCCGTGGGCTCACTGCACAGGCCGAGCCTCTGGCCAGGATTGGGCCTATCTCTTTGCACTTCAGTTTTCTGATCTGACAAACAATTAGGAAAACATGCCCGACTTAGGCAAAGAGGTATCATAAGCCTTTAGTAAGGAATGTGAACGAGATCAGAAGACTGAAAACAGAGGAGCAGATGTGAACCATGATTCTACTATTAACACTAGGTTTGGGGCAGGGGGAGAGAGAACCAGAATTCCAGAAAGAGCTTATGTTCCTTGGGAGCAGGTGTCTCATTAGGATCTTGTCACAGCCACAGCCCAATCAGTGCATCTCCCGTACCACCTGTAGACGCGGTCTCCAAGACGGCCCCCAGTGATCCCACCTCCTGGTGTTCACACCCCTTGTAGAATCCTTCCACACTGTCCCAGGCACCAAGAGAACACGACAGAGTGATACTGTGACACTTCCGAGATTAGGTCATAAAAGGCACTGCGACTTCCTTCTTGGTTGAGCTCTCTGCCTGTCTCTGTCTGTCTCTCTCTCTCTCTGATCACTTGCTCTGGGAGAAGGCAAGTAATGAGCAGACATTTGGAGATGCCTGTGTGGCGAGTACCTGAAGCCTCCGGCCTACAGCCATGTGAGCAAGCTGGAAAGCAGATCCTCCCGCCTGTCAAGCCTCCAGAGGCCGCTGCCCCAGGCAATATTTCATTGCAGCCACATGAGAGTCTTGAACTGCAAGAGCCAGCTAAGCTGCTCCCAGATTCCAGACCCTCAGATACATGTTTGTTGTTTTATGCTGTGCGTTTTTGTGGTCATTTGTTATACAGCATAGATAACTCGTGCACCAGCCAGCTGCATCTCTGCCCCCTGGCTCTGTTGAGTCAAGGCTGGGAGCTCAGCCTCCCTCACAGCTGCTGCCAGTGGTCTACCCTCCTCTCTTCTTCCCACCTCTCTGGTCCTCATCAGCCCCCTTCTCCCCTTGAAGACCAACTCTCTGGTCCTGGCTCAGCAAGAGTCACCAGCATAGACCACAACAGAGGAACAGGCGAGGCCGCAGGGACCAGGGTGCCGGCTAACCTGAGAAGCCAGGGAACCTCATAGTTCCGACCCCTGGCCTGGGAAGGAAACTCGAGCTTGCTTGCCCCTC
Source organism: Diceros bicornis minor (assembly GCF_020826845.1). Taxonomy (NCBI): domain Eukaryota; kingdom Metazoa; phylum Chordata; class Mammalia; order Perissodactyla; family Rhinocerotidae; genus Diceros; species Diceros bicornis. The sequence goes on from NC_080744.1 coordinate 78,390,765, forward strand.
TCCTACATTGGCTGAGCCTCATTTCCTAAGAAGGAGAATGTGCTCACCCAAACTCTTCTCCCCCCATCCTTCCAATCCCACCGCAAGGGAGCCGTGCCGAAACTTACCTTCTCCAAACTTCCTGAGGACCATCCCTCTTGGTCCAGTCATGACCCCTTCCCTCTATCCCAGTTCTGTGGCTGGTATTCTTTTGAAGGCCATATTCCACCAACAAATCCAACTGTCGTAATTTGATGAGAGTTCCTGCAGAAAAGAGAAGGGCTCCTGCTGGCTTCTCAGACCCAGGATTTCTGCCTCCAGGGCACCAGCCATACAGCGACTTCTTCCATTTGTTAAATACCCAAATTCCCCAGAGTCTCCTGAGTCTTCCCGGTGCTGATCACTCCTCATCCCCATTCCGCACCACGCTAGCTACAACAGCAGGCCAGAGGCGGGAGCTTCCTCTTCCTTTTCCAATCAAGTTTTTATTTTTGGAAAAGTGATCCCTGTGTGAAGTGTATATTCCAAGTAGTTGAAGTTCACAGTGAAGGGCAGCTGTCCTCTGCCTGTATCTCATCACGTGGTCCCACTCCCCAGGGACCACTGCTTTCCTTTTTTTTTTTTTTTTTTATTTGTTTCTGAAAAAATAAGGATATATGACTTTTCTATTTATTATATTTTGACATTATTTGTTGACTTTCTATTACAATTGTGGAGGACTTGACACTCCTAGTCCACTGTGCTCCCACCTTCCTTCCTCATCCATCATCCTAATGTATCTTTAGATTGTAGTTTTTGGTTAAATTAATAGACGGCATTTATATTACCAGGACCATTGCTCATTGCAGAGCCAAACAGTGTATGATGAATATATACCGTTCTCATAATCCTCTCCTCCACACCAGAGGTAAATCCCCCCTTTTATCATTTTCAACGTCCTTATGGCTGACTTTTCCCCAAATGCTTCCATATTTCTGTCAAGCACCTATCAACAGATATTTCAAGTGCCCTAAGACATCTGATAATCTAGCAGTTCCTCCTTCCCTGGAGGCCTCCCTCCCACGTCCTCTGACTTCCTGCTCAGATCTGACCAGTTGTTCTCTTGGTCTGTGGTACAAACTGTTACCTTGGAGCTTCTCTTGGCCTCTCTGTAGGGCTAGGTCCCCCGTTTCCTGCACCCCTGCTCCTCCTCTTTCTTGGTTTACATGTTTGTTTTGATGGAGCACATCCTCCAGCATCTTTCTAAGAAAGGATATACAGAAGGTAAAAATTTTTCAAATGTTGCATGCCTAGCAATTATTTTATACCACTTCATACTTGAAAGATAATGTGGCGTGATGTAGAAATATAGGTTGAAAAAACTTTTTCATCAAAATTTCAAAGGCATCATTCTATTGTCCTCTATCTTCTAGTCCTGCTGTTGTGAAGCCTAATGTCATTCTAATCCTTAAACCTTTGCGTGTGTTGTACCACCTCCCACAATCCACCAGTTTGTGGGATTTTCTCTTTATCCCTGATGCGTTCAGATTTCATGAGGATATGCGTTGACGTGGAATTTTAAAAGCTCATCGTGCTTTTTCTTGATGAGCTCTCTCCATTTGAAGGCTCCCTCCCTTCAGCTGGCAATTTTCTTGTATTATTTCTTTGAAAATGTCCTCTCTGTTCTCTCCTTTTGTAATGCCAATTAGTAGGACAATGAATCCTCTGGACCAAATTTCTAGTTGTCTTTTCTCTCTTACTGTCAATCTCTTTGTCTTTTTTCTAGTCATTTCCTCGACTCTGCCTTCTTGTGCTTTGATGACCCCCTCCTTAGAGAACACTGCCCTTGTTTCTTGGATGCAACATCCCCTCTCATCTCCCTGAGAATATTAATGACAGGAGTTTCATTTTGAACTTTTCTCCTGCTCCCTTCCCTCTGATTCCTCTGAGTGCCTTTTTTCTGTTTATTTGTTGGGGTCCATGCTGGCAGCTTTGCTCCCACGTTTGGGGATCCTTGGCAATCTGTTTATTGTCCAGCATGCAGCACTAAAGAGCTCTTTGAAGATTTGTTGGGTGAAGGGAGCTTTAGACCAGTGGGTGAAGCAGATTGCTTTGTCGGGGGTGACCCTCACACGGAAGCATTTTTAGGTCTCTCTAGGGACATGTGCCTGCCTGGGGCACGTGGGTCATGCTGCCAACTTCCTGGGAGGAGAGCGGGAGAGGGGGCTCTTGCAGGTTCTCTAAGTTAGTGTGAAGTCTTCTTTTTATACCCCAGCCCCTTTCCAGTCCAGACCCCACCACTGCCTTCTGCTGTCTCTGGGTCCCTGAGCCCAGAGCCACTCCTCTCCAATTCCTCCAAAGAACAAACCTCCAGGCTTGTCTGGGGATTTCAGTGGAGGGAACCTGGGTCATCCTGGTTTTCTAGACAGAGTTTGGATCAACCTCTCTGTTTCTGCCTCCCCACCCCTGCCTCATCCCACCTCCTGTAGTGCCAGCTGCCTCCCATTGCCCGGCTTCTGGGTTCCACCAAGTGAAAGGGCCTGGTTCTTGGCAGCATACCCCTCACCCACCCCACAGGTCCTCAGGTCCCGGCCCCCCTTCTCTGCCTCACCATGCTCATGTCTCAATCTACTCATCAGGAAAATGGGGACAGCTGTGGTTCCCACTCCCCAGCCGTGCTGCATGGAAGAAATGAGCTCCCAGTGGTGTCACCGCTACTGTGATGGGAATTGTGAGGGCAGCCCTCGGGCAAGCTCTGTCCCCCAGCCCATGTTCTGTTTTTCCCACCCAGGCCCAGGAAGAGGAGCCAGGCCCAAGGGTGGTGTGAAGCACTCGTGCTGAGTGCACAGAGCCAGGGAAAGCTGTTCCTCTCCACGTGCTCCCAGAGCCTGCCCATCCACATAGGACCAGTCACCAGCAGAGCATGTCACCGAGGGTCATATGCACTTGGCTGTTTCACAGCCCCCCGCAGCTTCTCTCAGCCTCTCTTTCCACATCTGCGGACAGAAATGTGCACAAATGCAAAATAACAATGATAATCATATGAGATGGCAGCTGAGACCTGTACAGCTAATGACAGTGTGAAAGAAGGATGAGCAGGAAGGATGAGCAGGCTCTGTGCCATCTCCCCACCTACTATTCAAATTACTTTATTCACCTTTAAAATAATGTCTGACTTCAGTAGGAACAATTACCAGAGTGGTAAAGGTGTGAGTGCTCTCCATGCAAGGGAAGGGGAGCCTCGAAGAGCAGCCCCTGCTCTGTGCTGGTGGGGGTTTAGCCCTTGAAAGGAGACGGGCTCCTTTCTGCTGCAGGGGCTCCCGGCAGGGTGTGGGTGCAGGTGACTGAGACAGGAAAGCCAAGGGGGCCCGGCCTGCTGCTATGGTCCGGGTTGGCCCGCCTCCTGCCCCTGGCCAGGGCTGTCGGGGCATGAAGACTTGCCTGGAGCCTCAAATGCCCAGAGGCCTGGCAGGACCACAGACTGCATGGCTGGACACATGGACAGGGCCTGTTTCCTTCCCGTGGCCATGCCCTTTGTAGATTACGCAGTCACAGTGGGCACTCGTATTTCATCTGTGTTTCAGGGAAGCCATTAAGCTTTGGGGGATTTTGTTTGATGACCTGGGCGTTGCCAGATGTTTACGAACTTAATGTACATCATGAAGTAGAAGAAAAGCATTTGTTACATCCCCTCCCTCTCCTAAGAGTGGAGTATGGGGGAACTGCAGGGCCCTTTGCTTCCCAGTCAGGGGAATGGGTGGGGAAGGCAGGAGAGAGGAGGGTGGGGATGAGGAGGGTGGAAATCTAAGGGAGGGAGGGTCTGAGGCCATTGAGACTCTGCCAGGAGTGAGGAACACACAGAGGGCTGGTGACAAGAAAGCTGCAGGGAGAGGCACCACACCCTGGGGCCACAGAACCCTCCTGGGCACCCTTGTGAACTCCTGGAGGGGCAGGAAGTAAAGAAAGGCCGAGTCCTGTTCAGAGTTGGCCCACACACAGAGGGTGGAGCCTCCACCTCCATGTTCCACCTGTACAGTGGGTGGCACCCATCCTGGGACAGAGTCACTATAACCCACTCAAGTGGACCTCAGCTCCAGCCATTGGATTTGGGGACCACCTGAGGGCATCAGCGATGCTCTAGATGAGTGCTGTGGTTAGGGATGGTAAGAAAAGTCAATTGCAAAAGTGTCTGCAAGTCTGGCAGGCTGTCCCTTCCTGGTGGGCCAGTAGCTGTGTAGGTGTTGCCTTTCTGGCGGGAGGTGCGGGGGGTGTGATGTAGACCCTCCCAGGGATCAGCAGGGTGGACCCCACTTCCAGACAGCAGCAGGCAAAAGTGGAGCTGGGAGTGGTCTGCAGCCTCCAAAGGCATGGCTTGGACAAGCCATGATGGAGGCTGGACTTGGACTTGGAGGCTGGAAGTCCAAGATCAGAGTGCCAGCATGGCAAGGTTCTGGTGAAAACCCTCTCCAGTTGCAGGCAGCCGACTGACTTCTCGTCGTGTCCTCACGTGATGGAAAGAGAATCAGAGAGCTCTCTGGGGTCCCTTTTATAAGGGCACTAATCCCATCCCTGAGGGTTCCACCCTTATGACCTAATCACCTCCCAAAGGCCCCATTCCAATACCATGACATTAGGATGTCAACATGTGAATTTGGGGGGGACACAAACACTCAGTCCATAACACCAGAGGAGACTCACGGTGCCACGTTCCATGTTTCATGTATCCTTCCAGGAATTAATTTCTATGCTTCTACACAGACACTCACACAAGTGAGATGATTCTATACACACACTCTCCAGCTTCCTCTTTTTCATGAAACAATACACTTTGAAGATCGCTTCATATCATAGACCTAAATATATCTTTTTTAAAAAAATGACTGAATGGTAATTCCATACTAGGGATGTCCTGTAATTTATTTAATTAATACTACTATTGATAATATTTAAGTTGTATCCATCCTTTTACAATCACAAACAATGCTTCCATGAGCTTCAGTGATAAATGGCCTTGCACACGTGTGTGAGAACCCCTACAAGACAAAGTCCTGAAGTGGGATTGCTGGCCGGAGCACACGAGTGTGTAATTCTGCCCGATGTGCCCAAATTCCCCCTCCTCCCACCCTGAGCTTGTGCCCCCTCACACAGTGATCATCAAAGGCTGGACTTCTGCCGATCTGTTGGTGTGAACTAGGGTTTCACTGATGTTTCAGTTGCATTTCTCTTCTTGTGAGATTAAGTATATTTTCAGATGTTTAGAAGCATTTTCATTTCCTGTGAAGGATTTCTATCCATTGCCCATTTTCCGGTTCAGTTGTTGGATTTTTTTCTTATTGATTTATAGCAGCCCTCTGCCTGTGACATAAGCTGCATATATTATTATGCATATGATACTATTCTCAAATCATAGACATAAATATACCTTGTTCTTTTTAATGACTGCATGATATTTCCTTCTTAGGGATGTGCCATAATTTTATTCTCAGTTTATCATTTGCCTTTTTACTTTAATCAGGATGTTTTCTGCCATGCAGAAATATTTGGCTTTTATCTGGTAGAATAAATCAGTTATTTTATCTATGGTCTCAGGATTTTGTAACATAATCAAAAAGTTCACCCCCTCCAAGATTACAAATTATTTTTCTCATCTTCTTCTGGTATTTTTATGGTTTGCATCTTTTTACATTTAAATCTTTGATCCACCTGGATCCCTCTGGGATTTATTTTGGTGAAGATATGACCTGGGCATTCAATTTTATTTTTTCCAGATGGCTGGCCCATTGTCCCAGCACATGTATTGAATAACCCACCTTTTCCCTACAAATTGAGATGTCACCTTCACCACCTTTAGATTCCCACCTGTATCTGGTGGCCCTGCACTGTGAATGTCCTCCCGACCACCTTCCGCCTGAGGACGTGCTAGGCAGATGGCCAGAAGCTGCCCCTGCTCCTAGCCCTGCAGCCCACCCTACCCCCATTTGCAAGGTCGGCCTCCAATTCCAGAGATCCCAGTTTAAGGCACCATGGTGGGCCAACAGGTCTCCATAAAGCAGTGTCCCCAAGATAGGAAAGTCATCACCTAGCAGCGTATGTGCCCCATAGTTCTGCACCCCATGCAGGCTGCTGTGCCCTGCACTGTCCCCTAAACACAGCCCCACCCCCTCCCATTACAAGCATGACAGTCCCAGAGCAGGAGTCCAGGGTCCAGTCCGGCTTCAAGCTGCCCATGCAGGCCAAGGAAAGGCTCAAGGCACAGTGCTAAGTGGAAGGCCAGGCAGGTGGGTCACCCACACTCCCTCCTGGCAGGCTGGAAGGCTGATACCAGAGGCGGCCCCAGCCTCCTGCCTCCTGGCGGTTCCCACTCAGCTTTCTCCATCCTTCCCCACTGGACACCACCATTCACATTGAGAGGCTGCTTTGTGCCAGGACCTGCTGTGGGGGCTGGGACGACGTTGATGAGGAAACAGACACCCTGTGCGAGCCTGTGAAAGTCGGTGTCCCAGGAGGGCGCACATCATGCCACCCTGCAGGGGCCTGGCTTAGTCAGGGGAAGCAGTGCTTGCACTGAGCATTCACCAGGAGTGGAGCTGCCCACAACCCAGGCGGGGAAGGCCGACCACGAGAGAGAACAGTACGTGCCAGGGGCTCGAGGCAGGAGGCAGTCGGTGATGCAGGAACCAAGGACAAAAGTCTAGGCTGCTCCCCAGCTCAGATGTACTGTGGAGACCCTGCAGGGCAGACAGCCCCACACAAAGACGAGTGGAGGAGACGCCCCCGGCACACTCGGGCGGAGGCCTGCAGGGAGCGCACCACCACAGCGCGGGGGCAAGAACGGAATCGCCGCACAGCCGGAGGGGCATCGCCGGCGGAGGATGTGAGCCAAGGGCGCGCTCTCCGGACCTGGCCAGGCTCTGCCAGCTGTTAGGCTTGGGCTCCGATTCTGACTTAACAACTCTGATGCTCAGTTTTCTCATCTATAAAATGGAGGTAAAGCTACAGCAGCCCCTGACATTGGTGAGGAGTGTCCCCCTAGACCCGCTGAATGCTTAGATCAGCCAGCACTACTCAGTGATTGCAGACAGAGGGTGGTGAGCAGGACCCACCCACCAGTCAAGTCATGGCGCACACACCCATTCATCAAGAGTCGCATTTTCCGGGCATCTTACCAGTTTAATCCTCATAGCAACAGGTTTGCAAAAGGTGCTATCATCACAGATTTCAGCAAACCTGTACCTCTAGGATTTGGAGGTAGAAAGTCATATTGCACCTGTCAACCCCAAAAGGTGAGTCCCGCACCCCTCTCCCAGAGGTAGTGACCTACGTATATCAGGTCCTTGACAAATGCTGGCTCCCTTACAACCGTCTCTGCTCTCCCTGCAGAAGCACCCACCTGCCCGCGGCACTGGGGTCCTGGTGCAGAGTGAACGGTTTGTTGAAGGGCCAAGAAGGCCTGGTCAAGGAGAGCCGGGTGCTGCCCCTCAGGGGTCCTGCCAATCCTTCTGTGGCCCCAGCAAAGGGTTCGCGCTTGGAAGGTCAGGAAGTGGCCACTTCTTACAGGGCTGCCTTAAATTATTTCAGCTGCACTGAGGTATTTCGAAGTCAGACCAAATAAACATTTGCATCTAAAAAAGGCAAAACAGGCTCATTTGAAATAGAGAAGAAAGCCTTTCCCTTTCCGGAGGGCATGGCCCGACTGTCCGGTGAGGCTGTGCAGGGTTCGCCCTGGTCCTGTGTGTTTGCCAAGGCACGTAGCTCAGCTTCTGTTTCAGGAGGGAAGGATTTTCTTTGAAAACAAAATGTGAGCCCACCTAAGTTTCCTTCCCCGATCTGCTCCTTGGTCACCCCGACCCCCTGCAGCTGTCGGTACCGCATCTGGAAAGGGTTCGCTTTTCACGAGAAGGTGACTGTGACCCACTCCATGTCATCCACCAGTCAGGCCCCAGGCAGAGAGGAAGGGCGGTGCTCCCCGAGCTCCCCAGGCAGCCCACAGTGACCTCCACACACGGTCCGATGTGCGCCCCCTTCTCGGGACACTTCCTGGCTCCCACCCTCTTCACTTTGGACCCAGTGCCCAGGAGACGACAAGAGCCCCGCTCTTCCTGAAGAGTCTGGACTGGAACACAGTGTGGGCATCACCTTCTTTTCTTCTAGCAATTATGCCCCTGTGGCTTAAATCTCATCACCTAAATTAAGCCCGAAGGAAGGGGCATCTGCTACGACATTCTGTATATTGTCCCCCAGGCCCTGTTGTAGCATTTCCACCAATTACAAAGGAATGGTCCACACGCTGGTTTCACCTGAGGTACGCCTAAGCAGTCTAAGCAGTCCACCATCTGACCCTCACAGCAACCCTGTCTGGGAGGAGGATCCACACAAACACTGGCCCCTCCTCACCCTTCTGCTCTGGCACCAGAGCCCTTGCTCATTCATTCATTCATTCATTCAACCCTTGTTGACACTGGGTTCAAGATGGCTCATTAGACACATCCAGGTACTTCTCCTCCCTCCTCAGGTCTCTGGAATACCAGAATAAATACAAAAACAAATACTTAGAAGCCCTGGAAAACTAGGAAAAGTGCCAGCAGCAGACCAGAACATTCAGGAATTTCTGGAGATAGAACAGATCAGGTCAGATTAGTGGTGAAACCCATCAGAGCTGAGGAGCCCACAATGCCATGCAGGTGGGAGACCATCGTAAAAACCCCTAGTCTAGAAGTGAGGGGTGGGTGGCAGTGGAGAAAGAATGGGTCTCGGGACGTTGATGGGGAGAATTACTTGAAGGGCTACCCAAGCAGCTGAGACAGTGCCCTATTTGTTCCAAGGATGAAGTCAGAGTGTAGCTCTAAAACAAGGCAGCCTCAAGGGGCCCCCCCAGAAAGAAGCAGGGCCCTGCCCAGGTAACTGCAACCGAAATGAGAGACAGAGTGCCTGAGACCAGAGGCCGGTGAAGGTGCTCTGCCCTTGCACATCCTGCCTGTCTCCACGACCCCAAGTGCCCAGGGGCGCCAGGGTTGCAGTGACCAGAGTGGACAATCCTTAGTAAAAACCCCTAGTCTAGAAGTGAGGGGTGGGTGGCAGTGGAGAAAGAATGGGTCTCGGGACGTTGATGGGGAGAATTACTTGAAGGGCTACCCAAGCAGCTGAGACAGTGCCCTGTTTGTTCCAAGGATGAAGTCAGAGTGTAGCTCTAAAACAAGGCAGCCTCAAGGGGCCCCCCCAGAAAGAAGCAGGGCCCTGCCCAGGTAACTGCAACCGAAATGAGAGACAGAGTGCCTGAGACCAGAGGCCGGTGAAGGTGCTCTGCCCTTGCACATCCTGCCTGTCTCCACGACCCCAAGTGCCCAGGGGCGCCAGGGTTGCAGTGACCAGAGTGGACAATCCTTACAGAAGAGAGGTTTACTGTGTTCAGGAAATAGTCCACACAGCAAGAGTGATCAAGACCAGCGGTTCCCAAACATGCTTCGCTCAGGACCCCTTTACCCTCTTAAAAACGCTTTGGGCCCCAGAGAGCTTTCATTTATATAGGGTAAACCAATCTATCAATATTTACTGTAACAGAAGTTAAAATGGAGAAAAAAATGTAATACAAATAACATAACACTTACGAAAATAGCTGTATTTTTCTAAAAATAGTTATTTAGTAAGAAGAATGACATTGTTTTATATATATATATTTTTTAATAATTTTATTTATTTATTTTTTCCCCCAAAGCCCCAGTAGATAGTTGTATGTCATAGCTGCACATCCTTCCAGTTGCTGTACGTGGGGTGCGGCCTCAGCGTGGCCGGAGAAGCGGTGCGTCGGTGCGCCCCCGGGATCCGAACCCCGGCCGCTAGCAGCAGAGCGCGCACACTTAACCACTAAGCCATGGGGCCGGCCTTTTTTTTTTTTTTTTTAATAATTTTATTTATTTATATTTTTTAAAATCTCACCTATGTCTCGCTTAATAGCTGCATTTTCATATCTGCTTCTCATTTCAATCTGTTATGATATCACCCATCATGTAGACTGTGGAAAACTCTGATGAACACTCATGAGAGAAAAATGTCTTTGTATTCCTATTAAATAGTTTTACCTTTGTGGACTCCCTGAAAGAGATTCAAGAACCCCCAGGGTCCAGAGACCAGACTTTGAGAACCACCCTACTGACACTCATGTACTAACGGGATCCGACAACCAAGAACCCCCAAACATTTGAAGAAAACCAACCACTTGTGGAGGAAGAACTAGACAGAACTCTGGAGAAAACAGAGAAACACAGGAATCAGAAGAGGACATTAAAATAAGAATGATTAATATCCTCTGAGAGGCTCAGTGGGCTATAAGAACTGGTCAGATGGCAAATGGACACAGAGAAAACACACAAAAATCAATACTTTTCCCATATACCATTAATAACCAGGTAGGAGATGGCATTGCAACGGCAACAAAAATCATAAATAACCTAGGCATAGACCTAACCAAAATTTGGATGACCTACATGTAGAAAAATTTATATTGGATTAAAGGGCATGAATTGAGAGATGTATTATTTCCTGTGGGCAGTCTCAGTATTATAAAGATGGCAGTTATATGAGTTGCTCAGTAAACACCCCTCTGCATTATACGGGGTTGAGCTGGATTTCTGTCACAAGCATCAGGAGCTGTGACTAATATATTTCTCTAGGATGAAAGCTGCCCCAAACAAAATGAAGAGATAAGTGATTGACAACAAGAAAATATTTGCAACACAAATAAGTCTAAGGGCTAATGTACTTAATAGACAAAACTCCTAGAGATTCATATGAAGAAAACAAAGAACCTTGAGGGACAGGTATGTGTGTGTACGTACATGTGTGTAGAGAGAGAGAGATTTTAAGAAATGTGATTGTGGAAGCTGGCAAGTCCAAAATCTTCAGGGTAGGCCAGTAGGCTGGAGATCCCAGGGAAGAGTTGATGTTGCAGCCGAGTCTGAAGGCACTCCACTGCAGAATTCCTTCTTGCTCAGATGTCTGTCTTTTTTCTCTGAAGGCCTTCAACTGATTGGGTGAGCCCACCCACATTATGGTGGGTAACCTGCTTTACTCTAAGTCTACTAACTAAAATATTAATCTCATCTCAAAATTAACTTCACAGAAACATCTAGCATAACGTTTAACCAAATATCTGGGCACTGTGGTCCAGCCAAGTTGACGTACAAAATTAACCATCACAGTTTCTTTCTCAGATTATAGTTGTGACACAAGTAGCAGCTCTGCTCCTCAAGGTCACTCATGGCCCCAGGCTCCTTCTCCCATGTTGCTCACAGTCCCATAGGGCACTGCTGGGCTGCTGCCACAGCCAGATTCTAGGCAGCTCAAAGAGGACACACCCACTGTTTGCAGGCCCAGGAAAAGAAGTGGCTACTATCCTAGTCTCCTCATATTCTATTAGTGAGAACTACATCATGAGGACACTGAACTGCAAGGCAGGCTGGGAAATGTAGTCCAGCTCAGCAGCCTCTGCACCGCTACAGACCTGTTATTCTGGGAGAAGGGGAGAACAGATTTTATTTGAAGTGAGCAGTTTCTACCCCCACCTCCTTATAGATAAGGAAATCTCAATTAAATCCATGAAACACTTTTCCTTTCCTTGTTTTCTTTTTCCTATCAGATTGGCAAAAATTTTAAAGTTGGCAAATAACCAGCTGTATGTATGTGTCAGGAGGATTCTTAACCTACAGCAACAAATACTTTATTTTGTGTGTGTGTGTGTTAGGAAGATCAGCCCTGAGCTAACATCCATGCCAATCCTCCTCTTTTTTTGCTGAGGAAGACTGGCCCTGGGCTAACATCTGTGCCTGTCTTCCTCCACTTTATATGGGATGCCGCCACAGCATGGCCTGACAAGCGGTGCATCGGTGTGTGTCCGGGATCTGAACCCAGGCTGCCAGCAGCAGAACGCACGCACTTAACCACTACACCACTGGGCCGGCCCCAGCAAATACTTTAAATAAAAAAGGATTTTACTTTGGAGGTTGCTCCTAGAATCCTGAAGGTGCTAGAGGAACAGGTTGGGAAAATGAGCAGGGGTCAAGAGGGCTCTACAGACCAATGGTAGTAGAAGCAGGCTTGCTCAGACACTACGGCCACCACAGGACACTGATACCACATCTGGACAAGGTCACAGCCAGACAATGCCACTAGCACCGTCTCTGCACACCCTCATCTAGACCTGGCTCTGCATGCCAGGACCTTGGGACTCTGCCCAAATGTCTCCACACCCGCTTCTAGGGCTTGTGTGGGCCTCTTCTCCCAAACTGGGGGCATCCCTCTTCCCCACCCCTTGGCCTAAGGGGGACCAAGGGCTTGGTTGTGTGTGTGAGGGGAGGTTAAGTGTGGAGCTTGGACCTGCAGGCTGGGGGCAAGGCCCCCCACTCTTTTGGAGCATTTTGTTAATATCTATCAAAATCTCAAATACACAGAGCCAGCATTTCCTCTTCTAGGAATCTTCCATTTGTTGCAGAAAAGCACACATTCTTAGTGGAAAAGCAATTCATGGAACTATGTGCATAGAAAAGTGGGAAAGCCTAGTTGTTAACTTGTAGCTCTGGAGCCAGGCTCAAATCCTGACTCTACCACTTAGTAACTGTGTGATCCTGAGCAGGCTGCTGTGGGAGATCAAGATTTGGCCACCCTGAAATCTATCTCTTTACCTTGATTGTTTTCTCTGACGGACATTTGACCTCCCCCACTAACTGCCTAAAGAATTTCACATAGAAGATCTGTAATATAATGTAAAATAGATGTTACAATAGAAAAGGCACCAACAAGCCCATCTTATTGGAAGTTCTGTCTCTGGCCACATTCTCTGGATGGCCCTGCGAGGAGTTGCCAGACAAACATTTACATTTATAAGGGAAATCTCCATTTGTAAAGGTATCTCCCTCTCTGTATTGGGAAGAGGGGGATGACCTCATTTCTAGAAACCTATCAACGTGGGAAGTGAGGCCTTAAATCTGCATAATAACGTTACTCTTGTTTACTGTGCTTTAGTGGTAATCTCCTGTAACTCTCTCCCCCCACCCACAGCATCCTCCTTTGTCTTCAGCTGAGCATGGTATTTAAGATGAGAATTTCTGCTATTGTGTTGAGAAACGCAGTGTCCCTGGTTTCTCCCATGTATACATGTTATTAAACTAGGTATTCTTTTCTCCTGCTAACCTGTCTTGTTAATTATTTGGCCAGCCATAAGAACCTTAAGGGAAAGGGCAGAGGGGGATTCTCCCTCTCCCGCCAACATCACCAAATGCCGACCGCTGGTCTGAGCACTTGGCAGATATTAACTCATTTCATCCTCACGAACCTCTGTGAGATTTACTGCTGTCACCCCATTTTTCAGGTGAGGAGCCTGAGGCACAGAGGTTAGGTAGTGTGGGGGAAGAGGGAGAATCCCCCTCTGCCCTTTCCCTTAAGGTTCTTATGGCTGGCCAAATAATTAACAAGACAGGTTAGCAGGAGAAAAGAATACCTAGTTTAATAACATGTATACATGGGAGAAACCAGGGACACTGCGTTTCTCAACACAATAGCAGAAATTCTCATCTTAAATACCATGTTCAGTGGAAGACAAAGGAGGATGCTGGGGGTGGGGGGAAACAGTTACAGGAGATTACCACTAAAAGCACTGTAAACAAGAGTAACGTTATTATGCAGATTTAAGGCCTCACTTTCCACATGGATAGGTTTCTAGAAATGAGGTCATCCCCCCCTTCCCAATACAGAGAGGGAGATACCTTTACAAATGGAGATTTCCCTTATAAATGTAAATGTTTGTCTGGCAGCTCCTCTCAGGGCCATCCAGAGAATGTGGCCAGAGAGACATAAGATGGGCTTGTTGGTGCCTTTCCTACTGTAACATCTATTTTACATTATCTTACAGCCATCAGATAGATTGGTTCCAGGAAGGAGTTACTATGTCAAATTCTTTAGGCAGGTAGTGGGGGAGGTCAAATGTCCGTCAGAGAAAACAATCAAGGTAAAGAGATATATTTCAGGGTGGCCAAATCTTGATCTCCCACAGTGAACACTCATTGCCCGTTATCTCTTCTTACCCTGACCTCATTCCTCTACAAAGAGTATGAATATGCATCCATGCACGTGGGTATGTGCCCAGAACTGTACATGCTCAACTTTTAACAGTGGTCATCTGGAAGCGTCGGTGTGTAGAAAGGAGGGGGGTCAATATGGATGTCCTCTTGCGATGAGTCTATTTATGAATTCTTTTAATTTTGTCTAACAAGTATTGACTTATGTAGGTAGGTAAGTAAGTAATAGGTAGTAGGTAATAGACTGGTGAACAAGAATGAGCAGGCAGAGCCTGGGCCCTGGGACAGGAGGACTCTTCCAGGTTGGAGTCATGGTGAGAGGCCTGAAGGCACCCAGAAGCAGAGGAGGGAGGATGGCATGGGCAGGGGTGCCTCCCAAGGCAGGCCATGATGCTAGCATTCACCACTCTCCTTCTTTCCCTTTCTTTTTGCTGCACCAGGTTGGGATCCAGAAGTCTCCCAAGTAGACACAGTCATTCATTGAACAGTGGTCTTATCTACAAATGCACAGCCTTTGGGAAGCTCAGGGTGCATTAACCTAGCTTAGCGTGAACAGCAGCCTAGGCACTGTAGGGGAATTGGGGCTCGCTGAAAGAAGACAGGGGATGGGGTTCAGGCACGAGGACGGGGGACTGGTAGAGCTGGAGCCCCAGACCCCACCCCTTAGGCCTGGGGGGCAGATGAGGACAGATGCAAACTTCACCCATTTCAACATTTCCTCCTGGGCTGGCCTGGGCCCAGGAAAGGGGCAAGGGTGCGGTCTCCATCCTCTTCCCCTTCACCCCTCCTCCTCCCCCTTCTCCTCTCCCTCCCTCTCCTTTCTTTCTCGTCTTGCCCCCTCCTTCCCTTGCTCCCGCTGGCTTCTTCTCCCCTCCCCTTGCCTTCTCTCCCTCCCCTCCCCCTTGATCCTCCTCCCCCTTCCATTAGCCCTCCTCCCCCCGTCCCCGCGCCGGAAGCGGGTCCGCGCCCCCGGGGTGGCCGCGCTGGGTGGGGCGGGGAGGAGCTCCGTGCTCTGGTTCAGCGGCCCCGCCCTGCGGCTCGCACCTGCTCGGCGGCGGCTGGGTTTATTCCCGGCCTGGGGCTTGGCGGGCGAGAGGGAAAGTGGGTCAGCGGCGGGCTGTTGTTGTGCTTGGACAGGGGCCCAGGATACCTCAGGCCTTTCCCGGGCGCAGGCGCAGGGGCAGGAGGCATCCCGCGCGTGGCACGCGAGGACAAGGGGGCCAGGCCGGCCTAAGCCGCCTGAAAGGGAGGCCCTCGGGCACTGCACGGTGCAGGCTATGCCCCCTTTCTGCCCTAAGCCCGCCAGGTGGGGACCCCGGAGCCGGCCCGGTGCCGGGTCCGCCCGCGGTCGGCTAGCGGAGCGGGGACGCACGGCGGCGCGGGCTCAGGCAGCTGCACCCTGTTTCCCAGGGCCGTCTCCACGGCGCCCACTATGTCCGCCCTTCTTCAGACCCCCGGCTGGGTCTGGGCGGCTCCCTCCTCCGGGATGTTGTCCTAGCCACCCCTCCCTGCCCCCTAGTGTCAGACACATGCCTCCGCAAACTAGAGCCCCAGCCGTTGAGTTGGCCTTCTATGAATGCCCTAACACCGGGGCTTACCCTGACCCTGACCCTGACCCTGAGCCCGACCCTGACCCCGACCCCCAGCCCACTGCTCCTCTGCCCAGGTGCAGAGGGCCCTGGCTCTGCTCCAGGGAAGCCTCTGAGGGACAGATGCCTGTATGCCCCCTGCCTCTCTGCTGCTGTGACAGTCCTCCTTTCAGTGGCCCAGCCAAGGGCTACCCTCCTGCCCACCTTGTGCCCACCTTGCACCCTAGCAGTCCTGGGATGGCGGCATCTGTGGGCTGTGCCCCAGGTCGGGCTGCAGATACAGGTCACTGTCCTGGCGCAAGGACAGGCTAGAGAGCACAGAGGTGACGGGGCCTTCCAGGCATCAGCCCCTGGATCTCCCCCCAGCAGTCTCCCACACATGGGCAGACAGGCAGTGTCGGGGGGCCCAGGCTGCATCCCTGTACCACCTGGCCTTGTCCTGTACCCCGTTAACTACACAGGGGGCCCTCGGGGCTCTACTGGCTCCTAACACACTCTGAACTCTCCTGCTTTGGAGCTCCTGCTGGAGCCGGACCTTCTCCCTGGAAAGCCCTACCCCTTGGTCATCTGACCAGTGTTTCACTTTATCCCAGAAGCTTTTGGAGTCTCTCATGGAATGATTCTCCATCCCCGGTTGCTGGTGCACAGTCTGCGTCCTTCGGTGACCATGCCCAGCACTGGCCTGTCTGCTGCTTCTGGGAGGCTGGCCTCTGTGAAGGCTGGTGCTGAGGGGAGCCTCTCACCTGGGCAAGAGAGGGACTCAGGGGCTGCCACAGTCTCCCACGGACTGTAGGTTTGAGAAGATTTCGCCATGGGAAGCCTGCATGGCCGTTCATGTATGTCCTCATGTGTATTCAGCAGCAACACATGCCACAGTTGAGTCTGGGGCGACCCCCTGTGTTCGTCTGAATCCAGATTGGTGAGCTCGACCAACCGGCCAGTGTTTGGTACCCCTTCGCTCCAGGCTTGTAGAAGGGCTGACATTGGCTCATGAGCCCTCCACAAGTCCACTCAAAAGGACAGCTGGGCACTTAGGAGCCTCCCACAATGGGAGGGGAGAAGGGCAGGAGGAATGCATGGGAAGATGGGAGAGGAAATTGGTGAAAAGTGGCATTTTTCAGTGCCAGGGAAGAAGGAGACTTGGTGAGGTGAGCAGGTGCTGCTTTCCTGGACATCCAGGCTTCAGGTCAGCCGCAATTGCAGAGGAGGGAGCCATCCTTTTCCCTTCCCAGCTCTCCCTGTTGAGAAGGGGGACAGGAGGGTCCCCCTAGACCACTCCCAGCAGGCCTTCAGCCCAACAGCGCCCCAGTCAACCAGGCATGGGTGCCCCAGGGTGAAAAGAATCTTAAACCCATTGGGCCCAGGACTCCCAACCTCCTCACCATCCCACCTGAGACCCCTTGTTTTGAAAACTTTTACATATTAAATAAATGGCAACTAAACAGTAAAAATCTCTGTGGCTTCTGAGTGTGACCCTCAGGGAGTTGGGCAGGGGTGCTGGAGGCCCCTCAGGGGAGGGAGAACTGGGGGCTCCCTCCCACCCCCCAGGATACTTCCGCATATTACACGCCTGTGGGGCAACACCCTGCTTGCTGCTAAGGCAAGGGCTGCCAGTTCCTGCCACTTCCTACCCTCGGTGACAAAGTGGGCCCCCAGCACAGAGCTCTGCCAGCTGGCTCGAAGGCTCGAGGACTTCAGACAGATCATCAAACACAAATGCAGAGCCTTGAGGATCTCTCAGTAAACACCACTCAAGAGAAACCGGGCTGGCCTTGCCCGTTTGGTTACGAGAAAGATTTCAATTTAGTTTAGCTTTGTTTTTATTTGACTTTCTGGTCACAAGCCCAGTTATCACCTTTTAGAATCTTCCTTCCTCCCTGTAAACTCCAGCTGAGTTCTGAGGTTCAGAAGTTCTCAGGGAAACCCACATTGGATAATGAGACCAGGGAGGGCCTTTTTCATGAAGTAACCCTCCTTTCATGTCTGTTTACGGCCGGGCGCAGCCGCTGGCTTCACAGTCTGATTAAAAGATGCCCAACATATCCCGGGGCAATAGACAAATAATTGCAGTGCTTAATTGTCCCGTGTGATGATTAATGGAAGCTTTGCTCATTTTGTATGTGTGGGAAAGAGGCAACGTATTTGGACTTGAAAACTTTCGGTATTGCTGTCCTGACACATGTGACACAGCGCTGCTTAACCCTGCCGTGGTTACAACACACCATTCAAAACAGAACAAGCCTTTGGTGCCAACAGCGCAGTGGGGCGTGGAGGGAGGTATCCCCAGCCTGTCTGTTATGTAATGTAACACACATAGACGGCAGGACAAATACCTCTTCCCCAAACACTAGGTAAACAACACGCCCCACAAGTGAGGATGATTTGTCGCCACAGGGCTCACCATTACTAGTGTCTTAGACCTGCCACAAGGCTTTTCTCAGGCAGGAAAAGAAAATATTCCTGCCTATACTCCTTCTCCTATGGAGCTTTCCTGCCTCTGACCATGTCGGGGATGGAAAGGACCTGGCCCAGAAGTCAGGAGTCTGTTCAGTAATGAATTTGGCTATGCCTTGGCAGTGCTACGTTGCAGAACTCGCTGTCCTTCTCTGGGTCTCAACTACTTTATATGTTAATCGACAGAAGAGTAATTTCCCTTCCTTCTTTCCTTCCTTCCTTCCCTTCCCTTCCTTCTTTTCCTTTAATTTTTTATGGTGGAAATTTTCCATTTTGAACATAACCAAATGTAGAGAGAAGAGTAAAATGAGCCCTCAGGTACCCCTCACCAGCTTCAACAGTTATCATCAGATAACCCAGCTTGTTTCATCTATACCTCCACTCACCTCACTCCCAGCTTATTTGAAGCAAATCCCTAAACATCAGTGATTTCATCTGTAAATACTTCAGAATTATATTACTTATCTATTGCTGTTGTCTAGTGACTTGAAACACACTAATCGATTAGATCAGGGGTTGAGAGTTTGGGCTGCCACCCACTGAATGGACCTTCTGTTGGTTTGGTCTGGCTCTCTCATGCGGATGCAGTTAGCTGGTGACTTGGTTGGGGCTGGACCATCTTTGATGGCCTCACTCCCATGTCTGGCAGTTGGCCGAGGCGCCCCAGTTATCTGCATGGCCTCTCCAGCAGGCTAGCTTGGGCTTGCTCCTGTGGTGGCAGCATTCCAAGAATTCCGGGCAGCAAGAGAGGGCAAGCCCCAGTGTGCAAGTACCTTTCAAGGCTCTGCTTGCTTGCATATGCTTACTGATATCCCATTAGCCAAACAAGTCCTGTAGCCAAGCCGGGAATCAATGTGGGAGGGGGAGAGAAACGTACAAGGGCGGAGAAACAGGGGAAGTAATTCACTGGGGTCGTTACTGCAGCAATCTACCACATGGATGTATTCCTAAAAGATAAGCACCTCCCCACCACCACCACTTTTTTAACATAACCACAATTCCATTATCTCAGCCTACAAAAGTAACCACAAATAATGTTGACAATATCCACTCAGTATGTAGACTTCCCCAATTGTCACATAAATATTTCTGTTTTTACTGTTATTTGTTTATAGTTGGTTGGTTTGTATCAGGATCCAAATAAGCCCAGACATTGCATTTGGATATGTCTCTTAAGTCTCTTTAAATCTACAGTTTCTCTGTTTCTCTCTCTCTCTTTTTAACGTTACCATATTTTATTGAAGAACTTTGGTGGTTTTTCCTGAAGAATTTCCCACATTCTGGATTGTGTGGTTTGCATCCCCTGGTGCTATTTAACATGTTCCTCTGTCCTCTGCACTTCCTGACAGAACTGGGTAGTTAGATTAGGAGAGCCCATCAGATTCCAATGCAAGTTTGTTAGCAATGTTCCACAGGTGATGTTATGCATTTCCACCAGCAGACACACATGGTTGTATCTCTCTTAATGATGTTAAAATTGACCAGGAGATTCAGGTGTTTCCAACCCATCAGCTTTTCATTCAACGGTTTTAGTCAGCAATGATCACGGCCTTCATCCATTATTTCATTAGGAATTGCAATGTGGGACTTTCTAATTGTATCATTCTGTCTTTCATGTATTAGCTCATTAACAATTTGGTTATCCTGAGGTACGGTTCACACACAAAAGGCAAGAAAAGGCTTGATTCTCCCACTTGGTTTACCAGTTTTCAGAAAATATTTTGACTTGCCAGCATTCTCCAAAGGTGATCAGTTAGGTTTATTTTTTGTTTTGCTTGGGTGTTATTATGAATGCGTGTTTGCTTGTTTTATATTCGAAATGTTTCAGAACATCGCAGGTTTAATTCTTTTTGATGCTCAAATTGTCCCATCTTGGGCCACTGAGGCTCTTCAAGCAGGCCCCTGAGTCCTTTCTACACACTCCTGGGGATCTTTCAGAACTCTCTTGCTTTCCAAGGCTCACATCGTCCATTTCCTCCCCCAGGCCAGGAATTAGGCATTTCTCCCAGGAGCTCGGATCCCTTCCAGTGGAAAGTGCAAGTTAGAGACTGCAGCGTGGGTACTGAGTATGCGGGAGCTCATAACTACTAAATCAGTCACTGTTTCTACATCTTGAAGAATAACAGTTTCAGAACTAACAGTAATAACCTCAGGACAACAATATCAATATTAGTATTAACAACGTGATTACTTGAAGAGAGTTTAAGATTTCTTTTTTCAGTTCTTTTGTCCTTAGGCTATATCCACCTAAGGATGAAGAGCCCAATTACTGTGTTGAAATGCCCTTGCAACAATTTTTCTCATTATGGTTAAGTTACTAACTTGATACACAGGTTTATTTCTTTCATTTTGCTTTTGACGTTTAAAGATGGCTTTCTTTTTCTTTTTGGCTTAATTTGTTTTGTAGTTATTTCAAACATATACATGATTCCAAAGTCAAATCTACAGGACAAAATACAGTCAGAGAAGTCTATCTTCTGTTTCTGTCCCTCACTCCTGTTCTGTGTCTTTCCCTTCTCTCTTGAGGACTCTAGAGCCGAATTCTTCGTTCTTACAAATGCCCACTGGTCCATTATGTGCATCACCGGAGTTAGAATGGGGATGTTTACTCTGTGGATTGTTACTCACGCATGAGACTTTTTTCCTCCAGTTTAATGATATAATTGACACACAGCACTGTATAAGTTTAAGGTGTATAGCATGATGACTTACACATATTGTGAAATGATTACCACAATAAGTTTGGTTAACATTCATCATCTCATATAGATACAAAAAAAAAGAAAAAGAAAAAGAATTTTTTTCCTCGTGATGAGAACTCTTAGGACCTACTCTCTTAACAACTTGCATTTGTATCATGCAACTGTGTTAACTATAGTAATCATGTGTATGTTACATCCCTCATTCCTGAATTTTGAAATCATTTCAATAGGGCCTTAAAAACCAAAAGGTGGGGCCAGCCTGATGGCATAGTGGTTAAGTTCACACGCTCTGCTTCGATGGCCCAGGGTTTGTGGATTCGGATCCTGGGTGCAGACCTACACACCACTCATCAAGCCATACTGTGGCAGCATCCCACATACAAAATAGAGGAAGATTGGTACAGATGTTAACTCAGGGGCAATCTTCTTCAAGCAAAAAGAGGAAGGTTGGCAACAGATGTTAGCTCAGGGCCAATCTTCCTCACCAAAAAAAAAAAAAACTGACACCAAAAGCATAGGAAACAAAAGAAAAAAATTGATACATTGGACTATATCAAACTTAAAAACTGTGCATCAAAGGACACAATCAACAGAGTGAAAAGGCAACCCACAAAATGGGAGAAAACATTTGCAAATCACATTTCTGATAACAGGGTAATATCCATAATATATAAAGAACTCCTAAAACTCAACAACAAAAAAACAAACACCTCAATTAAAAAGTGGGCAAAGGACTTGAATAGACATTTCTCCAAAGAAGGTATCCAAATGGAGAATAAGTACAAGAGAAGATGCACAACATCACTAATCCTTGGGGAAATGCAAACAAAAACCACAACGAGGTACCACCTCACACCCATTAGGATGGCCACTATCAATAAAACAGAAAATAACAAGTGTTGGTGAGGAGGTGGAGAAATTGGAACCTTTGTGCAGTGTTGGTAGAAATGTAAAATGGTGCAGCCACGTGGAAAACAGAATAAAAGGATCAGCATTGTTTGTGTGTAACCATTGTTTAGTTCTATATATGTGTGTATATACTCTTTCCCAGAGTAAAATACATTTCTTTATCATCAAAGTTTTACAAACCCTGGATTGGTTAATCCCAAAGATTCCTTTGGGCTCTGAGATTCTGTAATTCTGTATGCTGTTTTGAGAAATATGCCCTTGGCTTTGGGAACAAGCCCACCTCTTCCAATGGTGAGGTTCTCAGGCATCAGCAGCTCACCTTCCTTGGCATTCACCTGTCTCTAAGGCAGGTGACATTGGAAGTGACAAGATCTAAAGAGTGCTGCTCTCTGCTACAGTGACTCTTTCTAGAGAGTGGTTTTATCTAAGCACCTGGATCCATCTGCTTCCAGAAACTCCCTCGCCCTCTGCTGCCCCACAGATGCTGCTGGAGCTACCATCTGAGCATCCCCAGAGAGCCCTGGGTGGCCAGCAGGGTCCACCCTCAGAAATCTCACCCAGAGCTCAGCAGTCGCCACAGTGTCCTACTAACTAGTTTGAGGTATTTTCAGGATTCTGCAGGGTTACGCTGGCTAGACCAAACCATTTATGGAGACTGAATCACTCCCGTGGGTATAGTTTGCATATGGGGCCTGCAAAACTCTTATAGTGCTGAGGGCTACCTGTCCCCACACAATTGGCCTTCTAGCACCAGATGCATCAGGAGACCAGGACCCCCAAAGAGGAATCTGAAGGAGGTCAGCCATTGTGCTTTCCTGTGATTGGTTCAAGATGGGCACATGACCCAGAAACCTGGAAGAGGAGTTTCAGGGAAAGGTTTCCCTCTGTAATGAGAAAAGCACAAGACTCCTTTTCTGCTGGGGCCCTATAGAGTGTGAAGTGTTGAGGGTGCAGCCCACTGTGATCCATGGAAGAGAATTGGGAATGTGCTGAGGGGGCCCAGCAGACAATGGGGATGGCATGACTGAGCCCTGGCAACCACTGGCAGTCACTCCCTCAAGCTTCTCATGAAGGGGTGTCCCCTCACCGACATGCCCAGAGATTCTGAGGTTTACAGCCAGTAGCGTCTGGCTGAGAGGGACCTGATCTTTATTTGTTCAAGGGACACAGGTATGGACTTGTTGGAGGCCTCCTGTAGGCCCCACACTGTTCCCACTTCGGGACCTCCAAAGGTGGGTAAGATTTAGTGCCTGCTGGGCACAGGTGGGGAGGAAGGATACCCCATCCATTGCAGTGCCCACCACAGTGGGAATGAGAGAGGGTGGTGGCAGGCTGTTTACTTTGTAACTAGCAAGGGGAAGGGGCTCTTCAGAAACAGGGCAGTTGTAACAGTTCCAATGACCCCCTTGCTTTCATCTGAGCAGACACACCCCATTAGGATTTTATTGTCATTCATGTTGTCACCTGATCAGCTCTGTTAAGGTTTCACCAACTTTTATTTGCTCAGGTGCTGTCATGTGTGCAGTAATAAGACTCTAAAGTCCTTGCAACCTAGTTTAGTTGAAATACACAATTTTCCTGTAAGTAGTATAGGAATTATTCTCTAAAATGTAGTTGCACTATCTTAGATCTTAATGGCCATTTAGCTAGGGTGAAATCAGGTTTTATAGGGTCTGAAGATTATACAGCTGTGAGACTCCTTTAAGAATTACATGTTGCAAATATAAAATTACATATGAAAGTGAATATTTAGAATGAGAAAATAAGTCACAACAAATTACAAATTTTAAAAAGGTGAAAAATACCAAAAACATCATAAATCCAGAAGTAAAACAGCATTTTTTATTAATTAACTGCCTGACATAATTATACAATACCTGTTTTCCTACATTTTTTTGGCTAGACTCTTTGTCATGGCAGTTCTTTTGTCATATTTTCTATAAAATGTATAAAACACAATTCAATATTTTATCTGGCACGGGAGTCAGCAAACTTTTTCTGTAAAGGACCTGACAGTAAATATATTGGGCTTTGTGGGTCATGAGATCTCTGTCACAACTACTCAACTCTTACATTGTAGCATGAAAGTAGCCCTAGACAATACAAATGAGCATGGTTGTGTTCCAATAAAACTTTATTTATAATAACAGATGCCAACCTGGGGAGTCGTGTTAACAAGATGGCAGAATAGGAGGCCCTAGACTTTGTTCCCCCACAGACACAATGAATTAATAACAATATATGGTCCAAAAAGACTTTATGAGAACTCCAGAAACCAGTTAGGAAGTCACAGATCCCCAGGCAGCTGAAAGCTAAGAACAGCTGCACTGAAACAGGTGAGAAAAGCCATTTCATTTAAGCCACATCAACACCTGTGGCCAGCACAGGTCAGGAGAAAGTGCTCAACCCACAGCTTCTCCCTTGGGAGAGGAAGAGTGGAACATACATCCAAGATTCCTGCTTCTCAGGGGGCTGCCCAAGATGCTGGTTTCTGTCTCACCTAACATGGAGTGCTGACAGGGAACTGGCATACCTTGGATGCCTGGGGGCCGCTGAGAACAAGAGCTCAGGCTCGTAGTGGCACCAGAGTACCTCCCCTACCACAGACAGACACTGACACAGCTTCCTGTGATCAGGAAAAAGAGCCTACTTCATGGCTTCTCTCTTGGGAGGAAAAGAGAAGAGTGAACCAAGTGTCCAACATTTCAGCTTTTCGGGGGGTTGCCCAAGGAACTGGATTTTGTCTCTCCTGACTCAGAGCACTGATGGAATGAGCATACCTTAGATGCCTGGGGGACACAGAAACAAAAGGAAGATCAGCAGCTTGTTGCAGCCCCAGAGAACCTGCAGGACTACAGCCAGACACCAGAGGGAGCAAAAGACTATAAGCTCCTGAAAAAGAAACTAGCAAACTTGTCTAATAAAGAAATTACACACACAAACCCAGAGAGGATGCATCTCCACAAAAGACTTGAGAGACCCTCAGAATCTCTAGCCAGGCTGATTGGTGAAGGTCTTCCCCTGTACAAAGCCCCTCCATAAAGACTGGGAGAGTTGACTCTTCTTTCAAATGCACAAAACACAACAAAAAGTAGCAAGGTGCGTGAAGAAACCAGGAAACATGACCCAGTCAAAGGAAAAAATAAATTTCCAGAGACTAACCCTAAAGAAGAAGAGATCTATGAATTACCTGACAAAAATTCAAAATAATCATCTTAAAGAAACTGAATGCAATACAAGAGAACACAGACAACTAGACAAAATCAGGAAAACAATACATGAACACAAGGAGAATTTCAACAAAGAGAAACTGTTAAAAGGAACCAAACAGAAATTCTGGAGCTGAAGAATATAATAACTGAACTGAAAAGCTCACTAGAGAGGATCAATAGCAGACGTGATCAAGCAGAAGAAAGAATCAGCAAACTCTAAGACAGGTCATTTGAAATTACCGAGTTAGAGGAAAAAAGAGAAAAAAGAATGAAGAAAAGTGAACAAAGCCTAAGGGACATATGGGACAGCATCAAGTGGACCAATATTCACATTATGGAATTCTCAGAAGAAGAGGGAGAGAAACAGACAGAAAGTTTATTTGAAGAAACAATGGCTGAACACTTCCCAGTTCTGAGGAAGGAAATGAACATCCAAATTCAAGAATCTCAAAAGACTCCAACTAAGGTAAATCCAAAGAGGTCAACACCAAGACACGTTATAATAAAACTGTCAAAAGTCAAAGACAAAGAGAGAATCTTAAAAGTAGCAAGAGAAAAGGGAGTCACCACATACGAGGGAGCTCCAAGAAAATTATCAGCAGCTTTCTCAGCAGAAACACTACAAGCCAGATGGGAGTGAGATGACATATTCAAAGTGCTGAAAGAAAAAAACTACTGATACAGAGCAATGGGCTCGCTCTGCTCACCGCAATCTGAGCCAATTAATCACAATGAGTTGGGGATTGAGAAACAAAGTTTTAATTCAATTAGCCAGCATAACCAGGAAGATGGTAGACTAATGTCTCAAAAAACCATCTTCAAAGATTACAGAATCTTGAGGCAGTTATATAGGGAAAATGAGCAGTAAGGAGGGGGTCCAGGGATGTTGGTCTCCAGGCGTGAAGGGCTCCAGGCATCACATTGTTCCATTCTTCTGTCAGCTGTGATGGATACCTTGTAGGTGTGTTCCCCACCTGTGGTCAGCCTGTTCCTGGAGAGAAACTCATAGAACAAAATTTTTAATTTATCAAGCTATTTGGGAGTACATACGTTAGCAGAGGCCATAAATCGGAGAGCATGTGAATTTTTTAGAGTACGTGCAGAACAACGAGTAGTCACACAGAGGAGGGGTGGGGCCACTTAGTGTAACAAAATGGCCTCACTTATGCTCACTTACACTACCAATCAAGAATACTAGGGCCGGCTCCATGGCTTAGCGGTTAAGTGCACGCACTCCGCTGCTGGCGGCCCGGGTTCGGATCCCGGGCGCGCACTGACGCACCGCTTCTCCAGCCATGCTGAGGCCGCATCCCACATACAGCAACTAGAAGGATGTGCAGCTATGACATACAACTATCTACTGGGGCTTTGGGGGGAAAAAAATAAAAAATAAATAAAATCTTAAAAAAAAAAAAAAGAAAAGAAAAGCAAGGTGAATTTTTTTAAAAAAAGAATACTATATCATGCAAAACTGTCTTTCAAAAATGAAGGAGAGATAAAAACTTTCCTGGATAAATAAAAGCTGAGGCAGGTCAACATCACTAGACCTGCCTTGCAAGAAATTGCTAAAGAGAGTTCTTCAAGTTGAAACAAAAGAATACCAGACAGCAACACAAAAGGAAACAAAATTATAAAGCCCTCTGGTAAAGGAAAATATATAGACAAACACAGAACTGGGTAATTACACACCATTACTATAATTATGATGTGTAAATCATTTTAATTCAAGGGTAGATTTAAAAAAATAAAAGCACAAAAAATGACTATAACTATAAAAACTTGTTAATGGATACAAAATATAAAAAGATGTAATTTGTGACATCAATAACACAAGGTGGGGGGAAGAGACGGAGTACAGTTTTTTTAGTAACTGAAGTTAAGCTGTTATCAGTTTAAAATAGATTGTTATAACTATAAGATGTTTTATGTAAACCCCATCATAAACACAAAGAAAACACCTATAGAAGATGCATGAAAGAAAATGAGAAAGGAATCAAAGCATGTCACTACAAAAAATCAACAAAAGATGAAGGAAGGCAGCAAGAGAGGAATAGAGGGACAAAATAGCTATAAGACACTTGGAAAACAATTAACAAAATGGAAATAGTAAGTCCTTCCCTATCAGTAATTACTTTAAATGTAAATAGATTAAACTCCTCAATCAAAAGACAAAGAGTGGCTGAATGGATTAAAAATAAGATCCAATTATATTATCTATAGGAGACTAAATCTGGATGTAAGAACATAGGTAGGCTGAAAGTGAAATGATTGAAAAAGATACTCTATGCAAATAGTAACAAAAAGAGAGCAGAGGTGGCCATACTTACAACATCAGACTAAATAGACTTTAAGTCAAAACTGCCAGAAGAGACAAACAAGGACATTATATAATGATAAAAGGGTCAATTCATCAAGAAGATATAATAATTATAAGTATATATGCCACTAAGAGAAGAGCACCCAAATACATGAAGCAAACATTGACAGAATTAAAGAGAGAAATAATAACACAATATTAGTAGGAGATTTCAATACTCCACCTTCAATAATGGATAGATCAACCAAACAGAAGCTCAGTAAAGAAATAGAGTACTTGAACAATACTGTTGATGAATTGGTCCTAACAGAAATATACAGAACACCCCACCCAACAATAGCAGAATATACATTCTTCTCAAGTGCACATGAAACATTCTCCAGCATAGATCACGTGTTAGGCCACAAACCAAGTCTTAACAAATTTAGGAAGACTGAAATTATACCAAGGATCTTTTCCAACCACAATGGAATGAAACAAGAAGTCAATACCAGGAGGATAACTGGAAATTTTACAAATATGTGGAAAGTAAAAAACATACTCTTGAATAACCAATATGTCATAGAAGAAATCACATGGGAAACTAGAAAATATCTTGAGACAAATGAAAACAAAAACATAACGTACCAAACTTTTCGGATGCAGCAAGAGCAATTTAAGAGGGAAGTTTAAACGGTAAATGCCTATACGAAAAGAGAAGAAAGATTTCACATCAACAAACCAGGTTTATACCACAAGGAACTAGAAAAAGAAGAAGTAAACCCAAAGTTGGCAGAACGAAGGAAATAATAAAGATTAGAGCAGAAATAAATGAAATAGAGAATAGAAAAATAAAACTGAGTTGATTTTTGAAAAGATCAACAAAATTGATAAACCCTTAGCTTGAATAAGAAAAAGAAGACTCAAATAACAAAAATCATAAATGAAAGAGGAGATATTATAACCGATGCCACAGAAATAAAACAGAATATAAGAGACTACTATGAACAATTATATACCAACAAATTGGATAACCTAAAAGAAATGGATAAATTCCCAGAAACATACAATTTACCAAGATGGAACGATGAAGAAATGAACAGACCTATAAATAGTAAGGAGATCGAATCAGTAATCAAAGACCTCCTATCAAAGAAATGTCCTGCATCAGATGGTTTCACTGGTAAAACATTTAAAGAGGAATTTACACCAATCCCTCTCAAACTCTTCCACGAAACTGAAGACAGAGTACTTCCAAACTCATTTTACGATGCCAACATTATCCTGAAGCCAAACAAAGCCACTATAAGAGAACTACAAATCAACATTTCTCATGAATATTGATGCAAAAATCCTCAACAAAATACTAGCAAACTGAATTCAATAGCAAATTAAAAGGAATATACACCATGACCAAGTGGGATTTGTCCCTGGGGTGCAAAGATGGTTCAACATATGAAAATCAATCAGTGTAATACACCACATTAACAGAACAAACGACAAAAATCACATGATAATCTTGATGGATGCAGAAAAAGCATTTGACAAATTTCAATAGCCTTCATAATAAAAATATTCAACAAACTAGGAATAGGAGGAAATTACCTTATCATAATAAAGGCCATACATGAAAAGCCCACAGCTAACATACTCAATGGTGAAAAACTGAAAGCTTTCCTTCTAAGATTAGGAACAAGGCAAGGTTGCCCACTCTCACTACTTCTATTCAACATAGTACTGGAAGTTCTAGCCATAGCAATTAAGTAATAAAAAGAAATAAAAGGCAACAAATTGGAAAGGAAGAAGTAAAATTATCTCTGTTGCACATGACATGATCTTATGCACAGAAAATCCGAAAGACTCCACCAAAAAAACTCTTCGCGGGGCCAGTTCGGTGGCATCGCAGTTAAGTTCACACTTTCTGCTTCGGTGGCCAGGGGTTCGCTTGTTCAGATCCTGGGTGCAGACCTATGCATCACTCATCAAGCCATGCTAAAGCAGCGCCCCATGTAGAGCAACTAGAAGGATGTACACCTATGACATACAACCATCTACTGGGGCTTTGGGTAGAAAAAAAGGAAAAAAAGAGGAAGATTGGCAACAGATGTTAGCTCAGGGCCAATCTCCCTCAAAAAAAAAAAATGTGAGAGAAAAACGTAAAAATGTTAGAGTTAAAAAAACTGTTGGGATTAATAAATGAATTTAGCAAAGTTGTAGGATACAATATGAACACACAAAAATCAGTTGAATTTCTATACACTAATAATAAACAATCGAAAAGGAAATTGAGAAAACAATCCCATTTACAATAACATCAAAAATAATAAAATACTTAGGAATAAACTTAGCCAAGGAGGCAAAAAACTTGGATACTTAAATCTGCAAAACATTGCTGAAAGAAATTAAAGAAGACACAAATAAATGGAAAGATATCCTGTATTCATTGATTGGAAGACTTAATACTGTTAAAATGTCCATGCTTCCCAAAGTGATCTACAGATTCAATGCAATCTTTATCAAAATTCCAATGATATTTTTTTGCAGAAATAGAAAAAACCACCCTAAAATTCATACGGAATCTCAAAGGACCCCAAATAGTCAAAACAATTCTGAGAAAAGGGAATAAAGCTAGAGGTCTCACACTTTCTGATTTCAAAACATATCACAAAGCGAAAAGTAATCAAAACAGTATGGTACTGACATACAGATCAATGGAACAGAATAGAGAGTCCAGAAATAAATCCTCACGTATCTGGTCAAATGATCTTTTACAAGGGCACCAGGACTACACGATGGAGAAAGGATAGTCTCTTCAACAAATGGGGTTCAGAAAACTAGCTATCCACATGCAGATGAATAAAGTTGGATCCTTACCTTACACCATATACAAAAATCAATTCAAAATGAATTAAAGACCTAATCATAAGACCCGAAACTATAAAACTTAGAAAATAAAACATAAGGGATAAGCTTCATGAGATTGGATTTGGCAATGATTTCTTGCATATGACACCAAAGCACAAACAACAAAAGCAAAAGTAGACAAATGAGACTACATCAAACTTAAAAACTTCCACATAGCTAAGGAAACAATCAACAGAGTGAAAAGGCAACCCACAGAATGGGAGAAAATATTTGCAACCATGTATCTGATAAGGGGTTAACATCCAGAATATATAAGGAACTCCTATAACTTAACAACAACAATGACAAAACCAAATAACCCAGTTTAAAAAATGGGAAAAGGACTCTAACAGATATTTCTCCAAAGAAGACATACAAATGGCCAGCAAGCATATGAAATGATATCAACATCACTAATTATCAGAGAGATGCAAATCAAAACCACAATGAGACATCAACTCACATCCATTAGGGTGGCCACTATCAAAAAAACAGAAAATAATAAGTGGTGGCAAGGATGTGGAGAAATTGGAACCTTTGTGCACTGTTGGTGGTAATGTGAAATGGTGTAGCTGCTATGGAAAACAGTATGGCGTTTCCTCAAAAAGTTAAAAATAGAATTGCCATATGGTCCAGCAATCCCAATTTGGTATATAGCCAAAAGAATTGAAAACAAGATCTTGAAGAGATATTTGCACACCCATGTTCATTGCAGCATTATTCACAAAAGCCAAGAGGTGGAAGCAACCTAAATACCCATCAATGGATGAATGGATAAAGAAAATGTGCTATATACATACAACAGAATATTATTCAGCCTCAAAAAGGAAGGAAATCCTATCATATACTACAACCTGGATGAATCTTGAGGACATTATGCTAAGTAAAATAAGACTGTCACAAAAAGACAAATACTTCATGAATCCACTTAGATGAGGGATCTAAGGTAGTCATATTCATAGAAACAGAAAGTAGCATGTGGTTGCCAGGGCTGGGGGAAGAGGGAAGTGGAGAGTTGTTGTTCAATGGGTACAGAGTTTCAGTTTTGCAAGATGTAAAAGTTCTAGAGATGTGCTATATAACAAGATGCACAGTTAACCCTACTGTACTGTACATTTAAAAATAGTTACGATGGTAAATTTTATGTTATGTGTTTTTTACCACAATAAGGAAAAAAAAAAACAGGTGATAGCCTGCAGGCCATAGTTTGCTAGATAGTCTAGCACCAAAAAGATTTTTTATTTGAATGTTTAGAAAATTTACAGCTTTACAATTCAGTTTAGTAATGTTGTGTACATTTTTAAGACTCAAGTTTGGGACCTCCTGTAACAGGTTTCTCCCCTATATGAACTTTAGGGTCTCCGGGTATTTCAAGTTTTCTTGTGCAGAGATTCATCTTAAAAACTCTCTGAAGTTTGAACTCTTGTTAATCAACTTGTCGCTGTTACCAGCATTTCACCGCTTTGGTGGCGATTCTTCATGCTGTTTCAAGTGGAGTCATCAGACATTGTCGGGACAAGATACATCTGAGACACTAAAACACAGTCTGATACGATGTGACATATAAAGAATGTAACTTCACACAGTTTGTAACAGCATTACAAGTACGCCCTATGTACACAGAAATTCTGATAAATCCTACTTATAATTCCCAGCAACAAGCCTGGCTTGCAGAGATGGGTGATTGGGAGACTCAGCGGACACTTCCAAGTGTGACTGTGATTACCGCCTGCTCCATTTGGCCTGGGGCCTCAGGCGGGAAGGCTCACCACACCTGCCTAGAGCTGCACAGCCTCGGATCTGCTGCACCCAATGCTCCAGCCTTGAGCCTCCTTCTTGCCCCGAGCTGGCCTTTCCCTGGGGCCAGACTGGGCAGCCCTTCCTCTCTGCTCACCTGGAAGGAGCCACCTATGCCACAATGCCAGCTCCTTGTCCTACTTCTTGTCCACTCAGCGGGCTGGAGGAAGGTGCCTATGGCAGGGAGGCCCCACAAACGGCCATTCGGGGGTTCAAGTCCTCTCTCATGGATTTCATGAGGTAGAGTCCCAGCAGACCTCTGGGTGGCACCAAGCGTTGGCAGAGCCCAGGTGAGTGGCAGTGGGAGGGAGACCAGGTGGTCCCACACCCAGCATGGAGAGCACAGCCCACCCGCTGCTCTGGCTTTATAGCACACCCCTGGATGAGCTCACAATCCTTTTCAAGTCCAGTTTTCCCCAGAAACGTTTCCGATCCATACCTTGGGATGATTTTCCTCCTTGGTGGACTCTCATAGAGGAGATGGGGCCATGAGCAAGCAGCCAGGGCACTGACCACCTGCGGGCCACTTGACCTCACAGAGGTTTGGTTTCCTGGAGACAGTGGATGCCCTCTCTGTGTTGTTAGGGTGAGGCCAACGCAAGATAATGGACAGGGAAGCCCATGCCCCCCTTGGTCTCTGGATCAGGTTTGTGTAGCACTTTTGGGTGGGCTCTGTGCCCCCTGCTCCCTGGATCCAAGTGTCCTATATCTGGCTTCCAATGGAAACCCACCAAGGCAGAGACACTCCCTGCCCCCGGGGGCCCTAGGCCAGCTGAGGGTCCACCCCTTCCATGGAGTCGAGGGCTGGAGGTGGGTAGGGGAAAATACTCTTTCTCCCACCAATGCCCAGCACATCTTTTGGGGTTCCACACAGCAGGAAGGTGGGGCCGCGTCTTCCTAATGCCTGTGCCAGCATCCCGAACCTGGGGTCCCCAGTGAGACCTCTGTCTGCAGCGGCCCTGACAATCAGAGGGCTTTCTGTCCTACCCGAAGGTCGGTCCGTGCAGCAGGTGTCTTGTGGAGAGCTGCTTCCTGGCAAGAAGGCTGGGGGAGCCAGGCACACTGCTTTCCCTCACTGCCTGCATGAGTCTGCCCCATCGCCTAGCACAGAGGGAGCGAGGACTTCACCACGCCACGGGCTGCTGTTGCTGGAAAGGAGGCTTGGCGGCACAGCGGCCACAGGGGCAGCAGGGGGAGAACTGCACTTCACACTTTCATTGAATAACAAACCAGACCATTTATGAATAATGCCCATGGTGTGTTCTGTGATACATCGAGGCCCTCATGGGGCTCGCTGAAAAGTCTTTGGTAGACTCCAAGTACCCGGAGGGCAGGGTTTTAAGTCTCTCTTACTCACCTTTGTTTCTTCAATGCCCAGTGGGCCCTCAAGAAGCATTTGTTGACTGACTCTATGTTATTCTGGACACATGGTAGGATTTGTTGTGTACGATTAGATTAAACTTACATATTTAATTCCGACTTGGCCATTTCCACTGTTACTGGGTTCTGGAATCCAGCCTTGACGTAGTTTTATGTGGGGTTCTGAGGAACAACATCAGCCTTGTAACCCACAGTATTTAGGTAGTGAGCTTCTCCTGAGGGAAAAGTCCTCATAACCAGTGAGCCCAGGTGACATCTCCCTCCCAGGCTAGGTGATAGGTCCTCCAGGCCACCTCCTTTTTCCAGTCCTAAGGAGAAGCCAGGCAAGTACCCTGCTAGGGGCCCCAGGTGTAAGGATTTCCACTGGGTGTTGGGTAAATGGAAGGTGCAAGAGCCAAGCAGAGTCTCCATGGGTGGGTCCTCAATAAGCAGGCTGACGAACGTCTCCTTCCAGGCTCTTGTGAAAGCTGTGTGGTCGGGGGCAGGGGGTCATCCTGAGGCAGAGAGGAGAAAAGATTTCAGCCAGGCTTTGGGTGCCCAGCTTTGCCGCTCTTTGGATAGTTAGTCAGTTGCACTGGGCTTTGTTTTCTTATCTGAAGGATGGGGTAATAACAGCATCTACTTGGCAGCATTATGGCAAGGTGTGAATGGATTAATAGATGTAAAGTGCTTCAGCAGTGCCTGGTGCGTGGTGAGCACCACGTTAGTGCTAGCGTTACTCTCTGGGCCAGAAGAGGCTAACCGTCAGCTAGAAGCCCCACGTTTCTCACGGAGAGCAGTGGCCCCTGTCACTGTTCACGGCTGTGACCCTGGACCAACTTGGATGGACAGATGGGCGGAAGGAAGGCACTTGTTGCCAGACTGACAGGGCCAATACCCAAACTTTGAGGTGTCATCTCTGACCCCAGGATGAGCCCCACAGGCCATGGAGTGTTGGGGGAAGTGGGAGAGAGCAGAAGAGGCAGTAGGCACATGTCCCAGCCAGCCTTCCAGAAGGCCCCACTGTGCACCATCATGGAGCTGCTGGGGGGTCACACTGCAGCAGCAGCAGCCACGATGTTTAAGTATATTCACGCTCCAGCAAACCACGCAGAAAGTGCACAAACTTCACTGCTGGGTGGATTTGGTTCTTCTCCATGATTCTTGGTCTGATAATCCATGTCCCCTGAGATTGGCTGGCCAAGTTAGTGGTACTCTGGTCAAGGGCTTGCTGCCTGGGGGTTCCTTGGGTTCAGTGGGGCACAGTCCAGCCAGCACTCAGCCTAGAACCTGTGCATATGAGGGAGGGTCTGGGGTCTGGTTCTGGGGTGGGAAGAGAGGGAGCCCAGGCTGGAGCAAGGACACAAGCCAGGGAAAGGGGGGTGGGGTGGGAATGTCATCACTGGGCCTCATTGTTAGTCAGGACCACTGTAGTCCACCACACCTACTCCTCAGACCCTCACAGAGACATGGCAGCACTGGTCCCAGAGGGGAGGAGATGGGGCTTTGAGTGGCCAGGACAGCAGTGCCTGGGCTGAGCCCATCTGAGAAGTGGCCTTGAACGTGCAGCCGGGCAGTGTGGGGTGGCAACAGAGCAGCCAGATCTGAGACCTGGGTTCCTGGCCAAGCTCGGATATGTCCCCATTATACGACAGGGCAAGTCATTTAATCCCTTCAGATCGGGGTTGACAAGTTTATGAAGTCAGAGGTCCAACCCACTGCTCCTGGGAACGGAAGCCCAGGCCCGGGTGAAAACACCCTGTGGAGCCCGATCTGCAAGGCCTCAGCCAGGGCTCCGACGACATCTCCCAGCCAAGTCTGAGGCCTCTTTGCTGGTGAAGTCAATTCCCAGGCTACTTCTTCCTCTGGCAGGCTCTGGATGAAGTCTTTCTGGTTGCACTACTTGCTTGTTCCCTCAGGCAAGAAACCTCCAGGGCTGACTTGCAAAGAGACTCCTGTCAGAAAGTGGCTGACAGGCCCCACCTGCTGGTGACAGGGAGTGGTAGATAGGAGGCCCTCAGCGGGACAGCTGTTGGAGCACCAGCCAGTTAGGCTGACAAGCTGGACCAGCCGAGATGGTCCCAAATAAGGCTCCTCGCCCACCAGGTTCTTCCTCAGCCAGAGCTCCTGTGGGCTCCTCTCTTTCCCCCCTTTAAATCCTTTTGTTCCACTGATTACAAAAGTCACACACACACACATGCACACACAGACACAAACTTAAACGAGAAACTAAGGCCAATTTTTGCTCAGTTTTAACTGCTGGTAAGTTACGAGCTTCCCTAATGGAAAGAAAACTACTCTGAGAAGCCGTGACTTTTCTTATGTTTTGCTTCTGAATGTTTCTAGGTGAGCGTGGGAAAGTCATGGCAGGGACCGGGAGCACCCCCATCCAGGGCGGGGTTGGCGTGAGCGGGTGTTCCCCCGGATGCTTCCTGAGGACGCCAGGCAGGCCCATGTGGGATCTCCACTTGGCTGGAGGAGTTTTAACAGCTGAGGCCTAGAGCTTGACCAAAGAGTCGGGTTCCAGAGAAAAGGATGGAAGGGGGGTGTAGGGCAACAGGAAGGCAGAGAAGAGCTTGCAGGGTGAAAGCAGATGTCTAACGGGGTCTTCATTGAGTGTTTCTGTGAGATGCGATGCCAGCTTCATCCGCCCTCAGTGAAGTCATCAGGAAAACACGCCCCCGCTCCCATCTCTCAGTGTGAGTGTAGCCGGCTGTTTGGGGAGATGTGATAAAGTACCCAGAATGACTCAGAGAGCAGAGCAAGCCCTGAGGTCACCCATGGGTGGCTCCTCACATGGAGATTGTGTTATAAAATGCACATGAGAAGTGTGTGGACACTTAAACACCATGTTCGTGCATATGAGAAGCAGGCACATCTTTCTAGGCTAAAGGGAAGCAAGTTCAGTGAGAGGACAGGCATGCCACAGTGTGCCCTCAAGGGTTGCCCCTGGACAACGGCACAGTTGTTGATGTAGGAGTGTGTGAAGGATCCCGAGGACATGTTAATCAGGAGGGGCTAGGCTCTGCTGCAGTAACAAGTAACTCTGAAATCTCGGGTTGGAGTTCAGTACGGTTGGTGGCGGGGAGGGGTGGGGGGAGGCAGAGAGTAAGAAGCTTCCCTGAGCCCACAGTAGCTGCTGCTCCCCCATTAGACCTCCTCCCTCATCTCATCTCTATTTTCAGAGTCACACACATTGGCTTTGGCCCCAGGAGGTTGGTAATGACCTTGACAAAGAGCTCTCTCAGGGGAGAGGTGAATTCAGAAGCTCACTCCAAGCAGGTTGAGGAAAGAACTGGCAGGAGGAAGTACAGCAAATAGGTGTGAAGGGGAGGGAGGAGAGAAACGGGCGGAATCGGCAGGACGGCCCTGCGCCGGGCAAGGCCTTGGGCCTGTGCTCATTCGTTTGTTTGTTTTAAAGGTTGAAGACTTTGAACATGTTTGAACTTAGGTGCGGTGATTTAATAGGGACATGGTAACTAAATTGTTTGAGGGGGGTAATTGCAGGAGTGAAGTTCTTGAGGAAGGGGAGGAGATTGAGGAGGAGCTGGCCTTGCCAGAAGCAGAGGAGAAGAGAGGCTGGCTGACAGCAAGACAGGCAAGGGAAGATATGAAAGGCAATAGGAGACATTGGCAGATATGAGGATGCTGCTGGGTTTAAAATTAATTTGGCCTGGCCTTGTTTTTCCAAAAAGGACTGACAGGGCCCATTGAGTGTGTGTTGTACACCTGCTTTAAACATTTACTATGTCCCAAAGACAAGAATGATGCCCTTAAAGATAGGAATGTAGCTTCCTCCCATATCAGCGTTTCTGTAAGGGTGAGCAGCTCTTCCTGGAAACTAAGGATTAATTATGGACCTGCTGTGCTAGCAAAGCAATGTTGTGACTTTGTAAAAGGCATATCCCTGTCATATGCGATGTATGATCTTTGTTCTAAGAGGGTATATAACCACTCTGTACACCCCACTTCTTGGGTGTGCTTCCTTCCTTGGGGAAGGAAACTCCTAGGCTTTAGTCCTTAGACCTGGCTCATAATAAACTTAAAGAAGACAGATGCCCCCGATTCCTCTATCTGATTTGCAAGCTGGCATGCCAGGCCATCAGAAGAGAGATGGTGGGGGAAGAGGGTGCTGGATATTTAAAGATAGAATAGAACTTAGAAGTATTTGACTAAGGGAGAGGAAGGCAAACGTGCCGGGGGGGAATGAAGTAAGGGGCCAGGAGGGCCGGGGAGGAGAGAGGAGGGAAGGGGAGGGAAAAGGAGGAGGAAGAGAAGAGAAGAGAGAAGGGGGAAGGAAGGGGAGGGGGAGGAGGGGAAGGAAGGGGAGGAGGGAAGGGGGAAGGGAAAGAGAGTGACATGGTCAAGCCTTTATTGTGTGCCAGGAGCCAGGCAAAGCTTCTATCACAGCATCCCCGTGATGTCACAGCTGCCCGTGACTCCTGTTGACATGAGAAAACAGGCTTGGAGAGACCAAGAAACTTGCCCAAAGACACACAGCCCACCAGGAATGAGCCCAGGTCTGGAGCCCAGGTCTTGTTCAGAATCTTGGCTTAACCTCTATACTTGCCTGCTTCCCGCTGCTGTACACGAAACAATCTATTTTTGAATTGCATATTTAATCACTACAAACTGCTCCACAAAGAGAATGCAAACTATTTTTTAACAAGAAGTCACTCTGGTATCCACTTTAGAAAGCTCCTTATCTTCCCCTGTAGGTTCCTTCTCCTCTTGAATTCTCAAAAATTTCTCCCAGACTTGGTAACGAAGTTTCATTGGTGAGGGGAAGGCAGGTGTCTGCCATTGCTGTATACTACCACTTGGTGGCGCCATTGAGACCCAGGCCGCCGTTATCGGACCACTGGTGGACTGTCCGCTGCTGCCCTCACCTCCCCTGCAGGGGTGCTTCGGCCCTTGGGAGGAGGGCCCACTACCTCAGACCGAGTCGGCCAGGAGCGTCCTCAGCTGTGCTCCCCAGGATCACCACCCTCTCCCCAGCCACCCCCTTAGAGCTACAGCTCCCACATGTCTAAATATGCAAAAGTCATAAATCAAGCTAATATACGTAAAACTATAGTTTTT
Organism: Diceros bicornis minor; assembly: GCF_020826845.1. NCBI lineage: Eukaryota > Metazoa > Chordata > Mammalia > Perissodactyla > Rhinocerotidae > Diceros > Diceros bicornis. The sequence goes on from NC_080744.1 coordinate 78,429,093, forward strand.
ATGTGACCAAAACTTGGCAAAATATCATAGATGGTTGAATTTAGTTATTGTGAATGTCTGGGTGTGCTGTTGATGGGCTGGCATTGTTTGCGTGAATAATAAAGTCATAATTCATAAACTGTTATTTATGCCATAAAATTTATTTTTCATGCCTTCATTTCAGCAAAATCACTAATTATGTTGATATAATAATATTTTCACAGATTTGAGGTTCAAATGACAGGATAGCCAAATTAGACAATCTTTCTTGAATCAAATAGTTCCTTTTTTTTAAATTCACTTCAATTTGGAGAAACTTTGCTCGGCTGAGATAGTAACAACTGGAGTTATCGCTCAAATTCTTAAAGCATTACTTAGATTTGGAAATCAGCCATGAGCTGGACATATCGTGATCAAATATTGTAGTGGGTCACATATAAATTTTCATTAATGTGGAACATTACAAAACATTTTAGTACTTTAACTTTATAATGAAAATTTTCATCACTTACGTAGGGGTTTTCACTCATTCTCGCTGTTCTTTTAAAACAATATCTAGATCCAATACCTGGGATCAATTATATGTTGATATAAATTCAGGTATAAATTCAGACTCCAGACCCATGTGTGGCAAGCAGGATTCTAAGATGGCCCTCAAGATTCACACCCCCTGGTGTAAATTCCATGCATAATTCCTTCCCCATGAGTGTGTGAGCAGAACATGTGAATATAACAGGCTGTCACTCCCAGGATTAGGTCACTAATCAGTTGGCTTTGAGTTAATCAACAGGGAGACTATCCAGAGTATCCTGGGTGAGCCTGACCTAATCAGAGGAGCCTTTAAAAGAAGATGAAGCAGCAGAGAGACAGGCTCCTGCTGGCCTGGAAGAAAGCAAACTGCCATATGGTGAACTGCCTGTGGGGTCCATGTGCCAGGACCAAGAGCGACCTTGAGAAGTTGAGACAAGTCTCCAGCTGGCCCACAGCTAGCAAGGAAATGGGGAATCCAGTCTTACAACCCCCAGGAATTTAATTTTGCCAAAAACCTGAAAAAGCTTGGAAGAGGACCCTGAGCTCCAAGCGAGTGGATGACACCTTGATTACAGCCTCGTGAGACTCTGAGCAGAGGGCTCAGCTGAGCTGTGCTCTGACTCCCAACCCACAGAAACTGAGATAATCAATTTGGGTTGTCTTGAGTCACTAAATTTGTGGTGATTGTGACACAGCAATAGAATATTAATACGCCACCTTGGCACAGGTTGGGGTTTTTGTTTCTTTGTTTTTCCTCAAGTCCTCAGGCAAAGACTAGCTTCCTGGTCATCTCTTTGCCAATGGAGGGAGTTTCTGCCCCTTTCCCTGAGGCTACAGCCCCTAACCAGGGACCTCAGTGAGAGCTTCCTGCCTCTGAGAGCCACAGCTGCGCCCCCTCACCCGGGCCCAGCTCTCAGCTGCAGTACCTTCCGCCCCTCACACCAGCCACGGAGCATCAGCACCCCACCTCTCTGGCCCCTGGTGGTTTCCCTCTGGCCCCTGCCTGCTTAGCACCTCACTTAGATGGATTTAGTCCTGGTTATCCAGCACTTCGAGTGTAGTGGACACACTGAGGGTTTTCAAGTGTCGCTTTGGCCCTCACTGGCCTGTGCTGAGCTCACTGCCCCAAACACACTCTTGTTCCTGGGAGAAGGTTCCAGAAGGGTTGGGCCGGTGGATGTAGGGAGGGAGCCCATGTGTCAATCCCCGGAGAATCTTTCCCAGGCCATTTTTCTGAGGGAAAAAGGAATGGAAAAGGGATCTCCTCTGGTCTGAAGAAGCCGTGGGCTGCCCCCACCCACAACATGACCTCAGGGTGGGGTCTCACTCCTGCCCAACACCCTTCCTCTGAGTTCATCTTGCTGAGCCCTCCTCGGTTCCCGGGTCACAGTCTGGAGGTCTCTGCTAATGACAGTGGTCTCCGTCCCTGGTCTGCCCCCCATCCAAGCCTCCTCCTGACCGCGGGCTGATGACTATGGCTCCCCTGGGCCGTGCCAGTCCCAACTGGGGCTGTGCCCAATGTGTCATCCAGCTGAGCAGAGAAAGAAGGGAGGCAGAGGTGGGAAGCTGCCTCCAACCACTGCCCCAGTCTCTTGGCCTCAGTGTAAACACCCTCTGAGAATTCTTCATAATCCCATCTCATGTTTTTCTTCCCTAAGCTCCTAAGCCAAATGCACCAGATTCAAATCACACCTCCCTAGTGTCTCAGAGCACATTTCAGGGGGGATCCAGGTGTTGTGGCCTGGAGCTTCTACACTTACAGAGACTTTCCTTGTGGCAGATTATATTTTACAAAAGTGACTGTGACTTTTTATCCATGTGGAACTTGCCAGTTCCCATCGAGAAGCGGACTCTAAGGGCCGGCCCAGTGGCCTAGTGGTTAAGTTGCAAGCTCCACTTCAGTGGCCTGGGGTTTGCAGGTTTGGATCCCGGGCCCAGACCTATGCACTGCTTATCAAGCCATGCTGTGGCAGGCGTCCCACATATAAAGTAGAGGAAGATGGGCACAGATGTTAGCCTTGGGGCAATTTTCCTCAGTAAAAAGAGGAGGATTGGCAATGGATGTTAGCTCAGGGCTAATCTTCCTCACCGAGAAAAAAAAAAAAGTGGACTCTGTTCCTTCACCTTGAACCTGGGTGGCACTCTGTGACCACAGAAGATTTGCTGGATGACTTCTGAAGCTTACTCAGAAATGGTGGCACTGTTTCCACGTGGCTCTGTTTTTTTCTTGGGATAATTGCTCTTGAACTCAGCCACCACACTGCAAGGAAGCCCAGGCCACGTGAAGAAGCCATGAGGACTGTCCTGATCAGAACGCCACAACTCAGCCAGGCCCCCAGCACCCACCCAGCATCAACTAACCGCCAGCTACAGCAGTGAAACAGCCTTCAGTTATCCCAGGCCAGCCTTCGAATCTTCCACCCGACGCCCCAGACATGGTGGAGTAGACAACCTGGCTCAGCTGTGCCCCCAGAGACTGTGAGAGATAATAAGTGATTATTACTGCTGTATCCATGCAGCAAGTGTCAAAATTTCATTCCTTTTTACGGCTGAATAATATTCCATTGTATGGATAGACTACATTTTGTTTATCTGTTCATCTGTTCATGGACACTTGGATTGTTTACACTTCTTAGGTATTGTGAAAAATGCTGTCATGAACATGATGTACAGATACCTGTTTAAGTCCCTGCTGTGAGTTCTTTTGGATGTGTACCTAGGAGTGGAATTGCTGGGTCAAATGATAATTTTATGTTTAAGTTTTGGAGGAACCGCTAAATGTTTTCCACAGCAGCTGCACCATTTTACATTCCCACCAGCAATACACAAGGATTCCAGTTTCTCCACATCTTGCCAACATTTGTTATTTTCTATTTTTTTTATTATAGCTATCCTAATAGGTATGAAGTGGTATCTCATTGTGGCTTTGATTTGCGTTTTCCTAATGACTAATGATGTTGAGCATCTTTTCATGTGTTTATTGGTCATTTGTGTATCTTCTTTGCACAAGTGGCTGTTCAAGACCTTTGCCCAGTTTTGAAATGGATTGTTCGCTTGCTTGTTGTTGTAGGAGTTGTAGTTCTTTATAGATTTTGGATAGTAATCCATAAATCAGATGTATGATTTGAAATTAATTTTGCTCATTTTGTAGGCTTTCTTTTCTCTGTCTTTATAGTGTCTTTTGATTCACCAAAGTTCTTAATTTTTATGAAGTCTACTTTATCTACTTTTTCTTTTGTTGCCTGAGCTTTTGGTGTCTTATCCATGAAATTGTTGCCAAATCCAATGTTATAAAGACTTTTCCCCAATGTTTTCTTCTAAGAGTATTATAGTTTTAGCTCTTACGCTTTGATCTATTTTGAGTTAATTTTCATGTATGGTATAAGGTATAGGTTCGACTTCACTCTTTTGAGTGTGGATATTCAGTTTTCCCAGCACTATTTGTTTAAAAGACAGTTTTCCCCATTGACATTCAATGGAGAAAATCATTGTTAAAAGTCATTTGACTGGGTCGGCCCCGTGGCTTAGCAGTTAAGTGCGTGCGCTCCGCTACTGGCGGCCCGGGTTCAGATCCCGGGTGCGCACTGACGCAGCACTTGTCCGGCTATGCTGAGGCCACGTCCCACATACAGCAGCTGGAAGGATGTGCAGCCATGACATACAACTATCTACTGGGGCTTTGGGGAGAAAATAAATAAATAAACCTTTAAAAAAAAAAAAGTCATTTGACCATATTTGTGAGAGTTTATTTCTGGCTCTCTATTCTATTCCATTGGTCAATATATCTATCCTTATACCAGTCTCATACTGTTTTAGTTACGCTAGATTTGTAGGAAGTTTCAAGTCTGGAAGTGTAAGACCTCCAATGTTATTTTTCTTCTTCAAGATTGTTTTTGTTATTCAGGGCTCCTCCAACTCCTTATGAAGTTGAGGATTGGCTTTTACATTTCCGTGGAAAGGTGTTGGCATTTTTATAGGGATTGTATTGAATCAGTAGATCACTTTGGATAGCATTGCTATCTTAACAATGTTAAGTCTTCCTATTCGTGAAACAGAATGTCTTACTGTTTGTTCAGGTCTTTTTTAATTTCTTTCAGCAATGTTTTGTGGATTTCAGTGTATAAAACTTTCACCTCCTTGGTCTGATTTATTTCTAAGTATTTAATTTTTTTAGATGCTATCATAAATGAAACGGCTTTCTTAATTTCCTTTTCAGATAGTTAATTGCTGGTATATAGAAACACAGCTGAATTTTGTGTGTTGACCCTGTACTCTGCACCTTTGCTGAATCCATTTATTAGCTCTACTAGCTTTCTTGTGTATTTTTTGGGATTTTCTACATATAAAATCATGTCATCTGCCAAAAGAGATAGTTCTATCTCTTCCTTTCTAGTTCGGATGCCTTTTATTTCTTTTTCTTGTATAATAGCTCTGACAAGAATTTGCAGTACAGTCTTGAATAGCAGCCGTGAAAGCAGACATCCGTGTCTTGTTCCTGATCTTGGAGGGAAAGCTATCAATCTTTCACCATTCAATATGATGTTACGTGTGGGTTTTTCAAAAATATTTTTTTCCCATGTTGTGATGTTGTGATATAATAAGAAATATATATTTGGTCTTTGTCCCTGGTTCCTGGCACAAAGCTTCTAAAACATTATAACTTCCTAGGTGATAAGGGCAATGGAAGCGTCTTTTGTTGTAATATTTTATTCTTGTCCCTAGTTCCAGAAATAGCTCTAGAGCAATAAAAGTGAAAGGAGTATTCTTTGTTATTCATAACAAGCCCCTTTCAACCTCACCTGAGTTTGTTAGTGAGGTGACTTTTGGAAAGTCCCTAAGGATGGAGGGCTGGTTGATAGGGGAACCAACCAAGTGATTAGAGGGTTGGAACTTCCAGACCCACCTCCTGACCTCTGGGGAGGGGATAGGGGCTGGAGGTCGAATTAATCACAAATGACCAATGAGTTAATCAATCATGCCTACATAATGAGGCCTCCATAAAAACTCTAACCAAAGGGGTTTGGAGAGTTTCCACGTTGGTGAACACATCTGCATGCTGGGAGGGTGATGTAACTGGAGAGGGCACGGAAGCTCCACACCCCTTCCCCATACCTCACCCTAAGCATCTCTTCCATTTGGCTGTTCCCGAGTTGTATCTTTTTATAATAAACTGATAATCTAGTAAGTAAACTATTTTCCTGAGTTCTGTGGTCCATTCTAGCAAATCATCAAACCTAAGGAGAGGGTTGCGGTAACCTCTGATTTATAACCAGTTAGTCAGAAGCACAAGTGACACTTGTGCTTGGTGTCTGAAGTAGAGGGCAGTCTTGTGGGACTGAGCCCTTAACCTGTGGTGTCTGTTCTATAACCCAAGGTAGATAGTGTCAACAGTGAATTGAATTGCAGGACACCCAGCTGGTGTTAGAATTGGTCTGTATGGGAAAAACCCCACACATTTGGTGTCAGAAGTATTGAGAGTAATAGAAGAAACAACAGTTTTCCTTTCACATGTTGAGAAATTTTTCCTCTATTCCTAGTGTTCTAAGAGATTTTTATCATGAAGAGTGTTGGATTTTGTCAAACGCCTTGTCTGCATCAATTGAGATGATTTTTTCCATTTCTTCAATTAATATGCTGTATTACATTGATTGATTCCCCTTGTTGAACCACATTTGCATTCCTGGGATAAATTCCACCTGGTCGTGGTGGTCTAATAATCCTTTTAGCATGCTGTTGGATTTGGTTTGCTAGTATGTTGAGGATTTTTACAGCTATATCCATAACTCATGGAATGTTGGTCTATAGTTTTCTCTTCTTGTGATCAGGTTAATGCTGGCCTCATAGGATGAGTTAGGAAATATTTCCTTGTCTTCAATATTTTGGAAGAGTTTGAGAAGGATTGGTGTTAATTCTTCTTTAAATATTTTACCAGTGGAGCCATCTGATCCAGGAGTTTTCTTTGATGGGAAGTTTTTGATTACAGATTCAACCTCTTTATTTGTTATATCTCTATTGAGATTTTCTATTTATTCTTGAGTCAGTTTGGGTAATTTGTATAGTTCCTGAAATTTGTCCATTCTTCTAGGTTATCTGATTTGTTGGCATGCAATTATTCATAGCATTCTCTTATAATCCTTTTTATCTCTGTAAAGTTGATAGTAATGTCCCTACTTTCATTTATGATTTTAGATGTTTGTGACTTCTCTCCTTTTTCTTTGTCAGTCTAACTAATGGTTTGTCAGTTTTATTGATCTTTTCAAAGAACCAACTTTCGGTTTCATTGATTTTCTCTATTATTTTTCTATTCTCCATTTTATTTATCTCTGCTCTAATATTTATTATTTATTTCTTTCTGCTAGCTTTGGGTTTAGTTGGCTTTTCTTTTTCTAGTTCCTTAATGTGTAAAGTTAGGTGTTTGATTTATAGCTATAAATTTTCCTCTGAGAACTGCTTTTGCTGCATAAGTTTTGGTATGTTGTATTTTCATTTTCATAATTGAAACAGTTATAATTATTTATGATGCTTTCTTCCTTTTAGCTTTTATGTTATAATTAAGTGTTTACTAACCTATTCTGACATAGAGTTGAAATTTTCTGATTCTGTCTATTTATCACCTTGCTTAAAGCTTTGTAAACCTTTGCCTTTTTGTTTCAGGTAGGACGCTTCCTTTCAACATTGCTTGTAAGGCAGGTCTAGTGGTGATGAACTCCCTCACCTTTTGTTTGTCTGAGAAAGACTTTATTTCTCTTTCATATCTGAGGATAACTATGCTAGATAGAGTATTCTTAGCTGACAGTTTTTGTCTTTCAATATTTTGAATATATCTTTCCACTCTCTCCTAGCCTGTAGAGTTTCTGCTGAGAAACTGCTAGGAGGCTGATAGCTTAATCTGCTGATAGCCTGATGGCTATTTTCTTCTCTCTGGCTGACCTTAATATTCTTTTTTTGTCATTGACTTTTGAGAGTTTTAATATAATGTGCTTTGGAGAAGGTCGTTTTGCGTTGAGATAATTAGGAGTTCTATTAGTTTCATGTACTTGTACATCCAGTTCCTTCCCCAGGTTTGCGAGGTTCTCAGCTATTATTTCTTTAAATAAGCTTCCCTTCTTCCTCTCTTCTCCTTCTGGGATACCCATTACTCTTACACTGCTTTTCCTAATTGAGTTGTATATTTCTCATAGAATTTCTCCATTTTTAAAAAATCTTAATTCTCTCCTCTTCCATTTGAATCATTTCTAGATTTCTATCTTCAAGTTCCCTAATTCTCTATTCCATATGGTCTGCTCTGTTTTCAATGCTTTCTACTTTATTTTTTATCTCATTAATTGTGTTCTTCACCTCCAGAATTTCTGTTTGGTTTTTTTTTTTAGTTTTAATCTCTCTGGTAAAGTATTCCTTCTGTTCATTAATTTTATTCCTGAGCTCATTGAACTACCTTTCTAAGTTTTCTTGTGACTCATTGAGTTCCTTCATGACAGCTATTTTGAATTCTCTATCAGTTAGATCACAATCTTCTGTGACTTCAAGTTTGGTTTTCAGAGAGTTGTCATTTTCTTTCTGTGCTACTGTGTTACTGTAGTTCTTCATAGCGCTTGTAAGTTGTTCCTCTGCTGGCGCATTTGTGGTAGTAAACACCTTTCTTTTGGGGGCAAGGCTTTGGTTACTTTGTTTCTGAGCTACTTCTGGTTGTATTTGAGAGCCTGCACTTTCCACCCTTCCCTGCCTCTGCCAGAGGCATCATTAATGTCCTCTTTGTACTGCTTGTGCCTCCGAGGTTGCTGGTGCCTTGCTGCTTATGATGTCACTGCAGTTGTGGGTGTCACCACTGGGGTCACCAGGCTACGAGCACCTCTACTGCTTCTGGGGTCTCCTGGGTCTCATGTTGCCCCACTGGCTTTCTGCAGGCTCTCCACAGGCTTGGCTGCTGCTACCACATACATCATCTGTGCTGATACTCCTGGATTATCTGGGAGTGCTGGCAGTGTAACTGCTGGGGGCACTGAGTTCATGGGTATTGCTGCTGCTGCCAGGGGCCCAGGGTCTTATATTCAGCCCCTGCCACTGGTAGGGATGGTGTCTGGGGTGCTGCCACCGGGGCGTGGATCATGGGTACTGCTGTGGCTCCTGAAGCCTCAGGTTGCAAGTGCCACCCACCACTGCTGGGGGACGGGGAGAGACTGAGCCATGAGTGCTGCTGCTGCTCTACAACCTCTGGTCTTTGGTGCCAGTGTGCTCTTTGAAACCTCAGGTCTTGGGCAACACTGCTGGGGTATTTGCATTTTGTATGCAGCCTCTATTGCTGAAAGGGCCGGCATCAGAGTTAGCACTGTCGGGGGAGGAGGTGGGGGCTACTCTCCTAGTTCCACTGCCTCCTGGAAGTCCACTCCACCTACCTTCAGATGTAGAAATGTAGGGATCACTATGCATGCTGGTGTGCTGTACAGGGAGTCCTTTGTCGGTCAATGGACGTCTTACTGGTTGTAACTTAGGGGAGAGAGACAAAGGAAACAACTCACTCCACCATGATGCTGGTGTCCCCCCTCCATACATCTCTAAGTATTTTCTAATTGCTTTTGTGATTTCTTCTTTGACCCATTGGTTACTTAAGACTATGTTGTTTAAATTCCACATATTTGTGAATTTTTCAGTTTTCTTTCTGTTACTGATTTCTAAATTCATCCCATTCTTGGTTAGAGAAGATATTTTGTATGATATTTATCTCTTAAAATCTATTGAGATTTGTTTTGTGGTCTAACATATGGTCTCTCCTAGAGAATATCACTTGTACACTTAAGAAGAATGTGTATTCTGCTGTTGTTGAGTGAAGTGTTCTGTATACGTTTGTTAGGTCTAGTTGGTTTGTTGTGTGGTTCAAGTCCTCTATTCTTTGTATGATTGTTTTATCCATTATTGAAAGTGGGGTATTAAAGTCTCCAAATATTATAGCAGAGCTGTCTATTTCTCCCTTCAATTCTGCAAATGGTTGCTTCATATATTTGGTACCTCGGATGTTTGGTCCATATATGTCTATAGTTGTTATATCTTCTTAGAGAATTGACTCTTTTATCATTATATAATGTCCTTCTTTGTCTCTTATAACAGTTTTTTACTTAACGTCTATTTTTTTGGATAGTAGCATAGCTACCCCAGCTCTCTTTTGGTTACAATTTGCATGGAATATGTTTTTCCACTCCTTTACCTTCAACTTGTTTGTGTTCTTGGCTGTAAAGTAAGTCTCTTGTAGATAGCATATATCTTGTAGATAGCATGTTTTTGTTTTTAAATACATTCTGCCTATTCAGTGGAGAGTTTAATCCATTTACATTTAAAATGATTACATATAAGCGAAGACTTACTTCTGCCATTTTGCTGTTTGATGACTTATAACTGTTTTTGGCCCTCATTTCCTCTAATATTGACTACTTTTGTGTTTAGATAATTTTTTGTAGTAAAATGTTTTGATTCCCTTCTCATTTCCTTTTGTGTATACTCCATATATATTTTCTTTATAGTTACCACAGGGATTTCATTTAACATGCTACAGTTACAACAACCAAATTTGAATTTATACCAACTTGACTTCAGTAGCATATAAAAATTCTATTCCTACACTCTTTTGTCCTCTCTTTCTTTAAGTGATGTTGCAAATTACATACATATGGTCCCTGACTTACAATGGTTCAACTTATGACTTTTTGACTGTACAATGGTGCAAAAATGACACTCATTCAGTAGAAACCGTACTTCAGATTTTGAATTTTGATCTTTTCCCAGGCTGGTGATATGTGGTACAATACTCTCTTGTGATGCTGGGCAGCAACAGTGAGCCACAGCTCCCAGTTAGCCACGCAATCACAAGTGTAAACAACTGATACACTTACAACCATTCTATAGCCATATAACCATTCTGTCTTTCACTTTCAGTACAGTATTCAATAAATTACATGAGATATCAGCACTTTATTATAAAATAGGCTTTGTGTTAGATGATTTTGCCCAACTGTAGGCTAATGTAAGTGTTCTGAGCATATTTAAGGTAGGCTAGGCTAGGCTATGTTGTTCAGTATGTTAGCTGTATTAAATGCATATTCGACTTACAGTATTTTCAACTTACAATGGGTTTATCAGGATACAACCTCATCATAAGTCAAGGAACATCTGTATTTATACATTGTATGCAAAATAACATTGATTGATAACTGTTTTTTATGCATTTGTCTTTTAAATCATGTAAAAATAAAAAGTGGAGTTACAAACCAAAATTACAATAGTACTAGCTTTTATAACTGTTCATTTTTTTTTATTTTTTTTGAAAGATTCACTCTGAGCTAACATCTGTTGCCAATCTCCCTCTTTTTTTTGCTCCCCAAAGCCCCAGTGCATGGTTGTATATCCTAGTTGTAAGTCCTTCTAGTTCTTCTTATGTGAGCTGTCACCACAGCATGGCAACTGACAGATGGGTGGTGTGGTTCTGAGACCGGGAAATGAACCAGGGCCACCAAAGTGGTGAGAGTGCTGAACTTTAACCACTAGACCATCAGGGATGGTTCAAACTGCTCATATTTTTACCTTTATCAAAATCTTATTTCTTCACATGGCTTCAAGTTACTCTTTAATGCCCTTTCACCTCAATCTGTAGGACTCCCTTTAGCATTCTTGCAGTGAAGGTCTAGCGGTAATAAACTCCATCAGTTTTTGTTTACCTTGGAATGTCTTAATTTCTCCCTCATTTTTAAAGGACAGTTTTGCTGGATATAGAATTATCAATTGACAGGTTTTTTTTTTCTTTCAGCACTTTGAATGTATCAACCATTGTCTTCTGGCCTCCAAAGTTTCTGATGAGAAATAGGCTGATGATCTTATTGAGCATCACTTGTATATGATGAATCACTCCTCCTTGCTCATTTCAAGATTCTCTCTGGCTTTTGACAGTTTGATTGTAATGTGTCTTGGTGTGAGTTTCTTTGAGTTTATCCTACTTGGAATTTGATGAGTTTCTTGAATTTATACATTCATGTCTTTCATCAAATTTGGGAAATTTTCAGCCATTGTTTCTTCAAATATTCTTTCTGTATCTTTCTTTCTCTCTTCTCCTTCTGGGTCTGCAATAATGTATATGTTGGTCCTCTTGATGGTATCCAATAGGTGCCTTATACTTTGTTCATTTTTCTTCATTCTTTTTTCTTTCTGTTCTTCAGACTTGATAATTTCAGTTGTCCTATACTCTAGTTTGCTGATTCTTTCTTCTGCCTGCTCAAAACTCATTTTGTACCCCTCTAGTGAATTTTTCATTTCAATTATTGTGTTTTTCAGCTCCAAAATTTCTTTTTGGTTCCTCTCTATAATTTCTATCTCTTTATTGGTATTCTCATTTTATTCATACATTTTTTCCCCATCTTTGTGCCTATCTTCTTTTAGCTCTTTGAGTGTCTTTAAGACAGTTGTTTTAAAGTCTTTGTCTAGTAAGTCCACCATGTGGGCTTCCTTAGGGACAGTTTCTGTCGATTTATTTTTGTTCTTTTGGATGGGCCATACTTTCTTGTTTCTTTGTACGCCTTGTGATTTTTTTTGTTCAAAGCTAGACATTTGAGTCTTCTACTGTGGTAACTCTAGAAATCAGATTCTTCTCCTTCTCTAGGATTTTCTGTTTGTGTGTGCGTGTTTTATGTCATAGGGTATCTCTTTGCTGGGGATCAGGCTTACAGGAAAGCTTAAAATTTTCTCAAGTCTTTTATGAGACTGTGCCTTTCCTTGAGCATGCATGGTGACATTCTAACCTCCACCCCCCATATGAGGTTGCTTTTGAATGTCTCGAGCCTTAAATGTCTGGCTCCCCAAGGGGGACAAAGAGGAAAAAGAAAAAAACATCAGGTTCTGTTTCTTTAAATCCCTGGAAAACACTTCAGCTTGTTGGTGTTGAAACAATGGCAGCCCACCTCTATGCCCACACCCCAGCAATCAAATGCAACCATCAGCAATTAGAACACAGAACCCCAATATTTGGGGGAACAAGGTCTTCATTGCCTACACTGGCTGCCGCAAGCCACACCAGGAATACAGGCTAGGGGGTGCGGGATGTGTAGCTGATATCCACACTAAAGGCTGAAATTGACCAAATTAACCACAATTTACCAGCCAAGCTTTTCCCTGAAAGCTGCACATGTTCAAATAGACTCCAGAGTTCCAGAATAGTTACTTCAGAAGGTTTCTGCCAGTACAATTGTTGTCTAGGTGGAGAGATGGATTCTTGGTGCTTGTTACTCCACCGTCTTCCCTTAATCCATTTGATTCTTTTTATAACTTGTTTCTTTGCTGTAATTTTCTACTTTTTTCTTTGTTTCAAGGGAATTTGTAATTAATTGTTGAATCATTTTTATGATGGCTGCTTTAAAATCTTCATCAAATAAATCCAACATCTGATTCATCTCAGCATGGGCATTAGTTGATTGTTTTTCTCATTTAAGTTGCAGCTTTCCTGGTTGTTAGTTGCCAGGTATTTTCTGTCGTGGCCTTGACATTTTGGCTATTATATTAGGAAACTCTGGGTCCTATTTAAAATTTTTGTTTTAGTAGGCAGCCACCCTATTTAGGTTTAGCAATGCAAGTGTGACTTACTTTTGCAGGCTGTAGGTCCAATGACAATCTAATTTTCAGAGCCTTTGTCATGCTTTTTTAGTCTTCTTGATTTATCTCATGGGGTTCCTACTGGTCACTACTGGTGCAGCTTGAGGAGGCAGAAAGAACTTCCTCAGACTAGACCATCTGGTGCCTCTAGGTGAGGGAAGGGAATCTCCAGTCCTCAGGGCAAAGAGTGTTTCCTGGGCTAGCCTTTTGTGTTGGCAAGAGAGCACTTCCCTTTTGGCTGGACACCCCCTGAACAGTGCCACCTACTGCCCAGTGTATCTGTCTCTGTCTCAGTCTCAGTCTCAGGGGACACAGAGGCTTCCCTGGCTGGGCACTTGTTATGGTGGGATCCTCTTTGCTGATGCCCCCTAGATGCATGGTCTCCAGGTGTGGGAAGGGAGTCTTGGATCTGGTGGGAAAGGAGAGCACTTCCCCTGACCACTTATTGTCAGCAGAGCTTTTGATCAACCCCCTTTGCCAGTTCTGCTGGGCTTGCATGGTATTGCTGCTGGGACTCTGTTCAGACCAGGGAAGGAAGGAGCCTACCTGGGTCACTTTCTGTTGCTAGATTGGTGGTCAGGAAACACTGGGCCTAGGAAACCTGTCCTCTTTTTCTTTCTGGGGAGGGGAGTCATAAGATGCGCCACCCCTCTGTTGTTTGTCCAATCCTGGGGCCTCAGACCAATTTGCCTTCATTTTACAGCCATTCAGAGTTCTTCTTTGGGGTTCTTTTTTTGCATTGTTTCCAGGTTTTATGATTGTGCTTGGTAGGGAGAAGGAGACAGAGACAAGTATAAGCCATCTTGTCTAGACAGGAAGTCTGGGTCTGATTATCGTTTTCAGCCACTAAAGTTTAGGGGCAATTGGTTGTATAGCCAGAGTAACTGGAATACTCTTTCAGAAAAAAAATTTCAAAATATCTCACTTACATAAATTTAGTAAGCAAAACCATGTGAGTATGTGGCTAGAGCCCTTCCCAGGGCCTTGGGAGTGTCCTGGGCAAATGAGGGGCCCTGAAGTGAAAGTCTATGAGCTTCCTGGTGGACCACTGATGTTTGCTCCTCATCATTGAATACTAGCAGTGAGTCATTCTTCCCAGGGCTTTTGTGAGGACTTATAACATACAGGAAGGATATGGCACATGGATGATGCTTTGCAAGTTATTGCCATCTCTTTTACTCTGTGAAGTTTTTAAGTTTCTCAGTTACATTTGTAATTAGGTATTTTATCCATGGAATACATTTTGTGACTCAAGTAATTCTCTATTTTCATTAAGTCTCAATTAAGCTGAGATCAATACCACTGAGTGAGAAGGATCAGGGGCTCATTTAAAGTCAGTGTTGTGTGCTTCTAGTACACTTTATATCCCTATTGGGGTGGCCTCTTTTGTGAAGGAGTTTTCCTCATATTTGGTTAAGCAAATCTCAAATGGGGATTATTGGCAAGAATGGCATTTGACAGCATGCATATAAGAAAAAACTGCAAAAGAGTGACAAAACAAGTGGGTTACTCTTCTAAGGTACGTAGAAACCCAGAGGTATGTGGTCCAGGATAGAAACAGTGGCTGTATGACACCCTTGGGTCCCAGGTTCCCATTGGGGCTTTGCTCTACCATGTTTAGTGAATGGCTCTCATCCTCACCCTTGAAAATTGTGTGAGTGGGTATCAAATTGAGTCTATGCTTTAGGCAGGCAAAAGGAGAGAGGAGGAAGATGAGGAAGGACATAACAAAGAGGAAGAAGAGTACCTTACCAGGAAAGCAAGAGTCCCTCCCCTGACCCATCCCCAGCAGAAGTCCCTTTACTTTACATATCATTGAGCAGAAAAGATTCTCCCACATCACTCTGCAAGGGAAGTGGGCACATGCTGCCCCAAGCCAAAGCTCCATTCTGTGAATAAAAAGAAGGGGAGAAATGCAAGGGAGGTAACTAGCAGTGTCTGCACAGCTGGCCTTGATGTGTCCCTTAGGGCCTAATGACTCAGCCAGTCCTGAATCCTCCTGGCCAAAGAGTCATGTCTCTCCCTGCTACCCAAGTATGATCCAAAGACCAGCAGCATCGACACCCCCAGGAGTTTGTTAGAAACTGAGTATAGAGATCCCCAGGAGACTCACATGCACATTACAGATTGACGTGCACTGGTCTACCTCACCTTGTTCTCTTCTAAAGAATGTCATGAGGAGTGGGGTATGCAGATCGCAGATTGGAAGCCCCTGGTCTGGCTGCCCTGGCCTCCTGGAGTCCAAACTGGTTCTAATGATTCCCATCTGAATCTGCCTTGTTGGAGCTGTAGAGTGTAGTCGTTAGGGTGTAGGCAGTAGGTGCAGACTGTAGGGTGTAGATGCAAGTGTGCAGCTGGTAGGTGTAGATGGTATGATACAGGAAGCAGGTGTAGATAGTAGAGTGTAGATGGTGGGATACAGGCAGGTAGTATAGATAGTAGGGTATAGATGTAAAGGTGTAGGCAGTAGGTGTAGACAGTGGGGTATGGATGGTATGGTGCAGAGTAGGTACAGACAGTGGGATGTAGACAGCAGGGTGCAGGCAGTAGGTGTAGACCGGAGAGTGTAGATGGCAGATTTTAGACGTTAGGGTGCAGCCAGCAGATGTAGATGGTATAGTACAGGCAGTAGGTGGTAGGGTGCAGGCAGGAAGTGTAGACAGTGGGGTGTAGATGGCAGAGTGCAGGCCATAGGTGTAGACAGTGGAGTGTAGATGGTGGGGTGCAGGCAGTAGGTGAGACAGTCGGGTGTAGATGGTGGGGTTCAGGCGCAAGATACAGACAGCGGGGTATAAATGGTGGGGTGCAGGCAGTAGGTGTAGACAGCGGGCTGTAGATGATGGGGTGCAGGCAGTATATGTAGATAATGAGGTGTAGATAGTAGGGTGTCGCTGTAGGTGTCACTGCGGAGGCCAATGGGGGTGGAAGAAATGCTGAGAACATAGGATGCCAATGCTGGGCTGTATGTTTTACTGTCATTCCATCTTAAATTCATGATTATAAATATGGTTATTAATAGAGTCTCTCTGCACAGTCTAGCATTCACCTTGGTCCCTTTTATGTAGCCAGCTGAATAAGCTGGGGATGTGGTATGATTGGATAGCTGGTTAATTGTCTAGGGTGATATTGGCTAAGATGGCAAGCAAACACCGCTTCCTGGAACAGTACAATTACCCTCTCTTTGTTCTCAATGATGACTTGTAAAATCTGTGAGTCTGATGAATATGAAGACTGCAGACCCAGTTCTCCCTCTCCTTGTTCCTGAGTCACCCTCAATAGCGCGCTAATGCTCAAAGTGAGGGGCCCAGCTTGGCAATTGGAACTCGCTGGCCCTTCTGCTGGCCCGGGTCCAGGGTCCCACTCCGGGCAAGAGCCCAGAGCAGGAGCGAGCAAGGGGGCCCAGAGCATCGGTGCCGTGGCAGGGCCGGATTCAACCCTGGTGCCGAGACCTACAGCTGCGTCACTGGTCTTCTCCAAGCTTCTCCACGTGGGGGACGTTATCCTGCCGGCTACTCTGAGCCTGGAGGAGCCACTCAGGTGAGGGAGGCGGGGCTCCATGATGGGCGGTGCCCCCAGTTCAAGGCTCACTAGCTGCTGCTGTGGAGGGGAGATTATGGGTCCCCTCGGGCCATCTGCTCAGAAGACCGCCACTTCCATCACTCTGTGGGACGCCCAGGCATCAGCCCTGCTCCTGGGACACTTGCAGTCGGGTTTCTTTTCACTCTTTCTTTCTGAGTTTTTATGCTTTCAAAAACGTGATGCCATTTCTAAAATTCTAAGTTTGGGAGGTTTGAAGTATTCCCAGACACTCATGGGTTTTCCAGTGCATTCAAAGAAGAGAGACTGTCGAGGTGGTTTCTTCTGTAAAATGCTCATTTCGAGAAACTTCTGGGATTTTATTTTCTCATCTGATGAAGAACAATGGGCAATGTGTCAACAATCAGATTTCACTCAAGTTATGCCGTTTCTTTAAAATGAGCGTTCCTGTTCCCTTCTTAATGGAAAGAACACAATTACTAGGATCTGTCAAAGTCAAAAGGAGGTGTTTTCATGGATTTTGCATACAAAAAAATGTATTGTCATTTTTTATTTAACTAGGCAAGCCTCAGGAAGGAGCAGGAACAGGAAGAGATAACTGAGCCATTCTTAGTCACTGCAAGTGTCACCGAGCAGCATGATGACCCTGCACTTCCTTCCTGACTCAGTGGGACCCACAGTTCCCTCTTGCCAGGCAACTGAGAGGCCCCTCGAGGACACGGACCACCTTTCAGACTCTTCTGTCCATTTCCCAGTACCACCTGTGTGGCATACAGCAGGCACTCTGTGAATGCTCACTGATGGCAGGGATGAGCAGAGGGGTTGGTTACTATTTGTCAAAACAAAATTGGGGGCATCCCCTGCAGCAAATTCCTCCCAGACTGGGGGCCGTGCATACAGAGGTGGATTTTCTCTGGGGCAAATGAAGCTCAAACTTGGGCCCCTCTGTTACACAACCCCTGCCAAGGCCCTGCACCTAATTATGCAGTGTTAAGTCTGTAGTAGTTTTCTTCAAGAGGGTTCCCCTAATTGTACAAGCTTTGGGCCTCACTAAACCCAGACCTGCCCTTATAGATGCACCTAGAAACACAGGGAATGGAGGCTGTGATGAGCGGTGGTCCCTGCTAGAATCTAATCAATTACAGACCCGGGTTTCACTGAAAGTGGCCCCAGTACCCCACCCACCCTGGCTCTGGGCCTCAGTATGGGCAGAAAGGAGGGGATGTTCTGAGGGATGGAGGAATGCATCCTGCAGCATTCCCAGCTACAGGTGAGAAAAGAGAGTGAGACAGAGTGGCTTAGAACAACTCCACTACAGCAAAATGGATCCCAAAGCTCCTGCCCAGGGCCTTCCCGCAACAGCATGTGCCCGCCTGAGTGCAGCCAAGGGGTCCTGGCAGGGGGCCTGGGAGGGAGATCTGGATGGCAGCTGGCCGTATTTTCTTATTCCCTCCGAGAAAAAGGAAGGGTTTGTCCACAGTTCTTTCCATGCTCCGTGGCAACAGACGATCAAGAAAAACAGCAGCTTCGTGGGCTATTCTGAGAAGGAAAATATGATATGGTATGATATGATATATGATATACAATATGATATGATATGATGTTATGTGATATATGATGTGATATGATATGATGTGGTGTGATATGATATAGTATGGTATGGTATGACATAGGCTATGATACGGTGTGGTATAATATGGTATGATATGCTATATGATATGGTATGGTGGATACGATATATGATATGATGTGTAATGGTATATAATATGATATGATATTCTTGAACATGGAGTGCTGAGGGTGATGACAATGTCGGCCCCATGTGGCCCCTTCCTTTGGGATTCACCTTGGGTGCTAATCAACCCAGAAACAGAGCTGGAATCCAGAGCAACAAGAGAGGCTTGCCTACACTCCCCACCTTGCACCAGAGTCTTCAGTCAGATGGTGTTGTGGGTGGAATTGTGTCTCCTCAAAAACTCCTATGTAGAAGTCCTAACCCCCAGTACCTCAGAATGTGACCTTATCTGGTGATAGGGTCTTGACAGAGGTAATCAAGTTAAAATGAGGCCATTGGAGTGGGTCCCAATCCTATATGACTGGTGTCCTTGTAAAAAGGGGAAATTTGAACACACACACACAAACACACATAGGAAGAAAGCTGTGTGAACATGAAGGTGGGGACTGGGGTGATGCTTCTACAAGCTAAGGGACACCAAAGGTGGCCAGGAAATCACTAGAAGCTAGGGGAGAGGCCTGGTCCCTCACAGCCTCCAGAAGGGACCAACCCTGCTGACGCCTTGGTCTCAGACTTCCGGCCTCCAGACTGTGAGACAACACATTTCTATTGTTTAAGCCACTCAGTTTGTGATACTTTGTTACGGTAGCCCCAGGAACCTAACACAGATGGGAAGAAAGAACACCAGGAGTCAAGCCCTGTTGTCTCGGGTGAGGGGAACATGGGCTCTGGTGCCCCTGCTAGCACTGCCTTCCACCCTCCTGAATCCACAAGCACTCGCGAGTCACTTAAACATCTTCCATTCCACCCACACCTGCATGTGCCCAGGAGCAGCCTCTACGACGCCCTGACTGTAATTTCCTTTCTCCCGACATTGGTTGAATGCTTCATCTGGGGCAAGCCCCTGTGTTGAAAGTTACAGGTTCAAGGTCCAGCCCCTCTTGGGGTCAGGGAGAGAGGACAATGTCCAGTTCTGTGGATGCTGGACATGGCCTGGGGGACTGTGGACGAGAACCCAGCAGGCCACAACTTGGAGCCTGAGCACATGTGGCTGAGCCAGGGTAGCCACTGGCTCCAACAGAACCTCGGCCTCCACCCCCACCGTGGGCAACCACGACCACACAAGCAGGACCAGAATTTGTGCCTGGTGTGTTTGGGCAAGAGGCATGGTGAAAAATCCCTGATTACCCTTGGCCTGCTAGAAACAGACTCGGACAGTGCGTGCCTACATTTTGAGCATGTGCTCTCATTTGGTTGCTCTCCTTTGCAGGAGAAAGGATTTAACATTAACCCCAGGCTAAACATTCTCCGCTTCCGGAGCTGAATGGAAAGGCCTTGTTTCCATTCATGCTCCATGTACCCTCATCCTAGATGCCAGCATTTCCATTTTCCTCCTCACATTTTAAAAGCTCAACTGTAACATCTAATTGCACATGTACCATTTTGCACACAAAGGAGGTGGTCCTGCCAAAGCTGCCAGCAAGTGGGCCTCCTGTCACCGGGAAAAATGCCTGACCAGCACTTCAGGTGGTCCCAGGATGGTGGCAGGGGCAGTCTGGGTGCAGAGCTGGTGGCTGGCAGAGAGGCCTGTGGGGGAACTTCTTGTCCCTGGATTCCCCTCTGTCCTGTAGAGATGGGAGAATGGGGTCAGGAGGAGGCCAAGGCCCAGCGTGCCAAGGCCCATGCCGTGAAGCCCATTAGACGCAGTCGCTGGGCCAAGCTGTGGTGTGTGCAGCTGTAGATTCTGCTCCCTGCCAGCCCAGCTGGCCCTTCCAGGAAAACGCCATTCTGAGCACCATCTTCCTGCCCACTAACTCACTTGCCTGCCTACTCTCGGGCCAACACTGGTTCTGAGGTCCCCTCGGCCCCGGGCTGGGCCATAGACTCCCAGAGCTGACACCACCTGGGGCCACTGCACGTCCCTCCAGGAACTCAGGAGGCAGAGTGGCAAGCAGGCAGCGTGACAAGCCTGGGGTGGGGGGGTCACAGGACACTGTGGAGCCAGGGGAACACACAGTGGATCTAAGGGGTGGGGCAGGACCTCCTCCAGGGGTGTCATGGACTGAATTGTGTCCCCCCAAATTCATATGTTGAAGCCCTAACCCCCAGTATCTCAGAATGTGACTGTATTTGGAGACAGGTTTTTTACAGAGGTGATGGAGTTAAAATGAGACCCTTAGAGTGGGCCCTAATCTGACTAGTGTCCTTATAAGAAGAGGAGATTCAGACACACAAAGAGACACTAGTGGTGCGCACACGCAGAGGGACAGCCGTGTGAAGACACAGCAATGAGAAGGCAATCGTCTGCAGCCAAGGAGAGAGGCTTCAGGAGAAACCAGCCCTCCAAGACCTTGATCTTGGACTTCTGCCCTCCAGAACTTCAAGAAAATACATTTCTGTTGCTTAAGCCACTCAATCTGTGGTACAGTCATGCATCCAATAATCACATCTTGGTCAACAATGCACTGCACATAGACAGCGGTCCCATAAGATTAGTACCATATAGCCTAAGTGTGCAGTAGGCTATACCATCTAGGTTTGTGTAAGTACACTCTACGATGTCTGCACAACAGTGAAATCACCTAAAGACGCATTCTCAGAACGTGTTCCCGTTGTTAAGTGATGCACAATTGTATTTGTTATGGCAGCCCAAGCTAACTAACACAAGGAGTGATCCTGGAAGGGTCTCATGTGGTTCCAGGGGACGTCTGGCTGCAGAGAGGGTCTGGCAGAAGGAAGAGGTGAGAGAGAGAGAGAGAGACTCACCCCTCCCACCTCTCTAGACACCCCATGTGCACACAGATAGACACAGGCCCCTCTCTTGGTGCCAAATGAACCAATGATTCCTGTCCCTAAGAACCACCTTTCCTTCTCACTCAGGACTTGGTAACCAGCCTTTGTGCCCCAGGACCCAGAAACATGACCCAAGATCTCCCCACCATCAGTCCCTGCTCATGCCACCCCAGATACTCCCTGGGGGTCTCTGGGAAAAATGACTTTAATATTTGCAGATGTTTGTTTGCAGTCCTAAGGCATGGTACAATGCCAAATGGGAGGCCTCCATCTAAACCTGACCCCCCCATCTTGTCCCTGAGTTTTGCTTTTGGGAGCCATGCCCCTCTGGTGCAGTCCTGAACACCCTGCGGAATGACTCCTGGCAGCTACATGAGAACCCATCTGTGCACCAAGGGCTTGGACATCCTCAGACAGCACCCCCAAGGGTATGTTGATGGGAGCCCCCACAAATGCCTCTTTTGGGGCTGGAGTGGGGTGGCTGGATCAGGGAGCTGGTTCCACAAAAATGAAAAAATATGCCTATGGCATGCTGTCCACCAAGGCATTAGGGCATGGCCCCAGTCCCTGGGCTGTCCCTGGGGCTGGGGGTGGGGGACAGTGACCCAGGGCCAGAGATACCAGATGTGACGCAGAGCAACCAGTGGCTGGAGGAAACTAGACGGCAGAAGAACCTTCTGGGAGCTTTACTAATACAACGGAGTACATGTCTCTTTACAAAACAATATGTCGGTCAGTGTGAGTTGGTGAAATCTTTTGAAGGGCAGTGTGGAAATACCTATCAAAATGTGAAGTGACATACCCTTTGACCCAGGAATCACACTTTATCCAGCAAAAAATATCATCACACATGTGATCAAAGAGAATTGTCCAACTACACTGCTTAACAGGAGAAAGATGTCAGAGATATATGGGTAAATGAAAAAAGCTGGCTTCCCCTAAGAGCTGACAATCTGCTTTGGGCAGACTGACAAATGAAAAGCTTGTATATGCGTAAAATGTTTTTCGGAGGATTCACGAGGAGACTGGTGAACCCTGGATACCAGGGCATCCCCTCTGGGAAGGGGTCCTTTCCATTTTAAATCTCTCCTTGCTGTTTGATGGTCTACTACGTTCATGAGTCATTTTCACATTAAAAAAAATCCACATTTATTGTAAAAATATAGAAACATATAAAGATACAAAAGAAAAAGTACTACCAGCAACTCCACGATGCAGAGAAGTATGACTATTATTTTGGAATATATCAATTAAGTAATTAACTAATTAGCTAATTGATGTATATACACCTTGAATTTTGAACATCTCTCTGGGCCACTAACTCTTTGCCCACAGCCTCTGCTCAGCCACGGGAGAGTGTTCTAGCTCATGGATGACCTTGATCCATTGGCCTGCCCTCCTCTAACGGAGGTTGTCCAGGGGCCTTGTCCATTTTAAACACAAACCTGAGGTCAGGCCTCGGCCTGGCTCCACACCACCCACCCCACAGCAGTCTCCTCCCCCCCCGGAACAGAAGGATCTCTCACAGCCACCCCGCAGGCCCAGGAGTGGACACGGGGCCACAGCATGGAATTCTGTTCACAGCTTTGCCTCTGCCGCTCCCAAGGGTCTCCCAGGTCCCTTTGCTTCCTTCCCTGGTCTTAACCATAAAAGTCAGCCCTGTCCACGACATGTCGCCATCAGCTTCGGGGACACTGTTACATTCATGGTGCTTTCCCCACTCTTTTCCCACTCATATACCCAGCAATACACTCTGTCCTTTGCAAATATCAGACACTCAACAAATACATGTTGAAAACAGTAGAATGAAGCAACCTGTGTCTATGGACGACTGTGCCCAAATTTGTCACAATAAAAACAGTCAATCAGCTAGCCTCACAGCCTTGATCATAGCAGTGATACCTTAGGCCTTAAATTATGGAGGATTCTGCAGTTTACAAGGGTTTTCCACACATATGAGTACTCCCTACCCAAACTGAGGGCCATGGGGATTTTCCAGTTACGGGAAATAGACGTGCCCAAAATCCTAAGCTCTCGCGTGGCAGGGCCCCCACTGAGCCCAGGTCTCCCATAATGGAGCAGGCAGGCTCTCAGAGCAGGGCCACCTTTCTCTTGTCCCGTGACAAGAGCAGGTGGGTGGCCAGATGGGCCACAGGGTTCACAAAAGCCTCCCCCCCCCGGCCCCCTGGGGCTGCTCTCCCAATACAGGTGATGATGCCCCACTTCTAAGAGCTCAGCTCTGACCTGGCCCCACACGCTTGCCTTTAATCCTGATTTAGGATTGTCCAAAATATAGGATGCTTAAGCCTGGGGAATGGGGCGAGAGTAATAACATTTAGGCTTAGTGTGAAGTTAATTCTTTCCACTCTTTGGGGTCTGGAGATACTCAGTGAACACAGATTTCTAATGATGCATTTAATGACATGAGTGCTTGTGGTCTGTTTTTGCAGTGTGTTCTCAGGCCATTCACTTTTCGAAGCAGCCTGCTCCCAGCCCGAGGAAGAAGTCTCCTGCCAAACTCTCCCAGCCTTGACCTTTCTCAGGGTACTGCTACGACGAGACTTTTTTCTTCATTGGTCCCAAATCAGTGAAGCCTTTCTGCATCCTGACAAACTAATGTGTACGCTTTTAAGGGGCAAACTACAAGTCTACAGAAAGAGGGGGAAGGGAGGGGAGAGACACAGAGGCAGAAAGAGAAAATGAGAGAGAGATAGAAAGACACAGAGGAAGAGATTGAGGCACACACATCAGCTGGCAAAAGAACTGATGTCCTTAGTGAAAATCAGACATGATAAATCCACAGCTGAGCACCAAGGTCCACCATGGCAGACAGGGCTGATCCATTACAGAGATCCTGGCTTGTTTCAGGTGTCTGTCCCGCGCAGACACGGGGCAACCATGACCATACATTTGGCAGGAATCTCTTTCAGAGCAGTGATTTTATTCTGCCTGGTAAATATTTACATTTACTTCCCCCTGGCAGAAGGTAAGCTCCTTGGGGGCAGGTGTCTTTTGGAATGAAACTGAGATGGTATTTTCTAAAAATGGATGGCATCAATCGTTATGGCTCACTCTTTCTGAATCAACCCCCCACCCCCACTCCAAGTTCAGCGGCTCAACCATAGATTCCTGGAGCTGGAAGACAAAATAGTTCCCCCAAGAGATCCCGACTTCCTCCATCAGTGATTCCGGGAAGCGGAGGCCAGGGTGAAATCTTCCCAGTGAGTTGGAGTGAGAGCCCCAGTGTCAGCAAGGAGACTGGTGTGGGGTGGGGAAGGGTCAAATGAGGGCAGGAAGGAAGGAAAACTTCTAGCTCCATCTCAAGCTAGAGGATACAGGAATATAAACACCCAATGGTTCAGCAGATGCAGCTGTTGGAACAGGCCCTTCTGAACCAAGCACAGGTGTGACTCTCCTCAGACGGTGTTAGTGCAAATGAACTTGATTGCTGTATGCTGGGAGTCTAAAGGCAATCGAGTTGTATCTGGTATGGGTGTTAAATCTTTAATAACCAGAACTTTCGATTAACAAGTATAGACAAGTGGGGTGGATATGAGAATTGTTCCTATAATCATGCCTCTAACTGCACCTGAAGACTTCAAAATCTTCCATCTCCTTTAGCCACCAGACCAAGTCCCTTACACCGATCGCCTCCACTCAAATTCCTCCTGCCTCCGCCCTTGGTAGTTTCCCCACTCCATCACAGCCTAGGGATAAAGTGCTCTTTGTTTTTAACTCTAATCAACATGTCATGTGTCATCCACTTTTCTTATTTGCCTGCACTCACCTAGAACAAACACGATTAAAGTCTTTTCTGTCTTTATCTCCTTGATTCGAGGCTGGGGATGTGGGGTCTTCTTCACAATGCCACAGGCAAAATGAATGGTGGAGAAGTGCACCCTCTCTTTGGTGTCTCCCAAACTCCACATCTTCAATACTCAAGGGGTGTCTGAAACATTCCACAGTGTTAGCAAGATGTTCAAGCTCACAGCCTGCTCATAGCCCTGCGTTCCTCATTACTCAGCAGGGTTTATGGGAGGGATACCAGCGGGTCACAGTGTTGACACTTTGGAGACCAGTTGTGGAGACTAGGCCACAGCCAAGGTTGTGCCAGATGGCCCCAAAGCAGGAAGCGCAGGAGCCACGGTTCCACCCAGGACATGGCAGGCAGCTGCCCCACTTCAAGAGTGCCGGCTGTCCCTTGGTAAAGAGTGCAACTGTCCCCTCATAAAGAGTAATGTCTGTCCCTCATAAAGCGTGTTGATTGTCCCCTCATAAAGAGTGTCAACCGTCCATCTGTAAAGAGTGCTGACTGTCCCTTTGTAAAGAATGTGGACTGTCCCTTTACAAAGAGTGCTGACTGTGCCTTCATCTTGCTCAACTTATCCAGACACCACATCCCAGACACCATGTTCCAAGCCTGGGTGTCCAGCTGGCTGAGCTGAAGTCAGGTGGCTGCCTCCTGAGTTCCTGGGCTGGGAAAGGGAGGGCACAACCCCTCAGCCTCCTCAGCAAGGACCAGAGCCTCTGGGAAGGCAACCTCCCAAATACACAGATGGGAGCTGTTGAGGAGCAAAAACCCAGCAATTGTCCACCTACCACCACTGAGTGTCACTTCCTCATCCCCAGAACTTCACCTGCCTACAGAGTGACCTTCCTCAGCTGTGTCCAAGACTCCTGTGGCTGTCCCCTCCACTCCCCACCTCGGCCTCCTCTAGTTGAACCAAATTGAGACTTCATGTTTGTCTTTGCCCCATTCATAGTCCCACCCCTTCCCCCTTTGGGTATTATTTTGAAGCAAGTTCCAGACATCATTTCCTTTTAACTGTAAAATAACAGTATTCAATATACAGCACTCCTTATAAAGGAAAGGAATTTGTGTCAGTAAAATGATGTTTCTTTTCATATCTAGATTACAATATTTCTTCTGCTTGTGCTGCCAGTGGACTGAAAAGGCAACTTGGACCTCTGAGAACTCAGATGCACCCTCAGCGCTGCTGGTGTGGACACCGGCCCTGGTCTGAGCATGGCCTTGCACAGACCAGGAGTCCTAGAGACTGGGACGCCCCCTGTCTGTCTGTCCCAGTTCAGCTCTCAGAGAAGTCCAAATCACCAGATCCTTAGAGAGGCCCAGCCAAGACCACCACCCAAGGCCTCTGGCTCTCTCACGCTGACCCCTGACCCTGCCCTGATCTCCATCCTCCAGGCTCTGCCCAGCTTGGCCCTCCTCCATGTTTTCACAAGGTACTGGGACAAGCTTCTCTGGCTTTGCTATATGAGACTGTCCTGGACACAATTTTGCACCCATCCTTCACCATTCTTGGCCTGGTGTGACATTCCCAGCCAGGCCCGCAGGAGGCTTCTCCAAGGGAGGAATCTGACATCAGTGTGGCCACCAATCAAAGTCGGACTAGATCAGGCTTTCAGCATCAAGAAGGAACCTCAAATTTTAAAATGAGGGCTAGGATGCAGAGTCAGAAGAAACAAAGCATGGCCACGTGACTAACAGATCCTGACAGACGATTGCCCCCTCATGCAGCCCTGGTGACTGTCAGTCATGGCACCTACCCAGGCACAGGGTGAGCAGGGACCCAAGCCAGGCCAGACAGAGCGCTTCCCTGGACAGCCGCCCCTTCGTCCACAACAGGAAAACCCGTCTCAGAGGACACAGCCCGGGCTGACGTGCCAAGGATGAGGCAAGGAAGAGAGATGGGGAGAGAAGATGGATCCGGGCGAGTGTGGAGGCTCCCGCATTGTCCTTCTGGCCTAGTTCCTTCAACCAGAAGAAATGTGACCACTGCCTGGCTAAGCAGAACCTGCCTTTTCTTTTAAAGCAATAGAAGCAAACCTTTAAGCAAAAACGGCCAGTTCCTTCCCTGAGCGGAAGCAGCCAGGCGTCCTGGAGCAGATTGTCTTTGTTCCTCAGAGACTCCCCTCAGGAGCAGCCCTGGAAGGAAGCTGAACAATGGCTGTGGGCTGTGCCTGCAGAGTTGCCTTGAGGTGCAGAAGTCAAAGCATCTGGAAAGGTATGCGGGCAAACAAATGTATAAGAGAAAACATATAATATATAATTGTATATGTATATAATTATTTTTCATGATGTAAATAATACCCTAATATACTCTATTTGTATAAAATCAAGCAACACAAAAAAAGCAAAAATCCACCTTAACCACACTCACCACCCTCTGCTCTAATCCCAGGCCCTTCTCCCCAGTCCCACCCTCTCAGTGGCCACGTCCCTTTCTGGCCTCTTGCCATCCATTTATAAAAGAGGACCAACAGATGGATGTGTAAACCCACAGGAGGATGTGGGTTGTTTGGGGAGGATTTGTCAACTTTTCCTTTTGTCTTATATAAATGGTAGTATAACATTTGTCCTGTATGCAACTTGCATATCCAATTAAAAGTGTAGCCAGGAGGTGTTTCCACACCCAGGCATAGACCCACCTCACTCTTTGCAATAGCTGCCTCGTATTTCAGAATATGGATGCACCATCATCTACAGTAGTCCCCCCTTATCAGCGGGGGATATGTTCCAAAACCCCCAGTGGACGCCTGAAACCACAGACAGTCCCAAGCCCTATATATACTACGTTTACTCCTATACACACATACCTATGATAAATTTTAATTCATAAAATAGGCATAAATTAGGTAAGAAATTAACAATGATAATTAATAATAAAGTTGGCATTGGGGCCATTATTAAGTAAAATAAAGGTTACTTGAACATAAGCACTGCGATACTGCAACAGTCAGTCTGATAACCAAGAAGGCTACTAAATGACTAACAGCTGGGTAGCGTATACAGCATGCATACCCTGGACAAAGGGATGATTCGCATCCTGAGCAGGATGGAGAGGGACAGCATGAGACTTCATCATGCTACTCAGGACGGCGCATAATTTAAAACTTATGAGTTGTTTATTTCTGGAATTTTCCATTTAATATTTTTGGACTGTGATTGACCACAGGTAAATGAAACTGAGGAAAGTGAAATCATGGATAAGAAGGGACCACTGTATTTACCCACCCCCGCTACTGACAGTCATTTAAGTTGTCTGCACTTTTTTGGCTCTAAAGCAATGCTTCAATGAGGATCTTATTCATAACTTTTTGTCCACATGTGCAAATGTCTTTCAGAGGTAGATGGCCAAGAAGTGCATTTTGAATATTCATAGAAGCAGCCACTTGCCCTCTGTACCAGTGGCAAGTGTTCTTTGTCCATTTAAGTTTCTTTTCTCCAGAAATTTTTGAAAAAGAAAATAAATAGCATCTGAAATCTCAACACTCTGAGATAATAAAAATTACCATTTTTGTGAGCATCTTTTCTCACATTTCATAATACACACACCTGCACACACACACTCACATTTACAGTAATGGGACCACATCATCAAGCATTAAAAAAAAACTTAAGCACCTTTTTGATGTAGTCATTTTTCTTTTGAACTTCTCTCTCTCTTCAACTCCCCACCTCCCTCAAGCACTAATGTTTTTAATCTAATATGGACTTCTAGTTAAACATGGTGGATTGAAAATATGCATTAACCTCCACTCCCTCCCAAAACCCTGCTGAAATGACAGTAAATGGATTCCAAAGGCATTACCCCTAAAGGACAAAGAGATCAGCAAAATCCTGGACTGCACTCAAGAAATACCCACAATGTTGGGAAGCTGGAAAGTGGATGGATTGACTATTGTCTGTGAGTTAGCCGAGCAGGGAGAGCTGATGCCTAACCACCCTCAGCGGGATGATAATAACATGCAAACTGATTTGCACTTGATGACCCCAGAAAAGTTGAATATTTGGGGGGAGGGAACACCTAAAATCCCTTGGGAAAATATGAAAACAGAAGCAGTTGCAAGTCAGCCTAATAAGCAATTAAATCTCCAGTTCGCCTCCTTCACCTCTTGAGCGACTTCCCTCCCCTATCCTGGTAAAAGATGAAGTTTGCTGTCTGGAGAGGTTGAACACCAGGCACAGCCAAGGGAATGAGCACCATTCTGAACACAGGGCACAAGTGGATGTGAAATGCTTCAACCAGCTCCTCACACAGCTCTGGGAAACTTGGTGCCAGGCTTATCCTCCCAAGTAAGAGACTGGAGTGTTCCTCTCCACAGGAATTACTTTACAAAAAAGATATACAGATGCAGGCAAGCCCCCAACATACCAGGTCCATGCCAGACCCCTCTTCACTGAACTTACCAGTCAGCCACACTCTCGGAGCTCCTATTCTTTAAAAAGAACATTAGAAGAGCCCCTAATGGGAAAAGCAGAAACCAAAACAAATCAAATGAAAAAGAACTCGGAAGAAACAGAAAAAATGCAGGGAGCAGAAGAAAATTTTTTTTAAAAATGCAATATCTTCAGAGACAAGTGGGATATTACATCTGTGATGCTAAAGGTTATTAAAAAAATAAAATTTAGAGAGCAAATAATAGCTCTTGGAAATTAATAATTCAATAGCTGAATTCAATTTAAGGGGTGGCAGGAAAAGTTAAGGAAGTCTCCAGAACATGGGATCAGAAAAAAAAGTAAAAGAAAGGCAATTAGGAGATAAAAAGATTTTTCTAAAAATTAGAGCATCAATCTAGAAGGCCCAACATCTGAAGAATACGTGTTCCAGAAAGAAAAAGTGGAGAAAGTGGGAGACCAATGGGGGAGAAATTTAAGAAATAACAAATACTGTTTCTTAGAACTGAATAACATGATTTTCCAGATTGAAAGAACCCATCAAGTGCCTACCATAATAAATTAAAAAAAAAAAAAAAAACATGCCAAGGTACATCATATTGAAATTTCAGTACGCAGGAGGTAGAGTGACAACTTCCAAAGAGAAAAAAGTAAATCACATTCAAAAGATCATGAATCCAAATTGCATGGCACTTCTCAACAGAACACTGGGAGCTAAATGCAATGGGGCACTGCCTCCAGTATTTTGAGGAAAATGATTTCCAGCCTAACATTTTATAGCCAGCCAAACTATCTATCAGATATGAGGGTACAATAAAAACATTTTCAGATACATTATGTCTCAAAAAATTGATATCCCATACAACCTTTATGAAAAAGCTATTGAGTGCCAAGTGAGGAAGCAAACCAAGAAAGAGGTAAATGGGATCTAGGAAACAGGGGATCTTACACAGGAGTGAAGCGAAGGGAAATTCCAGGAAGATGGTAAGGACGTACTACAGCTGGGTAGCAAGCCTAGAGAGCAACCAGATGAAGCAGGGTTGTGACCAAGAAGAAAATGAAAGAAAATAGAAGGCATATATCACCAACTTGACAATATTGAGAGTATTATTACAGATCTGGCACAGAGTTTAGAGATAAGTTAATAAAGACACAGAAAACTAATTAAATGAAGAAAAATTAGCAAGTATCAACTTCAGGCAAAACAAAAAGCTGAAAGGAAATTATGGTAACACTATATGAATTATAAATAAATGATTTCTTAGTCAAAATAGTGAAAACACTAAATATTGGTTTACTCCAGAACTATATCTCCCTATGAGGAAGACTGCAGGAGGGGAAGTATGGTTTGGGGGGTTGGTGAGGGGTTGATGTACAATATCTAAATCTTTAACTTACTTAAAAAGTCAATAAATAACGTTTAAAATCTAATAAGATAATGTATTTCTGTCTATCTCTATATGGTTTATTTCAAAAATCACATCATATTATCAACCTTTCTGGACCTTTCTGCATCTTGTTTTCCATAACAATATATAATGGAAATCCTTCCAGGTCAATTGGTACTAAAACAACCTTTTATTTTAATGGTTGTGTATTATACCATGCTGTGGATGTACCATGACTTTTTCAACTATTTCTTCTTTGAAGGACATTGATTTTGCTTCCAGATTTTTTGCCGCTACAAACAGCGCTGCAGTTAACATCTTGGAATATATATATTTCTACATTAGTGCTTTAATTTCTGTGGGATAAATCCCCAGGAAAGGGGTTGCTGGTCAAAAAGTATGTGTACTTTCTTTTAATAATATAGCTAGATTGATTTCCAAAAAGTATTGCAGCAGTGAACGAGAATACACATTTTGTCAAGGTCTCCTTTTATGTTCTTCAGTAAAATTCTATTGTTTTCTTCACATAGATCTCACACACTTGTTGCTAGGCTTATTGCCAGGTGTTTTATTGTTTCTTTAGCAATTTGATAAGAATTATTTTCTAATTGAATATGCTTGAGGATAAGAAACCTATTAGTTTTTTCTATGTTGACCTAGCATCTGGCAATCTTGCTGAACCCTCTTATTAACTCTAATAGCTTATTTGCTGGTTTTCCTGGCTTTTTCTGGGCAGATAGTTTCTTCTACTATTTTCCAATATTTATATTACTTCTCTCTTTTTCACGTCTTACTATGTGTCTGTATTGGTTAAAAGCTCCAGAAAAATGTTGAATAATGGGGATAGCAGGCATCTTTGCCCTATTCTTGACATTTATGAGAATATTTCTAATATCTTACCAATTAGGAGACATCTACAGAATGGTCCCAGTAGATATCTGTCATCAAGTTATGGAAGTTTCCTCATATTCTTAGTTTGCTAAGAGTTTCTGTTTTTTTGTTTTCTGTTTTAATAAGTAATAATCACTAAGTGTTGTCAAATGTGTTTTTTTGGTCTTCTTGAGATGGACTGTATGGTTTTAGCAACTGTTGATATGATCATATAGCATTTCTTTGCTAATCTGTTAGTATGTTGAATTATACAAATAGAGTTTCTAGTGTTGAGACATCCTTGCCTTCCTGAAAATAAGGTGTACCTGTGCTGGTCATGTAGTGGTGTTCTTTCAGAATGACTCTACTAGATTTAATTTGTTACCATATTATTTATGAGTTTTCCATCTATTTTCACAAGTGACCTGGCCTAAGGTGCCCTCTCTTGGCCTGATTTTGGTATTAGGATTATGCTGGCTTCATAAAACTAGTTGGGAAAGTTTCCATACTTTTTCTATGCTCTGAAACTTGAAGAAATGATAGAATTAAGACATGGTGAGCCAGATAGATCTAGGGCAGGCCCCAAGGAGGCCCAGGAGGGAGGCACACATTAACCAAGGACGTCACACATGCGTGCTGTTGCCAACATCTAAGTGCTGCTGAGGACAAAAGTATGATCCAATACCCAAGGGGCATGGCAGGTGGAGAATGGAGGAAAGCCAGTGAGACTGGACGCCATGAGTGATCACGGAGGCAGATTAGGCAGCAGCAGCCCCTTAGAGGCCGGCGAGGATTTGGGTCAGTTCTAAGCCATGAGGGGCTTTAAGCAGATGCATTACATGACCAGATCAGCATTTTTAAAAGATTACTCTTTTTTGTATAGGTGTAGATTGAAGTGGGGGCAGGAGTGATCCAAGGGACCCAACAGGAGCTGTTAGCACAGTTGTTTCAGTGTGACTTCATGGAAGTTTGGACCTGGTGCCCAGGAGGAGGGAAGTGGACAGTATGAGCTGTCCAGGAGACCACAATATAAGGCCCCAAGGCAGGAAGGCATCCCAGGCCTCTGGCTTTGTTATCTTGCTGAGGTAGTGTCATCACTGAGACAGGAAACCTGGAGGGAGTCCAGGTTTGAGAAACAGACCTGAGAGCCATATGGGAAACGCTGAGTTGAGATGCGTGCCTTGGAACTGTGCAGACGGAGAGTCAGCTCAGAACCCCAGTACAAGGTGTACAAGGTGCAGAGCCCAGAGGGGCAGTCGGGGCAGTTGGGGCTTGAGGCGGCCAGTTGGGAATTATCAGACGGTAATGGAGCTGAGGGCCAGGATGAGCTCACCCACAGTGGGAGTCAGAAGAGAAGAGGGCTCAGCACAGAGCATTGAGGAATGTAACAATTTGGGTGCAAGAGGCCAGACCACCCAGGGCATTGAGGATTTGCCTGAGGCAGTGTGATTATACAGCATCCAATCCTTCTTCAAGGCCACGGAAAATTAGGACTGAAAACACTATTAGGTTTAGCAGCAGGAAGTCTTGACCCTCTCCCCAAATCCTATCCACCCACAGCCTTCTCCACCTCAGGGAATGCCACTCCTCCAGCCGCTCCCACCCAAAGCCTTGCTGTTCCCTGACTTCTCTCCCCCTTCACCCTCACATCCAATCCTTCAGCACATCCTCTTGGCTCTACCTTCACTGTGTTGTCTCTCTATGGTCAGACTAACACTGGTCACTCTGCTGCCACCTCCCTGCTCCAAGCTGCCATCATCCCGCAGGCTGGACTCCCCTGGCTCCTCCAGCTAGTCCACCCCAGAGACCACAGTGGTCCTTTTAAGCTGCAAATCAGATCACATGGCTGAACAAAACCCTAGATCCTTAGAATGGCTTCCAGGGTCTGCACAATCCTACCCCCGCCCCCTGCTGTATGTCTGACCTCCCTTCCAGGAACCTGTGCCTTCTCGCTCTTCCTCGAACATGCCAGGCACACTCCCATGTCAAGGCCTGTGTCCTGGCTGGTGCCTTTGCCTGGAGCCTCCTCCCAAGTCCTGCACAGCTTATTCCTTCACCTCCCCCAGGGCTGTGTTGGAACGTTATCTTCTCAGAGACCTTTCCTATTTAAAATTGCAGCCGCCCCCACCCTGCCTCTTCTCCCTGCTTTATTTCCCTCCCTGGCACTTCAGGCATCTGGCTCCCTCACTTTATGCTCAGCTCCAGGAGGGCAGAGATTCTCACCTGCCTGTTCACTGCTGTGTCTCTGGCATCTGCTGTATGCAATACGTGGCCCACAGTAGAGGCTCAAAAAACACAAGTTGAATGAATATAAGAAGTGGTAAGAGATGGGGGTCGGAGCAGAGAGCTAGCCCCACCTGGCAAGTCTATCTTCTGTGCAAGGGGTGGGGGATGTGTTGGGGAGGGGCCCAAGGTGGAACTCCCCAAGCTCCTAACCCAGACCCCAAGAGGTGCAAATTGTGCTTCCGGGGCCGAGCAGGCCTCCTGGGGCAAGAAGGAGACACCCACCAGGGCAGCATCCTGCTCTGAGAGCCGTGTGGGCTCCAGCGGCTTGTCTTTTGTTTTATTGATTTACAGCCTGTCTGTCCTTAAAAAGTCCATTTATGATGGCAGGAATACGTTGCTGTCCTCTCGAGACCCATTCTGCCCCCCTGCACGTTGCAGGTGACACGTGCCTACGTAGCAGAGAGGAGGGTCAGCGACAATGTTGACACTGTCATCACTGACAATGATGCTTCAGGCCAGATTCGATGTAGACCTTGGAGCACAGGTTCACAGAGCCCCTCTTGCAGGAGCCCCTGTCAGGTGCCCACAGCAGAGCACAGGCCAAGACCTCTGAGCCCGCCTCCCCTAAGGAATTGAACCCTTTTGTAGGGGGGCAAGGCAGACACCCTTCATGGAGCACTCAGAGAGTACCAGCTCAGAGGATGGGCCATCCCACACAGGATGTGCACAAAAAGGCAATACTGTGTCATCGCCGCCAGATTAACACGGGAGGAAGCGCACACTGACGGCTCCGGCTCCCTCCTCCAGAGCCAAGGGCCCCTGGCCTCAATGCTGACCCTGCTCCCAGACTCTGTTGGGCGCTCAAGTGGACACCGGGCCTCTGGCAGTCTGGCAGCTGCTCTCCCGGGGGCTCAGACACTGGCTGTGGGGGCTCTCTGCTCTGTGGCTGTGCCTGTCTGGGCACCCAAATCCTTCCCATTTGACCACCTTCGCAGCCACCACTTTCTCAAAGTAGATTTACTCTCAATCGCCATTTGCTAAATCTGCCCCCTATAAACCTTTGGGGGATGGAGGGATTAAGGCTGATTACAGATGTTATAGAAGGGCCCAGGAGCACCCGGAGGACGGGAGTCGGGCAGGAGGGGCCGGCTGGAACAGGCACACGCTCCTTGGCTGACCCAGCCGCCGGCCGGCCTTGCCCCAGGCTCTGGGCTCCCTCACCGGGCCCAGTGGGGCCACCACTGTGGGGGCTCTGCCTCTGTCCACCCAGGGACGCAGGAGGCAGGCTCATGGGCTCCGTGAGGAAGATGAGCAGCTCCTTCAAGAGGGGCTCGCTCAAGAGCTCCACATCAGGGTCGCAGAAGGTGAGTGAGCTTTGCTGGGTGGCCTGTGAGCAAATGGATGGAAAGACAAAGGGACGCTGGTCTCTCTCTAGTTCTACCATGTTGGAGCGCTGGACAGTGGGCTCCTGTGCTCCGCAGACCGTGGTGGGGTGGGGATGGGTGTCAGGCATTTAGAGCTCCCACATCAGGACCCTTTCTCGGGAGGGGGCCTCACATTTCCTAGCACTGTACCAGATGCCTGTCACCTCCTGGCTGCTCCCACCTTCACATACCCAGCCCGTGGCATACATGGGAGGCGTTTGGGGGCAGTGAGCCGTGCAAACGGGCCACACTGCAGGCCCCTGCTGCTGCAGACATGGGGGTTTCACACTCCTTCCTCCCCGACGATGCCGCCCCCTTAGCTCTCTGTGCTGGACGGTAAGCTCACCCTTTTCTTCACCACGTGTGTGGGAGCTCCATGTCAGCACTGGGGGACACTACATGGGCATCAGAAACACCTCAGAGGACCTGGGGAGTGCTAGGTGGCTCCCAGGACTCACAGCAGACTGAGGACGGTGCTGTGTCCCCTCGGCCCATGGCCGCAGGACAGGGACATGCAAATATGTGCGCAGATTTGAACCCTAGGTGTGCTTTTCCCAGATGACGAGAATGGTGGCTCTGAGCACCCAGGGCTGCCTTAAATGACCCTCTGAGCCCAGGGGGTCTGGACAGGCCACCACCTCGCCCTTCTGCCCTGCCTGCTACTCAGGTGGGGTGGTGAGGGCCAGCCAGGAGCCGAGCCCAGGCCACATCAGAGGCCTCTGGACATCCCCTCACAGAACCCCTAGGGCTCAGTGGGCATCTCTGCTTCTCCTGGGCACTGCCCGCTGTGTGCAGAAGGGAGAGGGAAGTGGCAGAGCAGGATCAGAAGCAAGACCTATGTGGGCCAGAGAGGAGGCGTCTCTCCCAGGAGCACTCACGGAGCACCCTGACCTGCCAGATGGTGCTCCAAGAGCTGGGGACGGAGATGGGGAAGCTGCATGAGGCAGGTGAATGCCCTGGGAGAGGTCGTTTACCTGGGCTAGAGACAGAGGGTTCACCATGTGAGTACACAGTTCATCAGGCTGCAGTCTCCCCATCCATGAACTGTCAGCGGGGCAGATGTGGGGCTCACATTATGCAAGTCTCTGACATTCCATGAGACTGAAAACGCAAACGGAAAAATTAAAGGCTTCTTTTTTAATAAAGAGTTAAAAATGCGCCTCCGTTTCAAGAATAGGAAAGACCCATCCTTTGGGGGCTCAGTGGGGCATCTATCTGCTTTTGTGCATGTATGTGAGAGTCAGCATTCTGTACAGAGACAGCGCCCCCCATGTCTTCTGCAAATCAACATCTGCCGATCCACCGCAGCATTTGGCAGGACTGAGAGACTCACATGCAGCCCGGGGCCGCATGGCTTCACGTGATCCCCTCCTCCCCAAACAAAGCCAGCCCACACGTTCTTGCCGATAAGCTCTAAATAAGAACAAGCTTTAGTTGTTCTTGAACTTGATGCCTCCTATTGACCTGTGCCTGGTATCCTGCCTTATGCGCTGTGGGGAGGGGGCCCGAAATTGCATTTGGTAGATCTGGGAGCAAAGGATTCAACAAGAGGGGAGGAGAGCAGAAGATCTTAAACTTTGGTCAAGATTGAAAAATGGCACCTCATTTATACACACACACTCACAACCATTCCTACACCACACACCGTAAATTACTTCAAGTCTAAGAACAAGGATGACCCCCTCCCCTCCCTAGGCGACCATGCCAAATTCCTACAAAAGCTGCACACAGTTAAAAGTCTTAATGGCATCGTTTGCTGTTTATAACAGCCCACAAGTTAAGAAATAAAAGTGCTGATGGAAGAATGAAAGATAATACCTATGGCTTTTAAGGAAGCCATGCTTTAAGGTGCTGGAAAACATCCACGAAACCACACGGGCACAGGGTGGCCTGCTTTCATTCTGTTTCCTTGCGTGCTCGGCCCTCCTTTGACATCACTGGCTTGGCGCTAGTTCCCTGTTTCCCAACCAAAAGCCACGTCCCTCTGCCCAGTGTTTGCTGAAACACACCAGCTGTCCCTAGGGGGAAGAAACAGCACAAGCTCCCCTTCATGCAGCCTTCCAAGGGTCATCTCTGCTGGACTCTAGTTGTAAAAGGCAGATTTGGCTCTTTGTCCTCGGCTGGTCGGCTCTTCCCGCCTCTGAAGCTCTTCCTTTGGTCTTAGACAGAGAGGGATGACCAGCACGGCATCCTGAGGCAAAGAACAAAACCTGGTGGGCTTGGGGGTCCTTGGGGCTCCCCCCTCCGCCTGCTGGCAAGAGCAGTCCCCCTTCCAGGAAAAGCCTTGTGTATTCATGCGGGAGATGGAAAACGTGATTGTGACTCCTTGTGTAGCACTTTCAGCCCTGTCTACATTTTATTTTACTAAAACAGATAAAGTTTGGAGTCCACGACCAAGGTCCTAAGCAAAATTAAATAATAGTACAGCCCAGCAATTATACCCTAGAATCTACCTTGAAAAATTCTAGCACGTGTACACAATGAAATGTACACAAATGCTCATGTCAGCATTGTGTGCTATAGAAAACCAGAAAGAACCAAACAGTCTGTCTATAAGGGTATGGATAAGCTTTTGTTTATTCAAACAATGGAATACTGTACAGCACTTAAAACAAATGAACCAAGCCACTGCATCAACATGGATACACTGTTGAATAAAAAAGCAAGCCCCAAGAGAGGACTATTTATAGAAAATCTATAACACACAAGAAAACCCTACATAAATGCATATATTTCTCCAGAGTGGAGGTGCTTGCTGTATCTGTAATGTTCCATCTCTCTGTCTCTCTCTCTCCCTTCCTCCTTCCTTTAATTTTATTTATTTATTTTTTTTTTGGTGTGAGGAAGATCATCCCTGAGCTAACATCTGCCAATCCTCCTCTTTTTTGCTGAGGAAGACTGGCCCTGGGCTAACATCCATGCCCATCTTCCTCCACTTTATATGGGATGCCACCACAGCATGGCTTGCCAAGCGGTGCGTCGGTGCGCGCCCGGGATCCAAACCGGCGAACCCCGGGCCGCTGCAGCAGAGCGCGTGCACTTAACCGCTTGTGCCACCGGGCCGGCCCCCATTCTTCCCTTTTAAAGAGAGAAAAAATACGAAGCACATATGGAAAGTCATAACATCTGTAACAACAGGACTGCAGGTCTTCACGTATCTGTTTTATTAGTTTTGTCTCTGATTTTGAAATCAAAGGAATGTTTTCACAATTTAAAAATGTTTTAATACTTTTAAAGGCAGCCATAGAGAAAATGAGAGTAAGCCTGAGGGTCCTGACATGGGGGCTGCCCCAGCTTCTCCTAGAAGGGTGAATTCTGACTAAGGTGAAAGCATATCATAAAGTTGTGCTGAGAAAGGATGCCTGTAAGTTCGCCCTCAGTAACTCAGTTACCTGAGTTACCTGAGCTTCCTTCCCTCAGTCACTGTGTGCTCTGCTTGTCCTAGAGCCACAGGCAGGGGTCACGGCCACCAACCTCACTCTCTGCAGCCCCTTCAGACCAGCAGGCATGTGCCTAGCTCAGGGCACTGGGGCTCTCACCTGGATAACCTTCGGCGTTAGGACCAGATCCAACTCCCCAAGAAGTCCTGTTGCCCCCACTTCTCATAAAGTATTGCTGGAAGCTAGGGAGGTTCCGGGTACACTCACAGAACCTGTATTTGGAAAACACTAGAATGCAGAATTCCACACCTAAATCCAAGACCATCTTGGACGGCACCCAGGCAGCCCCTTATCTCCCCACTTTTCAGTAAAGGCCCAGAAGGTAGTAGATTTCATTGCACCCTCACCCATCTCTTTATGGCTTCACCTTCACACATGAAATAAAACCTGAACTCCGTTCATGGTGAAGGGCCAGTAGTTGTCTTGTTAAATTTTTAATCCATTGAAGACCAATACTTTCATAGAATGCAATAAAAATGAATTATTAAAACATGAAATTTCAAAAAGACATACAAAATCCAATCCAAGCCCGAGTTTTGTTTTTTTATAATTAAATTCAACAGACACCCATTGTTTTCTTCACACTGCTATCCCGGGTCTGAACATGCGCCCTCGCTCTCTGCACCCTCTGGCTGTGGACCTGAAGACAACAGTCCACAGCCCCGTGCTCAGAGCACCCTTGGAGTGCAAGCGTCCAGGAGATTGCACATCCCGTTTATTCCTCCTCCCAGCCCCGTGGAGCAGGGGCTCTGGTCCACTTTCAAGCTGAGGAAGATTCTCAGAGGCGGGAGCCTCACCCAAGGGGTCTCAACCCAGGCTCCATTTTTCCCAAGGCACTGCCGTTGGTCACTTCCCAAGGCACAGCTTCCAGGGTGGCTGCAGGTGCCCTCTGCACCAAGCCCTGGGACAACGCCTGCAGCCTGGTCGGGCCTGACCCGCCAGCCTCTGAGCTGTGTGAATACAGGGCTCTGGGCAGCACCTGGGCCCAGGAACTGGCTCCAGACCTGGTGCTCATGCCTGAGAGGAGTTCTCCAGGCAACTGCCCTTGCGAGAAGGGGCACAGGGCCTGAATGAGGTGGTCAAGGGCCCTTGAGTTGAGGTAGGGGTGTGTCACAGAGTGTCACAGAGGGCCCCCAGCTTGAGGACAGGCCAGCTGGCCGGCAAACACTCCCTTCACCCACATGACAACTGGTCTTCCCAGGGCCAGCATGTCCACCTCCTCTCTGGAGCTTGTTGGGTCTTCCCCATTTACTGCCAGGTCCTAGCAGCTCCTTCTCTTGGATTCCTTGCTATTCTGTATCCCCCACGTTTAGCCCAGCAGCAGAAATTTCACTCGCCTGGTTCCTCCACTCTGAGGGCTAACGGCGGGTGAGATGGAGGACGGGGAATGGGCCAGGGTCATTTGCCCAAAGGACGCCGCCCCTGCGATACCAGAGAAGGGAGCAAAGGAAGAAACTGTGAGGGAGACAGGGAGACCTGAGGTCAGGAGTAGGGGGCTGGGCTGTGGGGTCTGTGTATGAGGAAGCGGGGAAGCCAGGCAGGAGGGGTAAGCAGGTTTGAAGTTGCCTGACGGCACTCGGGGCCCACCGGGCTGTCGGCTGGCTCCAGACTGGGCTGAGAGGCCCCACTGGGCTGGCCTGTGCTGGTTGTTATCTGGGGCCAAGACCTAGCCGGAACCCCCCATGCCTGCTGGATTGTCAGTGCAGCCTGCTGATCTCCCTTAGGGCAGAGGCTCCAAAGGGGAACTGCTGTGTCAAGGAGCTGTGTGACCCTGGGCAGGCCCTCCCTGGGCAGGCTGTGTCCCAGGCTGAGGGAGGATGCAAGGGGAGATGCTTGGAAGGCAACTGTGCCAGACAGAAGGCGGCCCTGTGAATTCTGGGGAGGACTCTGGCCAGGAGGGTCGTGAAACATTTGGTTGCTTTGTTGTCTGCCTGAGAGTGAGGGAGAGGGGCCATGGGTTTGAGTAAAAATCTCTGATGAGTTGGGAGTGGCTGTAAGAAACTGAGACATCCTCTTGCTTCAGGACCCCCAAGAGAACCCTCCAAAGCCTACCACAAAGTACACCCCGGAAACACCATCCCCAGGGCACACTGAGCCTTGAACTAGAGGGCCCACAGAGTCCCCTGTTAGAGATTCACAGCGCACATCAGCATACGAAAGGCTCTGATAAGTCCCATAAGAAAGAAACCTCCATTTAACCCAGAGTTCCCTACAGAAACCCTTTCCATGTAAAATGGGTCACCATTTCTGGAGCCCAGGCCTGAAACGCCACATCAGGCGATGGGAAAAGCAGAAATGGGAGTAAGCTCCTGGGGATGAAATGGAGAATTGACCTCACTCCTGACTTTGCACAACCTTCAGCAGCACAGGCTCCAGGGTTGGGGCAATCACAGGATGCTGAAATGTTTGTAAAAGAAAGAAGGAAAAGAAAAAGATTTTGCTGCCAAAAGTCACTATCGAATCGCCAACGTTCACCAACAGAATATTTCCAAGTTTTAGTTGACAAACTTGGCAGAATGTCAGAAGGAAAGGAGGATTTTAAAGATGCACATGACCTGCCATAGCACCCGAGGCCTCCATGTGGCTCCCAACTCATTTTCAAAGGCTCAAAAGACAGCATTTGGTTCCGATGCACGCTACAGTACACAGAGCAAAGGAGTTATTGCTGAAATCCCTGCAAAAACTTGGTTTCTTCAAAACAGCCAGAGAGCATTCGCTCCTTAATCTGAGCTGGAATGCTATTTTCTTGGGAATATACATGATATAACTTGGGGATATAGCTAGATGTGGCTCCTCGGAGACCAGGATAACTCTCATGGCTGGCAGGGACTTCTAAGAGCCACTTTTTCCCACTCACCCCCACTCCAAAGCCAGCAGGGGCCCCTTGTCTTGCTCTGTCTGTTCATGTGTTTCCCAACACAGACCAGAGCATCTCTGAGAGCCACAGCTGCACCCCATGCAGCTGGCAACCTGGAAGCTTCCCCGTCCTCCAGGGTGGGCCAGAGCCCCTGAGGGGAGGGTCTGTCCTCTAGCCGCTCTCTGGCTCCTCCCTTCACTTCTCTCTTCCCTCTTCCTCCCCCTCTCAGGAGCCAACAGAGCAAATTCAGGATTTGCTTCCTGCCTGGCCTCCCCAGCCCTTATCCAGGTCCTGGCACCTGCCACTCGTTGCTGTGGTTCCCTCCCAGGCAGAACTGTGATGCTCGGTATCAGGCTAATCCAATGTTTTCCCAGCATCCTCATGTGTGTCATTTTCACGTAAAGGGTCCAGCCGCATCTCAGCCCTCAGTGCTTACCCTCCCACTCAAGATGGGTGCGTTGGGGGGCTTGTGCTATTTCTGGATGTGGTGTGCCCCAGGACCACAGGGAGGGGAGGCAGGAGACTCCTGGATGTTGGCTCTGGGTGCACGGCTCCAAGCAAGCCTCCAGGATCATCAGGCCATCCAGCCATTTTACAGGTGATGGAACTGAGACCAACCTGGGGTGGAATCTGTGCGCTGGTAACCAGACAGCCACCTCCCTGCTCCTCACAGGTTTCTGGGGAGGATTAAATACATTTGCTCCTGGAGGTGACATGATTAGCATCCTGTACCAGCATTAACCCAATGAGAGCGCTCCCTACCTGGGCCGGATGATGAGCTTCTGAAATTTACATGAGTACAGCACTCACTAGCTGCTCTTTTGTCTTTTTATTCTCCCACGGGAGGCCTGGGAGCTTTATATGACGGCTTACCTGCCCTCCCTTCACGGAACAAAGCCACCTCTCCACTTCTCCCTGAAGCTCCACTGCTATTCATACCCTCACAGCTGACTCATTTGTTTCTAGTGGGAAGGAAAAAGTTTTTCTTTTTTCTTTTCCTTCTTTCTTTTACAAACATTTCAGCATCCTGTGATTGCCCCAACCCTGGAGCCTGTGCTGCTGAAGGTTGTGCAAAGTCAGGAGTGAGGTCAATTCTCCATTTCATCCCCAGGAGCTTACTCCCATTTCTGCTTTTCCCATCGCCTGATGTGGCGTTTCAGGCCTGGGCTCCAGAAATGGTGACCCATTTTACATGGAA
Source organism: Diceros bicornis minor (assembly GCF_020826845.1). NCBI lineage: Eukaryota > Metazoa > Chordata > Mammalia > Perissodactyla > Rhinocerotidae > Diceros > Diceros bicornis. The sequence continues at coordinate 78,471,895 of NC_080744.1, forward strand.
AGGGTTTCTGTAGGGAACTCTGGGTTAAATGGAGGTTTCTTTCTTATGGGACTTATCAGAGCCTTTCGTATGCTGATGTGCGCTGTGAATCTCTAACAGGGGACTCTGTGGGCCCTCTAGTTCAAGGCTCAGTGTGCCCTGGGGATGGTGTTTCCGGGGTGTACTTTGTGGTAGGCTTTGGAGGGTTCTCTTGGGGGTCCTGAAGCAAGAGGATGTCTCAGTTTCTTACAGCCACTCCCAACTCATCAGAGATTTTTACTCAAACCCATGGCCCCTCTCCCTCACTCTCAGGCAGACAACAAAGCAACCAAATGTTTCACGACCCTCCTGCTTCCTGGCCACCACTGGCGTTTCCTCCATTGCTTCTGGCAGTTCTGCTGGCACACTAGCCCAGGGCGAGCCTGCAGCACCCAGCGGTCAGAGGCCATAAACCAAAGCCATTAACTGGGCCCACTATTCCTAGAAGGCAGTTCAGCAGCCGCCCACCTCCCTGGGGTCTCGGCCCCTCTCCCCAGGCCCCTTTCAAAGCAGCTCCCTCCCCAGGGGTGTTTCAGCTGCTAAGAAAAGTCATTAATTTTTTCCACCTCAGTCCATTTGTGTCCTCGGAGACATGCCCTCACATGACTTCAGGTAACTGTCTAGAGAAGGCCTGTGTGACCCTGAGCAGAATCACATGCTCTGACAGTGGGCCACATGTCACCATGCAAGGGCCATGCTGGCACCCTTGATTCTCAGCCCAGGGACTGCTCCAGTAGCTAATCTGAGAGCAGCTTGGAGTGCTAGAAAAGAACTGGGGAGGAATCCTCAGTCCAAATCCCAGCTCAGCTGTGTGGCCACGGGGAAGCCATTCAACCTCTCTGGGCCTCAGTTTCCTCATCAGTAAAATGCATTGGCTTTGCATGTGCCTTTTCATCAGAACATTCCTTGCTTTCTACAGATATTGTCATTAACAACAACAAAGAAAACTTGTAACAAGCCATAGGGTTAGTTTTTACAACACTGACTGAAAGGCAAACAAAATCCCGTTGTCAGCTGGTAAGTTGTTGGTGGCAAAGTGGCATGGTTCTTTGTTAGTTCTCTGCAAACCCACCGAGACGGTTTAATAAAGACAAATGCATACCATCAGTTACTCAGTAAGCACAGCTTAGCACGGATGTGTGCCAGACAGTGTTCTTGGAGCTGGGGACCTAGTGATGACAAATCAGAAAACAACACTGTCCTCACAGGCAGACATCCCAGGGGGCAACCAGACAATGAGCACTGCTAAGGAGAATAACAGAGCAGCCAGGGGGCCAGACATCAGGGCCAGGGTCGCAGTTCTATGCTGGTCTCAGGGAAGGAGGCATTGAGCAAAGGCTAAAGGAGGTGAGGGAGGGAGCCACCCGGACACCTGCGGGAAGAGTGCTCAGGCAGAGGGAACAGCCAGGGCAAAGGCCTCAGCAGGGCTGTGTCTGGTGAGTTGGAGGAGAATTGAGAGAGACAGAGAAGAGTAGGGGAAGGGGAAAACAGAGATGAGTGGGGAGGAGCCAGTCCGAAAGGGAGAAGGAATTGCAGGCCCTCAGCTCTGCAGGCCACTGCACAGACCTTACTGCAATGGGCTCTGACCTATCATGAAGTTTATTGATTCGACAATAAAAGGGAGAACGTCCAGGAAGACTGGGATTTGGGATTTTGGGGGGAAGTTGAGCTACTTGTCGCCGGATTAGACTGGCTTTAGCATCCACAGGGTTGCAAGAAATACTTATTTGGACAATACAGCGCTTCAAATGCCTTCTGATTTTAAATGGTGCTGTGACAAGTATTTCACGGTGGAAGAAAGCCCCTGTGTTCAGATGGCAAGCACAACAGGGGCTGGGGGGAGGGAAACATGCGGAAACAGAGCCAACTTCGAGGATGCTGGTTGCCTCCTGCTTCCTTGGAGACCTCACAGAGTCCGTGTCAGCACTCCTCTCCCCGTCCCCTGCTGCCCATCCCCTCTCATCCCGTGTCTGGAGGATGCACCATGAACCCCTGGCCCCTCCTGCCCTCCCTGAGATAACGGGGAGTTGGCCCGTGCCCCACTAGCCATGCCTTGCTTATGTCTCCTACACACACAGACTGAAAAGTGTATGCTAGTGGAGGGGTTTGTTGGGCTTGTCTTTACGGAAACAAACTACATAATCTCATCACTCTGCAACATTGTTTCCCTTACTCTTTCAGAGGTCGCCCTATAAATCAGCAGATTTAGAGCTAACTCTATCTTGCATATCTGGGTATTTCATCCCTACGTGTGTACATATAAAGAGGTCTTTCTTTTTTCTCCCCTTCTCCTCTCCCCTGCCCATTTGGCTATGTGGTGTGTACCTGCCATCATGCTCCCTGTGCTGGAATGAACGTGGACAAATGTTTGTGTGTATAGAATGTGTACACAAACTTAGGGTTTTCGTTGGTGTTGCTTCTAAAGCTGGGGTCACAATTAACACGCGTCTCTGTTTTGGGACATGGATGATTTAAGATTCTTAGAACCAGCCCAATCCCTTCATTTGAGAAAACCAAGGTCCAGAAAGGGATGACCTGCTGACCTCATCTGGGCCTACCCCTACCCCACAAGGCCCTGCCCTACTCTTGTCCCCTCAGTACTCTGGCCACAGGGTCTCCAGCTGCTGTGGTACATTTATCCCGCCAACTGAGCTGCTCCCTCCCCAAGGCATGCCCTTCCCAGATAGCCCCGTGGCTCACCCTTCCTCACTCAGGCCACTCCCATCCGAAACAGCCACTCCCACCCACCTGCCCCTTTCCCCCCTTTTTTACCTCACAGCCCTTATCACCACATTATATGGTGAATCTACATGTTAATTCACTCTCAGTCCCACTAGAGTAACAGCTCCAGAGCCCAGGGCGCCGTCCACCTTTGCCTCCCGGCTCAGCAAACACAGAGGAAGGAGTGAGTCAAAGGGCTGCCCCATGTGGGGTCATGGGGTCATGGGGTCCGCCTGTATGCTGTACTCAGGGTGTTCTCTTCCTTCAGTTTCTGCAGTGCAGCCCCATTCCTACCATCAGCGTCTCTAAGTCCCGAAGTGGTTAAAGAGACTGAGTAGAACTGATGACAAAAATGAGGGAAATGCATCTGCACTTGAATGCACTGGCCCACGGGGAGAAACTGGGAGATGTTCAAAGTAAAAACAGCAGAGGTCTCCATCGGAGCGGATTCTGCAGCCAGCCAAGGCCTCCTTCCCTGGGGTCTCCATTCCCCTCAGGCCCTCTGAAGCAAATGTGCTTTTTAGTATTGGTAATCAAGGTTAACAGCAAAAGGGGCGTCGGCTGGAGGTTTTGTGGGTACTCATTTTGCTGGATAGCCAGCGGCCCCTCTAATCCAGTATTAGGGCTCGTCTGGTAGTAAGTAAAAGAAATTGACTGTGCCTGGCCGTTCACTGGCTGGGACCACGCAGGTCCCAGATGCCACAGAAGCGCTGAATCAGCGAGCTGACCCTGCACAGTGTCGTCGTCGGGGGTCGCCTTAGGCCGGGCCGAGAAGCCCCCTGCTAGGGCTGCTTTGAGCAGGGGGCCCACCATAAAGGGAATCTGGGGCTCAGCTCCTATACCCTCCACCCAGCCCAGAGGAGGAAGCACCGCACTCGCAGTCCTCCTCCGAGTTTCCAGAGGGCGCCTCTCCGCCCCTGCGACCTGCTGGTGTGGCCCTCGGCCTCCCGCAGAGCCCCCCACACGCTTTCCCTCTGGTTACTGGAGGCATTCGCGTGGGGCCCATGGGAAAGGGCGCTGGACCTCCTCGGGGAGATGGAGGCCCCTCCACCGGGAGGTCAGAGGAAGAGGAGCCGCTTCTGGGACGATGGAGAGGACAGGAGGAAGAGCATGTGCACAGGCCGGGAGGCCACGCAGCCATGGGGGTCGTAGAACTGCCTGCAGCCCCCCGGGCTGGACAATCCCCCACAATCCCGGGACGAGGGGAGAGGGCACTGTCCAAGGGTAATCCGCGTAATGGCCCAGGACGTGGTGTGGCAGCTGGCTGGGCTAATGCTCCTTAATATCTACTTTCATGTGATTAATGGCTGTGGATAAAACCTTGAACCCCGGGAAAGCAGGCCCGACTGCTAAGCCCGGCCAAATGCATCACTTGGGGCTATGCTGGGAGCCGGGAGTCATTTCAACAATTTGCATTCTAACACAACTGTTTGAGGACAGCTGCCAAGCCGTCATTTTAAACTCGTGGCGTGCCCAGAGAGGAGGACAGGAGGGGGATGAGCTGAGCCTGGTGTCAGGCTGTGAAAGCAGCTGGGGGCCCCCAGTGCCCTCTCACTGCCTGTCCCACTCCCACCCACGGCCATTCTCACCTTCCCTGGGCTCACACTATCTCCCCAGCTACCTCCTGGACACCTCCAGGCTATACCAGGAATAATACCATGAGTTTTCTGCCACTATATAGTCTGCACATCTCTCTGCATGTGGTCTCATTCGCTTCTCATCAGCACCCTGTAAACAGCAAGGTCAGCGCAGAAAGGTCAGATGCCAGGCAGGGCATTGGGCAGGTCCTGGAGGCCCCAGATGTGCTGGCATTAACCCTTCAGGTGCTGGGTCACGGAGCTGTGCGCAGGGTCCCAGGGGAGGAGCTGGGGCACCCAGGCGGCTCTGCGCAGTGGCTACTTCCTGACCTATATGGAAGCATCCTGATATTTACCACCTGGAAATGCATCCCTGCTGAAGACCAGCCCTGCCCGTGAGGTGGAGGAAGTGAGGGCTTTGGTTTCCGAAGCACAGATGGGAACACTGAGGCTCAGAGAGCTATAGAAACTGCAAACATCCCCTCCAGAGCCAGCCCCTGACAGAATTTCACACGTTTTTTCCCCTCTGCCATGTTGACCTGCCAGAATCCAGGCCCATTGCCCCACTCACTCCTTCTCCAGTGTTCTGTAACCTCTGGGCTAGGAGGGGCACCACACACAGTGTCACATGCCCCTGTTCATCTACCCTCACGGGAGGAGCTGACCTGTCTCACAAGAACAGCGGGCTGCATAGAGATGACAGGGGCCTCCCCTCCCTTCCCTGGGCCACCTCGCCTCTCTCTGCCCAGGGGCTGGCCCTGCTGCCTGCCCTCCCCGAGCACACCCCATGCACACCTCCCTCCTCGTCCTTCCTTGTCCTCGGTGGGGGTAGGGGCCTTCCTGCCACGCCTCGTTCACTCCCCTCAGGCGGCCAGTTGCTGTGCCAGCACCTCAGGCTGCCCCACAGACAGCTGACAGGAGCATCTGGGCTCTCCTCAGCATGTACTGAAGCTGTATGTTGGGAATGTCTTTATACACGTGTCTTTTTCTCCTTTTTGTCCCTCTGCTCCCACTTATAAGCCCCTTCTAATCAATGGTTTAGGTTGAACCATTTAAAAATTGCCATTTGTGTAGGTCAAAAACAGTCAAATGGCAGGAATTTCATGTTTTTTTAGGAAGTTGGCAAACTGGACCAAACTACAGCAGGAGGTCAAGTCAGCTCTGGGAGAGGCCAGGTGGGGGCAGCAGAGGCTGAGCTGGCAGAACCCCAGGTTCACAGGCCGGGCTGTGGACCCAGCCAGGTCCAGAGAATGGCGTGTCAGGATCTTGCCAGATGACCCAAAGCTGAGAGGGCCACACTGCCCAGGACCTCTTAGTGGGACAGAGCTGAAGGGTAAGCGCAAGGGTGGGCCCTGTTGCAAGGGTGGGACATTTGCACCAACGGCTCTTAGGATAGGATCTCCTGCCCCGGCCAGCCTGGCTTAGCCTCGAGGAAGCCTCCAGGGCTCCCCGGACCACAGTCCACAGTGGAGAGACGACCCGGCTGAAAGAGGGTCCAGGAAGCTGGGAAGGCTGCTCCACATGCCTTCCTCCGTGACTGAGGCCCCTGAGCCCGGTTTTGGCTCGTGCGTGTCCTGCAGCACGTCTTTTCACTCCTGCTAGCACCCGAGGAGGCCGCCACACAAGTGGCCTGGGGGCCACCAGCTCTGGACGCAGACTGCATTTGTCTGAATCCGGAGGAGCTTTCGTCAGGATCAGCTACAAGATTTGCTGTGTCCAGTGCAAAATAAAAACGCCAGTCCTTCGTTCAAAAACTGTTATGTATTTCAGGATGGCAACAGCAGAGCATAAGACCAAGCGCAGAGCCCTTCTGAGGGTGGGCCCCATGTGAGCACATGGGTTGCATGCCCATGAAGCCACCCCTGGCTTCCATCTTGAGCCTGGATCCTGTCTAGAGTGGGGCTTGGGGAGGGGAGGCTGCCTTCTGCACATCCACCTGTGCTCATCAGTGATGCAGGCAGATCCATGGCTCTGGAAGCAGAGGAGCCCTGGCACAGGCCAGTCATCTTTGTCCAGCACCACCCTCCCCCCATTGTGGGCAAGAAGGGAGCCAAAATAAGAATGTCACCAAACTCCTGAGGCTCAGAGGCAGTGTAGGGCATCTGCCTGGTGAAATGAGGAGTGTACCACAGGTAGGCACCTGAGCGGCCCAGCCAGGTGACAGCAGCTGGCATCCTTTACGGTTCATTGGTACTGAGGTGCAGGACTCAGATGGGAGTATTTGGAACAAAGACAAACAATGCAGATCCACAAGAGCAAGAGGAGAGAGATGGAGGAGGAGAGGGTCAGACTCTGGGGCAGCCAGCTGGGGGCAGCCCGGGACAGCGAGATGGTGATGCTATTAGCTGTTTTGGTCCCACAATTGTCTCACTTTTGAATATTGATTAATGTTGATGTGGATTGTTGAATATTGTAAATATCACTCCTGGGCAGCAGCAGGCTTGGTCCCTCCAATGGTGAGACGGTCTCCATTCTTGGTGGACACATTCTGGAGCTCGTGGGGAGGAAGGAAGCCCTCCCTCCTGTCTGCCCTGGTTGACACACTGGACAGCAGAGTGGGGAGGGGAGGCGCAGGTCAGAGTCTACAGTCAAAGACCTGGGTGATAAAGGTCCAGCTTCAGTCCTGGCCTTGCCATGGACCAGCTGTGAGATGTACGCCAAGTCACCACCTCCTTGGATCCGAGGCTCCTCAACTGCAAACAGAGGAAAGAATGCCACCCTTCCTTCCTCATAGGATAGAGACTGATGCCAGACACTGGCCACAGTGGGGGGGCACCTTCCAGCCCCCCAGGCATCACTTTCTTTTAACATTTAGACTGAATTTGTTCATTTCCCTTATCCAGGGAGGCCAGTGTCTGCCCCAAGATGTCTGAGACTCCCTGGTACTCCCGTTCCACATCACTGCTTGTTCCTGTAAATTCTCCATGCCCACCCCTTCCCCTAGAGCCTCCGAAGTTCCCTTAGGTCTCCCTAATCACCACCCTATCCCTACCCAAGTGTGGAACTGAACCCTTCACGACTCCCCAAACAACCCTCAGCCAAGGCAGTTAAACAAGGTCAGGTCGAAGGGAAGGTTTAGGAACAATTGTGAGACTAAAACGAAGGTTAGCATCGCCATCTCCCTGTCCTGGCTGCTGTAGAGCTCTGGCCCGTCTCCCACCAGCCCCCAACCCCTTTCCACCAACTTTCTCTTGTGGAACTGCATTGTTTGTCTCTGTTCTGAATTCTCTTGTATGAGTCCTGCTCCTCAAAAATCCTGCCTTCCACAGAAAATCGGCCATTAAGATGCTTTTCTGCTAAGCCAAAGGCCATCTGCCCCTGGGGACTGGGAGGCCTTTGGCAGCTCCGAGTTGCACCCAGATGGCAGCTGCCCACAGGAGGCCCTGAGTGGCAGAGACTCAGAAACATACAGTAACTGTATGTATGTCTGTGAGACATGATTTGCAATAGCCCGTTCTCCGCTGTCACCATCAGGAATCATCCAGAAACCCAGGAGGTGTTCCCAGGAGTGGGAAAACCCAGGGCTTCAGCCTGGCACCCTCACACACCTGCTCCATGGGCAAATTGCTTAACACCTCGATTTCTCCATCTGAGAAATGGGGATGATAGCAGCCTTTCCACTAACTTCTGTGACTGTTGTGAGGACCACAAGACTAATGCATTTGTAAAGTGCTTTGAAAATCAAGCCATTTCTCCTCTGGTTAACGCCTGATAAAAATCTTCCAGCAGTTCATCCTGCCCATACTGCCAGCATCAGCTCTCTCCTCCCAGGTCCTGGCTCCCATCTCCTGGGACCTGGACCCATAGTAAGGAACCATAGATACTTCTAACCCCGCCAAGGGTGAGAGAGTTCTGAAGGATGACGGGTGGGGAGGGAGAGAAGGGAATATGTACTGAAACCCTGAGTCCTGTGTACACGTGTGTTGCTCGCAAGAGGTATCCACAAGAGAGAGCAACACACCCCTACATGCATTTTGCAATGGCTTCCTACAAGCTGTTAGATGAAGTCTTCTGTGAATGTCTCTTCACTCAGTTTTTTTAATTACATTGTCCAAATATGTATCATTTTTTATTTTTGTTTGTTTTATTAGTGATGACTAAGAAGGATGTGGTTAAATCTCTCACTGTGATTTCTTCTTGTGATTCTGCCAATTTTTGTTTTGTATATTTTGAAGCTATGTTATTAGGGGCATACACATTTAGAATTCTGATAACTCCCTGGTGAATTGAACCTTTTCTCATTATCTTTTCTCTTTATCTTAATCATTCTTTTTGACTTAAGGTCTGCTTTGCCTGAGATTAGTTATGGTTTTTTTCCCATCCTTTTGGTTTCAAGCTCGCTGTATCCTTATATTTTAGGTGAGTCTCCTGCAAATAGAACATGGTAGGTTTTTCTTTTATAAAGCATGGTCTTTTATCCAGAGCATTTATATGTAAGTTCTGACATGGTTATTTAAATCTACCGACTTACTATGTGTTTTCTATTTGTTCCACCTGTTCTATGTCCCTTTTTCTCTCCTTTTATGCCTTCTTTTAGATTGATTGAATATTTTTATTATTATGTTTTTCCTCTCTATTGGCCTGGAAATCACGCACACTTTTCCTACACTTTCACTGTTTGCCTGGGATTACAGCAGGCATTCTTACTGAAGTGTAGTGTTAATTAGAAATTTTACCCTCTTTCTAGTCAATGCAAAGATCTTAGAATTCTAATTCCACTTACCCCCCTCAACTTATAGGCTATTGTTGTCATGTATTTTTTTAATTACTAGAATTTATTTTTTAGAGCAGTTTTAGGTTTACAGAAAATTGAGCATATAATACAGAAAGTTCCTATACAATTCCTCGCTCCTCTCTCACAATTTTCCCAGTTATTAACATTTTGCATTGTACGGTACATTTGTTATAATTGATGAGCCAAAATTGATACATTGTTATTAACCAAATCCATAGCTGACATTAGGGTTCACTCTTTGTGTTGTACATTCTATGAGTTTTGACAAATACATAATGTTATGTATCCACCATTACAGTATCATACGGAATATTTCACTGCCCTTAAAAACCTTTGTATTCCATCTATGCATCCCTCCCATGCCCGCCCAGACCCCTGGAATCCAGTGATGTTTTTAATGTCTCCATAGTTTTGCCTTTTCCAGAATGCCGTATAGTTGGAATCATACAGTATGTAGCCTTTTCAGATTGGCTTCTTTCACTTAGCGATATGCATTTTAGGTTCTTCCATGTCCTTTCATGGATTGATTTCTTTTTAGCACTAAATAATATTCCATTGTCTGGATGTACCACAGTTTGTTTATTCATTTACCTATTGAAGGACATGTTGCTTGCTTCAAGTTTTAGCAATTATGAATAAAGCTGCTGTCAACATGTGTGTGCAGGTTTTTGTGTGGATATAAGATTTGAATTCATTTGGGTAAATATTTAGGAACTCGATTGCTGGATCATATAGTAAGACTATGTTTAGCTTTGTAAGAAGCTGACAAACTGTCTTCCAAAGTGGCATTCTGACTAGCGATAAATAAAAGTTTCAGTTGCTCTGCATTCTTCCTAGCATTTGATATTGTCAGTTGTGTTGGATTTTAGCCATCGTAATAGGTATGCAATGGTATCTCATTGTTGTTTTAACTTGAAATTCCTGCTATTCCTGATAACAGATTGTGTTAAGCATCTTTTCATATGTTTATTCACCATTTGTTTATCTTCTTTGGTGAGGTGTCCAGATCCCTTCTCCATTTTTTAAATTGGATTATTTGTTTTCTTAGTGTTGAGTTTTAAGAGTTCTATTAGATATAAGCCCTTTATTAGATATGTGCTTTGTAAATATTTTTTTCCAGCCTCTGGTTTCTTTTTCCATTCTCTTAATAGTGTCTTTCACAGAGTAGAAGTTTTCATTTTAATAAAGTCCAACTTATCAACATTTTCTTTCATAGATCATTATTTTGGTACTGTATCTATAGTCACCACCAAACCCAAGGTCACCTAGATTTTCTCCTATGCTATCTTCTAGAAGTTTTATAATTTTGTGCTTTACATTTAGAACTGTGATCCATTTTGAGTTAGTTTTGGTGAAAGGTGGAAGGCCAGTGTCCAGATTTATTTATTTGCATGTGGATGTCAATTGTTCCAGCACCACTTGCTGAAAAGACTATACTTTCTCCATTGTATTGCTTTTGCTCCTTTGTCAAAGATCAGTTTACTATATTTGTGTGGATCTATTTCTGGGCTCTCAATTCTGTTCCATTGATCTGTTTGTCTATTTTTTCATCAATATCACACTGTCTTAATTATTATAGCATTATAATAAGTCTTGACGTCAAGTAGTGTCATACTGTGTTGGAGATTTTGGTCTTTTGCCTTTCTGTATAAACTTTAGAATCAGTTTGTTAATATCCAAAAAGTAACTTACTTTTTGGGATTTTGATTGGGATTGCATTAAATCTATAGAACAAGTTTGAAAGAACTGGCATCTCAAGAAAATTTAATTTTCCTATCCATTAACGTGGATCATCTCTCCACTTATTTAGATCTTTGATTTCTTTCATCAGAATTTTGTAGTTTTCCTCATATCAATCTTTTACATATTTTCTTAGATTTATGACTAAGTACTTCATTTTTTTGGTGCTGATATAAATGGTATTTGTTTTTAATTCCAAATTCCAACTGTTCATTGCTGGTATATAGAAAAGTAGTTGATTTTTATCTATTAACCTTGTATTCTGCAACCTTGCTGTTGTCGCTTATTGGTTCCAGCAGGGTTTTTTGTCAATTCTTCGGGATTTTCTACATAGACCATCATGCCGTCTGTGAGCAAAGACAGTTTTATTTCTTCCTTTCCAATTCGTAGACCTTTTACTTATTTTTATTATCTATTGCATTAGCTATAATTTCCGGTACAATGTTGAAAACAAGTGCTGAGAGGGGACATCCTTGCCATGTTCCTGATTTTAGCAGAAAAGCTTCTGGTGTCTCACCATTAAGTATGACGCTAGCTGTAAGGTTTTTGTAATTGTTCTTTATCAGGCTGAGGAAGTTCTCCTCCATTCCTAGTTTGTTAAGAGTTTTTATGATTTATGGGTGTTGGATTTTGTCAAATGCTTTTTCTGCATCTATTAATACGATCGTGTGATTTTTCTTCTTTAGCCTGTTGAAGTCATGGATGACATTAATTGATTTTTTAATGTTGAGTCAGCCTTGCATACCTGGAATAAATCCCACTTAGTCATGGGGTATAACTCTTTTTATACATTATTGGATTCAATTTGCGAATATTTTGTTGAGGAATTATTGCATCTATGTTCATGAGAGACAGTGGTCTGTTGTTTTCTTTTCTGGTAATGTCTTTGTCTGGCTTTGGTATTAGGATAATACTGGCCTCATAGAATAAGTTAGGTAGTGTTCCCTTTGCTTCTATTTTCTGGAAGAGATTGTAAGAATTGGTATATTTTCTTCCTTAAATGTGCTGTATAATTCACCAGTGAAAATATCTAGTTTCCTGGTGCTTTCTGTATTGTCAGCTTATTAATTATTGACTCAATTTCTTTAGTAGATATGAGCTTATTCAGATTATCTATTTTCTCTTATATGAGTTTTTGTAGATTGTGTCTTTCAAGGAATTGGTTCATTTCATCTAAGCTATCAAATTTGTGGGCATAAAGTTGTTAATAGTAGTCCTTTATTATCCTTTTAATGTCCATGGGATCAGTAAAGATGGCTTCTATTTAATATTTGATGTTAGTAACTGTGTCTTCTCTCTTTTTTTCTTGGTTAGGCTGGCTAGAGGTTTATCAATTTTATTAATCTTTTCAAAGAACCAGTTTTTGATTTCATTTATTTTCTCTATTGATTTCCTATTTTTAATTTCATTGATTTCTGCTCTTTTTTATTTATTTTCTTGCATTTGATTTAATTTGTTCTTCTTTCTCTAGTTTTCTAATCTGGAAGCTTAGACTATTAATTTTAGATATTCCTTCTTTTTAATATATATAGCAAAGGCTATAAATTTCACTGCTTTCACTGCATCACACAAATTTTGATTAGATTGTATTTTTATTTAGCTCAAAATATTTTTTAATTTCTCTTGAGATTTCTTCTTTGATCTGTGTGTTGTTTAATCCCCAAGTATTTGGGGATTTTCCAGCTATGTTTCTATTATTGATTTCTAGTTTAATTCCGCTGTGGTCTGAGAACATACTTTGTCTGATTTCTATTCTTTTAAATTTGTTGAGGTGTGTTTTATGTCCCAAAATGTGGTCTATCTTGGTAAATGCTACATGTTAGCTTGAGAAAAATGCTTATTCTGCTGTTGTTAGATGAAGTATTCTATAAATGTTAATTAGATCCAGTTTATTAATGGTGCTGCTCAGCTCAACTGTATTCTTATTTATTTTCTGCCCATTGGATCTGTAAATTACTGATGGCAGTCTTTTGAAGTCTCCAACTACAGTAGCAGATTTGTCTCTTTCTCCTTGAATTTCTATTAGTTTTTGCCTCATGTATTTTGATGCTCTGTTGTTAGGTGTATACACATTAGGGATTGTTATGGAGAATCAACCCCTTTATCATTATGTAAAGCCCTCTTTATCTCTGGTAAGTTTCCTTTTCCTGAAGTCTACTTTGTCTGGAATTAATATAGCTACACCAGCTCTCTTTTGATTACTGTTAGCATGGTATATCTTTCCCCATATTTTTACTTTTAATTTATCTGTATCTTTACATTTAAAGTGGGTTTCTCACAGACAGCATATAGTTGGGTCTTGTTTTTATTAGCCACTCTGACAATCTTTGTCTTTTAATTGGTATATTTTGACCATCCACATTTAAGTGATTATTGATGTAATTGGATTAATATCTACCATATTTGTAACTTTTCTATTCATTACATTTGTCCTTTGTGTCTTTTTGATCTTCTCTTTTTTTCTGCTTTCTCTGGTTTTGATTGAGTATTTTATATGATTCAATTTTCTCTCTTCTCTTAGTTTATCAATGATACTTTTTTATTAAGTGTCCTTAGTGATTTCTCTGACATTTGTAGTATACATTTGCAACTAATCTAAATCCACTTTCTACTAACACTATACCACTTCATGGGTAGTGCAAGTACCTTATAACAGAATATTCCCACTTCCTCCCTCCCATCCCTTATAACATTACAGTCATTCATTTCACTTATTTATAGACTATAATCACTCAATACATTGTTGCTATTATTATTTTAAACAGTTATCTATTAGATCAATTAATAAGAAGAAAAATAAAAGGTTTATTTTATTTTTATTTACAACTTCTCTAACACTCTTCCTTTCTTTACTTAGATCTGAGTTGATGACCTATATCTTTTCCTTCTTTTGAAGAACTTCTTTTATCATTTTTTGTAAGGTAGATCTACTGGTGACAAATTCCTTCAATTTCTGCCTGAGAAAATCTTTATTTCTCCACTTCTATAGGATGATTTCTCTGGATATAGAATTCTAGGTTATTGGTTTGTTTCTTTCAGCGCTTTAAACATTTCACTCCACTCTCTTTTTGCTTATGTAGTCTCTGACGTGAATTCTGATGTGATTCTTATGCTTCTTCCTCTATAGATAAGGTTTTTTTGTTCTCTTGCTTCTTTCAAGATTTTCTCTTTGTCTTTGTCTTTCTGCAGTTTGAATATGATATCCCTAGGTGTTGATTTTTTGGTGTTTATTGTGTTTGGTGTTCTCCAAGGTTCCTGAATTTGTGGTTTGAAGTCTGTCATTAATTTTGGAAAATAGCCATTATTACTTCAAATATTTCTTCTGCTCCTTTCTCTCTTTCTTCTCCTTCTGGTATTCCTATTACGTATATGTTACACCTTTTGTCATTGTTCCACAATTCTTGGATATTATGTTCCTTTTATTTTTCATTCTTTTTTCTCTTTGCATTTCAGTTTTGGAAGTTTCTATTGACATCTTAAACTCACTGATTCTTTTCTCGGCCATGTCCAGTCTACTGGTGAGCCCATCGAAGGCATTGTTCATTGCTGTTACAGTGCTTTTGATCTGATTTGATTTCCTTTTGATTTATTTTTAGAGTTTCCATCTCTCTGCTTACATTACTCATCTGTTTTTGCATGTTGTCTATTTTTTCCATTGGAGCCCTTAGTATATTAATCAAAATTATTTTTAATTCCTAGTCTGATGATTCCAAAATCTCTGCCATATCTGAGTCTGGTTCTGTTGCTTGCTTTGTCTCTTCAGAATGTGTTTTTTCTTGCCTTGTAGCATGCCTTGTAATTGTTTGTTGAAAGCCAGACATGATGTATTGGATAATAAGAACTGAGGTAAATAGGACTTTAGTTGGAGTGTTTATGTTTGTCTGGCTGGGAGTTACACTGTGTTTACTGTTTACTGTAGATGTAGGTGTCTGAGGCTTTCCTCCAGTGTCTCCCTGTTGTCTTTGAGTTCTCTTGAAACTCCTTAAGTTGAGTCTGAGCCTTGCAGTTCTTTCAGCTGTAAGCCCCTGTTACTATATAGGAGCCCTGTTGTGGTGGTAGTGAGGTGGGAGGGGCAGTAGAGAAGCATTCTACCATCCTATGATCAGGTCTCAGTCTTTTAGTGAGCCTGTGCCCCTGGGCTCTGACCTTCACAAGTGCTTCTCAGCTTTTTTCTCCCACTTACATGAGATGAGAAGACTAGAGGGGGATGGAGTTGGGTATTTCCCTTCCCCTACATTGGTTAGGCTCTGATAAAGTAGTTTCCCTGTGGCCAGATGGAGAACAGAAGGCTCTGGGTGTATTTCAAAATTGATACTTTCCCCCTCCTCCTTCATGCCAGAAGCATGAAGGGACTTTTCTCTGATCTTTACTGTGAGAACCTGGTGGGACTCTTGGGGTAATACTCACAAAATTGTGAGGGCCTCCCTAAGACTGGGCCCCCCTGGAGTTTTTTAACTCTCAAGCTAGTTCATAGTCAGCTTCCCATAATTTGTCAATTACAGTTTAAGTTTTCCTACCCATTCCTGGCTCCCAGTAAGCTGTGATTCTCTGAATTTGCTTGTCTCTCTGGTTTTCTGGGTGTCAAGTCCTATGTTTTCAATTCTCTGATAGATTTAAGAAGATTTTTCTTGTTGTGAGAATGGGAGTGATGACTTCCAAAATCGTTACATGTTCAAGCAGAAACTAGAAGTTATTGTAAAGTATTTAAATTTTATATTTGTTTAAAATCCCACAAGATAGTATTGTTATTATTTTATATAGTTGGAATCCATGTATATGTACACACACATTTACTATTTTCATTGTTCTTTATTCTTTTCTGCTCCATACATCCATCTGTGATATTTTTACCTCTTCCTGAAGAAAGCCCTTTGTAATTCTTTTAATGTGTGCCTGTTATCGATGAACTCTCTCTTATTGTTTGCTTGGAAATATCTCTATTTCCGCTTTGTTGTTGAAGGATATTTTTGCTGGGCATAAAATTCTAGGTTGGCAATTGTTTCCTCTCAGAACTTTGAATACATCATTTCATTATCTTCCAACTTTCACTATTTCTGTGGAGAAATCAGCTGCCTTTTTAGTAGCTGTCTGCTCTATTGAAGGTAATCTGTTTTTTCTCTCCAAGCTCTTAATATTTTCTCTTTGTCTTTGTCTTACAGCAATTTCACTATTGTATGTCTAGATGTGTATTTCTTTGTATTTATTCTGCTTGGAGTTGATTTGGATTCTTAAATTGTGGGTTAATATCTTTCATCAGTATGGAAAATTCTCAGCCATTAACTTTTCAGATGTTGTTTCCACTCCATTTTCTCTCTACTCCTTCTGGAATTCCAAAAACACACTGCTAGAGCTTTTCATTGCCTTTTACCTTCTTTTCTATGTTTTTCTTACTTTTCTTTCTCCTACTCCATTCTGGATAATTTCTTTTAATTTGGCTTCAGTTTCACTAATACTCTATTCAACTGGTCTAATATGTTGTTAATCCAATCCACTGGATTCTTAACTTCAGTTATTGGATTTTTTCAGTTCTATAATTTCTAGTTGGCTGTTTTTCAAAGCTGTTAAGGTACTTTTTATAGTTCTAAGCTTTCTGTAAAACTTTTCAACTTTGTCTTCTATCTCCTTGGTCATGTAAGTATTATTGCATTAAAGTCTATGTCTGGTAATTCCAATACATGGAATCCCTGGAGGTCTTTTTCTATTGTCTGCTGTTTCTGCTGGTTCTTTTTCACGTTGTCTTGTGTCCCAAAGTGTCTGATTATCTTTACTTGTGTGTCATAAATTATATTTGACAAATTGTTTGTATAAGTAATTTGAGACTTAGGATGATTTATATTCCTCCAGAGAGGATTTTTATTTTTGTCTTTCAAGAACCTTGGTGCCTTAGCAATCTAGGATCACCTTAATTCAGTTGTAAGAATTGAGATTTTCACCCATATAACTCTAAGCTGAGCCGCAGTTCCTGTGCAAGCTGGTTTACTCACCTATATTCCCAGACAGTAGCTCTTTAAGGTCCCAACCCAAGCACAGGGAATTTACCATGCCCCCATCATGGCCTGAGAGTCTGAGGATTCTGCTCAGCAGCGAGGAGAAAAGTTTCCATCACAGGAAAGGATCTATCCATTCCTATTCCTTCAATATTTTAAAACTCTACAGGCAAATTCAGGCTAAATGTCTATCAAGGAAGCTATCAAGGGACAGAGCAAGGGTAAATCCAGAGTGATGCTGGTATGCCCAGCAACCAGTGTGACAGATTGTCTGAGAGCACAGCTCTGGAGCCTAACTGCTCCAATTCCTATTCTGGAGTTGCCACTTACTAGCTGTGATACCTTAAACAAGCTGCTTAATCTCACAGTGCCCTACTGTGTCTGGTGTGTAAAATGGAGATACAGTACCTCCCTCATAATGTTGTTGTGAGTATTAAGAGTTAATTTCCACTTCACACCCATTATGATGGCTATTATATATTGGGAAAAAAAACAGAGAACAACAAACATGGGTATGGATGTGGAGAAATTGGAACCCTTGTGCATTGCTTGTGGGAATATAAAATGGTATAGCAGCTGTGGAAAACTAAATGGCAGTTCCTCAAGAAATTAAACATAGAATCATCATTTGATCCATCAGTTCCACTTCTGGGTGGATACACAAAACAATTGAATGCAGGGATTTGGACAGACATTGGTACACCCATGTTCATAGCAGCATTATTCACAATACCCAAAAGATGGAAACAACCCAAATGTCCATCAATGAATGAATGAATAAGCAAATTGTGGTATATACAAGCAATGAAATATTACTCAGCCTTAAAAAGGAGGGAAATTCTGACATACGCTACAACATGGATGAACCTTGAGGACATTATGCTGAGTGAAATATGCCTGTCACAAAATGACAAATAGTGTGTGATTCCACCTGTATGACATACACAAAGCAGTCAAATTCATAGAGACAGCAAGTAGAATAGAGGTTGCCAGAAGCTGGAGGGAGGGTGAAATGAGGAGTTAGTGTTTAATGAATACAGAGTTTCTAATTGGGATGATGAAATTCTGGAGATGGAGGTGGTGATAGGTGCTCAACAATATCAATGTACTTAATATCATTGACCTGTACACTTAAGAATGGTTAAAATTATAAAGTTTATGTTATGTATATTTTACCACAATAAAAAAATTTTTTTAAAAAGGTGTTATTTAGTTTAGAGTGCTTTATAGAAGTGTAAAAAAAAATTGGTTATTATTAGCTATTCTGAGATGGGGACAAAGAGAAGGAGGGAACTATAATTCATTATAAAGAAATCTCAGGGCTATTTGAACACATCTTAGGAAGCCACCTGCTTCTCTTCATCCTTCCTCCCTTCTGTTTCCTGGTTAGAGTCTAGCCCATCCCCTACAGTTTCCCAAATCACTGCCATCAGGCAACTTCCCAATTCCCCATGCCCAAAGATGACCTGACACCAGGGCAGTGGTTCCCAGAGTGGTGGAGCAGACCCCTCAGAAACATTTCCATTCTGAACCTGTATTCATGTTTGCCTGCACATCCGTGAAACTCTTTAGACGGTAACAAAACAAAGCAAAACAGGTGTTACTGATTTTGGAGGTCTGGAAACTGTGAAGATAACTGCCAGGTGTAAAAGGGAGACTTCACCACAAACCTGATTATGCTTTTAAGATGTTTGAACCACAAGGATATATAGATTATTGAAAATTAATTACAAATAAAAAGAATTTTTGTTTGCATTCTTTAAAAACAAAAGAAAGACATTAATTTGATGCCATTGAACCTGCAGATTGGGGTTGGTCCTCATTTGGTCTGCATGTCTTAAGTCGCCCTGCAAGATGGGTGCAACACAGGCAGGGGAAAGGTCTTGACCTTTCAGCAGGAACGGGGAATACCCCAGGCCTGTGTCAGCAGCTCGTGGGGGTGGAGGTGGCAGAAATGGGGGCCTGGAGGCAGGAGAGGGCAGCTGAGAGAGCCAGGTGGCCCACAGTAGAGCAGAGGCAATGGCATGGGGCAGAGGTCTTGGAAGAGCTTTGGCAGCAAGGCAGCTAGGTGTGGGTGGAAACCCCAAGAGCTAAGCTGGAGCAGAGCCTGCAGAGGGGCTGCAACAAATGCAGAGGTTGGAGAGCATAGCAAGCTAGGAGCCCAGAGCACAGCCACATAGGAAGTGGGCAGCTGCAGGGAGCCCTGCAGGGCATTTAACACTCAGCTAAACACCTAGCAGGCCCAGGGGACTCCTGCGTGATGATGATGTCCTGGAGGGAGGAGGTCACTTCCAGCAGGGAGCACAGGCCTGTGCAGAGTTGTTCTCACCAGAGGTGTCAGGTGCTTGGATGGAAGGTGCAGTGGGAGCCAAGAAAGGCCACAGTCCCCGGGCTAGGCCTTCCAGGAAGGACTCCTGATGGAGATGCTGCCCCCATGTGGAGCATGAGTTGGGCACAGAAAGCAGGGCCCAAGCTTAACAAATGTGCTGGGTAAGATGTCAAAGGCCAGGATACAGCAGGAGGGAAGAAGGGCATGTTTGAAGACCTCTGCGTGGGAAAGGGCAGAGTCAGCTGGTTTGACGGGGTTGGGAGTAGACCCACCGAGGCTAGGTTTGCACAGAATGCTAAGCACAACCAGTGGCCCTTCAGAGAGCCCTCAGTCCCGCAGCCACAGGACAGTCACCAAAGTGCCTCCTGACCCTGGCTTTCTCCACATCTTGCCTCGGTGGGGCGAGGGAGGGTGCTCAGGAGGCAAAGGCTCTCCCTGGAGTCTGAGAGGGCAGGGGCAGGGCTGCTTGTCTCTCCTCTTCCTGCTGACTTAGCCGGGACAATCAGTTCTATCAGGTACCATTCCCCGACTGGAGCAGATGGGCAACAGTGAGTCCCCATGGGAGCGAATCTGACAGAACCCACATTAAGATATGATCCAATCTCACCAAAGCCAAGGGAGGTTTCAGTAGGCACTGTCAGGGGCCCTTCTCCAGACCTTCAAACAGGACCTCAGGGAGGCAGTTCACCTCAACACAGAACAGTCATCAGCCCCTCAGGTGGTTAAGCTCCTGGTTACCTGAGGGTGGGGCTTCCCAAATCCTTCTTTGTGCCACTTTGAATCTGAGAGATATTCAGAGATATTTCAGACGAAAAGGGGGATTCCAGGATCAAATGAGTCAGGGAAGTGCTAAGTTACGTAAGAGTAAAGAGGTTTCTTCATTGCAGGATATTTCAGAGCCATTCCTATCCCAATATGCACTGTGAATCTCCAAGAGGAAAATACAGTATGCAGAGTTGTCCAAATTAGTTCACGGGGGATCATTTTTTGAGAATGTCAAAGCTCTGAGGAGTGCAATTGAGATGTTTAGAGAACATTGCTCCCGAGTAGACCCAATTCTAAAAGGAGCAGCATCTCTGAGTTAGGGACCCCTCAAAGCAGAGAATACTCCTCTTCATCCAAGTGACTTAAGGAAAAAAAAAGTTTAATTGGCCCCTTGGGAGGAAGGAACTGGGCATGACAGGAAAGGGAAACCTCAGCTAAAGTTTCCCAGGACTAGGGAAAATTGGGAACTAATTGCTAACAATCACTTTAATCAGGAAGTTTGTTGTTTGCTTGCTTTCTGAATCAACTGGGAAAGAAATAATGAACTTTAAAAAGTAGAATGACTCAGCCCTGAGAAAGAACATCCTGCCATTTGCAATAATTTGGATGGAACTCGAGGGCATTATGCTCAGCGAAATAAGTCAGACAGAGAAAGACAAATACTGTGTGAGATCGCGTATATGCGGAGTGGTAAAAAGTTAAACTCTTTCAGACTCTTGGAGAAATAAAGAGTAGAGGGATGGTCACCAGGGGTTAGGGGGTGGAGGAAATGAGATGTTGGTCAAAGGATACAAACTTCCAGTTATAAGATTAACAAGTTTGGGAATCTAATGCACAGCATGGTGATTATAGCTAATAATAGGTATGTATCACGTACTTGAATGTTGCTGAGAGAGGAGATCATAAATGTTCTCACCACAAAAAAGAAATGGTAACTATGTAACAAGATGGAGGTGGTAGCTAACACCATGGTGGTAATCATTTTGAAACTTATAAATGTATCAAATAAACACGTGGTACACCTTAAACTTACAGTGTTATGTGTCAATTACATCTCAATAAAGCTGGAAAAAAATAAATGTAATATGGGACCTTAGAACAGAAAAAGGACATTAGATAAAAACTAAGGAAATCTGAATAAAGTATAGTCTTTAGTTAATGATCATATATCAACATTGGCTCATTAATTATAACACTATACCCTAGTATACATGCTACCATAGTAATATACACCACATAAATACATTTATATTATAGTATAAATGTACCATAATAAGATGTTAATAATAGAAGCGTGCAGGATATATGGGAATTCTCTATACTAGCTTCTCAATTTTTCTGTAAATCTGAAGCTGTTTTTAAAAATAAGTTCTATTAAAATTAAAAAAAAAAAAGTAGAATGGCAGAATCTCCCCTGCTCTTTCCACCCTCTGCAGAGCTGGCCCTCACCTCCCAGAAGCTTTGGGTGCTCACACTGCCGCCTCTCTCCTTAGCAGCCCTGCCTTGGCCTGTTTTTCAGAGACTTTTCAGAAGACTTTTATCAAAAGATTAAAATTCAAAGTCTTTCTGCTAGTTGAAACAAAAGATTCAAGTAACGAGAGTACTCTGTTCCCAGAACTTTTTGCTTAAAGCTTCACTGAGATTTACTGGATGCATCTAAATTTTTGTTTTAGACGCATTTTTCACTTTATGGATTATTGCAACCAAGTTAAGTAAAATACAAATTTTAGTAGCTATGAAATGCTACTCAAAAGAGATGAGACTGGTAGGAGATTATCTTGAAAACCATAAGGAGCTCTCCCTCTCCACTGAGGCATGATGCATGAGATGTAAATAACTCACCTGCCAGGTGACAAAGGGGAGAGTGGTGTGTAGAACATTCATGCACTGTAATGCATCTTTCAGTGCCGATCTGCGAGAAGGCACAGCTGGCTTTGTGCAGCTCATGCTCATCCTTCCATCTCCCAGCCATCCTGCTCTTCTTATGCAGTCAGCTGCTATAAACAAAGTCAGACGGAGGCGAAATAACTTCTTGCCACGGTTCCCGCCCACATTTCTTCTCAGGAACACAGACATCTTAAAGGAAGAAAAGGTCAAATTGACTTTCATATAATTGGACCCATATTTTGGGCGATTCGCCATTGCTCCAGAGTGAAGATTTAAGAAGCATTCTCTGGGTGTTTGGAATTTGGAAGTCTCCCATTAGATCCCACCAGAGGGCAGGACATTGAATTCAGACGGTTACAGATTCCAGCACAGCGACGCATTGGGGCTTCTTACATGTGGTTGGTGGACTTGTGAATTAACAAGATGTCAGGAAAAAAAAATCAGCTCAGATAGCACTCTCTCCTTGGAACTTCCAGAAGTTCCAGCCATGACCAGGCCAGCCCTCAGCACCACCAGGCACACTGCCCTCCTTTGCCCAGGCTGACCCACATGGCCACACCAGTTCTTGCCATTCATACCATTGTAAGACTTTTATAAAACTTCGACATGATTATGTCCACTGCAAAGTCACTGGCCTTATTTGCATTGTAGAGATTATTCTGGAAACTAAAAAATATTAAATGTTTGGCATGTTTTTCACCCATGTGCTTATTATCCCAGCACACATCATCTGCAACATTGCAACATAACCCACTGAGAAGCAAAACTAAATAAATAAAAAAGAGGAGAAAAGAGAAAAAATGAGGAGAAAGCTCTCGTCCTCAGACAGGAAGCCATTGTACAGCTGGGATCCTCCTGTTGATACCTCCATGGTTGGTTCTCTGGAGTCTGTGTCCTCCATTGCAGAATGACCAGCGATGGAGGCTTGTTCAGCTCTTGCTTGCCTGGAGCTGTGTGCAGTGGAGAAGGGTGGTGTGACAAGGTTGCTCCCAATATTCAACTATTGATGGGGCCAGGAATCCTTTGGAGAATGACCAGTATATTTCGGCCAACTCAGCCCCAGAGGCTCACCAGGAAGACCCTCTGCCCTTCAGACAGAGAGGGGAGCTTCCAAGGCCTGCATTCCAAATGTTTGAGGATCTTGTTTCCCCCAAGTGGAAAAACCTACTTTGTTTTTCTGTCAGTCAGTGAAGGATTTACAGAAAAATGGAGGCAGAGTTTATGTTGTTCAAAAGCATTGATAGACCTGCAGGTCTTTGCCTAATCTAGTTATCCATTTATTTACTTTTATGATTGTCTTTGATAGCAACACCAAAGATTTTAAATTCCTCTCTAGCCTTCTTCATTCACAGAGGCATTGTTGAATGAAATATGAGTTTAATTTACAAAGCAAACATGTTTTTTTAATCTCCTACATCAGCCTCTTTATTTCAGAGATTCTGCCAATTGAGTCATTCATAAGTCAACTCTATCTTGTATTAAAATGTATGTAAATAATTCAGAAATAAGGAAAGTGGAAGCTCACCTCTGCAGCCAATCCCAGGAGCAATGTAGCTTGTTGCACAAGTACAAGTCCTACCTCAATTAAGACTTTGAGAAGGAAGGAATTTGGAACAGGGCTTCCAGGTCAGGATTCACATACCTTTTGCTTGGCCAGTGCTAGCCCAAGCCCTTGCTACTCTCCAGGTCTCTCCCACCCTGTCCTCCTCTCCCAGCCTGGTCTTCCCCTTTCCCTGCCCATCACCTGTCCGTGGGAATCGTGCTCCAGCTTACAGGTCTCCTGGCCTGCCTGAGGCCCTGCTGTATCCTACTCCAGCTCTTTGCCTAAAGTGCCTCCTTTCCTCAAATCTGCCACTTGGAATCCCAGTCAAACTACATTCTCAGTTGAAACACTCCCCTCCCCTTTCTTCTGATAAGTTTTCTCTCCCCTTTATACTTTCCTATTACTTGGCAAACCTGATTAGAATGCTTCCTATATTCTTACTTGTACTTCAAATGTGTTTGTGTAGGCGCCATCTCCTCCACTAGCCTGCAAACCTTGAAAGTCATTCCCACATCTTTGCACAGCATAGAAGAGGTGATGTCAATGGTGAATTGAATTGAATGAACTATGGATAACAAGGAAGCAAGAGGCCAAGGCAAGTAAGATAAGTTAAAAGATGAATGACACACTGAGGGAAAATACTTGCCACTTTATCACAAGTTTGCCATCTTTAATATATATAAATAAGCTTTAAAAATAAAGACCCCATTAAAAAATGAGCAGGAGATGTGGAAAGTTCACAGAAACAGAAATGCAGATGGCCCTTAAACATGACAAGATGCCCAGCCTCACTCATAGTAAGATAAATGCAAATTAAAACTACATTGACCTACAGGCATCTAATAGAACACTCCACCCAACAAGAGAATACACATTCTTCTCAAGTTCACGTGGAACATTCTCCAGGATAGACCATATGCTAGGCCATTAAACAAGCCTGAATAAGCTTAAAGGATTGAAATCATACAAAGTATGTTCTCCAACCACAGTGGAATTAAATCAGAAATCAATAACAGAAAGAAACTTGAGAAATTCACCAATACTTGGACATTAAATTACATACCGTCATGCATCAATTAACGATGGGGATACATTCTGAGAAATGTATTATTAGGTGATTTTGTCCTTCTGCAAACACCATAGAGTGTACTTACACAAACCTAGATGGTATAGCACACACCTAGGCTATATGTTACTAATCTTACAGGACCATCATCATGTATGTGGTCCATCGTTGACTGAAAAGTGATGATGTGGCGCGTGACTATACTCCTAAGTAACCAATGGGATAAAGAAGAAGTCACACAAAAAATTAGAAATTACTTTAAGATGAACAAAAATGAAAACACAACATGCCAAAACTTATGAGATGCAGCTAAAGCAATGCTCAGAGAGAAATTGATGGCCAAAGACATGTATATTAATAATGAAAGCATTAAATAATCTAACCTTCCTCTTTACAAAACTAGAAAAAGAAGAACAAAATAAATTCAAATCAAGCAGAAAAAAAGGAAATAAGACTAGAGTGGAAAGAAATAAAATAGACTAGAAAAACAATAGAAGAAATCAATGAAACCAAAAGTTGGATTTCTGAAAAGATCAACAACATTGATAAACCTTAAGCTAGACTGACCATGAAAAAAAGAGAGAAGACTAAAATTACTAAAATCAAGAATGAAAGAGGGGATACCACTTCTGATCTTCTAGAAATAAAAAGGATTATAAGAGAATACCATGAACAACTGCATGCCAGTGAACTGTAAATCCAGATGTAATGGGCAAATTCCTGGAATGACACAAATTATTGAAACTGACTCAAGAAGAAATAGAAAAATCTGAACAATCTATAAAAAGTATAGAGATTGAACTATTAAATTTAAAACTTCCCACAAAGAAAACCCCAGGCTTAGATGGTTTCACTGGTAAATTCTACCAAACTTGTAAAAAAGAATTAGTACCAATCCTTCACCAGCTCTTACAGAAAACAGAAGAGGGGGAACATTTCCCAACTCATTCTGTGAAGCTGATATTACCCTGTTACACAAACCAGACAAGGGCATCACAAGAAAACTATAGATCAAAACTATACTGAGACACCATTT
This sequence comes from Diceros bicornis minor, assembly GCF_020826845.1. Taxonomy (NCBI): domain Eukaryota; kingdom Metazoa; phylum Chordata; class Mammalia; order Perissodactyla; family Rhinocerotidae; genus Diceros; species Diceros bicornis. Next base: position 78,497,299 of record NC_080744.1, read on the forward strand.
CTTAGATTGGCAAAAATCCAAAAGTTTAACAACATATTCTGTAGATGAGACTGTGGGGAAACAAGAACTCTCATAAAACGCTGGTGGAAATGCAAAACAGTATGACCTTTTTGGAGGGGAATTTTGCAATGTTAGCAAAATTACATACTCATTTACCCATAATGCCAGCAATCTCACTTATAGGCGCCTAGACTAAAGATTATTGGCAAAGTGCAGAAGGATGTGTGGCAAGGCTTTTTGTTGCTGTGCAATTTGTAAAGACTGAAAACTACCCGCATCCATCTGGTTGAATCAACTTTCATGCATTCGCCCAAGGATTTGGGCTGCACAGCTGCAAAAAAGGAATGAAGAGTGGCTAAGAAATCCCCAGGAAAAGTGGAGAAGTTAATGTGCAAAAAGCTAGGTGCGAAAAAGTTTGTAACGTCCTCTTCCACTTATGAGAGAAAGAGGAGGGGATAACAAATGTATACACACACACACACACACACACACACACACACACTAGTATTTAAAAGTGGAAATACTGAAGCGTCATTTCTTAAAGTTTACTTGTGGGAGGGAAGGACTAGGGGGAGGGATAGATATAGTAGCTAGACATTTCAGAAGAAATCTTGTTTGCAGATTTGACCTTGCAACAATCAAATGTTTTATGTAATTATAAAACAAAACTCAATTGAAATACCAGTTCCTAAAAACCTAAAGGAAATAAAATGTGAGCCTAATTTTGTATCAAGTTTGCAGAATAACCACACAGAAAAGAATCATTTTAAATGATTTAAAAACCCTAATAAGATATACCTATGGTCAAAAAGAACAACAAAATAATGTTTTAAACTGCTTTCATTTGTTGTACTGTTAACAGTAATATTGATATTGCTGCTCTGCAACTATACTGTCAATAAAGCAAGAGAGAAATTAAGTGTCATTAGGAATAAGACTCAACATAAGTGAAAAGAGACAAATATAAAATCAAGGAAGTTAAGTAAAATCCCTGTTTCTAAATTTGAATTGGAAATTATCAGTGTGAACTCATGATGCGTTTTCTTATACATATACTATATATTATTATTATATTATAGACTATATACAATATGTCTATGTATATTGTATATACAATATGTATATTATATATGTGTATGCACACACATATATATAAAATGCATAGTTCTCATAGTTCTGCCCACTCAAAAGGCCTAGAAACAATTCAATTCAGCAGCAGATACTGGTTTCCATATGCCATTTTCCCTGAAAGGAACGAGGGCTCCTTGGAGAAATGGTGAGTCCAGGTCTAGGGCAAGAAATGTACAAGATGAGCCCAAGACATTTTTTCATTCTAGACAGGAAGGAAGTTCTCAGAGCCTCCTGGGGTCATGCCAGAAGGATTTGGGAGCCCAGGCAAAATTGGGACAATTCGAGCAATAGTAAAAAACATTAGTGATGTGGATTGCGATGCATCAAGTATGTTTAGATACATGAATTCACACTGACACTCTGAACAAAAGGAATGCATTAGTCACCTTGGAGTGATGCCAGGGAACCAACTCATTACTCTGGAAACTCATTACTCTGCCTTCCCTATGTGAACTGCCCCTCAGGGTAACCAATTTGATCAGGGAAAGTTTCCCTTTGTAGATAAGTTCCAGCTCACAAAGGAAGAAGGAATGATAGAATTAGAAGATCACCATTGGCTCTAGGCCATCGAAGGCAGCTAACATCGCAAAAGAGAGACAAGGGGACATGAGGTGCCTCCCGAGGGAAGGTGGGGATGCTCGCTTGCTGAGTGGAGCCTCCCTGGCCGCTCCCAGGCTGATACCCAGTGCCCCAGGAATGTCCTGCCTCCAAAATTTTGCCTCAATTGGTGCCATCAGAACTACTGCCACTCGCAGTATCCCGTCTGCCCCCTGGAGGGACTCCTGCTAAAAGCCATGTGTCTCTCAGGCCTCTAGAGCCGACTACAGTGAACAAGGAAAACAACGCTGCGGCTGCCCAGAGCTGCTGCTGGGCGGGCACTGCCTTGAACCCAGGCTGTGTGCTCCGGCAAAGCACAGGGAAAGCCATGCTTCGCCTCCCATTCACCCACTATACTGGGACTAGTTTATCTACTTTTGGTGGGCTTAGACCTTAGAGAAGCTGACGAAAGCCAAGGGCAGATCCCTCCCCAGAAAACGGCCTGGCCCACATGCACAAGCCTGCATCCACCTCTGAGTTCAGAGGCTCCCTGAGCTCCCTGGGTATCCTCGTGGCCTAGGTATGATCTCCTGCAGCTTGGGGTGGGAGCATGGTCCCAGGCTCAGGCTGTACCACGCCCCCCTCCCCAGGGCTCTATGGGGAGAACATGACAGCCTGAGCTAGTTATGACCCCGCTCCACCTCACTTGCTCTCTGGGCAAGTCAGCCACTCAGAAGCCTCAGTGTCCTCATCTGTAAAATGGAAACAGCCCTAATTGCCCTTGCATCCAGCCTGTCTGCATCTCTGTCAGCTCCTCCGTGAGGTGGAGGAGGGAGGAAGCCCACAGCCAGGAGACTCACAGGTGTGTGGGGAGACCCGACCCCCATGCACAGAGGGTTGTGTAGAGGAGAATTTCAGGGTTTGGGTTTTTAGGTTCCTGCTATTCATCAAAAGCTGGAATAATCGCGCACATTGTCACAGCAAACCCAAAAAGCTCCCACTGTGGTGGTTTTGGGGTGACTGTGGATACGAGTTATGTAAGCTGAGGGTGGAGGGGGACAGTGGGGATCAGAAGCACCCTGACGGGGACAAGAGTCATGTGGGACTCACGCTGCATTCTCGGCAGTGTTCACCTCGACCTCTGGCCCAACCTCAGATGATTTGGAAAAGGATTAGAGATGATTAGTGCCATGTGCTGCCTTCTCCCGGCTCCCCAGGGCCCGGGCACTGCCCGCCTGATGAGGGGCTCCTGAAAGAACGATTATGTCCAATTGTCTCAATTATGCAAACCATGCTGACATTTCCAGCAGAGGAAGGACTGGCTGGGGGGAAGGTCACTTCGAAGGGAAAGTTCTAGCTCGCCCATCTCTCTCAGAGCCCAAGGCTGCTTCTGTGGGATGCCACATTGAGCAGCCGGACGGCGTGGGGCCCTGGTTTCCTTTTCTGGCCTGGGAGTGAGGTCACGGGGCCGTTGCCTCACCGGGATCATGAGGGCCTGGGACAGCGGCTCACATGCTCCTCATGAGGACTTCTCCTCTTAAAGGGTGGGCCCTCCTCAGCCAGCTTCCTGCTGGGCCGAGGAGGAGGCTGGAGGAGGCTGGAGGAGGCCTGGCTACATCCTCCCCACCCCACTGCTAGGCAGGTAAGCTCCGGTGTGGCTAAGCTCAGGCGTGGGGCTCTGCTTCCTGGGGCCTCTATCTCCTCTCCCGCTGAGGCTGGCTGGGCAGGGTCCTGTGGGGATAGTGAGTGGATCTTTACTCAACCAAGGAGCTGCCAAGATGACTCCCTGAGGGGACAAGCCCCATGTCAGCTGGCCACCACCTGGCTCCAACACAAGGAGCCTCCCTCGGGGCCAGCTTCTAAATGCAGGTGCCCAGGATCTGCTGAGAGGCCCCAGCTCCAGGGCTCGGCCTCCTTGCCTGTTGCTCCTTAGCATCTTACCTCCATTGCTTTGCTTTGTGGAGAGTGTGCCTCTTCCTGAGAGCCCTAGAAAATGCTGAAGTTCTTGGAAGGGGAGGGGGTTTATACCTGTAAACTTTTATCAGCTGATATTTTAACTATTGATTAAAAGCTCAGGGAAAAGATTATACTACACAGGGCTGTGAAGGGAGGTCGAGATTCCCTCTCACTGCCTGTGTCAGTGGGAACTGGTTTCTGGAAGGCAGTTCAGCTGTATGTGCCAAAGTCCAGAAATTCCCCGTCTAGGGATCCATCATAAGGAAATAATCCTGAAGGTAAGCCAGAACTCGCATAGCATTGTTTACTACAGTGAGACTCGGGAAGCAATCCAAATGTCCAAAATAGAGGACTGGGCACAAAAATCACGGTCCATCCACAAGATGAAATGCGATGTAGTCACTTTAAAATGACAGAGAAGAATGTATAATGACAATGTGCAGAATGATCATATTTTTCATTGTATACACACATACACATCTAATCTATTCAGAGAAAAAGCTTAGAAATACATTGAAATGCTATCCACTGTTATTTTAGGAAGAAGGCCATATGGGTGATGTTTGTTTATTCCTTTGCACATTTCCTCTTCTTCTTTTACTTTAATAATTTTCTATAACAAATACATTTTCCTTTGTTACCAGAAAATATATCTTTTTTTAAACATTAGCAAAAATCAGCAGAAATAGTGGGGAGGTAGAGAAGAATGAAAATATTTACAGGAATTGTTCCTGGGTTTACCACGGATGGGAACTGAGGATAAAGGAGGGGATAGAAATGAAGAAGGGGGGAGTAAAGATGAGACGAATTTGCTGTGTCTGAATTAAATATTTAGGGAGGAATTAGGAAGGGAAACCAGCCTCTCTGGGAGTAGACTTAAATAACACAGGTTTGACTTTAGGAAAGGATTATCCTCAGAAATGTTCACCAAATATCATTTTGCAAACTATCCATCAGCACTGTAAATTCACGGCATTTGCAGTGATATTTGTAGCATAAATTGTCCACTCTCTGCAGTGTATTTTAAGCCCCAGAAAATGTAATTGGAAACACCAACTAATGTTGAATATGTTTGCTGTAATTGTTTATGTTTTATTGGTTATTTTCTAGGAGAAGTCTGGAATTTTGTTTGGTTTGGCTCTTTGCAACCTCATTTGCAAAGCTGATAAGTACAAGAAATGGAATGACGCTCAGGCATTTTAAGTGGCTAGTCATCTTCATTCTGCTAAGTGAAAGCAAAGCAGACTTTCTATTAACTTACAATCCTTTTACTTGGAGCACTAGATATTTTTAGAAAATTTCCTTTTGCTTTGATTGAAAATGTTCCCAAGATGTCCTTCACTTTATGAATGCGTGAGTGTGTATAAATTCTGGACCTGGGAAAAGAGAAGCCCTCATCCAAGGGAATAAGAGACCCAACACTGATTGCCTTCCATGACCTACAGGTTAATGGGGTTCAACTCTTAACACCTCTGTTAAAAAGACAGGAGCCAGGGACATGTTGATATGCAAAGGGACCTGACCAGTCCATACCTGCCACACCCCTTTTTCTTGCTCTAATGTAAGACTCCGAAATCAGTGAATGAATTACAGCATCCGTTGGGAGCAACCAGGGTCAAGGAAATTATTGGTCCATTGCCCCAGACACACACATCACACACAGGAGCAATTTTCCCAGGATCCTGTAGAAAATACCTAGAAGAATTTGTCTTGCTGTTTTCCAGAAACTGTGTCTTCAGTTGCTATCCAAGTCGGGGGAAGAATGCATTTACAATGCTAGAGATGTCTTAAAGAAAACAGGCCATGTCAGCCCACCACGCTCCTCTCCTCAGCTGCCAGGGCCTTCATGTTGCTGTTCCCAGCTCTCCCCCACTGCTTCTGGCTCTCACCACACCTGGTCTGCCCTCTCCCTGAATGTGGGGAGGACAGTGTGTCCAGCATCCATTCCCTAAGGGTTGCTCATGCTTGATATGCCTGGAAGTAAGTAATGCTGAAATGGCAGGTGGCCTCTCTTCACAGGCCATGAGCCCTCCCTGGAGTCAAGGCATGGAAGCAGGCAATTTCATCAGGCATGGTGCAATGGAAAGCACACTGGCCAGGAATCCCAGTAACAGCGTCCTTCTGTGTTTGTTAGGTGTTATAAAGGTGACATATGAGTATGTAAAGTTGTACAACAAGCAGAAGAGCCAAGTGAAGGTCTTGCTTTGCACACTTTTCCTAATTCCCACTTCCCACTACCGACCATGCTTGACGATTTGACGTCTATTGTTCTAGACCAGAGCCACCCAGTCACCTGAGCCACAGACATAATTTCAAACTGTAGAGTAGCCATGTTAAAAAAATTAAAAGCCATGTTAAAATAAATGAAACTAATTTTAAAACTTATTTAACTCAATATATCCCAAGTATTACCATTTCAACATGTAGTCAATGTAAGAAAGTTATTAGCGAGATATTTTGCGTCCTTTTTTCTGTACTGTCTTGAAAATCTGCCAAATACCTCTTTTTTTTTTTTTTTTTTTTTTTGATCTCTGATGTTGGACATAGCAGAAGGTAGGTTGCTGTCTTACACTTAGAATCACAGCAGTCTCAGTTCAGACTGGCCCCACTTCAGGTGCTCAATCGCCACTTGTAGCCAGTGGCCACCATGTTGGACAGCACAGCTCTAGACCTTTCTATATCAAGGTTTGTTCTTGTACAGATGGATCATACCAGAAAGATCTTACTACAACTGTTTTTCAATTAATGATAGAGATATTTACACTTTAGAACTTACAGTTCTATTTTAGTCTTTTTAACAGCTGCGCAGCCCGTGATTTGGTCCATCATAATTGGTTTAACCAGTCCCCAATGTAGACCAAATTGGAGGTTTTCAATTTTTCATTCATTTCAAAATATACTGCAACAAACATCCATACATTGCCTGTGTCCATGTAAAAGTATTTCCAGATAATAGGTCCCTAGCAGCGGCGGTGCTGATCAGAGTATGTGCACCTTACTCTGTGACAGATACTGCCCAGCTCCCCTCCAAAAGCACGCTGCCGGGAGTCTGTGAGAGGGAAGCTGGTCCTCAGCCAAGCCGGCCACCAACCAGCCTTGGGGTTTGGACCTCTTTTCCCTTAGAAGTAAAACCAAAGGGCTGGCCTAGATGCCCTCCCTGGTTCCTAAATGCCTAACTCTATAGCTCGAATGGTGGCGGTTCCAGCCCATGCTTTTGGTGGACAGAGTGGGGGACAGGTGACAGCCACCTGCTCCACGTTCAGCAAGGCAGGCTCGGAGGGGCAGAGGAGCAAAACAACCTCCACACGCACCTTGTCTGAGGTGAGGTCAGCAGAAAACACTCAGCAAAGACCCAAACTCTGTATATATATATAATGAGTTTGTGCAATTGCTATGATGGTGATTTTCATTATTAGAGTATCATCTATTAAGTGTCGTCACAGTGATGGAGTCGAGGAGCGAGGGTCAGCCCCAGCAGGCAGGCAGGCTCCTGAGCTGGCAGCCTCGGGTGTCACATTGAGCTGTGTCAAATGTCTCGGTTTTGCCCCACCTCACTCCCACCAGTGTGCCACCTAGTGCCCTTCCCCACCCTAGTGGCCCTGGCAGACATTACAGTCCCTGAGGTACCAGGGGTGCCAGCTACACGAGTCCTGACACCTCACAAGTCTAGGGCCTGGGCCTGTGTTCACACAGGCCACCAGTGGAGTGGGGCACCTTCCGGATCCTGGAAGTCCTGAGAGAGGAAGCCAGGAGAACAGGGACCTAGAGGGGTGGCAAAGGACAGAGAGCACCACCGAAAAAGAGAGGGCACTCCCCATGACAGCCAGGTGGGCACAGGGAGGCCGACCTTGGTCCTGGGATCCCCTCTCTCATGGGCACTGGGCCGCACCCTTCTAGCCTCAGCAAACCAGGTTGGACCCTGGGACAACAACAGAGAGGCCCCATAAACAGCACCTTCCCAACTTGCTCACCCTCCCAAGTGAGCCAGCCAGGCAACATTAGCCAAACCAGGACAGGGAGCTGGAGAGGGGCCCCAAGATCCTGGTTGCCATCCTCAGGTCCCCAGACAATCAGGGAAGAACTGTGACGGGGAGGAAGGGAAGATTGGAACCCTTACCGATCCCAGCTACATGATTCCGTTTCCCTCTCCTCCTTTTGTTTATTCTTTTAAAATATTTTATTGTGAAATACAGCTTTTATAAGTAGTGTGTAAAATGTCTACGTGTAGTTTAAAGAAGACCAACAAAGCACATCCTTGTGTATTACCACCCGGTACCCCCCACCCGGTTACCCTCCTCCCTCCACAGGTACCACCACCCTGACTTCTATGAGGCTCATTCTCTTGCTTTTCTTTATCTCTTTTTTTTTGTTTTGCAGTAGACGTATTTTTTATTTTTTTAACAACTTATTGAGATGAAATTCTTATAACGTAAAATTAACCACTTTAAAGTGAACAACTCAGTGGTATTTAGTACATTCACAATGTTGTGCAGCCACACCTCTACCTAGCTATCTAGAACATTTCCATCACTAGCAGGTAAAACCCTGTACCCATTAGGCAATTTCTTCCCATTTTCCCTTCCCCCACCCCCTGAAAACCACCAATTTGTGTTTCTATGTCTGTCTCTATGAATTTATCTATTCTGGATATTTAATCTAAATAGAATCATACAATAGGCGACCTTCTGTAATTGGCTTCTTGCACTCAGCATAACATTTTCAAGGTTCATCCACATTACAGCATGTGTCAGTACTTTATTCCTTTTCTTGGCTGAATAATATTCTATTGTAAGGATATGCCATAATTTGTTTATCCATTCATTCATTCATGGGCATTTGAGCCATTTCTATCTTTTGGCTGTTGTGAATAGTGCTACTATGAACATGAGTGTACATATACTTGTTTGAGTACCTGTTTCCAATTTTGGGGGGTATATAACTTGGAGTGGAATTGCTGGGTTATACGGTAACTCTACATTTAGCTTTTTAAGGAACCGCCAAACTCTTTTCCAAAGTGGCTGTACCGTTTTACATTTCCACAAGCAGTGTATGAGGGTTCCAATTTCTCCACATCCTTGACAATACTTATTACTGCTCTTTGTTTTGGGGGGCTTATTTATTACAGCCATCCTAGTAACAGTGAAGTGGTACTTTGTGGTTTTGATTTGCGCTTCCCTAATGACTAGTGGTATTGAACATCTTTTCATGTTCTTGTTGGCCATTTGCATATCTTCCTTGGACAAAGGTTTATTTGAGTCCTTTTCCCATTTTTAAATTGGATTGTTTCTCTTTTTGTTATTGAGTTTTAAAGTTCTTCATGTATTTTGGATACTACGCCCTTGTCAAATATATGATTTGCAAATATGGTCTTCCATTCTGTAGGTTGTCTTTTCACTTTCTTGACAGTATCCTTTGAAGTATAAATATTTTTAATTTTGATGAAGTCCAGTTTTTCTATTTCTTCTTCTGTTGCTCAAGCTTTTGGTATCATGTCTATGAATCCATTGCCAAATGCAAGGTCACAAAGATTTATCCTTGTGTTTTTTTTCTAAGGGTTTTATGGTTTTAGCTCTTAGACATTTATGTCTGATCCATCTTGAGTTAATTTTTGTATGTGATGTGAGATAGGGGTCCAATTCCATTCTTTTGCATGTGGCTATCCAGTTTTCCCAGCACCATTTGTTGAAAAGACTGTGCTTTCCTGCATTGAACGGTCTTGGTGCCCTCGTCAAAAATCAATTCGCCATAGATGTGTGGGTTTATTTCTGGACTTTCAATCCTATTCATCTATCTTTATGCCAGTACCACACTCTTTTGGTTACTGGAGCTTTGAAATGTTGAAAGCAGGAAATTTGAGTCCTCCAACTTTGTTCTTCTCTTTTCAAGATGACTTCCACTATCAGAGCCCCTTGCAATTCTTTATGAATTTGAGGATTGGCTTTTCCATTTCTGCAAAAAAGCACATTGAAATTTTGATAGGGATTGCACTGAATCTGTAGACTACCTTGAGTAGTGTTGCCATCTTAGCAATATTAAGTCTTCCAATTCATGAATATGGAATGTCTTCCCATTTATTTAGGTCTCCTTTCTTTCAGCAATGTCTTGTAGTTTTCAGCATACAAGTCTTTCACCTCCTTGGTTAAATTTACTCCTAGATATTTTATTCTTTTTGATGCTATTATACATGGAATTGTTCTCTTAATTTCCTTTTTGGATTATTCATTCCTGGTATTTAGAAACACAACCAATTTTTGTGTTTTGATCTCGTACCTTCAAACTTTGCTGAACTCGTTTATTAGCTGTAATAGCTTTTCTGTGGATTTTTTGGGAGTTTTGCTATCATTTTATTCTGGACTTCATCTGTATCCCTACACAATTCATTGTTTAGCTTCACCTGCTTCTGAACTTTATATAAATAGAATGACACTGTGTGTGTCTTTGGGGACTTGTTTCTTTTGCTTTGTGTTATGTTTTGAGAGTCATAGGTAGCTACAGTTTGTCTATTTTCCCTGCCGTATAACATTCCCTTGTGTGAATATATGGTGATGTACTTATAGATCCTACTGCAGATGGGCATCTGGGTTGCTGTCTGTTGAGGCTCTCAATAACAGTGCTGATGTGAACACACGTGTAGGGTCTTCTGGTGCACATGTGCACGAGCACGTTTGGAGTAAACCTCAGTGCAGAACTGCTGGACTGTGGGTCGCTTGCCTGCTCTGCTTCCCCAGACAAGGCCAAACTGTTTTGTCCTCCTTAAAGGGAGGAGCTCAAAAGCATCTGCCCATTTTGGAGAAAATATTTTCAGTCTGCCAGAGGCGACAGATGTGTGATGAGGGACGGGGCCATGCAGAGGGGTCAGGCCCAGCGGCATGATCAGGAGACTGGCCAGGGCTGGTGGCTCTACCATGATGCTTTTTCTCCTCTCTCAATGCCCACTCACCTCCCAGAGCCCGTACCAAGGCCCTAGCCCTCCACCACCTCAGTTTCCTCAACTGTAAAAACCACAGTGAGGGAGCATGTGGTCTCTGCATACCCCACCACCACTGCATCTCGGTTCTGTGCGTCGGTCACTGTGACCACCACAGTAGAGAAATGGGATTCGGCGCTCTGCCTTGTTCTGCTGTTCCCTCTTCCAAGAAGACCTTTTCCCATCACTCCTGTGCCAGACAAAACTCTCCTCATGCCTTGAGGAGGAGCCAAATGACCCCTCCCTGCCTACTCTACCCAGCAAGGCGCTCCCTGTCTTCCAGAGAGAAGTACCTGCTCCTCCTCTGCTCTGTCCCAGCACACTGTATACTTACAGTGCCAATGTGCCCAGCTGGGACCTCCTGAGGGCTGAGTCCACCTGGAGCCAGCAGAGCCCACCACATAAGGGGGCTAGTGTGAAACACATGAATGCTGGGCTTCTTTCATGACACACAAGGTGACCAGGGCTACAAAGGCCCTGCTGAACTTTTGAAGATACATTTTCTCCGACATAACCCTCCCAAGTTGTAAATGCTGAGTCGTGTGTGGGAACACTCATCTATAAATACATGAGCAGGCCAGACACTGGCCATGAGTCACAGGTCACAACAGACCACACTGGTCAGGACAGCCCTAGAGTACACAGAAAACATGTGAACCCTGTTTGGGATGCCTCAGCCATGCCCCCCTCCTCCACGCCCAGCCTCCCACCCATCTCTCCACAGCCACTCCCACCCCAGGCCCCTCCTGCCAGTAGCACTCCCTGCGCCTTCCAAGACTGCCCCTTTCAGGAGTATCCATCAGTGCTGGCTTCCCGACTCCTTCCTCAAATCTGCCCCATCCTGGCTCTCGGTCCCTCAGAGCTGACTATTGCAAACCGGCCAATCTACACAAGTGGTGCTGAAATATGAGAGGTGCTTAGTGATCAATGCATGCTCACCGGGTCCCGGGAGCCCAGGAAACCAACAGCATAGATGATAGTGTCGTCCGCACAGAGTCGCTATGAGGACAGAGGGGGAGAACACTGGTGAAAGAAAGCCTTGGAAAAACACAAACCAAGATTTACGTCCAACGTCGTTAGGGCCAATGACTGACCTGTGAGTTCTGGAGGGAGGGGTCTCTGTCTCAACACAGCGTCCCCGATCTTGGGGATGGCTGGCCAGGCTGGACCTCAGTCTCAGTCCCACCATCCCGCTGGCCTCCTGCTTCCTCTGCTGTGGACGGCGGAATTAGAGACAATGTATTCTCAAGTCCACCCACCCTACGTGACAGATCCTGGGATTTGGGAGGAGCTGAAATCTTGCCCTTGTTACACTTCATTCAGTTGATGCTTATTTAGGGGACTTGAAAACTATTTACTGAATGCCAATCTCTGCCAGGCAACGGGCTCGAGGTTTTTTACACTTAATCATATTTAATCCCTATAAGCACCCCATCTTACAGACAAGATAATCAAGACTCAGAAAAGTTAAATAACACGGCCAAAGTCATAGAGATAAGAAGCGGAGAGTCTGGGAGCTGACTCAGGGATGTCTAAACCCAAAGTCCTTTTCTCTCCACCACGTCATCTGTTGTATTTTTACTCTAAGGGCCACCTGCAAAGCCTTAACCCAAAGAAATGACTTTAATAGTAAAACTTTCAGGCACCAGTTCAGGCCCATTGGGAAGAAAACCATGTCTTTCCAGAACATGGTTTCGCGTGGAATACACCCAGGACGCAATGACTCCTGGTGAAGCCACACAGTGGAATAGCACGCGGCTGGGGAAAGGGTGAGGGAGCTCTCCATGCAATGGTTCCGTGCTAGAGGCCCACAAATATCACTGAAGTTTCATTTTTAAAAAGTTCTTTACAAGAGTGCGTCTGTTTAAAGCAGCAGTAGGAAATGTCTGAAGGACACACACCAACTGTTAACGGGGGTTACTGCTGGAGGCTAGAGTTGGAGGGGAAAGAGAGAGAAGGAATCACTTTTTAGTTTGGATATTTCTATATCTTTCTAATTTGTTCTAATGGGCACATATTAGTTTAGGGGTTTTTGTTCATTTGTTTGTTTCTAATTGTAAGCAAAGAAAAAAACACGCCATCCTCACCCCCACCCCCATCGCCCACCATCCCATGGAAATGGCCACCCCCATCCCCACCCGGTGCTCCAGGCCAGCCCTACATTAGTCCTCCACCCTGCACCACATCAGCACCCTATGGGCCAGTCTGTTGCCCCCTCACTCAGAGGGGCAGGCAGGGGTGTACCCAGGGGTGCATTGGGGCCCAAAAGCTTATATACTTTGGGGCCACCCCTTTAAGGAAAGGAATATAAAATTATAAGTTCCAAATCAGGTTTCAGGTCTTGGAAAGGTCCTTGTAAGTGTGGAACCATGGAGCTGAAGCTTCACTGGCCTTGTGGTAAATAAATCATTCCCCAAGACCAGTGGTCCCTGTCCCTTAGTGAGCCAGGGCGGCTCTCAGGCCCGTCCCAGCCCCCATCCATCGTGCCCCAAGAATGCGCCTTCTCAGTTGTGATCCCTGTCCTCCAGCAATTGTGTGGACAAGCTTCAGGGTCAGCCTGCCACGGTCACCAGTGACCTGTCACAGGCATCATGCTGAGCCACACTGGAGTCTGTGGGAGAAGGAAAATGTGCACCCTACAGACACTTACCAAAATAGCCTCCCATATTTTGAACCACCTGGGAAAAGTTAATAAGAGCTCTACAGTGAAAAAAAACCATGACTATATATAAAGCCTCGCACTGCCCAACAAGCTGGCATGCCATTGTCAACCCACATAAAACTGCCCAGTGGGGACATGCTGGCCACACGACCCCAGAACTGTGAGCTGATTGGAAATGACCATCTCACAATAATGCAGGGTCACAAAACAAGCAAAACAGCCTGTCTAAAATTTTGATATTGTGTTCATCATAGATTTTTTGCATTGATTTTATTTTTTTAATATTGTATGAAATGTTATTTATTTTAGTTACTGAGTTTTGGGCACCCCAAAGTGAGTATATCACTGGCCTCACCCTGGCCCTGCCCATCACCCGAGAAAGGCACACCAGGCCCAACTGCATTATGCCCGTTCTGCAGCCTCCAAAAACTGATTTCTTCCACCTGTGTCCAGGTGCCAGCTCCACCATCAGAGGCCTCCCCTTTGACTTGTCTCCCCCACACTGTGAACTTGCAGTTCCTTGAGAGGTCTGGCTTGGAAGGGCCCAACCAGAGTGGCAAGAAACTGAGTGCAGCACGGGCAGTGGATATACATAACATAAAATTTACCATCTTAACCATATTTAAGAGTCCACTTCATTGGCATTAAGTACATTCACATTGTTATGCTACTATCACCATCATCCACGTCCAGAACTTTCTCATCATCCCAAACTGAAATTCCGTACCCATTAAACAATAACTCTCCATTCCACCCTTCCCCACAGCTCCTGGGAACCACCATTCTACTTTCTGTCTCTATGAATTTGACTCCTCTAGGTACTTCATACAAGTGGAATCATACAGTATTTGTCCTTTTGAGACTGGCTTATTTCACTTAGTGTAATGTTCTCCAGGGTCATCCATATTGTAGCATGTGATAGGATTTCCTTCCTTTTTAAGGTCAAATAATATTTCATTGTTTGTATATGCCACATTTTGCTCATCCATTTGTCCATCAGTGGACACTCCAGTTGCTTCCACCTTTTGGCTACTGTAAATAATGTTGCTATGAACAAGGGTGTACAAATATCTCTTTGAGACCTTGCTTTCAATTCTTTTGGGTATATGCCCAGAAGTGGAATTACTGGATCATATGATGATAAGTCTATGTTTAATTTTTGAGGCACCCCTATACTGTTTTCCATAGCAACTGCACCATTTTAAATTCCAACCAACAGTTCACAAGAGTTCCAATTTCTTCACATTCTCACCAACACTTGTTATTTTCTATTTTTTGATAGTACCCATCATAATGGTGTGAGGTGGTACCTCACTGTGGGTTTGATTTGCATTTCCCTGATGATTAGTGATGTTGAGCATCTTTTCATGTGCTGGTTGGCCATTTGCAAGTCTTCTTTGGAAAATATCTATTCAAATCCTTTGCCCACTTTTAAATCAAGTTGTTTATTTTTGTTGTTGTTGTTGAGTTGTAGGAGTTCTTTATGTAATCTGGGTATTAATCCCTTATCAGTATATGATTTGCAAATATTTCCTCCCACTCCATAGTTGTCAGCTATCTGCAATTTTTGTGTGTGTGTGTGAGGAAGATCAGCCCTGAGCTAACATCCATGCCAATCCTCCTCTTTTTTTTTTTTTTTTTGCTGAGGAAGACCGGCTCTGAGCTAACATCTATTGCCAATCCTCCTCCATTTTATTCCCCAAAGCCCCAGTAGATAGTTGCATGTCACAGTTGCACGTCCTTCTAGTTGCTGTACGTGGGATGCCACCTCAGCATGGCTGGAGAAGTGGTACATCGGTGTGCGTCGAGATCTGCACCCAGGCAGCCAGTAGTGGAGCGTGAGCACTTAACTGCTAAGCCACGGGGCCAGCCCTCGCTATCTGCATTTTTTACAACCTCCCCCAAACCACACTTTGAGGAACACTGGCACAGACTCTGTGGATTCCTTTCCAGAAGCAGGTTTCTGGGTCAGGTTCCACATAGAAGCAGGGCCCAAGGGGAGGAGGCAGGCAGAAGGGCTAGCCCTACTCAGCCCCTGGTGGCCCATTCTAGGAGAGGTGGCAGCCCTCACCTGAATGCCCACCAGAGACAAGTCTCCAGCACTGGAAGGAGAAGAGACCTATAAGAGTGCAGTTTCTGGCACCTGGAAACTGGTGGCTTCCCCCAATTACAGAGCAAGGCATATCCCTGTGCACCACCTCCTTCAAAAGTATGATCCCAAAAAGCAGGAGCCACCCCCACGCCCATCCTATAATGGGAAAGACTCGCCACTCCTACCTATAAAGCACAGCTTGTGTTTAGAAGTGCCCACGTGGCTTCCCTTGATATGACCCTGTAAGTAGGGAGCAGAGACATCCGACATCGGGCAGGCATGTGATTTGCAGGAGCTATCTGCTCAGCTGGCTCTGCTAGAGCTGGGACTAGAAGCTGACCTTGGCTGCCTTCCCTTTTCTCCCTTTCTCTCTCTTGCCAACCATCTTAGCTAGTTCCCAATAGTTCACCCCTTTCGCCAAGCTCATTAGAGAGCCCTTAGCTGGAGTATGAACACTAGTGTTCCTGGTGCATCAGCCCTCATTTGTGGGGGTGAGAGGATTAGATATCCCATTACATGGTCCATTTTTGTTTCCTCTCCTCCTCCAAACGGTCCAAGATAAGAGGATGTCTGAGTTGATCCCACAAGGCCTCCATTCCAGAATATCACAGTCTCAATGTGGGTCTGGGGTCTTTCTCTGCATCTATGAGACCTGAGGCTCCTTCCTGTCAACAGTAAAGAGATGAGCAAATATCAAAGACTCAGTAGCCTAAATCCCAGCTGCGGTCTGTGTGGTCAACATAGCTGTATAATTAGGTATCTGGATCGCTCTGCTGCAGCCCTCCTCTTGTTTTGTTTTGGTTTGGTTTTTCCTCCTAATTGTCTACTTGCATTTGCTCAGGGCTAACTAACAACCATCCTGCGTTCTACCCAAAGGTCAGCAGCCCCCTCATTTCCGGTGAGGTCAGCCTGGCAGGCAGCAGGTGTGGGAAGTGTTCCTGGCCTCTGGCCAGCACCACCTTGAATTGAGACACTATCTTACGGGATTTGACTGCATCAACAATGATAATTCCCAAAACAAACGGGCATGTGTTCACATTTTAACAGCAAAACCCAGACAATTTTGATGAAATCTATACAGCAAATTCTGGTAAAACTTTCTATTATAGCAGCCATTCGGGCTGCTATAATAGAATACTACAGTCTGTAAACAACAGATATTTATTTCTCATAGCTCTGGAGGCTGGAAGTCCAAGATCAAGGTGCCGGCAGATTCTGGTGTCTGGTGAGAGCCTGCTTCCTGATTCATATGGCCATCTTCTCCCTGTGTCCTCACATGGTGGAATGGCCGAGATGGCTCCCTGGGGTCTCTTTTATAAGGGCACTAATGCCATTCATGAGGGCTCCGCCCTCCTGACCTAACCACCTCCAAAAGCCCCACCTCTTAATACCATCACCCTGGAGGGTTAGGTTTCAACATATGAATTTCGGGGAAGACGTTCAGTCCAATGCAACTTTCATTCTACAAGTGTAGAAAAAAATGTGATGTTTTTGTAATTGTGAATTAAAACTACTAGTTAGCGTTAGAGATGTGTCCTATGATTCCACTATTTGCAATCGCAGCTTAAAATATACGTAAATCTAAGATGATGGAATGGCAACCAGCAGTGCTACTGGAAAATTTAAACGTTAGTGATGCTGCAAAAATACCAGGGCTGTGACTCTGAGGCTGGACCCCGGGAGCTGGCTGCCATTGGGAGTCCCTGGGCTCAGAAGCTTCCTCACACTGGCCGGGCACCCTGGGCACATTCTCTTTTTCCTTTTAAAATCAGCTATATTTTTCCTTAGAAAATTAAAAAAACAATGTAGACAAAGAAGAAATTAAAGAAAAAATCCTGCATCCCCTACCACAACCGCAAACTTAACAAGTTAATGAGTTGCCTTCTTCTTTTCCTAGCCTTATTCAGTCTTCCCTTTAAAAAGAAAAATATCTTCATAGCAGTATTATTTACAATAGCCAAAAAGCAGCAACAACCCAAACGTCCATCAATTACTGAATTCACGCAATGGAATACTACTGCGGCATAAAAGAATGAAGTACTGACATGCTACAATATGGATGAACCTTGAAAACGTCATGCTAAGTGAAAGAAGCCAGACACAAAAAACCACATAGTGTATGATTCCATTTACGTAAAATGTCCAGAATAGGCAAATCCACAGAGACAGAAAGTAGATTAGCGGTTGCTTAGGGCTGGAGGCAGGGGGCGGGAGGAATGGGGAGTGACTGCCAACAGGTGAGGGACTTTTCTGGGGGATGATGAACATGCTCTAGAATTAGATAGTGGTGATGTTACACAATCTTAGGAATATACTAAAAAATGACTGGCCGCACACTTTAAAAGGTGAATTTTAGGGTATGTGGATTAATTTCAGTTTTAAAAAGAAGTACAAAGAAAAAGCTCACTTCCTTTGGCCTAAAGATCCAGCTCTGTTTCCGGGACTCCAGTCTAGAGGATCGATCCCAGGGTCCCAGGGAGGACCCCTGGATGGAAGAGCTAGGGGAGAGGGCACCCTGACCCCGGGGAGGAGGTCGGCTGTGGCGACCCCCAACATTTCCTGCAGGCCAGCCCTGTCACCTCCTGGGGGCTGTGACGATAAAGCACAGGAAATTGGGTCTTAAAGCTCTTCCAAGCACTATGTCGTTTGAGTCTCACCCCAGCTTATAGCACAGACATGGGGGGCATTATTGTGCTCATTTTACAGATGTAATATCTGTGGCCCAGAAAGGCGAGGGGCGGCCAGAGTGGGCCCGCAGCCTGGGGTTCCTACCTGTTTTCTTTGCAGTGTGGTTGGGTTTGGCCCAAGAGTCTCCCAGAGGGGCCAGAGCAGTGAGTCCCAGCCAAACCACCCAGAAATGGCCTGTTGGACATGCCAGGGCCTCCCACAGCCCTGGGGGTGAGTGGGTGGAGGGTGGAGCGGGAAGGAACGATTGTGGGGTTTTACTCCTTTGTGCACAGGAAGATGGGTGGTTTGTGCCAGTGCTTTGGCAAGAGAGGCTGTTTGATCCTCTGGGATGGAGAGTTCCCAGGCACACAGGTGCCCCCGAAGCCAGGCAAGCGCAGGTCCGTGGTACGTGTGGGGACCCACAGCCACTTGCAGCTGTGCCGGGACGTCGGCCAGAGTTCTCACGTATCGTGGGCGTCCCAGAGAAGCCAGAAGTCAAGGTTTTCACACTGTACTCTCCCTCTCGGTTAATAAGGGCAGCTAACTCTTCTCTTCCTACAAGGGTCAAACCAAGTCCACGTGTGGGCCACATGCAGCCGGCTCTAAATAGACACATGAGACAGGCGGTTTCTTTCAGCTAAACTGGTCCACACATCAGTCATTTCACTGTGGGGTTTGCTGTTAATTTTGGCCCAAGAAACAGAGACACTGAGTAAACAGAGACTCGCCTAGCAGCAAACCACCTCTTACTTTCGGAAAGCCACTTCCCTCCGCGGAGTCAGCCCAAGCCAGAAGCCACGCCCTGTCGCCCCGCCCCCGTCCCCCCCCCTCCCCCCTCCCCCTAGTCGTCCCAGCCCTGCCCTCCCTCCTGTCGCCCCGCCCCACCCCAACCTTCACAAGAGTGTCTGCCTGCAGCCTCCTCCTCCCTCCCGCACCCGTCTTTATAGGGTCATCCCCTTGCGTGTGTCCAGGTCCCAGAAGATCACATTCTCCTGACTCCTCGCGCCCCTCGGCTCCCACCACTTCTCGGCTCCCCTTCACAGGAAACTTCTCACAGGGGCTGGTACTGGCTGTCCACGCTGCCTCAGGCCCTTTGCTCTAAATCTCGGTTCAAGTCCAGAGGATAATATAACAATAAGCGTCTGAGTGACCATCACCTAGATTGTACAAAGGTTACCTTGGTCACGTGTGTAGCAGATATTTCTTTCCTTTTTTCTTTCTTTATCAAAAAAACAAAAACAAACAAGCAAAAACGAGCTAGCAGACCACCCAGTTCCCGGGCTCTTCAGCCCACTCCCCTCTTGACTTTCCTCCCACAAACTGGCGTGGCCCATTGTGGACAAGTGGTCCTTGGCAGGGGGGCCGCCAAGGGTCCAGGGACACTGTGCCTGTGTCCACCTCCCTGGCCTTTCTTCTGCAGCCCCCTCCTCTGCTCCTCAGGGCTCAGTGCTGGGCCGCATTTCTCTCTTCTGTCTGCAGTCTTTCTGTCAGCAAACCCGGTGCTTCTCATTTTAGATACCACCTACACACTGAGTCCCAAACCTGTGCAACCAGCAGCTATGGGACACCTCTGATGTACCTGGAGGTCCAGTGGGCACCTGGAGCCTAAGATGTCCACAGCAGAAGGCTTGACTTTCCTCCCCAAACCTATTCCCAAACTGTCCCACCTCCATAAATTGCATTGCTAGCCACCCAGTCCCAAAACCAGAAACCCAGGGTCATTACTGGGTTCCTCCCCTTCCTTCATCCCCATCAGCAGCAGATCCATTCCCTTTCCATCCACGCCCACCAAATATCTCCAGTCTGCCTACCCTGCTCCACCTCCCCTGTTCCCAGGCTAGTCCAGGCCTCAAACATCTCTTGCCTGGACCACACTCCAGTCTTCCTGTTGGTGCCCTGCCTCCCCTTTGCCCACCTATAATTCATTCTCATAAGTTCATGTTACTCCCTTCCTCACCAGTTACTATGACCTAAAGTTCCTGCAGAATGTGCCCCACCTGCCCCTCCAGTCCCACATTAGGCCACATTCCTAATCCATGCCCCTTGGCAACCACCCCCAGCTCTTCCTGCCACAGGGCTTTTGCACATGCTATTCCCTCACCCTAGAATTCTCTTCTGGTCTTTCAGTTCTCAGTGTAAATGTGTAATGTGTTCAGCAAAGACTTCCCAATCTAATGAGGCCACCCCCCCACCCCACATGCACACCCCTACTCTATCACACCTTCTTCTTTATTCCTTCATATTCTTACCTCAATCTGCAATGCTCTGGTTTATTTGCTGCCTGGCTTGTTACCTGTTAGCTGACCACAGTGGAAGCAACAAGAGGGCAGGGCCATGACTATCCGGCTCACCTGCACCCCCAGCCCATAGTCCTGCACCCAGTCCCATGCCAGCCGCCTGGTGGGCACTCACAAAACACCTGGAACGTGAGTATATGGCAGCCTAGTCTCTGCCTGCACTTCACTTACCCAGAGAAATCCCCACCAAAATGTTCATGTCTTGGTGGGCCCTTTCCTGCTCCTCCACAGCCCATCTCCATCCTCCTCAGATGAGGGGTAGCACAAGGAACCTGTCCTCTCCCCTCCTTTCCTTCACCTACCTGCTCTTTGGCACACCCCTCCCCCTCAGCCACCCCATTCCCCTCCCTCATCCCTCCACTCTCCACACCCATCCTCACTCCCCCTGCTTTGCACATGCATTCCACCCACTCCAACACTCCCTGGCCCCAAACGTTCCGTCCCCATTTTCACACTTTGCCCATCCTTTGAGGCTTAGCTCAAGCACTTACCCCTTCTGAACTCCCGGCCCCTGGTGGTTTTTGAACCACCACTTGAAGCCTTGATGATAGACTGACTCTATTTCTGTCATGCATCTTACCATCCTGTGATAAAAATAATAACCAGGATTTCCGTTTACATCTAGTACCTCCTAAATACTGTACAAGTGTGATCGCTGCTGAAGCTCAAAACTATGCAAAACAGTTTCCATTTCAGAGATGAGAAAGTCACAGCTCAGAGGGCGGGGGGAGCATGATTGCGGCACCACCGCTGTGTCCCCTCCCTAAGCCTAAGGGGACAGACTCCCAGTGGGACAGGTGCTCTTGCAGCTCAGGTTGTAATCCCCAGTACCAATGTTCCAGTTACTGCCCCAAGGCGTTTATAATAACCACTTCTGATGGACAGAAATATTTCAGATGAATGGTCAATACGTAACCAACAGCAGGGGGGCAGAGGAGGGGATCTAAAGGGTTTATCAATGAACCACAGGAGGCTCTGCTCACCTTTCGTTTCACCAGGACATGCTTTGCAAGATTCCATGGCTCTTTGTTATCACCTTTGCATTACTCAGCCATGGAGCGTGGCAAGGCGGAAGGGGAAGGAGGAATGTTTGACTGAAGCGTCCTCCACCCATTGCCTTTCACCAGCATCGGTGCCTCTGGGCAGCCATTCAGGAGGCAGAGCTCCTCCCCGAGGAGAGCAGAGACTATCCTTGGATGACCTGGATTACCTCCCTTCTGCTCTGTGAGTGAGTGCACCGCTGGGTGACTGTGGGCCCAGGGGACAAGGCTGCTGCGGGCAGTGTTGACAAGGGCTGAGCTGCCCGGGCAGTGCTCTACCCAGGTGATCTATTCATTCACTTAGTCATTACAGGATACTGAGCACCTCTCCGCCAGGCACTCGTGGAGGCACTGGAGATACAGCAGAGAACTGAACAGGGCTGCGGCTTTTGTGGCTGTTCTGGGAGGAGAGAAGAGAAGGAGGAGGTCAGTGGGATGAAGTGTGTGAAGGATAGGAAGCAGGGGTTGGGGGTAAGATGAGGAGTCAGAGAGCCTCCTCCAAGAGGGAACATTTAAGTAGAGACTGGAACACTGTGAGGGCCTGATTTGTGTGTCTTACTTCTCCAAAAAAGATTGCAGGCAGACAGTGGCTCTTGTACCTGTCGTTTATCCTCAGAAGATTCTAGAACATTTCTGGAGACTCAGCAGTAACTTGGAATTTTGAACTGAGGATATTCTTCTTAACTAAACTTTAAAAAAATCAATAGCTAATACTAAAGCAAAGCACTTTTCTCCCCCAGGGAAAGTATGTTAGTCACATGCTAGCTTTTTCATTAGAAAAAACATAGATTTTCGGTGAAGCAGAGGGAAGTGGGTTGAGCCTGGAGTACGCTGTGGCCACCAGCTGCTGCACTTGCCCGAGGCCACAAGCAGGGGCTGGTGCTGGGCACTCTGAAAAGCCCTCCTCCTGAGTTTGGAGGGCAATATGGAAGGTCGTTGCTCCCGGAGGGGTCACAGATGCCCTCCACCTGCACTGAGGAGAGTGGGGACACTCCGGGATGGAGGCGTTTAAAGCCTGTCTGTGACAGAACAGACATCAATAAAAACGAGGGGCACTTGACCGCTTTCCAAGCTCTTCACCCACCTCAGCATATTGAACCCGTAGGGCAGGTGGCAATGCCCCCTTTTGATGATGTGGGATCTAGGCCTAGTTGTTCAGAGGCTGGACATTGATTTTCTGATTTCCCACACTGTGTTGGCATGGGTTTCCTGGGAAGTGCGCGCTTGCTGCTTTCTTATGCTAGGGAGGCTGAGAGGAAGGGCCTGTAGGGCAGGCAGACAGGGCGGGGCCTAGAGAGATGGAAGCACATGCCGTGGTCATGTCTATAGCCTCTAGAACCATTCCCCAGTCTTTCCTTGTCTTTCATGGCCTTGACATTTTTGAAGAATATAGGTCGGTTATTTTGTAGGATGCCCCTCAATTTGGGGTGTCTGAGGTTTCCTCCGGACTAGATTCAGGTCATGCATTTTTGGCATTTTTATTCTTTTCAGTGCATTTCATCAGGAGGCTCATGGTGAATATCTGTGCCGTTACTGGTGATGCTCACTTTGTTTTAAGTGGTGTTCACCAGATTTCTCCACTGTAAAGTTACTAATTTCCCCTTTGTACTTGTTAACATCTATGGGAGATACTTTGAGATTATGTAAGCGTACTGTTAACTCTTCAAACTTTTACCACGACTTTCAGTGTTCAGAAAGACTCGTGATGGTTGCCACATGGTGGTCTTCTAATTCCAGCATTCCTTCTGCATTTGTTAGGTGACTTTCCACTGGAAGAAAGAGCTTCCCCATTTTCCCAATGTATTTTTTTATGTGTGGATTTATATCAGTGTGGATTCATGGATCCTTATTTCAGTCAAAGGGTTATAATTCTTTATTGTGATCATTTATTTTCATACTCAAGTTATCCCAGATAAAGCCAGTGAAAGCCCCTTCAAAGTGGCTTCTGTGTTCTTTTGACAAACTCCCATGTCAGAAGTAAACACTTCCTTACTTTCTGGCACAAGATGTTCCAGGCTCTCCTTGCACTTTCCCTGCCGCAGCCCTGAATTCAGTCATTTCTCTAAGGTGCTCAGGTTTCTTTTCATGAAGAATGGTATTTAGAAACCAGTATTTGAGCACTAGGTATCCTCATTGCTGTCAGGGTTATTGCTGCTAGGCCCTTTCAGTGGATAGAGCCAGGAAACATATGAAGGGATATGCACACAGACATCCACATGTATGTGTGATAGGCACGTGATCCCAATGACCCCGGCCTCCTGATATTCATGCCTTGTGGAACTGTTGTGTGGGTCCCAGCCTGTTGATAATGATGCTCTCAGCTAGGAATGCCTGAGGCACTCCCCTGGGCCTATATTACTCTTGGCGAGCCCTCACAGACATTTCCCCACTCTGGGATGAATATTGTGACCGGACTGGGCCTTGTGGTTCCTATTATGTTTGCAAGATGCACTTCAGAAAAAACCAAGGGAACTTTGAGGAACAAGATTTATTACTCACAGGTCCTGAAGGGTACACGGCACACCTGGGGACCACACAGCAAGGTTATGGGGTATATAGAGACAGA
The DNA here is from genome assembly GCF_020826845.1 of Diceros bicornis minor. Classification (NCBI taxonomy): domain Eukaryota; kingdom Metazoa; phylum Chordata; class Mammalia; order Perissodactyla; family Rhinocerotidae; genus Diceros; species Diceros bicornis. Next base: position 78,521,214 of record NC_080744.1, read on the forward strand.
GAGTGTGGACCTGGAGCTCCACCTTTGTTAGGGTCTGAAGGCAGGGCGTCTAGGGTTTCAAAAGTTCGTTCTCTATGGGATAATTTAAAGCATAAGAGGGGAAGTAGGGTGTGCGAGGGAGAAGCAGGGTCAATCAAGCGTCAGTTGTCTAGGTCACCCAGAGCTTTCTGAGTGAGGGACCCTCATGGGTGGGGACGGCCTAATTCTTCATCTGGTTGTTTTGCTAGTAGCTGTGTCTTAGAGCTGGCGATATGTTTATTCAAGACGGATGTCTTTTGAAATGGATGCCTCAGCAACCAAAAGCCTAAAGTCCAGCACTTACACTACAGTCATCCTCTCCCCTCGAGTGTGGGCTGGACCAGGTGTCTCACTTCTAATGCATACAATACAGCAAAAGTGAGGGAATGTTGCTTAAGATATTAGGTTATAAAGAGACTGTGACTTCGGTCTTGGATGCCTCTTGTGCTCCTCACTCTGATGGAGGTCACCTGCCATGCTGTGAGCTGCCCCATGGAGAGGCTCACACGGCAGGAACTGAGGGAAGTGTTGGGCCAACAACCCTTGAGAGGGGCTGAATCTCACCAACAACAACATGAGTGAGCTTGGAAATGGCTCCGCCCCAGTCACATTCCTTCAGATGAGACCCTAGTCCCCACCCAGAGCTTGACTGAATCCTGTGACAGACCCAGAGTCAGAAGCACCCAGCTAAGCCACATCCAATTCCTGGTCCATGGAAACTGTGAGATAATAAATGTTTGTTGTTTTAAGACACTAAGTTTTAGAGAGATTTGTTATGCTAAGCAATAGATGACTAATATGATATGTTGTGTATACTTGGTGTGTGTGTGTGTGTGTGTTTGTGTGTGTGTTTGTGTGTGTGTTTAGAGAGAAAGGGACCACACACTCACCTATATCTGTTTTTATATCTGTCTGTCTCTACGTATTACAAACCATGGGTTTATACTGATAATTTCAGTTTCAGTCCAATGCTGCAGGGACTCATTCTAACCTTCCCCCTTTCCATATTTGTAACTCCCTTCTCCAACAGTGAGAAACCCAGCTCCCATAATCCACAATATATTGACTTATTTGTTCAGTCCTAGAATACACAGGAAGTAGTTTCAGAATTGCTATCCTATGTCTCTGTGGAAAAGTAGCCTACTCATGGGAGTTCAATATTTGTTTAGAGTTCTTGTTGTCTTTAGTTGAAGGCATATAGTCCAAATACTGTGAACTCTGTGTTTTCTTTTTAAAAAAAGATGTGCTCTGCTGGCTTCTCTGGGAAGTAAGGAGTGAAAAGCAAAAAGATAAAGCACGTTTTCTTTCCAGACAGCAAATGCTCTGCTTGGCTGTGCTGCACCGGATTGTTGTAACTTCTGTGTGAGACGGGCTGGGCAGGGACTTCAGAGGCTGGCCACTCTGAGCTTTCTCCTCTGGCCCGATGCTGCCCTTTCCTCTCACTAGCAATGCAGTTTTCATGCAGTCATTAAGTTATTTGGAGAGGAAAGTGTACAGTGTTGCTTTTTGAAGGCCCCTGGGGAAGGTTTTGAATTATAATCACTCCCATTATTCAAAAAGAAACCAAGTGACCAGCTGACTCTCAGAAAGGCTCAGTTTGGGTGGGACTCATAGGTTCTTCCAGAAAGAAGGAAACCTGGATTGGATCATCTCTGCATGGCTGGGACTGGGGCCAGGCTTTCTGGTGCAGAGCAACAAAAGTGGCATCAGGTCCTTGACATGACCTCATGGGGGAGGACCTCTGTGACACGGGGTTGTCACTGCCACCCTCCGAGGAGGTGGCATCCACAGAGACAAGGGAGCCCCCAGATCAGCATTGCTGCCCGAGTGGGTGGGGGTGGCCAGGAGGGCAGCACCAAGTCTTGTCCCACTAGACACCTCAGGTCACAGGTCACACTGTGATGCACCCCTTGGAGACTCTGGGAGAGTGGCCAAGGACATTATCTCTGCCCTCCACAGTTTCTTCAAGAGCTGACTCAGAATTCTACAAGTTTCACACGCTAGGCTGCTCCATTTCCTTGTGCCTGCCAACCCACCCCACTAGGACCCCAGAGACACACACACAGACACACACACACCCCCACACACATTATACACACACTACATAATACATACCACACACGCCACATGCATAACACACACCACACATATTGCACACATCTACAACTCATCACACGTATACACACCACACATATCATATCCCACACAAATACACACCACACACATACACACCCATCACACATGTACACACATCACACCACACACACATACATATACACCATACACTCTACACACATACATTGTACACACACATGCAAACCATGTATACAAATACATCACACAAGCACACATGTCACATGTACACAAATACCACGACACACACTGAGCCAGGCCTCAAGGAGACAGAGGGAAGGGCGCTGGCTCCCTGGTGAGGTGAACGGGCTTTCTCCCTGCCTCCTTCTGCTCCAGGAAGTGGTCTGTGCTGCCCCACCCCCTTCAGCCCACACGCAGTCTCCACCCCTTATCTGACATTTCTAGGTGGTGAATGAAGCTTGCCCTGAAGTTTTTCTCCTCACAAGTCCCCACAGCACCCAGCACAGCACCTTGCACAAACAACATCTTCAACAAATGGATATAATGAATTAGGGTTCAGCAAATGAAAAATGATAGCACTTAATTATCAGAGTGGCAGAACTATGGATGGTTTGCTTGTTTTTTAAAAATTTGTTTTATTTCACCTTTTCATTTTGGGTAAACTTTTTATATTTTTGAATAGATAATACATTTACATATTTCAAAATTTTAAAGGGGAAAACTTGCATCCACACAAAAACCTGCACATGGATGTTTATAGCAGCCTTAATTCATAATTGCCAAACCTAGAAGCGACCAACTGCAGTGGGTGAATGAATAAATAAACTGTGGTACATCTAGAGGATGTAAAATTATTCAACACTAAACAGAAATGAGCTATCAAGCTATGGAAAGGCATGGAAGAAACTTCCATGCATGTTATTAAGTGAAAGAAGCCAGTATGAAAAGGCTACATACCTTATGATTCCAACTATAAGATATACTGGAAAAGGTAAAACTGTGAAGACAGTAAAAAGATCAGTGGTTACCAGGGTTTGCAGGGGAGGAAGGGATGAGTAGGTGGAGCACAGAGGACTTTTAGGACAGTGAAAACACTCCATATGATTCTATAATGATGAATACATGTCATCATACATTTGTCCAAATCCACGGAATGTACAACACCAAGGGTGACCCCTAATGTAAACTATAGACTTTGAGTGATAATGATGTGTCAATGTAGGTTCATCTTGGGTAAAAAATGTACCATTCTGGTGAGTGATGTGGATAATGAGAGAGGCTATGCGTGTGTCGGGGTGGGGGGCATATGAGACATCTCTGTACCTCCCTCCCAAGTTTGTTACAAACCTAAAACTGCTCTAAAAAATTGTCTTAAAAATTTTTTAAAGGGCACCAAGGCTATGGGTATCTTCTTCCATTCATGTCCCCCAGGCCTCCAGATCCCACCCTGGAGGGAACCAGTGTTAGCTGCTGTTAGTGCATTTGCATATTAACATTTATTATATTTATATTATATTAACATTTCTCCCCTCTAACAGAATGACAGTACTCTAGAAATTATCCCATCTTGCTTTTTCACTTACTATAGCTCAGTGATCTTTCCCTATTGATATAGAGAGAATGTCTTACTCTTTTTTTATAGTTGCAGAGAATTGCATTGATACTGTTCCCTAACACAGTTAAAATCCTACAGATGGACAGTAGGTGACTTCAAGTCTTCTGACATCATAAACAGTGATGTAATGAATAACCTTGTGCATGTGTCATTTTGTATGTGTTCAGGCATATCTGTAGAACAAAATCCTAAAAGTGGAATTGCTGGGTCAAGAGGTACATGCTTTGTAATTTTGATAAATTATTGCCAAATTGCCCTCGATAGAGACTGTACCAATTTCTAGCTCCAGCAGCCGTGTTATATGAGTACCCGTTTCCTCACAACCTTCAATATTTTAAATTACAAAACTAAGATCCAGTCACTCTGAACACCAGTTAGAGAGTCCACTTATAAAATTACTATGGTGTGTGGGGGCCTGGAAGTCTGGAGATGAGATTCTTGAGAGCAAAACAAAGACCTAATTGGAGACTTGCAGACTGTGTCAGCTTCTAGTAACTCGCGTTCACACCACAGCTCCTCTGGACACCGGCTTACTCCAGGGGGGCATCATTCCCCTCTTTGCAGACTTCAGCTTGCATGCAAAGCCTAGGTTTTGTAGCTCTATGGAAACCATGAATACTTACTTCCCAGGCATTTTTCTTTGAAGGAACCAGAGCTAAGATCCTTGAAGACTTGCATCCATTTGCATCACAACTGGCGATGTCTATTCAGATGTTTTGGGCAGACTTCCTGTTAATGGTATAATAATTTTATAAAAGTAAAAGAACGAACTCTGATGATCACTTGGGAATATATTGGTCTAATTTCCACTTCTTTCTTCTCCAGGGGCAGAAAGCTTGGATAGAAAGAACCTTTTGCAAACAGGAATGTATCTTTGTAATTCCCAGTACTAAAGACCCTAACAGGTAAATTGGAAGCTATAATTAAGACATTATCCAAACCAGCATTTGTCCACCAATTGCCAGCAACTATTCTTCTAGTGTTTGTGGGAGGGGGGAGAAGAGTCAAGAAGGATGGCCAGAATCTATTCCCCACCTGAGTCATTAACCAGGGAGTCACTTGGGCTAATAAGCTCCTCTGTTAAGATGCAAATAGCCTCAGGAAAGAGTTACTTGTCCACCACTCACTCTAGAATGAACTCTCTTAACCAGATGGGCCCGCTGTTTTCCTCTTAGCCTTGGTGAGATCAAGGAGCTGAGGGCTTTAGACAGATTTCCAGGGTATCTTCTGGGCCTCTTTGTTAGTTTCATAATGTATTTAGATGAAAAGGAACTTCCATCACAGAAAAGATCTGAGTGGTTAAGGGAACTAGATGTAACTTTATGAAAGGGTTTATTTTGTACACAAAATGTCAAACAATTTCATCTGCCTACATGAAAATACACCTGTTATAAACTGAACAGATGGCCTTCTAAAGCCATGAAAGTGATCAGAGATGAATTTAGCTAAACTTCTCATCTCTGAGGGCAAAAGCTAGGAGGCTGAGTTTGGAGGGCTGCAGGGAATGGTTTATTTGTACGTTCACCCAATGTGAAATCCGTGCAGGAAGGACCACTGACGCGGGGTGCAGACTCTTAGAGATCACCTGGTTCAAGTTTATTTGACACATGCAACTTCAGCCCCCACATTCCCAAGCTTGCCCCCTTCACCACCACCCTGTGGATTCCTCTCCCTGCTTAAGCCTTAGTGATTACCCCCCAAGGCAAGAAACACCACTATGGGACAATGCCAATGATCATAAGTCTTCCCTTTGTTGCACCTAAAGGTCCTTCCTTATTTCTGTGGCACCCAGACCCTCCTTGGTGGAAACTATCTATGCCAGCCCTCCTTAGCACCTGCCAGCACTGCAGTCCCCACACAGCCAAGTAGCTAAGCATCAGAAGGAGCAGAAAGGGCTTGAGGAGCTCACACATGAGACCCCGCTGTGAGCTCCATGCATTCTCTAGCATGGGCTGAAAAACCTGGAATGAAAAAAACAACCATTTAAAGCCCCTGGAAATGGTCCCAAGGGCCAACAGCAAATGAAGAAATATCTACTCAAGAAAAACTACAAAAATTCAGTAAGAAAGGCTAGAGTCTGTGGTATGTGAACCAAGAGAGCTCCCTCTCTTCCCCCTCCCAGCTCAGTAAGGCAGAGACTCTACTTCAGATTGCTGCAACCAAGAACAGAGGGTTCCTTCTCCCCCATCTCCCAGTGATAGGAGCAGAACTTCAGTGTTTCTCATCCTGTCCCCAGATATCTGTTGCTGAGGCTAAGTCCCAGGTGAGTGCATATAGGAGATGGGGCCCCCGTCTTCTGCCCAGGCCCCACCCATGCAAGCAGCAACACAGAAAGTGGGAGAGGCTGTACTGATTTCAGACAAAATAGATTTTAAAACAAAAAAAAATGTTACTAGGGGCCAGTCCAGTGGTGTAGTGGTTAAGTTCACACACTCCGCTTCGGCGGCCCGGGGTTCGTGGGTTCGGGTCCCGGGCATGGACCTAGGTACCGCTCCTTAGGCCATGCTGTACATGGCATCCCATGTACAAAGTAGAGAAAGACTGGAACAGATGTTAGCTCAGGGATAATCTTCCTCAAGCAAAAAGAGAAAGATTGGCAACAGATGTTAGGTCAGGGCCAATCTTCCTCACCAAAAAAAAAAAAAAAAGATAAAGAGGGACATTTTATAATGATAATAAAATCAATCCATTGGAAGATCTAACAGTTATAAGCACATACACACCTAATAACAGAGCACCAAAATGCATGAAGCAAAAACTGATGGAAATAAAGGGAGAAAAAAATAAATAATTCAATAATAATAGTTGGAAATTTCAATTCCTCACTTTCAATAGTGGATAGAACACCTAGACAGAAGTTCAAAAAGGGAATAGAAGAATTGAATAACACAATAAACCAACTAGACCTAACAGATATCTACAGAGCACTCCATCGAACAACAGAATATACATTCTTCTCAAGGGCGTGGGGAACATACTCTGGGATAGACCATATGCTAGGCCATAAAATAAGTCTCAACAAATTTTAAAGGCTAGAAATAATACAGAGTATGTTCTCCAACCACAATGAAATGAAATTAGAAATAAGAAATCAATAGCAGGAAAAAAAATGGGAAACTCACAAATATGTGGAAATTAAACCACACACTCCTAAATAACCAAAGGGTCAAAGAAGAAATCAAAAAAGAAATCAGAAAATACTTCAAGATAAGTGAAAATGAAGACACAACATACCGAAACTTGCAGGATGCAGCTAAAGCAGATCTGAGAGGACAATTTATAGCTGTAAATGCCTATTTAAGAAAGAAGAAAGAAATTAAATAAGTACCTTAACCTTCCACCATGACACACTGGAAAAAGAAGAGGAAACTAAACCTAAAAGAAGCAGAAGGAAAGAGATAATAGAGACTAGAATGAAAGTTAACGAAATAGAAAATTTTAAAGCAACAGAGAAAAATCAATGAAATCAAAAGCTGGCTTTTGGAAAAAAGTGACAAAATTGACAGACTTTTAGCTAGATTGATAAAGAAAGAGAGACAACTCAAATTATTAGACTCAGAAATGATAGGACATTACTACCAATCTTACAGAAATAGAAATGAGTATAAAGGAATACTATAATTTGTACACCAATGACAATATATTAGATAACCTAGATGAAATGTGCAAATTCCTAGAAAGACACAAATTATGAAGCTGATACAAGAATAAATATACAATCTGAAAAGACCTATAAGAAGTGAAGAGATAAGATTAGTAATCAAAAATTACCACAAATAAAAGCTTAGGTCCAGATGCCTTCACTGCTGAATTTTACCAAATATTTAAAGAAGAATTAATACCAATTCCTCACAAACTCTTTAAAAAAATAGAAGATGAAAGAACACTTTCCAACTCATTTTATGAGGCCATTACTACCCTAATATTAAAACCAGATGAAGACATCACAAGAAAGGAAAACTACAGATCAATATCTCTTGTGAATATGGATGAAGAAATCCTAAACAAATACTATCAAACCAAATCCAGCAACAGATAAAAAGAATTATAGAACATAACCAACTGGGATTTATCCCAGGAATGCAAGGTTGGTTTCACATCAGAAAATCAACTAATGCAATACATCACATCGATAGAATAAAAAACAAAAAAGCAATGATCATCTCAATTGACACTAAAAAAAATTTGAGAAAATCTAACACCCTTTTATGAATAAAACAAAAATAGAAAACTAGGAATAGAAGAGAGTTTCCTCAACCTGATAAAAGGCATCTGTGAAAAATCCATGCCTAACATTATAATTAATGGTGAAAGATAGGATGCTTTGGCCCTAATATCAGAGACAAGACAAGCATGTCCAATCTTACTACTTCTATTAAAAATTGTAGTAGAGGCTCTAGCCAAGGCAATTAGGTAAGAGAAAGAAATAAAAGGCATCCATATTGGAAAGGAAGAAGTAAAACTATCTTTATTGCCAGATGACATAACCTTGTATATAGAAAATCATAAAGAATCACAAAAAAAGATTATAACTAATAAACAAGTTCAGCAAGCTTGCAGCACACAAGATCAATACACAAAAATCATATATTTTTCTACATACTTGCAATGAACAATATGAAAATGAAACTAACAAAACAATTCCATATACAATAGTATCAAGAACAAGATACTTAGGAATAAATTTAACAAAAGAAATGTAAAACTTATACTCTGAAAAGTACAAAACACTGTGGAAAGAAATTAATGAAGATGTAAATAATTAGAAAAACATTCCATGTTCACGGATTGAAAGACTTAACATTGTTAAGACAGCAACATTCCCAAAATGATCTGCAGATTCAATGCAATCCTTACTCGAATCCCAGTTGGCTTCTTTGTAGAAATTGACAAGCTGATTGATATGGAATTTGCAAGGAACCCAGAATAGCCAAAATAATCTTATAAAAAAAGGACAAAGTAGGAAGACTCACATTACCTGATTTCAAAACTTATTGCAAAGCTACAGTAATCAAAGAAGTGTGGTACTGGCAAAAGGATAGACACAGAGACCAATGGAATAGAATTGAGAATCCAGAAACAAATCCATACATCCATGGCCTATTGACTTTTCAGCAAGGTTGCCAAAATCAGTGGGGAAAGCATAATCTCTTCATCAAATGGTGCTGAACCACCTGGAAATCAACATGCAAAAGAATGGCTTTAGACCCCTACCTCACACCATATATAAAAAATTAACTCAAAATGTATCAAAGACCTAAATGGAAGAGCTAAAACTATAAAACTCTTAGACAAAAACTTAGGAGTAAATCTTCATGACCTTAAATTTGACAAAAGATTCTTAGATATGACAACAAAAGCATGAGCAGCAAAAGAAATATACTTTCAATGTTACTTGTGTAGAGAAGAATTCAACAGTATTGAAAAATTCTGGAAGGTCAACTCTATATCTGGAGGGCATGATTGTACTTTGTCACAGAATGTTCACTAGTTGATGCCCATATTGATGTTATCAAGAAATCAAAAAGAGTTAAAATATGTTCAGTAAGGAAGGGCATCCATCCAATGTGTTTAAAATAGACTGGTATGTAAATAGATATACACTGATTATCTGGAAAAGGCCATTATAAGGGGCATCTCTGTCCCCAGTTAAGCTGGATAAGTAGGTGTTAGTCTGCCCCCATTCAAGTGCTATTCTCCTGTTCAGGTTAACTCATCTTAAGGAGAAAAACATTATAGAAAGACTCTGCTTTGCCTTTCTTTTCAGGTGTTGCTGTGGCCAGCTCACCAACCAGCATATTCCCCCTCTGCCAAGTGTGACACCCAGCAAAAATGGAGAAGAAATCAAACAGGTGGAGACTCAGCCTGAAAAATGGTCTGTCGCCAAACACACCCAGAGCTACCCAACAGATTCCTATGGGATTCTTGAATTCCAGGGTGGCGGATATTCCAATAAAGCCATGGTAAGAGAGGCCTTAGGAAGGGATGCCACTGGGCCCACAGCCTCCATCAGAGGCCCAGCCTCCCAGACCCCCAGACTGCAGACACCTGGTCTTCTTTCAGGGGTGTGGCTCAATCTTCCTAGATATCTGGTTGCAAAGACAAGAAATATATCTGCACACTCAGCTTTTTAGCCATGAGATTTGGAAACTGGGCACTGTTATAGAGAATACGTAGTGTCCCCTAAATCCATACCAAAATTGTGAGTCTGTAAATCATGTTCCAGCCCAACGCTGCAACCATACATACTCATTACTCCATCTCCAGTGATGAGAGAGAAATTACATTGTTTTTTGGGGTTGTTTAGGGTTTTGTTTTCTTATAACTGTGGAACTTCAACCCCCTTTAAATGAGTTAGGAGTGTCTGCAAATATTTCCCTCTGAAGTTCATCCACAGCCTTCCTGGGTCTGCATTCAGCTGGCCCAGGAAGACCAAGGTCTTTCACATTTGCATGTAAACAGGGAGTGCCCTCTGCCTTTCTGATGACCCTGCCAGAGAGAGGAGGCATCAGCACTGTGATCCCTTTAAGCCAATTCTGAATAGTACTCCTGTGTGCCCAATCAGACCATTCTTGCAATTTCATTTTATTTCACTGGCCCAATATCGTTCTTCAAATAAAATTCAGTAGTGTTCCAAATACCGCAACATAGAGTCTTCTGCAATGGCGCGCTACATATTGGCACAGACACAAAGAAGCAGTTCATAAGGGCTAAGGCATCTGATCATTAACTTCTTCTTCACCTTGAGGGGAAGGTCAAGTTCAGAGGTTGGCCCGTGATCCCCATTCACAGCACCCACTCAATGTGGCCAAGGCCACTCCCTCAACAACACACTGTCCAACCTCTGGGGCCAGAGTTCTAGCTGAGCCCACTATGGAACTGATTCCTTCAAGATTAGGGTTGCCAGGTAAAATGCAGAACTCTCAGTTATATCTGAATTTCAGATAAACAATGGATAATTTTTTTAGTGTAAGTAATGTCCCAAATATTGCATGAGGCATACTTATACTCAAACATTTTCTGTTGTTTATATAAAATTAAAGTTTAACTGGGTGTCCTGTATTTTTATTTGCTAAATCTGGCATCCCTTCCAAAGTTCCCTTCTGTCACTTGGCCACCGACTCACACAGGGGGCCCCAGAACCCTGAGGGAAAGAAAGCCAGACTGCGCTTGCTTGAACAGGAGCAATAGCCCTGTTCCCGTGTGGCACAGGAGGCAAAACCAAGCACAGGTGCTGAGTGTCACGTACTCTTTTGCAGTATATCCGCGTATCCTATGACACAAAGCCAGATTCGCTGCTTCATCTCATGGTGAAAGATTGGCATCTAGAACTCCCCAAGCTCTTAATATCCGTGCACGGAGGCCTCCAGAACTTTGAGATGCAGCCCAAGCTGAAACAGGTCTTTGGGAAAGGTCTGATCAAGGCCGCCATGACCACTGGGGCCTGGATCTTCACTGGGGGCGTCAGCACTGGTAAGAGCGGGCCCTCTCCCTCACTGTAAACACACAAACCCAGAACTCATCATGGTTCCCAAAGAGCTTCCACATAATTAAGATCAGCAAACAAGGCATACTGCATCCTGATAATATTTATGACAGAAGTGAAATCTTATTCAGTAGCTTTTTTTTTATTTTGGTATGATATAATATGGTCAACATTTCTGGCACCCACTATGTGCCATTCCCCAAACTGAACCCTGTACAAGCCTCATTTCCATTGAGGCTGTCAACAGTCCTTTCCCCATATGCAGGAGAGGAAACTGAGGCACAGAGAGGTTGAGGAACATGCCAGCAGTCTGGCTCTCAACTTCAGCTGAATGCCACCAAGGACTGCCAAAGAGATCCCAGTTACTTCCATCCTTAGGTCTTGGAAACGTGTAAAAAAAATCCTGCACAGTTGTTTTGGGTTTTGTTTTTGTTTTGTTCTCCCTTTTCTAGACTAATGCAGGATGACTAATTATTATGAGCTCAGATTGTCAGTGTACTTTCTTTAAATGGTGAAGATCATTATGTCTCAACCCTGTGCCATAGGAAATGGAGTGGCTCAGAGGAGGGGTCCCTAAAGTTTATGAATAGTGGTATAATGGGAGGTAAAGAGCCTAAAAATATGACTTATGGCTGCTCACAGGTGTCATCAGCCATGTAGGGGATGCCTTGAAAGACCACTCCTCCAAGTCCAGAGGCCGAGTTTGTGCTATAGGAATTGCTCCATGGGGTATCGTGGAGAATAAGGAAGACCTGGTTGGAAAGGATGTAAGTGTTTTCTCCCCAGACATTGGCAATTTTTTTAAATCAAAGTCTTTATTTTGAGATAATTGTAGATTCACCTGCAGTTGTCAGAAATAATAAAGAGAGGTCCCATATACCCTTTACCTTTTCCCCAGTGGTAACATCTTGCAAAACTATGGTATAATATCACAACTAAGCTATTGACATCAATACAGTCAAGATGCAGAACATTTGCATCACCACCAGGGTCCCTCATGTCGCCCTTTAATATCCATACCTAATTCCCTCCCACCTCCCTCATTAAACCCTGGCAACCACTAATCTGCCCCTCACCTCTATAATTTTATCATTTCAAGAATGTTATATAAATGGGATCATACAGTGTGTAATCTTTGAGGATTGGCTCTGCTGTTTGACTGATGCAGGTTGTGTGTATCAATAGTTTGTCCCTTTTTGTGTTTGAGTGGTATTCCGTGGTATGGATGTGCCACAGTTTGTTTAACCATTTATCTGGTGAAGTGCATCTGGGTTGTTTCTAGTTGGCTATTGCAAATAAATCTGTCATAAACATTCTTGTACAGAATTTTGTGTTAATGTAATGTGATGTAATGTTTCTCTGTGATATATGCCCAGGAGTGCAATTGCTGGGTCATCACTATCTAAAATAAATCATTTTTTTCTAATTTAATATAGAAATTTGCAAAGAAAATCCTTCAATAGAGAGGATAGGGAAGTGAGAGTAGGTTTAAGTGCACCATGAGATGAAGCAGTCACTACATACATATGTATTCTTGTTTCCCCTCTTGGTCTTAATGTCCAAACTCTGCAGCTCTGATTTCTATTGTGCATTTTGTCAGGTAACAAGAGTGTACCAGACCATGTCCAACCCTCTAAGTAAGCTCTCTGTGCTCAACAACTCCCACACTCACTTCATCCTGGCCGACAACGGCACCCTGGGCAAATATGGCGCCGAGGTGAAGCTGCGAAGGCAGCTGGAAAAGCATATCTCTCTGCAGAAGATCAACACAAGTAAGTTCTAACTGGGCTGCAGCTGCCACCATGAAAACCAGGCTGAAAAAGGAAACTGCCCAAGGGTGTGTAGACCTTAACCTTGATTCTTGTTAGATCAACAGAGGATGACTTGCCTGGACCTTTACCTTCTCCACCTACCAAATCACACTCCTTGAGCTATGTTGTGATGCTTTGCCCCAGGTTCACAAGGAGGGTTGACGCAAGAAACAGCTCTGCAGCAGTTGTCGTGGTGATCACATTGCCTGCCATCTTGTCCAATGGCTCTTGTTCCCTGAAATTACTGTACTTATCTTTTTTTTTTTTTTTTTTTTTTTTTTTTTTTTTTGTGAGGAGATCAGCCCTGTGCTAACATCCGCCAATCCTCCTCTTTTTTTTTTTTTTGCTGAGGAAGACGGCCCTGGGCTAACATCTGTGCCCATCTTCCTCCACTTTATATGGGACGCCGCCACAGCATGGCTTGCCAAGCAGTGCGTCGGTGCGTGCCCGGGATCCAAACCAGCAAACCCCGGGCCACCGCAGCGGAGCGCACGCACTTAACCGCTTGCGCCACCGGGCCGGCCCCGACTGTACTTATCTTTTTAATGTTTGAACAGGAGAAAAATTTCTCACTCAAAGACTTAGTATGATTCCTTCTGTCCTCTAAGTGTTATGTGATCATTAAACTAAATATCTCTGTAGCTCTAGGTCTCTCACCCAGACTAAGACAGGCAGGGTGGGGAAACCTCTTGAGACGGCTGCAGGAGCCATCTGCTCCTAACGGGGCACCACCTGTGCTGGTCCAGGTGGCTCAGCCCTGCGGGGAGCTGCCACCATCGGGAGAATGCTGAGGTCAAGCTAGAGAGATAGGAATGAACCTCAACCAGATGAAATGATAATAACAACCAGTTAGAATTAAAATAACTGGTGTCATCTCTTGGAACATGTTCATACTCCAGCAGTTATCATTGTCAAACAATTGTTAAATGATCTTAAAGAGTATTTTGTTTTTTACCGTTACTGGTAAGATTTTTGTGAAAGACAATCTAAGCCTGGAAAATGGTCACTCTAAAGCATAATTAAAGGGTCTATGAGACTGCGCGAGTGGTTAGAATGGGACGGCCGACAGAAAAGTTGTGGATTTCCAACAATCAGATCTCTGTTGATAAACTGGTTGATGACTGAATTTTTTATTCTCATATTTTTTATTTTCCTGGACTTGTAGTTTTCACACTGCCCAGCTTCACTTGGCCATGTGACTTGTGGGCTTCCCTTTGTCATCCTTTGCCTAGGGCTCTGAGTGGGGCAGGGACAGCAAAGGGGTGCTCAATCGTCACCTCTTACTGCATGGAGCTTCGGGGAGTCCAGCCTAAACCAAGAAGAGTCAATTCTACTCTGTTTCTAGAAAAGAAGGTGATTTTGACCACCATATTCCTGAATATCTAGAATGCCAAGCCTCACTTGGTTGGAAATGCCAATGGCAGGGTCCACATCATCTTGGTCCATTTTTCCAGTATCTCTTGGCCAGGGCCTGGCACAAAGCAGACCCTCAGCGTATATTTGCTGAAATGAACTTTACTGAGATTATTCTGGTAGAAGAAGACAAAGTTGTTCAAAATTTTTACAAGTTTCTGACTGTAGAAATGCATTGTGGAAGCAAACCAGACACTCTGAGTTCTCCCACTTGAAATTCTTAGATCTTCTCTTAAGGCATGCTAGCAGATTTAATCTAAAGGGCTTTAGAATTGTACGACCAAGGACACTTCTTTTACTTGACATTTGTTAATGTTGATCAGTTAACTCCCATCACAACTAATGGACACTTGGTGAGACATGCTCAGAATATAGTCTGTCATGGCCAGTTTGGGGTAAAACTGTAAAGTAGGTAAATTTGTCTCTGGGGCTCCTCCACTCCCACTGTCTTCTCTTTCTAGAATCCCAGGTTCCTGGAATCATCCTGCTGCCCAGAGCCCAGTCTGCTGGTTCTGCCACCAAAAGCTAGCTGCTCCTACTGTGTTCCTGCAGAGTCCTATTATCTGACAGAGACAGAAGGAGGACTCTGGGAACAAGATATTAACTGATGGGCTAATGGTGGTCCATGGGTTTGCCCTCCCAGATAACTCACTGCCTATTCCGGGCACTGGAGGCAGAAACAACTACTACAACATACCACATTTGTATGCCACTTAAAGTTGACAAAATAATTTGATAGCCGAACATTTTCTTATATTTTATATCCATTGCTCCCTTAGGAGAAAAAGGAGGCATTGTGATGATTTATCTTTTACAGATGGTCATCTACGGCTCATGGCATCTTGGTGATGGGCCCAATGTCATAAGGCTAATACCTGAGAGGCCAGGAATTCAAGTGAGCTCTCCCATCGCTGGCCCAGATCTCCTTTCACTTCGTCATTGTCTAAGGGACCACCACCCAGGGAGGGAATTTCACCTGGGGCAGGGCAGCAAGGGAGGTATTTTTTTAGCAAGGGGAATCTTCCAACATTTCTCACATCTTACTTGACGTAACCCATATGCCAGGTGAGTTATACATGGAGTTTAACCACATAAGATTCAGGAAATTCATGATTTTGAGGCTCCAGCTTTTCCGATAAGGCCACAATATGGAGTTTGAATTAAAAAAATGAAACAACCATCACATGCCCGAATTCCTTCAAGTCTCTTGGTGAACACTAACACCGTGTGGAGCATTCATCCAGTCGTAAAGGTCTCACTCTTCGCTGTATTTCAGACATTAAAACCAGCGAGCAGATAATGCCGTGACGTTGGTGTGAACAGCGCATGTGGTGTGTGTTGCAGGACTGGGGCAGGGCGTGCCCGTCGTGGGCCTCGTGGTGGAAGGGGGCCCTAACGTGGTTTCCATCGTCTTGGAGTATCTCCGAGAAGACCCACCGGTCCCCGTGGTGGTTTGCGACGGCAGCGGACGAGCCTCGGACATCCTGTCTTTTGCACACAAGTACTGTGAAGAAGGAGGGTAGGATTTCTGACTTGTTACGAAGGGTGGGCTTTTAGCTGCCTTCTTGTTAGACCAAGAAGAAAACCTTAAGAGATACATTTAGCCATTCCAAAAATGTTAAATAAGAAAAAAAAAAGTATTAAATAAGGAAGATTTACTATATTTCCTCTCCCATTTCCCGAGTTCAGCATGTGAGGGAGCTGTCAAGAGCATGATGTTTCTTACAGAATTCTTTCTCTAGGGGAACACACTCTCTTCCAACTTCATTTTCCCTTATAAGGTTTTCAACAAGCCTGGAATTTAGGACAAGCGTGAACACAGTTTTTGACTATGGTCCCTTTTTGTGTCCTATCCCGGGACACCTTCCAATGGTAACGTTTCAAATCAAAGATGCCAGACAGACATAGAGATGTCTGATTTAGTCACGTATAAATTTAACTTGAGTTGTTTTCTGCTTTTGCATTTCCTTTGAACAGGATAATAAACGAATCCCTCAGGGATCAGCTTCTCGTTACCATTCAGAAAACATTTAATTACAACAAGACACAATCACATCAGCTGTTTGCAATTATAATGGAGTGCATGAAAAAGAAAGAACTCGTAAGTGTCTTCAGTTTATTTCCGAACCAGCTCCACAGAGACAAGTGTTTCCTTCCTAATTCTGCCCACGTGTGCATGGTGGAGTTGTTCACATTTTAGTTCAGGCTTTTCCGAGAGGCAGTTTACAAGTCCATACCAAATGGGCAGTTATGTCCAGGTGACGGAAGCATAATAAGCGCATGCAGAGGAGGGCCCCAGGTACTTTCAGACTTTGGTAAATGTCAGGTGACATTGTCCCACATCACACCAATTCCGAGGTTCATGATATTCATCCAATTTAAGGACTTGAGGAAGGTGACACATACGACCCTTTTGCTTACAAAATTCTATCACTTCACTTTCCAAATGCTGCAATTATTCCCACTTCTTGCCTCCTTAATCGTGTTTATAAGAAATAGGCACTCTTGTTGTACATAACATCAGCCTCTTCAAAATTCCAAATTTATGAATTTCCTACAAATATATCAAATCTGAGTAGAAATGATTTTGTCATCCCGGGTAGCAATTTAGATATTGGAGTGTAGATCCTGGGTGGGCTCCCCTCCTCTCCAGGGTGTTGGAGCAGATTGGGTAAATAATAAAATAAGGATCCAGGCAAGGATTCAGAGTCAGGACGAGCAATGCTATCCCTTCTGGAAATCAAAAGTGCCTGGTCTAAAACTGCTTAGCTCTCAGAATCATTGCATTACATCAGTTTCTCTGGTCCTTTTTTTTTTGGTGAGGAAGATTGTCCCTGAGCTAAAATCTGTGCCAATCTTCCTCTACTTTGTATGTGGGACACCGCCACAGCATGGCTTGATGAGCGGTGCGTAGGTCCACAGCCGAGATCTGAACCCACAAACCCCAGGCTGCTGTAGCAGAGCACACAAATCTAACCACTAGGCCACCGGGTCAGTCCTCTATGGTCCTTTTTTTAAAACACCCCAATTCTCCCTCATATTTTCAACTTTGTTTTACTCAGTCTTTTCATGATTAACCTGTTTTCAGGTCACCGTGTTCAGAATGGGTTCTGAGGGTCAGCAAGACATCGAGATGGCCATTTTAACTGCCCTGCTGAAAGGTAAGCTCTCAGGAAATGGCAACTTCTGTCCTTTCAGTTTGCTGGCCTGACTTGGGGCTTCCCTCGTGGCCGGGAAATCCCTCTCCCTCTTCTCCTGCCCCAGCCAGCCAGGCTGCCTAAAGTTATCTCAGTATGCAGCCATGGTAGAATGACAAGGCTCGAAATGGGTTTCTCGGGAGGGAGTGTTTTCTGTGGGTACCAACAGACCCTGATGGGCTGAAGTCAGAACAAGTTTCCATTTGTAACTAGTTCATTAAGGGTTTCAACTCATAGAGGGTAAACATGAAATGGTTTTTCATTGGCAATCACTGCATCCCACAGTGCTCTGTCCAATTTCCCCGTCCTGCTCCTAATGACAGCCACTCGTGGGATGATCTAGGACACACACTTCCTCCCTGCCTCTCAGCTACACTGGGAAAACAAGGGGGTAGGAAGGAGGGAGGAGAGGATGTCACTATCAGGCGGCTGCCTGGCAGCGCTGTGCTGGTCTCCCTGCAGCTGGAGGCTGGTGCTCTCGGCTGTGCTCACCTTCAGCCTGGAGGGGCAGCACCCCTTGGCCTGGCCTGGCAGACGTCTGGGCAGTCCCAGGGCTCCTGCTGTCTCGCAGATGAGGGTCCCGGAGTCACTGGGCTCCTCCTCTGTCCCTCCCAGGGAGACCATGCAGAGCTGGCGTGGAAAGAGGTTGCCTCCATCCCCCTCCCAGGCAGCTCTTTAAGAATATGGAGTTCTTAGCTTTGGGGCCTGAGGGTTCATTCAGGGGTGAGAGGAAAGGCAGCGATGCTCAGTTCCACCAGCGCTGAGCCAGCCCAGGGAAGCCCGCGCTCACCACCCAGCCCCTGCCCGACCCAGGCAGTCCAGGCACGGAGGGAGAACGCCTGTTTCCTGCCTTTCCAGGGACAAACGCATCAGCACCGGACCAGCTGGGCTTGGCGCTGGCTTGGAACCGCGTTGACATAGCACGAAGCCAGATCCTTGTCTTCGGGCCCCACTGGCCGGTGAAACTAAGTGTTTTTCAATTCATGCCATTTATCATGACTTTCCACAGATGCTGTATCAGTATGTTCTCTCTTGTGGCACAGATCTCAGGAAATTATCTGGGGTTTCTGATGATCCAGAGTGTAACCCATTAGGATTATTAGGAGATGTTGCTATTTAATTTCAAAGGACGGGCAAGAAGTGAGAGCTACTAGCACTAATTACGGGTTCCAACCAGAACTCTTGAAGAAATAACCACTAAATATTTTATCGTTGCTGGTGAAAGTGGGTTTTTACCCTTTTAAAGAAAAAGAAGAAAGAAAATAGCTCATTAAAATTAAATACAATTATTGCATTGAGAGCATTGATTTTTCAAACTATGTTCCGTGAAACCCTGGAGGACTAGAGAACTGTGTGTGTGTGTGTGTAACGTGTGCATATGGTTTAGTGTGTGTGTGGTCTATACCTGTGGTATCTGTGATATATGTAAGAGGATGTTTGTGTGTGAGTGTGGTATGGTTGTGTGTGGGTATGGTGTGGGGGTGTGTGCATAAGGAACGCGTGTGATGAACAGTCTAGGCCTCCTACCCCTCCTTCAATCAAAGCAGCTTCTTTGCTCTGTTTTGTAGATTGGGATTCAGGGTAAATTTTTGTTTGCAAAAAGGGCTCTGCTGCTTAAAAAGGGGTTTGGAATATCTAGAAGGTTCATGTCAGATTTTAAAAATCATATTTCTCAAAACATGCCTGGCATATCACTGCACAAATGCATTTCATTTTTAAAAATTACTCTTTATTAAATTAGTATGAAGAGTTTCTGGAATAAGATAAGCACATTAAAGGAATAAGATACAGGATTGGGAGGGTGTTTGTGTGTTGATTATTGAATTACGCAAATTAACAAGAATAGCACAATACCTTAAATATTTTAATTTTTTCTTTAATCTCCCAGTTTTTCCACTCTTGGTAAAGGAATTCAGAGCAAAATAAATTGCTCCATGAATGGTTATGAGGCAGAATGCTGTGGCAGAGAATCTAAAAGATTCCAAAAATCTCACAAGCTCTGGGGACCTTCTACTCAGGGAGAAGGACCCCGGCTCTTGTTTGTCTGTTTTTCTCTTTGACGAGGTGCAGCTTACTGAGGGTGCATTTTTGAATCAGCCACACAGAGACAGCCATGCTTTCAAGATTATAGAAAGAGCCTAACCCAGGGAATCTGCCACAACATACAGGCCCTGCCTGGCGTAAAATGATGGCCTGCCTCCTGTCTTCTTGTTACAAAAGCAATAAGTACTTTGTAGAAAATACAGACAAAAGCCATCACGCACTCACGTGCGCATCACCATAGAAAAATTCAGCAGTACCATATGTGTTTTCTAATTGCATTTTTCCACTCCTGTTGGCGTTAAGTACTATCCAACCACTTTTTAACGCTGCTTAGTGTTCTTTGCTTTCTATTACCCAGTTAAATACATAGATATGGTTTAAAAAGCAAATAACGAAGAAGAGCATACAATGAAAAGCAGAAGCCTCCTGTCCACCTCCCAAGGGCATTTAACTGCCTCAATGCTTAGGTTTCCTGGCACTGCACTGATACAGTGACAGAACACATTGTATCACTCTTTCTCCATTAATCACATGTAGATGTAGCCATCAATTTCAACACTTGGAAACAGAAGGAAGCAGCTCGCTTGCACACCTCCACCTGCCCTGTCCCTGCGGATTTGATAATTGCATGCTTAATTGTCTTGTTGGTTACCTCTACCACTGTAAAGAAAAAAGAACACACTAAGCCATCTACTTGTTTTGTCAGCTTCAGGCTCCCCTGTTGGACAATGAGGAAATTAGCTCTATATTTCCTCTTCCTTTACTTACACCTTCAACTTGCCTAATTCAGTCGGCCTCACCTTTACCTGCTGGAGATGGTTAACATTTACATACCATTCTCTAATCATTGTTGATGTTCGTTATACATCTTGCTTGTTAATCGTCTTTAAATTTTCATACTAGATTTTTTTTTTAACCAGTTGATGGATATTTGGTTTGCTTCCAGTTTTTGAGTGGGAACAAGGAATAATGTTGCTACGAACATTTATGTGCAAGTCTGTATGGACATATGTTTCCATTTCTCTTCGGTAGACACCTAGAAGTGGAATTGCTAGGTAGAATGGAAAATGTACATTTATCTATTTAAGAAACTGCATGTCTGTTTTCCAAGGTGGCAGTAGCATTTTACATTCCCACCAGCAGTATAGGAGAGTTTCTCCACGTCCTCGCCAATTTTTGGTATTGACACACTTTCTAATTTTAGCTATTCTAGTGATATGTAGTAGTATCTCATTATGTTTTTTTTTTATTTATTTTATTTTTTATTGAGATATAATTGACATATAACACTATATTAGTTTCAGGTGTTCATCATAATGAGTCGATATTTGTATATATTGTGAAATGATCACCACAATAAGTCTAGTGAAGATCTATCACGTCATATAGCTACAATTTTTTTTTTCTTGTGATGAGAATTTTAAGATCTACTCTCTCAGCAACTTTCAAA
The DNA here is from genome assembly GCF_020826845.1 of Diceros bicornis minor. Lineage (NCBI taxonomy): Eukaryota > Metazoa > Chordata > Mammalia > Perissodactyla > Rhinocerotidae > Diceros > Diceros bicornis. Next base: position 78,542,341 of record NC_080744.1, read on the forward strand.
TATGCAATATGGCATTATTAACTATAGTCACCATGCTATACATTACATCCCCAGAACTTATTTATTTTATAACTGCAGGTTTGTACTTTGTGACCACCTTCAACCATTTCCCCCATCCCCCACCCCCCATGCTAGGTCCTTATGTTGATTCTAAAAATGGAGAAACCAGCAGATTTTACTGTGATTATGTCAGATTGTTCACTGCTGACCCTAACATGACGATTGAACTCAAAGAGGAAGAGAGGTAGCCCTGGGTCACTCACTTGGGCCACACAAAGGAAAATATGACAATCATCAAATTTCTTACAGTTCATCAATCATTTAAAACTATACGACATTTTAGTCTCCTACATATTTGGATCATGACTTCTTTGAATAGATAGATGTTTGCTTTTCCTTACATTTAAAATTGATTCTCTTTTATTTTCTTAGCATATGCCTTCACATCATTAAGACTATTTATTCTCTTAATTATTACTGTCCATTGAGTGGAATTCCCTTTCTTCTTGAAGAATCTTTCAGAGCCTTGTGATTTTCTGGATGCTCTCAAAGCTGCACAACTATCCACTTCAGAAATCATCTCCCTGTATACTCACTCGGAGACAAGTCCATTGCTTCCTGCACTCCATGTCTTCCTCTCTCTCAGATTCCTCTTCATTTTGCTAGAGTATATCTTGAAGTAATTTTTTCATAACAGCGTGTGTGAAGATAACCATTCTTTGCCTTTACATGTTTGAAAAATGTCTGCCACACACAAGGCTCATATTTGTCATATGATTCTCCTTCAATTATGAATGAAACATGTTTTCTCTTAGATGTATTTTGAGGTCTGCTCTTTACCTTTTGTGTTTAGAAATTTCGCAAGGACATGTCTTCAATTTCAAACAAATAAAAATAGAAGTGTAAGGAGAATACCAACTCAAGCACCCTGCTTGCCACTCATATATCCATTCATTCTGCTTGGCTGTCAAAGGCCTCTCTGTGCTGAAGACCCGAATCTGTCCTCAGCTCTGTAAAATTTTCTTCTATCACTTCTTTGAGTATTTCATCCTTCATTTTCTCTTTCTCTCCATCTGGAATTCCTATCAGTCAAACAAATATTGATCCCCCTGGATTGATCCTCCATTTTCTCATTTCCATCTCTCCGTCAATTTGATGTATGTTTTTGGAAATCTCCTCAACTTTTTCGTTAGCTTTTATACTATTTTTTTATTGTACCCAATCATTTTTAATATCTAAGAAAACTTTCTTGTTCCTGGATGGTTCTATTTTCATAACAGCTTATTTTCATCTCATAAATGCGATATCTGAGGATACACATTGGATTTTTTAAAGTTCTCTTCTGTTCCCTGAATTATCCCTATTTTCTCCCTGGTCAGCTGCTCCCATTGTTCATTTTGTCCTTTTCTGTTGCAGATCCTTGCTTGTCCACCTACATTTCAGAGTGGGGGATGGGAATGATTGATTAGTATAGGAAGACTATTCTGGCAACAGGTTTTTCTCCTCCCTGGGAGGAGGACAAGGAATTCCCCATTTAAGAGTGAGGAGCACCCGCTGAACAGCTTTGCTGCACCATGTGCAGATTAAAATAGGCAGCTGAGGCGCTGGACCTCCCTGTGCAGGCCCTCCCAATTCTTGAGCAGACATCCTTCCCATTTCCACTTGGGGCTAAAGCCCAGGAGTGTAGTTGCTCTGCACCACTCACTGGAGTGGTGTTGTGACGTACAGGAGGGCATAGTGGTCTCCTGCTCTGTGGATGATCCTTTCACCAATCACCGTGCTTTCTGCCCACCCCTTAACTCTCATTCTTTGAAAATCTGGTCCCACCTCTACTGCTACCTCCACATCACTCATTCTGAGCTTCAGCTTCCTCTCCGTGGTTTTAACTGCCCATCAGTACTTCCAGAAATTTCTTAATAGCTCTGGTCTGCCTCTGCTCCCTGAAATGGATTTTTTTTTTTTTTGCCTCACAGTCCTCTGCTGTCATTTCCATGGGGAGGGAGAGAAAGCAGGAAACACATGATGAAGACTGCAACCTGGCACCAAAAGTCCTCTGTCTCCCAACGTTGGAGTATATGGTCTCCAAAGTCTTCCTTTAGTAGTTGAGTGCTCAATTAATGATGTACCAGTGAATCTATAGTCTTTCTAGAATTCTTGATAGAATAGAGAGCTGTCCCGAGAGAATAGTGTCTGATATATACAAGTAACAAGATAATTTATTTATATTGAATCATGAGAAGTTGGACTAACAAATTTTGAATAGAAATAGGCTAAACTCAATCCGAGCATCGAGGAGCAAGGCCTAGGGACATCAAGACTGCTGTCCACTTTAAAGACAAAGGTCTAGAAACCTTGGCTAGCCTCATTGAGAGTTTTGGAAATAGACAGAAAAGTCTACTGACTTTTTAGAATGAGAACTATTTATTTGGCTTCCATCTGTGGATGTAGGGCGTGGTCTCAGTAAAATCGTGCACTTGAGTCATAAAATCTAAAGTAGAAATTGATAATAATGCCTGGTGTTTGGATCATACACTGTGCTTTACACCATGTGTTCACATACATGAGCATTACTGGATCAGCCTTCACAGATCTGAAATAGGTCTGACAGTCCCCATTTTATAGTTTGGAAAAAAAAATTGATACCCCCAAGAGGTTAAGCAATTTTCCCCAAGTTTACTCATCACACTCCTAAATAGCAAATAGATCAAAGAAGAAGTCTCAGGAGAAATTTTTAACTAAATGAAAATGAAAATACAACTTATCAAAATTTGTAGGATGCAGCAAAAGCAGTGCTTAGAGGGAAATTTCTAGCGTTGAATGCATATGTGAGAATAAAAATTAAAGCAGAAATCAATGACATTGAAAACAGGAAATCAACAAAAACAAAATCTAGTTCTTTAAAAAGATCAATAAAATCGATAAGGCTCTAGCCAGGCTAACTAAGAGAAAAGAGAGACGACACAAATTACTAATATCAGAAATGAAACAGAGGACATCACTACAGATCCCACAGACATTAAAAGGATAAAAAAGGAATATTATGAATAACACCCCCAGCAAGTGATTTTTCAACCCATATTTGAGGTTGTGAAGGGAAACTTTCTCTCTCCAGATGTGGTCCATGCCATCCCACATCCTTTTAAAAGAGTGATGTCCACAAATTAATACCTTGTATCAGCTGTGAACTCACCAATGCAGCCCAGAATAGGGCCGTCACCTGCCTTGTGCTGGGGCTACACTTCTAGTAATACATCAAAATATAGTCTTTCACTCATATCAAGTTTCCATCTGCAGGAATTCCCAAGGGTTTTGTCATGCACACACCTGCTAACCACATCTCCCTCATCCTGCATTCCCGGGGTTAGCTGTTCTTGGATCCAGGTGGACCCAGATGGGAGACATTTTTACATTCCACCTTGCTACATTCAGTCCATAATGTCAACCTATCAAGATTTTTAAAATTCTGATTATGTCACCCAATATACTTACCATCTCACTTTCCTCTCAGCCTACTCAAATGCCACAAGCACCCTACCCCCTCTCCAGTCTGTCACACCTCTTTAATTATTTGTGATTCCTCCAGAACAGTTGTTTTCAAGGTATTTTAGTTAGAAGAGCCCTTTCTAAAAATAGCATCTTGAGCAGAGCCCCAACATATAATGGAGATGAGAGCTGAGTGCACCCCATTGGCTGCCTTCCTCCCGGCAGCCCCTGAAGCCCCTCCTCAGAACCAAGGGTACTGCTGGCCTGAAAGCTACTCATCTAAGATTACCAACAGTGCTCTTAGAATCCTAGGGTGTGACCCATGAAGGAAGAGTTGATGAACTTGTTTGAGCATCTAGGAACTCCCCTACAATGCCTGACCACATCTCTTCCACCCTCTAATTCTCCCTGATGACAAAGACAGAAGTCAAAAGAGAGGAGGAGGGATTCTGCTACTTTTCATTTGCTCAGCAGCAGCAAATGGTAGAACTAATCTCTTCTTTGACTTTCTTGAATCAAATCAAACTTTAAAAAAAAAAATATTTTTAGTTATTCACTCACTTAACAAATGTTGGTCAACCACTTCCTGCATGCCAGGCCCTGTTCTAGGTTCTGGGGACACAGGGGTGAATAAAACAGACCTGCCACAGCCCTTACAGAACTCACTGTGTGGTGTTGGGGTGGGAGGGTGGGCAGGAGGCAGACAAGAAACAGGTACTCAGACAAATAAATATTGATTTATAAATTGTAGTAAGTGCTAAGAAGGAAAAATGCACATTTCCCTGAGAGAGAATGTGGGGATGGGGGGGCAATTTTTTATTGAGGCACCAGGGAAGACCTTTCTGAAAAAGTGGAACTAACACTGAGACCTGACAGATGAATAGATGCTAGTGGTGAAGAGTGAGGGGGAGCACCTTCCAGGCAGAGAGCGGCATGTGCAAAGGGCCTGAGGCAAGAAAGAACTTGATATTCTTAAGTAATTGATTGAAGAGGAAGCAAAGGCCACTGTGGCTGGAATGCAGAGTGAGAAGAGGGTGACTCGAGAGGAGGCTGCAAGCCAGCCTGGAACTGTGCATTGCAGAGGCCTGAAGACCTGGTACAGGACACAGGCTGGGTCCTAAGAGCTTGGGGATCCACTTAAGAACTTTCCTTTTTTTAAGCAACAGTAAACATTTCTTTTCTCACACAGTGTCTGTGGATCAGGAATCTGGGAGTGGCATAGCTGAGTAGTTCAGGCTCAGGGGCTCTCATGAGACTAGTCAAGCTATAGGCTAGGGTTGCAGTCATTTGAAAGCTTGACTGGGGCTGGAGGATCCACTTCAGGATGGCTCATTCAACAGTTGGCAAGTTGATGCTAGCTGTTGGCTGAGGGCCTCAGTTCCTCCCCATGTGGTCTCTCCATAGGGCTGCTTGAAAGTTTTCACAATATGGTGGCTGGCAATTTTCGCTTTACCTTCTGGTCTTTCCCCTTTGTTTCCTTCAATTGCTATATCACCTTTAGGGGTTTTTTGGGGTTTTTTTGGCTTTCTTTCCCAACGTTTTTACTGTGGTAAAAGACATTTAGCATAAAATTTACCATCTTAACCACATTTTTAATAGTACAGTTCAGTAATATTAAGTACCTTCACATTGTTGTGCAACCATCACCACCATCCACCCACAGAACACTTTTCATCCTGCAAAACTGAAACTCTGCACCCATTAAACATTAATTCCCCATTCTCCCCTCCCTTTAGCCCCTAGAAACTACCATTTTACTTTCTGTGGCTATGAATTTGACTACTCTAGGTACTTCATATAAGTGGAATTATACAGTATTTGTCCTTTTGTGACTGGCTTATTTCATTTAACATAATGTCCTCAAGGTTGTAGCATGTGTCAGAATTTCCTTCCTTTTAAGGCTGAATAATATTCCATTGTTATGTAAATACCTCTGTTTGCTTATGCATTCATCCATGGATGAACACGGGTTCCTTCTATGTTTTGGCTATTGTGAATAATGCTGCTATGAACGTGAGTGTACAAATATCTCTTCTAGACCCTCTTTCAATTCTTTTTGGTATATACCCAGAAGTAGAATTGCCGATCATATGGTAATTTTATGTTTAATTTTTTGAGGAACCACTGAAGTTTTCCATAGCAGCTGCACAATTTTACATTCCTTACAACAGTGAACAAGATTTCCAATTTCTCCACATCCTTGCCAACACTTGTGATTTTCTATAATAGTCATCTTAATGGATGTGAGATAGTGTCTCATTGTGGTTTTGATTTGCATTTCCCTAGTGATTAGAGATATTGAGCATCTTTTCATGTACTTGTTGTCCATTTGTATAAATTAGTTAGAATTTTATGTCTGTTCAAGCTCTTTGCCCATTTTTGAACTGGGTCTGTTGTTTTTTTGTTGTTGAGTTTTGGGAGTTCTCTATATATTCTGGATAATAATCTCTTATCAGACATGATTTGCAAATATTTTCCCCATTCTGTGGGTTGCCTTTCCTCTGTTGATAGTGTCTTTTGATGCACAAAACTTTTTAACTTTAATGAAGTCTGATTTATATATTTTTTCTTTTGTTGCCTGTGCTTTTGGTGTTATACTCCAGAAATCACTGACAAATCTGATATCATAAAGCTTTGCCATATATATTAAATATCATAAAGATTTTCCTTTGGCTTCCCTTCCAAGAGTTTTATAGTTTTAGCTTTTACATTTAGTTCTTTGATCCATTTTCAGTTAATTTTTATATGATATTAGATAAGGGTCCAACTTCATTCTTCTGTATGTGGATATCCATTTTTCCCAGCACCACTCGATGGATGCCATGTCACTTTTTCACTCAGGACCATAATGCTTTTGTCTGCATGAGGAGTCAGCCAGAACACATTTTCATCCACATCTCTACGTGGACCAGAAACCACACAAATATATACACTGCTCTCAATGCAATCTCTGCCCTGCCCTACTTACGGATTTTAGGCAGGAGAGTTACATGGTTCCATTTATATATTTAAATGTCATTTTGGACTTACCATGAAAAATTCATTGGGTGGGTGCAATGGCAGGGGGGAAGAGTTCTGTTACTAGACTATTGAATTAATTCAAGTGAGAGACAGCACCTTGGACTTGAGTGGAGGCAGAGCAGAAGGCAAGAACTGGAAAGAATTAAGCAATATTTAGCATTAAACATGACTACACTTTGGGAAGGATTAATCACGAAGGAGGGCAGTGGGGGGAGCAAGATGTCATCAATCACTCCCAGTTCTCTGGCTCGCCACTTCACTGAGATGAGGGACACTGGAAGAGGAATCAGTTGGAGGGAAGGTCTTGAGTGTGATTTTGGACAGCATATGAGTTGAAAGAGCCTTTGAGATATCCAAGTGGAGGTGCTGAGTACACAGAGGAACTCTAGGGAGAGAGGAGGACTGAAGCTAGAAAGGAGAGGTCATGTGGGAACAAATGGGGACTGGCAGTGTGGGCCTCACCAAGGTTGCTGAGGAAGAGCAGAGTAGAAGGGAAGGGGGCTCAGAATGGAGCCCTGACAAGCCATGCCATTTAAAGCCTGTTCTGAGAAGCAGTGGCCAGACAGGAAAACCAGGGTGTTCGGTGTCTGAGAAGCCGTGAAAAGAGGGTTGAGGAGGAAGCAGGCAGGACAGTCAGACGTGCTGAGAACCCAGCCTGAGGGGGACTAAGAAATACGCATGAGGTGGCACCAGCACAGCCATCAGTGACCACAGCCAGAGCTGTGGACAGACGGGAAGAAGCAGCAGAGCTCCTGGAAAGAGAGTGGGAAGGGGGGGACTGGACACTCCATGTGCAGACAACTCACCTGAAGAGTTTGGCCAGAGAAGAAGGCAAGCCTGGCAAGACAGGACAGCAGCTGGAGAGGTCAAGCTTGTTTCAACGTTGGTGTCTTTGTGTCTGCACCAGGACCATATCCTCCCATGTTCTCCGCTCGACCAGGAGACAAGGCTCAGGGGCCAGGTCCCGCTTCTGTGCTCCCTCCTGTTCTGAGTAGGGCACACTCTTCCCTCAATGCATCCAGCCTGCTGCCACTCGGGTACATGTCAGTGACACCCAGGGGATCTTGTTTACCCACTGATAAGCTCAGTTCACGTTTCTGTCCAAACAGGCGCACATGCAGTTATACTGGTTGTCTCTGGCCCCTTCACAATCGTTCTCTCCTGTCTACATTAGCAACCACGGGCACTTCTTACTGGTGCCTTCGAACTTACCTCTCAGCACCCTTTCCCTCTGGGCACAGAAGCGGGACCTGGCCCCTGAGCCTTGTCTCCTGGTCGAGCGGAGAACATGGGAGGATATGGTCCTGGTGCAGACACAAAGACACCAACGTTGAAACAAGCTCCCCTCTAGGCAAAAACTCACATCAATCAAAATGTCAGCCACTTTAAGTACATAAATGCATTTCATCAAGCACATAAGTAACAGTGTTCACGATATCAGGGCCTTCTCCAGCAGACAGCCACACCTGCGATGACGTGTGTGCGTGCGCGCGCTCACGTTCATGTAAGTGTGTGTGCACCTGTGCGCTCATGTGTATGTGGGGGGTGCCTGTGTACTTGTATGTGCATGGGTGTGCGTGTGCACTTGGGTGTGCATGCAGAAGTGGGGGGTCAGTGTGCTTGCCTTGGGACAAGCGGCAGCTTTAACACCTTTTCCCAACTCTGCTTGCTGTGGACTGCAGCCCCTGGGAAGCCTGGCACCCCCGACAGATAGCAAAGCCACAGAGAAGGAGAAGAAGCCGCCCACAGCAACCACCAAGGCTGGAAGAGGAAAAGGAAAAGGCAAGAAGAAAGGGAAAGTGAAAGAGGAGGTGGAGGAAGAAACTGACCCCCGGAAGATCGAGCTGCTGAACTGGGTAGGTGGAAAGCCTTTGCTCCCATTTCTTGGGATCATGGAGATCACGGATCGGTCACCCTCTCCCTCCCGGAGAAGGGGCAGCTCTGGTTGCCTTCCCTTCAGCCCCGCCTGAGGGAGGCGCTGAGGCCCAGGAGGCAGTGGTAAAGCATCAATGGGATGGTGTCAGTATTTCAAACAGCAACCGCATGTTTGTTGTGATGCTGCTGCGGGGTTGTCATAAACACCAAACATTCCTGCTTCTGGGGAGAATGAAGCCACCCAGATAAGAGGCCTAGGTCATCTTGCTCAACAGCGGCTTTCTCTGCCTGGCAGACACGCAGATGCTTGATGCGTGAAACTATGGGAAGCAAACCAATTACAACCAAATAAACGCAGTTCGGGGAGCAAAACCTTTGTGAAAGATGTGGTGGTTGGGTGTGTGGAGGTAACAGCAGTTGTCTGAGCTGGGAGGCTGGAGCCACACATCCCACAGTGGTTCCTGGCCTCGCTGCTGTCAGGACACAGGCAAGACAGGGCACTGGGCCTCTGCAGTGACATGTGACTGGCATCGTCAGAGTCACTCACCCCAGTGGCCTGCTGTGTGCCCACGGGGTCCCACCCTGCCGTGAGGGTAATTCTCAATCAAGGAAACAAATTCTCTCCAGTTGCCTTCTCTAGCAAGACTTCGCACTATATTGAGTGCTGCAGGTTCCATCATTTTTAAAGGAGAGGAACATAAATGATCAATAACGGTATATAAAATATTACAATCTACCACCTCAAAACACATTGTTTACGGAGTTCGGAGCTTGGTGATTCAAGTACTGATTGCATTTTTATTTTGAATAGGATACTACAATGTATGTAGTTTTTCTTTCTTATGTTTATATTAAAAGAAAAGCTAATGAACTGTATTTTAATTAAAACAGAAAAACAAAACTGGAAACTGGAGAGAGCAATGCCAGTTGGGTGGTAATTCTGAATCCCCTTCAATTTGTTTGAAAAAAGAGAAAATCATGTATAAACTTTGATACTTTGATAGGACATGTAGGGGCCAAAGTGAGATGAAAGGAGACGGGAGTTGGGCATGTTTATTCAAGACAAAGAGCAAAGAGAACCATGTTCAGAAGACTCTAGGATCTGGGGGATATGCTTGCTGAGATGTTTCCAACCTGCTCCTGCCTAGTGTCCCTCTGAGGGGCCACTCACAGGCTCGCTTTCCTTGGTTGGTGCAGGTGAACGCTCTGGAGCAAGCCATGCTGGACGCTTTAGTCTTAGATCGAGTCGACTTTGTGAAGCTCCTGATTGAAAATGGAGTGAACATGCAACACTTTCTTACCATTCCGAGGCTGGAGGAGCTTTATAACACAGTGAGTGTTCTAGAGGAGGGAAGGCAGAGGGGAGCTAGCCATGTGAATATATTTGCCACTGGTGTGTATTATGCATAAATGTGCTCAGATGAGCATAGAATCATGAGAACACGATTTCAGCTGGGAGGGCCATCATTTATGGCAGGCAGCTATTCTCACCTGCTGCTGGCCACAGTCTATGTTCACATTCTTACAACTACCGCCAGGCCTAGCCGGATGCTCTCTTCCGGAGCAGTATTAACTTGGGTGTGGTGTATGAGGACTAGTTTATGGCAAGAGAGAATCTAGCCTGCTAAGTCATCAGCAGAGTGAAAATTTACCAGGTGAGCAGACATTTGTTTCTTGGGACTCTCACTTTTTTATGTGGCTTTGGTGAAAAATGTAGAACTAAGTTCTCACTGCAAGGAGCTCCACTCTATTAGAATGGAAGTGTTTGGATGAAATCCTCTTGGCTTTTATTATTACAACACGAGTTTTGAGAATTTACGTTTTCTTCCCCATTCTAAAATTTTAAGTAGCAGAAATGGTCCTCAGCAGTTGCTTGCTAAAACTTGTTGGTTAATTTTAAACATAATATTGTACATCATAAGATGCTCTTTAAATTAATTTGGTAGAAAGTATTTAACACATTTTTTCATGTGTTGGATACTTTTTAACCACAACCAGGTCTGTCTCGTAAAAGAAACAGGCTGAGATTGGGTTACATTCCAGCTTTCATAACTCATTAATTCTATACAGTAGGGTAAGATTTTGCTCCAAGAATTGAAAAGGAAACATATTTAATACGGCTGAATGCTTCCCTTTCAGAGACTGGGTCCACCAAACACACTTCATTTGCTGGTGAGAGACGTAAAAAAGGTCAGTCTGCTGTTTTATAATCCTCACCCATTGGCATCTTTCAATGAGACATTTGTTTCAAGCTATTTTTAAATTTCCAAAATGTGTTGCCTTATTATTGGAAGCATAGGAAATAATGAATTCCTCTCTCCCTAAAAAGAGTTTACTTAAAACTAAAAAAAAAGAATCTTTTTTAAGTTGAATGTTCATCCCCACACGAGAGACTCATGCTGATTGACTGTTGACTACGGGTTGGCACTATTACCAAGGCTGCGGCAGCAGCCAGAGAGGTCTCACCTTAGCTGACCTGAGCCGCCATCCGTCAGTGCAGCATTCTGTTCTGTATCTACTTTAAGAGCTGCCTCACTCCTTTGCTGTGCCTCCTTCCAGAAGTAGCAGCAGGACAGGCCTCTTGTCGTTCTGTGAGCTCTGCGGATTGAAGAAGTTGCCTTGGCCCTCTCTGTTCCCTCGTTAGTAAGGGACAGATGTTTCCCCATGTCCCACTGCACTAACTACGCACAGTCTGTGTTCTTGCATGGTCTCGTTCGCTCGCTGTCTTGTCATGGCATTTCTGGAGTCATGTCGCCACAGGCTGGAGGATTAGATGGGGTTAAGTCAGAGTGATTCATTTCCCTAGAATGCAGTCCCTGGCATGAAAGTGTGGAGCGTGCGTTCATATTCTGAGCAAGAGAAAATAACTCAAATGAGAGAACAGAGTTTTTAGTCAGTCCTAGATATTCTGGTCATATTGCATACAAATTTCTAATTCTAATAATATGAGAATTTGGCTTCGGCAGACACTCATTGGGTCAGAACAGAATCAGTGGATCTGGGAACCACGACGGATCAGTGCCCTGTCTCTCTACACAAGGAATCTGATTTCCCAGATTTCTTGGATTAGGAAGTGCCAACATTTAAAAGCTACAGCTACCCAAGTTCAGACCTAACCATTCTCACCTACACGACTTCCGCAATCCTCCTCCCACCTCCAGCCCCACTCCCTCCCGCTGTCGTCTCCAGTCACAGGACTCCCCGCTTAAACTCCTCCAAAGACTCATGAAGTTCAAGCTCCTTCCAAGAAACTTGCTCCCCAATGGGCCTAGCCCCGTCCACATCTCCTACTCTTTCCCGTCATGCCCCCGGCACAGGGCACGTTAACCATGCAGACACCTCAGTGCCCAGAAGCCCATGTTCTAACCCAGGACCACGCCTCGCTCACGTCCACAGTGCACTTCCTCCTGGTGCCCGCAGTTCCTGCTCCGCCTGCTCCCAGCTCCCTTGGGTGTCACGTTCTCCAGGAAGCCCTTTCTCACCCTCCCACCTGCCCATCCAGGCAGAGCTGGGGGCCGAACGTGCTACTGCATCAGGGCAGTGTGTAGCTTTGCTGCTCTCCCCCAAAAGAGCGAGCTCCCTAAAAGCAGGACTGTATCCCCTTATCTCTGCATATGGAATCCCCAACAGGGTCAAGGATCACAATAGAGGCTAAACACACACATAATGCCTGGGTGAAGGATTTAGTAAACACGGCCAGTCCTATTGTAAAGGGAAGATATTTGGGATGTGTAATCCCCACGCCATGGACCCCAAGTTACCACCATCATTTCAGCCATGTGAAATCAACCAAGCATTACATGGCACACAGCAAACAATCCTTCTAATCGACCCGTCAGCTCTGCCTCCTGGATAAGTCCGCTGCCCACGGACATGAATGACTGACTTACAAATGCACAGACAGCCTCTCGTAGCACTTTTCCTCTCCCCCTACACACTGACTTTGTCTCAACATACCCTCCTCCATTTTGTTGCAAGACTCCACCCCTTCACCAACTCCCAGTCACACCAGATAGTTTGTGGTGTTTGTGATCTTACTGAAATCTGAGGGGTCCCCCAGAAAGTCACAGGGCACGGAGCAGAGCTTCCACCAGAAAAGTCCCAGCCCCAGAGATATTCTGTCCTCTCTCTGCCTCCCGTGGAGTCCTCCTGCCGGTTTCGCGGGTCATTTCCTTCTGCGTGAAATCTGGACTCCAGCCCTCTGAAACTTGCTTCTCCCCTGAAAACAGCTATCAAAGCACCTTCTCATCAAAACTAACCCACTCTTACAAAGGAAGTGTCACCCCAGCTTTACATCTACGCACACCCACTACGGGCCATTCTGTAGGAGCCCACGAACATGCTCAGTCCTCTACCCACAGCCTCATGGGTTTCTACCTCTTCTCATTGGGAAACTTTAGCCCATTTTCTGAAATATGGCTTAACCCATCATCTCCCTCAATCACGTGGCAATAGACTGAATATTGTTTAATGTCTGTCCATCACACTAACGCACAAGTTGTGGCCAGGAATGACCGCTATGGCTGACGTGTGATGAAGTCCACACTGCCAGTGCATTCTTACGGGGCCTGAGACAGCTTCTCTGCTTACAGGGCAACCTTCCTCCTGACTACCACATCAGCCTCATAGACATAGGGCTCGTGCTGGAGTACCTCATGGGAGGCGCCTACCGCTGCAACTACACTCGGAAGAGCTTTCGGACTCTTTACAACAACTTGTTTGGACCCAAAAGGGTAGAACTAAGTGAACGTGTGGTGTTCTGTGGTTTCTGGAGTCACATGTGGTTCCCTGCTGTCCTTTTCAGTAACTCAGCCTGTTCAAAGCCAAGCTCATCACCCCATCCCCAAGCACACCTAGCCCTCCTCCTGCAGCGACTCAGGTGTGAGGCCTCAGCATCCCTACAGACGCCCAGCCTTCACCCAGAGCCACTCTCCTTCACCCCTTAGCAAATGGGGCACTCAGCCCATCCAGTGCAGCTGCCCTCCGTCCTTTGTCTACAAGAGCCCTCCTCCTGGCCTCATTCGTCCCTGCCCTTTCCAATCCACCCTACCAGCCGTGCAACCCTTGTCTTCTAAAGCAAGGGATGCAACAGTGCACTTCCTGCTCAAAAACTCCCAGTGCTCCCCACCGCCTGAAGAATCACTGCCAAGCTCAGCATCACAGCATCCGAGGCTCTCCACCAGCATCCCCACCCTGTCGTGGGAGACCACGCACCTCCACCGAAATCAAATTGTACTCCTGGGCCAGCCATGTCTTTCCCAGATCAAAATCCTGCTCTAATCACAAGCCCTACTCAAATGTCAAATATTCCATGAAGCCCTCCTCTCTCCCTCGACTTAGAGTCCCTGTAGCTCTGTGTCTGCATTTCTGTTAGGGAACTTCTCTGGTTCCACCTGCATTAAGGGTCACGTGTCTGCATGTCTTTCTCTTCAGCTGACTTCAGCTGACAGATGCAGAGTTTCCATATTAAAGCATTTCCTTTTTCCTTGGATATTGTCCGTAATTGTTAATGATACAAAGTACTTTTTAATCTATTATTATATCTCCTACTAACAATACTACTAACGTTAGTTATCGGAGTAAATTGATTTTTTTCTTCCCTTTCGTTATGCAGCCTAAAGCTCTTAAACTTCTGGGGATGGAAGTAAGTAGGATTTGTTTTCAATAGGTCTGTGATATCTTGGTCAAATATATGTAGCCATCTTCATTTGTGTTTGTTTAACATAAAATTGAATGTTTGTTTTCCATGAATAAATCCACTACACTACACACCAAAATTTACTTAGATGATTTCATTGAATTATATAAAAGGATCACAGACATTTAAAAAAAGAGAAAAACTACTCGATTCATTTTATGGCATTAGCAAAACCATGGTTTCAAAAGCAGACAAAGATTAAACAAAAAAAACTAGAGAATATTGCCACGTATATACGCAAAAATCATAAAACACCAAAAGAAATTCAATGGAACATTTCTAAAGTCCTAAACAAGTAACTAAAGTCTTCTAAGAATGCAAATATAATTTAATGTAGTAAGTCTTTAATATATTGCATCATATCAACAAGTCAAGGAAGGAAAACAGTATGATGTGATCATTTTTCAATAGACACTAAAGAGGAATTGAAAAAACGTAAACAGATTCCTTAACTTTTTTAAAAAGTTAGTTTACTAGAAAGAGAATGCTAAAATCAACATACTCTCAGATATGATTAAAACACATGTATACATTATAGTAAGAGAAAACCTATTACAGAGCAGTGGCTCACTGGAGTCATTTCTATTAAAGAACAAGACAAGCATACCCACTATTGTTGGTATCATAATTATCCCCATTAGTTTTTGAAATTGTTCTTTTAAAATTGTACCACGTGGCCAGCCCTGTGGCTTAGCGGTTAAGTGCTCGCACTCCGCTGCTGGTGGCCTGGGTTGGGATCCCGGGCGTGCACCAACGCACTGCTTCTCTGGCCATGCTGAGGCCGCATCCCACATACAGCAACTAGAAGGATGTGCAGCTATGACATACAACTATCTACTAGGGCTTTGGGGGGAAAAAATAAATAAATAAAATCTTTAAAATTAATTAATTAATTAATTAAAATAAAATTGTACCACGTGAAAAAAATAAATATTAAACAAAAAAATACCTAAAACAGGGAGAAAATAACTATCAGCAAAATATATTATTTTGTATCTAGAAAACCCAGGAAAATCAACTAAAGTTTCCTCACAATAGGACAGAAGTACCCAGAAATGACCTTAACGAGGAACCTTAAGAACGAATCTCTTCTCAAATAAATTCTCAAATTTACCTTCTCAAATAAATTCGTGAGTTAAAAGCATCCCAATTTCTGTATGGATTCAGGGTAGAAGGTTTGGATTCTGTGTTCACGATTAAGACTGACCCTTAGCATTGTCACATCAGAGTTGACGGAGTTGTTGTCCTATAAGGGTTATGATATGGAGCTTTCTATAATTTCCTATTCTCTCAAATTCTTTACATCATTCTAGGGTTTATCTGTTCAGTAAAGATTCGCCTGCAGAATAGTCTGGGTCCACTCCTCTTTTTTAGAGGCATATCTTTCACTACCTTTATAATAATGTTTATAGTATGAGTCCATTCAGGCTATTTTCTAGACTAAGTTTGGTCATTTATATTTTCCCAGAAAACAATTAATTTCATCTAGACTTTCAAGTTCATTGGTATAAACTTTTCTATAGGAGTCTAATTTTTTAAATCTCCTCAATATCTTGGTTGTGCGCCCTTTCTTCTTCTGATATTTTTTTTTAACTTATATCTTCTTTCTTTTTTTTCGTAACCAAACTTGCCTACATATTTGGTATTTTTGCTTTATCAAGCAACTTTTCTTTTTCCTGTCTTCTATTTTATTAATATCTGTTTTATCTATTTATTTATTTTTAGTAGAAAATCCTTTTATTTTCCTTCTTTGCTCCTTGGTTTTTTGTTTGTTTGTTTTGAGGTAACATTGGTTTACAACATTACATAAATTTCAGGTGTACATCATTATATTTCAACTTCTGTGTAGACTGCATCGTGTTCATCACCCAAAGTCTAGTTTCCATCTGTCACCATACAAATGTCCCCCTTTGCCCTTTTCACCCTCCCCCCAACCCCTTCCTCTCTAATGACCAAGGTGTTCTCCATATCTGTGTTTATTTATTGTTTTTTTAATCTTCCACATATGAGTGAAATCATACAGTATTTGTCTTTCTCCATCTGACTTATTTTGCTTAATTATCTGCTTTATTTTTATTCATTCCTTCCATATACTTTCTATAGAGTTACTGTATTATTTTTATTGACTCCACTTGAAAGTGATGTTCGCTTATTTTCAATCTTCCAAATGCATGAAAGGTATATATTTTTCTCTGAGCATTGTTTTCATGTTATTCCACAGGTTTGGGTAAGTAGAACCTTCATTGCCACTCATTCTAAATAGTTTATAATTTTCTCTCTAATACAAGAGTTATTTATAAGTGTGTTTTAAATTTTCCTGATACAGACTTTTGTTGTTGTTGTAAGACTACTGATTTCTAGTTTTATTCCTTGAATGTAGACTACATGATTTCTAATATCTGGTTTGTTGAGATAGAAAATCTCAAAGGAATTAGGGTTTAATGCCTAGTGGATTTTCTTAATGATCCATGTATGTTGGAAACAAACATGTACTCTCAGTTTGTTGGGTACAATTCTTATATTTACAAACTTGGTATTTATGTTATTCAATTTGCTTCTATATTTACTAATTTTTTCAATTTCATTTCTAAGTGAAGTGTGTTTAGAGACTCTTACTGTGATTGTGGATGTGTCAATTTCTCTTTATACTTCCGGCTCATATCTCTTGTTGTTATATTGGGCTGTTTCTCTTTTTCTTGTTGATTTGTGGCAGTTCTTTGCATTTTAGGGAAATTAACCCCTGTTTGTTATATTCTCTCTCTAGCAGTCTTACAATTATTTTAAGAGAATTTGCATACAATTAATATTTTGAGAATATTATATATTATTGAAAGGTTGGCTTAAAAGGGCTTCTGTTTTACAACATTTTGTTAGCCATTAGTGGATTTTTATTTGATTTGATATATTCTTGAAAATAAAGCTAAGTTTATTTTTAAATTTCTATAATGTCAATTTTTAACTTGTGTAGAACAACCTTCCCTAAATTACTGTAACTGTCGTTTTACTGTGACAAATTAGAAAATTAGAACAAAATCATTTGGCAAGATACAATAGTTTCAATAAAAATGTTATGACAACTCATTATGAGGTTATAAAAATCGAGTCAGTCATGGGGCCATCCCCGTGGCATAGCAGTTAAGTGCGCGCGCTCCGCTACTGGCGGCCCGGGTTCGGATCCTGGGCGCGCACCCATGCACCGCTTGTCAGGCCATGCTGTGGCGGTGTCCCATATAAAGTGGAGGAAGATGGGCACAGATGTTAGCCCAGGGCCAGTCTTCCTCAGCAAAAAGAGGAGGATTGGCAGATGTTAGCTCAAGGCTGATCTTCCTCACAAAAAAAAAAAAAAAAAATTGGGTCCGTCATGAACAACATGTGATAGGAACTGGAGAGCCAGGCTACCCCAGGCCTGAGCCTCTCCAGCTGTGTGGATGTGGGCAAATTATTCGGACTTTCGGCCACAACTTCCTCATCTGAGGGAATGGAAGAAATTCACAACTTCTCAGAGTTATAAAAATACAAGTAGATAATTGATGGGAACAATTTTTGCTGTTTGCAAAAGAACAAATATCTGTTTCTATTATTCCACTGAGTATTGAAGTCTTAGCCTGGAATAGTCTGAGCCCCACATGTTTCCATGATGCTCCCATGTCTCACCCCCAATTCCCCAGCATCATAATCCCTTTAGGAAATGGGAAATGTTGGTCTTCCATTTGTACCACATGCATAAAAGGACACAGCTCCTCCAAAATGGAACATTTGCTCCCTTAAACCATTGATCGAGAAACCTGAGACATTTTTTCTATCCTCTTTTAGATATTTCCTATTAATTTATGGTTCATCTGTTTCTGGCAAACAAGTGTTGATATTGGAAGACTTCCCTAAGGAAATAAACTGTGGGTTTTATCTCTCCCATGGTGCTACTTGTATTTAAGTTGTTTTTTTTTTTTCTTTCAGTTTTGCAGCACCTCCTCCAATTTTAAAGGCTTCTAAAAAAACTGCTAACCCGGGGGTATAAGTTCTTCAAACAGTAGCGTGTCTTTTCAGTTCATTTGGTTTTAGGTGGTCTACTAATCATAATAAACATGTGCATCTTTTCAAAAGAATTAATATTCTAAGTGGAAACCTCAGATGTACTTAAGAAATCTCTTTATTACTTCCGACAGAAAGTCTTTCCTTTTTCCAGTGGTCCTAAACCCTTTGTTGCACATTTATAGCAGAACCGTGAAAAATGTGCTTATCTCCATTCAGGATGATGAGCCTCCAGCCAAAGGGAAGAAAAAGAAAAAGAAGAAAAAGGAGGAAGAGATCGACATCGATGTGGACGATCCTGCTGTGAGTCGTTTCCAGTACCCCTTCCACGAGCTGATGGTGTGGGCTGTGCTGATGAAACGCCAAAAAATGGCAGTCTTCCTATGGCAGCGAGGCGAGGAGAGCATGGCCAAGGCCCTGGTGGCTTGTAAGCTCTACAAGTCCATGGCCCACGAGTCCTCTGAGAGTGAGCTGGTGGACGACATCTCCCAGGATTTGGACAACAACTCAAAGTTAGTGTCTCAAGGGAATCTAAAAACCAGGAGAGATTATTGTCCTGAGTACTTGTCCCTTTGAGGGGAGGGGTAGCAAATGGATTTCTCAGTTAAGTACAATTATGTTTAAAGCTTGTTCATAAATCACTTTGTCCCTCATGTCAATATTTTTTCCTTCTGTCTCTCTGAGGTATTTCTGGATGGTCATCGCTTTTGTTTACTGCCTTCTCATGCAAATTATTGAAACAAAATTTTAATACAAAGACAATGAAACAGATTTCCATAAGGAAACACACACTCAGAGGAATACAACTTTAGTGAACCTGTGCCCTTGGACTTGACCTTCACAAGTACCTCTGTTTTTCTCCTCCTTAGGTGGGACAAGAGGGCTACAGGGGGCTGAAGTTGGGTATTACCCTTCCCCTAGCCCAGTTAGGCTGAAATAAGACCCCAATAGGCTAGGCTCTGGTTAACTAGTTTCTCCTGAGGACAGACCTTGTTAAGAACAGAGTACTCTGGTGTATTTCAATATGGTTCCTTTGCCCCTCCCCCTGCCAGCAGCATGAGGGGATTTTTCTCCCGTCTTTTCTGAGAGAACTTGGTGGGGCTCCTGGAGGTAAAACTCACAAAAGTATGTGCACACTCCCCTAAGACTGAGCCCCCTGGAGTTATTAGCTCTCAGACTTGTCCGCATGAGCCTCCAGCGATTTGTGAATCACAGTTCAGGTTTTTCTACCCTGGCACTGGTTCTGGAGAAGGTTTTTGCTCGTGGGTTTCTGCTCCGGTGAGTTGTGATTCTCTGTATCCGCCTGTCCGTCTCTCCAATTTGGGGGGGCAGCAGTTTGCCCTGTGACCTCAATTCTCTGATGAATGTAGAAGAGTTGTTGATTTTGAGTTTTGTCAGCTTCTTACTTATCATTAGGATGCAGTGGCAACTTCCAAACCCCTTACATGAAGAACCGGAAACTGGAAGTCCCAGCACAACTTTATAGACACATGAACTTGAGTCACATACAGGCAACTCTGCCAACATCTAGCTTCTTTGTTTTCTGAAGCACACTGCTTTTATTTTGGACTCTATTTCTAAAATCATTAGCTGATTTCTCAGTGTCACGTATTCAAGGCTGTCTATAAATGGGGAGGTGTTCCCCTGCCTCAGTGGGTTGGTCAACGCCATCCCTGTGCTTCCTGGAGGACTCTCATGGTTATGTGTCTCCCTGCAGCATGCAGGACCTGAGACCAGAAGGGACTGCAGCATGCATGCCTCTCAGGGAACAGAGAAGGCCATTCCCCCATACATAATTCCACCCTTCTTCATCCTTCGGCTCATAATTGGAATAAAATCTTCTATAAAATGGAGAAACAAAAACAGAGAAGGGTAATCACTATGGGACTATATTTTAACCACATTCCATGAAAAAATATTGAAGGAACTTGGAATGTTTATGACTATCATTAAATATTTGAATCAGGGTCATGTGGAAAAAGGAATAAATTTTATGTTCACAATTCAGCTTGTGTCACCTTCTCCCCCCCCCCCCACCCTTGGCTCCCATCACTTCCCCCGACACAAACCCCTAGCAATTAGGCCCTCCCTGCTCTGGGCCCCCACGACAACTAGACTTTGTCTCTATCGTAGTGCTGAGAGTGTTGAATTCTCTTGTAATCAATGTCTTATTGAAGTATTACACACATACAGAGAAAGGCACATATCCCAAATGTACAGCTTGATGACTGTTCACAAACGGAACACACTGGTTTGACCAACACCCAGATCAAGAAACAGGACCCTACCTGCACCCGAGAGCCCTCCTGGTGCTCTCTTTCAATGTCCACCTGCCCACTCCACAAAGGGTAGCCACCATTCTGACTTCCAATCCCACAAGGGCTGTTTTTGAACTCACCTTTGCTGTCCTTTCTGTCTGCATCCCTGTTCTGTGAACACTTGAGGGTGTGTCCCTGGGAAGAGAAAGGCAGATTTGGGGTCAACCTAAAACCCCATTTGCAGCAAGAGCAGTCAGCCCCCAACGTAACTGAGCTTGGAGCCCTAGCCCCAGCTGTCCGCCTCTGGGGACATACCCCACGAGCTTCCTGCTTGCAGAGGATTGGAAATCAAGAATTCCGTGTCCTTTGGCTCCATGATGTCCCTGTGGATGTCTCTCTCTAACAAAGAGTGTGTGGCCACTGTGGCTTCAGCCCCTACTTCATTTCTTTCCCTCCAGGGACTTTGGCCAGCTGGCTGTGGAGTTGTTAGATCAGTCCTATAAGCACGACGAGCAGATCGCCATGAAACTGCTCACCTATGAGTTGAAAAACTGGAGCAACTCGACCTGCCTCAAGCTAGCCGTCGCAGCCAAACACCGGGACTTCATCGCTCACACCTGCAGCCAGATGCTGCTGACCGACATGTGGATGGGACGGCTGCGAATGAGGAAAAATCCCGGCCTAAAGGTACGTATGCCGTGGCTGTCAGACTGGTAAGGACAATGTAGTGACAAGTGACATCTATGAGCTCTTACTCTGCCTGGCTGAGCTAAGCATTTCCTGTGGATTAGTTCACTTATTCCTCTGAGCATCCCTGGAGGGAGATGCCATGACAATTCTTGTCTTACAGAGGGAGAACCTGAAACTTTGAGACTAAGTAACTTGCTAGGATCTGAGCTGGCAAGGCGTGGGTCCAGGACCTGAAGCCAGGTGGTCTAACGCTAGAACTCAACCAATCAGCGTGTGGGGCTTAAGCTGGGAGTCCACCCTAAGTAAACATGCACCCCTGGGCAGCCCACCCACCCACCATTAAAGCAGGCACCTGAACTCTATTTCTACAGATTCCCTCACGACTTTGTGTGGTACTATTTTAGTTGGCCATGTTTTCATTACATGGGTTTTTTGAGAGAATATGAAATTATAAAAGGGTTTGAAAAAGATTAGTGGAGAGAAAATTGTATTGCAATCAAATCCTAGCTCTTCTATTTACTGCTGTGAACTACTAGGTTATCTTAAGAAGAGATTCTAACCTTAGATGATCCAGCTCCATAATGGCAAGATTATACCTATCTCATGGGATTGCTATGAAGATAAAGAAAAGCCAATCTATGTTTTACTGTGTAGCATGGTTCTGGAAAATAGAAAGAACTCCATTTCTTTAAAATACAAATGTTATGCCTAACATCCAATTCTATATAATGCACTAAGCTGATGTTATATATAACTTTGGATATTAATCAATAAATACTTTTCAGAATACCAAGAATAATGAGAAGATCCTAAAGGTTTTAAAGAAAATAAAACAGGTTACCTACAAAGGGATAAGCAGATTGAAATCAGACTTTTCATCAATGTCCTGAAATCTAGAAGGCACTGGAAAAAGGCCTTTACAGTTCTGAGGGGAAAACATTTGGAACCTGGAACTTTTTTTACCCAATCCAGCTATTTTAAGCACGAGCATGAAATATCTATTTAAAATAGGCAAAGATTCAAATTATATACCTTTTATATGGGCCCATTCAGAAAAACTACTCCATCAGCTATTCCAGCAAAAGAAGCGTAAAATTACAAGAAAAAGGAGATGTGGAATGCAACAAATAAGCCCCAAGTTTCAAAAATCCCTGTATGAAAGCAGTGCAGCAGGATGAAAAGGCAGTCAGATTAAATGAGTACAAGGAGTCAGTGAGATCCAAGAAGAAAGTCCTCAAGAAGAACAGAAATGATTCCAATAAACGGACAGAGTGACTAAGACAAAAAAAGTACCAGGGATATAGGTTAGAGAAACAAAAATAGTTTATAATCCTTAACAAGAACATCCCTAATGAGAAAATACAAGGGAGATCAAATTTCAGGAAAAACAAAAAACTGCACACAAAAGTTAAGGTTCAGTTATGATTCAAATTAAAATTTGGAAAGATTTTAGCAATTGGTAGAGTGTAAAAAGGACCACTTGACCTTTAATGCTACAAACATGTTCCTTTAGTGGCACAAGAATTCTACATTAAAACTGTAATCATAGCATGCCATGTGGCAGTGCAATAAACAGTATTTGTATAGTAATAAAAAGAGAAATGCTTTGTATTGGTTTTCAGCTTTTAGAATAATCCCATAGACAAAGCATTGAAGACTTCAATATGGTTCCTAAACAGAATCCAAATGCTATCAAGTATGAAAATACAAAAGCAAAGGTACAGCTGAGAAAAGTTGGTGGTGGAAGGGGGAAGGGAAAGTGGTGATGTCCCCATGTTATAAAATGGGAATCAAGACTATCAAAAGGTGTTGAAACAAGAGATAAAGATTTCAGTTTATTATGAAAGTTACAAAGACAACTTCGTAGGAACTGAAAATACTGATGTGGATATTAAAAATGGGAGTGAGGGGGAATGGGATGAAATAACATCAAGTCTTGTCTAAAATAATAGGATGTCAATAGACAGTACTTAAATTAAGAAAAATAGCAATATAAGATATCACTTATATTGTTAAAAATATGAAAGTATCAATAAGAACTAAAACAAGAAATAGAAGTGATTGTCTCAAACTGTAATTCAAAAATTTCTCTTAAAGACAAATGACACAAAACTATATATTAAAAAAACACATTGTGAACCTGAGTATATCAACCCAGCACAACCAACATCAAGACAAATTTTAATAAAATTATTGAATTTTAACAAAAAAGAAAAACTCTTTGGGCATCTAGGAAAAAAAAAGCAACTTATAAGGAAAAGAAAATTAGATTATCATCAGACTTTTAACCACAACCATTTATGTTAGGGAAAAAAAAAAAGATGTGTATTATACGAAGATAGTCCCAGAAAGAAAATGTGAAGCAAGGATTTTATACCCAGCAAAAGTGACTGTCAAATACAAAGGGGACGCCTAAACTGTTACCTCTTGGTAAAAAGAACTCAAGGGAATATTGTTCCTATGAGCCCTTTCTGAAGAATCTTTTAGGGAATGAGTTTCCCAAGAACCAAAATAACCAGAGAGGCATTAGCATAAGGACCGATGGTGAGCGTCAGATATATATTTACTGGCAGTGCTGAGACTAAATGAGGGTTAAGAGGGAGAGAGTAAAGTATGTAACGGCTATATGTTCTGATAATGTAGATACAATACAACCATTCAAAAAATAAGAGGAGAATAGGGAGCACCTATGCAAAAAAAATTGTAACTCTTTTCAGTAATCATAATTGACAGTAGTAGTATTAAAGTTTTTATTCTGAAACTATAAAGCTAAAGCAACTGAGCAATGATGGGATATTTTATTCTATCATCCTGTCTGTCCTCAAGAACTAGGACTCAGTGTGGAATGAAAGGAAACACAGATGTAACCTAGAAGACGGTAAGTAAGCCTATAGTGTTTAATTGGAAGCATCAATATGAACTCATTCCAGTTCTACTAATGAAAAGCCTAGAAACAATGACCTACCTAAAAGCAATGAACAGCCCTAGAGCCAGATTGTGGTCTTGAAATACCATTTCCCACTAACTGAAGCCAGAACTTCATGGAGAAATGTTTGGTTCTAGGTCTGGAGCAGGAAATGTACAAGATGAACCTGGAACATCTTGACACACCAGATGGCAAAGAAGCTGTCAAAGACCAGTAGGGTTAGATCAAGGAGAACCAGGAGCGATTTGAAGAGACTTCCACTGGCCAAAGATGGGACAATTTGACTTTCAATAATACTATTAATAGCAATGGATTGAAACATATCACACATGTTTAAATCCATGAGTTCATAACAATATTTTAAAAAAATAATCAGTTGCCTTCAGTAGGTGATAGGAAACCAATTCATTATCTTGAAAACAGGCAAATAAAAGGAAAGAATCAAGCATTTATCCTGCATTTCCTATATGAACTGTACCATGAGTAGATGAGGGAAATGCTTCTTTGCGAAATTATTTCAGTTAAGAAATGAAAAACAAATAATAGATTTAGATCACCAATTTTCAACACTCGGTGAGTTAATGAATCTGGGATTGAGCATTAATGGCTGCTAACATCACCAAAAGAGAGACAATCTGCTTCCTGATAAAAGAACACACCGTCTACAGTCTTGCCAAAAGGCCTGAACCTGGGTCTGGTGAGGCTTCTGTGTGCAGCTGCCAGTTGGCAGGAAATAACAGGGACAGGGGAGCATCTCGAATGGCACATGAGTCTTGCAATGCCCAAAATCCACTCCGTGATCAACTCTACAGGTCCAAATCCTCTCGCTCTTCAACAGATAAATTGTCAGGAAATGTGTATTTAAAAAAAAGTTTAAAAACATACCAGAATTGTAAAGGGCAAGATTAAGCTGTAGTGTGCACAGCAGTGCTGCCCGAGAAATAAAATGCCAGCCACATATGTCATTTTAAATTTTCTAGTTACAAAAAGTAAAAATTTTTTGTGATAAAGTTTTTTTAAAGTACATTGTAAAAAGCCAAAAAGAAACCGTTGAAATTAATTTTAAAACACTTAATCCAGTATATATAAAATATTATCATTTCAACATCTTATCAATAGTAAATCACTAATGAGATAATCTGTATTCTTTTGTTATACTAAGTCTTTGAAATCCAGTGGGTATGCTGCACTTTCAGCACATCCCAATTTGGACCAGCTACATTTCAGGTGCTAGGGAGCAACATGTAGCTCATAGTACCCAAACTGGACAACCCAGGTTTAGGGATGCACATTCAGGTGATAAAGATGCAAAATACAGAAGGAATTGCTTCCTCAAAAGTGAGGATGGTACTTCCTTTTGGAGAGAGGCTTGTGATGGGGACCAGGTACATGGAGGGGCTTCTACAGCGGCTGACACTGGCCAATTTTATGACCCAGTTATGATTGTAAGGATGCTCACCTCATAACGATTCACTAATATATGCCTTTATTTGATGTGCTTTTTTGTATCTGTGTTTCATTTTATGTAAAAAAGTTTGCAAGAGTTTGCCCTGGGCAGCAGGATTTGAGAAGTGGAGGGATATGGCAGGAGACCTTCCCTTTTCACTATGAGTCTATCTAGGCTATTCAGTTTTCAACCACATGCCTGCATTACTTCAATTTTTTAAATATGAATAAATAAAATTCAGAAAAAGAGACCCAAGAAAGTTAAGTTGCTATCATTTCCTTCTTTTTTTTTTAATTAATGCTCCTTTTAAATATTATGTATACCATACATATATTATGTATATTATGTGTACCAAAAAGTGGAAATATTTTTAAGCATCAAATTTCCCTCGAAGCATTTCTAAATTTGCAATGTAAAAATATAATTATTTTGGGGCTGGCCCGGTGGCATAGTGATTAAGTTCGCACGCTCTGCTTCAGCGGCCTGGAGTTTGTGGGTTCAGATCCTGGTCGTGGACCTACACACCACTTATCAAGCCATGCTGTGGCAGGCATCCCACACATAAAGTGGAGGAAGATGGGCACAGATGTTAGCCCAGGGCCAATCTTCCTCAACAAAAAGAGGAGGATTGGCAAGGGATGTTAGCTCAGGGCTAATCTTCCTCACCAAAAATAATAATACTAATAATAATTTTGGGCCAGCCCCAGTGGCCTAGTGGTTAAGTTCAGTGTGCTCTGCTTTGGCAGCCCGGGTTTGGTTTCTGGGTGCGGACCTACACCACTCGTCTGTCAGTGGCCATGCTGTGGCAGCAGCTTCATACAAAAAAAAAAGAGCAAGATTGGCAGCAGATGTTACCTCAGGGCGAATCTTCCTCAGAAAAAAAAATTTATATATGTGTATATGTATATTTTATATAATATAACATATTATATTTTATATAATAAAATAAGTAATTATATATATAATTATTCTAAAGTAGGGACTGTTTGGATTGTTCTTTGCAATTTAATTTTTTGAATAAGTAACATAATATGCACATGGTTTAAAAATTTTAAACTATTTAAAAGGATATGACAATCCCTCCCATGCCTGTCCCCCATTTGCCCTGATCCCACCCGGTGGCTACCGCTGATATTTGTTTCTTGTGTATCTTTCCATATATAAAGCTACTATGAATAAATATCCTTACTGTTTCCTCTTTTTCACAAGAGTTGGCATACTCATTGTTTTGTACCTTGCTTTTTCACTTAATCTGGGAGCTCTTTCCATATTATTACATAGAAATTTCTTCCTCAGCTGGGTTATATTCCATAATTACAGGAGGCCACCGTTTATTTGGCCAGTCCCCACTGAGGCATGGAGGTCACTCCCGTCTTGTGGTGCTATACTCACTGCCACAACGAATGCTCTTAGACATAAATCATGTCTCACATATCTGTTAGATAAATGTCCAGAAGTGGAACTGGTGGCCCCACAGGGACAAGCACATGCAATTTTGATAGGCTGGACCAGCCTCCCTCTGTGGGGTCATCCCAATCTACACTTCTACCAACAGTGTAGGTGAATGTCTGTTTTCCCGCAGTCTCACCAACACAGTGTTTGAGCAAACTTTTGAATATTTCCAATCTGATGGTAAACAATGATATCTCTGTGCTGTTACTTTGCATTTATCTTATTATGAGTGAGGGTGAGCACGTTTTCCTGTCAGTACCAACATCTCTCAGTTCATAGTCTTGACTCGTTTTTCTGCTGGGGTGTTGGAATTTTCCTCCTCAATTTCTAGGAGCTCCTTTTGAATTAGAATGATTAGCCCTTTGCCTGTCACATGAGCTGCAAATGTCTTCCCATGAGTTATGTTTTACTTTGTTTACATCATTTTCTGCTGTGCAGCAGTTTGTGCTCTTTTTAAGTACCAAATATATTGATCTTTTCTTTGATTGCTTCTTTTTTTTCATTAACATTTTTCCAAATTAAAGTATAATTTCTTCTTGATTAAGAGGCATAATTAGAAAGGCCTTGCCTCACCCATCCACTTATAAGAATTCTCATGTGATTATTTTTAGTTGTTTTACATTCTTCCCCCTACCACACACACCCCCTTTTTTTTTCTTTCATTCATGACGTCTTAAAGCTAGATGGAATTTATTCTGGTGTGAGATAAGGATCCAACTTAATTGTTTTCTAGATGATCTCCCAATTTCTCAATACCATTTACTAAATATTCCATCTTTATTCTTCCAATTTGAGGTGGTACTTTTACCATATACTAATTTTCTATGTGTATTTAAATCTATTTTTGGACCTTCTATTCTATTCCATTGTTCAGTCTATTCATGCACCTGTACCACACTGTCTCAATTATTGATGTTTTGTAATATGATTTTTAATATACAGTAGAAATAGCCACTTTGTGTTGTTCTTAATAATGGATTACTGAGGGGATATTTTCAAAATCAGCATTGAACATGGAGAACAGATTTCAGTATTGGAGACACACAGCACAGCACTGATAAAAATGACAACAAGGTTTTCTATCTATGGACCAAGGCATCCTTTTGTTGTCTAGATTGAGCCCAAGTCACTTTTGTCTTCCAACTCTTGGTCCATATATTCACATTTAAGTTATTTGTATATAAAGTATTTCAGATCTACTTCACCAGAGGTATTATTATATTTTATCTATTTATTTTTACTTATTATATTTTAAAGTCAAGATTCTACCTGCTTTGAAACTTAATGTAAGGTCTTTGCTTTTTAAGTCAAGATTCCACATGATTCTGCTTGCTGTTCATCTAAAAAAATTTGGTGGATGTTCTTACATTTTTTATTGTCTGCAATTCTACCAATGTACCAAAAATGAGCCACAGAACATTAAAGCAGAGATAAACCTGTTTCAGAGCTGCTAGGTTATTCAGTAATGTTGATGGTTATAATTTTAAAATTTTACTTATGCTAAGAAAATTTTTGAGAATTGCCATAGCTTAAAATTTTATTTTTCTGGGGCTGGCCCGGTAGTGTAGCGTTAAGTTTGCACACTCTGCTTCGGCGGCCCGGGGTTCGTGGGTTTGGATCCAGGGCGTGGACCTACACACTACTCATCAAGCCATGCTGTGGTGGCATCCCGCATACAAAATAGAGGAACATTGGCACAGATGTTAGCTCAGGGACAATCCTCCTCAAGCAAAAAGAGGAAGATTGGCAAGAGATGTTAGCTCATGGCCAGTCTTCCTCACCAAAAAAAAAAAAAAATTTATTTTTGTCATCATACATAGGTTATAATGGGGATTCTTCTTCCACCCACCATCTTGTTTTTGGAATTTCGCACACATGATGACTTCTCGTATCAAACATCCAAGGAAAACGAAGATGGCAAAGAAAAAGAAGAGGAAACTATGGTCAGTGATACCCTTGATCATAAGAGTACTAATTTACTCTCACTTTCAAAATTGTTGAGATTTCTCTTACCATGAATTTAGAAACCACAGTAATTGGAGAAATTTTTATAATTATTTTTAAAGGTGCCTGTCTGTTAAGTATTGTGCTGGAGTATGTTGCATTTCCCACTTAGCAACTGCTCATTGTGCGCTGTGATCTGTCTTCCAGGATGCAAATGCAGATGCTGGCTCCAGGAAGGGGGATGAGGAGAATGAGCACAAAAAGCAAAGAAGTATTCCCATTGGCACGAAGATCTGTGAATTCTATAACGCTCCCATTGTCAAGTTCTGGTTTTACACAGTAAGACTTACTCGTTAGCATCTGCCATTTAGGGTATTCTGAACACTTAGATATGTTAGAATCAGGAAAAAATGTCAAGAGCTTAAAAAGTGTTTTTAAAAATCCCTGAATTAAAATGAATTGTGAAAATGAAACTAGGATTAATGCAGATCTTCAACTAAAATTGGATCTAGATATGTTGTCATATATTTATACGTATGCAGGAATGGGGCCATCCTAGCCCTAAATACACCATTCCATAAAGCAAAATAGGCATATTCTATTTGCTTAAGATGAAGGATTTTTTTAATGCCTTTAGTAATACAAACTTAGAGAAATATAGTTTTACTTAAAAATGAACAAAGAGGACTAGTGATTTAAAGAGCAAACTTACAGATGCCATTTTTTTCACAAAACTGGTGGGGTTACTACAGGGTGTGTGAACCCCGATCCTAAACTCCTGAAATAGGGGAGCAAATGAAGGCCTCTCCACTCTAAAGTGCACACACCAAGCCGACCCGGTTGGCCGCACACTCTCCTCCAGGTCTCTTTGGTGGCCACTATCTAGACAGCTCCAGGAGTGTGGCGAGCGCATAACAAGCAATAAGCACAGTCCTGGCCTTACGCACGCTAGCACTTCTGCAGATGGGTGGGGAAAAGAGAGTCGACGAGACCCGCGCAGTTGGGAAGGCTGTGGGGGAAACTGACTTAGGAGCAGGCGGTCCCAGCAGGGGTGGCAGGCACTCGATGTCTCCCACAACCATTGCAGTCTGGAGAAAGGACAAGACAACTCTTGAAGGTCCAAGTACCAAGCGGCACGCACGCCAGGCAGGCCCTGACACTGTGGTTCCATTCGTGACTGCGCGCAAGCAGGTGATGGGACGTAAGGAGTCGGGTCCCAGGCCATGGATGAGAGTGGATGAGGAGGGGCAGGAGCAGAGGCAGAGCTCTGGGGAACAGCACCTGGGGAGCTGCATGGGGACCCACGTTGCCCATGGGCCTGGACACCCAACCTTTTGGCAGCCACACCTGGTGATGCAGCCAAACCATTGCTGCCCACCTGTTCTGGTCAGAACCAGCTGAGCACCAGGATGCGCCTGGCCTGCAGGAGAGCTCAGCACAGATGTGGCTGTAGAGGGCAGGGCCACGAGGCCAAAGAGCCCCAGTCTCACACCGGACTCTCTGAGTAGTATCTCTGGCCATGGGGGAGAGCATCGCACATTTTACAGCTTCCCAGGGGATTCTGACACAGCACAAATTTGAGAACTCTGGCTCTAATCCTCCTGCAAGGAGTAAATAGTGGATACAAGGGATTTTAACTGTATCCTGGTAAAGCTTACACAATCTGGAGGAGGGATCTTAAAAAAAAAAAAAGACTTGCCAAATCACAAATACACATTTGCTAACACATGCTCCACCCCACCCCTCAAGACTTCAGAAGGGGCCTGTGCCAGTGAGGGGCCCTGTTACTGAAGATTCGCCAGCTTCACAGTGAATCAGCCTCAGACAATCAACTTCAGACCACCTCCCTCTACCTCATTCCACTCCCGTATACCTCACCCAACTCCCTCACACCTCCAAACTCCACATCTTTTCTTGCCACCAAAATAGGGACCTTGTTGTGGCCACAGCATATCACAGACACGTTAGTGCTAATTGAGGGGACTGGGGACAGCTGTGTGTGCGTGGGCAGACAGCTCCTTGTCCTCCCTCATAACCTCCCACATCCATCAGTAGTGGAAAGATTCAAGAGGGAAATTTTCCAGGCAGGAGAAGTAAATAACATTTTCCAATTTCCAGGAATGTAGAAGACACACCAGTAAATGATTAAAACTTTCCCTATGTATCATAATTTCGTACAACATCATAATTTCCCCCATGAAGGTGATAAAAGCAACAAATACACCTTCCTTTAGAAAATGAAATGTCAGCGCCCATATTGTGCTGAAGTATAAAATGCACCCCCACCTGCCTCCAAGTTCTCTGTGTGCCCTGGGGATGGGAATGGAAGGTCCAGTCAGAATCGGTCCAGTGAGAAATGAAAATTTGTTTTAGAAGATGTGTCAACCTGAAAATAGAGTTTCAACATGTTTTCCAGTACATGCTATCTCCTCAAATACTGCTAACAGTTTTTCTGTCTGTCAGATATCGTACTTGGGCTACTTACTACTCTTCAACTATGTCATCCTGGTGCGGATGGACCGCTGGCCCTGTCTCCAGGAATGGATCGTCATCTCCTACATCGTGAGCCTGGCGTTAGAGAAAATACGAGAGGTGATTACTCCAGAGGCCTGTCCCAGACCCACTGACCACTGACTTCAATCCCAACATAGCTTCTTATTGCAAAAACGTTTATGCAAATCATAAGTGCCATGGGACTTTTCTTTTGAGGTGTCACAATCCCAAGTCTATTCCATTCCCTTGCTTAAGATTTGTACGCCTCTGCTTCCAACTGAAGTTGAACTTGCAAATCAAAACGCAAGGCAAAATAAATGATGTTTAGTAATAAAAACAGATCTGAGTGCCTATAAAAGCAACAGTAAATGCTGCCAGGTACTTGAGATAAACCAATTACTACAACTGGGTACAAATTTTGGCTCAGTTTTCTGGGAGCTGAAACTAGAAACAGAGAAATACAAGAGATGACATATTTCCTGCAACTTAGGACTCTGAACCACACTGTCCTGGCTCAGGCTCCCTACACCCGCGATGGGGATTCTTGTGCAAGTGATTTATTGAAGGAGGCCCCTCAGGAGAGCTGTGAGTGGGAGCAAGGGTGAGGCAGACCAGGAGAGGGAAAGGAGCTAAGCAAGGTGTGGTTTCAGTGGAATCTGTCCCCGGCTTAATCCTGCAGGAGACTCTGAGTGTACTGGACTCTATAGAGTCTGTCCCACTTTGAACAAAAGGAAAGGCAGCTCCAACTGCCCAAGGGGGCATGTGGGAGCCAAACTGCAGCACCTGCAGCAGATGGGGCCTGGGCACAGCCAGCAGGTGAAACCATCCGGGGCATCTGAGCAGGCCACTGGAGCATCTGCTGCAAACAGAGGAAATAAGATTTTCAGCTAAGTGTTGAAAAAGGACAGGCACCATCTCATGCATGACTCATATCACAGAGGACTTAAAATTAACATGTAACTCCGAGAGGGCAGTCTCTGTGGGCACCAGCAGAAATATAGGCCAACTACTTTTCTTTCCAATATCATCCGCAAGTTTAAATGCACTATATTAGCTTATAAAGAGAAAGCTTATATCCAAGAAAAAAAGGAACTTGAACTGAAAAAGCACACAGCAGGATTTCATATTCTTTCTCCAACTGATATAGAACCAATACTATTATTTTGCAATAATTATTGACCCTTTCACCAAACTGAAAAAATATTACTGGCAACTTCTTCCCAGTAGAGTGAGTTTGATGCTGTCAATCTAATGAGAGCCTGAGAAACCAAAAGAGTGCTGAATCCAAAATTTTACAACCCATCTCCTTCTACTACTCTTCTTTCTTTTCTGGTTGGGCTTCTCTCAAACTCTGCAGATGTTACAGCTGGGATTTCCCAAGTGGCCTGTCATACCATCTCTAGTGCCACTGTGATCTTGCTCAGTGTCAGTGCACTAAGACACTGTTCTCTACTCCAGGAGCTCACCTGCCAGTTACAGGAAAGAGGGCAGCCATCAGCCAGTGTGCACAGGTTGTTAAACTAGTGAATTCCTTCTGTGTTGGCTGATAAATAGCCACCACCCCATCCCACCCCTGGGGTCCCCAGGACCTACCCAGAGTCCCCATAACTAAAGGGGTACCATCTGGCACAGCAGGCTCCCACCCTGCTGCACCCATGGGGCTCGCTTTGTGTGTGCCCATGCTGCTGGTTGTTCAATATTTTCAATTTTACTCTGAGGAAGTGTTGTTTTAATCAGTGGTAATTTTCAAAGGGTAATATCTCAAGTAGAAAATCAAGTTCAACTTTCCCTTGACTTCTCATATCTAAGTTGCAAAGGAATTTTGGCAAATAAACATCTTCCAGCTCAAATCCGCCACCTCCACCAGGTGGATTGCCCTTCTGTGGGACCACAAAGGGTCATCCCTAGAGTTTTCCTCCTGGACGAAGTCTGAAATGTGGGCCAATAGGCATGTGTCCAGAGAATTAGAAAAGAAATCAACAGGCAGCTGCTTTCGTTACCGCCAAAAGAACACAATTTAGAAGGCATTTCCTGAGTGTTTGTGAATCTAGGAATACTGAGGATTCCGTGGAATTTCCCTTTCTAGATATCTTTCTTTGCCAGAGACGATTAGTATTTAGCAGTCTTGAGCAGGAAGGGGAACCAGATGCCCTGGAATGTTCCACCAGTCCTATCTTTCCAAGATTCTAAGAAGATGAGGATTTCAATAGAGCACTCCCTGTTTATTGTTCTTTGGCATTTGTTTTCAGATCCTCATGTCAGAGCCAGGAAAACTCAGCCAGAAAATAAAGGTTTGGCTTCAGGAGTACTGGAACATCACGGATCTCGTGGCCATTTCCATGTTCATGATTGGAGCAATCCTTCGCCTACAGAAGCAGCCATACATGGGTTATGGCCGAGTCATCTACTGTGTGGATATCATCTTCTGGTACATCCGCGTCCTAGACATCTTTGGTGTCAACAAGTATCTGGGGCCCTATGTGATGATGATCGGAAAGATGGTTAGTACTGACACCCTGTGAGTAACTAGAGACACCATGGCTGTGCTGAGGACCTGAGACCAGGCCTTGGGCATGGCTTCATTAGATTTCATTTGGTCTTTCCTTTGCAGTTGGTTTCTTACAGGAAATGCTTTTTGCTTTAAGATACATAGTTCTCTTACATGATAATAACTTAATAAAATCCAGTTGACAAACATGAGCCGAGGGCCTATTGTGTGTATACATATATATATATGGCAATAACTTGATTGATAACCTCCTAACATGTAGTAGAAGCCAGAGACAAAGGGGGCCCAACATCATTCCCTCACCCATATTCCAGTCTTCAGCTCGTGTCCTCTGGCCTGGAGTGAACACAGGCAATTCACGTGATTAGGCCAAGAAAAATCCATGGCAACATTTCGTCCAGAACAAGCCATAGAATATGAAACTAAAAATGAACTAGCTGATCATCCTTACATCACCTGAAATAGCTTCAGTGTTAGGACTGGTCCCAGAAGGAAGGAATTCTCCTAAGTTGGGGAATAACTCTTTATAGGGCAAGTGGCTTTGAGTGAAGGGATATATGGTTCAGCCTATCCCCACAAGGGCCCTCATCTTCAGGGATGTTCAATATTAGGAATTATAGCAGTTCCGTATCCATAGTAACCAGAGTGTTGCTCATGGTAACCACTCAGCAATTGTATAATGAATGAATAAATATCGTTGTGTACTCTGAATTTATTATCTTCTTACCTCCTGAGATATCTCCTCTTCTTACCCCTTAGTAAGATGAGATGGAGAGAAGGCAAAGAGGCTTTCCTCATCCTGATTAAA
Source organism: Diceros bicornis minor (assembly GCF_020826845.1). Classification (NCBI taxonomy): domain Eukaryota; kingdom Metazoa; phylum Chordata; class Mammalia; order Perissodactyla; family Rhinocerotidae; genus Diceros; species Diceros bicornis. The sequence goes on from NC_080744.1 coordinate 78,576,974, forward strand.
CACTCATGATGTCTTTGGGGAGAGCAATATAATGAAGCAGGCGAACTTGGCCCATGAATCAAGACAGTAAGAGACACAATTTCTCTCTACTCAGATGATCGACATGCTGTATTTTGTGGTCATCATGCTGGTTGTGCTGATGAGTTTTGGAGTGGCCCGTCAAGCCATTTTGCACCCAGATGAGGAGCCTTCTTGGAAACTAGCCCGAAACATCTTCTACATGCCCTACTGGATGATCTATGGAGAGGTGTTTGCAGACCAGATAGACCGTAAGAATAGAATTCATAGTAAGATTCTCTTCCCTGCTTCTGAGGCAGATGATCAGTTCCAAATTAATGGAAGAGCATTTGTTAATTTGGAAATAAAGTATTTTTTATTCTACCATAGGCATCAAATTATTTTACGAAGGAATAAGTGCAGATAATGAATGAAGATTTTTGAGACATCAGTCACTTCTTCTACTCTAAAAGTCATTAACTAGAATTCTGTAAGACTCTCACATCACTTTAGCTGGATCTGGGAAACATCCTATCACATGATTGTGGTCCCAATGCCAATATCCTAATTTTTCTTCAACCTAAATCTCTGTCTGCCCAAAGACAGAGCTGGTAGTGTTATTCAAATAGAATGAGATAGTGAGCATGAAAGGGTGACTGGTGCCTCGTGTCATCCTCTTCTTCAAGCCACCAAAGCTCATTTTCCACATAGCTATCAATTTCCACTTCACTACTGGAGTGCTATTTCTTTTTATTATCAACAATAATCTGGATGTTAGCAGAGGAAATGAGCCGCAATCCTGCATGGATTTCTGGGGAATGTGGGCCCCACCGCCTCCCCAGGCAAAACTGGTAGGTCACAGTGTCTCTTGTGTTGTAGGGAAGTGAAGCTCAAATGTTTCTATACCTATTTCACCTGAACAGTTAATGCACCATCGATGAATGAGGCTCCATTTTCACGTCAGCAACAATATTTTTATTTGCATATTGTGCTCTATCATAAAGCATCAGGTACAATGGCATGTCTGCTACCTCCAGCGTTCTGCTTCTTGGGAATAGGTTTTGAACATCTTCCCCTCATATGAAATGCACAGTTGTCAGTAAATCCACTGCCATTAGGTTAGACTGATAACTAGTTCACTCAATGCCTTTTCTCTAGCTTTTATAACGTGATTCGAAACACATTGTTAACACAAGTATCTCAAAGTCAATTATCGCAGGTGTTTGTAGATTGGTAAAAACCAGAACATAAAAATCTAATTGGTTTCAAAAGAATATTAGCTTAGGTAAAAAAAAACAGAAATGCTAAAAGTCCCTGGATCCAGACATAAGTTGTAATATTTCTATATGTTTCTTATTAAACTGGGTAATGAGAGAAGATAAAGAAGGAAGCTTGAGGCTATTTTCAGTAACACCCTTAAATGTAGGTTTTTCAATTCTTGATCTGATTATTACTTAATAGTTGTGTATTTATTTGTGCTTATGAGATGTCTGTGTTGGGATATAGGGAATGCTTGATTGGTTAACCTGTACATTAAAATGATCATCTGCCAGTAGCCTTATGTCTTTTTTAACTATTGAGCTTTAGCTGTTGCTTATAACATATGATAAAATAAATATTCATGAAATATATATACATATATTTCCTAAAATTAATAATGTGTACAATTTCTTTTACATAGACGACTGTTTCCAAGCATAAATCTGTAACTCCCAAGCTTGAATACTTTGCATTTCTGGCAGCAAAACAGTTCTTGTGTTGTTAATCATTTGTTTTACTTTTCTCTCAACTGTCATCTTATTTTCTTTCCTCTCTTCCTGCCACAACTAAAAAAAATAAAATCCTGCTTTCCAATCACTATATAGTCTACGCCATGGAAATTAATCGTAAGTTTACACAGAATCGATGACTAGTCTATGACATGAGTGTATTAATTAGTATCCTCCTTAGCTAATTACTGATACTCTTATACTGGTTTCAAATACTTCTCTTGTTCTCTGGTCTCAATCTTTTTTTAAATTGAAAGTAAGTAAAAAGTAAGTAGACTATAAATTCATGGTTATTACTTCACTAATCACTGTTGGGATCATCCTATTTTTTCCTTCAGGAAATTGGTCCCTATGATCAAAGTGGCATTTCAAATGGGCACTTAGAGAAAAGATTATTTTCCAAAATGGCACCAGAACAGTTGATTAACAGATATGAGGGTAGAAGGGATTCTCACCTCCTACCCCACAACAAAATTATTTTCAAAATTAATGTCCAAGTGAAACCAAGAAGACAACATAAGCTAAAGTTAAATAATTAGAGGGCATTAGAGGATAACAGAAAAGAAAGAAACCATAAAGATAGATTTGTCTGCTTAAAAATTAAGAACTTTTAGGCGCTGGCCCTGTGGCGTAGCAGTTAAGTTCACGTGCTCCACTTTGGCGGCCTGGGGTTCGCAGGTTCGGATCCCAGGCTCGATTGATGCACCGCTTGTCAAGCCATGCTGTGGCGGCATCCCATATAAAGAAGAGGAAGATGGGCACAGATGTCAGCCCAGGGCCAATCTTCCTCAGCAAAAAAGAGGAGGATTGGCAATGAATGTTAGCTCAGCGTTGATCTTCCTCACACACACACACACACAAAAATTAAGAACTTTTGTATATGACAAACACAATAAAGAAATGAGAAAATGTTTACAAATATGACAAGTTAAGAATGATGATCTTGGAGCCGGTCCAGCGGCAGAGCAGTTAACTGCACGTGCTTCGGCAGCCCGGGATTCACAGGTTCTGATCCTGGGCGTGCACCTACATACTGCTTGTCAAGCCATGCTGTGGTGGCGTCCCATCTAAAGTAGAGGAAGATGGGCATGGATGTTAGCCCAGGGCCAATCTTCCTCAGCAAAAAGAGGAGGATTGGCATCGGATGTTAGCTCAGGGCCAATCTTCCTCACAAAAAAAAAAAAAAAAGAATGATGATCTCTAAGTGTAGAAAAGAGTTTCTTATCTTCTTTGTATGAGTTGATATTTTTCACATGGCAAATTATTGCTTATGAGATCAGAAAAAAAATTATGTTGAAAAAGAAATAGTGGGGGCCGGAACCCTTTTGTAGTGGTTGAGTTTGGCATGCTCCACTTCAGAACGGCATCAGAACCCCACAGGCAGACCTACACCACTCGTCAGCCACTCTGTGGTGGTGACCCACACACAAAGTAGAGGAAGATTGGCACAGACGTTAGCTCAGGGCTAATCTTCCTCACTGAAAAACAAAAGAGAGAAATATGTAATTTAATACCATATGCGAGTTATTCACTCTTTTCATTCTGTGTAAAAAGCAAGCACGACAAAACAAACTTTTGTTTCAGCTCCTTGTGGTGACAACCAGTATGATGAGGACGGCAAGCGGCTCCCTCCTTGTATCCCAGGTGCCTGGCTCACGCCGGCCATCATGGCGTGCTACCTGCTGGTAGCCAACATCCTGCTGGTGAACCTCCTCATCGCAGTTTTCAAGTATGACCAAGTGCTTATTATTTATTACTTTACAGATGTTCAGTTTAATCTCAGAAATCTCCCATGCTGCCATGGATTTACATAGAATTTCACTAGGGCTTTTGAATGCTTGAATTTTTGCAGTCTTTTTTGTTCAACCTTAATCTGTCTTAATGTATTCATAAATCAAGAGTTAACACAAATACATTTGAATTTAATCTTGATTAGTATTTTAACACTTTAGCGTGATTTTAATCTAATGAAAATATTTTCCTAGACGAAAGTCTCCTGAGGTAGAGAAGCCTTGATTAAGTTGTGCCTTTAATTCATTATCAGAGGCACAGAAAGCAATGTTAATTTCATAAGCTGAGACAATTACCATTTGTTGCTAGTGCTGTGGAGTCAATTCCGACTCCTAGGGACCCTGTGAACAGCAGAGCAGAACCCTGCCCAATCTTTTTGTGCCATCCTCTCACCTTCTGGCACTGTATTAAACAATGCTCCACTGCCATTCATTGGGTTTTCATGGCCAGTTTTTTCAGAAGTGGTGACCCAGTCCTTCTTCCTAGTCTGTCTTAGTCTGGAAGCTCTGCTGAAACCTATCCACCCTGGATGACTCTGCTGGTATTTGAAATACCAGTGGCATAGCTTTCAGCATCAGAGCGACATGCAGCTGCTGCAGTATGACAACCCACAGACGGGTGGTGTGGTTCCCTGATGGGGCCACAGCAGTGAGAACACCAAATCTTAACCACTGGACCACAAGACAATTACTGTAATATTATATAAAATATTTTCCTTATCATTTATAGAATATAAGATAAAATGGCCGAGGAAAGAAATGACTTAAATTATAAGATCAAGTTTCTTGTAAAACTTGCCCATTTTGGCATGATGTGTTGAGTATGTGACCATGCTTAATAAATGCTGAAAAAAATTATTTTAGCTTCTAAGATGAAAAATAAAAGGAAAAAATCCTTCACAGAACTATAGAATCTTAGAGCTGACCAGGGCATTGGAGAGAATCTGGTTCAAACTCCTGTTTTGAGAGTAGAGAGAACAAAGGTCATGAGAGGTTAACTGGCTTTTCTAAGGTCTCTGAGTCAGTAGACAACATGCTTGATCAGGATTCCAACTTCTAACAATCCTGCGCTTACTGCCTCTCATTGGAAACTAACAGAAAACAAAGATTGTACCCACACAACATCCAAAATAATGTACTTCTGATCAAATAAGTTTGATAATTAATCAATTCCATTACAAAAAAAAAAACATAGCCAACTAGTTGTTTGACTGAATTGAAAGTTTAAATACTTCAAAATGCTTAGTTGAATGGCTCATACCTTTAAATTTATAAAGTAAAACTTCTTGAGCATATGAGTCAGTAGACTGCAGAGTGGTTTTTCAAGAAAGCAGTACGTGGGTACTTAATTCTTAATTATTTATGTGAATAAAATGTCCTTGAGTGTAGATAATCCACATTGATAGATAAACCAGAAGACAGAGTGATCTAGAAGTCAGTACTAACTGGCACTCAAAGGCCATTTCCTTGTGTATTTTCATTCCAATGTGAGTGACTCTGATTGCCCTGGGTACAATCACAATACAGAGTAATATAACTAACTAAAAATTTACTCTTTTCAAAGCAATACCTTCTTTGAAGTAAAGTCAATATCCAACCAGGTGTGGAAATTCCAGCGCTATCAGCTGATTATGACATTTCATGACCGACCAGTCCTCCCTCCACCAATGATCATTTTAAGCCACATCTACATAATCATTATGCGTCTTAGTGGTCGCTGTAGGAAGAAAAGAGAAGCGGACCAAGATGAACAGGACCGTGGATTGAGTATGTGCAGGACTCTTTCGTTTCTATCTTGGGTAATTTCAAGACTGTTCCAATTGGACACCCTCGTGGAAATCTCATTAAACTACTTAAATGTGTGAAAACACAACACTCTAGTCCAACTGCTATTCTTTGCAGAATGCTTCTCATTTTGTGTTGATTTTACTCTAGTTTTAATTTAGTAATTAGTGTTACAGAAAGCCCACTTATGAAGAGATCAGAAGTTGAGAGAGTTCTTGAAAATAATTCTTCTATATAAATTCAGTATTCCTTTCAAAATGTTTTAATTTGTTACATCTAAAGAGGATGGGAAAATAATGTTGTACACTTGACTCTATTCATAAAATACAGGCAAATTTTTCCAGGAAATAGTACTTGGTTTCACTTTTCGAATAGCTGTAATTTTGTTTTTTGTGTTAAAAAGTGAACTGTTTTGCTCCAGCGGGAAGATGATTGCTGCATATTACAACCTCTCTTTGTGTTAAAAACAATTGGTGTAGTCAGAGAATTGCCTACAAGTGATGGAGAAGGGACCTTAATTAAGGTTGGGTCGTGAAATTCACAATGACGCCACTAAATTGATTCTTCACGGATATGGCTTGTTTCTCATTTAGCAAACCCTTCTTCCTTTATACAGAGCTGTTTCTCAGCGAGGAGGAGCTGAAGAGGCTGCATGAATTCGAGGAGCAGTGCGTGCAGGAGCACTTCCAAGAGAAGGAGGATGAGCAGCAGTCGTCCAGTGACGAGCGCATCCGAGTCACTTGTGAGAGGTGTGCCCAGCGCGTCGCCACCACAGGGACGTGGGCCAAGGCTTTTCAGGTTCCTCCGCCCCATTCCAAGGGGCATGCCAAAGTTCATTTAAGCAGTCACTCCGAGTTCTCTTGTTTTTTCAAACGTGGGGTTTTTACATCTTTCCCCCGAAATAGTGTGAAAGTTCTCAGATGATTATTGTATATTGCGTATAGAAGTGAATGATGACGTTTATAGCAAATATTCCAGGCCAAAATCAAACAAAAACAAAACCAAAAACCCTGACGGTTCTAGCCCACCCCCAAAGTGGGAGCTTTTACCACAATACCCTGCATTAATGGAGACAACAGTCAGTTGAGGAAGCCATCTTTCTCCCTGCTCTTGACATGTAGTTGCCTTTTGCCAAGGGTGGTCTTCCCCTAGGGACTGACCTCCTCATCCTGCCCTATGCTCTTGGTGCTCCTTCCCAACGCCTTTCCCAGCCTCACAGAGCAGAGGTAAATGCTCCCTCCTCTGTGCTCCCATGAGATCAGGAACTACAGGAGGGGCAAAGGCATCTGCCCCCCATAAGGGTGGAAACCTCTAAACCAGGGCAGGGTCTGCATCTTGGGTACCCAGCAAAATCAGCATCATCCATATGGTAGTGCTTAATAAATGTGTGTGAATCAATGAATGAACAAATGAAGGCAGGTCAGGGAGGGACAGAAAGAGTGACATTTTCTAAACTTTGTAGTATTGCTTTTTCTGCAGCTGGGAAAAAGCAACCAGGAACGGGTAGATGTGAATAATAAACCTGCGCTATCTACATGTTTTTAATCATATAATTTTTGAGAACTTTTATCACTTAATAAAAACAACTTAAGCTCGTTAAAGGTTGTGATAATTGATAAAACATTGTTCCAAAGAGTTCAACCAACAATGCGGGCAGAAGGATGAGCATGGAGGAGGCATGCCTAAGGGGATTCTAGTTCATCATTCTATCCCTGAGAACTCAGAATTAAAGTTTCCTGTAACAGATATGTGTGTTTATTGATAAACATAAAAACATGGTAGGACTTCAAAAGAATATTTCAGCACATAATTCCCAATCAGGAGCCCAACAATTACAGCAGAATTCATGATATACCCTGAAGTCTCCCTGGTGTTCAGGATGGTGACTCAGCCTTAGCTCACAGCAGGGACAATGCCCCTGGCAGCTGCAAGTCTCTGGCCCTTCTCCCCTCCTAGATCTAGTCACCTTGTAATCTAGCCAGCCAAACTCAAGGGATATCTGCACCAACTTTTGGCCTTAATAAAGTACATTTTCAATAAAACTTTGAAACACTTCTTTGCTATTTTAATAGGCATTACTAAGCTTTCAAGATATAAAAATTATTTCTTCATGAGAAAGATAAGTTACCCCCATCTTGATAATCTAAAATTTCCACTTTTGAGTTAGACATTAACTTGAATTTAATCACAGCCAGTAATTTACAATGGAAATTGTGTTTTGTTTCTCTCTGCCTCTTCCCCTTCTCCCTTCCCCCAGCATTGTTTGGATTTTTGCCATTCTTGGGTCAAGGCTCCAAGAATGTGGTTATCGGTCACTACCAAATTGCATTTTCCTCTTGGGGCTCTGTGCACACATAATAGGAATGAAGTTGTGCCAGGGAGTAAAAACAGGCTACTTCCCTTTCCCTTGGCTGAGATCTCCACAGTGATGGGAGCCCCTCCGGTCCCCTTTGTTGACCCTTTCTTGGCTGAACCACAGGTGAATACCAGAGACAAAAAGGGGAGGAGGTTTGGGGAGAAGGTGGCTTTCCTTCATTCTTAACCAGGACAGCTGAGGAGCAAGGAAGAAGGTAGAAGAATGGAAATAAAATTAGTTATTTTTAACCTAACTTTTGGTACCAGTGATTACTTTTAAAATCAAATTTTTGAATACTCAGACGTTTCTGCCATTTTTTTAATCTTCTTTATACAATTGATTGTTTTTATTTTCTGCATCAACATTTGCCATTTAATGATTTTACTGTTCTCCTTTCAGTGGTGTCATCACCAGCACCATTCAGACTGCAGGGTCTGTTAGGGGTGAGCGTCCATGGAAGGCACTGTTGGCGGCAGCCCCTTCCTGGCCTCCCCCGTGGTCTGGGCTCCTTTCAAAACCTGGGCCAGTGATTGGGCCAGCGATGGGGCATGACTCAGGCCTACAAACGTGTTCACGCAGGAAGTTTACACATTTGTCGTGCTCCTCCTGGCAGGGTGCTTTGAGGGCTTATGTGCAGGAACCAAATTCATGGCTTTCCCCTGATGCTTGGAAAGTTACATGTAACGTTCTAACAATTTACCGTTTACTTTTATCATATAATTTCAACATTTTGTAAGATCCAACATTTAGTCCCTCAATAGAGAGTTCCAATATGATTCAGTTTTTAGTTAACACTTTGCACTCGATACACTGTAACCAGGCCCTACATCCCTCACCACTAGCTCTCCTTAAAAGCCCTTCAGGGGCTCCTACTGCTCCCTGGCCTTCAAGGCCCCGCTGTCTGTCCAGCCTCACCCTGGACTGTCCTCCACTCATGTTCAGTACTCCAGTCTTGCTGGCCTTCTTTCATTTCCTCAAAGGCACTGCTTTCTTCCTGCCACAGGGTCTTTGCACATCCTGTTCCCTCTGCCTGCTCATCCTTTGAATCTCTGCTCAAATGCCAGTTGCTCATGGAATACTTCCCTGACCATGTCACACCTTAGACTAGGTCAGGGCCTTTGGACTTTAAGCTCCACAAAGGCAGGGACCATCTTCGAATTTTGTTCACCGTGGTATTTCCAGATCCTGCACATCTCCACCTAGCAGGAGCTCAATTTTTTGAATGAATGGATGACTCAAAAGTTTGTCTCCTGATTTGAATTCAAATTTCTATCCTATCCTCAATGAGTTCCCTCCAGGAATATCAAATAGGAAATCAACTATGCTCCCTCTAGGTTTGAAACTTTGGTTTTACTATTAGGAACTAGGAACAATCTCAATATGCAAATGATTCTGCTACCCATAATCGTCAGGAAGAATCCGTAATATCAGCAACACCAAAATAAGTGTCGATGTTGGCATATGTTGTCTCTGCTCAAAGGGACAACATCAGATAACCAAGATGGAGGGTGGGAGGAGACTATTTTATAAATAACTTCTACCAACACAACCAAGGTAGGACTTGTCAACCTGAATATTCTATTCTCATCATACCAGGTTAATAACTGGTAACATGCATCCTTATCAATTAGAGCTTGAAGGCCATTTCTGTGTCTCTTGCAAAGCCTCTGTTGAACACATCGTTCCTTTTGTGGTTTGGCATCCCTTATCACAGGTTCACAGGTTCACAGGTTCAAGAGCAATTGAGTTGGAAAGAATCTTTTCTGACAAAACTCTGTCAGAGATTCAACTTCCTTTTCTCAAACAATGAGAATTACGTAATCCAGTGTGTTTTCCTTTTTTCCACGGCTTCAAAGAAGCTTAGCACCAAACTTACTATTTAATTAGAATAATTAAATAACCTACTATTGTAGGTTTTTGGAATATGTGATGTACATTGCCTCCTTATTTCCTCCTCTTTACTCTTTCATATCTTCCATCCATTTACATAAATTTTATTTTATATGTCTGATCTTTCAAAGTATGCAGATATAACTCATAAATTATATATTTTAAATGCAGTTGGTCCTATATTAAGGATCTGTGGGTCTTTGACTAGCCAAACCTATAATAACAGGTTTGGATTCCCCCAAAACTTCTGGGTTAAGTGGTTTCTTGTCATATTTGCGGATTTGGGTTAAGGCCTTGGGTTTCCTCTAGGGTTGATAGAAAATCAGCAATTCATGGCCTTGAGATCTTCTTATTTGGCATCATCTGCCCAAGTGACCAGGAAGAGAAGATGCTGGTAATAGAGACCCTTATGAGAAAGACAAGAAGCAGAGAAATGAGATAGGAACTAGAAGAGGACCTGAAAGAGAGATCAGTCTTAGAAAGGACGTGGGAGATTCTTCTGATGTACAGAAGATCGAGAAAGACAAACATGCAGTGATGGGGGAGATTTGGGGAAGATCTAATCTGAATGTCTTCATCTTATAAATTAATCGGAGTCAGAGTTGCGTGAATGATGGGGAAGGGGTGGGATTAAGTGCTGAAGTTTTAATGTGCTTGGTAAATGACAATCTTGTTTCTTACCTGACTTCGAGAGCCAATTCAGAGAGAAATACAGATGTCAGGCAGGCAGAGATAAAACATATCAGCTTTATTAGTAATAAATGTTGTGCTAGAGGGTGTGGTTCAGTTCTTGCCAAATATACACCCCAGAATTACACGTACCCACTCAGTCACAGGCAGCAGTAGCCACCCAAAGGCCTCCCTTCTCACAGGCAGAGTCCGCCTTCTCCATTAAGCTTACCATATGAGTAAGACAAAGTGAGAACCCACACTCCATGCAGGTAGCTGGCTCCCAAAGAGAGAAGAGCATGCTGATGTCCTGGTCCCTAAACTCCAACCAGAAAATGAGTTCTCCTCAAGAATAAATAAAGCGTTGGAGAGAGGCCAGGAGTTTTACACTAATGGAAGGTCCAAACACATAAGAAAAAAATAGTAGGAATGGGAAAAAAGTACCCCCGGGTAACATTACAGACTTGAAGCCAGTAGGGAGGATTTGAGTTCACCTTAAGGGGAAACATGGTAGGAAAGGAGCTAACCAAGAGATTACCCAGCAGGAATAATAAAGACCAAGCTGAAATTAGATAACATGACTTGGTATTGGGCCGAGTCAATGTGGCTCCCATGACTTTCATCAGTGATGCTCTGTAGCCCAAAAGCAAGGATGCAAAAAGTGAATGATGCACGAGACATAGCCAAAGAGAGGCTGAAGGGGATCTATGTTGCCAAGAACCAGTCAGTGGGGACGCCACAATGATGTTAGTGTTTGCAAATGGCAGCATAAACATATTACTTTGCCTCCAGACGCCATTTATCCCTGCCCAGCCCTGGAGTCCTAGTCGTGATAGATGAAGGGTTAGGGATTCACATTATTATGTAGGAAGTAAGGGAGAGACAACCTAGGATATTAATAAGAGCTTCACTGCGTGGCTGACCACAGAGTCTGGCCTGAACAGAAAGTGGAACACAGCCAGTAAAGGCTGATTAATTAGATGATTTGAATTCCAGAAACCAGGGAGGTCTGAGGTGTGGCCATGTTGGTATATATAAATGATGCAGCATAGAGCTAGAATCCTAGAGAGCTTAATATTCTTTTAGTAACTATTCAGTATTTTTCTTATTAAAAAGAGTGAGGAGAACAGAAGAGTTAAGCCTTATATCTTGGTCTTTGTTTAGTGTTTCACATATAAAAACTCTGTAAGCAAGCACAGCCAGGTTCCATCCTGGATGTTCTCCCTGCAATTACTAAACTTAAAAGACAGCCCCATATGAAGAAGTAGATGGAAATTAAAATAGCTGGATGTAAAATTTGGCCTGGGTTAGACAACCTTATGATCTATAGACCTGGAATAAAATTACAGGGTAGGAATCATCTTAGAACTCAATATAAAATACCATAGGATCTTGACGTATTTCTTCAAGTATGAACTGGACCTAGTTGTTCCACTAACATTATGTTTTTATGTTAACATTTAACTCTATCATTAAGGAAATGTTCCCATATAATTTATGCGATGCCTTGCAGGTGAAGGGGGATGTTTACACACGAAAAGATGACTGTACATAAAACAAGTTTTAATAACTGGCTTACTACAGAATTCCAAATGTCTAAGTTCTGTCCTTAGGAAAGACACACAGGGACTTTTACCATGAGAACAGAATTTGGACCTTATATTTAATAGATGAGAGTCTATGAAAGTCCAATAAAGTTATTCCATACATAGGTATTCTCTGGGAAGTTACAAAAGTTCCACAAATTTATATATTGCTGTATCTATTATTTGAATGAATGGAAAACATTATTTATAATGCCTTAACAAAAATGTGTTTTAGTGAAGCTACTTTAAGGTTTAGTGGTAGAACATTCAAAATACCCTAAGTAATAGATAAGCTAGGATACAGATAAAATCATCTGAAGATTTGTAACCATACCTACTTCATATGGTCATATCATTTTATACCTGCATCGCATTTATAGTTCACAGAGTACTTTCACTTACACAATTTCACTTAATTCCCACAACATTATCATGCTACTACTGTTTATTATTATTATTACTTTGTGAATCACTCACTGGTGACAGATGCACAATAAAGACGAGCTGGTGGAACAGCTTCACCCCTAATGAGAATATGGGCACATCTCAAAAAGAATCCTGAAGCTGACAAAATGTTAATCAGAAACAGCCTTTCTTTCTTCTTGAAAACAAACTAAACACACAAAAAGAATCATGATGTATAATGTCAGTTGTTAATCTGGTACCATTATCTTTTCTTACTTTCTTAATTTAAAAAACAAGTAGAATTATATATATATGCACCAGATTTTGATACTGATTAGGGCAGTAGGGTGTACCCTTTTAACAGAAAAGCCCAGAGACCAATCTGTACTAATCTCTGAAGCAAACAAAAAGCTGAAGGGGAAAACACAGCTATTATTAATCAAGACTGACTAAGCACATTAGGTTCTGGGCTCTCCGTGATTTAGTAGGAGATACACATGAAGCAGTAAAGAGCAGGGCAAGTAACGTCACGAGCCAAGTGCAGCTTAAATTCTATTCAGAGACAGGAGAACCATTAATTTGGGCCCAGACAGATTATAAATTTCATTTGTTTTTAGTTTCCTTTAATATCAAAGAATGGAGAAGGCTCGCCCTCAGGAATTGTTCTTCCCGCTTGCCAGTTGAGAAATCAGTGTTTGGGGGTTAGAAAAATGGCCTTAATACCCTTTTCAAAATAGAAGAATTTTTGCCGTGAAGTAAATGCTACCATAATGTATGAAATCAAAACCTAGGGAAGTTACTTATATGATCTATAAGTAAATCCAAACACAGAAATAGTTACAGAAGCCATGAATTCAAACTGGGGGGAAATGGGTAGAAGTAGATCTGATAAGAAATCAGCAGTGCAGTGTGTAAGAAAGCACATTTTGCATCACAAAAGTACCTACCATTTAAAGAAATAGTCCCTTTGAGCCAAATACTAGTCATACTAGAAAAACAGTTGTGATTTGACCCATTTGAAATATTTGAAGTATTGGCATATTTTGTAAAATGAATATTGTTTGGGAAAATATTCTACACTACAATAAATAATGCAGGCATGTTAATCTAATTAAATAATACATGAAGCCAGAATAGCAACATAATTTTATATACAGTGGCTGGGGTCTCTGACATCACCAAGACAGCTTTCATTCATCCAGTTCTTCCACAAATGTTAGAGGTAGCTACAAGTTCTAGAACAGGTTTTCTCAAACTGAGGGCATCAAATGCCATGGTGTTTGGGGTCTTCAAGTTGTAAGAGAATTTAATTTTTTCATTTTGAGGATGATGGCATGTTTGTGAAGGGTGAAAGCAAATTTGAGGATGAAGAACAAGATAAGGCAGAAACGGAGGATGGGGGCCAGATTCTGAGGAGCTTTGATACATACAAGGAACAAAAATCTTTATAGGAGGAGGTTAAGGGCCGCTATTGAACTAGGAGGGAAAAGCTGAAGCTGCATTTACATAGCACTTTACATAATACTGAGACAGTGTCAGCTGTCCATATCATAGAACGAGATTACCATGGAGATTATAAGATTTCCCTTTAACACACTCCTTGGTACCCAACACTGCAATGAAATTTATCTTTTATCTTAAGTGTGATGAGAAGCTGCTATGGTTTTTAAGCAAAGAGTGACGTGATTGTGTATCTGTGTTATTGTTTTGGATTGGAATGAGAAGACATTAGAGGCAAAGGGGCTATTCCTAAAAATTAACATTTTTTGCTTTATCAGGCTGGGTACAAAATGAGGTCATGTATCTTTTAGTATTAAATGAAATTATCCTGAGACCTCATCATGCTTATTCCAAGAGTACCTTCTGTCCCTTCCTATTGTTCCCCCACCTTGAGTCAGTTGCAAGAGATCCAGTGGTCCAGCGAGGTCCCTACCTACTATACCAAGAGTCAAGAGGATGGGGCCACCAATTGCTTTCTCTCTCTCTCTCTCTGTCTTCCTGCCACTTGGCCCTGGAAGTGGGCGTACTTGTGGAAGCACAGGGCAGAGTGGATTAATTAACGCCCCAGATTTCTGATTGGAGGATGGAAAGGGAGAGCTCCAAGGAAGTAGAAATACCAGGGAGGTTGTAGAGAGGGAGAAACTTGGGAAAGTAACCCCATAAAGTTGTTTATGAACTCCAAGGCTCACCTCTGGTCTGTGTGTGTGTGTGTGTGTGTGTGTGTGTGTGCATATGTGTGTGTGTGTGTACATCCGGGGGGGGGCAGTTCTGTTCCTTATTAGCATACCTAAAGCATTGAGGGAGATGAGGTGAACAAAAATAATAGAGTAAGGAACAATGGAATTGTATCCCTCCATAAAAGCAAAAGCAAAACTCGCAGAAATTTTCAGAATCAATTTTTGTAGAACTCTGGAAATTAACCAATGGCTTACAGCAATCTGTGGAGTGCTTATTCAAGAAACATGGCTGAATATTGTTTTTTTTTTAAAAAAATTAGCTTTATGACATTTCCATTTACCAAGTCCCATTCCCCACTCCTCAGCTCAGTGGTAGCCCTGAAAATAACAGCCTGAATTGCCAGCACCAGTGGAAGCAGAAAGGACCTCATCTATAGAGAACTGTAATTATTTTGTCCTGTCTGGTGGCTCTCTGAAAGATTAGCTTAAAAGGCTTGTCTTGGGGCCAGCCCAGTGGTGTAGTGGTTAAGTTTGTGCACTCTGCTTTGGCGGCCCAGGGTTTGCAGGTTCAAACGCCAGGACTGAGGCACTGCTCACCAAGCCATGCTGTCGGGCCATCCCACATACAAAATAGAGAAAGATGGGCACAGATGTTAGCTCAGGGCCAGTCTTCCTCACATACAAAAAAAGACTAGTTTCAATGTCCCCTGACTTGGAACTGGCCCAGTGCTAAATCTGATGGCTGGGGGCTGAGGGGGGGTATTTATCAAAAATATTTACAGGCAAATGTTTTAGTCCCTGCTCCCTAAGGTGATATATACCAGAGTTGGGGCAAACAATAGACTAACCAAAAAGCTTGGGAGAAAATGCTGAGTAATGAGATGTCCACAGGGCTTTGAAAAGCTAACATATTCCCGGAATCTAGAAGGTCATGTGCATGCATAGGGCTGTGCACATGCTCAGGAAAGACCTGAGAAGGCTGAAAGCTCTCAATTCTGGCTGACCTTGAGTCTCTGTGCAAGCAGGAAGTGAAGGCTAAGGCAATGATATAAACTGCCTAACTCAGTGTCGAAGACGTGCACACATACAGCCCCTCAGTGAAGACTGGGAGACTTTTTTATTTCAGAGGTTTAAGGAAATCTCTGTCCAATCACCAGCTGACCACTAAGCTAACAGAACAGATTTTAGTTGCCACACTCCACAAAGAATACAGACTTTACAGAATTATTTCAGAAAAATCACTAATTAAACAACAACTAAAATAAAAAGAAACAATAACAAACCCTGGGAAGGAAAGAGAATCTGACTTCCAGAGTTGCAACATTATAATATCTAAAATACCCAGTTTTAAATAAAAATTATAAGACATGCAAAGAAACAAGAAAGTAAGGCACACACATAGGAAAAAAGGCAATCAATAGAAACTGGCCCTGAGGTATCCCAGATGTTTGGACTTCTTAACAAAGACTTTAAATCAGCTATTTTAAATATGTTCAAGGAGCTAAAGAAACCATCTCTAAAGATCTAAAGGAAAGTATGAGAATGATGCTTCACCACATACAGTATGAATGAAGGATAAAAATTATTTTTTAAAAAAATCTTAAACCAAACAGAAATTCTGGAGTTGTAAAGTACAATGATTGAAGAAAAATTTACTCTAGAGGCTCAACAGCAGATTAGAGCAGGAAGAAAGAACCAGAAAACTTGAAGATAAGTCAATTGAGATTATCCAGTCTAGGGCACAGAAAGATAAAAGAGGTAACAGAGTCTCAGAGACCTGTGGAACACCATCAGCATAACAGCATACACATAATGAGAGTCCCAGGAGGAAAGAGAGTGAGAAAGTGGCAGAAAGAATATTTGAAGGAAACATAGCCAAAAAAAATCCCAAATTTGATGAAATATATAAATCTACACATCCAAGAAGCTCAATGAACTCCAAGCAAAATGAACTCAAAGAGAGTGATACCTATTCACATCAGTCAAACTGTCAAAAGCCAAAGGAAAAGAATCTGGAAAGCAGCAAGAGAGAAGCAACTCATCACATGCAGAGGATCCTTAATAAGCTAAAAGGCTGACCTCTCATCAGAAACCAAGGAGAGTAGAAAGCAGTGGGATGACATATTCAAAGTGCTGAAAGAAAAACTGTCAACCAAGAATTCTGTATCCAGCAAAACTATCTTTCAAAGAAGTGAAGGGGAAATTAAGATATTCCCAGATAAACAAAAAATGAGAGAATTCATTACTAGCAGACTTGCCCTAAGAGAAATACTAAAGGGAGTCCTTTGGGCAGAAATAAAAAAAACACCAGACAATAACTAAAATCTTCTTGAATAAATAGAGTACCAGTAAAGGCAACTACCTAAGTAACTATAAAAGACATTATAAATGTATTTTTTGTTTGTAACTACTTTTTAATTTCTATATAACTTAAAAGACAACTGCATAAAGCAATAATTAAAAGTCTATGTTGGTGGGCACACAATGTATAAAGATGTAATTACTGACAATAATAGCATAAAGTAGGGGAGGAAGGAATGGAGCTTTATAGGAGCAAATTTTTTGTATACTATTGAAATTAAGTTGACATTAATCTGAACTAAATTGTTATAAATTAAGATGCTCATTGTCATCCCCAGGACAACCACTAAGAAAATAACTCAAAAATATATAATGAAAGAAGCAACAAGGGAATTAAAATGATACACTAGAAAATGTCTATTTAACACAGAAGGAAGCAGTAATGGAGGGACTGAAGAACAAAAAAAGACATTAGACATATAGAAAACAAATAGCAAAATGGCAGAGGAAAGTTCTTCCCTATCAGTAATCATATTAAATGTAAATGGATTAAACTGTCCAATTAAAGACAGAGACTAGCAGAATGGATATTAAAAAAATATATGATCTAATTGTATGCTCTCTACAGAGATTTACTTCAGATTCAAAGACACAAATAGTTTGAAAGTAAAAAGATAAAAAAATATATTCCATGCAAACAGTAACCAAATGAGAACTGTAGTGGCTATACTAATATTTGACAAACTTTCAGATAAAAATTATTATAAGAGACAAAGAAGGACATTAAATAATGATAAAACAGTCAATCCATCAAAAAGATATAACAATTATAAACATACATGCACCTAAGAGTAAAGCCTCATTATATATGAATATATATGAAGCAAAAACTGACAGAATTGAAGGGAGAAATAGACAGTTCTACAATAATAGTTGGAGATTCCAATATCTCACTTTCATTAATGATAGAACAAGAAGAAGATCTCCAAGGAAATAAAAGACTTGAATAATAATATATGACAACTCAACCTAACAGACATCTATAGAACACTTCATTCAACGAGAGCAGAATACACATTCTTCTCAAGAACATATGGAACATTTTCCAGGATAGACCATATGTTACACCATAAAACAAGTCTTGATACATTTTTAAAAGTCTGAAATTATGCAAAGTGTGTTCTCCAATCACAATGAAATAAAATGACAAATTAACAAAAGGAAATTTGGAAAACTTACAAATATGTGAAAATTAAACAACTCACTCTTGAATAACCAAAGGATCAAGGATGAAAATATTCACAAGGGAAATTAGAAAATACTTTGAGGCTGCACAACAGTGTGAATGTACGTAATGTCACTGAACTGTACACTTAAAAATGGTTAAGATGGTAAATTTTATGTTATGTGCATTTGACCACAATTAAAATTTTTTTTAAAAAAAAGGAAAGATGGGGCCAGCCCAGTGGCATAGCAGTTAGGTTCACGCACTCTGCTTCGGTGGCCCAGGGTTGACAGGTTCAGATCCCAGGCGCAGACTGATGCACCACTTGTTGAGCCATGCTGTGGCAGCATCTCATATAAAGTAGAGGAAGATGGGCATGGATGTTAGCCCAGGGCCAATCTTTCTCAGCAAAAAGAAGAGGGTTGGCATCGGATGTTAGCTCAGGGCTAATCTTCCTCACACACAAAAAAAAAAAGGAAAGAAAGAAAATACTTCAAGGTAAACAAAAATTAAAACACACTATGGCCAAAACTTATGGGATGCAGCAAAAGCAGTACTCAAAAGAACATTTATAACTGAAAATGCCTATAGTAAAAAAGAAGAAAGATCTCACAGGCACTGAGTACTGAACTAATGAACAGACCACAGCCAGGGGCCCAAACTCATCACTGGGCTGCACACACACAGGAAAGATCCCAAAAGCACTGCAAAGGCTTTGAAAACTGAACTGAAATTGGAACTATAGCCCACAGAAATCATGTTGGAACTTGCAGCTTGAACCTAACCAGGTCAATCATATACTAAAACAAAAATATCAACATTCTCTTTAGGATTTAAACAAGACTTCAAGTCACATGACATAATATTCAAAATGGCCAGGATATAATCCAAAATAGCTTGGAACATGAAGAATCCAGAAAATCTCAACTCACATGGGAAAAAGATAATCAATAAATGCTAATCTGTTATCTTGATAACACAGAGGTTGGAACTGTCTTACAAATACTTTAAAGCATCTATTATAAAAATACTTGGACAAAATTGCAAGGAATCTTGAAACTAATAGAAAAATATAGACAGTTTGCGTTAAAAAATAGAAGATATAAAGAAGAACTAATGAAAATTTTAGAACTGAAAAATACAATAAGTGAAATGAAAATCTCATTAGATAGACTCAATAGCATAACAGAGATGACAGAGGAAAGAATCAATAAACTTGAAGATATATCAGTAGAAATTACCCAATTTGAACAACAGAGAGTAAATAGACTGAAAAATAAAGAGCATCAAGGCTCTTTATTTTGGGGACAACAAGGAAAGGTACAACATTTGTGTCATCAGAGTCCCAGTAAGCAAAGAGAAAGAGTGTGGTGAAGAAAATAATATTTTAAAAAATAATAACTAAAACTTACCAAATTGGGTGAAAGACATAAACCTACAGATTAAAGAAATTTAGCAAATGCTAAACAGGATTAACTGAAAGAAACTCACCTCCAGAAACATGTTAGAAACTGCTGAAAACAAGAGACAATGAAAAAAAAATTGACAGCAGCCAGAAAAAAATGGCACATTACTTATAGGAGAACAGCAATGTGAATGATGGCAGATTTCTCATTAGAAACTATGAAGGCCAGGAGGAAGTAGCACCATGTTTTTAAAGCTGAAAGAGAAGATCTGTCAACAAAATTCTATACTCAACAAAAATATCCTTCAGGAATGAATAAAGACATTCTCAGACAGAGGAAAACTAAGAGAATTCATTGCCAGCAGACAGGGTCTAAAAGAATTACTACAGGAAATTCTTCAGACAGAAGAACATGATACCAGAAATAAACTTGGCACATCAGAAATGAAGGAAGAACATCAGAATAGTAAATACAAGATGAATCTTCCCCTCTTAAGTCCTTTAAAGTATGCTTGAGAGTTGAAAGCAAAAATTATACTGTCTGATGGGGTTCTTAGTACATGTTGATGTAACGCATAAGACAACTATAGCATAAAGGAGTGGACAGAAAATGGACCTATATTGTGGTAAAGTTCCTACATTCCAATTGAAGTGATGCTAAGTAGGCTGTGAAATGTTACCATGTATTTTATAATCCCTAGAACAACAACTATAAAATCTATAGTAAATGATATATAGTCATTTCCCAACTTATTTCTGAGGCCAGCATTACCCTTATACAAAAACCAGATAAACAGGACTGAAAAAGAAAATCAAAGACCAATATCCCTTATGAACACAGACACAAGAATTCACAACAAAATATTAGCAACTGAATCTAGCCATGACCAGGTAGAGTTTGTCTCAGGAATGAAAAGCTGTTCAGTAATTGAAAATCAATCAGTGTAATCCACCATATCAACAGTTTAAAGAAGAAAAGACACATGATCATATAAATTGGTGCAGAAAAAGCATATGACAAAATTCAACATCCATTCCTCAATCTGTTAAATGGCATTTACCAAAAACCTACAGCTAATTTAGTGAAAGACTGAGTGCTTTCTCCCTAAAAGTGAAGCAAGGCAAGGATGACCATTCTATTACTGCTATTCAACAATGTACTAGAAGTCTTAACCAGTGCAATAAAGCAAGAAAAAGAAATAAAAGAAACATATCTTGAAAAGGAATAAATGAAACTATCCCTATTTATGGGATATGATGACATGATTGCTTATGTAGAAAAAACACATAAAATCTTTAAAAAATAAAACTAAACAAACATACAAAAATCTCCCAGAAGTGACATGTGAATTTAGCAAGGTACAGAATACAAGATTTACACACAAAAATCAATCTTATTTCTACATACTAGCAATGCATAATTGGAAACCAAAATTTTTAAAACAATACCATTTTACAAGAACTCCAATAAAAATGAAATGCTTAGAGATATAAACCTAATAAAACATGGACAGGATCTGTATGCAGAAAATGCTGATGAAAGAAATCAAAGATGACCTAAAGAAATGGAGAAACATATCATATTCAATATAGTACACACACCATTTATCCCTGAATTGATCTATAGATTTAACATAATACCAATCAAAATACAAAAGTAAGATATTTTTTAGATGTAGGTCAGCTAGTTTTAAAATTTAAATAGAAAAGCAAAGGAACTAGAATATCTAAAACAATTTCGAAACAGAAGAATAATATTAGAGGAATCGCATCACCCAATCTTAAGACTTACTGTAAAGCTATAGTAATGAAAACAGTGTGGTAATGGTGAAGGGATAGACACATATATAAATGGAACAGAATAAAGTGCCCAGAAGTAGACTCACTCAAATATGGCTAATTGATTTTTTTCAAAAGTGTAAAAGTAATTCAATGGAGAATGAATAGTCTTTTCAACAAATGGTATTAGAACAGGTGGACATTCATATGCAAAAATTGGACCTTGACACATACAAAAACAAAAAATGGATCATATCTAAATGTAAAACATAAAGCCATAAAATTTTTAGAAGGAAATACAGGAGAAAATCTTCATGACCTGGGATTAGACAAAGAATTCTTAAACATGATACCAAAAGCATGATCCATAAAAGAAAAAAGTGGTAAACTGGATTTCATCAAAATGAAAAACTTTTGCTCTGCAAAAGACATGGCTGTGACAATGAGAAACAAGGTACAGACTGGGAGAAAACATAGGCAAATCACATATCTGATATAGGACTTGTGTACTGAATATCTAAAGAACTCTCAAAACTCAATAGTAAGGGAAAAAATGACCCAATTGGAAAATGGGCAAAAGATTAGAATAGACACACCAGAGAGGATACAAGTTTGGCAAATAAGCCCATGAAAAGATGCTCAACATTATTAGTTATTAGTGAAATGCAAATTAAAATCATAATGAGATACCTCTACACACATATTACAACAGCTAAAATAAAAAAAATGGACAATACCAAGTGCCAACAAGGACACTAAGCAACTGGAACTCTCATATGTTGCTGTGGGAATATAGACTGGTCAGTCACTCTGAAAAACCAGTTTGACAGTTTCTTATGAAGTTTACCATACACTTAACCATATGAACCAGTAATCCCACCCCTAGGTTTTTATCCTAGAGAAATTAAAACTGTTGGTTCAGCCACTATGGGAATCAGTATGGAAGTTTCTTAAAAAACTAAAAATAAAACTACCATACAATCCAGCAATCCCACTTCTAGGTATACATCCAAAGGAAATGAAAACAAGTTACTAAAGAGACCTATGCACTCCCATGTTCATTGCAGCATTAGTCACAGTAGCCAAGTGTGGAAACAACCGAAGTGTCTGTCAATGGATGAATGGATAAAGAAGATGTGGTGTATATACATATACACACACGCACACACAATGGAATATTATTCAGTTATACGAAAGAAGGAAATCCTGCCATTTGTGACAACATGGATGGAAGTTGAGGGCATTATGCTAAGTAAAATAAGTCAGAAAGAGAAAGATAAATACTGTATGATGTCACTTATATGTGGAATCTAAAAAAGCCCAACTTGTAAAAACAGAGAGTAGAATGATGGTTACCAGAGGCTAGAGGGTAGGGGAACCAGGGAGATGTTGTTTAAGGGTACAAACTTACAACCAGTAGGTAAATAAGTCCTGGAGATCTAATGCACAGTATAGTGATTATAGATAACAATACTGTATTATAAACTTCAAGCTTGCTAAGAGACTAGATCTTAATTGTTCCCATCACAAAAAAGAAATGATAATTATGTGACGTGATATTGGTGTTGGCTCACTCTGCAGTGGTAATCATATTGCAATATATAAGTGTGTCAAATCAATACATTGTACACCTTAAACTTACACAATGTTATATGTCAATTATATCTCAATAAAAACAATTTAAAAAAAAAGAAACCTGTGTTCACACAAAACTTGTATATAAACGTTTATAGCAGCTCCTTTCATACTTGCCAAAAAAATGGAAATAACCCAAATGTCCTTCAACAGATACTGTGGTACATCCATACCATGTAATACTACTTGGCAATAAAAAAGAATGAATGATTGATACATGCGACAACTTGCATGAATCTCAAAGACATTATGCTGAAAGAAGCTAGTCTCAAAAGGTTACCTACTGTATAATTCTTTTACTTGACATTCTCAAAAAGATAAAACTATAGGGATGGAGAACTGACGAGTGGTTGCTGGGATTGGAGGTGGGGGAGGGTGTGACTATAAAGGTATGGCATGAGGGAGTTTTGGGGGTGATGGAATTACTCTGGATCCTGATCATGATGTTGGTTATGGAAAGCTATACATGTGTTAAAATTCATAGAACTGTCACCAAAAGAAAAAACAGTCAATTTACTGTATGATAATTTAAAAAAAAAACATGAAATTAGAAATATGACATATTGGGAATATGTCTTTAAGAGGGAATCAACTTTATTTAATGGGAAAGCCAAGAAAATTACTTTGGACCTAGAATACTTCTGTATTCTGTACTGTGCTAAAAAATATTTCCCTCTGTGTTGAAAGGAGAGAAGAATTAAGATGTTGAAAGCTAGGAAAGCTCATATCTCACTATGAGCTCTGTCACAAATGATAGATTTCTCTTATATGTTTTCCTGCCACTCAGTGTGTAAGCAGATGTGGGACTCTTGTCAAATTATTTCCTGGATAGCCTGTCTTTCCCCATCTGAAATGAAAATCACTCCTTGTATAGATGTCAAGATTTGTGAAACACATTTTGAGTAATTGTAGGGAGTCACAAAACATGGCTAGCATAGGAGATAGTTCCTCATTCATCCTTTTTGTTAATCATTTCAGATATGTGAACTTAAACTTATTTTTTCCCTTCTCCTTTCACGCATACTATAAAAACTCAATACAACTTCCCTTGATTTGGCATAGCCATTTAAAATGTGCTGTCTCCACGCTGTAGCTGTGTATGATGAGCTTGAAATACGCATCTGACAATTTTCTTAATCTAAGGCACATCATGAAGCATGTTTCTTCCGTAGCTTCACCTGAGGGAGTGGCAGTAGGGATGGGAGATTTGAGAAACTCCTTAAAGAGGAGTCCTACCACAGAGAGTGGTAACTTATTCAGTGCAGGGGGAGGGGAGGTTAGAGAGGTGTAAGGGAGACTAAAGAATCAGATGACTTTCAGGTTTCTTTCTTTTGTGTGAGTGGCCTGCAATGCTGTTATGTGGATTAGGTGATGCAAGAAAAAAAAAGGCAGAGAATTATAAAAGATTTGAAAGGAAAGATACTTATCTACATTTCACCAGCTTATTTATTTTTAAAATTTTGCACAGCTGCATTATCGTTAAATGTAGTGTTTGTTAAATGACCTCAAGTTTGACTGTTACAGAGGCTATGTGGTTTTTAACACAAAAGAAATCATCAAGGATAATAGATTTGAAGTGAGCAAGGAGACATTACATTTAACAGAGAAAACCAAGTCTTAGTTGAAGTAATGGAAAATTCATAGTGAAAAGTTCTTCTGTTGGCCCTTGAAATGTAAGAGGAGAACCCTTAGAACCTATAGTATGGATAAGCTTTAAAAGAAGGACATTAGGACTTCTCATACACTGTGAATTTGGCGAATTTGGTCCTCCTGGTGGCAAACTTCCAGGAAGCCAGACCCTTCCTGCTCAAATGATGTGGTTTCCTAAGGGGCATATAAATAGTCCTTTCCCCATGAAAAGAGTTAAGAATAGAAGCCAAGGACTCTCCCACACATCGGAGCGCAGCTGTCAATGTGGCCAACAGAAGAACAGCATTAGCAAAAGCAGCTCTGGGAGAAAGTAGGGCAAGACAGCTGCAGAAGCAGCACGGAGTGAGGAGAGTACAGGAGACGTAGTCAGGCAGAGAGCAGCAACTTGGTGCAAAGAAGAGCAGCAGGTGATCAAGAAGTGGACAAGAGGAAAGTAAGAACAGGTGAGGGAATTTATAAGGATACATCGAGACGACAGCAAAGACCTACTAGAAGCAGACTCAGTGCCAACTGGGTGATCCTAGAGACTGCCTGTACATTTCCATGAAAAGATAGAAAACCAGAGCATAAAAAATTCAGACTGAAGTGTTTGCCTTCACACAGGAATGAATCTGCTGGAACAGACAACCACACTGCCCAGGTCAGAGGGCCCAGAGGCTCCCGACTGGGCACCAGGATTCTCTCTGCCCCAGCCACCCTAGGGACAAATTCAACTTTTAGAAGACAGTCCTAAGTCCTGGGAATACCTTGCTGCCTTTTAGAGTTAAATTTCATGAACCAGTTGAAAGACTTCATACTGTATGTATTCTTGAAATACAAAACATAGTCTATACCAGCACGGTTTAATTCAGGCAACGTTATGGTCTCATAAGCTGTTGCCTGATCTTCTAGGATTTAAAAAAAATCTAACAGCATATATTTATAATCTGCCATGATCTTTCTTTCTCACAACCCCATTAAGAGAATACTAATTATTAAATACAATGAGCAATTTAACGTTACTGCTATTCTTTAGACAATTAAATGACCTCTTGTCCCTTAAGTAAACCATCTGATAATCTGAACTTAATTATTAACAATTCATTTTCTGTAATCCCCAGAAACTTCAAATAAGGAGTTTAATTTATTTATTTTGTCACCATAACCATTAATTGCCAGTGACTATGGTCAAAACTCAAAAACCTAAGTGCTAGTATCTTCCTTTATTATCAGAGGTGATGTGATGCACCAGCTAAGAGACTAAAGCTGGAGCAAATGCTGGAGGTGCATTGTGTGCATTCGAATCCCAGCTGCACTGTTCACCAGCTGGGCGAACTTGGGAAAATTAGTTACCCTTTCCACGACTTTATTTCCTCCTCTGTAAAATGGGGATGATGATAATAGTTCTTACCTCATATGGCCTACCTCATAGGGTTGTGAGGATTAAACAAGCCCAGAATGGTACCTCAGTGAGTACTTATTAATGACTACGTAAGGCATGTAGAACAACGAATGGTAAATAGTACTATATGTGTTAACTGTATTTCTATTATTTTCTGATGCTCGTCACTAATTTTTAGTAGTTATATTAGGAATGCATGAAGTGTGAAAATATACCCAGTGAGTTCCATGATTCTCAAAAAACTGAAAAATTATATAACAACACTATAATATTTTTGTTTTAAATATTTAATTAATCTCAGGTTAATAAACCTATCCCTTTGTATTCACCAGAGTTGAAAATATGTCAATGAGGTTGGAAGAAATCAATGAACGAGAAAATTTTATGAAAACTTCTCTACAGACTGTTGACCTTCGGCTTTCTCAACTAGAAGAATTATCTAGCAGAATGGTAAACGCTCTGGAAAATCTTGCGGGAATTGACAGGTCCGACCTGATACAGACACGGTCCCGAGCTTCTTCTGAATGCGATGCAACTTTTCTTTTAAGGCAAAGCAGCATCGGCAGCGCTG
Organism: Diceros bicornis minor; assembly: GCF_020826845.1. Classification (NCBI taxonomy): domain Eukaryota; kingdom Metazoa; phylum Chordata; class Mammalia; order Perissodactyla; family Rhinocerotidae; genus Diceros; species Diceros bicornis. The sequence continues at coordinate 78,603,345 of NC_080744.1, forward strand.
ATGGCTACAGCGTGTGTAGATATCATTTTAATGGAGAGGAGCTGTTGTGTGAGGATACTTCTCTCTCTAAGCCAGCAGGGACAGGATTCAGGAAAAAAACTGGTTCCTTCCGTATGAAGGAAGAGAAGGACCTGAAAACGCATCTGATACCAGAGCGTCAAGGCAGCCTTCACCTTCTATCCAGCACGAGCATACCAGCAACACCAGAGTGCAGTCAACTTGCATTCGACAACGTAAAGTACACCTCAGAGCTGAAATTAGGTCCAGATATTGGGATTTCAGCTGAAGATGATGAAAGGCAGACAGACTCCAAAAGAGAAGAAACTATTTCCCCAAGTTTAAATCAAACTGATGTTATGAATGGACAGAACAAATCAGATTTTCAAAACACTCAGCTAACAGTGGAAACAACAGAGATAGAAGGCACTATTTCCCATCCCCTGGAAGAAACAAAAATGACACGCTATTACCCTGAGGAAACGTTCAATGCTTGTAAAACAATGAAGTCCAGAAGCTTTGTATATTCCCGTGGAAGAAAGCTGGTCAGCGGGGTTAACAACCGCAGCACGGATTACAGTTCAGTCATGGACCAAGCAGGCCCCTCTACAATTCAACAATGGATGACAGAATGGAAATATCAAGTTAGAAAGATTACACGTTCTCACAGTACAGATATTCCTTTCATGGTGTCAGATGCTGCAATGCAAGCCAAGCATAAAGAACAATTTACAGATACTGAAGATGAAAACTGTGTTTCTGAAACAGTCCCTCAAATTTCTCGTTTATCTCTAGCTGTTACTGACAGAACTGGAAAGGAAAACTTACTGTCTGTGAAAACAGACCAAACTTTGGGATTCCCATCTTTAAGGTCAAAAAGTTTACATGGCCATCCTAGGAGTGCTAAAGCCTTTCAGGGCAAATTAGATAGACCTGGGCATGCCAGCAGTGTAAGTAACTTAGTAGTTGTGTCTGGAGTTACAAAGGAAGAACAGAAGGTTAAGCAAGAGAAAACCTCCACAGAAACTGAATGCTAACATGTCTCGTTTCTTTGATTTTTAAATCAAAACCACTAATGAGTACCACCTTGGTCATCTAAACATCATCAATTTCTGAAAACGTTTTCATTTAAAATATTTGTCAATTTGGACTTATGATTAACTTAAAATTTAATGCACTAAACTTAAAGTAATATTTTGGTAGCATATGTTAGTAAAGTTAGTTTTTTTAGTTGGAGTAGGATCAAATGAAAGTGATAATACTCCAATTGAGATATATCACTTAATCAGTATACAAGATTCTACAAACTCTTTATTTCTGAGGGCCACCAAATAGCCTAAGATGCCAATAAGTTACTCAAGGAGTAAGCAACTATGTAAGAAAGAGAAATTAAAGAGAAAGCAAACATGAAAAAATGGAAGGGTAGAGGAGAAGAAAAATAAAATTATGAGGTGCAAGGAGTGAGAAGTGGAAAGGAGCCACAAACATCATACGTTTTTTATGGGTTTTTGTTTGTTTTATGTTTTAATGTTTTATGTCTTAAAATTACACAATGAAAAAAAAAGTACAAGACCACATCAAAGATCACACTGTAATAGTTTAGGTTGACCAAGAGTTTTGTTAATATGTCAAAATAAAGTATCCAGTATGCCTCTTCCTGTTGTCATACACTCCTTGAGAACAAATACAAATGAATTGTACCTCTGTCTGTGCAATGGCTTGTGCAAAGCTGTGGCTAAAACCTAATAGATACGTGTTCACAGTGGGAATTATCAAGAACCAGAGAGACTATTCAAGGCAGAGAACACAGGGTGTTGTGCTTCAACAATGTAAGTTCAAAGACCCACCATAGTGCTCGGCCCCCTAAGCAGGGGTCGGGGAGAGGGCGCACTCCCTAGGAACCCTTAAGGCCACCCTAGCACCACCACTCTTGACTGTACGAAAGGGGCAGAAAGGGGTCTTCTCTGGCTAGAGCAGAGGCCACCAACATTCACAGAAGTTAGAGCTGGACCCTCACCATCCCCCAAGAACATCACTTGTGAGGTCTCAGGAGCACACATAGAGGCCAGCATCATGGCTGGACTGACTAACTAACAGCTGTTACTTTGGTGAAGTGCCTCCTACCCAGAAAGAACCATTGGGTAGAGTCTCCAGGAATTGGTGGTGGGTGGGGGGCAGGGGTGTCAGATAGAAATGGGAGATGATCACAAAATAGGAGACCATTACACCCATTCTCATCTGAGGTTCAGACTGTCATATTGCCATAAACTGGCAAGGAAGGAGAGAGAGAGAGAGAGAGAGTTCACTGCAGTTATGCCAAAGGTAGCGATCAGAGATAACTAACATCTAAATGAGACTGAGATTTTAATAGATTAGAATCCCTGAACTGGGCTGGATTTATCAAAAAGTATGCCGTTGCACGGATGATGGGGCTTTGAAATTAATAAATGATAACATTTATTTAATAAATAAAACTATTGCTTATTTGTATAGCACTACACCGAGATTTTTTAATCAGTCCTGCTACATGTGTTATTTGAGCCAATGCTTAACTCATTACATTTACCTCTTCCTAAATCTTTGCTTTTGTGCCACGAAAACTTTCAGCCCTTTGCCACATCCTAGAAAAAGAGATTTCTCAGAATAAGCTGGAGAACCTATGACAGCTCAAAAAAGCGGGTCTTAAAAAGGCAAAGCTTATCTTTGGAATTCTCCAGTTCTCCATTCATACACAGCACCCCCCTTACCTCAGGTATGGGACCTGAATCCGTTCCCATAAGTCTCTCTGGGATTTGTGACGCCTGTTTCCTGTCAAGGTTGGTTGAAGGGGATGTGATTTTTTTCTGAAGATGTTTGTCTTACAGACCCAAATGAGTAAATACTAAATGTGGAAGTTCAGAACTCGTGGCAGGGACCTTTCTTGCACACCTGAAATCATACCATATAACTATTTATTTACGCTTCCAAGTCAGTACAACTCAAATATTGAGGGCCTATTATGCAGGGCACTGTGCCAGGATCCTTGTTATTATGTTATTATTATTCCAATATCATTCTAATTTTGCTAAATATGGGAAACTAAATGTTAGGGACTAATGTTCAATCTGATCAAATCTAGCAGTATCTAGTACATTAAAACATGAACATTGTGTATGTTCAAAGCATTTAGTATAAAATTGTCTTACTAAATAAATTAGAAGTATATTTCTGTTCTATGTAAAACGTAATAAGAGACATAGGAAGAAGATTTTTATTCTTATATCCCATAAACTCTGGCACACTTGTAAATGTTACAATATGATATTTGATACAAACTTAAAGTAAGCTCATTTTTAATTTGATCAAGGGGAGTTAATTTAACTATCAAAAGACCTCATTATAAATGGCTTGCTCCTTTAAGAATGTATGATTGCTTATTTTCTGAATATATGTTGTATCACCATGAGGCTCCTATATGTTTCCATAATTTAGGCTTCCAAATTTTAAAATTAAACTGTTAGTGTTGTCATAGAGTTATTCCATATCAAAAATGCATTTTGCTGGATATATATTGGAAATAAAGAGAAATGAAGTCATCATCCTACTATGTCCCACATAAAAAAAAACACTGAGTCAAAGAAATTTTTATTATAAAACTGATACAGAAAATAACACAAAACAAATAAATGATTTAATTATTGTAAGAGAAACATCCTTATAACCACCACCCATATTAATAGAATTTGCCAGCCACCTCAGAAGTTTCAGAAGTTCCAATCCCAACCACTTTCCTCCCCGCAAAAGTAACCACTATCCTTTTATAGTAATCACTTTCTTGTTGTAAAACAATGACTCCAAAACTAGGTGGCTTAAAACACCCATTTTATTATGCTCGTGGATGCTGTAGATCAGGAATTCAGACAAAGCACAACAGAAATGCCCCCTAATTTGTAGTGTTTGCTGATTTCCATGGTATGAATATTCCTACCATGACCAATCTCAAGCTACCCAGGTGACATCACTGAATGTGGAGCTGGGAAAAGATGCTAACAATTGGCTCCTGCAAGCCAGTGGCTATAGCACACTACTCTCTCTCTTTCATGGTGTTTAAGCTGGGAAGATTCAGCTGGAGTCTGGGGGTGATTCAACAGCTAGAAGTTGAAATCATCCAGAAGCATCTTCCCTCACACGTCTGGGAGTTGATCTGGCTGTCAGCTGGGCTCTGAATCTCAGCTAGAGCTCTCCACCAGAGCACTTACACATGGCCTCTCCATGTGGCCTGGGCTTCCTCACAGCATGGCAGCCTCAGAGAAATCAGATTTCTTACATAGTACTTCAGAGCTCCAAAAGTGAGTGTCCCGGCGAGCAAGGAGGTAATGTCATCATTTTCATGACCTAGCCTCAGAAGTCATGCAGAGTCACTTCCATTGCATTCTCTCGGTTACAGGTGAGTGACTAAGGCCAGCCCAGATTCAAGGGGAGGGGTCCTATATGGGAGGAGTGTTTAAAATTTTGCAGATTGTTTTAAAATCAGCACACTTGCATTTCATTATAGTTTTATCACCCGAATGTTCCTTAGCACTATAGTTTAGTCTCTCGCTCTTTTTTGTTTTGTTTTGTTTCATTTGCTGGCTTCCTCTCTATCCCTTCTCTTCCTTACAATTTATCTGTGGAAGAACATGGGCTATTTGTCTTGCAAAGTTTCCCACAGTCTAAATTTTACTGGTTGAATATTCATGTGCAGTTTGACATGTCCCACTGTTCCTGTAAGTTGGCAGGAGAATTCAGAGGCTTATTCAGGCTTAGGTTCAATCCCTTTGGCAAGGCTGTTTGACCCGTGTTGCTTCTTTCATCCTTTGGCACATATGTCTACTTGTCTCTCTTTGGGATGTCAGCGGCTATTGATACTCAATGCCTAGGTCTCTTAATTCACAGGAGGTTGAAAATTGTGATACTCGAATCTTATTATTTCTTTTTCTTTTATTAGTTAGAATACTTTATAAAGAGATAATTCCTTCCACCTACTGTTTGCTTATACAGTGGTACAGTCCATACTGTACTGCAAGGATAATGATTAATTTTTTTCCATTTATTTGCCAGTTTTCAAGATATTGAATTGGTTCTCTTATCCTTTGAAAGTGACTGATAGATTTAAAAAATATATATGTATATATATACCATTATGATCTCATGGGTTTAAACATACATGATGTGTTTCAATCCACTGCAATTATTATCCACTCACATTTTCTTTCCTTGAGTACCTTAAATATGTTGCTCCATTTTCTTCTGGCATAAAGCATTGCTGCCAAAAAGTTTGATGATAATCTAATTTTCTTTCACCTAAAAGCCACTTGCTCCCTTTGTCTAGATACACAAAAAAATTGCATTATTTTTTCTTTAAAGTCCAGTAGTTTTGCAAGAATGTGTTTTAGTGTTGATAATTCTAGGCTGATTTTCTCAGGTGCAGTGTGTTCTTTCAATGAGTAGTTGCAAATATATATATTTTTTATTTCAAGGAACTTTTCTTGTAAAAATTATAGTTTGTAGTATTTGTTCTGTTTCCTTATTCCCCCTCCTCCCTTTTTTCCCAGGGACTCCTATTATCTTTATGCTGGATCTCCTTTGCCTAGCCTCAATATTTGCCACATTCTCTCTGATCTTTTTTTAATCTCTCTTCATTGATTTTTAAAATTTTCCTCCTTTTCATCTTCCACTTCTCTTCAGGCAACAACAAATGTATTTACTCACCCTTGGGTTTATTTTAGCTTGGTCTTTATTTCTGAAATAATTTTTTCTCTTCTTTCTAATTCTATCCTGAGTTTGTTCATTTCCTTTTGAGTGTTGCTAATTCTGGTTTACATAGTTCGTTCATATCATTCTCTTAGTGTCTCTTCAATAGTGGCTGTCAGCTTTGATCTGCTCAGGGGACATGTCTTTCTGCTGTGCTTTTATTGTCTGTAGAAGTGCCATTCTATTCTTATTCTCTTTTTCATTATAGTAGTCTTCTATGGATTTGACTTCCATACTTTCCTGTTGCTTATTTTTACATGAAATTGGTTTTCTGGAACTTTTTGAAGGAGGCAATTTTCAGGATTGCTTTTCTAACTTCACAGAGAACCTCTTCTGTTTTTCTAGTGTAGTAGTAAAATTTTTTAAGTCAGCTTACTTTTGGAGATTTTCTGGTCCTCCAGTTTTCTCTAGACCTTCTTTTTCCTCTGTCTCTATTTGGCTCAATTTTGTTTCCATGCCCAGCGATTGTTCTCAGTGTGGGCCCCTTAAGGAAGCCCTGGTAGGTCAGTTTCAAGAGTTCCCACAGCTATGTTGTTCCAGTCCCTTCAGGGCATACAAGGAGCCCCTTGCAGGCTCATGCTACTGGAGATGACAAACACCCCTCCCTATTTCACCTGCTGTTCTCAACCTGACCGGCTGGGCCTTCCAGTGGAAACCTTCTGGCTATTCTGGAGTTCTCCAGCTGCCTCACTGATTCCCTGTGCTGATACCACAGGTCTTGTGACTGCTATGGGACTTTGCTCCCACTTGCCTACGTATTGGAGATCATGGGGATACTGTTTCACTTAGATTTGTTGTAGATGTTGTGCAGGGGTTTCTGGTTTTACTTTATAGTTGCTTTCTCTGTGTTTATGTTGAGACTGAACAATTATGCTGCTGCTGTCATCTTCCCAGAATCTCCCCCCAAGATACAGATTTTTTAAATTGCTTAATAGTCCCAGGCAATGGCAGAGTTTTGTAGACATTATACATAACCACTCTAACCTCCTCCACTTTCACCACCGGCAGCTTCTTTTGTCTGGACTATTCTAATAGCCCCGACTAGTCTCCCAGCGTCCACCCTGCTGTACCACTGCAGCAGTGGCAGTGATTATTTTAAATTGTCAGTTAGATCGTGTCATTCTCAGCTCAAAATGTTGCAAAAGCTTCTTAACTTTCAGGCCCTATGTGATCTGGCCTGTTCTTTCTCTCTGACCTCCTCTCACACTGGATTAGGCTGCTTTCACCCACTGGCCTCAAACACACCAGATAGGCTCTCACCTCAGGGCATTTGCACTGCTATCCCCTCTGACCACAATGCTCTTCCTCCTGATTTCCAGCTGACTCCCTTTGGCCTCTGTTCAAATGTCACCTTATCAGAAAGGCCTTCCATGACCACACCCCACCTCCCATCAAAAAATAGAACTCTCATCCTTCTCGTGTTTTATTTTGGCACTTGTTACCATTTCACATGTTATACATTAATTTTTCTATATCTTTCTACCCATAATGAAAATGCCAGGAAAGTAGGAACTTTGTCTTCTTAGTGGTCTGGATCGTTTTAGCACAAAGTTAGCACTCAATACAAATTTGGTAACTGAATGAACGAATATATAATGTACCTAGCACCTAATAGGCATTCAAGAAATGTTAGCTCTTTTTTTTCTTTTCACAGGGAAAAGGAAATGATCCATAGGGAATGTCACTATCCTCCATGAGAGAAGAACCAATAATGGAAACAGAGTCAGAAAAATAGGAGGAAAACAAAATAGTGCCAAAAGAAGGGAATAGTCAACTATTCCATAAATACAGAGTGTCAAGAAGATCAGGATGAGAAGAAGCTACAAGACTAGTGTTATGGACTGCACTGTGTCCTCCCAAAATTTGTATGTTGAAGCTCTCACCCCCAACATGACTGTATTTGGAGATAGGGCCTCTACGAGGTAATTGAGGTTAAATGAGGTCATAGGATCCTAATCCCACAGGATTAGCACCCTTATAAGAAGAGACACCAGAGCACACTCTCTTTCTCCCTCCACCTGTGAAGACACAGCCACTGTCTGCAAGCCAGTCTGAGAGCTCCCATCAGAAATCTACCTTGCCTGTACCTTGATCTTGGACTTCCCAGGCCCCAGAACTGTGAGAAATAAATTTCCGTTGTTTAAGCCACCTAGTCTGTGATATTTTGCTATGGCAACCCAAGCAGACGAATACAGTTACATGTCTGAAAGTGTCATAATATTTAGGGTTACGTCAGTAACAAATCTAGAAATCAGAGTTTTTCTACTTTTCAACTGTATGGTCACATTAGCATTATAGATCCTAAGAAAACCTGTACAGCAAAACCCAAATCACATAGTAAGTCATTAAAGTATAAAGAAATATCCACATATTGCTTTTTTCCACTTGTGGAAAAAATCCATTTATTTTTCCGCAGTTTTATTGAGATACGATTGACATACACTACTGTATAAGTTTAAGGTGTACAGCATAACGGTTTGACTTACATGTATTGTGAAATGATTACCGTAATAAATTTATTTAGCCTCCCAAATATTGTATCTCTTATAGATACAATAAAAAAAGAAAGCAAAAAAAGAAAAAAAAGGTTTTTTTCCTTATGATGAGAGCTCTTAGGATTTACTCTCTTAACAACTTTCATATATATCATACAACAGTGTTAACTATAGTCATCATGCTGTATATTACATCCATAGCACTTATTTATCTTGTAACTAGAAGTTTGTACCTTTTGACCACCTTTCTCCAATCACCCACTGCCACCACCCCCTGCCCCCCGCCCCCTGCCCCATGTTAACCACAAATCTGATCTCTTTTTCTATGAGTTTTTTTTAAAAATCCATTTTATGTAGAGAAATCACAGACTATTCATAAAAATTTTAAAATGTATGTGCACAACAGCATTTTTAACACCTATAACCACCTAATGGACTTAACATTTTAAAAGCACAATTGTGGTTCCCTAGCAAAATAGAATCATGTGTCACTCAAACAAGTAAACCAGAAAGACCAGCAGCGTTCTGAATCCAGGATAAATTATTTTCAGGAAAAAAGCAATCTTTTGAATCTGTAAGTTTTTTGGTGTTTCCATTAGCAACACTTGTCAGTATGGTTGTGATTTGTATGGCCACATTGGAGCTTCCTTGTGACATTATTTATAAAATGCTAGGTTAGGGTTTTATTCTTCAAAGCATAAGAAGGATCTAGTCTCAACTAACAGATCACCAAAATGTAACGTCACTAATCCCCTTCCCCCAAAGGCTGCTCTAATTCAGAAATATGTTAAGAGTTCTGAAATGCCCTGTCCTTGATATGCTGAATTTCGTCTGTTCTTTGCAATTAATGGGCAGATTATTCGGTCCATAGGCTATTGAAGACTCCCTCGCGCCTCACCCCCCACCCCCCAGCGCTAGGGCCTTACTCTTGCTGGGCTTGGATCATTTATTTGCTCACTAGTATCTTTACATGTGAGGATGGGCAAGAAAAGAAAGGAAGGTAACTTGCTTAATATCTTTTTCACATTAAGTTTTAATAAGGAGGGTAGAAGTCATAAACTAAATTGAAGAGTCTGGATTGCCTGTCAATGTCATCCGTCAATAGTCCCCACAGCCCACGCAAGTCTCCGCATCCCGCGGAAATCAGCAGTCAGCTCAGCTGGTAGGACATCCCTGTCTCAAAGCTTTGCGGAAAAACAACAGACGAGGTGATGGAAGAAAATCTTCCCCAAATGTGGGACCTTTAAGGGGCTTTATCACATGCAGTACAAATCGTGCTGAACGTTTGATCCCGGTCACTGCTGGCTGCACCAGTCCACTCTCCCGGTGCCGGGCCCTCACACACTGGGCGCAGTGTGACTGGATGAGTCCGGGGCGCCAGAGTCCCCTTCTCCCCGCTCCGGGCTCCTCCTAACGACTTAAAACAGCAATGATCGCGCGAGCTGGGTAACTAACGAGCAGCAGTCCATGGAGCTGTCCCAGCCTGAGAAGAACCGCTGGGCAGTCGCTACACACAGTGCCCAGTGCCAGAGTGGCTGGCAGCCTCCCGCAGCCGCCGTGGCCCCCGCGGGCCGCCGTAGGTCCCCGCGGGCCGCCGTGAGCCCTGCTGGCCGCCGTAGACGCGCCCTCCCAAGGCTGAGCTCTCAAGATGGCTACCGGGCTGTGCTCCCTGCGGCGCCGTCGCTGAAGTCCCGGCAGCGAGAGCACCGCGCAAAGCCTTGCGTCCGGGCGCCAGCGCGGCCGAGCCGCCGAGCGGCCGGCCGCCGGCCCTGCGCGCGCTGTCGCTCGGGGCGGGGCGCCGAGCTCCTTCCGGGGATGGGCCCCGGCGCCCGAGTCGGCCCGACTCTGCTCCGGCTCCTCCCCGCTCGGGCGGGCGCTCCGCCGTGTCCCCGCCCGTCAGTCCGCCCGGCCCGGCTGGCCGCAGACGGGGCCTGGGCGGCCGCACGGAGAGCTCTGACTCCGCGGGCGTCGGGAGGCGTCAGCGCTGCCGCTAGCCCGTGGTGGGTCCCGGGTTGCGTCCCGGCCGGGGCGAAAAGGCGGCGGCACCATGTTCTCCCTCAAGCCTCCCAGACCCACGTTCAGGTCCTACCTCTTGCCGCCGCCCCAGGTAAACAACCCCCTCCCTGCGAGCGCCCCTCTCCTTGGTGTTTCCGGGGAGCCGCCGGGCCGGCCCCGGGGAGCAGGGGAACCCCGAGAGGCTACCCCGTCTCCCTGTCCCCAGCCGTGCGGTTGCCAGAGCCCCGGCGCGGGGAAACGCACCTTCTCGGGAGCCCCCACTGGCTCGGTAGAAACTTGTAAGACTGCCGCAGCCATTCTCTGCCTGAAGACCTACGGTGCTTAGTTTTGCCGCGTGATGAGACCCAAGGGAGCTGGATCGATTTAGCTCTTCGCCTCGCGGCGGTCCTCACTGTGACCGCCAGCGTGACTGCTTCGCTTGTGGGCACCTGGTAGAAGAGGTTACGTACCTGTCATAAATCTGAACACCTGGAAGCGGCATAGGCAGTTGTAATATTTTTATTGTCAGCCTCCCAAGTCGATAATGACCAGATCTTAAAAAGAGCTCGGTAAAAATGTGAAAGAATTTAAGTGGGGGGAATACGTGTCTGTCACATATATCGTCACTTAGAAAACAAAATTTGCTTTAGTATCTCATGGGAGGGAAAAGTTTTGATTTTGATTTATTTTGCTAATGTATTTCAGACTGACGATAAGATTGATTCGGAACCGAAGATTAAAAAATTGGAGCCAGTCCTTTTACCAGGTAAACAGATTTCTAACAGATACTTGAGTAACGAGTTTTGGTTTAAGATTATTCTACCGACCAGTACCATGTGGTTAACTTTTCTCTTTACTTTAAACTTTAGTAAAAAATGTAACGACTGAGGGGGCAAAAAAAGGTGGTTAGAACTAAACAACAGCATTAAAAAGTAATGATTAATTGGTGTATGTCCTTGAAAATTTAAGCATCATAGAAAACTGTCAAGAATATCTCTATCTCATTTCCTTTTTTGTCTCCTGAAATAGTCTTTTTAAAAGCTTTTTAAAAGTTCTTTTTTAATTGCTTAGGTAGTGAAAGTACTCTTTGCCCTTCATGTCTGTCTGCAACTTCATGCATTAATAATTAATAGTCAAACCATCATTTTATGAGGGAGGATGAAAAGCAACTTTTATTTTGTCTGTGTCTCTATACCAATAACAGAGCTTAGTGAACTTTGAATTACTTCCCAATTGTTTTTTGAAGTTGTCAGCTGTGTTTGCAAATTTACTTGTTTCAGTTTAGAATGGAGTTTCCCAGCAGAGCCACTACTGACATTTTGGACCTGATAATTCTTTGTTGTAGGGTGTTTAGTAGCACCTCTACTCACTAGATACCAGTAGTACCCCCTTCTCCATCTCCTAGTTGTGACCAAAATGTCTCCAGACGTTCCCAGAACTTTTTTTTTTTTTTTTTTTTGCGTTTGTGGCAAAATTTCCTCCCAGTGGAGAAGCACTGGTTTAGAACAACATTTACCTCAGAGGGCCTTAGAGGTAGAGGTGGGGATTGGGGGTAGATAGGAGTTTAGTTTTAAAACATATAAAAATATTATTTGACTGGTATTTTGAATTGTATAACAATTGTATAATAATTAGAAAAAGCCCGTTGTTTACTATGATTATTGGGGGAAGTAGCCAGATACTTAGGAAAGCCTGTTTTAAACCTGAAATATAATCAAATACCAGTTTGTATGGCTACTATCAATATTGTAAAGTATCAGTCATTACTTAATGCTTAATCTAGTAAAATGATCAGAACTTTATGGGTAGTAATTAAACAAATATAGAAACTTTAAATTTTGTGCTTTAAAATTTTAAGTATTAAGTAGGAACAGACACATTAAAAACATCAATCTGTGGTTCCATGTTATAGATGCTACTTAAAAGTTGTTTTAAACTCTATTATAGGAGTTAGGTATAAATATTTTCTCTTGATTTTTTTAATGCTTTTTACCCAATCAGTGTGTACGGAGTAATCCTTGTACTTTTCCTCAGAGTGAACAATAGAATTAATAAGTAACCTTTGCTCCCTGTGTGTGTCCTGTTTGAGTCTTAGTCACTGGAGGCATTTGAAAGTCAGCTGTGGGAAGCAGTGCTCATCTTGAATGAATGCCTGTGAGCTATTGAGCTTTGGCTTCCTTTACTTTGTCTGAACAAGCCTGTTCTTAGGCTTTGATTCTACACTTCTGATATTATGATTTGACACTAATAAACAACATGGTCTTTGCTACAAATGATAATGCTTGATTTTTTTAAATTAATTTTTATATTTAAAATATGCTTATGAAAAGTGTTACTAAATATCAATCAGCTTGAAGAACTTTACAATGAAGGATTATCTGTTCTGTAGAATTAACTAAAAACTTACCTTTCTACTAAAAATCAGAGGTTTCTGGGGAAGATGTAAACCCATTTCCTGAGCATAAGTGGTTTACTTGTACTAGAAATCACAGCTAAATCTGCATCTTCTGACCTGTGTTAAATTTCTTGCATTGGCTCTAAATTTGCATACATATGGCTTTGGCACCCCAAGTTCTATTTGCACCTGACCTGTTCCTTATAGAACATTTAACCAATCCTAAATTAGTGTGTCTTTTGCCTTCCTTCCTGACCCCTTCTGTTCTGACCTTCTTATCCTGGCTTTCCCACACTCTTCCTGGTTTCTTTCTGTCATGGTCTCTCTTTCCTGCTTCACCTCTCGTGTCGCATTTCTGACTACCACTAGAACCTCTGTTGCTTCTTTGGCCTGCAGCCTACTACTCTACCCATGAAATCTGGAAGACAAGTGGAAAGTAACTGAAGTATTGATCTGAAGACCTGGGCTAGGTTAGGGCTTTCACTAAGAGGGCTTAATAATATGGTTCTGGCCTTCACTACCATCAGAAACTAGGAGAAAACTTGGCCAGGTCACCTGTGGCTTTACACAGGCACACGGAACAAGACGCTATTGTTCAGAGATGGAGGCTTGCATGTTATGCTTTGGCATATAACACCTTGAGTTCTAGGATATCCTACTTCAGTTGTCCAAGGTTTGAACTTTTAATTCAATAAGCAGGTGAAAATTAGAGCACAAAACTGTTTATTTGTGTGCAGTTACCGAGTGCTCTGTTGGAACTTAACAAGGCTAAATTTCAAATGATCTTCATTTTGTATTAAGCAGAGACAACAGATGAAACTGACTAGTAATTTAATTTAGATTGTGGTTTATGTTAGTAATTTTCAGTTTCCCTGGTTCATGAAATTCCTTGAGATGGAGACTGTACCTAATTCAGCTTTGTGGCTCTGGTGTCTAACATAGTGCATTGAGATGTTGATTGAGTGAATGACTGAATGAAAGGACCCCTCAGACTACCTGCTAAAATTGCTACCCTAGCCATGCACACACACAGACCAAGTCTCAGATTTAGTAGTAAGGGAAAGACTGTTATTTTATGCCATGCGTCTCTGCTCTCTCCCAGAGCCACACTTCTCAAGAAAATTGTATCTGAGCCTGGAATTGAAATATAGTGCCCTGTCAAAGTAGCTAGCCTTTTCCCAGGCTTTCTGTTCCTCTTCCCGTCATGACGTGAATCTCATTCTTTTAATGGTTGTATTGTATATGTGTAAAATTGCCCCAATCCTTTTGAAAATAAGGTAAGTATGAATTTTAAAATGTATGTGTGTGTATATATGTTCCAGCATATATTTGTTAAGAGCAAGGACTGCCAGACTATGTTTACGTGTGTTTTGATAGCTGCTGCACTGGTGGATCAGTTCAGTGAGCATGTGTCTACTGGGTGCCTGGCTCTGTGCTAGCTGTGGAAAGTGCTGGAGGAGGAGTGTGCCTGGATCGCAGCAAGGCCTGGGGCAAGCTCCAGGCTGCCTGTGGACAAGGTTGAAGATTGTGACCTGGATCAGGGGTTCCCAGATTCCAGCCAGGGCCTGGCCAGCATCAGGTCTGGATGAAGTTTTTACCAGCCCTTGGCCAAATTGAGAAAATTAAGAAAAATACAGCTTTTTTCATAAAGCTAAATTGATTTGTTATAAAGGAGTGTCCTTTATTCTGAGATTATGTCCTTTCAACTTCTTTGGTGTAGAATGTTCTTTTGTTAAATGATAGTGATAATAGCTGTGGCTTTAAAAAAGTTACAATAGTGAAATAAAAGGTTAAGAACCTTTTATTGTTAGTTTCCTGAATTATTTTTTTAGTATACCTGGTTTGTGGAATATAAATTGGAAGCTGCTCGATGGGATTATTATAATATTATAGGTGCAATTTAATGAGCAGTCCCACAGAGAACATAAGTTATTTTGTCTGCCTGGAAGTCTTGCTACTGTGTTCTGAAAAATCCACCCTCCCTCTTTTTTTTTTTTTTGTGAGGAAGATCAGCCCTGAGCTAACATCCGTGCTAATCCTCCTCTTTTTTGCTGAGGAAGACCGGCTCTGAGCTAACATCTATTGCCAATCCTCCTCCTTTTTTTTTCCCCACAGTCCCAGTAGATAGTTGTATGTCATAGTTGCACATCCTTCTAGTTGTTGTATATGGGACGCGGCCTCAGCATGGCCGGAGAAGCAGTGCGTTGGTGCGCGCCCGGGATCCGAACCTGGGCCGCCAGTAGCGGAGCGCTTGCACTTAACCACTAAGCCACGGGGCCGACCCCCCGCCCTCCCTCTTTCGACAAATTGATCTTCCCCAACTCCACCTGGCCTTGGGTTCAAGTGCAGCCAGCAAGGATAGTAACCCACCTCCAGACTGCAAGCATGAGCACAGGTCTGTCTCTGGATATTTTCAGATTGGTACTAGGGGAAGAGCTCCTTTTTGGTAGTGCTGCCAGAGGCCATAGTTCCAGAAAACCTGTCCCAAAGAGTGAAGTCACACTTTGAAAGAGGCAGAGGCAAAACACCAAGGGAGAGTTCTGATGGTGTTCAAGTTCCTGGGTTCCATTTTCCTTGAAGTCCACCTAACACGAAAGCAACAGAATGCTTTTTGCTAAGCTAACTCCAGACATGTTTCTGACACTTTCAACTGAGATCCTTAACTAATATATGATATAACTTACAGGTCATTCCTCATTACAACCCTATCAAGTAGGTCCCAATTTATCTTCACCTGACAGATGAGAAACTATAGTTGCAAAGTAACTTGCCCAGTGTCGCACAGCTAGTAAGGGCAGTGCAAGAATTCTGAGTCCAAGTCCCAGGCTGTGCCTTTAACCACTAAGCAGCAGGGCCTACCTGACTGCACTGGTGACATTGAGGTACAGATTTAAGCTTTGGAACTGGATGGAGGGTGGATTGGGTGTCAACCTAGGAGGAGTTCTCTAGTGAGGTAAAAAGAGCTCTGTCCTTGGCTCTGCGCTTTCCATAGCAGTGACAGATTTTGACCCAGCTTGAGGAGGAACTTGCAAACAATTTCAGCTGCCAGAAAATGGAATGTCTTGGGAGGTGGTGGACTTCCTATCTCTGGCTGTGCTGAAGCTGAGGTTGGTGGAATGCCAGCGGCTTTGTCATGAGGATGCAAGATGTGCAGTGAGTGGGGCTTGATGGCCTTTTCTCTCTTCTAACTCTGGGACATGATCTTTTTAAGGATCTGTGAGGTGGGAGGGAGGACGAGTTGAAATGCTGTGGCTAACAATGAGTTAATTGTTTAGCAGGTGTTGAATGCATGTTCCATGCTGCTTGGCAAGGAGTAAAAAGCTGAAAGATGGGGTCCTGCCCTTAGACAGTTTCGTTCATTGGGGAAGTGCTTGAGTAGAGGAGAGCAGAGGTTGTGAGAGCTCAGAGGAAAGTCACCAGAGCTTGGGTAGGGGTAGGGAGGTCAGGAAATGACTTGTACTCTGAATCTTAAGTGATTGCTAAGCCTCAGCCACCGTGCTAAGGCTGTGTGTCGGTTCAGCTGTTTCCCTGTTCCCATCCACAATGCCAACAGCACTTCTATTATTGAGATTAACTATTAGATCGATAATGAATGCACTGATTGTCAGAGTCTTTTATAATCAGATCAGAAAAGCATATGACCATGAGCCATCTGGAAAATGAAAATAGCCATTGTTGGATAGATGTCTTGTTTATTTTTCTTACATGTTCACTGTTTGGACCATTTATGTACTGTTCTTGTTTTCTGCCTTACTTCCTCAGTTGAATTGTGAATCCCTTAAAGGTAAAAACATTTTCTTTTGGGTGTTTTATGTTTTGTTTTGTTTTTTATTACCTTTTTGTAGATAGGCTTTAGAGATGACTGTAGACTGATTTTTGTATAGTATTTTAATTCATGGATATGTTGCTTTTGAAAGACGAAAGGACTTGTTAACTCACCCTTGGAACCGTGCACAGTGTAACTGACTGCGGAGTCTTAGCGTTAGGCTTGTACCTCCACTGTGGAAGCTTCAGAGTGTTTGGAGCTGTCCGCTCCTTAGGCTGCTGCTGCAAGACCTTAGGCCAGTGTTCTGCCGCTCACCTCCTTACTCCTAACCATCAGTCTGTCTGTGCTTGCAGCTCCTGCTCAGAAACTCTTCTTGAGCATCCATAAAAAAAATCCTGCTTAAACAGAGTAAAATCCAAATTATTTAACCTCTATAATTTTCTAGCACCCCACCTGGCTGACTGCTGCACTGTTTCCCGATATTGATATTTGCTTCAATCAGGCTGTTTCTTTGCTCTTTCCCAGGTGTTTTATTCCTCATTTAGGCCTTTGTTACTGTTATCACACATTCTCTCTAGCTCAACCCTCTTCTGCCTTCAAGATTTCCTTTTTGTCTCTTCCTCAGGTCTGCACTGCTAACCTTCCTGCCCCCATCATGGGTGGCACTTACTGGACATGGTACTTGATTATATGCTTTTTTGTATTGTGCGTGACCTGCAGAATTGGGCCCTGTTAGTACCAGTGATGGCATCAGCCTTTTTGTGTTTGTCTCCTACATAGTTTAAACTTCCTTAATAACTTTTAGGCCGTTTTAATTCCTGAATTTATGCGCAGCTAAGGTAACAACTGGTCCCAGTTTGCCAGTGACTATCCTGGTTTTAGTGAAAGTCCGGAATGCTAGGAATCCCCTCGGTCCCAGGCAATCTGGGGTCAGTCAGTCATTATATTTACTGCCACGGAATGAGTTATACTTTTGGCATATACACATTCCATAGGTTAATTAGCCACTGTGCACAGTGAGGCTTGTCTTAAACTGTTTTCCACGCTAAAATTTATGGGAAAATTATTTTTATTCCTCAAACATGTATTGACTTCCTAAATTTGTAAGGCATGATGACAGATAATATGACGTGATTTTTTGGTTCTCAGAGAGTTAAAAACTTTCCTAGCTATATCATTTAGAGATTTATTAATTTTAATATTTTCTTTCTTATTTATCTTTACAGATGAAAGGGTCTTGAGGAAACTTTGATGATTTCTTGATTGCTTCCCAGATTGTAGTAGAAACTCTTGGGCCACCATCTTCTAATTTAGGTAGTTTTTTCCATGAGCTTTTTGCTCACTCCACACTGAAGCTAATTTCCTACTTTCTTTATCTTCCGTGAGGACTCCCTCTGGCTTCCCACCAGTGGTGTGCTGGGTGATGAAAATCCTCCCACCACGGCTGATGGCAGGCTGTCAGCTTGACGGCACTGAGCACGGAGCTGGGAGAGATGAGCTCCGTCGTTCTCATGAGCCACTGCGAGCCATCTAGCACACCACCACGCTGCCACCTAAAAGTGCTGGGGTAGTCTCAGTGAAAACTCCATGGTCTTCTGGAGTTTTGAAGCTTCTGTTATGAGTTTCCTCTTCGAGGTCACTAATTTAAAATGTAGCAAGAATAGTCTCAGTACTCTTCTATTTATGTATCTGTCCTCTCTAGGAAGAGGCCACTTTATATCTTCTTTTTCTTTCCTATCTATAAGTTAGTTTTCTGACCCACTGGGTATTGAAGTACATAATGGTAGCTTATGACAGCTCCTACCCAGTGTTCCTTCTTTTTTATAGAATTATGAGCAGAGAACTGTTATGTGAATAGACAGCTGTGCTACATGATCCAAATATTTTAAAGACTGGTTCTATGTGAACAAAATTTAGTGATATCAAATAAAACTCAAGCCAGGTTAACTTGACATTTATTTAATTATGTGCTTGTAGTAATAACACCCAAGTATAGCGTCTCCTCAGAAGCGGCCTCCTTATCTTCCTCCCCGCTCTCTCTCCCTACTTCTATTCTTTCTCTCCCATGAGCTCATTTCCATTCTCTGCTCTGAGAGAAAGCTGTGTGACACTTAATTTTCCGTAAAAGACTATGGCCCAAAGAGTCCCTATTTGACTTTTGTTGTTGTTGTTAATTTTGTATATCTTGTCCATTTTTTCTTCGGTAGTTTTATTTTTAAATAAACTGGATTTATAAAAGCGTTGTGTGAAAGAATACAGATAGTTAACATACTCTTCACCTAGCTTCCCCTAATGTTAGTATCTTACATAACCTTCATAAATTTAGCTAAACTAAGAAATTAACAATACCGTTAAGTTTTATTCACATTTCCCTAGTTTTTCCGCTAATGTCCATTATCTGGTCCAGGATCCCATCCAGGGTACCATATTGCATTTAGTCATCGTGTCTCCTTAGTCTGTTCATTCTGTGACAATTTCTCCATCTTTACTGATAGACTGATGAATTCTTTCATGTTGGCTCTTACATCTTTTTGAAATGTCCCCTCTCTCTCTCTGTTTTTTTGTGTTTTTTTTCCCCTTCTTTACTTTCTGGCATTCTGGAACTACCAGAGGCTCCAGACTCATCTTGTCTTTCCTTTGCCCCAGCCCTGTAATCAGCAGTTTCTCCAAGGAGTCCTGGTTCCTTTTATTGCAGAGTAGTATTTAAATACCAAGATCTGCATGCTGAATGTGCTTTGTTGCTGGAGTATCATTGCTTTTAGGCCTTTTCAGGGGACAGAGTAGAAAATATACACATGTATACTAACCCATGTGTACATATATGTCTTTTTGTTTCTGTATCTCTCCATTTGTATATATATTAAGATAAACCTGAGTTCATACTAATATGTCAGGCTCTAATCTAGACCCACAGAGTTCATTCAGAGATTTATGATTTGTTTTGCTATTTTATGATGGAGTATGGGTAGTAGAGCAGTTAGACCTGGGTTTCCAGCACTTCTGTTGAGTGCTGCAGCTCACTGGTGAGAAAGGAAAGGAGTCTTTTTCTTTTTTTTTTTTTTGTGAGGAAGATCAGCCCTGAGCTAACATCTGATGCCAATCCTCCTCCTTTTGCCAAGGAAGATTGGCCCTAGGCTGACATCCATGCCCATCTTCCTCTACTTTATGTGGGACACCACCACAGCATGGCTTGACAAGCGGTGTGTTGGTGCGCACCCGGGATCCGAACCTGTGAACCCTCAGGCTGCCGAAGCGGAGTGTGAGTACTTAAATGCTGCTCCACCGGGCCAGCCCCGGAAAGGAGTCTTTTGACTTGATTCTCACAGACACATTCCAGGAGGAACGTTGTCAGTCTTCATCACGGCTGAGTGGGCCTCCAGAACTCTGAAAGCACCATACCATTGCAGGTTGAAAATACCTGCCCTCTGACAGAAAGAGCCTAAATGCATCTTCTAAGCCTGTTGCACATCATTTTAAGAAATGTCACTTAAGTTACCATCTCTAGCAAGGGGTCAGCAAACTTTTTCTGTAAAATAGCAGACAGTAACTGTTTTAGACTTTGTGGGCCCTAAGGTCTCTGTCACAAGTACTCAGCTCTGCCTTTGTCCCGTGAAAGCAGTCATAGACAGTACACAAATGAATGAGTGTGGCTGTGTTTCAATAAAATTTTATTTACAAAAACTGGGGACTGGATTTGACCACAGATTGTGGTTGACCGACCCCTGGAACCATCAAATGCATTCTCCATTTATCTTTGTCTCGTTCCCACTGCATTCATGGGCTTGACGTTACATTCCTGCTGTCGGTAAGCAAATCAGGTTGCTAGAGAAAGGCTGTCCCTGAGTGTGTACATCATAAATACAGTTGGCTGGTGGGGCTAGTGAGGCCGTGATGTGCTGTCCCACAAGCCCTCTCTCTCTTTCTTTGTCACCTCTGCTCCCCTTCTCAGGAAACTGAAGTCCTGTGGTACGGTGATTGTTTTTGTAAAGTTGAGTACAACATGTAAGAAATATGTATGAAACATAAGTGTTAGAACTCGATGCATTTTCGTAGCATTGTTTTGAGAGTCTTTGGATGTGTTGGCTACTTAAGAAAAGTGGCACAGCATGCAGTGATGTAGGTTATACTTTGTGAGCCAGTAGTTTTAGTATACAGAAGTCTGTGTTACAGGAGTATGTCCTCTAACTGTACGAACTGGGGATAATTCATTTAGTTTTTTTCAAGTTAAGGTCCCTCTTATAATTGGAAGCTAAGATTTCTTGGTACAGAGAGAGAGTTGAATATTCAGTAGCCCAGATTCTGTTATAGGAGTTGGTAAGCATTGTGTCCAAGGAGTTAGAGAAGATTTAAATTTTATGTATTTGAATTACTTGATGAGTTTTAATGTATATTTTTGTCATTTTTAATTTGTTTCTCATTAGAATCCAGTTAGGACCAGTACTTTGAATCTTTAATTCAGTTTTGGTTCTTGGTATGTCTCAATACAATACATTTAATTTTATGTAAGTATAGAGAAACAAGTTTTGGATTTGAAATCAGAACACTTGGTTTTAAGTTCCAGATTTACTTCTTACTATTTTTAAGATCTTAGGAAAGTGATTTAGCCTCTTTGAGTCCAAGTCCCTTATCTTGGACTTTCTTACCTTATGGGTTGTTGAAAGAATCAGACAGGAAAAATGTTGAGAAACTCCCATTGGTAGATTTTACAGCTCTCTGTGCATGTAGGAGGCAAGCAGTGGCAGTTCTATGACTTTCTAACTTTTTGTAAGTTTACCCATATAGCGCTTATCTTCCAACTCTCCTGACTGCTTGGCTTATTAAATTACTGGTTTCTGTTCTGTCTGGAACAGCTTCTGTTCAGTTGGTGGTAGTTGTCTAGTGAACCAGGAGTAGCGAAGATTTCATTCATTCATGCATGCAACACTGATTTAACAGGCACCTGCTGTGTGCTAGGCGCTCTTCTAGGAAGTAAGATTTCAGTGTTGAACAAAGATCAGCCCATCTTCTACCCTCATGGAGCATATGATCCTTAGGGTGAGACAGGCATTGATTTTAAAAAATACATATAAAATTGTACCTGTAATAAATGCTAGAAATTACAAGTATATGATGCTATGATTGAGGGATTTAATCTAGGCAGGGAGATTAAAAAAAAAAAAGGCATTCCTGAGAAAGCTAAGGGAGAAGGAAAGAATATTCCAGGAAATGGGAACAAAATGTGCAAAGAGCCTATTGATGGAAGCAATATATGGTCCCTAGGAGGGATTAAAAGGACACCATGGCTAGAGAGTGAGAGTGAGGAAGACAGGGGTGGAGGGCATGAGGTGCAGGCCTTGTAGGCCACGTGGAGGAGGCTTGTCTTCAGAATGGAAAACTACTCAAGTGGTTTGAGCTGAGAATTTGAAATAAGCAAATTTGAATTTAATCCTCAAGTAAGTGTTAGGGTACTGTTCTTAAAACTAGTCTTGTTTATTTTTAAGAACTTTGAATAAAAGTTATTATTGCCAACTCAAATTTGTTATAACATCTTTGTTAAGAGAGAGGATTGCTTTGAGACTGTGGTTGCATTCTTGAATTGGTAGGGGTTTGGGGCTTGTCCACGAACAGGTGCTATCCATCACTAAAGGTTAAAGGTTTTTATAATGATAGAAGTAGACAGAGTAGATCAGGACCCTAACTTTTCTACCATTGACTCCTGGAGACTGATTGCTTAAAAATGTCCCTGGGCCTAGTTGAGTTTTAGATCTTGAAATTAAAGTTTAATGACGACCAAGCTTTAAATAAATTATAGGAAATTATTCTTTTCAAAACACAGTATTAATTTCTGTTTTGGTTTCTTGTATTAATTTCTTTAATCTTCCTTTTTAACCCTAAAACTATATTTTAAAGTTTTATTGCCAACCGAGTTATAACGAGTGCAGAGGGAAACTCAGTTTGGCTTTATGGAATATATTTTAAAATAAACAGGTTGCGTTATTAATTTTGAAGTTAAAGCTGAACTCTGTTTCTCATCTCTTACAAAAGGAATCAAAGTCAGTGGTTTGGGAGATAAGCACATGTTAATAAAACACAAATGTTCCACAAATATTGAAGGAGAGGGTATAGTTTAATTCTTCTCCAGCATGCCTTTCAATAAATAAATTATGAGAGGCAGTATAGCATAGTAGTGAAGAGGGCAGACTTGGGTTCAGCCTTTGTGGCTGAACCATCTCAGACCTCTAAGCTCTCTGCACCTCAGTTTCTGTATCTTACAAATGGGGCACAACACATTATTACTGTTACCATTGTGAGGATCTGTTATTCACAGCACATGGCACCTGGTAAGTCTTCAGTCTTCCTTCTTACTCTCATCATCATGAAATATTCCTTCTAGGTCACACAGTGACTATTGACACTTTGTGGTGTAGTCGTAGATCGCACAATGATGTTTTTCTTTTCTTTAAAGGAGAAATTGTTGTAAATGAAGTCAATTTTGTGAGAAAATGCATTGCAACGGACACAAGTCAGTACGATTTGTGGGGGAAGCTGATATGCAGTAACTTCAAAATTTCCTTTATTACAGATGACCCAATGCCATTACAGGTGAGTTTTATTTGTACGCTGTTTAATTGGATCAAGGCTTTTGATACTAAGCATTACATGTTATGACATAAAGCACAGGTGTAGAAAAATCATAATAAAATTATTAATAAGTGATTAGTATAATGTTGGGAAGGTATTATATTAAAATTCAAAATGAAGGTTAAGGAGAGTATTGGGACTTGAGGAGTAGAATTAGTAAGGTGGTTTTTTTTTTTTTTTTTTTATTTAAGGAAGGTGGTTTTAAGTCACCTTTCTTTGTTTATCCTCCATGATCATTGCTTATATCCTTTTCAATAAGGGAGTTGTTATTTCCTTTCTTCCACATCTTCTAACCTGCTTGTAAAAACAAAGATATCCTTTTTTGCCAGTCATAAAAAGAAAAATTTAATTATTTAGCAAATAGTCTTATCAATGCTACACATTTTACAGATTGTATAGTATTTTTAACCAATTAGTTTTTTTCCCAAAGTCAAATTTTAGTTTCAGATTTCAAATTTCTAGTACAGTTGGAATAAAGAAGAATATTGATAAAGTTTTTCTTTAATAACCCTCTTGCTATTTTATATTCTTAGCAGAAAACAATAGTTCCATATAATTTGGGTTTTTAAAAGTTCAGGCATTTGTTTGATTAACTTAAAAATCCTAGACTTTTCCTCAGTTCTTATTTTCTATTTTGATTTGTAAGACATTATATACTTTCACCTCCTAGGTCTTTCTTTATAATAGTAATTGTTCTCTGATTAAATATTTGAATGTTAACTGTAAACTTTTGATTGAAGTGTCTAACTATGGTAAGTATATTTCATATAGTCATTCATTAACTTACCAAAATATTTACTGTATATCTATGTGTTTCTTGCAGTTTTCTGTAGGTATATTTAGACTAAATTTAAGGCATTTACAGATGCCTAGTATGTGGAGACACTACCATATTTGGCTGGGTTTTCCTTTTGTTTTTAGCTTAATTTCGCTCTCTTGCCCAAGACTTCACTGTAAATGAGACACATATACCTGGAATAGGTTAAATTTAATACCACTAATAGGAAAAATAAACCACTGCCCTAGTGACAGCAGGTTAATAGTGTCAACTCTGTCCTTAGTTTGAAAATGAGTATAAAGTGTTTGTTAACAGGTAAAAAAAAAAAGCAAGAGCTATAGTTTGCTTAAATATTTTTATTTCTAGTAGACTTTCTGCTCTAGAAAGATTTATTTTCTGCTCTAAAATCTCCACTGTGAAAATCAGGCCGTGATTTTACCCATTAAAATCTGATGACCTAGGAGCTGAGCCCCTTTTTCTTTATTATTTTAGTGACAGTTTAACCAGAACTAGATATACAAATGTTTGCCTATGAAGTAATTGACAATATTACATATCTTGGATATGATCATGATATTGTAGTATACGGTTTAACCTAATTTCATTTTTAATAGTGAGGGGAAGAAAGGTGGAGAGAACATGAACACAGCGTATATTTTTTCTCTTCTCCTGCTTTACTACTGAAGTGTGTTCTAAGATGCAGCATTCTTAGAATTGTCAGCTGCAAAGGCAAAAGCTTTGTTCTTTCCAGAGATAGTCATCACAGTTTCTCATCACATCTAAAAGTAAGGCTCATATTACCATTGTGAGGTTACTGGGAAAAGAATTAACATGAACATAATTTTTTATTTCAGAAATTCCATTACAGAAACCTTCTTCTTGGTGAACATGATGTGCCTTTAACGTGTATTGAGCAAATAGTCACAGGTATGTATTATTCTTTACTCAGTCGGTAAAAGCTGATTCTGTTCTGGAGGTATACCTCTCAAATACTTGGGTTGGAATTTGGAATTTTATTTCTGTAGGTTTTCTTTCCTTTTTTTTTTTTTTTTTTTTTTTTTGGTGAGGAAGATCAGCCCTGAGCTAACATCCGTGCTGATCTTCCTCCGCTTTATGTGGGACGCCACCACAGCATGGCCTGACAAGTGATGCGTCGGTGGGCGCCCGGGATCCAAACCCCAGGCCGCCAACAGCAGAGCACATGCACTTAACCGTTACACCACAGGACCGGCCCCTTGTTTCCTTTTTTTTTTGAGTCCCAGGAACATTAATGAAAGAGAAGTCAAGAAATCATTTTAAAATGGAGATTTAGAATGTATAGCTTTTTATATTGTTCTAGTATTTGTCCTCTTTTTAATTAAAATTTTAATCATTAAATGTATCTAGATGGTGGGGTTTTTGTGGAAAGAATCATTTAAAATATCTTCAAAAGCAAAGTTAAAATCGATCCCCTAAAGTTCTAGAAATTATACACAAATGTGAAAGATTTCAGAGAAGCAGTGCTTAGTGGCAAGTGACCTTCCAATTGTTTTTAGTAAGAATTTATTAAAGTGTACTAAAGAGTGAGTAACAAGAAAGAGTTTTTACACATTTTATGATTTTTTCTTTTTTAGTAAATGACCACAAGAGGAAGCAGAAAGTCCTGGGCCCCAACCAGAAACTGAAATTTAATCCAACAGAATTAATTATTTACTGTAAAGATTTTAGAATTGTCAGATTTCGCTTTGATGAATCAGGTCCTGAAAGTGCCAAAAAGGTAATACTGTTAAGTCTTATCAAGTTCTGGGTTTTACAGTTTATGTACAATTTCATTTCTCTATGGAAGTTCTCATTTCTCATTTGCTCAGATTTTTTTTAGGGTAAGTTAATCAGATATCTCCTTAATAAGTCAAAGCCAAGAATGTTAATAGAATTATTTCCTTGGACTAGTTTATGGCTGCTTTAAAGTATTCTATATAATTTTTTTTATCATCTCCTAAAATACAAAAAACTGTCATGTAGAGATTAGTATATCTTTTTTTTTTTTTTTTTTTTAGTGAGAAAGATCAGCCCTGAGCTAACATCTTCCAGTCCTCCTCTTTTTTTGCTGAGGAAGACTGGCCCTGGGCTAACATCCATGCCCATCTTCCTCCACTTTATATGGGATGCCGCTACCACATGGCTTGCCAAGCGGTGCATTGGTGTGTGCCCGGGATCCGAACCGATGAACCCCAGGCCACGGCAGCAGAGCGTGCGCACTTAACCACTTGCACCACTGGGCCGGCCCCCAGTATATCTTTTACATTAAGACCATTACCATTTGGTTTCTTCCTTGGTTAAAAAGATTGAAAAGAGGGGCCGGCCTGGTGGCACAAGCAGTTAAGTGCATGTGCTCCGCTGCGGCAGCCCAAGGTTCGCCGGTTCAGATCCCGGGCGCGCACCGATGCACCACTTGCCAAGCCATGCTGTGGCGGTGTCCCATATACAGTAGAGGAAGATGGGCGTGGATGTTAGCCCAGGGCCAGTCTTCCTCAGCAAAAAAAAGAGGAGGATTGGCAGATGTTAACTCAGGGCCGATCTTCCCCACAAAAAAAAAAAAAGATTGAAAAGGTGAAGATGTATGGTAATCGAGGTTTGGTAAGACTTGTAATTTAGTACCTCAGAACTTTATCAACTAACTAAAAACTAGACTTAGGTTACATAGGGTTAGGTAAATATATAGTTATGGGAGGGCCCTAATAATTTAGTGCTTTAAAGAAATCTTAATGAATTAATTTGAGTGATATTGCACGGGCAGCTAAAAGCTAGGGACTTTCTAATTAGCTTGGTTTTTTCCCCTGCCTTCTGGGGAATGTTTAGTGCCTACTCGTGGAGTAAGATCTAAGGGCAGAAATCCCCACTTCTTTGATTCCATGTTTTAGTTTTGGCAAAGGAGTGAAGCTGGTGGACCTAATGCCTCCCAGGTCCAGTCTATGGTTCAGCAAATGTAGAGAAAAATAACAGAATTTCCAGGGAAAGTCTGCTCCTGTATATTAGCAATAGAGGAACAGTATCTTAGTGAAATAGGAAGTTGCTTTCTCTCAGAAATGAAACAGCTTTTTGCACCACCAAAAAATGGATGCATTTGCTTTCCATGGTCAGTAGACTTAACGGCAGTAAATTTTCTGTTGATATTAAAATGAGGCTGTCAAAAGAATCTTAAGGCAGCTGTCTTCATATACTTGGGTGAGGCAGTGGATTTATTTTTAGAACTAGAATCAATAGTTTCTTCACAGGAAGGCAAGCATGAGATGAATATCTGAAAACACATGACCACTGGGGCTAGATTATGTAGCAGAGTTGTGGGCTCTGTGGCTAAAAGTTTTCCAGTAGAGTCTGTATAACCATCTTTCGGCATGCTGCATTATTGAAAATTCAACTAGATAACTTTTAAGGCCCCTTTCAGCTGCGTGTGGTTTTGGCATTTTGCTAATTTGAGATTCCCGTTCTTATATAGAAAGCCTTGAGAATTAATTAGGTAGTAGACTTTACATAAGATATTTTAGCCAAGTTACTTTCTTGAACTTAAATATATACTTGTAATTTAGTCAATCAAAGCATCAAGAATCTTATGAAAACCTTAACTTCAAGATGTATAGCATCTCAGCAATAGGGACATCACAGAACTTAGGAGATTGAGTTAGGACGGGATATTTTTTAAGTAAGAAATTGAAACAGTGGCCTAATATTCTTCAGAAACTTAAGTCTCTTCCACTCTCTACTATATTTGCAGATGACACTTTCATTAATTGAAAATCATAATTATTTGGCTTAGTTCTTGAGCCATCTAGAATACTTGTTGGTCATTTTTTATGTGGGAGGCAGTGTGCTAAGTTTGGTTGAGAAGATAAAGCACGATCAAATGAAAATTAAATAACAGTACAAAGTGACAGTATAATAGATGTTTCCACATAAATAGTTGCCAAATGAATGAAACAGATAATCATTGCTCTGGAAATTCAGGATATCCCTTGTCTGTTCTGCTGCTGGTAAGTGATAAAGGGGCCTCATCGAACTGTCTGCACAAAACAGCCTCGTCCAACTTCTTATGCCCTTTACCAAGACCAAGTTTCTGGCAAAAATCCTTTCCCCACTGTTTTTTTTTTTTTTTTTTTTAATTTTTATTTATTTATTTTTCCCCCAAAGCCCCAGTAGATAGTTGTATGTCATAGCTGCACATCCTTCTAGTTGCTGTATGTGGGATGCGGCCTCAGCATGGCCGGAGAAGCGGTGCGTTGGTGCGCGCCCGGGATCTGAACCTGGGCTGCCAGCATCGGAACGCACGCACTTAACCGCTAAGCCACGGGGCCGGCCCTCCCCACTGTCTTAAAATATAAAAAGCATGTTACTTCATGCCCAGAAGAAGTACTCTGTCTTCTGTACAGTCATAGGAGGGGAAATGCAAGGAAAAAAATAGAGGCAATAAGAATATAAATAGAGAATTTTTTCCCTGGTTTACGTGTGTTCAAACACAGAGAGTTAAGTCATGTGTGGCTGCCAAAGCTTAATGGCTTCATGATTTAAAAACAAAAATTCTAGCATACTCTTATTTCCAGTGAAAGTTTTCATCGAACATTAGGTAACAGTGGGAAGTTATAGTTTGGTTTTACCTCCTGGAAACTTTGAATGCTAAGTTTTCTCTGGAAATGCTTTGAGTTTATAAGTTGTTTTAAAATGACCAGATGCATATTCAGAGTTCGCTGGTGGGTAAACTGTTGATTAGTTTTGAAATACTGAAAGTGTTTCTATTTCTGTTTGAAGTAGGAAATCTCGAAATGCTAAATTGGTTCACATTTTTTTAACTGTTGCTCTGAAGCCTTCTGGTAGTCTAGTTGGAGTTGCCTAAATTGTGTTATGACAAGATTAGATGAATTTGTGCTACTATTAGCGTTCATCCTCATTATTCTGTTCTGTCACGAGTAAATAAGGATATTTGGGAAAGGTCTGTATAAAGAAAAAAGGAATTTGATAGCGCAGAATTGGATATCTAGCCTCAAAGCAACTTTGAGCCGCCATTTGCTTTTGAAGAACCCTTGCTCGAAACTGAGGGCCAAAAAAAAAATGAATTGTTTTTAATGACTTATCACTTATAAAAGGGTATATATATATATATATATATATTTGAAGATGGTAAGCAAAATACATGCCCTTTGTCTTCACTGTATTCTCTGATTAGTTGGTTGTGAACCACTTGTTCAGGGATACTTCCTAGAAGTGAAAATTCAGCTCATCTCAAGATGGCCTTTCCTCAACTGTCCTTTTTCCCTTGAATCTGAGACTTACTCCTTGATGGCTTTCAGACCACAGAAATATAGGAAACCAGTTTTGTTTGCCAGTGTGCTAGAACTTGATGAAGTTTCTCCAGTGCTGCACCTCCAGCTGGTCTTAGTGGAGAAACCACCAGCCGTGGGTGCTTCTGGCTTCTGTCCAGACAAGAGTATCATTCTTGGTCCAAACATCACTTGACAAGTAGTTTACTTTTTTCTCCAATAAAATATGTAATGTCTTTAACGAAGATTTTCTTCATTTCCTATGATAGCCAGGAAACGAACTTTCAGAGGCAGTTTTTCAAGATGTAGAGTTTTTCTAAAAAGGTTTAATGCTTAGGAAGTACCTTACAAGATTAGAATAATTTTACATGAAAGTGAGACCTACTTTTTTAAGTTTTTCAGACTCTTAATGATGGAAGCTGGGAATGTGGATGTAGTCTTTTTAAATAGTGTGTATGGAAAAGTTCAAGAAAGCGGACTCCTGGCTTTCAGAGTGTCCTGCAGTAACAACATGAATGTAATCCAGATAACACAAGTTGTGTGTGCCTTTATCTGGGTTCACTTACTTAGGGTTTATGAAAATAAGTTACACACACTCGTAATTATGCTGCTAAACACCTTTAGTTCATGTTGTGCCCCTCTCCCTCCAAAATCAACCATTATGCAAGTGCTTAAGCTGAATTTTAGTTTCACAATGTTTTTTATAGTCTTCTTTAAATGTAGATGCCATTAGACATACTCTTGTTTCCTAACCTTTTTAAATATGATATGTGCTATGTTTAAGGGCTTTTTATAATTGGGCTACCTTGGATTTTGCCTAGCAGATAGGCTTTGTTTGTTTTTGCTTTGTGGCCGTAAAAAAACCTATTTTATAATCAATGATCTGTGAATTTCTTTTGTGTAAACAGGGCCTGCTTTCTAAATGTCTTAGAGAAAGTAGATAGCCTAGTCTTATTGGCTTGGAGCATTTTCCTTACTATGTTAGTAACTTAATTTTCTCAACTGGTATTTTTAGTACAGCTGCTTTTCAGCACAAAGCACCTTCAGGAAGCTGCTGAAGAGATGGCAAAAATGCACAGGTTTTCAGGTCTTTACTCAGATCTGTGCAGAGGTCTTTCCTGGTTTCCTTCTCTAATTGATTAACCTACTCCTTCATCTCTCACTGTAATACTTTATACCTTCTTCCCTGCTGGACTTTTTTCTCCTTTAGCACTTATAATGATCTAACTTACTATAGTTTTTCTTGCTATCTTGTTTAATGTCTGTCTTCCCACCAGAATGTTAGCTTAATGAGGACAGGGATTTGGGTCTGTTCTGTTCACTGCTGGATCCCCAGGGCTTAGGACATGGTGGATGCTCAGTAAGTATCTGTTGAATGAATGAGGGATGTGGCATCTGTTATTGAGAAATTGAACTTAATGGTGGAAGTAAAACAAAGAACCCCGCCTTGTCCCACTTTTTATCTACGCTCATTATGTGAATACCTTGAAAGCACAGCTACATAAGCACAGTTAACTAAAGAGACACTTTGTATGGGAACTGTTGTTATTCAGAGAGACCTGAAGGGTTTCTGCAATTGCTCCTGTGAAATTGGCTTGGTCTAGGAAGGCTTATGAAGAGATTAGAGTTGAACAGAGATGACAATTTCAGAGAAAGCATGGTTGGCTGAGCAGTCGAGAAGGATTTCCTGAGCAGGAGGTGGCGGAGGAGATGGCTGGGACTAAGACAGAATATGTGCAAACCTGTTTTTCTCTGCCCAGAGACTACTGAGGGAATATTAGGAAGGTAAGGGATGTCTGGTAGAGGAGAGCCAGATTTGTGAATAATCAAGAATAAGAAGATTTAATTTATTATGCAGTTATCTGGGAATCACAGCAGATTATCCAGAGAGCAAAGTTGTTGTCAAAATTTCGTCTTTAAAAGAGAATTCTTAAGTGTTGTGGGTTTTTTTTTTAGAATGTAGGAAAGTCCACGGACATGGCATAAGATATACATGGCTTAAGGATGTGGCTATGGTAGTGCAGAGAAATGGGACAAAAATGAAACATACTCTTGAGAAAAGTACAACTAAGCTATAAACTAAATATGGTGCCTAGAGGAATAGGAAGTGATAAGGATATTTTCAAGGTACGTATTTCAGTAGTTTTACTGCTAGAAAAAGTGCTTTAAGGAAGACTGCACAGATCAGCAATGGGAATGTAGATAACTATGTCCTGGGTTTTCTAAGTGGGACTCTCATAGAAAGTTCTCCTGTAGGCATTGAAGAAATCGAGATGTTACATAAGTTTCAAGAAACTTTTGTTGTTGTTGTTTTTAGTCAAAACCCTAAAACTAATGATGGACTCTGTCATCTTAGTGGTATATTTTAATTTAGTAAGACAAGAAACACTTATTCTATAGAAGACTTTTAAAATATATTTTAAACAAGAAGCTGACACATGCTTACCAGTTAATAGAATTTGCATCAAGTCACCCCAAACACCACTAATTTGACATGGACTAACAATTAACTAAGCTTTTTTTGCTTGGCCACCATCAAAAGTATATTGTTCTGGCTTAATGCTTTTTCTTCTAAATGATATTTAATCTTTTTAAGTAAGATCTTCTACTATTCTCTCCTTGTGTATGTCTTAAATTTCTTCTTTCTTCTTTGCTCATTTGAGGGTTTTCTCCCACAGTCTAGTTCAGGGCTTTGTAAGCATAGAACACCATCCTTCATTCTATCTAACAGCAGTTGAGAATAATAACAACCATACTTCCATGTATGGGGCTCCTGCAGAAGCCAGGCATGCGTTAAGATTATTAATCCTTACCACAGCCAGAGGTATTATCTTCATTTTACAGATGTGCAAACTGAGTCTCGAGAGATGAATTGACTTCACACAAGTTACGTGGAAGGTGCTTGGTAGAGCCAGGATTCAAGCCCTGATCTGTTTGATTCGAAAGCCCTTGCTTTTTACACCACAGGCATAATCGCAAACCATTGTACTTAAACACGGTTTTTTTGATGTACCTCTTTGAGCCACCCATGTACTTTTGGGTTCTTGCTCATTTTTATTTGTGTTTGTAACTTTTCTGTTAAGTTTAGATTCTTTTAATTCATGAGGTATGAACATTAAAATTTCATACCTTACATTAACACTTCCAAATTGCTAGTAGTAAATTGTTATAGTCCACCAAAAATGAAACTTTTTTTTCTTTGTTTTAGGAGTGGATATAGCACTGCCTTTTTGGAGAATGCTTCATTAGTTTTCAAGTTTCATTTATTTGAATAAAATTACTTTCATCTTAAAATTCAACTCAGCAAACACTTACTGAATACTTACCATGTTCTCACTAAAGATTAAATAATTTGGGGGCACAATAGTGAATGAGATACCTGGCCTTAAGGAGCTCTTTCACATTCTAGGGCAACAGGAAAACATGTAAATAAGTATCCATAATCACTTCCCCACGATAATGCTCCCAGTAATCAAGGCCTTATTGTACATTTCATTTAACTAAGTGTGTTAAAATCAAATTCTAAATGTAGAATTTTTCCTAGGTATGCCTTGCAATAGCTCATTATTCCCAGCCAACAGACCTCCAGCTACTCTTTGCATTTGAATATGTTGGGAAAAAATACCACAATTCAGGTAAATATGAAATATTAAATATTGTGACTAACTTTACATTGTGTAAATTTTATTCATATGTTTATCAGAAGCCTCCAAGTACATGAGCTTTAATGATTGTAGAATTATTAGCTTCATAACTGTTAAGAGAAGTAAGCACTATATACTAAAAGAGACAATGTTTGTCAGATTATTTCTTAAAAAGTGACCAGGAGGAACCTATAAGCAGCTGTAAACATAGGCTTATAAGAATCATGTCAAATGTTTTACCTACAGTCACTGGCTTATATTTTACGATGAAGGAAGATACATCCATCTGTCCCCCACACCTTTTAATTGGTAGCTTGAGTTAAAGTAATCGTATCTTAGAAAACCAGCAGAAAAGTAAAAGATATTTGAAACATATGATCCTTTCTGGCAAGGTGCGATTTCATGCAAAAACTGAAGTGGTTAAACTTTTTAGTGGACTTCATTAAGATTGTCAAAATATTGATTTTATACTTCTGAATAAGATTGATGAAAGGAAGATGAGCATTTGTCCAAAGGACAAGTATATTCTAGGCAGTTTTTGTAAAAGTAAAATAGTTCTGTCCACATATCTGTGTCAGCAGTGACATCACCAAGGAAAATTCCAGATCATGTAATTCTGTACATTCTTTTTATATACAGATGTAATTTTAATCAATTATTTTTTAAAATCTCATAAAAGGATAGAAGAAAAACAAAGAGGTTGTGTCTCATATTAGCCCCTTATGGGGTAGTGACCATACATCGACTCACCTACGGAGTCACGTGTGCTCCCATTTTTTAAGGAAGAAAAATAAGTCAGTTACATATTTATAATGAAAGATCCATTCTTCCTAGCATAGTCTGGACAGGGATCTTACAAATTATTAATTGTACTGGTCCTTCACATTTTGTTACCTCAAAATGTATGGTAGTAATTTAAATAATCTGTATAATAAAAGTAGATTCTAATATCACTATATTGCAAATACATTAAAATGTAGGAACAATACACGGTTTCTGCAGATGCGTGTGGTATAAATACATTTTCACTACTTTAAAAAATACTTGTTTGTAAACACCATAGAGATGATATGTGAAGGTCATGCTTTGCAGAATGAGTAGCTTTTATCTTGTACTATATCTATAGAAATTGGATGACAAAGTATTTGTAACTTAATTTTTCTTATCGAAATGTAACTAATTGTAACTTAGGCTTGAGCAGTGTAATTAAATTTTTTTTATTTCTTAATATAAAGAAAATTCACTTAATGTCTAAAAATAAAGTATTATAGATCCTGCACTGTTAGTTAGACAGATATTCCTTTGGATCATCAAGCTACAGACTGTGATCATCAGGGTTATCTTCAACAAGATCCTCACCCAGAGTTGCAAGAGAGTAGTTGAAATGAAAGTTTCAGGAGGTAAAAGAATTGTAGGAAAGAGTCTTTGATTCCCGCTTAAATTTGTTTACGATACAGACCAATTCTTGATGCTTTTTTCCTGATAGAAACGATTCAGTCCAGTGTACAGGTCCATGACTTCTGCTGTAATGTAATGACTTGAGCTCAGCAAATACTGTAAACTTCATTATGGATTTGGTGACCTGATGCCTGTTTTTTCACAGTTTTCTTCATTCCTTGTGGGCATCTCTGGGTTAATAATACTTTAAATAGTTTATTCAACCCACAGCTTTTCTACTACTGGGTTTTCTTGTTTGCATCAATTTGTTCTTGATATCTTCTTGTATATAGCTTTTTGATAAAGATTGACAATTAATACTTAAAATATTCAGGAACACTTTTTATATTACATCCTTCAGATTCCTCCTCCTTTGACAACTACTTCGTAAACAAAACACTTGGCCAAAGTTTTGTTAAGTTTTCTCATAGGGTAACATCCTTTAATATCCTTCCATGCTGTTGCAGAAGTATAAACTGCATCTTTAAGATCAAAAGAAGCCTGAAATTTCCACACACTGCAGTCAGAATTCATTAATTTGTGAGTGAAAGATGCCCAATAATCCACTCTTGAACTTCTGGATGACACCTTGATTCATTGGCTGGATTAAAGAAGTCCTTTTTGCAGGCAGGTAGGTGACAAAGCTGTTTACACAAATAAGATCTGAAGTTAGCGGATGTCCCCTGCAATTATCTAAGAAAAGAATCTTTTAGATGGCCTTAGACATTCTGAGGTTTTCTTTCATATTTGGCATCGCTGGAATAAAAAACCATCTCTGAAAAGGTCACTGGTCATCCAAGTTCTCTGAGGATCCTGAAGTACAAGAAGATGCATAGCACCCACAGGCTTTGGAACTTTTCTGCACTCTAACACCGCAGGAGGCACTGGCACAAACCAGAACAGTGTTTTTTTTTTTTCTCTTTTAACTTGAAAGAGACCACAAGGACTCTGTTTTCATCAATCAGGTTATTATTGGGCAATGTTCCAAAAGTACAGATTCAGCTTTGTTATAGAATTGATAAGATGTCAAATTATGCTTCTGGACTAAAGAGTTGAAAACCTCCTGAAGTTATCTGCAGCCTCAGTGTTAGCAGCTCTATTCCATGACAGACATCACGCTTGCAAATGCTGTGACATAATCTGAAGTTGTTATGTAGACTCACAGCAGGAAAATGTACGTTTTCAGTGAAGTTTATTGTAGTTTTTTCCTTTTTATTAACATAGGTCTTGGTATTAGATTTTCCTTTAAATGCTTATTTGAAAACCACTTACAAAGCACACAGTCTATTTGAAACAGTATAGAAATTTTTAAAGTTTGTCACTTGTCAGTTCTTTTAAGATTTTCAGTGTAACTGTAAATGGTTGTGATTGATCCTTCTGTCTCTTGAGTACTGGTGGTTCATAATCAGCCTGGCACATCAGAATCCCTGAAGGAGCTTTTAGAAATGCAGCCATGCTGGCTCTACCCCAGGCCACAAAGTCCAGATCTCCCATGTAGAGCCGCTTTGTTGGCTTACCTCTTGTGAACTTCGTAATGATCACAGTTGTGTTTTTATCTTCACCCTTCTTTATGACTTCTATTTTCTGCAGTAACATCAGAGTGATAAGCTTTCTTTTCATATATTGACCACTTTTATTGTCTTTGCTATTGCTTGAGGCCATTCTGAATATGGATGGGGCTAATTAAGTGGAAACTCGGATAATTTCAACACAGTCTAAGATTAGACTTCTCAGCTGGATCACAGAAGATAGCCAAGGTCAGGAGCGCTCAGTATCTGGTTTCACTTTTAGTTGGCTCAGGAGCTATGTCCTGAAACCTCAGTCATCCTAAGATGACTGGCAAAGCCAGTCTGTTGCTCTGACCCCTGTTAGTGATCCACCTATAGAACAGGCCACAGGAATCAGACCTTTGGGACTTTCTGGAAAGCATTAAAATTTCCAGACTCTCTAATGCCAAATTGAGTATCTGCTACACATTGCATAATAAATTCTCACTGAAGAAGATATAGAACATAAAAAAGACCTAGTCCTGGTTGTTGAGAAATGGACAGGTTTTGAACAACTGAAACCTATAAAATAGCAAACAGTGCAAGATCCTATAGCTGCTCTCACTTTATGTTCAGAAAAATTTGTTCTATTCTTCGTTAGATCTTGAGACTCAATGTGGCAGAGGAACAATCTCATAAATAGTAGTATGTTCTCAGCTTAGCTAACTAAGGTCTGTAACTTCAAAACAGTAAAAAGTATTCAGTTCTAGACTCTCAGCTAGGGGTATGCTGCCAGACCATTTACAGTCATGCGTCACTTGACAACAAGGGTACGTTCTGAGAAATGCGTCGTTAGGCAATTTCATTGTTGTATGAACATCATAGAGTGTACTTACACAACCCTAGAATGGTACAGCCTACTACATACCTAGGCTTTAAGGTACTAATCTTATGGGACCACTGTCATAAATGAGGTCTGTCATTGACAGAAACGTCATTGTGCAGTGCATGATGGTATGTAGCTCTTTAAAAATTTTGAGTGTGTTCTTTATACTTCTTTTTTGGTGGTGGTTGCCTCATTGTGTGGCAAGGACCTCTGGTACAGTATTGATGATAGCAGGCATTGTTTCTGTTCCTGGTTTGAGTGACAATAATGTTTGCTATGTTTCTGATAAATACACCTTTATCAAGTTAAGGAAATTCACTTTTATTCCTAATTTGCTGAAGTTTGTTGTTTTTTTTAAATCACAAGCAGGTGTTGAAATCTGTCAAATGTTTTTCTGCACTTAAGACCTGCTCTTACGGGGTTTTTTCCCACTTTAATTTGGTCATATGGTGAATTACTTAGATTTTCTAATATTGAATAGCTTTCTGTGGTTTTTGGTGCTCTGGAACACTGTGTATTAAGTGGGAATTGCCTGGAAAGTCCATGAAGATTCTGCATTCTGGAGAGATTATAACTCCCAACTTCCCCAGCACACCTTCTGGTTGTTGTTACCTAGAGAAGACACTGAGATGGAGTGGGACTCCAGGATATGTGCTTAGAATTAGCATTTTAATTTTTAAGAAGCTCTGCTAAAATCAGAATCACTGGGTCATTCTGATGCCACTTAAAGGATAAAATTTGGGGCCAGCCCCATGGCATAGTGGTTAAATTCGGTGTGCTCCACTTCAGCTGCCCAGGCTCGTGGGTTTGGATCCCAGGTGCAGACCTACACCACTCCTCAGCCATGCTGTGGCGGTGACTCGCATATAAAGTGGAGGAAGATTGGCACAGATGTTAACTCAGGGCTAATCTTCCTCAAGCAAAAAAAAAAAAAAGGTAAAATTCAAAATTCCTGGCATGGCACATAGGACCCCTCATAATCTAGAGTAGCACTGTCCAGTGATGGGGATATTCTCTCATCTGCGTTGTCCAGTGTAGGAACCGCTAGCCACATGTGGCAGTTGAGCACTCGAAATGTGGCTGGTGTAACTGAGGAACTGAATTTTTAATTTTATTTAATTTTAATTTTAGTTTAAATTTAAATAGCACATGTGGCTAGTTTTGGGCAGCGCAGACCGAGAGCCTAGGCCCCTGTAATTTTCCAGCCTCTCTTCCACCATCCCTTGCATCCCTAATGCTGTAGCTGTATTTAATTACTTGATGTTATACAATTATACCATGTTTTGAATGTTCTGCTCTGCCCAGCAATGTGTTCCAAGTCATTAGGCCTTTTCTGCCCCAGCCTCTGTCTCTAGTGAGAGCTCAGGCTTCCTCCTCTGTGTTCTCCTTGCACTCGTACATCCAGTACACTGGGACTAGTACTGAGCTTACCCTCCACTGTCTTGTTAGTGCTTTCAGGAAAGAGATTAAATCTTACTCATTTTTTAATTTTCAGGCCTTAGCACATGGTAGCTTCTCAGAGAATACATGCCTTAAACCAGGTGTTAATAAATAGTCTGTAGGAATGGGCATGGCATGTTCATGGGACAATGAAGGTTTTTTTTTTCATGGCTACAGGGGAGATTGGGAGTTAGGGAATAATGGGAAAGAAAGGTCTGGTCAGTTATGTGAGGGCTTTTTAAGAGAAGCCATTTAAGTTTGCTTGATTCAGTTGGAAAATGAGCATGATTGGAAGTTTGAGGCAAGGGTATACAGCATCATGAAAGCGTGTTTTTCAGGAAATGTGTCTTGTGGCAAGCTGCAGGCTGCTTTGAGTGCAGCAGAACATGGTGTAGGGTATGTCAGCTGGGAGACTTTCCACACGTGCAGCCTGCAGCAGTGAGACACCAGACCAGGAAAGGTGGTGCCACCTGTCACCCCAGATTGCCAGAGTAGATCCAGCTGAATGTTGGGGTGCCTTCTTTCTCCCTGGTCACTCTGCAGGCCCTCCTGAGGCTGTGGGCATGCTCGCAGAGGATAGCAGTGCTCCTCAATTAGAGAAGGCTCCTCGCTAAGGAAATTCAAGTGAGGCCCTCTCTGCTGAGATCTCCACATGGGACTGGCACTCTGGTGGAGTACGAGGAACACTTGTGAGCTTATCCAAGGAAAATTGAGTAGATATAGGAGACCAAGAATTTTATAATGAGCCATAGAAAAGGGTTGAGAGTCAATAATAGAAAGATGAAATATTTGGACGGCTTGAGAACAGAGATGATTGTTGGATGCATTCATTTTTCCAGACAAAATATGTGGAGAAAATTAGCAATTACTTGAATTTACCCCACACTTTGGGACAGGGAGATGAGAGAGGCTCATGAATGGTTTCCATAGAACAGTAGAGATAGAAGACAATTGAAAGTTAAGGAGAAAGTAAATGGAGAGGAAATATGGGCAGCAAGTACCATTCATCATTTGGGGACAGGGTCAGTAAAAGGAAGGAGGGAAAATGTATAGTGTAGTAGCTAGAGGGGTGCAGCGTGATCAAAGGAAAGTCTTTCCAAAATCAAGTTGACCTGTTTGTGTTTGAAGGCCTTGGAGATAGAGCCAGTGGAAGGACAGGAAAATCAAAGGTGCTGAAAGAGTTGGGAAAGAGCTGGGTAAGGACAAGACAAAATGAGTTCTCCTTAGAGAGGAGGAGGGTTGCCTCTTCCTCAGGACTGCTTTAACGAGTAAGACAATCTTGGAGAGACTTGAAAGACAGGGAGGAGATATCACATCAGAGTATGTTTGTGACAGGGGGCGCGGAAAGAGGAGAAGGAATGTTGGGTGAAGTGTGACTGTTAAAGCAAAATTAATTATATTGCTTTTTCTTGTAGCCAACAAAATTAATGGAATACCCTCAGGAGGTGGCAGTGGAGCTGGTGGTGGCAGCAGCCAAAAAACTCCACTGTTTGAAACTTACTCAGATTGGGACAGAGAAATCAAGAGGACCAGCGCTTCTGGATGGAGAGTTTGCTCTGTTAACGAGGGTTACATGATATCCACTTGGTAAGTCCAATTTTAACAATGCTATTTATAGCTGGGAGTGACTTCTTATGCATAATAATCAAACTGCTATCATTGATGACTTTCAAGTTATGGCTAATGGAATATTTGTTTTTAATAATGCTTTAATGAATATTTTATTTTAAAGATACAGGCTGTTTAACATAATCACAATAAGAAATTGACAGTAATTCTGTACTTTCATCAATAATCCAGTCAGTGTTTATTTGCATTTGTATCCTGTAAATGTCCTTTATAGTTGGTTTGTTCAGATCAGAATCACGTTGAACTTGCTTGATCTATCTCTTAGGCCTTTTAATCAATGACAGTCTCCCCCCACCCCCTTTTCTTTACCTACCATTTATTTGTTGACAAAACTGGGTCATTCATTCTGTAGAATTTTCCACATTCTAGATATTGCTGATTTTTTCCCCATGGTGTCCTTCAATGTGTTCCTCTGCCTCCTATATTTCCTATAAAATGTTAGTTAGCTGTAGAGGCTTACTTAATTAATTCAGGTTCTGGGTTTTTGGCAAGAATGCTTCATTAGGTGGCCCTGTGTACCTCCTGTTGCATCACGTGGAATCTCGGCATCTTTGCGGTGCTAGTTGACCAGTGGGCCCAGCAGCAGTCAGTCTGATCATCCAGTACAGAGTTCCCCTTTTATGTGATGGATTTAGCTGCCAGAAAGGGTTCTCATTAGGAGTGAAGATCATTGCCCAGATCCATTATTTCATTAAGGATTGCTATTGGTCATGTTCTAATTCTATCATTCTTTCTGCTTTCTATCAGACTTTTCTCTCGTCAGCTCTTTAGTGCC
The DNA here is from genome assembly GCF_020826845.1 of Diceros bicornis minor. NCBI lineage: Eukaryota > Metazoa > Chordata > Mammalia > Perissodactyla > Rhinocerotidae > Diceros > Diceros bicornis. Next base: position 78,643,750 of record NC_080744.1, read on the forward strand.
CTGAAATACAGTTCATACAAGAAGGGCAGTATAAATGTTTACTTTTTTTTCCTTTACTTAGCCAGTTTTCAGAATAATGAGCTGCTTCCCTAGAATTCTCTAAAAGTGACCAGAAAATTGTTACTTAAATTAGTTTGTTTAATACATTTAGTACTCATGGGTTTTTTGGGATGTTTTATTTTAATGTCATTAAGGTCCATATTAGTTCTTGCAGATAAGCAGTGTTTTAGAACAAAACACTACCGTGTTATTACTGGTTGATCTCGTACCAGGAACTTCTAGGAGTACAGTTCTAGGGAAGGTGCTTTGGAGCATGCAGCTTGGGTCTTCTGCCTCCCCGTAAATTTAAACTTTGTGGCCGGCATGCTCTGGTACATTACGTGTTGAGAAGCACAAGACGGCCTGACTAGGCCTCCCTCTGTTCACCTGCCCGGCCATGTGGAGGAAAGAAGAGAGACAAGAGATGTCTTAAGGTGCAGTGAGCTTGCCCACCTTAATTGATGTCTCATCAGTGTCCTAGGGTCAGTCTGTCTTTTGGGGATGGAGAAGGATAGAAGAGGGAGATGAGGCAGCTAAAGCTTCTTGGTAGATTTGTGGGTTTGGTTTGGTTTTGTGTGCCTAATATTTCCTAAGCCATAGCCTGTCAAGAGAACAGAAGTGGGTATATTTTTGAGAAACTACATGCATGTTTGATTAATTATCATTCTGGAAAATATTTCAAATATCTCATTTGGATGTTTCCCCTGCTATAAATATGAATTTTGTGATAATTGACCACATCACACATGTTTTAGACTGAGATATCTAGGATGGTCAGTGTCCTACGGTGTCTATCATGTGGCTACTAAGAGGGGTGCACATTCAATGGGGATAAATGTGTTTCATTATATATGGGGTCTACAGAGCACACTAATCCTCCCTAAAGCACAGGACTCTCATGTTATGATTTGTTTTTCCCCTCCAGCCTTCCAGAATACTTCGTAGTGCCAAGTTCTTTAGCAGACCAAGATCTAAAGATCTTTTCCCATTCTTTTGTTGGAAGAAGGATGCCAGTAAGTGATATCTGTTGTATTTCATTAATACTGATGTCCATTTTTCTACCCAGCTAAGTAAAGGCTCTGCTTTTCTCCTAGCTCTGGTGCTGGAGCCACTCTAATGGCAGTGCTCTTGTGCGCATGGCCCTCATAAAAGACATGCTGCAACAGAGGAAGATCGACCAGAGGTAATCAAGAAATGGTCCTTGTTACTTTGGACATTTTTAGTTGTCATAGATAAGTATGATAAACTCCTAATTGTAAATAATTAGAAAATGGCATAGTCTTATTAGTTAGTTATTCACCATATATTCTATATAAGAATTAGCATTTTGAAAAGAATGTGAATATATTAAAATTAACATTTAAGTTATACTAAATGTAATTTAATCCTTTGGCTTATAAGACACGTGAGGATCTTACACTGCTGACATCTTGCTGTGACGTTGCCTTTAAGGTACTTTCAAAGTACGGAGATTTCCAGTTGAGACACTTTAGATTAAATCAGACTTTTCTTATAGTTCGGTGTCTCTTAGTTCTACAAAATCACAGTTATTCAAATGGTTTTAATTAGCCACCACAAACAAATTTGACATCATATGCTAAAGTCACCAGTAACCTCTGTGTGATAAAAGTAGAAGGTATTTCTCAGTCTTCCTCATAGCAGTGAGCATAACAATTGGTCCTTCTTTCCTTAAAGCACTTGGGGCTTCTGCTCTTCTCTACTCTCCTCTTCTTTGCTGGCACTCTGTGCCTTCGGCAGGCCCATGCTCCTCTCTCCATACATTACACAAAGTCTATCTAAGGCCACTTACTCTTGCCATTTTGTATTCCCTAAAGAAGTTCACCTATGGCTGGGGCTTTAGTGACCATCAGATTTATATCTCCAATCTAATTTGACATCTTCCACATGGAGGTCTCAAAGGCCCTTTAAACTCACTGTGTTTAAAACCAGCCTAAGCATATGGACACCACACCCTCCCACAGCCTGCTCTCAGAAACCTAGGAGTCAGCCTTGGTCTTCTCTTTCACTCCTTCCCCATGTCCAATCCATCATCAAATTCTTCACTTTTCAGAAATCTTACAAACCTATATGCGTCCAACCCAGCTCTACTCCTATCATTGTGTTGTAGGGTGCCCTCATTTCTTCCTTCATTGTCTCATCTAGTACCATGCCCTGTCTCTCGTGGGCTCCAGCCGCCCAGGACTTGCCCTGGCCTTTAATGTCTCCTGGCGTTTGTCCGTGCTGCTGCCTTCTTCATGCTCATCCATGAGCACTCTCCCCCTCACCCACTTGGGACTTACTCATTCTTTATATCTCAATTTTAACATGACTTCTTTAAGATAAGCCTTCCCTTGCCTCCCAAATTAGATCAGGCCTCCCGTTAGACATTCTCTATAGCTCTCTCATTTTCCTTTATAACGCTTATTTCAATTTTTAATTGTGTATATGTGTTACAGTTTGATTACTGCCTATCTTTCTTACTAGACTCTAAGCTCTGTGAGGTGAAGGGACTGTATCTGTTTTTGCACACCATTGTATATACAGCACCCAGGAAACACCTCCGATATTGAATATTTGTCCAGTACTTGTTAAATAAGTGAGGAACAAAGGAACGGATCTTAGAAAACAGGCTCAGAGAGTCTCAGAAATTGTATATCCCAGTCTGTTATTGGTACAACCAGATCTTAGGTTTTTTTCCACAGTCCCATTACTAAGCAAGCCGCATTTGCTGAAGCAAATAACTATCAAGTGACCCTCAAATGAATGACCCTTCAGTTCTCCAGAAAGCAGGGCGACTACAGTTCGCAAAAGTCCATATTCTCTGGGAATTTTAAATTTCCTTAATCACTTAGAAATTAACTGTCTCTTCTGTCATACTCCAAGCCTATTTTATTTAATGCCTGCTGATTAAGTGTCCAGTTAGGAATGTTGCTGTTACAGGGAGGGCTGCAACACTGTTGGATGAGAGTTAGTTATAAAACCTTATAACCATCAGTAGTTTTAATTATTTAATTTATTAAGCTAAGAATTATTTTAATTCCTTTTATTTTTTCAGCTATCCTATTCTTCATAATTAGGACAGATTCTCTTTGTTGTCCAACCTTATCTCTACCCCTTTTTCCCTCAGACATGTCATCTCAGCCCTGCTGGCACTCTCTAGGTTTCTCCAACAGCCAAGCTTGTACAACTGTCCCTTTGCCTAGAACACTTTCCCCCAGATCTTTGCATGGCTCCTTGTCATTTGGGTTTCAGCTTCAGTATCATCTTCACAGAGGAGTGTTTTCTGACCGCATGACCTGAACTCTCCTGCATTTGCTCAGTTACCTCAGCCATGGCATGCACCACAGCCTGTTATTTTCTCGTTTACCCCACCACCACCAAGAATGTAAACCCCAGAAAGGCAGAGGCCTGGCCTGTCTTGTTCGTTCTGTATCCCCAGCTTTTAGAGTAGTACCGTGGCTCATAGAAGGTGTTCAAAATATCTGTGTTGAATAAATGAATGAATGGTGACTAAAGAATTTTGTCTTTATTAGGATTTGTAACGCAATAACTAAAAGTCATCCACAGAGAAGTGACGTTTACAAATCAGATTTGGATAAGACCTTGCCCAATATCCAAGAAATACAGGCGGCTTTTGTAAAACTTAAGCAACTATGCGTTAATGGTAATTTCATTTTTATTTCATATATACATATATAATGAATGGGGGATACAGCATTGTATGAGGCATGTCAGAAAAAGCGATATTCCTTAAGAATAAAGAAATAGATATATTTAAGTTGAGGCTCACTGAAATATTTGTACAAATTATTATATGAGAATGTCAGAAGCTCTTAGAAAATGAAGTTTAAACTGCTTTTTGTTTGGGAGGAAAAAGTGAACCAGTTAAATCACTTTCAAATCATGCTACCTTATAGACAAATGTTAGGTTTTGTCTGTACAAAAACAAAGATTTTGACCCATACTGTTATTCTTTGAGATACATGACTTGATGTGGATTTCGAACAGAGCTATGTTGTAATCTGTGCAGCCTCAGAGCTCTAATATATCTGTTTGAGCAAATGCTTATCAGGTGTTTTCGATGTGCCCTGGAGGGATAACTCACACGAAAGCATCCTCAGTCTAAAGTGGGTCCTCCTTGAAGTATACACAGAGAGAGCCCCCAGTCACCTGAGGGTCGGGAGTGGCAGCCACCGCAGCAGGTCTGGAATGATGAGTGGGCGCTTACCTGGAAGGGGAGCTGGGGCTGGGGGTGGGGGTTAAAAAAACAGTGACATGAGTGATTATCAGCCATCCAGTAAGTGGAATGTAACTGAAGCGTGAGGTTTGTGAGATGAGAGGCACCTTGAGATGGGCCAGGACACAACCGGGCAGGGCAGTGCAAGCCCTGTCAGGAAGGTGCCCTCATTCCTGCAGTGGTCAGCCACCAAGGCCACATAAACCATGTGCTGGGGGCAGCAGGGGAAGGGTAGAGAAGCAGGAGGGCAAGGCTTGCAATAAGGAAGCCATGAGTAGGGAGGGCCAGAATCAAGGTGTGTGGGCTGACCAGGAAAGCTGGAGTCACTAGCTCTTAGAAGGCAGAGGTGGTCTCCCTGAAAGCCAGAGAGAAGAGGATGGAGGCCAGGGGGAATGCTTTGTTTTGTTTTTTATAGAATTATAACATGTCTTCTTAGATGTTTATATTATGAAATGAAAATACATAACACTTCCTTAAAGCCAACTTTTAAATAGTAAAAACTGTGCTGTATCACTTAACTTTGATATTGGTCACGTAAAATTAAGCTTAAAAAGCCTAGACGTGTGTGTGTATATATATATATAAAATATATATGTGTATATGTATATATATAATTACCATATTTATTACAGGGCACATGGAAAGCACCTGCATTTGCTCAAATAGATGTATTAGAACTCTGAGGCCACACAGATTACAACACAGCTCTGTTCAAAATGTGTGTGTGTGTGTAATAATTACCATATTTATTACAGAGCCTTTTGAAGAAACTGAAGAGAAATGGTTATCTTCACTGGAAAATACTCGGTGGTTAGAATATGTAAGGTTTGTACAACCGCTTTCCTTTTTTTTCTGTAACTTTTTATTTTGAGATAATTATAGACTATAGGAAGTGCAAAAAGAGTACAGAGAGCCGTGTACTCCTCACCCAGCTGCCCCCAGTGGTAACATGTTATACAACTAGAATATGGTATCAAAACTGGGAAATTGACAGTGATACAATCTACAGGCCTTATTCAGATTTCACCAATTTATACCTGCCCGCATGTGCATGCGTGTGTGTGTGTGTGTGTGGTTCTGTGCAGTTTTATCACATATGTATAGATTCGTGTAACCACCACCGCAATCAAGTACAGAACTGCTCCATCACCACAAGGCTCTTTCATGCTCCCCCTTTGGGTTTGCTCCCCTCCATCCCCGTCCCCGTCCCCTGGAAACCACTAATCTCTTCTCCATCTCTATAGATTTGTGATTTCAAGAATGTAAATAAACTGCTTCCTTATTATAAAAGGTTAATGAATTTCCCTGATATACAAATCAAAATATACTCTGTTGAAGAATCATATAAATATTAAAGAATTCATAAAGGTTATTGAGATTACAAACGTGTATAGTGAAAGATTAGATTTGCTTGATTTTAAGTACTATTAAAAAATATTTGTGGTGGAAATTTGATTTTTAACAGTGTTTTTCCCTTTTTTTTTTCAGGGCATTCCTTAAACAATCAGCAGAACTTGTATACATATTAGAAAGCAAGCATCTCTCTGTAGTCCTACAAGGTAATTCATTACTGAAAGCACTGATCACCATGCCAGCCAGCTTGGTGACTGATAGTCCACGTTCAAGTAAATTACATTAATCTAGCCATCTCTTATTTACTACAATACCGCCAGACACACTGCAGGTTTCACACGTCATTAGAGTAAAACAGTGGCACAAAGACTGCAAGTAGAAGAACAGAAAAGAGTCCAATTTTCTGCCCTGTATTAATCTTCTCTATGTTATGACAAGGGTGGGTCACAGCCCTTATTGGATTCATACAAAGTATTCGTCTTGGCAGAGCATCCTCTCTCTGTAACCTTGCTATCGTTCTAATTCATACAAGTTTTAGTTTAAGTGCCTCTGGCTCATACTAGATTGTAACTCCAAAGAAACCGTTTGGTATCAAGAAATTGACTGAATTGAATAGCCAATAATAGGAATTTTTCTTAATGTTTGGTAGGAATAAACTACAATGTAAAAATCTTTCAGTTAAGCAAAGGATAATTGTATATTAAATAACTTTACAGCAAATAGAATTTCTAAGCTTACAGATAATGTTTAATAAACCACAAGCTACCTGATTTTATAATATGTTCACATTGTATAGTTTATGAGTGTGCTATGCTACTGAAACATACAGAAGTAGTTTTACCAACTGTCAGATTTAACTGACTGTAACAAAATAAAGATATTCAAAACCCTTAGGAGAAAAAGAAAAGAATAGTAATCCACTATTTCAGGTAATCCTTAACTGATGTAATTAGGGTGTATTTAATTCACTAATGCATGCAGAGCCCAGCAATAGAGTAATCTCTCCTCTCAACCAGTGGGTCTTCTCATGCTATTGCAAAATCCTACTTAGCACATGCATTTGTTGTAAAATAAAAGGCTTCAGAAGAGATACTGAGCCTGCATTTTATTAACACTTTTTTTTTTAGAATGTGTTTTTTAAAGAGTTTATTGAGGTATAATTTACATATTATAAAATCCACCCATTCTGAATACAATTCAATAAATTTTAGTAAATATACAGAGTCCAGTTTTAGAAATTTTTCATTGTCCGCAAAAGATTCCTGTATCCCAGCCCCAGGCAACCACTAACCTGCTTTCTGTCTGTCTAGATTTGCTTTTTCTGGATGTTTCATATAAATGGAATCATACGATTTGTGATCTTTTGCCTCTGGCTTCTTTCATTTAACATACATTTCTGTTTGTTTGTTTTGGGTTTGTTTTTTCCCCACTCTGGTTTGTTGTTTTATTTGTTGTTCTTTTTTGAGGTAACATTGGTTTCTAACATAACATACGTGTTTTTGAGGTTCATTCATGTAACGTGTATCAGTAGTTCCTTTTTATTTCTCAGTAGTGTTCCATTGTTTGTAAACACCACATTTTATTTATCCATTTACCTGTTGATAGACATTTGGATAGTTTCTAGTTTTTGGCTGTTATGAATTATGCTTCTGTGAAGATTCGCACAAAAGTCTTTGTGGGGACATACGTTTTTATTTCTTTTGAGTAAAAACATAGAAGCAGAATTGCTCAGTTATGTGGTAAATTTATGTTCAGCTTTGTAAGAAACTGCCAAACTGTGTTCTAAAGTGCTATGCCACATTTCCCTTCCCCTCAGCGATGTATGAGGGTTCATTTCTCCATATCCTAACCAGCACTCCTATTGTCTGTCTTCAGAATCCTAGTCCCTCTGGTAGGTGTGAAGTGGGAGTGCAGTGTAGTTTGCATTTGCATTTCCCTAATGCATTTCATCTGCTTATTGGCCATTAATGTATTGTCTTTGGTGAAATATCAGATCTTTTGCCCATTCTTCAATTAGGTTGTTTGTCTTACTATTGAGTTCTAAGAATTCTTTACATATTCTAGATACAAGTTCTTTATATCTTTATATAATTTACAAATATTTTTTCCTAGTCTGTGGCTTGTCTTTCAGTTTCTTGATGACTTTTGAAGAACAAATTTTTAAATTTTAGTGAAGTCCAGTTTATCCATTTATTTTTTCTTTTGTGAATCATGTTGTTGGTGTCCTATCTAAGAACTGCCTAATTCAAAGTCATGAAGACTGTCTCCTATGTTTTATTCTGTGAAAATTTTATGGCTTTAGCTGTTACATTTTGATCTGTGATCCATTTTGAATGAATTGTTGGGTATGTTGTGAAGTAAAGGTCTAAATTCATCTTTTTGCATATGTTTATTGATTTGTCCTAGTACTATTTGTTGAAAAGACTATTCTTTTCTTTCTCTATTGATACGGCTTGTTACCTTTGTCAAAAGTCAATTGACTGACTGTAAATGGTAAGGGTTTATTTTTGGACTCTCAGTTTTATTCCATTGATCTTTATGCCTGTCCTTGCCAGTACCACATTATCTTGAGTACTGTAGCTATAGAGTAAGTTTTGAAATTGAGACATGGAAGCACTCCAACTTTGTTTTCGAAATTATTTTGGCTATTCTGGGTCCTTTGCATTTCTGTATAACTTTTAGGATCAGCAAAAAAGCCTGCTGGGATTTTGATAGGCATATGTTGAACCCATAGATCAATTTGGGGAGAATGCCATCTTAACAATATTGAATCTGCCAGTCCATGAAATGAATCTCTCTCCCTTTATTTCAATTTTTTTTCAATTTTTCAGAAATGTTTTATAGGTTTTACTGTACAAGTTTTGCACTTATTTTATTAAATCTCTTCTTATGTATTTTATTTTTGATGCTATGGTAAATACAATTGTCTTCTTAATTTCATTTTCAGGTTTATTGTGTACTCAGATTGTTGTGTATAGAATTCCTACAACCTTACTGAACTCATTTATTAGTTCTAGTAATTATTTTGTGGCTTCCTTAGGATTTTTTATACACAAGATTGTGTTTGCAAAACGGTGATTGCCTTTTCCTTTCCAATCTGGATGCCTTTGATTTCTTTTTCTTGCCTCGTTTCCCTGGCTAGAGCTTCCTGTACCGTGTGGAATAGAAGTGGCAAGAGCAAACATCCTGTCTTGTTCCTGATCTCAGGGAGAAAGCGTTCAGTCTTTCACTAATAAGAATGATGTTAGTTGTAGGATTTTGTAGATTCCTCTTATCAGGTTGAAGTTACCTTCTATTCCTAGTTTTTATCCAGGATGAACATTGGATTTTCATCACACAAATGTCTTTTATGCATCTAATGAGATGATTATGTTATTTTTGTCCTTTATTAGTATGGTGTGTTGCTTTAATTGATTGTCAGATATTAAACCAACTTGCATTTCTGGGATAAATTCTTGCATTCTGAGATAATTTGGTTTGCATCTAATGATGATTTTTACATCTAATCATAAGGGATATTGGTTGACAGTTGTTTTCTGATTTCTTTGGCTGGCTTTTATTCCAGGGTATTACTGGCGTCATTGAAAGGACACCAGCTGGAAAAGATGGGAGGGAAATGTTTGCCACCTTTTCAGATGATGATCCCATTCCTCTTGTTCACCTCTGAGTCACCATGTGGAGTTGTCAGTAGAAAGATTACATTATATTTAATATTCTCGAGAAAACAGAAATAATGGACTCTTGAAAGATTTCTACAACAAACTGTTGAAATTTTTAAAGTGTGAGGGATGCGCTTCTATTATCTGGAAAATGTTTATATATAAAAGGCCATCTCCATTAAACACTAATTTAGTTGATCTAAAAGTCTCTAATATTTTATAGTTGCTGGAATCCAGTGAAATTTACTGGATTTTGAAAGCAGCCTATGCGTAGAATACTGAATTACCTGCTTTACTTTTCCTTCCCTTTCTCTCTTAGTATTTTTCCAAATAATAATCATTTTCTTTCCATTTTATTGACAGAGGAGGAAGGAAGAGACTTGAGCTGTATTGTAGCCTCTCTTATTCAAGTGATGCTGGATCCCTATTTTAGGACAATTACCGGATTTCAGAGTCTGATACAGAAGGAGTGGGTCATGGCAGGATATCAGTTCCTAGACAGATGCAACCACTTAAAGAGATCGGAGAAAGAGGTAACAAAATCTTAATGCTTATTAACAGTCTTTAAGTGTGCACAAGATAAAATTTATGTCACTGTGTGAAGAGATGTTCCATCTGTGAAGAGACAAGGAAGCTTTTTAAATACTGCATTTAGTACATTGTAGCTTCCTTAATCTAAGACTAACTAGTGGATTAGAGTCCAAATTGATGTACTTATGAGGGTTATTGTAACTATATAGGTAAAATGCTAACAGATTGTCTGTTGAGTTTCTCTAAGTTGAGAACTACTTGAAGAAATGTTGCATTAACTCTTCTGCAAAGCGGATAATGAGCACATTTGATATTCTGAAAAATCAGTTTTGGGCTATCACATTTTTTTTTAGCATGGGGCACCTGTGTTAAGAATGGAAAGTTTGAGAGGGACATCTTTGTAATAGCTGTAATAGCTGTGGAGCTAGCGGCTGCCTTGGATCCGTAGTTAAGCTGTGAATGGCCTTGCAGGTATCTTGTAGACAGGGTTGTTTCAGAGAACACAGTTTGACTTGGAGTTTCTCGTGTTTAATAACAAACTGTATTATCTGAGGAAATCTCAACAGTGAATACTTCACTTGTAAAATGCTAGGCTTCCTTGGGATGCACTGGGCAAGATACAGTAGCTGTCCTCAGCTGCTGTACTTGGGGATGTACCATGTCAGCTAGAGGCTGATGCCAACTGTTATCTGAAATTCCGGGAAGTTTTCTGGATCCTGAGCTTGCAGGGTCAACCAAAAGCTAATTACAGAAATTAGTTTTTGGTTTGGGGTTTTCTTTTTTATGTTCTAAACAATTGTTTCCAGAATAGGGTTAAACACATATTTAACTGTCCCCCATTCATACAGTGACAACCTGCCCATCTATTTACTTTGCCTTTTCAACTTGGTATACTAATTGAGATGTTTACCATGGTGGAACATGCTTCCTGGGTCTGACATAAGCTGTGTTTAATCTATTCACGTATCCTGAGCTCAACTCAGGAGCCAAGCGCTTTAAGCTTAGATGTTTTCTTATTAATCTCTTCTTTAACATTAGGGATAAATTTGGAAATGTGAACAACTGAAGGACAACATTAAATAATCCCATTTTCTATTTGTATTTGCCAGTCTCCCTTATTTTTGCTCTTCTTGGATGCCACGTGGCAGCTGTTGGAACAGTACCCAGCAGCTTTCGAGTTCTCGGAGACCTACTTAGCAGTGCTGTATGACAGCACCTGGATCTCCCTGTTCGGCACGTTCCTGTTCAACTCTCCTCACCAGCGGGTGAAGCAAAGCACAGTGAGTGACATTGTGGCTGTAGCATTTTTTTTTTCACAACTTTAATGAGATAGAATCGAAGTACAGTTAGCTGTGTATTTAAAATATACAATTTAGGGGCTAGCACCGGGGCATAGTGGTTGAGTTCATGTACTCCAGCGGCCCAGGTTCACAGGTTGGAATCCCGGGCACAGACCTACACCACTCGTCAGCCATGCTGAGGCAGCAACCCACATACAAAATAGAGGAAGATTGGCAACAGATGTTAGCTCAGGGCTAGTCTTCCTCAAGCAAAAAAAGAGGAGAAGATTGGCAACAGATGTTAGCTCAGCAAAAAAAATTTTTCTATTTAAAAAAAAATAAAATATACAATTTAGAATTATCTTAGCATTTAAGCTATAATTTCTGAATGACTTAATTAAAGACTTAAAAATCTAGGAACTCGTTTCCTTTTTATGAATGAGCATTTTATGTATTTTTCTCTGATGTTCATAATAAGCCAGTTTAAAGATGTAAATTATTTTAACCATCTTAAAATGTCGTGGTTTTGTATATATATTTTCACATTTGGGCTGTTCAGATGGGTAATCAAAAATATCCTGTTTGAGGACATTTATTTCTTAGGTCAGTAGAATAAAAGTGTTGTACAAAAGCAAGATTATTTTTCTCCAAGAGTTCCATGGAGAAGGAATTTCAGAGATGAAATATAGGCATGGAACTAGACTAGTTCAGTTTCTAGTCACAATTCATTGAATAGAGAAAAAATCGTGACTAAGGAGGATTGCAAGCCAAACTTCAAACTAGCTACTGGTTGCCACCAGTGGAACCTTCCAGTACCACAAGTTCTGTCTCACCCACATTTGAACCAACAACGGGAATAGTCATTAAATGCTGCAGTGACCACTGAGAGAAACAGAAAGGGCAGCCCTTGTAAGAAGTCTTTGTAAGAAGGAGGTTGCCTTTACAGTGAGCTGTGGGTTCCTCAGCCTTGACATTAAGGCCCTTGTCCAGGTATTGTGGCCTAGTATAATGTGAATACCACCTGGGGTCAGGAAACGTGGATCCTGGCCCTAGTCTGGGAAAATGCTGAGGGTTTCTCAAATGGATCCATCAAACTAACAATAGTACCTTTGGCCTCATTGTGTGAGGTGAAAACATTTTGTTAACTGTAAAGCATTATGCAAATTTTCCTAAAGAAGTGAGTTATTCCAGATGGTGGATGTGAAAGACAATATGCCCTGGACATTTAAGGAGGTGATTTTACTCAGGCTATTGCAATTGACAGAACTTCATTACTGAGAAACATCCCAAAGAGAGGAAGGGCCTGGGGGGTTATTATAGAGGCAGAAAGCTGGAGTCATGAGGGAGGTGGAGCAGGTCTCACCTCACAGGTGAGCCATGTCTCAGCAGTGATGCTCTCCAGGAGCATGGGGTCGGAGGAACTCAGCACTGTCAAAGGGTATTTTAGATTGGGTAATTTGGGAAGGGAATTTTTATAAAATGTATTCTATGCTTTCCTAAAAGAATTCACCTCTCTCAGTACTGTGCTGAGACCAGTAGATGGCTCAGGAGCCCCTGAGGTGTGGGAGACTATTTGTTCCCAAAATAAATGGTCTCTGAGTTACTCTTCTTTTCTCGTTCTCTGGGTGTCATTTTTGTGCCCCTTGCTTTGCCGCCAGCTGGTTCACATGGTTGTGTTTGCCTGCCCTTGCCTCTCCTCTCACTCTCTTCACTGCCCTGTGCACACAGCTTGCTCGCATGCACACACACACACGATTTGAGCCTTCAAAATTTATACAAGGCTAGAAAATCAAATAGCCTCGTTAGACGTAAGTGTCAAACAAGAGTGTGTAAGCCTTGAGGTCCTGGTGACTGTGGTGCGTTGGGTGGGCACCTGAGAGGAGAGCTCTGTGGAGGCCAGGTGGGTGCCCTGGAGACACTCACTCCTCACTCCTGCTTCTTGGCAGGATTCTGGATATTTACAAAGAGATTTCTATACAGGAATAAAAGTTAACAAATATTTTTTAAAGGTATATCTGCTTTCCCTGTTCCATGCTCTAGTGCTATATTTTTTTAATTTGGCTTTTTTCAAAAGCTTTTTCTGGCAAATACTAATGTGAATCCCTCCCTCCCTCAGCATTTCATATTTGTAATTTAGCATAACAGCAGGACTGGAGGCACTCAGTGCCGTCTCTCTGCTCTCCCCAGGGAACTGGCCGCCGACCTAAGGGTCCTGATTCTTAGCATGACCACTGTTCTCAGTCCCTTCCACACGGCCATAAGCCAGAGGGTTTCTTTCCGTTCTGAGGCCACCTCAGATGCTGGTGGTCAGGTACTGTTTGTGGAAAACCTGATCATCTTCCTTGGAGATAAATATTTTTAGTTTTCACATTAAAAAAAAAAAGGTGACTGTTTTCTATATACACTCCCTAAGGGCCATTCAAACAGGTTGGGTTTTATGTTTTACTAGATTTCAGCTCTTAACAGTACTATTTTCTAAAGTAAATGGATTGCTTTTATCCATGCTTTCATATGATCTATGTTTTCATATGATGAAATTTCATATAACTAAAAAAATAAATATATTTGGTGCTTAATGAATTAAGTTTTACTTAGTTGAAATAGAAGATTCTGTAAACTGCCCCATGCTGTCAACTTAACCACTTCCTGCTGGTCCCGAGCCTCGCCGCGGCCTGGATAATACCTGGCGGTGGGACACAGATGGCTTCCCAACTGCAGCACTTTTAGTCTTTGCCTTTTTTCTAATTTCCAAGGAAATTCTTGTTTTTTGTAGAAAATTTGGAGACTACTGAAAGGTACAGAGCAAAAAATAAGAATCAATCATTTCCCACCATCCAGAGACTCAGTATTTTGGTTTATTTCCTCCAGAGAACTAATCTGTATAAACTGTCATGATAGCCTGCTTTTGTCCCTCAACCAAGATGAGGTTCCTTTCTCCACAGCGCTAAGTGCGGCTGCATAGTTGGGGACAGTCTGCTCCTTTCCTCCTCCACATCGAGGCGGCCGGCTGTCACCCCATAGCGTTGTGCTGCCTGGGTTTGTTGTGGTGGGAAAACCCGGTCACTAGGCTTCATGAGCTCACAGTGGGGCTAGAGGAGGGCTCCTGTGAGCAAGGGACCCAGCCCCGTGTGTGGTTTTCGTGATCTTGACCAAATGCTAGGACCACGGGGGAGTTGGTTCCTGCCTCCCTGCTCCTGGGCTGTGGTCCAGATATTTAAGGTTGCTGAATAAGTGAAGCATGGCTATCCATTTAGAAAAAAGGTGTAACATAGATGGCAGTGATTTCCACCCAAAGATTGTTTTGCTAATCCACTTACCAAATTTCATACCCAAGAGGTAATTGTGTAAATGTGGTCATATGCTTAAAAAGTAAAGGGTTGCAATTATAAAAATAACTTTGGCATGTTTAAGACTTTACAGTATCACATTAGTGATATTTTACTTCTCCTAATAACATACTCATTGCCCAGAGGGTCCAACTTCTTTGGTGTCTTTGGGGAGACAATGTGCTCTCCCCACTCAACACAGAGTATGAAGGTTCCTCTGGTCGGAGGTACCAAGATCGTCTTTTCTCTTGGAAAACATGCTGCTCTAGTGGGTTTGGAGTTGCTGTGGTTTGGAAATGTAACTTGAATAGTGATGAATGGCTCATCAAAAAAAGGAATTTATGTAAGAAAATCTTAGTTTGGCATCTTTTCAAAAATGTTCAAATATTTTATTTTGCAGGAATTTGCTATAAGCAAAAATATACAATTGGGTGATGAAAAAGGTTTAAAATTCCCCTCAGTTTGGGACTGGTCTCTTCAGTTTTCAGCAAAGGATCGAACCCTTTTCCATAACCCCTCGTACATTGGAAAGAGCTCGCCTTGTGTGCAAAACGGTGCTGTGAAATCTTTCAAAAGGACAAAGGTAAGTTACAAAAGGCCCTAACAATAAACACCTGGTATCTGCTCACACCTAACCCAAAACATCTTTTCAGAACACAGAGTATTAAAGGTCAAGTCACTTCCTGTGACAACACTGCCAGTGCAGGTTTTGAGGGACCATTCACTTTTTAACTGAAATAACTGTGCCCTGACTTCTCTTCTCGGTGTCCGAGGCCCATAGAGCCCTGGTCAGCATCTGAGAGGTGGCAGATTGCAGCTCTGAGCCTGGGAGGCCTCGTTCCTGAAACCCATCCTCTCTGCCTGTTCTTTCTAGAATCAGCCAGGTCTAGTTTTTTTCTAACCTAGAAGTCTTAGAAATTGGCACTTAAACAAAGTAATGACTAGGATGTATCCCCACCCCCCACGCCCCTGCAGGCTAGTGGTAATAGCCTAGGCAGAGGCACAGCCTGAGTTCAACTCCAGTGCAGGAGGATTGGAATACATATCACAAGGGAAGGAACAGAATGTTCTTTAAGGCCAAAATTCCACTGGTTTTTCATAATACCAAGTTTAAATTTGCCAGTGCGCCTTTATTGTATTTCTAAAAAGGGAAGCTCCAGGAAAATAATGCTGAGATCTCTCTTCTGTACAGAAAAGCTACAGCTCCACATTGAGAGGGATGCCGGTTTCATTAAAGAATGGGATCCTCAGCGACCAGGAATTACTTCCAAGGAGAAATTCACTAATATTAAAAGCAAAGCCAGACCCTCCTCAGCAGACCGACAGCCAGGACAGTGGTGTGGAGCAGTATTTTAGAGAATTCTTTTCCAAACCAGTCGACCTGCACGGTGTTATTCTGCCACATCTCTCTGGAACACACATAAAACTGTGGAAACTATGCTACTTCCGCTGGGTTCCCGAGGCCCAGATCAATCTGGGCGGCTCCATCACTGCCTTTCACAGGCTCTCCCTGCTGGCCGACGAGGTGGACATGCTCAGCAGGACACTCCGGCAGCCCCGCGGCGGCCCCCTGGAGGCCTGCTACGCAGAGGTGGACCGGAGCAGGCTGTACTTCCGAGCCAGCGGCCCACACGACACCTCGGGAACACCAGAGTTTCTCTCCTCCTCATTTCCCTTTTCTCCTGTAGGCAATCTATGCAGACGAAGCATTTTAGGAACACCATTAAGCAAATTTTTAAGTGGGGCTAAAATATGGTTATCTACTGAGACACTGGCAAACGAAGACTAAAATGTACTATTTTCTGAACACTTAGAGGGAAGCTATAAACTATTTTCCTCTGAATTAAAATTGCTCACCTAGGCATTGGAAGCTCTAATAATTTTATATGTAAGAAAAACAGTTTGAATTTGCACTAATATTTAAAAACATGTTGGATTATGCTTCCTTCACAATTTTTTAAAAGATCGGCATAAACTTTGTTTCTTATATTCTCTGTCATCTTAGGTCTGGCTCATTTTTAGGTGATTTGCAGGCAAATATTCCCCCACTCTTACTACTGTGATCAAACTAATCAGGTTTTGTCTACGACTTGTATTTTGTCTGCATCCGTTTTTCCTAGCACCTCCTACAGGTTACCTGATCCTTGGTCAGATCAGCAACCCAAAGAAGCAGATGTCAGGAAAGTTAACACGTTAGTATTTAGTGTATTTTCAAGAAGCATCCGATAAATCCCTCAACAGGCATTAGGTATTCATGTATTTTTCTGTCACTTTCTATTATCTCTACTTGAACTCACCTGAGGGTTCAGTGTTCCCAGGCCATAATTTATTTTAGATCACTTTATTTGGGACCTTAGATCACTGTGTTGTAAAATCATGAGTTTGCTTTTAACTTCATAGGACTAACTTTAAAGTGATATGCACTGTTAACTTTAAAAGCATTTTGCTGTAGATAATATAATTAAACTTAGAAGTGCCTTTGACATTAATATTAAGGTATGAATAACTGACTAAAATTTCAGTTTTTAAAATTAGGGTGTTAAAATCCCACTGCCTATTGGAAACAGCGTTTTCACACTTAGCTTCATATCAGTGGCCAAGAATCTCCAAAGCCACATTTCTGCCCCTCTGAAAGTCACTGAGGACCCCATGGGCCTGTGGGGTACTCAGTGTTGGTGCTGTCCAGGAGCAGCGGGGGCAAGTGCTGTCTGCACAGAGACCCACCCTCACAAAAGAGAGGGCTTGCTCGGAGGCATTTGGGGCTTTCCTGTCAATATTTCCAGTGTGTTGAACTATTCTTAGCACTTTCCCTTGGAAATAACTAATAATGAGGTCATGAGTTAGGTCACCTGCGCAGAAGTCCCTCCTCCCTCAACATTCTTAATACTTAGGAATAGAGAATAGGAGAAATAAAGACATAACTTCTCTCAAAATACTGCCATTGTTATAAGGAGCAGGGCAGCTGCCCTGCATCCTGACTTTTGGCAGCAATATTCAGAGGAGACTGAGAAGCAAACTAAGGTATATCCTTGGTCTGCAACTCCCTTGTGTTCACATTGCGTGACAGGAGCCTAGCCAAAGCCGTCCCCTTACACCCCTCATTCCCACATAAACCCCGTTCCCTGTTTAAAAGCTGGATACTTTCCAATTTGGCTGTTATTGGAGTTTCTTAAACTGCTGTCTTAAGCTTTTAAAATTTTTTATAGTAAAGTATCTAGTTAGCTTATTTCCTTTTCTAAAATATTTTCAAACTGTGTTTTACCTTTATGTGTAATGCATAACTGTTTCTATTTGAATTATTTGCCTTTTAAAAATTGTTTGATAATGTCTCCACGTTTAAAGAGAGAGAAGTTCCTATACAGTGTCTTAGGAAATTCATCTTGTGGATAAACCCAATGTTTTTGCCAACTTATTGCCTAGAAAATGAGGGCTTTTTTCAGATTGTTGCCATTCAAGTTTCTCGTCCTTGATTGGAAACCAGTCCCAATCCCCTTAGAACACCACAGCACATCCTCCCGTTGAAAGTGTGATAATAATTCTCCCTTTCTCATTAAGCTGCTTTTTTATTATTACAAATTGTTCTAAATTTGTTAATGTTTTTGGGGGTTGAGCATTCATTTCTCTATAATTTTCTTCCCACACATTTATTTCAATTCCTTTAGCAATTTTTTTTTGTTAATTTACAAAAAGATTAGGTACTATTAATACTATTTTAAAATAGAAAATGGGCATATTTTTGTATGATAATCAAATGTAGTAAAATATGGTTTTTGTTTTATTTTTGCTGGACAGTTGTTCTATCATGATTATTGTGCCACAATGTATCATGCATAATATGAAAAACAACTACAACAGCCTTAGTCCTGGCCATTGCAAAAGCTGCCTGGCACCTCTGCTAGCAGAAAGGGTGCTGTGGTGACAGAAGTCCTCAGCGTGGTTATGTACACTGTACCAAAGAAAGCTAACACACAAGGGCCCCACACCTCGCGCACGAGGGCACTGTGCTGATGGAACACCATGCAGATAGAAGACAGCTTTGGACTTTCTAGTATTGAACTTAAAGATGTACGTCTTACTGTTATTCTATGATGGAAACCAATTTTAAAACCAAAAATGTCTAACTTTTTTTAAGAAAAGTATAATAATTTGTGCTAACAGAGGGTGAAAACTATTCAACACATCCTTCAACAAAATCTGCTTGCTGTTGCAGTAACCTTGGGTAGTTAAAACTTGATTTTGAGAGAAAACTAAAACCTTTGTGCCTAAAATTGATTATGACGAGTTAAAGTAGGATGAGCAGGAAGATGAGAGATCTTGTTGTTCAACAGTAATGAATGTGAAGGGAATTTTGACCGCTAAATAAAATTTCCACAGAAATTGTTTCTTGTCGTTATCAATATGAAACCATCTACAAGAACATAGTGATTCAAGAAGCAGAAGCATTTTCTTCCAGCTGTACTTGTGTGTGTGTCATCTACTCACCTTTTTTGCTTCCTCTCTAAAACAAAGTAGTGATCAATAACATTTTTAATATCAGTTCAGAACTGGCTGTAGTTAAGACCACGTGGGTATTCATGGGCCATGCCCTACCTTGTCCTTCCATTCAATAAATTAAAAAGCTAGGGAGTAACATTTCCCTAAGAAAGTCTCAGAACTAATCTAATCTATGGGAGACTGGGATGCCGGTCCCTGACTCCTGGGCTTACTGTAGTGATAAATCCCTTCCTGCCATACACCTTCCCCAGCCTGAGGCCCTTTCAATGGTGATGAGCAGCTCTGTTTCAATTATACTGTTTGTATAGAAATCTGATCTAGTCATTAGGGATGTTCCCAAGGAGAAGGATGAAAAGGGACAATTACCCTTGATCAAGACTGTTCATTCTTTTGGTGATCCAGGCCCATATTAGTAAGAGCAAGCATTGACAGATGAAATAAGTTAAGGAACTTAATGAGAATGTTAATTCCTAAAGAAATCAGAATTTCAACTGTTTATGCCCTTCTTGGATAATCATAAAACAAGAAGGTTTAACAGCTAAATGTGTACAGCAGTATAGAAGAACTTAGATAAATTGAAGAGTCTCTGTTTCTAATATACTTATTAGAAAGAAACATTGTGTATGCTACTTGCATAAAAGACCTAAAGCTGTGTACCATCTCATTTGCTTAGAGTTTTTCCTGCTTTTTTGTAAGTCTAATTTACTAGATGCATCCAGCCCCTAAAATGGCCATCCAGGTTTTTGCCTTTTAAAAAGTTCATTACTTGTCGTGTGGAATCAATGAGTGTAGTCAAGCCAATACAAAGTTTTGTAATAAAAAGACACTTACTTACTTTACAATGATGAGTCAGTAAACCATCAGGTTTATTACTGAATCAAAATCAAAATTAAATATAATAACGCTTGATGCTGTTGAAAATCTTAAACCGATGTATGACCAGATACTCTCAATTCCATATCTCTTAGTTAAGATTTTTACTCTTAGCTCCAACTGCAACCACATGGCAGACTTCGACCTCAGCCCCCAACTTCTGCAGTTCATCCAACCAGATCATTTGCTTATGCGAAAGTCGGTCATTGGGGCCTTTAACTTCCACCAGCTGGAAAATAAGTTTTAAAAAGCTATTAGGATCTTACTGAAACAGAATAGCCATTCAAATAAGCTTCTGTAGTTTTCACTAATAACTATTTAAATGGCTTTTTCTACTTCACTGCTGTACCTATATATATAAAACAAATATATATGAAATTCATTGAGAGATTTTTTGATTCTGTACAAACTAGATCTTCACAGAGAATTAGTAAGTTGATTCTTAATATAGTAATTGAAAAATAGTTTTAAAGCATGCACTGGATTGTTGCTCCCCTACTTAAAACCCTTCAATTACTTTGTTATATTTGTAATTAAATCCAGACTTCTTATCATGACCTACCAAACTATGATCTGGCCCCTGCTAACCACTCCAAAGGCCTCCTTTCAGTTCCTGAGGCAGACCACCTCTTCCCAACTCAAGGGCCCTTCCTAACTCTCGCTGTTCCCTCTGCCTAGGACACTTCTCCCTGTTCTTGCCATCAACACTCAGCTTAAATTCATCTCAGAGAAGTCCAGCACATCCCTAAGTAGGGTCCTTCCTGTGTACTTCTTTCATGGCATTTATCATAAGGTAAAACTGTTCGTTACATATCAGCTCTATGAAGGCAGGAATTGCGTCAGTTTTGTTCACTGCACATTACTGAACTTCACAACATAGCAGTAAAAACTATCCAAAATGAAGTATAGAAAAAAATTTTTGGAGAGTCAAGATGGCGGCGTAGGCAGACTCAACTCACCTCCTCCCGCGGACACAGCCAATTTACAACTACTCGTGGAAAAATTACCCCTGAGACAGAACTGAAAACTGGATAAGAGGAACTCCTGCAACAACGGACAATCCTAATTGAGGTGGAAGAGGCAGAAACTCCCTTCTGGAGAGGAAAAACGACGCCTTCACAAGCCACAGCGCCTCACGGCTGCCCGGGAGCAGCCCACAGGTACACAGCCCTCCCTGGAGGCACGGGACCCTGAGCCGGGGAGCGCCACCGCTGGGAGCATTTTGTGGACCCAGCACAATCGAGATGAGTGGCATAATATCTGACTTTGCCTGCTACTAAAACATTGGGGAGTACCCCCAGAAAAGCTGGTTCACAAAGAAATTAAAACTGGCTCTTAACGGGCCCACACGCAAACTCACCTGTTTTAGAAAACAACCTAAAATCACCAGAAAGAAAGGTGCACAGTGCTGTGGTGAAAAGAGACTCACATGATAGGCCCTGAGTGCATCTCGGTGAGAGGTGAGACCTCTCCAGGGACTGAGACATTGGTGGCGGCCACTGTTGTGGCCTGGTGTGGGCGTGCTGACACAGACGCCATTGGAGTTCTCCCTGGGGCCTGCTAGCCCAGGGTCTGCCCCACCCACTAGAGCACCGATTTAATCCAGCTCAGCCAGGGCAGGCAGCCCACCTTAGAGACTGGCCCCACCCAACAACAAGCCCTCAGGCAACTTGTGGGCCTGCATAGATTGGTGACTGGATTCTCTGCTGCCTGGCAACTGAGCCAACTTCAGCGGGGCAGGACATGCACAAGGAGCGGGTGGAGAGTGTGGGGCGGTGGTGGAGTGTGTGGGGCTCCCGCCGTAGAGAGACTGGGTCTGCTTCAGGAGGTGGGGGCACGCACACGGGGCAGGACTGTGTTGACTGTGTGTGTGGACCTGTGGGCGGCAGGGCTTGTCAGCTGCAGAAGACTTGTGCTTCTCAAAGACCCACATAGGGGGTTTGCCCCACCTTCCAAAGCCTGAAACAATTGGGTGCTCCTGTGCCTGAGACCAGCTCCACCCAGCTGCAATCCTCAGAGAGCTGACAAGAGACCTAAAGGCTGGAGGATTATAGCAATTGTAAGGCCCTGAGCCTAACAACCTGCCACGCTGGGGGCCTACTCACTTAAAAGAAATACTGCAACACAAATGTGGTATTAGAACTTGCAGCCAACTCTGCTGGGGCTCCCCACACCTGATAAAGAGACTGAAGTGTCCACAACAACTACAAGCAGCTGAGCATTACAACAGCTGGCCAGGAGAATAACTAGGCCTCCCTGGGCACCTACAGGGAGAGCAAACATGCCACAACAGAAGGACACACGTAGCCCACAGAGGGGTCACCCCTGGAACATTGAGAACTGAGGGAAGCACACTGCAGGCCTCCTAAGCCATCACTTAGCTGGAGATGTAGCTGACCTACCTAATACGTAGACACAAGCACAGGGAAAGAGGCAAAATGAGGAGGCAAAGGAATACATTCTAAGGAAGGGAACAGGACAAAACCCCAGAAAAGGAACTAAGTGAAACAAATGAGCAACCTACCTGACAGAGAGTTCAAACAAAGAGTGTTAAGGATGCTCACTGATCTGGGGACAAGAATAGATGAACTCAGTGAGAATGTCAACAAAGAAATGGAAAATATAAAAAAGAACCAATCAGAAATGAAGAATACAATACTGGAAATGAAAAATTCACTAGAGGGACTCAAAAGCAGACTAGAGGATACAGAAGAACGGATCTGCGAGCTGGACGAAAGACTAGAAGAAATTACCCAAGCTGAACAGGTAAAAGAGAAAAGAATTTAAAAGACTGAGGACAGTCTAAGGGACCTCTGGGACGACATCAAGCGCACTACCATCCGTGTTATAGGTGTCCCGGAAGAAGAAGAGCGAGACAAAGGGGCAGAGAATCTATTTCAAGAAATAATAGGTGAAAACTTCCCTAACCTAAGGAAGGAAACAGACATCCAGGTACAGGAAGCACAGAGAGCCCCAAATAAGATAAACCCAAAGAGGCCCACACCAAGACACATCATAATCAAAATGTCCAGAATTAAAGATAAAGAGAGAATCCTAAAAGCCGCAAGAGAAAGTCAAGTTACATACAAAGGAAACCCCATAAGGCTATCAGCTGACTTCGCAGCAGAAACCTTACAGACAAGAAGAGAGTGGCACGATATATTTAAAGTTCTAAAAGGAAAAAACTTACAGCCAAGAATACTCTACCTAGCAAGGTTATCATTCAAAATGGAAGGAGAGATCAAAAATTTCCCAGACAAGCAAAAATTAAAGGAATTTGTCAACAAGAAACCAGTGCTACAAGAAATGTTAAAGGGACTGATTTAAGGGGAAAAGAGAAGACCACAAATAGGAAAAATTATCTATTTCCATGATAAGAACGTAATGGATACAAATGCACAAAAAAGAGGTTAGATATGATATCAAAAACATAAAAGGAGGGAGGGGGGAGTTAAAGAGTAGAGCTTTCAGACAGAGGTCAAACTAAAGAGACCATCAATTCTGTATAGAAGAAGAAAGGAACAGAGAAGGACTACTAAAACACTGAGAAAATAAAAAAAGTTAAAAAATGGCAGTAAGTACATACTTATCAGTAGCTACTTTAAACGTCAATGGACTAAATGCTCCAATTAAAAGGCATAGGGTGGCTGATTGGATAAAAAAACAAGACCCATATATATGCAGCATACAAGAGACACACTTCAGACCTAAAGACACTCACAAATTGAAAGTGAAGGGATGGAAAAAGATATTCCACGCAAATGGCAATGAAAAGAAAGCTGGGGTAGCAGTACTCAGACAAAATAGACTTTAAAACAAAAACTGTAAAAAGAGACAAAGAAGGGCATTACGTAATGATCAAGGGAACAATCCAACAAGAGAATATAACACTTGTAAATATCTACGCATCCAATGTAGGTGCACCTAAATATATAAAGCAATTATTAACAGACATAAAAACAGAAATAGACAGTAACACAATAATAGTAGGGGACTTTAACACTCCACTTACACCAATGGATAGATCATCCAAACAGAAGATCAATAAGGAAACATTGGCCTTAAACGACACACTAGAACAGATGGACCTAGTAGATATATACAGAGCATTCCATCCAAAAACCGAAGAATACATGTTCTTTTGAAATGCACATGGAACATTCTCCAGGGTTGATCACATATCAGGCCACAAAACAAGTCTCCATAAATTTAAGAAGATTGAAATAATACCAACCATCTTTTCTGACCACAATGGTATGAATCTAGAAATCAACTATAGGAAGAAAATCAGAAAAACCACAAATACGTGGAGATTAAATAAAATGCTACTGAACAACGACTGGGTTAATGAAGAAATCAAAGAAGAAATCAAAAAATACCTGGAGACAAATGAAAATGAAAATACTACATGCCAGAATTTATGGGATACAGCAAAAGCGGTTCTAAGAGGGAAGTTTATAGCAATATAGGCCTATCTCAACAAACAAGAAAAATCTCAAATAAACAATCTAACGATGCACCTAAAGGAACTGGAAAAAGAAGAACAAACAAAGCCCAAAATCAGTAGAAGAAGGGAAAT
Organism: Diceros bicornis minor; assembly: GCF_020826845.1. Taxonomy (NCBI): domain Eukaryota; kingdom Metazoa; phylum Chordata; class Mammalia; order Perissodactyla; family Rhinocerotidae; genus Diceros; species Diceros bicornis. The sequence continues at coordinate 78,668,121 of NC_080744.1, forward strand.
AATAAAAATCAGAGCAGAAATAAATGAAATAGAAACAAAAAAAACAACAGAAAAAATTAATAAAACCAAGAGCTGGTTCTTTGAAAAGATCAACAAAATTGACAATCCTTTAGCTAGACTCACCAAGAAAAAAAGAGAGAAGGCACAAATAAGTAAAATCAGAAATGAAAGAGGAGAGGTTACAACAGACACCTCAGAAATACAAAAGATTATAAGAGAATACTATGAAAAGCTATATGCCAACCAATTCGACAATCTGGAAGAAATGGATAAATTCTTAGATTCATACAACCTTCCAAAACTGGATCAAGAAGAAGTAGAGAATTTGAATAGACCAATCACCAGTAAGGAGATTGAAACAGTAATCAAAAACCTCCCCAAAAGTAAAAGTCCAGGACCAGACGGCTTCCCTGGTGAATTCTACCAAACATTCAAAGAAGACTTAATACCTATCCTTCTCAAACTCTTCCAAAAAATTGAGGAGGGGGGGAAGCTCCCTAACTCATTCTACGAAGCCGACGTTACCCTGATACCAAAACCAGACAAGGACAACACAAAAAAAGAAAATTACAGGCCAATATCACTGATGAACATCGATGCGAAAATCCTCAACAAAATACTAGCAAATCGCATACCAGAATACGTTAAAAAGATTATCCACCATGATCAAGTGGGATTTATTCCAGGTATGCAGGGATGGTTTAACATTCGCAAGTCAATCAATGTAATACACCACATTAATAAAATGAAGAATAAAAATCACATGATCATCTCAATAGATGCAGAGAAAGCATTTGACAAGATACAGCATCCCTTTATGATAAAAACTCTGAATAAAATGGGTGTAGAAGGAAAGTACCTCAAAATAATAAAGACCATATATGAGAAACCCACAGCTAATATCATCCTCAATGGTGAAAAACTGAAAGCTATCCCTCTAAGAACAGGAACCAGACAAGGATGCCCACTGTCACCACTCCTATTTAACATAGTACTGGAAGTCCTAGCCAGAGCAATCAAGCAAGAGAAAGAAATAAAAGGGATCCAAATTGGAAAGGAAGAAGTGAAACTGTCACTATTTGGAGATGACATGATTTTATACATAGAAAACCCTAAAGAATCCACCGGAAAACTTTTAGAAGTAATAAACAAATATGGTAAAGTTGCAGGATACAAAATCAACATACAAAAATCAGTTGCATTTCTGTACACTAACAACGAAGTAGCAGAAAGAGAAATTAAGAATACCATCCCATTTACAAGTGCAACAAAAAGAATAAAATACCTAGGAATAAACTTAACCAAAGAGGTGAAAGAGCTGTACACCGAAAACTATAAAACATTTCTGAAAGAAATTGAAGAAGACACAAAGAAATGGAAAGATATTCCGTGCTCTTGGATTGGAAGAATTAACATAGTTAAGATGTCCATACTTCCTAAAGCCATCTATAGATTAAATGCAATCCCTATCAAAGTTCCAACAACATTTTTCACAGAAATAGAACAAAGAATCCTAAAATTTATATGGAACAACAAAAGACCCCGAATAGCTAAAGGAATCCTGAGAAAAAAGAACAAAGCTGGAGGTATCACACTCCCTGATTTCAAAATATACTACAAAGCTATAGTAACCAAAATAGCATGGTACTGGCACAAAAACAGACACACAGATCAATGGAATAGAATTGAAAGCCCAGAAATAAACCCACATATCTATGGACAGCTAATCTTTGACAAAGGAGCCAAGAACATACAATGGAGAAAAGAAAGTCTCTTCAACAAATGGTGTTGGGAAAACTGGATAGCCACATGTAAAAAAATGAAAGTAGACCCTTACCTTACACCATACACAAAAATTAACTCCAAATGGATTAAAGACTTGAATGTAAGACCTGAAACTGTGAAACTTCTAGAAGAAAACATAGGCAGTACGCTCTTCGACATCGGTCTTAGCAACATCTTTTCAAACACCATGTCTCATCGGGCAAGAGAAACAATAGAAAAAATAAACAAATGGGACTACATCAAACTAAAAAGCTTCTGCACAGCAAAGGAAACCATCAACAAAACGAAAAGACAACCTAACAATTGGGAGAAGATATTTGCAAACCATACATTTGATAAGGGCTTAATCTCCAAAATATATAAAGAACGCATGCATCTCAACAACAAAAAAACTAACAACCCAATTAAAAAATGGGCAAAAGACCTAAACAGACATTTCTCCAAAGAAGATATACAGATGGCCAACAGACACATGAAAAGATGTTCAAAATCACTAACTATCAGGGAAATGCAAATCAAAACTACAATGAGATATCACCTCACGCCCGTCAGAATGGCTATAATTAACAAGACAGGAAACAACATGTGTTGGAGAGGATGTGGAGAGAAGGGAACTCTCATACACTGCTGGTGGGAGTGCAAACTGGTGCAGCCACTATGGAAAACTGTATGGAGATTCCTCAAAAAATCAAGGATAGAACTACCATATGATCCAGCTATTCCACTGCTGGGTATTTATCCAAAGGACTTGAAAACACCAATTTGTAAAGGTACATGCACCCCTGTGTTCATTGCAGCGTTATTCACAATAGCCAAGACTTGGAAGCAACCTAAGTGCCCATCAAGGGACGAATGGATAAAGAAGCTGTGGTATATATACACAATGGAATACTACTCAGCCATAAGAAACGATGAAATCCAGCCATTTGTGACAACATGGATGGACATTGAGGGTATAATGCAAAGTGAAATAAGTCAGAGGGAGAAGGTCAAATACCATATCATTTCCTTCATTAAGTAGTAGATAATAACAACAATAAACAAACACATAAGGAGAGAGATTGGATTGGTGGTTGCCGGGGGGGAGCGGGGGAGGGAGGGGGGTGAAGGGGATGGTTTGGTACAGGTGTGTGGTGATGGGTTGTAGTTGGTGTTTTAGTGGTGAACATGATGTAATCTGTGTACAAGTGGAGGTGTAGTGATGTACACCTTAAATTTTTACAATGTTGTAAACCAATGTTACTGCAATAAACAAAAAATTAGGGGAAAAAAAAGAAAAAAAGAAATGAAGAACAGGATTAAAGCCAAAAAAAAAAAAAATAGTTAAAATGGTAAATTTTACCAGGGTAAAAACAATGCATTAATTCTAGTCTTTCATTTTGCTATTCCTATTCTGTCTCTGGGACTTTGATGTCTGTCTCACTGTTTCTTTTCTTTCTCATGAAAGGAATACATGTGAGTTGTCTATGGGCATTTAAACAAAGTGTCTGAATAGCTGTGAAGTTTTAAACATCTAATTAAAGCAGAGAAACAAAAAAACGCTTTGGATAAACGAATAAATAAGGGAATAATTAGATTATTTGAAAATTCTTTCAGTTTAGTCAGAATTTGCAATAACCCCATGAGTGCAGTAAGTCCAGTTTAATTATTGATGCCATAAAGCAGTCTGAGCCTACAGTTTTGTTCAGCTTTACTGTTTATGATTTTATAAAAGCTATCCATATGGGTCCACTTGGTTCAGGCTCATAGGCAAATCGGTCTCCATCCAGATGTTCCCTCTTCTTACATATCACACCTCTCCATAGAGCTGAAATGTTCCCCTGAAGAGAAACTTTTAAAAATCCCACAAACTCTAATTTAGATTTGGCAATCACTGTGCTGTGGTGTTTGAGTGTTTTAGACTTAGCAATAAATAATGTTTTAAAAAAAAAAAAAAAAAACAAGCACTGGAATTAGCACCTATGTGAGTAAATATAAAGACTCTTGTTAATCAGCTGTGAAAGCAAAGATAATGTGGAGTTTATAACACATAGAAGTATAATGTATGAACACAGCACAAAGGCTGGGTGAGGAGATATAAAAATATATGTTGTAAGGTTCTTGATACTATACATAGAAGGGTATAACATCACATGAAGGTAAATAATAAGTTTAAGATATACACTGTAAACACTGATGCAACTACTTAAAAACAAAGAGTTACATCTAACAAGCCAGCAAAGGGATAAAATGCAATCTTAAAAAAAAAGGCAGAAAAAACAGGGAAAGGGGGAACAAAAGAGAGCTGAGAAAAACAGAAAACAAATATAAAGATGGTAGGTTTAAAGCCAAACATCAATAATCACATTAAACGTAAATGTTCCAAACACTCAGTTAAAAGGCAGAGGTTGTCAAATTAGATTAAAAAGACCCAACTAAATGCTGCCTACAAGAACCTCATATTAAATATACAGACAAAATAAGTTAAAAGAATGGAAAATGCATCACGTTACCACTAATGAAAAGAATGCTGGGAGTGGCCATGTATTGATAATATCAGTCAATTTCAGAGCAAAGAATAAAGGAATAAAGGAAGGTCATTTCATAATGATAAAGAGGTCGATTCATCAAGAGGACATTACAATCCTAAAAGTTTATACATCTAATAATAGAGTTTCACAATATATGGAGCAAATGTTGACAGAACTACAAGGAGAAATACCCAAATCCAAAATTATAGTCAGAGATGTCATATGACACCAAAAGCATGATCCATTAAAGAACAGATAAGTTGGACTTTGTCCAAATTTAAAACTTCTGCTCTTCAAAAGACACTATTATGAAAAGACAAGCCACAGACTGGGATGAAATATATATCTGATAAAGGACTTGTATCCAGAATTTTATTTTTTCAATCTCAAAACTGTCCGTTAATAAGAAAACAACCAACCTGTGACAGGCCGCAGGGTGAGGCAAGGGAGATGCCCAGCGTATAATGCATGAGGGGGTGCTCACTCTCGGGGAGCTTGGAAAATAGCTCCAATCATCCTGGCCTCCTGGTAGGCACACCCTGCAGAATCCCCTCCCTCTGAGTGTGGGATGGACCCAGTGACGTCTAAGAGTAGAATGCAGCAAAAGTGATGGAACGTCACATCCAAGATCAGGTTACAAGAGACTGTGACTTCCGTCTTGCTCACGCTCGCTCTTCTCACTCACCTGCTCCGATGAAACAAGCTGCCATGTAGGAGCCACTTAGTGAAGAGGCCCACACACAAGGGCCTGAGGAGCCTCCACCCACAGCCACCGAGGAACCCTGGCCCCCAATCCAACAGCTCTCAAGGGATGCAATCTTGCCAACAACCACGCAACAAATGCCAGGATTGTGGCCTTTGATTAAGTTGCTCATAAAATTACAAATGTGACTTTCCAATGTGGCTCAACTGACCTTAAAACGATGATTTTGAGAGTTCCACACCACCAGGTCGGGGAGGCCCCCTCGGCAATGTCGAAAGTCCACAGCCAGGCGCCTGCACACACCACTGAGGACAGGGCCTCCCAAGCAGGAAACAAGATCCTGAACACAAAATACATGGTCAGCCACTCCCTCATGACAGGGACCCTGAAATGCTTCCAGTGATCATGGGACGGGGAAAACTCAGGGGGTCATTCAACAGAAATGGATTCCAAGGACACCAGGTGCTTTCCTGCTGCTTGTGGTGGGGCTCCAGAGCTACTGGCTAAAACTCCCACCAGCAAGCTCAGGAAACCAGTTTTCCTTTGGTCAGTTATCATACTTCTGCCCAGGAGGGAAAATCCTGGGGAGCAGCTGAGGAAGACAGAATTTGGAGTAAGCACTCAAGAATATGACAGTGATGACTCGAAGAGGCCAGCAGTCACACGAACAGGGACAGCTGCCTCCCTGCCGGGGGCCATAGGTCAGGAAAGGAAAGCTGTCAACTAAGGGGAGAGAAGGCATAACTGGGGGTTGTTTTATGCCCTGACATGTTCCTGTCAATAACAGTGGCATCTGAGCTGAGGCATTATCATATTTATACATGCACACGTGCACACGCATACACATATATATATACACACACACATGCATGCATACTGACACACACACATATATAAACATCCATATGTGCATGTGCGTGTGTATCTCGATACAGTTGCCAAAAAGACACCCAGTGTTGGGGGATGCGGGGGTGTTACTTTCTGATCAAATCTTGCATGCAGGTTTTCACCTGAGCCTGCTGAAGAGAAGAGAAGCGATCCCAGCTGACAATGGAAGCCACTCTGCCTTCCTGGGCCTGCCACGCGGCTGCCACCCAGGCTCGCAGGCTCTCCGCCGGGGCACTGTGAATCAGCTGCAGCCTGGCCTCAATGGCCTGCCGCCTGCTTTCAAAGAAGCTGTCTGTGCACAAGTCCAGTGGAAGTGCCTGTGTTGCAGGGAAAACAAGCTCTCACACTGGGCCTGGAGAGAACTGACTCATTAGAAGACTATTCAGTACCAATAAATTTTGGAAATTGGCCAATTTGACTGAATTGACACATTCTTTTTCTCAAAAGATATGTAAAAATTATCTAAGTAATCTAATATAAAAGCAATTTATTACACTGGTTTTTAGAGTAATAATTTGCGAAAAAAGCTTTAGGAGAAATCAGTGGAAGTGGTAGTGGGCACCTGTGACCCCGCATGTGAGAGCGCTGAGCACAGTGCTGGCCCCGACAGCTGCTCACAAAGGTTGAAGCTGAAGAAACTTACCCTGAAAGTTTCAAATGGAATGTTGAAGGTAAATTCCACTTGAAGTTTAAAACTTAATGTAACTTACATTTTAAATTCTATGAATCAGATTTTAAAATTAAAGCTAACCTTACAGTGGAATTAGCACCATGATCCAAAACACAGTCACAAGAGGCAGGATTCCAATGGCTGCAGACATGGCACATGGGTGGGCGTGAACCCGAAAGTGCAGAAGTGTCTGCTCCCCTAAAAAGCATACACTTGGTTTAATGTAACGATTACCTGGTAGGCGTTTCTGAAGACATCTGGAATCCCGTCCATGAAGATTATGTCCCACAGCAGGAGGCCATAGAGTGTGCTAAAGGTGGACCCTTCCCCATGAATCCCTAAGACAAAGTCACACACAAGAAAGAAAAATCAGTTTTTTCTATTTGTTAAAAACATCCACCATAACCTACTGCCTACTCAGTTTGAAGGAAACAATAGAACTATTTTAGATTCAAAAGCAAATGCTGTTTTCGTGCCTTTTCTAGCTCACGTTTTTACATTATATTGTTTATATACAGAAGCCTCATTTAAGGGCAAAAATCATAGTAATGGGAAAGTTCAAGTGCACATTTGAAAGCCACAAAACAATGGTTCTCAAACTTTAGTGAAAAACCTAAGGAACATGTTTTAAAATGAATTAATAAAAACAGATTCCTTCCTCAGGTTCTGGGGTTCAATTCGGTGGGTCTGGGTGGGCCCAGAATCCCACAAGGGGATCTGGTGCAGGAGGCCCTCAGCCTCACTTGAAAGAGGTTTTCTGGAAGGATCTGTCAAGGAGGCTGGGCATCCCTGGTGCCTGCATCCTCTGATCTAGCAGGTGCCGTCTTCATTCACCTCATTTGACCAGCACCCCACTGCTTTGGCCTAAACAAGTGTGCCTGGTATTTCTAAGATCAGGGCTTTTACAGAAACCTTCCACCTCAGAGACCACCTGGTTCAGACCTCACACCGCACACAAACTGCACTAGTTGGGAGACGACCCCAGAGATCACTCACGTGCCCCAGGCCATACAATGCCAGAGCAGAGTCTGGAGGGTGACGACGGGCTTGGCCTTGGCACAGCACACAGCCCTGTCTCCCAGAGCATGCCCTCCTCTGCACTTCCCCACAGCTGCCCAGTAAGTGGCTGTGTGGACGCCTCTCTCCCTGGATTGCTGCCTGGGCCAAAGGAGGGGCTGACTCCCACAATCTCCTCCTGACGGGCTGGAACACATTCCTCCACTACGGCAGAAGAGCTCCTCTGGCTGGTGGGCCCCGTTCCATCGTGCAAGGTCATGGTGCAGCACAGGACGAGGCGAACAGAGACCAGCCAGCCACACACATGTCCCGTATGAAAGTACACTCGGGACAGAGACCAGAGCCTCTGTCAGCAGTGGCGTGGCTGGGTCCCCTGTTCTGCCCTGCTCCAGCTGTGCAGAGCTCTTTCTGTCCCCCCCTCAGTTCGAGCCCCTCGTCCCTGCAGCCATCTCCACGATTCAGCAGCAGGAACAAGAGGACTCACTCAGGCCTCCTGGCTGAAGCCAAGTCCTCTAACTTTTACCAGAAAGCTTTGCACTGGGATCCCGGGCTCTGCCCAGCCAGGGGGAAAGCTGGGACTTGATTTCCAGCCTGCTTTCTGTCCGGGTGTATGCACTGGCCACTCAGGAACACTGGGGGTCAGAATTCCTGAACTCTCAAGCGGTCTGCACCATGCATTTCATTGTAAGTGAAATCTTTTCTTGGGTTTTTTTTTTCGTGAGTAAGACGGGCCCTGAGCTAACATCCATTGCCAGTCTTCCTCTTTTTGCTGAGGAAGATTAGCCCTGAGCTAACATCTGTGCCCATCTTCCTCTATTTCGTACGTGGGATGCCGCCTCAGCATGGCTTGACGAGCGGTGCATAGGTCCATGCCAGGGATTCTAACCTGTGAACCCTGAGCCACCAAAGCAGAGCACCGAGAACTTAACCACTAGGCCACCAAGCTGGCCCCTGAAATCATTTTTGGTGAGATCCTTCTGAGTAACTCAGAAATAAACTTCTCTGAAGGGGGTTTGAGATTACCCTTATATCAAGTCTCCTGTAGAATAAAGACTGACAGGAACAGTTCTGCTCATTTTCACTGCATCAATTTTAATAAATGAAAAAAATATTTTATATAAAAAATATTTTATATTCTAGAATTGGAATTGTCTGTTTTCCAGGCTCATGGCTAAACTGAAAGCATTTCACTGTGCTCGGCTTGCAGCCTGCCCGCCACGTACCCCATGCCTGTTCCCTCCTCCCTCAACTGCCCAGTTTACATGTCTCCTACAACCTATCTGGGGGCTGAATTCTCATTCTGTTCTTTTATCTCTAACCTTTCAGGTCTATCGAATCTTTGTCTTCACTGGAGTTTGCACTTCTGCCCCAATAGCATCGCCCTGCCCTGCAAGTAATAAAGATAATCACGTGGATTAATCTTAACTGTTATCTGTCACACTCATCAGAAATTACCCATATTTTATAAAATCCTGTCTTGTAGCTGTTGTCTTAGGGTCCTCATCAATCTTCCGAACACTTACACAATACTGAAGAGAAATACTGTCCTGATTTTCACGTATTTGAAGATACAGAGTGTTTTTCATCCTAGTAACCCTTCAGCATGGGCACAGGCGGAGTCCTCGGGGACATGAGGACGGACTTGATGCCCCCACCCCGGGAGTGACCACATGAGCCAACCTCTGGTGTCTGTCTCCAAAACCGGGGAGAGGTAGGATGGAGGGAAGACTGAAGGAAGCTGGGTAGGTACGTGGAGATCATCATACCTCCCCACTTCTATACAAAGGTATGTTCAGTGTCTTCCATAAAAAAGTTTTAAAAAAGAAAACAAGACTAGAGCCAGGCCCCTGCGGATCTCCAGGATAACTGCCCCACCCTCCTCCTCATCTCTGAGCGGGGAGCTTCCTCTGCTGCAACTCCCCTCTCACAGTGTTAATCTGACTGTTGCTATTCAGTACTACACTCCACTAAGGACAAAGACTGCCAACTTGGTCTCAGTCATTCTCCGAGACCAAAATCAAAGAAAGAATAAAAGAGGGGAAGAGATACTGATGTGGATAAATACACAAACATAAACAGTTTCCAACAGACCTAAGAAATAAGTAAATTATTAAAAAAAAAAAAAAAAACTCTTTGCTGCTATTACGGTCACAAGGCTTACACAGTGACAAGAGACGCCCAGAGCACTTTCACTAACAAGCACCAACACACACCCTGCACATGCAGGGTCGCCCCACAACACGGTTAGTGTAGATTGGGGGGCACAGCCACAGGCTAACGGACCCTCCCAGAGGGGCACCCTCTCTCAACTGTCTCCGTGGATAAGAAGAAGTACCTCTGCGAGGGTGCTAACACCTCCAACCAAAACCGGCCACTGCCTGGGCACAGAAGGCCTCGCAACAACCATGCTGGGGAGTGTGCTGGAGGCTCACTCCTGTGTGTGTCAGGTTTTTCTCAAACGGCCTAGTCCCAAGGCCCAAATATGGACTTTGCAATCTTCCCTGTGCATTCCTCTCTGAGACCTCCTCAGTCACACATGCAAGTCATGCACACAGATGCCACCAGCTCACTCCCAGCGACAGGTCTCCCTCCGAGGAGCAGAACCCAGACCTCAGGAGACTGTGTGTCACACTCTGAAGCACCAACCCCCTGAGGACAGCACATGGGTCGGGCGGAAAGCAGGGGGACTGGATGTCAGCTCCCAGCTCTCTCAGAGAGGACACAGGGGGACAATGGGTTCTGAGAGGAAAGGAGGGACAGGATTTAGGGTCCAGGCCCATCAGAGCTGGGGTGCAGCATCCCTAGGCCTTGCCTATTAAATTTCTTAGATTCTAAGCTCATTTGGGTGCCACAGTGGTCTCTCATTATTGTGCATTTACAGCCCAAGCAGCAGAGACGCCAGGTGCCTTCAACAGCCCTCCTTTCCACCCTGCAACAGCCGCTAGGAGCTCTGGGCTTCCAGCTCTCAGCTCCCATTCTTGGAACCTGGCAAAATTAATTCTAACTTGGGATCTACACATTTCAGAAAACAGCCTCTGAATGAAACCTACAAAATCCAAAATGAAGAGGATGCCAACTAACCCAGAAAAAAAAGCACTGGAGGCAACCCTGACCCTGGTCCCACAGCACTGTGGACCTAGAGAAACGAAAAGCACCTCAGCAGCGGCGCACAGAGCACAAAGTCACACTCGAGCACCAGAGGCTCCAGACCACACACACACATGCCCACACACACACGCTTCTCTCCTCTCCCACTGATAAGAAAGAACCAAAGAAAGTGAAAGGCAGCAGAGAAGCTCAGTTCAGTGGGAGTAAGTGGTGTTTCTCTCTCACTGATTTCATTTCCATCACAAGTGCCACCATTCTACTTTGAGGTCTCTCAGTTCCCAGGAGATGCACCAAAAAGACGGGTGCAGCAGGAGGAACAGGGCGACCGCCACATATTTCTTGGAACGGAGAGAGGAAAAGCTCAGATTTTTACTGACTTTCATTCTCCTCCCTCACATGCGATCAAGAGAGCTCATTTCACAAGGAATTCAAATCACTGCTCTTTCTAGCAACTTCTCTGGTTCCACTGGTGCTGTTGTCCCAGGATATGGTCCTTCAATCCCCTTAAAGTCGTTACCTACGAGGCCTGCTCACTCCTTTCAGAAGCGGCCTGGGCCCAGCTCCCCAGCTTGTCTCCTCTCACAGGTTTGGTTATCAGGCAGCATCTCTGTGGGTCCTCTGCCCCTTCTTATCCTCCTCTGCCTCATAAACTCTGAGAGCAACACCAGCCTCCCTCACTTCTAACGTCCCACCAGAGTACTGTTCCTCACAGGCGTCAGGTGGGGGATACTGGCTGAACCGAAGAGGGCCTTTAACAACCAGAAGTTAGTGAAATCCTCGTCCACACGCTCCAGGTCAGCAGTGTCTTCCACTGGGGGCAGAGGATGGAGAGACAACAGCCACCCACTGCTGACAAACCATGTAGCAATGCTGCCCATCACATGGTGACTGATGGGCTGGGAGAAATGCTGCACATTACCCTGATCGAAGCCGCCGCGTCTGTAATAGGCCAGCGCCAGCTCCTCCACGGAGCACAGGACTGTGGCGGGGGCGGCGGCCCCCTGGGCCTCCATCACAAACACAGACTTGCCCATCCCCCGCTGCGGGCACAGCCGGCCCGTGATGGTCACCTGGGACGGCAGCAGGAGAACGTCGATTAGCCCCACTTCAGCTACAGTCCCTGCAAACCTGACTTTGGTGTCCTGAGGACGCATTTTCCTAGGCCCCCCAAAGCCACCTGTTCCTAGAGGAGCACGTGGCCATGTGACCCACACTCTGGCACCTGCAAGGACGCAGACAGGTCAATGCCCCAGCCCCCGGGGAGCATGTGGCCCCCGGAGCTGCTCTCCAGGCCCCCTGACCAAGCAGGTGAAACTGGCAAAGGCTGTGAGCTTCTGACTCAGGAGTCTTAGACAAAGTCCTTGAACCCAGGGTGTGAGCAACCCACACCCCAGCCAGCCCAGCCTTCCGACGTGGGAGGCACTGGTGTGAAAACAGGGAGCAACGGCCAAGTCAGTGTCCAAAATGAGCGGTACATTTTTCTAAGTCTAAGAGAACATGCACATTAAAAACTGTTCTTGGGCTGCTTCTAATCAGGAAAAAAACCCAGTAAATAGATTTAAACAAAGTGCCCAAAGGATATTCACTCACATGTGTGACATCTTCCACAGTTATTTCCGGGAGCTGATGGAGGAGGCGCCTGTACTTCCGGCAGCTCGGAGACTCCCTCAGGCGCAGGGCTCTCTGATACAGTGAAAGACGATGTCCCGTTCTTACTTCTGGGTCAGCCAGCCCTTCTGCGATGCACTTGATAGCCTAGCAAAGATGGTCCCACATCAACGTCCCGAAAGACCCCATGGCAGCATCCATTAATTTAGTGCAACGGGAAATCCCACTGTGAATTAATTATTCAATTGTGCCAATTAGCAAATAGGCAAAGCAGTACTTCCAGAGATCAAGGATGTCTCCTCAGAAGTCATTCTGATACTCAGAACACACAGATGACTCGTAATCCCTGACGACAGACATCGGGAGCACTAGCTGCCGTGCTCCTGACACTGCCTCCCGGTGATGCGTGCAGACGCGGCAGGTATCAGCTGCCACACCCTCAGAGACCAAGAAAGCCAGGGGCGCCCCTGGATGGTGGGCTGGGGGAGACTGGAGAGAAAGTCCTGGCTCAGTGGCCCTCAGGGCATCACCCAGGGAGCTCTGAAAGAAGACATGTCCCCACCCCAACCCACAGAGTGAGCACCTCCAGGCCAGGGGCACAGGTGTCTGACTGTTTCAGAGCTCCCAGGCGAGTCTCACATATAGTCAGGAACCACAGAGCTGGTCCAAATTCCTCGTTTATAGGGAGAAGAACCTTAGGTTTGGAGGAGTTAAATGCATTTCCTAAGGCTATTCAGACAAATAAACAAACAAAAATACCAAAAGCCACAGTAGGATAACACTTCACACCTACTGGGTGACTATACTCAGAAAAATGGAAAATAGTAAGTGTTGGCAAGGATGTGGGAGAAACTGGAACCCTCATGCTAAGCTGGCAGGGATGTAAAAATAATTCAAACACTGAAAAACAGTTTGGCAGTTCCTCCAAAAGCTAAACACAGAATCATCATATGACCCAGCAATTCCACTTCTGGGTATACATCTAAAAGAAATGAAAGCTGGGCCGGCCCAGTGGCTTAGCAGTTAAGTGCACACGCTCCGCTGCTGGTGGCCCGGGTTCGGATCCCGGGCGTGCACCGACGCACTGCTTCTCCGGCCATGCTGAGGCCGCGTCCCACATACAGCAACTAGAGGGATGTGCAGCTATGACATACAACTATCTGCTGGGGCTTTGGGGGAAAAAATAAATAAATAAAATCTTTAAAAGAAATGAAAGCAGTTTCAAACAGATATTTGTACACCCATGTTCACAGCACCATTATTCACAATAGCCAAAAGGTGGAAACAACCCAAGTGTCCATCAACAGATGAACCGATAAATAAAACTATGGTCCATCCATACAATGGAATATTATTCAGCCTTGAAAAGGAAGGAAATTCTGATACCTGCTACAACATGGATGAACCTTGAGGACATTATGCTAAGTGAAATATGCCAGGCACAAAAGGACAAATATTACATATGATTCTACTTACATGAAATATCTAGGACAGGCAAATTCATAAAAACAGAAAGTAGATTAGAGGTTACTAGCAGCAGGGGGAGGAGGGAATGAGAAGTTATTGCTTCATGGGTGCAGAGCCTCTGTTTGGAGTGACAAAAAATTTTGGAAATAGATGGTGGTGATGCTGGCACAACATAGTGAGTATAATTAATGCCACTGAACTGTACACCTAAAGATTGTTAAAATGGCAAGTTTTATTTATGTTATACACATTTCACTAAAATAAAAGAATAAAAAGTTTAAAAAAATACGCTTAAAATTAATGAAGGATCAGGCCATCAGGAGTGGAGTAGTCGAAAGGAATCAAGAAGAGAGAATGAGACACTGAAGCGTGCTATTAACCCAGCAGGGGCTGGTGCCGGTGGGGGCCTGGCCTTGGGGAGGGGATGGCCGGGCCTTTCCACCTCTGCCTGGCCTGACCAGCTACCGGGCACTTTGCAGAAAGCAGCACTCTGCTCGTGGATTCCTTCACTGGAGACTGATGTAAAGAACGTAAGGAATGGTAACAAAATACTAAAGATGATGAGTGTGGCCCACAAGATCTTTGGGAAAAGGCTAACAGGGACTATGATTTTCCACCAATCTCAAAAACAAGCTCAGTGGCTTGTTTATCTCTGTGAACAGAAGTGAGTGCTCCTATTAGCAGCACTGTGAACAAGGCGGAAACCTGTAAACTCTTTTGAATCTTTATTTCATTGAAAGAAAGAGGCAACGTAAACCACCATTCTCCACGTTTGGTTATGGGCTAAGAGACGCCTTCTCTCACTATTTCAGCCTGAGCAAACACCGAGCGGTTAAGGGAGCACCACACCCGCCTCCAAGAGAGAAAACAGCTTTCACTGGCTTGAAGCACTTTAGGTAACAAGGCACTTTTTCAGCTTCGGGCAGGAAAAACAGCATGTCATATTTCCACACCTGTGGTCAATTTTTCCGCCCCTACATCACCCTGATTCACTTAATGTGCCACTGGAAAAAACAAAAGCTCCCAGAGGCACAGTCCCCTCCATTCAACACAAATGCAAAGCTGGCATGGAGACAGGTGGAACCTCGGGCAGCCACACAAAGAGCCACTGTTGTTGCTAGGCGCAGCAGCAGCAGCCTTCGGTGGCACCACCCTGCTCTGCCAAGGCGGCTGACAGGATCTTTTGACTCCCAAGAACCCGCCACAGAGAATACCAGAGCTCAGAAGAGAAGCGGGCCTGCTCAGTGTCAGTCACACAACACATTTCCCAATGGAAAGGAACATCTTCCATCAATCTTCCTACCTGGAGGCCCCATGCAAAAAGTTAATAAAATCACCATTTCCAAAACAAAATGCACCTTCCTTGAAAGCACCTGCTGAGGGTGGAGGTGTCTAACTCTCCCAAGATCTTAATTCCTAAACCCCAAGCAGATCCCCCTGCCAACCCATCTCCCAAATCAGTGAAGAGAAGCGAAAAGTCTCCTGTCTTCATTGCAATGCTTGGGTTAATGTCCCTGTTACTTCTTTTGGGGTTGGAAGAACGCAGACAAAAGAAGAACGCTAAAAAAATAAATGTTCAAATTACATTCAGATTTTTAAGGTATTAACAGTTTGCCATATTTTTTAAATTTACGCAAAAGTCAAAAAAAAAGGCTCAGGTATATCTAGTCACTGAGTACCGGTTCGAGGCGTTTCAAGTGCTGGTGCAAGTTGAGAGCCAGTCTGTCCCACCACCGGCCTCTGCTGTCAGGACAGTACACCTTCTGGGACAAAAGGTCTTCAAGTTCCTTGACTGCTTCCTGTTGCAACAACAACAAAGGAAGCTCATTAGACTCACACACACCAAAAAACTGTCATGATATTTAGTAGCCAATAAGTCTGGCAAAGTATATTTATAAAGCATATCATTCCTTTCTCAAGTAAGGCCAAGGACCCTGGACTGACAGACAGGGACTGAAACGTCCCTCTAGGCGGGGCCTGAGCTCCAAGGCATCCCGCAGGTCCCCTGCCAACCAGCGAGCGTATGGAGGTCTGTGAACACTGCATGATATTCTCTGCACACCAAGTCAACCAGCACACAGCCGCACAGGCTCAAGTTCTAGGCAGCCAAGCACTGGTCAGGGGCTGCAGACCCATATACTTCTGAGAACCCAGCAGGTCACAGGGCCCACAGTGTGATGAATTTGGTGAGGGCAGGACAGTTACAAGGGGTGTCTTCATCCAAGCATCCCACCTCAATAGGGAGACTTTCTGGTCTAGATTTACACACAAACTGGTGATTTTTTATGTCAATCGTTTGCAGTTCATGAATTTTGTGAAATATCTGATTGTCGTCAGAAAAATGCACAAACCCCCATATACACACAATTGTGGAGTTCACCGACTCCGGAAGTTCATCCCATGGATCCTCTTGGGATTCATGGACCCAGGTCAAGAAGCCCAGCTTCAGCATTTCCTCTTTGTAAAACATCATTTTTCAATACAGAAACATCAAACATAACAGAAGTTAACTGTAGCAATCTCACAATGTTTAGATTAAGGAAGGATACTACCAAATTTCTGATTTGTGGTTGTAAATTACTTCTAGCAGTCCAGGACAGCTGTCAGGGAAACACAAGCAGATGTGCAGTTTCCACCACAGAGACTTCTGGAGACCTCCCAGATCCCACACGGAGTTCTGAAAGAGGCTCAGGTCTAGCTGCAGGATCTGTCTGGGGCTCCCTGCAGGGCTCCGTCCATGACCCCCAGGGCATCCTGGTGCACACTCGCAGACTCATGAGCAGAAGTAACAGTTGGTGGTCTTCGGCCGTCTCCCTACAGCCCAGCAGACAGGAGGCTGCCCACATGAAGCATGCTTTCATTTCATTACTGTGTGCTGACCAAACACGTGGAAAATGTCGGGAGCCAGGCAGCTCTCCTCCACAGCTCATCACAGACACATCAGTAAGAGCGGGGGCCGGGGGCTTGTGCTCTCACCTCATACATGTGCAGTCTCTGCAATATTTCAACAGTCCGAGACAAAATCCTCGTATAAACCCACCCGACGGTAAAACACCGCAGAAAGAGCGGTAGATTCTCATGGTATCTAAAATGAAGATGTACACCAGCAGTTTAGTCATCTGGTTTATTTGTTGGAAGACCATTATAAGAAGTGACAAAGCAGACTGAATTCCTATCTTTTAAAAAGCTATATTCTAAATACCGTCAGATGTGTACACTTTTCTACACCACAAACCCCCATCCTTACAGCCAGCCAGCATTTCCTAGGTCACTTAGACAGTAGAGTAAAATGAGAACAACTGGTAACATTCTAAGCTGGAAGCCAGCCAACCACAGCCCTCAGGCCAAACCACGGGCCCACCACCTGATTTTGTATGTCCTGCAAACTAAGCATGGTTTTCACATTTTTAAATGGTTAAAATAAACCAAGAGGAGCATTGTCTGTGGCATGTGAAAATTACATGAAACCCTTATTTCAATGTCCATAAATGAAGTTGTATTGGAACACAGCACCGCTGACTCATTCACGTTCCGCCTGCGGCTGCTTTTGCACCACAATGGCGGAGCTAAGTAGCTGCAACAGAGACCATGTGACCCGCAAAGCCTAAAGGACTGACTGGCTGGCCTTCTACAGAAGTCTACCAACCTCCGTTCTGTAGCAATCTAACTTCCTGGTAAAGACTTCTTTTCTTGCTTTTAATGAAGAAAATCATCTATTAACTTGTTTTAACCATTTGTTTTGCTGTTTGGTCTGAGAAATCTTAACAAATTTTCCTAAATTATCTTAAGAAAATCCTCCAATGTACATGCACACCACAAGGGTAACAAGTCTACATTGGTTATCTCATTTCTAGAAAGGCCTTTAAGTAAATGGCTCAATTTTCTGTCAGAATTACAAAATCCTCCCAAACAAAATATGGGCAAAGTATTCAGTTATTTTTTTCTTAACAGTAAAGGCCATTTTCTTGGCTATGGTTTCTAAGTCAATATTATTTCTGCATGAACTTTATGTCCTAGATGTTTTTTTAAAAGAGACATTTAATAACACTAATTTTTCTCATCACTATGTAACAACAAAGGAAAAAATTTCCTTACAAATACGAAGTAAGTTTAACATTTATCAAACAAAAACAATGAAAGATCATGTGCTGTGTACTTGAACTTCTGAAGTAAGTCTTCAATTTAGTTTTCTTTTTCAGAATAACACCTAGTTGAATTTCCATTGAAGAACACATCTAGCACGCCTCCCACAACTTCTGTCCTGCTGCTGGGTTTCCGCCACATTTAAATGCAGCTGAGCAATCCTCAGAGAAACCAGCACACCCAAAGACTGCAAGCTCAAAGCTGCACGTGTGTTCACCTGAATGTCTGTTGCACAGGGGTCTGAGTTACGGAAAATTCATTTCAAACTTTCCAACATTTCTCCTGTTTCACACAGCACCTTGACTCCATGCAAAGCAAGTCGGAAATTCAACTCCATGGAACAAAAGGTGTATGGTCTTCATGAAGAAAATTACCTTATGTGGTTGGAACAACTTGGCCAATAAGCACATTTTGACAGGTACCTAAAGAAAAACACCTCACCTCAGGGAAGGGTGGTTTTTCAGCTTGTTCCAATCCCTTTTTGCACACTGAGAGAGCTCTTTAGCTTCTTTCCAGTTCCCATTGGCCATTGCGGTAGAAATGTCACTCAGCATGTGCGCAGCTGCTGCATATCTGGCAAAGAAAACCACGCCATCCAAGCTTCAAATGTGAATGAGCGTGTATATAAAAAAATTACCACATCCTACCCACTAGACCTAATTCCAAAGGGTCAAAGTGCGTTTTTTAAAATATGAGAGTTATTTAGGGCCGGCTCCGTGGCTTAGCGGTTAAGCGCACGTGCTCTGCTACTGGCGGCCCGGGGTTCGGATCCCGGGCGCACACCGATGCACCGCTTCTCCGGCCATGCTGAGGCCGCGTCCCACGTACAGCAACTAGAAGGATGTGCAACTATGACATACAACTATCTACTGGGGCTTTGGGGGGAAAACAAAGGAGGAGGATTGGCAATAGATGTTAGCTCAGAGCCAGTCTTCCTCAGCAAAAAGAGGAGGATTAGCATGGATGTTAGCTCAGGGCTGATCTTCCTCACAAAAAAAAATAATAATAATAAAATAAAATAAAATATGAGGGTTATTTAAATTTTATTCTAGTAATAATTTAACGTATTATTCCACTGGAGTGGCCTAGAAGAACTAATACAGACTACCCAACTAGAAAGATAAAAACATTCACACTGTATTATCACATAACAGGTTCTGTTGTACAAATGTAATATTGATCAGCTTATCATTTCCAATTTTTGGTACTCATCCATTCATTCATTCAACAATCTGGCAGCAGCCAGGTAAACAAGTTACTGACGTCAGAATTATATTAAGGTGTAGATTTTGTAACTTAATCATTTAGTCAGAGGTAGACAGAGGGATGCTGCCCAAGCTAACAGAATTACTTTGGATTTTCAAAAATAACTTCAGGGACACTCTGGGAGACAGCAATGCTGCAATGCCATAAAACCACTTAGCTGAAGAAAGACAACTTCTCACTGCATCTTTAGATACCAAAAAACAGAGATGTTTGCCCAACTGATTCTGTAACACTTTGAGTACATAGTCATTGTATTTTGGACTCACATTGGAAAGAAAAGCATGCAATATCAGTATGTGCAAATACTAGCAAATAAGAGGGAAAGAAATTGCCTCTAAACAGAAAAATTTGCTCACAAACTCTCGATCTAATTCTCTTATAATACGCTACTGGACAATTCTAAGGTCAATAAGAAAAGAGGATACAGCAGGGAGCAAGTGCCTGGAGGCTGGCCCCGCCTCCCCACCCCAGCCCATCCCACAGTCAGGAGTGTCGGGAGCGGCCCTCACGCACCCCGCTTCGCTGCTTGAACCAAGCTCCACCTTCGAGAGGCCATCGAGACCAACCCCACCATGCCTCATCTCCCCACCTACCTCTATCACCACCAGCCATGGTTACCAGCCCTTATCTCACCAAACCTTTCCCCAGCACTGCCTGGAACTGCCAGACCAGGAACAGCGTCTTCTTCCACAGCCTCGACCTCTTCCCTCCACCCTCTGTCTCCCGCCTTCTCTAAAACCTGGCTGAGGACATGGCTTCCCCCACAGCCCTCTCAAGTGGGGGATGGCTCTTCTCACAGCCCTCCCACTCAGGGCTGGGACCAATGGAGAAGTCTTCTCTTCCCATGGCTACTTCCAAATCATTCTTCCCTCCTGGAAAGCCCCCCATTCCTTGGAAGCTCATGTTCCTCCTTGCAGGCATCTGCCAGCCTTCTGTCATCTTCTGCCTTGCTCCACCTCCTGTCTCTCACCACGATGGCCCCCACCATCATGGCCCATGACTTCAACATCTGTGAGGATGAAGAGCACACTCAGTTTCGAGACCTCCTCACCAATAACCCCTTTCTCCACCTCTCTTCAGCTACCCATATGCCCATGGCCACTCAGAACCTTCTGTCTCCGATGAACTGCATCACCCTCAAAATCTTGATTTCAAGCATTTCATTCACTGACCACCAATCCTTTCAGCTCATTTACTGAAGGTAACAATTCCCCAACTTCACCAAGACCCCTACCTGACACACTTGCCCCCACCATGATCCCCCCTTCCCCAGCCATAAGCACCTCCTGTCCTGCAGGCCTACGTACCCCACCCGGAGTCAACAGCCCACCACTCACAGGTGAACACGCACTGTTCATCTGGACCCCCTAGTCATGGTGTCCATGCTGACCTTACAGCCTGTACCTAGTTCCCTCAATTGTGCTGAAGAAAATAACAGGCCAAGTGCAGTGTTTCACTTTAATTCGAGACCAGATTTCAAATGAGCACTTACTCCCGCACCTCCGTTCAGCCCTGCTCCCCTGGAAGTCTGCCTGTGCACTCTGCTACTTCCTACCTGTGCCTTCCCAGCTGCACCCCTGATGGAAGCTTCCTCATCAGACCTCTCCTGAGGAGACGAGGGGACAAGGGGACCAAGGCTACGAGAGGGGCCCTCTCAGCTTCCCCCCAGTGCAGCCTCAGCCCTGCCCACACCTCTGTCCTCTCTGTGCTCCAGGTCCGTGGCCCTCCTGTCTTCCCAAGGGTCCCCCCTCTGGTTGTCCCCTCCTCCTTTATTGCCAGCCTCTCCTTTTCTATTGGTTTATCAGTGCACACGCACACACCCTAGTATCTCCCACCTTTAAAACACACAGAACTGCCTTGCCCTCGCATTCTACTGCAGCAGCAGCTGTTTCTCTGATGCCTTTTAGAGCCAAACCTCCCGAGAGTTGTTTTTACTGTCTCCCCTCCTCCAGATACAGCTTCTGTTGTCACCGTCACCCACCCCCACAGGTTCCTCTGAAGCGGCTCTTGCCCAGGTTGCTAAATCTAAGGGTCATTTTTCCAGCCCCACATTTACTCAACCTCCTAGCTGACTGCAGACAAGTGACTACTCATCCTTGAGACACTTTCTTCTCTAGGCTCCCAAGTCACACATGCTCCTGATTTTCCTACTGCTTCCCTGGCTGCTCCTCCCCTCTCTCTGGCCTTTAAATGCTGGCTGCCAATGCTCCTTCCTTCTCTCCTCCCTCAGGGATCTCATCCAGTTTCACAGCTTCAAATACCATCCATCAGCCCGTGACTCAAAATTCTCCCTCCAAGAGGGAGCTCTTCCCTGAGCTCCTGACAGCATGTCCAGCACCATGCATGACAGCTTCCTCTGAACGGCTAGTGGGCATCCCAAACACTGATTGCCCAGCCAGCATCGCCATCCCTCCCACCATTTCATGGTACCACCACCCAAGTCAGAACACTAGAGCCATCCTAATCCATTCCTTTCCTTCTTCCCTGTATATAACCATAATCAAGTCTTGTTTTTTCTACTCCCCAAATACCTCATACATATTCACTTCTCTCCACCGCTGCTGCCCCTAGCCCAGTCAAGACCTTCGCCTGGACCACGAAGGTTAAACTAGCCTTCCTGTGGCTCCTCTTGCTGCCCTCCACCCCAAACCACAGGATGCTTTTGTAAAATGTGAAACAGATCACCCACCTACCCAAACCTCTTCAACAGCTTCCCATCACTCAGAGAGCACAATTCTCTGCTCGCCAGGGCTTCCGAGGCTGAGTGACCCCTGGCCCTGTCTAACTTCCCCTGGGGCTTCGGCCACAGAGCCGTTCTGAGTCTCTCCAACTCAGCAAGCTCTCTCCCTTCTCAGGGACTGTGCACGCACTCCCCACACTGCCTAGATGCAGGCACCCAGACCTTCACGTGACTGGCTCCTCCGCATTCTCAAGTCTCAAATCAAATGTCACCTCTCTCTGCCTGACACTCTATATACAAAGCAGAACTTCTCCAGCCTGCCCCTCAATTTGCATAGCACTTTTCACACACTGTAATTATTCTGTTTTATTTTCGATCTCCTCCAGTAAAATGTAACCCCATGAAAACAGACAGACACCTGTCTTGTTCACACTGCAACCTCCCCAACTAGGCACACGACAGGGAATCCACCTACTCATCTCAAGTGTACTGAATAAATGTGGGAAAAGAAAAGGAAGGATACATTGTTTCCAAGCACTGACCTGGGCAAAAAGTGTTCTCGGGCCAGGTACCATATTACCAGGAATTGCATAATTACCCTTCCTGACGCCAGTTAAGTCCAATTTCATTTACATGTTAAGGCCCTTTGCATAACAAAATGAGTTTTAATTATTTTTATTATTTACAGCATACCTACTTTCTAAAAAGAATATGGTATGGCTTATTTTTTTCTCCCTAGCCCCCTACTTTTGAACTTGTCAACCATGATTTTGTCAATCATAGAACTGAAAAGTAATCTCCCTTAGATAAACCAGTAATAATGACAATACTAACTAAAATGTACTAAGCAATCCCCATAGTCCAGGTTCTAAGCACTTTACATGTATCAACACATATTTGTAGGAACACACAGATGAGGAAACTGAGGCACAGAGCGGTTTCACAGTTCATTAGTACAGAGACTGGAACTTGGCTTCAGAGTACACATTCTCACAAAAGAGAAAAGCATGAAGTCACTAAAAATGAAAAGGTAAAAAGACATGAGACAACTGAAAACAGGGTAAGGGGAAATATTCCTATTAGAAGATTTGACTAAAAAAGTGATTCCAATTGAAGACAGATGAGATATTGAGCTTCCTGGTAACTAAAGCAAAATGGGCTAAAATCAGTTTATACTGACACTGCTTTGATTCAATAATTTCAATAACTTACTTTTTAAAGCATATACTAGGCAACACTTACACAACTTTGCTAAAATCAAATATCAGAATCAATTTCAGTTAAATTTGAGTCATAAACCTTAAATCAAGAATCAAATGTGACATTTTAGGAAATCCAAATTAATTTTTCTTATAAAAGACGAGTTTTTTTAGGAAATCCAAGTATTTTTTTTCCTGTAAAACCTATACCACTCTTTATCAAAACCTACTTTTGTCAGTCAAACCAAACATTCACTAAATCCATGTACCAAAACAGATTAGTGAAAATTTCTAATCCATCATGTTCCTGATTCTTGTTTACAGTACACAAGTTAGCATTAGCTATATCTGAAGCCTTATTAAAAGGAAAACATTCATCTTCACCCTTGTTCATGCCAACAACATATTTACAAGGCAGTCTTGTTCAAATGTCTGTATTTAAAAAGTGCTCCCTGCCAAAGCTATTTGGGAACATGAGTCAGGGAAAATTTTTGTAGCTCTAACTCAAAACTCATTGGTTTTGGCAACCTTAATGTAAGCACATTTCTACATTCTCCTGTAGTCTTAGAAATGTATACAAGTGAGGCAGAAAGATAACAAAAAACGTCAAAAACTGTTTTGGCTATGGACTTATGTTTTTACTGTGGCTGGCAAAAAAGTAATAACAAAACCTTTTACCTAAATTTAAAAATACACAGCTGTCATAGTGAGCTAACATCATCTTACCTGATAAGATCATCTCTATCTTGGAAGACTTGGGTTTTCCGACTGACGGTGTACCGAGGAAACTCCATTCGGCCAAGATTGACCAAAAGCACGGCAGAAAGCTGGCCCTGACCGCCACAGGCGGCTTCCTCATCTTCCAGCGAGTCGGTCAATGAAAACAGTAGCAAGATTCGGGAGAACACAGCCCGGGGGCCTTTACAGACTCTCAGCGACCGTCCCGCTAAGTCTTTCGCTCTGAAAAATATACAATATAGAAATAACTTTCTGGTTTTTAAGCATTTGGATATAATATTTTATAAATTATTTTCAGATAAAATAAAGATAAGTGGCATTGATTATTCTAAGCCTGACACAAATCTACCACTTCCAGCTGTGTTACACTGGAGCATTTCTTAACCTCTCTGGGGCTCAGAGCCCCACCTAGGGAAACAGTAAGGATTAAATGAAATTATCTCCAAACAGTTTCACTCATAGTTTGGCTGAATAAAAGAGCAGGATAGGGTTGACGTGGTCATGAACATGTAAAATACCAAGAAAACTCAAAAAAAGTATTACCCTACTTGACATCAGTAATGCTCACTTCTTGACTGGAGTGACAATTTAGATTCAATAATAGGTATTTATGTAAAATGTCATTATCAAAGGCTCTTGGTAAGGCAGCATGGTTTTGTACCAGGAAGTGGTACGAATTTACACCAAGGTTTGGTGCTGTTCTCTGATGTGCAAAGCAGTCCAGTGTATCTCCATTCCATGGAACCTCAGAGTGAATTTCGTTTGATTCTGGATGACTTCAAGGTGGGCTTGGAGGTCTGAATTAAATTCAGGGCCACACGGGCCCTACGGCTCACAACTTGGAAATCATCTAGAGCAGCGTTTCTCAACCTCAATACTATCGACATTTGGGCTGGATGATTCTTTGCTGGGGACTGGTTGGGGGGGCTGCCCTGTGCATTACAGGATGCTCAGCAGCATCCCTGGCCTCTACTCACTAAATGCCAGTAGCAACCACTCCCGCCCTTAGTCATGACAATCAAAAATGCCTCCAGACGTTGCCAGATGTCCCCTGGAGGGCAAAATCGCCCCCAGTTGAGAACCACGGGCCCAGTGGTTTCACTTTCCTAGCCATCCCAGAAGCTATTAAACAAAAGCAGTGCTGCATCCCTGGGGGCCACCAGGAATGAGGAAAGATTAGTGCCACTATCAAAGACATAAGGGGACAGGGGTGGGATTCCTATCACACCACTATTTAGTTGAGAACCATTCATCTACCAAGATTGATAAAAAGTGCCCACTTCCCCCATCTCCATGCAGAGCCCCAGGGATGCCCCAGTGGACCAGGCCTCCGAGTTGCAGAAGGAAGCATTAAACACGGCAAAATGAACAATGACTATGTACTAGGACTAAGAAAGTTTAGATAATGAGCCTTTTTCTGTTTCCTCATGAAAACAGCAGAGTAAGATAACCAGGTACTGCCCTCGTATGGGGCTGTCAGAGACTCTGAGATTCCACTGCTGGGCTCCACAACAAAATGAGGGAATAAAGTACAGTCTTAAAGGACAGGGGTTTTAGTTCAACTAAAGTGGTCTTGAGAATCTCATTTTCCTACAAGTCCGAAGTCTGTGAAAAAAAATGTTAATCTTATTTCTTTTATTTCTGTTCATACACTAAGTGCTTATACTGAGAGGTGGCTGCTAATTTTAATGTTCACTTACTTATATAATGCTACATATAAGGTTAACATAAAATACCTAACAAATACAATTAGATAAAGAAAGGACTCAGAAGACATTTGACATACCACAGGGGTGAGGATTTTATACTCCTAAAGTCAATTAACTATAAATATATAACTTATTAAAACACTTTAAAAATCTACAGTATAAACTTTTTTGAAGTGTCGGTAGTAGCATTTTTCTTAACAATGTATGTCTTATTTATACCTATGTTTATTAAAGATTAGTATTTGTAGTATCTTCCTGATGAGGAGGGGCTCTTGGCACATGACAGCTGAAAGTTACCTGTGTGTGCACGCAACTGTGTGTATGTGTGTGTTTATGCATGCACACACACACATATATAATATACAAAATAAACAACAACATGGTTTTAAAGTGTTTTCAAAAGCATCATCACATATCACCCTCAACAACTCCAGAACAGTGGATTCCCAGACTAAAGCTAACAGGGTTGTATTTTATAGATAACGTGGGCAGAAGAAATAAATTCTAAGTTTTTGCAATCTTCCCCAAACTGAAACAGTTCAAAGGCTTCACAAGGACAAAAGAAACTACCCACTGCTCTTGGTTAATTTTTATGTTTAAACCCAAGAAAAGTTGCATATTGGGGCCGGCCCGGTGGCGCAAGCAGTTAAGTGCACGCGCTCCGCTGCGGCGGCCCAGGGTTCGCCAGTTTGGATCCCAGGCACGCACCAACGCATGGCTTGGCAAGCCATGCTGTGGCGGCGTCCCATATAAAGTAGAGGAAGATGGGCATGGATGTTAGCCCAGGGCCAGTCTTCCTCAGCAAAAAAAAAGAGGAGGATTGGCAGATGTTAGCTCAGGGCAGATCTTCCTCACAAAAAAAAAAAAAAAGAAAGAAAGAAAGAAAAGTTGCATATTAAGATTGACAGATTACACTGCAATAAAAAGTTACTAAAATAAAAATTTGACTGAATAGTTTACCCTTAAATCCTATAAGGATAGTAGTTAAAACTGCACTTTTCTTGAATATTAAAATACTAGAATTTACTAAAGCCCTATTGCCTTTATTCTCTTGCCTCCTGATTTTTATTGGTCCTAGAAATTAGTATGAATTATGAATTATGAATAATAAATCAAGAAAGAATCCAGGCTATTGTAATTAAGACTCTTCTGCCTTCTCTATCTAATTGCAAATGAAATAAGCAATTACAATTAGAAAACATGTACCATCTATTATAATAAATTAATATGTACTATCAACATTTTAAATGTTTTCACTGTAATAGCCAACAAAACCTTTTTAAAATGACTGCACGGATTCCAGACTGCTTCTTGCCCCAAGTGCAGACTGAAGGCTGTTTGGCCAGTTTAAGAAAGGCATCCACCAGCTGCTGTTTCTGTCCACTGGGATTCACCAAGTGGAAGGTCTTTGCCAGGGTTTTTAGTTCAGGAGCAGAAAGTAGTTCAAGCACTTCAGAGAGTTCTTGCAACTCAGATTCTGAAATGGTTAAAAGAAAAGTTAAAAATAGTTTTAAAGAATTTTATTATTTTCCAGCTTTATTTACTTTAAGCAGAAGGAAGCTTAGTCAGATGCAAATGAAATGAAATTCTACTGTAGAAATCTTAATTAGCTTGCCACACCAATTATTAAAAAATATGGAAAATAGACATCTCATAAAAGTTATAAAATAATAGAACCTCTCACTAAAAAGTAAAGGAAAATCGAATAAAGACACATATGGATAGCCATTATGGTTTGGGCATCCTCCTTAAAAGTTTACTGGTATACTCACGCTTTCTAATCACAAAACTTCCAAAAGAGGTCAGAGAGTCAATTGATCATCAGCTTTCCTCTCTCCCCACAGGCCTCTGGCTGGGAACTCCTTCACGGGTCCACTCATTCAATATACATGTATACATCATGCTAGTATGGGATCCACACACCGTTCTCGACCCATGGGATTAGCTGAATCAGACCTGGCTGGTCTCTGCCTGAAGGCATGCACAGCGTAAGGCATTACCTTCGTCCTCCATTCAGCAAATACTTACTGGGTGTATATGCATGCGAGGAAATGTTCTACGGACCTGGGCACACCACAATGAACACACCAAGGCCTTGCCTACACGGAGCTTACCTCCTGGCATAATAAATAAGTATATATGTCAGGTGGTGACAACTGCTACAAAGAAACCAAACCTGGGTAAGGCCAAGTGAACATGCAGGGGGGGTGACTGTATCTATCTTACATGGGGTGGTTAGGCAAACCTCTGCCAAGGTGACACAGAGCAGCCACAGGAAATGAGGGGTGAGCTGTGTGGCCGCAGCACAGTGGGCAAGAGAAACAGCCAGAGCCAGGTCCCACAGGGCTGTGAGGCTCAAGGGCAGGACTTGGACTTGACTGAGTGCAACGGCAACCACAGGGATTCTGGTTTGTTGCTTAAAGGTTATTTACAGGGAAGTCAAGGCTCACCTGCAGCAGTCAGCTGGCAGACTTATGGAATTTGCACCAGATCTTCCAAGTCACGTGGGAACATAAGCTCCCAGGTGACCCTGATGGCACTGATGTGTGGGAAGGCGTGCTCCAGAGGGCCCCATGTGCCACTGCCTAATCACTCACAGTCAATCACATTCCCTGAGCCTCCAGGCCCCTCCTTCAGCTTTCCTGTCTCCACCCTCTCCAGGCCCCCCCCCCACTCACCCTGACTTCATTCACTTACTGCTCTCCACTACACACTCTGCCACACACAAACCATCTGGCTTTGGCTTCATTTGCTTATTTCGGTCTAAACTGTCAGCAACTTGAACTCAAGACTCACATCTATCATTCTCCTTATACCTAAGTTTCTGGTACAATCTTGTACTCAAGACTTAATGAATGCTACTGACAAGACAACCAAGGTTATCTACCATTCCCATAGGCTTAAGTCAATTAAACGATTCTTGAGGCAATCAACTTGTAAACTCCAAGACCTGTATGTGTGTGCATGTGGGGGTAGATGAAGTTTTCAGAAACAGTATTAGCTTCACACAAACCATCTTTATTCTATCATAAAGATGAGGAATCAGAATAAGATGATTTGAATTCTTGCCGGAAGGAGAGAGCTGAGGAGGGAAGAGTTTCTTCTGCGGCACACATTCACATATCTATCCCTAGGTGACTTTATGGTCCAAAACCTGTGACAGTCTAAAAACCAATAGCAAACAATCTCCCATTATCCTAGTACTCTTAACCCAGGCTAAGAATGGCTTTAACATCACACGAATAATTTGTTGCCCTAAGAAGATTAAAAACTCAATTAAAAAGCAGACACAATTATTATTTCCCAGGCATCAACCAGGAGATGTCACCATACTAATACCACCATGACCCTGCAGAAATTTAATTCTTCATGTTGTTATTTTCATTTCACAGTTCCTTCGATGAATCATACCTGTCTGCAGAAAGCCTGCTTGCTTCAATTCTCCAATCACGGGTGTTAAGTCAGAAGCAATCTCTTCATATTCCAATTTATTCATCTTAATCCAGCTGAATTTACGTTGAAAAAGTCTTACATATAACTTCTGACCACTAGCTGCAATAAAAATAGTGAAAAATATTATCTTTCTTCTCAAAAACAACATACAAATATCATTTACTTTTTAAAACTGAGGTGAGTAAAATATACTCTATTAGAAATACACATATGCTTACTCAACTGATCTTCTAAGAAAATCTTTTTCTTACTTTGGAAGATGTAATTTATTTCAAATAGCAAGTCCCTGTGGGGATGTCTCCTTGCCCCCCATGCCTGTCATCAAAGGACAGGAAGAACATCCAGGATGGAAAGCCCCGGACCAGCTGTGCCACTTCTGAATTGTGTAAAAGTCACTGAACCTTACTGAGACTCCATTTCCTCTTCTGTTAAAAGAAGGACGGGGGGCGGGGGGAGGCAATAATACCATCTTCCCAAAGTTGGTGGAAAGATTAAACAAGATGAGGTATTCGGTGACTGGTGTAAAAAGGAGGAAAAAATTCCAACGTTGGTAATGATTACTGACAATTTTAAAAGTTGTAAGAACCAACTTCCTCGTTTTCAATTGTACGAAAGCACAGAGCCAACTACACAAATGTTCGCATGAATGCAACCGGCACCCAACCAAAGACCCGTGACTACTCTGGATAGAAGAGTCAATGTGGTGTCACCAAGTCCATGTTCTGGTGAGGATAGCACGAGGAGAGACGGAAGCTGAGTGGATACTTTATACAACTGTGCCCAGAGAAGTATCCTCCCATGTTCAAAAGAAACACAAGGAACACCATAGTATTCCACTCTGTGAATTTATAACAAAAACCTTTCTCTTAAACACTAGTAGTAATGTGCAGGATTTTTTTTTTTACTCTACTGAGGAGTCAGATCTGGCTACATATGACTGGAGGACAGTGTGGCTCCGAAGTAAGCTTTTCCTACCTCAGAAGGGACTCAGTTTCATAGAGCCATCATGGCCCTTTGGATTAGCAGCGCGACAAGGATGGCTTTTGTTCCAAACCTGCACTATGCGCTTACAGCCACCTCTGGCTGCCAAGGAATTGAGGCATGGACGAATATTTTTAAATGTACCAATTTAGCCTGAAAGTTTCCATTTCCTCCACACCCTAACTTTAAAAGGCAGAGTCTAGGAACCTAAAATATTGTTGGAGGAAAAAACATGCCTCAATACATTTTGGTTTGTTTCTCATTATTTTACTTTCATTTTGGAGAAAATGGTCTGTGAAAACAAAACAGCCTAATAGTAAGCTTGATTACTTGGTCAAAATGCAAAGCACACTTTTCTAAGTCACATTGCACTTTTTTTTAAATCTGGAAAAGGTTGTTTTACAACCATCAAATATACAAAGAAAAAACAGGTGCTTTCATTATAACCAAAGCCCGGCTGGTAAGGATGATATGCAGGAGCAGACATCACCAGGCACAAAATCTTGTCTCTTTTACATGCATATCCTTCTCTAGATGAACCCTGTAGTAGGCTCTGATTCTCACGAGGACTCCCAGAGGACTCCCAAAACCACACTGACTCCTTGTGGCCATTAGTTTACTGCCCATCACACCATGGCCCAAATCAGGACAGCAAATGGGAAACAAAAACTTGAAAGCAAACAGGCTTAAGATACCTGACAATTGATAAAACTTAGTCACAGTTCCCTTCTCATCTTCATCAAAGAGCATCTTATCATCTTCATTCTCAAACACGGCTTTCAGCACCACGAGGAAACTCCGAAGGTAGTAGGGATGACTTGGTGGTGCTGGAACTGTTTCACCAGGAATGTCACAGCTTGACCCCTGCTCCAAAGGAATTCTGCGAGTGATTTCATTCTTTAAGCCACTGCCACCTTCCAGAGGAAGGTCTTGGATGTTACTCCATTCAGTAGCACCACATGTAGAACTGTGAGAGTCTGCCTCCCAATCGGACAACTGTGTTTTAGCTTCTGAAGCAACAGCCATTTTTACCTCTTCACAACTACCTACCTCACAGTTTTCAAGACCTTTATCGTCTACTCCTTTGATACTCTCCTGCTTTGCAAGACTGTCCTCTGAAGTAGACTGTAATTTATTCCCAAGAGTTAAATCTGGTGAAAATAACACGGGAGCATTATCTGAGAAGGCAGGGGTCAGAGTTGATCTTCCACATTCCTGAGTAGCCCTTTGGCTTTCCAATTCCATTATTTTAGTGCCTTCTACAGTATGTTCAGGAGCACTCTGTTCCTTAAGAGAATCACAGGTAAACAAGTTTTCCTTTTGAGAACTGTTCTGCAAAATTTGATCTTTGTCCTCAGTGTCTGAACAGTTATCAACCAGGCTCCTACCCATGGTGGATAAGGAACTCTGTGGACTCTGACTGGCAAATTCTTCATTCTTATCTATTAATCTTTTAGCCTTTCTGTATCTTCTGGACAATTTTGATGACAGGCTTCCCAAAGGAATTACTTTCACGTTATGATGTCTCAGCTCATCTTGATTTTTGCACACCAAGCCACCATTACTTTTAAAGTAGGGGCTGGTCTGCTGTTTTATGCCCATTTTTGCTGAATCACTTTGGCCAGGGGTTAAATTTGTCTTTGATGGTGACAACTTCTTAGGTATTACATCTCCTAAGACAATATTGGTTATATCCACTGTGGGCACATTTGAATTCTTTAAGCCTGCATGCCCGGGGTCAACTGGAGCCATGTCATCATTGTTAGCACACATTTCATCAAGGTGCCGGTTTAAGCCATATCTCGGTACCATTTTACTACAAATGGGGCAGGCAAGTTTAGCAGGTGGTGCATTGTTAAAAAACGAAATAATAGAGTTAGATTCATTTTTTTTAGTTTTGCTGATTGATAAACTTCTACGAGGTTTTTTTTTCACAGGAGATTTCACTTCTGACATCATGAGCCTTAGAAAAACTAGGTGTTTCAAGTAATAAAACACAGGGTATCCCCAGGGGAAGAGAGCAATGGTTTACTTTTACTTCCCTGACTTGAAATAATAAACAGCGGGATTCTATTAGACTTCATGTTATTCGTTTAAACAATTTCTTCTTCCTACAAAATATAACATATGTGGATTAAAAACATTTTTAGGAATTCAACAACAGAGGGGGGAAAAGCTAGCTCTAAAACATGCAATGGCAGTATCTCCTGCGATAAGGAAACACCCTGGGCTTGGGATACAAGACCCAGGCTCCACTCCCAGCTCTACACGCAATCTCAGTATGACCCTTAGCCATAAAATGATGGCGGTGGATTTCGTAGGGATGATCTCTAAGACCTCTTTGAGATCTCAAATTACCTTGTTTTTAAAAAGGGAAATTTTGACTATTCCAGATCCTCACCACTGCATCAGTAAGGTTTGCGGGAGAAATAATGCCTTTCTGCGCGACCCCTAGGGTCACTCCTGCCTCACAGGCCTGCAGAGAAACGCCCCAGGTCGCAGGCATCTGTAAACACGCCGGGAGTCCGCACTACAGCTTCGGCCACGGATCCCCCGAGGCTCAGGTTGACCACAGCCGCGCACCTGGGATGCGCACTTGGGGCTTCACCACCGAGCCCGGGCCGCCCGCCCCGCCGCCCTCCTCTCACAACCCCCACCGCCCTCTCTCCCTCCCTCCGGGCCCGACTGCCTGGAGCCACCCGCTCTCCTCCCTCCCGACCCCGCCGCGCCCGCAAGCCCACCAGCCCGGCCGCACAGTCCCCAACCCGCGACCCCAGCCCAGCCGCCCCGCGCCTCCCACCGGGCTCCGCGCGCCCAGGCATTCCCAGCCGATCCCCGCGTCTCGGCTCGCACAGACTCGGCAAGCGGAGGCTCGAGTGATCGATCTCCTCTCCCTTCCACGTGCAAGGCTTCCTTCCATCTGAGGTGGCCGAGGCTGGCCGTGTCCTCGCGGGAGGCTCAGGCGCCTCTTTCTCTTCGCACCTGGAGGAGGCGGACCGCCCGGGTCGCCTCAACACGTGCACTCAGAGGGAACCTCGTTCCCCAGGCGGTGGGAAAGTTGCTTGCTGGAGGAGCATTAGCATTGAGTGTCATAGGGAAGCGGCCTCGTGGGAGAAGATGCAGGCATGGATGCTACTTAACCAGCGCCTGCGAGTCAGCGAGGAGCACGGCTCCTTGATACCATAGATGTGCAAAACCTCAAGAGCAAAGGAGTAATAAAATATAGTCAGGTAATTAGGGAGTGGTGAGTTTGGGGTATTTATTACTTTTGTTTTTAACATAGTTTAATTGTGAGGTTGTATAATTTAATTTATAATAACGGCTATGTTTAACAACTGAAAAATTACTGCAAGTTTGCCAGTTAGCTCTTGGTCACTGATACCAGCAGGTTCCAGCATCCACTTAGGTGACCCAGAATGTAAGCTTTCTGAGCTCAGGGGCTCTGTGTTTGTTGTCTTTCCCACAGCCTGCAACAGTGGCCAGCACCGTGTAATTACTCCACAAATATGTGTGGAAATGAACAAACCCAAGAGAAAAGGGACATGAATAGGGAATTCCTCAACAAATATGTGTCGAGTGCCTACCTCATGCCACATCATCTTCTTGATGCTGAAGATGTGGCCTTGAATAGAATGAGGAATGGGGGAAAATCCCTGCCTTCATGGAGAATACATTCTACTGGAGTGAGATAGAGAAAAAACAAAAAATAAATTATGTAGAGAATTAAAAGATGAGTACTTTGAAGAGAAATAAAGCCAGGAACATCATGGTGAGGGCGGGGAGGGGAGTTACAATCTGAAGGAGCGGTAAGGAAAGGCCTGAGTGAAAAGGTAACATTTGAGCAGACTTGAAGGAGTGGGTATTTGAGAGAAGAGTGGCTGTTTGAGAGCAGTGGGTATTGAAGAGAAGAGGATTGTTGACAAAAGAAACAGCAGCAGGGAGGGTACCCTGAGGTAGGAGCTTGCCTAGCAAGTCTGAGAACACCAAGAAGGCCAAGAAGTCTGAAGCAGAACTGAAGTGAGAGGTAGCAGAGGGCAGATCCTGTAGGGCAGGGGTGGCAAACTTTTTCTGTAAAGTGCCAGAAAGTAAATATTTTAGGCTTTGCTGGCCCTAGGGTCTTTGCTCATGCTCTGCTGTTGTAGTGTGAAAGCAGTCATAGACAATATGTAACAAATGAATGTGGCTGTATTCCAGTAAAACTTTATTTACAATATAGTCAGCTGATCATATTTGGCCTCTGGCTATAGTTTGCTGACAGCTGATAGAAGGCCTTTTGGGTCATTATATGGATTTTGGTATTTACTTCAAGTGATGTGGAGGGACCACTCTGCCTGTTGTGTTAAGCATAGGTGATGGAGGATGGGGGAAGACAAGGGTGAAAGTGAGAGTGGGAGCAGGGAAAACAGAAGGCTAAGGAAGTAATCCAAGGAGAGATGATGGTGGCTTGGGTCAGAGTGGTAGCACTGCAGTTGATAAGAAATAGTCAGATTCTGGATCCATTTATTTATATATTTTTTCCCCCCGAAGCCCCAGTAGATAGTTTTATGTCATAGCTGCACATCCTTCTAGTTGCTGTATGTGGGACGCGGCCTCAGCATGGCCGGAGAAGCGGTGCACGCCCGGGATCCGAACCCGGGCCGCCAGCATCAGAGGGTGCGCACTTAACCGCTAAGCCACAGGGCCAGCCCTCTGGATCCATTTAGAAGGTATAACCAACAGAATTTGTTTATGTTAAAGGATGTAAGGTATGAAAGGAGGGTAAAACTCAAAGGCTACTCTTAGGTCTTTGGCCTATCAGCTGGAAGGATGTAGGGGAAAGATCAAGAGTTCAGTTTTAGATGTGTGTCTCAGTCCATTCAAGCTGCTATAACAAAATACCACAGACTGGGTAGCTTATAAACAACAGAAATTTATTTCTCACAGTTCTGGAGGCTAGAAGTCCAAGACCAAGGTGCCAGCATGGCTGGGTGAAGGCCTTCTTCTAGATCCCAGACATCTCGTTTTGTTCTCATATGGTGGAAGGGGCTAGGGAGCTCTGTGGGGTCTGTTTCATAAGGGCACTGATAAATAAATGGCAAGCAATGGGATATAGTGGAGCATATGAGGAAGCCATTTGGTGTAAAACTAATTCAGCCTGAGCTTGTTTTTCCAAAAGGGCCTGTGGCCTTTGAACATGCATTGTATATCTGCTTTAAGCCATTAACATGTCCCAAAGACAAAAACAAATGCCCTTAAGATAAGGATGCAACTTCCCCCACATTGGCATATCCTTAAGGATAAGCATTTCTCCCTAGGCTAGGATTTAATTGCTGTACTCATCCTGTGACCAGCCAACTGGAGACAACGGACCTGCTACCTGCTGTGTCCGTCAATTGCTGTGCCAACAGGGCAACCTGACAGGGCAATCTCGTGACTATTGTAAAAGGGACATTGCAATCATATGTGATACATGCTCTTTGATGGTATATAACCACTCTGTACACCCCACTTCTTTGGTGCACTTCCTTCCTTGGGGAAGGAAGGCCCCAGGCTGTATGCTCCTCAAATTTGGCTCATAATAAACTCACTCCAATTTTGACTTATAGATTGATTATGGATTATTTGCATTGACAGCACTAATCCTGTTCCTGAGGACTCCACTCTTGTGACCTAAGCATCTCCCAAAGGCCCCACTTCCTAATACCATCACAATGGGCATTAGGATTGCAACATGTGAAATGTTGAAAGGACACAAACATTCAGACTGTAGCAGCATGTAAGTTTGAAATGCCAGTAAGACATTCTTGTGGATGAAAAGATACTTGAATTTATTAATTAAATAAGGTCAGGAAATATAAATTTGGGAGTCGTCAGGGTTTGTATGGTATTAATATATGGCACCAAGGTGTGACTGTACATAGAGAATCAAATGGCCAGAAGACTGAATGCTGCAATAAAAAGAGGAGGGGAGATGAGGGTGAGCCAGCAAAGGAGTCTGAGAAGATACCAGAGAGGAAGGAGGAAAACAGAGACTTGGCATCCAGAAAACCAGGTGAATGAAATGTGTTGAGGATAGAGGGAGTGTCAGATGCAGCTAGAAGGGAAGAACAGTGAGGACCGAGAGCAGCCATTAGCTCTAGCAATGTGGAGGGTATTTGGTAACTTTGACAAAAGCCATTGTTGTGGAATGGTGGGATGATTGAAGAGGATTCAAGAAAGAATGGGGAGACAGGGATTGGAGACAATGTTGGGACCCATTCAGAACCCCAAAGTTGGTATGAAGATTAATTTAAGCTGAAGCCATTTGGGATTCAACAGAAGCGAAAAGAAGCCTTCTTGGAGCTTCCCTTATCTGACTAAAAGCAGAAACTTCTAGGAAGTGAGGCTGCCATAAATTCCCTCTTTGGGGTGGCTTTTATCACCAGGAAGGAGACCAAGAGTAAACCTACCGTAAATTCCCTCTCCAGGGGAAGTTTAGGACCATGAAGAGGACAGACGGAAGGACCACTTGCACCTGCATGAAGGAACATTATCACAAACTTTCTTATCTCCCATTTGTTCTTCTAGAAACCTATTTGCTCTTTCCAAAAGGCCTTTTCTACCCACTTCTTTTTCTCTACTACGTTAGGTATATAAACCTCTAACTTTAACCATTTATCAATATTTACAATTCTTTTTTAAACTTCCATATGATACAAATAATTTTTCCTGTTAATCTGTCTTTTGTCAAGTTTAATTCACAGGCCCCTAGGTACTAAACGTAAGAGGGTAGAGGAAAAGTTTTTCCTCTCCAACAACAGGAAGTACAGACAACTCTTTCAAGAGGTTTTCTAGTGAAGGAGAGCAGAGAGGTAGGGCAGAGCTAAAGGAGGAAGTGGGGTTAAGAGGGTTGTTTATTTAAGATGGAAAAAACATCCAATGCTGGTGGGAATGATCAAGTAGAGTGAAAATTTGATGAAGCAGGAGAGTGAAAGGAGACTTGCTGGAGACGTGTTCTTAGGTAGGTGAGAGTATGGGATACAGTTCACAAGTGGAGGAGTTGGCCTTAGTGAAGAGTTCATCCATAGTAACAGGAGGCTAAGTGTGGGCACCAGTGGTGGTAGATGGCCAGATATAGAGCAGAGAACTTGAGGAAGTTCTCTGATGGCTTCTATTTTTTCAAGTCATCTGCTGAGAGTCAGGGTGGGGCAGAATGGTTGGAGATTTTAGGAAAAGGGGAAGTTCTGAAGTGGTCCTTTAGGAGTGTGGGAAAGGGAATGGGCAAAGGAAAGAGATAATCACTGCCAACAGCATTGAGAACCCACCTGAAGTTAGTGATCATGAATTTAAAGTGAGATCCAGCAACAGAGTTGCATGTTTTTCTTGAGCCACATTTAGCCACACAGGTGCAGACAGAGAGAAGGTACAAAGATAGATTTAATCATAGTTGGGTTTTTTTGCCAAACAAGTATGAAGAAGCAAGAGAAAAGCAAGAGAATTGAGGGTTTATGCAAAGAAATAATTAAAATGATGGCTAAGGATGGAGTGCAAGCATGCAGGCGATGGTGTACAAGGGACAATGAACAAATGGTCGGATGAGGGGACTGAATGTCCCAGTTGGGTTAAAGGATCATTCAGCTGGGATTTGAGAGTGAGTGAGCTAGTGGGATAGGAGGTGATGGTCAGAAAGCGGGATGTTTGGAATTAGGATAACGGAGGAGGTGCAGTTATAGAAATCACATTCAACTAGTATGAGATCACACACGTGTATGCCTGAGTGGGGTGCAGGACAAGATCACTGAAGAGGAGGTCAGGGAACTGAGAAGCCAGGGTAGGAGAGGGATCATGTACGTGTACATTGAAATCATCAAGAATTAAGACAGGACTAGTTTAGAGAGTGACAGTGTGCAGGGAGCTAAAAATCATCAAGGAATGAGAAGTGATTGTGGTGGTGGAAGGACAGAGAGGTGGTTGGTAGATGACTGTAACAAAAGAGAGCTAGAAATATGACCTAATGACTTGAGATTCAAAGATGGGAATGGAGAGGTTTAGGGAGGCAGAGAGAGTGTTACCAGACCAAACATGGGTCCCTTCTTGGGAGTTAAACCAAACTACACCAGAAGTAGTGGTTTCACAAAGTAGAATTTTTATTTGCAGCATGCAGCAAAGAAAAACAGAGACTATAAGGAATAATTTCACAAAGCTATGGCCCCCTTAGCATGAGGAGGTGGGTACCTTTATTTGGGGCAGGGAATGAATATTCAAGCGGGAAGTTTCATCATCGCATGAAGAGGTCGGCATAAGCTTGCACATGCGTGGTTTGAAATCATATTTTCATATACATGGCACAACCTAAAAATGGCTGCCTTGCACCTCCCAGAGGAGGAGAATTTACAATGTTAATGAGGGCAGGTTACTTGAGTACAACTCTTGGCCTATCTATGCAGGTGCCAGTCTTGTGGTTGTGGTCTGGGCCAGCCTGGTCTGGTTCAGAGCAGCTGGGTCCAGGGAAGTTGTCACTTAGAGCTTTTTCCTGGAACATAGCTGAAAACCGCATAAGCTCAAGGCCCCAAGGTATTAGATAAAGGAACACCTGCACTTTTCAAGAAGACAAGAGAATTGGGTCAAACACAGAGGTTAGAATTTAGGCGAGACAAGAGAAGCAGATTAGTGTCCATGTCTGGTGACAAGAGTGGTCTGGAAGTGGCATTGAGAAGCAAGGGGAACTAACCTATCCACCTCCAGGTCAAGTGAAGACTGGGGAAAAACAACAACAACAACAACAACAACAACAGCCACCATTTGAAAAAGCTGCTGAAGAAGCAATGTCCTTGAGGGAGATTCTGGTTTTTCTTAGTTGTAGGGATTAGTAGACTTTTTTATGCTATAGAATCATTTCCTGGTGTGGTGAATCTTATGTTCCCAGTTTCAAAATAATATTTTGTTTTTTGTTTTTTGTTTTTGTGAGGAAGACCAGCCCTGAGCTAACATCCGATGCCAATCCTCCTCTTTTTTGCTGAGGAAGACTGGCCCTGGGCTAACATCTGTGCCCATCTTCCTCCACTTTATATGGGACGCTGCCACAGCATGGCTTGACAAGCGGTGCGTTGGTGCACGCCCGGGATCCGAACCGGCGAGCCCCAGGACTCCACAGCAGAGCGTGCGCACTTAACCGCTTGCGCCACCGGGCTGGCCCCTCAAAATAATATTTTAAATTCATAAAATAGGCAGACTTCTGCTTCCAGCTAAGACAGAATAAAAGGAACCAGAGTTACTCTCCTGTTTTAAACAACTAGAAGACCAGACAAAATATGATGAAATAATGGTTTTCAGACATTTGAAAGAGGCAGTGCAGAATTGTGGTCCCTGAGAGAGGGAAACAAGCGAAACCAATGACTGTACAAGCTCACTGTTTGAAGGCAGCTTCTAGGCCACAGCACAGGGTCTTGCTGAGTTTAGACAGAGATTGGGATTCAGGGAGGCCACGGTGGGTGGCTGGAGCTTGTGGGGCAGAATACCTGAGAAGAGGAAGCTGCACCTCTCCAGTGCTCCAGAGAGCTACAGGGCGGGGCCCCTTGAGACTTTGGCTGAATAATGTTCTACATATACTTAGAGCTAGAGAAAGATCCACCAGAGAATAGGCAGACCAATTCCCAGAGCCCTGGACTAAATGCTGCCCTACACTCACCCTAATTAAGCTAAAAGTAAGTCTCAAAGGATACAACTAATTCCAAGTAATGGAACTGCATGGCAGAACAAAATTCAACACTATTTATGGGAATGCAGTGAATCCAGTACCCAACGCAGTAAATGTTGTAC
This sequence comes from Diceros bicornis minor, assembly GCF_020826845.1. Classification (NCBI taxonomy): domain Eukaryota; kingdom Metazoa; phylum Chordata; class Mammalia; order Perissodactyla; family Rhinocerotidae; genus Diceros; species Diceros bicornis. The sequence continues at coordinate 78,707,823 of NC_080744.1, forward strand.
CACACTGAGGAAAATCTGGCTAAACTATTCAATAAATGGTTTCTGAGAATTGGTTACCTATGTGGAAAAATGAAATTGGATCCCTATCTATCTCACACCAAATACAAAGATCAAGGCTAGAAGGATTAAAGTAACAAATGTGAAAAGCAAATCTTCAAAACTTCTAGAAGAAAATATAGGAGAATAACTTTATTGTCTTGAGGGTGTTATAGGATTCCTTAAGACAAAAAGTGCTAACCATAAAATAAGAGATGGATAAACATCACTATAGTTAAATTAAGAACTTTCTAGTAATGGCCATTTCCATTTCTAGTAATGGCCAATGTAGCTTATATTTCATTGGGCTAAAAATCTTGCTGATAACAAGTATAAACAATGCAAAAATTTATAAACAATATAAAAATTATATAAATAAATGTTTGGCTATAATTTTAAACAAATTATAAGGAATGATAAACACAATGTAAAAAAAAAAAAAAAAAGCCTATTTGAAAACACTGGAGAATGACCAAAAGCAGGCAGCAACTGGAGGGTAGTAGTAAAAATAATTATTGTAGGGTTTATAACATGTAGATGAATTAAAGGTGACAACAATAGCCAAGAGGATGAGAGTGTAAATGTAACTATATTGCTGCCAGGGTCTTATATTTTATATGAAGTGGTAAAATATTAACTCTAAGTAGACTGTAATAAGTTAAGGATGCATATTGTAATTCCTAACCTACAAATTAATGCAAAGAGGTAGAGCTAATACATTAATAGAAAAATTCAAATAGAATATTAACATATTTTATTATTTTATTTGATTAAAAAGTAGGAGAAAAGAAACAGAGGAATAAAAGCAGAAAGGAAGAAGAGAAAATAAATAGCAAACTGGTAAAACCAAATACGACCAAACCAACAATTACATGAAATGTGCATGGACTAAATACTCCAATTAAAAGATAGAACTTGTCAGATTAGACTTAAAAAGCAATCCCTAACTACATGACATATATGAGAGATACAGGCAATTTGAAAGTAAGAGAATGGAAAAAAATATATTATTCAAACACTGATCAAAAGAGTGTAGCACCATATTGAAAGTAGACTTCAAGACAGAGAGCACTACCAGAGAAGAAGAGGTCATTTTATAAAGTCAAAAGGATCAATTCATGAGGAAGACATAAAAATCATAAATGGGTATGTACCTAATAACAGGGCTTCAAAATACATGAAGCAAAAACTGACACAATTAAAGGAAGAAACAGACAAATCCACAATTCTAGTTAGAGATTTTAACATCCTTCTCTAATTGATAGAACGAAACCAAAAAAAAGTCAATAAAGATAACTGAACAAAACTATCAAAGCTTTGGACTAATTGAAATACAGAACACTACACTCAACAACGGTAGAATGCATATTTTTTTCTTTTCCTGGTGGTATAAGTTTAATAATTATGAAACTATTTGTATATTCTAGGCTTGAGCAAATGAATAAATATATGGAAGATAACGGGAGCAAGATTTCTCACTGTTGGAAAAGGCGTTACAAATCTGGAAAGAGTGAAATCTAGAATAAAATCTGCAGTAGTATTGGATTCAAATTGAAGGTATTGGTATGAACTCATGCATGGAATACAACACACACACACACACACACACGTGCAAAACCCCAGTTTCCTAGCTCTGTCTATTGAGTGGGCCCAGTAGCAATGAGCACACATAGCACCTAGATCTTTGTTTGGAAATACCATTCTCCACTAAGAGGAACCAGGGTTCTTTGGAAAAATGGCTGATGCCAGGGAAAGTACAGGATAAGCCTGGAACATTTTGTTGCACCAGAAGATAAAGAAATGCTCAAAGAATGATGGGAGCATATAAGGCTCAGGAATCAGCCTTTTTTTAAATTGAAATATACTTGATACATAACATTGTGTAAATTTAAGATGTATAACATGTTAATTTGATACACTGATGGAAGGGCCCTTCATTCGACAAGTCAGGGATAATTGGAGCATCAGAAGTGATAAGAAAGGATTATAAAGCATTGAATGATAAAAAAAATCTGAGTCTAGTGAGATAAATGAGAAAGTGACATGGTCAAAACCTTGTTTATGACTCATTTTACAATTTCCATGAGAACTCCACTCAGTCTCACATGCCCGTACTTGCTCAGTCTCCTCTGGCTGGGAGTGAAGGGATTTACCTCAGGAGGTGATCAATGACTTTAATCCCCTGCCTACATGTGTTCCTTGAGGCATACTGTACCTTGGAATGCAAGGCCACATCTCATCCATCTACTCCCATGCCCTGATCTTTGAGACTAATCAGATCACCTAATACTTTCTCTTTTGACATTTCTTTAGAGTAGTAAAAATAGCTAAAATTAATATATAATGGTCCCACACAGACACTTCCATGCAGCTCTTTACTGCCCATGGGTCCTGTCCCCATGCTGAACACAAAATAAAGGTGAACGAACAAACGAGCAGCTCGTGTCTGAAAATTCTTTTTCGACTCTCAACTCAGCAGCCCCGCTTCAAAGGGAAAGCTCTTCCTTACAGTAGAATGTCAATTGATACAGAAGAAATGATGGAGTTAGAAAATCATCAATGGATGCTAAAATTTGTGAAAGTTTGGTGAGGAACAGGATATTTACAGTATCAAAGTATCTCCCTCACAAGTTGCTTACTAATTAAAAAGGAAAAGTAGTAACTTTATGTGGGGAAACCTGGCAGTTCTCACTTTAAGAAACTGATTGTTTTCCTCACCAGCTTGGTGGACACAAACTGCTATCTTGAACCTCTGTATATGCGGTACTGAAGACACACCAGTGTTATGGTTTTCATGCCAAAGATGTATAACCTGAATCTAATCTTGAGAAAACAGACAAATCCAATTTTTAGGAACATTCTATAAAATAACTGGCCTGTATACTTCAAAAATGTTAGAGTCAAGAAAGACAAAGGCAGGCTCAGGAACTGTTCCAGATTACTGGAAGCTACAGACATGACAACCAAATACAATGAGTGATCTTGGAATGATCCTGGACAAGGCAAAAAGAGCTATAAAGGATATTATTGGGACAACTGACAAATTTGAATACGGACTGTGGATTAATAGCATTGTATCAATGTTAAATTTCCTGATTTTGGTAATTATACTGTGGTTACATATTAGTGAATATTCTTAGGAAATACATGCTGTTGTATTTAGGGGGAAAAGGCCATGATGTCTCCAACCTGCTCTCAAATTGATCAGAAAAAAAGAAGGAATAATAAAGCGAATGGGACTAAATTTATTGGAATTTTTCTGTAACATTAAAATATCAAAATTAAAAGCTAGTTAAAAATGATAGAAAAGAAACCATTAACAAAATGCTCAATCTCATTAGTAGAAAAGCATAAATTAAGACCACAGAGATATGTCATTTTATACCCACAAGAATGGCAAAAAAAAAAAAAAAAATTTTAATCCTGCCAATACCGAGTGCTGACAAAGATATGATTAAGTGCAAATTTGTACAACTACCTTCAAAAACAACTTGGCATTATCTTTTGGACTTTCCACCCAGCAATTCTAAAGTACATCAGAGGCTAGAGCATAGATTAGCACCGTATGGGAAGAGGATGTTCAAAACGGCTTTATTCATAATAGCGTAAACTAGAAGTAAATGTCTTCAAGAGAATGGGTAAATAAAATTGTAAATATGCATAGTCTTATGCAGCAGTGAAAATGAATGAACAGCATTATGGATGAATTTAGGGAAATCAACAGTGAAGAAGCAAGCCACAGATGAGTACATATACTATTATTTTCATAAAATTTAAGTACTAGCAAAATTAAAACATTGACTAGTATACATGCATATGTGGTAAAATATATACAAATGTGAAGGAATGATAAACACAATTCAGAACCATGGGTCTCTCTTTACGTAGGTAAGTGAAGCAGACAGAGAAGTACAGAGTATTGTTCTGTGTTTTAGGTAAAGGGTGGTTTCACAGATGTTATATTATGCTTCTAATTTATATAGAAGTATGTAAATATTCCACCAGAATGCACACTTCTTAAGTGTAGGACTTATATGTTTGGTTCAGTTATATCCCTGGTTCCTAGAACAGTGCCTGGCACAAATCAAGTATTTAAAATGAATATAACCTTTAGAATATGTTGATACAAATAATCCATAATCAATCTATAAATCAAAATTGGGGTGAGTTTATTATGAGCCAGATCTAAGGACTAGCCTGGGGCCCTCCTTCCCCAAGGAAGGAAGGGCACCAAAGAAGTGGGGTGTACAGAGTGGTTATATACCGTCAAAGAGCACCTATCACATATGATTGGAATATCTCTTTTACAACAGTCACGAGATTGTCTAGCCTGCCGAGCTGGCACAGCAAGTCATAGAGCAATTGACGAACACAGCAGGTAGCAGGTCTGAGGTCTGCAGCTGGGTGGTCACAGCAGGTCAGCAATCAACCAGTAGTCTAGAGAGAGATGCTTATCCTTAAGGAAATGCTGATGTGGGGGCAGTTACTTTAAGGGCATTTGTTCTTGTCTTTGGGACACAGTAAATACTTAAAGCAGATATACAATGCATGCTCAAAGGCCATATCTGGCCCTTTTGGAAAAACAAGGGAAGGCCGAATTAGTTTTACACCAAATGGCTTGCTTCCTCATATGCTCCAATATATCCTATCTGCTTGCCATTTATTTATCAAATGTATCAAATATTACACTAAAAAGGTAAATGAACTGATACACCTCCCCTAGATGTGAGGGTAAAAAGGGAAGATAGATAAAAGTGATTTTAACTCTGCAAATATCAAACTGCCCTTCGACAGATAAAACGAATCATCACTCCAGGATCAAACATCCTGATCCTGACAAATTATTATGAAAGAAACAATCGAGGCAAAGAGAACTATGCTAGCAGTGAGTGGGGACTGGCAAATTGTCTGAATTTAAAAAGAAAATAGGAACTCCTAGGGCCATATAATACTCAAATCACCACTGGAAAAAAAAATGACCTTTTCCCTAAGGCTGGAGGGAGACCAGGGGGTTACTCAAACTGTTAGTTTAGAAGACAAAGGCACACTGGTGAAGAGAACTCTATCTGAATACAACGTGAAACAAATCACCCCTTGAAACAAATCACCCCTCAGTACTGACTGGGGCTCAGTCCAGCCACATGCAGCCCAGGTCTACCCCAAGTGGCCAGTAATTCCTGAATTAGTAAGCAGGAATGCAGAGTACAAACCTCCACAGGCTCGCCTTGACGGCTGTATTGTCCTCTGTAGAGGAAAACCTACAAGGGCTTTCCCTATTGCTTTAACTGAAGCTTAGTTCTCATTTTCCACCCAGGCTTAAGGCATTTCCATCAAAGCATAATATGAGATCCCAACAAAAAGCAGTTTTCCCTGGATGGGGAGGTTGAAACAAAGAGTACTGGTGGTCAGGGAAGACTCTCCACAGACTGCCAGTCTAGCTTCCTGGCTGTGTTCACCTTCTATCACATCAGGATCACAGCTGTCCTCTGTGCATCTGACCGGACGCTGCTCTATAGCCTAAGTGAAACCTTTGGTCAGGTGACATCATATCATCTCCCAAGGGGAAAGACATAAGGCCAAAAATCTCAATTTTGTGAAAGGATGACAGGGGAGTGGGAGAAGAAAATCAAGACTCTAAAGAGTGAGGACCTCTGCTGTAGACAGCTGGTTGTGACGGCGTGGCCGGCTCCTGTGCCCTTCTCAGCCTGCAGGCCAGCTCTTGCTCAGCAGCTGGCATGCCCGAGCTGGCCTTCACCCTGGCCCTAGCGAGAGCACACTGCGGGAAGGGCCTTGGGAACTAGGTCCCGCCTCACACCCAGAGAAAGCAAGACAGGGCTTTCCAGAGACAGTCTGGAGTTTTGTCTTTTCAAACTGGAATTCTCAAATATCTGCCATCTGTGCAAAGAAAAGTTCTCAAAAATTTTATTATGAAACAAAACAATGACAGAATATAAGCTTACACATTAATATTTACATTATATTCAACATATATTACAGCTTTAACTTATGAACAGAAATATCCTGTCTTTTCTTCTTTTTCTTCTCCGTTTTCTTTGCATCATTGATTTGCATTTTGACTTGATCTTGTAACTTAGAAAAGAATGCTTGAGAGGACTTTAATGCTTTGTCTTTACCTTCATCCTGCAATTAAAAATAATACATGCTCATGCTATAAAACATGCTCATGAGTAAAAGAAGCCAAGTGATTACAATGCATAAAAGTATACATATGAAAAGGGACTAGAAGAAATTATGAGAAATTAAACTAGTTAGCATGGAGGTGTCATACACATTCTATGCTGCTGCACTGTTCTTGTTATTTAAAAGAGAAGGGAGTCAAGAAAAACTACTGCCACAACCCAGGGGACTGTGAGGACCTTCCATTAAAAACCCGAGAGAGGGAAGGCTGCTATTCCAGCCAGTCACAGGAGGCCTCTCCTCCCCAGGCGGGCGTGGGCAGGCAGTGTTGCTGGCTCAGTGGCTCCAGTCGAGCACCGTCACCTACAGCTCGCCATCTGCTTCCTACCAAAGGCCCCCTTCAGTAGTTTTCTTTCCCACACCCTTACCTTTAGTAGCGAAGCTCTGCCTGTTTTGGTCAGCTGTTTTATCTTCTCTGAAGCCACTGCCTTCGTGTATTTCCCTGCTTGGTCTGGGTTGCTCTTTTCAAGCAGTTTTCTCCGCTTTTCCTTCTCTTTTATTTTCATATGCTTCTGATATTTCTTTTTCCTCCGTTCTCGTTTCTTGTCTGTAGCTGTTTTCTCAGCAGCTGTTTTTATATCTCCAGCTTTATTTTTTTCCTATTAAAAAATAACCACCAGCATGAGAGTTAATCTAACCTAACATCAACTCAGGGAATTGGAAGAGAAGCAATTCCACAGAATGTGGCTGATGGGCTGTATGTCTACAGCCAAGTGTGTGTACACAGAGCAATCCCCACCTGTGTTTCAAAGAGCTTTGGTAACTCAGCTCTTTGAGACCTGGAATGCATTCTCTGACAGAACAGACTCTTATAGTGGCGGTTCAGTTCCCAAACTACTTCACAAAGGCAGCCTGGAGAGCTCAGCTGTCAAGCTGCCAGTCCTAGAGAAGCAAGTCCCCACAGCACTTAGATTCCAGCCTGGGCTCCAGGGACACGCCTGAGGCAGCCCCAGTGCTAAGCTGCTGATGACAGCCACTGAGCTGACAGCAGGGGCTCCCAGAGACAGAAGGGAAACATCTATCCAGTGAGAATCAATTTCCTCTCTTTCCTCCTCAGCTGCCAGCCTAGCCTGCCCAGGCTGTCACTTGCAGAGGTAGCAGAGGTTCTGAAGGGGTGGGTGTGGGTGTAGCAAAGCAAGTGAGGAGGGAAAAAAGAGGGCCATGCTGCTTGGCCAGCCAGGAAGACGAGGCTGGCAGAAACCATCATTACCGTGTAAGGCATGAGCTTCAATGTTCACAGGGCAGAGACTGCCTGCATTCTTTCAATACCCATGTGCTCTATTCCAGACCCCGATCCCATTACTCATAATCATTAAATGGATAAAATAAGGGGGAAAATGCTGATAAAGGATTACTAATGTACAACCAATTTGTTTTAAATCTAACATCACTGCTAGTATTCAAACTGGATTATAACAAGATACTGATACTGGATTATTTACAAATAGCTTTTATAATAATTCTTATACCTGCACCCTCATAATAATAGCTGATTATAGAAGACTGGTATTTGAATATTATATAACATTATTAGTTTGATTATACTTAGAAACTGCTGATACATCAGAATAAAAACTACAAACTCAAGGAAAACGACCTTAAATAAACAGAGACCTGGCTATAAACAACTAATTTATAAACAGATATTTAACGTCTCAACATTGGCTTCTTACCTTGACTTCCTCTGGCGCCAGGAGAGCTGCGTCGCTAACGCTCACTGGGGCCACCTCCTCCATGGTTATGGCTGGCAGATTTGAGACAACTTTAATCTCTGGAACAGGCTAGAAAAGAGACACTACATTTAATAGGAAGAACTGTTTTGGAAAACTAAAATGGTATCAAAATAAATCAAACCTATCAATTATAAAAAGGAGAAAAGAATGCAACACTAACTGAAGGACTATTTGTTTTTTTTCTTTTTTTGAAAGAACTACCCAAGAAATTCAGACATTAAAACCTGTTTCATAGTGATCATGGTAATAAAAGGACAAGAGTGATGATTTATCTAACACTTACACTAATGTTCTTTACATCTAACTGACACACCTCTGTGAGGGGCAGCTGGGGACAGGGACTGTTGGCCAGAGTGGAGTAAAGGATGAAGTGTGGGAAAGAGCAGGTGTCCTGGAGACAGCGTGGAATTGAGACTCAGGAGAAAGGGGCTCTACAGCAAAGCGCATCACTGCCTCCTTCGCACACTCATTCTCCTTGTCACAGCCCTATCCTGTCCATCTTCCAGTTAACTGGGCAGATATGTGCCCCAGGAAACTACAGAAACAACAAAACAAGTCATAAACACAACAGAATCTTGGATTCTAAGTAAGAGAAAAATGTCAGAGTGTGGAACAAATCATTTCTTCCACTGGACCACTGTTCAACTATTTACGGGAAACAGTGTGTTCCATTCCACAATTTAAAGAGAAACATGGAGAAAATGGAGACAACTCAAAAAAAATAACAAAAAAATGATGACTAAGGTTAACAGAGTCTACAGAGATGGCCCCTGAAGTACCAGCCTGAGGGGGAACCTATATCAGAAATTCTACATTTCTGAAGAAGAAAATAAGTAAGACAGGCTTTTAAACTGGGGCAGGCAGACACAAATACATTCATTTTTCAATTCCAAGATTCCAAGGAATGTCTGAGTACTTCCCCACGTCAGGTTCTATGCTAGTGTGATGAGCACAGCAGTGAAATGGCAGTGAACAAAATACATTCGTGCTGGCTTGAAAATGAGTAGAGAACAATGAACAATCAACCAAAGACTGCAATTGTGCTATGGTGCAATGAGGGAAAGGAGCAGAGTAGGGACAAATGCAGAGAGAGGGAGGGGGCGTTTGGTGTGAGACTTCAGAGATAGGAAGGAGCCAGCCATGGAAAAGAGGAAGGGCAGCCTAATGGGCCTGGGGGAGAGCCCAGCAGGAAGGCACAAGGAAGGAGGCACTTCGCCAGCTGAAGGTACCAGAAGACCAGTATGGCCGGGGGATAGCAAGTTACGGAGACTAGAGGGGTGGGAAGGAGCCTTCTCATAAGGCACGGGAAGGGATGGAGTCCTTCATATCAGTAAGACTTTTTTCACAGTAAGACCTGCTGGCCAAGAAGGGTTGAGAGATTTCTCTCTTCCCTTCATCTGTTTATTTTACACAGCCCAAACTGTACACAGCCCAAACTAGGCACTTTGGGAATCTAAAGATGGTTCCTGCCACCAAAAACTTACCATCATATAAATTACACCTCAATTAAACAAAAACAAAAAAGCAGGTGATAAAAGCTGATTGTCTGTTTGAGAAGACAAAATACTCGCACAGAAAAAATCACCTAACCATTCAAGAATCAGAAAGGATCTTGGAGATTACCACTTCTGTATAGATTAAATGTGAAGCGATCTGCCTAAATCACAAATCTAGTTAGGGGCAGAATCAGACTCAGGTTTCTGACTTCTAGACTAGTCCCTGATTCATGACATCCCATTTCCGGACAATACCACAAGAGACACCAAGGGGCGATAGGTGAGCAAGCACCAAAAGGATGGTACAAGCATGTTGCATGGCTTCACAGAAAGTGGTGAGTAGGACAGGAAGCTTCAAGGAGTAGACAGGCACTGGGCCAAGTCTGGGTGGGAGTCAAACAGGCAGAGAGGGAGAGCACTAGACATGTTTGGGGCTGGCCCAGGGAGCAACACGCAGCAGAGAGAACATGGGCCCAGAGTTAGATCTGACCCTCCCACCTCCTAAGCCTTGGTTTCCTCATCTGCAAAACAGAAAGAGTAATATCTGCCTCAGTGTCTTGTGGATTAAGAGTTAAAGTACAGGGGCACTGACGTCATCAAGATGGTGACATAAGTCGATTCCAACTTTAGTCCTCCTCACCAAACCAACTAGCACTATCCATAGAAAAGACACCATTTTGAAAAGCCCAGAACCAAGGTATGAGGCTGAAGCAACTCTCTGGACCAGAGACTGAGACGGACCGCATTAGAAGGGAAAAAAGAGAGGCTACACTATGACCACATCATCCCTCCCGCCGGCTGGCACAGCACCCACTGAGAAGGCCCCTCTGGCCCTACAGTTTCTCCAGCGGGAAAAGAGAGCACACGGTGAACTTCCAGCTCCCTAGCGTTGCAGGACGCTTCTGGGTAGGCCCAATCATGTCTGCCTCACATGGATCACTGAGAATATCTGCAGGGATTGACCACTGGGGATCAGGCTGGGACAGAGAACAGGGGCAGGGCTTACAGCAAACAGCGCTCTGATCTTGGCAGACCGCGTTCCTCCTCACAGCAGCACCTGAGTAGAGATCCCAACCAGCCCATCTGCAGAGCCAAGCTGAAAGCTCTGTCTGGCTCAAAGAAATAACTGCACCTCCATGTTCATTACAGCATTTTTTACAACAACCAAGACATGGAAACAACCTAAGTGTGCATCAGTATATATATAGATACATATACTGCTGAATAATATTCCACTGTGTGTATATGGAATATTATTGAGCAGTAAAAAGGAAATTCTGCCATTTGCAACAACATGGATGGACCTTAAAGGCATTATGCTAAGTGAAGTCAGTCAGACAGAGAAAGACAAATACTGTACAATGCCACTCAGATGTGGAATCTAAAAAAAATTACTGATAGAAACAGAGAACAGACTGGTGGCTGCCCGAGCTGCAGCAGTGGGGGAAATGGGTGAAGGTGGTCAAAAGGGACAAACTTCCAGCTATAAGATAAATAAGTCCTGGGAATCTAGGCCACCACTGCATGATAACTACAGTCCACAAGACTGTATTGTACATATGAAAGTTGCTAAGAGAGTAGGTCTTAAAAGTTCTCATCACAAGAAAAAAAAAATTCTAACTATGTGAGGTGACGGGTGTTAACTAAACATTGTGGTAATCATTTTGCAAAATATACATATGTCAAATCATTATGTTGTACATCTTAAACTTATACAATGTTATATGTCAATTATGTCTCAAAAAAACGGGAGGAAAGGAGTTAATGTCCACAAAGGACCTAATACGGCACATAGCAAGTATTCAGTCCATGCCAGGTCTGGACATCACATTGTCCAGACCAATCACAGACGAAAATGCAACTGAAGACCAAACCAGGAGAAAGGGCGAGAAAGAGGAAACCCTGTGGCTAAGGCTGAGGGTCTGGCAAGGGCCCACTGGAGATCAGCCTGGATCAGCAGGGGCGAAGCCAGAATTGTCATGAGCTCAGACATGAGCCTTTCTCATGGGAGGCCCTGCCTGTAATTTACAGGGAATCCCTGCAGGTTTCTATCCTAAAACCAAATACAGAGCCAGACTGACACAAGCTCACATCTGCTCTATCTACACACTGAAATGTTAACACACTTACCGGTTTAGGGATGAAGTGAAAGTTTGAGAGGGCATCCAATTTTAAGAAGAGGGAATCCATCATCTTCTGAATTTCTACGTGCTCTGGATTTTCTTCTTCTGCTGTTTTTTGCTTAGGGAATAAATTCAACAACATCAGACTAAGCAGCTTAATATACAGCACAGGACAAAACGCTGAAGGCCAATGACAATAGGTATTCCCCATTTCTCATCATTAAGGCTTCAGCTCCAAAGGAATATACCCAGGCAAAACTCAAGTTATCAATACCACAATGGTGCCAGCCCCTAAGAGAAGAAATGTGATGTGCACTTGAGGAGCTGCAGCAACCATTACCTCTAACATTTAGAACTTATCATTTAATTCTCTTGGTATTTATTTCTCTCAAGAACTAAGCTATTCCCACTAGGATGGCTATCATTTAAAAAAAAGGGGAAAGTAATAAGTGTTGGCGACGATGTGGAGGAACTGGAACTCTTGTGCATCATTGGTGAGAATGTAAAATGGTGCAGTCAGAGTTGAAACAAGTTTGGTAATTCCTCAAAAAGTTTAACAGAGAATTACCATATGACCCTGCAATTCCACTCTTAGGTATATACCCAAGAGAATTAAAAATAGGTACTCAAACAAATAAACGTACACATATGTCCAGAGCAGCACTATTCACAATAGCCAAAAGCTAGAAAGAGCCCAAATGCTCATCAACTAATGAGTGGATAAGTAAACTGTGGTATGTACATACAATGGAATTTTATTTAGCCATAAAAAAGAAATGAAGTACTGACACATGCCACAATCTTGAAAACATTATGCTAAGTGAAAGAAGTCAGACGCAAAAGGTCACATATTATATGATTCCACTTACATGAAATATCTAGAATAAGTAAACCCATAGAGAATGAATGCAGATTGGTGGTCATCAGGGGCAGGGGTGAGGGAAGAATGGGAAGCAACGGCTCAATGGGTATGGAAATTTATTTTGAGGTGACGAAAACGTTTTGGAACTGGATAGAGATAGTGGTTGCAAAACACTGTGCATATACTAAATGCCCCTGAATTGTTTACTTTAAAATGGCCAATTCTATGTTATGTGAATCTCACCTCAATTGAAAAAAAAAAAAGAACTAAGGTGTTAATGTAGACTTCACAAAAATTATCCAAATATCCATTTGGATTGAGGGACTTTGTTTTCTTTTATTTATATAAAATTTGTTAAAGATTTATTCTAAATCACACAAAAACTCGACAGCAGTTTTCATTCTGAGGAGAAAAGGCAAACTTTATACTTCCCTTTTCCCCCTGCCCAAAATGCTTATTCTAGAAGGCTAGGACAGTTTTTATTTGCTTGCTTTTTAATTAAGACATAAGCAAAAGAAATAAACAAAAATAGCCAGAACTGAGAAGCAAATGGCTCTTTGCTTCCACGACCCTGGTGCCAGAGATGCATCCAGGTCTGTGTTCCCACTGTCTGTCATCAGAGCCCACCTTACAGCTATGTCCAAACACTTGTTACTGCTTCTTACTATTTTAACTTAACTCATATTTTTATCCCAAACATGTGTTTTTGCCTCATCCCAGGTAGTAAGTCCTGTGAAATCACACACATACAACTAAGATTAAAGATTCCTTCATGTGCTGTTTACCAGCACATCATCTTGTTTATTACCTCTAATTTGGATACCAAACTTTGGGAAATACTGATCGTCATCCCCAGACTAACTCTTAATGGAATGGTTCTAGAATTAGCCTAAATTAAGTCCATACTCACAAACTTGTGAACTGGCTGTTGACTTCCAAGATATAAATAAAACTAACATTTACAAAGCTGGTACAAGCTGTTGCATTACATACTTAGTTTAATTTTTAACTCTCATGGTTACCAAATACTTTCTGTATTTACTGAATCTCCTCAAAGTAATCAGGTGATGTTCAATAAGCATCGACTGAGGCTGTACACATGTTCTCTCATCTACCACCTAGGGTTGCAAAGCAGCCGGAGAGAATTTTAATTCAAATCTTTCTGTTCTTCAACTTCACAGTGGCGTCAAAGGCACTGCTCGCTGTCGCTGCTTAAGTGGCATTAACTAACTAAATCTGGTAGAAATCTTAAATGGCCTTTGCAGAATAAAAATACCATCTCATCCTCAAGCACACATTGACCACACTTCCAATAAATCAAATGTGAAGGAATAATTCAATTATTATATTAGGAATATAATATTTTTGGAAATATGACTTTGTCCTATTCAACCCGATTTTTTTTTAAGAATCTCTACGTAAAAAGAACCAAAAAACAAAAACCTACCAGACCCAAAAATCTGAATGAATTCACAGATAATCCGATAAAATATGTCAGTAAGTTCAAAAGTATGAATGAGAAATGATTTTAAAATTGTAGCACTACTGTAACAATTGCTGGAAAGTGAACTAGCTGTGAAAAAATCAGATGACCAGTGACAAACCACAAACCGCCCCCCCAGCATTCAGTGGGAACATTATAACCCCTCTATTTCTAAACGAGGTGACCCAAGAGCTCAAGGTTTCTGTGTTTCATGAATTTCAATCGTCACAGTAGAGCCAGCAGAGCTGGGTCTCTACTTCTCTTCCTTTAAAAACAATTGTTTTGCCTTAAAGGCTTCCTTACCTGGTTGAGTTTGATATATTCCTGTTCATAAATTTCAGCAAGGCTCAATTTACTCTTCTCATGGTCTAACGTTAAACGCTTTTTATATTCATATGCATCCTCTTTAGGTTTTTCTTTACGTACTACATCATCCCAAGCCTAAAATAGGGAAGGCAGGTGGAATATAAATTAACACAATCTATAATTTCTTTCTAGGCTCACTTAATCTTCCTCTGGAACATTATTATTCCAGAAGAAGCAAACTATAGCAAAAAAGAAGTAATTTTTAACCTCTGAAATGACTATTCAAGTCACAAAGAATAAGTATCATGAAAGGCAAAGAGGACATTACTCGAGTATCCATTTTGTTTTTGCTTTAAATGTGTCTTTCTCCTGGTTACCAACTTTAATTCCATATTTCCCTATCACGGTTTGTTTAAAAGTCAAGATTTGAGTTTGTCTCATTTCATTTAAAATTTAAAGATATTCTGTATATAGTGTATATTTCAGACGCAAAAGTGTAAGCTAAAATTCTACACGTTATAAAACGATCTCTTACAGAACATGTCATATATGCAAGTTTTATCCTAAGTTTACAAAATAAGATCAATTCTTAAAAACTCCTTGCCAGGTCTGTCGCACCAGATACTATGTCTAGACCAAGGGTCCTGGGTGTGACCATGTCAAATCAGACACCAATCATCACACCTGCTACCCTCCATCAGCTTCATCCCACACCACACTACAGGTCAGCACGGTGCAGGGGAGACTGGCAATGGCTTGTTACCCCTTTCTCCTCAGGCACAACATCGGTCTTTTTTTTTTTTTTTTTTTAATTTTTTATTTATTTATTTTTTCCCCCAAAGCCCCAGCAGATAGTTGTAGGTCATAGCTGCACATCCTTCTAGCCGCTGTATGTGGGACGTGGCCCCAGCATGGCCGGAGAAGTGGCGCATCGGTGCGCGCCCAGGATCGAACCCTGGGCCGCCAGCAGCGGAGCGCACGCACCTAACCGCCAAGCCACGGGGCCAGCCCCACAACACCTGTCTTTCCTGGGCACTAGTGAACGGCAGCACCTCACACAACAAAAGTTGAGGACACTCCTAGCCTAGATTTATGACTTTTAAATGAAAAACTGAGAAAAACAAAATTTCTATGAAAGCAGAGCATTATTCCGACTCCCAAAATACTCTCATATAATTTCCAGTGAATTTTAAATTAAGTTAAATTTCATTCTTACTGACCTGATCTCTTATTCTCTGCTTAATGATATCTTCTAGTTGAAGGGTAGTTTCCTCTGTGATCACAGGTGCTAAAGGAAATATGAAATGTACTCATTAAGTAGATATAAACTAGACCAGTGGTTCTCAAAGGGTAGTCCTTGAACCAGCAGCATCAACAACCCTTGGACTTGTTAGAAATGTAAATACTTGGGCCCCATCTCACACCTCCCGAATCAGAAAAGTAGGTGGAAGAGGACACCTATCTGTGTTTTAACTAGCCCTCTGATGCTCCCTCCAGTTTGAGAGCCATAAACTAGAATATATATGGTAGTGAGTGCTAACACTTTTACTCATGCACCTGGCGAGTCTCTCCCTCTTTTCCATTCTCTCTAGCAATTCATTTTGACTTAATGAGTACAAAAAAGAATTTGATGAGATGACCAGGGTTTCTGGCTGGCGTTCACAATTGAATCAGAGGACAATGACAACATTAATGTATCAGTAATTCTTGAATTAATGGCATTGTAGCTATATAGGAGAATGTCCAAGTTCTTAGAAGATATATCTAAAAATACTTCAGAGTGAAATGAAGCATCATGATATTGGCAACTTTCAAATGATTCAGGGAAAAAGGTACATACATACAATCACACACATACATAGGGGAGAAAGCAAATACTGCAAAATGTTAACAACTGGTGAATCTAGCTCAGTGGTGATACATATGTTTGCTATACTATTTTTTCAACTTTTCTGTATGCCTGCAAGATTTTAAAATAAAAAAGTAGAAGAAAAGGATGAATATCACCCCCAAATCTTTCTATGGAACAGAACCATGGAAAAAGGACACAAGGGAACACTTGCAGAAGCCTGCGGGCCCACGCACCCATGCGGACCGCGTGGTCAAAGTGCAAGGTCTCTTCCAGGAGGCTGTTCTCTGGCCGCTTTTGTGCTGTCACTTCCCCTTGAAGCTGCCAAGGTTTTTTTTCCAACAACTCTTTTTCTAAAGATGCAATTTTTTCATTCATCTAAGAAAGAGACAAAAGGAGTTACTATACACTTAGGACACAAATTAGACTTATAGTTGTGTAAAAGCAATTAATATTTTTAAAAGCGGGAAAGCAAGAAATGTATTTATTGTTCTTCAATACAACTCTGGTTTGTTCTTGTCTTAATTATGCCAATAGTGCCTTCCCATTCCTGTTGTCTGAGGTGGGGTGAGGAGCTGCACATGATCTCTTTTCCCCACTGATTTTAAATGTCATGTTTATAATATAGTAAATTTCCCCAGAAGCATTTGGTTATATTTCTGGGCTCTATTCCAGCCAAACGACCTATCTGTACACAAGCTACTACCAATTTTAATTATTAGAGCATTCCAAGATTAGGTAAATTTTTTTGATTAGAACATTAGTATCTAATGGAGTCTCTTTTGATCCCATACTCCAAATCCTAACTATCTCCAACTTCTAAAAGACAATATCTGTAATGACTTTTGTGTATAAAATACCAGCTTATTCAGCTACCTTCCTGAATTCTCTTATTTTTCCTAATAGCCTTTCAGTTCATCTGCTTGGTTTTTCCAGTATCCACTGCAAATATTAATGCTTTTGTTTCAGTTTTTCTTACCTCTTATCTTTCTCTTTTGTAGTTGCTCTGGCTAACACTTCTAAGAGAATGTTAAATAACAGTGGTAATACTAAGAGGGGACATTTTGTCTTATTCTTGATTTTAAAGGGATGTCTCTAGAATTTCTCCATTAAACAAGATGGCACCTTTTGGCTAGATGTATCTGCATTTCACTAGGAGTAAAAAAAATTAGGAATGGATATTGAATTTTATCAAATGTCTTTTTGACATATATGGAGGTGACCATACAGTTTTTCTCCTTAACCAAGATTTAAATTAATAGATTTCCTAATACTGAGTCAAGAGAATGAGGCCCACTTGGTTGTGGCGGCATGACTCTTTCATTGTGCTCTTTGGATTTTTGCATAAATGCGACTGTACGTGTGTTTTAATGCTACCTTTGTCAGGTTTGGTTGGGTATTCATGTTATAACAGCTTCACAAGAAAAAAGTTTGGAAGCTTTACTTTACTCTTTACATATGGGAATTGATTAAACAGCATTAAATTATCTATTTCTTGAAAGTCTGATATACTTCCCCAGTAAAACTAAATCTCCTTTTCTTGTTTGAGGGGGGAAGAATGGGAGTGGTAGGCAGGCAGAGGAGGACACTAACTCATTGACAAATTTCTTATTTTCTTTTATGGTGCTTTTTTTTCTTTAGACTTTCTCTTCTGGGGACAATCTGACAATCATGGATTTAATTCAGATTCTCTTTTTTTAATAATTCTTTTGATCTCCTTGGTATCTTTGGTTATTTGCCTAT
This sequence comes from Diceros bicornis minor, assembly GCF_020826845.1. Classification (NCBI taxonomy): domain Eukaryota; kingdom Metazoa; phylum Chordata; class Mammalia; order Perissodactyla; family Rhinocerotidae; genus Diceros; species Diceros bicornis. The sequence goes on from NC_080744.1 coordinate 78,725,652, forward strand.
TCTCACTTCTAATTGTGTGACATAATTCTAAGGTGGTTAAATGATAGAGCCAAATGATTGGAGCCAGACTATGTCTATAATTTTCAAATGACCTTTCATTTGTCTGAAATTATGTCACAATGAAATAATTTGTATCAACTTTGGAAGATGAGTTTGAGATGGTATTAAAATTCAGGCTATGTAGCACTCACAAAAGCCATGTGCAGAGCACCCTAGTATCCTTAAGAGCAGCTGAAAGAGTTATAAGGAGAGGTCCACAGGACAGCTAATCAAGAAAGACATGCCACAGGTATAAAGACACCAAGGACAGAGAAAAGAAACATGTTTTATACATGGGCCCGAAATTGAAAGCCTCAGGTTGGGAAATGCAGCGCCGATTTTTTGCAAATTAGCTGCTTTCCACATGGGCATCTCTATACAATGTGCTTTAGAGAGTAGCAGCAAGATTTTTGTTTTGTTTTCTTAAAGGATAATTAAGAGTTCCACCAAAAAAATGGAGATTAGTTACTAGCCTCTAAGTTCTATAGACTTTAAATTTAAATTTAAGCATTTAAATTCCTAATAATTACCTTTTCCTGTCTTTTTTCAAAAGAGGATTTAACTTCATCAGAATCTTTCTTAACACTTAAGATATTTGTATCTTCAGTATCCTCATCATCTGGCAAAGCAAAGGTCACTCTTTTCAAGGTTTCTTTATGTTGTTTACTGTCTTCACCTTCTTCAAGATCATTATCTTCATCCCTATAATATCAAAACACTTATGACAGGAAACACACTACTTTTCATTAGGAAAACAAAAAGGAACAAACTTTCTAGTAATAAAAGTTTTTCTTTCGTACACCCAATGCAATCGACTATTCAGAACTTCTAAAGTCATTCAGTTATTAAGGTACAACAAGGAATTATTTAGGTGAAATAGAACAAAAAGCATCCAACATACAGAAAATAAATTATTCATCAATCTACAATACAAACTTATTTCACAAAAATAACAGGGGATTTTTATTGGCACAAAAAATAAATCAAAGCTCCTTGTAATAAAGGTTTGATTGCTACTGCCAGTAATCTTTATCTTCATGAGATGACCTCTGATGTCTCTAAATTCAGAGACTTTCTTTGGGCTATCTTGAGACTATCTGAGCTTAGAGAATTTACTATTTGATCTTAGAGAATCTAACTTCTTAGGATAAACATATTTGACAACTATGAGTACACGTATATGATTGGGCCGCTCCAGTCTACAATGTAAAGGATAATTCAAAATACTCACATTTCAGAAATGCTTTCTTCTTCTTCCTCAGCAATTTCTTCCTCTTCTTCATTTGAACCCAGCTCATCATCATGAGCACTCGCTATGTCTTCATCACTTTCAACTGGATCAAAAAAATCTTTGTATTTCAGGTTTCTGGAACTTTTACCTGACTAAAATAAAAGGACTTTTAAAACTTTTAATTAAGGACAGAAAAATGCATTAAAACATGCATATGTGTGTATGTGTATTGTCTGTGTATATACACAGCTCTCTAACTTTAACATTATAAGCTAAAAATAGTTATTAGGGCAAATTGGAAACTAATAACACTACCATAAAACCATAAGAACTATCAGAACATACAACCTGAATCTAAGTATAGATTCATTTATAACTGAAATGATAGAGTACAATATTCCATATATCTAAATCTTCCAACTACAGTTATTCTCAAAATATCGCAGCCTAAATAAAGTATACAAATGCCTTCCTTTTATTATTATTTTTAGCGCTTGGTGAAAATATATGTTTGAAGGAAAATTCTGAATATCTCTAAAATGTGTGATTATGCTTCTTAGCTACAAAACAAGTATTTTGTAATAAGGAAATGATGACTTTAGTTTAATTTTTCCAGTCAATTTTTTTCAACTGATCTAAATATTTCACTTATGCCCTAGTGAGTTCTGAAGTGTTTTAAACCCTTTCTCGAAAAACAGAACAAATCTAATTTGAGAAGGCAGAAAGTGCTTTCTTTCTCTCCTCTCCCCAAAACTTTACCTTAACGTTTTGACTTCCAAACAGTCCTCCCTCATCTTCATCAGAATCAACATCTTCAAAAAAGTCAATATCTTTCTCCTCCTCCTCCTCCTCTTTTTGTTCCTCTTCTTTTTCCATGTTTTCTAAAAAGGTCTCCATTTCAGATAGTTTGAAGAATTTATCATCTACTATGGACTTTTCTCTTGGTTTCCTAGGCACTTGGTTTTGCACCTTGCTCTGCTGTTCCAGTTTGCTGATATCAAAGTCAAGATCAGAATCCTCATCACTGAAAACGGGACTTTCTCTTAGGTCAAATTTGCTAGAGTTTTTAGCTCTCTCATCCCCTTTAGGATCATCACCACTCAGGTCTGACACTTCGTCCTCCTCCAAATCTTGTTCTAGGTCCTCCTGGCCGTCAGCCTCCATGTCTGAGCCATCCTCTTCACACTCCTGGTCCTCATTCTCTGGGAGAAGACTGATGTCTTCATCTTTAATGGTTTCACTAATTGCATTCTGGAAGTACTGTAAAATTGGTTCATTTTGCAATTCCAGTTGTTGCCAAATCTGCTCATCGTCAAAATTGTCTATCACCAGTTTTTTTAAACAGCTTCCATGGATTCTGCCATTCTCTAGTATTTTATTAAAGTCATAAAGTACTTTTGTTAAAGAAGTGAAGTTTGATGCCAATTCATCTTGAATCCTATTAAGGAATCGGGAGAAGGAAGTTAAATGAGATTTATAATAACAGGTGGTAATTTCACAGCACTCTGAATTAAAAGAAAAAAAAGCCCAACTCTTGTGCAAAGTCAAATTTGAATGAAATGTCAATTTTAAGTATAGATTCTAGCCCCCAAGAGTGTATCATCTTGCTGATGAGCCACATTAATGTATAAAATATGTCAACTAAATATCTGTGAATCTGCTGTATGGATTTTAGACATGAAAATCATTACAGATCTATTTGCCTAGAGATATGTAGTGAATCTTAGCCTTAAATTTTCAATTCTGCTATATTATATACCACTCTATTCATTCAGTCAGCCAATGGTCAACACTTGTTTTAGCAAGAGAGGTCAGAAAATACATCCCTGAGGATATGCCATCTGAGATGAGACCTATACATAAGAAGACAGTCTTACAAAGATCTAGAAACATGTATTCTAGGCAGAAGAAATAGTAAGAACAAACTTCCTACGACAGACACGAGCTTGGTGAGTCTGAGGAACAGAAAGGCCAGCATGGATGCAGTGTGGTGAAGGAGGCAGGTAAGGTTAGAGAGGTAGGTGGGAACCAAATCATGCAGAGCTCAGAGGTAAGAGTTTGCCATTTTAAGTGCAAAGAGAAGACATCAGGTTTTAAGCAGAGGAACAAAATGATATAATTTACACTTTGTAAAGATGGCCTATGGAGGAAAAGGAATGAAATTAGGGTGATTAGGAGGCTAATGCAGCTGTCCAGGCAAAGGATGATGATGAAATGTTCTGGGCTAGAGCAGTGGATACCATGAGAGGTAGTTGAACTTGGAATACAGTTTTGAGACAGAACTGACAGGATCTGCTAAGGAATTAGATGTAAAATTGATAAAAAAGAAGACATCAAGAAAGTAGCTTAGTTACATGTCTGAACGACTAGAAAGATAGAGGTGCCATTTACTAAGATAGAGAAGGCAAGTGGTGGAGCATGGGGAAAGAATTTCAGGGAGGGCAGAGTACAGGGGAGTAAATGGAAGCAACAGTTCATTTTGGACTTGTTAAATTTAAGATGCTGAGAGTATATGGCTGTAGTTGCTGTGAGCCTGGAGCTCAGAGAAGAGATCGACTTTGAAATATAAATCTGAGAGCCATAATTTCATAATTTTAAGTCCTTCCACAAAATACAAATAAAGATCTTGTGCCAGGAAGAGAGATGCAAGTCCTAATTCTCAAGAAGCTCAGTCGTGAGGGTTGATAGACAAGCGACACGTTAAAACTTCCAATCAAGTATGATGATGGGTAAGCATCATCCTGGGTAAGTATCACCCACAGGGGGTTACGCGTGCTTTGGGAGCACATGGGAGAAAAGAGCAACCAACCTAGTGCGTGTGTGTGTGTATAGAGGCTAGAGGGTGCCTAAGACTCAACAGAGGCCTCCGGGCGTTAATAACTGAGCTTAGATTGATTTCCATAGCACACGACTGGGAGACCCGCACTGTCCAGCTCTTATCAATTTTAAAAATTTTGATAGGCTAGAGGGGCGTAAACTACCTGATATTTGGGGAGAACAGATCTACGCTTCCCGTTACCTTCCCTCTACTCCAGGATTTGCTGGGGGCCCGCAGCCCGCGCCCACGGGAGACCTGGGCCGCACCCCGAGCCCGGACTCGGCGCACTTACGTGAGGAAGCACTCCGGCTGGCTGGTGGCTTTCCCGACCTCCTTCAGACACCGCTCCAGGGTCCGTCGACGCCAGACCCGCGGGGCCATGGCTGTCTGCAACTCCAGACACAACGCCGCATGCAAAGGAAAAGGGCTGCCCGGAAACCGCGCCACAAACACGCCCCTGGAGCAGCCTGGAACCCGCAGTCGAAGGTTCCGCGGCGCACAGGTTCCGGACCCACCCCCAACAAGAGCGAATGGCAGCGCGAGAACTTTCACGGGGCTTGCGCAGAGGGGCGGGGCGGAAAACCGAAAAGAGCTACACTGGTCAGCCCAAGCGCCTTTGAACTTTCTCCAAACTTTGTGTGTTGTATTCCCGAGGAGCCCACAGGGGGTAACGCGTCCTCGCTTTAAGTTTCTGCTCTAGATGCACTAGGTGGCTGCAACACGTTGTATTGTAAAAGAAGAGCGGGCCTGCCCCCAGCACTCTTAGGAGCGTAGCAACAGTCGCCACGCCCCCAAGCCTCGTCTGTCTCCGCCCCTTGGCCTCTTGCCCCGCCCCCTAGCCAGGTCTCCCCGCCCCTAGGCCGAGCTCCTCACCCGGCTGACGCAGGTCGGGAATTAGTGGGGCGCTTCCCAAGATGGCGTGCGTGCTGAAGGCCGTGGCTGCGAGCGCCCTGGGCGTAGGTGAATACCCCGCAGCTTCGGGGTTCTCTGTGGGGTGGGACGGGAGGCCAGGGGCCAGAGGAGGCCGCGGGTGGCTACAGCACTGGAGGTGCGTTTCGCGTTCGCTGTCAGCTCCTTTAGGCTAAGGGAATCTTCCAGAAGCGCCTCGGGTTAGCGCGGATATTTCGTTATTGGATTTGAGTCTCACAGCCACCCTGAGAGGGGTGTCCAGTTGACGTTGCCACTTTTTATATGTGGCCCCAGAGAGGTGAGGGAACCTGTCCAAGGGGACAGCTAGGCTGGGACAGAAGTAATGAAGTAAATGGCACAGGGACAGTGAGTCTTATTTTACTGCGCAGCGTAAGAGACTAGGGGGAAACCAGAAAAAAGGGCAGGTCCTGTAAAAAGCACAAGCTGAACTCCAAGCCCGTGCAGTATCCTTCTGGGAAGGCCTGAAGGTCAGTCGTGTAAACAATACCAAAGGAGTGTTTTTTCCCACATGCCCTAATGTATTTATTATCTTGTATATAAACAGGAAAGATAAAAGCAGACGGATTTGGAAGGTTCCTAGAGTTCTCTCTATCTCCTTAAAAAAAAAAAAGGCTAGATAAAATCAGTGATGGCAGAAGCAAGTTTTCTGACTCTGCAGACCACCCACTTTCTCTCCTTTCTGTCTTCTTTCTTTCTCGTCGGAGGGCAGCTATTTCCCTGAATCTGAAATTCCCTGTTAGGAAGAAAGTGCCAGGTGAGAATGTCTCAGAGTGACTCCTGAACATGTGTGATAAATCCTTCAGCTTAGCACCTTCAGAAAGTGTTCAAGGGGAGGAACCTTTAATGTTAGATTTCTCTTCTGGAAGGTGCTCTGTTCCACCTGTTGAAACTTACAGTTCTGTTCCTGCTTTGAAGTCTCCCCTCAAACTGAACCAGTTCTGTTGTTTGTTTTTTTAAAATTTTTATTTATTATTTATTTTTGTGAGGAAGATGGGCCCTGAGCTAAGATCCATGCTAATCCTCCTCTTTTTGCTGAGGAAGACCGGCTCTGAGCTAACATCTATTGCCAATCCTCCTCCTTTTTTTTTTCCCCAAAGCCCGAGTAGATAGTTGTGTGTTATAGTTGCACATCCTTCTAGTTGCTGTATGTGGGACGCGGCCTCAGCATGGCTGGAGAAGCGGTGTGTCGGTGCGCCCCCGGGATCCAAACCCCGGCCGCCAGTAACGGAGCGTGAGAACTTAACTGCTAAGCCAAGGGACCACCCCGAACCAGTTCTGTTTTGATCACTATAGTCTTTCTAACCAATCACCGAATTTCTTATGCATCTGTCATTGCAAGTCACCAGGGCTGAGTGATGAGCCACATACAAAGAAGTGCGCCGTAAGACTTAGCTGTCTCAGCACTTAATTAGTTTAGAGAGGTGGTATGTACACATGAAAAAGTACTGTAACAACAGGCTGAGCGTAGCTTGTTAAAATGAGTCTATGCTTAACAGGTGATACTCAAGTTTGATAATAACATGCCCTCCCAGCCCCTCCTTCCTCTCCTTGGTAAAATACAAGTCAGCGTCTTAGCTCACATACCATTGCAATAGTCCTTTGCAAAAGAGCTCATAAAACAAAGAATCATCTCTTATCTCTTAGAAAGCCATCTTTTAGAAAGTAGATATTGCTTACAGAACATGCACTAAAGATATTAAAAATTGAGAATCAAAAGAATGATAAAGAATTTCAGAGGAATGAGAAAATTAAACAATATTTTAACAGCATCAACTGTGATGTCAGACAGGCCTGGGCTTGAGACCCAGCTTTGCCGTTTGGTGTGACCTTGAAGAAAATTACTTAATCAGACTTGTTTTCCTTGTATCTTAATGGGAAAAGTAATATTATCTGATCCATAGAGTAATTGTGAGGATTAAATTGCTCACTGAACTGTTACTATTATCTCTATTTTTTTGGCCATGATGACTAATAGGCAGAGCTGGGCTATCACATGATTCACTCCCACTTCAGAATTTGTGATTTCACAGTTTGCTTAGGCAAAATTACAGACTTAGTCAAGATTACATAGGAGTGTTGCGTAACTCTGATGATGAAATAAACTCATGGGTCTTTATTGGGAAAGTGAGGTCAAGTCAGAAGGATGTTTTCCCATGGTACACCTTGGGATCGATCTGTCCTCCACTGCTGATAAATCCCGGCAGTGTGGAGAATGCCCAGAGACTGGGGCCTATCTGCATTGGGGGTAATAACCAGCTTATAGGTTCTTGAAAGGCAGAATTATATAGTTTCCACTTCTATATGATATTAAAAAGAGATCCCAAGTTAAAACAATGGTCGTGAGCAGTGTGGGTAAGTTAGAGAGTTACTGTAAGCAACTAATTTTAACTTGGAAGAGTTGTAAATCGGTATTGCTGTATCAAAAAGCAAAAAGAATACTATACTTATAATATCTTCCAGCAGCATTATTCCTCAAGGATGTCAGTAGTCACTAAGTACTGAAATACTACCAAAGATGTTCTAAAATCAGAGCCCACACAGTAAATTTTCCAGAGGGAAAGGAGAGTAGTCTCCTTGTCTTAAAGTGTAGTGAGTTGTGGATTGATGAAATGAAGCAGTTAATACAGAAACACTATGTATGCCAAAACGTTGGCCACATACAATCTTTAGTTATTGAATAACATTTTTAACATAAGTGCAGTACTGTGTATACAGTAGATGTATGGTCAACTTTCTCCTTTAAAAGCATAAAATGCATTAGAAGTCAACGATGCTTACATTTATAAGCAAGTTATTGCTATAAACTTTCTAAAAGTGCAGTAATGATAATTCTTGGAATTAATAATGTACTTTGTGCCAGGCACTTTACTAAACCTTTATATATATTGTTTACTTTAGTCTCATGACAATTCTATGAGGTAGAGTGAGTGAGTCAGTCAGTCATTATCTTCCTGTATGAAAAACCAAGGCACAGAGAGCGTGAGTAACTAGGCCAAGCTACACAGCTAGTGGTAGGGTCAAGATTTGAACCAGGGCAGTCTAGCACCAGGGCCCACATTCTTAACCCTCAGGCACACTGCCTCTTATGTGATACTGACAAAACCTGAAGGCGAACATATAAATAATAATTTGAATATTAGAGAATAGGCATTTTTGTATGTGTATTTTTAGAATTACTTTTATTCAATAGTTAGTGGGGGAAAAATTAAGGGAAAGGCGATATAACTTCCAACAAGTCATACATTTATTGCAACAACTGAATACTGGTAAAGATAACATGTTTCTTTTGTAACTTATATACACATGTTGGCATAAATGGAAAGAGTGTATTCCAAAGGCTGGCCTTAGTGTATCCTACTATTTTAGGTGCTTGAACCTTAAATGACTCCACTTTTTCTTTTATTGTGGTTAAATATACATCAGGTAAAATTTACCATTTTAACCATATTTAGTTGTACGGGTGAGTGGCATTAAGTACATTCATATTGTGTAGCTGTCACCACCATCTATCTCTAGAACTTTTTCATCATCTGAAACTGAACCTTTGTACTCATTCAACAATAATTCCCCCATTATCCCCTCCTCCTCGCCCCTGGTAACCTGCTATTCTACTTTCTCGGCATGAATTTTACTACTCTAGGTGCCTCATATAGGTGGAATTATACAATATGTGTCCTTTTCTGACTGGCTTGTTTCACGTAGCATAATGTTTTCAAGGTTCATTCATGTTGTACCATGTGTCAGAATTTCATTCCTTTTTAAAGTTGCGTAATATTCCATTGTATGTTTATACCACATTTTGTTTATCTTTTCATCTGTTGATGGACACTTGGGTTATTTCCACCTTTTGGCTACTTTGAATAGTATAGCTGTGAACATGGGTATGTAAATACCTCTTTGAATTCCTGCTTTAAATTCTTTTGCATATATACCCAGAAGTGGGATTGGTGTATTGTATGGTAATTTTATGTTATGACCCCGCTTTTAAGGAACAGAAAACTTAACAGAAAAACAGGAGAAGCTCAGAAAAATGAATCAGATTAAACACACACAATAAGTTCCAATTTGGCTTGCAAAGGATTGGCTTCATGAAAAAGTTAGGTTTGAAAATGGAAACTGAATCTGTTAAGAGACAAGGGTGGCCAAGTTACATGACTGTGAGGAGAGATTTACTTTTATTATGGAGTTGTGTGTAAGTGGGTAACAGAAACGTGGTCTGTTTATATGGTGCTATGAAATCCACTGGTGGAATGTTGAAAACGTATGGGCTTCTTAGCAAACTAACTTGAGGGCACTTCTAATGAATGGCTTACTAAGTATGTTATGTCTCCTCAAACCAGATGTGCAAAAATTCAGACTTAAAAACTTATGTTTTCTAAAATTAGATTATGTGAAATTTGCAGAATGTTGCAAATATACAAAAAACAATTGTACGTTTCAAGCAAGTAAACTTTATAGTACATAAATTATATTTCAATAAACCTGTTAAGAAAACCTTCTTACAAGTGATTAGTCACAGTTTTGTGACACTTTGTGTACAAATTTAACATATAATTTCTTTAAACAGTAAGTACCCTTAGTATTAGCGTATTTGAGTATAGACCCTTGCAGTTACACCTTTACTTATTTGGAGACAATGTTTAGAAAGCCTGGTCTGAAATAAGTGCAACCTGAATGGAAAGAAATGCAATGTTATTTTTAAGTCCAGTCACTAAAAAGTATTTAGCGAGAACCAATATTGAAGGAAAGATGGGAATTAGACTTAACATACAACACCAGATTTGGTAACATATCTATTTCTTATACATCAACTTCCTGATGTGTAAAAGTCATTTGTTTCTTAAATCTCGAGATACTCATCTTTACAATCCTGTTTTTTTTTAACACTCCTGTTTTTAAGTATATGATACATTTATTCACACATTTACACATTGTAGTTTATTCAGCAAAGTGACTCTTTTTAAAGTAGTCACAAATTATACATTATGGAGTTCAGAGTAATGCAGTTCTGCTGTACCTTTCTGAAATGGGAGCCAGAGAAACCTAAAACTAAAGAGTTGTGAATTCCTACCAGTTGGAGGGCAACCTGAAATAAAGATGTCTTTTAAAAGTTGACAAAAATCAAAGGAGAAACTGTAATTTTTTAAAAGGTGAGTTCACAACAAACTTTTCAGGAACACGTTTTTTATTAAGGCTCTATATCGTTGTAACTCCTTTATTCTGTTTTTCCTACCCCAATTTGCTTTGCCTACAAGATTTCACATTTCACCCATAGACTTTTAATACTAGGATCATCCTTAAGTTAATTCACATAAAATTAACCATTTTAAATAAAATGTACAATTAGCAGCATTTATTACATTCACCATGTTGTGCAGCCATCACCTTTATTTAGTTCCAAGACATTTTCATCACCCCAAAAGGAAACCCCATACCAGTTAAGCAGTCACTCCCCATTCCCTCCTGCCTCCAGCCCTTGACAACCACTATTCTGCTTTTTGTCCATATAGATTTACCTCTTCTAGATATTTCATATAAATGGAGTCATATAATATATGACCTTTTATGTCTGGCTTCTATCACTTAGCATAATGTTTTTAAGGTTCATGCGTGTTGTAGCATGTATTGGTACTTCATATCCATTGTATGGATGATATTCCATTATACACATATGAATAATATTCCATTGTTTGGCTATTGGGAATAGTGCTGGTATGAACATTTGTGTACAAGTTTTTGTTTGAGTCCCTGTTTTCAATTATTTTGGGTATATAGGAGTGGAATTTCTGGGTCACACAGTAATTCTATTTGAGGAACTGCCAAACTGTTCTGTGGTGGCTGCACCGTGTTACATTCTTGCCAGCAATGTACAAGGGTTCCAGTGTCTCCACATCCTCATCAACACTTGTTTTGTGGGTGTGAAGTGGTATCTCATTGTGGTTTTGATTTGCTTTTCCCTAATGGCTAATGATATTGAGGATCTCATCATGTACTTTTTGGCCATTTTTATGTCCTTAACCTTTCATTTTAAAGAAGTTGAATTATTGAATTCGTACTAGTATCACTGCATTTATTTTTATCCGACTCCTAGAACATATGCTTCAGGGACCAAATAAAACCAATCAAATGATGTTTCCTTTCTCAAACTAATTCACATTTCTTGAGATGAGATAAACCTATATAGCTGTAAAGTCTTGATTTTTATATTATATAAAGATGTTATTATCTATTTTCTTAACATATAAAGAAGATTTTGTGTTCTATTAAAAGGAAAAAGAACCAGTTATTCTAGTAAACTATTTTCTCTTCTCCCACTTCCAAATGATAAGGAAGTTACAGAGACAGACTACAGTGAAGCTTTCAATAACGTGCATTGCTTGGGCTTCCTTTTTAGTGTCAGAGTTTTTGAAATATCCCTAAAGCAAACTGGCATAATATATAAAACTTTACCTTCACTTGGACATCTAATTTGTTCCTTAGACATTTCTGTATGTTCCTTTGCTGGTAATAGGACATCTGCCAAAGAACCTGCAGCTGCCCCACCTCTTGTAGAGATGATGCTGGTAAGGAGAATTCAGAAATACCTAGACTCAGTATTTGACATACCCTTAAAATTTCACAGAGCAAACAACTTATTAATGTGCATATTACTCTAAAGCTCATTGATCCTATCGACAGTTTTTTTTAATACAAATACATTCTGTGTTGAACTTTCATTGCAAATTGCATACGTAGTTGAGATGCAAGGAAAGAAGGGAAGAGCAATTTGACCAATGATTTTGTTAGTGGTTAGCATTTTTAAATGCCATGCCCTCAAGATAGTTTCTTGGTCTCTGCACATAACCCTGCATGCCAGTCAACTAGCTAACAATCATTGTATGTCATTAACAATGAGAATGGCTGAATTTATTGTGCACCTATTATGTATGACTGACACTGTATTATATTTTTTACACCAAATATCTGATCTTCACAGCAAACCAGCAAGGTAGATATTTAGTGGGTAGGTAGTACCAATATATATTTTTTTTTTGGTGAGGGAAATTGGCCATGAGCTAATATCCGTTGCCAGTCTTCCTCTTTTTGCTGAGAAGATTGGCCCTGAGCTAACATCTGTGCCAATCTTCCTCTATTTTATACATGGGACGCTGCCACAGCATGGCTTGATGAGCGGTGCATAGGTCTGCACCCGGGATCCAAACCTGCAAACCCCAGGCCGCCGAAGCGGAGCATGCAGACTTAACCATTGTGCCATTGGGCTAGCCCCACTAATATTTTTTTTTAACTGAAATAAAATAGAGTAGAAAATATAAGAGCACATCACGTTTACTGAGGATTAGGTATTCTTTTTATGAAATTTACTTTCAGTTATACATTTATGTATGTGTGTACTGGGTTGGTATACACTTGAATTTCACAGTAATACAGTGAGTCCATAGAACCAGGCTATGTCAGCCTATTAATAATGACAACCTTTGCGTATTTCAGTAATCAATAATAACAGACTGGAGCATAGCAGAAGACCATCTTAGGCTGAATTTTGCGTTCTCCTGAGCTATAATGTATCAGGTTTGTTGAGCAGAGTACCATGCACCACTTACCAATCCCAGGGGAGGACTCTCAATTCTTCTGCCCATTGCATCTTGGTATCGGAGTCACCAAGGAGAACACAGCACTGAATGGAACAATACTACATAGAGAAGAGAGAGCAAGGTCAGCTTCAGTAGTGGGTGTCTGCCCCCTATGGCCATTGGGTCTCTCCCAGTGGCCAGCATAGGACAGTTTGCCTATGCACACCCCTCTTGTGCCACAATAGAAAGTACCCTACCCCTCCTGGTGGAGGACACATATAACAGTGGGGTTGGCCATATGACGTGCATGCTTTAAAGCAGAGACAAAGGAGCATTCATTGAGCCTGAAAGAGGGAAAGATAGTCCCACACAAGGTGATAAGCCCGGCACAGGTTGTGTGGGCTCTTTATCTCTTGGCCAGGCCCAAGGCCCATCTTTATGCGGCTGAGTGGGGGTCGAAAGATTGTGAGCATAAGACTATCTTTCCCAACAAGGTTTATGGTCTTAAACAAAATCAAATAGTGTCACTTGAATTTTCCTTGTTATCAAAAATTTTAGTAAAGGGGAATTCCATTTTATGTTAGCTGAAGCTCTGTGATACTAGGCACTGTTTAAAGTGTTTTTCATTAAGAGCTAACAGCCTATTGTTTAAAATATGTGTTCTTGGGGCCGCCCCGTGGCTTAGCGGTTAAGTGCACACGCTCCGCTGCTGGCGGCCCAGGTTCGGATCCTGGGCGCGCACTGATGCACCGCCTGTCAGGCCATGCTGTGGCGGCGTCCCATATAAACTGGAGGAAGATGGGCACAGATGTTAGCCCAGGGCCAGTCTTCCTCAGCAAAAAAGAGGAGGATTGGCAGGGATGTTAGCTCAGGGCTGATCTTCCTCACAAAAAAATAAATAAATAAAATATGTGTTCTTCAGTTTGCTATTTCATGCTTTTTTATTAAGTGATGTAGTTTTAGATTATATTTAGACCTTGTACATGCGTATAATTTTCATTCCAGGGAGAATCTGGCTCTTAACGTGTAGTGTTTTGGGGGCTGGGAAACAGAGTAACACATGAGGAGAACACATTGCAGACCTCTTGAAAGAGATTTCTTCACATTCAGAAGGAGTTCTGCTTCTAATCCTTCAAAATTATAAAAAGAAACTAAAAAAAAATCTGGTCTTAGGAAATTCTCATAATTTTAAGTACCCTCTTGATCTTTGCTTGTTTCTCCCCCAACAATCAGATATTTTCCTTAGGTGGTAGTCATTAAAATAAACTACACATTAAAAGGTACTGTAGGGTCATGGCTTTAATGAACTTATTATAAAATATAAGACAAAAAATTGGTTATAGATAGGGAAGAAAATGGCTTGTTCTCATCAGTAAATGTACGTTGTTTCATTATCATATTCAAACTTACCCTTTGTGAAATGCAGAGAATAACAAGTAATTCTTAATGATATGCAGCTCTCCTTTAAGTGTTATCAGTAAATATAAATTATTATGAAAAATGTCATTCTTTGTTCTGAATCTAAAAAGCTCAGAATTAGCTTTTTAATTTCAGACGGTTATTTCAGAACAGAGTAAGTAATTTTTACGTGTTTCCATTTATCTCCCCTGATTTAATTTCAGTAATAAAAAGAATAGATATGTAGTTTTTACATGTATAACTTATTTAGTTTTTTAAAAAATTAATTTTAGAAGTGCATTAATTCTCAAAAGAAGGATATCAATGGCTGTTCAATTTTTCAGGGCGTTTTTCCAGACTTCAAATTCCGTTTCCAACAGTAAGAACTTTTTCCACGTCACAGTCCTCGCATCACGTGGCAGGTCCTCTATGGAACCTGGGTCGCCTCAATCATGTAGCGATAGCAGTGCCAGACTTGGAAAAAGCCAAAGCATTTTATAAGAATGTTCTGGGGGCCCAGGTAAGTGAGGCAGTCCCTCTTCCTGAGCATGGAGTATCTGTTGTTTTTGTCAACCTGGGAAATACCAAGATGGAACTGCTTCATCCATTGGGAAGTGACAGTCCAGTTGCAGGTTTTCTGCAGAAAAACAAGGCTGGAGGAATGCATCACATCTGCATTGAGGTATTTTCATTATTTTAATGCTTGGTGTTTTAAATTTCTCTTTTCTAAAATGTCTTATACTTTTTAAGACTACATATTGTCACTGTCTTCAGAAACTTAACTATTGAGTTCTTTAAGGGGAATGGTAATCTTGGTCCTACTCAAAGATGGATCCATAGATATATTCTCTTTCCCTCTAGAAAACTGCAAATAATAATAATATATTTTATTGAAGTCTGGATTCAACAACCACTATGAAGGCCACAGAAGTTGACCAAAACAGATTTGAGTCTTTGCTATAGTATTTATTGATCATATATGACCTCCCAGGTGATAGGAATACAACTCCTTTCACTATCACAAGGCAATAAGAAGAAGCAAGTGAAAAGACTTGATAAAGTAAGAATTTCCATATACATGCTAAGTATTCTTATAATTATTTTCTATCCTTAAAATTCTAATAATTTGTTTCTTATTACAAAAACAATACATTTTCAATTATTGGCTGTGATTTTTAAGATCTTCTCAATTGCATCTGCTAACAGTTCCCCAAAAAACAAATAATGTTAGACAAGAACATTCTCATTAGAGAGCCTTTATCTGTAGATGTTCTTGTTCAGATAACTGCCTTTTGGAACATCAGCAGTACCAATTAGGCTTCAATTTAAATTATTTTGATAGGGCAATTCTTTTGATAGAAAGAATGACATAATTAATAGTTAGGCCTCATTCCTAATCCAGAAGAGAAAGGGGTTGATTCTAGAGGGAATTCAAGGATTTATTCAGTTCATATTTCAAACATATTTGAGAACCTACAATATATACTCTACTGAGTACTTGGATTCAGCAGCGAATAAGACATGAACCATGCCCACGGGGAGGAGGGGCAGCTATTTAAACAGGCAATTACAGTGTACTGTGATAAGCAGATTTAATATATATGTCTTCTCAGTAGCACAAATGAGGGAAAGATTGATTGCTTCAGGCAGGCCAAGGAGGTTGGAAAGCACCAGAGGGTATGAGTTATAATGAATGTGAGGGAATTTCCCAGGAGCAAGAGGAGGAAGGTATTCCAGGCAAAGGGAATAGCATGTGGAAAGGCAGAGAGTTATCATAACAACTAACATTCAGTCCTCTGCCAGTATACGAAGTACTTGACCTGCATTTTTTCCTTTAATTCTCATAGCTATCCTATGAGAGCACTATTAACCCCATTTGACGGGTGAGGAAACTGAGACTTGGAATAGTAACTTGCCCATAGTCACATCAGTAGTAAGTGGCAAGGGGTTTAAACCCAGATTTGTTCTAATTCCAGAGTCTGCACTGTTAGCCATGGTGCCAGATTGCCTTCATTGCATTAGCTAAGTTTAAAATATGGGGTGGGGAAGCCATAAGATGTTAGACCAGGGAGCTAAGCAAGGCCTAATATTTAACCTTTATCCCTTTTTAGGAGATTAATTATGGCTGCAAGTCTTTATTTCAGTGGACTTGAGGGTTTATCTAAGACCCCCCCGCCAGGATGAGAAGCAGGATCATCAGCCTTTGACTCCAGTCTTCCCTCTCCCACACTACACTGTCTGTGTTCTACATCAGAGAGCCATGCCTTCAAAGTAAGCCGCTCTGTCAGTTAGAAGTTCAGTTAAGTAAAGAGAAGTGGAAGTTCAGTAATGTAACAGCAAATTCAAAAGTAGAGATTGAAAGGGGGCAGTGAAAATGTATATCAGCATAAAATTGAAGGTAGGTAATGGGAGAAGGCGTGGAAAGTGGTTAGTTAGTTACTATGTTAGTATGACACCCCCCATCATTATTCTCTGTTCTCTGTAAAAAATAGAGTGGCTTAACCAGATAGATTTTATTTTTCTGTTCTCAGTCCAGAAGTGAGCTGTCTCAGGCTGATGGGACAACTCTGCCATCCATAACACATGACTTACTTGGTTGCTCCAGGCATCACCATTTACCAGCCAGAGGGGAGGGAAAATGAGAGAAAACAGGGCTAGTACCTTTAAGGAGGTGATCTAGAAATTACACATATCACTCCTGTTTGTGTCCCATTGGCCCGAGCTTAGTACATGGTACACTTGGCTGCAAGTGGTCTGTAGTTGGGCAGTTGTGTGTTCTTCTAAAACTTGGAGGTTGCTATAATTAAAAGGAAGAAAGGGAGAATGGGTACTAGAGGCCACCAATCTATGCCCTGCTTGGTAATTTTTAAGAAGTGGTATTGCCAAGATAGTGTGCCACTTTTTCTGAATGAAAATATGCTGTAAGATGGAAACATTTGAGAATTAATGTCACCTGCTATGCAGTCTGTGAGATGAAGTTGTCACCAGATGCAGGGGCATGGTTCCCCGACTTACCAGGTAGAGCAGAATTGCTCACCTATCCTTGAACAGGAAATACATTTTTGTTGAATGAAGCTGCAGAGATTTCAGGGATAATTATTTTACCACAGGGAGAGGAAATTATGTAACCTAGTCTATTCTGGCTACTACAACTTGGGTCTGAAATTGTCTTCCACTGAAAGTACAAAAAGCGATAGAACTGGTCAGAAAATATTTCTTTGGTCATTCATTACTGTTGCTATGTAATCCATTATCCCAAAACTTCAGGGTGTTAACAACTATTTTATTTTGCTCAGTATTTTGTGGGTTGGGAGTTTGGGGGAGGGCTCTGCTGGGCAGTTCTTGCTTGGGATCTTGCATGTGGTTGCAGTCACATATTGGCTGGAGCTGCAGTTGTGAAGAAGGCTCACCTGGGCTGGGTGCCCCATGTGCCTCACTCCCATGCTGGTCTTGATGCTGGCTGGCAGCTAGGAGCTCAGCTAGGCCTTCCAGCAGGAGCAGTTGTGCATAATCTCTTCAGCTTTACAAGCTGAGGGTAGTTCTAAGGAGAGTTGGACTTCCTCCTGGACAGCTGGCTTACTGACTTCTTACTAGCCAGAATGAGTGTCCCAGGAGAGCCAGGCAAGACTGCATGGCCATTTCTGTCCTAGCCTCAGAAGTCCCCCAGCAGCACTTCTGCTGCTGTCTGTTGGTCATAAGCCAGTCTTCAGGATGCGAGGGGAGAGGACGTAGATCCTGGATGCCTCTTGATGGGAGAAGTAGCAAAGAATCTGTGGACACGTTTAGAAGTGCTGTAGCCATCAATATATTAATGTATTCTAAGCAAAAGGAAATGTATGAAACTTCTAAAAGCTCTAGAATGATTTTATTTTCAAATAGCCAGAAGTGGGAACCAGCAGCATTTGCTTATGCAAGAGGAGGCAACCTGTCTAGCCCTTGTGAATATAAGGAGACTCAGGAGAGGGGTAATTGATAAGGTAGAAGGTGATAAATATCGTATACACACGAACCAGTTACTTCAGCTTTTCCTAACTGTTTTGGGAGTAGGCAACATTCAGAAATGTATCCCCCCAAAATACTCACAATCTTCTCTAGCTTTATGGTTCATAGCCATTTATTTTTTAATGCCCTTCCTTCTTTTGAAATGTTAAATCCACTCATCGGAGAAACGACTTTCTTCTCTGTAATTATCATCAAGATACTTCATTTTCTTCTTCACTGGGACCTCAAATAAAACCTCTGGTTTAACAGTGGGTCTGTTATGGGCATGCGCCATAGCTTTTAGTTGACTCAACAAGACTTTTAGACAAAATGTCCTTTTCTTCATACATGGATTAGTATCACACCATTAATCAACATTTTTCTGTCAAAATTGTTTGGATATCTATTTTCTCTTGTGAGGTTTGCCCAAGTTTCTTATACCTGTGTGTTTGCCTTTCACTAGAGGAAGTTTAGAAGTCATCTTGTTCAGTCTTCTCTTGCTTGCATATGGACTGAGTAGCCTGCTTTTTTCTGGCACAGCTTGTATTGATGCTACCAATGTGTGCTTCCTGCCTTCTGCAGGCCTCTCCCTGAAGAAATGGTTCTAGTATTGAATAGAACTAGCTATGCTTTCACTAAATAACTTGGCCAGACAGCAACGTATGTCACATTGAAAACCTCATGGGCCACTGAAAATATTTACTTATTCAACAAATTTATATTAAGTTTGTACAAACATTTAAATACTTCCATGCTGGTTGGTAAGTAGCTGCTGCTCTAAACCTCCTGAGTAGCATCCCCCCTCCACAAGGACCCTTCCCTGGGACCCCTCAGACATCCTCACACACAATTACAAGTCAGCAACTAAAGGGTTAATACTTGGCACAGCAGGGGTCCTCCAGGACTCTGCTCCTGGATAAGGTCCCTTCTATTCTGTTTGGTTGGTGCATTTTGTCTATGTTCTATTCCTGGCTGTTAAGTATTTTCAGTGGCACTTGGACCTTCACTGCATTAAGTGCTGGGGATATATAGGTGAACAAAATACCAAGTCTCTGTCCTCCTGGAGTTGCCTCCTTGCTTTATTTATTCACCCATGCCCTGTATTTTCCACAGAGGATTAGAAGTGACTGACCAAAATGCAGCCTGTAAGATACAAAAGGATAAACATAAGTAACAGTTTATTTATTTCCTCTTTAGAAGAAAGAGGAAATGTAAGTCAAAATAAAACTAAGGGTAGGGGCCGGCCCGGTGGCGCAAGCGGTTAAGTGCGCGCGCTCTGCTGCGGCGGCCCGGGGTTCGCTGGTTCGGATCCCGGGCGCGCACCGACGCACTGCTTGGTAAGCCATGCTGTGGCGGCGTCCCATATAAAGTGGAGGAAGATAGGCACCGATGTTAGCCCAGGGCCGTCTTCCTCAGCAAAAAAAAGGAGGAGGATTGGCGGATGTTAGCTCAGGGCTGATCTCCTCACAAAAAAAAAAAAAAAAACTAAGGGTAAAAGTAGTATACCTATTAGTTCTGCCAAATATTGCTTTCTAGTTGTCAAAACAAAAGGGAAAATAAACGGTATTAAAAGTAACGATGCCCCTTCCCCCTTCCTTCCCTTCTTGAACAATTCAATCCTGAAGACTTTACGTAGGACAGAGCAAAATAGTTGTCTACATTGGTGGGGAGAGCCAGAGCGGGATGAGGAGGGCATCCACGAGCAGGGGCTGCCTGCCTCGGGAAAGCCAGAGACCAAGTAGGGTGCCCACGCAGGGTGTCAGAGTCTGGAGTAGGGTGAGGTGGGAGGGTTGTACCCGCAAAGGGGCAGCCAGGCTTGGGGTGTCAGTGAGGAGGACATCAGCATGGGAGGCCAGCCCAATACAGGGAGTTGGATGCCAGGCATGGTGAGGGGGTCATCCATATGTGTACGTGTATGGGGTGGGCAGCATGGAGTATAAGAGCCTGAACAGGGTGAGGGAGACATCAACACCATGTGTGTATGTGTGTGTATGTGTATGTGTGGAGGGGGCACCCAGCATGTGGAGTTAGGGCCTGAGTCGTGTGAGGAGTGCATCAGTGCAGGGGGAGATGATGACTTGATGTGGGGAGTTGAAGCCAAGTGGGATTGCGGATGTCCTTGCATGGGGTGGCCTGATATGGGGGAGCCAGGGCCTGAGCAGGATGAGATAGATGTCCACATGGGGTGGGAGCAGGTATAGGGAGTCAGAGCCTAAACAGGGTGAGGAGGGTATGTACACACTGGAACAGTTCTGTGCAGGAGATTGGGGCCCACGCAGGGTGAGGAAGACTTGAGTACAGGCAGTGGCCTCACCCAAGTTGGGGTAGGAGGCCTCCATGTAGGGGGTCGGGTGGCCTGGCATAGTGAGTAGGAGCTCAGATGGGGTGACGAGGACAGTTGCTAAGCTCTACAAGTGATCTGTGTATCACTGGTTCCCGGACGTGGGAGTTTCATGGAGCAATAACATTTCCAGAGAACAAAACAAAACAAAAAATTGGGCAGTTTGATGAAGTTTTTAACTTTTTATGTTCTTAAGTAAGGAGAATTTTTTAAACTTCTATCTACTGCTAACATCATTTTATAGAAGAAAGGGCATTTTATTACCAAGAAAAATAAAGAAGAAAAAAAGGGAGAAATCCTCTTGGAATAAGAGTCCTGTCAATTAAACAAATTTAGTTTGGGGTTTTGTTTTCTTTTTAATGTTTTACTATCAGTTGGTGAAAATTTCAATGGAAAGGAGCATTTGGGAAACTTGTTACCTAGCCACCACCAGACATAGCAAATATGGAAGCTTAGGTAAAGTCTGCTGTTCTGAAATAATTCCCAAGAGTACGCAGGAACCCTCTGAACCCCATGCAAAGTGAGAACAATGTTAGGGTTGCATAATTTATTTAGTTTTTAGTTTTGGGGGAAAAGACAATTGAAACAAATATTTTATCCAGACTTTTAATTTTAACTTTTATGGATTTATATTAGTTTGAGGATTTGATTCATTCATTATTGATGTCAATTAGCACAATTATAATTTTATATAAAATAGCTTATATTTTTGAAATCAATCAAAACATGCACCATTCAAAGTAGCATGTTATTACTGGTTCATAAAATTTGGTCACTGAGAATTACATACCTTAAAGTTTTTAAAAAGATGTTATTTAGTCCAACTCCGTGCCTTCAAACAAACAAGATTGCATTGCCATTTTCAGATGTGGCAGCTGAGGACCAAAGAAAGTATAAGAATTACCTGAAGATTCTGAATTCTGCTTGTCACAATCCAAACGTTTTTTATTTGGAGTACTGTCACTCTTAATTTCCAAATGGCAAGAGAAAATCAAAGTAAATTCCTAGACACAGATACAGCACCCTCTCCTCCGCCCCAAAAAAGCTGGTAAGAAGTCTAAGTAACTAGCCCAGATTTTCACTGATGGCATTCAGGGTCTTACAGAGCTATATGATGCACAACTGTAATGGTACAAAGAACTATAAATGCAGATTTTTTTAGATGGGTTGTTATTGACTGTGCTGTTTCTTTTTTTTTGGAGGAAGCTTGGCCCTACGCTAACATCTGTTGCCAATCTTCCTCTTTTTTTTTTTCTCCCCAAAGCCCCAGTACATAGTTGTATATCATAGTTGTAGAGTTGTAGCTCTTCTGTGTGGGACACCACCTCTGCATAGCTTGATGAGCAGTGAGTAGGTCGTGCCCAGGATCTGAACTGGCAAACCCCGGGCTGCTGAAGCGGAATGCACGAACTTAACCACTGTGCCACTGGGCCAGCCCCTTGACTCTGCTATTTTTATTAGTTAGGGGGACAGACTTAATTTCTCAAGTCAAATTGCTTCGCATTTCTTATAAGCACTTCTTATACTCTTAAAGTAGATAATACGTCTACTTTCAATTCAGAAAATTAATAAGACATTTTTATTTCATTCTTTTTATTATTGCCGAACAAAACATGAGGAATACTCTTAAAGAATTGTAAATTTTATAGCAACATTTTAACTAAAGGATGAATATGGTATAAGATCTTTAAAATCAAAGTCAGTGATAGAAAGAGGAACAGGAATAGAAATAGGTGTCAATGTACAATGTCAATTAGGCATTTTGCAAAAAATAAATCTAACATTAAATCTTAGAAGTGTTTCTTGGATTAAGAGATATTGAATAAGCAGTATACTAAAAATTGAGATGCAACATCAGAATTGTAGATATTTGTACGTGGGATGAATGTTCCATAATGAAAATACCCATGATCATATGTAGAATAGAAATTATCAAAAGGGCATTATGAAAAAAGTCATGATTCTATTATGAAAAATTTCAAACATACAAGAAGTAGAAAAAAATAATGTAATGAACTCCCATATTACCATCACTCAGATGCAACAGTTTTCAAGATCTTGCCCCACTTACTTTATCATTTTTCCCTTGTTAAACTATTTGAGTACTTCACAACATGTCATTTTACCTTTATGTAGTTTGTGTCTCTAAAAAATAAATAACCACAATGACATTATCATATTGATCAGATTTCAAGATAAATCTTTTGTCACCATCGTATACACAGTCCATAAATTAAATTTACCAGATTGATTCACAAATATTTTTATAATTTATTCTCATCAGTAACCAAACAATGTCCACTCATTACAAATGGTTGTTAGGCTCTTTTTTAAAAAAATTATTATTAACATCTAGTTAATACTAGTAATATATTACTAGTACAGTACATTTGTCACAGTTAATGAACCAAATGGTTCATGATTAACTAAAATCTATACTTTATTCAGATTTCCTTAGTTTTTACCCAATGTCCTTTTTCTGTTCTAGGATACCACATTACATTTACTTAATCATGTATCCTTAGGCTCTTCTTGCCTGTGACAGTTTCTCAGACTTTCCTTCTTTTTGATGACTTTGATATTTTTGAGGGTTACTGGTCAGTTATTTTGAGATTAATCTCAATCTCTCAATTGAGATTTGTCTGATGTTTTTCTCATGATTATACCAGGAGGTTTAGGGAGGAAGACCACAGAAGTAGAGTGCCATTCTCGTCACTTCAAGGGTCCATACTATCAACATGACTTATCATTGTTGATGTTGACCTTGATCCGTTAGCTGAGGAAGTGTCATGTTTCTCCACTGTAAAGTTACTCTTTCTTTTTCCTCCTTCTCCATTTTATAATCTTTGGAAGGAAGTTACTGTGTGAGGCCAACACTGAAGGAATGGAGAGTTATGCTCCATCTCCTTGATAATTCCATAAATTATTTCGAATTTTTCTGCATAGAAGATTTGTTTCTTCCCCATTTATTTACTTGATCGTTTATCATTCAGTCATTTATTTATTCGGTCATTTATTTATATCAATATGGACTTGTGGATATTTATTTTACACTTTGGATTATAAACCGATATTACTTTATTTTGTTGTTCACATTATTCCACCTTTGCCAGTAGGGCATGTTTGGTTGGCTCCTGTGTCCCTTAGACATAATGCTGTCTTTTTTTTTTTGTCCTCCCACACTTCCTTACTTTCTGGCACTGCATCATGCTCTAGACTCGTCATCTATGTTCCCTGCCTTAGCCTAGAATGAGCCATTTCTCCAGGAATCCCTGGTTCCTTTTAATAGAGAATGGTATTAGAAACCAAGATTTGGGCTCTAGACATGTTTGTTGTTACTGGGGTGTCATTGCTTCTAAGCCTTCTCAGCTAACAGCAAGGACATGTATGTGTGTATACTGTATGTGTATATATATCTATAAATATTTCAATATGTAGCCATATAGAACTCTTAAGATGTCTATATGACATACTCATGAACTCATGAGTTCATACTGATGTCTCTAACTCTAATCCATTTAATTCATTACCACATGGACCACTCTAGTCTTTTCCTTTGCTTGTCTATAACTCCCCATTCCAACAGTGAGAAACTTGGCTTCCACCATCTGCCATCCATTTACTTAATTGTTCAATTTCAGTGTGGCTATATACTGGTTGTATTAGTTTCCTAGGGCTGCCATAATAAATTTCCACAAACTTGGTGGCTTAAAACAGCAGAAATTTATCCCCTTATAGTTCTAAGAGGCTAGAGTCCAAAATCAAAAGGGAAAAATACGGAAGAGGAAAAACAGAGCGTAAGTGAGATGTAGAACATGGTCAAAAGTTTTAGCAGAGTATAGTTGGAGTCCCAGAAAGAGAGGAGAGAGAACATAGCACAGAGGCAATAATTGAAGAAATAGTTGATAAGGACATTTCCAATCTGAGATAAGATATCAACCCACAGACTCAAGAAGCTCAGCAACCCCCAAGCAGGGCAAATACCAATGAAACTACACCTCAGCACACCATAGTCAAGTTAAAAACCAAAGATGAAAAGAAAATCTTAAAGGCAATCAGAGAAAAAGAAAAGACGACAGAAATTATGAAATGAGATGTAATGACCTTTTTTTAGGTAGTGACAAAAAAAAGCCTGCCAATTTAGAATTCTAATTCCAGCCAAGATGGTATAACAGAGAACGGATTTATCCTTTTACCTCAACAAGTAATCTAAACAAAATATGTGAAATAATGATTTCCTGGCACTTGACATCAGGTAGCACAACCACATTGATCCCTGAGAGAAGGGAAAAAAACAAGATGAGCCCTGCAGTTTCCCAGCTTGCTGGCTGGAGAGAGTTTCTAGGCTGGAGTGCAGGAGGGGGAATCCATGTGAAGTTTAGCAGTCTCCCTGAGTTGAGGAGATAGGAGTTGGGAGTCTTGAGGAGGCCATGGTGATTTGAGTTTGCAATATAAAGTACTAGAAAAGAGAGCTGCATAGAGAGTGTTCTCCAGAGGTCTACATTACCTCTCAAGTCTTCATCTGAATATTGAGTAGTGCGTGCATGTGAGGAAGCTACCTGAGGCTGGGAGTAGAACCTCTTAAAAATATTAGAGGACACAGTCCTTACACAGAGATTGTTTGAATAGTTCATGTTCTTGCCAAACATAGTGGAAAGACCTTGTAAGTCATGGGTCATTGGGTAGAGTATTCAGAAGGGTTTTGCCTTAATAGTGAGGAAAGTTAGTCCTAGACTAAAGGCTACTCCAATCCTTCAGTGGGTAATGGGTAAATAAACTGTTACATCCAGACAATGGAATATTTTCAGCTCTAAAAAGAAGTGAACTTTCAAGCTGTGAAAAGACATGGAGGAATCTTTAACGCATAATACTAAGTGAAAGAAGCCAATCTGAAAAGCTTATATACTGTATGAGTCTAACCATATGACAGTATGGAAAAGGCAAAACTGTGGAGACGGTAAAAAGATCAGGGGTTGAGGTGGGGGAAAAGGATCAATAGGCAGAACACAGAGGATTTTTAGGGCAGTGAAAATATTTTATATGATACCATAATGATGATACATGTCATTATACATTTGTCCAAACCCATAGAATATACAACACCAAGAGTGACCCCTAAGGTAAACTGCACTTTGGGTGATAATGTTGTGTCAGTGTAGGTTCATCAATCATAACAAATGTACCATTCTGGTGGGGTATGTTGATAATGATGGAAGTTATGCATGTGTAGGGGCAGGGGTTACATGGGAAATATCTCTATCTTCCCCTCAGTTTTGCTATGAACCTAAAACTGCTGTAAACAAAAGTAGTCTTTAAAAAAAAATAGAAAATCTGTTATCCTAAAATCCTAAACTTGGTGAAAATATCCTTCAAAAATGAAAGTGAAATGAAAACATTTTAAGTTAAACAAATTTAAGTTAAACAAAAAAAATGAGAGGATTCATGTCCAGCAGACCTGCACTATAAGAAAGACTAGAGAAGTTCTTCAGGATGAAGCGAAATAATATTAGGTGAAAACTCAGGTCTTTAGAATGAATGAAGAGCACCAGAGGTGGTAAACATGTAGGTTAAAATAAATAACTTTTTTCTTACCTTAAATTATGTAAGAGACAACTGACTATTGAAATTTTTAAAATGTATTGTAGGGTTTATAATATAGAAGTAAAATTAATGACAATGATAGAAAGGATGAGAGTTGGGTAAATGGAAGTATACCGTTGTATGTTTCTTACGTTACACATGAATGGTAGACTGATCAAAAAGCACATTGTAAACTCTAAAACGATCATTAAGAAAATAAAGAGTAACTAAAATAATTAAGGAGATAAACACTACAAAAGTACACATTTAAACAAAAGTCAGGAAAAGAGGAGCAAAGTATTAATGAGACAGAAAAAAATGATAAGATGATAGACTTAAATTCAACTATATGAGTGTTACATTAAATATAAATGGATTAAACATTAATTAAAATGCAAAGATTATCTGGATTAAAAAATAAAACATCTGAAAATGAAATTAAGAAAGCAATTCCATTTACAATAGCATCAAGAAGAATAAAATATGTAGAAATAAATTTAACAAGGTAACTGCAAAAACTATACTCTGAAGACTACAAAACATTGTTGAAAGAAATTAAAGAAGGCCTGGATAAATGGAAAGATATGCTGTGTTCATGGATCAGATGACTGAATATTGTTAAGATGGCAGTATTTCCTAAAGTGATCTACAGATTCAATGCAATCCCTATCAGATTCTCAACTGACATCTTTGCAGAAATGGACAACCTAATCCTAAAATTCATATGGAAATACAAAGGATCCCAAACAGCCAAAACAATCTTGAAAGAGAAAAAGAACATTAGAAGATGCACACTTCTTTATTTGAGAACTTACTACAATGCAACAGTAATGAAAATGGTGTGATACTAGCATAAGGATGGACATAGAGATCAATGGAATAGATTTAAGAGTCAGATTTAAACCCCATATTTACAGTAAGTTGATTTTCAACAAGGGTACAAAGACATCCAGTCGGGAAAGAATAGTCTTCAAGAAATGGCATTGGGACAACTGGATATACACATGCAAAAGAATGTATTGGAACCCTTACCTCACACCACATGTTTTATAAGGTTAAAGATTCTTTTGATGGCAGAACACAACACAGTGACACTCAGATAGATGAAAGGCAAAACTCTTTGTTACTTACAGCTCCAAATAAGAGAAGGCTGTCATATAGGCCACACGGGATTGCACCTGGGGACAGGGTAATAGCAAGCTGGAGCTTTAAGGGGCACCTAAGTTGGGTGGGATTAGTTAGGTTTCATGGGCTCCTTCTAGATTGGCTAATTTGAATTATTCTCTGGGCTTTGGAGCATAGGCAATGTACATAGTTGTCTGGTACTTGTCTCTGGGGCAATTAGGGTGGGCACCTATTAGCCTCAGAGTTTGAGAGCCTGATAAGGGAAGTGGTTGGTTGTGGACTTAATCAGTTGTTCAAGAAGGAAAGCTGACCGGTCTCTAGCCAGGGCTGCAAAACTGGGTCAAGACAGCATTTAAAAAGACCCAAAGCTCGGAGCTGGCCCAAAGCTCGGAGCATGGCACAAGGTTAAGTGCGCATGCTCCACTGCGGTGGTCCGGGGTTCGCCACTTTGGATCCTGGGCATGCACTGATGAACCGCTTGTCAAGCCATGCTGTGGCAGCGTCCCATATAAAGTAGAGGAAGATGGGCACGATGTTAGCCCAGGGCCAGTCTTCCTCAGCAAAAAAGAGGAGGATTGGCATCGGATGTTAGCTCAGGGCTGATTTTCCTCACAAAAAAAAAACAAAAACAAAAACCGCAAGCTGTATTACACCTTATATAAAAATTAACTCAAAATAGATCAAAGACCTAAATGTAAGAGCTAAAACTATAAAACTCTTAGAAAAAAACGTAGGCATAAATTTTCATGACCTTGGATTAGGCAATGGTTTCTTAGATATGACACCAGAAGCACAAGTGATAAACAAGAAGGTTGATAAATTGGGCTTCATCAAAATTAAAAACGTTTGTATAAAAACAACACACTAATGGGAGAGAATGTTTGCAGATCATATATCTGATAAGGGACTTATATCTAGAATATTCAAAGAACTATTACAACTTGTCTTTATCCTTTAAATAATCTTTTGTCTGATTGATGTACCCGATAGTGAGGGCTATGCGTGTTTGGTTTGCTTTTTATTTTTCAAGGCAATACTGTTAGGTACATGCAGATTCGAGATTGTTTTTATCATTGTGATGAATTGTTCATTTTATTTTTAGGTTTAATCTTTTTTTATCCCTGTTAGTGTATTTCACCTTAAATTCTGTTTTATCTGATATTAATGTTGCTCTATCAACTTCCTTTTGGTTAATATTTGCCTAGCGTATCTTGTTTCCATCCCTTTACTCATTTTTTGCGGTTTTGCTTAGGTATGTCTCTTCTAAGGGGCATACAGCTGAATTTTTTTGTTGCTGTTTAGATATGTCTCTTTCAATCAATAAATATATTTTTAAAAATTTACATTCATTCTGATAATCTCATTTTATATTTTGTAAATTTAATCTTTTCTCCGTTTATAATAACTACTAATGTATTTGAACTTATTTTCTACCATATTTTTTTTTTTTACCTTTTTTTTTCCCTCCTCTTTTTGCCTTCTCTTGGATTGAGAAACTTTTTTTTGCATTCTTTCTTCCTCTGCTATTTTAGAGACTACAGATTTTAGTTCTATTTGTTAGCCTTAATTCTTTTAACTTACAGAATATTTTGAATGTAAAAGAAGACAATAATATAATGAACTCTCATGTTCCTAAACCCAATTTCAACAGTTATCAATTCGTGGACAATCTTATTCTATATATACTCCCTGCATCACATTTCCCTCTTCCTGTGTTACTTTGAAACCATTCCCAAACATTATGTAATTTCATCCATAAATATTTTAGTTGTGTGTGTGTGTATAGCAGTTTTTATATACTTACACAAAATCATAATTACACCTCAAACAAAATTAATAATAATCTGGTAATCTTTGAACATCATTAAATATCCAATAGATATTCAAATTTTTTGTCTTATGTAACTTCTCTTTTTCTAGTGTTTTATTTGAATTAAAATCCCAATAATATGCACACGATGCAGTTGGTTGTTATATCTCCTTTAAGTCGATTTGTTGTCATTTAGCGGGGTGTGTGTTTGTAAGCAAGGGTCTTGGATGATAATTAAGCTAGTTGAAAATTCTAGATTGAAGTAATTTTACCTCAGCATTTTGACATTACTCCTTTATCTTTTGGTGTCTGTTACTACTCATTAAGAGTTTGTTGTCAGTTCAGTTATAGATTGAGAGCTCTTTTCTTTTTTTCCCCCTGTTTTTTTTTTTTTTCTTTCCCTGAGAGCTCTTATGATATTCTCTGTATCATTGATGTTATTCAGCTTTTCTGTTATATGTATAGTTATTGGTTTATCTTTATTTATCCTGCTTCATTCTCAAGTGTATTTTTAATTTGAGGACTCATGTCTGTCTTCAATTATGGAAAATTATCAGTTTAACTCTTCAAATATTGCCACTGTCACTCTATTTTTGTCTCTTTTTCTTTAGCTAAGTTTTGTCAGAGTATCTCAACTTGTCCTCCATATCTTTTAATTTTGCTTTAGTATTTTTTTTATTTGTTTACACCAGTCCTTGCCATGTGCATATGCCCTCAAATGTCAGTGGAATCTTGTCCATGAACTCAGTCACCAAGCTCTCTTTTGTTCAATTGGCAACACCAGGGAGGCCAATTTAGCATGTGACCACTGAGGAGAGTACAGATTTCCCTTTTTATAACCTAAATGTTTGTTAGTAGGGGCATGATTAGGTTACCTTTTGTATTTCTATAAAGTGGTTATTTAGAACACTATGTAGTAATTAAAAAGTTGTTGACCTATATGTACTGACATGGAAAAATTGCTGATATATGTTAAGTAAAAAAAGCAAATACAAATAATACAGAACTTTAATTTACATACATAGTCGTCAGACTGCAAAGTTGAGAGCCAACTATCAAGTTTAGAGGACACACAGTCTTCTAGATGACCACCCTCACTTCTGATAGCATCTGCAAATTTAGGGGGTTTCCAGAACCACCCTCATGCTCGGTAACTCTCCAGAAATGCTCGCTGAATAACTCACTGAAAGCTGTTGTACTCATGGTTACAGTTTATTACAGGAAAAGGATACAGATCAAAATCAGCCAAAGGAAGAAAGACATAGGGCAGAGTCTAGGAGGGTTCTAAACACAGTTCCCCTTTTCCTCAAGGCACATTACCATTCTGGCATTGCTCACACAAACTTTACTGTTGAGTTTTTATTAGGGCTTTATTACTTAGGCATGATTGATTGATCGATTGCCCACATGGTTGAACTCAGTCTCCAGATCTACTGACACCATGTGACCCATAGCTCCTACCTTACATTACATGGTTTCTGGCGTGGCCATCCCCTACCCTAAGACTTGGATAAGGCCAGCTGTACTTTAAGATCCAGTTTGGTCAGCTTCTGCCCTAAACAAAGACACTCCTATCAGGTTACATAGGTTATCTCCCAGAAGTCAAGAGCAAAAGACACTTCTGTCAGGTTATGTGAATTATCTCCCAGAAGTCAAGGCCAGGCCTCTCTTTAGACAAAGCCAAATTCTTTACTACTACACTTACATGTAATGATTATAAATTTATTTTAAGATGTGGAAGAACATATGTCAAACTGAGAACAGTAGTTACTTCTGGAGAGGGAAGTAATATTAGTGGTAGTCAAGGGGTACTTAGTTGTTTATGTTTAAATTTTCATGTACTGTATAATTCTTAAATTATTTTTAAATGGAAAGACTGAATTTAGAGTAACTTTGGGAAAATGGAAAAAAAGGTCAAATTCAATAGAATGAAATTCATTATATCCAGATACAAAAAGCTAAGCTGTCAGGAGGAATCCTATTGTTCTGAAAAAGATGAGAATAGACCAGCTATTTAGTGTGAAATGACCATGGTCATAGTCTGGGCATGATACAGCTATCAGGATTAATAAGAAGCATCATCAGGAATGTACACTTTGAAGAAATCATAGTTTATTTATAGTAACGTTTAGTATCTTCATCAGTTGTTTGACCAGTATATAATCCTTGGCTCTTTGAAAATAAGATTGTATAAATGTGAACATTTGTTAAATCTATGTGGTACATGGGTGTTATTCTCTGTGCTTTTTTTTATGTTTAGAATGCTATTAGATCATTAAACTCAAGGGTGATTTATGTCTTCCTAGGGATGTAGGGATTCATATTATACCTTTCTATCCATTTACTTGGTTCCCAGTCTACGAGGATGACTTTCCAAGATAGAGGAGAATCATTTTTCCATCAAGTATATAGAGAGATATTTTCTCCTCTCCTAGATTGCCAATAAATATGAAGAAAGAAATGATTTAGAAGAGAGTTGCAAAATTATAAATGTTTGGATTTTTTAGAATGGAGAAAAACATTTTGGTGACAGTTTAACAGTGATTTTCATGTATATGAACTTTTAATCTCAAAAGAAATAACCAAGTAGTTTGGCAGTTGGCAGGTTTGGGAATCAGGGAAGCACTCATATTTGTTGAGTACCTACTATAAACTGTGCCAAGAGCTTCTTATCTATTATTTTAATCTCTTGCCTGTTTATATGACAGGTCTCATCTCCCTATTATAGATGAGGCACCCAAGGCTCTTAGGAAAAAGCAGTTTGTGCAGTATCACGAATAGTAGTGCTAGAAGAAAATATTATAAAGTGTGGCATACTTTATTTACGTTATAAGGAGAAATGTTTATTGATGAATGGTGAAAATTCTTAAGCATTGTGGTTGCTCACCTAGGAGAATTTAGCAAGTTCTTTTCCTTCTCTGGAAGTATTAAGCTTATTTTTGTGATACTTTAAGAATAGTTCTGGGGCCAGCCTAGTGGCATAGTGGTTAAGTTCAGCATGCTCCACTTTGGCAACCCGGTTCGCAGGTTCAGATCCCAGGTGTGGACCTACACTGCTCATCAAGCCATGCTGTGGCAGTCACCCACCTATAAAGTAGAGGAAGATTGGCATAGATGTTAGCTCAGGACCAATCTTCCTCAAGCGAAAAAAAAGAGGAAGATTGGCAATGGATGTTAGCTCAGGGCCAATCTTCCTACCAGAAAAAAAAAAACACACAAAAAAGAATAGTTCTGCCTGAAGACAAAGGAGATAGATCACATGAGCTTGCAAAGTTTCTTCTAAGTCTTAAGATACTTTAATTTGGTATTTTTGTGATCTCAAATGTGTTCTTATTTATTTCCTTTTCTCAAGGTGGATGATATAAATGCAGCTGTGATGGATTTGAAAGAAAAGAAGATCCGTAGTCTAAGTGAAGAGGCCAAAATAGGAGCACATGGAAAACCAGTGATTTTTCTCCATCCTAAAGACTGTGGTGGAGTCCTTGTGGAATTGGAGCAAGCTTGATTTATATTTGCAAGAAACTAAGTTAATTGACCTGAAAAAGCCTCATCAGAATGAACTTTGGCATTGAGTCCTTCACTGCTTCCATCACTGAAAAGTTCAAAGCTAAAAACTAAATTGCAGGAAGAGTTTTTTTAAAATTATACATGTATATATTTGTTAATTACTTTGGATTTTTTTCCTGATTTGGAGAAAACTTTGATTACTAAATACTTAGGGACTATTAATAAAATCTTATATTCATAGAAATAAGTTATTTCTGTTCTAAAATGGGGTAATTGAGGGGCCAGCCCAGTGGCGTAGCGGTTAAGTTCATGCGCTCCGCTTCAGCAGCCCAGGGTTTGCGGGTTTGGATCCCAGGTGCAGACCGACGCACTGCTTGTCAAGCCGTGCTGTGGCGGTGTCGCATATAAAGTAAAGGAAGATGGGCACAGATGTTAGCCCAGGGCCAATCTTCCTCAGCGAAAAGAGGAGGATTGGCAACAGATGTTAACTCAGGGCTTATCTTCCTCACAAAAAATAAAAATTAAAATAATAAAAAAAATGGGGTAATTGAGTATAGTGTATTAGCTGTGTGAAAAGGTATGTGTGTGTGAGTGATGAGATAGATACACAAAGGAATTATGAAAGGATACCTGACAGTTATATGGCCACATATTTGGGACAAAGTGGTTTCTAAGGATGTTATAGTGAGTTTTTTAGAGCAAACTGTTTAAAGAGTTTTAACCTCAAAATTTTTGCTCTTGTGGAACAACTCAGGTTCACAAGTTCTTTATGGGCAGATGTTTTGGGTGCTCATGCTAGATGTATGAATAGGAAGTTTTGTGGGAAACTCGATGCATGATCTAGTGGGTGCACAGATAGCTGAATTACTTTTTTAGTCAGTAGACATGGAGAGGGCAGTGAATTTGTAGAATTATCTATTGCTCAGGTGCTAGAACACCACAATAGGTCCTAGAGGAATATACAAAATGAATAGCAACCCATTGCCAAGAAGCTTATGGTCCAGTTGGGAAAACTACTTCGTGAAATAAATGTAAATACTTACAAAACAACATGAATGAGTTCAAAGGGAAAGGAATGTAGATCTCAGAGAATGGGCTTAGAGGCATATCAGGCTTTTGGTCAGACTCCCAAATATAATAGAAACAAGTATCAGATGAATTTCAAGGACCACAGGTGGATGCATGTATGGGATGCGTAGTGTATGGGAAAGTGATTCGTGTCTGAAGTTAACGGGTGATTGGATGTTGAGTAAATGAGTAGGTGTGTACACATTGAGCTTGTTATTATGGAAGACAAGTATAGCATCTACTTAAATTTGTCATTTAAAAGTTAAAAGCAAAAATTGATGTGGTTCTCACTGTATGTAGAGGTAATATTTAAGACAACTGTATCATGAGGAGGATAAAAGGACTTAAATGGTTAAATATCTACATTCTTGAAGAGGTCAATGTTGATACTAATGTGATAAACTGCGTATGTATATTGCAATCCCTAGAGTAACCACTGAAAGTATTATACAAAGAGATACGCTCAAAAATGCAGATAAATCAAATGGAATACTAAAGAATGTTCAAATAACCCACTTGAAGACAGATAAGGGAAACGTAAAAAACAAAACAGTAAAATGACAGACCTACATCCTAACATATTAATAATTATATTAAGTGTAAATGGTCTAAACACACCAATTAAAAGATTGGGAGAATGGATAAAAAACATAACCATATGCTGTCTATAAGAAATTCACTTCAAATATAATGGTATTGGTAGGTAAAAGAATGAAAAAAGATATACCTTGCAAACACTAATCCAGAGAAAGCTGGAGTGCCTGTGTTAATATTGACCAAAGTAGACTGAAGAACAAAAGAAATTGCCAGAGATGAAGAGGTATATTGCATAATGATAAAAGGGTCAGATCACAAGAAAACACAACATATGTATGTGCACTGAACAACAGAGCTGCGAAATACGTGGAGCAAGAATTGACAGAACTGAAAGAAAAAAGACATTCAGTTACAGTTGGGGGCTTCAGCACCTCTCTTGGTAATGTACACCACCACTAGACAAAAAGGCAACAACTATATAGAAGAACTGAGCAGTACCATCAACTAATACAGAATACACATTCTCTTCAAGCTTGTATGGAACAGTCACCAAGACAGACCATATCTTGGGTAATAAGACCAGCATTAACATATTTAAAATAAGTGAAACCATATAAAATAGGCTTTGTGCTATAACTGAATAAAACTAGAAATCAATAACATAACAGGAAAATCTCCAAAAACTTGTAAATTGCACAGCACACTTCTAAATAACCCATGGGTCAAAGAGTAAGTCTCAGGGAAGTAAAAAATATTGAGCTGAATGAAAATACATGATCTTTTTAATAAAATTCACTTTGTGAATTTGATTCATAACTTGATAATTTAATAAAATTCTGCTTTCATAAGCTGAATAAAATTTGGTAGCAATATATGCAAAATAGTATGTGTAGTAAATAGTGCTGATAGCCTCTCAGCATCCATTCACCATTTTCTCCGTAAAAGAATTCTGTTAGGTATCAATGCTGCTTTCCCTTCTACACAGATAAAGCCTCAGGTCAAGTCCCCAAGTTGGACTTAAATTCCATCACCCTTGCCAGTGATGGGTTCACCACATGTAATCTATATCTGGAAAAAGAGCATGGATAAAGGTTTCCGAGAGGCTTCTGGGAATGTTCTTTCCCACTTTTAGGTGAGAGCCATGAGAATTCAGCCTCTCTGTCCAAATGTGAACAAGCAAACAGGTAGTTATGGTTGCTACAGGCAACCATCCACTGACTATGAAAAAATACACGTAGATAAGGATGACACTGGTTGGCAGAGCAGAGACAAGAAAAACTTTTATTTTTTTATTGAAGTATGGTTGACATACAATTTTATATTAGTTTCAGGTGTACAATATAGTGATTTGACATTTAAAAACTTTTATTATTGAATAACAAGTTGAATTTATTGTATTGTTGGGGTTTTTAAAATTAAGAAAAAACTTTTCACTAAAGAATTATTTCTAAAACATAAAAGTAATTATCCAATACTGTAAATGTTTTTAGATAATTTTTAAAAGCTTGATACAGCTTTTATGAACATTATAAACAATAAGCAAAATAATTACTCTTGTTAGTTATTCATATAATTTAATAAATATCTTAGCCATATCTATCTGTAACACCTCATTGCATTTTTCTGAAAAATTCATTCTTTTAATATGATATTTTAAAATACAAAATTCCTTAAGTTTTCATCAAAATTATAATTTAGAGCTTATGTACAGTCATGCACCTCATAACAATGTTTCAGTCAACAACGAACCACATATAAGACAGTGGTCCCATAAGATTAGTACCATATAGCCTAGGTGTGTAGTAGGCTGTACCATCTAGGTTTGTGTAAGTACGCTCTATGGTGTTCGCACAACGACAAAATTGCCTAACGACCCATTTCTCAGAATGTATCCCTGTCATTAAGTGACACATGACTCTACTGGAAATTGTTAACATAGCCCATTGACTTTTCCATGTAGAACATATGTTTTTTCCATCTAAATAGGTTTTATTATTTTTAAAGCAGTTTTATGTTCACAGCAATATTGAGCAGAAAGCAGAGTTCCCATATAACCCCTGTCCCACAAATGCATAGCCTCCCCCACTATCAACATCTGCACAAGAATGGTACATTTGTTATACTTGATGAACCTACACTGACAAATCATTATCGCCCAAAGTTCATAGTTTACCTTGTCCCACAAATGCATAGCCTCCCCCACTATCAACATCTGCACAAGAATGGTACATTTGTTATACTTGATGAACCTACACTGACAAATCATTATCGCCCAAAGTTCATAGTTTACCTTAGAGTTCACTCTTGGTGTTATACATTATATGGGTTTTGACAAATGTATAACGATATGTATCCATCATTATGGTATTATACAGAATAGTTTCACTGCCCTAAAAATTCTCTGTGTTCTGTCTGTTCACACCTCCTTCCCCCAATCCCATTGGCAACCACTGATCTTTTTACTGTCTCCATAGTGTTGCCCTTTCCAGAATGTCATATAATTGGAATCATACGGTATTTAGCCTTTTTAGATTGGCTTCTTTCACTTGATAGCTCATTTCTTTTTTAGTGCTAAATAATATTCCATGATCTGGATGTACCACAGTTTATTAACCCATTTACCTCCTAAAGGACATCTTGGTTCCTTCCATGTTTTGGCAATTATGAATAAAGCTACTATAAACATTCGTGTGCAGGTTTTTGTGTGGACATATTTTTCAGCTCAGTTAGTAAACAGCAAGGAGCACAATTAAAGGATATTATAGTAAGAGTACATTTAGTTTTATAAGAAACCACTAAACTTTCTTCCAAAGTGTCTGAACCATTTTGCATTCCCACAGCAATGAAGGACAGTTCCTATTACTACACATCCTTGCCAGCATTTGGTGGTGTGAGCTTTCTGGATTTTGGCCATTCTAATAGGTGTGTAGTGATAACTTACTGTTTTAATTTGCATTGCCCTGAGGACATATGATGTAGGGCATCTTTTCATCTGCTTATTTGCCATCTGTATGTATTCTTTGGTGAGGTGTCAAGGGCTTTTTCCCTTTTTAAAATTGGGTTGTTTGTTTTTTTATTGTTGAGTTTTAAGTGTTCTTTATATATTTTAGATAATTCTTTATGAGATGTGTCTTTTACAAATATTTCCTTCCAGTCGAAGTCTTGTCTTCTCATTTTCTTGACATTATCTTTCGCAGTGCAGAACCAGTTTATCAATTCCTTCTTCAGCTTATCAATTTTTTTTTCATGGATCATGCCTTTGGTGTTATATCTAAAAAGTCACCACCATGACCAAGGTCATCTAGGTGCTCTTCTATGTTATCTTCTAGAAATTTTATAGTTTAACATTTTACATTTAGGTCTGATTCATTTTGAGTTAATTTTTGTGAAGAGTGCAAAGTCTGTGTCTAGCTTTATTTTTTTTGCATGTGGATATCCAGTTGTTCCAACACCTTTTGTTGAAAAGACTGTCTTTGCTCCATTGTATTGCCTTTGCTCCTTTGTCAAAAATCAGTTGACTATATTTATGTGAGTCTGTTTCTGGGCTCTCTATTCTGTTTCATTGATCTATGTGTCTAGTCTTTCACCAATACCACCATATTGAGTACTATAGTTTTATAGTAAGTCTTGAAGTCAGATAGTGTCAGTCTTCTGATTTTGTTCTTCTCCTCCAATATTGAGTTCTCTATTCTGAGTCTTTTGCCTTAGCATATAAACTTTAGAATCCCTTTGTTGACTTCCACAAAATAACTTGCTTGAATTTTGATTGGGATTGCATTGAATCTATAGATCAATTTGGGAAGAACTGACATCTTGACAATATTGAGTTTTCCTATCCATGACTATAGAATATCTCTCCATTTGTATAGGTCACCTTTGATTTCTTTCATCAGTTTTGCAGTTTTCTTCATATAGATCTCGTACTATTTTGCTAGATTTATACCTAAGTATTTCATTTGGGGGAATGCTAATATAAATGGTAATGTGTTTTCAATTTCAAATTCCACTTGTTCATTGCTGGTATATAGTGAGGCAATTGACTTTTGTATATTAACCTTGTATCCTGTAACCTTGTTATAATCACTTAGTAGTTCCAGGAGGATTTTTTTGTCAATTCTTTTGGATTTTCTCTATAAATGATTATGTCATCTGTGAACAAAGACAGTTTTATTTCTTCCTTCCCAATCTGTATACCTTGCATTTCCTTTCCTTGTCTAATTGCATTAGCTGAAACTTTCAATACAATGTTGAAAAGGAGTGGTGAGAGGAGATATCCTTGCCTTGTTCCTGATCTTAGCAGGAAAGCTTTGAGTTTCTAACCATTAAGTAGAATGTTATTGATAGGTCTTTTGTAAATGTTTTTTTATAAATTGAGAACCTTCTGCTCTATTCCTAGTTTGCTGAGATTTTTTTTTTTTTTATCATGGATAGGTGTATTAGGGTTCTCCAGAGAAACAGAACTAATGGGATACACCTCATATATATATGAGGAGATTTATTATAGGAATTGGCTGACATGGTTATGGGGCCAAGAAGTACCAAGATCTGCTGTCTGCAAGGTGGATAACCAGGAAAACAGTAGTATAATTTAGTCCAAGTCTGAAGGCCTAAGAATTGGGAGGCTGAAGGTGTAAGTCTCAATCTGAGTCTAAAGGTCTGACAGCCAGGAGCACCGAGTCTGAGGGCAGGAGAAGACGGATGTCTTAGCTCAAGCAGAGAGAGTGAATTTGTCCTTACTCCACCTTTTTGTTCTATTTGGGCTCTCAAAGGATTGGATAATGCCCACCCACATTGGGGAAGGCCATCTGCTTTACTCAATTCATCAATTTAAATGCTATCTCTTCCAGAAACACCCACATAGACACACCCAGAAATAATGGTTTACCAGCTATCTGGGCATCCCTTAGCCCAGTCAAGTTGACACATAAGATTAATCATCATAATGGGTGTTGGATTTTGTCAACTGCTTTTTTCTGCATCTATTGATATGATCATGTGATTTTTCTTTTTTTGCCTGTTGATGTGATGGATTGCATTAATTGATCTTTATTATTGTTATTTTATTGAGGTCATATTGGTTTTTAACATTGTGTAATTTCAGGTATACATTATTATATATCAGTTTCTGTATAGACTGCATCATGCTTACCACCAATAGTCTAGTTTTTATCCATCGCCATACATATGTGCCCCTTTACCCCTTTCACCCTCTCTCCACCCCCTTTCCCCTCTGGTAACCACTAGCCTATTCTTATCCATGTATTTGTTCATCTTCCACGTATGAGTGAAATCACATGGTGTTTGTCTTTCTCTGTCTGGCTTATTTTGCTTAACATAATACCCTCCAGGTCCATCCATGTTGTTGCAAATGGGACCATTTTGTCTTTATGGCTGATTGTATTCCATTGTATATAGACACCACATCTTCTTTATCCAGTCATCCGTAGAAGGGCATTTGGGTTGCTTCGACATCTTGGCTATTGTGAATAATGCTGCAATGAAATAGGGGTGCATAAATCTCTTTAGATTGTTGATTTCAAGTTCTTTGGACAATTGGCAGTAGTGGGATAGCTGGATTCTATGGTAGTTTTATTTTTAATTTTTTGAGAAATCTCCATACTGTTTTCCTGTGTGGCTGCACTAGTTTGAATTCCCCACCAGCAGTGTATGAGGGTTCACTTTTCTCCTCCAATATTTGTTATTTTTTGTCTTGTTAATTATAGCCATTCTGATAGGTGTAAGGTGATATCTCATTGTAGTTTTGATTTGCATTTTCCTAATAATTAGTGATGTTGAGCATCTTTTCATGTGCCTGTTGGCCATTTGTATATCTTCTTTGAAAAAATGTCTGTTCAGATCCTCTGTCCATTTATCGATCAGGTTGTTTGTCTTTTTGTTGTTGAGTTCTTTATATATTTTGGAAGTTAACCCCTTGTTGGATATATGATTTGCAAATATTTTCTCCCAGTTGGATTGTCTTTTCATTTTGTTCATGGTTTCCTTTGCCTTGAAGAATCTTTTTAGTCTGATGTAGTCCCATTTGTTTATTTTTTCTTTTGTTTTCCTTGCCTGAGTAGACATGGTATTCAAAAAGATGCTGCTAAGATCCATGTCATAGAGTGTACTGCCTATATTTTCTTCGAGGAGTTTTCTGGTTTGAGGTCTTACATTCAAGTCTTTAATCCATTTTGAGTTAATTTTTGTGTATGGTATAAGATAATGGTCTACTTTCATTCTTTTGCATGTGGCTGTCCAGTTTCCCCAACATGATTTATTTAAGAGACTTTCCTTTCTCCGTTATATGTTCTTGGCTCCTTTGTCAAAGATTAGCTGTCCATAGATGTGTGGTTTCATTTCTGGGCTTTCAATTCTGTTCATTGATCTGTGTGTCTGCTTTTGTACCAGCACCATGCTGTTTTGAGTACTATAGCTTTGTAGTATATTTTGAAATCAGGGGTTTTGATGCCTCCAGCTTTGTTCTTTTTTCTCAGGATTGCTTTGGCTATTCGAGGTCTTTTGTTGTTCTGTATAAATTTTAGGATTCTTTGTTCTATTTTCATGAAAAATGTCATTGGGATTCTGATTGGGATTGCATTGAATCTGTAGATTGTTTAGGTAATATGGACCTTTTGACTATGTTTATTCTTCCAATCCATAAGCATGGAATATCTTTCCAGTTTTTTATGTCTTCTTTGATTTCTTTCAGTAATGTCTTATAGTTTTCGGTGTATAGGTCTTGTACCTCCTTGGTTAAGTTTATTCCTAGATATTTTATTCTTTTTGTTGCGATTGTAAATGGGATTGTATTCTTGAGTTCTCTTTCTATTAGTTCATTATTAGAGTATAGAAATGCAACTGATTTTTGTAAGTTGATTGTGTACCTTGCAACTTTGCTGTAGTTATTCATTATTTCTAATAGTTTTCTGGTGGATTCTTT
Source organism: Diceros bicornis minor (assembly GCF_020826845.1). Taxonomy (NCBI): domain Eukaryota; kingdom Metazoa; phylum Chordata; class Mammalia; order Perissodactyla; family Rhinocerotidae; genus Diceros; species Diceros bicornis. Next base: position 78,766,525 of record NC_080744.1, read on the forward strand.
AGGGTTTTCTCTATCTAGAATCATGTTGTCTGCAAACAGTGAGAGTTTTACTTCTTCCTTTCCAATTTGGATACCTTTTATTTCTTTTTCTTGCCTAATGCCTCTGGCCAAAACCTCCAGTACTATGTTGAATAGGAGTGGTGAGAGTGGGCACCCTTGTCTTGTTCCTGTTCTCAGAGGGATGGCTTTCAGTTTTTCACCATTGAGTATGATGTTGGCTGTGGGTTTGTCATATATCGTCTTTATTACATTGAGGTACTTTCCTTCTATACCATTTTATTGAGTTTTTATCATAAAGGGATGTTGGATCTTGTCAAATGCTTTCTCTGCATCTATTGAGATGATCCTGTGATTTTTATTCTTCACTTTGTTAGTGTGGTCTATCATATTGATTGATTTATGGATGTTGACCCATCCCTGTGTCCCTGGTATAAATACCACTTGATCATGGTGTTTGATCCTTTAATGCATTGCTGTATTCAGTTTGCCAGTATTTTGTTGAGGATTTTTGCATCTATGTTCACCAGCGATACTGGCCTGTAATTTTCCTTCTTTGTGTTGTCCTTGTCTGGTTTTGGTATCAGGGTACTGTTGGCCTCATAGAATGAGTTGGGAAGAGTTCTGTCTTCTTCAGTTTTTTGGAATAGTTTGAGAAGGATAGGTATTAAATCTTCTTTGAAAGTTTGGTAGAATTCTCCAGAGAAACCATCTGGTCCTGGATTTTGCTTTTTGGGAAATTTTTGATTACTGTTTCAATCTCTTTACTTGTGATTGGTCTATTCAGATTCTCTATTTCTTCTTGATTTTGTTCTGGGAGGTTGTATGAGTCTAAGAATTTATCCATTTCTTCTAGGTTATCCACTTTGTTGGCATACAGTTTTTCATAGTATTCTCTTATAATCCTTTGTATTTATGTGGTATCCGTTGTAATTTCTCCTCTTTCATTTCTGATTTTATTCATTTGGGCCTTCTCTCTTTTTGTCTTAGTGAGTCTCGCTAAGGGTTTGTAAATTTTGTTAATCTTCTCAAAGAACCAGCTCTTAGTTTCATTGATCCTTTCTATTGCTTTTTGTTTGTTTGTTTGTTTTTTGGTTTTTGGGTGTTTTTTGCTGAGGAAGATTTGCCCTGAGCTAACCACTGTTGCCAAGATTCCTCTTTTTTTGCTTGAGGAAGATTAGCTCTAAGCTAACATCTGTGCCAGTCTTCCTCTATTTTGCATGTGGGTCACTGCCAGAGCATGGCTGATGAGTGGTGTAGGTCCGCACCCAGGGTCCAAACCCATGAGCCCGGACCACCAAAGTGTACGCACCGAGTTAACCAGTATGCCATGGGGCCAGCCATTCTATTGTTTTTTTAGTCTTTATTTCATTTATTTCTGCTCTAAGTTTTATTATTTCCTTCTTTCTGCTGACTTTGGGCTTTGTTCTTCTTTTTCTAATTCTTTTAGACGTAGTTTAAGATTACTTATTTGAGATTTTTCTTGTTTGTTGAAATAGGCCTATATTCCTATAAATTTCCCTCTTAGTACCACTTTTGCTGCATCCCATAAGAGTTTGTGTGTTGTGTTTTCATTTTCATTTGTCTCTAGGTATTTTTTGATTTCTTCAATGATCCAATGATTGTTCACTAGCGTGTTGTTTAGTCTCCACAAATTTGTGACTTTCCCAGCCTTTTTCTTGTTGTTGATTTCCATTTTCATATCATTGTGATCAGAAAAGATGCTTGATATGATTTCAATCTTCTTAAATTTATTGAGGCTTGCCTTGCTTCGCAACATATGGTCTATCTTTGGAAATGTCCCATGTGCACTTCAGAAGAATGTGTATTCTGCTGTTTTTGGATGGAATATTCTATATATATCTATTAAGTCCATCTGGTCTAGTATTTTACTTAAGGCCACTGTTTCCTTGTTGACTTTCTGTCTGGATGATGTATCCATTGATATAAGTGGGGTGTTGACGTCTCCTACCATTATTGTGTTGCTGTCAATTTCTACATTTAGGTCTGTTAATAGTTGCTTTATAAACCTTTGTGCTCCTGTGTTAGGTGCATGTATATTCAGAAGTGTTATGTCCTCTTGGTAGAATGTCCCTTTTATCATTATATACTGCCCCTCTTTGTCTCTTGTTGTCTTTTGTAACTTGAAGTCTGCTTTGTCTGATATTAGTATGGCAACACCTCCTTTCTTTTGCTTGCCATTCACTTGGAGTATCATATTCCATCCCTTCACTCTGAGGCTATGTTTGTTTTTATAACTGTGATGTGTTTCCTGGAGGAAGCATATTGTTGGGTCTTGTTTTCTTAATCCATCCAGCTGCTCTGTGTCTTTTGATTGGAGAGTTCAATCCATTTACATTTGGGGTGATTATTGATATATGAGGGCTTAACAGTGCCATTTTATCTCTTGTTTTCTCATTATTCTATATTTCCATTGTTTCTTTTCCCTTGTATTTGTGATTGCCATTTCACTTTGGTGGTTTTCTCAGTTTTCGCTCTTTTTTTTTTTTTTTTTTTTTTTTGGTGAGAAAGACCAGTCCTGAGCTAACATCCAATGCCAATCCTCCTCTTTTTGCTGAGGAAGATTGGCCCTGGGCTGACATCCATGCCCATCTTCCTCTACTTTATATGGGACACTGCCACAGCATAGCTTGACAAGTGGTGCCTCGGTGCATGCCTGGGATCTGAACCTGCAAACCCAGGGCTGCCGAAGCAGAGTGCGTGCACTTAACCACCGTGCCACCGGGCCGGCCCCTCAGTTTTCTCTTTATGAGTTGTGGCTCTGCTCTGATTTTTTGTTTAGTGGTCACCATGAGGTTTGTCATAGATGAGATAGTCCATTTTCTGATAGCGTCTTATCTCCATTAGCCTAAGCAGGTTCCATCCCTTTCCTTTTCTCCTTCTGAGTTGTTGTCATCACAAATTATTCTTTTTTGTGTTGTTTGTGACTAAATTGAAGTGTTTATAGTTAGTTTTGATGGTTTACTTCCCTTTATCTTTTATGTTATAATTAAATGTTTACTAACCTATTCTGGTATAGAGCTGCAATTTCCTGATTCTATCTGTTTACTTATCTCCTTGCTCAGGTTTTTGTAAACCTTTGTTTTTTAGTTTCAGAAGGGAGGGCTCCTTTCAACATTTCTTGTAAGACAGGCCTAGTGGTGATGAACTCCCTCAGCTTTTGTTTATCTGGAAAAGCATTTATTTCTCCATCATATCTGAAGGATAGTTTTGCTGGATACAGTATTTTTAGCTGAAAGTTTTTGTCTTTCAGAATTTTCAATATATCATTCTATTTTCTCCTAGCCTGTAAGGTTTCTGCTGAGAAATCCACTGAAAGCCTGATAGGGGTTCCTTCTTCTGCCTTGCTGCCATTAAGATTTTTTCTTTGTCATTGACCTTTGCCTGTTTTAATAGTATATGCCCTGGAGCAAGTCTTTTTGCATTGATGTAACAAGGAGTTCTACTGGCTTCTTGTACTTGTAAGTCCAGGTCCTTCCCCAGTTCTGGGAAGTTCTCAGCTATTATTTCTTTGAAGAAGCTCTCTGCTCCTTTCTCCCCCTCTTCTCCCTCTGAAATACCTATAATCCTTATGTTGCTTTTCCTTATTGAGTCAGATATTTCTTGAAGAATTTCTTCACTTTTTAAAAATCTTAGTTCTCTCTCCTCTTCCACCTGAGGCATTTCTATATTTCTAGCCTCTAAATCACTAATTCAGTCGTCCATAACATCAGCTCTATTTTTTATAGTTTTTGAATTAGTTTTTATCTCATTAATTGTGTTCTTCACATCCAGAATTTCTGCTAGGTTTTTTTCTAGAGCTTCAATCTATTTGGTGAAGTATTCCTTCTGCTCGTTGATTCTATTCCTGAGCTCATCAAACTGTCTGTCTGAGTTTTCTTGTAACATGTTGAGTTTCTTTATGACAACTATTTTGAATTCTCTGTCATTTACATTGTAAATTTCTATGACTTCAGGATTGATTTCTGGAGACTTGTCATTTTCCTTCTGCTCTGAAGTGTTAATGTAGTTTTTCATGGTGTTTGATGAACTGATCCTTTGCTGGTGCATTTGTGGTTGTATCAGCTTGAAGAGTCCACCTGCTACTGCTGAGGGGGGCTGGAGCTGTGTTTTCTTTTTTGTGTGTGTGAGGAAGTCAGCCCTGAGCTAACATTAGTGCTAATCCTCCTCTTTTTGCTGAGGAAGACCAGCTCTGAGCTAACATCTATTGCCAATCCTCCTTCTTTTTCCCCAAAGCCCCAGTAGATAGCTGTATGTCATAGTTGCACATCCTTCTAGTTGCTGTATGTGGGACGCAGCCTCAGCATGGCCGGAGAAGCGGTGCGTTGGTGCGCACCGGGATCTGAACCTGGGCCACCAGCAGCGAAGCGCGCGCACCTAACCACCAAGCCACGCAGCCGGCCCGGAGGAGGCCTGTTGAGACACACAGCATAGCAAGATCTCCAAGATGTCTAAGCCACTCAACTATGTTCCCACCTCAAATGAACAAATGAATACATTTGTTCAATGTCATAAACCAATGTTACTGCTATAAACAAAAAATTTTTAAAAAATTCAATTATGATAAAAATTTATATCACATATAAAGTGAGAGCTCCCCACACTGACCCCAGTATAACTACTCAACAATTTATTGTATATGCCTCACAACTAGCTTTTAAATACACATTTTAAGGTTTTTTTTTCCTTAGCACTGCGTCTTGAGCAGATCTTTCAATGTTAGGACATGTAGAGCTATTGTATTCTTTTTAAAAAAAGGTTTATTGGGATATAATTAAAATATGATAAACAGCATATATTTAATGTGTGCAATTTGATAACTTTTTTTCATTCTGGAATCAAGTCTCCCCTCAAAAATATGACTTTCAAATGTTTGTCTCTAAATTCTGTGGCTTGTCTTTTAATCTTCTTAACAGTGTCTTCCATAGAGCAGAAGTTTTTAATTGTTTTGAAGTCAAATTTACCAATTCTTTCTTTTATGACTCATGCTTTTGTGTCTTATCAGAAATATTTGCCTAACCCATGGTCACAAAGATTTTCTTGTATGATTTCCTCTAGAATTTTTATAGTTTTAGGTTTTACATTTAGGTCTGTGATCCATTTGAGTTAATTTTTGTACATGGAGAAGATATAGATTGAAGTTTATTTTTTAAATGTAAATGCATTTATTCCAGTATCATATCTTTTCTCCACTGAATTATCTTTGCACTTTTTCAAAAATTAATTGTCCATATGTGTGTGGGTATATTTTTGCACTCTCTGTTCAGTTCTATTGATCTATTTGTCTAGCTCTATGCCTATAGTACCTGTTTTGATTATTGTTGCTTTTGTAGTAAGTCTTGAAATAGCATAATGTAAAGCCTCCACCTTTTTCCTCTTTCGCAAAGTTGTTTTGGCTATTGTAGTACCTTTCCATAAAATTTTGGAATCAGCTTTTAGTTTATACAAAAAGCCACCTAGGGTTTTGATTAGGTTCACATTGACTCTACATATCAATTTGGGAGAATTGACATGTTAGCAATATTGAATCTTTTGATCAATGCAGTCTATCTCTCCATTTATTTAGGTATTCTTTAATCTCTCTCAGCAATGTTTTGTAGTTGTCAGTGTACATATCTTGCACATCTTTTATCAGATTTGTCCCTAAGTATTTTGTATTTTTCATGCTAAGGTAAAGGTTTGTTTTGTTTTATTTCAATTTCTGATTTGTAGCAGGGTAATGTTTGCCTCATAGAATCTGTTGGGAAGTGTTGTTTTCTCTTCAATTTTCTGGAAGATTTCATGCAGAATTGGTATTATTTTTTTTCTTAAATCTTGATAACATTCCATAGTAAAGCCATCTGGGCCTAAAGTTTTCTTTGTGGGAAGGTTTTTAATTACAGATTCAATGTCTTTAATAGATAGAGGGCCATTCATATTATGTTTCCACTTCAATGAGTTTTATGTCTTTAAGGAACTTGTCCATTTCATCAAATTAGTTGAATTATTGACCTAATGGTGTTCATAATATTTTCTTATTATCATTTTAATATCTGTAGGACCTGTAGTGATGTCACCTCAATCATTCTCGATATTTGGGCTTTTTTGGTTTTTTGTGAGGAAGATTAGCCCTGAGCTAACATTCGATGCCAATCCTCCTCTTTTTTGCTGAGGAAGATTGGCTCTGGGATAGCATCTGCGCCCATCTTCCTCTACTTTATATGGGACGCCACCACAGCATGGCTCGACAAGAGGTGTGTAGGTCCGGACCCAGGATCCAAACCTGCAAACCACAGGCCTCCGCAGGAGCGTGCAAACTTAACCACTAAGCCACCAGGCTGGCCCTCATTCCCGATATTTGTAATATGTATTTTCTGTTTTCTTCCTGATAAATCTGACTAATGGTTTATCAATTTGATTGATCTTCTCAAAGAACCAGATTTGGATTTCACTGATTCTCTCTATTATTTTTCTGTTTCCTATTTCACTGATTTTCACTCTGATCTTTATTATTTCCTTCCCTCTTCTTACTTTAGGCTTAATTTGCTCTTCTTTTTCTAGTTTCTTAATGTGGAAGTTGAAGTCATTGATTTGGGACCTTTCTTCTTTTCTCACATAGACATTTAGTAATGTCCTGCTTTAGTTGTATCCTGCCAATGAAAATTATAAGCCATCCAGAAACAATAAAAAATCAGACAGTCCGTGCCAAAACCTCTGGGACCCAGAGACACAGTGAAATGTAGGAGAAATATTATAAATGTAAATGCCTTAACAATTAAAGATGCTTAAAAATAAAGTATGTACCCATCTTTAAAAATGGATAATGCAAAAATATACATTAATAGGAATGAGAAAGAGAACATAATAAAAATCCAGGGAAGATTTTTTTTTTGGCCTAGCAAATTATGAATTACCAGAATTAATTTAAGAAGAAGTGGAAAACATGAATAGACCAATTTCAAATACAAGAGATTGAAATTGTGATTAAAATTCTACCATTGAAAAGTCACTAAGAACAGATGGGTTCATCACTGAATTTTACATAAGCTTGAAAGAACAGATAATTGATATGTTATTTAAACAAGTCCAAGAAAAAGAAGATGATATAAAGCCCCCTCAGTTTATTTTACCCTACCCTATAACTTTAATTCAAAACCTAAGAACATTTAAAAAAGGAAACTGTAAATGCATAAATTCTAAATAAAAAGTTAGCATACAAGATCCATGAATATATCAAAGAAAAATCAGGTGCTCTATTCACATAATCCGTTACATTCAGCACGAGTTAGGGTTACATACAAATGCCCCATTAAGAAATTCCTCCACAGCATACTGGGAGATGGAGTTGTTAAAACTCTAATCTGATCATTGAAGGTTGGACTTCATTTGTTTTACAATTTTATTACTCTAGAAACCAGAAACCCAAAATGTTCTTTTGTTGTTACTGGTTGCCTGATCCTGCTTTAGTGTGAAGCATCAAAAATATTTGTCCCTAAATTAGAAAATGGATGCTTTGATCCTCCAAGTTTATTTGCAGCAAGTGCATCCGCTGTGCAAAGGCACATAGATGTTGTTGTTGTGTTGTTTTTTTTTTCTATTTTGCTGGGAAAGATTTGCCCTGAGCTAATATCTGTTGCCAATCTTCCTCTCTCTCTTTTTTTTCCCTCCCCAAAGCCCCGTACATAGTTGTATATTCTAGTTTTAAGTCCTTCTAGTTCTTCTATGTGAACTGCCGCCACAGCATGGCTACTGACTGGTGAGTGATGTTGTTCTATGCACCGGGGACCAAACCCAGGCCGCCAAGGCGGAGAGTGCTGAACTTTAACCACAGGCCATCAGGGCTGGCTCCACAGATGTTTTCTTATCATCTGTTCTTTTCTTCTCGGGCTTTTTGTTCCTGATTTCCTCTCAGAACTGATAGAAACATGTTTCTATGACCATATGAAATAAAACTGCATTCTTCACCTAATTAGTTGCTTACTTTTTAAAACTAGCCGCTTATTAAGCATTCTGTTTCCCAAATATGTAACCCTGCAATTTCTATACCCTCTTGCAGGTGGCACTGGGCACTCTTTTCACCCTCTTACTGGTTTCCTTGCTAGCAAGTTAATAAGCTTTGCTATGTTCTCAAGATCAATTTGTCAAGGAAAGTTTGTAGCAGAAGGTGTGGTAAAAGTGAGTCAAAAATAATTAGACCGGGCCATCCCCGTGGCTTAGCAGTTAAGTGCGTGCGCTCAGCTACTGGCGGCCCCGGGTTCGGATCCCGGGCGCGCACCGATGCACCGCTTCTCCGGCCATGCTGAGGCCGCGTCCCACATACAGCAACTAGAAGGATGTGCAACTATGATGTACAACTATCTACTGGGGCTTTGGGGGAAAAAAAAAAAAAGGAGGAGGATTGGGAATAGATGTTATCTCAGAGCCGGCCTTCCTCAGCAAAAAGAGGAGGATTAGCACGGATGTTAGCTCAGGGCTGATCTTCCTCACAAAAAAAAAAAATAATAATAATAATTAGACCACAAAACCCAGTCCTGATCCCAACTCTCAGCCTCAGACTATGAATGACAGGTTTAAAGTATTTTTTAAATTTTTATTAAAGATTTTTAGGCACATAATTAAAATCAAACACTTCTCAAGATTTTCAATGAAAAACAACAACTCTCTAATACCAACACCCTATTCTCCCATTTCCCCCTCTCCAGACACAATCCTTTTAAAATTCTTTTATTTACCTTCATATCACTAAATAATAAGCTTCTATTACTAGTTATTGATTTTTTAGTTCTTAGTATTTTCTATTGACTCCTTGCTATGGAAGATAAAAATTTGTGTCTTTCAATATCTCCCTTGCCTCCATTGTGCTTTCACAAATATACATCCCATTCTCATCCCATCATGCAAATATATTAATTTCGGTTAGATCAATATTAGATGTTTATATTATCACACTCCATTATTATGACCATGCATGGTTATGTCAGAGTCACGGAGTGTACTACGATTTCTTTCCCTGCAAAATGCTTTGTTTTCCCTTGAGTAAATAATGGAATTTTGTCTGCTTGATTAGTTACATATGACCCAAAACCCTCAATTGTCTTATCTTATCTCAAGATTGTTGAGATGTCTTTAAGAAGTTTCTTAAAGGGTGCTGTAATTTTCATCTTCTTTAAGATGTCCCTCCTAAAGCCTTTTGACCTGTTCCATTATGGTGGAGTTGTCCTCTGTACTCAGCTGGGATAACTAAAGCAAAATACTTTTTTGTCCTTGTACTAAACATTAGTTTGCCTAGGACCAGGCAAATAGCTTATTAGTTATTCCAGGAAACGCTTGCTCTAGAAGTGAACCAACTAAAGTAGTTTACTTATCAGGACTCACAACTTGCTCATCAAGGCTCTCCAAGAACCTTGCCTCATGGTGCCCAATGACCCAAAGCCATAATGTCATACACTCGGCCCACCCAACCACTTTCCCACCTTATAAGACCCTCCTTAAAGTCACCAGTCTCAGGCCCTAAAACCATTTAAGTGTCCTTCTCTGGTTTCCCCGCTTTTGAGACATTACTAAGATTCTGTCAAGGTGATTTTCTCCCTTACTTCAGTAGGCCTAATGGACTTAGGTATGTTTAATCAACAGGTTTTTCTGGTGGTAGTTTGGGAGGTAACAGTCAACAGCTGTCACCATGAGATTTTTATCATCATCTTTGAGTTCTCTTTGCCTCTCTTCTGTGATGGTCATATTTTTAAAAAATATTATGCTAAAGCAATTAAAAACTATTTGATCTTCAAGTAAGAGAAACCTAACTAAAGTGGTTTAAAGAAATAGAATTAATTTTTCTTACATAATTTGAAGTAGGCATTTGCAAGCATTGGTTGAGGGGCTCCATAATGTCAGGGTCAACCATCTCTGTGATTCTCTTGACTTGTCCTTCCTGATTAGAAGATACCTGTGGAGCCATTATATCTGCAGGTAGAGCAGGAAGACAGAGGAAGGGGAGATGTAAGCAATGTCTTTCTGTTTATCAGGAAAGCCACAGAACCAACACCCCACACACAGCAGACCTCCTCTTTTGTCTCATTGACCACATCTGCATCCCATGGCTCTGCATAGAAGGAAGGAAGTCTTGAAAATGGTGCATTCATCTACCGAGTGCCTATAATGGTGACTCATAGTGCTATGTGTTTCCTGAACATCATTCTAAACCTCTGGGTCTTACACATTTGTTTTCTCTAGTTAAAATACCTTCACTCCATTTCTCTGACCATAGAAATCCCCAGCTGTCCTTCAAGTATTTCCTCCAATTGTATCTCCTCATGAAGCCTCTCCTGAATACTCAGGAGAATTAATTTCTCCTTCCAGTGCACTCACAACTCACCTCTGTAAACAAGAGCACTTGGCACTCTGCTTACTGGTTCACCAGGTTGTGTTAGGTGTTTCCCTAATAGGCAATTAGGTTATTCCCAATGTTTCACTGTTATGTACACTGCTGCAGTGAACATTACAAATCTCCCTAGCACCATGTGTCTTTTTCTAGGGTGGACCTCTAGAGATGGAATTGTTGGCCATAGTATTTCACATTTTAATTTTTAAAAGATACCACCGAAGCAGTCGTCCTTACATTTCCAACAGCCATTTATAAGAGTACTGTTTCCCTGAAATCTTATCAATGCTTGTATCAAACTTAATTATTTTCCAACTTACTGGAGGGAAATTGTATTTCACTTTTTAACTTGCATTTCTATGAATACTAGTAAGGTTGAATAACTTTTCATAAGATCATTGAATACTTCTGTTTTTCTTTCGTTAATTGCCAGTCATGTCCTTTGCCCATTTTTTTTATTGGCAGTATTGATTTATAGGAGTTCTTTATATGCTTGGAACACTAACTATTGGCCAGTTACGTATGTTGAAAATATTTTGTGAGTTGTTATTTCCTTTATTATGTTTTCTGTCATACTGAAGTTTTAAAGCTTTTTGTAGTCAAATTTGTTGATCATTTCCTTTATGTTTTTTACACTTAGGTATCTGGTATTAGAAGGCATTCTCTTCATTCAAGTTGAATTAAATGATTTCCCTAATAAGTTTAAAGGCACTCTCCTATATTTTCTTTTAATAATTTAAAATTATTTTTACTTATTTATTTTCTCTGGATTTTACTTTAAGCTATTTTTCCAAATGGATAGCTGATATTCCCAGTACCATTTACTAAATAAACCAGTCCTTTTCTACTGATTTGAAATACTCCCTCCAGCCGATACAACATTTCCACATAAACATGTGTCTGATCCTGGGTGCTTTATTATTTTCTGTTGATCCAGTCTGTCCCTGGGCCAGTTTTATACTGCTTGATTATTTAAGATATGTAAAATGTCTTGACACCAAGTTGGCAAATCCTCCCGCTTTCTTATTCCTTTTCAGAATCATTTTGGCTATTCTTGAACCTGTATTCATCCTTATGAATATTAAGATGATTTGTTTCATGCAAAATATCATTAGATTTTGATTGTGGTTTCATTGAATATGTAGATTAATTTGGAGGTTACTGACACCTTTACAAAGTATATGCTTCCCATCCATGAACATGGTACATCTCTCCATTTATTCATTCTTTTATGTTCTTCAGTTAAATTTTCTATTCTATTATTAATATTACCTTCTTGTATTTTCTGATTAGTTATAGATGTAGTATATAAAAACTTTTGACTTTTGTATTTTGGGTATTGTATCTGATCATCTTGCTGAATTCTCTTAATAGTTTAATAGTTTCTCAGTTAGTTTTCCTAGGATTGCTAAGGAGGAAATCATATTGTTTGTGAATAATAAGTTATTCACTTTCCTTTCTAATATTTATATATTATTTATCTTTCTTGTCTGATTTTATCAGATAGGATAGTTATACAATGTTACTTAGTAGCTGTGAGAACAGGCATCATCACATTATTCCTGATTTTAATGCTTTTATTATTTGTTTATTAAGCATGATGCTTGCTGTAGATTTTTAATAGATACATCAGTTAGGACTACATTTAGCTGCATAAAAATGAAACCTGATTCAATGACTTAAAGAAATATAGATTTCATTTTTGGCATCTAAAAGGTTCAGAGGAAAGCAGTCCAGGCCTCTTCCCAATTTCCTGATATCATCTTTACCGTGTGGCTTTTGTTCTCATAGTCACAATATGGCTGCTGTTCCTCTAGGCTTTGTGTTGTATTCCAGGTAGGAAGAAGGGGAAGGTGGAACGGCTGAGTCTGTCTCCTTTTATCTGAAAAACATAAATTTCTCAAAATTTTCAGGATTAGACTTCCCTTTTCATCTTTTTGGCTGCAACTAGGCTATGTCACAATCCTTGGCTGCAAGCAGTGAGTGTTTTTAACTGGGCATGTTGCCACCTCTTCCATTAATAAAGAAGGAGGGGATAATGGATATCAAGTAAGCAACAAGTAGTATTTTCCATGATGTCCTTACCAGGTAAAAATTTCACTTTCATATTTATTGGTTAACAGCTAAGAAATCCAATTGATTTTATTAGGGGGCAGGGGGGCATCAACTGAATAGTTCATACGATTTTTTAAAAATTTTATTTTATCATCTATCTGTGATAGATTTTATAATGTTAAAGTATCCTTACATTTCTGAAATAAAAACTACTCTATGATCTTATATTGTTTTTATTTTTAATAAAAATTTTATTGAAATACAACATGCATAAAGAAACATGCACACATCATAAGTTTACACTTCGAGGAATTTGACAAAGTGATCTTGCCTTGTAACCACCAACCAGTTTAAAAAGTAGAACTTTATAAGCACCCTAGAAGTCCCTCTCATACTCTCTCCCAATCCTTTTTCCCTTCCTCCTCTCCAGAGGTAACCAGTACCTTAACTTCTAATATCATAGATAGTTTTTCCTAATTTTGAACTTTATATGAATGAAATTATACAGAATGTATTAGCTTCTTTTGGTCATAAATATATTTGTGGGGTTCATCCTTGTTATTGTGTGAAGCTATAGCTTATTTTCATTGATTTATAGTATTTCATCATATAAATATATCAAAATTTGTTCATTAGTGCTACTGCTGATGGACATTTAGGTTGTTTTCAGGTGATGTCTATTATAAAGAGTACTACCACGAACATTCCTATACCTGTTTTTGGTTTTGAGTTATAGGGTATATGATTCTTCAGCTTTAGTAGGTATTGCCAAATAGTTTTCAAAAATGGTGGTACAAGTTTGTACTCCTACCAACAGTGTATTAGAGTTCCATTTAATTCACATCCTGGACAACACTTAGTACTGTTTATCTTTTACATTTTAGCTATTCAGATAACTGAGTGTATCCTTGTCGTTTTAATGTACAGTTTGTTTATTTTTAATAAGATTGGAAAAATATTTTTTCATATATTTTTTGATTACTTAGATATCCTTTTTGTGATGTCTGTTCAAGACTTTTGCTCAATTTTTCTATTGAGTGTCTGCCTTTTTCTCATTGAGTTTTAGGAATTCCTTATACTTTTATATAATCTGGGTATAATTCTTTTGTCAGGAGTTATATATATAAATCTTCTCCTACTCTGTGTCTTGCCTTTTCACTTTCTTAATAATGATTTTTTGATAAACAGAAGTTTTTCATTTTCAAATTATCAGATTTATCAACCATTTTCTTAATTTATGGTATTTTTTGTATCTTTCTTAAGAATTTTGCCTACCTCAAGATCATGAAGAAAAGTTTCACAACTCAGTCAATTAGAGATCCAATTTCTTGTCTAAATATGACTATTTATTTTGGTAAGTTGTGTTTTTTGAATGAATTTGCTCATTTTATCTAAAAGTTCAAAGGTGTTCATAATATCCACTAATTTTTTTAATGCCTGTGATTGTGTGCCCCCTTTCATTCTTGGTATTAGAAATGTATGTCTTCTGTCGTTTTTCTTAATCAATCTTGCTAGGGGGTTATCAATTTTATTAGTGTTTTCAAAATAGCAAATGTCACTAATTCAATTAATGTGCTTACATTTATTTTTTTCATTTCATCTATTTTCTTTGTTTTTTATCTGATTTTAAGACTTTCATTTTTTTCTAGATATACGTTTAAGACAAAATTTCGCTCTAGGTATGGCTTTAGCTGCATCTCACAAATATGTGTTGTATTTTCATTATCATTCACTTCAAAATATTTTATAATTTACCTTGCATTTTCTTACTTGACTGATAGGTTATTAAATGTGATTTGCTTAATTTTCAAACATTTAATTCTTCTGTGATTAAATAAACATTTGTATTATTAAAACTCTTTGGAATTTGTTGTGACTTGCTTAATGACCTAGGATAGGATTAATTCTTATAAATGTTGCATGTATTCTTGAAAAGAATTTGTGTAGTGTATGTTCATTGTGGACCACATAGTTCAATTAAGTTAAGTTTGTTAAATGTATTATTCAAAATTTCTATTTCTTTACTGATGTTTTTGTCTTTTATTAGTTACTGAGATAGAGATATTAAAATTCCCCACAATGATTGTTAATTTACTTCTTCTTTTAGTTCTGTTAATGTTTGCTCTGTGTACTTTAAGGCAATGTTTTTAGTTATAAACAAATTTAGAATTTCTTTTTCTTACTGATAGTTTCACCCTTTTATTATTATGAAATACTCTCTTTATCTCTAACATTGCTCTTTCATTAAATTCTATTTTGATATTAATATAGTTACACTTATTTTCATTTAGTTAGCCTTTTCTTGGTCAGTCCTTTTACTCTCAATTTTTTTGTGTCCTCATTTTTTTTTTTGTTTTTGTTTTTTTTTTGTGAGGAGATCAGCCCTGAGCTAACATCCGCCAATCCTCCTCTTTTTTTGCTGAGGAAGACGGCCCTGGGCTAACATCCGTGCCCATCTTCCTCCACTTTACATGGGACGCCGCCACAGCATGGCTTACCAAGCAGTGCGTCGGTGCGCGCCCGGGATCCGAACCAGCGAACCCCGGGCCGCCGCAGCGGAGCGCGCGCACTTAACCGCTTGCGCCACCGGGCCGGCCCCTGTGTCCTCATTTTTAACATGTGTCTTTTATAAGCAGAATATATCTAAATTTGTTTTTTTTTCTTTAAGTCTACTCTGACATTCATTTTCCAATTGAAATATGTATATATATTTGAATTCAATTGAAAATTGAATATGTATATATATTGGCATATATCTTCCCATAGTATGGCTGGGGATTAGAGATGTCTCTTTTAGTTGAAGTAGATTTCATATTTCTATTTCCTGATGTTTGAAATTTTTAGAGTGATTTATAATAGGAGAAGTAGGCAGATAAACCTTAGCCCCATCCTCTTAAAACCAGCAATACATCTCCTATGTATGATGATTTTAAAAAGTATCTTCTGTACATGTAGTTATAGTCTCTCATCATTATTATTCCTAAAATTGATTTTTCTTATCATACTTGCAAAAGGTTTATTTTACTGTTGCTTTCAAATAACTAGTTTTAATAAACTCTTTTCAAATTACCTAATTTGAGTGGGTCATCAACTTACCACCAAGTATACTATATACATACATACATGTACATATACTACCTACAATATATAATATATTAATATAATAAATAGATAATAATTATATAAATATATTTTATTGTTAAACTAGTATATAAATATATTTTTTAGAACATCTAATATGAGAGCCTCTGTTTTGTAATAGATGAATTTAATCCATTCATATTTGTTGTGATTATAAATATGTTTGGACTCTGTTCTGATATCTTATTTTGTGTTTTTATTTATTATACTTTATCTGTCTTTTTCTTTTTTAATTCTCTTTTCCTGACTGTAGTAGAAAATTTTCATGCTTTTTGGGGGGCTACTCACCATCTTCTTAATATCTTTCCTAAGTCCCTAAGTTTGGAGGAACTTCTTATCTTTTGAGTCCATATCTCCCCAAGGAAGAAACCAGAAACTCATATTCTCAGCCTTCTTTGCATCCAGAGCACAGGCACGTGACCAGTCAGACTGCATAAGATTTTATTTAGGGGAGAGAGATCAAGAAGTAAGCATCATGCAGAATCCATTCTGGCCTCAGTAGTGGTAGACACCTAGCTTCCCAAGGCTGCAGTGGCAGTAGCATGGACTAGGGAGAGCTGACTTGTCTGTGACTGGTAGAGGTGGCAACAGGCATAACAGGAATTCTCCTGTGTAGGGTCCTGCGGTGTAATCTGAGCACTGTTTCTGCCATCTAGCTCCAAGCATGAGTCTCTGGCCCACCTGCAGATTCTGTGATTTATCCAATGTCATTTAATAGAAACCTTTTCTGCTCCAAGTAGCCAGAAGAGGTTCTGTTGTTCCCTTCCAGAAGATTTTACTCCCAATTTGCTGTTTAAAGACACTCTCCCAACTCCACCAAATCAAAACTTACTTAAATTTACTGAAGTGTTTTACTGACTTATACGTTCATTAATGTTTCTGGCATTCTATTACATCCTCTTGGGTTCACTTTCCCTCTTGCATTATCCCTTAGTAGTTCTTTCTGCAAAGGTTTCTGGGTAGAAAATTTTCTAGTGTGTCTGAAAATGTCTTTGTTTCGTTCTTACTCTTGAAAGATAATTTTCCTGGGTATGGAATTCTGGGCTCAAAGTTACACAAGTATTTTCCTCGGCACTTTGAAGCTCTTATCATCTTTATGTATCAAAGGTGGCTAATAATAAATCTGATGTCGTCTAATTTTTATTTCTTTATAAGTAATTCATAATCTATTTTTCCTCTCTGGCAGCTCATCTCTCTTTTCTTTATCCTTGATGTGCTTAAGTTTCACTGTGTGTGTGTGTATGAGTGTATGGCTTGCACATGCATGCACGTGCACACACGTGATTCTTTGCAAGTTCTGTTCAGCACCTTGCATGTTCTGCCCATGTATTGAATTGTTAATTTCAGTAATTACTTTTTTCTAATTTCCAAGGATTGAAATTGGTTCTCGTATCAGTTCTTCCTTCATTTCTCTAAGGTATATATGTATTTTAAAGTCGTTTTCAGATGCTCTACTATTACTACTCTCTTGGTTCTTTCATTAATTGTACTGTCTTGCATTTGTGGTATAAAACTTCCTCAGGTATTTGTTAATTTCCGGTTCTGCACTTATCTTCTATGAGAGAATTCTCCCCAGTGTGTTCTGAGTTGTAACCTGCTCCCTGTAGGCAGCCAGCTGGAGGCATCTCTGTGCATTCAGGAGGAGCCTTGGCCTCCAGGCT
The DNA here is from genome assembly GCF_020826845.1 of Diceros bicornis minor. Lineage (NCBI taxonomy): Eukaryota > Metazoa > Chordata > Mammalia > Perissodactyla > Rhinocerotidae > Diceros > Diceros bicornis. Next base: position 78,783,757 of record NC_080744.1, read on the forward strand.
ACAGATGGCTCTGTAACAGCCTCCCTGATTCCCATTTTCTTTTTTTGTTTTTTTTTTTTAAAGGAAAATCATTTCAAGTCCAAGGAGGTTCCCTTTTTTGACGCCAGTCTTAGCTCTGAATTTATTACTTTGCTTTAACATATATTTTCTACCATGCCTAGGGAAGTTATGTAGAAGGGAGAGATTTTAGCATGTGGTCAAGCTGCTCTCTTGACAGTAGACTGTTCACATCTGCTGACTCCACCAAATAATAAGACTTCTGAGGCTGGGAGCCAAATTTGGCTCCAGACTGGCATGGGGCAGTAGCAGAGCAGCATCTGGGCCTCATTTGGGGCCCTCTGTCTCATGCTGGCAACACTGTGAGGGTCTTTTCTCGTGCCTACTTCGCCCTCCCTGCTGGCATCTGCTGAGGTGTCTGTGATCCCCTCCGGGCCCTGGATCTCCGGTCAGCCTCCATGTCTCAGCTCGGTTTGTCCTGGGCCCAGAGCACCTGGCTGGGTGTGTGCCATAAGGCCCGGTGGGGAAACATTTGTCTGCTCCCTAGGGAGTTCAGTGAGGCTGCTGCCTTAGGCGTCTCTGCTCAACTGTCTACTCCACTGCTCTACACTGTGGCCTGAGAACTCTCTCAGTCTGCGGTTCTCAAACTTTAGCGTGCATCAGAATCCCTTGGAGGGCGTTCAAATATAGATTTCTGGGCTCTGCACTGAGAGCTTCTGATTCTGTAGGTCTGGATTGAGGCCCAAGAATTTTCATTTCTAACCGGATACCAGGTGATGCTGCTGCTGCTGGTGGGGGGACCACAGTCTGAGAATCACCGCCCGAGGCTGAGGCGCAGGGAGCTGGTCCTCTCTTTCCCTCTTATACCCAGACCCTGGCTTTTGAAGCATCAAAGCCAGGAATCTGACTGACTTATTCTCTGATTTCACGGGCTTGAGAATAATACCCACAGCTAGGAGTCTGAGCTAGAGGACTGGGAGCAGTGTGGGGTCATGGGGTTAAAAAAGACACGGATTGTCACTATATCATCTGTCCAGTTTAGATGGTATTTTAAGGTGATGGTCTTTCTTTCCTCCAAGAAGATATATATAACTTTAAAAATCACTCTTTTTTCTTTTTTGTATTTATTCCCCCCTCCACCTGGAATAACAGACTCTGAGAACTGGATGGGACCTAGTACAGCCACTCAGAGAACGTTAATATTACACACCCTGAATTAGAAGACCCCAGAAGTGAAAAGTTGAAGAACTTCAGAAGCCTCAATTGGCTTCACAGGCCACAGACGGGAGAAAACCAATTTCGGGGAGCCCTGTCCATCTGTATCGTTCCCACAGTTATGTAAGCAGTTCCCTCCGTCCAGGCCTGAACACTGCCTCAGGTGATTCCCAGTCCCCGCTACCTTCTCACGCACACGGTCCCTCAGCACATGGGGGAAGAGCAGAGAAATAACTGACATTTTATAGACAGCCTGACATATCTCTTTGCATATGTGATTTACTAGCCTGGTATTTTAAATATGTTAAATCCAAGATATGTGTTACAATTTAAAACTCCGCTAAGGTGTGGGAGTAAGGCACAGAGCATAGTAAATGCAAGAAGTTAATGGTGCTCACAGCAACCTGGAAAACACATTTGATGTTCCCCTACAAACCTGGCCCTCCTTCGGCATCGCCCGTCTCAGCAAAAGGCACCATCTTTCCTGAAGTTATGCAAGCCAGAGACTGAGGACGAGTCCTGGCACTGCCTCTCCCCTACCAACCAGCCCCCTCAGAGTGCACACGCGCGCGCACAGGCTCACAAAGCTCTCTGTGTTTTGTCTTTCAAAGAGCTCTCGGTCCATCTGCCGCGCTGCACTCCACTTCATCCTCTGGGCTCCCTGCATCCGCTCTTGTCTCCACGATGCTCTCCCGCAGCCAGAGTGTGTTTGTTTGTTTAATTAATTAGTTTGTTTAATTAATTAGTTTGTTTATTTTTTACTTTTATTTTTTTTGTGAGGAAGATCAGCCCTGAGCTAACATCCATGCTAATCCTCCTCTTTTTGCTGAGGAAGACCCACTCTGAGCTAACATCTATTGCTGATCCTCCTTTTTTTCCCCCCCCCAAAGCCCCACTAGATAGCTGTATGTCATAGTTGCACATCCTTCCAGTTGCTCTATGTGGGACGCAGCCTCAGCATGGCCAGACAAGCAGTACGTAGGTGTACGCCCGGGAACCCAACCAGGCCGCCAGTAGCGAGCGCACACACTTAACCACTAAGCCACAGGGCAGCCCCTGTTTAATTTATCATTTTTTTTACAACACACTTGTAGTCATGTCAGCAGCTATTAAATATGTCAAAAGATTCTCAACCTCACACATTATGCGGGAAGGATAACTTCAGGCTTTCCTGAGATACCATTTCTCACTGATCAGATTGGCAAAGACAAAACGTTTGATAACGCTGTTGACAACTGGGGGGTAAGCAGACACTCTCATCTGTTGCTGATGGCTATGTAAATTAGGAAGCCTCCATCCAACCATACCATTGCCATGGGAGTTTGGCAATATTTATCAAAGTTATATATTTGCATACTTTTGGACCCATTTTTAGAAATTTATGAGATAGGGCAAAATGTTGTATGGTGATGATTATTCATTGCACCATTGCTTATAATATTATTTCCAACAGGTGATTGGAAATAACCTAAAGGTTCATCAATAGGGGACAGGTTAAATTGTATAAGGGTGCATTCATAAAATGGAATTCTACATAGCTGTGAAAAACATGAGGAAATTCTCTATATACAGACAGAATATTCTTTAAGGTAAATGGTTACGTGAAAAAAGCAAGTGGCAGAATGGCGTTGTGACCCAATGTCCATTTGTACAGGCATAAAATCTTTCTGGAAGGTACACCAGAAACTGATAACATTGAGCCCTGGTAAGGGAACGAACTGAGGGTCTGTGGGGAGAGACTTTTCCCTCTGTTCCTATTGTTACTTTAGATTTTAAACCATGTTACTGTGTTACCCACTCAAAAAATAACTGCATAAAAATGTATAACATGTATTATGTCAGCCCCTACAACATGTCTGGCATTTAGGAGCTCCTCAGTATTTATTGAATGAATGCAATGTGCCAGCCTGCTAAGGAAGATGCTCTGTATTAGTTTTCTGTTGCTGTGTGACAAATTACCCCAGAACTTGGTGGCTTAAAACAACAAACACTTATTATCCCCCAGTTTCAGTGGGTCAGGAATCTGGGCATGGCTTAGCTGGGTGCCCCTGGCTCTTGGTCTCTTGTGAGGTTGTAGTTAAGCTCTCGGCTGGAGCTGCAGTTTCCTGAAGGTAGCCGCTCAACTGGGGCTAGTGAATCTGCTTGCATGCTCACGCACATGGATGTCAGCAGTGGCCTCACCTGGGTTCTTCACCACATGGGCCACCCCATAGGCTGCCTGAGTGTCCTCACAATGTGGCAGCTGGTGAGCTGAGAGAGAGAGAGACAGAGACAGAGAGAACAAGAGAGGGAGTCCAAAGTGGAAGCCACTATCCTTTTTTTGTAACCCAGTCTCAGAAGTGGCATCATCACTTCTGTTGTGTTCTGTTTATTAGAAGTTAAATCAATGAGTCTAGCCCACACTCAGAGGGAGGGGATTACAAAGGGTACGAATCTCAGGAGGTGCGATCTTTGGGGCCATCTAAGAGGCCACCTACCACACGCTCCCATGACTTTGCTTATTCTTTGTTAGCATAAAGTCTTTGACGAGGCCTAGTAGGCTGGCCTGCCACCTGCACATACCTTCCCGCCCCTCCAGCCTCCTCTACATAAGCTTTTCTTAAATTCCTCAAATGTGCCGTGTTCCTGCCAGCTCCAAAGCCTTTGCACATATTGTTTCCACTGCCAGGAATCTTGAGTCAAATGTAAGAGAAGAGAACCCCCCACCCCCAACCCATTATAAGCTTTTGGAGCACCATGTGCCCGTCCTTCCTTGTGTTCACCTCATTTGTAATTTTCCTTGGTTTGCATGATTGTTGGATGAATGCTCTTCTTCTCCCAGAAAGCTCTGAGAGGGCTGTGAGCATGTCTGGTTTGCTTCAGTGGTATCTGCAATGCCTGACACTAATTACACGGTTTGTTGTCAGTGCCGTCGAGCCAATTCTGACCCCTAGCGACCCTGTGGACAGCAGAGCGGAGCCCTGCCTGGTCTTTTTGCTCCATCCTCTCCCCTTCCAGTGCTACATCAGCCCTGCTGCTATTCACAGGGTTTTTATGGCCAATTTTTTCAGAGGTAGGTGGCCAGGTCCTTCTTCCTAGTCTGTCCTAGTCTGGAACCTCTGCTGAAACCTGTCCACCATGGGTGACCCTGCGGGTATTTGAAATATTGGCAGCATAGCTCGCAGTATCACAGCAACATGCAGCCGCCACAGTATGACAGCCGACAGATGGGTGGCATGGTTCCACGACCGGGAAACGAATCCTGGCCATGGTGGTGAAAGCACTGAATCTTAACCTCTAGACCACCAGGCTGGCTAAGTACATGGTAACTACTCAATAGATATTAGGTGAATGAATTAATCATTTTCCTTGAATCAGTCAGGGTCCCAGCAGGAAGCAGATGGTAGCTTCGGAAGAGGTAAATGAGGAGAGTTGAGGAAAAGGACTATTTACAAAGGTGGGACAGGGCTAAGAGAAATCAATAGCCTAGCACTCTGGGGCTAGCAACCCTGGGAGCTATTAGCACCCCTATGTCTAAAGGAGCAAGTGGAGGGAGCGATTACTGGAATCCAGTGAGACTTGCAGTTGTGGGAGAAGGCTATGGGGCAGGAGTTGTGGTCTTTACTAGAAGAACATGGCCAATTCACAGTGCTATGGAAAGAAGAGAGCCAGGGGGAAATCCACCAATGCCACTCTCTGTACTCCCTCCATTCTCCTGCCACTGTCTCCCATTGGGAAAACCTAATTGGAAGCCAGAGGGCCAGGGAGCCCATAGATACAGTCCACAGAGGTCAGCATCTTGGGCAAGGAGCAGGGCAGGAAGGGGTAGAAAGTGGGTCTGGAGGGCCAGCAAGGAGATATGCTGTGCAGCCCACTGTTTTACCCTCTTGTCCTTAGTCTGGATGAATAAGTCTCATCAGCCACCATATGATTGCAGGATCTTGTCAACTCAGTCACATTCTCTTTTGGAACCTAAAATGTTAACTAGTTTTGTTCATATGAGGAAGTGGGTAAAAGGGGAGGTAGAAACAGTCGATTGACATAAAGCATACCAGATGCCAGAGACTATGTTGTTTTGCTCCAGTCTGGACACACATCTGTAATATTTCTAAACCACATCTGGAACAGCAGCTGCAATTGGAGTCACTACCAGATTAAGTTTATGACAATTGTTGTAATTTTCCAAGATTCATATGCCTGAAGAGGCAAATCAAATGAGGTTGTGACAGGCATCCCACCCTCCCCCTCTCCAGTCTCCGATGGTGACAGTGATCTCCACAGCTTCTCCAGGATGCAGCGCCGCTTCTGGTTTACTATCCTGGGAGGACGGGGCAGTTCCATAGCCCTTCCTCCTAATGATGGCCCCCTCCCATGGGTCAGGGGAGCCAATCTGGGGACTCTGCAAGGGGCCACATATGCCTATTCCAGTGATACATTCCAGAACTGGGGGAATAACCACAGGGTAGGTCTGCAGACATGCGAGTGAGATTTGGGCCAAAACTCCATGTATCACCCGACTACTGTAAGCCCCCACTTTGACTGGTAGGGCACAGTGGCATTTTGCTTTCCTAAACATTTCCCAAGAATTAATGTCATTTCAGAGCCAATGTCCAGAAATCTCCAAAAGGTCTTGGCATTTCCCTTTTTCCAGTACATCTGTGACCCTGGTAAATGGCCAAAGGTCCCTACAGGGAAGAATTGGAAGAAGCATATATTTGTAGCAATGTTGCAGGGCCCTTCCTCGGGACACTCAGCCTCCCCTTTAATCAAGGGACTCTGGGTCTGGGAACTGGCTTCAGTTTGGAAATTTGGCTGCTATTCATTTCATTCTTCAGGGTCCACCAGGCACTGCCAAAAGTCATGTGGGTCAAAGCATTCTGGTTACCACTGTCTTACTGCCTATTACAACAAATACACCCCTTTGTCTTTGGCAGTTAAGCACTGCCACTTGGTTTCTGCAATTGTGGAATCCCACCATCACCAAAGTAACCAGGGGGACCATCTCAATAGTGACATCTCCCAACATCAGACCTGAGGAGAGCAAGCACAGAGTCTTTAAGCAAGAGAAGGCTAGTATCCTTAGACATGAGAGAGCAGGCAGTTTCCACCAGCTGGAGACAGAGTCAGGTTCAGACAGACTCAAGGTTCAAGATTCTCAACTTCATCTGAGTCCACTCAGACGTTGCATTCCAAACCTCAGGGTCCTACTCCTTTCCAAACCATAATCTTCACATGAAACAACTTGCCAGGCCTTTGAATTCAACTGACATTGTAATTCTGCAATATTTACAAAGGCATATCTGACTTTAAGCAAGTTTAATTCTAGGGCTACAGTAAATAACAGCTTCTCTGGGGGCATGATAGAAGTTCCCTGGTTTTCTGACTATGACTTGAGCTCTGAGTTTGTCATTTGATTTCTGTAGGGTCCCTGGTGTAGTAGGAAATAGCCATCCCATCCCCCAGTCCTTACTGCAGTTAAGGGCAGCAGTCACCCGGTCCCCCAGGGCACTGGCTTTAGTAAGGATTTCATCCAAGGCAGCCACAGGTGGTAATTTGGCCAGTTGTGATTACCAGTGCCACATTTCCCACTGTCAAGGAGATCGGCACTGTGCTCAAAGCCTGGGACATGATTAAATTAACCCAGAATCTGTCTCAGAGGGTATGTTTCCCGGGACCATGACTAGTACCAGCACTGTGTTAGTCAGAGTCCAGGCAGGGAAACAAAACCCACACTGGCTGCTTTAAAAGAGAGATTTTAATATATAGAACTGTTCAGACAGGCATTGGAGGACTCAGTCAGCCAACCTAGCTGACTGTTATGTCACTTCCAGCTACTACAGCCAAATCCAGGGTGGGGACATCAATGCTAGTACATTCCGCCTGGTCGAGCCTCATAGTCCCTCCTCCTGGGTCTGTACCCTGAGCGTCCACACGCATGCAGGCTGTCCTGGTGTCTGTTCCCAGTGGGGGCCCTTATTATCCATGTGCCAATGGCACGGCTGAGCCAGTGTGTCACTGCTGCATCCCAGGCCCCAGGCACAGGGGTATTTTTTAAATATATGATTAATGATGAAATAAATTCTCACAACCACTTTCTGAAGAAGAAACAATGACCCCACTTTTCAGTTGAGGAAGCTCAGCCCCACCTGAACCACATGGACCTGAGACTAGGCGGGAGGTTTTCAAAGAAATGCCAGGCAGACAAAAACCGTCCCAGGAGGACGTCTCCATTTACAGCAACGTTGATCATAATAACGACCACACCAAGTGGCACCTTTTACATGCCAGACCCTGGGTTAATAGATGTATATGTGCCACCTAAGTCAATTCTTATAGCAACTCCATAAGGCAAGTAATGATATTTTCCCCTTTTCACAGCTGAGGAAACTGAGGTTGTGTAGAGGAGAGCCACTTACCCAGGGTCATGGCCCTGGGCTGAGTCTTGTCTTGACTGTGGTTGCACACTGCTTCTCTTGAACAGACATTTCTAGACAGTTGTGCATTGTGGTAGGCAGAATGATGGCCCCTCAAAGATGCTCACATCCTAATCTCTGGGCCCTGTCAATATTTACCTTACAGGAGAAAGAGACTTTGCAGAAGTGGTTAAGGACCTTGAGATGGAGAGATTATCCTGGATTATCTGGGTGGACAGAATCTAATCACTTGAGCCCTTAAAAGTAGAGACCCTTTTCCACCTGTGGTCAGAGAGGGATGTGAAGACAGAAGCAGGGCTAGAGAAATGCAACTTTCTTGGCTTTGAAGATGGAGGCAGGAGGCCCAGAGCCAAGGAATGTGCGTGGTCTGTAGGAGCTGGAAAAGGCGAGGACACAGATTCTCCCCTGGAGCCTCCAGAAGGAGCCAGCCCTGCCGACACCTTGATTTTTAGCCTAGTGAGATTCATGTCAGACTTCTAACCTACAGAACTGTAAAATAATCAATTTGTGTTGTTTTAAGCCACTAGGTTTGTGGTAATTTGTTACAGCAGCCAAAGAAACTAACACACGCACCTTCCCCCGGAACCTTGCAGATGGCTCCAGGGAAGGCTTGCTTCGACTGCTCCACAGGAGTCTCGTCTTCTTCTGCCCACCATATTCTCGGAAATGGCACCCTGGGTACGAGTCTAGAGCAGCCTTTCTCTAGGAATGGCTCGGTCATTTCCCCAAATCAGCTCAGATGTTCAGTGACATAGGGACATAGATGTCCAGTGATTAAGCAGGGAAGACACCAGCCTTAACCAAGTGTTATTGTTATTATTATTGTTGTTGTTGTTGTTATATTGTTTACAACAGTCATTGTCTATGGGCTGCTTTGAGGGCATGCGAAGTCCCAGGCATGCCCAGCTCTCTGCCAAAGCAGCTCCAGTGGCCTGAGGGCAGGTCCCCAAAGAGAAGTGCCGGTGCAAGCTGCAGCCAGGAGAGGGTCGCACAATGATTCAAAGAACAGCAGTGATCTGGCAGGAGCAGCCACAGCGTCCGTAAGCCCAGCCCTTGCACCTCTCAGAGCCACTTGCTTCTTGTATTAAATTTATTTCATCTTGTCCTGGCTTCTTCAAGATTCTGGTTGGTCGCATCTTCTGAGGGAAATCTTGCTAGGGAGGGTCAGTGAGATGAGCTTCAGACCCATGGCTGTAGTTGGTTTTGAGGCCATAAATGATATTCAACATCTCCCTCCCTGTTATGGGCCAAATTGTGTGCCCCTCCCTACAAATTCCTTTATTGTAGTCTTAACCCTCACTATGTCAGAATGTGACTGTATTTGGAGATAGGGTCTTTACAGAGGTATCAAGTAAAAAGGAGATCATTAGGGTGGGCCCTAATCCAATATTATTGATGTCCTTATAAAAGGGGACATTTGGACACAGAGAGAGACACGCATCCAGGGAAGACCATGTGAAGACACAGGGAGAAGATGGCCATCTATAAGCCAAGGAGAGAGGCCTGGAAGGGATCCTTCCCTCGAAGCTCTCAGAAGGAACCTACACTGCTGACACCTTGATTTTGGACTTCTGGCTCCAGAACTGTGAGACAATACATTTCTGTGGTTTAAGCCACCCAGTGTGTGGTACTTCGTTATGGTAGGTCCCGGAAATTAATACAAATTGCTACCATCTGTTCTAAACTCCCCTCGTCCTCGGCACTGCGTGCCTAGTGGAGTCACCTCCAACTTTGGGGATCTGAGTCACTGGTTACGATGTACTTATCAGATTATGATTGTAGTGCTGTCTAGTCAGAGTTAAAACTGGAACTTTTTTTTTATATCAATTTATATAAATTTTTTTTTAATTTTTTGTATTGCAGTAACATTGGTTTATAACATTGTATAAATTTCAGGTGTACATCATTATACTTCTATTTCTGCATAGATTACATCATGTTCACCACCCTAATACTAATTACAACCCATCACCACACACATGTGCCGAATGATCCCTTTCGCTCTCCTCCCTCCCCACTTCCCCTCTGGTAACCACCAATCCAATCTCTGTCTCTATGTGTTTGTTTATTGTTGTTGTCATCTACTACTTAATGAAGGAAATCATACGGTATTTGACCTTCTCCCTCTGACTTATTTCACTTTGCATAATACCCTCAATGTCCATCCATGTTGTCACAAATGGCTGGATTTCATCGTTTCTTATGGCTGAGTAGTATTCCATTGTGTGTATATACCACATCTTCTTTATCCATTCGTCCCTTGATGGGCACTTGATTAGCACGAGACTTCCAAGTCTTGGCTATTGTGAATAAAGCTGCAATGAACACAGGGGTGCATGTATCTTTGTGCATTGGTGTTTTCAAGTTCTTTGGATAAATATCCAGCAGTGGAATAGCTGGATCATATGGTAGTTCTATCCTTGATTTTTTGAGGAATCTCCATACTGTTTTCCATAGTGGCTGTACCAGTTTGCACTCCCACCAGCAGTGTATGAGAGTTCCCTTCTCTCCACATCCTCTCCAACACATGTTGTTTCCTGTCTTGTTAATTATAGCCATTCTGATGGGCGTGAGGTGATATCTCATTGTAGTTTTGATTTGCATTTCCCTGATAGTTAGTGATTTTGAACATCTTTTCATGTGTCTGTTGGCATCTGTATATCTTCTTTGGAGAAATGTCTGTTCAGGTCTTTTGCCCATTTTTTAATTGGGTTGTTAGTTTTTTTGTTGTTGAGATGCATGAGTTCTTTATATATTTTGGAGATTAAGCCCTTATCAGATGTATGGTTTGCAAACATGTTCTCCCATTTGTTAGGTTGTCTTTTCGTTTTGTTGATGGTTTCCTTCGCTGTGCAGAAGCTTTTTAGTTTGATGTAGTCCCATTTGTTTATTTTTTCTATTGTTTCTCTTGCCCGGTCAGATATGGTGCTTGAAAATATGTTGCTAAGACCGATGTCGAAGAGTTTACTGCCTATGTTTTCTTCTAGAAGTTTCATAGTTTCGGGTCTTACATTCAAGTCTTTAATCCATTTGGAGTTAATTTTTGTGTATGGTGTTAGGTAAGGGTCTACTTTCATTTTTTTGCATGTGGCTGTCCAGTTTTCCAAACACCATTTGTTGAAGAGACTTTCTTTTCTCCATGGTATGTTCTTGGCTCCTTTGTCAAAGATTAGCTGTCCATAGATGTGTGGGTTTATTTTTCGGCTTTCGATTCTATTCCATTGATCTGGTGTCTGTTTTTGTGCCAGTACCATGTTGTTTTGGTTACTATAGCTTTGTAGTATATTTTGAAATCAGGGAGTGTGATACCTCCAGCTTTGTTCTTTTTTCTCAGGATTCCTTTACTTATTCGGGGTCTTTTGTTGTTCCAAATAAATTTTAGGATTCTTTGTTCTATTTCTGTGAAAAATGTCGTTGGAACTTTGATAGGGATTGCACTGAATCTATAGATTGCTTTAGGAAGTATGGACATCTTAACTATGTTAATTCTTCCAATCCAAGAGCATGGAATATCTTTCCATTTCTTTGTGTCTTCTTCAATTTCTTTCAGAAATGTTTTATAGTTTTCTGTGTACAGCTCTTTCACCTCTTTGGTTAAGTTTATTCCTAGGTATTTTATTCTTTTTGTTGCAATTGTAACTGGGATTGTATTCTTAAGTTCTCTTTCTGCTACTTCGTTGTTAGTGTATAGAAATGCCACTGATTTTTGTATGTTGATTTTGTATCCTGCAACTTTACCATATTCGTTTATTACTTCTAAAAGTTTTCTGGTGGATTCTTTAGGGTTTTCTATATATGAAATCATGTCATCTGCAAATAGTGACAGTTTCACTTCTTCCTTTCCAATTTGGATCCTTTTTATTTCTTTCTCTTGCCTGATTGCTCTGGCTAGGACTTCCAGTACTATGTTAAATAGAAGTGGTGACAGTGGGCATCCTTGTCTGGTTCCTGTTCTTAGAGGGATAGCTTTCAGTTTTTCACCATTGAGGATGATATTAGCTGTGGGTTTCTCATATATGGTCTTTATTATGTTGAGGTACTTTCCTTCTATACCCATTTTATTCAGAGTTTTTATCATAAATGGATGCTGTATCTTGTCAAATGCTTTCTCTGCATCTATTGAGATGATCATGTGATTTTTATTCTTCATTTTATTAACGTGGTGTATCACGTTGATTGATTTGCGAATGTTAAACCATCCCTGCCTCCCTGGAATAAATCCTACTTGATCATGGTGTATAATCTTTTTAACGTATTGTTGTATGAGATTTGCTAGTATTTTGTTGAGGATTTTTGCATCGATGTTCATCAGTGATATTGGCCTGTAGTTTTCTTTTTTTGTGTTGTCCTTGTCTGGTTTTGGTATCAGGGTAACGTCGGCTTCGTAGAATGAGTTAGGGAGCTTCCCCCCCTCCTCAATTTTTTGGAAGAGTTTGAGAAGGATAGGTATTAAGTCTTCTTTGAATGTTTGGTAGAATTCACCAGGGAAGCCGTCTGGTCCTGCACTTTTATTTTTGGGGAGGTTTGTGATTACTGTTTCAATCTCCTTACTGGTCATTGGTCTATTCAAATTCTCTGCTTCTTCTTGATCCAGTAAAACTGGAACTTTTTAAAGAGATGCCACAATGGACCCCTGATCCAAGTCCAGTTCTCCTGTCCTTTCTCTATATGACAATTAGGTTCAACTCCCCTACCAAGGAAAGGACTTTTCTTTACCTGCTGGTCTCCTGGCACAAGGACCCCCACATTACCAGGTAGCAACCATAGCTTTAAGTCCAGTGTGACTCTGACCAGGTCTCCTAATGGAAGAGTCTTCCCTCTGGCAACGAGGACCTCTAGACCCTCAGTAGACCCACAGATCCTAAAATTGTGGTGGTGGGAAGCACCAATCCCCTATGTGGGTCACTAGGAATGATAATGAGAGCGTCATCCCTACAAGGGACTACTGCTGGTTCCTAGACTCATACATCATGTCATTATAAACCTTTGGTTGAAGGCATGTGCCACCCTGAAGAGCAGTGCCCAACCTTGCAGGGCATATCCCCAAGTTGGCAACTTAGCTGCAAGTTCAGGAGGCTGTTCCCATGCTCCATCAGGCCAAAAGCTTCTGGTTAGTGTAGAATCTGGTAGGAATATGGATCTTAGTACCATGCCCATTGTTACTGACATTTCCTTTGCAACAGAGTGGGTCCCTTGGTCCAAGGTAATGTTGTGTGGGAGCCCATGTTGATTAACCAGACTGTGAGTCCTTGAATAGTGATTATGGTAGGAAATGCCAATCCAATCCTGGAATATGTGACAATTCCAATTAGGATGAATTATAATTTGCAGCGACCGAGTGGCTGGTTGGTCTCTGTGAAGGGTGGTGGCACATTAGAGGCTCAGCATGGCCTCTGTTGCTGACAGGTGGGACATTCAGCAGTGGCAGTAGCTAGATCAGCCTTGGTGAGAGGAAGTCCATGCCATGGCCTCCTTCTCTGCCACCATGGCTATTCTTCATAGGCCCCTTGTGCAGGTCCTGGGCTGGCTGAAGACAGACGTTGGTGGATATCTCTCAGATGAATCCCCCCGTCCACCTGGTTGTGTTGTGCTTCTCTGCACTGGGTGCTGCCTGGTGGACGTTAATGTGCAACACCAACCTTCCACAGGGGGCCTACTCCCATCAGTCCATCCACATGTGGCCACCATGATGCAGAGCTTCCAGTTTCGCCCTTAGGTGCTGACCAACTGGCCAAGCCTTTTACTACTGCCCATAAATATGTCTAGGGGTGGCCCCGTGGCTTAGCGGTTAAGTGCGCGCACTCCGCTACTGGCGGCCTGGGTTCGGATCCTGGGCGCACACCGACGCACCGCTTCTCTGGCCGTGCTGAGGCTGCATCCCACATACAGCAACTAGAAGGATGTGCAACTAAGACATACAATTATCTACTGGGGCTTTGGGGAAAAAAAAAAGGAGGAGGATTGACAATGGATGGTAGCTCAGAGCCGGTCTTCCTCAGCAAAAAGAGGAGGATTAGCATGGATGTTAGCTCAGGGTTGATCTTCCTCACAATAAATAAATAAATAAATAAATAAATATGTCTAACCTTGGGCAGTTTCTCTCTCCATTCAAAGTGGGTCACCAGGTGCATGGCCTGAAGTCTCTCCATGGAGCATTTTCCCTCACCATTGTCTTTCAGGGAGCCCCCTGAGTGGGTCCCCAATCCTTCCCTATCAGGGCCAGAGAGTTGCTGGCCCAGAGAGTTGCTGAGGCTGTGAATCCAGCCAGTTCTGAAGTTCTGCTTCTCTTAAAATGACCTGGGCCAAGTCTCCTCCTCTGATAAGTCATGAGGGTTTGCTCAAATGCTGCCATGTGCCTTAAATTGGTAATTGATCAACCTGAGCCAATCATTTCCTCTCGTTTCCCTCCGGCCTTCAATCACCAGAAGTACTGCCCAGTCCCGTGCATCTCCTTCCACCTGGCTGCTGGCTGTGTTCAACACGAGTGGGAATCTCAGACCTGCCATGCTCCAGAAAGGGGAGCATGCTGCGGTTCTCAGCACCCCACTCCCCTGGGCCTGGCGAGGCATCTGTCTCCAGAATCCCAGCCTCACGGTCGGCTACCTGGGGCCACTTCCATACTATGTTCTTAGGTCTGGAGCCCTAGAAGCAGAGCCTGAGATGAAGATGCCTGTGGAAGTGACTTCTAGGAAAGTGCTCCCAGGAGAGACCAGTGAGGGGTGAGGGTGGGGGAGCAGGCCGAGGCCATGGAAGGAGCTGAGGAAGGTGCAATTTCAGGTGAATTCCCAGATCAGCTTGATCCCATGAGGAGCTCTGGAGGGCCAACCTCAGGGTTTGTCCCACCTGGAGGTAAGAGAGCTGCCACATTTCTGCACCCGTGCTTGCCCCGGGGACGTACACTCCCAGGCCACTCCAGCGCTCTGCTCCCGTGGTGTGAAGGGTGACTCTCCAAGGAGAGTGGAGGTACCAGCCTAGAAGAAAAGCCCACTGAAGCTAGTGGAGGGGTGCACACGGGTGTGGTGTGGGCTGCAACTTGCCACTGATGCGTCTCAATTTCAGAGATATTGTGTTCATTTCCTGGGGCTGCTGTAACAAAGTATCACAACCTGGGGGGCTTGAACAACAGAAACTTATTGTCTCACAGTTCTGGAGGCTACAAGTCTGAGATCACGGTATTGGCAGGGTTGGTTCTTTCTGGAGGCTGTGAAGGAGGCCTTTCTCTCAGGTTCTGGTAGCTTCAGGCATTCCTTGGTTTGTAGATGGCCTTCTCCCTCTGTCTTCACATTGTCTTGTCTTTGTCTCTGTGTCCAAATTTCCCCTTTTTATAAGGACACCAGTCATATGGGATTAGGGCCACCCTAATGACCTCAATTTAACTTGATCATCTACAAAGACCCTATTCCAAATAAGGTTACATTCGCAGGTACTGGGGGTTATGACTTCAACATCTTTTTGGGGGGCACAATTCAGCCCATAATAGATGCTAAAATGAAAAACATAGAGTATCTTAAAATTGATGCAATATGGCATGACCTGGGCTCTCCTGAGCTGAGTAGCTGTGCGCATGTATCTTTACATACTTGCTGACCAGGATGTGGTCTCCTAAACCCGCAAAATATTCCCAAACATGATATAACCCTGTGGTTGCAATGGGATTGAAACAGCAACGGTTCAAACGCAAAAGTTGATCCTGAGCGGCCTCACTGCATCAGTTGAATGTCCAGCCTCCAGTATTGTGTGAAAGGCATTCATTCAGAAGAGAGGGTCCCCCAAGCATTGGAATGTGCTTCAGCCAGCTCAGAGGACTCCACACCACACTGAGGGCCGCTAGCCAGAGGAAGCGCCCTCCTCCCTCCTGACCAGGCTGTTTCTGTAGGCTGAGGGCCCCGTGATGAACTGGCAAGAGGAGGCCAGTTCTTCTCATGTCCTCTCCCTTGATCCCACCAGACCCACAAACACAGTCTGGAGCGCCGATTTCAAGTCAAACCCATGAAGCGAAGGCCTTCACACCAAAATAAATGAGGCCCTAGTCCTCTTCGAGTATTGCCGCTGCCTGGAAACTCTGTGGGACCCCAGTCTGGAGTCAGTCCTCACCCACCACCCCCTTTTCATGAGGAGGGGTGGGCTGACCAGCTCGGAGTTGGGTGAACCCGTGGAGCACAGCCTGGGTCTGGACCCCTCACCTGTCCCCAGCCCCTGCCCCACTTTCTGTCCTCTCAACCAATCTTTGCTTAAGCCCCAGTGTGCCCCATGGATAAACTTAGCCAAGTGATGACGTGGCCTCGCTAGAGACAACACTTGAAATAGGTAGTCAGTGGTGAGGACCTAAGCACCATCCAACGCTGATAAGATAGGATAGGAATACCTTAAAACGCTTCTTAAATATTTTTCTTTCATGTGTTTATTTGTTCGGTCAACAAACGTTTACTGAGAGACTACTCTGTGGCAGGCACTGTGCCATGAGGTGAGAATGTGCCATGAGTTGTGCCAAAGCAAGTACAGGCAGAGAGAGAGAATCGTTAATCAAATGATCATGAGAATAAAGAAAGAATTGCAAGCCACAATAAAATTCAAGAAGGAAAACGCAGGCTGGAACGAGTGCGTGGCCCTCAGAAATCAGCACTGGCGGGGTGGGCAGTCAGAGGAGGCTTTCCTGGAGAGCTGAAGGGGCCCTGAAGGAGGAGCCCTCCAGGAGGGCAGCGGCATTGGAAGGCCCCTGGCGGGAGAGGGGGAGGGAGCTGAGAATGAAAACCGATGTCAAGCAGGGGTGTCGGCCCTGTGGGGTCGGCACGCCTCTCCCACCTACGGAGGCTCAGGGCAGTGGGAAGCGAAGTGGCCAGGCCCATGCAGGAGCCCTGCGCCTTGGCGAAGGCCAGGCTTCCTGTCAGGAGTGGCTTTAACAAGAGTATTGGTGAGAAAGCATCAAAGAGTCCACACCAGAGAGAAAGCACCCTGCTGCAAAGGAACAATAACTCCCAGTCCTCTCTCTGGAGACTGAAGGGGGCTCCCGGGGTCACTACATTCTGTGTAAAGGGTTCTAGGACCGTCTCCAAGACAGGCAGCCAGACTTGAGGAAAGGAGCTGAGATCCAGGGCAGTGATTGGTGCAGGGCAGAGTGGGGAGATGGGCGTGGGGGAGAATGGAGGGGGAGGGAACCAGGATGCAGGGCCACCCCGAGGAGCAGGAGGTTGGGCTTCTGCACTCCTTCCAGGAAGCCCTCCCTGCAGCCCTTCCCCTCACCAGGGAATCATCTCTCTGTCACCTTGCCCCAACGCAGGTGTCAGGTGTCGGGGTTTCCTTGTCACTCAGCACTGCAGTTCGTCAGGCCTCACCCAGGAGAGCAGGAGCTCAAACATGCTTGCAGAGGAGGAGCCAACAAATGAACGTGCCTTGATTCGGCTCCTTCCTCTTGTGCTGGGCCAGCGTGTGCACTCAGGTGTGGGACGGTCAGCTCTAGGTCTGGGTCTGGGGGTGGAGGGGCAGGGCATGGGCGTGGCTGCTTGGGAGCAGCCAGGCAGGACGACTGGGCAGGCTGTGAGGAGGGCCCTGCCTCACCTGGAGGCGAGTATCCTTCAGGGTCTCAGGCTGAGCCGAAAGGCTGGGGGCACGGCACCGTCACTGTCTGGTTCCCTGTCCTCTCATACCATAGAAATATAGTAATGTTTTTTTCCTTATTTTAAGTCATTCTCTGTGATTAACTTTTATATATTCATAAGATTTTTTTCACGTAAATAAGTGAACACATTAGAAGACAATACAGCAGGGTTTCTCAGTCTCGGCACTATGGACATCTTAGCTTGGACCAGATCATTTTTTGTGTGGGGAGCTGTCCTGTGTATTGTAGGATGTTGAGCGGCATCCCTGGTCTCCATCCATTAGATGCCAGTAGCATCGGCCCATCTGTGACAACCAAAAAGGTCCGGGCCGGATCATTGCAAAATCGCCTGGGTCAGGCCCAAGTTCTGATGTGGAACTGGGCAATGTGGTGAATCTTGCGTAAACCAAGTACAGCAGGCCCGAAGAAAAGGAGAGATGAACTTGGAGCCTGGGGTGAGGTCATTCAGCTCGAGGTCCTGCCCTAGAAAAGCCACATTGTGCAATTGTCCTTGGAACCCCCATATGCAGCTCACCCGGGCCATCAGGTGAGCCCATGCAATGCTGAAGGTCACCGCAGAGCCCAGCGCTAACCGTTGCAAAGCTGCAACACCCCACACTGTTGAGCCCATTATGAGTCAGGCCCAGCATGGGTCTATGCCTCCCCACAGGACAGCCAGTGCAGCTTCGGAAAGCAGCTCTCTGAAAACCTCCCTGAGCCTCTGCTTTCACAAGCTTTATGTACTCAGTTCTTTAAGTTCCTGCTTAGATGCAGTTCCAAGGTTTCAGGGGTGCTCAAGTGAGATTGTTTCTGGAACTGAAATAAATGCGGCTGCTCTTTCTGGCATCTCATGGCTTTGTTTCTTCCTAGTACTTACAGGTCCTAGCTACAACAAATAACTACCATGATTCTCATTGGATCGGACAAGACTCGAAGGGTTACAGCAGACAGGAACTCAAGTCAAATTGACTTATATAACTGACAGTCTAGTGCAGGGAGATCAGGCACGGCTGGATACAGAGCTTCAAATGATGTGATGGTGGCCTATTGCCTCCATCATTTAGCCCTGCTTTCCTCTGTCTTAGCCTCACTCTCCAGCAGGCCCCTTCACAGGGGGGCCCTGGCAGCTCTAGGCTTGCATTATTCTTACTGCTTACAATCTCAGTGAAAAGAGCGTCAGCTTCGCAGTACTTCTAGCAAAAGTCCTGGGATTGAATCTTAAGGGACTTACTTGGGTCACACACCCTCTCCTGAGCTGAGCCCTAGAGGCAGGGGGGTGGAATACACAGATTGGCTTGGCCCAATTCATGCGCCCACCCCGGGTGGCACGGGAGGGGTGAGTGGGTCAGAGGGGCCTCTTCTCCTAAACCACAGGGACTGAGGATAAGGAAGAGTCGTTCCTCAGAGGAACCCCTGAGTTCTGGCTGTCACCAGAAGGGCAACTTGTTGCTGTGCAAAAACACCCAATGGCCTCTAGGCTCACGGCAAAAGGGTGAGCTTCACAGCTCGGAGTCTAGAGTGTGTCACCTTGCCACCCACCTCACACATACCGGCTACAAATCAGGGCCCTGCTGACTTCTCTTGTTAACCGCTGAAGCTCCACCTGCCTATTGGCAGGAAGCCGTTACAAGTTGCTGAAACTGCTCCTTGCTGAGGGGTTCTGATCCCTTCTAAATGCTCTGCTACGACAGGACAGGTGCTCTTAGGCCTTGACTGCAGAAGCTCCTTGTTGCTCACAGTGAGCCTTCAAGATTGGTCCTGCCAGCCCCCTGGCCCCGCTTGGTCCCTGCTGTGATGAAGTTCCACAGTGGGCTCTGCCCCTGGTCTGCCCCACTCCTGGCCACCGGTTCCCAAACACAGCCCCTCTGGCAGTACCCAAAGCAGACCCCTCTGGACCTCCCAGGTTAGGTCCTGGAGTCCTGCCTGGATGCCCCCTTCCTGTGGGGAATTGTATGTCACCAGCCCCTTTGCCCTTCTGCCCCTTCAGAATTTGATATGGGGGATCCTGGCCCCCCATGAGGCTTCCTCCATGTTGCATCTTGGGGAACAGCAGTTGTAGTCTTAGCCCTTTCCTCCCAAGAGGTCTCACCTTGTGAAGACTGACCCACTTCCAATGCCCTTCCCCCTTAACCAAAATCTCATAATAAAGGGTGTCAGAGAGTAGTCTTGTACCTGCCACAGTCTGGCCCACCCTCTCCCCACCACTGAGATTGCTGGTGCCAACAAGTTCCATTCTTTGTAGCTAGACATGCTCAAAGGACTGTCTACACAATGTCACACTATATCAACTCAGCTCTCTCTACTCTATTATCTACATACCATCCATACCCTTCATGGTAGCTATATCCATCCCTTAGGATCTCTACTACCTCCCCTCTGTAATCTACACTAGAGAGTCTCTAGAATAAAGAAGGTCTGCACTGTGGTGATTTTTCGCCTCCACCTTTACCAAAATGCAGTGGGTAACTTCTCTCCTGAAAACAACAGACCTGTGGGTGGGTCCCTCTCAGAGGCCCTGCCCCAGGGTAAGGGCCAGGCCCATGCTCCTCCACAGACATCCGTGTCCTGCAGCCTGTTCTGGGCGACTACTGCAGGCCAGGATCTGGAGGGTCAGGAGCCAGAGGTTTCATTGTTTGTAATAATCCATTTATTGCTGTAAAGCCTGGATTTTGCTGCAGAATCTGCATCCTGAAATCAATCAAAAATTCAATGGTATTTACTTTTCAGCAAGGTACTTTGCTTCTGTGGTTGTGAAAGGCATTTCCATACTACGCTCTCTGTGTCTTCTAATGTAAAGCATTGGGTCTTGGAAAAGCCTCCCAGAGTGTGATCTGGTTGCTCAATTTTCCCATTGACTTAAATCCCAAAGGTAAGAGAATCAAAGACTACCATGGGTTGTTCAGACCATATTTCTTCTCATACATCCCAGACCTTGGGGACTTTCGAGGCTAACTTCTCACCTGAGCAGAGGAGGAAACTATACCACGGAGGCCCCAGCTGATCTACCTGAGGTCACACCCTGGCTGCTGCCTTAGCAGGGACCAGAAGGCAGGACCCTAGCTCCTCATTCAGGGCACTGCTGACTGCACAAGGATGAGGGGTAAGGAAGAGCTCACGTGCTAGGAATTAACAAGAGAGGTGAGACCCAACAAGGCTTGTGCTAAGCGGTAACTTTATGGGAGGGGAGTTGTTTTTCAATCCCCACGGAGAGAGGACATGTATTTGTAAATCAAACCCACTTATACACTCAGCCTAGGAATGAAAGAAAAATTAATATTCTGTCATTTGGGAGTTTTATAAGAGAATGTCCTCCCCAGCCTATAAGTCAGAGCATTAATCTTCTGTCCTATATAGGGAAGGCTATTATTTTTAGAAACTAAGTTATGGCAAGTGCTGAGGAATTGACAAGTTTTTGGCTCCACTTTACAAACGGTCTTCTGGAAACTCTGGCCTGGCTTGGGAGCAACTCTGGGCTGAACAGTATTGGCACCAAGCCTGCAATTCATGAATACTGCCACTAAGTGGCAGTAGGTAGCAGGGCCATGTGGTTCAGTTATCTACTTGAGTTTCTGGATCAAAAGGTCTATTTTTTCCTCGTGGGAAATGGGACCAGAGATTTCAGATTTCTATTACTCTCCAAAGAGTAAAGAACCAGGGTTATGAATGACAATTTAAAAATTTTGCTTTGAGATAGACAATATTATATACTTCAAAAACAAAAAAGATCATCAGTGACGGGTCTTCCTGTCACTCCTGCCCTAGACATCAGTTTCCTTCCCACAGGTGACCAACATTTATTAATTTCTCATGATCTTTCCAGAGAGGCTTTCTGACCTCACACAAGCATGTGAATGCTCAGCCCTTTTTCCTTTCTGTTTTCACACACATGTACATCTACACACATCTTCTGCTCTTTGTTCTTTCATTTAACAATGTATCTTGAAGAACTTTCCACGTTAATTCATCACATGGTTCCTGTTTCCTCCTTTTATGGCTGCATACTATTTCCGTGTTTGGTTGTGCCCTCACATTTTTAACACTTCCTATCCTTGGTTTGCAGTCATTTACTACACAAATGACAACACAATGAATAACTCTGCTCATGGCTATTTTGCACATGTGTAGTACAATCAAAATTCCCAGAAATCGAATTCTTAGGTCAAAGGGCTTGTGCATTTGTAATTCTCATAGAGGTGATCTGACTTTCCTCCATAGAAGCTGTACCAATTTACACTTCCACGGGCAGCGCAGGAGTCCGCCCGTGCCCCCTCACCCTTGGGACATATTGTGTTACTGCACTCCTGGGTCTCCTGACAGGAGAAAACCATGGCGTCTGGGTGTAGTTTTAATTTGCATTTCTTATTATGAATAAGGAGGACATCTTTTCAGATGTTTAAAAGTCAATTGTATTTCCTTTCCTGTGAACTGTCTGCTCCTCAGTGGTGCCTGTTTTTTCTATTGAGTTGTTCTTTTTCCTCATCTATTTCTAGATGCTATCTCTATATTAGGGAAATTAGCTGTTGGTGATCTGGGTTGCAAATATTTTGTTGCTGGTTTGTTGTTGACTTTGCTTATGGTGGTGATTGCCAGGCAGGAATTTTTCTGAAGTGAAATTTAGCAATCTTTTATGTTGTGGCTTTTTGGTTTTGTGGAATGCTCAGAAAGGCTTTCCCTGCTCCAAGATTCTTTAAAAATTCTCTGGATCGTGACTGGAGCCCACCAGATTTAGGAGTCCTGAGTGGGGCTGGAGCAGCCCTGTGCCTTTGACCCTGTGGACTAGGGACATCAGCCATGAGTGCTCCTGTGTGAAGGGATGGGGTCTAACCCCAGGGACTGGCCCAGAGCTTGCCCACGGGAAGAGCGGAACACAAACAGCAAAGACAAGCGCACCTCAGAGGCCAGGGGGAGTGGGTCAGGAACCTGCCCCTGGCCTGCTTCTGGGCTCTGCCTACCAGGCCCAGCCCCCTCAACTGTAGGCTCTGACCCTCTGGGTCACTGTGTTTCGAGGGGTGGGAGAGGGTGTGGGGGAGGGAGACAGGCCTGCCAGTGTCCATGGCCACAGAAAGTCCACACTGAGTCTGCCCTAGTCCCGCTCAGAATTCGGCCTCCCCCAGTCCCTTCTCCTTAGGGTCTCAGCTCTGGCTGTTAGGGCAGCAGGAGGAGGGGCTCCCCTCACCCCACCCAGGCCCCCTCTTCACAACTTCCCTGACCACAGTGTCACCCTAATCCAGCCAAAAGATGAAAAGAAAACAGAGGGGAAATCGTCAGGATTTGGGGGAGGAGGCACCTGAGCCCCTGCTCTGAGCAGACAAGGAACCCTGTGCACTTCTCCAGGCAGAACCCACAGGGGATGGCATCTGCCCTGGGACGGAATCAAAGGTCCAGAGGGATCAGGGGTGACACCAGCGTCTCCAGCACAACCTTCCAGGGCTTCAAGGGGGATTTTCCCCATTGTGATCGGGGTAGATCGCCCACTCTCCCTAAGATGTGCGTGGGTATCTGGAAGTGGACAGGTTAGGGTTCTCTCCATTCAGGACAGCAAGGAGAGAGGGCTGGGCAAGTTCCTGAGGTAGGGGAGGCCAGCAGTCGAGGGCTAAGGTGCACAGGGTATTAGAAATGCGGATGATGGGGTGGTTACCAGAAACCGGGACAGAGGACCTGGAATGCAGCCCGCGACTGGGAGATCTGCGGTGGAGGAGGCAGCAGGGGGCTTCCCCTCCCAGATGAGGCTTTCTGAGGCTGCGATCCCCGAGGGCTCCTCGCCTGGGGCCCCGCACACCACCGCGCCGGGCCGAGCAGGGCGCGGTCGCCGCGGCCCCTCCGCGCCACATATACTCCCGGGCCCACCAGGGGGCAGCGCGGCGCCCGGGGCAGGGTGTGCGCGTAGTGGAGCCTCGCCGTCACCTGTTCTACCTGCCGGAGGACCAGACCCCTAAAGCTCGGCTCTGGCAGGTCCGGGGCGCGCCCGGGAATCTGTGTGCTCCCCAGGGCCCGGGCGGTTGGGGCGCCGCGGCTTCCAGAGCCTG
Source organism: Diceros bicornis minor (assembly GCF_020826845.1). Classification (NCBI taxonomy): domain Eukaryota; kingdom Metazoa; phylum Chordata; class Mammalia; order Perissodactyla; family Rhinocerotidae; genus Diceros; species Diceros bicornis. Next base: position 78,807,003 of record NC_080744.1, read on the forward strand.
GGCTCCGGCCCCTGTCCCCGAGACCGGACCCCCAGGACCCGGTCTCCAGGTGTGCCCGTCCGCCGCGCCGACCGTCCGGGCGCGGGGCGGGGGAGGGGGCGGGCACGGACGCATCTTTGTCCTGCCTTTCTTCCCGCCGCGCGGTCTTGGCGGCAAGCGTTTTCGGACCCTGGCTTCCCGGGCAGGGGCAGCAGTAAAGGCCGGGGTGGGCGGGGGCAGGGGGCGGCCGGCAGCAGGCCGGTGCGGGGTGCGCCCTCCGCTGCGCCGCGTGCGCCGGGCAGAGGCGGCCTTGCGTGCCGTACGCCGCGTCCGGGGCGCGCCCGCCGCTATTCAGCTTCCCGGGCTCATTAGCAGTCTCGGTGTGCGGCTCGGCGCGGGCTCACAAAGAGCTGCGGCGGCGGCCCCGCGCGCGGCCTCGCGGACCGAGCCGGCGGCGGCGGGGCGGGGGCGCCCGTCACCCGCGCAGCCCCGTGCCCAGGCCAGGTAAGCCGGGGGCCCTGGCCGCAGCCTGGGGGCGCGCGGGCCGGCGCGGGGGCCCGGGGCGCGGGGGGCGCGGATGCTGCGGCCGGAGCGCTGCCCCCCGGACCCAGCGGGTCTGCAGGGCGGCCGGGCGCCGCTGGGGTCTGGGGGTGCGGACCGGCGCCCCCCTCAACCGGCAGGCGGGTGCGGCGAGGCCGAGCCGGCGGCACGCGCATCTCGGGCGGGGGGCGCAGTGGCGAGGGGCGACCCCACGCGGACAAGGGGCGCTGGCGGGCGGTGGCTGCGCGCTCCGGTCCCGCCGGGCTGGTGGGGCCGCTAGTGCTTTTCGCGGCCCCGCTCGGCGCTGGCACCAAGTCCTGGTGCCGGGCGGCGACTCCCGAGTTTGGGGTCGCTTCTGGCTTCCCTGCCTCCCGGCAAGGCGAGCCCCGATCTTCGCCTCCTCCCTTTCCCTTTATAATGAGGCCCACAGGGAGAAACTCTTCAATTAAAAATTCCACGTCCCGGTTCCCCTGGGCCGCCGGCGCGGGGCTTGGGATGAGGCGCAGACCTGCCCCTCGTCCCGGCCCCTTCGCCACGGCGGGCACAGCCTGGCAAGGCTGCTGTCGGGATTGGGCCACAGACGATCAAGGCGAACCTCGAGCCGCCAGCCCCCCCAGCTGGGCTTTGCGCCGGCGGGCCGGGCGGTGGGCGGCGGGCCTGGGTGTGCCACGGCTGGGGGCGAACTTGCCCTGGGCCCTGGCGCCGAGGGAGGGGCCTGCCCTGCCCGCGCCTCACTGAGAGCGGAGGCTGAGATTGAGCCTGCTTAACTTACTATTGACTTGCAGAAGAAAGACTTAATTTTTTCAGATCTGTTCCGATATGGCCTGACAGGGGCCAGACTCCTGTGGTTAAGCGAACTCACAGATGGCCGAGGGGATGGTGAAGTACCCCAAATGGGACATTTCTTGGGCACTTCATCCTGTGCGCTGAGCTGTCCCTGGCCTCTTCAACTTCTGTCCCCCTTCCTGGGAATTTTCCCCCTCTCTCTTTCTTTGAGAAAGAACAGTGGTTTTAGAAATAATGACCTGAAAGCTTCAAGGGTGGCAGTGGGACAACTTTTCCTGAGAGACGCATTTGAGGTGCTCTGCAGGTGCCCAGAGCCTGTGGGGGGCCCCTCCCTCAGGCCTGTGGGTAAGCGGTCTCTCTGTTGAGGTGAGGTGGGGGGCTTCTCCCCTCCTCGTGGGCAGTGTCCACCCTGCAGGGGACACGGTCTGGTTTCCCAGTCTAGAGCTGCCAGGATGCCCAGCCCTGTGCCCTCACTCCTGGGTGGCTGTCCGTGCTGCCTCCACCTGCAGCCTTGGCTGGAGAGGGTCTCCTGAGCAGAGGATGGCACAGACGTGGAACCTGCTGGGACTCTGGGCAGCGTCCAGAGTGTCAATAGTGGTTGAGTTGGAGCTTGCTGGTGGTCAGCTTGCTGAGCTGGCAGCCTCCCCCAGCGGGCACCACCAGCACGGACAGAGAGATCTTTGCAGTGGTCTCCAGAGCTGGGACAGATCTGGGTGATGGCTCTCCCTGAGGGTCTTCTGTGGGAGCCTGTGTCTCCAGACCTCTCTTCATTTGTTAGGGAGCCTGGTCATGCCCCTCCCCCACTGTCTGCCTTTCATCTCCTTGGTACTGGGCTTCTGCAGCTGGGAGAAGTGCGGCTGGACCAGATGGGTGTGTGTATGTGTGTGTGTGTGCACGTGAGTGTGAGAGGTGGGGTGGCTGCTGGCAGGAGGATGAAGCCGATAGGTCAGCCTCTTTGTCTCTCCTGCCTTGCTTGCTTTCTTAGGCTCCGCATGCCTGAGTTGTGGCTTGTTAACTTGTTTGCATAACTGTCCCTTGAGTACTTCTAACCCTTTTTTTTAAATAAAATATTAGTTTCACAGGAATCGTTGGTGGGGATGGATTGCGAAATGGAGGTGCATCAATAAACCAGTTTGCCAACTGAGCTAAGAGATGCTAGATAAAAATAAAAGATATTTGTAAAAGACACCGGTCACACCCCGGGAAGCTGAGAGGGAGCGCTAACACCTTGATTTTTCCTAGACACAACTGAGGAACTCAGAGGAAAAACACATCGGATGGGGAGGTTGGCATCAGCTGGGCTTTGTCTGGATTGGGTGGCTGTGAGGCCTGTCTGGGGGCCAGGGGGGCAAAGCCTGGATGCACAGGCCCCAGCTCCTCCCTGGTGCTCATCCCTTTCCTTGGCCCTGCATACCTGACCCAGCCACTCAACGGGTGCGGGCCCCTGGTGACCCCACGGTCTGAGGTCTTGGAGAAACCTTTATTGTCGGGGGGAGTCCGAGAGGGCCAGGCGCGGGTGGGCACAGAGGTCCTGAACACATCACTGGCTGCTCTCAAAGGCCTTCTGGAACAAGTGGCGGAACCCAGCATCCCTGCCCTGCAGTGTGGCCTTAGAGACACGGACAGGGTGGGAAAGAGCCTTGGGCAGCAGTAGTCCCGTCCTTGCCTGTGTGGCCGTGAGGACTGGGGATGTATAGGCACTGACTGTCGTGCAGCTTGATCCTCGACCTAGGTCACGTTTGAGATGATTGCTCACCAAGAGGTGGCCCAGGTGCCGGGTTGGTGGTTGGGCCGTGTGCCCACGAGGAGGAGTCTCTGGCTCCTTCCCCTCCCCGAGTCCCCCGCCCACTACCTGGGTGGGGTCCAGCCCATGTCTCAGAGCAGCCTGCTGGCACAGGCTGAGTCAGCTGTTGTGGGCGCTGTCTTCTCTCGCCCCTCCTGCAGCCAGCCCTCTGTTCTCTCCCTGTCCTCTCTCGGACCCTCGAGGGAGCTCGGGGAGGATGGTGACCTCAAGGTCATGCAGCCAGGCTCTCTCTGTGGGGCTCGAGATTCCCGCTTCTGCTTGGGAACCCTACATACTGGTGAGGTGCCATTGCTGTGAATTAGGATTTCTCTGCCAGCTGTGAGGTTTCCCAGGTTGGGTGGCATGGTTACCCCTTGGCGGGTTGGGCCCAGGCCATGTCTGGTGCAAGCCCTCAGTGGCTCCCCCGTGCCCACTCCACACCCACATTCCCCAGCCTGATTTTCTCAAGTTCCCTCCCTTGCTCCCAACCATGGTTTCTCTAGGCTCCAGGCAGACAGGCTCACTACCCAGGTTTGCTCTGGGTTGTCCCCACCTGGTCCCCACCTGCCACCTTGGCCCAGGGCCCTCATGTCCATTGTTGATGATCCTATCAGAATGTAGGTTCTTTCGTTTTTATCCACTAATCCTCAAAGTTGCCAATCTCACACCTGCCTCAGGGCCTTTGTACCTGCCATTCCCCCTCCCTGGCATGAGCCTCCTCCAGATGTCTACCTGGCTCGCTCCCTCGCTTACTTTGGTTCTCTGTTTATATACCAGCTCCCTGGCCACCCTACGTAAATTAGTAACGCTTTCCTCTTCCTTGTTAACCCTGCTTTGTGTTTCTTCTTAGTACTTAGCATTCAATTATTTATATATTTGCTTGTTTATTGTCTGTCTCTTACCACTCTAGTGTAAAGACTGTGTTCACCTCTGTATCCCTGGCAGCTAGAACAGTGCCTGGCTCCTCATAGACCCTCAGTGCTAGTGGTCAGATGAATGAATGAATGACTCCCCAGGAGTGTCTTTCTTCTGTTCGGCATAAGCCTGGCGCCCTGCTCCTCCTTTCCCCGAGCCCCGGGGCTGGACTGAGCTGTTTTCACATTTGGAATCCCTCCCAGAACCTAGCACAGAAGCTTGCGCTCAGTGGACAGATGGGAGAGGGCTGTGCGGTTATACAGTGCAGGTCAGTTTTCACGAAGGCCAGAAGACAACGCTGTTGGGAAGGCAGTCTGGCCCAAGGAGCAGGCATCCTGATTCTTCACAGAAATTCCCTTGTGGACTTTTGGTTGTTTGGATGGTCTGTAGTCAGGCCGTCCCTGCTGCCAGAGCCAGCTCTGTGTTATCCCTGCCGTCACCTGGGATACGGATGCGCCGGGAATGAGGCACACTTTGCCCAGGTTCCTTTCCTTCTCCATCTGGATGTTTCTAAACTTGTCTTGTACCTTATGTCAGACCCGGCATCTCAAGGCTCCCAGTTGCTCTGCCTGTCCCTATTTGCCAGCCTCCCCCAAGCCTTCCCCCGCTGGATTCTCCCTGCCCGTGTTCTGGCCTTGCCAGGCGAGGCGCTCTGGTTTTATAAGGAGAAAGGCAGCTCGAGGTAGGGAAAGAGGATGGGATTTGGAGTAACGACAGCTGGGTTTGAACGAGAGCTGGGTTTAATCCCTGGGGCCTTGGGCAAGTCACTGGTCCTGGGAGTCCTCCTCAGCATCTGTAGTATGCACATTATGGGTCTTGCCACGGTCCTTGTGGGGCACAAATGAGAGGTGCGCGATATTGAACTGATGTGAGATATTGTTATGATGGCCAGACTGGGGTGCCCCTTCGTGGGGTGCCTGTGTGGTCTCAGGCCTGTTGTGGTTTCTCTTGATTTACTGGGGGTTTGAAGAGTCAGGTTTGCTAGTTTCAACTACAATCTAGAAGAGAATGTAGTGTAGGCGCTTCATACACTCTGAAGTGCTGTACTGGTGTAAGGTGCTGCATCTGTTGTTTTATGTCTGAAGGATCAAAATTAAGAAGGAAAAAATATGTGGTTGAGATTCCTGCGTCTACTGGCTGCAGAAATATTTGCATCTTGTGGTTTTCTGAAAACAAGCACTCCAGCGTTCGAAGATGGCTTTTGATGGAGGAACCAGCCGGAATTAAACATACATTGTTGGGCACTTCCGCATGTTGAGTTCTGTTCCTCTGTGTTTGCTGTTTTAAATCATTTCCCACCAAGCCCGAGAGGCAGGTCTGTTGTCTTAACTTGGCAGCCAGGAGGCTGAGGACCAGGCAGCTCTGACCTGCCTGAGCCGGGGCACGCTGCTGTTACAGGAAGTGCTGGGCTTCGGGCCTGCGTGGGAGAGAATGCAGGGCCCACGTTCTCTCCTCCTGGATCCCATTGGGCCCAGTTTGCATCAGATGTGTTTTTAAACTGGGTGGGCTTGACTAGGACTTATGACCACTCATGTGACACGTACAGGGGTTAATTTTCCACATGTGCTTAGAGAATCTGATAGCTAGTGACCAGTGGACGTGAGTGCTGGGTGGCGATTGGAGAGTAATGGATATGTCATAGATGACCCAGGGCCCCTCTCGGGGACAGCAAGGGGGCTTGGGGGCTTGCCATCCAGGAAGACAGCTAACATTGTTATTGAGTCTGTTAGGTGTTTGCCGTTTTGCACTGGGAGCTAACACGGATTCTCTGCACTTCCTGTCCCTAGAATCAACTATGCAAACAGATGCTCAGCTCTGAAGTGCTCAGGCCTGTGTTCTGAACAAATTCTAATTAGTAAATAGTCCATAAGTAGGAGAACAGTATTGGCATTTAGAATTTTCAGTTGGGATATATACTTACATAGACATATATATGTATATATATATATATATATATATATTTTTTTTTTTTTTTTCCCTCCTTTGATTGGTTTTACATTCCTGGAATTGATTCCCCAGCAAGGCAGCTCTAAATATGAATTTCTCTGAAGTGTTGTATGCATTGTTAATTTAATAAACAAAGTAGTGTATAGTTTCCCCCCGGTTGGTTTGATTATCACTTGTCTTGGAAAAATCCATGGTTTCAAAAGTCGGAGCCCCATTCATTGGGTGAGCGCATGCATTTAGGGAAGATGGATTTCACAGGTCCCTCTAGCAGCAAGTGTGTGTGCTGTTCAAGTAAAACAGTTTCCGTGTCCCGGTCTTTTGGTGTAATAAGTGAGCCATGTGCTCTAACATCTGTCCCTATTATCCAGAGCTGCTGACAGCTGTCATGGGTGGGGTGGAGTGGAGCGGGGCCTGTGTTAGGAATCGGAAGCTCTGGAAAACCAGGCCCTGCCTCCACCAGCCAGCCAGCGCCACTGCTCAGAGTTGACTCTTCAGAAGGGCACACGTAGGTCTGTGCTTCCTCCCTCCCCAGCCATGGAGTTACTGTGAGGATGGAAGGAGATGAGATATGTGCGAGCATTTTGTTATGATATAACGCTCAGTCAGTGTGGTCAGTGCCAGTCACTGGGGTTAGGGGTGTGTGTGTGTATGTGTGTGTGTGTATGTATGTGGTTCTCCCTAACGTGCCTGCCAGGCTGCAGACATCGGGCACTAGCTTGGGCTCGCTAGCTGGTCCTGGCTGGTGGCAGTGAAAGCTGGCGGCTGACTCTCGGATAACCGGTCCTGGCCGCGGGGCCCGGTGCGGCCTGCCCGGCCTGACTGCTAGATCGTGAGCCCTTGAGGCAGGCCGGACTCGGTCGTGTTGATGGCTTTTCCTCCGGGAAACAGCTGTGGCCTGAGCCTGACCCACGTGCCCTTCTTTGTGTCCATGTACCGTGAAGATTCTGCTCGTAGCCTTTCTCTGCCCTTCACGTGCTGGGGAGGAGCATGCCAATGTGTGGCAGGTTGGACGTGCGGTCTGCTTTTTGTTCTTGGGGGGATGTCTCTGTGCTGTTTCTTGGGTTGGAAACTCTGAAAGCAGAAGCCCTACCTGACCAAGAACTCCTTTGGGCTTTAACGGATTTCAGCTTTTAAATTAATTGCATTTCATTAAGTAATGGTTTTCTTCTTCATCACAGGCTGGTCTGTGCTTAATCAGCAGTGATGACTGGTGCCACTACAGCTGATGTGACACCCCTAGAGGCAGAGGCATCTCTGACTCACATCAACTTCATGTGGGGAGCTGCTTGGGGGACCCCTGGATCTGGCAGCATTCTTCCCCCTGTTCGCTTTGGGGACCCCTGCCTTAACTCTCTGTATGTGTTGCTCCTTTTATCCGTCATGTAGGATGGTTTATCTAATGAAAGCAAAGGGTTGCCAGGCACGTAAATGGCAGCCCCTTGCCCCACTCTGTTGTTCACCTCTCAGTCCTTTGCTATGTGGGGCCTCTGCAGTGCTTGCACTGGGGGCAGGGGCCCCCCACTCTCGTTAGCCCTGAGCCCCTTTGCTGGGAGTTTCTCCATCTACCCATCTACCCATCCACTCAGCAGGTATTTTCTGAGTGCCTGCTCTGTTCCATCTTTCCTGATCCCTGTGTAGAGCTGGGTGAAGTCAGGACAGAGGGAGTGGAGAGGGGCTCCTGGAGAATGTGGGATGGCATCAGAACGCGATTCTGGCTCTCGGTCCAAATCCCTCTGGAGAAGCACAGGCTGGAAGGTGTGAGAGCCCCAGCGTAGGTGGGGGCAGGTCATGGACCCCCATCCTGGAAGAGGGTGGGCTGGCCCCTCCAGAGCCCAGGCCAGAAGAGCCCTCTAGGCAGAAGGGCCAGCCTGGAGCGGGGGCCGGGGGTGCAGGGAGGGCCAAGTATTTGGCAGCAGAATTGTGTGGTTTGTGCAGGTCAGACCTGGAGATGGGAGGGGTCCTGGCCATAGGGGTTTGAGCTGCCGTTGGTGGCCCTGGGGGAGTCCTTGCTGTGCGTTGGGAGTAGAGCAGGTGGGGTGATGACACACGCACTTTGCCCAGCGATCTCTAGGTGATGTTTCCATCACCAAGCTTCACAACCACTTGGAACATGGGAGGGAAGTGCGGGGAGGGGCACATGAAGAGGTGAGTCGAGGGTTGCCTGGAGGTGCGGGGAGGGCGCAGGGAGTCTGTGCCCAGCTGAGGAAGGATGGGGTTCCAGGGCCGGGGCTTCCCACTGCCTTATGTAGGAGGAGGCTGCTGCTGCCAAGTCCCAGCCTCGCTAGCTAGCACGGATGTTTAATTTTCCCTTTAGAGATTTACAGGCTTTCTAGATTAAATTGCCACTGTTCTTCTACAAGAACGACAAAATCCATGACAAACCATAAATCACATTATTAATTTGCTCACGTGGAGTTAACCTCTGCGGCGCCACCGACTTACTCCGAAGGACGGCCGTGGAGGCTGGGGGGCCTAGTTTCCAGCTGTCAGTGAGTGTGAAAGACGAGAGGGACACGGGTCGAGGTGGCCGGTGCTGCCTCCGTGAGACCACTGTGGCCGCCCTGCCCACCAAGTGGCCATCCTCGGCTCATCTGGGCCGTCATTACAAGGGCTGCTGGTGGCTCTCTGGCCCTCTGTAGGGAACGGGACGGACTCCTCTACTGGCCATGCAGAGGGCATGGAAGAGGAGAGGCGAGACCCGCAGCTGCTGGTCAGATGCACTGAGGCACACCGTGGCCAGGAAGCTGGTTCCAGAGGCCTCTGCGGGCTGGTGGCTCTGCAGAGATATTCGGACGCCTCTTCTCTGTGGCCTGGATACCCCAGGACATCCACAGCTCCTGCTTTTTCATCCCTTTTCAGGCCCAGCTGGGCTGTGGTGGCTGTTCATCCTCTGGGTAATGATGGGTCAGAAAACATTGCTTATGTTGCTCTCCTTTTTGGAGATGTGGTCAGCCTGTTCTTTGCTCTGGCACAGGGTGGGGGTGGGCACCGTTCCCTCCTGTGAAGCCCGTGCTTGGCCCCTGTCACCGCCTAGAGGGACGCAGCTTGGATGCTGGCTAATGCTGCCTTCGTTGCTTACTCCATGTGTCGTAACTGGAAACGGCTGCTAATTGTTGGGCTAATTGGAAATCCTTATTTGTTGGGAGAAAGCTGTGTTTGATGGGGGTGATCACTGTGTGTGCACCTTTCTGGCGCCATTGGCTGCGTGGCTGCTCTAGGCAGGGAGGAGCGGGGTGCAGCGCTGAGCATTGTGTGCTGCCGGGAGAGGAGGTCCTGGGGCTTGCTCTCCTGATGGTTTTCACCAAACACCTAATATTATGCTGAGATTCACTTTGACTGATGTCCCAAATCTGCCTTCTTCCTTTATAGTGATCTAGAGAAACCAAACTCTGGTGTGTTTAATAGACAGTATTCACAGCAGAAATCCAGGGGGTGTGTTGGTGGCATGGCTGCCTCTCTGTGCTCACGCGTGGTATCCACGGCAGGGAAGGAATGCCTTAGTCTGGGGACGGGCCATCACCGGTCTGATTTGGTCAGCGGTGGCCACCTACTGAGTCAGAAGAGTTCCGTAAAACCCACACATATTTGTAGAAATACAAATAGAATTTACTGTCCCAGTGGCCACCCTTGAGGTGAAATTAGCTTTGATTTCAAGGGAGTGAACTGAGACACATTAATTTGGGACTGATTTTTGTCCCATCCGTCCTGTACCTGACAGCGGTCCTCAAGCTCTCACGCACATTCCTCACGGAAACTGTCCAAGCTAACAGGCCTGGCGTCCCTTACGGGTGTTCGTTGTCTGGAATTACTGTCGACTGATCACTTGGACACAACTGGACCTTACATCTCAGGCCCTGACGCCAAAAACTTTTTTCTCTCCACATATGTGTTTAGTGGAATATATTCTAAGAAATTACTCATCTTAAAATAATGTACTATGTAATTAACAAGAAAAAGGCAGACAGTTGAATAGAAAAAGAGGCAAATGACGCTTCATCAAGAAAAGGTCCCAAAAATATATGAAAAGGTGCTCAACTCCATTAGTCAGCAGGGAGATGCAAAATAAATTGTAAATGTGTGTATTAGTCAGAGTTCTGCTTAGAAACAGAACCAACAGGATATGTGTGTATGCACGCGTGCGAGTGTGTTATATACATTTGGAGATTTATTATGAGGAATTGGTTCACACAATTATGGAGGCTGAGAAGTCCCATGATCTGCTGTCTGAAAGCTGGAGGCCCAGGAAAGCTGGAGGCCCAGGAAAGCTGGTGGTGTAATTCAATCGGGAGTCTGAAGGCCTGAGAACCAGGGGAGCTGATGGTGTAAATCCCAGTCTGAGGGCAGGAGAAGATAAGAAGAGATGTCACAGCTCAACAGTGAGGTAGGAATAGGGCGTGAATTCCTCCTCCTTCTGCTTTTTGCTCTATTCAGGCCCTCAATGGATTGGAAGATGCCACCCACGTGGGGAGGGCAGTCCACTTTACTGAGTGCACTGATTCAAATGCTAATCTCATCCAGAATTATAGACACACCCAAAAATAATATTTTATCTGGGCACCCCGTGGTCAGTCACTGACACATAAAATTAACCATCACAATTTGATACCATTGCACACTCACCAGAATGGCTACCATTAAAAAGAGCAGAAAATAGCAACTATTGGTAAGGATGTGGAGCAACTAGAATTCTCATTGTTGGTTGGGGTATAAATTTGTACAGCTGCTTCTGGAAGCTGTTTTGTAGTATCAACTAAAGTTAAAAATACGCATACTCACTGACCAGCAATCCCATTCTGAATGAAACTGAGTGTAAGTGTGTATATGGCCACTGTAGTAGGCTGAATGGTGGCCCCTAAACATGTCAGATCCTGGTTCCTGGAACCTGTGAATGGTATCTTATATGGTAAAGTTTTTGTAGCCGTGATTAAGAGTATTGAGGTGAGGAGATTATCCTGGATTATCTGGGCGGGCCCTAAATGCCATCACAAATGTCCTTCTAAGATAGAAGCTGAGGGAGAGTTGACACAGAGGAGAAAGCAGTGTGACCACAAGTCAAGGAATGCTGACAGCCACCAGGAACTGGAAGAGATGAGGAATGTTTCTCCCCTGGAGCCTCCAGAGGGAGCGTGGCCCTGCCATCTCCTCGATTTCAGCCCAGTGATACTGGTTTCTAACTTTTAGCCTCCAGAACTGTGAGAGAATAAATGTGTGTTGTTTTAAGCCACCACCCAGTTTTGTGGTGATTTGTTACAGTGGCCACAGGAAACTAATGTGGCCATCAAGAGACATGCACGAGAGTGTCCATAGCGGTGTGGTTGTCATTGCCAGATTGCAAACACCTGATGTCTCTCAGCAGCAGACTGGCCCAATGTACTGAGGTTTACTCACTCGTGGATTACAATACAGCAAGCTGAGAATGGACACTCTACAGTGTGAGCAATAGTATGGATGAATCTTGCCACATAAAACCCAGGGACTAGAGTCCCTACTGCATGACTCCATTGATAGGATTGATGCATGATTGACAGACAGGGCAACAGGCAACTCTCCTCTGTGGGGTTGGAAGTCAGGTTGCCCTTGGGAGAAGGTGATTAGAGGAGGCACAGCGGGATGCGGGGACAGGGCTTCTGGAGGTGCTGACAATGTCCCATTTCTTGATCTGGGTGTTGATTTGCGAGGAGGGGGGTTCCAATTTATGATATGAAACTTTTCAGTACATATATGTACATATATGTACGAGGATCCGAGGGGGGTGCCTGCACAGGTGGAGGCTGGGGTCTGTGGTGGGGGGTGCTCCCAGTGGCCTGGCCACCCTGGGGACACTGGGACAGCTCAGGAGCAAGCATCTCAGTGTGTGCACTGTGCAAAGCATCCTGCTGGGTTCTGGTACACACACAGGAAACAGTGTGGAGACTGGACCCTGCCCTCAGGGAGCTTTGGGTTTGCATGTCTGTTGGGGGGCTTCATTGTCAATGGAGATAAGAATAAAGGGGCAAATGACACTCCTGCAATGTGTGGCAGCCCAGGAGAGATTCAGGCCTGAATGAAGTGGTCACTGCAGATGGTGACTAATAAAAATTGGAGGGCGGTAAGGGGGGCATAACTCTCCGCTTCTTAGGTGTGGACTGTACCTGGTGCCATACTTCCAGAGGGCACAGTATGGAAAGGGGAAACAGGAACTTGACAGAGAGACCTGACAGACACTGCCTCGGCCAGGGATCAAGGTCGGCACCAGCAGTGACAAGTCACGTTGATGGTATGGACCCCGACACAACGTGATGGAAATGGTGCTTCACCTCTGTGGACTTTCTGCCCAAAACCCATCACTTCAATCCAATCATAAGGAAAACAGAAGTTCAATTCCAATAGAGGGACATGCTATAAATTACCTGACCGATACTCCTTAAAACTGATGAATCAATAGTTTCATCAAAAGCTAAAAATCTGCCACAGCCAAGAGGAGCCTGAGGAGACAGGACGACTAACTGTATTATGATGTCCCGGATGGGATCCTGGAACAGAAAAAGGACACTGGGTAAAAACTAGGAAGTAGCAATAAAGTGTGGACTTTAGTTAACAGTAACGTGTGGATATTGGTTCATTAACTTAACAAATGTACGACATTAGGGTAAGATGTTAACAATAGGGGAAACCGCATGTAGGGGTGTATGGGAACTCTGTACTATCTGCACAGTTTTTCTGTATGTCTAAAACTGTTCTAAAAAGTAAAGTCTAGTGAAAAATAAGAGAGCAGTTTGAGTCCTGTCACCCTGGGCCTCCTGGCGGAGGGACCTCCCCTCTGAGCCTCACTGTCCCCCCTCATCCAGCTCCAGACCCTTGCCTTCGTCGTCCCTCTTGGTCCCTCTTCTTTACTGTCTACCTAAAAACCGGAGGGAAGTTCAGTTGAGGGTTTGGGATGTATTTTTTTATGCCCCAAATTTCTGAGTGCTTGAAAGTAACCAGTTTCTCAGACACAGTCTTCCCGGGTGCTGGGGGCTGTCCCCAGGTGAGATGAGCCCAGCTAGTAAACTTGCGGGCGTGCTGGCCAGGTTTTCTTGGTCTGACGACCCCGTACAGCAGTGCCCTGGGCCTCTGCTCACTCCTTATGTGCACTGGGAAAGGAAAGCCTGCCAAGCGTTGGTGTCCTCAGGTGCCACCTCCCCTGATCAGCCCCTGGGTCACTCACAGTTAGTGACCAGTGGCCATTTTTTAGGAAGGTAACATTGACCCAAATAGGCACTGTGGACCAAAACTGACGTGTATGTGGTCGACGGTTCAGCGAGGAGGCAGAAGAGAGCCCGGCATCTGTGTGGGCTGGGCTGGCACTGAGGGTTTATGGCCAGGGCCAACGCTAGGAGATGGTGGGAACTGCTTTGTGCCCACGGGAAGGGCAGGCCAGCCTGGCAGCTGAACCCTGATTTTGGGTAATTTCATCTTCTTTACTTTACATAAGCGTTACTTCCTGTATTTTCGGAGGAGGCACAGGATGCAGTGAAAAGGAGTGAGGAGAAAAAGCCCCACACGGGGCTGGGAGAAGCCCAGTCAGGAGGACTGCGGTGGTTTATGGAGTTAGACGGCCCTTCCTGGGGCCCAGCCCGCCCCCCGAAGCTGGGCTGGGCAGTGGCAGGCACATCTTCCAGCTCTTCCGTGTGCAGCTGATGATGACACTCGCTTTTCAAGAGGGCGTGAGTCATGGATGAGACGACGCCTTCACCGCGTAACCTCGGGATCTGGCACGTGGGAGGCGCCTGGTGTGGGACAGGCGGTGCCCATGTGGTGGGGCTGGCGGTGGAAAGGGTGCCTCCTTGGAAGATGGAAGACCTACATGGCGGGGTACCCTGTACAAGTCACGGCCCCTCACATATCCCCAAACGAGTTAGAGGAAATGGTTCCTACTTATGGGTCTTACAACTCATCTGCATTTTATGACAAAATCAAGTTGAACCATATGAAACTGCTATTTTTGTTAAGTCAGAAGTGGTCAAATATAAGCAATTTCATATGGTTCAACTCAATAGTTTAGCGTTAAAGCAGTTTTTGGCAAGAGAGAACACTTTATTTTAAAAACTTTATTTTTAGTTAGTCCATACCTAGAAATTCATTGTATTAGAAAATAGAGATCAGCAAAAAGAAGCTTTGAAATACTTGACTCTTCCTGCCAGGGACTGTTGTCCACACGGTTTCTTCCTGGGGGCTTGGGAAGAAACGCACGGGACGCATGTGTGGCTGCCACACGCTTTCTCCTCGGCTATGTGTCGGGAACCTCTTCGCGTGGTCATCAGGGTTTCCTTCCACACCAGCAATAGGAGTTTACACATCATTCGTTGACCCAGGCCCCATGTGTGGACACTGGAGTTGTTTAGAATGTTTTTCTGCTGTGAGCGATGCTATAATAAATGTCCTTGTAGCTCTTTTGTTCTTTTTTTTGGAGTACCCATGATTCTTTCCCTACCACGAGTTTCCAGAAGTAGAGTTGCTGGGCCAAATGTGAAGGCTTCAGATTGACCTCCAGAAAAATGTCATTGCCCATTGACAGTGTGAGAGGGAGGGGAGTTCCTTCCTTCCCTCCATCCCGCCTCCCTCCCTCCCTCCATCCTCCTTCCCTTCCTCCGTCCTCTCTCCCTTTCCCTCTGTAGCCCTTTCCCTCCCTCTTCTTTCCCCCCTCCCCTTCCCCCTCTCTTGTTTGATGGTACACCATTGAGCAGCAGTCCAGCAAATAGCATTGCAGTTACCCCTCTGGTGCCTCGCAGCTCACAGGCTCCCTACAGCCCATCTTCCAGGGTTTGCTTGTGGTGTTTTGCCAGGACACCAAGAACTTGTGGGGGAGCCTGTGGAGAGTTTCTGAGACTTCCCAGGGACACACAGGCCAGTCAGAGTGGGGCTGATGATTCAGGTGTGATAACATTTCTTCCAGGGAGCCATCCCTTTCCCAGTTGCCCCCCACCCAGGGTGCTGGGGCGCTGACCTGATGGGCCTGGGACCTGAACCCTGGGCTCATGAGCCATTATTTATTTTAAAAATATCTTATTTTTCTGGTGATTTGGCAAATGGATTGACGCCAAGCCTTCTCCTTCCTGAGCTGCCTGGGGCTGCTCCAGTGCATGTGAGTCAGATGGCTGGTTGCCACCGTGGGACGCTTGGCCTGGTGTCCTGTCCTCCTGAAGCTGTTGGCTGCCCTGAGAATCCAAGGAGAAGCTGCCCAATTCTGCGGCCTCAGAAGGATCTTGTCCTTTTACAGAAGAGATAGATTCATGGATTTGCTCTGTTGAGCTGGAAGGAAGAATTTTTAAATTTTCGCTGGTTGAAGAACCTAAAATGGAACAATCTGCATCAATTCCCCAAAACTGGACTTTTAAGCAAGTTCTTAGAAAAATGGACTATTTTCTATGCGTGGAAGCAAATTCTGTAGGAACCTTCTGGTAATGGATTTTGAAGTGCTGTTTAGTCTCATTCTTAATAAATACTGAGAGTCTTACAAACCAGAAGCTGCCCGATCAAGGTCTCTGGGGCAGTACTCCCCCCCCCCAATGGGAGACAGCTGGGGGACCCACCCTTCTCTGCCACAGTACCCCTCTCTCAGGTCAGCAGCATTGTTTGTAAACAAGGGTTAACATCCCTTTCACCTTCACCTGAAGATTCCGAAAGACATCAGAAGAATGGGATGAAATACGAGTGCTTTTGAAACTTTTTTTGGGTATATTCTGTCTGCTGGGACACAGAGTTTGCATGTAGTGGTTCATTATCTAACGGTAAAAGAGCTAATAATTAAAATAAATAATATGATATCTCTGTTTTTAAAGTATTACTTTCTAACAATTATGTTGTATCTCTCGAGGAGGAGAGAGCCATTTTTCTGGCAGCAGAGTTTAGGCTTGAGAAGGACCCTGGCCTCATCGACGGAGGCAGGCATCTGACATACTTAGATCCAGAATTCCTTGGGCGTTGGTTTTGCATGAGCAGATTTTTTTTTTTCACTTAAAATTTTTTTTCCTGGTAATAAAGTTAATATGCATTCATTATAAAGATTCAAACTTTACAGATATAAATACACAATGTAGAAAATGAAAGCCCGCACTTCACCTCCTGCGCCCATTAAACCCCTGCAGACAACCATGTTAACAGTTTGGTGCAGATCTTTCCCATTTTTTTTCTTGCTTATAGAAATATTTTACATAAATACAGACATATTTGTTATTTTAAATACTTTTTCAACAAAATGGGATCACATTATCAATTTGGTTTGTAATTAGATTTCCCCCAGCAAAGTTTCTTAGACATCGTTTCTTGTCAGTTGTGCATAGTAACATGGTTCTCTCTGACATTTGTGTTATATTTGACTGTTTGCTTACTGATGAATTTTTGGGTTGCTCTCATTGTCTACACTCATGATAATGCTGGAATGTAGAGTCTCACACACGTAAATCCTTGCGTGTGCCTGGGATGTCTGTGTAGCATAGGTTCCAGAGGCAGACTTGCAGGGCCGCGTGGTTTGAGCATTTCTAGCAGGAATAGTTGCTCTCTGGAGAGGCTGAGACCATTTTAAATGATGCTGGTTGTGGGAGACAGCTGCTTCCCCACGTCCTCACCTACGGACACTCTCTGGACGTTATCTGTCTGTAGTTCCACTCAGTCATATGGGTACAAAGTTAACACATTTAAAATTATGAATGAGAACAAGCTTCTTCTCATGTGCTTAATAATAATTTGAATTTCTTCTCGTCTTCTTTTTGTACCTTTGCCTGCTTTTCTGTTGACTTGTCCATCTTTTCCGTATTGATTTATAGGTGTTCTTAGAACAGGAGGGTTGTTTCTCATTTGCTGTGTAAATTGCAGACATTTTTTCCCAATGTCTTTCATCCTTCGACCTCGTTTTAAGGCATCTTTGAGGGTGCAAAAATGTGGAATTTTTATGTTGTCAAATCTATCAAGCTTTTCTTTTATTCCTCCTGACTTTTGTATGTTACTTAGAGAGAGGACTTCCCTACCCTAAGTGTATAGAAACACCTTCCTCTCTCTCTATATTTTCTTCTAATATTGATAGTTTGGAATTTTTTGCATTTACATCTTTTATTCATCTGAAATTTATTTTTAGATATGATGTGAGCTGGAGATGAAAGTTTTTTTACATGAAGTTTCACTTTTCCAACATTATTTATTAATAACCCATCTTTATCTCTGTTTTGAGACGTGTTTGTCATTTATGAAGTTGCAGCTCTGTCCTGGGTTGTTTCTCCCATGTTTCTGGACTGTCTGTTCTAATTTATTGGTGTATTCTTGTGCCGCCATCTACTGCTTAAATTACTCTGGCTTTTTGTTATATTTTGTTATCTTAAAGGGCCATTACCTCTTCATTATTCTCCTTTTCCATTTTTTTCTAACCGTTTTCATATAATTCTTTGACTAGATACACTTTAGAATGAGCTAAATTCACCCCATAGTCTGATTGGGGTTTTGATTGGGATTGCTCTAGAGGCTTATTTGGGAGAGAAGAGACACCTTTATATTTTCTTCTCATCTGGATATTTTGATTCCTTTAGAAGGCCTTTTACATCCTTCACCAGTGTTTTATTGCTTTGTTCATATATATTTGGTACATTTCCTGTTGGATTTATTCCCAGGTATTTCGTGGCTCCTGTTACTGTTGTCATTGGGGTTATCCCCTCCTCTGGCCTTGTTTCCTGGCTGATCGTGGCTGGGATACAGAAAAGCTGTGGACTTCTCAATATCTAGCCTGTCTGCCTGCCTTGCTTAAATCTTTCTGTTGGTATAAATGGTTTGTTACTTCTTTCTCTTGGATTTTCTAATTGGGGGATCATTTGCCACCTGGCTTTTCCGTCCTGATATGTGCCTTTCTGTTACTGGCTCATTGTTGTGGGGGGTCTTGGTTACTCAGATGTGAGCCCCCGGGGTCTCGTGGCCCCCTCAGGACGGCCCCTCTGCTTCACGTCAGTGGGTCGGCCCTTTCACAGGGGTCAGGTGGCTCACAGCCCCTCAGGCCAGTTGCTTCACCCTGCAGTGAGGGCAGGCTAGCGGCCAGAAGAAGTGGGTTTTCCCCCGTGTGGCGGGAGGGCTGGAGGAGAGGGGCCTGGTGGAGCGGCTTCTTCAGGCGAGGACAGTGTGCAGCGGGTGCTCCCGCAGGCAGTCTGCGTGTGGGGCTGTTCTGCTGCTTGGCCCTCCAGCAGGGGCTCAGAGCCTTTTCTCCTCAGGGACAGGTCTCCTTATGTGATGGCAGATGTGGGAGTGAGAATGTCAGGGACTCTCATGCCAGCCTGGTGTCTGTTCCTCCCCACAGCTGGCGGGCCCCCCAGGCAATAGTGGTGGCCCTGTGGGGACATGGGTCGAGGGGCAGGGGGAGATGGGAGAGGGGAGCATAGGATGTAGCCCTGGTTCTTGAAGCTTCCCTCTGCAGGCCGTTTGGGCCACACAGGCAAGTCAGAGGCTTGGGGGGCCCAGTGAGGTGGCCCCCAGCAGGGGAGTGTGGGGCTTGGCCCGCCCACCTGAAGTAAGACCCCATTCTGACTGTGCCAAGAGATGCTGTCTGTGCCACCAAATTCCCACCAGGACCCCATGGCCCCAGGGCACACCCTGGGGTGTGATGGTGGTCACCCAGGGTCGCCCTTAGGAAGTGAGTCAGGTGGGGAGAGGAGGGAATGAGGTGAACGCAGGAACACAGGGTCCCCTCGCGCCACTGAATCTTGATGGAGTCCTTAAACAGAAACATTGTTTCTTCTCATTTGTGCTCTAGCCTTGGCCTTGATGCATGACACCCTCCAGAGGCTGCCAGTCCTGTGAGTTCTTGGTGCTTCCTCCAGGCAAGTGGTAGGCAGTTGTTTTGTGAGTTTAGTTTCTTAAGTTATTCTGCGTGTTGTTGAGTTTTTGCATTATTTTTCATCATTTTCACATAGAATCTTTGTTTTGGGTATTATAGCTATCAATACTTGGTAATAACGTGTTTGGGATGATGGACATTATTTTCTCCTTTTATGAGGTAAAACTGGCCACCTAGCACCTTTAGGATGGTCATGCCAGTGCTTGGCACTTTGGGGCCTGAGGGGTGCTGTGACTGGTTAAGCCTCTATGATGGGGATGGCACTGTTAGGTGATTTGGTGTGACCCTGTGCTGCTCTCTGGTGGAGGCCAGGACTGGGGTCTGAGACTTTCCAGATGGGTAATCCAGGCCGAGGAGGCCAGAAGTCTGATGGAGGAGAGGCATCCTGCCTGGATCTGTGGGCTTGAGACGTGGTGTTTTTGTTTTTTATTATCCCGTCTACCAGGAAACCATTCCACGTTCTGGTCCCTAGACACCCCATTTCTGGCCTCGTTCAGGCCCGTTTACTCCGCTCACAGGATGGTGCCCAGCGGGAGGAGACTGCATGGTTTTCCGTGCAGTCTTCAGAGCTGATGGAGGGAGAACTAGGCCAGCCGTGTCGTAACCTAGTGGTAGAGCACGTAGCAAGAACATCCACTCTTCCCTGTGGTACCTAGAAACTCTGGTTAGAGGAATGGCCAGGAGTAGGAACAGGAAGTCCACCAAGGACAGGAGGTGGCTCTCAGGACGTGGGAGATAGAAAGAGAGATGGCAAGTCCAAGGTCCCTGGGTGGGAGAACAGGTGTGTGATGTCTGACCCCAGGGTTGGTGGGTCTCCGTTATCTGAGACGGGCATATTTCCCTGCTGAGCTGGGCATGGGTTCTGTTTCATTCGAGTCCTTCCTTCCAGTTTGGGACGGGTTCTGGAATTTGTATTCTAAATGATGAAAAAGGGACAGGTGGCTCTTCATAGTGGTGGATTAGCTTTGTCAGGCCCCTCTGGAGCGGGGAGATGGTGTTGTTAAAATCCAGTAACTCAACCAGTGCAGCATTGTTAAGGACTTACATAATTGTGTCTTGCTTGAACATGTGAAATCTGTAAGGTAACTTTTAGGATTCTTGGTGCGGGCTGGGGACAACTCTTTATGTGGGTGGGCTTAATATCTGCTCTGTGTGCCTCATTTCCTGGGAATCATTGAGGAACAGCTCTTTGATTTTCAATTTTAAACCCTTATCTTCTGACAGTCGGCCTTATACAAAGCGGAATGTTGGAAATGGGCTGCAATTACGGTGTTCCTAATGGGATGGGTTTTATTTCGAATGAGTGGACTGTGACAGCATTTCACTATATTCGTATGACTGCTCACAACAGCCCATTTTTCTTTCGTTTAATGGAAAATGTGTAGCTGAAGGCTGCTTCATAGTTCTGCCCCCACAGTGGCCTGGGTGGATCCTGGCTCATATGCCAGGCCACCTGTGTGCACGGTCTGACCGGGTAGCCACAGCTCAGGAGGGGAGGGCAAACGAGGGACCCTCAGTCCCACTCAAGGTCCCATGTGGCTTTTATTTTGCTGCATTTTGTCCAGAAACATTTTGTATTCAGGGCAAAGTTGTTTTGCTTTCAATCTTCAGCAGGAGCAAGGCAGAGCAGTAGTTCACGGGGTTCCGTGATGGCCGGCGACGTTGACTGGGATGAGGAGCAGGCGGGAGCCCAGGCAGGATGGAAGCTCAGGTCCCCAAGACCCTAGCGGGGCCTGCCATTCTGTGCATCAAAACTGCTTGCTTTTGTAGACGTTGGAGCTCTGGGATCAGTGCTCAATAGAGCAGTGCTTCTGTCTCACCACTGACATGACTGCTTACCGCCTCTCCCTGCAGCTGGCTCACGAAATGTTCTGGAGTGAATGAGCATCTGAGGCTCCCCATGTGGAAAAAGTCTATTCAAGTCCTTTGCCCATTTTTACATTGGGTTATTATTATTATTTTTTGCTTAGTTGTATGAGTTCCTTATATATTTACGATTTCCTTCCTTGTTAAGGCTGAGTAATATTCATTTATATGTATATACCACATTTTGTTTATCCATGCATCCATCGAACATCACGAATATCTCATGTAGTAGAAAAAACCAAAGCAGCAAGCGAGAACTTGGTCTCGGCTGCTCTTGTCCTCTGCAGCCTCTAACAGAGCATCAGTGGGAGTGGGCTGGCTGAAGTGGGGCTCGCTCACTCCTACGTGAGTGAGAATCCCCACAGGCATCCGAGCCAGGGGCTGAGTGCAGAGAAAGCAAACGGGGACAGGAGCCAGTTCATGCCCTCAAACAGCAGCAAGGACATAAGAAGTTAATGTCAGCTCATATCCAGGGCTTTAAAAAAAGTACGTTTTTTCCTTGGAGAAAAGAGCCTGTGATCATCCGGAAGGCTTCGTGGTCACAGGCCATCCGAAGGATGCATCTCTGTTCCCAGAATTGGATGGGAGCTTCTGAGAAGGCTGTGTTTCCCCAGGAGCTCTTCGTAGGGCTGGCAACTCTCACTGTGTGTGCTGCAGTAGCTGTTGAGATCACAGTCAGTTGCAGAAGAGCCTGGGAGGTCCTGCAAATGTCACCTGTTATAGGAAGATGTCGATAAATATTATCTAGATTCAATAATATATCCAGAAATAGAGTTGAAAAAACATTGTTTAGAGAGGTGGAAATAGCCAGTAGAAGAATTAAAATCAGAAATGATGAAAAGGATTGCCAGAGGCCTGGCGAAGTCTGGATCAGGGATGTGGCTTTTCGTTATAAGCCCTTTTGGCATTTGATGATTTAGTCTGAGTGCAAGAATCGTCTCGTTTGTTTAGGGCCTTGCAACAGCTGATGACTGACTGATCTGTCCATTACCTGGTAAGGCCGAGTCGGAGGTGTCTGTCCTCAGGTGGGTGGGGCAGTGATGGCAGCCACAGCGCAAGGTGTCCAGCAGCACCAGGCAGGAAATGAGAATTGCTCAGGGATTAGTGGGATAATAGTATCTAGCACAGTAATTCCTGCTAAAACCTTAATGAGGGGCGATAAATGAAAGTACAGCCCCAGCCAGATGTGACTTGCATCTTAACAGCAGCCTTCCATGTCTTGTATCAAAAGAGTGAGGTTTGGTGCCTTTCTCGTCCATGGAGGGGGCTGATGAGGGAGTTTTGATCTGGGCACGTGGACGGTGCTTCAAGCCTCCACATCACACTACCTCAGTTAGTTGGGAAAGAGAGTTCCCACTGTCTTTTTCTTTTAATAGACTATTTTTGAGCTGTTTTAGGTTCACAGCAAAATTGAGCAGAAGGTACAGAGATTTCCCATATACCCCCTGCATCCACACATGCACAGCCTCCCGCATTATCAACATCCCCCACCAGCGTGGTACATTTGTTACAATTGATGAACCTCCATTGACACGTCATAATCAACCAAAGTCCATAGTTAACCTTAGGGTTCACTCTTGGTGGTGTATATTCTATGGGTTTGAACAAAAGTGTAATGACATGTATCCACCATCATAGTATCACACAGTCATACAGAGTAGTTTACCCCCTTAAAAAGCTATGTTCCGCCTGTTCATTCATCTCCCCCAGCTCCACACACACATCCAGTCACTCCTGGCAACCACTTATCTTTTTCCTGTCTGCATAGCTTTGTCTTTTCCAGAATGTCATATAATTGGAATCATACATATAATTGGAATCTTGCACTTAGTAACATGTGTTTAAGGTTCCTCCATGTACTTTGCATGGCTTGATGGCTCATTTCTTTTTAGCACTGAATAATATTCCATTGTCTGGGTGTACCACAGTTTATTTATCCATTCACCTGCTGAAGGACATCTTGGGCACTTCCAAGTTTGGCAATTATGAATAAAGCTGCTGCAAACATCTTTTTGTGTGGACCTAAGTTTTCAACTCCTTTAGGTAAAATACCAAGGAGTGTGATTGCTGGTAAGAGTAGTATGTTTAGTTTTGTAAGAAACCGCCAAACTGTCTTCCAGAGTGGCTGTACCATTTTGCATTCCCACCAGCAATGAATGAGAATTCCTGTTACTCCACATCCTCGTCAGCATCTGGTGTTGTCAGTGTGCTAGATTCTGGGCATTCTGATAGGTATGTAGTGGTATCTCGCTGTTGTTTTAATTTGCATTGCCCTGATGACATTTGATGTGGAGCATCTTTTCATATGCTGATTGGCCATCTGTGTATCTTTTTTGGTGAGGTGTCTGTTCCTGTTCAGGTCTTTGGCCCATTTTATAATCAGATTTGTTTTCTTATTGTTGCATTTTAAGAGTTCTTTGTATATTTTGGATAACAGTCTTTTATCAGATATGTCTTTTGCAAATATTTTCTCCCTGTCTGGGGCTTGTCTTTTCATTCTCTTGACAGTGTCTTTCACAGAGCAGAAACTTTTAATTTTAATCAAGTCCAGCCTATTAATTCTTTCTTTCATGGATTGTGCCTTTGGTGTTGTGTCTAAAAAAGTCATTGCCAAACACAAGGTCATCTAGATTTTCTCCTGTGTTATCTTCTAGGAGTTTTATAGGTTTGTGTTTGACATTTAGATCTGTGATCCATTTTGAGTTGAATTTTGTGAAGGATGTGAAGTCTGTGTCTAGATTCGTTCTTTTGCATGTGGATGTCCAGTTGTTCTGGCACTTTGTTGAAGAGACTCTATCTTTTCTCCATTGTATTGCCTTCACTTTTTTATCAAAGATCAGTTGATTATTATTATGTTGGTCTATTTCTGGGCTCTCTATTCTATTCCATTGGTCTATTTGTCTGTTCTTTTGCCATTACCACACTGTCTTGATTACTGTGGCTTTCTAGTAAGTCTTCAAGTCAGGTAGTGTCAGTTGTCCAACTTTGTTCTTCTCCTTCATTATTGTGTGTTCCCATCGTTCTTCTCATGTAATACTTGTCCCATTGCCACACAATGATTTGCCCTCTTAGGTGTCAAAACCATGGCTGGTTTCAAGAGCATCATCTTGGAAATGCTATATAACAATGGAGCGATTTTTCTCTTTTCATTTTTCTCATATAGCTGCATCTATTTGAAATTTTAGCTTCATATGAGTTCTGTCTAATCGTGTATCCGCTTGAGATAGTTTGCATTCTATTAAGTGGGCTTGATATGAAATTATTTAAAAATTCAAATATTTAGAGTTTCAAGGATCATAAGTCTTGAGTTTTGAGGAATGTCCCAATTTCATAAATGTAATTCTTTTCCAAAAAGGAGAGTCCCTAAGTGAATAACTTACATTTTCTGGTTTTTCTATAGGAAACAATGTTTCTGGTTATAAATGTTAAATGTCTTCTAGGTTTTGCCATAAGAAACATTGATTAATTGTGTTAAAAAAAGAACCATAAGAAGATATGATTTTAATTTTGACTTCATATAAAGACCTTCTGGAACAGAAGATTCTCTGTTCCTGAGTTCTGCATTTTTGGTTTGGAAGTTATGGTGCACTGAGGTCTGATCCACGAGGAAGGAGCCCATGAGCACAGTTTGGGTTCAGCTGGCTGCCTTCCCGCTCTTCATCCAGGGAGACTGGATCCCAGAGAAGGACAACAGCTATTAGGTCTCCTTGGGAAGAAAGAGCACAGCCCCCAGTGCTGGACCATTTTGCATCCCCCGAACAAGTAAGATAGTGCGATGCTGGCATTTGGGGTTTGCACAGGACCACTTGCACAGCGGCTTGCCTGCTGGCCTGCTTGGCAGATAAGATGCCCAGACCTGCAGCCTTTATGCAAGGGTCGGAGAGGGGAGTTTAATTCAGTGCACTTCCCCTCATCTCATTTACAGTTTTAGGGCTAATGATATTCACTTGTTCTGTCTGGGGCTGTGTATGTGTTCTTTCTCTTCAGTTTAATAGAGCTTTTAAATCGAAATACATCTTGTTCAAGCCGTTCAGAAATGTTTCACACTTAAAAAAACAAAAGGTAGCTGCTGCGATGATCCTCTCGCCCACCCCCATGCCATGGCCTTGTGGACAGTCCCCTTGACTGTCCCGAGCCCGTCTGGAAGTGTCTCCGATTCTCATCAGAAAGGGAGCCGTAGGGCCGGCCCGGTGGCTTAGCGGTTAAGTGCACGCGCTCCGCTGCTCGCGGCCCGGGTTCGGATCCCGGGCGTGCGCCGACGCACTGCTTCTCCGGCCATGCTGAAGCCGCGTCCCACATACAGCAACTAGAAGGATGTGCAGCTATGACATACAACTATCTACTGGGGCTTTGGGGGAAAAAATAAATAAATAAAAATCTTTAAAAAAAAAAAAAGAAAAGAAAGGGAGCTGTAATGGTGCAGATCATAGATCCACGGTAGCTTTAGTGACGGAAGGATGGAAATAGACGCTTCCTTGTTATTGCCATTCCAAGGAAAATAATGAGGCTGCATATTTGCAGTGAGCTCCTGAAGCCAGACGTCACTAGAGTAATTTGGATTAGTGGGAAATTGGAACATATTGTTTTAAAAGAGATTTCAAGAGTATCATCTTTGGAAATCCTATATAGCTATGAGGTGATTTGTTTTCTCTTTCCAATCTTGCTTATAGAGCTGTTTGAGTTTTTCTTTTCATATCCATTCCTTCTAATGGTGTATTTGCCTGAGCTATTTTGAATTCTATTAAATGGGCTTGATATTAAATTATTTTAAATACTTTTTATTGTCTCTTGGAAGACCTGAAAGTATTTCCAGTGTTCGTATTTGGGTCATGGAGATGCCACTTTGCATCATTTTGTCACATGTAAGAGCCAGGCTATTTCAAGGAAGGGCCAGAGAAGAGACTTTCTATTTAGGAAGCATGGGATTAGGAAGCATGGGCTATTCAGAGATTTGTCCTTTTGTGCTTTGAAATCTGAAACGGAGAAGCTGTGGCCTCAGCGACGTGGATTTAAGAATCTGTGAGAGGGCCGATTAGGCTCCTGTCTTCATTTGGAACTGGCTATTTTCATGTGGGACCCGCGTGCAGCCCTAGTCAGCATCGTTAGGATGAAGACCTCATAAAAAGCCCCAGGTTCCAAGCTGCTGTCCATTTACCTGGGGCAGGAGCGGGTGAGGAGGCTGGATGCCTCGTTGGGGGGATGCTGCAGCCGGCATTCTCCAGAGGCTGTGCCTCTTGACTCTTCCCATTCCCTGGAGATGGGAGGAGAGCCAGCCTCCTTTCTTCTGCACGCTCATGTGCTTATTGGGCAATCATCCCAGGCTGCAGGGACGTCAGAGGACAAGCCCCTGGCCCTAATGCCTCCCCATGAGATCCTTTGTTCTCTGGGCCTTGTACTTGAAGATACTCTGTGTGTCTATTTACTTTAAAAATACACATTTAAAAATGTGTAAGGAGAAGATTTCAAAGACACATAACATCCGTCCATTTATGCATTCATTCATCATTCAGCAGATACTTATTGAACACCTACTGTGTGCCAAGCACCGTGGTGGGCGAGCCGAGCGCTCCCTTGCTGCCTGGAGCTTGCATTCTCGTATTTAGCACATCAGCGCTCTTGGGGATGGGGCCCGT
Source organism: Diceros bicornis minor (assembly GCF_020826845.1). Classification (NCBI taxonomy): domain Eukaryota; kingdom Metazoa; phylum Chordata; class Mammalia; order Perissodactyla; family Rhinocerotidae; genus Diceros; species Diceros bicornis. The sequence goes on from NC_080744.1 coordinate 78,833,281, forward strand.
TGAGTTTGTTGTGTAAAAAGCGGAATGCCTCTGCACCGCAGTTTGCATGTATGATGGGCGAGGACTGAGTGCAAGAACTTCTGGACAGACGGGGCGGGCCTGGGTCAGCCTGCTCAGGAGCAGAGTTTAAAGCATGTGGGTCACCTCTCCTAATACTGCCATCTCTGCCATTGTGTGTGACACCAAGGCTTTTGCATCTGTCAGCTGTTTTGTCCTCACAGTAGCCCTAGGGGTGGGCAGGGCAGCAGGTTGAGGCTGGGGGCCCCCCGCCCAGTGTGTGCTGGGTGCTGGGGTCAGGTGATGGAGTTACAGAAGCAGATAAGATGGGGCCACCCCCACTGTGTGGGGCTTACAGTCTTCAGAACTTTAACAGTTACCAAAATTTTGGAAAAAATTCTGCTAGCATAAAACCACTTAGCTTCTTTCAGTGTGTTCTGAGGCTTTGAAGCCATGTTGGCAGACTCTTCTCTGTGGGTCTGGCATCTGGGTAAATGAGTAGCCGTGCTCATCAGCTCTGGCTTCTGCGGGGAGCCTACCCTTCTGGGCTTCGATGACAGACTGTGGGATGGTGGGGGACTCTTAGAATGCTCTAGGACACGGAGGGTCTTCAACCTCGGGGCAGAGTATTCCTCCATGTGGAAGTCCTTGAGGAGAGAAACTTGAGAAGAAACTTTTTTTTAGAAAATAATTTAGGTTTCCATTGTGTCTGGTCTGCGAATTACTTACAGGCTTTTGAATTACGCTCAAGTGCTTCCTAGCAGAGGGATGGGGGGACAATAGTTTTCTCCGTGCCCTGTGGGTCAGCAGTGCCTGGCAGTGGCAGTTGAGAGAGGACAGGCGCTGGTGGTCTCCTGCTGCGTCTGCGGCCTTCGCACCCGCCCTTGTTTCAGCCACCTCTTGAAAGCAGCTCACTTCCAAGCATGGGTTATATGAGAATTGAATTTTTATTAGGTGACTTTAAAAGGGAAGCGGGCTTTAGAAGGAGATCTGTATGTATGAAAATAGTGTGTGTGTGCTTTTTCTTCTATGAAGGATTTGAAATTGCAGCAGAAGTTTTAAGCTAGGTGGGGTTTTGGGGTCTCCCTTTGGAGTGCCTTTGTTCTTCTGCGGACGCTGCCGAGCTATGCACTGTGGAGTTAGATACTGTGCCCAGATTTTGGAAGGGCGGCTGTTTTAACAAGCTGCTGCTATTCCCGGGGCCCCGTCGCTCAGGGGCGCTGTGCCCTCGGCTCCCTCCTGCCCCCCTCACAGCACAGTTCCACTGTGGACTCTTCCCTTGAGCTTATCCCTGACCTCTCCTGCCCCAGAGAAGGTTAAGGAAAAAATATCCAGAGGATTCCGGGTCTGCCCTGACCCTGGTCAGCCCCTCCGTGAGTGCAGCTGTGGGTGGAGGAGGTGCTCCTCATTCTTTCCACTTGGAGACTTAGCGCTCCTGGGCTGAGCTGCCATGTCACCAGCAGCTGCCTCTCTGCACCCTGGCCCTGAGCCCTGTGATGCGCTGAGCTGGTCACTGCTGCATGTCCCAGGCTGCCGGCCCGCCTGTTGTCCCCAGTGCACGTGTGTGCAGGTGCATATATACATACAGCATGCACACACACCACACAAACACCGATGTCACATACTGCACACACACACCCCACACACACACCCCATATACACCCCCACATGCACCACACACATGTACCACACACATACACCACATGTACACCACACCCACACACATGCACATCGCACACACCAACACACACCATCCACCCCACCCACACTCCTCCATACCTCACACACCCCACTCCATATACATATACTCCCCATACCACACTACACACACACCACACACATACCACATATACGCACACACCACAAACACATGCCACACACACCACACACACACCAGCCACATACACTTGCATGTGAAGTACTCAGTGAATGAAACTGAATTCTTTAATTTCCCCCCACATTAGTACCCCAGTGTCTCCCACTGTCCTGGCCTCACACATCTTGGTCCCCAAGATCCCCTGTTCCTTGTCTCCTTCCTCTCCTTGGTCACCACCTACCTTTGTGTTTGTTTTCTCTCAGCTTGCCCCATGAGGTGTGCGGACGTTGTGATGATATGGGCGGTTTGCATCTCTGCTCCAGTGGTTACCTTCCTGAAGAGACTCTGCCTCTCTTCCTCTCTCTCCTGGCTTCTACAGGAAGTTCCACTTCCTCCCTCTCTCCTCTTCCTCAGGGGTCGTTTTTCTTAGTGCTGACATCTCCCAACTAGAATATGAAATCCTGGAAGGCGCAGACTCTGGGTTTCATTACAATGCTGGTGAATAATAAATGCATTCTGGTAAAAGACTCAACCAGAACACACATATTTAGTAAAGTAAAAGTGAACACTCCCTCAGCCTCCGTCCCATCTACTCCCCTCCCCAGGGGAAACTACTGACAAGCATTTGTGGGGGGCCCTTCTGGCCCATTCTGTATGCCTTTACATCCATACATGGACTTGCAGATATGTATACATTGCCAGCTAGCCTGATGTGTCTATACTTGGGATTTGTACGCATACACACATGCCCTGGCTAACTTGCCATTTTCACTCAACAACAGGCCTTTACGATTTCTCTCCATCAGTACCTGTTGGTCTACCTCTTTGAAAAAAAAAGCCTCCGAGAATTCCAGCATGTGGACTCTGCCAGAATTTATTTAACCATTCTCCTATATATGGGCACTTAGGTTGCTTTCAGTTTTTAAAAAGATTGCTGCAATGAAAATGCTCATATAGACTTCATTTCATATATGTGTGAGTCCTGGAAATGGAGTTGTTGGGTAAAAGGATATGCATATTTAGATTTTGATAGAGAATGCTGAATTGCTTTTCTGAAAGGCTTCATTGGGACTCCTCCTAAAGAAATAAATTTTTTAAAAAAGAGAAAAGCAGCAAAAAAGTAGTTCACCACCAACAGCCAAAGAGAGAGTGATATTCTCTCTGGCCATGAACAAGGAAATGCTGCAGCCTGGAATAGACCAAGGACCCAGGCAAAGGTTGACATGGTTTCTAAGGTTTCCTTTGCTGTCCCCATCCTCCTTGTCCCCCTCTTCCCCCCAAAAAAAGCAGTCCTGGGGAAAGAAGGTGAACGACGCAAATCCTGAGAATTTACTAATGTTCCTCAGTTTGGAGAGATGGAGACTGTGATGGTGGGGTTTAGGAAGGATGCTCCTGGAGCCTGATGCCTCTCGCCAAAGTCAAGAGAAACCTGTCCTCCTTCACACCTGCTGCCCAGGGTCTGTTTGCACTGCATTCTGGGAGAATCCCTTGACTCCATCTTCCAGTTTACCCATCAGCTCCTCAGTTGTATCCATGCTTACATTCAGCTCTCTGAATATCAGCTACCATATTTTTTAAATTAATAGGCTTAATTTTTTTCAGCAGTTTTAGGTTTACAGAAAAATCGAGCAGAAAGTTCAGAGAATTTCCATATGTCCCCTCACCCCCAAACCCCATAGTTTCTCCTATTATTAACATCTTGCATTAGTGTGGTACATTAGTTACAATTGATTCAATATTGATAAATTATTTTTAACTAAATTAGGGTTAGGTTCACCCTGTGTTGTACGTTCTATGGGTTTTGACAAATGTATAACGACTTGCCTGCCCTCTTTTTGTTTTACTAGATCTTAGCTGTGTCCTTGTCTTGTTAGCGTCCTCCTGTTTTAAGACAGTCCTTTTGTCTTGAGCCTTTTGAGTCTTTGTTTCCTGTGGCGTGGGGAACAGCCGGGGTGCTGAGGTGCGGGCGTCTCTGGGGCTGGTGCTCCTGTGGTGTCCTGGTCCTCCCCCGAATTCAGACCCCACTCTGGTCTCAGCACCCTCCCTTGCCGCTTTCGTCTGCCTATCCCAGCACAGCTGCCCACTGCTTAGGGGCCACCGTGTGGCAAAGAGGGGCCAGCAGACTTAGCTGTCCCAATTGGTCCTCTAACTGCTCAGCCCAAATGGTGATCACAGCGAGTCTCTGTGAGACTCTGAAAGGCAGCGCGGTGAAGCAGCTGGCCTCCTCCAGCTGAAAGGAAGCACCCATGCTCCTCTTCACCAGTTGTCCCTCCTTGGAATCTGTGTCGTTTGTCTCGAAATGTTCTGGCAAGAGGTAGTATTTTATAGGAATACCTGAGTGGGTATGGGTGGTAGGGTGGGGCAGAGGCTGTGGGGGCCTGTGCAGGAGCCAGGCCTTGAAAGCAGGACTCAGGGTGGCTGCCACCCAGCCCTGCTGTCCCTGTGATGGACTGAGAGTGTGTGGCAGCATGGTGTTCTGTGTGCACACCGGCTGTCCTGCTGCTGCTATGGCCTCAGGTGTGCGTTTCCGTCTCTGCTCACTCACAGTGAGGATGTGAATAGAGAGGGATGTTGGAAGGGATTTGAGGTGTTTTCACTATGAGAACAGGCACCTCCTTTTGTTGGAACAGTAAGTAGCCTGGATGTGGGTATCTTAGTTGGAACAGGCTGTTCTCCCAAGGTCCTACAGGGAAGCCTTCCCGAATGGCATCCTTCCAGCTGCGGCCATTCAGAAGGCAGAGCTTGTGTCCTCCTCCGTGCCCGGCAGGGGTGTGCCCCTCCTCCCCAGTGGACTGGGCCCGCAGGCCCCACAAGCCTATAGCTGGAGGTCTGGGTGGGGGACGCGGTTTCCCCTTGAGTTACAGATGGGAGCTGGGTTTCTGGGTCATACTGAAGGGGCCTTAGCTCACACCCGCCCGTGCCTGGCATGTAGCAGGTATTAATGAATGAGCTGGTCCCGAACACAGCGTGGAGCTGGTGGGGGAGCTATAGCTGGAAGCCCTCAGACCCTTGTTGAAGTGGCCGCTCTGCCTCCCTGAGCATCAGTCTCTGTGTCTTGGGGACAGTCCTGTCATTGAGTCAACATTCAGTGGATTGCCACTGAGCACTGTTGTAAGTGTGGGGATACGTCACAGAACACAGCGGGTAGGAAATACAGGTGGGAGTCCCAGCAGATGAGGTGGATCACTGTGAGCACAGGGCAGGACAAGGGATGCAGCCTTAGTGGGTGAGTGTGACATGGTGTGTGTGCAGGGATGCTGAGGAGGTCAGCAGTTACCAGGTGCTTACCAGGGGCAGGCCTGGCGTGTCTGAGGAATGGCAGAGTGAGTGACCAGGAGGAAGGTCAGAGGGTGTGGAGGCCTTTCCCGCCATCCTGAGAACTTTTATTCTGAGTGACAGGGGGCTGCTCGGGGAGGAGGTTGAGGAGAAGAGGACACAATTTGAGTTACGATTTAAAAAATTTTACAGCTTTATTGAGATATAATTCATATACCATAAAATTCACCCCTTTAAAGTATACAGTTCAGTGGTTTTTAATATACTTGCAGTATTGTGCAACCATCACCACCATCTAATTCCAGAACATTTCCAGTCACTCGTACGCATTAGCAGACGTCCCCATTCTCCCTCCCTGCCTCAGCCCCAGCTTTGGTTCTTTACGTGAACGTTTTGTTGAGGTGTGACCATCGTACAGGTGTGTGCACGCATCCTGGACTGAATGTGTCCCCTCAGATTTGTATGTTGAAACCTAATCCCCAGTGTGATGGTGTTGAGAGGTGGGGCCTTTGGGGGTGATTAGGTCATGGAGGTAGAGCCCTCATGACGAGATTAGTGCCCTTACAAGAAGAGGCCAGAGAACTATCTCCTTCATTTTCCATTATGTGAGGACACAGCAAAAGGTCAGCAGTCTGCAACCCAGAGAGGGGCTCTCACTAGAACCCCACCATGCTGGCACCATGGTCTCGGACTTCCAGCCTCCAAACCTGTGAGAAATACATTTTCGTTGATGAGCCACCCGGTCCATGGTACTTTGTTATAGCAGCCTGAGCTGAGTGCTCTGCTTTGTGGTGAAGGACCACCCTGGCCACTGTGTAGGGTGCTGTGTTGGGTAAGGGTTGAAGCAGGAAGCCTTATTAGGAGGCATGAGAGCATGGAGGTCGAGACTGGGTGGGATGGTGGGGAGGATGAAAGGAGGTGGGTTCTGGAGGCCTCTGAAGCTTGAGCCAGCATAATGTCCTGGTGGATCGGAGGTGAGGTGGGAGAGCAAGAGAGGAGTCAAGGGTGACCCCAACTGGGCAACAAGTTGTCATCAGCTGGGAGGAGGAAGGCCGTGAGTAGAGCTGGATCTCGTGGGGGGAAAGCTTGGCCCAGCCTGGACGTGCTGAGCTCCAGGTTGCCTGTTAGACAAGCATTGGAGGTGTGGAGAGCTAGATGGTGAGCATGGACTTCCAGAAAGCTCTGACGGAGTTACACACTGGGGAGCTGTCAGCTTAGGATGGGTCCCCAGTCCATGGTCCTGTGCCAGGCATTGTGCACATCAAAGGACAGCCCAAAACCAACAGTTGTAAACGATCGAAATCCTGACAGAACTGGGGTGCAGTGGGCGTGGCTGCCCGGCCAGAAGGGAGCAGTTTGGGGCTCAGCACCTATTTCTAGTCTTCACTTGTCTGGGGAGCCAGCCAGGTGCCAGAGTCCCCTCAAATTTCCTCCAAATTCATATCCATCAAATCTTTACTATTTCATGTAGTAAGCAAAAATTGTAGTCCATTTGGAGAATTTTTGCACAATTAGTGGCATTTCCATCATTTTACCTCTCTTTGATCACACTGAGGACACTTAGGATGGTCAAAGGGAAGTCTCCTTTTGGCGTAAGACAAAATTGTAACATTCTCAAAAGTTGGCAAAGTAGAAAGATATACCTAAAAATGCTTAATTGCTTAAAAAGATGTGGCCACATCATCACATCCTGCCTTGAATGCTACCCATGTCCGAAGCCCAGACGGGGGATGGAACAGTGGGCACAAGGACACAGAGTTTTGGAATGTGGTCACCAGGTGTTTGGGCCCTGGCTCCACCTGGGACTTAGCTCTGTGACCTTGAGCAAGTGCCTTGCCCTTCCTGAGCCTCTGCTGGCCTGGTAGGACAGGGTAAGAGTGAAATTCCCTCAGGCTGCTGCTCACTCACCAGGGTGAGGCTCAGTGCCTGCTGGTTTTTCTCACTCTGGGCAGATGGGCCTGGAGGGATTCTTGGAGGGAGAGCCCTCCAAGTTATAGTTGCAGGACAAGGGGCTCCCGTCTGGGGAGGACCCTCTGCCCCGGGCCTGGGGGTGGACTTGTCCTGATCCCTCTGCCCTAAACCGTTGTGGCCCCTCTGTGCTCTCCACTGGGGCCTGGGTCTTGCTCCGTTCTCCTCCCTGCAGTGCTGCTCTCTGAGGCACAGGAGCCTGTGGTCAGTGCATTCTAGAGTCACCATTTTGCTGCCATTGACAGTTGATCCTGATTCTCTTACCCCACACACTTGACTGGGTGGCCCTGCTGCCTTCAGAGCCTGCGCAGGTGCCTGATATGGCCATTGTCACAGGCACCATGCTGGGGGGTGCCGTGGACCTGGACCAGAGCACCTTCCCAGGACAGATGTTCTCAGAACGTGCCTCAGCTCCCAGGACCCTTTGAAAGGGACAAGGAACTCTGAGGTGGGGTGTGCCTGTGGATTTGAGTTTTTGTGAAGGAGAGTGGATCCCCTCCTGCCTTTGTCCTGGCCAGGGGCTCGGCCTGTGAGCACAGCCATGAGCCGGTCCCCCGGGGCCATCGCGGGGAAGTGGCCGTCCTAGACTTTCCCTCAGGCCAGACGCCTGTGCCTGCATAGTCACCCGAAGTTAGGGAGCACCCCTCTACCCACGAGCGTCAGCCGAGGTGGGCTCCTTCCCCTAGGACCTGCTTCCTCATCTGTGCCTCCTCCACCTGCAGAGGATCAGGGGGGATGACCACGCAGACCCCTGTTCATCTCCTCCCCCGCCTCGCCCCTCCCAGGAAAAGCTGGAGAACAAGGCGCCGTCCTCGCTGGGTTTGTGTGTCGTGGGTTCCGTCAGGGAGCCTGGCTGATGGGGAGGGTGCTTGTCATCCAGCCGTGGACACGAGCCGTGGACGGCTGTTCCAGACCCGCCACCACGCCACGATGTGGTTATTTCCTTCCATCATGGGAGAGCATTTTATTTTTCAGGAAAATTGTGGTGAACCTTACTGTTTCCTGTCTGCATAGCATGGTTCAGAAGGCCTTGTAGAGCGTGCCCACATTAGGTTAGTAAGGAGAACTCTGGAACAGTATTGAGGAAAGGGGCTGTTGGAGTCTATTTCCTCTCATTATTTTGCTTAAAATGCTGGTTCCTGTCCGTCTTTGCAGAGGTGTTTTTCTCCTTTTCTGTCTCTGTGTGTCCCGGCGCAGCCTGGAGTCTGGGTCTTGCTTGGAAGCGTGGCGGGCGGACTCAGCCCCGGTGGGCGCTGCCCCCTGCACGTGGGCGCCTGTTGATGCCCCCCGCCCCCCCCCCCCCAGCATGCTGAGGTCTCTGAGAGGCCCCGTGCTCTAGAGGGGACGCGAGAAGCCAGGGGAGTTTAGTTTGCAGGGTTCTCAGGAAGCACGCCCAGGCGGTCTGGCCCAGCCCGCTCCTCACCACTGCCTGGCCGCCTCTGGGGGTGCTCGTGCCCGGCTCTGGTCCAGGGCCTGTGCCCCCTGCTGCCAGGGGTGTTCTTGAGAAGCAGTCAGGGCTGCAGACCACGGCGAGGCTTGTTGTATGGTTGGAGGGCCCTGGACGTGCGGCCCAGCTGCACGCCGAGAGTCCACGCTGCCCTCTGAGCCCGCTGCCTCCCCTGCGAAAGGAAGGGTTGGCCTGGGGTGCTTCTAGCTCTGGGCTCCTGGTAGCACCCTTTCAGGGTTTATTTTGAGGGGACAGTTGGACCCTGTTCTTCCTGCTGGGTGGTTTGGAGAGCCAGTCTCGTCAGCATCACCGTGTGAGGTGGAGAGCAGTGCCGTGTGCCCGTCAGCTTCCTGGGTCACCAGGTGCCGGCTGTGGCATACACGTGTCCTGCTTCCCTCCAAGTGAGGACGGACGCATTCATTCATTCCACAAGTGTTTACTGAGTGTCGATGGAAAATCCCAGCCCTCAGAGAGCCCACTTTTCAGTGAGGGAAGGCAGACGATAACCAAGATAAATAAAAGAAATATGTCCTGTGTTAGGTGCTGGAAGCATAAAGCAGGGAAGGAGGCCGGGAAAGGCTGGGTGGGTGGTGTTCTGGTTTTAAGTAGGGTGCTCGGGGAGGGTGAGGTATGAGCAGCAGCAACATGGAGGAGAGGAGGGAGGGAGCCATATGGACAACTAGGGGAATGGCCCATGCAACGGCCCTGGGGTAGCACCTGTCTGCTGTGTTTGAGGAAGAGCAAGGAGGCCAGGTGGCTGGTGCTGAGGGAGTGAGGGCAGAGGGATAGCAGGAGAGGTCATGAGGGGAGGTGAAAGGGGCGGGTGCCAGATTGTGTAGGGCCCCGGAGACCATGGTGAGGACTTAACGTTGGGAAGGATCATTTGGACTGATGCACCAAGGCTGGTTGGAAGGAGGCCAGCAAGGAGGCAGAGAGTTGTTAGGAGATGGCTGCTCAGCCCAGGGCATTGGTGGTCATGGGGGAACAGTACTGGGAGTCTGTTGATTTCAAAGGTGGAGCCAGCATGGTTTCCTGATGGGTGTGGGGATAAGGGAAGGAGAAGGCTCAGGTTGGCTCCAAGGCTTCAGCCTAAGCAACTTGAAGGACAGTAGCCATCAACTGAGATGAGGCTTTGGGGGAAGATGAGAGCAAGTTCTCCACATTCATGCTTCACGTTTGGGGACCCACGTTTGGCTTCCTCTGATTCTTCGGCTCTTGGAGGTGGAGGAAACATGAAGGGCTTCACGGAAACTGACTTAACTGTGCCAGGATGCCCGCCAGGGCCATGTGCTGTTTGCTTGAGGGCTGCAAGGAGGATGTGCCTGCCCTGGCTGCCATTCACCACCTGGAGGCCGGGCTGTATCTGCACTGGGCAGAGCCTCAGGGCAGGACCTTTTGACCCTAACATCTGGGCCCCTGTCCCTGGTCCACACATTCTCGTTTCTATCTTCCCAGACCTGGGTTTTTGCCTTCTCAGATTCTTTTTTTCAAATTGAGGTATAATTAACAAATAACGTTATGTTAGTTTCAGGTGTACAGTGTAATGATTGGATATTTGGTTATACTGTGAAATGATTACCACACTTAGTTAAGATCCATTACCATACGTAGTTACAAATTTTCTTTTTCTCGTGATGTGAACTTTAAGATCTACTCTCTTAGCAATGTTCAAATATGCAATATAGTATTATTAACTATAGTCAGCATGCTTCACATCCCATCCCCAGGACTTATTTATTTTATAGCTGGAGATATGAACCTTTTGACCCCCTTCACCCATTTTGCCCACCTCCCACCTCCCACTTCTGGCAACCGCCAATCTGTTGTCTGTATCTATGAGCTCGTTTTTTTTTGTTTGTTTGTTTTAGATTCCACATATAAGTGAGATCATAGCTTATTTGTCTTTCCCTTATGACTTATTTCACTTAGCATAATACCCTCAGAGTCCATCCATGTTGTTGCAGATGGTAAGATTTCCTTCATTTTTATGGCTGAATAATATTCCACTGTGTGTATATGTATATGTAGGTGCATATATATACCACATCTTCTTTATCCATTCATCCATGGATGGACACTTAGGTTGTTTCCATGTCTTATCAATTGTAAATAATGCTGCAATGGACATGAGAGCGCAGATATCTCTTTAAGTTAGTGTTTTCATTTTCTTCAGATATATATCCAGAAGTGGAATTGCTAGATCATATGGTAGTTCTATTTTGAATTTTTTGAGGAACTTTGATACTGTTTTCCGTAGTGGCTGCACCAATTTACATTCCCATCAGCAGTGCACAAGGGATCCCTTTTCTCCACATCTTCACTGACACTTGATATTTCTTGTGTTTTTTTTAATTGATGTCATAATAGTTTATAACATTGTGAGATTCCGGTTGTACATTGTTATTTGTCAGTCACCATATAAATGTGCCCTTCACCCCTTGTGCCCACCCCCAACTCCTTCCCCCTGGTAACCACCAAACTGTTCTCTCTGTCCATGTGTTAGTTTGTATTCCACACAAGTGAAGTCATACAGTGTTTGTCTTTCTCTGTCTGGCTTATTTCACTTAACATAGTACCCTCCAGGTCCATCCATGTTGTTGCAAATGGGATGATTTTGTCTTTTTTTTATGGCTGAGTAGTATTCCATTGTGTATATATATATATATATATATATATGTATACCACACCTTCTTTATCCAATCATCTGTCGGTGGACACTTGGGTTGCTTCCACATCTTGGCTATAGTGAATAATGCTGCAATGAACATAGGGGTGCATATGCCTCTTTGGATTGTTGATTTCAAGTTCTTTGGATAAATACGCAGAAGTGGGATGGCTGGATCATAATGGATCATAAGATATTTCTTTTTTTTTTTTTTTTTTAATTTTTTGCTTCAGCACACTTTTTTTTTTTTTAAAGATTTTATTTATTTATTTTTTCCCCTCAAAGCCCCAGTAGATAGTTGTGTGTCATAGCTGCACATCCTTCTAGTTGCTGTATGTGGGACACGGCCTCAGCCTGGCCGGAGAACCGGTGCGTCAGTGCGCGCCTGGGATCCGAACCCAGGCCGCCAGTAGCGCAGCGCACGCACTTAACCGCTAAGCCACGGGGCCGGCCCAGATATTTCTATTTTTAGTTTTTTGAGGAATCTCCATACTGTTTTCCATAGAGGCTGCACCAGTTTGCATTCCCACCAGCAGTGAATGAGATTTCTTGTGTTTTTGATAATAGCCGTTCTAAGAGGTGTGAGGTGATGTCTCATGGCGGTTTTGATTTGCATTTCCCTGAAGGTTAGTGCTGTTGAGCCCCTTTTCATGTGCCTGTTGGCCAGCTGTATGTCTTCTGTCTCTGATTCTCTAGGGGCCTGGTGGAGAAAGGCCTCACTGAGCCTCCTTGGGTGGGTGAGCCTGGGGAGGGGACACACTGGGACCTTCTCTTGGCTGAGAGAAGACTAAATGATGGTGGACTGTGTGCGTGGTGGCCTGTGGGGTGTGAGCAGGAGTTGGGGCAGGGCTGGGTAGCCTGGCCACAGCACACACAGGGCTGACTCTAGCAGGTTACAAAGGTTGGAGCTGCCCTCGACCCTGGGGATAGGCCTGACCCTGCGAGCCCTGCCCTCTAGAGCTCGACCATTTTCCTGCTGTCCAGGGGCCCAGGGCCAGTGTGGGTCTGGTGGAGGTGGGCGTGATGCTGCCAGCACCATGTCTCTCCCAACAGGCCAGGCTGTCCTCTGGCAGTGTCCCCGTGCTAGCCCAGCCCCGGCTCGGCTGTTCCCAGCTGGGTCACTTCAACACTGGGTCACTATTCATTGTGAGGTGGGCTAGGGTGGTTAGTTACCAGGAGCAGAGTGCTGGCGTTGGCCTTCCCATGTTTTTTCTGGGGTTGGGAAGCCGTGGTGGAGGGCAGCAGCTGGCCCCTGGGAACCCTGCTTTATCCCCGGTCAGTTCACGACTGGGGATTTATGAGTTGCTGGAATGTTTTGCATTTCCCTGCAAACCCTTTTTCTGGGTGGGCCATGTGAGGCTAAGTACAGGGAGGAAGGCATGATGTCACCGGCACCCTGCCAGGAGGGTCATCTGCCAGGCATGGCAGCAGAGAGCCCAGGGCCTGGGCCTGCACACAGCAGGTTGGCCCTACAGCTGGCTGTTGAGTGGAGGGTGGATGACAGACTGAAGACACCCCAGTTCCAGGCAGCGCGCCTCTGACTCTGCAGATGGCCTCTGGGGGAGGAGTGTCGCCAAGAAGCTGGCTGTTTTTTTTAGCCTCAGAGCCATACGGCATGTGGCAGCCTGTGGCCCGTGGCAGTTAACGGGCAGGTTGGCTAAAGGCGTTTTGCAGTGTGGTGATTACACAGCTTTGGGGACTGGCAGGCGGCTTCCGCACACGACGCAGGGCCCGGGGTCATGGGGAGCAGGCGGGGGTCACGGGGGAGCTTTTCTCTGCAGGCCTCTCCTGAGTGGCTTCATCATCAACATACCCTGTGGGGGCTCAGTGAGTGTCATGCCTCTGTCTTCTCCCCGAGGGGCTCTGCGAGTTTGACCCCCAGGGTGACCTCTGCATTTCTTTTCTGGGGGCTCTTGGATGACCCCTGCCCCTCCCGGGTCATCCTGCACCGTATTGACACGATAACCCCTCTCTACAGTCCGGAACTTCTGGGGGACCCATTTGCCTGTGAGATGAGAACTGGCCTCCGAGGTTGGTGTTCGATGCTCAGCATGGTTTCAGCGGCATGTTCTGCACGTTCCGCTGCTTCCCTTCTGCCGTAGCTGGTGTCTTTGACCCCATCCCAGTGCTCCCCCCCCACGGAGTCCTTTCTCAGTCTTTAAAGCTCCTTGTATTTATCCTCCCCTTTCTTTAAGGCTGTGTTTGAGGCCCATGTCCTTGGTTTCCTGGCCGCAGTGCCATTTCCAGTCTCTGGAATGGTATGCCTTCGTGGGGCCAGGCAGGCTTCTAGAGCGGGCAGGAGGGAATGATTGTGAAAACTGCAGAAACAAGACAAACTGAGAAGAGTGTGGTTACTCGGAGTTCAGGGATGTCTCTCCCAGTTGGGTTTTGAAGAATGAATAGGAGTTTATCAGTAAGATTCTGGAGGAACAAAAAAGAGAAGGACTCAAACATTGGCATGGAGGGGATGAGGCACTGACAGCGTGGGGTCTTGGGGTGTGATAGAGGTGAGGCTGCAGCAAAGGGCAGGGCCCGGGACTGGGAGCTTGCTCGCCTCCCACACTGTGGTCCAGAGTTGATGACCCTGTCATGTAGCACCGTGCTTCCATGTGCCCCATTAGAGTCCCTGGCTGTAGGTGAGGGCAGGCACAGGTGTGGTTTGGCCTGGGTGTTATCTGCATGGACCATGACGCCCTGCTCCATCGGTTTCTGAGTGGGCCCACAGTGGGTGGAGCAGGCCTGTGTTTGGAGGCCTCCACTGGGTGGCCTGCTCTGGGCAGGAAACATGGCAGCAGCCATCAATGTTAAAGCTCAAGGAACCTCATAAGTCATGGGCGTCAGTGTCCTCATTTGACATGATAGGGAGACCCTTGTGCATGTGTGGGAGGTGGGGCCTGAACCCCGATATCTCAGTGCTGCCATCATCCTCTGAGGTGAGGAGACTGAGGCATGGGTGGGTTCCTTAGTCTTCAGGCTGCAGGTGGCAGAGCGAGGGTGTGAGCCAGGTGTCTCTGCGGTCCAGCTCCACGCAGAGATCTAGGCGATGGCCCACGCGAGGTGGGTGCTGCTCTGCAGGCCGCGGGCTGAGTGCTGGTGCCCCCATGTGTCAGGGGAAACGATGTCATTTGTACATGGGATGGCTTGCACTGTGCACCCACATGTGCACATGGTCACCCTTTCTTTGAAAAGGCTTTGTTTAGTGTATTTTGTAGAATTCTTCCACCACCATGTGCAGCACACATGATTTTAAGATAAATAACCCAAGGACACCAAGCTCTGTATCTTGTGTAGCATTTTGCTTGTTTGGAAAACCAAGTGGGGAACAGAACTTTGAAGAATGTGCTTCATTTCCTGTCAGAGCAAATGAGACCTGAAATATTAATGCCACGGGGTTTCCCGTATCTTCCTCCAAAGGGTTTGAGAAATGCATTCCCCTTGCTCTGGGACTGAGGCCCAGCTGCTCCCCGCCTCAAATCGTCAGTTGTCTGTGCTTGCTGAACCCCGGGAAGAAACAAGAGGGCTCACTTGAAAACCTGGGGAGACTTATGATCCCCTTGGGACTCTGATTTTCAAAATGTCCGGCCACACTGCAGAACCCTCAAGTTCTGATCCCGGGTTCTGAGCTGCTTTCGAGGTTATGGCGCAGGGAGCTGATGGCCCCTTATGTGAGTGAGCGATCCGTCCCGTGGGTGGGTGACCGCCCCTCTGTTCATAAACGGGTGGCTTGCGTGCTCAGCCCGCTGATGCTCTGTTTGTGTTCTTTTCTTTCAGTCTCCAGAAGATCTGAGCGTTGCTGAATCTCGTGTGGACAAGCCAGCCGCCGAGGCCAGGACTGTCTTGCGGATGGCTGAGAGTCCTCTCGGGCCTGGAGATTCCAAGTGAGTGGGCCTGTGGCTGTCAGCGCCGTGCTCTGCCTGACGTGACATTCGTGTTTGTGTTGGGGCTCATGTGCTAAATGGGAGCTGGGAGAGTAGCGATGGTGGCGCTGCCCTTGCCTCTGACAAAAGCTTAAATGCAGCCACACTAAAGTTTTACATTGTTTTCTGTTTTGATCAGTTTACTTTTATTTTGGGGAGAAAGGAAGGAGTACAGGGCGTTCCTAGAGGATGAAAGGCCACGCGGTAGACTGTGTGTTTCCTGTGACCTGTCCGTCTCTCCTTTCAGACCCTCTGGACCCCTCTCTGCTGTCCTGAGTGGCTCTGGTTCTCCCAGCGGTGCCGTGTTGCCTCCTTGGGTACCCCCCTTCCTGTTAGGGTGCTGATGGACCCCGGGCATCTGGGTGAGTGGGTCTCCCTGGGAGCCCAGGAGGCAGGGCCTGCGGGATGTGGGGCCCCCCGGCCATAACAGTTCCTAAATTGTTCTGCACTTCAGGCTGCTCACTGTTGACCCAGGTGGCTGGCCTGAGGCGCTGCTGGTGTGGGCAGGGCCCTCCCCAGGGGCAGCAGGTGGAGTGGGACCACTGCAGAAAGTCCCCACAGGTGGATTGTGCAAGAACTAGGGCTGTGTCTGAGGCATCAGATGAGGTCAGGTGTGAGGGTGTCCCCCGCTCAGGGGTGTCACCTGCTGGGAATGAGAGCTACCAGGCCTTATTAGTTTTCTAGGGCTGCTGAAACAATGTACTACAGTCTGGGTGGTTTAAACCACAGCAATTTATTCTCTCACAGTTCTGGAGGCTGGACGTCTAAGATCAAGGTGTCAGCAGGGATGGTTCCTCCGGAGGGCTGTGAGGGAGAGTATGTTCCAGGCCTCTGTCCCAGCTTCTGGTGGTCTGCCAGCAATCCTTGGCGTTCCTTGGCTGTGGCAGCATAATTCTAATCTTTACATGGCCTTCTCTTTGGGTGTCTGTATGTGAATCCAAATTTCTCCTTTTCATAAGGACACCAGCCATATTGAATTAGGACCCACCCTGATGACCTCAGCTTACCTTGATCATCTGCAAAGACCTTATTTCCAAATAGGGTCACATGCACAGGTATTGGGGATTAAGGCTTGAACATTGTTTCCACAGCCATAATTCAATGCATAACAAGTCCCCTCCCGGGGTGGGGCCCATCCTCCAGCTGCCTGCTGGGTTTGGTCATTGGAGCAGCCTATGCAGCAGAGGGGGGGAGCATCGTTATCCCGCACTCACAAGCCCATTCCCCAGCGGAGTACCTGAGTGCAGCACACAGCGGGCCACAGCTGAGTTCCCAGCCCACGTTCTGTCCCTCAGTGGGTGGTCTGCCCTCGCCTTCCAGGTCCCTGTTCTTATACAGCCCCTGCTTGGCTCCCACAGTGCCCTCCCTGATGGCTTTGCTCCTGTTGATGTCTCCATTGTCCAGTCCCTGATCCAAACCCTGTTCCCACTGCGCTAGCTCAGTGCCAACCCCACTTCACACCCTCTTTCAGGAAACTTCCTGATACACCCCATTCTATCCTCCTTGTGCCTCTCAACCCTGCAGCTCCTTCAACTATTTGTTGAGATCTTATAAGCAGCAGTAACACCATTGATTTGCCACGTGTGGGCCGAGCACTGTGCTGAGGGCGCTACATAGAGACTCCTTGAATGCTCACTACCAAAGGCCAGTGAGAAAACTGAGTTCTTGCCCATGTGCACAGAACCCGAAAGTGGTAGAACCAGAATTCAGACCCACCACGTGTGGCTCCAAAGCCTCAGCCACCTCCGTCACTGTGTGGGGCCCTGTCCCGTGTGCTGGGTAAACTGAGGCAGCTAGGACTCAGCCCTATGCATGGGCGTGCTTACACAGCCTTCTTGGCCAGGTCATCTCTTGCTGGGACATGACATGTACCACCCACCCTTGGCCCCCTCAAGCCCTTGATTGACTTTTTCAAATATTATTTTTATCAACATAATACGTATACATATTTTAAGAAGTCCAAGAGTTCTAAAAGTTTTATGAAAAAAATAGCAGACCCCTGGCCGCCACCCCCACTGTCTCTGTGCAGTTCTTGCCCTATCCCACTCCCCATGGACCACTGCTTCTAGCTTTCAGCCATTTCTTCTGGGATTTATCTCCATATTGGTAAAGAATATGTATGATCTGTTATTTCTGGACTTCCTATTGTGATAAAGATGATTTTAACTCATAGTTTTCCCTTGGTAGAGCTGCTCTATCTAACCCGTATAGTTATATCATAATTTTGGGATAAATCCTTGTAAAATAAGTATCAGGTTAGATCATGAGACAGTAACAAACATCCTCCAGATCTAAGACAGTTCAATTTCTGATTAGTGTTTATTTCCATTTCTTGTTCTTGTTTTTGAGTGATTTCAAGAGAAGATGCAAGGGCTGGCCCAGCTGGCCCGTACATGCACTCTGCTCTGCGGGTTCGGATCCTGGACACAGACCTGCACACTGCTCATGACGCCATGCTGTGGCGGTGTCGCATATACAAAATACAGGAAGATGGGCACAGATGTTAGGTCAGCAACAGTCTTCCTCAAGCAAAAAGAGGAAGATTCCACAAGCAAAAAGATGTTAGCTCAGGGCTACTCTTCCTCACACACACACACACACCACACCCACACCCACACACAAAAGAGAAGACACAGAAAGGTTGTGACCCACTTCTTAAAAACCAGAAGTCGGCCCGGTCACTCTTCAGCTCACTCTGGTTGGCTTCTCACCCTCTCCTCTCACTGAGAATTGTCATCCAGTCACCAACACTCAGTGTTGACAAATCAACTCACGATTTTCTGTCCTCGTCATCCTGAATATCCCACTGTGTTGGATGTCATTTTTCTCAGTCTCTTTGCCTTATTCTCAATCTTAGGGGGAAAGTCTCCAGTTTATCACTGTTAAATATGTTACCTATAGTTGTTTTTTTTAAAATTGAGGTAAAATTCACATAACATGAAATTAACCATTAGCCATCTTAAAGTGTGTAATTTAGTAACATTTAGTGCATTTCCAAGTGTTGTACATCTATCACCACTATTGAGTTCCAAGACATTTTCATCATCCCAGAAGGAAACACTCATAACCATTAAGTGGTCACTCCCCATTCTCCCCCGACCCAGTTGCTTGGCAACCATCTCTCTGCTTTCGTCTCTATGGATTTACCTATTCTGGATGTTTCCTATAATTTAGAAATCATACAATGTGAGACCTTTTGTATTTGGCTCCTTTGACTTAGCATAATGTTTATGAGTTTCGTCCATGTTGTAGCATGTATCAGCACGTCATTCCTTTTTATGACTGAATACTATTTCATTGTATGGATATACCGCTTTTGGTTATCCATTCAGCCATTGATGGACATTTGGGTTGTTTCTACCTTTTGGCTATTGTGAATAATGCTGTTTTGAACATGTGTGTACAAGTATTTGTTTGAATACCTGTTTTCAATTATTTTGTGTATATACCTGGGAGTGGAATTTCTGGGTTATATGGTAATTTTTGAGGAGCTACCAAACTGTTTTCCACAACTGCTGTACCATTTTACATTCTCACCAGCATTATACAAGAGTTCACTTTTTTCTCATCCTCACCAACACTTGTTCTTTTCTTTTTTTAAAAAATTATGGCCAACCATATCAGTGTGAAGTGGTATCTTATTGTGGTTTTGATTTGCATTTCCCTAATAGTTGTAGGTGTTTTTGTAGAAGCTCTTTATCAAGCTAAGGGTGTTCTCTATTCATATATATGTATATTTTTTTTTTGGTGAGGAAGATCAGCCCTCAGCTAACATTTGCCAATCCTCCTCTTTTTGCTGAGGAAGACTGGCTGTGGGCTAACATCCGTGCCCATCTTCCTCTGCTTTATATGGGACTCTGCCACAGCATGGCTTGACAAGCGGTGCATTGGTGCGCGCCCGGGATCAGAACCCCAGGCGGCTGCAGCAGAGCGTGCGCACTTAACCGCTGTGCCACCAGGCCGGCCCAATTCATATTTTTTTTTAAATCAAGAATGGGTATTAGATTTTATCAAATGCTTTTTCTGTATCAATTGATATGATCATATGATTTTTCTTCTTTAGTCTATTGTGTGGTGGATTACACAGATTGATTTTCTCATGTTCTCATATTGCATCCTGGAATAAATCCCACTTGGTCATGGTATATAATTCTTCTTATACATTCTTGGCTTCTATTTGCTAATACTTTGTTGAGGATTTTTAAGTGTATGTTCATGAAGGGTATTGCTCTAGAGTTTTCTTTTCTTGTAATGTCTTTGTCTGGTTTTGATATTAGGGTAGTACTGGCTTCATAAAATGAGTTAGGAAGTGTTCCTTCCTCTTCTAATTTCTGAAATAGATCATAGAGAATTGGTATCATTTCTTCTTTAAATGGTAAAATTCATGTGAGAAACCATCTGGGCCTGGCGATTTCTTTTTGGAAGGTTATTAATTATTGATTCAATTTCTTTAATACATATAGCTATTCAGTTTGTCTATTTCTGCTTGTATGTGTTTGGTAGTGTATATCTTTTAAGGAATTGGTCTGTTTTATCTAAATTTTCAAATTTTTGGGCATAGAGTTCTTTGTACTTTTCCTTTAGTATCTTTTTAATGTCTATGGTATCAGTATTGATGACCTCTCTTTGCTTTCTGATGTTAGTAATTTGTGTCTTTGCTCCTTTTTCTTGGTTAGCTTGGTCAAAAACACAGATTTGGATTTGTTGATTTTCTCTATGATTTGCCTGTTTTCAATTTCGTTGATTTATGCTTTAATTTTTATTATATTTCTTCTGCTTGCTTTAGGCTTAAATTGTTCTTCATTTTGTTTCCTAAGGTAGAAGCTTAGGTTATTGATTTTAGATCTTTCTTCTTTTCTAAATTTACATTTAATGCCATAAATTTCTCTCTAAGCAGTGCTTTTGCTACATTCTACAAATTTTGACAAGTGGTATTTTCATTTTCATTTAGTTCAAAAAAATTTTTAAAAATTTCCCCCCATCTTTCCTCATTGACCCATGTGTTATTTAGAATTGTGTTAATTTCCAGATATTTGGGGATTTCACATATATTCCTGTTACTGATTTTTAGTTTAATTCCAGTCTGGTCTGAGAAAATACTTTGTGCAATATCTATTTTTTAAAAGCTTGTTAAGGTGTGCTTTTTGGCCCCAAAAGTGGCCTATCTTGGTGCTGTGGTCTGAATGTTTGTGTCGCCCCCAAATTCTTATGTTGAAATCATAACCCGCAGGTGATGGTATTAGGAAGTGATTTGGCCTTTGGGAGGTGATTAGGTGATTAGGCAGAGTCCTCATGATGGAATTAGTCGCCTTATGAAAGAGGCCCCCTCGTCCCTTCTGCCATATGAGGACACAATGAGAAGTTTGAGACCTGGAAGAGGACCCTCACCTGACAGTGCTGGCACCCTGATCTTGAACTTCCAGCATCTAGAACTTGAAAGATAAATGTTTGTTGTTTATAAGCCACTCAGTCTATGGTATTTTGTTAGAGTAGCTCAAATGGATTAAAACACTTGGTGAATGTTCCATACAAGCTTGAGAAGAATATGTATTTTGCTGTTGTTGGATGGAATATTCTATAAATGTCAATTAGGTCCAGTTGATTGATAGTGCTGTTAAAGTGAACTATCCTTGTTGATTTTTTGCCTGCTTGTTCCATCAGTTACTGACAGGGGGTGTTGAAGGCTCCAATTATAATAGTGGATTTGTCTGTTTCTCCATTTAATTCTATCAGTTTTTGCCTCATATATTTTGATGCTCTTTTGTTAGGTGCATAGCTCTTCAGGATTGTGATCTCTTCTTGGAGAATTGAATTGAATTACATATCATTATGTAATGCCCCCTCATTATCCATGATAATTTCCTTGTTCTAATGTCTGCTTTGTCTGAAATTAGTATTGGTACTCCAATTTTCTTTTGGTTAGACTTAGTATGGTGTATCTTTCTCCATCCCTTTACTTTTAACATATCATAGTCTTTATATTTAAAAGGAGTTTCTTGTGGACAGCATATAGTTGGGTCTTGTGTTTTTATTTACTCTGACAATCTCTATCTTTTAATTGGTGTATTTGGCCCATTCACATTTAAAATGATTATTGATGTATTTAGGTTAATATCGAACTTTTGAATAACTGTCTTTTATTCTTACCACATGCTTCTTTTTCTCAGTTCTCTGGTTTTCATTGACCGTTATATGTGATTCCATTATATTTCTTCTCTTAGCTTATCATTTATACTTTTTAAAATTTTTTAGTGTTCACCTGAATTTACAATTTACATTTTTAAATAATCTAAGTCCACCTTCAAATAACACTAAATATACTTCTTCACATTTAGTGCAAGTACCTTAAAACAGAGTGTTCCCAGTTCCTCCTTCCCATCCCTTGTGACGTGGCTGTCATTCATTCTACTTATCCATAAGCTATAATCACACAATACATTGTTAATATTATTGCCTTAAATAAACCATTGTTTTTTAGATCAAATTCGAGTAGGAAATAGATAAGATTTTATTTTACCTTCATTTATTTTTTCTCAGGCACTCTTCCTTTCTTTATGTAGAGTCAGGTTTCCAACCTATATAATTTTCCTTCTGCATGAAGAAAAATCTTTTAACATTTCTATCAGGGTATGTCTGCTGGTGATGAATTCCCTCAGTTTTTGTTTGGCTGAGGAAGTATTTATTTCTCCTTCACTTTTGAAGGATAATTTTGTTGTATATAGAATTCTAGGTTAATTTTTTTCTCTTAAAACTTTAAAGATGCTCCTTTACTTTCTTGTTGCTTGCATGGTTTCTGAGAAGAAGTCTGCTGTCATTCTTTGCTTTGTTCTTTTGTAGATAAAATGTTTCCCTACCTCCTGGCTTCTTGCATGATTTCTCTTTGTCTTTGGATTTCTGTAGTTTGAGTATGATATGCTTATGTGTAGGTTTTTTGGGGTTTTTTTAGTATTTATTCTGCTTGGTGTTCTTTGAGCTTCTTGGATCTGTGGTTTGGTGCCCATCATTAATTTTGGAAAAGTTTTGGCCATTATTACCTCACATATTTTTTCTTTTCCATTCTTTCTTTTGTCTCCTTTTGGTAGTCCAATTACATGTGTGTTGTATCTTTTGATATTGTCCCACAGTTTTTGCACGCTTGTTCTGTCTCCCTCCGCCCCCGTTTTTTTTTTTCTTTGTATTTCAGTTGGGGAAGTTTCTATTGACCTCTCTTCAAGCTTGCTGATGTTTATCCTCAGCCATGTTGAGTCTCCTGATGAGCCCATCAAAGACATTCTTCATTTCTATTACAGTTTTTTTTTTTTTTTTAACTTTCTAGCATCTCTTTTAAAAAATTTTTTTGTTGTTGTTGTGGAGGAAAATTTGCCCTGAGCTAACATCTGTGCCAATCTTCCTCTATTTTGTATGTGGGTCGCCACCACAGCATGGCCACCAATGGGTGGTGTAGGTCCACACCTTGAACTGAACCTGGGCCACTGAAGTGGAGTGTGTCGAACTTAACCACTAGGCCACGGGACCAACCCTCTAGCATTTCTTTTTGATTCTTTCTTAGACTTTCCATCTCTCTATTTACATTACCTGTGTGTTCTTCCATGTTGTCTATTTTTCTTATTAGAACCATTAACATATTGATTGTAGTTATTTTAAATTCCCAGTCTGATAATTCCATCATCTGTCATCTCTGAGTCTGGTTATGATTCTTGCTTTATTTCTTTAGAATATGGGTTTTTAAAAAATTTAATTTATTTTTTGCCTTTTACGTGCTTTAGAATTTGTTGTTGAAAGCCAGGCATATTATATTGTAAAATAGGAACTGAGGTAATAGGCCTTTAGTGTAAGGGTTTATGTCAGTCTCATTAGGAGTGGGGCCATGTGTCATGTTTGTTGTAGCCAGAGGAGCCAGAGGCTTCAGACTCCTCCAGTGGCCTTGGTTTTGCCTGCTGTCTCGACTTTGGGCTTCCCTTAGAGAGAGTCTGCATTTTGCAGCTCTTTCGGCTGTAATCCAGTGTTGTCACCTGATGTCACGCTGGAGCCCTGTTGGTGTGCTGGGAAGGTGTGGGGGAGGGGAAGCATTCTATAATCTTATGATTATTTCTCTGTCTCCAGGTGCACCTGTGTTCCCAGGCTGTGACCTTCACAGGTGTTTCTTCTTGTACAGCTTTTCTAACTCCGTTAGGTGAGACAGGAAGGCTAGAGGGGCTGCAGTGAGAGGAAGGCTGTACCCCCATGGCTCTGAGACCAGGTTCTGGCCAGGTGTCTTCCCTTGGACAGCAGCCTTTGTTATGAGGAAGGCTCTGGGTGTGTTTCACAGTGGTTGCTTTCTCCTCCCTCTGCCAGAGCCAAGAGGAGATGTTTCTTGGCCCTTCAGGTTTCAGGGGGCAGTCTGCAAATTTAGTTCACTGATGGGTCCTAGAAAAGTCATTGACTTTCCGTTTGTCCAGCTTTTTCTTATTGTTAGGACATGAGTGACGACTTCCAAGCTCTTTAGATGTTGGAGCTGAACGCCAGTCCTTCCCCTGCTTCGATGTTCCTCGTGGCTGTTATCACCACTTAAATTATGTTCCTTATCTGATGGTTCACTCATTTTTTGCCTGTCTTCTCAATTAGAACATAAACTGTGGGGCACTGGAACTTCATCTGTCTGTTTCCTCTCGTCCCCACACCCAGAAGAGTGCCTAGCACGTTCTGAGTGAATAAACCCAAAGTGATAAATAATGAGGCCAAGCCATCTGGTCATGCGTGGGTGGCTGCTAACTTGTAGGTGTTCTCCTGTGTGTTGTGATTTTGGTGAATCTAAAGTGTTCATGAGTGAGACTGCAAATGAGAGGTTTCCACATGTCCTCGCTGGATAGAGGAAATGCCCACCGTTACCATTTGAAATGCAGGATTACGATGTTGCTTGCCTCCCACAGGTGCTGATGGTCTGTCTTTAAAATGGTGCTGGGCGCCAGGGTCTCACAGGGCAGCAGGGTTGTCCTGGCCTGCACAGAAGCAGGTGGGCTTTTCTATGGGCATTTCTAAATTGCCAGCTGTTTTGCCCTCTTACTGTGGATGAACCTTCCATCCACTCCTTTTCCCACATTCCCAATACTTTGTTTTTGGGATTGCAATACTGGGCCTTCTGCACATCGAGCAAAACAGAATCGCCCCCGTTCTCTACATCTTGTTGACGATCCCACCGCCAACATCCATCCTCATGAACAGATTTTTAAACTGTCACCATCTGTTCTGCTCTTAATTACAAGTGTAAAAAATATTATTTTCCTAATTCCACCAGGGGAAAGGGGAAAATATGTATTCCTAAAGACCACAGTTCTTGTAGGAGGAAGCGTGGATCTGCCACCCACTCACTAAAGATAAAGTTGCTTCTGCCCCAGATGGAAGCATCATAGCAGTTATTTTCCTTAAAGGGTAATAATATTGGCCCATTACATCTATATAAAAAGAAGTGAGGAAAAAGGTTGAGGAGCCGAGTGGGTGCAGAGGCTCAAAGACCGTGTCCCCTGCACCTCTCTGAGGCCCCAGCCCCCCGGCCCTGCCATTACAGGGTGGATGTGGGCTGGCAGGGGTACATCATGGGCCTGCTGCTGCTGGGGGCATTTCCAGAAGTAGGCCAAGTTTCGAGGCTGTTTTCTGCCCTCAGAAGTTTGTGAGGTTGGTCGGGGCTGGTGCCCAGCTGGTAGTGCTGACCATCAAGCTGTGGGACTGAGTGGGCAGCTCCTGTGCCCATGGCAGACCCATGCATCCCGCCCAGCAGATGGACGTGGGCAACAATATCTGTGGTTCTAAACTGGGTTTGGGCCAAACACTTCGAACAGAATGCACGTGTGCACGGCACGTAGGAGGTTTTGTGGCTGGTGACACCCTGTTGGAGAAGGGGATGTCGTGTCTCATAGCCGGTGTATGGCCAATGCTGGTGTCCCCTGTGACATTAGAGCCTGATGCCACTATACCCACTACCTTGAATCACCTGGGCTGTGTAAGAAACGAGGGAGAAACGGCTTTATCTTTACCTGCACCGCCCTCTGAATGGCTAGTTCTTTCCCTGCCTAAATGAACATTCTGGGAGGTCCTGGAGCTTTCTTTGTTTTTAAAGCAATAAAATGTTCTTTGGTTGCTTTCAGTCCCAGGAGCAGTCTCATTTCAGTAATAAAAGTGAGTAATCCTAGAGTCTCTGGAGCTTCTCCCGCCTAGCTGGAGCCTGACCGGCCTTGGAAGCGGGCAGTGGAGGGAGGGCTGTGTGTGTGTCCTCTTCTCTCTTCTCTGTCCCTGCTGGCCAGGGTTGGGCCCCGAGGGAGGATTATCTGGGGAAAGGGCAGTCTTACCACTTAGGGGCTGGTTGGACTTTGAGGGTCCAGCAGATGTGTAACTCTGAATTGTCCTCTCGAGGGGCGCTTTCTCAGAGGTGCTCCTGCTGGACTAGCAGCTCATCCCCACGACCCAAGGGAGCCTTGCTGGGCTGGTGGCTCCTCCATCCACCCCTCACATGGTGTCCCCCCAGGCCCCTCGGGCAATCCTTCTGGGCAGGCCGTGCCCCACACCACGGGCAGCAGGCAGCTCCTCCTCTCCCTCTGTGGCATGGCCTCCTGCCTGTTGATGCTCATGAGACCTGGTGCCAGCCCCCTGGATGCTGGGGAACAAGGGCAGCCGTTCCAGGGGTCTAGGAGCCCTGCTCCAGAGGTAGATGGAGCCACCTGCCCTTCCTGGTGGCACAGCCCTCCAAAGTGGTCTCTTATGGGCCAGAACATTGGGAAAACCAGCTTGGGGGTGGGGTGGGGGGCTTGCCACCTCTGCCAGCGCTCAGGGCAGCAGGATGGGTCTTGTTGAACATCCTGTCCCCAGCTGGTGGCCTCCCGGGAGAGACAGCCCGGAGTCGGTCATTCTGAAGATCCCGGACTTTCGAAGAGGTCCGAGAATGGGAGGTTACAAGGGGGACAGCTGGCTAAAGGCCATGGTGAATCAAAGGGCATCTCATGCCTCGGCCAGTAAAGCAGCGCTGGCGGGGATGACCTTGCGACCTTGTCCCCCAGGACCTGTGCTGGTGGGTTCCAGTCATCGCCACACTTCCAACAAGGCAGTGCAGCTCCTTCAGGAGGTTGCAGGAGAAACACTCTCATTTTGTAAAGCTGGAAAAATAATGACTGTTTCTAGTTTGTTGAAGGGACTCCACACATTTCAGGAGCTGTTTCTCCCTGTGAGCGTCCAGAGTGGTCGTTTTCAGGAGTTCGGTGGCAGCTAAGGGTTAGCTGGGATGTTGTTGTCTACACTTGGCTTGGAGATGGGAAAGCTTTATGTTTATTCAAATTAGCGGTAATTTAAAATTATAATTTTAGTCTTAATGGTATGTATTTGGGGATACCATTTAAGTCTCGAGAAATAACTGCAGAGTAATATTTTGGGAAGTTATATTAAAGTGCACAGATGTTCGAGTGGAGAAAGGTCCCTGTGGGTGGGCCCCAGCCCTGGGGGAGGGGTGTCCTGGACAGGCTCCGCAGCTGGTGCTCCCGCCCCGCCCCCAGCCTGGCTCCGGGCAAGGCTGCAGGTGAAGCCCCTTTAGACACAGCATCAGCCGAATGTGGCCCTCCTTTCTGAATCTGGCTCTGCCCAGTCCCAGGAAACAAAGGCCCCATGGTCACAGTGGCACAGCCTGAGCTGGTGTAAGTCCGTCTGTCTGCCTCTGGTGAGGCATCCGTGGGAAGGGAGGGGAGCCACCAAGGTCGGGAGAGCAGGAGGGGTGAAAGGGCGAGGCAGACCCTTTAAGGCTCTGCAGCCACACGTGTGGGCAGGCTTCAGAGCTGGCACACGGGGGCATCAGATTCACTGGGAGCTTTTCCAAACCGTGGAGCTCCCGGGTGGGCCTGGTGGGCCTGCGCAGCCCGTGGTGTGGGGTTGCTGTCTTCGGCGCCCCCGTGTGAGGGCAGGCTCTGAGCCCAGGATTTGTGGGTGTGGTGAGGGGCTGACTCGTTGCAGAGGGGTTTAAAATCTGAGTGCAGCCCTCCCTGGAGGACATCCTGGAGGAGCTCAGAGGGCCTCTCCCCTGCTTATGCACAGGACGCGGGTGCTTGCCAGTTACTGAGTGGCCACAAGGGAGAGCTGCTCCGTTGACCAGAGTGCGCTGGGGCCTGCTGGCCTAGAGGGAGTATCTCAAGGGCCCTTTGCAGCCGCCCAGCAGGCCTCTTCCCTTTGTCCTTGTGGACTTCCAGCTGTCAGTCCTGGGGCTGTCCCGCATGTCCCATTACCGCCTCCCATCTTGCAGAGGAGCTGGGTGGGGGCAGCTCAGGGAGAGGGACGCCCCTCACCACATTCTCCAGGCAGGACCTGCTGGGTGCTTCCGTCTTCCAAGCCCCAGGGGTGTCTTCCACAAGAGCTTCTGGCACAATTCATGATGGCACTTGCAAATGCTTGTTTGTGGCACTTCCTGGCACAGAGTATTTTACTCAGCAGCATCCCTGACGTCCCAGTCAAAGCACTGCCACTTGGGGCACACAGCTCTCTCTAGCCCCACCGGGACTTCCAGGCCCCGGGCTGGCCTGGGCCCTGGTGCAGAGGTGCTGTCCTGTATGTGGAGCCCGGCGAGCCTGGCAGGGTGTGGGGACGAGCGGTGAGTCTGCACTTGGGCAGGAGGCCACATTTCATGGAGGGGTGGGTGTGGGAGACCCTGCCTCCCCGACTCAGGCTGAGATCAGCATTCCGCCAAGGATGGTTTAAAAGTGCAAGTGCCCATGCCCGTGGGGAGAGGGCACTGGGCAGTGGTGAGAGCAAGAAACCATGCTCCCAACCCTTCCACCTCCCCAAGCGGCAGAGACCAGGGCTGGACTGTGTAGTGTGGGCCAGCATGAGAGAAAGGCGCCTGCTTGCCCTGTTGAGGGTCTGCTGGCTGTGGCGCATTCTTCACGGTTGACCTGCCACTGAGGCCACAGAGCTGCACGTGGGCTCTGTGACATACTCTTTATCCTTCAGCAGTAAAAGAAATGCCTCAGCTTTTTGCAGGGGCCTTTGGCAAGATGGCCAGAGTTCCCTGATGGCGGAGACAGTGGACGCCCTGAAGAGGGTTGGTCCTGTCTTGCCGGCAGAAATGACGGCGGCCTCAGTTGCCGGTGCTACGCATTTCAGTATCGGACAGATTAAAGCCAGGTCTCTCCCTGCTGGCAGTGGGAATGAAAGTGAAGGCCCTTCAAACCAATGTCTTACCCTTTAAAAGAGACGTGGGGAATGCCAGGTGAGGCGCTGTCTGCTGGTAAACACAGTCACAGAAGCAAGGACAAGCCCTGATTGCAGCCTCAGATGTTAAGCCCTTACCGTTGAGTTGGAAGCAAAGTCTGCGATCCCACGGCTTACTGGTCTGAAGTTAGGGCTGGCTGGGGGCCCTGGGGCCCCCTGCACAGGGGGCCTTGTGCAGTCGACCTGTGGAGCCGTTTTCTAAGCGTGCCCCCTCCTCCCTGCTGTGTGCCAGCCCTGCTTGGTGCAAAGGGGGGCTAATGACACACACAGTTCTGGCCCCAAGGAGCCCACAGTCTGGGGTTTGATGCTGGAGCCCAAGGAGGGGCTGCCCGTGTGGCCTGGAGCCGAGGGCACTAGGGAAGGTTCCAGGAAGAAGTGGTCATGAGCTGAGGCCTGCGGGAGAAGATCAGCCCAGGAGAAAGGGAGCGTGGGGGTGGCTTCCAGGCGGAGGGAGCTGCCCACGTGCAGGGACAAGGCAGGGAGAGCATGGCTGTTTACTGGTGGTCTGTAGGCTTGGGGAGAGAAAGTGCTGAGTGGAAGAGACCAGGGCAGAGGTGAGTGGGACGGGCAGGCAGCTGGCCGTTCAGGGCCTCAGGAACAAAGCTAAGGAGCTTGGACTGTGTCCTGGGCACTGGGGCCATTGCAGGGTCTTGAGCAGGGGAGAGACTGAGCAGAGCTTGTGCTTTGTGACTCTGAGTGTGGGCATGGATGTGGAAGTGGGAGGTGGCATGAGAGGCTGTGCACACCTTCCCACGGGGGAGGACAGGGGTCAGTGATCGGCTCTGATTGTGCGAGGCAGGTGCCCACCTGCTTGGGGTCCAGCCATCCTCATCTGTCCTGTAGACCCTTTTCTCGAGGGCTGGCAGCTGAAATGCTGGTCTTTGTGCGATACTGAAGAGGGAAGAACTTTGGAGGTAGAGCGAAGGCTGTGCAGTGACCAGTGAGGTCCTCTGGGTCCAGGTGGTCGCGGGCATGGTCTCTCAGGCACCTGTGTGGGCTCTGTCTCTGCTGTGGGTCTTTTTGTTGCTGGGGCTGGTGGTGGCTCAGGGCTGTCACTTGTCAGCCTCAGTGCTTTATCCCCAGAGGCATCTCCAGAGCTGTAGAAGATGGTCACACCTGAAGGACAGCCCCGTGCTGCACCTGGCAGCTTGGCCACCCCAGGCTGTCTGGTCACAGCTTTGCTGTCAGAGAGTGAGGCCAGAAAAAAAAGGAAAAAAAATGTTCAAGCAGAGTGCACTGACCTGTGGGACCTGCTCCATGAAATAGAAGCCTTGTCCCATTACATTTTTTAGGACTAAGGCTGGCTGCATAGAGCAGAAAATGCAAAGTAACAATATCTTTAGCAAGAAAAAAGGTAATGTTTCTCTCACTTAAAAGAAGCCCAGAGGTGGGCAGCTTCATGGACTCATCAGGGACATGAACCTCTTGTATCTTTTTGCTCCCACTATCTTAACACATGGCTTTCATTGCAAAGCATCTTATGGTCCAAGATGGCTGCCGGAGCTCCAGCTATCAGGCTTGTGTTCCCAGCAGCAGAAGGAGGAAGGCTGAGCAAAAGGGGCTTGCCTCCAAACTGAGTAAGCTGTCTTTAAGAATCCTTCGTGGGAGTCCCTGTCACATTTGTTTATATCTTTTTGGCCAAAAGCTACTTAGATGACCCCATGGCCCCCAGTCTCCTTAAGGAGAACGAGAGCCTTGGACCCTCAGGGCCCCCTGCCATCCGATATGCCTTGTGGCCCTACTGCCCTCCCAGCCCTGCCTTCCTTTACCTGTCTGCTCTGGCACATGGATGATGCATAGCTCTGCCCTTAGGTTTTGTAACGTCTAACGTGTGCAGTCAGATTGGGAATGGGGAATTGGAACCTGCGGCTTGGGGTCCAGGCAAGTGGCTTCTAAATCGTCCCTGGGGTATTCTAGGGCCAGCAGAGCTGGAGGCTACTGCATAAGCTCCTCTGGGCATGGGCAAAGACTGTCCAGGGGGTTAGTAGCAGAGGGGTCAGCAGGGGGAGCGGACGCCAGTGGGGACTGAAGTTCACGGTTGCAGTGCAGATCCTAGCAGGGTGGAGCTCCAGCGGGAGGATGGGAGCGCAGACGTGGAGGAGTCGGCCGGGCTTTCCCCTCGGCCTCCGGAGTATGTCCGGCTCGGGATAGATCCGGAGTGTGAACAAGGCCAGGCCTGAATGGGGAGACTCAACTGGTCTCAGCTGAGGTTATGGGAAGGGGTTTGGGGTCAGAGCCAGTGAGCTTGTTCCTAATTAGGGCCCCTACTTGTCCAGGAGAAGAAAAAGGTTAATTCTGTTTGGTTTTGTACTATGTTAGTTCACATTCTTTAACCATCAGTTATTCATGCAGAGCTGTCTCTGTTAACCAGAATATGTGACTAGGCAGAAACCCCTGTTCCCAAACCAGAATGTGAAATGGAGAGTGTGCGTCCAGATCAGTTTTGTGGTCTTGATTTTGTTTTATTGCCTGTTTATTTGATTGCGTGTAGAGGAATGAAATGTTTTGGCCCGTCTGAAATTTTTTTCTCCTGAGAGGTATTCCAATCTAGATGCAAATAGATACAGAATTTGGTTTTGCAGCAATCCCGGGAAAGGAAATTGAAGTCCTGGCGTCTCCAATAACTATAGTGGTGGGTCTGTTGGAGGCGTTAGGAAGGAGCCTCTGTATGTATGTGATGTGGAAGCCTTGATCATTTTGCATTTCTCCTCCAGCTTTGCCACACGGCTCTCTTTCTGCCAGCCCTCTTGCACATTTTAGTTCTCAAGCAAGCCGTTTCGAATAGAAACTGCAGGCACTCAGGCCCCAGCCCTCCGCCCTTCTGTGACCTTCCAGATCAACTCTACGCTGGGAGTTGTGGACCCCCTTTTCGCCCCAGGGTGCAGAGCGGTTGGCAGGAAAAGCATCCTTGCATAGCTGGGAACACAGCTCCCCAGCCTGTCCCAGACCATGTGTGGACATGGTGAGTGGCCAGCTCGGTGCAGAAGGTCAGCTTATCCCCCAGAAGTCACTGACAGCTCTGATTGCAAGGTAATAGTGCTGGTGCATTAGGCACGAGTGGGGTGCCTGATTTCTCCTTAGTTCCTCTGCACGGCCCAGCTCCCCATAGAGGAGAGCAAGGGCTCAGGGAGTGGGCTTGTAATGGGCTGTGCCAGCCCGGGGCAGGCAGATGGACTCTGAGAAAGTAAGAGGGAAGCAGACAGGGCCTGGACAGGGTGCAGGTTGGGGCTCTGGTGATGCTGGGTGAGAGCGGGTGGGGGCCAGGAGCAGGGCCCTGTGAGAGCAGAGAGAGGACAAGAGGACCAATGGACCTTTTCTCTCACTGACGGTTGCAACCGCCAGGAGCCGCACGCCTCTCTGAGCCTCAGTGCCCCTTCCCTCTGAAATGGGCAAATAGAAATGTGATCTCATGAATCTGTTCATGCAGAGAGAGAAAGCAGTTCACAAATGGCAAAGCACTCTTTAGATCTTCCTGGCTCTACCTCCGGAATAGTATTCTCCTGTTATTGCTTAAGACCCTGGCCTGCCGTGTGCCTGGTCTAGAGGTTACCTGAGCCAGCGTCCAGTGTGCAGTGTACTGCCCAGAGGGGCATCAGAAGAGGCGTTGTCACAGTAGGGGGGCTGGGCTAGAATGCGAGGCGCTTCCTGTCTCTTTCCCCATCTGCGTGGGCTCGGGGAGGAAGGGCAGTGTCTAAGGAAGTATTGAGATGGTCATGCTTAGGTGCGCCATCCTCTGCGTGACAGCAACCCCTCCTGGCGATTTTGCCGCGGCGGAATGCACACATTGCAGAATGTATTTGGTGTGTGGCTGTGACCACTGTTGGCAGGGTAAGATGGAGCGTGGCTGCTCTGGGAGGGCCAGCCCAGGTTCCCTCTGTTCCCAAAGGTTGGAGGTTGGGGACGAAAGGGCCTCCTGGTGGCTGCTTACTCTCTGACCCCGCCGTTAAATGCTGGGTCCTCAGGGGCCAGCCACTTACCTTCTTGGGGGTCCAGATAACCCACTGTGGACGGAGGACACTGCACCTGGTCCTGGGGCTACACCCATCATGGGTCCGATCCCTAAATCTCAGTAGAACTGAGCAGGTGTCCTGAAGCCACTGAGGATACGGAGCTAGTTATTATTAAAAGCAACCGGAACCCTTCCTTAGGATCTACCAGCGCAGAGGTTCCCAAACCTTCTCAGATCACGGCACCCTTGTTGTCTCCGCAATTTCACGGTTTCTCTAGGCCAAAAGCAATATCTAACAGCTCTGATTATTAAGTAGTTAGGTCCAAGCAACTTAGCATTTATGTCCTAGAAACTTAGAGGCTGATTGAAAAGTAATACACATAAATTGAAACAAATTTATTTAATCCTTAACCATAATTACTTACTATGGGTGTGAGCCTGCTGGATGCGATTGGGCAGCAACACCCTCATTTCCTGTTTAATGTTGACTCTTCTGTGGGACTTGCTTTTTAAGCAATTTTTTTAAATGTTTTTTTAAAATTTTTAATTGTGGTAAAATACATATAAGATAAAGTTTACTGTCCTAACTATTTTTAAATGTAGAGTACTGCAGAATTAAGTACATTCCCATGGTTGTGCCATCACCACCATCCATCTCCAGAACTCTTTTCATCTTGCAAAACTAAAACTGTGTACCCATTAAACACTAACTCCGCATTCCCCCAGCTCCTGGCAACCACCATTCTACTTTCTGTCTCTATGAATTTGACTACTCTAGGTACCTCATGTAAGTGCAATTATACAGTGTTTGTCCTTTTGTTACTGGCTTATTTCACTTAACATAACGTCCTCAAGGTTCATCCATGTTACAAGTGTCAGAATTCCCTTCCTTTTTAAGGTTGAATAATATTCCATCGTATGTGCAGACCACATTTTTTTTATCCATTCATCTGTTGATGGACACTTGAGTTGTTTCTGCTTTTCGACTATTGTGAATGGTGCTGCTGTAAACCTGGGAGTGAAGATGTCTCTTTGAGTCCCTGCTTCTAGTCCTTTTGGGTATATACCCATAAGTGGAATTGCTGGATGTTACAGTAATTCTATGTTTAATATTTTGAGGAACCTCCATGCTGTTTTCCACAGTGGCTGCACCGTTTTACATTCCCACAAATAGTGCACAAGGGTTCCAATTTCTCCATGTCTTCGCCAACGCTTGTTATGTTCTGTTTTTTTTTTTGACAGTAGCCGTGCTAATGGGTATGAGGTGGTAGGTACTTGCTTTTTATTATGGCAACCACTAGCTTCACAAGATGTCTTCGAGAGGACTGTCGTATGATCCAACGTTGAAGCCATGAGTTAGCTCATGGCAGTGGTGCACACAGTACTGGCAGACGCTGAGCTTTCCTGCGTCTCCCTAGGAAATCTGGACTGTCCTGCGATGCCCCTGCAGGTGCAGCAAGGCTCCTAGGGTGCCTCAGTGCACAGTTTGGGAACCACTGTACTAGAAAATGAGCCTCAAACAAGTGAAGCACTGGAGAGACAGTGACATAAGGGAATCATGAAATACATAGTTACGTGTGGGATCGAGATGATCTGAGGGGATTGCAGGAGTGAGTGTGGCGTAAATGGCTGCGTGCTCTGTCCCCGTACTTACAGCTACAAAGAATGGGCAGAGAGTGCGAGAGAGCATGGGTAAAAAAGTTTACATGGTTTTCTGGAATCGTATCGGTGGCAGTATTAGCATCGCTATTCTGGGCATGTCTTGTGTGTAATGTGAGATGAAGCATATGCATAATTATATGATCTTCTAATTCTGAGGACTTTGAGGACCAGGGTTTTCAGTGGGGAGGAGAAAGGAGATACAGAGGAAAGATACGTGAGGTTAAGTAAACCTTGGTAATCCTGAACTTGAACGACAAGGGTCACTATGAACTTATTCCCACCAGCTGTGTTGCCTGGAGAGGCCTGGAAACAGTGGCTACGCCAATAGCAAGGAGATGCCCAGGCCCTCAACGGTAGTCTGGAAAATCAATTTTCTACTAAAAGAAACCATGACTACTTGGATAAATGGTGCATTCCAGGTTGGGGAAAGGAAATGTCCAAGTTGTACCTGAAACATTTTGTTGTAGCATGTAGCAGAGGAGCCATCAAAGACTACTAGGATGGTGTTAAAAGGACCTGGGACTTGAAGAGGCCGAAGATGGGACAATTTGAACATCAGTAAGAGTAAAAGACCACAATGGGTTGAAATGCATCAAATCCATGAGTTCTTAATGATACCAAGAAGAACAAAAATCCTAGACAGTCACCTTGGAGAATGCAAGGGAACCAGTGATTTATTTTGTACATTGGTAAATAAAGGGAAAGACTGAATTGTTTATGCTGCTTTTCCTATGGAAGCTGCAACCCTGGGCAACCAAGTGGCAATGAGGGGGTTTCTGTTTATAGGAGTCTGGCACACGAATGCATGAACTGACACACTGGTGGTGGTTGCTGGTGCCAGCTGACATCACAGACAGGCAGGTGCCCAGAGCTCACAGCCTCTTGAGGAAGAACCCCACACTACCTGTGTTCAAATTCTATCTGAATCAGATTCAGCCTCCAGATCTAGCCACCAATTTGCAGCAACACAGAGGACAGATGTTCAGCTAAGCTGCAGAGACACAGCCATCAAGATCCCAGCCGAGGGAAACTCTATAGGACAAATGATTCCGTTTCTTCAATGAATAAATTGCAAGGGGAAAAAAAAAGTAGAGGGGCCGGCCCGGTGGCATAGTGGTTAAGTTTGCGTGTTCCGCTTTGGCAGCCCCGGGGTTTGTGGGTTTGGATCCCGGGCACAGACCCACGCACCGCTTGTCAAGCCATGCTGTGGCAGGCGTCCAACATATACAATAGAGGAAGATGGGCACGGATGTTAGCCCAGAGCCTATCTTCTTCAGGAAAAAAACAAAAGAGAGAGAAGTAGAAATAGAGCTGAGAGATGAAAGGAGACGTTCTCTCTGTTTGGGTTTATAGGTAGGGAAAGGTGAGGTGGTGATGACCACACAGTCAGCAGGCACGGTCTGTCTCCCTACCTGGCTAGGGTTACAAGGCTGGTTAGTAATCATTTATTAGGCTAAAAATTTACTTTATGCTATTTTTTTTAATTTGGGTTATTTTGACAATAAAAAAATTAAAAGGAGAAGTTCAGGAAGGCAGGTCATGAAGCTGTCAAGTGCGCATTTCTGAGCAGTGTTGAGAGGGGGAAAAGCCAGCCTCGATCTGGGAGTGGGAAATGCCCCGTCGCTTTATCCCCTTTGCCCCTTCCTGCAACACACTCAGCTGACTAATGTCCTTTCTAGTATTTTCTATCTTAGATCTTTTATTGTAAACTTACCCATAAATATATTTGTTGTCTTTGGTTCTGTGCTTTACAAAGGGTGTTTTGGAGTTGTTTTTTTTCCTTGTGATTTTTATTCCATTTTCTTTCCTGTAAAGAACTGTGTTAGGTCAGGCCGTCTGAGAAGCAGACGCCAAGGCAGGATTAAATACATGTGGATTCTATTGGGGGAAATGCCTGTGAGGGAGCCAGGAAGGGAAGAGGGAGCCATCAGACACGAAGGAGAGGACGGTGGGTGGAAGCTTCCAGGCTGCAGTCCAAGTAAAGCAGAACTATCTGGATGTCCTTTGCACCCACGTGAGAGGCCCATGTCTCCCAGGGTGGGGTCTGCCTTCATGTCAACCCCTGTGTGCTCAGTCCCTGAGAGGCGGGGCCCATGCAGACACTGCTGTGGCATCTCAAAGTTGCAGAGTGAATCACTGATTTTGATTAGCGTTTTGCTTTGCAGTCAGGTTTTTCAAGTACTTGCTGTGAGAGGCAGTGTTGTGCAGTGGTTAGGAGCAGGCCTCTGAAGCCACAGGGCTGGAGTTCGAATTCTGGCAGTGGCGCCTACTGGTTGTGTGACCCTGGGCAAGTTACATGGCCGTGCTGTGCCTCAGTTTCCTTACCTGTAGAAGAGGGGTGGTGATGGGACCTGCCCCATAGGATAGGGAGGTATCATGTCTGATTGCACGGAGCTGGGCCCAGCCAGCCGGCACCCCAGCGGAACTCAGGAAAAGTTTGTCCCATGGTTTGGTTGTAACGCCTTTTCGCCTTTCTTGTGAGGGGTTACGCTTTTCTTGGGAGGGGTTACATGGGAGGAGCACATGTAAACTCGTTGCTGTCATTTTTGGTATTTCCTGGGGAGGTACTCGCTTCCGTGTATTGCCAGCCGACCCCACCCTGGGGTCACTTATTGGACACACTGGAGCTGCTCAACGCTTTCCCCATTGTCTCTGTCTCTCTCCTTCCTGCACCTAGTTGGACCCAGTGACAAATGTGCGGCTCCTTCTCCAATAAGTGACTTGTGAAGCGTCCTTACCCCAGGACCAGAGAGGGACCTTCTGCTGGAGAGACCCAGGGGTGCAGACAAGAAGGACATATCCAGATGTGTGGCTGCTCCCTCTTCCGCTGGGATTTCCCTTCTGCTTGGGTCCCCGCTCGGCAGGCCTCGTCATCTGGGGCGGGGACCGTGGAGCAGCCCCTAACCCCCCTCACTCCTGAGCGGGGCTTCTGCCGGAGCATCTCCATGGTGTGTTCATCTCTCTAATTTGTAAATACCGTGACTCACCCAAAATTATAGAGCAAAGCTAATGGAATCAAGAATTTATAAATTCCCTTTTCCCTCACACAGTTCCTTGAGTTTTTGAGAATTTCAGTTTAGAATGAGACAGTTCTGTAACCAGGGCCCCAGGGGTGTGTGAGGCGGTGCTGATTCCTGCCCAGTCAGGCTCGGTGAACTCCTGGGGGCTTTACGCACTACAGTCTTACGCCCGGCCGCTGTGTCTCGGGTTCCAGCTCAGGCAGCGGCTCCATCTAGGTGGCCCTAGTGTCTGGTTGGGGACATGCAGGAGGCTCATGGAGCTTACCTGCCTCAGTCTGGGGGGTGACATGGGCCCTTCTCATACTGGTCACAACTGGCCACATGGTCTAACCTAGGGAGACTGGGAAATGGGGACACATAAGCTGTTTGATGAGCAGCGGCTGCCTGTGCCCACCCCTGTGTGTACACGGCGCCTTTGGACTTCAGAGGGCATCGCCTGCATTGTCTTGCAGACCCTCGCTCGGTGCCCTGTTCAGCAGGTACGGTTGATCCTGTTTGGTGGGTCAGGAAACCAACACCGAGAGGCGGGGCGTTTGGTGCCATGGCCAGGAGGGGGGCGTTCAGAGCTGTGACATCCCGTGATGGTCTGACCCGAGAGTGCCCATCCCGGGTGGAGGGACGCTTGTCACTCAGCACTCGGGTAAGGCCTCCTCCATCCCGTGTCCGGGGCCCCTTCTCCTCAGGGGGCTCATCTGCTGCCTGGCTCCTTCACCCCCTCCTTGGGTTGTGGCTGCACCCTGAGCTCCACCCACCCCTTGCTTCCCACTCTAGATCCAAAGGCCCTGCTTGGTGAGCCCACAGGCTCTGTATAGATCCCAGATGGCCCCTTTTGACCAACCTCACACACCTGCCTGGGGGGCCTGGGGTGGCCCCACTGCACACCCCCTCCGCTGCCTCAGCCTGCAGCCAAGGCTCCCCCCTCAGGAGCCCCCCTCCATCCCCACTGCTTCTCCTGGACGTCTGGAACAGCCTCCTAACCTACCCATTGCATCCCGCCACCTCCAACCCCGTCTCCACCCTGCAGCCAAGTGGTATTTTCAAGAACCACATTTGACTGGGTGTTGATAGTGGCAACCACTGTTCTCAGGATCAAGTGCAAACCTTTTGTCACAGTGTGCAAGAGCCTGGCTCACCTCTCACTCTACCTCTTGTCACCCTCTACCCTCTAGGCTCCAGTCATCTGGAACTTTTTCTCTGGTCCTTGAATTTATCTTCAAGCTGTTGCCCACACTGTGCCTTCTGCCTGGGATGCCACACCATGTCTCCACCACTTGATTAACTCTTCCTTCTGTTCTGCATGTGGTGTCTACTTATCTCCTCCCCAGGAGGCCTTCCCAGGCTGGGTTAGGGCCACCCTGTGTACCCCCCCTCACAGTACTGGTCTTACCCCTTCCAGCCCATCTGTTCTTGGATTTGATATCCCCTAGGGTGTGAGCTCCCTGTGCCTTTTATAACCTGACATAGCACTTGGCGTGTGGAAGCAGCTAGGTTGATATTTGAGGAATGAACAGAAAAGCACTAATGTGTGTAGATGTGAGCAGAGATGGGTGCAGGAAAAAGCCTCTGTTTCAGCTTCAGTTGTGAAAAAAAGATGCTGGAGAAGAACATAAGAGGTGGTCATCAGAAGCCTCTTCCTGGTTTGGGATGGTCCTGTGGAGAAAGATCTAGGCAGCGGCTGCAGCCCTGCCATGTTGCTCGCCTCATGTAGGTTCTGGAGTTTTGTGGAGCTTGGAAGAGCATGTGGAAGGGAGGCCGGCAGGAAGGTTGGAGTGCGAGGCCCCTGGGCTGGGGTGTGGGACCCTCCTCACCTCTCCTAGGAAAGCAGTAGGCTTCCTGCTTCATTCAAAATGTGCCCTGAAGAATGGAGCCTTGTTCTTAGAGGTGTCTTGGGGAGCACCGTGCTTTCCAAACACCCCAAAGCCATGCAGGAGGCTCAGGAGGGAACATATGGATCCAGGTGGTACCTTGTAACCACACCATGGTGTGATTGTTGGGACTGTATTAAAAATGAAGTTTTGTTTGAAATGGAGAGGGCATTTCAAGGGCATTTCCCTCTGAGGGAAAGAGACTAGTAGGGCATAAGTATTTATCTGAATAATTAAAAATTTAAAGCAGGAAGCAATATAAGTAATAACTTAGAACATCTTGGGGTGATCTTGGTCACTGATGGTTGTTAATGTTTATAATCCCAGCGATTCTTGCCGCTTTCCAAGGCACCTGAAATATCCACGCTGGTTGATGTTGTCAGGATTGTTTTGTCAGCGTTAGGCTTTGGGGGTTTGAGATAAAAATTTCACAGCGTGAAAAAGGGAGGAGTGAGGTTTTCAGTGTGTGTTTAGGGTAGCCAGTGGCTAGAAATCTTAAAGTAGTGATCTGCACTCATTGATTTTTGTTGTTTTGCTTCTCTAAGAAGATTGATGAAGGAAGAGAATGTGCTCAAAAGAGTGACTCTTTATTTACAGGCCATCTTAAATAGAGTCGTGATGAAGAGAAAGACTCTGGTCCCCGGTTTAGGGGGTTTTCACCTAACAAGACTGTTTGGCTGTTTCTGTCTACACTTGGTGTGACTGGTTGAAGTAGATGGATAACAAGCTTATTACTGTTATGCAAATAGAGACACAAAGGCACACTCTCCAAGCATATGTTTCTGCCTCATGAGTTTTGTTTTTTTTGTTTTTTTTTTTAAACACCCTGATCCCCAGAGCCTGTGAATCTGTTACTTTACATGGCAAAAGGGACTTGGCGGATGTGATTAGGTTACAGGAATTGAGATGGGGAGATAGCCTGGATTATCCAGGTGGGACCAGTGTAATCACAGGGTCCTTTTACGAGGAAGGCAGGAAGAGTCCGAGTCAGAGGAGAAGGTGATGTGATGTGTGATTATGGAAGCAGAGATTATAGTGATGTGCCTTGAAGATGGAGGAAGGGGCCACAAGCCAAGGAATGTGGGTGGCTTCTAGAGGCTGGAAAAGACAAGGAAACAGATTCGCCCCTAGAGCCGCCAGAGCGAACCAGTCCAGTCGACACCTCAACTTTAGCCAAATGAGACCCATGCAAGAAAGAAAATTTGTAAGTCACTAAATTTACGGTAATTTGTTACAGCAGCCATAGAAAACTAAGACAGAGACCCAATGCTGAGCTTTAAAGGGGCATCACTGTTGACCAGTTGTTCGGTCCCCACCACTAGGCTCTGATTTTGCTACAGTCCTTGTAGCATCATCCTGCCTTTCATGAATAATGGGTGCTTATTTTGGGAGCCAGATCTTCTCTTTCATGCCACGGTTCATTTGTACCTGTTAGGAGGTGAGGGTTCTGCCTGCTGCTCTTCTGGAATGATAGATGCTGGGTCATTAGTGGAAAACACCTGGCGAAATGACAGGCAGCTCCCTGGGGGATGAACCAGGACCTGCGGTGGGTCCCTCGGAGCCAGCACCAAGGGGTGCTTGCCTCTCTCGGTGTTTGAGGCTTGTGTATCGGTTGCATGCCGGCCATGTCACCTGCCCATCCCTGTGGGCATGGCCAGGGGTGTGTGCAGGTGGACAAAGAGGACCGAGTTGTCCTTGAGTGGCAGTGCCTTCTCCTGCTTCTTCCCGAGCCAGAGCTGTCAGGGAGCAGTCACCTGCCTGTCCTGTCCTGCCACCAGCCCTGGGTCTCTTGATCTGCCTCTCAGCCTTGGAGATGTGGTCGCTGCCCTCAGCCTGGGCTCTGCAGGCTTCTTCATTTCTTCTGACCAGCTCCACCACCGTGCTGGGGAGCAAGAGGCCCAGTAGCTTGCTCCCCGTCATCAAGGGTGGACGGGCTCTGCTGCACAGCCACCTTGGGACCAGACCTCCAGGCCCCGCGTCATCGTCAAATGAGCCTTTAAATCAGAGTTGCTTTAGCCTCAAAAATGCACCTCCAGAGATTAAGAAAGCTCACTCGTCGCTA
This sequence comes from Diceros bicornis minor, assembly GCF_020826845.1. NCBI lineage: Eukaryota > Metazoa > Chordata > Mammalia > Perissodactyla > Rhinocerotidae > Diceros > Diceros bicornis. The sequence goes on from NC_080744.1 coordinate 78,874,143, forward strand.
TCGCTCAGAGCTAATGATGGATTTATTATTCAGTACTGGGACTTTGCTCCAGTCCATCTATGGGTTTTTCCTCCAAACTGCTAATGTTTGAAGAGGAAACTTTCGATGCTGACTTATGCTTCTGCTTCAAGATTTGCTTTCAGGCAACTTATTTATAAATAAAGCAGCTTTTCAAGGAACACCAGCAAATTTAAAGATTAACAAGCATAAGGAGACCCAGAGCCAAATCAGGGTGCTGGGGAACACAGTTCTCCACTCGAGAGTGTGGAAATCTGGGTGCTGCACCGTCCGGAGAGGTGATAGCGAGGTTATTTCCACGCGGAGAGTTTTACCGTTCAGGGGCATTTGCATATGTGGATTCATTTGATTTTCAGAACGGCCATGATGGGTTGGTTAGTACAGAGGAGGAGCCAGAGGCTCCCAGAGGCTCCGGGTTTTGCCTAGGGACCCCACTGCTAAGAGGGGCCGTTCGTGTTTGCTGCATGACTGGCGCTCTGTCTGTGTTGTCAGTTCTTTCAGTACCTGCGTTGCATTTCTTTGCCATCATGGCTCTTCCCCCTCCTCCACCTTCCTAGTAGCTGTGTTCCCTTGACCAGCGAGGCTTCTGGTTATTTTTGAAAGAAGCATTACAGTTCTTGGACCTTCAGGCTGAAGAGAAGTCCACTCTTCTTTTTAGGGAGTTTTGGCTTAAGCTTTGAGCTTCCTGCCTTGCGTAGCTTCAGACGTGGGCAGATGAAGGGGAAACCCGCTGTGTGAGGTGCTGGGGTGCCCACTTCTGTCCCTCCAACCTCACAACCGTCAACAGCTCTGCTGGTTCTGCGTTCCAGCAGCAGCCTCTGCCTACGCCCATTCCCAGTAAAAGTTAATAACCATTTCTTTTTTTTCTCTTTTTGTCCTCTGTGTCAATATTTTATGGTCTCATTGTGCCTGTTCTCTTATTAGAGATGGGACGTTACGAACGCGGATACAGGCTGTGCCATGTGGTCTTGGTTCCCAGGGGCTCACAGCATGTGTGATAATATTCGCTTCACACTGGTAGAGGATGGAGCAGGATGGGAATGAGCCAAATTATGGGGAACGTTTTGAGTCCCCCTTGTCATGTGCAGTGCCAGGTACACAGTAGGTGCTTGTCAATACTCTGAATGAGAGGTGAGGAGGTCAGTGAGGTTGGCATGGGGGGGCCTGAGGCCGCAGAGAGTGGCCATCACCTGGGTTGGCTGGCAAGTCTAGCTCTTGAGCACACACTGCAGCCCAAAGGCTCTGCCTGAGAAACGGCTTTGATTTTGTTTATTGTGTTTCTTTTTCAAGTGAGGAGAACAGACTGAGAAGGGAGGAGAGAGAGGGGAGGCTGAGCAACATGCAGGCTGGTAAAGATGCCGTTGTTTGCATGGCTGTGGTACAGGCTGTCGTGCTCTGAAACTTTCAGAAAATTCTGCCACACCCACAAAGTGGTGTTGGCAAAGTGTGTGTGTGTGTGTCTATGCACGTGTGCACATGTGTGCATCAGGTGAGAAAAAAGAGGAAGGAATGCTTGCAAGGAGTAGAGCTTCTAGAAAACCAGAATTCAGTGGAGGCAACAGGTTCGAGCTAGAGCGGCTTCAGGGATGGAAGCCTTCTGAGGATCAGCAGGCGTCTTGGGGGGTTCCCACAGCGCACAGAAGGGTGTGTGACCAGCCAGTCCGTCTGGAGTGCAGAGGAGAGGTGCCTGCCCTCATCGGAGCTATGCCTTTCTTCTGTTGCTTTCTTCTTGTTGTTAATAAACTTCAAATTTTAGAACGGTTTTAGATTTATAGAAAAATTGCAAAGATAGTTCAGAGAGCTTCCGTGAACCCCTCACCCAGTTTCCCCTCCTGTCAACATCTTACATCAACATGGTATATTTGGCTTAACTAAGGAACCAATGATGGTGCCTTACTACTAATTAAACATAATTTATTCTGATGTCCTTAGTTTTTACCTAATGTCCTCTTTGTATTCCAGGATCCCATGCAGGATACCACATTACATTTAGTCATCATGACTCCTTAGCCTCCTCTGGCCTGTGACAGTTTTTTTACTTTCCCTGTTCATGATGACTTTGATGGTTTTGAGGAGTACTGGTCTGGTATTTTGTAGAATGTCCCTCAAGTTGGGTTTATCTGATGGTTTTCTCATGGTTAGACTGGGTTATAGGTTTTGGGAGGAAGACCACCGAGTTGAAGTGCCATTCTCCACATGTCATCTCATAGGTACATCTGTCAACATGATTTATCACCGTTGATGTTGACCTTGGTCACCTAGCTGATGGAGTCTTTGCCAGTTTCTCTGCTGTCAAGTTGCCCCAGCTCCTTTCTGTACTCCTCTTTGGAAGGAAGTCACCATGCATAGTCCACATTTAGGGAGCAGGGAGTTATGCTCCCCCTCCTTGATGGGAGAGTATCTACATAAATTATTTGGAATTTTTCTGTATCAGAGACTTGTCTCTTCTCCCTCCTCTATTTATTTATTCAAATATTTATTTATATCGGTATGGAGTCATGGATATTTATTTTATACTTGAGTTTATAATCCAGTCCTAACTTATTTATTTTGTTGCTCAAATTGTTCCAGCTTTGACCATGGGAAGCTCTTTCAGGTTGGCTCCTGTGCCTCTTTGACACACCTCTATCCTTTCATTTTTTGAGTACTTCCTTACTTTCTGTCACAACAAGATGCTCCAGGCTCATCTTGCATTTTCCCTGCCCCAGCCCTAGAATCAGCTGTTTCTCGAAGGGTCCCTGGTTCCTTTTATTGGACAATGGTGTTTAGAAACCAGGGTCTGTGTGTTGAGAGTGCTTGTTGCTGCGGAGGTGCCATTGCTCCTAGGCCCTCTCAGCAGACAGAGGTAGGAAATAGAGTGTATATACTAACGCACGCACACCTGTGTATCTCCACTTGCTTTTTGAAAGCATGGCCCCATCTGATAGCCAAGCCCTGGACCCAGCCTTCTGATCACTCATGGGAGACATGCCTACATTCCCAGAGTGGAAAGGAAAAATTGGACAACTGACTGTATAGAGCAGGAACAAACAAAAGAATTGGAAGGCTGAAAGAATATTTTCAAGGATTACAAAAAATGCAGAGAATAATGAGGGGAACATCTGGGTACTTACCACCAAGTTTAAGGAATAAGACGTATACAATTCAAGCCACTGTGAATGTACCTCCTCAGTCATCCCTGTGAAACTTTCTAAATTGAAGTTACTGTTTATTATTTTGGGGCATGTTTTTATATTTTTATTGTGTGTATATGCCTATATCTTATTGTTTTACGTGTTGTCAGAGTCTTTAAAAATGATATTTTACTATGTTCCTGCAACTGGAATTTTGATTAACTGAGAACTTTTACATGTATTTACCTTCCTGGCAATCCTGAGAGAAGCAAGAGTAACTATCTCCATTGTTCGGAAAGAAACTGAACTTACAGCAATGACATGATTTTTTGCCAACTTCAAGCAACCAATAGAAATGGGCTCAAATGTGTATCATTAGAGCCCAAGTCCATGGTCTTTGTTCTCTGTAGATGTTGAGATTCATCAGGGAAGGGAAGACGAAACTGGTCTCCTTGGTCACTTCATGACCCTGTTGCTCCCTTTGGCCAGGGGGACCTAACATCTCCCTCAGCCTGGAATCCCAGCCTCCATCTGGGTTTTGCAGGCTCTAGAATTTTTGCTGAAATGAGGACTCATATGGTTGGTTTAGACCCCCACCCCCTCATCACACCACTCCCTGCCAGCATCTGTGCCCCTATCCTTTGCGCTCCTCCTGAGACTGGAGATAACGTATCCGGCTCAAAGCCACCCCCTCCTTATTTTAGCACCAGATGCCAACCCTGGAACTTCTCTCTGCCTCCCAGCACCGTTTCCTGCTTTCTGTTGGATCCTTTTCTGAACATGCACACATGCTGTTTTTCAATCCCATCTGAGAAAAGAGAAAAAGGTCTCCTGCTCCCCTTTCCTCCTCCTGCTACTGTCCTATTTTTCTGCTTTGTTTTGCTGTAGGACTTCTAGAAAGCCAGTAGAGGAGTTGCCTCTACTGGCTTTCTCCAGTGTTCTCTCTTGAACCTGCTCCAGTTAGACTTTCGCTCTTTCTACTGATACTTCTACCAACTCTACCAAAACTGTGCCCATCAAGGTCACTAAGACCTCTAAGTCACGGGATCCAGTGGTCACTTCTCAGTCCTCCTCTCACTTGACTTGTCACAGCATTTATAGTCTCCCTCCCCCAGGAAATGCTTCTTCCCTTGCCTACAGGGCACCACGTGCCTTGGATTTCCTTCCCACTATGCTCAGTCTCCTTGCAACCTCTGAGTGTTGGAGAGTCCCCAGGATCAATCCATGGACCTCTTCTCTGCTCGGTCCACACTTGCACCCTTGTTGACCTCATCCAGTTTTGTCACATTAAATCCATCACATGCTGAAGAGTCCCATATTTATATCTTAGGTTTGACTTCTCTTCTGAGTGCCAGACTCATGTATCCAACTGCCCATGCAACGCCTCCCCGTGGGGGTCTCATGGACATCCCAACACAACAGATGCCAAGCTGTCCCCCACCGTCCCTCCCAACCCTACTTTCTCATCTCAGTAAATGGCAGCTCTGTCCTTCCAGATGCCTGGACCATAGACTAGGAGTCAACCTTGACTTCTGTTTTCCTCTCAATTCCTACGTGAGATCTGTTCCAGAATCCCCTCCTTGGTCACCACTTTCACTGCCCCTGTCATCTCCCCTCTGGACTGTTGCACTAGCTTCCAGGCTTCCTGTTTCTACCCTGACCCCACACCTTCCCCCCCACATCTATCTCCATATAGCAACTTTAAAACTTAAATCAGATCACGTCACTCCTTGGTCCAGAACCTTCCAGCGCCCGCTCTCACTCAGAGTAAAAGCCAGAGGCCCCGCCTCAACTGTTTTCTCTCTGACTTTATTTCCCAAAACTCTTTCCTGCAAACACCTACCTGGTTAACTTTATCACCTTCTTCACATATTGGCTCAGATGTTCCCTTCCCTGTGAGGCCTCTGAAGACTGCCTCATTTATACTGGTAACCCCCTCGCCATGCACAAGCACCTTGCACATTAACTCTATAACAATTATTACTCAATTACTTATTGATTCTTGCCTGCGCCTCCTTCAGAGTGGAAGCCTGGTACCTCAGGGTCTCAGTCGGCCTCATTTAGCCCTGGGTTCCCAGGGCCGGGCGCACAGTATAAGGAGGTGCTCACTGGAGGCTGGCGCAGTGACAGTCTGTACTTGAGAGCAAGGGCCTCCTTAAATTTTGCAGTGTGGGCCCCTCGCTTGTCCCTCCTTGTCCTGGCCATACACGGAGCAAAGTCAAGTAACTTCTTGCCCCATCGGCCCTGATATTTTCAGAACCTTAGAACCTTTCTAAGACTTGGCTGTTTGGCCTCAGTGGGTTTCCATCCAGGAAGGGTCCCTCACCCTGGCCGCCAGGGTGGGTGCATGTGGACACTGACTGGTGGGCTTGGTTTCCTCCAGAGAGAGCCAGGCCAGAGGCACAGCCACCCCACCCATCACCCACAGTTGACTCAGTCCCTGAATCAGACTCTGAATAACTAGAATCATAGGTCTTTTTCAGACATTTTGATTTTAAACCACAGTAAAAAAATACATTTTACTTCACCAACTAGGACATGTATACGTTACAGATCTCAAACACAAGTTTTGGGAAACAATTTTTACACTCATTAGAGGTGATGCATTCTGTATAGTATTTTACTTCATTTTAAAAATTCTGATTGCTGCCCAATAAATGGACTTGGTGCTCTGCCTTTGGGTCCCCCACAGTCTGTAAGCTATGGCGCTCTCCGCCATACTCATCATCTTATAGAGGAGAAACCTGAGCCCTAGAGAGCTCCGAGTCTAGCTAAGGACACATCAGTTAATTCCCCAAAGAGCCAAGACTAGAACCCCGTCCTCTGATTCCCGTCCTGTGGCTTTTTTTAGACTCTTATAATTAATTTTAATGATTGTGTCATTGTGGCTTATTTAAATTACCCAGGAGGAACATCAGTTCTATTAAAGAAATTTTATTGTAGCTGCCCACCTGCTCTATTCAGGGAAATGCATCTTTTGTGGGATTTATTCTGGGTAATTAAGAGGGTCTAAGAAGCCAGATTTATAGTCATTGATTTAACTGTAGATAACAATGAAGTTAAATTAAAAAGCCAATTCCATGTGCAGGAGCACGTGAGTGATTTGAATTAGAAAGATTGTTCACCAGAGCACTACCCCGGTGCCTAGGGAGGCATGCGGCCCTTGTGGGACTCTGGACTAGCTCCCATGTGGTGCCACAAGGGCAGGGCTGTGCTGTTGGGTAGGGGCCACAGTGTCATTCCACTAGATGTGCTGGGGACAGAACCTCGTGCCTGGGCATGGGTGTTGGCTCTGCCTTTTGGCTACTTGCTACTCTGAGCATGGCTGTGGACCGGTAGCCTGACAACCACCAAGGAGCTGTGAGAAATGCAGAGTGTTGGTCCCCACCCCAGCTCTGCTGATCCAGAGCCTGCATGTTAACAAGGCCCAGGGTTTGTATGCATGTCATGATTGGAGCAGCTCTGGTCTGAGGATAATGGGTTTTTGGTGTATAGATTGTTGGCATCAAGATGGTCATCCTCAGCAACCAAGGGTTAATGTGGTTTTGTTACCTGCTCAGGGCACCATGCTGGGTGCTACGATAACAGAGCTATGGCGGAGCTCTCCCTGCCCTCCGGGGATTTGCTGTCTAGTGGGAAGGAGGGGTGATGCACATGGCCATAAATCATGGTGTTTTAGAAAGTGGGAGTGCTGAGGGCTCCCAGAGGCAGGCAGGATTTAGATGCATGAAGGGAGAACAGGAGGAGAGGGCCTCCTAAGGAGAAGAAACTGCATGAAGAAAGGTACAGAGGCAGGACTACTCTGGGGGTAGGTAGTAGGGGACATCTTATGTCTGAATGACGCAGGCGATGGCCAGACTTTGGAAGGCCTTAAATCACAATTTAAGATATTTGAAGTTTATTCAGTGGATCATGGGAGCCACTGTAAACTTTTTTTTAATTAAAAAAATTTTTTTAATTTTTATAAATTGCAGTAAATTTTAGTCTATTAAGGCTGCAATAACAAAATACTGTAGACTGGGTGACTTATAAACAACAAACATTTATTTCTCACACTTCTGGAGGCTGGAAAGTACAGGATCATGGCGCCAGCAGATTCAGTGTTTAGTGAGGGCTTCCTGCTTCATAGCGGGTGCCTCACATGGTGGAAGAGATGAGCCAGCTCTCTGGGGCCTCTTTTTTAAGGGCACTGATCCCATTCATGAGAGCTCTACCCTAATGACCTAGTTACCTCCTAAAGGCCCCACTTCCTAATAGTGTCACCTTGGGCATTAGGTTTTCAAAATATGAATTTTGGGGGGACGTAAACATTTAGACCATAGCGTGGGAAAATACACAAACCACCAAATTTACCATTTTAACCATTTTCAAGTGTACAGTTCAGCAACAGTGAATACATTCACATTGTTGTGCTATCATCTACCCATCTCTAGAACTCTTCATCTTGCACAGCTGAAATTCTGTCCCCAGTAAACACTAACTCCTAATTCCCTGCTCCCCTCAGTCCCTGGCAGCCGCCACTCTACTTTCTGTCTGTATGAATTTGACTAATTTAGGCACCTCATATAAATGAGATCATATAGGATCTTTTTTTCACTTAACGTATTATTATCAGGGTTCATCTATGTTGTAACATGTGTCAGGATGTCCCTCCTTTTTAAGGGTGAATAATATTCCACTTCATATATATATATACCACATTTTGTTTATCCCTTCACCTGTCAATGAACACTTGGATTGTTTCTACTTTTTAGCTATTGTGAATAATGCTGCTATGAACATGGGTATACAAATATCTCTTCAAGACCCTGCTTTCAGTTCTTTTGGATATATACCCAGAAGTGGAATTTCTAGATCATATGGTAATTCTAGGTTTAATATTTTGAGGAACCTCCATGCTGTTTTCCACAGTGGCTTCCCCATTTTACATTCCCACCAGCAGTGCACAAGGGTTCTGATTTATCCACATCCTCACCAACACTTGTTATTATCATTATTTTTTTTGATAGTAGCCATCCTAGTGGGAGTGAGGTGATATCTCAGTGTGGCTTCGATTTGCGTTTCTCTGATGATCAGTGATGGAGCACTGTGTGGGAGCATTGTGCCCTTTGGGCAGAGGTTCTGTGGTGGGGAGGTTTAGGGTGGTGCTGATGCTGCGCCCTTGACCTGCAGATCACGCATCCTACAGGTTGCTTTGGTGGCTTGTATGGGGACATACATATGGGTGTGTCCTCAAGCCTGGAGAGGGCACTGATTGGTTTGACATGTGGCCTGTCTGCACCAGTCCCACCACGTTTGCCCTATGCCTGGGTTCCCACTGTGTACTGGGTTGAAGTCAGACCAGCCGGAACAAGTTGGGGAGCATTTGAAGGCTGTGTCGTTGCTGTGGGTGTCTCAGCTGGCATTAGTGCTGCCCACTAGTATTTTTCCGCTCCTCCTGGGTACACAGGAGGATTGTGCTTCTCCATTTCCTCCAAGTTAGCGATGACACCGTAACTTGCTTTGGCCAATGAAATGTGAGCAAAAGTGACATGTGGGTAGAAGCTTTGAGAGGCTTTCCATGCTCTCTCTTCCCCAGTCACATCAGTCCTGGAAGCACATGTTGAGAAGGTGGTGCCATAATATCAATCTGGCTGACCTCTGCTCTGGAGAGTAAACTGGACCCACAGTGGACTTTGAATGAGCAGGATAGAAACTATTATTAGGCTGCAGCACTGTGATTTAGGAATTGTATGATACTGCAGCACAACCTAGCCCGATCTCATCTAGGAGGAACCTGAGAAGTGTTTTAAATGCAAAGATAGGTTGAGATGAAAATGTATTTTGGGGATAATTCCATATGCTTCCTAATACCTTGAAGAAATGGACCCCTCAGATGTAGCAGAAGTGTTTTGAGCAGCTAATTGGTTGCGTTTTCCTGTAGGTAAGTCTTTTGCTGAAGAGTTAATTATCGGAGTGAATGGTTTCATTTTGGCAGCAGCGCGTAGCTCTGGCTTGTAATTGTGTGCAGTCCGCCCCTGGGGGCCGGGAGCTGATCAGATCTCATGCCCAGTGCGCTCTGCCTGCAGGTAAGGACCTTGGTGTTTTCCAGTGCTGACCAAACCCAGAGCCAATTTAGATTTTAGGAGATGACCCTGAGCCCATTACACTTCCAAAGCACAGGAGGGTCATTGTTTTTAGTAGTTATTCCCAACTATTTTTGAAAGCAGAAATGCCTTTTTAATATCAAAAAATTTCCAAGACCTTCCCTACTTGGCTGAAGTCGTGTTCTTAGTGCTGCTTTGGTCATTTGGTTACTATTCATTAAACAAATCTTTTTGCTTTGAGTTTAACTTTCCATGATAGAACTTTTCAAATATCTGCAAAAGCAGAGAGAATTGTACCATCAGTCTCTTTTATAGGATGAATTGTGTCCCCCTGAAATTCATATGTTGAAGTTCTAACCCTGCACTACCTCCAAATGTGGCTGTATTTGGAGACAGGGTCTTTACAGAGATAATTAAGTTAAAATGAGGTCATTAGAGTGGGTCCCAATCCATTATGACTGGTGTCCTTATAAGAAGAGGGGATCAGGACACAGACATGCGTAGAAGGAAGATGATATGAAGACTCAGGGAAAAGACAGCCATCTACAAGCCAAGGAGAGCAGCCTCAGAAGAAACAAAGATTGCCGACACCTTGATCTCTGACTTCTAGCCTTCAGAACTGTGAGAAAAGAAATTTCCAAGGCTGCGGTACTTTGTTATGGCAGCCCTAGCAAACTACTACAGTCCCTGTGTGCTCTCCTCCAGCTACAGCGTTTTCAGTGTTTAAACAATCCTCATGGACTGCCTCTGATGTGCCAGGAGCGTGGGGCAGACAGTGGAGAATTAGAGACAACGCCTGCCCTCGTGAAGCTTACAGTCTGTGGAAACCAGAAAAATTCACAAGGAAAAGCTATAATTAAGACCACTTTGAGAGCTGGCCCCATAGTGTAGTGGTTAAGTTCGGCATGCTCTGCTTCGGTGGCCCGGATTCAGATCCTGGGCATGGACCTACACCACTCATCAGCCATGCTGTGGCTGTGACCCACATATAAAGTGGAGGAAGATTGGCACAGATGTTAGCTCAGGGCTAATCTTCCTTAGCAAAAAACACCAAAAAAAAAAGAGCACTTTGAAATTTCATAATTACACCTCTGTATACCTTAGAAACCATTGCCAGAACACATAATGCAGTTGGTCTTCCAGCAGTGCTGGGCATGCAGATGAATTCTCGGAGCCGTTAGATCATTGTGTGCTTCTGGGCTCAATGTTAGGGACCAAGGCTTCAGGCATTAGATGAGTTTGTAGTGTAAATGGATGAAAATGGAATGAGGAGTATGGCCCAGGGAGCTTTGCCCTAGTCAAGCCAAATTGTCACGTGGACCAGGACACAGGCCCCCTCTGGGAGCAAGATGGCCCCAAGAGGAGCCAAGGTGCAAACACCATTCTTACACAATAAAGAAATGAGGGGACGAGGAGTCGCACTGAAAAATGATTCATTTGCTTATGGATGGATTCACCCAGCATTCCTTTAAATACCAAATTCCCATGTATGTTTAAAAATACCCAGTTCACTCAAAAACATTATGCTGAGTGAAGGATGCCAGACACAAAAGACTACATGTTGTACAGTTCCATTTATATGACGCTTCTACAAAAGGCCTAATTATATAGAGAGAAAGCAGATTAGTGGTTGCCTAGGTCTGGGAGTATAAGTGGGGTTGGCTGCAAACAGACATGAGGGAGTGTTGGGGGTGGTGGGAATGTTCTAGAACTGCATTGTGGCAATGGTTGAGCAACTGAATACATTTACTGAAAATCATCACCATCGGTGAATTGTGTGGTATGTAAATTATACCTCAGTGAAGCTGTAAAAAACACTCAGCTCTGTGGAAAATCAAGGGAGTCTTCTTGGAAGAAGTAGACTCTGAGCTGGAGGAAAAGGAGAGAGTGCCATTGGGTAAGGAGAGAGGGCTGGAGGGGGTTCCAGATGGGGGAACGCCCTCCTGGGGAGAGGACTGGCGGGTGACTGAGGTGAAGGAAAGGAGAAGCTTGCTGCAGGTGAGCTTGTCAGGGAATTGAAGGGCTTCTCAGCAATTCTCAACTCTAGTTGCACCTTCAGCCACCTGGAGAGTGTTTTTGAAGCACAGATGCCTGGGCCCTATTCCTGGGGGTTTGGATTGAATTGTTCTGGGGTAGATCCCGGACGTTAGTATTTTTTTTTCAATATTTTAAAATGAAATCATAATCTAATTCTATCGTGTCTTTTTCACTCATTGGCTGGAATGCTTCTGTGAAGAGACACCTCCCTCGTCTGTTATGTGGTTACCCCGGGGGACAGTTCATAGAGAAAAGGCAGGGTGAACGCGTGATTCTTTCCTTTCATTTCCCAGTTTCGAAGATGACAGTGTGTTTCCCACGATCTTCCAAAGGTGACCAGTTATTTGTTTTTTTTTTCCAAACTGTCTTTGTGAACTCATGGGCTTGAGTGTATTTGATAGGTTTCAAACCATTGCAGTCATTAGCCTTGTTGAAGCCCAAATTGTTGTGCCTTTGGCCAGTCGGAGTGTCTTCAACTTGGCCCCTGAGACTTCTCAACACAGTTGTGTCATCTTTGATAGCTTCCTTGCCTTTTTAAAAGGAAATAGTTTCATTTTTCCATCCCTCTCCCACTAGCTTGTTAGGTATGCATTCCTGTATCATTCTTTTCATGGTCGTCCTGGAGGTTGGGACATGCAGCCTTGACTCATTAGACTAGTGACTATCGAGTCTTCTTTAAATCAGTACTTTAACCACTTCCTGGACAATTCAAGGACTGTACATACAGACATCTGTATTTTTTGAGAGCTTCCCAGGACATCTTTGTAGCATCCAAGGTTAAAAACTGTGAGTGGGGCGTTGGATGGGGGGTGGGTGTATTGAGGAAGGTGACAGGGTGTTGGGGGGAGGAGAAGAAGGCAAAATTCTTTAGTGAGTGAGGACCAGTGGGAGTTTCTTAGTGGTTATCAGGTTCATATTTTAAGAAAAATTTTTCTAATTTTGTTTTCATTTGTTTGTTTGGGCTTGATATAGTGATGTGGCATTTCCAATTTATAGGTCCCTTTAGAGTTGGAAAAGAGGGATGCCCTTTTGTCAGAAATGCTCCTGTCATTTAGATGCTATAGGAATTAAAATTATATGGCCCAGGACTGGCAGGGGCATGTGTTTATGAATCTCAGCATAAGAGCTTGAATGCTCACAGGCACTGACTCTTCCCCACATCAGGGGCCTTCCCCTGTGCCTGGCACTTGCTAAGGGCCTCACCTGTGAGGGGTCATTTAATTCTCCCAGTATCATCTGATAGATGAGGAAGTAGGGCTTGCTGAGAGCCTTCCAGACATTTCTCAAAGCCGCATAGCCAGTAGGTGGCAGAGCCAGGATTTGAACTCAGGTCTGTCTGACTTCTGTTTCCAACAGAAAGGGGTAAGAAATCCTGCCACAGTCCACTTCACAGGGTCTGGCTTTGACCAAGTGCTCCTTGACAATATTGTCTGACCAAATAGGCTTGTTCTAGAATATAAATCTAAAGGAAGCATTGTTTTCACTGATATCATATTTTTAGGATGAGTTGATGTCCTGTTTTTAATTTGAAATGATTTTAGATTTAGAGGAAGGTGCAAAGAAATGTTCAGGAGATCCCATACACCCTTCACCTAGTCTCCCCCAGTGTTAACATCTTGCATAACCACAGCGCCATAGTAGAACCAGGAAATTGACATTGGTATAGTCAATAGAACTTATTCAGATTTTGCCAATTGTACATGCACTGTACACACAACTGTACATGTGTTAGTTCTATGCAGTTATATGTGTAGCTTTCTGTAACCACCACAAGAATCAAGATATTTAACTACATCATCACCACAAGACTCTGTCCTGCTACCCCTTTGTAGCCACACACACTCTCACACACACACACACACACACACACACACCCTCTTCCATCATTCCTAACCCCTGACAAATCTTGCAGTATGTATCCTTTTGAGATTGGTTTTTATCACTCAACCTAATTTCCTTAAGGTTTATGCAAGTTGTTTCATGCATCAATAGTTCATTCCTTATTATTGCTAAGTAATATTCTGTGGTGTGGATATACCATAGTTTAACTGTTCACCCATTGAAGGATGTTTGGGTGGTTTCTAGTTTGGGGCTATTATGAATAAAGCTGCTATCGACATTCATGTATAAGTTCCTGTATGAAAATAAGTTGTTATTTATCTGGGATAAATGCTCAATTATCTGCAATCGCTAGGTCATAGGGTAAATCTATTTTTAGTTTTAAAGGAACTGCCAAACTATTTTCCAGAATGGCTGTACCATTTTATATTCCCAACACTAATGTATGAATGATAGAATTTCTCTACATCCTTTCCAGCATTTGGTGTTGTCACTGTTTTTTATTTTAGCCATTCTGATGGATGTGTAGTGATACCACATTGTTTTACTTTACATTTTTCTAGTGGCTAATAATGCTGGACATCTTTTCATGTGATTATTTGCCATCTGTCTATCTTCTTAGGTGAAATATCTTTTGTGCATTTTCTAACTAGATTTTTTTTCTATTGAGTTTTTTGGGTTCTTCTTATATTCTAGATTCAAGTCCTTTGTGGATATATGATTTGCAAATATTTTCTCCCAGTCTGTAATTTGTATTTTCATTATCTTAACATCATCTTTGGCATGCAAAAGTGTTTAATTTTGATGGGGTCCAATTTATCAATTTTTTCATTTTATGGATACCAGTTTTGGTGTCAAGTCTAGGAACTCTTTGCCAAAACCTAGGTCTCAAAGTTCTCTTCTATGATTTTTTTTCTAGAAGTTTTTATGTTTTACATTTAAGTCCACAATACATTTTTGAGTTAATTTTTGTGTACAGGGTGAGACTTAGGTCAAAGTTTATTTTTATTTTTTTGCCTATAGATGGCCAAATATTCCAGCACCATTTACTGAAGAGATTCTCTCTCGTCCATTGATTTGCTTTAGCTCTTTTGTCAAAAATTGGTTGGGCATATTTGAGTAGATCATTTTTTTGTGTTGTTTATTCTGTTGCTTTGACCCATGTGTCTGTCTCTCTGCCAATACCACACTGTCTTGATTGCTGTAGCTCTGCAGTGAGCTTTAGTATTGGGTGGAGTGATTCCTCCCACTTTATTCTTCTTTTTGAAAAATATTTGGCTATTCTAGGGCTTTTATCTTTCCAAATAAATTTTAAAATAAGTTTGTCTATATCTACAAAAAACCTTGCTGCTGGAAAAAACTTCTAACTGATTAACTGGACTGGAAAGTATTTAAAGATTATCTAACTCAGATCACTGTCTTCACATTCAGAAATACCCTAGATTTCTGTTATTAACCGTGTTGAACTATGCCACTCTCTTACCCTCAGGGCCCCAGTATCCTTCTGTTAGAACAGAACTGAAAAGTATAACTCATAGCACATGCTATAGATTGAATGTTTGTGCCCCTCCCCCCAAATTTGTTTGTTGAAATCCTAACCTCCAAGCTGATGGTATTAGGGGGTGAGGTCTTTGGGTGTTGATTACTTAGTGAAGGCAGAGCCCTCTTGAGTGGGATTAGTATCCTTATAAAAGAGGCCCCAGAGAGGTCCCTCACCCCTTCTGCCATGTGAGGATATAGTGAAAAGACAGCTTCTAGGAAGCAGGCTCTCAGCAGACACTGAATCTGCCAGCACCATGATCTTGGACTTCCCAGCCCCCAGAACTGTGAGAAATAAATGTTTGTTGTTTATAAGCCAAAACAAAACAAAACTTTGCTGAGTTTTTGGTAGGACTTTTGTTAAATCTATAGACCAATTTTGGCAGAATTGACATTTTTGCTATGTTGAGTATTCCAATCCATTAATATGGTATATCTCTCCAAGTATTTAGGTCTTCTTTGATGTCTTTCATCAGCATTTTTTAATTTTCATCATCCAGATCCTGTACGTTTTTTTTTTTTTTTATAATTTTATTTATTTATTCCCCCAAAGCCGCAGTAGATAGTTGTATGTCATAGCTGCACATCCTTCTAGTTGCTGTATGTGGGACGTGGCCGTGGAGAAGTGGTGCATTGGTGTGCGCCCAGGATCCGAACCTGGGCTGCCAGCAGTGCAGCGCACAAGCTTAACCGCTAAGCCACAGGGCTGGCCCTGTACATGTTTTTTTTAGGTTTATTCATAAGTAACTCATTATCTTTGGAGCAATTGTAAATGGTATTGCATTTTTAAATTTTGGTTTCCACTTGTTTTTTTGTCAGTATATAGAAATGCAATTGATTTTCGTGTGTTGATCTTGTATCCTGCAACCTTACTGAACTGTGTATTTTCCTCTCAGCACTGTTTGAGCTGCATCCCACAAACTTGGTGTGTTTTTTTAAATTTTAATACATTTCTATGTATTTGAAAGTTTCCTTTGTGATTTCCTCTTTGACCTATGGATTATTTAGAAGTGTGTTGTTGAATTTCTAAGTATTTGGAAATTTTTATGTAGTCTTTCTGTTATTGATTTCTAGTTTGATTCTGTTTTGGTCAGAGAAGATATTCTGCTTAATTTAAATTCTTTTGAATTTATTAAAGTTTATTTTGTGACCTAGGATATGTCTATCTTAGTGCATGTTCCATGGGCACTTGAAAAGAATGTGTCTTCTGCTGTTGGGTGGAGTGTTCTGTACATGTCTCTTAGATACATGTCTCTTAGATCCTGTTGATTGATGGTATTGTCCAGTTCTTCTGTATCCTTGCAGATTTTCTGTCTAGTACTTCTTTAGAATGGTGTATTGAAGTCCCCACATATCATTATGGATTTGTGTGTTTCTCCTTTCAGCTAGATCAGTTTTTGCTTCATGTATTTTGAGGGTATGTTGTTTGGTGAGTGTACATTTAAAATTGTTATATGTTCTTGATATGCTGGTCATTTTATCATTATCTAATATCTCTCTTTGTCCTTATTAATATGCATTTACTCTGAAGGCAATTTTAGCTCTTTTAGCTGATATTCATATAGCCCCTTTTGCTTTCTCATAACTCATGTTTGTATGATGTATCTTTTTCCATCCTTTTACTTTCAGTCTACCGATGTTGTTATGTTTGAAGTGAGTTTTTGTAGATAGCATATAGTTGGGTTATGTTTTTTTAATCCATTCTGCCAATTTCTTTCTTTTACTTGGTGTATTTAAACCATTTGTATTTAAAGTAACTATCAATATATTAGGGCATAAGTCTTCATTTTATGATTTGTTTTTTGTTTGCTCCCTCTCTTTCCCATTCCTTTATTTCTTTTCCCTTACCTTCCTGTGGGTTGCTTAAACATTTTTTAGAGTCCCATTTTCCCTGTTTATAATACAATTGAGTATATCGCTTTGTATGATTTTTTTTGTGGTTGCTGTATGTATTTTCAGCCTACTGGTTTCAAAGTTTTACCGTTTTTAGAGGAAAGTAGGTCCTTACTTCTTACTTCCGTTTAGGTCTCTTTACCCTCACAGCTTTTTAAAATAATTGTCTTAAGTATTTCCTCAACATTCCCCACATCAGATAAAGCTATAACTTTTGCTCCAACCTTAAAATGGGATTAAAGAAACTCATGAGGGGTAAGGATAGTCCTAGTCTTCTGTTATCATTTTCTTTCTGTTTGAAGAGATTTCTTAAGCCGTCCAGTAAAGGTAGGTCTGCTAGTAATAAATTTTCTTAGTTTTTATTCTTTTGAGAATGTCTTTATTTCCCCTTCATTCTTTTTTTGGGGAAAGGCTTTATGGAGATGTAATTCACGTACCATATAATTCACCCTTTAAAGTGTACAATTCAGTTTTTATGTCTGGATTTTTGCATATCATAGTGAGGAGGAGAAGGAAAAATAGTGTATGAAATATTGTTCTGGAACCAGAGGTTGACTTTTAAAGTCTTTTGTAACTTGCATGTTCCTCTCTCTATCCTTTTCTTTACTTTTTTATCTTAATTAAAAAATTTTTAATTGTGGTAGCATATAGATAACATAAAATTTACCATCTTAACCATTTTTAAATGTATAATCCAGTCGTATTAAGTTCATTCACATTGTTATGCAACCAACCTCCAGAACTCTTTTTCTCTTGCAAAATGAAAGCTCCGTACCCATTAAACAACAACTCCCCATTCCCCCTCCCCCCAGCCCCTGGCAACCACCATTCTACTTGATGACTATGAATTTGACTACTCCAGGTACCTCACATAAGTGGATCATACACTGTTTGTCCTTTGGTGATGGGCTCATTTCACTTAGCTTAGTGTCTTCATGATGTTGTAGCATATGTCAGAATTTCCTTCCTTTTTAAAGCTGAATAATATTTCAAATATATGTGTATGCCACATTTTGTTTATTCAGTCATCTATTAATGGACACTTGGGCTGTTTCCACCTTTTGGCTATAGTGAATAATGCTGTTATGAACATGGGTGTACAAATATCTCTTTGAGACCCTGCTTTCATTTCTTTTGGGTATATACTCGGAGGTGGAATTGCTAGATCATGTGGTAATTCTGTTTTTAATTTTTTGAGGTATTGCCATGCCATCTAGTCCTTCCTTTTCCTTATAAAATATCTGTTGAAGATTCTGGGATATTTGACCTGTAGAATGTCCTCAGTCTTATTTTGAATGGTTACACTAATGGATGCCATTCAGTATGTCCTTTTGTCCTCTCTCCTGTGCATTGGCAGCTGGATCCAGTGCCTTCATCAGACTTAGGTTTCATCTCTTTGGTGAGATTAGAGGAATCGCATAATATCTGTTTGTTTCTCTTTCTGAGTTAGGAGCTGTTGATGCTCAGTGCCACAGTTATGGGTTCATTTATGTCCCTCCCCAAATTCATGTGTTGAAGTCCTAATCCCTGGTATCTCAGAATGTGGCCTTATTTGGAGAAGCAATCTCTACAGAGGTACTCAAGGTAAAATGAGTTCAGTAGTGTGGGCCCTAATCTAATATGATGGGTGTCCTCGTAAGAAGAGGAAATTGGACGCAGACACTTACAGAGGGAAGATGATGTGAAGATACAGGAATGCCATATGAAGATGAAGATAGTCACCTACAAGCCAAGGAGAGGCGCCTGAAACAGATCCTTCCTTCATAGCCCTCAGAAGGAACCTGCCGATACTTGCTCTCAGACTTCCACCCTCCAGAACTGTGAGACAATAAATTTCTGCTGATTAAGCCACCCACTTTGTGGTACTTTGTTATGGCAGCTCTAGTCAACTAATAAGCCACCAATTCTGACGTCAGTGCCTCGCTGGTCATTTGGTTCTCAGATGCTTGCTCTAATGACCTAAATGACCTAAAATGGTGTTTCCTCAGGAAGATCTCCTGGGGCCAAAATCCGCAAGTTCTTGCATTTTGGTAGCAGTTTGCTCATGCCCTTTACTCTAGAAAGGCAGTTCTGCTGGATAAATTCTTGAGTGTCTTAAATATGCTGCTCCATTTTCTTCTAGAGGTAATCATTCTTGTCAAAAAGTCTGATACCAATCTAATTTTCTTTCTCTTCTGTGTGGTGTGCTCTTTTATTCCTAGATGCTCAATATTTACCTTTCCTCTTTTTTTTCTTTTCTTTCTGTTTTTTTTTTTTGGTGTACGTGCAGTTATTTTACTAGAACATGTCTTAATGTTGGTCATTCTGGGTCAATATTCTCAAGTACATGGTGGCTTCTTTCAATATGTAATTTCATTTTTTTGGTTTAAATTTCAAGAAAGTTTCTTGAATTAAAGTTTTTAGTATTTTTTTTTTTTCCCTTGCTTCAGTTTTCTTCTCTGTGAACTCACGGTTCTTGATGTGCTGGATCTTCTTTGCTCGCCTTCAATAGTTGTCACTTTTTCTAGAATTCCTTTTTACCTTATTTTTGGCTCTCAACACTTTCCTTCTCTTCATCTTCTATTTTTTTATGGCATAATCTGTTCTGTTTATTTGTTCTTGCATTCCTTATAATTTAGTCTTAATTTCTGAAATAATTGTTTCCATTTCTAATGGAAAACATTTCTAATTCTTTCCTGAGTTCTATCATCTAATTGCTGAATGTTTCTAATTTTGATTCTTATTATTCTTTCATGTCTTTAATTAACTTCCTTTAGTTCAATTTGGAACAAAGTTTACATTTTACATTTACAGGGGCATATATTTTATATATTTTATTTGGCATGCTTTCATTGTCTGGAGGGATGTTATTTTGCCCCTTTGTATCTTTTTTTTCTTTTCCCTGTAATGGTCTTGTATAATGGTATTTGATCTTGGCGCTTTCCTGTTGTTCTTTTTAATGTGAAATTAGTTTTCCTGAACCTTTAGCAGGAGACATGGTTCAGGAGAGCTTTTCTACACTCATAGATCTTTCTTTTCTGTTCTTTATATGTAGTGTTATAAAAAAGTGTGACTTCCTGAGATTTCCTGAGCCGTATTTCCCTTCTCCATTTGTACCTGGATCTTCCCTTTCCTTCATCTCTGTAGCCTCTCTCCTGCTTCATTTTGTTGCCACTCCCAGTGGGTTTCCTCAGTGTGGGTCCTGAGTTGGAGGGGATCTCTGGTTTCATTTCAGAAAGTTCACAGCACCTTTGGTCCCTGCTGTGGACTCTATCCCACTACTGCTGTGGACAAAACTCCTCCCAGTCTCCCTGCCTGGCTTTCCCATAAACGTCTGTTGGGAGTTCCGGCCCTGTTGTCCGGTTTCCTAGACACCCTGCTGCTTCCCCCGCTTCTTCTGCAGATGTTGAGACCACACAGGTCTTGAAGCTGTTAGTAGTCTGTTCCCACCTGCACGTATTTTCGGGTCTCTGGGGAAAATAGGTTGTCTCTTTCGGGTCTCTAGGTTGTCACCTAGTTTTGTTGTAAATGTTGTCCATGGGTTTTGGGTTTTCATCTATAGTTGTTATGCTTGTTTTATGTGGACATTTCAGGAGATTTAAAAACCATGCTGCTGACAATGCTGCCATCTCCCCATGCCCTGCCTTGAGGCTCTGCTTGCTGCCTGTGCTTCTTGGTACGGTGCCACTGAATGCCTGACCCTTTGGAGCACATCTGTTCTTTTTTGCAGTTCTGCCAAATTGCTAGTTCAGATGCAAACAGGCACCAGGATGTGGATTTGAAAGGGAAGAGATGCCACCTCTTAGCTCCTGGTGGCGGAGCTCCTCAAGGGGCAAGATCCTACAACATTCCCTTCCTTGCATCACAGAGCAGTATGGTTTGGGCAAAAAAAGGGAGAAGAAGGAAGCAGTGTGTATCTATGTGGAGTGTGCTGTTCAGATGCCAAGAGGCCCATTTAGACACATAGCGAAGGAGAGGCTATGTTGGACCCTGGGAGGCATGGGCCCTGGGAATCTGTCCACCCTCATTCCAGCCAACTCTGTGAGTTCCTAGAGCTAACTGGACGCCCCTGTCACCAGGTGGTGCCACGTGGCTCTGGACGATGCTGAATGTCTTCTTCAGCAGGTTGTCAGGGTGGCTGAAGGGGGTTCCTTCTCACCCAAGTCCTTGCTCCCTCTCCTGATGGTGGCCTTCTGGATGGCTGTTATTTTCTGGTTTGCCTTTTTTATTAGGCCTTTATCTCCAACAGACCTTCTTTCACATATGGGCCAGAAGCAGACACAAAGAGAATGACGCCGTATTAGTTTACTAGGGCTGCTTTAGTATCACACTGGGGGCTTAAACAACAGAAATGTATTGTCTGATGGGTCTGGAGGCTGGAAGTGCGAGATCAAGGTGTCAGCAGGGTTTGTTCCTTTCGAGGGCTGTGAGGGAGAGTCTGTTCTATACCCTGGCTTGTAGATCTCTGCCTTCATGTTCATGTGGCGTTCTTCTTGTGTGCATGTCTGGGTCCAAATTTCCCCTTTTTATAAGGACACCAAGCATACTGGATGAGGGCCCACCCTAAAGGCGTCATCTTAACTATTACATCTGCAACAACCGTATTTCCAAATAAGGTCACATTCTGAGGTACTAGGGGTTGGGACATCAACATAGGAATTTAAAAGGGGGCACAATTCAACACATAGCAGGCACAAAGTGTGCTTTGGGAAAGATGAGTGGAAGGCAGTAAGAACATAATGGAGCACCTTTAACTTTCCATGGCTGGAGAAGGTGCCTGGGGACAGGGAGCTTGAGGGCAGGAGCAGGATATTTCTAGGTGGACAGAGTCAGATAGGCCTCTGAGAGAGGGAGCAGACACACTGGGACCTCGTGCCTGGAAGAGCCTGGTGGATCCAGGCAGCGGCCAGCAGTCAGGGAGGACTGGCGCACACGGTGTCTGGAAGGGAGGTAGGAAGATAAGGTCGGAAGGATGGTTTGGGGCAGGAAGGCTTACCTGCTGTGGATGTTCCTCTCTGGAAAGCAGTGAGGAGTCATGAAAGGTCTGAAACAGTGGTGAGGAGGCCCAGAGCTCGGAGCTGAGAGCACCCAGCCCAGAGCAGGGGCTCCATGGCTGTTTGTTGAGTGACTGCCTTGCTGACAGTTCACACATGTGTCCTCTCCCCTGCCTGGTATCATGAGGGGCCTGTGGTCTCCACCAGCTGCTGAAGTAAGGACAGAATTGCTTGGGACCGTGTGACATCAGAGGGTTGCCCAATAGCGTCTTTTTCAGGGAGGGGGTGAGAGAAGGGGAGAGTCAGAAAACAAGTGCTCACAGAGAAAGGGAGAGCATAAGCCAGTCAGAGGCTTGTGCCTTCATTCATTCATTCATTCAACACTGTTTATTGAAGGGCTATGATGTTCCAGAGACTTTTCCAGGCACTGGGATAAAGAAGAAAACTGAAAGGAAGGAGATCTCTACTCTCATGAAATAGATTTTTGTAACTCAGGGCAGATAATAAAAAACAAAAAGCAAATGTATGACGTGAAGTGCTGGTAGGTGCTGTGTTGAGAAATACACCATAGGAGGGGGTCGGGGAGTGTGGTGGTTAGGGTGGGTGTTGCTGTTTATAGAGGTCTCGATGAGTAGCTGGCCTCTGGGAAGAGACCTGAGAGAGGAGAGGAGGGCGTTCCAGGCAGAGAGAGCGCCCAGCGTGAAAGCCTACAGATGGCAGTGTGCTTACATGCACAAGGGAAGGAAGTGGGTGGCCAGAGCAGGGGGCCGGAGGGACGAGCGAGGGGACGGGGACGAGCCAGGTCATGAAGGGCCTTGAGAGCCAAGGTCAGGAGTTAAACCACACCCTAAGTGAAATGGAAGGCCGTGGCAGGGTGTGAGCAGAGGAAAGACTTCTGTTTTAGGAGGGTCGCTCGGGCTGCTGTGGGAGGGCCAAGGTGGGGTCGGGACCAGGAGAGGGATGAAGGGGTCTCGGGCTAGGGTGGTGACAGGGATGGCACTGCTGGATTCTGGGTTTCCTGAGGATTGGATGTGGGTATGAGAGAGAGAGCAGTCAGGCAGATGGGAGGGTGGGGTTGCCATCTGTGTGATCAGAGGATCCCGGGCACCCTAGTGTGTGCATCATGTGGTTCTGAGCTTCTGTTCTGGCCCCACCGCTGTTGAGCTGGGCCAGGGCACTAAGCTCTCTCTGTGCCTCAGGTTTCTCATCTGTAAAATGGGGATAGTATTGGCCCCCTGACAGAGTTGTTGTGAGGATACAGACGTGGTATGTAAAAGTACTGACCCGTGGGAGGTGCCCAGTGTATGTGGGTATTCTTAGAAGTCACCACTTTCCAAGGGAGCTTCACACAGGAAAAGAGCAGAGTGTGGTGGAGGTCCACCCAGGATGGAGTTGGGTCAGCGTGGGTACTGTAGGGTGAACTCCTGGCACTTCTTCACAGACCAAGGGGCAGATAGAGTCCATCATGAGCCCCAAGTTAGACAGAGTCTTATGCCTGAATGGAGAGTCCTCACAGGGAGTGTCTGCCAGCCAAAGAGGCGGGCAGCTTTCACCTGTGGGGCTGAGCCAGCTGTTGGTGACCTGGGCTGTGGAACACTGATAGCCTAGTGTGGCAGTAACCAAGGGTGTGTGTGTGCATGCACACTCACAAACACACGTGTGTAATGGTGAGAGGCAAATGGAAGGAGGAAAAAGTTCATTAGAGTTTGGATTTTGTCCTCTAGGGAAGGGGGAACTCGGAAGGTTTGCGCAGCTGGCCTAGTATGGTAAGACTGATTTTAGGAAGATATCTGGAGAGCTGGGTGTTCACATTGAATCTGCTCATGTTCTGATTCGTTCTGATGAGGCCCGACTGGATGGATGGCCCCATGCTACCCCTTAGATGGTTCTGATTATGCTAAGCCAGTCCTGACTAGTCAAGCTGGACCAGACAGAATTGAAGCAGATTTTTAGGCAGTAAAGCAACTGTGACTTCATTTAAAAAATAAAAATGAAATAACTTAATATTCTGTGTGGGCCCTGAATGTAGAGATCAAAGGAAGCACGGAGTATGGTTTTAAACATTTACCTCACAGATCAACCTGAGTTCTGGTCTTGTCATTAGCTTCCTGACCCCTGGGCTCTCCAGAAAGGACTTTGGGGGAGGAGTCCAGAGAAGGGAGGTGACCTCTAGTTTACACATCACGCTGTGGGTAGATTTTCCATGTGACTGAAATGAAAAGACTGAAAATGGTTAAGGATTGAAGGGGCCAAAAGCTTACAGAATTCCAGGTGGCCGCAGGATGACGAACTAGGGTCTGAGTCATTGTGTAGTTCTTGGAATGTTCCCACTTAGGTGTCTCAGCCAGAATCGGAGAGA
The DNA here is from genome assembly GCF_020826845.1 of Diceros bicornis minor. Taxonomy (NCBI): domain Eukaryota; kingdom Metazoa; phylum Chordata; class Mammalia; order Perissodactyla; family Rhinocerotidae; genus Diceros; species Diceros bicornis. The sequence goes on from NC_080744.1 coordinate 78,898,000, forward strand.
GTGCAGTGCTTCCTCGTGAAGCCTGTCTGAGGCGTTGCGTCTGCCAAGGAAGTGCCAACATCTCTCAAGTGAGGCAAGATGGGAGGAACCTCCTGACGGCCTGCCTGGCTGTGTAAATTCTTAAGTCTCAGAAGCGCAGGAGAGCTTTTACTGCTTATTCCAGTTGAAATGTGATTTTCAGACTGGGCGACTTTACGTTCTGTTTCTTCTCATGTTCTCCTTAATGTAGCAGAATAATATTAAACCCTTCCCGTTATCCTGCAAAACCCAAATAATACAACGCACACCACACAGCCTGGCGTGAAACAACCGCAGATGCACATGCCCAGGATTTTGAAAGTAATACACAGAGACACATATTTTCTGATCTCTATTATTATTATTACTACCACTATTTTTAAAGGAACATTTTGGAAGCACGCTTCACTTTTTCTATGTAGTAAAGACCAGGTCGACCTCTTGTCACATTTAAAGTATCCTGCAAAATCCATCCTAATGTCTTATAATTCTAAGTCATCAGGAAGGCTACTTTCAGAAGACTTCATACAAGATGAGGGAGGGAGAGAGAGAGCCCCACCCTCAGTGGGGAAGTGCCAAGAACAGGTCTGAGATGTGGTAACTCAAATATTGGCTGTTGAGTGTAATGGTGAGAGGCAAAAGCCCCAAAAAGAGGGGCTTGGAAAGTGTGTGGGATCAGAGGTTCTGCTTCTGGGAGAGGAAGGTTCCTTGGAAAGTGGAGTGTCCCCTGGAGGCATGATGTGAAAGGGGGGAAGGAGTCAGCTGGGGGTGAGGAACTTAGTGAAACAACTAAGCATCAAGGAATAAGAATGAGAAAGACCAAAAAAGGGAGACGCGAGAGAAGAGAAGGAGGAAGAAGAGGGGAAAGGGGATGGAGGGGAGGAAAATATCTGCCACTTAATAAAGAAATTATACTTCAGAATCCTTAGAGAAGAGAACATGACTGAACTGAGTTTCTAAGCAAGTGCACAAATCCCTTCCCACTTCCTGCACCCCACGATCTCCTGCTACGGGCAAACTGGAGGGTGTAACTAAGATAAATATAAATTTAAACAAACCTAGCACCCATACAACATTACCGTAAGAAAAAAGAATAGAAACGAGTCACAAAACATTTAGGCATATGAAAACAGTCAAGAAATGGAGGGACATACATGAAATATAATTAACAAGCAGTGGCGAATGTGACAAAAACCACCACGACTCAGGAATTCAAAATATTAGACTAGAAATGGATAAACAACAGGGGGTATGAAATGGGAGCTTATTAAACTCCGGAAAGGAAGAAAAAAAGAAAATCATCTCTGAAATTCATAGTAAATGATAAGGTGCCCAAGGGGACAGTAGTTGCAGCGGAAAGTACAGTAAGGTTAGAAACAAAAGGACTCGAGAAAATAAAACAGAAATAAAGAAAGAGATGGAAAAGCCAAAAACAAAGTGGCAGTGGGAAAAATAGCCAGTGTCCCTCTATGGGAGACCCTGAAGAAGCAAAGCAAAGCAATGGAATAGCACTAAAATCTAGAACTGTAATTCAAGAAAACTTCGCTGAAATAAAATAAGATCTAAATCTACATGGAAATAGTCCACGATCATTCTGGGATTGGTCAACTGGAACTTGTGCTCTAAAGCTATTAGACTCCGAAGATGAAGATAACATCAGCTGGGCCTCCAGGCCACATGACCAAGTTACCTTCAAAGGAAAGAAAATCAGGTTGGCAGCTGACTTTGTGACGGCAGCATCCAAAGGAAGACAGCAGTGGCGCAAGCTGTTCAAGAAACTCAAGAAGAGAAAGTGTGAGCTAAGGATTTTATATCCAGCCAACTGTCCTTTACGTATCAAGATTTTAGAAAAACAGTTGAAAGAGGCAAGAGCTAAAAGAATATTGTACCCACCAGCCCTATTAAAGAATCTGCTAGAATCAGTGGTATGTCAGGGGTGGCAGAGTAATCTGCTCTGGACACAGACCATAAGGAGTTGCATCATCAGCAGGTAATTTAAAAACAATAACAAAACACTCTAAAAGTCCGTCTGCTTTCTCTTATTACTATGCTCCAGCACTGTTAAAGAATGTTAGTCGAAAAATGCCACTCCTGGAAAAAAACCTTCTGTTGGTCTAATTTCTAAGCAATTTTTCCTATTACTGTTGCATTTTAGTAATGTGTATAAGCTTCAAATCAGCACATTTGTATTACTTATGCTATAATAAACATGGCATTGTACATGGCAGTTACTTTGCATAACTCCCAATTTATATGTAGTCATCCTCTGAGATGCGTAGACTCAGGTACACAAGTATATTTTGAGAGTAAGTTCATAACAGTTCAGAATCATTCAAGCTCCCTTCATGTACAGGCTCTGTACACACATTCCTGTGTTTAATTATGGATTTAGAAATAAGCGATGATGGCACAATAATTGTAAAGACAAAGAAACAGAACTTGCGTTTCTTCAATTCTGTCATTCTGTGTGACTGCTTGGAATTTTTATTTGTGTTTAAAATTAAAACAGTAAAACAGAGTACAGACAGTGAGGTGTAATATTTTGGTTTGATAAAATAGTGGATGCAGGAAATGTTTTACTGAATTTGAATTATATCTTTAAAACATTCATTTTTGAAAATAAATTTTTTTTTAAATTACAGAGCAAATCAAGGAAATAATGATTATACTGGTTATCATATGATAATTACTGAAAATATTTTTATCATAGAGAGGATGGAGGTATTAAAAATGATCCACTCTGGGTGTCCAATATATTATATATGCCGCATAGTAGAAGACAAATTTCATTCCGTTAAAAGATGATTCAGGAAACGTTGGCAACAGCACTGGTAGTGAGTATTAAATATGTTTTTTAATTGTATATTTAACACTAAAACAAGGTAAGGATAAATGTGGAAGAAAAGATATAAATACTATGTATACTGACAAAATAGAGACAATCAATGGAAATAGTAGTGAGAAAGAGGAGAGTAGAGGAGGTTCATGATTGTCCTGCAGGTAGGAAAGTGAGGTCAAGGATAACATTGAGAGCTGACAGATTGGATGTAAGAGGTGTTGGTAAAAGGATAAGCCCCGAAACAAAAATTTCTTTGGGTATTCTTCCTAAATACCCAAAGAAATAACAAAACAAAACAAAATAAAGTCTTAAAGGAGTAAAGACAGCAGACCGCATAGTGAAATACACATAGTAACTGTAACACAGAAGGACAGAGCTGAGATCAAATGTACCAGCCACATCTATGAATTTAAGTGGATTTAATCCACCTATGAAAAGAAAAGACCTCAGACTAGCTCACGCAGTGGCACTCAACTCTGTGCTGTGTAAGAGTCACACCTAAAACAGAGTGCTTGAGAAAGGCCGGAAGTGACAGGAGGGCGTATGAAAACGAAGCCAACAGAAAGAAAAAGAAATCAGGGGTTTCGATCCAGATTTCAATCAAGGTAGAATTCAGGCCAAAAACATGAAATGAAGCAAAGAAGGCCACTGTGTAATCCTAAAGGCTGCAGTTTGCAGAGCAGATGTAATAATTGTGGTTATGAATGCCGCGCAGAACATCAAAGAACCTCCATGAAGCAGAGACCACACATGAGGCAGGAGACATGGAGAGAAACACTCTAATTCCAGAGACTCTATGTGAAGGGGAGAAAGGAGTATGTCCCCAGCATACCAGACTTTGTACCGTGATACTAGAGAATACAACTTTGTTTCAAGAATGCATGGAACATTTATGAAAGTTGACATATATTAGGTTACAAAGAAAACCTCAGTAAATTCTGTAACGTAGAAATGATACAGACAACATTCTGTCATCACAATGCAATAAAACTAGAAGCTAATCATAAGATAAAAAACAAAAAGGCCCTTCAGCTTGGAAAATTACAAGATTAAACTCTATAAATACATCAATCTATGAGATACACATAAAGCTGTGGTTACAGCCTTAAAATAAACAATAAACAAATTAATGTGTTGAACATCCAACTCAAAATGTTAGGTAAAACAACCAAATAAACTGAATGAGAGCAGAATGACAGAAATGAGTAAAGTTGGAAATTAATGAATTAGAACAGAGAAAAACAATAGAACTAATAAACACAAAATGTTGATTCTTAGAAAAAAAATCAAGTGGACAAACCGCTATGTGACTTAATTATGAGCGCGCGAGAGAGCATGCACAAATATGCAAAATAAGAAATGACAATAGGGAAATCATCAACAAAATAGAGCACGACAAAACAAAACAAAACAAAACATTAGAAGCTACTTTTTACAATGCTGTGCAAATAAATGTGAAGACCTGGATAAAAAGGGTACTTCTCTAGAAAAATGTAATCATCCAGACTGACTCCAGTAGACCCGTAAAGTTTAAACAAACCAATGTCCACTGAAAAAAACGGAAAGATCTCCAAACCTATATAGCTTCACAGGAAAATTCTATTAAATCTTCAAAGAACGGATAATCTCAGTGCTGCTTAAGTTATTCTGCAGCATAGAAAAATATGGAAATCTCAAGATTATTTGATAAAAGAAACCTACACCCCAGTCTGTCTTAGCAATATTAATGTAAAATTCCTCAATAAAATGTTGGTAGGGAGAACCTTTTAAAAAATGGTTTGGGATGACTGGATAGCTGAATTGGGGAAACTCAGTCTTTCCTCCCGTGTGTCTGTCTCCTTTACTCTCACACAGCTACCACACTCGCAATACCTCTGACACCAGATGTGTGGGGTTTTTCCCACACCAAGCAATTCTTTGCAACACCAGCTGCACTCAGCTGCAATTTAACTCAATTCTAACACTATCTACCTGAAGATAGTGTCAGATTGTACAGGTTAAGGGCTTAGTCCTATGAAATTGCTCCTAACCCGCTTCAGATGTCAGTTGCAAGTCCAGGTTGTCACCTGTGCTTCTGACTGCATTAGGGGAAAAAAAACTTTCACATGATGGGGTCAACACCTTAAGCAAAGTGAAAAACCAAATAATAAACCAGGAAAAAAGTAATTGCAACTTAAGTCACAGAGTTCATTTCCCTAAAATATAAAGGGTTAACAAAAATTACCAAGACCAGACCAAAAACCCAATAGAAAATGGATAACAAGATGTGGGTAGTTTACAGATAAATAAAAGCAAATGGTTTTTTAAGTGTATGAAAAGATGTTCAACCTCTCATGTCAGAGAAATAGAAATTAATATTTTGCCAAGATTCCGCTTCTCACTGGTTAGGTTGGCAAAAATCCAAGTTTGACAGCACTCTCTGTTGTTCAGGTTGTAGAGAAGTACAAAGCGCTCCAGCCCCTGGACACATGCACCCCAATAGATCTGCAGTGACCCAGACTCAGCCATCACACCTCCATGAATTTACTTGGAAGACAAAACCCCAAATAACAACATGCTCATAGCATATGGAGACCTTATTTTAGTAGGTCTTCTTTTATGTTTTTGCATAAAGTAATAGGTATTTTTCTGTAAAGGTCTTGTATTTTTTTACATTAGATTGATTCCTAGGTATCTATTTTGGGCTACTGTCCAGGTGGCGTCTCTTTGGAAATGACCTTTTATGATCGTTGTTGGGTTTGTGTTTGACCGCTGTCCAGGAGCCTTGCTGAGTAGTTTGTAGAGTCTCTTGGATTTTCTCTGGGGCCAGTGTGTCCTCTGCAAATAATACCAGTTAGATTTCATCCATTTCAGTCCTTGTCCTTTGATTTCTTTTTGTTTTCTTATTTGTTTGGTCAGGAGTGACGGGAGAACGTTAAGCAGAAGCAGTGATGCTGCGAATTCTTTTCTTACTCCTTCCTGCGGGGCCGTATCTAATGGTCCACCATTAAGTAGGGTGTTTGTTGTGGGCTTATGGGAGATGCTCACTTTATGCTAAGGAAGACCCCTCTGGTCCTCATTTGCTAAGAGTTTTTTCCCTCTTTTATTATGAATGCATGTTGGATTTTATGAAATGGTTTTTCTGCATCGATTGAGATGATCTGTTAATGTGATGACTTATGTGATTGCATTAATAGCTTTTCTAATATTACACGAACTTGACATTTCCGGGATAAACCCATACTTCATCGTGATGTGTGTGCTTAGAAATTGCTGGGTTCACTTGGCTAATGTTTTGTATATTTGCATCTATGTTTATAAGTGAGTTTGCCCTATAATTTACGTTTCTCATTCTGTCTTTCTTTGGCTTTGGTACAGAGGTTATTTTGGACACATAACGTTCAGCATCACCCTTTTCTGGAGAGCGATTCACAGGAGACAGGTGATCTGTTGCTTAATGGTCTTGTTGAAGCTCACCTGGAGCACCTTCCAGTCCTGGTGGATTACTAGTGGGCAGGGTTCTAACCTTAAAAGTTAAAGTCTATTTAGAATGCAGAAACAAACCTCACCTCACTGGTTGGTTTTCTTCAACATTACTATTTTTCTTCCTGTTTGTGAGTGTGAGAGCCCCCCTTTCCCCCCCGATTCTCCTAACCAAGTGAATAGTCCTGAATAGGGCCTTGCTCCCTGCCTGGGATGCTCGAAGTGGGAGTTTCCTGATTCCATCGGCTGGAAGTCAGCCTCCTGCTGTCCTGTGAAGGAGATGAATGCTGGATGTGAGAGACACTGGTTCATTAAGAAAAAAAGTGTAGAGTGCGCTCAGCTGCCGGGGTGCTGGGGGCTGCTTCCACGTTCTCTAGGTGACTTCTGTCCAGCACATCAGCCCCCTGGAACATTCTGGAGTTGGGGAAAGTAAGGCACTTTCAGGATGTGTGCGTGTTTCGGCTCCTTCCTGGTCCTGTATGCTTCAAGCACACGACCTTTCTAGAAGATGCCTTGTTGCCTAGCTTAGAAATGCTGAGCAGCACACAGAAAGGAGAACTTTACTGACTGGCTGCCACCTCTCTCTCAAACAGTGGAAAGTTGGGGCAGTTGGACCCACTTACCTGTCTGTCCCATCTGCAGTCGAGAGGCAGGAAGAACAGCTCGGGCTGTGGACTTGGCAGACCACAGTTCAAATCCCAGCTCTGACACCCAGGAGCTGCGTGACTGTGCAGACAGGACTCGACCACTCTGAGCCCCATCGTCCGAAGCTGACACATGAGGAAAAGAAAAGAAAAATCTGTTTCAAAAGGATGTGGTGAGAACAAGCTGTGAAGGCTGTTGTGAAAGGCTGGTGTGGTCTGGGGGGTTGCTGTCTGTTCTCCCTCCCTCTGCTCCCTGCTTCCCTCTGACTCAAAGGTGAGGGCCTGGTCTCTCTTGGGCCTTTGCCCAAAGAAGGCTTGGATATGCACCAGCTTGTTCATGTCACTTACCCAGCTTATCTTTACCATGCTGTAGTCCAGGAGTTGTAAGCAGCTTCACCTTCATTGTCAGATAACAAGGAGCCACCTGTGGTCATCTTTGCTTGGATGGCCCAGTGTTCTGAGCTCTGGTGTTCTTTGAAGCATGGCTGAGTGTTCTGAAGTGTGGGGAAGGGGATGCCACCCAAAGTTAATGGGGCCAGGGGCCAGGGCAGCTGTGAGTCTTCCTGGGGCACACCTCAGGAGTGGGGTTGGAGTATTTTAATGATGGAGCTCTCAGGTCCAGCTGTTGGGTGGTGAAGCCCGTTTGGAGCGCACACAAGGGAGCCGAGATTGCTAATGTTCTAGAAAGGGGATTTTTTTCTCACCTTCCTTTATACCATAAAAGAGCTGGTTTGGCAGCTTGTGAGCTGTAACAGCATCAACCATGAGGATCTTTGTGGTCTTGATTTTGAGATCCGTGCCCCTTCACGGTAATTGGCAGGTCCATTCTGGAATGGAAGAACACCCAGTTTCCTTCTCTGCAATGTGAAATGCAGTAGGCAGTAGAGAAGATTCTGCTCGCACCAGGAGTTGCACTGCATTTTCCCAAACACATTGAGACTTGGGCCAGAACTGCCTAATGGGCCAAAGCGTTTGATTAGTGCAAAGGGCTCTGTGCCTGGCAGATCAGGGAACATTAAGATCTTAAAATCTGATGGGTCTGACACCGCTGCTCACTGTGGCTTCAGTGAGCCCGCGGTTGCAGCAATAGCTGTGACCTGCTCCTCTTCTCAGAAGTTCGAAAGGTGAGTTCTGAGCACCTGCCTGGCTGCACTGCCTGTATCTCCCCATCCACGCCTCCTGCCTGGCTCAGGATCCCCTCTGGCTCTTCTCACCCCTCTCTCCCCTGTCCTGGTCTCTCCGTGGCTCCTCCTCTATGGGGCCTGCCTTTGCCCTGGTTTTCCTCTTACCAGTCCTCTCCTGTCGTTGGCCCTTCTGCCCTGTCCCTCACTTCATATCCCAGCCCATATCCCCTCCTGGTCCCTGGTCCCCTCCTGTCAACATGGAGAGCAAACAGTGTCTGATGGAATCTCCTTTGGGCCTTTGTTCTGTTCTTTTTTGTGTGTGTATGAGGGAGATTAGCCCCGAGCTAACATCCATTGCCAATCCTCTTTTTGCTGAGGCAAATTGGCCCTGGGCTAACATCCGTGCCCATCTTCCTCTAATTTATATGGGACGCCTGCCATAGCATGGCTTGATAAGCGGTGCGTTGGTCTGTGCCTGGGATCCGAACCTGCGAACCCTGGGCCGCTGAAGCGAAGTGCAGGAACTTAACCATTATGCTACCAGGCCAGCCCCACTTTGTTCTGTTTTGAGCCAGTCAGCCCCTACCTGGCCAGGTGTGTGTTCTTTCTAATGTCATTTAATTCGTCCTCCACAGCGCTCTGTTGCTCGCTCCATTCGGGGGTTACAGGGCCTCGTCAGCTTTGCAGGACCATCGGCTGTTCTCAGGGCAGCATGGCTTCTCTGGGGGCACCGGGTGGGGAAGGTCCTGAGGGGGAGCCCTGTGTTTCTTCTTCTCAAATCTTTCCGAGACCCCCCTCGCCGTCTCTGTTGGCAGGTGGCTGTCAGTCCTCACTGGGCAGTCTCAAGTGTACAATCCTGCCTCACCACCCTGAGCCCCTCCCTGGATGTCAGGTCTTGGAGCAGGTCCTGTGTTCATTGGTCTATCCATTTGTCCGTCAAACACTAGTGGGCAGACATATGCTTTGTGTATCAGGGTGGTCCAACCCGTCCCACCCTCACCCCCAGACCCCCAGCTCCCACAGCTGTGCCACCTGAGGGCCACTGGGCCACAGTTGAACAGAAGCTGCTGCGGCGCAGCCTCCGTGTGTGGAAGGCCCCGGGCCAGGCTCAGGTGCTGGCACAGGCAGGGGAGGTCCTGGTAGGGCTCACCTTTGCTCATTGGTGTGGTGAGATGTGTGCTCTCCATTCTACTTGAACACCTTCTACCCCCAGCAGCCAGCCCCGCCTTCTGATGTGGCCAAGATAGAAAGCCAGTGCCCTTTTCGTATCAGAAACAGGGTGGGTGTCTCTCTGAGGCCTCACTAGGGAGAAGCTGGGACACGAAAGTGGGAGACACATCCTGTCCTTCTGCCACCCGCCTCAGGGTTTGGAGGAACGACACATGGCACCAGTATGTGCTGCAGAGCCATGGGAGGAGGCGGGGACTGTTCTGGGTGACCTGGGAGGGTGCATTGGCATCCAGGCAGGGGAGGGGCTAGTCTAAGGTGGTGGGGTGGGCAGTGATGCTGCCAGAGGGGGGTCGGCCCGACCTGCCAGTTTGGACACATGGAAGGGCTGGTGAGTTGTGGGGGGGTGGGGGTGGACCGGGTAGGGGGGAGGTCTGAGGGCAGAGAGCAGGTGGGATGCTCTATGATGGAGGAGAGGCTGACTAAAGAGACATCGGAGCACAGCTCCTCAAGGTTGCATGTGACTCTTGTGGGTTTCCGGAACCTTCAGCTTTGCTGCCAGTGGGCTCTTCCTGTTGGGCTGTCGTAAAGCCCGGCACGGTGTGAGTCCCAAGTGTGGGCTCCTCTCCGTGCGGATGGCTGCTCTGCGGAGGCCTGCAGGGCCTTGGGCAGCTCGAAGCTCCTGCTTTCCTGGCATCACCTGGGTCCCGGGGAGAGCCTGGGCTTGCCGCACGTCACCAGGCCTGTGTGAGCAGATGGTGTTCCGCGTGGCACAGTTTCTCGGGAGGGAGGCTCAGTGCAGGGTGAAGTGAACCCAGGGCTCTCTGACCCTGTAGATTTGGCCCCAGCTGTGACTCTGGGCAAGTCACCTACCTCTCCATCCTCAGATCTAAAGCAGGCATTGGGGTCAAGACATGATTTTGTTGATCCTTCCTTGGGTCTTTGTGTCAATCACTAAGAAAGAAAGAGAGAAAGAGAGTGAGAGAGAGAGAGAGGGAGAGGGAAAGAGAGGGAGAGGGAGGGAGGGAGGAGAAGCAAGCCATCACAACCACCAGGGCAGTGCATATTTATGAGGCTAATTAAGAGCCCATTTCTGTCTGAAAGCTGCCTTGAGATTTTCTTTAAGCACAAAAATGTAAGCCAGGGTCAGAGCTGTCTCTCAGAAAGAGGGAGATGGTGCAGAAATGTTCGGTGTAAGTTGTGCTGTTTAGTCTACACATTTGGTAGAATCCCCACTGACCATTTAGGCTTGTCCTGTTGGTTTTGGAGAAGTAAAAAATATCTGATTGAGTTAAATCTAATTTCTGCTAGATTTTGATTGTGTAAGGCTTGAATAGTGGATCTGCCTCCAAATTTGTAAAGAATTAAGGATTTTGTGTAAACCACAGTGAACACAGCCCAGGATTTTGGCACAAGGTGCGACTTAATGCAACATAACTGAGCTTTCATTCTCCTGCTTTCTGGGCTGACAAAGTCACGTTACCTCCCTGGGCCTCAGTTTCCTCATCTGTTAAGACACTTGATGTGAGTAACAGAAAACCCATCCCACAGTGACATAAACTTTTTCTCGTGTAATAGAAAAGTCCAGATGGATGGCTTCAGGCAAGGCTTGATCTAGCAGCTTGCCCTTTTTATCATGGGTCCAGTTTCTTTCTCTCAGCTCTCTCTTCTATTCTATTAGCTTCATCCTAAGGCTGGTTTAGTAAGCATATTCTGATTGTGCATATTTCTGCTTTGGCAATAGAGGGTTTATATTTGGTCCTCAAAGTACTCATGTTTTATTTAAAGTCCAGTTATGGGAAAATAAATTGATAAGGATGGACCAAAACAAAACAGTAAATTATGATAAAACAAGACTGGAAAGAGGCATTTGACAACCACGATCACCTCAAGGACATGCTGATGATATATTGAGAGTACACTTCCTTCCCAACCTCCATGGGATCATTGCATGCCTGCCTGTGGGGCTGGTATCCAGCCTGCTCTGTAGGAGCAGAATTAGAGACCTCAGTAATTGGCCAGGTTGTGATGACTCCAAGTTGTAGTGATCTGTATGTAAAAATGAAAACCATAATGAAATACATCATTAAAACCAATGGCCGCCTTGCATGTGGGTTAAGGTCCTGGCACCTACGAGGTCATAGGTGTATCAGAGTGGGGGTCAACTTGGTGAAACAGAAAGTTCATTGCATGCTGTCCACCCCTGTCCCCACTGCAAGTGGGCTGTGGCATTCCCTGGTGCAGATCCTGGAGTGACAACACTATGTCTCTCTTTTAATGGGCTTGGATTACCTGCCAGAAGTCTGAGGTTTGGTAGGTGTAAACATTTCCGTAGACACTTCCAGCCCAGCCACCGTCTCCCTGTGTGTTTCGCCTGGCCGTTGTGTGGGGAGGGATATGCGAGATGATCCTTGCTTGAGTAGAGCCCTATTTGGAAAGTGAAATTCATTTCCTTGCCTTTATTTTCCAGATGAGAGGCTGTGTATTAGTGGGTGTGTGTGTGGTGAGTAACTGGTTTTAGTGTTGATATGGATGACACTGCTAGGATCCTGTTCTAATATTCAGTTTTGGGGCCACCATGGCAATTTTGTTTCTTTTCAGCTTTTGCCAACTCTTTATTTTCTAGAGTCTCTTCTAGCTAACTTAAAAAACCCAAAGGCGACTTTGACTTTTCTCGTAGAGGCTGGTGTGAGATGCGGAAGGCCCGGGGTATGTGGTGCAGTGAACAGGTGGCCTCTGGGGGGATGTGACCTCATGGACCCCCCCGTCCCTCAGCAGCATGCGAGGGAGCCACCGCATCACTCTCAGGATGGGTCAGAGGAGCCCAGCCTGGGGACAGCTCTGTGGCATCTGAGCTCCTTCCTTCACCAGGTGGGGACCCCCCTCCAGTACCCCCAAGACAGAATCCTGTCTTCTCCTGGGAAACCCATGACTGGGGAGGGTGTGGCCCAGGGAATGTGTAGGAAGGGCTTTCAGAGTAGTTTAACGGGAGTTTGTAATCTAAGCACCCAGGCCATTCTGCGGCTCCCGCCCTTGGCCAGGGTCTTGCTAGGGTGGTGTTAGGAGGGTCCTGTATGTGTGGTGCTAGGAGGCCCCTGATCTGCCTCGGGAACCTGCCTCTGCCTGGTTAATGAGCTTCCTTTCTGAAAATGCAGCATCCTAGGAAGGCATCTGTACTCCCATGCTTTGGTATGAGGTGTGCTCTCAGCTGCTTGGAGTTTGGCTGCTGTGGGGTGCAAAGGTGCAAGGTGGGGGATCCTGGAATCGGGTAGTGGAGCCCCCCTGTGTGCCAGGTGCTGTGCTGGGGGCTGTGGATGCAGACCTGAGTCTGGGGGCTGCCCTCTGAGGGGCTCATGGTGGGTGGTAAACGAATACCTGGGGCTATGAGTGCTGAGGGATGGGGTGGGAGAGAGAGCGGGTCGGCAGCAGGGGTCTGATGGCTTTACAAGAAGAGCCAGTATGCATTTCCCACTTAGCTCCTGCTGGCCCCTCATTTAAGCGTCACAGCAACCTCATGACGGAGGTTCACAGGAGACTATTCTCCTCATTTCACAGCTGAGGAAACTGAGGCTCAAGGTCATGGAGCTCCTGAGTCCTGAGCCAGCATCCACCCGCAGGCCCCCTGACTTGGTTTCCTCCCCGGGAGGGTCCACTATTGTCCTGAGAGCCGAGGAGGGACTACGGGAGCTCCAGGTTCCTCTGGGGGCTCCTCTGTTTCTGATGCAGAGCCTGGGGTTCAGAGTGGTGGAGGGACGCCCTGTGGTCCCAGCTCATAAGCAGAGAGGCGGGAGCTGAAGTTGGGTCTTGGCCTTAGAAGCCCGGCTGTCTTACTGCCTCCTGCCATCTCAAGGGGAGAAGGGGGAGAGCAGCCTGGGATGCAGTGCAGCTCCGTGCTCTGACGCCTCCATTGCAGGGCTGCCCCAGCTCTCCAGGACATGCTTGAAGGCCAAGCTTGAGGTGGCGATGGCAGGGAAGTTTGGGGGCATCACGCCCTTTGGGCTCGTGTCGGAGCCGGGCCTTGACTGGCTGGGAAAAGAGAAGGAGAAGGAGGCAGAGGGAGGCCCTTGGGCTCCCTGGTCCTGAGTGGCCGAGTGTGGCCTGTCCAGCCCGTGCCCCGCCCTGCAAGGTGACAGTCCAGCATTGCCGGGCACGGGGGCTTCTGCCTCCCCTGCACCATCTTTGGTGCTTCCATGGGTGTCTCCAACATTGCACACGTTCCCTTCGCCATTTGCATTTCTCACCACATCCTCTGCCTCCCTTTGTCCACAAGGACCAGCTGGAGAGCAGTGAGTGATGAGATCAAACACAGGCGCATCCAGATTCTCAGTGGTCCTTCTCCCAGCAAGTCAGAGTCAGAAGCAGAGCACTAAAAGGGTGGCTTAAACTCCCTGTCACCTCAACTGAGTGTTTTTTTAAAAAAAGAAAGCCAGTTCCGAATATATTAGGCATTATTGTTGCTTCAGGTGTCACTTCATGGTGAGAAAAGTGGTTGTTTGAATTAAAATGGATTTTGGATATAGTTCTCCTTTGAATGAGTAAATTGAGGGAAATAGCACATGTTGTGAGATTTTGGATTTAGGCTCTTAAAGAGGATTTAAAATAAGTGGTCTTGAGTAGTTCTGTGGTGGTTCTTCAGGACTGATACGGACTGGGTCTGCCAGACTTAACTGGTTCTGACTGCTTTTACTGAATCAGTTGACTCTGACCAGCTCAACGCTTCTAAGGAATGAAATGCACTTCTGCTTCCTCTGGAGCCTGAAGGAGAGAGACAGATGGACAAACACACGCACACAGAGAGAGAGAGAGAGAGAGAGAGAGAGAGAGAGACATGATATTGACCAGATCCTGGTTTCTGGGTAACCCCACTCTTCTCTCTCAAGAGCAGTTAAGGAGGTGGACCACCCAGAGTGTTGTCAGACACCCCGCTCCCTGCAGGGCCCACCAGAGGAATGTGCTAGCCTGCCTCTCGGGCTTAGGCACACACTCTCTTAGCCTAAAAACGTCTCCCTATTTTAATATGTTAATAGAGCATATCCTTCTGCCCCCTCCTCCCCTGCCCAATCACAACTTGCCATGACTCTCCACCCCTTAGATGGAGCTTTCCTGAGTTCCTTATGTCTCTGAGAAGAGAAGCCATTCCCAGATCACCCAAAAGGATGAAGTGCTTGCCTGTTGTGTGTCCCTGTCTTTTACTATCCACCATTTGCAACTGTTAACCTAATTCAAGTCTTTTGGATTAAATTTTTATTGTAAAATATTTGGCATACAAAAAGGTAAAAAGAATAATGGGATGAACACCTATGTCCCCAGAATCTGCCTAAGGTAGAAAAATTATCATATCGGTTATCTATCTATTTTTGTGTAACCAATTATACCAAAACTTAGTGGTGTAAAACGATGAACATTTATCATCTCATACATAGAGTTTGTGGGTCAGGAATCTGGGAGCAGCTCGGCTGGATGATTCTGGCTCAGGGTCAAGATGTGGGCCAGGCCTGCAGTCATCTGAAGGCTTGACTGGGCTGGAGGATCCACTTCTGAGATGTGCTTCACATGGCGGTTGGCAGGAGGCCTTAGTTCTTCAGCACATGGACCTCTCCATAGTGCTGCTTGAGTGTCCTCACAATGTGGCAGCCGGCTTCCCCCAGAGGGAGTGATCCGAGAGAGAGCTGCAAGGATACTGTGATGCCTTTTATGACCTAGTCTCATCAGTCGCTCATCATCCCTTCTGCCTCCTCTGTTCACTACAAGCAAGTTGCTAAGCCCAGCCCACTCAAGAGAGGGGAATTAGGCTCTGCCTTTTGAAGGGAGTGTCCAAGAATTTGTGGACTTATTTCAAACCATCACAATTACCAGTATAGCTGGAGCCCCTCCCCGGTTGCATCTCCTTGTCTTCCACACAGAGGTAACTATTGTTAAAGTTTGGTGTGTGATTATCACTTACTACGTTTGTAAGTATACCTACGCCTGTTGTTTTTGCATGTCTTTAAGCATTATGTAAATGATATCAAATTGAATTTTTTTTTCATAGCTTGTCTTTGTTGCCTCACATTACAGTCATGAGCCATGTAATGATGTTTTGGTCATATAGGATGGTGGTCCCATAAGATTAGTATCATGTAGCCTAGGTGTGTAGCAGGCTGTCACATCTAGGCTTGTGTGAGTACACTCTATCATGTTCACATGATGAGAAGACAAAATCACCTAGGACGCATTTCTCAGAACATATCCTCGTCATTAAACAACACATGACTGTGTGTTTGAGCGATTCATCCATGTGAAAACGTGTAGCTATAGTTCCTACCTGTTCACTGCTGTGTAGTATTTCATTGTAGGAACATAACACTATCTGTCCATTCTCCATTGGTAGATGTTTAGATGGTTTCCGGTTTCTTGCTGCTACAAACAAGGCTATTAGGAATATTCGTGTGTGTGTCTCTGTGTGGCCATGAGCTATATTTGTCTAGAATATTTAGCAAGGATTGGAATTGCTGTGGGATAGAGTACATGGTTCAGATTTACTAGAAATGACCAAATTGTTTTTCCAAGTGGGTCTCCTAATGCACATTCTGACCAGCAGTGAGTGGGTTCCCCTTCTCCTTTTCCTTGACAACACTCAGTGTTGTCAAATGTTTCTTTTTTTTTTTTTTTTAATTTTTTTTGTGAGGAAGATCGGCCCTGAGCTAACATCTGCCAATCCTCTTCTTTTTTTCTGAAGAAGACTGGCCCTGGGCTAACATCCATGCCCATCTTCCTCCACTTTATATGGGACACCGCCACAGCATGGTTTGACAAGCAGTGTGTCGATGCACCCTTGGGATCTGAACCGGCGAACCCCGGGCCGCTGCAGCAGAGCGCACGCACTTAACTGCTTGCGCCACCAGGCCGGTCCCCTCAAATGTTTCTAATTTTTGTCAGTCTGATGAGTGAAGGTGGTATCTAAATGGGGGTCTTAATTTGCATTTCTCTGCCTGCCAGTGAGGTTGAACATCTTTTCCTGTATTTATTTTCATATATTTATATATATTTATTATTCTGTGAATCGCTGGTTCATACCTTTCACTCCTTTTGTGGATTTTCTTATTGACCAGTCTAATCCTTCATTTGGTTTATGTATTATAAATATCTTTTCCCATTTCTTCTTACCAACATAATGTCGGAGCTAAGAGTGTGGATTCTTGGGCCACACTGCCGGGATTAAGTCCCAGCTCCAGCACTTCTTGTGTGACCTTAGATACACCACTTGATAACTTTCATGTGCCTCAGTTTCCTTGTCTGTAAAATGGGGATGACGACAATCTCGCTACCTCACAGCGGTGCGGGGAGGATTAATGGTTTGCGTCTGTGGAGCAGTTAGTGTCTGTCATAGTGAGCGTGGTATGGACTAAATAAACCCTTGTGTGCTTGGCCCTGCATGGTCATATCTGACCACGTAAGCGCATCCTCAGCTCACCCAGAGCTTTCGCGAGCACTGTGTCCTCATTGGATGAGATTGGCAGGCACTGCTTCTCTCTGGCTCCCAGCCATCTGGATGACCCGCCCTTCTGCACCCCTGAGCTGCCTGAAGAGAGAACAAAATCCCAGCCTCCCTCTAGGGGACGCGGGGAATTGGAAGGCGTCAGCCTCCTTGCAGTAAAAATAGAAGCCTCATTTGCCTAGGAGGGAATCATAATGAGGAGAGCCAGGCCAACGCAGCCTTGGAGGGCTTGTCTCAACGCTTTGCTCCATTCCCTGGGGTCGGTGCAGCCTGGCTGTGCCGCCTGCAAGGCCCTCCTTTCCCTTCACCCATCCGTTTGGTCCTGTGACATAGACATGGTTCTGGTTTTTCATACCTCAGGGCTGCGCTGTCCTCCCATTCCCCAAAGCCAGGCAAGAACTCCAAAACATAAGACTGGTTTAATATCAAGAATCATTGGAGAAATATGTCAGATATTGCAGTGTAAACACTGCTGCTAAGGAGAGCCCAGGGAACTGTGTTGTCTCCACAGAACGCCGTCAGCTGCTCAAGGACATATTTATTGAAGGTTAAAGCACAGTTTGATCAGAGCACCTTTAGTTTCAACCCCCATGTTAATAAACTAGCTCATCACTCCTCCTAAGGGACTCGCAGACTTATTTGCTAGAGCCTCAGAGGATTTTACATGAAAGCACACACGGAAAAAGTTAAATTAGA
Organism: Diceros bicornis minor; assembly: GCF_020826845.1. Lineage (NCBI taxonomy): Eukaryota > Metazoa > Chordata > Mammalia > Perissodactyla > Rhinocerotidae > Diceros > Diceros bicornis. The sequence continues at coordinate 78,915,427 of NC_080744.1, forward strand.
GATATTCAACGTTATAGCCAGTTTGGATTTAGAGCAAATTTCTGGGTTTTGAAATGGATTGAAATACTCTGCATCTCTACCTCCAGCTCTGCCTTCAGGGTGGCTGCGCAGGCCCCACGGAGAGGAAGCAAATAGTCGCATTGAAAGAACAGCCCCACTCAGCAAACTCATCGCCTTTAAACAGCCTCCGTGGTGGAGTCGGAAGCAGGAAGTGAAGATGGGCCTAAACCCAGGAATCTGGTGGGAGAATCCTACGTGGCCCATCACCTCCAGACTTTGAAAGATAAGCCTCCAAGAATGGAGGCTTTTGACCATTTTAATTGTAGCAATTTGCACATTATTCTTAAGTATTTTCAATAGAGTATTTAGAAGCCACCTTCTCAAGAAAAAAAAAAATAATTGTTTTTGAAACTTTGAGACCTTTGAAGATGAATTTTAAATCCCGTTCCCAAAACATTTGCACAAATGAGAGTCTGGAGGTTTGAGCTTTTTCTTCTAAAGATGCTGCTTCTTGCCCAGAGGGAGAGGTAATACCTGCTGGTGTTTATAAATAGAGTTATTAGCATTTGAAGACTTTAGCTTGCAGCTAGCTAGAGGCCTCAGTTATTCAGAACTTAAGATTTTTACTGGTAAACGTGCCATTGGCCTCCGCTCAAGCTGGCGCATCCCTCAACTTTACCGTCACTGGTCGCCTTCCCACCGTAACCTGGGCTCCTGTTTATCTGGCTCTGAGGACCTTGAGCCTCTCTCTGAGCTCAGCCCGTTTCCTCACTGTAACGGCTCTGTGGCAGTTCTTGGAGTGGTTCCTTGGGGCCTCCTTTCTTTCCCTGCCCTGGAACAACCCTGCTGTGCCTGTCTGAGCATTGTCCCTGTGTGTCCCATCAGGAAGCACAGACTCTTCACCGTAAACAACATATGTCCCGACCTGGGGGAGCATCCACCCACGCCCCTGATATCCCATCCTGTGGGGACCCGGGGCCACCTCTTGCTGCATCCCCCAGGGGCAGCTTGGCCAAGCTGGAGTGCCAGGTCCCAGGAGGCCTCCTTGTGCAGCAGCTTACCTGCCAGCTGCCCGCCCGCCCCATCCATGGGGCAGCCCAGTGCAGGTAAGCTCCATCGCCACCTGGGCTGGCCCACGAAGGCTACGTGGGTGTCAAACCCCCATTCCAAGCTTTCCCTCATGCAGAGGTGCTGACAGTCTCATGAACAGCTGGCTTTCGGTGCTGACTGCAGCCACCAGGCTGGTACTGGGAGGAGCCACGCCCAAGCTGGCTGCAGTGTGCGGCTGATGCTCTGCCTTTGATGCACTCTGACCCTTCCCCCATCATTCTGGACACCGTGCTCTGCACAGACCCCTCCCAGCCCCAATCCCTCTGCTCAGTGTGGCCAGAGTCTTCCAACAGCAAATACTTCACTGAATCTGGATTATTATTGCTCATCAAATTCCGCTTGTTCTACAACAGCCACAAAGTACCAGATACCCCCAAGCCTAGGTGCCCAGGGCCCAGCCCCTTACAAAGCACAGGGTTGCTCATTTAGCACAAGGAAATTTAGCTGTAGCTCTCAGGTCAGCTGGAGGAAGAAATGCCATTATGACAGCAGGGTACTGATTCTGCTGTGCAGGCCCCCAGCCACTCTGTAAGGCTGTAAGAGCAGCTTTCCTGCCTCCACGCAGCCTTCCTGCCTCTACCCTGACATGTCCACCTCTGACCCCCTGCTGCTCACTCCCAGGTGCCCTCCCAGGACAGCTTTCAGGTCTGGGAGTCCATGAAACTATGAGTATTGCTTTAACTTTGCCAAGAAAATGCTTACAAGATCGGTGCTGACACTGCTCCCCCAGCACTACGCCTTCCTGTGCTCCATGGCTGGCGTCTCCTGCTTTGGGTGGAGGCTGACATGAGCTGGCCTGTCGGGGGCCATTGCAGCTCTCTTAGCCTAAGTGGCTTCCTTTCTCGGGCCTCCTCCCCAGGCACCTGGGCCACCGTTGGGCTCTGAGGATCGTTTCTGGATCTGGGACCCCCGCTGACTCCCCAAACATAGCATCAAAAATAATCAGCAAATGTATGAACCATCCACTCTAAGTCATAGTTAGAATTTCTGTTTACCTCCCGAGTGTCTGGAAATGTAGCATTTCAAAGCCTCTATTTGATCATAGATCCAATTTATTGCCAGAAATGTGCATGTAGAATAATAGAGACCCTACTATGGTGTTGAAGTGGCATCCTGTGAGAAGATTATTTAATCCTGGAAGCAGATGCCAACTGCTCAGCAACAATGTTCGTAAAAGAACTGAACTTCATGGTATTTCAAGTCAGGCAGCTGAAGGGCTGTTTACTGGAGGTGTTTTCTGAGCCTGAGAACCGAATCTGAATCTGCTGTGGATTCAGCGCCCTGGGCGAGAGTCTGCCTTTCCTTCTGTGCTGGTTCCCAGGGCTGGGGGCTCCGGACCCTGGAGAGTCCGGTCGTCAGCACGTGGACGGAGAGAGCCTCCACGGAAACTGCTGGGCTCCTGTGGCTTTATATTTCATGTCTCCCCTGGGAAACTGGGCTACAGGATAACCCCCCCCAACATACACACACATACACACACAAACCAACCCATGGATGGGCCAACAACTTGGAAAGTAGAGTGTTTTAATCCTGTGGGGAGACCTGTGTACTTAATTTCCAGCCTGGAGATTGATAAGGACTAGGAGATTATTCCAAAAATGGCTGTGAATTGCCAGACGAAGAGCAGGCTCTTGGACTTCTGTCTAATCACAAATGGCCAAGAGGAACAAGGGATGTGATCTGGCCCTCGCTGCCTCCAAGGGGGTAGAAAGAGAACGGGGCATGTGTTTGGCAAAAGTAGGAATGGCCAGGTCATATGTGGCTGAGAAGAAAAGCCTGGGTGTTCTGAACCATACTTGATTCTTCGTGTTCATTGTCGGGGCTGGGACGGAGCGGGCCTTTCCCAGATGTGCCTGGCCAGGTGGTGGACTCAGAGCCAGCTGGGCAGACAGCTGACCCCCAAGGGCCGTCCCAGGTCTCCACGCTCACGACTCTGTTGGGCGTGTCTTTAAGGTGTACCATCTGTCCAGAGATGCAGGTCATCAAAATAACACAGCCCTGCTTTAGCCAGCGCAAGCGAGGGGCCCCCAGAGGGCGGGGAGAGGGCACTGCTGTAGGGAAAAAAAAATTCATATTTTTCTTTAGAGAAAATGAAAAGTGGTGCTGGGTCCAAGTGGCGGGTGACCTTGCTATTGAGTTAAAATGCTGCTGAGGAAATTAGAGAAGACAAACATGAAAAGAATGCTAATGAATAGTGGTGGATGGGAGCCCGGAGCCCTGGTTCCTCCACCATCCACAAGGGGTGCTTGTGTGGTGCCTATAAATAGACACTTAAAAACCAATTCTAAATTCAGTTAAGATGTGGGCCTGTTTCCACTTACGGAAAAGCGTTATGTAAGGTGCGGTGCCCTGCCATTCTTCCACAGTGGTGCGACGATTCCGTGCCTTTGTTGGGAATCCATGTGAAGCTTGCGGGGGATGCTCAGGGTCCAGATGAATGAGACTCTGTCCTTTCAAGAGACTTGCAGACTGAGGGCAGGCAGAGGGATAGCTACATATGGGCAGCCCCAGGTGGCAGTGGGCAGCCCTCACCAGGGAAGGGAGGCCCGGCTGAGCCCGCAGACAGGCTCCGAGTTTCCCCAAGGTGCTTCCGGGCCGGGAGGAAGTGGCAGAAGCTGGACTCCTGGGCAGGTGGGCACCTCTGCAGGCCTGTGGTTCTCGGAGTGATGTGGCTGTCTCTAGGCCCAGGACGGGAGGGGCGGACACAGTGGACGTGTGGGCAGGATTCCAGCCTGTGCCAGGAGACTGAGGCTTCTGGGTTCTTCCCTACCTCCCTTCTTGGTCACAACTGCCCAGAGCTGGGGTGGGGCATGCCCAGAGCGGACAGTGGTCTTTCTGACTGATCTGCTTGAGGTCACAGAGCTAATTTGTAACAGAGTGAGGAATTGAGGCCTCATCTCCTGACTCCTAGGGAAGCGTTCTTTTAACACTGGACATAACATTTAGTACATGTACTAACCCCCAGATCACTTCCTTTGGGAGGTCCTCGGGTGGCAGGGTGTGGGGGTGAGGAAAGGAATACTATTTAATGCTAATGTGGTCCTGGCAATTCCGGAGGCTGTGTTGGATTTCACTTTCCCAACCACCTTGGAGGTCGTTCTTACTGTCCACATTTTACACATGATAAAACAGAGGCTGACGATGTGAAGGGATTTGAAAGGCCACAGAAGCACCATTACGCTTGAAAGAAATGGAACAACTATGCAGATGTCAAGTTCCCCCTGAGGAGAGCAAGCAGATGATAGTTTTGTGGCTTGGTCAAAATGGAAGCATCTTCAGCCTTCTTAGCAATAGCTGATCATTTTCCTTTATATCTGGACCAGAGGTATCTGCACTGGGCCAGTTTGGGGTGGCAGGGAACTCGTCCAAATTCCCTAATTAAAACCCAGTGCTAGAAATGTCTGTCCAGGGAAATGAGAGCGACTGTCGGGCTTCGTTAGAAAAGTGACAGCCCTGAGTCCAGATTAGAACTTTGTGATCAAGTAGGGGCCAGTGTCTTCCTGCGCTAGTAGCAAGACCCTGTTGCCTTCCCCCAAAGAATAACGCTGTCCCTTGTGACTTCAGACCCTGGGACCAGAGTGAAGGTAAACTGTCCAACCGGCACAGCTGTTTGGGAAATAAATGCTCTCGGCCCTTCCATTCCCAGCAGATGAGGCCCAGGGGAGGAGACTCCTGTTGCTATGGTTTTGAAAGGATCCAAGAAATTCCTTTATAACTTTCTCTGTCTTCAGCCAAATTGGAGGGAGAAGAGGAATTTGGATGTGATGTTTAAGACCAATACATCCCCATCCTCTCGCACCCCCCCAGGCTTCTCGCTCCCTGGTCATCACTGCCCCCACCATGAATTCCTGATCCCACCCAGGGCCTTGTCTTGAAGCCCTTGAGTCTGTTGGCCTTCCTCTTTAGCTTGCATTTGCCAAGTTTTCTCTGTTCAAGAGAGTGTGAAACCTGATGGCCTCTTTTCTGTTCTCTTTGTAAAATCACTCTGCCCAAGAGGAGGGTGGGCTGTGAGGCCAGGCAGAGGAAATGAGAGGTGGACTGCCTTCCTTTCCCTTTCCTTTCATCTCCCTTCATCCCCCCGCAACCCCCCCAGGCACACCCACCTCAGTCTGAAAGTGTCCCAAAATACCCGTTCTGCCAACTAGTGGGGTCAGGCTTTGTTGTGGGAAAATACATATTTATGAGGGCTTTGAGGAGCTTCATTGAAATGCGAGTAGTCTCTCCTTTTGGAGTGATACAGAAGCCATCGCTTTATTCGCCCAACACGATGTTCTTAAGGCAATAATTATGTGATGAATGGCTAAAAAAACCTTTTAATTATTTGTTTTGGGTGATTTCTGATCATCTCATTAGAATTATAATCAGTTCACTTTTACAGGTAATTCAGAGCCTTTCACTCATTTAAATTTCTATACTTGAAGGAGCTCTATAGGGGCACCCATATCATTTCTGAAACCAATGTAATTTCCTCTCTTTCCTTCTGTTTCATTCCAGAAAGATTTCATCACCAGGAGGTTTTTCGGGGCGTTATCAAACCACTCATTTTCGGTAAGAAATATGAGGTAGCCTTGCATGGAGTGAGGTTTTGCTTCTGATGTGTGTGAAATGGGATCATTTTGCTAGAGGGATGCTGCCCTTCAGGTGGAACTGGGAAGTTGCCATAGTTCTGTATTTCCTGGGAAGCTGTGTCTGTATAATTCAGGACTAGTCTGAGCACAGGGAGTCTGAAGCTGGGTTTGATTCACAGCCAAGGAGCCGATGAACACTGGGCTCGCTGCTGGGCACTAATGTTGCCAGAAGCCATGCCTCTCCCCACTACCCCCAAAAGAACAGCAACTCAGCCCTCCCCCCAACCCTGTCCCCTCCTCATTATACTAGTGCTTCTGTAAACCATAGTCCTCATGCAGTTTAGTTGTCAATTTGTATAACCTCTACCTAGATTTTTATTTATATCGAAAGTAGATACATATTACCAACAATAGATACAATTTGAAACCTTTCGCTCTCAATCTTGGACAACATTACTAGTCTACTGGAAGTCCACCATTGTGAAATACCAGGACGCTGAGTGGAAGACTCTAACTTTGGTTAAATAGAGCCTTCCTAAGCTTACCAGAGATGAGGGGTGGCCCCTATTGCTGTTGCCCTGTGAATGAAACTGTGTTGTGGCTCTGGTGCTGGTGACCCCCGGTGAGCATTTGGCTGGCTCTTGCTCCATAGGACCTGTAGGAGCAGATTTGCACAGGTCTTTTTAGGTTCCAACTGAGTGCCTGGTACAGGGGAGATTTGCAGGAGGTGGATTCTGGACTGAAGATGAGTGGGAGCTCTTCTTCTTGGGTCAAAGACACCCCAGTGGCTAGGTTGTAAGGGAAGCTGGTGTATAGCTTGGGGTATGTTTGAAGAAGAGAATATCGTTAGAGGTGAGGAGGCCGAGCCAGGCATGGTCTCTAAGCACTGATGTCCAGATTAGATCTGAGCTTCTGATGGATTCCATGGGTTCTTAGGCGTTCATGGGAAGGAGCATCTGCTGGTTAGATGGGGCAGCGCTGGGCAGCAGACCAGAGTGTCATATGTAGGGTGGCTTTGGGACTCCCAAAAGAGAGGAATACTATGTTCCCCAATGAGGAAGCTCTGTGCCAACCCTGAGGACAAAGATAAAGACCAAAGGGGACGGAGATGGGATACTGGAGTGTCAAGACCCAGGTTTAAAACCTTTGTTTTGCTTCTGGGGCTGCAGAAGGACACAGTCCTTGCCATTTGGAGCTGCTGAAAGAGCATTGTTTTCTAAAGCAAGGCAACTTCATTAACCTAGCATCTATCCTACATCTCCATAGTCGCCCATAATCACCGTGCTATGCTTAGGCAGAAATTCCCTGGCATCATATTGGGGGTTGTTCTTGTCATGAATATCCTGGATGGATTCCGTGGTGGCTTTGGGCCACCGTGGTGGCAAAGGGCATTTAAGAGATGTTGAACAATCAGCCCCCATCCACAGAAACAGAGGGTGACACTTCACAGGAGCTGCATGATTTTTAATGGGTTTGGGCATAAGAATAAATGAGTATTTTTCTGAACTTTTCCTCAGTCATCAGTTTTTAAAGTTTGTGAATTGACTTTTGTGCTCTTAACAAGGCCGTTTCCATCCCATTTGATTTTCTATTTAGAGTGGTAAACATCTTTCAGCCTTAAATGCAGTACATGCATCAGCCACCCTCAGCTGTGAAGATGCTAAAGAATTTGGGGAAATTCTAGAAAGCGAGGAGATTTTGTTTGTAACTGGCAGTAAGGATAGCTTGTGAAGGGAGATGTTACTTGTGGGGAAGCAGTCTCACAAATTACAGTGAAATTCCCATCTTCTGGGAGCCCAGGGTCCAGCAGCCACCCCAATCCTTCTGCCCTCTAGGAGCTGTCCACCATGACATTGGCTTCTTGAAGTTTTCCTTAATGAAATCGGGGTTGTCATTGCATTCTGATGGAGCCATGGGGCAGTTCTGTTTGTGTCTCTAAGGTATAAGATTTTTTATTTCCTTCTGAGCCCAAAAAAGACCTAGTGGAATTTTTATATATCCTGAAATACTATTAGTATCAAAATCAGTTGCAGTAGACAGGAAGCCATACTCTCTTCCTGATTGCACTCACCTGTCTGCAATGTAATGGGACCTTCATTTAAGTGAATATACTCATTACAATTCTCTACAGCTTCCCTGCAGAAAAGCATATTTCTTCTGTGAGAGAAAAGTGGCGATGAGATGGATATTTTAAAATGTCAGTTATGCCAGAGTGGATCTCTCTGAGGCCATCTGCTTAGAGAGGAGACCTGGGATTGTTTATTTTTCTGCTGCAAACGAACCGTTCTGTAACTTCAGAATGCTAGAGCCCAGAGTGTGTGCCTGACATCTTTTCATAGGATAACTTGGTGACTATGCTTCCACTTGCAGTAAAAGTTTGGGGCTGTGTTCTATTTTTTTTTCCCTGAGAGAATTAAAATCTAGGCCTCACTATTCCTATGGTATCTATCCTGCAGGCCCTCGATCTATAAAATGTGTGAATCATAATTATATAAATTCAGTGATTCTCCTGAAGGAATGTTGAGAAGATTAATAAGCTGTGTTTAAATCATGGGCAAGTTGTAGAAAATATGTTAAGTTAGAAGAGGTTGCATTTGTGAAAATGGCTGGCTGCTAGGATGCCAGCACGCCCTTGCCCAATTACAAACACATAAAAATGCTGTGTAAAATCTGGCCAAGAATGTTCCTAAAGTCTAAGATCCTAAGAAAAGCAGAGAAGTTCCCAGCTACCGGACAGTAAAAGAAAAAACAAAGCCAGAGCATTAAGAGGAAGCTGGCATAAGGGCAAGGCAGTGAGGTTACTGATGGGAAGCTATGATTAAGATTTGTGATATGTGTGTAGGGAGAGACAGGGACAGGTGAGACAGGGTAGTGAGCCTAGTGTCAAACTTGCACATGTACGGGAACCTGGGTGGTGGCAGAGATGTGTTATTGACCAGGTGGGAAATGATGCGGGACAACTGGTTGACCACATGGGACAAGACAAAATGAGATCCCTACCTCACAGCATACACATAAGTAAATGCTAATAGAATTAAAGACCAAAACGAAGAGCAAGATGTTAAAATGCATAGAAGAGATTTTCTATATGCTCTTAAGGTAGGAAAAGGTAAGACACACACATGCGCACACAGACAAATCATAAAAGAAAAGATTGATTAATTTAACATCAGTATTAGCAACTTCTTTAAGAGGAGAGACACTAGATAAAGTTTAAAGCAAACTACCACCTGGAATAAATATCTGTGATGCATTTACTGTAAGGGATTAGTATTCTGTCTGGTTAAAGAACTCTTTCAGAGCAATAAGAAAAAGACGACATAATTGAAAGAAAACGGGCAAATCATATGAAGAAGAAGGAGCCGGGGATGATGATGTTGGCTAAGCCTGAACAGTGTGTTCATGGACGTTTGTTACATTGCTCTCTGCACGTCCTTCTGTGTATTTGAAAGAGGTAATGAAAGAAGAGGTTCTGTTAAACATCTCAATGTATGCACACACAAACCTCACCGCTCTTATGTTGTGTGTCCCTCCGGCAGGGCTGTCTTGCTTCTGTTTACCAGCTTATCCTCTAACTCCACTATAAGTGCTGGCTTCCTGGGCTCACCTTTTTACAGGTGGTTCTGCATTCCTCTCTTCATTGAAATGGTTAGGATTTCTTATTTTTCCCTCAGCTTTATTGAGGTGTATCTGGTATACAAAAAAACTGCGTGTAATTAGTGTGTACAGTTTGGTGAGTTTGGACATAGGTAAACACTCGTGTTACCATAACCACAATCCAGGTAATAAACATACCCCTAACCTCCAAAAGTTCCTGTGTCCCTTTGTTTTTTGTTTGTTTGTTTTATAATAAGAACACAACATGAAATCTACCTTCTTAAAAATTTTTTAAATACGTAATACCTTATTGTCAACCATAGGCACTATGTTGTACGGCAGATCTCTAGAGCTTATTCATCTTGCACAACTGAAACTTTATTCCCTTTGAACAGCAACCCCCCCCCATTTTCCCCTCCTCCAGCCCTGGCAGCCACCATTCTATCATCTACTTCTATACCTTTGACTATTTTAGGTCCCTCATATAACAGGAGTCATGCAGTATTTGCCCTCTGTAACTGACTTGTTTCACCTAGCATATTGTCTTCCTGGTCCTTCCATGTTGTCGCAAATAGTGGATTTTCTTCTTTTTAAAGCCTGATGAATATCCCATTGTGTGTATATACCACATTTCCTTTATCCATTCATCCGTCCATGGACATTTGGGTTGTTTCCATATCTTGGCTGAACGAGCTGGGCTTTGCACATTGGCCTGGACCTGTTCTTTCAAGCAGCGTTCACACGGCTATTCTTTTTGGCTCTGTGTGGCTGATCCCTCCTCCATGTGCTTCTCCCCATCTTAACAGACAAGGCTCATGGGCCACCATTTTTGGGGCCTTCGTTGGACGTTTAAGCCTGTTCTGTCTCTCTGTGGACTTGGACGCCTGCTTGTTCCACATCCTTCACAGTGTGCAGGCCAGTGCCTCGTGTGTAGTAGATGCTCAGGAAGTCTGTCATCACCGTTTAGCTCTAGTTTCTTAAGCCTTCAGAAGCTCGTCTTCCTCATCTGTAAAGTGAGGACTCAGGATCTGGGGAGTCATTGTGAGAATGAACTACATCATGGATGAGGAGTACAGAGCTCCCCAATATTCTTAGTTTCCTTCCCTGGAAGAGGCAAAGAGAGGACATGGCGCTGGCCATTATGATTTGCTTTCAGACTTGGTGTGTGTGTTTTCAATGCCTGCTCCAACACCCAACTTTTTTTTTTTTTTTTTAACTTGCACGTTAGGAGAGAAAAAATTCATCAACACCTTTTTTTAAAAGATGAAAATTGTGTTAAGAAAATAGCAGTATGAGCTGCTACTAGGTTGAGCCCAACATAACTAATGTGATTAAATTGAAGGAAGTTAGTCATTTCTGTATGTAATTTTTTATTAATGATATTCAGATCTAATTAATTATAGCCAGTTCTAATTAATTACATGAATGTGCAACCTGGCGTTCTCAAAGTGTGTTCTGTGGAATCCCATGGGATGTTCCTGAAAATAGTAATCCACATTCAAATCAGGCTGGGACACGCTGTCTGTACTGCCCCCTCTTGGAGAGCCCCAGAGTGCCGTATTAAAGGCCATGGGAAGTCCTGCAAAAAAGTAACTTCTTTAATTTTGTTTAACTCATCATTTTCTAAACTTATTTTTACCACATGTGCTTCTAGATGCACAAGGAAATGCTGATTGAAGTCAGAACAATTCTTATACCATAGCTTGTGCTTGGACTGGTTGATAAGCAACATGTATGTTTATGGAGACATTCCTTAAGTCTTCCAGAGCAACACTGCTGGGGTCTCTGTTGTGGCAGAGGGTACTGCAAAGAGTATTGTTTTCATAGGGTCCAGGACTGCACTAGACTAACCTCCTTTCTCAGACAAGTCACTTAATCTCCTTCAGTCCATTTACACATCTGCAGGGGAAAAATGGTGATGGCATGCTGGCCCTTCAGGGTGGCCATCAAGGTGAAAGTTAGAACATGGAAGTGCCTCCCTCCACTCCTGGCCGGTGGGAGGGCTCCGAGAAGCTGTGGTTGTTACCAGCCTTGGCAGAGACCCTCGTTTACAAGGAAGGCTGTGTAATTGACTGCCAGAGGTCAGAGATCTGGAACTGCAAGGAGAGAGCACCACTAACCTCCTGGTGAGGTCTTTATAGGTTTGAAAGGAAACATCTGACCTCCGCTTTGATTATCAGCCACTGCAGGACAGTGTAGAGTGTTTTGGTGGCCCTACACCTTGGGTGTCAAGGGAGATAAAGAGTGGACCCTGGGGAGAGATGACCATCAGTCTAGTAGGTTAGGCAGGAGGAAGTGAGGTTTGACCTTTCATCTCAAAGGGTGAGTATAAATTTCTGGGAGGGAGAGGGAGGAAGGTGGGGCTTTCCAGGCAAACAGAAGCACATGTATGACTGAAGCATGGAGACGTGAGGCAGCGTGGCAGGTCTTAGGGAATGCGATTGGTTTGACCTGGCTTAACAGAGTAGCCAGAGGCTGAGGTGGCAGAGGCCAGGTTGTCCTGTTTAGACGGCCAGAGAGAACCCCTGAGAGGGTCTCACCAGAGGGCTGACACCACAGATGACTGTGGAGGGCAGGGAGAGGGGGCGGAGGCCTGTGGGCTGGGGGCTCATCCTATAGTCTCTGGGGAGAGATGATATGGCCTGAGTAAAGGCTGGTAGGGTGTGGAAGAGGGGCCGGAGGTGAGAGACCCTGAGCAGGAAGAGCTGGCAGAGCTGTGCGGAGGGCCCAGGAAAGGGAGTGGTCAGTGGGAGCAGGAGGCAGGAACTCAGAGGGAGAGAAGATCGTCTTCGAGATGGGAAAAGAATTGTTGAATTCCTACTTCATGAAGGACCAAGGAGCTTTTGAGGGGGTGGGTATGGGGCGTGGGGGGGGGTAGGAACTCGAGAGTCAGGCCCTTAGCCTTGCTGGCTGAGGCCGCAGATCCGGGAGAACTCCATGAGGAGTGGAGCACGGAATAGGGGAATGAGGAGCCTGAGGAAAGCGGCCAGAAAGTGGGTGAAAACCAGGAGGGAGGGGGGCTGGGGATTTTCAGTGGCCGAGTGGTGGTCGCTGGAAGACTAAGTTGGATTTTAAAAGGCAGAGAAAGTAACTGTGAGCTTTTTATTTTTCATGAAAACTGTCCAAGAAGGGGAGAAGAGAAAGGGTGAGAACAGAAGGGAACAAGGTATTTTCCTGTGAAGATGGAAAATTGATTGTGCAGTGTCGTTCTGGGACGAGGAGAGAAGCAGTGCAGGTAACAGCTGCACCGAGGAGGGAAAGTGGCGCGGAGCCTGAGTGCCAGTAGAGAGAGCTTCTTGTTCTCTGGAGGGAGTGATGGGGGAGCAGAGTCCGAGGCGTTTCCAACCGTGGCCTCTCTTTGGGAGGTAGGAGTCGAGTCCGTGACAAGCGGAAAGGAATCACCATGATGGAACATTCAGCACTTGCTTCGTCTTTTGTCGCAAAGGTACTTTGGGGGCCCGGATTTGACTCATCTTAAGTCGATTCTGAAAGTAGTTCCCAAAGATGACCTCCAACATTATTTTCAGCCATGACAACACTGGAATATCTGTGTGGCCTCCCCAAATCCTGGCTGAGGAAGATGACTCTCCTGGGGATGTTTGTCTGTTTTTTGTCTTTTTGTCAATGCTCAGTCTTAGCAGTCCCTCTGTGGGTCCTGCGGCAGAGGAGGGGCATCGCATGGTAGGAGAGCTGGGAGGGTGTTCCAGGCTAGGGGACCTGTCAGTTGCCAAAAAAGATGAGCTCAAAACGTGAGATTTCACATCAAAAAATCCATCAGCTTTGGGGAGTGATTAGCTTAGAGGTAAATCATGACTTCCTCCCCTTCCTACAAGCCTCTGGGGGTGGGGGTAGGGTGCAAGCCTGGCTGGAGTTCGCAGCATCCCAGCTGTGCCCAGGTTCATTGCTCTGTGTGCGGCTTAATGGAACCAAGGATTCTTTTAGGCTCTGAAAGCGCTTGCTTGCCTCCGTTTATCTGTGAGGTCCTGGGTTTGCATGGGGCAGCCCCCTGGAGGCAGACACGGGCATGTGACTTCGCTTCTCTCTACTGGCTCGTTCTTTCCCCTACACCTCGGCTGATCCACAGGCAGCGGTACTGTTGCTTTACTGAGCACAGCCGTGCGCCAGGCATATGTAGAATCAGGCTTAATCAGTGCTCCTTAAACTCTGTAAGTGGATGTCATGACTTCTGCTTCACAAAGACATGCTCATGGACCTGACGTCTTAGGCAGTACCAGACCGCACGTAGCTGAGCTGGCCTCTGCCCTGCAGCAGGCCTCTCCTCGCCCTCCCCTGCAGACTCAGAGGCACCCCATCTCCTGCAGCTGTTGTTGCCCAAGGTCCCCAGGCAGGCAAGGACACCACACCGAGACAGCCCCTGGGGCCCTGCCCTGCTTTGACCAGAAAGTTGCCTTGTGACCTGATGCCTCTTTGTTTTGTCATCCAACAAAGGACTTGGGGAGGGGGAAATGGGGAGTTGTTGTTTAATGAGTAGAGTTCAGTTTTGCAAGATGAAGAGTTCTGGGGATGGATGTGGTGATGGTTGCACAACAGTGTGTATGTACTTAATGCCACTGAACTGTACACTGAAAAAGAGTCTAGATGATAAATTTTATGTTTATTTTACCATAATTTAAAAAACAAAAGGAAGAACACAGCACTGTATCCCCATAAACACTCACTGAATGTTATTATTGAAAGCACAGGGCCAGTCACAGAGACACTCAATACATATAAATTCTACCTACAGTTATTCTTCATACCCCTGAGTTTCTGCCTTCCCACCATTCTGCAACTTGTTTCCAGTCTCTCCTCTCTCCTGTTCTCTCCTCCACATGTCATTGTAACTGTGTCTCTGTCCTTCTTCCAGGTGGGAAGCTGTTCTCTAGGGTGGTTTGACCAGGATGGAGTGTGTGTTTGTAGGGGAAGCTGGCTGGATCCTCTTTCTAGATGCTGAACTATCAAAAGTGATCCTCATCTGAGGATCCTCCCCGAGTGCCCTCACCCGCGTAGTGCACCTGGACATCATGGGGAGGCACCAGGAAGCCTGACTCACAGAAGTTAGGGCAGTGTTTATGGTGCCACAACAGCAGGCAGAGCCCCGGCTCAAGATGGAATCTGAAGGAAACCTTGAAAAGATGAGCCCCTGCCCATAATATGCGCCTTCTCTAGTCTCATCCCGATTGCATTACCCTTCCTTCCCTATAACAGTCTACCCCATAAAGACCAACTAGAGTTATTAACAAAAGTGACTAAAAGTGGGAGGAAGCTCTGGAGAGTCACCCTTTCAAAGCCTTTATTTGGAATTAGTGTGCAAGACCAGCAGTATAGACCATAACTTTCATTTTAAAAATAAGCTTTTATTAATTTGAAGTATAGCATAAACAGAAAAGTATAAAAATCCTAAATGTTTATTGCCATGAATTTTCTCAAGGTGAACACATCCATGTAACTACCACCCACATGAAGAAATAAAGCATCACCAGAACCCAAGAATCCCCCCCGGTGTCCCCTCCCAGCCACAATCCCGCATACCCAAAGGTAACCAGAATCCTGCCACCAAATACTATTTTTGCTAATTTCTGAATTTTTTATAAATGAATTTCTATAATATGTACTCTTTTGTGATAACTTCTTTCACTCAATGAGAATCGTTCATGGGTGTTGAGTGTGGCAGTAGTTCATGGATTTTTACTGTCATATAGTTTTATGTTATATAAATATACAAGAATTTATCCATTCTACTTTTGATGGGCACTTGGATCTTTTCCAGTTTTTGGTCATGATTGCTGCTGGGAACACTCTTACACATTTGGTGCACACATGATTGCATTTCTATTGAATGTATACCTGGCGATGGAACTGGTGGATCATAGGGTATGGGTATGTTTATATTTTAGTGAACATTATTAATCAGTTTTCTGAAGTGGTTGTAACAAATTACACTCCCACTTGCAAATATAAGAGTTTCATTTGTTCCACATCCTTGCTAGTAATTGATCTTTCCAGTCATTTTATTGTTAATTCTGGGGAATGTATAGTGGAATCCTGTGGCTTTTCATTTGCATCTCACCAAAGACTAAAGGTGTTGAGTATCTTTTTTTGAATATTTTTATTGTCCTTTTTGATATATTCTTTTGTAAAGCTCCTGTGTAAGTTTTTTGTTCATTTTTCTGTTGAGTTTTCTTTCTCTTTGTGCTTTGTAGGATTTCTTTTTATATTTGCTACCTGAGAGCTTTGTTAGATGTACACATTGCATATATTTTCTCACTCTTTCTTTCTCACTTTCAGTAGTATCTTTTGATGAAGAGAAGCCTAGCTTATGAATCTTTTCCTTTAAGATAAGTGCTTTTTGTGCCCTATTTAGGAAATCTATGCATACCCCAAGAACATGAAAACATTCTCCTATGTTGGCTTCTAGAAGCTTTATTGTTTGGACTTGCACTGTTAGGTCTGCAGTCTACTTGGAGTCTATTCTTTTATGTATGGTGTGAGGTAGATGTCAAGATTCATTTTTCTTCCAGTGGGTGTCCAGTTGACCCAGCACCATTTATTACCCCAGTGCTCTCTATAATAAAGGTCTGATTCTATTTTTGGTGTTTGCTGACAGTTTTCAAACCCCACCTTCT
This sequence comes from Diceros bicornis minor, assembly GCF_020826845.1. Lineage (NCBI taxonomy): Eukaryota > Metazoa > Chordata > Mammalia > Perissodactyla > Rhinocerotidae > Diceros > Diceros bicornis. Next base: position 78,931,328 of record NC_080744.1, read on the forward strand.
GCTTTTCCTTCTGCCCCACCTCTGGACAAGCTGATAAGAAAGCTTGCACACAACCTTGTGTGGTGCTGGTGGGAAGTTCAAACCACACAAGCCCCAGCCACTGCATACAAATGCTTCCATGGCCTCACCCCCTAACCACCAGGGCCACTCACTCCCACTTTGTCTTAAGCCATGCAAGCCACTTTTGGACTGGCTTTCATGCCTGCCACGTTCTCCCCAGAAAGAACAACATGTGAGTACTTAATCTCTTCATACCCTCTTGATACATCTGTGGCATCACCAGGTAGATCCCACCCTCCATGACAAGATCACAATACTCTGCAGTGTCACTTTTTCATAAATGAAATTACTGTATGTGTATGAGTCGCTATTCAATTCCACTGGTCTGTTTGTCTGTTTTTGTACCATTACCACGATATATTAATTACTGTGACTTTAGAATAAGTATTTACTTCTGCTAGTTTTAAGTCCTTCAATTTTGTTCTTCTTCAAGATTGTCTTGCTGTGTGTGACCCTTTGCATTTCCATATAAAATTTAGAATCATTCTGTCATTTTCCATACAGACACTTGTGCATAAAACCCTACTGAGATTTTGATGAGGGTCCTTTGAATTATAGATCCATTAAGAGGGAGTTGATGTCTTTAAATTGTCTTCAAATCCATAAACGTGTAATTTCCCTCTCTTTGGGCCTACTTTAATTTCTCTTTGTATGTTTTGTAGTTTTGTATATACAACATCTTTTGTTAGATTTCTTTTAAGGTATTTGGGTATTGTTTTTGTTTGCTATTGTTGCTATTGTAAGTGGTATTTTTTTTTAATTCTGTGTTATAATTGCTTTTCATGGGTATGTATAAACATGATTTTTTAAATATATTTCCCTTGTATCTAGCAACTTTGTTAAATTCAGTTATTAATTCCAATAGTTTATTTGTGGGTTGTTTTAGATTTTCTAGATGCATAATCATGTTATCTATGAATAATGAGTGTTTTTTTTTTTCCTTTTTGCACTGATTGCAAACCCCAGTTCAATGATTCCTCCCTTAGGGGAAAATCTTTTGGTATTTCACTTTTAATTATGCTGATTGCTCTCAGTTTTTTGGTGAACACTCTCTGTAAGAGTTAGAAAGTTCCCTTTCATTTCTAGTTTGCTCCAAATTTTTATCATGAGTGGGTATTGAATTTTATCAAATGCTTTTTCTGCATCTAATGAAATAATCATAGAATATTTTTCCTTTATTTCGTTAATGTGAATTATATCATTGATTTTTGAATATTAAACCAACCTTGCATTCCTGGACTAAATATAACCAAGTTCTGATGTGATATAATTTTTATATATAACTCCTTTTCATTTAATAATTTTTAATAGTTTCTTTGCAACTATGTTTAACGGTGATTTGCCTGTAATTTTATTTATATATGATGTCAAGATCAGGTTTTGGTATCCGGGTAATAGTGTCCTTATAAAGTGAGCTGGGCACTGTTTTCTCTTTTTATGTTCCTTGGAAGATTTTGGGCAATATTGGTGGGTTTGTTTTTTTTCTTAAATGTTTGGAAGAATTCAGTGGGGAAGCCATTGAGGTCTGAAGTTATTTGAGAAGAAGATTTTTAATTACAGATTCAATTTCTTTAGTAGATACAGGACTATTTGGGTTTTTGTTTCTTCTGGTGTCACTTTTGCTAAGTTGTGTTTCAGTAATCTGTTCATTTCTTAAAAATTGTCACACTTAGTAGTGTTAAGTTTATAATGTCCATTATTGTCTTTTACAAGTAATATCCGTCTTTTCATTTCTGCTATTGTAATATGTGCACTATTCCTCTTCCTCACCTCCCACCTCCACTTTTATCAGTCTTGCTTTTGTTGTTAGTGCTGTCAAGTTGATTTCGACTCCTAGTGACCCTGTGGACAGCAGAGCAGAACTGCCTGGTCTTTTTGCACCATCCATTCACCTTCTGGTGCTATATCAGGCAATGCTCCACTGCTTTTCATGGAGTATTCATGGCCAATTTTTTTCGGAAGTGGGTGGCCAGGTTCTTCTTCCTACTCTGTCTTACTCTGGAAGCTCCGCCAAAACCTGTCTACTATGGGTGACCCTGCTGGTATTTGAAATATGGTAGCACAGCTTTCAGTATCATGGCAACACCAGCCACCACAGTATGACACCCAACAGACGGGTGGTGTGGTTCCCTGACCAGGAAACAAACCCAGGCCATGGTGAGAGCACTGAATCTTAATCACTAGACCACCAGGGCTGGCTATAGTCGTGCTAGGGATGTATAAATTTAATTTTTCCCCCAAGAATCAACATTTGAGTTTATTGATTTTTCTGTATTATACGTTTGTTTTCTGTTTCATTTTTTCCTGCCTTTATATTCATTTCCCTCCTTCAGCTTTATTTGGGGTTTAATTTGCTATTCTTTTCAAAATACTTGAAAGTAAATGGGTATCTAGTTTATTTGTTTTTCCAGCCTTTCTTGTTTTCTAATACAGGAATTTAAGATTATAAATTTCCCTGTAAGCCTGCTTTAGCTGTAATCTACTACTGTTTTTTATTGCGGTAAAAAACACATAACATAAAATTTACCACCTTAATCATTTTTAAGTGTACAGTCAATAGTGTTAATTATATTCACATTGTTGTGAAGTTTATCTCCAGGACTTTTTCATCCTGCAGATCTGTAACCCTATACCCATTAAACAATAACTCCCCCTTTTCCCTTCCCCCCAGCCCCTGGCAGCCACCATTCTACTTTCTGTCTCTATGAATTTGACTACTTTAGACACCCCATATAAGTGGAATCATACAGTATTTATCTTTTTGTGACAAGCTTATTTCTCTTAGCATAATGTCCTCAAGGTTTATCCATGTAGCATGTGTCAGAATTTCCTTCCTTTTTAAGGCTGAATAATATTCCATTGTATGGCTAGGGTTACTTCTACCTTTTGGCTATTGTGAACAGTGCGGCTATGAAGATGGGTATGCAATACTGTTTTTTTATATGTTGTATTTTCATTATTAATCAGTTCAAATGTTTTTAATTTTTATAATTATTTTCTTTGATTTATGGGTATTTTATCACTTTTTTTTTTTGTGAGGAAGATCAGCCCTGAGTGAACATCCATGCCAATCCTCCTCTTTTTGCTGAGGAAGACTGGCCCTGAGCTAACATCTATTGCCAATCCTCCTCCTTTTTTCTCCTTTTTCTCCCCAAAGCCCCAGTAGATAGTTGTATGTCATGGTTGCACATCCTTCTAGTTGCTGTATATGGGACACTGCCTCAGCATTGCCAGACAAGCAGTGTGTCAATGCGCGCCTGGGATCCGAACCCCGGGCCACCAGTAGCGGACCATGTGCACTTAACTGCTAAGCCACAGGGCCGGCCCCCCTGATCTATGGGTATTTTAAAGGTTAATTTCCAAATGTCTGCATATTTTCTAGTTATAATGTTGTTATTTATTTCTAGCTTAATTTCACTGTAGTCAGAAACACATCCTTTATGATTTAACATTTTAAAATTTACTTAGACTCATTTTGGACTTGCCCACCATATGATTCATTTTGACAAAATTTTCTAGTGCCCTTGTGTGTAGTTCCTCAGTGTAGTAATTTATATATATTAGTGAGGAAAATTTGGTAACTATGGTGTTCACATCTTCTATTTTCATTCGTACTTTTGTCTGCTTATTATATTATTTACTGAGAGAAGTGTGTTAAAGTATTCCACTGTGATTGTACATTTGTATTTTTATATTTCTGTCACTTCTCTTGTTATAAATTTTGAGAGTGTATAACTAAATACTATAAATTTGGAATTTAAATTTATTCCCAGCAGGTTGCCCTTTTTTAAAAATCATGAATTCTTTCTCTTTTCCTTTAGAAATGCCTCTTTCCTAAAATCTGCTTTGTCTAATTATCAATATAACTATGCCAACTTCCTTTTTAAAAATAAATTTTTTACGTTAGAATAGTTTTAGATTTACAGAGAAGTTGAAAAGATAGTAGAGAGAGTTTCCATGTATCCTACACCTGCTTTTCCTATTGATAACATCTTATACTCCTATGTACCATGGTACATTTGTTGCAAGTAATGAACCGGTATCAATACATTGTTATTAACTACAGTCCATACTTCATTTGGATTTTCTTACGTTTTACCTAACGCCCCTTTTCTGTTCCAGGATTCCAGGTAGGATGCCACATTAAATTTAATCTTCTCGTCTCTTTAGGTGCTTTTAGATTGTGGACTTTCCACGTCTTTGATGACCTTGACCGTGTTGAGGAGCACTAGTCGGGTATTTTATAGACTATCCTCGAATTTGATTTGTCTGATATTTTTCTCATGCTTAGGACAGGGGTTATGGGCTTTTGGTCAGAAGACTGCGTAGGGAAAAGCGCCATTCTCATCATATCAAATCAAGGTTGCATAACTTCTCACTGTCGATATTATCCTTGATCACCTGGGAGATGTGCTCCCTCTCCATGAGGGGGCAGTCTCTAACAAATTATTTGGAATTCTTCTGCACAGGAGATTTGTCTGTTCTCCCCCATTTATTTGTTTATTTGTTCATTTATTTACATCCATATGGACCCATGGATATTTATTTTACACTTTGGGTTATAATCCCGTACTGTGTTATTTATTTTGTTCCTCAGATTGTTCCAGACTTCACCCTTTTCTGATATATCCAAATATCAGACTAACTTCTATTTCCCTTCTCTCTAGGAATTTGGCCCCTCAAATTCTCACTGCTTTAGTAGCCCTAAATTATAGTTTCTTGTTTTCCCAGCCCCATGAGACTGCCAAAAGTTCTGCTTAGTCCTGTTGTCCTCTTAACCACCACTCTCTGCTTGGTTTTTGTCATAACCTCTTGGCACCCACCAGTTGTAAATCCACAAATGCCTTGGAGAGAAAAGCAGCACAGAATGCTGAGCATATTTCAGTGTATTTTCTTGCTTGTCAGGATCTCAGCTCCTCAAGTCCTAGCTGCCTTGGCAGCTCACCAATGCTTCCACAGAGATTGTTTTATTTTTTAATTTCATCGAGAGTTTCTAGTTGTTCTTGGTGGGAGGATTAGTCTGGCACAAGCTGGTGCATCATAGCCAGAAGTCGAATTCCTCAGGCATAACGTTTTTTACTTTCCCCACTATATCATGGTTCATGGTGCCTCATAATATTTTAAGACCTGGTGCCTTGCATCCATACATCAGATACCCTCAGTAGTGCAGATTTTATATATTGTGTAGGAAATTGAGTCCTTCTTTGCCTTTCCTTCGTTTATACCCTTTGTCACAAGGGCTATGAAAAAGGATTGCCTTCCACGTTCTCTTTAATGTAAGGAAAAAAAGAATGATCTTGGAATAAGGTAGCCTTCAACATAAAAGCTTTTGAATAAAGGAACAGATGGGGAGAGCTATGTTAAATGGGCTTTTCAGTCTTGGAGAGTCATGGGACAGTGTAATTGCTGGTGCAAATTTTTGTTTAGACCTTAAAGAAATTAAACCTCTCTATATGGTTAAGAATGGACTTGCATAAGTACACTGCTTCAGAGATTAAGTTTGAGGTTCACATTGGCATATCTGGCGGTGAAAGCATACCTTTAACTAGATAAGGTAGGATATGTAAGGTCTTCCATGCATGCTCTTGCCAAACCTTGTCTCTGCCATCCCTGTACTTGGCTTGATATTTTTCCACCTCTTTCAGTTTTGTGTCATCTGTAGTTGCAAAGAACTGCTGTCTTCTTTATCATCATCCAAGGTTGAACAGAACCAAATCATCGGAAAAGTCCCCACAGATTGATAGGTGTCCATGAACTGATGCCTTTTTAGTATGATCGTTCAGCTGGCCACTAATCCATCTCGTTTTGCCACATCCAACTCACACATTTCAGTTTGAGTCACAAGAATGTTGGGAAGGACATGTTGTGTATCTTGTTAAAATCCAAGTGTGCTCTCTCTTCTGGGTCTCCCTTGCCTACCTCTGTACATATCCGATCGGAGAAGGAAATGGGACTGATTTCATAAACTTACTCTTACTGAACTCATTTTTAGCTCTCCCAACTGCCACTTTTCTTAAAGGTGATCACAAACCAATGCTTTAATAAGTGCTTTTTAGAACTTCTCTGTCCAATATGACAGCCACTAGCTACATGTGGCTATTTAAATTTAATTTAAGTCAATTAAAATTAAGCAAATTAAGAATTCAGTTCCTCACTTGAACTGGCCGTGTATCAAGTGTTCAAAATCTGCCGTATTGGGCAGCACAGATAGAACACTTCTGTCATTGCAGAAAGTTCTCTTGAACAGAGCGGTTCTAAAATCTTGATTCTAGAATCAGATTTGAGCTCCCCAGTCTGCCTGTTCATCATTTGTCTCGTTGACAGACATTTACATGGTGTTTTCCTGTAGTCGGTGTTCTGTCACCTCTCCTCTTTTTCACATTTCCTCCAAAATGACCTTCAGATGACTCTACTTCTCTATTGCCCAAACCAGTCTGAAATGCAGGTATTGGATATGGACTACCTGCTTGGCTTCCGAGGAGGTTGCATTAAAAATGAAACTAAGCTACGTTTGGTAAAATAGGATCCATGCCTGACGAGCAGCGCCGTCTAGCTGGCTGATGTTTTCGCGAGTGTTACTGTTGTTAAGGGAAAAAGAATGTGATCTATATTGCTTGGCCCAGGATGTCTGTTTCTGAGCATGATTAGAGAGAGATGAGAGGAAGCTCTTGGAGAATCAGCTGTCAGGTTGTCTTATTCCCTAAGTGGATGCCATCAAGTGCAATTACAGTGAGTGAGGACCCTGTAAAATGAGTGTCTGGGGTCCTACATTTATGTCTTTTACAGCTTCTTTAGTAGAAGAAAATTTCCTGTTTTAAAAGACAAAAGAAAATGCCCCCAGCCCTCCCGGGGGTGACAACCTCAACTGCTGGTGGGTAGCGCCTCTCCTGGCGTGTGCCTGGCTGCCACCCCAGGACCCACACTTACCAGTTAGGTTTGCTGGTGGATGATAAGGGGGAGGGGGCAGATGGAAATATTTTAGGACCCAGATCCTGAATAGCATTGTTAGTGGAAGAGCTTATTATCATGTCAGAAAGAAGGAAAACCTTTCTTAGTTGAGTGAGTACATTTAAAAAACAAAGACTCACCAGACACTTGGGATATTATGCTAATGGGATTTGAAGCTCCGTACCCTGTCTCAAATGCTTGCTCAGTGGTATTTGCACCCAAGTAGCAGATCATGAGTCAGGTACGTGGGGGCTGGGGGGGACAAGGGTGAAGGGAGAACTGGAAGAAGAGAACTGGAGGAAGAGCTCTGGACCCAGAGGTAGGCACCAGGTCACCAGCTGTGTGACCTCAGGCAGGTCACTGCAGTCCTGAGTCTTGGTTTCTTCCCCGGCCCATCCTGCTTCACAGAATTATTGTGACGACCAGAGGCATTTTTGTGCCAGGAGCTGTGTTAGATGTTTTGCATATGTGTCTCTGGTCATCAGAGTAACAAGATAAGCTTGTATTATCACCTCTTATAGATGAGCCTCCTGGAACTTGAAGAGCACGCCTGTCAGAGTAAACACTCAGTGAAGTTAGTGCTGGCTGTTATTATTTTTATGGGAAGATCCCTTGATTCCTGGGTCCAGACTTCCTCTCTGTGGGAGCTTAGATGAGGTGGGGAAGGTCTCTCAGCCTTTAGCACCTCCTGTGTGATGTGGAGATGACAATACTGGCCTCTGACTTGAAGGTAGTGTGTGTGAAAACGTGTTTCCAGGGCAGTGTGCTGTGCTGATGTATGGTTGGATTATGATGGTGGAAGGTAAAGAGAAAGGGCCAGTGAAAAACTGGGAAGAGCTGAACTGCTTTTCAGAGGACAATGACTATATTGTGCACCCAGAAGCTCAGGTAGTTGGCTTGGTGGGAAGAGAGAAGTGGCTCTTCCGTCTTCTGTCCAGGAGGTACCCCCTGTTGATGTGCTGTTGGGTTTGGGGTCTCCTCTTAACCTCTCTGGCTTTTCTCTTTGCTCCCTTCCTTCTTCTGCTGTTTCTCTTGTTCTTCTATCTCTGTGTCTCTCTCCCTGCAGTTCATCTCCTATTCCTTCTCCCTCCTCCTTTACCCTTCAAACTTTAACAGGTTCCTTTCATCATGTTATGCTTATTAAATAAATCTGGCAATTAATATGTTTATGTGTCTTTCCAAGAAAGCCAATGTAAATGACTTTGTAAATTTAGACTATGAGAAGACAATAATGATGGCAGCCAAGCAGAGCTTTTGAGGAAGGAGGGTTGGGTCCTGGAGGTGGATTATTTCAGTGGGTGTGTTTGCACAAAATGGTGCCTTGCCTGCATGCTAAAGGGAAACCTGAGGGTCTGACACTCTTGCTCCCTGACCGGGCATGTCTCAATGGCTGTGCTGGGAAGAGAATCAGAACACTAGACCAGGTTCATCTAGAGCTCTGTTCCCTTCTGAGAAACTTCCTTTTATGTTCTCTTTGATAATTTCCTTCTCTCTATTTTCTGTTTCTGGAATTACCGCTTATCTGATGTTGGACCTCTTGAGTTAATCCTGTAAGTCTCTCTTCTTTTCTTTCATCGTCTTCATCTCATTTTCTTTCTGTTCTTCCTTCAGACCTTTCTAACTGTATCTTTAAATTCCTATAATGAAATTTTTAGAGTATCTTTTAATTTCTAAGAGCTCTTTCTATTCTTTCATCATTTCTTTTTGGTAGCACTCTGTTCTTGTGTTTTAGAAGCAATGTCTTACATTTGTTTGAAGATATTAATTACTATTTTGTTTATTTTTGACGATTTCTCCTGTTTCCTGCATTCTCTTTGTTTCCTTTGATTTCCTTGCACTCATTTATCTGGATTTTCTTCTTCCTCTGTGAGGCCTTCCTCCGGAATCTCTGATCCTTGGTTGTTCATTTACATCGAGGAGTGAAGCACTGGAAGTGGGTTGGAATCTCTGTTTGCAACGTGGCTGCACATTAGCATCACCTGGGGGATATTAAAAACTACAAGTCTGGGGAGGTCTGTCCCAGGCCAGTTGGGTCAAGATCTCGTGGAGTGGGGTCTAGGTATTGATAAATTGACATCCAGAGATATTGATAGACAGATATAGATCGAGACATTGATTTTAAGTCCCCAACAATTCTAATATGCAACCAGAGCTGAGAACCACTGCTCAGCTGGATACCTCCTGGGTGACTGTGCTGGTTCTTTCGAGAGTTGGTGTAATTACCACGCACTGAAACCACTCTAGTGCTTTTACCTGCACTGGGTGCCTGGGAGACTCTGATTGCATCCATATGATTTTCTGTCTTTCTGCACCTTTGGAAAATTGCAGAGTGGGAGGAATTGTATATACCTATAGAGACAGTTGAGCAAATTAAGTTTCAGGGACTTATGGGCAGGAAAGATAAGCTCACATCTCAGGGGGGCACAGGCAGTTTTTCTGCCAGAGGCTCTTTACAGCTCTGACAGGAAATGTGGGAAGGAAGCAGGTAAGCTCAGCTATGAAGAGTGGGAACCAGGAGGGTTGATCTGGAGGTAGATATGGCCAATGAGCTGGCCCTAGCTGGGGGATGGAGCAGGACCTGTGAGGGAAGCCTTGACTGAGGCCAAGAGAGTTTGGCCCTTGGGTTCTGGTGAGGCCACCTTCCCTCTCCCAACCGCTGGGAGAACAGTAGAGTCCAGGAGTGGCAGGGTATGGTATATCAATATCAATATATCTATATCAATAAGTAGGAAGAAGCTGCGGTTTGAGAGGGAGGAGAGAGTAGGAAACACGGGGCCAGCAGTAGAGGAACGGTGCCCCGTCTGAGCCGTGCTCCCCGAGACAGGTAGCCAGAGCCTGGACCACCACCATTCACGGCCTGTGAACTTGCCTCAGCCACGCCTCCTCTTGGAGCCTTGGCTTCTTCAACTGGGAAAGGGGATCAAGATGGTACCCACCTAGCAGGAGAGTAAACGTGTGATGCATGTTGGGGGCTGGGACTACCTAGGCTGGAGCACAGGAGGCCAGTCTGGTGTATTATATTACTCTCTGTTTATGGTGTAACTTCCCCCATGCAGGAGAGCTCAGGCTTGCTCTTGAGTCTGGAGACTGGATGAGGCATGAAGATGAAAGGGAAAATGAAAAAGTGAAAACCAGGGCACTCTGTAGGCTGGCCTGTCACTCACAGTGGTGCTGGGCTCTTGGTGGGAGGGCCTGGGGGTTCTACTTGCCTTATGCTCCTCTCTCCCTTTACCTCCCCATTCCCCTGCGAGCAGGGGCTGTGTCTAACACTGCCAGTTCTGTAAGGAGGAAGGTGGCCTTCTATATCTCCTTTTGGCTTGGGATGATGTATTTTTGACTAAGGGTATTATAGATGGGCAGAAATTATTTGTATTTTCTTTGTAAAGCATTTGAAGATCCATGCAACACTGATGTCCATTCCTGAACAGGATTCAGGTATCACAGATAAAGCTGAGTGTTCCCTTGACCAGCAACTGCAACCCTCTTCCTCTCCCCAGAGAGAACCACTCTTAGGGGCATAGTGTGTCTCCTTTCAGATCTGCCATTACACACTTCCATAAGCTTATGTGTATTTGTGCAAGTCTGTGGCTGTATTTGGTTTTTACACAAATGGAAGTTATCTCAGAGTGTGCATTGTTCCACCAGTGAGTTTTTCCCTGCATGGTGTTTTGGAGAACGTACATGACTATACAAACAGGACTGTGTAAGAAATCTACCTCATTTGTTTTGACTGCTACATTTTTCCAGTGACTGCGTGTTCTGGATACTGTTGAATGAATACACTTCTATGATGAACCGTTAGGTTGTTTTCTGATGTTTGCTGTTACAAACAGTGAAGCTCGTGGGCTCATGTTTCTCTAGAGTGGATGGCAAGTGGGATTGCTGGTATCATCTGCATTTTGCAAGTAATAGATACCATCAGGCTCCCTTCCAAAGTGGCTACAGAGTGACTTTGTCCCTATAGTGTCATTAGCTCCTGATATTATCATTTTGCTGATGTGATGGGAGGAAGATCATGGTATTATTTTGTCATTTCCCTGATGAGGTGTGAGGTCAAGAATATTTGTATTTTCTCTTGGGTCAATTCCCCTTTGTTATTTTGCTCCTGGTTTTCCATTGGGTTATTTGTCTTTTCATACTGATAATGTGTTTGCGTGAGTGTTTGGGTGTTGTGTGGTGTACAATCAAAAAAGGTTTTAATACATCCTGGATACTAATCCTTTATTTCAGATACTTCCACTATTTTCTTCCAGTCTGTTAATTTGTCTTCTTTGTTTTAAAATTTTGATGTAGGAAATTTATTAGTCTTTTTCTTGCTGGTTTTTCATTATGTCTTATTTAAGAAGGCCTTCCCTACACTGAGCATCTAATATTTTAGAGTCATCTCCTTTATCCTGAGATCGTTAGTCCATCTGGAATTTGTTTTTGTGAGTGGTGTGAGGCAGGGATATAACTCTTTTCCTAAATGGGTTGCAATGATTATAGCCCATTTTCCCCTCCACTGATTTGAAATGTTACCCTTATTGTATACTAAATTATCATATACATGGGCTGTTCTGGACTCTGTTCTCTCCTGTTGGTTCATTTGTGTATTCCTATGCCAATAAAAATTTTCTATAGTTTTATTTTTATATGCTTTACTGTTCTTCTGTAATGCTTCTACAATTGTCTCCTCTGCCATCTGAATTTTATTATTCTTTTTGGAGGTTCTGTTGGAATTGCATTGACTTTATAAATTGATTTGGACCAAATTAAAATATTTACAATATTGCTTGTTTCCATCCAGGAATATAGCATGTTTTTTAATCAAAATTTTGTACATTTTTGTTATATTTTTTTCCTAGATGTTTTATAGTTTTGTTGCTATTTTGTATATGAAACATTTTTCACTATTACAGTTCTAAGTGCTTATTGCTGATGTTTAAGAAAGCCATTGATTTTTATATGTTGAACTTGCACCTAATCACCTTGCTAAACTGTCTTCTTAGTTCTAATAATCTGTCAGGTGATTTCTCTTGGTTTTCTACAAAGACAGCCATACCGTTTGCAAAAATGCTTCCTTCTTGCATTCTTTCTTCTCAACTTTACACCTTTAAGACTTTTCCTGGTGTTAATAGCTCTAGCTAGGATTACCAGGACAAGACTGAGTAGTGACAGTGATGGCAGATATCCTAATCTTGTGCCTCAATTTAAAGGGAATGCTTTTGTTCTTTTGCCATAAAATGTTTGCTGAATTTTGCTGATAGATATCCTTTATCAAGTTAAGGAAGTTTGCCTCTTGATCTACTTTTGAAGTAGACTAAAAGTCAGGTTGACTTTTAGTCAAGAACGAGTCATTGGATTTCATCACGCTCTTTTTTTGGCATGATCATATGGAATTTCACTTTAGCTGTTATTTTGGTGTCTGGCATTGATCGATTTGTGGAGTAGGTGATGGTAGTGGTGGTAAGTTTTAGCTGACTGTCACAATGCTCCTTTCACTGAACTAAGAATTTTGTAATTCTGAGGAAAAGAGAAAAAGTATAATGAACAGACATATCCAGTGCTATCTTTGCTCAGTTGTTACTGTTGACATTTTGTCATATTTGCTCCCTCCTCCTTTTTTGCTGAAATTTTTAAAGTAAATTATAGCCATCATTATTTGCTCATAAAAATTCAGATGACTTTAGGCACATCTTCCTGCATTTCCACAATATCATTATCATACCAACAAAATCAACACTAATTCCTTAGTATCATCTAATACCTAGTCTATATTAAACATTCTTCAGTCATCCTCAAAATGCCTTCTACAGCTGGTCTCTTTATCAGGAACCAGTCAAGGACCAGAAAGCACTTTGTCAAGTCTCTGAAGTCTTCTCTTTTAACTCTTCCATGCTTTTGTTTCATTACATTTACCCATTGCAGAGACCGAACTGGACCAGTTGTCCTGTGTCAAGTCCCAACTTCAGCCTTTGTCTGATTGCTTTCTCGTGATGTCATTTAACTTTTGCCTCCATCTCTTGTGGTTCTTGTAAAGTGGAGTTTAGGTCCAAAGACTTGTGTATTAGTCAGTTTGTGCTGCATAACAACAACAAAAGAATCTCACTGACATATAACAATGAGCATTTTTTTTCATATTAACAGGCCGTGGGGCAGCTAGCACAAGTTTATTCACCTTGCAGGTCTGCTGGGATGGTTCTCCCTTGCCTGTATTTATTCTGAGACCCAGGCTAGTCTCAGACAGCCTGGTTATTCTGAGACCCAGCCCCAGCCCCAGGGGCTGCCTAAGGCATGCATGGCTCGTGGTGGATCATAGGAACTCGAGAGGAGTGAGTGGAAATATGAGATGGCCCTCAAGGCATGGTCTTGGATCTTGCACATTGTCACTTCACCCACATTCCACTGGCAAGTCACACTGCCAAGCCCAATATCAATGGAGTGGGGGAGTGTGCTTCTCCCATGGAGGAAGGGGTATTTGCTCAGTGATAAATCCAACCTACAAAGCATGTTTATATTCAGGCTAAAATTTCGTGGCAAGAATTCTTCATAAGTGATCCTGTATGTTTCATCCTGCAACATCTCACAGTTCGTAGTACATAGTATATGATTACTATTGGTAGTTGATCTGACTAGTTATGATTAATCACTGGGTTAAAATGCTGACACTTGAGCCCTCTATTGTAAACTGGTTTATTCCTCTTGAGACTTACAAGTGATCTATGAATAGCTCTTGGTACCATGTGTATTGGGTACTCAGTGAACCTTGCATTATCCATTGATGATCCTGGCCTGAATCCATTAATTCATTAATTGTTACAAATTGGTGATTTCATAATTCTCTCATACCATTTACTTTTATTAGCTGGCGTTCTTCTGTAAAGAAATTTCTCCCATCAACTGGAGCTATTAAACCACCCTGAAATATAATTTCTGTTATTAAAACAGGATAAATGCTTGACTGTTCCCCTTCAATTAGTAATTTTCAGAATAAGAGGGTGGTGTAATAGCCAATTTCAGTGGTTTGATAGATTTTCTGAGGTTGAACCATCTTCCCTTTTATGATATAAACCATTGTTGGTCATAATGTATTAGTCTTTTGATACTCATACTGAACCTATTCATTAAAGTTTTATTTAGGGTTTTTGCATCTCTGTTCATATTGGAGATTGGATTGTTTTTGTTTTCATAAAATGAGTTGCTTTAGCTTTCCATCTTTTTCTGGGATCTGACATCACAATGATCTGTTCCTTGAAAATTTAATAAAACTTGCTTTATAAATTTATTTGGAGCTGGTGCCTTTATTAAATTACACCTGTTATTTATTTTAAAATATCTTCTATGGCTATTCAGGTTTTCTACTTATGGAGCCAGTTGTGGTAATTTATATTTTTAAGAAAATCTTCCTTTTTATTCAGTTAGATTTGTAAATGTATTAGTAAAAATTTCTAGAAAGTATTTCCTCATAATTTTAAAACTTCTTTGCATCTGTAATTATGGCACCCCTTTTCAATTGTAATGTTTATTTGTGCATTCTCTCTTTTTCTTGATCATGTTTACCTTTGTGTATATTCTTATTATACTAAGCCAACTTTTAATGAACTTTATTGTTTAAAATTTTTTACCTTATATTTTACTAATTTCAGCTTCTTATCTTAAATTTCAATTTTCCATTCTTTAGGCTTTTTTCATACTTTGACCCTCTTTTCTACTTAGAAAAAAAAAACAACTCTCTAGTAAATGTGTATATTTTCTAATGAGTACTAATTTGGCCATATCCCATAGTCATGATATCCAATTTTTTGTTCATTTCTAAACATTTATAATTTACATTTTGAATGCTTTTCAAACCTAAGGCATAGAGTTGTTGTTTGTTTATTTTAACTATCTTTATAGCAGTCTAGGTCCAATCAGGAGATAGAAACCATACCGTAGGTTGAATAAGGAGGCCTTATATAAAGAATTGTTAAGTGCAATAAGAGAGTAACTGTGAGACACAGAAAACCCTCTCTGGCACCCAAGCGCTGAGGGAGAGGAGACAGGGAAGGACGCACGTTGGAGAAGGTGTAGATAGGCCACCGGAGAGCAGGGAGGCTTGTGTTGTAACCGTAGGCCACCCTCCAGAGCGCAGGCAGGGATCAGGTGACCAGCAGGTAGGCGTGGGCGTCCAGTGGTAGCTCAGATGCTAGCAAGGGCAGGAGGCCTGCAGAGCCTGCAGAATAGTGACTGTTTGGTGTGTGACCCTCCTGACTACAGGTGGCTGCAGGCAGGCTGTGCGAGGTGCTTGCCGAGGGAGACCAGGCTGCACCTGGCCTGCTGGGGAGTCCGGCAGGTGGCTGGCTCTGTGGGGTTCTGGTTTCTGTGTAGACCAAGACTACAGGGTCACCAAGGAACCTGTTCTGGGCCTGTGGACCATGATGGAAATGGCAGGAAGCCTCTTCCTCCTGCAGTGTCCCTCCCTCCACTGCCCTCTACAGAGAAAGCTTAGCACTGGGCTCACTTTACAGGAGAAATGCTTGAAGGGATTCTGTTGTCCATCACAGAGCACACATTGAAGGACAGGTTCAGAGTTAAGAGGCAGTAAATTGGTAACTGACACAATCTTTTTGTTATTAATTTCTAGTTTTATCACATTGTATTCAGTGAGTGGAGTCGTTACAAATTCTCCTCTATAGAATATAAGATTTCTTTTGTGGCCTAATACTACATAGTCAGTTTTTATTAAAGCACGGTATATTTTTTGTTTGTTTGTTTTAACTCTGCTTTCTCTATTTGTTGGGTACAAAGTTCTAAATAAGTCTCTTTTGGGGGCCGGCCCCGTGGCGTAGCGGTTAAGTGCGTGCGCTCCACTGCTGGTGGCCTGGGTTCGGATCCCTTGTGCGCACCGACGCACCGCTTGTCAGGCCGTGCTGTGGCGGCGTCCCATATAAAGTGGAGGAAGATCAGCGTGGATGTTAGCTCAGGGCCAGTCTTCCTCAGCAAAAAGAGGAGGATTGGCGTGCATGTTAGCTTAGGGCTGATCTTCCTCACACACACACAAAAATAATAAATAAATAAATAAGTCTCTTTGTTCAAGCTTGTTGATTTTATTTAAATCTTTATATCCTTACTTATTTTTGTCTAGTTATTTTGGTTTCTATTAAAGTCTCCCAATATGATCATGACTACTAATTTCACCTTTTATTCTCATTATTTGCTGTGTTTATATTTTGAAGGAATGTTGTTACGTTGATAAAGGTACTTGATGCTCTTGGTGGATTGTTTCTTTTATTAATAGGAATTTTTCTTTTTTGTTGCTTCCCATACTTTGCTGTTTACAGTCATTTTGTCTGATTAATATTGTCATGCCTACTTTCTTCTTGATAGCATTTGTCTGGGATATCTTTTTGTACACTTTTATTTTTAGCAGTCTCGTATCATTTTGTTTTAGGTGTAGTGATGCAAGAGACTGTAAACAACTCAATGCTATAGACTGACTGTGTCCCCCTCAAATTCATGTGTTGAAATCCTGACCCGCAATGTGATAGTATTAGGAGATGGGGCCTTGGGGAGTGATTAGGTCATGAGGGTGGAGCCCCCATGATGGGATCAGTGCCCTTATAAAAGAAACCCCAGTGAGCTCCCTCAGTCCTTCCCCCATGTGAGGACACAGCTGTCCATGAACCAGGAAGCAGGTTCTCACCACACACCAAATCTGCAGGTACCTTGATCATGGACTTCCCAGCCTCCAGAACTGTGAGAAATAAATGTTTGTTGTTTCTCAGCCACCCAGGCTATTGTGTTTTTATTATAGCAGCCCAAATGGACTAAGACATCATGGTTGAATTTTCTAAAATAATCTGAAAATGCATCTTTTTCAAACAGATGGACTAGAAGAGAGTATAAAGAGTGTTCTATTAGTTTCCTTGGGCTGCTATAACAAAATACCACAGAATAGGTGGCTTAAACAATAGACATTTGTTTTCTCACAATTCTGGAGGATGGAAGTCCAAGGTCAAGGAGCCAGCAGGGTTGCTTTCTTCTGAGGTCTCTCTCCTTGGCTTGCACATGGCCGTTCTTTTGCTGTCTCTTCTCGTGCTCATCCCTGTGTGCATGTGCGCCCCTGGTGTCTCTCTGTGTGTCCAAATTTACCTTCTTATGAGGACATCAGTCAGTTGGATTAAGACCCACCCTAAGGGCCTCATTTTGATTTCATCATCTCTTTAAAGGCCTTATCTCCAAATAAGGTCACATTCTGAGGTGCTGGGGGTTCAGACCTCAACATACAAATTTTGGGGGCACATAGTCCAGCTTGTAACAAGCACATACTGAATTTTGTTTTGTTTTTGTGGTCTGATCTGAAAATCTCTTTAATAAGGTGAGTTTAATCCAGCAACACTGATATGTTCAGACTATTTTTTTTTTCGCAGTATTTTTTTTTTTTTTTAAGATTTTTTTATTTATTTATTTTTTCCCTCCAAAGCCCCAGTAGATAGTTGTATGTCATAGCTGCACATCCTTCTAGTTGCTGTATGTGGGACGCAGTCTCAGCATAGCCGGAGAAGTGGTGCGTCGGTGCGTGCCCGGGATCCGAACCTGGGCCGCCAGCAGCGGAGTGCACGCACTTAACCGCTAAGCTACGGGGCCGGCCCTGTTCAGACTATTTTTGACATTTGAATTTGTTAATATTTTATTGTTGCTTCTGTTTTGCCTCTTTTCTACCTTTTGTTGAGTGGACTGAGTTTTCTGCGTTCCATTTGTTTTCCTCTAATGGTTTAGAAATTATTCATTCTCTTCCTTTATAGAGCTAAGTCAAAGATAAACATATTTTTCTGTTGACATCTAGATTTAATCAATATGTCCTCCTTTCTTACAAAACAAAAATACTGGAGTAGTCTTACTTCCCTCTGCTTGCTCCCCACCCTCTCCTCCCGTGCTGATGTAATTTCTGATTTTAGTTCTAGAATGCCAGCTTATTGACATATTTTACATCATCAGTTATTGGTGATTAGAGATAAGTTTCACTTTTCCTCTCCCCGTCATTACTGCTCCTCTTGTATTTGTGTTTCCTCTTGGTAACAGTACCTTAATCATGAATCCTTTTTTTGTTTGCATGGCTGAAAACGTCTACACCTTGACCTCTCATGAGAATGATAGTTTGGCTGGATATAAATGTCTTTTCTTCAGAACTTTGGAGATATTCTCGCATTGTCTTCTTGCATTCAGTATTGCTGAAGAAAAGTCTGATAATCTGGTTCTTGCTTCTTTGTATGTAGTCTGCACCCCCGCCTTTTGAAGCTTTAGGATTTTCTCTCATCCTTGCTGTCCTGAAAGTTCACCATGATGTGTGCAGCAGAACCACTGGCTCGTCTCTTAACATCCATTCTCCCCGCCCTCTTTCTTCCTTGCATGACAAAGACACCCCTATCACTAGAGAAATCCCAAGTGTTTAGAGGCTCCTTCCCAGGAACCAGGGACATGGATCTTCCAGATTCTTTCTTACATGCCCACAGGTTGCAGTTAACAGAGTGCGCTTGAAGTTCCTTTAGATTTCAGGCCAGACACAACCACTCCAATGAAGACTATATGAAAATAAGTGTTAAGAAGGATGTGTGCATGTCATTTGTTTACCTTGAAGAGTGAAGCTTAAAACCAACGCCAGTTTTACAGGTTTCCCTATGACATCTTGGGGCATAGAAGTGTTAAGTCCAAATTCATAATAATGAGGGGAGGTGGTTCTCAGACTTGAGTGTGCATCAGAATCCCCTGGAGGGCTTGTGAAAACACAGATTGCTGGGTCCCGTCGAATTTCAGTCTATCTGGGGTGAGCCCAAGAGTTTTCATCTCTGACAAGTTTCCAGGTGATGCTGTTGCTGCTGGCCCAGGGGCCACGCTGTGAGAACCACTGAAATGGACCATTTGGTCTGTTTTAACTTTGGATTCTTGGCCATCATTTTTAAACTGCAGTGATAGAATAGAAAGTTTGGCCAGAATAAAGATCACTTTGTGCCACACAGGCTCCCAAGGAGGTCCTTCCTGCCCTGGTGCCTCTGCCCAGCTGCCAGCTGCATTTGGACACTGGACCTTATGACTGGATTGGACTTTAATGGAAATTGCTGGACACATGTAGAAGTTCCCATGTGGTCTGCTGCCTCAGATTGCTGGAGGTCGCAGTGGGCATTCAGCTCTGGAGAGGGGGGTCAGCAAACCTTGGTCCTGGAGCCCCTGACTTCCAGGACGGAGTCTGACATCCATCGTGCTCTCGCAGCCTATTATGGGGCCTCAGACAGACTCAGCTTGGATTGCTGGGCCTCATCACATGGGGACACTGTCCTTACCACACTGGTGGGAGCCCCTGAACCAGACAGGCAGAGTTGTGAGGGCTTGCCAGCAGAGCAGTGAACAGTGAATGGGTTGCAATTGAGGGCTCATTAGAATGAATTAGTAAATAGCCATCAGGTATTGAAAAATAGATTGACCGGCAGCCTGGGAGAGAGTCAGGTGTATTTGCCCAGGTTTTGGCAGGAAAGGGTAAGTCGACTATTATCTCAGGCAGGGGTTCCTATGAACTCAGGACTCTGCCCAAGTCAGTGAAAGGAATGAGTGTGGCCTTGAAATCCTGTTTTCTCTTCCATGTTCAGTGAGAGTGGTGGAAATGGGGAGTGTCTTGAGAGGCTTCGGGGGCATACTGTGATGACTGCATTTTAGTCTCTCTCAAATCTGGAACCTGCTAATCTGCTTTTTCGGGGGAATTAATCCTGGGATTTTTGTTATTAATTCCAAAGACGTGGCTGCTGGAGGGTAGGCAGGGGTTCTGGTGTCTCATCAAATTTGGTGCTTCACGTTTGGTCCCGGACCAGCAGCATCAGCCTCACCTAGGTACCTGCTAGAAATGCACATTCTCAGCCCCACGCCAGATCTCCTGAATTAGAAGCTCTGGGGTGGGGCCCGCACTCTGAGTTTTAACAAGCCCTCCAGGGTGACCCTGATGCCCTGAAGTGTGAGGACCATTGTGTAAAGGAGCTGTTGGGATGCGAAGCAGGCCAGAGATGGCATAAGGGGACAGAAAGACCAGTGCCTTGGGACTGAATATGGACAACCAAGGGTGCTGAGCGCAGCCCTGGAGCTCCCCAACCCGGGGATCTTTGTCTCCAGTTGGAGGTGAAGGCCAAGGGCTGCTGGTGACCGGACACTGGCCCTGGCTGCACCCTCTGGGGCAGGCGAGGACTCCCTGAGTCTGGAGAAGTACCAGGTCATTGCCAGCAGCCGCCCGGTTCCTCGCTTCTGAGTCCCGGCAGGGGGAGCCCCCATCCTCAGATTTCCTCATCACCTGCCAGCCACACATTCCTGCTTTGCTTCAGCCTCGTGACTGCCCTGCACACAGTCTGGACATTGTTTTTTTGTTTTTGTCTTGAAAAGCCACAGTCAGGGTCCTAATTTGCAAGTACCCACAGTTTCTCCCCTTGCCAGACTTTTCTAGGGGAAGAAAATGGTACTTAGGAGACAAGGCAGCCCAGTATCCTGCAGGGAGGATCAGACTCATCCTGCAGACGTCAGCCAGGAGGGAGAACAACCCAGCTGAGCCGAGGGTTGGTGGGCAGCAGCTCAGGAGAAATTTGGTGAGTTGCCTGTCACCGGACCCCAAAAACTGGGGTATAGGATGGAGCCAACTCTTCTCCAGCAAGGGATGAGCAGGCCTCCCCACTCAGGGCTAAGGAACCTGTGGGGGGATTGAGGGTGTGGAGACCACAGGTGCCTCAGGAGGAGGGGTGGCCACAGGCCCAGCAGGTGACCCTGCATCTTCTCTTTTGCACCCCCTTACCCCCTGCTAAACACCCCAGATTCCCTACTTCTCACAGCGGAAACATTTGTAAAACAAATTATACATAAATAAAGTCAAGTCATTTAAAATAAGCCAAGAGAAGCTGCCTACTTAAAGAAATCCCGTGGGAGATCTTTTATTCAGAAGATAATCATTTGACAGTGATTGAGTATCTTATGATTGATCCATTCTGGGAGTTTCCGTTCAGCCTTTTGGGTTTCATTTACACCCTCTCAGGAGCTGTCACTGAGCCCCTCTGACTCGGCACTGGGGACACCTAGACATGAAACCCAGCCCCTGCCTCCCCTGGCTTATGCACCGGGTGGTGTGTAGGCACCATCTGCAGAAAGATAAGGAATGTTCCAGGGGCTGGGCGGACAGCCTGGGGTGAGTTGGTGGGAGGATGATGTGAATGAATGATTGTGTGCGATCACAGGTTGGCCATCACCATGGACCGGTGCCTCCAGGGGGTTTGTTGGGACTGGGGTGGGGGCCTCATAGGAGAGGAGGGTCTACAGGTGTCCCTTGTGGGTGAGGGCCCGAGGCAGGCAGGAGAGGCAGCTCTTTGGCCTGGTTCTTTCCTGCTAGAGTTAGATGAGACTGTGGAGGAATCAGTGCCAGAGCAGGTGAGAACCTTGACTCTCCTTGTGAGAGGGGCTGTCCTTCCCTGTGGACCCTGGCTCCCTATGTTCTGGGCTGGGTCCATTCTCCAGCTGCCATCTCTAGGCGAGCTGCCGAGACTGTGATCGCTGGCTCGGTGCTTTGACAACAACCTCCGCTACCACTTTGTGAACTCGAGGATCCCCCTCTTCGTTTGGTGTTGGTGAGCTGTAGCTCCCCACAGAGCTCCTCTCTGGGTCCTTCCCTTCCCAGCACCCCTGGGAAACTCCCTTCTGGCCCCAAGTGGCCTAAGCCTCAGAGGGATGCCTGAGAACTAACGGGCCAGCTGTGGAGGAGTACAGAGGTGAGGGAATCTAAGCCATGGGTCACCCTTGGATGGTTAGCTTTGGAAAAGGACTTTTCATCTTTCCATGATAGGGGTTGGTTTTAGGTCCTGTTTATACAATGCTGAACCAAATCAGCCAAGATGTACTTTGGAAATTTGACAGTTGAACATGTCAGTGCCGAGATTAGAGCCCTCAAGACAGTGCTGAAGTGTTATGTTCAGTGTGGGGAAGGAAGCCCGGGTCCCCCGTCTGGAATAGGGGCCTCAGGGGACACACATTCACTTCCTTCTGGGCCCCTTTCTTCTCTGCGTGCATTTCCTAGAAGGACTTGGAGATTACTGTACTGTTATTGATCAAGACAGGAGTGGAGGTGGGAGATCCCTGCCTTAAGTGTCCTTTGAACATATAGCCATATTTCAGCTGCGTGTCAGGGTATTAAGGGAAGGGAAGCCGTTTGTGTCTGTCTGTGCCGGTGCTTAGGGGCAGCATTGCTTCCCTGAGGCCCAAGGGGAAGATTGCTATGAGGGACCAGGGTCAAGAGGACCCTGGAAGTTTTATGTGTTATTAGAGAAGGTGGCATCTTATTACGCACAGCAAAACCTCAGATACCTACCGGGGCAGGTGGTGGAGGAGAGGCTGCGTAGCCAACCCTTCAGCAACATGCAGCTCCCATTCCTTCTCAGTTCCTCCTTCTTCTCCTAGCTCAGAGGTTCCTGTCTGGGGACTGTGAACCTGAGGGTTTATAGGGTCTACTCTGAAGAACGATAGACCATATTTTCATTACGTCCAATTCAGTGATTCTCAGCCGTGGCTGTATATCAGAGTCACGGAGGAGTTCCAAATACTAACGTCAGGGTCCACCCAGACATTCTGACTTCATGGGGTTGGACGAGGCCCAGGATTGGTATTTTTTGAAAGCTTCCCAGGTTGATTCTAACGTGCAGCGGGGGTCGAGGACCCTGGGCCTGGTAGAAGTTGTCAGGTTGCCTGTAGCATGGCCTCTTCTGCTGCTGCGAGTGCTGATGGTAGCAGGCTGAGCCGAACGTCCATTGCCAGTAGTATGTGTTTGATGAATTGAACAAAATAACAATAAGCAGGTTTTTACTTAATGTATTTTTCAAAATCTATAAACAGATCAGTGGAGAACATATGGTGCTGGGCAAGATGGAGTCATCCCACTATAGCCCATCTCCCTCACTGATCAGACTAAAACCTCAGGACAGAATAAAAAGGAACACCATCGGGAGAGAGGGCAGAGCTTGAATGCCCATGACATTGGTGTTGAGTTTCTTGTTGGGTTTTTTTTCCTCCTTTGACCTGGGTGCCAACTGATTTGGGAGATGGCACAGTGGGCAGGGACAGCAAAAATTCTGTGAGAAACCTGTCTTTCTGGCCAAAGGATGAGGAAAAGGGACTCTCCCTGCTGAAGAGTAGGAGGAATCCCTGTTTTGTTTTGTTTTGTTTTTGTCTTTTCTTCTCTGCTCCCCTGCCTCAAGGCCAGACCCGGAGCGACAGCAGTGGGGCATGCACCTAAAATCCTGAGAGAAAATCCCACTCTCTGGAAAGAGGAATCAGTTATTGTCTGAAGATTATGGAGAGAAACCCTCTTTTTTTCCTGTCTCTTTTTCTTTCTCTTGCTGCTTTCTCCCTGGCAGGGGTCACAGTTGCATGAAACTATGAAACACTGTAGTAGGTTAAAACTCTGAGAGAGCCCAACTTTATGGCCAGAGGAACCAGGAAAAGGGATCTCTGGTAGTAGGAGAGTATAGAAGAACCCTTGGAGAGGAGAGAGCTGGAAAAGGCGATCCCCATTTATGTGTCTGAACCAACTGTGTGCATTGGATACACCCAAAGAACCATAACAAAGGCTTTAGAACTAAACTACAGTATATATCACAGCCCAGGTCCCAGATCAATCCCTGAATGGCTCATGGGAGGGGGCAGACCCCAACAGCATAGCAGAGGCTTTTGAAACTGAATTGGCATTAAACCACCTCCTAAAGAAGGTGAGGAGGTAAAGGTGGACACTTTTGAAATGAGTGGAAAGGTATAAATTCTCAGAAGAGAAATATAAACTATAAAAAAGAATAAAATAGAAATTTTAGAACTGAAAAATATAATTTCCAAAATAAAAATTTCACTGCATGTGCTCAAAAGCAAAATGACTATGACACAGGAAAGAATCCATGAACTTTAAGTAGATCAATAGAGATTATCCCGAAGAACAAAGAGAAAAACGACTTTAGGAAATGAGCAAAGCCTTGGTGACTTTTAGAACAACATCAAAGGCTCTAACATTTATATCTTTGGAATCTCTGAATGAGAGGAGAAAGAGCTTGTTGCACAAAAAATATTTGACGAAATAATGCCTGAAAACATCCCATTTTTGTGAAAAACATAAATTTATGTATTTAAGAAGCTCAAAAATCTCAACAGGATAAATCAAAAGAAAGTCACAAGTATATCATAATCAAGTGGCTGAAAACTGAAGATAAAGGAAAAGTCTTGAAAGCAGCCAAATTAAAAATGGCACATTGTGTATAGAGGAATGATGATTCAAATGACTGTAGATTTCCCATCAGAAACCATGGAGGCCAGAGACAGTGAAACATCTTTAACATTCTAAAAAACAAACCCAAATAGCAAAACAAAACAAAAAACCCACTATCAACCCAGAATTCTGTATTCAGTAAATAAATCCTTTAGGAATGAAAGTGAAATAAAGATACTCTCAGATGAAGGAAGACAAAAAGGATTTGTTGCCAGCCAATCTCCTTTAAAAGAATTGCTAAAGAATTTCTTCAGGATGAAGGGAAATGATACCAAAGGGACTTTGGACTTCAGGAATGAGAGAAGAGCAACCAAAATGATAAAATATCTGAGTCAATAGACTGTTTTTTACCTGTTGAGTTCTTCAATATATGTATTAGTGTTTCAAGCAAACATTATGATGTTGACTAGAGGTGTGTGTGTGTGTGTTAATGTACGTAGATGTAATACACAAGACAATTATAAATGGTGTGGATAAAGGGACCTATATGGTTGTAAGGCTTCTTACATTTTACTTGAAGTGGTAAAGTGTTGACTCAAAGTAGACCATGAAAAGTTAGGTATACATAATATAATCCATAGAGCAAGCATTAAAAAAAATGATACTATGAAATGTAGCCAAAAGGACAATAGATAAGTGAAATACTAAAATAAATATTCAAACAATCCAAAAGTAGGCAGGAAATGGGAAACAGAAGGTCAAGGAACAAAGGAAATGAACAGAAAAATAATAAAAGAGTGGACTAAATCCAACCATATCCATAAATACATTAAATGTAAGTGGCCTAAACACACCATTAAACAATACACATTAACAGATTAGATGAACAAACAAGACATAACTATATGCTTTCTACAAGGAATCCACTTTAGATGTAATGACCCAGAGAGATTAAAAGTAAAGGATGGAAAAGATATACCATTCAAACATTAAAGAAAGCTGTAGTAGTTATTTTAACACCAGAGAAATTATACCTTAGAACAAAGAAAATTACCAGGGATAAAGAGGGATACTACACATGATAAAACGTTTGGTTCACCAAGAAGACATAACGAATGCTAAATGTATATGCTCCTAACAACAGAGCTCCTAGATACACAAAGCAATTACTGCTAGAACTGAAAAGAGAAGAATAGATCAATCCATAATTAGAGACTTCGACACTACCCTCTTAGTAATTAATGGAACAGGTAGATCAAAAATCAACAAAGCTATGGAAAACTTGATCAGCGCTACCAGCTAGCATGTCCTAATGGACATTTATAGAACACTGTACCCATAACAGCAAAATACACATTTGTTTTTCAAGTCCACATGGAGACTTCACCAAAGACAGGCCATATTCTAGGCCATAAAACAAACCTTAACAAATTTAAAAGAATTGAAATCCTGCAAATTATGTTCTTTGACCATAATATACTTAAACTGTAGATTGCTAATCGAAATTGCTGGTAGAAAGATATTGGGAAAAATGCCCAAATATTTAGAAATTAAACAACATACTTCTGAATAACCCATGGGTCAAAGAAGATGTGTCAAGGGAAATTAAATATTTTTAACTGAATGAAAATGAAAATGTAATACGGGCGTACCTTGTTGTATTGTGCTTTGCTTTATTGTGCTTCACAGATAACTGCATTTTTTACAAGACCCTCCCCAGAAAAAAGATAATGACTCGCTGAAGGCTCAGATGATAGTTTGCATTTTTTAGTAATAAAGTATCTTTTAATTAAAGAATGTACATTTTTAAGACATAATGCTATTGCACACTTAGTAGACTATAGTATAGTGTAAACATAACTTTTATGTGCACTGGGAAACCAAAAAATTCATGTGACACTTTATTTCAGTGGTCTGCAACCGAACCTGCAATATTTCTGAGCTAGGCCTGTATATTAAAATTTGTGAGATGCAGCCAAAACATTGCTGAGGAGAAGCGTATAGCATTAAAGGCTTATATTAGGAAAGAAGAAAGGTCTCAAATCAATGGACCAGTTCCTTTAGAGAAATCACTACCAAAACTCATTCAGAAAGAAACAGAGAACTAGAATTTTCCTTCATCTATTAAAGATGTCAAATTTATGGTTAAAAACCTTCCAAAAAAGAAAATTCCAGGTCCAGATGGTTTCATTGCTGAATTCATGTAAGAGAGAAATAATATCAATTCTGCACAATCTTTTTCAGAAAATAGAAGAGGCAAGAATACTCGACTACCAAATTGACTTAATGAGACCAGCATTACTCTCCTATGAAAAGCAGATAAAGATATTACAACAGTAAAATTACAGACCGATATCCCTTGAACCTAGAAGTAAAAAATCCTCAACAATATGTTAGCAAAGTGAGTCCAGCAGTAGCACCTAAGGACATAGTGACCAAGTAGGGTTATCCCAGGAATGTAAGGCTGCTTCAAAATTCAAACATTAGTCAGTGCATTCCACCATGTTAACAGATAAAGAAGAAAAACCACACGAGTCTCTCAAAAGGGGTGGAAAAAGCATTTGACAAAATTCAATATCCCTTCATGATTCCAAAAGAAAAAGCAGCTCTTAGCACACAAGAATGGAAATATCTTCAACCTGAAGAATTTTTTTTCATCACAAAAAAATTTACAGCTAACATCATACTGGTGGTGAAGGACTGAATGTTTTCCACCTAAGATTGGGAACAAGGCCAGGGCTTGTGGCTCTTGTCATTCCCATTCAGCATCGTACAGGACGTCCTAGCCAGTGTGGTAATGCAAAGAAAAGAAATAAAAGGCGTATAGATTACAGAGGAATACATGAAACCAACTCTTATTTGCAGACTACATCATTGTCTGCAAAATCGCAATGGCCTCTATAAAAAGGTCCTAGAACTAATAAATGAATTTAGCAAGGTCACTATACAATAATCAGTTATGTTTTTATGCTATATCAGTAAAGCACTTGTAAGGAAAAAAGTAACATTTACAATGCACCAAAAAAATAAAAGAAATATATATAATTCTAACAAAACATGCAAGATCTGTACGCTGGAAACTACGAATGCTGATAAGAGAAATCAGAGAAGACCTAAGTAAATGGAAAGATATATCACATTTATGCACTGGAAGATTCAGTATAGTTAAGATGTTAATTCTCCCCAAATTGATTTATAGATTCGATGCACTCCCAATCAAATTCCCAGCAGGATTTTTTAAAATAGATATTGACAAGATGATTCTAAAATTTATATGGAAAGACATATTGGATTAGGGCCCACCCTAATGACCTTATCTTAACCAATTACATCTGCAACAACCCTGTTTCCAAACAAGGTCACATTCTGAGGTGCTGGGGGTTAGGACTTCAACCTGTAAGTTTGGAGGGACACGCAAATCAGCCCATAACACGGACATAGTTTATTTTAAATCTGCACAGTGATGCATGCACTTGGAAATGATGAGAAAAATGTGAAAATAGCGGAACAGCCAGCAGAAACGAATCCGTTTGTTCCTCTAGTCTTGTGGCTGTTCTCTGAGGGCAACCGGTCTCTTGTTTCTGTGGTTGGATCTGATATAGGAGGTGTTTAGCAATGTCCCTCTAGCACAAGGCCTTGGCAAGTGCAGAAGTGGTGCCTCTTTCTCAAGCGCGGTGAGAAAAAGGTCAGTGCTAGTAACATTTTGTGTTTAATTGCCTTCTTATCTGGACCCTTGCTTTCCCCCTGAAGGCAGGTAGGAACAGGGGCTGACTTTGGTAAGCCACCAGAGTTTCCAGCAGTTCTTGTTAGAGGGAATTAACTTCCTGTTGTTAGGAGTGACTAATAAGAACAAAATGAGGCTGCTGTATTGCCGTCCATTACAGCATGAACCCTGAAGCAGGTGTAGATTATATTGCGGGATATTGAAAATACCAGCTCCTGGAGACTTGCTGTTGAAGGACTGACAGCATTTAAAAATTGTATTTAAGGGCCAGATCATACCCTTTTGCTCATTTTGAGATGAGGATTTGCTGGGGCAGATATCCTGGTATATTGAAAGGCCAGATGGAACAAATCAGCCACTGCTCCCATCCCAGGCCTCTTGTAAGGGATGCTGAGATCTACATCCTTTTTATACAGAAATGTCACCTGCAGAGGCCTTCCATTCCATGGCACTTGTCTTTTTATATATTGCAGGTGTCCCTCGGTATCTGCAGAGAATTGGGGCCAGGACCCCCTTCAGATACCAAAACTGATACCGATGCTCAACTCCTTTAGTCAGCCCTCCGTATCCGCGGGTTCCACATCTGCGGATTCAAGGAACCGCGCGGATCATATGATTGGTTGAATCCCCGGATGCGGAACCCGCGGATACGGAGGGCCGACTGTATTTATCTGGAGAAGTACCATACTCAGAAACGAAGAAAGAAGGGAAATAAATACCATTGTCCCATCACTCAAAGGCACCCCTTGCTGATTTTTTAATGTATTTCTTCACAGTTTATTCTCTGTTTATTTGGTTGTGAATAAATTATACCAGCGCATGTTATGTGATAAACTCTTTGTAAATATTTTAATTGCTGCATAATTATCTTGTGAATGTGCTAACATTGGCTTAACTAGGATCCTGCTATTGAAGTTTTGGTGCGTGCTCAACATTTTTGCCCTTTTTACTGCCATTTCTTTCTTTTTCTTTTTCTTTTTTTTTTGGTGAAGAAGACTAGACCTGAGCTAACATCTGCTGCCAATCCTCCTCTTTTTGCTGAGGAATATTGGCCCTGGGCTGACATCTGTGCCCATCTTCCTCTACTTTATATGTGGGCTGCCTGCCACAGCATGGCTTGATGAGTGGTGCGTATGTCTGCGCCTGGGATCTAAACCTGTGAACCCGGGACCACCAAAGCAGAGCACGTGAACTTTACCACTACACCACCAGGCCGGCCCCCTACTGCCATTTTTTAAAGAGAAGCACATCCATCTGTGACCCTAAGCTGGGTTGCAGGATCTTGTGTGGCAATGTTCGACATCAGCCTGGTTTTTAGAAAATTAATTTAACTTCCCTTCAGTGCTCGTGGTTGTCTGTGATCTTGTAGCGAGATACTTACTCACTGACTTTTGTCTGGAATGCGTGAGCTCATTATACAGGTGTCCTCCAGGACTGTTTAAACCCAAATTGTGTGTAGTCAAAGCAGCCAAATTATATTTGAAAGGAACAAGAGAATATTATCTTCATGACATGTGAGACCACACTGGGGAACAAGATTGGGGACAGTGACAATTTGGCTGAGCCCATATCTCATTTGCATGATAACATTTTCACCCAGCCTACATTGTGGCCATTGAATCGCTGTGTTTCATCTTGGTCTGCTATATTATCAGCTCTTCTAAGAGCTGGCTAATGCTATTTTCTCATACAGAAGAAAAACGAGGTTTGGAATGAGGACACTGGAGCTCTTTATTGTTGACAATAAGCCTTTATTTCCTGCATCTCATTAGCATGTTTCAGGAGGAGGGTGGTGAGCACCGAGTCAGGGGCTGCATTTTCTCCTGATTTATGTGCTGTTCTAGAATTAATTGAGTCTGTACGCAGGGCCTCATTTTCTTGGATGCCTGTCAGGTAATTGTGCTTCTTGTGTACATTTGAATTGCTTTCCAGATGGTGTGTTGTGAAGGGTTTATCTTTAATATGATTAATCAGAAGCAGAGGACCTCTGTATGTTTGCTCGAAGGCTTGCATGCAAAGCCCCCCAGCCCTCACTGTAGGGGTGGTTAATTCTCTGCTGTTCACGCTCTTCTTGGGGCTCATCTGAGGACGTGGGCCTCAGGTGGAAAGAAAATTTTAAAGGGTCCTGGATAAAAGCCGTGGAAGGGGAAAAAGCCCTAGAGCATATCCTTAGGGGAAACGTCAGGACTTTATTCATTATACAAAAATATGACACAATCCCTGTTTTCCAAAGGGGAAGAGTTAGATTATGTCTATTGGGCCAGGGAATATTATGTAGTCATTAAAACAATACTTATGGAGAGTTTCTACTGCTTATGGTGCTGTGTTTATAGTGAGATGTCAGCCATGTGAAGGAGATGTATAGAAAAGGGAATGGAAAGAAATATACCACGAATTAACAGTGGCTGTCTGTGGGTGGAACAGCTATGAGCAGGTTTCCATTCTTCTCTATATTATCTATTAAAATACATGGCAAAACGGATTGTAATCGTTATGCCCTGGAAGTAATGTGCCCTCCATAGCAGTTACCTCCTGAGTATAAAAATCTGCCCCCATCAGTGTAGCAAATGATATGCCAGATTATTCATGTGTCTGGCTCCCTCCCAAGGCTGGAAGTGAAGCTCTCACACCCTCCTACAGCACAGCTGTCCCACATAACAGTTGTATTCCCAGGAGTGTGCACTGAAATAATTGCAGATCTTCCATGAGAGGTTGCCCCCAAGCTGGCAGAGCCTTGCAGCCTGGGAAGGTGGGATCCGGTGGCTGTGTGGGACCTCCTTTCAAGCGCTGAGGGGCTTCCTGAAAAAGCTACTTGTAAATTGAAGTGTTGTAACTGGAATCCTTTATCATCGCGCTGCAAACTCCTTTGATGCAAAGGCAATGTGTTAGTGCCTTGTGCTTTCAGATGCACCTTTATTGAACTCAAGTGGATGTTATAAACTCAGGAGAACTGTTTCTTTTAAAGAACCGCTTCATTCCATCTACATTTTTGCCACCTTTCCTTCTCAGCTCCCCTTTGACCTCGCCACACCTTCCTGGTCTGGGAAGTGTCTGCTGTTCTCTGAACAGCCCTTGTGTGCCCAGACCGCCCACCTTTGTCCTGCTGGCAGGGAGTAGAGGTGACCCAGGAGCTGGATCTTGAAAAAGGGCTGAGAGTCCTCCCTCCCTCCACCCACCGGAATAGGGGGGAAGACATGGAAAATGGTGGGCCTAGGCTTCTAGGCAAGGGCCTTGTATTTCTTGGCAAGGAGGTTGAATCCATTCCATAGGGAGTGAAACCTCCCCGGGGACCCCCAAGCGTCTATTTAGAGCAGAGTTTCAAATGCAATCCTAAGGCGTCTGGCATCACAATCACTTGCAGCTCTAGGCCCTCCTTTTGGCCTACCTACCCGGAATCTTGGGCCTTTGAACTTGCATACTCCCCAGGAGGCCTTGTGCCCTCTGAAGTGAGTGAACCACTGCGTTGAGGGAGCAACTCTTGGCTTTCCCCAAGACCTCCCCGCTTTCTGCACTCCCAGCTAAGTGCACCCATGTCCCATTGCAGAGGTGCACATTATGTCCACGGCCAGGGTCGCTGTCACCTGACAGCAGCCACTCCCCTCCACCTGTATTGGCAAGTTCCTGTTCCTCATCTAAGACATAGGCCTAATCAGGCATTCTCTCCTTTCAAATTGCATTTAAGCCTTTCTTCAGCTCCCTCTGTGTAGTAGAAAAAACAAATGTTCATGGAGTTGAGGCCTGCATGGGTTACTCTCCTCTTTAACCCGCTTGAAGCCCTGCAGGCAGCTGCTGTCATTTCTAATTTCCCAAGGGGGAAAGGCCACCCCTCCATTAAATATCTTGCCCAGGGCCTAACAGTAAATGGAGGTCTGAGTTTAAACAAGGACCTTCTGTCTTCATCTTTAATAGGAGGGCTCTTTCTCTTATACCAGAAGTGTCCTCTTTAATTGTATTTCTGCAGACGCTTCAAAGATGCAGCTGCCTTCCTGGGTGGCCGCTGTGGGTCCCTTTCCATTTGTGTCCATGGAAAAGGGAACCAGATCAGAAGGTCTGCACTAGCAAATTCTAGAAAAACTGACAACTAGCATTGTATTTAATGGTGAAAACTTTTAAAAATTATCATTCACAGTGTCCAGCCAAGCCATATTGGAGCCCGAGGCAAAAGGAAAATTCCATAAGACTGATCCTGTCTTTATTTAAAATTTTGATATTTTGTTCATGATGGATTTTTTTGCATTAATTTTGAATTTTTTGTGTTATATTAAAATATCATCTGTTTTGATTCCTGTGTCTTTTGGCGCACTGTTAAACTTTGCAACCAAGGTGAGTGCCGCACCTGCCTCACCCTGGGCCAGCCTTGGTCAAGAGTAAAGGCGTTTTCATTCCAAGTGGGAATAAGTCAAGGATGCCTCTTAGCGCCACTGTCCTGTAACTTTGTAGTGGAAGCCAGACAAAATGACAAAATGCTGGAAAAGAGAAGAACAAAATTACGAACCAAAAACTATTAGAATTTAAAAATGAAATTGTACAAGATCAGTATAGATTTTTTTCTATGTACCAGCAGTAGTCAGGTAAATATATAATGGGAGAGAAAGTCCACTCATAACAGTCACAAAAAATAATATATTTAAGAATAAACTTAATAGGAGATGTCTACAGCTACAAAGAAACCCATAATGCAGTTGAGAACTATCTAAGACTTGAATAAATAGGGAGATATTTCTTGGGTGAAAAGACCCAATGTTGTGAGTGTAAACATTTCTCCTTGCTGGGCAGTAGAAGGTACAGTGGGAGACGACTTTCCAGTGAGCTGGCAGCAGTTGGGTTGGCCATCTGGCCTTCATGGTTGAGACGAGATGTGGGAGGCTCCTCTGTCTTTGGAGTATGGACAGAGATGGACTGTCCTCAACCAGATCTGCTTGCTTCAAGGGAAAATGTCCATTCCTCCTGGTGCCACAGGAAATAAGTGCTCCCCCTGACATTCCCTGGGTCTGTAAGCTGCACCCCACGCTCAGCTCCATGGGTTCCAGATTTGCCATGGGAGGAGTCAAACATTTCCCCTTGAAGCAAGCAAGTCTGGCCACCATCTGGGACGTTTTACTCTCTACATTTAATGGTTTAGCCCTTCTGAAAAGTATACATATATAAGGCAGGGAGTAGCTTAGTGTCTCCCAAATGGCTAGTCCAGTGGTTTTCAAACTTTGCTACACATTAAAAATCTTGATGCCAGGTCATTCCTCATATCAACGGACTTGGAATGCCAGGCATCGGTACTTGTAAAGATTCCCCAGGTGACTCCAGCGTGCAGCAGAGTTTGAGAACCACTCGTTCACCCAACTATCCCAGTGCCCCTCACTGAATAGTGAGGGTGACCAACCGTCCCAGATTTAGCACTTCAAGTTCTGTGTCCTGGGAAACTCCTCAGTCCCAGTAAACTGGGATAGCTGGTCACTCTACGTGTTATAGACTAAATTCTTACGTAAATGTAGATCTGTTTCTTGACTTTCTAGTCTATACCATTTCTATCTGCCCAGCGACAGTACCACGCCATTTTTATTACTTTTATTACTTTAGAGTATATTTAAATACTTGGTAAGGCAAGTTCCCCCTCATTATTCTCATTTTTAGATCTTCCCAGCTCTTTTCAGATGTTTGTTCTTCCATTTTCATGTTTGTTCTTGCAAATGATCTTAAGAATTACTGGGTCAGTTTCCCTAATATTCCACCGAGATTTTGCCTGGGATAGCCTTAAATTATAGATTACTTAGATAACTTATCAATAGGATCAGGATGGTTTCCTATTACTGTAACTTGGTATATACTTTAGTCCTTGAGTCTTATATTGTCCTAGAGAGTGTTTTATGTAGGTCTGGGCGTGCATATGTTTCTGTGTGCCTACAGATTTTATCTCCCAAATGACGTAGAATTTGAAGTTAAGAGGTACTAGGTACCTGGGTTTGTTCTTTGACAAAGATGTGAGTACCAGCATGTCCACGGCCGAGTGTCAGGCCTGGGGAGATACAGAGATGCTGTACAGATGGTGCCACTCCCCAAGGAATGGAAGCTGTGTGCTCATGTGTGAGTACTGCCAGCCCCATTTGCCTTCTACCATCCTGACTCTCAAGGCGTAGATATCTGGTCACGTGTTAGCCCTTGCATTCAGTACATGCTTTTGAGGGACCATTTTGGGAAATGCTGTTACTGGAAATTGTCTCTAAAAGAATATGGTTGCCAATTTCCTTCTCTCTGTCTTACAACATGTAGCATGACCCTTGTGGTTGGCTATTCTGTGAATGTAAGAAATCTGTTGTAAAATGACAAATGGTTGTGAGGCAGCTCAGTGCTCTTGATGCGTCCTCTGATCACCTGTATTTTAGTAAACACTGAACACCTTGCTCTCTACCTGAGAACAAATGTATGGAATTGTCCCGTCAGTTTCAGGGTCTGGGGATGGAGTGACTGTGAGGACATTCACACTCTACAGGGTCCATCTCAGTGATGATATTCCTGGTGTGGGACATCTTTCTAGTGTGTGGGCCGCTCTGGGGAGGCGTTAGGAATCTTTCAACTTCTAGCAGTGCTACCAAAACATGGTCATTCATCAGCCCCTTGCAAGGGGAAACTTCCTTGGAGTGAATTCACATGTCAGAAGCGTGTGGCTCAATCAGTAATTGTGCTCACACTCTGAGTGTCTGGACTGGATGAAATAATTTTCTCCTCCATTCTTTTGGGAATATTCCTAATGCTGTGACTGTGGCCATCTGGTAAACCCAGTCTCATAACCGGATGTGTTTTAGGTATCACTGCAAGCAAAATGCTGTGCTGGGTGCTCCTGGGGATACAGAATACAAAGGTCTTTAGTTTATGACATTCCTGGGGAGACAAGGTGGAAGAAAGAGAAGGTACAGTGAGGCAAGCTCACAGCCTGGGCAGGGACCATCTCCACTCTCTACTCCCATTTGACTCCAGATCCCATTGCTTCTACCACCTAAATACTCACTGAGTTGCTTCTCTCTCATTTCCACTGTTTTAGTTTAAGCTCTTGTTCTTTTTCTTCTTCTTTTTAAAATTGTGGTAAAATATACATGACATAAAATTTACCATTTTAACCATTTTTAAGTGTACAGGCTCTCATATCTTAACTGGACTACTAGACTAAGTGTTTTAAAATAAATGAACTATGATGCAAACCGAAAAATAAGCATATGTCATGTAAAAGTATAATTTAAAGAATAAACCAAACATTTGGTTAACCACTTGGCTTAAGAAATAGAACATTAACCAAACTTTGAACACCTCGTATGCACTTTTCCTGGTTTTAGCCCTCGCTTTCTCCTGGGGGACTGGGATAGTCTTTTCACTGGTCTCCCCTCCTCCAGCCTCTGTCTCCCAGGATCTCCTCCATGCTGGGCCCAGAGAGATGGGACTAAAAGAGAGATCCTGTGTGTCACGTGCCTGCTGAAAATTGCCCAGTGACTCTGCATGGTTTGTGGGATAAAATGCAGAGTCCTGGGCAGTGGGATACAGGACCTCCCCTTTGACCCGCAGGATCTTTGCAGTGCCCCTGGTACCATCCCACAAGCGACAGCCCCATCCTTTGCACCCTCCTGTGTGTGCGTCTTCTCTCCATGGCCAGACAGCGCCGTCCTCCCTCTGGCCTGCCCCCTCCTGAGCCCTCACCCTATTGAGCCTGTGAGGCTAGGGCTCGTATTCTGCTTCTCTGTATGGTGCTCGACCTAGACTTTTCCTGGCAAATTTGGTCACTCAGTGAATGCTGTTTGGTTTGGAGTGAGAAGGAAGGAGAGGCTTCTGTGCGCTGGGGAGGGTGGGACTATCTCGTAGGGGAGGGGGCCTTGAGATGGCTTTTGAGGATCAGTGGATTGAGACCTGGAAGATGTAGTATTCCTCCTCATTGGTCTTCATCCTGTCTTCTGAATGAAAGCTTCTCTTTTTCTTTTTGAGAGCAAGTAACCTGAACTTATGACCATCGCCTAGGCTACCTAAACTGAGTGAGCATTTTCAAGAAGTCATGAATGAGCCCATGAGTTTCAGGGAAAGAAGCAGGCATCCTGTGAATTGTTGGTGTCTCCCCTCTGCTTCCTATTTCTCTGGCCCTGCGTGTCCTCCATTCTCTTTGGCATGGGCACCCATTGTTCCTGACAAA
Source organism: Diceros bicornis minor (assembly GCF_020826845.1). Lineage (NCBI taxonomy): Eukaryota > Metazoa > Chordata > Mammalia > Perissodactyla > Rhinocerotidae > Diceros > Diceros bicornis. The sequence continues at coordinate 78,967,442 of NC_080744.1, forward strand.
TGAGTCAGCTGGGGTGGGGATGTCACAGTATTTGAACAGATGTGCGTTAACATTGCTCTGAAAAAACATGGTGGTGAAACACAGCGAGTCCCGCCACCAACAGCCTGCAGTGGCCTGATTCTCTGGTTGGCTGTGCTTTGTGGGGTCCTGACTCTGTTCTCTCCACCATTCTTCCCCACAGTGGCTGCCTCCTGGTGATGATGGCCGCATGAGCATCCACCATGGCCAACCGGAAGCATCAGAGTACCGTGAGCAGCATGCTGGACCACAGGGCGAGGCCGGGCCCTGTCCCCCATGGCCAGGAGCCCGAAAGTGAGGATGCGGAGCTGCCCCTGGAGGAGTACATGCCCAAGGGCCTGGAGCTGGCTGCCCTGCGGCCGGAGAGCCCCACGCCTGCAGAGCAGGGGTGCCACGATCACAGCCCCGACGGGGACTCCAGCTCCGACTATGTGAACAACACCTCCGAGGAGGAGGACTACGATGAGGGCCTCCCTGAGGAGGAGGAGGGCATCACTTACTACATCCGCTACTGCCCCGAGGACGACAGCTACCTGGAGGGCATGGACTGCAATGGGGAGGGTTACCTGGCCCATGGCACGCGCCACCTGGAGACAGACGAGTGCCAGGAGGCGGTGGAGGAGTGGACGGACTCGGCAGGCCCTCACCCGCACGGCCATGGGGACGAAGGCAGCCCGGACTACCAGGATGGCCACCTCCCCATCCCGGAGGACGAGGCTTCCGTCCTGGAGGCCCAGGACCAGGAAGAAGGCATCCACTACTGTCCCAGTGAAGAGGGCTACCAGGATTACTACCCCACAGAGGCCAACGGGAACGCAGGCACTACTTCCCCCTATCGCCCAAGGCGTGGGGATGGGGACCTGGAGGACCAGGAGGAGGACATCGACCAGATCGTGGCTGAAATCAAGATGAGCTTGAGTATGACCAGCATCACCAGTGCGGGCGAGGCCAGCCCCGAGCACGCACTGGTGCGGGGGCCTGAGCCGGGGCCCGGGGACTCCACAGAGGCCTGCCCACCCGGCGAGGCCAGCCACGGCCCCAGCAGACACGAGGGAAGGCCCAAGTCGCTGAACCTCCCTCCTGAGGCCAAGCACCCCGGAGACCCCCAAAGAGGCTTCAAGACCAAGACTAGGACTCCAGAGGAGAGGCCAAAGTGGCCCCAAGAGCAGGTAGGACTCCATCCCCAGGGAAGGGGGTGGAGGGGCCCAGAGAGCAAACGATGTTCTGGAGTAGCCCACAGTTCAAAATGCGTGCTTAGTGCTTCATCTGTTCAGTTACCTGGCACGTGTGGACATTCTGGCCACTCAAGTTCACCCCTCACATGCATTAGTAAATGCCAGGAAAGTCTCGTTGAGGGCTGATGGCCAAGTAGTGCTCCCAGAAGACCCTACCGCCCACCCAGAAGAGGTTGGGTCCCTACCCTGCGTGCTCTGGATCTGCTCATGGTCAGGGTGGGCCATGTGACTGTTGCCCCCCACACCCAGGTGGTTTCTTCAGGCCAGCAGGACGTCGGTAAGGATATGGGTGTGCTGGCAAGTGCGTACTGCTGTGGTCAGTAGTTGGGGCAGCCTGGTGGTGAGGGGCAGCGACCCGAGTGCATTCACAGGGGCTACTGTATCCGGGTGACACTTCTCTGGAAGCTCGGGAGCCTTGGCATGATGGGCAATGAGCTGTAAATAACCATTTTGAAAGTAATTATTTGAAGGTTTGACAAAGTCTCGGAGAAGAAATGCCTGCTAATGAGGCCAGTGGATTTAAGCATAATTATATTTTCTTTTAATTATAGCAAAGTAAGTGTGTATTCTAATAAACACATTTGAAAAGCAGCGTTTCAGAAAAAAATCACTGTGAGTATATAAAGAAGATGTGATTATGAGACTTGTATAAAGAAACTTCTATTTGGCCAGTTCTGTGGACAAATGAGAATGAACTGCTTTGATGTTTTTTAAAGCCTTAATTATTATTTCTTTTTCCAGAAGAGTTCTGTGTTTAAAAAATACATATATAGTAAGAGCTTGTGTTCGGGAAATAAGTCACATTGACTCGCAGTTAGAGTTCCGGAACTGACGTTTGATGCCTTTTGTTCTTTTTGAAGATTATTAAGCATAAGTTGACTTCACTTTCAGGGTGTCCCTGTCATTTATGGCAATTGTGCGTGCATGGGGGCCTTTGGGATATAAAGAAACTGTTGTTGCACTAGCGGATGTTACAGGAGCTTCCCCCAGGGGCAGGCTGCTCTGGACCCAAGGTCTGGGCTTTGCGCCAACGCACCACTATCCCTCTGCAGTCTTGGCAGAGCTGGACCCATCCCCCGACAGTGGCGCTGGCGCCACTGGGATTGATGTGGGCTGCACAGGGCGGGTGACATACTGCGTCTGTTGTAACAGACGACTTCCCTGACAAAGTTCTTGTCAAGAGAAAATTATCGTTAGAGCATGGTGGGGAGTGGGTGAGACCTGATGTGTTAGTGTTTTTGTGCTTCACTTGAACCAGTTGCGAATTTGAGTGAAAACCGCAGACCTTTGGGTTGGAGGGCTGGGGATAAATGAGTGGGGATGAATGAACGGGTGGCGGTTTCAAAGGGCAGATGGAGGTCAGGGACATCCTGAGCCATTGTTGAGGACCTAGGAGGAGGTCTGTTCTTCAGAGAAGTGGCATTGAATGCAAGAGCAGGTCACTTCTCTCCCTAAACGGAGTGTCTCTTTGAAGCATATGCTTTTATCTAAAACACTGGAAAAGCTCATTTAAGCTGGTTAATTATTGCATAGCTTTTTTGGTATTATTCACTCATTCATTTGCAAATTAATTCCATCAAGGGGAGAGCCTGGCAGTTCTCAGCTCAGGGCCTACGAGGGCCCCTGTTGAAAATGGGATCTGGGTGCTCCTCGTGAGGATTCTGCCAGGTCTGGGTGAACATGGCCAGAGTCCTCACATCGTGTAGACCCGAGTGGCCCATTCTAGATGAGGAACTCTTTGAAATTTAACCAAAATGAGCCACGAGTGATAGGACTCATCTTGAAAGCAAGATTGTATAAAGAAGGTCGTACACTAGGAAATTTGATGATTCCTTGCTTCTAGTCACAAGCTGCCTTCCTCAAAGGAATCCCTAACCACCCCGGGGACTGCCAGACAGCAGGAACCAACAAAGGCCTGTCCTCAAACGGGTGCAGAGGGTGCCTGTGAGTCCCACGCTGGCCTCTCTGTTCCCAGTGTGTCCGCACAGTCAGTGTAGCACAGCCTAGAGTTAAAGCTGCAGTAAAAATCAAAAAATATAAAGGGGAGATGGGCAATATTGGCCACCTAGATGCTTTAGACTCCTGCCTTCTAAAGTGTGGTCTGTGGCCCAGCAGCATCGGCACCACTGGGAAGCCTCCCTCAGAACCACAGAATCCAAGTTTGCATGTCAACAAGATGCCACATTCAAGTTTGAGAAGCCGTGCTGTGGAAGACTTCTGTTGGAGGAGAAATTGCACGGCATCCCTTTCCTCTCTTCTCATTTTAAAGCTCAGAAAGTTATGTCGTGGGTACTTTTAGGAGTACTAGATAGGGTTTTTTTTTTTTTGATGGGAAAGATTGGCTCCGAGCTAACATTCGTTACCGATCTTCCTCTTTTTGTTTGAGGAAGATTGACCCTGAGCTAACATCTGTGCTAGTCGTCCTCTATTTTGTATGTGGGACGCCTCCACAGTATGGCTTAATGAGTGATGTGTGGGTCTGCGCTCTGGATCCAATCCCACGAACCCCAGGCCACCGAAGCGGAGGGCACACACTTAACCACTGCACCACCAGGCGAGCCCTAGATAGCATTTTATTTAGTCGTTGTGTGGATCACAGTATTACAATAGAATTAGAAGTAGGAATATGGAAAAAATATTCTCCAGGGTCCCCGCCATCCTCGTGGGTGAGCTCTTTCTGTTTTTCCGTGTTTCTTTTCAGACTCTAGCACTGAGCATAAACAAGGTATGTAGCTGTCATTGTAATCTGGGTGTGATATTGTGATCCAGCTTTTACAATCTGACGTATTACAAATGTTTCTCTGTGTTGCCACATAATTTTCATGATTATTTTTGCTGACCTTTGAATGTTCCATTCAGGCGATGTGCCACATAATTTATTTGTTATTTGTCTGTACAGACCCTGCCATTGAGCATGCAGTTGTGGATGGCATTTTCTCTTATACATAGACTGGCCCAGACGTCTTTGTATAAGTTGTGTTTCCCTTCTCTCGGTTTATTACCAGAGGGTAAATCCCCATGCTGGGCGTGAATATTGACCATCTCTCTATGATTATCTTGTCTAACTGTTTCTCTTCTGTTAATGTTAGATTCATGTCTTTTATCTTTCCGAGTCTTGATGCTTTTGCATTTCCTAGGCGCACTTTGTATACTACAGATGTTACTTTTTGCTGCAATGTTTTCTTTTGAATTTTGCTCGTATCATTTCCATTGTCTCTGCAGCGTTTTTAAGATATTGATGACCAATCTGTCACCTTTCCACCTCCTTTGGGTACAGAGAGATTTAATTGGATGGTTCCTTCTTCCCAGACTGGGATGGATGAATATCACAGAGGGCTTTGCTTTAGTCTGGCCGATAGGAAAGGTGAATAGCTGTGTGCGATGGGAAATGGAATGTGTGCCCTTTGGAGCTCCCCAGTGCTGTGGGATGCCATGTATTTTGAAAAGGCTCCAGTTTGCAGGCAGACCTGCCATCTGTGCCACTCTGATGAGAGCAAGGGGTCTGCATGGGGGGGAGGGGAGGATGTGAGAGAACCCAAAGGAGATGGACTCAGATTGCAGGATGTGATCATGGGGAACAGAAGAGATCTGTGTGTGAGTGATTTTTAGTAAAAAAAAAAAGAAAGAAGAAAGTTATTTCAAAGCAATGCATGTTTATTGAGGAAAATTTTGAAAATATAGGCAAAAATATTTTGCCATGTGGCATTGTAGAATTCCATCGTCGAGAGTTTTCAAATCAGAGACAAACTACCTGTCAGGATTTCCCAAAGCATCCTCTTAGAGATGTTCTGTAAACAGTTGTTCCTCATTATTCATGAATTCTGTATTAGCGTATTTGCCTACTCGCTAACATTTATTTGTGACCCTAAAATCAGTACTCAGGGCACTTTGCAGTTATTTGAGGACATGTGCAGGGAGGCGAAAAATTTGAGTCACCCATGTGCTCGTTCCCAGCTGAGTTTGCCAGAGACACTCTGCCTTCTTGTTTCAGCTCTCATATTGTCAACAAGTATCCTTTTCATGGTCTATTTAGTGCCACATTTTTGTGCTTTCTGTTGGTGATAAAATGACCCCCAGGTGCAGTGCTAGAGTACTGTCTAGTATTTCCAAGTGCAAGAAGGCTGCGATGGGCCTTATGGAGAAAAGACGTTGTGTTAGATAAGCTTCGTTCAGACAGAGTTATAGTCTGTTGGCCATGAGTTCAGTGTTAATGAGTCAGCAATAGGATACATCCAGAAAAAGGAAGAGAGAATTCGCCAGTCTGTACACGAGGCTGCTCTGGAAAGGAATATCTATAATGTGTGATGAAGCGATGGAATAGTAGCTAAATTTGTGGATTCATGAGATGACCACCAATAAAAAAGTGTAGTGGATGGTCTTGTTATGAGGCTGAAAGCCAAAGAAATTACCGTCTTGTTATCTGTGGTCAGGAAAATGTTAAACTCTTCTCAGGCAGGGTTTTATTATAAAGAAATACTGTATATAATTAATTATTGGTAAGCAGTACATATTAAATAAAGTGCGTTTAAATAGAAACACACATAAAACTAGGTTATGTATTGATCGGTTGACAAAAACGTGGTGACCAGAGGCTCATTCTGCGAGGATCCTCACCCTGTGTTTCTCCTAGGAGCAGTGGCTCAGTATTTCCTCACTCGGTGTTCATGGGAACTTTATAGAATGTAACTACTGCAAACAACGAGAATTGACTGTAGTTGATTGGCGGATGAGTTTGAGAAACTTTGCTGCCAGGCTTTCCCCTGCTTGGAGATTCACACATGCGGGCCTGCACGTGGGCCGCAAGAAGTCTCAGACTCGCTGCCATAGACACGTCCAGCCCTGCTTGGCCAGTGTTTCCCAGACAGTCTCGATCCTCAAGCCCTTTCCTCTCCATGCAAGGCCTATCAGGAAAATACCAAACATCCTGGGGGGTGGAGAGCTAACGCGTGACTTCCCGTGGCCTCTCCTTTTATGGCTCAATCCCAGGATGATTGAACATCAACCGCAAATGATGACGATGGGAAAGTTGTCACCTTTGAGACCCTTGACTTCCGAGGATTTAACGTTTCTTGTTTTGCCATTTGTGGAAAGTCCCTGGGTGAAGGGGGAGATGACGGTGGTGGTGGTGGTGGCTGCCAGCACGGTGCTGTGTGCATGATCTTGGTGCATCCTAGAGCAATCCGAAGAGGTGGAGGCTCGGTTATTCTCATTTACATACGCAGCAGCTGAGACTTTCCATGGATAAGTACTGCACCCATGGTTACACAGCTTAGAGGGTAAACAGTCTGTGGTGCACCAAACTCATGCCTCTAACCACTGCACTAACCACCCCTCAGAGGGCCCCTAGAGGAGGTAATGCTGAGTTCTGTGGCCGGGTGTGTTTGAATCTGCCTGCTGGTGGACGAGTTAACGTGGGTGAATTGGGTAGTATTCCTACTAGATAGTGACGGTCTCTTCTACTCTGTCATCTGTTTACTTGGTATTTCAAGGGCTTGTGCTCTGTTGTTCACAGTGCATGTGTCTCAGCACCAGTGAGGTGACCAGGGGACAGGAGGCTTCCACTGTAAAATCATCCCAATGTCCTGACTTCATGAGGGCTCAGGCCACACATCAAAGAAGTCAAGTAGAGATTATTCATGGGGCATTTTTCTTAATTCTGCTGAGCTTTGTTGACATGAAATATTGAATTTTTGCATGCAGTGGTTGAAGAGTACATGAGTTGCATCCAGCCAGGTTCATATTGCATATCCAGATTCAACTGGCATTTCCACACCTACCTTTGTGGTCCTCTGCCATTTGGCAGTGAGGCAGTGAGTGTGGAGGGCAGACCCGAGCTGGCCTGGTCTCCCAGCTCCAGGGTTGAGCTTTGGAGACCTGGCGCATCATCAGTGCCCTCCCTTGGAGAGAGGTGTGCTGGTCAGTGCTCTCCCGGGGGCTGCTCCTCCGCGCTCCGGGGGGCACCAGAAGGGCGTGTTGGTCTAACACCAAAGATCATGGTTCCATAGGTCTGTGGGGTGGCAGGGGTGGCAGGTGCTTGTGGTCTCTGGGTGGTCTGTTGTGCACCTGGGTTTGGCAAGGGCTGGACTGATTCTTTTGGAGCCCCGCATCCCCATTTTTATGTGCTATCTTGTGACATCTTTCGTGAGATAAGGTACTCTAAAAATATCTGTTCTGTATCTGAAATTGTCCTCTAAGAGATGTATTCCTTTAGACCTTGGAGATTTCTAGGGCTGCAGGCGTTCCCAGTCCTGCTCCGTGCCCCCTGTGGATGGGTGCACATCAGGACTTTGGTGATTGTCAGGTTGAAGGCGTCCGATTTACGTGACAGCCATGCAAACAGCTCCACACGTTGGGATGGCAAACCAAATGCATGTTTTGATTATTTGGGGTTTTCATGATTTCTGTTTATCATTGGCCCAGCCAGTGCTTTCTAGAGAGAGCCCACTGACGATAGAAAAAAAGAAAAGTCAGTGCATCATAGCCAACTTAACGCGACAGTTAAAGTGAGGCAGGATGCAGGGCCCAAGGCCACATCAGGTGTTCTGGTGTTCACCTTTGCTCCTGTAGAGATGCTCTGCTGTGATTTGGCATTCAATTAGGCTTGCTTTGTGAAGGACCTTTCGAGATTGCAGTAGGAATGCTGGCACCAAATTGGGAGAGAGGATGCTAAGGGCTCCGGTGACCTCAACCAGCCCTGATGGGAGGGAGCAGTGGCACTTGTGAGCACTGACTCTGGCCTAGTGCCTCCTCAGGTGCCCCGTGCGTAGGCAGAGGTGAGTATGAGCCCCTGCTCTACATAGAGGGTACCAGGCCCTGAGAGGCCCCGAGAGGCCCTGAGAGAGGAGTGTCCTGGGGTTGTTGGTGCCCCAGTGCCCACCATCAGTGTGCCATAGGGCAGCAGGGGCACAGGGTACTGGGCTTGCACTGTGCATAGGAGGGAGAAGCCTGTCCGAACATGGCCCACAGGTGGGATGGAGCCTGAGAAGGAGCCTGCAGGCAGGCGCTGAGGACAGGGGTTTGCAGGGGGCACAGGGGAATGGCCCAGGCGGGAACGTCGTCACCCACCCCTGGGCTCCCGTGGAGTGCAGCTGGGCTCTTCCTGCAGCCCTGCCCTGGATGCTGCAGCGGCCCCTACTCCTCTGCCCGCCCACCTGTGGCATCAGACCCGCCTGCCCTTTGCACAAGGGGAGGCTGCACAGAAGGGTTCCTGGGGGCTCCTGTGTAGCCTCCCCAGCCTCCTCCACTCCCAGTGCTATGACAGGTGACCGCTGCACCTGTTACTAATTCCCGGGACCACTCTGAAAAACGAAATCCAGGCTGGTATGGCCTTGGGATTGTCAGCCCCTCACTTGATCTGCCAGACCTTCCAAACTTGATTTCTCTGGGCCCATTTGCCGAGTCAGCGCAACTGCCTTGTTTGATTTTTTTTTTTTGAAGTCTCTTGACAACGTATGACCAGAGGTGGCTGTTATTGTCACAGAGCAGTTTCTTTAGCAGGAATCCGGGATAGCTTCAGTGCTTTTAAAATCTAGTTAAAGCCAGGGTTTCTGAAAGACTGTTTTTATTGTCCAGGAAAATCATGTAAAGCCCTTCCACTGATAGTAACATAGAAAGTTCCTTCCCCACCCCAGCCCTTGGAGAAAGAGTGAGTGCAGTGGTTGAGAGCACAGACACCAGAGCCAGGAAGCCTGGACCCCAGCCTGCTGCAGCAGCTCCTGGCTCTGGAACATTCTGGACGTGTTACCTGCACTGACAAACACCCATCTCCTGGGGCTGTGGAGAGCAGGGTTGATATGGATCACTGCCTGTGACCATGGTAAGGGACATGGAACATGCCCTGATGATGATGATTTTAAGTCTGTGGGAATCTCTTTCAGGACTGAGGGCAGGCAGTTGGGCGAGGCCCTGCACACAGTTTGGGTCCAGGGCCATGCTGGGCGGGACTGGGGACACCAGTGGAGCAATATGGCATCCCTGCCCTCTGAAGTGACATCAAGGGAGGGACGAAGCCAACACTGTGAGGCAGGATGAGAGAAGGACCAGGACTGGCCAGGGACACACTGAAGCCGGGTGAGATGTGTGCAGCCTGAGCGAGGCTTGGTGGGGTGGAGGTGACAGATGGGGTAGGGGCAGCTCCCGAGGGGTCCTCAAGCTCATCTTTCTCTGCAGGCCTCCCTCAGATGTGCCCTCTCCCCTGCAGGGATTCCTTGGGGGTTGGTTCTCACATGCCCTCTTAAGGGCATCCTCAGTCCCTTTCTCCTCTGGAGTCCCTGATTTTGGGGGACAGGGTGACACCCACACATCTCCAAGGGCTGTCCTGATTTTCTCACACCCAATTTCTAATGGGAAATTAACTGAGAACCCTGCTTCCGGGCACATGAGCTGGGCTTCAGACCCCTGGTCTCTCACTAGTTCCAAATGTTGACCAAAGCTCTCTCCTTCACCTGTGGTTTCAGCACATAACTCCCACTCTCCTTCAAAGCTCACTCTCCCCTGCCGGGAAGCTCCTGGTTTCCTGGGCTGGGCTGGCTGGTGTCTGCATTCCTGCCACAGGACCCATGCAAACTGGCACCTGCGATGTGCCAGGCACTGGGGGTGCAAAGATGAGAATGACATAGGCCTGCATTGCGAACCTCATTCTGGAGGGAGACAGACACGCAGCAACTCCACCATGCAGGTGGGGTGGGCACTCAGGAGAGGCACCCGCCCAGCCTCCGAGTTCCGCAGGATCCCTGGGAATGGGCTCCAGCATGGGTGATACGCAGAGAAGCTCAGGGACTTTGAGGGAGGCCTGGGAAGGCAGCCGACCAGGTGGGGCTGAATGTGGAGGTGCGTGTGCATCCTCAGCATGGAGCGGGGGGCTGGGATTGTGATGGGACCGAGAGCCCTGAAAGAGGACAAGTGGAAGGCAAAGGATCTGGGGAGGATGGTGATAAGAGAGGGACAGAGAAAGGCCATCCCTAGGGAGAGGGAGCCAGGAGAGAGCTGAGGGGCAGGGATGTCAGGAAGGCCGAATGCAGCAGGGCGGTTGGGGTGATCTTGCTGGGAGGCGCCTGAGCAGATCTGGTGGATTGCAAGGGCAGAAGTTCATGTGTGAGGATGGAAGGGGGTCAACGGGCAGCGTCTATAAGGACAGGCAGGGAGGAGTGTGAGGAGGTGCCAGCAGGGAGAGGATGCCCACCACGTGTGGAGCTTGAACTGAATTGCACTGATTTGCCAGTGATGTGCATCTCCGGCAGATTTCAATGAATGAGCGAGGTGGGTACAGGACTGAGTCAGGGAGTGGGTCTATGTGCATTTCCCGTCCTCGGGATCCTGCAGCACCTCCCACTAGTCCCTCACATGTTGCAGGGGCTCGAGACACATCTAGCTGACAAAATTGGTTAGTCACGTGACATTACCTAGGAAGTGCAGGGCTCCGTGGAAGAATTTTTAGAAACATCTTCTGTTCAAGAAAAAAGGCCACATTGCTGAACACGAGACTCAGAGATGCGTAATGTCACAGATGGTGCACTCGCCTGAGACGTGACAGCGTGGCGATGGCGGTCATGGGGTTTTCACCCCAAAGTGTTCAGATCACGGCCAATGCTAATCAGTTAGTAAAAAAGACAAGGGACTATGGTAATAGGAGGCTAACGAAGAATAATTCCCAATCCTGCAACAGTTATTACCATGGATGGCTCAGGAAAACTAAGCACAACTCAGAAAACCTTGAGAAAGGAGGTATAGGACAGAATGGTGTCCCCAGGATAGATGGTGGACTCCAGAACTTACCAAGCCCGGGTCTGTTAGCTGATTATCCTCAACCTTCACAGAAAAGAAGCTGGTCTCTCTTTACCTGAGACCAAGCCAAGGCCCAAACTGTTGGAGCTGAAGGATGTCTGGATCTGGCCTTACGGAATCTCATTGCCCATCTCCTCCGGTTTCAGTAGTGAGCACGAGATCCAGGCCTGTGTCTGGTCCCCGCCCATTTAAGAGACATCTATTGAGACGGCCATATGCTGTCCTGGTGCTGATGCACTGCTGAATCTGCCCCGTGGTTGGCCACCCAGTCCTGCTCTGGGTGCAGTCAGGCCATGCCGGTCAGTGATCTTGAGCTAGACTTTGGACGTGGGGATGCTGCTCAGGAGAGCAGCTGGGGCACAGTGTCAGGTTGGAGGGATGTTACTGTTTGAGGGGGCTGCCCATTCACCCTCCTCGGTCAGCCCTCTTAATTGGCCCAAGCACATGAAAGGGGCCTCTGATTCTGTCTCTAGGACCTGCCCACTCTCATTTCTGATGCAGCCCTACCCCTGCCCTGACACTTCCCACCCAGGCTTTGGGTCTCCTGCTTCCCCTCAAAGCAACCCCTGATGCCAGGTGGGAGACCTCTGTTCCCGACCTTTACTCCCAGTGCCTCTGGGTCTGCTTGCTGTTGACTCTTATGCACACTGATGCAGACTGGCCCACCCAAGTGTCTTCTTCAGGCGGGCTCAGACCCAGACCACCCCACACCCAAGCTGGGTCTCTCAGGTGATTCTGGGCTCCTTTGGCCACTCCTTCTTCTTCTTTCTTTTCTAGTCATTGAAAATAGAAGCTCTTCCTTGCTGTGATCTATTCCCTGCTTCATTCAGTTGTTCGTTCATTCATTCATTCAATGGGCAAGTACGTAAATGATAGCACAATAGCCACTTTTAGAAATATGAGTGTTGATCTTCCAGAAAAGAGGGATAATCCAGCCGTTCACCAGTCCTCAAAATCCACTCTAGAAACAAGAGCAGTGGTGGGTCAGGGCTCCTCTTGCTGCATTGAATTTGCAAATTATGGGAGATGTCATGGAGAGGAATTACTGCCCAAGGTTTTTCTTGACTAATATCTCATTAATATTTAATCTCCAACCCCAAGAAGAATGAAACAATGAATTAACCCAAAGGATTCCAAGTCACCTAAAATATGGGCAGTTTGGCCCATATTCAGGGATTATGGCCTGGTAAATTTTTGGTATTTGTGAGAGGATTGATTTCTGTGCCACAGTTATAGTAATAAAGTACAAAAGGAAAGGCTTTTACATACAATGAAATTTTATTTGGCCTTAAAAAGGAGGGAGAGTCTGAGAGATGCTATAACATGGATGAACCTTGAGGACATTATGCTGAGTGAAATAAGCCAGACACAAAAGGACAAATCCTGTATGATTCCATTTATATGAGGGACCTAGGGCACTCAGATTCTTAGAGGCAGAAAGGATGATGGTGGTTGCCAAGGCTAGGGGGAGGGGGAATGGGGAGTTAGTGTTTAATGGGGACAGAGTTTCTATTGGGGAAGATGAAAAGTTCTCTGGATAGATGCTGGTGATGGTTGTGCAACATTGTGAATGCACTTAATGCCATTTAACTGTCCACTTAAAAATGGTTAAAATGACAAATTTTATTTTATGTATATTTACCACAATTAAAAAAATGCTGTTATCTCATTCACTGCCCTGAGCCAATAGGAGCCATCTAAAACCAAGTTGAGCTAGTTTGAACCCGAGTAACCGGTGTCAAACAAACAAAATTGTTTTGGGCTAATCAAAACTAGTTTGGTGTAGCCACAGTAGGCATGAGCTGACCACACCTATCTGAGGCTGTGGACACTGGTGTGTGGTCACAAGGTGGCAGGTCTGCACATCTCTGGGCGGTTCCAGGAGGATATTCAGGACTAAAACAAGCTGTGAGTAGGACAGCCACGAGCTGAGTGAGAAGAGAGTATCTTCCCTTTTCTCCTTCTAGGTCTTTCCAGTAACAGACATGATCCCACCTTGGCAGGAGTGGAAGGGGCCAAAGAGGGCATGGACACCATCTTATTAAAACTGTTGGGCTCTTTACATAGATCATGCTACTGGTTTATAGTAAAATGGTTGAGGTCATACTTTGTTGATATTTAAATAAAAATGTATTGTCACATATACCATTGAAATAACAGGTAATTCTGCTCTCTGTCCTTATCCTTAGTTTAGGAAATCCAAATATATTCTATTTTGTATATTCACAAAAGTTGAAGAGGTAGATTTAAAGAAGCTAACTGGATCCTTGGACTCTTCTTTATATATTAGCTGGTTAAACTTGTTTTTCAATTTATGAATTATAGGACTTAGTGTTTGTATCCTTAGACAGTTCCATTGAGTCTAAACTTGTTATTATTTAGAATGAATAATATTGGGAGGGCCCCGTGGCTTAGCGGTTAAGTGCGCGCACTCTGCTACTGGCGGCCCAGGTTCGGATCCCGGGCGCACACCAATGCACTGCTTCTCTGGCCATGCTGAGGCCGCGTCCCACATACAGCAACTAGAAGGATGTGCAACTATGACGTACAACTACCTACTGGGGCTTTGGGGGAAAAAAAAAAAAGAAAGAGGAGGATTGGCAATAGACTTTAGCTCAGAGCCGGTCTTCCTCGGCAAAAAGAGGAGGATTAGCAGGGACGTTAGCTCAGGGCTGATCTTCCTCACAAAAAAAAAAAAAAAGAACGAATAATATTGAGTGAATCGCAGAACTCCTTCTCAGTGGGAGAGCTGCGAGCTGGTCATAGCAGCTCCGTGCTGTAAACGGTGGCCTATATAGACGCATGGAAGTTAAATATAGAAATAACCCTTGAAATAGAATTCTCATATTAGCTTAGTATTGGTCGTTGGTTTTCTCTTGCCTCACTTGCCCTTGTTTCATTCATTTTTCAGACATCAAGCTAGTTTTCTCAGAAGGTGTGTGCGGGGTGCTAGGCTGAGTGTGCAGCAGTCAGGGTCTCACGGGAGAACGCCCAGAGGCTGCTCTTCTGCCTCGGAGGGTCGCTGTCATTAAACTCGGCTCACACAGGGCTGCTCACCTCTAAATTAGCGGGGTGGAAAATGTGCAGGTGTGTGCAGCAAGCTTGTAGAACCTGTGAGAGAAGCAGCCAGGCTGGCCCCCAGCCATGGTTTGTTTTAGAAAGGGATAGTGTAGATTTTTCTTCTTTGAGAATTGAACAAAACCAGACGGAGCACTCCCCAGTTGTGAAGCATGCTTTGCTTTAAGGGTAGAACTTCCTCCCCTCCCACAAATGAATCCGAGTGTGACATCCCGGCATGTGAGGCAGGTGACGAGGAGAGAAGACTCTGTGGTCATGCCGCTGCCATCTCCCCTGGTCTTTGTGTCCGTCGAGGGAGGGTTAGTCCTGCACAAGCTGGTGGCTGACTTTCATTTAGGCGTCCAGTGCTAAGTCATGTCATAGGCGGAGGTAACATATTTTAGACCTTAGAGGGCTCTGGTCATTTTTTTCCCATTATTTTTAAATTATAGTGATATACACATAACATAAAGTTTACCATTTTGACCATTTTAAAGTGTACAGTTCAGTGGCATTTAGTACTTGCGCAACCACCACTATTTCATTCCAGAACATTTTCATCACCCCAAAAGGAGACCCCATACTTATTAAGCAGTCAGTCCCTGTTCTCCCCTCCCTGCCAGCCCCTGGCAATGGCAAATCTGCTTTTTCTCTTTATAGATTTGCTTGTTTCTGTACGTATCATCTAAATGGAATCATACACTATGTGACCTTTTGTGTCTGGCTTCTTTCACTTAGCCTAATGTTTTCAGGGTTCACCTATGTTATAGCAGGCATCAGGACTTCATTCCTTTTTATGGCTGGATAATATTCCATTGAATGGATATACCACATGTTGTTTATCCATTTATCTGTTGACAGACATTTGGGTTGTTTCTACCTTTTGACTATTGTGAATAAGCTGCTATGAACATTTGTGTACAAGTTTTTGTGTAGACATCTGTTTTCAGCTCCTTTGGGTCTGTACCTAGGAGTGGAATTGTGGGTCAAATGTGTAACTTTTTGAGGAACTGCAGACTGTTTTCCAGAGCAGTTGAACAGTTTACATTTCCACCAGCAGTGCACAAGAGTCTGGTTGCACTTAGATTAAAAAGATTTAACAGTGCCGAAACCTTGGTGGTTTGGCCTTTGGGCTCACCTCTCCAGCCCCTCAGGCCTGATTGCGCAGGGACCACCTTTGCTCACACACGTATTTGTTCATGCCCTGGCTCGCCCCACAGAGGATCTGAGGCCAGCAGCACCGCTGAGTTCTGCCTCCGCACCGGATGGGGAGCTGTCCTGGGTCGAGACCTTTGTTGCTTGCATCTTCCTGTCCAGTGCAATGCGGGACACACAGCAGGTGCTCGGTCAGGACTGGCTGTGTAGACACAGCCTGTGGACAGTGCTTCACTGAAGGGCTGAAACACAAAGGCCGGTTGAGAAACATATGCTTCTGCTCTGAAATGCTAGGCTGAGCACCCCGGGCACCGCCTGCCCTTTATAGGGCTCTGTGAAAAGAGTGGATGGTAAGGTAGAGGTCCCAGTGGTTAATGGTGGAGGAGATTTCAGCAGACCAGATGCAGAGGACAAAGCCAGGCCCAGAGTGTGCCACATGGGGCTTCAGTGGAGGGGGCAGCCTGCCAGCCCCCCATAGGGCTGCGTAATTTAGCAAATAACGGTACAGGAGGCCCAGTTAAACTTGAATTTCAGAGAGACCAGGAATAAGTTTTTAGTATAGGTGTGTTTCATGACGTATCTGGACATGGGGGAGGGGGAGCACAGGAGGGACTCTCCTGCCCGCTCCTGTTCACGGGCGCTCCTGGAGATTTTAAAAGACAGGCTGATGAGCTGGTTTCCCCAGCGGATCTTGTCAGGATTCTTTTAGACCACAGATCGGCTTTGATTAGGTCCGGTCACCCCCATGGGGGTAACTATTATGAGAATAAGTACTTTATCCAAGCTCCTCCAGGTAAATATCATGAGAATGACATGACTCATAAGAGGAACAGAAGAAAAAGAACAATGTGGTCATTTTTCTGCACCACCTATATGTCAGGGGACAGATTGAAGGGTTTGTGAAAGAAGACGTCCGGGGGCTGAGTCTGACCTTCGGTCTCACTGCTGCTGTCTGATCTCAGCTTGGCCCCACGTGGAGCACCCTGTTGTGTAGCTGTCCGGCTGCCCCCTCCTGAGTTGGACGGAGGACGCCCTCTGTGTTAGAATAGGCAATGAGTAGGGATGACAGACGCCTTTGAAAACCGGGAAGATGAAACAATTCCCGGGGAAGGCTGTCACCTCACTGAGTCTTTCCTCGGCCCCGAGATTTCTCTGACACGGAATGACACGTGAGGGGAGCTGGGACAGTCCAGTGGGAAGATCGTCGCTTGCCTGGCTTTCAGCTGATGCTCTGTCCCCGACTTGAGCTCCTCCTTGTGTCACTAACATACTTGTCATTCAGAAGAATGCTTGGAAACACTCGGCTTTTATTACAGATGACATGAGTGTGTGGGGTGTGCCCTTGTTTGCTGTTATTTTATCTGAAGTAACATGGGTATTATTGCTGTATTTTCAGTATCATCTAGCAGACAAAATCAGAATTGACACTTTAAAAAATCCTAGCTTTAGTTTCACCACTGGAGCCAAGATATTGATTAGAGCAATTGATTCAAATTAATATATCTTCATTACAGGCCAGTCATCTCTGCCCTGAACAGCTGTCCCTGGTCCTGGCATGTTATGACCAGTCTGTGCCACATGTTCATGTTCTGTCCTCAGGGCGGGAGCAGGGGCTGGGGGGATGGGCGGTGTTTCCCCACCACATTAGCATATTTCACTTCCCGTTTCACTCGCCACCTTCTCTGAGTGGATGGCTGACGCGGGTTCCAGCCGATGACATCGAGAATGCCCCACTACAGTTCCCTGGTGAGGAACACGGCCCTGCCTTCCCTGTCGGCTGTGAAGGACCGAGGTAGCCCTGGCCAGCATCTTACTTTGAGGTGTGCCTGGCTGCTGTCCCTTGGGGAGGGCACAGAGGATTTAAATAGCATCTTCATGTAAGATGCCAGGAGCCCCAAATCCACACAGGCTTCTAACCATGTTATTTCAGATGCTGAGTCCTGAGCTGCCAAGTCCCCACACCACCCCCCGAGATGAAAATTAGAGCAGCAGATGGGTTTTCCCGAGGAGAAGCCACACAACCCACCCCCTGCCTCTGAAAACAACCCTGGCTGTTTATTGTGAGATGCAGTTGTCATGGTGACGAGTGATTTGGGGGGAGTTAGAGAAAATGCAGATGTCAAGCCTGTAGATGCTTTGCGGAGAAGTTGCCATCCTAAATGGACCTGAGACCTTTCGTTGTCCATAGTCACTACATACTGTGGCCCCACCCGGGGTGCCCAATGGACTGGCATGGGGGTGCTGACATCCGGCCTAGCTGAGTCACAGGCCCTGGCTGGTCAAGCCCTAACCCCATGAGCTGCGTCCCCCAGAGGGGACACCTCTTCGATTTGCCAAAGGCACCCAGCACAAGGCGAGCAGCAGGCCTGGCGCTGCCTTTTCCCATGGTATATCTGGCGCCCTGGTGAGAGTCTGTTGCCCAGTATCTATGGTCCTCTCTCTGCCAGAAAAATTAAATTCCACCCCAAGCTGTAACATTCGTAGAAGAGGTGTTATCTTTGTCCATTCGGGCTGCTATAACAAAAATACCATAGACTTATAAACAACAGAAATTTATTTCTCACAGTTCTGCAGGCTAGAAGCCCAAGATCAAGGCGCTGGTAGATCCAGTTCCTGGTTCCTGGTTCCTAGATGGCCATCTTTTCTCCATGTCCTCACGTGGCAGAAGGGGGGAGGGAGCTCTCTGGGGTCTCTTTTATGAGGGGGGTAATCCCATTCATGAGGGCTCCACTGTTAGGACCTCATCTAATCCTGATTACATGCCAAAGGCCCCATCTCCTCTTACCATCACCTTGGGGATTAAGTTTCAACATATGAATTTTGGGAGGGACACACACCGTCAGTCTATGGCAGGTGTGGTTGACCCGTTTTCATTTGTTGGTTGGTTGGTTTGCTTCTTTGGGGTTTTTGGAGATTGCTAGTGCCCGTCCAGCTCCTAGTAAGGCAGTGCAGGCCTTCAGGAAATGAAGTCTGTGAACTCAGCCGAGGGAAGTTCACCAGGTTAGATTGATGTACTCTGAGTGGACCTTGAAATAGCCAAGGTCTGTATTGTCTGGGAGGATGTCCCGAATTAGAGTTTTATGTGGGGCAGATGGAAATAGCATTTGAGGTGAGATCCCATGTTGCACCCTTTGGGAGATTTTGCATGAGGTACCTCGGCCATAGCGGGACGTGCAGAGCCAGTGGGGCAGAGGGAGGACTTAGCTAGGAGTTTGGGAACAGATCAGGCTCCAGTGGGATCCATGTAGGAGTGGGACCCATATAGGAATGGTCCCCAGGCCAGTCTCAGCCCTGCAGGAAGGGGCACTGTCAGCTGTGCTTGGTCAGCTTGGGGTCCTCTTGGGTGTAGCCCCCAGGTGGATCAGAGCCCTCTCGTCTGGGGAAGGATGGGTTCAGCTCCTGGGAAGGAAGGCTGCAAAGGATGGAGGAGAAAGCCAGCAGTCCTAGACAAGCTAGATCTCCAGAGCCCCACCCTGAGACATAGGAGGACAGTAGGGTGAGATCAGGGCCCCCCTGCATGGTCTGAGAGCTCACGGGGCTCAGAGTGGGATAGTCCTTGGCTTCCAGCAAAGGAAGCGGGGACCAACCAGACATCTGACCCACCTAGGCTCCGGCTGCGGCCCTGTACTCCCTCCACTCCAGGAAGGCCTCATTTCTTTCTGTAGCTTAAGCTCTGACTTCTCTCAGGAGTGGCAATGCCTTCCTTTCTTCCTCTGTCTACAAATCTTCCCCATCCTTAAAGCCCAGCCCCACTTTTCCACCCCCCATCTGAGCCATCCCCTTTCAGCCCCGTGGCCTCTGAAACCCAGTGGTGTTTGTAGTCACAGAGGGGATACAGCTAGGAGTCCATGTTCTGCTTGGTGCGTGGCACTCCTGTTCCCCTCAGTGCCAGGAGGGTGGGCCCAGGTCTGCTAATTTTTCTCTAATCCCCCCAGAGAGACTGAGTGACAGTCCAGGACAGGGAAGAGGACTGGCAGCAACACCTTGCCATGCCACCGACGCCTGTGGGAACCCGGCTGTTAGCGCCAATGCCTGGAACCTCAGTCCTCTCAGCTGTAAAGCAGGAGTGGGAATAGCCATCCTGTACAGGAAAGGGTGTTGTAAAATAATATAACATTTATTTATAAAAAAGGAAACATACTATAAATTAATATATATTTATTTTTATAATATAAATATCAACTTATTTATTTATAAATGTAATTTATCAATATTGTTGACATCATCATTGTATTGTTACTGCTGGATAACTTACTTCCAGAAGGTTCTGGAATTTGACTTAACATGCTGGTTTACCAGAACCCCCTTTGGGATTTGGACAGTGATTTCAGTGCTGTGGATCTGGCTTCTCTCTTCTGGATGTTACAAGGCAATAAATAGAGAAAATATACCTAAACTTTAAATTTTGTTAAGTGGAGTGAAAGAATTTTGGTTTCATGTCTTCTTTAAGAGAAGACTTATGATGTGTCTTTGGGGCATTTTATTTTTTCTAATAGTAGACTAACTGATTTGTGTTTATTCTCAACTAAGAATTTATGTATTTAATAAATATGATTTTAATCTTCGGACACCGTTGGTGGGAATGTAAAATGGTGCAGCTGCTGTGGAACAGAATATAATGGTTCCTCAAAAAATTAAAAATAAAATTATCATATGATCCAGCAATTCTACTTCTGGTTATATACCCAAAGAATTGAAAGCAGAGTCTCTAAGAGATATTTGTACACCCATGTTCATAGCAGCATGATTGACAATAGCCAAAAGGAGGAAGGAACCCAAGTGTCCATTGACAAATGAATGGATAAACAAAATGTGGTCTATACATACAATGGAATATTATTCAGCTGTAAAAAGCAAGGAAATTTTTATACATGCTTCAGCATGGATGAACCTTGAGGGCACTATGCTAAATGAAATAAGCCAGTCTCTCTCTCACACACACACACACACACACACACACACACACACACACACAAATACACAAATCCTGAATGATTCCACTTATATGACATACCTAGAGTAGTTAAATTGATAAAGATAGAAAGTAGAATGGTGGTTGCCAGGGGCTAGGAGGAGGAGAGAATAGAGGGTTACTGTTTAATGCATACGAAGTTTTAGTTTTGCGAGATGAAATATGTTCTGGAGATGGATGGTGGGATGGTTGCATGACACTGTGAATGTACTTAATGCCATTGAACTATACACGTAAAAATGGTTAAGATGGCAGATTTTATGTTATATGTGTTTTACCACAATTAAAAAGTAATAAGTAATAAAATTAGAAAATATGATTCAAATAACTTTTAGAAGTATAAAAAGTACACGTTAATTGCAGAAAAGTTTAATTGAATTATATCTGTATGCACACATATTCCATGTATATGCACACACACATACACACACACACACATTTGTATATACACATACATACCTGCATACACATGTGTTTTACAAAATTATGTCGTATTGTATCTCCAGTTTTTTATCTTGGTTTATTTTTCTAACATATGAAAACACCGTCTTTATCTTTGACTTTCTGGTTTCCAGGTTTGCAATGGTTTGGAACAGCCGAGGAAGCAGCAGCGCTCTGATCTCAATGGACCCGTTGACAATAACAACACCCCGGAGGTAATTTTTTCCAAGGATGAGAGTTGTTGACCCAGAGTCCTAATGTTGGAGCTGCCCACCCTGTTGTGGTTTGCTCACCCTCTCCATGATGTTCTCTTCCCACCCAGTGCCTGGTGGGGAGGAAGTCTGGTCAAGCAAAGTTGGGTATCCCTGTAGGAGGAGGAGATGAGGGCCGCTGGTCCTGGAGGAGGCAGGAAAGACCCTTCTCTGCTGACTTAGCCCCACACCATGGTGTGTTCATGTGTGGCTCTTGGTGCGTGGGGGGTCACTGGTGCTCTCCTGATTTGACAGAAACTCATTCTACCCCATTATCTGACAAGCATGTTCAAAACTAGGGTTTCTCAACAGTGGCACCACTGACATTTGGAGCCAGTTAATTCTTTATTGTGAAGGGCTGTCCTTTGCATTGTTCGATGTTTGGAAGCATCCCTGGCCTCTACCCACTAGATGCCAGCAGCAACCCCCTTACCCCAGTTGTGACAACCAAAAATGTCTGCAGACATTGCCAAGTGTCTCCTTGGGGACAGAAGTCCTGGTTTAGAATCACTGTACTAAACCAACACCATGGTTTTAAAAAACAATCCCATATAAATTAACATTGCCATGATGCAGGTTATTAAATTGAGGCCATAAGCAAGTTATTTCTCTTTTCTGGATAACATAGTCTGGATGAGATTCTCTAACTTTGATGAAATAAAGTTATGGCTATCCATGGAGTGGTGTCCAGTCTCCTTTATCTTGCTTTTAAAGACGTACCCTGGGAATTCTCATGCCCACCGTTGGAGAAACACTGGGTTGTATGGTCTCTAGGCTCCCTCTAGCAGTGACGTGCTAATATGAGGGTCCCTGGGTTTTAAATGATGGGCTTTTGTGTCTCAAGTTTTCCCTTGGGAATTGACTACAGGTGCCCCTCCCAAACATCATGGTGCCTGAATGAGACTGGATTGCTGCATTGAGCTGACTTCATGGGAACGCCAGTCAATCATGGGGTTGAACTTTTCACATTATGGTACTCATTTTAGCCTAGATCTTGTGGGCTGTCTGCTTACAACTATTGTTTTATTTTTTCATATTTCCTAACAGACAAAGAAGGTGGCATCGTTTCCAAGTTTTGTGGCTGGTAAGTGACTTTGAATTTTATCTCTCAGGGGGCAGTTGCATTTTTATGTCAAAGCAAAGGGTTCTTTTACTTTTGATTTCCTCCTGCAAAGTGTGTTTAGAAAGCACACCTTCAAGGTGAAGACGGTGCTGTAACGAGGCGAGGTGCTTGGGCATTTGATTATTTGATGCTGTATAAGCCTATCTCAGGGCCGGGGTGGGGGGGGAATTGATTAGGGAACAGTAGACCATCCCATCTAATTACACCCTCAGTAACAGCCTCACACATGACACTGGTGATTGAATTAATAGACTGAAATATGTCTGTATAAGCAGCTAATTATGATCTAAAACTTTTGATTAGCATGGATATAATTGCATCCAAATTCAGGCTGTTATTCTCTTTTTAGAATCTTCATTTTCCTTCACTCTCTTGTCTTTTTTGAGGGGGTTAATATTGCAATTCAACATTCAGTAAAAAAACCCTGATTGCTCTGTTCTGTATCTCTTTTTGGTGTGGGGAGCATGCCTGCTTGGCTGTTGGTGGAGCAAACTTTGCATTGTCTATGTGCATCTGGTAACCTCAGGGGGCTCCTGTAGGAGGTCCTCCAACAACACAGTGAAGAGCCTCTTAGGTAGGATCTTTCTCTTTGCAGAAGGGTGTATGTTATAATACACCATGTAAATTTTATTAATTCTTTCAATAAGCTAGTAATTAATTTATATGAATATTTATGGAAGCAAGGTAAATTAATCTTCAGAAATAAAAGACGTTAAACCTTTCCTACCCTGATTTTTTGTGTGTGTGTATGTGAGGAAGATTAGTCCTGAGCTAACTCCGTTGCCAGTCTTCCTCTTTGCTGAGGAAGATTGGCCCTGGGCTTACATCTGTGCCCATCTTCCTCTACTTTATATGGGATGCCACCACAGCATGGCTTGACAAGTGGTGTGTTTGTCCGCGCCCGGGATCCGAACCCACGAACCCTGGGCTGCCGCAGCAGAGCATGAGCACTTAACTGCTACGCCACCAGCCTGGGAAGCTGAAGCCCCCAAATTCGCCTTCAAAGGAGTAGTTTGAACCAGGCTAACCCCATTCAAACTGGTTAACAGTGAGTTCACTGGCTCAACCCAGTTTTGACTGTTTCAGCATTATTTTGGCTCTCTATTGCTCAAACTGGATAAAATCCACTTTTGAACTGTCAGAACCAATATTATATAATTCAAATAGATTTGACTCCATTTTGACCAATTCAAATAGGCTCAAATGGATTTTACCCAGCAGTTTAGCTGTGGTTTTAGGCAAGTTTTAGCTAATTAAAACTGGATCAAACTGGTTTTCATCAGGTCACAACAGATTATGATGATAGTTGTGATTTTTCAGGACCTAACAATTGGCAGGAAGAGAGCACCCCCACTGCATCCCCTCACTGTAGGGTTTGAGTAGGTTCCTGATTTATGAGACTCAGCATCTCGTAAATAGGGGAAGATGCAGCACATCCAGGACCATTTTCCTTGGAGGTCAGAATGCCAGGATGGGGCTGCGCCTGTCACACTGTTCCAGTGAGGTAGGCTCCTGTGGATCCAAGAAGCTCACTTGTCAACATTTCACAGCCTCATTTGGACAGAACTCCCTCAAACTGTCTAGGGAAGCGATTTGGACATTAGCCTCCTCTGGCCCTTGAGTCAGCCTCATACCTGCGGGGGAGACGGGTGGAGAGGGATCGGGAGGCAGTGTTAATGCCTGGGTGCCCTGAGCAGTCCCTCCAGCTGCTAGCATTCTGGAAGACTCACTTCTCTGTACCAGCTCAGACTGTTCCAAATCAAATCAAAACGATGTTGGGGGCCTCAAACCAATTCGGACTGGCTAAAGCTGCTTGTGACCAGCTCACACCAGTGTGGACAGCCTTAATTTAGAGTTTCCTATTGGACAGAAGCCCTTTGATTGTTATGAAAATATAGACACCTTCAAGCAAAAGCACATGCCTTAATATTGTTGTTAGTGCCCTTGAGTCAATTTTAACTCCTAGCAACTCCTGTGTGCAGCAGAGCAGAGCCCTGTCTGGTCTTTTTGCGCCGTCCTCTCATCTTCCAGCGCTATATCAGATAATGCTTTGCTGCTATTGATAGGGTTCTCATGGCCAATTTTTTCAGAAGTGGGTGGCCTTTTTCTTAGTCTGTCTGGATCTGGAAGCTCTGCTGAAACCTGTCCACCAAGGATGACCCTGCTGGTATTTGAAATACTGGTAACAGCTTTCAGCATCGCAGCAACACGCAGCTGCCACAGAATGACAACTGACAGACAAGTGGTGTGGTTCCGCAGTGGTGAGAGCTCTGGATCTTAACCACTAGACCACCAGGGCTAGCTCCCTTAATATTAGAGAATTCATATTCAACAAAGCCTTTATGGACCAAGAATCTTACTCAGCAACAGGCAGAGATAATCCTAATGATGAAAAACCCTAGAATGTAATGAATGTGGGAAAACTATCCCCAAATTAGACACTTTATCATTTAGGAATGCATTTTGATGTAAGTAATACCATACCACCTACCATGAGCTCGTACAAATAGGGAAGTGTGTGTCTTGGATAAAGAAGTCTAGAGGAGAGTGGCTGCTGGTGCAGTGGCTTCATGATGTCATGATCAGCGTTTCTCGTCCTCTTGGCCTTCTCAGGCGTGTTACCTCATCGCCACACAGTGTCTGTATAGCTCCAGACACCACTTCCCGTTCTGGCAGGAAGAGAGAAGAGGGCAGATGTCCACACAAGATAGTGAAGATCATAGACTGCGTCTAGATGTGAGAACTATAATCCTTGCAGGGAGCCAGAGCTTTGGGCTTCCCATGGAGGGCACTCTTGTAACTGGACACGTCACTTGAGGGGATCCTGGAAGCCATACCCGTGGAGTGATTGTCAGAGATATTGGCTTCTGGGAACATGAAGCTCTTAAACCAGGATCCACACACCCTCCTTGATGGGTGTTTCGTACCCTCGCAATAGAGGCTAGCTCCTGGATGCTGTGTGGATGCTGCACAGACTTCTGTGTGGACTCTCACAGAAGAATCCAGCCAGCAAACTATGATTCTTGCCTTATTCCCTCTGAGGAAACCGCCCGTATCTAGTTGAACTAAGGAGACCTCGTGAGTCAGAATGTTTAGTTAAACTTTAAAAGACCTTGAAGACCTCCTCGACAGACTTCTCCCTATCTCGCATCAGCTAGAGCTGTGCCACATGGCTGGCATCCTGAACTTCAGTGTCGGCTGTAGCATCCAGTAGTTGGCTTTCCAGGAAGGCAGGGGAGAAGGTCTGGAAATGGGGATTGAGTCTGCTATACCCCATCTACTGGGGAGCATTTCAGGTGCAGAGGAGCCCCCAGGGCTTGTTCAGTCCTGTGATTGAAGGTCTGAAGAACTGATAAGACCCAGTATGACTGTGATGGAGGAGCAGGCCTTCCACCATGTCCAGGTCTGAGAAATCGCACTTGCTGGAAACCTTTCGGGAGCCTTTTTTTTTTTTTTTTGTGAGGAAAACCAGCCCTGAGCTAACATCCGTGCTAATCCTCCTCTTTTTTGCTGAGGAAGACTGGCTCTGAGCTAACATCCATTGCCAATCCTCCTCCTTTTTTTGCCCCCAAAGCCCCAGTAGATAGTTGTATGTCATAGTTGCACATCCTTCTAGTTGCTGTACGTGGGACGCCGCCTCAGCATGGCTGGAGAAGCAGTGCGTCGGTGTGCGCCCGGGATCCGAACCCGGGCCGCCCGTAGCGGAGCGTGCGCACTTAACCGCTAAGCCACGGGGCCGGCCCCTGTTCGGGAGTCTTAATGAGGGGTGGCCTTCAGTCCCAGCTCCGGCCTTATTTCACATACAATAGTTGTTAATAACAATGAAAAATAATAGTAACAATTAAAGTCAGATCGTCTTCACATTTATTGGGTTCTTGTGTGTGCCAGTCCCTGTGCTGTGCGCTGTGTATCTGCTTCAGGTCACCTGGTCAGACACGGCAGGAGGGGCATGTACTTCTCCCCATTTTATAGGTCAGGAAAATTGAGGTTCAGGTAACTCATCCAAGGTCGCATGGCTGCTGACGGGCAGAGCTGGCACTTGGACCCATGTCTGGGTACTTTGCAGCATGAGCTTTTAGCCGAGGCGGTTTCCTGCCTCCCTAACACACCTTCACACACCACCACGACTGATAACAAGGCCAGGTCGTCCTTATCAGGTGCTTACCTTGAGCAAGCCATGGGTCTAATGTCTTAAATATACTAACTCAGTAATCCTCCTAACAACCCTAAGAGGTAGGTGCTGTTACAGGTGAATAAACTGAGGCTCAGAGAGCGTGAGTCATTTGCTCAAGGTCACCAGGTGGAAAGTGGCAGAACCATGTTGGAACCCAGGCTGGAGTCTGAGCTCATAGCACCCATGCTGTACTGCCTGAGCAATCCTTAGCATGCAGCAGGGGAGAAGAAGCCTCCACATAGAGAAGACACACTGTTCAGGTTCCAGGGAGTCGACTGAAGGGGAACCTTCCAGGTGTTCAAGTACCGGCCCCTCTCAGAGTCACAGCTGTCTCTCATCAGAAGCATCCGAGGGAAGAGCTCCCAATGACAGTCTGTGGGAAAAAGCTCGGGGCTCTATTGACCCTCTTGGACCCTCTCAGACTGGGAAGGTTCACACTGCAGAGTAAACCTTGTGGAAGGGCCCATTGCACAGAGGACTCACCGCCTCCGCTGTGGGGAGGAATCCTAGAGTGGTGAGGAATCCTAGAGTGGTGAGGAATGCTAGAGTGGTGAGGAATGGTGAGCATCCCCAGGATGTCCCATCTTGCAGGGCGTGAAAGCTGGCAGCAGCGTGAGTCCACATGGGCCAGATGGTCGCCCATCTCTGAACGAGTATATGTAAAAGTCTAGCTTTTCTATAAAACCAGAAATGTGCTTATTAAATCTAAAAGGTTGGTGCTGGTTCCGTGCAATGGAGACCAACAGTGGCAGCTTCAGTACAAAATAACAAATGCTGATAGATCGTATTCTGTTCCTCATGCTTTGTTCTCCTAGTCTAACAGCCAAAGCCCGTGTGAGAAGTCCTAATCCCTCTCTGCAGGGTAAGCCACTGTTAAGTTTCTTGTGAATCCTTCCAGTAATTTCCTGGACATATACAAGGTGATATATAGACCTTTTTTCTTAAAATAGATATTGCATTGGCCGTATGGGTCTGCACTTTGCTTTTTCATTTCTTGGTAGAGCAGCCTCATGGATATGTCTGTGTGTTCAGATGTGAGTTCTTTTACAGAAGCAGTTTCTAGATAGAGCAGAGTGACTGGCCAGCAGCAGGCTGACTTGGATAGAGATTGCCAGATTGCTTTTCCCACAGGTGGATGGGTTGCACTGCCCTTGGTTCTGTGTGAGTGCTGGTTTATCACCGCTGTGTGCTGTCCAACCATTTGGTCTTAGCCCCAGGCTGCCGGGTGAAGAGTGGTGTCTTGTCGGTTTCACGTGCATATCTTCCATCAGAAGTGAGGCCAAACACCATTTTCATATGTTTATAAGCTGCCCATTCCTCTGTTGGATTTTTGGGTTTTCTTATTGATTTGTACTGTTCTTTACATATAAAGGAAATTAGCCCTTTGGTTTATATTGTAAAAGTTTTCCGCAGATTACTGTCATCTTTTGACTTTTTTGTGCATTTTTTACTTTGCTGAACATTTTATGTACTCAGATGTGTTCATCTTTCTCTTTTGAGGTTACTGAGTTTTTGAGATTAATATGACCTTCATGCTCTTGAGATTATTTTTTAATAATTTTCTTCTAGAACTTTTATGATTTATTTTATTTTTTATTTATTTATTTTTTTTGCTGAGGAAGACTCACCCTGAGCTAACATCTGCTGTCAATCTTCCTCTTTTTGTATGTGAGCCGCCACCACAGCATGGCCACTGACAGATGAGTGGTGGAGGTCTGTACCTGAGAACCGAACCCAGGCTGCCAAGCAGAGTGTGCCAAACTTAACCATTAGCCTGCTGGGGCTGGCCCTATGCTTTTATTTTAAATTATTTAAATATTTGATTTATCTAGAATTCATTTTGGTATGCGGATAGAAAAAGAGTTATATTTTAAGCATTTTATTCCAAATAGCTAACCAGTTGTGCCCAAACTATCCAGTGAATGTTTTCGTCCCTGATTTGAAGTGCTGCCTTTATCATAACTAAATTGCCATTACTTCTAGGTATGTTTCTGGATCTGTTACACTGGTTTGTTGGTTCAGGTTCAGAACCAGGTGGGTTCATTTCCTGGGGATTTACTGGGCATTTTATTCCCTAGGGGTCTAGTTCCTGCCCTTGTCACCGTCATTCCTGTTCAGAACTTCCCTGGATCCTCTTCCATATTTATTTTCCATAGAAACTTTAGAATCAGCTTATCTAGAGATACAATAAAAATTCCTATTGGTATTTTTATTTGGCATGCATTAAATTTATCTATTTAGCAGAAAAATGTCAGCTTTACAGTAATCTTCCCAGCCAAAAAATGATTTATCTTTCCATTTATTCAAGCTTATTTATCAATAAAATTTTACTCATAAAAATCGAATACACGCATTGTTAGTTTATTCCTTGATGCTTTGTCCCTTTTATTGTTTTTGTTTCATTATTTTTTCTAACTTGTTGCTATTTATAGTTACAAAAAAAGCTATTGATTTTTTTTGTATATTAAATTTGAAACCACTGCCTTAATGAATTCTCTTATTTTTTTGAATAGATTTTTAGTTGTTTTCTCAGGTTTTTCTTGGCATAGTCATACCATCTGCAAATAAGAATGATTTTTGCTGCTTCCTTTCTTGTTTTTTCTTACTTTTTCCTCTTGTCTAATTGGATTGGGTAGAATACAAGGAAGCCAGCCCTAGTGGTCTAGAGGTTAAGATCCGGCGCTCTCACCACCACGGCCCGAGTTTATTTCCAGGGAACCACACCACCGTGTCAGTTGTCATACTGTGGTGGCTGCGTGTTGCTGTGATGCTGAAAGCTGTGCCACTGGTATTTGAAATACCAGCAGAGTCACCCATGGTGGACAGGTTTCAGTGGAACTTCCAGAGCGAGACAGACTACGAAGAAGGATCTGCCCACCCACTTCCGAAAAAATTGGCCGTGAAAACTCTGTGAATAGCAGCAGAGCATTGTCTGATATAACACTGTAAGATGAGAGGATGGTGCAAAATGACCGGGCAGGGTTCTGCCCTGCTGTCCACAGGGTTGCTAGGAGTCAGAACTGACTTGACAGCACTAACAACAAAAGAATACAAGGAGCAATGTTATAGCTTAGTGACTTATTTAAAATAACACCTTTTTAAACGATCCATCTGTTTAATTATTTTATCATAAGAAATTCCAAATGTACGCAGAAGTACAGAGGTACTACAGTGAACTCCACGTGCCCACCACTAGCTTCAGTGTCTACCCACTCATGGCCAGTGTTACTTCCTCTACACCCCTACCCTCTCCCAGATTATTCTAAAGCAAATCTCAGACCTCACATATCCTCTTTAAATGTTTCAACTATGTATCTCTAAAAGAGAGGAACTCCATTTTCAGAAGTAATTGCAATGCTATTATCACAACTAAAATTAACCGTCGTGTCTTTATATCATGAAGTCCCCAGTCAGGGTTTGCATTTCTCCAGTTCACAGTGTGCTTATCTGAATGGGGATCCAGATAAGGGCCATGCGTTGAGATTGGGTGATATAGTTCCTGATTTCCCTTATGTCTCTTATTTTATAGTTTTTCCATCCATCTCTCTCAGAATTTGTTTGTTAATGTTGTGGAAGAATCTGCATTGTTTGCCTGTAGAGTTCACTACAGTCTGGATTTTGCAGGTTTCATCCTCATGGTGTTGTTTAACATGTTCCTCTGCCCTCTGAGTCCTGTAAAATGGTGGGTGTTTAGATATAGAGGCTTGATCAGATTTAGTTTGGTTGTTTCAGGCAAAAAAAAATCTTCATAGGTATTGTGTTCTTCCATCAGGAGCCACATGCTGTCTGGTTGTCTCTCTTTTTGTAATATTAGCAGGCATTAATGGTCTTTGTCTATTCGTTAATTGATTAGAGGTTGCAAAATGGTGGTATTCTAATTCCTTCTTCATTGATTAGCCGGAGTTAATCTATGCAGAGAATTTTTCCCTCATTAAGAATTTGGTTACCTTGAGTACAGTTTGTATAGGAAAAGCAGGTTAAATACTTGATTCCTTCTCTTTATTTAAAAATTTTAAAATTAATGAGTTCCCCTAACAACCTCTAGAGATAACCAATGATGGTTTTTTGCTTTTTGGGTTTTTTTGTGAGGAAGATTAGCCCTGAGCTAACATCCAATGCCAATCCTCCTCTTTTTGGTGAGGAAGATTAGCCCTGGGCTAACATCCATGCCCATCTTCATCTACTTTACATGGGATGCCGCCACCGCATACTTTGACAGGCGGTGCATCGGTACACGCCCAGGATCCAAACCTGCAAACCCTGGGCTGCCTCAGCGGAGCATGCGCACTTAACTGCTATGCCACCAGCTGGTCCCAACAAATGATGTTTTATATACTACCATCAGGAACTCTTGAGTTGAAACATAGTTGCTGTATTTCGGTGTATTGTATATGTCATCCTTATTGATGCTTAGGTTTTCTCATCTTTGGTCAGTGGGAGCTTCTTTAGGTTGGTTCCTGAGTCCTGTCAGTATGACCCCAGTTGTCTGATAGCTTCCTTGCTTTCTGGTATGACTAGGTATTCCAGGCTCATCTTAAACATTTCTTGCTTCAGGACTAGAACAAGTTATTTCTTCAAGGATCCCTGGGAAATCATATTTCGAGACCATAATCTGGGCACTGTGGTGGTCATTGCTACTGATTTGGCCAGAGGGGTAGGAAATATATATAAGTGGTAGGGAGATGGCCCCCAATGAGCCCCACCTCTTGGTGTTCATGGCCTTGGGTGATCCCCTTCCCTTCAGAGTAGGTTGGGCTTATTGACTTGCTTCTAATGAATAGAATATATCAGAAGGGATGGTGTGTCACTTCCAAGGTTAGGTTACAAAAAGGCTATGGCTTCTTTCTTGCTCTCTCTTGCTTGCTGTGAGAGAAGTAAGGTGCCATGTTGTGAGTGGCCCTGTCAAGACGCTCATATGGCACAGGACTGATGACCAACTGATGTTCCTCATAAGTGAACTTGAAAGTGGTTCCTCTCCTATTCAGGCCTTAAGAAGGCTGCAGCTCCGATCGCCACCATGACTGCAGCCTTGTGAGAGACCTGAGCTAGAGGCACCCAGCTGAGCCGCTCCTGCATTCCCAACCTATAGAAACTGAGAAAGTAAATGTTTGTCGTTTTAAGCCTCTAAGTTTTGGGATAAGTTGTTTTGCACACATATAGATATCTAGTATACTGTATACTTTTAAGATAAAATGCACCATGATTCATGCTGATACTTCATCAGGACTATAGGGTTTTGACATTTGTACCTTCTTTTTCGTATGCCCCAAATCCCCCTTCTCAAGGACACGAACATAATTCCACATTTGTCTTTTGCACTAATCATACAGTAGTCTCAGAATAACAGGACAAGCATCGCCAGGGACATATGACTAGATACAGTTCAGGATTTATTTACGTTGACTTTTGTCTTTAGAGTATAGCCCACGAGGGATGTACCATCAAATTACTGTGGTTTAAAATCACTCGGACTAGTTCTTCTCTTTGTGATTATGTCATAACTGGATAAATTCATTTTTCTTTTAATTCTTAGGAATTTGTGTTTTTGTTTAATTTTGCTTTATAATTATATAAAATACATGGTTCAGAAGTCAAATATACAAAGCAGGGTATCTGCAAAGATATCTAGTTTCTTTCCCTATTACCTCTCCCCCCAATCCTTTTTTCCCCACTGTAGATAACCATTTTTAACATTTTACATATTTTTACTGTAAGCTTAAATGGTAATGAGTTGGACCCTTTTTCTCCATTTTGCTTTTTTCACGTAATACTAAATCCTGGAGATTATGCCAGAGTTCCGCGTATGCAGGGAAGTGTTTGGAGGTACACTGTAGGCTGTTCAGGAGACACCCGCTATGCGGCTGGGTGTCCCTGTGCAGGAACATCTGAGTGGTTTCCAGTTTTTTGCTGTTACCAACAGTACTGCAGTGAGCAGCCTCAGGCATATGCCTTTTCCTGTTTTTGCCAGTTTTTGTATTCATTCTTCTTTTTCTGGGAAGTGATTCTCCCAAGTACAAGCTTATGCCTAGGATCTGTCTTGAGCAGATCTATGCACCCTGTTGAGCTTGGCTTTGACCTTCCTCCCTTGACTCCTGTTGTCACCTCTCTTCTTCCCTGCAGCAGTGACTTTATCTTGCTCATTGGGTGTCTGAAGTGCCACACTGTGGGACTCTCAATCCTTTCCTTCAGTGACTACCCAGCCTGTCCTGCAGACTCAGGCGTGGCCTCTCCCTGGTGAATGTCCCATGGGTCTGGTTTTTCAGACAACATCTTCTCTTTTATATCAAGGGTCACCTTTAACAGTGGCTCTTTGGAGGCACAGCTCATGGCAGTGTTGGGGTGTCTGGCTCTGGGACAGGCTGGTGCGGTAGGGGAGGCATTTGGGGCAGGCAGAGCTCTTCCAGGGCCCGGAGACCACGCCCCAGGGTTGTGGGTAGAAGGTCTGACCTGAGGCCCAGTTTCACGACTCTGACGTTCCCTCCTGCCTCCTCTACCCATTCCAGACCTGTCTTCTTGGGGCTAGCTCTTGCGCTGATGTGGGCAGCTTGCCTTGTGTGTGGCCTCACCGCTCCTCTGCCTGCTCCTGGCCTCTCCTCCTTGTCCTGTCCCATCAGGGCTGTGGCCCCTCCTCCCAGTTGAGGACAAGTCCCCCTCTGCACTTTGGAACCTCACCCAGTCTGATGTCTTTTCTCTCCTGGATCTTCCACTCTCTCCTCCGCTGGCTTCTAAGCATGCCTCTCCTGTCCTGCGTCTGTCCACAGCTGCTACTCCGCCTCCCTCTTCTTCTTAACCAGAATTAGGGAATGGCTGCCTCATTCTCCACCCTCCCCAACACTCCTCAACCTGCTCGCTGGCTCCTGCCCAAGTCTCCTCCAAAGTAGCTCTCCAAGGTCACTGCTGGTTTCCTTGTCACTGTGCCCAAAGAACACCAGGGCTCCTTTATCCTCCCGCCAGCATGGGCACAGCTGGGTGCGCCTCCCTTTCGAAGGCCCTCTTTTCCTGGCCTCCTTCCATCCTCTCTGTGTCTGCCCTCTTCTCCTTGTTGCCGAGTCACCTTCCACTGCCTGGGCATAGAGTGTCAGAGCTCGGCAGAGCTGGGTCTTGCGCCCTCCCCCCAGATCGTGCTCTCTCCATTGATGTTTCGCCCATGTCTGCAGCTTCGCTGAACACAACACGCAGTTCACTAGGACTCCTGAGTCCAGCTGACCCCTGAGCTTCTTGTGGAAGACTCCCAGGCTCCTGCAACTGAACTTGCCCAGAATCCCTACCCCCAGGCCCACGCCTCTCCCAGGGTCCCTTCCTCAGTGAGCGGCAGCTGTGTCCATCTAGTCCTGCAACCTGCTTTCCAGAGCTTCTCACCCTCACCTCGTGTTCCAGTCCACCGTCCAGTCCTGTTGATTGAACCTCCAGAATGAATCCAGGCTGCGGCTGTCTCTTCATCCCCATCATCACCTTGGTCCCCACCGTTATCATTGCTCTCTTGCTGGGACAGCTGCAGTAGCTTCCCAGCTGCTCTCTCTTCTTCTTCTCTGCTGTTTGCCTCTCTGTAGCCAGAGTCAGTTTCTAAAGGCAGAGTGGTCAGGTGACTTCCCTGACCAATGCCCTGTAGCAACGGTCCTTGGTGTGGCCCCAGTGTCCTCACATCTGGCTGGCACTTTCTCTGAAGCCTTGACTTGTTCCAATTGCTGGCCTATGCTCCACACCCAGGCAGTTGGCACATTTTGTAGCTCTTCTAAGGTGCTCTACTCCCTCCCACCCCAGGGCCTTTGCACCTGCTCTTGCCTCACCCTGGAAAGCTCTCTCTTCCTTTCCCTTTATGGCTTGGTGTTTCCTTTTCATCCTTCAGACCTCAGCTCAAAGGGCAGCCACTCCCAGATTCCTCCCGAGGGCAGGCTCCCCCATTGCTCCTTCCCCGGCACTGTGTCCTTCCTTCATGGCATTCACCATGGGCCATCCTGATGCATTTGTTTTGTAACTGTGGAACTGACGTCAGCCTGTGAGCTCCGTATTTTCTGTCATAGCACAGCTCCTTACGTGAGAGCTCAAACATGCTTAGTGCCTGAATAGGTGATGATGATCTCAGTCAAAGTCATTTGAGCCCACGTGGACTGTCCTTACTTGTAAAATGAGGACACTGAAGTCTGCTTCGTGGGGTTGTTGAGGAGCAAGTGGAACTACACCCTGTTACACAGAAGTCTGGTGTCTCGGGGGTGCCTCACTCCGCTGCCTTGCAGAGGCACACCCACACTCCCATCCACCCAGTGCTCCTGCTCTACCCGGCCGCCCCTCTGAGACCCGAGGGAGAAGCAGGCACGGGTTAATGAGGCCACCTGGGGCTGGGCCACTGGTTGGAAGCCTCTGTCCACCACCCACCTTCAGGATAATTTTCCCTGAAAGTGGCAGGGACGGGGCCTCCAAGGCCTGGCTCTGTGGGCCCTCCCACCCCTTGTCTGTTCAGAGAGCTCAGCAGGCGTTGGGCTCTCCAATGGGTGTTTCAAACCGAGGCTTCCCGCCTCCAGCAGGGAGGACGCTGGAGTGCCTCATTCTTCCTGTCCAAGCTGTGCCGACACATTCCACGGACACTTGTGTAAGCATAATATATGTCATAAAAAGAAAATGAAAAGGAGAAACACTCTCTGGGGAGACAGCCTCTCCTTTAAACCTCTGTCTTTATTCTTTTGTTGTTCTGTCTCCCTCTGGTGGTCTCAGCTTAGAGTTAGTTCAAGAGTTGAGCCAAATAAGAACAATTCATATTCAAATGTGTAGGACCAACTGTTTTAGTGTTGGAATGAAGCTGTTTGATTTTTGGTTCTGCGTTTCGTGGTTGGAGTTGAGAGCTGTATCTGTGAAGCTGAACTCACTCCCCCCGCCCCACCCCCACCCCCGCCATTGGCCACTCTTCTCTGCTTCTTCCTTCCCTGGTCTGTGTGCCAGTGGGAGTGGGTCTGACAGGCAGGCAGGAGCAGGACGCTGGAGTCACCAGGCAGGTATTGCTTCCTGTTTGAAAAAGAGCAAAGCAAGAATGACAGGAACCCCCTGGCAGAGGCGGGCATCTGTGTAACAAAGACCTGAATCCTTCATTGGCCTCTTCCCAGGGAGCTGGCATCCACAGGTGCGGGTGGTGGACCCCACTGCCTGGGATGGGGCACTCTTCACACACAGGAGTCTGTGCCCTCAGATGGACCCCAGATTTCGTGGGGCTCTCTGTGTGGGAGATGGGGCCAGCCTTTAATAAATCTCCTCAGGGACATGGATTGAAACAGGAATGTGAACCTCAGAAAGGTCTGGTCACTGACCAAGGTCATCCTGAGGAGCTGGCAAGGGGAGGGTTCAAAGACAGTGGCCTCCGTTGGAAGGTGGGAGTCCATTCAGAAGGGAAGACCTCTCCGCCACCCCAGGGATGGGAGCCCATGGGGTGCCATGCAACCACCACCTGACAGGCAGGACATGAGGACACTTGCCATGGACCAGGCCCTGGGCACTGGCTGAGGGTGTGGGTTACCCCAGGGCTGCTGAGAGCCACCCCCGCCCCGCAACTTTCCTGCTTAACAAAGTGACGCCATCTGCTGGTCAATAATGGTCACTGCATGGAGGGCGAGTGACTCAGGCCTCGCTGTGAGGTGACCATCCGTGAATGAGGACCCTCAGAAGCACGCTCACTAGACAGAACGAGGCCCAAGGGCAAGCTGGTGTGAGATAGTGAAAACAGCCTACTTTAGTCACTAGCCCTGAGGGGCGGGGTAGAGGGTGCCACTCTGTGAGTAGAGGGTGCCATTCTCTCTGTTGGGAGTGGCGTCTGCCTTCCTGTAGCTGGTGACAGGCCCCGGTGCACCCACAGTACAGACAGTTGATGGACGGACATCCTACCCCATGTGTCCCCCAACCCCCGCAGCCGTCACCACCACCATCCCCACCCTCCCCTTGGTGCCCCCAGCCCTGCCCAGGTGGGAGAAGGTTTGTCATCTCCAGAGCAAGGACCAAGGCACCTGAGATGGAAGGAGCAGCCTGACTTGACCACGGTGTGGAGCCCCGCAGGGGTCAGCTGGGGCTTTGTGAGGAGCCAGCCCCTGCCTGAGAAAACAGGTGCTGGCCTGTGTCTCTCAGAGGCTTTGCTCCTGAGGTGACGGTGGAGGGAGAGTTCTTGTCTGCTGGAGGTCAGGTGTTCCCGGACTGGCGGCATGTGAGTGTGACCTAGTGCATACGTGAAGCACAGATTCCCGGACCCCACTCTGGGGTCATTGAAGGGGAATCTCGTGGGGTCGGGGACTCTGCAGGCCCCTCGGGCTCTGCACGTGATTCTGAGCACAGCTGGGGCCGCTCTGGGTCTTCCTCTGTCCTTCCCTCCCTCCCTCCTCAAATGGCTTCAGCTTCAGGTGTTTTAAATGACCTGCCCCCTCCCACTGCCCCATCGGGTACGTTTGAACCACTTTGTACCTGCAGCCAGGAGGTTCCAGGTGTTGATGACGGTGGAGGCTGGCATCTGGGATGTGACCAACTTTGGGCCTGGTCCCTGATCTGTCACTTAATATCAGCATGACTGTGGCGTCCCTCTGCCCCCGCAGCCTCAGCGCCCTCTCATGCAGCCTGCCCATGAGGCCGAGTGAGTGCATGGACTGCCCTTGGACACCGCCTGCTGTCGTCGCTGCTGCTTCCTCATCTGGCGCCCAGGCCCTGCCTTATCCACATGCTATGACTCGTCTTCTGAGCTAGATGCAAATACAAACTAAGAATTCATCAGTTAATGCCTTGCATTTTATATGCTTTTAGCATTTATAAACCCCATACTATTAATCTTATCTTACAAAAGCCCTGTGGAGATAGAAATCAAGAATTTTCCCCTCATTTTGCTGGTGAGGAAATTGAGGCAAAAATATATATATATATAAATATATATATATTGAGTGACTCTCCCGAGGGCACGAAACCTTATGGCAGGGTTGATGGAAGAGTCAGACTCAGCCTGGGCCTCGGATCCCCAGGTTGGGCCCCTGTGACCCCAGAGAGTTCCCCACCTCCCTTTAGATGTCTGAGACCTGAGAGGGTGTCACTGTAGTAGAACACCGTCCTTGTCAAGTGTCCCCCTTCCTGTCGTGAGAGTCTCTGTTCACCTGTTGCTCTGAGAGCAGCCTTTCCTGTCATCAGTCCAGACGGCGTCACTGTCACTCTGCCCCACGTTTGCTTCCTGCACTAGTTCTCACCCTCTGAAAATACTTTGCGTCTGAGTTTGCTTTGTTCACAGGACTATAGGTGTCCTGAGAGAGGGCACCTCCTTGCCTTGGGTTCCCTTACTGTCCCAGCCCCCAGGACACAGCCTGGCCCCCAACGTTGACCAGCGGGAAGGGAGGGCGGGTGCCTTCCTTCTGCTGCAGAATTGGGAGGTGGGGTGAGTCCTATTGCCCAGCCCACCCAGTGCTCCCTTCAGTACTCATGACAATAACATGATTTGCTGAGCCCTGCTCTGGGCCTGGCTTGCCCCTGCCTGGCTGCGTCCTGGGTGCCAGGGCGAGTGGGTCCCCGGGTCAGGGGGCTGGGTAGTCGCAGGATCAGAAGTGGGGCCTCTCTCCTCTTCTTGTCTTAGGAGGTTCTCTGAGAAACCCAGTCTTCAAAACTGATCTCTCTCTCTAGTCTGTGTTTGGGCTTGTGGTAATACGGGTGCTTTGTGACTTTGATAATTTAAAGTACCTACCCGCGGAAATCATTACTTCTGTTCTGTCCCCAGAAAGTGCCACATTGTATCCATAGGCCTGGCTCCCTGTCAGGCGTTTCATCATGAGCCTTCAGTAGGTGCACAGGCCCAGTTATAAGGTGTGGCCCTGTAGGACCAGAGCCACAACTGCTGCCCCTGCGTGAGAGACTGTGCCAATACGCACGTGTGTACGTGCATGTGTGTGCTTGTGCATACATGTTTGTGTGCATGTGGCGGGGACGGGGCTCGCTGACCTGTGATGGACTTTTGGTGAGGTGCACGGGGCTGGGAGGGGCTTTCTGAGAGTCCTGTGGGACTGCGGTCCTGCCACCTGGGTACCTGTGGTGGGGTTATTCTCTCCCGCCAGAGCCAGCGCCGACTTGGAGGCCAGAGTAGGTGGTTGTGGAGGATTGTGGCTAAGACGGGGGTGGATGAGAAGGCACCATCCCACAACAGAGAGGAGAGAGGCTTGCCCTGACCTTTGGGGAAGATGACAGTAACAACAGGATGAGAAACCCGTGATCTGACATTCACCAGGGGTCCTTGGCTTTCCTTGGGTTGCCTTTTTAAACACCAAAAGGGTGAGCTTACAGACCTGCACAAACTTAGGGTGCCCCTGAGGCCCTCCAGTGGGCCCTGGCCCCTAACCCCGCCACCACCCTTGCACCCCACCCCCCAAGGCTGCAGAGCACTTTGAGCACCACTCCCACCGCTGCTCTCCCAGGCAGGCCTCCTCCACATCCAGCAGTGTCGATGTTGATGTCGGCAGTGTGGGTGGAGCTTTCCCATAGACCCGGAGGTGGTGGGAGGCCATGCTGAGGGGCAGCTCTCTCCTTCTAGGCCCAGACCTGACATGGTCACTGAAGGAAAGCGGCCCCACTTTCCCACATCTCCCCCACAGGACCCAAGACTCTAGAAGAGACCCCCCTACTTGGTTCTGTAGTGGGAGATACTTCTTTCCTCCAGACATGGATGACAGAGGTGGGGCTGGGTGAGGGCTCTGGGGCTTCAGATGTGTGAAGTCTCTGCCAGTCAGCTGTGGGAGCCACCGGAGTGTCCATCTGTGGGGGAGGGCCGCAGGGGCCCAGCGGCATCAGTGGCTTCTGCAAACAGGGCTGGGGGCACTTGGAGGCTGGGAGGTGGGGCCTTGGGCTTGGTTTCCTGAGGGTCTGGTAGAGGCTTCCACGAGTGTTATCAGAGATCACTGGAGGAAGCCAGCTGAGCGTGCAGGAGGAGCGGATGTATCCTCTAGGGGCTGCTGGGGGAGGCTGTCAGGGTCAGTGGGGAGAAAGGGAGGGGTCCCCCAGTGCAGTGGCGCCATGATGGGAGGGGCACCCCTAGAACTGAGCCACCAGGAAGGGAGCTGACCTGGGGGTTCCTAGGTTGGGACCTGCCAGGGCCCATTATTGCTAATATTAGGTCTCTTTTAAACTTCAGAATACTTCACCTTGTTCTAAAGCACTTTGTGAAATTGTGTGACTTGTTATAAAGTGCCCGTGTGAAGGAGACTAGTGGCTTTTCTGTGTCTGTGGTTTCCTCATGTGTAGGTGATGTGTGAGTCCGGGATGGATCTTCGGGCTGACAGTTTTAGACTGCTGGACACACACTGTGACCAGTTTTGGAGATTTAACTTAAAGTTCACAGAGCTGAGGTTTGTTCAAGTGAACACATAACACACAGGATCCCTCCCAGCATCTCAGCTCCGTGTGTCATTCTCTCCTGTGGTTTAAGGAGAACTCAAGTTCAGGAGAGTAGTTTAGGAAACTTGCCCTGAGTCCACCGTCGGCCTGCTGGCAGGGAAGCTGCACGTTCACTTCTCAGGGTGACAGCTGCTCACCACGGCCACTCACTGAGCCCACAGTGCCTGAGCAGCCTGGGGTGGGGACGCGAGCAGGAGCTGGACCCCGTCTCTGGGGGTCTGCTGTGGTTGTGATGACAGAGGCCAGTAAGACTTTCCCCACTCCCTACACTCACGTACCTCCCGAGGGGAACATGAGTCTTGAGGCTCAGGGACTTCTGCCTCCATCCTAAGAGCAGTAGAAGGCTCCAAGAGGTTTAGAGCAGGAGAGAAAAAATGATCAGGTTTCTCGTCCAGAAGGACCCTCCCGTGGCCACGTGGAGCATAGTCTGTGGGTAGTAGATCCATGTCTTCGTCTGGGCTGCTGTAAGGAAGCACCACAGGCTGGGTGGCTTATAAACAACAGACATTTATTTCTCACAGTTCTGGAGGCTGGAAGTCTGAGATTAGGCTGCCAGCCAGCATGGTCGGGTTCTGGTGAGGGCCTGGGCCCTCTTCCGAGTTGCAGATGGTCTCTCTGTGTTCTCAACACAGCAGAAAGAGGGCAAGGTTGCTCTCTGGGGTCCCTTTTCTAAGGCACTAATCCCATTCCTGAGGGCTCCACCCTCATGACCTAATCACCTCCCAAAGGACCCACCTGCTTATACCATCATGTTGGCGGTAGGATTTCAACATATGAATTTGGGGACACACAAATTCAGTCCATTGCAGTTCACAGGGTCTAGTTGAAGGCTGTTGTCTTCCAGGGTGAAATGGGGAGGGGGAGCCTGAGAGCCAGGGCCAAGGT
Organism: Diceros bicornis minor; assembly: GCF_020826845.1. NCBI lineage: Eukaryota > Metazoa > Chordata > Mammalia > Perissodactyla > Rhinocerotidae > Diceros > Diceros bicornis. Next base: position 79,007,922 of record NC_080744.1, read on the forward strand.
CCCCAAGAAAGAGGGGGTCTAGCTGGGAGGTCAGCAGTGAGGGGGAAGAAGACAGTGAACTGAAGAAGAAAGTGGTGAGGGCCTGAGAGGAAGGCTGGTGGTGGCCTAAAGATTGACAGACTGTGGACCTGGGGCCAAATCCTCCCGGCCACCCAATTGTGTGTGTGAAGTTTTACCAGAGCACAGCCATGCCCGCTCATTTACATATTGTCTGTGCCTGCTTTTGTGCTACAAATGCAGACGTGACTGCTGGCACAGAGACCACACAGCCTAAGATATTTTCCATCCAACCCCTTACAGAAAAGGTTTGCTGGCTTCTACCTAGAGCTGCCCATTCTGTACAGGAGCCAGTAGCCACATGTGGCTATTTGTAATAAATTAATTACATAAAATTTTAAAATTCTGTTCTTCAGTTGCACTAGCCATAGTTCAAGTGCTCAAAAGCCACTGTGGCTAGTGGTTCCATATTAGACAGTGCAAAGATAGAACATTCCAAACCGTGGCAGAGAGTTCTGTTGGCATCACTGGTCTAGAGGCAGCAGGTGGAACAACGACCACATTACCCAGCATGGACCCGAAGTGTGTTGGATGGGAGGAGCCAAACAGGCAGGCAGGAGCCCTGCACCGCAGAAGCAGAGGAGAATGCCCGAGAAGAATTGGAGGCTAAATGGGCAGTTTCCCATTGTTGTCCTGAGTTCCAGAGGGCTCCGGGGTGCGGCCATGCATGGTGCGTGGTGGTGCAGCCTTGTTTGGGAAAGGGCGTCTTCTGGGATTGCAGCACCTTGGAGGGGCGGGGGGACCTTGAGTGACAGCTGCCTGGGATCCCGGAGTTGTCCTCCTGACACCGTTTCTACAGAGTTTTCTGGTCTAGCTGTTGATTTTGTGCAGTTACTTCCATGGTGCACTGTGGAGTAATGAAGGAAGTAGGCCGACCTCACCCTGCTGGCTGCAGACAGGTGGGCGATGGTTCAGCCCCTCTCCTTGGTCCCCGTCCTCCCGGCCATGTTCCTTGTGCTGGGAGAGGCATGCAGGCCCTTTGTCCTCTAGGAAGACTCTAACTGTGCCCCCTTCAGTTCCAGGGCCCTGTGAACCAGAAGACCTCATCGATGGGATCATCTTTGCTGCCAACTACCTGGGGTCCACCCAGCTGCTCTCAGAACGGAACCCTTCCAAAAACATCAGAATGATGCAGGCGCAGGAGGCCGTCAGCCGGGTCAAGGTAGGTGGGCTGAGGAGCACCCCGTTCACTTGGGGGGGCATTGGAGTACGGCAGGGGACACGGCACTCGCGGTCTGTGTCCAGCTCTGACCCCACAGCCCTCAGCGTGGAGGGTGGGAGTGCCTGAGGCATCCGGCAAGGCGGAGGGAGACTTTGGCCGTGGATGGGAGAGTGCTGGGCTCAGCACAGAAGCAGCCAGCTCCTTAATGAGGAACCGCCACTGGGCCACCCAGAAACACGACTTTGTAAAGAGGATGGTTCCGAAGCATGCCAGTCGTGAAACGTTTGCATGAAACCCCAAATCCCAGTTCAACAGTATGTGTGTCTTTAGCGCTGTTCAGAGTGCTTGCAGAAGGGGAGAAAAAGAAATCATATGTTTTATTTAAATTCATGACCTCAAGAAAAACACTGGCGTACTTGCAGCTCTAGGTGCACGTTGGATCGCCTGGTTTTGAACAATGGGTGCAGCCAGGCTGGAGCATGAGGCGAAGTCAGCAAAGCTAATGGGGTCAGGAGGGAGGGGTGCCCCTCTGCGCAATACAGGCTCTGCAGGTCCTGCCAGCCTTTGCAGGGTGAGAAACGATGTGCGCCCCCTCCCTTGTCCTCAACTGTACACGGACCCCATTTGACAAAGGGAGAGGGACGCTGGGCAGGAGCCCACCATGGTAGTCAGGAGAAGGGAAGCAACTAAGACCAGCACGCAGCCCTGCCTGCCGGTACTGCTTAGTGGAGGCCCCTGGCTCTCCCACCCCAGACCCCAGGCCTGCTCCTCTGCCCTAGAGCCTGGCGCTCTTTTGCCGGCAGATTGCATCTCGCTCGTCCTCAGTGATGCCCCCATAGACCTGGGTGGTTGTCACTAATTTCCAGTGCTCCAGGGACGTATGTGGGCTTCTCTTGATCAGCGTGTGTGCTCGCTGAGGTGGTGGCCGCCCGCCTGTCCCCTGGGCACGAGGTCTGAGTCCGGGGGTGTCGACCACGAGATTGAAATAACTGCGCCGCACCTTCCTTCTCTTTGCACCCATCTGTTTTTCTTTTCTCTTACATGCTGCTCAGAGGATGCAAAAGGCTGCTAAAATCAAGAAAAAAGCGGTGTGTAGGGCTGTGGGTTTGCTTGTATTTCTGTGGCTCATCCTGTGTGGTGCGGGGGGCGAGGGGGTTCCGTTAGGAACACAAATAATGTGGCAAATGGTTTTTTCTCTTGGTAGGTAAATACTAGACTTTTGAATGAAAGCACAGACACTTTTTTTTTTTTAACTACTACCCACTTACAGAAGAATTCAATCACTGCCCTTTTTTATCTTTCTTTTTGGCGTTTCCGTGTGCTAGGGCCTGATTAATGCCGTGATGTTACTCGTTCACGTAGATGTTTTTAAACGTGGCATTTGATATGACCATGTGATGCATTTAGTGCCTAGGCCTCCTGTACAGAATTAATTAAATTGTTCTGATATTTAAAGACTCATTAAGTTTAATCTACTAAATCTGGTTGATGAGAAGTTCATTTTGCCCAGGAGATGCTTTCTCTGTTGAAAAGAGTTTCTGGAGCTTGGGAAGACTTTTAAAAATCGGATTGACCTTCAGTCATTTGTTTGTAAACCTGGTCATTTAGTAAATACTGGGATTTTTTAACTGTCTTCCCGATACAGGAAATATCAAATGCTCAGTGTCAGAGAGCACCAGCTTGGCGTTGGCTTGTTGCTTAAACAGCAAGAGATTTGTCTCCATCCCTGCCTGGAACACCATTATGTGGTGTTGTGGCCCGAGGACCTGTCTGGGGGCTCCCTTCCCTTACAGTGAAACTTCTCTCGCTGGGACCTTTGCCCTTTGCTGAGTGGCGTCTCCTTTGGTTCCTTCGGCTGCAGGAGAGGAAGGAACTTATACATGTCTGTTTTGTTTGCCCAAGCCACCTTTCCGCTGGGTGTCTCCAGGCAAAGCAGAATGGGCCTAGCTTTGCAGACCTGCAGTTGGGGTGTCCTTCCCCCAAAGAAGAGAGGCCTGTCGCCCGCAGCCACCCAGTGCACCCCTGGGCTGCCCACACACTGGGCAGCTGGAGCAGGGCAGTCATTACTCTTCGAGTCTGCAGTCCAGAGAGCCTGAAGGGGTCGGGCGCAGGCAGACCCAGCTCAGAACTGCCTCAGCGGCCTGCCAAAGCCAGCTGATTACATCCATGAAGGGTTATCGTTCTTTTTGGGCAGAGAGATGCTCAGGATCATTGCTGACGACCCCTTTTCTGGTCTGCCCACAGCTGGTGAGGAAAATGATGATGGGAGGGTGCTCCATGAGCCTGGGCCCAGGAGTGAGCGGTATCCCCAGCAGACAGCCACCCCCACCCAGAGAATCACCAATGACTACAGGGTCAGGGCCCCCCATCCACAGATGTGCCCACTCTATTGTCAGGGGTCCCTCTGTAGGGTCCATGCTAGTGACGACCCCCTTCCTTCCAGCAGGAAGCATGATGGGGTGAGCTTTCCCCTTTCTCTTTATTTTATTGATCAGGTTTTGCCTCATCCGTTTACCCCCCGCTTGAGCCCAGTCGGCTCCGCATATGCCCTTCTTCTCCATCAAGTGTGTCACAGTGCTCAAATTCCTTCCAAAATTGTCACTAAAACCAAGGACCACCTGCAACTTTTCTGTTTTACTTCTGGCCCAACCTACTTTTTAGCAAGAGGCTTTTGAGCAACAGTCCTAGAATATAACCTTTAAAAGCACGTGAATGTAGAATATAACCTGATGTTTAAAAACAGAGAAAAAGTAGTTCCTCCGCAGTTCTGCAGACTATTTTCAATTGCATTATTTTGGATTCTCTTTTCTTTATAATCAGTTAAAAACAGTGTCGCCCTGGTCCAAAAGCCCTTTTCCCTTGAAAACTGGGTGAAAATACAAATTTATCATTATAATACAGGACCACTTTGCAAATCAGAATTCTTGAGGAATTGTCAGCAGGGAGATTTTTGATTTCGGATTTTCTTGTGAGGAATTAAATCCCAGTTTCTGCTCTTTTGAAGTGGAAGATAAACCACCGTGGGCTCCTGAGTGATCACCAAGAATTGTTTACCTCAGTGGGCAAACAAAAGAACTTGTATTTCATTGCCACTGTAGTGTAGTAGTAATTAGGATTCCCACAGATGTAAAAACTGATGAAAAACTGTCCTGGTTTGGGGCAGACCCTGAGTAGTTCACTCGGCTTCTAGAACATTCCAGGTACACATAACTAATGGCCATACGCTGAACATACTCCAGGAGATGACAAAACAAGGGTATTAATAATGCCTTCTTCCAGCTTCTCCTATGTCACTATGAGGGCAGCGCTCAGTGCCGTGGGGGTCTTGCTTTCCCTTAGGGTTTTTGGGAGACTGGGACCAAGGCTGCTGGGGTAGTGACATGATTGTGACTTCTTAAATCAGGAGAAAATGCTGACATTCTAATCCAATTTATTTGAAAATGTCTTCCCCCTTTCCTGGGGATACTTGGAATCCCAAATCCAAGAAATGTAGCCCAAGTCCACAGACCTGTGCCTTTGCCGAATTTGATAAGGGTTGGCAGGCAGGCCCGCTTTGTCGGGAGCAGAGGGGCTGCAGTTTGGATGCTGTGACACAAGACCCCAGGCATCCGGCCCCCCTCTGTGCTCAGACTTCCAGAAATGTCTCCTCCCTCCTGCTCTATTCCCTGTGCAAACTGCCTTTAGAACTCATTTAGCTACAGATTCGCTCAAAGGCGGCATGCATTTAGATTTCCAATGGCTGCTCCATGCAGGAGCATTTAGGGAGTAGCATTCCCCTCTAGGGACGCTCAGGGTTATTAGCCAAATTGTCAGGCTTTTGTTCAAGTTTGTCTTTTTTTATTTATAACAGTATCCACTGTCCTTTCTTAGAATTCTGAGGGGGACGCCCAGACTCTGACCGAAGTGGATCTCTTCATCTCAACTCAGAGGATCAAGGTGTTAAATGCGGACACACAGGTAAGCATTTAAAGATGGTTATTTAAAATCATGTAACGAACTCCTCCCTTCCCACAGCAGGGGTCCTCGAGAACAAGGTCTGGCTGTAGAACTTTCCGTCTAGGATGGGGTGAAATGGTTGTCCCCGAGGACGGTTACTCTGGACCCTGGGTCTTGAGTGGGTTGTGGTTGTGGAATCCAGAGTGGGCTGTGGGGGCCGAGGAGCATCAGGCCGGGAAGGATCAGAGCTGGTGAGACTGTGTGCTGCTGCAGCTGGGATTAAATAGAGACAAAGTGAGGGGCAAGGAAGGGGAGGCGCAAGTTTGTGTGCTCACCAGTCAGGATTCTAGAATAGCCTTCCTGAAACCTCCATATGCTGGGCCTGGGAACTCCAGCTGGAGGGCGGAAATCTCGTGGTGGCCCTTGGCGCGGTGGCACTCCAGCGGGGAGGTGTCTTAAGATTCTCTACCTGTAAACCATGTGCTGTGGCCAGCTCGTGGCTGACCGGGATTCTGCTCGTCTTTTCTGTGCCTGAATCACTGCATGAGGCTGCTGTTGGTGGGGGAGACAGGAAACAGCTACCTGAGGAGAAAGGACCCGAATGAGATATAAAGGACTGTGAGCTGAGACGGAGAGAGGGCGGAGGCCGGGGGCAGGGGTTAGATGGAGGGGCTGGGGAAGGCCCCGGCAGTGCTCTCTGCCTGCGCTTTGCTGTGTGAGAGGAAGCAGCCATGGAAAGAGAGGGGGAAGGGCCCCCCTCACCCTGGGGACTGAGCTCATTACTGGGCCCAGATGCCAGTAACGGCCCCTGGCTTCGTTGCCTTTGGCAAGTAATCTGTGCGGTGACACTCTGGATGTGCAGGTTCCCTATTCCCCAGCACCCTGTCACCTGATGGTGTTGGCAGCCAATGACCATGTTGCCTGAGTTGGTTACAGCGTTGGAAATGCAGAATGGTGATTTTCTAATTATGTCACGCTTTCTACTTTTATTAGCTGGTGTTCTTCTGTGAAGAGAGCTTTTGTTTCTTTCCACCTCTGTCTCTGTCTTTTCACCATGGACTCACGGATTCTTTTTTTTTTTTTTAACTTGTGTTATAGTCTATTGCCATCGTTATTTTTTTTGGTGTTCCAATTATCCTAGATTTGGCCAGGGACCTTCAAACTGGGTCCTGTGTGGTTTTGACATCTTCCCTTCAGCCTTGAGGGCGTCCTTACAGTCTGAGACAGTAAGATGTTCTGAGCTCCCCTTGTACGTCCCCCACCCCAGACCTTGACTCAGCCGTTTCTTTAAGGAGTGTGGTTCCTTTTAGTGGGGAATGACGTACAGAAAGGAAGATCTGGGTGCTGGCTATGGTCATTGTTGCTAGGGTGTCATCGCTCCTGGGCCCGTGCAATGACCAGAGCTAGACAGTATGTTTTTAAAAGCCATGAGTTCATACTTGTACCTCCTATTCGAGACCAGCACCATAGGGTCCTCCTCAGCTGTCCCCATTTCCAGACTTACCCTTGTCCCATAGTGTCCATCCTGCTCTCAGCACCGTCAGTATGTTTTCTCATTTGCTCTCTCCTCGGATGTAGACAGTGCCCATATTGCTGGGCTGCTGGGAGGAGCAAAGGAGAGCTCTCAGGTAGCAGATGCACTGGGGTCAGGACCCCTCAGGGCTCAATGGGCGGGAAGACCTGACGTTTGGGGACAGAGGAGGCAGTAGGGTGTATCTTGGACCTGGGGTAGTACCATTATGTGGTTTCTGCTGTGGGCCACTCCCGACCCCAGCGCTCTGCTGCCTGCCCCCCATCCAGGCCCTCAGCACATCCCACCGTGGGCCCTGCAGTTCCCCTTCCTCCTCATCAGTCTGTCCCCATGTCCAGGCCTGGGCCTTGTCCCACTCATCTTTGTGTCCTGCAGCCCCACCCCCCTTGGAGCCTCGCACTTGGTTGTCACCTGGTGAGAACTCAGGGAATCACCTTTGACCTCTGATGACCCCTGTAGTGTAGACACTTCACAGACTTGTACTTTGTTTCGTGATCTTTTGTGGGCAAACTGGATGGGATCCCCCCTTCCTCCCCTCTAGCTACCATCCCTCATCACCCCACCTGTCAGGGTCCCCAAGACCACCCCAGGTTCGATGATTCACTAGGAGGCCTCACAGGAGCCAGCGTATCATCGTCCTCAGGGTTGTGATTAATTATGGCGAAAGGATACAGAGCAAAATCAGCAAAGGAAGGCCTCCAGTGGAGTCACACAGGACACGCAGAATCCCCCAGCAGCCAGTTGTGACAGCACACGTGAAATGTGGCTCACCAGGGAAGCTCACGGAGAAGCAGCGCCCAGGGTTTTTATTGGGGGTTGGCACGCAGGCACCCTCTGCCTGCCGGGCACCAAAGTTCCTGACTCCCGGAAAGCAGGCAGGTGTTCAGCCTGGAGTACACTGTTTGCACAAACAGCTTAGGCACAGTGAGCCACTCTCATCAGGTAGGATGGCAGGAATCCCCCCGAGATCCAGGTTCCCAGACCCCAGCCGAGGGCCACCCTTGCAGGCAGACCTTCTGAGGACGGCCCCAGGCCTGCTGCTTCTGCTCGTCTCCGCACAGCTGCCCTCTTTCTGTTGCTCCTGCGAGGGCGCTGCAACCCAGGGGCAGGAGTGTGGGCTTGGGGATGGAAACTGGGCTCCATCCCTCTGAACTTGTGGCCTTAGACAAGTTCCTGAACATCTCTGAGCCCCATTTACTCTTTCAGATGGGGCTGAGGAGAGCTCCCCTGCCGGACCCCGTGAAGGGGAAATGAGAAAGCCCAGAGCAGGGCCCATACCTGCCGGCGAGGTTTCCCTCATGTAAACCACCTGGAACCCTCGGGGCTGGCCTTGGGAGAGGGAGGGTCAAGCAGGGATGAGAGGGTGGGATGGCGAAAGGTGAACTAACCAAGCACTGGCCCCGGTGGGCCTTGGATACCATGGGAGTCTCTGTGGGCCAGGGCAGGAGTGAAGAGAACAAGTGCTGGGAAGTTGGGTCATGAAGGTGCTATAAGCTGGGGTCTGGCCACCCAGCTGACGTGTTTGGGGTGACTTGTCTGGTTGTGGGCAGCTATCAATAGTTTGCAAGCTTGCTCTAGGTACTGTTTAGGGTAAACTGAAAGAGAGAGTTGCAGCAGGAAATTGGTTTGACTGAAAAATAAAAACTGTTGGCAGAGGGGCTGAAGAGATGGGAACAGATGAGAGAGACTGTGGAGGCTGAAGTGGCCAGTGGGGACAGGAGAGAGGATGGCAGCCATGTTGGTGGGCAGCCATGTTGGTGGGCAGCCTCTGTCTGTGAGGAGGATGGCTCTGCTGTGGATATGAGCCAGAACTGGAGGAGAAGCACATTTTTGACACCTGGGGAATGATTTGGGTGTTTCTAACAGTGGCCAGAAATCAGGAGATGCTGAAGAGCCACTCCCAATTGTTCCCTTTCCAGTGTCCCTTCCTGAAAGGTGACTCTCATGGTAGTTAACCACCCCTATAACCTTGGCCAGAAAACAAATCAGCTCCAGGAAGATAAATGTGGAGCAGTATCCACTGCAAAAATGGATTCTGTGAGGAAGAAAAGTGCTTCAGAGGTTACAAAACACCCAATTTTCTTTTGTGGAAAAAGGACAAAGGCATAAAAGACCAAGTGATTAGTTTCTCAGAGCCTTTGTGCACAGCCTTGTTAGGTAGGGGTCATGGGCAGGATGCTCAGTGGAGATTCCTGTCAGACAACAAAAGCCGACAAGAGTAATGGGCCTGCCAGGGGCCGAGGGAATTGAATGGCCACGGAGACCCATCGATTGGAGTCGGGCGGGTTGCCTCAGTGTTCCCTGACCCAGGCCTGGCCTGGTTGGGCTCCCTGAGAAGAACTAATCCAGGGGAAATGTTGGTCTTGAAGCCGTCCTCCTCTGCTCATCAGGAAGTCTGGGCCAGGCACACACCTTGCAGGGAGGGGACCCTTCTCCAGAGCCACGATGGCCTCTGATCAGGGGGAGATGGGCTTCACCATGTGCCAGGCTCCCTGCTCCTCCTCCTGCAGGGACTGAGAGCCCCTCCCCAGCGTCATGCCTCCACCCAGTGTCTTTTTGGAAGCTGTGGGGCTAAGGTGAAGGCAGATTCCCCTTGACCGTGAATCGCCACCCTAAAATGCTCAGTTCACTAGAGCAGTGGTTCTCAACCACAGGCGATTTTGTCCCCCAGGGAACATATGGCAATGGCTGGAAATATTTTTGGTTGTCACGACTTGGGAAGAGAGAGGTGCTACTGGCATCTAGTGAGTAGAGGCCAGGGGTGCTGCTAAACATCCTATAGTACATAGGATAGCCATTCACAATAAAGAATGTTCTGGCCCCAAACGTCAGGCTGAGAAACTCCAAACTCGAGTCTTTTTTAGTGGCTCGTTTCCTGTAATGCTCCCTAACATGGACCTCCTCGTCGCTCTCCTGACAGGAAACCATGATGGACCACGCCTTGCGCACCATCTCCTACATTGCGGACATTGGGAACATCGTGGTGCTGATGGCCAGGCGCCGCATGCCCCGGTCGGCCTCTCAAGACTGCATCGAGACCACCCCCGGGGCCCAGGAGGGGAAGAAGCAGTATAAGATGATCTGCCACGTGTTCGAGTCCGAGGACGTGAGTAACTCGCAGACATGCCATGCCTCCCGATGGCCCCAGGTGCCATCATTGATGTTTCCATGGAATCGGTGATTTTTCTGACACTCTCTGAGTTTGCAGAGATAGTGAACCCAGTTTTATTTCACTATATGAAATAAGTTCTTCAAGAGCTCTTTATAAACTGAACTGTGGTTAAACATACGAGGAGAGCTGTGTATTTGAAGAACTCCTTTAACAAAATCTTTTTTCTCCTAGGATAAAATAGTCCTTGACTAACCTTTCTGTTGTTAAGATGCACATTTCGATGTCAGGGTTGCATCCAGGGAGGCACAGCTCGCCTGAAGTTTGGCTTGTGTTTGCTCATGGCCATTTCACGTCATCACAAGTTGAAAAATAATTCTGAAGAAAATCCTGCAGACTCGCTAAGAGACCGTAACCCCTTTGACTCCTTCCTTCAATGGGAGGAGCATCTTTCTGATCCTGGAATTGGGAAGAAGGGACCGAGAAGGGAGCAGTAGGGCCAAGAGGTTGGTGAGAGAGAGGCTGGGCCCAGGTCTCTCTGCTGCCCCCTGCAGGCAGATCTTACTCAGGGCAACTGGCAAAGCCGCTGCTGACCCATTCTTGTGGCTGTTGTCCAAGTAGAATTTTTAAAAATTATCTCTTCTCCATGGACACTGGGAAAGGGCATTCTTATTCACATATGGCCTTGCGGGTGTCTCAGGGACCTGGAGCAGTGGGGAATGGTCCCAGTATTTTCATATTTGAAGGCAGGCTCTCTAGTTGATGAAGTCAACCAGAAGTGCTCTGAAGCAATGGCATGTTTATTAGAGAGGAAATTTAAATACAGACCAACTAGTGCATATACCGTCTGTCGGTTGTCACTCTGTGGCGGTTGTGTGTTGCTGTGATGCTGAAAACTATGCCACCGCTATTTCAAATACCGGCAGGGTCACCCATGGTGGACAGGTTTCAGCGGAGCTTCCAGGCTAGAGAGACTAGGAAGAAGGACCTGGCCACCCATTTCTGAAAAAATTGGCCATGAAAACCCTGTGAATAGCAGTGGAGCATTGTCTGATGTAGCGCCGGAAGGTGAGTGGGTGGCACAAAGTGGGCAGTGTTCCGCTCTGCTGGACACAGGGTGGCTAGGAGTGAGAATTGACTTGACAGCACTGACAACAAAAGTACACACACACATTCTTTTCACAGATATCCGTGGACTCCTGGATGGGCATTTTTGTGTGGCTTGAGGGTGTCTTAGAGACCTGGCATGAGGGGATGGGCTGTGAGTGATGGGCCGGGTGAGGCAAGAAGCGGGCCAGCTGGCACAGGGTGAACAGTCTACTAGTGCAGAAGTCACAAAGGAACAGGGAGAGGATGAGTCTCTGAGGTGCCAGCCTTGCAGATGGTTGTGGGCAGAGTCTTCAGGGCAGGGGTGCTGCTGTGGCCTCGGAGTTCTCAATTCAGTGGGAGATAAGGCTGTGAGCAAAGTTTGGGGGTGGTCACTGGGGCTCCTAGTGGTCCTTAAGGAGTGAAGGAAGGACCCACCCAGTAGGGCGTGAAGGACACTGAGCAGCTGCCCAGAGAGCAGGACCCAGACGTGGCTCCATCCAGGTAGGCTGCTGGGGTAAGGATCCGAGGGTCTGGTGAGAGCAGAGTGCAACACCTGGAGAGAATGGAAGGTGGCATTAAGGAGCCCGTGGCCTTCTCTGAGTCTCGGTTTTCCCTCTGTAAAGTGGACTCATTCCGCTCTGGCTGAGGCCGGGGTGGATGAGCCGCAGAGGTGAGAGTGTTGGGGCAAAGCAGTGCTGGGGCCATGGCGGTGCCTCCCTCCACTTCTTCGCCCACCTGCTGGAGGCTGCCTGTGAGTGCCAGCTGCCAGTGCTATCCCCTCACTGAGGGCCCCGTGCATACTCCCCACTGCCCTGCCTGGGGGGGGCTCCTGGCCTCACAGCAGTGAACACCCACAGGCCCTGGCTGTGAGCTGAGGGGCAGGGGAGTCCTTTGTCTGCAGGGCTCCAAGGGTGTACCCCCCAGCCCTGGGAGGGTCCTCAGGAGCCTGCCCCCAGCCCAGGCAGGAGGGATGCCAGAAGGCAGCGTGGGAGGGGAAGTGGGAGCCTGCAGCATGTGGGGAGACACCAGGGGCTCCCGGATTGCACCCCAAGGAGCACGGGCATGGATGACCTCACCATCCCCAGGAGCTCCCACGGGGTGGGGGGTCCTGGCAGAACCCAAGGTGAAGTCCAAGGGCCGAGGGCAGCCCCACCAGGCTATCGGCCTAGGGGTGAAGGGCATGATGCTCTCAGACCACCTTTCCCAGCTAGGGGACCTTGGTCAGGTGTCCATGGACCCAGAGGGCATCCTGGTGACCCTAAGACCCAAGTAGGGCAGGGCAGGTCCTGGCTTCCCAGTCACCCCCCTATCCTGCCCTCCACCCTCAGGCCAGCCTTTTCCTGAGGCCTGGCTGCCAGCTTGGGCCAGCGCTCTGGGAACTGCCACTGCTGGGCTCCCCACCGCAGAGGGGCTCCTCTTGTGGCATCACCTCTGGTCCCTGGGCGCCACCTGGCGGTCCCTGGGCGCTGTGCTTCTGTCTGGGTCTGCCTGCTGCGAGCAGCACCCCAAAATGCTGGTCTTGGGAGCGGGCAGGGCTTGTTCCTGCTGAGTGAACATCGGCTTCTCCATCCTGGAAACTGTTCAGGGCTCAGTTGGAGAGGGCAGTTCTATCTCGACTTAGTACCTATTTAAGGAAAGTCCGCTGTTCTCTGCCTCTGTTATCTGGCCCAGCCCACCTTTTTTACATAGGTGTATTCATTTGCCGCACTTAAATCATGCAATGTGTAGAGCAAGAAAGGGATTGAGGCATTTAGGCCCGATTCCTCATTTTCACCTGTTTTCGGGTCTTGACCTGAGGTTTCCTAGGGGCGCCCATGCAGAGTCCCCCTTGATGGCAGTTAGAGAGGTGGGTGGCAGCAGGGGTAGACCAGAGGTGGGGCTCCCGGAGGCCCTGCTGTGGGCTGAGACATCACCGCGAGTCCCATTGCTCTCCAAGGGCTCTCTGCACAGCTGTGAGCACGGCTGACGTGTTCCAGGAGCTCAGGGCTTTAGTGCTTGCCTCCCGCCATCCCCTGTCTGCACACCGCAGGCGGCAGGCAAGGCCCACTAGTGACTTTTCAGTGTCCAGGCCTCTGCAGTGTCAGAAATTCAGTGACGTCCACAGAAGTGGTTCCATTGAAGTAGAAAGAAGTAATTTGCTCCGTGGGGTCTGCGCTGGTGTCCCTAGGTCTCAAGCTTCTCATTGGCCTCAGCCTGGACCATCACAGCTCCCCGCAAGAGCAGCTGGGCACCTGTCTCCCCACTTGACACTGGGCTCTGCTGAGGAGAACTGAATATTGGGTAGACAAATACCAGCCTCTGTGACACTCCCCAGAGGACACACCTCAAGTCTATTTTTGGAATAAGATAGGTGGAAAGAAAATACAGTACAGTCACCAACGGAAACAACAAAAAATACGATATTTAGCAAATAATTCATAATTTTCCCAGGCTTTATGTGAAACTGTGCTTTGTCCTGGAACGTCTGGGACTTAAAGCAGTTCAGGCGGAGGCAGTCAGGACCGGGCCCTGACGCGTGCAAGGCAGCAGAAAGGTTCACCCCGTGGCGACCCACAGTGGGGTGTTGGTGGAGACAAGGGCCCACAGGTTCTCTCGCATTCTTTGAAGCCCAGCAAGGGCCCCCCTGCAGGCTTGTGTGTGCTCCCTGCACCCAGCCCTGCTGCAGCCCCTCCTCTCTGGGCCGTGTGGAGCCTATGCTTCCATGCAGGCGGGTCTCTAGTGGGCTGCTCCCTCCCCACAGGCCCAGCTGATCGCCCAGTCCATCGGCCAGGCCTTCAGCGTGGCCTACCAGGAGTTCCTGCGGGCCAACGGCATCAATCCCGAAGACCTGAGCCAGAAGGAGTACAGCGACATCATCAACACCCAGGAGATGTACAACGATGACCTCATCCACTTCTCCAACTCAGAGAACTGCAAGGAGGTGAGCCACCTTCTGCCAGCCCCACGCTCCACGCCGCGCTCTGGGCGACCGAGCCGGGCAGCCTCAGGGAGGAGCTGCCCAGCGCACCCCCCAGCTCAGCTCACGGGAGAGAACGCGAGAACAAGCCCTTCTGGGCGCTCACACCAGCCGCTGTCTCCACAGCAGACTGAAGGCGGCCCGAGATGGACATCACGCTCCTGCTTCGGAGCTGAGCACTTGTGTGTGGAATGAACTGTGGGTGTTGTAACAAAGAAGCTGATTACAGTCCGTCTTAATGACCCTGAAAATGTGCCTTTTAATGCTGTTGTTATCATCACTGGTGCTCAGCACCCAGGAGACGTTCCTGAAAAGCGTGGGGAGGCAGCTTTAAAACAGGGTACCTGTGTGCTAGGCCCGGGGGACTGGCGAAGCTGCCAGTAATGTGGGCCTTAGCAGGTTCCACTGGATCTGCTCAGGGGTACGCAGAAAGTCCTCCTAAGACAGAGGCCTGGGGATGACCGTACCCCACCTGCTTCTTGAATGAATGAATGATTCCTGGATTCTTGTGAATGAGTGAATGGATGAATGACCCTGATTAATTGAATGAGTGAATGGTGCTGACTGTTTGTTGAATGAAGGCATGACCCTGGCTGCCTGTTAAATGAGTGAATGAATGAATGATCCTGGCTGTTTGTCAAATGAATGACTCTGATTGATTGTCCAATGAAGGAATGATCCTGACTGCTGGTTGAGTGATTGAAGGAATGAATGACCTGACTGTGTGATGAATGAGTAAATAATCTGATTGCTTGTGGAATGAGTGAACAATCCTGGCTTCTTGCTGAATGAATGATAGGCAGCTTTCTGAGAGTGACTCTCGAGGCAGAGAGAAAATAGAAGGACTTTTCTAGAAAGAGCAAAGGTCAGGGGCAGGGTTTGAGTCCTGGAGTCTGAGAACATTCCTCTGGCCTCCATTGGCTTGGGAGGGAGGGAAGCAGGAGCCAGAACATGGGCTGTGCTTGGGGCTGGGGGAATCGATGCTGGGCATGGGAGGGGAGGAAGTCTGTGTTCCTGGTTCCTGGGATTGTTAGGGGCCCCAGGCGGGCTTGGGAGCCAGAGCCGGACGAGGCCAGGGCTAGGTGAGCAAGCTAAGACGGGCTGGCCTTGCTTCCAAGGACAGGGCTGGCACCACTGTGCTCAGGGGCGTGCTGGTCCTTCGGTGGGTGCTGAGCAGAGGCCCCAGTCCTGGCACCCATCGGGGCACTTCTCATTCTGCTGATTTCCTTGCAGCTGCAGCTGGAGAAGCACAAGGGCGAGATCCTGGGCGTGGTGGTGGTAGAGTCAGGCTGGGGCTCCATCCTGCCCACGGTGATCCTGGCGAACATGATGAACGGCGGCCCGGCTGCCCGCTCAGGAAAGCTGAGCATCGGAGACCAGATCATGTCCATCAATGGCACCAGCCTGGTGGGGCTGCCCCTCGCCACCTGTCAGGGCATCATCAAGGTGGGCGCCCTGGGCCCCTGCCCGGTGGTCATCAGCTCTGCCTTTCTCCTCACACATTGTAGTCCCCACTTGACCCCCGAGGAAACTGAGTCAGAGACTCCCACCTAGTGACCATGAACTGAAGACTCTACCACATGCTGAAGTCAGAGAAGGACCTGGGCCGCCCCTGGTGGTGGGGAGGGACCTTTGGTTTCACTTAGCCCAGTTCTGAGCCACGTTGACCCCAGGCAAGGGCTGAGGACCTGTAGATGTAGGGTGACCAATTTGTCCTGGTTTGCCTGGGACTGTCACAGTTAGCCCTGAGTCCCACTTCCTGGGAAGACTCGGCGGGTTGGTCACCCGACATGGACCTGAGAGCTGAGAGGCCGCTCTGACCATCTGACCTGTGAGCTGGAAGCTTGGAGAGGTGCTGAGCTGACTGTCCCTGGAGGGGGTCTTGCAGAGGGGACACAAGCAGGTGGGACCAGAGGCCTTCACACCTGGTCGCTCCAGGTCTGTAAGAGTCCCGGGGCAGAAAGATCAGACAGGCTGCCCCAGGAGGGGCCTTTGCTCTCTCCAGGGTCTCCAGGCAGTGGCTCTGCCTGCTGGGGGCAGGCCTGTGGCCCTCTGCCTAGGGTCTGCCCTCAGCCCTCTGGCTTGTCCCCTCTCCACCCAGCTGTGGTTTTGGTGCTGGAGGACATGCTTCCCTCCGCGCCTGTCAGCCTGAGAAATGAAGAGCATTCCCGAGGCCAGAACGCTCCATGAGCAGGCTCTGGGAGCTGGCCCAGCTAAACCAATAGGTAACGGGAAGGTGTAGACAGACAGGCATGGGAGAGGCCTCAGTCAGCGGCACCAGAGGCTTGGTTGGCCAGGACCCTCCGTCTGAGGGCTACCACTCCCAGGTACTCCCTCACCTGGGCTCTGACCAGGCTGTTCTTGTGCGTGTGCGTGTGTGTGTGTGTGTCCAGAGGAGCAAGCTGAGCTGCAGCCAAATTGAGGCTTGAGCTCCTCCTCCTGTCTCCCCACCCCCACCTAACCCCAGAACCATGGCCTGGGGCGTCGCTGTCCTCTTTGGGCCCGAGGTCACCCTTGGCTCCAGCTGGCCCTGTCTTGATGCAGACACCAGAGCCTCCTGCTCACAGACTTTCACTGAGCTGGTCGCTCCCTGTCCTCACCCCGCCGTAAGCACAAGCGCCCGTCATTGGAAGGTGTTTTGTTTTGAGGAAGGTGTCTCCACAGCCCTTCCACACAGAAAGTTCTCCTCCTGTAGTCAGCGTGGTGAGGGCCCCTCCCGAGAAGCACCGTGGAGGGCGACCTTGGGGCCAGCCTGTGAGTCGTGCACAGTGGTGCTCTGAGCCTGGCCGCTGGCTCCAGGAGAAGCTGGTTTTTTGCTGGGTCGGGGGCACACTCGCCAACCTGGGAGAGCCAGGAGCCCTGCATACGGGTCAGGGTGATGCCTTTACCCCCTCACAGGGGGACACTGAGGCTGAGAGGGAACTGTCTCCCCTGGGCTCGTGCCCCTGCACTCGGGGCTCCCCCCTGCCAGTCAACTCATTCTGGGCCCAGGCCTGTGAGGGTGTGCATGCAGATGGCATCTTGGGCCCACCTGTGACTCTCGTCCCGTACTCTGCAGGGTCTCAAGAACCAGACGCAGGTGAAGCTCAACATCGTCAGCTGTCCGCCGGTCACCACGGTCCTCATCAAGCGGCCTGACCTCAAGTACCAGCTGGGCTTCAGCGTGCAGAACGGAATCGTGAGTCCACTCTCTTGCCCTGCACCTCCTCCCCTGCGCATGCGTAGGGCCTGGGTGCAGGGAGCTGGGCTGGCGGCTCTCTGCCCCTGCCGCTGGAACCGCTTCTGTCTGTCAGGCAGCCCCAGCCGGTGGGCACAGCAGCCAGCAGCCAAATTCAGAGCTTTTAGCGTCACCTGGGGCAGGCCTGGGCAGGGAGAGAGGGCCAGTGTGGCCGTGGAATGGGTCCCTCAAGCCCTGCCCTAGGCACCCTTGTCCCTGTGATGGCTGTTCTCTGCGGGCACCTACTTTGGAGGCAGGAGCTTTTCCAGCCACTGCTGTCTGGATGCACACAGCCAATGGCAGTGTCAGACTTACTATGTTCAACAAGCAGATGTCCACTCATTTGTTCATTCATTCACTCATTTACTCACCCGTTCAGAGCCATTTGTGAGGCGCCTGCCCTGTGTCAGGTGCTGTGCCAGGCACCGGAGAGGGAGGAGGGCTTCCAGGAGGAGGTGATTCTGGGCTTGTGTGAGTGTTGGTCTGCCCAGACATCTGTGCCTGTTCCTTGGGCCAGAGCTCTTCAGCCCAGAGTTCCTGCCTTCTCCTCAACCCACGTTTGGCCCGTGTGAGTTCCATTTCCTTGGTTGTTCCTCCTGCAAAGGTCCTGGTGGGCAAGGACATGACCACGGATAGAGGATGGAAGAGGGGAGGCCAGTCATTCCCAGATTGCTTAAGCTAGCCCTAGTTATTAAAGAACCAGGGAAGAGATTATGCGGTGGTGTGAGGTGAGGGGGAAGGTGTGTGCGCCCACTCACAGCCACAGAGAAAACACATGCGAGAACATTCTAGAAAGGCAGCTGTAGATGAGACAAAACTTCCCCATTGCTGTCTGGTGCAGAAGCGTGGAGAGGTGCAGAGAGCTGGGAAGAGCCACAGGGCTTGGGCTCCAGGCCCGTTTTTGTTGCTTCTGCTGGAGCACACTGCTGCTGTGACAAATATTCCCCAGATCTTGACATAGTAGGAGTTGGGTTCTCAGTCATGTCACAGTCCAGTGTGGGAGGGGGCCATGTTCCACAGAGCCGCTCGAGGTCCGGGCTCACCCTCACCTGGGTTTTGGAGGCCCCACTGGCCGCTCCGAGTCTGGCTGGCAGCTGAAGGAAGACAGAGACATAGCTGTGGCCCTTGCCATTTCTGCCACATCCCACTGGCTGGACAGAGCTCAGCCACACACCCCATAAAACACAGGGCAAGCTGGGAAGGTGGTCCAGCTGGCGCCCAGGAGGAAGAGGGAAAGAGTATGAGGCCATCTAGCCAGTGCTGGCCATACATTCCTAGCTGTGTGACCTTGGGCAAGTCACTTAACCTCTCTAGGTTGTCCTTAAAAGGTGGTTGTGAAGATTAACTGAGAAAATCCATAAAAAACACTGAGATGTCCAAGGAGGGCACCCTGTGCCCACTTCTGCAGAGGGGAAAGGCCCCTTGGCACTTGTACCCAGGCACAGGTACCCAGCCAGATTGTCTGCATCCCCTTTGAGACTTCTGTTGGGGACAGTGCATCTGCCCCTGGAGTTGGCCAGCAGGTGGTCTGGCCTGGCCCTGCCCCGCCTGGCCACTCTGTACACACATGTATCCTGGGCGCAAGCAGCTACCCCAGCTAATTTAGAAGCTCTGCAGGAAGTCGACTGGGGTCCCTGCCTGCAGCTGCTGAGCTGTGTGGACGGGCAAGGGATCCACACTCTGGAAAGGGCTGGCATGGGGCTTCTGACCTGCCTGACATCCTGAACCAGCACGCAGGGCTCGTCTGGGTGTTGTGCTGCTCCGGCAGTGCCTCCCTCCTCAGCATGGGGGCAGGTGGATGAGGGCGAGGGCTGTCAGTAACCCTGACAGTCCCCATGAGGGGCCCTGCAGCACTGGATCGGAGTGTGGGGCCCAGCCTCTACCTTCTGCATGCCACCGGCAAACTCACCATCCTCTCCCTGTACCCTGCCCAGCCCGGGTTCATGGTCTTTGTCTGTAGAATGCTACTCGGTGCAGCCCCATCCCACAGTGAGCCCTGCTGGAGGACGGCGTGTTGTGTCAGGGCTGGCTTTCCCTAAATGGCCGTGGCCAGGCCCCCTGTGTGGGGGCTGAGGGGGCTGCCTGTTCTTGGGGCGTGTGAGCCCAGGACAGGCCTGATGCCCCCCATCCCCAACACTTTCCTCTGTCAGCTCATTTTAATTCTCACAACAGCCAGAAGAAGAGCACAGGGACTGGTGAAAAAGCTGGGACACAGAGAGGTTTGGTGACTTGCTCCAGGTCACACAGCTAATGAGGCCATCTGGGACCGTGGAGGGGAGGAGGGGGAGAAGAGACAAGGAAGGGGAGGGGCTCTGGTTTGTGTTTCATGGGGACTAAATTAAGGTGAGCAGGAAAGGACGGGGACGCCGGCCCTGGGAAAGCGGTAGTGAGGACAGGTGCAGGGCAGCCGGAGGTGAAGCCATAGACCTTTCTTCTCAGAGACCGGGGGAGGGGAGGTAGCTGGGGAGAAGGCAGGGTGACAAGGGGGCTCCCCCAAGGAGGTGCAGGAGAGGGTCTCTGCAGGGGGCGGTGGACGTGCTGGGGCCATGTGAGTGGCCAGGAGGCTGAGGGCAGTGAGGAGGGCAGGGGGGCTTCTCAGAAGGTTTGGGGGGTGCAGGGTCAGGGTAGCAGCAGATCTAGGCTTTTTGGGGCCTGGAGCTGGGGGAAAATAATACCCAATTCTGAAGACAGCATTGCCAGGGCCACCCCCCCACCCCCAGCCAGGTCACAGTTGGACCCGGGTCCACAGGACCCGACAGGTCCTGAGGCTAGTGTCATCCGTTTCTTGGTGCTTCTGCCACTGGTCCAGAGTCCCACTTCCAGGGTGTGTGGGTGAAGCTTGGGGCCTAGGGCACTGCTGTGGACAAGGAGCAGCACAGCCCAGAGGCGGGCGGCTGGCGGCCGAGAGCTGGGGGTTGTGGGGGCTCTCCGGGGCTTCCTCCCAGGTACATCGCAGCTTGCCCTGAGTGCCAGGGAGGGTTGTAGACAGAGCAGTGAATCTGCGTGGCTTTATCCTATCATGATACGTCTCCCCAGGGATCTAGGAAATGGGATGCAGGCAGCTGCACAAATCAATCCCGTCTCCACCTGGCCCTGCATGGGCGGCCTTCAGGCCAGCCATGCTGACCCGGTCCTCGCCTGCCTTGTGAGCACGCCCATGTCCGTAGACAGGTGTGGGGTGTAGGGGCTGGCCGTCCAGGCTTGGCCCCCAGGGCATTCAGAGGCACCTCTACTGGGCAGCTACCAGCATCACCACCTGTGGCCAGGGCACACCCACCACCTGGGCTGTGTCTAGTTGTCTCCGGTGGCTGATGAGTGCCCCAGGCTTCTCCACTCAGCTGGGGCCTCACAGGAGGAGTGAGTTTGGGAGAACATTCAGGAGGCCTGAGGTGCTGGCTACTCCTGTCCAAGGGTTTGCTCTGGGCACAGAAGAGCCATCCCTCACTCCTCACAGCGTGATTGGGTTGGGACCAGCGGCCCCAGGGGCCCTGGGCCTCGGCTTCCAGCCCGCCCAGCCTCGCCAGAGGGGCCTGGCCTGGTAGCTGTCCCCTCCCATGTGGTGTGGTCTTCTGCTGCCTGCAACAGTGGAGCCCTCCCCTGGGTGTCACCTCTCTCATCACCACTGGGCCTGCTTGTCCCTAGTGCCCAGTGAGTCTCTCAGGAGGCTCCCACCCTCACCAGGCCCTGCCTGGAGTCCTGGCTTGAGCTGGCCTGGGACAGCCATGGGGCGACCCCTCAGCCTGCACACATAGTGTCCATGGGTGAGTGGTGGCAGGACACCTGGCTAGGAAACGGCATTTGTCAGCTCCTGCGCAGACCCACTGTGGTTTTCTGCCAGATTACTGCACAAACATTTCCCGTGGCAGGTGGCAGGCCTTACTGTGCAGAGTGAGCAGTGAGATGAAATATGTCCCAGCACTGGGGTGTCTTGGTAAATCTGGGTGCTGTCACATGAGAGGGAGAGGGAGGGGCCCTCTGCACAGCAGTCAGTGTGTGCATGTATGTGTGTGCGTGTGAGCGTGCATGCATGTGTATGTCTGTGCATGGGTATGTGTTTGGGGCGGGTGCACCTGTGCCTCTCAGACCCCACCTGGCTTCATCCTGGAGTTTAGTGTGTCCCATCCTCTCTCCGGAACAAGAGGGCCCATGTGGCTAAGAAGCTGTATTATGTTATAGAATCTGCCTCTCCCACCACCACCCCTTCTTCTTTAAGCCCTGACTCCTAGGACATCTATTTCATTTTGTTTTGTTTCTGTTTTTTTAAATTGTGGTAAAATACAATTACAGTTTAGTGTACAGTTTAGTAGCGTTAAATACATTCACATTGTTGTGCAGCCAATCTTAAGAACTCTTCATCTTGCAAAACTGAAACTCTGTCTGATTCAACACTAACTCCCCACTCCCTCCTCCCCCAGCACCTGGCAACCACCATTCCACTCCGTCTCTATGAATTTGATGACTCTAGGGACCTCATATGAGTGGACTCATACAGGATTTGTCCTTTTGTGACTGGCTTATTTCACTTAGCATGTCCTCAAGGTTCATCCATGTTGCAGCAGGTGTCAGGATTTCCTTCCCTTTTAAGGCTGAATAACATTCCACTGTAGGTGTGTACCATGTTTTGTTTATCCATTTATCGATTGATGGACACTTGGGTTGTTTCCCCCTCGTGGCTGCTGTGAACATCAGTGTGCGAGACCTCTGTTTTCCAGTCTGTCTGGTTTCGTTGTTGCAGGTGCTCCTAGACCCCCAGTCCATCTGTCTGGGGTCAGTTCTAGGAACCAGGAAATGAAGGCCACCCCATGGGCAAGTTCTTCCCACCAACCTAGGGCATCCCTGTGGAGCTGGTGTCTGTGAGGCTGGTTCAGTTAGGGAACAGTGTTATCTGTCCCTGTTTCACAGATGAGGACTGAGGAACAGGGAGGTGAGGTACCCTGCCCCAAGGCTCCCAGCTGGGAAGTGGCCGAGCAGGGATTGGGCCTGAGGCTGGCCATCAGGGAGAACACGCCCACTGTTCATCATCAGATGCTTGTGCAGTGTCAGGGTATCAGTGGGCCAGTATGCGCATGGATTTGGTGGCATTTGTGACCAGTACAGTGGCTGATGTGTCTGTATCTAGGGCCCGGGGAGTTGATAACCAATCAACAATGTGCATACGAGGCCCTGGTAGTAGCTTCCGTCATGGCCAGCCAACCAGTCTCTCCTCACTGAGACTGCAGGGACCACTGTGCCCACTGACAGCGGTGTGCCACGCACCAAGTTCCCCGGAGTCCTCTGGAAAAGTTTGCCGACATCTGAGTTAGTCTTGCACAAGTGCTCTTTCCATTTTCAGCTTCATTACGCCCAATGAAGTACAATGCATTAGTTTGCAGACACGCGCTGGATGACCCAGTTAACACTGTTTCTAAATGGATCCCTCTTCTCTCTTCCCGCAACACCATTCAAGAAATCAGGAAGTCTCCAGCTGGGAGGCATCAGCCTTCCTCCTGACAAGTGCACCCTGTGAAGTTAGAACACTCTATGGCCCCGGTTCCTGTGGGGCGGGCCTCGTTTAGAAAGGCCAGCGGCCTGTGTGTGTGCACGTGGCCCTCTCCTTACCTCTTCCTGCTCCCCTTCTGCCCCCTCCGCCAGGCTGCCCCCCCAGATTCCAGCCAGGTCACCCACCAGGGTCTGAGTCCATCCTCCTGGCAACCCTCTTTCAAGATGCAAAGCCATTTTCTCCCTCTCCCCTCTTCACCTTCTTTCCTCGAGTCTCTGTTACTGAACCAAGTGGGCTTACCTCCTGGTGAGTTAAATAAGACTCTACATCAGTGGAAGTTGTCTCACAAAGTAAAGTGTATTTGTAGCAAATAGGTGGCCATGAGGAATCATTTCCAAAGTCATGGTGTCCCCAAACAAAGGGAAGCAGAAAGTTTTTTTTTTTTTTTAATTTTTCCCCCAAAGCCCCAGCAGATAGTTGTATGTCATAGCTGCACATCCTTCTAGTTGCTGTATGTGGGACGCGGCCTCAGCATGGCCGGAGAAGCGGTGCCGGTGCGCGCCCGGGATCCGAACCCGGACCGCCAGTAGCGGAGCGCGCACATTTAACCGCTAAGCCAAGGGGCTGGCCCAGGAACTTTTATTTGTTTGGGGAATGAATATTCAAAAGAGAGAGGCGGGTATTCGATGCACAGGCTCAGTTGGAGAACATGCTTCCACATAATGAGGCCTAAGCTCCTCCTGGAGAGATCTTTGCATTAAAAATAGGGCAAAGGTCTTGGGCATAGCTCTTGTGGTGAGGCTTGGTCAGTTTCAGGATGGTTGGTGCTTACATTTCCCTTGAGTTTCTCACTTGGTCAGTTTCAGGATGGCTGGTGGTTACATCTCCTTAACATACAAAAGGAAAAGAAACAACTGGGAAAGGTGCCTTGAGAAACTCAATTGCTTCCAAACCCACCTATGAGTTTCTCAAGGCACCTAGTCATTGACATGTCCACGACTAAGGAGGAAGCTGCCCCCAGCGATTTAGTCAGGCACCTTCTGCAGAGTGTCCCAGCTTCTTTCTGGAGCAAGCTGGGCCTAGCCTCACACTTGGTCAGGCTGGGAAGTGAGCCAGGCCATCCTGAAGCACCTTCTTCAGGATCTTCAAAGCCAGTTACACTGGGTACAAAATGCCCTTAAATCATTTGGGGGAAACAAAGAATAAAAGTTCATCCTTAACGCTGTGTGGAGTGTTTGGGCAGTCAGGGGAGCAGGGCCTCCACCTGACAGACGGGTGCTCCCCCTTTCTGGAAAATAGATGTCCTCAGGTCAGCCTGTTTCTCTGCCCATACCCTGGCCCGAGTGCCTGGGTTCCAGGACTGTGACCAGCTCTGCTGCAGGAGTCCAGGTGCTGGGAAGCAGTGGCCTTGTGCTGTGACATCAGTTTGCATGCATGTCTCCTTCCAGAAAGAGAGGGACCCTGAGCGCTGGGAAGGACTCTGAGTGCTCTGGGCACCATGCCAGGATCCACACACACATGGTTTGGAAAGGCCTGTGGTGTTTGTGACAAGGCAAATCTTACAAAACAAATGGCAGTGGGAATCCTGTGGTGCTGCCAGCGTCAGGCTACGGTCAGTGGCCGTTTAAGCCTATCTCAGCCTTAACAAGATGCCACTCCAGGTCCTGAGGGAGAGAACTGGGGAGGTGGGGGCAGGCAGGGTGGAGCGGTCCTGTCTGAGGCTGGGAGAGTCGGCCCCCAGTGGCCCCGGAAGTGAGATCCAAGCCTCACGAGCAGGCCCGGCTGGGGGCCGGATGAGAAGTGTCCCTGACACAGGCGGGAGTCCCCGAGGTGAGGGCAGAGGAGGTTCTTGGATAACTGGAGCCTTGCCATGGAGCGGAAAGAGCAGCGCGTCAGGGAGAAGGGCCTGCTGTTCTGCCGGAATCTTCCACCACCTGCAGCTGTGCTTCCTGCCCGCAGGCCGACCCTTGACCTCTCAGAGTGCTGACCAGAATCCCCCTTCCTGTCTCTGGGTCGAGGTTCCCTGCCTTTTCAAGTATGAGGACCCCTAAAACGTCATCAAAACCTCAACAAGACAATAGCCATGTGGTAGTGTTTTCAGATTGAGGAAACTGTAAGGACGAAGCCCACTGTGAGTTCAGTGAGGCCTTTAGGTGACACGGGGGGCCGCTGGGCACTCGGGGGACAGGCTCCCTCCAGCTGGGCCTCCCTGCCTGCTCGGGGCTCCATCTTTCTTATCCTCAAGCAGGCCTGGTGGGGTGCAGCCTTCCAGGGCACGGAGATAATGCAGAGGAAGGGGCTCTGGGGTCCCGGCGATGCTGGCCGAGGTGACAGGTGGGGCGGACAGAGACCCCTCTAGTGATGGCTGTGGTTTCTCTCAGGAAGCCTCAGCCCCAGGGGCACTGCTGTCGGACCCCCTCTGCTCCCATGCTGTTCCTAGATCAGTAACCCGGGTCCTTGGACACAGCCGTGGTGGGGAGAGGCCTGGCGCCCTTTCAGATCCCTCCCCCACTGCCTCTCCAGGACTTCAGCATTCCTCCCACCATGGTGCTTTCATTCCTGCACCTTTCGTGGGTTCCCCAGGGCCTGGCAGAGCCCCCCGGGAACCGTTGGGGAGCGGACTGCCCACCTTCTCTCCATGAGCTGACAGCTCTCGCCCTGAGCTCTGTTCTCCTGTTGTCTGCGTGGGTGTACACATTTCTGATGCCTCGATCTTTAGTGAATTTCACAGTCTTAGGGGCTTCGTCGTCATTTCCCCAAACTCTTTCCATTTGTTGGCTTGTGAAATCTTCACCTCCTCATGAGATGGGAACGGTGACTGTCTTCGCTTGAAAGAGGAGCAGAATGTGGCTGGCAGAGAATCTTCCAGAATGTGCTTTACCTGTGCACACCTCCAGCCTTCACACTCCGCTGACACAGAAACAAAGGCTCCGGGGTGGCTGGGGGAGCAGGTTGCGCTGTGGGGGATCTGGGAAGCCTGATGGTTCTCCCACATGCCATTTTTAAAAAACATATTCCAGATCATAAACCTCCCCATTCGTGAGTCAGCAGATGGCATGTGCAGCATTTGTCATGTGGGGCTTCTCCCTCTACGTGATTAACTTCCCCTCTCCCATCCTTGGGGACAGGAGTGAGTGCCTGGCAGGTGTGGCGGGAACTTGCGTGCTGACCTGATACACGTGTCTGCTTAGATCTGTAGCCTCATGCGAGGGGGCATCGCGGAGCGAGGCGGTGTCCGTGTCGGCCACCGCATCATCGAGATCAACGGGCAGAGCGTGGTGGCCACAGCCCACGAGAAGATAGTCCAGGCTCTGTCCAACTCTGTTGGGGAGGTAAGACCACGCTGATCCCCTGCCCTGTCATTTTCCTGAAGAAACCATCCGAGTCTAGGGGCATCTGGGCCCAGACATTTCCGTGACCAATGTCTAACCCGAGGGGGTGTATGAGGTGTTTGAGAAAGCCATTGGTCCCCGCCCTTCTCAGGAGAGCCTGTCCCTGCCCGGACCTCAAGCTTGTTCTGCTGGTTGGTGTCCTCCCATCTTGACATCTGCGAGCCACCCCCTTTCCAGGCAGCCCTGGGCATCAGCTGATCTGGCCGGGCTGTCCCCCTCACTCAGAGAGTGCCCATGACAAGGGTGAGCAGAGTGGCAGGTGGCGTGCTTTTGGCTGTCCTGTTCTAGCTGTTTAACTGTGCAGCACACGGGAGGGCAAAGGGAGGGGACAGAGGTCCTCTGACACTGTTTCTGGAATTGGATGAGCCCCGCCCTCTGCAGGACCCACCCTGCCAGGGCCTGAGGCTCTGGCCCCCACGGAAGTGGGGCCGTCCCTCTGCCCACTGCCTGCTTCTTCCTGCCCACAGAGCCGGCCAGCTGTGGCTGCTTGTCCCTTTCCTGCTTCGCTGGCTTTAACCTTCCTTCTCTAGTTCTTTCTGGCATCAGTGCGATGCCAGCGTGAGGATGGACGAGGGTATGGAGGGGAGGGGCACAGGTTTCCTCAGGGAGCTCACGGTGAACAGGGGGACTCCGGGTGAGAAGTAAGATGCTAGAGTGGGTGACACTGTAGTGCCACTGTGGTGTGCCTGGGAAGGAGACCACACCCAGTGTGTGTGTGTGCGTGTGTGTCACGGTGAGTGAGGGTGTGTGAAAGGGCCAGTCAGAGTGAATGGAGTGAGGGTCTCCCTGGGAGAAGTGTGGGAGGCTGAGACAGAGCTGAAGAGGTGGGTCGGCAGAGGGGACAGTTGTGAAGGGTGCAGGTGCTGGCTTGGGAGCTTGGGTTTGATCGAGGGCTGTGGGGAGCCCTGGGGAATTTTGAACGGGACAGCAGCATGCTCAGAGTCTGTGGCAGTGCCGGGGAAGAGGGCGTGGTTCCATCATGGCAGCCTGTGGGGTGGGGCAGGCTCTGCCTTGGCCCCTGGGTGGGATGGTGTTTCCCGAGGGGGCTTGAGATCACATCCTTTCCTGGTGTCACATCAGCATGCTCAGGATTTTGTGACTCTACCAGGGCTGGGGAGGAGGCCGGTTTTCCCCTGGATTGGTGGTGGCAGATGCCTGGCTCTCAGGAGGGAGAGGGGGCCAGGTAGGCGCCATTAGCCTCCTTTTACAAATGGCTTCAGAGAAAGGAAAATCCAATTTTCCTAATTACATGCTTTGAAATGGCTGCCCCAGTGGGGCGATCAGCGTCACACCTACGAAGAAATCAATCAGGTGGATCAGTCGGGTGGAGGAGTCGGGCCTGGGGTGATGAGAGAGGTTTCCAGCTCTTCAGACCTGAGATGAACTGATATTCAAAAAGGCGCAAAAGCGGGCCGAGGCTGTGTTCAGGCCGGCCGCCGGACCTCACACTTGCCTGGCCAGGGCTGGGAGATTCAAGTGTCTGCCTGCATTTTCCATCATCCCTGAGCACCTTTGGAAAACTGGTCACTGATAAACAAGACTTGAAGTTCTGATGAGCCTTGGGGGTGGGTTTCAGACTGAGGAATTGCAGACAATGAATCTTCTGATGGGAAAAGGCATACTGGGGGGATGAGGGAGATAGCATCTAAATTGATGGAACAGATGCTGGTGGTGGGGGAGGCTGGGGAGCATGTGTGACAATAAGAAAACACGTCTGCAAAATTGGCCTTTCTGGGTTGGTCAGACGAGGGCCTGAGACCTGCTTGCCGGAGGAAGGGCAGACCTGGGGGGCGGCTGCACCCCTGGCCCACCTCTCGCTGGGCACCGAGAGGGTGAGGCCAGCAGCGCCCATGCCAGCCAGACCTCCCAGAGCCAGCCCACCTGCAGCGTCCTGAGCCTGGCGGTCCTACTAGAGCAGAGCTGAGGGGATGGCAGAAGCACAGCCCACCCTCTCTTTGCCTCCAGTGGTTTAGTTTCTTCCTGCCAGTGCCCTTGAGGGATTTTGGGGTGCGTGCCCCACACGGCCAGTCTCCCTGGAGAGCGGTCTTGTGTCTTGCTTGTGTACACAGCCCCCCTTGGAGCCAGGGAGTGAGGCCAGGCCCTGGCCTGATCCCCAGAGGATGGGGGCCCTCAGAGAGCAGGTTCCCAGCCCCAGAACACTCGCTTCCTCCAGGTCCATGGGAAGGACTGTGTGGCCTTCACCCCCTCCTCACTGACACCAGGCCTACACCTGGCAGTTTCTGCAGAGGCCTGGGCACCCCCTGCCTGCCCCCAGCCGGCTGGGCAAACTGTAGTCACAGTTAAAAGTCTGATGTTTCGTCCCTCTGGTGTTGGCTTGAGTAGAAGGGAAAACTAGCACGTGACCGTGTGGGAAAGGTCAGAGTGAGGAGACGCCTTCCAAATCACCACAGGCAGGTCCTTCTGCGTCCTTCACTCTAAAGCTGGTATTTTACACAGAAAACCCCAGGGATTTTCTCAGCCAGTGGGGCAGGGATGTTTGTGTTCAGTTGATTGCAGGAGGGGAGGAGGGAGGGAGAGCTGGTTCAGCCCTGCTTTTGTTGACAGATCCACATGAAGACCATGCCCGCCGCCATGTTCAGGCTCCTCACGGGCCAGGAGACCCCGCTGTACATCTAGGCCGCCAGCCTGTAGTGCCCAGCCCGCCCGGGCCTGCAGGAGCCGAGGCCCAACCCAGGACCTGACCCCTGACCCCACAGCCCACCAAGGACACTGGCTCCCCTAAAGGGCGTGCCCTCAACACCTACTCTTTTTTGGACAAAAAGGGGTATGTCTTTATCAAAGGAGCGTCACAGGAACCAGTCTTTGTAGAACGTTGAGTATTTTGCCACATCCTGCATTTCCTCGTCTCGACTGCCCAGTGTGTCTGTTTGTCCCTCTGTGGTGTGGAGTGTGTCTTGCTCCCTGAAGCCGTGGAGGGCGGACGTGGGTGCCTCTGGAGGTGGCTGTGAAGGGAGTCCTCGAGGACAGTGAGCTCGTGGGGTGGCAGTGATGGCTCCTCCTGCCCCTTTGGCTGGAGGTCAGGGTCCTTCGGGGGGAGGGCACCCCGACAGCACCGAACCGGCTGATTTGGCTGCTGCCTTCTCGGCGGGAGTGTGGGCAGCCCAGCTCTCAGGATGTGACTTGTTATTGAATTTGGGAACATGTGATTGTATTTAACGAGAAAGGCGACGTTCCTGAGTTAAATAAAAGATGATGGCCTCAACAGCGAAACTCCATATTTATTTAGATAATGCCACTGTTTTGATTTTTATTTTGACAAGATGTTCTTCAGACTTTAGGGTTTTCCCGACAACCTGTCACCAGTCACCACACCCGCTGCTCATGTCCTCACCTCTCCCGAGTCTCTCTGGGCTTCCCTGGACTCCTCCCTCCCTGCGGCTGCCAATCCCCCAAGGCCTCCCCACTGGGCGGGCGGGCTCGCCCTCCTCCCAGGGGCAGGGAGAGCAGCGGGGCATTGCCCTCGGTCTGCACATGCACCCACACACGTGCTCCCCCCACAAAAGAAAACAAAACCCACATCAGAAAGCGCAACCCCTGCCATTCCTGGGGCAGCCAGTCGTGGGCGCGGGTCACTTGGGGAGCCAGCGCCATCGCGGTGAGCAGTATTCGAGTGTGTGTAGATGAAATGAAATGTAGTCTAGTTCAGTTCGAGATCAGTGTTAGCCGACATCATTTTGTCTGGAAGTCTCTTTTTTTGGCCCAGGCCTTGAAGAATACACTGTGACTTAAGAAGCCTTACCATGCAGTAACTAAAGCTTTAGGATTACTGTATTCAAGGAGTGCCCTGTGTGTTGCATGCAGCCGACCTTAGGAAGACTCGCTAATATCACTAATAAACCTGACGTCATGACGAAAAGCTGTTCGTGTGGCTGGTTTGTTAACCGAGAGCGGATGCCTGACTTCCCTCTAACTTCCCGCTTCACACTGTGGCTCTTTGAAGATGCCCCGTGGTGACCACATCCCCTCTGGGTCTGGGGCCTCGGAGGAGGCTCTCTCCAGTGAGGGCAGAGGTAGGTGGTCCAGGCGCCAGGTGTCAGGCTATCAGTGGTGACAGGTCAGAAGGCCCGCCCTGCCCACCCTATCCCAGGGAGGAGACAGGCTGCCGACTAATTGGATGAGGGTGAGAGGGAGCCTGGGGCTTCTTCTGATGTGTGTAAAACAGAAAGTTGGACCACCTGTCCCAGCGCCTTCCCTTTACCTGTAGGGTCCTTTGCAGCCTGTCTCAAATAATCACAGGAATTGGCAGCACTCCCACCTCTGACCTTTCTCTGTGGCCACCGTCCTGGTGTCATCCGGTATGGGGAAGCAGGGGTGAATGTGGGCTTTGGTCAGAAGGCCTGGGGGTGTGTCCCAGTGTGTTAGCCTGGGGACCTTGGACAAGTAGGACCCCTTCTCTGGCCGCCCATAAGCAATCCTTGCTCCATGCTGTGAGGAGGCGCTTCGCAGCTAGTGGCCCACACTTGGGTGATGAGAAGAATGTCAGGTAAGTAAAAGCTGGAGGGAAGGGGCCTCGGCTCAGAAAAGGCGTAGGTCCTCCCAAGGGGTAGGTCTCTGCAGTGCCCAAGACAAGAAATCTAAATTAATTAAGGAGCTTTGAGCCAGGGGCCTGCATTCCTCCCGGAAGCCTCGGATGTTGCATGCGTGGAGGGGCGGCTGTGGGCCAGCGTCAGCAGGACCTGTGCGCGTCCGGGCATGTACCCTCTCCCCCTCATGCCCCCAGGAGCTGACCTTCCTTCTCCAGAAGGATACTGGCAAACAGTTGGGTGGCCATCGTGAGCCCAGCCTGAGCCCTCCCTCGGGACCCTGGTCATCAGCCGCACACGTGGGCCCTCAGCTTCTGTCTCTGTCCCAATTAGACCCCAGAGACACAGAGACCAGAAATAGTTTTTATTAAAACACTGATCATTATGAAAACACCTTGAGGTACATTAAATAAATACAACCTTCAAGTTGTACAAACAGGTCTCCTGTGGCTTGAAAACAATTTTCTATAAATTCTGCCTTAATAGCAGCATCTGTAAATCAATGCAGCTGAGGGGGGAAAAGACATCCATTTGAAATAAGCTTTCTGTTACATGATTTGTTAGAAGCTTTTGATTTGTATCGTCGTCGCCAGCTGAGGGAGACCTTAAGTCCTCGTGAAGGATGAGAGTCCCCCCGCCCTTATTGGCCACAGAGTTGGGGGTGCAGAGCTCACCCACTCAGCATCCTGGCAGCCCTCGGACCAGGGTCAAACGGCAGTGTCCGGACAGGCTCTGGCCCCCTTCGGATCTCAGAGAGGGCAGGGAGAGTGCCCAGGACCCGGGCCTGTGTGGGGGGGAGGGGGGGAGTTGGGGGGGGGGGTGTCCCATGCCTCGGCTTCCTAGTACAGCCTGTCCAGTTCTGCCCTGGCCTGCTGATATGCTAAGGAGAGCGGGGAGAACAGGGCCCAGCTGGAGGGGGAGAGGGACCCTTTCAGATGCCAAGAGCGCGAGGCTCCCGGGTGAGAGACGGTGCACGAGGGAGAGGGTGGACACCAGCCTTCCCCTTTGGCCACGCGCCCACATGGTCTGGGGCTCCTGGTTCCTGGATGCTGCTGAGCAGAGCAGGGTCAAGGGCACCAGAGCTGGCGAGTCGGGTCCCTGGCCCATTCCTAGTGGCTCTACTGGCACCGCTCTCTTCCAGGACCTTTCCTGGTAGCCAGGAGCCTGGGCCCCCGCTAGAACCCACGTGGACCACTGCGGGCCCTGAGCAGGAGGGCCACGCCCCCTCGCCATCCTGACAGCACTGTTTCTAGGAGGCAGAAGATTCTAGCTCAGTGGTATAAAATGAGGTACAGTTTCCTCATCTGCAGGATGGAGTTGCTATGAGAGCGAATACAAAACAGCGTGAGAGGGCGTGTGAAGGGCAGAGCACTCAGAACCTCCAAGACCATGGGCTTTGGGCCAGAGTACCTGCTTGCACCTAAGTGGAGGCACAGCCTGTGGCAGAAGTCCAGGTGGCAGAAAAGATACTGTCTCGCTGTAGGGAGGAGAAGCAAAGAACACGGAGCACGAGGCCAGGCGCTCACCCTGGCTGCCCAGTAAAAATACTGATGCTGAGTTCCACCCCAGAGGTGGGGGTGGGGAGGGTAAAGGTTGGCCTCGCCCGAATTGCAGCTGGGTCCCGGGTCTGACAACTGCAGGCTTAGCCCACCCGAGGGCTCGGCCCAGGGACCACTGTGTGGACCGCCCCCCCAAGCAGAGAAACCCCTGCAGCCTGCTAATCTCTGGCTCCCTCCCCAGAGATGCTGACAGAGGCCCTGATTCAGAGGCAGGGGTGTGGGGGCCATTAACGCTTTGCCAGCAGGCTCAGGGGAGGCCACGTGGAAAAACCGTCAATTAACTCGACCTGCGAGGGGACTTGCTTTGGGGGACTTCAAAAGCCCTCAGGAGAAAAATAGAGAATAGATCTCCCGTTTTACAGTCTGAATAAAGTGCTCATAAATTCATCTCTGGTATGTCTCTAGTGGGAAAGTTCTGGTTGTCATCAAAAGGCCTGATTTATATTTTTCCAGCTCTCTCACCTCTGGGAGGCAATGAATGACCGATAACATTAGTGACGCACTCGGAGTGTTCGCAGCTGGCTGTCACTGAGGGCTTCCACTCCTCAGTTCCCGGGGGCTCAGGGTGTCTGAGCTGGAAACCCTCCCTGCTGCCTCCTTCCCAGCCTCCACCCACACAGATGCACCCCCAGCACATTGGCTACAGTGGGGCACAGAGCAGAGGGCAGGGCAGCATGTGGCCCCCCAATTGCCAGGCACTGAGCAGTGGTGAGCACCTGTCCATCCTCCCTCTGCACTCCGGTGCCAGGCCCGTGGGCTGTATGTTGGGAACGTCGGGCTCTGGGCTGCCTTGTCCATGCAGGGGCCACTGGCCACAGTTACAGTTCAGATGCTAGTGGCTGCCGCTGTGGATGGCACAGGCACGGGCAGTCCCATGGCTGCAGAAAGTTGCCTCCAGGACAGTGCTGCTCCAGGGCTGCTGCTGGGAAGCAGCTGCTGTGGATGTTGCCAGAACATGAGGGGCGGGGTGCCCAACTTGCCGTTGCAGAGGAGACTGGTCCAGGCTGCTTCTGCATACCCAGCTCAGTGGTGTTTTATGGAAATAAATGATTAACAACCTGCGTCCTCCAACATGGACATAGCTGCTGATACCTGGCAGGGGAAGGGAAGGGACCACTCCGGGCCATCAGAGCCCTGCTTCCTGAGGAGGTGCACGTATTCCATAGGGGCAGGCCTCTTCCCCCAGACGCCCACCCACCGACGCCATTCTGGAAGGCAGACACTGGAAACCCCCAAAGGGGCTTGCCACGGGCGCTTATTGTTAGGGATCAAGTAACAACTAAGAGTCAGCTCCGTACTGGAACCAGTTTAAGAGTGGGAAACAGCAGAGAGAGAGCCAGACAGCAAGCAGTGAAGGCACCCCACAGAATGAGGGCTGAGATGGGAGGCCCGGGAGACGGGGTGATGGGGGGCGGTCTCTCAAAGCCCCTTGCCACCCCAGTCTGCTTCCTGGGGGTGGCCAGGCCACAGCGCGGTCCCGCATTGTATCATATTTGATCTCACAAAAGCCCTGTGGGCAGAAAGCTGGGCCCGGGCTGCCATCTGTGCTGGAATTACCTATTTTTTTCCAAGTCAGCATAAGATGATAAAAGGTTGATCACTGAGCGATACAAACCACGTGGGAAAATGGTCTCATGACGTGATGTCAGTGTCTGTCCACTTAACACTGAACTGACTCAGGGTGGGGGAGAAGCCTGTGTTTTGATGGCCCTGATTTTGAAGATACT
Organism: Diceros bicornis minor; assembly: GCF_020826845.1. NCBI lineage: Eukaryota > Metazoa > Chordata > Mammalia > Perissodactyla > Rhinocerotidae > Diceros > Diceros bicornis. The sequence goes on from NC_080744.1 coordinate 79,041,680, forward strand.
TAGTGTCTTTAGTTACATGAGTGTCACCTGTCACTGTATTCCTGTAATGCTGGTTAGTTCAAGGTGCTACATGCCTGACAAAACCAAAGAGTTCACGATGGACATGAGAGTCGTTTTCTGTCTTACTGGAATATAGGAAGTGTCATCCCACGAGAACAACTGATCAGCCCCCTGAAGAGAAGGAACAGGAGTCCCCTCCTGAGCCACCAGGAGACACTCTGGGGCTGCAGGCCTCCCACCTGAGAGCACAGTGGCCTCTGGCAGGACAGTTTGGCACCAGGCCTGTCCATGTCCACGTCTAGACCTGTGGCTCGTTCACACCTGGTCCAGAACACCGGTGCTGAAGACGGCCTCCTCCACGGGGCACTCTTCAGAGGTCACCACTGAGCGGATGGCGCCCACCACATGCCGCACCTCGGGAGGGAGGGCACAGTTTGAGTGTTCCAAAAATTTAGCCACCAAAACCCTGGCATCTGCGTAGGCCTTGCTGTCCACTAAAGAGTGCGGCCGCTCTTTGGAGACCATCTGTAAGGCCTCTGGCTTTAACCGCTGGTGGATTTTCCAGGCATCTGGTTCCCCAGAGGGTGAAAGCTGGTGCCGACAAGCACCGGTGGCCATGACAGAGCGAGATAGGGAAACTAAAAATCAAGGGAAAAGATAAAATCTGAAAACAACCAAAACCAAAACAAAACAAAAGGCAGCTATTAAATAAATTCTTTAAAAAGCAAACATAAGCATGCTCGGGACAGGCCTTCTGCTGGGATTTCTGGGTTCCTGACCCGTGCTCTGGGTGAGCCCCTGCTTCCTGTGTCCCCTCGTCCCCTACGTGGCCTGCCCCTCCCAGCCCTGAGTTAAGCCAGCATTAACCTAGAGGGGCTGCAGCCTCCGGGGCTGGAGGACTGGAGACGGGGCAAAATGCGAAGCAGGCTGGGGAGAGAAAGGTGGTGTAGGGTAGGCGTCCCCCTTCCATGGGCCTCTCTGTTAGAAATCCTGAGCTCACAGAGGGCTGACCCTTCTCAGCCTTCCCCAGCTCAATGACCTTTGCCCTTGTGGGTCTGATGGCATCTAGAGATGGGTCTGCCTTACGACCAGAGCTGGGGATGGTCGAGGGGCAATGAGAGCCCCCCTCCGCCATGTCAAGGGTAGACAGCAGCCACCTGTCAATGGGCAGCAGAGCTCAGAGCACCCAGTGCCCTGCTCCCAGTGCCCGCCAGGCCAAGGGCTGGGAAATAGCACCAGCCCTCAACAGGGCCCACAGCCACTCTGGATGACCCACAGGACCAACACTGGTCTGATGGTGCCTCCAGAGAAAGCCAGCTCCAGGCGGTCAGCTGTGGCCGAGTCACCAAGGACCAGATTAAGGCCTGACTTGCCCACTCTATGTTTCAAGTCACACACAGGAAACATATTCTGGGTGGTCTGGGATATTTTTGGTGGCAATGAGCAAATCCGGCAATTAAGCATGAGAAACTGTAAAAAACTCACATGTGAGGCCAGTCTCCCCTCAAAATAGAATCTCATAAATACAGTGAAACAAGCAGCTTCTAATATCTTCCACCAAGAGAGAAGGGAATGCGGTTCTTTCAAAGCCCAGAGAGCTGAGGAACCCACGTTCCTGGGTGACTCTGTGAGAGACTGGATTTAGACACTAGTCACCCCTCTGTCCCCCCAGTTCACAGCACGTGTCAAAGTGTTTTAGAAAAGAAGCGTCTCACCGGTCCCCAGGGCCGCCTGGGACAGCCCTGCTTCGAGGTCCTGGCTGCGGGAGGGAGCGTGGGAAGAGGCAGCGCCTTAACCAGAAAGAGATTCAGTTAACACATGAAAGGGAAAAAGGAATTCCAAAAGGATAGCATTATAATGGCCCTCCTGTGGCTAAGAAATATATTTTAGATGACAGACAAGCGAAAAAGGAAAACTCTGAAACTTAAGCAAACCTGAGCACAGATGAAACTGGAACAGCCCTGCAGCTGCAGCCACCATGGGGCTGGCAGCGTCCCCGGGGCCCTTTACTTCCTCAGCTCAGCCAGGGCAGCGCAGGGGCCAGTGCTACAGGCAAACCCAACGCCCATCATCCGAATGCCCATCCACATCCGAGGGTCTCCAGAGACCTGGGGAGGCACGTGCTTTCGACGTGCGGAACATTAGGGGTCTCGTCCAGCCAAGAGGAGGCGGAGGGCACAGGGCATGTGGCGGGATGCAGAGAAGGCATGGTGACAACTTGTAATCAAGGCACCTCTTCCCTTCTTCTCCATCTCTGAAGTGTCACGGTTTGCAGAATATGAATCTCACTGAGGGGGACAGGCCACAGAAAGCCATCGGGGGCACAGAGCAGACCCTCAAGTGCGTGAGATCCTCCCCACAACCTCAGTGTGCGAACGTCAACAGGTGTGGCCCTGAGAGGATAGAGAGAGGGTCTGATCCTGGAACACACCAGCAGAGGGGGCGCCTTCTCTACAAGAGGGCTGGCACCTGACTGTCGGCGGGGAGGGCGGAGAGAGGAAAGCTGGCCAGGAGCCCGCAGATGCACAATCTGACACGTTCCTCCAGGAGGCACTGCCAGGCTGCTGACCTTTGTGGGTTCCTGGTTCCTTCCAGGGATGCAGTTCTCCCAGGGCACGGATGGGCTCTAGTCTATTTGGGGTTCTTCTGGACAAGACCACACAGGGGAGACTGTTCCAGACCCCCACTGGGTCTCATCAGGGTTCTGCCACTTCCACTTTGTGAGTCCCCACTGTGATGGCATTGCAGTCTAAAAGCCCCCCAAGTTTGACTGGCAAGCACACTGCCATCCTCCCCCTCAAAAGACAGCAACACAGGAGGGGTCTGGTTCTCCAACTTCAGGTGCACAAGACCCCCGGGGAGCTGGTGTGAAATGCAAATTCCTGGGCCACTAGGCACAGGGACTGTGGTACCAGGTCCTACAGCCCAGGGAGGGCACTGCTCGCTCTTAAGAGTCACATGGGGCGATTGTGACACAAGCTCCAGGATACACACAGAGCGCTGCCAAGGGTGCGCATGAGTGCCGTTGAAAACACATGCGTGTCTGCCTGAGGCACCCCGGGCTGGAGGACACCCACCCACCCAGCGCTGTCACTGAGACAGCCACGCCTTACAGGCCCTGGGTCCCACCAGACAACTAAGCAGGCCCTGGCATTTCCCACAGGTGCGCAGCCCAGGCTAGTCCTGGGGGGAGTCAACAAGGCTGATGGATAGATATAGCCTGTGGTCACCTGCCTGACCCTAGGCCCTTCCCGGGCCCCAGGGCTGGGTGCAGCCAGTAGGCTAATGTTGGGGGCTGGCTAACCCTCCAGTTGGGCTCTCGTCACCGCAAACCTTCCACGTCCCCTCTCCCCGTCCCTGGCCAGAGTAGTCAGCCTGGTGGGGGCAGAGCAGGGACTCCAGACGGTCCAACCCCTTAGGGGCCTCGGACATCAAGACCACATTCCCAGTGTGGCCCCTGGGCACAGGTCTCAGCGCCTGGCTTGGACTCTCAGGGGTCACTGAGGCCTGCTGTGTCCAGGGCAGAGCCGGGCACACGCTGGGGACACAGGTGGGCAGGGCCAGCCGTACCTGCTGTGCCAGACGTGCACGAGGTGGGGTCGCTGGCGGAGCGAGCCACGCGTCCGGGACCCAGCTGCGCCCGCGTGCCCTGGTCTGGGCCCTCCAGGGACGCGTGGCCGTGGCGCTGGGCAGGCGGCAGAGGTGGTGGGGCGCCCAGAGGGCCATCGGGGGACGCGAGGCTCGGGCCCGGTGTGGTGGTGCCCTCGGTTGCTGGGAGGCTTGCTCTGTCAGCCGGCACTGCAAGGCAAGGACACAGCGTTAGCTCTGGCGCCAGGTGACCACAGAGCCATCCCGACGCAGGGACAGCACCTGCCCACGGGCTTGTCGGATCAGAGGGCAAAAAGCACGGCCTCCTGGAGCCCTCCCAGGGGGCCTGGGCAACCTGCCCTTCCAACCCCAAACCCAGACAAACCCTGTCACCTTGGGGGCACAGAACCACTGAACAGGCTGACAAATGCTCTGTGGTACACAAAGGTTGGGGTGTACCAGATGATCTCCCAAGAATCATTCCAGAAGGGGTGCGGGGGTGGGGGACTTAGACCCTTCACACTCCACAAGAGATGAAAGTCAGAAACCAGCGACACCTCCCATCCGGGGCATCCCCTGGGGGGTCTGAAGTCTAGGAAGGTGGGGGGCAAGGGATGCTTGATGAACAGGGCCCAAGCCGAGAAAGGGGGTGGCTCTGAGGGACATCGGGACATCCCAGCCAGGTCTTGTTGGGCCTGCGAACCTGCCCGCCCCACGCACAGGGTGCAACCCGGGGCTTGGAGTGCAGCCCCTCGGTGAAGCAGGTGGGTACCCAGCCCAGACTACGCCTGCCTGGTTCTCAGAGCCCTCAGTGTCAGCCTCACCCAAGCTGTCAGGAATGCAAATTCTCAGCCCCAGGAGACCCAGTGAATCAGACACTCTGGGGCTGGGCCTAGCCATCAGGGTTTGAACAGGCCCCCAGGGGGTTCTCATGCCCTCTAAGTGTGCGAACCACTGCTCTAGACCTGTGATGCTGCTGGGCTGGGCTCAGGCCCCTTAGTATCCAAGGGAGGCACCCCAGGGGGCTGGATCAGAGCCTGTTTTAACAGGATCCCAGGGGACCTGCACACAATCAGGCTTGAGAAGCGCTGCTCCCCACACCAGACAACCTCAGAGCTCCCTTCCGCAGGCTCCTCACCTCGCTGGGCTAGGTTTTCCAGGTGAGTGGCCCACCTCGGGGACACTTCGGAAGAATCACAGCAGCCTGAACTCTCCAGGGGTGGGAGGCTTTGGGGTCTGTTCTTTCCATCCCTTTCTGTGGGTCCTGACCAGGAACCTGTGCAAGGCCTTACTGTTTCCAGGTGCTCCATGTGCCCTGATACCTGGGAGCTTGCCCTGTGCCAAGGGCTTTACCAGCGACCTCCTACTTAATCCTCACTGCCCAACCAGGTTACCCCCATTCCACAGCTGAGGAAACTCGACTGACAGAGGGGAAGGGAAGAGGGTCACAGGCCACCAAGTGGTGGAGCTGGCTGGAAGCAGCCCCATTCTAGAGCACCCCTGCTTAACTACCTTCCACTGTCTACTGCTGCCCCCTCAATAAATGCTTTGGAACAATTAGCAGTCCATTTGGGAAAACAGAAAGACGAACCAGACCTCACAAATCATATGCAAAAAAAAAAAATTCTTCAGGATGATTACTCCTTTTCTTTTTTAAGATGCCATAAGAATAGTAGTAGAAAATACATGAGAATAAATCCACAACCTTGGGGTGGAGAAAGACTTTGTAAACATGACAAGAAACCATGAATGAAAAGCTTGATAAATTTGACAACGAAAAAAATGATAAAACTGTGTGTGGCAAAAGGCATCATTAACAGGGGAAAGCAAAGCACAAAGTGGAAACGCATACCCGTAATGAATACAAGTGTTCTTGTATTCATTCACAAGAATGTGTCAAGAACTCTGACACATTTCCCCACATCTTTACTTAACAAATTTTTCTTATAAATCTACAAAAAAACAACACTGCAAGAGAAAAAAATGGACCAAACACTGACCTACGAGAGCTCAATAAACATGTAAACAGTTTCAAACTCAATAATGTTTGTGTGTGTCATGTTCACCTATAAGGGTGACAAAGATCATCAGGATGACAATGTCATGGGAGTGTCATAAACACTGTTGGTTGGTATATAAGCTAGTAATAAAAGCTTTCCAGAACACAACGTGGCCAGTACATCCAAACCTGACACACACCTTCCCTTGGACGGAGCAACTTCCCCGTTGGAATTTATTCCAAGGAAATAATTGGGCAAGTACTCAAAGCTGGATGTATACATGCAGAAAAGAAAAAACACCTTCCTGGATCATTAGACAACTTCAAACCTAGAAATTGTATTATTAACACTATCAAAATCTTACCAAAATTACACAGCAGTATATTACAATTATTTTGAATACTATTCATTCCTGCTGGTTTCTCTTGATCCCAATTTTCTCTCTCTCTCTTTTCTGAAGCTTCATTGAGGTGTAACTGACATACAAACACCCTGTACATATTTACTATATGCAGTTTGACGAGGTTGGACATATGTGCACACCCTTGATCCCAGTTTCCTTAATGTCAGTGATAATCCAGTGGCTGATTCCTTGGGGAAACGGAGTCACAGAGAGGCAGATGCGACTTAGCTCTGAATACATATAATTAATAGGAACTTACAAAATTAGGGTAACGTTCCAGGAAAAGCTCATGGCCCTAGGCTGGTAACTCTCATTTCTGCACACCCTCACCTTGGGTTGTGTGCCTCTGTTTTACAGAATTCATAATCCTAGTGGACTTCCAGTTTTTCACCTAACAGATCACAAGCATTTTTCCTAATTAATACATAAAATGTACATGTTTTCCTTGACTTTTATTAATAGAATTCATTGTCCCCATAAGTTTTTACTATTATGAAAAACACAACAACAATTTATTTTCATGCCTGGAGTTTTCTTTTTTTTTGCTTATTCCCCTAGGCAGTTCCAGAAGTGTGATCACCACATCTAACAGCATAAACATTTTTATGGCTCTTTATCTAAAATGCTTTGTCAAAGGGGTGGGCTGGTTTAGAAGGTGACAGTCAGGGCTGAGCGTAGCAGCCTCTGTGAGGCCTTGCCACCATCCACATCCTCATTGCTATTGTGTTATTTTAATAGGAAAAACAATACCAGAATCTCCAAAAAAAAAAATTCCAGAGCTAATAAGTGAGTTCAGCAAGGTTGCAGGATACAAGATCAACACACGAGAAGGAATCACATTGGTATCACAGTCAATCACATCTACTAACAATGAACACCAGAAACCAAAAGTGAAAACACAAGGCCATTGACATTTGCTTCAAAGAAAATGAAACACACAAGCACACACTTAATCAAACATGTCCAGGATCTGTGTGCTGAAAATGACAAACGCTGATGAAAGAAATCAAAGAAGATCCAAATCAACAGAGAGACACACTGTGTTCATGCATTGGAAGTCTCGGCTTCGGAAAGATGGCAATTCTACCCAAATTGCTCTACAGGTTTGATGCAGTTCCTATCAAAATCCCAGCAAGGTTTTTTGTAGACACAGACAAGCTGATTCTAAAATTGATATGGAAAGGGACAGGCCCTAGAGTAGCTAGAACAATCTTGACAAAGGAGAACGAAGTGGGAGGCATCACCATATTACTGCAGAGTGACAGTGATCAAGACAGTGTGGTATTGGCAGAGGACTGACTCACAGATCAGTGGAACAGAATAGAAGGCCGAGAAATAGACCATGCAACTATGCCCAACTGATTTTTGACAAAGGTGCAAAAGCAACCTCTGGAGCAATTGGACCTGCGTAGGCAAAAAAATGACCTTGACTCAACCTCACCCCATACAGAAATTACCTGGTGGGAGGCATCTTTTCTAAAGTTAAATCTGCTTGGCCTGCTGTCCAGTGAGCTCTGCCTTTCTCTGTACACTCCTGCCCAGCCTCAGGTCCTGCCCCTCTGCCGGGAGTCCGGGTATTGGAAGCACCCTTGAGTCTCTGGGTGAAGCCCAGTCAACTGCCCAGCTCCTGGGCAGTGGGGGGGCCCAGCCCTGCTGATCCTGCCGAAAAGCACCCCAGACTCTCTGTCCATCTCCTCCTGCCCTGACACCACAAACAGGAATGGGCTCCTTTGTTCCCAAGCTGCTTGGACTTTACAACCATGTTTTCCTCAAGAACTTGTGATTTGTAGGAGTCATGTGGCTGGAATGGGGGGAGGCCTGGCCGCAGGCCCCCTCAGCCCAAACTCTAGAACGTGTGGTCACTGCGACAGGGCCCTGAGACACACTGCACCCTGGAGTAGCCTCTGGGAAGGTCACTGGACACCACCTCTTAGACACAGCTTCTAATGGCTCCTTGGAGCCACCAATGGAAGGACTAGGGCACTTCCAAATCTAACCGCGGAGACGCGGGGTTTCTGCAACCCAGAGACAGCCTTGCAGAAGGATGGCCCTGCTTGTTTTTCCTAGATGTTAACTAAGACTTGGGGGTGATGGTGGGCAGAGAGAGCCCTGGGACTATAATCATGGTCCTTTCTGAGATCCTCACTCATCTCAAGAGTTAGCTTACTTTGGTCTCCAAATAAACCCACCCACATGAGCCTGCCTGGGCACCTCAAGAAGAAGGCTCCCTGGAAATGCCCAGCCCTTGTCCATTTGCTCCCTCTGCCACTAAGGATCGTCTGCTTTCCTGACACCTCAGACCACCTCGCTTGCCCTCAGCTCTGTACTGTGGCTCCCACTCCACATTCTGAGATCTGACTTCCCACATTTCTCCTTCAGTGCCCTCCAGGACACAACTTCAGCCTCCTGCTCTGAAGCCAGTGGGATCCCTCCGAGCCCAGCCCAGCCCCTTCTGAGGGAGGAGGCAAGTGGACATGAGCCTGGTACGATTTTTGTTCCGGAAAGCGTGGACCCAGATTGAGTCACGCTGTTCTTCAACCTTCAAGTGAGAGAGAAAGGGTGTGAGAGGGGAGGGAGCAAATCCCTCCCTGAGGAAGTAGGAAGTCTGCCAGGTATGACTCCTGGAAGCAGGTCAGGGAGGAAATGTGGAGAACTGATATGGTACTTAGCAGGAAAGCCTGGAGCAAATTCCATCCCCTTATAGAGTAAGAAATGGAGGGAGAGGAGTGGCAGGAGACGGAGAAAAGACATCCTTTGAAAAATAGAAACTTACTCTTTCAAATACTGAAAGGAGTAGGATTACCTTGAGCGCTGAAGCCAGCAGCGGCGTCTGCGTCTCCGGAGCTGGATTCGGTCACCTGCTGATCCATACTTGTAAGCTACAGCAGGAAACATAAGGCATTGAGTGGGTCATCAGTGGGATATGGGGTTATCTGCAGTCTGGAGGGGACATCACAATGGCTTCCAGAAATAAAGCTGACGTTCGAGCTTGTCTTCTAGTAAGAGGTACTGAGAGCCAGGCACTTCCACTTAAGCTACTCGCCCTTAAACCTATGGGATGGGGGGCGTGAGGCTGAAGACTCCCTCACCAAGGCCCAAACTGGTTTCTCTGACCCTTGGCGATCAGAGTGCTGCTCACTCCCGGAGAGCCCACCATGGCCAGGTACCCTCTGAGCCCACTCACCTTCCACTTATGGGCCCTGTTAGGGATGGACAGGCCACACAGGATCCTCCAGCATCACCGGAGAAGGCAGGTCAGGCCCTGCCCTCACTTCCAACCCCCTCCCCTCAACCGCTCTCCTCCCTGCTTCTACTCCAGAAGAATAAGGCCCCGGGGGGGGGGGGGGGGGGGGGGGGGGGGGACAGTCATGAGACTTGTTGTAATACTTTGGGCCAGCGCAGTTTGGACACAGGGTGGGCATTTAATAAATATTCTTGGCCTCAATGAGCTCCCAAACTCGCTCAGAGCTTGCATCTGCTGTCTCTTCCCTTTTGCCTTTTGCGGGTGGGATCAAGGGGATGCTCCCGAGGCCACCCCCACCCCCACCCCCCACCCCCTGCCTGAGCTCGGGCTCAGGGTCAGGTCCACATGGGGTAAGTGCCAGCTTGAAAGCGCCCCCAAGGCGCGGAGGAGCACACTGAGGCCGTTTGGTCCTGGTGGAGTGGGTGAAGCTCACATTGTGTGGGGCAGTCACCACACTTGCGCAGCTTTCTTTTTGAATGGATCATTCTGCCCAGAGGGGCTTCCGGGAGTCTGAGGGGGGAGGACCAGGCCTCCCTGCTGGCCAGGCATGGGGCGCATCTGCTCTGCGCCTGCCTGCCGGCTCTCTGCTCGGCAGGGGCCCGCCCTTGGCGAGCACATCTGCTCCATCGCGGCTCTAGGGACAACGGCCCCCACAGGCCGTGTGCCCGCCTGTGATGAACACTGTACACACCAGCCCCTGTGCTATCTCAGAAACGATTTCCGGATCCTCGTGTTATTTCAGAATCGCTTTGGGGACACGCTTGCAAATAATGAGCTCTGGGGGACGCCGGGGAAGGTGAGGCGGGCCCCTGCGGCGTGGTCCGATTCCAGCTCAGGTAATTACATTTCTGCCTCCCTGGTCCTCGGCACTTCAATCAGACAGCTGAGAGTCTTCATCTCCCCGCTTCCAACCAGGCGGCTGCCCCAGTGCCGGGCTGCGGGCCTCCCTCCACCCTCCACCGCAGCCGGGGCTGCGCGGGTGGGGGGCGAGAACTGCGCGGGCGGGCGCAGAAGACCCCGCGCTGCCTAAATGTCTCCTCTGATCCCAGTTAGCCGCTTTAGAATAACACCGTCCACGCCGGCGCTCCGGGTCAGGGGGAGGGAATGGGGGAGGGGGATTCTCGCGCCATCAGCACTCGCCTTCCCGGTCACTGTAATAACTACACCCAATAACCCATGTTGGAAATCTGTCAAGAATCTTCTGCTAAATCACACACAAAAAGAACAACGCCCTAAAGGTTTGTTTCCTTCCATAACTCCTCCTGTATCTAACCTTCTATTTGGCTCTATTTTTTTTCATTGCAGGGGTGGGTGGCAACTTCAGGACCTGCTGCCTGAAAAAAAAGCTGCTGGTAATAAAGAAATATAAATAAAACAAGAGAAATAAAATACACAGTGGGACAAGGTCGGGGGGAAATTGGATTTGTTTCATATTTCAGAGAAGCGTCACTGGCTTCCTTCTGGCTCCCGGTCAAATTTATTTCCACGAGGAGACAGTTCCAGGGAGCACATCTGTCACCTCTCTCAAGCAGGTGTCAAGGGTTTAATTTGAATTTGGCCTTCCCTGATGTCCAAAGCCACCTTGCCACACTAAAGCTGTGGGGCAAATAGCTGTTCAGTTCACACAGCATTTTCGATTAAATATGAAGGCAGTGGAAAAAGGTGGAGAAGAAATATATTTGTGGCGTGGAATTTCAGTCGAAATTTGAGTTTAGCAGTAAAGGCCCATAACACAGCTCTTGCAGGAGAGGGGCTGAGAGGGCTATTGAGAGGAGAGGCCCATGTCTAACAATGCGGGACACTCAAAGGCCTGCATTTATTTATTCCCAGATACGCTGTTTTGACCAGTTACTGTAATTAAAAAGTCAATTGGCATTTAGGCAAATAAGCCACATTCCCCTCATCCCCCTTTCTTTTAGGAAGCTCTGTGGAGAGGACACTGGCATGGAAATTCTGCCCTATTTCTGTAATGAGTTTCCCACTCCCGGGTTAGGTCAACCAGTTAGTACCAGATTTACAAAGAGCTGTTCTTCGGGGGTGTTATCAGCAATCATGGAAAATGTGTATTAAGATTTTAGGCTAGTGTCCCAAGGCAATCTTTGAAGATACTTTGCTTACAGATTTGAAAATGTAAAGGTCACTTTGTTTGAAAATATAAATAATAATTTTAGGACTTAGGATTGGTCACACCTGTCATGTCCATTGCCTTTCTCACGGTTTCTAGTCTCATGGCTCAGGTGTCCCTCCCCCCCACCATATTGCCACCAAAATTCTAAAGCACCGCTGGGTTACGTCAACCCCAAATGCCACACTCTTCAAAGGCACCTCTATAGTTTGACATCCAAGGTCAGAAAGTCTCTACTCAAATGATTTCAGGGAACCCCTTCATGTACCTTAAGCTCCCACAACCAGGCTCCACCCTTCCCCCATCCCAGGTGCCTTTGCCCAGGCTGTATCCCCCACGATGATCTTCTGCTCTGTTCACACGCCCCAATCCCACCCAAACTGTCAAGCCTGTTTTTCCTCTGAAGCCCCAAAGAAGCTTATTTGTCCCTGTCCTGTCACCACATGGGTCTCTCAGTTCCACGAGGAGGGGATTCTGTCCAGTTCATGGTTATCTATATAGCATGGAGTACTGCACAGTCTTATGTGGTCCGTGGAACATAAGCTTGTCATCCTCACTGGAATATCAAACTGGCAGATTCTCAATAACTTCCCTGCTATAGACAGAAATTCACTCCTTTGCATCTCGCCCAAAAGTTACAGTCTCGAGCCATGGGAAAGAGAATGACATTGCAAACGAAGTCAGAATGGACCACACCTGGGGCCAGTCCATGCAGAGGAATGGGTCAAAGGAATGGGCTCAGTCAAGGGGTGCTCTTTCTTCCCGCATTAAAAATCCTTCCAAATGAGCAGCACCCTCTGCCCCTGTACAGAGCCCAAACAGTGCATGCTTTGCTTTTCTGTCCGTCTGTCTTCCTTTCTTTATCCAAACAAGTGCGGATAGGCAATTTATATGCCATTTGTCCTAGTAAGGGGAAGTCATTAACCTCCTCCTCGCCCAGGGAGAAGGGGTTGTGCTGTAAAGGGGGCGGCTTCTTGCTATTGGGTCAGGCGGGAGGGCCGCCCCGGGGAGGGGGCAGCTGGCGGGCACAGCCTTCCCTCTGTGGATGGAATGGGTCTCATTGACTTGCGACTCCCAGAGGTGTCTGCAGAACTGAACAGTGCTGCTAGACCACGGAGTGAAAGAGACTGAGCCCGGCAAGGCACAGGCTGCCTCTCGAAGGGGAGGGCTGCAGGGGCCCTCCATCACCAGATGCTGCCCCCTCCCAGACCGGCGGCCCAAGAGAAAGTCCACATGGACGGACACGCTCGCCTCCAGTGGTCGTCCACAGATAATGTCAGTGCAGGCACTGGTAAGCTCGGAGTTTCTGAGCCAACAAAGCTAATACGAGACAGGCCTTTGCCCTTAAGGGTTTTCTCACCAAAATTCTGTGAAAGAAATATCCATTGAGAGAATTCCCAATAGTTTTGGAGAATGGTATCATAGTGGTCTTAGAACCAGTATTATCATCCTCTGATATATTCTATTTCTCAGAAAAAAAGAGTAAAATAGAGACAAAACACTCGGTATCCCTCTAGTGTGCAAGTGTGGGGTTGTGCATCAAATGTCACACCCATATCCAGAGGCCACCTTCCAGCATTCAGAGTCCTTGAAAGGCTCCACGTTCTGATCATCACTGGGGGGCTCTCATTGTCAGGATCCAGAAGCAAAGGGTTCTGAGGTGGGCAGCACCCAGTCCTCACGCTCTCCACAGGGTGGTGCACACAGAATCCTGAATCTTTCCACTGCATTCTCTCTTCTGGAAACAGGAGTAACAGCTTACCAAAGGGAGGATGGAGAGGCAGGCCGTAGTCGGTACCCTGCACGGAGCTGGAATTCTGCGACGGCAGCAAGCAGGGCTGCCACGCGGAGGGGGATGCGGCCGAGTTCCCTCCTCTCCCCAAGGCGGCCAGAGAATCACACACCCTTGTGGGCTTATCTGCCCCACTGCCTGGTGCCCCTGCTGGTTACAGGGTACAGCTGCCCATCTGCACACTCAGTCACCCTCCCCCTCCTGCCTTCCAGGGACTTCCCTCCCCTGCCCTGGGTCAGCTTGCCCCACCCTCTGGGCTCTGCCCTTTCCCTTGGTAACACCCTTGCACCCTACACCCACACTCCCCTGTAACTACCTCCTGTTTCTCCTCTTTGCCAAGCATCTTGCATAGTTATCTACTCCCGTTCCCAAAGTGATCCCCTGGAGCAGAAGCAGCCGCAGCAGCAGGAGCTGGGACTTTGGTAGGAATGCAAATTCTTAGCAGCCCCCTATCCCCAACTACTGACTCAGGAACTCTGGGGGTGGGCCCAGCTATCTGTATTTGATTGACAAGCCCTCTGGGCAATCAGGATGCCCACTGGAGTCCCAAGACCACTGGTCCACACCCCTGCTACACCTCCTCACATCCCATCCCCTCCTCTATCCAGTGTAATCTGGCTCCTGCCCCATTGCAGCCGCTCCTGCAAGGTCACCAGCAGCCCCTCAATGGTGAGCCAGGAGGATGGGGGTCAGCCCTTCACAGCCTCTGGGCAGCACTTGGACCATCCCTTCCTCCCTGAACCTCTGGTTTCTGCGAGTCCAGGCTCTCTGGAGCCCCCTCTGTCTGCTCTGCAGCCTGTCCTGGGGGCACCTTCCTCTAGAACCCTGCAGTGCTGTCATTCCACAGGGCTCTCCCTCTCCTTGGGCCCCCAGCCCCTTTCGGTTTCCCAAGCTTCAGTGGCTACCCCTGTGGCTAACCCTGATCTCTCTAAGGCCCCAACTATGGATCCTATTGTCCCGTGGACACTGGCTTGGATGTTCTGATGACCCTGGAATCCAACAAACCAAACCAAGCCTGTCACCTCCCTCCACATCACACTCATCTCAAACTCATCTGAGTGGCCTTCCGTGCTCTCCTCCCTCCGAGCCTTTGCACAGGCTGTTCCCTCTCCTAGGAGCTCCCAGCCCCTCCTCCCCCAACCTTGCCCGCCTGCTGCCCACTCAGCCTGAGCCCTCAGCTCACAGAGGCTCCCTGGACCCCCAAACATGGACCAGGCACCCCTGCCCAGTGCCCCACAGTGCGCCGGGCTCCCCTCAGAGTGCTTATGACGTTGCCACAGGAAACGGTTTCCACTGATAATAATGAGTTATTGATAGTTCAATTTCCACTGATAATATTGATTTGAATTATTTTTATCATAAAGAGAAAGATAAACCACTTCAGGAAAGCGGAATTCTCTCCTCAGCTTTAAAAAAAAAATTCAAGAGAATTTCAGTTATTATGAGTTTAGAAATGAGATTACACAGCCACACTCTTGCCTCTGCGCTAAGAAATTCCTCCCTCACAGGCAGTTCCCACACATCTGCTTCTACTAGGAACAGAGGAAATGCCAGGAGTCCTTGGCCGAGTGCCCTTCTGTCATCCACAGCCCGATGAGCCAGCCCAGGACATTTCAGGGCGAGAGCAGGCCGTGAAGGAAGAACCTGAGGCTGAGGGGGCCAGTCCCATGGCTGCTCAGGCACCGTCTGCCTGTGCCAGGGTGGCCTGGGGGTGGGTGGGCTCCTGATGGGCGCTGAGCAGTCCCACCCAAGTGACCCCCAAGGCGAATCCCTGTTGCAAAGAATTCTTTCTACGATGCGTTGAGTCCAGCAGTGTCTAAATGTACCGCTAGGCGACAGGCAGGCGTGTCTTGCCTTCTCTTCCCTTCCCACAATCACCCATCTTGCAGGATGTGATCACCCTTGTAGATGCCATTGTCTCTAGAGGTTTCTGGAGGCTGAGTCCCAACAGGCAACATGTAAACCGTTTCTCTACCCACAGAGGTTCCTTAGAGCCAGGACCTCCTCAGGGGGTGGCTGGGAGAAGGACAGGCTCTGCCGCCTGGCCTACTGGCCACATGGGCCCTCAATCTCAGAGGGGCAGTGAGGAGGGCACAGGGTGGCATTGGAAGGCCTGGGCCAGGTCTGAGGCCTGCACCACTTCTTGGTGGTGGTCTCAGGAGGGGGTGCAGGTCAGGAGAGCTCCACGGCTAGAGCCCTTCGATATTCAATAAATGCAACGATGACGAAGATGATAATACCATGAAAAAGGCAAGTGACTTTTGCTGAATCAGAGCCCCACTACGTGCTGAGTCCTCTGCTGGGTCCATTACAAACATCCGTCCATCCTATGTGCTTGGTACTATTATGAGCCCCATTTTACAGATGAGGAAACTGAGGGTCCACCCACATATCCCGAGTGCACACCTGCTATGGGTCAGGCACCATGAGGTTCTGGGAGTGCCTGGCACACCGGCTCAGAGAAGGCCCTCCACGCCTGGTGGCTCGGGCACCTCCCTGGCCAGTAGACGCCAGGCCTTGGGCAGGACCTGGGATCCAGAACTGCTTTTGCATCTCCCAGAAGACAGCGACAGTAGCATGTAGTCAAGACAGGTGGGAGTCCCCTGGGTACTCGGTTCATGACCAGAGCTCCACCCTGGGGGCCTCTGCCCATGGGTTAAACCTGTGCCAGCAACTTCTGTGCTGTGTCCCCAGACACACCAGCCAGCGTCAAGCGCAGACGCATCTGGGAAGAGCCAAGGGGAAAAAGCACAAATGTTGAGGTTGGAATCCTGGGCCGGGGTTGGGATCTCTGCAGGTTCTGCTCTCTGAGCCTGCCGCCTCCTCTCCACCACAAGGCTAATGAGACCGACACCCCCAGGTTTGCTGAAAGGCTGAGAGAGATACAAATGCAGGCAGTAGACTCGGTACAAGCCGGGGCCGGGCCTTTCTCACCTGGCTGGCTGGGGTCGGGCCCACCACGGCCTCGTAGGGCGGGGGGAGCTCGGCGGGGTAGAGCAGGCCAGGGCTGTTGATGGCAACATCATACAGAGTGCTGAACGGAGAGGGAGCAAAGTCCAGGTGGAGGCCCCTGAAAAGGCAGAATCATCGAATTGTCACTCCCTGGGGAAGGAGCCTGAGCTGTCTGTCGCCATTTCTGTCAAAGCAATCCCAACATGTCTTGTCAGGGTTTCCCCTCACTGAATACTCACTGTGTTTGTGAAATAAAAGCCTAATTCACCAGGCAGTTTTAACTTTTGTTTTCTTCTGGAACGATATTGATATATTCAATAAACTCTGTGGCCCTGTCCATTCAAATTAAAATAATCATACAGCCGATTAAATCTTTAATTAAATTTTACATGTTATATTAATGACCATAACTTGATAGTGGTTTTGTGTTGCCTGAGAACATAACAGAGCTGCTCTTGTCTGGCTGGGTTTTCTTTTGTGCTGCCCAGCAATGACATCAATAGAAACGTTCTATGTCTAAGCCGCCTCTCCTTTCTCTGCTCATCCTCTGCTCCCTAGCCTTCTTGCACGTGCCCTCCTCTGCTCCACTGAACATGAGCACGGCCGCTGCACCTCCACCTCCCAAAGGCTGCTTCCTAGTCTCCTGTCTTCAGCACGCAGCATGGAGGCATCAAAGGAAAGACCCACCTGTGGGCCTCGGCCATGGGCGTGCAGGTGTACTCTGGAGGGTAGTAGGGGGGAGGGGGCAGCGGGGGCACGAACTCATCGAAGTCCAGGGTCTGGTGGAGGACAGTGCCGTGGGGGGTCACGCAGGCAGGGCTGGCGGAATGCGCCCTTTGTGGAAGGAACTGGAAAACAGAGAGATTCAGAGTTACTGGGGACATCTTGTGTGGTTTGTGTCTAATTAAGCTAATTACACATAAGCTTTAATGATCCATTTGGAACTTATGTAATTTAAACTGTCAAGCCGTGACGGCTAAACACACATTTTAAAATGATGGCTCCAGGAGGAACGCCTCGCCTCCGAAGCCTCATTATGCTTTGTTTCCCACGCTGTTACGTAGAATGCCTCTTTCCTGAGGAAAAATAGTCTGAGAAGTCTTTAATTCTGTCGCTACCACTAAGCCTGTCTCTTCCGATTATACCACTCAAAGCCTCTGTCAAAGGGGTGCCTGACGTCCACGGGTTAAGACAGCTCTTCCTGAAGTTCGATCAGAAGAAAACACCAGACCCTCAAGATGCTCCCTCCCAAACTCCAACAGTGAAATAAATTTGGGAAATGCCATGTATTGTACTGCATTTCTGGAGCGCTGTAATGTACATTAGAGTGTTAAAGTCCCTGAGAAGGCCTGCACCAAAATATCCATTAAACCGTTTAACCCATTAATGGAACATTTCTCAAATATTTCATTATGGGTCCCTTTGGACACATAGTATCTATTAATATTTTGTAGTTCTAGGGAATTCACACACTTTGTAAAACACTGCTCTGAGGGAAAAGAATCCTTCAAGAGCTCCAGAACATTCTGTGGGGCAACCTTAAAACTGAGATGCTGCTTGAGCAAATTGAGGTAAAATCACTCAAACAAAATGAACGCTGTCTCTGCCTCATTTTCCGTTTCTGCCCACGGGAATCACCGATCAGTAACTGCTCCTCTTTCCACCCTCTGGTCACTGCACCCCAGAGGTTACCTGTGGCGCAGAGATGCCTGAGACATTGCTCCAGTTCCAATCAACACCCCACTGTGAGCCCCAGATCTGCCCTCTGGGACCTCCCACTGCATGGGGGTTCGGGGTTGGGGAGCTAAGGACCCAGAGTCAACTGTATATGGCCAAGTAAGAACAGTTCCATCAGAAAACGATGGACTCTCCAAGCCCTGTGTGGAACCTGGGCTCTACAAGGGGTTAATGAAGAAGCTAACATCTGAATGGGCCTGAAACATTGGTAGGATTTCAAGAGGTGAGGAGTAGGAAGGTCTCCAGGCTCAAGAAGAACAGGTGAAGTAGTGAAAGACGTATTTAAGGAAAGCAAATTTAGATAAGGCTCTAAAAGTTAATTCCTAATTCTGGGGCACTGGGGAGCCGGCGAGGGTCCTGGAGCTGCGTACAGTGCTATAAAGCTATGTGGTAGGAAATGCCTACTGGCAGCAGTGGGTAGGGTGGCCTGGAGTTGATAGAGGCTGGGATGGTAGAACGCTTTTGCACAAGTACGGGTGAGGTCACGATCTGAATACTGTCAAATGATATGACATTAGCATGCTCTAGAATAATGGAGAAAGAATGGTGGCCATGTCTAAACATGTACCACATCAGACTACAAATGGCTCCTGTGGGTCTTGTTCACACACAGAGCACGTTCCTCGCCTCTCCAGCCGATCTGACCCCTGGCTTTGTTTGTTTAATTGTCTGAAATAGAGGTGAATCAGTGGCTCTGAGCAGGGCGAACGTGCGTCTGCCGTCCTCCACCTTGGACAGCTGTGAGCCCTGATGTTTACTGCGCAGAGCTGAGCAGTGGGACGAGGCCGAATGTCCTTGAGGTCTAACAGAAAAATGTTTTGAACTAATCTCTATCAGAAATTAGAAAAATCAGTAATATACTCAAGTATGAGATGCAAAGGCAAAACCTTTTCCTATGAAAGGTACAATTCCATCAGGAATGAAAACAACAAGCATTTTCACAAGAGAAGTGAGGAGCGCCAGATGATCCTATTAGCAGGTTTACAGGAATAAAGGCTGCCACATGCCAGAGGCTTTTCAAAGGGTAAACGGCAGGCTCTGCTTCTGCTGTAACTCCAGATGGCCTTTTTTCCAGGGGTGTGTTGGCCACATCTTTGTAGAAGCGTCTCAGACTCAGTTCATTTGAAACTGAGCGTCTAACCCTAGCACCTCAGCCTCCGCAATAGGAAGCATGCATGTCACGCGTGACATCTCCGCCCACCTCCCATCAGTATCTGTCAAATGAGGCAGGGTCTCTCTGGAAGACCAAGGTCACCAGCTCTGTACTCTGCTCTGAGGTGGCAGGGCTGAAAGTCTGCAAACCACATTTCCCAGACTCCTTTGCAGCTGCCTTAGGTTAGGTTCTGCCAACAGGGGGGCGCCAGAGGGAGCCTGGAGGGCAGGAGGCCAGGAGAAGGGAGTTCCTGCTATCCTCCTCCTTCCCCACTCCTTCCCTTCTTCTCCCAGCTCTAAAGGGTGGTTATTCGGCTCTGCTCCTTCAGCCTTCCCTCCACATCTGGGTAACCAGTTCCCCGTGTTAACTGCTGGAATCCCGAGGGCGAGTTCTTTTCCTGCCTGGGCCCTGACCATTGGAGTCCATCTGTGTCTTATCCACCTCTGTATTCCCTGGGCCTAGTCTGGTGCTCTGAGCACAGCAGGTGCTCAGTGAACTTCGCTCAGCAGATGAGCCAACACCTCGCTGTGCCGCCTCCATGCCGCCCCTGTTCATCTCCTCCCTGCAGGAGCATCTAACGTGTCTCTCTGCCTTCGTCTTCCTCCTCTTGAATTCAGTCTCCATTCTGCTGGCAGAGCTATTTTTAAGCCAATGTGATGAGGTCACTCCTGTTTAAAACTCTTTTAGGAGACCTCTGCTCCCTGAACCCCATGTAGTTTCCAGCTTCTCTATCCACTAACCAACTGGTGCCCCAAACTCCTGCTCCCGTTCTTTGAACCAACTCCAAATAGCAAACACTGTTCACTCTCTCTTCCCGGATCCCCACCTCCCTCTCACATGGCAACCTCCCAGTCATCCCTCAGGACCTGGCAGAAATGCCCACTGGCCAGCCCACCCCCTCCCTGCGCCCCGCCACGCCACATGCTCCGCAGCCTCATGTCTACCCATTTATCGCCAGGCATAAGCCTGAGCCTGCACCTGGCTATGGTGGGTAGAAACTGGGCTGTGAATCGTCACTTCTTCCCCAGGTGGTTCTGCTGGCCTTGGGCCATCTGTAGAAGCCCCATTTGATCCGTGTGGTGACAAAGGTACACCTGTGCCTGGCGAGTGGAGTGACATTGGTACCCAGCTGAGGTGTTCACACACCTGATGTGAGCATCATTATTGCCCAGTCCTTGTCATCCACAAAAGAGGAGTTTGCATTTTAGCCCCTGCTGGAGAGAAGCCCCTTCTCCTGTGTCTGCTGTGGAGAGAGGGAATCCCAACGTGGGCACGTGCCGTCCTTGGATCGTGGCAGGATTATTACCACAGGAGAAGTCTGCACTCCAGACCCTGGAGTGACGCCCGAGGCACCCACTGCTCTCTGGTCCTGCCACCACCCCCAGGTGAGTTTCATGCCTACCCAGGGCTGCAGGGGTGCATTCTCAAACAGGTTAAGACCAGTTTTAGTTACTACTGTAATTCATAACAAAATATGAATGCAGACAAGAAAACCTACTTGTTCTATGAAAACCGAGTTGAATGCTTCAGAAAGACTCGATAAAGGAGAGCAGCCAAGCAGAAACTGCTGCCAAGTTAGGTCCTGGCAAGGCAGTTGTAAGGGAGTGGAGAAGAATCATAAAACATCTAGAGGGGTTCCGCACTGAGATCACTTCATGCGCCTCACTCCAATTAAAAGGGGCTGAATCTGGAAATCATAGATGGTGCGATTTCCATGAAGTTTATGCAAGAAATACAACCTGATCCACCAATAGACCTGTAATCAAAGAGAAGATCGTGGCCCCAAGTCAAAAGACTGGGGGACAAATGCTCATTTGCATATTTAAAGTCAAAATACAATGTTTATGGTATGTATGCATCATTTTTATGATTGTCTCTAGCTGTCTAGATTAATCAGACACCTGTGGGTCCCAGTCTTATAGATAAGTAGCACCTACCACCCAGGGATGGTTCTGTTGAACTCAGACCTCAAGGAAGGTCTCTGTGGGTCCAGGGAGCGCCAGCCTCAGTGGGGAGCTGGGCCGGCACTGGGCTAAACTGGAGAGGTGAAGATACTGGTGAACTAGAGCGATTCTGGGGCTCCTGGGGGTGGTGTTACATCCCTCCCTGACCGCCGGCACCCCTTACTAGCTCCACGGGCAAGCCCAGTTACCTGTCTGTGAGAGGTGCAGGGCCCTATCAGCACTTCTGAAGGAGCTCTGCTTTACAAGGCATCCAACTAGAGCAGAGAACACAAACGACAACAACAAAAGATGAGTTAACCAGCAAGTGCCTAATGGAGACGCATGTAATAGCACATGACGTCCCTTAGGCTAACATGGCTGGCAATAGAGCAAGTGGGGAGGAAAACAGTTATATGGAAAATTGAGATTACGCTTGAGAAATAAAACTAAAAATATGAGATGATAGACACTTTGGAGGTAAAAGCATTCTCCACTAAACAAAATCAATAAACTGAATTTCATAATCAGATTGTCTTTTGCCACTATTGCTGCACATATTAGAGTAATTCGGCTTCATAAATTCTGACAATAGGCATCACACTTTACATCTCATGTATACAGGCAGTCATTATGAGAGTTCCAAAAACTGTTAATTATCCCAAAATGCGGATCCACAGAGATAAGAAAGGAACTCTGGGTTCTTTCCCTGCCAGGCCACGGCTTTGGCTGTGAGTCACAGTCTGCTGTCTGGAGTGCCCGTGGTCTTTCTTACATAAACTACACCTGGAAGACATTGTCTAACTTTCCATTTCTGTGTTTTTAAGGTGGAGCTAGAACTTAAAGGTACTTGTGAACTAACGTGTGTGCAGAAACCTCCTGGATTTTGTTCAGTTTTTATCCCAATCCCTTATCATTCTCTCACCCACATCTAAATTGACAGCAATATATCTAGTGACCCTCTTTCACTGAATCTTTCCAAGGTACTCAGTTTTGTTGTAACAGAAACAATTATCTTTTCATACTCACATTTCATTGGTACTAGAATATGCACTGACAATCCCAATACCACTGGCATAAACTGGTTTGGGGATAAATACAACTGTCCCTTGCAAAGCTTATGACCCCACTGCTGGGAGCAGAAATGGTGCACGGGAGAACTGCGGAGGCTGCTAGCGGGGGACTGTGCTATAGGAGCAAGCAGTGCAGCTCACAGGCAGAGGGAGAACCAGGGCTCTCCGGCTGGTTGCTTGAGTGCAGGTTGGTTAAGAGAGCTGTAACTGTATGCACAAGGAGCTTACTATAGCACCACTTACAGACGCATAAACAAAACCAAAATTAAAAACGAGAAACAACTCAAGTATCCACAGAGAAATGGCCAAATAATTGACGTTACATCATATTATAGATCAGTGCAGATATTAAAACATCTTTCCATATATTGACTTAGATGGGTGTCCATGATTGTTTCAGGTTATAAAATCAAGTTGTGGAGTAATATGAACGGTGTGATCCCATTTTGGCAAAAAGGAAGGAAGAAATGAAGGAAGAAAGGGAAGGAAGGAGGGTGGGAAAGAGGGAGGGAGGAAAAAAGGAAGATAGACTTATATATGTTTATATGAGAAATCAAGAAAGAAACAGAAGTATTCACGGCAAAGTTTCCTCAGGAGAATGGAGTGGGAGAAGGGAGATTATTAACTTTTTCTTTATATACCTCTACATTTTACTTGTTTCAATTATCATGTATTGCTTCTTTAATTAAAGAGTCTAACGAAATGAAGTAAGAAAATTAAAGTCAATTACATCTCAACAAAGCTGGAAAAAAAAAAGAAGACACTTAAAAAAATTAAAAAGAGCTACGAAGACATCCTCATGAACGACTCAGTTCTCGGTTCCATCCCTCAGGGCGTAAACACAACCCCCTCGGGCTGCCCCACTTCTCCTTCTCCAAGGGCGCAGCCTGTGTGGCCAGCCGGGCCCAGCCTCTGACCCACGTGGTAAAAGCTGACCTCCACGTGGCCACCACGGTTTTCCAAAGCCCATTCACACATATTATTTGATTCGTTCTCTCAGCACCCCTGTGAGGACAGCAGGGCATCAACAGTCTTATTTAGAGCAGAGGAAACCAGGACAAATAGGCAGTGATGTGCCCAAGGTCATGTGCTGGTCCCACAAGCGCTGTGGTCATATGCCTCCATTTCCCTCTTGCCTCCCTCGTGGCTCTGGGCCATGCAGTCAGTGTAGTCAGGGCCTTAGAAGGAGAGCAGAGCCTTGCCCACTCCGTAGCCCATGGTCACAAAGGGAGAAGGACTCACCAGCGGGAAACTCATCTATTTCTATTTCCAAGCCAGGCGTTTGAAGTAAACTTACCCACAAAGTACTCAGCGATGAAATAGCCAGGGGTTCTGATGGCAGCTGTTGTCATAGCAACAATACTTTACTTCCATATAGTGCTTTACAGCTGACAAAGTACATCAAGGACCACTGCATTCATGTCATTGCTGCAATGTCCCAATAACAAACTGATATTCCCTCCACGTTTAAGAATCAAAATGGGTCATGCTTACTGAGTGCTCCCCAGGGAACCCATTAGATCCATTTCCTAAGTAGGGAAACTGAGGATTAGGGAGTTTCAGTGATGTATCCAGAGTCACCTGCTTCATATACCTGACTTCAGGCCCACGACTCCAGGCCTGCTCACGTTCCACAGTAGAATGACCCTGCACGTTATGTTATAATTGATTATGCTACTATAGCTCTGATAGACTTCATTCTTATTTAGTTGGTAATTTTCATTTAAATTCTTAAAACTAGGGAACGCAAACTTTTAGCATTTACAGCCCTTTGGTTCTGTTAGTTTGGTCAGATTGGTGTGATATTTACAGATCAATAGTAAAATCTGCAGAGGTGAGTAGAAACCCGTGGTACTTAACCTTTCCTTTATACCACATGCCGGAGAAAATCACCAACATGAGGCCTCAATGAACAAGGCCACAAGTTCATCGCTGCTGAATAACTGCTTAATTAGGTACCTTTCCGAAAACTGCAACCTCTCGGAAAGGTCAGCCCAGCTGTGACAGCTGTGTGGATATATACTGGGAGAAAGAGGCTGCACGTTGCATACGATTAGAGCCAATGAATTTTTAACATCTTGGTAATATGCTCTCTGGCCCTGTATCTTGATTAACTGATGTACTGCCATAGGGCAGATGAGAAAGAACAAATAAAACAACCTACTACAAGAATAACTTGCCTTTTCTTTCATGAGATGCATAAAACATTGGAGAGGAGGTGGCAGGGGTCGCGAAGGGGCAAGGGGAGAGAGAGAAAGAGGGAGGATTCCTACACTTAGCATTGAAGCACAGTATCTTTCCATCAATTTCTCTTTATTGTACTGACTTTACTGGTAACATAGTGAACAGTGGGCTGTGTTCCAGTCACGTCAGAATAACGAAGAGCCTTCATTATTTATTAAACGTGTATTAATAATTGTGTGACCCTTGCTCCTGGTCTCATTGCTCCCCTCCAGGAGCAGCAGTTTTTCTTCTCTAAGATCCTCGCCAGACAGTCAAGTGATGGCCAGCCAATGACCTGCCACTGGATTTTGAGCTCAGGGTTAATTAGCAAATCTACAAAGCACAGATTAGCAGTTTTTCTAAACAAACTTCCTTTATTAAAAGTGAATTCTGAAGCCTGAGGAAGCACCTGGCTCTGGAGGTGCTGGGCCTACAGGATGTCTAAGGCTGCAGGATCATCACTAAAATAACTCAGGGAACACACCAGGGGCTATCTAGAGGGACATGACAGTGGCTGGACTCTGTCAACAAGGAGCTCCAACAATACCTAAAATAAACAAAGTAATGGCACCAAATGTGTGGGTTCTCTGTCTTCCAGAGGGCACCATGAGGTGACCTCCAAGGATCTCCAAGCACCACAGGCCTGTCAGGGCCAATTGTTCCAGTTGGAAGCAAGAAACGTCCATCCTACATTGGTTTCAAATTGGCTGGAGGAGCAGGGGATCAGGACCACCATTCTGAGTGTGCTTGGTAAGGAAGGGGGCCACTCACCATCTGCAGGACGTCAGAGGAGACCATCTGCATGCAGCACATGGCTGTGGCCAATGCACACACGATGGTGGAGAGGACGTTGAGGGCGCACACGCTGAAGAGGAGATCCTGTGAGAAAAGAAGCAGGAGAAGGTCAGCCCCTTCTTGGCAACCCAGGTGGCAGAATCCTTAGCATTTCTGTGAAGGGCTAGAATGAGTATGGTCAATTGTCATCCACTTCATGCAATTTTGTTTTGTGGGTTTTTTTTTTTTCCATAATCAAAACTGGCCTTTAACATAGAACACTTGTTTATTCTTCTACAATGCTGATCAAATTATTCTTAGATACTAAATGGTGTATTTTACAATTTTGATGATTATTAGGTAGTCACTGTCTAAGAAAATCTTGAAATCACCAACATTTAAGTAGGTGGGCAATCTTTATCAATTATAAAATGTAACTCAAAATTTTGATAAGTATTTAACAAAATGTCAATTTTTTAAATTAAACTTTTTATCTTGAGATAACTGTAGATTTACATGCAGTTCTAAGAAATAATACCGAGAGATCCTGTGTACCCTTTACTCAGTTTCCCCCATGGTAGCATCTTGGAAAACTATAGCACAATATCATAACCAGGATTGACAATGATATCGTCAAGATACAGAACAATCCCATCACCACAAGGGTCCCCCCCACCCATGTTGATATTTTATAGACACACCCACCTCTCTCTCCCTGCTTCCCACTCAATACCCCTTCCCCAACCCCTGTCAACCATTAGTCTGGCCTCCAATTTGTCATCTCAACAAGGGTATACAAGTGCAATCAAATAGCATGTAACCTTTCAGAATTGGCTCTTTTCACTCAGTATAATTTCTTCAAGATTCATCCAAGTTGCTGTACGTATCAATAGTTCATTCCTTTTTATTGCTAAGTAGTATTTCATGGTATGGATGTACCACAGTTTGTTTAATCATTCACCAGTTGAGGAATATCTGGGTTGTTCTCAGTTTTTGGCTGCTACAAATAAAGCTGCCATGAACATTTGTGTACAGGTCTTGTGTGAACAAAAGTTTTTATTTCTCTGGGATAAATATCCAAGAGTACAATTGCTAGGTCACATGATAATTGAATGTTTAATTTTATAAGAAACTGCCAAATTGTCTTCCAGAGTGGCTGAACCATTCTACATTCCCACCAGCAAGGTATGAATGATCCAGTTTCTCTGCATCCTTGCAAGCATTTCGTATCACTATTTTTATTTTAGCCATTCTGATAGGTGTGTAATGATTGTGGTTTTAATTTGCATTTTCCTGATGGCTAATGATGTTGAACATCTTCTCATGTGCTCATTTGCCATCTGTAGATCCTCTTTGGTAAAGTGTCTGTTCATATCTTTTGCCAATTTTAGAACTGGATTGTTTGCTTTTTTATTGAGTTTTGAGAGTTCTTTTTGCATTCTAGAGTCTAGTCCAGATATATGGTTTACAAATATTTGTTCCCAGTCTGTAGCTTGTTTTTTCATCTTCTTCATGTAAGTTTTTACAGAACAAAAATTTCTAATGTTCATGAGTTCCAACTCATGAATTTTTGCTTTTATGGATCACGCTTTTGGTGTCAAGTCTAAGAACTCTTTGTCTAGCCCTAGATTGTGAAGATTTTCTCCTATTTTTTTCCTAAAAGTTTTTACAGTTTTACAATTTACATTTAAGTCTTTGCTCCAATATGAGTTAATTTTTGAATAAGGTGTGAGGTTTAGGTTGAGGTTACTTTTGTGTTTTTACTTTCAATCTCTACATGTTCATTGCTAGTATACAGAAATGTGGTTTATGTTTGTATATTTATCTGGTATCCTGCAATCTTGAGATTTTCTATGTAGACAGGCCATCTACAAATGTTTTATTTCTTCCTTTCCAATTTGTATGTCTTTTATTTCTTCTTCTTGTTTTATAGCACCAGCTAGAATTTTGAGTATTATGAATAAGAGTAAGATGAATAAAATGGTGAGAGCAGATATCTTTTCCTTGGGGTCTATCTCAAAGAATACACCTCATGGAGTTTTAACTGTCCAAGTACAAGTAATTCTTCTTTAGGAAATTTACTCTCCAATCCATGCCAGAAAAAGAAAAAAATAACCATGATTCACAAAAATGACCACAAAGATTTAGAATAAGGATATGTCCTTCAGTTTAATCTTATTCACACAAAAATGTACAAAATACCGTATATACTCAAAAAGCTCTCAGGAAAAATGGATCTTTCACCAGAAAGACCATGGTATTAATGAGGTTACTCTCAATGATCTAATCAAGGGGTTGACAGATCCTCAAGAGGAAGTGGGAGATACAGTGTATTTCCTCGTTGACATGCACATCACTGGGGATGTGTCCAAACGACTGTCTAGTCAGGGAGCATTCTCAGGGCTTGCTCATATATACAGAACCCATGTATTCTAACCTATGGCATCCTTTGAGAAAGTTCCCCAATCTCCTGTAAGTTGCTTGTGACTACAGAAGTCTTTGCCCAATCTCCTTTCTCAGAACCTGCTCATTTGTTCTCAAGGCTCCCTTGTAAAATAGCCAAAAGGTGATTATGATAGTACTACAGAGGACAAAGTTAACATACTGTGTTTAAACACATTCCCAAGGTTATACAGCCCAGTGCAAATGTGAAGATGGAGAACTGAGTCTTGTTTTTAAGAATTGATGGGCAGAACTGAAGCAGGGGTCAGTCTACGGCTAGTTATTCCCCACTCCTGAGGTGAGAGTGTTCTGAGTACGCTGAACAAAGTGGGAACAGGTGCTACTCCCAGGCCTGTGTGAGCACCAGACACTATTATCTCTAATCCCTGTGGGTGGTTCTTTTCCCAGACTCAAATAGTTTCTTCATGTGCATGGGCTAATCAATACTGAACTGAATACTCCAGGGGTCCCTCTGAAGATCCCAGGGTTCTCTGCCTTCTAGTGCTCTGTCCTGAGAACTCTAGTCCCCAGGCCTTGGTCTCCCTCAGATTCTCAGCTCTGTCTCCCCAACTCAGGGCCTCTGCAGGGATCCTCCTAAGTTCCCTTTCCTGCACTGTGACCTGGAGACTCTCTCAGGCAGTCAGTTGGGACAATTGTAGAGCTTGCCTCATTTGTTGACCATATTTCAGGGATCACTGTCCTTCATTGTCTAATGTTCGATGTCTTCATATTTCATCAGTTTTTTTTTTTGTTTTTTTGGTTGTTTCAGGTGGGAAGTTAAATCCAGTCCCTGTAACTCTTTCTTGCCCAGAAGCTCACGGTGGCTTTTTTGTTTCAATTTTCTAAGTGGTTATAGCAGGGCGTAGACAATTGCCTTAAGCTTCCTGTGCAACGTTACGATGGCCACCTCAAGTGTCCTCCCTGCCCCTGCAGCCTCTAAGGATGCAGCAGGATGGGAGCTCAGTTGTGGGAAATAACAGACACAGATGGGGTTGCAAAGAGGCTATGGAGTCTGGATTTTATTTTGTACGTGATGGGATACATCTGAGGATGCGTGATGTTGGGAAAAGATAATGCAACCTGCTTTCACAAATGACTGAGAGAGATACCTTTTGCAGGGTCTAGCACAGGACCTGGGATGTAGCTGGTGGTCAGTAAACATCTGTTGAAGTGAGAGACTGGAGACATGGGGGTGACCAGTTAGATGCTGCTGCAGAGGGTTAAACCAGAGCACATGGAGGAAGCATGGAGATCGGGAGTCTGAGAGTGACTTTGAAGCTGAAACCAGCAGGGCACAGCCATTGATTGGGGGCAGACCGGGATGAGGGAGAAGAATTGGTAGGAGATGATTCTGAGGGATAAATGGTGAGTAGGAGCATAACATGCCAGCAGCTGTGCCAGGGGGATGTGGAGAGGAGCAGTCTTAAAAGGAGAATAACCAATGTGTCTGGGACATGTAGAAGCTGAGTTGCCAGGGGCCTGTCCCACAGAGAGGCTAGTGATTGGTTGGAAATGTGGGCGTGCACGATGGAGGTCAGCACCGGAAGTGTGAATTGGGAGCCATCCCCATGGGATCAAGAGGTGCCTTCAGCTGTGGACACTCTCGATGTATCTGATGGCCCTGGGTTCCCTCATTTCCATCTCCAGACCCACCAGACTTCAGAGGACCAGCGTCCTCCAGACTCCCTAGAGAAGAGGGCATTTCTTGGATGAATTTACTGTTCTCATCTTAAAGATACACCAGAGAGTAACCTGAGATAGTATGTAGAATCTTCATTATATATTTTATATCTCTCAGGGGACAATTCAAAATTAGAACTAAAATAGAGACATCTGTCAATGTACTGTAACTAAAATTATAAACAATACCATTACTTTGTCCTCAATCTAGAAATTTCATCTTTACTGATCACATATTCCATTGACATTGAAATGAATGCCCTTAATTTTTTATACACTCTCATTTGCAACCGAATAAAACTATTCACACACACAAAATACACATAAATCATAACCTTTTGTTTGAATATGCATCATGAGGCAAACACTGCTTTATGTCTCATGGAGTGTATTCATTTGAAACACACGCCAAAAAGACTTCTTTTCTTTTTTCTTCTTCCAGCTGTTTAAATGCTTAGCTTTTTTCTAGATAACTGCACACCACCTGGAATTGCGTTTATGTGTTTCTTCAGAATTCTCTTTCTGGCTTAAATAATGCCTTTACCTCTGCCCTTTGACAGCTTTATCAGAGAGTCCTCTGCAAGCACTAAAATCCATGTTCTGTAAAATCTCTTTATAGGCTCATTCAAAATGGAGAGTGTGAAAACAAGGCAGGTCTTTCACTGTGGATACTGAGTTTTGCTGCTGGCCATTTTGCATACTTACTCTAGTAAAATTAAGGAAATCATGTACATAACAAATCACATATAAAACAAAAACAAGAGGAGATACTTAGGTAAACCTACAAATGATGAATTCTTTTAAAATTCTCTCCAATCCAAGTAAATCCTGAATATTAATAACACAATTAACAGAGAAAGGTGACAGCCATGAGAAACACATTACACATTAAGAAACATTAAAAATTCAGGACTTTGATTCCTTTGGTTGCTGGAAATATTGTTGTCCAGAAGACAAACGGTCTTATGTTCATTTCTATTAGCTCATTCACCAGTTTTTTTTTTCTACCTTTTTTTTCTTTAAATAAAGAAAGAGATCCCATAGGAGATCATTGTCAGCCAAGATATAATGATGGAATTTGAGGAAAGGCTCAGAGCATAAAAAATAAGTGATGAGACCAATGGCCAACAGTAATTGTATATGTGATATAATTACAAAGGATGGGCTTTGGGCTTTATTGAAATTATCCTAGTGAAGCTTCCCGGTTACTCAATGCAGTGATCACCATCTTAGTGGGTCTTCCACAGCATCAAGAGGACTTGAATGTGGAAAATCAGGATGTTAAAGAAGGCAGGTGGAAGTGGCGGGGAGTGCGACGAGAGAAACCACGCCTGTCATCCTCCCACTCTGTGTTCAAGGTGGGGAAGGCCAAGCTGGGTGATGTCCAGAGTTTAGAACCTCCTGCGTCAAAACACAACGTACACTCATAAGCAGATTGTTCTGCTCTGAGCATGAAGCAAATACATAAATATCTCAAAATTTTGGACACGTGGTCCTCATATCACCAGCTTGAACTGAAGCATTCTTTGTAGGGCTTTTCCATCCATCCTTCCCTTTCCAAACCCAGTGACAGTCTAATTCAGACCTTCATTAACACATACATTACCAGACAACTTACCCCAGCCACTCGCTCTGCTTCTTGTAATTCACCTTACCCGGCCAGAGTATTTAAGAGGCCTCTCTAGTCACAGTTCTTTCTTACCATTCTTTGCCTCTCAGATCCAAATGTGACTCAATTTTCAAGGCCCAGGCTGAATTGCATTTCCTTCTTCTCAACAAGCTGAATGTCTTCTTCTCAAACAGCTGAATCCTAAGGAATTTTCCCTCTTTTGAACCAAGAGGGCAACCTGCACCATTTATTCTTTATTGCTCTGTGATGTTAGACACTGGTCATGGACTGCTCCCTGACATTTAATGCAGATCTGTGTTGGGAGAGGCAGTCTTCCATGGGCCCTGAGCATGCCTGCAAGTCCTTGCTGGGTATGCCAAAAACTTTGGTATGCCTTGACTGCTCTTTACTGGGCCAATTTCCCAGGGTTGTGTTTGCAACAGGCAACCTTGCAGAAGGAGGTAACATCTCCTCTGGACAAAGTGTAGGCTCACTACAAAGGTAGCAGATTTCCGCAGCTCAGTGTTCCTCTCCTGTAAGGTAGCCCACCACATGTGCAGGCATCTATGGTAGGTCCTTTGCATCATCCCTGAGAACTGAGGGGCATGGGGAACTGACACAAACCAACATGAAGCTCTGGCTACTGCCTTTGCTATGAGTAAGAAAGTCCTTTGTCTCTGAACCAGGAGTCTCATGTCTTCTGCCAGAGAGGTAACAGGAAACTCTAACAGGCTAGTAGCTTGAAAGCAGGCAAAACCTCAGACGCTGCACAGTTCCTGACAGCATACTTCCATTTCCATCTTGAGAGGACATCAAGAGCAGAGACTCAGTCTTCTGCTATTCTCTATAGTAGAATATCTCATTCAAAATAGGTGAGTGGTAAATATTTTTTTGAAAATGTATAGGATATTTCATTGTTCCCTTCTGAATTTTAAGTTTAGACTAGAAGAAAATGATATGCTTAATTTCTAAATTTCCAACCACAAACATGGAAAAATTCACCATCACCATAAAATAAAGTAATACACAAACAAGACTCTAAAAAAACTCTTGATAGTATGATCAGACTGTGTGTGTGTGTGTGTGTGTGTGTGTGTGTGTACGTGTGTAAAATTTGTGACTTCTATTTTCCATAAAATTTCTCAAGTGATGAGCACATCCTGGAACAGATCCAGGCCATTTAATTTGTCTCTGTAGAAGGAAGTTCTTGTATTCAGAGCTCTTTGTGGCTGGCTTGAATACTGATCCTACAAAAGGAGCTAAAATTAGGCTGTCATGGAGAAGGTAAGTGATTCATGGAGGAATTTGTGAAAGCTATAATTCCAAGATGCAAACATTCTACTTAGAATCCCTACAAGTTTAAGTGAATTTTGGCCTTGCTTTGGCCTCTCAGGTGCCATCAATAATACAAATGCTACTCTAAGAGGACAGGTTTGCTCCACAGACAATATGTGCTATTTGTTCAATGGCACTTTTAACTTTGAGCAAGGACCCATGAGGAAATTTTCACTCTCCACAATGGTGCAGAACTACACCTTAATTCATAATTCAAAACCTGTCTGCCCTCTGAAGCAATAGCTTTTAGCCTTTAGTTGATGGATGTAAATTGCCTAAACTATAATCTGTATAAATAACTATAAGTCACAGACTAATTATTTTCTTACAGTTCTATCAAGTTTTAAGATCAAGAAAACTATTTGCCACTTTTCGGATATTCAAGGAAGGTTAATCAGGCAAAAAACACGTTTCTTTGTTTTGTCTGTGTGTGTGGGGTGTACACACACACATATCTATATATAGACAGATGCATATGTATATTTTAAGTTTTTAAAAATTCCGTTTTGATTTCTTCTTTGACCCAGTGGTTGTTCAAGGGAATGTTATTTAGCTTCCACGTGTTAGTGAATTTTTCCATTTTCTTGCTGTTATTGATTTCTAGCTTCAATTTCACTATGGTCGGAAAA
The DNA here is from genome assembly GCF_020826845.1 of Diceros bicornis minor. Taxonomy (NCBI): domain Eukaryota; kingdom Metazoa; phylum Chordata; class Mammalia; order Perissodactyla; family Rhinocerotidae; genus Diceros; species Diceros bicornis. The sequence continues at coordinate 79,074,379 of NC_080744.1, forward strand.
GATACTTGGCATGATTTCAATCTTCTTACATTTGTTAACACTTGCTTTGTGACCTAATATGTGATCTACCTTGGAGAATGGTCCGTGTGCACTTGGGAAGAATGTGTATTCTTCTGCTGTTGGTGAAAAGTTCTGTATATATCTCTTAGGTCCATTTTGTTCAAGTCCACTGTTTCTTTATTGATTTTCTGTCTGGATGTTCCATCCATTATTGAAAGTGGGGTATTGAAGTCTCTTACTATCATTGTATTACTGATTTCTCCTTTCAAATCTGCCAATATTTGTTTTATATACTTAGGTGCTCTGATGTTGAGTGTGTATATATTTACAACTGCTTTGCCTTCCTGTTGAATTGACATTTTTATCATTACATCATGACCTTCTTTGTCTCTAGAAACAGTTTCTGACTTAAAGTCTACTTTGTCTGATATCATTATAGCCACCCCTGCTCTCTTTTGGTTTCCACTTACATGGAATATCTTTTTCCATCCCTTCACTTTCAGCCTATGTGTGTCCTTGAATCTAAAGTGAGTTTCTTGTAGATGGTACACAATTGGATCTCGGTTTTTTAATCCATTCAGCCACTCTGTACTTTTTGTTGGGGATTTTAGTCTTTTTTACATTAAAGTAGTTATTGATAGAGTTGGATTACTATTGCTATTTGAACTGTTTTCTGTTTGACTTGTAGTTCTTTTATCCCTCTTTTTATCTCTTGCTGTGTTCCTTTGTGTTTCATTATTTCTTTCCCTTTTTTTTAATATATCAATAGGTCTTTATTCCTTTCTCTTTTTATTTTGTGTAACTTTTATAGGTTGTGTAACTTTCTTTCTGGTTTCTAAGGGGCTTACATAAAATATAGTTATAACAGTCTATTTCCTATAAATTCTAGATATATAAAACCCCATTGTGATCCTAATTAGCCTCTAGCTTTCAAACAATGTCAAACAAAACATTACCTTATATTTATGTGAAAAAAAATGTGTTGTCAAGAAATTTTAGGAAAAGAAGAATGTCCTTGTACACATCAAAATGTACCATAAATCTACAATAATAGAATAGTATGGCATTGATAAGGAACAGAAGAAAGAGTCCAGATACAGATCCTTATAATAACAATAAAAGTGGCATATTATATAACTTGTGTTGGGATAACTGGCTATCTTTAAAAAACAAATAAGACAAATCTAGACGTGAAAAAAACAAGAGAGGAAAATTCTTCCTTGTGAACCTAAATGCAAAAATCCTAAGCAAAATATTGACAAATTTAAATCCAGTAGCGGGCCGGCCCCATGGCTTAGCAGTTAAGTGTGCGTGCTCCGCTGCTGGCGGCCCGGGTTCAGATCCCGGGCGCGCACCGATGCACCGCTTCTCCGGCCATGCTGAGGCCGCGTCCCACATACAGCAACTAGAGTGATGTGCAGCTATGACATACAACTATCTACTGGGGCTTTGGGGGGAAATAAAATAAATAAATAAAACCTTTAAATCCAGTGGCATATGAAAAAATGCATTATGACCAAGTTTGGCTTATATCTGTGTTACATGAATGTTTTGACATAAGATAATCTATTAATGGAATCCACCACATGAAATGAAGAAAACCATATGATAATTTCAATAGATGTAAAATAGCAGTTTATATTTCAACACTAGTTTAAAAGCTCCCAATAAACTAGAAATAGATGAGAGCTCCCTTATCTCCCTTATTTGAGATACTCTATAGCAAATATCAGGAAGGAGATGGAGATGGCGGCCATTATCACTTCTATTCAACATTGTATGAGAGCTCTCAGCCATCAGAATAAGACACTAAAAAGAAGTAAACTGTATACAGACTAGAAAGGAAGAAAAACTATTATTCCAACATGATATGATTACCTATATATATATAGAAAACCCAATAACATTGTCAAATATTTAAATTAAATAAGATAGTTGAGCAATGTTGCTGGATATAACATATGCAAAATTAATTGCATTCTCATACACCAGCAACAAAATATAATAAAAAAAAGATATTTACAGTAGCAACAAAAAAATATAAAGTACTCCAGAATAAATATCGAAAAAAAATGGAAGAAATGGTAAAAAAGGTATTGAGAACAAATAAATGATGAGATACACTGTAGTCATGAATAGGAAGACTCAATATCATTAATATCTTAATTTTCTCCAAATTAATTTATAAATCCAATGAAATCCCAATAAAGATCACAACAAGGCTGTGTGTGTGTGTGTGTGTGTGTGTGTGTGTGTGTGTGTGTGTGTAGACTGTGACAGGATGGCTCTAAAATCTAGATGGCAGAGCATAAAGCCAAGAACAGCCAAGGCCGACTTCCACTTCAGGTGTATGGCTGGCAGATTTCATAAGACGGGGCCCACCTGCTGCAAAGCAATCAGATTCTGAATAATGCATGGTTCTTCATGCATTGCTGAGCTTGCAGAAAACAGAAGAGATCTCCCAAGACCTCCTTATTTCCACTCCTCCCCCCAGATTAAAGGACAAACTTGTGACCCAAAACTGGAGCTGGGAACTGTGAGCAGTTAGCAAGTGCAGGAACAGGGCTGTCCTGCAGGTGAACACTGACAGCAGCACTGGGCTTTGGTTCCTCGGGCAGGAGTAAGAAAGGGGAGCCAAAGAGAGACTCCAGAACTAAGCTCAGAGCTTAGAAAGAGTCTAAAGTGGTCTCTCAGGTGGGCAGCACTCCCTGGCTTCCAGCAGAAGCAGAGATGAATTGTTTTTGGAGGAAACAGTCCTCAATTTAGGCCCACAGGATTCCTATGCACGAAGATCAAGTAACTATGAGTCCTGCATCAGAAATCATCCCATATATGAGGTTACGAGCCACCCATCAGTGGGAGGCATCAGAAGCAATAAACAAGATTTAGATTCTCAAGGATATTGGAATCGAATCCAATATTCAGATATTGGAATTAAGTATGGAGCATAGAATAGCTATGTAGAAAATGTTTAAGAAAATATAAAAAAATGGAAGCACAAAGATGAACAATGAACAGAGATGACCTGGAACGAACAATGAACAGAGATGAACTGGAATGAACAGGTAGATCTAAAAATGGTTTTAAAAGTTTCAACATATTCTTTCAGTTTTGATAGATTAAGGCAGAGGTGAGATTCCAAAGATTTAACAACTGGTACATTTCAAGCACCAACCAACCAGACAGAGCCCAGCACTGGCACTAGAGGTCCTGGGGATGCTAGGCATGATGTGCCAGTGGCTGGGTCCTGGGAAGTCCTGGGCTCCAGGGTAAGGCTCAGGGCAGAGGGAGCGGTGGACAGTCATCAAGTGTAAGGACTACAGATGAGCACTCATGGAAGGGAACAACAGCTTTACCCTGGGGTAAGTTTATAGGTTTAAATTCTTACCAGCTATCAAGTTATCATGAAACTATAGTCATTAAGACAGTGTGGTACTGACAGTGATGGAAAAAAAAGATTCATTTAAATAAACAAAATAGAAAGCCCAGAAAAATATGCAAATAAATATTAAAACTTGACACGTGACAGATGGAGCAAAGTAGATTTTTGTGGAAAGAGTGGACTATTCAACAATCAATGCTAAGATAACTGGCTATTCATATACCACGCTCAAAAATCAATGCCAGATGGATTAAGGACATAAATGTGAAAGGAAAAATTAATTAAAATAAATATATGAGAATATCTTTATGTCCTCAAAATAGAGATGAGTTTCTAACACAAGACAAAAAACAAACCTCGTACAAATCAATAAAAAAGACAAATAACCAATAAAAAATAGGTAGTAGACATGAAAGGCAATTCTCAGAAAAGAAAGCATGAATGATGAATAAATATCTAAAAAGATGATCAGTTCCAGTAAACGCCGAGAAATCCAAATTGAGATTATAAGATACCTTTGCACACCGGCTAGATTTGCAACATCTAGAAATACTAATGCCAAGTGCTGGAGGTGTGGATCAATGAGGACTAACACAGTTCTGACAGGAATAAAAATTGATACAATCACTTTGGAAAATAACTTGGCATCATCTTCTAAAGTTGAATATTTGCAGCAATTCTATTCCCAGCACTATTGTCTTGGGAAGCTCTCGCCAAGTGTGCCAGGAGACATATGCACAGCTGTCCATTCCAACCAGCACTGTCGCTAACAGCAAACAAATGGGACCCACCCAGTGTCCTTCCATTGAAAGGATGAATACATTGTGGTATATTCACATACAGACTGTTCCAGGGCACTGAAAATGAATGCATTACAACTACATACAACACGAGTGAATTTTAGGAAAACAAGTAGTAAAAGCCTACACATATGATGTCATATTTATAAAGCTAAAGAAAAAGCACAAAACTAAACGATATTGTGTTTAGGCATAAGTACCTATGTGATTATACTATAAAAAACAACAAGGGAACAAAAAGTACAAAATTCTAGATGGTAGTTCCCTCTGCTGGGGAAGCGCACAGATTGATGCAGTGGGATTGGCCAGTTCTAGTGAGTGCCAGGGGTTCATTTTACTATTTTGCTTTATAATCTACATAGACTCTACTGCTATATTCATTATTGCATGAAAAGATACAATGGAAATTAAAGCATCGGCCAGATAATGCAGAAGAAACAAGGTGAAAGAATCTGTCCCACCATATCTGAAGACCCAATATAAAGGTAGAGTGATTAAGAGAGTGGAATCAATAAAAAGCAGAAAAATAGACTAAGCGAGTAGAAGCATGAGTTCACAAAATGAACCACATGTATATGGACACTTGACATATGACATATCAGTAGGAAAAGGATAGAGTAATAATAAATGGTACTAGGATAATTGTTTGTCCATACAGAATCATCAATAATTTCACTCTATCCACAAATGGGAATTAAAAATACCTAAATCTGAAAAATAGAACTCTAAAATTTTTAGAAGACAGTGTAACAGACTATCTTTGTAACTTTGGGGAAGGAAAGTACAGCCAATCTTCATTATTTGTGAATTTCATAGTTGGGGGTTTACTTGCTAAAATTTACTTGTAACCCCAAAAATCACCTGTGGTGTTTTTTCAGTCATTCTCAGACATGTGCAGGGGGCAAAAAATTCTTGTTTCAGCTCTTGTACTGTAAACAAGTGTCATTTTCTTGGTGTATTTAGTGTCACATTTTTTGTTTGTGCTTTCTGTTGCTGATTATGATATTTGAAATGGCCCCCAAGCATAGTGCCAAAGTGCTGTCTCGTGTCCTGAGTGCAAGAAGGCTGCGATGTGCCCTACAGAGAACACACATGCATTAGGTTAGCTTCATTCAGGCGTGAGTTATAGGGCGGTTGGCCTTGAGTTCAATGTTAGTGAATCCACAATATATATTTTAAAAGGTGTCTTTAAACAGAAAGACACAAAAACAAGGTTCTGTATTGACTGGTTCATGGAAATGTTGTGACCAGAGGCTCTCAGGAACCTAACCCCGTATTCCTCCTAGGAGCAACGGTTCTGTATCTGCTAATTCAATGTGGAAACTTTATAGAACACAACTACTGTGAATAATGAGAATAAGTATATTTGTTAAACCAGACATTAAAGGCACAAACCATAAAGGAAAAGATTGATAAAATCAGCTGTACTGAAATGTTAAAACTTCTATATGAAAAAAGATACCATAAAAAAAGTAAAAACAAAAATTAGTCTACAGACTGTGAGGAAATATTTACAATATATATAATCAAGAAAGGTTTAGTATTTAGAATATACAAGAAATCTCTAAAAGTAAAAAAGAAAAAGAAAACCCAATATGAAAGTAGTGAAAGATATGAACAGGTAATCCATAGATGAGGTAACCTGCTGGCCCTTAACATGTAAACGTGCTTCACCTCCCTGTGGCCAGGGAAATGCACATACCATACTTCATGAGACACTATGTTCCTCGTCTCACAATGGCAGAAATGGGTGGCTTGGCGAGGACGTGGAGAAATGGGGATCTTGACACAGTGCTGATGGGGGTGTACACTAGCACAACCACTTGGAGAACAACTTGGCAATACCTAGAACAGTGGAAGATGCCTAAGTCCAGGATCCAGCCTGGAATGTGTCCCGGAGAAATGCTCACACAGGTACCCAGGGAGACACGTACAAAGATATTTAGAGCAACACTGTTTGCAATAAAAACATCTTTGAAAGAGTCCAAATTTCCGTCAACAGGAGGAAGGGTAAATAAATGTTGGTATATCCATATGATGGAAGACTATAGCAGTGAAAATAACCCACAGTCCTACAGCTAAAGATGAGTTAAAGATGAATACAGAGAAAATAAGCACCATTTATGTGAGTCTGAAAACATGCAAAAACTAACATCACTGTTCAGGGACAGAAATATACACAGAAAAACTATGATGAGCAGCAAAGGGGGACGGGGAAGTGAGACAACTGGGAAGAGGAACTTTTACTGAACTGATAACACTTTCTTTTCTAACACATATGATTAGCACATGGGAGTTCACTGTATCATTTTCCAGACCATTTTGTGTATCTTACATATTGCCTAGTAAATAAAAATGTTAATAATAATATTATTAATAATGTTATTAATAATAACAGTAGAATCCTCTACAGCATTAAAAAGGAAGAGGTCCATGCATACACATATCAATGCACATACGCATCGTCTCTACCAGTCAGGGTCTTGGTAGTATACAGCTGGCATACTCAAAGGTTGCCTGAAGAAAATTTAATGAATAATCTCTGTGGACAAGGTTAAGCAAACCAACAAAGAATGACAAAACTGCTGGTGGGAATGCAAACGGGGGTGCAGCCACTATGGAAAACAGTATGGAGATTTCTCAAAAAATTAAAAATAGAACTACCATACGATCCAGCTATTCCACTGCTGGTATTTATCCAAAGAACATGAAAACACTAATTCAAAAGGATATATGCACCCCTATGTTCACTGCAGCATTATCCACAATTGCCAAGACTTGGAAGCAACCCGAGTGCCCACCAACAGATGAACGGATAAAGATGATGTGGTATATATATACAAGGGAATACCACCCGCCATAAAAAAGATGAAATCGTGCCATTTGCAACAACATGGACCTTGAGGGTGTTATGCTAAGCAAAATGTCAGACAGAGAAAGATAAATACCATATGATTTCACTCATATGTGGAAGATAAACAAACAAACCCATAGATATGGAGAACAGATTGGTGGTTACCAAAGGGGAAGAGGGTGAGGGGAGGGCGAAAGGGGTAAAGAGGCACATGTGTATGCTGAGAGATGGAAACTAGACTTCGTGGTGAACATGATACAGTCCACACAGAAGCTGGAATATAATGATGTACACCTGAAATTTACACAATGTTATAAGCGAATGTGACCTCCATTAAAAAAAAAAAAAGAATGACAAAACACCTGGGAACTAGTGCTAGCAAGGAGCTGCTAGCACCAAGAGGGGGCCCTCCACAAAAGCTGGGCTACAGGTAAAACCCCACAGCCTGCGAGAGGGGGAGGCGGGAAAGAGATGTCCTGACCTCACTTCCCATCCTCCCGTCTCCTGCTAGTGCCTCTCACTGGGCAAACCCACCAGATGCCAGAGAGAGAGGAGTCTGGGTGACACGGTACATAGAGAACAGCCTTGAGGGGCCAAAGCAAGGCTGAGAGGACAGGTAAAGGACAAGGCTGGGGTAAACAGAAATAACCAGTAATCAATAACTAGCATATTTATCCAACTCTATATTAATTGAAAAAAGCAAAGTTGCTAATACAGCACTAATACAGCTCCTGTTTCGAGTTAAAATTTTTACATACATAAATCATGTTGTATAGAAAAAAAGTCTAGAAGAGAATGCATCCTTTGTATCAATCATCTATCTATTTAGTTTTTAAAACCTTCACAATGGTCAGGTATGACTTTTATTATGGAAAATATTCAGTAAGGTTTTTTTTTAATCAATGGAGTGTTGAGGAAACACCCTAAAGTTTACTGTATACATTTTTTCTCAGAATAATTGTGGGAATCTGTCATAACTCTCTACATTCAGGAGTCTACAGTCAATCAGTCTTAACACTATAAGTTTTCTTGAATAAATGCCAACTAACATAAAAAGAGATGAAAGGGGAAAAGAAAAGCCAGATGACAAATTTTTAAACCAATCTTCCAGGCAAGAGAAGTTTTATTGGCAATGATCAGCTTGGGGTGTTTTATCCACCAACATAACAGCTTTAAAACAAATGCTTTGAAAAAAAAATGGAAACATTGGAGGCCAATGGTTTGTCACTGGCTCTGAGCTGGTGCTGAAGCTGGGATAAGAAAGCCAACACAGTGCAAAGCTGCCTTATGCGGACATAGCACTTCAGATCAAGCCAAAGTTTATAAAATGAGCGCCTGTCAAATCTATTTGATGGTGGTGGAAGATGGGCCTGCTCCTGACATCATATCCGGTTCTGAAAAGATTCCATCAGCAACATCAGTGTGCTAAGCCAGCGCCCAGGGGCAGGCCAAAATCCACATGGGCAGGAGTGCAGCCACCTGGGGTCACATACTGCTCATCACGGTGCCATCCTGGTAGGCCCTGCAGGAAGCGCCAGGCAGGGCGTGCTAGCTATGAGTGATCACACAGAGGACCCGGAATGCCCATGAGAGCCTGGTGGCTGCACCTGGTGCAGAACTCAGCATCCCCATGGCTCCTGGTAAGCCACAGAGTGGGGGTGGGAGGAGTCAGGGGCATGGACTGCTGTCAAGATGGGAGGGGGCATGGATGACCCTCTGAACAAGGAAGAGGACAGGGCAAAGTTGACACCTTGGGAAATGAACCACACCACCTACACGGAGACCACAAGAGCTGAGGAATCAACCTGATCAAGTGCAGGCAGGGCAGGCCCATCTCTGACAGAAGAAGAACAAGGCTAATACCCAAATCCCTCCACCTGCCGATGTCCTGGAGGGACTGGACCCAAGAGGCACAGGATGGGAGTGTCCCAGGCCTCACTCCACAGATGCTAGGGTGGAAAGAGTAAAGAGGGAACGGGCCATCCAAACTGCACGTGGACTGAAGCTTTGAATGGGACAAAACTTGATGCCAAGAACTGAAAGTGACCATAAGGTTCGAGAAACTGCCCAAGCAGAGTCATTGAAGGAAGGAGCCTCCTCCGTGTGGCCCAGCCGGAGGCAGTGACGGATGCCGACACCTAAGGACTCAAGGCACAAGGGGAAGAGCTCTGCAAAGCCTGGGACTCACGCCCAGGAAGGCAGAGTGAGGTCGGCTCGGAGGAGGTGACGAGGTGCTTATAAAATGTCTCAAGTACTCCAACTCAATCAGCCACTGGTTAAAATAACAATGCTCTGAGAGGTGTTTTGTCTGTTTTCATGTGGAATGATTTGCAAGGAAAACGTAAAAAAAGAAAAAGAGCAAAAGACCAAAGACTTTGCAGCTTTAGATGCTACACTGTGCACTTATTGGAAAGCCATTTGGAATCTTTTTCTGTGTTAAAACACTCTTGTCATCTATAACCCAGAATGTTAAGGTCTAGAAACCAATCCTGACCAAGGTGTGCAACCGGCCCTTGTGCAGCGCTGTGGGGCACATTTTGGTTAACCTTGATTGACTTCAATTACTGTGCCTCATCTCTGACCGCAAAGTAATTCCCCAGGGAGATGAAGAGCAGCAGAGTGTTTTCACTCATGAAACAACCCTTAATGTACCTCTTTTGCTTAGGCCAATTAGATTTGAGCTTGCTTAAAAGAGAATCTCAGCAGTGAAGGAATCAATTAGTCGGCCCTATAAATCCACACAGTCACAAGGCCAGGAACCAATCTGGACTTTAGGAGTTAGATCAAAACAGCAAATTACTGCCCCATCGTTATTTATCCATTTAGCTTTGATTATGAAGGACGGTAATTGATTAATTTATCTGCATAGGCACCATATTAATCCGGTATCCACTCGGTACCTCTCTTGTTTAATTCCAGGGAGAGTGGCTACATGGTCATCTGGAGGGAGGCCATCTGAACAGAGGGAGGTCAGCCAATGAGGAGACTGTGAGAAATGAGGACCCAGTCACAGTAATTGCACGGGGTCCATACCCCTGGGGAGGAGCAATGAAGTCTTAACTGGCACAGCCAGCATAGACAGAGAGAACAAATGAGGAGGAGCCCCATGACCGTGGCACAAGGAGCAGAGCCCAGAGTGACGTGGGGACCAGGGGAAGAAGGGACAGGGAGAGCAGAGAGGATGAGAGGAACATAGGGCACTCTAGTCTTGCTTAAGAGCAATGCCATCAGTGCAGCTGATGGAGCCAAAATCCTAGCGTCATCCTGATTCCACCCGCCCCACACAGACCATGTCCAAACCCTCCTTGGCGTCTGTCAATGCAGCTACGGAGCTCACTGGAATCCGTCCTCTGCTCCAGCTGTGCCTGCCTTTGAGTTGAGCCTCCACCCTCTCCTTCGACCGGCCGGTGGCCTCTCAACTTCCGAGGGTCAACTCCATCTGGTCAGCAGTATGCCCTCCAAGAGCCGCCAGGGTAGCTGTTTCCTGTCCCTCCCAGCTTCGCAAAGGGATGCCCCCAGGGCAGCTGGATAATATCTATGCTGCTCCTTCCCTGGCCTACACTCTCTCCAGCCCCCTTTCTGCCTCCCCACCACGGTGACCACCTTCTGTTCTCTCTGCAGACCAGTTCCAGGTAGAATCACACAGCGTTGGCACTGGAAACACTGGCCTTGCTCTCTCTGCTTCCCATTCCCAGGCCAGGGAAGGGGCTCACCAGCCCAGCTTGGGCAGGTGTCCTCTCCTGGATCACTCAACTGTGGCTAGGAAGGCAGAGTCCTACCCAACAACAGTCTGAGCAGGAGGGTCCAGGAAGATGCTGGATACTGGGACTGCCTTAGACCAAATCTTGGTTATCTGGGAGCTCACCATCAGGCGCCAATTCTGTTTAGCCCCTCTGCCTCTTTGTGACTGTGATAGAAGACGTCACTGAAGCCAGCCCACCCCCCAACACAGACTCTCCCTGGTCTTCTTTACGTCACTTCCTGCTCGCACCACACAAAAGATCCCGAACAGGAAGCCTCCCTCCTGCTCTCTTCCTCCTGAGAGTGTGGCTTTCAGCATCTCCTCATCGCTCTGGGCCTTGATTTCCCCATCTGTGAGGCGAGGACTGGCCTAGATTTGAAAGTGAAGTTGGTGAACCCTCCTGGGAGAGCTTCCACCAGGTGTGTGCAAGCCGCATGCAGTAACTCGTTGGCTCAGTATTGGGAGCTTCCGAAACGCCAGTGAGGAAGTCACCAGCTTCACAGAAGGCTGGGCACCATTCATTTTGCCATCTTCTATGATTGGTTTTCACTTTGTTTTATTTCAGTCAACTCAGAACTTCATCCATAAATTCATCCCTGGGGACCAGAGGACCAACATGACCCAAATAAGTAAGTTATTCATCTGTAAACAGTATGAAGCATTTTCAGGTATTTAACAGATGTAATAATTACCTGTGTTTATGTCACTTTTGAATGTTAACTAAATTTTTAATTGCTTTAAAATGTCTTAGAATGTCTTTTATTAGCAAGTACACAAGCAATTGATTACAGTTATTTAGAAGTGAAATCTCTATGGTTAAAATTCATCTCTTGATAACCAAAAGAAGAAAGAAAATTCCACTCACTTGGATGGATGGGGGAATATTTAAGATTCAAAAAAATGGAGCAGACCTTATTTCGAGCATTATTTTAAAAGGAAAAATAAGATGATCTTAACCCTCGAAGAAAAATTTGCCAATGAGGACTTGTTAAGATTGCAATTCCAAAAACAAAGACATCTACAGGTACAACTTGCCGACTGGCATTGCCCTTGAGTTTTGGGATGTACCCTCGCTCACTAGGAGATCCCCCGAGTCACTCATCACTTGTTCACGGAGGATGCCGTATCTTTTTTTCCCTCCATGTATCAAAATGACAATTCATTCCTGGCATCACTGCAGAATGGAACTGCAAGGTGACTTCACTGACATTTTACTCAGCTGGCTAGGAAGAGACAGATTGCCTTTTCCCAGGAGTCTGTCAAAACTAGAACACCTTCTACCAGGAGCCATAAGCTCTGCCACTGCTTTGTGAAGCAAGAACTTCCCTTCCCCAAGTGTTTCACAGGCAGAGTACTCAACACACTAAAGCCTTTACCTGGCCTGCTTGGGAAGGGGAACTTACACATCACAAAATATTCTGTTCACAGAGCATTATCACATATGTAACACATGAATTTGTGGTTTATCTATTTTCAAAGAATTTTTTTTTTTTTTTTTTTTGTGAGGAGATCAGCCCTGAGCTAACATCCGCCAATCCTCCTCTTTTTTTGCTGAGGAAGACGGCCCTGGGCTAACATCGGTGCCTATCTTCCTCCACTTTATATGGGACACCGCCACAGCATGGCTTACCAAGCAGTACTTCGGTGCGCGCCCGGGATCCGAACCAGCGAACCCCGGGCCGCCGCAGCGGAGCGCGCGCACTTAACTGCTTGCGCCACCGGGCCGGCCCCCAAAGAATTTTTTCAAAGAATTTTTTAAAAAGACAATATAAATTAGAGCGAACATATTTTCATTTTTTGCTGATTCAGAAAGTTATCAGTTTCTCGCTGGGCTCAGCTTGTTCTGAGCACGTGTGTTCACTGTCCTGTGGCTAAGCTGTGGTCCCTGGCAGGAGCATTATCTATTCGTCTACCGAAGCCGGCAGTGAGAGCCCAGCCTCTGGAGCTAGACTGCCTGGCTGGAAACCCCGGCTCCACCAACACCATCTGCGTGACCTTGGGAAGCTGTTTCATTTCACTGTGCCTCAGTGTCCTCATCTGTATAATGGGAATAACGACACTACATCTCACAGGGTTACTGTGAAGGTTAAATTAGTTCATAGGTGTGAAGTGCTTAGAGCATCAGCTAGACACAGTCAGGTTCAATAAACAGCAGCTGTGATTATTCTGTATGGCTTGTCACCTGAGCACCTCCATCTGATTAAAAACACTGGCACCGGAGTATAAACTCAGCAGAGGACTTCTAGGCCTCGTCCATGAATACTTAAGGAAAAGAACACCAAAACTTATTAGGCACCTATCCAAGAACGCCCTTTTTCGGTCTAAACTGATTCTATATTGTTGCTCCTTTTGTTCAGCTGATGGGAGAAAAGAATTCTGATGTTTGTCCTTCTTTCATTGTTCTGCTATTTTTCTGCCTCTCCCCTGAAAGTTCTGTCCCACAGCCACTTGTTTAATCCCTCCCTCCCCTGAACCTCGAGGGTAAGTGTGAGTGCAAGTACTCTGATTAAAGCCCAGGCAGATTCAGGATGAAGTTCAAGAGAAGGAGAGACACTCGGGGGAAATACGCACTTAAGAACCCGTAGGAACGACTTAACCCATCTTATTATTAGCCTTTGCCTCCTGTGAACTCAGATACCATTTATAACCAGAAGAAACATTTCCAGTCTGTACTTAACTGATATTCTACCACTTCGTTAAACACAAAGAATGTCTCTTCCCCAGGAGAGGACAGTGGGGCTGCGGGGGGTGGAGCAGAGTGGGGCTGCGGGGTGGAGCAGAGTGGGGCTGTGGGGTGGAGAGGACAGTGGGGCTGCGGAGGGGGAGGACGGTGGGGCTGCGGGGGGGGGAGGATGGTGGGGCTGCGGGGGCGGGGAGGACGGTGGGGCTGCGGGGTGGAGAGGACGGTGGGGCTGCGGGGAGAGGACAGTGGGGCTGTGGAGGGAGGACAGTGGGGCTGCGGGGGGAGGAGAGTGGGGCTGCCAGGGGGGAGGGGAGGAGAGTGGGGCTGCGGTGGGGAGGAGAGTGGGGCTGTGGGGTGGAGAGGACGGTGGGGCTGTGGAGGGAGGACGGTGGGGCTGTGGGGTGGAGGACAGTGGGGCGTGATCTCAGCGGGTCAGTGACACCAGTGGGAGCAAAAGCTCAGCTGTTTGGTGGGAGCCTCGTCCCCGGAAGGATATTGGGTAGATTTTAAACTAAGCTGAAAAGAAAGGCTATCTGTGCTTTCTGGAATACGACATAAGTGCATCCTATGAATCAAAATGCCAGAACATACTGGCCATTGTTTTATTGACATATTTTCCACTCCCATGGCCATGACTACCCGTTTTCAGGAATTTATCATTAGCTCAACGTGTATCTTCTTTCCTCCCTCCCTCCTCCTCTTCCTTCCTTCAACGCCTACTGATGGAGTGTCCCCAGTGGACCGAGTACAAGGGTGAAAAGAGGACAGATGTGGCCTTGCACTCACAGAGCTCTGCCTAGCAGGACATCCACACTAGGGAAGGACTGGCTGCCGCGGGCCTGGAGCTCCCTCGCTAGAGGACATGACTGCTAAGTTGAAGAGAGGAGCGAGGCAAGCCCAGGTGGAGGGGGTGGGAACAGTGTTTCTGGGAGAGGAAGAGCAAGTGCAGAGGCCTGGAGGGCCACGAGAGGTGAAGGCCTCTCAGGAAGGAGAAGGCAGAGTGGGCGGCGGGGAGCGGCCGTCAGAAGGCAAGGAGACAGCAGAGGGTGCAGACGTGTTCCAGGGATCCGGGGGCCAGGGTGGTGCCCCAGCCACGGAGCAGAGATGGGAACTGAGTACCTAAAAATCCTCGAGGAGAAATGGACTTTGTTTACATGGTTACTTTAAGAGTTGAACTTGGTTCACACCGTTACTTTAAGAATTCAACGTGCTGGGTAAACTAGTTGCCATCTTAACGAATTAAGGATGACAGTCCTGGACAATGTTTACGTCTGACCAAGTGTTCTCAATTGCCCATTTCTGATCCTCTGTTCTCTCCTGACTAGACATTAGTCAGGCTTCTCTCCTCCCCACATGCCCTGAACTCCGCTTGCCCTGAAGCCTGGGATAGCACTAAAGAGCAGAAGAGGCCCCAACAGCTTCTCCCAGGAATTGGCTGAGGCATTCCCCCGTCAGACGGCCGCTCGCCTCCCCTTCCTCGCCCAACTTCTCACGTTTCTGCTGGGCCTTGCTTCCTCTTCCCTACCCATCCAAGAGAAGCCCTTTCTGTTTGATCTGAGATGCTTGCGGTTCCTGAGTGCGAAGCATTCTCCCCATCGCAGTAGTGTTTTCAAATGAAGTCTCTCCTTGTCTCAGTTGGGATTTGTTTTTCTTTGACAAGACAATGACCACAGGGGCACAGAGACAAAGGGCATTTCCAAGTGGGCGAGGCCTTGTTGAAATTAAATCCATACTTATTCAATATAGATCATCTTGTATTCGAGACTTCCTATCTAGTGTCTTGAGAATGGACAAAAGTGGTCCTGTGATACTCAGCTATTAACTATAAAAGTTTTGCCATCATCTCCTAGAGCTGGACTATCTAACCACAGGCTGTGACTACTACGTGGCCAATAGACACGCTTTCAGTAGGCTCTTGTATTTGTAGGATATGTTGACGTGAAACTGTACTTATTTTCTTGCAGTAAGAGGTAAATTTGTCTTAGGAAGTGGGATTTACTCACCAACCTTGTGATAAATACCCTTCAGGCTAGGATGATAATGGCTTTGCTTTGGTCTAACTAGTGTCTAAGTAAACTGTGTGAATATTCTTGCTAGTCTGGAAATACTCCAGACTCTTAATTTCATCTTCCCCCTCGACAGTGCCAGAACACTGAATAGGGCGACCCCAGGAGTCATGTGCACACACAGTGCAATTCTCTTCCTTCCACAGGTGGGGGTGAGGACGAGGAGCCAAGGGGAATATGACAGACATTTAGGAAGACTTGGTGATTAACAGGAGGTGAGAGTAAAGGAAAAAAGGCAGTCAGTTTGTGGTCAGAGCCACGGGCAGCCATTCACTGAGAGTGGAGGACAGGAGGAGGTGGAGAATTGCTGGGAGCTGAGGGGGCAGCGAGGAAGAGCTAGGTTTGAGTCATTTGAGCCTGCGATGGCTGAGGTCCCCCTGTGGGGAGGCGCCTGGCAGGCAACTGCCTGGATTTGGGCTGGAGTCTTGGATTTGGGAGTGGCCAGCACAGAGTTAGGGACGATGCCTGGGAAGCAGATAAACTTGCCAGGGAGAGCGTGTTCAGTAAGGAGAGAAGAGCATTCGGATCAGAACACAGAATGAGGTCCTAATTCTGGAGGGGGAAGAGGATCAAGACGAGAATGAGCAGAGAGAAGAGGGAAACCAAGAGCAGCGGGACTATGACTGGACAAATCCTCCCCCCTTGTAGGGGAGCTTTTAACACCCTTGTCCCAACATGTCCAACCGACAACTAGTGATGACAGAGATCTGGTGTGCCCAACAGCACACCAGATCTAACAGACATGTACCAGAATCCGGACCCCAACAAGACATGTGGGACATTTATAAAAACTCACCACAAACTTGGGCACAAAGCACATCTCAAGAAACTAACACCAAAGACACAGGCCCATCAGGTTAGCAGAATACGGTGCAATTAAATTTGCTATAAATAACAAATGATAACCAAGAAAACCCTCCATGTAACTGCAAAATTCAAACCATACTGCTAAATAACTCAGGAATTGAAAAATAAATCATGATGAAAATTGGAGAACCCTCGGAACGGAACAAAAAATGACTAGACATCATGTCTTAAAGTATGCAGTTAGAGAGAAATGTAAAATCGTACCTACTTACATGAGAAAAGAAGAAAGGCTGAAATTTAGGAACAAAGCACACAACCCAAGAAGTGAGAAGAAAAGGGAATTTGGAAGGAAGAAATAAATGGAGATGAGAGCAGAAATTAATAAAATGTGAAAAAAGCAACCATAGAGAAGATCAATACACCTAAAGCTTGTTCTCTGGAAAAAAAAAAATAATAAAATAGACAAG
This sequence comes from Diceros bicornis minor, assembly GCF_020826845.1. NCBI lineage: Eukaryota > Metazoa > Chordata > Mammalia > Perissodactyla > Rhinocerotidae > Diceros > Diceros bicornis. The sequence continues at coordinate 79,091,180 of NC_080744.1, forward strand.
TCTCTGGCAAGGCTTATTAACAAAAAGAAGAAAAGGAATAAATCAGAAATATCAACAATTAAAAGAAACATAAGTATAGGCACAGTACACCCATGAATTTCTTCACGCCAATGAATTTGAAAACCTAAACAAAATTTTTCCAGAAAAACAAAATATACTAAACTGTCTCAAGAAGAAAGAGCAAATCCAAATAAACTGTAATCCATTGAATCAGTACTGTCTACCGACCAGGCCCAAATGGTTTTACAGGCAAGTTCACCAAACATGCAATTCAAACAACAGATAAGTCTATAATCTTATGCAAACTTTTTTCAGAGGGAAAAAGAAAAGAATGCCCCTCAACTCATCCTTTAAAGCTAGTATAAACTGAAAAAAATAAAGTAAAACTAGATAAGTGCTGTAGGGAAAAGGAAGAGTTTGGTTAATATGACATGAATAATGGTGAAAAAATCCTTAATAAAATATAAACAAAGCAGATTTTCATAATCATATGAAACCACTGTGACTGAGTTTTATCCCATAAATGCAGGAATGGTTTTACATTAGAAATCCATTAATGTAATTCACTATATTAACAGAATAAAGTTATATGTGTATATGTATACACACGCACACACACTACACACATGCATAGATACTTTCTCCATAGATGTAGCATTTGCTAAAATTTAAAACTCTTTCATGGTAAACTCTTAGCAAACTGGGAATAAAATGAGATTTCCTTAATCTGGAAAATACTATTTAGTACCAGAAATTTTCAACAAACATTATTGTTAATTATTGAATATATTTCCTTAAAATCAGGAAGAAGACAAGGATGCCTGCTGGCTCAACTTCCATTCAACAATGTGCTGGAAGGCCTAGCCAGTGCAGGAAGACAGGAAAAGTTAAGGAAAATCAGTAATCAATGTAAAGATTGGAAAGGAAGAAGCAAAACTGTCACTCTTCCCAGACACCATAACCCTCTAAATAGAAAAACCCAAACAACCTAAAGGTGAACTGTCGGAGCAATGAATTAGCACTAACCGGATGCAAGGTCCATGAGCAAAAGCAAATGAGTTTCTCTATGGAAAAATGTAAAGATAAGAAAACGCAATTTTTCCAATAACATCAAAACTATATGACACCTAGGAATATATCTAACAAAAGATGGTCAAGATTGTACACAAAAAATATAAAATTTTTATTGAAAAACATAACAGAAGCCTAAACAAATGGAAAGGCGTACCAACAAGGACCATTCTCGTCAAACCTAACAATGCAATGCAGTTACAAACAATGGTTTTGTATGTGTGTGTTTGTGTACAGACAATAATAGTCAAGACAATTTTGAAGAAGAACACAGTGGGGGCTTACTCTACCAAATACAAGACTAATAAAGAAATAGTATTTAATGTGGTATCGAGAAAGAGTCAAGTTATAGATCAATGACAAAGAAAAGAGACTCAAAAATAGATGTCTTCAAATATAGAAACTTGATATAGGACTAGGCAAATAGATGACCACAGACTGGTGCTGTAATAATGATGATTATCCATCTGTGAAAAATGAAATAAAATTAGATCCATCTCTTGCACCATACACAAAATTAAACCCCAGGTGGATTAACGAACTAAAGGTGAAAAGCAAAATTTTTAATTTCTTCTTATATAGAAAACAATACAGGATATTTGTATGACCTCAGGATGGGAAAATATTTCTTAAACACAACACAAAAAGGACACATCATACAGGAAATGAATTTGACTGTATTAAAACACTTCTCTGACAAATGACATCCAAAACAAAACTAAATGACAAGTCACAGGCTGCGTGCGAGATTTTTACCACTAAGGTTATCACTTAGAACAAAGAACAAAGAACCCAACAGGAAAAGAGACAAAACAGTCAACTCACTGATGAGAAACACAACTAGCCAATAATCATATGAAAAGTCTGAAAACCTCAAGAAGTCTTGGCAAGGACGTGGACAGAACAAGGGCACCTCTTCCATCGCGATGAGAACAGAGTCAGCGCCATCCCTTTGGAGAGCAACGAGAAATGTCAGGTCAAAGCGCAGATGTGCTTCCCTTACATCCTGACGAGTACTCACGCTAGAGAAAATCCAACACACGGGCACATGTCGACGAGTGCATGACTAGTTATTCTAGTACTGCTACCATAGTGAAAAACTGGAGACAACTTAATGTCCATTAACATGAGATAGATGAGCGAGGTGTGGAACATTTAGATACTGCAAAACTATACACAAGTTAAAAAGAAAACTAAAGCTCCATATGTCTACATGGATAAACATCAAAGACATGATGGTGGGTGAAAATAGAAAACTGCTTATGGTACTGATTATGTCAAATTTTATGTAAAATTTTAGCAAAGTATGAGAACATGCAGGGGAATTGCAAAACTAACCTCAGGATAGTGGCTGCCTCTGGGCAACCTCTAATTTCAGACAGAGAGAGGGAGAGCCCTGGCTGTCGGTCTCAGCTAGTCTGTAATAATATATAATAATATATTTATTATTTAAAAAAAGATTGGAAGCAAATATGGTAAACATAATAAGATTGGACAAATCCGGGTGGTTCTTGCTATGTTACTCTCAGACTTCTCAGTATGTTGAACTAGCTCCCAACTTTTGCAGGGTGGAGCAGCCACCTCTCAGATGTGCAAGGAGACGGACAGGGCACTGACCTGCCGAGGCATTGCTGAGTGAACAGAAATGACTCCGGGCCTGTTGCTGCTCTGCCTGTCTCCTCCTAAGCGGATCATGTTGGCAGTGGCGAAAGCACCAGATCTGGCATTAAAGACAGAAATCTGGATCCACGACCAGTTATGAGACTGTAGTACTTTCTGGTGCCATGTTCTCATCTCTCAAATGTAAATGATAAAGTCCACCTCACGACCTCCCTGGGCCAGGGTGGTGGTGGAGAAAATAGCGTGATGGATCTAAAAAGACCGTGCAAAGCAGTTCACAAAGGATGGCTATTCAGAAAAGCCAAACTGGGGCCAAATGTAAAATAACGCTATTATGTATTCTTCCTCTGCTAAGTCGTTTCTCTCCCAATACAGACTGCTCCTAAGCCAAATGCTCTCTGTCCTGTGGCCCCTCTCATTTTGGCAATCTCCACTATGGCCTGGGTATGTTAAGCCACTCAAAATAATTTTGTTATGCTCTGTCATGATCATATTATTCTTTCCTCAAGCTTCCACAGCTAGTTGCCTATTGATTTCTGAATCAAATCAAATGCCTTAAACCACTCTTTGAATTCCTACATTATCTCATCTCTTTTTTGTTTTTGCTTTTATCCATTTCTTCTCCTGCTCACCCATGTGTCACAAAGACATTTAACAGCGTTATTGAGGTATAGCTGACATACAATAAAGAGCACATATTTTAAGCACACAATTTGATGACTTTTGACACACATATACACCCGTGTAGCCATAACCACAATAATATATCCATGACCCCAAAGGTTTCATCTGGCTCCTTTGTTACAAGTAATTTTGTGCTTTCATAAAAACTGTGCTTTTCACAATTTTATGCATTCTTTCAAATGGCCTCATCATTCAATTATTATTGAAAAATTTCCCATACTGCATATTTTCCTCTTATTATCCCCTTCCTCTCAGCATTCTTTTATTACTTTAGAGCCCTGAAAATAACTGAGTGCTTTAGAAATAACCTCTAATCTCCAGGAGTGGTCCAGACAGTTTGTTCATGTAAATGACGAGCATTTTCACTAGTCTGGTACGTGCCCCCGGGACAGGGCAGTGGAGCCCCTCTTGGAGCCCCTGATTTTGTTTGGAGACGAGAGTGACCAGGACACTTTTGAGAGCAAAAGTGGGGTCTATTATTACTTATGCTTGGACCCTCTCAGACAAACCAGTGTGTTGCTAGCCCTAGTCATAACCCTCCCTCTGATCTTGAAGTGGAGACTGTGCTAACACATCAGAGATCCTGCAGCCTGATGAGGGGAACGGGGCTGGGCTATCTCTTCGTGGTTCCTTATCTGAATGAGCCAAAGACTGCGGGCTCCTATATGGGGAGTGGGAGGAGGTGTCCACCTGTGTGGCACAGCATCCAGGTCCTAGAGTCTTCCCAGGAAGCTGCCCTTAATCCTACATTATATTAATCATTAATCCTAAACTGCCCTATATCACAGCAGCCAAAGGACTCTAAAGGCAGCATGTCCCTTGGTGGCAGCTCCAGAATGTCTATTTAGTGGAGGTTCCAGAGCAGCAATCTGGGTGGAAGGTGGGGGGAGTATCTGGAAGCTGTGTTTGCAGAGCACGTTGTGTTAGATCTTAAAAATGCCCACTGTCCATTTCAAATAATGGGAGTGCTGCCTATGGAGATTAGGGGGGGTCTTTGGCACCCCTCCCCCATCTAAATTACCCTTTGGCCCCACAACTGATTCCATCTGTGCCACCAACCACCTTCACCTGTCTTCCCTGCTCTTCAAAATCAGGGCACATTCTTGAGATGGAGATGGCTTCCTGTGACTTCCTAGAAGACCTCATGGAGCTGAGTTGTAAGTTGTGCCCCTCTATCTTTCTTCCTTCTGGTCTTATATGCAATATGTCTGGCAGAAATTTTTAGAACTTTCTAGAAAGGACTGGTTGACACCCTTCCTCATGTCCAATGTGATGCAGGCTTTTTCACATTGTGATGGTTACTTTTATGTGTCCACTTGATTGGGCTAAAGAATGCTCAGATAGCTGGTAAGACATTATTTCTGGGTGTGTCTGTGAGGGTGTCTCCAGAAGAGATTAGCATTAGAATCAGTAGACTGAGTAAAGAAGATGGCCTTCCCCAAGGCAGGTGGGCATCATCTAATCTGTTGAGGGCCTGAATACAACAAAAATGCAGAGGAAGGGGGAATGTGCTCTCTCTGCTTAAACTGGGACACCTATCTTCCCCTGCCCTTGGACATTGAGCTCCTGGTTCTTGAACTTTCAGACTCAGACCAGGACTTACACCATCAGTCCCCCAGTTCTCAGGCCTTCGGACTTGGACTGAATTACATTACCGGCTTTTCTGGTTCTCCAGCTTGCAGATGGCAGACTACAGGGCTGTTTGGTTTACACAACCATGTGAGCCAATTCCTCTAATAAACATCCTCACATATATCTCCTATTGGTTCTGTTTGTCTGGAGAACTCTGACTCATACACCTGTTTTTATGGGTCTCCAGTCATTTCAGTAAGAATTAGAGGTGAGGTGTGCATGTAGCCAAGCACCTGTGGTCACATTATCACTGTCTTCAGAGCTGTGTGTGTGTTTGCTATTGTTCAGCAATAGAATTCAAGATGTTTTTTTCATATCTTCTGCCTCCCTCAGTTTCTTAGATATCTCCAGTTCTTATCTTTTAGCTAAGCCTGTGCATACCTAAAAGTTTACCCATCACTCCACTCAGCAAAATAACGGCCCTCCCTTAGGACAGAGTGGAGGATTGAAAAACACTTACATAATTCAATATTTTTATTTCCTGTCACAGAGGAAATACTGCACCGCACTGTAATTGTTTTGCTTTTGACTTCTCCCCACTAGACCAGGAGGGCAGTGTCTGTGTCTTTTATCTCTGAACATCCAGTGTCCAACTCAGGTATAGAAGAAGCGCTCCAAAAAATTTGCTGAATGAATGAACTGAAAACTCGCACTGATTTCATAAACAGTTACAGAGTGTTGCTCAGGCCTGTCCCTCGCTGTAAGCCACAGTAAGCCAAAGAGACACTGTTCCTGCCTTCACTGAGCTCACAGATTGGAGGAGGGCAGATTTAATAAAAAAGTCACACAAATGCATCATTACGATCTCTGAGAGCTGCCATGTGAAGAAAAAGTACAAGGAGTTATGAGAACTTAGAATGAGGGCGGCCTGGTCTAGTCTGAGGGGTGGAGGAAAGCCAAGAGCTGAAGCGTGAGGAGGAATGAGCTCATCCAAAAGGGCAGGAGTGTTGCAGACACAGAGAGCATCGTGTTCTGAGACCCAGGGCCTGGAGACCCCTGCCGGGCGTCCTGGAGGCTAAAGGAGGCCAGTGGGGCTGCAGTGAAGGGGAAAGGCCAGAACGTCACAAACTGAGGCCAGAGAGGAGATGAGGACTCGGTAAGACACACTCAAGATTTAGTTCTTTGCCCTAAAAGCAAGCGGTGACCTTATCGCACATGCAATTTTAACCTCAACATGAGGTGGAGCTGATTCTTTAAAATGGGCTGAAGGAGGTCAAGACGAAGAGGGCAGGCTGGTCAGGAAATGTCCCAATGGTCTAGGGGACAGATAATGTGCTTAGATCAGGGTGGAGGGGGGTTACGATGGTTAATTTTGTGTGTCAACTTGACTGGGCTGCAGTGCCCAGATCTGTGGTCAAACATCATTTTGGATATTTCTGTGAGAGTGTTTTGGATGAGACTAATATTTGTATCAGTGGACTCTGAGTAAAGCAGATTACTTTCCAAAATGTGGGTAGGCCTCATCTAATCAGTTGAAGGCCTGAATAGAACAAAAGACTTATATCCCCTGAGCAAGAGGGAATTCTGCCAGCAGACGGCCTGTGGACTTGAACAACACTGGCTCTTCCCTGGGTCTCCAGCCTGCCAGCCCACTCTGCAGATTTTGGACTTGTCAGCCTCCATAATCGTGTGAGCTGATTCTTTAAAATGAATTTCTTTCTCTCTCTCTCTTTTTATATATATACACACATCTTGTTGGTTCTATTTCTTTGGAGAACCCTGACCAATACAGGGGAGAAGATCTGAAATCCTCATTTAAGAGTGGAGAAGCGAGATGGCCAGAGGAAGGCAGGAGAAGTGCTGAATAGTGTGGAGCACCAGGTGATGTTGGTGTCAGGTGAGGCTGGTGCCAGGTGAGGCTGGCGACCACGGGTGTAAGGTGCTCAGCCACAGGCCTCACGACGTGGCCCACTGGTCTTGTTGATCAGTGTCCAGGTGAGGAGACAGCAGACAGCGTGGTTCATCCAGGGAGCGTGTGCCAGCCAAAGAGGTGCGAGGAAAAGACAGAATGAGGAGCTCTCTGGCACTGGTCCACGTGTCCTTGAAAGGGTAGGTATGGCTCATGGACAGAGAGAGGGCGGTATTGCACAGTGGAGTCTGGTTGAGGCTGGAGAGCAGGCCCAGCGGATGGGAAGCTGGACAAGCAAGCTGAGGGAGACGAGGCCAGGGCCCGAGAGCTGGGGTGCCCGCTGAGCGATCCTGGAGGGGGCATGGTTCAGGGCAACAACTGGGTCGTGCAGTGACCCTGCAGAGGACTTTTGTGCGGATGTGGAGGAGATGGGTTTTGGAGATGTGAGGTTAAGAGCATGAGACGCCAGGGCTCTGCATGGAATCTCCTGGAATGCCATGTATCTTCCCTGGAAAGAGAAGGAGACTTAGGGAAAAACCATCTGAGGGAGGGACAAAAGCGAGGGACTGGCACCACAGAAAGTGCCTGATCCTGAGCAGTGAGCAGCCTCCTGGGCCTGTGCACTCCGTGCCTGGCCCTTCATCTTACCCCCTGCAGGGAGGTGCGGGTGCACCTGCAGCCCATCCTCCAGTCCTGGTGGGGCTGGAAGCACCGAGAGACTGTGAGAGCTAACCAGTCCCACCAGGCTGCCCACACAGGCCACCCCCTAAGGATGGGACCGCTAGAAATATACCACTAAAAATACTTTTATCTCAACATCTGAGTCTCTTGGACCTTGTTTTAACTCAGCAGGTGCAGACAAGTCCCAGCCCTCCTGGATGGAACCTCTGCTCTGTACGGTTATTACAGTGCAGTGTGTAACTGCACTGATGCTAAATGGATTTGTGACCGTGGACATCCCACAAAACTCAGTATCGTGACCCCACAGGGGAAAGCGATGCCACTGGAATCAGAGGGTGGGGAGGCAGACTTTCAGTGGCATTGGAAACCAGGGGCAGACATGCCATTCAGGGACATGGTGGGCACCCTCTTCCACATTGTGAGAGGCAGCCTTGCCAGAGACGAGTTGTGTCCAATGGCCAGGAGAGCTTGCTCTTTCTAGACATTCCCTTACATGGGGCCACGGTTGCTAGTGTAAGGGGGATAGCAGGAATTTGACATCCTTCTCCTCTCTGACTGGATCCGACCTGGCCAGAGGGACCCATTAACATCCCCCATGGGAACCCTGGGGTGAGAAGAAAGCTGTCTTGCTCTGGGTAGCTGCCCACTTCCGAAAACAAGAGGGGTCTGTGTGTGTGTGGTGTCTCATACTGCCAATCAATGTACGAATTTCCTCACAAAATGCTGACCATTCACTTATTCTCAGAATCCTTTTTATTTCTTTAGCATGGTTAAGAACTTCCAATTAAATGATGAGTTTATTGTTCAGGTGTCTAGGTTTTTCAGGAAATTGTCTTGCTTTTTTCTTTTTGACTTTCTTAGAGACAAAGATAAAGCATCTTTAAGATAAGATAAGAAAGCACATAAACTCAATAACTGATTTCTTGGGAAACTTTTATCTCCTTGTCTATTGATAGGGTTTCCTTGGGTAATTTGGTTTTCTATGGCTCGATAAATTAAACCAGATATAGATCTTTAACTCTGTTTTGAATTAGAATGATGTCATTATAATAAAACCATAATGACATTCTGGGATACAGCAAAGAATTAAAGTTGGGATGGCTATAACAGCGTATGATTAAGCATATTCCACCAGTTAACAATTCTGATTTTTGTAACCTTTTAAAAATGCTGTTAATACTGCTCAGAAAATACGTCACAATCTTTTGATGGGTTTGATTTGGCAAAGAAGACAATTAAACTACCAAAACATCTTTTTATCATTTATTTTGTCATTTCATCTTCCAGAAGCCTGGACATTATCTTATTAGGAAAGGGATCTGTAAACTTGCTCTTTTACTAGCAATTGTCCCCCACTGTCCAGTGCTTTGGAAGAGGCGACGCTGAAAGCCTAATTTTTAGACCACCCTATTTAGGGACTATTCATAATGGGATGCCCACAGCCAGGTCCTGTCATCAGGGAACAGCACTTGAGTCTTGCAGGACTGAGACCCTCTGAGGAGCCTTGCCCACCACTGGACTTGCTCCGGCACCCTGGAGGAGCCATCTGACCTCCCTGTGGGCTGCTGTCCTCTCACCCACACAGTCGGGGACGGACAACAGGACGCTCCATCCCTCCGGCTCTACAATTCTGGGAATCCCTCATGGCACATGGCGTTCTAGGTCCCCTCTGTGCCCTTTGCCCTGCCCTCACCCCTGTCAGGGTAGAGCAGCAAACTTTAGCACGGCAGGAGTCACTACACTTAAAAGACTAGCAACACCCTCAAGAGAGAGGCTTGTCTGCCCGCAGGGGTTCTCTGCTGAAGAACCAGAGAACTGCGGAGTGGTGTGGTTAGGAAGAGCAGAAAAGAGATCAAGGGAGAGGGGGCTTCAAGGCCTCCCAACTACTGAAAACAATCTGAGGGATGAGTGAAGCAGCATCTGCACCATCTTCTGGATTCCAATTACCGTCTTCATTAGCCAGGAAGTGGATCAATTTCTGCTTGTCTTGCCTGATGACAGACTGTGCCTGCACAACCTTCCACGTATCGCGGGTGGTGGTGGTGGGGGGTGGCATAATGGTAGGTAAGTAGTTAGACAGATCTCATTAAGTCACTATCAGTTAATTCAAACACAACTCAAATCAAAGCTCCTTTGATTCCCAAACCAATTGGGATTTCCCCGGCACAAACTGAGTTCATTAGATACAAAATATGGATAATCCATAATTTAATATGGAAATTTAGGCACAGAGTATTACTAATGAGATAACTAGAGCCTCAAATCAGACGATTAAGAGACCAACGAATCCGCTCTAACTGCTGACCAGAAAAGAGCGAGCAATGGAAACGAATCAAAGCAACATTCCCCTCTGCGCCTTCTTTTGCTAAGTGTCAGGAACATTTGCAAGCTATAGGAAGGGCTCCCATGGAAATCGGCTCCACAGAGGAGCAGAGCAGCCCTTTCCCAGAGCGGCTCCCTTTCCTATCACCCATGTGTGTTCTGAGAGTTTTAATACTGAGAAGCTACACGAGGGCCCTGCTGCCGACTCCTTCACTGCGGGGGGGTCATCAAGCGCAGGTTGGCTCGAATGACTGCAAGACTCACAATTATACTAAAAATGACTGCAACACGCCTTATAAGAAAACTGGAGAATGTGGCACTTAGATCTGTATGAATCTCATAGGAAGAAGTATCTATACTTATGAGAAGTACAAAATCTTAACTACACTAAAGCCTATTTAAATAGAGCATAATGCTTGACAAGGGTTAAGAATCAGCATTAGTGCTCTGAAGTACCCATATACCTCAGAAAAGATCTAAGAAAGGTATAAAACACACTGAAAACTCTACAGTAATTAACTCGCTAGAGACATCTGTGGGTGAAAACTAGGACCAAACAGGCTGCTGTAATCTAAGAGCAAAGAGCAGAGACACAAGGGCTCAAGAAATAAATGATAAAGAAACAAAGACTTGAGATGTGAGCTGCCAAAACCCCAGATCCCATTGAAAGCAGAGCACAAAGATAATACTCACTGCAGAAAACAAGGCTAGGAAGAGAGGTTTTAGAAAAACAGAACAAAATGAGTTAGAAAAGGAACAGTTTAAAAAATTAGAGAAAAAAGGATAGTTATAAAAGATGAGTAAAGTGGTCCAGGAAATGTACAGTTATTCAAAAACAAAAAGAACAGAAAAAAATTCAAATTTATAGCTCAAGAAAACTTTTCTGAAATAAAGCAAGATGCAAACTCACTGTGCAAAGGGTACACTGTGTACTATGGAAAATTTGAGAAAGATCGACCAGTATCAAGACATATCATCATGAAGTTAATGGACTTGATAATTTAAAAATGCTATTGACACCTGGACCAAAAAAATGTTGCCTTGTATGTGACAGGATGGGCTAGGTTATGCTGTAGTAACAAACATCCCCCAAATCTCAGTGGGTTAAAACAACAAAAGTCTATTTCATGCTATTTCAAGTCACTCATGCTAGACACCCAATGTGGGTAAATGTGGGTGAGTTACGGGAGCTCTGCCCATTGGAGTCACTCAGACTGCTGGTGCAGCCACTATCTGTAATTTGCCAATTACTGTGCTAGTGGGAAAGAGAGCTCTAGAGAATCTCACACTACAGGTAAATACTCAGGCTTGGAAGTAATACACATAAGTTGTGCTCAAATGGCCCTAAGCAACCACAAGGGGACTAGGAAGTACAATCTTACCACATAAGAGGGAGGTGCAGAGCTAGAAATTTTTTTTTTTAATTTTTTGTTTATTGCAGTAACATTGGTTTATAACATTGTATAAATTTCAGGTGTACATCATTATACTTCTATTTCTGCATAGATTACATCATGTTCACCACCCAAATACTAATTACAACCCATCACCACACACATGTGTCTAATTATCCCTTTCGCCCTCCTCCGTCCCCCTTCCCCTCTGGTAACCACCAATCCAATCTCTGTCTCTATGTGTTTGTTTATTGTTGTTATTATCTACTACTTAATGAAGGAAATCATACGGTATTTGACCTTCTCCCTAAACAGCATTAATGACCACTATATACCAAAAAGGGAGAAAGCAATAGGCTCACTCTAAGATCTTTCTCTATAGCAATATTTAATGTCAAAAGAGAATGGCACACCATCTATGAACCACTAAGGGAAAAAAAGCAATGTGTTCCTCAAGGGAGGGGATCATTATGGATAATGATTCCAGGTTCTGCCTAGGATGTAGAAAGCTAAAAATAGCACTGCCCCCACCATTATAACACCAACAAGAGACTAGACACTCTGCAAATTCACAACTTAAGTTGAACCCATCAGACAGTTGAGGTCACAAAGCAACCAACTAACTCAAATTCTAAGGAAAGACAGACATCTGCACAGACAGACATGAGCACCTGCTCACCTGGGGCAGATGGAGTCAGACACCAGCTCTAGTGGAAGAGGTGGACAGTGTACAATATCATATTGGTAATTTAGCAGAGAGATGGAAGTTCTAAGGAAGAACCAAATGAAAATGCTAGAAATAAAAAACAGGCGCAGAAATGAAGAAATGTCTTTGACAGGGTCATCAGCAGACTCTACAGAGCTGAGGAAAAAATGACCGAGTGCAGTTTATCTTGGGAATGGAAGGCTGGATCACCATTCAGCAGTCAATCAGTGTTATTCACCGTATTAGCAGACTAAAGAAGAAAAAGTATATGAACATCTAAGTAGATGAAGAAAAAGACTTGGACAAATCTAACATCCATCCATGATAAAAACCCTCAGAAAACTAGGAATAGGAGCGAACTGCCACAACCTGATAATGGGCATCTATGAAAAACTTACAGCTAACGTTGTATGTAATTCCTAGAGCCAAGAACAAGGCGAGGACGTACGCTCCCACCACTTCTGTTCAACACTGTACTGGAGGTTCTAGTCAGCACAATAAGGCAAGGAAAAGAAAAAGAGGCATCCAGATCAGAAAGGAAGATGTAAAATTGCCTTTCTTTGTATATCACATGATTGTCTACATACAACCCAAAGAATCTATAAAAGATCTACTGGAACTAGTAAGTGAGTTTAGTAAGATTACCGGATGCAAGATTAGTAACAGAAATCAAATTTCTATATACTAGCAATGAACAAGAAACAATCAAAAAATGTAAAAGTGCCATTAAAACAGTACCAATAAACATGAAATACTCTGACCATAAATATTATAAAATATGTTAAGATCTATATACTAAACACTACACAACACTGATGAAAGAAAAGAAACACTGATGAAATAAAAAAAGACCTAAATAAATGGAGAGCTGTATCATGAATATGTCAATTCTCTCCAAATTGAGATATAGATTCAGTGCAACCTCAATCAAAATCCCAGTAGGATTTCTGTAGACATTGATAAGCAGACTCCAAAATTTATATGGAAATGGGAAGGAACTAGGATAGCTAAAACAATTTTGGAAAACAACAAAGACCCTCACTTCTAATAGTCTCTCATTGCCTCGATCTCAGATGAAACTCAGCTCCCCTCCAAGATCAGGCCCTCAGTCGGGGGACAAGCTGAGGCTGGTCACTGCTGCTACTTCCAGATCATTGGCCTCCCACCTCAATCATAAATCCTGCCTCCTCTGAGCCTCAGGCCATCGGCTCTGACAGTCTTTACCTCTACTTAAGTTATTTTAAATAAATTCATTAAGAAGTTTGGTGTAGTATTTCTTCTGCCTTCAACTCTTACCATTGTCCCAGGCAATTTGAACATCCACGGGGATGGGCCATTCAATGAGGCTCCCCAACCTTGACTTGAACTTCGTGACTTCAGTATCCTTCCCTTCATTCCATTTGTGCTACCCCACCCCAAGTGGTTTCCCATCAGGGCACTAGAACAGTGGAAAAGGGTGGGACTGCCAACTCACCAGCTCACCCTAGGCCTGGCTGCATTCTCAGAGGGAGCGTTGTTCCAACACCATCATCACCATTCAAGCCACGGTCACATCCTCAGGGGATGGAGGTTCATGAAAGTGGGTCCTGAGAGGGTCCACTGAGTGCAGGTGTCAAGAAGAACTCTGACGCCTTGGGGGAGCAGGCCAAATACCCTCAACCCATCAACTGAGGAGAGAGAGGTAACTTAGCTGCTTGACTGCATCCGCACACTCAAGTGGCCTCCAGCACTGACAGGTTCCCCTAGGGATGCGTCAGCTCTTCCAGGGGGTAGTGGTTGCAGTGTAATTATAATTACCTGTTGTCTTGTTAAGTTTTTTGAACATGCAAAGAAAAGGTGCCCAGGTTGAGGAGGTGACTTAGGAGTTGTCAGAATGAGATCTCAGAGCGAGCTCACGTCCCCATCCCAGGACAGCTGTGAAAGGCCACGGGGAGCCCCAGGCACCGACCCTGAGTGGCCCCAAGATGCAGTAAGATAAAAACCATGGTTGTGTGCAATGTGGGACAGCAAGAAACACGTTGCAGGTAAGAGGACGGGGCCCTTGAGTGCTGCAGTTTAGGTTCCTCTGACCCCGCTGAATCTGTCACTCTGGTGGGCTGCTATGACCACTGAATGTGGACCATGCCTCCCTGTGAAACAAGGCAGGTGCTGGGGCACCAGACCAACTCCTACCATGTACTTTAGGTGCCTCTTCTATTTCTATATGTCACACTTGCTTGCCAACCAGTTTCATGGTACACTGCAGTTAACAGGCAGCTCACCCAGAGCGAGTGGTCATTCTCCTCAGCATTTGAAATGACCTATGGAGGACAGGCTCCCCATTCCAGAGGGCGACACTTCTGTCTTTCTCCCCAGTTTCCAGGTGGCTCTCTGGAGTCTCCCATTCCCCACACACTGGGTTCCCCATACACATTCTACAGAGCTCCCTACACACTGTAAATACAATCCTACCACCGACGCTTGACCATGGCCACATCTTTTAAAAAAAGTTTTAGCACACTTTCATTCAGGGGAAAGAGGAGAAGAATTGGGTTCATTGTTCATATGCATTTTTAAGCAGCCAATTTTGGTTTTCAGGAGTAAAAAAACACTTGTCGGAAAAAAAGAAAAGAGTGATACAAACAATTTTCCATGTTATTTTTAAAAAAATCAAATGCTGTACTCGAGAATAGATTGCCATGGGAAACTGTAAAACTTCTTTCTCCACATATCTTTAAAAAGGCAAAATAAATACCCCTCTGTTCCCTGATGGTGTAACAGCAAAAATGTTAGGAAAACAGTAGAATGTATCACATCCATATTTGTAAAGACCTCTTTCAACCATTCATATGTTACTGCGCACATGTCAGAGGCGGGAAAGCGAAATGGTAAAAATGGAACACGAGATTCAGAAAGCAACACCTTTCAAGTGAAAATCTATAATCCTTGAAAATGTTCTCCGCAAAGATACTCCCTGTTGCACCAAACCTACCTAGATGAATTAGGAACTGCAAGGAACATATACAGTAACAAAATCTTCTAGAATGGCAGTGATGCGGGGGATGACATGCATGACCGAGCGGGGCCCGCAGCATCACCTTCAGCGTCAGCCGCACGGCATTGCAGTCCTCCTGCAGTGGGTTCAGCTTCAGTGTCTCGCCCAGGTTGCTGCAGCCTGAAGACTGGTGCTGCATTTCACAGCAGACACACACCTCGACACTGTCAAACTTAATCTAGACAGAGGAACAGACAGAGCTCAGAATTAAAACGGCATTCTGCCCTGGTGGGGACACTTGAGATGCACAATGAAGAACATGTCTAGGTTCAAAGCATCCCATTCTAGTTTTCTTTAAGTCATAAACACAAAACAATTTCTATTGACAAAAGCCATGAAAAACATCATTGGGAATTCAAATTCCTATTTTAAAAGCAATTAATAAAAAAGAAAAAATAAATTTGAAGAAACTTAAGCTATAAAGTTCTAAAAAATTACAGATGAATTAACAGAGATAAAAGTAAATAATTGGAAAATTACTCATATTGAGTTAGGTATAGAGACATGTTCTCATAGCTCTGTGACTTGGCTCATTCTGCTCCCATGTTAGCAATTTCCAGTCTCACGTTATGGTCTACCAAACTCCTACTCATCCGTCAAGACCCAACTCCAGCTCCACCATTGAGGCCTTGTCTGGTTTTCCCTCTCCAGAGCGTTTGCTTCTCCTTTGGGCAGAATACTCCGGCCCACCTCTGCTGGAGACTTACTTTATCCAGCTGTAGTTACTCTTGTCTTGGGTGCTCCCTGAGGGCAGCCACCACATCTTACCATCACAGGATTCACAATGCCAATGAGTTTGTAGGCATTCAATAAATGCTGAATAGATAAAAATACCTCAGAAAATTAAAAACCATGTAAGGAAAGATGAAATTCAAGTGTTTTAAAAAGCCTGGAGCTCAGGAGGAGACCCACGGAGCACGCCAGACCCCAACCTGCAGCCTGAAGTGGAACCCCTCAGCCGGGCTGCAGAAATGCGTTGAGAAGTCACTGCATTCCGCAACTCCCACAGCCTCACCCACCTGCCCTCACTTCCTCGTTCCCACTTCTGGTTGAGTCCTCCATACTTCTATCATACACACACCCAACTGCTCACAAACACAGACTTCCAGAAAAGTGAAATAAAAAAGGGACAGCCATAGGTCAAGGGTATTGTCCATGGCCAAATTTTCAGCTATTTTAAACTGCTGGATAGTTTATTCTTTACCTACTTTATGCTTTGTTTTTGCTTTTTTAATTTGATCTCCTAAAATAATTACAATTTTATTTTTGGATGTTTGAGTGGCGGGGGGGGCACTCGGGTGTCTAGGATCGTCCTGTAGTGATTCTCCAAATCTACCCCGAGCCAGAGGGAAGAGAGCCAGGGCCAGGCCCCAGGAGGAGGGCGGTACCTGCACAGACTACTGCCCCACCCCACCTCAGGGATGAGGGGGCGGGGAAAGCTGCCTTTGCGTTCAGTGCTTCTAGAGACGTCTCCAGTCTCCAGTGCTGAAGTCCAGGCTGAGCATGGATCCCGGCTAAAGGAGCCATAACAGCACCCCCATAATAACACTCCCCAGAGAAGGCACAGCCGGCACCCAACCCAGGGGCTCAGTTCTCGTCCTTCTCCCAGCTCCTCTCACGTAGACACAGGCAGCATGTCCCGCTGACCCACAGAACACACAGAACTCAGCAAGCCCAACGGGACAGTGGCACCTGGTGCATGCTCTGGGCAAGGCCCCATCCTTGCTGGCTGGCCAGGCTGTGCTATGGACATGGTGACCCGGTGTTTGGCAACAATGCTAGCAGAGCAGTGCAGGCCAGACCAAGGTACACAGCTATGGTCACTATGGCTACTGTCCTAACCAAAATCTCCATTTTCATGTTATTTGCAATATTTATTTCCAGTCCCAAGAAATAGGAAAAGAAGGATTATGATTCTCAAGGCCAAGTTTTAAAAGGTAAACAAGGGAAGAGGTAAAACTTTGAAAGGTAAAACAAAGGTTAAACAAAAAATAAAAGGAGGTAATGGACATTAACTAAATTTATTGTAGTGATCATTTTGCAACACATACATGTATCAAATCATTACACCTTAAATTAACACTATGTTATATGCCAATTATAGCTCAAGAAAACAAAAAATAAAAAAATAAAAGGTAAAAGTTCATACAAAGTGCCCCTCTAATTGGAGGTTCTGAGGTCACCCAGTGTGCGGTATGTGGACTCTGGCCATCAGAGCTGGGGATCTGCTCAAGGAGAGGAATGGTCTGCCTCCGCTAGTGCTGGACTTAGGAGAATGGGAAGGGAGCAGTTGTGAGGGCACCACACAGAAGAGAGGCGAGGAGGGAGGCAGGCTGACAAAGGCTCTCTCCTTGATTGACTTCTGCCCAGGCTCCTCCGAGTCCTGTTCTCCACGAGGCCTCAACCTGGGCCTATAAAGACTTGAACATACAAACATAGTTTCTAACAGTTCAAGGCCACATCCCTACGAGACCCTCTCTCCACTTAAAGGGCCTGCCTGAGAAAACTCAGGGCTGCCAGAAGAATTGACTGTTCCAGCCAACTCCTGAAGACAGGGCCCCCATCTCCCAGCCTCTGTGGGAGGTCGGGGGCCTCACTTCCGTAAGCCCCAGCCAGCAGACACAGCCGGCCTCATCGCATTGACACTGCCACCCCTTTGTAATTTTTCACCTCCCTGACTCTACTGAGGCCCCACTCATCCCCTCCCTACTCCCTCATTCTCCCTTTAAAACATCCGGTCACCTCTGTGCAAGTCGAAGTGGAGTCCAGTTCAAGGTGGACTCTTCTCCATATTGCAATAGTATATTTCTGATTAAAATTAAAATTAATTTCTGATTAAAAGTGCTTCCCACTTCAGTGTCTGGCCTTGTTTATCTTTGACGAGGCCAAGCTCTCGGGATGTGGGGCTGGTGCTCCCACCCCTAAGGCAGCCCCGGGAGTGCCTCTCCTTGACCTTCTCCTGAGGTGTCTTACATGCCCACCCTCGGCCCTCTGTTTAAGGCACTGAGACTTACAAGAGTCAATAGGAAACACAATTCCTGAAATCTGAAGATTAATCTGTAAAAATCCTGTAAAATCCCTGAATATCTGGTCCTCTTTGCTAGAAAATATTTATTTTGTAATTGTAGGAATAACTATGCCAACTTGTGAGAGTTGACGTCTCTCATCTGAAGCAAGCATAAGACAGTATGTAGGGGGTGGTTGGTTATGGGGACAAAGATGGCAGGAGAGGGAGAGGGAGCCACCCACTGTCACTGGCCTGCAGAGCCTGCAGAAGGCTGTGAGCTGGAAGGGAACATTTCAGAGGTTAGCGTTTATGTGCATGATTTTTATACTTTTCTGTATAATGTCAATGTGCTATATAAGGGCAGTAATGGGGATGACAGTATCCAAAGGTTTAACCCCACCTTTGCCTAAGAATCAGAAGATGGAAGTATTCACTGGGTGAATGGGAAGTAGCTAGTGTTCTTTAGACCTGAAATGTAAGTCAAAGTGAAACACAGCGCATTTTCAGAAAGGAGCTTCCCCGAGTAGAGAATCTGACGTTGTTCCATGATAGACCCCTCCGTCTACACGCTCTCCTCCAACTAGAGATGCCATGAAATGAAGAAGGATGGGGAAGTCAAACAATCATGCCTTTTGCCTGGGAACTGTCTCCTGTTGGTCTCAGCCTGTTGATAGTGATGCTATCAGCTAGGAATGCCTGGGGTACTCATCTGGGCCATATCACCTGTGGCGAGCCCCAGACATTCCCCTGACCAGAGCCAACGTGGTGGCTGGACCAGCCCTTGTGGTTCTTATTATGATTGCCAGACGTACCTCAGCAACAACTATCAGGGAACTCTGAAATAAAAGGTTTATTGCTCACAAGTCCTGGAGGGTACACAGTAAGGTCCTGGGGAGGGAGGGAGAGAGAAAGAGAGAGAGAGGAGACAGGGCAGACTCGAGGTTCTGCCTTTATTAGATCCCAGGGTGGAGTGTCTGGGGTTTTGCGGGTTCACTCTTTACGGTCGAATTTAAAACAAGAGCAGGAATTAGGGCGCGGGAAGGGAAAAGCAGGGTAACTCAAGTGGTCAGTTATCTGGGTCACTCAGGACTTTCTAAAAGGGGAACTTGATGGGTAGGTCTCCTTCAATGGAACAGAAAGGCCTAAAAGAAGATTTGCAAGGTGCCCACAGCCAAGTCCTGAATAGTAAGTTTGAAACAGCGTGTCATGCTGGATGTTTATTAAAGAGGAAGTAGAGAATGCTCACTTTGAATTCCATGCCACAATCCAATACTTTCTGCACAGAGCACAACAATTTTTCCAACTGGAGAGGTAAGATTCTACAGTCAGGGAAAATCTCTTTTAGCTACAGTTCCTAGTGTCTCAGGTAATGCCTCAAAACCAACCATCCCCACACAAGAAAAGGCACATCCCAGCAACTCACTGTGACCGCTATTGACCAGGTGGGACTGGGAAGGCCCACAAGAGGAGTCAGGTGCAGTTTGGGAGATAAGGAAATGGGGTGGCACAAGCACTTCTAAAGGATGAGGACTTCACACTCAGGAGCACGCTAGGTTACTAGATGAGCTGGCAGACACTACCAGGGAAACCGGCCAACTGGCTAGTGGAGGACAGGGCCGTGCCCAAGGAGGGAGCGTCCCCAGCCCTCTTAGCAAGGGTTCTGAGCCCTGGCTTGCCCCTCCCTGAACTCTAAGTCTAAATCTGACATCCCAGAAAACTCAGCTCAAACACACCCCTCACCAAACTTCCTTTCTTTGTCCCCCATTAGTGTGTCCAGAACCATTTCCTAAAAGCCCTCAAACACCTTCCGGGTCCTTTGTCTACTCACTGTCTCCCCCTTGGGGTGGTGAGGTCTTGGGGACACAGCCCTTCTTCCCTTTCATGCCTCTCACCGGTTCCAGCATAGTGTGTGCACAAAGCTGGTGCAAAGCAACATTCTTGCTCCAGCCTGAGGCATGTGGGCTGACACCGGAGCATGGGACCAGGGCTGGTCAGTCAGAACCCCCCTGGGTCCTATTCCCTAATCCAGCTTGTTCAATGGAGAGATTTTTGAGCCATTTCTTTTCCTTTTCTTTTTTTGTATTTTAGACAACATTTATGGTGATTTTTTTTTTCTGATTACAGAAGTAATATATGATCATTGCAAAACACTTAGAAATACCAAATAAAACAACAAAAATAAAAATTGCCTGCAAGCTCTCCCTCTACCCTGAGATAACCACTGTTAACATTTGGGGATATTCAAACAGATTTTTAAATGGGACTGTACAATTTTTAAGTCTGTGCTTTGCACTTAATATGTCATGAACATTTTTGTTTAATTTTTTTTTTTTGCTGGGAAAGATTCGCTCTAACATCTGTTGCCAGTCTTCCTCTCTCTCTTTTTTTTTTTTCCCTTCCCAAAGCCCCAGTACATAGTTGTATATTTCAGTTGTAGGCCCTTCTAGTTCTTCTATGTGAGCCATCACCACAGCATGGCTACTGACAGGCGAGCAGTGTGGTTCTGCACCCAGGAACCGAACCGGGGCCACCGAAGCGTGCTGAACTTTAACCGCTAGGCCATCAGGGTTGGCTCTGTTTAACTTTTTTAATATGAAATATATCATATATATGGGAAAGAGTCTCAAATGAAAGTGTTCAGTTTAAAGAATAATAATGCACACCAAGTACATACCACTCAACTTAGAAACAGACACTACCAGACCTTCAGAGGCCTTTGTGCCCCTTCCTGATCACATAGCCACCACTTCCCTACCCAAGAAGTAGCCATGATCCTAAATTTTGTGTCAATCATTCCCTTGCTGTCATTTTGCCACATATTTACATATGTGAATCTTTAAACAGTATATGTTTTAGTGTTAGCAGTTTTTAAACTTTAAAAATAGGATCATGCAGTATGTATTTTTACATGCCTTGCTTCTTTTGCTCAACATTATATTTGGAAATTCAGTAACATGAATGAAGAGCTCTGGTTTATCCATTTGGATTGCTGTACATTATTCCATTATATTTCACACAATGCCTTTATCCCTTCTCCTGCTGATGGACATTAAGCTGTTTCCAGTCTTTTGCTATTATGAACAATGTGACATGCACATCTCCCAGTGCACATAGGCAAGTTTCTTAAGCGTATACACCTCAAAGTGGAACTGCTTTGTCCTATGGCACATGCATATACAACATCACCAGGTAAGGCCAATCTGTTTCTGAAATATTTGAACAAATTATACCCCCACCAACAGCGTATGAGAGTTCAAATTTATCTACATCCTCACCAGTGCTCGGTAATGTTAGACTTACACATTTTTGTCCATGTGCTGGGTAATAAAATAGTATCTAATTTGGGGGATGGGACCATTCTTATCTTTGCCCATTTTCTTCACTGTTCATATTGTGAACCTAACACACATACACAAAAAGTGCACAGAACAAACCTTATAGAGTTCAATGATTCATCATCAAGCAAGGACCCATGTGACCATGGCCAACCCCCCAGAAGGCCTCTCCTGTCTCATCTCTCCCATCGTTCCTCCCCTCCAGAGCACCAAAAGCTCACCATCTCCCTCACTTTTTTGTAATCATGCTTTCAACTTCATACTTTTACCATTTACACTATAGGGTAGTTTTGCCTGCTTTTGAAACTTGATATAAATGGAATCAAAAATAGTTTTAGTACCTGGCCTCTTTTGTTCAAAATTGTGAGATTCATCCATACTATTGCATACAGGTATAGCTGATTCATGTTCACTGCTGTACAATAACACATTACATGAACATGCTGCCATTCATATATTTATTCTCTTTCTGATGGACATGTGTATTGTTGCCAATTTTTGGCAATTAAGAGTAATGCTGCTATGACATTCTGTACTTCTCTCTTGATACATGTGTGCATATTTCTTTTGGGTAGAATACACCTATCAAATGGAGCTGCTGGGTCCCTGGATCTTCAATTTTACTAGATAATGCCTAACCATTTTCCAAAGTGCTCGTACCAATTTACACACTCACCGGCACTGTACAAGAGTCCCCAGTGCTCCACATCCTGCTGGCTTACACTTGAAAGTTTTAGTCTTCTTTTTTATTTGAGGAAGATCAGCCCTGAGCTAACATCCACGCCAATCCTCTTCTTTTTGCTGAGGAAGACCGGCTCTGAACTAACACCTATTGCTAATCCTCCTCCTTTTTTTTTCCCTTTTTCTTCCCAAAGCCCCAGTAGATAGTTGTACGTCATAGTTGCACATCCTGCTAGTTGCTGTGTGTGGGACGCCACCTCAGCATGGCCGGACAAGCGGTGCGTCGGTGCGCACCCGGATCCCAACCCAGGCCGCCAGCAGCGGAGCGTGCGCACTTAACCGCTAAGCCACGGGGCCGGCCCCGTGAAAGTTTCAGTCTTTTTCATTTTAACCAGGTAAGTCCTGGAGGAGATACTTCCCCCAAATGAGGAATTCAGCCAAGAAACAAGAGAAGAGGGCATCTAACACAGAAAAGAGAGGAAGGGAATTCTGAGATGATAGGAGAAGGATGTCCTAGCATGTACATACCGAGCATATACAGACTGCCTGTAGATCGACTGGTCTAGATTAAAGCAGCAGACAGAGGCTCAATGGAACTGTCTCTAGGAAGAAAATAAAGCTGACAGAACACCTGATGGGTAGGATCATATTCAGAGGATGTTTTCCATTCTCTTGGGGAGACTGAGAAGGAATTAGAGACAGGGACACAGGACATTAAACAAACAATAAAATAAAACAATTATAACTTCAGAATAAAAGACAAAAAATCATACATAATACATAGTTCTGTTGAACATGTGGTTTGCAAATATGTTTTCACAGTCTTTAGTTTGTCTTCTATCCTCTTAACAGGGTCATTTTTAGCACTAAAGTCAATTTTTGCTCTCATACTTTGGTGATACTCTAAGAACTCTTTGCCTAGCCTAGTCTTAGATCCTAAAGATTTTCTCCAATGTATTTTTAAAGGTTTTATAGTTTCATTTTTACATTTAAATTTATGAAGCATTTTCAGTTAATTTTTGCATAAGGTATGAAACTTAGGACAAGGTTGATATTTTTACCTATAGATGTCTAATTGCTCCAATACCATTTGTTGTTATCTTTTCTCCATTGCTTTTGACCTCTGTCAAAAATCAGTTGGGCATATTCGTGTGATTTCCGTGTTCTCTATTTTGTCCCATTGATCTATGTGTCTATCTCTCCACCAACCACACAGTCTTGATTACTGTGGCTATACGTCTTGACATCAAATAGACTGATTCCTCTCCTTTCATTCTTCTTTTTCAAAATGGTTTCTTTGCCTTTCCACACACACTTTATTTTATTTTTTTATTTTTTGTGTGTGTGAGGAAGATCAGCCCTGAGCTAACATCCATGCTAATCCTCCTCTTTTTGCTGAGGAAGACTGGCTCTGAGCTAACATCTATTGCCAATCCTCCTCCTTTTTTTTCCCCAAAGCCCCAGTAGATAGTTGTATGTCATAGTTGCACATCCTTCTAGTTGCTGGATGTGGGACACGGCCTCAGCATGGCTGGAGAAGCGGTGTGTCAGTACCCACCCGGGATCCGAACCCGGGCCACCAGTAGCGGAGCACACGCACTTAACTGCTAAGCCATGGGGCCGGCCCCTCCATACACATTTTAAAATAAGATTGCCTATGTCTAAAAAAAAACCTTTCTGAGGTTTTTACAGAAATTGCATTAAACCTGCATATCAATTTGGGGAGAACTGATATCTTTACTATGTCGAGTCTTCTAATTCATGAACACAATATGTCTCTCCATTTAGTTAGATTTCCTTGATTTATTTCATCATCATTACGAGTTTTCAGTGTACACGTCCTGTACGTGTTTTGTTAGATTTACAGCTATGTATTTTTTGAGTGATTGTAAATAGTATTATATTTTTAATTTCAGTGTCCATATGCTCATTGCTAATACAGAGAAATAGAATTGAATTTTGTATGTTCACCTTGTACTCTGTGACCTTGCTGAACTCACTTATTAGTTCTAAGAGGTTTTTTCCCTTGGGATCTTATATGTAGACACTCACATCCTCTACAAATGAGGCTAGTTTTATTTCTTCCTTCACGATATGTATGCCTTTTATTTTTTCCTGCCTTATTGCATTTGGCTAGAACTTCCAGCACTATGTACTACGTTGAACAATAGTGGTGAAAGTGGGCATGTTTGCCTAGTTCCTGATCTTAGGGGAAAAGCATTCAGTCTTTTACCATTAAGTGTACTGTCAGCTGTAGTCTTTTTGTAGATGCTCTTTTTCAACTTGAGGAAGTTCTCCTCTATGCCTATTTTTCTGGAGATTTATTTTTTTTTAATCATGAAAGAGTGTTCAATTTTGTTAAATGCCTTTTTCTGCATCAATTGACATGACCAGGTGATTTTATTCTTTAGTCTGTTAATTTGGTGGATTAAATTGATTGATTTTTTACTACTGAACCAGCCTTACATCCCTGGAATAAACCCCTCTTGGTGATGATGTGTAATTCTTTTTATATATCCTGAATTCTATTTGCTAACATTCTATTAAGAATTTTTGCATCTATACTAATTAAGGATATTGGTCTGTAGTTTTCTTTTTCTGTACTGTCTTTGTCTGGTTTTGACAGCATGGTAATACTAGATTCATAATATCAATTGGGAGGTATTCCCTCCTCTTCTATTTTTCTGGAAGAGATTGTGTAGAAATAGTGTTAATTCTTCCTTAAATGTTTGGTAGAATTTTCCAGTGAAACTATGTGGGCCTGGAGATTTTGTTTGGGGGAGTTTTAAAATTATAAATTCAATTTCCTTAATAGTTATAGGGCTATTCAAACTATCTGTTTCGTATTGTGTGAGTTATAGTAGTTTGTGGTTTTCAAGGAATTGATCTATTTCATCTAAGTTGTTAAATTTATTTGTGGAGAGTTGCTCATATCATTCCCTTATCATCTTTTTGGTGTCTGTAGTTTCTATAGTAATATCCCTGTTTCATTCCAGATATTGCTAATTTGTGTCTTCTTTCTTTTTTTCTTGCTAGAGGTTTGTCAATTTTGTTGATGTTATCAAAGTGTCAGCTCCTTTTTTCATTGATTTTTTCAATTGTTTTCCTGTTTTCAATTTCATTGATTTGTGCTCTTACCTTTTTTATTTCCTTCTTGCTTTGTATTGATTTTCTCTTCCCTTTCTAGTTTCTTGAGGTAGGAAATTAGGTTATTGATTTGAGACCTTTCTTTGTTTCTTATGTATGCATCTAGTGCTATAAACTTCTTTCTCAGTATTACTTTAGCTACATCCCACATATTTTGATATGTTGTGCTTTGTTTTCATCCATTCTGTATATATTTTAATTTCCTTTTGGACTTCCTCTTTGATCCATGGATCATTTAGAAGTGTGATGTTTAACTTCCACATGTTTAGAGATTTTCTTCATAATAGCAAAGAAAAGCTATGATATGGCCAGAACTTCCATGTTAAAGATGAACAAGATGAAAAGACAATATATGGTAACTACACAAATATCCTACAGCAAGAAAAGGGGAAGGAGGGAGGACATAAAGAATCATAGCCTGTAAACAAGACTCTTCACTATTATAGTGGTTTTAGAAAACACAGAAGCTTTCCTTCCTAATTGCTTTTTTCCTATAGGTAATGTGTCATTTTTCTGTGGCAGCTTTAAGATTTTTTCTTTGTCTTTAGTTTTCCTAAGTTTGACTATGACGTGTCTTGGTGTGGATTTCTTTGGGCTTATCCTGTTTGGCTTTGCTCAGCTTCTTAAATTTGTAGCTTAATGTCCTTTGTCAAATTTGGGAAGTTTTCAGCTATTACTTCTTCAAATACTTTTCCAGGCCTGTCTTTCTGCAACTCCAATGACATGAATGTTAGACCACAAGTCACCAAGGCTCTGTTCATTTTTGTTTTCAGTTGATTTTCTCTCTGTTGTTCAATCTGGGTAATTTCTATTGCTCTGTCCTCCTGTTGACTGATTCCTTTCTCTCTCCCCTTCATTCTGCCACTGAGCCCTCCACTGAGCTTTTCATTTCAGCTATCGTGTTGAGTTCTAAAATCTCCATCTGATTCTTCTTTATATCTTCTATTTCTTTGCTGAGGCTTCTTATTTATTCGTTTCAGGAGTGTTCATAATTGCTCTTTGAAGCATTTTTATCATAGATTATAGATGAACACGTGAAAGTCAAAACAATAAAACTGTGAAAAAATAATATAGGAGAATACTTTCATGTCTTTGGGGTGGGGAAACACTTTTTAACAAGGCTCAAAATGTGTTACAAATAAACAGATGACTGATGTGTTTGACTATATGAAGTTAAAAACTTCTTTTCATCAAACAATATCCATAAAAGAGTAAAAATAGGAGATTTTACATGACATGTGAGTGACAGAGGACTCACATCCAAAACAAAACAAAACAAAACCTCTCTCTTAAAAATAAAGAAAAAGACAAACAACCCAATATAAAACATTTGGTAAGGAGCCCCACCACAATAGTAATCTGAGAAACGTAAATCAAAATCAATGAGATGCCATTATACGCCCACTGGAATGGCTAAAATTGAAAAATAATGACAATAGACAATACCAAGTGATGACAAGGACGTGAAGCAACAGGAGCTCTTTTACACTGTTGCTGGGGGTGTGAATTGAGACAACAACTTTGGAAAACAGCTTGGCATCATCTACTTAAGTTAAAGATTACTACCCAATCTAATATAATATCTAACAAATATTTCAATTCTAGGAATATATCCAACAGAAATGCATGCAATGGTAATAAAGAACATGTGCTTGAAAGTTCATAGCAACATTACTTGAAACAGCCTCACATAGGAAAGTGCCTGAAGTCCATCAACAGTGGAATGGACGAATGAATTGTATTACATTCATATCATGCAATATTACAAAGCATGAACATGAATGAACTACAGCTACATACAACACGAGTACACTGCACATCATAATGTTGAATGCAAGAAGCCAAACACAAAAGAAGAAATACTTCTATTTAAATGAAATTCCAAAAAACAGGCAAAATTAAACTATAGTGTTCAGAGATGCATGCATGGTTGGTACAACTATAAAGAAAATGAAAGATGTGACTATCATAAAAATTAGGATGGTGGTTGTCTTCCCTGGGAATGGAGAGGCAGTGAACTGGGAGTGCATAAGGATGGTCTTGTGACGCTGGGGATGCTCTGTTTCTAGACTTTGGTGGAGGTCACATGGATATTTGCCTCATGATAAATTTCTGAGCTATATATTTTTGTTTTGTGCACTTTTCTATGTGTTTTATATTTCTCAATGGAAAAGGTTAAAAACAGATGGGCTTTCTTGAAAATAAATAAAATGTAAAACTTAAAATAGGAAAAGAACAAAAACAAATTAATAGAAAATAGGAAAAAAGAAATTTAACAAACATAAAAAGTGAAACTAATGAAATAGAAATAAAGATGTTAGGGTGAATAAAGCCTAAAGAAGATTCTTGAATAAAGAAAAAAAATAGACAGACTCCTGGTAGGATTGATTTTTTAAAAAGAAAGCAACGCAAACAACATTAGGAATGAGAAAGGAGCTTTAACTATAGATATAGTAGAGATTAAAAAAATATGGGCAGCTCTATAGCCATAAATTTGAAAATCTAAAGGACATGGATAATTTCCTAGCAAAATATAAACTATTATAATAAGTCCAAAAGATGCAGTAAACCTAAAGACCAATAACCATAGAAGATATTGGAAAGTACAAAATGGCATTTCAAGGTGAGTTCACATTGACCTTTAACGAAAAGATAATTCCAGATTTTAAAACAATTTCAGACCAAAAGACTAAGAAGAAAACACCCCAGTTATCTTTATAAAGCTAGCATAACCTTAACAGCAATTCTGAAAAACAAAAGGCTCCCCCAATAAAAGGCCAATTTTTCCTTTCAATAAAAAAAACAAATATTCTAAGCAAAATATTAACTAATTGAATCCAACGCTATATTAAAGGAATTAAGTTCCATGGCTGTATTAAAAAGTACTCTTGAATGCAAACTACATAACCCAAGTCAAAATGCCTTAAACAAGAAGGAAAATTTATAGATTCATAAAACTAAAGAGTCCAGGGTTTGGAATTCAGGCATGGTGGCAACCAAGTGCTCAAACGTTATCAATGCTGTCTTTCTCAGTCTCTGGCTGCCCTTTCCTTAGGGTTGGCCGTATGCTCAGAAGGCATCTCCTGAAAACACACCCAGGACCTGGAGACTCATAACCTGGAAGCTTAGCAGCCTTGGTGATAAATGTGTGTGTTTTGATTGCTCCAGCTCCAAGCCTGGTTGGCCAGAGCATCCCAATACATTTTTGATGGACACGTAGAACAAGGGAGAAATAAAACTTAGTTGTGTTAAGCATTATGTATTAATTTGTTTCCATAACCTAGCTTACCCTGACAAATACCCAAGGTTCATTTTAGAAACAGAATTCTAGAACAGTGGTAAATCTATCCAGAAAATTTTTTCCATCAACAAATTAAAAGAGAAAAACCATATGACCTTATAAATGGATATCATACAACCAGAACATAAAATTTAGCAGGCATTCATGATAAAAACTCTAAGTCAATTAAGAATAGGAGAAAACTATATAAACCTGACAAGACTTTTGCCACAAATCAAAAGCAAACATCATTTTAACCGGAGAAATACCGAAGGCAATTCCACTAAGATCAGGAGTGAGACAGAGCTATCCACGATCATCACCACAATTCTACATTGATTTAGGGGCTTTAGCTAATGTAATATGATAAGAAAATATTGTAAGCTGTGTAAATATTGGAAAAGAAAGAATTGTCTTTCTTTTCAAATGACATGATCAATATCTTAAAAAACCTGAGATTGTACTAAAAATGACTGGAATTAAGAATTATTTGTTACATTGATTATAGTAAATATGATACTAGTAATAACGAATTAAAAATAAAAATGGCAAAAATATTCTATTCAAAGTAACAACAAATATAAAATACTTAGAAATAAATTAAACATGAAAATTAAATGACCCATGTGAAACTATTTATAAAATGTTATTAAATGGCAAAAACTCAGGTATAGTAGATGTGCGTCATTCTATCTGGCCACCCACTACCACGGAGCCCTCCTCCTCAGTTTGGGGAATCCCTACCTTATGAGTCTTCCACCTTCTCCAGAAATGCTTTCCCAGCCTGCCTTTCAGCAGGAGCGGGCAGGTGACCCAGGTTCCACCCATGGGACACAAGACGCCTTCACCAGACTTTAGGTGGGAGCTTGGGACACAAAGAGGCATGCACTGAACAGACTTCATTCTGGCATTGGGAGTAGCAGATGCATGCCATTTCCAGAAGGGCCAGGAACTGAGGTTCTGGAGGCAGTGTCCAGAGCCCAGGGTCAGCGGGTCAGCAACACACCCAGTGGTGATGACAAGGTCTTTCCTCAAAGCAGTTCCTTGTTATGATTTGGAGCATCATTCTTTCCCTGGCTTTATAGCCTCCAAACTTGGTTTCTGGCCATCCTGGAGACTCTGTGAGCCATTTGGGGTCCTATAATAATTCCCTCTCCGTGGAAAATAGCTTGAGTTGGTTTCCTCACAACTCAGAACTCTGACTGATGACTGACTGATACATATGGCCCAAATCAGCGGAGGTGCACAGCCTGCTCCTAAATGGAAAGCTGCAGTATCCTAAAAATGCCAATCCTTCCCAAGGAATGCACATGTGTGCCGGAATTTCAATCAGAATCCCAATGGAGTAGATGGAACTGAATGAAATTATTTTAAAGATTTTACGGAATAATAAATGCGTAAGAATTATCCAAAAAATTTTTAAAAGAATAATAACGGGAGGAGTAGATGCTTTAACAGATATTAAACTTATTATCAAGATGCTATAATCAAAATACTAAAGTAATGGCTTAAAAATAGATAAGATCAGTGGGATAGATTAGTTTCAGAAATCAGACCAATAATCTACAGAAACTTAGTATATGAAAAAAATAGCATTTCAGTTCAGTAGGGGCAAGATAGACTGTTTAATAAAGAGTGCTGGCATAATAGGCTATTCATCTATAACTGTCTCAAAACATATAAAGATAAAATATATTTGACTAAATATATTTTAAGAATCTAAATTAAAACAATAAAAATAAAGGAAAATTTAAAAGAATGGTTGCATAAACATGGAATGTGGAGTCATTTTAAAAGCCAAGAAGAATCTCAGGAACTATAGTCTCAAACAAAAGACAAACCAGGACAAAGTCTCGGGGATGCTCTGGCCATCCAGGCCTGGGGCTGGAACAATCAAAACACAACATTCCCCACTGAGTCTGCTAAGCTTCTAGGTTGTGGGTCTGGAGCTCGTGGACATGTTGCCAGGAGATGTGCAAAGAGTTAAATCCCTAATAGCATTAGAAATGAGAAAGGGCCAAAAATACAAAGCAGAGGGGATGAAACATGAGAACAAAATCCTAGGAATAACTTGGGCCAGTAAATTTGAAAAAAATAGAAAAAATAGATGATTTTCTATGAAATGATCAATTAATGAAATTGGCACACATAAAAAAAAAAAACAGATTTAGAAAAACATGAACTGACTATGACCCATGGAAGGAATCTTACAAGGCAGGAGCTGAGGACATCA
This sequence comes from Diceros bicornis minor, assembly GCF_020826845.1. NCBI lineage: Eukaryota > Metazoa > Chordata > Mammalia > Perissodactyla > Rhinocerotidae > Diceros > Diceros bicornis. Next base: position 79,121,856 of record NC_080744.1, read on the forward strand.
GTGGTCTGACTACGTGCCGTCTCCTTTAGATGCACAGCTGGGATCAAGTCCTTAATTCCCCCTCCTCTCAGAGACTCTACTAGAGATTCCACATCCTGGAGAAGAAGTCCAGTTGGAACAGCTTGGTTCTCAGGCCTGCCTCTCGGCTGAGTGAGCACTGGGCACCAAGAATGCACCAGTGTAAGGGATGTATGCCCCAAAAGAATACAGGCCAAGTGGCCCTCCAAAAAGGCTCCTCTCATCTAGAATCTAATCAACTCATAAAAAGAAACCATAAGAAATGTACCAAATGGTTGTTTTCCTTTTCTTCTTCCTAGAGAACTACATAAGTAAACAAGAGTCAAGTTCCACTCTGGCAAGTTCATGCCATGCTCTGACCCTCGGCACGCAGGCAGGGGTGGGCGGAAGCACCTCCTTTGGATTGGGAGATTGGGAGCATTGCCTTTGGCTTCAATGTGTCCCTTTGCTGTTATCAACTGGACAAAGTCCAGTTCTCCTGATCTAGTCTGTTCTCCCCCATCTCAAACACATGCAAGGAATTATTTCATATGATGGCGTCTCTATCTCGGTGTTAACGACTGAAGGGGCTTATGTAAATGGCAAGACAGCTTCCTTGGGGAAAAGGAAGGCAGAGGCTGGGCTTGGCCGGAAAGCAGAGTTTATCAAGTCAAATAACCCTTCAGTGACCCCAGGGAATAGACATCAAAATAAATCTTTTCCACCGGTTATTTCACAGAGTTTGTGATCAATTCTAAGCAAAATTCTGGAACCCTCCTAATTAGTTCTCTGACCTCGACATCTTGGTGTGCGGGAGGCTGATAGATTTATTTCAGGAGTGCCCCTGTGTGTTCGGGTCACTGGGAACGACACAGCAGAGCTTTGCAAATGAAGCCACGGTAATTTTTCATGAATCTCTTTGGAGCATTTAAAAGCCAGCCTGCCTCCCCTTATTTATGGCCCATCAGCTTGTCTGGGAGTAGAAAGGGCTTACACAACAAAAAGAGAGGGATGCCCCTTCCATTCTCGTACAGAAGCAAAAAGAAACAGATAACGTGACCTTCAGAAACTCCCAAAAGGAAGGCAGCATAGGAGGCTGAACCTGGAGGTCAAGCAGCTAGAGCCTGGCGGGAGGCAGAGCAGGATGCGGGGCCGGTGGCGGGAGGGCGGGGGAGGGGAGCTCAGGGGGGCAGCCTGAGCATCCCGGGGAGCTCAGGAGGCAGACCCTCCTTGAGGGGGACGAGCCTGCAGAGACACGGAGGAAGCAAAGTGTGGGGGACACAGTTTGACCCACTCGGGTCCCATCTGCTACAGAGTGACCCAGGACAAGCCAAGAACCTCTCTGGGCTTCGGATTTCTGGGGTCACAGTGAGCATCGCATGAGGTTACGGAGGCAAAAGTGCAAAGTGCAAATGTTGTTAGTTGTTGGTGTTATTCATTTTATTATTTTAATTGGAGACTAGGTTTGTAACAAATCACCCCTATTTCTGAACACTTCTAGGATTCTACCACTTTCACAGACATTCTCACTAATTTGGTGACAGCTGCCTAACCCAGTGACTCGGCTCACCTAGTCCTGGCCCTGCTTATCCTGAGTGACCCCTCTGTCCTGCAGCATCCCTGCCGATGGCAGTGGGGGGTTCCCAAAACACAGCCCTAGTGATGTGGGACTAGATAGCTCTCGTGCTGGTGGACACTCAAGACACTGAATGACCCTGGTAAGACCCCAGAAACTCCAGTGACGGTGCTACAGCATGACGAACCCTGAGAACATCATGCTGAGTGAAAGAAGTCAAACAAAAGGCCACACAGCGTGTGATTCCATTCATGTGAAACGTCCTGAACAGGAAAATCTAGAGAGACAGAAAGTAGATTTGTGGTTGTTTGGGGCTGGGGGTGGAGGTGGGAATAGGGGCATAGTGGGGTGATAGCTAAAGGGTCCAGCCTTTCTTTTTGAGGTGATGAAAATGTCCTAAAATTGTGGTGATGGCTGCACCTATTGGTGAATATACTAAAAACTACTGAATTGTACACTTTAAATGAGTGAATAGTATAGTATATGAATTATATCTCAATAATACAAAAAAACAATTACCACATTATGATTATTACCAATTTAGTTTTAAAGGTTTTAATCTCTTCAACGTTCTGCCAAAATGTTTAATATTCACGTGACATGAACGATAGAAAATTTGAGACCAGTGAACCCTACCTTCTCCACCACTGTCTCCCGGTGTGACCTTGTTGGGAGCTCAGCACTGGGGTGGGGCTCTCTGGGCTAGATGACAGCGGACCACCCACTTCCTCCCGAGGTGTCCAAACCCATTTGCCACAGCAGCTCTTGCAGCCAGTGCCCTTTCTTGGCCTCTCAGGCTCTTCTTTCCTCTGGAGGCACCAGGGACCGGGACACCTGTTCATACCCAGAGAGGTAGTGAGTCCCCACCAGGCTTGGGGAGGCAGCAGGCCAGTCACTGGGGGGGGGTCACCCCATCTTCCCCACCAAGCCAATGATGGCGCGCCCCATGCCAGCCCCTTCTGGCCCGATTCTCCCCCAGGGACCTACAAGCCCCAGAAGGCATGTTTCAGGTGAGCTGCCCCTAGGCGGGAGCAGGTGGAAGCCTGTCCTTCCAACTATGGCTTGACCTGTGACTCTGTCCTCTGAAAATACAGAAATAGCTAAGTCTCAGCAGTATATTTTTTATTGAAATATATTTGACATATATCACATGTAAGTTTAAGGTATATAACATCTCAGCTGTTTTTCGGTATATCCGTGGCTCGGCCTCAGCTGGTCACCCACCCTGGGGCAGAGGGAAGTAATAACTTCTGCAGAACCGTCCTGCCCCCCCAGCACAGGGAACAGCCCCATGGAGGAAGGACCCCAGGTCCAACTTACAGACCTGGGTACCACAGCTTTTCTGGGAATTAAAAAGGCCAGTTCCTTCAATTCTCATCAACATTTAAGGACTCAGACAAGAAAATAAAATCTCTGAGACCATAAGCCAAGCAAACATCTAACGGCCGAGAGGGACATCCCACAGCACATAGAACTCTGCCCCTCCTCGGCCCCCACCGCATTCCAGATGTGGAAGGCTTCAGATTTCCCGTGCTTTGGACTTCACAAGGTGGGCCTCAGCTAATATTTCTTTAGAGAAAACGATCCTTTTAAAATGCAACCACGTAGTATAACAACTGATTTAGAACATTTTCTCTGAGAGTAATAAATAATGACAATAACTATTAATCATTAGCGACAGATTTCCTACTAATTTTTATTTCTTGGGGAATGTTTGGGATTTTTTTTAAATTTCACAGTCTGAACCTTGAATATTTTGAAAGAAAATGCAAAAAATAGTTAATAGGTATAAACATATAGATGAACTGAGTCTACTTCATCTTAGGATCTTGAAGTAGGAACACCTTTTTCATTAGGGAGGTTTATTCTTAAACCAACTCAGTTACTGTGATATCTCATAAAGATGGATTTATCCTTGGAAAAATTTTTCATGTAAATTCATCAAATAATCTAAATATAAAGTTAGAAATTCCTAGATTCTTAAGAAACATAAAGTGAAATTACCTATGTCACCCGCAGGCTTTAAAGGTGAAAATCTCTTTTAAAAATGACTTTTATTCAGTACTGAAATAAATATAAATATTCTAAAGTGAAGTTTTTCCAACTGTCATATAAGCTGATACAGACACAAGTATATTTACTTAACACTGTAAGCTGACACAAAATTGCTGCGTTGTGATGAATAATTAGTACCGCTACTGTGTCATAACAGTTATTGAACTTAGTGTGAGCCCGGCACTGTGTTAAAAGCTTTGCATTCTCTGTTATCACCCCTCTTTACAGACAAGGAAACTGAGGCTCAGAGAGGTTAAGTGACTTGCCTGAGGTGACAGAGCTGGGCAGTGTCAGAGCCAAGATTGAATCCAGAACTTGGACTTTTCAGTCCACACCATCTTTTCCCCCTATTGCCTGCGTTTCAGACACACCAAATTGCTTACATTCCGAGACAAGCTGAGACCTTTCAACTTTGGCCTTTATTAACAGTGTTGCCTCCCTGGACTGCCCTCTCCAACCAGTCCCTTTCAGGAACCACATTCCTCGAGGCCCAGCTCAGCTGTCTCCTCCTCTGTGCAAACTTTCCTGATCTCCAGGAAACCAGTGTCCTCTCTCCTCCCAGACTCGGCTGCTCATTTCTTGATGCTGGCACTCACTTTAGTTTGCTTTATGATGGTATTTTAACTCTACCTTTTTTTTTTTTTCTTTTTAAAAAGCTGTTGTAGAATCCTTGAGAACTGGGACTCGCTTTTGTGTCCCCCACAGTTGGGATGGCAAACGGTGGACACACATCCTGTCATTTCTCCCTCTTTTGCTCATGGTGAACACAGCTTTCCCGCTTTTCCCCCATAGATTCCAGATACAGCCTCAGAATCCTACTCAACACACTGTTCCTGGCACTTACCACCAGATGATAAAAACAGGCACTCCAGGTGAAACCTACTTGCCACAGTAGACATGACTATTAAAAAAATGCTTCTGACCAAATGTACATAAGGATACCATAAAATGTCGATGCTTACTAAGGGAGAATTAGCTTATTCCTGAAACATGCACGATCTACTTTGAAATGATTAAGTAGTGCTGGCATGCAATGAGGCCTCCATGTGGTCTCCTCACCTCCCCAGCAGCTGGGGGAAGCGATTCTCCCCTCTGTGCTTCTGCACGAGGTTACACCCCAGGTTTGGGGGCGGTACTAGCACACAACAGATGTCAGATTCCTAAGCAAATGGAACGTGCACACACTCCCGGTGGGAGTGAATTAGTACAAACCACTCTGGAAAACTGTTTGTCAGCATTTACCAAAGCTAAACATATGTGAACCCTGTGACCTAGAAATTTCATTTCTAGGCATAATCAACAGAAGGGCATAGGGATGTTCATCAGGAGATGTGCACTGGAATATCCACACCAGCGCCACCCTCACTAGCCTCACACTGGAAATAGCCCAATGTCTATCAAGAGAAGAAAGGGAAAATAAACCGTGGTGTGTTCATACATCGAGAAACTAGGGCTACTTGCAATAATCTAACGAACATGTTGAATGAAAGAAGCAGGAAACAGAAGGGTATGTAATGTATGATTCTATTTATATAATGTTGAAAGCCAAAAAAACTCTTCTGTGTTGTTAGAGGCTAGGATAGTGGGTACCCTTGGGGAGGGTGAAAGACTGGGAGAAGGAATGACTCCTGGGCTCCTGGGGATGCTGGCGATGTTTTAGTTTTGGATCTGGTGCTGGTTCCATGAGTTTGTTCATACTGCAAAAAGTCACTGAGCTGAACACTTGCCATGTGTCAGGAGGAGACCTTCAAGGGATGGTGGGGAACCAAAAAGAAAGCTGCATTTTGATTTTGGCTCCTCACACGCTGTTTCCTCCACCTGGAACATACCATCTCACACTGTTGCCACTACCAGAGGTGAGGAATGCAGGGCAAGGATGGGTTTTCCAAGACTCAGGACAAGCATCCCCTATTCTGAGGAGCCTCCTCTACTCTCCCCAGAGGGACTGGGTACCCCTGAAACTTGACCTTCCTGCTCCCCAGGTGTGTGTCCGTCAGGGCACTGGTCCTGCTGCAGGGCACTCTGCTCAGTTGTCACTCCATTAGAGTGTAAACTGCCCCAGGACAAGGGCTGCCTTTCTCATCTCTGCATCCCTAGGTGCTACGCAGGGCCTGGCATATGGTGGCTGCTCACAGCCGACTGTGAGATGAATAGATGGATGAAGAGTTATACTAAAAATGTGGATGCAGAGGGTCATTTGGTTAATTTGACTGGATTTTAAAGACTTTAAAGAGGCTTCATGTTAATTATGTCTTCTATTTTCTGTATTTTATGATGCTTTGACCTGATCCTGGAAAGACTGCCCCTTCCAGGGCTAGTTAATTCTCAGATAGTAAACAACTCACCTGAGAGCCTGCCTTTCAGATGCAAACCAGCTAATCCAGAACCCACACTCCCAACCACCTCCTTTATCAAACTCACACACCAAGCCAATAACCCCCCTGCCCTAATCACCCCAGGGCCAGGTACCTGACACCTAAGGATCACCCCTACGGCCAAGAGCCTGCTGACATTATTCAAACTAGACAACCCTAAACTTGCTCAGAGTACCTACCCTGCCTCCCCATTCCTTCCCATGAAAACCACAGTCAAGGCTTGTGCCCACGCTTTCCTTCTGCTCCCCATGCCTCCTGACTGACCTGGTGCTTCCTCGTGTGGCCTTGCGTGGGGTGGTGTGCCCACTCCTCTTGGTAATAAACTCTTCCTTCAAGGCAGTTGTTGCTGTGTCTGTCATCCTACCATACCTGGTTAAAGCAAACCCCAGGTATACTTTAAAGCAGGCTTGCAACATAAAGCATGATAAGTCCTTCTCTAACCATCTGTCACCTTAATTCATCCCGTCTCTAAGTATATTTTCAATAAATACCTGTGCTTCCTGTATCAATGCATGTCCTAGAGTGAAACTCATGGGGATTGAACGTGTAAGTATCAAGTAACTCCTGATACCTAAGATCATAGGATGTAATAGAAAATGCTCTCTTGTAAAATATGCAGTTATTCAAATTACTACATAATAATGGGAAAAGTAAAAATCAAAATATATCTCCAGTCTTAGGGATCCCTCAGATAACTTCTGCATTTTGTTTTTATTACTACTAAAGTTTGTTTTGTAGTAAAATAGCAAAAATATGCACATTATCCACTCTGCAGTAAAGCTAAGGGAGAGTACTGGTGGACTGTGATGACGGCCATGCTGTGCTGTGCTGCAGGTGCCCCTGACCAGCCCTCAGACCTGCTCACCGTGTGCTGTGATAGGAAGTACCTGCCAGGACTGGAGGAAGACAGGTGCCCAGCTTGTGAACCTTCATGTGATGGGAAGGCCACTCACTGGCCCCCACTCAGGCCCTTCCAGCATGGCGCCTGCCACCATCCTAAGTCCCTCCCTGACGGGGGCTGAGGTCCTGGAGCAGCCTGGGAGCTGAAGGCATGGGTTCAGTGGGCACAGAACCCATGGGTTCATCAGCGCCTGATGGCCCGGGCCAATGAGGTTGCTCCAGAAGCCTCTCTGTAGCATGGGCCCCAGCCCCTGGTCCAGTGACTTTAAATCTATGTTTTGCTTCACCTCGCAACACTTTATTACAAATCTATTCTGAGAAAATGGAAAAGGAAAGCTTTGGTTGCGTAGAGACTGGAGACAGCAGACCGTGGTCTGCTACACTTGATGTTCAGTGGCCTGGTGGTCAGCCCTGACTTCTGGCACTTATTTGATGCTGTGGGCTGGGCAGCCTGCAGGGCTGGCTTGGTGTCTGTGTGTGCTGCACTTCAGCACCACCCCCCCAGCCTCAGACGCTCAGGTGGTCCCAAGGCAGGGGCCTGACTAGTTTTCATCTAGCACATGTGGATTCAGAGAAGCCAGGACCCTAAAGGTCCCCATTAGGCTTGTTCTTCCGAGTCCTTCCATGCTCATTAGAACTTAAATTTCCACCTTTAAACTGATAGATTTTTTTGTCCCTACATTGCTTTCATTATGATATTTCACTCTGTCAAAGAAGCTTGGCAGTTATGACTGATCAATGTTTCCGAATTCCCCTTTTCATGTAATTAAAGGACATGGAACACAGGCACGTGACACAGGAAATGCATTCACGCTGCTGACGAAGGTGCAGAGCTGTACCGCTCTTTGTTTTTAATTGCGCTTTGGCACATGCATCATAGGGTCGCTGGGGAACATACATCAAAGAAAATCCTTTAAAACCCAAATCTGATGAGAATCCAGGGTTTTGTACTTTTATTTGTGTGTGTATGTGTGTGCGCGTACATATCTATAAAACATTTAAGGAAAAAGTTATCTAATTCCACAAGATAGGACTCTCTCAAAGCTTTTATTATATAAATCATACAATTAAGCCTTATAACCTTCCCTGACCTTTGAGGGGAAAAAAATAATACCCGCTTTTCATTTATATCATCGGATGTTTCACATTTATTCAGTCTTCGTTTCACTGTATTCTATCTATTTGCTAATTTAGCTGTTGTCTCTGCAACAGATGCTCAAATGATTTATGAAATAGTAAATCTAACAGAGGCACAGGCTTTTAATTTTTCACGACGTGTGCCATCCAGAGAGAGAGAGAATCTAAGGAGTGTGGGAAGCTGAAGGTGCCAACTGCAACATTCCTGCCAGGAAGGCAACCGGCACGTGAGAACACCGAGCCAGAAACACAAGTCCTCTTTGAAGGTTATCTTCACGGGACTTGGCAAGTACGTCTACAGTCTTGGGAATTTTTACAAGACCTTTTTGTTCAAACGACACTTTCAAGGACAGCATAAGTTGGTGAGTTATGAATGTTCACACCAGCCTCCCCTCGGAACAGGAGTTGCTCTCATCACAGGAGACGCGTGGACCTAGTTGCACTCAGGGTCCTCTTTTGGACCTGCAGGGGAGGGGCACCGCCTGCGTCTCCTTCTGAGACTCCTGTTGTTAATTATGTAGACTTGCATTTTTAGACTCTGAAATTTCATTAGTTAGCGCTCTAATCAAAGCAGAGCTCTACGTGGCTGGCAGAAACGGAGGAAGGGCTCGAAACGACCATGCCAGTTAACAGGAAAATGAGGGGCGCTTAGCATTTTTCTTCCAGAGAGACCCAAGTAAGAATGTTTGTAGCAGCAGTGTTTGGAATAACAGAAAAACTGGAAAGAACCTAAATGAGATTCTGTGGCCAAATTCACTTGGGAAATAGTGTTTTAAAAAATTAGATGGGACTGTCTCCTGCATGGCTTCTCAGACTTTCAATATTCTCGAGCGTGTAGCCACTCTCCAAGAAGAGGATCCAGCATGCTGAGTGGACCCATCCCTCCCCTCCATGCCCCGCTTCTTTCTCTTACTCCTTCATTTTAAAATGACATCCATTCAGATCTTACACAACTAATGCTCAGGAGAAGTCACTGGGAGAAGTGCAGAAGGAGAAGTTCAGGGGTGGCTGGGGGGCCTGCTCTACCCTCCAAGCCCCTCACTTTAGAGGGACAATGGTGGGGCCACCTGCTCATTCAGGTTCAGCCCCACTTGGAACCACTCTATTTCCAGACACAAATGCCTGTCGACGAGTATCTGTTCATTCCTAGAACATAACATAAATATCAACCAATAAAGAAGAACATATTTATTAGTTTTAAATTTTTTCTGGTCTCTAATATAACGTAACAGTATGTGATAGTCCCGTGACCTTCGGAGTTAAACATGAAAAAGCACTGCTCATAGCGTTGTTGTGTGTTTCTAGGTACAACTGAAAAACCCTACCACAGCACGAGATGCCTTGCCTGCCCTTAACAAGTCATGATCAGTTCACCAGTTTCAGTGGTGTGAACACATCAAATATGGGGGGGTCAGATGAGAACAGAGGGAGGAAGGACTGCCAACTGGTCACCCTTGGGCAAATGGACGGTGATTTTTTTTTTTTTTTTAAACTTTCTTTTAATCTTGGGAGGGCTCACATAGTATTTGAGGGTAAAATTGGGGAACTTCACATAAAAACCTCAGTTCCTAGCTTTTCTTGAAAAGTTTCCAGTTACAGGCTCACTAGGCCTTTGGTGGGAGCTGCTCCCTCAAGACAAGCTTCCGGGTTCCAGGCTGGAGTGAGTTTGCATCTGGCTTCGCCCTCAGCAGCCTGTGGGTTTCTGTTTTCTCCTCTCTGCAGAGTGAGGTGCCCTCCTCCACCTGCTTTCCATGTTCTACAATGTGGACTCCTCTCCCATCATCTCCATCCTCACTCCCTTTGCCCTTGTGAGTTTGTTCCTTTTCTACTCTTTACTGACAGGCTAGTGGGGTTCTGGAGAAGCAGACACAGGTGCATGGGCTGAGGCAGCTGTGTGTAACTGGTGCTCCAGTCAGGTCAGCTACTAACACCCTTGAGAACGGGCCAGTTTCAATCACCATTTTTCCTTCTAGAGACCACACTTCTAGCAGGTATTAGAGGCCTGCTAAATACAACACTGGCCCAGCAGGCCTGGCTGCAGTGGGTGCCTCTGGGGCCAGGGTAAGGGGCAGAGGGGGCAGAAGGGTCACCTGAGACGCTGGTCCTGGAGCACCTGAACCTCCAACTTCCTCCCCAGCCCATGTAGGGGGAGGCCTCATCCCTCCACACCTTGGATACCTCAGCAGGATGCAGACAGGCACTTTGGAGAAGGCACAGCTGGCAGAGGACTGAGGAAGGTGGAGAAGTCCCAAAGAGGATTAAGTCAAGTCTGAAGCCTGCCCACTCCCAGCTCTGTCCCCAAACATAGGTAGCCCCAGCTGTGTGCTTAGAAGACCAAAGAGTCCAGCCCAAGAGAAAACAAACTACATGTGTTGACATTTGCAGGTCTCCCAAGAAGTGCTAGATGATATAGCAGGGTCCACATTGTTGGGATAGACGATGGTTAACCTTCAAGTTCTTGCTACATTTCCATGAGAAACTGTGGGAGGCAGGATGGTGAATCAATTCTACCCACAGCTTACCCACATCTACGTACAGGGATGAGGAAACATCATCCAACAGTGGCTGGAGACTGGAGAAACAGGGAAAAGGTCACAAAGTGCCCCAGCATGAAGTCACATCAACAAAACCACCAGAGGACAGCACAGCGATCTCCGCACATCAAGTCCAGTGGAGAGGTCTCAGGGTCTGAGGACCACGAAGTCCACACAGAGGGATACAGAGCAAGGGCTGAAGCTGCGGGTTCTGAGGACCTCGGCCCCTACACCCACAAGCTCCAGCTATAGGGCCTCCTTCCTGTTCTTCAAATTCCTGTTTTGGGGGGAGGTTTTTGATTAATGTTTCAATCTCTTTACTTGTGATTGGTCTATTCAGATTTTCTGTTTCTTCTTGATTCAGTTTTGGGAGGTTGTATGAGTCTAAGAATTTATCCGTTTCTTCTAAGTTATCCAATTTGTTGGCATATAGCTTTTCATAGCATTCTCTTGTAATCCTTTGTTTTTCTATGGTATCTGTTGTAATTTCTCCTCTTTATTTCTGATTTTATTTATTTGAGCCTTCTCTCCTTTTTTCTTAGTGAGTCTGGCTAATGGTTTGTCAGTTTTGTTTATCTTCTCAAAGAACGAGCTCTTAGTTTCATTGATCCTTTCTGTTGTTTTTTTTAGTGTCTATTTCATTTATTTCTGCTCTGATTTTTATTATTTCCCTCCTTCTACTGACTTTGGGCTTTGTTTGCTCTTCTTTTTCTAGTTCTTTTAGATGTAGTTTAAGATTACTTATTTGAGATTTTTCTTGTTTGTTGAAGTAGGCCTGTATTCTGTATTGCTATAAATTTCCCTCTTAGTACCGCTTTTGCTGCATCCCATGAGTTGGTATATTGTTTTTTTTTTTTTAAAGATTTTATTTATTTATTTTTTTCCCCAAAGCCCCAGTAGCTGGTTGTATGTCATAGCTGCACATCCCTGTAGTTGCTGTATGTGGGACGCGGCCTCAGCATGGCCGAAGTGGTGCATCGGTGCGCACCCGGGATCCGAACCCGGGCTGCCAGCAGCAGAGCGCGCACTTAACCTAAGCCACAGGGCCCGTCCTGTATATTGTTTTCATTTTCATTTGTCTCCAGTTATTTTTTGATTTCTCATTTGATTTCTTCATTGATCCAATGGTTGTTCAGTAGCATACTGTTTAGTCTCCACATATTTGTGACGTTCCCAGTTTTTTCTTGTAGTTGATTTCTAGTTTCACACCATTGTGTTCAGAAAAAGTGCTTGATATGATTTCAATCTTCTTAAATTTATTGAGGCTTGCTTTGTTTCCCAACATACGATAAGATAGATCATGATAATGTTCCATGTGCACTTGAGAAGAATGTGTATTCTGCTGTTTTTAGATAGAATGTTCTATATATATCTATTTGCCTCGGGGCCTTGTCCCTGCTGTTCCTATGCCTGAAAACCTCCTCCCTCCTTCCTCACAAGGCTGCTTCCTTGCACTGCTCAGGCCCCAGCTCACAAGTCATGTGCTCAGAGAAGCTGGGCTGCGTCATCACATCTCCCTGCTTCTTTCCTTGCACCACTTTTTGTTGTCTGAACTGTCTCCTTTGGTTGCTTGTCTGTCAGCAACCTCTCCTCTTAGAACACGAGCTGCACACAAGGAGGGAGCAGAGCCAGGACTTGACTGTCTTGTCATTGACATGTCCCTGGCACCCAGAACATGCCAGACATGTGTCTCTGGCTCTGTAAAATGCATTATCCAGTGAATGAAAGAATGAATGAATGTACACAAGACAGATAAATATTTGTATAGAACCATTGTTAGCTTATTTTAAACATAGCAATTTTTATTTTGCTGAAGGTGTTTTCTTTGCTAGGAAACTTTGGGGCTTGGAATCAACTTTCAAATTGCTGCTTTAGCCATGAAATCTGTTTACCAATGATAATGGCAAATTCACATGAAGATGAATTAAAACAGAATTGTGTTACTACAAAGGTAAAAATTCTGTGTGATAGTGACAAACCATAAAGAGCAAATGCTAAATTTCTTGGGAAGCCGAGAAAGGCCAAGACTATTCCTGACCCATGATTAGTAGAACAAAAGCTACACCTTTCAGCAACAATGGAAACCATGAAGAAGACGATGGCTGACAAGACCTCCGGTGGCGCTGTGTACTTTCAGCCACATCTTCCTTCATCTTTGAAGCCAGGCATTTCCAACAGCCCACGCTTAAGGCCGTGTCCTCTCATAATTTATTATTCATCATGATGAAGCTAAATCAGGGTTGCCCTGGTTACTGTGGGGCTCGTCTGAGGGCTGTGGCTACATAATTGGTGTTGGCTTGGTTACTGGATACTTTCAATTTTGAGATTAGAGTGCTGGTGATAAATGCAGCTACAAGCCTCAAGAAAAAATTCTAACAGGCTTTGGAAAGAATGAGATAGTTATAAAATTAATGTCCTCCTCCAAAATGTGCCATTGAGGGTCTCAACCTGTGGTCCTGACAAACCTGGCAATAAAAAATAAAATAAATGGCTCATAAAAATAATAGATGACTTTTTAAAAACAATAACAAACTGAATCACAAAACTATTAATTAGATTATTTTGGCTAATTGATTTGAGCTGTCACACACAGAATGTGAAGTTTGCTGTGAAGATCCTGCTCAGAGCAGCATTCAGCAAATGCTTCCTGAGTTGCTCCCATGGTCTCATTCTGGATCCCAAGAGGAGGAAGAGTTCTGAGGAACAGCAGCTTGGAGGGCTGGCTAGAGGGAGAATGATAGGGATGTGGCCTAAGAACAGAGTTTCAAAAACAAAGAGAGAGTAATGTCTTGAGCACGCAGGAGGAGGACTGGATGGTCAGAATTCAGCCTGGGTCCCTCCTCAGAGGCCCAGCACCCTCACACCTCTGACGTCAGGCTGAGAATAAGGGAGAAGGATTACTAGCCTACGGAAATCTGAAACATGTTTCTGAGCATCTAGGGATCGGTGCCCTGTGTTTGGAGCGTGGTCTTTAAGCTGCCTGGAGCTAACATGGGGCAGCTGCAAGGCAGTAAAAGTGAAGAAGCAGGGGCTGGTCCAGTGGTTAAGTTAAGCGGTTAAGTTCGCGCGCTCTACTTCGGCGGCCCGGGGGTCGCGGGTTCGGATCCTGGGCACGCACGGATGCGCTGCTTGTCAAGCTGTGCTGTGGTGGTATCCCATATAAAGCAGAGTAAGATGGGCACAGGTGTTAGCTCAGGGCCAGTCTTCCTCAGCAAAAAAGAGGAGGATTGGCATCAGATGTTAGCTCAGGGCTGATCTTCCTCACACACACACAAAAAAAGTGAAGCAGCAGCGTATTTAGGGTGAGAGGGTCTGCGATGTGGCCTCTCACACCTACACTCATGAGGGACATGAGGGGTCCCAGAATTCGTTTGTGCCCCAGGTGGCCCTTAGAAGAGATGGGAGAATCCCAAAACAGCTAGATCTTGAGGTAAGACCCTGGTAAGGATCTCAGACATCATTAATTGATGCCAGCACCGGCCCACCAGCAGGCTGGGCTGGGGTCCTCATCAGTGCAGGCCAGAAAGGGCTCAGAGGACTTCACAGAACAGGCACCGCCCTGCTTGCCCCCACTGCTGTGATGCTATATCTGCTCCCCCCACACCTGGATGCCACCAAGAATAGAAAAGGAGAAGATGGAGAGGAAAGAAGTGCTGAAAGGCTAAATACCTTCTGGAAAGAGACAGAGTTAATCTTGGAGAGACTGTTTTAAACTGATAGAGACTAAATCATCGTGCAGTGATAAGAGTCATATTTATTTTTCCCAAATCAGTGGACACAGGCCAAGTCAAGGTGAGTTACAGAAAATGAGGAATGCATTTCTGCAGTTCTGAAGCATAATGTGAAAATATGAACACACCACATAAAATATAAGTCAAAGAATTGAGACCAAACACCTCTCATAGACGAAAATATAAATAGGCTAAACTTACCAAATTAAAGAAAAAAGAAACCTTGAAACTATTACACTAAGTGAAATAAGCCAGACACAAAAGGGCAAATATTGTATGATTTTGCTAACATGAAGTACCTAGAGTCATCAAAATCATAGAGACTGAAAGTAGAATGGTGGTTTCCAGGGGCTAAGAGGAGGAGAGAATGGAGTGTTAGTGTTTAATGGGTACAGAGTTTCTGTCTGGGATGATGAAAAAGTTCTGGAAATGGATAGCGGTGATGGTTGCACAACAATGTGAATGTATTTAATGCCACTCAATTATATGATTAAAAATGATTAAAATGGTAAATTTTATGTTAGGTGTATTTTACCACAATAGAATATAAGAAGAAAAAAAGACTCTCACCTTTATAAGCAGATTAATATACCATTTAATTATTAATTCATAAGTGCAATCAAGAAAAAAAAGCCAAGATGTATAAAATTATCAATGATTAATAGATAAAACCTTGCATACAGAAGAACATAAGAGATAAAAATATATTAAAATATTATAAAATATTTATAAAAGAATACTATGAACTGTTCATACTCATGACTTAAAAAAAAATGATCCCAAACCCAAATAGATCACAAATATGAAAAAATGCAAAAACTGCCAACTAAATATCCTTCAAACATCACCAGTCTTAGACACTTTGATTGATGAATCTTTTCAAAGGGTCATGGAACAGATAGTTCCCATAGTCTTTATACCATTACAGAACATAGAAAATGAGAGCACGCTTCTCAGTCTTCCCAAACCACTGTAATAATGATTTATCCTGTTAATAAGCTACAATTCTTTATGTCCTCCTTCCTTTCCCTTTTCTGGCTGTAGGATACTTGCATGTTTGTCAAATACTGTCTTTACATCTTGCTCATCCTTAACATGGAAGTTCTCACCATATTGTAGGTTTTCTTTGCTATTATGAGGAAAATCTCTAAACATGTGGAAATTAAACAATATACTTGTAAATAATCTATGGATAAATGAGGAAGATTCAAAGTAAATTTTAAAAAATACATAGAACTGAATGAAAACAAAATACAACATATCAAAATATGTGGGATGTAGCTAAAGCAATACTAAGAGGGAAATTTATAGCACTCTATGCTTACATAAGAAACCAAGAAAGGTCTCAAATCAATAACCTAATTCCTGCCTTAAGAAACTAGAATAAAAAAGAGCAAAATCAACCCAAAGCAAGCAGAGGGAAGGAAAGTATAAAAAGCAGAAATAAATGAAATTGAAAACAGAAAAACAATTGAGAAAATCAATGAAGAAAGAACTGGTCCTTTGATAAGAGCAACAAAATTGACAAAACTCTAGCAAGAAAAAAGATAAAAGACACATATTACCAATATCAGAAATGAAATAGGTATCACCACAGACTCTGCAGACATTAAAATCATGATAAGGGAGTAATATAAATAATTCTACACATATAAATTTGACAATTTAAATAAAATGAATCAAGGCCTCAAAAAACACAAACTACCACAACTCACCCAATATGAAATAGATAATTTGAATAGCTTTATAACTATTAAGGGAATTAAAGTCAGAATTTTATTTTATTTATTATTTGTTTTGTGTGTGAGGAAGATTAGCCCTGTGCTAACATCTGCCAATCCTCCTCTTTTTTTGCTGAGGAAGATTGGCCCTGGGCTAACATATGTGTCCATCTTCCTCCACTTTATATGGGACGCCACCACAGCATGGCTTGCCAAGCGGTGCATCGGTGCGTGCCTGGGATCTGAACCGGCGAACCCCAGGCCACCGCAGCAGAGCGTGCGCACTTAACCGCTTGCACCACCTGGCCGGCCCAAATTCAGAATTTTAAATCCCTCTTAAATCTCCAGGCCTAGCTAGTCTCACTAGAAAATTAACACCAATTCTACACAATCTCTTCCAGAAAAGAGGAGAGAAAACTTCCCAACTCATTTTATGAGGCCATTATTACCCTGACACCAACACCAGACAAAGACAATTAAAAAAAAAAACCAAGAGACCAATATCTCTCATGAACTTAGATGCAAAATATCCTCAACAAAATATTAGCAAACCAAACTTAACAATGTATAAAAATGATTATACACCATGCCCAAGAAACATGTATTCTAGGTATGTAAAACTGGTTAGCATTAGAAAATCAATGTAATCCACCATATCAACAAGCTAAAGAAGAAAAATCACGTGATCACATCAATTGACAGGAAAAAGCATTTGACAAAATCCAACAACTATTCATGTATCTCTCAGCAAGTTAAGAATAAGAGGGAATAATCTCATTTAAATATACACACACACACACACACACACACAAAAAGACAAAAAATGTACACAAAAACTCTACGGCTAACATCACATTAATGGTGGAAGACTGAATGTTTTCCCTTCAAGATTGGGAATAAGGCAAACACATCCACTCTCACCACATTTATTCAACATAATACTAGAAGTTCTAGCCAGCGCAATAAGGCAAGAAAGAGAAACAAAATGCCCACAAATTGGAAGCAAATCCCAAAAAATCTATCAAAAAACTCTTAGTACTAATAAACGAATTCAGCAAGGTCACAGGATACAAAATAAACACACAAAAATCATCACGTTTCCATATAGTAACAATAAACATGCACATGCTGAAACTAAAAACAAATATCATTTACAATCACTCCAAAGATAACAAAATATTTAAGTCTACACTTAACAAAACACATACAGGATCTGTATGCTGAAAATTATGAAATGCTGATGAAAAAAATCAAAGATCTAAATAAGTGGAGAGACATACCATATTCATGGATTGGAAGACTCAACATAGAAAGATGTCAATTCTATCCAAATTGCTATATAGGATTAATTTAATTCCTACTAAAATTTCAGCAAGATTTTTTGGAGACAGAGAGAGCATATTCTAAAATTTACATGGAAAAGCACAGCCTGTAGAACAGCTAAAACAATCTTGACAAAAAAGAATAAAGTAGGAGGAATCACTCTACCCAATATTAAAGCTTAGTCTATGGCTACAGTAACCAAGACAGTGTGATATTGGCAGACAGTGTGCCCACTGACATATAGATCAATGGAATAGAACAGCAAACCCAGAAATAAACCCACACAAATATTCTCAACTGATTTTTTTACATAGGTACAAAAGCAATTCAATGGAGGAAGGATAGCCTTTTCAATAATTGGTCTGTGGCAACCAGATAATCATAGGCAAAATAAAGAACCTTGACCTTACCTAACCTCACATCTTATATAAAAATTGACTCAAATGAGACTTAAATGTAAAATGTAAAACTGTAAATGGGAGAAAAATGTTCAGGATGTAGTTCTAGGCAATTAGTTCTTAGTTTTGACACCAAAATCATCATTTGTAAAAAGAAAAAATTGATAAATTGGACCTCATCAAAATAAAAAAGTATTATTCTCTGAAGAGGTTGAAACAAGTTATAGACAGGAAGAAAATATCTGCAAGCCACAGAGCAGACAAAGGACTAGTATCTAGAGTATATGAAGAACTCTCAAAACTCAACAGTAAAAAACATGGAAGCCAATTAGAAAATGAGCAAAATATATGAACATTTATTTCTCCAAAGCACATATACAGATAGCAATAAAGCACATGAAAAGACGTTCAACATCACTAGCCATCAGGGAAATGCAAAATAAAACCAGGACATATCACTACATATTTATGAGAATGACTGAAAAAAAAATTGACAACACCAAATGCTGGTGAAGATGTGCAGAAACTGGATCACTCATACATTGCTGATGGAAACGTGAAATGGTACAGCCACAATGGAAAACAGTTTGGTATTTTCTTATAAAACTAAACAAATAATTATCATATAATACAGCAATTATATCCTTAGATATGCATCCCAGAGAAATGACAACTTATTTCACACAAAAACCTATGCATGAATGTTCATAGCAGCCTTATTCATAATAGCTAAAAACTAGAGATAGCCCAGATGTCCTTCCACAGGTAAATGGTTACACAAACTGTCATACATGCGTACCATGGAACAGTACCCAACAGTTAAAAAGGAACAGACTACTGAAACACACAACAACTTTGATGAATCTCCATGGAATTACACTAAATGAAAAAAGCTAATTCCAAGTGGTTACATACTACATTATCCCATTTATATAACATTTTGGAAATGACAAAATTTTGGAAATGTTGGACAGATTAGTGGTTTCCAGGAGTTAAAAATGGGGTAGAAGGGAAGTGGGTGTGGTTACAAAAAGGTCAGCATGAGGGGTGTTGAAATAGTTCAGTATCTTGACTGTGGTGGTGGATACACAAACCTACACAGGTGACAAAATTGCATAAAACTTAACACACATCCTCTCACACCCACACAGCCAGCCAGACAAATGAATTCAAGTAAAAATGGGGAAATCTAAGTAAGATGGGTTGATTGTATGAATGTCAATATTGTGGTTGTGATATTGTTACCATTGGGTGAAACTGGACAAAGTGTACAGCAGATCTCTCACTGTTATTTCTAACAACTTCATGTAAATCTACAAATTTCTCAGTAAAAATTTCAATTAAAATTTTTTAAAATTCTATATTAGCAATCCTAATCCTCCTCCATTTCTATTCTAGAAACAAAGCATTTGTGGGTGACATTTCTATAGATGCTCATTGTGGAGTAGTATTCAATATAAAACAACTCTTGTATCTATTTTCACAGAGTTCTTGAGAAGAGATTTTTCAGATCCAATATCTAGGGAGTAAAAGCAAGGGCTTTGTGGTTATTCTGGCTTATATAAGTTATCCGATTGATATGAGATAGAATCGTGCTCCTTCCTCATTTCTAAAATAAGAGGATTAACTATAGACAATTTCTAAATTTCATTCTTGCTCTATAATTTTATGTGTTCATTCATCACTCTAATCTCCAATTTTCTCATTCGCTATCCACCATGAAAAGTGTTAATGTAGAAAAAGAAACAAGCAACGCTGATTTGTAATTTGCTCTTTTGTCCACACTTTCATGCATTGTTTTGCTCTAAATCTGAATGCATTTTTTTAATCCCCTCTTAACAACTAGGTCTAGTCATGTTTTAAACCAAAACATTTCATTTTTTTTCTTATCCCTGAAAAACTACTTTGTAACAACTTGAGAGGTGACTGGGGTTAGGGATGGAATGAAAATGTGGATAACTGCATAACCCTTTTTGAAATACATATTCCTACAAAAACACTGGATGCTCCACTCAATTATAAACTGTAAAAATGATTTGCTACCCAAACTAAATAAATTTGGGACTGACCTATTGTTTTGAGTTAATTTCACTGCCTCCACAAGTTAGCTATGAACAATCAAGAGTGGAGAGAGTTAACTCTAAACAGTTTGCATAAAGGTCTAGATGATTTTTCCAAGTGACTCAAAATGCATGAGAAAAAACATCACAGAGGCAGATGCACATACAAAGACAGGCATAACCACTGTGATAACTAAAGCTCATTGTCAAGTAGAATCAAACACAAAACAAGTCTATGAGAAAACATCCTGGGGATGGTGGATTATGAAACCCTTGCTAATACTTTTGTCCTGACTCAAAAGATAACATTTGAGTAAGGTTGCAGTATACTTTAAGTATTTACACACAGGAGAAAAGATCTGCTTTTCTTTCATTATTCATTCATTAACTTTTTTTCCTCCCTCTCTCCCTCCTTTCTCCTTTTGGTGCCAGAATTTTGGACAAAGGAACATGAGCAAAGGGGGAAATAAAATAGCCAGGCTGGGCTAGGATGGAGTAGGCAGGGTGGGGGAAGTCGAAAAAGAAGAGGGTGTACAGGTAAAAAAGACATGGTGTGTTAATGGATGGAGCAAGAAAAGAATGACTCAAAGGAGACTCCAGTACAGAGGTGTGCTGGTAAATGTTTAACAACTGACTCTTCACACCAAAACTTATTCATATATATGTATACATGTATAAGCTAATTATAAATTTTAATAAAGGATTTGCAACAAGCAATTGACAGTAATAAAAATACAAAAATCTACATACTATACATAACTGTACACTCTACACACCTATATGACTATGAGTTATACATCATAACTTCAGTGTGACTTGCTATTTCTTTTTTAAAAACAATTTATTGAGATATGTCACATATTATACAATTTTCCCATTTAAAGTGTACAATTTAATAGTTTTTAGTATATTCACAGATATGTGCAACCATCATCAGAGTCAATTTTATGTAGTTTTCATCACCTCAAAAAGAAACCTATACCCTTTAACTATCACACTCCTTCCCCCTTCCTCCAGCCCCAGGCAACCATTAATTTACTCTCTGTCTCTATAGAGTTCCCTATTCTGGACTTTCATATGAAAGGAATCACATAATATGTGGTCTTTTATGACTGGCTTCTTTCACTTAGCATAAGGTTTTCAAGGTTCATACATGTTGTAGCATGTGTCAGTACTTCATTCTTTTTTATGTCTGAGTAATATTCCATGGTATGGATATACCACATTTTGTTTATCCATTCATCTGTTGATGGACATTTGGGTTGTTTCCACCTTTTGGCAATTATGAACAATGCTGCTATAAACATTTATGTACAAGTTTTTGTGTGGACACACATTTTCATTTCTCTTAGGTATATACCTAGGAACGAAATTGCTAGGTCATACAGTAACTCTATGTTTAATCATTTAAGGAACTGCCATACTCTTTACCAAAGCAGCTGCCCACCAGCAGTATTGCTACCAGCAATGCACGAGGGTTCCAATTTCTCCACATCCTCCCAATTCTTGTTGTTATCTGACTCTTTGATACTAATCATCCTAGTGAGTGTGAGGTACTATTGTGTTTTCATTTGCATTTCCCTGATGACTAATGATGTCAAGCATCTTTTCAGGTGCTTATTGGCCATTTTTACATTTCCTTGGAGAAATGTCTGTGAGATCCTTTGCCCATTTTAAAATTGGTTATCTGTCTTTTTATTACTGATTTTAAGAGTTCTTTATATATTCTAGAAACAAATCCCTTATCAGATATATGAGTTGCAAATATTTTATCCCATTTTGTGGGCTGTCTTTTCACTTTCTTGATAGTGTTCTTTGAAACAAAATATTTTAATCTTGATGAAGTCCAATTCATTTATTTTTTTCTTTTGTTTCTCATGCTTTTGATGTCACATCTAAGACATTGTAAATGTCTTTGTAAATCCAATGTCCTGAAGATTTACCCTATGTTTATCTCTAAGTGTTTTAAAGTTTTAGCACTTCCACCTAGGTCTTTGATCCATTTTTAGTAAATTTTTGTAAATGATGTATGGTAAGGGTCCATCTTCATTCTTGTGCATATATCTATCCAGTTTTCCCAGCACCATTTGTTGAAGAGACTATTCTTTCCCCATTGAATGCTTTTGGCACTCTTATTAAAAGTCATACCATAGATGTTTGGGTTTTTTACTAGACTCTCAATTCTGTTCCATTGATCTATATGTCTATCCTTATGCCAGTACCACACTGTTGATTCCTGCTGCTTTGCAGTAAGTTTTGAAATCAGAAAGTGTGAGTCCTGATAGTTCTTCTTTTTCAAGATTGCTTTGGCTATACTGGGCCTCTTTCCATTCCAGATCACTTTTAGAATAAATTTATCAGTTTCTACAAAGACATTAGTGGGATTCTGAGGGGGATAACTTTGAATCTGTAGATCAGTTTGGGGAGTATTGTGATTGCTATAGACTGAATATGTCCTCCCAAAATTCATATGCTGAAATCTAACCCCCAATGCGATGGTATTAGGAGGTGGGGCCTTTGGGAGGTGATTAAGTCATGAGAGTAGAGCCCTCATGAATGAAATTACTGCCCTTATAAAAGAGACCCCAGGAAGCTCCTTCACCCTTTCCGTGTGAGGACAAAGCAAGGAGGAGGCCATCTATGAACCATTAAGTGGGCTCTCACCAGACACTAAATCTCCTGGCGCCTCGACTTTGAAATTCTCAGCCTCCAGAACTGTAAAAAATAAATTTGTATTTTTCATAAGCTTGTTTTGTATTTCTTTTGTTAAATTTATTCCTAAGTATTTTATTCTTTTTGATGCTCTTGTAAATGGAATTTTATTATTTTCATTTTCAGATTATTCATTGTAAGAGTTTAGAAATATAATAGTTTTTTTGTATTTTGACCTTGTATCCTGCGACCTTGCTGACTTTTTTTATCCATTCTAATAATGTTTTAGTGGATTTCTTAGGACAACTGTATATATGTGTGTATGTATACATATATATCTCTCTTACTGGTTCTGTTTCTTTGGAGAACCCTGACTAATATAACACATTATATACTATTTCTACCATAAGGATACAATAGACATAAATAACCTCAAGATTATGAAATTAGTAAAATATAATTTTAAAAAGGAAGTGGTGAGTTTTGAATATAGATTACCTTTGTTTTTAATATAATGTATTTAATTGTAATCTACATATATATATTTTTTTTTCTGGGAAAGATTTGCTCTCAGCTAACATCTGTTGCCAACCTTCTTCTCTTTTTTTTTTTCCTCCCCAAAGCCCCAGTACATAGTTGTGTATTCTAGTTGTAAGTCCCTCTAATTCTTCTATGTGAGCTGCCACCATACCATGGCTACTGACAGACGAGCGGTGTGGTTCAGCACCCGGGAAACGAACCCGGGCTGCCGATGCAGAGCGCACTGAACTTTAACTGCTAGGCCATCACAGCTGGCTCTAATTTAGTTTTTAATAACAGCCATAACCAGATCACAAAATCTGATAATTTAAGAAGCCGCTCTCCCAAGCCATACAAGCCTGCTCCAGCACACCTCGTCTTTAGCAGATATTTCTGCACACAAAGGGAGGAAACAGTCTCCCGACAAAATCATAATCCCTTCTACATCTCTTAGATGGACTATGAAATAAGAATAAGGTGGAAATTATAATTCCCAAGTATATCATGCCTTCCTCCTTTGCTACCAAATGCTTTTCTTTTATCACCTGTCCTCCTGGGTTCCATGAAAAGTCCTTTGCTAGTTACTTTTAGGAAAAGGGGCCGCACTCTGGCTTCACCTACCAGAAATCATCCATCATACTTGGGAGGCACCCAGAGGGGAGAGGCTGAGATCAAGCTCTTCAATCAAAAATATAAACAGACAAGAAACAAGGTGGTGACCTGCTTTCCAGCAAAACGTTTGCCCAGGTGTCAGATCTCCCAAGGCCACCCTTTTTTTGTTCTGGGGGACACAGGTACATAGCAGAAAGCCTGGGCAGAGACGAGAGAGATGTCCAATTAGTGTGCAGATCACAGGCACAGCAGGATCAGGGATACCCAGGCTTTCCGGCTGACAAGGACATATTGCACTGTCCCTGCTGTGTGATGACTCTAATTAAAAAGATTTAGGGTCAGAAAAACACTGGTGTGGTCATGGGTAAGCACAACATAAGTCACGCTAGTGCTTACTCACAGGGAAAGATACTTCTCCCAGTTACAGTGTCTAGGAAGAGCTCGCATTTCTTACAAAACTTCATACTGTTTTTGCATCCCTTTATTGTGACATATAAGCTATGGTTTAGTTGCTTGAAATTCTTCTCTGTACAGGAGAGTTTTCCCCATGTATTCAAAGATTTACTGTGACCAAAAATAAACAAGATATATTCTTTACCTCCACTGTCCACTGCTTCTCATCCTCTCCATCTCTTTTAATTGTTAGTATAATTTTAAACTATGTAAAAGAGAAATTTAATGATTTACTAGTGGTTAAGAGCACAGGTTGATGCGAGAACCTGCTAGCTCCATGACTTTGGAAAAGTTACTTAACTCTCAAGGTCTTACCTGTAAAATGGGCATGAAATAGTACCTGTCTTCTATCTGTAGTTGTCAGGAGTAAATGAATGAACGTACGTAAGATGCTCAGAGCAATGCCTTGCACATAGCACGCGCTCACTGAATTTAGCAATCATCACCACCATCATCATCATCTTCATGAAGTACTTAGTTTTGTATAAAAATACTAAAGAGCACATTTCAATCTTATGTCTGAACATACATTAAAATAAGTTAAATATATACCTTTTATGAAATTTTCCACCTAAATTTCTATTTCTTGGCAATACCAAGTAGGTATTTCTTGGCAACACCACGTAGGACAAATATTTTAATTCACTCCATACTACAGTGATGGAAGTTATATTTGTTTTCTTTGTAATACAATTATCATCTGACTATATTCAAATTCACCGAAACCAAGGATGAGAATGCATGTTCGCTGTGGTCATGCCTGTGACAGCAAAACAGGGAGACGGCCTCACCGCCTCTGAGCACAGGGACACGTGGTGCACTGTGGGAAGCACGAGTAGTTGCCTCTGAAACAGTGAAGGACTCCCTCTGTACACGTCCACGGTGAAGTCTGAAATAATATCACTGAACAAGGAAAATGTCACAGACAAAAGTTTACAGTATAATCTTGTTTAAAGATAAAACTATATGTTTGTGCATGTACATTAATACACATGCATACAGAAAGGCCTGAACACCATCATAAAGTGATGGCCCGTGTGGCAGGGAGTGGGGGGGTGGAGAGTGAGACAGGAGACTTTCAGTTTTATTTCAATTTATGTATTGCTTACATCTTTTACAATGAGAATCTATTAATATTTTATTTCATATTAAAATAGGAAAACAGCGTCTTCTCATTTAAGACAAAATACTTAGGGACACTCATGATCTGCATTTGAAAAGCATTGTGTTATGCTTTCATTTAAAAACACAGTAAGAAAAGTATGGAACTAAATCTAAATCTTGTGCAGGATGAATTGAAAGAATTATGTCATAAAAAAATATTTTTAAACAAGTTTTTGATGCTATAATATTTCATTGCACAAGAAGACTCAAATTAAACAAAACATGATGAGGCATTTTGAAAACCAATAATGCTTTTCCTTGTAATTAAAACAGCACATTTACTTAAAATCCCAAAATGATTTTGCACCTTCCCCCAGGGCTCTCAGGAAAGAACAGTTGGAATACACTCGCTGATTCACTCCCACGCGCTCTGGGCCAGGAATGGCGCCAGGCCCTGGATGTATGACAAGGCACAACACAGATGTGGCCTTCTCCCTTGTGCCGCTTTGTCAAGTAGGGAATGATGGGGAAATGCCAGCATATGGAGGAAAACAGACAATGCCTAGAGAGAAAGAACAAGAGAGGTGGGGAGCCTCTCGGATAGGGTGATCCGGGAAGGCCCTTCTGCGGAGGTACCACCTACTCTGAATCTGGAGGGTGAGAAGGAACCACCTGTAGGCCAGGCCGGGAGGAAAAGCAACCCGTGCAGAGGCCTCAGAGCACCTGAGCAGCCTGAGGGAAGGGAGAGCCTGGGAGTCTAACAGCTGGGGACGCAGGGGTTGGAGGGAGGGGGGGAAGCCGAGGGGCAGCATGGGAAACTGGGAGGGGAACGCGGTGGGGGAGAAGGGTGTACCACACTGCGGAGTGGCGTGGGAAAAGCCAGCTGAGGGGTACCATAAAGTGGGGGGAACAGTGGTGGCAGCAGAGGGGCAGCATGGGAAGCTTAGGGGGGAAGCGGTGGGGGAGAGGGGAAGCAGGGAGGAATGGGCCAAGGGATGCCAAGGAGCACCACAGGCAGCCCCGGAGGAGGCCCAGGAGAAGCAGGCAAGGGGACGCAGGTGGGGTATCCGGGGGCCCTGTGGAAGGCTGGAGGAGCAGGAGGGGCCAGATCAAAGCAGGGACTCACAGGCCACAAGGAGCACTGCACCGCGCTCCACGTGCAATGGGAAGTACACAACTGAATTTCTATTTTAAGACGCTCTCTCTCTCTCCCTGGACACATACACAGACACACAAATATATGAATGAATTTTGAACCCAGCAAACTGAGAACATATATATATATTTTACACAAGCCCACAAACACATCCAAAAATGATTCCTGTATTAAGTAACTTAAATTTTTAATAGATTGTAAATAGTAGAAATTAAGAAGCCACATTCTCTCATGCAACAAAATTAGAAATAGTAAAAGGATAGCAAGATAAAAAACCACAAAAAGTCTAACAACTTAGAAAATTAAGAATAGCAATTCAAGTAATGCTTAGATTGAAGAGCAAAGCAAAAATGAAATTACAAACTATTTAGAATTAACTCAATGAGAACTCTGTATATCAGCAGTAGCCACAGGAAAACCTAGACAGTATTCCTACTGTCACTCAGCTACAAAAGGTAAACAATGAACAATATGTTCCTTGAGAAAATAGAAGGGATTAATAAAATAAATCAGAGTCAATGAAACAACTCATAAAAAGAGTAATCTTGACTGATAAAGCTATCAGTTGGTTAGTATCTAACAGATAAACTTTAAATCAGTGGAGAGAAAACAAAATGTAACATTAGAAATAAGAGAAGACATAGCAATCAATTAAAAAGCTTTTAAAGTTACAGCTTTATTGAGATATAATTCACAAACCATACAATTCACCTATTTAAAGTGTACAGTTCATTGGTATTTTTACAGTATTGTGCAGCTGCAGTCAATTTTAGGACATTTTTATCACCCCAGAAAGAAACCTCATACTGTTTCCCAACAAAAAAAATTTAAAAGCAGCCAAATCAGCACCCCAAAATGCAACAAACCTAGGTAATTTCTAGGTTATTTAAACTGTTTCAGAGCATAGATTAAACCAAAAGCTTCCAAGTTCACTCTGTACAGTAAGCATAATTCTGATACAAAAACTGGACAAGGATAGCACCAAAAGGTAAACTGTAGGTCAATCTCCTTTATGAATTTAGACACAAAACTCTTAAAATATTAGCAATTCACCTGAAGCATACTATGTACACCTTAAATGGACCCAGACCAAGGAGGGCCTATTTCTGTAATGCAAAGATGGTTCCACATTAGCAAATCTGTTAATGCAAATCACTACATTAATAAACTAAAGGAGGAAAGGTGTATGATCATCTTCACAGATGTTGAAAAGACAATGATAAAATTTGCATGCATTCTTGATTAAAAAAAAAATCTTAGAAAGCCAGGCTAGAAGGAAACGCCTTAAGTGAATAAGGGCACCTCTCAGAAGCTGACAGCAAACCTTACACTACGTGGTGACCCATTGGGTCAATCTCTTTCACTCTCAATCCCCTGAAAGCTAGGAATAAAACAAGGGTATAAAAAAGGACTGTTATTAGTGAAACTTTTTTCCCGTAAATCCTCAACATGAGTAAAGGGGGGCCTGGGCTGCTCCAGATTGACCTGGAAGAATGACCTGCAAGTTCTGTCTTCTCATGTCTCTGCTTTCTTGGACACCAGAGATCAGTGTAGAAATGCCTCCCTTGTCCAGTGGGAGTGTGCCTAGATCAGCGAAGCTGTGTGCTGGCATGTAGGCCTTGGACCTCTGTGACTACAAAGATGTTATAAAAATGCCTGGTGGAAAACGGGCTGTGGCTTTTGTGTCAGGGTTGCCCACAGGCACCTTGAACCTGTTCTGTGAGAGCAGTCCACACCCCACATGGGTGATGGGCAAATGAAGTGCTGGGTCTCCTGATGATGTGAAGATGCTCTCTCTTCTCCCTGCTGTGTCTCTTATCCTGTGTCCTTCTATGACGCTCAGTGAATGATTAGATTAAAAGTCTATTGTTAACAAATTAGGCATAAAAAGAACATATCTCAACATAAAAAAAGGCCATATATGACAAGCCCACAGCTAACATCATACTCAGTGTTGAAAGGTTGAAAGCTTTTCCTCTAAGATCGGGAACAAGACAAGGGTGCCCACTCTCACCACTCCTATTCAACATAATATGGAAGTCCTAGTCAGAGTAATCAGGCAAGGCATCTGAAATTGAAAGGAAGAATTAAAATTGTCTCTACTTGCAGGTGACGTGATTTTATATATAGAAAATCCTAAAGACTCAACCAAAAAACTGTTGGAACTAATCGACAAATTCAGTAAAGTTGCAGGATACAAAATTAACAAACAAAATATGCTACACACTAATAACAAATTTTCTGAAAAATAAAGAAAGAAATTGATTCCATTTACAATAGCATCAAAAACAATAAAATACTTAGGGATAAATTTAACTAAGGAGGTAAAAGATCTCCACTCTGAAAACTACAAGACGTTGATGACAGAAATCAAAGACACAAATAAATGGAAAGGAATCCGGTGTTCATAGATTGGAAGAATTACTATCATTAAAATGTCAATACTACCAAAAGCCATCTATAGATTCAATGCAATCCTTATCAAGATTTCCATGGCATTTTTACAGAAGTAGAAAAAACTCTCCTAAAGTTTATATGGAACCGCAAAAGACCCCGAACAGCCAAAGAAATCCTGAGAAAGAAGAACAAAGCAGGAGGCATCATACTTCCTCATCTCAACCTACGCTATAAAGCTATAGTCATCAAAACAGTATGGTACTGTCTAGAAACAGACAAATAGAACCATGGAACAGAATCGAGAGCCCAGAAATAAACCCAAGCATATATGGTCAACTAATATTTGATGAGAGAACCAGGAATACTCAATGGAGAAAAGACAGTCTCTTCAATAAATGGTGCTGCGATAACTGGATATTCACATGTAAAAGAATAAAACTGGACCCATATCTTACACCACTCACAAAAATTAACTCAAAATGGATTAAAGGCTTGAATGCAAAACCTGAAACAATGAAACTCCTAAAGAAAACATAGAAATAAAGCTCTCTGACATGGGTCTTGGTAATGATTTTTTGGATATGACACCTAAAGCACAAGCAACAAAATAATTTAAAAAAAGTGGGACTTTATCAAACTAAAAAGCTCTGCACAGCAAAAGAAACCAATGAAGTGAAAATACAACCTATAGAATGGGAAAAATATTTGCAAACTAAATATCCGATAAAGGGTTAATATCCAAAATATATAAAGAACTCATACAACTCAATAGCAATAATAATAATAACCTAATTAAAAAATGGGCAAAGGACCTGAATAGACATTTCTCCAAAGAAGATATATGAAAGGCCAACAGGTGCGTGAAAAGATGCTCAACATCACTAGTCATTACGGAAATGCAAATTGAAGCCACAATGACATATCACCTCACACCTGTTAGAATGGTCATCATCAAAATGACAAGAGATAACAAATACTGGCTAGGATGTGGAGAAAAGGGAACACTTGTGCACTGTTGGTGGGACTGTAAATTGGTACAGCCACTATGGAAAACAGTATGGAGGACCCTCAAAAGATTAAAAATAGAACTACTATCTGATCCAGCAATCCCACTTCTGGGAATATATCCAAAGGAAACAAAAAACACTAACTCAAAAAGATATCTGCCCTCCCATGTTCACAGCAGCATTATTCACAATAGCCAAGACATGGAAACAGCCTAAGTGTCCATCAACAGACGAATGGATAATGAAGTTGTGGAGTACATACATATCTTCCACACACACACAATGGAATATTATTTAGCTGTAAAAAATCAAGGAAATCTTACCCTTTTCACCAACATGGATGGACCGTGAAGGCATTACACTAAATGAAATAAGTCAGACAAAGACAAATACTGTATTTTCTCACTTTTATGTGGAATCCAAAAAAAAAAACCCCAAACTCATACAAAAAGAGATCAGACTCGTGGTTACCAGAGGCGGATGGTGGGAGGAGAGGGAATTGGGTGAAGGTGGTCAAAAGGTACAAACTTCCAGTTACAAGATAAATAAGTGCTAGGGATGTCATGTCCCACATGATGGCTATAGCTAACACTGCTGTGTGTATGATATATATGAAAGTTGTTAAGAGAGTAGATCCTAAGAGTTCTCATCACAAGGAGAAAATTTCTTTCTTTTTTTCTTTCTTTTCTTTTCATTCTATCTATGTAAGATGATCGATGTTAACTAAACACATTGTGGTAATCATTCCACAATATACGTAAATCAAACCATCATGCTGTATGCCTTAAACTTACATAGTGACATATGTCGATTACTTCTTATTAAAAGTGGGGGGAAAGCCTACTGAATTACAGGGTACTGAATGCTGATTTAAATCTGTATCCATCAATGTAAAAAGCCAAGAAAACAATACATGTGCTATAAATATTCATAATGAAGGGAAAATACCTTTATTTTCACAGCTATATGGCAGTCTACCTGGAAACTAAAAGATATGTTGGAAAAACTTTTAGAGTTACAAAATTCAATATACAAAAATCAATAGCATTTTGGCTTCTGGAAAGATGGAGCAGATGTACATTCCCCTATTCTTCTAAGTACAACTAAAAACACTGGACATAATATATAAAACACCCATTAAAGACTCTGTAAAGTATCAAGACAGGCTGGTTAGGAACCTTGGGACCTAGGGAAGGCACAGCGGTGAGTTTCCTTTTTTATTTTTTATTTTTTTTGCCTTATATAGCCCAGACTTGGAGATGAAGACTGAGACCCCCCCTGCCCCCCCCAGCTCCTGCACTGTTGAGGGAGAGCACATGGGAAGCTTGGGCTTCTACCACAACCAGAAGTAAGGAGGCGCCCCTCTGCCTCCCGGGTTAGGTGGTGCCAGAGGAAGCCTGGTGGAGGAGTTAGGACTTTCGGCACTGCCTGGCAGTAATGAGGCCACCTCCCCATGTCAGTACAAGCCACTTGGGGAGCAGTAATGAGACACTCCCATCCTTCCCAGTCAGGGAGGGATCAGTGGAGGCCTACTAGGGAGCTGGAACTCCCACTCCTACCTAGGAGAAAATATTCAGGATTTAGGGGTAGGCAAAGAATTCTTAGATTTGACACCAAAAGCATGATCCATAAAAGCATAAATTCATAAATTAGACTTCATCAAAATCGATAACTTTTGCCCTGCAAAAGACCCCATTAAGAGGATGAAAAGACAAACTACAGACTGGGATAAATATTTGCAAACCACATATTCGACAAGGGACTAGTATCTAGAATATACGGAACTGTCAAAACTCCACAAGAAGGAAAGATGGGAGGGAGGGAGAGAGGGAGGGAGGGACGGAGGAAGGAAGGGAGGGAGGAAAGCAGGAAAGAAGGAAGGAAGGAAATAGGCAAAAGACATAGACATTTCACCAAAGAGGATATGCAGATGGCAATGCAGCACATGAAAAGATATCCAATGTCATCAACCACGAGGGAAATGCAAATGAAAACCGCAATAGAACATCACACCATCCTATGAGAATGGCTAAAATTAAAAAAGTGACAACGCCAAATGCTGACGAGGATACGGGGACACTGGATCTCGTGTACATTGCTGATGGGCACGTGAAATGGTACTGACAAACTGGAAAACGGTTTGGCAGTGTCTCAAAAAACTAAACATGTACCTACCATACAACCCAGCATTTGAACTCCTAGGCATTTATCTCAAAGAAATGAAAATTTAGGTTCACACAAAAACCTGTATACGAAAGTTCATAGCAGCTTTATTAGTGATAGTCAGAAAGTAGAATTAGTCCAGGTGTCTTTCCACAGGTGAACTGTTAAGTAAACTGGTACATCCATACAGTGGAACACTGCTCCATGGAATAAGTAGGAAGAAACTATCGGTACATGGATGAATCTCCAGAGAATTATGCTGAGTGAAAAGAGCTAATTCCAAAAGGTTACATATTGTATGATTCTACTTATATAAGGTTTTGGAAATAAAAAAAAAATAGAAATGGAGTGTTCTAGTAGACTAGTGGTTGCCAGGAGTTAAGAGTGGTGGTGGAAGGGAAGTGAGTGTGGCTATAAAAAAGCAACATGAGGGAACTTCAGAGATGTTCTGTATTTTTCACTGTATCAGTGTCAGTATCCCAGTATGATAATGTACTATAGTTTTGCAAGATGTTACTATTAGGGGAAACTGGATAAAAGCTACTTAAATCTCTCCTTATTATTTCTTGCAACTGTGTGTGAATGTACAATTATCTCAAAATGAAAAGGTTTAATTAAAAAATCAATAGCTTTACTATACAATAGCAATAACCAATTATAATCTATAATGAAAAATATACTACTGAAGTTAGCATCAACAACTTTATGCAAATTAGGAATAAAGTTAATACAAAATGTTTCAGCACTATATGAAGAAAGCTAGAAGACTTCCCTCAAGGCCATAAAAGACCTGAAAACAGAAGAGACATAATCCAGTCCTAAATAAAGACTTGGTACTATAAAAATCTCAATTTTTTCCCAATTTACCAATACATTCAATTCTGCTTCTATGAAAAAAAGCTCAACCTCACTGATGACTAGGAGTGATCAAATTAAAACAATGAGATTTAATTTTTCATCCTTCGGATTGGCGGACATTTTCAATACTGGTAACATCTAATGTTGGCAAGGGAGCCGGACACACTCATGCCCATGGACTGCAGGTGGACATGTACATGAATATAACCCTTTCTGGTAGGCAGTGTCCATCAAAATTTTTAATACATTTACCCTTTGTGCCATCAATTCAACTTTTAGGAAGTATCCTACATAAACACAAACAAACTTGTCCACAGCTTTATTTATAAGACAATTAGCTCCAGCATTATTTGTGGCATGAGAAGTTACAGACAATTTAGTGCCCTGCTGTTGGGAACCTGTTAGATAATGTGTAGAACTTGCATCCACAGAATATAATGCAGCAGTTAACAGGATGGACTGGATCTGAAGCTATTTCTCTACTTCGCATATAGAAATTTCCAAAGGAGTACATGCCAACATGGGAGGTTAAAGAAGACTTTTATACTTCTCTATTTTTGGAATTTTACAATGGATACATTTCTTTGGTATTTTAAATTGTCAGATAAATAAAACAGACAAATTTCTGGCAAAACTTAACAAGAAAGGAAGAGAAATATAAAATATAAAACAGTATGAATACAAATATAGGAACAAGAACATAATGTTACCATAGATATTTTTAAGACAATTCAGTGCATTACTTCACATTAATAAATGTGGAAAGGCCAATACAATGAAAAAGTGTTAATAATATAGACATTGACGGAAGTGGTTCAAAAGCTGAGAAAGAAAGAGAAAAAAGCTGGAAGAACAGAAAATTATGTCAAATAACTATGTTATAAAATAGTGCGAGGCTCAGAGAATTATACATTTGAGTGCCAATATCCATCAAGGAAGAGAAAATTCTTTCGATTGCATTTTCTCAACTAATTTTTATGAAATCACTATCATCATGAAACAAAATATGGAAGGGTAGGAGAAAAATGAAAACTACACATTAATTTCATTTTTGAATACAATGGAAAATCATAAATAAAATAGCAGATAGAATTCAGTAATATTTTTAAAGACTTCGGAGATTTCATTCCAGTTATGTTCCATGTAGAACATAATCCTGAGAGTCTATTAATATAATCTATCATACCTATGGATTAAAATAAAAATATATATAATCTTAACAGATGTCAAAAAAAAACCCTTTGATAAAATTTACCCTCCATTTTATTTTTCAAAAGACTCTTAGTAAAATATGGATAGAACTTTATCACCTTAACATTACAAAAATAGCTACCTGAAACCATCTTTCAGCATCATACTTGACAGTGAATCATTAAGGGCTTCTAATTACATTCAGGAACAAAAAATGGACGATGAAACACTATTAATATCTAATGTTATTTTGACAGTTTTAGACAAAATAACTAGATAGGACGACAAAACAAGATGTACAAATACTGGAAAGAAGGAGACAAAAATTGTAATTATTTCTTCTGAAAAACTATGGGATCAAAGATTCAACTGTACATTCAATAACGTGTACAGTTAAATGTAAATAATTTAAAAATTACTGAAAGTCGTACATACCACTAGTAGCCTCTTACAATATAAAATAATAATTTAAAAAATGCACCCACCAGAGCAACAAGATATTTAAAATAGCTAGCACTAAACTTTAAAAGAAATATGGATGGTCCACATGTGAATTTTTAAAAACTATAAAAGTGTAATGATAATTATAGCAAAATAAATCCCAGATGTATGAAATATATAAATACTAAAAAGTGAAATCCTAAAATACTGGGGGAAAAATGAAAAAATTATTTATCATCTTGGAGTGGGAAAAGCTTTTCTAGGCAAAACATATAAGCCAGAGATCATAATGATAAAAATACATAAATGAATAAAATCAATTTGAGTACATAAAATTTCTACACAGAAAGAATACCATTAAAAAACTCAAAAGATGAAAAACTATGAAAAAACATATATCTGCAACACATGTGATGGTGGCTAGTTTCCTTAATATAGGAAGTGCATTTATAAATCAATTATGAAAAATAACAACCTAACAGAAAAATAGGCAACAAAAATGAACTGGCAGTTAGCAATCAGAGAAATAAAAACTTGCAAACAAATGTAAAAGATGCTCAACTTTACTTTTAATTAAGGAAATGCAAATTACATAATAAGATCTTACATTTTGTTAGATTGGCAATGATAAAAAAATTCTGATGACACAAATTTGTTGTGGGTCAGAGTAATTGGGCACAGTCATATACCATTGGCAAAAGTTTGGTGCTCCATCTCTGGAAGGCAATTTAGGAATAACATTCTAAATTTAAAGTGCACTCTTATGTTTTGACTGAAGGGATGCTCTTAATGATTTCTTCTCCAGATCTCTTTGCACATTCCTCTCTTGTTCACCACTATACCCTCTGCACCTGGGCCAGTTCCCACAGCAGCAGCAACAGCCACTCGATATTTGTTGAGTAATAGATGTGCACAAAGGGTAATTTTCTCTGCCATGTTTGTTTTAGAAAAACATCCCTAACCTGTCCTTCATTAAGTGGTAGCTAAATAAATTATCCTCCATCCATCCATCCATCCATCCATCCATCCATCCAGTGGAATTCTCTGTTGCTCTCTATTTAACAGCTGGGAAGATATCCAACTGCTGATGAGCAAATGTCGCCAAGCTACATGGTGGGCTGACAGAAGCAATGTGAATAATGGTGTGTAGAATAGACTCCGAATGTGTGTAAAAATGCTAATACACAAAAATATGTATAGAAATGTCTGGCTACCAAAAACTTTCTGGAAAGGAGCACTGGAATAGAAAAGAGATTTACGTTACATATGCAGAGAAAATGAGTTAATTTTTAATTATGCAGAGGAAAAAGACACACACACAGAGATATGGAAATGTACTAGATATCCTAAAGTAAAACAAAAACTGCTCTGAAGGATTTATAAAAACAATTTGGATAAACCAAAGCACACACAATGTTCCTAAACGGGAAAACATGGTATTGTTAACATGTCAGTTCTCCCCCAAGGTAACCTATAATTTTAATACGATTCCAATTCAACTCTCAAATCTATTCCTTTTGAGTCTTGAAAAAGAATTTTTAAACTCATCTGGAAGATTAAATTTTTAAGAATAAGCAAGAACATTTTTAAGAAGTAGATTCAAGTCTGGGATGGGGGTGGGGGTAGGGCTTGCCCTACGAATTATAAAAATATAAAGTTATGGTAATTAAAGTAATATTGTTCAGGAATATGAATAAACAGACATAGGAGTGGGACAGAATGAAAAGTCCAGAAATAGAAAAACAGACATAGTATCTGTGTGTATGTGTACAAACATATGATAATGCTTGTAGAATAGATATTGGTTGTTTTCTGACCACCCAGCATACATTTCCTGCCTCCCCCTCCCCCCAACTCTTCCTAATAGTACCTAACTTCGTTTTGGGGAATTACC
This sequence comes from Diceros bicornis minor, assembly GCF_020826845.1. Taxonomy (NCBI): domain Eukaryota; kingdom Metazoa; phylum Chordata; class Mammalia; order Perissodactyla; family Rhinocerotidae; genus Diceros; species Diceros bicornis. The sequence goes on from NC_080744.1 coordinate 79,158,110, forward strand.
TCTTGAATCCCATTGGATTCAGTCTAATGGGACAGTTTACCAGATTTTCATCTAGTCCTGGCCAATCCAATGCTCCCTCCTTGGGCTCTGACTCTAGAGCAAACGGGCAGAGGTTAAGAACCACTGGAACTGTTCACTCCTGCAGAACTACACCCTGGTGAGTTCACAGTTCCCACTGCAGGCCCCCACTCTGGGTGAGGGTGCTGCACCCACAGAAGCTTCCTTGGAACCAGCCAGTTACCAAGGCTAATCTCCAGCCTCCTGGGATATTCTGTAGATCCTACCATACTTCCAATAAATGGCTTTTGGCTTTGTTAGTTTTTATACTTTGCCACCAAAGGAATCTTAATGATTAGGTGGCATTTCAAATCATCAGGAAAATACTAGGTTACTCAGAAAATAGTTTTAGGAAAGCTAGCTACCCATTTGGGAGGAAAAAGTTAAATTCATTAAATCCTAGAAGACTAAAGAGTTAACTATAAAAAAATAAAAGCACATCATAACCAGAGGAAATTATTGGAGTCACATGTACTTGGGAAGGAGAAGTTCTTTTTACCAGTTCCAAGGTAAGACCACAAAGGAAAATATTCATAGATTTGAATACACAAAAATTAAAAACATTTCTATGTCAAAAAATAAAATTAAAAGGCAAATAACAATACAGGAAATATACATATAAGCTGCAGGACTCAAAACCATAATATACAAAAAGCTCTCAAAAATCAATAAGATAAATAGTTAAATCTAAAAATAGATAAAGGCTCCAGTCAATTCACATAAGAAGACATATAAATGTGTGTATATATATATACACACACATATATAAAAATTGTACATATGTATATGCACATATGCATGTACAAACTTAGGTATATGCAATTATAATATATACTAATTATATAATTGCATATATAAAGAGCTCTTACAAGTTAAAAAGATAAATACTTTAATCTAAAAACAGCTAAAGGTCACAGTCAACTCAAAGAAGAAGGAGAAATATAAATAGTGCATATAATCATAATTGCATATATATGGAATTATATGGAATTATATGCAATTATAAATGAATAAAAAGTTCAGTCTCACTAATATTCAAAGAAATTAAAACAATGATAAGATGTCATTTTATACCTTTCAAATTGGCATGAGTTAAAGAAAGTAACAATCCGCAGTGCTGGCAAGAGTGTAAGAAGAGCATTCTCATATATTGGGTATTATAACTGGTAAACTTTTCTAGAAGGCAGTATGTCAATATGTATCAAATGCTTTAAAGATATGGATTCATTTTGAACAAGCAAGTTCACTTTTAGGAGCTGTAAAAAGACTTTGTATGAGGATGATGGCAACCTTTACAAGTGCAAAAAGCAGAAATTTGGATAAATACATAATGTTATATTCATCCGTACAGAGCAGCCACAACAAATAAAGTCATAGAAAAAAATTTCAAAACATGAAATAATGTTCATTATCAATAAAATAACAAATCAGAAAGCAGCAAGAAGACTATAGCACATTTAAATATATATTAAATATATATATACACACATACACACATATATACACATATACATATGTATACATATACACGTATTATGCACAGAAAAGAGTGGAAGGACATAATAAACTGGGTAGTAAGATTATGACTGTGTTTTGTTTTTGGAATTTTCCATGGTAAATGTATAATTTTTATAACAGGAAAAGAGTATACTTTTTGTGTTTTTATACATTTTATCTCATTTAATAACTTATGAAAAGCTCAAGGCAGGTAATATCCACACTTAGGAAAGAGAAATAATGCTGAGAGAGCGAAGATGACGTGTCCTAAGCCATATAACTAGTAGGTTATGAGGCCATGACTTCGATCCTGGTTTGCTGACTCCAAATCCACTGCTCTTTCTACTGTACACACTGCCCCTCAGCAAGTGAGCACGCTGGCCTCACTCTGAAGTTACCGGCCGTGTATGAGCCAGGGCAGAGAGATACTTAGGATCAAGCTCTAAAGTCAGATAAATACTGATGATTCTGTGGTACCATCTAACCAAGATGTATGTGAAAGTGCACATGGGTCCATGATGTTCTTTTAATTTATTTAGCGGGGTATTAAAGCTGGTAAGGAATAGAGGAAACCAAATCTACCTCTCTTTCCTTTCAGGCAGTGTGTGATGGAGGGAAACAGGGTCCGAGATTAAGACCAGGAGGGGTCATCCTTTCAAGACTGGGCACTAGGTGTGGGCTTTCTTTTTGATCTGGACCTCCAGACTGTCACTTCTCGTCACCCCAGTCACTCTGTCTCCCACACACAAAGGGCTTCACATTGGAAAATGGAGGTCAGAGAGAAAATGGCCAATCCCTTGTAGGTTGCCAGATTTTACATCTTCACAGCACCTCATATTTAGGAATAAAGAGGCTGACCAAGTTACGGATTCAAGTTGGCAAGTCACCCTTTCTGATGGCAATAGGGCTCCAGGTTGTGTCAGTTCTTAGCAGTAATGGGGAATACTGCACCAGAGCGAGGATACTCTGGGTATATCATACTGGGATGAAATCTGATCAATGTGGTCTAGGCCATACTGAACAGAAAATAGCAAGATTAAGCTCTCACAGTTAGTTTTTGGAACTCAGTAGGAGATTCTGCATTGAAACCGTGCCAACTTACACTAGTCCTGTGGGCCTTGGTACATAAGGATTGTAGGGAGCAGCAGGCTTCCCAACAGCTGCCCCTCTGAACCCAAACATTATGGCCACGAGAAATGTAGGCATTTCCCTGCTAGAGAGCATGGCTCTAGAAGACAGTCCTGTGTACTCTCCAAGATAAAGAAACAGGAGTCAAACTATACCCTTACTCAATGTGACCGGACATACTTCCATTTCTGCCCCAGCCAGAATCACAGATTACCATACCAAGAGCTAAGTCCTGATATGGAATGATGGTTCTAGCCAACAAATTGTTTATTGATCCCCTACAATGTACACAGCACACTGTTTACAATTTTCCTAGATCTAAAAGATAAGCCTCTTTTTTAATTGAAAAATGAAAACTAAATTGTTTTGATGCACTCATTATCAAGCTTATACGTATCTTGGCACTTAAAATCGACTTAGAAAATTGATTTTTAAAAATTCAGTGGAGAGAAAAATCAATGCAACAAATGCTAAAATATAATCGTTACTAAAGACATTTATTCTAAAACAGCACTACAATGTGATCCTTAGAAATATACTATTAGTAAGTGATTTATAAGTACTGAACAAGTTTTAATTTGGGAGAATTTTTAGAAATCAATCAACTTAAATTCCTTAAATAACTATAAAACATCAGAATAATCCAAGGACATAATAAAATTATCTTTTTAATTACTTTCATGCAAAGTCAAAGCCTATGACCTTTATCAAAAGGTTTGCATTTCATTACTTACCAACTGACAGCCTGCTAGGGAGGTGACTAGCTGAGCATTCTGACAGGAGAGAATTGAACCAGCCAAATTCAGCATTACACACACTGCAGAGAGCAGCATGAAAAAGGTTATCTGGAAACAAATCAAACAAAAATTGATTATTCACTTGGAGAGGCTTGAAGGAAAAATGATTTGGCTTTAAAAAAGCTTTCAGTTGATCAAATAATTACATGAGTAACATTTATATGTTTTAATGGAAAGTATTATTTCTCAAAATTTCAAATTCTTATTACCTTAAGCCAAATAGAAAAGGTAAAATCTCTGAAAAGCCATAGCCGATGACCATGATTTTATTTGAAATATATTGTAAAATAATTTAGAAGCTAAACTTGAAAATACTATACATTATATAGTCTCAGGATAGTTTTATATAGTCTCAAAAATAATGTTATAAAGTAATAAAGAAAATCAAGTGAAAGAAGTTTATTTACTAGAACGCCTTAAAGTTTATTTCTTTCAAAATTTTTTATGGAAAATTTCACACTTATGCAAAACCAGAGAAAATAGTATAATGAAGCCCCATGTTCCCATCACCCAGCCTCAACAATTAATCAATTCACAGTCAGCAGTGTTTCATTTATCCCTCTCTCCTCCATATTATTTTTGCAGCAAATATCAGACATATGATTTCACCCTTAAAATTTTCAGTGTGTACTTCTAAAATAATAAGGCTCTTTTTAAACACATAACCAAAATACTGCCATCACCTCCATAATAATTAATAATTCATTATTATCAAATATTCAGAGGTTATATTTCCTTAATTGTCTCAAATTTTTTCATACTTTGTTTGAATAGGTTACATAGGATACAAAGGAGTTCCATGTAGTGCAACTGGTTGTTCTGAATCTTAGATATTTTTTAATTTATGGGTTTTCCCTGCGTTTTGTTTTTCTTCCTTGAAATTTGTTTAAGAAACCAATTCATTTGTCCTATAGCGTTTCCTACAGCCTAAACTTTGCTGATTGTCTCCTCTGATCACTTGATGTTTCTCCATCCTCTGTATTTCTTGTAATTTGGTGGTTAGATCCAGAGGTCTGGTCAAATTCAGACTAATAGAAGGCAATTAATGTCTCTCTTTCTATGATGTTAGCAGCCATGTCTGATGATTGCTTAGACCCATTAATTTATTAGGGTTTCCAAAATAGTGCTAGTCTAACCCCAAAATTTCTTTTTTTATTCCCAGGAATCAATACATAGGAGACTTTCCCTCATCAACTGTTTGGTTACCCTACGGTACAGTTCATATAGGAAAAGCAGGGTATATGTTAGATTCTTTCTGTTTATTTTTCAGATTTCAAAATGATTAGTTGATATGGTGCTAGATTTACAAAATAAACTCAGGCCTATATGGTTAGTTAATACTCTCACTGCACCTATGTAAATAATCAGGCTAAATCCAATAAAACAAAACATTTTTGTGATCAAGGATAATCTTTAAGATTAATATGTCAAGAGCGGGGAGAGAGTGCACTCTTCTGAGTTATTTGTGCCTTTCACTGTCTTTTAAGCTATTCCACAACTCTAAGTTGTAGAATATTCATAGTAATGCAAATGATTTTTGACAATAGAAATATAAGTGAATTTTGTCCAGTGGAAAGCAATGATTATTACACCATGGATATTGACCACTTTTACATCTATTTGTAAATTTATTTCAGCATTCCTGATTGCCTATGTGTGCACATTGTTTGAATTCTCCTTTGAACTAGTTGTAATATCTTACTGGTTCCCTCATTAAATAATGAGTTAAACATAATCTTTGACACATGTTTATTTAAAAAATATTATTTGGGTCCCTAGCATCCTCCAAAGGTAACTAATGAGGTATTATTTGTTTAGGGTATGTGTGTTTGAGTCATTATGAACCATAAACTTAAACACATTTGATATGTTTCAGTCACTGAAGTCATTAGACAGAGGGAGTCTATTCAACTGACACAAGTGTAGTAGACTTTGACAGCTTTCTTGCTTTCTGGTACGACAAAATACTCCAGGGTCACCTTATACATTTCCTGCCCCAGACCTGTTATCAGCCATTTCTCCAGGAAACCCTAGTTCCTTTCAGTGAGAATGGTATGTATTTATGTATTTATTATCGAAATAGATTTGACATATAACATTGTGTAAGTTTAAGGTGTACATGTTGATTTGATACATTTATATATTGCGATATGACTGCCATTGTAGCATTGGCTAACATCTCTATCACAACACATAATTATCATTTCTGTTTTGTGGTGGGAATAATTAAGATCTAGTCTCTTAGCAAGTTTGATTCTTATAATACTGTATTGTTATCTATAATCACTATACTGTGCATTACATGTCCAGGACTTATTTATCTACTAGTTGCAAGTTTGTACCCTTAAACATCTCTCCTATTCCTCCATCCCCTGGTAACCACCATTCTACTCTGTTTTTACAAGTTTGGCTTTTTTAGATTCCACATGTAAGTGATATCATACAGTATTTGTCTTTCTCTGTCTGACTTATCTCATTTAGCGTAGTGTCCTCAAGGTCCATCCATGTTGTCGCAAATGACAGGATTTCCTTCTTTCTCATGGCTGAATAATAACAGTAATAAAATATATATGAATATTATTATATTCATATATATATCATATATATATATCACATTTTCTTTATCCATTCATCCATTGACAGACAGGTTGTTTCCATATTTGGGCTATTGTGAATAATGCTGCAATACACATGGGAATGTAGATATCTTTTTGATATCCTGTTTTAATTTCCTTTGGATATATACCCAGAAGCAGGATTGCTGGATCATATGGTAGTCCTATTTTTAATTTTTGGGGGCACTTCCATACTGTTTTCCACAGTGGCTACACCAATTTACATTCCCATCAACAGTGCATAAGTGTTCCCTTTTCTCTACATCCTCACTGACGCTTGTTATCTCTTGTCTTCTTGATGACAGCCATTCTAATAGGTGTGAAGTGATATCTCATTGTGGTTTCGATTTGTATTTCCCTGATGATTAATGATGGTAAGCATCTTTTCATGTACCTGTTGACCATTTATATGTTTTCTTTGGAAAAATGTCTATTTAGTTCCTCTGCACATTTTTTAATTGGATTGTTTGATTTTTGTTATTGAGTTAAAGAGAATGGTATTTAGATACCACAATTTTTATGCTAGAGATGCTCTTGCTACTTGGATGGTTATTGTTTTAAATATTTTCAGTTGGTTAGATATAATATATCATGACTTCATACTGATGTCTCAGATTCAAATGCAAAACCGTAGGGTTTTTATGTAACTACATCAACCTTACATCTCTATCTCCTTTCAACCATGCCAAAAACCTTATTTCTCAATATAATTACCCATTTGATTCACTACCACAATACCCACACAAACATCTCAAAATTAGCAATGCTAATACTACTACCAAAAACATGATTATTGAAAACAGCTTAAGATTTTTATGTTTCTTTTTATCCATATCGTACATTCTACCAGGAATAAGTAGACAAATTATGGTGTTTTAAAGTCACCATGGTCCTTTACATATGGTTATGCTACTGACTGGGGACCCAGGTTTATTTGCTTAATTTTTTATTGTTAGGAATGACTTGTTAACTTTAGTTTGGTTTGTGATTATATACAAGGACTCTAAAGTCAAATCTATAAAAGAAGTTTCAAATAAGTCTAATTTGTCATTTATCTACTCCACTCTATTCCTTCCCTTCTCCTAAAGGTAACCATTTATTTTTAAATTTTCTATTTTAACCTTCAATTACTTGGGTTTTAATAAAGGAAATAAACAGTAGCTTACTGCACACATTTTCTCCATCTACATTTTTTTTCTCTTAATATACTGAAGATCACTCAATACGAATACATAGAAATACTCCTATTCCCCACGTGGCTGTTCAGTACTTCACTGAATAGAGGTACCACAGTTTATTCAACCAGGTCCCCACTGATGGACATTTTGGTCTTTTGCTATTCCCTATAAATAGTGTTGCAACAGACTTATTCATATCTTTTTATATGTTTGCCAGTGTGGCTTTGGGATATATTCTTAGAAGCAGGATTGCTGGATCAAAAGATAAATGAATATTTAATTTTGCAAGTCATAGCCAAATTCCCCATTATAGGAGTGGTACCATTTTTCATTCCTACCAGCAATGTATGAAAGTGAAAAGGTATTAATTTTTCTGTTAATGGCTAAAAAAAGTTTTAGCTAAACTAAACATAGGGGAAAAACTGGTATTGCCATTAGTATAATGTATCTTACCAAATGTAGCAAAATTTATTTTTCTTTAAAAATGCACGTGTAGCATAGAAAACAAAAGGATTTTCTTTCATTTAGGAAATATTTCAAATTCATGGCAGTAACATTTCAGCAATGATTTTAGTAGCTGTGGATTCTTACAGCATCCTGGGGGAAAGTTTAGCTGCACAGAAGGGTCAGCATTAATTTTTTTATATTAGAAGTCACAACAGTAACACATTGTCATTCAAATCATATATAAATAAACTAGTCTGCACAGTTTCAAAATGGAGCTCAAAAATAGTTGTTGAAAACATTCAGAGAGCAAACCTACACAGAAGCCAAGAAAGGAGACTATTTTGAGACACAGGGAGTGCTCAACAATATAGATAATGCTAGGAAGTCAAGGAGGAAAAGAGACAATAAGATTTTATTATGTTTACTGTTTTTTTTTTTTTTTTTTTTTTTGTGAGGAGATCAGCCCTGAGCTAACATCCGCCAATCCTCCTCTTTTTTTGCTGAGGAAGATGGCCCTGGGCTAACATCGGTGCCTATCTTCCTCCACTTTATATGGGACGCCGCCACAGCATGGCTTACCAAGCAGTGCGTCGGTGCGCGCCCGGGATCCGAACCAGCGAACCCCGGGCCGCCGCAGCGGAGCGCGCGCACTTAACCACTTGCCACCGGGCCGGCCCCTACTGTTTTTTTTTTTAAAGTGGCAAAATATACTTTAAAAATTTACCATGTTTTTAAAATTTATTTTTCTTGTGATAAAATATACATAACAAGAAATGTACCATTTAAACAATTTTTAGTTGTACAGTTTTAGATATCCACATGCAAAAGAATGAAGTTGGACCCTTACCTTTCACCATATACAAAAATTAACTCAAAATAGGTCAAAGACCTAAATGTAAGCACTAAAACAATAAAACTCTTAGAAGAAAACAGAGGGGAAAAGCTTCATGACGTTGAATTTGGCAATGAATTATTATGACATCAAAAGCATGAACAACCAAAGAAAAAATAGATAAATTGCACTTCATAAAAATGAAAACTTTTGTGTGTCAAAAGATATTATCAACAAAGTAAAAAGAAAACTCACAGAAAAAGAAAATATTTCCGAGTCACATATCTTAAAAGGGATTAATATTCAGAAGATATAAAGAACTCGTACAATTCGACAAAAAACAAACAACCCAATTAAAAAATGGGCAAAGAACCTGTTAGATATTTCTCCAAACAAGATATACAAATCGCCAATAAGCACATGAAAAAATGCTCAACATCACTAATCATTAGGAAAATGCAAACCAAACCACAATGTGATATTCTTCATATACAGAGCCCAGAAACAGACCCACATAAATAAAGTCAACTGATCTTTGACAAGGGAGAAAATACAACAAAATGGAGCAAAGATAGTCTTTTAAACAAAGGGTGCTGGAACACCGGGACATCCACACGCAAAAAAAAAAAAAAAAAAATCTATATATAGACCTTACATCCTTCAGAAAATTTACCTCAAAATGGATCATAGATCTAAATGTAAAATGCAAAACTATAAAACTCCTAGAAGATAACATAGGAGAAAACTTAGATGACTTTGGGTATGGCAATGTCTTTCTGGATACACCAACAAAGGCACGATTTACGAAAGAATGAATTGATAAGCTGGACTTCATTAAAATTAAAAACTTTTGCTCTGTGAAAGAAATGTCAAGGGAATTAGAAGACAAGCCACAGACTCGGAGGAAATATTTGCTAAACACATATCTGATAAAGGACTGTTATCCAAAATATACAAAGAATTCTCAGAACAGTAAGAAAACAAACAATCCCCTTAAAACAATCTTAATAGACACCTCACCAAAGAAGATATACAGATGGCTAATAAGCATATGAAAAGATGCTCCACATCATAGGTAATTAGGGAAATGAAAATTAAAGCAACAATGAGATACCACTACATACCTATTAGAATGGCCAAAATCCAAAACACTAACACCACCAAACGCTGGTAAGGATGTGGAGCAACAGGAACTCACACATTACTGGTCAGAATGCAAAATGGTACAGCCACTTTGGAAGACAGTTTGGCAGTTTCTTACAAAACTAAAATATTCTTACCACATGATCCAGCAATCATGCTCCTTAGTATTTACTCAAAGGAGTTGAAAACTTATGTCCACACAAAAACCTGCACATGGATGTTTATATCAGCTTGATTCTTAATTGCCAAAACTCAGAAGCAACCAAAATGTGAATGGTGAATGGATAAACTGTAGTACATCCAAGTGGTGGAATATTATTCAGTGCTAAAAAGATATGAGCTATCAAGCTGTGAAAAGACATGAAAGAACCTTAAATGCATATGACTAAGTGAAAGAAGTCAATCTGAAAAAGCTACATAATATGTGATTCCAACGATATGACGTTCTGGAAAAGGCAAAACTATGAAGACAGTAAAAAGATCAGTGGTTGCCAGAGGTTGGTGGGTATGGGGAGGGATGAATAGGTGAAGCACAGAGGATTTTTAGGGTGGTGAATATACTCTGTATATTATAATAAGAGATACACGTCATTATACATTTGTCCAAACCCTTAGAATGTAAACCATGGACTTTGAGTGATCATGATGTGTCAATGTAGGTTCATCAATTGTAACACATGTACCACTCTTGTGAGTAATGTTGATAATAGGGGAGGGTTACGTGGGGGAGCAAGAGGTATGTGAGAAATCTCTGTACCTTCCTCTCAAGTTTGCCATGAACTTAAAATGGTTCTAAAAAAATAAAGTCTTGGGGCCGGCCCGGTGGCGCAAGCGGTTAAGTGCGCGCGCTCCGCTGCGGCGGCCCGGGGTTCGCTGGTTCGGATCCCGGGCGCGCACAGACGCACTGCTTGGTAAGCCATGCTGTGGCGGCGTCCCATGTAAAGTGGAGGAAGATAGGCACAGATGTTAGCCCAGGGCCGTCTTCCTCAGCAAAAAAAGAGGAGGATTGGCGGATGTTAGCTCAGGGCTGATCTCCTCACAAAAAAAAAAAAAAAGTCTTAAAAAAATCATCTAAGTAGAAATAATCAATAAGGAAATAAGGACATGAAAAACACTATAAACCAACTAGACCTAATAGACATATATAAAACAGTCCAACAACTTCAGCAGAATACACATTGGAACACTTTCCAGGATAGATCATATGTTAGGACATAAAATAATTCTCAATAAATTTTAAAAGACTGAAATCATACAAAATATCTTCTCTTACCAAAATGGAATGAAGCTAGAAATCATAACAGAAGGAAAACAGAAAATTGAGCAAATACATGGAAATTAAAAAACACATTCCTAAACAACCAGTAGGTCAACAAAGAAATCACTAGGGAAGTCAAAAAAAACTTTGAGGTAAATGAAAGCGCAAACACAATGTAACAAAACTTATGGGATGCAGCAAAAGCAGTGCTTAGAGGGAAATTTTCAGCCGTAAATGCCTGCATTAAAAATGTAGGCGGGGCTGGTCTGTTAAGTTCACGCACTCCGCTTCTGGCAGCCCAGGGTTCGTAGGTTCGGATTCCAGGCACAGACCTATGCACCATTTATCAAGCCACACTGTGGTAGGTGTCCCATGTAAAGTAGAGGGAGATGGGCAGGGGTGTTAGCCCAGGGCCAATCTTCCTCAGCAAAAAAGAGGAGCATTGGCAACGGATGTTAGCTCAGCACTAACCTTCCTCACAAAAATATCGATCAAATCAATAAACCTTTAGGTAGAAAAAAGAAAAAAGAGAGAAGATGCAAATAACTAAAATCAGAAATGAAAATGGGGACATTATGACTGACCTTACAGAAACTAAAAGGATTATAAGAGAACACTGTGAACAATTGTATACCAACAAATTAGATAATATAGGGGAAATGGACAAATTCTGAAAAACACACAAACTACCAAAACTGACTCAAGATGAAATAAAAAATCTCAGTACACTATAACAAGTAAATAGATTAAATCAGTAATCAAAAATCTCCCAACAAAGAAAAGTCCAGGACCAAACTGATTCACTGGTGAATTCTCCCAAACATTTAAAGAAGAATTAACACCAATCCTATTCCAACTCCTTCAAAAAATTGAAGGGGAGGGAACACTTTCTAACTCATTCCATGAGGCCAACATGACCCTGATACCAAAGCCAGACAAAGAAAACTATAGACCAACATCACTTATGAAAATAGAGGCAAAATCCTCAATAAACTTAAAAAGGTTGAAATCATACAAAGTACTTTCTCTGACCAAAATGGAATGGATCTAGAAATCAATAATAGAAGGAAATTGGATTATATACCATAACCAAGTGGGACCTACCCCAGGAATGCAAGAGCGGTTCAACAAAAAAAAGTCAATCATTCCTCAGCAAAAAGAGGAAGATTGGTAACAGGTGTTAGCTCAAGGCCAATCTTCCTCATCAAAAAAAAAAAAAAGTTAATCAATTTAATATACATTAATACATTGAAGTAGGAAAAAAACACATGATCATCTCAATAAATACAGAAAAATCATGTGACACAATTTGAGAGTCCTTTTCTTTCAGAGACAAATTCCAAAATAGTTACAGATAAAATTAGATAATAAAAGAGATTTGCTTTAAAATAATCTGGACTAGATTAGGGAAAGTGGGTTGCAATAAAGATGAAACATGTTGTCCCTGTACTGAAACCTCTTATATCATCTTTCCACTTTTATACATGTTTGAAATTTCTGAAATAAAAAGTTAAAAAAACAAAGAGATGGAAAGACGTATTAATAGGATACTTTTTTAAAAAGGAAGAAAACTAGAGAAGATGTTAATATAATACTAAATTGACTTTAAGGCAAAAAGTACTGTTAGTGATACAGAGGGTAATCATATGAAAGAAACAATTCATCAGGAAGATATGATAATGCTAAACCTGTTTAGTCTTTACTAATATAGCCTAAAAATATATAAAGCAAAAAATAACAAGAAGAATTTTATAAAATCATGATGGGAGATTTTTACCATTGTTCAAAAATTGATTTATTAGGCAGGAAAAATAATAAGAATATGTAATATTTTAACAACACAATTAACAAGCTTTAGGTAATAAACATACTGTGAACACACTAGAAACACATATAGAATTCACTTATTTTTAAAGGACACTTGGAATATATAAAAAATTGACCATGTTAGGCCACAGAGCACAGGTAAGAAATATTTTAAATTTGATTTTTATATGGACCATTTTATCTCAGTCAAAGCAATTTTTTTTTTTTTTGCTGAAGAAGATTTGCTCCCAGCAAATGTTATCTGTTGACAATCTTCCTCTTTTTTTTTGCTCAAGGAAGATGAGCCCTGAGCTAATATTTGTGTCAATCTTCCTCCACTTTGTATGTGGGTTGCCACCACAGCATGGCTGACAAGTGGTGTAGGTCCGTGCCTGGGATCCAAACCTGTGAACCTGGGACGCTGAAGTGAAGCACACAGAACTCAACCACTATGCCATGGGGCCAGCGCCTCAAAGCAATTTTAAAAAGTTAGAGACCAGCAACAAAGAAGAGTGCTTAAAAATTCAAATATTTGAAAAATTTTTAAAAATCACTCATTTGCAATTATAGATAAAAAATAAATCATAACAGACATTGGAAAATATTCAGAACTGAATATAACAAACATACTACATATTAGAACTTCTGGAATGTGAGTAAAGTTGTAAATAGGAGGAAATATATTGTCTTAAATGAATTAGAATTGAAAATCAATGAACTACTCAAGAAATAATAAAAAGAACCACTGAATAAACCCAAAGAAAGTAAAAGGAAAGGAAATAGAAAGTAATAAAATTATAAAAGGAAACAGTAAAGAAGATCAATAAAACAAAATTTCTTGAAAATACTCTTAAAGTGAATAAAACTCCTGGCACAACTGGCTCTAGAAAAAAAGAGTGAAGGTAAAAATAATACTGAGTCTGCAAACGTAGATGTAAGGGAAGATGTAATACTATTATTTTTAAATCAAAGGAGAATACTAAGAACAACTTTATGTTAAAACATCAGGAAGTAGGTGAAAACACTTTCTAGAAAATACAAATGACCAAACTAATTTGTAAAGAAGATGAAACCTGAACATACTGTTAATGAAACAAAATCAGTTGTTAAAAATCTACCCACCAAAAACAATAGGCCCAGAGCCTTTCACAATAGGCCCTTGGTAGATTTCTTCCAAACCTTCAAAAACACTTAATCCTTAGTATGGGGAAAAAAAAGCTCTCCAGCTCATTTATGGCACTAGAATAATGTTTTCTATTTCCTGAACAATTCAGTGCTAAAGTCATTAAGTGGAATAGAACAAGATGTGTGTGGGGAAGGGAGACTGAGAGGTGAGGGCCCCAGAGTAGGGTGTTGGAGCCCAAGCACTGTGAGGAGGATGCATGCCCAGAAGGGCAGTTCCTGTGGGATGTCCACTCCCCAGTGGGGAGCAAAGGGCATCCCCATGTGGGAGGGTGTGGCAGCCAGGATAGGAGATTGGTTATTTACAGGGGGATTGATCAAATAAATAAATATTATATGGATAATAGGATCTGAGTTTCTCACTGTTGGAGAAGATAGATACAAATATAGAAGGGGAGAAAAACAGAATGAACACTGTGGTGTTATCAACATAATCTCATGGTTTTCAGTAGATGATAAGACAGATGGACAGACTTTCCTAACTGTCATCTAGAGGTCTAGAAGCAATGATACTTCTAGAGGACATGAGCAAATCCTGCAACCTTGTTTCTAAATTCCAATCTCTACCAAAAGGAACCAGAGCTCTTTGGAGAAATGGCTAATTGCAGGTCTGGGGGAGGGAAAGTTCAAGATAGGGCTGAATGATCTTTTTGGGCCAGGTAGTAAGGAAGTGCCCCAAAAACGATGGGGGCATGTTGAAGACACAAAAACCAGCTTTAAAATGCTCCTACTGGCCAAATCAAGGACAAATGGACTATCAAAATAATGATAGTAAAAGATTACAACCCATGAGTCTACACAGATAAAAATAGGTGAATAAATTGAAAATTTAGTGAGGAATACAATATTTACAAAGTCTCAAATTATCTCCATACAAGTTACTTGTTTATTACAAAGGGCAAGGGAAAATATCACAGTGAAGAGGAATAGCAGAAAATCACCTTAACCAAAGTGATCAAAGTTATACAGTAACAGGACAAACGGAAATTTTGTGCCACTGACAGGATTCAATAAGAAAAACACAACATCACTTCTGTGATATTCCTGCCAGATGCATAACTTGAATCTGATCAAGAAACAGCAGGCAAACCCCAACTGAGGGATCTTCTACAAAATAATAAGCCTGTATTCCTCAAGTGTCAAGATCATGAAAGTCAAGGAAGGACTGAGGAACTCCCTGCAGACTGAAGGAGACTAAAGAAACATGATAACCAAATGCACTCATATAGTTCAAGGAGAAAAAAAATTCCTTGCACCGTGCTTGCAGTTTTTCTGTAAGTCTGATATTGTTTCTAAATAAACAAATAGTACAATATAGGAAAATTACAAATTCCCCTTATGACCAAAGATACAAAATTTATAAATTTTTAGCAAATAAAAAAATATGTATTTTTTTAAATGCATCCTCAAAAAGAAGTGTTTGTCCCAGGAATGCCAGAATGGTTAGATATCAGATAAACATATCAGTGTTATTACACTAAACTATACCTAAAACTATAAACTATACCAAATTTACTGAGTAAAAATAAAACTTTAATCACAGTAAATGATTAATAAAGGGCATGTTACAAATTTAAAAAGCCATTCATAATTTTTCTAAACATCTCTAAGCAAGTTATGAACAGCAGGGCAATTAAATAACCCAATTAAAGGTATTTATGGGGAAAAAAATTAACAGCAAACAACACAATGCAAAACATTAAAAATTATTCCCTTTAAAATCAGGAACAAGGAATCAGGAACATTCTTGAGGGCTGCTGTCGCCACTTTTTTCCAATAATGTATTGCAGTTCCAGCCAGTGCAAAAAAGATAAGACTAAAGTAAAAGGTATAAGAATTGAAAAAGCAGAAAAAAAACCTTATATTATGATGCTACAGAATTATAATAGCATGTTATCAGCAAATGGATAGCAAATAAACCAATTCTGTCCTAGCCATAAATTTATTTATAAGACATTGCTATATAACAGAGCTTATTATAAATCAGGGTGGAAAAGATAAACTATGAAAAATGGGTGCTAGGTAATCCATATAGGAAAAATACAAAAATTATATCCATACCCCACATCATACACAAAAACAGATTAAAAACATAAATATGAAAGTCAAAATTTTGAACACTTATACTAGAAAATATTAGAAAATATCTTTAAAATATTAGGATTAGGGAGAATTTTTTAAAGCACTACACAAAAAAACATAGCCCTTAAAACACTGATGATTTTGACATATTAAAATCAAATCTGTAAGACAAAAAAGAAAAAGTGAAAATGTGAGAAGGTATTTGCATTAGATATAGCAGATAATGATTACCATGCAGAACATATAAAGAAATCTTACAAATCGATAAAAACAGAAAAAGTCTAAAAGTCTAACATATAAAAACTGATGGCAAAAAAAAAAAAAGCAAAAGATGCTTAATGTCTCTAGTAAGCAAGAGGTGCAAGTTAATACTACAATAAATTATCACTACATACCCAGAGAATGACTGGAAAGGCCAAATTTTCATAAGATCTACGGAGCTGAATCTCAAAAACAATGGTGAGTGAAAACAGCAAGTTGCAAAAGGATACGGTATACTACTACTTATATAAGTTATAAAAGCTCAGAAACCACTACTCTATATTGTTCAGGTACACAGTAAAAGTTATTAAATCATACAATAGCACGATATTCACAAACTTTCGACATCTCTGGTAAGGGTGAGAAGAAAAGATAAGGGCAAGATCTGGTCTGTAATGTTTTATATTTTAAAATCTAAAACAAAGTAATAATTCATTGATGGTAAATTGTTAACATATTTATGAGAAAAGTGTGGCAGAAGATATGTGCCTCAGATGTAACTGATAATGGGTGCGGGGTACCGATAACTTTCACCATACAGATGCAAAAAAGGCCAGTATTAGAACACACCAGAGGGAAAAGCAGTCAGTGAGGTAAGGGGACCAGTAAGCAGGATGCTTAGCCAGAAGGTAATTTATATGTGGAAATAAAAAGCAAACCAGAAACACATTCAAGGACACACTATACTCCAGTGATGAAATAAATGCAAATTTCAATTCAACAGAATGACGTAAAACCCAGTAACCTATCACATTCCTCCATGGACCACACACCCACCATAGACTCTTCTAGATGACATCTAGTCCAGTGTTGACCAAGTCCACACTTCTTTTTTGAGCTAAAGTATTTACCTCATTTCATGGTTAATTTGCAGTACCTGCCCCCCAAACAATTATACTTACTCACCCACTGAATAATTATTTGTTGAAACTCTGTATATAAACAGCATTTTGCCAGAGGCTGTGGAAGAATACGAGAGAAGACAATAAGCTCTTTTCTTTGGGCTCATTTAATCCATATAACAAACTATCATATAGTTATTATTTTTCCCATTTTACAGATAAAGAAATTGAGATTCAGAGAGCTTAAAACCTACCCCAAATCACCATGCTGACATAGCCATATTTCTGAGCCATAATTCAGTTTGTCAGACAACCCCAAAAACCGTATCCTATTCACTGTACTACAAGGACCTCTCAAAGCCCAGGGGAGATCGTCCTCTAACTTTCCTGCTCTTACTATTTTATGTGGGCTATACTCACCATGTATCATGAGTTATGTTTCCCCATTAACCCATACAATAGAGGCAGACTAGAAGAATATTGTCATAATTTTTGAACCAGTAATTCCAATTGTAGGAATGATTTACAACAACATAATGAAAGAAATCCTTTAACAAAATTAACTACTCCAGATCAAGGAGAATAAAAAACAAATTTAAAAAAATTTTAAGGAACAAAGTAACACCTAAAATCCTCCACAGCAGGCACTGTGCCAAGAACTTTACATATACTTCCATATCTAATAATCACAGTACTACACATAATACAGGCATCATCAGCCCATTTTACAGGTGAGGAAACGTCTGTATGCAAGTTAAGTAACGCGCCAAAATTCATATAGCTAGTTACGTGGGGCCAGGGTCTGAACCCAGGTGGTCTCATTTCCAAGTAGGCATGATTAATCAATAAAAGTTTTCTCAACTTTTTTATAACCCAAAGTAAGAAATATATTTTACATCATGATCCAATATGCACACACACATATAAAAGTAAGGTAACTTCTATAAAACACTATTTAGCTTAATAATACATGGCAAAAATCATTTTTTTCAAGACGCTGGTTTTGAATCCTGAAACTAATTTCTCATGACTCACAATTTAAAAGATGCAGAATGCTTAACTACCTCAAAGATATAGTATTTACTGTAACTATAGTAGAAAAAAACCTAAATGGAAATAAACAGTCAGCCACAGAGCTGAGTAGTAATTATGAATGTAAAAAAATTGTTATTCAGAGAAAATGCCATACATTGCTTAGAACAAGGCATAATGCTTATATATACGTATAAAGTACATAAATATAAAATAGCTATGCTAAGATAAAAAAGAATATAGGCAATTACATCTTTATTTTTAATTTATAAAGATTTTTATTTTTCTTTACAAACTGGGGTAGTTGGTAGTTAAGAGGCCAGATAATAGCCACTTCGCTTTTATTTTCTAGACACCAAAGCAATTTACTGATGTGTTCTTTCTTAAATATCTGTTCCAGATCATGGTACAAAGTTTCCCAATTAATTTTATAAAGCTAGCAAAATTTTTATACCAAAAAATACAGTCAGTCAAACAAATCAAAACAAAATGAATCCTCCCCTAATATTTTTATAAGTGAAAATTTGGAACCAAATAATTTACAATATGAACAAAAGTTTGCAAACACATCGTAAAGCTACACACATTTAAGCGTTAGAGAAATATGCTCCCCCTCCCCAACTCTCAGGCCTCCGCACTGTGCCTCTGACCCTTCCCCCAGGAGTCCCCGTGAATCTATTTCAGATTTCAAGAGGAGGGGGCTGGGCCACCGGTCCCAGGCCTGGCCCTGGCCTCCTCATCTGCCAGAGCCTCACAGTACTGCGCTGGCCAGTCCCTGGGGTCTTGATTATGGACTTTGGCCACAAACTTAAGAACTTTCATCTTGCTGGTCTCCAGGTTGGTTCGCGGGCCCCACTGGAATTCATAGTCCACAGGATCAGTGTGGGGTATCCGCCGGTACTCCAGGTAACGCTGCCGCACAAAGTCTTCAGTAATGAGTTTCTTTGGGTCCCCAAAAATCAAATGCTTCTTTGTGGGGTACACCCCTAGACGACGCAGGAAGTCCCAGACCTCGGTCTCCTTGATGGTGTTGCCCTTCATGAAGATGAGCCCCAGCACAATCATCAGCAGGCCGGTGGTGGGCGTGCCCTGGTCGCCTCTCACCTCGGCATCCTCCTCCACGGGTTCCAGCGTGTTGATGAGGATGTAGGAGTTGCTCTTGGGTTCCAGCTCCACCAGCTTGTACCCGAAGACGTACTCGAGGCGCTGCGCGGCCAGTTTCAGGAGGTCCGCGAAGATGTCCTTGTAGTCCCCGACGACGTGCTTCAGGATGTCCGTCCGCTTGATCGGGATCTTCTTCTGGTCCTTAATCAGCAGGAACTGCACCAGCTCGGCCACCTTCAGCTCCAGCTGCTTCTGCGAGCGGGGCCCCACCGCGGGGGAGGCCTCGGCCCCGCGGGCGCCCTGCGACGAGGTGCTGCGGACTTCCTGCGAGCCGCCCGCCCCGCGGGAGGTGCTCGGGGCCTCCTCGGCGACGCCGCCTCTCGGGGCCCGGCCGTCTCCGCCGCGGCCCCCGTCCCTCACCCTCTCGGCCTGGGCGCTGGGGCGGCCCCGGCTCCTCGGTTTCTGCAGCATGTCACCGGCGGCGGGAGCCTGGCGCCAGCGCCGACTCCGCAGGCGGGGCGCTCGCCCTAACGGACGGTGGCGGCGGGAGAACAGTGCACGGCGGGGATTGTGGGTCGGCGCGCGGCACGTCGGGGCGGCCCTGGGCGGGGCCGGAGGGGGCGCGCGCTGCGTCACGGAGGCTGCGCGCTGCGTCACGGAGGCTACGCGTTGCGTCGGGGAGTGGGGCGGCCGCCGCGCGTTGGCGGAAAGCAGTAGGCGTGTCTGCGCAGTCCTGTGGGTCACATTAGATTAAAGGTGGCGTCCTTACTAAACCCTACAAATAGAGAACAGGAGCCAAAACTCCTAAATGAGTGTGCGGCTGAGTTCAGGACCGCACAGGCTCAGGCAGGTACTATAGAAAGTGAGTATTAAAGAAGTTTAAAATCGGGAATATTTTTAGATGGAGGGAACTCAGGATGAATTGTGGGAGAAAAAAGGTGAAGAGGAAGGTGAGAGCGTGAAAGTGAAGCAGAATCATTTCTTTCTGCACAAAACTGGACATAAAAAGAGTGAAAGACCTGGAGGACTCCTAGTTGGCTTTGCCTTCGCTACTCCCTCCCCTCCCTTAAATTTAAGCTCTTAAGCGTTTACCACCAGTTACTTTCTCTAATGCCTCTAAGTGACCATTAAAAACGAATGTGGTAAAGGGAGAGCTTGCCTTGCAAGCAGGACTTTTCCCATCTTTTCACTCTTTCAGTATTTCTATTCTATGCATTAAACTCCATCAGTTAGACAACTACAACAAAACCGCCACATAAAGAACGTTTCAGTGAGGGGTTTTTGCTTGGTCAAATGATTCTGTCTTTGGAAAGCACATGCTCATGTAAACTGCCTTTGGGCCCACAACTACGATTGTAGCAGAAATGGGTAAGAAGAATGCTACAAACAGAAATGTGCTCTCTCAAGAGATTACCATTTAATTTTGGGCATCACTGATCAAGAATTGCAATAATGTGAATCTCTTAAATTTCTTAATTCTTAATATATCAGCCTTAGGGCGCAATGAGAAAGAAAAGAGAACCCAGGAGTATCATCCCTCATAATCTGTGATGTGTGCACTTTGTATATATATTTTTTATTGTGCAACTCTAATAGCCAACGTGAGTCATTTCATTAACTCAAACCATCTGCAATCTGCTGCCACTATTTTTACAGATCTTAGCAAATGTGTTGCTTTTCTATTTACTGACTTGTAAAGAAGAAACTGAATTTCCCTCTGTCTTTTTAAAGCTACCCAGAAAGTGGGTAAACTCTTCAAAGAACCAAATCAAATTGAGTTCCTCTTTAATGCAAATATATTCAAAGGAAGCAATTCAAAACACATTATTTGAATAATAGCACCAAAACACAATGTTATTAAAATTTCATTAAATGTTAGTAGCATAAAATTTTTGTTTGTAATTCAATATGAAAATGCAATCTGATAATGGCCCTGACTGCAATACTAAATGTAAAATGATATGCCGTGTTGTGATGCAAGTATGCTAAAATCTGGTAAACTATGAGTAATAACTTTCTGTTCCACACAAGATCTAACAATAAATCCCCAAGCATCAATCTTAATGACTGAAGCCTACTAAGAAAAACAAATATATCATGGAGGCATTCATTTTTTTACAATAAGAAAATTCATCTGCTTCAGTTTCCTTGCAAATTAAAATTTGGACTCAAGTTCAAAGAAACCTCCTGTGATCAAGAATTCTGCAAAAAGTCCCTCCAGAAAGATAATGTTGAACCCCGAGTAAAAAAAAAACTCAGCAACCAAGAGATAACAAAAATGGAAAATAAGATGAAAGCCATTGTCAACAGTTGGGCTGGTTTTTCAGTGTTTTTTCTTGCTAAGGTATTCACTTAAATTACCAAGTAGCCCCACAGGTCAAGCTACCCCTGTGACTCACTGTGTGAAAATCAGCAGTGTCCATCAGCTGCATCTTTTACCCAGATAGCAGATTGTCATACTCAAAATGAGTGAGAAAAGATACCAGTTTTACGTATTGAAACACCTCTCTCTGCTGTGTCCAGAAGAATGCAGGTGAGAAAATACAGACATAAAATAACAGTATTAGAATGAAGTTTAGGCATTGCATGGAGAAGTCACCCAGACCCACCTCCACCTTAGATTGACACAGGAAGCCATGGAGTTTGAGGAAAAATTGTTGTGATGATGGTGGTAATAATAACACTAACAATAATAAATATAAACAACAGCTACTGATTATTTCAAAGGTAAGTGGGTCAGACCCTATTCTAAGTGGTCTTCATGTATTACTTCATTTAATCCCACAACAACCCTATGAGGCCTGTGCATTTACTGTTTCTCTTCTCATAAATGAAGAAACTGAGGCACAGAGAAGAAGGTTAACAGTTTTGAGGTCCTACAGCAAGTAAGTGGTAGATCTGATCTGAACTAAGGCAGTCTGCCTCCAGAGACCGCTCCTAACCATCTGCTGATTGCAGAGAGAACATAGATATGGTGTCCTTGAAAAGGTAGATATGGTGTCCTTGAAAAGGTAAAGATCTGGGAGTCAGATGGACCTATATTAGAAACCTGTATGACATCCAGAAAGCTACTGACACTGCTTTCTGTTTCCAAGATTACTCATCCAGGCTTCAGGGGACTAAGTGAGATAGGTTTGCCAAGTCCTAGCACAGGGCTGGGACAGGGTAGTTGATAACCATGTGCTTCTTTCCAGGGGGTTTATGTTAAGGAAAATACTTGAGGACTATACAAAGCTGTATGTAGAAAGATGTTTACTGCAGTAAAACACAAGTACACACAAAAATCAGAAAAAAGTCTGGAAAGAAATATATCAAGATGCTATTAAAGTTATTTTCTTTCAAAAATGAAATCTTTCTTGGCAGATAAAAATATATTCTCAAGGAATTTTAACTTCACAGTGAAACCATGCTATAGCAGTTATACAATTCAAGTTTTCAGTAAATTCAGTGTGATCTGAATATGACTTTCGTGACTTTTTTTCAGCCAGTGAAGTAATAAAGACAAGTGGCTAAAAAAAGAAAAACATTTTCAAACACTTTATGTTAATGACCTTAATACTTTTATTACTAGACCCAAAAGAAAAAAAAATAATAATTCTTTGAGGCAAAAGCTAAGCTAGCTAAGATTTCAGATGCATTGAACAAAGAAATGCCTACTACCAATTGCTCTTTAGATGTCTCTCAGTAATTAATTGCTTTATTTCATCTCCTTGGTAGCAAATGCCTGCCAAGAAGCTCTAATCATCTTTATCTTCTACTGGATTCTCCTCTTCATTCACTGGCATTTCTTGCAGAACCAGAGACAGGTTTTAAATTTTCTGACAGCAACCTAGCGCAAAAAGCAGGTAAGGTCGTTGCGGGAAGAAAAGCAATGATAAAAGCATGCAGCCACCATATATGAGCAGCTTTGCTGCCTTTTCCAGTGGAAGAATGTGGGACAGTGTGCAGCAGGCGAGCAAAGTAGTTGGCGAGGGGCCCGGGATACTATTTTGGTGGGTAGATAGCAGGAAAAACAGTCCAGATATTTTAATGCTTGCAATAAAATCCCTTGTGTCCACTCATACATAACAAAGATGCATCCTGGTTAAATTATGTGATAGGACTACCTAATAACACTTAGTCTCTCATGAAAGAATACTTTGATTAAATGGCAACAGAGCTTTCCTTGGCTGGTGGAAAAGGGGTGGAGAGGTGGGGCTTGAGGAGATAGCTCTTTCCAAGCATTGTAGCCATTTGGTCCAGAAGCCTCTTCTTAGACTCTCTTTTCAAGAAATATAAGTCTTCCGTTACCCAGGGCCTTTTACTTATGAAAATCATTAAGGCCTATTAAGTTATAAAATTACCAACACATAACGTCTCTGTAGTGGCCAGTGTGTTTCTTTTTATTTGCTTGTTTTTGCTCCTTGTTCTGCATCCTTTTCCTTTAGGAACTGCCTCTTTCCATCTCTGGGAGACCTTGGTAAGGCTCTGCCGCCTTTTCCTGGGTGCACGTGATTCAGGCCAGCCACAGTGACCGGTTCGGAAGTCCAATCATCATCCTTTCAGGAGTTCTTACAGGTTCTCTTTCCTCTGAGCGAACAAGCTGAAGGGTGATATGAGCCTAGCCACCTTCGCCTTTGCTTGGGAATAACCTGCCTCACGGTGAAGCCAACTCAAACGAGCTCTAAGAGATGGGGATACAGTCCTAATGCTTTCATCTGAATCCCTGGATCCTGAGTTCAAGGTAGAACTCCTGGGGATAACTAGTTACTGGAGCAAGTAAAATCTCCTTTTGCTTTATCTGCTGGAAGTTGTTTTCTCTCACTTGAAACTGCACAAATTCTAGCTAAACAGTATTCAAACCCATTATGCAGGGGAAAAGAGGGTACGAAGGAATGAGATTATTTCAAAGGAATGGAGCTAGACGAGGTTAATATTACCTATAAGGATATTTGAATGTAACGAGAGGTGATCTGAATCTAATTTGACATTTTTGTTATGTTTCTTGGCAGTGTTCTGTGGTTGAGAAGTTTACGATTTTAGTTGCAGGCAATAAGGGCAAGAAAGAGATCGTGACAGATTGTTTTTCCATATAGAATGTACATATGATCTAACGTAGTGATCTACCTCTGCAGAAAGGAGTTTCAGACAACCTAGAACACACTTTAAAGCATCTCCTATTCTAGAGTAGCTGTGTTCTCCATGTTTGATCCAAAGCATCTCCCCACTGGCCACACCATGCAAGAAGACAGAAACCTCATTCTTTCCTTCTAGACTTCACTTTAGCCTAACGCAGAGGTACCCTCACAGGGCAAGGGCACCAAGAAGGAGAACAGACAAAGCTAATACCCAGAGAGGGACAAGGCAGACAGGTTTTGAGAAAACTGAGCAAATTGAAAGGGATAAGAATAAAAGAAAAGAATCAGAGAAAAATATGAAAATACTGAAGGCAGACAGTTTTTGAGAAAACTGAACAAATTGAAAGGGATAAGAATAAAAAAAAGAATCAGAGAAAATATGAAAATACCGAAGGCAGACAAGAAAGAGCCCATATAGGCATAACTGGTGGTCCTGAGGGACACAAAAATTATAAACACAAAAATAGAAATAATAATCAGAGGTACACTAGAGGTGGCTGTAGGAATCCTGGGGAGATGGTGGGTTTGCACAGGTCCTGTGTCTCTGATCCTCCCTCCTTTCTAGTTCCTTCCCTGGGACTCAATCAACAACCAGAGCAGGCATGCTTTCAGAGCTGGAGAGTAGTCAGAGGGCATGTGTTCTCCAAAACCTGCAGAGGAGAGAGCCAGTACAGGGCTTCCTCTTTGAGATGCAAGTGAGAGCTCAGGTACCTGATAAGCAGAAGGTCTTCCTCTTCCCAAGCCCTGAGAAGACCCAGGATCACGTGTACTTGTAGGTTCTCAGCTGGCAGAAGCCTGTGTCTCTCTTCTGAGAGAGCCCACAGCTATCTTCTTTCTGAGGACTGTTCTCTAAGAGCCTGACCCAGGCTGCTGACTAATTGCCCTCAAGGGGAGCCT
Organism: Diceros bicornis minor; assembly: GCF_020826845.1. Taxonomy (NCBI): domain Eukaryota; kingdom Metazoa; phylum Chordata; class Mammalia; order Perissodactyla; family Rhinocerotidae; genus Diceros; species Diceros bicornis. The sequence goes on from NC_080744.1 coordinate 79,183,385, forward strand.
CACAGGCAGGTCAGATGCTGCCAGGTCTTGAGGTTGGGAGAGGCAGCAGTTTGCCCCCTGTGAGGCCTGGCCTCCCAGAGGCCTGAGCAGATATGTAAACTGCGTGTCCTTTGCTTCACTGTGGACCGTAAAAGCAAAGTCTGCTGTGCGAGAAACTGCTGGGTCTCTCTCAGCTTGCCAGCCTAACACTTTACCAGCGACTCCAACAGCATGATCGTTAGAGGAAAGGAAGAAGTGCAAAACTCTGCACAGGTGAAATAAGGAAAATTACAACTCATTAAAGATGATCCAGGAACTTGAAGAAGCAATAAAGTTGACAGACCTTTAGCTACAATGACCAAGAGAGAACACTTAAATTGACATAATCAGGAATGAAGGAGGGGACATCACTACCAACCGTACAAAAATGGATAAGTTTATAAGGGATTACTATGAGCAATAAACAAGTGTATGCCAACAAATTAGATAAATTAGATGAAATGGAAAAGTTCCTAAAAACACACATGAAATTTATTAAAGAAGAAATAGAAAATATAAATAGGCCTACAACAAAGAAAGAGATTGAATTAGTACTTTTATAACTTCCCACAAAGAAAAGCCCCAGTCCAGATGGTTTCACTGGTGAACGCTACCAAACATTTAAAGAAGAATTAAGAACAGCTCTTTACAAACTCTTCCAGAAAGTTGAAGATGGACCAATTACCAACTCATTCTGAGTCCAATATTATCTTGATACCAAAACCAGACAACTACATCACAAGAAAACTACAACATCCCTTATGAATATAGATGCAAAAATCCTTATCAAAATAGTAGCAAACCAAATCTAACAATGTATAAAAAGGATTGTATACCATGAACAAATGGGATTTATCCTAGGAATGCAAAGTTGGCTTAACATCAGAAAATCAATTAATGTAAAACAGTGTATTAAGAAAATAAAGAGGGGCCAACCCGGTGGTGCAGGCGGTTGAGTGTGCGTGCTCCGCTGCGGCGGGCCAGGGTTCGTCGGTTCGGATCCCGGGTGCACACCAACACACCGCTTGTCAAGCCATGCTGTGGCGGCATCCCATATAAAGTGGAAGAAGATGGGCATGGATGTTAGCCCAGCCCCAGTCTTCCTCAGCAAAAAGAGGAGGATTGGCAGATATTAGCTCAGGGCCAATCTTCCTCACAAAAAAAAAAAAAAAAAAAGAAAGAAACCCACATGATCGCTTCATGTAAAATGCAGTAAAAACATTGACAAAAATCCAACACTCTTTCATTTCCCTCCTTTTAAAGGCAGAATAATATTCCATTGTACGGACAGACCGCAGTTGGTCTGTCCATTCATCCATAGATGGACACAGGTTGCTTCCACCCCTTGTCTAATGTGAATAATGCTGCTGTGAACATGAGTATGCAGTCAAAACTCTGAATTTCATATTATGGCTTGACTTAACATGCAATCCCTCATCGTCCCTGGCTTTCTTAGTCCAATGGTTGGATTCATTTAAGGATACAAGAAACCTGGAATCATCTCAGCTGTTGCTGCTACACAGTTTATGCTTTTAACAATTCTTTAACATTTCTATGAGGCCTTTGCTGAGGGAGCTAAACATTAGATAATTTAAGGTATTATGGTTTCGGAATTAAGGCCACTTTCTTTCCCCCCCAGAAGATCATCTGTTTTATCTCCACTTGACTTTCTTAAAGTGCTGGAACTGTTTTTTGATTGAATGTATTTTTTTCTTTGACATTTATACAACTGAAGGTGGAAAAACAAATCCAACACTCTTGCATGATAAAAACACAGCAAACTAGGATTAGAAGGAAACTTCCTCAGTGTAATAAAGGGCATCTACAAAAAACTATAGCTAATATCATACTTAATGGTGAAAGAGTAATGTTCTCATGCTAAGATCAGGAACAAGGAAAGGGTGTCCATTCTCACTACTTCTGTTCAACATTGTACTGCAGGTTCTAGCCAGAGCAGTTAGGCAAAAAAATGAAATAAAAGGCATACAGATTGGAAAGGAAGAATTAAAACTATGCCTTCGCAGATGATGTGATCTTGCATATAGAAGATCCCAAGGAATCCACTAACTAATATTAGAACTAATAAACAAATTCAGCAAGGTTGCAGGGTACAAGATCAATATCAAAAATCCATTGTATTTCTATACAATTGCCAACAAAAAATCTGAAAACAAAATTAAGAAAACAGTCCCATTCACAATCTCATTAAAAAGAACAAAACACTCAGGAATAAATTTAACAAAAGTGCAAAATTTATACTCTGAAAACTATAAAACATTGAAAGAAATTAAAGAAGACCTAAATAAATAGAAAGACATCCTGTGTTCATGGATCAGAAGACAATATTGTTAAGATGTAGTATTGCCCAAATTGATCTACAGATTGAAGAAAATCCCTATCAAAATCCCAGCTGGATTTTTTACAGAAATTACAAACTGATCCGAAAATTCATGGGGAAAGTCAAAGGACCCAGAATAGCTAAGACATTCGTGAAAAACAACAAAGTTCAACACTTCCTGATATCAAAACTTACTACAACACTACAGTAATCAAAGCAGTGTGGTTCTGGCACAGGCAAAGACATATTGTTATGGGCTTAATTGTGCCCCCCCCCCCAGCAAGTTCATAAGTTTAAGTCCCAATTCTTAGTACCTCAGAATATGAGTGAATTTGCAGATAAGGTCTTTAAATAGATTAAGTTAAAATGAGGCCATTAGGGTGAGTCCTAATCCAATAAGACTGGTGCCCTTATAAGGACACCATGATGTGTGCACACAAAGAAAAGGCCACGTGAGGACATAGTGAAAAGGCAGCTGTCTGCAAGTCAAAGAGAGAGGCCTCAGGAGAAACCAGACTCACCAACACTGATCTTGGACTTCTAGCTTCCAGAATTGTGAGAAAACAAATTTCTGTTGTATAAGTCACCCAGTCTGTGGTATTTTGTTATGGCAGCCCTAGTAAATTAATGCACAGATAGAGCAATAAAATAGAATTGAGAGTGCAGAAATAAATCCATACATCTATGGTCAACAAGTTTTCAAAAAAGGGGCCAAGATAATTCAACAGGGTAACAATGGATGGTGCTGGAATAGTGGATATCCACGTGCAAAAGAATGAATTTGGACCCTGACCTCACACCATACGCAAAATTAACTCAAAGTGGATCACAGACCTAAATGTAAGAACTAAAACTATAAAACTCTTAGAATGAAACACAGGAGTAACTTTCCATGACCTTAGGTTAGGCAATGATCTCTTAGATAAGACACTAAAAGCACAAATGATAAACAAGAAGATTGATAAGCTGGACTTCCTCAAAGTTAAAATTTTATGTGTATCAAAGGGCTCAAGAAAATGAAAAGACAACCCATACGGTCTGGGAGAAATTATTTGTAAATCATGTATCTGATAAGGAATATATATGCAGAATATATAAACAACTCTTGCAACTTAATAATAAAATGACAAAAATCCAATTTTAAAAATGGGCAAAGGACTTGAATAGACGTGTCTCCAAAGATGTAAAAATGGCGCATGAACACAAAAAGATGTTCAACGTCATTAGTCATTAGGGAAATGCAAATCAAAACCATAATGATATACTACTTCACACTCACCAGAAAGGCTATAAACAAAAAGATAATATCAAGTATTGGCAAGGATGCAGAGAAACTGGAAACCTCATACATTGCTGTTGGGAATGTAAAATGGTATAGCTTCTGTGGAACAGTTTTGCGGCTCCTCAATAAGTTATACAGAGAATTACTAAATGACCCAGTGGTTTCACTCCTAGGTATAGACTCAAAAGATTTGATAACAGGTGCTCAAACAAAAACTTGCATAAGAGCGTTTACAACAGAACTGTTCACAATAGCAAAAAAGTACAAACAACCCAAATGTCCATTTAATGATGAATAGATAAATAAAATGTGGTATATCCATACAATGGGGTATTTTTCAGCTATAAAAAAGAATGAAGTACTAACACATGCTATAACGTGGATGAACTTTAAAAACATTAAATGTTTTTGTGTCTGAAAGAAGCCAGACACAAAAGACCATGTATTATATAATACTACTTCTATGTAATGTCCAGAATGGGCAAATCCATGGAGGCAAAAAGTAGATTAGTGGTTCCTAGGGCTGCGAGGAAGTCAGGAATGGGGAGTGACTGCTAAAGGGTATGAGATTTCTTTTTGGGGTGACTGAAAATGTCATAAAATTAGATGAGTATGGTTGCATAACTGTAAGTATGCTAAAAAAAACCACACTGAATTGTACACTTTAAACAGGTGAGCTTTATGGTATGTTAATTATGTCTCAATAAACCTGTTTACAAAAGAAGAACTCAAAGAAGGCCAGCTGAAGAATCTCTAATAAGTTGCTCCTCCTGAGGTATAATGAGATGAAACAGAAAAGAAGACTAATAAAACAGTAAGGAGAACCATCAAATGGATGCAGGTAGGGTGCCCAGACTCAGGACAAACAACAACAAAAAGACTTTTTAATTAAAAAGTTAAACGAAAATGGAGGAGAGTCTACTGTTAAAATAATGATTTCCAGCAGTATTACAAAGCATGTTTGTTTATATTTTAGGCAATTAATGAATGTCTTTATGCTGCATGGTTCACGGAAAGCAGTTTCATCCCTCCTCTGCCACCAATTTCCTCTGGGTCCTAGAAGAAGGCCTTTCACGCCTCAGGTCTCAGCCTCCTCACCTGCAGAAAGGCAGGGCTGAATTAGGGAAACTCGTTCGGTTGTAAAATGCTATTAATATATGAAATAATTCTAAATAAAAAATCCTACACACGTGTTGGAAAGAAAATAGAAAACTTATCCTGAAAGTAACAAAGAAACGCCTGGCTCCTCGTTTCTTAGATGTCAGAATGCTGGAGCATCCTGAGTTTTCCACAGCACCTGCTGGTAAAACAGTGCGCTTCCTAATGTGGCTCTATTTTTCTTTAAGTGACACAACTCTTTAAGGACAAATGGAGGTCTCCCTTTAAAAATACTCTGCGGGAGTGAATCTTCAAGAGTAGCAAAATATCTTGAGGAAATGGGGACTCTGTTCCTGCTGCCTCCTGGCTTCCTGTAACAAGACGTCTGATCAAGGTAGGCTTCAGGGGCTGCAAAAACAGCCCTGGCCCAGGGATATTCTTGAGAGAAGGGCAAAATCAAAGATAAGTCATAAAATCAATTATGCATGCATTGTGACGCAATGCTTTCAAAACTATATCTCCCCACTTATGAGCTAATATCTCAAAGAGATCTACCATATTAAAATATACCAACCTAGACTGTGAAAATTGCTTCCGAATTAATCATAGTGCAATATGTATAACTCAATCCAGGATACTCACTAAAAATGCAAAATGAGTGAACATCTGCAAAAGTATGTATGCAGCCAAAATGTGTAAGTATGTTTATGGTATGTGATTTAAAACTAAATTCTTCTTCCTTGTTTTACAGGCACATTTTTGAATTCCACACACAACACTGAACTAAACGCAAGATCTACTGCAATAAAAAAAATAAATAAATAAAACAACTCCCCTTTCCCCAAAAAAGCTGTTCAAACACATACAATGGATTAAGCCAGTCACACACAATGTCATGTACACATCTGCTGCTGATCTGGCCCAAATCTCCACATGGTCTCTCTCACCCTGATGCCATCTCTTTACAAAGCTGTTCCACTAACTGAATTGAATTTAGCTCCCACAGTTTCTTACATATGAAACTGTGAACAATGAGATTATATACAAGAAATATATAAGGATCATGAAACAATAAAATCTAGAAAGATGAGAATGATTCAGGTGAGACCTGTCACGTCACTGACCATGGGGTTCAGTCCACTCCTTTGGCTGACCAGATTTCCAAGTGTACCTTCTGGAAGCTGCCCATTTGGTGGAAAAGGATAATCTTATTGTAAAATGGTAACAATAATCATTTTTTCAATTAATATAGACAAGTGAATTTAATACTCCCCCCAAAATATTTTCAAAAACTATGAATTGATGTATCTTTTTCTACCTGAAGGGAACAAGAAGTCAGATGCTCTGTCCTTTATACACGGGCAACTCTATCCCTTACCTGGACTCTCTCTTGGTCACCTGGACACAAAGTAAAGGTGTTGCAGAAACACGTTAATTGCCTTTCTTAGTATGAAAACTGTTCAAATGAGTGAACTCTCACTTCTCTTCATTTCTCTAAGAGCATTAAAGACCTATCTCTACTCTAATTCCCTGAAAATGTGTAAATCATATACAGCATATGTGACAATCCTCCTGAGTAGAGAAGTTGACCAACCCATTTGTTACAAAGTCCCTAGTTCTCTAAGAGGGTACCCCCAGAAACTCGCTATTAAAGGAAACTTCAGTCCTCTACCCACCAATCCTTTCCTTGCATTTGCAGGAGATGTTTTGGCTGCTACGTAGAGCTGTCAGAAGCCTCAAACAGAGACAATAAGAAAGAATGGCATTCCAGGGAATAAACAAGTTTGATCTCAGCTGGACAAAGAAGGCACAAATAAGGCCTGGGGAAGGAAGAGGCCAAGAACAGGTCAGGTTCAGACGGAAGGGGCCCTGTAACCTCCAGGAAAAACAGCAAGCTTATAAATACAAATATGTTAAACGGCAAACACATATCAGTGCAGGTGGTTGAGAAAGACAGGAAGTGATAAGCCCCACACAGAGGTGAGAATCACATGCCTCTGGGCAGGAAGAAAGAGTAGAGGGGAACCTGCCACCTGCTAGGGATCTGGCCCAGCTGGCTTGGCAGCAGAGCTGCTTCCAGCAACCAGGGAGCCACTGTGGGCAGGACAACCCCAAGTGCATGAGAGGGATCCCAAAAATTTGGGAGAGGTGGTTAGCTAATTAACCGCTTCCTGGGATCCAATCCGTCATTAAAAATGTGCTCATGAAAGCTGCTCAGTTGTTTGTAATCATCCAAGTGGTTCACATACTCGGGCATGTTTTTTTTCCTTTCACATTTACCTCTAAGCAAATTACCTCATTTAGTGTGGTTATTATTCTGGACACTTAAAAACTGTATATTGGGAAATTTCATGTAGTAATTAATGTGGATACATCTGTTATGCTTATGCTTAATCCTTTGTGCCCCAGTGTTATTATGAGGTGCAAATTATAGAAATTCAGCCCAACTCATTGCCATCTAATATTAACATCCATTCACATTTTTATTTGATTAACCTTACTCAAGGATGATATTTGCTAAATTTATTAATAAATTATACAACCCAAATGACAAGTGACTGGTTTAGGAGTGAACATGTGACCCATGTCCTGGCCAGCGAGATGTGAGGAGTATTTTGAGGGGCATCTGAAAAATATTTACTTGCTCTCAAAAAGAGGTTCACAGGGAAAGAAATTCCTCTCCTACTAGACATTTTGCATCTGCATGTAATGTCTCAAGCAGTGGCAATCACCTTGTGACCTTGAGTAGAGCTAAGCCAACACATCAACATGTTGAAACCAGCAGAACGGAAAGCTGGAAAGAATCTGGGTCCTTAATGACTTTGCTAGGCCACTGAACCAACTAACTCTGGAGCAGCCCACCTCTGGACTTGTTATTTGAGATAATAAGTTCCTTTGTTGTGTAAATTTTGTGAATTGCGTTTTATATCACTTGCAGCCAAAAGCAACCCTAAGCATCCCAACTGACATCTGTAGACAAGGGAGTCCCAACAAGAGGAATATATCAGCTGGCTGTTCTCAGACTTCACCTGGTGAAGCCGGGGGTCCCAGTCACTGGCTATGTGCCAACCCCCTCCACCTGGCTCTGAGATCTACAGACATTTGAACACCAGCTTGAAATGCTGCTGAAGTTCAGGTAGTGGTACAAGACCACAGGTTGGCAGTTGGCCTCCCTCTCTGTGGCAAAGAGACATTTAGATGTTACCTAGGACCTGGGAAAGGGGAAGATCTATGGCTTGCCCAGATATCTAAAATCTGTAAATTAGAAGGACAGAATTTGTTTGGAAGTCCTAAAGATGCATCCTCATGTTTCATGGACATCATCCTAGCTTGAGTGACGCCCATCCTCAGCCAGTGGTTCCTTGTGAGTACCCACTGAGGGGTTTACTCCCACTGTACACTAGAGCCTCAGGGGTTATCACGAGCTCCCCATCGCTCCTCATCTCACTCCTTGTTTCCAGCAAGGTCATCACTTCTTTACTCACCTGATGAGCTTGGCATTTTAGGTACTACCGTGCTTCCCAAGGCCATCCTGCAGGGGACGGTTTTAAGCTCCTGTCAACTTGCCTGTATCTGGTCCCTGAACCCTGAGACCCCACCCTATACCCCAACCTTGGCCTCTGGTTTTCTTGGAAGGAGAGCACAGGAAGTTGTTACCTGAGGCTCTGGAGGTTTTCAGGAGTGGCAGTCTGTCCTTGCTGCCTGGGTTCATATAGCACCCCACTAAGTCTAGCCTTGTTTCCTGTCTATAACTGGTCCTAATATGATGATGGCCAGGGGACAGCTGAGCTTTGAAAGCCCCAGGCCAGCCAGCCACATGTTCTCTTGCCTCCTGTGGCCACTGATGATGCCTGGGGTGGGGGCGTGTCCAGAGGCTGACCCACTGTTGCTCCCCATGGCCAATGGTAGAGGTGCATGTTCAGCATAGGGAGCCGAGATCAGGGATCAGAGTCCAGCAAGATGCTATGGGCCAAAGGTCAGGTAGTCTGGAGAAAGGCTGCATCCCTAGAAGAGCCCAGAGTGAGAAGCAGCCACCCCAGGCCAGAGTGGGGTTAGCTGGCTGACCCCAGGGACTTCCAAGCAGCAGAGAGGGGACCTGTATGGCCCACCTGAGGTGTCAATTCTGGGAAGGCCCAGTTGTCCCCCTTGAAAGAGAAGTTGCAAGGTGGGACTGAAGACAATCCAGATCTATTTGATTCTGAAAACAGACAGTATCCCCCTCCATACCCCCACCCCCTGCCATATCTCAAGCAATACAATGTAGTTTGCCAGTCCAACTGCCCCTTCCCCACAGAGGGAAAACAATCCCACCCTATCTGCCTCCATCTCTTCCTATTAATCTAGCATGGCCTTAAAGGGATTGTAGCTGTCACGGCCACCGGCTGGGCCCAAACCAGCAAGGAGGAAACTCCATACCCAACAAAATGGTCAGGCAGAGCAAACTCACGCCACCTAAGAAGTACAGTGGTTTGAAGGAAGGAGATAGCCAAATTCTAGAACAGGTGGCTACTATGGAGCAGAACTAATGGAGGAAACACAAATAGACTATATAATAAAAACATAATGAGAACCCATTAGGAGATATTTTTAGAGCACAATAAAATGCTTCTAGAACAGGGCCGGCCCCGTGGCTTAGCGGTTAAGTGCGCGCGCTCCGCTGCTGGCAGCCCGGGCCTGGATCCCGGGAGCATACCGATGCACCGCTTCTCCGGCCACGCTGAGGCCGAGTCCCACATACAGCAACTAGGAAAATGTGCAGCTATGACATACAACTACATACTGGGGCTTTGGGGGAAAAAAAATAAATAAATAAAAATTATTAAAAAAAAAAGCTTCTAGAACAGAATAACGCTTGACTTTTTTAATTTAAAATTTGAGTAGAGGTACTAAAAGAGAATTGTCCCCAGTGAAAACCAACACAAATGAAAGATGCGTTGTCACACAATACAGGACAAAAAATTAATAAAATAAAAATCACAAGTGAAAATATCAAGAGATGAAGGGTAGAAACAGGAAGCATAATATGTAAATAATAGAAGTTGGGGGAGAAAACAAAACACATGACAGAGAATAAGCAAAGAAACAATATCAAAGAAAAAGCAACTCAAGTCTTCAGATTGAAAGGACTCCAAAAAGGCAGAATGTAGACACATCTGGAAAAATTTCTGAATTTCAAGAACAGAGAGAAAAATCATACAAGCTTCCAGACAAAAAGAACAAGTTGTTTCTAGAAACAGTCAGTTTAACATCACATTTCTCACTTGCAATCTTGGAAACTAATAGACAATGGAATAACACTTAGTGACTAGGGAGAAGAAAGAACTACGATCCAAGAATTCTCCACCCAGGCAAGCTCATATTATGTCAGTACAAAAGGGTAGATGATTGGACACGCAGAGTGGGACGCATGCTTCCCAGGTGTCCTCTCGGAGAATACTCCAGAACACTCTCACCAAAGAACCAATTCAAACAAGGACTCACGGGAGGCGAAGACAGAGTGTAGTGAGCAACAGTGACAACAAATCTTCTAATATTTATTTTAAAATCTTAATGGACAATGATAATGTGAGTGTAAATTATACTACAGTTATTCATAAGGGTTCTTGAAATAGAAGAAGGAATATTTTGATAAGAGTCTAGACCCAAACAATCTCAGCATACCCCAGGAATAAGGAGAAGAGGAGGCAGACGGAGTGGAAAGAAAAATGATTCCTTAGATCTCCTCCAGGTGGGGTGAGGTCACCGAAAATATTTAGGTGGAAGAGTGTGCTGGTCATTAAGCTATGATCTCTCAGTTTCAGTCCACTGCTCTCTGACGCTGGGGTTGGATCTCTGTAAGCTACGTTTTTCTTCTGTTGCATGGCTTCCTGTTGTGTTCTTCCAATAAAGGGCAATGGGGGTAGCCTGAAAAGTGGGTCAGGGGAAGGACTTGCCTCTTCGTTTGCTTGCTATTCCTGTCAGTGTGGTCCTAGCAATACCCCTGCCCTGGCAGCAGCAACTGTTCCAGCCTCCAGCCTCTTTCAGTACTCCCAGAACCAGCTTCATTCTGCTCTCGCAAAGGCATGAACAACAGCAAGGCACGTCCCTGCAGATATTAAAAGGCTAACACAAGAATATTACACATAATATTTGCCACTACATTTGAAAGCAGACGAAATGGGCAAATTCCTAGAAAAACAAACAAAACTGATACAAGAAAAATACACAAAGTTTGAATAGTCCTGGGAGCGACGGAATCTGTAATTCCAAACACTCCCTCAAAGAAAACCCCAGACCCAGATGACTTCACTAGTGAATTCTACTGAACACGTAAAGAAGTAACACCAGTCTTAAATAAAAGCTTCCAGAAAAGAAAAAGAGGACTATTCCCATTGTGTTTTATGAAGAAAGCATAACCTTAAAGTAAAAATCTGACAAGGATATTTTGAAAAATGAAGATGAAAGGCCAATCTCCCTCATGAATATATAATCAAAAACCATGAACAAAACACTGACAAACAAAACCAAGAGATTCAGCATGAGAAGCAAGTTGGCTTAACATCCAAAAATCAGTCAGGGCAATTCACTATATTAACAGAATAAAGGAGATCTCTCACATGGTCATCTCAAAAGAGAATGAAAAGTCATAAGAGAAAATTCAATATCTATTCATGATTTTTAAAAAACTAACCAAACAAGAAACTTAGCAATCTTAAAATAGAAGGGAACTTAATCACTACAAAAAATCTGCATTAAACATCACACTTTATTGTGAAATATTGAAAATGTTGCCTCTGAGATGAGGAATAAGACAAACCTGCTGTTACCACTTCTATTCATCATTTTACTGGAGGTCCTAGCAATGCAATAAGAAAAAAGATGGGAAAGAAAGAAACAAAATTGTCTTTTTTTCCAAATGCCATGATTCTCTATGTAGAAAATTCAAAAGAATGTACAGATAAATCATTAGAATTAATAAGTGAATTTATCAAAGTAATTAGATATAAGGCCAATATACATACATGTTATATTTCCATTTTTCAATGACAAACAGAAAATGGAATTAAAATACACACCATATGCGATACATTTTCCCAAAGATGGATGTGACAATATCTCCCATCCCACATGCCCTTTTTACTGTCATGTGGGTGGCTGCTTCTCTCCTCAAGGGGTGGGGACCAAATGTGGACTAACTTTATGACTTGCTTTGAGCAACAGAATGCAGCACAAGTGACACCATGTGAGTTTTGGAGGCTAGGCCTGAGGAGGCCTGCATCTTCTGCTCTTGTCCTCTCGGAATACTCCTTCATAGTGTTCGCCTTGCATGATACAAACCCAGCCTAGATGACTGAATGACGACAAGAGAGGCCCAGCTTCAGGCTACACCAATGTTCTGAACAGACGAGTGAGGCCATTTGGACTGTCCAGCTGTTCCAGCCACAATCGGACCACAATCACAGGAGGGACTCCAGGCAAGACCAGCAGAAGCAATACCCACAGAATCAACAGGAAAAATAGACTGTTGTTGTTCTAAGCCATTAAATTTTGAGGTGGCTTGTGGCACAGCAATAGACAACTGAAACACTATGCACAACACCACCAAAAAAATTACTTATGTCTCTCTCTATATATATAATAGATTTATATCTAATAAAAGATATGCAATGCCTCTACTCAGAAAATTATAAAATAATAAAACATTACTGAGAGAAATTAAAGATGACCTAAGTAAATGTTCATAGGTTAGAAGACACAAAAAGATATGTAAGTGAAGGTTCATAGCAGCATTATTTGTAAGAGTCACCAAATTGAAATAATCCACATGTCCATCAACAATAAAACACATAAATAAAACATGGGACATACATGTAATGGAATACTATACAGCAAAGAGAATGAAAGAACTACACCTAACCGCAGCTACATGAATGGAATCTCATTCCTTCTTCACAGCTCCGGCCTCCTTTGCAGCGGGAGTGGGCCATGTGGCCTAGTTTGGTAAATGGACATGTGAGCAGTAGGGATGTGTCATCTCTGGTCTGAGGCACTACGTAGCCAGGAGGCCTCCTCCATCCTTTTCTTCTCCGTAGGCAGCAGTTTGGGGGGCCATGGATAAGATGGTGGAGCCACAAAATAGAAGCAGTCTCAATACCTCCCTTACCACACTGAAGAAAGCTGCCCTGAAGAGTCATCTAGCCCAAATGAGGCATTTGTGAGCAAGAAGCAAACCTTTGCTATGTTGAGCCACTGAAACTTCAAGGTGTTTTTGTTACTGCAGCACAGCCTATCTCATCCTGACTCTTTTCCGTAAGGCATGCACTCCTGCCTTAGTTGTACCTGGCATCCCTCCAGGCCCTCTAACATATCACTGATTCAACCTCTGTCTACTCCTGGGGTTGGAGAGGGACAATTTCATAGCTGCACAGTCTCAGCTTGGGACTCTGGGGAGTTTAACTGCTTATCACACAGATTAAACCAATCCTCTAGTTTTTGCCCCACCCACATCCCTGCCTTCAGAGACATCCTGTGCCTCTAATTCCTGAGACTTTTCAGGGCCATAAGGTACAAATCAGCATGTTTCTTCCTCGTTCCACCCTGCACCACCAGCACTCAGCAGAATGGAGAAAGCAGAAACCTAAGTCAGTCACCACAGAATGATACATTTCCCATCCTTCCAAAATGGGGCTGGCATTTCCCATCTGCTCATTTCCTCTTTGTAAGTTTGAATCTTTTAATTTTATCCCTTTATTTTCATTTTACTGGTGTTTCAGGAGAAATGCTGATACACAATAAATATATATTGAATATTTATTTACTTTGAATATTTATTGTAGTTATTGCTACTAATAACAAAATGTTTAGGTTTACATAAATGTTTTTTCCCAAGATCTTCAAAGTACATTTAAAATATCAACTAAAAGAACAAAAGGAAAATGTTATTATTACCGTTTTAAAACTAGACAGAGTGAAGCCCTGTGAGGTCTTAGACACTGTCCACCATCTAAATGCTGGGACACAATATAAGGCTCCCATCTCATGATCTTCTGATTTTCTACTAGTGGACACTACCTCGAGCGCTATAATTTATGTCTCATTTTCCCACCTTTAATAAAAAATCCATCTGCAAACCTCAAAGAATACCTAGCTGAGATCTGGCACTTAGTGTAATTTTGCCAATACTTTCAGGATCTTAACAAGATATTTCACGAATTTATGAATACCAACCATCACAGGCTTTGGTTCATAATTTCATATATGACTTTTAATATGATTATTTCACAAAACACAAAAATGTATAATAACATAGTGGAGAGATATATTTTGGGATTGGAAAATGCAGAGGTTCACCATCTTGTAGCTGGACATCTTGCTTTAAAAAGGTACCGAGCAGGGGGAGGATAAATGCTTCTTTCATTTCTCATTTCTTTTTGACTCTCTAAAATACATGATCATTAGGAATGCCAGATGCAGGTCAAATATATTTGCCATGGAAAACAAGATAAAAAGCTCGGTTTCCTGATTCTCAATACTACTTAGTATTAAAACACAATGATGATACTTACTCTATTGCAGTGATGCCCACAGATAGAATCTGTTTGAGTGGCCACGTGTCAAGGATGCTTTCACAGAAAGATACCAGCAGGCTGGATCTATCAGATTCATGGCACAACCACCACTGCTTATCATGATGCTTTTTCTGGATTTAAGATCCTCACAGGGGGCAAAAATTATTGAGGAGGATGGAACTTGGAGGTGAACATATGTATTAGGTAGGCAGGTTGGTCTTTGGGTTGTACTTGATAGAAACCTATCTCTCTGTCCTTGGCTTTACTCCTTCCCTGTGGTATGTCTTTCTTCACACATCGGGAAGTATGAAAGCGGGCAGTGCGGAGCTTTAGATGTCAAACTCTGCCAATGGAGAGAGATTGTGGGACCCTCTGATCCAAGTCCAGATATTCTGGGGAGTGGAATTCTTCAGTCCACCAGAGGTTAGTTTCCACACCAAATCAGTGCACTCATGCTGTCCACACAGGGGGCTCCCACAGAAACTGCAGGGATATTAGGGGTTGGGGGAGGTTCCCAGGAAAGAGCTGCTGTGCCCACGATCCCAATGTTCCCTACCATCTGAACTCTACCCCCCCATATGGTCGCCAGGGAGTCCTGCAGCCCCGGGCAGGCAGCAAAAGCCTCTGACTGCTAGGTCAGGTGCCCAGAGCCAAAGAGGATGCACTGAATCACATCAGAAGAAGAGCCCTCTGGTGGAACAGTCAACATAAGGAGACCAGAGCTCAGAGCCTAGGGAGCAAGTAATAGGGACCAGGAAGGAGGAAAGAGATGGAAATAGGAAGGGGAAAGCAGGACTGGCAAGTCCTGGCAGGAGGGTTATTGCCAGGGTTCTGAAGTTCAAAGAAGCATGTGTAATGTGGGGGCAGGGTCTATTTAGTGTGGCCGGGGCCAAGAATGAACCAACTTTGCCTTCAACTACAGCCCGTTCCCTGCTAATAGGGGGTGACTATGATGAGCAAGCAGGCTGGAAGGAAGCCCAGGCACCATGACCGCACTTGTCCTGATGCCGCTACAGGTCAAGGGTGGGGAAGGAGCCTGCCCTGGGCACCCACGGTGGGGCAATGAGAAGAACACGCGTCTCTCCTGATAGGGGACCAAGTTCACTGTACTTTAAAGATTTGGTTGATAAATAAGGAGACTTTCACAAAATGCTTCCTAAATGCAGATTCAGTCACTCTGATTTGTTACCTGGGAAACCGAACAGCCGCATATAAACAATAAGGGCGGAATCTTAGAAATAAAAGTTGCATAAGTACAAAATTATATTAAAATGCTGTGACTTTCTGAAAAGGGTTCCAACAAAGTGGCTGATGGAAAACATTGTGCTTTTTTCCACAAGAAGATTGACTGTGTCTTATTTCCAATTACCCAGAAAACAACAACGAAAGCAGCAGGCCCTTCATTTTCTTGAGGCACAGGTCAGAGCTAGCTGAGGGATGGTGTCTCATCTCTGGGAGGAGAAGTCCTTAGTAATGCTGCAGCCAGCCCTCCTGCAGCCCCGGAACCTGCGAGGCGAGCGCAGAGCTTCTCAGCTGCAGGCTCCAGGCCCACCACTCTCCCTCCACTAAAACTGGAGGGATGCGCGGTGCAAGCCAGGTTTGTGCAGAGGGCAGTGCACTGGCCCGCAGGCACTGAGAGAAGGTTCTGGAGCCAGACCACCAGAAAGGAGGAGAGACGGAGAAGGTGTCGAGGCCAGTACATGAAGATTCTCAGCTTGGCTTTCATTCCAAAAGTAACGAAAAGCCAAGAAAATCATGATAGGACTCTGTAAATGCACTTATTCTGGCTTGTGTAGCAAATAACGAATGAAAATTCTGCTGAAAGCCCAGCCTCTGTCTTGCCTGAAATGTCAGATCCCTAAAGCGTTAAGTTGGAGTCGCAGGAGGACAATGGGGAGCAAGGTGCTGCTGGGATGGGGCAGGGAAGTGGTATGGCCCCATGGAGAGCTGCCTTCCCCAAGACTGGGAAGATTGGGGGAGGTGGGGTCCCAAAGTGGCAGAGGCCTGCACTCCTCTCCCACCTGGCGTCCTCGGAAGGTGCTGAGGTACACAGATCGAGACTTGGACCACCAGGGGCTCCAGCCTTGAGAGAGGGGCAGTCACAAACATGAGGGGCTCCCTGCAGCCCACCCAGAGCCCTACAGCCAGCAGAGAACCAGCTCCCAGCCACAGTGCCTCCTAGAGGGAGAAACAAAGGCTGATGATGAGGTTACTGCACAGGACGAGGTGCTAGAGCCAGAATTAATCTGAGTTAAAAAAATTAAGAACAGGGTATGTATCCAAAGGAAACAAATTACTATCTTGAAAAGATATCGGCACCCCTATGTTTATTGCAGCATTATTCACAATAGCTAAGACATGGAAACAACCTAAGTGTCCAATGACAGATGAATGGATAGAAAAAATGTGAGATACACACACACACACACACACACACACACACACACACACACAGAGGAATATTATTCAGGCACAAAAAAGAAGAAAACCCTGCCATTTGTGAGAACATAGATGGAACTTGCGGGCATTATGCTAAGTGAAATAAGTCAGACAGAGAAAGACAAATACTTTATGATCTCACTTATAAGTAGAATATAAAAAAACCAAACTCATGGATACAGAGAACAGACTGGTGGTTACCAGAGGCAGCGGCAGCAGTGCGAGTGGGGGAGCAAAATGGGTGAAGGGGGTCAAAAGGTACTAACTTCCAATTACAAGATAAATAAGTCCTGGGGATGGAATGTACAGCATGATAACTGTACTTAATAATACTGTATCGTATATTTGAAAGTTGCTAGGAGAGTCAATCTTAAAAGTTCTCATCAGAAGGGAAAAAAAAAACCCTTTGTAACTACATGAGGTGGGATGTTGACTACACTTATTGTGGTGATCATTTTGCAATATCTACATATATCAAATCACTATGTTGTACACCTAAAACTAATACAATGTCATATGTCAATTATATCTCAATAAAATTGGGGAAAATTTTTTTAAATTAAGAACTGCACTGTTTCTTTTAGACGATTGTCTAAATACAAGTTGTACAAAGTACAAATTTGTACTCAAGACAAGAGGTTCTGAACAAGGAAACAGCATGAAAAGAATCTATGTATATCTCATATATAAAGGATACACCGTTTACCTTACAGCAATAAATAAGGCAATAATGCATCTAAAACTGGAGCTCATTCCGAGTTTTTTGCAATGAAAATCTGGTTTTATTAAATTTTACTCCAAAATATGTGTCCATAAGGTATGTAATTATACTTAGCCACAAAATAAAACAAAAGGCAAATACATATTAAGTTTATTCCAGGTTGTACATAATCATTTTTCTAAATGACATCATGATTCATATTCCCCAATTTCCCTGGCTCGATTACCATGCTAAGAAATCATTACTTTCTTAAAAGGAATTTATATGCAAAACATAAAACGCACCTCCTCTCTGTTCTCTGTCCAGAGATCCCTGCCTCCAGCACGCCCGTTCTCACTCTGTATTTTGTTTATGGCTATTCACAATTTTTTTTTCTAAAAAGGTAGTTCACTTTCCTTTTTTATTAATTCGAATTTATTTTTAAATCTATGTTCATTCAGACATGTTTTCTTAATTTTGTTTGTTTGTTTTTGTTTTTTTTGTGAGGAAGATCAGGCCTGGGCTAACATCCATGGCAATCCTCCTCTTTTTGCTGAGGAAGACCGGTCCTAAGCTAAGATCTATTGCCAATCCTCCTCATTTTTTTCCATTTTTCTCCCCAAAGCCCCAGTAGATAGTTGTATGTCATAGTTGCACATCCTTCTAGCTGCTGTATGTGGGACGCTGCCTCAGCATGGCCGGACAAGTGGTGCGTTGGTGCGCACCTGGGATCTGAACCCGGGTCGCCAGTGGCGGAGCGTGTGCACTTAACCGCTAAGCCATGGGGCCGGCCCCCATGTTTTCTTAATTTAAGAATGCCCAGAATTCATCTGAAAAAATTCTCTAAGGCTCTAGAGTTTCAAGTCAAAATAGGTTTTAGTTGAAATCATCCCCGAAAAACATTAAGCATTTCCATGCATTTGACTGCATCAACCAAAAAACCAAGCAGTAACTTGTTCAGAACACATAATATAAATCTAAAAAACTGAAGCAACTGCACACAAATATGAACTAAATGAGGGACAATAATAACATTAAAAATGTCCTTTCTGCCTCCTTTTCAGCAGCTATCTCTGGGGCCAAGAAGGAAACAGCAGGTGCCAAGGGCCCATATTCCATGGGGTGGACAATGTGATGCAGGCCCTGGAAAGGAGGGCTCGGTGGATTCAGGAATCTCTCAGAGTTTAGGGTGGAGCTAGGGCAAGATGGCTCTACATAGAAGCAAGGCCCCTCTGAGTCTGTTCAGACAGGTCTGCTCCTCCCCAGGATGACCCAGAATCGGGTCAGCTGGGGTCACTGGGATAAGCCTCAGCTCATGAACCATTTGTGGTCCTCAGCAGACAACTGTGCACCATAAGAAGCAATTCCTAATGTGATGCCAGTCTTTTATAATTGTGGCATTTGGAAATAAATGTTGTGTAATTGACTTGAACAATAAATGATATGTAGGGGCCGGCCCGGTGGCGCAAGCGGTTAAGTGCGCGCGCTCCGCTGCGGCGGCCCGGGGTTCGCTGGTTCGGATCCCGGGCGCGCACCGACGCACTGCTTGGTGAGCCATGCTGTGGCGGCGTCCCATATAAAGTGGAGGAAGATAGGCACCGATGTTAGCCCAGGGCCGTCTTCCTCAGCAAAAAAGGAGGAGGATTGGCGGATGTTAGCTCAGGGCTGATCTCCTCACAAAAAAAAAAAAAAAAAAAAGAAGTTTAAATAAATGATATGTAAACAAATAAACATAAAAATAGAGAACATTCCAAGACAGAATGTTCCAGAATTGACAAGGCTTACAAATTGCTCAAAGATCCAAAACCTATTTTTTTTTCTTGTAGGAAACACCCAATTTGCACCAACTCCCTTTTTCCATTTTCTGTGAAAGGCATTTAAATGGCTGGCAGGAAAAAAATGGGATGTACTTATTTTTGGCAAGCAGGGTAGGGTTATAAATATGCCCATTCTGAAGCTATTGTGAGAGCTCTTTATTAATTTCTCATTCATTTGAAAATCTAATATAGAGTAGTCTGGCTGTTAATGGACTTACACTTTATCAAATTCCAGTATAATTAATTCTTATTTGCCTACAGTGCAAGTGAACTGCATATGCTTATTAAAACAGCAAATTCTTATTTGCTGCAGTATAACTGAACTGCCTATGTCTATTAAAACTCTAGAATCTGTACTTCCCTGAGCCAGCATCACCTACTTAAAAAAAGTTAGTGAATAGGGACTCTATATCTCAAATTCTACGATGAAAAGATGGGTGAAAGCTCATCATGATAAATTTAATAGTTTTTTTTTTTTTTTTGGTCTTGGTAATCAAATGCATTTCTTTAAATGGCTTTTCTCAATTTTCAAAAAAATAAATCATTTTTGTCTTTTCATTTTTCTCATGGGGTCTTACTGGAAAAGAAGCCTCCCACAAACCCTATATTTATCAGATATTTGCAGTGTGAGTATGAAGAGTGAAAACATGCCACAAAGTGAGCAAACACCAAAAATGAAAAAGCACAGGGAAAATGGGCATAGGTTTACAGCTTAAACACACAAAGTTAAACAAAGGTCCCAGGGCTTCACAAATCCTGCTTGCCTGGGACACTCCCAGGGAGCTTTGGTTTAACTGACAACTGTGCCACCACCGAGTCTGGGGCAACATCTGGGGCCACAGACACAGACATAAAACCTAGTATAACATTTTAAAAACTTTGCCCAGTTGCTAAGAGTTTTTCTGTCTACCTGTTATATTGTAAATTATAGTAAAATTACAGGAAAGCAGACAGTGCAGGGAACAAAGTGCTCTGATTATCTGAAATTTTTGTTGCTGAAAGCCCTAAGGACATAAATAAAATGTTTTCTGCCTTAGCAAATAGAAAATACTGAAAATATTCCAATCCCTCTTCCTAAAACTTCCATTACGAACAGTACCTTTGACTCCTTCCAGAAAATACTGATGATTGTGTGTCCATACAGATTCATCTATACAGAAATTTCTTTTTAAATGGACAGAAAAGGGGCATACTAGACTCTGTCCTGTACCTTGCTTCTTTCTCATAATAAATCTTAGTAATCGTTCACACCAACACACAGAGTTTTAACTCATTCTTCTAACAGCAGCAGCATAATATTCTATTTAAGCTCTTTCACCTGTGATTTCCCACCACTGTGATGCCATGCCTCATATCCATCCATCCATCCATCCATCCATCCATCCATCCATCCATCCATCCATCCATCTACCCATCCTCCATCCACCCACTTGGTCAACAGATATTTTTTGAGTGCCTTATGATTTGCCAGAGTATAGTCTAGGCTCAGGGGATACAGCAGTGAATAAAACAGAAAATATACCTGCCCTCATGAAGCTTATATTCTGGTGAAAGATGATGACAAACAATGAAAGTATAGTTAATTATACAGTATATCAGGTGATAAAGTCAGACAGGTGGCAAGAGAGCATCAGAGGTCACCGGGAGGGGATTCCGACTTTACATAGGGAGGCCAGGGAAAGCCTTGCTGAGGAAGTGACCTGAGAAGTGAGTGTCTGGGGATATCTGGGGCTTCGGGCAGAAGGAACAAGAAGTATAAAGGCTGTGAGGCAGGAGCCTGCCTGGTGTGTTGAGGAACAACCAAGAAGCCAATGTGGCTGCAGCCCAATGACCCGGGAGGCAAGTGGTAAGAGGGGATGCTGAAGAGGTAGCAGGTCACCCTGGCCACTGAGTCTTTCAGCCAAGGCCCCAGACATCATGGAGCAGAGACAAGCCGTCCCCATTGTGCCCTGAGAATTCCTGACCCACAGAACCACTAGCAGAGGAAAGTGGTTCTCCTGCTAAGGTTGGAAGAGTTTGCTGGGTACCAGTAAGTAGCAGCCAAAACACCTGTACCAAGTGTGCTAAAAACTTTTATCATGAATACTTGTTGAACTTCATCATATAATTTCCTTCATCTGTTAAGGAATCATAAAATATTTCTAAACCAAGCATGCAATCCTGGATCCAATCTTACATGGCTATGACGTTTTATCCTCTTTATGTATCTCTAGGAGTTTATTTCTGTGAACATTCCTTTTCCTTTTATTATTTCCCTTCATTTTAAAGCCATGTTTGCTAATTTTTTTTTTTAGGATTTTTGCATCTGTATTCATGCGAGAGATGGTCCTGTAATTTTCCTTTATCATAAGGTCCTTGTCAGGATTGGCACTAAGGTTATGCTGCCTTCATAAATGCAACGGGGAATAATCCATCTTTTTCTGTTCTCTGGAAGACTTCATGTACGACAGGGACAATTTCTTCCTTAAATGTTCAATAGAAATTCACTGGTGAGGTGATCTGGGCCTGAGGTTTTTTTTCAGGGAAGATATTTAATTATGGATTCAATTTCTTTAACAGATACAGTTTATTCAAATTTTGTATTTCTTCTTGTGTCAGTTTTGGTAGATTGTATTTTTCTAGGCATTCTTCATTTTATCTAACTTTTCAAATGTACTGTCATAAATTTGTGGATAGTGTCCTCCTCATTATCTTTCTAATGCCTGTAGGATCTTAAGTGATATCTCCTTTTCATTTCTGATATTAATTGTTAATGCCTTTGTTTTGCTTTTGTCAACAGTCTTACCATAGATTTACCAATTTTATGAGTTAGCAACAAATCCTTCTCTGCCTTTATTCGTCCTTTTTATCATATGTTGAAATTTTATTTCACTACTTTCTGTTCTTATCTTTATTATTTCTTCCTTCTCTTTTCTGCAGATTTAATTTGCAGTTCTTTTTCTAACTTCTTGAGATGACTACTTAGGTTACTAACTTCTAGCTTCTCTTCTTCTCTGATGTATGCTTTCAAGGCTATAAATTCCCTCTAAACAGAGCATTACTTGTATCTCATTAGCTTTGACACAATCATTCAGTTCAAAATATTTTCTAATATTGATTGTGATTTCTTCTTTGATCCGTAGGTTATTTAGCAGTATTGTACTTAACTTCCAAATATAAACAGCTTTCCTAGTTATCTTTTTGTTACGTAGTTCTAGCTCAATTATATTGTTCTCAGGGACCATACTCTCTCTGTTTCAAACTTTTGACATTTGTTGAAGCTTCCTTTATTGCTCCATGTATGGTTGATTTTTATAAATGTTCCACATGTTTAGGAACTATGTGCATTCTGCTGCTGCACCTTTTATTGTTTCATCACTAAATGTGCATCCTAAGACACTACAATTTAGTCTTCTTCATTTAAAAAGTGTTACGTCTTGTTGTCTTTTTTAATCCCCATTCCTCCTCTTTCCTTATAGTTTATTTGCTGAAGAATCTCCGGCATTTCACCTGTAGTCCCCCGTATGGATTCCCTGATCATCTACTTTTACACAGTTCAAAATGTTCATCTCTCCCATGTATTTCTTATAAATAAGCCACAGGATTGAGAGGCCTGAACAGACTCAGGTTCCTTCTCTTTGGTAAGATGATAGGTCATACTGTGTTCATTCATAAGAGGGCATGTCAAGGCTAGTTGTCAATGCCTAGATTCATTAATACGTTGGAGGTTGCAAGTGGTGATATTCTAATTCTATTATTTCTTCCTCATTTATTAGTCTGAATTCTTTCATAAAGAGATGGTACTACTTATCTACTATGCTTGATTCTTTCCCTTTATTTACAAGTCTTCAACAGAATAAATTGGTTCTCTAGCCTCCTCTGGAAGTAGCAATTCATTTTTTGTAAAGATCATTATGAACTCATAGACAGAAACACATTTAATATGTTTCACTCCTCTGCAATTTTATTTTTCTTTTTGATGTACACATTGTCCCAATTTTGGCCAGTGAAAGCTTACTGTTTGTCTTTTGTCAGTGTCTCTTTGGTCATTTTGATTGTTTGAAACTTGTTCTCTAGTGAGTTCATCTAGTAAGTTTTGATGGTATGCTGGAAATCGTGAACGTGATGCTCTTGAGAGTCTAGATTTCAGTTTCTTCCTTCAGTGAGTATTAAATTTTGTTCTGGCAGGCAGTTGATTTACTGGTGGATCAGCTCAACCCTTCTAAGCTTGTTTTTAAGATTTATTATGATAGGTCTAGAGCAGGGGTTGGCAAACTTTTGCTCTAGAGTAAATATTTTAGGCTTTCTGGGTCACATATGGTCTCTGTTGCATATATTTCTTCACTATTATTTTTAAAAATATAACACAACACTTTAAAAATGTAAAAATCGGGGCCAGCCCCATGGCTTAGTGGTTAAGTGTGCACGCTCCGCTACTGGCAGCCCAGGTTTGGATCCCGGGCGCGCACTGACACACCGCTTGTCCGGCCATGCTGAGGCAGTGTCCCACATACAGCAACTAGCAGGATGTGCAAGTATGACATACAACTATCTACTGGGGCTTTGGGGAGAAAAAGGGAAAAAAAAAAAGGAGGAGGATTGGCAATAGATGTTAGCTCAGGGCCGGTCTTCTTCAGTAAAAAGAGGAGGATTGGCATGGATGTTAGCTCAGGGCTGATCTTCCTCATAAAATAAATAATAAATAAATAAATTAATTAAATAAATAAATAAATAAATAAATAAAATAAAAATGTAAAAATCATTCTTAGCTCTGGGTTGTACAATAACAGGCCAAAAGGCCAGATTTGGCCCATGAACCATAGTTTGCCAACCCACGGTCTAGAGAAACCCTTACCCCAAAGCTATGTAGACCTACTCTGAAGGCCTTTCTGGGCTTTGAGCTGAGGGCCCAGGGTGTTCAGTGATGTCTGTCAATAGTTGTAACTCCTTGTCACATTATGCAACTTCTGGAATCTGTTCAGCTCAGAGCCCTCCAGCAGCTGTTCTCTTCAGGCCTTGCAGATCTCACGCAGCATATATGCAGCTTAATGATCCAGCTAAATAACTGGGGACTCTTACGAAGATTTCTGGAGCTCCTTCTCTGTGCAACTCCCTTCTCTCCCATACGCTGCCCTACAAACGCCTTTCGCATTAGCAGCTCTACGCTCTGGTCTCAGTCCTCCGAGTCCCCCCAACTCTGCCCTGCTTAGGCTCCCCCTCCTTACATTGTAGTGTGGAAAGTGCCCTGAGGCGGAAAACTAGGGTGACTGTAGAACTCATTCGTGAATTTCCCCTCTCTCAGAGATTTCAGTCCTGCGCTAACCTATTGTCTAATATCTGAAAACAGCTGCCTCACTGATTTCATCCAGGGTTACGATTGTTTGTAGTCAGAGGGTTAATTCATTACCAGTTACTCCATCATGGTGAGAAGCAGAAGTCTCTGAGAAGACTTTTAAATTAATGAGTTCTTTAAATTTTTGATAGTCTTATTTGTGAGAAATATACAGGTAGATGATAAAAAATCTAAAACCAATGTTTTCAGCCACTCAACTTTACAACTGAAATTATACTTAAAGAATGGAATACTGCTTTTTTTGCTTTTCTTGATAAATGTAATATTGAAATGTCTTTTAATAATGTGAATGGATTTCACATCCATTCAGAATTACTCATATTTCTACACAATCGTGATAGTCTAATTTGCAGAATGTGCTTGCCCTATGGGAGTATTTGCCCTGTGGTTAGTCTAGATAGCACTGAAAGGATACATTAGCCCAAATGGCCAAGAGTATCTAATATAGATGAAGACAGAGTTTTAAAGCCACCAACTATAGCTACATCCTCCAGGAACCTGGCCTTCCTGCAGCCCCACCCATCCACAACCTTGGGACAGCTGGAACGCAAACTCTTCCATCAGTTCCGTGGGCCCATTGAGCAGCATTGGCTCAGAACACTGTGATGGTATGATGAGTGCTAGATGTTGCTCATTGTACCTCCTATCTGTAGAGACCACGGCATGAACCAGCAGAACCAGCTTCTTTTGGGGAAAATACTTCAAATCACATATCTGACAAATGATTTGTATCTAGAATAGGTAAAGAATCTCAAAACAAACACCCTAGGAGACGACCCCATGGCCTAGTGGTTAAGTTCGGTGTGTTCCGCTTCGGCGGCCCGGGTTCAGTTCTTGGACATGGACCTATACCACTCGTCAGTGGCCATGCTGTGGCGGTGACCTGCATATAATATAGAGGAAGACTGGCACAGATGTTAGCTCAGGGCAAATCTTCCCAAGCAAAAAGAGAAAGATCGGCAACAGATGTTAGCTCAGGGTGAATATTCCTCAGCAAAAAACCCAAAAAAAATGAAACAAAAAAAACACCCTAGTATAAAAATGGGAAAAAGAGCTGACAGACATTTCAATGTAAAATATATATGCAGATGGAAATAGGCACATGAAAAGATGTTGAACATCACTGGTTACTAGCGAAATGCAAAGTAAACCACAATAACCTACTATTACATACACACCTATGAGAATGGCAAAACTAAACTAAACTAAAAGTGCTGGTGAAGATGTGGAGTAAATGGAACTGTCATGCATTGCTAGTAGGAATGCAAAATGGTACACCCACTCTGATAAACAGTTTGGCAATGTCTTACAAAGTTCAAGTTACCTTTACTTTGCTTGGACCCAGCAATCCTACTCCAAGGTATTTAATTGAGAGAAATGAAAATTTATGTCTATACAAAAACCTATACACAAACGTCTATAGAAACTTTATTTATAATCACCCAAAACTGGAAATAATGCAGTGTTTGAATGAGTTAAGGGATAAAGCAGCTGTGTTACCTCCATACAGATGAATAGTGCCTAGCAATAAAAAGGAACACAATTATTTATACACACAACAGCATAGATGAGTCTCAAACGCATCATGCCAAGTAATGAAGCCAGACTCATGAGAGCACATATTGCATGAGTCCATTTAGGTGATATTCTGGAAGAAGAAGAACTACAGGGATGGAGAACAGATCATCTGTTTCCAGGGATTAGTAGTAGGCTCAAAGTTTGACAAGAAAGGGGCAACATAAGAGAATTTTTTTTGAGGGGGTGCAGTGATAGAATGGTCTATACCCTCTTTGTGGTGGTGGTGGTGGTGGTTATGCTAATCTATGCATATGTTAAAACTCATGGAACTGTATGCCAAAAAAAGGTGGATTTTACTATGTGTAAATTTTAAAAATATTTTAAATTCACTGCCATAGTTATGAAAATATTTGATATCCTGAGATACTTACTCAAGACCCACTATATCTGACCAGTATTCTAGAACTGCATATTATCTGGATAGCACAGGAAGAATACCAATATAACAGTATTTTTTTTCCACTTGTTATGTAGCAGGAAGGAAAAAAGATTACTTAAATTTTTAGTATTTTAGCTTTTAAAATTTAGCTTTATGATTTTAGCTGCTCTCATGTATTAGGGAAGAGACACAAATCATCTCAAGGAATTGGTTTGTTGTTCAAGAAAAAGCAATGGTTTGATCTAGTGTGAACAGTGGGTCCTTCCCTCCCAAACCTTCATCTCCATTTCCACTCATCAACTCCACTCATTTTAGAAGGAGGAAGCCAAGGAGAGTGAGAATAAGATTTTGTTGCATAAAAATAGTACGGAGTGGGGGTTATTTTAGGAGGGTGGTCAGAGATGGCCTATATGTAGAACAGTCATTTGAGCCATGAGAGTGACGTGATGTGATTTAGGTTTTTAAATTTTTGCCCAGGCTCCTGTGTGGCTCAGAGACTTCAAAGGTGGGAGTGGAATCAGGGAGACAGTATTATAGCTGCATTGGTCCATCAAGAAATTATAGTAGCTTAGACCAGGGAAGTCATGGTGGAGGTGATGAGAAGTGTTTGGATTCTGGATATATCATGGAGGTAGAGCTAACAGGTCTTGCTGATGGACCTTGCTAAGAGAGAGAAACAGGAAGGAGGCAAGGAGAACCATTAAAATTTTGGCCTGGACACTGGGTAAATGGCAGTATCAATTACTGAGATGGAAAAGAGTCAAGAGGAATAGACTTGGGAGTGAAAAGAGGAATTCTGCTTTGGATGTGTTCAATTTGAGATGCCTACCAGGCATCCATATGAAGACAGGGACTGGGTAGTTGGATACATGAGTCTGGAGCAGGAAAAATTGGAGCAGAGATGGTGTTTAAAGCCACGGGTCTTGTAGAAATCACAGTAGAGAGAGAACATGGATAGGGAGGAAGACTCAGGACTTAGCCCTGGAGCATCCCCCATTTAGGAGGAAAAGCCAGCAGAGGAGCTGAGAAGGAGCAGCCAGTGATATAGGGAGAACTGAACTCGACTGAACTGGAAACCACATGGAGAGTATCTTTCAGATGTTGTTGTTAGGCCAAGTGAGATGAGTCTAAGACTTGACCATTGGATCTGACAATGTGACCATCACAGAGACCCAGGAAGGGTGCCAGGACTGCCAGGCAGTGTTGTAGGTACCCTGTGAGTTGCTGTCACAACTTGTGTCAGTGTTCCTTTGGGATGGGAAGTGGTGCCCAGCCTGGGGCAAGGGGGTTGGGTAGAGGGGAGCCTAAGCACTCAGCAGAGGCAGGAAACTGGAGTCAGGGTGACCAGGAAAATCTCCAGGACCAGGTACAGCAATGCTTGGGGATGGGGGAGAGGGATAGAGCATACTGGGTTTCCCAAATATGGAGCACTGGGGTGCAAGCCGGTTCACTTGAATATTAAAGGAATGTTAAAGGAAATGGTGATCTTATATGCCTGGAGGATTTAAGACATCAAGATAGTTATATTTACAGAGAGGAAAGAGGTATGCTTTTTTCAAGGCAAGAGCTATATATAACAAGTTTAGAAAACCATGTGACAATGTCTTAGTTTTAATTAACTTTCGGGATTCAACACATTTCTAAAAAGAGAGACTTTTTTTCTCATCACACTGAGCCAGTTTTTTATACTTCTCTCATACTGGTTTCCAAGGGCAAGTTATATCAAGGTGCCTAAGACCTACAGAAAAAAATCAGCAAATATTCTTTATTTTTAAGTTCATTTGCTAAGAGCCCATCTGTTTAAAGCAGTAGTTCTCTCTGGTTTTCTGTAACAAAATGGGAACATTACATTTCAAATGTATCTGTCTACTAAAAACATACAGGGGACCCTAACCTTTCTTTTATACAAAAAATAGAGGATGATTACCTGATCAGGTAGAAGGAAATTTGAACAGTTGTGTTTTAAAAGTTGATCATATGTTATTTTTCAGCTAACATAAAATACCCAAAATCAATGGAATTTTTAAATAATTTGAACATACTGATCACTCCCATTACCTTCTATGATAATAATCACTTGACACTGAAAGATTGAGAATGATATGTTGGGTGGTTTGTGGATCAAACATTTACACACAGGTCCTTCCCACTGGTGTTAATAATCCAGCTGCAACAGAGTTTGGATGAAATATAAACATGGCAAAAAACATAAAAGGGAGAAATTAGATTCAGAAAAAAACAAAATTCCCTGTTTCTATGGACTGAACTGTATCCTCCCAAAATTCATATGTTGGAGCCCTCACCCCCAGTGTGACTGCATCTGGAGATGGGGCTTCTAGGAGATAATTAAGGCTGGATGAGTCATAAGGGTGGGGTCCTAGTCTGACAGTACTGGTGGCCTTTACAGGAACAGGAAGAGAGAGCGATCACTCTCTCCACGTGCATGCACCAAGGAAAGGCTACGTGGGGACACAGAGAGAAGGCAGCCGTCTGTAAGCCAGGAAGCGAGCTCTCAGCAGAACCCAAGCAAAACTGTAAGAAAACAAATTTCTGTTGCTAAGCCACCGAGTCTATGGTGTTTCATTACGGCATCTTGAGTTGACTAAGACAGCTATTAAGGAGGTTTTTTTTTTTTTTTTTTTGGTGAGGAAGATTGGCCCTGAGCTAACATCTGTTGCCTATCTTCCTCTTTTTGCTTGAGGAAGATTGTCACTGAGCTAACATCTGTGCCAATCTTCCTCTATTTTGTATGTGGGATGCCGCCACAGCACAGCTTGATGAGCAGTGTGTAGGTCTGTTCCCAGGGTCCAAACCCAGGAACCCTGGGCCTCTGAAGCAGAGCACGCAAACTTAACCACTACACCACCGGGGCCAGCCTTTAATTTTTTATTTTAGAAAGGAAACAACATGTTGGGTTAAATGTCAACTAATAAGTAATAATGTTTTTATATACTTCTATGATTTTTCTGGGAAAAAACAATTGAAAATTAAGCAAACTTCTTCCCCTGAGATTCCTGTCTATAGATTACTTCTTCCGTATACTGCGACCTCGACAATTTGCCATAACAGGAATTTGGACCCTTCTGATGCTTGTTTTAAGTGTGGTGACTTGTTTTGACACAGTCACTAAACTCACTACTGGTGAAGACTGGTCACAAGCAAAGCAGAGAACTCTTGAAGACTCACTGTCAAAAGCCCAGTGACCTAACCCCCGGCAGTGCAGTGTCATTCAGAGCATGGTCCCGGGGCCAAGCGGACCTGGACTTGGATCCAGCTGCCTCCCCTCGCCAGCTTGGTGATCCCGTGGGATCACCCCATTTCTCTCCACCTCCAGTTTCTTCTTCAGTAACACAGAGAGCAGAGCTCTCTTGTGGGTCATTGGGAAGGGCGAAAGAGTCACATTCGTAAAACATCTGGGGCAGTTCCTGTACATAAAAGGAAGGTATCTCTAAAATGATTGAATGTATAACGACACAAGAAAATACACACAGAGAGAAGGCATTAATTTGAGTGTGGTAATAATGAAAGTTCCCAGAGTAATCTCTGCAAAAAATATTTTCAATTCTTGTAAAACCAACACCCGCTCACATGTTGTAGCACTGTCACTGTAATTCGTTTCCATGCTGTGAGATGACCTCACTCCTGTTCTCACAGAGGCAGCATCACGCAAAAAGCACGGGCTCCAGACCAGGACTCTCTGGGTTCAAATCGGGCAAATGATGCTTAACTTCTCTGTGCCTCAGTTTCCTCGTCTATAAAAGGTGTTTAACAGTAATGCCTATCACATAGGATAATTGTGAGAATTAAAAAATGATACATTTCGTGCCCCCTGGATGAGGCCTGGCACACAGCAGCCCTCCATAAATGTCCACACTGGCCTCAGCGGGTGACTGAGGGTGAGAAGGAAACACAGGGCCCAGGAGCTTGCCTTCAACACCCTGAGGTCTGCTCTGTGTGACGCAAGACCACAGGCCCCTCCCCAGGCTCTTCCTGAAATGTACAGGACAAGCATCTTAAGAGATTCACCAGCACAATCAAAACAGGAAGAAAGAGGCATAAGGTTCTGTCTGTACTGGAGAGGAGCATCAGGGACAGAAATAAGGGAAGAAACAGGAGATTCTCAAGGCGCTCAATTCCCGCCCCATCCTCACCTTCAAAGGTAACCGTGAGCACAGAAGATAAGTAGATAGAATCCTGAGAATTCTCACCAACACCTGCAAGTCTGCACTGACGTGAGCTGAGTTGGGTGAAAGTTGCTCTAGGAAATATTGCTTTAAAAGCCCTTTGGAATAGAAGCTCATATATAGTGCATCTCGTGAGCTCAGCAAAGGAAGAAAGGGCCAAGATCAAGGGATGAGCCGATGCTCACAGGAATGGGACCCCCCCAGGGCTCAGCCAAGGGGACATTTCATGGGGTTTCAGAAGGAAAAGCGAGTCTCCAGGGCCTTCACAAGGGCGGTGCTCAGCCTGCATGGGTCTCCCCATCCTCTCCTGGGAGCCAGAAACAAGGCTGGCAAGCAACATCCGTCTCTGACAGAGAACGACAAACTGGTACCAAGGAGCCACGGAGCACAGGGACAGAACTGCTTCCACTGCCATGAGTGAGACAGAGTGCTGGCAGGGTGCGTGTGCAAACAAACATACAACAGCTACAGCAAGCAAGTAAGCAAACAAGCAGAAGGACTGTGAAAACAGAGCTTGACAGCTGGGAAGAAAACATAAACCAAGAAACAGAGCTCCCACAAGGAATGCATGGAACCCAAGATCCTTATCAGAATATAAATCCAATTCCAGAAGGACTCGAGGTGATAAATGGAGAGACCACAACTACAGGAGACTGGAGACAACAGAAGAAACCAATTACAAAGTGAGAATTAAACCCTCACCACTGCACACCTACTAAATAACTTGGAAACAGTGAGGAACAGAGTGGACAGGGGTGAAAATCACAGTAGTGGCCTTGGGGAAGCATGAAATCGCCACAGCAATCGTGGAGGAAGGAACAGATACGTGATAAATTACAATGAAGAGGAGTTGGATGGCGGTTGGGAATGTTTTCCTTAATTAGAGAAACTAATGCGTCTTATTGTGAAGGAGCACCAATCTGAAGTTTAGAATTAACTTCAGTTTCATGTCTGTGCTTCTTCTTCTGTTAATTTCAAATAAAACAACTGTTTAAAAGATACATAGTGTTACACCCTCGCAGGTCATGTCCTTTATCATTACATGCATTGAGAGATTCCTGAACTTATGGCCATTTAATATGAAAAATTCATCATTTCTTGATGGTACAATTCTGTTTGTTTATTGCTTTTGCTATTGTACTTTTCTGTATTGCTTAGTTTATTAGAAATATGCATGACTTTTATTTTTAAAAATATAATAATACTGTAAAAGGAAGAAAACCTATTCAACATTCCTTTGATAAATATATACATTGAACACTGTTGCAGGCACTGGAAATACAAGCCAGACCAAGACCTTGCCCAGCTGCAGATAAAACCATGGAAGGCTGCAGATTCAGGAAGACAAAGGACTAATTCAAATGCAGTTCATTTCAGAAATTCAAGAATGATTTAACATTAGGAAATACAGTCCATCAAGTTAATAGAACTAAGGAGAAACATCATATGATCATCTCTAAGATGCAGCAAAAGTATGTGAGCAATTCAGCCTCTGTTCATAAGAAAAACACTCAATAAAACAGGAATTGAGGGAGATGATAAAGTCACAGCAATATGATAGAAAATATGTACATATACCACATATACCTCACCTCAAAAGCTAGCATCATAATGAACAGAGGAGAACTAGAGGCTTTTCTGCTAAAGTCTGCAAAAGGACAAGGGCACTCACCATGTCCACTACCCTTCCACACTGAGTCTGAGGTACCAGTCCATTAGTGAGACAAGAGAAATCAAATGGAGGCATTAAGTTTGTGAAAGAAGAGGTTAAATTATCTTTATTTGCAGAGCATGTGATTATATATGTGGAAAACCAAAAGAATCCATACAAAACAAGGATACACAAAAAAAAGAAGAAAACATAGTTAAAAAAAAAGATTGTAGAATAAATATACAAAAATCAACAATGTTCATTCACACAAAGGTGACAATTAGAAAATGACTAGAAGAGGGCCGGCCCCGTGGCTTAGTGGTTAAGTGCGCGCGCTCCGCTGCTGGCGGCCCGGGTTCGGATCCCGGGCGCGCACCGACACACTGCTTCTCCGGCCATGCTGAGGCCGCGTCCCACATACAGCAACTAGAAGGATGTGCAGTTATGACGTACAACTATCTACTGGGGCTTTGGGGGGAAAAAATAAATAAATAAAATCTTAAAAAAAAAAGAAAATGACTAGAAGAAAAGATGACATTTACAATAGCAAAATAGATAAGTACTATCACTGTAAAGTTGACAAGAAATGTCTAAAGCCTATCTGAAGAAAATTGTGACATGCTCATGAACGAAAAAAGTTGTTTGAATAAATGGAAAGATATGCCATGTACTTGGACAAGAAGATTCAACATCAAAGAGATGCCAATTCTCCCAAAGTTAAATCTAAAATTTAATATCATACCAATTAGAATATCCCGTCATTGTTTCCTAGAAGCCAGGCAAACTGACTATACAGTTCATTTGGAAGAACAACCAAGCAAGAATTGCTAAAGAAACCTTAGGAAAAAAGAACAATGAGGAAGGCTAACCCTGCCAGATATTAAAGTGTATTATAAAGCCTCTATTAACAAAACAGCATAGTATTAGTGTATGAATTGACAGACCAATGGAATAGAATCAAAATATGCAGAAGTAGACCCATTTGTCTATGGAAATCTAGTATATAACAAAGGTGTCATTTAAAATCATTGAGGGAAAAATGGACTTTTTAGTAAGTGGTATTGATATAACCAGATAGGCATATGGAAAAGGAAAAATTTACATCTGTTTTGCACAAATTACATAAGGATCAATTCCAAATAGATCAGAAACTTAAGTGGAAAAATAAAGAGAGAGACTCCATTTAAGTATTGGAAGAAAATACGTAGTTCCTCTATAACCTAAAAATTGATAAATATTTCCTATTACTCAAACTTCAAAGCAGTAAGGGAAAAGATTGATAAATTTAACTACATAAAAATAAAAATCTTTACATATAAGAAAATGACCAGAAGTAAATAAAAAAGAGAAATGATAAAATAGGGCGGAGGGTGTAACTTGTATCAGAGACAAAGGGTTACCATCCCTCATATATAAAGAGTATTATGCAGCTGTAAAAAGGGATGAGAAATACCTCTATATAATGCTATAGACTGATCCCAGGACATATTATTAAGTTATAAACCAAGGGCTAGGACAGAATGTATAATATGCATATATACAGGCAGTATGCATACAGTACACATACATGCTTATAATCTTTAAATGAATGTGTATGGCAAAGACCGAAGAGTGTTTACTACAGGGGTGAGAGTGAGGGTGGTGGTGAGGGGTGGGGGGGAAATATAAACAGGATAAAGGGGACGGGGATGACTACTAGAATTCTCCGAAAATACTTTATCATATAGATTTGACTTTGTAATTGTAAATGTTCTATATAATTATGAAACAAAATTAAATCAAAACTTAAAAAATAAATCCCTAAAATCAAAAGCAAAATGAAACAAACCAGTTTATTGGGTTGGTCGCTTAACCTCAGAGAGTGGTTTTAAAGTGACCTTAAAATAAGTAACTTCACTGTCTCTCTAGTGGTATATATTGTAAGGGATGTGTGGGCTCCAGCAGCCCCTTCATCAGGTCCAGCAAGAAAAATTTAAAAAAAGAGAGAGAGACTTGAGAGATATAACAACCAAATGCAAAAAGAGAGAGGAGAGACAGATACAGAGAGACACAGACAGACACAGTTAGAGAAACCTGAACACAGGATATTTGATGATAAAACAAATGCTGGTATTTATTAGGTATGATAAGGGCATTGTGACTATATCATTTTAATAAAGGAATTCTTTTCTTTTAGAAACACATACTTCAGTATTTTGAAATGAAATAATACGATGTCTCAGGTTTGCTTTAATAATCCAGGGAGAAATGGTGGGGGTATTGGTGGAACAAGAATGGCCAGGAGTTGTTGCAGCTGAGTGATGGGTGCATAAAGGTTCAGGGCATTGGTCTCTTTACCTTCACATGTGGTTGAAATTATGCACAACTAAAAGTAAAAGAAAAAAAAAAAAGATGAAAGATGTAGGTTCAGTTCCCAGCTCCGCTACTTAGTCATGGAGCCAATTTTTTTTAAATTTCCTATGTTTTGGGAACCTCAGTTCCCTCATTTTTAAAAGAGGACACATAAACCTAAGTCATAAGGCAAATTAATGATATAATGAAGGCCAGTTCAGCAGTACTGAACAAAAGCTAGTTATTTTTTTATATTTACATAAATATATAACAAATAAATATATAATTCCACCAAATTACTAAAAGTATTTCAATAAACACAAAAATCAAAGTAAGATTGCAAATGATGCTTTAAAGGGGAAGTAAAGAATTGAGCTTTTCGGTTTGATAATTACACAAAATAGCGATGCTAAAATAGAACTAAATCTATGCCCAAATATATTCTTCAGTTACTGCCAAACTCAAATACCAGGTACAAGGGAGTTATTCTGAGTAACAGCCATAAAACTACATGCAACGATTACCATAAATAATAGTTAATTTGTGGGACCACAGATGCTAAGTCTGTTGTTCCTAAAACTTTGCTGATATATTCTACCTATTGTTCCATAAAAAACACAGTAATCAGATAAGGTTAATTATAAAGCCACAGAAAAAAACATTGCTCTTTTTAAAATACCTTGGTAAATAGAATAATTTAAAATGAAGAAATATTTTAATAAAAATAGTCAGGGACAGACCTCAAAGCATTAAGGAACTAGATCTGTATACTCTTGGGATTTACATTCAAAGACTCAATCAAATTGAAATTCACCGCTTATGCAAAATGGAACACGAATCTCCCATTAAAATTATCATAACTGCTGGCTTGTTAAAATGCTCAAGTGCATTAGACATAGCAGAGGAAAATTCAATATCGTATAATTGCAATAATGTTTCTATATTAACTCAGAAAACATGAGGTTTGACCATAAAGCAATGAGAGATGCTACAGATTCATGCAAAATTTATCTTACTGCTTTAGAGGCCAACCCACTCAAAGAGGCAGAAAGTGTCACAGCCGCAATTCCAGAAAAGCCACACATGGGACCTGGATGGGATGGAGGAGAATTTTCAGCACTGATCCACAGAAAAGACATGAGGTTGAGGTCAGACAAATAAACTGTCAACCAAACCAGGCATCCTCCCATGATGATGCTGTTGACCTTAAACAAATAGACAGTCAGTTATTTCTCAAGCAAAAATGGGTTTATTTGGGATCAGCAAAGACTTGCAATTCGGGGTCTGTAACCATGACAAGCCACGTGCAAGTCCCCCAGCGGCAAGGGAGGAGAAACTCTTTTAGAGCGGGGAAGAGAAAGTCGGCAGGGCTGTTGTAAACACAGAGTCCATTGGAGGAATTGATTTTTTCATTGGTGGGGTTGTGACACTCTCTCATTGGCTGAGCTTCCTGCTGGCCAAAAAGAGGAAGTCTTTCTTCTCCCTGTTGGGTTCCGCTATCAACACAGGGCAGGAGAGCCCCCCACTTTGGCCTCCTGACTCCAATTTGATGAGGTTTCTGTTTATTAACTTGACAATGCAATGGGTGTGGCTTCTTTACTGTGGTAGTGTAATTTTGAAACCACTTGAACTCACCTCACAGCTGACTTTTGAAAATGGGCGCTCACTGAGTTTGCTGAAATGTCCAACCCAAACTTGGCTCTCACAGTTAACAAACAACTCCTGATTCGAGGTGTAAATTTTCCTTGTTTCTAGACAGCTGCTCATACGTTGATGGCAAATTCTCAACTACACACTTGAAGGAGTAATCATTCTTCCCTATTGGTTAGCTTAGGGCAACAGGTGCAAACTGGCAAAGATTAGGTGGAAACCAATGTCTGCAACGGAATGCTTTCCTTCTCCATAGACACCTACCGTCACATAGCCCTTTCCTCTACAAAACTGATACCAAAGAGAAGCCAATTGCTAAAAATCACACAGAAAATTAAAACCTAAAATGTAACAGTCTGCCACCTAAAATGTCTATTCTATTTTTTTAAAAAGCTACGAAAAGTAAGAACACCTCATTTCTACATCTGCACTGCATTCTCAAACTGAGCAAGAGCTCTGCAAGGAGGTGCCAGAGAGCATCGCATTGCTGCCGTGGATACTGAAGGCATTTGAAAATAGCAATGGCAGCCTACTTGTTCTTTCATTTCAGATGAGTGGAACCGTGAGGTTGTGTGAGGTTTTTCCACATCAACAAGCAATTTTCCAATTCTCAGACACCAAATAGGTGTCAAACAATTCAAATCAATTCAGACACTAACCAGAGTTAGTGCAGACCCCACAGATTAAGGGCTCAGTCCCACATCATTGCCCCACTTCAGAAGCTAGGCACAAGTCCTGGGGCCACCTGTACTTCTGGCCAACTGCCTATAAATCAGGGGTTCTCATAACCCCCTCCACAGCTTCAATAACTTGCTAGAATGGCTCACAGAACTAGGAAAACACTTATGCTTACTCCTTTGTTATAAAGGATACAACTCAGAACAGCCAAATGGAAGAAATACATAGGGCAAGGTATGGGGGATGTCGGAGGGCGGTGGGGGGGGGGGAGGGAGCGAGAGGATGGGGGAGATTTGCAGATCTTCCATGCCCTCTCTCTGCGCACCACCCTCCCAGCACTTCCATGTGTTCACAAACCCAGAAGCTTTCTGAACCCCACTATTTACGGGGTTTTATGGAGGTACGATTTATGAAATCACTGGTTATGGGTGATTGAACTCAATCTCCAGCTCCTCTGTGGCCTCAAGTGGTTGGGGATAGGGCTGAAAGTTCCAATTCTCTAATAATAGCTTGGTCTCTCTGGAGACCAGCCCCCATCCGGAAGCTATCTAGAGGCCCCCAGCCAAGAGTCATCTCATTAGCATACAAAAGACACTCTTATCGCTCAGGAGATTAGAAAGGTTTTAGGAACTCAGTGCCAGGAACCAGGAACAAAAAACAAATGCATGTATTTATTATACTACTTTGGTCTACCAAGTTCTATTAACTCTCAGGTTTTCTCATTAGACACTAGTGGGAGAGAGACAGGAAAAGCCTGAGCCAGACCTCTACTTTAAGGCACTAATTAGTTATTTTGATCAAGAAGCTCAGACAGCCCTAGTTTCCTCTGCAGTAACACAAGGATGTTTAGACTGAATGACTGTAAGATTGCCGATTGTTGAAAAACTCTCTGAATCCCCATCTATCCAAACTAACTGCTGCCATCCATCTGACAGTAGAGCATGAGTTCCAGTGGAATGTGAGTTCCCCTGCACCAGTGAAGCTCTACCCACAAACAAGCCACGGGTAAGGAATTCGCTTGGAGCAACAAAGTTCTCTTTAATTATCAAAGCATAATGTCCGGTTTCAGCTTGGACATGTAAAGAGCTTAGAAGTCATTACTCCCATCCTTATGACAAGAGATTTTCACATATTGAGGTATATGGGGTAACTATTCAGGTTCAAAACTGATTTGGCTTGAACTATAGAAGCCTGACTTATGGCCTATCAAACATACATCATACATCTGCTTTAACCATTAAAGTAAAGACTGCACTCTCTTAAGATAAGAATGCATACTTCCCCTCCTACGCCCTAAAAAGGTATAAGACTGTACTGAAAATTATGCTTCTCCAAAGGCTTTCTTCCTTGGTGGAAAATGCCTTCCTTATAATCCTCACCCTGGCTCAGGTAAAACTCACCTTATGTCTCTTATCTATAGAATGGTTATTGGTTATTTGGCATCAACACATACAACAAGAAAAATCTGAACAAATTGAAGATCAACAACTTTTTTTGGGTCCTTCAGGGAGCTGAGGTTTCAGGACAAATTGCCACCCATAAATCTTGAAGGGGGAGAAAGACTATCCTCTACTCACTGTGGCTCCTTTCTGGCTGGGCTGCAAATTAAATTGACATGAGACCGAATAGCAGGAGAAAATCACACAAAATTTAATAACATGTATACATGGGAGAAACCAGGGAAACTGAATTTCTTAAGGAATGGCGGAGGTTTTTCACCTTAAATAGCATATTCAGGTAGACAAAGGAGGATGTTGGGGGTGGGGGAGGAGACAGCTATGGAAGATTACTGGAAAGCACAGCAATCAAGGGTATGCAGATTTAAGTCCTCTCTTTCCTTACTGATAAGGGTTTCCAGAGATAAGGTCATCTGCCCCTCTTCCCAGTACATTAAGGGAGATACCTTTACAAATGTAAATGTTTGGTAAACAGAATTTAGATAAGAATGGGCTTAGCAAGGACCCTGTCAGTCTA
This sequence comes from Diceros bicornis minor, assembly GCF_020826845.1. NCBI lineage: Eukaryota > Metazoa > Chordata > Mammalia > Perissodactyla > Rhinocerotidae > Diceros > Diceros bicornis. Next base: position 79,222,382 of record NC_080744.1, read on the forward strand.
GCCCTACCCAGAGTTAAATTCCTTTAGGCAGTTAGTGGGGGAGGTCAAATGTCTGTCAGAGAAAATAATCAAGGTAAAGGGACATATTTTGGGGTAGCCAATTTTGATCTCCCACAATCTTAAGATACAGGTGAGGGTCACAGCAGAGATGTACTCACCTGAAGAAACCACTGGAGCCATAAAAGGGTAGAAGCACTTAAAATGTTGATTATGACAAATTGCTGGAGGCTGAGTGTGGACTAGCCTGAGCATGAGAGACTGCAGGGGCCACAGTCTTGGGGGGGCACCCCAGTTTTGTGTGTTTTTCCTCTAAGAACACCACCAGGTTCTCATGGCGAAGAGCCCAGAAAGATTGCCTGATGGCTATGGCAGGGGGAGGGAGAGACTAATCATAGTGAGATATGAACAGAACCTTCTCTGTAACAAAGGCCTACTCTCAGGGGTAAAAAGACTTTACCAGAGTCTCATTCCACTCGGGGAAAGGGCATTTCCTAACTCCATGCCCCTCTAGTCTCCTGTTTTACCTAAGGTGGGCCAAGAAACACTTAGGAAGGCCATAACACAGGGTCACATGCCCAGTGAGAGACTGAAATTATAGAACGCTTTCTCCCACATAAACCTTCCCACCATACTAACAGGGCTCCAGTATGATTACAATGGATTACAGCTGGAAGGGCTGCAGTTCTTAGGAACAGCCAAAGAAAATAGATAAGACAAACCCAAGGGAAACAGATGAATTTGAAGCTTCTGGCACCTCCAGCTACAGAAAACATTAAACAAAGCCCAAATCCCAGGTCAATGAACACAAAATCTCACACTTAAGACCTATTTATCTCAGTTCTTATTACCCAACACATTATGTTGGGCTTTCAACAAAAAATTACATGGCATGCTAAAAGCCAAGAAAAAACACAGTCTTAAGAGACAGAAAAAATGTCAGAAACAGATTCAGAAACGGAAGAGATTTGGGAATTATTAGATGGGGTATTTAAAATAACTATGATTAATATGCTAAGCATTCTATTAGAAAAAGTGAACAACATGCAAGAATAGATGGGTAATGTAACCAGAGAGATGGAAACTCTCAGAAAGAATCAAATAAAATACTATAAATCAAAAACACTGTAACAGAAACGAAGAATGCCTTTGATGGGCTCATTAGTAGTCCGGATACAGAAGAGAAAAGAATTAGTGAGCTTGAAGATGGGTCAACAGAAACATCCCAAACTGAAATGTAAAAAAGACTGAAAAAACAGAAACAAGAAACAGAAAATCCAAGAACTGTTGGACAATTTCAAAAGGTTTACTATATGCATAATACCGAAAAGAGAAGAGAGAGTGAAACAGAAGAAATATCTAAAGTAATAATGAGTGAGAACTTTCAAAGTTAAGGACAGACCTCAAACCATAAAACAAGAAAGCTCAGAGAACACAGAGCAGGATAAGCACCAAAAAATCTTTACTTAGGTGTATCATATTCAAACCAAAGGCCAAGAAAAAATCTTGAAAAAAGCCAGGGAAAAAATAACACCTTGTCTACAGAGGAACAAAGATGAGAATTACAGTGGACTTCCTGTCAGAAAAGCAAGCAGGAAGAGAATGGAGTGAATATTTAAAGTGGTCAAAGAAAAAACCCACCAACCTAGAATTCTGTATCCAGCAAAATTATCCTTCAAAAGTGAAACAAAAAGACTTTCTTCAAGAAACAAAAATAGAGGGAATTTTTCACCAGCAGTCCTTACTTGAAAAAATGTTAAAAGAAGTTCTCTGGGGAAAAGGAAATTGAAATAGGTCAGAAGCTCAAATTTACATAAAGAAATGAAGAGCATTGAAGAAGAAATAAATGAAGGCAAAATACATTCTTTTATTTTTTGTATTCTTAATTGATCAAAAAGATAACTTTCCTTAAATAATAGCAACAATATGTTGGGTGATTATAGCATATGGATAAACGCAGTGATTGATAGCAATGTCATAAGGGATGGAAGGGAGAAATTGAGAACCCTGCTATAAGGTACCTATACTAGATGTGAATCAGTATAGTGTTATTTGAAGGTAGATATAAATTAGTTGAAAACATATATTGAAAACTCTTGGGCAACCACTAAAAAAATCTGTAAAAGAAATATAATTGATATGCTAAAAGAGGAGATAAAATGGAATCATAAAAATATGCTCAATTAAAACCAGATAAGGCAGGAAAAGATAAGGAAAAAAAAAGAATAAATGGAAAGAATAGAAAAATGTTACAAATATGGTAAATATGTATCATGTTAGTCATATATGTATCTAACTGCATCAATCCAACTCTATCAATAACCACTTTAAATGTGAATGACCCAAATACCCCAATTAAAAGTTGGGGTCGGGGGGTGGGACCGGCCTGGTTGCACAAGTGGTTAAGTGCGCGCACTCTGCTGCGGCAGCCCAGGGTTCGCCAGTTCAGATCCTGGGCGCGCACCAACCACCTGCTTGCCAAGCCATACTGTGGCAGTGTCCCATATAAAGTAGAGGAAGATGGGCATGGATGTTAGCCCAGGGCCAGTCTTCCTCAGCAAAAAAGAAAAAAAGAGGAGGATTGGCAGATGTTAGCTCAGGGTTGATCTTCCTCACCCAAAAAAAAAAAAGAAAAAAGTCAGAGGGGGGCCAGCCGGGTGGCGCAGCGGTTAAGTGCGCATGCTCTGCTTTGGCAGCCCAGGGTTTGCAGGTTCAGATCTTGGGCGCGCACCAACACACCGCTTGTCAAGCCATGCTGTGGTGGCGTCCTGTATAAACTAGAGGAAGATGGGCACGGATGTTAGCCCAGGGCAAATCTTCCTCAGCAAAAAAAAAAAAAAAGAGGATTGGCATCAGCTGTTAGCTCAGGGCTGATCTTCTTCTTCAAAAAAAAAGTCAGAGACTGTCAGTGGATAAAAAAACAGAGTCAACTATATATTGTCTATAAGAAACCCACTTTATATATATAAATACTCAGATAGGTTAAAAGAAAAAGGATGGAGAAAGTTATATCATGCTATAGTAATCAAAAGAAAGCTGGAGTATCAATAATAATTTCAGACAAAGTGGACTTCAGAACAAGGAAAATTATCAGGGAAAAAGAGGGGCATTACATTAGGAAATAAAGGTCAATTCTCCAAGAATACATCACAATCTTTAATGTGTCTGCACCTAACAACAGTGTTCAAAATATACCAGGAAAAAACTGATAGAACCGAGAGGAGAAATAGACAAACCCACTATTACAGTTGAAGACTCCAGTACCCTCTTTTAGCAACTGATAAATCAAGCCAGCAGAAAACCAGTAAGGATATAGTTGAACTGAACAGCACTAACAATCAATTTGATCTAATTGACATCTATAGATAACTTCATCCAACAATAGCAAAATACACATTCTTCCAAGAACATTAACCAAGATGAACCACATTCTGGGCTAAAGAACACATCCTGACAAATTTAAAAGGATAGAAATCATACAAATTGTATTTTCAGATCACAGTGGAATTAAACTGGAAATCAATAACAGAAAAATAGCTGGAAATTTTTCAAAATTTGGATATTAAAAAAACATAACTAAATATTATATGGTTTAAAAAAGAAGTCTCAATTGAAATTAAAATATATTTTGAACTAAATGAAAATGAAAATACAACTTATCAATATTTGTCATGTGCAGTTAAAGCAGTGCTTATGGCGAGTTTATAGCATTAAATGCCTATAATAGAAAAGAAGGATTTAAAGTCAATAATCTATGCTTGCACTTTAGGAAACTAGAGAAAGAAGAGAAATTTAAGCCTAAATCAAACAGAAGAAAGGCAATAATAAAAATTAGGGCAGAAATCAATGAAATTTAAAACAGGAAAACAATAGAGAAAATCAAACTAACTGAAAAAAGAGAGAAGAAAAAATTTACTAATATCAGAAATAAACAAGGGGTCATCACTACTGATCCCGTGGACATTAAAACAATAATAAAGGAATATAATGAACAGTTCTATACTCACAAATTTGACAACTTAGATTAAATAGATCAATTACTTTAAAGAAAAAAATTACCAAAATTCACACAAGGAGAAACAGAGTATCTGAATAGGCCTATATCTATTAATGAAATTGAATGAATAATTAATAACCTTACAAAACAGGAAAGTACCAGGCCTAGAAGACAAAAAAAACTCCTGACCTAATAAGAGAACATAGCAAGGTTGCAGGATACAATGTTAATATACAAAAGTCAGCTGCTTTCCTATACAACAGCAATAAACAACTGGAATCAGAAATTTAAAAAACTAACATTTACCACAGCACCCAAAAATGAAATACTTAAGTATAAATTTAACAAAATATGTACAAGAACTATATGCAGAAAATTAGAAAACCCTGATGATGGAATTCAAAGATGATCTAATTAAATGGAAAGATACTCTGTATTCATGGACTGGAAGACAATATTGTTAAGCTGTCAATTCTTCCCAACTATATCTATAAATTCAATGCAATCCAAATCAAAATCCCAGCAAACTATTTTGTAGTATCAACTATTGTAGTATCAATAAAGTGATACTAAAGTTTCTGTGGAGAGGCAAAAGACCTAGAATAGCCAACACAATACAGTCACGCGTCACTCAACTATGGGGATATGTTCTGAGAAATGTGTTGTTAGGTGATTTCGTCATTGTGTGAACATCATAGAGTATACTTACACAAACCTAGATGGTATAGCCTACTACACACCTAGGCTAATATAGTACTAATCTTATGGGACCACCATAGTATATGTGGCCCATCATTGGCAGAAACGTCATGTGGCGCATGACTGCACTGAAGAAGAAAAAAGAAAGGATTTGGAGGACTCACACTACCCAAATTACAGGTTTACAACAAAGATGATGTCATCAAGATAACATGACATCGGCAAAATAATAGATAAATAGATCAGTGTAATGGAATTGAGAGCCCAGAAATAGACCCATACAAATATAGTCAACTGATTTTTGAAAATGAGCAAAGGCAATTCAATAGAAAAAATAGTCATTTCAACAAATGTTGCTGGAAAAACTGGACACTCATATGCAAAAAAATGAACCTAGACACAGAACTTATATCTTACACAAAAATTAAATCAAATGGATCATAGACCTAAACATAAAATGCAAAAAAACTACAAAACTTCTTTAAGAAAACATAGGAGAGTATCTAGGAAATCTTTGGAGACAAGGTGTTTTTTTTTTGGTTTTTGTTTTTTTGGTGAGGAAGATTGGCCCTGAGCTAACATCTGCCAATCCTCCTCTTTTTGCTGAGGAAGACTGGCCCTGGGCTAACATCCATGCCCATCTTCCTCCACTTTATATGGGATGCCACCACAGCATGGCTTGACAAGTGGTACGTTGGTGCGCACCCGGGATCCAAACAGGCGAACCCCGGGCTGCCGCAGTGGAGCGCACGCACTTAACCGCTTGTGCCACCGGCCTGGCCCTGCAGGCGAGTTTTTAGATAGAACACCCAAAAGCATCATCTACATAAGAAAAAAAATGCTAAGTTGAACTTTAGTAAAATTAAAAACTTCTGCTCTGCAAAAGATACTGTTAAGAGAAGGAAAAGACAAGCCACAGACTGAAAGAAAATATTTGCAAAACACGTTTCATACAAGACTTGTATCCAAAACATATAAAGAAATTTAAAATGCAAAAATAAGAAAACAAAACACCCAATTTTAAAAAATGGGCAAAGATCTGAACAAGCATATCACCAAAGAAGATATACAGAGAGCAAATAAGCATATCAAATAATGGTCAACATCATTTATCGTTAGGGCATTGCAAGTTAAAACAACAATAAGATACCACTGCATACTATAATAATGACTTTAACCATCATTATGACAGTACGAATTGCCACTGAAGACTGAGAGCAATGGGAAGTCTCATCCATTGCTGGTGGGAATGCAAAATGGTAAAGCCACTTAGGAAGACAGTTTAGATTTTTCTTACAAAACTAGACATAGTCTTACCCTATGATACAGCAATCACACTCCTAGATGTGAATTATCCAAGTGATTTGAAAATATCTGCACCTGAATGTTTATGGTAGCTTTATTCATAATTGCCAAAAACCTGGAAGCAACCAAGATATCCTTCAATAGCTGAATGGATAAACAAACTGTGGTATATCTACACAATGGAATATTATTTGGCAATAAAAGAAATGAACAATCAAGCTACAAAAAGAAATGGATGAATCTTAAATACATGTTGCTAAGTGAAAGAAGCCAGTCTGAAAAAGCTACATGCTCTATACTATATGCTATGCTATATGCTACGATCTGTCTCCCCAACAAATTTGTATGTTGAGATCCTAACCCCCAAAAGTGTTGGTATTAATAGACAGGACCTTTGTGAGGCGCTTAAGTCATGAGGGTGGAACCCTCATGAATGGGCTTAGTACCTTATAAAAGAGGCTTTAGAGAGATCTCTAGCCCTTCAGCCATGGGAGGAGACGAGAAGTCTGCACCCTGGAACAGAGACTTCAACTGACCATGCTGGCACACTGATCTCGGATTTCCAGCCTCTAGACTGCAAGAAATAAAATTCTGGTGTTTATAAGCCACCCAGTCTGTGGTATTTTGTTACAGCAGCCAGAACTGACTAAGACACTGTATGATTCCAATTATATGACATTCTGGAAAAGGCAAAACTCTAGCAATAGTGAAAAGATAAGTAATTGCCAGGAGTTCAGAGGGAGAGGGGAGGATTGAATACATGAAGCACAGGTGATGGTTGAGGGTGGTGAAACTACTCTTATGACACTATAATTGTGGATACACGACACAACACATTTGTCAAAATTCATTGAACTGTACAGCACAAAGAGTGAACCTTAATGTATGCAAGTTTTAAAAAAGCACTCAGGAGGTCAGAGAATCCCAGGAGGGAATGCAGAATGCAGCAAGACAATCTAAGTCTTTTACAAACATATGAAACAGTCTCACTGAAGTCAAGTATTAAAGAGCAGAGAAACAGAAGTTTTCCTTTCTCATATAGAAATATGTATAGGTAGGAATATATACATGTGTTAGTACACATACTGTATTTCCGTGTTTTGTCAGCTGAGAGGACCTAGAAGCAAAGATCCTCAGAAGCAACAAGCACACCTCGCACCCTGATTTTGGTTTCTAATCCTGTTCTCCAATAAAAGGAACCAGGGCTCCTTGGAGAAACAGCTGATTCTAGGACTGCAGCAGAAAACATATAAGATGAGCCTGGACCATTTTGTAGTGCCAAAATGTAAGGAAGTGATAAAAAAAAAAAAAAACCTCACAATGATGAGGGTGTGATAAAGGGACACAGGAGCCAAGTGGAACAATGTTAGCAACATAATAAAGTAGTATTAGTCTATAACCCAAAGTATAAAATAAATATCCATGAGTTCATACTGATATAAATAAATGATTGAATAAAGAAATACATGGGAGACAAGAGACAAATCTCCTATGCAGAAGAATCCCAAATAATTTATGTAGATAGTCTACCCCTGAGGAGGAATATAATTCCCCCCTCCTTAAGTGTGTGCTGTGTATACTGACAAAGAGGACACTTCCAAAGAGGACAGTAAGGAAATGGAGAAAGAAAAGGATAACCTCACAGAGGAGAAACCTGACAGTCACTCCGTCAGCCAGGGGATCAAGGTCAACATCAACAGTGATCAGTCACGTTGACAGTACCTGCCCTCGATACAATGTGATGAGAACGGCGATATCCCCCTGTGGTTTTCCTCCCCAAAACTCATAACTCAGTCAAATCATGAGAAAAACAACAGACAAATCCCAGTAGAGGGTCATCCTACAAAATAGTTGACCAGAACTCCTCAAACTGTCAAGGTCATTAAAAACCAGGCAAGACTGAGAAACTGTCACAGCCAAGAGGTGCCAGTGGGGACACAACCACCAAATGTAACGTGGTGTCCTGAATGGGATCTCAGAAAAGAAAAGGGACAGTAGGTAAAAACTAAGGAAATCTGAATTAATCATGGGTTTTAATAATAATATATCAATATTGGCTCATTAATTTTAAAAACTGCACAGTACTAATGTAAGATGTTACTAACAGAGGAAACCATGGGAATTCTTTATACTATCTTTGCAATTTTTCTGTAAATCTAAAACTGTTCTAAAAGATGAAGTTTAGGCACCAGCCTGGTGGTGTAGTGGTTAAGTTCATGTGATCTGCTTCAGTGGCCCAGAGTTCGCAGGTTCAGATCCCAGGCATGGACCTACGCACCACTTGTGAAGCCATGCTGTGGCAGCGGTCCCACATATAAAGTAGAGGAAGATGGGCATGGATGTTAGCCCAGGGCCAATCTTCCTCAGCAAAAAGAGGAGGATTGGCAACGGATGTTAGCTTAGGGCTAATCTTCCTCACCAAAAAAAAAGAGATGAAGTTTATTTTAAAAATCTAAACAGCAATCATGAAGCATAAATAGCTCAGACAGTCACACCCGCCTCATTGCAAGTTGCTTTTGTCAAGAAACAGATGCTGGTTGCTCCAGAATCCCCAGGGCTGGCCCCAGGGGCTGTGTCCTCACAACACACAGGGCATTGCTCGTGAGCCACCTGCCCTGAATTCAATCCCCGAATCAAATTAATTTACATGTGGCGTGAGTTTTAGACTGTGGGGATGGGCGTTTAAGGATTGCTTTTTTGATGTAGGGAAGAATAATCTTAGAGCGTGATTTTCAGAAGGGCCAAAGAGGGCTTTCCAACCAGCAGCAGGTAGCATGATGATCACTCTGCGGCACCTGTGGTGCTGGACGGCGGGAACGCTGGGAGGAGGGAAAAGCCTGTGAACACACACGAGAGACCCTGAGGACGGTGGAATGGGCTGGCATCACCCCTCGCGCTGTCTTGTCATGAAGGCTGCAGTGCCATACAGAAGGAGCTGGGGATTCGAGTCGGAAAAGCTGTCTGGGTTCCTAGGAGTCACTAGGAAGCGTAAGTGAGTCTTTGGTGCTGGTGCTCAAAACGCGGAGATCCTGTGTCATTTCTTCCACTCTTCTGGAAGTCAGCCTTCCTAATGCAGTTTAAAGTGGGAGAGTCTTGTCTCCCTACACACAACCGACACAATCAGATGTCTCAACATGTGACGGCTCAACAGGGCCCATGAACTGGGCACACAACGTAAGCACCGTGCACCCACATCCATCAGTGATGGCATGATCGCTGACACGCCAGGAATGCGAGCCGAGCTGCCAACGCGAGAGAAGCCACTTTCCTGTACAGGCTCCATCTCCCTACACTCACAACTCTACACAATCAAAGAAAATAAAAGCACTAACTCTTCGAGACCCCCATGGCTGGCAGTCCAGGCTCCTCAGGAGAAAGGAAGGGGCCTGAAAGACCAAGAATCCGGTTTTCCCAGCCATCACACCTGCGGCATCTGTTTACCTGTGCAGCCAAGGTCTCTGCACTGGGGAAAGCCTAAAGGTAGAGACTCTGCATCACCCCCAAACCACAGTCGAATCTTCTCTAAGAACTTCTCCAACACTGTGTGAGCTGTATTCTTCTGTAATGATTAAGTGAATATAAAAACCTAAATGGCATTTTGGAAAAAATCTGCTATAAAAATAAAAACAGATCATTCACATCTGGTCACTAAAGCATAAATAATATATATCAATAATTTAGGCATACAATGAGAAAAAGTACACTGCTCACTAGGGCAAAACTGACAATTTTTAAAAATGTAAATTAAAATTTATACCAATACCAGCTAATTAAGAGGTCAAAGAAAGCTGTCAGATTTCTTATCCCATCCTTAAAGAAATAACTAAAAGTAAACAGCAAATTCCAAAAGGAAGATGGTATAAAAATTCAGAGGACAAAATTATGAAATTATGACTCCAATGTAATTCTAAAGCCATAATTTTACATGTAAATACTGAATTTAAAATGCAAAATCTGTGGTTACATCTAGAACACTGACACTCATTTATACTGATTATTTATGGGTAGCTTCTAATGGAAGTCAACATTGAATATTTTTAAATAGAAAAAAAAAAAGGAATAAATTCTCGTTTGGCTAAAGAGCTTTGAGACATTTTTTCCTGAAGAGAGGATGAAAGGTTAGGTGGTCTCCTGATTTCCCCTTCAGCCTGTGAGGCTGTGATAAATAAGTAACAGTGGTAAGAAACAAGACTGCTAACAGCCAGACCACACCCAATAATGCTGCACTGATCCCCCATCTTCAGGAAACTAAGCGTGCCTCGGACACCATTTTTCTAAAAACTTAATACTTGGATTTTAAGCATGAGTCTTTCCAAAGTGCATCAGCATATGGAGCTAGGTAGGGTTTACTGCTAGAAACTGGGGAGAAGATCAAAAATGCCCCTCTCAGAAAACTGATTCTAATAAGCAATACACACCTGATGAGACCCGTGGGGGTGGATGTAAAGACTGACATTAAGAAATGGCTGTCAGCGTGGTCCTGAGAAACCAAGGAGAGGCCGGGAAAGTGGTCACAAACTGTGTTTTGAACAGAACTAGAATGAACATCAAGAAAGCCACAAGAAGCAGGAAATATAACTCTAACCACGGAGCTAAGAAAAGTGGGTCCACACAGGCGCCAGTGAGGAACCTTAGAAAAGGCCAGCGAAGAAGCAAGTGTTGATTGCTGTAAATTCAGCACCGTGCCCAGCAGGCAGCCTGGCCAGCAGTGCAGAGTGGCCAGCCTCCGCCCTGAGACACGTCACTCACCTCAGGGTGCACCGCCTCCTTAAGGAACACCTCACTCCCCCTGCTGACAACACGCGGACTCCAGGGCACCTGGCTTTGGGGGGAAGGGGTGTGTGCCACCAGCAGGCCTACACGTCCCACTCCTTCTAGCAGTGATGTCTCTCCTGATTTGTATTACGTTTTAGTGATAACATTTTCCCCACAGCTTTATCCACTTTCTCTTATTCCCTAGGAGAAACAATCAAAATTATTAGTTTTCAGAGGTTATCCTATGTTATGGGTTGAATTGTGTCCTCCTAAAATTCTTAGGTTGACATCCTAATACCTCAGAATGTGACCTTGTTTGGAAATAGGGTTGTTGCAGATGATGTTAATTAAGATGAGTCACACTGGAGTAGGGTGGGCGCTAATCCAACATGACTGGTGTCCTTATGAAAAGAGGAAATCTGGACATGAGACAGACGTGCACACAGAGACAATGCCACATGAACATGTAGGCAAATACTGGAGTGATGTGTCTGCCAACCACGGAATGCCACCGATTGCCAGCAAACCACCAGCAGTTAGGAGACAAGAATGGAACAGATTCTCCCTCACAGCCCTCAAAAGCAACCAACCCTCCTGACACCTTAGTGTTGGACTTCTAGCCTCCAGAACTATGAGACACTAAATTTCTGCTGTTTAAGCCACCCAGTTTGTGGTACTTTGCTATGGGAGCCCTACCTAGCAAACTAACATAGCCTGTAATGTTAACTTTAGTTTTACACAGATGTTCCAACAACTTCCCTGGGACAGAATAACCCAGAAAACAAGTGAAGGCAGCCCTGGGGAGACTCTTGTCACTGTCACACTTCAAGGTGCCTGTACATTACTTATGGGAGGCCCCCAGGCCTTCAACTGGAGATTAAATGACTCTTACTAACAACCTCAGAGACGTACACAGCACACTGCAGACAGAATGCTTTATCTCAAATGTGCAGCTGGGTTTTTTAAGATGGTAAGAATTTCATAGCAGTTTCCTTTCTCACATCAATCAATTCTACAAGGCAAGTTTTTGTCATTAGAGGATTCTATGGGCTAGGATGACATAGTCTCCACTTTACGTTAAGCATTTGAACAAAATATTAAAATAGAACTTCAAGTTGAATTTCAACTCAGTTTATTAAAACACTTTAATGTTGAAATGTAAAAGCATCTTTTGAAGTAAATTAGAGATGGCTTCTTCTCTCACTGAGAAGTGGTATCTAATTCCTGACCCCTTGCATATGGTCCAGGCTTTGTGACTTGCTTGATCAAGAGAATGTGACACTGGGACACAGGAGGCTGAATCATAAGAAGCCTTGCAGCTTCAACCTGTGTCTCCTAGAATGCTCACTCTTGAAGAAGCCAGCCACCATGTACCAAGTACAGTTACCACAAGATTGCCATGCCCTGAGGAAGATCAAATAGCCACATAGACAGGCCACATGAAGAGAGGAAGGCGTGTGGCCAGCCCCCGTTGCTCTGGCCATCCCAACCCAGGCACCACACATGCATGTGACTGAAGGAGCCTTCCTGGATATTCCGGCCTCAGCAGACAGGACATTAAAAAGAACTGGGGAACCGAGCTGATCGCCAGAACCAAGCCCCCAGACATATGGCCCAGTGCAGACGTCCCAGCGATCTCCAGCCATCTGGTAAGAATTTAGTCACTAGTAAGACATCTCCACTGTGCCCTGCCTAAATTCCCCACTCACAAAATCATGAACATAAAAGCGTGGTTGTTTAAAGCCACTAAATTTTGAGATGGTTAATTGTGTAGCAATAGATAACCAGAATGCCCTTTTTATGAAGTATTTTTTCTTTTCAGACTCTACCAGAGTTAGGTGGGTTTATCTGGAGGCTACAGTGTAATTGAAATTCCATTAAAGATGCTTTTCAACAGGCACGCAGGACTCATACATCTTCCCTCTGAGGACTGCACCACCTTTGTCAAACCACATCCTACGCTGAGAGGTTACCCAGTAAAATGTGTGCCTCATGTTTATACTTCCCAACAGCTGCCCAGCTGAAATGGAGACTAAGACAGGGTATAAGAAGAGTGTTACTGCAACACTTATGAGCAAAGCGTGATTCAACTCCAGGGCAGTAGTCAGAAATTTCAATGAAAATGAACTTGTGGGTCATTTACGGACTTCACAGCTCTGATTTCAAGAAGGCCTCAGACATGCCAAAGAAAATGTGGCTCAAGATCAGGGAAATATGGGCTCTTGTGCCTCAGTTGGGCTACACATCACCCATCCTGGCCAGAGGTCACCCTCCCTGACCAGAGGTCACCTACCCAGGCATTGCCTCCAGACGAGACAGCCCTACATGACCTGAGAGCTGTCTCCCCATGTGTCTCTTCAAAGAAACAGTCCTGACCTCTGCTGCTTGTCTGCCCAGGCTGTAGAGGCAGAACGTCTTCCTCATGTCTTATAAAAATATTTCTTGCTGGAATGTAAACCCTTTTCCTATCATCACATTTCTCTAAACTGTGACTTTACCACCAATGACATTTGGACGTGTGGTATCTGCTTTGTAGATAACCTGCACCAAATGGTTTTCAAATAAACAATGAAAATAAATATTATGTTTTAAAACTAAAAAGTAAACAATTAAGTGCTACTAGTGACTTGAATCGGCCTGTGCTTTGAGGAGCACTTTTCTCATATGCACAGCTGCACCGTCTCCTTTGAGCCTCACGTCATGCCTGTGTCATCCCCATTTCCACGGAGACGTTAAGCAGCTCTCCCAGGTCCCACAGCTGGGGTTCCTGGCAGAGTATTACTTAAAGCCAAGTCTACCAGATGCCAGAGCCTGTAAGAAAAAGGTCTGGGATGCCAACCTAATGCCACTACCCCCAGCAATGCCCAGGTCCTCCCATCTGTGTGTGTACACATCTGCACGTCTCTCATCCCAGCTCTGACCCCAGTATCTGGTTGGGCACCCTAGAGATCTCTTCTCCAGAATCATGGCAAAATGGCCAGAATTCTCAGGTCTGAGGCTGTTTGTCTGAAGTGCAGTTACCTTTCAGTTATCTGTTGTTAGGGAAAAACATTTTTTAAATTATGAGGCAAGAAAAATTAATTTCAGATTACAAATTTCCTGCAGCCTTCAAAGAAGGGGGGGGGTATTATGTAGCTGTTAAAAGCAAATTGGCTAGGTCTCAATTCACTGACCTGGAGGAATGTGCAAATGCTAAGTCCAAGTATAAAGCTGAAGGAGACTGTGTATTGTGTAAATCTGTTTCCGATTAAAACAAAATCAGAAAACAAAAAACCCTCTCTGTATGTCTGTGTGTGGGAACAAGGAGACCGTGTGGGTGGAGACTCACAAACCTGCAACCTCAGTTAACACAGGGAGGGAGGGTGGGTCAGGGCGAGGCGGGCACGCTGCCCGCCTCCTACTGTAGACTTTCTCTACCGTTTGGTCACAGTGAGACTGCGTTTCGCTTGCAATTCACAGGGGGAGAAAGTGCATAAATTGCAGAGAAATAAATGGCTAGAGCATGTGGTCAAAGAGAACCTTGTCCGTATTCCCTGTGGCTAAATGTTCAGACTTTGAGATCAACCCCAGGGGAGAAAAATTTAAAGTCAGAGACTAGGAACAGTTTAGCATCTTTGAGGGTCTTGGCTAAGCTCTTTACATACACTGTCATTCAATTTTTTTCTTCTAAAATTTACCATCTTAACCACGTTAAGTGTACAGTTAAGTGGTATAAATACATTCACATTGTTGCGGAACCATCACCATCATTCATCCCCGTAACTCTTTTCATCTTGTAAAACTGAAACTCTATACCTATTAAACACTAACTCCTTTTTCTCCCTATCCCCAGCTCCTGGCAACCACCATTCTACTTTCTGTCCTTAAGATTTTGACTACTCTAAGTACCTTATGTAAGTGGAATCATACAGTATTTGTCTTTCTGTGACTGGTTTATTTTACTTACCACAACGTCCTCAAGGTTTATCCACATTGTAGCATATTGCAGAATTTCCTTCCTTTTAATGGCTGAATAATATTCCATTGTATGTATACATCACATTATGCTTATCCATATGCATTGAAGGACACTTGAGTTGCTTCCATGTTTTAGCTATTGTGAATCATGCTGTTGTGAACATGGGCGTACAAATATCACTTTGAGACGCTGCTTTCAGTTCTTTCGGGTATATGCCCAGAGGTGGAATTGACAAATCATATGGTAATTCTATGTTTAATTTTTTGAGGAAGCTCCATACTGTCTTCCACAGTGGCTGCACTATTTTACATTCCCACCAACAGCGCACAAGGGTTCCAATTTCTCCACATCCTCGCCAACACTTGTTTTCTGTTTTTCTGATGGCAGCAATCCTAATGGGTGGGAAGTGGAATCTCATTGTAGCTTTGGTCTGCATTTCCCTAATGATTAGCAATGTTGAGCATCTTTTCATGTGCTTATTGGCCATTCGTACATCTTCTTTGGAGAAATGTCTATTCAAGTCTTCTGCCCATTTTTGAATTGGGTTATATTTTGTTGCTGAGTTTTAGGAGTTCTCTGTATATTCAGGATATTAATTCCTTATCAGGTATACGATTCGCAAATATTTTCTCTCATTCATGTGGGTTGCCTTTTCACTCTGTGGATAGTGTCTTTTGATGTACAAAATTTTTAAATTTTCATGAAGTCCAATGTGTCTATTTTTTCTTTTGTTATCTGTGCCTTTGATGTCATATCCAAGAAATCACTGCCAAGTTCAATGTCACGAAGCTTTTGTTCTATGTTTTCTTCTAAGAGTTTTATTGTTTTAGGTCCGACATTTGGGTCCTTGATTCATTTTGAATTAATTTTCATATACAGTGTAAGGTCAGGCTCCAACTTTATTCTTTTGCATGTGGATATCCAGTTTTCCCAACACCACTTGTTGAGAAGACTTGTCATTCAATTTTCACAGCCACTCCATGAGGTGGGCCCTAGCACTACCCCATGTTACAGATGAGAAACTGAGGTTATAGAGAGAGCTGTAATTTCCCTGAGATCCCAAGAGATCAGTGGTAGAGCTGGGATTCTGACCCAGGCAGCTCACAGCCTATGCTTTCACATAATATGCTGTGACACTTAATAGTTGTGTTGACTTTGAGTAAATCATTCAACCCTTTTGAGGGTCATTTTCCTTTTCTGTCAAATGAGGATGAGAAGACCCACTTCTTTTGCAAGGATTCCCTAAAGTGCTATGTAGACATATATAAAGCATCTTGCCAGTGCCTGCGCAGAGGGGGTTCTGCAGAACTGTGACACTGTACTGCCACGTTTGTGGCTCTTACTACCCTCAGGGCCCCTCAAACCCCACAGGGATTGGGCCAGCACTGCTGGGTGTTGGCAAAGTGGCACCAAAGCCGCTGGCTGGCATGGGACTGTTCAGAGAGAGAGGAGAGCAAGTGCTATAGCTCCTGTGGATCTAAAGAGTCAGAGGAGGGTGGTTATGAGGTGGGACGGGATTCAGAATGGGAGACAAGGCCAACCAACTTGACTGACAGAAACTGACAGAAGGGCACGGCCAGCGAGGGTGCCAGCTCCCAGCTTGCGGCAAAGAGCACAAACACGGGACCTAGAGGCAGGGGCAGCAAGTGGCTGTTTCTTCCTGTCACGTCTGCAGGAAAGAGGCCCCTCCATCTCTTCAGTCATCCAGGAGGCCTGGCTGACTCACAGCCTGGCTTCCGGCTGATCGTTCGGTGCTGCTTCCCCAAATCGCGCCAATCGCCGTTCTTTAAATATCTGTTCAACACTTACACAGACCAACAGGAGTAAACTACTTTTCTTTTAATAAAAAATGTTATGCCCTCCTCTTTAATTGCAAAATAGAGTTTTTTAAAAATACCATTTTCCAAATAAAACAATCGTGAGAGGCACAGTAAATGTTTAAAATTTAGACCATAAAGTGAATTACCGATTCCCAGCACACCATCCACCCCCACTCAGATTCAAATTCTCAGCTGACTACACCTGGGCCTCACAGCCCGTGCCAGCCTGTCCTCTACACTGGGAGCCCAGTAGGTCTTTACGTCAGTGCTTTCAATGCCCGCCTGGGTACTGCCGACCTCAGCAGGACTAGGCCATGTCCCAATTCACCAGCTCTATCGTGAGTCCATCGCCTGAGAAACCACAGAGACTGGAGCTGCATTTCTGATTTATTCCATGATGTTCTGGTGCCTGGCCCTCGATAAGGCCCTGGGGGCTACCTGGCGGGCCTGCCCCTGAGTCCAGCTCCACGCAGATGGGCTGTGGGACCAGGCCTTCTGAGAGGTTGTCAGCATGAAGGTAAAGGGGAAAAGTAAAGGGAAACCCAGAGGAAAAATAAGAATAGGTTCTAATGTCTAGGGAAATGGAGATGAAACAAGTAAACAGGGCTTAATGTGAACAGACCACGTGTGACAAGGGAGAGCCCCCCAAGGACGGGGGCTGCGTGGGGACAGGCCTGCAGCTTTGTGACATGGGGGCCACCTTTGAAGTGACGGCATAAAGGGAATTCAAGCACTGTAACATGCTCAGCCCTTCCTCTAACATATGTCACAAGAATATTTAAATCATTATATCTGAACTAAATACAGATTTAATTTACCAAATAATGTTTTAATGACAACGGCAGTGACACCCAGCAGCGCTCCAATTTATGCATAGCTTCAAGACAAATTACATCTTTGACTTGCAGAGAAAGACGTCTAATTAGGAAAATTTTCAAATATAAAGAACTGTCACTGTAAGGCATGTAATCTCATCACTATAAAGTCATTCATTAACGTATGAAAACGTTACCATTTAAGAAACTGGCTATGTAAACGTGGTCCTGGTATTCCCCCGAAAATGGAACAGGACAGTGAGCATGTTGGCACAGCCCTCCCCTAATGTCATTGGCCACGGCCATCTCTTTACCTTTAGATGTAGCCACAAGATGAATATTCTTGTCATAAAAGATTCTTTTTAATTTCATTTTATTGTATACTGATTTTCTGCTGGGTATATATTCAAATTAGAATTTGCATTAGGATAAGATATTTAAGATTCTCCTTAAGCACTGATATTTAACACAGTTTCTCTTAAGGACTGATTCAAGGTTACTGCGAGATAAAATTATTAAGAAGTCTGTCAATCAGATGCAATCATGGTGATCAGAGGAAGACAGTGAAATAGCCATAATCCTGCAACCTTGCCAAAAATGAGGGTAAAATCACCCTGTACCCAATCCAATAAGTATACTAGGTTTTGTGATAGCATGCAGAAATGCCTCATGAAGTCGGCCTGCAGGGTCAGAGAAGATGCCTCAATGGGTTCTGTGGGATGAATAGGAGTTTGCCAAGTGGACTGACTCCAAGAAAGCATTTCAGGAGGAGATTAGCATGGGCAACACATGGAGTCTTGAGACAAAACACCACACTGAGGGTACTACAGGCTGGTCAGGTGTGTGTTTGCTAATAAATATGGTATTTTCCTCTAAAGACAATAGGGAGACACAGGAGGGCACTGAGCAGGTTGGCAAAGTGACTAGATCCACAACAGTGAGGAGGATGGATTTGGGGCCAGGCAGGGGTGTCAGAGGGCCAGTGATGCGGCAAGACTATTTAGAAGAATGCGACACTGTTTTCTGATCAAATGTGTTTGCAGCCTCACTGAGAAAGCTGAGTCAGATTAGTTTGCCCAGAAGTAACGGGGACCAGAGATGCTCTAATAAAGTTGGGCATCGGGGAGACTGTGAAGGCCACGGTGCAACACAGAGAGCCTTACGACCTCCCAGGGTTCTAAAACTGTGACTTTCTTGAGGCGGACAGGAAACCAGTTACTATCCTGGGAAGCTACTACTATCTCCCACCCAACATTCGTTACCTGGAATGTGGTTTTAATTTGTTTTTTAATGTGTTTTAATTTGTTAAAATATAAAAATAAGGGGCCAGCCTGGTGGCATAGCAGTTAAGTTCACGTGCTCCACTTAGGCGGCCTGGGGTTCGAGGGTTCAGATTCCGGGTGCGGACCAAAGCACCGCTTGTCAAGCCGCGCTGTGGCAGCGTCCCATATAAAGTGGAGGAAGGTGGGCACCGATGTTAGCCCAGGGCCAGTCTTCCTCAGCAAAATAAAAGGAGGATTGGCAACAGATGTTACCTCAGGGCCCATCTTCCTCACACACACACAAAAATAAAATAAAAAATAAAAATAAAAAGACAACAATGAAGATCTGGCAACATGGCTGAGGAGATCACATCTATGAGAGACGAGTTGATGGAAAAGTCCAAAACCCCTGCAAGATCACTAGCTCCATTTCAAGTTGTCTGCGCCTCAGAGCCGTGGACTGTCTACTCCTGTTTCTCTGTTCCCCTGAGTTTTGTTTCTAATCTATTTTTTCCTTATCAATTTAATGCTTCATTTATTCACCATGTACCCACGCCAGGCACCGTGCTGGGCCAGCGCAGGGACACAGCAGTGAACCAGCCAGAACCAGCCTCCACCAGCTGGGCTTCCATTCCAGTGAGGGAGAGAGTTCGC
Source organism: Diceros bicornis minor (assembly GCF_020826845.1). Lineage (NCBI taxonomy): Eukaryota > Metazoa > Chordata > Mammalia > Perissodactyla > Rhinocerotidae > Diceros > Diceros bicornis. The sequence continues at coordinate 79,241,644 of NC_080744.1, forward strand.
AACCAACCCCAACAGCTGGCGACGTGGGCACAATTGCGACAGACACTCACAAGGAGAGGTGAATGTGCCTTTGAGGCCCAGGTAGCAGATGAGTCCCACCCAAACATACCTTCCTAGCTGTGGCAAGGCTGCAACTGAAACCTAGAATCCCTCATTGCCAGTCTGGCCCTTTTCCCACCAAGTTCGCTCTGCCTCACTCATTTTTTGGTTTATTCATTTGTTCACTTGTTTGTATGCTTGTGCACTTGTCTAGTCATTCTTTCAATGTTAAACCAGTTATTCATCCATCAAATGCACACAGAGCTGGCACTGAAGATGCGGCCTCGTGTCCCGCTGAGCTGTCAGGCGCCGGGCAGGAGGCATTACAGGGCTGAGGAGCATTGCACAAGGTAGAATGTGGGCGCCATGGGCACATCCGCCAGTGAGAGCTGAATGCGTCTGGAGGGCTCGGCGAAGGCTTTGCAGAAGTGATTCCAGACAAAATGGGAGAATGAGCAGGAATTGTCACTTCCACAAAATGCATGGCAGGCTGACACGTGCCAGGAGCTACACAGACACCACGCCTGCCCTCCTAGAAGTCAGTGTCAGCGGGTAGAGAGGCAAGGGAGCAAAGACACCACATTTTGTGATGAGAGCTATGGAGGAGATAAACAAGTGACATGATGGGGAGTCATAGGGGCCTCCTACGGAGGAGGTGGTGGCATCTGAGCCCAGAGCCTGCATGAAAGGAGCCAGGGGAAGAACATCCCAAGCATAAAGGGAAACCTTGGAAAGTTCCAGAAATTGTCAGGAGCCCAAAGGGGCTGGTGCTCAGGGCTTCATCAGATAAAGTCAGCAGCTTGGGCAAAGCAGTGCAGGCTAAGGGAGATGTTTGATTTTTTTTCCACATGTGATGAGAAACCATTGGACGATTTTAGAAGCCATGATGACAGGATCCAATTTATATCTTTAAAGAAGCAAACTGGTCAAGTCCCCAAGCCCATATGGGGGTTTGCAAATAGAAAAGGCCTCCCCTTCCTCGGGGTGATGCAGCAGATTCCAGCCTTCACCCCTCAGTCAGGGCCCTTGTGCAGTGCAGAAGGTTCCCTGATTCCGGCTGCTGTGCAGACTAGGGGATGGTGACAGAGGATGGCGGTTGGCACAAAAGAGGTGGCCATAAAGACAGAGCTAAGAGGATGGACTGCAGATCCTTTTGAAGGAAGACCTGGCAGGATTGGATGTGCACGTGTGTGAGCGGTGAGGGAGAGGAACTGTTACGTATTCTGTGCATCTTAGTTATATTACCGTTAAGGCCCTGATGCAAGATTTCAATTCCATGGAAATGCTTCACAGCTGCAGGTTTCCATCAAGCATGTGTGCCATCGTTCATGAGCCCATTCCTCTAGGGATGGACTCTTGGTTGTTTTCAGTCTTTTGCATCACAGTCAAGGTTGCAACGAGGCATCATTTCAGAGATGCACAGGCCTACTCGCAGGGTCACATCCCAGAACTGGGATTCCTGAGGCAAACAGTGAATTAACCTCGAGTTGGTTTTATACTGCCAAATTATCCTCCAGGGGGCTGTACCATTTCACACTCCTATTAGTGAAGTATGAGATGGCCTGTTTCCCTACAGCCTCATCAAAAGATCACATTGTCCGACTTGTGGATTTTTGCCCCATCGGATAGTGGAAACATGGTATCTCAGTGTTGTTTTAATTTGATTTTCTGTTATCACCAGTGAGGTTTATAATGTTTTCATGCAGTTAAGGCCATTTGATTCTCTTTTTCTGTGAACTATCTGTCCATGGCCATTTTTCTTTTGGATTTGTCTGGTCTTTTTCTTATCAATTTCTATGAAGTAGGTACAGTTTGTGATCTGAGTTGGAAATACTCTTCCCAGTTTGATATTTTGCTTTTGAAGGTGCTTGCTTTTTAAAATTATTTATTTAGTTGTCCATGAAAAATCTTTTTACTTTTACGTGGTCACATTTACAAAAATTTTTATAGCTGCATAAAATACCATTTGAACTGGTAAAAAGGAATGGGGAAGCTCTTTGGCCAGATTTAGAAAGATCTCCAAATGTATTGTTAAGTGGGAAAAGCAAAAGGGTATATATATATAGTATGCTCCCTTTTGTGTAAGAGAGAAGATAAAATGGGAATCTATGTTCCTATTTGCTTATATTTTCATAAAGGAACTGTGATGGTTAATTTTATGTGTCAACTTGCTAGGCTATGGCACCCAATTGTTTGGCCAAACACCAATATAGATGTTGCTGTGAAGGTATTATTTAGATGTGATTAACAGTCAAATCAGTAGACTTTGAGTACAGCAGATTACCCTCCATTATGTGGGTGGGCCTCATCCAATCAGTTGAAGGCCTTAAGAGCAAAGACTGAGGTTCCCTGAAATAGAAGAAATTCTTCTCAAGACCATAACATGGAAACGCTGCCTGAGTTTCCAGCCTGCTGCCCTGCAAAATTTGGTCTCAAGACTGCAACATCAACACTTACCTGAATCTCCAGCCTGCCGATTTGTCCTATCAATTTTGGACTTGCCTGCCCCCACAATCACATGCTCTCTCTCTCTCTCTCTCTCTCTCTCTCTCTCTATATATATATATATACACACACACACACACACACACACATGTATACATATACACATGTATATGTAGATACATACACTATTGGTTCTGTTTCTCTGGAGAACCCTGACTCATACAGGAACACTAGGAGGTTCCACAAAACATGAATAAAATAATTGGGTGTAGGAGGGACATGGGAAGTGTAGACTGGGACAGGATGGAAGTGGAAATTCTTGGTTTAGACCTTGTTATACTTATAAATTCTGAACCATATAAATATGTTACCTACTCAAAACAGAAAATAAAATTTAGGGCAAAGACCACTTTTAGACATAAACTACAACAAATGCCATGTAAAGTAAGGAATAAAGCTTATTTGTTTTATATAAGTTTAAGGTACAAAAAAGGGAATTATCCAGGTTTATTCAAAAGATGAATTCCTGAGGAAGAAGAGAATTTTTAAAAGCACTGGGCTATAATTCTTTTAAATGTGATGCTATATACCATATTTTTAATATCTATAATATTTTAAATACACAAAGGAACATAAGAGGAACTGAGAGAGGAACAGGAGGTTGGGAAAGAATGGCCCTGGGGATGGGGCAGATGGGTTGGCCGGGCTGAGAGCGCCCAGCTCAGGGCGAGGCCATGCGTTTCTGCTTGCCGCGCCAGGGCCCCTTCTACGGTGGAAGCCACCTGGCCTCCTCAAACACAGGAGAGTCTATGGCCCCGGCATAACACTCAATGGGGGACAGTTCTGGGGCCATTCTGTAGGCCTCTGGGTGACCTGGGGCAATCAGGCCCCCACTGCCCAGAGGCAACCTTGCTACACCCCCTCGGGGATTCTTCCTTCTCTCCGGCTCACTCTCCCGGCCCCCTCACACCTGCCTCCTTGTCTTGGGCTCTGCTTTTGGGGTAACCTAAAACAACTCCAGTGTGGAGCGTTCTCTGGAATCCAAGAAGATACCAAGGAATTGAGGTCCCTCCTCACTTATATCCCCAGACTTACACGCTGTTCATGTCCATCTCCTTCCCAAATCCTTCAGTTGAGGCCATTGCCCATAAAATACATCCCCTCGTGAGGCAAAATAATAATTTACATTTATTACTTTCCAGACATTGATCTAAGCACCTTATTATTATACTATTTTAATTCTCAAGACAACCTTGTGAATTACTATTATTGTCCCTGTTTTCCAAATGGGGAAACTGAGGAATAGAGAACGTAACTAAGTTTCCAAGGTTGCCCAGCTCATAAGCAGCAAAGCCTGGGTTCAAACCTGGGCAGGCGAGCTCCAGAAGTCATGTTCTGAAGGCAGAAACTGTCCGGCACAGTGAACGCCAAGCTGAGAGCTTTGGAGGACCCAGGCACACAGAAATCAAGAAGAAAAAGGGGAGCCAGCAAAGGCAGGGAACAAGCTGAACGAAAAGAACAAAACCAGGCGGAAGCCTGGGACAGAAGCCAAGGAGAGAAGCCAGCAACAAATTGAGAATGGTCACCAATTCTGATGAAACACCGAGTGAGACAGTCTGAGAAATGTCACCTGCCACCCCCCTGAGAGGTTATGAAGGTGCCTGGGGCTGAAATCCAGCCTGGGCTCTGCTCCCCACGCCAGGAACCTTGGCTTTTTCCTTCTCTCCACGATGCCTCAGAGAGCAGTCAGAGATGCAGGGACAGAGGTCAGTGGATGCGGTCTTTGGTTTCCATTTTCTCCAGAAATTAATCCCATGATAGTCAAATATTTGCATTAACTAAATTCTTTGTTATTTCACAGAAAAGTTCCATGACACGCATTTTTATTTAGCTTCAAACAGCCCTTTCTGCTGACTTCCAAATTCATTATTTCACTTTCCTATCATCTTCAATGAAAGCTTATCCTCTTAAATCAAGAAGATGTATGGTGACATTATTAAGTTTTTTTGTCCTTAAAAGATGATGTAAACTTCAGAAAATGCTCCAATTTAGCAGTCGTTCATTTTGAAGATTCTTGGCCATAAACGGAAGCTAAGGCCAAACTCCAAAAGGGACAAGTCACTCTTTAAGTGAAAGTTCTGATCAAATCTCGTCTTTCCCAGTTTATCTGGGCATAAATTGGAATTTTAAGCCATAGGCTGAGAATGAAAACTACAGCTTCTGATTCGCTTCCAATTTGATCTGTACCTGGTTATTTATGGTCCCCAGAAAAGTTTAGATTCACTCAGAATGGCCTCACCCACACTACCATCTGAAATGCCTCGTTTAAATACTTCTGAAACTGATCTTCCTCACTCTCAGACATCTAAAAGAAGGAATCATTTCTCATCTCATATACGGCTGTTTAATTTTTAAATTTGGATCACTTTTCTTTTCTACATGAGGGCATTATCTTATTTTAGACACATACACAGAAACACAAAGAGACTTAGGACTTCATCTTAAAATAAATCAAAAATAAAATATCCCGCTACAATAAAATAATTTTTACCTAAAAAAATCATGGCGAAAGGATAGTGCTAGAAGAAGATGGAGAAATGTTATCATGATTTGAAAAAAGATAAGGGCTAACTAGAACTAAGCACCCACATAAAGTTGCTCAGCACCTAGAGGGGGGCTCATTAGGGGTCAGTGCTGGCTGACAAAGAAAAGCAGAGGCTGCACGACACTCAGTTCTTTCACTGACAAAGGCAATGTAGGCAGTGGAGACACACAGTGTATCTGGGTGGCAACGATCGGCTGGATTTTGAGCTTCTCTCTTGCAGTAAAGAGCCTTGACAAGAGCATTCTATTCGGAGACCAGCCTTCCCGGCCACCATTCCTAACGTTTGGTGGGAGGCATGGGGAGTCAGGTTTAACAAAATTACAGAGGACACAGTCTGAGACAAAGGAGGAATATCGTTATATTACTGAATCAGGGCCCAGGAGGTTGATGGGCTTAACTGAGTGAGAAGAAGTTTATAGGGGATAAATGTCCAATCTTGCACTTGGGTTCCAAAAAACCAACTTTGATTTTCTGAATTCTGAATTTATTTACTTAATCCGAAAATAGTTTAGAGCATCTTCAACGTGCCAGGTACTGTTCTCAGGGGGATAGGGATGCAGCAATGAATAAAATTGATCAGTAAACCTCATGGAGTGAGAGAGTGAGAGACTAAACAAATCACAGAGGGCATTAAGAGGGGGTAAGGGGGAAACTTCAAACAGGGGATGGGCTGGGAGGATGAGCAGCTATTTTAAATGGGGTTGGACTCACTGAAATGCTGACATTTGAGCAAAGACTTGAAGATGAAGGTGGCAATGCTGCAGCTATCTGGGGGAAGAATGTTCCAGACTCAGGGGACGGGAAGGAGCACTGTGGCTAGAGCTGAGTGAGCAAGGGGAGTCCAGAAGAGGGGCTCAGGGGTGGGACAGGAAGGTGGGCACAGATCCAGGGAGCTCTGGCTTTTATTCTGAGGGAATGGGGAATCTTTGGAGAGTTTCCAATATGGAAGTAACAGATTTGACCTAAGTTTTGAAAGAATCCTTGTGGCTCACAAAGTAGCTCAGTGAAAACAGGGTTCTGTGGCTTCTGTAATGTGACCTGTGGTTTTATACAACCTTGATAAAAATCCAGCCCCAATAGGAAAACAGCCACGGGCCAGAGAGAACCCACACAAGAAGAATTCACATAGGAATGTTTTTAGCCACATGGTGTCATATGAGTAAAATCACATAGCTCAAGTTGGGCACCAAGTGGAAACTTAAGAAAAAATAGAAAACTGAGGGGCAGGGAAGCGTGGGGAAGGAAAGAAGGCCCGGTGCACACTGAACACAGGAAAGGCTTTTGTATTTGTGGTTGAATTGTGTTCTCCCAAAAGGTATGTGCAAGTCCCGACCCCTGGGACCTACGAATGCCACCTTATTTGGAAATAGGGTCTTTGCAGATGTAATTAAGGATCTCGAGAAGAGATTATCCTGGATTTAGGGTGGGTCCTAAACCCACTGACTGGTGTCCTTAAAAGAAAAAGGAGAGGGAGACTTCACACACAGACAGAGGAGATGACCCAGGGGGAAAGACCACGGGAAGACGGAGGCAGAGATTGGAGTGATGTGTCTACAAGCCAAGGAACGCCAGGGATTGCCTACCCCCTACAGAAACCAGGGAGAGGCAGGGAAGGATCCTCCCTCAGAGCCTCCAGAAGGACCCAATCCTCATCTTAGACTTCTGGCCTCCAGAACTGTGAGAGAATGAATTTCTGTTGTTTTAGCCACCAAGTCTGTGGTAATTTGTTACGGCAGCCCTAGGAAACAAATACAGCTTTCGTGTGGAAAAAGCAGCCTCCTGCTTTACGGTTTTCCTTCCGCATTAAATTGGATTTCAGGCTCTGCTTCTTGACCCAATTGTCGCAGCTAGCAAATCTCAGGAACCTATACTCCCACTTCCCACAGCTATGCAGTCAGAGTCCCATCTACCTGGAAAGAGGAAAATTTTATTTAAAGAAAATTTTTTTCTTGAGGATTTCACATAAAAAAGCAGTCAGAATGAAAGAAAATATATAAATTCACTAGAGGCCCACATATCTGCTTCTTGAGGAGAGAGAAGCAGCAGACACCAGGGCCTTCTGTCCTGGAGGGTGTGGCAAGAGGTGAAGACAGGTATAAGGAAGAGAGGCAAAGAGCCATGAGGTGGGGAGACTGTAGGTGCAGACGTGAGATGGAGGGAGAGATTTTAGCTGCTTACAATGGGCATAAAACTTTGGGGGAGAAAAGAAACTCAAATTGGATTTTTATGATACTTTTTATGTGAAGTGCTATGTGGACCCCCCCACCCCCACTCCTTCCTCCCTTGACTGTCACTTTAAGGAGACTCACATTTATGACCAAATTCTACATTCTTCATCAAGGTTCCTGCAGGAGCCACTCCAAGACTGGGCCACCAGGGGCCCCAGTTATGACAGGGTGACATTTTGGAGGCTACTATCTGGAAGTGTAGGAATCCTAGTCTAAAATCATCACCCTAGGTCTGAGCAAAGAGTACATTTTGATAAGACTAACTAATAAATTCATGCTGCAAAAGAGTGACAGTCCCTCAGACGCAAGCCATCTTGGTTCTTGTAATAAAATTGCAAAGTCAACAAGACATCATGGGAAACACAACAATTTTGCAACTGTTTATAGGACACTTTCAAGTGGATAAAGAGACTTTCATGGCAGTCTACGAGAACAGTTAGTTGAGGAGGTCTACGAAGTCCCCCATGAAGTTTCAAACTAGGATTATTTTTACACTAACCTACATGGAAACCCATTTTGTTTGTAATTTATGACTTCTGATTGGAAATATACTTGTTCGTCTGATCCTTCCTAACAGACTGTAAACTGCTTGATATTGGGATTTGACTTAACTCATCTTTGAACCCAAGCAACAAGTAACATGGACTTTCCAAGGACTAGGATAGTGACACGTAGCTGCCAATAGGTGGCTGCCAATCAGTGGATTAAGATTAGGTTACGGGCCAGGACCAGAAATACAAGAATTAGCACTGAGAGTCAGAGTATAGAAAAACAGGTCTGAAACCCAGAAAATCAGAAAGAGGTGGTATTAACAAAGGGATACTAGAATCGGGGAACTGAGCTAAGATCTGGGGTGGGGAGGAAGGATAGGTTGGGGGCGGGGAGTAACACGAAGTTCTAATTGTTCAGGGCAGTGAGCAGCCAGAAAACACCAAGTTCCTGGATGTGCCTTTTTCCAGTTCTTTAAAACACACCCAGCTTTCGTCATCTCAGGGCTTCTGCGCCTTTGCCCCAGGCATTCTATGCCATCATGACGGCCCATGTGGCTGCCTCTGAGCACTCCTCACACCTCGCCTGGAATTATTTATTTGTTGGTGTTCTTGTATTCTGTCTGACCCCCCAGCGGACCATCCCAGAGACGATCTTACTCTCTTGCTCATCCTCGCATCCTTAACGCCTGAGTCTTGCTCAGAGACGCCTCCAGTGAAAACACCGGTTGGGTGGATGAACAAACGTGATCCATTTCACAGGCAAACCCCTGTATGCCTACCCTGACTAACGTCTCACCTGATACAAAAACCCACCTCTTAGTGATACTGAATGCAACTGGAGAGGGAAAATAATGCAATTATTTATAAATCTAAACACAAGCTGGAAAAAATGCCTCCTGTAAGTTAAATGGTGTAAATGAAAATTAATAGTCAATTTTTTTCTTTCCATATAATTATTAACTAATCCATGAATTCTGATCAAATATTAATGTTAGCTCACAAGATCATTCAGTATCTTATACGTAATTTGAGAGCTCCAGCTGAAATATTTTATCACATGCAGTTGCAATGAACAAAAAAGCAAGTTGGAGGAGAAGGGTCCGCGTGATGGGACAACGAGTAGCAGATTGGGCCACTCCGAGTTCTTCCCATTTGTCACACGTGCAGCTGTTGCCCCTCCTGGAGCCAGGTGGACCAACTGGGGCTGCTCTCCCTTCTGCAGTGTCTGCTTTCCGGGACCTTCCAGAAAGTGCATCAGGCTCTCACACTTGGTGACCGCTACTCCCTCTGCCCTGAGGGAGAGGGAGGAAATGCCAGAAGAGAGTGCTCCTTCCCACAGTACACAAAAACAAAACCCTAACATACATCCCCGTGTTAAACAAAGTAAAATTGAAGACTCAATTTTATATCCACACAATTGCAAAGAGAAAACATAAGTCAGACTGTGAAATCCAGATTAACATATCTATTGAAATACACAGAACAGTTTAATCAGGAAAGTGTACAAACTTATATCGCATACAAATTGGCATCAATCACGAATACATGAATTTTGGCTTTTTACATTTCGTGCATGGGACTTATTTACACGCACACTGGAAAACCAGAATATAAACTAACAATATAAATGATAACACAAATTGGAAAATCCCCAAGCTGTCAGAGGAAGAAGGCAGTGCTTTAGCCTCTTACAGTAGGAAAAACTTACAGCGATAACACAATTAATTCACAGCAAGGCAAGGGGGCAGGGAATAGTGCACTAACCCAGAATAAATTCATATGAACTGTTTTCCATTTTCTGCAAACACTGAAGACCATCTTATCCCTGACCAGAGATATCTCTGTTTAAGACTTCCCCACATTTGGAAATACAAACACTACCTTCCAAGCTATAAATTATTTATTATTTTACACAACGTCTCAAATTGAGACCCAAATTAACTTATTCATTTTACAAAATTTGGCATGAAGATATATTGTCTCCAGTTGACGGATAAAGAAATTGGGATTTAAGGATAGTATTTATGTTATGGATGTTACCAACAGTGAAAGTAAAGACAGCCTACAGCTGCATTAGAAGATAACTTATCATCTAGCAAATAGAAAGTCAAGCGATAAATGAGCAAAGAGGATAAATCAAGAAATGGTTAATACAGCCATATTACTTGGTGACATGGATGTAACCACCAGAAAATTAAAATCAAATTATTAAAATTTCAGCCCCTGAGGAACGGAGGTTAGCAGAGGCAGGGAAGGAGGGGCAGAAGAAAGCACGCCTTCTTGTTAGCTCTTCTGGACCAAATTCTTCACCTATTTTCCTGAGTTCTTTGTCTCTTATTTATTAACCTGTTGCTATTTAGAATTCTCCATCCACTAACCCCCTTCTTGGATACACATTGGACATACATCTTCACCCAATCACTGATTCATCTTTTACCTTTATGGTATTTTTCTGAAGCACAGAGCTTTTTCAGTTTTAATATTTTCCTTTATGGCATATCTTTTCTTTATGCTTTTTGTCTTATTTCACTTTTCAAATTTAAGTCTTTAATCCACATGGAATTTACTTTCACGCCTCGTGCAAGGCAGTGTCTCATACTGTTACCTTTTTTTACGTGGATGTCCAGCTGTACACATGGCTTTTAGTGAACAGTCATCCATCCTTGTCTAGCCAATTTAAATATTTAATATCATTTCTTTGAAAATTAGATTCTAATATTCATGGGTCTGTTTCTGGGCTCTTGAGTCTGTTCCATGGATCTATTTGATTATCCCTATATCAATACCACACCATTCTAATTATTATGGTTTTACAATAAATCTCAAGACCTGGTAGAGTGACTCCCACTTGCTAGATCCACTTTGAAATTGGCTCAGCTATTCTTGGATCTTTACTCTCCTGGATGAATTTTGAAAGCTGCTACTTAATGTTTCACCAAAAAATCCCTCTGAGATTTTGATAGGAATTGCACTTGATTTATGGGTCAGTTTAGAAGGACTGCCATCTTTATGACACCAAACTTCCCTGCCTAGAATATGCTCTCTCTTCATCTAATCAGGATTTCTATGTCTCTCAAAAAAGGTCTTATGTATCTTTTACTAAATTTAATTATAGCTTTTAATTAAAATTTTAAATTACAGTTTTCAAATTGGTTTATGCTATTATGAATAAATACTATTTGTTTCTGTAATTTGGTCATATCTTATCTTCTTATTGATTCTAATAGATTGTAGATTTTCATGGTTTTTCTATGTAGATAAACAGTCTCTGAATAAAGATAATTATATTTTTTTATTTCTAATTTCTATACTTGTGATTTACTTTCCTTGTCTCATTGCATTGGCCAGAGTCACTAGGACAAAAATGAACAGTAGTGATGACAGAAGGCACTCCTGTATTGTTCCCAACTTAATTTCAAACATTTCAAAACTTTAATATAGCATATGCTATAGGTTTTTGGTAGATATTCTTTATCAGGTGAAAGGAGTTCCTGTCTATCCTAGTTTTCTAAGATTTATTTTTATATTATGAATTTGATTAAATACTTCTGCAACATTTATTGAGAAAATCATATGGCTTGTCATCTTTAATTTTTTAATGTTGGAAATTGATGGATTTAAAAAGTAAATCTAATCTTTCTTCCCTAAAATAAACTGTATTTAAGTTATAATACATTTTAAAATAAGCTTCTAGAATTGATTTGCTATGATTTTATTTTTGGCCATCTATGCTTATTAGTGAAGCTGGCTTATAATTTTCTTTTCCTCTACTTTCCTTGTCCAGTTTTGCTATTGTGTTAAACCAGATTAATAAAATAAGTTGAGTAATTTTCCCCTCTTTTTCTATTACTATTTCTTAAAGCTTTGCTAAAATCACCTGTATAACTATCTAAGCTTGGTGTCAATCAGGGAACAGGGAGATTTTGGACTCCAATTCAAGTTCTTTAACAGTTATTGCTCTATTTGGATTTTCTATTTCTTCCTACATTAATTTTGGCTCTTTATATTATTTATGAAAACTAGCCATTTCATCTAAATTTTAAAATGCATTGGTATAACATTGCCAATTATCACATAATATCTAAAACCCTTATGTTATATTATGTTCCTTTTTCATTTCCCCACTATTCATATTTCTTCTCTTTTTATTTTATTCTATAATAACAGAGATTTGTGTACTTATAACTCTTTTCAAAGAATTTCTTGGTTTTTTGACTGTATTATTTCTTGGATTTCCATTTCATTACTTTTCTTTTAATCTTAGTTAAATTATTCTTTTTGTGGATTTACGCATTTACTTTGATTAACAATTACAAACAGGAATTTAAAACAAAGTCTAAAGTTAGTAGAAGGAAGGAAATAACAAAGATCAGAGCAGAAATAAATGGAATAGAGATTAAAAAGACAATAGAAAAGATCAATGAAACCAAGAGCTGGTTCTTTGAAAAGATAAACAAAATCAACAAAAACCCTTAGCTAGATTTACCAAGAAAAACAGAGAGAGGAATTTAAATTTATCTGGTGTTTGTAAAGTTTGAAAACTAATCTCTGGAAAAAAACAACAAATCTAGAAGCCACCCACCCCCCGCAAAAACCCAGTTTGTGATACTTACTAATATTCAGTAAGAGATAAGGAACTCATCAGTATTTCATTTATTCAACCAACATGGGAGTCTACAGGATGATCCATATGCTGAATTAGGCACTGAGGGTGTATAAGATAAAAGTTTACATTCCAAGAAGGAAACAGAAATAAAGAATTAAAAGTAATAATAATATGATTAACAAGATCAATAGCAACTCAAAGTAGTTTCTTCATTACTTATTAAGTGCCGGGTACTGTTCTAAGCATCTCATATGAAATTTATTCTTCAAATGACCACATACGGAAGGATGGAAGGAACTATTATTATTATTCCCATTTTACAGATGGAAATCCTCAGGAATGGAGAGGGTAACAGCTAGCAAGCGGTAGGCATATAATGCAAATTGTTATTAATCACCATGAGCACATTACGTGGAGTCTCAGTGTCTTTAGTGGAAGTTTTATTACGTTTTTAACAGTTGCCAAAGCAGATCAGGCACTGCAATTAGTTACATGACTTTTCTCCTGCTTGTGATATTACATTTTAAAGTTCTCTGGTTTTAGAAATGCACTTTCTCCTTCCTTTGTGCCTTCTTTGCTGACTGCCTTTTTCATGTGGCCTCCCCTCTGTCATCTGTCTGATGTGTATTATCAGCTCATTCATCATCTGACAGATTTACTAACTCACTCGTCATCTTGCCATTGCTGAGCCTGTCCTTCACCATTTATCCTCCACACTCCAGCTGCCGCTCATTCTGACATGCCCACTTCTTGTCACTGTTTGCCAGCCAAACGGGTACTTTTCTTGGTAGCTGTTATTATCTCATTTGTCAGATTTTTCTATCCCTTTTTCCATATTAACTTGCCTTTGGATATTTCCTAGATATTTTTCTTCTTGTTCCCCTGGGCCAATTATTTGGTTCGCTTGTTTATCATCACATGATATTATTCATCCCTTGTCTTTTGACAGCTTTTCAGATTCCATTAGTCAAGATACATAAGCATTTGAATTTTATCTCTTGTTTCTATCAGATTAAAGCCATACAGGTTTTGCTCCACGTAAAGTGACTTAGAGTTTGCGTGAGGATGACATTTAAATTAACATGTATTCACTACAGCATATGCATATCCGGAATAAAATGCCCATTTCCCTTTCATAGGACTGAAAACCTAGGATATCAGTGGCATTTTATAAAATATCATGCAGCAGCATTTTTTTAAATATTAAAAATATATAACTTGTTCCTCTCATTGCACAAAAATGGCAATATGATCTCTCCTAGGTGATTAAAAAAGATTCTCTTTTTAGTTTCCTATGGATTCGTGCATTTGATGGTATGTGCACTTCAGAAAAAAAGACGGGACTAAGTACTGACCACGAGAGAGAACTAGTCCTGAAGGACACATGCTCACTGGACAGGAGCTCCACATGCCTGTGAGGTAATACCTGCCCCTGAAAGGTCCTGTCTGGACAGGCTGTTTGTCTATGCATGTATGCATGTGCGTATGTATGTATATGTGTCTGTATGTAAATATATGTGTGTAATTACATACTGTGCATGCATGTATATATAAGTATATAGGAGAACATGTGTGTTATGTATATGCATGTATCTGCATGTAAGCATGTACGTATGTAAGCAAGTGAACATCAACAGTGCTAACCATTATCAGGCTCTGCACTAAGCTGCCCTGATGCAGTATCTCATTTAGTCCTTACAACACCCCTGCTAGTCTAAATACCATAGCCACCACACATTCACTGGCTACTGTATGCCCTACCACTCGCTGTGAGGCAGGTTCTATCGTTCACCCCATTACACTGATGAGTGAGCTGAGCCATGTGGGGATGGAGTCACCCACCCAAGGTAGGAACTTGTAAGATCCCAGTGTTATCAGTGGGGAGACTGAGGCATAGAGGTTCAGAAACTTGCTGAAGGTTATGCAGTAAATAAGAAACAGAGCCTGTGCTCTTAACCACGTTCTACTGCTTCCCTGTCAGGAAAGATCACCTTCCTTTCAAGAATGCAATAAAAAGACACACATACGTATACAGGCATACATATGTAATTTAAATAAGACCTTCCTATCATAAGAGAATGGGGGCATGTTCTAAGACACCAGGGGAAAAGGGCTAATTCTAAAATAAATATTTTGATGAAACCAGAAGAAATTCTTGGAAAACTTGCATAAATTTCCCAATGATAAAAAGACATTTCCTGGGGCTGGCCTGGTAGCGTAGTGGTTAAAGTTCACGTGCTCCACTTTAGTGGCCCAGGTTTCGCGGGTTTGAATCCTGAGCGCGGACCAACACACTGCTCGTCAAGTTATCCTGTGGCAGTGTCCCACATATAAAGTAGAGGATGATGGGTACAGATGTTAGCTCAGAGCCAATCTTCCTCAGCAAATGAGGAACATAGGCAACAGAAGTTAGCTCAGGGCCAATCATCCTCACCAAAGGAAAAAAAGACATTTCCTCTATGAAACACGAGCAGGTTGCAATGACAGAAAAGGAAGAGATGAGAATAGCTGGTGACCAGAAGGAAACACACCAAGATGAGACAAAGCTACACAGAAACAGAAAAGGAGACATGCCAAATTAAAATCTGCACTGGAAATAGTAAAGAGCAGGCTAGATGCTGCAAAAAAAAAAAAAAAAAAAAAATCAAAGTTGTTAAAAATATTTGCTGTAGAGTAGCATTTAAAATTTTTCTCCAATTTTGCTAGAAGTTTCTGCTTGCCCTCCAGATCCACTGTGCACACATCACTGCTGCCTGGAGGCAGATCTTGATGGATGGCATGATGTGGGCTCCCCTGTTCTCCAAGGGGTTCAGATATGTGAGGCACTGAGGGGAGACAGCAGTGGGGAGGGGAGCAAGGTTGGGGTATTTATTCCCTCTCTGCTGGACCATCCTGTCAGTGCCTGCATTCTTCTACCAAAGGCCACATCTCAGGTGGTCCTTTCCTATGAATTCACTGCTCTCTCCAGTCTCAGTACCACTCCCTCCCTCTGCCCTTCAGATCCAGGGGCAGCTATCACAGCTCTCAGCTGTTGCTACTCCTGAGGGCCTCACCATCCCCTGCTGGTTTCCCTTAGCTCTGCCCCCTCCTTTGTAAATAGTCTTCTCTTTCAACTCTACGTTACTTGCTGGAGTATGTCATCTGTTTCCTGCTGGACCCTAAAGGACACCCAGTATGTAGAGCTCCAGGCATTCTCCAAGACAGAGCCCCTTATCTGTTTTATGAACTGTGGTTCTGGACAATAATTTGAGTTTTTAGTGTTCCACTTGCTTAAAAAATAAAGTTTAAAAACAACTGATGAAGAAAAACTTGAGAAGCATTCTTGAGAATGCCAAAAAACGGACAGAGAGATAAAAATGAAGACAGAAAAAAATCTCACACTTGGAGGAGATTAAAATGACCAATAATACATGATTCCAGAGAAGAACCCAAAACAAACAATTCTGTTCTCATTACAGAATGAAACTTGCATTGGCTTCAGAACTTTCCTCAAATTAACTAATGCCAGAAAAAATGATGACTCAAGAATTCTGAATCTAACCCAACTGTTCTTGTGTTGAAAGGAACAGATGGCTACTTCCATTTATACGTGGTCTGGGGAAAATATAGCCCCATATTCCCAACCCAAAGAGATGAACGAAAATTCAGAGTACAAGAGTGCTGGAGTCAGTCATTAGACAACCAACATGGGAATGAAACCCCTGGGCTATATAAGGGGGTCCCACAAAGAGAAGGCTATATAACCTGACTTCTAAATGTAAAATTAAACCATTAAGGGGGTTTTAGATACACAGAATCGAAAATGCTAACATTCATTTTCCGTAAGGAGAAGATTTTAACACCAACTTCTTTGGGGGTATATTTCCCTACAGTGAATTGTTCTTTAGTTCCATGTGGTGGTGGTCACCCAGGCATTTACTTTCCTTGAAACTCAATGAACTTTATCCTTAAAACAAGTGCAAATTGTTCTATGTGAGGATGAGAAGATTTTATCTTTGATTTTGGTAATTTGATAAATGTAGGATTGAGGATACTTTCAAAAAATCAAAAGACAGTCCAGAAATGAAGAGGTGAGATGTATTTTTTAAAAGGATATCACTTACACAGAAGTTAAACATCAGGCAGCAAGGATAAATGCATCAAAAGATATACAAGTCCTCTACAGACAACATCACAAAACTCAGTTGAAGTACTTTGTGAAAGGCCTAAGCAAATGGAGGGATAGAGTATTTATCCCTATACCACTCAGGGATAGGTCCTTAGTGGTCAGGACCACTCAATATCATAAAGATGTTAATTCCTCCTAAAATGATACACAGATATAATGCAATTCCAATGAAAATCCCAACAAAGATCTTGGTGAAACTTGACAAGCTGATTCTAAAATCTCCATGGAAGAACAAAGGGACAAGAATCCTCAAGATACTTCTGAAGAAAAGAAGGTGGAAGGTCTTTCCTTCTCAGAAGTGTGTTATTATACAGAAACAGACAAAACGGACCAAAGGAACAGAACTGACTGCCCAGAAACAAATACACAGTGATATAGAAACATTATTTATGACAAAGTGGACATTGCAGATCACTGGGTAAAGAACAGGCTATGGTACTGATGCAATCAGTTATCCACATTAAAAAGTGAAAGAAAAGAGAATTCCTTCCTCAAGGCATACAGAAAATTCAATTCCACGTGGAATAAATGCTTAAAAAACTTCAGATTTTATAGGAAAAAAAAACAGAATATTTTTATGACCTCAAAAGTAGGAAAGAGGTTTTTTTTTTCCTCACTTTTATTGAGATATAATTGACATAACACTGTGTAAGCTTAAGGTGTACAACCTGATGATTTGATACACATATATATTGCAAAATGATTGCCACAACAAGGTTAGTTAACACAGCCATCATCTCACAGAATTACCATTTTTGTGCATGTGTTGAGAACATTTAAGACCTACTTTCTTAGCAACTCTCAAGTTTGCAATACAGTATTGCTGACTATGGTAACGATGCTGTACATTAATTCCCCAAAACTTATTCATCTTATAACTAGAAGTTAGTACCTTTTGACCAACATCTCACCATTTCCCCCACATCCCAGCCCCTGGCAACCACCAATCTACTCTCCATTTCTATGTGTTCAGCTTTTGTAGATTCCACATACAAGCAAGATCATGCAGTATTTGTCTCTCTCTGTCTGACTTATTTCATTTAGCATAATGCCCTCAAGATTCATCCATTTTGTTGCAAATGGCAGAATTTTCTTCTTTTTTTATGTCTGAATAATATTCTATTGTGTGTGTATTGTGTGTGTGTATATATATATATATATATATACACACACACACCATATTTATATATACACACGCAAATCATATTTTCTCTATTCATTCACCCGTGGTGGACACTTAGGTTGTTGCCATGTCTTGGCTATTGTGAAAAATGATGCAATGAACATGAAGGTGCAGATATCTCTTTGAGATAGTAATTTCATTTTCTTTGGATATATACCCAGAAGTGGGATTGCTGGATCATACGGTAGTTCTGTTTTTCATTTTTTGAGGAACTTCCATACTGTTTTCCATAGCAGCTGCACCAATTTACATTCCCACCAACAGTGCATAAAGGTTCCCTTTTCTCTACATCCTCACCAACACTTATCTCTTATATGTTTGATAAAAACCATTCTAATAGGTGTAGGGGATATATCATTGTGGTTTTGGTTTGCATTTGCCTGATGATTAGCGACGTTGAAGATGTTTTCATTTACCTGTTGGCCATTTGTGTATCTTCTTTGAAAAATGTCTGTTCAGGTCCCTTTGTCCATTTTTTAATTGAATTATTATTTTTTTTATATTGAACTATATGGATTTCTTATATATTTTGGATATTAACTCCTTATCAGATACATGGTTTGCAAATGTTTTCTCCCTTTCCATACATTGCCTTTTCATTTTTTTGATTGTTTCTTTTGCTCTGCAGAAGCTTTTTAGTTTGATGTAGTCCCATTTTTTGATTTTTACTTTTGCTGCTTGTGCTTTTGGTGTCATATCCAAAAAATCATTGCCAAAACCAATGATCTTTCTTTCAAAGTATTCTTCTAGGAGGTTTAAGGTTTCAGGACTTACTTTGAAGTCTTGAATCCATTTTGAGTTAATTTTTGTAAGTGCTGTGAGAAAAGTGTCCAATTTCATTCTTCTGCATGTGAAAATCCAGTTTTCACAAACCATTTATTGAAGAGACTATGCTTTCCACATTGAATATTCTTGGCTCTTTGTCAAATATTAGTTAACCACATATGCATGGTTTTATTTTTAGGCTCTCAATTCTGTTCCATTGATCTGTGTGTCTGTGTTTATGCCAATACTATACTGTTTTGATCACTATAGCTTTCTAATATAGTTTGAAATCAGGAAGTGTGCTATCTCCAGCTTTATTCTTCTTTCTCAGGATTGCTTTGGCTATTCGGGGTCTTTTGTGGTTCCACATGAATTTTAGGCTTGCTTTTTCTATTTCTGGGGAAAATGCCCTTGGAATTTTGCCAGGAATTGCATTGAATCTGCAGATTGCTTTGGGTATTATGGCCATTTTAACAATATTTATTCTTCCAATCCATGAACATGGGATATGCTTCCATTTATTTGTGTCTTCTTCATTTTCTTTCATTAGTGTCTTACAGTTTTCAGTGCACAGATCTTTCACCTCCTTGTTAAATTTATTCCTAAGTATTTTACTGTTTTTGATGTTATTGTAAATGGGGTTGTGTTCTTTATTTCTTTTTCAAATAGCTCGTCATTAGTTTATACAAATGCAACTGATTTTTATATGGTGATTTTGTATCCTAAAACTTTACTGAATTCATTTATTAGTTCTAATGGTATTTGGGTGGAGTCATTGGGATTTTCTATATGTAAAATCATGTCATCTGCAAACAGATACAATTTTACTTCTCCCTTTCTTATATGGATGACTTTTATATCTTTTTCTTGCCTAATTGCTCTAGCTAAGACTTCCAGTCCAATGCTGCATAGGAGTAGTGAGAGTGGGCACCCTTGCCTTGTTCCTGATCTTAGAGGGAAAGTTTTCAACGTTTTCCCATTGAGTATGATGTTAGCTGTGGGCTTGTCATGATGGCCCTTACTATGTTGAGGTACATTCCTTCTATACCCAATTTGCTGAGACTTTTTATCATGAAAGGATGTTGAATTTTGTCAAATGTTTTTTTCTGAAACTATTGAGATGATTATATGATTTTTTTTTTTTTTTTTTTTTTTTTTTTTTTGTGAGGAGATCAGCCCTGAGCTAACATCCGCCAATCCTCCTCCTTTTTTGCTGAGGAAGACGGCCCTGGGCTAACATCCGTGCCCATCCTCCTCCACTTTATATGGGACGCCGCCACAGCATGGCTTACCAAGCAGTGCGTCGGTGCGCGCCCGGGATCCGAACCAGCGAACCCCGGGCCGCCGCAGCGGAGCGCGCGCACTTAACCACTTGCGCCACCGGGCCGGCCCCGATTATATGATTTTTATCCCTCACTCTGTTAATGTGGTGTATCACGTTTACTGATCTACTTATGTTGAACCATCCTTGCATCCCAGGGATAAATTCCACTTGATCATGGTGTATGATTCTTTTAATGTGCTACTGAATTTGGTTTCCTAGTATTTTGTTGAGAATTTTTGCATCTATATTCATCAGGGATATTGGCATGTAGTTTTCTTTTCTTATAGTGTCCTTATCTGTCTTTAGTATCAGAGTAATACTGGCCTTGTAAAATCACTTTGGGAGTGTTCTCTCCTCTTCAATTTTTTTGGAAGAGTTTAGGAAGGATTAGTGTTAATTCTTATTTAAATCTTTAGTAGGATTCACCAAGGAAACCATCTGGTCCTGGGCTTTTCTTTGCTGGGAGGTTTTTGATAACTGATTCTACCTCCTTACTTGTTGTTGGTGTGTTTAAATGTTGTATTTGTTCATGATTCTAGGAATTTGTCCGTTTCTTCTAGGTTGTCCAATTTGTTGATCTATCATTGTTCACAGTAGTCTCATGATCTTTTGTATTTCTGTAGTATCAGTTGTAACGTCTCCTCTTTCATTTCTGATTTTATATATTCTCATTTTTTCTCAGTTTGTCTGGCTAAAGATTTGTGAATTTTCTTTTCAAAAAGTCAGCTCTTAGCTTTACTGATCTTTTTCTATTGTTTTTCTCGTCTCTATTTCTTTTATTTCTGCTCTGATCTTTCTTATTTCCTTCCTTCTGCTAACTTTAGGTTTAATTTGTTCTTTTTCTAGTTCCTTATGGTGTAAAGTTAGGTTGTTTATTTGAGTTCTTTCTTTTTCCTTCATGTAGTCTATTATCACTGTAAACTTCTCACTTAGAACTGCTTTTGCTGTAGCCCATAAGTTTTGGTATGCTGTGTTTCCATGTTCATTTGTTTCAAGATATTTTTTGATTTCCTGCTTGAGTTCTCCTTTGATCCACTGGTTGTTCAGGAATATGTTGTTTAATTTCCACATATTTATGAATTTTATAGTTTTCCTTCTGTTATTGATTTCTATTTTCATACTATTGCAGTCAGAAAAGATACCTGATATGATTTTAATCTTCTAAAATTTGCTAAGACTTGTTTTGTACGTATCATCTATCCAAGAGAATGTTTGGTGTACACTTGAGAAGAATATGTATTCTGCTGCTGGTGGATGGAACGTTCCGTATATGTCTGTTAGGTCCATTTGGTCTAAAGTATAGCTCAAGTCCAATGTTTCCTTATTGATTTTCTGTCTGGATGATCTATCATTGTTAAAAGTAGGGTACTGAAGTCCCCTATTATTATTGTATTATTGTCTATTTTTCCCTTCAGGACTGTTAGACTGTTAGTATTTGATATACATATATATGTATTTGATAGTATTTGAGAGATACACACACACACATACACACTCTCTCTCTCTTTCTCTCTCTCTGATGTTGGAGGCATATACATTTACAATTATTATATCTTAATGATTGACCCTTTTATTTATATGATAACTTTCTTTGTCTCTTGTGACAGTTTTTGACTCACAGTCTATTTTGTCTGATATAAATATAGCTACTCCTGCTCTCTTTTGGTTTCCATTTGCATGGAATACCTTTTCCCATCTCTTTACTTTCAGCCAATGTGTGTCTTTAAACCTGAAGTGAGTTTCTTGTAGGCTCATATAGCTGGGTCTTGTATTTTTATTCCATTCATCCACTCTATGCTTTCGAGTTGGAGAATTTAATCTATTAACATTTAAAGTAATTATTGATAGGTAAAGACTTACTAATGCCATCTTATTAACTGTTTTTTGGCTATTTTGTAGTTCCTTTGTTCCTTTCTTCCTCTCTTGCTGTCTTCCTTTGTGAACTGATGATTTTTCATAGTGCTAGGCTTTAATTCTCTTGTCTTTATCTCTTGTGTTTCTACTATAGGCTTCTGCTTTGTGCTTACCATGAGGCTTATATGAAGCATCTTCTAGATGTAACAGTCTATTTTAAGCTGACAACAACAACTTCAATCACATACAAAGATTCTACCCTTTTAATCCCCCCTACACATCGTTTTCAATGTCACAATATATATCTTTTCATATTGTATATCCATTAACAAATCATTGTAGTGATAGTTATTTTTAATACTTTTGTCCTTTAACCTTTATACTAGAGTTAAGTGGTTAATACACCACCATACTACAGTATTGGAGTATTCTGAATATGACTATATAGTTACTTTAACTAGTGTGTTTTATATTTTCCTATGTTTTTATGTTACTAATTATTGTCATTTCATTTCAGCTTCAAAAACTCCTTTCAGCATTTCTTGTAAGGCAGGTCTGCTGGTGATGAACCCCCTCACCTTTGACCGTCTGATAAAATTTTTATCTCTCCTTCATTTCTGAGGGACAACTTTGCCAGGTAAAGTCTTCTTGGTTGGCTGTCTTATTCTTTCAGCACTTTGAATATATCATCCCACTTTCTCTTGACCTGCAAAGTTCCTGCTGAGAAATCCACTGATACAGCTTTAGGGAAGTTTCCTTGTATATGAGAATATTTTTCTCTTGCTGCTTTTAAAATTCTCTCTTTGTCTTTGATTTTAGACAGTTTTATTATCATGTGTCTCAGTGAAGTTCTCTTTGGGTTGAAAATTTGGGGGGATGTATGAGCTTCATGAACTTGGATGTCAAAATCTCTCCCTGGATTTGGGAAGTTCTCAGCCATTATTTCTTTAAATAAGCTTTCTGCCCCTTTCTTTCTCTCTCCTCTTCTGGGACTCCAAAAATGCATAGATTGTTTCTTTTAATGGTCCATTATCTTATAATTCACATAGGTTTTCTTCACCGTTTTTCATTCTTTTTTCTCTTTCCTCCTGTGATTGGATAATTTCAAATGACCTATCTTTGGCTTCACACATTCTTTCTTCTGCTTTATCAAGTCTAGTATTGATGCTCTCTACTGCATTTTTTCATTTCATTCATAATATCCTTCAGCTCCAGAATTTCTGTTTGGTTCTTTTTTATGATTTCTCTCTGTTAAATTTCTCATTTTTTCATATTGTTTTCCTGATTTTGTTATATTGTCTTTCTGTGTTTTCTTGTAGCTCATTGAGTTTCCTTACAAAAACTATTTTGAATTCTTAATGAGGCAAATTGCAGATCTCCATTTCCTTGGGGTCAGTTACTATAAAACTGTTGTGTTCCTTTGGTGGTGTCATGTTTCCTTGATTTTTCCTATTCCTTAAAGTCTTGCATTGCTGTCTTCACATTTCAAGAAGTAGTCACCTCCTCCAGTCTTTACTATCTGGCTTCAGGAGAGGAATACCTTCTGTCAACCTGTAGAGATTATGAGGTTTTCTTAGTCTTTTTCTATGGATACGCCTGTTCCAGACTTCTTGTTCCCTCTTGGGGGTCTGGGGGGGGGTGGTGGAATTCTTAAGACTGTATGCCTTCTCTCAATTCTGCAAAGCCAGTCCAAGTACTGACAGCCTCCTGTTTGCCTTTCCTAGGTGGGTGCTGAATGCTCAAGTTTGTGTGCTTTCTCCCAATCCTGCAGAGCTGGGCCAGCGTTCTGCACATACTCACCAGCCATTTGTAAAGGCTTGCATTTGCCACCTTGGGGGGATGCACACAGGCCAGCTACAGGGTGAGGAGGTGTGTGGGTGAGGCACGCAAAGCACTGAGAGTGCCCATTGGTCAGCTGGGTGAGCCAGTTCGGGGGATCTGCAGGCGAGGCATCCCCAGCAGCATGTAGGCAGGCCAAGTCCATGATGTGGTTAGCAGGATCCATGTCCCTCCAATGCCCCCTGAGAGCCCTGGCTGCTATTCTCCCAGTCCCTTCCTACCCCCAGTCATTCAGCACTCCTCAGTACTCTGATTGGGCCAAAAATAAGTGGGTCTCTTTGGCAGCATCCCTTACAGCTGGGGAAGCTGGTGGCATTCACTCACATGCTCACTTTCCCCCATGGGAGAAATCATGGGCTGAGAAGCTCTTTTCGCTGAGCTGTGCTGCCTTGGGGGAGGGGTGAAGCTGGTAAAGTGAAACTGTTCTTCTTATCCTCTCTAACGCATCCAATCTCAGACAGTTTTTGCTCCAAGAGTGTGCCGGAACTTCTCTGCTGGAGTCCCAGACTTCCACAAAGGCACTCTCCTCTGTGGATGACTGTCAAAATCAGTGTTCTTTGCGAGGAAGATAGCAGAAAACTCCTAGTCCTCCATACTGATGATGTTACTCCAGGAAGGATTTCTTAATAAAAGATTCCCATATACATGCACAAAAATTAACCATAGCGAAAGGGGTTGATAAGTAAAGATAACTATAAAGAAAGTGAAACGACAAGTCAAAACCTGGAAGGAGACAGATTCACATGTTTAACAGAGAAAAAGCCTCCAGAAGATATAATATAAAGAACTTCTACAAACAAGTAAGAAAAAGATAAACAATACAAATGGGTAAAGCACAAAATCACATCTTACAGAAGAGGAAACACAATGGTCGATAAAGACTTAAAAATTGGCCAATTTCATCAGGAATAAGACAAATGCAAAACGAGACCATGAGATACCATGTTACACCCACCAGACTGGCAAACCTTTAAAGTCATACCTTATGAAGTTCTAGAAAAAATGTGGAACACTGCTGGATGTCTACATTAGTACAAACACTCTGAAAAAACCATTAGACATTATTCCATAAGAGTGAAAATATGCATTCCCCATGACAACTGATTCCACATCCAGGTGCACAGAGGAACCCTCACCCGTATACGTGAGGAGACTGTTACCAAAATATTCATAGCAGCTCAGTTCTTAATAGCAAAACAATTATATAAATGGCCCACTTGTCCACTAAAGGAGAACAGACAAATACACCGTGATACATTCACATGATGGAAAACTATACCAACAAGAAAAGTAATTGATCTAGAGCTAAATGCACAAACATGGATGAATCCACAGATATCCTGTTGAATGAAAAAATGCAAGTCATAGAAGAATACAGAGTGTGATCCCATTTATATAAAGTCCAAAAACAAATAAAAATAACATATTATTTAGGGACACATACACACGTGGTAAAAGAATGATGAACCTCAAATCCCTGCTCTGAAGAGAAGCAGGAGCTGAGAAGAGCCCATGGGCAGGGCCCCCTGTGGGTAATTTATGTTTCTTATGATGATTGGTGGGGGTCTCAGTTGTTTGCTTCCAGGTTATGCTTCATAATTTTATATACATTCCACTGAGTGTCATATATTCATGTTTAATAATATTTTATTTTATTAATAAATACTTCACAATTTAAAACTGAAAAGATAAAACATATTTTCTGCCAGCAGAAACTGCCAGCAGATTAAA
This sequence comes from Diceros bicornis minor, assembly GCF_020826845.1. Taxonomy (NCBI): domain Eukaryota; kingdom Metazoa; phylum Chordata; class Mammalia; order Perissodactyla; family Rhinocerotidae; genus Diceros; species Diceros bicornis. Next base: position 79,266,922 of record NC_080744.1, read on the forward strand.
AAACTAGCTGCCTGCCTTTTAAGTGTTTACATGAAGTAAAGCACACTGAAGGTAGTATTTTTAGGAAAAAAAAAGAATAAAAATCAGAAGTACCAATGAAACATGTAAACACAGACAGATAAAAAGAATAACTGAAATAATTCACAAAAACAGAAGAGATGTCATAATAGTTACCCTAGAAATGCAAATTGATTTGTATAAGAGACATACTGAAAGAAAATATCATAGAGAAATTAAAAATGATAGGCAAAGATATCAGGCAAATTTGAACAAAAGGAAAATGAGAGTGGTGCTCTGATTTTAGATAAAGCAGAATTAAGACAATAAAACATTTAATTGGTACAAGACCACTTTATATTAATAAACAATGTCATCCACAAAAAATGAACACTAGTATACTTAAGAAAGTAAAATCCAAACAGAGCAAACAGGGACGGAAATGAGAGATTGACAGAAATAGAGTTGCAGTGGACGATACTAATTTGGATCATAGAGCAAAAAGCTATTTGTAGAAAAAGACTAGATGAGGCTAATAGTCGCTGTGGGAGGGGGCAGAACCCTGCAGGTATGTTCTCAGTTACTTCCCTGCATTTTCTACATTATCTATAATACCCATCTAATACTCACATGGTGGGGGAAAAAACTGTAAAGACCTGTGTTTGGTAATGATATTAGATAAGAAAGGCAGACAATTTCTTTCTTCCTCCTAAAGTCAATCTGCAAATAATCAGTGCAACTGATTTTAAAACTTTCTATTAGTCATTAGATCATATTGCCTGTATAGTGCTATTTTAAATCAATTTCAATTTTTCTGTCAATTGTTGAACCACACAAAGTGAATATCAAAACAATCAAATTTGGAGCCTCTGAGTCTTCTTTTCATTCCTAATCAGAACTTTTATATTTTAATAAAAATTGAAAGCTTCCAGCAATTTGATTCAATACACATAAAAATCAGGGTAAAATATGAATGTTTCAATATTACCATTACTTACAGCACAGCATAAAATTACTCAGGGATCAAAGATAAAGTCCATGAGTAATATTCTTCATTAAAAGAAGTTGGACATTTGAAAAAAATCTGATAACTAATAGCCTATGAGTTACAATTTTTTCTAAAGCTGGATAAGTAGAGAGAGTTCCTCAGAATTGCATATTCAATTCACTTTCAATTAGTATGGTTCAGCATTTTATTCTTATGATTTGTATGCTTGGTAATACTTTTAAAATTAACTGTGCCACAGACAGACATATCACATACTTCTCAGCCGTAATAATTCTTCTAATGCTATATCTTTATAACAGTAATTGCCTTCTATCTGAAAGAATACGCATTTTGAATCTAGTGACACTTCATTTACTACTTTTCTTATATTACAGCTACCTCAGCATATTAGATTTTTTTTCTTAATGACTTTTTTCTATTAGGAGACTATGAAGACCCCAGGGCAAAGGAAGTCCATTAGGAAGGAAGGCACTTTAGAGGAGGCAGGAATTTCTAAAGTGGACATCAGATCAGACAATTCTTGTCAAGAATAGACTGTACAGATCCTCCATTTCCTGTGAACTATAAATGAATTTTGACATATCTCTAAACACAAAAAGCTATGAAATTTGCAAGATTCATCATCATTAATTAAATTGCCAACATAGCAAAAGACACATTAAGTATGTCACTAGCCATTGCACCTCCCACTTTCAGTTGAGGAGTCACCCTGCACCTTCTCCCTGGTCAGCTATGGCCAACCATAACATCCTGCTTAAACCACCTGGACCAGGAGACAGAGGGTCCTCTCGCCCTGATAGCTGGCTCTCTCTTTTCCAGACCATAAGCATCAGGTGATTAGGTCAGTAGTGGGGCAAAATGAGTCTGTATGGCCCTTTGGGGTCAAGGAGCCAATTACTGAAGTATCCTCAGGAAGCACTTCTAAGAAGCTCCTCCATGGACAGGCAGGGCTGCCTAGGGCAGTCATCCCTCTCCTGATGCCAAACGTGCTCAAGCACAAATGAGGACAACTTTGAAGCGAGAAAGAAGATTCAAGAACCAGTTGGTGGCTCAACCACTGCTGTCCCTTTCTCTCAAAAGTTTCTGAAGTTGGATTTACTCCTGGACCCTGGGACCTTGTACTTTTCTTGTCTTTTGGATTTTGTTTATGTTGTTCTGGTGGCCTGCAAGGATCCACTCTCCAATCCACCTGCCCAAACTCCACTCATCCAATATATAGGCTGAATCCTATTCTCACTGTGAAATGCAGTCTGAATCAGTCAGTCACTTCAGTCCTAGCAAGTGTCCTATGACACAATGACAAGAGCAGGCCCTTTTTCTAGCCAAGCTTTGGCAATTACTACTCCTGCAACTGTGGCCAATTACATATCACTTTTGGAAAGGATGTGTTTTTCACCTGTAATAGTGAATACTTGTCTTGCAGGGCTGTTGTGAGCCAATGTACAAAAAGCACCAGAGAGGCTTCATCTTTCTAAATGAAAATTATATATAATTCATTCTTTGATTTATTAAGTTCTAACTTGCAACTATTTCCTCCTATGATCTTATATTACTATTTTGTTGCTATTTATATTTTTCCAACTCATATCGTTTCCTCATCTAGAATCTAAACTTCTTGAAGGCAAGTCCACACCTTAAGCTTCTTTGTTTCCAACTCCTCACAGAGCTCAGTGCCTTGCACAATGTATTTTAGTGATCTGGAGGACTGTTGTGGCACCACAGGCGCTGAACTTTGTCACGTGACAGTTCCGAGCTACTGTGTGCTGACCATGTCTCCTTTACTTGTCCAGAACAGACAGAATAAGGAACCAGCTACAAGTCAGAATCCACCCAGGTTACACACGTAAATGTCATCTACTGAAGCGCACCAGGAAACGTACCCAAGCCTCAGTGACCAGCAGCGGGCAAACTCTTTCTCTTCTGGAAACATCTATAAACTTTGCTGATGCCCACAACTGGGAATACTCAATGGTTTATCATAATCAAGAAATGTATCAGGGTCTGGGGGTCCAGCTACATGCAACTCACCTCAAGGCACATTAACCAATGGACATGGATTACAAGTCAACCACTCAAGCCATATACAAACAGATACATAGAAAGAGTCCAGGACTCCATCCAGAGGCACACTCTGGGACATCTGCAGCATGGGGGTCTGTGCCCTCCACGAGGCTCCTGAGCTCCCAAAGACAACTCCACATCCTCAGTGCTGCTCCAACAGACTTCGTCACTCTCTGGTCTCTGCCCTCATGGGGAGAGAGTAACATTTCCTATACTAAGCTATGGGAATAATTCACTTTGGGAGAAGATTTTCAACAGCCATTCAGAAGCAACAACCAGGGAAAAGCCTATTACAATTGTTTCCAGGTGCAACTCAAATGATGCATTTAATTCATTATACTTTTAAGCACACGACTACCTTATTAGGTATCTTTGTCTACGTTGTTTTTAATCTTCCTATCCAAGCTCATTGTCTCTTGCAAAAAGTAACTTTTATTACATTTTTGATTAAAAATATGTCTGATGGATCAAAATAAAAGAATTTACACTGAGAAGTAAAATGATTTAAGCAAATATAAACCACTGTCATGTTTTAATAAAAATGGGTATTTTATTAATAACCATTTTTAATTTCACTTGGCCTTGAGTGGTCTGTTAATGCTATACTTTAATTAGTCCGTTTCAGTCTCTGTTTTCTGGTTACACTGTCTTTCACTGATGAAATTTAATAATGTTAGTAAACTTAAAGAGAAGCATACTAGTTAATTTTCATAAACAAGATAGGGGATTTTAGATCCTTAAGCTGCTTTATTAGCAGAGTAAAATTCTGCATTGTTTCAAGGACCTATACAAATATGTGTACATACTACTTCCTTCCCCTCTTCAGCACTTAACAAATGAAGGCTTCATCTTTAATGTGATCAAGCAAAATACATTCTCTTGAAGAGAGGTCATGATCTTGACTGTAAGAAACCCCCAAAGTGGATTTATAACAAATTTCCTGAATAATAATGACTCCAAATACATTTACATTAAATGTATTAACCTTTACCTCACCTATATTTTTAAATAGCATATTAAAGTTATATTTGAGCTCAATTCATGGCCTCAAAAGAAAGCCCTACAGGCTTTCTATAACTCATATTAAAGGTTAAAGTGATTCATACACTTTTTTTCCCACAAAATATGGCCAAACACACGAATCTGTAGTGAGACTAGGACTGAATTTCTGATGGGCACAGCAGGAAACACTTCTGTTAGTACAAAAATTCAAAGACACTTTTAAAAAGAAGTTAATATATGCAGCATAAGATTGTAAGCTTTCTTACATCAGAAAATGAAGAGCATAGTAATGAAGAGAGGAAAAATAAAAACCCTAATCTAGGCTGAAATTCATTCATCACACAATTCCAATTCCTTGGTGTTGGCATGTTTCATTAAATACTGCAGTTAAGAAAAACAAAAATAACAGAATCCAAGCTGAATGGAAAAGCAATCAAAGCTATTTTTTTTCATCAATTGTCTGTAGGTTTCCAATAAAATTGACACTATGGTAAGAATCCAGTCATTTATCCTTAAGTATAACTATATAGTGCTGGTTTCTCTACACTCAGGATTAATTATCAGACTCCTATTACTACCGCTCTCGGGACAGCTCCAAGGAGCTAAGCTCCAAAGGACTGGAAATGTTCTGACCAGTGCCCAGCATGGTGGAGGAGCCTATCATGGCTCCTGGTGCCATTCAATTGGGTTCATCAGAGCCAGAACACTCCCTGCAGCTTAAGAACCATCCAAACGCCTGCTGGAATGATGACAAAACTAGGGAAGCCCCCTTTTGTGAGAGAAGAAAATATAAAAGAAAAAAAATCTCCCTCTATTTGGCCGCTTCTAATGAAAAGGGAACCATGAAGTAATGAATTGGACATAAAAGTATATTATTTACTCTGATGCTATGCTGCAGTAAGTCTTAGTCTGAGCTGCTAAGGAAGCTGAGTTTACGTCTCAGTAAGCTAAAGAAGGAGGTTTTTTGTTGTTGTTAAATTTAGGTCTCAAGTAAAGCAGCATGGTGCAGTGATTAAGAGAGGAGCCCACAGGGCCAGTTGGCCTGGGCTGGCACCCGGCACCATTTCCCCCACACGCCTGTCCTGTGTCTCAGTTCCTTCTTGGAGTAGGATGACAACAGAGGTGCCCCACCGGGTGGTCATGAGAACTAAGTGGTGAGAATACTTTAAAAGGGCCCAGCATATCCGTGCCTGTTAGTATGGAAGCTAAATGGAAAGAATACAATGGGTTTTGAGTAATATTTTTCAAAGTGCCTCAGATGGTTCTGATGTCCAGGCAGGATGGAGAAACACTGGCCTAGAGGTGAAGAGCACGGGCCCTGAGACATATTGCCTGCATTTAAACCTGAGCTCTGCCACTGACTAGCTGCAAAACCTTGGGTGTGACCAAACCTTGCTGTACTCCCATCATAGAAAGATACTTAGAAGAGTGTCTGGAACACAGAGAGTGATCAATAAATGTGAGCAATTACCGTTGTCATCAGTATGTCATCAGCATCTTCCCAGGACAAGCACAGCTTGAGGTACCTCTGAACCTTCATAATAGATGAAGTTGGGGAGAGAGAGAAAGGAAATGCAGTATGCCTGGTAGAAAATAAACTCAGGTGTTCCTTGCTGAGCCCGCTTCATCTCCCAGGAAGCCTGAAGTGATACTGCTAGTCGACACGGACCTCTCGCTTTCACAGATCCCAAAGACTGCCTTCGCGTTCTGGGCCAGCCACTAGGATGGGGTCGGGGCAGGGGACTATGAACTGCTGCACCCCCTCCCCCCAAAAAACCAGAAAACACAAGAAACCAACCAACCAACCACACTAACTACCTACACTCAATAACACAGTCCTTCTTGTGTAGATATGAATAGGATAGCAAGGTTGGGTTGACATTTGAATAAAACAAATATCATCAATAAGGACCTAGAGGAGTCAAGAGACCAACTGACCTGGGGGAGGGGAGCAGGAATACAGGGGAGCGAGGAAACTTGATAAACAAAATTCTAATTAATATCCTTGTAGGAGGTGCACCCATAAAATCAGTGCTTCCTAAACCGTGAACGCATTGCCATGAAAAAGAAGCAATTAGAGAACAACAACGAGTTCTTCCAAATAACACGGCTGTCTGTCAAAATGAAAAATTCAACAGATAGAAGGGTCAAACAGTAGAATGGATATAGCTGAGGCCCAAATTAGTTATCCAGAAAATAAAACAGAAGAAATATTCCAGAAAGTAAAAACAGAGAGAAGGAAAATATTAGAAAATGTTAATTCTATAGCATCAATTTATCTACTGATAGCAGGTAGACTATCCATCTACCTACTTCTGGTAGGGTAAACTCAAGAAGGCAAAGAAATATGAGAAAAGATAAAATCAAAACTTTTTATGGAAGACATTTCCCCAGAAAATTTCCCATGAAAGATCCAATAACAAATAATTAGATCTAGTACAACAGTTCACTATGGTGTGTTGTAACAGTTCACTATTAGCTGGTGATATAAGACTAACACCCAATATCCTTCCAGAAATTATAACAGAAAATATATTCCCATCTCTCAATATTATAGATATTGTTTGTCCAGAAATTAATTTATAAAATCAATGTAATCATAACCAAAATAAAATCATTATCAGTATAGAACTTTACAAATGGATTCTAAAATTTACTGAAGAGAAATGCACAGAAGTAGCCAAGAAAACTACAAAAAAATAAAAGAGTGAATTATTATAAAGCTAGACTAATTAAAACATTGCAGTATTAGCTTAGAAATGGACCAAAAGATTCATGAAACAGAATAGAGATTAATAAACAGACCCATGTCCAAAGCAGTGGGAAGGAGTAGGACACTTCAAATGTGAGGAGAAATATTATACACTCAAAGAATGGTGTTGGAGAAATGGCTATCCATTCAGAAAGGATAAAATTAGAGCCTTATTTTATACCATATATAAAAATAAGTTTTGGATCAATAACATAAAAAGCAAAACTATAAATGTTTTAGAAATACACAGGAAAATAATTTCAGAAGTGTGGGGCAAGAGAGATTTTTTAAAATAAGAAAGAAACCCTAGAAGCCACATAAGAAAAAAACAATGGATTTTGTAAGATAAAAAGCTAACACCAGTTTTATATTTTTTTAAAAAGACACTTCATTAAAAATTAGAAGACAAACAACAGACTGGGATAAAATATCAGCCACTTAAAACAGAAAATAATTACTGTATTAAGAAATCCCACAAATCAAGGAAACACAGTCTTACAGAAAAATAGACAAAAGATATGAACAAGCAATTCACAGACGAAACTGAAATGGGTAATGAAAATCTTGCTATTTGTTTTCTTAAATTCTTTGTTCCTTTTTTCCTGCCTTATTTGGATTAACTTGGTATTGTTTATGACTCCACTGTATTTCCTTTATTGGCTTATTAGCCAACTCTTTATTTATTTTTTTATTTTAGTGGTTGCTTTAGGGTTTATAGTATACATCTTTAACTTAACAGTTTACCTTCAAGCGATATATGACTTCACATATAGTTTAAGAACATTACATGGTATACTTCCATCCCCTCATCTTTATACTATTTTTTCACACAATTTTTGTATACATGTGTTATAAATCTCACAATACATTGGTGTGTTTTTCTTTATATTTCCTGTTCTTTGTGCATATTGAGCTTCTTGGATCTGTAGGTTTATAGTTTTTATTCAATTTTGAAGAAAATTGGCTATTATTTCTTTTTTTAATTGAGATATGACTGACATATAACATTATATTAGTTTCAGGTGTACAACAAAATCATTTAATATATGTATATATTGTGAAATGATCACCATAATGCCTAGTTAACATCCATCACCACACATAGTTACATATTTTTGTCTTGTGACGAGAACTTTTAAGATCTACTCTCTTATTTCTTCAAATATTTTTTCTGTCCATCCCCAGTCCTTTAGGGACTCCCATTCCACATATATGAGGCTTCTTGAAATTGTCCCAGACATCTCATTAATATTCTTTTCATTTTTTACAAAATTCTTTTTTCTCTGTGTTCTATATTTTGGATAATTTCTATTGCAATGTCTCAGAGTTCACTAATCTGTTCTCTCCTATCTAATCTGTTGTTAATCTCATGCAGTGAACTTTTTCTTTCTTACACTGTAGTTTTCATCACCAGAAGTTCAACTGGGTCTTTTTTATACTTTCCTGTCTTATCTTTTTGAACATCTGAAAGACAGTTAGTTATAATAACTGTTTTAATATCCTTGTCTGCTATTTCTAACATCTGGGTCAGTTTTGTATCAGTTTCAATTGATTTACTTTTCTCCTCATTTCAGGTCGTATGTTCCTGTTTCTTTGCATAATAATCTTCGATTGGATGCCAGACGTTGTGAATGTTATCTTGTTGGGTGCTGGGTATTTTTGTATTCCTATGAACCTTCTTGAACTTTGCTCTGAGACACAGTTAAATTACTCGGAAATGGTTTGAATCTTTGCGATCTTGCTTTTAATATTTGTCAGGCAGGACTGGAGCAACATTTGGTCTGGGGCTAACCATTCCCCACTACCTAGGCAAGATTCTTCTGAGTATTCTACCCACTGCAGTGAACCGTGAGGCTTTCCAATCTGGATGGCGGGAAAGCCCTGCTCTTGCACCTGGCACTGTTCCCTCTAATCTTCTCAGATAGTTCTTTCCTGGCCTCAGGTAGTCTCCTTGCATGCAAGAGCTGATCGGTACCAGCTGAATACTCACAGGGGCTCCTCTGCAGATCTCCAGAATTCTCTGTGTAAGTCTTTCCTCTCTGGCACTTTGTCCTGTAAACTCTATTCACCTTGAAATCCCCAGACCCTCACTTGGTCTCCTTAACTCAAGGAGTATGCTAGGCTCTGCCCAGGTTGCCCCCACCTGTGCTGCAGCCTAGAAACCTTCTCACAGCTGGAGGCTAGGCAATCTTAGGGCTTACCATTAATAGTGGAAGATCAGGGTCGAAGGAACACACAGTTGAATCAGGACAGATTTATTGCCAGGGGCTCATTAGGCAGAGATTATGGCATTCAATATTTTAGCTGGAGGAGTTAGGAAGGACTGGAACAGTTTGGTCGTCGGAAATATGAACCCAAAGGTGGGCTACACTAAGCGAAGTTGAAATGCCAGATTTTCTTGGTATACCACAGAGGAAGGGATCTAAAGCCTGGCGGAGACTGCAATGATATGGATCATGTACGACCTCCTCGCCCATCCCGGAGGAGCCAGAGATCACACATTTCACCACAACTGTGAAATAAACCTGTGAGGGGAGCCCCGGGATCCTTGAAGAGCTCTGCGGTGACTCTTCTCCGTAGGTCAGAAATTACAGTGGGAACTGCTGCCACTGAACTGGGAACCATAAAGCAGTGAGGATGATGGGATCCCAGAGTGGCAGGGGCAAGTGGCAGCACGTAATCACCAACGACCAGGTGGGGGTGGTTACTGTAACGCACAGTGGGGCCAAAGGAGCCATCAGAAAAGATGTTTGGTGTTGGTTCCTAGAGGTTCTCTTTTCTGACTGAACCCTGACTGATACACATTCCTAATGGGGTTGATAAAACTTAGCAATAAAAGTAAACCACTATCTGACCAAACCAAAAAGTCAGACTCCTCAAACACTGTCACATAAAATGCAAACAGTACTAAATACACAACTGGATCTAAATGGTACTCATATTCCTACAGATTAGTGCTTTTTAAAATAGATTTACTTTGCTTAAAAAAACTGTAATTTATCTATAAAAATAAATTCTAAAAAAATGTTTTCAACCCCATGGTTATTAGTTTCCCAATAGCATTAATTATCACAGATAATCTAGCGGCTGGCTCAGTACTACTTCACTCAAGTTTTTTAAAAAAATTATGCTACCTGTGACATGTGTGAGACGGTCCCCATTATCGATACATAAGCAATCACAAGATGTTTTGCTGAATCTTTCAAAAAATTATCTCATCAGAGCTATATAATCTGATTCCTAATTGGCATCCAGCATAACACAGAACCTTTTATAGTTTAACGTAAGGAAGACAATTATCTCAATCATAGGAGACACCTAGCACACATAAAAAAAACACCACAGTAATGTGAAAATACATATTCTTCACTGACATAGCTATCACTAGTTTTCGGCATAGGAAAGGCTCTTAGAAAATACTATGGCAAAAAAGTCAGTATTTTCCTCATCCTTCTCCCTCTCGCATCACATTCACCAGCCTGGAAGGGGTGGCCTCCTTCCCAGTCCTTGTCAGACAGCCTGCTGCCCCCTCCCTCTCTCTTCCTCTTCCCTAACAGAGGCTACACTCTAGAACATCAGTCACTCTGGGAGACAGGTTTACACCCTCTCTCTCATCTCACTCTGTCTGTCTCATAGGATCAGAGTGATGAAAAGAAAGAAGATGCGGCGGAGGTTATGACAGGCCCATGCCCAGCAGCCTTTCGGAGGAATGATATTGCCAACAGAACAAAGATAGCACCAAAAACCCCACCATCATGTTGGCCCACTCCTTCCTGTCCTCACCAGCTGACCCCTGCAGGGCTCCGGCATGGCTGTGCAGGCCCTGGAGCAGTGGGGCCCAACACTGCCTCTTCCAACTACCCCGAGGGATGAGACACTCTCCCTTCAGGGAGGGCAACTCACTCTGGTGGTCGTTACTGGCGGGAGGGCAGTGTGTTCTCTTGGCAATGAACCAGAATATTCACAGTGGCATCTTCAGTTTTATACCCCCAGGAAGATGGAAACATATTAGGGTAGGGGATAAAAGCAGGAGCTTGGGATAAAACAATTATTTAAATCAAGACTTCAATCCATTCTAGCTGTCACACCCTAGGCAAGGTACTTACCTAAGTCTTCCTTCTCTTATCTGGAAAATAGGGACAAAAACAGTACCTTCCTCACAGGGCTGCTGTGTGCATAAGCTCAGAGAATCTCGATAAAGTGCTTAGCAAAGGGATTAGCACACAGTAAGTGCCCACACATGCTCACTATTAACTGCAGTGTGAGAGTGGTCTTGACATGATGTGGAACACGGGACGACGGGTTGGACGCAGAGCTTGGAGGAGAAGAACCCACCCCGGCTTGGGGGAAAGAGAAGACTTCCAGGAAGGAGTGACACATGAGCCTTAATGAGCTGAAACGGCAAGGGCAGAGGAAAGAGGAATTTGAGAGGATGTTTCAGAGGGGGAGCCACATGCCAGGAACCCCAAAGAGTCCAGGTCTTGGGCTGAGGCTGGGCAGGGAGGAAGGCCTGCACCATGAGGCCTCCTACGTCATCCAGGAACCTCAATTCTGTCTTCTAGGCCCTGGGGAGCCACTGACGGGTCTACAGAAGGACAGTAACATAGTCCTATTAACGCCTGAGACACTGATTGCTCCATCCGTGTGTGTGGAGACTGGATTTGAGAGAACCAAATTCTGGACACACAGATCTGTCAGGAGGCCACTTCAACATCCTGTGAGGGAAGGCAAGAGTCTGACCTGGATCAGGTGACTCAAGGAGTAGAGAAGAGAATGCTGATTGGATAAATATAAAATTAGTAAAATGAGAGAACTTGTGGATGGTATGAAAGGTGAGGGAGGAGAAGGACATAAGAGTGACTCCCCAATTTCTAAGTTGAATGGGAGATCATGTCACCAACCGACACAGAAAACACCAGAAGAGGGACAAGTTTAGGGAGTAAGATGATGAGCTTCAAGGAGCATAAGTCAAGTGATACGTAACTAGAGAAGAGCTGTGGGGCAGAGAAGATGATGTCTGCATGGACTGCAGTCGGTCGGAGAAAAGGAGGCTTTGGGATTCAGAGAGCTTCGGGTTTGAGTCATAACTCATTACTTACAGGCCCGGGGAACTTCCCTTCTCTTGTAAGTAGGAAAACCTACCCTTGCCAGCACTGTTGTGAGCATAAGGGCACACAGATCATATGCAATGAATAGTTACTATCATTATTTATAGTTTTTGTTGGTACTATTCTGAATAGAACATTTTTGGTCATATTTCTAGAACTTTGTTGTGATGGTTACTTTTATGTGTCAACTTGGCTAGGCCATGGTACCCAGACATTCATTAAACATTAGTTTAGATGTTGACGAGAAGGTATTTTTTAGATGTGATTAAAATTTAAATCAGTAGACTTTGAGTAAAGCAGACTACCCTCCACAATGTGGGTGGGCCTCATCCAAGCAGTTGAAGGATTTAAGAGAAAAAAGACTGACCTCCCCCAAGGAGGGGAATTCTCTCTCTCTCTCTCTCTCTCTAGACAGAGTGTGTGTGTGTGTACATCCTATGGTTATGTTTCTTTGGAAAACCTGCTATATCTGTATATCATGGATTTTCCTCCCATTTATTATTATTGTGAATGTTTTTACTCCCATTAAATAAAGCTGATGCTAAAGCCACATCAATGCTCATGGTTCAGAGAGTGAGTTTTGGCTAATGAATCAAAAGATTGTATTGTCCTGGTCAAGGACAGACAGAAGAATGTTCTTACAGTAGAGACCACCAACCACCCACCAAAATTCCTCCCCTCCCCTCCACAGCATGGAGCCTCCTCTGGGAAGCACGTGTCCAGGGAGGGACTACCTTTTCTAGCTTCCTTCCCAACTAGATGGGCTGGGCCCTGTGACAAGGTCTCCCCAATGGTCTGACGTGCAGGCAGTAAGTGTCACCTTCAGGTCAAGGAAATTAAGAAGCAAGTGTTCCTTCTCCTCTCTCTTTCCCCTTTCACTGAAATGCAGAGGACTCCACAGGCCTAGGGAATTGTAGGGCCCAAGATGGAAGCAACCAGGGTCACTGACGCACCTGTACAGGGGAGCGGCCCTCTGCCTGCAATGCCCACCCTGGATGGGAGCAAGAAGCAAACTTGCATTGTGTTAAGCCATGAAAGTGTGAGGTTTGTTACAGCAGCTAGTGTTACCCAACCAACCCCCTTACCTCACTAAGTAAGGAAAGTAGGCAGTCAAGCTAGGCGAACCCTTTCTCTTTTACCTGGAGCTTGGGAGGGAATAAATCAATGGGAGGTAACACTGACCACTTCCTGGAGGGCAGCTGGTCCACACAGCTGGTGAACAGGCAGTTTGAAAGCTCTGCTGTAGCAGCTCCAGCTGGTGCTATGTCCCTCCTCCAAGGGTGAAGGCTGAGACCCCACCCTACTGCTCTGGCTTCCCCAGGACACACCTGGGACACCTCCACAAGGAGTCCTGACTCCTCATCAGCTATAAACACATGCATCCTTTGTGGTAAAATGCCCATCCCATGAGAATCTCCATCCTGGGGCCGGGGCTGGGGGCAGGTGTGAAGGGTGGGCTGGGTGATGGACGCTATTCCTCTCTTGCCCCACACACTCACCCAAGGGAGGGCAGGCTTTTCCTTTGTTTGGCGGCCAGCATCAGAGGGCTTACTCTGTTTGCACCATGGGAGCAGGTGCGAAGGTATGGAGCAAGCTGTCTCGAGTCCCTGAAGGGAACCCAAAAGCCATTCCACAGCACAGCCAAACACGTCAGGCCGCACAGCCAAACACGTCAGGCCCCACAGCCGATGTGTCTGCTGCCATTTCCCTCTACACAAAAGAGTCAGCTTCTTGATACGCTAGCTGGGATTTGCTTTAAAATAATCCAGCAAGGGGCCTGGATGAAACAAGATGAGCCAACATTGATATTTGTTGATGATGGATGAGGATACACCAGGGTTTATCATACTAGTCTCTCCATTTTTGTGCATATTTGAAAATTTTAATATAAAAACATTTTTAAAGGAAATTTCTCAATATATTATAGAAGAGGAGGCCCCACTGAATTTATACCATGACTCCCTTCCCGATACCTTTTCAGGATATCATGGTTACTCATGAAGGAGGTGTTTACAACAGATAGGTTTGTGGGGTTTTTTCTATTTCCATTAATATTTAGTACATGTCATTATCTCCAAGTCTAATCACTTAAAGAAGAGACTTTAAATAATTGATTACTACAAAAGAAGTAAAAAGCCACACCATCTTTTTCATTATCCATCAAAACCCAGAAAACCTCTTCCTCTAGTCCTGACACGGACACATAAATATATTAATGAATACTCTGATAAGAACATGCATACAAATCAATAAACACAAATTTGCTTGGGGTACTTTTCGGAGAGAAAAACCATCATCCTCTCTCCATCTCCCAGGCAGCACGCCCCTCCCCGCACGACGCAGCAGCAATGTGAGAAAGGGTTCAAGTGGCATCCCATCCTTCATTCTTCTGCTCCAAGAAATATCCTCCTTCTACCCTCACAGAGTTTCACAGTCTCCAAAACACACAGAAAGCTAACATTTCTTGAACTCTGATAAAATACATCCTGTTTGTGTGGTCCTACATAAGCACATGTATATGTATGAACGTGTTTACACATCTGCAGAAAGCACTTACATCTACACTTATTAAAATGTCTTTGTTCATGGCGTATAGGAGGGCACCCAGACAAAACAAACAAAGAGGATGGCACCGAGCATCTTAGACAAACACCCAAGGGGCACTCTCAGAAGTGGAGCAGGCAAGATGCGCAGGGTCCTTACTGATGAGCCTACCTGCATTGAGAGGTGACATTTTTATAAAGGTCTGTATCCCACTTTCTGCAAAGAAGCCAGGATTCTCTGCCATCACCTTAGAAGCACTCACACGTCTGCAGGCGGAGCCCTGCTCCAAGGCCACCATGAGGCCAGGTGTGACTTACCACGAGGGAGAGAGGCCTTTTCCAGGAGACGACACCAATGAGTCCTGACAGCAGCACCTGGAAGGACAAATGGTGCAGGAAGGTGAGAGGCTTCGGAACCTTTAATGAACAATCAAAACAGTAGCGACTGTTTCCACCTGAAGAAGGACAACTTCTAGAACACAGCACACATACACAAGAGGGGCTGCAATGAGATGTACTGTCCATCCAGACGTTCACAGCCTGCAGCCACTCTGAGAGACACATCTAGCCTCTCAGGCCACCAGGCACCCCTGAGAGGTTACTTATTGTCTGCATGGGTGGGCCCAAGAGCAAATGCACTTTCTGAAAGAGCCTCCACAGGGGCTAACTCCACTCTGGTCCTGTAAGTTATTCAGCTGTGTGATTGAGAAATCACAGGGAGGACTGAAAACACACTTTTTGGAAAGGCGGAGCTACCCCCCACTCGCATGTCACCGGCCACCTGCCTTCTCTGCGTGGGCTCTTCCTGGCGGACCCCGCAGGCCCCCCTCTATCCTTCCAGGCCCTGCAAGGGCCCTCCCCTGCTCTCTCAGCACAGCTTCCCACCTCACTGAGGAAGCGCTAGGGGTCACTGATGAGGCTTCCTAACTTGCAATACACTGACTCTGAGCTGTCCACTCCTTTCTCGGGCCAGCCCCAGCCAGCCCCTCCCCTTGTCTCAGGTCCCCCAAGCCTGTCCCTTCCAGGACCTCTTCCAGCGGCCATCCCTCTCCTCTGGCTCCTCCCGTTGTCCTTATCACATGAATACCCGTGTGTCCTCTCTCTCAGGAGAGCCACCCCTCAGCTCCTGGCCTCCCTTTCTCCCTGGCTGCCTGCCAAGCCCATGCTCCCTGAGGCAGACGCTGGCCGCTGATCCCCCCATTCCCAGTCTCTTGTGTCCATGGAGACACAGCCACTCCACACCCACTACAATCTGGCTTCAGCTCCCACTGCCCCGCAGACATTCTTCTTCCCAAGGCCACCAGAGGGGTGGCCGGATGCAACAGACAAGGGCAGTCACCACCTTGACAACTGGGGGGCTGAGCTAGTCTTCCTGCCTCAGGCTCCCTCTCCTCTAGGCTCTGTGTCGCTCCCCTGATGTCCTCACTTCTCTGGCTGCCCTTGTTCTCCGCTCCCTCAGGTCCTCCTTCCTCCCCCACTCCACTTCCCACTTCCCAAGACGCCCTCCTCAGCCTTTTGTCTCCTCTACCCCGTGGCTCCATTGGAGATCCACCACTCATGCTCCTCTAACCACCCACTAATGCCTCCCGCAGCCCAGAGCTCTCCCCTGACCACTGTATCACACTGTCCACTGGGTACCACTCCTGTGTCACTCTCTACCTCAGCATGTGCGAAAATGTACCTGCGGTCTCTACCTCCCTAACCCAGCCTCAGTCTCGTCATCTCTGCCTTCCACAATGACACCTCTCCTGCTGGTCATTCAAGCCCAAATCCTGAAGATGATCCCCTCTCCCTCACTCCCCAAATCCCACCAGACACAGTGAGGAGAAGGAGGCTGTGGCTCCCCCTTCAACAGGGAAATATTCCGGGAGGCCTATTATAAGTAAGGTCCTGGCATTTTCACTTGAGGTCTCCTGCGAAGATAAAGCACCCCGACTTTTCACTGTGGGCACGGGCCAGGCAGCTGGGGACCGGGCTGGAGGGATTGGGCTGCATTTGCCCTGGGACACCAATAGGACTGATCCCAGACCTGGGAGGAGAGCACGCTACTAAACAGACCCACGAGGTCCCCTTAGGGACAGACCCCAGTTCACCCTCCAACACTTCCACAGTGGGCAGGACCAAGTCTTAGACCCACCAGCCTCTACCACACCCAGCACCATGCTAGTCTCAGGCAGATTTCCAAAAAGATCAGGACCAGTACTTTATATGAAAGACTTTTGAACCTTATTCACAAAAAAATAAACAAACAAAAACATTAACCAAAGAGAGCTCACCAGGGCTCTGCTCCCAAGCATGTTCACATATATATTCTTTCTTCAGTGCACATACATCTTACAAACACAGTCAATGTTGACAAATACTATTTACAACCATTTTCCCATCTCCCAAATCTCCTCTCTTCATGATGCTGCCCAGCCTGCTCCCTTCTCCTTGTATTCCAGCCCCAACCCTTACAGAAATCCTTGACAACTGTTCTCTCATGTTTCTCTGAGGCCAAGTCTCATTACTTCTCCCTGAATGCCTCGAAAACCTCTCTCTTCCCTTCTATACTCAACACTCGATCTATCAAAACACACTCCCTGGCGCTGGATTCTTCCTCCTCAATGGATAAACAATTTCTCCCAAGTCATTTTAGAATCAGATTGTCATTTCTCATAAGGATATGTTGCTAGGACTCTCATCATCACCTCATGCTCGACATTTCAAACCCTGAACTCATTTCTCTGCCTCCAAACTTTCTTCTTTTGGTGAATTCAAAATTTCTGCTAATAATGCCATCATTTTCTGAGCTCATCATACAGTTCAGTGGGCCAGTCAGTTGTGAAGCCGGGTAAGTTCCTTTCGATCTCTCTCCATTTGTTTGTTTCTCTCTATCCCCTCCGCCTGCCCTCTCCTGTTTTATCTTCTTGGATGACAGGGCTCATTTGCTCACTCACCTCTGCCTGCTCCACTGAAGTCATCCAGGACACCTCCACCGGATGAATCTCATCTCCCTGCCTGACTATCCAGACTAACGAAAA
This sequence comes from Diceros bicornis minor, assembly GCF_020826845.1. Classification (NCBI taxonomy): domain Eukaryota; kingdom Metazoa; phylum Chordata; class Mammalia; order Perissodactyla; family Rhinocerotidae; genus Diceros; species Diceros bicornis. The sequence continues at coordinate 79,284,417 of NC_080744.1, forward strand.
TTTGGTCCCCAATTTCCCACCAACAACTCCCTAAGTGACCCTCCACTAGTGTCCAGGCCACTCTGGGCACCTTAAGTGAACCTGTACAAAAGCCACTGCACTTGTCACACACAAGCCCTGGAACTCCTGCAGGCTGTCTCCCCTCCACGCCCACCTGCCTTGATGTCTCAGCACTCCCTTCCTGTCACCCCAACCCTCCTGGCTCCATGCCTCAGCCCCCACCCCTTTCTCTGTGCTCAGACTGATGGCCAAGTTCTGGGGGCCCTGGCTCTGACCCTGCCATCTCCCTAGGATGTGACTTCTGAAGAGTGTCCTCTGTTTTCCCATCACGCCAACACCAGCCTCGCTCAAACTAGATAGAGGATGAGAAGGAATATCTTCCAGAAAATGTCCATTTATACTCAGCCTTCTAATTTCCATTTCCACCATGTGAAATTTTACCTATTCTTCAAGACGTAGCCCAACACCTCTTCACTCATGAGGGGCCTATGAATTCAAGAGTACATGGCCCCACTGAAGCCCTAAAATGCCACCAGACCTCTCAAGGCTTCTTTAATGAGCTCACACAGAACTTCTTGATCTCCTCTAAGCTGAAGTTTACAAAACATTCAAAAGGCTACAATGACCCAGTCACTTGTAACAGGGATTTTATTGGAAACCTGCAAACCTCCAAAGAGCAGGCACTTCTAAACACAAAGGAAGTTAATATCATTTATCTTAGGCTACAGTAAGAATTCTTGACTTTTCCTACCTTCATCATAAAGCTATCATTCCACAAATCCCCTCAAATAATTTTAGTTACAACAAACATGGATGATTTGCTTCTTGAAGACAATTAATATTCCCAAATATCATTAATACTTATAATTGGGAATGGATCCAATTCCCCTATACAAAGGAAAAGAATAAAACCATCAAACTCGGTGTGGCATGCAAGTTCTAAGATGATCCCCGATGACCCGTGGCCTTGTATAATGCCTTTCCCTTGAGTATGAATGGATGGACTATTGCTCCCATGGTCCGCTCCAGTGACATCATCTAGAAATGATGCTGCCCCAGCAACACCTTGACTGAAGCCTTGTGACACCCTGGCCAGGTGACCCTGCTAAGCCATGTCCAGACTCCTGACCCATGAAAACTGTGAGACAATAAACGGGTGCTGTGTTAAGCTATAAAGTTTGTGGTAATTTGCTGTGTGGCAATAGAAAACAAAATGTTATGGACTGAATGTTTGCGTCTTCCCAAAATTCGTATGTTGAAGCCCTAACCCTCAATGTGATGGTATTTGGAGATAGGACCTTTAAGAGATAATTAGGGGTAGGTTAGGTTGTGAAGGTGGGGCCCTCAGGATGGGATGGTGGCCTTATAGGAAGAGAAAGAGAAAGATCTCTCTCTCTCTCTTTCTCTCTCTCCCCACACACATGCACATACCATGTAAAGACACAGTGAGAAGTTGGCAGCCTCCAAGCCAGGAAGAGGGCCTTCCCCAGAACCTGACCATGGTAGCATCCTGATCTCAGACTCCCAGCCTCCAGAACTGTGAGAAAATAAATTTCTGTTGTTTAAGCTACCCAGGCCATGATATGTTGTTATGGCAGCCCGAGCTTACTTATACACCGATACATCCAGAGTGGGATACTGGATTATTGTTCTCAAATATCCACTCCCTGCCCACGTCTCCCCAGAAAGAGCAAACTTCCCTGCCCCTCCGATATAGAAATGCCAGCACCAGCACCAGCTCTTACAAGCGAGGGCCACATCAGAACGGATTGAAGGAGACTTTCAAAGCCCAGATGCCACAGTGCCTCCCCCCTGAGGATGCCTGCTCTAGTCCACTGAGCAACCAAGCGGAGTGGAGCACCTCCCTGCTCTGAAATGATCAGGTCTTAGTTTGAATTATTTTTTTGCTCAATTCTAGCTACCAGCAAGGATTATGCTGCATGTTCTGCCATCTCAGTAATTCTGCAGGTTTATTTTGTACCACTCCTGTGAGGAACAGGGTCACGAACCTAGTTAGCCGTGAAATTACCACATCTCATGAAACCTTTGTCTCATGTAATTTGCCAGTATCGTTATTCAAGGTCCACAGTTTACAAAGAATATGAAGAAATTGAAGAGGGTCAGAGAAGAGTAACATATAATTAAGTAGCTGTGAAAGAAAAGCCAAAAAAGAATGTGAAAGGCATGATATTGCTCAGAGAGAAGAGGCTTAACTTTTCAAGCACCTGCGAGTTGTTAGAAGGAAGCCAACCCACACTTTTCTCTACTTCCTCACTCAGCCTAAATAGAGGCGAGAGATAAAATTAGAAATGAGAAAGAACTTCCTGCTGTTTAGAGCGATGTAAGGGATAACAGACCACCAGGAAGTAATGGCATCTTTAGAGCAAAAGGCCTTCCCATTTGATTGGTACTGCTGCCTGGACACAGAGGCCTGGAACAAATGAGCTCTTTAAATCTTGTTCTCTGTGACCGAAAAGTCCTTTCACTGCCTAAAATCAAGAATTTTCTTCAGATCTTCAAATGTGGTTCAAAGGCAAATGGTACTGCAACATTTCAGGTAGTGAAGCAAGTCCTAGAATGCAGACTTGAAAGCCAATTCAATTATTTCACAAACATATGGCAGGCGTGGCCAATAGCTACAAAGGCACCAATTCACCACTAAGAAGCCAGTGTTCATAACACGTCTGGAGAAAGAACTGTTGTTGCAAAAATGGAGCAAATAATATTTTGAGCTGCCCAGAATGAAAAAGTCTATGGACCCCTGTCTTTCAAAACCTTTCAGACTGCAGACCTATGCTACACAAAATTCTTCCTTCAGTTTCATGGAGTGGCTGACCCTCCCCCTTTATCCCACTTCCATTTTCTTTTCTTTCAGCATGGTTTTCTTTGTCTGGGTCTCCCTGGGGCCACATGGCTGGGCTCACTCTGGTATGCAAGCCTCAGTCTTCTGTGTCCATCTCACCTCCAGTCTGGGAAACATACACATCTTCACAACCAGCCTGTGCATGGCTTCTGCCTCCTTCCCTCAGAACAATTTCCCAATCACCATTCCCCTCTCCCAACCGTTCACTTCCAGCCTATGGTTCTGTCTCCACGCACCAATGCGTCTAACTCAGAACATCCATAACCAACTTTCCTTTTCAACCAACTTCCTCCATGACAGAAAAAGAACTCTACAGCTTTCATTTGCTCATCGTACAGTAGCAAAACTGTAAAGCGACGACAAAGATAGCCCTGTGAAAAAACATTTATGTAAACTGTTTATAAATATTCTAAATAACTCATGAGTCAAAAAATAATCAAAGTTGAAATACACCACAGTCTGTTTTCCTGTGGTGTGTCTTTTCTTGATGCAAATTAGCTCATAGATGCTTGGTACCAAACTCATTTGTCCTGGCTCTGCCCTGTAAGATGCAGCCTCTGCCAGGGCTGTTTACTCTGAAATTAGGATAGTTACTAGACCTGCCACTGGATTTTGTCATTTAATGAGTTAATAAAGTAGCACATATATTATTAGAACATATTTTTAAAATATTTTGATTTTAAAATATTCTATAACAAGTGGTTTCCTTTGTAATCCTATATATTTTATTTCATGCATTTAAAAACCTTATTCTGAGAGGGGCTCCACAAGACTTCACTAGACTGCCATGCCAAAAGTTATGAACCCTGATTTAGAAGTTCCTTTAGTGCAGATCTTTTAGCGGTAAACTCCCAATTTTTTGTCTATCTGTAAATGTCTTACTTCACCTTCATGCTTGAAAAGTAGTTTTGCTGGACACACAATTCTAAGTTGACAGTTTGTTCTCTCAACAGTTTGAAGATATCCTTCCACTGTCTTCTGGCTTCCACTGTTACCATCAAGAGGTTGGCTGTCCTTGTAACTGTTGTTCCTTGAGGGGTGATGCTCTCCTCACTCTTTCAAGACATTTAAGATTGTCTCCTTGCCTTTGGTGTTCTGAAGTTTTTGCACGATATGTCTAGGAGTGGATTTCTTTTTATTTAACCTCTCTGGAATGTACTGTGCTTCTGAATCTGTGAACTTATGTTTTTCATTAGTTCTGCAAATTTTTAGCCAATATCTCTTCAAATATTGTCTCTCCTACATTCTCTCTGTCAAGGACTCCAATAGCCACATGCTGATCCTTCATTTTCCATCCTCCAAATCTCTTAGCTCTTCTTTCACATATTCCATACCTATGTCATTCAGTATTTAATTCTGAATAATTTCTTTAGGTATATCTTCCACATGACTAGTTTTCCCTGCACTATGTTTAATCAGCTGTCAAACATTTGCATTTGTTTAGAAAATTTTAATGGTTATATTTCATGTATTTAGAAGTTCTACTTTTATCTTTCCCCAAATATGACAGTTTGTTTCAGACAGTTTCTTGTTGCATGCTCCTCTTTATGATTCTGTCCATAATTACTTTAAATATTTCATATACAGATGTTCTAGAGTCCAAGATGTCTGGTGGAAGGAATGTATCTAAATCTGTCGTTGTTGTTTCCATTGACTCTCACTTATTGCACCTGGCTTTCTTTGATACTTGCATGCTTGGAAGTCTTTTGTTGTGAATGCCTTGCTTGATCTTAATCAGTGAGGTTCTCTGAACTTAAAATGAAGAAATTTTCTCTAAGAGAGATGTACTTCTGCCAGTAACCAGGGAGCACCCAGGATGTGAAAACACTGTGATCTCCAAGGGCCTCAGCTCATTGCTCAAGTGTGGCAATCTCAGTCTGAGCCCTCCCTACCCCACCTCACTGTGCAGTGGGCACTCATACTCAGAGCAACTGCCTGCTCCAGCCATGCATTGCTCTGACCCTGCTCCCTGCCACTCAGACTCCAGCCATCTGTCGTCTGGCCTTGGTTCATCCTGTATTTGTCTATTTGTTTGTTTGGGGGTGGGAAGGTGGACCTTAGAGACCTCCAATGCCTCAAGGAGCATGTCCTTTTTCCAAGGTCAGGGTGCCAGCAGATTCAGGGTCTGGCGAGGCCCCACTTCCTGATTTATAGACAGTCATCTTTTTGCTGTGTCCTCACATGGTGGAAGGGGCAGGGGAGCTCTCTGAAGTCTCATAAGGGCTCCACCCTCATGACCTAATCACCCCCCTGGAGGCTCCACTTCAAATACCATCACATTGGGGATTAGGATTTGACATATGAATTTTAGGGGAACACAAATATTCAGTCTATAACAACCAGGGTGTCATAGATGATTTTCAAGGAAAATATAAAATACTATAATTGATTCCCCCCAAAACAAAAAACCTAAAGATACCTGTAAACACCAAGAAATTGGGAAAGTGGTCAAATAGCTGCAAGCAAATTCTTCAAAAGCTTTAAAGTACAGAGATGTCTGACACTATTTATATTTTTTCTGAGCACAATGGAAAAAACAAGGAAATGTTCCAAAATCTTTTTACAAAGGTCAGCATAACAATTACAAGACTGTAAAATATCACAAGAATAGAAAACAGACCAATTCTACTTATAAACAGAGGTACATAATTTTTAAATAAAATAGAATTCAGCAGTACATTTAGAAGAATAAAGAGCAAGGCAAATGGGTTCACGTCAGGAATGAAAAGATGGTTCAGTAAGAAGAAATATAGTAATAAAATTAATCATATTAATATGACAAAAATGAAAATATGATCATTCAGTAGATGCATATAAGGCATTTGATAAAATTCAATCTCTATTTTTTTATGAAAAAAGAATTCTTTGCTTAATAGGACAAGATAAAGATGCCCACAACCACCACTTATATTTAAAGTTATTCTGAAAATATTAGTGGGGTATGCAGAATTATGAGATGGTCCTCAAGATCTCCACCACCTGGGATACTCATCCTATAGAATCCCCTCCCCTTGAGTGTGGGTGGGATTGTGAATATCATGGATTTCAGTCCCATGGTTAGGTTACACTATATGACAAAGGTGAAAGGCTTTTGCAGCTATACTCAGGTCCCAAATAAGTTTGTTATTGAGTTGATCAAAAGGAAGATCCTCCTGGGCAAGCCTGACCTCATCAGGCAAGCCTTTTGGATCTGGGCCCTTCCTGAAGTCAAAGATTTGAAGCACGAGGGAGGTTCTGCTGCTCGCCTTGAAGAAGTAAGCTGCCACGTTGCGAGAGGGCCTCTACAAGCTGAGAGCTTCTCCAGCTGACAGCTTGAAAGAAAACAGGGACCTCGGTCATACAACCACAAGAATGAATCCTGCCAACAACCTGAGGGAGTGTGGACGTGGATCTTTCCCTTGCCAAGCCTCTGGATGAGGATGCATCTGGCCTCACCTTGATTTCAGCCTTCAGACCCTGAGCAGAGGACCCAACTCATATGTTCCAGACTCCTGACCCATGGAAACTGTGTGATAACAAATCTGTGCTGTTTCAAGCCACTATGCTTATGGTAATTTGTTATACAGCAATAGAAAACTAATACACCTAGCTAATGAAATTAAACAAGGAAAAGAAAGAAAAGTTATAAATATGGGAAAGAGGGGGAAAAATTATTACTACTTGAAAATGATATGCTTATCTAACTATAAAACCCAAGGGAATTGATGGAAAAGAATAAGAAACCTTAAGAGAACTCAGTAAACCATCTGGTTAGAAAATCAATATATTAAAATATTATGAGTCGTTACACTTATTGAGCACCAACTGCATGCCAGACACCTACTAAGGTTTTATACTTTAACTCTTTGTATCCTGACAACTCTAAAAGGCATGTGTGATTTTTGTGCCCCAATGCATAGATGATAAAATTAAAGCACAAAGAAGTTAAGTGACTCACCCACATTATAGTGTTACAATAGAAACTCATAAACTACAGAAAACATGGCTTTCCTATATGCATGCAAGCAAAGACTAGTTAGAAAAGAGAATAAAATTAAAGATCCCATTTATAACAGCAAGCAAAAAAATAGAATGTCTTAGGACAGACTAATACAAAATGAACAAGAGCAATACCAAGAAAATCTTAAACATCTACCGAGAACATAAAAGACGTCATTATTAGATGCAAAAAACCATTCACTTTTTTTTTAATAGAAAGTCCAAATAATGCATAAATTCTGTGCAATTCTAATTAAAATACTAAAAAGGGGAAAAAATCTATTCAATAAAAAGTGTTGGGACAACTGGTTAGCCACTTGCAAAGAAATGAAACTTAACGTCTACCTCACTTTTTATACCAAAATAAATTCCAGAGGAATCAAAGAGTAAAACATAAATTAAAACACGAACATCCCAGAAGAAATTGAGAGCATTTTTTAAAGCAACCTTGAAAAGAATTCAGTGTTTTGAGGCATGACACAGAATCAAGAGTCCTAAAAGAAAAGATTAACGAATTTTAAATGTTTACGTTAAAAGAAAAAAACACCTGTATGTGGTAGACTGGATCTTTGCTCTTGATCCCAGAGCCTCCTCATATTAGAAGTACAAGTCCCTGCCTTTGACGTGTGATGTGGAAGCCTCCCGAGAGAGTGGGTAGAGAACCCGTCCTCATCGCTGTTGGGCTTGGCCGTAGGATTTGCTTGGCCACGCTGGGTGCAGGCGGCCATCACTCTCAAGGCCTCAGGGGCATTACATGTTGCCACTCACTCAACATCTCATATTGCCTGTCACCCTCTGCGCTCCCGCTCCTGGCCACAAGAAGAACCCAGTCCAGAGGGCCACCCCAGAATGGACACATGGCACAGACCCAAACCCAACCGAAGCCTCCAGCTCAAAGCGGGGCCACCGCTGCTGACCTGCAAACCCAGAGGAGAATATAAAGGCTGGCTATTGCCAACCACTGAGTTTTGGGTTGCTTCTTTATGTAGCATAATCATGGCAGGAGCCAACAAACATATTTGTGGTTTAAAAAGAACATAAAATCAAAGACCAATTACAAGTGGGAAAATTACTTACAATACATTCAATAGACAAAAGGTTGATTGTCTTAATTTACAAAGAGTTCACGTAAATTAATGAAAAAGGAACCACTCAATAGAAAAAATGGCTAAGGACTATGAATAGAATATTCACATTTTTAATGGACAATAAACATATAAAGGGATGCTTAAACTTACTCCAGTTTTTTGAAAAGAAGCCAAAACAACAAGATAAATATTTTTTTATCAATCAGACTGCCAACATTTTGGTGAAGTTTGATAAAACCCAGTGCTGGCAAGGACAGAGGGAAAAAAGTTCGTCTCTAACATTATTGGTGTTGGTATAAATTGATGTAGCCTTCCTTGGGGGCAATTTCATAAATCTCTCAAAATAGAAAGCGCACATATTCATGCTGAATGAGTTCACTACTAGGAATTTAGCCTATGGATAGACTACCAGAGGTATACCAAGTCATTTACACAAGGATGTTTACTGCAAAACCCTGTACCTACTGGGTAACAATAAAGGGCAGTTAAATAAACTTCAATATTTACATACAATGTGAATACACGCATTACAAAATTTGAGGTAGATGTGTTTATGCTGATGAGGGCCAATCTCAGAGATAAATAACTGACGAACAAGACATAGTTCAGTGTGCACAGATAATCCCCCCATGTGTATGAACAAAAAGAAATGGACGGATGCTAGTACATACATAAATGTTTCTCTCTGGAAGGATACACATGAAACTTAATGGGAAACTGGATTAGCGAGGAGGTGAAGGGAAACTTGCTGTTTTTTTTTTTTTTCCTCTGCTGAGGAAGATTCACCCTGAGCTAACACCTGTGCCAATCTTCCTCTATTTTGTATGTGGGTCACTGCCACAGCATGGCTGACAAGTGGTGTAGGTCCAAACCCACGAACCTGGGCTGCCAAAGTGGAGTGTGCCAAACCCAACCACTACACCACAGGGCCAGCCCTGAAACTTGCTTTTAAAAGTGTAGCTTTCTGTAATATTAATCCTTAATCTGTGCACGTATTATGTCATGAATATTTTAAACTATACATACCATTTGAACCTGTAATTCCACTTCTAAGAATTCCAAGTATCAATCAAAGTGTTATTTAAAATTTTGAAAATGGGAAAAGACCTGGGTGTTCAGCAAGAGTGAACTGCTTATATTTGTCGGGTCTTTCCCAATTGCCGCCATTAAATCATATGATGGAAGAATATTTAATGCCATGTAGAAACGTTCACACTGCATAAAAGAAAAAGAAGAAGAAAAGAAAAAGCAAGCTCCGAAGTGGTTTGGAGGGTAATTTCCCTTATATCAAGTAAATAAATACAAATGCCAACACACAAATACATAAACCAGCAAATCCCAAAGACACCTGTGGTTCTCTCCGGACAGAGGGATTTTGACTTCCTCCTTGCACTTTTCTATTCCCATGTTTTATACAGAATAGAGTACACACTTTATTAGGGGCCGGCCCCGCGGCTTAGCGGTTAAGTACGCACGCTCCGCTGCTGGTGGCCCAGGTTCGGATCCCGGGCGCGCACCGATGCACCGCTTCTCCGGCCATGGAGACAACTTCTCCACATACAGCAACTAGAAGGATGTGCCGCTATGACATATAACTATCTACTGGGGCTTTGGGGAGAAAAAAATAAATAAATAAAATTATAAAAAAAAAAACTCAAGCTAACGACAGCTGGATCGGCCTTCTAAGGGGGAGGCATACCCACGGAGGTGGTAGACAACTTCCTGTAATGCTCCCTTCCACAGGTGGGGGAGGAGGATGAGGCCCGACAAATCTCAATGCTTGCACTGTAGGGCCCTTTGCTTCAGAACAGACGTCAAGGGTCTCTGCAGACTTATGGCTGCAGGGCTGAGAAGGGGGGCAGGGAACCAGAATCCCAGTACTCTGATGGGGGTTTAAGGCTGACTGACAAGGTGCGGGGGAAGGGGAGGACATGGAGGCCTGGTCTGCCCAGAAAGGTGCCAGCCAGGTGGCCATGGACAATTCCATGTGGGCTGCTGCTCTTTGATGGAGAATAATAAGAATTTACGACATAAATGCAAGTTTCAAAGATGAATTCCAACCTGCACCCAAATGTATGCAAGAGCCTTCTGCCCCCTCCTTCTGTCAACCCAACATGGGAAAGAATATATGAAGTGGGCAGGTACATTGCCCAGTTTGGAAAAAAATATTACATAAACCCTTTGCAAATCATTTTGATTCTGTTCTTTTAGAAGTCTCTTCTTTGCACAACAATAAAAACAATGTATTTGCTGATACAGAACATTAATTCCATTAAAATCGCATTAAGTGTAATGAAAAGCTATCAGAGTATAATTATGCAAGTGAATTCACAGACCCACATCAACTTTTAAATCCACTGGAATTACAATAGGAAGTGAACCTGTCTGGTAGACAAAGTGCTCCTTCATTTCCAAATGATTATGAATAAAGGCCCACTGTTCTAACATTATAAACCACACATTATTTATGCAACTCCAAAATCTAGGACTGCTGCTTAAAGGTGCCTTTGCCTGGATTTTCCCAGGGCCATCCAGTTCTCTAGCCAGACGCTGTGCTCCTGAATCCTGTGTCTTCTGAGTTAATCTCGCCCCAATGCACACTCCCTTCTCTGAACTCCTGCCCCTGGAGCCAGCTGAAGGGCCCCCTGAATACACATATGTTCACATTTGTCCCTCAGAGCGCCCTCTGCAGTCCAGACCTGGCCACTGCGGGGCCCAGAGGCTGCCCTCCCTCCCTGGGCGCCATGCTGCCGTGCTTGGGAGCCCCTCTCTTCTGCTCTCTAACTCCACACCAGCCTTGGCCCTCCTCAGCTGCCCAGGCCACACACAGAGACTTGGGTGCAGAATGAGTCTTCTGTTCTGACACATAGCGAGGTCCTGGAAGGAGGCAGAGGGCCAGGAGGACAGGGGAGGAAGAGGGCAGGGGACTTCATTCCTGTGAGAAGGCACCAGGAGCGCATCTTGAGCTGCTGACCAACCCATGGGTGTGAGGACCATCCCAGCTGATGACCATCCAGTTGAAGTGACTCACACTGGGACACTGGGATTCTACCTAGGCCCCTGGTCCTCACTCATGGCCTATGTCCACCCACGGGTTTAGACACTTCTATGACCCCCAGAGGCCGGGGGACCTGGACAACTTGTGCCACACTGGTGGCATGAACGGAACCTCTCCCTCTGACCAAGTGGCCCTGGACAGATGCAGTGACCTCCCCAAGAGGACAGCAGGGGCCAGCTCCCCTGTAACAGCCATCTCCATTCGCCAGTCCCACCACCCTTTCCCTGCATCCACTTCCTCCAGAACTCCCATGTCCGGGTCAGCAGCAGCCTCTGGGTCACTGAGTCCAGGGAACCCCCTTCAGCCCTCATCGTGCCACTCCTGCCTTTCCAGATCACCCTGCTGCCTTGGCTGCCCCCCCACAACCCCTGCAGCCACCCCTTAGCAGGAGCTCCCTCACCCCTGCCAATCTCCCCATCCCTTCTCCTCCCCTTCACACAAGGTCTATCCTGGGAGAGCTATTCCTTCCTGCCCTCCAACCTTCAGTTTGCATCTAAACCCCTTCCCCCAACCTCTCTTTCTTCCAGGTCCTTGTGTACACGCACGGGCCTAGTGGAAACCTGCTGGATGCCTCATCAGTAGGTCTGACTCAATATGGCCAACTGCACCATCATGCCCCCATGGCCAACTGGGACATTCCCTACCCGGTCAGAGGCCCACCATTCCCACAACTGTGCCTCTCAAAAATCCAGAGTTACCCCCACTTCCCTCCCTGACTCCACTTCACTCTCAAATCCCATCCAAGGCAGGTGTATCCTACTGTCCAACTCACACTAGACCTCACCCCCCAGCTCCTCCCTCCACCCCACACTTGGCTACTCCGCTGTCACCTCTCGCCTGAACTACGGCAACAGCCCTACAATGGGTTTCCCTGCCCTCACTCCCTTGATAAACAATTTTGCCATATTTGCTTCATATCTTTTTCTTTGCTTTTTAAGATAAATTACATACATTGTGACATTTCACCTCTAAATCTTTCAATATGCATATCTAAAAAATAAGGATATTTTTCTATATAACCACAAAGACATCAATACATTTGGAAATTACTAAATATTAATAAAATATCTTAATATTATATAAAACCCAATCCTTATTCAAATTTTCCAGACTGTCCCCAAAATAACTTCTTACAGTTGATTTGTTCCAGTACCTAGTAATCAGGAATGTACAGACAGCTTTATTTCTGTTAGGTAGCTTTAAATTTTCAGTTCATTCTTTAACCTATATAACTCTAGTTTTCAGTCAAGAGTAATCGTTGTTAGTGCTGTCAAGTCGATTCCAACTCCTGGTGACCCTGTGTACAGCAGAGCAGAACCCCGCCCAGTCTTTTTGTGCCATCCTCTCACCTTCCAGCGCTATATCAGACAATGCCCTGCTGCTATTCACAAGGTTTCCATGGCCAATTTTTTCGGAAATGGGTGGCCAGGTCCTTCTTCCCAGTCTGTCTTAGTGTGGAAGCTCCACTGAAATCTGTCCACTATGGGTAACCCTGCTGGTATTTGAAATACCAGTGACATAGCTTTCAGCATCGCAGCAACACACAGCCACCACAGTATGACAACTGACAGATGGTTAATGTGGGTCCCTGACTGGAAATGAACCTGGGCTGTGGTGATGAGAGCACTGAATCTTAACCACTGGACCACGAGGGCTGGCCCAAGAATAAACAGCAGGGCCGGCCCCATGGCTTAGCGGTTAGGTGCGCGCGCTCCACTACTGGCGGCCTGGGTTCGGATCCCAGGCGCGCACCAACGCATTGCTTCTCCGGCCATGCTGAGGCCGCGTCCCACTTACAGCAACTAGAAGGATGTGCAACTGTGATGTGCAACTATCTACTGGGGCTTTGGGGAAAAAAAAGGAGGAGGATTGGCACTGGATGTTGGCTCAGAGCCGGTCTTCCTCAGCAAAAAGAGGAGGATTAGCATGGATGTTAGCTCAGGGCTGATCTTCCTCACAAAAAAATAAAAAAGAGTAAATAGCATCTGTTAAAGCCCCTACAAAGTAAACATGAGTTTTAACACAATTATGCTTTCTTCCCTTCGTCTCATCACACTTCTCATTCTTTGTTAATAACATAATCTGGAATTTTAGGCGCAAACTATACTTATATTTTTGATACTATATTCAGTTTCTTTTGATATTAACTTTTTTCACACTTTGAATTTTAACTAGTTTCAGTCCCCCACATTAGTTCTTTTATCCCACAATTTCACCAACTTGAGCTGCTGACTCTATAGTTCAAACCACTGAAGTAATTATTCTTCCGACGAGGTTTGACAACCTGGAGGCTCCTGCATACCTGAGCATGTCTTCAGCCACTCCTGCCACCACGGATTTCCTGACGGCTCCCTTGTCATCATGCAGAAGGGCAGCTCGAGACCTCGAGTCACACACCGTCCCCTCAACAACAGCACCTGCCTCGTGGTGCCTTCTGGTCTTTCACTTACAGCAGAGAACTCCAAGGCCTGCCTGATTTGAGATCTTTGGCTGAAAACAGGTTTTCTACCTGGATGCTTGTGCAACCATAATCTTGAATTTTACATCTATCATTTCCTTCTCTTTCTCTCTGAAACTTTTTTCACATACTTGTGTTTATCTATACAAGATAGTGTTTGGATTAGCTTGTTCCAGGACTTCATAGACATGGTATCACAGGGAAGCTGTTGTGTTTTTCACGCGTGTCTCAGACAGAGAGAATAGGCTCATGCACCATGAGCATCTCTCACTCCCTGCAGGGCTGCTCTAGTGGAGACCAATGCCCCATGAGCAGCCTGAAAGCAACAGAGGACCAGAGGCAGTGGGCCTCAGGCAGACAAATCCGAAATGGGCTTTGTAACAGCTCCCAAGGGCCCCCAGAATCCAGCACGGTCACCCACAGTGGTCAACTTGACAACACACCTTGTATTGACTGTCCTTCCCTCCCTGGCTCACTCTCCATAGCTCACTCATGCTCCCTGCAATACTGAAAGCTCCCAGATAACTGCCCACATGCTAGCCCTGGTCTCAGTCTCTGCTTTCAGGATAATCCAGGATAAGGAGATTCATGTTTCTAACTCATCTACCATGTTGTTGCATGTAGCTATAGTTTATTCACTTTCACTGCAATACAACAGTCCACTACATTAAAACAGACCATTTATTAACATCCCATTCTTCTGCTGATGAACATCTGCATTGTTTCCCATTTTTGCCATCATGTACTATACTTTTATGAATATCATCGTGCAGGTGAGCAAGAGTTTCTGTAAGGTGTATGCTTACAAGCAGAATTACTGGGTCAGAGAGTATGCAAACGTTCAACTATATAAAGGAATGCCAAGTTGTATTCCAGTGTATTCCACAGTGATAACACCAGTTTGGATTCCCAGCAGAAATATTCTCCTCATCCATACCCTCTCCAAAGTGGTATTGTCAAAGTTCTTAATTTTGGCCCATCTAGTAGGTGTAAATGGTATCTCTTTGTAGTCTAACTTTGCATCCATGAGAACTTGCGCATCTTTTCACATGTTTATTGACCATGCGGAAGTCCACTTCTGTGAAATGCCTGCTTAAGTATTTTGGCCATTTTTCTTTTGAGTTTTGTGTCTTTTTCCCATTGATTGGTGGGAGTTCATTACACAAAGTCATAACCAATTATGTGCACTGCAAATCTCTTCTTCCACTTGTCTTTTTACTTTCTTTATCACGTCTTTCAACAAAAAAAAAGTTTAATTTAAATATAGTTAGACTTTTCAAACATATTTTTTAGCTGTGGCATTTTTGTGGCTTGTTTTAAAAAATCTTCCCAAATCTGTGATGAAAAAGCATTCTTTTTTTTTTTTTTTAATTTTTTGTTTATTGCAGTAACATTGGTTTATAACATTGTAAAAATTTCAGGTGTACATCATTGTACTTCTATTTCTGCATAGATTACATCATGTTCACCACCAAAATACTAATTACAACCCATCACCACACACATGTACCGAATTATCCCTTTCACCCTCCTCCCTCCCCCCTTCCCCTCTGGTAACCACCAATCCAATCTCTGTCCCTATGTGTTTGTTTATTGTTGTTATTATCTACTACTTGATGAAGGAAATCATACGATATTTGACCTTCTCCCTCTGACTTATTTCACTTTGCATTATACCCTCAATGTCCATCCACATTGTCACAAATGGCTGGATTTCATCATTTCTTATGGCTGAGTAGTATTCCATTGTGTATATATACCACATCTTCTTTATCCATTCATCCCTTGATGGGCACTTAGGTTGCTTCCAAGTCTTGGCTATTGTGAATAACGCTGCAATGAACACAGGGGTGCATGTACCTTTGCAAATTGGTGTTTACAAGTTCTTTGGATAAATACCCAACAGTGGAATAGCTGGATCATATGGTAGTTCTATCCTTGCTTTTTTGAGGAATCTCCATACTGTTTTCCATAGTGGCTGCACCAGTTTGCACTCCCACCAGCAGTGTATGAGAGTTCCCTTCTCTCCACATCCTCTCCAACACATGTTGTTTCCTGTCTTGTTGATTATAGCCATTCTGACGGGCGTGAGGTGATATCTCATTGTAGTTTTGATTTGCATTTCCCTGATAGTTAGTGATTTTGAACATCTTTTCATGTGTCTGTTGGCCGTCTGTATATCTTCTTTGGAGAAATGTCTGTTCAGGTCTTTTGCCCATTTTTTAATTGGGTTGTTAGTTTTTTTGTTGTTGAGATGCATGAGTTCTTTATATATTTTGGAGATTAAGCCATTATCAGATGTATGGTTTGCAAATATCTTCTCCCAATTGTTAGGTTGTCTTTTCGTTTTGTTGATGGTTTCCTTTGCTGTGCAGAAGCTTTTTAGTTTGATGTAGTCCCATTTGTTTATTTTTTCTATTGTTTCTCTTGCCCGGTCAGATGTGGTGTTTGAAAAGATGTTGCTAAGACCGATGTCGAAGAGCGTACTGCCTATGTTTTCTTCTAGAAGCTTCATAGTTTCAGGTCTTACATTCAAGTCTTTAATCCATTTTGAGTTAATTTTTGTGTATGGTGTAAGGTAAGGGTCTACTTTCATTTTTTTGCATGTGGCTATCCAGTTTTCCCAACACCATTTGTTGAAGAGACTTTCTTTTCCCCATTGTATGTTCTTGGCTCTTTTGTCAAAGATTAACTGTCCATAGATGTGTGGGTTTATTTCAGGGCTTTCGATTCTATTCCATTGATCTGTGTGTCTGTTTTTGTGCCAGTACCATGCTGTTTTGGTTACTATAGCTTTGTAGTATATTTTGAAATCAGGGAGTGTGATACCTCCAGCTTTGTTCTTTTTTCTCAGGATTCCTTTAGCTATTCGGGGTCTTTTGTTGTTCCATATAAATTTTAGGATTCTTTGTTCTATTTCTGTGAAAAATGTTGTTGGCACTTTGATAGGGATTGCATTGAATCTATAGATGGCTTTAGGAAGTATGGACATCTTAACTATGTTAATTCTTCCAATCCAAGAGCACGGAATATCTTTCCATTTCTTTGTGTCTTCTTCAATTTCTTTCAGAAATGTTTTATAGTTTTCAGTGTACAGATCTTTCACCTCTTTGGTTAAGTTTATTCCTAGGTATTTTATTCTTTTTGTTGCAATTGTAAATGGGATGGTATTCTTGATTTCTCTTTCTTCTACTTCGTTGTTAGTGTACAGAAATGCAACTGATTTTTGTATGTTGATTTTGTATCCTGCAACTTTACCATATTCGTTTATTACTTCTAAAAGTTTTCTGGTGGATTCTTTAGGGTTTTCCATATATAAAATCATGTCATCTGCAAATAGTGACAGTTTCACTTCTTCCTTTGCAATTTGGATCCCTTTTATTTCTTTCTCTTGCCTGATTGCTCTGGCTAGGACTTCCAATACTATGTTAAATAGGAGTGGTGACAGTGGGCATCCTTGTCTGGTTCCTGTTCTTAGAGGGATAGCTTTCAGTTTTTCACCATTGAGGATGATATTAGCTGTGGGTTTCTCATATATGGTCTTTATTATGTTGAGGTACTTTCCTTCTATCCCCATTTTATTCAGAGTTTTTATCATAAATGGATGCTGTATCTTGTCAAATGCTTTCTCTGCATCTATTGAGATGATCATGTGATTTTTGTTCTTCATTTTATTAATGTGGTGTATTACGTTGATTGATTTGCGAATGTTAAACCATCCCTGCATACCTGGAATAAATCCCACTTGATCATGGTGTATAATCTTTTTAACGTGTTGTTGTATGCGATTTGCTAGTATTTTGTTGAGGATTTTCGCATCGATGTTCATCAGTGATATTGGCCTGTAATTTTCTTTTTTTGTGTTGTCCTTGTCTGGTTTTGGTATCAGGGTAATGTCAGCTTCGTAGAATGAGTTAGGGAGCTTCCCCCCCTCCTCAATTTTTTGGAAGAGTTTGAGAAGGATAGGTATTAAGTCTTCTTTGAATGTTTGGTAGAATTCACCAGGGAAGCCGTCTGGTCCTGGACTTTTATTTTTGGGGAGGTTTGTGATTACTGTTTCGATCTCCTTACTGGTGATTGGTCTATTCAAATTCTCTACTTCTTCTTGATCCAGTTTTGGAAGGTTGTATGATTCTAAGAATTTATCCATTTCTTCCAGATTGTCGAATTGGTTGGCATATAGCTTTTCATAGTATTGTCTTATAATCTTTTGTATTTCTGAGGTGTCTGTTGTAACCTCTCCTCTTTCATTTCTGATTTTACTTATTTGTGCCTTCTCTCTTTTTTTCTTGGTGAGTCTAGCTAAAGGTTTGTCAATTTTGTTGATCTTTTCAAAGAACCAGCTCTTGGTTTTATTAATTTTTTCTATTGTTTTTTTGGTCTCTATTTCATTAATTTCTGCTCTGATTTTTATTATTTCCCTTCTTCTACTGATTTTGGGCTTTGTTTGTTCTTCTTTTTCCAGTTCCTTTAGGTGCATTGTTAGATTGTTTGAGATTTTTCTTTTTTGTTGAGATAGGCCTGTATCGCTATAAACTTCCCTCTCAGAACCGCTTTGAAAAAGCATTCTCTTACATTTTATAGATTATTCTAAAAGTTCTAACATCTTGCCCTTTAAACTACCTGAAACTGATTATCCTGTATGGATAATCAATAGTTCCAGCTCCATTCTGCTCCTGATTGGCCATGCCATCTCCACCACTTAGCACTTAGCACAGTTTCACCAATCTGTTTCAGGGTTCCATATTACGTTTTACTCATCGCCTTGTCTACTCTTGCCCCTATGCTTAATTTCCATAGCTTTAAAACGGTACCTGGTAGCATAAATCCCCCAATTTCTTCAGCAGTCTCTTGACTTCTCCTGGCCTATAGCTCTTTCACAGAATTTTATAACTAGATTGTTAAATCTGACCCTCCTCCCCCAAAAAACTCCTGTTGGGAATTTTAATGGAATACATTGAATCTAAGTCAGAAAAAAAATTGTCATTTTCCCAATATTGAATCTGCCTAGCCCTATGAATATGGTATATTTCTCCATCTATTTAGGTCTTCTACAACATCTTTGAATAAAGTTTTATAATTTTCTGCATACAACTTTTAGACTTCTTTTGTTAGATGTATTTCTGGGTTCCTTATTTTTGTGCTTTGTAATGATGCCTTTTTAAAAGTTATATTTTGTTTGTAGCTGAAGCATAAAGATACAATTAGTTTTTCGTATATTAATCTTCCGGTGAACCACCTTGCTAAACTTTTATTATTTCTAATCGTTTGTTTGTAGATGTCTTGTTCCTGACTTTAAAGGGCATTTTTATGTTTTTCTAGGCATTTGTCCACAATATCTGACTTGCCAAATGTACAGGCTCTTATCAACGTTTTTATATCTTCTGAATCTGTAATCACATCCTCATTTTCATTCATAGTAGTGGTTAATTGTACCTTCTTTCTTTTGTTCTTGTTCATTCTTACTGTTTGTCTATTTTGATAAGATTTTTTAAAGAACCACCCTTTGGCCTCATTGATTCTCTTTATTGTAGCTTTGTTTTCTATTTCTTTAATTTCTGTTCTTATCTTTGCTTTCTTTGAATTTATTTGTTCTTTTTCTAAGTTAACTTGCAGACTTAATTCATTCATTTTCAGCCTTTCTTCTTTCTAAGTGCTTCAAGCTATTTTCATTATAATTTCTTCTTTGACTAATCATTTATAAAAATGAGTTTTTTAAATTTCCAAATATGTTGGTGCCATTTATCTTTTTATTATTGATTTCTAACTTAATTAAATTGTGGTCAGAGAATGTGATATCTTTCATATTCATTCTTTGAAGTTTTTTGATACTTGCTTTATGGACTACTACATAATCAATTAAAAAACATATCCCATGTTTGAGAACATTTCTAAGCTGCAGAATTTGATATATGTCAATTACATCAACCTTGTTAATTGTGTTCTTCAAATTATAATATTATTTTTAATTTTCTGTCTGATGGATCTATCAATAATTGATATGTGTTGAAACTTCCCACCTTGATGACAGATTGGTCAATTTCTCTCTCCAGTTCGACAAATTTTTCTTTACATACTTTGCAGTTATTTTATTAAAGTTTATAAGCATAGAATTGTATCTGCCTGGTGTGTGTAATGGCCCTCTCCCTAATAATCCTTTTCAACTTAAAGTCTATTTTGTCTGAAATTAAAATAGCTCTTCCAACATTCTTGTGGTTAATATCAGCCTAGCTCATCTTTTATATCCTTTTACTTTCAACCTTTCCACTCCTGTGTGTTTAAGATGTGTCTCTTGAAGGCATGCAACTGGGTTTTGTTTTTCAATTTGATCTGACAATCTATGTCTTTTAACAGGTAAGTTCATTCCATTTACATTACTGAGATCACAGAAATATTTGGATTTGTTTCTATCTTTTTATTTTTTATATTATTTATCTCACTTTTTCTATATTTTTCATCCTCTTTCTTGCCTTTTAATTTTTGATTGAAAGCCTTTTATTTCATTTTTTTCTTTCTACCAATGGAGAATTTAGAGTCTGTTTCTTTTTTTTTTAGTGATTTCACCCTGAAACTTTACCACTCATATGTATTTAATAAGGTCTAAAATTAAACAACAAATAACCATCTCCTCCCGTTTCTAGAGCCATGTTTTCTTCCAGATTATTGAGGATACCAATTTCCTAAAATTCTCATCTGGATAATCCACTACACGTTTTGTGTTTTCTACATGCTGCTCCCTTTTCCTTCTTCTACAATACAGTCATAGACCACATTGTTTGATTTCCCTTCTTTACTTATTTATTAATAAGATGAAAGGTGAATGAACTCATTATGAGTACATTGACCTTGGTCCTGCTTTTTGTTTACTTGTCTGGTAATTATATCCCTTTCTTGGATCTATTATTTCAATATAGGTTTATGTCCACAGCTCCCTCAGAGTTTATCAAAGGCATTTATCTGGTATAGCAGATTATTTTCAAATGATCTCTCTCCCTTCACCCCCCACTGTCTGTTTCTCTGGATTTTTTTTTCTTTTTTGGTAAGGAAGATTGGCCATGAGCTAACATCTCTTGCCAATCTTCCTCTTTGCTGAGAAAGATTGGCCCTGAGCTAACATCTGTGCCCATCCTCCCCTGTTTTGTATATGGGGCACCACCACAGCATGGCTTGATGAGCAGTGTGTCGGTCCATGCCCGGGATCCAAATCTGCAAACCCCAGGCCACCAAAGCGGGTGCATAAACTTAACCACTATGCCACCAGGCCAGCCCCTGTTTCTCTGGATTTTTGATCTAAAAGCATTACACAAGAATCTACAATTTCCAAAATACACTGTAACCAGGGTTCACCAATCACAACCCCTACATACAGTACTTTGCTCATGAACCATCTCTTCCCCTTTTCCTATCGAACTTTATTACAGCTTTTAAAACTTTGCCTAGACTTCCTAAAATGATGATGACCCAGAGAAATGTGGAAGAGTGAATGGATGGAGAGCACCTGGTTAGCTTCGGGTTCTAGAGTAAAACTCGAGGGACAACTCTTGCCATAGACTTTCACGATGATTACCTCATTAAGCATCAACTGTGAGGTGCACATTGTCTCCCTTGTTACAGACAAAGATAACAAATCTCCAAGATCTGAAACAACCTGTTCGAGGAAACAGATCTAGTAAATTGTAAAGTCAACACTGAGGAGCCTAACCAATTCCATGAAAGAGTCAATACTGGTAAAGCACAAAGCTATACCATAGAAATGACTCCACACTGAAGAAAGATGACTTTAAGTCTCCAGGCCTATGTGCAATAATCAGAGTGAAAAAAGAAACTTTCATGTGGGTAAAATATATAAGTAGTGTATGTTATCTTGCAAATATAATTCATGGCTATTTTCCATAAAAATCATCTCAAATCAAGATTTGATTTTCTCTAATAGCTCTAGTCTGAAACGAATAGCTATGAACAGGAGTGAAAAGAAACATGCATTCACTGCTTTAATTGCATTTTCTGCAAAACTCTGCAGTTCTATTTTTAATATTTGATTATGCCATCAATAGAGCTATATTCCACAAAAGCAATTATGTTTTGCTCAGCAAAATATCAGAATGGAATAATATGTGGCACACTAACAACTGGTAAGAATAGAAGCAATTTAGAACATTTTAGAATAATGATTGGGATAATTTATTCAGAATTTACAGCAAACACATTTTAAAGACCATCATGGAGTCTACTGCAAAGTTTAAGTTATGCACTATACAAACTAAAAATGCACAAGGAGCTCAGTATTTTATCAAAACATTAATAACAGCATTCTAAAAACCTAAGCTTTTATCAAACACTTCCTACTCACCAGCTCTCTCCATGTATAAAAGCAGCACTTAACTTAATGTGCTTTCCTTTCCTTTAAGAGCTTTGTCCAAATGTCTATCAAGTAATGAAGTGGAATCATGCAGCTAACACAGGAAAGGAAAACAGGTGGCAACCCCCTCCCATGACCAAGAGAGATGATGCTCATCTGTCACAGCACCACTCCTCGCCAAGTGCAGATGTGACCTTAGAATCCTCCCTGACATAGTGTTTCAGGCACCATTACTTAGAGTTTGTGATGGTAGGTCATATCGCACCTACATGAAGTTCCTACATGAATAGGCTAGGGCAGTTAAGAGGATGCAATTATGCTCAATTTATGCTTCTAAAAGGCAGTTCATGGTTGTACAGGTCTTCCACGTCAGACAGGATGGAGTAGTTAGCAGCACATCAGTGTTCCCATCAAGAACCACTGGAAAAGCTAGATAAAATATAGATATCAACTTTTTGAAAGCAGCTGAGAACAATAAAAATCAGAGCAGCTGATATCAGGGGCGAACCTCCCTCCTAGAGGAGAGCTAACCCTACAGCTTCTTTTATCCTAGAAGCGTTGGCCAATTTGGGGCACAAGTAGGAGCCTGAGAACCCCAGCATGGCTTTAGGTGGAGACTTGGGGTTCAACCACAGGGTTGGTTTTCCCCTCAGGACATTTTTCAAATTCTGAGGGTAAACTACATAAATCTTAACAAAAAGCCACTAAAAAGCAGAGTGAAGACAAACATTATACTTGGGAAACCCCAGGGGAAGGCTGTGAAGAATACAAAAGACTCTCATTTGAAAACCTTAAAAGGCAAGAACAAACAAGAACAAGACTACATCTCACCCAGGCTGCAAACCAGCTCTGACTCAGCAAGTCCCTGGCTGGATGAAAGTGACACCCACCAGAAAATCCAGATAATGAAGTTAGCTGACCGACTTCTAAACAATTATGTCCAAGAAAACAGAAAAAGATGAACAAAATAAATGAAAAGAAGAATGTAACCAGAAAATTATAATCTTTAAAAATAATCAAAAAGAAAAAATGTAGGGCCAGCCTGGTGGCCTAGTGGTTAAGTTTGGTGTGCCCGGCTTCAGCATCCCAGGTTCGGTTCCCAGGAGCAGACCTACACCACTTGTCAGCAGCCATGCTGTGGCAGCAACCCACACACAAAATAGAGGAAGACTGGAAACAGATGTTAGCTCAGGACAAATCTTCCTCAAGCAAAAAGAGGAAGATTGGCAACAGATGTTAGTTCAGGGTGAAGCTTCCTTAGCAAAAAAAAGAAAAAACGTAGAACTAAGAAAACAATATCCAAATTAACAACTTAATAGAGTTTAACAGCATCAGACACAGCAGAAGATATGACTAGTAAACTAGAAGACAGGTCAATTAAAACAAATACCCAAACTAAAACATACAAGAGAAAAAGAATCAAAAAGAGTATTAGAGAAATTAGTAGGACATAATGAAAAGGCCTAACATGTGTGATTCAAGTCCCAGAGAGAGAAAAAGAGAAAGGGTAGAAGAGATAATGGCCAAGAATTTTCCAAAACAAATAAAATATCAAAGCACAAATTATTCAAGACACTCTGCAAAGACAAGCTGGCTAATTATTAAAAAAACAGAGAGGAAAAGCTAAAGAGAAGGGAAAATGTTAAAAGCAGTAAAGGGGTGGAACCAGGCACATACACATACACATTACCTTCAAAGAAGTAACAAAAAGAATGAAAGTCAATTCTAACAGAAATGATAGAAACCACTTGTAGAGTCCTGAAAGACAATAACTGCCAACCTAGAATTCTATAACGAAGAAAACATCCTTCAAAAAATGAAGGTGAAATAAAGACTTTTTCAGACAATCAAAGCAGGGTTTGTCACCAGCAAATCTACACTAAGACAAGCTTAAGGAAAATGACCCAGAGAGAAGCTCAGATAATCAGGAAGGAATAAAGACTGATGGAAGAGATGAATGAACATTGACTTCAATCGAACTTTGGAAGCTATGAAAAAGACAGGCAGGTGACACTGATTTAGCAGAATTGAGAAAGATGGATCCCAAAGCTGTAGAAAACAGAACAACCCTGTGTACATTTTGGAATCCTCAGAAGGTTAAGGCATAGGCCTCACTGGGCACCTCTGGAACGGAGGCTGAGTTGATTTAGAAGGTTCAAGGAATTTAGGGCCTGATCAAGGAAACAGATAGACCAAAAGAGGCAGTAACACAGAACAAGATTTATCAGGTGGCGCCTGGTTGCATGACAGGAGAAGTCCCTCACAGCATGACACACTCCAGGGGCTTAAGGCCAGGGGGCCAATATCTAGAATGGGAGGAAGGTGAGGGAACTCCTGGGGCAGAGGTAGAGGGGAGTCAGAGAGGGGCTTACATGCCCAGGCGATGTCACTCAGCAGCACGGTGGGGAGTCCCTAGGTCAGAGAGCTCCAAGGGACAGCAGGGCTTGAGGCCTTTAACTACAAGGCTCCATGTTATCAATAGCTGGCAGATCCTGGGAGAGATCTTGCAGAGTATGCAAAACAGGAAGACTCTAATTGGCTAAAAATCTGCTCATTCAGGCTATTCTTAGAATAACTGGATGTGTAAAATTTTGAATTTGGCAGCAGTGAGCTTTCTAGTTAACAGGTCTCAACCTGCGGTGAAGAAAGAAACAACCTAGGGGCCAATACGTAAAATAAAGTGAGACCATCTTTTGCAATTTATATAACAATTGGGAAAAGGGGGCTAAAATAAGGAAGGGGGATTGGGAAAGCCAATTAAAAACAGTTAGATCCCTAGATTCCCCCTCCCTTCGCCCTAGCAAAATTCTTCAGGTTTATTCCCTGAAAAGGTTAAAACAAAAGATACGTGGTGTGGGGATCCACCAGTACTGGTCCACATGGCACCAGGGTGAACCAAGAGAAGGCATGTTGAGGCCATGCCCTCTGCCATTGCAGCATCTTTTTAGATGAAACTAACATAAGATGTGTTCCACCAAAACAAGGGAGCAAAGCTAGAATGAGAAAGACCTGAGATCCAGAAACTAGGCAAACGGAATTCCAAAAACGACAGCAAAGAGAGATTCCAGGATGACAGCTGTGCAGCAGGCCTAGAGAGCCATCAACCCAAGAGAAGAGAATGAGGTGTCTGAGAAGAAAAAGGGAACAGAGAGATTACTTGCTGGAATTGACCTGCAAAATTGTATTGAAAGGCTACGGCAAAGGGAAGTATTGAATGATTAAGCAAATGAAAAAGCAAAGCAAGTATCAACTTCAGGAAAACAAAAAGTAAATTAGGCAATAATCATAATACACTACACAGCTCTGGCATGAATAATATTTGCGTATGCATGGTAACATAAACCCAAATAATGACTTAACTAAATTTATAACATACCCACTCTGGAGGGTGAGGAAAGGAAAGCAGAGGGGACAGTGAGGTAAAAAGCTAAATCCTGTCATATTAAGAAGTCTAAAATGATGTCTAAAACTGATTAATCAAAGAGAGCAGGATCTGCATGCTACTTAGAAACGGAGAAATGTGGTAAGTGCCAGGAAAAAACCTAAGAATCAAAAGTAATGGCCTCTGGACAAGTTAGGGCAGGAAACTGCTGAGTATCCCTATTTGCTTTTTGACTTTTTAAACTATGTCCTTATTTTATTAGATGACATAAAAATTAATTTAAAAAAGAGGTAAACATGAATATTTTTCTTTTTAGTAACATAAAATTCGAAATCCTCAAACCACATAAGGAACACCAGCATTTATAACACTTGTGAGAAAACAGCTGATCCTGTTACGTTTAATTTTTTTAAATAAATTTTTTAAATTTTTAATTTTTTTTAAATGTAAAAGAGTTGAAACTCTCCTAAATTATGCCAAAGCTCCCAAATCTCCCCATTTTTCATGGTACCATGGGGAAAAGCAAATCTGATGTTTCTACCTATAAAATATCGAAAGGATTAAGATCAGTTATTTCTCCATTTATTGTTTCATGAGCAATGGACTCCAAGTACTGGACAGCAGCCAACATCCTTCCAGATGCTGAAGATGGCATGGTGAGGCCCTCGAAAAGAACTCAAAATGAGAACATGCCAGCTGAATGGTACTGAGCAAGTGACTTCTCACCTAGGATAAGGACCCCACAAACCTATTTTCTGCTCTCCTGCCTCTCAATAGGTTTTAACAATCCTGTGACAGTTTCAGAGGGGCTGCTGGGGCTGAGCTAAAGTCCTTGAATTATAAAGGGGAAAGAAATGTTAAATTCTTGGATTTGAAAAGAAGGAACGGCAGGGTAAAATCTAGGAGTTTGGAGGGGAAAAGGCCAGCAAGTCTTATGTTAGATGAGGGAAGAACAAGAGAGAAAGGTCCCTGGTAGCTGTAAGGCCAAAGAACTCTGGAGATCTGTAATGTTGAAAGTTGTTGGCACTCAGCTGACAAGGGAAATCTCCCAACCCCTACCAGCTCCCCTACAAATCACCAGAAAGTGTGTGTGTGTGTGTGTGTGTGTGTGTGTGTGTGTGTGTGTGTGCATGTGTGCGTGTTTGTGAGGAAGATTAGCCCTGAGCTAACATCCATTGCCAATCCTCCTCTTTTTGCTGAGGAAGATTGGCCCTGGGCTAACATTCGTGCCCATCTTCCTCTACTTTATATGGGACGCCGCCACAGCATGGCTCAAGTGGTGCATCGGTCCATGCTGGGGATCCAAACCTGAGAACCTCCAGCCGCGGAAGCAGAGCACACAAACTTAACCACTACGCCACCGGGCCGGCCCTAGTAAAATTTTTTTTTGATGCTTCAGAAAAGATGCCTTTGTATGGGTAGACCGAGGTGGAGGGAAGGTACAAGGACTCACAAAGGTTTTGAGTGTCAAATTTGGATAAGACAGGGCAGTGCTGAGTTACAGAGGGGCTGCTGGGGCTGAGCTAAAGTCCTTGAGCATAGGGATTTGTGAGGATGGTGCACATAATCTGTGGAAATTAGAGGAAAGTATGGGAAGAGCTTGAGACATCCTGGCCAAGGGAGCTGAGGCAGGTCCCAGCCAACTATACTAGATCTTGGAGGGCAAGGGAGGCCTGGATGGAATCTGAGATACATAATCAAATGAATAATTTTAAGACAGATGAGTGTGTCTCACAACGTTTCCATAGAATACTGGTTTCTCAAGGAACACATTAAAAAAAAGGGTTCCTTAGTCAATGAGGTCTGAAAACACGACATAGTATATCCCTTTCATGAAGAGTCACAGTGCATATCAGAATAACAAACACTCTGGAAGTTCTGATGTAGAGCAAGGAAAGAAAACAGTTCAACCTTGAATAACTAGGCCTTCCCCAAATGTGACCTTGGAATCTTTTTTATTCAAATACATATTTAACACCCTGCATAAGCAGTCCTTCACTGCACTGCTATAGGGAAATGCTGGCATAGGAAATTATAGTGGGAATTCAGAGAGAGATAACGGTAGAGCACTTTTTTTTTTCAAAATGGAAATAGCTTTTTCTGACTTCATAAATAATACATACTCATGTTGCTAAATTTGGAGAATATGAAAAATTATAGAGAAGAAAGTAAAATTTACCCATATTACCACATGTAGAGATAAAACAATGGCAATATTTAAGTGTATTTATACCTAGCTTTTTTCTGTTCTCAAAGTCCATTTGATTTTTTTCGTAAAGACTAGGTTTACAGTACACAGTTTTTCATTTAAAAATGTATTGTGGACATCTGTGGACACCAATCCTCCAATGATGGACACTTAGACTGTCTCAAGATTTTCTCTGTCATGGAAAAAGATGAGGTTAATATTGTCGTTGATTCTCTTCTATGCTTTCTGGGCAGGCTCTAACCTCTCAGGTGAAGGGAGTACAACAGAGGCTACAGGTTGCCTTGACCACTAGTAACCCAACATTAGAGTGTCAATAACAGGGAGAGGAGGCAAGGACAGTGATTCTGTGAACTCTTGGCTTATTTATTCTGGTCTTAACCATGAGGCAGAAATGCCAAGCAGTGTCCCCCCTTCCC
The DNA here is from genome assembly GCF_020826845.1 of Diceros bicornis minor. Taxonomy (NCBI): domain Eukaryota; kingdom Metazoa; phylum Chordata; class Mammalia; order Perissodactyla; family Rhinocerotidae; genus Diceros; species Diceros bicornis. The sequence goes on from NC_080744.1 coordinate 79,312,228, forward strand.
CCAGGCACTCTCAAGCTCACAGTCTCAACAAATGTCCTTGTACTTATAACCGGAGGCTTTCTACAAGTAGTCCTCTGCACGCATTCCTACCAAATTCCTCCCCAGTTCCTCCTTCACTGGTAGCCACAAGAATATCAAGTGTTTATCATGTCTGTGTCTCCAAGCATCTTGTTCTTACCAACCAAGTCATGTTCTTTTAATTCTACTGACTCAGTACATTCTATTTCCACCATCAACCCCCATCAGACAACGTATTTCCAAACATCTTTGATGATGATTCCACTTTAATTTATAGTTTTAAATCCTCTTTATTCTGTTTACAGTTATTTTTGTATTGCATTCTATTTGATTTTATATTGACAGCCCTACTTTCTTTTTCTTGGTCCTTGCCAGATATCTCTTTGCATATGTCTTGGCCTGTTATTTTAAGCACATTTTTTGGTCAATAGCATCTATCTGATTTTTGCTTTTTTTTCCAATCCAAAGCACAGTCTTTTAATAGGGGAATTTAAGCGATTTACATTTATTGTGATAGCTGACATATTTGTTTTTTTTCCTGCTATCTTATTTTTATACTTATTGTATTTTCTTTTTTTTTTTTCAAATTTTCCCATCTCTTCTTATTTTGGTCAACTTTTCTACTTGTTTGTTGTTTTCTTTTTCTAGTCATTTGGAAATTATACATAACTTTTCTATTTGAATTTTTAAATACTTATTTAAAATTACATATCTAACGTGTATATATCAATGGCATATACACCTACAGGCTCTATGCAACATGGCAAGATTTTTCTACTCCATCCTACCTCCCATATTTTATTGAAACAATCACATTAGCATCAACTATTCAAACTTAACTTTACGTTTTATTCATTTAATTGCTTGCTGCTGCATCATTTATACCAATGCTTCTAATTTCTTGATTTATCTTTATTGATAAATTTTTTCATTTGGCTTATGCACTTCAAGTAATTTCTTCTTACAGAAATGGAATGCAGAGACTTTGGATCCATTGTATTTCTAAAGATAACTGTTATTTGTCCATTTACACAAATGAGCTTAGAAATCTTGCATATAGAAAGCCTAGATAAATCTTACTTAACAACCTATTCCTTCTAAAACATATAAATGTTGCTGCATTATCTTCCAGCATTTGGTTCTGAGGATTAAAATGTAGTATCAATCAGAGTCTCTTTCCTTGGAAAGCAGCCTGCTTTTTCTTATTTAAGGCTTATCATTGATTTTTTCAATCACTGAGATTCAGAAAATTTTCCGGAATATATATACCAAAACCAAAATTAAATTACCTACTATACGTCTACCTGATGTCTTGCATATATTCTCCACGTGCCTTAGTTTTTCTCTATAACTTCCCTATCTTTGTCTCATTCCTCCCAGTTCCAACAGTGATCCTCCAGCTGGTCTTCCTATTCACTAATTCACTTCTGGTTATCTGGCTGCTATTCTCACAATAACATTTCCATGTCCTCTGTATGCCTCCATGGAACTTCACAGTCTCTTCTTCTGCAATGTAACTTCCTCTTAGATTTCACTGAGGTCATGAATCAGAGTTACTTTTAAGTTTTATTCCATTTCTCTGTTTCACTGTGTGCTATTTACTGCAATGGCTTTCTGAAGTTGGTATATAATGTACCCTAAACACTAACAAATGCTTCAAAATGCTATGTATATTGAGCACCAAGTAGTCAATATGATGCCAAAAGTTAGAGGCAATGCATTATACACGGAAATAGAAAAGAACTGTGCAGTCAGGATTAAACATGAGGGCTTTGACTTATTATTATGTGTTGAAAGTAAGGGACGAGGGAAGAAGCAAGTGATAAGGGAAGAAGTAAGTGACAAGGGAAGAAGTAAGTATGAGGGAAGGCCAAAGAAACCTGTAGGCATTCCAGTTTCCAGGAGAGATGGCAGAGTAGACCCTATACCTCAGCAATGTTTGGTTTCTTTTTATCCTTTGACCCTAAGTGACTCATTTGATTACATTTAAAGCAACCTGAAATTTCAGTTGTATAATTATAAGTGTCTCTATTTCTTCACAAACACTATGTGTACTAGTAATTGTTGTTCTTCTTATGTTTCCATTCTCAAAGCTTTCCAGGCCTAAATCATTATACTACTTTCAAATAAATGTGACAAAATGACCTCCCTCACTCTACAATTCATAAGAATCATGGGGTGGGGTGAATAGAAAAGCAGACTGCCTGAGCCTCAATCCCTAGACTGTAACTTGGGGTACCTGAGACGTGGCCCAGTCTATTAGTTTCCTATGGCTGCTGGTAACCAATTACCACAAACTTAGTGGCTTAAAACACACAAACTGATTATCTTAGAGTTATGGAGGTCTGAAGTCCAAAATGGGTTGGTAGGGCTACATTCCTTCTGGAGACTCTAGGGGAGAATCTGCTCTCTTGCCTCTTCCAGCTCCTAGAGGCCGCCTAAATTCTGAACTCCTTGGCTTGTGGTCATCATTCTGACCTCTGCTTCCATCCTCACACCTCCTTCTCTGACTCTCCTGCCTCCCTCCTTCCCTTCTGAGGACCCTTGTGATAACACTGGGCCCACCCAGATAATCCAGGATAATCTCCCCATTTCAAAATCCTTGCAAAATGACATTTACAAAGTCCCTTTTGCCATGTAAAGTAACACACTCACAGGTTCTGGGGATGAGGATGTGAACATCTTGGAGGCAGAGACATTATTCTGCCTACACACCCAAGAATCTGCACTTTTAACATGAACCAATAGAATACACAGTGACTAGAGATCACCACATGGTCACTGGAACCTGTTTTTTTTAGGACACTCTCCAAGACCTCTTCACCTTATAAGCGCAAAACTGACACAGGGATGAACAAATTGATCAAAATAGAAAGAGAATACTCTTTTTGGATATTTATTAAGATAAAATATTACGATATGCACCTAACCTACTTATTATAACAATTAACTTTTAAGTGGGATATCAAATGAGAAAAAAGACATGTTTAAGAGTCAGTGGAGTAAATAATAATCAAACCAAAAACCTAGGACGTGATGTTCATAGAATCACTAGAAGTCTGCTTTCCATGACTAAATTAAGAAGAGCCCCTGTGGCTAGCCTTATAAATTCATTATCAGTTCTTTCACCCTAAGCTTTTGGACAGCTAAACTCACACACACTCAAAAAATATACTTCTATTTTTGACAGCTTCACTTTTCCATTTTGCCGAAAGAAAAAAAGTAAAAATTCTGAATTGTTTAAATACATTATTAGGAAACAATTTAAAATGGCCAGTGTTCTTAGTACATGCCCATATTTCCAAATGTGTCACTATTTATATTATAAATAGCACCGAGAACTGACAGATTTTATAATGTGGGGGTTTCCTGTGCTGCCACTCACCAGCTGATATAAAAGTTAGCATAATGAAAATGTCAAGAAACAGCGTCACATTTAGAAACCATGAAATACAAAAATGGAGCTATCAGTCATTCCTAATGCTTGTCAAATAAAAAGTTTTAAATATAGTCATGGGTCATCAGAACTAAAAGCAACACCTTTCACTGCACAGAGATGCACCAGGATTCTTAAGAGAATCTGAGATTTGTCAGGTAGCTGATCACACTGGTTCATAATGAACTTGCTCTCAACTGACACACCCAGATCTGTTTTCACATTAACTGCCAAAACAATAGGCCTTCTCTATCCTGTGCTTGCAGTGTTAATATTTACTTTTTGGATTTCGGTATCCTATGTTAAGGCTGGAATTTCATATTTATATACTCTATACTCTATATCACATTTAACCCACGAAAAATGTCACCTTCTTTGTCAGAGTCTGTCCTCCCCTCTGTCCTGACTCTGACAAGATCTGGCGGGAGGGACAAATCAGTCTGTGGTTGAAACCTACAGATAGCAATGGTCTGAAACTGTATTTCCCACGGTTCTCAGAGAAGTAACCAGGTCATCAGCTTTAGAATGCCAGCAGGCCTAAGCAATACCCAATTCCAGCCAGGGTGAGGACACCTCCATGACTGGAGGTGATGGGTGAGTGAAGGAGTCCCAGTTAAAGGAGCCAAAAGGACAGGTCACCCTACCAGCCGGGCTGCTTCAGTCTATCCATGCCTGATGTAAGACCACGAACCCCCACCTGCACAACAGGAGTTGGACGCAGACTTCCCAATCCTATGTAACCTGTACTTTCTCTGACTCACAGGAGCCTGTGCACAGACCTCAATCACCATGGACACACTCCTCTAAGGAGAAATCAATTCCAAGGGAAAAGATTGGGAAATGTAGGAAGTGGGAAATTCTGCTGACCACTCTATCCAGGCCCCAAGTCTGCTCAGGAGCTGGTGAGGAGCCCACGGAAATTCACAGAGATGGATGTGGCACCCCAAGCCAAGGTGGAGGCAGACAAAGTCCAGGGCCAGGCTACATGGCTGCTGATGTCCCTAGATCCAAGTGATGAGGAGGCAAAACCAACAGCTATCTGGAACTAAGCTTCCAGATGATCTCAACAACATAGGAAGTAGGGAGAAGCAGGAAGTTTTTTTCTCTTTCTGAGGGTAAGTTAGAGATACTAACTGCTTCTCCCCATTGGTACAAAGCTCTTCCCATGGCTGGCTCCATCCATCATGCAGGTCGCAGTTTAAATGTCACCTGCTCAGTCCAAAGCAAAGTCCTGGCCTCTGTCTATTGCACTGCAGTTTTATTTCCTTTTCAATATGTGTCTCCACATGAAATGGTTTACTTATTTACTTCCTGTCTCCCTGCTCCATAATGTAAAGGCAAAGGCCTGGTCCGTCTTGTCCAGCACTGTATCTCTAGATCCTAGCATGGGGCCTAACACACAGCAGGACCTCAGGTCATTATGAATGGATGGATGGACGGACAGACAGACAGATGGGTGGATGTGTGGACAGATGGATGGGTGAATGAGTGGGTGGATGGATGGGTGGATGAGTGGATGGGTGGATGGGTGGATGTGTAGAAGGAGGGATAGGCGGATGGGTGAGTGGATAGATGGGTGGATGGAAGGATAGATGGATGGGTGGATGGGTGGGTGGGTGCGTGGACAGATGAGTGGATGAATGGATGATGGATAGGCAGACGGATTGATGGATGGATGGGTGGATGGGTGGATATGTAGCAGGAGGGATGGGTGGATGGGTGAGTGGATAGGTGGGTGGACGCATGGATGGATGGATAGATGGATGGGTGGCTGGGTGCGTGGGTGGGTAGGTGGATAGATCAGTAGATGAATGGATGATAGGCAGACAGATTGATGTATGGATGGGTGGGTGGATGGACGGTTGGGTAGCTGGATGGGTGGGTGGATGAATGGATGGATAAATGGATGGATGACGGATGGATGGATGGAAGAGGGAGGAAAGGAAAAAGGAAAGAAGGAAGGAAGGAAGGAAGGAAGGAAGGAAGGAAGGAAGGAAGGAAGGAAGGAAGGAAGGAGGGAGGGAGGGAGGTAAGGAAGGAAGGAGGGAGGCAGGGAGGGAGGGAGAGAAGGAGGGAAGGAGGGAAAGTTGGGAAGGAGGGAAGGAGGCAAAGAGGGAAGGAGAGGGAGCGAGGCAGGGAGGGAAGGAGGGAGAGATCATCCTGCACAACGAGGCCTGATCTGACCTAGTTTTAACGTTCCTGGAGACAACCACCTCCCCCAAAATAGCCAAGGACCACTCTGAGTCTTGGGTGGACTGACAAAAGGACAGAAGGAAAATCAAAATGGGCATTGTCCAATGAAACTTAGCTAGATGTTGTCAGGGCTGCCTTGTTCCTGCTCTTATTGACACTGCTCTATGAGCTCCCACCCTCCCCAACATCCTTCCACGAACCCCCTTTTTGCTTAAGTTAGCCAAAGTTGGCTTCTGCTGCTTGCCCCAAATACACTCCATTCCAGAAGTGTAAATTATAGCTAAGGGTTATTAATGCTTACTATGTGTCAAAATTGTTCTTCGCACTTCATGTCCATCTTTATATCCATGCACTCCACTTGTTTAATCCTCACAAGAATCTGATGAGGGAGGTATTGTTAAGATCTGGTATTCTAAAGGGGAAAAACAGAGGTCTGAGTGGCCAGGAAACTTGTGTAAGGCCACATTGGTGGTAATGGGGGAGCTGGGGCGTATTCTGGACAACCATGTAATCCCCCTTGGCTATGCCACTCTGGCCCTGCAGAAATGGCTTTATTGTGATGAAGTCGTCTTCCATAAATAAAGAATTCCACATAACTTATCTTTTTTATGAACCTAAATTTTTATGAAACAGATCTACTTAGAGAGGGGGGTCCACCTCTGTGTCATTCTGAATCTCTTACAACTGCTAGAGTATGCCTGAGTCATTCTCCTAATGATACAATTTTACAACTTGCCCCAGAGAGATTTTACAGGCATGCTTTTAACAAAAAATACAACCCAAAAAATAAAAGTTATTTTGTGAAACCCTCTCCCAAAATTTTTATAACATATATAACCATTTTTGTTAAAATTATTTTTAGACCTAAGCAATGGTAAATTCATCAGCTTGATTATAATCTTATAATCCTTGGCATCTCCGGGTACAGAACATATAGAGAAACAGCCTGAGGGGAATCAGTAAATAAATTAAAAAGTAAAATAAATCTTATAAGCCTATTTTCACACGAAAAAAAATTTAAATTACAATTTTTATAAGGAGCAGGAGGTGGAAGCAAAGAGAGCAATCCATTTTCCTCTCACTCCAGGTCTAAGAATCCTCATTTTCTATTCTTCAAATTAATGAAATGAACACAAGACCAGTCTGATTAGGAAGTCTGAAATAATGGAAGTGCTGACACATTTGCATTTTCTTTCATTGGGAACAGGCTATTTTGATAGTTAGAAAAACGATGACAAATTGCAGGAGATTTCATCCTTTGTTGCTCTAAAATGGCTCTCCGGCCATAATATGCCATATCATTGCAAAATGTACTTACTTTCAAATAAGTAGGCAAGGTGGATCACGTTAAATATGAAATTAGTGACACATTTTCTCAATGCATGAACCCTAATTCTAAATTAAAAGACTTCTGTCAACTCAAGGTAACTCCTGTACATTCCTCTTTATAACCTCAACTGGGATTTTTTGCAATTAGAATAAAACCCACCTCCAGCCCTGGGCCTTGGCCCTCCCCACTCCCCCATGCACTTGCCCAGCCATCTCAGTCTTCCATCTGATTCCTGAGCACACCAACCATGCCCGAGTTCTTGCACATGTTTTTTTTTTGTATTTCGGTTTGCTTCTCTGTCCTGCCTAGAATGCTCTTCACCAGGTCTCCAGATCACCCATGCCTCTTCACCACCCGGGTCTCCACTTAAACTTCATCTTCTTCGAACGGTTTTCCCTGAAGAACTGCTCTAATGTCATCGTCCCTCATGTGCACTACATTAAATTATTTTCCTCACGCCTGTGTGAGATGTCTCCGGTTTGACCCTCTCTTCCACAACTGTAACCTCCACTGGAGTCAGGACTTGGAGTCCCCAGCACATACAGCAGGCCTCCAGGGACAGCTGCTGACTGGGCTGCGAGAGTCACACACTGGACCGCACTCCTGAAAATGGGCTGGAAATAGCACAGCAGCTCACACCTACAGGGGTCTGGTGGGTTCTGGTCCATCCTGCCCTCACCTTCACCCCTCCCCTCCACTCCCAGTTGCCAGCTGTGGCCTCTCCAGACCCTGGAATCCACACTGCTGTGAGGAGCACTCAGCTATCCCTGCAGGCCTCGACTACTGGCTCGGCACTGACCTGCTGTCTCCTGCCTCACACCTGGGCCTCTGCCCTCCCCACTGCAGAGTAACCCAGGTGTATTCAACTGTCCTCCACCTGCTCATTGCACCCCTAGGCAGGCCTGCATCGTGGTTTGGGGACACCTGTCCTTCACTCCTGACTGAAGCTCCATGAGCATAGAGACCATGTCTTATTTATGACTGAATCCCTGGTATAAACAAGTCTCAATTACGCCCACTGCTCCCCAGCCTGACCCTCTCAGAACCCGAGGTGCCCACGTGGGCCCTCCGGGGTGCTCCTTCCTTAGGGTCCTGACACTCTGTGCTCTGGAACCACTGGAACCACCCCAGCACCAGTGACTGCTACTGTATCTTCCGCCAACATCATTTGGATGGGTGTCTAGCCTAGGAGGGTAGATTCCAGTCTACCCCAGTTAACTGGGCCCTTGGGTTGCATTTTCACTACAGCAAATAACCAGAATCTAATAATAAAATTAAGAGCTGTGACCTGCCTCAGAAGGATCAGAGATGCCCCTTTCCTTTGATGTTCCTTTCTTTTTTGAACTAATGGTCAAAAATCTACTTTGCCCTGTGAAATCCTAAATTCCAGTGGTGATTTACCTACACTTTTTTCTTAAGGCTGCTCATATTAATTCACATATCCACAAGAGAAAGGCCAATTTATTTCATGGTATAAATCTTACTTCCTATCCTAAAACATAGCTAGTTAAAAATGTATTCTTTTGAATCAAGATAAAATAATTCCCAGAAAGTTCCTTTTATTCCAATTTGGCTCCTGATGAACTCAAGAGACGATTTCCCCATCACAGGCTTTGATGGCTGGCCCCACGGTCCACTCTGGCAGCTGGTGGAGATTCCAGGGAGGAGAAGCCTCCCCACGGCCCTTCTTTTCCACTGCCTGTCCCTCAGGTGGAGACTGCGGAGAAACCAAAGGAAGCCTTTAACAGGAAGACCTGGGGACCTCTACCCAGAAGGTACAGCTACCTTCTGGCCTCCTTATCTAAACTGAACCACCCTCACCTTTTCATAAAGAACCAAAAGGCAATCTATTTACCTAACAACTCAGAGCCACCAATCCAGCCACTCCAGCCCCACACTCTACCTTATTTGTCATCATAAGACTTATTACGCCTGGGCATTATATTGTAGACTTATATGTTTGTCTGTTTACTCTCTGTCTCTCCCAGCAAATGTGAGCTTCATATTAACATTACCTAGAGACAGAAACAGATGACCAAGAAAATCTGCTGAATGAACTAACAAATGTGTGGTTGCTGTGGCTCTGGCAAGCATGCCATTTTAGCATATGTGTTGATTTTTAGGAATTCAAGAATTCCCTGCGATCTTTCAAAGAGGTCACATGGGCTTCCGTGACTGCAGAATTCAGCAATCCATGAGCGAATATCTATGTACTTCATTGTTTCTGCTTTGGAAGAGACTAGAGATCTGTGATAGGTCTGGTTTCTGCAAAGGCTTTTAAAATAATATGTTTCCCTGGCACATAGGTCCACATTGCAAATTGTTTCCTTGGCCTTCCAAAACAAGCCTCACATAAGAAGTTTATGATTACTGGAAATATGTGTGATTAAAACCACATTCTTGCTTTTCATCAACATCCCTCCACCTGTTCAGTGTCCCATGCTAATCCACAGTTGTGCCATGGATCGTAAACAAGATTCACTGTCCCTGAAAGGATTATGTGCTACAAATTACAAAATACCCAAATGCACACAAGACACAGCCATATATTGCTGAACAAAGAGCTAAGGGGAAAAGATTCCTGCTCAGTGGGTTCCACCTGAAGTATGAGTGACCAAACTACTTCCACTGGAAGGAAACCTTCCAGCTCATTCCATGACTGTCAAGGTCTGAGGACTCCTGGGTGGTGGCACAGCAGGGCCTCACGTTTGAGAAATGACGTCCCACACAGGGAAAAAGGCTTGTGCTGCAAATGAACAATGCACAGTGGAATTCTGGTAAAAGAATCAACAAGAGGGCGTTGCAGACGGGCCAGCTGTGATGTGGACTCCAAGACCTGTTCTCACCACGGCAGTCTCAGATGTGACCAGGGTTGAGAAACTGCTCTCAGCTCAGTGATACTTGTTTCCTGCTGCCATATGGTTGTGGCCCGTGTCAAGAGGACTGGACAGCCTGACTTTATTCTTCCCCATTTCTCTCTACTTAGTCCACCCTGCTTGACAAACAGGTGCCTTCTCCTTTCAGCCATTTCCCCCATTTTCCTTTTTGGGGAGTCTGCCTTTGTTTGGCATTTGTATTTTCTTTGTTTTAACGTATATGTACCAGCAATTCCACTCCTGAGTATGTACCCTAGAGAAATGGAAACTTAAATTCACAGAAAAATGTGTACACTAATGTTATAGCAACTCTATTCAAAATTGTCCCCCCAAAAACACTCAAATGTCCTTCAATGGATAAGTGGACAAACTGTGGTACATTCATACAATGGAATACTACTCAGCAATGAAAAGAAAGCCACTATTTATATAATAACAATGTGGATAAATCTCCAAGTCATTATGCTGAGAAAAGCATTCAATCTCAAAAAGTTGCATGCCACTGGGGCCAGCCTAGTGGCGCAAGCGGTTAAGTGCGCGCGCTCCGCTGCGGCGGCCCGGGGTTCGCCCGTTCGGATCCTGGGCGCGCACTGATGCACTGCTTCTCGGGCCATGCTGTGGCGGCGTCCCATATAAAGTGGAGGAAGATGGGCATGGATGTTAGCCCAGGGCCAGTCCTCCTCAGCAAAAAAGAGAAGGATTGGCAGATGTTAGCTCACGGCCGATCTTCCTCACCAAAAAAAAAAAAAGTTGGATGCCACATGATTCCATTTACATGACTATCTGTGAAAGACAAAACCATAGTGATGGAAAGCAGATCAGTGGTTGCCAGCAATTAGGGATCGGGGGCAGGTTTATCCATAAAGCGCTAGCACGAGGGGCTTTTCTGGGACAGTGGAACAATTCTATATTCTGACACATGTAAGATGTACATGTGTTAAAATTCTATAACTGTACACCCAAAAAGTCAATTTCACTGTATAGTAATTTAAAAAATAAAAGTAACTTAAAAATCAAAGATACTTCTTTCAAGGAAAAAAAGATCTCTGAACATAATCTTTTAAAAAATAGTCTACGCAATCTAATTAAGCACAGACATAATCCCATTAGCATTTGTGTTTTTAAGCCAGCAAAAACATGAGCTCAGAGATCTGTAGCTCCCCACATGGTTCCAGGGCGGCAGTGGACTTGCCAATCTGCAAACCCTCAAAGAGAAAGAAATAATTTCAAAGGAGGAAACCCGACTCCAGCTCCTCAACAACCCACAAATGCAGCCAGACCCAGATTCAGGTACAAGTTCCTGAGGTACTCGCAGGAACAGGCAAATGGGGACCCCATTTTACCAAGATAGTGCATCCTGGATGGTGCTTGGGGCAAGTTTTCTGTACTGCTTGTTTAACTTTTATGTTTGTTACTATTATCCTTTTTTTTTTTTTTTCGGATGATAAAAATGACGCAAGCCTTCAAAGCATCTTTGTAGCATAATTTCAGAAACTGTCCTTCGGTTCTGGTCAAGCTGCCTTATGGGAGGAGAGGAAGGGCAGACATAAAAATAAGGCCCTCAGCTTCTTTCAAAATAATATTGCTTAAAAAAATATATGCAAAAATGTAAATGGGACTATGAAAATGCCGTGTCCCGATTTACCTGGGACTTCCCAGATTTTAGCACCAGAAGTCCTGTATCCTGGGAACCGCCTCAGTCTCGGTCAATCACCCTAATTGTACCCAACGTGACAGTACAGCATATGTATCTATTGGGGGAACCGTTAACCCTTTGTTATTGACAAGGCAACCAATATCCTAGAGAGGCCAATGGTGATAAAGCCAGATCTGGGATCTGGGCTAAGAAGAATCCACCTGTTCATGAGAACCAACCCAGCTGGTTATCTCACTACCAGGGTGAGAGCATGTGAAATTCCCACCATGCAATCAGGCAGGAGTTCAGATGTTGCAGATCTCGCCATTTGTCATTTTCTGTTCATGTACAGGAATCACATTGTAAAACACCTGACATTCACCTGGAGACGAAAAATGTACCTGTTTGATTCTTTTGTAACATACTCAAATTACCTTTTAAATGTCAGCAATATTCTATAGGTCTTATCTATGTGCATCTACATGTACAAAGAGCCACGGGTTTTATTGCTGAGGAAGTGCCTATACATAGCCTCCAGAGCACACGGACTTTGGGTCAATTGTTTTTAAACTTTAAGAGAACTTTTATTCCCCAAAGAAATTTCTATGCAGAATCCAATATATAAAACAGACAAAAGTGGTGTTTTGTTAGCAGAGATTTACTTTATAAGTTCAAATTTAAAATATTTATTGCAGATTCAGTCAAGAGAACACTGAGGTTGGCAATTGGGACTATATAGGACAGCCAAAGTCATGACTGCCGATGAAAATGATTTACTTCTAAATTTAATTTTGGTTGCCCAGTATAGAGAAAATTTTGAAAACAGATCACTTTGACTTTACAATTTTAGGATACTCTTAAATTAAAGGAATCCAGAACCTCCAAACAAAATACAAGGGAAGGATGATGCTAGTGTTGAATCGTTTAAATGAATCAATGCATGGCTCGTCCACCAGTTTAAATATTAATTACTGGGGCCGGCCTGGTGGCGCAAGTGGTTAAGTGCGCGCGTTCCACTGCGGCGGCCCAGGGTTCGCCGGTTCGGATCCCGGGCACGCACTGATGCACCGCTTGGCAAGCCATGCTGTGGTGGCATCCCATATAAAGTGGAGGAAGATGAGGCACAGATGTTAGCCCAGGGCCAGTCTTTCTCAGCAAAAAAAAAGAGGAGGATTGGCAGATGTTAGCACAGGGCTGATCTTCCTCACAAAAATAAATAAATAAATAAATATTAATTGCTTGTTAGAAATATGTTTCAAATATATCTGTAACATTATAGGATTTCCAACAATGCTATATTTTAAAACATGTTACTTCAGTACATATGGAATCTTTAGACAAATTTCAGTCAAATTTACTTTGTTTTCCCTGCTGACTACAAACCTCCTTTCCAAGGACTCATAAGGCCCAAAGGGAGCAAACTGACAGGAGCTGGGGGCCAGGCAAACAAATATGTCATTAAAACCCTGTTTTAGTCTTAAATTGTCTTTTACATTCCACTTTATTAACTCTCCAAAACTGAAGCCCAGGATGATGTCCTTGGCTTGTCCTGCACCTTCCCAGCATCTCCAATCTGTGCAAAAAGCAAATGGAGAATCAGCTAATTGAAAAGAATTGGTGCATTTTCCAGTACACAAGGATTTCTCAAAGCCTAAAATCTACAGTGGACTGCAAAGCTTTCTTTACTGAGTACATGAGCCAAAAGGCCCATATTTAAAGGAAAAAACCCATAATTGTAATGTTTTTGCAACTAACTATAAAATACAAAAATTAAATAAGGAAATGCTTAAATTACTAAAATAAGCTGATTGTTCAGATTCTAAGAAGAGATTACAAAACCAGTTCTAAACACAAAAATAAATAAATAAATGCCGAAGGATGATTCTGAAAGCACGGTCTTTACTATCAAGTGGCCTGTTTTAAGAGTAACTGAACACTTTATATAACATTCCACCTCCAATTTCTGTTACTATTCACAATTCTGGAACTAGATTTAGAGTTTGGATAATTAATAAAATCATCCCATCCACTCACTCTTGATTATCATTCATCAGGGTCATGTTTGTACTCCTCCTGCCAATTGTAATCATTTATTTGAACCAGTGTCTCAGGGGTTCATCAGCTCTTCATTAGTGCCTGTAGGCTGGATAAAATGTGCCTGAATTTCCAAAGTAAATGCAAATCGCATTGGTATTTGCAGCAAACACGTGAATTCCCAGAATATTTTCAAGTAAGACAATTCCCCTAAGACCCTGGCCCTTTACTGAAAAAGTGGTGTCCTCCTGAACAGCAGAGAACTCACACTCCCATCCAGTCCTGAACATCAATCCTAAAACCCCTTCAGTGGCTAAGATCCTTAGGCTTCATCTTAGACCTGACCTCGGCATGCAGGAATGTGTTAAGTTACTTAAATAGGAACAAGGAGTCAAAAGAAGGTCAAAAGAATTCAATACAGGGCTGGCCCCATGGCTTGGCGGTTAAGTGCGTGCGCTCCGCTGCTGGCAGCCCGGGTTCGGATCCCGGGCGCGCACCGACGGACTGCTTCTCCAGCCATGCTGAGGCCGCGTCCCACATACAGCAACTAGAAGGCTGTGCAGCTATGACACACAACTATCTACTGGGGCTTTGGGGGAAAAACAAATAAATAAAATTAAAAAAAAAAAAAGAATTCAATACAAATTTTAAAAGCCAAAGAATCACTAAGCCAGCAAGTTAAAAAAACAGCTGCCAGGGAAAGTCAAGCCAAGCAGCTCTAGGAGCAGAGCTGGGCGCTGGGATCAGCACAGCCTTGAACACAATAGGCCTTGTTGCAAATCCTGATTCTGGCCCTGGGCAGCTGTGTGGACTCACATCACAAGCTAAGCTTGACCTTTTCATCTTTAAAAGGGGGATAACAACGCACAGTCCTCAGCCAGCAGTGGAGACGACAGACATAATGAAGGGGGAGTGCTTCATACGGGCCCCAGCACAAAGAAGGCCTCCAGGAATGGCTACTCTTACAAAGATCACACAGGCAATTTCCCCAGCAAGGGAAAATGGAATTGGAGGATTAAAATGCATGTCATGAGACAGAGAAACAGGTCAAAGAGCACCCTGAGGAGGCAATCAGACACACCCAGAATGTGGGACACTCTAGAGGATGGCCAACCTATTCAGAGTCATGGTCATCAAAATTAAAAATGGGGCACTTTACCAGGTTAAAAGAGATTTAATGGAGCCAGAGAAAGAAATTACAAATAAGCAAGGGTGGGGGGATTGAACCCTAGATTGAACCCTGTGGTGTTGGGTTACAGCTGGAAATATCAGTATGAACTCATATTTACCTTAAGAGAGAGACAGACAGACTGATAGATATATAGATAAACACATAAATATAGCTATGTGTTATACCTGGGTTAGTACAATCCTCATTATTTGCAGATTCCACATTTGCAAATTCACCTACTCACTAAAATCTATTTGTGACCCCAAAATCAATACTCATGGTGCTTTTGCAGCCAATTGCAGCCATGTGCACACACAGAGTATCAAATAATTTGAGTTGCCAGATGCACAAGTTCCAAGTTGAGGTTCCCAGGTGAGGTCAAACAAGGCGACACTCTGCCTTCTCGTTTCAGCTCTCATACTGTAAACAAGTGTCCTTTTCACAATCTATTTAGTGCCACGTTTTTTGCATTTTTGTGGTGTTTTGTGGGTGATTTCACTCTGTAAAATGGCCCCCAAGCATAGTTCTGAAGGGCTGTCTAGTGTTCCTAAGTGCAAGAAGGCTACAATGTGCCTTATGGAGAAAATATGTGTGTTAGGTAAGCTTCACTCAGGCAGAGTTATAGTGCTGTTGGCCATGAGTTCAATACGAATGAGTCAACAATATATATTAAATAAGGTGTCTTTACACAGGAACACACATAAAACAAAGTTATGTATTGATTGGTTGATAAAAACGTTATGACCAGAGTCTCATAGGAATGTAACCCCGTACTTCCCCTAGAAGCAATGGTTCAGTGTTCACTAATTCAATGTTCAGGGCGACTTTATAGAACATAACTATCCCAAATAACAAGAACTGACTGTACATATATTTCCTAGTTCTGTCCCCCAAGAGGGCCTAGAAGCAATGACACCCCATTAGTAACCAGCGCCCAGACTTTGGTTTCTAATGCTACTCTCCAGTAAAAGGATAAATGGCTGATGACAGGCCTGGGACAGGGAAAACATAAGATGAGCCTGAAGCATCCTGTAGTGGCAGAAAATAAGGAAGTGCTAAAAGCTTAAACAATGTAGCAACAAAATAAATAACCACAGTATTGGATTATAATCTAAAAAATAACATAAATATCCATGAGTCCACATTGATATCACAAATGACTGAATACATAAATTTACATAATAAACGCAAAAAAATAATAAATAAATACATTTATTCAGAAGGGACAAATCTTCCTTAAAGAAGAAATCCAAAAAATCAATGTAAAAGGGAGGAGGGAAATGGAAAATCACCATCAGAACCCCACAGTGATAACTGCTGAGGCAAAGATCCACTCAAGAATGCTAAAATTAGTGAGTGAAATTTTAAGAAGAAACAGGATATTTACATCATCTCAAAATATCTCCCCCAGAATATTTATTAATTACTGTGGTTTTAACATAGGCCCACAAATTCTTTGATCCACTTTCCTCCAGGAGGTGGAGCTTAATCCTCCTCCTCTCAAGTGTGAACTGAACTGATCTGGCTCCCAATGAACAGAGTATGGGAAGAGGAAAGATGGTAACCTTACATTGGAGAAACCTGGCAGACACCACCTTAACAAGGTCGTCACTCCAGTAATAAGTCTTATGTTGATATCATGATATGATGCACTGAGAAAGGTACCTTACATTTCTGTGGTATTGTTCCCTCAACCCATAACCCCAGCCTAATAATGAGAAAACATAAGACAAACCTGAATTGAGGGATGTTCTACAAAATACCTAATAAGTATCCTTCAGAAGTGTCAAGGTCATGAAAAAAAGGAAGATTTAGGAATTGTCAAAGATTAGAGGAGACTAAAGAGACACAATGGTTAAGTGACACATGTATCCAGGATTCGAACATAAAAAGGTCATTAGTGGAAAAACTGGTGAAATCCAAATAAAGTCCGTAGTTTAGTCAATAGTATCATACAAACGTTAATTTTTAGTTTTCATCAATGCACCATGGTTACATCAGATGTTAACCTTAGGGACAGCAGGGGAAGAGTGTACAGAAACTCTGCATTGATAACCTGAACAATTCTCCTTAGAACAGCGCAAGTTCATTCCACCTCTGAGTTAATCTCACCACTTTGTTGTGTAGTGAATAAAAATCACACAATCATATGCCAATAAACGAGGTTGGTTGGTTTTCAAATTTTAGAACCTACTTCTAGAGAAGCACGAGAGCCTGAAATACCATTAAAAGCAATGGCATAGATGACAGTAGTTGGGAGGTAAAGGGGCAGGTGACGTGGGAAAAGGGAGGCCACAATTCCTCCTTCATGTTACGTAGAAAAGACTCAAGAGATCCTGTCTTAGGATAGTTCACCACAATAGAGAAGTTTAAATATACTATTTCAAGTCATAAAATAACCATGAGAAGAAACAAAAATTATAAACAACAGAAACCATGAGGGCACAGCAGGGGCCAATACAGACAGTTCGAGGTCCATACATCCCTATGGCCAACAGACACATGAATATTTAGTGAAAGTCATTAATTAGTGACCAGAGAAATACAAGTCAAGAATCATTTTACACTCACCACATTGGGAAAAACTTTGAACTCTGATAATACTCAGGGTTGGAGAGAGTACGGATCTGTAAGATCAACATACCCGTGGATGGGAGTGGGGAGGGAGGGAGAATACAAATAGAAGCAATTGTTTTGGGAAAGAGTTGAGTGTTAACTCCTAGCATTGAACTTCCCCAGACCTTATGCCCAGAATCTGACACTCAGGTTTATACTGCAGAAAAAACTCCTACACATGTGCACAAGGAGACCAGTATGAGGATGTTCTTAACTGCCCCACTCACAATAGCAACTACCTGGAAACAACGCAAATGTCCATCCATGGGAGAGCAGATGAATATACTGTGCAATGTTTTCACAGCATGGTCAAAATTAGTAAACTACAGCATTCCACACAACGTCAAGGAACTTTAAAAATATTCTATTAAGTGGGAAAAAGTTAGTCTCAAAGATGAAAAAGAAGGATACTCTTTTTAAAAAGGTAAAAACAACCAAAATAAAAACATACCTTTAAGGATATACCAATACAATAAAACTATATAAAAAGGAAAGTGGGAGAATTAGATAAGATTCAGACAGTGGTTGAGTGGGGAGAAGCCGGGTTCAGGAAGGGATAAGGGCAACCATGTGGTTAAATGTGGGATATTGTAAAGGCCCCATCCTTGATTGTGGTGGTGGGCTTTATAAGCACTTCTTGTTTCTAAAAATAATAACTAATTTAATAAGGTTGGTCATGCATGGAATGGTGAGACAGTGTGTATGAATAGAAGGATTAGGACTGGACCCAGTTTGTACACTTGAAGTCCACTTTATTTTTAAAGGCAACAGATCAAAAAGAGCAGTGTAAGCATATTATTTATATTAGTGCAGGCTACAACCAAAAGAACTAAAAACAGACACTGAGAGGGACCGGCCAGGTGGAGCAAGCAGTTAAGTGCGCGCGCTCCGCTGCAGCGGCCTGGGGTTCAGAGGTTCAGATCCCGGGGGCACACCGACACACCGACACACCACTTGTTAAGCCATGCTGTGGTGGCATCCCATATAAAGTAGAGGAAGATGGCACAGATGTTAGCCCAGGGCCAGTCTTCCTCAGCAAAAAAGAGGAGGAGTGGCATCGGATGTTAGCTCAGGGCTGGTCTTCCTCACAAAAAAAAAAAAAACAGACACTGAGAACCAGGAAGTGGGATTGGGGCTGCAGTAATAAGATCAAAACTTTGACTTTCCATTTTATGCTCTTCAGTATTTAGCATGCCACTGCAGTGCTTTTAAAACATAATAAACATAATTAATCACTCGTATATGGAAAACCGTTAAGGTGTGTGTGTTGTGTGACCAGGCCGTTGGTCGCCCTCCCCAGGCAAGTCAGTGCCCAAAGGAGAGTACAACTTCCCCAGGCTTCACACACCCGCTGCTCTGGACACTACAAAACCCCAAGCTCACAAGCTTAAGGCCCACTGTTGGTAAGAACTAAAAATAGAAATAAAATTCATGAATGTGGATCTTGCACTTAGGTCCATCTTGAGCCACAAGAACCTTGGTGCTTATATCCTTTCAAATTTCAGGATATTACAAAATGTCCCAACTGAACACCACGTTAACAGTAAGTGGCTGCCCCTGCCCCAGAGGAGGTGCATGAGAGTTGGTGTAAAATAATGAAAATGAGCTCCGCCCGCCCCCTCCACCATGGAGCCCTGAGTTTGTGTTTGTTCTTTTATAAACTCAGTTACTGCCTACCCTGTCTCCTCCACAGGACATTGTGAATGGGGGTCAGAGACAATGACGTGGAAAGCTGTGGGTATTCATTTTCTAGGGCCCCCATAACAAAGTACCACAGACTGCGGGGCTTAACCAACAGAAACGTAACGTCTCACGGTTCTGGAGGCTGGAAGTCTGAGATCAAGGTGTTGGCAGACTTGGTTTCTTGTGAGGGCTCTCTCCTTCTCCACCTTCTCCATGTCTTCACATGGTCATCTCTGTGTGTATGTGTGCTCATCTCTTTTTATAAGGACACCAGTCAGACTGGATTAGGGCCCACCCTAATGACCTATTTTACCTTCATTATTTCTTCAAAGACCCTATCTCCAAATTCAGTCACATTCTGAGGTACAGGGGGTTATGGTTTCAACATATAAATTCTAGGGGGACACAATTCAGCCTATAACACTGTATGAATGCTGCATGAAGGTGCTTTTTATTATTTCATGTGAGATAACTATACAAGCGGGTTAAGACACATACATGTATATATATGTATATGTATGTGTGTGTGTGTGTATACACACACATAAAATACTCCCTCCCACCTCAACTCAGAAATTAATTTCCAAGGCCTTGTTTCATGCCGTATATTACTGACTATGAAGTCAGCAGATTTTCAGGGAATTTTTATCTTGCAGAAAGTTTCGGGTTTTTGGCTACAACACCCCTGAAACGCCATTACTGTCATTTCTGTTGATGTGTCTAAATCCTTGAGAAGGTACCACAATACTACAGGATTATTTTCCACCACAACTTTTTTAATGTGGTAAAATTTATATCCACTGAAATTCATACACTGTAAGTATACAATTCTGTAAATTTTGACAGTATATACACCCATGTAACTAACATCCCAATCAAAATGTGGAACATTTCCACCACCCCAGAAAGTTCTCCCAGACCCTTTTCAGTTGAGCCCTACCCCTACAGGCAACCACTGTTATTAGGATTCCTATCACTATGGATGAGTTCTGCCTGTTTTTGAACTTCCTATCAATTGAATCATAAAACACTATAGTTCTTAAAAACTAATTTCTGAACAAATCCCCCCCCCACTGGGTTAAATAATTATTACAGCAGTGACCTAATTTTCATATCTTTTTTTAACACCTAGTGCCAGCTAACATGCATGTCATTTTGCATAGAGTACCGTATGTAGTGAAACATTTTTATTCCGCCTATAATAGAATGGTATGCATTAATTAAAAAATTTTCTACGGTAACCTTGACTTAACATTGCTTTCATAAAATTACAACCACCCCTCATTTCCAAAATTAATATGTAGAAAAAGGTCACTCCCAAGTTTCCAAGTCTTACTGGAGAAAACTGTTGCGCTGTGACAAGATGTCACCATAAATATCCAGTTTCCAATTTTAGCACAGCTGCCATTTTTGTGTTCCTGTTCCCAACCATACCAACTCACCCATGCCTGCTGTCATGCCTCTCACTACAGGGTAGGGCAGCCCTGGATGACAAGGGGCTCTCCCTGCCTCTTCCCCTCCACGATCCTCAGGGCCGCCATCCTTGTGCTCCCCTCCTCTCTGCCAGAGTCTCAGAGCCCCCTCCTCAGGGCCCACTCCATGGGTTATCCCTTCCCATGTCCCTTCAGTCTCTCCACTGAGTCTTCCCACCCATCAGCAAACATACCCTGTTCCCCCATCCTAAAAACGAACTTTCCTCTGGTTCCTCAAAAATTTAAACATAGACTTACCATACGACCCAGCAATTCCACTTCTGAGTATATAGCCAAGAGCAATGAAAGCAGGGTCTCAAAGAGAAATTTGCACACCCATGCTCATAGCAGCATTATTCGTAATAGTTAAAATGTGGAAGCAATCCAGGTGTCCATTGATGGATGAATGGACAAACAAAACGTGGCCTATCCATACAATAGAATATTATTCAGCCTTAAAAAGGAAGGAAATTCTGACACATGATACAACATGGATTAAACTTGAGGACACCATGCTGAGTGAAACAACCCAGACATAAAAGGACAAATATTGCGTGATTCCACTTATATGAGGTCCCTAGAATAGTCAAATTCATAGAAACAGAAAGTAGAATGGTGGTACCCAATGGGGAGGGCAGAATGGAGAGTTAGTGTTTAATGTGTACAGAATTTCAGTTTGGGAAGATGAAGAGTTCTGTGGATCCACATTAAAGTGACTCATAACCCCTCAATCCATTGCCCAATCTCAGAAATCCATAGGATTGATGCTGCTGAGTTCTACAGCTGCAAACCCACTGCTGGCCTGGCTCTTACCTGCAATCACTGAGGACAGCTGTGTGCTGGGGTGTGGGTGTGACTATAAGTTGTGAATGATGCTGCGTGTGCATTCATGTATACAGACGCATGTATCCTATGTTTGTATAGTTCCATTTACCGAACATTTCCTACTACCGCCAGGCACCATGCAAGTATTCACATACATCATCTCACAGAGGCCCCCAACTTAACCCTACGTTGCTTCCTGATTCTCCAACATTACCTCCAATGATTCCTCCTTGGTTTCTTTTCTGGCAGTGGCTTCACCACTGTCATATGGTGGATTCCTTGGAGTTCTGTCCCTAGTCATCTTCCCAGGTGAGCAGGTGAGCTCCTGCATTCTCCAGGCTCACTGCCATTTCTATGGCAATGGCTCTGAGTCTTCCTCTCCAGCCTGGGCCTCTCTGCTGAGCTCCAGACACTCGCACTCATGTGCTCACTCAACATCTGCATCTGGACACTCACAAGCCTCTCAAACTCAACACAGTCAACACCAACCGCATTCGCTCTCCATCTCCCCCATATCCACTCCAAAGTCTGTGTTCCTTGTTTTAAAATCTCTATTGTGTCACAGTTGACTCATCCAGGAATGTCTCCAAAATCTCAGTGGTTTACAACGGTATCACTTTATTTCCCACCCACTCGATCGGTCCGTGGGGATCAGCTGTAGCTCAGGTTCACTCTGTCCTCCCTCCAGGACCAGGCTAATGGAGTAGCCGCTCCTGCGACATGGCTGATCACGAAGCAGAGGTCAAGAGAGGGTGAGCCAGGCGCTGGCCCTTAGGGATCCTGCTCAGAAATGATGTATACTCATCCTCGGAGACCCAGCCACCCCGGCCCTCCCTGGGAATCTCCTTCGGCTCCTTCAGGTATGAGTTGCTCCACATTTCGCCCACAGTAAAGCCTTCTAGCACATCTGTGGAAAGACCTCACTAGTCTATGTGAAGACAGGACTACAGCCAGGAGTCCCTTGACCTGATCATTTTAGCCTCAAATTCCACTAATTCACTTATATTTATCGAGAACCAATCAGGCACTGTTCCGGGCGCTTGGGACACATCAGTGAACAAGACAAAGATTCCTGCCCTCACGGAGCTTACATTTGATGAGAAGAGACAAAGCAATAAATGTAATAAATTATACGGTATCTTAGAAGGCAATGGGTGTTACAGGAAAAAGGAGAAATAGGGCGAGGTAAGAAGAGACCTACAGCACGGGGGGAGGGCAACACCAATAGGTGGTTAGGGTGAGCCTCGACAACAAGGCAGCAGACAAGCAAAGACTTGCAGGAGATGAAGGAGAAGCCAGGTGGGTGGCTGGGGGCTGGCATTCCAGGAAGAGGGAACAGCAAAGGAAAGGCCACGGAGAGGGAGTGAGCCTGGCGCATTCAGGAGCAACGTGGAGGCTGCCGTGCAGGGAGAGGCGAGGCCACGTGAGGACGTGGGCTGTGACTCCAAATGCAGTAAGGAGCCACTGCAGGGCTCTGAACAGAGGGGTGTCATGCTCTGCTGACATTTTTAAAGGAACTGGAAAGAAAAATGGAAGATATAGTAGCTTCATTGAAAAAGAACCGTGTCTTCAACATACCCCACATCTCCAGTCATGAGTCAATCAGGAGAAGGGACAATGGCCTGGACAGACAGGCCATCTTAATGAGACAGCATCATCAACAGAGGGGAAGCCCACCTTGCCCTGTGATGCAAGAGAAATGCCACACCATGTTCCCACATGACAGTAAACATCTTCAAACTGTAAAGCACCATAAGAATGTGGGAAGACACATTTCTCCAATAAACCGCAGATATGCCCAAACAGAATGGCACAGATTGCAGAATGCTAGAAGGGGTGGGCAGCTTATCTGAGAGGACATAAATTGGAAGTTAAATATTTAATCAACCCAGACATGCTATGTCTAACACATTCAATGACTTTCAGAGGAGTGGCAGCTAACATTTGGGTGCTTAGCTCGCAGCCTGCCTTGGATTCACCTACTTCAGGAAACTTGGCTCTCAATACCCTGTGCCCACAGCAGGATGCCCGCCACCTTCCTGGTCAGCCACCCAGGTTCCAGCGGCTGCTCTCACCCTTGCCAGCGGGTGGTTTGGGCAGAGGGACCTCCCACAGCCTCAGCTTCCTCATCTGTAAAACAGGCTATCGCTCCTGCTCAATTTCTGTGAAAATGAAAGGTTCCCGAAGGAAAATGCTTGGCCACAGAACTCAGTAAACCCTAAATATCACCATTTTACAGATTGGGGAAATGCAGACAGTTTGTTGTACATGGAAATAAGTTAGTCTTACAAATAGTTACCAATACTGGCCCACAGAGTCATCAAAATACTGATTTTATCTTTTAATCTCAGCCTTAATAATTTGCAATAATGGATCCAGGACTAGCATAGATCCCTGAGCGTTCAGGGAAGGAAAAGACTCCCCATCTGGATTCCTACTGACAGAGTTTGCACGTGGGTGACCCACCCCAGCGTGGATCCATTGCTAGTAAATGGGTAGGAAGCTTTTGGACCGGGGTGTGTGTCCATGTCTCTAGGTGAATCTCCTAGAGGTGCAGTCTTATACGAATCAGGTAAACATTGCAAACAGTGGTGTGGGGGAGATAATTTTCCAAACCAGTTATATTGACCACACTGTGGCCATCCAGGGAAAGGCTGGCTGCTGCCCCCAGCAAGCCACTCACTGACCTGGGAAGGCTGTGCTCTACTATCCGTGAGAAACACAGCCACTTGCTTCTTGGCTGGAAATGCTCAGAAGCTTATCTAAGGGGTTTAAAAAGGGAACCCAGCCCTGATTAGAATATTTCTTCTTGTAGAAATTGTATTTTATTTGTAATATTAAAGACAGGGAACTCTGGGCCACTGTCAGCAGAGTGCTCTGCTAAGAACCAGTTCTTTTCTGCAACTTGTCCTAATGGTCAGCAAAACACACACTGGTGCTCACAGGCCTCCTACCCGCCAGGCAGGAGCATTTCTCCTCTGACCAGTCTCCACTCACCTAGACCTTCGAGTTCGACCCCTGCTGACACTACTCCCCTGGAACCCTCCATCAGGGCACAGGCATGGCCCAAATTAGTGAACGCTGTCGCTCCTCTCATTCCCTTGCCCACCTGGCTGAAGAGGCACCAGTGGACCCATCAGAAGGCTATGTTAGGATCCTGGTGAACCCTGCCCGAAAAGTCAGCCTCCAGTGATGGGGCTCACAGGGCTTCCTGGACAGAGAGAAAATGGGAAAACATTTAAGATGAAAAACTCTCCCTACATGCCAGCAATGCTGACACTGCTCACTATTCACACTTTATTCTCCCCAGTTTTAAAATCACACACCTGATCTGTTCATATTGTGAGGCCCCACCTGGGGTCCCCCAGAAGCACCCACTCACGGGATGGCACTGTCCGGGCAGCAACCTCAGCCCTCGCTGGACAGAAACCGTGTGTGGTACGGGATGGCACTGTCCGGGCAGCAACCTCAGCCCTCGCTGGACAGAAACCGTGCGTGGTGACCAATCCTCTCTCCACCCCAGCCCTTTCACACCTAGGTCAAGATCTGTTGAGAGGGAGAGAAACTTCACATTCTGATCAACTTAGAAGCAGAGTGTGGATCTGTGACGTAGCAACTGTGCCGTCCCAATGCACTTCTGGGCCTGACCAACAGGTCTCTAAAGTGGGGTGGAGGTCCTGGGCCCCAGCCTTCACATTTGTCACCGTTCCATGGTTGCCCTTCAGAGCCAGCTGCTCACCAACCTCCCTGTCCCACACTTACATGTCAAAACAAAAGCATCCCCAGCACCCACTGTTGTAGGAATCCTGTAGACACCTCGGGAGGCCACAGAAAGAAACGGAGGTTCTGACCAGCTCCTCCACCACCCAGGAACTTCCTGTTTTGGTGTCTTGTGCTGGTGTCTCAAAGATGCCCCAGCATTCCCAAACACAGAAATCCAGGCAAGAGGCTCTGCCTTGGGAATGAGTAAGTGAGGAACAATCAAGGAGCAGGACTAACTAATCATACATTAGCCCATCAAAACAGACTCGGGGCAATGACTATGTTGAAAATGAAGCGGTGATCACAGCTCCAGTGGGTGTTTCTCGCACAATGAGGCCTGGATAAGAGGCGCTGAATGCATGATTCAATGGGCAAAGCCTCAGGTGAAGCTGGCTGGAGAGGCAACACATCTCTGAAAAGGGGACTCACGTGCTTGTCCACTGACACACTGAGACTGAGACCCTGACTCCATAAAAGGGAGGAACAGTAGGGGCCAATAAAGCAGAAGCATGGATATATCGGACTTTGGACAGAGACACAAAAGACCAAGTTGTGGATCAATGCTGATACCTTCCAGCCTCACAGAAGGACCCATCTGCTGTGGTGCCAAGGTGCCCAACTAGCACTGCTTTCCCAGAACATCCTCACTTAGGAGTGGCCATGTGACCCAATTCTACTAAAGAGATGTATGTGGAAGTCTGCTGGGAGGTTCTTGGAGACTTTTTCTTTCCTAAAACAGGTGCCATCTCTTTCTATTTTCTGGCTGCCTGGAAGACAGACATGTTACCTGCGGAGCCAACATGCTAAAGATGGACACCAGAAAGAAGAAGGAGCCTGGGTCCCCAGTGGCACGATGGGGTGGGGAATGGGATAGGATTGGCCTCTTTACAGTTCATATTGTTTCACTTATGTATTCATTTTATATGGCTCTTATATTCATTTTATATGGCTCTTATAACAAATTACCACAAAGTCAGCATCTTAACAGAAATTTGTCATCTTACGGTTCTGTGGAAGTCCAACACAGGTCTCACTAGACAAAAATCATGGTGGCAGTAGGGCTGCATTCCTTTCTGGAGGCTCTAGGGGTGAATCCATTTTCTTGCCACTTCCAGCTTCTAGAGGCCACCCGTGTTCCATTCTTCCATAGCCACGTCTCCTAATCCTCTTTCTTCTGCCTTCCTCTTCCACTTATGAGGACCTTGCGCTCACCCAGATAATCCAGGATAATCTCCCTTCTCAAGGTCGGCTGACTAGCAACTTTAACTCCATCCACATCCCCTTTGCCATAACCTAACAGGTTCCCGTGATTAAGACATGGACATCTTTGGGTCGCCATTACTCTGCCAACCACAAATTCTTACAACCACCATAAACTCCTTTTGTAATTGGAAACACAAATCAAATAATTTTTAATTTAAAAATTTTAAATCAGTTTTGAAAATTGGGACCATGATCCAATAAATTTTAAGAAATAATCCAACCTTTGAAGCACAGTGATCAAGAATGCGATCAAGATTTCCATGGATAAGAGAAGCCGTTCTGTGATCTGATTAGATTAAACCACTCCTAACCATCTCTGCTACCCCAAAGAAGCAGCTGAAACTCACTGAATGCAGAGTAAGGGAGAGTTCTGCATAGCACACCACTCCACTATCTCTGCCAGGGTAAGGCCCTTTGCTACCACCTGCATGTCTGTCTGAGATAGTGCTTCACGTCCCATTCAAAAAGCATCCAGGTTCTTGAATATTTTTAGTTTACCCCCCAAAAAAATAGGTTGTATGCAACTTCCAATTATTTAAGTTTTCGATTTAATAAATCTAACAAGATGTTTTCCTTCCTAATTAAAGCTACCAGGTGTGTTTCTTAAAAAACACTGGCCTGCAGGTGGATCATCTTTCTGTCCAGCCACAAGCCCTCCATAAAACAGCACAAAGGGAGGGAACAACATCCTTCATGGGTTTTGTGGACTTGAAATGAAGA
Organism: Diceros bicornis minor; assembly: GCF_020826845.1. NCBI lineage: Eukaryota > Metazoa > Chordata > Mammalia > Perissodactyla > Rhinocerotidae > Diceros > Diceros bicornis. Next base: position 79,339,263 of record NC_080744.1, read on the forward strand.
CACATGTTGGATGTTCAAGGGTCTCAATGGCTAGCATCTGTCAACTATTCAGTCCTCACACAGATATCTCCCCAACGTGAAATTCTCCTACTTCTGGAAACTCAGGACGGGTACACAGGCACCAAGCAGGACAGCTGTGACTGGCTGCTGTACAAAATTTAGCACAGGTCACAAAATCCACTCAGTACTGTGTCCTAAATGCATTATGACTCCTTCCTCCAGTTCCCTGGCATTGAGTGTTGACATGGACCACGTAATCCATGTGATGTTGTACGTGTGATGCTCACAGTTAGGCAGAGAAACCATCAACCAATGACAATGTTCGTTTCAATAACAAATTAGGATGAACAAAAAATGCACAGGTTTATTTTTTCAAATCAGTAATAAAATAAATCACATGCAAGCTTTTCAAAATCCTTCCACACGACACATGGTGCATTACATCAGTACAGATGAAAATGAGGCCACTTCAACCAGGTGAATCAAATTTAATCTAGCCTTTCCCATCCTGTTTTCCAGGTATCTTACCTTATTTGAAATTAGTTTTGGAAAAAGTATCTGAAAACAACTTTGAAAATATAAAATACACAAACACAATCTGGGTTTTCCAGAGACGATGGTCTAGGGACACTTAACTCCAGAAACATCGTTCTCCTGATGCTCTTCCCCACGCTGGCAGCCCAGAAGGTCCCCCGTGGGCCGCATTCTCCCCGCTGGTCACTAAAGGACAGCCTGGCTGCACACACAGGCTGCCCACTTCCCGGCAGAGCCCAAGAGGCAGCAGACCCTTCACGCTGCCACCTGAACACGTCCATTTAGTCTTCGATTCTAAAAATCACTAGATTGAACAAGACTGGCTGGAAATTTGAGTCAACTCTCCTTCGTTACAAACAAACAATGCTATATATGAACTTGTTCAAGAGCTAAGAAAAGAAGTTGCAATCCCTGTAGAACGGGCCAGATGAAAAAGACTACCAGACACTCTAAGCGTAATTGCCAAACCCAGCTTTTCCCTTATCTAGGAACCTGACCTCCCGAGAACCAGAGGGGTCTGACTGAAAATGAGAAAGAAATAAAATTGAGGTCCAGTGAGGGAGGGCAGCGTTCATAGATGTCTGAAGTCACATGTGACAAGTGAACTAGGATTAGAGAGAGCCGCAGGAGTCAGGAGCCTCCACCAAGTGACGCACCTGAGCAGAGGTGCTGGCAGTGGTGCTGTGATAGGGCGGCTGGGGGACGCCCAGGACGGCGGAACATTGCTCAGGGAGATGGAAGACTTCATCACTGACTGAACAAGGGAGAGGGGAGGGGAAGAAGCTCGGCAGGTGAAATAGAAACATAAATACCTATTGTTCTCTATATTCATAAGATGCTGAAGGTGAGTGATTACCCTTTATTTATTCTGTAGGACAGAAACTCAGCAGAATAAATTACCACCACGTCAGTCACCCTCAGGCACCACACTAAAACCGAGACGACTATGCATGGTAAGATGAAAGATAACCAAAACTTGAATATTAAAGAAGAAAATAGGTCTTATACCAAAAGTTACACTTCAAACCCATTACCAAAACAATGTGCTGACTTAAGACTCAAGACTTTTATTTATTATTTTTACCATCCTCAAAGACCCTATATCACTTTATGGTTTTAATTAGGCAAACATTTTGTAGAGTATTACAAATGAGGAAGAGAATTCTTTATCTTTTAAATACACTTTCAATTATGCTGAAATCACTTGCCTTAAGGAGTGGTAACAGCTTCGAATGAATAAGAGAAGCTGTCAGCACTTGCCCAGATGCCACTCCTCCCAGCTGTTCCCACTGAGGCCCCAGTGGCCCTGCCCCGGTCCCCGGTCCCCACAGGCCTGGAAAGGGCACGAGGGTCTACTGGTGCAGGGCTGCAGTGCTGATGATACAGATGTGGTAGCTCCCTCCACATCTCCAAGCTCTCTGCCCTCACCTGTTAGGGACTCAGGATTTCTCCACATCCCCCCTGCCCCCTTCTGCCCTTTCCCCCAAAAGTCTACAGGACCAGCTGAGCCTCCTGCAAACAGCACACAGACCACACAGGGGGCTGTCACCACCAGATCATGGTCACAGAGCTGATGCAGGGGTGGGGGTGGGGGTCTGAGGGGGGCTGGTAGAAAGCCAGGCACATCCAAACAAGGAGGCAGAGAAAGGACCAGGGCAGCTGTGGATGATTCTGGGTGACTGGCCGAAAAGGCTGGTTCTGGAACACGGCAGCTCCCTCCTGCCCACCATGGGAGGGTTCTCATCTTCCGTGAGGGGCCGAGACTGCAGGGTGGCAAAGCCCCCTCCCTACCTGGACCCTGCAGGGTTCCCTCGAGGGGCCACTTCCCACCCATCCCATCCAGGTGCCCTGATGAGGCCCTGCTCCCCAGGAGTCCCGCTCACTGGCAATGCTGGCTCGGAGGCAAGGTTCAAAAGACGATTACAAAGCTTAGTCTTCATTTCAGGGTTTCAAAAAATGTTCCCTGAAAAAGCAAAGATAAGTCCTAGTATATGAAATGCCTGTTTTTTATATTGTTGCCTGGGCTCCTTTAAAATGCATATTTTCTAGCTTCATGTTGCAGACTTTCTGACAGAGACAACTCTCAATTAGCTCCTTAAACCCAAACCAGAAATGTTTAATATACGCTTCATTTACACCAAGGAATATGTGATGAGTGGCTTAAGGTTTTACCCGGGTTGTTCGCTTTTTAGTAGCACTCAAAGTCAGGAGTTGACATACCCACTCCCACCCCCCCACCCCCCAACACCCACCTCCCCACAGGCAATACAGGGAGCGGATGTTGGGAATCCCCAGGGAGCAAGGATTTGGGGCAAGAAGTAACCAGAGAAAGTAACCCAAGGCCTTTACCCGCCAGAAGCCTGGGAAATACCAGGAGGGGTCAACCTGCCACATTGTGTGGAGCGGGGCTCAACTAACTAGGCTAATAAGGAGAAGGTGACCCCAGAACATGGGTTAACTTTATGCTTTGTCTGTCTCATTTTCCTAAGCAGCGTCTGGCATATCAGAGATGCTTACACTGCACCATACTGACAGTGCTACCTGCCTGAGACTTCAGAGAGGAGATTTTAAGAAGGAAAGAAATTCACTGCTTCTCAGGGAAGCGTATTTAGGCCATCCCTCCAGACTTCAGTGACCTTCCCGAAAGCATGCTGCCCATCTCCACGTGTCTTATTTTGTTAAACATTTTACTATGGAGAGCTCTGACACCTTTAAAATATAGAATATATTTTTTGTATTTGAAGGAATATATTTAACTGGGGCCTTACCATAACACTTAAAAGCAAACCCCAAAGCATCAGGGAAATGGAAAGGAAGGGGCAGTCATGTCCTAGTGGAAAGTGGGGGAAATAGGGGCAGGGGAAAGTGGGGGTGGTGGGAAGTGGGGCAGAGGGAAGTGGGGCAGTGGGAAGTGGGGCAGGGGGAAGTGAGGGTGGTGGGGAGTGGGGGCGGTGGGAAGTGAGGCAGGCGGAAGTGGGGCAGTGGGACATGGGGCAGCGGGAAGGTAAAGAAGGAACTAAACCCAGAGGCCTGATCAGGCTGGAGGAGAAGCAGGAAATACAGGAAAAGAGAGCAGAAATAGATGGAAAAGGTGGGAAGGGCTGAGATGAAATTAAACTGCAGGACAAAGAGCCAAATAATGAGACAACATGAAAGCAAATGCCTCGCTGCTTCGCGCCGGTTCTAACAATCACATGGAGGTACTGACCACAACAGCCTTTTATTACAACAGAAGGATCAGATTAGAAATTTTCCAATTTCTAAGTGACGTGTCAATGCTATACCAAGGGATCCCTGAGAAGACAGCCACAGCCACCAGCCATCACCAGACATGCTCGTGCAGGGAGAGCAGCCTTAACAATTTCCCCCAAAGGCTGAGGTTGTAGCGCTTTCATCTCATCTGCAGAGGACAATTTCATAACCACGTCCTCAGGGGTGGGGGGTGGGGGTAGGGAGCGACTGTAGTTGCACAAGTCAATTTACTAATCTCATCTTTTTCTGGAGGGATTGAATACACACATTTACTGAACTGAAATGTTAACCATGGTCTTTTGGCCCTGATTTTGAAATATGGAAAATATTAACTGCCGAGCAGAATCTTCACAGGGGTCTGCGGACTCCACCTAGTTGCAGGTGGGAAGAGCAGTGGTACAGATGCCCAGGGAGGGGGCTGGTCAGCGTTGTCCCCAGGCAATACAGAGGGGGACACACCCGCTGGCCCACAGGCCCCTGGGGCCTCGCTGGGTGCTTCAGGCTGCCTTTGTGTCCAGTTATGACAGTAATACACACTCTTGGAAGGAAGTAGAGAAAACACAGGATAAAGGAAATAATATACATCACCACCTGGAGAGAACCACTGTTCATATTTTGACCTGTTTCCATTCAGGCTTTTTTTTTTTTCCTGTACACATACACGGTACAGAATTGGAAACCTACAGTATAGCAGGAAGCTTGCTGTGTCCGTTTAACATGACATGAGGATCTCCCCAGGTCACTGAATAGTCTTTGAAAATATGGTCCTAATGGTCATATAATCTAGGAATGGCATAATATAATCATCCTGCTATTGCTAGAGATTCAGGTGGCTTCCAATTTCCAACTAAGATAAATAAAGCCACAGTGAGTATCTTCCTTCATGGATTTTATTGATATCTCTGATTTTAGTATAAACCCTTCAAAATAGGATGACTGAGTCAAAGGGAATAAACATTTGTTTTCCACAAGGTTACACCCATCGACATCTCCTCCAGTGGGTATGAGTATTTCCTCCTATACTCTCATCCACACTGAGAATAAATATTTAAAAAACCCTTTACCAGTTTGGGAGACCCCCCCACACACACACAAAAAGAAGAGAATAGTTTTAATTTGCATTTCTCTGATCACTTGTAAGGTCCAGCATTTTTCCGTTTATCTGCCTTTCATATTTCTTCAGTGACTTGCCAACTAGAGTCCGTTGCAGATGTTTTCCATCTGATGTTAATGTTTTCCTATTGATTTATGACTGCTTTTAGTATAATAGGCATGGATTGGCAGGTAGACGGTGTTATGTTCTGACTTGCCAATTCTGGTGATGCTGTTTGACACACACAGGATGCTAATGGACTTGTGGTCAATGGTACTAATCTTTTCCCTTCCTGTACATGCCACTGCCAGCAGAGTGGCCTGGTCCTTTAGCCTGGAGTCCAACTCCAGCTCCCCCTCTGGGTGACCATCTCTTTGCCTCAATTTCCTTGATTGAAAACAGAGGATAATGAGAGTGTATTTACTACATCAGGGTAGTAGGTGGCAGACTGCCTCAGACCTGCCCGCAGTGACGCTGTCTCCTGGTATTCACATGTAACCCCCTGAGGTCCACCTGGCAAGGACCAGGGGTCTGCCCACAGCCACAGAGTAAGCTTGGAATCCAGTTCTCCCCAGTGGCACCTTGAGATGATGCAGCCCCACTGACACCTTCACCGCAGCCTTGTGAGACCCTGACCAGAGGACCCAGACAAGCCGTGCCAAGACTCCTGACCTACAGAAACTGTGAGGTATGAGGGTTTGTTGTTTTAAGCTGCTAAGCTTAGAGGTAGTTTATTATGCAGCAGGAGAGAACTAACACATAATACATGTAAAGTACTTAGAATAGTGCCTATGCTAAATTGCAAAAAATCATCTAATGCTTTACCACTCCTCCTATGAAAAGATGGAATCCTCCACACCCGAAGCTGGGTTGACTGTGTGACCTGCCTCCACCAAGAGAGCAAAGGCAAACGTAATGCAGAGACCTGAAAGGCACCTGCACACTGGGGCCTGCCCTCTTGTCACTCTTGGAACCCCACCAACACTGTGTGAAGAAGCACAGCCTGCTGGGGGGTGAGACTACATGGCCCTATTACCATCTGTGCACCCCAGCTTACAGCCAGCCACTACTGGACACGTGAGGGAGGCCATCAGCTGCAGACTCAGGAGTGAGCCCAGCAAACAGAACCTCCAGCCATGCCCAGCCTAAATTTCCAACCCAACTCATATGCAGAATAAGTCGTTGTTGGGAGGTTCTGGGGTGGTTTGTTACGCAGCGTTTGCTAACTGATACAGCTGCCATTCTTATTACTACTACTACTTTTACCTTGGGATCAATTAAATGATCACACATTTCTTAACAGTATATTTATGCTTTTACTTTTTATACTGAACTAATCCACTAGAAACTTATTTTGGTATATGATATTAGAGGAGGATCTAACAATGTTTTGCCACATAGCCAATTCTATCTTCTCCATAAAACTATAATACCTTGTTTTCATATATGAGAATCTAGAGTGTTCTAGGATATCATTTCCACTGACCATTTCTATTAGTATATTAGCAAAAGTTGAAGCAATATCATAGTTGTTTTGTTTTAACTTGGGCCAGGATAACATATGCTCTTCTACTGGGGCATGCCAGGAGAAATATGCACTCATCTGACTGCACGGAAGGGCAGTGAAGTTGCCAGGGAAGGCACCGGAGAAGAGGGAGAAGAGCACCAGGAATCTGGGACAAGCGGATGGAAGACGTGGAGATGGTTACCGTCACCAAAGGAATGACTTCAAGGCCATTTTTCCTCTGAAATTCAAACGAAGCCTGTCCCAAGTCTCTAAGCCAGTCAGTGGTTGAATTCCACAAGCTCTTTATGATACACTCAGGCACCATGAAGGAACAGGCAGGATGCAAATAGAAATGGCCAGTGCCTGCTCTCCATGCGCTCACAGCCTCAGTGGGGAGACAGTCCCACATACAAAATCTCTGTAGACTGTATTTACAAATCCACAGAAACACAAACTAACACAATATAAACAACATATAATGGCTAAGGGGAGTTTAGAAGCCCCTGAGGGCAATCAAGGAAGACTTCCTGGAGGAAAGTTTTCAGATTTTGAGGAATAAGATTTAGCAAACAGAGAGTGTCTGCAAAGGCAAGAAGCAGGAACAAATAATTCATGTACAGTAAGCAGATTTACTTGGTTACAGCAGAAAGTCTAAATAGGTGCACCAAGAAGTGAGTCTGATGAAGGAGTAAGGGTCAATTTGATGGAGGATTATTCAATGTTAGGTTTTCAAAACAAATGAGCTGACAATGTTTTTTTAAGTAACGAGAGTAAGAGACCCATAGGTTGCGGACCAACCTATGGTTCTCTTGAAACAGTTCTGTAACGTAAGCGACATTCCCCAGCTGCTCCAGGACCTGCCTTCCCCAAGCACTCTTAGAAAGTGGCGGGAGGGCATGACTCCTGAAGGCAAGGAAGTGCCAAAACCAGCACATTCCTAGCAGAGGAGGTCTAAGAAGCCAGCCGGACCCCAGCACTCTCACACGTCCAATCAGAATGTCCTTGCCCCTCGCTAATTCTTGGTGGAGAGCAGCCATGAGTAAACTGAGAAAATAGTTCCGTTGCTTATTTTTAAATGGTACTGAATATCAGCTTTGATCCTAAAAGTTTAGAAATTAAAACATGAGAACGAGTGGAGCCCTGATCTATAGGACCTGCTTCTGGCCGTAAGGTCGGCCAGGGCACAAATCCTCCCTGTCTTCTGTCACTGGCAGACCTCACACAGTGGGCAGCAGCCTTGCTGTCAGAGACGGCAGGCCCTGGCCCAAAGCTTTGGGGGTGAGCTGCACCAGGGGAGACTCAGGCACTCAGGGCAGAGGCTCTGCAGGGGTCAGGGCAGGCCCTGTGCCTTAATTAGTGCCAGACCTCCTGGTGCTGACCCCCACTGCCAGGGCCCGATTTAGCTGCCACATGCCCTACTGTGGATGTTCCTATGTATTTCTGTGGCTGTGTTCATGAAGGCGTCTTTAACAGCAGCGGTTGTTCTGGCTGGGGTGTCCTCCTCCTCTCTTCACATCCCCATGGACCCTCAGCCACTCCTCCCCAATCAGCATGAAACTGCTGGACATCCCCAGTATGGGTCAGACAAAAGTGTCATGCCTAAGAGTCACAACTGGAGAGCTGCTCCAGCTGCTCCTCAGATCCCAGATTTGCAGTTTGATTTTGCTTCCCACCAACATGGACCACACAACACCCAAACTCCACGTGACAAGGTTGCAGCCCGGGGAAACCTCTTGCTGGTAACCTGTGAGAGGAGGCTTGGCTTCCCTACACCTGAAGGAAGAGGGCGTCTAGGCTCAGCCCCTGAGCCCAGAGTTGGAGTCTCGGGAACTACAGAGGAAGAACGCAATATGGAGCCCACCCAAGGCCCCTGCCCAGCCTTGGAGGGGTCCCCAGGAGTGACATACTCGAGATAAGCCAAAGTCATAGCCACACCTCCTCTGGATCCCGGGTCTTCCCAACTTCTCCTAGTACCAGAATGTTTAAGTGAGCATCGCTAGAAATACATTTTAATATAAAAAGGGCAAATTCTCTATCGAGGGTGACAAACTGTTTAATACAATCTTTTTCTGGATCATGCTCTTGTCCACTTTCAGAGGAATACAGCTCCTCTGAGTCTTCAGAAAAACATTCCCTTTGTTTTATGTGGTAGTATTTTTTTCATAGACCCCATGGTAGTTTTTCTCAGTTTGCTCTTCTTCAAATGAAGGAGACTGATCCAGACCCAGAGCTTGCTAATAGATGGGGGGGGGGGGGTGTGGATTTCCACAGGTGTCTGGCACTTATTCTCACACTTGCCCAGACGCAGAGCTAGAGGACCTATTGCCTCTTTCTCTGATACATCCAATCAACAAGGTTCCCAAGAAACTATCATCTCCCACATGCACTGCCGCAGGGCTCGGCCAGCCTCCACCCGCCGCTCCATGTTTCCCCAGCCAGGGTACCAGCCCTGGTCCTTCTGGTCAACCCAGCCATTTTCTAAGAATGTGGTCTCGAAACACACTAGGAAAATGGGGTGGGAGGGACAGGAACCCCGCCCACAGGCTGTGGTGGGGTGGCAGCCCTGAAAAATTGTTGGTGTGACATTCCCTGGGAGAGGACAGTGTGTCCCACAATCTTCCCTGAGGCCAGGCACTCTGCTCTAGGGAGTGAGGGGAGCTGGGCCTTATAAGGTATTTTTCACTGTTACTATAAGATAGCCTCATTTCTCAAGTTTTCATAGGTATACTATTTTATTCAAACTAGAAGTCATACGTTACGTTATGTAAGGATTATCATGATGACCAACGAGTTATCATCCCTAACCCCTAAGAGACTGGCATTCAGACAGGCTGGCTTGGGCAAGGTGACAAGGCCAGGAGGTAGTGAAGCCAGGGGTCCCACGGAGATGTGGCTTTCTCCAGTGAGCCCCTCATGCAGGAAGACCCTCAGCCCAGGAAGCCCATGGGCTCCCTGCCCATGCTCTGTGCTGGGGAATCTCACCTTTGCGGGGTGACGCCTCCATTAACACAATTCATAATTCATTACTTGACTGGATGAGTTAGTTCCCTTTGTTAGTACAACCGCCATTACCTAGAGCTATGTTAATGTGACCCTACTTCATTCAAGTCGTAAAGTGATCTACTTTCAAATCTTAAGTATAAACACCTAAAGACAACTATTGCAGACTAAACATTTAATTTCAAAAATATGAGGTAATCCCTGTGTCAGTTACAATTCTTAAATGATCATATTGAACTAAGGTCAAGTCATTAACATATTTGAGAAATTTAGCAATTACAAAAAGATCATTAGGATTCTTCTAAGCTAAAAACTCTAGCTAACTAACTGAAAACCTAAAGACTCTGGCTGCCCGTCACAACAGAAATAACATCTAAGTCACTATCCCCTCTTTTCCAACTAATAAGCAGTTGGTGAATGAAACCTAGAAGTCCGTCTTCTATGAGCTCTAAATTGACAAGAGAAAACGCTATCCAGCTTTTTAGTTACTTTCTGATCCTTTCTAGTTTTCATTTAATGGAAAACTTGTCAAGTTACAACTTTTTTATGTGCCTCACTACACAGCATTTATTTTCTACAAATGGGATTTTCTCAAAACAATAACTATGCTGACAACACTAGGCTGATTGCCAGAAATCTGTTTTTACCTATTTTCATGGATGTTGGACATGCCTGACACTATCCTATTTTGTAAATTTATTGTCTTGTTCTGTGCGATCTTTGTGATAAATGTATTGTCACAGAGAACCTTGCTGACTAGCCTTTATTTCCCTTCATTTTATAAATGCCAAGTTTATTTAACTCTCTGTCATATAAGTTGGTCAGCCAAATATAATAGTTGAGACTGTGTTCTAAACCAAGGCTTATTCCAATACAAGTCAGAACACGACTTGGTTCTCAAAAAAATTTTTTTTCTTTTTGGTGAGGAAGATTGGCCCTGAGCTAACATCTGTTGCCGAACCTCCTCTTTTTGCCGAGGAAGATTGGTTCTGAACTAACACCTGTGCTCATCTTCCTCTATTTTGTACATGGGATGCCACCACAGCATGGCTTGATGAGCGGTGTGTCGGTCCATACCCAGGATTCAAACCTGCAAACCCCGGGCCACCAAAGTGGAGCACGTGAACTTAACCGCTATGCTACTGGGCCGGCCTCTCAAAAACTTTTTTGATGATCCAAAAGTATCCCAATATTTTACCCCAAAAGGGGCTAATTATTCATTTGGTGTTTTTGTTTTTTAGTTGGTTTGTTTTAACTGTGGTAAAAAACATATAACATAAAATTTACCATCTTAATCATTTTTTAGCATACAGGTCAGTAGTGTTAAATACACTCACATTGTTGTGTGACCAACCTCCAGAATCTTTTACATCTTGCAAAACTGAAACTCTATAGCTGTTTAACAACCCATTTAACAACAATTCCCCATTCTCTCCTCCCCGCTGTCCCTGGCATCCACCACTCTACTTTCTGTCTCTACAAATTTGACTACTCCAATGGCATGTAAGTGGAACCATAAAATATTTGTCTTTTTGTGATTGATTTATTTCACTCAGCATAATTTCTCAAGGTTTATCCATATTGTAACATGTGTCAGAATTTTCTTCCTTTTTTAAAGCTGAATAATATTCCACTATTTGTATAGACCACACTTTGTTTATCCATTCATCTGTCAATGGACGCTTGGGTTGTTTCCACCTTTTGGTTATTGCGAATAATGCTGCTATGAACACAGGTGTGCAAATAAATATCTCTTTGAGTCTCTGCTTTCAGTTCTTTTGGGTGTATACTCAGAATGGAATTATTAGATGATATGGTAATTCTGTAATTTTTTTAAGGTACCACCATGCTTTTTTTCATTTGGTGTTTTTTAATAATACAATTGGAAAGCTTGAGAGGGCAAATGAAGGCCAAGTGACTACTGTACTCAGCGAGCTCTTGGAACCACTAAGAGTTCCATCACTACTTTTTTAGCAAAGTAACCTTTTTCTTTGGGGCGTGACCCCTTGTGCCCCCAGTGCAGGCTTTCGGTAAGTGGTGGCTGCAGCTTATCATGGTAAAAAAGAAATTCCAACCAATTAGAATCCTTTACAATAAAACAGATACAGAATTCTAATAAATATCTAGTTTCTGATCCTCTTGATAGTTTTTAAAAATAACAAAGAGCAGGAAATTCTGGTTTAAAAGTGATAACTTGACCTTCTCCACCTCTCTGTCCCCCAAAACCTCACAGGTACAGATCCACAAGGACAACGAGATGGGGAGGTGCGACCATGGGCAAGAGGGTCCAGCACATTTTCAAAAGCCTAAGCATGGATACAAGAGGGTGACAGAGCTGGCAGGTGCAGAGAGGTGGAGCTAAGGAGGCGCAAGCTGATCCCCCTGCAGAACTCAAGAGGCTGGGGGGGTCAGAGCTGCCAAGTTTCTGGAGGGCAGGCTGCAGGGTGTCCATCGGGCTGAATGCCAGGGCACGTGTAGAAAATCGGGGATGTGTTGTTGGGCCCCAGATGCCCGCACCTGTCTCATGAAGCCACGTAACCCCACACCCCGCAGCCCAGGAGCACACTGAAGACTAGTCCCTGGAGACAACACCAGGGAAGGTCCAGAGGGCCAGGGCTGAGAGCACAGCTGGGCACAGGGACTGATCTTCACCAGGTTGGAGGGGGCTGTTGAGGGGATGGGAGTGTTTGAAAACTGGGTTGTGGTGCTGGTCGCACAACCGCATAACTTACTAAAAATCCTCGAGTCGTACACTTACGATGAGTGAATAGCGTAATTCGTAAATCATAACTCAATAAAATTTTAAAATAGATAGACAGATAGACAGACAGAAGTGACCAAAATACCAACATACCATCAATTGGCAAGTTTTAGATTTTTTTTCTGCTACTCATTGGAATATGAGTCTGAGAGCAAGATAAAGTCAGTTATAGAAAATAAGAAACGATAATCATATATGATCCAGCAATCCCGCTTCTGGGTATACACCCAAAAGAATTGAAAGCAGGAACTTGAACAGATACTTGTACACCCATGTTCACAGCAACATTATCCACAACACTGGAAAGGTGGAAACAACTCAAATGTCCATCGACGGATGAATGAATAACCACAATGTGGTGTTATACATATAATGAAATATTATTCAGATTTAATAAGGAAGGAAATTCTGAGACATGCTACAACATGGATGAATCTTGACAACATCTTGCTGAGTGAAATAAGCCACACATAAAAGGACAAACATTATATGACTGCACTCATATAAGGTTCCTAGAGTCATCAAGCTCATAGAGACAGAAAGTAGAATGGTGGTTGTCAGGGGAGGGGAGAAGGGGGAGTTAGTGTTTAATGGTTGAAGAGTTTCAGTTCTGCAAGATGAGAAAGTCCTGGAATTGGATGGTGGTGATGGCTGCACAACAGGGTGAACGTACTTAATGCCACTGAACTATACACTTTAAAATGGTTAAAATGGTAAATTTTATGTTATGGATATTTTCCCCCACAATAAAAAAATAATAAAGAATATAATTTCTTTTTCACAAAAAAGGAATAAAAGCAAACAAGGACAGCTAAGAGCCTTGGAAGTGGGTGTTCCTGGGGCTGGGGCTGGGTTGTGTGTCCACAGGACGGAGCAGGGACAGCTGTTTGCATTATCAGCCTCTCAACACTATTTGACTTTAACTCTGTTGTGCGCTAGATGGATTCTGTAATATTAATTTTAAAACATAATGGGGCGCAGTGGAGATGAAAAGAAAAGCAAATCAAGGGAGCTGCACACCAATAAACCTGATGTCAATCATGGGCCAGATCCGGGAGGGGATTGTCTGAGCAGAAGCTCGTGAGCACTCAGGAAGGAGGTGCCAGGCCAAATTCAGCTCCTTTTCTCTTTTAATAAGATTATGAGATTGGCATATTAGAGGAATGCTAAGCAGATGAGGGCCTTTATTTCAGCAAGATGTTAACAGATCGGTGGCACAGCCACCCCCTCCATGGCCTGGGAGAGACATGGGCGGGGGTCCCAGGTCTGAGCCCTGGCCTGGCCTGGATAAAGGACGGTACTTGTTGAAGACCATGGGGGATTAGCACACGGGGCCTGCACCCTCATGGGCCAGACACCAAATCAAGACGAGATCATCTCAACAGGCTGGAACGCTCATTTTTAAAGAGCACAGATGAATTAATCAGTGTTACAAATGTTCTGCAATTTGGTACCAAAATTCATAAAATGCCATGAGCAGCAGACCACAGGGGAAAGGAAGAAAGTGGGGGGGTTTTAGGTGACCAGCATCTCCACCTAACGCAGTGGGCTATGCGGTTGGGAGCTGCCTGGGTCACAGTGAACACAGTCCACCTGATGGCCTCCCACCTGTCCAGCACTGGTGCCACGTCCAGAAGGACAAGACGCCCAGAAACCACCAGATGAAAAGTGGGTGACAAGTCTTTCAACGTACAAGTAGAACAAAAAGCTATGCAGGGAAGGGGGTGCAGAAGTGGTTTCCTCACTTGAAGGACTTCAATGTGGGAAGGGGAGAAGGAAACCTCCTAGTTCTGCAGGAAGAAGCAGGGAAGCAGAATCATTGCGCAAAACTAGATTTGGCTCCAGTTAGTTCTGCCTGACAATGGAGACCTGTGCCGTGGCAAGCTCCCCATTGCTGGCTCAAGGAGACTGAGTCCCCCAAATCAGAAATACCACTGAAGGGACCCTGAAGTCCGCAGAGGGGAGACGTAAATGAATTATAAACACCTCCTAATATCCTAAAACACACGAACAACAGCAGCAATGAAAAGAACAATAGACATTTATTCAGTTTTTTACCAGAGCCAGGCGATGCTGCGTGTACTTTAAATGCATCCTTATTCTGTAATTCCTTGATTCCTGGATTTTATTGTCTATTATAAATATGATCAACAATCAAACCAAAAAAATATAAAGATATTTAATATAAATCATGAATTCTTCAGATGACAGTCATATTTAAATGATTTTATAATTCTTTAAATTTAAAAGAAAAATTTTATCAGTTTAAAATAAAAACTAATTGCCTAATACTATCACCTAATTGGTATTAATACCCGACAGGCTTCTTCTTTTGGAGACACAGTGGTATACCTAACAGTTTTCAGATTCAGTAAGTTCTCATATAAGTAGATATTGTCTTTGTTTGTGGCCTGGGATCTGGGATAACTGAAGCTAGAGGAGGCCAGGCAGGCTCTGCCTGATACTGATGAACCGCTAGGTTCATTCATTTATCCAACAAATATTTACCAAGTGCCAGTTAAGCACCAGACGCTGTTCCATGTACTGGAGACTCAGCTGTAAATAAGATAGATGGGGTGTGGTCGTCAAGAAACTAGAGAAACAGGTACTAACCAATACAGGAGGAAACAGACCAGACAGCTCAGAGTGACAAATGGAACACAGGGGGCCATGGCTGAGGGCTCCTTCAGCTGGGTGCACAGGAAGCAGACTCTGAGAAGGACCAGGAAGGGGGGATGCACGGGGCCAGCTATGTGAGGTTCAGGAGATCCGGCGGGGAGAGGGCAAAGACCCCCAGAGGCAGGAAGAATCTGGTTTGAAGATTAGGAAAATCAACATGAGTGGGGAAAGGCCTATGAGGGCCAGCTCCAGCAGGGCCTCGAAGGCCAGGTGAAAAAAAAAGGGAGGGAGGAGAAGGGAGAGAAAGCGCTGAGGGAGTTTACGCAGGGGAACGAGGAGGCTGATTTACATTTCTGCAGCAATGGCTCTGGCTGCTGGGTGGAGGAGGTCAGCAGACGGACAGGAAAGACAGCAAAGGGACCAGCGAGGAAGATGCAATGGCCCCCAGGTGAGCCGCAGATGCAGAGGCTCCCAGGTGAGCTGCAGATGCAGCAGCAGGATGGGGAGAGGGAGGCTGACTTGGGTGGGTCCCACAGGCAGAGCTGATGGGTGAGGGTGAAGGAAAAGGAGGAATCAAAATGCCTCTTAGGTTTCTGACATAAACAATGGATGAGTGGAGAAGTCTATTTTTGGAGATGTGTCCCACCCAAAGTTCCAATCCAAGTAGTTGTCAGAAAGGTAACTGCCCGAGTAGTGGTCTGTGCATCTCCCACTAAACAGGGATGGATGATGTCAGAACATCACTCTCTCCCTCCCTCGGAGACTAAATGTCGAGAATAATGTATGATCCTGCTCAGGGTCCCCTTCTCCACTCTCCACTGGACAAACTCCATCCATCTACCACGCCCTGCTCAAGCTTGTCTCCTCCTTGAAGCCTCTTTTGATTGCTCCTGACTCCACAACATTCACCTACATCCGGATGCTGACAGAACCGCTGCCTAGAGATCACACATCGCTCCTTTCCTGAGTACAGATGGCATGAGCTGCTTGAAAGCAAAGATCATCACTGCACTGCTTTTATTCCCCCAAAGAACCTAGAACAGTGTTTCTAATACTGGGAGCAACTCCCTCCCCTCCTATACTGGTGGAAGTTTACAAAACTATAAAGCCATAAATATTTCTAAATGTACATTGAACATAATTGAGAAATTCCAATCTGGCAAATATTCATTTCACAAGCTGGTCCTCGGGGTAGAATCTAATTTGCAGTGGTGGACCACCAATCGTGCTCAAAAGTGAGCAATTAATAAAAGAGAAGAATACAAACAATCCACGTGGATATCTGCAGACTTGATTAAACCAATTAGTAAAGCTTCAATTGTGTCTAAAGTTTTTTCTCAATTATTATTTGAATGCATTTTTATTAAACTTCTGAATATTATTTTAAAACATAGTCCTAATCGCTAGCTGATAAATATATCATTTTTTTATAATTATATGATGATTAAATCTGTTTTGAAACTGGAAAGTATCAAGATTTTCTTACATAACCCAAGATTTCAGGGCTACAGCAACTGTGAGGGTATGCAAAGAAGTTTAAATATCAATTGAAAAAAAAATTTCTTCTAGTTTAAGGTAATTCCTCTCAGGACCTGCATAAAGGCCATTTGAGCCACACTGTGTGGCTTAATGCTGCGAGACATTTCTTCCCTTGAGGCTCAAGGCCCTGGAGGAGGCTGGCACTTGAGTTGGGTGAGGGAGAATGACCACGGTGGCCACCCCTCCTACCCCATCCCAAAAGTCTCCCTTCCAGAAATTCTGACACCTGCTACAACATGGATGAACCTCGAAGACATCATGCTAAGCGAAATAAGCCAGTCATAAAAGGGCAAATACTGTATGATTCCACTTGTATGAGGTCCCTAGAATTGTTAAATTCTTAGAGACAAAGCAGAATGGTGGTTGCCAGGAGCTTGGGGACAGGTCAATAGGGAGTCAGTGTTTAATGGGTGCAGGGTTTCAGTTTTGCAAGATGGAAAGAGTCCTGCGAATGGATGGTGCTGATGTTTGCATAACAATGTAGATATACTTAATGCCACTGAACTGTACATTTAAAAATGGCTAAGATGGTAAATTTTATGCAATGTGTATTTTACCACAGTTAAATTTTTTAAATGAAAATAAAAATATAAAAATAAAATAAATAAGAAGCGTCCCTTCCAGCCCCAAAGGATGCCTTTAACACAAACCTCCCAGAAGGAACCCAGCAAGACCCCTCCTGAGATCCCAGCTCAGTCAGGAATTCTCATGGAAAAATTGCTGCCTCCATATTTCTTTCTATAGTTGAATTCTCTTTACCACCATGGAGGTACTTTACCCTCCTTTTCCAAAATCAATGCCCATGGGTACTCAGAAGTAAGAGCTGACACCACTGATTTTCTACAAGCA
This sequence comes from Diceros bicornis minor, assembly GCF_020826845.1. Taxonomy (NCBI): domain Eukaryota; kingdom Metazoa; phylum Chordata; class Mammalia; order Perissodactyla; family Rhinocerotidae; genus Diceros; species Diceros bicornis. The sequence continues at coordinate 79,356,417 of NC_080744.1, forward strand.
GCAGGGGTTCCATAATATGTATGTCCAACACAACTTTAAAAACTGTAGAATGCATTTCATTAAATCACTAAGAAAAGCCTAAGACAAGATCCAAGAATTGATGCTGAATTAAATAAACCTTAACAAACATACCACAGAAAATCACGACATGCATGAACACTGGCAGAATAGGGCAAAGCCGACTGAGGGGGGTGCGAGGGGACCATCACAGTTGCCATGTTTGCTGCGTTTCTGGTGCGGCACCCGGAGGGCCCTGAGGCAATGCCAGTCTACGGAACTGGCAGTGAGCATGCCCATCCTGGGTCTGGGTGCCCTATTCCCAGGCCACACACCGCCCTGAGTGGGTGACAGCATGTTCTCAGGCTTCATCCGAGGGTGACTGCCCACCAGCTCCTTTGCAAACTTCATCTCAACTCACTGCCTCCCTCCTGCAGGCCAATCCTGGGTGGTAAATACTGTCACTCAGGGCACCAGGCCCCTCCCTTCAGCCATGGCTGACACAGCCAGTCCACCACGTCAAAGCCCAGACACACCTCAAAATCCTTCTCAATCCTTCCAGAAACTTCCAGAACCACAATCAACAGATGAGCATCAGCAGACAAGGTGACTGATGCACCTGACCATCCTGAACAGTGATCCGAGAAGAGCCAGCCTGCTCTGCCTTCAAGATGTCCCAGATGAGACAATCCCTCAAAAATATGCTAACCCTGACACGCTGAACAATCCTTTCCTTTGATTCTCTTCCTAGGTTAGTTCATTGCTTAATTGCTAATTAATGTTCATTTCTTGATACCAAGTCACTATTAAAAATTGCTCTAGTTCATACAGTCATTTGACAAACATTATGGCTTGTTTTACATTAGCAACCACTGTTAGGTGTGATCTTACACCATCTTAAAATACTAGCTGTTGTTCTTTGGCTCCGAATAACTGTCTGCTGAAGGTAAGTGAAGATGATGTTGTGGAATTACTCTACATTTTCCTGCCAACTCCTGAATTCATCAGGCGGAGCTCAGCCCAAAGCAGAGGCTCTCAACAGGCGCCCGAGGGCCTAAGAGGATCTGGGGGGAGCACAGGGTCCTCCAGCGTGGGGAGTATGTGAAGTGGAGGGGGCTGTGAGCCTCACTTCCCACCTTCATCCAGATCAACTCCATTTTCACTCCTCATAAGGAAGCTCAGTATTTTGAGGTTTTCTTTGGAAGAAAAGACTCAGCTGTCAACAGAAAAAAAGTTTCCCAACTGTTGGTTAATGTGTGCACTGAGAGCACACACTGACGCGAAAAGCTCCAACGAGCATTTCTTCTGCCGGCCGGGGGGTGCCCTGGGGCTGCAGGAGCAACCGGAAGATGTGCTACCCAGATCCCAGGGTCTCAGCTGTGCCCGGGGACCAGCTGAGGGGACCAGACGGTTATGCTGAACCAGGAAGGCGGGGGCCCTGGGGGTGAAGTCATGGTGACCACACTGCTGAGGAGCCAGCCTTCCGCAAAAGGAAGGGGAAATCGTCCCTCCGCCCCATCATGAATGAAAGCGGATAAGGAAAGAAGCAGAGACCGTGATATGCAATGTGCAGGAGGAACAATAAGGCGAGCAAGAGCAGAAAGAAAGGGCAGAGGCAGACGGGAGGCGGTGAGAGGGTGAGCACGGGAGAGCAGAGAGAAAGGAGGGCAGAGGAGCAGAAAGATACAGGAGCAGAGAAGCGGGAGCTTCCAAGAAACAGGAAGAAGGACTGGCGTTCCCTAGTAATAAGGAAAGGTCCAGACCTCTGTGCGCCAGTGCCTGTATGCCGGGCATAACCTGTACCAAGGTCCCCAGGGTCAACACACAGATGCAAGGGAGCAAGACGGAAGGCTCGCCCAGTGGGACGGCGCACCGTGGGTGCAAAGACCCTGTGTGCTGTTCCTATGAAAACAAGTCACAGAAATCTACAATACAGTGTTTCCAAACCTTTTTCCACCCAATGCCTCCCTCTGAAAAAGAAAGTTCCTAACACAGCTGCAAGGTCACTCGACACGGCGATTCAGACGCGCTGCTCCAGGCAGCACTGTGAGAGCCAGAGTGCCAGGCCAGGCGCACAACATTCTGACACTCCCGTTCAGGAGCGAGTCCTATGGTCAGTCACCCGAGGCTGAGAAGCCCCAGAGAGGCTTCTTCAAAGCAGGGATGGGGCAGATACAGCACAAAGGGCGGGACAGAGCAGCACATGGTGCGAGCCTTGAAGGGCTGGGACGGGGAGGACGCTAGTGGGCAGGAGGAGTGAGGTGGAGGCAAGCATGGGGTGAGGAGCACCCCGTAATAGGAGCAGCTCCGCGGAATGGGGGACCTGGGGGGATCTGAGTGGTGCAGTTATTTTAATCCCGCTCCATCTTTTCCCCAAGAATTGCAAAACAGAGATCACTGTGAGTAACTCCGATATTTACACTTTATAGAACAAAGCTCTTCTGACAGCATCGACTGCCTTACCTCGCCTCCATCCCTGGGTACAGCTTAACTGCTGAAGCCATGGCCCATAATCTAATTCTCCCAGTGTCAGCAGTGACAATGCAGCAGAGGATGTAGGAGGAGGAAAATAGCCTCTGAAGGGGCAGGTCTTGAAAATCCAAACCCACCTTAAAAATGTCACCAAATGACAGCTGCTTTAGACAAGGCAGCTCTGGTTTCAGAGTATGCACACCCACTGTATACACACGAAGACATATACATGCACAAATACACACACATATACACATACACACACATATACATACACACACACATACACCCATACAACATATACACAAACACGCATATACACACACAAATTCACACACATACGTGTACACATATATACACACAGATACACATATATACATACACATACACACAAATAAGCACACATACACACACACATATAAGAACCCCCTTTTCTCTATTTTTTAAAGATTTCAGGGTTAAGCTTACAAGCACTTACATTTGATTACTAGAAAAGGAATCAAAATGCGTAATAAATATCTGCTGAAAGATGACAAGGCTGCCACTGGCTGGTCAGTACACTTGGTCCCTGAGAGGCCAGGTTGGAAGGGGTTCAGAAAGCAGGCAGGGGTGGGTGCTGGAGGAGGCTGGGGAGAGGGGACAGCTCTGCTTTCTAAGTGCCCAGCACTGGGCAGCTGGTTGACCTGGCAGACACGACAGGTTTTGCTCCTCACCCCACAAGGGCAACAAGAACGAGCATGCCAACACATGCGCCCCGTCCCATGCCCCCCTCCCATCTCTGGCTGCGGCTGTGACTAAGTCAGGGCAGCCTACTCCTGGGCAGTTGGAAGATGACTTCTTCTGCAGCCGAATGTCAACATCTCTTTCCCTGGAAAATCCAAAAACCTTTAAACAAAATCAGAAAGCCAACATAATCAAACTGGGAAGCATTTCTTTAGGCGAAACTCCAGAGCTGCAGCAATTCCACACTGATTGGCACACTTCACTGCCTGCTCCCTGCTCCCTGCCACCCACCGGCTAGAGAAGGGACAATGAGACAAGGGCTGAGCATGCAGAGTGCAGGGCACACCCAGGGAGGACCTGGCACTGAGGAAGCCATCCCCTCTCAGACATGAGGTTCCTGAGCCCTCGCCCAGAGGGGTAAGGAAATGCCCTGCAAGGATGAGGCCACGGAGGGGCCGAGGGCAGCCAAAGAGCCAGCCGCCCTCCCTCAGCTGTCCTGCGGGAATCCAGACCCAGTGCAGCGGGATCATCCAATTTTGCAAAAGAATCAAAATTCATATTTTACTGTGAACTCTCCCAAACATTTTTTAAACACTGCTTGAGCTAACTGAAACACATCTAGGGTGGAAGGCCACCTGTGGGCCTTGGTTTTATGACCTCTGAACTAAAAGATATCCTTCAGTGTTCAGGGTGAACAGGAAAATATAAGTTAAAAAAACAGAAATAAAGAATGTCAGCAAGACTTCTATACTGGTTTACGCTATGTCAATATTAGACAAGAGAGCCAGGCATCCTGGGCACCAGCTGGCTTCAGTTCATGGCAGGAAATGGAAGTTCCCACCTGATGCTCACAGAGAATTGACCTCAGGGCCGGCAGCCAAGCCCCAGCACTCCCTCCCTGGCTGAGCGTGAGTGCTCTAGCATTATTCATGACAATCAGAAAATCTCAAGGCCAGGAGGGCCCAATAGGCTCCGGGAAGCCCTAAGAATGGTGAGCATGTCTGTAACGGGCCACAGCTTCCACTGGCTTCTCAAAGGGGCCCCAGACCTGGAAAGGGTAAGTGCTACTGCCCTCGCCAACTCTTCCTCTAAAAGATGAGATAACGGAGGTCCAAGGGGCTCTACCCCTGGCCCAAGACCACCTAGTAGGCCAGACAATCAGAATTAAACGCAGGGCTCCCACATCAAGGCTGGATCTCTTGGATGACAGCACAGACAACCTTTAAACATTCACGTTGGAGCCCGGGTATCATTCAGGCCTTAAATAAAAACACTGAAGTCCATGAAAGCTCACTCCTCTCCTATTTGCCCTAGTTATGGACATGTGCTGGCTAACATACATGTCCGAGCAGAGGCCCACGTCATAGAAAGACCAGTACCCACCCCACTACCTCACCCAAACTTATGGGAAAAGTCCAAATCACCAAGCTTGGAGCTGGAAGATTAGGAGGGAAGCTACAGATGATTCCAAGAAGCTGGCAAGGACAAACCATCTACACTTGTTTCCCTTGATATTGGAGCCTTGGGTTATGGTCACCAGTGTCCTCAAGCAGCAAAGCCAGGGCCATGTGGGGTTGGGGCTCCCACTCTCATCTCAATGCCCTAAGGCTCAGATGGAAAGGGCTGGCTGTGTGTGGCCACCAGCGCCAGGGCCAGTCACAGTCCTTATCCTCCAGGGGTCCTGCCCCTCGACAGCTCACAGATGGCTGTGAGCCTAGTGGCCAGCCATCCTAGGCATATGCCCGGGTGCAAGTGCTATTCCTGGCCGGAGACAGAGGGTCCAGCCCTGCAGGCCCAGTTCCACCACACCAGAGACCCACCACCTCCAGTGGACACCACCCTCAAAGGCTGGTCAGCACCAAACTCGACCACCCCAGCATGATCAGGCAGGCCATGACCACCCCCACTATCTCCAACTCTTTGTAACGTGTTCCTTCCTTCCTTCTCTGCAACCTGGCATCTGCCCACCAACTAACCAAGACCTCCCTCCTGAAGGACGTCACCTAGTCCCAAAGCCTCTGCTCCTTCCCATCCAGTCATCATTTTCTGCAGGCTCTTCCTTTAAAATTCCACAAGACGCTGATGCATCAGCCAGAACGCCAACCGGCCGGTTACCAGGAGGAGAGAACCGCCCTGTGGTCTGATTGCTCAGCACCTTTCCAACACAACCCTACAGGAAAAGGCTGTGGGAAGCCGCAAGGTAACCAGTAGGCTGCCTGGGAAGCACAGGATTGAGCGGCGGAACAAGCCAAGCCATCCCGATGCTGCCAGCTCTGGCCTGGCAGGGCTGGTGCTCCGTCGCCCAGAAAGGCTACACCTGGCTGGTCAGGGCACCCTCCTGGGCCAGGGCACCAGAGATGATTAGCGTTTTGGAAAACACAAATGTTCTCAAATAAGTTAAAACACAAATGATTACATTTCAGCTTTGTGGTCACGTCCAATCTTTCTGGTCATCTCCTGACAATCTATACATCCTGGTTCACCGTGCATGGACTTGGGTGTCCGTAAACCTCCTCAGCCACACAGTTTAAGGTCATCTCTCAGGGGAATCATTTCTGTAGACACCTGGATTCATTCATTACATGGTGATTTTTTTCCCAGTTTCACTCTTGGAAGGAAACCCCTCATTATTATCCTACAGAAACATGCATGCCCTAAATTGTATAATCCAGAAGAGAGTCAGGCCCTCCACAAAGAGCACAGGTTCACACTGAAACACAAGCAGCATTTAACAGATAGGCAGTGTGGGGTGGGGGCGACAAGCATGGTCTGGGGGCCAGTCTGTGTCTTCTGTCCTCATCTGCACGATGCCAGAAATACCTGCCGCTTCTGAGCACCATGCTGGGGTCGGACAAGGCTATCAGGCCAGCGCCAGGCTCACAGCAGGTGCCTGACCCTGTGAGCTCTTCGTATTACTGCTATTACTGCCACAGAGCTGAGCAGGAAAGCCCTCCGTGGCTCCCCACACAGGGCTGGGTTCTGTGACTGACGGCATGGCCAGAAAACGTGCTGGGCTCCACTCGGCTCCCCTGGCAACCTCCTGCAGTTCCAGGCAGACCAGGACGTGGAGGGACTGTCCACTCCAAGCTCTGCGGAGCACGCTTAACTTAGAAGAGGTCTGAAGCTGACTCTCACCACGGTAGACGGACAAACAAGACCAGGGGGCAAGAGGGGCTGAGGGAGGCAGGGTGGAAGACAAGGGCACAGCCAGGGCAGAGAGAGGGGCCTCTAAGGCGAGACACGGCCCTAGATGTCCAGAGCAAATGAAGAGAAGGCGGCATCTTTGAAGGGTCTACATCATCCCCCAGAGAAGACATGAGCCCATCACAGAATGGAACGTGAGTCCTGAGAGACGAGCCAGCACTCTGGATGCCAGGCCCAGTTTCTGCTCCCCCTAGTCAACCAGTCAACCTGTACACGCACGTCCTCCAGTCTCCAGGAAAACCGGATCCAATGGAAGGATGACTGACCCATGGCGACAGGTCTCCTAGATCACTTCTCAGTGATGTCTCTGCCCATGTGTGGGCATCTGTATCCTGTGCACATTAATATCTATCCATGAGATAATAGCCTATTAAGAAACAATCACAGATAAGATAATCATGTTTTGGGAAAATGTGACAGATCTGCAAATGGAAACAAATACAAACGTACAAAATGTCAAAAGGCAATAGTCTGAAACCTAGAGACATAATGCACACATATAAATTTTAGACAGCAAATTATACCATTCAAGATGAAACTTTAGCTCTATAATTTTTATAACTAAAATCTGCAATTCTTTTTATCCTAAAAATAATAACATTTTAAAACGAAACTGGTTGTTTACATAATGGGTGTAATATTTTGAAAAAGCATTTTGTGTATTTTATTATATGCTTACAATTTCAGAAACCACTGTAAAGTTGACATCCCAACACCCCCATGCTCCCCCAAAAAAGAAATACAATCTATGTTCACATCTGTTAGGACTTACAAGAGAGCAGTTAGCTGATCCTTCCTTTTTTCCAGAAGACTTCATGAGACAAAAGGTCAGACGAAAATGACACTAGAAATTTCATTCGCTAAACAGGTACCAAGTGCCTGCTGCCCCCAGGGAACTGAGGAGGTCAGCATGGGGTTTACAAAGAGGAAGGACATGTCCATCCTCATGGGTTGGCCACCAAGGCTTCACAGCCACCAGACAAGGCCACTGGACATGTATCCTCACCTCTGCCCCTCACCACCTCCCCTCCCCAGCTGGCTTCTGGGCCTTGGTTGTTTTCATCAGAAGCCACAGGGCGCTTGCTTCTTGCATGGGCTGCCACCTGTCCTTCCTCGAGCCTGTCATTCTGCAGGTCCACCTTGAGCTTGGCTGCTCACAGACAGACCCCATCCTATCAGCAACAGGCCTGGAAGCCCACTCAGGTCTGGCCACCTGGGCTGCAGCATGGCCAGTCCCAGCCTCCTGTCCTGCCACCTCCCTCTGCGCCTTCACCACCAAGAGGTGCTGTGTTGCATCAGCTCCTCTTTGGGGCACGTCCCACTTCCTGCCCCTGGAGCAGAGACAGGGAGAGCAGTGAGGCTGCAGAGCTCCTTTCACCATGTGCTGTGGAGCAGGCCTCGAGGCCAAGACCCCTGGTACACGAGGGATGCAGGTTGCTTTGCTTCTTCATTTCATTTCACAGTAATGCATGTTTGCTGTGGAAAATACCAATAAGAAAAATGACCCAGGGGCCGGCCCCTGCCTGAGTGGTTCAAGTTCTGCACACTCCCCTTTGGCGGCCCAGGTTCGCGGGTTTGGATCCTGAGGGCAGACCTACTCCACTCATCAGCTATGCTGTTGGAGGCATCTGAAGTACAAAATAGAGGAAGACTGGCACAGATGTTAGCTCAGGGCTAATCTTCCTCAAGCAAAAAAAAAAAAGAGGAAGATTTCCAATGGATGTTACCTCAGGGTGAATCTTCCTCACCAAAGAAAAAGAAAGAAAGAAAAATGACCCATGTCATACCAGTCACAGACTACACTGTTAATTTCTTGATATGCACTCGTGGAGACTTCGTCCATGCATCTACATAAATACATATTGACCAAATAGAGGGTCATCCTGTACAGACTCTTCTATGAACTTTTACAAAATGTTCCTTCTGCTTATATGTCCTTCTGCTCTTTCACATCAACAAATACACTTTTACAAAATACTATTTAATGACCATGTGCGATTTCACCACGTGGGTAGAGAGCATTGTTCAGGAGTCAGCTGGCTGCTACCAGGACCGGGGAGTGTTACCGGATTTGGAGGGCTGGCAGGGAGAACACCTGCCACGAACGCTCTTGTGCACACACACCAGACCAATATGCTAACGGCACCCTCCATGAGAATATGGACTTAGCTAATCCCCTTGAAGAGGACGTTTATGTGCCCATTTATAGCACATTTTTGCATTAATGATGGGCCGTTCTCTCAAGATAAATTCCAAAACATGGAACAGCTGAGTCAAACAGGGACATTTTTAGGGCTTCAGAATCACACTGCCACTGACCCTCAAAGGCTTGCCAGGTTCCCTGAAACTCATTCAGAATAAACACTACCTGTGACAAGCCAGGTGCTGTGGCAGGGGTGGGGATGTGACCATAAATAGGTCACAGACTGGCCCGCTCTCCGAGAGCACATCCAGGCAAGGGGCAGCGTATAAGCACTCCTATTTCTCCACATCTCCACCAGCAATGAGTTTTACCATTCTTTAAATCTTTCTGATTTGATAGACAAAATATATCAATAATAACACTAACCCTAAGATCCACTATGTATTGACTGCTCACCATGGTCCAGGCATTGTATTAAAGAGTTTTGCATAAATTATTCTATTTAACCCTCACAACAACCCAAAGAGTCAGGAATTATTATGCCTATTTTATAGGTGAGAAAGCTGAGGCTTGGAAAATTAAAGCAACATGCCCCAAATCCCAGGCTGAAGACTGCCAGGGATGTGACAGGAGCCTGGGCATCTGCCCAGTCCAGGCTGCCTGAAGACCAAGAGCATCATCTTGTCATCAACTTTACCGATTTAATTACTAGTGAGGTTTTATCCAGACTCAAATCATGCTTCGTATGTTTATTGGCCATTTTTATTTGTTCTTTTTAAAACTGCTCATTCATTATCTTTTTACTGACTTTTTATTGAGGTACCAGTTATACATTTTAATAGCTAACTGGAGACATCTCCCTTCCCCTTTTCCTTTATAAACATTTCCAAACATTTCCTTGAATGCCGTTTTTCTATTTCTTGCTTGGATACTAGTCCATTTGGGGGTTTGCTGCTTCTTAAGAAAATGTGATGGTATCTTTTCATAGAAGAACATCTATTTCAATAAGATTTTCAAATATATTAGAGTTGCACAAACACTTCGTATGTTTAAAAGCTTATCTCTGCATTACATACCCATTTTGTCCAATATATTTTCTTTGTTTTTCTGCTTTTGGGGAGGAAAATTATTCTTATCAGATACATGATTCTTTATCTTATTGGTCTTTTCCAAGAACGAGCTCTTAGATTTATTCATCAATTTTACTATTTTTCTGCTTCCTAATTTTTCATCTCCAATTTTATCTTTATTCTCTCCTCCTATTTTTACTTGGATGTGGATTATTGCATTTTTTCTAGTTTATTTGAGTGGCATATTCAGTTCATTTTTTAAAATTTTTCTTGTTTAACAATAGAAGCACTGAAACTACAAATTTTCTTATGAGGACATATACATAAGTTTGATAGAGAGTATTACTGTTATTTCTTTTTTCAAATTTTCATCCAATATTTGGTGGTTATTACTTCGACGCATTTTTATACTTACACTACAAATGAAGGCTTCCTAAAACAACATTGTTTTGTGCATTTTCAAACTATATATAAACGGTACCATGTTTATTTTTTTAAGAGTCTGAAATTTAGGTTTTACTTTCCCCTTTGATTCAAAGGTGATCTGGCCTAGTGGCTGTTTTTACTTATTCATTTTTATTTGTTTGTTTGTCTTTTTTTTTTTTTTTTGAAAGATTCTCCCTGAGCTAACATCTATTCCAATCTTCCTGTTTTTTTTCCTCCCCAAAGCCCCAGTAGATGGCTGTATATCCTAGGCGTAAGTTGTTCTAGTTCTTCTATGTGAGCCACCACCACAGCATGGCAACTGACAGATGAGCAATGCGACTCCATGACCAGGAAGCAAACTTGAGCCACCGAAGCAGTGAGTGTCAAACTTGAACCACCAGGCCATCAAGGCTGGCTCTGTTTGCCTTTTTTAAAATAACAATTGGTTGTCTTATCTATCCCTTTATTAAATTCTAGCTTTATAACATGATGGTCATATATATATAATTTCTATGTTTTAGAACAAGCTGATGTTTTCCTTAAGACCTAGAATATCATCAATCTTTTAAATGGTTCACCAATACTTGAAATAAATGGGTATTTTCTGCTGGTATAATAGAATATAAGTATATAGCTACTAACTTTGTCTTTTTATATTATTAGATTATTTCATATCTTTATTCATTTTATCTCATCCATCAAAGACAGAAATGAGCAACTTTCAGACTACAACTGTGATTTTGTCAATTTCTCACTGTATTTTTAATAGTTTTTATTTTATGTATTTTGAGGTTGTATTTTTTTGTAAAGGATCAGGACAATTTTATCTCCATTGCAGAATTTACCTTTTCTTACCATAAAATGACCTTACTCATTCTCTTTGATGCCTTCTGCCTTGATTTAATGTTGCTTCTTTTCATCTGCACCTGTCTTGTGTATCTTTGCCCACTATGTTTAAACGTTCTTGGTTCCTTTGTTTTACCCTTGTCATTTTTTAAAAGCTTAGGGCTAAATTTTATTCTCTGACTACATCTATTTTAATAGCGGATTTAAGCCATTAACTGCAGGGACATTTACTATATCTAATATATTTATCTTCCTTCTTCCTCTTACAGATACGACTTTTTATTTCCCTAGATTTGCATTTGTGACATACTATTGCCCTTCCTGTTTCCCTCTCCCCCCTGCTCGCTGTAGTCTGGGTGTATCCTGGGTGCGGTCCTGACAGCTGATGCATCATTCCCTCTCCACTCAGGAGCCAAGGCACAGGGCTGTGACCCAAGCTTGACGACAGGGACCCTCTCTCTGAACTTCCATACTTGCATGTATGTTAGACTTCAACAAAAACTTCCAAAAAAGGGGGGCTGGGGAGAGAATCTGTTGCTAGGAGACAAAGAAACCAGGATTCTGGCTTTGGTTATTAGCCTTAGAGTTCAGGGAGTGGATACACACTAAAGCCTATGAAATGTTTCAGGGAATTGTAGTACCAGAGAGACACCAAGCCTGGCCAATAACAGCCTCAGATAAGCCTACACTGCCAATCGCTAGCCCCTGGGGCCATAGGATGTGGCTGTGAAAGAGCCACAGCCCCAGGGGCATCCTGCCCATCTCAGACATGGCAGAGGACGGTGGTCCAGGGAGATCTCCTTGCAGACTGGACCAAGGTGGCCTGCAAATCATGTCTAGACCCTGAGCTGGAGTAGACACACAGGCTTCACTCTCTTGGGGAGGAGGTGGGTGCACTTCATGCAGACAAGGGCATTCTGAAAGTATATACTGAGAGGAACAGGGTGTGTGGACCTTGGGCAGCTGAAAGGTGTGACCTGTTTTAAACACTTGTATCTACCCTACTGCACAATTCTTCTTCTTGTGCAGATCACATTCTGTTTCCCTCCAGGCAGCACTGACCAAGAGAAACATAATCCAAGCCTTAGCTGTAATTTAAAATTTCCTAATAGCCACATTAAAAAGAACAAAAAGAAATTAATATTTCCCCCAACCAAATACATCAAAAATATTATCATTTCAATATGTAAACAATATAGAATATTATTAATGAGATGTTGTACATTCTGTATGCCCACCAAGTCTTAGAAATCTGGGAGTGTTTTACACATACAGCACATCTCAATCTGCACCAGCTACAGTTTCACTTTTAGGGGTTCATGCCAAGGAAATAACCAGACAAGTATCCAAGAACGTAACTACGTAAAGAGCAAAAAGCAGAAACACAAACACACACCAAGAAGAGCCAGATGTCCACCCCTAACGGGATCATGAGGACACGTGGTGCACAGTATTCATCCCTCTGAGAGTGGACAGCTCCTCAGCCAGGGCAGGGAGGCCACGAGGTTCAATGGCTACAGTCAGAGGAGGGTGTGAGGGAGACAAAGGGGGCTTGGTGGAAGGAGGGGATGTGCAGAGTTAGGGGAACTTGGGGAAACAGCATAGGTCCTGGTCTCCCATCTCCCAGCAGAGGAGAGGAGCGTCCAAGAAGGGGGCCAGGGAGCAGAGCCACACCACTGGACTGGACACAACAGAGAAAACCTGGCAGGCAGGAGGAGGCACTTAATGTATGATTTCCCAAGCCACTCTAACATCCTGAGGGGTGTGAGTGGGACCAAGACAATCCTACAGCTGCAGTAGTGGGAGAGGCGTAGCCGGGCAACTTGGAAGGGAGACAAGGGCCCATGATGCCAAGGAGAGGAGAGGACCCAAAAGGCCTGACAGGGACATGTCAAACATGGCTCCTGTGAGGAGCCATGCGGAACTGAGTCAGCCAGGGAGGGCCCCCAGGCCATACCAGGCACGAGAGACCAGACAACACACTGCTCCTGCCTAGACTGAGCCTCGAACAGCAGGCAACAGGACAGCAGCAAGCAGGTGGAGAACGGATGCTGCTTGGAGGGTCCACATCACCAAAGGACACTGTGCTCCCTGCTCCTCACCCCCTGTGACATCAGACAGCCACAGTGTCCCTGCAACTCCTGCCATTCTGGAGAAGAGCCTGCAGGGGAGGGTCAGCAGTACCTCTAGGGTGCTTTTCAGACCAAAGAGTGCATACAGATCCCCTGGGGGTGCTGGTACAAAGAAGATCCTGATTCAGCATGTCTGTGGTGGGGCCCAAGATCCTGCATTTCTAACAGGCTCCCCGAGATGCAGACACTCCCAATTTACGGGCCACACTTCAAGTGATAATGGCCTAAGGGATCTGTTTGAATAAAATAGAATTAATTAATTTAAAAACATCTGTAAGGCATAAAGATTAAAAATATTAAATTATGTGCTTAACCTATCCCGACTTCCAAGCAGATGCAAGATTCATTCATAAAATAGGCGAGTTATACAAAAAATAACAAAGCCACACATTCCCTCCACATCTGAGCTTAGTGTGAATAACCACACCTACTTATAATCTAAAGAATATTCTGAACTAAATATTTATAAGGCATAAAGATTAAAAATATTAAATTATATGCATGCCTAATATACCCTGGTTGTGTACACTCGGGGAAATGAAGGCAAGGAGAAGGCAAAGAGCAGCACCTTAACCTTCCTTTATAAACCATGGAACTTAGTCCTAGACAACATTTTCCTTGTCAGGACTGCTATAGTTCTCCTCTGACTTGATGAATGAGTGGGTCCTGCCTTCTGCCCCCACTGAACTTTGCATTTTTTAAATTTATTTAATTAACAGACTTTGTTATTTAGAGCAGTTTTGGGTTCACAGCAAAAATCAAGCAAAAAGCACAGAGACTTCCCACATACTCCCTCCCCACACACACTCAGTCTCCCCCATCACCAATATCCCCCACCAGAGCGGCACATTGTTACAATGGATGAACCGACATTGATACATCATTATCACTCCAAGTTCACAGTTCACGTTAGAGTTCATTCTTGAGGTTGTATATTCTACAGATTTCAACAAACAAATACTAACATGTATCCACCATGATAGTATCATACAGAATAGTTTCACTGTTCTAAAAACCACCTATACTCCACCTTCATCTGGGTAAATACCAAGGAGCACAGTAGCTGGATTGTATGGTAAGAGACTCTAATGTCAGGTTTTGTAAGAGACAACCGAACTGTCTTCCAAAGAAGCTGTACCATTTTGCATTCCCATCAGCAGTGAATGAGGGTTTCTGTTCTTCCACGTCCTCACCAGCATTTAGTGTTAGTATTCTGGATTTTGGCCACTCTGTGGGCCAAAAATAGGTGTTTAGTGGTACCTCAAGGTTGTTTTAATTTTTAATTCCTTAATGACATATGACATTGAACATCTTTTCACATGCTTACTTGCCATCTGTATATCTTTGGTGAGGTGTCTGTTCAGGTAGTTTGCCCATTTTTTAATCAGGTTGTTCATTTTCTTATTGAGTTTTAAGAGTTCTTTGTATATTTTGGATAATGGTCCTTTATCAGACATGACTTTTGCAAATATTTTCTCCCTGTCTGTGGCTTGTCTTCTCATTTCTTGACAATGTCTTTTGCAGAGCAGAAGTTTTTAATTTTAATAAAGTCCAGTGTATCAATTCTTTCTTACATGTATTATGCCTTAGGGTTGTATTTAAAGAGTCATTGCCAAAACCAAGGTCATTTAGAATTTGTCCTTATGTTATCCACTAAAATATTACAATTTTATGTTTTATAGTTAGGTCCATGATCCATTTTTAGTTAATTTTTGTGAAGAGTTGGCATATGGATAACCAGTTGTTCCAGCACCTTTTGTTAAAAACACTATCCTTTCTCCTTTGAATTAGCTTTGCTCCATTGTCAAAGATTAGTTGACTATATTTGTGTGAGTCTATTTCTGGGCTTTCTATTCTGTTCTATTGATCTATTTGTCTATTATTTTGCCAATACCACACTGTCTTGATTACTATAGCTTTATAGTAAGTCTTGAAGTCAGGTAGCGTCAGTCTTCCAAGTTGGCTGTTCTCCTTCATGATTATATTGGCTACAATGGGTCTTTCACTTTTCCATATAACCTTCGGAGTAAGTTTGTTGATATCCACAAAATAACTTGCTGGGATTACTGATCATTCCATTTTTAAAATAACTACAAAACAAGTGATTTTATTAATTCATTGGAAATTATATATCTGGCTATATCCTAAATTTCAGCTGTTATAAAATCTACGATTCCTCCCATAAAAGCTTTCATGCTGTGATTACTTCACTGCTGTTACCTTCTTTGTGGTCCTGAAGTTCCCACAGGACACGCAAGGCATACACAGGTAGACACATGCAAACTGGGAGGGCGGCCAAGGCCCTCCCAGATGTTAAAGCCCAGAAGGAACAAACAAAATGTTTTTAAGATGTTTTTAAATGTTTTAATTTGTTACAATACAGGCTGACAGCAAGACTGTTCTTTCATGAACTAGAACAACTTGAGCTTCACACCTAGCAATAAAAATGTTTAGTTAAAATAGAAAGCTACTCTATGGCCTCCTCTATTCACAACACCCACCTGTGTGCCACAGCATGGACTTCATGTGGATTTGGGGGCCTTTTTTAAGATCTTACATGGGCAGCCAAAATTGTTCAGAAGGTGGCTCATCACCCCAGAAGAATATATCTCTAATCACACCACCGACACCACAGCTAGTTCAGGAGGCCCAGGAGCATTATGGCATGAATATTAAAATTTTGTGCCATTTAAGTGTCATATCACAAACTCTTAAAAGTGTAAACATATGCTGTAACAAACACAGACACTACCAACAGAAAATAATCATTTATATGACACATACTCCACACACACACTCACACTTTTTATTTGCTTGTCTTCTGCTAAGAAAAAGGCTTATCATGCATGAAAACAAATCTAAGTTTTTAAAGTGGTCATGCTAAAAGAAACACTCACCAAAGACGCTGCTGCATTAATTTATAAACACATCGCTTCTCAGGGCCCACCACGTCTTAACTCACACAGCTCACTTGAATAAATTCTTACTGAATGATACGAAATTAGGCAATAAAGGGTCTATTGCCTATAATATGAAAGAACGCCTTTTAAAAGAATGTATTACTATATCTAAAAATACAAAATAAGCTAAGGGCTATAGCAGGGAAGAAACCATTAAGTTATGAAGTACAATTCCTATCATTCTACTGCTCATTGGGTTTCATTGAGCATTTAGCCTTTTTAAGGCCTTAAAGGTTTAACCCTAAGCCTCACTCTGCAAGGCCCAAACCTATTTTGTTGCCAACAATTTAACACTTCTGGCTTCTGGCCTGGGATATCAGCAAAAAGACAGAGTAGGCAGCTCTAAGGGCCCGTCCCTCCACAGAAACATTGAAAAATCAAGCAAAAATGGTCAGAATCAACTTTATGAGAATTCTGGAAAACAGTAAAAGATTCACAACAACCAAGTGAACACTGAAACAAAAAAAAAAAGGTAACATAAAAATGGAAGGAAAGCTCTGTGTGTTTTTATTTGCCCCTGTTCCACCCTCCTCTCCAACTCAACAGTGCAGTGGTCTTCATGATAGCAGCCCACATTCCCAGTGCCGAGTTGTTCCCAGTGTCCATGGTTCCAGAAGGAGCAGAGCAGATCTTATTCACAAAGAAGTGTGTTGTCTGTTCTAACCTGTCTGGAGGCTGTCTGAAGGACTGGAACAAGGGGCTCACCTCTGTCTCACCTAACTTGGAACTCACTCGGGCTGGAAAATCAGCAGGCAACACTTGAAAACACTGTAAGGCAAATGAACAACTGGCAGCCACCTGGACAGAAGATTACCACTGAGGCATACAACAGAGTGCCAAAAGCCTGAAAAGAGAAGTTGAGGAGAAATATTTTTTGGGAAATTTGGGCATTCAAAAGCACCCATGTATACTGGGAAATTCAGAAAGCCATTGCATATCCAGGGCAGGATGCATGCTCATAAAAGACTGCCTTTTCACCTCTGGATGATCTCACAGGAAGTGTAGGCTAAGGTAGAGTTGTAAACAGCCTGGCTAAGTATTGAAGGAGTGCCCAACACAGAGCCATTCTGCAAAGACTAGGAGAGGGGGTTTTCTCCCTCTCTTTGTCACTCTGTCTCTCTCTCTCTTTTTTTTTTTGGCTCCTGGTGTTCAAGGAAATCTCTGTGAAAACACTAGCTGAACAATGACTGAAAGGAGATTTCAGAGACCACACATGACAAGGAATACAGACTTTGCAAAATAGTTTAGAAAAGGCACTAAACAAACAAACAGCTAGAACCTACAGCAAGCAACAACAAACCCTGAGGAGAAAGAAGAATCTGATCTCCGTAATGACTACTGTATAATATTTAAAATGTCCAGTTTTCAACAAAAAATTATGAAGCATGTAAAGAAACAAAAAAGTATAGACCTTTACACAAGAAATTAACAAAAACTGTCCCCAAGCAAACAGACATTGGACTTACTAAACAAAGACTTTAAATCAACTGTCTTAAATATGCTAAAAGACTTAAAGAAAAACACGGACAAAGTGATAAAGGAAACCTGGAGAATGACGTATTAACAAATAGAGAATAGCAATAAAGAGAAATTATAAAAAAGAACCAAACAAATTCTGAGGCTGAAAAGTATACTAACTGAAATTTAAAAATCTCACTAGAGGGTTTCAACTTGAATAGGCAGAAGAAAGAATCAGTGAACTCAAAAAGAGGACAAGAGAAACATCTACTCTGAGGAGCAGGAAGAAAAAAGGATTAAGAAAAATGAACAGAGCCTAAGAGATCTGTGAGACACCATCAAGCACACCACCATCAACTACATAATAGAAATCTCAGAAATAGAAGCAAGAAAGAAAGGGGTACAAAGAATATTTGAAAAAATAATGGCCAGAAACTTCCCAAATTTGATAAAAGATATGAATCTACACACTCAAGAAGCTCAGCAAACTCCAAGAAGGATAAACACAAGGAGATTCACACCAAGATAACTTATAATCAAACTGTCAAAAGCCACGGACAGAGAGAATCTTGAAAGCAGCAAGAGAGAAGTGACTCATCATATACTAGTGACCCTCAAAAAAATTAACAGTTGGGGCCGGCCCGGTGGCGCAAGCGGTTAAATGCGCGCGCTCCGCTGCGGCGGCCCGGGGTTCGCTGGTTCGGATCCCGGGCGCGCACCGACGCACTGCTTGGTAAGTCATGCTGTGGCGGCGTCCCATATAAAGTGGAGGAAGATGGGCACCGATGTTAGCCCAGGGCCGTCTTCCTCAGCAAAAAAAAAAGAGGAGGATTGGCGGATGTTAGCTCAGGGCTGATCTCCTCACAAAAAAAAAAAAAAAAAATTAACAGTTGATTTCTCATCAAAAACCATGGAGGCCAGAAGGCACTGGGATGACATTTTTTAAGTGCTGAAAGAAAAATAAAAGCTGTCAATCAGGAATTGTATATCCTATAAAACTATCCTTCAAAAATGAAGGATAAATTAAGAACCACATACGGCCGGCCCCGTGGCTTAGCGGTTAAGCATGCATGCTCCGCTGCTGGCGGCCGGGGTTCGGATCCCGGGCGCACACCGACGCACCGCTTCTCTGGCCGTGCTGAGGCCGTGTCCCACATACAGCAACTAGAAGGATGTGCAGCTATGACACACAACTATCTACTGGGGCTTTGGGGGGAAAATTAATTAAAAAAAAAAAAAGAACCACATAGTGCTCCAATTATTTGAAATACTCAGAGTAGGTAAACAGGGACAGACAGCAGACTGGTGGTTTCCATTGGCCAGGGATGGGGGAATGGGGAGAAACTGCTAAATGGATATGGAGTTTCCTTTCAGGGTGATGAAAATGTTCGGGAACTAAATAGCAGTGGTGGTTACACAATAATGTGAATGCACTAAATGCCAATGAATTGTTCACTGTAAAATGGTTAATTTTATGTTAAGCAAATTTCACTTCAATAAAATAAAAATTGAAAATGACAAAAAATTCTGGCTTCTGACAAACTGGCAGAAGTGTTGAATCACCAGTTGCAGCAGAGGCAGCACCGACTGCCCTCTGCTTACTCGCCTCCGTAGCTACCCGCCTGGCCCCATAGGCATCTGAGAGGGGGTCCCTGGTTTAAGATAATACGCTCACTGGGTGTTTACAGAAATACCAAAAAGCAACACAATATAGATTACACCTTACAGAGCTAAGAACTGTCAAGGATAATTAGTGAATTGCTATTATGAGACCTTACCCTTGTGTGAGGAGACATCATGGGGGCAGAACCTTAACTGGCAGTCAGCAACACAATAGAAGTCCACATACAAGGGCTGCCTGACATTTCATTGTTTCTTTGGTTTTGTGTGTGGATATTTCACAGGGATACAAAAGAAGTTAAAAAATAGTTTAACCAATTTTATTCTATAAAGTTATATAAGTGCTGCCCAGTGCCAATTATTGGTATCAATACTGATCCAGTTAATGAGGCATTAGTATTTTACATAGAGAACCTTGCATCTGTCTGGATATCCCATGTGCAGCCTAAATGGTAGCTCTCCATCAGTGTCTGCAGTTCTGTGAAAAAGAACTTATGTCATCACTCCATGTGGACCTGCCATTGCCTGATACAGCCTGCAAAGCCAGGAACATGTGCACATTCTGGGACTCTTCACTCAGCTGCACAATCAGAGGCCATGATGGCATAGTTCTCCCAACTACACCATGCCAAAAGGGTAGACAGCTGATGATTTAGACACATCCTGGGTTTTTCCTCCAAAGATCATCATAACAAATGTTAAAGCATATTGTACTCAACAAAATATTTTAATTCTCTTGAAATTATGACATCACTTCCTCTAAATAGCTCTACAGTACTTAAAAATTCAAAGATTCCATTGAGTTCAAGTTTAACCATGGAAAATGAGTACAGTCAAGTGTTGTCCATCCTGCCTCCTCAGTGAACATGTCTGGGTCTGTTGAGTCTGAGTACCCGCACTTTCTGAAACAAATCATCAACTATTTTGCTCCCTAAAATTTTAAGTTCCAATTCTGCGAACCCTAAGATCCCCCAGAAGGAAGACCCAAAAGGCCTTCCAGAGCCCTTTAAATCCAAGTAGTCTTTGATTTGAAGGAAGAGCAAAGTAAATTCAAAAAGTTTCCCACACCAGCTGTCTGACTGCACTAAATACATTTCCATATTTTCCTTCTACTTTTCTTGAGTATTCCCAAATTGCTGGGAAAAGTTAAAAGAAAATATAGAGATTTGTTTATTTAGTGTCGATACCTAGCATGGAGTATCAATGCAATCTTGACATTTTTGACTTAGGTCAACGACTAGAAAACTAGTTTCTAATCTTGGTCATGTCTTGTCTCACATCATGCAATAAAGCTAAGCTAGAGAGTCTACAACAAAATTCTTCTGATGGACACTAAACATATCAATCTCCTCTTTCAACTCTAAAAACAGTTGTTTAAATTATCTAGCCCTTTTCTTGCACTAACTTCATCATAGAATCGAAAACTCAGGATTTCAAACTTAACGTTTTTACAATCAAGTAGCAAGCCCAACCTGTTAAAGCACCCTAGCCATCTGGTACAATACTTTACTTCCACTACTGGTTTGAATTTTCTATAGTTTGTGAATTTTTGGATGGGCATGGGAAGCTAAAATTCTCAGGCAGGAAAAAGCATCTCAAGAAAGCTACATCAGACCCACAGTTATTGCATGTAACTTAATTTCTCAAACTGTTTATTTTATCACCTGTAAAATGGGGGAAATAATGCTCAGATTGCAAAGTTGTTGTGAGGACTAAGAGTCATATGAGTAAAACATCAGCAAATGTTAAGAATGCACTGATTACTTACTACCTGTCAGTATTTAGATTTATTATTAGGTTCGCACCAGTGTAGTGGGAACATCTTGGTCTAACATATTTTGGTTCTAGTTATTATTCTACAATTTCCACATGCTAGATAGCAACTCACAATCACCATCTACATAAAAGGAGAGGAGAAGTGTGTTCTAGATCAGGTTGTCAAAGTGTGTTCTCTGGAACTCTAAGGACCAAGAGAGATACTTTAAAGGTCCTGGGGAGTAGGGAGGAAGGATGCTGAAATTCTATGATCTAACTTTAAGTTATGACTTCAAGTGTTGAAAATATTAATATAGGGTTAGAACTTCCTGATGGGAAATAAAAGGCAATGATAATTTTTAACATGCTGTCAAACATACTACACACTGTTAAAATAATATTTTTAGTTTATGTAGAATTAAGTTATTTTAAATGACAAAAAGTTCAATTAAAGTCAAAATTAATGAACCTACTAATAATTCAACAACAGTGTTTCCCCTGCTTCCCTGAAAACTCATGTCAACTTACAAAGAGAACCTCGCAGATCCTGACGCGAGCAGCACACTTAATGCTGACTATATAAAAGCGTTCCCAGGAAAGACAAGGAATAAGAAAGAGAAACGGTAAGAAAGAGTCACAGGGATTAGAAAGAAAGAGACATTACCATTATTTACTGAGAGAGAAAGATTATCTAAATATAAAATTCAAAAATTATACAAACTACAAGGCCTAATAAGAGTTCAGCAAGATTATAGGAAAAACACTTACAAAAATGTATATCTTTCCTATATTTCAATAATATCAACAAAAAACAATTTTTAGAACTAGAACTAAATACAACCAGGTACCTAGAAATAAAACGAAAACAAATACATAAGAACCCTATAGATATATAACTGTACCAGAATATATTAAAAATGTATTCTTGAATAAATATCTATGGATGGAAACGTTTAATACTAAAATTATGTGGAGAAGTCAAGATGGCGGCGTAAGCAGACTCTGAACTCACCTCCTCCCGTGGACACAGCCAATTTACAACTACTCGTGGAAAAATTACCCCTGAGACAGAAATGAAAACTGGATGAGAGGAACTCCTGCAAAAAATGACAATACTAACTGAGGTGGAAGAGGCAGAACCTCCCTTCTGGAGAGGAAAAACGGCGCCTTCACAAGCCGCAGCACCTCACGGCTGCCCGGGAGCAACCCACAGGTACACAGCCCACCCTGGAGGAGCGGACCCTGAGCCGGGGAGCACACCCAATGTGGGCATTTTGTAGACCCAGCACAATCGAGACAAGTGGGATAATATCTGACTTTGCCTGCTACTAAAACATTGGGGAATACCCCCAGAAAAGCTGGTTCACAAAGAAATTAAAACCAGCTCTTACAGGGCCCACGCACAAACTCACCCGTTTCAGAAAGCAACCTAAAATCACCAGAAAGAAAGGTGAACAGGGCTTTGGTGAAAAGAGACTCACCTGATAGGCTCTGAGTGCATCACAGTGAGAGGTGAGACCTCTCCAGGGACTGGGACATTGGCAGCGGCAATTGTTGTGGCCTGGTGTGGGCGTGCTGACACAGACAGCATTGGAGTTCTCCCTCAGTCCTGCTAGCCCAGGGTCTGCCTCACCACTAGAGCACAGATTTAATCCAGCTCAGCCAGGGTGGGCAGCCCAGCCTAGGCACGGGCCCCACCCAACAACAAGCCCTCAGGCAACTTGTGGGCCTGCATAGATTGGTGACTGGATTCTTTGCAGCCTGGCAACTGGGCCCACCTCAGTGGGGCAGGGCATGCACAAGGAGTGGGTGCAGAGAGTGGGGCCATGGTGGAGTGTGTGGGGCTCCCGCCGTGGAGAGACTGGGTCCACTTCAGGAGGTCAGGGCGCACACACAGTGCAGGACTGTGTTGACTGTGTGTGTGGACCTGTGGCCGGCAGGGTTGATCAGCTGCAGAAGATTTGTGCTTCTCAAAGACCCACATGGGGGTTTGCCTCACGTTCCAAAGCCTGAAACAATTGGGTGCTCCGGTGCCTGAGGCCAGCCCCACCCAGCTGCAATCCTCAGAGAGCTGACAAGAGACCTAAAGGCTGGAAGGCTTATAGCATTTGTAAGCCCCTAAGCCTAACAACCTGCTATGCTGGGGGCCTGCTCACTTAAAACAAATACTGAAACACAAATGTGGTATTAGAAATTGCAGCCAACTGTGCTGGGGCTCCCCACACCTGATAAAGAGACTGAAGGGCCCACAACAACTACAAGCAGCTGAGCATTACAACAGCTGGCCAGGAGCATAACTCAGCCTCCATGGGCACGTACAGGGAGAGCAAACAGGCCACAACAGAAGGACACACGTAGCCCACAGAGGGGTCACCCCTGGAACATTGAGAACAGAGGGAAGCACACTGTAGGCCTCCTAAGGCATCACTTATATAAGGTCACCTATCCAAGAACAGAAGATGTAGCTGAAGTACCTAATATGTAGACACAAGCACAGGGAAAGAGGCAAAATGAGGAGGCAAAGGAGTACATTCCGAGTAAGGGAACAGGACAAAACCCCAGAAAAGGACGTAAGTGAAACAGAAATGAGCAACCTACCCGACAGAGAGTTTAACCAAAGAGTGTTAAGGATGCTCACTGATCTGGGGAGAAGAATAGATGAACTCAGTGAGAATGTCAACAAAGAAATGGAAGATATAAAAAAGAACCAATCAGAAATGAAGAATACAATACTGGAAACGAGAGGGATTCAAAGGCAGAGTAGAGGATACAGAAGAACGGATCTGTGAGCTGGACGAAAGACCAGAAGAAATTACCCAAGCTGAACAGATAAAAGAGAAAAGAATTAAAAAGAGTGAGGACAGTCTAAGGGATCTCTGGGACAACAGCAAGCACACTAACATCCGTGTTATAGGTGTCCCGGAAGGAGAAGAGTGAGACAAAGAAGCAGAGACTCTATTTCAAGATATAATAGATGAAAACTTCCCTAAGCTAAGGAAGGAAACAGAAATCCAGGTACAGGAAACACAGAGAGCCCCAAACAAGAGAAACCCAAAGAGGCCCACACCAAAACACATCATAATCAAAATGTCCAGAATTAAAGATAAAGAGAGAATCCTAAAAGCCGCAAGAGAAAGACAAGTTATATACAAAGGAAACCCCATAAGGCTATCAGCTGACTTCTCAGCAGAAACTTTACAGGCTAGAAGAGAGTGGCACGATATATTTAAAGGGCTAAAAGGAAAAAACTTACAGCCAAGAATACTCTACCCAGCAAGGTTATCATTCAAAATGGAAGGAGAGATCAAAACTTTCCCAGACAAGCAAAAATCAAAGGAGTTTGTCACCAAGAAACCACTGCTACAAGAAATGTTAAAAGGACTGATTTAAGGGGAAAAAAGAAGACCACAAGTAGGATAAATTATCTTTCCATGAGAAGAGGGTATTGGATACAAATGCACAAAAAAGAGGTTAGATATGATACCAAAAACATAAAATGAGGGAGGAGGGGAGTTAAAGAGGAGAGCTTTCAGACAGCGGTCAAACTAAAGAGACAATCAATTCTGTATAGAAGGAGAAAGGAACAGAGAAGTACTACTAAGACAATGTGGGAAAAAAAAGTTAAAAAATGGCAGTAAGTATATACTTATCAATAGCTACTTTAAACGTCAATGAACTAAATGCTCCAATTAAGAGGCAGAGGGTGGCTGACTGGATAAAACAACAAGACCCATATATATGCTGCATACAAGAGACACACTTCAGACCTAAAGACACTCACAAACTGAAAGTGAAGGAATGGAAAAAGATACTCCACGCAAATGGCAATGAAAAGAAAGCTGGGGTAGCAGTACTCGTATCAGACAAAATAGACTTTAAAACAAAAACTAGAAAAAGGGACAAAGAAGAGCATTATATAATAATCAAGGAAACAATCCAACAAGAGGACATAACACTTGTAAATATCTATGCACCCAATGTAGGTGCACCTAAATATATAGGGCAATTATTAACAGACATAAAAAGAGAAATAGACAGTAACACAATAATAGTAGAGGACTTTAACAGTCCACTTACACCAACAGATAGATCATCCAAACAGAAGATCAATAAGGAAACATTGGCCTTAAATGACACACTAGAACAGATGGACCTAGTAGATATATACAGAGCATTCCATCCAAAAACCAAAGAATACACGTTCTTTTCAAATGCACATGGAACATTCTCCAGGATTGATCACATGTTAAGCCACAAAACAAGTCTCCATAAATTTAAGATTGAAATAATACCAAACATCTTTTCTGACCACAACGGTATGAAACTAGAAATCAATTAGAGGAAGAAAATCAGAAAAGCCACAAATACGTGGAGATTAAACAAAATGCTACTGAACAACGATTGGGTCAATGAAGAAATCAAAGGAGAAATCAAAAAATACCTGGAGACAAATGAAAATGAAAATACGACATGCCAGAATTTATGGGATACAGCAAAAGCAGTTCTAAGAGGGAAGTTTATAGCAATACAGGCCTATCTCAACAAACAAGAAAAATCTAAAATAAACAATCTAACAATGCACCTAAGGGACTGGAAAAAGAAGAACAAACAAAGCCCAAAATCAGTAGAAGAAGGGAAATAATAAAAATCAGAGCAGAAATAAATGAAATAGAGACTAAAAACACAATAGAAAAAATTAATAAAACCAAGAGCTGGTTCTTTGAAAAGATAAAATTGACAAACCTTTAGCTAGACTCATCAAAAAAAAAAGAGAGAAGGCACAAATAAATAAAATCAGAAATGAAAGAGGAGAAATTACAACAGACACCACAGAAATACCAAAGATTATAAGAGAATACTATGAAAAGCTATATGCCAACCAATTCAACAATCTGGAAGAAATGGATAAATTCTTAGAATCATACAACCTCCAAAACTGGATCAAGAAGTAGAGAATTTGAATAGACCAATCACCAGTAAAGAGATTGAAAAAGTAATCAAAAACCTCCCCTAAAAATAAAAGTCCAGGACCAGACGGCTTCCCTGGTGAATTCTACCAACATTCAAAGAAGACTTAATACCTACACCTCTCAAACTCTTCCAAAAAATTGAGGAGGTGGGAAAGCTCCCTAACTCATCTACAAAGCCGACACTACCCTGATACCAAAACCAGACAAGGACAACACAAAAAAAGAAAATTACAGGCCAATATCACTGATGAACATCGATGCAAAAATACTCAACAAAATACTAGCAAATCGCATACAACAATACGCTAAAAAGATTATACACCATGATCAAGTGGGATTTATTCCAGGTATGCAGGGATGGTTCAACATTCGCAAATAAATCAACGTGATACACCACATTAATAAAATGAAGAATAAAAATTACATGATCATCTCAACAGATGTAGAGAAAGCATTTGACAAGATACAGCATCCATTTATGATAACAACTCTGAATAAAATGGGTATAGAAGGAAAGTACCTCAACATAATAAAGGCCATATATGGCAAACCCACAGCTAATATCATCCTCAATGGTGAAAAACTGAAAGCTATCCCTCTAAGAACAGGGACCAGACAAGGATGCCCACTCTCACCGCTCCTATTTGACATACTACTGGAAGTCCTAGCCAGAGCAATCAGGCAAGAAAAAGAAATAAAAGGGATCCAAATTGGAAAGGAAGAAGTGAAACTCTCACTATTTGCAGGTGACATGATTTTATATACAGAAAACCCTAAAGAATCCACCAAAAAACTTTTAGAAGTAATAAACGAATACGGTAAAGTTGCAGGATACAAAATCAACATACAAAAATCAGTTGCATTTCTATACACTAACAACAAAGTAGCAGAAAGAGAAATTAAGAATACAATCCCATTTACAATTGCAACAAAAAGAATAAAATACCGAGGAATAAACTTAACCAAAGAGGTGAAAGAGCTGTATACCGAAAACTATTGCTGAAAGAAATTGAAGAAGACACAAAGAAATGGAAAGATATTCCGTGCTCTTGGATTGGAAGAATTAGCATAGTTAAGATGGCCATACTTCCTAAAGCAATCTATAGATTCAATGCAATCCCTATCAAAGTTCCAACAACATTTTTCACAGAAATAGAACAAAGAATCCTAAAATTTATATGGAACAACAAAAGACCCCAAATAGCTAAAGGAATCCTGAGAAAAAAGAACAAAGCTGGAGGTATCACACTCCCTGATTTCAAAATATACTACAAAGCTATAGTAACCAAAACAGCATGGTACTGGCACAAAAACAGACACACAGATCAATGGAATAAAATCGAAAGCCCAGAAATAAACCTACACATTTGCAGTCAGCTGATCTTTGACAAAGGAGCCAAGAACACTCAATGGAGAAAAGAATGTCTCTTCAACAAATGGTGTTGGGAAAGCTGGATAGCCACGTGCAAAAAAATGAAAGTAGACCCTTACCTTACACCATACACAAAAATTAACTCAAAATGGATTAAAGACTTGAATGTAAGACCTGAAACTATGAAACTTCTAGAAGAAAACATAGGCAGTATGCTCTTTGACATCGGTCTTAGCAACATATTTTCAAGCACCATGTCTGACCCGGCAAGAGAAACAATAGAAAAAATAAACAAATGGGACTACATTAAACTAAAAAGCTTCTGCACACCAAAGGAAACCATCAACAAAACGAAAAGACAACCTAACAATTGGGAGAAGATATTTGCAAACCATACATCTGATAAGGGCTTAATCTCCAAAATATATAAAGAACTCATGCATCTCAACAACAAAAAAACTAACAACCCAATTAAAAAATGGGCAGAAGACCCGAACAGACATTTCTCCAAAGATATACAGATGGCCAACAGACACATGAAAAGATGTTCAAAATCATTAACTATCAGGGAAATGCAAATGAAAACTACAATGAGATATCACCTCACGCCCGTCAGAATGGCTATAATTAACAAGACAGGAAACAACATGTGTTGGAGAGGATGTGGAGAGGAGGGAACTCTCATACACTGCTGGTGGGAGTGCAAACTGGTGCAGCCACTATGAAAAACAGTATGGAGATTCCTCAAAAAGTTAAGGATAGAACTACCATATGATCCAGCTAGTCCACTCCTGGGTATTTTTCCAAAGAACTTGAAAACACCAATGCCTAAAGATACATGCACCCCTATGTTCATTGCAGCATTATTCACAATAGCCAAGACTTAAAAGCAACTTAAGTGCTCATCAAGGGACGAATGGATAAAGAAGATGTGGTATATATACACAACGGAATACTACTTAGCCATAAGAAACGATGAAATCCAGCCATTTGTGACAATGTGGATGGACATTGAGAGTATTAGGCAAAGTGAAATAAGTCAGAGGGAGAAGGTGAAATACTGTATGATTTCCCTCATTAAGTAGTAGATAATAACAACAACAAACAAACACATAGAGACAGAGATTGGATTGATGGTTACCAGAGGGGAAGGGGGGAGGGTGGGGGGCGAATGGGATAATTCGGCACATGTGTGTGGGGACGGGTTGTAATTAGTATTTGGGTGGCGAACATGATGTAATCTATGCAGAAATAGAAGTATAATGATGTACACCTGAAATTTATACAGTGTTATAAACCAACGTTACTGCAATAAACAAAAAATTTTAAAAAATAATAATAAAATAAAATAAAATTATGTCAGTTCTTCTCTAATATATCTATAAATAAAATACACATACAAACAAAATCCTAACAGCTTCTCACAGAACTTGACACACTGATTAAAAAGTTCATATGGAAGAGAAAAGATTTAAGTAGAGATTATTTTAATTAAAGAAATATAAAAAAATTGCCCTAAGAAAAACCTAGACTTACTATAAAGCTATAATAACTAAACCAAATAAATAAATAAAACCAAAAAACAGGCCTATAAATACAGTCCAAGAATCCTGGGACAACTGGCCATTAATAAAAAATAAATAAATAAATAATCTAGGGCCTGGCCCTGTGGCATAGTGGTTAAGTTCATACGCTCTTCTTCGGCAGCCCGGGGTTTGCAGGTTTGGATCCTGGGTGCGGACATAACGCACCGCTTATCAAGCCATGCTGTGGCAGGCATCCCATATATAAAGTAGAGGAAAACGGGCAGAGATGTTAGCCCAGGGCTGACCTTCATCAGCAAAAAGAGGAGGATTGGCAACAGATGTTAGCTCAGGGCTAATCTTCCTCACCAAAAAAAAAAAAAAAAATCTACCTCATACCACAGGGAAAAGTAAACACATAGATTACAGATGAACATGAAAAATTTTTTAACTTTTAGAAGAAGTCAGGAGAATTTCTTTATAATATGAGAGTATGGAAATATTTCTTAAATAAGACAAAAATCATTAAGAAAATATTTATAGATTTAACTATATTAAAATTTAAAACTTTCAGCAAGTGACAGTCAAGGGTCTACGAGAAGATATTTGTAATATGTCATTTAAAATGCATCTACAATATATAGAGACTCTATAAATTGATTAAAAAAAAAGGCAAAAATCCCAATAGGCAAATTAACAAGGGATATGAACAGGTAATTTAATGAAGAAGAAATCCCAATGGCAAATAACATGAAAATACTCTCAAACTCATTAAATTCGAGAAGTACAAGCCAACACAATGATAAATACCCTGAAGCAGATTTACTGTGAAGCTAATGAAATGTAAGCTTCAAGACCCTCTCACTTATGTGGGACCCTCAAAAGGCCCTGGTTTCCCACAGTGTTCAGATAGTCATATGATTTTGCGGAATTTGTAAAATTAAGTGTTCCTGGGCTTTTGAGAATCTAATGAAGAGGAAATTAAATTGGTTTGGGATATATCGATGTGATTCGCAGTCACTTTGCTATAATTAGATTGTTGCTACCCTTCCCCAAGAGGATTAGCATACCGAGATACTTCTGTGCCCACTGTGCCAGCTCACCAGATGTAGTGCAATGCAGGTGCAGGACCAGAGGTCAAACCACTATAAAGCAGGTCACACAGCACCTACCACTAGAAGGACAAGAAAGCGTTTTAAGATTAGTCCTGGACAAGAAAACTTGAAATGACCTGAAATTTTACCATGCATACATGAAAGAAATTTCATGTAAATTTCTAAACTTTACAGTAATATTTAATTAAACTTTTTAGATTATTAGAAAAAAAAAAAAACTTTTAGGAGTGATGTCAATGAAAATACCAAATTAAGGAGATGCAAAATTCTGCCCCTCAATAAAAGCAATGAAAAAACTGCAAAAACTGTCATAATCAACTTTTTAGGAACTCTGAGAATTATCAAAGGCTTGTAGCAACACAGGGAATGTTTATTCAAGAAAAACGGCTGAATCTCAGTAAGAAAAGTAAGCTCTGTGGAGTTTTTTTTTCACTCCAGTCCCATTCCCCACTCCCCAGCCTTGTAAATAACAGCCCACAATCATAGTATCAGAGGGAGCAGAATGGACCTCTTCTACAAAGAAATGCCATTATTTCTTATGACCTGTCTGTGGCTCCCTGGAAGACCAGAAAAAAGGCTTAGTTTTATTTCATCCGACTAGGAACTCTCCCAGGACTAAAGCTACCACCCAGGAATGTTTGTTGAAAACATTTCCAGGTGAATTTTTTATTCTCTACTGCCTGGGATATATATAACAGGCTGGACAAACAATACACTAACTGGAAAGCTTAGAACAAAAGGCTGGGTAATGAGGTGCCCATAAAAGCTTTGAAAAGTTCCAAAATATTCCTGGGAATCTAGAAGTCCACACACATGCATAGAGCTGTGTGCATGCTCAAGAAACACCTGAGAAGACACTAGCTTTCATTTCTGGCTAACCTTGAGGCTCTACACGAGAAGGATAAGTCAGAGCTGTCAATCGCCTGGCTGATTATTGAAGGCATGCTCCACCATGCACACAGAGCCCCTTGGCAAAGACTGGGAGACTTTTTGGTTCCAGGCATTTAAAGAAACTTCTATCTAATCATTAGCAGACCACTAAGCTAATAGAACAGACTTCAGTGGCCACACACAACAAAGAATAAAGACTTCACAAAATTAGTTCAGAAAAGTTACAAAACAAAGAACTACAGGTAGCAACAAAAACAAATCCTGGTGGGAGGGGATAACATGATTTTCAGAATTAGGACATAGTAATATGCAAAATGCCCACTTTTCAATGAAAAAATATAAGGCATGCAAAGAAACAAGAAAGTATGGCCCAACACAGGAAAAGAGGTGCTTAACATATAGATAATGGGGGTCTCAGAAGCACAGGAGAGAGATAATGGGCACAAAGAATATTTGAAGAAATAATGGCCAAAAACATTCCAAATTTGATGAAAAGCATAAATCTGCATATCCAAGAAGCTCAAGTAGAATAAACTCAAATGGGTCCTCACCTAGACACAGCATAATCAAACTGGCAAAAGCCAAAGAGAGATAAATCCATCAAGAATATATAAGAATTATAAATATACATATACCTAACAACAGAGCCTAAAAATATATGAAGCAAATACTAACAGAATTGAAGGAAGAAATAGACGATTCAACAATGATAGTTGGAGACTTCAATATCTCAGTATCTCTATTGTTCTATCAATAATTGATAGAACAACTAGATAGAATATGAGCAAGTAAAAAGAATATTTGAACAGCACTATAAACCAACTTAACTTAGACGTTTATACAACACCCAACCCAATAACAGCAGAATACACATTCTTCTCAAGTGCACATGGAACATTCTCCAGGATAGAACATATGTTGAAGCATAAAACAAGTCTCCATAAATTTTAGACGATTCAAATCATGCAAAGTATGTTCTCTGACCACAATAAATTTAGAAAAAAATAACAGAAGGAAATTTGGAAAACTCCCAAATATATGCAAATTAAACAACACACTCCTAAGTAACCAATGGGTAAAAGAAATTACAAGGTAAATTAGAAAACACTTTGACATAAATGAAAAAGTAAACACAATATACCAAAACAATCCTTCATACCACAGTTTAATCTTTCTGAATGAAAACAATGCTCAGACAAAAATTTATACCGTAAACTCTTACACTACAAAAGAAAAAATAAGTCAATAATCTAACCTTCCACCATAAGAAACTAGACAAAAAAGAGTAAACTAAACCTAAATCAAACCAAAGGATTGATTTGGTTGGCACCTTGATCTTGGACTTCTCAACCTCCATAACTGTGAGAAATAGATGTTTGTTGTTTAAGTCACCCAGTCTATGGTATTTGTTATAGCAGCCCAAACTGACTAAGACAGTCACGAATCAAAAAACTTCCAACAAGAAAAGCCCAGGACCAGATGGCTTCACTAGCGAATTCTACAAAATCTTTAAAGAAAAAATTAACAATAGTCTTTCTCAAACTCTTCCAAAAATAGTAGAGGAGGGAACACTTCTAATTCATTCTATGAGGCCAGTATAACCCTGATACCTAAGCCAGACAAAGATATCAGAAGAAAACTTCAGATCAATATCCCTTGTGAATAGATGTAAAATCCTCAACAAAATATTAGCAAATTGAATCCAATAGTATATGAAAGGGTTATTCACCATAACTAAGTGGGATTTATCTTAGAAATATAAGGTTGGTCTAACATATGAAAATCAATCAGTATAATACACTATATTAATAAAGCACAAAACCTACACGATCAATAGATGCAGAAAAAACATTTGAAAAATTTCAACAACCTTTCAAGATAAAAACACTCAACAAACTAGAAAAAGAAAGGAAATTCCTCAAACTGATAAAGGATCTATGAAACACCAACACATAATGATACTGGCTCAAGACAAGGTGACATAAGGAAAGCCATATTGTAGAAAAGAAACAATATTGTAACTTTGACCTCTGACTAACTCTGGACTTCATGGCCCCTCCCAGCTGCTATAAGTTGATAACTTTGTTCTTTTGAGTTCCTTAGGAATGTGATAACCCTTTGGGCAGAGAGTCTATGCTGATAGCCATCATCAATGACAACTGAAAGACCAGGGTAGAGGGTGTTGCTCTAGTCTCTGTATCAAGTAAAACAAAAGACTGTTAGGAACTAAGACCAGATGGATGCCCGCACCCTGAGAATAGATGTCTGCCTCCACCTGGAGATCAGATGGATGCCCCTACCCTGAGACCAGATGCCTCCCCAACCTGGAGACCAGCCTTCTATATAACTGGCCTGTAGTCTTTGTTCTGTGAGATGGTTCTTTCGGACATTAGTCAGCCATCTTCCCCCTTGCTAGCAAGATGTAATAAACTGCCCTTTCTCTGCCACCATCTTGCCTCTTGACAACTGGCTTTTGTCTCACGGAGAGCAGATCGTGCCCT
Organism: Diceros bicornis minor; assembly: GCF_020826845.1. Taxonomy (NCBI): domain Eukaryota; kingdom Metazoa; phylum Chordata; class Mammalia; order Perissodactyla; family Rhinocerotidae; genus Diceros; species Diceros bicornis. The sequence goes on from NC_080744.1 coordinate 79,389,595, forward strand.
TTGTAAAGTAACAATATCATACTTAAGGATAAAAGACTGAATGCTTCCCCCTAAAATCGGGAAAAAGACAAAGATGTCCACCCTCACCACTTCTATTCAATATTGTACTGCAGGTTCTAGCCAGAGTAAAGGAAGTTCCAGGCAAGAAAATTATATAAAATGCATCCAGTTTGGAAAAGAAGAAGTAAAACTATCTCTGTTGTCATATGACATGAGCTTATATGTAGAAAACCCTAAAGAATCTACACACACATACAACAAAAATCTATTAAAGCTAATAAACAAGTTCAGCAAGGTTACAGAACACAAGTTCAATAAACAGGGCCAGCCCAGTGGCTTAGCAGTTAAGTGCGCTCGCTCCGCTACTGGCGGCCCGGGTTCGGATCCCAGGCGCGCACTGATGCACTGCTTCTCCGGCCATGCTGAGGCCGCATCCCACATACAGCAAGTAGAAGGATGTGCAACTATGACGTACAACTATCTACTGGGGGGCTTTGGGGAAAAAAAGGAGGAGGATTGGCAATAGATGTTAGCTCAGAGCCGGTCTTCCTCAGCAAAAAAAAAAAGAGGAGGATTAGCACGGATGTTAGCTCAGGGCTGATCTCCCTCACAAAAAAAAGTTCAATAAACAAAAGTCAGTTGTATTTCTACACATTAATGACGAACAATTTGAAAATGAAATTAAGAAAATTCCATTAACAATAGTAGCAAAAAATAAAATATTCAGGATAAATTTAATGAAGGAAATTCAAGACTTGTACACTGAAAACTATAAAATATTATTGAAAGAAATTCAAGAAGACTTAAATAAATAGAAACATAGCCCATGTTCATGCACAGATTCAATGCAATCTGTATCAAAATCCCAGCTAGATATTTTGCAAAAATTGACAAACTAATCTTACGATTCATATGAAAATGCTAGGGACCCAGACTAGCCAAAACAATCTTGAAAAAGAACTATAGAGTTGGAAGACTCACACTTTCTGACTTCAAAGCTTACTACAATGCTACAGTAATCAAGATAGTGTGGTACTGGCATAAGGATAGCTAAATAGATCAATGGAATAGAACTGAGAGTACAGAAATAAACCCATAGATCTATGGCTAGTTGATTTTCAACAAGGGTGCCAAGACCATTCAATGGAGAAAGAATAATATTTTCAAAAAATGGTGCTAGGACTAGATATCCACATGCAAAGGAATGATGTTAGACCCCTATATTATACCATACACAAAAAATAACTCAAAAAAGACCAAAGGCCTAAATGTAAGAGCTACAACAATAAATTCCTAGAAGAAAACACAGGTATAAATCTGCATAAGCAACAGATTCTTGGATAGGACACCAAAAGCACATACAACCAAACAAAAAAATAAACTGGACCTCATCAAAATTTAAAACTTTTGTGCATCAAAGGATCCTATTTAGGAAGCAAAAAGACAACCCATAGAATTGGAGGATATATTTACAAATCATATATATCTGAAAAGGGTCTAGTATCCAAAATACATAATGAACTCCTACAACTCACCAATAAGAAGACAAAATAACCCGATTACAAAATTGGCAAAGGATGTGAATAGAAATTTTTCCAAAGAAGATATACAAATGGCCAATAAGCACATGAAAAGATGCTCAATATCATTAATCATTAGGGAAATGCAAATCAAAACCACAATGAGATACCACTTCACACCTACTAGGATGGCTATTTAAAAAAATAAAATAAAACAAGCGTCGGAGAGGATATGGAGAAAATGCAACTCTCATACCTTTCTGGTGGGAATGCAAAATGGTACAACAGTTTTGAAAAACAGTTTGGAAGTTCCTCAAACTGTAAACATAGAATTACCATATAACTCAGCAATTCTACTCCTAGGCATATACCTAAGAGAACTGAAAAGATATGTTCACACAAAATCTTGTACACAATGTTCATAGCAGTATTAGTCACAATAATGAATTATTCATAATAGCCTAAAAGTGGAAACAACTCAAATGTTCATGAGCTGAGAAAAGGTTAAACAAAATGTGGTATTATACATATAATGGAATATCATGTGCAATTAAAAGGAAGGCAGTATGTTACATCCTATAATATGGATGAACCTTAAAAACATTATACTAAGTAACAGAAGCCAGACGCAAAAGGCACATATTGTATGATTCTGATTATTTGAAATGTCCAGAATAGGCAAAACCATAGGAACCATAGTAGATTAGTGGTTGCCAGTGGCTGGGTGGATGGGGAAATTGGGGGTGATTGCTAATAGGCATGAGATTTCTTTTTGAGGTTATGCAAATGTTCTGAAATTAGACAGTAGTGATGATTGCATAACACTGAATATCTTCAAAACCAATGAAAAATACCTTAAAATGGTGAATCATGTGAATAATATCTCAATAATAAAAAATAAAAATAAAATTATTTAAATCAGTCAAGCTAGAGAAAACAACTAAATATCTTTTGAGAATCTAGAGAAAACGAAATTACAAAATCACTGTCATATGAATAGGCAATCCAAGAGCGTGACAACATAATGTAGAAAAAAAGTATTACAGAGGTGTGTCGTGCAATTCTTTAATTTTTTCCAATGTTATTTTTCTGGGTTGTATGATATATTTGGTATATTTTAAAGCATTTTTAAAGTTTGTAATTTGTTGTGATTTATTTTCTAATTCTAAATAAATACCCACTTTCATGACTAAATTTGTATTCACAATTTTGTATTCTTTCTGTTAAAAGAACTATAAATGTTGGGCCCCCCAAAACCTGGAGCAGAAGTGGAAAAAAAGTAACTCTTCTTGGCCTCTATCAGGAGTACAAATGATCTAAACAAATGGAAGAACAATTTGGCAATTTTAGTGAGGTTAAGGTGCCCATTCTCCTGACCCAGGAACCCTACTTCCAGGTACGGGCTCTGCCAACATGCCTGTACCTAAGCACAGGGACACAAGAGAGGACATTCCCTCTGGCCGTGTTGTAAAGTCAGAGCACCAGAAAGAAGCTAAATGGTCATCATGGCACAACACAGACCACCAGGATATATTCTGATCAGGGAATTCTGAAAAGGAGGCCAATGAGTCTATACAACCGGATGGATGTGGAAAACAACAGAAAATGCTAAAAGCAAATTTTGGAATGACATGCTCAGTTAATACCATTTGTATGATTTCTTTTTTTAAATACACACGCGAGGACTACATCTTGATTCTGCAGACATAGAAATGAAGTAAAAAAGGAATGTTCTCTTTGGTTATGAAGGGAACAGACAAGCTGGGAGAGGGTACAAAAGAGACTGTAACTAGATCTGTGATGTTCCAGTTCTTTAAAAATGCTGTGAAGAAGAAATGCAAATATTTCAAAGTTTAGGCATCTAAATTCTGCGTGGTGCAAATATGCTTATTCTTAGGATCACTCCCTGATCTTTTCTGTCTAAAGCTAGGTTAAGAACATTTACCTAAGTGGAAGAAATGCTTGAATCTTAAAAAACAAACTTGCCATAAAGAGGAGGGGAAAACAGTCATGAGCAACTCAGGACATGCTAAGTAAAATAATAATGCATTAATATTTTTCATCTATTGAATTGGAAGCTCTGGCGTCTTCCCCCGCCCCCTCGGTGATGGAAGCACTGTGACATTACACCCTTAGAAAGCCTTGAAAACATATAAATATATCCCTTTGCCGGAGAGGTTCTTCTAATCTGGTGATTTATCATAATGAGATTCTCCTAAAGTTGTGCAAAGACTTTGATACAAGGATGTACAGTGCTAAGTCACCTTGCAGATAAAAAGAGAAACAACCAAAATGCCAAATGATTGTTTGGTAAATTGGAATTTGTTAAATAAACCAGGAAGATACAGTGGATGTGTATGCAGACACTAAAAATGACATGTAGACAAATATTTAAGTATTTATAAAATATGCTCAAGTGTGTCAGGTAGGCTTCCTGCAGAGGTGGGGAGATGGGCTCATTTTGTCACGGGTACCCCAAAGCAGCCTCCTTCTGCCCAGAGTGTCAGAGGTTTTTTACACTGTCCCTCGCCTGGAACCTCACAGGCCTCTTCTGAATGATCATCAGAACTGACCTGTGCCAGTAAATCGCCAACCACAAGCACAATGCTAATGCCTGACAGAGCTCAGTCAATCCCCTAATAACCCCCTGAGGTAAGGCACTCTAATCTCTGTGTCATGGGACGGGAGGGAGCAGGGGTCATCCGTCCACAGGCACACGACAGTAAGCAGTGGGGCACTGTTCCCCCTCCATCCCCCTGCACCGCTGATTCTGGTCCTCCATCACCGTCAACCTGGAGGGAGGCTCACAGACTTTAGCATACGTGTGATGACAAACCCCTTATTCCAGCACATCTAAGACGCCAACAATGGCAAGACCTGCCACAAGAGAAGCAGGCTGCCAACAAACACTGACGCACCATCGATTGTGAAGACCCATCCGGACTCTGGAAGTGTTGAAATGTGAAAATATGCACATCCTGGAATCAAAATACCTTATGCATACTAAACTGTTAACAGTGATCATTTGAGAGTCACGATATTAGGGCAGTGTTTTTGGCCTGTCTGTATTTTCTAAACTTTCTACAGTGAACTATATTACTGCTAAGATTAGAAAAAATGACAATCATTATTTTAAAGGAAAAAATAAATAAAAGAGACAACCAGATTTACCATGAAATGAATGAAGCTTAAGCTTCGGGGCCTCCTACACTCCCAGGCCTGTGGGTTGGGCCTGAGGTCCTAGCTTGTTTGCACTTGTAGTTTTGCATTATTTGTGATAAAGGGTCCCTCAAACTGCACATGCTTCAGGCCCCATAAAACTATGATCTCTTGGAACCAACAAATATGGAGTATCTAACAAGTCCCTGCTTACTGCTGTAAAAGAGAGAGAAACAGAAACATTTTCAAGTTAGATGAGGACAAAAGCAAGCCTAGACAGTCACACTCAGGCAATAAAACCCATATTCTCCCTTTCCCTTTCATAATTATCACCCTGCTGCTACAGACTGAATTGTGTGTGTCACCCCAAAAATTCATACACTGAAGCCCTAACCCCCATGTGATGGTATTTGGAGGTGGGGCCTTTGGGGGTGATTAGGTTTAGATGAGGTCATGAGGGTGGGGCCCTCATGATGGGATCAGCACCCTTATAAGAAGAGGGAGAGAGAGCTCTCTCTCTCCATCATATAAGCACAAAGAAAGAAGGCAGCGATCTGCAAGCCAGGAAGCGAGCCCTCACCAGGAACTGACTCTGCTGGCACCTTGATCATGGACTTCCAGCCTCCAGAACCGTGAGAAATAAATGTCTATTGTTTAAGCCCCCAGTCTGTGGTATTTTGTCATAGCAGCCAGGACTGACTAAGACACCTGCCCTCCCTTTCTAATGACTGTACTTGGTCATGCACCCACTCACTGGTGAATTCTCGGCAATTTAAGCCACTGCCGACCTCCGTACTGCTGAAGTTTTACATAAATGGTGAGCTCCAATGTTTTATAAATGCTATTCACCCAAGGATTCTCTTTTCTCTGGAATCTGTCAGGTTCTTTAAAAAGTCAGCCTCTTTTCATCTGCAGTGAGATTTTCTTTTTAAATCCCTCTTTAAACACTTCCTTTTGTGTGATGTCTGAGCCTCAAGTACTGAACCTTAAAGAAAAGCTGTTTTCCATTCATTGCCTTGTTTTAGATACACTCTCCCTGACCTTTGAAAATGGCAAAAGAAAGAATCTGGGGCCACTTGCTTTGAACTACTAAGCAGTAAAAGGACCAAGTGACAAACCTGGTTAGAATATCTGGCCCCAAGGACCCTAAAGCCATATGCAACAGAGCTCTCTGCCAAATAAACTGTTATAGGTGGAACATCAAAATGTAACGCCACTACAAGCTTAAGTGCTCTCTTAGAAAAGGGATAGGAAAACTCTCAGGTTCCACGGAACCTAGTTTGAAAACCACTGATCTGCATTACCATGAAGCAAGAAGCAAACAGAATGTGGGATTTTTCCCTCTGCAAAAACCAGGTCTCCTCCACCTTGTCCACGGAGGAGGGGGACATACACCCTTTGTGATGTACATACCTTGTGATATTACTGGGGAAAGTGCATGACGCGGCTTAAGGCACGTGGGGTGAACAGGCAATTCTCATTCTAGCAAGACTTTCACAATATTCATTCAGAAATGGTGAATATTTGCTCCAATTTAAAACAAACAGCACTCCCTCTAGATCCTGCCTGTCTATCCCTATTCCACAAGAGCATTCCTACTCAAATGCAAAGCCTCAGCTTAATGGACACACACCTGTCACCGGGAGCATCTCTGAGTCCACATCCCAGTCCTTGAGGCGTGGCTTCACTGAGATTTGGGGCACATTCGTGTAATCAACACATATTTATGAAGTGCCTGATCAGTGGCCAGCACTGTTTTAGACTATCAGTGACCAAACTGCCCTCGGGGGGTTTATGTTCTAGAGGTGAGACATCCTAAGTAAGTAAGTTAAGCACCTAAGAGAGTGTTGAGTGCTCCAGGGGAAAAACAAAGCACAAGGGAAGGCCTAGGTTTTGGGTTTTTTTATTGTGGTAAAGAATACATAATATAAAATTTACCATCTTAACCATTTTTAAGTCTACAGTTTAGTAGTGTTAAGTACATTCACACTGTGGTGCAACAGCTCTCTAGAACTTTTTCCTCTTCCAAAACTGAAACTGTGTACCCAGTGAACAAAAAATGCCCATTACCCTCTCCTCCCAGCCCCTGGCAACCACCATTCTACCTTCTGTCTCTGTGAATGTGACTGCTCTAGGTACCTCATGTATGTGGAATCATACAGGATTTGTCTTTTTGTGACTGGCTTATTTCATGTAGCATAATGTCCTGAAGGTTCATCCGTGTCACAGTATATGCCAGAATTTCCTTCCTTTTTAAGGCTGAATAATATTCCATTGTATGGATAGACTACATTTTCTTTATCCACTCATCTGTTCATGGACATTTAGGTTGTTTCCACCTCTTAGCTATTGTGAATAACGCTGCAATGAACATGGGAGTACAGATCTCTCTTCAAGATCCTATTTTCAGGGAAGGCCTAGTTTCAAATAGAGCAGTCAAGATGGTCCTCACTGAAAAGCTGGCATCTGAGGAAAGACATAAAAGTGAGAGAGGGAGCCATGGAAACATCTGGGGGCAGGGGGAGTGGGACAGCCCAGTGCCAAGGTGCTGTGCTGGGAGCATGCTGGTGTAGTGGAAGGACCACCAGGAGCACTAGGAGGCCTGAGAGGCTATGGGGGTAGGGGTGGAGGGTGGGGAGCAAGAGAGTGAAAGAGAGAAAGAAAGAGCAAGAGCTAGCACCAGAGAAGAGGAGACGTGAGATCAGCTGAGGCAGATCACGCAAAAGGAAACGGGGCGGGAGCTCTGCAGGATCTTAAGGAGAGCAGTGACACGCTGATCTCCATGTTAGAGGAGCTGCGAGGAGGTACTGCAGTCACCAGACAAAGATGACCATGGAAGGAAGAGGCAAGGGGTCACCTTCTGATGGACTTTACATTCCCATTAACGGGTTGATGTGGGGTGTGAACAGAGTCAAGGATGACCCCAAGTGTACAGCCTGAGAAGAGTGGAGTTGCCATCAGCTGGGGTAGGAAGGCTTCAGAGGGAGCGGGTCGGAGTGGACGTGCCGAGTCTGAGACGCCCGCTGACGTCCACCCCCACCACCCTCTCCTCAGTCGCCCTGCGCAGGCATTTACACCTTTTGTTTCCTCTGCACGGCCTCTGTGGCTAGCTGTCCACCTTCAGGGGAGGTGAAAATTCCCACTTTCAACCTATTTCCTGTCACTCTTTCATCAGTAGCTATGCAATCCATACCGGCATTTTCAGAACAACCCCCACAGACTTCTGTGAACTCAAAATCATCTATTTTCTAAAGATGGATTTCTTCAAAGCATGGGGCTGTTTGGGCCAGAATGCATTAAAAAGTAAGGAATGGAAGATGAAGAAATAAATTATGGATACAAGCTGATGACTCAACATTTTCACAGGCACTTGTCAGTTCCCCCAAAAAATGTCCCCTCGTCATTTCCTTCCACAGGCAGAAGACCAGGACAACCCGTCCTTGCCTCAACAAGGGTCCCACTGCCCTTATTTCCTAGGAAAGAACAACCGCTCAATAGAATTGCGGGGTCAGCATGAAAACCCACCTTAAAGGCTTTCTTCAGAATTTTGGAAAGAAAAGTTTTGACATCCGTTAAAGGAATTCTAGGAATTCACAATTAAGAAAGGATTTCCTGAAGTCTTGAATAATCAAGACACACCCTACTCAACCACCCAACAGCTCCTGACTGAGTGGCAGGACACCAGCCAGACAGTGCAGGGAGACCAGGAGGGGGCGCACCTGAGTCCTGACCTGCAGACCACACCTTCCAGCTGTAGATAAGAGATGCAGCATAAAAACAATTAGATTGGCTATGGGGTACGTTTATAATGAATTTTAACAGTGAATACTTTAAAAAGTTTCTAGTATTACATTCAATAGCAAAGTAGCATAGTCACTGAACAGTGACCCTGAAACAGCAGACAGTAGCAATCAAGTGGGGTAATCAGAACACAGCAAAGAAAAGGCTGAGTCTGTGCTAATGATGCTCAGATCATCCTGAAAGAGGGATATGATGTGTGTGTTCACAGTCCCCAGAAGGGCAGCAGAGCTGAGAAAGGACACCCTACAATTTCACACAGGACTCACTTCGCTGGACTAGCGTGCACAGGTGAGGGACAGAGCAAGAGAGACATCGCAGGGCGAAGGAGAAGATTATGGAAGCAGAGAGGCATGGGCCAGCTTCTCAGGCGGCATGTGAAAGAGCTGTGAAAATAAAACACTCACATCCCAGTAATTACACTAATGCCACCAGTGAACAGCTCTCGATGCCTGTTCTGCATCTCACACAGCCCCTCCTCCGGCTCGTGAGGGCATCCACAGGAACGAGCACTCAGAAGGGGTTAGCTCTCTGGTCTGCATGTGCCTGGGCAAAACCTGAGATGAATAAACCTGTCGAGGATTTCAAATTCCAGAAGACCTCTCTCCTAAGAGCTCTCATTTCAAAAGTTTTATGTTTATATATATATAGTAAAAAATATATTTTAAAAATTTGACTCTATTATTTATTTTTAAATTTTGCCTTGAAGACAACCTGCTTTACAAAGGAGTTCTTCAAAAGAGTCTGACTGCCCCTCTCCCCTGCCCTCTGCCTCTCCCTGTGAGGGAGGGGACATGGAGGCGGCCTGCAGCTGTTCTTTGCCAGTTCTGCTCCGAGCTCTGCTGCAGAGCCCCTGAGCCAGGCCCCAGGGACAGCCCCCTCGAACAGAGGTTTGGCGGGGCAGGGAAGGAAGTGTGTTGAGAGGTGGGAAGTGATTAAAAACCCACAGTGCCAAGGTATTGGGTCCAGTCCCCTTGGCTTCATAGTCGGTATTTTTAGCAATTGTCCTTCAAGCTATTTATATATATTGTACTAGCAATCTAAGAAGAAGAAGAAACACAACAACAGAATCCCTGGTTTAACTTAGTGGCTATATTAATTGGAGAAACTGGATCATTCTTGATTAATAAACCTATATGGTAATACTAAATATGTTTCTCATTAGACATGTCAGATGAAATCTCCTAGGTTTTTATTTCAGCACTAAACCCCTGTTCACATACGCCTCCCTTTCTTCACCGTTGATTAACTGTGCACCCATTATGTGCCACCCACTGTTCTAGGCACTGCGGACAGAGCAGTAAACAACGGACAAGAACCCCTGTTCCTGTAGGGGGGGCAAACAATAAACAGTAACCAATGACCACAGCAAACCAGTGAATAATTCTGCAGTACGCCTGACGGAGATGAGCAGTGTGAGGAAAACAGAGCAGGCTGCAGGGATAGGAGTGGGAGGGACGTTTAAATGGAGTGGTCAAGGCAAGCCTCATTGGGAAGGTAACTTCCGAGGAAAGATCTGAACAAGGGGAGGGAGTGAGCTGTGCTGACATCTGGGGGAAAAGCATTCTGTCAGAGGGAACAGCTCCTGCGAAGGCCCTAAGGCAAGAGCGTGAGCTCCAGTGAACAGAGCAGGGGTCACTGTGGCGGCAGAAGTAAGGAGGTGGGTAGGAGGTGAGTCAGAGGGACAGGAGGGGGGCGGGCAGGTCATTAGGGTGCTGTGGGCCATTGCAGGGCACCGGGTTTGGACACAGCGAGGAATGGGGAACCCCTGGAAGGTACTGAGCAGGAAGGGATGTGACTCGATTCATGCTTTGATGGGGATCCCACGCTGAGAACAGTAGGTTGGGGTCAAAGGTGGAAGCAGGGGGCCAGTTGGGAGCCTGCTCCAACAACCTGTCAAGAGATGGTGGCGGCTTGAATCAGGGGACAGCAGGGAAGGTGCTGAGAAGCAGCTGCATTCTGGGTATGTCTCGAGGGTAAAGCCCCAATAGTCCCTTAATTCCCAATAGTATTTGCCAATGGACAGAGAGACAAAGAAGGAAATCAAGGATGCCTCCAAGATCTTTGGCCTGAGGGTCTGAAAGGACGGAGCCACCAGCAGATGCAGCAGCAGGACAACGGGAGGAGCAGGTGTGGGGAGACCAGGAGTTCACTTTGGGTGAACAATGTCCACTAGACAGCCAATCACACTGGTCAGGTAGGTGGCCAGACCCAGAAGCTCAGGGAAGAGATCTGAGGTGGAGACAGAATTCGAGAGATAAAAATTAAACCTTATATAACATGGCCATCCACCATAAAGTTAAATAAAAAGGAGAATGATTCCCATGTTACAAAGCAGGCCAGATACAGCCTTTTCCTCTGAAATATCAACGAAGAAGACAGAGAAAACGATGAGAACTCACAGCACCACACTCAACACCCAACTCAGGGAAGCAGGTAACTGAGCGCAAGGCAGGTGGCCCCGGCTGATGTGCATCTGGCTAGGCTGAGCTCCCGGAAATGGCAGGAAGGAGTTTTGCTCCTCTCCAGCTGTGCTGGATGCTCCTCTGTGATGCTGGCACACAGCAGCACCAGCGCTGTCCCATCTCTCCTCCCCAGCAATTCTGCCCCCACCCCTACCTACCACACAGCCACTGCCCAAAGACAGCTGGGAGGAAACCCTAGCCCTGGAGTGGATGGCCTTTTGTGAGGTGCAGCTCCTCCAGGAACAGGGCAGGGGGAACCCTGAGGTCAGTGCCTGGGGAGGACTGCGGTGTTTTCTTCGTCTTCCATCAGTTGGGCCTCTGGGCCACCACGGAAGGGGCGTGACCTCTGGAAGAGGGCTTGCTGGAAGCTGGGAATTCACAGCAGAACCAAGCCCCCCTCCACTACACACGGCAGAGATGCACCACCGTGGCCCACATGAGCCCTCTCGGTCCTGCCGACTGATAAACCCCGGGTCTGGCCTGAGCTCACATCTGGTTCAGAGAAGGAGAGAGCTCTCTCGATAAAGATGGTAATGGTGGAGTTACCCAACTCCCGTCTCAAACTCCACCCAAAACAAGAGTGAAAGGCAGAGAGGAGAAGTACGGGGTCAGGAAACAAGGCCACTGCACAGGCCCAGAGCATGTGGGGCAGCATCCCTGCCAAACGTGGGGGGACGCTGCCAGCAGACCTCTGCCTGGAAGGCCATCCAGACCCTTGGGGGAACCGGGAGGGGAATGAGGCCCAGCACCAGGCTGGGGGTGGGGAGACCAGGATGTCAGCTTAGTCCAGCGCAGCTGAGCAGGGAGCAGGAGGAGGAAGGACGGCATCACCCAGCACCTGAGACCTAGCCGTGAGCCTCAAGTCTGGCCTGGGTCAGGTAGCAGAGTTGGGGGGCGGGAGAAGGGCTGAGGCCTGAGATATTGGGGCTCAGAGACAAGGATCTCAGGCTCTGCCTTAGGCCACACGATGGTGAGACAGATCCAGACACCAAACTCAATGTAAGCCATACCCGCCCCAGTGCCCTCCCTCCCCTGCCCAGGTCAGCCCCACACCACTCAGCAAGGAACTGGCCCATTCAAAGATGGGCAATGATTGGAAAACAACCAGCAAGGAATGGAAGCCCAAGTGTCCACACGGCACACCTAAGAGAGATGAGGAACACACACCACAGGTATGTTAGTTTGCTAGGGCCACCACACACAGTGGCTTAAACAACAGAAGTCTAGTGTCTCCCTGTTCTGGAGGTTAGAAGTCTGAGATCAAGGTGACTTCAAGGCTGGTTCCTTCTGAGGGCTGTGAAGCAAGGATTTGTTCCAGGCCTCTCTCCACAGCTTCTAGATGGCCGTCTTCTCCCTGTGTCTTTACGTCGTCTTCCCTGTGTGCAAGTCTGTGTCCAAATTTCCCCTTTTATAGGGACATCAGTCAAACTGGACTAGAGCCCACTCTAATGATCTCAATCTACCTTGATTACCTCTGTAAAGACCCCATCTCCAAATAAGGTCACATTCTGAGGTACTGGGGCGTTAGGACTTCAACACATGAATGGGGGGCACAATTCCACCATAACAACAGGAAACAAAAATTACCCTAAGAAAGAGAGAAGCATTCAGACGACTGTGGACATTGTGTCACCTGACCAGCATCCATTCCCCCCACACCCACAGTGTACTACTGAAGACTAACCCCACCCAGCTCCAGGGAGTGCCCTCACAGGTGCAAGCCAATCAGCACAGTCTCTTCCACCTAGCCAGAGTAACTGATGCAGGACAGGCGTACTCTCTGCCCTGAGCAAAGATGGATACAGGGAAGTCCTTGGCCACAGTGACCAGTCAGGGCCATAGCCTAAGCTGGTCCAATTAGCAGAAAGTCCAAAACACTTGCTCACACAGGGCAGTGTGTTGGCATGCAGCTGGAACATGCTGAATGGCTTTTTGCCATTGTGAGGCCAAAGCTGAGCCACAGAGGAGGACAGAACAAAAAGAACAGCAGAGAAAAAGAATCTAATCTCTGATTACTAAACCCACCTGAAGCTCATGCTGCCTGCAGAGATCCACAGATTGCGGGACAGCAATGCCAGGAAAACCTGATATAAAACTATTAACACAAAGCACGTCCTGGTAAACTTAATCATCTTTAAGAATTGAGAATTCCTCACTCTCACTAGTAATCAGAGGATATCTCTGTCTACTCACATTGGCAAAAATGTTGAAGAGTAATAATACTAAGTGATTATAGGCATGTGGATAAAAAGTAACTCTCAGACGCTGATGTGGACATGTAAATTGGCATGTCCTCTAGAAAAATTCCTCCTGTTGTCCCCTCTGCCCTCCTCCCTCCCCCCTAGTCCTTCATCCCTCCCTCCAATGCCCCCACCCCCAAGGCGCCTACATCCTAATGTCCTGTGACTGTGCAAAAGAGACTCTGCAGAGGTGATTCAGGTTAGAGATTGTGAGATGGGAAGATGATCCTGGACTGTCTGGGTGGGTGGGTCAATCTAATCGCAGGAGCCACAAGAGGCACGAGGAGCAGAGAACCTTCCCGGCTGTGCTCAGAGAGATGAGGCAGGAGAGATGGGAGAGAAGCCTCAGCCACCATTGCTGGCTTTGAAGATGGAGTTGGGGGCAACTAGTCAAGGAACGTGGTCGCCTCCAGAGGCTGCGAATGACCCTCAGCTGACAGGTAGCATGGAGAAAAGGAACTCAGTCCTACAAACACAAGAATCCGAATCCTGCCAACAATCTGAATGAGCAGGGAAATGGATTCCCCTGTCACGGCCTCCAGGAAGGAGCACAGCCGATCCAGACCCTGACTGCAATCCAGAGAGACCTGGATTGGACTGCTACAGAACTGTAAGACAATAAATGTGTTGTTTTAAGCCACTAAATGTGTGGCAACTTGTTAGACCCACAGTAGAAAACAATGACAGCCGATTTAAAGAGCAACACATCTGTAGCTAGCACAGCGGATGTGGCACACATCCCTTTGCCAGCAAGTGCCCGGCCACGTATCCACCCTAGAGCAGTGCAGTCCAACAGAACTTTCTGCAATGGTGGGAATGTCCTACATCTATGCTGTCCAATATGGAAGCCACTAGCCACCTGTGGCTATTAGATGCATGAAAGGTGGCTAGTGCAACTGAAGACCTGCATTTTTAATATATTTAATCTTAATTAACCTAAATTGGAATAGTCACAGGTGATCCATGACTCCTATATTGGACAGTGGTGCCTAAAGCAGAGGTTTTCAAACATTGCTGCACATTAGAATTTCCTGGAGAGACTTTTAACACGCTGATGCCCATGCTGCATCCCAGACCAATTAAATCACAATACTGGGGGTGGGACCTCAACATCAGCATTTTTTAAACTCTCCGGGGGATTCCAATGTGCAGGCAAGTTTGAGACCCAGTTCCCCAACAGAAACGGTCACACAGGAGCACACGCAGTCAGATACACAGATGGTAGCTGAATCCCCCGCGTGTAATACTAAAATATGGAACACTCTAAGGTTTCCACTCACGCAATGGAATATTACGTACACAGCAATTAAAGTAAATGACAAGATCTACACACATGAACATGGGTAAGTATAGAAAATACAGCGTTGACTAAAAGAAGAAAGTAGCAGAAACACTACTGACAATACAATACCATTTATGTGAACTTTAAAATACACCAAACAATGCTATGTGTTGATAAAAGACACACATATGATAGAAAGTACACACATGTGGGCAGGAAGAACACACACCAACTGCAAGATGGTGGCAACCTGCCAGGAAAGGAGAGAAAAGGATGGGTGGGGGTGCTGGGGGACATGCACAGAGAGCTACAATTGTATATAGCAATTTATTTCATTTTACAAGATTTGAAGAAATTATGGCAAATGTTATTATTTGTTACATCATATATCTGGATGTTATGACACAAGTGTACATTATATGTATTTTATCAATACTTTTCTGGGTGCATTAAATTTTTCATCATAACAAAAGACATCGACATATGAGTCTCCAGGCAGAATGAGTAGATCCCATGGTGGGCAGCACAAGGGAGGGTGCCTCTCGGAGGATGGGTTGGACTATATTGTCTTGAGGGAAAGAAACTTACTCCTAGGTAGGTTTTCCTTCAAGTAAAGAGCCAATTCTCTTCAAGAATTTAAGAAATAAAGCAATTATGAGCCCTTACTTAAAAAAAAATACTGGACAACAAAACCTGGCCACACATGAGTCTACCAAAATAAGGAAGTTAGTAATGCCCTTAGTACAGGAAGCAACTTAGGAGGAATAGAAGCTGTGGTGCTGGGGCTGCCCTGTGAAACAAATGCACTTAAATATGGGACAAAGGTGAGCTATTGCAGGAAATAGGGGAGCAGAGGAGAACACAAATGCTACTAACCTTGCCCTTTAAACATAATGATCTAAATGGAAAAAAAACCAGGGAGGGGAAATAATATTAATGTGACAGACACTTCTCTAAATGCATTAAATTATAAATTAGAATAACAAATTTAACCTCACAAAAACTTCCCAAGAAAGATACTGTTATTACTTCTATAACTGTTATTACTGTTCTACTTACCAAGGAGAGAAACTGAGTCACAGCAAGGTTCTGTGATTTGCCCAAGGTCAAGTGGCAGAGCTGGGATTCGAACCCAGGCTGTCTAGGTGCTGTGGGGGATCAGAATTGGCCACCCCAAAATGTGTCTCTTTGCCTTGGCTTGATTATTTTTAAGAACAAAAGACTCTTAAAGAAACTTCAGCCTTCCCCTTAACTGCCTAAAATAATTTAAGATAGAGGGCCTGTCCCCAGGACAGACCATCACCAGATAACTCTGGGTATTGGTAGACTGTGAAAGTCCTTGCTAAGCCCATCCTTATCAAAGTTCTGTTTACCAAACATTTGCTTTTCCATTTCTATGTGAATTGGCTTCCTCCCCTCTGATGTCCCAAACCACTACCCCCAACATCCTCCTTTGTCTTTAGCTGAAGAAGCTATTTAAGGTGACAACCTTTTCCAGATGGCTGAGTTACTCAGTTTTCCTGGGTCTCTCCCATGTATACATGTTACAAAGCTTTGGTTGATTTTCTCCTGTTCTTCTGTCTCATGTCAATTTAATTTCTAGCCCAGCCAGAAGGACCCAGAGGGTAGAGGATTTGTCTTCCTCCCCTACAGTGCCAAGTGTTAACCCCTACGCTAAACTGTTCTGTGAAATTAAATATATGTCTGCTAGTTTCCTCGGCACTTATAACAGGTATTAAAGAGACACTGTGTAAACTTGAACTTCTAGTTTTAAAAAAGACTCCAAACACCTTAAAATGTTCATAACCTTTTCTATTAAACTGTGAGGCATATTCACACTCTTTTTCTTGTTAAATTAAAGCAAAATTAAATTTAAAATTTAATATTTCTCCTTAAAGCAGAATGCTTAATATAAAAGTCTTTATACACACACTCTTTATTTATATCCGTGAACAGATGGATGCCTGAAATGCTGTTTACCAGATGTCCTCAATGGGCTATTTGCTGGAGGTGGCATTTTGTGTGTGTGTGTTTTCTTTACTTTTTATGCCTTTCTGTAATACTTGAATGTTTTATAATGGATATTTATCATTTTTCACAACAAAGTTATTCAAAATAAAATGTCCACATAACAATATTTTGAAAAGAACAAGTGAAAGAAAAAATACTAATCAAAGCGCTTCCTATAGAAACATAAGGAAAAGGAGGAGCATATGGACATTAAGAGGGAGAACTGGTCTGTAGGATCTAGAAATGGTCTGCAGGATCAGAAAGGTCTTTCAAAGACTGGCATCCAGGGTGGACTGCAGGCAGACTTGGCTCCAGGAGCCAAGGGCAGAGCCCTGGCAAGAGCAGGCTGCATCAGGAAGGGGTAGGATGAGAGACAATGAGCTCGAGTGAAATGACATAGAAGAAACACCGTGGAGACCAAAAATATAAGTACAGAAGAAGAGGCCACACTGAAGGAAGTAAAGACCAGAACGTACACTCTGGAAAACCACACTCGTGACAGAGGGAAAAGCTTCAGAAATTCTATCAGAATGCAAAACCAAAAAAGAACACCAGTTAACAAAGTCACTACAGTGAGAAAAAAAGAGGAGGGGTCACAGAATATGAGGATGACATATATAGATAAAAAATATTTCAAGATGAACCACTAACTTTTTTCCAAAGAAATATGTGCACTACTGTGATACAAAAGCAGACACTTATTTCATGGAAGAAAATCTCTCTCCACCAGTGAGTCCTGCAGATACTGCCTGAGATGTTCTCTAAGCTATACCTAGTAAAGGGACCAATTTGTCTTACCACATAAGAAAAACAAGTCTGTATATTTATTTGGAGCATGAAATTTCTTGCTTTTCTAAAACAATATACACTATTCTCTCTCTCTCATACACACACACACACACACACTCACACTCAATAGATAAGAAGTTCCCTTTAAGCTAAATTAAACAGGAGCTCAAGTATAACTTAAGGATTATCAATAAATATAATTACATCAGATAAATAAAAATTAATAGCTTTAAAAGAAATAATGGTGGAGTGACATCAGCAACATGGTGGAATAGTTTTCTATCATCATCCTCCACAGAACATCGATTTTGACCATCACCCATGAATGAAAGTACCTTTGTAGGAGACTAGGAATCCAGGAGAGAAGTTCCAGCAGAGTGTTGAGCAAAAAATCCAAGAACAGAGGCATCAAAGAGAGTAAGAGGAACAGTTCACTTTGCCTGCATCACCCCTCCCACAAGGCAGCACAGCTCAGTGCCCAGAGAGAGCCCTTGTCTTCCACAAGGGAAGTGAGAGCATGTGACAGGGCACATGGCTTCCCCAGCTGTGCAGGACACTGCCCAAGAGGCCCACTTCTTTCTTGCCCCACCCAGAATACCGGGGTGATCTGCAAGGCTCTCAACACATACCCTGGCTTTGTGGGACTGAGAGAAGGCACACAATCTTAAGAACTCCCCCCAAAGAGAGAACAAAAAGTGTGCAGCAGGAGCACCCAAAGAAAAGGGAAAAGGTCTGAGAAAGCCTCAGAATCCCTAGATGCACTGACTGGTGAAGATATTTCTCTCCCAAAGCCAGCCAGTAAAGACGAGAGGAGGTGACTGCTTCTTCAAATGCAGGAACAAGACAAGGTTGCCCACTCTAACCACTTCTATTCAACATAGTACTGGAAGTCCTAGCCAAAGCAATTAGGCAAGAAAAATAAATAGAAGGCATCTAAATTGGAAAGGAAGAAGTAAAATTGTCTCTGTTTGCAGATGACACGATCTTACATATAAAAAATTCTAAAGACTCTACAAAAAAAACTTAGAACTAATAATCAAATTCAGGAAAGTTTCAGGCCACAAAATCAACATACAAAAATCAGTTGTGTTTCTATACACTTAAAAACAAATTATCTGAGAGAGAAATTAAGAAAACAAATCCCATTTACAATAGCATTAAAAAATATATAAAACTTTGGGGTAAATTTAACCAAGGAGGTGAAAGACCTGCAGAATGAAAACTATAAGACATTGATGAAAGAAACTGAAGAAGTCACACATAAATTGAAAGATATCCGATGTTCATGGATTGGAAGAATTTAATATTGTTAAAATGTCCATATTAGCCAAAGTGATTTACAAATTCAATGCAATCTCTATCAAAATCCCAACAGTATTTTTCACAAAAATAGAAAAAACAACCCTAAAATTTGTGTGGAACCACATAAGGCCCTAAAAGCCAAAGCAATCATGAAAAAGAAGAACAAACTTGGAGGCATCACACTTTCTGATTTCAAATCTATTACAAAGCTGTAGTAATCAAAACAGTATGGTACTGGCATAAGAAAAAAGACACATAGACAAATAGAATAGAATAGAGAGCCCAGAAATAAATACACATATATATCTGGTCACCAAATCTTGCACAAGGGAGCCAAGAACATACAATGGAGAAGAGACAGTCTCTTCTATAAATGGTGCTGAGAAAACTGGATATCCACATGCAAAAGAATGAAATTGGATCCCTATCTTACACCACTCACAAAAATTAACTTGAAATGGATTAGTCTTAAATGTAGACTGAAACCAAGAAACTCCTAGAATAAAACATACATAAAAAGCTTGATATTGGTCTTGGCAATGATTTTTTGAAAACGACACTAAAAGGACTGGCAACAAAAGCAAAAACAGACAAGTGAGACAACATCAAACTAAAAAGCTTCTATATAGCAAAAGAAACAACCAACAAAATGAAAAAGCAAACTATAGAACAGGGGAAAACATTTGCAAACCATATATTGGATAAGGGGTTGATATCTAAAACACACAGAGAACGTATACAACTCAATAGCAAAAAAAGAAAGAAAGAAACACAACAAACAATCCAATTTAAAAAATGAGCAAAGGATTGAATAGACATTTTCCCAAAGAAGATATACAAATGGCGAACAAGTACATGAAAAAGTGCTCAACATCACTAATCATAAGGAAAATTTAAAGCAAAACCACAATGAGATATCACCTCACACCTGTTAGAATGGCTATCATCAAAAAGACAAGAGAGAACAAGTACTGGCAAGGATATGGAGAAAAGGGAACCCTTGCACACTGTTGGTGGGAATGTAAATTGGTTATTGTTATCATGAGAAACAGACTAGAGGTTCCTCAAAAAATTAAAAATCAAACTACCATATGATCCAGCAATCTCATTTCCGGGCATATATCCAAAGGAAACAAAATCAGTATCTCAAAGAGATATTTGTACTCCCATGTTTACTGGGAGCAGCATTACTCACAATAGCCATGATATGGAAACAACGTATGTGTCCATTGACAGATGAATAGATTAAAAAAAATACACACACACATACACACACACAATGGAATATTATTCAGCCATTACAAAAGGAAATCCTGCCATTGCAACAACATAGATAAACCTGGAGAACATTATGCTAAGTGAAATAAGCCAGACAGAGAAAGAAAAATACTGTATGACCTCACTCTAACGTGGAATCTAAAAATTAAAAAAAAAAGCTGAACTCAGAGAGAATGGTGATTGCCAGGGGCTAGAGGGTAGGAGAAACGGGAAGATGTTAGTCAAAGTATACAAACTTTCAGTTATAAAATGAATAAGTTCTGGAGATCTACTGTACAACATGGTGATTATAGTTAATAACACTGTATTGTACGCGAAATTTGCTAAGAGAGTAATATTAAGCATTCTCACCACAAAATAAGAAAAAGCAACCATGTGAGGTGATGGATGTGTTAGCTTAATTGTGCTAATCATTTCACAATGTATATGTATATCAAATCATCACATCATACACTTTAAATAAATACAATTTTATTTGTCAATTATACTTCAATAAAGGTGAAAAAAAAAAACAATGGCAAAATCCGAAACTTATTTTATTCTTCAGTAATATTTCAGATAAAGCCAGTTTATCTGAAATATTACTGAAGAATAAAAATAATATTCTCAAGAAAATGGCAAACAGATGTACACTTTACAAGTATCAGCTAAAGCTGATGAAAGTAAACAATCTTTTATTTGGGTGGTTAGAGAGTAAAATGACCATCAAACATCCATTCAACTCTGCGATGTATGATCTATAAATTCACTTTCCATCTTCATCCTTCCAGAATTACTTAGATTACTCACTATCAATACTATACTGGTCACCAAAAAACAAGAGAATTCCAAGTCTGGCAAGCTGGTCCTGTATTAAGTCAAACTCATCAATTCTACAGAATACCTCCCATCTTTCCTATGAAAAAGCAATTAGAAAAATAAAAGACTAATCAACACAAAACTTAAATCTTAAGAAACAGCATTGAGGGGCTGGCCTCATGGCCTAGTGGTTGAGTTTGGCACACTCCGCTTTGGCAGCACAGGTTTGGATCCCGGGCATAGACCTACACCACTCATCAGCCATGCTGTTGCAGCAACCCATATACAAAATAGAGGAAGACTGGCAGACATGTTAGCTCAGGGCTAATCTTCCTCAAGCAAAAAAAGAGGAAGACTGACAACGGACGTTAGCTCAGGGCCAATCTTCCCCAGCAAAAAAGCAAAACAACCGCATTGAAAGAAAAAACAAAATTGAAAAGTCTTTTGTTTAAACCTATGAGAACTAATAAGTGAATTTAGCAGGGCTGCAGAATACAAGATCAACACACAAGATTCAACTAAATTTTCATGTACTAGTAACAAGTAATCAGAAACTTAAATTTAAAACAATACCACTTACAATAGCACCAAAAAATGTGAAATAAATAGGCTTACGTCTGACAAGAGATGTGTAAGACTTGTCTACTGTTGAAAGAAATTAAAAACCAAAATTAAGGACATAAACAAATGGACAGGTATAGTGTGTTCATAGGGCATAAAACTCCATATTGTTACAAGATCAGTTCTGCCTAAATTGATCTACAGAAGCGATTCTTCAACCAGGAGTGATTTTGCCCCCATCCTGGGGAATATTTGCAATGTCTGGAGACATTATCAGTTGTCATAACTTGTGAGAAGGGGGTAATTCTTCTATCTAGTGGGTTAAGGCCAAGAATGCTGCTAAACGTCCTACAATGCAGCGGACAGCCCCCATAACAAAGCATTATTCAGCCCAAAATGTCAACAGGACCACTGCCAAGGTTGAGAAATACTGATCTATAGATTTAAAGCAATTCCAATCAAAATCCCAGCAGGCTTCATTGTAAAACTGAAAAACTAATTCTAAAATTCACATGAAAATTCAAAGGACATAGAATAGCTAAGACAACTCTGAAAAACAAGATCAAAGTTGGAGGACTAACACAACCTGATTTCAAGGTTTAATATGAAAGTTACAGTGAGGATATAGAGAAGATGGTGGCATAGGCAGACTCTGAACTCACCTCTTTCCACGGACACAGCCAATTTACAACTACTTGTGGAAAAATTACCCCTCAGACAGACAGGAAAACTGGATAAGAGGAACTCCTGCAACAAAGAACAGCCCTAACTGAGGTGGAAGGGGCAGAAACTCCCTTCTGGAGAGAAAAAATGCTGCCTTCACAAGCCACAGCGCTTCATGGCCACCCAGGAGCAGCCCACAGGTACGCAGCCCTCCCTGGAGGAGCAGGGCCCTGAGCCGGGGAGCACCCCCACTGTGGGCATTTTGTGGACCAAGCACAATCGAGACGAGTGGCATAATATCTGACTTTCCCTGCTACTAAAACATTGGGGAGTACCCCCAGAAAAGCTGTTTCACAAAGAAATTAAAACCGGCTCTTAGAGGGCCCATGCGCAAACTCACCCTTTTCCAAAAGCAACCTAAAATCACCAGAAAGAAAAGTGCACAGTGCATTGGTGAAAAGAGATGCACCTGATAGGCCCTGAGTGCATTGCAGTGAGAGGTGAGACCTCTCCAGGGACTGGGACATTGGCGGCGGCCATTGTTGTGGCCTGGTGTGGGCATGCTGGCACAGACGCCATGGGAGTTCTCTCTGGGGCCTGCTAGCCCAGGTCTGCCCCATGCACTAGAGCACCAATTTAATCCAGCTCAGCCAGGGCAGGCAGCCCACCCTAGAGACTGGACCCACCCAACAACAAGCCCTCAGGCAACTTGTGGGCCTGCATAGATTGGTGACTGGATTCCCTGCACCCTGGCAACTGAGCCCACTTCAATGGGGCAGGGCGTGCACAAGGAGTGGGTGGAGAGTGTGGGGCGGTGGTGGAGTGAGTGGGGCTCCTGCCGTGGGGAGACTGGGTCCACTTCAGGAGGTGGGGGCATACACACGGGGCAGGACTGTGTTGACTGTGTGTGTGGACCTGTGGGCAGCAGGGCTTGTCAGCTGCAGAAGACTTGCACTTCTCAAAGACCCACATACGGAGTTTGCCCCACCTTCCAAAGCCTGAAACAATTGGGTGCTCCCATGCCTGAGGCCAGCCCCATCCAGATGCAATCCTCAGAGAGCTGACAAGAGACCTAAAGGCTGGAGGCTTATAGCAATTGTAAGCCCCTGAGCCTAACTACCTGCCACGCTGGGGGCCTACTCACTTAAAAGAAAACTGCAAGTATTAGAACTTGCAGCCAACTGTGCTGGGGCTCCCCATATCTGATAAAGAGACTGAAGGGCCCACAACAACTACAAGCAGCTGAGCACTACCACAGCTGGCCAGGAGCATAACTCAGCCTCCCTGGGCACCTAGAGGGAGAGTAAACAGGCCAAAACAGAAGGACACACGTAGCCCACATAGGGGTTACCCCTGGAACATTGAGAACTGAGGGAAGCACATTGCAGGATTCCTAAGGCATCACTTATATAAGGTCACCTATCCAAGAAGAGAAGACATAGCTGACCTACTTAATACGTAGACACAAGCACAGGGAAAGAGGCAAAATGAGGAGGCAAAAGAATACATTCCAAGTAAGGGAACAGGACAAAACCCCAGAAAAGGAACTAAGTGAAACAGAAATGAGCAACCTACCCGACAGAGAGTTCAACCAAAGAGTGTTAAGGATGCTCACTGATCTGGGGAGAAGAATAGATGACCTCAGTGAGAATGTCAACAAAGAAATGGAAAATATAAAAATGAACCAATGAGAAATGAAGAATACAATACTGGAAATGAAAAATTTACTAGAGGAACTCAAAAGCAGAGTAGAGGATACAGAAGAACGGATCTGCGAGCTGGACGAAAGACTAGAAGAAATTATCCAAGCTGAACAGGTAAAAGAGAAAAGAATTAAAAATAGTGAGGACAGTCTAAGGGACCTCTGGGACAACATCAAGCGCACTAACATCCGTGTTATAGGTGTCCCGGAAGGAGAAGAGCGAGACAAAGGGGCAGAAAATCTATTTCAAGAAATAATAGATGAAAACTTCCTTAACCTAAGGAAGGAAACAGACATCCAGGTACAGGAAACACAGAGAGCCCCAAACAAGAGAAACCCAAAGAGGCCCACACCAAAACACATCATAATCAAAATGTCCAGAATTAAAGATAAAGAGAGAATCCTAAAAGCCGCAAGAGAAAGACAAGTTACATACAAAGGAAACCCCATAAGTCTATCAGCTGACTTCTCAGCAGAAACTTTACAGGCTAGAAGAGAGTGGCACGATATATTTAAAGGGCTAAAAGGAAAAAACTTACAGCCAAGAATACTCTACCCAGCAAGGTTATCATTCAAAATGGAAGGAGAGATCAAAACTTTCCCAGACAAGCAAAAATCAAAGGAGTTTGTCACCAAGAAACCACTGCTACAAGAAATGTTAAAGGGACTGATTTAAGGGGAAAAAAGAAGATCACAAGTAGGATAAATTATCTTTCCATGAGAAGAGGGTAATGGATACAAATGTACAAAAAAGAGGTTAGATATGATACCAAAAACATAAAATGAGGGAGGAGGGGAGTTAAAGAGGAGAGCTTTCAGACAGCGGTCAAACTAAAGAGACAATCAATTCTGTATAGAAGGAGAAAGGAACAGAGAAGGACTACTAAGACAATGAGGGGAAAAAAAAGTTAAAAAATGGCAGTAAGTACATACTTATCAATAGCTACTTTAAACGTCAATGGACTAAATGCTCCAATTAAGAGGCAGAGGGTGGCTGACTGGATAAAACAACAAGACCCATATATATGCTGCATACAAGAGACACACTTCAGACCTAAAGACACTCACAAACTGAAAGTGAAGGGATGGAAAAAGATACTCCACGCAAAATGGCAATGAAAAGAAAGCTGGGGTAGCAGTACTCGTATCAGACAAAATAGACTTTAAAACAAAAACTGGAAAAAGAGACAAAGAAGAGCATTAAATAATAATCAAGGGAACAATCCAACAAGAGGACATAACACTTGTAAATATCTATGCACCCAATGTAGGTGCACCTAAATATATAGGGCAATTATTAACAGACATAAAAAGAGAAATAGACAGTAACACAATAATAGTAGGGGACTTTAACACTCCACTTACACCAACGGATAGATCATCCAAACAGAAGATCAATAAGGAAACACTGGCCTTAAATCACACACTGCAACAGATGCACCTAATAGATATATACAGAGCATTCCATACAAAAACCAAAGCATACACGTTCTTTTCAAATGCACGTGGAACATTCTCCAGGATTGATCACATATTAGGCCACAAAACAAGTCTCCATAAATTTAAGAAGACTGAAATAATACCAAGCATCTTTTCTGACCACAACGGTATGAAACTAGAAATCAATTAGAGGAAGAAAATCAGAAAAGCCACAAATTCGTGGAGATTAAACAAAATGCTACTGAACAATGATTGGGTCAATGAAGAAATCAAAGGAGAAATCAAAAAATACTTGGAGACAAATGAAAATGAAACTATGACATGCCAGAATTTATGGGATACAGCAAAAGCAGTTCTAAGAGGGAAGTTTATAGCAATACAGGCCTATCTCAACAAACAAGAAAAATCTAAAATAAACAATCTAACAATGCACCTAAAGGAACCGGAAAAAGAAGAAAAAACAAAGCCCAAAATCAGTAGAAGAAGGAAATACTAAAAATCAGAGCAGAAATAAATGAAATAGAGACTAAAAACACAATAGAAAAAATTAATAAAACCAAGAGCTGGTTCTTTGAAAAGATAAACAAAATTGACAAACCTTTAGCTAGACTCACTAAGAAAAAAAGAGAGAAGGCACAAATAGGTAAAATCAGAAATGAAAGAGGAAAAATTACAACAGACACCTCAGAAATACAAAAGATTATAAGAGAATACTATGAAGAGCTATATGACAACCAATTCGACAATCTGGAAGAAATGGATAAATTCTTAGAATCATACAACCTTCCAAAACTGGATCAAGAAGAAATAGAGAATTTGAATAACAATCACCAGTAAGGAGATCGAAACAGTAATCAAAAACCTCCCCAAAAATAAAGGTGCAGGACCAGACAGCTTCCCTGGTGAATTCTATCAAACATTTAAAGAAGACTTAATACCTATCCTTCTCAAACTCTTCCAAAAAATTGAGGAGGGGAGGGAGCTCCCTAACTCTTCTACAAAGCCAACATTACCCTGATACCAAAACCAGACAAGGACAACACAAAAAAAGAAAATTACAGGCTGATATCATAGATGAACATCGATGCAAAAATACTCAACAAAATACTAGCAAATCACATACAACAATACATTAAAAAGATTATACACCATGAACAGGTGGGATTTATTCCAGGTATGCAGGGATGGTTCAACATTCGCAAATCAATCAACATAATACACCACATTAATAAAATGAAGAATAAAAAACACATGATCATCTCAATAGATGCAGAGAAAGCATTTGACAAGATACAGCATCCATTTATGATAACAACTCTGAATAAAATGGGGATAGAAGGAAAGTACCTCAACATAATAAAGGCCATATATGGCAAACCCACAGCGAATATCATCCTCAATGGTGAAAAATTGAAAGCTATCCCTCTAAGAACAGGAACCAGACAAGGATGCCCACTCTCACCACTCCTATTTAACATAGGACTGGAAGTCCTAGCCAGAGCAATCAGGCAAGAAAAAGAAATAAAAGGGATCCAAATTGGAAAGGAAGAAGTGAAACTCTCACTATTTGCAGGTGACATGATTTTATATACAGAAAACCCTAAAGAATCCACCAAAAAACTTTTAGAAGTAATAAACGAATACGGTAAAGTTGCAGGATACAAAATCAACATACAAAAATCAGTTGCATTTCTATACACTAACAACGAAGTAGCAGAAAGAGAAATTAAGAATACAATCCCATTTACAATTGCAACAAAAAGAATAAAATACCTAGGAATAAACTTAACCAAAGAGATGAAAGAGCTGTACACCGAAAACTATAAAACATTGCTGAAAGATATTGAAGAAGACACAAAGAAATAGAAAGATATTCCGTGCTCTTGGATTGGAAGAATTAACATAGTTAAGATGTCCATACTTCCTAAAGCAATCTATAGATTCAATGCAATCCCTATCAAAGTTCCAACAACATTTTTCACAGAAATAGAACAAAGAATCCTAAAATGTATATGGAATAACAAAAGACCCCGAATAGCTAAACGAATCCTGAGAAAAAAGAACAAAGCTGGAGATATCACGCTGCCTGATTTCAAAATATACTACAAAGCTTTAGAAACCAAAACAGCATGGTACTGGCACAAAAACAGACACACAGATCAATGGAACAGAATCGAAAGCCCAGAAATAAACCCACACATCTATGGACAGCTCATCTTCAACAAAGGAGCCAAGAACATACAATGGAGAAAAGAAAGTCTCTTCAACAAATGGTGCTGGGAAAACTGGATAGCCACGTGTAAAAAAATGAAAGTAGACCCTTACCTTACACCATACACAAAAATTAACTCAAAATGGATTAAAGACTTGAATGTAAGACCTGAAACTATGAAACTTCTAGAAGAAAACATAGGCAGTACGCTCTTCAACATAGGTCTTAGCAACATATTTTCAAGTACCATGTCTGACCAGGCAAGAGAAACAATAGAAAAAATAAACGAATGGGACTATATCAAACTAAAAAGCTTCTGCACAGCAAAGGAAACCATCAACAAAATGAAAAAAGAACCTAACAATTGCAAGAAGATATTTGCAAACCATACATCTGATAAGGGCTTAATCTCCAAAATATACAAAGAACTGATGCATCTCAACAACAAAAAAACTAACAACCCAATTAAAAAATGGGCAAAAGACCTGAACAGACATTTCTGCAAAGAAGATATACAGATGGCCAACAGACACGTGAAAAGATGTTCAACATCATTAACTATCAGGGAAATGCAAATGAAAACTACAATGAGAAATCACCTCACGCCCGTCAGAGTGGCTATAATTAACAAGAGAGGAAACAACATGTGTTGGAGAGGATGTGGAGAGAAGGGAACTCTCATACACTGCTGGTGGGAGTGCAAACTGGTGCAGCCACTATGGAAAACAGTATGGAGATTCCTCAAAAAGTTAAGGATAGAACTACCATATGATCCAGCTATTCCACTGCTGGATATTTATCCAAAGAACTTGAAAACACCAATGCATAAAGATACATGCACCCCTGTGTTCACTGCAGCGTTATTCACAATAGCCAAGACTTGAAAGTGACCTAAGTGCCCATCAAGGGAAGAATGGATAAAGAAGATGTGGTATATATACACAATGGAATACTACTCAGCCATAAGAAACGATGAAATCCAGCCATTTGTGACAACACGGATGGACATTGAGGGTATTAGGCAAAGTGATATAAGTCAGAGGGAGAAGGTCAAATACCATATGATTTCCCTCATTAAGTAGTAGATAATAACAACAACAAACAAACACATAGAGACAGAGATTGGATTGGTGGTTACCAGAGGGGAAGCGGGGAGAGAGGAGGGCGAAAGGGATAATTTGGCACGTGTGTGGGGACGGGTTGTAATTAGTATTTGGGTAGTGAACATGATGTAATCTATGCAGAAATAGAAGTATAATGATGTACACCTGAAATTTATACAATGTTATAAACCAATGTTACTGCAATAAACAAAAAATTTTTTAAAAATTAAAAAATAAAATAAAATAAAAGTTACAGTATGTTGAGAGGTAATTCTCCACGAATTTCTGCATAGTCTGGGCTTTCTGAGCAAGCAGCACTGGAATACATGGTTAAAGGGTGATTCGAACGCCTTGAAAGCTTGAAAGAGCGTATTGCTCAGGAGAGACTTAGAGTCTTTCTCCCTTTTTGCCATCTGCATATTTCCCAACATGATAAACCTAGGGAACTTTCCTTTCCTCAGAGAGGATCCATTTACACTGTAGAGTAAGGGTCTATACTCCTCTCTCGCTCTCTCTGTCTCCCTCTGGAGGAGAGAAAGGGCACCCTATATGAATTCATAGTTCCTCTCCTGTGGTGCAACACCACTGCACCCACAGGTGAACAACTGGCACTCACCACGCTGCCCCCTGGGGGAATTGATGCGAGACACACATTGAGTAATAAAATGTTTGTTCTCTGATCCAGAGCCCTCATTTCCTGTCAGAACACACACACACACACACACACACACACACACACACACACATACAGGGTTTTTTTTTAGCACATTAATCAAAACAGTGTGGTGTTGGCACCAAGATAGACAAATAGACCAATGGGGAGCATTGCAGAAACAAGAACACACATAGGAACAAAAAAAAAAACATTTGACAAATTTACAAAGGCAATTCTTTAGAGAAAGAATAGTCTTTCCAACAAATGTTGCTGGAAAAACTGAATAAAATAAAATAAACTTCAATCCACATTTCATACCACATACAAGAATTCATTTCAAATGAATCATAGACCTAAATGTAAAACTGAAAACTATAAAATTTGCAGAAGAAAGAACAAGATGAAATCTTTGTGACCTTGAATCTGGCAAGGATTTCTCAGATACAACACCAAAAGCATGATCCATAAAAGAAAAAAAATGAAAAACTAGACTTCATAAAAATTTTAAATGTTTTGTCTTTTTAAACACACTAAGACATTATTAAGAGAATGAAAAGACAAGCCACATAGTGGGAGAAAATATTTGCAAAGACTATATCTCACACAGGATTTGTACCTGTAATATATAAGGAACCCTCAAATTTAATAAAAAGAGTAATGTCAGCAAAAATGGCAGAGTAAGGGCCAATGAAAATTCTCTCCACCATAAAAGCAATGAGAAAATTGGCAAAAAAAAAAATGTCAGAATCAACTTTTTCAGAACTCTAGAAATGAATAAGAGGCTTGTAGCAATCTAATGAGAGTTTATTAAAGAAAAATGGCTATATTTCAGTAAGAACAGTGAGCCACGTAGCATTTTAGCTTGCCCTATTCCCATCCCACCTCCCAATCTCTGCTGTAGCCTTGAAAACCAACAGCCCACAACCATGGTGCATACCAGCAGCCTAGCAAAACACAGCTGAAGCTCTTTCAAAGTCCCATTCCCAGAGAACTGACATCATTTGACCTGTCTGGTGATTCTCTGGAAGAACCCACTCAGAAGGCCGTCTTTATATGACCTGGTGCAGAGCTTGCTGGGCATGGGAAGTCTTTTTCCCAGGAGTATTTGTGGAAAACAATTGAAGACAACTGTTAACAATCACAGCTGCTAGAAGCAATGGATAACAAAGAGGCAAAAAATATGCTGACTAAAAAGCTTAAAGGAAAAAGCCATGAAATGAGATGTCTATAGGGCCTTTGAAAAGCTCCAATATACTCCTGGAAATATAGAAGGCCAAGAGCATGCAAAGGTCTGTGCACATGCTCAGAAAAGGCCTGAGAAAGCCCTAAGCTCTCATCTCTGACTAACCTTGAGGCTCTGTGCAAGCAGGAAGTGAAGGCTAAGCCAGAGTTGTAAACTGCATGGCTGAGTGTTGAAAGCATGCCCCAGCATGCACATACAGCTCCTCTGCAGAGACTGGAAGTTTAATTGGTTCCAGGCATTTAGGAAATTTCTGCCCAATCATTAGCTTACCCCTAAGCTAACTGAGCAGAGAATTAAGTAGTCACACATGACAAAGAATACAAATTTGACAGAGCTAGTTCAGAAGATTCATTAAATAACACCAAACAGTAACAGCAACAAACACTGGAGAGGGGGAATAGTCTAATTTCCAGAGTTGCCACGTTATATTATTTAGAATATCCAGTTTTCAACAAAAAATTATGAGGAATCCAAGGAAATAAGAAATATGGCCCATACACAGGGGAGAAATAACAATCAATAGACAGTGTCCCTGAGGAACCCTAGGTGTTGGACATACTAGACAAAGACTTTAAATAAACTATTTAAAATATGCTCAAAGAATATTGTGTCACCAAATAAAGGATATCAATAAAGAGATAGAAATTATAAAAAAGAATGAAATGAAAATTCTATAGTTGACAAAAGATACAATAACTAAAATTAAAAATTTACTAGAGGAGCTCAACTGTAGATTTGAAGAATCTTGCAGAAGAAAGAATGAGTGAACTTACAGATAGGTCAATTAAGATCATGCAGTCTGAGGAAGAAAAAAGAATGACAGAATATGAACAGAGCCTCAGTCTCAGAAATCTGTAAGACACCATCGAGCATATCAATATACACATAATCGGGGTCTCAGAAGGAAAGAGAGAGAGAAAGGGGCAGAAAGAATATTGAAGAAATAATGGCCATAAACTTTCATGAAAAACATTAAATATGATGTGTAGCATCTAAGAAATTCAACAAATTCCAAGTAGGATGAATTCAAAGACAAGCACACCAAGACACAGCATAACAAAATTGATAAAAGACAAAGACATTCTTGAAAGGAGCAAAAGAGAAGCAACTCATCATATGCAAAAGTTCCTCAGTAAGACTAACAGTTGACTTCTTATCAGATGGCAATGGAATGAAATATTCAAAGTGCTAAAAGAAAAGACTCTCAACTAAGAATTTTACTTACAAAAAACACTATCCTTCAAAAAGAAGGAGAAATTAAGATGTTCCCACATAAATTAAACAGAGAATTCATCACTAGCAGACTTGCCCTACAAGATACACTCAAGTGAATCCATTAGGCTGAAATGAAAGAACACTAGATAGTAACTGAAATCCACATGAAGGAAAAAGAGCCCCAGTAAAGGTAACTACACTGGTAAATATAAAAGATGGTATGAATACTTTTTTCTGTTTGGAATTATTTTCTTCTCCAATCTGATTTAAAAGACAACTACATAAGGCAATAATTACGTATCTGTGTTGATGGAGAACACAATATATAGAGATGTAATTTATATGACAATAATATCACAAATGATGGGGAAGGAATGGAGATATATAAAAGCAAAACTTTTGTATAATAATATAATTAAGTTGGTATTAATCTGAAGTAGATTCTTATAAATTAAGATGTAAATTTTAATCTCCAGGGCAACTACTATAAAATAATTCAAAAATAAAGAAAGGACAAGAGAATAAAATGGTACACTGAAAAATATGTATTTAACACAAAAAAAGTAACAGATGAATAAAAGAACAAAAAAGACATAAGACATATAGAAAACAAATAGAAAAAGGGCAGACATAAATCTTATAAGTAATTACATTAAATGTAAATGGATTAAACACTCAAATTTTAAAAGCAGAGATTGACAGAGTAGATTTTTTAAAAATAACATGAGGGCTGGCCTGGTGGCATAGTGGTTAAGTTTGCATGTTCCACTTCGGTGGCCTGGGGTTCACAGGTTCGGATCCCAGGTGCGGACCAATGCACTGCTTGTCAAGCCATGCTGTAGCGGCCTCCCATATAAAGTAGAGGAAGATGGGCAAGGATGTTACCCCGGGCCAAACTTCCTCAGCAAAAAGAGGAGGATTGGCAATGAACGTTAGCTCAGGGCTAATCTTCCTCACACACACCAAAAATAAATAACATGATCTGACTATATAGTGCCTATAAGGGAAATACTTTAGACTCAAACACACACATAGATTAAAAGTAAAAGATGCAAAAGATGCACCATGCAAAGAGTAACCAAAAGAGAGCTGAAGTGGCTATACTGCTATCAGACAAAATGAACTTTGAGATGAAAAATATTACTGGAGACAAAGAACACATTTAATAATGACAAAAAGATCAGTCTAACTAGAAGATATCAAGATAACAATCATAAATATGTGTGCAGAGCCCCAAATACGTGAAGCAAAAGCTGGCAGAATTGAAGACAGAAATAAACAATTCAACAATAATAGTTCCAGAGTTCAATAACCCACTTTCAAAATGGATATAATATCTAGACAAAAGAGCCATAAGGAAATAGAAAGCTTGAATAACACTATAAACCAACTCAACCTAACAGACATCTATAGAACACTCCACTCAAAAACAGCAGTATACACATTCCTCTGAGGGTACATGTAACATTCTCTAGTACAGACCATATATTAGACCATAAAACAAGTCTCTATAAATTTGAAAGGATGGAAATCATAGAGAGCATGTTCTCTGACCACAATGATATGAAATTATAAATCAATAATGCAAGGAAAACTGGAAAATTCACAAAAATGTGGAAATTAGCCACCCACTACTAAATAACCAATGGGTCAAAGGAGAAATCACAAGAGAAATTGGAGAATACTTTGATATGGATGAAAACAAAAACACAGCATACTAAAAGTTATGGGACATAGTGAAAGTAGTACTTTGAGGGAAATTTATAGCTATAAATGCCTATATTAAAACAGGAGAAAGATGTCCAGTCAACCTAACCGTCTAAGAAAAAGAAGATCAAACTAAACCCAAAGCAAACGGAAGGAAAGAAATAGTAAAAATTAGAGTGAAAATTTTTTAAAATAGAGAATTTTTTAAAATAGAGAAAAATCAATGAAACCAGAAGTTGGTTCTTTAAAAAGATCAAATTTTAAAATTGACACACCTTTAGCTACATTGACCAAGTAGAGAGGGGGATGGAGGGTGGGAGAGAAGAAGGGGTGGGGAGGGAAGAAGAAAGAAAGAGCTCAAATTACTAATATCAGGGATGAAAGTGAGGATATTACTACTAATCTTACAGAAAGAAAAAAAATTACAATTGAATATTATAACAAGTTAGACAACATAGATGAAAGGGACAAATCCCTACAAAGATACAAACTACTGAAACCAACTGAAGAAAAATAGAAAATCTAAAGAAAAAAAAAACAAAACAAGGACCAGATGGCTTTACTGGAGATTTTTACAAAACATTAAAGAAGAATAAACATCAATCCTTCACAAACTCTTTCAAAAATAGAAGAGGGAATAGTTCCCAACTCATTCTGTGAGACTAGTATTACTCTGATACCAACATCCACAATGACATCACAAAAAAAACTACAGACCAATACTCCTTATAAATAAGACTGCAGGCGTTTTCAACAAAATATTAGCATACCAAATCCAGCAACATACGAAAAGGATTATACACCATGACCAACTGGAATTATCTCAGTAATGCAAAATTGATTCAACATACAAAAATCAGTCAATATAATACAAAATAGTAATTAAAAAACAAGAGGAAGAACCATATAATCATCTCAATAGATGCAGTAAAAACCATTTGAAAAACTTCAACACCCTTTCATGATAATAATAATAATTTTAAAAACCTCAGCCACTAAGAAATAGAAAGGAACTTCTTCAATCTGATAAAAGGTATCTATAAAGAACCTACAGCTTGCTTATATCATTCTTAATGGGGAAAGACTGAAAGCCTTCCTCCTTAAGATCAAGAACAGAGGGGAAGGGGGGAGGGAGGAGGGTGAAAGGGATAATTCGGTACATGTGTGTGGTGATGGGTTGTAATTAGTATTTTGGTGGTGAACATGATGTAATCTATGCAGAAATAGAAGTATAATGATGTACACCTGAAATTTTTACAATGTTATAAACCAATGTTACTGCAATAAACAAAAAATTAAAAATAAATAAATAAATAAACAACTGCTTAAAAAAATAAAAATAAAAACTGTAAGGTACTATAAAAAAAAAAAAGAACAAGGCAAGGACATCTGCTCTCACCACTTCTATTCAACATTGTACTGGCAGGTCTAGCTAGGGCAATTAGGTAAGAAAACGAAAAGGCATCCAGATTGGAAAAGAAGAATTAAAACTATATTTGCAGATTACATGATCTTTACATAGAAAACCCTAAGAAATCCACAAATTACTATTAGAACTAATAAATGAGTTCAGCAAGGCTACAAGATACAAAATATACAAAAATCAATTATATTTCTGTATATGTGCAATAAACAATCAAAAAATAAACTTAAGTAAACGATTCCATTTAAAATGGCATAAAAAATAAAACAGGAATGAATTTAACAAAAGAGATACAAGACTTGTACACTGAAAACTACAAAACATCATTGAAACAAATTAAAGAAAATTTATAGAAATGGGAAGACATCCTATGTTCCTGAACTAGAAGACTTAATATTGTTCAGAATATTGTTTAGATTTATTCCCCAAATTGATCTACAAATTCAACACAATCACTACAACAATCCCACCTAGATATTCTGCAAAAATGGACAAGCTGATTCTACAATTCGTATGGAAATGCTAGGGACCAGAATAGCCAAAACAATCTTGAGAAAGCAGAACAAAGTTGAAAGACTCACATTTCCCGATTTCAAAATTTACTACAAAGCTGCAGTAATGAACACAGTGTGGCACTGGGATATGTAATGATATATAGATTAACAGAAAAGAACTGAGAGTCCAGAAATAAACCCATACATTTATGGTCAATTGATTTTCAACAAAAGTACCAAGAAAATTCAATGGGGAAAGAATAGTCTTTTCAACGAACAGTGCTGGGACAATGGATAAACACATGCAAAAGAATAAAACTAAACCCCTATCTCATACCATATACAAAACTTAAGTCAAAATGTATCAAAGATCTAAATATAAAAGCTGAAACTATAAAACTCTTAGGAAAAAAACATAGATGAAAATCTTCATGATCTTGGATTAAGCAATTGTTTCTTAGATGTTTCTTAGTACCAAAAGTACTAGCAACCAAAGAAAAAATACATAAATTGGACCTCATCAAAAAACTTTTGTGCTTCAATGAGCACTATCAAGAAAGTGAAAAGACAATGCATAGAATTAGAGAAAATATTTGCAAAGCATATATATTTCAACGGTCTTGTATACAAAATATATAAAGAACTCAATAATAAAAAGACAACCCAACTGAAAAATGATCAAAGTATTTAAATAGACATTTCTCCAAAGAAAATATACAAATGACCAACAAGCACATAAAAAAATTCTCAACATCTTAGTCATTAGGGAAAAGCAAATCAAAACCACAATGAGGTAACACTTCGCAACCACTAGGATAGCTATAATAAAAAAAAAAACTGAAAAATACAAGTGTTGGTAAGAATGTGGACAAACTGGAGCCCTCAAACATTGCTGGTAGGAATGTAAAATGCTGCAACCATTTTGGAAAACAGTTTGGAAGTTCCTCAAAAGTTAAACACACAATTACATATGACCCAGCAATTCCACTCCTAGGCATATACCCAAGAGAACTGAAAACATATGTTTATTCAAAAACTTATATATGAATGTTCATATCAACATTAGTCATAGCAGCCAAAAAGTGGAAAAAACTCAAATGTCCAACAACTGATGAATGGATAAACAAATATGATATATCTATACAATGGAATATTATTCAGCCATAAAATCGAATGAAGTATTGTCACTTGCTACAACTTGGATGAACCTTGAAAACATTTTGCTAAGTGTAAGAAGCCAGATACAAATGAGCACGACTAAGATGTCCTTCAAAAGGTGAATGAATAACAAACTGTGGTGTATCCGTCCAATGGAATACTACTAGGCAATTAAAGGAGATAAACTACTGACACATGAAACAATGTGGATGAAGCTCAAAGGCATTATGCTGAGTGCAAGAAGCCAGTCTCAAAAGGACATTCTCAAAAAGACAAAACTATAGTGATGGAGAACAGATCAGTGGTTGGCAGGGGTCAGAGTGGAGAGAGGGTGTGATTAAAAAGGAGTAGCATGAGATAAGGGAGTTTTTTGAGGTAATGGAACTGTTCTTTATCTTGATTTTGATGGTGGTTACAGGAATCTATACATACATGTTAAAATTCATAGAAGTGTAGACCCAGAAAACAAAAACAAAAATCTAACCACAAATAAAAAGTAAAGAAACAAGAATAAGTCCCTCCTCTCCTAACATGCACATTCTTTAGTAATTAGGAGGAAGAAATTTTTACAACTCTAAAAAGAACCAGTTTAAATGACTTATTTCAAAAATGAGCTAATCAAATTCTGTATTTATTAAATCCAAATGTTTCCAATGGGTGGATTTAATATGCCATAGCACGGGGAAGGTGCATTCTATATACTGAAATATAAGAATTAATTGTCCAATCTTGGATGCAAAAAGTAAAATTAAAATTCCACATATAGGATATAATGCTAAGCTTCGGAAAAAAGTTTTCCTGTAGATTGAATTGAA
This sequence comes from Diceros bicornis minor, assembly GCF_020826845.1. NCBI lineage: Eukaryota > Metazoa > Chordata > Mammalia > Perissodactyla > Rhinocerotidae > Diceros > Diceros bicornis. The sequence continues at coordinate 79,426,627 of NC_080744.1, forward strand.
AGGCCCTTGCAAACATTTCAACCACCTGATGAAAGAAAAATAAGGTCACAACTCCGTTCTATTACAGTGAAGTGTCCCTATTCCAAGAAGCAAGCACTCCTCTCAAGCTTCTAGAAGACGGTATTTCTCTTAGGCAGCCCCAGTCTCTCCGAATCATTCCTGCAACTCCCACAACTAATTCCCGGCTTCAAAACAAGCCCCAGCCCACAGGTGGCTGCCTCTTAATTGCCTCCTGAACAGAAACTTGAGAGCAGCCAATTAGCAAGCACCTCCTCTCCCCGGGATGTTCCAGCATGTTAGCCCCACATCCTTCAACCGCCACCCCATTTTTCTATCCTTGCCAGCCAAACATCCCCAGAGTACTGTCTGCTCCCACAATCCCACTCTCTCTTCCATCACTCCCATCTGGCTTCATCACCTGTCTTCCACAAAACCTGTTCTGCAGTGGTCACCAACAACCACCATGTTGTGAAATCCAAAGGATGCATTTCTGTTCTTTTGCACAACTTAGATACCATCAACGCAGTTGGACACATGCTCCTTCTGCTCACATTTTCCACTCTCTACCTCCTTAAGACCACATTCTCCTGGTTTTCCCCTAACTGGGCACACTTTATTGGTTTCCTTTGCTGGTTCAGCCTGTTCTCCTGGGCTTCTAATATTAGAATTCCTCAGGGTCCAGGCCAAGCCCCTCATTTCTCTGTGCCCTCTCCTTTGTTGCCCATTTCTCTGCTTCCAACGCCATCTGTATGCACCTGCTCACTTTGTTTCACCAATCCAACCTTTTCTGGGTTTCAGGACATTTTCTAATCGGTCTATAAGATTTGAATAGATGTTGCATTAAAAAGGGAGTTCTATGGGAAAATAAGTTTGAGAAACACTGCTTCACACGACCCTCTCCTCAGCTTATGAGTCGTTAGAAAAACAAGTATGTTTTTAACAGGTATGTCTAAAACATTCTTAGAATAATTAGTTCCTTTCCCTGTTTTTACCCCAGTTATTTAGCAAAACTTGTACCACCTTCTTCTCATCCTTCTCTACTGAAATTTAGTCCTGTGTGAAACGAAACACAGAATTTACTACTCTGCTCCTAGATCATTCCCAAGAACGCCTGCCTCATTTTCTCCCCAGGGCACAGAATCAGAAAAGTGCCAACAGAACGGGTGCTTCATGGGCTACAGAGAAGCTGATGAAAGCTGGAATTCTCTCCTCACAAAAATGAACACACGCACAACACACAAGCTTCTGTACATAATTTCAAGAGTCCATCCCATTTCCTGGATCCATGGACTCAGCTAAGCCCCCTGCACTGTGGGTTCTTGGGGGCCCCCTTTGACTCACAGGGGCCTCCATTCTCTCAGGCTTCCTGGGTTCACTGCTAAAATTATAACAAACTAGGCCCAATGAGAATTACCGTTTCAATCCAACAGCAAACCAGTGCACATAATAACTGAGACCTCTCAGCCCACATCAGCCCTGCAGAAACCACGCATCCATTCATTTAACAAATACTGACTGAGCTCATCCTACATTCTAGGAGCTGTTCTAGTTGAAGAAGGCAGACGCCATGATCCCTGCCCTCAGGGAGCAGACATCCTAGTGAAGGGATATCCTTGATATTGGGTGGTCAGTGGTATCATTTGACAGCATTTGAGATTCCATTCCATAAAAATTCCATCAAGATTTGTAAAGCACCTCTAAGTCCTTCGAAATAAGAAGCTACAGTTAAGGGCTGAACAAAAAAAAAAAAGGATGAGTTGGAAGAGCAGCCACATGTCCTTCTAAACTAATGAAAGGATGCTCATCCTCCTACCTCACTACTCCCAGTAGAAATCTAACCTCCATTACCCAAGTGAGAGTCACACATGCCTGCCGAGCATGCCTACAGTCACGGCCATCTGCTATGATGGCCTTGTGCCCACTTGAAAGATAACAAGCCAGTTTCAAATGGTAAAGGAACCAAAAAAAAAAAAAAAAAAGATGTGAAAACAGAGCCCCTAAAATGAGCCAAATGATACTTTCTCAGAAAACTCATTTTCTGATGGCAAATCTAGTCCAAAAGTCTCATTAGAAAGAACTGTAATTCTAAATAATAGGAGGATTAGTTCTACAACGAAAGCCTATATGCCAAAGCTCTTTTGTAATTTACTTAATAACAGATCTCTGCATTTGAAAGTTATATTTTTGTGTTTCAAATAGCCAAAAAAATGTAATTGTCTAAACTCCATGAATAGGACAATGGTTACATAGATTATATCCATAAAATTGAGAAATATGCAGCCATTAAAAATGACTGGGTAAAACTATATTACTCAAGTGATATGTGTTGTTTTTTCTGCCTAAAACTCCATTCTTCTTATAAATTCTCCTTCATCTCATGTGATTCTACTTGGAACTTCCAATCATACTCTTTTCACCCCCCACCCGTGGCCACTGTGATGGATCCAGGGACTGGAATCATGACACGAAACAAATCTATTGGAATCTCTCCTAGATTTTCCAACCTGGAAAACAAAAGCTTCTTGCATGTCTAGTCAAGGAGCTGTGAGCACATGAGCTCACTCTATGAGTGGCAGAAATCCACATAAAGGTAGGGTGTGTATGTGCATGTGTGTGTGTGTGCACATGTGTGGGCACATGCACAGAGCTGTCCCAGTATAGACACAGGAAGGCTGTACCTCACACAGTTTATAATAGGGTAGGAGGCAAAGAGAGAGGGAATTCTACCTCTTTATGAAATTCAAAAGAAGTTTTAGGATTATCAGTGATCTTTTTCTTTCTCTTTAATACGTTTCAAAGTAAAGGAAAGGTACCACATTCTATTATTGACAATATCCCAAGTTGCATTCCATAACTTCGCTTATGAGTCAGTTATTTGGAAATCGAAACATATTTTTCCAAAGAAACCATTCTATAAACAGCTGAGGTTACATCCAAGCCAAACCCATAAATACTTATTTAAACCATAATTTACTTTTCTAAGTCCTTCCTATGTGCCAGACATTATGCCTTCCAAAAACATAAGCTCATTTATTTCTCAAAACAATCTACCGATGGGGTTGTATTTCCTAAAATGGGCAGCTGTGAGGCATGCAATAACCTGCCACCTAGAGTCCCAGGGTGAGTCTTCATTTGGTTTCCCCCATCATCATAAACTTACAACTATCACATCCCCAACTTAACAGTCCCAAGGGGGTGCGAGAGCAGAGCTCCCTTCGGGTGGAGATGAGTCTCTCAACATGCATTCTGGATTCTGGTTCTCCACTGGTTTTCTTGTTACCCTCCTCTCTCTACTATTGGTACAAAAACACACACCACCATTAAACTCCTGCCTCTCCCTCAGGCTGGCCTCCACTCCCACCTACCTGTCTTCTACCTTCCCACCCCTCTCCACTTCCTAACTCCCCCTCACACCATCCAGCTTCTGCCCCCACTGCTCCAGCCAATTTGTTCTTGATCCTTTAGTGGCCAAAACCAGCGAACACATTCCAGTCCTTACGTGTTCCGGCCTCTCTGCAGTGTAGGGCACTGCTGGTCACACCCTCCTCTGGCTTTTATTCTGTAACACTTCTCTCTTTTCATTTTTCTTCCATTTCTTGGACAACTTCTTCGTCTTCTGTTCTCATTTTCTTTTCTAACTTTCCTTAAAATACCATCATTCTCTGGAGTTCTGTCCTCAGCCACGAGTTCTTCTCATTTTACGTGCTTTTCTTGGGCAATCACATCTACTTCCATAGCCTGAGCGATCACCAATGAGGCAAAGATTCTCAAATCTTTATCTAAAGGACCTACAAAGAAAACCCATCTGTTCACCTCAGGAGTCTCAGACGCCTCAGCTCTAACGATCCCAAACTGAACTCAAGATCCATTCTCAACCTTTCCTCCTGGCTCTGTTCCTGACCCATTTTAGAAAGGCCACAAGGTCATCATCATACCCGTCTTCAGACTTCCAAGTGCTTCTATGCACATTCTTCTATTTAATCTTCACTGAAAACCTATGGACAGGCATGGATGGGCACCGTATTTTAAGGGTACCAGGGATTTGTTTTAATCAGATATGGTAAGACAAGCAGACACAAAATGCCTATCATGGAGGAGGATTTTACTCACAGTTCCCTAGAAACAGAAGGCACAGCTCACCAGCCAGGGCCACAGAGGGAAGCACCAGGGTTGGTCAGGAGGCAGATGAAATGAGGGGGAAACATGGGCAAGAGTCTTTCTTATTGTTCCACAAGAAGGAACAGCTGAGGCCGGGTAAGGGGATTAGGATGGGCTAGTTTGAATAATTTCAGCAGCAGGCTGTGGGCATAGGGGCCATCCCTAGTTGTCTAGTACCTGGCCCTGGGATGAGTAGGGCAGAGTGGCCTTGAGTGTGAAAGCCCAACAGAGGAGGTGACTGGGGATATGAGCTCTGCATTGGTTGGTCTGCATTTGAAAGGTGTGCTTGCAGGTGAGTCATTTACTATCTCTAGGAATTAGCTAGCCGTGGAAGGGGCAGTCTCTCCAGAGTCAGCAAGGCCCCAAGATGTCAAAGCATGGAAATATAGAAAATAAAAAAAAGACATGATTAACACACACCGAAACTCTGTCTTACAGAGAACAACACCCAGAGAGGTTCACTGATTCGAACAAATTCAAATGGGCTAATAAAAATTCTACGTAGAGTTTACATGGTGTCTACATACATTGCCTCATTTTAGATCTCGCAAGAAATCTAAAGCATAGCAGCTTTATGCCCATTCTGCATCTGAGGAAAATTGAAGCACAGAGAGGTTGAGCAGCTTTCCTTGGGTCCCCTGATAAAGAAAGGCAGAGCTAAAACTAAGCCAGGCCTTCTCTTCCAGCCCTTTGCATGAGTGCTTTCCCACACAGCCTGCGAGGTGGACCTCCGTCCCCAGTGGAAAACTCCATACGATGTATGAAGCCTGGCAATGTATTAGGCCCCTCTCAGCTCTAAGAGCCTTGGCTGAGGTTGCCTTTCCTGTTCACATCTCCCATGCTCACATATGCTGAAGATACCTCAGTGGGGAGGGGATGCTCTAGAACATGCATTTTTATCCCAGAATGAGGCTTCAGATTCAGTCTTGAGCTGCCTTCTTACCCCAGAGAACTGGACTGAACAACCTTACAGTTCCCTGAGCCCAGCCCTACAGCAGTGATTCTCTGGGGATCTAAGGGCACTCCGCGTTCACGACTGTGCTGTTCCTGGCATTTGGGGAAAGGAGCCCAGGCCAGGGATGGTAGCCATCCTTCAATGCAAGAGGTGCTAACCTTTAAATGTTAATGTGAGTGAAACACCAGTTTACATAATAATCTCAATTTAAAGCTCTTCCACACCTAAACCCAAGGTGTTTTTCCATCATTCCAAAACACACTAAGTTGCCCAGGAATGCAACTACCAGGTCAGTCAAGGGAACTTTAGTGTGTCCAGAACTTTACCAAGAGCTGTTCACTGTCTTGCAAAATCATGTCTCCAATGACAAGGCTACTCCAGTACAGCACCCCGTCCCGCCAGCAAGGGCAGCTATCACACCTATGGTGATGGTAGGCAGAGGTGCAAGCATCTGGTCATTCATTATGTGTCTTAGTGGGAGACGTGCCTAAGCATCAAAATACATAATTTTATTGGAAATTACTTTCATTTATTTTTTATACTACATTTAGGGCTTTATAATGCTTTTTGAAATCATTGAGAGTATATTGTATTTTCTAGGACTTTCATTCTGGGATATAACAAAAACGTTGTAACAAAGGGCTATGGGGTTTGAGGGGGTTTGAACCACAGGCCCAGAGCAGGCTCTGGCCAAGTATCTCCTGCAGCCTTTCCTCTGGGTCCTGCCCTGGATCCTCTTAGCATTTCAGAGCTCAAATGCAGACCCATCTCCAAAACAGCTCTCAGACAGGTCTGGGATCAACGACAGAGAAAGAATAGAGAAGAAAAGAGAGAAGTACACTCCTTTATTCTTCCTCTTAGAGTCTTCAGCCACACATGGAGAAGCTGAAGGCCCCGTGCATGTTCTCTGCCCCAGGTTGGTTGTGTCTTACCTTCTCAAAGTTTTCTTCTTACCTACCGTGGCTCTTTATCACTTCTGCCTTTGCAAATTCTTTATGCATGATTCTCCTTGAGAGGGGGATGTAGGAGGAAGGGGAGGCAATTTTACCTACCAATGATTCATTCAATAAACATACTCTAAATGCCTATCATCTTTTTAGAATAGGCATTTCTAAAAACAGAATAGAATAAAAACTTAAAGTAAATCACAATTTCACATTAGAAGCATTCAATACTTGGAAAGTGGCCTGGTGTGGAGTAATGGCCATCTTCCACCTTGATGAGAGCCTGGGAGGTCAAGCAGACTCTGGGCTCAGAGGTCTGGAACTTGAAAGAAAAAAAGCAGGGCATACCTGGGGAAAGCCCAACATGGGGGTAGAAGGAGCTGGGGGATCAAAATGCTGTCTGAACCATTCCATTTTTAATGTTTATCCTATATTATGGAGAGCAGTTTTGAATTTATTTCACTACACTGTGACCTAAAGACAATATTTTATTCGGAAAACATCACTGGTAAACAAAAAGCTCAAGAAGTGATCTGTGTTTACTAAAACTTTCAAGCATATTTTAAATATATTCTGCAAGGATAAAATGTAGTTATGCAAGAAGGAGAGAGTGCTTCCTAACTTGTGGTATTCATAGCTGAAATACACTATTAAAAAATTCACTTGATGATTTAGCCATTTATTCAGAATCGTAGGAAGAAAACATGGTCATACCTTCCTACTGGCAGACACACAAAACTGGTACATCCCACACACTTGTTTTAGTAGCTCCAACATGGGCTGTTCTAGCAACTTACGAGAGAAGCTGCAATCACGGACTGACTGTTGGTCACTGATGTGCCAAATAGCCTCATCTTCTAACCTAAAACTAAAATCTCACTTTGACAAATGAGCTGACCAAATTAAACGAGCTAAACCAATGCCTGCTCCTGAGTTTCTATTTTTAAGTTTCTTACATGCTGTGTTAGCAAATACAGATTTATCTTGTTTTAACAAAAAAGGAGAGACTGCCCATAGAATATATCTCTACTAGATTTTAAAAATCTACAAAATTCAAGATCTCTCCAGGAATTAAAAGTAATTCACAGATTGAAATACTTATAAAATATACCAATTTCACTGGCATTTCACAGAAAATGAATAAAAGCCATTAGAGGGACAAAGATTACAGCCAAGATTCTCAACTATTCAACTGAAACTTGGTTACATATTTACCACCCAAAAGACAGCAGATCTTTTCATGCCACTCTAGTCTTTATAGGAGCAAGGGGAGATTAAATGCACTGAATGCGTGTTCTGTGCTAGGTGGTGTAGACAGACTATTTCAGTTAACTCTCTCTGACTGGATTTCCCACAGGATAGGCTCCTTATCACCACTCCACAGTCGCAAAACTGAGGCTCAGTGACTCGCCCAAGACTGTCCAGGCAGGAAGCTCCAGGTGGGTCTAATGAGACCCCCATTCTCTTTCAGTGTACCATGTCTACCTGCTCCCAAATCCAAAGCACGCCAAACTCCAACTCTACAGAAAATTTTCCACCAACTTGTCTATTTTTTTCTGCTATTATAAAAGTTATGCATTTTGGTTGCAGTAGACAGTAGCAACTTTAAATATATCAGATGTCATGACCACAAGGAGGCTCTCTGCACTGCAGGTGTTCTTGTAACCAGTGGAGAAGAAGCAGAGACAGCTAGAGAAGTGAGTGGGACACAGCTGCTGGACTAGACTCAGAAATAAGAAACGTCTTAAATTTTTTCGAAATGCAACACTTCTAAGCCTCCACCTGTCCATCTGGTGAGAAATTCAGTTTCACCATGTAGTACAAGAGTCCCAAGGAGTTTATGCAGTCCAGAAAATTTACAAAAAGGTCCACCATGGTCACCATTAAGCCTCTCATACTCAAGGCCCATATGGTCCATTCCAAGGGCCGTGGCAAGGATTCAGTCTCCAGATATCTACCACCATCCTCACCATGGAATTCCTCCCTTCTCAGATAAGTCAGCCTGACACTCCAGTTAAAAAACAAGAGTTTGAGGGGCCAGCCCAGTGGCGTAGCAGTTAAGTCAGTGCACTCCACTTCAGTGGCCCGGGGTTCGCAGGTTTGGATCCTGGTCACGGACAGACGCACCGCTTGACAAGCCATGTTGTCGTGGCATCCCATATAAAGTAGAGGAGGATGGGCATGGATGTTAGCCCAGGGCCAATCTTCTTCAGCAAAAAAAAGGAGGATTGCCAATGGATGTTAGCTCGGGGCTAGTCTTCCAGACAAAAAAAAAAAACAAGAGTCTGGCATTTCTCCCCTGTAGCAAGGGAATCTCTCACTCTAGCAGACCAAGGTTCAGTGCTCTCTTTGAGGGGAAGGAGAAGGGAAACACCACTCCTGCCTCAAGAATGAGCCAACAGCAGACAACAGTGGCCCAAGCAACGAGAAACAGGACAGCATTTGAGTCTGTTTTAAACCTCTTCAGTTGTGCTATGCCAGGGCCCCAGGATTCCCCAGGACTCAGGAACTTCAGAAGATGCATTAGGTTGAACTGTATGCTACTGCCCATATTGGATTATATGTGACCCACAAAAATGGCAACTTTATAGGTTCAACCCAAGACCACACTAGCGCAGGTGTCCCTAGGCAAAAAAGGAGGGTGTGCTCTCTCATTCTTTTCAATGAGGAGCATGCAGGAATATTTGAGCCAACCAAACTCTGACTCCAATCCTCCTCTCACAATCTGAAACACTGAGAACCGATTTCCTCACTGGGGTCTTTGAGAGGATGGATATACACATAACTAAAAAGGGTTCTGTGATGATGTTGGGTTAGACTTTATAAATGTGGCTCATGAATTCCAGAACCCAAAATGGAAAACTGAGCTTGGATATTATGATTACTGTTTTGTACTTAACTATTTTATTTATATCCCTTCTTGTTCTGAAAAATATTTTAGGGGTTTTATTTCACCATGAAAAAAAGGGTTGCTTTAGCAACGGTACAAAAGTAAAGAAAGGATAAAGAAGTACTCTTCTTAAATGTCTATAACTGACCCGGATTAGGTCTCCAAGTTTGAAAAATACCTAATCTCTTTCAGCAACGAAATGCCAGGATAAGAATAAATCCCCAAAATTCTTTTAAGAGCTGAGGGCTTAGCTATCTTTAAATAGGAAATGAGTTATACCTCTGCCAGTCTCAGTCCACTAGAGGCGTCCCTACAAAAAATGTGGTAAGCACACGGCAAGGAATCATGGAGATGGAACCTTAACTCTACCTCAACGGTAGTAAGTTCTGAGGCATGGTTACCACCCTCTGGCCAGAGACAAAATTTTCACTGGTCCAGACAAAATGAGAAAAATGAGGACGGTTCCCAGCAAAAAAAAAAAAAAAGGCACCAGTAAGTATCTGTAGACTGATGGACTGAATGAATGAATGACATAGTATGCTTTTCAAAAGTCAAGAGATAAATTTATTACATTTACATAACTGTGCTTAAAAATAAAATAAAGCTAACCTTTAACCTGAGAGTGTGCTTTATAACTTTCTTATTAAAATATCCTTTTCTTTATGTAATGAAATGATGTGATAGAAGATAATAGTTTTTAGTCTGAAAAAACAAAAAGTTAGCAGCCTTATGTCAGATCCCACAATATTCATGAACTTTCACTTGACTATAAAATATGACAGAGGGGGAACCACTGCTTTGAAGCACTGCTTATAACCCTCATAAAAGGCATGGGAATCAGAGACACAGGGTCTGGCCAGAAAACATCCACCGAAAACAGGGCTTCAGACCCACTGGGCAGCAGGCCCAACAGCCACGTTCCCTTCTTCCTCATGGACAGAGTCTCAGTTTTGTCTGGGTCGTCCATCTTTTTCCCATGTGACTCCAAGTCAAGTGAATCTATCTCCAGCTCCAGGGAAGGGTTACTATTAGCCCATTCCCCTTCCCTGTGATTGGTTTAGGGATGAGCATGTGATTCAAGTCTGACCAAAGGAACATGAAAGAAAATCCAATGGAAGGCTTCTGGGAAGGATTTCTTTGCCATTAAGAAGAGATACAGGGATGAGCAATCCCTCTCCTTCTGTTGGACACTGTCGCCTCTGATTGCAATGCCTAGAACTACAGTAGCCTGAGGACAAGCCAAGATGCCCTTAACAGCAAAGCAGAAAGATGGAAAGAACCTGGGTCCTTGATGATGTCACTGAGGCACTAAATTAACAACCTGGAAATCTTCTGTTATGGGTTGAACTGTGTCCTCCAAAAAAGATATGTTGAAGTCCTAACCCCCAGTACCTCAGAATGTGACCTTATTTTGAAAGAAAGTCTTTGCAGATTTAACCAAGTTAAAATGAGGTCATTAGGGTGAGCCCTAATCCAACATGACTGGTGTCCTTATAAAAAGGGGAAATTTGGACACGGATACACACAAAGGGAAGACGATGTGAAGACACACAGGAGAATATCATGTGAAGATGGAGGCAGAGAGTGGACTGATGCATCTGTAAGTCAAGGAATTCCAAGGATTGACGGCCACCAGGAGAAGCTAGGAGGAGGCAAGGAAGGATTCTACCCAGAGTCTCAGAGGAAACATGGCCTGCCGACACCTTGATTTCAGACTTCTAGCTTCCAGGACTGGGAAAGATTAAATTTATGCTTTTTTTAAGCCACTCAGTTTGTAGTACTTTGTTAGGGTGGCCCTAGGAAACTAACACACTTTTCTTCCTCTAGGCTTCTTACTATATGAAACAATAAATTTTCCTTCTGCTCATGCCACTTGGAGTTGAAGATATCTCTACTTGTAACTGAAAACAACTTGATCAATACAAATTTCTAGACTGGTACTGGACCCAAGAAGGAGGGACCCACCAAACAGAGAAAGGGTCCATAAGGAGCAAATGTCCTCTACAGCCCACCCATGTAACCACCCAGCCTCAACATTCTCCCTTCATCCCAACCTCACACTTCCAAACACAAACACCAGCTGCTGTTCCACACATCATGCCGTTATCCTTTTACAACCAAAAGCACACCACACAAACTCTAGTCCAAGTGCAGGACCTCTCATGATGTCCGTCTCTCCTTCAGTTTCCTCCTTATTCCTCTTTAGACTAATCTAGAGATTAAACTGTAAAAGTGAGGACCAGTGATGCACCTTATATAAAATACATAAAAAATCCAACAATTTTTCATCAAACCCATCGCCTGGCCCAAGCCACCATCAACTCTCCTTGGATCATTGCAACAGCCTCCTAACTGGCCTCCCTGCTTTCCCACCCAGGCCGTCCTTCAAAGTATTCTCAATAGAGCCACCAGAATGATCCTGTTAGAACCTAAGTCAGGGCATTGCCACTCCTCTGCTCAAAAATCTCCAGTGGCTCCCATCTCACTCAGAGAAAAAGCCAAAATCCTCCCAATGACTCACAAGGCCCCAGATGATCAGGTTCCCTGTTCCATCATCATTTCCTACTACTCTCCTTCTTCTTCACTCCTCTGTAGCCACACTGCCTCATTGCTCTCCCTTCAACATACCAAGGAGGTTCCTGCCTCAGGGCCTTTGCACTTGCTCTGCCCACTGTCTGAAACGCCATTCCCCAGGTATCTGCCCAGCTCATTCTCTCACTTCTTCAAGCCTCTACTAAAAAAATCACCTCATCAATGACACCTTCTCTCACCACTCTTTCTAAAAAGAGGCCATCTCAGTCCCCTTTCCACTGACCCTTCATACTCCCTCTCCTGGCTTTACTTCTTCTCTTAACACTTTTCACTATGCATTTTACTTATTTGTCATGTTTATTGTCTGTCTCCTCCACTAAAATGTACGCTCCATGAGGGCAGGGATTTTTGTCTACCCTGCTATTCCCACAGGAGTGCCTGCACTAGGGTCCGTCACATTCGGGATGGAGGGAAAGAAAAGCTGGTCGTGATGTGGTCAGTTAGACTACTTAGCATGGTCTCCAGTCTTTGCACCAGTCATGTGCAGCTGGGCAGACACAGGCATGGAGTAAGCAGAGTTGAATCTAACAGAGTTGGGGCTATGCCAAGAGAATAATGAAGTGAGAGACTATAATGGCTGACAGAAGAAATTAAATAGGAAGAAATTAAGTTGGGTAAGGAAAGAGGTGAAGACATGAGGAGATGAAGGACACGAAAAGATACAGAATCAATGAATTATAGATCAACGTGGGGTTTAAGCTCTTCTTGGAGGAAGTACGCCCACACTGATAAATTTGGCATAATCTAAAATTATGCCTGTCCCTCCTTGGTCTAGCACCCTCAGATCCCACTGGTACATACATAAGCCAAATTTGCATCTAAGTAAATCAGCAAAATCCAAGTTCAATTGGTGTGTAAGCTTTCTCCTTGTGGACTTTATAACAGCAACTATACCAACCTGCCTTGCTGGGGCCTGACCCGAGTCTGGATATGATAAGGGGGCGCGGGATACAAGCACGAGGAAACTAGCTTCCTCGGTGAAGTGCTCAAGTGAGGGGGACCTGGGCCTGCTTTGGTTGCAAAGACAGCTGAGCAGGGACTGACCACGGGGATCCTGCGTCTTCCAAATCCTCCCACATGGCCCATCACAGTCTTCCTGAACCAAGGACATAGTTTCCACGAGAGCCAAGCAAGGCTGTGAACACACCGCTGGTGGGATTGGCAACCACAGGGATCACACTTTGAATCTCCCGCTGCTCTGTTGTAGCGCCCCCTCCCACCTCTGTATTAGAGCAATCATAGAAAGTCCCTCATGTTCAGGCCCTGGTGAGAGCAGAAAGTGAAAGACTTTGGGCTCATCCTCCCTATTCTTTAAACTGACCAACCGGTAGAAGCACCAAGCTCCCGCCACAGTCCTTGACTTCCTCGGGCCCCTCTGACTCTTCCATTCCCCAAGGTTGTGGCCTCTTGTTTCGGGCGATCAGAGGTAACAATCTGAATAACGGACTCCCCACTGCCTGCCATGACTGCCAGAAACCCATCACTCAATCTTGGCTGGACTGTGCAGCCTCCTGCCCCCATCACCCAGAATGTCTACTGCCTGAGTCCACTCCTTAGTCCAATCCTGTATTATGCTGGGATTTTGTTTGCAAGTAAGAGAATACAGGTTGGCTGAGCAAAGCAGAAAATGGAATTTGCCTAAAGAATATTGGATACCTTGCAGAATCCCTAGGAGAGAAAAAGGAAAGCCTGAGGGCTACAAAGCCAGGAGCAATGCCCATAATCCTGTCCGGAGCAGGGGGAGATTCGGTGCAGCTAGCTCTGAGCAGCAGACGAAAGATGTCACTCCCAGCACTGGACCCCGCATGCCCTCACACCACTGCAGCACTGCCAGGAAGCCCACTGTGCTGCCAACGCTGCCACCGCCACAGTTCTCACGTTTCCCTGAGTCACTGGCTCCCAAGGCAAAGTCTAGGCAAATGTGGCCAGTGCAAGCCAGTTGCTCCAGTGCACCCTGGCCACAAGGGGACTCCTCAGTCTGCGTCACATCTGACAGCTGAAGCCCATGGCCCATTGGTTCCCTGCGCCCCATCCCTCCTGACACCCCAGGCTCTTTCAGAACCTTACCCACAGTCTTCCAGCTTAGAGGAAAGAAGGGAGACCTCAAAGAGAGACCACTGGAGGGCACTCAAACGCAAACCTGTCAACTGTTTTCCTCCACCAGGCCTCGGTGAAATTGTCTCTAAGCACCAGCAAAGAGAGAGGAAACTGGCACAGTCACAGGGGGAACCAAGCCACGCAGGTAGACATGTGTCTACCTTTACGGTAATATGGTTATCTTAAGATAATATATAGAGTTCCAACATATCAGGAGAGGAAGGCAGAACACTGTGCTTGCCGTCTATAATTACTTGACATTATAAAAGTAACTGACAACTCTCCTTTCATCTTGTTCTGAAGCATTTGAGATGCCATTTATAAAGTGATGTAACACTACAAATTGCACATGTGATCTCCCCTAAACAGTGTGATCAAGAAAGTGCTAGAGCCAACCAGGGGTCATATAGATGACACCACTGGAATTTTTAGGAGTTTTCTCTAAACCTAAGTATAAAAAGGCTCCCTTCAAAATAAATGAAAAGTAGACAACAAATTAGTCGTATAGCCTTGAGTAGTTATCCTAGATGCTATTCTAGAGACTACTGGACTGGAAATAGAATCTGTCTGAGGACATGAGGAACACATTTTTAAAAATTACAAAGCCCATTAAAAGAATCCAGCTGGCATCTCAAAATGACAGAGCCGGAGCAGTTCTTTGTCATCGACAGCTCTCCTGGCCTGATGATCACAAGCCACCAGGTACTCAGAGACCTGCATTGACCATAAAAGGCATCACAAGCTGACAAAGACCCACTAGACCCACCTCGGGAGACCAGACAGCAGATGCAGAGGAGTATGTCTGCGGGAATTGAGGCTCATTTCATCTGTTCATTGGTTTGTTCTGTAAACCCCTACTGAGCACCTGCCATGGGCCAAGAATGGTCCTAAAGACAGGGTGGACCCACCCACCCAGGCCCTGGCCTCAGGGAGCCTATGCTCCAGGGCGAAGACAGACGATCAACGAAATTGAATTTCAGATAGTAAAAAGTGTTTACCAGAAGATGAAGCAAGGAGAGAGGGCAGGTAGCAGGAGAGCAGGCCTGGGCAGGGGAGGGGGGTTACACATCAAGAGGAGGGGTCAGGGGTCAAGGAGAACCCTCTCTGAAAGCAACCACAGGGCGAGACCTGAAGCATAAAAAGGAGTTATGAGAACTTGGGAGCACAGTTTAAGAAAAGAATTATACAACTTAGGCTTAGAAAACAAGAATGAGATGTTTTCTAGACAGAGGGAAGAAGAGGCACAAATATCCTGTAATGGGAAGGAAGAGGCAGGGTTTGGGGGACATCAAGAGGCTACCGTGGCTGGGCACAGAGAGCACGCAGGAGCTGCGCAGGACTGTCTAAGGGGTGGGCCACAGCCAGACCAGAGGGGCCTCTCAAGCCAGCTAAACTGCAGGTCCTTTATCCAGGAACGGTGGGAAATGAAGGAAGGGGTTGTTACGCTGCAGGGGCTGACACAATCAGAATTACTACACATACATGAAAGCAAAATAGGTCTTCAAAAAACAAAAGCCCATCTTTTATAGTTTTCTGAATTAGGCAGTTCTGTTTTGGTTTTAATTGGTGAGGTGTGCCGTATTTTTATCCCATCCAAGTAATGTTCCTAACTTCTTGCTTTTTTAAATTTTTATTAATAGTCACTTTTTAAATAGTTAATTTTATTAAATTTTTTAAAATTGTGGTGAAACTACATAACATAAAATTTACCATCTTAACTACTCTTAAGTTAAGCACAGTTCTGTGGCTTTAAGTACATTTACATTGCTGTGCAACCATCACCACCACCCAACTCCAGAACTCTTTTCATCTCACAAAACTGAAACTCTGAACCTATCAGACACTAACACTCCATTCCCCCTCCTCCCAGCCCCTGGGAACCACCATTCTACTTTGGGTCTCTATGAATTTGACTATTCTAGGTACTTCATATAAGTGGAATTATATAGTATTTGTCTTTTTGTGACTGGCTTATTTCACTTAGCATAACGTCCTCAAGGTTCATCCATGCTATAGCATGTGTCAGAATTTCCTTCCTTTTTAAGGCTGAATAACATTCCATTGTATGTATAGACCACATTTTGTTAGCCGCTCATACCTAGTTGGACACTTGAGTGGCTTCCACTTTTTGGCTATTGTGAATAATGCTGCTATGAACATGGGAGTACAAATATCTCTTCGACTTCCTGCTTTCAGTTCTTTCAGGTATAAACTCAGAGTAATGTCTTACTTTTAAAGATACTCTCTACAGTTAGTCACATGTGGTTTACAACAGGAGTCCGGTGCAGGCTGAGCGAACCATGTTTGTATCCATCTACTAAAGTTGTACGTACCAGAGGACTCCCACCATGCCCATGAACCAGGAGACCCCTGCTCCTGGGACGAACCTCTGGGGGCTCCCACTGCTACTGACACAGGTCATGACCTTGCTTCTAAGACACAACATAATTTGGTCTTAGGAACCGGATGGGGTGAGAGTTTCCATTTTTCCCTTCAAAGTATAACCGGGTGGGGAAAGAATGTCGTGTTTGACTTTTTTGGGAGAATTTAAAATTTAGCATCAGAAACCAATTACATATCTCAGGCTTAGAAAAGACAGAAAAAAATTCCCCCAAAATACTTATTTCAAATCTACAATCTGTCTTTAAATTTCGTAATGAAGGTGACCAACAAGGTTGGCTTGATTTTATTACCAAAGTAGTCTCAAATTTTCTATTCTCTTTCTTTCTTCTTTATTTTTTATTATTATTCAGATTTTCTGTAAATGAGGGTTAAGTTTATTTATTTATTTTTTTGTGTGTGAGGAAGATCAGCCCTGAGCTAACATCCATGCTAATCCTCCTCCTTTTGCTGAGGAAGACCGGCTCTGAGCTAACATCTATTGCCAAACCTCCTCCTTTTTTTTTCCCCCAAAGCCCCAGTAGATAGTTGTATGTCATAGTTGCACATCCTTCTAGTTGCTGTATGTGGGACGCGGCCTCAGCATGGCCGGAGAAGCAGTGCGGCGGTGCGTGCCCAGGATCCCAACCCGGCCGCCAGTAGCGGAGCGTGCGCACTGAACCGCTAAGCCACGGGGCCAGCCCGAGGGTCAAGTTTAATTAGAGGTGTTTACAAAACACATTCTATTAAACATAATTTTTAAATATTTCAATTTTATTTTATATAAATTTATATCTATTTTATTAAAATATTTTTATTAATAATTTTATTCTGTACACTTAAAATATGAAAAATTGATACATGGCTCCTTAAGGAACTTATTAATTTTACAAAATACAGTAATACTGCAGAAGGAAGAATCAGAACATTCTCCCAGCCAGATAAATAGATATTAAAGTAAGGACATTTGCACATTCAGTATTAATTGGCATGTGGAACAAAATAATTCATGGTTAGTAATCAAATTCATAGAGACAGAAAGCAGAATGGTAGTTGCCAGGGGCTGGGGGGAGGGGGAATAAGGAGTTGTCGTTTAACAAGTATAGAGTTTCAGTTTTGCAAGATGAAAAGTGTTCTGGAGCTTGGTTGCACACCAGTGTGAATGTACTTAACACTAGTGAACTATACACTTAAATAGTTAAGATGGTAAATTTTATGTTATATGTATTTTAACACAATTTTAAAACTTTAAAAATTTTTTTCAAATTAAACAAGTCATAGTTTTTTGAATAACTAATGCTAGGCAGGACTGGCCACAGATCAGTAGGAGAAGGCTGCTCCAGAGCTGGCTCAGGTCAAGGAAAACCTTCACCACACTTACTCACAATTCCCCAGGTGAATCAGCAGAAGAGATCATTACTGGAGTAAGGTGTCATGCCTGCTTCAGAACAGAAAGGGTGTAGCTCTGAATTCAGTCCTGAATTTCCTCAAGCTAACACCAATGTTTCTTCACGTTAGCAGTCCTGATGTTGAGATGCTTCATACAATCAACGTCAAAAGACATCTGCTGTCTGCCAAGCAGAGCTATAAACTGAGAAATAGCTGCAACCGCCCATGCATGCACAAACTTAACCAGGCATAAAACGTATCAGTGCCTAGTGACACATATCTGCATTGGTGGTACTGCCTAGTTGAATTTGAACTTAAATTTGAATACCTAACTGTCCCATCAAATGTCTTCAAAAAGATTACACTATGATATATAAATAAAACTAAACATTATTGTGTGGACAAAAGGTTGCCTTTCACGTGGCTAAGCTGTACAATTAAAATAAGCAACAACTGCCAAATCTTTTGGGTAGATCATAAAATGTTCAAACTCAGGACAGGTTGATGAAACTGACTGATGCATGGTAACATTTCTCTGTCCCAAGTTCCAGCTGACTTTCCAGAACAGCTGTTTAATTTCCACAGATACATAATATAATTATGGAAGAAAGTGAAATTCATAGATAAACCAAAGAGGAAATGCAGATATCATACAATTTTCAATATGCCTTGAAATTATGCTGTCAATCCTAAAAGGGCACAAGAGGCCAAGAACATTAACGTGGAATATTAAAGTATCCTGATAAAGACTGCCAACACAACTATTAATGGCCAAAAGAGACAGAAAAAATTATACTATGAATGACAAGAGAGCTTAAGATTCAAACTTTGTGATATTGAAGAAGTAAACAGTATGAAGTATCGGAATAAATGTAGCTACCATTGGTTAGCTATTTTATGGAAGCTACATTTATTATAGTTATTACTTTTTTCCAAAAAGATGCTGCTTAATAGAGGGTGATTTTTATAATAGAGGATATGTCACAGGTTTTATGCTACAGTAATTTATTATGTGATGAGCCAAGTCATTTTTGCCACAATGAAGGATAGTTGTTGAAGGCCACATTGTATCTCACTTTTTATTATTAATCCAATGCAAACTCTTCTGAAGAAGGTAGATATAGTTTTTTGTGTGTGTGAGGAAGATCAGCCCTGAGCTAACATCTGCCAATCCTCCTCTTTTTGCTGAGGAAGACTGGCCTTGGGCTAATATCCATGCCCATCTTCCTCTACTTTATATGGGACACCGCCACAGCATGGCTTGACAAGCGGTGCGTCAGTGCGCACCTGTGATCCGAACCCCAGGCCACTGCAGCGGAGCGTGCCTGCTTAACTGCTACACCACCGGGCCGGCCCCTATATAGATTTTTTTTAATTAATCAAATATGGGCACTGTAAATTCATCCTCCAGTACTACTAATAAACAACTGAAAACAGCGTCCAATCTAGTTAATCCTAAATAGATCAAAGCATTGTTTAACAGCTTTAAGATTGATGTCATTGACTATGCTTACCTGAGAAGAAAACATGTGATCAACCTAGGGAAACACTGAAAGTATAGGTAATAATTCTACATCACTACTAGACATTTAAATTTCACAAAGAGAATTAACAACTTGATAAGGCTACTGCTGCCTTACCACAGAACCATGCTATCTATCTCAAGAATAAAATTTAGGAGATTTCTGATATGACACACTACGGGATCATTTGATATTGGAAATTCAAAAGCCTGAAATGGTACCAGAATTTACAACTCTAATATCCAAGGAAAATCCCTAGCACATGACACTGGGAAAGTAAAGGACATATCTTCTTTAACATAAAAAAAAAGTAATATAAAGTGGAAGGAAAGCAATAAAACATCTGAAGACCTTGAGAACCAAAGAACTCCAAAATCACCAACAGATAATCACTGGAAAGTGCGAGGGCCAGTATAAGAACAACATGAAACTGGAGTCTTCAGACTCCAATTTGCAAAACAAAACTACTGAGAGTAGAAACCAAATTGGGAGTGAAGATAATAGAGCCAAAGAAAGAGAAGGACCAGATACAAGTGGCAGATGCAGAAGAGAAGGCAGATCTCATCAAATACATGGCCAAAGATTTTGTCACTTTATGAAAATAACAGAAGGAGCACTAGAGCTATGAAACTAGAAATCTATCCTATCTATAAACACAGATAATAATCAAATCAGAAGATAGAAAAGAGGAAAAATTTAATAATAAAAAGCAATGAAGAAAAGATAAATACCATTCAAGAGAAAGTCATTGAGAAAAGAGGGTCCAACATATGTATAATAGGAATCATGAGAAGAAAGAAACAGAATAACCACTAAAAACTATAATTCATGGATCCATTCCTGAATTTTAAAAAAAAACTTGGAACTAGATATTGACTCAATTTTAAAAATGGGCAAAAAACTTGAATAGACATTTCTCCAAAGAAGATATACGAATGGTCAACAATCACATGACAAGATGGTCAACATCACTAACCAATAGGGAAATGCAAATTGAAGCCACAATGAGGTATCACCTCACACACATCAGGATGACTACCATCAAAACATAAATAAGTAAACAACAAGAGTTGACAAGGATGTGGACACACTGAAACCCTGTGCACTGCTGGTGGGAATGGTGTAGCCACCGTGGAATACAGCATGGCTGTTCCTCAAAAATTTAAAAATAGAATTACCATATGACCCAGCAATTCCAGTTCTGAGAATATACCCAAAAGAATTGAAAGCAAGGTCTCAAAGAGATATTTGTTCACAGCAGTATTATTCTCAACAGCCAAAAGGTAGAAAAAACACAAGTGTCCATTGATGAATGAATGGATAAAGAAAATGTGGTATATCCATACAATGGAATATTATTCGGCTTTTCAAAGGAAAGAAATTCTGACACGCTACAATGGATGAACCTTGAGGATGTTATGCTAAGTGAAATAAGCCAGTCACAAAAAGACCAATACTGTATGATTCCACCTTTATGGGGTAGCTAGAGTAGTCAAATTCATAGAGACAGAAAGTAGAATGGTGGCTGCCAGAGGCTGATGGGGAGGAGGAATGGCTAGCTGTATAGAGCTTCAGTTTTTTAAGATGAAAAAGTTCTGGAGTTTGGGTGCACAACAATATGAATATACTTAACAATACTGAAATGTACACTTAAAAATCATTAAAATGGTAAATTTTATGTTATGTGCATTTAACCACAATTTTTCAAAATTAAATTAAATTAAACTACATATTGAAAGGGCACATCATATAGCTAAAAAAAAAACAACCCAGAGCAGCCACACTGAGACATATTCTAGCAAAATTATTAAAGAAGAAAGGATAATGGTACTACAGAAGCATACGAAAGTACTTCCAACCCTATTTGTTATGCTTTAGTTCTTTGGGGAAAAAAACGTACCTTGATACAAGAAAAGAGTTATATTTTTCATTATAGGAGGTGCATAAATGGGGATTTGTTATATTACCCTGTATACGCATCTATGTGATTGAAATATTTGATCACACAGTCACCTCTATTGGCTGCCATAAGTGAAAGTTCAGAGATTAGTGCTGTCTTCAGGGCAAACTTGAACCAGGAGCTCAATGACCCCTGAGTCCCAGTCTTCTCCAGCTGCTCTGCCTCTGTGGTATAAGCTTCCCCAGGCTTTCCCCTTATCTTGACTAAATGCCTGTGGTAGTTCCCAGTCTCAAATCTTCATACCAGAGGAAGCAAGAACATTTCTTCTAGAAACTTCCATTTAGGTCCTGGAATTCACTATCTCACATTGACTGAAATTGGGTGCTCATTCCTAAAACAACTGCTATGACAAGATAGCGGGATACAATTATTAGTTTAAATCTACCAGGACTCACCCATGGAGTTAGGAGTAGAGTCAATCCTAAGAATGGAAAAGGGAAATGGAGGTGAACAAAGGAGAAATGGATTCTGTGACACACCTACAACATCTACAGCAGAGACCATAGTTCTGGTGGTCATTTCTCAGCCTCAGGACACTGTCCCTTTGCTGCCCTCCTTTGAACCTTCAAGACATGATCAGACACATCTGGATTTGCTGTAAGGACATATCCTGGCCCTTGCTCTGCCTCATATGCATAGTAACTTTTCTGTAAAAAGCACAAGGTCTTTTAGAGATAGGACAACTTTTACAATACTCATCTGAGGAAGACAGAACAAATTAGAAATAATCATCTCACTTCCTCCTACTCCTAACAAAGAAAAAAAATTAAGGGAAAGCCAGCACATAATTAAAATCGAGTTGACAGTCAGTGAACAAGTCTGACCAAAGAAGACAGAGAGGCTGAAAAGGTTCTCTGGGTGCTCACTCAATAAATACCCATTTATTCCATCTACTGCCAAAGCAAGTATTATAAACAATTTAAGTCACTTAGTAGGGATCTTTCCCATTATTTTATCTGGATGTTATCTTATTTTGATGTTCAGAAGCCTGACAGTTACCAAAGCAAATAAAAATTCTAATGTTCTAAATGCTAAGATAATCATTAATAATTCACTTGCATTGAAGTTTTCTTGATAACTTTTTCTTCCTTGTTCTTGCCATAAATTAACTTTTCTTAAAAAGCTAAAATCTAAAGAATTTCCAGGACTTTAAAACCACTAGAATGTTATCACACTCTAAAACTAGTTTCCTAACCACAAGTTAACCCATCTGATCACAATGTCTCTTTGTGCTCATTTATCTTTCTCCACAGCCCAACAGATAACAGATTCATTCATTCATTCATGCAGCAAACATTTACTAAGCGTCTTACAAATGCTGGGAGGGATCTGAAACACCACACTTCCTGATCCCTTTTTTACAGATGAGGAAATTGAGGTCAAAAGAGAGTAAGTGATCTCCCCACAGTCACAGAGCTAATAAATATGAGAAATTATGGGAGCTATCAAGTTTCCTCAATGCCAGCCTGATGCATTCTCCATCCTGGCATGCTTCCTCCCTCGTGGCCACAGCACACCTCCAACTCAGGCCTCCCCACAGCGGAGAACACTACTGTAGTAGGTATTTTTGTCAAATGTGTGGCCACCCAGCATTGTCTGAACACCCTTCCTGTATCTGGAGAATGTCCCCAAGGTAGAAGCGAGACCTCCTGTAGCCCTCCCTGCAGCTCGGGCTCAAGCTCGTGACTGGGCTTTGCCAATCAATGAGCAGTGTGCGACAGCGGGCACAAGTCGGGGAGGCAGCCAGCCTCCTGAGGCAGCAGTGGCAGAGCTGCTGGCATTGGATCCCCAGCAAGCTGGGGTGTCTGTGCTGAGCGGCGGTCACAGAGCTGTCTTCACTTGTCATAGCCCAGTGCTGTGGTCTTGGCACTGGTCCTAGCTACATAGAGTTCTGTGAAATTGGCTAAAATGCACTGTTTTTTGCAACTAAGAACACTGATATTCCACCCACGCACTTTATTATCCACATGCTCAGCAGATACGCCTAAAGCTATATTCAAAGTAAAGGGAGCCTCTGCTTGCAACTTCACTATGCACCATAGGATACCAGTTCTCATCTATTTATCCAAGTCTTAAAACTCTTTAAAATATCAATGGTTCTTTTCTATTAAAAGGACAATGAGACTACTGCACATTTAACAATATGTACTAAATTTTCAAAGGCCTCTTTTCTTTAAGGAAAAAAAATATTAAGAAGATGGCATAGTGAAAACCAATACCAAAATATCCTTTCCCCAAAATTTAACAACAGAGCAAAGCTGGCTCCAAGCCCCTGCACTGCACAGCGGGTCCTCATGGCTCCCAGCTCCACCCTCCTCAGAAGCAGGAAGCAAGGGAGAAGCAAGTAAATAAAATCCTGAATAATCTCACTACCAGCCACCAACTTAGAGAGGAGCAGAAGGGAAACAGCTGAAGGCAACCTCCCGAGAAAAAGCAGAATTTTCCCCAACACTTCCATGTCATCCCAGAGATGGAAAAAATGCTGTGACTCCTGCAGGGAGGAAGGCAAGAAACTCTCTCCAATGGTTTCAGAAGGGAAATGTTTAAACATGAGAATGTAAAAGCAACAGTCCTCCCAACTGGACAGTATGGAGGGCGAAGTGCAAAGATGTGTAAGTGCATTCATTTCCTCATCTGTCTTAGAAGGGAGTCCCTAACCTGGGGCCTGAAATCGGTAATCCTAGAAACAGTTTTCAGCTGGTATTTAAAGTTAAAACGTAACCAAAAGGGCCAGCCCCGTGGCTTAGCGGTTAAGTGCACGCGCTCTGCTATTGGTGGCCCGGGTTTGGATCCCGGGCATGCACCTACGCACTGCTTCTCCGGCCATGCTGAGGCCACATCCCACATACAGCAACTAGAAGGATGTGCAACTATGACATTCAACTATCTACTGGGGCTGTGGGGAGAAAAGGGAAGAGGATTGGCAATAGATGTTAGCTCAGAGCTGGTCTTCCTCAGCAAAAAGAGGAGGATTAGCATGGATATTAGCTAAGGGCTGATCTTCCTCACAAAAAAAAAAAAAAAAGTAACCAAAAAAAAAAACCAAAAATAGGAATTTAAGAAACAAAACCCAGGAGTTAGAAAGGAAAATGTGATAATTTTTCA
Organism: Diceros bicornis minor; assembly: GCF_020826845.1. Taxonomy (NCBI): domain Eukaryota; kingdom Metazoa; phylum Chordata; class Mammalia; order Perissodactyla; family Rhinocerotidae; genus Diceros; species Diceros bicornis. Next base: position 79,450,619 of record NC_080744.1, read on the forward strand.
TTGTCATAGCAAGCAAACAATAGATACAATTTAAGAATTGCTAAACCAAAAAGTAGATTATATAGAATAAATACATAGATTTAGATGAGTAACCACTGGAAAAACTAAAAGCAGACTCTAAACCATCCAATGCACCAGAAGGGAAACACCACATATATACACTCAAATCACAAAAAAGGAGGAAAAATGCAATAAAAAAGAGAAACTATATGGCAGCCAGGGTGACAGAATTAGGACCCAATATATCCGTGATATCAATAAGTGCAGATGAGACAAAATTAGTCTTATTGGCAAATGATAGGTTACACCTAGAAAGCACAAGAGAATCTAATTTTAAGAACCATTAGAAATAGAGTGTTTAGGGCCGGCCCCATGGCTTAGCGGATAAGTGCGTGCACTCCGCTACTGGCGGCCCGGGTTCGGATCCACAGCGCGCACCGACGCACGGCTTCTCCGGCCATGCTGCGGCCGCATCCCACATACAGCAACTAGAAGGATGTGCAACTATGACATGCAACTATCTACTGGAGCTTTGGGGAAAAAGAAGGAGAAGGATTGGCAATAGATCTTAGCTCAGAGCCGGTCTTCCTCAGCAAAAAAAGAGGAGGCTTAGCATGATGTTAGCTCAGGGCTGATCTTCCTCGCAAAAAAAAAAAAAAGAAAGAAATAGAGTGTTTAGCAAATTGACAAGTTACAAAATTTTAAAATATCTTTTTTCCTATAAACAAACAAAAACAGTCAGAAAACACAGGCTGAAAAGATCTCACTCACAATAACACCTGAAAAGAAAGGCACAGCTGGGAATTCACTTACACAGATACGGCAGAACCTCTAAGAAAACTCACCTCTCCCATGGGGCACAAAGAAGCAAATGAAAAGCAGTAACATGTTCTTACATAGGAAGATTCAATATTGTAAAGTAATTAATTAATTCTCCCAAAATTAATTCATAAATTCACTGCAAACCTATTAAAATACCAACAAGATTTGGGGACTTATTTTGGAACTTAACAAAATAATATTAACAGTAAATCTGAAAAAATAAACATGTTATCAGGTGTGGTGGCTTATATTTTCTCAAGACAGCCATAACGGTATCGTCCACCTCACATGTGACCTTCCACTCCTTCCATCAAGAAGTGGGGGCTATATCCCCCCCGCCCCTTGAATGTGGGCAGGGTTGTAACTGCTTCAATCAATAGAACGCAGAGGGAATGACACTATGTGACTTCGAGACTAGGCTGGAAAAAACCACCAGCTTCCACTTGGTGCTCTTGGGATGCTTGCTCTGGGGGAGCAGCCACCACGTAGGAAGTCCAACCACCCTGAGACCACGAGGCTGGAGAGGCCACAAGTAGGTGTGGGGCTGAGCTTCCAGCTGCCAGTCAGTAACAACTGCCAGCACATGAGAGAGGCATCTGGGACGTCCAGCCTAGTGAGCCTTCAGACGACGGCAGCCCCGGCTGACATCTGACGCAGCCCCATGAGGGAAGAATCACCCCACAGAGCCCTTCCAACTTCCCCACTGACAAAATCATGAGCAAAAGAAATTACCTGTTCAGCTGCTAACTTTGGGGATAATTTGTTAAGCAGCAACAGTAACCAGAATTGCAAGTACATTTTGTTTAAAAAGAAAAAGAGGGGCCGGCCCGGTGGTGCAGGTGGTTAAGTGCACGGTCCGCTGCGGTGGCCCAGGGTTCGCCAGTTTGGATCCTGGGCACGCACTGACGCACCGCTTGGCAAGCCATGCTGTGGTGGCATCCCATGTAAAGTGGAGGAAGATGGGCATGGATGTTAGCCCAGGGCCAGTCTTCCTCAGCAAAAAAAAAAAGAGGATGATTGGCAGATGTTAGCTCAGGGCCGATCTTCCTCACAAAAAAGAGAAAGAAAAAGAAAAAGAAAAACAAAGCACCAAGGGGGAAGTAGCCCTATCACATTTTAAAATATACTGAATCAAAGTCCATTCATAATGCATTTAACAAATGTATACTGAGTGTCTCCAGGTCCTCTGCAGTCTAGGCTTTACAGACACACTGGTATATAAAACCCTTGTCTCTATGGGGTCTGGATTTTAGTGATACAGACAAACAAACAAATTTAATTTCAGGTAGCATTAAGTGCTCTCAAGGAAAATACAAATCGGGATAGGAGAGTAGAAAGTGCTCTTTACAAAGGTCAGGGCAGCCTCTCTAAGGAGGGGATGATGGAGACCAGTGAAGGGTTTGGGGCTTGCTCACTCACTGATGTGGGGTTTGTAAACTGTGCAGCCTGTTCTGGGGGCAATTTGCAAAATCTACCTCAATCTAAATGCACGTACCCCTTGACCTAGAAATCTGTTGACTAGGAAATACCTATGAAGATTCTTACACAAGTTGGCATATACTTTTTCAAGTATGTTTTAACAGAAATGAAAACCGCCCAAGTGCCGGATCAATAGGGGCTTCTTAAATAAACTACATTATAGTCATTCAGCAGAGCACCAGGAAGCCTTTAGGAAAAGCAGATGAGCTGTATATCCTGATGAACAAAGAGCTACGAGATGCATGGTTAAGTGACAATAAGAAGAGTCACAACAGTGCACACAGCATCCCTCCTTCTGACTCACTCATGGTCTGCAAGAAACCCTCTTTCCTCAGGGACACCTCTGGGGAGAGGAGGGAGACTTTGACTTCTCATTTTGTCCCTCTCTGAATCACCTGAATTTTCTAACGAGATGCTGTGCAAGTTTCACGTTGTCTTGTAAAGGCCCACAGCGGTTATCTGGGCCATGAATGCAACGTGGGACAGCTTCTCCCCAAAGAAAGAATCGAGATTGCCAGACGGATTTGTTTTCTCTTTTGGTAGTCTTTGTATTTCCAAAAACTAACTCAAAGGTATTTTTTAAATTAAAAAAAAAAAATTTAAGGAGAAAAGCACTCTACCAACAAAATATGAAACTGTGCTAAAATACCTTCATTCTATTTATTATATGAAAACCTGCAAAATCCCATTGCAGAGGCCACCATGACGAATAATGCTATGTAAGCACAGCACTTCCACACTGTTCAGAGTAACACCATCGCAGTTACGTGGTACCATCTCGGTTATCAGGTTACTCAGCTATTCTCAGATCCCCACCACCAGCCAAGCTGGCACATGCCCAATCAGCTCAGATCTGGAGAAGAAAAGACATGAACCAAGCCCTCTCAATTTACCGTCCTGGGGGCAGCACATTTCTTTTCCACCCATGTCCTCCTTCCAGAGCTCAGTACAATCTGGGCCCCTCTAAATAAGTCAGACACACCCCTGGCCACAATGGAAGAATTCATTCTTCACCACCGCCTCTGCCCACACTCCCCATCACAGCCCCCCAAATCTCCTGTTTGTCTATGATAGCTTCCCCCCAAAGAAAGAATCGAAATTCCCCAAAAACAGAGAAAATAAAAATTTCCTAACTTGTTGGTGTATTCAGTATTTTCATCACTGGAAAATGTCAGGAACAGTTTTGCCAAGAGTAATAAAAACAACATTTACCCAAGCCTTTCTTGCAAGATCTTTCGGGGTACCCACCTGGCTGGCTCCTGCACATTTCTGGCTCCCTTACGTTCTCAAATTTTCCTGTCTCCATGGTGATCCTCCATTCACGGCTCTGTCTTCTAAAGTTCTTTCTTCCCCGGCTTCAGCCCTACAAGGCAGTTCCCTAATCCCACACGTGGACATCAGGTGTGACATACAGGGACACCTGTAGTCCCCGCAAACTTTCAGACTCTCGTCACCCACTCGGGAGTCTGTGTGACTCAGGAGGCCGTGCCATCCTAGGGCACAGACTGGGGCAGCCATCTCAGGCCCCAGAGCCCTCCATCCTTTGGCCAAAGGGCTGGACGCTCTGCCCCTGGAGGCCTGGGAGTGCATAACATACAATGTGCTCCTTCCTCTGAGCTTACACGTTTGTCCACGTGCAAAGAACCCACCAGCTCCTCCACAAGGGCAAGCCAGTGTACTGAGAGCTAGCTTCACTTACGTATAGAGAACACAAAGGTAAAAGATTAGTTTTTCTAAAACAATACAAAAGCTATAGCTAAAATAATACAAAAGCTTGTCTTATGTCAGAGATCTGCCACAGCTCCTCATTACCCAACCCGGTTGGCACCAGCCACACCCCACCCCGACTCCCACCCACCCCCATCACCATAGGTCCCCATGCTGAGGCGGGGTCCCACCCACGCTCCCCTCCTTCCTGTAGAGTGAGCTCCCATTGGGCTTCCGAAGGCTCTTTCAGGCCACCAGACTTAGATCAACACCACCCTGGGTGACCCTAACTCTGACTCTCAGGGAGCAGCGGTGGGGTTTTGGTTTTCTTCTCTGAAAGCCCACAGCCAAATGCAAACTGATCCACCCCATTCCTGGTGACCAGCTTTGCAGTCAAGGGTGGCAAGGAGCAGACAGGAATTGAGACACAAACAATCCTCACCACCACCCCTTCTCCCGCACCCCGCAAAGGTGCCCACTGGCCTGCATGCGTGTAATTAAGAGAGCCCATTCAAGAGACTCTGGCCGGAATAAAGAAGCTGGCCCCCTCCCACTGCCCCCCGGGTGACCCAGGGTCTCCATCTTACACACAGGAGAGGAGAGGCTGGCAAGACCGCTTTATATCCACACCCACTTAATGGTTGCCTCAGCAGGCAGTGAGGAGCACTCATTTGGGACCAAAAGGGAATAAATCACTCCTTGTTTACAGGGCCTGCAGTGTACGTTTACCTGCAGTGATCTTGTGCCATGAGGCAGAAGCCTGCGCCCTCTGCAAGCTCAGCCTGTGCAGCCAAGCTCCTACTTCTCCCCCTTGCCTGAGAACCCCGAGCCACCACCCAGCAACGCTGCCTAGAAATCTGTGCCCGCTGCTTTTGTTTATTTCAGAACGTTACACTATTATGTACTTGGATAATTGTAACGGGTAAACTGACGACTTCCTATATTTTTACTAGTCCATTGCGCAGTCTGTTTTGGAAACGGCACTCAGGTTCAATCCCCACTTTCCACATATGATAAAAATAAGGTTCAGAGAGGGTAAAGAATTAGCCCAAGCTAGTCTCTGGTCATTCCACAAACTTTTCCTGAAAACTCACCCATTCCAGGTGACGAATGTCCCTTCTAAATTCACCCATCTCCAAAGGAGCAGGTGGGCATGGGGGCGTTTTGCTCCTGGAAGCAAGAGGAGTGGGGGGAGGGGCAAGGGTGCACTCAGAGAGCAGCAGGCTGCCATCCCTGTGATGACTGCTCTCATTGTTCAGCAGGCCCCTGAGGCCACCCCACAGGAGAACAGCTCTGCTGTTTCCCAGGCCTGAGGTCTCCCACTCTTACCCGGGCATCCAGGTTCACCAGGTAGAACGAGTGAAGCAACACGCATTTCCAAATACACTTAATCCACACCAACTACGACCATGCCACAGGAGATAATGCAGGCCCACAGGACCTGCCACTCCCCAGGACCCAGGCTCGCTACACGCCCTCTCCATTTGAGTCCAAGACCAACCTCTGCCATCATCTCATTTCCATCCTCTGCACACATCCCTTCCCAACCTTCTCCTCAAACACTTCCCCCCAGGTGGAGCTTCTCGGACAATCTCCAGTCTACAAAATGGGATACTATACTACCCACTTTTCATGGGATTGCTGCAAGGTGTAAATGAGTTAACATGTAAAATCTTTAGAGTAGTATCTGGCAAAAAAAATAAGCACTCAATAAATGTTAGCTCCTATGATTGCTCTGATTACAGCAGGCTATGGAAATAATCTGGGTAAGAGATACATGCAGTAGGCAAAAGCAGATATTTTAGAGGAAGAGTCAACAGGACTATGTGACCTACAAGATGCTGGGTTAACTGGTTTGAGGAACTGGGTAAATGGTGGGTTCATTCCTCAAGAACAGAGGAGAAGAAATGTGTATGGAGGGAAAGATGAGGAACTCAGGTTGGGATGTCCTGAATTTGAGGTCCCTGTAACACGTCCAAGTGGAGATGGGAAGCTGGTAGAGAGGTGTTTCAGAGGAGGGAGGTAACAGTCTCAAGTGTAAAGAACTCTGTGAGTGACAGAAGTGTCCACTGGTGCAGGAAGAGAGGAGTCTGGGCCAAGTAATGACCCTCTGTGAGATGTAGCTCAGCTTGCCCCATCTCCATCTTTCAGTGTCAGCCCCCTCTCTCCTCCCAGCTTGGCATGTCCACCACAGAAGTGTACCTCACAGGAAATGTGACGTTATCACTCCCAGCAAGCGTGGCATTGCCCCTTGCTGCCTCTGCCCCCACCTCACCTCGGTTTTGGGTGGTCCTGAGGATCCTCTGAGACTGGACTATGGTCTCACAGGCCCCAGCTATGGATGGTCTGTCCTATAACCTCATCTAGGGGAGTCTCTGCCCACCACTGAGGGGCCCTCATGGCAGGCACCCTGACTCTTCACTCCCAGATCCCTTTAACATACCTCACATCCACCCAGAAACTTCCAGACGTCTTTATTCCACACACAGGCTATGGGAAATGTTAAGCCCAAACATTTAGACCAGAGGTCAGCAAACTATGGCCCTTGGGTCAAATCTGGCCTGCTGTGTTTCTGTGAACAAAGTTTTGCTGGAACACAGCTACACTCATTCATTTATGAATTGTCTACAGCTGCTCTCATGCTACAAAGGCAGAGTTGAGTCATTACAACAGAGATGATCTGGCCCACAAAGGCTAAAATACTTACTACCCTGTACAGAAAGTTTTCCAACTCCTGGTCTAGACATTTCCTTCCCCCAGTCCTACCTTATGGCTCCGGCATCAGGCTGGAGGACATGGAGGGTGACAAACCTCCAGCCGGAGTAGCTGGGTTCTCACTCACTCATCTACCTCTACCATGTAGAGTAGGGTAGGGTGCTATCCTGCTATGTCCCGTCTCAGGGACCCATGAAGCTTCTTCACTCCAGCTCCTCAGAGTTCTTCCTCCAGCCCCAGGGGGCTTTCTACTTCTTCCTTCCTACTTCCTATTGGATAGGAACTTCCCTCCCATTGTATCCTCTGTCATACCAACATGAGGCTTAAGAGTAAACAATTTTCAGGCCTTTAAGCTTTGCTCTCAGGACATAAAGGAAGGATCCTAGAATGCAAAGATTCCTTTTCTCTTGCAACAAAGTGTGGTTTTCATGACTGTAGTCTCTCTAGAGACTCAAGAAAGTCAGTGTTGGGACTCAAAGCTGAGTAATGACTTCTTTGTTCTAAAGAGTACCTGCTCTTCCCCCAAAGCAATGAATGTCCTTGAATTAATGGGTAGAAGAGCTGCAGGGTAACATGATTTGCATGAAGTTAAAAAATGAGTCAATCTAAACTCTCAAAAATTTATTCTTGCAATAACTAGAGTGAGGTCCACAAAGTTTACAGCAGGCATGAGAAGAAGGGTATGGCATGCAACTTAGAAAACTAAAACGGAGCTCAAGGGAGAGCTGGCTGGAGGTGGGCTCTGCTATCCAGTCTCAGACTGTGTGAGCTGCTCCCCTGGAGTTCTGCCCATGCAGATAACTTGGGTGGAAAAGGAGAAAAAGAAGACCATTGAAAGTTATAAAAAAAAAAAAAAAAGTTAAAACAGTTACTGGCAGAGGAATCAGAGGGAAGAGTCAGATGGGTGCATGTGGGAGAGAAGGCTTTAGAGAGATAAGCTGTTCTGCATCGTTGAGCCCCCAGACCACAGGTCCCAAGAGCAAAAGCAAGAAATGGGATCCAAAGCAGGTGACCAAAGGCTGTCGGCAGAACTATAGATGGGCTTCAGGCCCCCAGACCCCCGTGCCCTCACCCAGACTTACAGCACTGGTGTTGCTCTCAAGCAGAAACCAAAAGAATGCTGTAGGCACTAAAGAAATGAGCTTTCTGCTTCATCTGCTTCCAAAGTGAGAACTCATGCCCCAGAGCAGATGTTCTCCATAGCAGTCCAAGACATGGGAGGAGAGGCCACTAGCCTATTCCCAGCCCCAGCATCCAAAAGGTAAGGCTACCAGGTGATATGCTTTGCCCACATCCAGACAGAGCGACGTCAGGCCCTCGTTTGATGGAGAGGACAGGAATGTAGAGGAAAACACGACAAGCACCTCTATGAATCAATCAATCCTTCAATTATAAATACCAAAGGACAACCAAGAACCACCAGACCGTTAAGGAAAAACCAAAAACACAAAGAAGATTTAGAAGAATAAACAGAAAAACCAACCCTAGAGCAAATACAGAATTCAACAAGAAGAAGAAAACTTATTTTACTTAATTCCAATTAGAACTCTCAGGTAGAAATGAAAAAATAATGCAACCAGAAAATAAGACAAATACTAACAAAAATTAGCAGAAAATATGAAACAGATTATCACAATTTCAATTACGATTACTGGGTCAAGTACAGGGTTAATCTCACCGGGTCTGTGGCAACGCTGTGCTGGTCTCTGGAGAGGCTTGGAACCACAGTGCAGAGAGCCAAACCAGAATAAAATGTACTGACTAACAAGTACCATCGACCTACGCTAGCTAGGGTCTGAGACAGACCAGGGGCAACCTATACCAACGTGTCAGATTGTTTATAGAAAATATTCAGATTGATAGTTTGAATCTGGTTTCTCTTGGTTTTTATTTTTGAAGCTGGTCACGTAGTCTGATTTTGGCTACGTGACCAGAAGAAAAGAAAAGACTCCTTCTCAGATAAGACTGTTGCTCTCAAATATCCTGACAGTTCACAATTCGAAGTCAAAGCGCATCCTGTGGGACAGAGAAAGGACCCTGGTAGCTGCCCCTGGGTGGCCCGGACCACTCTGATATTTGCCTGTGCTTCTTTCTCCTGCTGCACCGCACCTACCCCCTTCACAAAAGCCTTGCTCAAGTATACTCCGCAGAGTCTCGTGAGTCCTTTCAATTGTCCAACCCTGTGTCACTGCTGCAATTATTTTTAAAAATTTCAATAGATGGTCCAGAAGATGAAGCTGAGGAAATCTCTCAGATGACAAAGCAAAAGGCGAAGGCACGTGAAATAGTAGAGAAAAGTTAAGATACCTAGAAGATCAACGCAGGAGGCCAAACATCTAATGAACAGGAGTTCCATTAAAAAAGAACAAAGAAAATAGAGATGATGAAACAATCCAAGAACAAAATTTACAGCGTTAAAGAAGGGACACAATGAGTGGCTAAGACCTTTCAGTAAATACTGTGAAATATCAGAACACCAAGAACAAAGACTAGACCCTAGAAGCTTCCAGAAAGGAAAAAGAGGCTAGGATATGAACAAAAGAAGAAGAGCCAGATTGGCATCAGACCTTTCTTCAGTGGCATTAGATATTAAGACAATGGCGTGCTTGCCACCATAGAAGTAACAACAGAAAGGCTGAAAATATTGAACTTTGAGGAACGGAGAAGTCGGGAGCTGAGGGATAGATTTTGCATTTCAATTTGTAGCCTTTCATGCTGTTTGAATTTTAATTTCTGTGAACATAGATAATACTTTTATCATCATCATCATAATCGTCATCACCATCAGAAAATATATAGAGACAAATATTATGTGCTTTCACTAGAACACATGCTATCATGGCTCTTTCTCCACACAGGAACACTGTCTCTCTCTCTCTCTCTCTCTCTCTCTCTTAAACTGATTCCACTCCTCTCACCTGAGAGGCACGCCATCTGGACTACAAATAAGAGCCACAGGTAGAACTCTTGAAGTCACTGGGCAGGTGCCTTGCTCAGAGGGTTTCAGGTTCTTTGTTTTGTTTTCTCTTGGGTTCTGTTACTGATTATATAGCAAGAAAAAACAAAGTATCATGAAATATATATAGATTGACATATTCTATTTTTTCAGATAGAAAGACAATCTTGAAGAGAAGCTATTTACCACTAGTTATGACAGACCAATAGCTCTGGGAAGCCACTCGCACTTCTTAGGTGTTATTTCCTCATGTTGAAAAGAGTTGGCTCTGAGCCTCACTTTCTCTCTTGGCACCGAAAGGCAAAGGCAGGCCTAGAGAGATGATGTGAGGGACACCAATGCTGAATTTAATGAATTGGCAGGTGAAAATCAGAAGCTGTGTTTCTTGGCTTTTTTCTGGGACCGGGTCAAAAATTAGTTTCTAAAAAGGTAGTGTCCCTTTGTGAATATTTGAAAAGAACTCTGCGGGGTATTATTGAGGAAAAAATGTATAGTCATGCACCTCAAAACAACATTTTGGTCAATGACAGACCACACATACGACGGTGGTCCCTTAAGATTAGTATCATATAGCCCATGTGTGTAGTAAGCTATATCATCTAGATTTGTGTAAGTACACTCTATGATGTTCGCATAACAACGAAATTGCCTAACAACGCATTTCCTAGAACATATCCCCATTGTTAAGCGATACATGACTGTATGTTTTTTTCAGTCAGAAGATTCTGATGAATATATGCTCATTGTGGCCAAGCTGCTCATTATCATCTTAAATAGGTGTCTTTGTCACAGTCCTTTCATATTCTGCTGAGTGTTCCAAAAATGTATTTCAAAATCACTATCTGTATTCACTAACAAAGGCATTATCTACAATTTCTCATCAGTTAAGAAGCCAACACTTCCCTTATGATTAGATAACTTCACTATTTTTCAAATAAAAATTTGCTTTTTCATAAAGTTTAAAATTTTCTGTATTTTCTCTTTAAAAGAATGAGCTTAAATTTTAAGGACTTATTTTAGAACAATTAAATTGCATGTCTATGTGATACTTACATAATAGTCTCTAGTAGCTGCCAATGCAAAAGAAGTAGTTTGTTTACATTTTTGTTGTTGTTAGTGCTGTCCAGTGGATTCTGACTCCTAGCGACCCTGGGTACAGCAGAGCGGAACCCTGCCCAGTCTTTTTGTGCCATCCTCTCTCCTTCTAGTGCTATATCAGACAATGCTCCACTGCTATTCATAGAGTTTTCATGGCCTGTTTTTTCAGAAGTAGGTGGCTAGGTCCTTCTTCCTAGTCTGTCTAGTCTGGAAGCTCCACTGAAACCTGTCCGGCATGGGGGACCCTGCTGGTATTTGAAACTCCAGTGGCATAGCTTTCAGCATCACAGCAACACACAGCTGCCACAGTATAACAACCAACAGGGTGGTGTGGTTCCCTGACCAGAAAACGAACGGTGGCCACAGCGGTGAGGTGACAATGCCTAATCTTAACCACTAGACCACTACCATTTACATTTATTATGTCCTAAACACTTGACCTAATATCTTCCCCTCCCCCAAAAGTGCTAGTATCCTCAATTCCTGTGGGCTCCTTAAATCATTGTCCACCTCACTGTACTGTACTCTTCAAGTAAAATACCACTTTCATCCACATTTGGAAGGAGAGGAGATAAGAACAGTCCACGATTATAAATTTAAACTAAAATTCCAAAACATGCTATGAAAGTTAGGTCACTTAAAGCACCTAAATGCAGACATAGAATTGAGGCAGGCTTGAAGCCTGGGCAAGCAGGGGTACAGTGGGCCTGGAAATCACACCTGGTCTCTGGAAAGGCAGGCCCAGGAGCTACACCTGGCTGGCACATGGGCAGGCACCCCTCCAGAGCCTCTCAGAAAGCTAACAGGAGCCATTACACATACTGCCCCCTTGAGAAAAGCAAAGGCGCTTCTCAGAGGACAAAGAGGGTCCTCCCTTCACCAGGCAATGTGCTCAGCAGCATGTGCCTATGGGGAACCAAGGAGGGTGGGGTCCTCGCGGCTGGGAGGAAGCCCTGTCCTAGCCTTTGTCGTGTCTGCAATTTTTCTCCTTCCATTGCTGTCACCCTGATGCCAGCTCTACAAGGGCAAAGTGCCTCACACATGGTGTGAACTCACCAACAAATACAGAAACAATATCAAGTGGTCTTAAGAAACTATCATAGGCTTTATTATATTTTCTTTGTTCTTCAATAAAATCATAGGACATAGTACTCTTTGACCTTTTCAAGCTTCAAATTCACAATTCCCCAATAAAAGACTGAAGTATGAAACAAAAAAATATTTTCTCTCACAAACTCAAATCATGTAGACTATATAATGTCAAAGTCTATTTTCTTTTGAACAAGCCTTTCAAAATGACCACGGACATACAAAGTTTCCAAAAGTTTCTTCTGTGGGGCTGCATGGTAGGGGCAGGGGTGGAACTGAGGAGTAGGAAAGTACAAAGAAACCATTTGGCTTGAATAAAAGAAGGATAGTGATCATATGTATCATTTAATCTGGTGTGCTAATAAAAAATTTAGATTTAAATAGATTGTCAAAGATGAAAATATAACCACTAGAAGAATGGGGAAGAACAGGAGAGGGGGTTGAAGAATGGAACAAAAATCAACTTAAGAACAGATATTTGCACACCAGTGTTCACAGCAGCATTATTCACAACAGCCAAAAGGTGGAAGCAACAGGAGTGTCCATTGACAGATGAATGGATAAACAAAATGTGGTCTATCCATACAATGGAATACTATTCAGCCTTAAAAAGGAAGGAAATCCTGACACATGCTACAACATGGATGAACCTTGAAAATATTTTGCTAAGTGAATAAGCCAGTCACAAAAGGACAAATACTGAATGATTCCACTTATATGAGGTACCTGGAATAGTCAAATTCATATAGACAGAAAGTAGAATGGTGGTTGCCACAGGCTGGGAGGAGGGAGGAATGGGGAGTTAGTGTTTAATGGGTACAGAGTTTCAGTTTTGCAGAAGTTCTGGAGATGGATGGTGGTGATGGCTGCACAACAATGTGAATGTTCTTAATGGCACAGAACTGTATACTTAAAAATGGTTAAAATCATAAGTTTTATGTTATGTATTCTTAACACAATTTTAAAAAATACTTTTTAAAAATCAACTTGATCAACCCAACAAAAGGAAAAGAAAAAACAGAAAACAATAAAGTATAATAATAAATTAAGTCAAAAGGAATAAGACTGGGGGCCGGCCCGGTGGCGCAAGCGGTTAAGTGCGCGCGCTCCGCTGCGGCGGCCCGGGGTTCGCTGGTTCGGATCCCGGGCGCGCACCGACGCACTGCTTGGTAAGCCATGCTGTGGCGGCGTCCCATATAAAGTGGAGGAAGATGGGCACAGGTGTTAGCCCAGGGCTGTCTTCCTCAGCAAAAAAAGAGGAGGATTGGCGGATGTTAGCTCAGGGCTGATCTCCTCACAAAAAAAAAAAAAAAAAAAAAAAAAAAAAAAAGGAATAAGACTGAATCTATCACTTATCTTAATAAATGGGAATGGTCTGAATTCCCTATAATCAAATCACAAGGACTTACAGGTCAGACTGAAAAACAAAATCCAACCACATTCTATTTACAAAGGGAACACTAAAAACAAATTTTTAAAAAGAGGCCAGCTTCCAATTCAGGCACGATAGCAGCCTAGACCATCATAGAGACCTTCCCACCACAGACAGCAACAGATAGCAACAAAAAACAAAACAATGTTTCATGCTGAGCTCAACTGAGGGTAGAGGGTGGAGAGCGGTAGCTGTGAAGGCTAGGGGCTTAGGTGGGGTTTTAATGTCCAAACTAGAAGGAAAGTCAAGACCTCTGGTCCACAAGAGGTAGGGAAAGACAAAACTAAAATCTAAGCATAAAGCTACCACCCTCAAAGAAAGGAACATTTGATGAATTACTGGCACTCATGTGATGTAGGAACTCTCAAGCAAATAAATGAACAGAAAATTTGGTTTCAGGATGATGACAACTAGCCCCTAACACAGTTAGGAAAGCCTCTCTGAAGAACCACTCAGTTCAGACCACATGAGGATTCCATAGGAAATGGCCAATGAAGATGTACTTGACCCCTCTTCCCCCAAAGAACACTAATACAAAATATACCAGGAAACCAGATCACCCACCATGAGCAGTCAACACACAGGAGCAGCCCAGAGGACTTCTTGTAGTGGAAACACCAAATGGCAAGGAATATTTTTAAAAATTTGCTTAAATTGACTAGAGACATAAAAGAAGGAATCAAGACTTTAAGAAAAGAACAAAGTCCTATGACAAAAGAAAAGGCAGATTTTGAAAAAAACAAAATAGAACTTTTAGAAATAAAAAATACAATCATTGAAATCAGAAGCTCAAAGGACAGGTTCAATACCTGTTAAGAAACAGCTAAAAACAGAGCTAGTGAAAAGGAAGACAAACATGAGGAAATTATCCAGAATGCAGCACAGAAAGAAAGAGTTAGACAACATGAACAAAAGGAAAAGAGACACGTAGGATAGAAGAAAGTCCAAGACACATATAGAAGGACATGATCAACCCTCTGATTCAAACAGCTTATGTCCAGAGCAGAATTCATGCAATAAATCCACACTCATTGAAAGTGTAGACCAACAAGTCAAAAAGAGAACTTTAAAATCAACCCAAGAAAAGACAGTTTCTTATAAGCACACTAAGAACAGAATTCTCTACAAAACAAAGGTCAGAAGACTTCTTCACAATACTGAGGAAAAATAACTGCCAACCTAGAATTCTACACCCAGATAATATTTCAAAAGAGAGAGTGAAATAAAGAATTTTTTTCAGACAAATAAACATTCACAAACCTTCACTGACAGAATTACTAAAAGATGCCTTTGACTAAAGAAGAAATTTAAACCAGAAGGAAGTAACAGGATACACAGAAGTAACGGTAAGCAAAGAAACTGGTAAACATGTGGATCAACTGAAAAAGGTGTCAACTGTAAAAATTACAAGGACAACAAGTCTCTAATATGTGTAGAAAGTTAAAAAAAAAAAAGGCAGGAGTGGTGATACTAATATAAGATAAAGCAGAATCTAATATCAAAAGCTTAGAACAGAATGAAGATGTATCCTATGTTATGGCAAAAGGTATCACCAATAAATAAGATACATTCATAAACATTTACACACAAAACAACATAAAGGTAAAATACACAACATTCATGTCAAAAATGTTAATCAGGAGAAGCAAAATGCGAAGACACGGCATTATACTGTATCGTGAACAAGCAGGAATATATGAATTCTACCTCGTCTGATACCAAGCGAGCCCTGCTTTCTCTTTATCTGAATTTGCCTGGTCTATCTTTTCCAGTCCTTTTATTTTTAGCCTTTCGAAACCTCTTCATTTTAGGTGTATCTCTGAATCTTGCTTTGCTAGTCAACCTGAAAAACTTTTAAAAATAGGTTAATTAAGCCCATTTACATACATTAATAAAGTCTATATGGTTGGCATCAGCTTTGCCTGATTTTTAACCTTATATTTAAAACACCTACACACATACACAAAGTCTTTTCGTATGTGGGCTGCAGTCTCTGCTTGCCTGTACTCTCTCCGCATTTCTTTGTGTATGGAGGCAGGATTTTGGTTCTAGTTACTTATTTTACATTGTTACTTTGTATAACCCCTGTTCTGCCACACGCCCAGCTGGGTGAGCAGTGCAGGACAGGTTGCCGAGAGATGGAAGAAAAGACCCGGAGACAGCAAACGAGACATACAGGTTTATTGGGGAGTTACTTAGAGGGAAGGTCCAGTGGCAGCCGGTTGGACATAGATCTGCGCACCGCTACCACCCCCTGAGAGAAGCTTGCTTAAGAAGGCAGAGAAACAAAGGCTGCGTACTTGCCAAGGGGGACTGTCCCTGTATGACCTGCATCCCAAGGACCAGAGCCCCCATCCCCAACCCCCGACCCCCAGAGGGCCTCCGTGTTCCCTCAGACCACGAGGGTCTCTGTGCTATCTCACGAGAAAACAGCTGGCTTAGCCAAGTCCAGGACTGTTATCATCACTAGTGCTGGAGTGTAACCCAGACAAGGAGTCTCAAAGACACATGGTTTAAAGGGCTCGTAGGCTAGTGCCCCTACACTCCCTTAGTAACCTCTTCTTTTAGATATTATTACCTCACCATGAGCAATAATGCAATTAGCTAATAACTGCTTCTTCCTCCCTCCTTTGTTCTGCCCGAATCATCAATTTTAGTACCTAGTATTAATCTGGTGTTAATCTTAATAGTCTTAAATAAACTTAACCTTCTACTACCTGCTCTGTCAGTTTCAAGAGACATATTGTTACTCCTAGCTAATACCAATGTGACAATTAAGAAGCTTATTCTACTCTTCCCTCATCTTCTCCCACTTATTTTTTTAGCTGTATGATTCTATATAACTAGAACATGTAACACTTATGTATTAATTTGCCCCCCTGATCGCCATCCTTTAGTTTTAGTTTTACATTTAAATATAGTCAGTGTTCACCCCTAGAATTTATGAAAAGCTTTGCCAATCATTTTATAGTTTTTGGAAGCTCATTTTCCAGTAAACTCCCATGAAAGGGCTCATGGGGTCAATGTTCCCAGAGTTCTTGCAAATTCAAAACTATTTGTCTGTGCCCTTTATATTTAAAGGACAATTATCTAAATATAGGATGCATGGTTCACATAGTAAGTACATTAAAAACATTGAGGTTCCAGCTCCAGGTAAAGTAAGCACACACCATCCTCTGTTTCCCACTGATCGCAGCCATAAGACCTGATGGAATGCATGGAATAGACCACTTGAAAACTCTGAAAAGTAAAATAGCAAGCAGACTGGGGAAGAACAATATAATTCAAAGTACCACCAAAATGGCAGTAGTTTATTATTTTTTCCTCTTCAGTATCCCCCAGCCAAAACTCAATACAACCCAAAACCCAAAGTTGAGCATTCATGCAGACAGACAGAAAGAGCCCAGGGGAAGCCCTCCAGTTCTGGCTCAAGGATTTAGAAACAGGCTTCCTAATGCCCAAAGAGAGTGAGGAAACCCCACTGTTTTTTCTTTTGGATTTCTTTCTCTTCTCTCCATTCTTTCACACTCCAGCCCCCAAGCAACACCATAGCAGCAGGAGCAACAGAAGCAGGCAAGGCATATAAGAAACTTCATTTCTGATAGCAGGAGCTTGGTCCCAAGAGGGCAGAGCAAAGCCTTGTTGCTGATTCTCTCTCTGTCCTCCCACTGCATGGCCTCTATGCAAGTGTAGCTACAGGAAGTACGCAACAAAGCAAGGTAAAGCCCCAGCATTCTTCGAGGATTGAATAAAGGAAGCCCCAGGGAAACAGAAAACACCAGGAAGATCACAGAGGAGGAGCAGCTAGAGAAAGAGGTCCCTGAAATTTGTTTATGAACTCATGGGCTCATCCTTGAGGTGGGCACGTGTAGATACGATCCTAAACAGAATGTACGAACTTTGGGAGCAGAAATACAGGATGGATCACCACACAAGAGCCAGATTGGCCACTGGCTGGCACATGTGCAGGACAGATCTGAGCAGCACTGCAAAGACGTTGAAAACTGAACTGACATTAGAACCACAACCTACACACGGCTGGTCAGAACTTCTGGTCTAAACTCAAGAGGATGGATAGCCTGCTAAAACAAAAATATCAACAATCTCCATAGGATTTAAACAATATCCAGAGACTCACAACATAATATTCAAAATGTCCAGGATACAATCCAAAATTACTTGGCGTACAAAGAATCAGGAAAATGTCAACTTCCATGGGAAAACACAATCAATGATAGATTTCGGAATTATCACACAAAGATTTAAAAGCAGCAATAATAAAAATGCTCCAATAAGTAACGGTAAATCTTTTGGAAATGAATGAAAAACTACAAAAACTAAAGAAAAAAATAGGAGATATGAAGGAGAACCAGATGTAAATTTTTAAAACTGAAAAATGTAATAACCAAAGTAAAAAACTCAGGAGATGAGTTTAATAGCTGAATGGAGATGACAGGAGAAAAAGTCAGTCAAGTCATGTGGGAGCAACAATTTAAATCGCCATGGATTTCTCATCAGAAAACATGGAGGACAGAAGGAATTGGAACAACATTTTTTTTTTAATTTTTTGTTTATTGCAGTAACGTTGGTTTACAACATTGTATAAATTTCAGGTGTACATCATACTTCTATTTCTGCATAGATTACATCATGTTCACCACCCAAATACTAATTACAACCCATCACCACACATATGCCGAATTATCCCTTTCGCCCTCCTCCATCCCTGCTTCCCCTCTGGTAACTATCAATCCAATCTCTGTCTCTATGTGTTTGTCTATTGTTGTTATCATCTACTACTTAATGAAGGAAATCACAACGGTATTCGACCTTCTCCCTCTGACTTATTTCACTTTGTTTAATACCCTCAATGTCCATCCACGTTGTCACAAATGGCTGGATTTCATCGTTTCTTATGGCTAGGTAGTATTCCATTGTGTATATATACCACATCTTCTTTATCCATTCTTCCCTTGATGGGCACTTAGGTCACTTTCAAGTCTTGGCTATTGTGAATAATGCTGTAATGAACACAGGGGTGCATGTATCTTTACGCATTGGTGTTTTCATGTTCTTTGGATAAATACCCAGCACTGCAATAGCTGGATCATATGGTGGTTCTATCCTTAATTTTTTGAGGAATCTCCATACTGTTTTCCATAGTGGCTGCACAAGTTTGCACTCCCATCGGCACGGTATGAGAGTTCCCTTCTCTCCACATCCTTTCCAACACATGTTGTTTCCTGTCTTGTTAATTATAGGCATTCTGACGGGCGTGAGGTGATATCGCATTGTAGTTTTGATTTGCATTTCCCTGATAGTTAATGATGTTGAACATCTTTTCATGTGTCTGTTGGCCATCTGTATATCTTCTTTGGAGAAATGTCTGTTTGGGTCTTTTCCCATTTTTTAATTGGGGTGTTAGTTTTGTTGTTGTTGAGATGCATGAGTTCTTTGTATATTTTGGAGATTAAGCCCTTATCAGATGTATGGTTTGCAAACATCTTCTCCCAACTGTTAAGTTGTCTTTTCGTTTTGTTGATGGTTTCCTTTGCTGTGCAGAAGCTTTTTAGTTTGATGTAGTCCCATTTGTTTATTTTTTCTATTGTTTCTCTTGCCTGGTCAGACATAGTACTTGAAAATATGTTGCTAAGACCGATGTTGAAGAGCGTACTGCCTATGTTTTCTTCTAGAAGTTTCATAGTTTCAGATCTTACATTCAAGTTTTTAATCCATTTGAAGTTAATTTTTGTGTATGGTGTAAGGTGAGGGTCTAGTTTCATTTCTTTGCATGTGGCTATCCAGTTTTCCCAACACCCTTTGTTGAAGAGACTTTCTTTTCTCCATTGTATATTCTTGGCTACTTTGTCAAAGATTAGATGTCCATAGATGTGTGGGTTTATTTCTGGGCTTTCGATTCTATTCCATGGATCTGTGTGTCTGTTTTTGTGCCAGTACCATGCTGTTTTGGTTTCTAAAGCTTTGTAGTATATTTTGAAATCAGGGAGTGTGATATCTCCAGCTTTATTCTTTTTTCTCAGGATTCCTTTAGCTATTCGGGGTCTTCTGTTGTTCCATATACATTTTAGGATTCTTTGTTCTATTTCTGTGAAAAATGTTGTTGGAACTTTGATAGGGATTGCATTGAATCTATAGATTGCTTTAGGAAGTATGGACATCTTAACTATGTTAATTCTTCCAATCCAAGAGCACGGAATATCTTTCCATTTCTTTGTGTCGTCTTCAATTTCTTTCAGCAATGTTTTATAGTTTTCGGTGTACAGATCTTTCATCTTTTTGGTTAAGTTTATTTCTAGGTATTTTATTCTTTGTGTTGCAGTAGTAAATGGGACTGTATTCTTAATTTCTCTTTCTGCTACTTCGTTGTTAGTGTATAGAAATTCAACTGATTTTTGTATGTTGATTTTGTATCCTGCAACTTTACCGTATTCGTTTATTACTTCTAAAAGTTTTTTGGTGGATTCTTTAGGGTTTTCTACATATAAAATCATGTCATCTGCAAATAGTGACAGTCTCACTTCTTCCTTTCCAATTTGGATCCCTTTTATTTCTTTTTCTTGCCTGATTGCTCTGGCTAGGACTTCCAGTAGTATGTCAAATAGGAGTGGTGAGAGTGGGCATCCTTGTCTGGTTCCTGTCCTTAGAGGGATAGCTTTCAGTTTTTCACCATTGAGGATGATATTAGCTGTGGGTTTGCCATATATGGCCTTTATTATGTTGAGGTACTTTCCTTCTATACCCATTTTATTCAGAGTTGTTATCATAAATGGATACTGTATCTTGTCAAATGCTTTCTCTGCATCTATTGAGATGAGCATGTGACTTTTATTCTTCATTTTATTAATGTGGTGTCTTATGTTGATTGATTTGCGAATGTTGAACCATCCCTGCATACCTGGAATAAATCCCACTTGATCATGGTGTATAATCTTTTTAACGTATTGTTGTATGTGATTTGCTAGTATTTTGTTGAGTATTTTTGCATCGATGTTCATCAGTGATATTGGCCTGTAATTTTCTCTTTTTGTGTTGTCCTTGTCTGGTTTTAGTATCAGGGTAATGTCGGCTTCATAGAATGAGTTAGGGAGCTTCCCCCCTCCTCAATTTTTTGGAAGAGTTTGAGAAGGACAGGTATTAAGTCTTCTTTGACTGTTTGGTAGAATTCACCAGGAAAGCCGTCTGGTCCTGGACTTTTATTTTTGGGGAGGTTTTTGATTACTGTTTCAATCTCCTTACTGGTGATTGGTCTATTCAAATTCTCTACATCTTCTTGATCCAGTTTTGGAAGGTTATATGATTTTAAGAATTTATCCATTTCTTCCAGATTGTTGAATTGGTTGTCATATAGCTTTTCGTAGTATTCTCTTATAATCTTTTGTATTTCTGAGGTGTCTGTTGTAATTTCTCCTCTTTCATTTCTGATTTTACTTATTTGTGCCTTCTCTCTTTTTTTCTTGGTGAGTCTAGCTAAAGGTTTGTCAATTTCGTTTATCTTTTCAAAGAACCAGCTCTTGGTTTTATTAATTTTTTTATTGTGTTTTTAGTCTCTATTTCATTTATTTCTGCTCTGATTTTTATTATTTCCCTTCTTCTACTGATTTTGGGCTTTGTTTGTTCTTCTTTTTCCAGTTCATTTAGGTGCACTGTTAGATGATTTATTTGAGATTTTTCTTGTTTGTTGAGATACGCCTGTATTGCTATAAACTTCCCTCTTAGAACCGCTTTTGCTGTATCCCATAAATTCTGGCATGTCGTATTTTCATTTTCATTTGTCTCCAGGTATTTTTTGATTTCTCCTTTGATTCCTTTGTTGACCCAATCATTGTTCAGTAGCATTTTGTTTAATCTCCACATATTTGTGGCTTTTCTGATTTTCTTCCTAGAACTGATTTCTAGTTTCATACCGTTGTGGTCAGAAAAGATGCTTGGTATTATTTCAATCTTCTTAAATTTATGGAGACTTGTTTTGTGGCCTAATATGTGATCAATCCTGGAGAATGTTCCATGTGCATTTGAAAAGAACGTGTATGCTTAGGTTTTCGGATGGAATGCTCTGTATATATCTACTAGGTCCATCTGATGTAGTGTGTCATTTAAGGCCAGTGTTTCCTTATTGATCTTCTGTTTGGATGATCTATCCGTTGGTGTAAGTGGACTGTTAAAGTCCCCTACTATTATTGTGTCACTGTCTATTTCTCTTTTTATGTCTGTTAATAATTGCTTTATATATTTAGGTACACCTACATTGGGTGCGTAGATATTTACAAGTGTTGTATCCTCTTGTTGGATTGTGGAACAACATTTTTAATAGCTGAAAGAAAAGAACTGTCAACTCAGTATTCTATTTCCAGTGAAAATGCTCTTCAGGAACAAAGGTGAAATATAGGCAACCTAAGGTAAAAAAAAAACTAAGAGAATTTGTTGACAGCAGACTTACCCTGAAAACACTGCTATAGGAAATTGTTCAGACAGAAGGCAAATGATATCAAAAGAAAACTTGGAATATCAGGAATGAAGGACAACTAAAAGAAATGGTAAATATAATAACATACTCTTCTCCCATTGAGTTCTTTAAAGTAAAAGTATGACACTGAAAGGGTTTTCAATGTATGTAGATGTAATATATAAGATAACTTATATAAGATGTAATATATAAGACAATTACAACATGAATGAGGGAATTAAATGGTGATAAAGTTTCTATATTCCACTTGCAGTTGTAAAATAATGATTCTAGGTAGACAGTGAAAAGTTAAGTACACATATTGTAATCTATGGAGCAACTGCTAAGAAGACTCTACAAAGAACAGTCAAAAAATCAATAGATGAATTAAAATGTAGTGATAAAAAAGATTCCAAATAAAACAAAAGAAGGCAGAAAATGGGAAACAGATAAACAAAAAAGAGAGGGAACAAAAAGAAGAAAAAAGGTAAATCTAAATTAAAATATATCAATAATTACATTAAATATAAATGGTCTAACATCAACTAAAAGACAGAGACTGGTAGAGTGGATTTTAAAAAAAGATCCACCTATATGCTGTCTACAAGGAACTCACCAAAAATATGATATAGGCAAGTTAAAAGTGAAAATA
The DNA here is from genome assembly GCF_020826845.1 of Diceros bicornis minor. Taxonomy (NCBI): domain Eukaryota; kingdom Metazoa; phylum Chordata; class Mammalia; order Perissodactyla; family Rhinocerotidae; genus Diceros; species Diceros bicornis. The sequence continues at coordinate 79,473,033 of NC_080744.1, forward strand.
TGGGGAAAGATATAGCATGAAACAATAATCAAAGGAAGGCTGGAGTGGCTATAATAACATCAGACAAATTAGACTTCAGAGCAAAAAAATAAAATTACCATGGATAAAAAAGGACATTACATTATAATAAAAGGGTGAATTCACAAAGAAGACATACAATCCTAAATGTGTATGTACCTAAAAACAGAACACCAAAAAAGATAAAGCAAAACTGACAAAGCTGAAAGGAGAAATAGAGAAATCCAGAATTACAGTTATAGACTTCAGTATTCTCTCAGTAACAGAACTAGTGGATAAAAATAATCAAGAATACACAAGAACTAAACAATGCCATTAAAAAACACAGGAATGTATATGTGTGTGAATATACGTAGGTATATGAGTGTGTGTGTGTGTATATATATACAGTGTATATCTATCTATAGATAGATATATAGATATAGAAATAGATGATATAGATACAGATATAGATACAGGTATAGATATAGATATAGATATAGATATAGATATAGATATAGATATAGATATAGATATAGATATAGATATAATCTCCTAGCCACGTCCACTGAGAGGGCCTCGAAGCAAAGATCTCACCCAGCAACGACGACACTGAGCTCCTTGGAGAAATGGCAGATTCCAGGGCTGGGGCAAAAAGTACAAGATGAGCCTGGAACATCTTTTGTCAGAAAGTCAGGAAATGCACAGGGTATGATGGGGACGTGTTGGGGACAATTTGAACTTCAAAACAAATAATGATAATACATAAATAAAATAGGTAATCATGCATCTATATTGATACAAACTTTAAAATGAATACATAAGTAAATAAAATAGAAAAGAAAGGAAAGAAGGGAAAGCTCTTCTTACAGTAGAGTAACAGCTAATAAATGTAGAAGGATGACATAAATAGAAACATGATTTGGCAACCATCACAGAGGTGTCTAATTCAGGTGGAAATCATCAATGGATGCTAAAGCCAATGGGTAGAAGTTTGATCATGAACAGGATATTGGCATCACCTCAGAATACCTCCCCTTGAAATATAATCAAAGGGGAAATGGTGAATTTAAGATGATTACACCTAGCTGACAGCAACAAGATCAGGCCATCAAGGTTAATATCACCAGTGGTGGGATGGGTCAACATCAAATTTCTCCCGATGCTCACTGAGAAGAAACAGCATCATTTCTGGGATAGTCCTACCAAGAATGCATGACCTGAGTTTGGCCATGAGGATAAACCAGATGGACTCAGGTTCAGAGTCATCCTATAGAATATAAGCCTCCTACTCTTTGAAAATATGGAAAACATGAAACAGAGGAAGATTGAGGAGAGTGAAGAGATATAAGACACACACATATTCCTGGATAGGATCCTGGGCCAGAAAAGGAAAAGAAACACTATTTGAAAAGTTGGTGAAGTTGGAATAGGTTCATGAATTGGATGACAACATTAGTCCAGTGTTGAGTTCCTAACTTGGAGGAGTTTATGTTGGTTACATAGAAGAGTGTCCTTGACTGGGGGAAATAACACTGAAGTTTTGAGTGGTGACAGGACATCATGTCTGCAGCTTTCTCCCAAAAGGTCAAGAAAAAGACTAATGATAATGGATTTTTTTTTTTTTGAGAAAGCATGTATACACAAGTGCAAGCCATTGGGCAAATTACAATTAGGGAACTTAAGTGAAGAAATATAAGAGTTCTTAGTTCTGTTCTATAATTTTTCTGCAAGTTAGAAATCATTTCAAAATTTTTCAAAAAAAATATTTTTTTAAATACTGCTACACTGTTTTCTAGCCTGGAATTTGGCTATGAGAATTCCAATGCACAATATCTAGAAGTGACCGGGAGTTTTTATCTGGATGCCAAATGGATTTTTTACCTTATCTTTAAAAACCATTATTTTACAGGGATATGTCTCAGTGTTGATTATTCTGCATTCATATTTTTCCTGGTTATACAGTGTATCCTTTCAGGTTGTCTTCTATTTTAGAAAAGTTTTCTTGCATTATAGCTCTAAATATTTATTTTATTTCATTGTTTTGCTCTTCCTTTTCTAGACACTCTACTTATACATATATTGGATCTCCTCTGCCTAGCTCCTATATTTATTACTTTCTAATTCATTTTACCCCTTTATTTATTTGTTGGTGGGGTGTTTTTTTTTCCATTTTTCTCCTTTTCATCCTCTTTTTTTACTTTTGTACTTTCCATGACATCAATTTGCTCTTTTGTTCCTTCTAACTTTGCTCTTGTGTTCCTTCTAACTTGGTCTTCCTTTCTGACATTCCTTTTTGCTAATTCTTTCCTAACATCTATTCTTATTTCATAATTTTCTGTTATCTAGCCACATCCTTTGTAGTTTTTAAATTTCTGATTTTCTGCTCTTTCAAAACTTTTTTCTTTTAGCTTATGTTGAAATATTTTTCTGTAGTACCATTATGTTCATTTTCATCATTTTTCTTTTGAATCAATTTTGCACAAGGTTGGATCATATTCCTGTTTTGCTCCCCATGTTTAAATGAGGCAGATTTTCCTGATGTATTAGGAGAAAGCTCCCTGGAATAGGGGGATAGGCTAGGACCACTTTCCCAGCTGGGTTCTACTGATCTGTAAAAGACCCAAAATATGAGCTGTCTATGTATCCACCTATTTCTTTCTTAGAGTCAAGTCCAGGACCTTTGTAAAGCTTGAGAAGATTTCTCTCCTCAAGCCACTTGCTCCAGCTCTAGACCTCGAACGTCCTTATTTTCCAAGGCTGTGCTCTCAGCTCTGGATGTTCTCTTTTGCTATTGGGAACAGTTTCTGAGAGCTCTTTCCTTGAGGCTCCCCCGCTAACCTGCACCATCTGAACCTACTCTCTCTTGCCATCTGTGTTCCTGTCCTGCTCAATTTGGCTTATGTTTCCAGTCATTTCTGCTCAGGGTGAGGCTCTGTCCTTCTAGAAGGGAGGACTTACTGTGCATTTCTAAGATTCTCCAAGGCTTATGCCACCACATCCCCATGCAGTTTGTTGTTCTCACCTATAATTAGAAACCTGAGAGGACCTTTCCATTTTGCCAGTTGCTCTCTGATCTGCCCCTCAGGCCTCCACCCCACTTATAGGGGTAACTCATGGTGATTTTTGGTTCCCACAGCCTGTCGATAGTTCCCTTTCACTTCCCATCACTCCCCCGCCACCACTGCTGTTCTTCTGCAGGTCCTACTGCTGCTGGTGGTTTGGGCACATCCACCTATGTCCTGATTCATCCAGGGTTGCCCAGCACTTTTGCTAACCGTGTCGTCCCTGAGTTTGTTCTATGGTTATCTTGTTGATTGGTTTAGTTTTCAAGAGGAATTTAGGGGAGACTGAAAGACTACTCTGCCACCATGAACACATCCCCATAAAACATTTCCTGAAAGATATAAAACAAAGGACAAATAAATGAAGACACAAACCATGTTCCTGAATTGGAAGATTTAATATTATAAAATTGTCAGTACTTCCAAAATTGATCCATAAATGTAATGCAATTCCAATCCAAATCCTAAGAAGGTCTTACCAAAAACTAGACACGGATATTTTAAAGTTCATATGGAAGAACATCTAAGGCACTTTTGAAAAAAGAAAACGGTGTGGAGGGACATGCCTTATCAGATAGTGAAACTCACCATGAAGTTACCGTAATCAAAATAATGTGGTATTGGCTCCAAAATAGACAATTAAGAGAGTAAAACTGAATAGAGCCCAAAAACACAACCACATGTACATAGGAACTTTGTCCAAAAGCAAATAAAGTTAGGGCCTTTTGGAGCCTAATAACACTGTATGCAAAATAAATTCTGGATGAATTAAAATTTGAATGTAAAAAATAAAATGAAAGCTTTAGAAAGAAATTTTTTAAGTATAATTGATATACAATATCCTATTAGTTTCAGGTGTACATCATAGTGATTTGATGTCTACATACATTATGAAACGATCACCACTATAAGTCTAGTAACCATCTGTCACCATACAAAGTTATTACAATATTATTAACTATATTCCCTATGCTGTACATTACATCTTGTAACTTATTTTATAACTGGAATTTTGTACCTCTTAATCCTCTTCACCTATTTTGACCTTCCCCCACCCCCTCCCACTTCTGATGACCACCAGTTTGTTTCCTGTATCTATGAGTCTGTTTCTGTTTTGTTTTGTTTGTTTCTTTGTTTTGTTTTTTAGATTCCTCATATAAGTGAAATCATATGATATTTGTCTTTCTCAGTCTGACTTATCTCACTTAGCATAATACCTTCTCGGTCCATCCACGTTGTTGCAACTGGCAAGATTTCATTCTTTTTTATGGCTAATATTCCATTGTGCATATATATATTATATATACCACATCTTCTTTATCCATTTTTCCATGAATAGACACTTACGTTGCTTTCATATGATGGCTAACACTGCAGTGAACATAGCGGTGCACATATCTCTTTGAATTAGTGTTTTCATTTTCTTCAGATAAATACCCAGAAGAGGAATTGCTGGATTGTATTAGAAAGAAATTTAAAAGGATATTTCTATGACCTGTCTAATGACAACCTTCTTAACTAAGAGAAAAAAAACCCAGAAACTGTAAAAGAGAAAACTAACAGATTTGACTACATAAAAAATTTTAAAATTTTCCATATGGCAAGACATCGAAAATTAAGCCAAACGAAAAATGCAAAACTGCAAGAAAATAATTGCAACATATAAGAGAAGTAACCACAGAAATTCAGATCAAATGAAAACAATAAGATCTTTTTTCTTCCATCAGATGAATAAAAATGTTAAGACTGCTAACATCCTGTGCTGTTAAGAAGGTAGCAAAAGGGCACCATCATGTATTGCTTCTATGGGCAGGAATGCCTACTATCTTGTGTGGAAATTAATCCAACAATACTAATGAAATTCCAAATTTGAATACCCTTTGACTAGCAATTCTGCTTTGGGGAATTTATGCTCAGAAAACAAGCACTGGCATCTAAGGCGAGATAGGCAGAATTGTTTGTAGGGACACAGAACTGATGCAACCGGAATATTCCCATCAGGAGAATAACTGAATACGTTATAACAATTCATACTGTGGATTCTTACACAGTCATTAAAAATAATAGGAATAATAATAATAGGTTATGCTGTGAATATTTATTATACACTAAATAAAAAAAGAATTCAGAGACTAAGGTGTGTGGTATAATCTTTTTTGTAAATTTTTTTAAAAGAAAAGAAATATATTTCGCACATACATATAAATTTTAATATTTTTGTGATCGTAAAGGAAAGCATGAGAGGACCACATTAACCAACAGTGGTAATGTCGGTTACTTATGGGTACAGAATTGGGATAGAAGAAGGCGCTGTTGTCATTTTTGTTTTGTACACTTCTTTGTTTTCAGTTATTGCAACAAGCACATATTGCTTTTAGATGAAAAAATCCAATGGTGTTGCTTTCAAAGAAACAAACATACACATACACACACACACACATACACACACACACACACACAGGCAGCTCCCAATGACTCTGTCTTTACCAACACATGTAACTGGCAACGTGGATAATTCACAATGTACTTATTTGTCTCTGAAGTCCTGGGCATTCATAAAATTTCAAAGAAATATAATGAAGATGCTCTATCAAAGGGTAACTATTCAAGACCTCCACCCAGCTCTGTTAGTCTTCTAAAGTGTTCAGACAGATCGTCATCTCTCAAAGCAGGCCAAGCATTCACCCACGAGGGAGCGGATCCACCTCCTAACTCCTAGCTGGATGACAGGGACCCAAGACAGGAAGACCATTTGAAGGCGGTTCTCAAATTACTGAATTCGTAGCTGCTCCCTCCAGCCAGATCTGCTACCCCCTCGCCTGTCTCCAACTTTGCCAAGATGCTTCCCTACCCCCGCCCAACTCGAGGTCCTTAAACATCCTCAACTTCCCTGATGTAATGACTCCCCAAAGTTCTCTTGGATCTTCACCTTTCCACGCATGTTTGTCTTTTACTCTTTACACTGTGTTTATGTCACCCTCTTCTGCCTCTGCCTTGGGGGCAATTAATGTAATGGTTAGGAGTGTGGCCTCTAAAGTCAGAGCAACTAAGGTCAAACCTGACATTGGCCACTTCCTAGCTGAGCGACCTTGGGCAAGTGTGATGCTTAATTTTATGTGTCCACTTGACTGGGCTTAAAGGATGCCTAGATAGCTGGTAAAAACGTTGGTTCTGGGTGTGTCTGGGAGGGTGTCTCTAGAAGAGATTAGCACTTGAATCAGTAGACTGAGTAAAGAAGATGGCCCTCCCCAGTGTGGGTGGACATCATCCAAACCTTTGAAGGCCTGAATAGAACAAAAAGGTGGAGGAAGGGCGAATTCCCTCTCTGACTGAGCTGAGACATCCATCTTCTCCTGGTTCTCAGGCTTTCAGACTCAGACCAGGATTTATACCATTGGCCCCCCAGTTCTTGAGCCTTTGGACTCGGACTGAATTACACCACCAGCTTTCCTGGGTCTCCAGCTTGCAGACGGCATACCAAGGGACTTCTCTGCCTCCATATCATGTGAGCCAATTCCTCTAATAAATCTCTTATATATATCTATATATATACCTTATTGGTTCTGTTTCTCTGGAGATCCCTGACTAATATAGCAAGTTACTTAATCCCTCTTCAGCTCAGTGTACTCAACGGAAGCTGCCAAGACTTCTCACAGCTTAGGCACAGCACTGAAACAGCCTCAGCTCCGCGGCATTCTAACTACCTAAGGAAGTCAGAGGCCCAGTCCAAATTCAAGTGGAGGGAATCGCACACAAGTGTGAGCACCAGGGGCCAACGATGGAACGTGCTATCTCACCATGTAAAAACACTCAGCTTAACGTCTGGCACACAGTACGTGCTCAACAAATATGAGCTACTTTTCTTAGGTATTATTTTTTTTCTTAAATAGAAGAGCATTCTTTTTACATTGGTTCTTCATCATGTACACACCACAGAGAAAGCCCAGAAACCTAGAGATTGCAAAGAGCCCACATAATTCATTTCAGAAGATGCAGAGGAACCCGAGTGTGGCCCTAAACCCTACACAGCAGATTCCGGTATAAAGCCAGCTACCCTAGTCACCATTCTTAAATAAAAAATATCCTTGCAAGGGCGGTTTCCAAGTCTCAGAGGGCAGGCAGGCATATATATGGCAAGGGGTCAGCGTTACCCCTCACATCCACACTCACATGCAAACCTGTCCCAGCATAACTGGAACCAACCACCATTTCTGCAAAGGGCAGAGACAATATGTGAAAAACAGTATACACTGTTTTGAAAGAATTTTAAAGGTGCTTGTAGCAGATAAAGCTTGAAGAAAGAAAACAAGCCCATGAGAAAGTGGATACAAGCGTGGGAGGGCAGGAGAGGGACCAAGAGCAGAAGTTACCTTAAAATCTCTAAAATGCAAGCAGAATTTGTTTTGTTCATTGTTGTTCCCCTGAGCCTAGAGGAAGGTCTGCACAAAGCAGACATCTGTAGAATTATTGACTCCTGGGAAGTTAGAACTAAGAGGTTATAGTTGTTGAAAGGAATAACACTGGAAATGCAAACTGAAGTATTATTGTACATATTTATTTAACTGAGACTAAAATGGAATGAATGTACATTTTTCACATAAATAGCTTTTCCACCTTGTCCAATTGACGTTTTCTCTTTTAGGTTTACTATTAAAAGGCAGCTCTTTTTCCATGTACTTTGGGAGTACCAAAACCATCAGCTAAGGCTTAATAGAGAGAGGGGAGGCTAAGGGAGGAGCCAGAAGTGAACCTAACTTAGCAGTCTGCCACCTGTTGGCTTTTGTGAGCAAACATAAACCTCAGTGCCCATACCACAGGCGACATGAAAACAACGCAGGTTAAATAATGCTAAAAACTGAGCAACAGAGGTATGAACACTATATATAGTGGTCATTTGAATCCTGGCTCCCAGGTTCCTGCCTCCAACCTCCTCTCTCCAAACACTGTAGCCACACGTTCTGTTGTTCCTAATCAGCTCTCCAACACTCACCCTTGGTCTGAAATAAGCTTTGAAATTAATACCCTCATTAGGATGAAGCGCCACACCTGCATCGATCAGAGTGTCAGAGAGTCCGTTTTACTGAGATCTCATTTTAAAAGCCAGGCAATGGACTGAGAGAACAAAGACCGTTACAAAAGAATAACAACAACAACAAAGCAAAGCTGGACAGAATTTTTAAATTTCAAAACTCAAGAACAAACAGCAAACATTCATTACAAAGGCTTGGTTTGGATTTCCGAAGATGGAATTAAAACATACTGAGCTTACAGTTTAAGCCTATACGACGTACTTCAGCACCATAAACCGAACGTAGCTACAGATGTCAAGAGTTCTCAGAACAAGTGCCTCTCTTTATAAATATCTGCTTTGCATGTATTTTTCCCGTTTCCATATGTCCATTCTTCATTAATATAGGGGAAAAAAACAACTTTCATCAAAAGGCTATAAAATGCCAAAAAAATTAACTCTTGGAGACAATCACTTCCTTAAATAGAGATTTCCTGGTGGCTTTCTCCTACGGAAGTTTGTTAGTCACTGGCTTCTCTAATCTGGGGGTCAACAGCCTGAAAATCGGTCTCCCTCGAGGTCTGAAACTCAGAAAGCACGCCCCCTGGACGCTGGCTGCGGGTCTCCTGCCCAGTCCCACCGCCCACCCAGCACGCTGTCCGGGAGGACTGGGGAAACGCGAAGTCCTGGACGCCAAGTCGGTGAGTGGCCGCAGGGGGGCCGGCCGGTCTCCGCCGCCACAACTGACCCGCAACCCGACGGGACGCGCCCTGCGCCCCGGGTCCCCAGCTAAAGCCGCAGCAAAGGCGAGATGCGCGCGGAGCCGCAGCCCCGCACCCGGTTCGGATCCCACCTCCCCGCCTCGGTCACCGCCGCCTGGCTGGCTAGGTCCGCACCCAGCCCGGCCGAGGCGGATGCCCGGTCCCCAGAGCGCAGAGTCTCCGAGGGCCCAGCCACCGGCCCAGGCGTGGACCCCGCGGTCAGACGCGCCCGCTGCCCACCCTCACCCGGCGGTCCCTCCGGTCGCTGCGGGCTGGGCGGAGGGCGGGTGCCTGGCTTCTGTTTCCTCTAAGAAAAGTAACTCCGGGGATCAGCGCGATAGGAAAGGGAAAGCGATGCTTCAAGAGCGGTGAGTCGGGTCCCCGGAGTTATTCTGCCCGGAGTTTTGAACTGCACCCCGCGCTACAGCAGCTCGGCCTCGGGCGTTCGCGCCCGGAACTTGGCGCCCGCGGTGCCGTCCTGGGGGGCAGCGGCCCTCGGGCCCGTCGGCCCGCGCCCTCGCCCGGAGCACCGTCCGCGCCCGGCCGCAGACACTCACCGAGAAGCCGGCCCAGAAGGGGCAGGAGTGGCGGACGCGGGCCGAGGTGGTGAGCGCCAGCGCGGCGAAGCTCACGGCCACGATGAGGCATCCGAGCGCCATCTGCGTGGCCCCGAGCGCCAGCACGATGCGGGAGCGGCCCGGGCACTCGCGCAGGCGGGACAGGCTGCGGGGCAGCGCGGCGGGGCGCGGCGCGCGGGGACCGCCGGCCCGAGGCATCGCGCCGGGCGCCCGCACGGCTCGCCCCGCTCCCGCCCGGCCCCGGCGCGCGCCGCCGCCGCCGCCTCTCCTCACAGAGGGTCCGAGGCAAGTTGCTCCGGGTACGGGGACGGCCTCGCCGCGGGCCGCGGGGGCTGCGGCGGCCGCGCGCCGGGAGCGGGCCGGGCCGGGCGGGGAGCCAGGCGCCCGCAGCCCCTGCCCGCGCCCGCGCCCATGCCGCCGCCGCCGCCGCTCCGCAGGGCCGCCGCGCCGCCCGCCCGCCGGCCAGCCGCGCCGCGCTGCGCCCTCTCCCGCCCGCCCCGCGCGTTCCCCGGGCCGGGCGCGGGCGCGGGCGCGAGCCGCCGCCGCTGCCGCGTGCCGGGGGCGAGCCGCCGCTGTCCCCGGGCGCGAGCCCCGCTGCCGCGAGCCGGGCCGGGGCCGGGGCCAGAGCGCGAGCCGGGACCCGAGCTGGGCGGGGGCGGGTGGGCGCAGGTGTAGTTCCCGCGGCCGGGTCTCGGCGCTCGCACCTCCCGCCGGGGCGGCACCGGGTCCCGAGGAGGAGAGTGGAGACTGCGGGCGCGTCAAAGGCGAGGGCAGCAGCCTCCACGGCGGAGCCCTCGGCTGGCGGCGCTGAAGGGGCCTGGGAGCCCGGCCCGGGCCCGCCAAGCTGCAGGGGCCGAGCCGCCGGCCGAGCCCAGAGCCTGCCCTGGACGGTGGGAACTGAGGAGACAGCCCGGCAGAGCGGCGAGCGCAGAGGAGGTGAATTCCGAGCACTCTGCCCTAGGTGTGGTGGGCAGGCGCCGCTCTCGAATGCGGAATTCCAAGATGCAAGATACCGCTTTTCTGCAGTTCCAGAATTTCCCAAGCCATCCGCTGAGAACTTGGCCCTGGAGGACTCAGAATTTAAAACATTCCCAGTTCACAGATGGATGTCTTTTACCACCTTTCGTTTGCAGGGTTTTTGATACAAGTAAAAAGTTTGGGCTTAAAACAAATTGCGCAAAACGAATTTAAATGAACAATGTCATTAAGGACCTATTAAATCATCTCTACTCCCTTTTGTTTGTATAAGGTTTTAAATAACGGATTATTAGCTCCTTGGGGGTACCAAGAAAACCTGAAAGTTTTGATTGTCATAATTCGCTTTCTGGCCCTGTTGACGTGAGAGCTTCAAGACTGCAGGTGTTGAAAAAGGCTGTGTTGACATATTAAGAGACCCAAGAAGGAAGACCTTAGGAAGTCTGAAGGGATCAGACATAAAACGGCAAAGTTCATAGTAATAAAGGGAAATGGGGGTCATTTCCCGAGACCAGTCTTCCACAGCAGTATGGCAGAACTGAGGGAGTCCTCTGTGGGATGGGAAACACTGAAGAGTCTCGCCCCAAAATATCTCAGTTGCTGGTGCTTGAAATTTCACCGTTAGAGATATTGATTCCTTTGGGGCTTGACGAGGCTCTATTAAAATGCAAATTCCTCTTGAAGGGGCAACAGCTCAAGCCTTTATCAGCCAACACCTTAGCAGGGATGGGATTTATTTTCCAATTTAACGGGATGGCCAAGGGATGAACAAGAGGTGGGGAATTCCACAGATAAAGTGGCTGACCTCAAAACGCTGGCCTCTGGCCAACGCTGCCTTCGCCTCCAGTTCTTATCTATGACATGACTGAGCCTGAGGCCGGCATCTTTTAGAGCACTGGAGAACAAATTCAAATTTCCTAGAGACATCTTCTATCTAGAAATTTGCAGGGCAGCACTTTTTAAGGGCTTGGAACAATACCAAAGCAAGATCTTGGACTGCCAGGAAGTTGGGTTCCCACTATAGTCACCTCACTCCTTCATTGATTTATTCATTCCTCCAACCAAAGTTCACTAAAGGCTCTCGCAGCACCAGGCACTCTTAGGCTCTTAGCGTACATGAATGATCAAAACAGACAAAGCCCTGCCTTCTAGGGAGGAGGAGAGAAACAGACAATAAGCATAACAAATAAGCAAATTACATACAGGTTATTGACATTATGCAGTATTCAAAAAATATGTTAGACACCCACTGTGTGCCAGACACTGAGGATGTACGGATAAGCAAAAGCAGACAGACTTCCTGTACTCAGAGAACAGTCTAGTGGGGAGAATGGCAGCACACAGATAATTGCTCCAAGGCCAATGGCAACTGGGTTCAGTGTTATGGAGAATTCTATGATAAGGAGCTTTGAAAAGAGCTTTCTGACCACAATGTAGAAAATAGAAAATCCACCCAAGTGGATATAGAGAGTTCACATGCTGTTGCTGTCATCTAGGCAAGAGGTGACAGTGTTTGGGATTAAAGTGGAGATGGTGGAGATATCCAGAACTGGATGGATTTGGGAGATGTCAGTGATGAATTAAATATGGACCAAATGTAGGGGGGTTTGTGAGCTAGTTGGCACATCGTGGGGAGAGTCACCAAGTGTTGGAAACCTCCAGTGAACTTCCATTTATGTATTAGATGTGATTCCAAAATATATGTGGATCAATTCCTTCTATTTATGAATGGCATGGAGAGCGAGATCCAGGCAGCAGAGCAGGGGATTTTGGTATAGGTGGGTTAGGAGAGGGATCTACCTTCTCTGTGAAATTTAATTTGGGGGCAGAGAGAGAGACTGATCCAGAAATTAAAATTACTTTGCTGTTGGGTTTTTTTTGTTTTTTTGTGTGTGTGTGAGGAAGGTGTGTGAGGAAGGTTGGCATCCGATGCCAATCCTCCTCTTTTTGCTGAGGAAGATTGGCCCTGGGCTAACATCCGTGCCCATCTTCCTCTACTTTATATGGGACGCTGCCACAGCATGGCTTGACAAGCAGTGCATCCATGCGCACCAGGGATCTGAACCTGCAAACCCTGCGCTGCCGAAGCGGAGTGCACACACTTAACTGCTATGCCACCAGGCCGGCCTCTACTTTGCTGTTTTAAAAATCATTTCTTTATTTTAGAGAATTTAAAATTTCTATTGTATTAAATGAGGTAGCTAAAGTTACCTTTATAAACAGTTGGGATTTGGAGATATAAATAATTAAAGTGATTCAGTTTCCTGAAAGTGAATCATAAAGGAAAGGAGGGAGGGAGGGAAGGGGCTTAGCCCTAGTTCTGATCCTGACAACTCATTGACCCTCTTTCCTCCTCAGTGTTTTTCTCTTATAAAAGGCTTGTAATAATATATATGTCTCAGTGTGATGGGAGATTGTTGGAGACCTCTGGGACCAACTTACTGCAACTTTTTCTTCTCCCTAGACCAGATGAGACTAATAGACTGAGAACATTGCTCTTAAGGAAAGCATGGCAAGGTGGTTGAGCTTCTGAAAGGCAGGCTGCACGCCTGCTTGCATCAAGAGAAGATGAGTAACACGAAGGCCTCACTTACAGTGCCCTTGTTTCAGATTCTTGCTCTTTGCAACATGTACCTCTCCACAGATGGATGAGAAATAAATTCGTCTCTTTGTATCTTTTATGAGGTAGAAGAAAGTTGTACTTGGATCTCACAGTCTCCACCTCTGGAAAAGTGATAGTCATCAGAGTACCTCCACTTCCGGGAACAGCAGACTAGCACATTCTCCTGCTGAAGACAACTAAGAAGCCAAATGAAATATTTGTAAAATATATTCTTAAAAGTATCAAAGAATTATGGAGATAATGAGAGAACTCCAGGCCAAGATCCAGGAGGAGAAAGAATCCAGAGAGTTGTGTGCAGCACTTGGGCAGCTTCTGCCCTGGGCACTTATATTTCTGGCTCTAGCGGCTGCACAGTTAGAAAGATGAGTTTTGAGTCCAGGGCCTTCCAAGAGTGAGGACCCAGTACACCAGTCCTGTGCTTTGTGATGAAAGCCTGGATAGCTGTATCCCAGGAATAAGGGAATAAGCCAACCTTCCTGCTGGTTGCAGATGCCCAGAAATCCCAAACCCTGAATTTGGATTAAGGTAATCCTGCATTGCTCAGGCCGCTGGGAGCTGGCAAAAACAATAGAAAATCACCTCTGGATAATGATAACATCATCCTAGGCCTCAAATTATTTCTACAAATAGCATTTTAAAAGTTCACTTTCCTTTAATTTCCTCAACATGGTCAAAGGCATTTATGAAAAACGCACAGCTAACATGACACTCAGTGGTGAAAGACTAAAGGCTTTCCCCCAAGATCAGGAATAAGATAAGGATGTCCACATTCGACACTGTTATTCAGCATTGTACTAGATATTCTAGCCAGACCAATTAGATGAGAAAAAGAAATAAAAGTTATCCAAACTGGAAAGGAATAAGTAAAACTATCTCCATCTGCAGAACATTTTATAGAAAACCCCACAGAATCCACGAGAAAGTTACTAGAGGCAATAAATTCAGCAAACTTGCAGGACACAAGATCAACACACAAAAATCAATTGTGTTTCTACATACCGGTGTTGAACAATCTGAAGGGGGATTAATAAAGCAATCCCATTTACAGAAGCAACTAAAGGAATAAAACACCTTGGAAATTTAACCAAGGAGGTAAAAGACTTGTATACCAAAAATTACAAAACATTACTGAAAGAAATTAAAGAAGACCTAAATAAATGGAAAGATATCATGTTTATGGATAGGAGCACTTTATATTAAGATGTCAGTACCCGGAAGACTTTATATTAAGATGCTAATACCCAAAGTGTTCTACAGATTCAATGCAATCCCTATCAAAACTCCAACAGATATTTTTGAAGAAATGGAAAAGCCAATTCTCAAATTCATATGGAATTGCAATGGCCCCAAATAGCCATTCTTGAAAAAGAAGAACAAAGTTGGAAAGACTCACACATCCAGATTTCAAAAGTTACTACAAAGCTACAGTAATCAAAACAGTGTGATACAGGCATAAGGATAGACAGACGGTTGGAATAGAATCGAGAGTCCAGAAGTAAGTCCATCTATCTCAGACCAGTGGAGTTTTGACAAGAGTACCAAGTCCATTCAATGAGAAAAGAATAGTCTCTTCAACAGATAGGGCCGGGACGACTGGACTTTCACCTGCAAAAGAAAGAAGTTGGACCCCAACCTCACACTATATACAAAAATTAACTCAAAATGGATGAAAGACCTAAATATAAGAGTGAAAACCACAAAACTCTTAGAAGAAAACATAGGTATAAATCTTCATGACTTTAGATTTGGCTGTGGATTCTTAGATATGACACTAAAACTATGAGCAACAAAAGAAAAAATAGATAAATTATACTTCCTCAAAATTCAAATTTTTTGTGCATCAAAGAACACTATCAAGAAAGTGAAAAGATAAGCTATAGAATGGGAGGAATATTTGCAAATTATATATCTGATAAGGATTTAATATCCAGAACATATAAAGAACTCCTGCAACTCAAAAACAAAAAGATAAACAATCCAATTTTAAAATGGGCAAATGACTTAAATAGACATTTTTCCAAAGAAGATATACGAATGGCCAATAAGCACATGAAAAGATGCTCAACATTGCTAAATAGAGAAATGCAAATCAAAGCCACAATGTGATACTACTTGGCATCCATTAGGATGGCTATTATCAAAAAAAAAAAAAAAAGCAGAAAATAGCAAGTGTTGGCAAGGATATGGAGAAATTGGAACCCTTGTGTACTGTTAGTGGGAATGTAAAATGGTGCAGCCACTATGAAAAACAGTATGGAGATGCCTCAGAAAATTAAACATAGAATTACCATATCATCCAGCAATTCTGCTTCTGAGTGTATACCCAAAAGGATTGAAAGCAGGGACTCAAAGAGATATCTTCACTCCCAGGTTTATAGCAGCACCATTCACAATAGCCAAAAAGTAGAAACAACTGAAGTGTCCATCAACAGAAGAATGGATAAACAAAATGTGGTGTACATACATATATACAATGGAATATTAGTCAGTCTTAAAAAGGAAGGAAATTCTGACACATGCTACAACAAGGATGAGCCTTGAGGACATTATGAAATAAGCCAGTCACCAAAGGACAAATATTGTATGATTCTACTTATATGAGGTACCTAGAGTAGTCAAATACATAGAGACAGAAAATAGAATGGTGGTTGTCAGGGGCTGAGGGGGAGGGGGAATGGGGCGTTAGTGTTTAATGGGTGCAGAATTTCAATTCTGAAACAGTTCTGTGATGGATGGTGGTGATGGTTGCACAACAATGTGAGTGTACATAATGCCACAGAATTACACACTTAAAAATGGTTAAAATGGTAAATTTTAGATTATGTATATTTTTACCACAATAAGAAAAAAAACAATGTAATACCACTTCACATCCACTAGGATGGCTATAATAAAAAAAAAAAACTGCAAATAAGTGTTGGTGAGGATGTGAAGTAATTGGAACCCTTATTCACTGCTAGTGGGAATGTAAAATGGTAGATGGAACACAATCTGGCAGTTCCTCAAAACTGAACATAGAATTATCACATGACCCATAATTCCACTCCTAGCTATAGAATTGAAAAGCAGTGACTTGAACCTGTTCCCCAGTATCCTGTGGTCAACACCACTGGCTCTGAAGCACATTTGTTCAGATAATTGTAATTGGAGTGGTGGAGGCAGTGCGGGCATCTCTGGACTTCGACAGAGAGTAATGCATATATGGAAACTTTGACTTGTCTGTCCGTTGAGCTATAGAACGGCTATCTCATTGCCACCTGGGAATAAATTTAACCAAGGAGGCG
Organism: Diceros bicornis minor; assembly: GCF_020826845.1. Classification (NCBI taxonomy): domain Eukaryota; kingdom Metazoa; phylum Chordata; class Mammalia; order Perissodactyla; family Rhinocerotidae; genus Diceros; species Diceros bicornis. The sequence goes on from NC_080744.1 coordinate 79,489,324, forward strand.
AAAGACTTACACATTGAAAATTATAAAATATTGCTGAAAGAAATTACAGAAAACCTAAATAAATGAAAAGACACCATGTTCATGGATAGGAAGACAATATTGAGATGTCAATACCCAAAGTGTTCTACACTTAAATAAAATAATTAAAGGACAATTTAGTGCAGGGAGGGAAGAGATCTAATTTTGACAGGCCTCGAAACGCTTATAATACTTCATAGGTTCTGTGATGAGATTTAAATTAGACCGTGAATATATAAAAGTATTCGCAAACATTAAAGCCCTTTATGAATGCTGGGTGACACTATACCGTTAGTAAAAAGTTCCTTACAGACGGGAACACAGTTTCATTCATGCTTGCAATCCCCTAACACACTTGGCGCAGTCCTTATCAGATAGTGGTATTCAATTACTATTTATTCAATTGAATTCTGTATCCAGAACTCTATGTTAAAATTGAAGTTTTTAATGCTTCTGAGCTACTGACTAGAATTTTGTGAGAAGCCCCTGAGAAATAAATGATGCTGGATTACTCAGGCAGGGCAATGAGGCTAAGAAGTAAGTTCCACTTAAATTAACTCAACTAGCACTATTAAATCAGGTTATTAGAAACCTATATATTCTAATGATTTCATTAGAATAAGCAGTTATTCATATTCATACACACTGACTCAAACAAAATTATACATGAAAGAAGCATTTTGCCTTTAGGGAAATGTATCAAAATTATGAGTCAAGCCACATGAGAGTTGATCATTCTCATCCATCAACTAAACAGAAAATAATGGAGTAAAATTTATCATTTGATTTTGAAGTATGAGAGTCACCTTCAACTAGAACTCCTTGAATAGCTTCTTTTTTTTTTAAGAAACAAAAGTAAAACCCTTTGCTCACGGATAAATGGGAAGTCTCTGGAAAAATAAATATTAGGACTCACTAATCTTTAGTGTCAAAGATGTGATTGGTCCCATTTTTTACAGCAACAGCACATTGCTGAGACATAATTCTTAGGGGATATGTTGGCCTTTTTCATGCAAGTAAGCTGTATGCTGTATGCAAGTAAGTGGTAGCCCCAACCATCCAGCAAACCTGACTCCTCTCTCTGCTCTCTCCAGCCTGCTTCCCTAGCCCTCTGCTCCAGCAAAACACTGGCCTTTGCTTTTTTAGCTTCTGGAAATTTGTGGGCCATTCCTGCTGAGAATGACCTACTTCATCACCTATGCAAACTTTATTTCTCCTTTAGGTCTTTTCTCACATGTAAAAGGCGGGCCAGCAGAGTAGCTAGGCGCAAATGCTGGTGTCAGACTGCCTTGGTTCAAGCCCCAGCTCCACTACTTCCTACTGAAGGTAGTAATAGTACCTGCCTATAAGCTCCTTGTGAGGAATAAATGATTTAATTTATTTATTGTACTGAGAACAGCACTAGCATCCAGCAAACACTAAACGCCCCTTATTTTCCTATTATTGTGACACTGCTCCTATATAAAAGCACTCCGGTTAGGTCAGCTTCTCCTGGCCCACACAGAGCAAGTGAGGTCAGAAAAGACCAAAAGGTAAGTTAAACACACAAGGTCTGCATCCAGAAGGTGAAGTTAAGTTAGGGCTCAAATGCCAAACCAAACCAAAATAGGAGGAAGGGTGAGCTTTAACACCGTTGGTAGGCTAAGAGCAGAGTACAAATGTCCAGCAGAGGTTGCTTGGTATCTGGAATCCATCTTCCAGGCCAGCATAGGGAAAAGCAAACTAAGCTGTTTGCTCAAATATAGTATAATAATGTTGAGGAGAGACTTCATAAGGAGTATTTCTTTGATTTTCCACAGTGCCCTGAATAGTGCCTTATTAGAATAAAAGCTATAGTAAGTATTTTTGTTTGATATTTATATGTCTTTCTTGAAATAAAGAATTTATATTTTTAATTTTTTTCTGACTTCATCTATCTATTCTATAAACATCTACTGAGTGATACTATGTGCAAGGCATTGCCCTAAACATGTAAAGATCAATAAGACCCTGTGCCAGACCTCATATTCCTTATGGATTAATTCCTGTCTATAATTCAAAAGGCATTATTGTAAGACCTTTATTAGTTCTAGTCTTCTAATTATATAATTATTTCAATAGCCTTAGAATAAATGGACTACATAATGAAACTTCAGAAATTATATACTGATTTAAATGTGGGGTCTGGACCAAAACTACTTTCTAGAATGTTCCAGACTTGATAATAATGATCCCCTAGCCTGGAAAGCATGTGTAAGGCCCTTTCCTACTCTTTTATCATAAAGATTAAGAAGAATTAGATTCTTAAGAAGGCTATTCAAAAAAGAGAATAAGGAGCAGAACATCCCTATAGACAATGAAAGCATTCCAGAAAGACATAACCACAAAATAGATCAAGACTGTAACCTACTCTTAGCAAACAAGGTGATAGACATTTAAAAACAATGCAAGACAAACATAAATCAAAATTATAAAAATACAGAAATGAAGGGACAGAACTCAAGAAAGAACTGGAAATAAAAAGAAAACTGTACTTGATAAGAGCATCTACAAAGAAACCCAAGGTTAACATCATACTTTATGGTGAAAGTCTGAGTTCTTTCCACCAAAGATCAGGAATAAAGTAAGGATGTCCATTCTCACTTTATTCAACATGATTTGGGAAGTTCTGGCCACTGCAATATGGCAAGAAAAATAAATAAGAGGCATATAAATTGGAAAGGAAGAAATAAAAGTGTGCCTATTTGCAGATGATATGATTGTCAGTGTAGAAAATCCCAAGGAATCTGCAAAAAGCTCCTAGAACTAGTCAGCGAGTTCAGCAGAGACACAGGATACAAGATTACCACACAAAAATCAATTGCATTTTTATAACTAGTAATGAACATGTAGAAACTGAAATTAAAAACAGAATACACAATACCATTTACAATCACTCCAAAGAAAATGAAGTACTTAGGTACATTTAACAAAAGAGATAAAGCATCTGTATGCCAAAATTACAAAATGATGATTATATTAGTCAGAGTTCTGTAGAGAAACAGAACCGACAGGGTGTGTGTGTGTGCGTGTGTGTGTGTAGAGAGAGAGAGAGAGAGAGATTTGTCTTAAGGAATTGGTTCACACAATTGTGGAGGCTCAGTAAGTCTGAAATCTGCAGGGTAGGCCAGCAGGCTGGAGACCTAGGGAAGAGTTGCAGTTCAAATCCAAAGGCAGTTTGCTGGCAGAATTCCTTCTTGCTTGGAGGAGGTCAGTCTTTGATCTAGTAAAGCCTTCAACTGATTGGATGAGGCCCACCCACAATATGAAAGGACACTTGCTTTACTCAAAGTTCACCAATTTAAATATTAATCTCATCCAAAAACACCTTCACAGAAACATCCAGAATAATGTTTGACCAAATATCCGAGCACGATGGCCCAGCCAAGTTGACACATAAAATTAACCATCACAATGATGAAGTAAGAAAAGATCTAAATAAATGGAGAGGCATGTTGTTTTCATGGACTGAAGGACAAGATATAGTAAAGATGTCAATTCTTCCTAAATTTCTCTATAGGTTTAATGAAATTCCTATCAAAATCCCAGCAAGGCGTTTTCTTAGACATCGACAAATTTATTTTTAGATTTATGTGAAAAGGCACAGGTCTTAGAATAGCTAAAACAATCTTGTCGTAGAGAATCGCTCTACTTAATATTGAAATTTATTATAGAGATATAGTAATCAAGATATTGCAGTTTTGGCAGAGGGATAAACACATAGATCAATGGAACTGAATAGAGAACTCAGAATAGACACAAAAAATATGTCCAACTGATTTTTGAGAAAGATGCACAAGTAGTTCAACACAGAATGAAAGACAGCCTTTTCAACACACGGTGTTGGAGCAATTGGACATCTACAAGCAAAAAAAAGAAAAGAAAAAAAACTTCAACCTAAAACTCACACTTTATATAAAAACTAACTAAAAATGGATCATGGACTTCAAGGTAAACCAGAAAGGAAAAAAGGATTTCAGAAATAAAGGCTAAACTATAAGAAGTACAAGAGTGAATAAACGCAGTTGAGAATAACCTGAGAGTAATAAAAGGAAAAACGGAAGAAAAAGTTTTAAATCATAAATAGAAGAGGTAAAAAAGATTTGTGAGAAAGTAGCCTATGTTAAGAGTATTAAAGAAGATCCAACATATGGCTGAAAGGAGTTCCTGAAAAAGGAAACCAAAGTAAGAGAACAACACAAATATTAAAAACTATAATTCAAGAAAATAATCCTAAAAAATTTTTTACAGACTTGAAATTGCATATTAAAGGAGCGTACCCTGTACTAGAGAATATCAAATCAAAATGGCCAGAACCAAGACATATTGTAGTAAAATTACTGAACTCTAAAGAAAAAGAAGATATCCTTTTGGTATAGAGGCAAAAAGATGAAGTGGCTTATAAGGGAAATAAGATATTTGACAATATTGCATTGTGCTCTAAGAACAATGAAGAAGGGGCCAGCCCCGTGACTTAGTGGTTAAGTGCGCGCGCTCCGCCGCTGGTGGCCCGGGTTCGGATCCCGGGCGCACACCCATGCACCACTTCTCCGGCCATGCTGAGGCCGCATCCCACATATAGCAACTAGAAGGATGTGCAGCTATGACACACAACTATCTACTGCGGCTTTGGGGGAAAAAATAAATAAATAAATAAAAATTAAAAACAATGAAGAAGCATTTTTAAGATAACGCTCCCCCCAAAAAAGAAAGAAAATGCCACCCAGGGATTTTATATCTAGTAAAACTGAATTTTAAGTATAAAGCTCACAAATAAACTATCATTGGTGTGCAAAAACTCAGGGAATATTGCTCACATGAGCCCTTCCTGAAGAATCTTATTAGTTCATGAACTTCAAACAACCAAAATAACTAGAGAGACATTAACATAAGTACAGGTGTTGAGCATTACATATAGTTCCTTTTAGAACCAAGACTAAATGAGGGACCAACCTCACACCATATACAAAAATTAACTCCAAAATGCATCACAGGCCTAAATATAAGAGCTAAAACTATTAAACTCTTTGGAGAAAACATAGGTATACATCTACATGACCTTGAATTAGGCAATGGCTTCTTAATGATGACATCTAAAGCACAAGTAAACAAAGAAAGAATAAATAAATTGGACTTCATCAAAATTAAAAATTATTTTTAAAAGACACTACAAAGAAAATGAAAAGACAACCCACAGAAAAGGCGAAAATATTTACAAATCATATATCTGATGAGAGTCTAATATCCAGAATATATATTTTTTAATAACTCTTGCAACTCAAGAGTAACAAAACAAATAACCCAATTAAAAACTGGGCAAAGGATCTGAATTGACATTTCTTCAAAGAACATATAGAAGCAGCCAATAAGCGTATGAAAAGAAGTTCAACATCCTCAGTCATTAGGAAAATGCAAATCAAAACCACAATGACAAGTGTTGGCAAGAAAGTGGAGAAAATGGAAACTTCATACATACTCGTGGGAATATATATGGTGCAGCCACTTTGGAAAACTATTTTGCAGTTTCTCAACAGCTTCAATTTAAAGTTACCATATGACTCAGCAATTCCACTCATAGGTGTATACTCAAGAGAACTGAAAACATATATTCACAAGAAAACTTGTACACAAATATTAATACCAGTATTATTTATAGTACCAAAAATGATAACAATCTACATATCCCTCAACTGATGAATGGACAAACAAAATGTGGTATATCCAAATAATGGAATATTTTCAGGGATAAAAGGGGATGAAGCACTGATACATGCTACAATATAGATGAACTTTGAAAATATTATGCTATGTGAAAGAAGCCAATCATAAAAGACTACATATTGTATGATTCCATTGATATGAAATGTCCAGAAGAGGCAAACCCACAGAGACAGAAGATAGACTAGTGGTTGCCAGGGCCTAGGGGGAGGAGGAATGGGAGTTTCTGCTAATGGGTACAGAATTCTTTTTTAGGTGATGAAAATGTTGTAAAATTACATAGTGGTGGTGGCTACACACCTCTATGAATACACTAAAAACTATTGAATTGTACACTTTAAAAGGGTGAATTATGTGGTATGTGAATTATATTTCAATAAAGCTGCTATTTTTAAAAATACTAAATTAATACTAAAAAGAGAGTATAGTATGTACTGGTTATAATGCTCTGCTATAAACTGAATGTTTGTGTCCCTCCAAAATTCCTATGTTGAAACCTAATCCCCAATGTGATGATATGTGGAGGTCTCCGCCCTCGTGAATGGGATTAGAGCCCTTATGAAAGAGACTCCAGAGAGCTCCCTTGCCCCCTCTGCCATGTGAGGATACTATGAGAAGATGGCCATTTATGAACTAGGTAGCAGGCCGTCACCAGACACTGCAACTGCCAGCACCTTGATCTTGACTTCCCAGCCTCCAGAACTGTGACAGATAAATTTCTGTTGTTTATAAGCCACCCAGTCTGTGTTATCCTGCTATAGCAGCCTGAACAGACTAAGACATGCTCTGACAATGTAGATATAGTATGACTATTTTTTAAGACTGGGGTTGAATGGGGAGAGCAAATGCAAAAACTTTAACTGCTTTCAGTAATTAATTGGTTTTGGTAGTATTTGCATTATTATTATGAGACTCTTTACTGCATAATACCTGATTAAGTAAATGAGGAATTATGGGATATTCTAATTCTATCATCTATCATTGTGTCCTTGAGAACCAGGATTCTCTCACTATAGACGGAAGGAGTTAAAGATGTATTATAGGCTGTAACATAAAATTCCTGTAGTCCTGAATTTGATTTGGAAATAGCAGTATGAATTCATGAGCTATTTTGTCTATGTAGCTAACTCTGTGTGTGTGTGTGTGTGTGTGTGTCTTAACTCTGTTCACTGAAAAAGCCTAGAAACAATGGCCAAATCAGTAGCAATGAACATCTCTAGGCCTCTGATTATGGTCTTGAAATACCACTTCTCAATTTAAAAAATGGCTGATCCCAGGTTTGAGATCACATCAGATAGTAAAAAAGCCATGAAAGATGACTACAGTAATGCCAAATGATTCAGGAGCTGACTTCAGATGTTCCTACTTGCTGAAGATGGGAAAATTTTAGTGTCAATATGGATACTCATTGCAATGCATTCGAACCTATCAAATATGTTTAAATCCATAACTTCATAATGATATTTTTAAAAAACTCATTGATTGCCCTCAGAGGATGATAGGGAAACAATTCATAATCTTAGAAACTGGCAAATAGCAACAACCAAAAACTCAGGCATTTATCCTTTCTTTTCTATATGAAATGTACATTGGGTAACCAGATAATAGATGAAAGGAAGTGTCATTTTATGATAATATCCCAACCAATAGTTGAAAAATGAAATAGTGAATTAAAATATCACCATTTTGCAACCCAAAATGAATTAATAGTTATAAGCATCGAGCATCAACAGCTGCAGACATCAAAAAAGAGTGAAAATCAGACATCACATGCCTCGTGATGAAAGAATGCATCATTTACAATAGTCTTCCATTATCCAAGGTTTCACTTTCCACAGTTTCAGCCACCAGTCAACTTGGTCTGAAAAGAGTGCTGCATTGCAGTGCCTACATCATTCACCCCACTTCAACTCATCACGTAGGCTTTGTATCATCTCACATCATCAAAGAAGGTGAGTACAGCACAATCAGATATTCACATAATATTATGGTATATTGTTTTGATTGTTCTATTTTATTATTATTGTTAATCTCTTACTGTGCCTAATTTATAAGTTAAACTTTATCATAGGTATATATGTATAGGAAAAAACATAGGATATATAGGGTTCAGTGCTATCGCAGGGTCTTGGATCGTACTGCCGCGGATAAGTGGAGATTACTGTATATCCTGTGAAAGGGATTGAGTCTGGCTCTAATCCAGTCTCTGGATCCAGCTGTCAATTTGCAGGAAACCCAGAAGGCAGAGTAACATGTTGAATTGCACCAAGAGAATGAACTCAGCAAAACCCGGACTGCCAGACAGCGTGGATTCCTCACCCAATAAATTATAAGAAAAAGAAAGGGATGGAGGGAAATATGTAGATTAAAAAAGACTTGAAAGACATATTAAATGTTTTTTAATGGGCAAGACTAAACTGTAGTGTCTAGAGATAGATACTTGAGTGACAAAACTATAAAGAAATGAAAGGAAGTGATTACTATAAGCCAGATAGTGGTTACTCTGGAGGAGAAGGAAGGGGTTGTCACTGAGACAGGGCACACGGAGGGAATTCTGGGGTAGTTTCGCATTTTAATTCCTTGATCTGGGGGACTGGTTACAAGACCGCTCACCTTATAATAATTTATCTAGCTCTACACTTGATTTGTGTGGATTTCTGTATCTGTTTTACCTCACCTGTATCCGCTTTACCTTGTCTTACCTTGCCGCCAAAAAGCATGTTTATTTACAATTTCAGATGAAAACCTCACATTCTTGGCTTGTTCATGTTCATCATGACCTTCCTGTACCCTGACTTTTTGTGCCTGTATTTGAGAGTAAGTTTTTAAACAACTCAATTTTGTTTCTGGCATCACCAAACAAAGACGTATGCACTGTTCTCCCGGAATATGCCTCTGCGAGTCTTCATTCATCTTGGACAAGTGGCTGCATATCATCTTCCAGATGGTGCTTGACAGGCAAACCTTTTATACAATGAAAGGAAACCGTGGCTATGAACATCTCCTTCAGTTTTCCCTCTGCCACCTCTGCAGCCTTTTAGATGCTAACGTATACTGTCAGCTCCAGTGCAGATTTATAGCTATTTGGATGTCAACTCTTTATTCCTCCCAGACTTAATCTGCAGCAGATTAGTCAAAACAGGCAGCTGTGATACAGAGAGTGGAAAAAGCCATAGGCCTGGAATCAAAGCACCTGTCTCAACCAGCAGCTCTTCCCAGCTCTGTGACCAGGGCAGGCCACTTAATATTCCTGCATCGTTTCCTCATCTGGAAGGTGGGAGTGATACATGGGAGGTTCTGTGGCTTCGATGAAGTGATCAATGGAAGAGCACCTTGTAAACCCGACAGCTGTAAGATGTCTTCATCGCTCGCAGTGAAGTTTTCTCCATGTCATTATCTACAGCAATGGGTTGCATCATAACTGCCCCCTCCAACACAAAAAGTGACCCAAAGAGCTCAATGCCCTGTGACTGCCCTTGCCACAGGGCCAGTAAGAAGCAGAGATCGGAGAGGTAGAGTCTTGGAATGTGAAGGCCTCAGGGAGTCTCAGAGCCATCCAGCCCCCACCGTGTCGTATTGCGTCCCTCCTGAGGAGCCTGGGGTTCCATGGCCAGCTTCAACGACTGCCTTAGGGTCAGGAAGAAGGAGAAGCTGGCAAGACTCTGAGCCCCACTCCTGCTTCCTCCATAGCCGTTCCACATCATCCAATCTATTTCTTGGTGCCTATATAAGGGTTCGTTTTCTGGGTTCTGAAAAATACAAAATCATAACAACAATAACAGAAATGTATCTGTTCTAATTCTCATCTTACAGATGACTATAAAGACCTAGGAATGGTTAAGAGACTCATCCAGCATCTTTCAACTAGTGATAGGTAGAACTGTGGCCAGAATGTTGTTCTTCTGAATTCTGTGCCAGCATCCTTTCCACCAAGACCCTCTCCATGGTGCCTCAAGGCTCCGTCTTGGCCTCATGGATAAGAAATGGAACCAGCAACTGGGCAATCAGATGTGGTTGTGCCCTGAATAAGGATGCCCCGTCAAGGGGGCATGGCGAATGGGGGTGGATCTAACTCTCCTCCATTCAGCAGGACAGGCACCCTGGCCTGGGTCTTGTCTGTTTTGCCTTTTCTACTTGGCACAACGGTGCTGTGTGGGCTGGCCTCAGCCCTGGATGCCGCTATGACCAACTCCGGGTGCCAAGGCTCTCCTGCTTGTCTCCTCTGACCCCTTTCAAGACATCCTCTCAATTCAGCCTGCGTCTCAGCTCTGGTGGGTAGAGTGCAGACGTGACTCTCTGTTGAAGCGCATCAGGAGAATTGTGGAGCCAGATGGCTTTTCCAATAGGCTGTGTCCTCAACCTAAGTTAGGTAGGACCTAGGAACTGTAATAGCTTGTCCAGGCCACTAGGATACCATTTAGGAAATTACTTCTTCAGTAAAATTTAGTAAATTGTGGTTGTAATTTAGTAAAAGTAGGCTACTCTTTGGTAAATTAGTGTTTCAGGGCAGTGGGATCATTTTTACTGCACAGAACTTAGTGAGTGGTATCCTAGTGACCCAAAATCCTTAATGCCCCTCCTAGATGGGCCTGCACAAAGGAGACAGCCTCCATGTTGGAAAAAAATATCCAGTTTAATTATAATTCACGGAGAAAGGAGAGACCCAGGGTCCTTAGGGGATCAGAAGGTCCTCCGTGTACTCTTTAAGGAAGACTGCTGAAACCGCTTTAGCTGCACATGCAAATGTCTCCAGGATGGATATAAGATACAGAGCATTCCACAGCCTTGCAACTTTCAGGAAAAATAAATTTGAAGGGAAGGAAGAAGGAAAGAAGGGAAGTTTTGCATGATTGATATAATGGGATGTTTAAAGACACAACGCAAAATGTTTTTAAGGGATCCAAATATTCATAAACACGCTGATAAGAATGACTGTGCTTTATAAATGCTCTAACATAAATTCTTGTTAATATGCAAATAACGCCCCAGGGGACCTATAATGTGATCCTCCTCAGAAGTTTAACGAAGTGCTGTGTAAATTATTAGCTATTAATACTTTCTACATTAATCTTATACATTAATTAAATCTTCAAATGTTCCTGTCAGTCGTTCTTTTGCCAATCTCCCTTCAGTCATTATTAAATAAAATTTCTCATTTCTTTCTTCCTAACAACATCCCTTTTTTCTTAAATCTTTCAAAAATGCTGTAACAAACCCAAAGATTTGAGAAAAATCTGTCTTTGCTAAAAGATGCTGTGGCAAGTCAATTCCTTCTAAAAGAATTAATTTTCTTGAAACCAGTGCCTAACTAGTTTTGCAATCTTCTTTTAAAGGAATCACTCAATTTTAGAAGACTCTTGTTAAAAGGAACTTTTCCCCCATCTTCATGCCCCCAGAAGGGGCAGTATGGCATGCACAGTTCAGCTTTGTGTGCCCCTCACTTGCTCCTCCCTGTAAAGGAGAAGTGACTTATTTGATCAACAACTGGACCACATTACCTGTAGGGCAGGAATGCCCAGCTCACCTGTTATGGGTTAAACTGTGTCTCCCAAAAAGTTATGTCAAAGTCCTAACCCCCAGTACCTGTGAATGTGACCTTATTTTGAAATAGAGTCTTTGCAGAAGAAGTCAAGATGAGTTCATTAGGGTGGACCCTAATCCAATGTGACTGGTGTTCTTATAACAAGAGGAGAAAAAAATGCAGGGGCATCTACAAGCCAAGCAATGCCAAGGATTGCAGGCAAACACCAGAAGCTAAAAGAGGCAAGGAAGGATTCACCCCTACAGGTTTCAGAGGGAGCACAGCACTGCTGACACCTTGATTTTAAACTTCTTGCCTCAAGAACTGTGAGAGAATAAATGTCTGTTGTTTTCAGCCACCCAGGTTGTGGTACTTTGTTGCGGCCATCCTAGGAAACCAATACGCCACTCTTGTTCTCTCTGCCTCTGGAATCTGCTTGCACCCAGGCGTGATGAGGGCCTGCTCCAGCCAAGTCTCTGCTTTCAAATCGACCTCTCACCTGTGGCAAAACCAGGGAAATCGGGGTCACGAAAGTCCTAAAGGTCCAGGTTGTGGGAGGGAGGACCCCCCCACCGCCTCTCTAATCCAGATCTGTCACTTAGAGCTGCTCCAGAACTTCACTTCATTTTGTTCCTTGTGTCTATTTGCAGACAGTTGTAAGTTGGAGGATCCTAACTTTTAGCTATAACACATTCTCCCGTTTGTGTCACCCTGCTCATCCCTGTGGTGGTTAACAAGCTGGTGTCAGCCCAAATCCTCCCTTCTAGTCTCAGCTCTGTGTGGCTGGTGCACTCCATTAATTCTTGCCTGCTTCTCCATTCAAGCCCTGCCATCGTCCTGAGTGACTTCAACATCCTCATGACAACCCACCCAGCAGCCTCAGCCTCTTAGCTCCTGCAAAGCCTCATGACCATGTCCTGCTCCACACCATCTCAGCTACTCCCTCCCAGAGGCACATCTTGGATTTTGCCTTCACCAGAAGCTGCTCTACCTTTAAGATAATGAACCCACAAAACCCATCCCCTGCCCGCAGCTTCTGGCTTGATCACTCAACTGTGAGCATCCTTTGACCATCATTTTCCCCCTGGACTGATATTTTCATATTTGTCCTTGCCCCCTGCAATCCACGCCACACAGGAAAAGCAGGAAACACTTTTCACATTTGGTCAGATCACTCTGAGGGTGTCAATCCTCTTCCTAAAAAGTAAATCATGGGGGCCCGCCCAATGGCGTAGCGGTTAATTTCATGTGCTCTGCTTTGGTGGCCCAGGGTTTGCTGGTTCAGATCCTGGGCATGGACCTACTCACTGCTTATCAAGCCGTGCTGAGGCCATGTCCCACATAGAAGAACTAGAAGGACTTACAACTAGGATATACAAGTATGTACTGGGGCTTTGGGGAGAAAAAAGAAAAAGATGAAGATTGGCAACAGATGTTAGCTCAGGGCCAATGTTCCTCAAAAAAAAGGAGCATTAAATATTCCTAAAAAAAAAAAAAGTAAATCATAAATAAGATGTGTAGAGATGAAAAACAGAATAATAGTTGCCAGCTTAGGGATGGGGCTGGTGGGCGTGGCTATAAAGGGGTAGCATGAGGGAGCCTTGTGGTGCTGAGACAATGTGTTCATTGGAGTGGTTCCATGAGTCTACACTTGTGATAAAATTGCACAGAACTGTGCACACACACACAAATGAAAGCCTGTAAAACTGCTGAGATCTGAACAAGCTCTGTGGATCATGTCAATGTTAATATCTTGGTTTTGATGTTGTACTATAACAAGATGGTACACTGGGGGAAACTAGGTGAAGGGTACACAGGACTTTCCTGGACATTTTTTTTTTTTGGCAACTTCTTGTGAATCTATAATTATGTCCAAAAAAAAGTTAAAAAACTTTAAGAAAAGGAAATCAAGTTGTCATTCCTGGCATCGTGTTTGATACTGGAGACAGAGTCTCAAGAAAAGCAGACAATATCTCCACCAACATATAATTGAGGAGGGGCGATGGGTTTCCCATCACACTTGAGACAAGCCAGAATCCTGAACAAGGCCTAGTAGGCTCCCTGATGGGACCTGCAGCCTCGCCTCCCACACGCTCGCCTTCATTCTCTGCATTCCAGCCATGCTGGCCTTTCCGAACGTCCTAGCGTGCAGCAGGCTTCCTCCTGTGATGTGCCCCCCGACTCATTCACCTCTGAGCAGCCACCCCTGAGTCCCAGACCTCATCAGGTCCCATCACAGGCTCTCCTGGCCCCTTGAACCCTTTCTCCAGAGGTGCAATGGAGCTAATCTTCCCTGTTAAATTATGAGTCAATGTTTTCTTTGCTCTTGATTAAATCCTCGGCAACTCGTGCAGTGGCTGGAACATAGGAGTCTCTCAGTATGAATTCTTTGAATGATCGAATGACTGGAAGGGCTTTAAGCAGAGGAGGGACACAGTGTGATTTACCTTTTTTCAAATAAACTTTTATATTTTAGAACAGCTTTAGAATTACAGAATAATTATGAACATAGTACAGAGAATTCTGATACACTCCACACCCAGTTTCCCTTATTATTAACATCATACCTTAGAATGGTAGATTTGTCACAATTACTGAAATAATATTGATACATTATTATTAACTAGAGTTGATATTTTATTCAGATTTCCTCAATTTTTCACTCTAAGGTCCTTTTCCTGTTCGAGGACATCCTGTAATCCAGGATAACACACTACAATTTGTTGTCATGTCTCCTTAGGCTCCTCTTGGTTGTGACGGTTTCTCCGACTTTCCTTGTTTTTGATGACCTTGACAGTTTGGGGCATTATTGCTCAGATATTTTGTAGAATTTCCCTCATATGGGATTTTTTTGATATTCCGCTCATGATGAGACAGGGGTAATATGTTTTGGGGGAGGAAGACCACAAAGGTAAAGTGCCATTCTCAGCACGTCATATCAAGCGTACGTACTCGCAATAAGACATCACTGGGGATGTTGAACTTGAGCGCCTGGCTGAGGGAGTGTTCCCCAGGTTTCTTGACTGTCAAGTTACTCTTCCCACTCCCCTGCCCATACTGTGCTCTTTGGAAGGACATCACTATGTGCAGCCCACACGTAAGGGGTGAGGAGTTACGCTCCCCCTCCTTAAGGGCAGAGCGTCTACATCAATTACTTGGAATTCTTCTGCTCAGGAGATTTATATTTTCTCCACTATTTACTTATTTATTCAATCATTTATTTATACAACTACAGACTTGTGGATATTTATTTTATGTTTTGGATTATATACTACTTCATTTATTTTGTCGCTCAAATTGTTCCAGCTTTGGCCATTGGAGGCTCTCTCAGTTGGCTCCTGTGTCCCTTTCACATACCCCCAGCATTGTGGGGATTTTTTTTTTTTTGGTGAGGAAGACCGGCCCTGGGCTAACATCCATGCCCCTCTTCCTCTACTTTATATGGGATGCCCACCACAGCATGGCTTGATAAGCAGTGCATAGGTCCACACCCAGGATCTGAACCTATGAACCCCAGGCTGCTGAAGCAGAGCATGCAAACTTAACTATGCCACCAGGCCGGCCCCTGTGGGGATTTTTTTTTTTTTCCAGCATTCCTTACTTTCTGGCACTACAAAATGCTCCAAACTCACCTTGTCTATTTCAAGCCCAGGTCCTAGATTCAGCCTTTTTCCAAGGAGCCCTGGTCTCTTGCACTGAAGAAAGATATTAGAAACCAAGATCTGGAGAGTGGGTGTGCTCATTGCTGCTGGGGAGCCATTGCTCACAGGCCCTCTCAGCTGACAGAGCAAGGAAATGTATGTGTGCATACTAACCTATATATATACGTATATCTATAAATATTTCTACAGGTAACCATCTGTATCTATATTAAGATAAACATGAGGTCTCCAATTCTAATCCATTACCACACAGATCCTTCTAGCCTCCTCTCCTTACTTATCTGTGACTTCCTACTCCTATAGTGATAAACCTAACTTCCACCATTTACTTAATTTACTTAATCGTTTAATTCCATAATATACATACAGTGGTTTCAGACTTGTTAACCCATTCCCACAGGGGAAATAACTTTATCAACTAGATTATAGTGCTTACACACAGTTCTTTGTGCCTTTAGTCATACAGACTTCGTTCATTTCCAAAGCTACTTAGGTCAGCACTTTATTCCCCACCCACATCAGTGAGGTTGTTTCATACATTTGTAGTATATTTAGATTCTTTTGTCACATTTTGCATTTCATCCTGGGATCCTCAGCCTCCTAAATGTTTTTCTTATTCTCAAAATTAAGGTTTACTCTCTGCACTGTAAAGTTCACAGATAACCCCCCACAGGGTTTTGACAGTGCTTGTATTCATCATTACTGTATCATAAAAAATAGTTTCACCACTGTAAAACATCCCCTGTGCTTTACCTATTCAATCCTCCCTTGAACTCCCAAACCTCCGGCAATCACTGATCTGATTGCTGTCTCTGTAGTTTTGCCTTATCCAGAATGTCATAGAGTTGGAATCATACATACAGTATGTAGCTTCTTTCATTTAGCAATATGCGTTTAAGATTCCTCCATATCTTTTTGTGGCTTGATAGCTCAGTTCTTCTAATTGCTGAGTAATAGTCCATTGTCTGGAAGTACCAGAGTTTGTTCATCCATTCACCTATTGAAAGGCATATTGATTGCTTCCACTTGTTGGCTATTATAAATAAGGCTGCTAAAACATTCATATGCAGGTTTTTGTGTGAACATAAGTTTTCAAATCAGTTAGGTAAATACATGGGGGCGTGATTGCTGCATCATATGGTAAAACTATGTTTAGTTTTGTAAGAAACTGTCAAACTGTCTTCCAAAGTGGCTGTCCCATTTTTGCATTCCCATGAGCAATGAATGAGAGTTTCTGTTGCTCCACGTCCTCTCTAGCAGTTGGTATTGTCAGTTTTTAGGATTTTAGCCATTCTAGTAGGTATGTAGCAGTATCCCATTACTGTTTTAATCTGCAGTTCCCTAATAACAAATGATGTTGGGATACAGATCAATTATTCTAAAATCATCCTTTTGTACAGATGCCCCCATTATTTAACTGACTTACAACTAATACCCATATTGATTCAGAAATTGATTCAGCCTGCTACAAAAGGGAACATTTTGCAGCTAGTTTTGCTTGGGGTGTTCACCACGTTGTTACATGGTTTAAAATTAGATATTCTACAACAGCATACTGAGATATTTTTATCACTAAGATTATATCTGTTTTAAAATTTTCAAACCAAAACTACTGAATATATGGTAAAGAATTTTGAGACTTCAATCATTCATTCATCCATTGCTGAAGTGACTAAAATCTTGACTCAGTGCAAGGTTACTTCCCCATCCCATCTCCATGCAGGGAGTGTTCATCTTTTTAGAACATGCAGATAGCAAGTCCATCATTTTTCATACGTGGATTTTTAACCATATCCACAGCTCAACTGACGGTTAAATCATGTGACTCTGAGCTTAACAGGCAACATGCTTCCCAGACTTGTCAGGGAGGACACCCTCAAATGCACTGCTGCCAGACATGCAGAAAGCTCAAGTAAGACAAATCATAATGATGCAGGCTTACTTGAAGGCTATATTGACCACCCATTCATTTAGACATATATAGACAGAAATGGATTCAAATTTATTGACCTCAGTGGTGATGTTCTAGAGAGACCATGAGGTCCTGTTTCCCAGACTCCCAGAGCTTCCCTGGCCCATGGCCTTTTGGAGGCCTGGTGGTTGAGATTTTCATTTGATTCTTACAGTTGATAGAGCAAACTTTAGGAAGCTGATGTAAAGGAGGAAAGAGCATCAAATTAGGCTTTAGATGACTGCGCCCACCACCTAATACCAATGCTTCCTTGGACAAGTTACTCATGCTGTATAATCCTGTTTCCTCATATGAAAATCAATAATAACAATAACTACGTCACAATCCCTGTTTGTCAGGATTCACCAAATACTATGTATAAAACAGCACTGTTGTTTGGCACACTCTCACCGCCAGAGTGGGCACAGGGATGTGCTTTGTTTGCACGTCTGTGTGATACGTTTTTAAAAAGTTGACTCAACCTTTTCAAATTGGAAACTTTCACACAAAGCCAAGATTTCTGGCTTCTTTCAAAAACTTTGATGGATCTCACAACACTGGGCCCACATTCCCAAGCTGAGGAGCGGCCTTGCCCTTAGACAGAGAACAAGCTCTCCAGACGCCTCAGCTCCCAGCCTCTTGGCTGTGTCTTTCGGTTTTTATATTAAAAGTACAAATAAACTATAAAGTTATACAACTACAAGTGATTATAATAATAATTATTATTAATATTATTAGAGAGAACTTAGGGAAGACTTCCTAACACCTGAGAGACAATGGGAGGCACATTTTACTCAGAGTCAAGCGGAGAGTGGCCTCTACAGTGAGGGAAGGTGCCCATGGCACAATTCAGTTGGTTGAGCCAAATCATCTTGTGCTACATTCTTCCACAGTCTTCGTGACCTGAGCATGCTTGGCTTAAATGCCAATTTTTAGACACACACTCTGACATCAAGGGATTTGTCAGGCAAGACGCATGAAGGAGAACAAAGGTCCACAGCCAAGCATTCCATCTTGCTGACACTCTTCCTAACATTGCATTGGCTACTGTGTTGTTCTGCTCACTCTTTCCACTCTCCTGGAATCCCACCTTTCTTTTTCTGGGTTTGTCTGAATTGGAAATTCCAAAGCCCATCCCGGGTCTTCCATCATCATCGTCATCATCATCATCCAGCCTGGAGAGACCTCTCCCTTCCTTTAATCTCTTAGGGAAATCTGTATCTAAATTAATTAATTGGCAATGAATCATGTGTTGTGTATCACCTGGTATATCACGATGTCTTGTTGTATAACCTATAATTTAATTATGCATGTACAGGTAGTCCTCGCTTTGCATAGTAGTGTGGGACAATAAAAACGACCATACAATCTGAAGCCATCCAAAGCAATCTTATTACTCAATGGGAAAAAATATAATTTTTCAATAACATTTAAAAATGCACCTCAAAACATTAAAAACTCTCTTATACATATATAGGAAAAGAAAGAAATAGTAAAACTAGTATTCATTTAGTACACTGTAACTTAAAACATTAGAAACATTGAGAATTAAAGCGTTTTGTTTCTTTTTTAAAAAAACATATCAAGGGGAGTTTGAACAGTACTCTCCTTCTCATCTAGAACTGATGATGTGGCGCAAGCAGCTTTTCTATGCCCTGGTGAATTGTCATTCCTCTTTCTAAGCTTGGATCGCTTCCAAAGTTTCCCCTTTGTGTTTCAATGTTGTAAAACATGTCTCAGAGTCCCTTTACCGTGAAGTTGGTTTTGTTTTGTTGCTGGCATTACTTTCTCTGGGACACCTTCATTCTTTTTATCACAACCACTTTCTTTTTTTTTTTTTTTAAGATTTTATTTATTTATTTATTTATTTTCCCCTCCAAAGCCCCAGTAGATAGTTGTATGTCATAGCTGCACATCCTTCTAGTTGCTGTATGTGGGACGCGGCCTCAGCATGGCAGGAGAAGTGGTGCGTCAGTGCGCGCCTGGGATCTGAACCCGGGCCACCAGCAGCGGAGCACACGCACTTAACCGCTAAGCCACGGGGCCGGCCCTATCACAACCACTTTCTTCACTGATGTCTGTAATTTCACCTTCTGGAAGTCCATCTGGCTGCCTATCTAGAGTCTCTCCAAAGGTGGCAGCATCAACATTCCCATGGTCAGCTCTCTCTTCTATAACTCCATTTACATCCAATTCAAATTTCACTTCCACCTTTATCACCTTTTGTTTCTTTGATGCACTTTCATCTTTGTTGGCCAATTCTTCCTTTTGATTACTCATTTTTATGAAATATGACATGGGTTTATCACTGGGAAACAAGGAGGGGGCAGAACTGCACACTTTGCTGTCAGAACATGAACTGATACACAGTGACCCATCACTGCAGACTTTGAAAGAAATGCTGTGATTGGTTATTGATCATCGTGCACATCTGTTATTTATGTATTGATTTGTGGGCTGAAGGGCTAGCAGCAGAGTTTGTACTTTAAGCAATTACAATTAATAGGCCATGGTAACTGAAATTTGAACCATGTTGTTGGGGGACTGATGTTGTTTAACTAAACTGTGGTAACTGAGATTCGTGCATATCAGAACCATGAAAAGTGAGGACTGCCTGTATTTGTACTTTGTCTTCACAAGTCCAGTATGAACCCCCTGAGGATAGGACCCAGGACTCAGGGGGTAATCTGCACATATCCCCCACCTTCACCCCTCGCACCTATCACAGTCCCTTACATATAAAAGATAATCAATAAATATTTATTGAATTTGATTTAGTTCGCCAGTGGAGAGAACCATATAGACAGAACTTAGTTTTGGAAGTCAGGAGACCTCAGTTCTTGGTCTAGGTCTGCCACCAATTGTGTATAATTTTCAGGATCTTCATCTAAAAAAGTGTATTATAAGCACATTCTCTACCTATTGCCTAAGGATAAAATCAAAATTCTACCAATTATTGTGTCTTAGTTACATTCAGATGGGAAAAATGAAGCCCTTTGTCTCAAAGTTTATTCTCCAGTGAGAACTTTGAGAGGTGCATCCAGTTTGTCAACCTGTCCACCCTGGTGGAATCCCACACTCTTTTTCTCATTTGTGTGAACCTGAGCTGGGTAAAGGGCACAATGTGGCCCCTTTCCATTCTACACTCGCCTACTCTCTCAATCCCCATGCTTTAACCCATATCATATGCCACTCCAGTTCCCCAGTACCGAAGGAAAAGAGTTCCACTCAAAACGCTGTCTACGGCCTTCACATTCACGAGGCACGTAGTAGACCTTCATAAATCTCCAATTTAGTGCCAAAAATGGCAGTAAAGCATATAATTTCCCCCCCAAATGTCAAAATTATAACTAGAAATTTTAAGTGACTCTTTCAGACCCTTAGTGAATCTCTAAATATCAGAATAAAATCATATTTTTATAAGCTACTAAAATATTCTAATAAATGCTATACAATATCATTACTAATATTAATTATTAATTTACATGACATCAAAATAAAGTTGTAGAAAATGATGACGATTCTTTTGTTTTTCCCACATAGAGCATGTGGTATGGCTCATTTTATATGGTTTTTTTTAAATAAAACTCATTTATAAATGGTTAATTTATCTAAAACTCATGTATTCTAACTATGGATTCTTAGACTCTTGATATGCTCTTCACTTTCATCACCATTGTTAGAAAATGCCTTTCTTTTGGAGGCCATTTTTTCTTTTAAAAAAAGGATGTACTGCTTCTTACAGTGTTCCTAGGAGCTCATCAATGAGTCAAAAACACAAAATCTTTTTGACATGTGAATGCTGGCGTCAGCTGAGTTCATTCAGAGCCAAGTGATCTGATCCATATAGCAGCCTAACAGTAAATGTGATTCAAATTTACATCTCACCAAAATGACCAGATACCACTGTGAAGGGCAAAGGAAGAGGATTCCAGGCAGAGAAAACAGATGTGGAAAGGCCCTGGGGCAAGAAAAAGCATGACATTTCCTAGCTATCGAAGGCCAATGCACAAGAGAGCAGAGAGTACAGAAAGATGTGGAGAGTGTCACAAGAAGGTCCAAAGACCACAGGGAAAGAGCTGTAAGGAAGAGAATTCCATGATCCAACTTTGAGATCCCTCTGGCTGCAGTGTGGCAAATGGATGGGAGAAGAGTCATAATGGCTGAGGAGGAAGAAGCTATGGCAGGAGCCCAGAAGAGAGATGATGTGACTTGGCCCTTGGTGGAAGCAATGAAGATAGGCACAAGCGAATAGATTCCAGAGATATCAAGATGTCAAACCAATGCTCTAGAACAGTGGTTCTCCAAGTGTGGTTCCAGAACAGCAGCATCAGCATCAGTGGGGAACTTGTTAGAAATACAGATTCTCAGGCCCAGACGTGCTGAAGCAGGAACTCTGGAGGTGTGCCCACTAATCGGGGTTTTCCCAGGCTCTCTGGGGGCTTCTGACTCTCAATCAAGCATGAGATGCACTGGACTCGGTAGGAAAACAGACAGAAGAAGCTGCCAAGGCAACTTATACACAAGGGGGACTCTGGCTCAGGGCCTGGTGGTAGCTATCGCTCTGCCAGGCTGGATTAAAAAAAAAAAAAAAAAACACCATCAAACACTAAGCAAGAAGACAAGAAGAGAGCAAAAGCCCTTCTTAAACTCTAATTAATGTGAAACTCTTGATTTTTTGTGTGTGTATGTGAGGAAGATCAGCCCTGAGCTATCATTCATGCCAATCCTCCTCTTTTTGCTGAGGAAGACCGGCCCTGAGCTAACATCTATTGCCAATCCTCCTCCTTGTTTTTCCTTTTTCTCCCCCAAAGCCCCTGTAGATAGCTATATGTCGTAGTTGCACACCCTGCTAGTTACTGTATGTGGGACGTGGCCTCAGCATGGCCGGACAAGTGGTGCGTCGGTACGCGCCCGGGATCCGAACCCAGGCCGCCAGTAGCGGTGCGTGCGCACTAAACCGCTAAGACATGGGGCCAGCCTGCAAACTCTTGATTTTTTTTGAAGGACACATTTGACAATCTAAAACTTAAATATTTCTATATGGCAAGATTTCTCACCAAAAATTAAGATGAGCAACAAACGGAGAGAAGATAGTTTTAATACTTATAATGGGGGGGGGAGGTCACTATCCCTAATATGCAAAGAACTCGAGGAGAAAACTCAATAGAAAACTGGACAAAGGGTAATATTAGTGGGTATTCACAAAAAGAAGAAATACTGGCTAACAGTGAATGAAAAGATAAGCAGTCATATTAGCAATCAGGGAAATGCAATAATGGCAACAGGTTAGGCCTTTTTGCCTGTCAGAAGGGCAAAAGAATGTTTCAGGACTGATAACATCCAGTATCAGAGACAGTTTTAGGAAATAGGTAAACAGATCCCGTTCAACACTGTTCATGAGAATATAAATTGGCACAATCTTTCGTTATGGTAATTTGATAGTACCTTTTAAAACTTAAAAACATACATTCTCTGTGAACCAGAATTAAAAAAAAAGAATTTCCATGAGATATATACCACAATAATTTTTGAAAGAAATAAACTATAAGACAGTTTAATTTCTATGTAGTTACCTTCTTATTCATAACATATAATATCAAGTAATTCTCAATTTACTTTCAGAGTAATTACGTTATAAGTCCCTGAGGTCATGATACATCTCACCCAAGGAATTATAATATCCAGCAATAATGAAAAACATTGAAAAGGAGTAACCTACTCCAAACATTTCAAATATTTAATCATGAAGTCCAGTGTGGAATTTAAGCTGAGCATTTTTATTTCTCTTGGCAAAGTGTCTCAACAGAGAGCTATTTCTCCAGGAAAAAAGAACAGCTTTTCTGGCCTATAAAATCCAGCCCATTCTCAAGAAGCCAGTTAGAGACGAGAAATGAGTACTGTGAGCGTGGTGCGGGGTGGTCCTGTAGCCAGAGATGGAACAGTCCTTCCTACCACCAAGCGTAGGAGGCGGGTAAGAAAGGCTGGTACTGGCAATCGGTACGCACTGTGCCCTACACAGGGTGACACGTGCCTCGGTATTTATAGGGGTGTTCAAATTCAGGCGGACCCCAGACACTCTCAGCTAAGAAATGTACAGATAGTGTTTAAATTGAGAAAAATCCCTGCAGTTTACGTAAAGCTGAATGTCACTGAAGCCGTGTCACTCCCTGACCCACCCTCCAGTCAGCATGTGCATCCTCCTCGACAAACAAATTAGAGACAGATAGAAAATTAGAGGAAAGAGATGTTCAGAATCTTTGGAAATACTACTTTTTTACAAAGATAGTTAATTGCTTTTTTGAACGATAATCATGGACAGTGTGAAAGTTCAAAAACTATATAGTGGAAGTAAGTCTGCCTCCCACCCCTGTGCTCTGGTCTCTCGCCTCCCTTTCTTGTGGCCTTCCAGGGCTAGTCTATGCACATACAAATATCGCCTAGACACATAAATGTATGTATCATATTATACACACTCTTCTATACTTGGCTTGTTTCACTTGACCATATATTTTGGAAATTAATCCATATCAGGGTATCTAGATCTGACTCATTTTTTAAAATGATTTTATTTTAAATAAAACACAGATATGGAAAACCAAAAGAATCAAACATATGGCTTAATTATTATAAGGTGAACAATACCTAGGGCAAGAAATAGAACTTTATAAAGACTCACTTTCTATCACCTACTACCTGGTTACCCAGCGGTATATCTTGTATAGGGGAGATACGAAAATGCTGGATTCTTTCCTTTCCCAGTTTTCAAGATAAAAAGTTTGTGCCCTAATGTTTTTCTGAAGGTGATCAATTCTTTTTGTTTTAATATCATTATTAATTCATGGACTTAACATATTTGATGGATTTCAACCCATTTTAATTATTATTCTTATTGAAGCTCAAATTGTCCCATCTTGGGCCAATATGAGCCTATTCAAGTTGGCTCCTGGTTCCTTTTGATTTGACTCTAATGGTCCTTGACAGCTTCTTTACCATCTGGTGTGACAAGATATTCCAGGTTCATCTTGTACATTTCCTGCTCCAGACCTCGAATCAATCATTTTGAAGCCCTTGTTTCTTTTGCTAAGCAGTATTTCAATGCATTGAGTGGGTCATTGTTTCTAGGCCTTATTGGTGGACAGAGCTAGAAAAATAAACAAACAAAATATATAAATAAAATACCTCCTGAGTTTATATTGTATTTGTCAGGGTTCTCCAGAGAAACAGAATCAATAGGAGAGATATAGATAGATATGGATATAGATATAGATATATAGACATAGATTTAGATAGAGATGTAGAGATATATACACATGTTTTTTGTGTGTGTATGTAGATAGATAAACATAGATAGATAGATAGATAGATAGATAGATAGATAGATAGATAGATAGATAGATATGTAGGTAGATAATAAGAAATCGGTTCACATGGTTATGGAGGCTAAGTCCCAAGATCTGCACTCAGCAGTCTGAATTCGAAAGCCTGAGAAGCAGGAGAGCTGATAGTGTAAGTTCCAGTCTGAGTCTAAAAGCAGGGAAGATTGATGTCGCAGCTCAAAGACAGTCAGGCAGAGAGAGCAAATTCTCCCTTAATCCTCCTTGTTGTTCTATTCGGGCCTTCAACTGATTGGGTGAGGCCCACCTACATTAAGGAGGGCAATTTGCTTTACCCAGTCTACCAATTCAAATGGTCATCTCATCCAGAAGCACCCTCATAGACTCACTCAGAATAATGTTTAACCAAATATCTGAGCACCCCGTGGTCCAGTCAAGTTGACACATAATATTAACCATCATAATATTGATATTTCCAATTTAAATTTGAGACCACAAGGTTTTTACAAAACTGCCTCTCTCTTATATCTGTATCTCTTTCTTTTCATATGGAAAATCCTAATTCTCAAGGACACAAGTGATGTAGAATTAGAATATCCCAAAGTCATTTGTTTTATCTCAGATCACACACACAACATTCCCAGAATAACAATACTAACACTACCAATAATATGACTACTGAAAATACTGAAAGAATTGTCATTAATACGCTCTCCTCCTTCTCTCTTCATTTGTTAGTGGTTGCATTACGTCCTCATGGTCACAGCGTATGGCTGTTGCATTCTACATCCTTCTCCTCTCAGCCGCCATTTACTCTTAGTTCTGCAGGTTACAATCCATTAAACGCTCACCACCACTCCTCATGCTGATGCCTCTCTGGCCATTTTGGTTTCTGAGGCTTGTTCTTTAGAAGATTTCTCAGGAAGGGATCATGGTAACAATATCCCACAAGTTCTTTCATGTTGGTAGAAGTTTGCTGTGTCCTTTGTGTTTGAAGGTCAGTTTTTCCAAGTATGAAACCCCATGCTTTCTTTTCTTGAACATCCTAAATATGTTAGTCCATTCTCTTTTGGCACAAAGTGTCACTGTCAAAAAGCATCGTGATAGTCTATTTTTCTTTTCCTTATAAGTTACATCCTCTCTTTTTCTAGATGTCCAAATGATTTTTTCTTTTTCTTTAAACTCTAGTAATTTTACTAGGATACGTCTTGATGTTGGTCATTCTCGGCCATTATTCTCAAGTATGCGTTGTACTCATTTGATACATAGTTTCAAATCTTCTCTTCTTCCAGGGAAGTTTTCTTGGATTATAGCTGTTAGTGTTTGCTCTTGCTTTGTTTTTTGTCTTGAGGAACATCTATTATCCACATGATCAGTATCCTCCAGTGTTCAGTACTTTCTCTTAAATCCTTATCTCATTTCCTTTTGATATTTGATTTTTTTCTCTTTTCACTTTGTTTTTCTCTTGAGGCAGTATCTGTTGTGTTTATTTGCTCTTGTATTCCTTCTAGGTTAGTTTTCCTTCCTGAATGACTTTTTCTTTTAGTTCTGTTTTTTCCCAAGTTCTGTCACCTCCTTTCCGAGTTCTTCTAATTCTGATTGATGTTCTTTCATATCTATCATTTACTTAGTGTCTTTTTCTTAAATGGATCAAAGCTGAAGCTCCCTGTTTAGTGAGGACGTCTCTCTGGTGTGACTTCATTGTCAAATGCAGTTACTCTTCTCTTTGTTCCTTTTTTTCTCATAACTTTGTGTAGGATTGACCTTGATACTCTTCTGTTGCTTGTTTTTTCGTGTGAAATCACTTTTCCTGAACTTTTAGAACGAGGCAAGCTTTAGGAAAGCTTTTCAAATTTCACCGGGCACCTACTTCTGTGTTAAAAAATATAGCTACCTGCTTTCTGGGACTTCCTGACGGTTGTTCCCTTCCTCCAATTCAGACTGAAACTTCTCTTTCCTTCCTCTTTCTCATCCTATTCAATTTTGATTCCTCTCCCAGTTCTTTTTCCTGAGTATAGGGCCTCTCTTGGTCAGTCTTGAGAGGTCCTTGGAGCCCGACTGCTCCTGCCTACTGGCACCTTCTCACCGTGGACCTTACACTACCCTGTGCTGGAGAGTCAACTCTCCCTGCTCTCTTCAAATTGGCCCACAGTGCTTTATAGTGAATGCTGAGTCTATTTTGGGGTTCTCCTGTTGTCAGGTCCATCAAGCACCACCTCTCTTGCTTTCTAACTTTTTTCAGCCTTTTATACCCAGATGCCATGCAGGTCTTGAAGCCATTGGTGGCTTATATATGTTGGGCTTAGTGGGTAATTTGTCACCTAGTTTTGTTGTAAATATTGTCTGTGGGTTTTGGATTTTGCTACATAGTTTATCTGTGTCTGTGTGGGGATTGGGAGAAGTTGAAAAATTATGCCCCTTGTATAGGTTCCCCATTCTCTACAAGAGGGCGCTGTGTTTATTTAACCGTTCTCCTGTTGAT
The DNA here is from genome assembly GCF_020826845.1 of Diceros bicornis minor. NCBI lineage: Eukaryota > Metazoa > Chordata > Mammalia > Perissodactyla > Rhinocerotidae > Diceros > Diceros bicornis. Next base: position 79,516,031 of record NC_080744.1, read on the forward strand.
GCACGTGTAGGTCATTTCTGAATTTTGCTATCACAATCAATGCACCCTTTACACACATTTGATGCACAAGTACAGGTATATCGGTAGGATCCATTTCTAGAGGAGGGATAGTTAAATCAAAGGATACGAACACAAGTGCTCAAAAATATTTGTTGAAATGTATTCACCACAATAGTGATGAAAATTTATTTAGTCCATAGCCCAGGTAGATTCCTATTGTGAGAAATGTACTTAAAATGGACTGCTAAGTACAATTCTGGGACTCCTTGAGTAGAAGAAAGAAGGAAACAGAAAAGACATTGATTCATTCTTCCTGTTAGCTGTCATGTATAGGTCCAACGTGCACCAGACTATGCTGTTTAGACAGGAGATGCCTTCCTTGTTTCAGCACAACTTTGCAAGTTAAGTGGTGGCTATCCCTCATACTCACAATCAGGTGACACCACATAAAACACACCCCAGCCTTTGTCTACACTTAGAAAATGCAGGATAAACCCCAGTGGAGAATGGAAGAGGAGAAAGGCTATTCAAGATGAATATTTAGATATCCACTATTTGGTCATATACTATTTCTAAGAGTCAATCTACAACTTCTCTTTTTTTTCCTTTTTTAAAAAGATTTTCTTCTTTTAGAGCAGTTCAGACACATAGCAAAATTTAGAGGAAGGTACAGAGATTTCCTATGTACCCTCCGCCCCCACACATGCATGGCCTCCCCCACTATCAACATCCCCCACCTGAGTGGTACATTTTTTACAATTGATGAACCTACATTGACACCTCATTATCACCCAAAGTGTGTAGTTTACCTTAGAGTTCACTCTTGGTGTTGTACATTCTATCGGTTTGGACAAATGTATAATGACACGTATCCACCACTACTGTATTATACAGAATAGTTTCACTGCCCTAAAAATCCTATGTACTCCGCCTATACATCCCTCCCTCCCTCCTAACCCCTGGCAACCACTGATCTTTACTGTCTTCATAGCTGTGCCTTTTCCAGATTGCTATATAGTTGGAATCATGTAGTATGTAGCCTTTTCAGATTGGCTTCTTTCACTTAGTAATATGCATTTAAGTTTCCTCCAAGTCTTTTCATGGCTTGATAGTTCATTTCTTTTTAGCACTGACTATTCCATTTTCTGGATGCACCACAGTTTATCAATCCATTCACCTACTGAAGGACATCTTGGCTGCTTCCAAGTTTTGGCAATTATGAATAAAGCTTCTATAAAGATCCACGTGTAGGTTTTTACGTGGACGTAAGTTTTCAAGTCTTCTGGGGAAATACTAAAAAACATGATTGCTGGATAGTATGGTAAGAACGTGTTTAGTTTTGTAAGAATACAACTTCTCCTTTAGAAGGCACCCAAGGTTTTCTGCAAGTGGATGAGCCTGCTTCAAGAGGACACTGTGAGGCTTAGGTCCCTGTTGGCACTGGCATGCAAATCTGGTAAGTTTTAAATGCATTGGCCAAGGGTAGAAATACAAGATAGTAATAATAGTACACATTGCCTCAGCTTCATCCAAGCTCATTCTCTTTCCTAGAAAACCAGCTTCCACGCTGATGTCCCTAATGCTATCAATGATGCCATCCTTCCCCCAGTCCAGCATCAAGCAGAGTGAGCTCCTCGGCCCATGCAGACATCTCCACTTGGCCATGGCACTCTTTCCCAGCTTGGTCTCGAAATCTTTCTCAGCATGGTGCTCTGGGCAACCTCTGCAAATTGATAGGAGAAGGCATCCATGTTGAATCTTATTTCCCATCCCCTCTGGGACTCCTCCACACTGAAATCTTGGACTCTTCATTCTTATTCCTCTGCAGTGAATCAATCCCCAAATCCCCATTCTTCTGCAACCATCCCTTGATCATCTCTGTACTTTCTTAGCTCTTTCTGATTGTCTTCCATAAGTTCTGTTGCCAGATCAGTCTGTCATCCCTTTGAAGCCTGATTCATGTGGGCTGCTCTCAGACTGTCATATTCAAAGAAATGCAGTCAAGCATCCACTTGTATTTTTCAAAATCACTCAGGTTCTTTATTTGTGTTTCTTCAGCACCATAAAGGGAATATAGCGCCCACAGAAACACTTCTCAAAATCTCCACCTATCTCCCCCCCTCTCATCACTTCTTGGAGCTTCTCCTGTGCTCTTTCTCCTTCAAGCTCACCCAGTCCCCAGCTCTGGACTCCGAGATCCTTCTACATCTCTCCTTTCTCTGGACTTTGTGTCACAAAAGCTTAAAGAGTCAGCATGGAAATGACCCAATCCTCCTTGGAGAGCTGGAGGAGGAGAAGAAACCCAGTGGGGGAACCTCTTCGTCAGACAGATGGAGGTATCGTAGAACTCATAAAATAAAAAAATCTTGTAAAGAAGAAAACCTGCTCCTTGATTTAGATTTTCCCATAATTCCCTGCTGTCTGGTGGATAGAGTCCATACCCTTGGGCCTGGGAGTGAAAACCCTCCGAGTGTGGCCTCAATCCACATGTCAAGCTTATCTTCTGCCTCCTGACCTTGCACTCTGCCCTTCCCAGCCACTTCATCTGCTGTCCCTGAGCGTGCCACCACATCCCAGCATGCCAATTCCTCTCTGCTTGTCTATTTCCTGTTTTTCCTTCCATGGTTGGCTCAAGCATCCTGGTCCCAGTGTCTTGATTCTTTGCTCCTCCCAAACTCTTCCGAACTCTCACGTTGTTCATAAATGTTTGTTGAATGAAAGAATAGATGAATCCCTCACTCCTTGGGATTGGAATAGGAATCTCATTATTCAGGAAACATCTCTGAGCAACTACTGAGGGTTTTCTTAGTTTATTTTGTTTCTTTTAAAACAAAGATGCCATTTTTACCACCATCACCTCACCTCCGCCCCTTCAAGCTTGTATCCATGACTTCTGTTCTCTAATTTTATTTGGGCAATTAAATTCCCAAAATATGTGTAAAAGAGAAGATTGCACCCTTATTTTTCAAATGTGGCTACTCTGTGAAATTTTTAATCAGATGCCAGATTTTATGCACATCTGTGATTTTTCTTCCCCTTAAGAGGCAGTAGACATGGTCTTTTACTTTGTGTTGTTGATCATGGTCCTTGACTTTTGATGTTTTTTGCTTACTACTTCACATGCAGTGCACAGTTATAATACTTTGTCCTCTCACTTTTTATTGTATGAAGCTCTGCTATAGGAATATTTTGTGGGCTTCTCAGCTCTAATGAAATTCTAAGCAGTTTTCTCAAAGCTTACCACCAGGGAGAAGCTGCTCACATGGATCTATGGTCAGCTAGAGAGGAGATATCACGAGTTTGGTTCTGAGCTTGTTGTTCTTGCTGCAATGTTCCAGTGTGCAGAAAACTAGAAGACCTTGATGAAAGAAATTGAGGAAGACAAAAACAAATGGAAAGATCACTCATGTTCATAGATTGGAAGAATTAATAGTGTTAAAATGTCCGTGCTACCCAAAGTGATCTACAGACTCAATGCAATCTCTATAAAAATTCCATTAGTATTTCTCACAGAAATAGAAAAAACAATCACAAAATTTGTACGGAACTACAAAAGCAAAAGCAATCTTGAGAAAGAAGAACAAAGCTAGAGGTATCACACTTCCTGATTTCAAACTATATATTACAAAGCTATAGTAATCAAAACAGTGTGGTACTGGCATAAAAACAGACACATAGACCAATGGAACAGAATAGGGAGCCCAGAAATAAACCCATGCATATATTGTCAACTAAGCTTTGATAAGGGGGCCGAGAACACACAATGGGGAAAGGATAGCCTCTTCCATAAATGGTGTTGGAAAAATTGGATATCCACAAGCAAAAGAGTGTTCAACATCACTAGTCATTGGGGAAATGCAAATCAAGACCACAATGAGATATCACCTCACACCTGTTAGGATGGCTTTTATCAAAAAGACAAGAGATAACAAGTGTTGGCAAGGAGGTGGACAAAAGGAATCCTTGTGCAGTGTTGGTGGGAATGTAAATTGGTGCAGCCACTATGGAAAACAGTATGGAGGTTACTCAAAAAGTTAAAAATAGAACTGCGAGGGGCCAGCCGAGTGGCGCAAGCGGTTAAGTGCACGCGCTCCGCTGCAGCAGCCTGGGGTTCGCCAGTTCAGATCCCTGGCGCGCACCAAAGCACTGCTTGTCGAGCCACGCTGTGGCGGCATCCCATATAAAGTATAGGAAGATGGGCGTGGATGTTAGCTCAGGGCCAGTCTTCCTCACACACACACACACACAAAATAGAACTGTCATATGATCCACTTCTGGGTGTGTGTGTGTATATGAAGGAAACGAAATCAGTATCTCAAAGAGACATTTGCGCTCTCATGTTCAATGCAGCATTATTCACAATAGCCAAGACATGGAAACAACCTGACTGTCTGTTGATGGATGAATGGATAAAGAAGATGAATATATATATATGGGATATTATTGACTTGCTATATATAGAATGGGATATTATTCAGCCATGAGAAAGAAGGAAATCTTGCCATTTGCAACAACATGGATGAACCTAGAGGACATTATGCTAAGTGAGATAAGCCAGACAGAGAAAGACAAATACTGTATGATTTTACTCCTACGTGGAATCTAAAAAAAAAAAAGTTGAACACATAGAAACAGAGAGTAGAGTGGTAGTTACCAGGGGTTAGGGAGTCGGGGTGATTCTGTCAAAGAGTACAAATCTTCAGTTATAAGATGAATAAGTTCTGGGGCTCTGATGTACAGCATGGTGACAGTAGTTAATACTGTATTATATACTTGAATTTTGCTAAGAGAGTATATCTTAAGCATTCTCCACACACACACACACACAGAAAGGTAACTATGTGAGATGATGGATGTATTAATTAACTTGATTTTGGTAATCATTTCACAAAGTATACGTATATCAAATCATCACGTTCCTCACTTTAAATATATACAATTTTATTTGTTGATTACCTCAATAAAACTGGAGATAAAAAAAACATTCCAGTGTGCAAAGATTCTCTTTCTTACCTATCCTGCAGGGGTGACACGTGGATACAGAGTTCAATGCTACCTTTGTTAATGGCCCAGAAGCCTGAAGAGCAGACACTCAGGGAGTTGGCCTCATTCACGCACCCTGTCACCGATGCACAGGGGTGGGAAGGTGGCTCCCACCACAGCCCACGGAGCAGCGGCCATGACACAGGCTTCCTCGGACCCCACAGGCAGCAGCATCTGTTGGAGGATTACACGTATTCTGTTGCTAGACAATGTACCTTGAACATCAGGAATACACGGTAGTTCTGCGACCTCCAGAGCAGGCAGACGTCATTTTTGATGTTTAACCCTCCGTTTGGAATAAACCCTTTGTGAAGTAGAACATTCCCTTCGTTCTTCACAAAAAGCTCCTTTTGAAGGAGTATCTTTGGACAAACTAAGAGAGGACGACCCCCAGGTCAGACTTCTTTTGACTAGGATGTGGCAGAAGTTAGCCTGCAGTTTGAGAGGATGAGGCCTCTGATCTCGGATGAAGAGGCTGTGACAGACCAGCTTCTCTGTACTCAGGCGCCAGATTCTTTTCTCAAAACCCCTGCTCTGTGAGGCAGTCACGCTGTTAAATTTTTAAAAAAGGGCATACATGGAAGCTTTTTAAAATTTGCTTCACAAAATGTTAATCTGGTTGCATTTTTACCATTATTTATTTATTTTTCTTTTTATTTGTATGCTTTTATTTATTCATTTGACAAATATTACTTGAGATCCTACTACGTACCTGGCATTATTCTAACAGTAATCAAAGAATTCCTGTCATATGGCTTATCATATCATACAGAGGCCAACATAACTCTGGGTACATAGTTATTCATGTTAAACAAATGTAAAGACATTGATATATTAGGACCAGAGCGGCCATATGTAGAAACACTGGTGGTAGTTTATTGTGGTTTTACGTAGGACATTAAGAATGCCTTTTAGCCCAAAGTAGAACATCTCTTTATTTTTTTACTGCAATTCTACAACTAATAATTCATTTTTTGACATCCAATTAACTTCTTGAGAGCAAAGACTGTGACATTCATGTTTGTATCCTTAGCCTCCAGCACAGAGGCTGGAAACAAGGGTATTTGAATCATGTGGAATTGGAGTGGACATTGCCAAAAGGAAATGGTGGATTAAAATGCAGACTGTTCATTTATAACATTGGCTACTTGAGTTAGTGAGGGATCATAAATAAATCTCAAAGTAGTATCAGGCTCAAGGAAAATTATAACATTGCGAAAAAGACACAGAGCTTGCCTGCAAGAGTTTCCAGCATAAGTTTTAGTCAAATAGGTTAAATGTAACTCATCTTCCAATAGTGAAGTTCATTTGGGAACAACTAAAAGATGAATCAACTTTCTTTTCAAAGAATGTTTCAGGGGTCCCTTTTGTATACAGAAATTCCTTCCTGCAATATTTCAAGTACAACCCCCATTCATTCTTGTACTATGTGGGGCTCCTCTACAGTCAAAAAATGAGACAAAAAGGAGACAAAAGTGGGGTCTTTTCCTAACACACCATATATGAATTGGCATTACTCTAACTGTAGTTTTGGGAGGAAACCATAAAAATTTGAATAAAATATAATCTTGAATTTTTCTTCAGTGATGAGCTAAAGCTGAACATATAGTGTTCTTGAACCTGCTTAAAAGCTCATCATCAATGAATAAAACTTACACTTTCTTTGAGAAAGTATTAGTATCGCCTGTTGAATGGTGCTGGCCCAGTCATAGGTAACCATTTTTCTCATGTGGTACGCATAGATTAAGAGTTGACTCAACTAATGAGTCCTATATTTCATCACCAAATATGTCTTTTTTGTTAGTCTCCTCACAGATGCCATGATTTTTGAAAGATTTTAGACATCAGATTGCTTTTATTATTGTCATCATTAATTTGTTTTCCTTTTGAATGAATCAGACACCTGTCAAGAAGAGCTTCTGAGTAGCATGAGATAACCACATTGTCACCCAGAGTTGGTGTTATTCTTGAGCAGTGCAACAAATGTTACTGTGGTAGCCTAGGTAATCTAGTAAAAATTAATTGCAATTGTTAGTTTTTTTAACATAATGAAAATAGACCAGGATTTCCCCTGCTACCCTAGAAAGCACGAAGGTTTTGGGGATTTCCCAAATCTTATCACAATGTAAATTATGTCCACGATTAAAATTGATCCTTTTGTTTACCTATTTTGTACGTTTTTTCTCTTTTTTTCAGGGTGTTGGAGCCAAAGCTCAAAAGTATAAAACCGTAATAACACATGACTTCTTTTTCCTAGACATAATCTGAGATGGATTCTTACATTTGCTCTCCTTCTTGTGCATGTTTGTGAAATAGCAAAAGGCATTATTTCAGATTCCTAAGTGAATCAGCTTAGCTAATACAATTACACTATACTAGTGGGTGTATTGAAATGGATAGTATCTAAGAGCACACCAAGTCAGGCTTAACTTAGGGGTATAACTCATTAGGAACAACAGCTGTCACCCATTTTACAAGATAATCATCTATGTTGTCCATATTTTTGTGTTGCTACATACTTTCTCTGATAATACAAGTTCAGATCCTTGTGACTTGGGATCATTTATGTACTTTCTTTTTAACTTTTTTAATCTTTTTGTAGTAAGAACACTTAACATGGAATCTACCCTCTGAAAAGATTTTTAAGTGTACAATATGTTATTATTGGCTATTGGTACAATGTTGTACAGCAGATCTCTAGAGCTTATTCATCTTGTTTGTCTGAAACTTTATGCCCATTGATTAGTAACTCCCCATTTCTCCCTCTCCCCAGCCCCTGGTAACCACCATTCCACTCTTTGAGTCTACGAATTTGACGATTTTAGATACCTCATATGAGTGGAATCGTGCAGTATGTGTTTGTCTTTCTGTAAGTGGTTTATGTCACTTTGCATAATATTCCAAATGTTCATCTGTGTTGTCGTATATTTAAGAATTTCCTTTTTTAAGCTGAATAGTATTCCATTGTGTGTATATTCCTCATTTTCTTTATCATCTGTTGATAGATATTGAAGTTGTTTCCATATCTTGGCTATTGTGAATAGTGCTGCAATGAATATAGGAGTGCTAATATCTCTTTAGGATCCTGATTCAATTCTTTTGGATACATACCCAGAAGCGAGATTGTTGGATCATACGGTAGTTCTATTTTTAATTTTTTGAAGCACATCCATACTGTTTCCAATGCGGCTATACCATTTTGCATTCCCACCAACAACGTGCGAGGGTTCCAATTTCTCTACATTTTCGCCATCACTTGTATTTTGTTTTTTTTGATAAAAGCCATCCAAACAGGTGTGAAGTGATCTTTCATTGTAGTTTTGACTTGCATTTCCCTGATGATTATGATGTTAAGCACTTTTTTATATATCTAATGGCAATTTGTATGTCTCCTTTGGAGACATATCTACCCAAGTCCTTAATCCATTTTTAAATTGGTTTATTAGTTTTTTTACTTTTGAATTGTAGGAGATCCTTATAAATTTTGGAGATTAATCCCTTATCGGATATACGGTCCACAAATATTTTCTCCCATTCAGTGGATTGCCTTTGCACTTTGTTGACGGTTTCCTCTACTATGCAGAAGCTTTTTAGTTTGATGCAGTCCCATTTGTTTATTTTTGTTTTTGTTGCCTGTGCTTTTGATGTCATATCCATAAAATCACTGATGAAACCAATGTCATGAAGGTTTTCCCCTATGTTTTCTTCCAGGAGTTTTACAATTTTCAGTCTTATATTTGTCTTTAATTCACTTTTTTTCATGGTTAAGTGGGATTTACTCTCAGGACAAAAGGCTAGTTAATATTAGGAAATCCATTCATATCGTACATTAATGGATATAAAGAGAAAAAGCATATAACAATTTCCATAGATGCTGAAAAAGCATTTGACCAAATGAAAAAGAGGTTGCTGAAAAAAATTCAAGAAAATAGAAATTGATGGATATTTCCTTAACATATTTCAGAAAAAGAACTATATATGTGTGTATATTTGTGTGTATGTTGTGTGTTTATGAAAGGGAGACATAAAGCAAATTTGGCAAAATATTAACTCTTGTTGAATCTGAGTAAAGGATATATGAGAATTCATTGTACTAGTCTTGCAATTTTTTGACATTATATCAAAATAAAATATTACAAAATTCATTATTTCTGAATAGTGGAGGTGATGAATGAATGAAACAATGTCACTTTCTGTTGCTACTATCTAGTCCATATCTTTGATCCTTTTAACCCTTGAAGGCTCATTTTCCTCTTGTGTAATATGGGACTGTAGCCCTACCTTCCTTTCAGGTTTTTTGTGGAAAATTCAGTGATATAACATATGTAAAACTATGTCATTACCAAAATACACTTTATAAATGGCAATAGTAATAGTAATAATAACTATAGTCATAACAAGAACCACCATGTGAGAGGGCTATTACAATAACCTGGTTTAAAAATCCATTTTGAGTTGATTTTTGTGTATGGTGTAAGATAAGGGTCCAATTTCATTCTTTTGCATGGGGATATTCAGTTTTTGCAACACCATTTATTGAAGAGACTATCCTTTCCCCATTGTGTGTTCTTGGCACCATTATCAAAGTATAGTTGATTGTATGCGCAGGGGTTTATTTCTGTGCTTTCTATTCTGTTCTACTGCTCTATATGTCTGTCTTTATGCCAGTACCATACTCTTTTGATTACTGTAGGTTTGTAATATATTTTGAAATCAGGAAGTGTTATTCCTCCAGCTTTGTTCTTCTTCTAAAGATTGATTTGGCTATTCGGGATTTTTGTGGTTCCATATCAATTTTAGAATTGTTTTTTGTATTTCTGTAAAAAAATGCCATAGGGATTTTGATAGGGACTATATTGAATCTACAGATCACTTTGGGTAGTATGCACATTTTAACAATATTAATTCTTCTAGTCCACGAACACAGATGTCTTTCCATTTGGTTTTTTTTTTTAATTTTTTGTTTATTGCAGTAACATTGGTTTACAACATTGTATAAATTTCAGGTGTACATCATTATACTTCTATATCTGCATAGATCACATCATGTTCACCACCCAAATACTAATTACAACCCATCACCGCACACTTGTGCTGACTTATCACTTTTGCCCTCCTCCCTCCCCCCTTCCCCTTTGGTAACCACCAATCCAATCTCTGTCTCTATGTGTTTGTTTGTTGTTGTTTTCCATTTGTTTTGTGTTGGACTCATCAGAGCTCCAGGACTGGAAAGACAGATGCTAGTTTTGGGGCAGCCCCAGAGAAGTTAGGGTACTGGATGCACAGATCAACTCTTTCCCTCTCCAGGGGGATGCTGGGCACTGAGATTTGTCATCAGTTTGCTCTATGCTAAGCAGGAGGGAGAATCAATGGTGTCTACCAGCCCAAGCCACCACCTCCATGGGGTGATTAGACTGTGCTGGATCCATCAGAGCTCCAAGACTGGCAAGACAGAACCCAGTCTCTGGGGAGCTCCTTTGGAAAAGTTGGGGGGCTGGACACATGAACCAACCCTTACTCTTCCTGGGTGAAGCCAGGAGCAGGGGGTCTCTTCCTGATCGTTGGCACTGTGCCGAGGACAGGGTCTCTGAGGGGAGGTTGTCCCAAATCTCCCTACCAGATTCAGTGAGTCTGATTTCACATTCTCCCAGGAGGCAGGAGACTTTCAAGCAGTTGTTTATGTCTCACAAAGAGAATTGGTCCATGAATTGTTGCTGGATTGGTGTGTTTGTCGGGGAAGAAGGACCCAGGGCTTCCTACTCTGCCATCTTGCTGACATTGCCTCCTGATTATTTATTTTTTGCTTTGTGTTTTTTGTACTACACGAAGTATAACAAAAAGGGAAAGAAAACTTCTCAAGTATTTCAGACCTCATCTCCTCTTTACAGAAAAATATTTTGCTTTCTATGACTCAACTCTTTATGTCACATCGTTAGCTGATATATTAATAACAATGATTGAATTAGTCAATCCACACCAGCACAATTCATCAACACAGGCACTCTTTAGTCTAAAAGAGAGGCTTTTGGGGAAAGACACTTAAACCAGCAAGCTCCCCTAGTCACTAAAGGTAGGGTTTCCAATCGGTGGGGTAGACATGGGTAGGGAGCACTGTCGTGTGGCATCCCTCAGAGAACTCAGCAGCAGGGCATCAGCCCAGAGCCGCATGCGGGTGGGGTGGGGGTCAGGTAAGCCTGAGCCCAGGCAGTCTGAGACAGTTTCTTCCTCTCAGGTGCGAGGAAGGGCAGGCAGCCTGGTGTCTTGATTTCCAGGGCTCCTTGCACTGATACCCCCCGTCTCACATCCTGGTCTAGATTCTCTAAGCAATTGGCCATTTCTTGACCAGTGTTGGACTTCCTCCACTCCCACCTCTGTTTCTGTTTTCTACTTTTCATGGACTGCCTCTCTCTTTCCTGGATTTTTAGAAATAACAGTTAATCATATCTGTCGCCATGTCCATAATGGTATGGTTTTTTTTTAAATTGTTTTCTCAGGTTACCCAGGAAACTCTCTTTGAAGGGGCCCTAAATATGTTTTTCCCTCCCCTGTGAATCAGCAGTTTTCAGTAGATTGCCAACCTGTGACATAATAGAAAAATAAAGAAATCAAGTAGTCAACTAGTCAGTATAAAGGAGACATGAGAAGAAATCAGATGATCCCTGGTCACGTGGGGGAGTGTCGAGTGGAGAGCCCCGGGTCTTGTCATGCTGTCCCACCTCAGGTCTTACCTTAGGAACCACTCTTAGTGTATTTGAAAAATAGTCATGGCAGTAGTTGCTCCTGTTTAAAATGTAAGGAGGCATCTCCCACCAGTAGGATGGCTACTATCAAAAAAACAGAAAACAACAAGTGCTGACAAGGATGTGGAGAAATTGGAACACTTGTGCACTGTTGGTGGGAATGTAAAATTATGTGACCACTGGGGAAAACAGAATGGAGGTTCCTCAAAAAATTAAAAATATAATTACCATATGATCCAGTCATTCCACTTCTGGGTATATACCCCAAAGAATTGAAAGCAGGGACTTGAAGAAATATTTACACCCGTGTGCATAGCAGCGTTATTTGCAATGGCCGAAAGGCGGAAACAACTCAAATGTCCATTGACAAATAAATGGATAAAAAAATGTGGTATGTACATTCAATGGAATATTATTCAGCCTTAAAAAGGAAGGAAATTCTGATACTTGCCACAAAATGGATGAACCCTAAGGAGACTATGCTAAGTGAAATAAACCAAACACAAAAAGACATCCTGTATGATTCTACTCATATGAAGTACCCAGAGCAGTTAAATTCAGAGACAGAAAGTAGAATGGTGGTTGCCAGGGGCTGGGGGAGGGAGGAATGGGGAGTTAGATTCATTGGGTACAGAGTTTCAGTTTTGCAAGATGAAAAGAATTCTGGGGATGGGTGATGGTGGTGGTTGCACAACACTGTGAATGTACTTATCACTACTGAACTGTACACTTGAAAACAGTTAAGATGGTAAATTTATGTTACCTGTATTTTACCACAATTTTTAAAAAATGTAAGGAGGAATGTTGAAACTACTAAGGACGAGGTGTTTATTGAAAATTTTTAACCTCCATGTCTTCATCAGCCAAAGCATAATCTTCTGTCTGATAATTAGAGCAGCTGAGAGAGGCTGACCTGACCTCCAGCCCCTCCCTTCCCATTGTCTCAAGGTTCACGTCTGTGAAAACTAAAATGGAAGTTTATTTAAGCCCCAGCATATGTTTTATTTTGTCCTAAGTGTGTGACCAGGCGTTCTCTGTCCTCCTTAGTTCTGCCATGTTAGCACCAGAGCTGGCGTGGTGGCCGTGGAGGCGAGCGAGTCCTTCTGAATGGAGAGAATGGTGTGAGGCTGAGGCTTGTCACAGTGATGAGTAACGTCCCTGGACCTTGAAGCTGAGCACTTCTCTTGGGGGACTGGATGGCCATCTGTAAACACTTCCACCCCAAATGCCATCATTGGTGGCTTTACGACAACATTTGTGATTCTGTTGTTGTAGTTAAATTTATAACCTCTCCTTCAGTACCCATATCGCTGCTTTAGCCTTTGTTAAATTATCTTTGGACAAAGAGTTATGAGAGAAGGTGAGGAATGAAGGGTCACTTCTGAAACACAATGAAAACAGGTGTACCTGGCGTTCCTCAGGAGCCCCGAGGGCCATCTTCCCCCTAAGAATGCCTCTCAGCATGGAAAGACGCGTGGCCTTGCAGAGCCAGCACCTAAGCAAGGAATGGCCTGACACCCCAGCATTCGTGGGTTCAGGTGCGGGCTTCCAAGGCCCTGGTACCCAATCTAAGGGCAGTCGAAGTTTAGGATGTTACAATGGCAAATTGTGATCAAGTCATCTTCATCCCCATGAACTTTAGAAAGTCAACACTGTAATTCTCTCCATTTTCCAGCTGGAGAACTAAGGCTTCAAGACACAAAATCAGGTTTGCTCAAGGGTCACACAGCCAGTAAATGGGAGACAAGAAGGTTGGACCCAGGAGGTCTGCCCTAGAGCCCACAGACTAGCCCACCATGCAGCTGGGGTTTCTGTAGGCTGAAGTGTCAACAACAACACAATGCAGAACTCATGAAAATCCAGATTCCAGACGGGAGGTCAAGGATGCTGTGGTATCTACACAAATGACTGCTGTGAGTTTTAAACCTAGAAAGTGCTGAAAGGAGAAAATAGATGTTAGGAAAGAAAGTCAACACAGGCTGTGATGTGTGTGTGTGCATGTGTGTGTGTATGTGTAGGGGAGGATGTCTCCATCCAGGCTCCCTCACCCCACCACACCCCTCTTCCTGTTTCTCTTTGGATCTGTGGCCTGAGGCTTCCACTCTCTTCCCTTCCTTCCTCCCTCCCTCCCTCCCTTCCTTCCATCTTTCGCCTCTTGTTATAATTGTACCAATGGTAAACCATGAAACGTGCAGGATATGCGTTCCCTTTGCCTATTGGTACTTCTACTCATTTATCAACCTTTTGATGGATCCTCAGTGTCTTCCTAGTCCACATCCCACAGTACAGTTCTTCAAAGAGTCATATGATATCCGTTCCCTCATTTCTTTTTACCAAATGTAATGTAAACCATTTCCAGCTTTGCTACAGCAGAAGAGCCGTAATAGTTTATCTCTTCCCTTCTATCTCCCAATAAAGCATACGCACACACATACAAATACACAGACACACACACAAATACACACACACACATATGTACAGACAATATAGTATCTAGAAAACACTCTAACTCAGGTTTCTGGCCATAAATCAAATGGGTGGGTTGTGTAACCATACATTTTCTTGGCCTTGGTCTCTGTTTAAGGCAACATGTCTCCACCTGACTAGAGTTGTGTTCCCACAAAATGTTAGATTTATGTAAATGCTGCTCTGTCTCCAACCAGAACAGCACATAATTTTGCTGTAGTTTAGTGATGTTATTTTGGAGAACTGAGTGAGATCTAACTACAGAATTTAAGAAAATCTATATTAAAGGGAAAAAACAAGCGTCAGTGCTGGCTGTTTTTTTAACTGTTTATTTTGAAATGATTGTAGACTCACAGGAAGTTGTAAAAATAGTACATAGAATTTCTTAAGCCCTCAAATGGTGACATAGCTGTAATACAATCACAAAACCAAGCAGTTAATGTTGGTACAGCATTGTTAACCAGACCACAGACCTTAATTAGTTTTTACCTTTTTTTAAACAGCATTCATTTGTGTGTGTGTGTGTGTGTGTGTGTGTGTGTGTGGTTTTGTGCAGTTTTTCCCCATGTATAGATTCATGTAATGCCATGATCAGGACACAGAACTGTTCTGTCATCATTGATGAGGAATTTTCTCATACCACCTCTTTATAGCCTCACCCATCTGCCCACTTCTGCTCCTGTCCCCTGACATCCACTAACCTGTTCTCCATCTCTAGAGTTTTGTCATTTTGAGTTGCTTTAAATGGACTCACACAGTATGTAAACATTTCAGATTGGCTTTTTTTCACTAAGCATCATGCCCTTAAGATCCATCCAAGCCGTGGCATGAATCAATAGTTTGTTCTTTTCATTGCTGAGTATTATTCCATTTTATAGATGTACCAGAGTCTGTTCAACCCTTCAGCCTTTGAAGGACATTTGGATTGTTTCCACTTTTTGACTGGTTTGAATAAAGCTGCTATGAACATTCATGTACAAGTTTTGTGTGAACATAAGTTTTCATTTCACTGCAAGGTTGTATGATTAGTGCATGTTTAGTTTTTTAAGAAACTATCATACTATTTTCCAGAGTGACTCTACCATTTTACATTTCCACCAGCTACGTATGAGAGTTCCAGTTTCTCAACATCCTTGCCAACATTTGGTGTTATCCCAATTTTTGTTTTAGCCTTTCTAATAGGTATGTGGTGCTATCTCATTGTGGTTTCAATTTGCATTTCCCTAATAGCTAATGATGCTGAACATATTTTCATGTGCTTATTTGCCATCTGTCTCTCCACTTTGGTGAAATGTTTCGTTCATGTCTTTTGCTCATTTTCTAATGGGTTTTTGTTTGTTTGATTTTGTTTTTGTTTTCGTTGTTTTTACTGTTGAGTTTTGAGCACTCTTTATGTATTCTAGATACAAGTCCTTTGTCAGATATGTGTTTTGCAAATATTTTCTCCCCACCTGTAGCTTGTCTTTTCCTCACTTCACAAGGATCTTTGACAGAGCAAAAGGTTTTCATTTTGATGAAGTTCAATTTATTTTTTCATTTATGGATTGTGATTTGGGTGCCAAATCTAAGAACTCTTCGCTTAGCCCTAGGTCCCAAAGATTTTCTCCTTGGTTTTCTTCTAAAAGTTTTATCGTTTTGTGTTTTACTTTTTAAATCTGTGATCCATTTTGAGTTAATTTTTATATAAGATGTGAAGTTTAGGTTGAGGTTCGTTTGTTTTTGTTTTTGTTTTTGTTTTTTTTGCCTGTAGATGTTTAATTGCTCCAGCACCATTTGTTGAAAGGTTATCTTTCCTCCATAGAATTGCTTTTGCACATTTGTCAAAAATCAGTTGGGAATATGTGTGCGAGTCAATTTCTGGATTCTCTATTCTGTTGCACTGATCTTTGTGCCTATACCAATACCACACTCTCTTGATTACTGTAGCTCTATAGTGAGCCTTAATATTCATTACAGTGATTTCTCTCACTTTATTCTTCTTTCTTAAGATTGTTTTAGCTGTTCTAGCTAAACAATCTTTCTATATAAATTGTAAAATAAGCTTGTCTTTGTCTCCAAAAAGGCTTGCTGGGATTTTGATAGAAATTACATTAAGCTTATGGAATAGTTTGGGGGAGAACTTTACTCTGTTGAGTCTTCCTATCCATGAACATAGCATGTCTCCATTTGTTTAGCTCTTTTATTTCTTTCTTCAGCATTTTGTAGTTTTCAGCATACAGATCCTGGATTTTCTTTCTCCTTTTGAGAAATTGTATATAGTATTGTTTTTAAATTGGGTTTCTGTACGTTATTGCTAATATATAAAAATACAATTGATTTTTGTGTGTTGATCTTGTATCCTGTAACCTTATTGTAGTCACTTATTAGTTTTAGGACTTTTTTTCTAGATACCTTGGAATTGTCTACATAGACTGTCATGTCATCTGGAAATAGGGACAGTTTTATTTCTTCCTTTTTGACATGTATGCTTTTTATTTCCTTTTTTGCCTTATTAGGCTAAGACTTTTAGTACTATGTTGAATAAGAGTGGTGAGAGTAGATATCCTTGTCTTATTTCAGATCTTAGAGGAAAAAATTTCTCTTTCACCATTGAATATTCTGTTAGCTATAGGTTTTTTGTAGATGCTCTTAATTAAGTTTAGGAAGTTCCCCTCTATTCTTAGTTTACTGAGTTTTCATCATAAAATGATGTTGAATTTTGTTGATGATCATATCGATTTTGATCATATCAAAAATGATGTCAATTTTGTCATGATCAATTCAATCATATGATCATATGATCGATCATATATATGATCATATTATTTTTCTTCTGTTGATATGGTGGATTACACTAAATGATTTTCAAGTATTGAACCAGTCTTGCATACCTGCATACATTGGTCATGTTGATTATTCTCTTTATATATTGCTGAGTTTGATTTGCTAATATTTTGTTGAGGATTTTTGCATTGGAGTTCATGAAATATGTAGTTTCCTTTCTTTCTCTCTCTTTTTTTTTTGGATTATTTTTGTCTGGGTTTAGTATTAGGATATTACTAGCTTCATAAAATGAGATGGGAAGCATTTCTTCTTTTTTTTTTTTTAAATGTTTGTAAGAAAAAACTTAGCTCTTTTAATTAGACCTGATAAAACAACATAGGAAAAAAAATATGGAACGCTTCACGAATTTGCGTGTCATCCTTGCGCAGGGGTCATGCTAATCTTCTCTGTATCGTTCCAATTTTAGTATATGTGCTGCTGAAGCGAGCACTCCTCTTCTTTGGCTTTCTGGAAGACATTTTATAGAATTAGTACTACTTCTTATTTATATGTTTGGCAGACTCTCCAGAGAAACCATTATAATCTGGAAATTTCTTTTCCAGATTTTAAATTATGAATTCAATTTCTTTAATAGTTATAGACCACTCAGGTGAGCAATTTCACAACCAATTGCATTTGGTTATTTTTCTCTGTGCTGTTATTCACTATTATTATTTCAATGAATGCAGAATCCACAGTGATATCCCTTTCTTCATTTCTGATCCTGGTAATTTATGTCTTTGCTCTTTTTTATCTTTCCCAGTCTTGCTAGATGTTTATCACTTTTATTGACATTTTCGAAGAGCCAGCTTTTTATTTCATTTATTTTACAACTATGGTTTTTCTATTTTTATTTTCTTTGATTGCTGCTCTTATCTTTGTTGTTTCCTTCCCTCTGCCTGCTTTGTGGTTTTTAATTCTTCTTTTTCTAATTCCTTGAAGTAGGAGCTTAAATTTTTTACCTTGAAAGCTTTTTGTTTTCTAACATAAGCATTTAGTGATATAAATTACCCTCTGAGCAATGCTTTAGCTGCATCTCACAAATTTTGATCTAATGTATTTTCATTTTCATTCAGTTCTATGTATTTTTATCTTTTTTAAAATTTACCATTTTAACTATTTTTAAGCATACAATTCAGTGGCATTAAATACCTTCAAAGTGTGCAACTATCACCACTGTCCATTTCCTAAAGTTTTTCATCATCTCAAACTGAATACATTAAACAATAACTCCCCATTTCCTCCTCTCCCCAATCCCTGGTAACCTCTATTCTATTTTCTGTCTCTATGAATTTATCTACTCTAGATACGCTTCATATAAGTGGAATCATGCAACAGTTGTGCTTCTGTGTCTGGCTTATTTCACTTAGCCTAACGTTTTCAAGGTTCATCCATGTTGTAACATGTATCAGAATTTCATTCTTTTTTATGGCTAAACAATATTCCACTGTATGTATATACCACATTTTGTTATTCATTCGTCTGTTGATGGACACTGAGTTGTTTCCACCTATTGTGAATAATGCCACTATGAACATTGGTTTACCAGTATCTGTTTGATTTTCTGTTTTCAATTATTCTGGATACATACCTAGGAGGGGAATTGCTGAATCATAAGGTAATTCAGACTGAGCAAATTCTATTGATCTATTCCCATGTTCACTAATCCTATTCTCTGCCATGTCTAATCCACTATTGAGCCCATCCAGCAGAGTTCAATTTCAGTTACTGTATTTTCCAATTCTATAATTTCCATTTAGTTCTTTTTCTATATTTTCTATTTCTTTGCTGAGATTTTCTATTTTTTATATGTTTCAAGAGTATTTGTAATTGATTATTGAAACACTTTTTTAATGAGTGCTCTAACATCTTGTCAGCAAATTCCAACTTCTAAGTATCTCAGTGTGTGCATCTGTTCATTGTCTTTTCTTGTTCAAGTTGTTGTTGTCTTGGTTTTTGGTATGACGAGTGGTCTTTGGTTTATCTTGGCTATTTTGGGTATTATGTTAGGAGACTCTGAATCTTATTTAAAGCTTCCATTTTAGCAGGCAGTCTCCCTGTTTAGACTTAGGATGCAGGTCTTGCCTAATTTTATAGGTTGTGGTGCTGATCACTATTTAGTTTCCAGAGCCCTTGCAGTGCTATTATGGTCTGGTTTGCGTGTGCTACTCAGAGGTTACTCTGAAAATCTGGTGGTTGTATGATTATACGTATGTTTGTAGGAAAATTCCATACTGGTTCAGTTCAAACCTTTTAATACGCTGAATCTGGTCAGTTTTACATTTGAGCTGGTCACTTGTCTGCCCCAGACTTTCTGTGCAGGTTTCGAGAATCTCTTTCTCCAGCTCCTTATTCTCCGGTATCTTCTTCCCACTCTCTAGCTGGAGGTGGGGATGGAAGTACAGACTCCTCTCTCCATCTCTGCTGACGCTGTGCCAGCAGGGAAGGAAAGCACTGCCATGGGTCCCCTGGCGCTGCTGGGTGGGGGTGTAAGTCCGCATTCCCTGCGTGGCCCCTGCTGGTGCTCCATTGGAGGAGGAGAGCTTCCACATAGGCTGCCTGCTGCTGCTGGGCAGGGGATGGGAGGCTAGACTCTCCATTCGGACGTCATTGACATCGCAGGTGTGGGCTTGTCTGGGTGTTTGGCTGGGAGCAAAGTGGGTATTGTCAAAAGGATTTTTGTCCTGCTACACTGCCCGTTTTCTTGTCTTTTGGCTAGAGAAAACAGACTTCTCTTAAAGCTTTTTTTTTTTTTTTTTGTCTGAGCCTGACGGTGGTTCTGGGTTGCAGGCTTCTCCAGCACCTCGTCCAGAATATGTCAAAGATAAAAAAGAAAACCAGGAACTCACCACCACGTCAGTCCCTAGCCAGTCCATCTTCTTCCTTCTAGCTCTCCGAGACTCCTTATAGTTGTCTGGTGAACTACCTCCAGGATCTTTAATTGTATTGAGCAGAAAGTAGCTGAGAGATATGAGTCTCCACAAGCTTATCTAGAACCTGAAGGCTCGCTGCTTTTCTTTTGCTGAGGAATATTCACCCTGAGTTAACATCTGTTGCCAATCTTCCTCTATTTTGTATGTGGGTAGCCACCACAACATGGCTGCTAACCAGTGGTGTAGGTCCACGCCCAGGAACTGAATCCGGGCCACTGAAGCAGAGTGTGCTGAACTTAACCACTAGGCCACGGGGCTGGCCCCCTTGGCGGCTTTTCTATGCTAGGGTTTTTCCCTCTTTTGCTTTGTAGCTAGAAATTCCTGGAATTTTTTTTTTTTTTTTTTAGAGTATTGGAGTAAATGTTTCTTTTATTTTCAAACATATAAATGTTTTATAATATGCTTATTAAAATGTAATCAAGAATCAGTTTGACAGAATAAAATTTTTTTCCTGCAAGAGATTTCTCTGCAAGAGAAATACCTGTGCATTTGTGCTTTTAAGTGTTAGAGTCTTTGAAAGGAAGGTCACTTGGGTTTGTTTCTTAACTTTTTGCAATATTGAAATGAGACGCTGGGGCTCTCTGCAGACGAGTCTCTCTGCAGGCACATCACCTTTATCAAGGTTTCACTCTCCCTTAACTATGACAAATGACACTGCTGCAGAGGCCCCCAAGTGTGTGCTAGTACAGACCGCCTGTCACAAGTCTACCTTTCCAATGCTCCACCTTCACAGAGGAGCAGGCCTGAGAGCCATGTCTTCCCCACCGTGCAACAAGAGGGGCAGGAAGGAAGGGTGGGCGAGACACATGCAGTCCCACAGCTTAAGTCCATGCACCGTCTTTCCGTAATCATCTCCAATATAAATACAGTGCATTTGCTATTTGCCAATCGTAATCTGAGTCCAGCAAGATTGTTTCTTTGGTCGTCCTGTGTATAAAAGCTACATGCTCCCTCAGATGTGACTTACCTGCCCTTGTTTCTACAAGGCCGCCAGCCCCCTACCCTGCTCACATGGATGGAACATGGGCCTACTGTGTTTTACATCCACTACGTCTGTCTACAGCCTCTCGCAGCCATGGCCTCTCACAGTGGGCAGGCCCCAAGAGCAAGTTGCAAATGTCATGGGCCATCATTGGCACTTCGCCTGGATCCCTCCATGCCCTCCTCTCCCTGTCGCTTCTACCTCTGCTGTCCTGCCTGGTTTCTGCCTTCTCTACCTGCCCCTCAGGATTGGCATCCTAACACACATGGCACTCAGGTGGGAGATCTCCTGGGAAGCCTAGGCTTGCAGGGGGCACAAATGATTTGGATGCGACACAGAGAGACCAGCCGTTCTGCCCCAGCCCCCCGGGCCGTCAGGAGGCCAGCTGCATGAGGATGAGACTTGACGCATCTGACGTGTTTGCTCTGGGCTCCTGATCAACGTGCAGTGTTGAGAATAAAACAAACGTTGACGTTAGGATCGCACACAACGTGAATGAATTCTGATTGCTGCATGAGTCCACTTTCAGGTGGAAGAACATTTCAACCCAGGCTCCTGTGGGAGTATGTTCTCCGGCAAACTGCCTTCAGGGCACCCCAGGATTCCGTGACAGTGCAAGGACTGGAACCACCGACTGTCAGCCCTTCTCCAGGCCTGGACGACAGCGCGTTTCGAGGCCCACTGGAGCACCCAGCAGGCTGACTAAGCACATGGACCAGCTTCCCAAGGGCCTGAGGCCTGAGGGGTCAGGGGAGGGGCAGTATTGATTCTAACTTGTGAAAGAAAACAATAGGATGGACATTAATTTTAGTTAAATATCTATAAGATGTATTTTTATGTCAAATAATCAACTGTAATTCAACTGATATGTAGTAATATAAAAATTGCATTCGATATTAGAGGTGGGGTCATTTTAATGTCTTTGGTATGATATGGGGTGGGGCCTTCAGTGTTTTAAAAAGAGCCCAAGTGAACCAGGAAAGCAAGAGACAGAGACAGAAGGGTGGGGAAGGACCGGGACAACCTCAATTCGCTTATGAAAACCCTGCAATCAGAAATTTCAGAAGGCAGCCATTTGAACGTCAGTTTTGTTAAACGGGGCAAGGGTTTCATTGTGGGCTCAGGGCTCAGGGCTCAGGGCTCAGGGCTCAGGGACTGACTCGTCCCTGGTGGCACCAGGCTGGCCACATCCAACACATCTGGGGCTGTAGGTGGGGATGCCCCAGGGACAAGGTCTCCAGATGTCCATGTGCAACGGATATAAGTGCCCACTGTGGGGGAGGGAGGAAGCACCCCCAGGCCCAGTGTGGAGGGGGGTTGGTCAGTTTGCCAGAACAGGTTGGAGCCCAGCTCTGCCTGGAAGGTTGAAGGGTAAGAACTGCCACCATTGGGTGCTGGCCCTTATGTCTGGGATGAGGCCAGGCCTCCATTCTCTTTCTCCCAGAGCAGGCCAGGACCCCCTTCCCAGTGCTGCTGGGGCCTGGCTCTGCAACTCGCAGCCAGCTCTGCCCACCTCTTCCGGGCTACCCCCACCTCTGTTTGGAGCTGTCCATGGGGGTCTGTGAGCCTGGGACACCCAGCCTCATCCGAAAGTGATCAGGAGTCCCGTGCTATAGGCTGTAGGGCGAGATGTGTACGGGACGGGGAGGTAGAGGACACAGAGGAGCTCAGAAGTGTGGCAGTGCTGTGCCGTGTCCTCCAGGGATATGAGAGAGAGGCTACCCTGGGGGGTGAAGCCAAAAGTGCAGGCTGGCGGAGTCCACACGACAGAGCACATGTGGTGCAGGGGCCTTCACTGCGTGCTCAGGGTCACACCGTGCTGCCCCCTTTTGAGTCTACTCATCTGAGACTGACTAGTTGGGCCTCAGCTGAGCCTTTTGATGATGTGAGCCCACAGCGTAGTGAGGAATCAAAAGAAAGAAGTCTGCACCAGTCAAGTGTGATTTATGGGCATTAATTGCAGGTCTGCTCCTTTCCTATAAAGTCAGGACGAAGCTGCCACTGCTGATGCAAGGAAAAGATTTGTCTAAAATATTGGCTGGTGTCGTCGATACTGGGACCTCTTGGGCCAGGTCCCTTCTGCATTCTCTGAGGTAAGGCTGTTTTGGAATAAAAATGCCTCCAGAACATAAATCTATTTGACACCAAACATCTACTTCCCATTGTGAGCCAGACCCTACTGTGTAGGAGCCGGAGATACAGACATGGAAAAAAAAAAACAGGAGCTGGTCCTTACTTCAGGGAGAGAAAGGAACAAAAACTCCACCTCGGATTAAAGCAGACCCTTTGCTGCAAGCTCAAACCCTGCTTGTGCATCTCTCGCCAAAAGTATAGCTCTTAACAGTGATGTAGCAGCAACCTTGTTGTCTGTGGTCATTTGGATCATTTGCTCCCCTCCCCGTCTCACTGTGGGCAAAGCGCACTGCCCCACCCCACTGATGTCGATGGAATGCTAGCGGTCGAGATGGGAGCAAAGGCCTTGAACAAGCTTGTGTAGTTTGGCTCAGCGTGTAGGCTCTGGCCATTCACCACGAAAAGAAAGAACACGCCCCAGGTGCTGCTGGTGAGAGGATGAGAGACACGTGGAACAGATCAGAGCCAACCCTGCAACCTGGAACCCAGCTGCACCCATGCGCCTGCAGCCATGCATTGAGAGTAAATGCTCATTGCTGCAAGCCCCTGAAATGTTGAAATTGTTTATTACACAGCATTATTGTGTCAGTAGTCCCTCATCAAACCCAGGACTTTAGAGAAGTCAGTCATTGATGCAACGCTTCTGCCACCATCTCAGAATTATTTTATAAACAACCCTAACACCAACATAATTTTCTTTCTATCACGTCTTCAAACATTGCATTACTGAGCCAGCCCTGATGGCCTAGTGGTTAAAGTTCAGCACTCTCACCGCTTTGGCAGCCCGGGTTAATTTCCCGGTCATGGAACCACACCACCCGTCTGTCAGTTGCCATGCTGTGGCTGCGGCTCACATAAGAAGAACTAGAATGACTTACAACTACGATATACAACCAGGCACTGGGGCTTTGAGGGAGGGAAAAAAAAGGAAGATTGGCAACAGACATTAGCTCAGGGCAAATCTTTGCAAAAAAAACCAAAACATTGCATTCTGAATCAGATTTGAATCAGGTTAAAGTTTGCTACTTCCTAAGTATACATAATTTGACCCTAATTTTGTAAAACATGAATATATATCCAGAGATGAGAAAGATGGTATCAGTGGTATTTCTAGGCTGAGAGATTTAAAGTGACATAGGTCCCACCTTAAACATTTCTATATTTCCCACATTTTCTATCACAAACAATTATTTTATAATCAGATCTATAAATCTGATTTTTCAACATAAAGTTCACGTCCTCAGAAACTTTGTGCAGGCTGTCAAAAGCACAAGCCAGGAAATGAGTAAATCCTCACCCAGTGCAGTCACTGTTCACCCTGGGAAAAGAGGGAACTTGCTAGAAATCCAAACAAAAAGATTTTTGGTCAGCCTCTTATGCTTAGGAATTGATGCAAGAAAAATGTGCCCTTGAGGAGATCAGATCTTGATTAAATATTCTTATGCTCTGATGCAATGCCAGCAAATCATTTCAAAAACCCCATACACTTATAAATAGTGGGGGTTGCAATGGCCACTTTGGATGATTTCATACCTGTGAGAATGTCATACAGACGGGTTCTGTGATCCAAATGTGCTTACGTGGGGGTTGTTTGAGTGAGCAGGGAGCAGTGAGCAAAACTTCCTAGAAGGCTTCTCAGAAATACATCAGGTAGCCCACTTTTCTTCCAAAACTAGTAGGTAAAATCAGGTTGAACTCATGGCACCTTTTCCATGAATATGCCTACATGGATGTGTGAGGTTATGACAGACATCTTTCTGTTTTAGAACCTGCCCAAATCAGAATGACTGTCCTTCCCGGGCTAGACCAGACTCTAATTCTCTGAAGTGCAGTAAGACGGAAATTTCATAACGAGAGACAGAAACACCATCCAATGCAAGACTAAGGAAACATCCAGGTACATCCTTCAGGATTTTCCAGGGAAGCAGAACCACTGTGGGTTGTGGGATGAGGGATTTATCACGGGAACGAGACCTTACCAGCTGTGGGAGGATCCAGGGAAGTAAAGGTCTGAGCGGGGAGTTGGAAGATCAAAGGTTCACCCCCAAGCAAGTCTGAGAAGTCAAGCACGTCCTGCCACTAACACTGGTCCATGAAGGGGTAGGAGGAGTCTACAGGAAGCTGTTTCTTCAGAGGTTTTCAGCCCAGCATCTGGAGGTGGTCTGGAGCTACTGTTGGCCAGCAGGGAAGAAAGAATGGACATGCAGCAGAGGCGAGCGAGGATGAACAGGATCCTTCTGGGCACCTCTGTTTGTGTCTGTCCCTGTATCTAACCATGTTGACCTCCAGAGAGTAATGGCTGCTAACCATTGGCCAGACTGGCTTGGTCCTTGCTAAAAAGAAGGATGGGGAAGTGAAAGGGAACCTGGCATAGTCAGTTTCTCTGGTGGGAGGCAGGCTCTGCCAGCAGAGAAGAGTAGCTATCGGACAGGCAGCCAAGAGCACCTGCAACAGAAGCAGATCTTCAGGTAATTCATGGTGTGAGGGACTGACTTGGTCATTGTAGTATGCTTAGCACCATCCCTGGCTCTACCCACAGGATGCCAATAGCACACCCCTCCCCCAGTGGTGACAACCAGAGATGCTAAATGTCCTTGGGGTGGTGGCAGGAAAAACACTTGAGAACCACTGTTTTATCCTCTTCAACTTTACCTTAGTTTGAAAGAGTGTTGAACTAAGATTTTAGAAAATAATGAGGCTTATTCAATCACATTGTTCTCACTGAAAAACACTGCTTAGGTATTTAAAATACGTTTAAGTGTTTAAAACAGTTTTAGTGAGAGGAGAAAGGGTTTCTGTGTAATTAACAAACAACTAAGATACTTTTTAAAATATTTTATTTGATTCTTATATTACCTTAAAAAAACTTTTTATTGAAACAAAGCATACACAGAGAAAAAATTATAAATCACAATAGTCCTCAGTTCAATGACTCATCACTTGGTGAACACTGTCACTTAAAACTATGCCTTTACAGCAGCATTGCCTCAAAGGTATCAAAATGGAATGCTGTATTTCAACCACAGTGGTTCCAAGAAGCCAAAGTTGATCAATGTCTAAGAATCCTGCTATGCTACACTCTTACTGGACCTGACCGAAGACTCTTTCCTGACCCATGACAAGAGGGACCTGTATTTTAAGTCTTGGATGAATTTTGGACTCTTCTCACCCAATCCACGGTACAAGCTTCAATTCTTGATTAGTATGACCACAATAAACTGAATTCTTAGCATATGAAATCCCCAACATTTTCCTTCAAAGAACCACTCAGTGACTTTCCTTACTGGTGTGTATACTATTGCTTGGTAAGTAAATAAATTCAGGGTTCTATTTTTTAACCACAGTGGTGCTCATTTCTTTCCTGTAACAATCCTGGAGGTTCCACCAAGATTGCTTTGTGGCTTCTCCTCATCTGGAGCACAGACAGCCCAACCTGAGGAGTGTGCCTTCAAGGGGCCCTTTGAGGCTATGGTCAGAGAATCTGCTGCTTTTGGTGGGGAGTCACTCAATAGCAATAACACCTTTCTTTCTGGCTGAGTCATCATCTGAGTCCTGGTCAGCACTTTCCATCACATGATACACAGTATGAGACTTTGTTGTGATGCTCAAGTTTGTTGGTTGAGTTTTCGACCTTGATTTGTAATCCATCTATTAACTACCTGTTGGAAGAAATGTTTGTCACTGGGCCTGAGAACAAGTTGCTAATGAGCTACTGAACATCTGGGCAGAACTCTATCGTCAGAGTCCCATGGATCTAAATCTCTGCTTATTCTAACTATTGACTGTATCTTCTCATTCAAATGCATGTCAGGTCATGGAGACCAATGCTGGCCAGACAACTGGACCAGTTTTGACTCATTATGAAAGTCTCTCTGTGTCATTTGCTGCACTTATCACAGTTGTTCATGAGTTTGTCTCTCTGTGTCTTATTCTAAAAATTCTGCAGTAAGTTTGTGGTTAGGCTGTGCTTCACTCCATACCCAAGTCAAGGGACTGGTGGTTACCAAAATGCTGAGCTTATCTTGACCATGCTACCCCTAGACAAGTTGAAAAAGCACCATGTCATATAATTCAACACTAAATGTCCTGTCTTCTGACTAGAGAAGGAATCCCTTCTGATGCTGTTCTCTGTTAAACATGGCGACTATGAGCTGAAAACAAATAGTACTTCCCCCTGGGTTTCTCTGGGTTCTTACACATATACTCATGATAATACTAATTCTTTTGCTTACTTGGTAAAGTGGAAGGCTTTTGCCAAGGATAATTTAGCGGTGTAAGGATCATTATGAGGGATATTTGATTTTGCAAAATTTTACATCCATGAGGAGCACTAGAAATAAGAGAGAATAAGATTCCAAATATATGACAGCCATTTAGTAAAAACTGGTATTAAAACATTTATAGATGCTGAAATGATCCGAATTGGCCTTTTTGAAGGGTCTCTTAGCAGGATTAAGAAAAAAGTTGATAAGGAATAGTCCTCACCTACCCCAGCAGCTCCCTAAAGCCACCGTGTCTCTGTCATCCTGCTTCTTCATCAATTTCTCCCCACTTCACTTCTCTGCCTCTACTCCCTTGATACCACTGGTGACAAAGATATGCTTATGCCATATCAACTCCCTTGCTCTGGGGGGACCGCCCCAATCTGACTCAAAATCTCAGAAATCCCCATCTGCCCCTCTTGGCAGCCATTACTTGCAGTACACAGGATGCCATGACTCACTTTCCCTTCAAGTCTTTATTGCACCTGGCTAGCAATCTTTATGCAGTAGAATTTAAACCTTAGGCCAGAGTAGATCTTAAAGCTATAATAAACGATTCCCCAAATCTCATTGAGGATAGGAAAAAAGTTTCTGAATAATTTAGATGCTTACTAGATACCTATACTCTAGGCCTGCCTGACCTTCACCAACTAATTAGGCTACTTGTCATGACTTTGAAAGGATAATCATGGTTAAACAAGGCAAGATGGACTCCTAAGAACTCTCCCAAAGGTCACAATACCTTTGATGGACTCCTAAGAACTCTCCCAAAGGTCACAATACCTTTGGTATTTAGAAAGACTAAAGTGTGCTAAAGAAATTGGTAGAAAACTGCTCAAGGATCCACATGCAGTTATCTTGGTTAAAATAGACGGGATCAAAATTTAAAACCATTCAGAAAAAGTTGGAGACTTCAGATATGGTTTAATTGAAACAATTATGCAAGAGTCAGGCATAACACTTAAAAATGGTTAAAAGGTAAATGTTATGTTATGTATATTTTACCACAATAAAAAAGTAAATAAAATGCAAGCTGCATAAACTAAAAAAAAGGCAGGCATAGACTTTTAAGATGCAGCTAAATCAGTGCTTAGAGAGAAATTTATAATTTTTAAACACCTATGTTAAAAAAAAAAAAAGATCTCAAATCAATAACCTAACCTTCTACCTTAAAACACCAAAAAAGAGGATCAAACTAAACCCAAAACAAGCAGAAGGAAGGAAATAATAATTGGAGAGGAATTTAATGAAATAGAAAATAGAAAAACAATAGAGAAAATCAACAAAATCAAAAGTTGGTTCTTGTAAAAGTTCAAAAAAATTGACCAACCTTTAGCTAGATTGACCAAGAATAAAAGAAAGAAGAATCAAATAACTAAAATCAGAAATGAAAGAGAGGGGCCGGCCCCACGGCTTAGTGGTTAAGTGCGCGTGCTCTACTACTGGCGGCCAGGGTTCGGATCCCGGGTGCACACAGATGCACCGCTTCTCCGGCCATACTGAGGCCGCATCCCACATACAGCAACTAGAAGGATGTGCAACTATGACATAGAACTATCCACTAGGGCTTTGGGGAAAAAAAGGAGGAGGATTGGCAATAGATGTTAGCTCAGAGCCGGTCTTCCTCAGCAAAACGAGGAGGATTAGCATGGATGTTAGCTCAGGGCTGATCTTCCTCACAAAGCAAAATAAAAAAAAAAAAAAAAGAAATGAAAGAGAGAATATTACTACCAGCTTACAGAAATAAAAAAAAATTATAAGGAATACTATGAAAAACTATGTGCCAATAAATTAGATAACTTAGATGAAATGGAAAAATTCCCAGAAAGATACAAACTACCAAAACTGATTCAAGAAAAAAACATAAAATCTGAATATATATATAAAAAGAAAAGAAATTGAATTCATAATTTTTTAAACTTCTCACAAAGAAATGCCCAGGACCAGATGGCTTCACTGATGAATTATACCAAATATTTAATGAGGATTTGTCAGAGATATCTCATAAAATATTCCAAAAAATACAAGAGGAGCATACACTTCCCAGTTCATTCTATGAGGCCATTACTAGCCCGATACCAAAACCAGACAAAGATATCCCAAGAAAACTACAGACCAATATCTCTTATGAGTACAGATGTAAAAATCCTCAACAAATTACTAGCAAATTGAATCCAGCAACGTATGAAAAGGATTATACACTATGACCAAGTGGGATTTATCTCAGGAATGCAAGATTGGTTTAATTTCCAGCAATCAATTATTGTAATACACCACATCAACAGAATAAAGTACAAAAACATATGATACTTGTGTTCAAGTGTCAACATATGATAAAAAAAAAGCATTTAGCAAAATTCAACACCCTTTCATGATTAAAAAAAAAAAAAACACTCTAAAAACTAGGAATAGATGGAACTTCCTAAATCTGATAAAGGGCATCTATGAAAACCTCATAGCTAATATCATACTTAGTGTTGAAAAGACATAATGCTTTCCCGCTAAGTTCAGGAACAAGACAAGGATGTCTGCTCTTGCCACTTCTATTCAATATTGTACTGTAAGTTCTAGCCATGGCAATTAGGCAAGAAAATGAAATAAAAGACATCAAAATTAGAAAGGAAGAAATGAAGCTATCACTATTTGTCAATGATATGATCTTATATATAGAAAATCCTAAGGAGTTCATGAAAAAAATTAATATTAGAACTAATAAATATTAGAACTAATAAAAACAGGAAAGTTTCAGGATACAAGATCACAATACAACAATCAATTGTATTTCTATTTTCAATGAACAATCCAAAAGTGAAATTAGAAAAAACAATTCTATCTACAAGAGCATCAAAAGGAATAAAATACTTAGGAATAAATTTAACAAAAGAAGTTCATAACTTATACTATGAAAGCTATAAAAGATTGTTGAAAAAAATTAAAGAAAACCTAAATAAATGAAAAGACATCCTACATTCATGGATTGAAAGACTTACTATTGTTAACATGGCAATACCCCCTAAATTGATTTATAGAATCAATGTAATTCTTATCAAAATCTCAGCTGGATTATTTATAGAAATTGACAAGCTGATTCTAAAATTCATATGATCAAAGGACCTAAAATATCCAAAAACTCTTGAAAAAGAACACAGTTGTAAGATTCACAATTCCCAATTTCATAACTTAATACAAAGCTACAATAATTAAGACATGTGACATTGGCATAAAGATAAACATACAGATCAACGGAATAAAACTGAGAGCCTAGAAATAAACTCATGTGTATATGGTCAACGGATTTTCGACAAGGGTGCCATTAATGGGGGAAACCATTAAATAGGAAAAGAATAGTCTTTTCAACAAATAGTGCTGAGACAACTGGATATATACATGCAAAAGAATGAAGTTGGAGCCATACATCACACCACGTACAAAACTTAAGTCAGGGCCGGCCCCGTGGCTTAGCGGTTAAGTGCGCGTGCTCCACTGCTGGCGGCCCGGGTTTGGATCCCAGGTGCGCACAGACGCACCGCTTCTCCGGCCATGCTGAAGCCACGTCCCACATACAGCAGCTAGAAGGATGTGCAGCTATGACATACAACTATCTACTGGGGCTTTGGGGGAAATAAATAAATAAATAAAATTAAAACTTAAGTCAAAATGAATTAAAGACCTAAATGTAAGAGCTAAAACTATAAAACTCTCAGAATACATAGACTTAAATCTTCATGACCTTGGATTAGGCAATGTTTTCTTAGTTATGACACCAAAAGCACAAGCAACAAAAGCAAAAGTAGATAAACAGGACCTCATCAAAATTAAAACTTCTGTGCTTCAAAGGACACCATCAAGAAAGTGAAAAGACAACTAAAGAATGGGAGAAAATATCTTCAAATCATATATCAACTCAACAATAAAAAAAAACCACAAATGAAAACTGGGCAAAGGATTTGAATAAATATTTCCCCAAAGAAGATACACAAATGTGCCAATAAGCATATGAAGAGATGCTTATGATCATTAGCTATCAGGGAAATGTAAATCAAAACCATAATGAGATACCACTTCATATCCACTAAGATTACTAGACTCAAAATGACAGATAATAACAAGTGTTGGCAAGGATGTAAAGAAATTGTAACCAGCATACACTACTGGTGGGAATGTAAAATGGTGCAGCCACTTTGGAGAAGAGTCTGGTCGTTTCTCAAATGGTTACCATATAACTCAGTAATTGCACTCCTAGGTATACACCCAAGAGAAATGAAAACGTATGTCTACAGAAAAACTTGTACACTAATGTTCACAGCAGCATTATTCAGAGTAGCCATAAAGCGGAAAAAACCAAATGTCCATCAATTGAAATGGATAAATAAAATGTGGCATATCTACACAATGGCATTTTTTTGGCAAAAAGAATAAATGAATCACTGATACATGCTACAAAATGGATGAACCTGGAAAACATTATGCTAAGTGAAAGAAGTCAGACACAAAATGTTATATGATTTTATTTATACTAAATGTCCAGAATAGGCAAATCTTTATAGATAGAAAGTAGATTTGTGTTTGCCTGGGGCTGAGGGCAATCATGGTTATGGGTTGCAGAGTTTCTTTTTGGGACAACGAAAATGTTCTAAAATGGATTGTGGTGATAGATGTACAACTCTGTGAATATAGTAAAAGACATTTAATTGTGTACTTTAAATGGATAGAATGTCTGGAATATGAATTATATGTCAATAAAGCTATTTAAAACGAGTCAGATATAGACAGAGAAGTAAACTACCAAAGAGCTCTATCGGAATTAGTCATGACAGCATTGAGTCCCCAAAATTGCTAAATCAATCAGAAGAAATTGGAATGATTGGGACATTGCAAACTTAGAGCAGGACATTATCAGAGAACGCTTAGAGATAAGAATGTGGAAAAGAGAAATCCATGGCCTCTCAATTTAGAGAGCTCACAGCAAAACTTAACCCCAGGGACAATAAGACATGGGAGAATTCTGGTTCTCGTTTCCCCAGAAAAAAAGTCTAAAATGGTGAAAAAACAGACATAGATAATGCCAACAGCAGAGACTTAGGAAAAATGTGTCCAGCAGCAAAGGAAGACTCAGAGGCAGAGTATTTTGAAAAGAAAAGGCAAAGCTTACGGGCAAAGAGTGCAAGGGAGTCAGACTTCAGCTCATTTTACTCATCAGATGTAAATTGCAAATGTTTAAAAGAATAACAACAGCAACACACCGCTACACATACACACATACACCCCCTGCAATATCGCCACGGTTGCCACATTCACAGCAGTTCATAGTGGGAAACCAGTAATTTTCTCACACGATTATCATTGATTATCATATTCGTAAGAGTCACGACGTCTTTTGGGAAATGCTCAGTATTTCATTTATTTTGGGGACTAGAATAAGATGTGAAGACCCTGCTTTTTTTGGTTTATGTCACAGTGAACTATGTGGGGTTTTTCCTGACTGGCCCATCACATTCTAGGCACAGCAAAATAGCAGGTTTATGCTTCCATATCAGTCTTGTCCTGAAAGCAAAATGCTGGTTATAGCCAAAAGAGCTTCCAGTGACATAATGCCAAAGGCCATGAGAGTGCTCAGCTCTGCTGCCTGTTTTTTCTTTCAGAAAAAGAGAAATTGGGGCCGGCCCCGTGGCTTAGCGGTTAAGTGCGCACGCTCCACTACTGGTGGCCCGGGTTCGGATCCTGGGCGTGCACCGACGCACCGCTTCTCCGGCCATGCTGAGGCGGCGTCCCACATACAGCAACTAGAAGGATGTGCAACTATGACATATGACTATCTACTGGGGCTTTAGGGGAAAAAAGGAGGAGGACTGGCAATAGATGTTAGCTCAGAGCCGGTCTTCCTCAGCAAAAAGAGGAGGATTAGCATGGATGTTAGCTCAGGGCTGATCTTCCTCACAAAAAAAAAAAAAAAGAAAAAGAGAAATTATCTATTTTATTAATTTTCTACTGATGCCTAACAAATTACCACAAACTTGGCAGCATAGGACAACTCCCGTTTATTATCTCACAGTCCTCTGGGGCAGAAGTCCAGTTGGCTCAGCTGGGTTCTCTGCTCAGGGTCTCCACAAGGCTGAAACCAAGGTGTTGGCCAGGCTGCGTTTTT
Source organism: Diceros bicornis minor (assembly GCF_020826845.1). Classification (NCBI taxonomy): domain Eukaryota; kingdom Metazoa; phylum Chordata; class Mammalia; order Perissodactyla; family Rhinocerotidae; genus Diceros; species Diceros bicornis. The sequence goes on from NC_080744.1 coordinate 79,549,537, forward strand.
ATCTGAAGGCATGGGGGAAGAATCCACTTCCAAGCTTACTCAGGAAGCTGCAGAATTCAGTTCTACACAGTTGTAGGACTGAGGCCCCAGTCTCCTTTCCGGTTCCCAGCCAGGGGCCGGGGCCAGGGGCCAGGGGCTGCTGCACTCCTTCACACGTGGTTCTCTCCGTCTTCATGCCGACAGCGGCACCTCAATTCCTGCTCGCACTTGGAGTCTCCCTGACTTCCCTTTTTGCCTTCTTATTCTACCTTTGTCTTCTCCCATCAGCCGGAAAAAGTTCTCTGCTTTTAAGGACTCATGTGACTAGATTAGGTGCACGCAGATAATCTCTGAATCTTAATGTTACCTGACTTAAAACTTTAATTACAACTACAAAATCTCTTCTTGTCCGTATCTAGATTAGTGTTTGACTGAATAACCAGTGACAGGAATCTTGGCCTAGGAAGGCACTGTTAGGACTCTGCCTGCCACATCTATAAACATAAAGAGACAAAAGGGCAAATTTCTAGTTGACACAAGTGCTACCGTTTCTATTCTGAAGCCCACTGCAATAAAACAACCAGTCACTCAGAGATATCGATGTGTATTTCAAACCCACTTACTTCTCTAGACAGTTTGAGCCTTTGACTACCATATTAGGCCATCAGAAGAAAAACGCTGATTACTCCTTTGTGGTTCCATGCCTGTCAACCTACCTGGCAAAGGCCTTTTATATAAATGGAGCTGTCAGATTAAGTGCTCACTGGAAAGATTATTCTTGGAAAATAAAGAACCACTAGAAACACAATTTCACATGTTCTTTCTGCACTCGACTTTCCTAAACTGGCCTAGACTCTTGAAACTGTGAATCCCTTACTCCAGCTGGTACATACAATTCATAGAGCAAAAGCTCTATTGGTGGACATATGATAGGAACAGAATCTATAAAGCCACAGGTAGGTCCTTCTCAGTCATTGCTTAAGCCACTCTAATATCCTCTGAAATCAGAAGTTATTCGAGGAATAAAACCAGTCACAGATCCTCAGATCAAAAATTCCTTACACACATCTATGCACTGCCTCTTTATAAACCTAACGGAAAGGGATATCACTTTGTGCAAGACTTAAGGGCCATTTACAAAGTTGTTCCTAGGTTTCCAGCAGTGCCTAATTCTAATGGTATTCTATCTCCAGTTCTACTCACAGGGAAATAGTTCACTGAAGCAGACCTTGCTCAACCTGCATCAGCATCTCTGCAAATAAAGACAGTTGGTATGTTTTTCCTTTATTCGAAATGACTAGCAATATATTTGGGCAGTAATGCCTCAGGGATTCACAAAGGCACCTTTATATTCTTTCCAGCCATTAAGAAAGATTTAAAGGACGTTATACTCCCAAAGGCTTAAGATTTCATTCAATACAGACCTTACCTTGTATTTACCTCTCTGGAAAACTCTTGAGAAGATTCAGTCACCTCTCAAAGGAGCAAGTGGCTGAATAAGATAAAGCCTCAAAGGAAAAATGACAATTTTGCCAAGAGGCAGTACATTATTTAGGAAATGACCCCTCCACTAAAGGACACACTCTATCCAAAAATGGGATTAAGTTGATCCAGCAATATCCAAACCCAACAACTAAGAGGGAATTGACAGCATCTGGGGAACTTAAGAGGTGTTACAGGCAACGGATTCCCAACTTTTCCAGCATAACTCAACTTCTTCAGGAACTTACCAAAAACATGCAACTGAACTTACTTGATGAGGCTGAAACTGACTTTGTCACTTTGAAATCTAAATTAGAGCAGGCCTCAATTCCAGGTCTACCTGGATATGAAAAAAAAAATCATTTTCCTTAGGCCTTTTCAGTACATTCCCTTGTGCTGAAGCAGACAAGGGTGGCAGAGGGTACCAACTATAGAGGCTTTGGCTCAACAACATGGGAAGCATCAGAAATGACCTGCTCTTTGGGTATTTCTCTAGATTCAATGGCTGGTGTTTTCCTCCTTGTTATGTTCTGTGACAATGGTTGCAAAATCGGTAGATATTTCTATAGATATTATTTTTGTCACACCACTAACTCCATAGGTTTCACATGCTGTTCAATCCTTGTTACTGGCAAGCAACATTCAGCACTGCTCAGCAAGCCAATTAACTATGAATGACTGCCATTGTTTTTCTCTCGTATTACCATTTGTCAGTGTTATGCTCTCCATCCCACAGTGTCACTTCCACTACTTGATGGAGAGCCTCATGACTATATAGCAGCAACTGTAAAAGTGAGTGTCCCCGAGGAAGATCTAGTTGATGTTCCCCTAGAGAATGCAGAACAAATGTTCTTTTTAAATGATCAACGTCAATACCATTGAGGTTATGCAGTGACTACACCAAACTGTATTAGAGGATAACCTTCCACCCAAAGCCAGGCTAGCCCAAGTGGTGGAACTAGCAGCTCTTACCAGAGCTGGCATGGAAAGGGTAAAAGTTGAGACATATGGTAAGAGCAATGATCAAGAAGGTGAAGGGAACGCATTGGCAGATCTTTAAACAAAATAAGTGGCACTTACGTCTTTGCTGATAGGAATTATTTACGATGAGAAAAATGTAAGAAAATTAATAGATGTATACGTGCAATCTGTTTCAGACATAGGATTCTCAGCCTCAGACACAGAAAAAAGAAACACTGGCTAAAATCAAGTTGTTCTATCAGTTTCAATGGTCCATAATGCAGCTAAGACGGCCACTTGGTTGCACCCAAAAAAATGAGGTAAACGTTGACCAAAATGTGACAACTCTGCTTCCACCATGAATAAGAGTATATGGGGAAATTTCTCCTTGGTAGTTTATGCCTCATCTGTACCATTATAACCCAGAAAAAAACTGTGAAGGTGGGACACATGCCTGAGCCATATCCCAGAGGACTTTCGAACACTTAAAGATGGGCTTTATCCAGTTGCCCACATTACAAGATTCTAAATATATGCTCGAGACTGCTTGAAATTCTCTGGATGGTGAAGCCTTCTCAAGCAGAAAAGCCACTGCAATAACTATAACTTAAAAAATTGCTGCACAATGTTTTTCCCACCTGGGGGATACTAACCCTACTCCTTAGTGGTAAAGATACTCGTTTACTGGAACAGTCTTAAAGGAAACTGGCAAGCTATTATGGTTTAATCAAAAATCTTATTGCCCCTACTCACCACAGTTCCCAGGAAAAGTAGAGGTACAAATGGACTATCAAAAACTTATACTGGTCAAGTTCTCTGAAACTTTGGAGAATTTTACATCTAGTGGCCATCAGGTCAGTCCATTCTGGAACTCATAGACTGTAAACTTATGAGACAATAACTAGAAGACCCATACACCTGCAAGTCTTAGCATCGTCATTGATTTGACCTTGCTTCATACAGACCTAGCTAAATATTGTCAAAGAGAAACTCAGTAATCACTCATCTTCCATGGGTGCAGACTGGATTTTCAAAAATTCACCTTTAGAACCTCTTCACTCCTTCAACCTGGATACTAGATATTCTGGAAAAGACACCAATTGGAAGGCCAGCCCCATAGCTTAGCGGTTAAGTGCGTGCACTCCGCTACTGGCGGCCCGGGTTCGGATCCCGGGCGTGCACCGACGCACTGCTTCTCCGGCCATGCTGAGGCCGCGTCCCACATACAGCAACTAGAAGGATGTGCAGCTATGACATACAACTATCTACTGGGGCTTTGGGGGAAAAATAAATAAATAAAATTACAAAAAAAAAAAAAAGACACCAATTGGAAGTCTTCTCTGAAGCAATACTGGAAAGGATCCCATGAAGGCATCTTAACAACAGATACTGTAGTAAAACTACGAAGAGTGTATCCTTGGATCCATGTATCCCCTATGCAAAAAGGCCAGAGAAATTGACTTGGTTGTAGGGGACCACTGGGAATACATATCATTGGGTATCTCAAACTGAGCCTTAAAAATACATCCAGATGAAGAAAACTACCTGAAGGTTGACAGCAACTACCCGAGTACTTTGAACCAAGCTGATGAATACTTGAAGTAGACAGTTTCCACCCAAGATCACCAGAACCAGACCCAATGCCCAAAACCACTGATTTTCTCTCCTTCCTTCCCTCCCTCCTTCCTTCCTTCTGTCTTTCTTTCCTTCCTTCCCTCCCTCCTTCCTTCCTTCTGTCTTTCTTTCCTCTCCTCCTTCCTTCTTTCTTTCCTTTTTTTTCCTTTGGCTTTATACTTCTGCTCTAATCCTTATGGTTCTTAATTCCTTGTTGTTGATTTAAACTTGCTGATATTTATAATTTTATTTATTTATTTATTTTCCCCCAAAGCCCCAGTAGATAGTTGTATGTCGTAGCTACACATTCTTCTAGTTGCTGTATGTGGGACGCAGCCTCAGCATGGCCGGAGAAGTGGTGTGTTGGTGCGCGCCCGGGATCAGAACCCGGGCCACCAGCAGCAGAGCGCGTGCACTTAACCACTAAGCCACGGGGCCGGCCCAAAACTTGCCGATATTTAATACGCTCACTATGAATTATTTATATTTTTTATTCTTGTCTTTAATGCATATAGCCCATGGAGATCTTATGCCATAATGACATTTTCCGTGTTTCTGAGAATATAAATGTTGCAGGAAATCCAAAAAATTGCTGGATTTTCATCCTTCTGGTGTATCCCATGTCACTGGATATCAAGCATCCTATATTTCTGATCAAGATTTCCAACCTTATCATGCTAATTTGTCCTATTCAATCATGTGGATTAAACATATGTCTTCATTTATAGGCACTGGTACCAGTTGCTATAGTTATGCTTATATATCTTTGACTCATCCTGGACCTGAAATCTTTTCCAAAGGTTCAATGGAGAAAATGAGCAGGTTTTCTCTGAATATTCTTGATGTTTCCACTCAAATTTTTGTAAATGTACACTAAATTCCATGACTAATATTAAAATCATTTCTTTAAACTATAGCATACATGTCATGGAAAATCTCATCAAACCCAAAATCAAAACTGAAAACTAAAATCTGGACCAGTTACCAAACTTAGTGCTAACACTACAGAGGAAGGTAAGTATATTTGCGCAGTTGGAGAATTCAAATGTATTAAACAATTAACATTCATTGTCTACTAAAGGTAGAGTATATACCTTTGACCACAACAAGAGTTTGTATAAAAGCTGTGCTGAGTCTGGTAAATTTTTAATTTGTGGAAATCAAGAAGTGCATTAATAAGAACTTTCACAGATTTTTAAATTCCCCATATCTTTCAAGTACATTTAACACCCACTTAAGGCTCTCAATTGAATGCAAATCTATAGGGAGGAATTAGAGATGACAGGATTCATATCCTTATTAAGGCATCTTTCCTTATCTTGAGATATACAAAATCTCTATTACCATGGTAATCATTGCAAACAAAACTGTATATGTGCTACAGGCTTAAAAAATGAGCCTGGGCTTTCTTGATAAAGTGGTACTAGATAACAGAATTGCTTTAAATTATACACTAGCAGAGCAAGGTGATATTTGTGTACTGGTTAATACCTTCTGTTGCAGTTGGATAAATGAGAGTTCCTTATATAAAATTCAAGAAAAGCCAACTGGTTATCCAAAATGTGACAAAGCATACGATGGGATCTATTCTCATAGCTTGAGTTTGGCAAAGGGAGGGGCACTTTGTAAATAACAGTTATGTTGTTTCTATCTCTGCTTCTAATAATTACTGTCGTCAAATGATTTGTGAACAAGTTCTGAAATGCCTTTGCATAGTTACATCTCATCAAACAGCAAATGACCCTAAATCAAAAGATTCTGAAGTGATTCTAATAAACACAAATTCTGATTAGCACATATATTAGAGTGTGATGATGACCCTAATTCTTCATTCCTCCCTTTATCCTCAGCTTTTTCCATGTGCCTTCTCTCCCTGAGGCATAGGACCACAAGAAAAGCCTACAGCTGAGAGTATAAAAGGAACATGAGAAAAACTCCCTGGCAGCACAGCCCCAATCTATGCACAAGGTAAAACTAGAGGATGTGGAAGCCAGTGGTGCAGTAAGAGTAACCATAACAACAAGAAAACCCAAACCCAGCTCAACTACTGCCTGTATTGACTCAACCTCCCACATTAAAAGTCTAGCGGAAGAAGGTATGTTCCCATCCCCATTTCAATGCAAAATACCATTTGCCTTTACCGAGCAACCTTTACTGAGCCTTTATTAAGCAACACGCCATGTCTGACTTTCAACCCAAAATTACAAGACACACAAAAAGGCAAGAAAAAGCAACTCCCCATCAAGAAACAGAGCAATCAACAGAACCAGACTTAGATATGACTAGATGTTGGAACATCCAGACAGGAAATTTAAAATAACTATGATTAATATGCTAAAAGTTTATGGAAAAGTTCACAATATGTTTATACAGATGAGAGTTTCATCAAAGAAATAAAACTATGAGAAAGAATCAAATGGAAATGCCAGGATAAAACAACCTTGGTCAAAACAGATGATGAATGCCTGAATGGGCTCATTAATAGACTTGACACAGCTGAGGAAAGAATCAATCAACTGGAAGAGAAGTCAATAGATATTACCCAGACCAATACACGAACAGAAAAAAAAAAAAGTGGAAAAAAACCACAAACAGAATGGAGAATCCAAAGGCTGTGGGACAATATCAAACAGTCTAACATATGTATAATTAGAATCTCAGAATGAGAAAAGAGTGAGAATGAGCCATAGAAAATATTTAAAGAGATAAAGGCTGAGATTTTTCCAAAAATAATGAAAGAAATAAATCACAGATCCAAGACATTTGGCAAATGTTCAGCAAGATAAATACGCACCCCCCCCAAGACCATATGCCTAGACATATCATATTTAAATCATCAAAAACAAAAGAAAAAGAGAAAATCTTGAAGGCCAGAGGAAAAATTGCACAATACAGACAGAGAAAAATAGATAAGAATTATAGTAGATTCTAATCAGAAACTACACAGGCCAGAAACTATGGAATAACACTTTTAAAGTGAAAAAAGAACAGCACTCTCACTTCTGAATTCTATACCCTGTTAAAATATCTTGCAAAAATGAAGGAGAAATAAAGACTTTTTCAGACAAATAAAAATTGAGAGCATTCATTACTAGCAGATCCACGTTACAAGAAATGTTAAAGGAAGTTTTTAAGGTAGAAGAATTCTGATCACAGACAGAAACTTGGATCAACACAAAAAATGAAAAGATGCTCAACATTCTTTCCCCCTGGGGAAATGCAAAATAAAACCACAATGAGATACCACTACACAACTATTAGAATGGCTAAAATTTTCAAAAAGTGACAATACCAACTGCTAGTGAAGATGCACAGTAACTGTCACTCTCCTACATTGCTAATGGGAAAGCAAAATGGCACAGCCACTTTGGAAAACAGTTTGTCAGTTTTTTATAAAGTTAAACATACACTGGGGCCAGCCTGGTGGCACAGCAGTTAAGTGTGTGTGCTCCGCTGCAGTGGCCCAGGGTTCACAGGTTCAGATCCTGGGCACGCACCGACACACCGTTTGTCAAGCCATGCTGTGGCAGCGTCCCACGTGAAGTGGAGGAAGATGGACATGGATGTTAGCCCAGGGCCAGTCTTCCTCAACAAAAAGAGGAGTATTGGCAACAGATGTTAGCTCAGGGCTAATCTTCCTCACAAAAAAAACAAAAAAAAACACATACTTACCATGTGACCCAGTAATCTTACTCCCAGGTATTACTCAAATGAAATGAAAACTTATCTTTACACCAAAACCTGTAAGCAAATGATTAAAGCAGCTTTATTCATAATCACCAAACACTGGAAATAACCCAAATGTCAATCAGCTGGTGAGTGGATAACCAAATTGTGGTACGTCTATATGGCGAAATACAACTCAGCACTAAAAAGCAATGAACTACTGATGTGCACAACAGCATGGATGAATCTCATATGCCTTATGCTACACGAAAGAAGCCAGATTCAAAGGCATATGACATGGGCCGGCCCCGTGGCTTAGCGGTTAAGTGCACGCACTCCGCTGCTGGCGGCTGGGGTTGGGATCCCGTGCGCACACTGACGCACTGCTTCTCCGGCCATGCTGAGGCCGCGTCCCACATACAGCAACTAGAAGGATGTGCAGCTATGACATACAACTATCTACTGGGGCTTTGGGGGAAAAAATAAATAAATAAAATTATTTTTAAAGAAGGCATATGACATGAAAAAATAGATAAAAGTATAGCGAAACAAAATGAATCATGGGTTGCCAATGGCTGGGAATCAGGGGTGGGGAGACTGTCTAAGAAATGACATTGGGGGAATTTTTAGGGGTGAGAGAATCATTATGTAATCTTGATTGTGTGGGTGGTGGTAGCAGTGGTTAAACAACTATACGTAATTGTCAAATCTCATAGAACTATATACTAATAAGAGAGAATTTTCCTGCGTATAAATTGTACCTCATTAAATACAGATAAACAAAAAAATCTATTTGATACAGCACCCAAAACTGATCTGAATCTGATCTGGATCTGAAAGCTTGATAATTTTTTTATTCTTTCAGGTCAACCTTTCATCCCTGAATAACGCAGGGCCATGAAAAACGATTATAAAAGAACAACTTTATAATTATTGCAACATTTGCCTGCCATTTATCAAATCTGAATGCTGTTTTAACCAGCCAAAGCTGATAAACACCTATAAACTTTGAGCAGTGCACTCACGAAGCTATAACCAACAAAGAGTTTGAGAGACCCCAGGTAGGGTCACCTGACCTGACTGAAAACTCTTTCCCAACTAAAGAGAGAGACTTGCTTCACACAACCACACACATCCACATGGGCTCATTCTGCCCCATCCTGGGTACCAGCCACCATCCTTACTTGGCAAAAGCACAATGAACCACCCCTTTCCAGCACATCAAATCCCTGGGGGGATTTTCCTTTGGAGAACCACTCAGTGAAATGCTCACATTTCAGTCACTGGGTGGCACTTCTCCTTCCTTTAAGAACACACCCCGATCACCACTACCCAGGTCAGGAAATAGAACATAATTGGAACCCCAGAAACGATGCTTTTTTCCAAACACTGCCCTGTCCTTCCTCCCCAAAGGTAACCACTATCATAATTCTAATACCATGGGTTAGTGTCGCCTTTTTTGGAACTTTACAGAAATGGAATCATACAGTATATATAACTTTATGCCTGGCTTCCTTCCCTCCACATCATGCTTGTGGGAGTCATCCATATTGCTGCATGAGTAAGAAGTTGTTCATTTTTATTGCTGTATGATATTCCACTGCATGAATATATCACACTACATTTATCCAACCGCTATTGGTGGACATTGGACTGTTTCTGGTTTGAGCTATCATAAATTGTGCTGTAAGGAGCGTTTCATTACATGCCTTTGAGATACAGACCTGTGGGTTTTGAACCATGTGAATGTACCACCTCCTCAAAATTAAATTAAAATTTAAAAATTTAAAGTAATGAACAAATTCAATGTGTATTTCTTTGGATTTCCTGTTGACAAATAGTAGTGCAAATACACTTTTGCATGTAAAATAGTTTTTAATATGGTATTTTATTTCTAGCCTTTGCCATTAGAATTCAATTATTAGAATTATTCTAAAGCATTAGTGATAATTAGATGAATTAAGAGTATGGCTGTAATTGCAGCATTTTTTTGCTGATTTGTAAAGAATTCTTTGTTTAATGTAAATTGAAACAAGGCCAAAAATGTTCTTAAGTGTTTTAATTGAGAAAGGAAATTAAAAGTCCATTCAGAAGAATGCAGAGAATTATATCCTTTGAGAAGAACGTTATGTCATGAAATTCAGACACTCTCCCTATGTTTTAATTTAGCTCCCTAATTTGTCTCTGAGATTACACTTTAAAACCAGAGTATAAACAACAAAGAGCTGCGTAATATCAGGTTGAATATTACAAGTCAGTAGAACATCTAATGAGTTATACACATGCACACAAATTTACAAGGATCCAAGGCTGTAATACACATAAGCGATAAAACCATCAATGACTTACAGTCTCCATTTCACTATTAATGGTTAATCTCAGGGTCCTTATTAACTAGTGTAAAAAGTACTGCCCAATGGAATAAGTGTTCTTATCCATTTGAATACAAATATGAGCAGTGACATATTCGTTAACCTCTAAAGCACCAGTGTTTTCCAAGTCCCTGTCTACCTAAGAGATCAGAACACTATTTACCTAAAGAAAATATAGAGCATGACTGAGCGCTCACAGAGTGACTCTATCCTGGGTCACTACGGGAACATGGAGCATCTAATAGAGGAGACAGTGCATAGGTCTCAAAGAGAAGTGAGTCATAGTTTGGCGTTTGCTGCTGTCTTATTGTGCATGTTTTTTAAAAATCAGATTTGTAAGGATTTTTTCCCCAAATAAAAGCAATTTTTAATAATAGGATAAAATATGTCCCAGTGTAGTGATATTCATTTCCACAGCACCATCTAGTCTTTGTGACATTCGTGCCAGGTCTACTTTACTGGATTAGGCCCTGCCACCTGGCCCGAGAAGGGGAGGGTTGCTGCCTCTCAGAAGCCTGGGGCACAGGGGCACCGCACCCAGCCCTGTGGGCGCATCTCTCCGCCTGTCCTCTGCTGCCCACTCCATCTACCAGATACGACTTGCTCCTGGGTCCACAGCAATTGCCCCCAACCCCATGCCCAGCTCAGTGGAGCTCTGAACCCCCACTGGGCACTTGACCTGAGTCCCAACTGCTCTGAGCCTCAGTTTCTCCATCTATCGCACACATGATCAGTGTGCTTCACAGGGATACAGGGAGAACCTTACAAGAAGGCATCATTTATAAGAATCATTTTTAGTAGTAGCATTGGAGGGAGGGTGTAGCCTCACATTTTGCCAATAAAGTTCTCCTACTGACAATAAAGTCATATTAAAATCTGAAAACTTCTTAAATACGAATCATTTTGTGCTATAAAAATTAAGTGCCATGATTTCTCAATGCTGTGAGCTTCAATCCTGTGGCATGGTTCTGGGACGTGACTGGGATTAGGGACAGCTGTGTTAATACGCAGGCGGGCGTTCCGCATCTTAGATGTGGGACGTGCATTTTGGTTTGTGGCTGGCAGCTGTGGTCCCAACTAATTTACCCCATTTTTTTCATCTGCCAAAGCCTGCTTGATGCCTTCCCCGTCTCTCTGAACTTCACTGCACCAAACTGGAGAATCCATAGCTGCTGTGTCCCAGCCGGTCCAGGCAACACTTGAGGTTGGTTTTCAAACCTACTATAATTTTCTCTAATGGGAAGAGATCCTTTTTCTTCTGACTCACTTCCACGTCTCACCTTGTATGCTTGGATTCCACGGTTCAACTCGTCAATTACAGCCGAGACCCGATCCTGACGGCCAAATGCGTTTTCCCCCCTTCGCTGACACTCGACTGGAATTTCCCAGCATCCCTGGCAGCTAGATGAGGTCTGCCTGGGCCACGCCCCATCTGACGCATTTAAAACGGCGCATGCGCACTTCTTGGTGCTCTTCCCCCGCCCTCGGGCTTGTCCGCTGACCCGGCCTTGCGTTGGACTGTGAGACCTGTGTTGATTCCGCTAACATGTGGGCATTTTGATGTTATAACAGCCTGCCTTAACCAGTTCCTCAACCAATCTCGTAGTCTCCTTGCCAACATCTGAGACGCCTTTGTCCCTTTATCCTTTTTTACTTACCTGGCCAAACCCGGTCTGAAGGGACTGGCGTTCTGCCACTCCCGTTTGCGTGCAGGCACTGTGGGGCGCAGCCAGAGAGAAATCTCAGGCCTTACCTCGGCTGGGGGGCAACACACCCAGCAATCCTGGGGTGTCTCCAAGCCAGCCCTCTCTGACACCTTCTGCAGTGACTATTTCAAGTCCTTGGTTTCCTGAAGGCCTTGATTCTCACTCTCCCTTCCCACTTCAAAGAGCAAGTCCCAGTCGCCAGGTGGGAACGTGCTACCAGCCCCAGCCTCTATGTCCATCCTTCCATCCTCTCCTCTCTCTGCTCAAGAGCTCAGGCCAGCCCTTCCCAGGGGCTGGATCCCAGCCTCCCACCTCTGAAGGGACACTGCCCTACCTCATGCCCTCTCTTTCCTGCATCTTCCACTCTGTTCGTGCCTGTCTTTGTGCAATGGGCTCTGTATGCAGGATTCTCAATCAGCAGAGCCTAGTTCAATATTAAAAACATACACAGCAGCTTTAATGCCCCAACCACCACTTACAGAGCAGCTGCCAAGTACTTTCAATTTAGCCAAAATGCAAACATTGCTCAACTATCCCCGGGTCTCTCTCTTAACTAACCATCGCGCTTCCCTAGATAAAACGGCTCTCTCGAAAGGGTGGCACAGATCGTTCGCTGTGGGTAGCACAAAACATCAATTGCTACCACTTGCTTTCTCGCTAGTGATAATGGAGACCCTCCGGGGAGTGCTTACACCCCTCCAACTCCCTCCTCGTGGGAAGGAAACCGGGTTGTGCTATAAAACCTGTCATTAAAGGCGTATTTGGAGAGCTGCGCTGACGAGTGTGTGAACGTGTGAACGCCTGGCCTGGTGAGCTGGCCGAGTTCTCTCTTTCTTCCGGAGCAGCAGGCCCGCCAGCTGCCGTGCAGTCATTGCTGACACGGGCTGCAAAAGGGAAAGCCGGGAGTCCTCCTCTCCTTTGACAAACATGACGGTGAAGCATATTGAGAGGACCTGTTTTGAATGTTTGAATGTTCAAGGGATGACCCATCTGCATTCTGCAAAGTATAGGCATGTGCTTTTGAGTGTCAGGAATGTGTTTAAATCATCTTTTGAGAGAAAACAGAAGTTGTTTATCTACTTGGATGTCTCATCAGCATTTCAAATTTAACATGTCCAAAACTAAATTCTCCTTTTCCCTCCTCCTCAGCCATCTCCATCCCAGCAGGAGTGTCATCAGTGGCTCAGGCCAAAAATCGAGCAGTTGGGCGGGCTCCTCTGCTTTTCTCTCACCCAGCGTCCAACCCATCAGCACTGATCTGGGCTCCACTTTCCAGTGCTTCTCCCCCTGCCCACCCCACCCTGGCCCACACTGCCACCATCCTTTCTGGACAGTTGCCGCAGCCTCCTAACACGTCATCCTGTTTTTTCTCTTCTCGCCTCAATTCTAGTCTCCGTTCTAATCATGAAAATCAGATTGTACTGTTCCCTGCTGAAAGTGCCCTCCTACCCCTTATGGAATCAACTCCAAAGTCCTGGCCGCACCTACAGGAGCTGGTCTCCAGGCGATGCCCCGGATCCGATGCCCTCCGGGCACCCCGCTCCTGCAGTGTCCTCTCCCCCGCTTTATTGGGATAGAATTGAGATAGTACATTGTGTGAGCTTCAGGTGTGCAGCGTGATGATTTGATATGCAGATGTGCTGTGAGATGATGACCACAATGAGGTGAGTCAGCCATCACCTCACTGCATCTTGCCCCTGCCGGGCAATCCCCCCTCTCAGGACTTCTGCACTTGTGTCCTCTGCCGGGAGAGCTCTTCCCTAAGCTGTAGGCTCTTAGAGCAGCCTTCCTTGACATCTGTGTTAGTTCGCTAGGGCTGCTGGAACCACAAACTAGGCGGCTTAAGCAATAGAAATGTATTCTCTCCCAGCTCTGGAGCCAAAAGTCCAAAATCAAGTTGTCAGCAGGGCAATGCTCTCTGTGGGGTCCAGAGAAGCATCGGTTCCCTGCATTTCCCTTGGCTTCTGGGAGTTCCCAGCAATCCTTAATGTTCCTCGGCTTGTAGATGTGTCACCCCAGAGATGGAGTCTCTGCCTCCATCGTAAGCTGAAATTCTCCCTGTGTGTCTGTGTCTCTTCTCATCTTGTCCTGAGGCCACCAGTCATATTGGACTAGGGCCCAGACCAATTCAATGTGACCTCCTCTCATCTTGATTACATCTATGAATGCCCTATTTCCAAATAAAGTCTCATTCACAGGTATACGGGGGTCAGGATATATTTTGGGGGGACACAATTCAACCCATATCTACACCCTATCTGTGTAGAATCCCCATTTGCTCTGTCATCTTGGCCTGTTCTTTCTCTGCATGGCATTTTCCACTATCTAAAAATAGGCATTTGCTACCCCAAAGGATAACGGCAGCTGCCAAAATGAGACTATTTCCATCCAATTCTCCTAAAAACTGTACAAGTGAGCAAGAAGAGAAAACAAAACTACCCACTGCTCTTGTCTACAGCACACCTACGAGGTGGAGAAAGAAGAAAATAACTAAAACTAAAGGCCCAGCTGAAGCAAGATTGCACCATACCAACACATGACAGAAGCAAACGGGTGTCATTGATGAATGAAACTGCCCTTCCTCCTAGCAACAGAAGAGGGAGCAGTTGATCTGTGAAACCACGTAGGCCATTCAAACCCCTTTCTGCCTCCATTGCATCATCGCTATTGCTAGTCCAGGGCATGCAATACAAATAAACAAGAACAATAGCAAAAGGAACCTAACAGCCATACAAGTTACAATAAGAATAAAACAGAAAATGAGAACCAAAACTTTTTGGCAAATGCACTTTTTCCAAATGCACTTTGGAAAATTAATTGGGCAGTTCCTCAAAAAATTAAACACAGAATTACCATATGACCTAGCAACTCCACTCCTAGGTATACACCCAAGAGAAACGAAAACATATGCCCACACAAAAACTTATACATAAATGTCCATAGCAGTATTATTTCATGATAGCCAAAAAGTGGAAACAACCCAAATGCTCATCCACTGAGGGACGGATAAACAAAATGTGGCATATCCATAAATAAATAAATAGGAATGAAATACCGACACCTGCTACAATATGGATGAACTTTGAAAACATCATGCTAAGTGAGAGAAACCAGTCACAAAGGACCACATATTGTATGATCCCATTGATATGAGATGTCCAGAAGGGGCGAATCCATGGAGATGGAAAGTAGGTTATCAGTTGCCATTGGCTGGGCAGGAGGAGGAATGGGGAGTGAGTGCTGATGGGTGTGGGTTTTAGGGGGGGATGATAACATTGTTCTGGAATTAGATAGTGGTGAAGGCTGACAACTCTGTGAATATACTAAAAACCACTGAATAATATACCTGAAAAGTGAGTTTTATGGTGTGTGAATTCTATCTTAATAAAAAATGTATAAGAAAAAACATTGAAAATATATATATATATATTGGTTCCAGACCCACCCTCTGTCACTCTGCTTTATGATGAGACCCCCCTTTACTGGACATGGTATGGGGAAAAAAGGATTAAGTTGTAATTTCTATAATAGTGAACGTTTATGTAGTGGGTCGAGTCCTTATCTCACTAACATTTTATCCTTTTCATTTCCATGAATCAAAAGTCTTAAATGGTTCTATTTTTGCCCCAGTAATTTCATTTCTAGGAATTTATCTCAAAAATGTATAGAAGACACACTTTATATAACTGAAAAAGAATTTAATTACTTAATGCATAACATTAGTTGAATCATGACCTGCCCATATGAAGGAATCCTGTGCTGTAGGCTGGGTTAGAAGCATATTTAATACCAGGGGAAATTGTTGAAGATATGAGGTGGGGAAATGTGGGTTACTTAGCAAAATAATTAGTATGTTCCCATTTCATAAAAATGGACATAAAAAAGACTCCATGGAAAGACACCAAAATATTAACTGTGTTATCTGAGGATGGGGATTTACAAATTATAATTGTCCTCGTTTATTTTTTTACTCAATTAAAGTGTAGTATTTTGTAACCAAAAAAATAAGGTTTTTTTTTAAAGACGAAGCAAAAAAGAAGTGTTACCCAGTATACTCATGTAGATTTCAGGATGGAGTTACTGGAATTGGGAACACCAGCCTGCTTGGTGTGCAGGGCAGCTGCAGAGGCTGTGGCTCCCGGAGGCGAGAGGCCCAGGTTCCCTGTGGAGACCCCTTCCAGGCCCGAGCGTGCTGGGCACTTTCCACTCCCGCAGGGCCAACTGCCCAGGGCAGCGCCCTCCAGGCCTGGAGGCTGGGGGACAGGCCCTCCGGCTAATGAAACAGCTTTACTCACACACACACACACACTCTCATACACTCACACACATGTTCACACACCCTCACCCCCTCACACACACACACACTTGCATACATTCATATACACATTCTCTCATGTACACATGCACACGTACACACTTTCTCTTATACACACAACTCACACACTCACACTCTCATACACATGTGCCCTCACACACATACACAGTCCTCTCACACACATTCACAAACAACTCTGACACATACTTTCTCTCATACACATTCACACACTCTCACACACTCACACTCACACCCACACACACTGGCACTTGAGCTGCATCCCTGCAGGAGGGGACCCACTGCTTTCTCAAGGGGCCTGAAGCAGCGTCAAGTTCTCTCCACACTCACAGGAGCTGAGGCTCAAGCTTCCTTTCACTAGACTTGCTCTAGTAGGAAAACATGTACTTGCATTCAACTCTTGGTTCTTAAGGACTTGCTCATCTCACCCAAGACTTATCCAGAGGTAATCTTCGTCCTTGTCTATCAGGTACCTCCCAAGGCTCCTGAGGAAGGGGGTGGGTGCCACCCACGGCCCCATTCAGCTGGGGCCGGTCTCGGGTTTCCTAGCAGCTCCCTGAGAAGGGGCTTGGAGAGTGGAGATTGCATTACTTCCCCAAGTGCGTCTTATTTTTAACGATGTGCTGATTTAAATGATCCCTGTCATTCATCGCTGTCCCCCATTACCATAAATAAGGAAGCCCTAGCTGTGCATGGAAATTGCCGTCTGGAGTGGCAGGAGCTGATTCCCTGGAATGCCTGCCTATCGGGCTCAGCGGCTGTGCTTGAGGCTGACACTCCAGCCTGGCCCAGCGTCTCCCATCCTCTCATCACATCCAGTCAGACTCAGAGATGCCATCCACTTCGAGGCCACGTCGGCTCTGCTATCAAGATAAAGGAGTTGATTGCATCTCTTATTTGTGACAAACTTGAGTGACACACAGATTTTGAATATCCTATTTTGCAGCAATTTTAATCTAGGTTAAATGTAGTCTGTCAAATTCACCTCCAAGGCAGGAGCCCCCAGTGGGGGCTGGGGGCTAGGACGGCAGTGCAATTGGCAGACAGGGGAGAGGGGATGTAGGTGACATGGAAAAGGTGTCTCTGTCCCCATACAGGGCTCCAGAGCCCAGCTCACTCTGCCAGAAGCTCGGTGGCCCAGGAGGAGAACAAGCCTGATTAGGGGAGTGCGGAGCAGTGGTCCCAGCATCGATTCCCAGCCGTCGGCCTGTTTGGTGAAGACCTTGCGAGGTGGAGGGGCCGGTCAAATCACTGGAGGATTCAGGTCTTCAGGGCATTAGGTATTTATGAACACAAGACGGCCTTTAGAAGTGAATACGCCCTCCACCTACACCAGCGCCGCTTTACAAAGTTGCTGGACTGAGATTTCCTCATTCCAGGTTCTGTTGGGTCTTCTGTGATGATAGAAGCCAGACTGAATTATCACACCCACAGTGGATCTGTGAGGATGAGGTTTATACGACTAGGGAGCTTTCTTTAAGAAAAAGAATAAAAAATGATAGTACAACATTGCTAGGGCCCCTCTCAGGGGCCCATGGAAGGGATCCCCAGGCACACAGGCCTCTCAGCAGACCACGGCATCACGCCCCAGGAAGGCTGAGATGTGAGGCCATTCCTCATTTCTCAACAGGGTGGGTTTTGTTTGCTTTGCTGTTCCAACATTTCATTTCTCATCTGGGTTCCAATGGGCCTCTAGTAGGAAGATAAACCTTTCCACATAAAAATTGGCTCCAGGGCTGTGTCCACTCACTCACCCCGGGGTCCTCATGGGCTCTCTGTTTGGACGATGATCCCAAGGAGCCTCCCAGCTTCAGAGGCCAAGAGGCTGTGACTCGCCCCGAAAAGCAGCCCTTGGGGTCCCAGAGGAGCCCCATCTTCCTCGAATTCCACCCACAGCGGCGTCCACATTGGCAGTGGACACAGCTGGCCCTCCATGGCTTACTGGGCCTTGAAGGAGACTTCACTGCAGGGACTCAGCCTGGGCTCCACGCAGCCCCACAATGGCACGCACATTTTCACTGTAAAGTCTTGCTTTTCTGAGACAGTCAGTCATCAGATTTTTCAAAGGGGTCCTTGACCACCCCACAAGGTTCAAAGATTTCCAGGTGAAAAATAAAGAAAAACACTGCTGCATTCTTTTTCTTTTTTCTCTTAAAAATCAGATTAAGTATGGGAAGTTCCAGTTATCCAGAATGACTGGACCAAGGAGTTTTCTGGCTACTTGAGCACTGAGGTGACCGAGAAGTTACTGCACACAGGCCCATGGGTGCCGCTGTGTGAAGGCCTGTCATTAAACGCACGCTGGCTCTTTGCAGGCTGAGTTTGGGATGGGCTGACCTGCAAACACTATTGTCCGGTAGCCACCCGCGCGTGTGCGGGGGTGTGTGTGTGTGTGTTCAGGGAAGTGCGGTTGTGACTGTTGTTCTAATGAAATCTGGAGAAACCAGCACGCCCCCCACCCCCCTGCTGACTCAGGCAGGAGGCTCACAGGAAATGGCGTCAGGGGCCCTTCCTGCCTTCCAGCTGCGGGAGGCGCTCCCTGGCCCTCAGAGCAGGTGCCCTGGGCTGCAGGCTGCCTGGGCAACCTGGACGTCAGCTCTGGGCAAAAAGCAGGGGGGTTGAGGGAGAAACCAGCCCTGGGGGGCCTGGTGACAGTGGGCAAGAAGTGTGCCTCCAAGGGGGCCAGGACACCCCTCTCCCCACCAGCTGCCCTGGCCCAGACCCAGCAAATGCCCCACTGTCCTCCTGCTGCCTGAGCAGAGTTTTAATCAGATTTTTCGTCTTCCAAGTCCCTGTGAGACGAACTGCCTTGAGGAGTTGAGAATTTTGAGGAATGGAAGGGAGAATAAAAGAAGGGAGAGTTTTTCCTCTCAGCATGTAAATATACGTAAATCTTTCAAATAAAAAGAGAAAAGGAGGTCTGGAGGGGGTGGGGAGTGAGGGGGGGACGGGGGAGGCGGGGGGCCTTTCACTGCACCCGCTTCTCTCCCCTCCCTGCACCTCCTGCACTTCCCCGCCCCTCTCAGAAGGGCCACAGCGATGGCCTCCTTCCCGCCATAGTTGGGGCCACAGCCCCCCTCCTGTCCCCTGCTCCAGGGCCTCCTCCGCCACTATCACCTCCTCCCTGCTCCTCCTCCTCCCACGCGGCCTCCTACCTGGTGCGTCACCAGCTGGAGGCTGTCCTCAGCCTCCTCTGGCTTCATCCGACCCCTCCAGCCACACTATGAAGCCATCTATCTAGAAAATGCCCAAACTCTTATCTCCACCCGCCTCCCTGCCCACTGCCAGGCCAACCGGGCAGCTCAGGACCTCTGGGCACTGACCCTCTTCTGTCGCAGTCGGTTCACCCCAGCTCCAGCAACCCCACACCCTACCCCTCCTTGGACTGCCCCTCCCCTCCTTCTCCCCGACTTCTCTGTCTGCCCTGATGATTGTTCTCTGGGTCCCCATCAGATCCCCCGAGGCTCCCAACACACATCTCCCAGGAGCCCTCGGCGAATCCCCACTCCCAGTGTGTCCTCAATATCTCCTCCCTCACGCCTCCCAGGGTCCCTCTCCTGGGTGCTGGCCCACCTGCCCCCCAGCACCCCCTCCAGAAACCTGCGCATCCCCCACCTCTGCTCCCTCACTCCTGGGTCCTGTGGGTTCTGCCCTCCAGGGAGCTCCCTCCTTCATCACACGGTCAGTCTGTCCTCCTGGGGCTGTCCTCCACCCCTCCCCTCATCTCCCTGCAGCCCCCTCTCCTCTGACCACCCCAAAGCACGTCTCCACTCCGCAGTCCCTGCAGGGCAGCTGGTGTTGGGTGACTCTGTGGACAGCCCTGAGCCTTGCTCAGAGACAGACACAGCTGTGATGGGGAGGTTTCCCGTCCCATCTCCCAGCAGGCTGCTCCTGGCTGTCGCAGCCCCACATAGGAGGTGCACTGACTAGATCCCAAAGGGCACTGCTGGGCTCACTGGTGTGCCGTTTGTGAGTCTGACAGATTTTGCAGATGGCCTTCACATGCGGTTGTACTGCATACACTCTGCTTCCTACAAGAGCGTGTTTAAATACAGCGAATAAGTGGTCAGTGTCTTTCTCAAACAGGTGAGGATCGTTCAGCGCATGGAAACTGTCCAACTTCTGGTGACTGAGCTGTTTGTGCCACGACTCAGGCTGCTGGACAAGCCCTGCACCATCGTCCCAGCTGTGAGATGTGGTGAGATGTTCTGGCCCAGAAACCATAAGCAAGGGTTCTACAGTATTTGGGGAATGAGTGATCATGGGAGGCTTCATGGAGGAGCCAGGTGGACTTCAGGAGGCGCCAGGGTGGCAGGGGGAGATCAGGCTGCAGACACATTGCAGAGGGCCTGGCATAATACAGAAGACAATGCAGAAAGCCGTGGCCCTGGCTTTGTCCTGAGCTGTTCCAAGGAAAGAGCTCTTAGAGGAGTGGAGGAGATGGGGAGGAGGGAGGGGGAGGGGGAGGGTAGGGCAGGCAAGGGGAGGAGATGGTTCCTCTTGAACCAGTAGGCGCCCCGGTGGATACTCCTGGCTGGGGTCGACCCAAAGCACCCGGATTGAGGCCGACGTGATCGGGCGCCTGCATCCTCGGGGCCCTGCCTGTAGCACTGGGTCGAGGCCCTGTGGGAAGGTGCGGGGCTTGCTGTCAGCGCTGCCGCAGGGGCCTCCACGATTCGCGGAGTGCTCAACCCCTCACGCTCTGCCTCCTGGAAAGCCTGGCTCTTCGGAAAGATGTCGCATCCTCATGCGTTGTTGAAAATAAGAGGGCTGTTTTCCTCGGTCCCCTGGACGTCCAAAAATAGCCATACAGATGTCCAGGCAGCTTCGGTTTGATTACAGGGAACGTGTACGAAATTGCTCCGTGTGAATGAGAACGTGCAAACGGGAGCCGTGCAGGAGGGAGAGGGCTGGGGAGGCTGCGAGGAGAAGCAAGGCCGTGGGAACTCGCACCTCCCGCGGAGTGCCAGGCCCCGCACGTTCCGTGCATCATCCCTCGTAGTCGACAGAACGTCTGCCGGCTCTTCGGGGCAAAGGGAGGAGAGGAGAGCCGAGGGCCATGAGGCAAAGTGCCCAGAGGTTTACTGCAACAGCCTTTCACGGCTCAAGCTGATGGCAGCGTCCTCGGCGGCCGGGGAGAGCGGCCGCGCTGAGGGACAGCGCTGCACCGAGGCCGGTCTCGGAAACGGGCCGGGCCTCGGCCCTCGGCCCTCGGCCCCGGGAGCGCGGAGACGGGAACAGGATCCTGCAGGCGTGGCCGAGAGCCATGGAAACTCTGCTGGCCGCGGGTTTTCTCGTCCTGTCGCAGCAGTGATGAGCTTTGATATACTAACATTTTCCTCGCTCATAGGTAACGTATTGAATGGGCACTTTAATCTTTGAGTTATGTGTCTTCGCACTGAGTTAACAATTCAAGATGATAATTTCTAAACTCAACAAAACTGTCTTCATCTATGATTTTAGTCTTAGCAGGCAGAAAAACGAAGCCATTCACTTGAGCATCGCTTGCGCACCTTCTGGAGCGGGCCCTGAGGAGCCGGCAGGCCAGCGCGGGGAGCCAGCGTGGGAACGGAGGTGACTGAAAGCCAGAAGGTGAGGTGCACTGGGGGCGCATGGAGGGGTGGGGTCAGTGCCATGAGGTGAGCAGCAGTCAGGGAGGGCTTCCTGGAGGAAGTGAGAGTGGAACTCAGAGAGTGGTCCCCAGGTAAGGAGGAAGGCCTGCTCTTCAGCACTCCTGTGTGAGGTGCCTGAGGGAGCCCCTAACCGGTGAAGGTGTCCTGGAAGTTTGGTCTGACTTTGGTTTGGTTTGGTGGTTGAGTAATGGCTGTGGGCCCATAGGTGAGTTGTCCAGAGTCCTTGCAGTAAAAACAGGGGCTGAGGAGGGGTGATGGCAGATGGCCGATTCCCTGGGGAGACAGGAGGTTGTGGGGACCCTGTAAGAGCAGCTTTATAGAGGGGCTGTCACTCTCCTCTTGCCCTCCAGCCTCCTGCAGGGCCCCCATGGGCAAACCCACCAGGGTCAGAGGGTAAGAGGTGGGACCCCAGGGTGCAGAGCAGGGCAGAGGACTAGGAGCAGATCTGGAGAAGTCAAAGGAGGACCCCAGAGAGGACCATACAGGAGGCCGATGTCAGCAGAGAACATTCCACCTGCTACAGAAGGAGATCCAGGACTGTGAACACACGGTGACAGGAGCCTGTCAGGAGGAAGAGAAGAACCAGACACGCCGGGCGACAGGGAAGACGGCGGATGGAATGACACAAAGGGAGGTCAAGCAGGAGCGGCCTTGAGAGGTGGGTTGTGGCGCTGGCAGTCCCAGAGCTCGGGCCCTCTGCCAGGTCAGCGTTTGCGACCTGTGGGGGCAGTGATTGCTGTCATAAAGTAAACACTTCTAGCTTAAAATCAGATATCCACTGTGGTTTGGGAGCAAATGCATACCCTGATGTCTGAGAACTCATGCTCTTTCCCAAGCCAGTGACTCTCCCGAGTGGTGAACGTGAGGGAGTAGGAACAATTAAAGCTTATAGAGAAATGACAAGTTACCAGTAAACCTTGTGTATGTCTCCCAAGTTGGAAGACTGGGGAGCAGAGTTGATTACGAAGCCCAGAGTTTTGGGGGCCACTGGGTTTCATGTCTACTTGCTTGGAGCTCAGTGATAGATATCCAGCCCCAAAAGAAGAAAGGACTGTTCCACATAACTGGGACATCTGAGGAATGCTTCAGGCATAGCTGGATCCAGGAATTCAAATAGTGTTATCAGAACCCTGCTTCCCTTTCTCACCATGTATTGGCTTTGTTTTTGGATAAGGATGGGCCCCAGCAGCTCTGGACCCCCAGAATCTCAGAGAAGAGAGCAGCCTTCTTTTTTCTGGTGTCTAAACTCTCCCTAAAGGGACCTTGGACTGGCCTGGGGGAGGATCTCAAGCAGGCCAAGAGAAGGGCTCAGTGTCACTGCATTTATCTGACTCCTCAGGAAACAAGGCACATGGGAATTCCATGAAGTCAACTGAGCTCTGATCTCTTTGCTCTTAGGACTGTTTTTTTTTTTTTTCTCTGTGAGGAGGACTAGCCCTGAGCTAACATCCGATGCCAATCCCCCCCTTTTTTCTTGAGGAAGACTGGCCCTGGGCTAACATCTGTGCCCATCTTCCTCTACTTTATATGGGACGCCGCCACCGCATGGCTTGACAAGCAGTGCGTCGGTGCACGGCCGGTATCGGAACTTGCGAACCCCGGGCCGCCGCAGCAGAGCGTGCGCACTTTACCACTTGTGCCACCAGGCTGGCCCCTAGGACTGTTTTTATGACACTCGCTTTAGGTGTGTCTCACAGGGCACCTCCCACTGATGTGAGTTTGCTCATCACATCCACTAACCACCATTCTCTGCTGTGGTTTACCAGGGCAGTTGGGGCTTGGGTGGGGACCAGGGGATATGTGTCATGTCCTTCTGTCCCTCTTCAGGGGGTCAGATTTCACCTGTACTTTCTCCAAATTCTCATTGGTCCAAATTGTCAACTAAGAAACAGTCATTCAAAAAAGACATACGAGCTTGTTAAATCAGTGAATGTTTTCCCGTGGCTGCCCCGTCAGTGAGAGTCCGTGTTGGCCCATTGTGAAGTCGGATGGGCTTTGTGGCGTTTCCCTGCCGACTCAAGGCTCTTTTCTTTTGCTCCTGATTTGTGCCCGCAGTCTAAGTGGTTGGGGTGAAAATCATTTTACAGATAAGGAAATCCGCAAGCCCAACTGTGGTGTGAGAAAAAAACTTATAAGCTCTCTCTTTCAGAAGGAAAAAACGAATCAGAAATAGGAGTTTTTCCTTTGAGAGTAAAAGCTGGGTTTAACCAGTAAATTGGTGTGCTAGCTAGATGTGTTAAACAAACAAAAGAGTTGTTTTTAATTGCAAAGAAATACGTTTTTTTCCCTCTCAACACTGAACTTATTGTTTTTAAACTTTCTATTACCCAAGGAGAAGGAAACAGCCCTGCTTGTTCCTAAAAATGGTGACTTCCTATATCTCAGCCTTATACGTGACAGCGTGAAGATGGCGAGTCCCACGTACCCAAGGCCAGGCTGTCAGGGAGCCTTTCCTTCTGAAAGGGAAGGATTCCTGGAGGCCTGGAAACGAGAGCTGGTGAATTGCAGGCTTGCTTCAAGGAGAATTTCTGGGGCCACGTCCAAGTGACAGAAGGAAAACCTACTTCTTGGGCAATTGGGAGCCTGGTTGGTCCCTCCGCAGGGCCCAGGGATGCCACAAGTGAAACAGCACATGAAACACTGACCAGCTTACACTAGTTTTGCTTCCTTCAAGCAGGTTATGTTAATCAAACCTTGCTCAGTAACAGAGACGGCACTGCACGTGTGCCAGGCAGGAGCCCGTAGCCCCAAGATGACCCCGGAACCAAGAATCTTCCTTCAATAAGGAAACTCGGCCTTCCAGCGGCCCAAGTACCTTGATCATCGTATATGGACTGATTTGAGACTAGCCACTCAGCTGACATGGGCCCAGCTGTAGCTTAGTAGCCCCTAACTCCTTAAATTTTGCCCTGAACCTTGGATCAGGGAGACAGATTTGAGAGCTTGCCTCCTGTCTCCTTGCTGGTCAACCTTGCAATGCAGCTCTTTCTTTTCTCAAAGGCCAGTGCTGTAGTATTGGCTTCTATGCATATTGGGTAGTGAGCCCTTGCTTGGTAACACACGGTTCCATACGGCTACCCCTCCCAATGTCTAGCCCTGGGCAGCTGACACGGGTCAGGCAGCTCCCTTGCCCTTTCCACCATGTGAGGATATGATGAAAAAATGGCCATCTGTGAACTAAAAAGTTGTACCTCACTAGAACCTGCCCATGCAGGCACCCTGATCTCAGACTTCCAGCGTCCAGAACTGTGAGAAATAAATTTCTGTATTTTATAAGCCGCCCAGTCTATGATAATTTGTTATAACAGCCCAACTGACTAAGACAGTCAGGGTTACCCCTTTCTCTTCCATTTTTACCCTTTTTTCCAATTATAAAAGTAAGCCATCTTTGTTAGAAAAAAATGTAAACTTTATAGACATTTATTAAGAGCCCCCATATTATGCCTCCTCTCTAGTCCCAGAGATAACCTTTGTTCACAGTTTGATGTTAACAGTTTGATGTATATTCCTCAAGAAGTTTCTCTATGCCCATACAAACACATCACAAATATGTATGTCCATTTAAAAATCTGAACTTGGGGATGACAAATTTAATGTTATGTGTTTTTTACCACAGTAAAAAAAGATCAGATCAGCGGTAAAGAAATAAAGATACTATATTTTCTTGCCAAAAACCAAAACAATAACAACAACAATAGCAAAAAAACGACCTGTTCTTATGATAACACTTGCTGAAGACTGACCCAGTGCTTTCTGTGGATTTATTCATTTAAATATCACAATGACCCTATTGGCTCTGTCTTAGCTTGGGCAGCGGTAACAAAACACCACAGACTGGGGGGCTTGAACATCAGACATTTATTCTCTCATGGTTCTGGAGGCTGGAGGTCCAGGGTCAAGGTGGCAGCAGGGTCGGGTTCTGGCGAGAGCTCCCTTTGGGTTGCAGACGGCCACCTTCTCCCTGTGTGCTCACGTGACCTCTTCTTTGTGGAGTGCGGCGGGAGGTCGTAGGGGAGAGAGAGTGAGAGCGCCAGAGAGGAGAGCACAAGTGCTCCTTTGTCTCTTCTCACAAGGGCACTAATCCCATCATGGGGGCCCACCCTTCTGACCTCATCCAACCCTGATCACCTCCCAAAGGCCCACCTGCTAATACCATCCCACTGGGGGTGAGGGCGTCAATGTATGAATTTGGGGAGGATACAATTCAGTCCATAGCAGGCTCGCTGCTCTCACTGTTCCCATCTTAGAGATCAGGACGTAGAGGCACAGAGAGGCAAAGCCACCCGTTCCAGGTCCTGGGCTGCTCGGTGGACTCAGATCTCACACCTGGGACCCTGTCCCAGAGCCCGCTTGGAACCTCGGCCCTGCATTTCTCCTCATTTCTCTTTCTCCACTTAACAGTCAGGTCTTGAAGGCCCTCCCGTCACCACACGCTCACCTGCACTGTTCTCTGTGACGGCGTATCACAGCCAGGCTGGGGTTTCCACAGTGGTCCCTCGTGTCCATATTCACGGATAGTGGATCATTTCTAGATTTTCCCTGTTACACGGAGGGCTGCAACAAACATCCTTGTACATCTGAATTGGCACACTTGTTTGTTTTTCTGTGAGGTAATTTTAGCAGCAGAATTGCTGAGTCAAAAGGATTAGCAAATTTTAATTTCAAGTTGTTTTGCTCAGTTGTCCTCCGAGAGGGCAGAACTTCTTGACTGCCGTGTGAGAACGTGTTTTCCCAACGCCCAGCCCAGCTCCGAGCATCCTCCCTCTGTTCAGTGTTTGCCAATCTGAAGAGACCAAAGAGGGAACCGATACCTCGGAGTTTTCTGTGACATTTCTTTCGTGGTTGGAGGTTCAGCCTGTCCTCACACTTCTTGGCCATTATACTTCCTGGACCAGCCATTTACTGAGCTCTGCTCTTGGATTGGTCGTCTTTTTAAAACTGATCTGCAAGAGCTCTTTGTACATTAAGAGAAGTACTTTTACTATAATGTGTTACAAATATTTTTCCTCTGCAATGGTAGAAGTGATTTACAATCCGCACTGTTCAATATGGTAGCCACTGACCAGGTGTGACGATTAAACGTTTGAATTGTGGTTACAGTAAATGATGCACTGAATTTTTCCTTGTATTTAATTTAATTTAATTTAAATTTAAATAGGCACATGTGACTAATGGCTAGAAAAAAATGTTCCGTTTGACTTGTAATTTGCTGTCCATAGTATTTCTTATTCTTTTAAAGTCAGCTTATGAGGCATATTTTACGTATATTTATTTTTATGTTGACATATTTATCTCTTTTTCTTCATGGCTGTTGAATTTTGTGGCACGTTTAGAAAGGCCTTTCTTGTCCCAAGATTATTAAAATATTCACTCATCTTCCCCTTCAGCACTTATATGGTTTCACTTGTCAGATTTAAATTTTTCTTTCATCTGAAATTTATTTTGGCTAAAGATTGCAGCAGGGCACAGATACCCCCGCCAAGAGGCTGCCAGCTGTCCCAATACCATTTTTTAAAGAGTCCATCTTTCCTCTGCTGATCTGAAATGCCGCCTTTATCATGATGTCTGCAACTTAATCTCAAATTATAGAGCAATAAACATATTTATAATATATATATGTGTGTGTATACATCGAGATAAAGCAAACACGGAGAAAAGATAGCATGGCAATTGTTGAATCAAGATAGTATATAGATCATTACACTATTCTGACTTTTCTGCAGGCCTGAAAATTTTCATAGTGAAATTGTGTTTAAAAAATATAAAAGAAATATGAGAATGGAGATGAAGCCCCCACTTTTAAAATGAATGGCTGGCGGGCCCGGCCCAGTGGTGCAGTGGTTAAGTGCACGCACTCCACTTCAGCGGCTTGGGGTTCGCAGGTTCGGATCCCAGTCACAGACCTACGCACCACTCATCAAGCCATGCTGTGGAGGCGTCCCATATACAAAATAAAGGAAGATGGGCACGGATGTTAGCCCAGGGCCAATCTTCCTCAGCAAAAAGAGGAGGATTGGCATGGAATGTTAGCTCAGGGCTGATCTTCACACACTAAATAAATAAATAAATAAATAAATAAATAAATAAATAAAATGAATGGCTGAACAGGAGTTATGTTCCTGTAGATCAGCCAGGGTGTGGCCAGGAGGGAGCTGAGACCAGGCAAGTCCGGGGCCTGCAGATCGCCCAGGGGGTGGGACTTGGACAATGGGCATGGGCAGTGGGGAAGGTTGAAGCACTTCAGGCCATGGTTGCAAGGTAGATGGATGCTTTGGCTCCAGTGTGGAGTGCAGACTGACGGGACAGGATGCTGTCCTGCCTTGCCAGAAGAGGAGGGCCTTGGTGTGGGGAGAAAGAGGTGTGATCTGGGGATGTGGGCCTGGTGGCAAGGTGCCTGGCCCCCAGCTTGAATGACTGGTGCCATTAACAGAGAAGCAGCTCCGTTAGCTCAGTGAGAGCCCAGTTTGAACCTGCTGAAACTGCTGAGCTGGTGGCTGTGCAGTAGAGTGTGGGGGCCTCGCCTGGAGCAAGCTGGAGGGGATGTGACGGAGCTGCGGCTTTAGGGTTGCTGGTGGTCGTGAGAGAGGGGGAGGCTGAGACCGCTGCAGGAGGGGGCCTTGTGGACACGCCTCACTCTCCCCTGCAAAAGCAGGGGCCACGTCTCGCTCGCCTTCATCTCTCCCATCAGGCCAGGCAGGGCCCCTGCACATGGTCAGCAGTGTGGATTGAATCAAATCTCTTTGCCCTGAGTACCATGGATGTTTATCTCCTCAGGAAGCCTAAAATGAGGACAAGGCAGAAGGAAGAAAAGTGAAAAGGTGGTGAGGAAGCTGAAGAAGAAGAGGAGGAGGAAGAAGAGAGAGGAGCAGACCAGATCTGAGGGTTGGAGGCCACGCCTGGCCCGCATGGGACCCCGTCCTCATGGGACCTTGGTTCCCTTCCTGGCGGCACTGGTGACACCGTTTTCCTTCTGGTGCATTTCAAACTTCTGGGGCAGCTCCGGAATTGTTGGGTAGGTAGCAAGTTTGGGCGTTTTATCCTTTTCTTCCTAATTGCAAGGCCCATGAGAACAGGAGCATTTGCCATCTGTACAGTATTCATCATCCTGCTGCAACAGGGGAAAATGAGTAATTTTAGCACAAAATGTAGAACTGCCCTGAAATTCAAATTGCAGTAAGTTGACAAGAATTATAGTGTTTGTGGAAAAGCTCATTTAGGAGGCTAAAGGGATCCTGCGGAAAGCAGCAGCCTCACCACCGAGAAAAATGGCTGCAGTCAGAGCCGGGCGAGGCATGACGGGCCCTCTGGGGGCTGTGCCAGCTGCCCACTCTGCCCCCGGTGCCAGGGCCGAGGCTGCTTGGTAGTTTTTTCTGCATCCTCTTGCTCTTGAACATAAAATAAGACAGAGGAAGCAGGATGCTGGGGAGCACCACTGCAAATAAAGGAGTGATCATTCCAGAGAGCATCAGCTGAGTAGGCAGAATTCTTGCCAAGGGAGTTTACTGTGCATGGGAGGGGTGGTTTCTCGTGCCTTCTGGAAACAGGATATTTTCTTAAACGGGTCACCAAGAACACCCCTGATCAGTCCACAAACAACATACCTGGGCCCTTGGCCCGTAGCCTACTCCCAGGTCCAGTAAAATGAATGTCCTGGCAGCAGGAGGAAAGGAACATTCCCGCACATACCAGTTATTCAAATACTAGTAAAGACAGAAAATGTGGCTGCCCATGTGCAACCTGCCAACTGCCCTAAACACTCATTTTGGCTCTAGGAACTTGTAAGTCATTCCTTGCCCTCAAAAGCTAAAACCATTTAGGTTCTGAGTTCTCTGTGCAGAGGCTGGGCATGTGTAGGTCTCTTATGCTGTCATCCCATTAGGTGGTGGAGGGCCCAGACCCTTCTGTCCACCACAGTCAGCAGAACTAGCTCCTCTTGGGGTCTGTGGCCCACGTGGTGCCTCAGTTTAACAGGCGGTCACTTTCACAAAGGCTGGTGGCCTTGCGTGACTTTTCCCTAAACACTACAGTAGAGCTGGCATGTGATTCAGTGATTCAGTGCCACCGTGTACACTAATGCTCCGGACACTTCCACATCTCCACCAGCCCTAATCAATCTGCCTGGGCTGCGCTTTGCAGGGCAGGAAGTTCTTTCCCTCTGCAGCCTGGCAGGAGTGGCTTGCAGCTGGGCGAGCCGCTGACACCCATCTGACAACTCCCCAGATTATAGTTTCAACGTGGCCAAAGGTCACCAGGAAATGAGAGCTGACATTCCAACCCGCCCTTGAAGGAGACAGAGCTCTGGGAACAGGCAGATGACGTGTTTTACAGGGAGGGGCTTTGACTCGAGAGTGTTGCCCTTCGTTCACAGGGCACGTGCACGCCCTGTTGCTGTGCCTGTCCTCAGCAACGGCCCCAGGCATTCCCCAGCGTGACGTGCAGGGAGACTCCAGTTGGGGGAAGTCAGTGTACGTGTCAGGACAGACTCACTCTTGCACTGAGTGGCCTCGGTAAGCTGAACACTCACTGCTCATCCCAGGGGGTGTGTCATCGGGAAAGGGTGGAGCAGCGGGGAGGACAAGGTGGGGGGCTTTTTCTGGGCCCTTCCCAGAATGTGGCACATCCAGGGCTGGCGAGGCTCCCTAAGAGCAAGAGAGAGGAGGAGAGTGTCTGGCTGAGTGCCAGGACCAAGAGGTGGCACCAGGACACTGGGAGAAAGGCGTCCTCTGCTGTGCACGTAGTATCGCTACAAACTGTTAACCGCTGGGTAACTTCTTTGGAGGTAAAAAAAAAAAAAAAAAAAAAAAAGTGGAATAGCCGGAACCTTCCATAACAATCACCCACACTTAGTGAGGCTAGCATGGTCCCCAGGATCCGAGTGTCTCTCCCGTCTTCTGACAAAATGCAGTTTGATTGCTTCCTCCAAGTTCCAATCAAGATGATTTAGAAGAAATTGGTGCGTAAGAGGGGTGCACTTAAAAAAAGAGAAGCTACATGCAATCTGCGGGGTGGCTCCTGCAGGCAAGTCGGTCACTCAGTTTCTGGCAGTTTTCAAGACAATAGCCACATCCCTTCATCAGCCCTGCCTGCGCCAGGCCAGTGGCATGGCTTTGAACTTCTGGTCTCGCTTCTCCCAAGAGGCTGTGATAAAACCTCTTTGAGGGGCACCGTCTGCCTGTTTCCTGGGCTTGAGGCTGGTCTGTGAGGGAGGAGCTCGGTCTTGCCCTGTTGGTTTCGATTTGCTCTGACTCAGTACCGCCGCTTGTCCCCACAGGGTCTGCACACACGCCAGGGGAGAAAGGCCCAGCACGATCCTGACTGGTGCAAAGCAGGGCAAATGGCACCTTTAGCAAGGAAATGGTTCCCCCAATAAAAAAGCTACCAACACCGGGAGGGCAGATGTTTAACAGCACCTCCTGAGACAAGCCCTGTTCTATACACTTTACACGTGTTAACTCGTCCATACTTCATAACTCCTTGAGCAGATGCTATTGTCATCATCACCGCCACCACTGTACAGATGGGAAAACTGAAGCAAAGAGGAGTGACTGTCCGTGAGTATGCAGTGGAGGAAAGGAGGGGGGGAGTTGGGGTTTGAACCCACGAGTTTAGCCACTGTGCTGCCCTGCTCTGCTTTCCTTCAAGGCCTGGGATCTGCACCTGCTGGAACTCTGCATCTCTGGGTTCCGCATGGGCCCTGTCCTGAGATGTGTCTGTGGGACATTTCTTGGTCCTGAGGGCGCCGAGGGCCCCAGTGAGGGGTCAGGGAATGGGTTCTGCCATGCCAGCCCAGTTGTGTTGCCAGGGCCTTTCTTTCCAAATGGTGGGAGTGTGGGTACAGGCTGTCCACCAGCCTGCAGAGCCCTCTCCTCATGTGCACCCTGGAGGGAGTGGGGAGGAGCCCAGGGGCATTCATGGGCTCCAAGCCCCTCATTCATATATGGTGATTCTGTCCTTGCATCCACTGGGGGACTCAATGACCAGGCCAGTTCTGCCCATTTCTCCCTCAAGGCCTCCCCGAGTGCACTTAGGGAAACTGAGGCTGGTGAGAGTCCAGGACTCACCATCACCTACAGCAAGGGCCAGAGGGGGCATTGCCCTGAGGACCATCCAGGCCTTTCAGGGCTCATGACCCCAACCTGTGGCCACAGAGACAGAGACACTTGACAGACACCCTGCGCTTCAGCTGTGCTGGACAATTGATGAGGTTCTGCTCCTGCTGGGAGGACTCCTCTTTCTGCTGGTG
Source organism: Diceros bicornis minor (assembly GCF_020826845.1). Lineage (NCBI taxonomy): Eukaryota > Metazoa > Chordata > Mammalia > Perissodactyla > Rhinocerotidae > Diceros > Diceros bicornis. The sequence goes on from NC_080744.1 coordinate 79,581,525, forward strand.
GGGGATGGAGTGGAATTCTGACCATGGCCAGTAGCCTCCCCAGCAATACCTGGGGCTTGCTCTGGGTCAGGAAATCATGGTTCAAGTCCGGTCCTGCCTCAGTTTCCTCTAAGGAATTCTGCCCTCTGTGGAGTACATGGGTAGCAGCGCTTTTGTGCTTCTGGAGCCAGTCATAATTGGCATCTTGAGAAGAGCACTGGTCTGGAGTTGGAGAATCCTGGTCTCTGCCCCAGCTCCATGTGTGACAGCCATTGCGACTCTCTGTGCCTCAGTTTCTCACCTCTAAACAGGACTTGAGACTGGGTTGGAGTCTCAAGTTCACATACCACGGACTGAATCCAGCAGGAACCTGCCTTTTTTCTTTTTTTTTGGTGAGGAATATTAGCCCTGAGCTAACATCTGTTGCCAATCCTCCTCTTTTTGCTGAGAAAGACTGTCCCTGGGCTTACATCTGTGCCCATCTTCCTCTACTTTATATAGGACGCCTGCCACAGCATGGTTTGATAAGTGGTGTGTAGGTCTGCGCCCAGGATCCGAACCTGCGAACCCCGGGCCACTAAAGCGGAGTGCACGAACTTAACCACTACATCACCGGGCCGGCCCCAGGAACCTGCCTTTTTGAGAAAGTCAGAAGAAGGCACTTCCCCAGGGCACCCAGCTCCACAAGTCCCTGTGGTTTGCTGCCAAATGGGGCTGACTGGATTTGAAGCAGGGACACTAGCATCTTGGGAAAGGCCAGTGTTGTAGCTAACCTGAGGTTGCCATCCTAGTTGGGCAAATATCAGATCAGCAGACTGGCCAGAAATCTAACAAGGAGATCAGAGAGTGAGAATCATAGTGGGCCTTGATAAGTTCCCACATATCCCTGGGAGTCTGGAAGACTAGGAGCATGCGCAAGGCTGTGCACATGCCCAGGAGAGACTGGAGAGGGCCTCAGCTATCTATATGTCTTTGGCTGAATGTGAGGTCTTCAGACAAGACAGAAGACCCAACAAAAAATAAAAGCATGGGCTCATCTATACACTGCCTGAACTCTAAATGCACTCCCGAACCCAGACACAAATTCACTGGCAAAGACTGGAAGCCTTAGTGGCTCAAGGCATTTGAGTACAACATCTGACCAATCACTGGCTGACCACATTTGCTGACCCAGAGGCAACCATTAGGAAGCAGGCTTAAAAATAAAGACAAGCATAACAACAATAATTAACTGAGCATAGACATCAGTGGCTGCACATTGCAGTTGAGATAGATTCCACAGGATTTGTTCAGTGAAGTTACTAAAAAAACCATAGTAACAACTTCTTGGGGGTAAGGAGGTGGATCAGAATCCAGAGTTGCTACAATATTATCTAAAGTGTCCAGTTTCAACATGCAAAGAAACAGGAAAGTGTGACCCATATCCAGGGGAGGAAAAAGAGTCAGCAGACACTGAGGGGGCCCAGATGTTGGATTTAGCAGACTTCAAAGCAAATATTATAAATATGTTCAAAGACCTAAAGGAAACTATGGTTAAGGAATTAAAGGAGAGTATAACACAATGACTCATCAAATATGATCTCAATAAAGAGACAAAAATTATATTAAAAAAAAGGAACCAAATGGAAATTCTGGAGTGGAAAATATAATAACTGAAATGAAAATTTACTAAAGTGGTTCAACAGCAAATATAAGCTGACAGAAAAAAAACCTAGTGAACTTGAAAGCAGATTAATAAAAATCATCCAATCTGAAGAACAGAAAGAAAAGAAAATGAAAATAAACTCAGAGACCTGAGTCTGGGGCTCAACAATAATACCAACATATGTGTTTTGGGAGTCCCAGAAGGTGAGGAGAGAGAGAAAGATAAAGAAGAAATGGCCAAAACTTCCCAAATCTGATGAAAACACATCAAAGAAGCACAACACACTCCAAGTAGGATAAATACAAAGAGATCCACACCTAGATACATCATAGTCGACCAAGTGAAAGACAAAAAGAAAATCTGAATGCAGCAGGAGGGAAAAACAAAACACTGTATCACAAACAAGGGAAGACCTATGTTTAATAGCTGACTTGTCAACAACAATGGAGCCAAGAAGGCAGTAAAATGACATATTCAAAATGCTGAAAAAAATTATCCGTCCATCAAGAATTCTATAGCTAGAAAAACTGTCCTTCAAAAATGTTTATCTCAAAATGCCTTTATTTTGTCTTCAAAGATTGAGAAAATTAATTGGACGCAAACCTGCCTTATAAAATATAGTAAAGGAAGTCTTTTGGGCTGAAAAGACATGAGAAGATACCTCAAATCCACATAGAGAAATAAAGAGCATTGAAAAAAGTAATTACATAGGTAAACATAAAAAAAACTGGTAACATTTTTTTCTTAACTTACAAGACAATTGCTTAAAACAACATTAACTGTTTAGTTTGGTTTATAACATATAAAGATGTAATATATATGAAAACAGCACAAAGGAGGGTAAGGAAACAAAGCTACATTGGAGCAAAGTTTCTATATTTTGCTAGATTTAATAAGTATGAATCTGAAGTAGACTGTAATAAGTGAGGATTCATATTATAATCCTTAGAGCCAGCCCTGATGGCCTATTGTTTAAAGTTCTGCTCTCTCCGCTTGGGGGCCTGGGTTCGCTTCCAGGTCACGGAACCACACCACCTATCAGTAGACATGCTGTGGCAGCATCTCACATAGAACTGGAAGGACTTAACAACTAGAATACAACCATGCACTGGGGCTTTGGGGAGAAGAGAAAAAAAAAAGAGGAAGATTGGCGACAGATGTTAGCTCAGGGTGAATCCTTTCCTGGAAAAAAAAAAAAAACAAACCACACGCACAAAAAAACACAAAAAACCCTTAGAGCAAGCAATAATAAAAAAAAAAAGGTACAGTAAAAACAAAATGAAAAACGAAGAAATTAAAAGAGTATACTAGAAAATATCTATTTAACGTGAAAGACGGCAATAAAAGAAAAACAGAAGAAAAAGCCCAAGACATAGAAGTAAATAGAGAAATGGCAGGCATAAATTAAATATTATCAATAGTTAGATTAAATATAAACGGATTAGGCACTCTAATCAAAAGGCAGAGATTAACAGACTAGATAATAAGATCCAAGTATATGCTTTCTATGAGATACACACTTTAGATTCAAAGACACAAACAGAGTGAAAGTAAAAGGATGGAAAAAGTGACTAGAAGAGAGCTGGAGTGGCTATACTAATATCAGTCAAAATAGATTTTAAGACCAAAAACTATTGCTGGAGACAAAGAGGGACATTTCATAACGGTTTCAAGGAGGAAATAACAATTATAAAATAAATATATATGTTCCTACCAACTGAGCTCCAAATACATGAAACAAAAAACTGACAGAATTAAAAGAGAGAAACAGATTACCCAACGATAGCTGGAGACTTCAATACCCCGCTCTCTCAATAATTGAGAGAACTAGATAGAAAGTAAGCAAGGATACAGAAGACCAGAACATCAGCATCAACCAGCTAGACTTATCTGACATCTATGGAACACCTCTCTCTAACAACAGAACACGTTTTCTTCAAAAGTACACAGAGCATTCTCCAGATAGACCTCAAGCTAGGCCATAAAGAGAGACTCAGAAAAGTTAAGGAAATTCAAATCACACAAAATATATTCTCTGATCAGAATGGAATTAAATTAGAAATCAATAAAAGAAAGCAATTTGGGAATGCCCCAAATATTTGGAAATTAAGGAATACATTTCTGAATTACTCATGGGTTAAGAAATCACAAGAAAAATTATAAAACATTTTGAACTGAACAAAACAACATATCAAAATTTATGGAACGCAGCTAAAGCAGTGTCTAGAGGGAATTTACAGCTTCAACATGCCTATATTAAAAAAGATTTCAAATCAATGAACTAAGCTTCCACCTTCAAACACTAGAAATAGAAAACTGAACCCAAAGCTGATAGAAAAAAATCAGTGAAACTAGTCAATTCTTTAAAAAATTTTTTAAGGTTGGTTAAGTGTATTGTGGTTATGTAAGAGAATACTTTGTTCTTAGGAAATGCATATTATTTCCACAACCTACACTCAGATGATTCAGAAAAAATCATCTGTTATGGGTTGAATGTGTCCTCCTCCCCCCAAATTCCTGTGTTGAACACTTACCCTCCAGGGTAGCTGTATTTGGACATGGCTTCTAAGGAAGTAATTAAGGTTGAGGTCCTAAGGGTGGGGCCCTGATTCAAAAGGCATTGTTCTTGCAAATGCTGTGTTACTTTTGCAACTTTAAGTGTGAAAACATGTTAAAAAAACAAAAACAAACCCCCTCCTGCTAGGGTGGTGGGCACGAACCTGCTGTGCTCTAACACCTCTAACCGCTGTGCTCTAACACCTCTAACCGTTCTCTGGGAGAAAGGCTCTTGGTTTAGTGACAGCCTTCCCTTGCACACTGCTCTTCCTTGGAGAGCCATCCGAAGTGGTGGGCAGATTCATCCTCTGCTCTCTCCCAGTACCTGCCCTAGGTCTCCTGGTCTGCCAGTGAGAGGGCCACAAGCTGTTTCAATGGGACCAGTATCTGTGAGGCTTCCTTGGAAAATTCAGTGTATGTGCCATCACAAATGTGGCATGTAACAGCTGCTAAAATTGGAGGCAGGTCCCTGAGGCTTGATAGAATGCTTCAACTATGTTTACTTGAATATTCAAAAAATGAAGGAAAAAAAGTTGTTCCTTAGGGGCAGCAGCATGGAGGCAGGAGTGGGAGGCGGGGAGCTCTGTGGGACACTAGCCCCTACTCAAGAAGCCTCTGTCCTCCTCTCTGGATCTATCAAAATGAACCCGATGAAATCCTGGGGCTGTTGCATTACACTGTTGTGTTTAATAATTAACCATCTGCTGAGAAAGTCAATTCTGCTTTAAATCACTTGGTTTTAAGTGTTTCTGAAACCCTACAGCTCCCCACTCAAGACTCCAACCTCTACCTGGAGGGTACCAAGACTGGGGCTCCTGAGGTCTCAAGCTTTGTCTTCCACCTGCACTTTCTCTTCACCTTCAAGTTGTCCTCATACAATGTGGAAGCAACTTGAGATTCTCAGAGATGCTCTGGGAAAGCCCAGGTCCTGAAAGTCCCCTCTAAGCAGCCCCAACGCTAACTAAGAAGTCCCAGCTAAAGGACCCCACTGCCCTCTGATTTGATGCCGGTTTCTGCCACACACACCAGTTGTCAAGGACTGCAGGGCTCTAAGTGTGAATACTGTGCTTTTCTCCCCAACATTAGACGTCATTAGCATATTGGTCACATGTCTGTTTTCGTGGTTTCCTTCCATCTCAGTTTCTAAGGCATAAAAAAAGATTTACGCCTCTATGTTTCCAAATCCACTGAAGACTAGGAGAATATCTGTGGACTAATGGTATTTTCACTGCCTCAAATAGAAAAAATCTGTGACATCAAGGCTAGCACAAATACACCAAAGCCAAAACAACTGTACCCCTCTCTGCGTGACCTTCCCGTGGGCTAATCTGCATCATGTACCGAGTGCAAGCTGGTTTACGTATTCCCTGCCTGGCATCCTTCCAGGAGGCAAAACGCTGGGTGTAACAGAACTCAGTTGTTAGTCTTCATAGGTATGCAGTTTCTAAGACAACCGCAAACACAATTCACTCAGAACAGCCTCAAGTGCAAACAGAGAATGGAGATGGAGAAGGCTCATCCCAGTCAGTCACACATTTCTCTTGTGAGCACCTCGTTTGGGTCAACTTCCAGCTGACCTGAGTACGCACCCATGACGTGGAAAAACAAGCTCTAGGGTGCACCCTAAAGGCCATTTGTAAAGCCATGTTTTCTACAAAATAGGACTGAACAGTTTTATCCATTTAGTTTTAAATTAGAAATTCTCGAAGTTTAATATATACCTTCTTTGTGAATTCTGAAAAACATTAAATTTTCTATATCTCAAGTAGTTGTTCCTTTACTGTCAAGTGGTTTGAAAGGAAAACACACTGACAAGTAAACTGAGTGAAAAATGCTGTTAACTGAGCTTACTTTGACTGTGACCAAATTTATGAGATGACAATATGGGTTCTGTCAAAGTTTGCACATTAAAATGAGTCCTTCCAGCACTTCATCTGGGGAAACTTGGTTAAGAAACCTAAGAACGGAGTGCCGAGAGCTTCCGTGACCTGACTTGGGCTGTCTGTGCAGTCCTATTTTTCTTTTCTGCAAAAACAGGTGCTGGTTTCCTACCCAGCCAGTGGTTTTCAAAGTGCCAGTCAAAGCAAATGACGAATACTTTGTTCCCCATCTGCTGCCACGCCCCTCGCTGGCCAAATGCATCCCCACCTAGACTGGAGCCACTGTGTCTCCTGCGTTTCTTCACCTGGATCATCTCCACTTGTGCAGTGCCTGACGTGTGTTGCACCAAGTAAAAATTTGCTAAGAAGTCAAGAGGAGGAGGAATTGACTCAAGTAACACTAGTGAACATTCACTAGGTTTTCTATTATGCGAACATTAGTCATAAGGGCAAAGGGCAAAAATGAGGTTCTGACGCAAGAACTTGCCTCTCAATTATTTCACTATTATCATGCTCAGAGCTGCAGGAAGATGGTCTGAGGGAAGAGAAACGCCCTTATTCAGTAAACATTAAAAAGCACTAGGTACATAACCTTGCCCGGCATTCATGCTGTATCCTGAAAAGCAGGCAGGCAGGTACAAACAACAGACTTGCAGAGTTATGTTTCTTTCACTAACTGATTTATAAGGAAACCCAGCAGAGTCTTGTTTGGGCCTTACTGAATGTAGTAGGGCTGTGCTCGCAATAAAGACACACTTAAAATAGAACAGACCAAATGAAACTCAACACGTATCTCATACTATATATAAAACTAACTCGAAATGGATCATAGACATAAATGTAAAACCTAAAACTTATTAAAAATTCTGAAATATAGGAGAAAATTCTTTGCACTTTGGGTTCGGCAAAGATTTCTTAGATATGACACTAAAAGCACGATCTATAAAAGAACAAACTGATAAACTGGACTTCATCAAAATTAGTAAGTCACGCTCCTTGAAAGACATGAAGAAAATGAACAGACTGAGAGAAAATATTTGCAAATCACACATCTGACAATGAACCTGCATCTAGATTACATGAAGGACTCTCAAAACAATAAGAAAACAACCCAATTTAAAAAAATGACAAAAGATTTGAACAGATACCTCACCAAAGATGATACACGGATGGCAAACAAATGAAGAGATGCTCAACATCATGAGTCATTAGGGAGACGCAAATCAAAACCACAATGCGACAGCCTACTAGAATGGCTAAAATAAAAACACTGATAATAGCAACTGCTGGTGAGGACACGGAGCAACTGGGCCCTTAAAGCCTGCTGACCAGAGTGCAGAACAGTACAGTTACTCTGGAAAACAGGCTGGCAGTTTCTTACAAAGTTAAACATATACTTACCATATGATCCAACAATCCCAACTCCTAGGTGTTTAATCAAGTGAAATGAAAACTTACGTTCACACAAAAGCCTGTACTCGAATGTTTATAGCAGCTTTATTTGTAATTTCCCAAACCTGGGAACAACCCAAAAGTTCCTCAACTGGGAAATGGATAAACAAAGTGTGGTGCAGTCCTGCAGCAGAGCACTACTCAGCAATGAAAAAGAACTACTGATACTCAGCTTCATAAATGAATCTCAAATGCTTTATGCTAAGTGAAAGAAGCCAGACTCAAAGGCTACATATTGTATGATTCCATTTACACGACACCCTCAAAAAGAAATGGTAGGGACAGAAAAGAGATAGCCTGCCAGGGGCCGGAGAAGGGGTGGAGTATAAAGGGGTACGATGGACTTACAGGGGGATGATGAAACTGTTCTACATATTAATTGTGGAAATGGTTATAAAACTGTATTGTTTGTCAAAGTTTGGACAACTATACACTAAAATTGATACTTTTATTGCATGTAAATTATACCTTAATTAAAAAAATCAAACAAATAGCCTAAATCTACATAGAAATTCACTTTACAGCAACAGCCTAAATGTCAGTAGGGGTAGTGCTTAAATAAATATGGTAATCATGATGGAATATGTATAGCCATTAAAAATTACTTTCTTCCTACAAATGTAGCAACATGAGAAAATGCCCATGTTATGCTTTTGGGAAAAAGCAGAATACAAAACTATATACAAACTGGTCCTAAGGAGCACAAACACACATATAAATGCATGTATATTTACAGATGCAGAGGGAAGACTGCCCAACATTCTATAGGTGGCCTGCTTCTCGTCTTACTGTCTTGAGATTTCAGTGACCGGCACTGCTCGCCCATCCGGACACACTGCGCGTGTGGCCCACCAGGCCTGATGTAGCAGGTGGTGACCGGGTGATGAGGATCAGCACAGGATTTTAAAACAAGATTATAAAGTTGCATGAAACTAGAAATAGCGGGCAAACAGACCAAACCAGCACTTTATTTTAAAAAGTTTTATTCTGCAGATTTAGAAATTTGAGATTTTTTAATAACTGCAAAAGAAATTCAGTCACACCTAATGATTGATTAACAGAATGTGGTGTATTATCTAAACAGAAATGTTTAGTGGTGTATTATTTAAACAGAAATCGTGCTGATGTGCCATAATAAATTGTCTATTAGTAAAAAAATACACTTTAGGGCACAGCATTGTATCACAAATTACAGTAGGGATACTTTGCAAGAATTTAATCAAACTAGAGAATTCTGAGTAACTGTATCTTTTAAATGCAGCACTTAAAAATGTAACAACTCTGTGCATTCTTTTTCTTAAAAAAATGACCTTGTGTGTGTCATAGAAATGCTGCTTTATTGCTGCAGAGGTCAAAGTTCAAGGCTCAAGAGGTACAGGAGAGAATACAAAGGTAGCCTTAAGAAATTTGTTTTGTTTATGTATAAAAAAGGTATAGTTTATAAAAGTTAATTTACAAACCAAGAACAAAAGTGGTATGCACGCATTATGTACAAGCATCCTTAAAACATCAAAATTTTCAAATGCATAGCCAAAAAGAACAGAAAACCACTGCCCCTTGCGGGGGGGAAAAAAAAAATCCCCAAATCACACCACTATTTTCTTCTGGGTGATTATACATTTCTGAAACCACCAAATCCACAATTTACTCAATCTCTTTCATGATACAGTATCTAGATGCACACAAAAGCCATAAAAACTTAGTAATACCCAGAGAGAATGATCTAAGAGTTAAAAACACCAGGGTAAGGCATTCCTGCTGGTTAGCATGTCTGTGGTGATATGGTTAACTTATAGATCGAAAGAGGCCACAGAACCAGTCTCACATGCTTTGGTGTCCTTCCCTAAGAAAAATGTGTTTTCATATACGCTAAGTAATTGTCTTTACTTGACCCCCCAAAAGCTATAAATTCCCCTTGCTGTACATTTCTGTTAAATCCACTACACTGGTTATATATTCCAGGTGCATTTTAAAAAGGTGTGCATATTACCTCATGCATAATAAAATAAAATGTGTATGCCAGGCCAGGGCCATAATAAAGTTTGAAACTGCAAAGAATAGAACTCAAATGTACCCCATTTACTGGCTGGTATTTTAACGGAAATCAATATGTAAAGTTAAGCAGTGACCATAAAAAAGTACAAAAATCATTACAAAGCAAAACATCTTTGAACCTCTCGTCAATACCAACAGTTCTTCAATCACAAACACGCAGTTTGCAGCATGTCTTCTGACCACAGTTCAGGGGCATGCTCACTAACCTTTATCAGTTCAAACAAAATGCTCAATACTAACAAACTGCAGTATCAATTCTAAGAACAGTATAATACTTGATAGAGTGGTTCCATTTAGATTTAGTAAGTTTAACCCAGTTTCACATTATTTAATCAAGTTCCTATATTTTAAGAATTAAAAGTGGTCAATCAGGACAGAAACACAGTTTGCTCCAACAAGATAATTTGGATCTCCAGGAAGACACTTATTTTGCCAGGTTTTAGGATCACCTATGAGAGAAAAAGAAGTTCATGTCATTTATAGTTGGTTCAACTGCTAACCATAATGCTTTGCAATCATGGGGTAAACATAAATACATATATTTAGATACAATTTTCTTCTATTTCGTCAGCATATTGCACTTATATCAAAACTCTTAGTGTTATATTTCAATGGAATCTAAGGATTCAAAAGCTACTCCAGATTTCTCTTTTATTCATTATATTTTCAAGTTCATACCTTTTAAAAAATGAATACAAGTCAGGGTGATCATATGTCTAGGGTAGTTCCAGTTTGCTCCCAAGTCCACATAATTATTAACAGCACTCTTCTTTCACTTCCAAAAGTTTGGACAATAATTATATGATCACCCATTTGAAGTATGAGAAATGTGTTCTCATACTCAACTACAGACCAACAAATGAAACCCTGAAAGTTCTGCAGAATCTAGTTCCTAAAGACCCTCCCTTCTCGTTAAAAAAAAAAAAAAACAAAAAAAAAAAAAACAAAAAAAAACAAATAAAATCCGTAAGACTGGAGCAGAACTTCTTAGCCCTGATCCTGGCTGTACAACAAAATCACCTGGGAAGCTTTGAAAACTCAGATTATGTGAGTCTGAAGCAGGGCGTCGGTATTTGAGTGTTTTTTTTTTTTTTGTGAGGAAGATCAGCCCTGAGCTAACATCCGATGCCAATCCTCCTCTTTCTGCTGAGGAAGACTGGCCCTGGGCTAACATCTGTGCCCATCTTCCTCGACTTTATATGGGACACTGCCACAGCATGGCTTGGCAAGTGGTGCCTTGGTGCATGCCCAGGATCCGAACCTGCGAACCCTGGGCCACCGCAGTGGAGCGCGTGCACTTAACCACTGACTGAGCCACCAGGCCGGCCCCGGGTATTTGAGTTTTTAAACAAGCTCTTGGTGATTTGGAATTTGCATCTAGAGCTAAGAAGCCCTGGTAGCGCACACTGAGTGTGAAGAACGCTGGGATGGCTGTATGTCTCTGTGGCATGCAACGTAAGTGATATTCAAAGCTGCTGACTTTGCTTCCCTTACAGCAAGGTTCTCAACCAGGAGCGATTCTGCCCCCAGTGGGACAATGTCTGGAGACGTTTTTGCTTGTCACAACTGGCATCTAGTGGGTAGAAGACAGGGAGGCTGCTGGATGCACAAGACAGTCTCTACAACAAAGAATTATCTGGCCAAAATGTCAACAGTGCCAAGGCTGAGAAACTCTGCCTGTGGTAAGTTATATACCACCAAAGCAGCATCTGCGTCATGAAGGGCTCAGCAGTTCAAGACAGAGTGATTTACCTTCACAGATATATGTGGGCCTATGCAATACTGTAGATCAATTGTTTAGGCAATAAGATAGAGTTATGACAACTCTTTGGAAGCAAATAAAAAAATCTCATCTTTAGGCTCAAGTTTCTTTCCAATATACTAATTTTTCTTGGGATTAAGTCAGTAGTTATCAAAATCTACCCTTGACTTTTTGAACAGAAATTTATAGAAGCAAAACATTCTAAACCCATAAAGGATTACATAAAGGCACATTTCTCTTCTAAGTGAACATACTCAAATTTAACTCAGCAAAAAGTTATTTCAGTCTAATAAAATAACTTATGTTCCACGGCATAAAAACACTGGAATAACAAATGGAGAAATCACTTATGCTTCATATGACAGCTGGAAAAAATTGCTCATAAAATAAGTAATTACAACAGACAGTTATTTTAAGCACTGTCATCCTAATTTGGTTTGGAGGACAATCAGAGCTTATGCTATAACCTGACTTTCAGAATACATGTTTTAAATGCAGTTTTACAAATGTTAATTAATTAATTCAAACTCGGCTAATATAATGTTTCTCAGTGGAGTCCCTCAGGAAATAGCTTTAATATCTACTATTAAAATTTTTAATGTTAAAATTAATTTATTAACTTTTTCCAGAAAATGGGATACTTGTGAATATCAGGAAATACATATTTATATATAACTTTTTACCTTGGGTAGTATTAAAATATGCTCCTATAATTTTTACATCATAAAACTATTTCATACTAAAACTGCATAATGCTCATGTGATTTACCAAAAATTCAAAAGTAGGACTTTGAATTCTTATTTTTCTATATCAGGTTCAATTAAAGTGATCTATAGCAAAAATACAGAAAGTTCCAACTAGTAACTGACTTAGTCACCCACGGAAGTGAGAAATGTGAAAATGCAATGGAAGCTTTGAAATTATGATCATAAGAGCAAAAAGCCATTTTAAAAAAGTGTGTATAATAGAAGTGAGAGTTTTACATTGAAAAACCATGGCCAAGTATGATCACAGTGGAAGGTCTTTTGTCTTTCAAGTTTCTCTGATATATACTTCGTAGATTGAAAAATTAAAGAATAGTAAGCAAAAACGGAAATTATTACACGAAAGAATCAAATCATTTTAGTAAGAAAATGAAAATGCCTATATATGTGGGACAATGTCAGTTCTCCCATTGCATCTTAAAAATTCTGACAGAACAAATAATTTTGTTGAACACCAAGAAACATCAACCTTTGGCCAAATCATCAATGTTTAAAAGGCAGAAACTTCTCTACCTTTCCATATTCATTTACAATATATGCACCACAAAGAAATTTCAAAACACTGGTGATGCCTACGAGGCCACAGGAACAGAGGTGGAGATGTGCTAACAAACAGCATGGGTAGCTCCATCAGCCCAGGGATTAATCAATGACAGTACCCAAAGCCCCCAAAGGACAGAGTGAAGACAGCATACCCGACGAGGAGTCGGATGATTTTAGAGCAAAAGACCAACCGTCAGGAGTCATGGACGCACAGTGTGGTAAGCGCAGCTCCACGGGCTTCAGGAACTTGAGGCCATGGGGCCCACACATCACTAAGGGGCTCAGCAGTGTCTCACCTGGAGTCAGGGAGGGGTGGGGGTGAGAGGTTAGATGGCTATCTTCCTTCTAGACCACAGTTCTCCTCACTCTCCTTCTAATGATACGCTTTAAAGCTAAATGGGGTTAGTTCTCTACAGCAGCACTGATCAAGGAAAATATAACTAAAATCACATATGTAATTTTAAATTTTCTAGTAGTTGCATTAAAAAAAAAAATAAGTAAAATCAATTTTCATATTTATGTGTAACCCAATATATCCAAAACATTATTTCAACATGTAATCAATATACTAAGTTTTTGAAATCAGTGTGTATTTTACATTCCAGCACATTTCAGTTCAAAATAGCCACATTTCAAGTGCTAAACAGCCACATGTAGCTGGTGGCTACTGCATTCGATCGCAGGGTTCTTATAGTGTAAGATATATTCAAGTGTATCTTTTACAAATGTTACTTATATCTTGCATTTTTAATACTGTAGTTGCTACAGACTTGGTTTAAGAAATTCACACAGGGCTGACATATGTTAGTATCCTGGCAAAATGCAAGAAAATGAGCTAAAGTAACGAATTTAAGGAAGTAAAGCACTGCTGAAAGATTATAAAAGTTGTTGTAACACAGTTCCTTAAGCTTTCTGAGTGGGTGGTACCTAACCAATATCTAGAGATGGAAGGGGTGAATGATTCAAAGACAAATTTGGTGAGGTCAGCTAAGACTGCCCGGCAGACAGGTGGAGGAAGGCCCAATGGCCTGTCACCTGCCATTCACTCTGAACGCAAAGCATGCCATGTGGAAGGTTTAGCGTGCTCACCTCTACCACCCTGGCCTTACTGCAGGACACCCACCACGTGCTCGTGACACCATCCCAGGGCACTCCCCTCCACAGTGTTCATCTGAGAGGCCCTCCTGATAGAAGGAACGTGCTGTGGTCGGCCAGCGTGGAGGCAGAAAAGGGGTCTGGATTATCCTCTCAACTGAGTACTATAAGCTTTGAAGAGCACACAGGACAACTCAAGGTATTAAAACTAAGCAGAAAAATAAACACATTTACCTTTCTCCTTATCTAAAGGTGGGAGGATGCTGTTGTCTCGGCAGACCTTGAAATAGATTTCCTGCTCAATTCCCTCAGGAATGGCTCCTTGTGGGATAATTATACTAACACCAGTTTCTATGGAACTCAACACTCCACCATTGCTGTTAAATACTCCTCGGGCTGTGGCCACCACAGTATGACCATCCTCATCTTCATCCTCTTCCACAGCTGAAGGACTGCAAGTTCAGAAATGGCTAATGAGTAAATTCTCAATAATATGCAGGAACTTTCACTACTATCATAACAGGTGGTTTCATTTTATTTCTTCATAAAATCGAGTTATTTACTTTAACAAGGTAAGTTTTCAGTGACAGATCTTACTCATAGGAATAACTAAGCATATTCTTCCTCGAGAAATCAATTTCATTTTTTAAGGTAACTAATCAAGTTACCCTCATCACTGATTTTTGCAACCAGAATGTAGAAAAGCCTAATACCCAACTACTATAGTTCATTGGTTTTAAGAAGCACATTTTAACATCCATAAAATTGGTGTTTTAAAACTGATGGCAAGTCATGGTTTAATTAGTAGCACTTTTTTCCTCTTTAGTGATATAAAAGACAATGGTGCATCTTACAACTGATGGCATCTTAGGCCTGATAAAATACACTAATTAGGTTCTATATCTCCCTAAGACTTTAAGTGTACACACTTACGGCCTTTCCTTAGCACTCCCTGAGTACCAGACGCCCTTGCCGTCAAAAGCAAGGCTTCCACAGCTCCATGAGGTAATAAAGACTTTGGTATGGGTACACCTCAGACACCCATGAGAAAAAAGACAGTACATTAACTTAGTACACAAAGAATACCAAAGGCAGAAGGGATGCAGTATGCAGTATCAATGACTGCTTCAAAAATGGAGGTTATCAAGACTTCTTGAAGTAAAATTTTGAGCCAAGACCTACAGGTGAGCATAAAGATGGACCGACAAAATTAAAGTGTGTGAAGAATAGCTTCAGCTTCATTCCCGCATGACCAGAGCATCGCAGACGGATGCTGACACCTACAACAAGGAGCCTGCTCTTCCCCATCCCTCATTACTAGGGAGGCTCACAAAGAAGGGAAGGCAGCACATTTCCATGACCATCCTTGCTCTTGGGAAGCAGACTGCAGGGCGCCTTCTTAGGCTCTCTTGGTTCTGCCTGTGAGTGCTTCTGCTTCAGTGGGTGGCTTAAAAATGTAAGCAGATTTGGGAGGCTGAGGTGAGCTTATGTGTAGCCAGAATGGGTCTGGCCAATCACAACGTAATGACAAGAGAGAAAGAAGTATACAGAGTGTGGCTCCCAGGCACGCCTGCTCTGTCTTGTTTGCTCACACATCTTCCTCACTAAAACTATAAAAAGAGCTGCTGTTTTTTAAAAATCATTTTGAGGTTATTACATCTTTATTCCTTTTTGACATCACTAGTGAACAAAGAGTGGACAAGGAACATAGATACTTACGTTTTTCAGATATTCTCCCATGTACCTCACCAGTTGAGGTTAGCGGTTATGGGAAGCCATGGTTGGTTAAGAGTAGGCTGAGTGAGGCTGAGTGACCAGGGGCTGAGTCTAGGCTCCCCTCACCCTAGTTCTGTGACCTTGGGCAAACTGCAATGTCACTCAACCTCAGTTCTTTGTAAAATGGGGATAATGACAACACCTATCGACTACACATGATTGTTAGCTTTATTATTTTATTGACATTATCTTGTACCTCTTGCAAGACCTTCTATGTAACAGCATTCATTGCAACAACATTTTGGACAACACTGTTCAAAAGTTTGAGTTATAATTATTATTTCAAGTCCCAAATCACATAACTACACCAAACTCATGTAAGACAAATTGCAAGGCCAAGAGAAAGGCAAAAATCTTACCTCACAGGAATAGCTTTAGGCACTGTGCTGATATTATTTATTTGATATTTAGGCTTATCTGCATGGATGGAGAAAGTTTCAATTCCACTGTCAAACTCAGGAGGCTGTGCTGAACTGTGTGCTTTCATGAGAGGTTTTGGAGAAGCAGGGGCTTTTGAAGACAAGTCAGGTTTATGTGCAGTTTCACTTGGCAGAAGATTGTGATTGAATTTAGGACTTTCAAACTTGCGTTCAAATGGCCGAGCAGAACTTGTATATGGTTTGGGCGTGAATCGATTGTATGCTGGAGTGACTGTTTTCTGAGTCTGTTCAGCTCCATTAACTGGAGCTTTATCTGGGAAACTTTTCTGGGGATAGAAAGTAGACTGAGCAGTATCTTCTCGGTTTGGCGGTCTGAAAGTTGCTGGCTTATTCTGGGATGGAGGTGGGTCTGGTTTGGACACTAGAGAATTCTGAAAATCCACTGACACGGAATTACCTGAAAAACAAACATATAAGCATTTTAGAAAATTCCTGAAAGAAGTTTTAACAGCCCCTTGGATGTCTCTCCCATCTTAACTTGTCCTGGTGCCAGTGTGTGACGCTATGGGACCAGGAGGCAGAGATACATGTGGTGCTATTAGTGCACCCTGCTGCCTTGGAGTCAGGGCCATGCTGATACAGGTTCTGGTCTCCAGAGACTGGCGTCTGAATAACCCCTCTCCAATGTCCATAATAAATTCAAAACAAAATGACAACCTTGGGCACGTTAAAAAAAAATCAGTACTGGGGGCAGCCCCGGAGCATAGTGGTTAAGTGCATGCGCTCTGCTGCTGACGGCCCGGGTTCGGATCCCGGGCGCGCACCGAGGCACCGCTTGTCATGCCATGCTGTGGCGGCGTCCCATAAAAAGTGGAGGAAGATAGGCACAGATGTTAGCCCAGGGCCAGTCTTCCTCAGCAAAGAGAGGAGGATTGGCATGGATGTTAGCTCAGGGCTGATCTTCCGCATACACACATACACACACATACAAAATCAGTACTACAAAACTTGCCATAATTAAAGCCAAAAGAAAAGCCATAGCTTGCAAGAAACTATTTACAACATGTATAACTGATAAAGAATTAGGATCCAAAACTTAAAAAGAACACCCATATATCCATAAGAAAGATTCAAGTGAATAGGAAGATGGGCAAAGACTTGAACAGGTGAAAAACAGAAGTGAAAACTAGAATGCCCAGTAATCATACAATAAGGTACTCAACCTCACTATTAATTAGGAAAATGTAAACCAAAAACAAACAGAAAACATGAAATACCATTTCACACCCATTAGAATGACAAAACTTAAGTGTGGTAATGCCAAGTGTTGGCAAAGATGTGGAACAACAGGAACTTCCATGTACTGCTGGTGGTAGTGTAAACAGTACCAAATGAAATCTGTGAAATAACTAAGAAAAAAGTAATATCAATGCTATACAAACTCTTTCAGGAAAAAGAGAAAAGGGAACATGTCCTAGTTCTCTTTTATGAAACTAGCACAACCTAGATGCCAAACCAGGCAAGGACATCACAAGAAAATTATAAACCCAAATTCCTTGTAAACATAGTAATATAATTTACTACAATAACAGAATAAAAAAGAAAAATCTTATGATCATCTTAATACATGCCAAAAAAGCATCTGACAAAATGCTTTCAGCAAACTAGGAATACAAGAAATGTCCTAAAAATAAAGGGCAGCTATGAAAAACCACAACAAACCTACAGCTGATGTCGTAAGGGTGAAACATTAAATCCTCTCCCTAAGATGGGGAAGCAGCAAAAGCTGTCTCCTTTCTTCACATCTACTCAACATTTTACTGGAGGTCCCAGCCAGCGCAAAAGGGCGAGAAAAAGAAATAAAAGGCATAAAGATTGGAAAATTAGCACTAAAACTTTCTTTATCTGCAGACACGATAGTGTGTAAAGAAAATCCTAACGTGAAGTAACATCAATTCACAACCACAACTTGTCTAGGTGAAGACAGCCTGGAATTTGACTCCTACATAAATAGAGAAGTATTATTTGTAATAACAGAATGTCAACAGGAGAATGGATAAATTGTGGTATATTCTTAGAGTAAAATATATAGCTTTTAATTTTTTTTTTAAAGAGCCAAGTAAGAAAAGGAGTGTTGGGAGGTGGAGGCAACAGTTTCCCTTTCAGGGAGTTTGATAAAAGAGCAAAGAGATATGAAGGTAGTTTGAAGAGGCAGCAGGGTCAAAGACAGGTGCTTTTAACAATGGAATAGGTAACCTGCCTATGTTTGAAGCAGAGGGAAGGATTCTGTGGAAAGGGAGTAAGAGACTGAGAGAAAGATGAAGAAAGCAGAAACAGGGGAGAAGGGTTGGGCAATGGCCCAGGAAGAGGGGTCAGCACAGGTAAGGGAAAACAGTCACTGATCAGAGAGATGTGAAGGAGAGAATATGGACAAAAATGCAGGGATACAGCTATAAAATGAATAAATTGGAGCTATGTTATCTACGTTGTTGAAATGTTGCCACAGAACATAAATGTAAAAGGCAAGATGCTAAGCGACACACATTATATGAAACTTGATGGCTTTCCCATGTCCGTGTGTGAAGACGGAACACAACAATTTTTACAAACCACCATTCACATACTTAGATTCAGATATACTAGTAAACAAATACTACTTCCAGAAATAGAGCTATATTAATAAAACAGATTAAAATCTATTTAGCAAAAAGGCTTACCTGGTAGATGATCACCGTCACAAAAACAGGAGACGTACTTTTAACAAAACCCTTTTCACTGCTCCCAGCCTAACGGTTTCAAGAATGTATTTCTTATAAGAAAAACCATTTTGCTTGGAAACTACAAGAATTTCATTTTATAAGTATTACTCTATTATAGCGGTAATGGCAACTTCTGAACTTCCTACCTTCACCGTGTGCTCCCTTAGCATGTGTGTGGAGGGTGAGAGAAGAGCTGGAGCCCGGCTGAGAAGTCTGGGTGTACTGGGAGGGCAATGGAGGAGGGGGGGGAGTGGCCTGGATTGGGTCATAGCGTTTCTCACCAAATGATCTCTCCAAAGCATCAGCTTCGGTAGACTTTCCCCTGTGAAAAAATAAAGAAATGCCAACATCTGAAAATGGATTCACGTTTACAAAATAAGTTCTCATTCTTCTAAGTATCCTTAAGTTTTAAAAAAAAATCTAGAATTTCACAATTCATTCTTATGAGTATGGATAGCTACTCTACCAAAACTTACAAATTCAACCATTCATCAGCACAAGAAATGGAAAGACATCACAGATACTTCAAGAATATCAGTAAAACAACCAGAAGAGGGCAACCAAAAGGCAGATGAAATTTTGGGTATACTTATAATATTTAATTGTGTTGTTTACAAAAAACAGTAATGGTTGGTAGGTTTAAGAAAGTTTTGCAAATATTTAAAAAAATATTTATTGGCCCAAATCCTCCTTAGATTCACTTCTGATTTTGCATCTAAGGTACAAACCCCTGGCTTCTGGCATACTCAGAGCACCACAAAAAATGATGTCACAGACCAGGAGTTGGCAAGTTTTTTAAAAGGGCTGGTTAGTAAATGTTTTTGGATTTCGGGCCATACAACCTGTCACAACTATTCAAACTCTGTCCAAAAGCAGCCATAGATACTCTGTAAATGAATGAGTGTGGCTGTGTTCCAGTAACACTAAACAACTGGACATCTTTTATTTTAAACTTTGTCCTTGATTTACCAGATCCATTTTTTGTTTAACAACTGCTAGAGTAGCAGTAGTGCTTGATTTTACAAGGCTTATTTAAGTCAAATTGTGCCATGTATGTTTATTTTTTCGGATTGTGAATTGTTAATATGTAACATAAAATTAACAGAAAAGAAATCTTTAAAATAGACCCATAATTGCAACATTGCCATCTAAACCTTTGCAGAGAGCCAAAGCTGCACTGGCTTTATGTGCACAAACAATAACATGGACATTTGGAATGTACTTTCATGAAGAAGTCTAGTTTTATGATCAGCTTTAAAACTATGCCGTTATCTCACTTTCAGGCATTTACACTAAGCATTTGAAGATGATGCCAAAATCTGAAAGTGCACATAATGCCAATGACACAGCGAGGGACACCTATGTAACAGCCTCCCATTAATGCCAGTCTTACCACTTGACGTTCCTTTTCAGGTAGTCATAGCTAGCGTAAGAGCCAAGAAATCTAGGTGATGGCAAAGCAAGCGCAATGGAAAAATGAAAGAAAATGGTCAATCTAACTAACAAGCAAATTTGCAGCAAATGGAACGCAAATGTCATTTTAAAATATCAATCAAAAAATACATATCCACCATTTCAGAATAATCTGATCTATAAAAGAAAATATCACTGACTCTCATTTAGCTAGGGAAATTACCGATAAATTAAAACCAAGTAATGGCATTGGGTCCTGCTGGCCTGCCCGCCCTCCACACACTAACTGGTGTTGCTAGTGAGCAGCAATGTGTTTGAGCTTTACTCCTCTTCCACTTCTGCCCAGTTCTGCCGCAGCTGCTATCGGTGGGCAAAGAAAGGCACTAAATAAAGGAGCAGTACTAAGGATAACCAGCGGGTTCTGAATAAGTGAGAATGAAATGCTCCATTAACAGAAAGGGCTAGGCAAGAGAAATTCTCTAGGTGAAAACAGAGGAGGAAGTGATACAGCATGACAGCTACACTGACCCCCAGCAGGGTCATGATGAATTAGCAAGTGGAAATATGAACATCCCTGAAACATGACTATGACTAACATATGTTCCTTTCTAGCAAGACCTTATCCAGCACCAGTCCTAAAGCTAAGCCCTGTGGTGGGTGAAGCCTATTTGCAAAGCTGCCATGCTTCAACCTCATAGCCTCTCTCATCTAATAATGTCACAAGCACACAAAAACAACCTAATATCAATCTTACACTTAGTTGTTAAAAAGCTGAAAATCACCACCATTTATTTTGAAACCTGGAAGTCTCAAAGTAAGTTGAGTCTTGAGAGATAGATATTCTAGTGACAAAAAATCCCTAGTTGCCCTGAAGAAGCTGACTCAATCTCTGGGCTGGGTCACAGACCCAGAGGGAGATTGCTCTTTTAGCCCTTTCTTAGAATCCTGGAAACTTCTAACTCACTTTGGAGGCGAATGCCTGAGCTATTATCTCCTTAACCTCCCCAATTCCAATTCAGCTTTATGGAATTGCAACACAGGGTGATATCTGTTTGCTTTCTGGGGCATTTGTCTTGTGCTAACAAAGACTTCTCCCCTCTCTGATTTCTAACATTTCTGAGGTGTGTTTTTAAGTGGAACATAAGCACATATTATCTGGAGGAAGATACCTTTGCTATTTCTATATTTTACTTTAGGAAATAAAGACCTGTAGACAGTCTACTGGTGACAAACAGTAAATGGTTTTCAAATATAGGACTAAGAGGGTCCCATATTTTAAACAATTTTCCAATTGTTAAAGTTGTTTAATTGGGCTAAAGAATAAAACAGCATTAGAAGGGAAGGCATAGAAACAACTTCTCTCTTAGTCATCTTTTATGACCCTTACTCTCCTTTCCAATTCTCTAACCATTAAACACCTATATGGGAAAATGCAGCACAACTGGGAAGAGTTTTAATTTCATACTACAAAGGAAGGAAATGTATACCAGTATCCATCTCAAGTTACACTTTGTCACTCCCACAACACTCACAACAGTAAAACCATGCCGAGTCCTGAGTGAATTCACAAAGACAGTTATCTCTTTCTTTCCAAGGTAACATATCCTCGTGAAATCTCTGGCCAGCTAACACTGGTTCCTCCCAGAGCTGTGTTCAGGAAAAGGAGGGGAGCCGACACACCTAGTGCACTGTGCCCTGTGCCGAGCTTCAGTCACTCAGCAAACAATTACCAAGCCCCCACCCACCAATACTAGGCAGTGTTCTAGGCTCTGTCTGAAAGCTTACATCACATATATGTTACTAAGTCTTCTTTGTAGAAAACCAAATTAACACAAAACCAAAAATGCCTTGTCATTTCATTCCCTGGCAAAACTTTTTACTTACTTTTTAGACCTAAATGTATTCTTTTAAGGCTATTCTATTTACCAAGTATGTAAAAGGATAGATAAAATCTGTATCTTTAAACTATACCCTTAGACCCTCTTCTGACAGGAATGAATGTGCTTAATGGCTTCAGTAAGAAGGATTACTTAAGGGTACAGCCTTCTACCTTACTGGCAGCGAGCTCCTAAGGCTCGGTGTCTGGCTCACCTTAGTCTGGACACTCCAGATGCACTGGACACCTCTCTAGTGTTGTTGGGGGCAGGTTCACGACACTAGTATAAGACACTGCTTGCACTGAACAGAACCCCCACTGCAGAACTACTAGTCTGCACTTGTATTTCTCATAAACTGCTTTCTTCTGTAGACAAAAATTTAAATGGATGACAATGGAAAAAATGTTTTAAATCTTCACTTCAAGCGATGTCTTAGACAAAAGGGGTAATTAAAACTAGGTTTTTAATATTAGAGGTTTTAAAGTAGATTCTAAAAGAATTTTCACTCAATAGTAAATGACAAATGCTAGCTAGGTTCAGATAACACCAAGCATCTAATTCAGTAAAACTCTGGGTGCTTCTTAACTTAGATGCAGAAGTGATCTGTGATGACTTTTTGATGTGTCAACTTGGCCAGGCTAAACTAGTCCCAGTTATTCAATCAGACACCAATGTACGAACTACTGTGAAGGGAATTTTCAGATGTAATGCCTCTCATCAGCTGAGTTTTAAGTTAATTAAAAGGGAGATTATCTGGATGGGCCCTTTTAAAGAGAACTTAGGCATTCCCTAAGCTCAGAGAAACAGCTCCGGATCTTCCCTTCCAGCCCTATGGAGTTAGGACTTGCTTAGCCAGGTCCCACAACTGTGTAAACGAATTCCTTGTAATAAATCCACACTAGTTTTTCATTCTTGAGGGTTTGTTTTGTTGAAGTATGAACCCACCTGTGCCCGTGTGGCTTTATACCCCACTCTCAGTACCAAATTCTCTATCACTCAAGTTTCAACCAGACAGGCAGAACCAGCAGGAACCACCAGGAACACAGGCATAAATAGGTTTGTACCCCAACAAAACCCACAAGAAAGAAAAGCAAACCAAGAAAAAGCCCAATAGAGAAGAAAACAAAAGGGAACAGCACAGAACAAGGAGAAGACGACTGGGAGTCAAGAAACTTGGCATTTAGTCCTAGCTTGCCCCGGCCCCAACCCCTCACTGGATCTTGGTTTCCTCACGTAGAAAATTGGACCAGCAATCTCTAAAGTCTCCTCAAGCTCCAACAATACAAGCTCTTTCTCACCTTGAGGAAGAAAAAAAAAACTCTATTATCTTCCCTCCATGTCACCCTCACCCCATCCCTGTTTTTGTATTTAAAAGACAAAAACAGAAAAGAAGGAAAAGAACCAGCATTAAGTGTGCTGCAAAGAAGGGAGAGATTCTTAAGATTCACCCAAAAGTCAGGGTCTTGACAGTTTACTCTCTCTTACCTCAAAACTCTTTGATTTTTAACATCTTTCCTAATGCAAAAACTTTATATATCTGATATCAGAGTTTAAGAACAAAAACCAAACACACATTCTAGAGCTAGGAAGTATGCACAGTGCTGAACCCCTCTAGCCTACAGAACTCATGTCTTATATACTTTATTTTCCTTCAAAATATACTGAACTTCACGTGATTAACTCCACTTTATGCAATCGAACCTTTAAGTCTCATCTTACTTTTAAAAGGTTAAGTCTTACGTGAAATAACTTACTTCGAAGAATAACCAGAAAAATTTGGTTGATTCTGAGAAGCAACTGGCTTGGCAGGCTCTGAGAGATGGCTAGCAGGAATGTGTGCAGAAGGCTTGTTCTCAAAACTTCTTCGGTCAAAGTATGAGAGCTGTTTTCGATAATATTCTTCATCTTCCTCAGGATCATAATGATTTGACCGAACAATATCCTCAGGTGGCTTCAGTTGCGGTTTTTGAGGTTCTGGGATCCTGACAATGAATGACAAATGGAACAACTTTTTAGATGTTACTTTTACAAAGAAGATGGAATGTATAAATCCTTTATCTTGACCTTTCATTGACTGATGTGATTATTCAGAATCTAGTCGAGCAGTCCAACAGTCAAAATGGATATTCCAAATCCCTATCCTCATACATTATACTCAAAAGGCAGCCCTCTTCTGACTTGTGAGTCCTTTAACACAATCTAATAATTTGATAATTATCTGATTAGAGGCTTCATAGCCGGTGAGAAGCAGTTAATTAGAAACAGAAAAGGGAATGCAACCAAGACAGTGGACAACAACTCGAAATACATACACCAATGTCAGCAACAAGTAATAACTGAGAGAATTTAAGAACTTTAAAAAGAATTTTTAAGAACTTTACTCCAGGATCAATAAATGATCCTCATATAAGGAAATAGCTCTATACAGTCCAAAGTTCTAGAGGGCATAGGAAACAGATGAGGAAGAAAGTTAAGTTATTAAACAAATTAATACACCATTATGTATGCTCTGCTTAGTAAATTTCAGAAACTTTGCATCAAAAATGGATACACTTAAATAGTTTTCATATGAAAAAAGGGCTATGCTTTCAGTTATTAGAAGTTTATTTTATGTAAAACTGCTCATTTGCTAATGATACTGGCTGAAGGAGACAGTTTACATTTTCATGAAAAGCAGTAGACATCACTAAAATAAGAAGAAAATGCATATGTTAGACAGTACTTCCTCTTTATTACAAGCACAAATGTAAGCAAATGAAACACACTAGTGAGGCAGAAGAACTGTACCCAAATCCAGTCTGTCACTTATTAGCAGTATGATGAGGCCACGGTTAACAGCACAGCTGGCCAGGTTTCTCTCCCAGCTCTACCAAGTCCTGTAAGCGACTTAACCCCTCTCAGCTTCAGTGCCTCTCTTTAAAATGGGGAAAACAACCGTATTCCTTCATTGCCCTGAAGTGCTTAGCACAATGGCAAGCACGTGGCACATGCTCACTAAACAATTAATTTTAGTTATTTTTAGCCAATCTGAGTCTGTTTCCTTACCCCTAAAAACTAAGAGTTCACATGTCTGAAAGCAGACGTCTGAAAGCACTTTTAAAACTGAAAAAAACAATACAAATGTTAGGGCTTTAAAATTTTTATTTTAATCATTTGCTAGGAAAATATCTTTTTGAAAGATCTGTTACAGAAAGTATAACAAAGACCTTTATTTTTCTTTCTAGGACCACTGTTTTAATTAGAAAGGCTGGTAGTTTTCATTGAAGGACAAACAAGATCCTCTCCCTTTCCCTTTCTCTCCCCTACTAACATAGTACAAGGCTTGCTAACTGACTAATGGTCAGATTCCTGGTCAGTTCCACGCCACAAACACCACAAAGTGTACCTACCTGTACAATGTTTTGTCATGTTCACTGAACTGATTTTGAGGAGTGGCTTTAGGACCAATGAGGGGAGCACCTGCAGGTTTAGATGCTACCTCTGGAGGCTGTAAAAAATAAGACAAACATGCCCCAAAACAAATAATTATAAAACAAGTTTCATTTGCAGGGAGTGGTGTGGGGAGGTGGGGTTAAGAAGCATTTTGAACTGCTCTTCACTGAATGTGTTTATGCACCCAAGGCAGGAAAGACATAGTTACGTATTTACCTTAAAACTAGCAGTGTGATTTTCATCCTTCTTGTTCTCCAACGATGCAGATCTTTTGTTTTCAAACATTTTAACTCTAGTCAGCACAGACTGTGGTTTCATTGCTGGATCTTCCTCTTCTTCAGTGAGAGTTGGGGGTGGAGGCAGTGGTTTGGTATTTGAAGGCAGAACTTCTGGCTTCTGCTGAGATGCAGGTATTAGAGGAGGGACAACTGCAGCACCATGGGGAGGCTCATAATGGCCTGCTTTAGAGGTAAATCCTTGTGATGGTACTTGCTCATAGCTTCGTGGGTATTGGTCAAAATACTGCTTGGGCTCAGACGCTTTAGGGACTGCTGAAGAATAGGGCTGTGCTTCCGGTCTGTACCTATTATGCATGTCGTATCCAGGAGCTGGTTGCTCTTCAGGTCGTAGGGTGGAGGTTCTAGGTGGTTGGTCATAGCGTGGTCTGCCGTCATAGGACAGAGAAGCTGGCTCTTCAAAACGTGAGAAATACCCTCGTTCTGAGGACTCTTCAGGATGCTGTCTGGAGTCAAGGTCTTGAGGGTGCTGATTATCATAAGAAGGCCGAGGTTGGTAGGGCTGTTTGTCATCATAATATGACCACTGTTCTTCATACGTAGGGATGCGATCTTCATAGCGCAGACGATGGTCATGGTTTCGAGAAAACTGGTCTGTATAGCTTGAGGAGTCATATCTGTATGTGGGCTGCTCAAGGTCTCTGCTGGCTTGTTTCTCCACGTATGGCGGTTGGGCTTCATAGCTCAGGTTAGGCTCTTTGTCTGCCCTCTGGCCTGGGTGACCAACAGCTGGCTGTTTCAAAACATGATTCTGTCTCATCATTTCCTCAGGATAGGGATCCTTTCTATACACCTGTATAAAAAATTCACAGGTAAGTACAAAGGCTTGTTTTTAATTTTAGTCTATTTTAATAGATAAACTATGATTTAATATGTGAAAATGGTATATTCTACCATTGATTACCAGGACAGAAAGAGATTAGTGGAGAAAGCTAGTTTAAGTGAAAGGTCAAAATTTATAACGTAGGTAGGGGCTTTTAAGTTTTAGCATGTACTAAATGAAAAGTGAGTTAAAGATACTTAATTATTAAATTTAGTATAAAATTAATGCACTGAACTACTGATTCCATTTGATTTGGATATTGAAAATAAAAATCATAAAGAAAATTTATGGACACCATGATCTATAAAACATAAAAATGTTTAAGATGGGTCTCAACTATTTTTTATCAAGGAATTCTGGAAGATACTGAAAATCAAAAAATAAAAATAATAAAAATATTAAGCACAAATCCCAATTAAAAGGCCTGTTTTCAAATAATCAGTATACCACCGGAAGCCATGCAAACTACAAAACTAAACTGATTTGTACTGATTTGAAAGCACTATGGTGTATAAGTAAAAAAGCAAAAGGAACACTTAAAGGGCAAAGCAAAAATGATCATATGCTAGATTGATGGAGAGCAACAAATTAGTGCAACGCTGCAGCACAGGTACCTTTGGTGGATCTACATGCGACGACAATGATGGTTCTTGATCTCTTAGCATTATGTGAGCTGCCTCAGAACTTGGTGTTCTTAAAGAATCAGCTTGTGGTGAGTAAGAGGTGGGAGGAGCTGGGGTGGGCTCCTCCAGTCTGACATTAGTTAAATTTACATTATGATTAACAGCAGAGGTTGATGATGCTGGGTTTGTTTCAGGCGAAAGGTAAGGGACTGGAGATGAGGCTTCTGCTTTCTGTGAAGTGTTTAAAATATTTTAAATATAGTGTTTCTGTTTACTGCTAACTTCCCACTTCCATTTATAGTGGCTGGTAGACATACATTTTAAGTGTGCTGAATAACAAAACTATGACCTCATGTCCTATATTTTTTTAAAAAATTCAGTATATTGCTGTGTAAGATGAACACACAAAGTTTAGAATGTAGTCCTTTGGATTCTCAAATCAAAATTAAAGATTAATTCTTAATCTGGAGAAAGGATAAAATATATTCTTTAACTCAGTCACCACAATCTAAAATTTAATAATGCACCTCTAACTACAAAACGTTGAATGCTTGCTGCTTACCTGTTGAGAGGCTGTTTTAAATCCAGGGGAGT
The DNA here is from genome assembly GCF_020826845.1 of Diceros bicornis minor. NCBI lineage: Eukaryota > Metazoa > Chordata > Mammalia > Perissodactyla > Rhinocerotidae > Diceros > Diceros bicornis. The sequence continues at coordinate 79,609,230 of NC_080744.1, forward strand.
CTATTCTATGAATTGGCTGTGGCTGCGCTTGTGGTGAATAAGGAGGATATGTTTGGTTTTCATGATGCATTCCAGAGGAGTCCTCTCTTACAGGCTCAGAGGACCGTGTAATGGCAGACTCCGGTGGAGTCCCAACCTCATCATTAAGAGTTTCATCTAGTTCTTGATCAGTGTAGGCCCCGCCTTCTGTATCTGTGTCTTCATAGTCAGAAGTGTGTCTACTGTCCGTGCTATACATTGAGTATTCACTACCTGGGGCTGACAGGTAGGACAGACGATCATCATGCAAATCAAGGTCATCACTTGTAGCACCATCCGCCTGGGTCAAATAAAAGTAAATTAAAAATTTTATTCAGTAGTTCTTTAAGAGATGGCCTTTATTTCACAGGGAGATTGAAAAGGATAGTTTTCTTGGGAGAAATCACACCTATTTCTCGAAACTTCTGGTCAGGAAAGGTCAAGAAGATTGCACAAGCACACATGCAAACACACAGAACATCCTTTGAAATGTGAAGGGCTTGGATGAATGAAATGTTGGCCAGCCAGCCAGGACAAAGCTGGACTCTGGGGCCTAGCTCCAGAAGACAATGAAGAAACCCTGGCACCGCTCAGGTTTGTAAAACCTGTCAGTCACTAGCTTTTCAGCCCAAAGGTGAAGAGAGAGAATGCTACCAAACCAAGCTCAGAGAAACAAGCACACACTGGCAGAACAGCGCTGTGAGAATAACTATGAAAATAAATGCCACAGTTCAAGTTGAGTAAGAGCTTATATATATAAAAAGAAAACAACTTTAAAAAAAAATTGGTGTTTGGCCCTAAAGCTTTTGTAAAACACAGTGGAAAAGCATTACCTAAGTGCTGGTTGACTCATTAAGAATTTTTAAGTTATTTTTCACAGATACAGTATCTAATGGATGGCGAGGGAGAAATGCAGTTATACTTCTCTTTTACAAGTAATTAAGAGCTGAGTTAGTTTTTAATAGTTTACATTATCTTCTGAGTAGATCAGAAAGAAAACGAGAAGTATTTGAGGGAAATGGAACTAAGGAGTTGCATCAGCAGGCTTTCAGTGGACACTAATTTGAAACTAGTACCTGGATTAAATAGAACAGTCTCTGAAGATCTTGCCTGGACATTGTGCCCAGTTCGGCACGAGAGCTGAAGGATCTGGAATCCAGAATTCAGACAATCCTTCTTCCATTTCCACATGGACTGAAGGACAAACGTAAGGCTGGAGACACCTGAATTGAGCTTTCCACGCAGTCCCATGCCTGGCTCTGTTAAGAGCCTGCCCCTGAGCACTGCCTTCCTGATACAAAAGACTAGGCCATGTCAGGCCTCCTTGGTGGCTCTGATTTTCAGCAGAGTACCTGTGGGGCTCAGGAGAGTGAGAATCCTAGGGCTCTGCTCTATGTTACAGCAGAGTCTCTCTCACTGAAATTTCAATGGCTTCTAAACTTTGTAATGGCTGCTGCAGAAGAGAAGTCTTCTCACTATCTATTCTAACCTTTACCTTGCCAGGGTTCTGGAAGACTATAACCCAGTAGCCAGCCAGGGAAATATTTAAGGCCTTGGGAAAGAATAACTTGGAACTCTCCAATCCATCTAGCTTTTGCAGTGGTATGAAGTGCAGAAGTGAGCAAGAACCATGGGTTACTTTGAACCAGGAAATGACATAAGCCTAACACGTTAAGAAAGCCTCAGGACGACTCTTCTTGGTTTAGTAGGGAACATACAAGACTGTATCAGATCTTGCAAAAACGGAACTCTTCCTAGCAATTAGATCAAAGGAGCTCAGGAAAGTCAATGTGAAATGAAGTGGTGTTAGTTTAAGAATCTATCTGTTCTGATAAAATATACTTGAATGGAAAGGGGGGATAAATCAAGCTTGATTTAAACTGTAACAACTTTTCTAATTTATAAAATACATCAATCTATCCTACTAATAAACGACCTATTTTTCCTCACAAAAAAAGTTGTGGGAGCTAGACCTTTATTTTAAAATTCAAGCAAAGAAAAGAAGCACACAATAATACCACGAAGAGAAATTATAGAAAATTAAGATTTGCGGATTAAAAAAAACTCTTGGATAGGTAGACGGTAAACTTTGTGCATTTATAAATTAATTTCATTTCAAGAATCACCAGTGCAAGCTATTAACATTCTACCTGACTAAGGCTGCTAACAGAATTGTGTTGTTACAGAAGACTAGTATGGAGAGGACTGCAATCCTTGTTATCAAATGCCTCAAGAGTAAAAATTAGTAATAGTGTGTTGCTGTATAGTGGTGTAGTGGGTTTTTCCACCTTGATTTATCTATCAAGTGTCCCAGCTGATATGTCAGTTATTCAAAGTGCTCTGATGATCTCATATGCACAGTCCACCCCCCAGAGTGGTACTGATGACAAAAACCATAGTTCTGACACATTACTACAGGTGGGAATAGCAGTCACTACCTCTAGATGTAAGGGTTTTAACATCTCTTCTTGCAAAGGCTGTGTATTTGCTGGATAAGGGGCACGGTGGTCCTAAGTATGCAGCATGCACTACCAGAGCATCTGTAGCTATAGCCAGGCAGAGGAAAGTAGGGGCCATGCAGGGGCAAAACACAACAAAAACCAAGCCAACAAGGAAATACAAAAAACAAAATAAAAAAAGAGATATTCTCAATCTTCCTGAGCAATCAAAATCTATTAATATTGTACTGATCTGAAGGTAAAAGACATTAAAAACAAAAGGTTCTTTCAACTGTATACTTTGAGAAAACTATTAATTCTCCTAACAAAATGAACAGACTTTTCCCATCAAAGACTGCTATAAAACCAGAAAGACTGATAACAGAAAGTAGTTATTTTAAAGCTGGCCATTTGAATGTACATAAAATCAAAATTCAAAGCCAAAAAGAATGCACTGCTCTGTCCAACATTTCCTGGTATGTTTTAAGAATGTTAACAGATGCTGAGTGAAAAAAAAGAAAAAAATCCCCTAGGTAAGAATTTGGGGAAACGCTTAAACAAAGTAATAAGGTATATTCTCAACTTCAGACTTCTCAGAGCCTTTAATATGTGAATCCTGGGCCCTCATGGGGGCTGTGGTTTGCAGTTAGTTCCCACCCATCACTCGCCATCAGAGTGCCTTTTGTTCTCAGAGCAAGTCACAAATCTCGTGTGCTGACAATAGCCCTTTGGGCAACACTCATCTAGCTCACTCAACTCCCCTCATTTTCAGAGGAAGAAACGGAAGCCAGGTTCAAAGTCATTCCTCAGCCAGACAGGGGCAGAGTCACAACTCAACCCTGCTCTTTTAGTTATCATTTGAGAATTCTCTGAGAGAACACACTTAAGTGGTAATTCAATAGGTGGGGAAATTTCAGAATTTCTTACTATCAAAAACAACTTTCATAACCCCTACATACGAATTCTAAAAACCTAAAAGCTAACTCTCCCAAAATTACTCCAATATGTTAATCTAATTAGAAAATAATGGTAACTCAAAGGCATCTCTGATTAGTTACATAATTTATTGAATAGGTTGAAAAACTAATAGGAAATTTCTTACCTTTCCCTCAGAAACCCATACCAACTGGTTCTGTTGTTGTTGAATTGCTTCTTTCAATGCACCATACCAACCGTCATTCATTGAATTTAAGTTAATTGTAGCTGAAAATAAATTAACAACATTGTTTTACAGTTAGAACACTCAAAAGTCAGAATTCATTCAACCTTGCTTAGAGCTCAATTATCATTACGAGTTATTTGAAAGATGATATTTGACGATAGAAATCTTTGAAATTTCTATTTTGGCATGGTACACTTTCTTTCAAACAGCAGCTGTTAATACAACAGGAGGCTTTCTAGGCACAGGTTATTTAACTTTTAGTATATGAACACCACAACGTTTTTGCCTACATATCATTGCCCAGACACTTTAAGCTGAAAGAACGCCTTTAACATACTCACTCGTAAAAAGATGGTGATTATTTTTACGAAGTTTATGAGACCGCTCATATAATTTCCTGGCACTCTTCCGAGATTCTGGACATAACCTCATTCTCATAGTTTTCACACCTTGCTTAGAATCAGGGTTAAGGAATACTACAATTGGATACCACTGGGCATAATTCAGACGATCAACTGCATTTGGCGTTACATCTAATAAAGCATGTTTGTCCTAGAGACACATACAAAAAAATAAACAAGGATACAAGACACAGTTAATTAAGAATCATCACCTTCTGACAAAGTCACAGCCTAGACTACATTCCAAAGGGAATGGACCTTTAATTGTGCTCCAAAATGTCTCAGGGGCACGTTAGAAAAATCTGTGATCAAAAATTAATTCAATATAATTTCTAGCCCAATTAAAAAAAAAACAACTTTTTAACCAGCTCACTTTGAAGACAGCTGCAATAATTGCTAGCTGACAGTATTATCTGTGTTTGGTGAGAGTGAAAGTAAGTATAACAATTCAATGTTCCTGACATGATCTTAAAGAGTAACAACATGGGGCCGGCCTGATGGCACAAGCAGTTAAGTGCGCACGCCCCACTGCAGCGGCCCGAGGTTTGCCGGTTCAGATCCCGGGCGTGTACCGACGCACTGCTTGTCAGGCCATGCTGTGGCAGGAGTCCCATATAAAGTGGAGGAAGATGGGCATGGATGTTAGCCCAGGGCCAGTCTTCCTCAGCAAAAAGAGGAGGATTGGCAGATGTTAGCTCAGGGCAGATCTTCCTCACACACAAAAAAAGAGTAACAACATATTTCTTATGCATATAAATATCAAAGTACAATTTGAATTGTACTGATGCAATATAAACAGTCTATTAATATATCTGAACATTGTATACACTTTTTTTGTGGTAACGAAAGATCCTATTTTGATGCATTTAGCACTATTCCCTTGAAAGTGATTACTATAATGCCTTTCAACGAGGGCTTAAGTTTCTTATGGTACACCAGTAATAATTTTATAAAAACTACCTTCTACAGTCATGCATCACTGAACGATGAGGATACATTCCAAGAAATGCATTGGTAGACAATTTCGTCATTGTGTGAACATCATAGAGAATACCTACACAAACCTAGATGGTATAGCCTACTATATACCTAGGCTATATGGAACTAATCTTATGTGACCACCATCGTATATGTGGTCTGTTGTTGACCGAAACATCGCTATGCTGTATATGACTATTATCAAAGTAACCAAACTCCATCTCACTCAAAAACACAACATTCACAACTTACAATGAAATAGGTCCATCTTTAGTAACTTACTTGATCTATTATTTGCTTTATTGTATGAAGGCGAATAATGCCAGAGCTACGCTGGTCAGTTCCAGCATCTCGTGGTTCACTTTCTATTCAGGACAAAAACAAAACATCAAATTTCCACTGGTTAGATCAGAGTTTCTCAAGTACTGGGCACCACTGACAGTGGAGTTGGGCTCTGTAATGCTTAGCTGTGGGGGCTGTCCTGTGCACTATGGCCTGTTTAGCAGCTTTCCTGACCTGGCCTCTACCCACTAGATGCCTCTCGGCCCCACTATGACGTATAAAAACGTCCCCAGACATGGCCACAAGTCCTCGAAGGGCCAGAATTGTCCCCAGCTGAGAATCACTGGGTTAGATCAATGCTTCCCAACAATGCCAGGATTAGGAGAAGGCAAGTGAGGCACTTGCCTCAGGTGCAAAATTTAATGGGATGCCCAAAAACCTCAGTAATCAAGTAATATTTTGATGCAATATGTTCAATCAAAATTAATAATCCACAATGAACAACTTATCAAAATTTTAAACAGAATCCAAAAATGGAACTCGAGTAAAAATTATTTAAGACTGTCCCTTGGTCAAGTGAAATTTTCAAATATGGCAATTCTCTCAAGTGAAAATGAGACAAAGAGTAGATTTAAAAAACAATATTGAAGAGCCTGTTTCCATTAAAGCCAGGAAAATAAAATTATAAATTCTGTGTTTGGTATAAATAAAATATTTAAACTTAAAATGTGAGTTTTAATACACATATTTTTCATGTTTTTCAAAAGTTTCCCAGCTACCTTAATGTTCTGGAAAAAAATTGGCCATTAAAAAAATGTAAAAACATGTATATAGGGACACACATTTTTCTTCTACTGCCTAAGCCTCCACTATGGCCTGGCATAGCACTACTTCCAAATACACTGTGACACACAGAGAAAATAGTATTATTTGTATGGCACACTGACGTAAACTGAGGAGGCCTCTCCTGGGCAGAGCCCCATTGAGCCACTGAGGGCTGGCGAGATCAGTACCTGGGCAGGTCCATAACCCATCAGCAACACTGCTGTAGCAGACTCGCTGGGGGCCTCTGGGTTACAGACCTTTTTTACAGCAGTAGAATGGGAACCTGGGAGCGGAGAAGACCATTAGTTTGTAACTGTGAGACAGGATGTGGTTTCACACTGGTAACCTGTCCTTCTCTACTAGTGTATAACATGCCAAATTCAGCATGGGCTGACTTCTAACGAAGAATCTCAGCGGTCCAATTTACATGAAGTTCTTCACTTTTTAAAATGGCACAGCAATGTCTGTAACTCTCGTCACAAGGAAAGCTTGAAAAGAAAGGAAGAGCTCTGGTGTTTCAGATCAGAAAAAGGCAGAGATTTGGAAGGATAAAAGTCACACTGAGGGACAAGGCGAATGAACCTAGAGAATGAGACTATCATGACACAAAGCTCCATGGGCCAAGAGGGCAGAATTTCAAATCTGATGGACACAGGAGAATTAGAGAGAGAGGGCCAGCCCCGTGGCTTAGCGGTTAAGTGCGCGCGCTCCGCTGCTGGCGGCCCGGGGTTCGGATCCCAGGCGCGCACTGATATACCGCTTCTCCGGCCATGCTGAGGCCGCGCCCCACATACAGCAACTAAAAGGATGTGCAACTATGACATACAACTATCTACTGGGGCTTTGGGGGAAAAAATAAATAAATAAATAAAATTATAAAAAGAATTAGAGAGAGAGATCAACGGGGAGTTCTGGTTGGAGAAAATGCTACTAATTCCTTAACTCAAAAGACTTCAGAGTCTTTTGAGTTAAAGAGGACACATAACTAAGCTGAGTCCCTTTGATAAGAGCCTGGATGTAGAGTAAACCCAATTAAACCAATCAATTCCTCTTTAAAGTAGAGCTTTGTAAGTCTTCACACTTGCTTTTCCTGAGTTCAAAAATCCTAAATTTGGTTATGGGTGGGGACACCATCAACTTCTTCAGGCAAAACGTTTTCTACCAACAATGACCAAAAAAAGATCTCTTTTGAAAAAAACTAACAAACTGAATGGGGAACTAGAAATAAACATTTTATAACTTGCTCAAATTTTACTATCATTTGTATGCAAATTTTCTGAGTTTCAGAAAATAAATATCCTCATCCAACTTCACCAGCAACCAAATGAAAAGCAATATAATAACAAGTTAATGTTCTGATTCTTTAAATTAGTACTTATGTAGTTTAAAAATGAGGGTTTCATACAAAGCCAGTGGGAAAACCACCACCAACAAAGGCATACCCCTCTGGAAAGCAGTAACAATTATACAGAGCAGTAGGCAGAAAATGTTCATGTCTTAGAGTTCATTCCTTTCTATCTTTGGGAATTTTGTCCAAGAAAATCATCATAAATATGGAAAAAGCTATATTCTTGAGGATTTAAATCCTTTGGGAAACAAGGTAGAGCATAAACAAGCAAACAAAACTTGAACAGGTTTCTGCATCCTCTGTGATAGTAAAATATAAAATTGAAACACACTATACAAACAACTAATCAACCACAATTTGATTGTAGAATAGATAATAAAATGAAAATATGGTATTATCTATTAAAAGGAAAATGATATAAATAAAATTTCACAGAAGTATGTTTACGAAGGGTGGGAAGGGTGGAAAAAATACAAAAAGGTAAAATTTAGTGTGATGGTGATATATGCCAAAATTAGTTTTCTAACTTTTCCAAATAAAGAATGATATTTTTGTATTAGAAAAAAAAATAGTTAAGTTTAACTATATAAGTTTTACATATATCTTAAAGCAAGCCAGAGGGGTCATAACTAAGTCTGCATATTTAAAGTACTATAATAGCTAAACTAATGAAAAAATCTGAAGTAAAATCCGTTAGGCATTTAAAGCACTACATCCTCAATATTTATATTTAACATTAACTTACTATAAATGTCTGCAATAATAACTGATAGCATGAATCATGCTTTTATTACCCTTTATACATATTTGGGAATTTCTGTTAGCTTAATAACTGAAAGCCCTGGACTGAAGCCAGAAAGGGTTAGGTACAAAGCCGAATTTTGTGACTCATTAGCTGGGTGTCATCAGACACTAAAGAGTTTGGTGGTGGCCCCGACCATAACCACTCTTAAGGCTCAGGTTGCTTGACTTCAGCATGGATAGTCTAATACTTACCCCATGGTGATATCGTCAGGATTAAACAAGACTGTGTGCTAAGCAGTTTTCATATGAAGCCCAGAGCTTCACAAATGGTGATTCTTCTTATTATTAAAGGGAAGTGGTAGAACAAGGACACAATCATTCAGGTTTCCCACAAAATTAAATATATGGGGTAAACTGCAAATTTTAACCTATAAAAAGTTTTTTTCTATTAAGTGAATGGATCAGACCTATCCTTTAGAAGAGTAACTAGTAAAGAAACACGCTCAACCTCATCTTAAGTCAGTCTTGAAGCTACTTACTTGCAATCTGATAAATATCTGGTTCTTCTCTTGCCAGCTTTTCTCTGGCAACATCAGCTATGGGTCCAAAGATGGTTACAGGCCTCAGAAATCCAGCTGGGGAGAAATTCAAATGAAAAGTACCATAGTTCACACTTTTTCTTTTTTAAGCACATTGACATTAAAGAGTATTAGGTTAGTCTGTAGAAAATAAACTACCTTCTCGAAGAACAACTCTTTCATACGCTGGAAACTTTGTTTGAACTGGCTGAGCTGACAAATCCTCTCTGCTTTTTCGAAGATTTCTCTTGGAGCTGCGAAGACCCCGGAATCTCCAGAAGTCAGCACGGTCTCCTCCTGCTGTTTTTGGAAGTGTGTATTGTACACTGGCTAACTGCTCAGCTCTGAACAAGAAGAGATTAAAAAAAAATAAAATAAAATAAAATAAAATAAGGGTATTCAAAAAACAAAATGGAAAAAGACCCATAATGAAACAAAATGTCAAAATACTGGATAGAACTTCACATGCAGTTTAAACCTTAATGGTTAAACTAAAATAAAGGAGTGTGTACAAGTCAGTCAGTTATAGATATGACAAATACAAAGAAAACTAATGCTTTATATAGCCAAAATTTCCCAGGGGATTGAAACCTTCTATCATCATTTACTTAATTTGTTCTACGAGAAGTATCCAAACATTCCTACCTGTTCTTATTAGGGATGATTCCTCGTTCTACCTCCTTATGATTTTTACCAATTCGAATAGCGAGCCAAGAGCCTAGTTTTCCATTGTACAAGGTATCCACGACACGGAACACTTCTCCTTTGTTAAAACTAAGTCCGTAGGGAGATTCCTTTTCATATTCAAAATGGGTTCTAATATAGAAAGAATCTCCTACGTCTGATTCCACGATGCGACGATAAACTAAAAGGAATCAAAACAAAAACATTATCAGCAGTTAGTGGAATTAAGAAATTAATCTGAAGGGAATACATTATGTAAAGATGCGTTGATAACATTAATAACAAAAACAATAGTATTCAACAAATGTCGAATCCTTACTATGTATCAGGTACTGTATTAAGTATTTTGTCTCATGTACATCACCACTACCTCATGAAATGGAACTCTTAGTATCTCCATCTTGCAGATGAGGAAACTGATGCGGAAACAGATAAAGCAACTTGTCTAAAGCCATATACATGCTTTCTATTTAAATCATCTAACTTAATTTCACTGCAAGTATTATAGATATTCCCATTTTCTAAATGAGTGGTTCTCAAATGAGAGCAATGTTGCTCCCCTAGAGGATATCTGAAAATATCTGGAGACATTTTTCGTTGTTGCAATTGTATGTGTTGGAAGGAGGGTGTGTAAGCTACTGGCATCTAGCCAGGGATGCTTCTAACCATCCCACAATGCACAAGTCAGCACCTACAACAAATAATTATTTAGCCCAAAATGTCAATGGTGCCGAGGCTCAGAAACTCTCTTCCAAATGAAAAGTGTATCTGCTTAATCACAGAGAAATTAGGCATTCTCTTGAATTAATGCGAACAAACATCAGAGTGTATTGCATAGATAACATCAGTACAAAATTCAGAAGCTGCCCGTATATACTTTTGTGTGGTTCTGATGGCTAGTAAACAACTAGGATTTTTCTATGCCTTATAAAGGGTTGGATGGCATTCTACTTAAATCAGAATGCCATAAAGTTTGGTCCTATTATCATGCTGTGCTAATGAGCAGAGTGTAAGATTGTGAACCCTTAAATGACTTAAACTCCCTCTGAGATTAACAAATTCATTTATCACTCAACTTTGAGTGATTTATTTAAAAAATTGAAATTAAAATCCCTATTTAAGTCCTCAAACTTCTACAGGTTTATTTTCTCCATTTTCTGACAGTATCTCACCATCCTTCTTCTTCTGAGCCAATATGGTCACTTCTTCTCCTTTAGGGAGGTCAAGTAGGAAAAGGACAGCTTCTTCTCTTATGATGTTTGTGAAATCTACATTGTTTACCTGGTTAAAATACATTTCACAAATTACTCTTGGCCATATTTTAAGATTATAAAAATATTTATCTACACAGGAAACAATCTCAGAGTTTACCTAATTTTAAAATATCACACCTTTAAGAGGGAAGAAATTTATTTTACTTTTAAAACAGCAGAAACCAAGTAAATAAAGTGAGCAAAGGCATAAATTCACTTAAAGAGTAGCCACAGTGCATTCTGATATTAAAGATCATCCTTTGCAAAATCTAACCAATTTCAACCACAAAAGACAACTTCTAATTTAAAATATTTATCATTGTAAAATCTCTGGCTTTAAATTTTTAAGTTGTAAGTTCTTTGAATGTAACCTGAAACTAATATAACGTTCTATGTCAATTATACCTCAATAAAAAAAATTAAAAATTCTGTGAATGTGCAATAGAGCCCTACTTTCAGTCTCTGAAAAAGAAATAAAAAAGAAACAAGATTAAAAAGAAACAGTGTATGAACTGTGCCATCTCTGTAAGAGCATCTATATGATGTAGGTTCACTGTCTGCCAACTCAATATTTACTTATATTAGAAGCTCTTAAGGATCAAATGAAACTTATCAAAATGTCACTAGTGACTGTGCAGGATTACAGGTGGATTATCTTCTCACCTTTCGGAGATTTTTCACATTAAAAAAAAAAAAATCAACATGCACTACTTTTTTGATACAAAATAAAAATAAACTATTAAGAAATAATTTTAAAATGATGTATGCCCTGATTACTTCAAATAGGGTATGAGGTGGTAATAGAGGTCTGTTTAATTTCTTTAGTATAGTGAACATTATTATACAATGTTGTATTTGAGGACAACGTAAATACCATCAGGAGCAATCACAACATAATGTCAGGTGGAAATCAATAAGTCAGAAATGATGCCTTGACTTTTTGACATGCTAAGTTTGAAGGGAAAGGAGGAGGATGAAAATGGCCACAGGCAGCTAGCACAGTGCAGGGGACTCTGGAAAGAGCTTAGACTGCAAAGATTCTGACTGTGGCCTGCTGACTTAAGCGACCAAACCTGAGATGGAGACTGACTAGCAAGAGGGAGCTGCTGACATTCCTCAAGTCTTAGAAGAATCATTAAAGGTAGGAAAAAAATTAAAAAGATTAAAGGAGTAGCAGAATGGCAGTATTATGGAATCCAAGCAATAAAGCACTAAAAGAAGGATTACTTAAGATAGTCAAAACACTGCTAAGAGATAAAGGAAAATGAGGGCTGGGGATGACAGTCAATGATGGCTTATGAAAATTCAGACCCAGCAGTGGTTAAGGTGGAGGCTAGACTATAAAACTTTATGACAGCAATGAATGAAATGAAAGCAGGGAAGGGACTCGACAATACCTTCAACAAGTTCAACAGCAAAAGGAGAGAAATAAGACAGTGGAGGATAGATAAAGAGCCAGATGAGAGGGAAAGAAAAAAACATGAACCAAGCAGTAAGATTCTGGAGCAGGAGACTGAATCCAGGACCTAGGCAGGAAGTAGCCTGAATGCAGGAAAAGAAAAGAAAACAGGTGGCAATGATAACTGAGGTGGAGAAGTAGAGCAAAAAAAGAAACTCACATTTGATAGATTTGATTTTCTGATTTAAATGGGACATAATTTATCTGCCAGATAGTTTGAATATTTTAAGAGGAGAAGAGAGAGATAAAGATGGTACTATGTTACCAGGGAACACTGTTTATGGAAAAGAAAGAAAAAAAAAACAACAAAAGAAAGAAGACCCTATTGGGAGACTGCACCTAAACTGGGCTTTCCTGACTCCTGTAACTGGTCCTCTCTCTTAGGGGGTATAAAGCTTCAGAGCCAAGGCTGCCTACTCATCTGCCTGATGTACATCCCATCTCCTTGCACCTGAACCATCACCTGGGGTGAAGAGGGTACCAGAGGGCTACGTGGACAGCTGCACGGACTACTCTCATGGGAGAGGAACACCTGATGTTGGCCAGCTGGCAAGTTGTGGCCCAGGGCAGAGTCTTGCCAGGCTGAATGTTTAGTTCAACTTAAAAGACTACCAGGTGGATATTTTAGGGATCTAAGACTTATTTTTTTGTAGGTTCTATGAACACCAGAGATAAAAATGACACCAGAGCATCACACTGTGTAGTAACACATAACATAGCAGTAAACAAGAGCAAATGCACGAATGGGAATTGACAGTCCAGCACAACCAAGACCTGATGGATTCTTAGCCTGAATGTTTAAGGGGTTCAAGAGACTGATACAGACTACAATCTATAATAGATTTGCTGTGTTTGATGCCTTTTTCTAGAGATGTAAGTACTTTCAAACCCACATTTTTGATATATGACATACCCTGAGAATCTGATCACCCTCTTCTAAGCCTTCTTTGGCTGCAGGGCTATCTTCTAGAACGCCAGCTACAAATATTCCGACATCATTTCCACCAGCCAGGCGCAAACCCACACTATCTCCTTTTCTGAATTTTACCAATTTCATGCTGGGCCTGTTAAAACAAATATTTCATTCGAAATAGTTAAGAGAAACTTGAAAAGTTACAGCAAACTGCTACAATGAAAACCATATTCAGAATGAAATAAAGGATCATTATCTCTGAAATATCCCCCACACCGTTTATTGAATAAAATTTAGTGTTAGAATTCCAAATCAAATTTAATAGCACAATTTCTGATTAACAAAATAAGTTTTGAAATATCTGGATTTAATATGCAAGTGCTGCTTTACATACTAATTTACAAAATTATACAAATAAGGTTTTTCCAACTCTCAGAGTCTTGGATGTTTATGGTATATACCCTATGGCTAAAAAAAAAACACTCCCATTTTCTTCCACCCCAATTCATACCATATCATCTGTACTGAATAACTGAGAAGTACTGTTTTCTAAAGGTAGAAATTGAAGCATAAATTGACCAATTTTTCTAATACCAGGGAGTCAAAATCAGGCTCCACGCACTGTGATCTCTACATCCAACAGAAAGTGGTTTTTAAACTTGGCAGTTGGTGAACTCTTTCACTAGTTCACACAGATCACTTACTCTGTAGCCCCTCTGAATTTTAAATAAAAATCTTATCATCATTCAGCCTTTCTGGAGTAGCCTCACATTCAATCTCTGCCCCTTTCTTGCTACAGAGAGAATGGCAAAGAATTAACGCGTGCACATCCCTCTATAATTGGTGTAGTGTCAGAACTTGGTGACACTGCTAAAACAAATACTGAAGGATGCTTTAGAAGAATGGCTGGGCAGAAATAAATCATAATTACAAATTACCCTTTAGGGTACTTAACTACAAATTACACACATAATTACAAGTTATCCTTCTAGGTTTCCATAACTATCCCACATTCCAAGCCAAGTAGACACACAATTCTTTTACCTATTTCGACATGAAGTGTAGAAAAAGTCTCTTTCCTCTTAATTCACGAAGCAACAATGGGCAAATTATTAGAAACTAACTAAAGTACACAAATCAAATAAGCGAATGAATGAGTTGAGGAAAGAGAGATGTCTAGTCCTTTTAAACCAACTAAAGACCACCTTAGCTTTTAGAATTTATAAGGTATTCACATTTGATCTGGTTTCCTCATCTGGAACTAACATTAGCTAAACATAAACCTAAGGACCTGTAGGTTAGATGAGGTCAGTCACTGCCAGGGTTGGTGGCAGCCTTGGCCCCTCCCTGAAACGATTTACCAGTTTTATCGTGGAGGGTGAGTCCCTTGGTTGTGGTGGTATCCTACTTTTCCAGTTGAGTCTGGAGCCCTCTCACAGACTCCTCTCCCAAAACAATTGTACAGAGAGCTCTTAAACATTTCCTCAAAGTCCTTAAGACTCCAGGTCCCTGGAAGTCCTTCTCTTCTAACACTGACCAATGTAGTGTGCCTCAAAAAGTAAAAATAGCTGATTGTAGTTTGCATCCTTCACGAAAATTTGGCTTTTTAAAACCACTGCTCGAGGACAGCTTTAGGCCCAAACTCCTGGTGTCATGAGCCCCTGATGCCTGACATTTTACACTCTGCCCTACCTGCATTATATCAACTACTTGCAATGGTAAAAAGTAGACTCTCACTAACCATTCTGCCTCAAGTCCATCCACTGGATTTGAACAAATAACCCAACCCTTCCTGGCTCAGCTAGGAAATCCTGCCCACACCCTTAATCCTCTTTGGTATCTGTTCTTCAGGGCTCTCCCAGGGAAATATGTCTCTGGAATCTAATCCTTAAAGTTTTCTGAAAACTTAAAGAGAGAGAAAAACTTTCAAGCAGGGCTGGCCCAGTGGCATAGTGGTTAAGTTTGCGTGCTCCACTTCAGGTGGCCCGGGGTTCCCAGGTTCAGATTCTGGGCACGGACCTACGCACCGCTTATCAAGCCACGCTGTGGCAGGTGTCCCAAATACAAAGTAGAAGAAGATGGGCACAGATGTTAGCTCAGGGCCAAGATGGGCACAGATGTTAGCTCAGGGCCAATCTTCCTTCACCAAAAAAAAAAAAAAAAAAAAAAAAAAGCTTTCAAGCAATTCTTAAGAAAGGTAAAAGAAGGGGACTATTTCTTTGCAATTTATAGAATTTTGAATGACCAGTTACCTAATATTAAAAATATATGATTTTAAACTTGTGTGATACCCATCTATTTCAGGAGCTATTTCTCTCTACCTAGCTAGGTCTTATGGTAAACCAATTTTCTTTAACAGAAAAAATAGGTGAGAGCAGGGATCTACATTTAACCCACTTTAAGAAATTCGGTAATTTTCAATTACTCACATCATGTCTCTTTTACCACAGAGGCAACAAAAGACTAATTTGATGACCATGATGGTTTGAAACCTGATTATAAAATTTACATCTTAACCCCATCAAGTATAAAATATAAAGTAATAAAAGGTGTGGAATATCAAAAACTACTTTTGAGTTGCTCACGAATCTAGAACAGGTTTTCAAGTAGGGGCGATTTTGCCCCCCAGAAACATCCGGCAATGTCTGGAGATATTTTTGGTAGTCACAACTGGAGGGTGCTACTGGCAGCTAGTGGCCAGGGATGTTGCTAAACATACCACAATGAGGACAGTCTACATGATAAAAATTATCTGGCTCAAAGGTCAACAGTGCTGAAATGGAGAAACTGATTTTTTTGTATTTGTTTTTTTAATGCCAGGGCATTAGAAAGCTTGTGAAAATTCTGATGTCTAAATAGAAAACCATTTTTTAACTTTGTAACTCCTGATCTAAAAACTAGGTAGGAGACAGCGGTGAGAAAGAAGTAAACATCCAAAAAGTTTCTTTGTTGTTTTCGAATCTAATCATAAGTTAAGTGGTAATACACTACTTTAAAAAGTATATGCAACATAGTTTGCAACTGAATACTCACTTTAAATAATACTTAATAATGGATAGAGAAGATAACACAAGTTTAAAATTGCATTACCGAAGAATCCCGTCTTCATGAGTTGAATTCGGCAGGACACCATCAGATGGACTGACAGGTAAATCCACATCTGGCTGTCCAACTTGAGCATATACAGGCTTTGGTTCTAATAGAAAGAAAATTTAAAAACTGTGCAAGAATCATTTTTAAAAAAATGAATAATGATGTAAGCAACCAGTGACAATAGCCAAACAGGGCCGGCCCCGTGGCGTAGCGGTTAAGTGTGCACACTCCGCTGCTGGCGGCCCGGGGTTCGGATCCTGGGCGCACACCAATGCACCGCTTGTCAGGCCATGCTGTGGCAGCGTCCCATATAAAGTGGAGGAAGATGGGCACGGATGTTAGCCCAGGGCCAGTCTTTCTCAGCAAAAAGAGGAGGATTGGTATGGATGTTAAGCTCAGGGCTGATCTTCCTCACACACACACAAAAAAATTAAAAAAGAAAATAACCAAACAATAAAAAGTCTGTAAAATATACAAAATTCATCAGCAAAAATGTAAGTTCAGAGAACCTGATAAAGAACATTATATATAGAGTTTACAGTTATAAATTCTGATGTCTTTATAACAAGTATGCAAGTTACTGGTCACCTGTGCTTTCCACAGCTCCCGCTGTTATGGTTTGAAAAATCTATTCTCTAGGGAAGCATCAAAGAAAAAAAATATAAGGAGAGAGAATCCCTACGTCCCTCTGTTAAGACTGTCAAAGCAACCTTCTTTTTTCACTATGGTAGAATTTATTTTTAATATCCATAGTCTTGCCACTAAACAAGCAGAGCAAAAACAAGATTTGAGAAAAGGAACTGAGAGACATTAAAACCAAAATCTCCAGGCCTTTCAAGCAACCAGATCTCAGAACCTTGCAGATTTCTTATTTCTGGTCTCATATACAGCTCTACTAGGTAATACTTTATAAAGTGAAACACTTTCAACAGGCAAAGTAACTTTGAAATAAAATTTCTTAAGCCAATCTAACATTTCTCTCTAATGAGCAGTGCTGCATAAGAACCTTACTCACTGTGAGTAGCTGGTAACCATGAATAACTTCTATCTAGAAAATTTTTAAAAAACTCATGAAAGCCTACTGATCCACGCCAACCTTCTGCTTACAAGGAAATAGCTGGAAATCAAATACAGAAAAATTCACAAAGGCGTGGTGGTGGTAGTAGCAGCAGCAGAGCAGTAGTAATAGTAAAAATAACTGTATTTTTAAGTTTTCTGTAAATCCTGACAATTACTTTAGTGTGATGGCTAATGTTTTCTGAACTTAGTATTTTGCTAGGCTTACCTGGAAGAGTGGGTGCTTGTTTCTCATTTCTTTCAACTATAACTTCTTCCACTGTTTTAGGTGTATGATCATCTGCATGCTTTACAGGAGTTGAAATAGCTCCAGGTTTAGAAATTCTCTCTTCCTCTCTGCTCCGGAGACTATACATTAGTAAAATAAAAAATTATGAGACTAAAGGTCAGTGTGAAAATCACTTGTAAGAGAACAGTACAAGAACAGCCAGGGCTGGCCTGGTGGGGCAGTGGTTAAGTGCACGTGCTCCGCTTCAGCAGCCCAGGGTTCGCAGGTTGGGACCCCGGGCGCGCCGCGACGTACCGCTTGTCAGACCATGCTGTGGCGGTGTCCCATCTAAAGTAGAGGAAGATGGGCACAGATGTTAGCCCAGGGCCAATCTTCCTCAGCAAAAAGAGGAGGACTGGCATCCGGTGTTAGCTCAGGGCTGGTCTTCCTCTTACACACACACAAAAAGAATAGCCAAAACAACCTCAAAAAACAATGACAAAGGACTTGCTCTAACAGCTATCAAAATACTATAAAAACCTACTAATTAAAACTAGAATAGTACTGCCACAGAAACAGAAAAATAGATCAATGTAACAAAACAGAAAATGAAGAAATATATCCACAGTAGCAAAGTTTATTATGGAAGTGGCAGTCCAAAGCTGTTGGAAAAGAACATCCTGTTTAATAAACAGGGTTAGGACAATTGTCCACAAATTTAGAAAAACTAGATCTCTATGCGTATCGATGACAAAAATATAAATTGATTTCAGATGGAATAAAGTCTTAAACATAAAATATTTTTTAAAAGTTTGTATCATCAAAAATAGAGAACTTTTAAAGTAAGACTCAATGCACAAAAGCCATAATGTATCAACAAAAGTGACTATGTAAAAAGTTAAAAGGCATGCAAATAACTGGAAAAAATATACATATTGGGTTGAACCAAATGAAATGGGATTTTTTAGTTCAAACAGCTAATATTACCAATTTCATACAGTTTGACCTAACATATGTAATAAGAGTTCAATATTAAGACCATATATTGACCTAATAACATATATAAATAAGAATTTGACATTTAGAACATATAAAGAACTATAAATCAGTTTAAAAGAGACAACGCAAGAGAAAAATTAGCAAATACTAGGAAGAGGCAATTCACCAAAAAGGATATACAAATAGACAATAAAGATGAAAACATATTCAACCTCAGGGCTAATCTTCCTCATCAAACAAAAAAAAAGAAAATATGCAATAAGCTGTAATTCCACTTCTAGGTATCCTAGAGAAATACATATATGTTCAAGAAAACAGTTGTAAAAATATTTATTCTGATATCATTTTAATAGCAACAAACAAAAAAATTAAATCTAAATGTCCATCAACATTTTCCCCAGAAAAATATAAATTATAAAAGCTGAATCAAGACAATACATAAAAGAGATCAATAAATATACCTCAAATAAAAAGACAAATCAAGATCCAACATTTAAACAAGTATAGAAGGTTTTACAGCTGAGTTCTCCCAACCTCTGAAAAACAAAATAATATGTTTCTTCAATTATCCTAGACCACAGAAAAATAAAGAAAGCTCTCTAATTCAATTTTTAGAAAATTTTTGTTGTGGAAAATTCCGAAATACAGAGATAACACTGAGAATAGTATCATAATAGCATCTTGTGTACCCATCTTTAAAAATTTTCAACATTCTGTTGATTAGCAATTAAATCTGAGGCCTGAGAACCTTAATATCCAAACCTTGACAATGACAGTACAAAAAAAGAAAACAGATATTTTAAATTATGAATGGAGGAAAAAATTCTACATAAACTACTATCTAAGGGAATATAGCAATATATTAAAAACTATACCACAACCACAGCATGGTTATTTCAATCAAGAGTGCATGGCTGGTTCAACATTAGGAATCTATCACATAATTCATTATTACATCCAAATATTACAGAAAAAAAATGTTAATATCGGTCAAACAGGCATGTGAAAAAATTCAACAGCGATTCTAATAAAAACATAAATAAAGCAAAGATACAGCCAGTACAGTTAATTACGAGACTATTTTCCAAAACAAAGAGGTAACACCATATTTAATAGTGAAGTGCTGAATCTATTTACACCAAAATCAGTAAACAGCACAGCGACACCTGCCAACACTACTGTTATTTATCACTATTTTGAACACTCAGATGATACAATCATGAAATAATGGGGTTGAAATACTGGGAAAAAAATTTGGTGAGTATAAAAGAATACTAAAAAATTAAGAGAATTTTAATTACATTCAAAATCAGATTTTTATCAATATCTCAACAATCAGACGGAATTGAAAAGGAAAAAATATGCTAGCAACAATGGCATTAAAAATTATAAAAATCCTAGAGAAAATCTGCACAATTTTAGATTGGGGGAGATCTCCCTAAATAAGAATGATAAAAATTCAGAATACATAAAGGAAAGATGGAAGTATTTGACTAAATTAAAAATGTTTAATTGTATAGGAAAAGATATTATGAAGACATATTTGCAACACACTTGCCAAAAGAGCTACTATTCACTGACGAAAATATGAAAAAGAACAACCCAACAGAAAAATGAGCAACAGAAATGAACCAGGCAATTTACTGAGGAAGCAATCCAATGGTCAATAATCCCATGAAAAGATGCTCAGCTCCAATCTGGCACTATCCATAAAAATTTTTAAATAACACCAAGACACTCTTTGATGACTTTACAAATAAAAAGAGCCAGTACATGAAATCATAAACAAAGATGCTTACGCAATTGTTTGCACAATGACCTAGAAACAGACTTTCCATTATATGGAAAGTTTCTCATCAAAAGGATAAGCCAGAAAGATGTTCCCTTTGCTTGTTAAGTGAAATTAGCTAGCTGGAAAATAATGTGCAGAGCCTGACCTTTCTTCCTTATTAAAAAAACACACACAAACTCTACATATGATGCTAAATGTTTGTAGGAGTAGGGAGAAAGGCTTAATCCAAGAGATGTGGGAACTGGGGTGAGGTGGAGCTGATGGATTTGACCTGTTTCACTTGTTCTAATAAGCATGTGTTGCTTTTATAATTGAAGATAACTGAAATATTAAAATAAATTATGATGAAAGAGAGCTCTACGTAGAGACACGAGAATAACTCCAAAACAAAATGTGAAGAAGCACAAACTGAAGACTATATGTGGCGTGACATCACTAAGGTATTAAAAAAAATTCTCTCCGTATAGTTAAACAACATGTGCATGCACATGCCCACATGTAGACAAACCTAGATGGATACGACCAAACAGGCAACAGTGGTTCACCCTGGAGGGAGAAGGAGACAAAACAGCAGCCCAGAGGAATTTTAGGTTTAGCTCTTCTATTTCAATTTTTATAACAAGAAAATATTTACATATTACTTACAAAGTAAAGACTGAAATGTTTTAAAATATTTTAATCTTTAAAATGAACATTATTTTAAAATGGAATTAAATCTAACTTTAAATAAAGAATTTGGTTCTATTAATGCATATTATTAGCAGTCTCTTATCAGGAAAAAGTTTCTTCCTTGTTATTCTCCTGAAAGAATAAAACATAAGCACTTTTCATAGTTTCTATTTTTATATTCATTTAACTATTCTGTGGAAGTGTACTCTAGTTTTAAATTATATGTATTAAATGAGCTCTACATGTAAATAAAACAGTCTTTTAGAAAAAACTATACAAGCCAAGATTATTTTCTAGTTTAAACCAGAATGAACTACTTTTACATCATAAAAGGTCAAAATTTTTAGCCATTGCTTATGTAATAAAATCTCATACACAATTAGTCCAAGAATAAACAAACACAATTAAGCTTTATCCCCAAACTGCTCTAGGCACCTCAGAATATAAAGAGCATACAAAGTAGCAAATTCTCCCTGCATTCTTTGCATTAAAAAATGCAAATGATATATTATAAATATGAACATTTTAACAAAAAGAGAATGAGATTAAAGTACTACATAATTTTAATAGGTCTATAAATTTCTGTTCCTCTGCAACGAGCAGATTTTAAACTATTTGCTTAAAAAAGATTCAAAAACAAACATTTCCAATTGGTTTTCTTCTTTCTTGTAACTTAAAAAAAACTTTCTAAATTTAAAATGTGACTGACATTAATAACTACCATCTCGATAACTCAGAATCAATTATAATATTTTAATTTGAATGTCCTCCCCAATGATAACCAATAGATTATCACTTGTGCAACACGGCTCTTGTTCTGTTTATCACACAAAATTCCTACTAGTATTTTCACCTTTGGCTAATTTTCATATCATATTGTCTAGCACCTTTTTCCCCTGTAATACAGTTATTACGACAACATTTCAGATGGATGGAACTCACATCACCATATTAAATTTTTCATACAATTAATATTTGAAAATCATTGCTCTTTTCTGTGCATTTCTGTTATCTACCTAAAGATGGAGGCATTATTCAATAACAGATGTAGATCTAGAGCAGTGAACAGAATAATGAAGCAAGTCACTCATGCAATTTTAAATTTTCCAGAATCCACATTAAATAAAATGAAGTAAAATCAATTAATACATTTTATTTAACCCAATATAACCAAAACATTATTTCCTTATGTAATCAATATAAATTGTTAATGAGCTATTTTATAGTCTTTTTTTGTGTAATCAGTCATCGAAATCCAGTGTGTATTTCACACTTACAATACATCTCAATTTGGCCACATTTCAAATACCCAATAGTCACACGTGGCTAGCGGCAATGAGTTACATTATAAAACAAAATAATCAACTTTTCCAAACATTTAAAATGTTCTATTATGAGAAAATGTGACCTTTAAGTCTACTGCAAGACAAAAACAAAACTTAGACACCCAGAATTAGTCTACAATCAGTGGCAATTATTGAAAAAAAACTGGGGAGGCTGTGAAAACGAAAAGAAAATACATTTTCCTCAAATCCTTCTTACATAATTCTACCCTAATGGCTCTCAAATAATATTTAAGCTTTACAAAATAATTTTTGCTATTATGAGGAAAGCCGATTTTATACAAAAACCATCTTTGGCCAGATTCAGACTCAAGTTTGAGTCTGCCATACTAGAGTATGCTACTAGAGCTACTAGCTCCCGGTTGCCTAGATGGAAACTTCAGACATTCTAGGGGACCTCAAGACCCTCTTGAGGGCATTTTTGTTTTTCCCCTGGAGGGTAAGGAGACAGGTTTTGTTTTTTGGATTATTCACTTGTACATATCAATCTAACAGTAATGATCCATTTATCTAGAGACTTTGGGCTGGTTAGAAACTTCATGGAAGACAGTTGTTAGACAAAGATGGAGTGGAATGGAGTCTCTGAAGAGAGTTTTTACAGTTCACATACATGGACTCATTGTAAACAGAGCCTTCTTCAAGTCTTATTCAGTCAACTGTGTAAACAGGGTAGGAGAATAACACACACTCAATCAGATCAGCAAGGAGTAACAGATGTTTTAAAAGAAAAAATTCAGGTGTAAAATCACAACTGTTTGGAGCCATTAGTGTGGGCAGAGCACAGGCAACTTGGTCCGTAAAGGGACCTGGAGGGACACTGCAGGAGTAAGCGGCTCTCCTTTCTTTTCTAGTGTGTTCCCTCAGCAGGCTTCTGCAGCACAGAGCACTCAAAAGCACTCAGTGGTCAGCAGCTTTCCCTAGTGACACCTTAGGATGGTTTTGCAGTGTACTGTCTCTGATGAGACACCTAACCATGAATGGCTTTCCCAAGCACCTTAGAGGGCAAATTTCCTGCAGGTTCACATGGCAACACACCACAGCAAATTCTCTGCCATTCAGTGAGCCATGGTGTGCCCTTTTCAATAAGGCTGGCTCTCAGCCTTGGGGATGGGTGGGGGAGCGTCTTCCTTTGGCATTCCATCTCAGCACCAGGGGGAGCGGCTGCTCCTTACATCCGATTCTTACATTCCTCAGAGTTCTCTAATTCTTACTAGATAATCCTTTGTTACTCCAATCCCGTTATATTTCATCTCTTTACATTAAACTTGCCCTGTTCATGGAAAGCGTGCTATCTCCTGAATAGACCCTGTCTGATATGATATGCCAGTTCACTTATTCTTCATGGAGCTTTCTTTCATACCTCTAGTTCTCAAACACCTTCCCAATTGACTGGTTATGGCTGATTTAAAAACAACCTTTTAATATGGGAAATAAACTGAGGCTGAACATTCACTCTGGTAAAATATCCTTTTATAAAGCCAACTTCCTGTTAGAGACTAAATGACTCATCCTACAAAAAACAATTTACGCTTTCTTTTCAGAAACTCACTTATTACATAAAGGCAGGCAAGACCTACATAGCTAAAGATGAAAACAAAAACTAGGTACTAATCCCTTTAAAGGCTATTGGACTAACTCAGCCACAATTAACAATAAAGATATGCTTAGAAGCTAACTTAACCATACTCCAAAGTTCTTCCCCACTGACAGAAGAGTTCAACGTGAGGCTCTAATACATGAGAAAGAACAACTAAAGGCACACTCAAGTCTGACTACTCAGAATGTTGCAAACATTGTTAATCTTCTAAATTCTAAAGGGAAATGAACAGATAATTACACACTGCAGTTCCTCCTTGATAGCAGTTAGAAAATTAATGCTCTCTCTCTCTTTGCATGGCACATACAGAATTCTAGGGATGAGAAAGGCAGAGAGATGTAGAGATTCTGAGCTGGTACTTGGGCACAGAGTGAGGAGTTGCCCAGGAAGTATGCTGAGAAGGAAGGGGGAATAATTACCTTATACCTTTGCCATATTTGCAAGCTAATTTCTCACAATTTAAATTTGTTCTTTACACGTTGTAATCTATTTTCTACAAATATATGTGTGTGTATGCTTTTGAAAACATCTGAGTATAGTGCTCCTTTTGACAAATGGTTTTCAGGCAATAACCCAGGTACATATTTTTATGAAGCTTATTTTGTACAGAGCTTCTCATCTTACCTGATCATTTATTATGATGATGATGACTAACCTAGTCCATTTGAATTAGAAAGAAAACACCTGTTGTTCAAAAAGTATAATTTTTATAAAAATGAACGATTTTTAAAAACCAATAATTGAGGCAAGACTGAGGAGGACTTTTTTTTACTTAAGGAATAGCATCCTTAAGCATTCACTGGTGGTATAATGATTATTAGGTACTTAGATTAATATTTAGAGTAAAACAACCCTTTGATTAAGTGCTATGTTTGGCTGATTTTATAACAGGAGACCAATGTCACAATACTCTGTTCTTTCTTTATTAAGGTTCTTGCAAGAACAATGGAGGATTGCTCTATATTATTTAAATGTGAAAATAAGATTTTTCATACATTTAGTACTTTTAACCACATTAGCAAGTGGAACAATCTGTTTTTAAATACCATATTTTATGCTTTATATTGTACTTGTATCAAAAAACAATTCTCACCTGATGAACTAAATAAAATTTATACTTTTATAGTAGTAGATATAAAGTATAATATATAAGCTTGCCTTTCTAACATGAGATCCATAATCTCCTCTTAGGGGGTAAAATCTATCAGCAATCATTGAGCACACCATGACTACACTTGGGTTTCCATTAACTAGAGAACCGTACCAACCATGGTCTTTCCTCAGCCTAGACCCCTAAAAAGCACAGCAAAAACTAAACCTCAGATTGGAATTTTAACCTGGTAACCTATAATTCTCAGAAGGACTGAAAATAACAATTGGCTCTCATTTAAATAACAAAAGTTCAGGATGGGTCATCAATATTCCACTCACTTTGAAATGTCAGACAAAGAATCTTAACAAAAAAAATTTAGTAACAATTCAAGTAATAAACAACATTTTTAACTTTCACATTCCTCCTAAGCATTTTTTCCAAAACAGAGAAAAATACTTAGAACTCCAAATCACTCTCTTCCTTTGCTCTTGTGATCCAGCCACAGTGATCATCTTGTTGTTCTTCCAACAAGCTGAGTGTGTTTCCATCTCAGAAACAGCACATGCTATGTCTTATTCTGTAATGACCTTCATCTGGTGGGCTCTTTCTTACTCATTTCAAGATGAAGCGACCTTAGAGAAGCCTTCTTCCCTAAGCATGTCATCTCATGTCATCCCCTGCCTTCACTATCACATCACCTTGATTTTCTTAATAGTACTCACCACTAATGGAAATTATTTTTTTGTATTTCAAACTTATCTACTTTATTCACTTGGCTATAAGCTCTATGATAGCAGGGATCTTGCCTAGATTGTTCAGGGCATAATTTATAATCATACACTGATAACACATGTGATATCAATAAATATTTTTCTTATTTTTGCTGAAGAAGATTTGCCCTGAACTAACATCCACTGCCAATCTTCCTCCATTTTGTAAGTGGGTCGCCACCATCGCATGGCTGATGAGTGGTATAGGACGGTGCCTGGGATTTGAACTCAGGAACCCAGACTGCCAAAACGGAGTGCACCAGGGGCCAGCCCCGAGGCTTAGTGGTTAAGTGCGCAGGCTCCGCTACCAGCAGCCCGGGTTCGGATCCCGGGCACACACCGACGCACCGCTTCTCCAGCCATGCTGAAGCCGCGTCCCACATGCAGCAACTAGAAGGATGTGCAACTATGACATACAACTATCTACTGGGGCTTTGGGGAGAAAAAAGGAGGGGGATGGGCAATAGATGTTAGCTCAGAGCCGGTCTTCCTCAGCAAAAAGAGGAGGATTACCACGGATGTTAGCTCAGGGCTGACCTTCCTCACAAAAACAAAACAAAACAAAACAAAACAAAACAAAACAAAACGGAGTGCACCAAACTTAACCGCTAGGCCATGAGGCTGGCCCCAATAAATATTCGATAAAGAAAGAATTAGCAGGGCCGGCCCCGTGGCTTGGCAGTTAAGTGCGTGCGCTCCGCTGCTGGCGGCCCTGGTTCGGATCCCGGGCGCACCGACGCACCACTTCTCCGGCCGTGCTGAGGCCGCATCCCACATACAGCAACTGGAAGGATGTGCAGCTATGACATACAGCTATCTGCTGGGGATTTAAGGGGAAAAAAATAAATAAATAAAATCTAAAGAATTAGCAGGATAATGTCAAAATTACTGGTAAAAAAAATCTTTCAACCTTCACTGCAGAACGTTCTCGGTGATGTCTTTTGATCACTCACAACCAACTGCATTAGTCCAGTTGTAAGGCACAGGAGCCATGGGAAAGAAGGCATCAATTGGTTGATTAATTTCACTGAGACACTTAATGAATCATATTATTCTACCTAGCCGTTTCTATCATTCACAGATGAAGGGGAAATCAAAACAAAACAAAGATGAAGGACTTCACAGTGTGTCTGAAAATGGAAAATGTAGTACTACCTACACCAAGTTAATTACCAACAATATCACAGGCAAATCTTGTTCTGAATAAAGCACCTATCGAATTGGAGGTAATGAAACCTTTTTTACTTAAGACAAAGAACTAAAACCAAAATCTGATTCACCAGTCAGAAGACAGTTACTTTTCTATATTTTGAAATAGTAAAAACAAACGTCCAACTGATATATGTGGATATCTCAACAATAATTTTTAGCCTATTGGCAAAGTTATATGTATGTTCCAGAGAGAACTAAGCAATATCTGACAGAAACTACATATACTAGAATGAAAAAATATTTATAGCTCTCTAATATCAAAGAAAACAACCATGGAAGGTGACAAAAAAAGTAAAGTGTGTAAATAAGAAAACTAGATCTTTAAAAGCCAAGACTTTAAATTAAAGGTATTTAATCTAAAGGTATTTTATCTGAGGTATTGAAGCAGATATATTACATGCCCTACACATATACGTATTAGGACTTACCTGGCACTTGCAGAGAATAAAGTCATGAACTTAAACGCAACCCTGTATAGTAAAAGGCTGATAATACAGGTGGACTGTATAGGTAAAAGGTTTCAATCCCAAATACATGAAAGTTTGACTTGGCTCAACATCTTGAATTAGGCTAGAAATTTCTCATCTGTAAAATTCAAATTTATTATCATGTATTTGCTATATCATAGCTATATCAATACTGACACCACTAACTTCAGAATTTAGTGGAGGCATTTCTCTTAGGAGAAAAAAAAATGAATAAAGAGAATATCTAAAATTTTTACCAAGTTGCAATCTTTTTTTAAACACTGCTTTCAAGTACTTCGGAAGAAACCATTTTTATAAAATAGATATGCTAAATATAAATTAGACTTTTTTCTATTTCTTAAAAATACATTCCTAAAAACTTTAGACAACAGCTTAAGCCTTAGATGAACTTGGTCAGTCTATGGAACGACTGAGTATTAAATAATACAAAATGTAAATCTTCACAATCCAAATTTTTTTTTCTAATGTTCTTTTCAAAATTGTGTCCATATAGTGTTTGCTCTCTAAGAAAAGAACATCACACAGAGGAACCTAAGTAGGTCATGACAACAATAGAATGCTTTGTAGATCTTGGTTCCTGAAGATGAAGTAGCACTTAACCTTCCACTTTCCTCCTTTCTCTATACCAGTAAGATTAAAGATTTGTGTCAAATGGCCAAGAGTTTTAATCCTGGCTCCTATCTCTTGTCAACTCTGTAACCCTGGACTTGAGCAACCTCTCAGCTTAACTTAAGCAACCTCTCAGCTTAAGCTTACTTGCCTACAGAATGAGGAAATCTTAGAAATGGTTCAATATAAGCAGATGTGAAAGCATGTTTGGAAACTCTAACTACTACTACTACAACTAAAACAACTACTACTACTACTACTACTACCACTACTACTAGCAGCTAACATTTGTGCCGTTATTGTAATAACACATTTAATTCTCACCACAACTTTGTAACGTACAACCATGCCTACTTTACAGCAAATGAGAAAACTAAAGCACAGAAAGGTTTCGAAGTCATACAAGTAACCAATGGCAGGCTAGGAGTCAAATCCAGGAAGTCTGGCTCTGAAGCCAAAAGAAATGACTATATTTTATTGCCTCTAACAAAATGAAGATATTATTATTCTCAGCAGATAACCATATATCCTAAAAACATACAAAAATATTCAGAAATCTAGGAAGAGAACAAGGCGAGGCTGGTGTTTTACCAAGCCAGACCTCTTTACATGGGGAAGTGAAAATTTTCCCAGAGATATCACTTCTTTAAACAACAGAATTTAAACAACATTTGTAAAACAAAGACACTTGTATAAAATTAAATAAGAAAAATCAAAATATATGGAGGTCTCCTGGTATTTTTTTATACTAGGATTTTGCTCATATCTAAATTGCTTCTCAAAATACGGGGCACCATCTAAATTAAAACTCCACAGTTGTTTGGATTTTAATATTAACTTTAGGGGGGAGATGAAACTTTTAAGCAACTGGTAATATTTTACACCTTGCCCATAGGCAGGTTACTGAATTTTCAGGAATTAAATTCTCAGCACAAAAATTTGCAAAGGGGGGCCAGCCCTGTGGCGTAGCGGTTAAGTGAGCATGCTCTGCTGCTGGGGGCCCTGGTTCGGATCCCGGGTGCGCACCGATGCACTGCTTGTCAGGCCATGCTGTGGCGGCGTCCCGTATAAAGTAGAGGAAGACGGGCATGGATGTTAGCTCAGGGTTGATCTTCCTCACACACACAAAAGAAATTGGAAAGAATTGGAAGACTTTTGTCTTCTGTAGTTAAAATACTATCTTTTCTTTAGCATATGCTAAATGTTCTAACCAGAAGTTCCCAAATCTGGTAGCGCACAGAAAAGACTGATACCAGGAACTTAAAAAAAAAAAAAAAAAAAAAAAAGAAAAGGATTCCCTGCCTCCATCTCAGATGAATTGAGAACAGGGCCCAGAATTCTCTATTTTTAAAAGATCTCACTTAACTGGTGTTATCCATGAGAATATCTGAGGTTCCCAAGAAAAGTAAAACATCTCAATATAATATGAAAATAGTTAATCTTTTTTAAAAACCTCTTCAACCTTTAAGTTAAAGTTACAGATGCCAAGTGTTTAGGAAATCTAAAGGAAAAAAAAGTGATATCAAAAAGAACTTTGTAAGATTTAGAATTTGCTTACGGTAAAAACAAATGGCCAAAATTTTGATGAATATTTCCTTTTTTTAAAAAAAGGAAAATCACGTCCAAATTGCTTGATACCACCATGGTTTCTAGGTGAAAGAAATGTGTTAAAATTATAGCTGCTCCCCATGAATCATCTAGGGTGTTAGTTATATTGCTACGGATATGTTGTGGCAGCAATCTTTTTTCAGATAACCTATGCTGTGTCAGGAAGACTTTTAGAATTAATATATTAACCTGCAGCAGTTAAAAAGACGATCAGTTATAAGATAAGCCAATTTTGCATGTGACATACTATAATATTTCTTTAAAAAAATCATTAGAACCTCAAAATAAAAATCAGGGTTAGTATAATTTATAAATCTAAAATTTGAAATTTAGAGAAAATCAGCTTCAGAGTATGTAAAACCAGCGCTGTACAATAACTGTATCACTATGGTTTTTGGCAATCTTTAAAAAGCTTTCTCCTGGCTAGGTACTCTTGCTTTCTGTGTTCGCTTCTCCCTTGCCTCTTCACCTTCCTCAGGGAATGTACTCCATGCAGTCCAGTTCTTGGCCTTCTCTCCATATTGTTTCTCTTAGCAATTTTAGTGACTTCTATGGCTTGAACTAAGCCATAGTTAGTGGCTCTATGCAGCTAAGTCCCAAACCACCATCTCTAATCCTAAACTGTTCAACTGTGGACTCGAATTTTCAAGTGCCTCCAGAAGATCTCCATATGGACTGTTATTAAACCATAGTAAGTTGGTGGCCTACAGAGCCCTGGAGATGTCCAGAAATTTTATGTAAGTGCTACACATGTGTGTACATGTGCTTTTTTCTGAAGATAAGGGTCATAATTTTCTTCAGATTCTCAAACGTATATATGACCCCAAAGACAGTACACACTCAGGGAAGTCACATATTATTGGCACACCAGAACCTTTGGCATAAATACTAGACAGTGTATCTTTAAAAGGGAAAACAAAGTTCAGGTTAATCTGTCTAGTAAAAGACTTCTACTACAGTTGACTTTCCCAAGCAGATTTCTTAAGCTTGCTAGCATCTTCTAATGCTGTGGGTTAACAAACTGCAGCTGCGGGCTAACTGTTTTTGTAAATAAAATCCTACTGGAAAATAGCCATGCCTATTCATTTACATATTGTCTAAGGTTACTTTTGTGCTATAAAGACAGAGTTGAGTAGCGATAAGAGACTGTATGGCTTGCATGCCTAAAATATTTACTATCTGGCCCTTAGAAAAAGTTCGACTCCCCTCTGTTTTCTAGATAAGAAATAATTAAATCGATAAAGAAAAACAGATCTAATCTTGAATAATCAAAAGAAAATCTGTCTTCTAGTTTTATTTGTAAGCAATACCAGGAACGTGTATTAGGCACACACAACTATTTTATTTTAAATAGAGTGTGATTACCTGCCATTGCTTGGCTGTTGTGGAGAGTGTCTGGAATGATCAGAAGGCTCTGACCGTTGGTCAGGAGATCGTGACCGGCTGTGGCGAGGAAGCCTGTCGTGTGATCGACCGGAATGATCTGAGGCCAGTGACTGTATTTCTGAAATGTCTGTTAAATAAAAGGGTGCTATTTATTTTCCCATGAAATGATTATAGTAAAATATAAGATAATCTGATGAAATACATATAAGCTACTAAATATAATTTCATATAAAATGGATGATTTAAGCATTAACTTCATAAGCCACTGATCAATAGTGGTGAGCTGTCTACAAAAAAAGAAATCTACAGCAACAACATGGTGGACCTTGAAGGCATTACACTAAGTGAAATAAGTCAGACAAAGATAAATACTGTATGATCTCACTTATATGTGGAATCTAAAACAAATGAATAAAACACCAAACTCATAGAAAAAGACATCAGATTTGTGGTTATCAGAGATAGGGGGGTAGATTAGAGGAAGGTGGTCAAAAGGTACAAACTTTCAGCTATAAGATAAATTAAGTACTAGGAATGTAATGTACAACATGATGGCTATTGTTAACAATGTTATGTGATATATAACAAAGTTGTTGGGAGACTAGATCCTGAGAATTCTCATCACAAGGAGAAATTTTCTTTCTTTTTATTTTATCTATATGAGATGATGGACGCTAACTAAACACATTGTGGTAATCATTTCACAATACATGCAAATCAAACCATCATGCTGTACACTTTAAACTTATACAGTGATGTATGTCAATTATTTCTCATATATAGATCTATAAGTCTTAGATTTTGAAGGTGTCTGGGTTGTAGAAAATTATTTCACTCAAACATGTCAAATCTTTCCAGTACTTTAAGAAATAAGTTACTTAAAGGGAATCTCTAAACCGAACTATACTCACCATCTCTCTCAGAGGCATTAGCAGAGTGGATACTGTCAGCAAGATCAGGGACGTTCAACAGGGTAGCCCGTTCATCTCTCTGAACTACCATTTTTAACTTGCCTTTAGACCTTTCTATCAATGTCTTTGCATCTGTCAATGACATATTTTCTGTCACAGTACCATTTATCTGCAATAGAAAAGAAACTATAAATGAAAGTAAATGACAAAAATACAAATGTCAATTTAGTCTGTTATGAACAACAGTATCTAAACTACTCCTTGGCTTGCTATAAGAACCAAAATATTCCCTTTACACTTTCCTATAGCATCAAAGTACTCCTCCTTCCTGAAATAATAAACTCTTTACTACACTGTTGCTCTGTCAGAAAACCCAAATTAGCATCCCCTAGCCCCTCCCCCAAAGCCTGTCACTTTCTATTAATTATAAGCAAACTAAAAAAACAAACATTTCAATAGTATCTAGAGCAGTTATCAAAACCACTAATTGTGGAGGCCAGCCCGGTGGCACAGGTGGTTAAGTACGCGTGCTCCACGTCAGCGGCCTGGGGTTCACAGGTTCGGATCCCGGGCGCACACTGACACACCGCTTGTCAAGCCATGCTGTGGCGGCGTCCCATATAAAGTAGAGGAAGATGGTCACGGACGTTAGCTCAGGGACAATCTTCCTCAGCAAAAAAAAAAAAAAAAAAAACACACAAAAAAACACTAATTGTATAAGAATACACATATCATTATCTACAAAATAGCTCCTACTAGTGAATGACATACATTTGTAGTGATTCATTTTCTCAGGATGACTCTATGCTTAAAGAAAAACATTAGTGTTGACATGTAATAACGGACAGTGGCAAACTATCCAGCCTCCCAAACATTGATTTTTAATTCTTTTTGGCAAAACTGCTTCAAGCACGAGCAGAAGCTATATGGTCACTCTAGAACTTGCTTTCTATTTCAGATCATTAAAATGTAAGAATACGACTATACCTTCAATACAACATCGCCTTCTTGAATATTGCCATCTCTTGCTGCCAAACTATCTTGTGAAATTTCCTTTACAAATATATGGCTGGCCAATCGAAGACCATATTCTGAAATAATATATTTAAATGTCTTTAGTGTAAAACCGTTAAGCCACTTAAATAGAGTTGAAAAGCATAAGACTAATAATCACTGCATAAAGAGTTTTTAAGTACCATCAATAACAAGAAATTATTCTTGATCACCCTGCAGAGAGGACAATTCCTCTAATCATCAAAAAGTCTGCAATGTCAATGTGAAAGCAAAGGGAAAGTGTGTAGTTCAAACAGAAGACTGACATACTGTATTCCCATTTTACTGAAGAAGAGAAAGCCCTAAAGAGAAGCCCATTTCTTTCTGACTATGTTGTACTGACAGATTGGCTTCTCAGAAGGATTATTAATGAATATAATTCTGAAAAGTAAACTGCTTAAGGTCTGGCAAAACTCTGGAAAGGGTGATACTTTTATTGATGACTAGTGTTACCAAGCATATACTGTTTTTGTTTTCCCCAGTTCCCAGAGCAAAAATATTTCTGATCCTACACATCTTTGACACTGGAGAGACATACTCAGAGCACCAGCACATACTACCCTGTATTACTACAGCAAACAAAGGCTTACAACAAGCCAGGCAGACGTGGGTGGGAGTTAAAAATGCCAGTCCTTTACTTTTAACAACCAACGAGGTGTCCAAGAGTGAGGCAACATTAATTGTATCTGCGGGTGAGGGAGTGGGCCGAGTTGGGGAAGTTACCAGGACAGTCCAGAAAACTGTCCAGGGGCTTGCAAAGCTGCCGATTTTTTTTTTTTTAAACTAGAACAATGACTACAACATAAAGTCAATAGGAAAAGGATTGCTCCTGGTCCTGTCAGGCGAGAGAAAAGGACTCTGAGTCTTACTGTTTTAAAAACAAAAACAAAAGCAAAAACATACCAAGATTGGAAACAAAACTGCTTTTAATATGGGATAACTTAGCAGACCTGATACCCAAGCTTCTAAAAGTTACATCAGAGTTACAGTTTAACTTAAGGCAAATATACAAAAAGTGCTCACAAGCAGGACTAGAACCAGGGTTAAAAAAGAAAATGACTTTTTAGGGGATTTAGGCAGTCAACTATACGTGCTTTAGAAATGGTCATTATATCACAGAGAAATACAGTATTGATTAAAAGATTATCCTTCAAGTTAAAATTAAACAAATACAGAGATGACTTCAAAATATTGCTTATATATTAATATATTTCAAATATTTCCTTGGGTAAATATTAACAGGCACTATGGACAAAAAGCAGCAAATGAGAGAGGGAGTCCCTGTACTCTCGTGACTTACATAGTCAGCAGGGAAAAAGATGTTACCATGGCAATTATGAGCGTGATGAAGAGTTCAGATGGGGCAATACAGGGTTTTGAGTCTAGTAAGAGGTCAAAAAAGGCCTCCCTGAAGAAGAAATACTAAGGCTGGAACATCACCTAAGAAATATCAAGGTGGAAATACTAAAACTAAAAGATGGAAATACTAAAACTAAAAGATGAGGGTGTGTATGTGTGGTGATGGAGGTGTTAGAAGCAGAATGGTTAAAAACAAATGCACCAAGGGCCAGCCTGGTGGTACAGTGGGTAAGTTCGCATGCTCTGTATCAGCGGCCCGGGGTTTGAAGGTTCAGATCCCAGGCATGGACCTACGCACTGCCTATCAAGCCATGCTGTGGCAGGCATCCCACATATAAAATAGAGGAAGATGGGCACAGGTATTAGCACAGGGCCAATTTTCCTCAGGAAAAAGAGGACTGGCAAGGAATTTAGCTCAGGGCTAATCTTCCTCACCAAAAAAAAAAAAAAAAAAACCAAATGCACCAAAAGGTATGAAGGAAAGACTTGGCAGGTTTGCTGAAGTCCTAAGTGTAGGGTAGCTGGGACTGAGAAGTAACTAAGAGAAGCTGAAAGAATAAGACAGAGAAGCATCCCAGAGGATCCTCTAACTCTGTGAAGGAGTCTGCAGAATCAACTGGAAGGGATCCAGAGACTAGTTTATGAGACTAAATGAGTGCATTAAGAGAAGATGGTGCTCACTACACCAAAAAAAAAAAAGTATGTGAGGTGATGGATGTGTTAATTAACTTGATTGTGGTGATCATTTCATAATGTATACGTACATCGAACCATCATGTTGTACAACCTGAATATATACAATTTTATGTATTTATATACAATGTCAATTATACCTCAATAAAGGTGAAAGAAAAAAAAAGAAATGATGGTAGCTTGGACAAGGGCGGTGGCAGTGGAGAAAGGCAGAAGTGGGATGGTTAAGAGTGGTATTTAGTAAATTAGAATGTATTAACTGGGCGTAGGAAAATAAAGAAAAAAAGAAATGTCAAGGATAACCACCATGTTATCTGTGACTGGCTTGAGAAACAGGGTAGATAGGAATATATTCAACGGGATACTTCATAAGAAGCACAAAGAAAAATTTTAAGAGGGAGATGTGTGTTTCATGTGAGGGACCTATGTGGAACACCTAAGTGAATATGCCTAATGGTCAGCTGGAACACAACAGTATACAGACTTGAGCTGGACAAATAAGTTTTGCCAATATTAGCAGCTGACTGAGGCAATGAGAGTAGATGAGATTGCCTAAAGAGGTTATCTTAAATGGAAAAAAAGATTCTAGGACAGAAATCTACAGATCATTAAAGGGTAAGATGAGGAGAATTTATTTGCCAAAGATACAGAAAAGCAAGGGGGATCCCAAAAGGACATAGTACTACACAAGCCAAGGGAAGACATTATTTCAAAAAACAAGGAGTGGTTAACTATGTGAAATGGTACTGAAAAGGCAAGTGAGACAAAGACTGAAAATTTCTACTGGATTTAGTGTGAACAGTTTTGGGAGCAGGGTGGAACAGATATGAGACCAGAGAGGGTTGAAGAGGGAGTGGTAAAAGAAGTAGAAACAGCAAGTGTAGACAGGTTGACTGAGAAGTCCACTAAACAGTGGGGTGAGGAACAATAACCAGGAGATATGTTAGGTTTTGGTAAAGCAGATCAAAGTGAGCCTTCAGAATATTCTTACTATAATAATCTTTTTATCAAAATGATCAGTCATAAATGCTTTCCTGCATTTGAGAGACATGGTCACAGCAGGAAGAAGCCACAATCAGATTCATTTTTATCAAATTTGATTGAGAGGAGGCAGCTAGGCTTTGGTTTCAAAAATTTTAAAGAAGTCCTGCATTATAGAGAAACGCCCTTTAAGGGGCTCCTTCCCCTTAATCTCTCCATTTAAAAAAACAGTCTGCCAAAAAAACAAAATCCCTAGACTTCTCTGCCTGGTTATGCTACTACTGATCCCAACAAGAAATCCAAAATCCGACTACCACAACTATTACAACAAAATGATGCAAGAAGAGAAAATCGATGATCTCTCAAGGCTGCCATAACAGGATTTGACTTATAGCAATAGGACACAAGAACGAAGATGATAAAAGACAACAAAAACAAAGATACAAAGAGACGGCAACTCTACTTCTCATTAAAATTAAGTCTTAAAATTTTCAAGTGAAAATGATAAATGAGCTGGTAGAGAATACCTTCATTTTTCCGGGATTTCACCAATGTGACTTTGGTGGGTTTGGCAGGTTGACTGGAGGCCACAGATCGCCTATCAGATCGCGGAGACAAACTCCTCTCTCTACTTGCACTTCTATCCCTCGCCCAACTCTTCTCACTCCTTCTATTAACCAGACCACCACGGCCACTTCTTGGATCATGTACTTCATCATCATAACTATCTTCTTCATTTTCAGATACTGGTTCAGGATCAGGACGACTTACTGGTATCTGAACTTTCTTCTTCCTTCGAATAGTCTACAAATAAAAAAAGATTACAAAATAAGCTGACTGATTTTCATATTTGTACTTTCAGTTCCTAAGAGAAAGGAAAATTACATTTTTATGGTCCCATATTAATTAAATTAATTATGAATCAGAGAGATATAATACACAATCATAACAAATCCCACAGGAATATACTGCTGTAATGGTTGTGTTTTCTGCTTTCCTGATAAACAGATCTGGTTAAGAACCACATTTGGAATAGTGGGCCTAATCAAGTCCACACTTAATTAATTCAGAAAGATCTTTTAAGTGTAATAATCACAAGCTTAAAGGAAAACTAATAATTGTTGGTGGTTTGAATAAAGGACGGGGCACTGTACTCTAACACCATCAAATATACTATAGTTGTTACCAAATCATAGCAAACTTGCAAGCTCAACTTGATTCCTTAAAAATTTCAGAATCCATCAGAAACAAGGCCCACAATAGTTCTCATAGACCTCTAGAGATAAATTTATTGACCTCCACACTAACATTCAACTTAGTGTTGGAACTAATAACTCCATTATACTTCACCAATACAAACTGCTTTCAGTTTCTGAAGCTCACCAATATGTAATTTCTAGTCTAGGTATAAATTCCTTCTTCTGGCTTTCTTTCCTCAATGACTCTGGCAACTCGTTAAATTTTCCCTGTCCATTTATTTCCTTCACTTTCTTTAAGTTCAAGATCTATATATGCGTTACCTTCTGATTAAGAGCGGCCTCAATCTCTGGACTGCACTTTGCCTTCTCACACTGGTATACACTTGATCTCATCACAGCTCTGTAAGATCTTCTTGGTTAACACTCCTTGTCTTCTATTTTTGACATCTTGATCTCCTCAAACTTTTTCAGGTCCATCTTATTTCTGATTCCTCTATTCTCTATTCTCTCAGCCATCAACTCCCTCCTAGTTTCACTTGCCTCCCTCCCAAGTTTGCATGAGATGTCATG
The DNA here is from genome assembly GCF_020826845.1 of Diceros bicornis minor. Lineage (NCBI taxonomy): Eukaryota > Metazoa > Chordata > Mammalia > Perissodactyla > Rhinocerotidae > Diceros > Diceros bicornis. Next base: position 79,647,023 of record NC_080744.1, read on the forward strand.
GTGTGATATTTAAATGACTTTCTCTTGACCCCTCAATCACCTGCCATGACAAACTCCAGCCCTGTATTATCCTTACCTTCAGATGGCTGCATTTCCACACTTTGCTGATTAGGTCCTCTATAAATTCATTTCACTTGACACAATTCTTATGCCTGTTCTGCAATCCTTTCATCTACCTCTTGTTGCCTCTCTATGGAATTTGCTAACACAGGTATTCCAAAACTATTCTCCAAGATCCCAATCACTTGGCCTGATTTGGAGAGATCAGTGCCACTTCACAGGCCCTCTACTCCTAATTTTTTTCAATATCTCATTTATTTGGTCTTCCTTCCTTCTGGTCTCAAAGAGCAAGCTGATCCTCTTCCTGTATAAACAAAACTCTTCTGTATAAGTTCGTATTCTTATCCCTACCCACCTCCAAGACCCTTCTTCATCAATTACCATCCCCCAAGGTATTTACAACTTTAATCTCTGCCTATTCACCTCAAATCTATCCTCTGCCTACTAATCTGCCAATTAATCTTTTATTCCTCTGTCTTGCTACTCCTTTCCAAGTTATCATCTTATCTCTTCCTTTTGTGGCTAACTTTCTTCAAAGTGCTGCTCTACACCTTCTACTGCTGCTTCTTACTACCACCAAGAGTGATCAGAGAAAGCCCTTCTGAGAAAACAACATTGAAGTTAAAGGATCAGAAGGAGCAAGTGGCCAGCATCTGAAAGGGATGGACAGTCAGTGCTCTGTTATGAACTTAAAGAGGCTGCCTGCCTTTCCACCCTGTGTCCCACAGGGTGGAGGCCCTTAGCAAATAACACTTACTGTAAAGCCTTCCTAACTGACTCCCTGCACTTTACTCTCACCTCTATTTCAATCTCCAACATATTGTATTAGAAGCAATATTTTGTATTATTTGTATTGTTTATACAATTTCTTCCTAGTAATGTATAAACAAAAACAAAGTACATAACCAGCCAAGCATGCAAAGCTTTCCCTATCGTTCCTCTAAGAGAGTGCCAACTATTTGGAAAGCTACTGTACCTGAACTACTCTCAACCTCGGACGACGTACATTATGGTGACAATTGTGTGTACCCATCTATGCTATTAAGATTTACATTCCTTGAGGGGAAGGTCCTTGCCATGCATTTAACTATACATATAATCAAATATTTGCACCCAGTTAAGTGCTTAACCTACAGAAAAATATTCAATCCTGTTATAACTCTCCATTTATATTATGAGTTAACTGTTATAAACTCACATGAAGATATTTAGCAGGTTTGGCAATTATGTTTGATTTTAACACAAAATTTTGAAACAGAAATTTTAGGGAAAAACATCTACTTCAGTTTAGCAAAATTAAAGATTCAGATGTAAAATAAAACAATGAACTCATGCAAGTACTAGAATATAAGACAGGATATATGTTTTTATAACTCTGATAAGGTAAAGGCTTTCATAAGCATGACACCAAAGGCAGAACCAATCAAGTGAAAGTCAGACGGGACAACATAAAAATTAAAACATTTCTATATTGAAACAAAATGATATAAAAACAAAACAAAAAATCACCATAAACAACTTACATACACTCACAAAAGCAAATGGGCAAACAATATATGCAGTACATATGACAAAAGGCTAATAATCTTAATATATACAACTCTAATATGACAATCATCATCAGACAAATGCAAAGGACACAAACAGGCAAAGAAGAAACATAAACGGGCAGTATATACACTATGATATGATCAAACTCGTAATTTAAAATATTTCATTTGAAATACTATGTTTAGTCTATCAGTTTGGCAAAGACTAAAAAAGCGTTGATGAAATTGGACTCTCAATGTCCTATTGGTTTTCTGAAGGGCAAACTGTCAATCCATATATCAAGTCATTCATGCCCTCTGACTAAAAAGCCACGCTTAAGAAGTTATTCATAAAAAGTAACTGAACAAGTAGGTAGAAACACAGTGATCTTCAACACATTTTTTTTAATACTTGTGGAAAGTGGACACTGAAATGCCCGTCAATGAATGGGTCAGGTAAAGTGTGTGTACGTAGAGTGAAATGCTATGCAGTCATGTGGTTGTATACTAAAGTGTTGGCAGGTTATCTCTAGGAAGGTGTTTTTGCCCAATTATTTGCTTCACAATGTTTTTTAGTATGTTCAGAATTTTAGTAAAAATTATACATGCTCACCACATTATAAACAATACCTATCTTCTCTTCACCTATTGTTAAACAAAATTAAGCATATTTATGGTAGTTATACTATCAAGGGAGTTGTAATATTTTAATTCAACGGAAAAGAAATCTTTTATTGAGCGTAACGCCCAAAAGGCTTTTAGTTTATGAAAAGATAATCATATAAACAACCACCCACCATAATGTAAGAGCACTGGGAAGAAGAAAGATTAGTAGATCGGGGAGGGGGGAAAGAGGAGTTGGCTATTCAGAACTGCGGAAAAACAAAAAACCAACCCCCCATATAATGACCTTGAGGTTCCGGTTATGGCTGGGGATGAGTTGAGAAAGATACCTTACAACGAACGGCCACAGTCTAAGACACTGGGGTTTTTTCCTAAAAGTTGTATGGCAATGAAAAACTTCACATAAATTAATGACATGATCCAATCTCTTCAAATGTGGAAATGAACAACTGCTCTCTGTTGATTAAAACACCCTTCCACCCAATCCCCCTATAGAGCAAAAAACACTTGCCCAAGGTTGCTGAGTTCTGCCCTTCCAACTGATGTAGCTAAGCACAGTTGGAGGAAAATCCATCCTTTTAGTTGCCCCAAATCCTTCTCCTTAACAGGTGCTATTTCAAATATATTACAGCTTTTGGACCTACTTCTTATAAAATCATTTCCACGGGGAAAAGTCTGGAATGTAGGAATACAACTTTCTTGGGTGTATTATCAATGTGGGGTATGTGTACCATATATTTTGCATGGAAAAACAACATTTCAGAGAAATGAAGGCCTAAAAAGTTGGAGATATGAGTGAAGTTCACAACCTCAAATAGAGAGAAAAACCCAATTTACCTAAGGTGCTCACCTTGGAAGGTGCAACAACCCATCTGAAAAACACTATGAATAATAATGATAATGTGCAGGATCAGCAGCTAAGGCAAGAAAGCTAAAGCTTATTCAATTTATTAAAACCAATAAGTATAAAAATCAGCAATTTGCTTTTGTAAACACTACAGATCTCATGTTATAAAAACTGCATAAAAACTCTACTATATACTGTGCCAGTCTGTAAATAAAGTACAATCTAAAAATAACATTACAGTTGTAAAAATAAGATTATAATGAAGCTGTGAAAACATACACACAATAGAAGCTGTCTGTCATTTGGAATGCAGTAACTAAATCCTGGGTCTATTGCAATATGAGAAAACTCTCATCTCACCAGCAATGACAATGGTGTAGAGAAAAACCATATGGCACAGCAGCCTACACAGGGTGAGAGGGCCTAGCGACTGTGGGGTACACAGTCTCAAGGAATACCTCTTTTAGCTCTCACCCCAGCTCCCAGAGGTCAAAACACAATGCAGGCCCCTCCCCTCACTCCAGCCCTCTCCTTTCTGTTGGGTCCACTGTCTTTCTGAGTGTCTGCTGCAAAGTACAAAGGTTCTCAGTGGACAAGGCAGGATAAACCATCTAGCTGCCCAGCCTCTTCCTCCTGCTCTGTACACCTGAGCCAAGGCCTCAAGCAGTGCCATGACCAGTCCTTTCAGAGGCTAGATGGAGTAGAAACAGGGAGGAGCAAAGTGGGCAAAGTGGCTGATGTGCTCCTAAATGTGGATCTAATTTTAAATAGGACTTTTACATTAAAATCAATCTGTGCCACATTTGCCTAGTTTTAACTGTGATCTGAGGTCAGTTATGGAGAGTTACTTTCTTTTCCTTTACTTAAAAAAAAAGACTTTTAAGAGAAATATGAAATAGAAGAAAGATTCTAGCTATATACTAAAACTGTAACATTAAATGCACCATGAACAAGTAAAATCTTACCACTTTGTCTCCTTAAAGTGTATCACAGTAACAAGGAAAGCAGCTGATAATGTATGTGTTCAAGGCACAATGTAAAATTTGTACATTAAACAAATCCTGGTACAGAAAATAGGGCTATATATTTCAAACAGACTACATGCCAAAATTCAGTCAAACTTAAGTACTTAAAAGAAAAGGAAACATTAAGCCATAAAGAGGTAGCCATTCAACCACTCCCCTCCTTTCCCTCTCAATTGAAAAAATTCTGGTATCTGCACTCAGAGAAAATACACACACCAGTGACAAAACACACCACCAGTATTAAAGAAACACTCTTGTAAACAACTAACTTTAGAACTACTGCTTCAGTTTTCATTTTCTTAAAGGGGAAGGAGGAATTCAAACACCAAAAACACATCAACAATAATAAAGTTAGTACCTTTACTAAATTAAAGATAAAGGATACTTACAATTTTTGCATTCTTCCCACTTTTCCTTAGTTGCTGGACAGCAAAAGCATGTTCAACATTATCCATCGAAACTCCATTAACCATTGCAACTCGGTCATTTTCCCTAAGGAAAAAAAGGTCCCCAAAATAACACATTAGAGAAAAACATACGGGTAAGTTTGTGAAGATATTTTCAAGATGAATACTTCTAAAAAATATCCTCACTATGGGCTAATTAATCTATTTATTTGTCTTCAGATCACTGATAAAATAATGTCAAACTATTTACTTTCAGATCTTCCACAAGAACGTTTAGCAAACCTAACTAAACACAGGTCATTAATTTTTTTTAACCATGAACACAACGTTTCCCCAAAGGACTGAACACGTACCACAATACACAAAATGATTTTTGGTGGTAAAATTACAGGGCATGAAATGATACTATACCATATAGCTGGAAAATTCTCTTTTTAAAAAAACAACAAGTCTTTCTCCTTCCAGTTTTCTTTCAATCCTTCTGATTATACTCTCACTTTTTTTTCTACTATACTTCTTTTGCTTCTCTTTATCTTGCTAATTTACTGAACAAAAAGGGCAAGACTCAGGATGAGAGGTTCCTGATGGCTATGTTCTACCCAAAACTGAGTAACAAGTCTTTTCACTATCTTTATTTTTACAGTGACCTTCTATTTAAGGTGACACTAGCTTTCCATTTATGATAGAGATAAGCATAAACATGTATTAATGTAAAGAAATCACCAGCACAGGATGCCAGTGATGGAGGGTAGGAACAGTGCTTCTAACAGGTGCCCACGAGAAGAAACATGCTTACTGTAGCTGTCCTTCAGCTGGTCCTCCTTTCAGCACATCTGAAATTACGATTGAAGTTTCTCCACTCTGAAAATGAGGATTATCTCTTCCACCAGATATTGCAATTCCAAATCCAAATCCAGGAGCCTAAAGTAACAATTATAGTAAAATGTTGCTATTAAGAAAGATAATTGTTCATTATGTTATAATCTACCATATAAAAATGTTAAAACATAAAAATTACAATCTTCTTACATCTGTGATCCAAATAGTCACTTGCTTGTATGGTTACACCTGGTATGGGAACTCATGCTCTAATAAATTAGATGCTGGGCATAACAGAATATTAAAAATTGTCAACTATATTAATGTTCTTAAGAACTAAAATACATTTAAAAAGTCTGAACACTGAAATCCTGAGTTTATTTTTGATTATCAGAAGGGTTCCTGAGGGGACTGGCAGTGCCCCAGTGTGATTATCACAAACACTGGCAACTAATTTTTAGAATGACAGACTTAATTAGCAAATATACCGGGTGCCATTTTACATAATAAAATATCAATAGCTGTGAAAATCAAATATGTTATTTCAATTTCCTTCAATTATGCTAAAAATCTCTTTAGAAGTTGTACACTATGTCTTACGCACACTGCATACAATAGAAAGTAGATATTAATCATAACAAACATTTATAAATATATTTTTAATTAAATGAAATTATAATAAACTATACACTTCTAAATAAGCTGAAAATCTTTACCACAATGACTAAGGACAGCCCAGCACAGAAAAAATTCAAAATATTTCCAAGTTATTAAAAAATCACCTAATCTCAAAGAAATCCACACCATTCCCTAGAAAAGAAATGAAGTAAAATATTCAGAGGTGTCTAAAGAATCATTAAATATTTTCCCCAGGCTCCAGAATCACTAAATCAGAGGAGTGTGTTTTCATATAACGTTGTACTACAATCCACACATTGCTCTGCAATCCAAACCACTGGAGGATAAAGGCAGTCCAGTCCACAACAGAGAAGACCATGTCCATCACAGACTGAGCATATGTAATGACCATCCCTCCCACCCCGAAGACCACTGAAGAGGCAAAAGAAAAAGAAAAAAGAAAAACTCGTCTTAAAAAAGAATAAACAGGGGCCGGCCCAGTGGTGTAGTGATTAAACTCATGCGCTCCGCTTTGGCGGTCCAGGGTTTGTGGGGTGGGATCCCAGGTGTGGACCTACACACTGCTCATCAAGCCATGCTGTGGCGGCATCCCACACAGAAAAAATAGAGGAAGACTGGCACAGATGTTAGCTCAGAGACAATCTTCCTCAAGCAAAAGGAGGAAGACTGGCAATGGATGTTTTAGCTCAGGGACAATCTTCCTCACCAAAAAAAAAGAACACACACCAGCAATTCCACTCCTAGGTATATACCTAAGAAAAATGAAAACACGTGTCCACACAAAGACTTATACCCAAATGTTCATAGCATCACCATTTATAGTAGGCCCAAAAGTGGAAACAACCCAAATGTCCACTGACTGATAAATGGATAAAATGTGGTATAGCTATACAATGGAATATTATTCGCAATAAAAAGAAATGAAATACTGATACATGCTACAAAACGGATGAACCCTGAAAACATTATGCTAGGTGAAAGAAGCCAGTCATAAAAGACTATATATAGTATAATTCCATTTACATGAAATGTTTAAAAAAGACAAATCTATAGAGACAGAAACTAGAGTAGTTGTAGTCTAGAGCCAGAGGTGGGAAGGGATGGAGAGACTGGGGAGGGAGAGCTTACGAGTACAGTATTCCTCTGTATTTCTGAGTCTCTGGTGATGGTTGTACAACTATGAATATACTAAAAACCATTAAGTTGTACACTTTAAAGGGTGAATTGTATGGTATGTGAATTATATTGCAATAATGTTAATGCAAAAAAAAGGTTAATGTGGAAAAAAAACAAAGAAGAAAACACCTGGGTAGCCGAAGACAATGGCAACTGCCTGAAACTGTGTCATCCCATATATCCTTCCCAAATAATACAACAAGAACAAATTACCACACAAAACCATACCCTCAGTATAACTCAAAGACAGAGAATATCCAAATTTCAAAGTAGCTAGAAGCAGGCCTAAAATTTCAAAAATAAAATAAGAAATGATTAGAAAGAAATAACTCAGCACTGAATTAGAAAATGACTATTTTACAGAACTAATTCAAATAAATTTGAAAACCTAGATGAACCAGATAATTTCCTAGGGAAATACAGATTACTGAACTGACTCTATTAGAAATAAAGTCTAAACAATCTGAAGAAATAGAGAAAGTTATGAGGAAATTACCCCACAAAAAAGCACCAGGCACAGATGATTTCATAGGGGAATTCTACCAAAACATCAATATCCAGATATCCTCGATGTTCCATAAATTGTTCCAGAGCACTGAAAATGAAGGAAAGCTTCTAAATTCTTTTTATGAAGCAACTATAATATTGATATCAAAATCTGATAATGACTGTCCATGATAAAGTCAGAGCTCTCCCCCCGCAATTTTTTTTTTGTGTGTGTGTGAGGAAAATCAGCCCTGAGCTAACATCCGTGCTAATCCTCCTCTTTTTGCTGAGGAAGACCGGCTCTGAGCTAACATCTATTGCCAATCCTCCTCCTTTTTTCCCCCAAAGCCCCAGCAGATAGTTGTATGTCATAGTTGCACATCCTCCTAGTTGCTGTATGTGGGACGCGGCCTCAGCACGGCTGGAGAAGCGGTGCGTCGGCGGGCGCCCGGGGTTCCGAACCCGGGCTGCCAACAGCGGAGCATGCGCACTTAACTGCTAAGCCACAGGGCCGGCCCCCCCCAAAATATTAAAGCCCAACATCATTTACGTATATCTATGTAAAAGTAATAAATAAAAAAAGAGCAAACAAGGGCCAACACCATACATATATTCCATGACAAAAGGACTTATTCCAAGAAGCAAAACTGGTGTATTAGGAAATCCATTGGTATAATATATCCTATTAATAAATCTACAGAAAAAAAATTCTATGATTATAGCTTTAACCCTGGAAAAGCCTTTGACAACATCCAACACTCACTAATGAGAAAAAAAAAAAGAGTTCAAGAACATGCATTCAATCTGCTGTAATATGTTGGTTTTTGTTAAAGCACATGAAGAAAATCCAGCTTCACACACATACGTAATTGAAAAGGAAAGGAGTTATTTTAGTAGCCTTTTTAGGTAATTACGGATATGCATGTATGATTTTATATCAAAACCTGATAAGCGGTAGTTTCTTAACAGATAGTTGCAATGTGCAATCTGAAACCAAATCAGTGAGCTTTTTGTACTCTGTTACATGAATATCCATTGGCCTATTTTGCACTTTGAATGGATATTTAATCCATCATGATTTTACAATAGCATGCCTTGGTCATTTGGAAAATATTTAGGCAAATCTTTCAAATGAGGATACATTTCACTACACAATATTTTTTAAAAATCATGTGTTAATATCACCATCAATCTCATCAAAGTCTTTAAGTACTGAAAAGCTATTGAGCTCATAGTGGCAGATAAATATTAACATTTAGAAAACTTTTATTTTAAAATTCAATTTTCTTCGTTGGCAACAAATACTATCAGAGTTGTTTTCCTTGAAGTAACAGGTACTTGTTCATTTGAGAAAAATGTCAAACATTCAAGTCTAGATGACTATACATTCCTTCAAGTACAAACAGTGTTACACACAGACACACAAATACATAACTAGTTGAGCCTCCAATTCAAACAATCACACTAGTACTTCAGCATAACGCAGGAGTGCCTTATGCATATTTCTCATTTCAATACATAGATTATTTAGAAAGATATGTATTCAAAAGCTGAGATGTGGTAAAACACTTTTTATTGCTTCGAGTCATTCCAAAGCAAAACTGAACTTGTTCTTATAAATTATGAGTGTGTGCCAGTGACTACTAGTAAGGTTTGGTGCCACTGCCTTGATTTGGGCTATGGCGCCAGTTTTACCCACCACTGTTTCTGCATTTTCACTACAAATATCAACACAGTGAAAAAGACAACACTTTGGTATTGTTATGAAAATAGTTTGCCCTACAGCATAAAGGGGTTCAGAGACCTTTCGGGGTCCTCAGCCTATACTTTGAAAACACTGATATTAGGAATCACTGAAAAATGAGAAAGAAGAACAAAAAACCCAATAAAATAATGAAACAATTTACAAAAGATATATATGATGTTAAAACTCATAATTAGAGAAATGCAAATTAAAACCACGCAAAAAATGGTATAAACTGAAGTATGACAACACATTTTGTTGGGGAGGCTGCAGAGAAATAGGCACTCTTATACACTGAGAATGGGCATGCAAATTGCTACAACTCTTTAGGAGAGGCATTTGGCGATATGTAACAAAATTACAAAAGCACTTAACTTTTGACAGAGGAAACCAATTTCTAGGAATGTATTCTGAAGATATATACACAGTCATGCGTCGCATAACGATGTCTCGGTCAACGACAGACCACAGATACGACAGAGATCCCTTAAGATTAGTACCATATAGCCTAGGTGTGTAGTAAGCTATACCATCTAGGGTTGTGTAAGTACACTCTATGATGTTCACACAATAATGAAATGCCTAATGATGTCTCAGAACATATCCCTGTTGTAGAGTGACACATGACTGAACATCACCAACAACATGAAAATACATATGCACATGGTTATTCATTCCGGATTGTCTGTAATTGTAAATATTGGAAAAAACCTAAATGCCTAAGGGTTAGCTCCAGGGCAGTTGGGAGGGTGTTATTCTTTTGCTTTTTTCCTCCTTGCAAGAGGTTGGGACTAATCTTTTACCCTATATACTTTTATACTGTGCATTTACATCTTAGTGGTAATTCTTTTATTTAAAAATTAAACAGGGGCCGGCCCCGTGGCTTAGCAGTTAAGTGCATGCGCTCCGCTGCTGGCGGCCTGGGTTCGGATCCCGGGCGCGCACTGACATACCGCTTGTCTGGCCATGCTGAGGCCGTGTCCCACATACAGCAACTAGAAGGATGTGCAGCTATGACATACAACTATCTACTGGGGCTTTGGGGGAAAAAAATAAAATAAATAAAAAAATAAAATAAAATAAAAAAGTAAAAAAAAAAAAAAAATAAAAATAAATAAATAAATAAAAATGAAAGGGACTGGCCTAGTGGCGTAGTGGTTAAGTTTGCATGCTCCGCTTTAGCAGCCTGGGGTTCACAGGTTCGGATCCCAGGTGTGGACCTATGCACCACTCATAAAGCCATGCTGCGGCAGCATCCCATATACAAAATAGAGGAAGATGGGCACAGATGTTAGCTCAGGGACAATTTTCCTCAGGAAAAAGAGGAAGACTGGCAACGAACGTCAGCTCATGGCCAATCTCCCTCACCAAAAAAATAATAATAATAAAAATTAAAATTAAAAACATAACACAAAAATATTAAAGAAACGCTGAAAACATCAGTAACTTTCAATGAGAAAGGCAAAGATGAGAAGATATTTTCTTAAGATTTACTTGTGAGCAAGTTAGTGTAGTTTTGGCTGCAGTGAGCCAGGGCCTGAAACCTGGCCCGCACCACTGCTTCCATGCAGCTCCGGCACTTAGGAGGGCATGTAATGCTGCTGGATCAGTGCTTGCTGGAGTTCATTTAATGACTATCCAGAGAGTCTGTGATTCCCAATCCTGGCTGCAGATGAAAATCATTTGGGAACAGTTTCAAAAATGCTTGCTGATGTCTGAACCCCCGGTTTTAAATAAAACTGGAGAAGGGCAGATGGCAAGCATTTTTTTTTTAAGCCCCAAAGTGATTAAAATGGGCAGCCAGGACTGAGAACCTCAGCCTTAAATGCTCTGTGAACAGCAGACCAGGGTGGTCATCAAAAACTTCAAAGGGTTCAACTATTCACACTTTCCCTTCCCTCTACTTTCACTGTTGTCTGATTTGGCCTTTTCAATAGATTTCTTACCTCCACTGCACTATAATTTACCCTCCATGTTCGAAGGGTTATCATTCTAAAAGAAACCTAATCCTGTCATGCCACTGCCCACAGGTCCAAATTCCTTAGTATGCAATATACTGAAATACAACTCCAAACTTGCTTCCCAGCACCCCAGTCTTTGCTCTGAACACACTTTACTTAAGCACGCCATGCATTATCAAACTCGATGCTTTCGCATCTCCTTTCTGCCTAGGTTTCCTTTGGCATTTCATCAGCCTTGTGAGCTTTAGCTCATCCTTCAAAGTCCAGGTTCCGTGTCATCTCATTCATAAAAGCATCCTAGCTTTCCAGAGGTAGAAATGGCCCATCCAGTATGCTCCCAGAGCACATGCACATACTTCTGCTACTTAAGACATGGCATTGTAAATAGTCTGGGTATCAAGGCCCCATTTGGAAGGGATTCACTATTTACTTACATATTCCAGCTAAGTACAACACTGCAAGGGTCTAACACAAAGTGGTTCATCAACGTTAGTGCACTAAAACAAGTATTTGATGGATTATTCAATTTAACTTTAATTCAATTCCCCAATGTAGTTGTCTTTTTTTAAACTAGCACTAATTTGACCACTAAAAACTCAAGATTTCTAGAAAAACTAGCAGCCATGGTACTAGCATGGATTTAGATCTTACTGAATTTCCAAATGAAAAAGCAGGGCAACTACACAACAAACCAAAAACCCATGGGCATTTACAACAAAACCAAGCAACCAACGTATCCCCTCGAGGTGCAAAACCCAAGCAGGTGGGAATGAGCAGCTAGCTATGAGACTTGTGTGTTCCCAGCAACTACATGGGAGGGAAGCAACAAGGTGTCTAACACACTAAGACCTGAAGAACCTCCAAATAATCCACAGGTATTCACTGGAAAGAATGGCAGGATAATTTGAGAACAGCAGCTAAAATTGGGAGGGATTATGGCTACTCCACAAGTAGGTGAGAGCAAGGAGTCTGCAGTAGAAGCTGAATTGGCTGGAGCAGTGTACCCCCTAGGAATTCTCAACACTGACCTGCTAGGCCCTTCTAAGACAGGGCTCACACTGCAGAGAAACTGCTGCCAGTGGAATCAAACCTGCTCCTGGCAGGACAGGAACAGAGACAAAGGAAAGGGGAGGTCCAGATAAAAGTGTGCAAAAGGGGGCTGCTAGCCCAGTGGCATAGTGGTTAAGTTTGCGCACTCTGCTTCAGCAGCCCAGAGTTCACAGGTTCAGATCCCGGGCGCGGACCTATGCATTGCTTTATCAAGCCATGCTGTGGCAGCGTCCCATTTTTAAAACAGAGGAATATTGGCATAGGTATTAGCTCAGCGACAATCTTTCTCAAGCAAAAAGAGGAAGATTGGCAACAGATGTCAGCTCAGGGCCAATCTTCCTCTCACACACACACACACACAAAATTAATACTATTTCTAGTAATTAAAATTGATAATGGTGGAATTATTATTATTCTGAGGCAATCATATGCGCTGTACTGGACTTACTAAAAGACTAACGTGCCCAAGGTGCATTCCTGAGGGATCTTCAAAAGTAATGGAAAATATCCCATTTTTTCTCATATATCTTTACCATAAAAATTTTGTAAGTGTGTCAAAAGATAGTTGATTTTTTGTATCTTTACATGAGAAAATATCTAAGATAATTTTTTTATTACAGTAGTGGGGAATGTGGTTTAAAGCAGTATAATCTCATCTCATTTATTTGTATGTGCACATATATATACGGTTATAGCTTTTGCATGAAACAAAGAGCATCAAAGAATTTTACTTTCACCATATTTCATCCTTTTGAGACCCAGAGGCAGCCACAAGCAGAAATAACATGCATATCTTTGCCTGGTAGGGATACTGAATTTCTGATAAATGAGAGGCTGGGAATCTGTTATTTGTCCAGAGTTATTGGACACTAGCCATGCCCATTCCTTTACATATCATCATGACTACTTTTGTGGTGAGTTTTTGCAACAGGGACCACGTGGCCAACAAAGCCGAAACTATTTACTATCTGACCTTTTATGGTAAAGGTTTGCCCATCCATGTGACAAAGCATTTCTTAATTCCTTTTTTAAAAAAAAGGGAAAAAAAAATTCCTGAAAGTTGACTGTTGATTCAGTTGCAGAAATAGCTGGATAATCTCTTCTTCAAAGATTCTTCTCTGTTCCCTTAATATATGCCCGATTCTCTACTTAAAGATTTCCCTTGTTGCCTCCTTTTCCTTCCGTTTTTCTATGCCAAATTTCTACGACCAGTTAACTTAAACCTAACTTTCTCACTAATTATAGTTTTACTCCTCTCCCTTTATTCTTCCAATCAACCCTCAACATTCCATGGAACCTGTTCTAGTCATGTGCTTTCACAGTGAACATTAGGATCACAAAATTTTAAAACCAAATGGATCCTCAGCGATCATTTGATTCAATTTCCTTTTTACAAATGAGGTCAGAAAGCCTGGGGTCCTATGTGTCTCTCTACTACTTGCAGATTTATGACCTTATGTAGGACCTCTGTGGACTTGAGTTTCCTCATTTGAATAAAAGAGATTAGGATTTTATCAACTGTGATATACCTCAATTCTGTAAGGTGCCAAGAGATTTAAAAGGCCTGTTCAAAATTAGTTAGTGGTAAACCCAAACTAGATTAGAAGTCATGAGACCCCTACAGTTTTTCTACCTTACTTTGGTAATTCTCAAAATGTTGCTTAAATAGTTTATGACTGTTAGACTGCTTGTTTTTTCTACCTCTGTATCCTTAAACAGTCCCCTGGCTACTCAAATTGTGTATGTGTCCCCATTTATTCTTACACTATGACTCTCACTCTTATAGTTGATTTCCAAGTTTTAGCTCTCATTTCTAATTCCTGTTCCATTATCCTATTTCCAGCTTCTTATAGGACACTTCCAATTGCCCTTCTCCCAAACTGTCATTTTCTCCACAAAATTAACCTCACCACCAATATCCTAAACTTAAAAAAAAAAAAAAACCGAAAACTTGTGTTCCTTCCTTACCATGTTTACTACTTTTTATGTTTTTCATTTTACTGCATGTATATGTGGTTTATGTGATAGAACTACGAATTCTGAATTTCAGAAATTATATTCCATAAACATTTTTTTTTGTGAGGAAGACTGGCTCTGAACTAACATCCAATGTCAATCCTCCTCTTTTGGCTGAGGAAAATTAACTCTGAGCCAACATCTGTATCCATCTTCCTCTACTTTATATGCAGGACACCGCCACAGCATGGCCCGACAAGCGGTGTGCAGGTCTGCACCAGGGATCCGAACCCACGAGTCCAGAGATCTGGGTTCAACTTCTAGCTCTCTGGGGCATTTCACTAGACCTTTCTGAGACTTAGTCTATTCCATGTGTTATTAACACCTACTTCACAGAGGATTAAATAAAATGAAGGAGGGTTTGAAACATTTATAATAAACTCTTATAAACAATGGCCTTCAATCAGATAAAACAAGCTTATTTCAGCTTATATGCTTACCTCAGGATAAGTGATTACCTTATATCTATCATATACTAGTTTGGAGCTACTCAAGAGATATGTAGGATTCCTCCCCCTCAACCCCTTTTCTTGGAACAATTTTATTGAGATATAATTCACATATCATAAAATTCACCCTTTAAAATGTATAATTCAAGGGGGCGAGCCCCACGGCGTAGTGGTTAAGTGCACGTGCTCTGCTGCTGGCGGCCCAGGTTCGGATCCCGGGCACGCACCACTGCACCCCTTGTCGGGCCATGCTGTGGCGGTGTCCCATATGAAGTGAAGGAAGATGGGCACAGATGTTAGCCCAGAGCCAGTTTTCCTCAGCAAAGAAGAGGAGGACTGGCATGGATGTTAGCTCAGGGCTGATCTTCCTCACACACACACACACAAAAGTACAATTCAATGTTTTTGTACACTCACAGAGTTGTGCAAGCATCACCACAATGAATTTATAACATTTTCATGACCCTAAAAAGAAATTCCCTACACTGTAGCCATCATCCCTCAATCCCCTCAACCTTATGCAACCACTAACATGCTTTCTGTCTATTCGCCTGTTCTGACCATTTTATCATACAATATGTGGTCCTTAGTGACCGGCTTCTTTCACTTAGTATAATGTTTTCAAGGTTCATCCATGTCGTAGCACGTATCAGTACTGCATTTCTTTTTATTGCTGAATAACATTCCATTATACAGATGTATCAACCAGCCCTGGTGGTCAAGCGGTTAAGATTTGATGCTCTCACCTCCACGGCCCAGGTTCATTTCCTAGTCAGGGACCACACTACCCATCTGGTGGTTGTCGTACTGTGCATGTTGCTGTGATGCTGAAAGCTATACCACCAGAATTTCAAACACCAGCAAGGTCACCCATGGTGGACAAGTTTCAGTGGAGCTTCCAGACTAAGACAGACTAGGAAGAAGGACCTGGCCACCACTTCTGGAAAAACTGACCATGAAAACCTTATGTCTGATATAGTGCTAGAAAGTGAGAAGATGGCACACAAAGAACAGGCAGGGTTCTGCTCTGCGGTACCCAAAGAGTCAGAACTGACTTGACAGCACTAACAATATGGATATACCACATTTTGCTTGTTTATTATTGATCAGCTGATGGGCATTTGGGTTATTTCCATTTTCTGGCTATTATGAATAATACTACTATTAATATTCACGTATAAGTTTCTGTGTGGATTTTTGTTTTCATTTCTCTTGGGTATATACCTAGGAGTGGAACTGCTGGGTCACAAAGTAATTCTATGTTTAACTTTTGAGGAACCCTCTGTTTCCCTCAGTGGCTACACCATTTTACATTTCACCAGCCAACATCCACATCCTCTCCAACACTTGTTATTGTCTGTCTTTGTGATTACAGCCATTCTAGTGGGTGTGATGCTATCTCACTATGGTTTCTGACATA
Source organism: Diceros bicornis minor (assembly GCF_020826845.1). Classification (NCBI taxonomy): domain Eukaryota; kingdom Metazoa; phylum Chordata; class Mammalia; order Perissodactyla; family Rhinocerotidae; genus Diceros; species Diceros bicornis. Next base: position 79,663,275 of record NC_080744.1, read on the forward strand.
TATTTCCCTGATGGTTAATGATACTTAGCATCTTTTCATGTGCTTACTGGATATTTCTATATCTTCTTCAGAGCAACGTCTATTCAAATCCTTTGTTGCTTTTTCAACTGAATTATCTGTCTTTTCATTGTTGAGTTACAAGAGTTTTTACATATTCTGGATATAAATCTCTTATCAGATATATGATTTGCAAATATTTTTTCCCATTCTGTGGGTTATCTTTTTACTTTCTTCACCGTGTCCTTTGAAACACAAAAGTTTTAAATTTTGATGTGCTCCAATTTATCTGTTTTCTCTTTTGTTGCTTGTGTTTTTAACATCATATCTAAAGAACCAGTGCCTAACCCAAGGTCATGAAGATTTATTTCTGTGTTTTCTTCTATGAGTTTTACAGTTTTGGCTCTTACATTTAGGTCTATGATCCATTTTAAGTTAATTTTTGTACATGATGTGAGGTAGGAGCCAAAATTCATTATTTTGCATATGGTTAACCAGTTGTCTCAGCATCATCAGTTAAAAAGACTATTCTTTCCCCCACTACACTGTCTTGGAACTCTTATTCCAAATTTACTTCTTATTCAACCACCTCCCTAGTTGAAACACTCAGCTGCTCAAACTTAGATTATCTCTTATGTAGCCTCTTTGCTTTACACATACTTTCACCTTTTGAGTCTTTAGTATACAAATACTCACTTAATCTTTTAGATAATTCTTTTTTAGAAAATAAAAAAGTAGAGGTGAACAATTCATTTCTGAGTATTTACTTCATTTCTCAAAGGATTATAAAAAATACATGCATTTTCTAAGAAAGAATATCTGAAATTAAAGAAAGTGTGAGTGTGTTGCTGTGGCAGGAGGGTTGAAACACAGGACCCTCTGGATGCAATTACCATCTCAAACTACAGACCTGCACTGCCAATACAACAGCCATTAGACACACGACTACTGAGCACTTAAAACGTGGCTAGTCTTAATCTGAAATGTGCTGAAATCGTAAAATGTTTACCGGTTTTGTAAGACTCAGCATGAAAAAAAAAGTAAAGTATAGTCATGCACCGCATAACAAAGTTTCGGTCAATGATGGATCACATGTATGATGGTGGCCCCATAAGATTAGCAGTACATATAGCCTAGGTATATAGTAGGCTACACCATCTAGGTTTGTTTAAGTACACTCTATGATGTTTGCACAATGACGAAATTGCCTAATGATACATTTCTCGGAACATATTCGCATCATTAAGTGACACATGACTATCAACTTTTAAATATTGATTACACGTTGCAAATGACAATATTTTGGATTACTGAGTTACATAAGATTATAAAATTAATTTCATTCATATTTTACATTTTTTAATTTGAAGACTACAAAATTTTAAATTACATATACGGTTTGCCTTATATTGCTATTGTACAATGTGCTATAAACCTCCAAAGAGTGACTCTGATAAATAGGTTGGCCTCCTAAGAAATTAAGTTTTACTGGGCACAACTAAGTACCAAGAACTAAGGGGATATAAAATTGACTAAGACTCCCTACTCTTAAGAATATTATAATACAGTAGGAGACAGGATAGATAACTACCTGAGGAATATATTCATCTATCACTTAGGACCAATGGGGAGATGAGAATCCACGAGGCAAAGAGTTCTCGCCTGTTTTTGTTTTCTGATATAAGTCCTGGGACTACGATAGTGTTCAGCATACAGTGGAGCACCAAAAAATTACTTAGCCTTGAAGAATGAATACGATTTGCAATGATTTTTAGTATCCTAAGATGAAGAAAGTTTCCTCTGAGAATGCAAATAGAAGAAGGAGGCACTATAAAAGCATATCATGTATTATTCTTGACAGTAAATAGCAGAAAATGTTAGTTTTTTTAATCTACAGGATTTTTATTCTTTTTTTAGAGACAAAGTTACCTTTCATATAACTGACCATCAGATGTCAAAGAATATGGATTTGCCCTTATTTGGCAACACACACACACTCCAGTTTATTGCCCAAAGAATACAGACTCAAATCATTTCCTTCACTAACTACTATTGCCAAAAGTGCATTTGCTACCCTCAAGAACGACTTTCTCATTTCCATCAATGTTTCTTAAAAATGTGATGCCAGAGGCCACGGCCCTCCATTTCAAACTGGAACATTTAAAAAAATGCATATTAGGGGCCCCACAGCAGACCAATTGAATCAGAATCTCTGGCAGCTGGGGATGACCCAGTTGATTCCTCTTTACAATAAACCTGGAGAGCCAATGCTCTAGATCACTGGTCAGCAAACTACGGCCTGCAGGCCAACTCCAGCTAGCCGTCCATTTTTGTAAATAAAGTTTTACTAGAACACTGCCACACCCATTTACCTACCTTTTGTCTATGGCTGCTTTTGCAATACAACTGCAGAGTTGAGTAGCTGTGATAGAGATTTATGGCCCACAGGGCCTAAAATATTTATTTTATTATCTGGCTCTTAACAGCAAAAGTTTGTTGATAGTGCTCTAGAAAGTCTAAATTTTATTCTGGATCAACTCAAAATACCAAAGGACTGAGATATGTGAAACTACAGCTCTGCAGCCTTAGAGAATGAAGTCAACTGAATTATGGTTTGGCATAAGTCTCTTGGCTTGTTACTGACAGAGCTATTTTTAAAAATCTTCAAAAAACAATTCCTGGAGGGATAGCTGTTCAGGACTTCCATTCTGTCATAGTGTCTCTTTGACGAGGCCCAGAGGCAACACAGCTCTGTCTTCCCACCACAACAGTTAACATGTTTAAAAACCATGTTTAAACATCATTCTTTAACATGTTTAAAAAATTATGAACTACATACTCATCTTATTTCTATGTATGTTCTGATGACATTTCTGATGGTATCTATCTCAGGGCAAAAGAAAATCAAAGCACAGAAAGAGGCCAGCTACAGAATGGAACTTATGCTAATCTTCTAGACATGAGTTCTCAGATTTGCCTGAGTATTTCAACTACCATGATGAGTTGGGATGACACTTTTAACACATTCAGAAAACCAGATTTTGTTTTCTCACTATTCAGGATCTTTTCCTACTTTGCCTAAGCTAATACGATAAAGATCTGTAGTAAATACACTTAGTATTTCCCCACACCTGAATTCCTAATAAAATCAGGCAAAATAGTGGTAAGGAAAAACATACTTTAGCTAATTTAAGTGTCTTATTTTATTTTATTCTGCTTATTTAAAAACTAAAAAGGTACTGGGAAAAAACAAACCTAACAGGATAATGTCAAATTATACCCATGGTCTCAAATGAATGATCTGGCTTCTACCTTAAGAAATTATAAAAAGAAGAGCAATTAAAACCCAATGTAAGCAGAATAAAGGAAATATTAAAATAAGAGCAGAAATCAATGAAATAGAAAGCAGAAAATAAAGAATATCAATGAAAACAAAAGCTGGTATTTTGAAAAGATCAATAAAATTGTTAAACCTCTAGCCAGACTGACCAAGAAATTAGAGAAGACACAAATTACCAATATCAGAAATGAAAAAAGGGACATCATTACAGATACTACAACACTAAAATAAGAGAATATTATGAACAATTTTATGTCTATAAATTTGACAACTTAGATGAAAGGGACAACTTTGAAAAACACAAACTACCAAAGCTACCCAAAAAACCCACAAGATAACAAAGAAGAAATACATAACCTGAATAGTCTCATATAAAATTAAAGATACTAAATTTATAGTTAAAACCCTTCCCACAAAAAAAACCCTCCAGGAACAGATGGCTACACTGGTAAATTCTACCAAACACTTAAGGAAGAAATAACATCAGTTGTACGGGAACTCTACCAGAGAACACAACAGCAAGGAACACTTCTCAACTGTTTGTTCTGAGGCAGTAGCTTTCCCAGATACCAAAACCAGATTAAAAAAATATAAGAAAAAAGTACTAACCAACATCCCTCATGAACATAGAAAACAACTATCTTCACAAAACATTAGCAAATCAATCCAGCAATATATAAAAGAGATAATACATCACAACCAGGTAGAATTTATCTTGGGAATGCAAGGCTGTTCAACATGCAGAAAGCAAGAAACTGACCATACTAACAGACTAAGAAGAAAACTCTTATGATAACCACAATCAATACCTGCAAAAAAAGCACTGGCAAAATTCAACATCCTGGGGCCGGCCCAGTGGCGTAGCAGTTAAGTTTGCACATTCCGCTTCAGCAGTTCGTGGGTTCAGATCCTGGGTGTGGACCTACACATTGCTCATCAAGCCATGCTGTGGCGGTGTCCCACATACAAAGTAGACAAAGACTGGCACAGATGTTAGCTCAGGGACAATCTTTCTCAAGCAAAACGAGGAAGACTGGCAACAGATGTTAGCCCAGGGCCGATCTTCCTCACACATAAAAAATTCAACCTCCCTGATTTAAAAAAAAAAAAGCCTCTCAGCAAACTAAGTATAAAAGGGAACTTCTTGGGGCCGGCCCCATAGTTGAGTGGTTCAAGTTCTGCACACTCTGCTTAGGTGGCCCAGGTTCGCCAGTTCAGATCCCAGGTGCAGACCTACACCACTCGTCACCCACACTGTGGCGGTGTCCCACATACAAAACAGAGGAAGACTGGCACAGATATTAGCTCAGGGACAATCTTCCTCAAGCAAAGGAAAAAAAGAGGAAGACTCGGAATACGTTACCTCTGGGGGAATCTTTCACAGCAAAAAAAAAAAAAAAAGTAAAAAGGAACTTCTTCCTCAACCTAGTAAATGACAAAATAGAAATACAAGGCAACTGCCTTAACCTGATAAAGGGCCTCTACAAAAACCCTACTGCTAACATCATACTTAATGGTGAAAGACAGAATGCTTTCATCTAAAATTTGGAATAAGGCAAAGATGTCTACTCACCACTCCTATTCAACAATATCCTGGAAGTCCTGGCTAGCGCAATAATGCAGGGGAAAAAAAAACAAACAGCACAAAGGCATACTCTGTCTTACTGTGCTTCGCAGATATTGCGTTTCTATCAATTAGAGGTTTGTGGCAACTCTGAGTCAAGCAAGTCTATCAGTGCCATTTTTCCAACAGCATTTGCTCACTTCATGTGTCTGTGTCACGTTTTGGTGATTCTTGCAATATTTCAAACTTTTTCATTATTACTATATTTGCTATGGTGATCGGTGATCAGTGATCTTTGATGTTATTATTGTACATCATAACGCACATATTGAATTGCAGCCCATGGATCAAGGAGTAATTTCAACTTTCAAGTCTTGCTATTTAAGAAATACATTTCGTAAGGCTATAGGTGCCATAAACAGAGATTCCTCTGTTGGATCTGGGCAAAGTAAATCCAAAATCTTCTGGAAAGAATTCACCATCTAGATGCCATTAAGAACATTTGTGATCCATGGGAAAAGGTCAAAATATCAACCTTAACAGGAGTTTGAAAGAAGCTGATTCCAACCCTCATGGGTGACTCTGAGGAGTTCAAGACTTCAGTAGAGGAAGTAACTGCAGATGTGGTGGAAATAGCAAGAGAACTAAAATTAGAAGTGGAGCCTGAAGATGTGACTGAATTGCTGCCATCTAATGATAAAACTTTAATGGATGAGGAGTTGCTTCCTAAGGATGAGCAAAAAAGGTGGTTCCTTGAGATGGAATCGATCTATTCCTGGTGAAGATGCTGTGGAGACTTAAAATGACAACAAAAGATTTAGAATATTACATAAACTTAGTTGATGAAGCAGCAGCAGGGTTTGCGAGGATGGACTCCAGTTTTTAAAGAAGTTCCACTGTGGGTAAAAAGCTGTCAAACAGCATCACGTGCTACAGAGAAATCGTCTGTGAAAGGAAGAGTCTATTGATGCAGCAAACTCCACTGTTGTCTTATTTTAAGAAATTGCCACAGCTACCGGAACCTTTAGCAACTACCAAGATCAGTCAGCAGCCATCACCATCGAGGTAAGACTCCACATGCAAAAAGATAATGACTCGCTAAAGGTTCAGATGATGGTTAGCATTTTTTAGCAAAAAATATTTTTTTAATTAAGGTATATTCTAGTGTAAACATAACTTTTATATGCACTGGGAAATCAAAAAATTCATGTGACTCACTTTACTGCGATATTCACTTTACTGTGGTGGTCTGGAACCAAACTCGCAATATCTCCAAGGTACGCCTGTATACATCAGAAAGGAAGAAACAAAACTGCCTCTATTCACAGGTGACAAGACTGTCTACACAGAAAAAACGCCAAGGAATTTACGGAAAAAGTTCCTAGAACTAGTAAATTTAGAAAATTTAGAAGTTCACTATTAAAAAAAAATCAATTGTATTTCTACATACTAATGAACAATCAAAAATTGAAAAATTTTGAAGGAAACAAAAGAATGGAGAGATACATCACATTCAGTTTGAAAGATTCAATATTGTTAAGATGTCAATTCTACAAATGGCCACAAGGGAAAGTTTCAGGGTGATGGAATTGTTCTATATTTTGATGGTGGTGGTGGTTACATGACCATGTGCGTTTATCAAACTTAGAATTGTACACTAAGTATGAATTTTACCGTACGTAAATTATACTAATAAAAACAATACAAGTATTAGGAAAATAAATGTAATGTGGTAAAATAATACCAAGTTATTCTATCACAACCAGCCAATTAAACAATTACAAGGCATGAAGTTATATTTAAAACGATTTAGGGGCCGGCCCAGTGGCATAGCGGTTAAGTTCGCATGCTCCACTTCGGCAGCCCAGGGTTTACCACATTGGATCCCAGGCACGGACCTATGCACCGCTTATCAAAGCCATGCTGTGGCGGCGTCCCATATAAATTAAAGGAAGATAGGCACAGATGTTAGCCCAGGGCCAATCTTCTTCAGCAAAAAGAGGAGGATTGGCAACGGATGTTAGTTCAAGGCTAATTTTCCTCAAAAATAAATAAATAAATAAATAAATAAATAAAATTGATTTAAATGTGCTACTTATCAGCCCATTTCAAACAGAGAGAGGCTATATTTTAGCTTTATAAATTAGAAGTTAAGGTTAGTATTATTTAATTTCTTTTACCATTTAGGGAGTCAGAAAAAAGGTTGGCTATACCTTAATCTGAAATCACTGTTCTTTAATAATTAATTTCCCCATTATCTATTATGTGCGGATTCAAATATTTATGAGATAATCAGGGACACGGTTTAGGAACATGATTTTCCCCCTTTCCATTTTCCTGGTAATGACTATAGCTGGTAGAAATGGTAAGTGTAAAGTATTTCAATATTCGCTAATCTCTTTCCATACATTCTCTGAGGGGAAGGGTAATCAGTAGAGTCAGCTCTCTTCAAAGGGAGGAAAGGGGAGAATTACAGGAGGCACTTACTTTACATCAAGCATGATTAGGTGCCATTAAGCCCCTTTTAAACAAGTGAAAACCAAGGCTTTAGAAGGGGGTTGGACCACTTGCCCATTTCTAAAGGGAAACAGACAGAACTAGGATTCAAATTCAAGGCAGTCTCACTTCAGACAAAGCTCTTACTCTTACCCAGCTTACTGTTCATTTGCTCTCTGCCCATCTGCAGTTGCTTAAGCAATAGCTTCGGTCTACATATTTCAAATCACCAAGTATCTTAAGATTTTATTACCCACACGACCCGGTTTAATTTCAAAATCCGGTTTAATTTCAAACCCCAACCATACAATATATGCATATATATGCAGAAAGGCTGAAGCAGTTTACAATTTACAGTAAGGTACAGTGTCTTTTATCTGATCACTTAAAATTTAAAAAATAAATCACTTAATTTCTTAAGCCAGGAATAAAAACAGCAAATATACAAATAACAACCAAAAAGATATATGAAACAGTAATCATGTTCAATTTTAACTTTAATAAAGAATTTATTGCAACTCTAATTTTAAACAAAAGAATATAGAAAAGTTTTTCCCCTTTCTTCTGGCTTCCTGACATCTGGCCTTCCTCTATTGTTTTCAAAAGCTGCCAGTATCCTGAGTTATACACAGATTATTTACTGCAACAGAAACTTACCCTGTGAAGCGTCACTGTGTGTTGTTCCCATATAGCTGTTTCCTCCATTACTGTGTTCTGATAAAGGAAAAGAAAAACAAATCATTTATCTTTTAAGAAACTGTCTTTAATAAAGTGAATGAGAACATCCAGCAAACAACTTAGCACACTGAAACACCAAAATTCGTACTATTAATGTTAGATACTCTGAAAGGAGCTTAATAATTATAGAAGGCTTTTTGTTTTTGTTGTAAGAGACAGGAAGCTACACACAGGAACTTCCTTTGTTTTTAACTTAATTTGGACAGATGCCTCTACATTTATTTCATGCCAGATGAAATCCGTATTCCAGCTAATTCTGAACTTTATACTTAACACCAGATAGAAAAGAAAAAAAGTTGGAATAGCATTATTTAAAATATCTAATGACACATAAAACATTTAAAAGCATTCCTTATGTGGTGCAAAGGAAGAAGTCAAATACCTCTGCACTCAGTAATTATACATATACATGTTACAGGAAAACAAATAAGACCATTTGATAGGTTTGGTCAACGGTTGCTTTAATATCACAGTTAAACACTACTGCTCCACCTAGTTTCAGTTTTACGACAGAATTATCTTCTCAAGCTTTGTTTATAACCCCAACAAAAAAATGCCTTTTCTAGTATACGTATAACGCACATACACGCATACACACATACACACACACAAGATCCAAAAAAAGAAAAGCAAATAAACAACTCCAAAAAACCCCCAAGAATCAACATCAAATAAAAGTGATGCAAGCTCCAATACAGGTACTACTCAAACCACAGTGTAGTTCAGTCCCACCTCCTGTCAAGAACCTCTTACTAGAGAGCAAAATAAATGACTATCCAAGGGATGAGTACTGAAGAATTCAAAATAAATTTCTTATAAATTGGGTTAATTACTCTTAGAGGCTTAAAGTAATTCAGTCTCTTTTAACATTATCATTCTATGGAATTGGCGTTCCTAAGAAATATAAATGTTCACAAACATTTTTTTTTAAAAAGGCTCTTTCAGAATTATCAAAAGGTAGTGTGGGAGAGGAGACTACTAACCATGATATTTTCAGAACATCACTCGTTACCCATCGTAATAAATGCCTGTTTCACAAGCGAGATCTGTTTTCTATTACACTGCTGTCATTAGTATCATGAGAATATGTCCATCAAGGTGCCATGGGCCTATTTTTCCTTTTCCACAGCAATTTTAATCGAAGATTAATGCCACTTCAGAAAACGAATCCCTATAAAGAGAACCTGCTTCCCTAAATTCAAAGCAACTAGATTAACTTTCCTGCCAGATGAATAGAGGAAGAAAAAGGATCTCTCTGTTCACTGCCATAGATAAAAACTGCCAACCTTACCAGCGTTTTGTTTCAATCTTCCAATCAAGTGCAGCAAAATCTCCCTTTAATGAGACCTCTGCTGGAAACAAAGTTGTTTTATTTTTTAACAAAAACTGACCAGGATTTATGTATTAAAAAAAATTCCTCCATCAGTGTGAAGCAATGATGATATGAGTAATTTCTGCTAAACATCAAGAGTCTTACTAAAATATACATGATAAAAATATCTGCAATAATTGCCAGTTTGTCCAATCTTAGCTGACTTAATTAAAAATGAGAACTGCTTGCACAGCTCTAAGCTCCTCTTCTTGATCCACTTCTTTAACCAGTAGCCTGCTTCACTGCTTTTTTAATCCCTTTCCTATCAGTGCACACTGAAATGATCTGATAGCTGGCAAGCGTCTGATAATATATTCTTTGGTATGAAACAGTTTATCATCCCCCTTGTGGTTTTAATGACCACCATAGTTTTCTATTTTATAAAAGAATATTAATCAAATGGGAAATTCATTTAATGTTGGGGGGAAAAGCAGGTTATGAACAAGCTTATACACTGTTATTCTAATTCTGTTTAAACATGAGTAGGAAAAGAAAGGCTGAAAGGATACACAAAACGTTAACATTGATCATCTTCAAAGTGAAGGGATTATGGGTGACATTTTTTCATCAGATATTTTCTTTTTGCTTTCCTTTCTCCATTCCCAATTCCCAATCAGAATAAATTGCCAAAGTATTTTAAACCACATTCATCAAATCCCATTTGAAACTTCAAATATCTATTTTTTATTTTATTTTTTTGTGTGTGTGTGAGGAAGACCAGGCCTGAGCTAACATTCGATATCAATCCTCCTCTTTTTTGCTGAGGAAGACTGGCCCTGGGCCAACATCCGAGTCCATCTTCCTCTACCCTACATGGGACGCCACCACAGCATGGTTTAACAAGCGGTGCATTGGTGCGCACCCGGGATCCGAACCGGCGGACCCTGGGCCGCCACAGCAGAGCACGCGCACTCAACTGCTTGCGCCACCAGGCTGGCCCCCTCAAATATCTATTTTTAACTCTGCTTTTATGAAAATCAAATAATATTTAAGATTATTTTATGTTTTATTGTTAATTATAAAAAGTATTCTTTGGGGCCGGCCCAGTGGCATAGTGGTTAAGTTTGCGCGCTCAGTTTCAGTGGCCCAGGGTTCGCGGGTTTGGATCCCGGGTGCAAACCTACGCACTGCTTATCAAGCCATGCTGTGGCAGGCATCCCACATACAAAGTGGAGGAAGATGGGCACAGTTGTTAGCCCAGGGTCAATCTTTCTCAGCAAAAAAAAAGAAGAGGACTGGCAAGGGATGTTAGCTCAGGGCTAATCTTCCTCACCAAAAAAAAAAAGTATTCTGTTACTAAGGGATCTATACATTAAGATCTTAATGTACAAACTTCTAGAGGAGTAAAATAAGAGAAATTTAAATTATTTTGTTTGTGTAAGTTAAGGGGAAAAAATAAAAATACTAAAGCAATTGTTCTCAATATTCCAATCAAAATTAATGTTTCTTCTTTGGAAAGATCAGAAAAGTGCACATCTCAACCAACTCAATGGCTTCCCCAAAAAGGGTAATATAATAGGTTCACTTCTGTGTTAAAGACAAACAGTCTTCTTAGCTCGATATTTTGGGAGAACAATGTACAAGGCGGCAATAGAGAATAAAACATCAAAAAGAGTGGTTAGTTAGGCTCTTGACCAGCACACTAAACCAATTTAATCCATAATATAAATGAGTTATTATGCCTTGCCAATCCTTATCACTTTGGGGAAAAAAACAAACAGAAGAATGTATTCCTAGTTTAAACCATAGACCATGCCGTCTCTCTCCACTCTCCAGTTTCCTTCAGTGACAAAAGCGGCAAAATTCTATCCATGGTTGTTTGCATAACCAGCAGGACTCAGGAGGAATTCTGAAGGAAATAAGGGATAAAGAGATGGGTGAACACAGATTTGTGATAATGCAAATACAGTAAAATACAACGGTAGAATCAGCTATCGGGATTCAAGTACCCATTGTAAAATTCTTTCACCTTTGCTATGTTTGAAAATGATCATAAAATGAGGGGCGGGCACCGATGCACCGCTTCTCAGGCCATGCTGAGGCCGCGTCCCACATACAGCAACTAGACGGATGTGCAGCTGTGACATACAACTATCTACTGGGGCTTTGGGGGAAAAGTAAATAAATAAATAAAATTATTAAAAAAAAAAAATGAGCTTCTTACAGTAAATCACTTAGAAATTGAAGGCTAAAATTGATATAAAAACATTTTTAGTACTAGTAAATTCATTAAGCATTATTTTCATGAGCACTACATAAAGACAAAATGCTCATTAATGACTGAGAATTTGGATACTTTATCAAAGTTGACAAAGGGGGGGGAGGTTTCCTTTGGAAGAATACCTAAGAAACCAGTGGCCTGGGGGCAAAGAAACAGAAAAACAGAAATGGGGCAGGGGAACGGGGGGGGGGGGGGGGGGGGACACGGGACACGGGACTGGACGGACGGACACCACGACGACATCGCCGAGAGACACACACACGACACCTTACTTTTTCACTGTGAGCCCTTTTGTAGTACTTTATCAAGTTCATCTATTACTTACTCAAATAAATGATTTTTGAAACTCAACATCTTTACTGTAAACTTGCTTACTTATCATTTTTCTTATTTAAAAAAAGCAGAATGCATAATTGCATAATTTGCACAAAGATCTCCCGGTAAATCAATACTCATTCCCAAAGCATTCAGCCTTGTGAGAGACCAAGTAAAAATTCTTATTCCTCTAAGCATGATTCCAGCATTATCATTCCCTAGTAACTTTGAAAGATGCTGTTAAATAGAAAATGAACTAGACCAGAAATACCGAGATCACCACCCAAATCTGCCATTAACTAGATACGCGACCTTAGTTTTCTTACCTATAAAATTAGGAAATTGGATGAAATTATCTCAAGTAAAAAGTCCTTTCCAGCTCCAAAATTCTATCAGGCTATAATTCCAATTGTAGTCCAAGTAAAATTCCAATTCCAAACAAGCTGCAAGTTCAATAATTAGTGAAGCACTGCAGGCACGAAGAGTGACTCAATTTGTGGCTACTGGATTCTGAGTTCTACCTACAACTCTAAGTCAGCATCAACTGACTAGAATCACAATTTCTGAAGAAGCAAAAAGCTGCATTTCAGTATCTGCCAACAGTTTGTTTGGTTTCTTTGTTCTAAGCTCCAGCTGGCAAAGACACTACTCAGATCACCAACTCCAAAGGGCTTCCTGCCAAAACTTCACATCCCAATTCTAGGCAGTTTCACTATCCTTTAGGGCTGATTACAGATCAAATAGGGTGAGACAGGAGGACACAAGAAGGGACGAGACAGGATGAACCCATAATTGGGAGAAGACCAAATCCCAACTAGAATAACTAAAGTGTTCTCCAAATGAAGGAAAATCTTAACTCTTTAACATTACCTAAATATGCAGCCAGATATATAGCCAGTTACATTTTACCATCCTTTGGGCTATAATTTTAAAAACAATCCTTTTACTCACTCATTCATTCAACAAACATTTATCAGATATGCTAAGTGCTGTGGATGCCAGAAATAGGTCCCTCTTCCTCTCTAGGGGCTCAAGGAGAAGACTTGTAACACTAGATAAATGGTGTAAGAGGTGTCAGGGAGGATGGAGCCGACTGACTCTGCCTGCTGTGAAGCTCGGAGTTCCTGAGAAAGCAACACAAGTTCAAGCTTGAAGGAGGACCAGGAAAAAAAGTGGGGAAAGACGTTTTGGAACAGCATGTCAGCAAGGTTATTGATGCTGCACATAAAGCTGGCTTTGGTATGGCTGAGTTGTAAAATTTGTAGAATAGGAAAAGGATAAAAGGAGAAGATGCAAAAAGGACCATCACAAAAGGCCTTGCACTGCAATGCTAAGGACTTTCAACACAGTGGGAAGACACTAAGGAACTTTAGGCAATCAAATGATATAGCCAGAACTCATTCTGAAGGCTGTTAAGTGGAAGATGAATTTGAGGCAGGGAAACCAGTTAGAAAGTTAAAGTGAAAAGGAGGGAGGAGTTAAACATGGCTGTTAGGTTTCTGAACTGGGTGGCTGAGTGAAAACGCAGGAAAAAGAAAAGATTACAAATCCAGTTTTAGACATCCTTAATTTAAGGTGCCTATGGAAATACCGAAGCAGAGACATAGGCAATAGGGAGCTGAAAATACAGGTTTGAGGATCAAGACTGAGATCTGGAGTAGATAAGGATCTAGGAGTAATCAACAAAGTAGTATTGAACACAAGAGAAAAGATCCAATTACCAAAGGACTAAGATGACTCTGTGGACTACAAATACTTAAAGGGAGGTGGGGGGAGGGGGAGGGAGGAAAAACCAAAGGAACTTGAGAAAGAACAGCCAGTGAGGAACTAATATAAAACATGATTTATTGTCCACAGAATACACCAAAACAAAATATAAAAATAGAAGATATTGTAAAAGAATACAATTTTCATATACTCTTTAAATTGTTGGATTCTTAAATATTACATCTAAACTAGTCTCTTCAGTACTCTCTCTTAAATAAAGCATGCTGACCACTCTTTCTTGATGACTTGTGATCCCCCCTTAGGAAAATCAAGTAGTAAAGGGAGGTGTTAACACTCTTTCTGGGTTCCTTCTGTGAGCAGAGCTGCTACTCTGAATTCTTCTGCCCTCCACAGTGTTCCTGTTTTGTTTTTTTCAGCTTTTTTCCAACCAAAATAGAAAGCAAGATCACCTATTGAAATGAGGTTGAGCCAGGAACTTGGGAAGTACAACCTAAGTTTTACTGAATAAAACAGATGACCCCTGCTCCTCCCTGAACTTTCAGTTAAGTATTTAATTTCAAATTGTGATCACTGCTATGCGAATGAAGTACAAAGAAAGAGACTAGTGTATGTGTTAGAAGGTGGGGAAAATATACATTTAGATTGATTGATCTGAAGGGCTGTTGTATAAACTCAAAATGCGGAAGTCCAAGAGGTAGTAAAAAAGATAAATCTAAAGTCAAATGTAAAGAGGTCTTAGAGACACTCAGGGATTCAACAAACTTCACAGATACAAGATAGCAAGTCACTAAGCGTAAGAATTAAAATAATGATCAAAATAACAGTGCAGTAACTTACTTTCAATAGTCAATATTGACCATCTCAATAGAAAGTAAGTAAATTTAGCATCCTACACCTCACTATACTCAACACCAGTTAAATTTTCAAACACTTTATTGTGTCCACCCTTTGGGTGACAATTTAGGAGACAAATGAGATGAAATGTTAAATAGAAATAGAAAAAATTAAGAAATATTAAGAAAAATAGAAAATATTAAGAGTTGGAAGGAAGACGTAAGTGGATACGGAAGTTTTTGATTGATCAAAGCTGGAGGTTCGCTTAAAATGTTAAAGTTCACAGATAAATCATTATATTTGATGCTGTTCTAAGATCAAAGTGAAAGAATATTAGCTTAAATAAGTTAACATTATATGCACATTAAACATGGAGAAATTTTCATCAGGTACAGTTACAGATACTCTAGAAAACTTTGAGGGCTCTCCAGTTATCAAAAAAAAAACTATTTTGGGCCAGCCCCGTGGCTTAGCGGTTAAGAGCGCGCGCTCCGCTGCTGGTGGCCCGGGTTTGGATCCCGGGCGCGCACTGACGCACCGCTTCTCTGGCCATGCTGAGGCCGCGTCCCACATACAGCAACTAGAAGGATGTGCAACTATGACATACAACTATCTACTGGGGCTTTGGGGGAAAATAAATAAATAAAAATTAAAATAAATAAATAAAACTATTTTTAGGTTGACATTTTCTAATGGCTGAAGATGGACAAAATCCCTTTCAAATTCTTTCCAAGTGGAAAGGGGAAAGGGAATAGGGTAGCAGGGATGACAAGGGAGTGATAGTTCTGAGTGTAACTTTTTGTGTAGCTCTGACTTTTAGAACAGCAGTAGTTTTTCATATCCTTCATATATCAAAAAAATAAACCATTAAAACCAATAAGGGGAGGCAGGATCCAAAATGGAATACAAACAGTAACAAATAAACCTAACTGTATTACAAATGAATAATATGACCACACTGAAGAAGGCAGGGAAGAAAAGCACCTAAGTAACTGTGGAAAACAGTATCTTGACTGAATGCTGTAAGGCCAAAGACTAAAAGAACTGTACCAAAATTCTGTAGCCTAGTTAGACTAAGTCTTTCTCCTGGGGGTATGGATAAAAATTTGAAACTATTTTGTGTGTATACTAGAACGATAAGTAAATACACTGTAGGTAATAAGAGCTGGGTTTCTACTGTTGGAGAAAAAAGTTATAAATAAGAAAAGGAGGGAGGCTAAAATGAACTCTACGATGTGAGATTGAAATCTGAGGTATCAGTGCAAACCTGTGATTTTAAATATATATACTGACAGGTACAGAAATGAAGTCACACAGATATTCATGGGTTAGTATACACACGGTTATTCTGAGCAAGCCTAGAAGCCAGAAAAACCCAACAGCGATGAGCACAGCTAGCAGAGAGAGCTGAATTTCCAAATACTATTCTCTAATAAAACGAACCAGGATTCCTTGGAGACGGGGTTGGTTCCAGGGTCGGGGCAGGGAAAATGCAGGATGAATCTGGAATATCATGTGGCACCAGAAATTAAGGAACTGCTCGAAAAAATACAGGGCTTTGTCAAAGAAACAGGAACCAACCTGAAGCAGCTTCTAAAGGCTAAGGCTGGAATAACCTAAGCAACACTTGAGCAACAAATTAAATAATGACAGTATTAGATTTTAACCCACAGAACAAAACAAGTATCCACAAGTCCATACTGACATAATCAAATAAATAAATGGGAAAGGGACAGTGCCACAAATTGTTGCAGATAAGATCCACCAATACATGCTAAAATTAGTGGGTGAAAGTTTGAGGAGTTAACAGGATTAGCATAGCCTCACATTATCTCTTCCAAAATATTTATCAATCACAAAAATACAGTAACTTTACAGCGGAGAAATGCCACGTTAACCAAGTGATCAAGGTAAACATCACCAAGGATAAGACATATCACCATCACGAACCCCTTAATATGATGCACCAAGGATGCAACATGGTTTTTTATACGGTATTCTTGCCAAAGATGCATCACCTTGTTCCAATGATGAGAAAACATTAGACAAACCAAACTGAGGAGCATTCTACAAAATAATTGATCAATTCTCTTCCTAAGTACAAAGGCCATAAAAGACAGAGGGAAGACTGAGGATCTGTAACAGATTCAAAGACACCAAAGAGAAAACAACTAAATGCAATTTGGAATCCTGGAACAGAAAAAGGAAAAACCGGGAAAATTCAAATACAATCTGTAGTTTAGTTAATATTATTGTATCAATGTTAAGTTCTTATCCTTTATAATTGTTTTATGGTTATGTAAAATGTAAGAGGAGTAGGATGAGGGATATAAAAGAATTCTAATATTTTTGCAACTTTTCTCTAAGTCTAACATTAATTCAAAATTAAAAAGTTTTAAAAAATCTTTTTGGTTTCTAAATAATAAGATATATGAAAAACCATGATACTTCCCAAACAAAGCACTCAATGAAAAACAGACCATATCTGTAGACTCAACTGACCACATTTCTTTAAAATCTGCCTCCTTACTTCACCTTAAATCCTAAAACTATTTTAAACAAATTACGAAATGTTTAAGGTAAAAAGGCAACAAGCAGCATTTCAAGCCTCACTTAGGCACACTCCATCAGGGAGCTCCTCCTGGTTCCAACCTTGAGGCTGGCAATCTTACCACTAAGGTGGCAGTAGTAATGGATCAAGATTCAATAAGAAGAGAGTAAATATACCAATTTTAATGTAAGCCACTTAGGTATTAAAACTTACGACTTTTCCCATACACAAAGAAGCAATATCATTTATTTTCATGTAGAATCAGGTTTTTAAAGTAACCTGCTAATATCTATCTAACCAACATAGTATTCATATCCAGAATATACAGAGAATTCCCATCAATAAAGACAGACAGCCTAATAGAAAAGATGGACTAAGGGCTTGAAAAAGCACTTTACAAAAGAGGATATCGAAATGTCCACTAAATATGTGGGAAAGGTGCTCAACTTCAACAGGTTAGTACAAATTAAAAACACAATGAAATGGTACTACACACCCACACAATAAGCTATATGAAAAAGAACATATGGAGTGTTAGTGAACCATCTAATCAGAACTCACTACTCATAGGAGTGTAAACTGGTATAACTGCTTTGGAAAGCTGTCAATAATAATCATACTCTATGATCACTCAACAGAAATGTGTACATACATTCATTACAAGAATGTTCACAAAAGCACTATTCTTAATAGCCAAAAACCAGAAATAATCTGAATGCCCATCAACAATAAAATGGAAAACTATGCAACATTCATTCAATGGAATATTATGCAGCCACGAAATGAATAAACTATAACTATACAAACCAGTATGGATGAATCTCACAACACCGTTTAATGTCAAACAAAAGAAGCCAGACATAAGAACACACACTGTATGTCTCCATTTGAGTTAATAAGAGGTAAAATTCAAAAACACACTGCAAAAGAAAAACTCTCAGAGGGGAACTAGCCCTACCAAGTTAAGGCCTCTTAATTAAGACACACCATAAGGCCTCTACAATTAAAGTGTGGTACTGGTGCATGAGTGGACAGACAGACCAGTGGAATAGAATGGAAAAACCAGAAAGAGACCCCAAAACATACAGAAAATTAGTATATGAGAAAGGTAACATCTCAAATTACTGGAGTAAAGATGCACTTTTTAACAAATCCTGCTGGAACAACTGAGTCATTTGGAAAAAGCATAACATTAGATCTGTATCTCACCATGCAGAAGAATAAATTCAAAATGAATTAGGGATCTAAATGTAAAAAATAAAACCATACAAGTACTAGAAGAAAACTTAAGTGAATTCCTCTTTAATGTTGGTGTAGGGAAAGGCTTTCTAACCATAACTCAAAGTCTAAGGAAATAAAACAAATTTAAGTACATAAAAAATAAAAAATGTCTGCATGACCAAAAAGCAAACACCAAAACAAAACACCATAAACAAAGTCTTAAGATAACTCACAACCTAGGAGAAAATATTTGCAAGATATACCACAGAGGGCCAACACGTAATACATAAAGAAATAAAAAAACTGCTGAGAAAAGAACAAAAAAGCCAAAAGAAAAATGGGAGAAAGACAGATACTTCACAAAAAAGGTATTAAAACGGCCTTCAAATATTTGAACAGTGTTTCAACTCACTCGTAATTAGACAAATGCAAATTAAAATACACCAAGATGCCACATGTCTCACCTGTCAAACTGGCAAAAATTAAAAAGCATGACAACACAGTCTGTTGGCAAGTCTGTGAGGATACATTCACTCTTCTACATTTTTAGTGGAAATATAAATTAGTACTGCCTTTCTGGAGGGAAATTTAGCAATACCTAATAAAACTAAACATGTACTTATCTTCTGACCCAGAGATTCCACTTCCAAGAAATCTACCCTGAAGATATACCTCCAACAACGTGAATATACATATATACAAGTTATTCATTGTAGCAATGTTTATAATTGCAAATACTGGCAACAATCTAAATGACCAAATATGGGAGAGTGGATGGACAGAATATGGTACATCCACATAATGGAATATTATGTAGCTATAAAAATGATGAAGGTCTCACAATGTCAAGGACATACCTTTAAGTGAATAAAGCAAAGTGCAAGAATATCTATAGTATGCTATCCTTCATGTAAGAAAGTAGGGAATATTAGATTATATACATGTATCTGCTCATGTGTACAAAAGAAATAACACAAATGGTAAATCAGAAACTAAAGAAATTAATTATTTATAGGGTAAGTAGGAAAGGGGTGGAAAGGAGGAAAAAATGGGTTTGGAGTAGTAGGAATGAGGAAAGAATGACATTTCTGAGCATACTATTTCTGCAGAGCTGTGAACTACAGTAATGTTTCACATACCCCAACGTAACAAATAAGTAATTAGAGTCAACCAGGATGTGGTGGTGGTCTTGGTGATGGGACCCAAAACGAAATACAAACAGTAACAAATAAACCTATCTATTACAAATGAATACCACAACTGAAGAGGATGGGACAGAAAAACACTAAGTAACTGGAAAACAATATTCTGACTAGATACTTTATTAAGACAAAAAGAACAAAAATACTGTACTCTAGTTAGTCCATTTGTTTCTCACAGGGGTAGGATGGGTTAACAATCCTGTAACTGCTTTAAGGGTATATCATCTGGATTAAACAAATAAGTGAACATATTGTAGATAATGAGCTGATTTCTCACTGTCAGAAAAAGAAGTTACGAAAAAGGGGGAAGGCTAGAACGAAACATGTTGGATTGGAATCAAGGTATTCACATAAACTCATGGTTTTAAATATATGTACAGATAGCTAGATATAAGAGGAAAAGGGGGCAGCTCTTCCTTACAGAGGAATTCCAATTAATGAATGTAGACGGAATGAAAGAAATACAAAATCACTACTAGAGAAAAAACATAGTAATAATTGGTGCAGGCAAGATCAACCAATATAATCAGTGGGCAAAAGTTTGAGGAGAAACAATCTCAAAGTAGTATCTTGCCGAAGATATTTATCAACTACAAAGGGAAAAATAGTTAAGTACCTCACCAAGCGATCAAGGTTAATGTCATCAGTAATAAGACATAAAAATCACATACCTTCTCCTAATATGATGCACTGAGAAAGACACAC
Organism: Diceros bicornis minor; assembly: GCF_020826845.1. Taxonomy (NCBI): domain Eukaryota; kingdom Metazoa; phylum Chordata; class Mammalia; order Perissodactyla; family Rhinocerotidae; genus Diceros; species Diceros bicornis. The sequence goes on from NC_080744.1 coordinate 79,683,559, forward strand.
CATCACGTCTGCGGTATCCTTCTCAAAAATGCATAAATCTAATCATGATATGGCATCGGACAAACCCAAACCGAAAGAAGCATTCTAAAAAATAACAGTGTTCACTGAAAGTGTCACTGGTCCTAAAAGACAAGGAAAGACTGAGAAACTGGAGGAACTGTCACAGTTAAAATGATAATATTTGGGATATATGCACAAAATAAAACATTAAAATTAATTTCACCTGTTTATTTCTAACTTTTTTGTGTGGCTAATAAAAACTTTTAATTACCTATGTGGTTCACATGATATTTCTATTAGACAGAACTGTTGCTCTAGCTCTAATGTCCAATTTACAGGAAACACAGAGGGCAAAGAAACATTGTAACCACCACAGGGAAGCAAGCACCAAAATCCAGACTAAGAAATTCTACAGGACAAACAAGCCTGCTCCTCACCAGTAAAACTGCAAGCTGGGCAGGGAGAACAGAGACAGAGAGAGATGGGGAAACCTTATAGTCCTAAGAGATTTAGGAGACATGCGAAACAATCACAATGGGAGGACCATATTTGGACCTGATCTTTAAAAAACATATTAAAAAAGGAAAGTTGGTATTTAAGACAATTAGAAACTTTACATTGACTGAATGTTGGATTTTGGATTTAGAATTTATTTCTGAAATGTGCTAATGGTAATATAGTTATTTTTTTTAAAAAAAAAGGGTTCACGACTAAATATATAATCACAGGCTTAAATAAGTACAAAGGAAAGAAAAACAGTGCCATGAGAGGAACTCAAACCGGAACCTGGCAGGAAGTTCAGTACCTGCTAGAAACTAAAAGGAGGACAGCATAGTTTGAGAACAGAGACCAAGGAGAAGAAAGAAGCAAGGCGAGGCTAGAAGGGGTAGGCAGGGGCCAAATAAGCCAGTAGGAGCTTACTGACCATGTCATGGATTTTGGTCTTTTACTTCTAAAGGTAATAAGAAGCCTAAGAGTCTTAGGATGAGTGTGTATGTTGGGGCACCGGGTGGGGGTGGGGGGGACGGACTAATCCAACTTGGATTTTGAAAAGACCATTTCAGAAAAACAGATTGTAAGGGGGAAGAAGGGATATGACAGTATTAGGAGGCTAATACAGGAATACAGAGAGATTATAACGTGTATATGTGTATATATGTGTTGGGGGGGTGAGGTGATGTAAATGGTAGAAAGTACAGATGAAACAAGTAAAAGGATATGAGGTGCTCAGGAGGTAAAAACTGAAGAAAATTTGTTAATCAATCATTCACCATACTGGATGAATGTCCCAACTGAGCCAGGTGCCCTGGATTTGCAATAGTCTTTAATCTCTATTTCCTAATCCATCAGACTAAAGACTGCATCTCTTACTTAACGCTATTATAATAAATTTTCAAAAGTATCTCAGGAGCTCAAGGACTTTCTCTGAAACCACAGCACATCTTGCTGAGCTGGGACTCCTGACCTACAGGCCAACCTTTGTCTAAGATCAAATAAAAAAATATATACATACATACATGCATGCATACATAAATTAAGTAAATGTTTATATAAGCACACACACACACAAAAAACCCCATAATTCTTATATGCCTCTTCTCTGATATTGAGATGGGCTTCATTTAAAATATAGAGTTCACATAAAAGTTTACTGTGTGCTGGGCACTGTGCTGAGTGCCTAAACACTCTGAAATGGGTACTGTTATCATAATCTGTATTTTTACAGATGAGAAAACCGCTATTAAGTAGTAGATCCAAAATTCAGATTCCAGAGCCTAAACTCATGTAGTAAAGTGATAAAGACTCAGGGTTATTCAATGAGAACCTTTTCAGTCCTTATATTACTTGACCTCTCTCTGTGCAGGATCTGGCCTGCCAACAGACAGGTCCCTCTCTTGAAACTCTCTTCCCTTGCTGGCCTTTCTCTGTGCCACTACACTCAGACTACATTCAAATTAAGGACTTCTATTCATCAGAAGACCATTAAGAGAACCACAGGTTGGAAAATATACCTATAATACATACAATCAACTGGCTTTTATCCAAAAAATATGAAGCAAATCAATAAGAAAAAAATAATCCCAAAGAAAAGTAGACAAAGACTTGAACAGGGCACAAACATGAAAAGTTATTCATCCTCACCTAGTCAAAGAAACGCAAATTAAAACTACAATGAGACTGTACTAAAGACCAACCAGAAAGGCTAAAATTAAAGTGTCTGATAATACCAAGTACTGGTAAAAATGCAGATCAACAGAAACCCTCATTCACTGATGATGAAGAGTGCAAACTGGTACAACCTCTTTTGGGAAGATATGATCTACTAAAGCTGAAGATACACTAAACAATCCAGCAGCAATTCCATCCCTAACTACATATCTTAGAGAAATATGTGCACACGTTCACCAAGAGACATGTACAAGTCTCTCATGGAAGCATTATTCTTAGTAGCCAAAATTAGGAAGTAACCAAAACGTCCATCAACAGTAGAATAAATAAACTGTAGTATATTCATACAATAGAATACCATACAGCAATGAAGATAAATGAATTCATATGCAACAATATACGAATCTTAAAAACATAAAGTCAGACTAGTGGTTGCGGGCGGGGGGGGGGAGGGTGTTGTTAGGAAGATCATAACATAAGAATCTTATGGTCAGGACAGTGCCTACCTTAGCAAAGTAATTTTATTAGGAAAAGGCAAGGGGGGAAGCTTCTGAGGAGCTGGCAATATTCTATTCCTTGACCTGGATGGTGTTTACGTGGGTGTTCACTTTGCAATAATTCATGAATGTACATATGCTTTATGTATTTTTATATAGGTATTATATTTCACAATAAAAAGGTATAAAAACGAAATCAGCTGGCAACACTTAAGTCAAGGTAATTTCCAAAAATTCTGGATTTACAACCTGTTTTGAAAAACCGGAAGATCTGGCTTGCCTTCCTCCATGCCAATCAGCAATCAGCTAGAGCTGAGCAATAGCTACTTCCTTTACATCAGACTGTGCTCTCTGACTGCCACAGTCCCCTCTCTTCCGGCTTTCATGATTCATGCTACTTGTCTGGTCTAAGACTCACCTAACACCATTCCACACTTGTCTCCCTGACACTCCTTTAGAACACATGAACGTATAAGCAGTTCCATGTATGAAGTACAAAGCATAGAACCAGGTGTGCGATTAGCTGGAGCAAGTAAATTTAACCTTAGATTCCTCACCTATAAAACACAGATAAGAGTAGTACCTACCAGAGTTAAGACTAAATGAGATAATGTACATAAAACACTTAGCTTAGCACTTGCCACAGAATCAACACTCAATATTACGGGGCTATTATTTATTAACATACATTTATCATATTTAAAACTAGCATGTAAATCTACTTGCCACAGCCACTGTCTTCTGATTTTACAGGAAATACAGCATCAAAATATGGGTTGGTATATGTATATTTAATTAAATACTCCAACACTTATCACTTAAAAAAAAAAAACAATCAATGGATCTTCCAAAGTTCCTTTACATGATACCATTGGGAAAGATTTCCTACAATTATACTTTGAAAAGTAGACTTGTGTTTACTTGTTTTTGTCCAAAGCATGTATTTCTCCTGATTGTGGCTTTTCCTGGTCTGATCAGAGTCAAGTAAATGGATACCTACAAAAATATACTTTAAGATGATGGATTTTAAGACCTTAGTCATAAAATGCCCTCAAAATTAAAGCTGACTTTTCAAGGTAAACATCCATATGAACACCAAAAGCAGCTTAGTATCTTTCACACAGTTGATAGTGCTCCAATGAATAGCTAACATGCTTATCTAATTCTTGCCCCTCAGAGAGGTATACAATATTTTCCTCCAAAAAAAACAGGCTAATTCAAACCATTTTTTCCTGAAGCCAATTTGGCAGTAAGCCCTCATACAATGGAGTACGATGAATTTCATCCATGAATACAATGAAAACTAATGAACTACAGTTACTCACAACATCGTTTATCTCACAAACACAATGTTGAGCACAAGAAGCCATACACAACAGAATCCACACTGGAAGAACCTGTTTGTGTAAAGTTCACAGGCAAAACTACAGTGTTTACAGAATGCATAATTAAGTGGTAAAATTATAAAGAAAAACTAGAAAATGAGTACCATAGAAGACAAAATAGTTGTCATCTTTGGGGAAAGGAGGCTATGATCCAGAAATGGCATGTTGGGGATTCTAGCACTTATCATCATGTACAGTAATTTATATGTTGCTTTCTGCCCACATCATTAAAATGCTCCACGCGTACAGAGACATGATTACTGCTCTATCTCCAGCACCTACAACAGTGCCTGGTACATACTAGGTTTGCAATAAGTATCTGTTGAATGTAGAATACAGTTTCAAAAATCCAAATTGTTACATATTTCACAGCTTGTTAGACCTAAATATAACAGTAACAGCTAGCATATTGTCCATTTCCATGTCAGTATATTCAAGGAGTTATAAGTAAATTCTAATTAAACCTTTTTCTCTTATTGAGATACTTTTACAACACACATGCATGCAACACTTACACGGATGTATCTGGATTCATTAAAAAAAAAAAAATTAACAAGGAGGGACCAGCCCCGTGGTTTAGCGGTTAAGTGCGCGGGCTCCGCTGCTGGCGGCCCGGGTTCGGATCCCGGGCGCGCACCGATGCACCTCTTCTCCGGCCATGCTGAGGCCGCGTCCCACATACAGCAACTAGAAGGATGTGCAACTATGACATACAACTATCTACTGGGGCTTTGGGGAAGATAAAAAGAGAGGAGGATTGGCAATATACGTTAGTTCAGAGACGGTCTTCCTCAGCAAAAAGAGGAGGATTAGCATGGATGTTAGCTCAGGGCTGATCTCCCTCACATACACAAAAAAAAATTAACAAGGAAAAACGCAAAAACTCATGTGTTACAGCAAGCCCAGGCTCTAGACGTGACTCTACCATTTTCCCCTACCAAAAGAAGCACACCAGAATGCCATGTTATTATAAGATGACCATAAGTGTGCTCATATTTATTCTTTAAGAGTAAACAATACAAATTCTTTGGATCTTAAAAATGAATTACAGATTTCACAACTTATTATTACAGTATAGAGCAGATGGAAACTATAAGCTTCTAAAAGACAGGGATCCAAAACAAAATGTGCTCAATTAATGCTAGCTGAACTAACAAAAAGAATTAGTCATTACTGATATCCTCCTGAATTTTAGAATTATGTACTGAATTAAAAGAGCTAATCATAGAACTTAATTCAGTCATCAGAAACTATTGTACAAACCCCCAAGATTACTAGTGACAATTCCAAAAGAGTAAAAATTCCTAAGATAACCAAGAAAAAAAAATGAACTTTCACTCCTTGGGAATGTACACTATTTTAAAAAACAAAAACAAAAAATATTTCAGCAAATCAAAAAAAAATTTTTTAATAAAGCCAGGTATATGCTAATCTTATGTTCTTAACTACTATCCACGCAACGTAATATTTGCTCCTGTTTTCACCTCCCTGCTGGGCAGGATCAAGTAGAATGATTGAGGTCATTCATCAGTCATCTCACTTCCCAGCATTCTGCTAGCATGAAAGAGTTAGACTGTTCTCATATAACAGAAATGTGCCTACAACACAAACTAATAAAAACTCATCTTTTGATCAATCCCAAAATGAAGGGCCATCTGAGATTCAGTATTTAAGACTATATGTATAACAGTCAGGGCTTTGTTATTAAATCTCAAATGGTATGTTTCATGGTACAAATTTTGGCAACGTTGGTTTTCTCATGTTCTAAAGCAGTGCTCTGTGGTATAGTCAATTATTCAGCGCCCATTATTTTCATCCATTTTTAGGACATAAAATGAAATTCCCTACCTATGTACTCACCACATACTTCTCATTATTAAGAATTTATCTCTTTAAGAAGGAATGGAAATAAAGCACCTGGCTAACCCATAAAGGAGCAACCTGAAGCCACTCTTCTCTGCAATAAATAAATTAAGAAGCACTCTAGGTCAGAGATAGCAAAAGGCCTATTTTTATCACTGGCTTATATGGAAATACTATTCTGAAACACTTAAGCCAATTTTAGATTAAATTTAAAACTCAGTAAACTATCCTAAGGTCTATCTCTTCCTACAAGATTAGAAGTTGTCCTTTTTTAAGATTGTCTTTCAAAACTCAGAGATGCAAAGCAAGTTCTAGTCAAATAGTTCAGAAACACTGTACCAGACATAAACAACTATCTTATAATCTTATATAACATTTGATCAAAAACTTCACTAATAAAATATAACTTTGCTCATTCCACTAACTTGTCTTCAGCCACTACAATGCTCAGTCAGTCCTTGACACTGAGTGTGTGTATAATGTGTGTACACAAGCCGGGACTGAGCTGTGAAGGAGCAGGCACTACACACGAATTTATAGCTGGACTCATGGTCTTTCAGTAGATTGACCTTTATCATGACAGGGCTACATCAAGAAACAGGATTATATTTCCAAATTTTTCACCAAAATTATTATTTTTAAATACATTTTCCCTAGCAGCATGGTGATCTGTCTTATTTATACTCAGTTTTATTCTCAGAACTGTACTAAGTTTACATTTGGTCTCTAAATAGAAAAAAGATTAAAAAGCAAGTAAAAGTCAGAGCCAGTACATTGTTTCCAGGATTGAAAAAAAAAAAAAAAAAAGAGTGAAACTACTGTAACCTTTTTCCTTCAAACCAAACAGGATATGGTAAAATATACTAACATTATAGCCCTCAAAGCCACAGATTGGTTTCAATCTCATTATTTGGTAGTGTGGATGGCTAACCTCTATCACTCAATGACGACAATCAATGGGCAGCATAAGTCTTTCTTGAACATAAAATAAAAGTTAACTTTGCAAGTTCCTATCAAGAAAACATCAGTATTTAAAACAAGAAAAGGAAAAAAAGAGTCTTTCCTAACAGTGTAGTGCAATTTGCACCATTACACAACCTGGGAGAAAAAGCACTGTATAATTTGAAGAGTAACTGTCTTATGGGGCTGTCCTAAAATGAACTTAAGAGTGATAAACATAGGACTATCAGCCAAGTACATACATAACAATTTTAACCATGAATGTCTAAAATGCCAAACACGCTAACATAAAAAATTAAAACCCTTTGACTTAAATATTATAAATATATTTTTAGTGAAAAGTAAGTATTGTACAAACTTAGCAGGTCCAGAAAAATATTACTACAGCAGAGTTCATTAAAAGTTGGCAGACACAATCAAGTGAATTCTCATAAAGCGTACTGAGTTGTTAGTTTACCTTTGAAGCAATATGAAGCAAATATACAGTGATCAGTAAGTATTAAAATTAAAACTACATTATAATAGCCATTCAGGACACAATTTCTCCCTATGAAGACTAATTTTATAATTAGTTTTGTTCATTAATTTAGCTATTTTCTACAGTCCTTAACTTTCAAATGTTCAGCTATTAAGAAAAGTCCAGTGTGCCTTACTTGATATAATAAATCGATTCCTGAGAAGTGGTGTAAATAATTATCATACTAAACTATACTATAATTTTAGAGATAATCACCTGAAAAAAATACTGTTCCTGAGATATAATATAAACTTTTAAACAGCAAAATCTAATAAGTACAATTTTAAATTTTATTGCTATCTCCACAGTGAAACAGCATGAAAATCTAGAAGCCACTGCACTTTCTTCACCACTTTCTGTGATTCAACCAACGGAAATGTTCCTAATAGTTATTCATATCATTTTCTTATATAATTAAATAATTCCTTGAAAGACACAGAACCACCCTCAAATTCCTGTTTTCAACTTTTAAATAATTTTATATCAGGTACACTAGTAATTCTGTTTGCAAATTCAGATGTATATCACACATATAAAAACCTTTTCCTTTATTACTTCTTAAACTAATATCATGCAGAGAGAAGCCCTTTCCAACTCAGATATTTTTTTTTTAAAGTATCCTACACTTTTTTCTAGTATTTGGTGATTTATCTTATTTGCTCTTTTTCAAACATTTCATTTGGATTTTTTATTTTTGCCTATGGCCTAAGGCAGAAAACTAACATTAAAAAAAAAAAAGGATAACCACCAGTCCCAGCACTATTTATCGAACAACCTATCCTTTCTCCAATAATCTGCAATGTTACTTTTATCATATACTGCTAATTTTCTATAAAGTAGGGATAACAGTAGTGCTCACTCAAAGGGTTACTCTAAGCAGTCAGTCAGTTAATTCACGTGAAGCACTTAGAACAATACCTGACACACATTAAATGCTGACGGTCATAATCACTAAAAGCTCATAAATACACAGATGTTTCTGAACTCTGTGGTTCCAGTGTCTACTCCTGAGCTAACAGACTGCTTTATATTACTTTGAATTTATAACACATTAGGCTTTCTGATAGAGTCTTCTTGTTCCACAAATTTGTGGCTATCAGTCATTTATTTTATCAGATAAACTTTCTCATCAATATATCAAGTTTTCTACAATACCACACTGGGATTCTATCTCATTTAAACACCAACTCGAAGAAATCTGGTGTATTCCACAATATTGACTCTCCGCATCCTGAAAGTATGTTTCCTCATTTCATTTATTCAGGTTTTATTTTATGTGCCTCTTTAAAATTCAGGTAATTTACCAACAATTGTTTTATTTATTCCTAGGTACAATCTTTTTGGAGAAAGATTTAGTGGCATATCAGAATTTTAAATGCACATACCCTTTGAATTTGACACTATATAAGTGCACAGATATAAAAATATAAGGCTACTTATTATAATAGCAAAATCCTGGAAACAAATTAAATGTCTATCAATAAAGTAATGATGATCTGCAGCATATTCATGGGATGGAAAACTTTTCAACCATTACAAAGAATATAGAATCAAACGTATTGGCTTAGAGAAGAGTTCTACAAACTATCATGCTAAAAACAAAATAGCAAGCTGCAAAATTACTGTTTTTTTTTTTTTTTAACTAAGGTGGGGGAAACAAAAGTATCATATGTAAGGTACTGGCTCTTAGCAAGCATTTTAATCACCTTAAAAAATTAAATGTGACTTAAGGAAACAGTTGGTTGAATATTATTTCATTTCACCTACTTTTTACAGCCTGCTTTGCTCTACATAACATTTCGCGGTGGCCCCATAATACAGCATTTGGGGAAAAAAAGCTTTCAACTCACATTTTACTTATATTTAAGAATGCAAACGTCCCCACAATATAACATTTAACTAGTGATGTTTTTCAATATGCCATAAAATCTCAATACCATAATTCAGGAGGAAAAGTATTACTCCTTCTAAATCATGTTACTATGTTAATCTATTGAAAACTTACTCTCTCCATACTTGAAATAACCTTTTAAAGGTGTGCTGTCTTGGATATCAAGTGCAGAGATCACACTTTAGGAACAAAGTGACACTCTGTGTAATATGGAAACAAAGCCTTTCTTCCTAGGAAAGGTAGCCCCAGAAAAGGTAAATAATGTGACCTTATTTTAAAATCAAATCAAGTTTTTGCCTTTTACTTTAAATCTTTAGATCAAGCTTTATCTTTAGATTGTTCTTCATCAGTGTAAGGTCAAAAAGGCACACATGAAAGTTTCCTTAAGAAAGAACACTGCATTCCTTAGAAAGAATCAATTCACTACTAAATGTAACAACTAACTTCACTTCAGGGCTATATTATACCTGCTCCCAGGTGCTATGAATAACATTTCAAACAAAAAAATAAATACGTAAAACCACTACCTGCCTAAGTACTTCGATACTATTTGTACACTGATTTTTAAAGGGGCAGATTTTTACTCTTCACATTTCTGTATCCCTGTAATTGTTTAAAAGAGCTGGTACTATTCTATGACGACAAAGGTTAAAATGTACAAAAGGAGAGGAGGATGTTAACTGATTTTCAGGAACTTCAGCCTTTTAACGTAATACACAAGTTGGTTTCAACGCACATGGAAAAACTGATAGGAAAAAGTCTTACTTGTTTGCTGAAACCACAAGTCTTCGCTAATTATTTTTTAGAGTTCATCTTATTGTCTATTTGTAGGGGATTTTGTGTTACTTTTGAAAGTCTAATTCAAATTAAACTATTAAAAAGTGTTAAGGTATTAGTTTCTTCAACGTCACCTTAAATAAATAATACAGCTTGAAGAAAAATCCGACCTATTCCACACAGGCTGAGTGTTTTGCTGTCTCAATGTCTTATCGCTGGCGCGCGCATACCACGGAGAGTGACATCAGATCGAAACTACACGGTTTCGCCGGGGACCAACCACTCCTCCGAAGACAGCAGCCACCGGCCACAAACCCCGACTCCGGCTCGCCGCAGGCTCCCGCCTGGCGCCCGCACAACCCCGCGCCGAGTTTCCCGGCGCGGGACCTGTTGCGCATCCCCGCCCACCCCGAGCCGGAGCCAGGCACCGACGCCGGCAGCGATGCACCTGCCCGGGACTGCGGCTCCGCGCGCCCCGCCGCCCCCTCCTCCGGCCCGCGCGGCCCCCGGCCGTCCCCGCCAGCCGCCTGCCGGTCCCTGGCCCCCGCCTGCCCACCCACCGCCGCCGCCACCGGAGCCCAGACAGCTGCCCGCGGGGAGGAGGGCGGGGCGAGGGCCCGACGCCGGAGGCCGGCCGCGCTCGCTTGGGATCGGCCCTGGCGGCCACGGAGCGGCTCACCTTGGCGGCCGCGGCTCTGGCGGACATCTTGTCTCTCTCCAGCGCCGCGCGAGGCTCCTCGGACCCGAAACTCCCCGACACCAGCCCGCCGGCTCCTCACGCCACAGCTCAGATAAACATCTCCCAGAGCTAGCGGGGCTGGGGGCGGGGGCGGACTGAGAGGCCCGGCCCACGGGGAGGGGACTCAACTCGGACAAAAGTCCGGGAAGCGCCCGCCCGCCTGCCCCGCCCGGGGCTTCTCCACTGGGCGCGCCTGGCCGGCGCCTCCCTCCGAGTGCGGCCACCCGCTTGGCCTCCTGAAGCTCTCCCAGCCCGGCCACGACGGCCCCGCCCGCTCGTCACGCGACAGCACCGGGGGCCTCCGGCCGTCCCCGCAGCCCGCCCGGTGGCTCCTCGGAAGCCGGTTTCCGTACGTAACTTCCCTGGAACCAGCCGCGAGGAAAGGACGTGCAGTCGGCGGGCTGAGCCGGCGCCGGCAACTGCGGGAGGCCACGCAAACCTACCGGCCCGGCCGGGCCCACTGAGCATGCCTGGCTGGGCGGGGGCGGGGCCGAGGTGGGGGCGGGGCCCAGGAGGGGCGGGGCAGGACGAGCAGCCCGGATCCCGTTTTCCTCCCGGGGTCCGACCCCAGTCGCGGAAGGAAAAGCCCAGTTTCCGAAGCAACTTGAAGGCAAAGTTTCCGCTGGCGTGCGAGGCTTCCTGTTTGTTTTTATCAAAGGTCCGGCAGAAACCACCCCCCAGGAGAAGGCTCCTGTGTACCAAACCTTTTTGGACTTCTCACAGACTTGTCCACTTGCCCCTCAACAAGCCACGCTGGATTAGCCCCACGAGGAGGGCGGCTAGAAAGGCTGGCACAGCAAATACCTGACAGTCGTTTCCTGAACTTGGTAAATATCGATGCTCACAGCTGGACTACATGCCTGGGCCTTGCTGCCCCATTGAAGGCAGCATGCGTTTTTCTGTAAAGCACGTCCTGGCTTTCGTCTCTGGGGAGCGCCTAACTAAAACTGGTAATGAAGTCATGGGCATTCCCGGGCAAGAAGGCTGAGAAATACCCAGGAGACCTGTGGTATCTTGGCCCACCCACATCAGGCCTCAAGATATATCCAAAGTCTCTTGTCGCGCCCATCTAGACAGGGATCTCAAAAGTATACTTTTGGCATCAAATGCTGAAATTCTTAGTAGTGAGTGACAGAGTCAGGCTGCCTTGCATTTCTAAACCCAGCTCCTCCAGCTCACGGTGGGCAGGACAGGATGCAAAGACGTGCAGTCCACGGTCCAGTTTAATCAGCCACGACACAAACTTCCCAGAACGCTGAAGCCTTGCTAAACGCCAAGGAACACGTAAAAAACCATTCCCAGCCTCATTATTCCACACTTTGTAAAATGCAAAGCTCTCCACAAATGTAAGGAATTCTTAGTAACATTAAATGATAAAAGTACCTGGTATAGTGCCACAAAAGAGACAAAAAAAATGGAAAAAAACATAAACATCAAGTTTTAAATGATGGTTTTCTCTTTAGAATTCAACTGTATGAAAAGGTCAAACAACCAACAAATATCCGTATATCATACATAAAGATCAATTAAGATTTCAGAGTAAAGTGCCATGTATTTTGCAACCTGAAGCTAACTGAACTTGAAAAAAGCACTCTGCAAATCAAACCCTTATTCTTTTCTTTCCTTTTTCCCCCCTGCATAGAAATGGTCGAAGTCACTTTTGTTTTCATGTCATGTTGTGTGTAACTTTTTTGTTTTTGGACAAAGTATTATTTATTCTTTTATAAATTGTAACTAAAATTTTCTTATGAGCAAACAGTTTTAAAAAAATTTGGGAGATTATTTTTCATTCTAAAAGGTGGTTTTGGAAGACCTTTCCCATTATCTGTATTACTCTTACCAGTTAATAAGCTGTGCAATCAGCATAACCTGCCTAGAACTAGGTATAGTGTCTTTAACAGCACCTAAACCTTGAGAGAATATCTACAAATGTGCTGAAACCTTTCCTTTTTTCTCATTTGTCACTTTTCATCAAGTCTCCCAAATATAATTTAAATGCTAGATTATAATGATTTGTCGAAAATCTAATGTATTACAGTTTTAGCATATTTTACTTTTGCCATGGTTTAAAAAATAATGAAATCAAGCAAACAAATTTCACCTTGGGAATCCTCTCTATGCTTTGAAAATTGCATTAATAAAAATATTTCAATGAATAATAGTATCCTTTAAAAATTTTTCAATGGTAATTAAAATATCTAAATTAAACTGTATAATGTATGTTTTATATATCTTCTTTTTTCCAAAGAAACAAGAGAAGGTTTTTGTCATTTGTAAAAATAAAGGTAAAACACCGTTGTCAAGAATTAAAAACACACCTCCATCCCTACAGTTTATTTTTGGGGAGATGCTTTGATAAGAAGTGGAAAGCATAAAGCATAATCTCAGATAGTTGCCCATTTAACAATGAAGAGTTTATCCACTGAACACCAAAAAAATGTTCAAATTATACCACAACTTTAATGCTTACATATGAATGTGATTATAACTCCTCTAGATCGATCAGAGGGGAAGAAATACAAGCAAATTTGAGATTCTCATTTAGAGTTACAGTAAAGTTTAAGGATCTCTTTCAGTTGCACAGATTATTTTATTTCTGATCATCTAATGCAAACTGAACAGGAAACTAAAAAACTACAACACTTACAAAGACAACTTCCTGTGGGATTTTTGGTGTCTGTGGCTTAGAATGAAAAAAACACTGTGTATGCAAAATCTTTATAAATCTTAGAACCATTTATTAAAACAGCCTTGGCCAAATGAACAATTATACCCACACCCATATTTTACATACGTATATTTATGTTTCCATTACAAAAAATATCCTTAGAAAAGCGTATTTATGTTATTTGTGGTATGAGCTGTGAGTTTATGGGTGAAATGCAAAGAGGAAGTATTATGGCACTGTGGTAGAACACGAGACAATCTTGATAATATCACAGAAGAGAATATATACACAAAATACTAGAATTAGGAGAACTTGATCGAAGCATTGTAACAACAACAAAAATAAGTAATCCTAATCTCACTCCTATGCCATATCTTTAAAAATTCTATAAACTGCTTCAGAGCTTTCCTCTGCCGATAAAGTCATATAATAACGTTAAATAAGGAACAGCTTTTTAAGGCTCATAAAGTTTCTAGATTTCACAGACCGGTAAAATTTCAAAAAAACACTTCAGGGGTGCAATATAGGATGACCAACTTATTTTATTTTGAAAGGAAAGACATTTAAAAACAAACATTATTGATTGTACATTTAAAGATGGTCAGGGGGCCGGCCCTGTGGCTTAGCAGTTAAGTGCACACGCTCTGCTACTGGCGGCCCGGGTTCGGATCCCAGGTGCGCACCGATGCACCGCTTGTCCGGCCATGCTAAGGCGGTGTCCCACACACAGCAACTAGAAGGACGCGCAACTATGACATACAACTATCTACTGGGGCTTTGGGGAAAAAAAGGGAAAAAAAAAAAGGAGGAGGATTGGCAATAGATGTTAGCTCAGGGCTGATCTTCTCAGCAAAAAGAGGGGCACTGGCATGGATGATTGCTCAGGGCTGATCTTCCTCACAAAAAATAAATAGATAAATAAAGATGGTCAAAATGGTAAATTTTATATTATGTACATTTACCACAATAAAAAAATACCAAAAGAATGTTACTATCACCAATATTTCATTTTTTTAAAAGGACATATCAACACTAAAAACAAGTCATTTTTTATTCAGTTCAGAATATAGAACAGTCCTTCCTAAGAAGAGTTCCTTCTAAGAGAAGAGTGGGGGCATCCTTCCTCTGACTGAGGCAATGTGGAGCTTTCTCTTTTTAGGGTCCTGAATTTTATACAACCAGGCAGACTGGAAGCTCCATAATTCCATGGAACTCATGCCTCTAGCCAGACGGGCAGGTCAAGCCTCTGACTCATCTCTGCGCAGTTTGCCTCCCCTTGTTCACAGCTCCTGTTTCCCATTTTCTACACTCTCCTAATGATCCCTCAAAGACTCCCTCCCCAGCCCAAGGAAATAATTCATAGAGAAAACAGAAATTAAGTAAAGAGAACTCTCCTTCCTTGCCGCCAAACACTAACATACCTACTCTGAGCATCTGCTTTTCCTCTCTCTTTCCTTCCCCTTAGGCTGTGAATCCCATCTGGGGAGCTGGCCTACCAGCTGTGTTCTGTCTCGCCATCATCTTCACCCTCTCAGCTAAAGGATTCTACCTCTCAGAATTCAAGATTCCTCTACTATCTCCCATCTTAAAAACAGGGGGGAAAAAAAGAAAAAAGTCCCAACAGCCCTTGATTCTACCCAGGCTGCCTTTAAAGGCGTTCAACCAATGCAGCTGTACAAAACTTGGTGCTCAGAACGGCCCTGCACTTGGGATTTAATGCTCTGCAGTGCTGTCTTGAATCTTAACAATTTTCGCTTTGGATCTGTGTTTTGTAAGTGAAGGTTGATAGGACAATGGAGACATTGGGGAACTGGGGCCTTATCTCACACATGGTCCTGTCTCCTGTGGCCTCCCTGGAAGGGGTCCTGGGCTGCCTGTTCCTACAACTCCTGAAGCCCCTGCCTGGCTCTCCTCCCTGCTCCACCTCCCTCTGTCCCTGACAGGGACCTAGGTGAGGTTTGGGGTCAGACCTGCATACCCACAGCATCCTAGGCAGGGCAAGAGCCCCAGGCAGGCAGCACCACTTCCTGTCTGGTGGGCAGCCAGCTGGAGGCCACATCTTCGTGGGGGTGAGTCTCTTGCCCAGCCCCCATTCAAGTACCAAGCCCTGGCTGCATGGAGGTTTAAGGATTCTTGGTGGTTGCCATCTGCTGTGGGTTGGAGCAGCAAGCCCATAGCTCGACTTCCCCAGACCTTGTCCCCAGCTGGGGTGTTTAGGTCAGACGACTTGTGAGAAGAGGATCCTGGGAGGCCAGCAGGCAAGTGGGACACCCATGGTTCTGTGGTGGTCTGTACTGGCTCTGATTGACCCCAGGACCAGGGGTGCTCCCCCCACCGGTTCCTGCCTGGGAATGGGGTCCTCTCTCCTCCCAACCTTTCTGAGCCTGGCTGTGCTTGTCTCTTTTGGCCAGCTGAGGGTCAAACTCCAGGGACAAGTCACAACATATGAACTGTGTAATTTAAGTATTTCTCATACGAGTTAAATGTTCTGATCTTTGCATTTAAAACTAGCATTGCACGATGCAAAGGTAAGTGATAAAACTGTATGTACAAAATTTAATGGCGCTTTTTGAACAAAGGGTCCCACATTTTCATTTTGCACTGGATCCCACAAATTATAATAGGCAGCTCTGAGTCCACCTCTCCCTCTAGATAGTGTTCTATCAGTTCATGACAAGCGTCCTAAGAGTTCTCTAGGACTCACCTCTAGGTCTCTCTGTTGTCAGTGCATGCCCAGGTCTTTAGGTATTCTTTCTTTCTCCCCTTAGTTTCACAACTAATACAGGAATATATTCTTTTCGTAAAAGACTCAACTAATAGATTTGTGTGTGTGTGTGTGTGAGGAAGATCAGCCCTGAGCTAACATCCATGCTAATCCTCTTCTTTTTGCTGAGGAAGACAGGCCCTGGGCTAACATCTGTGCTCATCTTCCTCCATTTTATACGGGATGCCGCCACAGCATGGCTTGACAAGCGGTGCCTCAGTGCATGCCCGGGATCCAAACCCCGGCCACCAGCAGTGGGGCGTGCACACTTAACTGCTACGCCACGGGGCCGGCCCCCCTCAACTAATAGATATTTTTTAGAAGTCCAACTGGACGACATCCCTCCATTCCCATTCCTATTACACAAGAATCTTAGTATTTAATCTTAACTAGAGAGTGTATTTCCAGATCACTTTCTGTGTATTTATTTACACATATACACGGAAAAAAAGAGAGAGAGAGAGAAAAGGAAATGTGTAGATATATATAGGAATATGGTTTTGTTTTTTTTAAACAAATTGTAGACTATATTTACTATTTTATGATTTTTTCACTTAATATTTTTATCTTAAAGATTATGTCAAACAATGAAAATCTACCTCATCATTTTAAAATGGTTGTCTAGTATTCCATAATACGGATGAACAGCAGTTTATCTAACTAAGGTGATTTTGATATTATAATTTTGCAGTGAAAATCCTTATTTATGCCTTTTTGTGCACATGTACAAGTATTTCTCTAGGAGAGATATCAACACGGAATTTTTTGTGTTAAGTATATGCTTATTTAGAATAAATTTTTTTAACTGATACTGTCAACTTGTCCTCCAAGAATACTGGATCAACTTATCCTGTTTCCCCCACGCATATGAACACTTGATAATATTAATATTTTACATTTTTGCCCATCTGGTAGACATCTACTTGCCTGTTTATTTCATTTACCCCTTTTTTTCTGTTAGGTTATTTCTCTTATTGATTTGTTGAAGTTAAACTTTAAGTATCTTTTTGTATTGAATTCATTCTAAGTCTTTAGTCTGCTGTTTGTGTGTGTGTGTGTTAAATAAAATTTATTTTGGAATAATTTTAGCTTTACAGAAGAGCTGCAAAGATAGTACAAAGAGTTTCTGTATATCTTTCACCCAGCTTCCCTTAATGTTAACATTGTACATAACTATGGTAGATTCATTAAAAACTAAAAAATTAACATTGTTACAACATTATTAACTAAACTGCATCAACTTCTGCCAATTTTAACTCTTTAATTTCTCTGATATTCTTCCAATTTTGCCAATTCCTCCACCTTTCCAAATCTTAGGAAAACTATTTTGGACGTGTTAATTTTGAGCCTGTAGACTTTTCTTAAGTTCAGGTTTGTAAACATGACTATGAATGAGGCAGAGTATAAATCAAAAAGTCACAGAGGACAACATACATGGTTCACCCTGAGTTTCACGGTTCTTATTATGTTCAAGGAACTTTTTTCTCAGACTCATTTTGTGAAAGAACTGCTGTGAGACATTTTCTCAGCCTCAAACAACAAATAGAGATTAGAAGAAATCTATCTACCTCACTTTAGTTTGAAGTCTGTCTTCCCCAGATGGCAGGGAGTACCAAACTCATTGGATAAAAAAAAAGAGATATATTCCTTAAAAGAAGCTGAATGGTCCAGTCCCCTAAGTATACTGTTTGGATTTTTTTTTTACAATGTGTGTATGTGTGTGTGTGTGATAAAATCTTTATAATAGTCTTTTAAAACAAATAAACATAAAATATAGAAAAGTTAGTGGAACTCCATTTAAAAAGAGGTAAATATATTTCTATATTTAAAATAATTTTTAAAAAAGAATAAAATATATACATATATTTGCAGCAAAAGAAACATTGGAAGGAAAACTAAGAACAAATAAAAAGAGTTACCTCTAAAGGAAGAAGAGGATGTCAATAATATAAGACTTTTCTAGATATACACTACAATATAGTTTTGACTTTGGCAACATAAAAATGTTTTACATATTTAAAAAAATAATGAAATCAAGAAGAAAAAAGAAATCTGTAAAAACTAAAAACTAATTGAGGCAAGAAAATATACATTAAGGTGGTGAACTAACTATACAGAGAAAAGAATTATTTCCAATGCCGCTTGCACAAAGTGCTTTGACTGTATATTCTTAGTATAATATATTCTAAGGAAAACAGCACTGCAAAGAAATCTTTAATTCAGTAGTCTCTTAGTATCAGCATTATTACTTAGAAACAATTTTATACATGTGTGTGTGCATTAACTATAAAACTGTTATATATTCATTACTGTATTAACAAATATATAATGATTAACTGTTATATATGTGTATTAACTATTAGTATATTTAATATATATTAGCATTATTAACATATAACAATTTATAATATTAGCATTATTATGTGTATAATAGTTTTGAAGTTACACATAAATATATAACAATTTCAAAGTACTAATGCTAATATTATATGTTAGTGTATGCTAATAATGCTAATACTACATGTTTTTACACTAGTTATATATTAGTTAATACATTGATACATGTTAGTGTATGTTAACATTGTTTGGAACCAAGATTTTCCATTTAAGAGAAAAGATAAAAAAGTACAAAGTCAAAGAAGTTACATAAAAATTTTGCAATTCTAATTTGTTTTCAAAAATCAGTATAAATTTATTTTTAAAAATCTTTAAGAAAAAAGAAACATCATACACACACACACACACACACACACACACACATATTTCCTAGCTCTCGTCATTGAAAAAGACTAGAAATAATGAAAACTCAATAGCAATGAGCACATCTAGTGCCCATATTGTAATCTCCAGCCAGGAATGGCTGATTACAGGTCTGGAGCAAGAAATATACAAGATAATCCTGGAATATTTTATGCCAGAAAGCAAGGAAGTTCTCAAAGAATAATGGATCAAAAGGATACAGAAGCCAACAACAAGTAGATCCCACTGGCCAAAGATTAAACAATTTAAGCCTCAAGAAAATGCAACTGATCGAAATAGACTGAATATCTAAAACCGATGAATTCATAATAATAACAAAAGAAAGAGGAAGCCAGAGAGCCCCAAAATAACTACTCATTGAACAGCCCTGGATATAACTTGAGCACAAACTCCTTATTCTGTAAGCTGTCAATTAAAAGGGAAGAATATATTTTGTATGCACTCTATTTCAGATAACCAAATAACTCTAATTGATAAGGGCAAGTTCCCTATAAAAGAATTCCAGCTAATAAACCTAGAAGGAATGATACAATTAGGAAATGGTTGTCTTGTAACATTGAAATGACAGATTCAGGCAATGATCATCAAAGGATCAACATACTGATCATTAGTAGCATCGTTAAAAGTAAGACAAGCAAACATTCATGCCGCCCATGTGACGCAACTGGAAGCACACAGTACTATCTACAAAGGATGCCCGCCCCCAAAGTGGAACCTGTATGAAATTTAGCCTATATGGCTAACTTTCGTAAACAGAAATACAAGAGACGGAGAGGCAAATTAAATGACTCCACAAGGAAGCAAATGGACAAACACAGAATGTGGACGTTTCTATATAGGAAAACTAACCCAGTTTTCAGAACAAGTCAATAGAAAAAAAAAACCAGAAAAGCAAGTTGGGACTGTTATGGACCTTATGTGGATGGATTCCTTTTCAAATCTACCTATCCTAAAAAGACATTTTTGAGACAATTGGGGAAATTTAATTATGGACTGGATATTAGATGATACCAAGACGTGATAATGACATTGTGGCTACATAAGGAAAGTATCCCTTTTTAGGAGATGAATATTGAAACATGTAGAGTTGAAATAGCATGATGTTTGGGACTTGCTTTAAAATACTTCAGGAAAGAGAAAAATGAAAAAATAGAGGTAGCAAATGTAGCAAAATCTTGAAAATCGGTGAATCCAGGTGATGGGCATATGGGAGGTTTAGTGTATTATTTTTTCCTACTTTGGGGTATGTTTGAACGTTGGTATATATTTGAAATTTTTTATCATGAAAATCAACAAAAACAATAAAAACAGAAATATTCTTGTCAGCAAAGGTTAGGTAGATTGTAAATAATTGTCAGAAATTCTTGCCATCCTTGTTTGGACGCCCCATTGCAATGTGATATTGCAGCTCTTCTCATCAAGATGTGGAGTCTTTTTTTACATCCCTAAATCTGGGCAGCAATGTGGCCTGTTTTAGTTAAATAACAACATGACAAGCAGAGGCTTGAAAAGCACTTGAGCATTGGGGCTTGCTCTCGCTGCTGAGAACTCTGCGACCCCCAAGGAAAGAAGCCCAGATTAGCCTGTTGGAGAGGTCACATGGAAAAGAAATGGGATGCCCTGGCTGACAGTCTGCCAACCCCCAGACATATGAGTGAGGAATTCTAGACCATCCAGTCCCAGCCAAGCCACAAACAGCCTGCATCTGCATGGGTTAACCCAGGCAAGTTCAGCAAAAGAACCACTCAGCTGATGTGAGCCTAAACTGCCAGCCCACAGAATCATGATTGTTTTATAAGATGTTGAGTATTGGGGTGGTTTGTTATACAGAAAAGACAAACATATGTAAGGCTAAATCTACAGGAGTGCTACACAAACAAAGGCAAAAGATTAGCTCCTTAGTACTGTGGGGTACATGGCATGTACTCAATAAGAGTATCTGACTGAGAATTCTGCATCACTAGAAAATGGTATATATGGAAAGTTCTCTAAAGGCAACGGAGGCTTAGGTAGACTGCCTCCTTTTGTAGGTACTATAGTAAGGACTATAAAATCAAATAGTCACTCCATTGATACAGGCAGGTACGGCAGATGGACAATGTAGAACTTTTTTTTTTTCTTTTGAGGACTAAAAAGGTCTGGCTCTGCCTCTGATCAGCTATGACCAGACACTACAGAAATAGTCTTTGCGATTGCTGGCAGATGGACCTGCCTTTCTCCCCTGACAGAGTTCTGCAACCCAAGTGGCCAGTGCATAGGGCCAGCACACATCTCCTGTGAGAGTCTGGCTGACGCTCCCTCCCCTAAGGGCCACAGCTGGGGCTACCCAAGCACCCATGAAGTCATCTGGGACACTTTCCAAGAGGGCATATTTCACTGTATGTACTCTAAGAACAAATCATGTTTCCTCTTTACCACAGATGTTCACCTGCCAATGCTGGTTCCAGGTATAAGAATTAATTAGAGAGTGTTTAGAAGGCCACAGAAAGAAACTATACAAAAGTCACTGAGGTGCATATGGACGTTTTAGCCGAGGTATTTTTTACTAAAAGGAAATATTAAAGGACTTTAAATTATAACTGACCAATTTAGCTGAATCATATAACTTTAAAATAATCCTCATAATGACTGGGTAGCTCATCTTAGTATCATTAGCAAAATACTGTACTTGCAAAAGAAAAATTCAAGGTAGTTAAGTATTTCTCCATAATACTAGCTATTTATTTGGAAATATTTTAACTATAATTTGATACTTTAATTTTTGATGAATATGGCTATTTTCAGTACATTACAATTTCTGTTTGCACAAATGCAGCCCACATTTATATGCTAATTTATCTGACCTCTGCATTTATATTTTTAAAGGTACAGTATAATTTTTTGTAAATGTATTTTTAAAGCAAAGAATCTTATAAGTAAATGACCATATTTTATACTATTTTGAATTAGCTACTATTATTACTATTTTGAATAAACTACTATTTAGTAAATGTTGCAAATGCCTTTTTGGACTACGGGTTTAGAATTAACATTATTCAACAAGGCTGAACAACACAAAAAGATCATTAAATATGGTTATTTGGGAAGAATGGACTTTAAAAGCTAAGGAAAATTGATGGCAGCTTCATTATTTGTGCAACTTAACTCAAAGGGGATGAATGAACATTTGTAGCTGAGCGGAAGGTTGCTGCAGCAGAAACCAGGGCCCCAGACCTATCCCTCACTTGGGGGAGCACTTTTGATCTCCTGCTCCTGACAGTCCTGCCTTCTCTTTTTGAAAGGGCAACACAAAGAGCTGAGGAAAAGCCATTAGATTCATTATCATTCCACCTAATACAAAAATAAATGTTCTCTTTGGTTAACAAAGTGTGGACACATATGGTGAAAGCATCGGAAAGAACATGATGGAAATAATCTGGAGAAGGTCTTCTGGGACTTCCTCATCTGCACAACAGAGGGGGGCTGACATGGGGGGACTGGTGTGTGTGTGTATGGGGCGCCTGGATTAATTCTAAGACCCTTTCTAGCCATAACTTTCAGACTATTTCTAAATAGTCAAAAGCTAAAGATCTTTTTCATCCCTGACACTATGAGGCCAGTGGGATGTGGTTAATTATAGGTCTTACTAGTTTTGGAAAGATGCATATTATAAAACCATATACTTTGTTTCTATGAAAAGCTCAAATTTTAAATGTTTACTTTTAAATGTGATTAATATTTCCATAAGACAGTGCATATTATATGAAAATGAAAAGTTTTATAAAACGTGGGACAATTAAAAAACAAATACAATTCCAGCTCTGCTTAAATCTGTGTGAGAGAGAGTGTATGTTTTGAAAGGGTGTGGTTTCCTGACTCTGGATTCTTTGGAAACACTCTGACAAAGCCAAATTCATTTCTCTGATATCTTGAACGCAGCAAGGAAATGGAGCCTAAAATAGCCTAAAACATGATATTCCTATACATAAAATTTAAGTCAACTAAGAAATGTGATAAATACCCAAAAGATTTCTAATCTGTATTCTCTTAATTCCTTTTTCAGAGATACACACAGTTAGCTGGACTGGAAAATTTAGCACCACTTAGCATACTTTTCACTCATTCCCTCATTCATTCATTAATTTTTCATCTATTCAACAAGTATTTATACAGTCATGTGCCACATAACGACATTTCAGTTAACAACGGACTGCACATACAATGGAGGTCCCATAAGATTAGTACCATATAGCCTAGATGTGTGTAGGCTATACCATCTAAGGTTGTATAAGTACACTCTGTGCTGTTTGCACAATGACGAAATCGCCTAACGACGCATTTCTCAGAATGTATACCCATCGTAAAGCAACACATGACTGTATATCTCCTACTATGTGCCAGAAACAATTTCTTTTAGATTTTTTCCAGGTTTTTTTATTTTTAACTTCATATTTCTTTACTCTCGCTCCTGCCTTTGTTAGGTATGCTCCCACACTCAGATTACTCAAGAATACATTTAAAATGTGGCACTAAAAGCAGAATACTCTCTTACCAGGGGAAAAACACAACCCACATGGGTCAATACCTCACACTGTGGTGTCAGGAGGAGTAAAAAAACACATGAGCAGTTTGGTACTCTTCACCATCCCCACCCCACCTCAAGGGAAATACAGTTCTGGCTGGACTTACTTTTGTTTCTTCCACTATTGTTACAAGAAGTTATTCATGGGATGACCAACTTTCAGAGAGTCAACCCAGGACACAGCAATAACAGACAAAAAGACACAATAATATAATATATAATAAGCAAAAATACACGTTATTACTTTAACATAAAAAACAGGTGCATATGGAAATTATTATTATTCAGCATTATTTCCCTTTATTATAAATGTTATTTAAACAAAAGGACAATAGAACTAGTTAATAGTGGCAATCAGTAGTAATTAATAGGACTAATTAGACAATGTGTAAGAAAAATTTAACAATATTTTTAAATGTTTCTTTCTGTCCTCTGATACAGCAATTTAACTCTTTACAAAAAAATTACTTATTGGATACTAAATTTTGTAGGCTTTATATTAAGTATTTTGTGCGTGTGTGTGAGGAAGATTAGCCCTAAGCTAACATCTGCTGCCAATCCTCCTCTTTTTGCTGAGGAAGATTGGCCCTGGGCTAACATCCGTGCCCATTTTCCTCTACTTTATATGTGGGAAGCCTGCCACAGCATGGCCTGATAAGTGGTGCGTATGTCCACACCCGAGATCCGAACCCTCGAACCCCAGGCCACGCAAGTGGAGCATTCAAACCCAACCACTATGCCACCAGGCCGGCTCCATATTAAGTATTTTTAAGATATATAAAACTAAGACATCTTAAAAGAAAAATATAAATAAAACGGAGCTAAACAGATATTACCTATTTTAATGACCACAAAAAAAAGTCGTTTCTTTCTGCTCCATGATACAGTAGGACATTTTTACTCTTTTTGTTTCCCTTTCCAATAAAACTTCTCTGAACTGCCTGCAGCCGTGTTACATATCCCTCTTTTCTTTATCTGGTGGCAAAACTGAATACAGTCATACGTAAAATTCACTTGGACTTACAGTTCTGCTCTTCTCAAGCCCACGTGACACTGATCCCTGGCGTCAGTCCAATGTAATGACATTAAGCTAAATACCCTCAACAAAAGCATTTGAGCATGGAATACTTACGTTTTTATTTACTAGCAAGAGCAGGTTTTTAGACATGGGAATTCAATTCCAAAAATGCCCATCCACTTTGTACCTACAAATCTGTTTGTTACTCAGGTTGTTTGCATCTACAAATTCTTCATATAGTCTATCATGTCTAAAATATTCATTGTTTTATAAAACCTTTTATTTTGAAATAATTTCAGCTTCACAAGAAGCTGCAAAGAAATGTACAGGGAAGTCTCATGCTCCCTTCATGCAGCCTCTCCTGATGTTAGCATCTTACACAACTCTAGTACAGTACTGAAACCAAGAAAGTGACACTGGTACAATCCAAAGACTGTATTCAGATTTCACCAGTTATACAAACACTCACGCATATGCATGTGTGTAGCTCTATGCAACTTGATCAGAGTGTAGTCTTGTACAACCACAACCACCACCACCAAGATACTCAACTGTGCCTTCACCACAAGACTCCCTCATGTTATCCCTTTATAGCCACACCCACCCTCTCCCCCAGTCCCTAACCCCTGGCAACTACTAATCTGTTCTCCAGCTCTATAATTATATTACTTCATGAATATTACATAAATGGAATCATACCGTATGTAATTTTTTGGAATTGGCTTTTTTCACTCAGCATGATTTCCTTGAGGTTTATACAAGTTGTTGCGTGTATCAGTGGTTCCTTCCTTTTTATTGCTGAGTTGTGTTCTATGGTATGGACATATCACAGTTTGTTTAACCATATCCACCGAAGGACATCTGAGTTGTTTCCAATTTTTGGCTATCATGAATAAAAATACTATGAATATTTGTGTACAAATCCTTGCATGAAAATAACTCTTCATTTCTCTGGGATAAATACCCAAGAATTTAAATGCTGAGTCCTATGGTAAACCCATTTTTAGTTTTGAAAGGAACTGCCAAACTACTTTCAAGAGCAACTGTACCATTTTACACTCCTATCAGCACTGTCTGAGTGATCCAGTTTCTCTGCATGCTTTTTAGCATTTGGCGTTATCATTTTTTAGCCATTCTGATAAGTGTGTAATATCAACATATTTTTGGTTTTAAGTTGCATTTCTCTAATGGCTAATGATGTTGAACAGCTTTTCATGTGCTTATTTGCCACCTGTATATTCACCTTTCAGTGAAACATCTATGTCTTTGTCCATTTTCTAACAGGATTTTTTTTTTAATATTGAGTTTTGAGAGTTCTTTATACAGTCTAGACACAAAGATTTTGTTGGATATTTGTTTGCAAATATTTTTCCCAGACTAGAGCTTGTCTTTTCATCCTTTCAACAGTCTCTTTCCCAGAGCAAAGATTAATTTTCATGAGTGCCAATTTATCAATTTTTCCTCTTATGGACTGTACTTTTGGTGTCAAGTCTAAGAGCTCTTAGCCCAGTTCTAAGTCCTGAAGATTCTCTCTTGTGTTCTTTTCTAGAAGTTCTATAGTTTTACATTTTACATTTAAGTTTGACTATCATTTTTAAACAATCTGAATGGATAAGTTAAACCTCTCTTTCTCGGGGAAAATAGTTTTAAAGCAAAGACGTAATTTGAACTTGTGTGATCAAAGTTTTAGCTTAATTGAGAAAGTCCTGTTTAACTTGCTTGCCCTTTTCTGATGACTTTTTAAATAAATTCGAAGCAGTCGTTTAAAAAAATGAGTCATTTTATTGCCATATGAGTTTTTGCCACAACCTGAACATAACATCAAACGACTCAGATATAGACACTTCATCCTTTTCTAAGCTTCTACAACCTCATCAAAGACCATCAAACAGTTTTGAAGAAACAGCATATAAATGTCTGTTTTACTGTACTTCTTTTCTCCATTCTTACCCTCAACGTATTTACAAATTAGAAAACGATATTCCTTTTGTCCCACATTTTGAAAATACGACTTTATGCCAATTCAACGTTTTAACATCATTTTATGGCTGACAAGTTATTTTGTAGGCAAATGTGCTAAGGAGGCTATTTCCTTCCATTTCTATAAATTCAAATATCTCCTTAATTGCTTCTGCACATTTTGAAGAAACTGAAAAGTGACCAAAAACTTGCATTATCACATATAAACAAATCATGCTCCTTTGTAAGGGTGTTGTGTATGAGGCATTCAGGCATTTGGTAGGTAAGATCATTTTAGTTTCTGTTTGTTTTCCAAGATTTCATTAAAATCTTCATAGAAATCGATTTTCAAATCAAAATACCTAATAGCCGGGCAGAACATTTTTGTTGCCATGATCTGATGCATCACGACTTACTGTAGAAAGCAGCATGGTTGGTAAGACCTGACAGAATCAGCTCTACGCCAGAAGGGGCCAACACACCTCGCATCAAGATTTCCTCTTGTTTGCCCACAGGGCACTTAACTGCAACCTCTGAATCAGGAAATGTAATTTATCCAGTTTCATAGAGAAATAGGGGAAGGAAACTATAATACATTTGTGTGGTACACCGAAGTACATTCAGCGGCAGCTATTTTCAATTGAGTATTGGTGTCTTTTTGGGAGATTAAAAAACTTTTGATTGATTTAGAAGTACTTGCCTATCTCAGCCCTAATTAGTGAAATTCAGCCTCCATATGAGCTTTCACACCACCTTCTCCACGCCCAATTCCAATTTCTGTTCTGTGTATTGTTTATTATGCTCTATTTTGGTCATTTACCTCCCTAATCCAGTTGTATGCATCCTTCCATCTGTCATGAAAATATCACAGTCATTTAGCCTTCTTGTTCAGTGAGCTCTGGGCCATGCTGGCATTGCTATTGTAATCATTTTCATTTGAATTATCTCGATTCTTAGAAAACATGATCAGAATATTCATAATGTTAACATTTTAACTAGCCTTATCTTGATAGAAAGCACAACAGTTAATCAACAGGCCAAGTCAAAGCCGGATTCTTAACGCTCATGATTACATCACCCTTAATTACACACACAAATCTCCTTGCTCAGAGTGATGCGACAACGGATGATCCATTAACTGTGGACGCCATCAGCAGTCTGGGTAAAAACAGTGACAGTGACTACAAAAGATAAATAATCTGTGCAGTATCCACCAGAAACGAACGGCATCACTTTTAGCACCTATTTTGGGGGCCACTTTATGGGTTTTGTACTTTTCCACCAACCTTCAGGACTCATCACCAGAAGCCGGGGCTTTCTGTGTCCCAGGGAGTGGCTTCCTGGGACACAGGATTTTCAGCGCTGGAATCAGGGCAAAGGAGGTCAGTTAGTCACACTAGTGATATATATAGAAGAGCCATTCTAGAGAGCCCTTGGAATAGGATGGCCCCTCTCACTGGCTCTGGTCAGACCTTTCCCTGATTACGTTCATTGTAGAGAACCAGGGAGAGACGTTTTGGAGAACAGATAAACGGGCCAATCTCCTTTTCTTCCTTCTTCTCTGCCACATCCCCATTTCACTCTTAGTTCACAAATTAAAACTGTACATAGTCTCCTCGCTTTACCCTTGTACCAGAAAGGAAGAGGCAGAAATTGCAGGGGCAAACTCCAAACTAGGAAGGCTGCAGTGTGTAAACTCCTCCAGATATTTGTACTCCGACGCAACGGAGTAAAATCGCATGCAGCAGCACCCCACTGTGAATACAACGCATACTTCTCCATCATTTATAAATGTTTCCTTATTAGATGCCATCCACTATACTAGGTGTTTGAGATACAAGAAAGAATAAAAAGAAGGTCTCTGTCCTCAAAGAACGTACAGTCTAGAGAAGGAGACAAAATAAGAGATAAGTACCAGAGAGCGAGGGCTAAGAGCACAGGTAACAGAAGAGAAGGGGAGCTTAACTTGGATTAGGGGCTTTGCGGAAGGCTTTCCTAGAAGACAGCATGGTGGGAGTGTAAATATTTGAAGTAGAAAACAATGGACCTGAGAATAAAAGTTCCTGTATTTCAAAGTCCTTGAAGTAAATTCCAAAGGGTACCACCAGTTTGAGGGCTGCTCTTCCAGAAACAGGACATTGGTGCTTCCCAGGAGCACCAAGAAGAACCCACAAAGGGGGAATGTGACTGCATAAGGTCGACAAGGCGGCGAAGCAAGCCTGCCACTGTCCCAACTAGCCTAGAAGGCTGGGCCTTCAACGTGATCGTCATGGCGCTCTGTCCAGTGTTCCAATGTAGTCTGAGCTAGGCTAAAGTTGAGTCTGGCTAGTCCATGACAAAAAGCTTGCTAAGCAGAAGGCCAGGGGGAAAATATTTCAGCAAAAATATTTAACCCTCTGAAAATAATTGACACTTGTGTACAAACAATCTGCTGATTAAAAATGATTCTTAACTACTCATTAAAAGGAGGCCCACCCTTCAGGACCTATACTTTGCAACACTTAGTAATCATTTAATTGGAGTTACAGTATAAGCAAAATATAAAAAGGCTGCATTTCTTTATATGCTATAATTTTACTTTCTGATTAATTCCAACTTTCTCTGCGCTCAATTAGCCTGACTTAGTGATGTTTTGTCATGTATAGGCTGTAAAGTCCTGGCTGTTCTCTCAACTTTCCAGCCAGAAGTAGCGGGATTAGTAAATTCTCAAGATTTTAAAAAGTAGTCCTTCTTTTTCTTTACTAATTTTAAATGACTGTAAGCCACTGGAAGAGTAATATTTATCAGCAAAAATACAATCTATATCCTTCGGGACCACAATTTAGATTTGATTGAGAATCAAATTCGAGTTTGTGGTCTCTATCTTATAATGTCTTGAATGTACTATACATAATAAAGCTGGGTTCATCTGGGGCTTCTAAAGCCCAGAGACCCATTGAGAATTCCCATAGCTAGGGACATTTCTAGCGGTGGTGGGACAGAGAAAGGCTTTCTGATCATCTGGTAAACTTTTTGCTAGGAAGCCCAATTTAGGTTATTTTATTTTGAGAGAGGGATAAAAATCTGAGCATGTGACAGCTTCCAGATGTAAGTATAAAAGGGAGACTAAGTGCATGATCAGAAGTGCAAATCTCTAACAAAGAAATTAAGAAGAGCCATTTTGCTAGCCCCTTAATATCTGCTGCCCATGGTAACAAGAATAAGTTTTCCACACGTGAGAGAAAATTTTACTTCTGAAATGCTAAATTAATCTGTGGTTTCAAACAAGCAAAGTTGCATAACGGTCCTGGCTTTGCCAGATACACGCTGCGTACGTGGACAAATTGTCTAACTTCTCTGAGCCTCAGTTTTCTTATCAATAAAAATGGGGATGGGGCCGGCCTGGTGGCGCAAGTGGTTAAGCGCGGGTGCTCCACTGCAGTGGCCCGGGGTTCGGCGGTTTGGATCCCAGGTGCGCGCCGACGCACTGCTTGTCAAGCCATGCTGTGGCGGCGTCCCATATAAAGTGGAGGAAGATGGGCATGGATGTTAGCTCAGGGCCAGTCTTCCTCAGCAAAAAGAGGAGGATTGGCAGATGTTAGCTCAGGGCCGATCCTCTTCACAAAAAAAAATAAAATATAAATAAATAAATAAATAAATAAATAAATAAATAAATAAATAAAAAATGGGGATAATCGCTGTTTTTTATAAGTTAGTGCCATGAGGATTAAATGAGCTCATGTATGAGAGAGTACATAAACACTCAATAAATATTTGCTCATGTTTTTACTGAATTATTCTTTGCTTCCTTTTTAATTGTGACCTATTTGCTATTTATTGATGTTATTATTTTTTATTTTTATATCAATGTAAAGTCAGAAGAGTTAAACGACCATTCTGAAGATGACAAAAGTTATTTTCCAGACCCAATTCAATTATTGAGTATTTGTTATGTCCTATACTCTGGAGACTCAGTAGTTAAGAGTAGACGAAAAGTCCTTCACCCTCACAGCTTCCACTGCAGTGGAGAAACACAGAAACTAGTAAAATAAATAATAAAAATATGCAAAATGTTAGATGGTAGTAAGTGCCAGAGGGAAAAATCAAGTGAAGAAGAAGAATAGGGAATCCATGAGGAAGGCAGGGGACAGTTCAATTTGTGGATTCAGGAAGGTCTCATTAAGAAGGTGACATCAGAACACAAAGAGTAAATCATGCGCACATCTGGGGAAGACCTTCCAGGCAGAGAGGTCAGCAACTGCAAGGTCTCTGAGATGGGAGAGGAGTCGGTGTGTCTGAGGAATAGCGAGGAGGCCATTGGGCTGGGGCAGAGGGAGAGCTCAAGGGAGCAGATCAAGGAAGTAAAGGAGCTGTGGCAGGGCGGACAAGGCACATTGGGCCTTGTAGGCTTTTTCTTCTGTGGAATGGAGAGCCACTGGAGGAGTCTGAACAGAGAGACAATGGAGCAATTGTTTTAACAGAAACACTCTGCTGCTGTGCAGAGAATGAAGTGAGAGAGCAAGGGTGGAAGCATGGAGGCCAGTTAGGAGGCACCTATAGTAGCCTAGGGACGAGGTCACAGCGGCCCAGCCAGGCAGCATCAGTGGGGATGCTGTCTGTGGACTCCAGACATAGTCTGAAGGTAGAGCCGACGGGATGTGCTGATAGATTGGATGCAGGGTATAGAGAAAGAGAGGAGTCAAGGTTAATGCTAAGATTTTTTTTTCTTGGTGAGGAAGATCAGCCCTGTGCTAACATCTGCCAATCCTCCTTTTTTTTTTTTTTTTTTTTTTTGCTGAGTAAGACTGGCCCTGGGCTAACGTCCGTGCCCATCTTCCTCCACTTTATATGGGACGCTGCCACAGCATGGCTTGCCAAGTGGTATGTCGGTGCGCGCCCGGGATCCAAACCAGAGAACCCTGGGCCGTCACAGCGGACTGCGCACACTTAACCGCTTGAGCCACTGGGCTGGCCTCAGTACTAAGATTTTTGATCTGAGCAACTACAAGGATGGAACTGCCATCAAATAGGATCACAATGACTGTGGAAAAAGCAGGTTTGGGAGGCTGACATCGGGAGCTGGTTTTGGACATGATATATGTGAGGCACGTGTTACACATTCATGTAGAAGTGTTGAGTAGACAGTTAGAGATATGAATCTGGACTTTAGGAAAGAGGTCCAGGTTGGATGGATTGATAATCACCAATTTAAGATGCTACAGGAAGCCAAGAGGTGGGTGAGCTCACAAAGGAGTGAGTGTAAAAGCAGAGAAGAAACCCAAGACAAAGATTTGGGGCAGGCCAATGTTAAGAAGTCTGGGAGAAATAGCAAAGGCAACTAAGAATGAGTGGCCAGTAAAATAGAGGATGGTGTCTTAGAGGCCAAGTGAAGAAAACGTTTGAATGAGAAGGGAATGATTAACTGTGAACTGTATCAAATGCTGTTGCTAGGTTAAGAGGATGACAACAGAGAATTGACCAAAATGGATACTCCAAAATCCTCAAAAAAAGGTATGGGAAACTGATTTTAACATTTTAATAAGGTCTTACAATTAAACATGACAGTTTACACATGTATTTATCTCCTCTCCTACATCTCGCTAAAATGACACTAAAGATAAGAAAGGTATAAACACATATGGACAAAGAGATAATATCGGTCAGGATGTTTCTCCTCCCTCGCCTTCTCCCCTAAACTCTAAACAGATCCTGGAATCTATTCAAAGATAGATTTTCCAGCTAAGTCTAATTGGTCTTCCCAGGAATTCCAAAAGAATGGAAACCCCAGAGACAGCAACGGAAACACAGAAACCTCCAGGGACTACAGCAGATTTGTAAGGAGATTGCAATTTAGGTGGGTGACAAGAACACATACATAAAAAGTGAAGCAAAAATAAAGACAAAGTTCTATATTTACTAGTAAACTTCAAAATAAAATGTACTAATAATCTAAGATAGTTTTACCAAGACAGCAGAGAATACTGGCTCCCAGTCTTCTCCTGCCCAACCTCCACCTGCAGCCAGGGGGATGTGGACATTCACCACCAGCTCCTTAAGTCCTGGACCTTCCTCATCTCCACTCCCTCCACTTCATAACTCCAAACTGCCTCCTCTCCAAAATCACTGCACTCAAACATCCCAGTCTCAGACATTTAACTCCTATCTTTGCATCTTCCTTTTCTTGCCTCCCCAATCCCTCCAATCCGTTCTCCACACTGCACTCAACTGATCTTTAACAGATAATTTACCATATCTTCTCCTGTTTATAATCCTTCAAAACTAAAACCCCACATCCTCAACATGTCCTATGGGTCCTGCATGAGTGGACCTTCCTACAGCCTTGTCTGATGCCTCCTTCTCATTCACTCTCTATTCTCCAGCTATGGTCCTTCCAGTGTCTGGGCTGTACCATGCTCCCTCCCAACTCAGGCCCTTCACATACGTTGTTCCCTTTGTCTGCCCCTCCACCAGTGTCTAACATGACATATCACATTCAGTCAATAGCAATTTATCTATTCATTTGCTGATTTGATATCAGAACCCCAAGGGAATGAAACATAGAGCAGATAAACCTGGAGAAAAGGGGGAAATGAGAAGCAGAGGAAGTAAAGATCAGTTCCTTCACTCATTCCAGATGTGTTAAAAAGGTTAGGCACGTCAAGGTAAATTGGAACAGTGTGGATTGTAAAGAGCCATGGGTCAACACTGTCAGATCTAGAAAGAGTTACAAGGAGGAAAAAAAAGAGCTGGGGGTCACAGAAAGGAAAAGTATCTGAAAACATATAAATGTTTTAAAATTAATTAATTAGCCTAATTTAAATAAATGCTTTTTGAAGAAATTAGTAAATATTTATTGACCACTTACTATATGCAAAGCAACATGCTACGGAATGCTATGTGCATTAGCTATCTATTGCTATATAATAAAACTTAGTGACTTAAAACAACAAATATTTATTATTTCACATAGTTTGTAAAGGTCAGGAGCAGCTTAGCTGAGCGGCTCTGGCTCAGAAGCTTTTATGAGGTTGCAGTCAAGATATTGGCCAGGGCTGCAGTCATCTGAAGGCTTGACTGGGCTGGAGGATTTGCTTTCAAGGTGGCTCACTTACATGGCTGCTGTCTGGAGGCCTCAATTCCTCACCACATAGATGGTTCCAAAGGCCTGCTTGAATGGCCTCATGACAGGGCAGCTGGCTTCCCTCAGAGTGAATGATTTGAGAGAACATGAAGGAAGCCACAATGCCATGGATGACCAAGTCTACAATACACACCATCACTCCTGCCTTATTGTTAGAAGCCAGTCACTAAGCCCAGCCCACATCCCAGAGGAGGGAATTAAGCTCCCCTTCCTGAAGAGAGGAGGATCAAAGATTTTGTGGATATATTTTATTTATTCATTTTTTTCCCCCCAAAGCCCCAGTAGACAGTTGTATGTCATAGGTTCACATCCTTCTAGTTGCCGTACGTGGGACTCGGCCTCGGGTTGGACGGAGAAGTGGTGCCCTGGGGCATGCCCGGGATCCGAACCCGGGCCGCCAGCATCAGAGCGCGTGCACTTAACCGCCAAGCCACGGAGCCGGCCCCTGTGGATATATTTTAAAACCACTGCACTGTACATGTGGTTCTGTAAGGAGTGATAATACAGTAGTACTGTTAAAACAAGCATGCATGTAAGTATAATACAAATTGGAATGTGGAAAATACAAGAAAGGTAAAAGTGCTATATGCAGAGTTCACGAAGAAAATTATAATTTAGCCAAGGGTCAAACCCACCAGTTGTTCCACAAAACTTACTCAAGACATTAAGTCTAAGATGCTCCATGTGATTAAATTTAAAATTTCATTCTTGTTCTTTTTTTATTTATCTATAAGATCACATTTCAAAACTGTTACAGTATCATTTAGAAGTCTTTTCATTGATGATAAAAGTCACCAAGTTTATTACATAATATATAAATCACATATTCTATTACTGTTATGTGAAAAATAATGATTAAAGAAAGAAGCACCACTATTTCTCCACATGTAAGAAAACTGTTTAAAGTAATCTGTTGGAATAACAGTTTCTACATTATCTACACTAAAAAGCTCTGTTTTTAAATTTGTTTCTAGTCTACTTCCTCTGTGACTACTATAAAAGCCGTCTAAATACATAATTAATAACAGCTGGAACTAGAGTTCTCAACATCTTAAGACACGCTTAACATAATTTAAACTTAAAATATAAATGTTAGTATGCACCAAACAATAAAGCCTCAAAATGCATGATGCAAAAACCAATAAAGCTGAAAAAAATGGACAGGTCTACATTTACAGTTGGGGACTGCAGCCCCCTCTCAGCAACTGAGAACTACCAGATAGAAAATTAGCAAAGCTAGAGAAGATCTGAACAACAGAATCTAACAGGATCTTATTGACATACATAGAACACTAACCAAACCTCCATAGACTACAAATTGGTTTCAAGCACTCATGGAACATTCATCAAGAGAGACCATATATGTTGGGCCATGAACCATGCCTCAAAAAATTTAAAATAATTGCAATCATACAAGTGTGTTCTCTGTCATAATGAAATCAAACTAGAAAAAAATAACAGACAAGAGGAAAATCTCTAAACGTGGAAATAAAACAACATTTCTAAATAATCAATGTGTCAAAGATAAAGTCTCAAAGGAAATTAAAAAATACATAGAACTAAATACAAATGAAAACACAACATATCAAAATATGTGGAACGCAGATCTAGCAGTAGCTGAGAAGAAAATTTATAGCACTAAATGCTTATATTAAAAACGTGTGTACACTTTAAACTTACACAATGTTATATATCAATTATATCTCAATAAAAAAAGAAAAAAAATGCAGAAAGGTCTCAAATCAATAACCTAACCTCCTACCTCAAGAAACTAAGGGAAAAAAGTAAAATCAGCTCAAAGCAAGCAAAAGGAAGTAATAAAGATAAGAGCAGAAATTAATAAAGTTGAAAATAGAACAAGAAAAAAGCAAAAAACAAAACAATTGTAGGATTCTTAGAGGAAAAAAATCAATAAAATTGATAAACCTCTAGCAAGACCGACAAAAATAAAGAAAGAAACAAAAAACCATTATCAGGAATGAAATAAGGGATATCACTGTAGATCCTACAGCCTAATATTAATAAGATAAGGGAATACTATGAACTTTATACTCAAAAATTTGATAACTCAGAAGAAATGGACCAATACCTCAAAAACCACAAACTACCAAAACGCAACCAAGATGAAATAGTGAATCTGACTAGCCCTATCATCATTCTAAAAAATTGAATATCTAATTTAAAAGCTTCCAAAAGATGAATTTCCAGGACCAAAATGATCCACTGGAGAATTCTACCAAACAGTTAAAGAAGAAATAACACCAATCAAAATCCCTGCGAGATATTTATAGATACAGACAAGATTACTTTAAAGTACGTATGGAAAGGCAAAGGAATTAGAATAGGTAAATGGATTTTGGAAAAAAAAAGAATAAAATGGGAGGAATCAGTCTATGAGATTTCAAGACTTATTATCTAGCTACAGTAATTGAGGCTGTGTGGTATTGGCAAAGATCAATGGAATCCAGAAACAGACCCAGACATACACGCCCCACTCATTTTTGACAAAGGTGCATAGGCAATTCAAGGGAAGAAGGACATCCTTTTGAAGAAATAGTGCTGGAGCAACTGGAAATCCATGGGCAAAAAGTAAACCTGTACCTAAACCTCACCCCTTTTACAAAAATTAATTCAAACTGGATCAGACACTTAAATGTGAAACTACAAAATCTTTAGGGGCAAAAAGAGAAAATCTTTCAGCTCTAGGGATAGGCAAAGATTTCTTAGATTCAACACCAAAAGGACAATCCACAAAAAGAAATACTGATAAATTGGGTATCACCAAAATGAAAAACTTTTGCTCTGCCAAAGGCCCTGTTAAGAAGATGAAAACACAAGCTACAGACTGGAAGAAAGTATTTGCAAACCACGTATCTGACAAAAGATTAGAATATATAACAAACTCAAAATTCAACAGCAAAAAAACGGTCCAAGTAAAGATGGGCAAAAAATAAACATTTCACTGAAAGGGATAGTCATATGGCTAATAAGCACATGAAAAGATGTTCAACATTATTAGCCCTCAGGGAAATGCAAATTAAAACCACAATGAGACATCACTGCATATCTATCAGTTACATATCTATTTGGTGACACCACTAAATGCTGGAGAGGATATGGAAAAATTGAATCACTCATACATCACTGGTGGGAATGTAATATGGTAGAGCCATCCTAAAAAAACAGTTTGGCAGTTTCTTCTAAAACTTAACATGCAATTACCATACCCAGCAATTGTATTCTTGGGCTTTATCCCAGCGAAATGAAAATTTATATTCATATAAAAACCTGTACATGAATGTTCAGAGCAGCTTTATTTACAATAGCTCCAAACTAGAATCAGCCCAGCTGTTCTTCAACAGGCGAGTTTAACAAATTGTGGTCTATCCGTACCACGAAATATTCGGTAATAACAAGAACAAATGATTGATACATGTGACATCTAGGATGAATCTCCAGGAAGTTATGTTGAGTGAAATAAGCCAATCCCAAAAGGTTCATTTTGTACTGAATGCTTGATTCCATTTATATAACATTTTGAAATGATAAAATTTTAGAAATAGAGGATAGATTTGTCATTGTCAAGGGTTAGGGATGTGCCAGGGGAAGGGAGAAAGCTGTGTGTGGTTATAAAAAGGCAACATGAGAGATTCTTTTTTTTTTTTTTTTAATCAAAGAAGACTTTTTTTTTTTTGGAGGAAGATTGGCCCTGAGCTAACATCTGTTGCCAATCTTCCTCTTTTTATTTTTTCTCCCCAAAGCCCCAGTATATTGTTGTATATCCAGGCTGTAGGTTCTTCTAGTTCTTCTATGTGGGACACTGCCTCAGCAGGGCTTGACGGGTGGCGGGTGAGTAGGTCTGCACCCAGGATCCGACCTGGCGAAAGCTGGGCTGCCAAAGCAGAACACGCGAACTTAACTACGGCCCCTAACATGAGAAACTTTTGTAGTGTTGGAAGCATTCAGTATCTTGACTATGGTGGTAGATTCATGAACCTGATAAAATTATACAGAACTTAATACACACGCACACATAAAACTGGGGAACTCTGAATAAGATCAGTGGATTGTATCAATGTTAATATCCTGGTTGTGATATTATACTGTACTTCTATAAAATGTTACCATTGAGGAAACTGGACAAAGTATACAAGGGATTTCTCTATATTGATTCTTATAACAGCATGTGAAATTACAATTATCTCAATAAAAATTTTAATTAAAAAATATATAAAGGTTAGATAAAGAGAAATATACTCTTTGAAGTGGCTCTAATTTTTTTCCAAAAGCTTCATATTTAATACAATGGCCACGCTATAAAAACTGAATAAGAGGAACTGATGCCCTGTGGTTACTTTTCAACATATCAAAACTAAAATAAATACAATTACATTCTAAAAAAAATTCAAAGCTCTATAAAATGTAATTTTACAAGGTTACTAAATGTGTTTGTTTTCAGGATCATGAAAGCAACTTCCTTGTTTCAAAACCAAAAGCTTCTGAAATAAATATCCTTTGTTGAGAATGATTTACACAACGCTATTCTGCATTACATGATGATGAAACGATAGGGTGTTTTTTCACAAGAGAGCCGCACAACACATCACAGGGAGCAACAATGCATCTGCATTTCTAACAGACGGTCGCTGTACCTTCACCACACCACCACTAGATTTCCATGAATCATGTATAAGAAAATCGAGGGCTGGCCCCATGGCTTAGCGGTTAAGTGCGTGAGCTCTG
The DNA here is from genome assembly GCF_020826845.1 of Diceros bicornis minor. NCBI lineage: Eukaryota > Metazoa > Chordata > Mammalia > Perissodactyla > Rhinocerotidae > Diceros > Diceros bicornis. The sequence continues at coordinate 79,721,950 of NC_080744.1, forward strand.
CTACTGGCAGCCTGGGTTCGAATCCCAGGCGCGCACCGACGCACCGCTTCTCTGGCCATGCTGAGGCCACGTCCCACATACAGCAACTAGAAGGATGTGCAACTATGATGTACAACTATCTACTAGGGCTTTGGGGAAGAAAAAGGAGGAGGATTGGCAATAGATGTTAGCTGAGAGCTGGTCTTCCTCAGCAAAAAGAGGAGGATTACATGGATGTTAGCTCAGGGCTGATCTTCCTCACACGCACAAAAAATAATAAAGTATGTAATTCAGTGGGTTTTAGTATACTCACCAAGTCATGCAACTATCACCATTATCTAATTCCAGTACGTTTTCAGGACCCCATAAAGAACATCATACCAATTAGCAATCACTCCCCATTCTGCCCCCCTCATCAACCTCCTAGTCTCTGGCAACCATTAATCTACTTTCTGTCTCTACAAATTTGCCTATTCTGAACTTTTCATATAAACGAAATGATATAATATATAGCCCTTTGTGACTGGCTTCTTTTATTTAGCATAATGTTTTCAAGGTTCATCCATGATGTAGCGTGAATACTTCATGCATTTTTATGGCTGAAAAATATTCTATTGTATGGATGTACCACAACTTTTTTATCCACTCATGAGTTGATGGACATTCGGGTTATTATGAAATAATCCTGAAATGAACGTTTATGTACAAGTTTTTGTGTGGACATACACTTTTAATTCTCATATATATATATATCCCTAGGAATGAAATTGCTAGGCCACATGATAACTCTACATTTAACCTTTTTAGGAACCACAAATCGTTTTTCCCACAGCAGCTGCACCATTTTACGTTCATGCCAGCACAAAGGAGGGTTCCAATTTCTCCACTTTCTAGTCAACACCTGTTATTGTTCATCTTGATTATTGCCATTCTAGTGGGTGTGAAGTGGTATCTCACTCTGGTTTTAATTTGCATTTTCCTGATGACTAAGGAGATGCTTGGGCATCTTTTCACATGCTTTTTGGCCATTTGACTATCTTCTTTTGGAGAAATGTCTATTCAAGTCTTTTGCCATTTTTTAATTGCATTGTCTTTTTATTGTTGACTTGCAAGAGTTCTTTATATATTCTGAAAACTGGACCCTTATTAGATGTATGATTTGCAAGTATTTTTTCTCATTTTGTGAGTTGTCTTTTCACTTTATTAATGGTGTCCTTTGAAGCACAAAAGTTTATAATGTTGATGAAGTCCAATTTATCTATTTTTCCTTTGTCACTTGTGCTTTCGGTGTCATATCTAAGAAACCACTGCTCATTCCAGGGTCATGAAGATTGACTTCTGTGTTTTCTTGTAAGAGTTTCATGATTTTAGTTCTTATATTTAGGTCTATATTCCAGTTTGAGTTAATTTTTGTGTATGGTGTGAAGTAGGGGTCCAATTTCATTCCTTTGCATGTAGATATCCAGTTGTCCCAGCACCATTTGTTGAACTCCAAGTGATTTTGATGCACGCCTCTAGTTAAGAACCACTGAATTCTAGTCCAACATCTTTGTTTTACAGATAAAAAATTTTAGGCCCAGAGAGATTAAGTTAAAATGACTCTGCATTTGGAATAAAGGAAGTTACAGAAAAGGAGAAAACTTGGTTCCTACTTTTTAGAATTTCTAAGTCTAGTGAAGGAGGCAAACATTACAATGCAGGATGTTCAGGGATAAGAGCAGAAACATACAAAGTGGTGTGGGATCACAGAGAAGGGACTGATGAAGTAACTGCCTGGTGATTTAAGCTAAGATTCACCAGGGAATGTCACTCCAGGCAGGAAAAAACTCGCCTTCAAAAGCCTTTAGATTGGAATGTTGTAGGAAGCATACACAGTCACCAGTGTGGTGAGATCTTAAATTCGGGCCAAAAGGAAAGGGAGTGACAGGAGACAAGGCCAAACTGCAAAGGGTCTGCATGCAAGGCTGAAGACTAGGCTGAGTGTGCCCTTCTCAGGTAGGCAATGGGGAGTCGCCCCAGGGTTTTAGCAGGGAAGTGACACCACTAGATCTGTGCTTTAGAAATTAACTGCTGGCAATATGGATGATGGATCATAGGAGGTAGAGCCTGGAGGGAGGCTTTAGGAGATTCTTGCAACAGTTCATGATAATGGCCTGAAAGCAGAGTCCTCAGTCCACAGCCAGTTTTCAGAGGCAGCTGGCAGATATGTGTTGTTTGGCTAGGACAGTGTTTTTAAAACATCTTGAACTTGAATACCTCATCTGGGAGGACGGGGAGGCAAGCTCTCTCTGGGTGCCACAACCCCAACACTCCCTCTTTAGGCTTGCCCAGGCAGAAACACCTGTTTACGTTACCAGCCTGGCCCCATTCGTATTTCTGTTTGCGACCTATGCCTAAACTACGGTGGTGATGATGCAGAAAGAGAGAAAAGAACAAAGATTCCCAGGAAAATTAGAAAGTGGGCTGGCACTGGCTCTCTGGTGGTGAAAGAACACAGAGCGAAGTTAATCCCTGGACTTCCATTTGCCTAACCCACAGCCTATCTCCTGGAATGATGACAAAGCTCTTACTGAACTTGATACTCTGAATAGCTAGCACTGCTGGTTCCTGGCCTCTCGTGGCAATAATAAAAATACATAAAGTCTTTCAAAATGTCTTGAGAACTGTATTTTCTTTCCTGTTGAAGGTTTAAGACAGAAAGCTTTGGAAACTAGACCTTCCAGTTCTCTGGGAAGCAAAGGTTCTTTTAAATTACAGGCTTCAACTTTTCCAAAGTTGTCTGGAGATTCTGGTGCTAGTCAGTGATGTGGTATTTACTTTTTATTTATCTTAAATTGATACCTCTCAAAAGAATTCTCTCTCTCAAGCTTAAAAAGACGCACCCTAGTTCCAATATAATCCTTGTTTTCTTCTGAACCTTGTTCACTCCAGTCCTTCTTTCTGAGGGTAAGTTCCTTGAGGGTCGGGAATGTGCATTTCATTTAGCTTAGTAACCAAGAGCTTAGCGAGGTTTCTGGTGCACAGAAGGTGATTATTATTGAGAACTGTACACGTTTCCTACCGTCAAGACCATTATCTATAGGCTCTTTTCAGCTTGAGTTACCTGCTGGCCTCCGGGCCAGATTCAGTTCTAAGGGGCGCTCATTCGAGTAAGAGGAATGAAGGCAGTGGAAGAAGGAAACTGGAATCTGACCCCTAAGAGTTTCCAGATCTCTTTTGTGCTTCTGATATTGTGTCTGTGAATCCCTGCTTGTCTCATCTCCATCCTCACATTTCTTATCAGTTAGCTATGCGGGTGCTTTCTCTACCACAAATCCTTTGTACGTGGCATTCTTTTTGCTTTGCCTTACTGGGTACCAAGTGATAAACATTTGTATGCTATTTATTATTCCTTCTAATTTTTTGCTTTACAAACACCTATATTTCATTTGTAAATCTCTTTTCTAAAATTAAGACAAAAGTTATATAATAAAAAGCAAACATTAAGCTAAATTTAGAAGGCTTAAAATAACCTCTTGTTCTCCTCCTGGAGTGACACAACAAGAGGGCTCTTCCAACTCCATGATTTGAAGCTTCAGGAAACCATGAAAGCTCATGTGAGCCAAGATCTTCACAATTTGCTTGAGTTGGAATCTACAAGTGAATTTTAACAGGATAAGCAATATGTAACAAGACCAGGAAACTATTCAAGGACAAGATTAGATGGGTGTCTTTCTTGGGTTTAGCCTCACCAATCCCTCCCACAGGATAAGAATTACTCTTTCAGCAGTTACTGACAGTAGCAAATGCCAGAAAGATATTAACAAAGAGCATCAATTTAAAGCCTAAGTGTCTGGAGAACGGAGCAGCGATTCTTACAAATGTTAACGTAAACTGCAGTTGATTCCACTCCATATTGTTGAAAATTTTACTCTGCCAGGTCCAGTGCAATCTCAAAATACAGTTTTCTCAAAAGAATAGGCTATAGCTTCCTTCAACTTCAGAGTGACTTTTACATGGAAATAAAGCTGCAATATCTGTAAGAACTTGGGGGCCTTTCAGAATATAATCATGTTCAGAAGGACATTTTTTATTTGCAAAAATTATTTTAATTGATTTTGTCAAATACATGAATGAGCTAACATGCACAAGTATGTGAAACATTCACAAACCTCTTGCATACACCCAGAGGAATAATAATATATGTAGGAGCCTTGGGAGCAAAGAGGGTTAGTAAAGATGTACAGTCATGTGTCCCATAACGATGTTTCAGTCAAAATGGACTGCATGTACCACAGCGGTCGCATAAGATTAGTACCATACATGCTCTTTGACATCAGTGTTAGCAGCATCTTTTTGCATACCGTGTCTCACCAGGCAAGGGAAACAAAAGAAAAAATAAACAAATGGGATTACATCAAACTAAAAAGCCTCTGCACAGCAAAGGAAACCATCAACAAAATGAAAAGACAATCTAACAATTGGGAGAAGATATTTGCAAATTATACACCTGATAAGGGGTTAATATCCAAAATACATAAAGCACTCACACATCTCAACAACAAAGAAACAAACAACCCAATTAAAAAAGGGGCAAAAGTGGGCCGGCCCCATGGCTTGGCGGTTAAGTGCGTGCGCTCTGATGCTGGCGGCCCGGGTTCGGATCCCGGGCGCGCACTGACGCACTGCTTCTCCAGCCACGCTAAGGCCGCGTCCCACATACAGCAACTAGAAGAATGTGCAACTATGACACACAGCTATCTACTGGGGCTTTGGGGGAAAAATAAATAAATTAAAAAATAATAATAATACATAAAAAAAATTAAAAAAAAGGGGCAAAAGATCTGAACATTTTTCCAAAGAAGACACACAGATGACCAACAGGCACATGAAAAGATGTTCAACATCACTAATTATTAGGGAAATGCAAACCAAAACTACAATGAGATATTACCTCATGTCCATCAGAATGGCTATAATTAACAAGACAAGAAATAATAAGTCTTGGAGATAATGTGGAGAACAGGGAACTAGCATACACTGCTGGTGGCAATGCAAACTGGTGCAGCCACTATGGAAAACAGTATGGAGATTCCTCAAAAAATTAAGAATAAAACTACCACATGATCCAGCTATTCCACTTCTGGGTATTTATCCAAAGAACATGAAAACACAAATGCATAAAGATGTATGCACCCTTATGTTCACTGCAGCATTATTCACAATAGCCAAGATTTGGAAACAACCTAAGTGCCCACCAATGGAGGAATGGATAAAGAAGAAATGATATACAATGGAATACTACTCAGCTATAAAAAAGATGAAAACCTGCCATTTGCAACAACACGGATGGACCTTGAGGGTATTATGCTACGCAAAATAAGTCAGACAGAGAAAGTCAAATACTGACTGTATGATTTCACTCATAAGTAGAAGATAAAAACAACAACAACAAACACATAGATACAGAGATTAGATTGGTGGTTACTAGAGAGGAAGGGGGGAGGGGAAGGGTGAAAGGGGTAATAGGGCACAAGTGTACAGTGATAGATTGCAATTAGTCTTTGGGTGGTGAATGTGATGTAGTCTACACAGAAATCAAAATATAATGATGTACACCTGAAATTTATATAATGCTATAAACCAATGTTACCTCAATAATAAAAAAGAAAATATTAGTACCATAAAGCCCAGGCATGTAGTAGGCTATACTGTCTACGTTTGTCTAAGTACACTCTGTGATGTTTGCACGAAGATGAAATTGCCTAATGACGTATTTCTCAGAAGGTACCACTGCCGTTAAGCAATGCATGACTGTACACACATTCAGCAACATCTAGTGCAAAGTCTGAGCTAAACATCATCACCAATACCTAACAATAAACGCACTTGGCCTTCAACAGCCTTAAAAGCTGTTGGAGAAACAACTCATAGAAAGAAGAGTGAATGTAGAAAAGAAGTGAGGGAGTGAATTAGAGAGACAAACAGATAAGCTAAAGGAATAGAGAGAAGTAGTGTGTTGAAGAGAAACATGTATCCAGTCTTGTTCAGATCAATTCAAATCACTAGGCACTGTGCTAGGAACTGGGGGACATGAGATATTTACTAAGAGAAGCTTTCTGTCCTTGATTGGTGCTGAGACAAATAAATTTGCAACTAACAACTGCAAAAGCATATCTTGCATCATCGGCACTCAAAAGAAAGGAAACATAGAGCTGACATAAACTTTGATGTAAATACAGCTTTAAGCATTTTTTATTTTTCTTTCAGTGGTCTGACACCTTCTCCTTTTCAAAAATAACAGCATATTAATTCTCTTTTAAATCTTCTCTTTGAAATTTGTGTTTATGTCTGGAATGACTTTATCCCTGTGTCACCTAGTCCTGCCCCCCACATTCCTGTTCCTTCTGGCAACACCCACCTAAATTTCAACACATTTTCTCTCACAAATTTAGCATTAGCTTAAGTCATTAATTATATTTAGAGCTTGCCTTCATCTTTACTGAAATATAAAGAATAGCTGCAATAATGGGTGTGTTTTGTTTATGAAGAAAAAGTGTCCATATTTAATCAGTACATTTAAATACATTAGTTCTGTATTTGAACATGGCTTTGACAGCTGCAGGGTAGGAGGAAAACTCCACACTGGTCAGAAAACAAACAGGCAGCATTCTTCATTTCATTATGTGAACTCCCCACACAGTATATCATGTGGAATTTGTGGGGGATTTTATTTACTATATTACAAAAGCAATCCTTAGTGTATATTTTATGCAGGGAAAAAACGGGCTGCTTTTATATGTCAAATGTCACACCAGAAAATAGTACTCTGGAATGTTTGGAAAGCATTCCAATGTATTTTATCCATTGAAAAATATAATTTGCCTTTCACAAGAACAAATTAACTGAAGGGGTGAGGTATGTTTAATAAAAAAAAAACCGTTCTGGTTGGAACAGAGCTGTCAGGAACCTGTGGAAGGAGACAAGACCCTCCATGGGCTTTCTCCAGTGGCCACCCTAATCTGAGACAGCCTGGGAGGCAGCTGGGGCGTCAGGTGCACAAGGACCCGCAGAGAGCCACCATCAGTAGCCCTGAGCCTCCCAGGGAAAGAACACTGAAACTGAGCCTGAACGCATTGTCCCTTAGTTCCTGCTTTATTCCAGTGGGCGTTCCCAGATGACTGTGCTTCTTGCTGTCTTTGTGTTCCCTACGTTTTCCTGCAAAATCCATTGAACTGGACTTATGACATTTATTTAGAACAAATAAGATAAATGATGTACTACATAACATGTAAAAAGTGGAAAGAGCAATTTCTGACTGGGACTGGAACTCCCCTGGACACAAGAAACATCAACACATTGTAGCTGAGCAATGCCCAGATCAGTGCTGTTCATCTGTGGCCAATACTAGAAGGTAGTCGTTTAACTGGAGAAGCTAACAGCAATTTATGAGCAAGAAATCAAAAGAAAAAAATGAATTATCGATGAGATAGCCATCACAAAAGGTAACAAGGACAAAACAGTAAACCTGTTTGTTTACAAGTCAAAGCAGTCCTCCCTGGAAGAGGGTGCCCTGCCTCCCTGTCACACACCCCAACACAGCCCATGTCTGCTCACGGAGGGGAAAGCATTTCTTTCCCTTGACACGACGTGGGAGTTTGGAATACAGTTTTCCACTCTCTTTCCACAGGCTCTTTGGGTGTGTATATTCCCTTGAAAATTGTCTCAGTGTGTAAAAAATCTGTTTTAAAAACATTTTTAAGAAGAATTAGCAGAGGATTAGCGCAATAGCTCCTAATTCCCTCTTTGTAATTTTCCATGCATTAAAAATAATTGGCCAGTTACGAGGCTGCTCATTCTGCCCAGTGGTGTGCAAAGGCTTAGGATAAAACACAGAAATCATTGCTAAGGAGGCTCCTTTCCCTTTTCTGGCGTTGTGGCCTCGTATAAAATCTACACGAGCTCTAACACTGCCCCTGTGTGTGCAGCTCAGGCACAAGGACAAGGCCAAGCTGGCTACACTCTCCAGGAGTCAGAGAACGGCGGGCTCTCTCTCAATCCACCAGCCAAGTACACAGTGTCCAGCTCATAGCAACACATAATAAAAGCTGACGGAAAGGAAGAAAGAGAAGGAAAAAATAAATGAAGAGAATGATACGGCTCATCATGTCTGCAGCGGCATACACTAGGTGCCCAATATTTGTTGAGCAAATGAACACTCTAAGCAAAATAACCCAAATTTAAGTTTTCAAACTTCCTTTAGAGACTGGTTCTGAGGACATAAGCGAAAGATTTTGCTACTGCTGACAAACTTTGCAAAACTTTGAAAAGAAAGGTTTTAACCACGGGAAAAAAATCTGGAAAAAAGTAATGAGTAGAAACTAGCCCTAGCAGATACTAAAACATATTATGAAGCTTCAATATCAAAACAGTTCGGAGAAGAAGTAAACAAGACAGATCAATGGATCATAATAAAAGATTAAAAATGTATAAGATAATTTAAGTTACTGTAAAGGTATATTATATTACTATAAAGGTAACATTTCAAGAAAAGAGATTACTCAATAAATGTGTTTAATGCAACTTGGTAGCTTTCTGGAAAAAATAAAGCCAGATTCCTCTCATTCCTTATACCAAAATTAATTTTAGATGAATCAAAGTTTCTAAATGTAAAGATGAAGCCGTAAGAGAAAGCGTGGGTGAACAGTGGCTATGTGAATAATCTCAAAGATGTGAGGGATGGTCTCTTACTACACTAACACTCAAAATCAAACAACAAACGAGGAAAAGATCTGCAATACATATACAAAGGGCTAACTCCATTAATTTAGGAAGTGCTCATACAAACAAATAAAAAGTAAACCAAGAGAATAATGGGGAATATATACAGAAAATTTGCAGGAAGAGAAATACAAATTTAAAAAACAAAAATCATAAAAGGATGCTCAACTTCACCCATATTTAAAGGGGTAAAATCAAATAAACAATGAGATACTGTTTATTTTTCTCACTACATTGCAAAACTTGGGGGAGGGCCTGGGATAACTTACTGAGACACTGTTGAGGGGAGTATGTACTAGATGTAATGTTTCTGGGGAATTTGGCAATGTTTATCAAAATTTAGAAAACATGTATCTCAGCAATCCCTGGCCCACAAAGAATTTATCCTACAAATATACTCCCACGATCCGAGGTTCTGCTCTAAGGTCAACGTTGCATAAGGGGCAGCGTTCTCTCCAGATCATCATTCACACTGTAATCAGGTTCAACCCCACATCCCACAGACACTGCCTGTTACACTTAATGATGCTCCCCTCGATGCCAGATCAAACAGGCACCGTATAGACACGGCATGATGATGAAGCTCACCACATGGCACTGTTGACACGTACGCTTCCTCACTAGGCTCCAGCATCTTGAAGGCAGGACGATGTCCTTCCATCTTTCTTATATAGTATTTATAGAGCCCACAGCAGGTATGCAAAACAACATTTGCCGAATGAATGAACAAATGAATGAATGAATGTGTAAATGAGATGAGTTAGCTAACTGGAAATACCAGTGGGCAGATTAGTTTCACCTGAAACACAGGTGAAAGGTTAAAAAAAGAGAGTGCAATAAAACTTTAGAATAGTTCTCTAATAAATTTAACATGAGTCTTCTGTGTAAAAACTATTTTCACATTAATATGCAAAATTACCTTACAATACATAGAGCAACATGAGTAGACAGTAACGAATCTTACAAATTTAGTAGGTTGGGTTAGAGTTCATGAAACTAAAGACTTAAGCTTCGGAGACTAGCTTGTTAAACAACCACGTTCCTGTAAACAGGCAGGCTAGATTTATTGTGCCCCTGGGAAATTCTCTGGAATGAACACAGAAAATGCTTCTGTTGATTAGCCCTTTTAGCTTGCGGCTGAATGTTGACCTAAAAGGGAAAGCCCTGCCCTCCAGATTTTACATAATGTGCCCTTATCAATTCCTGTCAGGGGAACTGTCCCTCACAGGGATATGAGGAAGACTGACGATTCTGCCTCAGTAAAACATCTGTGGTCCCCAGAGCCGGCTGCCAAACAGAAGTTAATCTTCTATACCTGCTTATTCTCTCAAGAGAGGACTAGAGAGCAAAATTTTTAACTGAGGGCAAATGCAAAGAGAAAGATAAGGAAGGATGGAGAAATTAATACAACTAACAAGTTTACTGACTGATAAATTCCAGACAAAGAGAGGAAACCAAGGCCATGCATGTGTGATAACCTGCGCAAGGTCACAAGGGAACTCATAGGCAGCCCGAGAGCATCAGGGCCTTGCCTCCTCCAGCTGGGCCTTCTCCAGCCATCTCCTCAAATGCTAGCTTGAACTGCAAGCAGGAGGCATTTCCAAGAGGTATGCCCTGAATACTCTGCAGTGTTTTTACTAGACAAAGGAAAGGAAAGATACTCCTCTAAAGAAGACACTGAACATTCACTTAGAGCTGGTAATTGAAGCCTCCATCTGCAACTCAAGGCTCACTTAGCCAACATTTGAGTTATTTCCCATACAGTTCTAAAAAACTATGCAAAACAGAAAATGAGGTCAAAGAAAGATACTTCAAATATTGTGAGAGTACAATAAAATTAGAGGATTTTAATATACGTATAAAACATTATAAAATGTGGAAGTGTACATAGTTGGTGTTCTGGCTGTCATTGCCAATCTGCAAAGATGACCTCCCCCCACACCCCATTTCCACAGAGAGCGAAACCTCTCGCATTCACCCGTGTAGTTCCCTCCCCTTGAATGCAGTAGAAGCAAAGCTGTGGTGACTTCTGAGACTTGATTCATAAGAAGCTTTGTAGCTTCCACCTGAGGCTCTTGGAGCACTTGCTGTGGGAGAAGCCCAACTGCCCTGAGAGGCCTTCTTATGAGGAAGTGCATGCTAGTCACATGGGGAGAAAGCCTGGAGAGAGATGCCAGTCAGCCCCTAGCTCGCCCAACTACCTCTGCTGAAGCACCAAACACACACATGAAGAAGCCATCCTGGACGTACAGCCCAGGCCAGCACTCACATAAGTCCAGCCCAAACACCAGCGACTACAATCCCATAAGAGACCCCTAGTGAGAACTGCTAACTCACAGAACCGAGAGAGAATAATAAACAGACCACTAAGTTCTGGGTGGTTTCTTATTCAATAACAGATAACTAAAACATTAGTTAACCAAACTGTGAAAAAATGCAAAAATAGATTTCTTGCTATAAGACATGAGAAATGTAAACAGAAAAGGTTAATAAACAATCATTGAGCTCTTATGCCGCTTTTTTGAATGGAAGGCCTGAGAAATGCTTCTATACTTTCTGGGGTATTTCGAAGGAGAGCAGGTCTGAATACACAGAAGCACACAGCTGTGGGAAAGGAGGCCAGGTGGTTAACAAGGTCTGCTGTGGAAGAAGAAACCTGGTGGGCAGGAAGAGAACAATGGTGACCACAACGGGGTCCAGGAGGCTGTCAGCTGAAGGACTCAGCAACAACACCTGACTTTCAATTGGAAACACATTCAGTCCAGCTGATTATTTCTCCTACAAAGTCTAGAATGCTCTACGGTCCTGAGAGGTATTTATATTGTGAGCATAAATGTGGAGTTACTTGTATTATCCTAGATTATATGGCAACATTTTATATTCTTTACTTTCTCTAAATTTAAATCTTAGTGTATTTCAATCAGAGATGATTATGAAGTGCCTTGAACTCAAATTCAAATTTAAAATGTAAAACAAAGATGAAAGCATAGACCAGAACAGAAAATAAAAAATAAACAAAACACAATTCAAGGATATTATAACAAAAATATATTTCAGATACTAGAGACAGCTGGTACTTTGTGATAGGAGGTGGAGTTCCACAGATGTCTCATCCTTAACAAGCAGATGTGTACACTACTCATTTCAACAAAGTCATTTTTGAGGTTCAAAGCTGCATTTGAATGGGCCTTGAAAACCTCACAGGAGCACGTGTTCATTCAGTAAGTACACACATGAGGGACCTGCTGAGGGTGAAGGGCGAAGCTCTGTCCTGAGAGAGCAGAGTAAGCTCAGGGAACTTCAAGCAGCTCTGAGTATTTCTTTCGATGTCCATTTGGCAAAAGAATTTCGTATTAAACAGACCAACTCACTGTTTGTATTTTGCTGAATATATTAAACACTTGTGAGAGATTCCCTGTCTCTCAGTTTAAAAAAAATTAATTCTGGATATTAGTTGTTTCCAAATTCAAAGGTGACATCCCTCACAGCCAAAACCTCATCCAGGTGCCGGAAACCCCATGCAGAAGACGGCCGACAAGGCCCTGCCACAGGGACTTGCACTCCTGCAGACCCTGCTCCACGGCTCCAGGGTGGCCCACCATACCTCTCTGTGTAAGAGCAAACTGTTCCTCGGGCTGAGTCAGTTTCTTTTTTGAATCAAATCAGAAATGTAAAGAAAACATAGAGGGGGCCGGCCCAGTGGTGCAAGTGGTTAAGTGCGCACGCTCCACTGTGGCAGCCCGGGGTTCGCTGGTTCGGATCCTGGGCGTGCATCGATGCACTGCTTGGCAAGCCATGCTGTGGTGGTGTCCCACATAAAGTGGAGGAAGATGGGAACGGAGGTTAGCCCAGGGCCAGTGTTCCTCAGCAAAAAAAAAAAAAGAGGAGGATTGGCAGATGTTAGCACAGGGCTGATCTTCCTCACACACACACACAAAAAAAACAAACATAGAGAACTATTCACTATGATCACGGCAACTTTTGCTATACTCGATATTCTTTTTCAGTTTCATGTTTTCATATTCTCATCCAGTAGATTTCAAGCATAGGCTCTCCTTTTCTTTCAACTAGGGTATGAAGCTGACTCCACCTGCCTAGACAAGGCACTGGATTTTGTGGCCTTGGGATTTCTTAGGGATGTACCAAGTAGGTTATCTCCAGATAAATCCAGAAATCTTTCTGATGTAAATGGAACTGCAGATCATTATTTTACATTTTGCTGAGGGCAAGAAGTACACTTCATATTGCACAAAATACAGCATTAGATGCAGCTCTTACCCAATTCAATAGGTTCAAAAATCTAAAACAAAACAAAAGGGCAGAAAGAAAAGCAGTTTTCTTCTCTTCCACCTCCTCCTCTTTCCCCTTCTCCTCTCCTCCAAAATGTACCGCCCACCGGGAGTTTCTCATTCACACAGTTTAGCGTTTAGACAAAGATGATATTCCATGTTCTCTTTCAGGTTTCCCATTTATGGCTGTCACCACCATGACACCAATAACAGCAACGGAGGTGTGGTCACATTAATAAAACAATGAGGGTCTGTTCTGGGGAAACTCAAGGGCCATGTCATGGCTTCCTTTCTCTCTGAGGAGGAGGGTGACAGGACAAGAACAACCTCCAGGGTGACAGCAGGGAGTGTGTCAGGGATGGGGCTGCAGAGCCCTGCAACGTCCCCACTGTGTGCTGTCAGAACCAATCAGGCACCGGCTCATTGGAACTGGGTCCCCACAGCAGTGGGGGATGAGGGCAAATCTCAAAAACAACATATCTCAGTCACAGGACCTGATCAGGACTGGCATCACCAACCATGAGACAAGCCTACAGCAGACAGCAGTCAGAGACAATGCCCTGGGTTAAAAAAGGAATCCACCCTATTATGAAATAGGAGAAACCTCAGCAAATTGTTGTCTATGTTCTTTCTGAGCTGATAAAATGGCATTGCAATGAACCAAGAGTGGCTAGTCCCTCAAAATCTATGTTAATGAAATTCTTTAAACCAAGTGAAAGCTGGCAAAACCATCATTTTAAACAAATTTAGAATTTTAAATTTTTATTTGTTTGAAAACTTGACAGTGAGCTTTTGATATAAAAAGTCTAATTTTTTATTCAATGAGGAATGGCTTTTAAAAACCACACCTTAATGCACAGCAGTATCAATATTACAACTATTTATATAGCTGATGCTTCCAATGATAAATATATGTCATCACTCACACACTCAGATATCATGCAAAAAGGTAACCTAACTAATTCTGACATGCATATACACCAAGTAGGACCACTCGGGTAAATACAGAGTTCATGACTACAAGAAGCAAATAATACCAATTAAAACGATTTTTAAAGGGTTTTAGACTTGCATTCTCTTCCTCATTGGAAAGTAGCATTTATTGCATATTCACATGTTGCTGGGATTGTAGTAAGCGAAATCTCACTCGACTGAAGGATGGCATCTATTACACAAGGATTTCTTATTTTAAATGTAGGCCCACTCCCCACACACCCACACCCATCAGTCACCCAGCAGATCATCATAACGAGTGCTAAAGTTTGACAACTCACTGAGGGCTTGAATCAAACCTTCCACTCCAACCCAGTAAATGTGCAACCCTAGGAGGTACTGTGTCCATCTGCAGACCAAGACTAAGGAAAGCCTCTAGTGTGTACTTTTCAACTAATACCTGGGAGGTTTCTTAAGAGTGATTTTGATCTTGTTTTAATTGGTTTGATTTTATTTTACTCAAGTACCTTGTTGCAGTTGAAAACTACAGCTGACTTTTATCTTCAACTTATTTGAGTCCTCTTTTCTGCCTGCCATAAGAATTCCTAAAGCAAATCATTTGTGTAGGTATCTAAGGACTAACTTCTCCTGGAGATGCCATGTTCAAGTCCATAAATTCTCCCCCAAATACAGGTGGGTTTTTGTTCTCCCATTAGGAGGGAAGTTGTCACTGTCTTCCCTGTCGGTTGCATCTCCAATGACCAAATGTAGCTGTTACTTCAGCCAAAACTCGACACCTTTGAAGTCTAATGTGGCAGCCACTAGCCACACGTGACTATTTAAGTTAATAAAATTACATAAAATTAGAAATTCTGTTCCTTAGACACACTAAAGCCACATTTCAAGTGACCCACAGTCATATGTTGCTAATGGCAACCATACTGAACAGTGCAGAAAGTTCTACTGGGCAGCATTGCTCTACATGATAGAAGATGGGTCTGTTCCAGCTTCTGGTTAATACAGAACACTTTCTACCAGTACACACACAACTGAGAATACTGAAATGAGTAAAAGCTATATGGAACGCTGTAGCCCCTCCACTCCTCTGAAGAATTCGGGGGCAATGTAACACCCGGCAGGGCAGCACTGTGAATACAAATCTGAGGAACCAGCACACTCTTGTCCAGAGCCTGAAATCGTCCCAAACCTTTTCCTGTGACAGTTAATACCACCTCTCAGGTGCTCACATCACACATTTATGAGAACATGGTGACGCCTGAAGTAACCAGAATGCTCACAAAATGGAAATATTTCAGTTAAATCTGAAGTCAATTCAGTTTCTCCTCACTTCTATTACAATTTTCTGTATAACTTGTCAGTTTACTTTGCTGCTTCGGTATGGCAGCATTCTACACCTAATCTTTACAAATTCAGGATCTTACATTAATTCAAATTCACTGTTTTTATAATTTAGTGTAAAGCAATAACAGATGTAAAAGATTTTAGAAGTTTTGACTTAACATTTGACTCAAGGATATAAAATGGAAGATTATTTCTTTTAAAAACAAATACTTTGACTTTTTGAATTGAAATTTGCCTGTTTTCCCTAAAAGTAAAGCATAGTTTTTAATTTTTTTTTTTCCCCTAAAGCCCCAGTAGATAGTTGTATGTGATAGTTGCACATCCTTCTAGTTGCTGCATGTGGGACGTGGCCTCAGCATGGCCAGAGAAGCGGTGCATCGGTGCGTGCCCAGGATCCGAACCTGGGCCGCTAGTAGCGGAGCACACGCACTTAACTGCTAAGCCACGGGGCCGGCCCTAAAGCATAGTTTTTAAAAAGCTGGTTAACTGTGAGTAACCAAGTGCATCTAAGCTGACTTGATCTCCATGGGCAGCCTCTGGACTTTCCCAGAACTGTGATGAATTTCTTGGAAGAAGTCAATATATTCTCAAATAAATACTTCATTTTTATAAGCCAGATCATTCTGATATAATCTCATTTTAGAAAAACAGGCCATAGTTCAGTATATGACAACAATCTATTCTTAGAATAGAACTCTGGGGGGCCGGCCCCGTGGCTTAGCGGTTAAGCGCACGCGCTCCGCTGCTGGTGGCCTGGGTTGGGATCCTGGGTGTGCACCGACATTCTGCTTGTCAGGCCGTGCTGTGGCGGCGTCCCATATAAAGTGGAGGAAGATGGGCACAGATGTTAGCTCAGGGCCAGTCTTCCTCAGCAAAAAGAGGAGGATTAGCATGGATGTTAGCTCAGGGCTGATCTTCCTCTCTCTCTCTCTCTCTCTCACACACACACACACACACACACACACACACACACACAAAATTAATATTAAAAAAAAGAATAGAACTCTGCAATAAAAGACAGTCTCTAGAGGCATCTTTGAAAGGTGTCCCTACAATTTTAGAGTTCCACAACTCTGTATAATTTCTAATTATGCATGGAAACGGCTGAAATGAAAAATGATTTCCTTTTTGTATGTATCTGTTTCCACATTGGCTTGTATAATATTCCCATTCTGCCTGAACCAATAGGGAAGCTGATTCGGGAGGCAGGGCTGGCCTGGGACAAGCATGGGAGAAAAAGTGAACTGCACATTAATTAACGCCCACACCTCCTCCAGCGCCTCTCCCCCACACACATCTGTATACAAGTGGTTAAAACAGGATAAAGAGAATATTAAATACAGTGTTAGCGGGGAAGAAACTTCTAAGAAAGGCAACATGCTGTTGTGAGCCTAAGAAGAGACTGATGATGATAAGCCTCGAAGTTTGTTTGCTTGCTCCCCTCTTGTCCTCTGATGCCGTGTTTCAGAGCCACCTCTATCTTCCCCTCCAGCTGTCTCCAGGGTGTATGGCCCAGGAGCCTCCCCAGAGCCAATACGTGGGGGCCAGATTCTCTACCAGCCTTTTTTTCCTTTTCAATATTTCCTTAGGTTTATATTTCTAATGCTATATTGATGATTTAATCAGGCCAATTTTTACAGTGGTTTAAAAGCTAACTCTGGGTGTTCTCTCCCAGGAAATATCTCTCCCAAAAAGAGCATCAATCCCACTCCTCTGACCTGCTGGTACTTTAGCAACAGAACTGTGATGTTAGATCGCCACTCTTCTACAGGTGGTTTGGACCAACTGATAGTATTAATTAATGTATCAGAATGGCAGTGAAGAATACCTTCATCTTGTTAGCTACTCTCAAATATGTTGAGTATTGCTGAAAGAAAACAATTGTTCCTTATGAATATAAAATTCATTTCAAAATTACACAAGCTTTTACTATATTTATTGTTTTCCTCTTCTACCATATCTTCAATAATTTCTTTCTTGGTACAATTTATTGCAACAACTCATTCAACCATTCCTCTGTGTATGTACACTCAGAAGTTTTTGTTTTTTTGCTTTTTGTTTTGTCTCTAAAAACAAGCTGTAATAAACGCTCCTGTCCATGGTCTAGTGCGTCCTTTAGAGGCAGGTAGTCCAGTGTAGTGGGTACAGTGGTGATGCTTAGAGTTTCATTACCTAAGTTCAAATCCTTCCAGTCTCACTGTATAACCTTGGGCAAGTAATTGACTCCTCCTGCCTGGTTTCCTTCTCTGCTAATCTGGGATAACATTAACTGAAAGAGGCAGGATCACATCTATTATGACTTTATCCAATTAATGTTCATCACCTGTTTTATGAGTAGATTCAAATTTGACCCACACTTTGGACAGATACTTTCCATCTCTATTCAGGAAGCTTTGTGGATATTTAGTAGTAATTCCCAAATACTCAAGTAAATGAAGTTTAAAAAAGTGTTTCTGGACAATAAAGTATGATGCCCTTGTATCAATTCAAGCTAACCTTAAATGGTCCCAGTACACTCACTAAACAGACCTAGTGAGCCCCTCATTAGCACAGTTTCCCCACCATCAAACATCAGGCAGAGTGTTTACCATATGTTTTACTTGTTTGTTTGTATTTTAGTTTTGGGGAAGGGGAGAAGAGATGTCAGTAGGCTCAAAGCTACACTATAGAGCAGACCCTAAATATGAAATGACTCTCATGCCCTCATTACCAACATCAGCAATAAAAGACTTCCTGGTAACTCCTGGAGATTTTAGAGACATTAATAAGCTTTCTAAAAATGATTTTGTGACTTTCATTATAAATTGTTAGGCGAACACCTCATTCAATAAACTAAAGGAAATGGGGCACAAAATGACCAGGAGGCACATGATATCATGTACAGAAGAGAGAACAGAACCAAAATTAAATTTGTAACTAGGTTTAAGTACAAAATTCCTAAGAGACTTAGGTGGCTGGATTAAATGTGTTGGGCAAGATGAAGAGCAACTGTTTTTACATGTGTTAACAGAGAAAGTCTCTCTCTAATTACCCTCCTCAAATTCAGAGTCATTGGTCTAATTCAGTTTGAGGCACCCTGTAGGTTATCAATAAAGGTTTAAAAGAAAAAAAAAACTTGCTGGATCAATTTGGTGGATGGTGATTTTGAGAGTAACTAGAAAAAGTTAAATAGACTCAAGATTTGACCAATTGGCTGCTTACTCATTTGGCCTTGGTGATGACTTCATTACTCTGTAATGCCTTCTACCTTCTGTCTTTGCCTTCCTACTGCCCCTTTTGATTCTGCCACTTCTAGGACTTCTCAATGGCAGGAGTACAAAAATGCCTAAACCATTTAAATTCTTTTAAAATGGTTGTTTAGGGCCGGTCCCATAGCTTAGTGGTCAAGTGTGTGCGCTCCGCTGCTGGCGGCCCGGGTTCGGATCCTGGGCGCGCACCGACGCACTGCTTCTCCGGCCATGGCCATGCTGAGGTCGAGTCCCACATACAGCAACTAGAAGGATGTGCAGCTATGACATGCAACTGTCTACTGGGGCTTTGGGGGAAAAAATAAATAAAAAAATAAAAATAAATAAATAAATAAAATGGTTGTTTGAAAGAACTAATCTAACTGATGAAAAAAAAATATGCCTCGGCTTGAGTTTCAGGACTACTGTTCCTGCTAGAAAAGAACATCTAACAAATATTCTTTCTATGCCAAAATGTGCAGACCTCTGGCTGTATACAGCTTGAAGCCCATTGGAAATCTGTCTGCTTCCTCCATCTATTGTCAAAGAAATTCAATTTGGAATCTAATAAAGTAAAAGATTTCTTCCAATCTCTAGGCTTGCCTTAGGACTTATAGTAATGCTGGGTCTATTTCCTGCAGCCTTGGAAAGCCGGCAAGTGAGGCGTTTAGGAAAAGGCTTGGTGACTGTTCTGTGCAACATGCTCAGGGAATGTAGAATGTCATTATGTGTTCTTCTTTACTCTGAATTGTTTATATTTGCTTAAATAACCTATATTTACTCCTCAATTGGTGATTAACTTTTGTATCATGATTGAGGCATAAAATTATAAAATAAATATAATCTCATACATTCCTTACAGCTACTGTCTCCTTACCTCTCTCCATGTACAACTTTTTAGCAGTGAAATGGTGTGGGTTTTTTTTCCTTTTAATCTGGAGATCATTTATTCTGTCAAAGCCATTTAATGAAATGACCAAATGACAAGAAAAAGAGGCATTTTGAGGAAGAGTTGTCTTTTTTATTTCTGGCTTTAATTATGAGGATAAGGCTTTTTTCTTTTTCTTTTTTTTTTGACGAAGATCGGCCCTGAGTTAGCATCTGCCAATCCTCCTCTTTTTTTTGCTGAGGAAGACTGGCCCTGGGCTAACATCCATGCCCATCTTCCTCTACTTTATATGGGACGCCGCCACAGCATGGCTTGACAAGCGGTGCGTCGGTCCACGCCTGGGATCCAAACTGGCGAACCCCAGGCCGCAGCAGCGGAGCGCACGCACTTAACCGCTCGCGCCACCGGGCCAGCCCCACTTTTTTCTTTTTTTAAAAGAAAAAATATCTAGTGAGGAAAGAATTACACTTCAATGAATGGTAATCTTTTAGAATTTGCAGATTTATTCTATTCATAAAATATTAACAGCTCAAGTTTATGAAGGACTATATGAATTATACACAGAGCTTGACAGCTTCATGTGTTTGGTGGTAAAATTATCACAACCATGGTCCACTACCATAACACTATTAATAAAGGGAATATATGATAAATACAGAAACTCCTGAAAGGTAAAAATTCCTAGGAAACAGTCTTTAGGCCAAAAGCTCTATGAGGGTATCCCTACTCAAATGAGGACATCCTACTGACTGTTCTCTCCTCGTAGAGAATTTGAAGACATGCCTTTTTCTACTACATTATGCTGCATGTGTTCATTATTTGTACTTGTTGCTGCACTGAAGTCACAATAGGAAAAATAAATTAAACTTCTTTTGAAAGAAAGTAACTTTACAAACAGTTGTCTATAATGTCTTAAGTATCCTTTTAAAATAAAGCTGAAGAAACCACAGAGACTATCTTGTTGAATGGTTCTCAACACACGCTTTCTGGACTATCTGGGGGGCTATTTAACCTGCAGGCTCTTAGCCCTACCCTAGGCCCAACAAATCTCGGAGGGCAGAGCCTAGACATCTACGATTTTAATAAGCACCTTATTTCATTCTTCTGTACAACAAATTTTGAGAACCTCTGTTATCCTGTCTCTTCCCCTTTCAAACACAGAAACTCCAACCCAGGCTGTCTAAGATTAGAGTGTCAGAGCTGGGTAGAACTTAATCTAATAACCAAAATATCATACTACTGCTCTGAAATGTAACATTTACTAAAAACTAAACTGTAGAAAGGCATGTTCATTTATATTTTATGCAGCTATCTTACAGTACTATCTTAGGCCTTTCTCATTCATTCTTCTATTCAACAAATCTTTACTGAATGCCCAAACTACACAAGGCATCCCTGTCATATCAGTGAGGGCTACAAAAGTGCCCTCAAGGAGTTTACAACTGAACAGAGATGAGACATTTACACAAAGAGTGCAATTCAAGATAGCCTGCAACAAACACTATAGGAGTAGGTTAACTAAAGGGATCTAAGAGTTCTAAGTAGCTAGTCCCCACTTGTGGTTCAGATGATCAACAAAGACTTCACACAGGACGACTGTTCTGGCCAGGCAGGAAGAAGGGCTGGGCTAGCAACAGACAGCAAGGGCAGGGGAGAAACCCACCTCATCATTCTCATTCACTGCCAAGTGTAAACATCAAAGGCTTCCATCATCCTGGGTGTGCAGCCTCCAAAGGTACTGCTTTGTATGAAGTGCTTAATGTGAACTAAAAAGGACAGGTGAAAGACAACAAGATCCTCACTCTAGGCATGGCATCTCCCCTCCAGGGCTGCCAGGCTGGCCTTAACGGGACTGCTTTCCCTGACTCCTCACTCCTCAGACTCTCCTCCTTTTCAGGCTCTGTTGTAGATCTGGATCCTGCCGTCTCCCCCACCTCCCAATGCCCAGAATGACAGGGAACCCCAACATTCACCAGTGTCTTACAAGTTATTCTTTTACAGATGGGAACCAAGGCTCAGAGGGGACTGGCAAGTTCCCTGGGGTCACAAAGTGAGTGAGTGGCAGCTACCAGGCAGGCTTGGATCTAGATATCCTGACTGTCAAGCCAGTGCTCCTCCCACTACAAAGTTCTCTTTAAGGATCTGTTTGGGAACTCCCTGAGATAGTATTGAGAGGGGAAAGGGAAATTCAAAGCAGCACTTCTGAATGCTGTGGGGAGGGGCTTCAGGCTGTGAGGCTTTGTTTCCTCTGCTCTTCCCTCTTCCTACTCCTTTATCAGTAATGCCCCCAGTGATGCTGAGGACAGTCTGCAGATGACCACCCTGTGTTTTTAAGCTTTAAAACAACAACAACAAAAACTAGTAAACAATCAGCTTTTCTTTTCTGCCTTGGGCCAGTAAATTAAAAAAATAAGTGGCAGGGGAGAAATGCAGAGAACTGACCTAGAATTGTCAACCTTTTATTTTGACATCTAAGAACATTAAAAAAAAAAAAAAAAAAAAAAAGAATTTTAAAAGCCACTATTTCAATAAAGAGCAATTTTTTTTTTTTCTGAGGAAGATCAGCCCTGAGCTAACATCCATGCTAATCCTACCTACTCTTTTTGCTGAGGAAGACCAGCTCTGAGCTAACATCTATTGCCAGTCCTCCTCCTTTTTTTCCCCAAAGCCCCAGCAGATAGTTGTATGTCATAGTTGCACATCCTTCTAGTTGCTGTATGTGGGACACGGCCTCAGCATGGCCGGAGAAGCGGTGCATCGGTGCGCGCCTGGGATCCAAACCCGGGCCGCCAGTAGTGGAGCGCGCACACTTAACCACTAAGCCACAGGGCCGGCCCCAAGAGCAATTCTTTAGGTAGAATAAATTCAGATTACGAAAAACACGTTACCTACTTTTTTTATTATTTTGCCTTGGATTAGTAAAAACTGCATCATGTGGCACGATATGTAGTACTTAGAAACTACTTGAGGCTGAGAAATGTACACCGTAGCTCAGAGATTCAAAGACGGGAAAGGAGGCTTGCAAAGAGCAGGGAAAAGAACAAAAGCATTCGGAGTTTTTCAAGACATAACAACAAACACAAGTTCTACTCGACAATTTGAGATTTGAAAACCCTTCATCAACTGTAATTCAGGCTACGCCTGTTCCTGGAGCCAACAGAACCAAGCTGGATAAGATGCCAATTTAAAAATACTGTGTGCTCTAAATAAATTTAAACATCAGCAGTGTAGGAAAACCAGGTTATCTCAAAACTTATTGTTTAATAAAGATTCTACAGACTATCTCTGAAAGATTTAAAGCATATCACCATTTTTCATTACCTTTTTATTAATTTAAAATTTTACTATTTTATCATTTTAAAATTTTTTATTTAAAAATTTTCAAGAAATTCAGGCCAATGCTAAAAGACATAAGACAGAAACCAAAACTTAAATATTAAAAAGGAAGATAATATATTTATTTTTGTATGATGTTAATAGGAATCAAATGGGAAACGATTAGATTTAATTTAAAAGTGAGTGAACTCAAGATACACAAAATCAAAATACTAGGTATCACCATCCTGAAAAACATGATAAAAAAAGAGATCAAAACACAAACTACAAAATAAGTGGTAATAACCATAATGAGAAATGTGTGACCTATTTAAAGAAAATTGGAAAATTCTGTGAGAAATACAGAAAATTCTGTGAGAAATACAAAATATAAGATTTAAGTAAATGCATAGTCCATGCCATGGGCTTGGTTGGGAAGACTAAAAATTTTTAAATGGCCAGTTTTTCCCAAGATAATTTGTAAATTTAACATAAGTATTCCAAAGTTCACCTGAAAGAACAAATAGGCAAGAATCACCAGGAAAATTTGAAGAAGAATCCTGAAGGAGGTTAGCCCTATCAGATACTATATTATTTAAGAAATGTAGCACTGGCAGAAAGACAGACAAGCAGAACGATGGACCAGAGTAGACAACCCAGAAATAAAATCTACATGTATTAAGAATATATCACAAATCAATCAAATAAAATTGGCGAAGGACTGAGCTAGCTGGGTAGCAATTTAGATGGGGAAAAAGTCCCCTTCACCAGATTTCCATATACTGAAATAAATTCCACATGAATTAAAGAGTTTAACAACAAAAATTTTTTTAAGGTAGAAAAATATATTGGATATTTGAAACACTTCTTGAAAAGAAACACCAAACTGGAAAAAATATCTGTAGTTAAAAATGATCATCAAAAGACTAATAGCTTTCTTGGGGGCCGACCTGGTGGTGTAGCGGTTAAGTTCGCGTGCTCCGCTTTCGCAGCCCAGGGTTCACAGCTTTGGATCCTGGGCGAGGACCAACGCACCGCTTGTCAAGCCACGCTGTGGTGGCATCCCATATATAGTAGAGGAAGATGGGCATGGATGTTAGCCCAGGGCCAATCTTCCTCAGCAAAGGAGGTGGATTGGCAACAGATGTTAGCTCAGGGTTACTCCTTCTCACACAAAAAAATAAAAGACTAATAGCTTTCCAATAAACAGAGCTATAACATTTGTATTAGATTTGCTAGTAGCCCTGTAAACTACTATAAACTTTTCAGAAGGCAATGTGGCAACATATGTAATCGAAATCTTAAGTATTATTCGTATCCAAGACCCAGTAATTCCACTTCTGGGAATCTAGCCTAAGGAAACAATCACGTATAATAAATACTCGCTGTACACGAAGATGCTCATCACAGTGAAAAATATTGGAGACAATCTAAAAATGCATAAAAGAACAGTTAAATTATTGTCTTCTAAAATGATGCTTAGGGCCGGCCCCGTAGCTTAGCGGTTAAGTGTGCCCGCTCCGCTGCTGGTGGCCGGCTTCGGATCCTGGGCGCGCACTGATGCACCGCTTCTCCGGCCATGCTGAGGCCGCGTCCCACATACAGCAACTAGAGGGATGTGCAACTATGACATACAACTATCTACCGGGGCTTTGGGGGAAAAATAAATAAATAAAATTATAAAATGATGCTTAGAAACAATGTGTAATAATGTTTAAGTTTCTATAATATAATGTTAAAGGAAAAAAATCAAGATAGTAGTTGCATATTCAGTGAGGAATATATCTATTTCTTAAATCTAGATTTATGTATAAAAATATTAAAACACTGTATATACCCATTATATATATGTGTATGTACATGTATATAATGTGTACATATTTACATACATTGTATTTAATATATACATACGAGTGTGTATATATATATGTGCGTGTATATCTACATATACACATACACACACACACACACACCCATCACCTGTTTAATGCCTTTAATTTGTTCAAATAACAGGACATAAGACCAAAAAGCATTAATGTAGTATTACCATTCATTTCGAAGTGTAATATTATAATTAATTCCCAGAGCACCTTAAAGTCCCATTTTTTCCCACCAATAAAGTCATAAAATTTTCACCAAAATAAAGTCATAAAAGAAACAACTTATTATGAATTAAGTGTATATTAAATAGTACTTATATTTAAAACAAAAAGACATTTAAGCTCAAATATAATTAGTTTCCTAAAATGAATGAGTAACACAAAAACATTCTGCATACAAGTACTTTATTGTTTCTACTTCCACCAGTGCACAGCCTAAACCACACTCTCCATCTGCGTAAGGAATAGCTCTGGCTCAGCGTTCCCGGAACTCCAATGGCACCTTCATGCATTTTCACTCCTGTCATTAGAAGGACACACTAACAGAAGCACGAGAGGAATGCTAAGTGCAATGGGATGTTATTAGAAAGACTACAGAGTGCAGCTGAAAAGCCAAAACGAATAATAGGAGAATGCGAAATCCAAGAAGTCAGCAGAGACAGACCGGATCTCGTCAACTGCTCTAGTTGAAAAATGCCCAGAAAACGTGCTCAACAGAAGGCAAAGGACTCCTGCTCCCCAAGACCCAGAGATGGTAAATCTGCTCCCTTAACCAATCCTAGGAAGGAAATAAGAGAGGCCTGAAAGTAAATCAAACGCGTAGCATGTAGATATGTATGTTGTTTTAGTGTTAAGTACAAGGTAATCATCAAGTGATTGTCATTTAAAGTGTTTGTAATAGTTAAGAAAACTTGTCATAATGGTTTTGGCATCTGTAAGCTGAAAGATGTATCAGAAATTTATTAAGTTTGTAAATAATACTGTTATGTTTGCGATAACGATTACTGTACTTATAAGTTTAACTTAGATTTTGAGGGTTTTTTTTTCCTTTGGGATTGTAAATATGCCTCTCAGATATTTTAAATGCTTAAAAATAAAATACAATAAACCTATAAAGGTAGTGTAAAATGTTTGCGGGAAATCCAATTAACTAAAATTAATCAACAATCATTTTATGCAAAATAATTAGATTCATTAATGGAGTAACAAGCTTTGTAAACTGAAAAGGAAAACTAGCTTTTAAAAAGTATAACTTCCATAAACTGAATATTACTTTTAAACACAAGTAACTAGAATAGTTCTTCGTAAGGACAGCAGTCCCTCTTGGACATTACAACCTATCATTTACTTATCCCCCCACCCTCTCTTACAGCTGAACCCCTGGGAGACTTTCATGTGAACAGCATGGCAGGCCCTAGACCCTCCTCAGCCCTCTCCCACTTTGAGGTCACACTTAGTAATTCATCCTATCCTCCAGAGAGATCCAATGTCACAAGGCATTATCAAGTCACAGTCATTTCACTAAAGATTTCATGGGGAAATGATTAGCAGAATTAATACTTTTTCCATATACTGCATAGCAAAAAAAAATTTAATTTCTTCCACTGATATCTCCTTTCTTCCACTCAAGAGTCCTCTTTCCTGCCAGCTTCATTATCTTTCTTTTCTCCTGTCCCAAAACCTCTCTTTAGATACAGTTCTGACCCTCAGTTGCATGCTCCACTCAGCAAAACAAAAGATCCACAATGGACCAGATAGTGGCCATGCACCCCCACCCACCCTGAGTCCACCATTCCAAGTGTAAAAGCCCAATAAAACTGGGTCTACTGGGAGTGGAGGAGACCACTCCACTGCCAGATTTTTCTAATAATCTTTAAAATAAAATGATCGTTATAAGCCATCTGAAGCAAAACAAGAGTTAAGGGGAAACAGGCCATCAGAAGGCAACAGAAGTAGAGCCATTATAATATTTTGCTTAATTCTTAACGCCTTCAGTAACATCTTTAAATTGGAAAAGCTGGAGACAGGAAAGGGTATTCTGAACAACTTTAAGGCCCAAGTGAATTACTCCCACTGCCATGAAAAGCAATTACATATGTTTCTGTGGAGCCATTGTTGGTGTGGTTTCCTAAGGGAAAAAAACGGACAGCTGTCAGGAAATAGAAACCAGAGGAATATTTTCCTAATTTTCAGAAAAGAGCAAAGAGTAAGATTCTGGAAATTATAAATTGGTAAATATGGCATCAATCCCTAACAAAATTCTAGGACAGACTGTCAGACAAATGTCCCGTTGTGAGAGGAATAACATATATAGTATGTTCAATACAAAATATGTCAGAAAATTATTAGGCCCTGCCTTTGTCTTTCACAGAAAACTTGATGTGATAGTAAATCTCCACACAACTGCTAAAGGAGGAAAGAGAGAATCCTCTCAATATTTCCTCATCTACTGTCAGAAAAGCAAAATCACTAGAAAATCAATGCCACAGAAGAGTGCAAAAGCTACTGATAAGGAGAGCCCCTGCCAGGGAAAATAGCTACTTGCTCTAGTGCAGCCCTCCTGATGGCTGAGCGCCAAACTTGGATCTAAGTGAGCCCTGCACAAAGGGACCAGGCTGGGTGCAGGGACTGACAGGGCGCTGGCATCCAGCCCAAGCTCCACATCCATGCCTCGTGCCTTGCTGCAGGACCAGTATCACCCTAGGGGCAGCATCTTTTCCCAAGATGCTTTTGTGGCCCTATGTACACCTCAAGTCAGGAGCCTGGAGTTCAAATCCCACTTCTTCCACTCATCAACTTGAAACCCTCCCTGGGCTTCAGTCTTCCTATGAATGGGTGTGAGTCAGCCTTCCCGACTGATGGTGAGGAGCCATCAAGTATGAGGAGCACTGAATTCAGAGCTTGGCACCATCTTGGGAAAATCTCTGAGGGGATAAGACCCGATCTCTGTGGTCCAGATCTCAAATTCTGAGATTCTGTGCCAGAGTCTGAAATCATAAATTCTTGACTCAGATCCTTTTTGGTCATCATCTTTTTGTTGCAGTTAAAAATTCACAATGTGAACTACTGAAAAAAGAGGATTTCTGAACAGTATTTTAGTTTTCTATTCTTCCCATTTTGTAAAGTACACTATAAAAACAAATGCTTCTGAAGTAATGGGTTTATTATACTCGTTCCCTTGTGGGAGAAAAGTCTTCAAGTCATCCTCTGCACCACCCCCATCCATTTTCCTCTCTGTTTTAAACAGATTCTATGGAGCAGTATTTATGTAATAGGTAGAATTTTGCAAAAAAGGGTGGAGAGAATCCTATCTGACCATGTCTTGAGAAGCAAGTTTTTCACTGGTGGTTTCACTATGTGTCTGGGGCCAGAGGAAGAGAAACGAAGTGACTTGAGGGACACATAGTGAATGATGTGCTCTGTCCACACACTCAATAGGTGGTGATTAGAAAAGATTCAAAATTTATAAAAGTATGTATATAAAGGAATCTGAGCATAGGAAACAACTACACAGAACCCCTTCAGATATTTTTTGAAAATAAGTATTTAATTTCAATCAATAGTTATATTTAATGGTTATGTTTTAGATAAAATCTATGAAATAAAAGTAATACAGCATGTTTGTTACATAATGCTAATCTAATCTTAAACTGGAGGAATTATTTCCACCCCAAATTCTCTTGAAGTGAGAAAATGATGAATAGATAACATGTTTATTAAATATATGAAAATACATAGGTTACAGATCATTGATAGAGAGACTAAAATGTACTTGAATTTTTGGTTAATTTTGATTAGGTTTCAGCTACAATGGTTGGTTGAAATGAAGTATACAGAGAAAAAATAAGGACAAAGGTGTTAGGGTTGGTCTCTCTATGAAGGGAATATGGAGCATTACTGGGACAATAATAATTATCTCATTAGGCCTCTACGTATTGTTTTGTACACTCAATCAGCAGCCTTGAAAAAATTAAGCCAATGTTTCACGAGGCAGAAAGTGACTCCTGAAGAAAGGAGCCCCAAAAGCCATGATGCTCCCAACTGCTAGGTACAAATGTACCTCCACTAGCATAAGAAAGTGACTGGCTCTTCTGCTTCTAATTATATACAGATAGAAAAGTCCCAAATCCTTATTTTATGTTTTCTATTTAAATTATTCCTTTTCTATTGCAGTTTAAGCTTGTTCTCGTCTATGTTCTCAATTATTAAGACAAGTTGCTGTTTTCCCTCTAATTATAATGTAAAGTTATTCTCCAATCTAACCTCTTACTTCATTTGCTTCCTCACCATTGTCTCTGGGAACTTTTGTCAGTGCTCCTTATCCTGCCAGCTGTGCAGCCCCTGGGACAGACAGTGGACAAGGGAATGGGGCACAGGTGTGCGAGAGGCCGCCTGACAGGGAGCCAAGGCCTGACCAGACGTGTGATCATGGGCAACTTGTGGAAGCCCTCTAAACCCCAACCTCTTCTGGAGTAAAATGGAAATAACCACGCCTACATCAGCACAGGTTGCTGTGAAGCCACTGGAAGGCACATTAGGAGTTCAATAATAATAATAAAGTAGTCAAAAGTGTCGATTTTCTTTTTTCTTCCTGATCAAGGTATAGCCCTTGAAGAAAATCATACAGCTAAAATGATCCACCCACAAAAACACCCACCAAATAATCTTCTAACAGCAGGAAGATGGACTAGCTGATTCTTTTAATCAACATATATTTATTAACTATCTACTCTGTGCCAGACACTGCTACAGGTACTGAGGATACAGAGATCGAATAGGCAAAAATTCCTGCCCTCAGGAAGCTTTTATTCTAGTATGGAAAACGCAATCAATAAAATAAATAAATAAAATGTATATGAAATGGTGGTGGGCGCTATCAGAAAAAAAAAATAGGGTAGAAACTCAGAGGGGATGGGAAATGCAATTTTAACAAGGGTTCAGGCAAAGGTGACATTAAAACAAGATTCAAAGCAGTGGGAGAGGAGCCATGTAGCTGACCAAACAAATGGAGCAGCTTGCACAGGCCCTGGGGCAGGAGTGTGCTTGGTGAGTCAGGACAGTCAGTGGGGCTGGAGCAGCTACGAGGTGGAAGAGAAGGAGGTGACGATGAGAAAAGACAGGTGAGGGGCTTTCTAGGCCACAATAAGGACTTCAGCTTTAACTCTGAGTGACGTGGGAGCCCTTACAGAGTTCTGAGCAGGAGTGACATAATGCAGCTTATCTCTTAACAGGATCCTTCTGGTTCTTTGAAGAGTATGCTAGGAACAGACTGTAGGAGGGAAAGGGTGAAAGCAAGAAGCTACTAAGAAGCTGTTGCAACAATCTGGGTAAAAGATGATGTCAGTTTAGGGCGTTAAATGTAGGTGGTGAGAAGCAGTCATGTACTGAACCTATTCTAAAAGTGTGGCCACGGTGAGATTTGCTGATGGGCTGGATACAAGCAGAGGATAAGAGAAAGCAGTCAAGGATGATCCCAAGGTTTCTGGCCTGAGCAAGTGGGAAGATAAGGTTACCATCAACTAAGTAAGAAAGACTGGGGTAGGGGAGCAGACACAGGATAGAGGGAACATCAACATCTTGGTTTTAGACATATTAAATTTGAACGACAGGCTGTATGACTCTGGAGTTCAGGGAAGAGGTCTACAGTGCAGATGTGAATTTGAGAGTCAACATCATTAGATGGTATTTGGTAAGCCAGGAGGTTGGATAAGATCACCAAAGGAGTGAGACAGATAGAAAAAGGAAGTCCAAGAACTATGCCGTGGGGCCAATATTACGGTGTTGGGAGATGAAGAGGAGCCACAGTGGAACAGAGGTAGAACCAAAAGAGTGTGGGGTCCTGGGAATATGTTCCCAGGAGGAGGGAGTTTCATCTGTGCTAATGACAGGTCAAGGAGGATGACAATGAACTGACCAAAATGACCAACATGACTGAATCTGGCAGCATGAAGATCACTGGTGACTTCCAGGAGAGCAGTTTCAAGGGAGTAGCGGAGATAAGAGCCTATTTAAGTGGATCAGAAACAGACTGCAAAGATTCAGTTGACTCCTCTGGGCTCCAGTCTTTATACTCTTCTTCACCATGGAGCATTAAAACTCCAAAGTCTCTTCATGGTCTTAATTCTCAGAAAGTACTTCCTCATTTCAAACTAAACTTCTATTTTAGTTTTAAACTCCATTTCCTTGTATTTGGTCCTTTATGAACTAGGAAAAAAAAATTCTGTATCTCTCTAACAGGCACAGAAATCCATAACACTTTATATACTTAAAAATAGCAGTCAATAAGAAACAATTCCATTTATAATAGCATCAAAAAGAATAAGATACTTAGGAATATTTAACAAGTGCAAGACTTGTACACTGAAAACTACAAAACATCATTGAAAGAAATTAAAGAAGACCTGAAAAAAAGGAAAGACATCCCATGTTCAAGGACTGGAAGACTTAATATTGTTAAGTTGGTAACACTCCACAAATTGATCTAAAGACTCAACACAATCCCTATCAAAATTCCTGCTGCCTTTAAAAGAAAAAAATTGACAAGCTCATCCTAAAATTCATATAGACAAACAACGGACCCAGAATAGCTAAAACAATCTGGAAAAAGACGAAAAAATGGGAGGACTCACACTTCCCAATTTCAAAACTTACTAAAAAGCTACAGTAACCAAGACTGTGGTACTAGCATAAAGACAGACATATAGATGAATGGAATAGAAGTCAGAGTCCAAAAATAAACCCTTACTTTTATGGTCAATTGGATTTCAACAAAGGTGCACAGGCAATTCAACAGGGAGAATGATAGTCTTTTCAACAACTGGTACTGGGACAACTGGATACCCACATGTAAAAGAAGGAATTCGTACCCTTATCTCACACCATACACAAAAATTAACTCAAAATGGATCATAGACTTAAATGTAAGAGCTAAAACTATAAAACTTTTAAAAGAAAACACAAGAGTGAGTCTTCATGACCTGAGATTAAGTAATGGTTTCTCAAATATGACAACAAAAAGATAAGCAACAAAAGAAAAATCAAATAAATTGGCCCTTATAAAAATTAAAAATTTTTGTGTTTCAGAGGACAGCATCAATAAAGTGAAAAGACAACCCACAGAATCAGAAAAAATATTTGCAAATAATATATCTGATAAGGGACTTCGATCTAGAATATATAAAGAACTTTTACAACTCAATAATAAAAAGACAACCCAATTGAAAAGCTGGCAAAAGATCTGAATAGACATTTCTCCAAAGAAGATATACAAGTGGCCAAAAGCACACAAAAAGATGCTCAACAACATTAACCATCTAGGAAATACAAATCAAACCCACAATGGGATGCCATTTCACAGCCACTAGCATGGCTATGATCAAAAAGACAAATAATAACAAGTGTTGGCGAAGATATGAAGAAAGTGAACTCTCATACATTGCTGGTGAGGATGTAAAATGGTACAGCTGCTGTGGAAGACAGTTTAGCAATTCCTCAAACAGTTAAACACAGAATTGCCAAATGACTTAGCAATTCCATTCCTAGGTTTATATCCAAAAGAAATGAAAAATTATATCCACACATCCATAAAACATACATCCATATACAAATGTTCTTAGTAACATTATTCATAATAGCCAAAAAGTGGAAGCAACCCAAATGTCTATCAACTGATAAATGAATAAACAAAATGCGGTGTATCCATATGATGGAATATTCTTAGGCAATAAAAAAGGGACAGAGTACTGATATATGCTACAATATGGATGAACCCTGAAAATGTCATGCTAAATGAAAGAACCCAGTCACAAAAGATGACATATTATATTATTCCATTAATATGAAACACCCAGAAAAAGCAAATCTATAGAGATAAAAAATAGATTAGTAGTTCTCTAGGACTGGGGTGGGGACTGGGGTGTGGATTAGGGTGGGTAATGGGGAGTGACTGCTAATGGGTCCAGGGTTTCTTTTTGAGGTGATGAAAAGTTTTAAAATTAGATTGTGGTGATAGCTGCACAACTGTGTTAATACATTAAAAACCACTGAAAATGTATACTTTAAACGGGTGATTTGTATTGTGAATAATATCTCAAAACAGCTATATAAAAAATAGTAATCAAATATTTAACCCACTCTAAAAAATCCCAACTTTTTAAACTTTGAATAATTTTTATTATTCATTATTTTTCTATGATCCATTTTTGTTTTTTCATATCCTTTAAGAAATGATAGCTGAATTAAAATGCTCATTTAATCTAGAACAAGGGTCAGCAAACTACAACTTGTGAGCCAAAGAGAGCTGAGAATGTTTTTTACTTTTTTTTTTGTGAGGAAGGTTAGCCCTGAGCTAATATCTGTTGCCAATCCTTCTCTTTTTGCTGAGGAAGACTGGCCCCGGGCTAACATCCGTGCTCATCTTCCTCTACTTTATATGGGACGCCGCCACAGCATGGCTTGTCAAGCAGTCAGTAGTCTGCGCCTGGGATCCAAACCTGCGAACCCCAGGCCGCCGAAGCAGAGCGCAAGAACTTAACCGCTATGCCACTGGGCCAGCACCTGTGTTTTACTTTTTTAAAGGGTTGATTAGGAAAAAAAACAGAATATACAACAGAAACCTTATGTGGTTCACAAAGCCTAAAATATTTACCATCTGGTCTTTATAAAAATTTGCTGACCCATGATCTAGAACAACAAAGTAAGTTTTATATAGTATACTCATTATAAAATATATTATAAACAGGGCTGGCCCCGTGGCTTAGCAGTTAAGTGCGTGCGCTCCGCTACTGGCGGCCTGGGGTTCAGATCCCGGGCGCGCACCGTAGCACCGCTTCTCTGGCCATGCTGAGGCCGCGTCCCACATACAGCAACTAGAAGGATGTGCAACTATGACATACAACTATCTACTGGGGCTTTGGGGGCAAAAAAAAAAAAAAAATGGAGGAGGATTGGCAATAGATGTTACCTCAAAGCCGGTCTTCCTCAGCAAAAAAAGAGGAGGATTAGCATGGAAGTTAGCTCAAGGCTGATCTTCCTCACAAAAATAAATAAATAAATAAAATAAAATATACTATACACAGGTTCATTTTGATCCATATTTATAATGTGATTAACTACAATTAATGGGTGGAGGAGGAATGGGGGGGAACTATTACTAAATAAACTCCCTTTTTACTAATATAATCCGTTTCAACTTCTATATTCCAGGGTATTAATAACCACAGGTAATTTGGCAAAACTGGTAATTATATACACCACAGCCTAGTCCAGAAGCCCAGAGGTTACCATCCAAAATTCATCAGATTTTGGCCAGATCACTTCATGGCAGTAAAGTCAAGGACAATTTTTGGCCTCTTTTTTTTAATAATACTTATTACTCATACCCTACAAGTCTTCAATCACATTATTATCTTACAGTCCCCACTGTTTAATGAGGTGGTATGTAGTAGAGTCAGGATTCAAATTCTACTTACCAGCTGCATAATCTACACACGTGACAATTTCTGACTCTGAGGATTAGATGAGTAATGAATATACGTAAGCACACAGCCCAATGTCTGGTACAGGGGCCCCCAAGGTACCTTTGGGTTCAAATCAACAAACCCCATTGAATGTCTACTTTGTACTAGGTCCAGAGATACAAATAGCTAAGATGTGGAATCCACCCTCCAGGAGTTTACAACCTAGTGAGAGAAAGAAATACTCCTCTGTAGCACAGGTTCAACAGCAGTCAGAATAACGTGCATAAGATACGGAAGTCTGGCAGGGAAGGCATGACTGATTCTGATGGGGGCTGTCTAGGAGCACTTCCCAGAGTAGGTGACAGCAGAGTAGTGGGTGGCCTTTACCACTCTAGGTTAGAGGAGAACCTAAGAGAACCTAAGAGAATTTGGCACAGCTGGGAAAAAGGCTACAGAGAAGGACAGGATGTTGAGGGAACACTTGCCCCATATTGAATAATGATGATCTACTACTGAAAACAGAGACTATGTCTCCTCTATGCACCACAGTACTGGGATGCAGGTCACCACATCCTAAAGATTTCAAAGCATACAGGGTTCCTTCTGAATGTTCCTTGTCTATGTAGTTGTTATTTGGTTTGACTGTTCTTGCTTTCATAATTATAACTTGGTTCAGTCAACTGTAGTCAGCACCATAACTTTGCACTATAGACCTCCAAAGCAAAATTCTGCAAAAGTACAGCTGCCTGAGGAGGGGCTTTCTCTTTCCATAGATTCTAAAAACCACAGAAGTCTCTGGTGCACTCTGATACTTGGCAGTGAATAAGAATCAGTTTTGATAACACTACTAAATTGGTGATGTTTGCTCAGTGGTCAAGCATGAGTCAGATCTTCTTATATTGTTCATATATTTAGTACCAGCCTATAATTCTGTATTTAATTTGATTTTTCTTAGTAAGATGAAATAAAAGGACCACAAAAATTTTAAATAATATGGAAAAATAAGCCACTAATTTCTGCATTAACTCTCCAGTTCATGTCATCAACTCCAAAAACAACTCTATTTCCAAGAGTTGGAAGATGAACAGGAAAAAAAATTCAGATATTAAATGAAATCGTTAAAATGTTACTTTTAGTTCTTTAACTTGAATCACGGAGATCTTTGAAGTTTTATTTCGTGAGAAAACTGGAAAATGGAAAACAAACAGAAATAGTCCATGAAGAAACGTAATGTTTAAAACCTTTCCACTGAAAGAAATGCAACATTGTATTTTTTTCTCCTTGCTGGTTATTTGAAAGTTACAGATTCAACTGCTTGAGAAAATGTAAATTAATAGTGTCATCAGTTTTATTCTAACTAATTTATTCCAACAGTAAAAATGGAGGAAGAAATCATTAGTAAACTAAGGATAAAATAAACTCAGCTAAATATACGGAAAACAATCAAGGCTTAATTTTAAAAAGAACCTTTTGATCCATTCACAACACTCATTTAGGTTTAAGGGAGCAGAGTCCTAGTTACATTTACAAAACACCTTTAAAAAATGATCAGGGGCTGGCCCAGTGGCTAAGTGGTTAAGTGCGCGCGGTCCGCTACTGGCGGTCTGAGTTCGGATCCTGGGCGCGCACTGACGCACTGCTTCTCCGGCCATGCTGAGGCCGAGTCCCACATATAGCAACTAGAAGGATATGCAACTATGACATACAACTATCTACTGGGGCTTTGGGGAAGAAAAAAAGGAGGAGGATTGGCAATAGATGTTAGCTCAGAGCCGGTCTTCCTCAGCAAAAAGAGGAGGATTAGCACGGATGTTAGCTCAGGGCTGATCTTCCTCACACACACACACACACACACACAAAATGATTAGGAAAATGGGAACTATTCTTTACTAATGTTACCTTTTTGCCAGGAACCAGTTAAGATAGAATTCCTTTTACTTAATAAATGCACTAAAGTACCATTTGCCCTGCCCTAAAGGAAACTGATAAGAACTAGAGAATGTGGAAACCAACAATTTAGCAATTTAATATCTCTGTTGTTATATGTCATACACTTCTAAGGAAAAAAACAACACAATTGTCAACTCCATTTAAGAAAAGTATCTTTTCTAATCTAACAGGCCAGGTTTTGACCTAAGTGATTCAAAGGCAAGCCCAGCCTCTGTAACTGAGATCAGGCTATTCACAAACACACCTGCCAGGCGCCCTTCATCCCTCTCTCACCCATCTCCCATCTCCATCCACTTGGTGGCTCTTGACTCAGAGAAGGGTGAGCCTGAGGGAAGCAGAACTTTCCAACTGATCTGTATTATCATCTTTTCCGAAGCTCTATATGAAGTTCAAGATGAGTATTTTACAAAGGCGCAAAGCATGCATGCCACAAATTTAGTATTTATTTTTTTTACATGATCAAATGTACTTATAATATCATATATTTATCTAGAAGGATAAGGTTAAGCAGTAGATAAAGATTAAAGCCTTACTCACTGAGAAACCATTAAGTGTTCAATATTACATGTTTAATCTTATGAAGTCTCAAAATATTTAAAAAATCAGAAAATTTCCCTTTACAGTCTTCAAGATATTTGTCCTTTCTTTTTGAGAAATTGGAGTAGAATTTTTGTGAAAAACAGCAATCTAAGTAGGCTATTGTAATGGGAAACTCCTTTATCGGAACTTAACTTTAAAAAATCTAAATAAAGACATGTATTTGTAGTAGGTAACCTGAAGGCAAAATATCATACTCATACAAATGAGCTGCAGAGCTGGGGCAGAGAAGTGCTGTGCGGCAGCCTCATTCATTATCAATTCTTTGACCTCTTGGAGCTGGATGTGAAGCCTAAAATAACTAGAGCAGATCTCAGCAGAGCTGAACTCAGTGCCTGAAGTCCCGGATCAGTAAATGTGTTTGGATAAACAGGAAGGAGGGAGGCTGGGGCAGAGTGGCAGGAAAGAAGGCGGAGGAGGCTACAGATCAAGAGAGAACCGCAGGCCAAATTGAGGGCTCAGGCTTTTGCTCCCAATGTGATCATAAGCCATTGAAGGGTGTTGAGCAGGAGAGAGACAGGATCTGGTTTACATTTGAAAAGGATTGTTCTGGCTGCTGTGTTGAGATCAGACTGGGCCAAGTTAGGGAAGAGCTAGGGAAACCCACTACAAGGCTTATGCAATGATCCATATGAGAAACAAGGTGGCTTGGACCTCACAGGCAGTAGAGGAGGCAGCAAGAAGTGATAAGATTTGGGATATAATTAGAGGAGAAGATGAAAGATATAAGAAGGAGACAAAGTTACATCCCTACCTCTTTTCATAAATAAAAATACATTCCAGATTGTTCAATGAGTTAAGATAAATCATTCAAATGAAAAATACGTAAAGACTACAAACAATTTACAAAACAAGAAATACATGCAAATACCATACCAAAAGATTTCAACGTCACTAGTAATTACAGAAATGCAAAAACAGGATGTTTTTTCCCCTGCTCTGACTAGAAAAGAAATTTAAAGATAATTGTAGTGGGCTGAATAGTATCCCCCAAAATTCATGTTCACCAGGATCTTTAGAATGTGACCTTATTTGGAAACAGGGCCTTTGCATATGTAATTAGTTAAGATGAGGTCATACTGAATTAGAGTGGGCCCTAAATACACTGGCTGGTGTCCTTCTAAGAAGAGGGGAGGACACACAAAGATACACACACAGGGAAGAAGGCCATGTGATGATGGAGGCAAGATTAGAGTGATGCAGCTACAAGCCAAAGAACATCAAGGATTGCCAGGAGCCACTAGACACTAAGAAGCAAAGACGAATCCTTCCCTAGAGCCTTTGGAAAGAGCATGGCCTGCCAACACCTGATTTCAGACTTCTAGCCTTCAGAATTATGAGAGAATAAAGTTCCGTTGTTCTCAGCCACCAAGTTCGTGGTTATTTGTTACAGCAGCCTAGGAAACTAATACAATAATGTATGATGTTACCAAGAGTGTGGGAAGTAGTC
Source organism: Diceros bicornis minor (assembly GCF_020826845.1). Taxonomy (NCBI): domain Eukaryota; kingdom Metazoa; phylum Chordata; class Mammalia; order Perissodactyla; family Rhinocerotidae; genus Diceros; species Diceros bicornis. Next base: position 79,760,039 of record NC_080744.1, read on the forward strand.
ACCCTCATATCCTATTGGCAGAAGCATAAATTAGTAGTCTAACCTCTGGGAAAGACTATTTGGCAATGCTTACCACAATTTTAAATTACCAGATCTTTTGACCCAGCAATTCCAACTTGAGGAATTTATATATTAAGGAAATAATTAGAAATGTGTGCAAAGATTTAAAAAGAAGAATATGCATTCTAGGGTTAAAATTGGAAAGAACCCAAATGTTCAAAAATTTGAAATCTGTCAACTAAATTATGGCATAAATTTATAATGAAATACCATGTAGTTATTAAAACTGATCTTGATTGGAAGACAGTTTGGCAGTTTCTTACAAAACTAAACATATTCTTACCATATGATGCAGCAATCACACTCTTTAGTCTTTATGCAAATAAGCTGAAATCTTATGTCCACACAAAAACCTGCACACCGATGTTTATAGCAGCTTTATTCATAACCGCCAAAACTTGGAAGCAACCAAGATGTCCTTCAGTAGGTGAATGGATAAATAAACTGTCATACATCCACACAATGGAATATTATTCAGCAATAAAAACAAATGAGCTATAAAGCCACAGAAAGGCATGGAGGAACCTTAAATGCATATTACTAAGTGAAAGAAGCCAATATGAAAAGGCTACATATTGTATAATTCCAACTATATGACATTCTGGAAAGGCAAAACAATAGAGATAGTAAAAAGATCAGTGGGTGCCATGGGTTCAGGGAGAAGGATTAATAGGTGGAGCACAGGACATTTTTAGAGTGGTGAACTATTCTGTATGATATGATAATGGTGGATACATGTCATTATACATTTGTCCAAACCCATAGAAGGTACAACATAAAGAGTGAATCCTAACGTAAATGTATGACCTTTGGGTGATAATGAGGTGTCAATGTCGGTTCATTAATTGTAACAAATGGACTACTCTGGCATGCATGTTGATAGTAGAGGGGTGAATGTGGAACACGTGTGGGGGCAGAGGGCATATGGAAACTCTCGGTACTTTCTGCTTAATTTTGCTGTGAAGCTAAAACAGCTCTAAAAAATAAAATCCATTAATTTTTTAAAAATTCAAAAGAAAAAAACGATCTTGAAAAAATATTTGAAAAATAACATTACTTTATAAGCACTGTATTGTAAGTGGAAAATGCAATGTCTTAAATAAAACTGTATTCAAAATTGGCACCAAAAAAAAAAAGAGAAGAAAAAATATTTGATAAGAATACTCAAAATATATGATGTATTGTTAACTGGAAAAAGCAGAGTATAAAAATGACCTACAGTAGATTCTAATTTTGTTTTTAGTATACATAGATATATTCACATATTATTAGATATAGCACAGAAAACACAAAAATGTTAATAAGAGTTATCTCTGAGTGGTGGAATTATATACAATTTTTATGTTTTTCTTTGTGATTTCTTATATTCTCCAAAATTTCTACAATAAACATGTATTATTTTCATAATCAGGAATGAAGAGTTAACATTATTTAAAAGGAATAACAAATGCAAGCGCCTGAAAAACCTAAGAACGTTAATTTGAGAAATAACCCTCTTCAATTATGCCCTCAAGGCGGCCTGTTTTGTTGTTTTAACTTGTCCATCACATGTCTCTTTGTGTCCTTTGTAACTACCTCCATTCCTCCCCAGATCCCCCCAGGTTCCTTTAACCTCTTTTCTTTACTAAGCAACCTGCTTACCTATTCAGAGATGCTGAAATTCACTTAATATGCACAACCTCTAATTCTCTTGCTTGCATAACAAAGTTTCCCAGAATTTCACCCACCCTGTTTTCCATTCCTCTTGTCATTTACTGTCCTTAATAAAAGGACTGAAAACGAAAGTCCTCTTAAAAACTAAAAATATGGGAGCAGAAGGGGAAAAAAAACTAATAAAAATTTGGAAGACAAAGTTGAGAAATTATCTCGCAAAGCAGAAAAAAAGGATAAAGAGGTGAGAAACAGGAGAATAAAATGAGAAGGAAATTAAAAGATCAGTGTGAAAGGCCCAAGAAGAGAAAATGAAAATACCACTAAACAATTTCCCAAAATTTGGAAGATTTTCTAGTTTCAAGTTTCTACCCAAAAGTCTCAAGTGCCCAACAATGAATTAAAAAAAGACCTACTTCATAGCATATCGGAACACCAGGGATAAAGAAAATTTCCTAAAAGTTTCCAAAAAAGAAGGGAAGAACAAGAACATATAACGGACTGGAGATCAGAAAGCCAATGGATTTAGTGATGACACTGGAAACTAGAAAACTTTTTAAGTGATGCCTGCAAAATTAGGAGAAACTAATTTCCAACCTAGAATACTATACCCAACAAAGCTATCAAGTGGGCAGGCGACATAAAGATGTTCTCAGACATTCAATTTATCTCCCTTGACACCACAGCAGGCCCTGTTGATGGCCAACCCAACAGTTCTTCCTTGCTGACAAATCCCACTTTTATTCATATATTAAGTGATCATCTGTTTTGGAGGTAGGGCATCAGCCCCAGGAGGGTGAATCCTTAATAGATGCCAATTATAGTAATTCTATTCCCTTTTCTATGTTCTGAGATGTGAAGTGAAGTTGGCTAGGAGGTTTTCAGAAAAGGATTTCCTGGCCTTTAAAAAGAGGCTCACCAGAGAAAATGGTTCATTTTTTGCTTCCAGATAATTGTCAGCATAAGACACCGGACATGGCAGCCACCTTGCAGCTAGCCCACAAGGCCAAATCCTCACACTGAGGCTCAAAGAGTTGAAAGTTTGAAAAAAAGCTGAGGTTGAAAATATCACTAAGCCTACCCTGTACCATCCTAACTATAGACCTATCTGATATAATAAATGTCCTTTCTGTTTAAGTCACTTTCAGTTGGCTATTAACTGTAGCTGAAAGCATCATAAACTGATACATACCCTTTCTCAGAAAACTAATGGAGGAGGCCTCATTGGAGCCAAGAAACAGGAGAGGTGAAGGAAACTCCTGGAATGTTAGTGAAAGGACATCCAAGGAAAACAGCTGTGCAAAGGCCTAGAGAACAACACACCTAGATTGGAGTCAGAGGATGTGACTCCAGGAAGATCCCCAGGGAAAACCAACAGACATGAGGTTTGCGAACATGTGAAAAATAACATTAAGAATGATTCTGTAGGGCCAGCCCCGTGGCTGAGCGGTTAAGTGCGCGCGCTCCGCTGCTGGCGGCCCGGGTTTGGATCCCGGGCGCACACTGATGCACCGTTTCTCCGGCCATGCTGAGGCCGCGTCCCACATACAGCAACTAGAAGGATGTGCAGCTATGACATACAACTATCTACTGGGGCTTTGGGGGGGGGGGGGAATAAATAAATAAAATCTTTAAAAAAGAATGATTCTGTAATTTTCTTAAACAGTTTAAGAAGACACAATAATAGATACACAGAAAATTAAGCAAATAAAAAAATGAGGCAATTTTTAAGTCCAAGGAAAACAAAAATTTACACAAGAAAGGAAAAGTGGTTATAATATACTGCTTGGCTCAGCCATGAATAATATTTATATAGTCACAACATAGAAACTCAGAATTTGGGGAGCAAGGGAAGTGGAAGGGAGGGAGAGCACAGCTCACCACACTGAGAGGGCTACCTCCTCATCTCCCAAACAAAAAGCAATGCATAATATCTAAGGTAGACAAATTGAGAAATATCAGAATAAGCATGTTATTTAGCATTAAGGAAGTAAATTCCAAAGAAAAAGTTAAAGGTTGAAGACATTTAAATCCTGCAGTACTATTTAAGTTACTAAACTGTATGAATACATGACTATAGTATAACAAAGAATTTGTCTGGTCTTTGTCCCAGGTTTCTGGCATGGAGCTTCTAAAACCCTTGGAATTTCCTGAGTGATAGGAATGTCTTTGTTATGCTAATGAGGTAACTCACGGTGGGCCCCTGGATAGCTTCAGGAAGGGGGCTGGCCACCAGGAAGAATAATCACTAATAGTGTAACAAGAAGGTTGGGTCTTTCAGCTGCCCTATCTCCAGGGAGGGGAGTGGGGCTGGAGACTGAGTTCAATCATGTGGCCAATGATTTAATAATTAACCATACCTCTGTAATGAAGCCCTGATAAAAACTTTGGACACTGAAGCTCAATAGAGCTTCCTAGTTGGTGAACACATGAAAGTGCCATAATCAGTTATCAAACCTGAGGCGATCACGGGAACCCCCAAATTTATAGCCAGTTGGTCAGAAGTGCAGGTGGCCTGAGGACCTCCAAAGTACAGCTGTCATTTGAAGTAAAGGAAGTCTTGTTGGGGACCATGTCCTATAACTTGTGGGGGATTAGTGTCTAACTCTGGGGGATTAGTGTCAGAATGGAATTGCAGTACACCAGTTAGGGTTGGTACAGAATATTTATTTTGCTAAATTAATTTTTTAAAGGAAAAAAGAGTAAACTTCATCATCTTAATCATTGAAGGATTCTGTAGCATATGTCTGAAGGCCCACCTTGAGGGTGGAAGACCAGGGTTGTGGTAGCATTGCTGATGGCTAGAGAGGACTCAACATGGAGCGTCTCTCTGGGATGCAGGCACTAGAGGTCTTGCTTCTGCCTGAGGATGCAGAAAAGGAGGCTTCTTGGGATTTTTCTACTAAAATGTTATCTCAGAGTAAGAAGGTTTCTGCCAGAGAAGACTGTCAACCTGGACAGTCTTAATTTCCTATTCTTCAAAACAAATGCCTAGAAGTTTGCTTATGACCAGAGTTGGCCAAAGGTAAAGTGAAAAAAGCGAAGCTTGTCCTTAGTATCCTTTGTTCTCCAGGTCTTCCTCTCTCCCATCCTGGAGGCACTTCAGTACCCATCTGAGCCAAAACCACTGAGCTGGCCCTCTCCAGGCTGCTCTCCTTCTGCTTTAGAATCTCCCTTCCCCTGCTACCTTGCTCCTCTTTAAACTCCAAAGACCTGGTTTCAGCTATCTGGTAGCAGGGAAGTGATTCATTAGTTCACAAATAAAAACAAGTGACTACTATATATAGATGTTAACCTTTTAAAACAAAAGATTGCAGAATTTTTTAAATGATATTTCAATATGATAATTCAGAAAAAAAAATTCTGATGCTCTTCAAACCAATTTATGGACAAACTGCTTAGGAGTCAAAAACAAAGTTATCCTTCCCGGTGCCTCCATCCTCAGCAGCTTTGGGTGCAAGATTAGTCTCCGGCCATGCAAAGACCCGCTGCTGCTCTGAGGATACTGCATTCTGGCAACTCTTGCTTGAATACCATGCTTACACAATGTTCTGAGGGGAGCTGAGCACCCTCTGCCACCAAACACAGTATCTCTGTGCACTGGTGCCAAACTGGAGTCTGTAGATTAGAACTCAGGACCCCGAGAAGTGGGGTGGCTTACCCTTCCAGGGCCAGCCATGACTGTCAGTACCTGAGGAAGGCCTGGGCCTCACATGGAACCCATCCATGGGTTAAGTCAGCAGGCAGAGGTGGGAAACTAACTTAGCTCTTTAAGGATTCTTTAAGTCATCATTTATCTCAGTCAAAACAGAGTTTCTAGAATGATCCAGATTCATGCTCCACAAAGGGCTGGGACATCTGCACTGAAATCAGAAAACACTCTAAAAGGCAACGTGATATTTGTTTATTTGTACTACTAAAAACCACTGGAGAAAACGCCTTATCTGGAAAAACAATTTGAACTTTTACTCACCTCTCCAAATCTAAATTGATATCTAACATCCACTTTCCTCACAAAACAATAGCAGGCAGTGGAGACAGAGCCTTTTATACTAAGAAATGTTATAATGTCACAGAAACCTAAGAAGACATAAATATAGTACTTATTTTCTATGTACTCTCACTTTCTCTAACATCAAAGCCTGCGTATATTTTTAAATACTAAAGTGGAAAGAGTGACTTTACTATGTTCGCTCCACCCAAGTTCATTGCTACAATACCTGAATCTTTGCCAAAGAGTTTGGCCTATCGCTAGGAAGTCCTAAACACAGCCTGTTTTTGAACACTTCCACCACTCCCCTAACCTCTCCACTTCAAAAATATTTTCTGATATCATGTTTACTTTTACATTTTGGACACTGTTTATATGAAGGAAAATGTTTTAATTAAATCAAGTAATGGCAATTATGCATATTACCTCCATGCAGGCGATTCTATAATATTTTATTAAAGTTGAAAATACTTATATTGTGGTATAGCTCTAACAACTGTGCTAATAATACTAGTGACAAAAAATGGACCTATAAATCAGTTTTTGTAATTACTAATATGCATAATGACTAACATCAACCCCCGTTCCAACAGCTCTAAAGAAATGAGAGTTATCACCTCCTCTCCTGAAAATAACACCCTGTAAGTACAGGGAGGCCCCAACTTAGACATGTATATCATCAATTATATGTAATGAGGTAAACTGAAAGAGAGTAAGAGATTACCAGAGGTGGAATTAAATCAGCTATGAGCCCTGAAAGATGGGGAAACAAGAGCACACATGTGCATAATACGAGACACATCTGAGATCAAAGGGCACTTTCAGCTCCAGATAGCTCTGCTGATTTCAGAGCATGGGAGGCAAGTAAATTGTGCCATGACAATCTTGAGGAGAATGCACGCAAATAAAGAGTGTGGTGAAGATTAAGTTACATTCTCCCTCTTCAACACGTTTACCTGCAGTGGTATCTCTCATGAAAACTACTTGCATGCTGTCAAGGCAGCAGTTACCGATTGCCACTGAGAGGTTGTCCAAATGCCTTGGGCTGAGAGCTGGCATGCAGCATACCAGATCTGCTGACTCTCATAACTTAATTACAAAATCCAGGGGCTGAAGGAGCTAAGGCTGCTATTTCTATCATGACTTGCTCAAGAACTGGGCAGGGCATAGTGGAACCCATTAGTAGATTCAGCTGAAGAAGGCAGGAAAATGAGGATGAGGGAAGTTCAATCTCATAATTAAAGCAAACCTCATAATTATTTGTGTTAACTATGCATTCATGTGTTGACTCAACTAAGACTCAGGCCCTGGGAACTTAACATGCACCAGGCTCTATGTTAGGAACTAGAAGGAAACAGAAAAACGAGGCATGGTTTAGATTCTCAAGTAGCTTATGATCTCATGAGGAGAAAGATAAGCATACAACAATTTAGCTTTGGATTAAATATTAGGTTAAACCATACAAAATTCCATTAAAAAACAGAACACCATAGAGGGGTAGCATGAAGGAATATTCTAGGAGGTAATAGAACTGTTCTGTATCTTGATTGTGGTGGTTATTACATAACTTGAGGCACTTGTTAAAACTCTCAGAATGGTACATCAATAAAAGTGAATTCTACTGTATGTAAATTAAAGAATAAACTTAAAAAGCAGCTGAATATCAGCAGTTTCATGTGGTTCCGTCTAGCAGATGCTACAGTACAGGTAGACGGCTCTGCAGGAGCACAGGAAGCAGAGATGAGCAGAGATTAACAAGGGAGTAACAGATGGTCTCATGAATGACAATCATTTAAACAGAGCCTTGAAAAAATAAGGATGCTTTCAACAGATGAAGAAGAGGAGGGTGAGTAGGTAAACATTCTAAGTACAGGAACAGCATGAGCAGGCAAAAAGTTATGCAAACTCATAGTCTAGAGAACAGCAAATCAGGCAGTAAAAAGTTCATGAAAGTAGGGAAGCCAAAAAAATGGAGCAGAATTAGATTAAAGAGATCCTTAAAGAGGATACTAAGTAGACTGAATTTATTCTACAAAGACAGTTAAGTTTTTAAGCAGAGGAGTGACATAATTAAATCTATTTTGGAAAGATAACCTTGGTAATTTGTTGTAGGAGATATTAGAGGCAGGAAAATCTGATGAGGATTTCTTAACCAGGGTCTGCGAATCTCTTGAGATGACTGCAAAATTGTGTGTGTGTGTGTGTGTGTGTGTGTGTGTGTGTGTATGCATGTGAGTACAAGCATTTTCTCAGGAAAAGGGCCTACAGCTGTCATCAGATACTCAAGGGGTTCATAACCTCAAAAAGGTTGAGAACGAAAGAGTTAATGTTCAAGTCTATAGTGACGGGACAGGAGGAGTAAGTGTGCAGAGAGCAGAATAAATTCATGAGACACTTTATAAAGACTGCATTTCTGGACTTGCTGTCACCTAGTGAGGGAGTGTGAGAGAAGGAGGATCTAAAGATGACAATAAAGAGTCTAGCCTGGTGACTTGGGGGTGTGGGGAGGAGAGAAAGGGGAAGGGAACAGAGGGGAGTACCATTACACTAAGAACAAAAAAATGATTTCACTTCAAAGAATTGAATACTTAACCTTTTCACTTGTGTCACTCTTAGCTGGAGATTTTTTCCCATTTTTATGGGCCAAAGTATTTCTGGCTAAAGACAGAAATAAGATGAACTACAGAGGACCCTGCTTGCATATAAAAACAAAAAGCAGATGAGAAAACAATCTTCAAAGTCTTTTTCAGAGTTTTTCTCTCTCCATGTAGGCCTGCTTTCCATATTCTCAGGGCATTAGGAAACTTTGGGGAGAGTATCTGCCTGAGCCACATAAGGCAATGAATTTAACATTCATGAGTAAAGTTAAGCTAAAGAGCACAATCCAGACAGCATTAAGTTTTTTAAATGTACAAAACACTTCATATGACTTGAGGTTTTCACAGATTAGGAATTTGACTCACCAGGGTGGGTTACCCTTTAAATGAAGATAGCTTCATCCCTCAGGTTTTTATATACATACCGTATATTGTGGAACAAATTTGTATTTCTTTAGTAAACATTTCTGAAACAGACCCTCACAGTTCTTTTCAATTTGTCCCTTTCTCTCTCCCTAAACCTCCAAAGTTAAAATAGTGACTGACACCCAGCAGGTACTCAAAGCTGGGTCCAGAACAATGTAATTGCTTACCTCTAGCATTCCAATTTCTAAGTAAAACAAAAATTTCTGTGGAATTAAAAATCAATTTCTAAAATATCTTTTTTTATTACATAAATAATGCATGACAGAACTCCAATTTTAAAATAAACCAATATTAGCCTAGTATGTTTTCCATTACAGGGGCCAGAAAAGTGGTCCAAGGACCATGGGACCCAATGTCCTGGTGTGCTTGTCAGAAATGCAGATTCCTGGGTCCCACCTAGACTTACTAAAGTCAGAATCAGAATCTCTGCAGTGGAGAAGGAGTCTGAACTTTAACAGTCATCTCACTTGATTCTTGCTCAGAACAAAGTTTGAAAGCCACTGGTCTAACAAATAGGTGGCAGGGAGAGAAAGAGATAGGGATGAGGAATAGTAAAACAAACAAGCACGTCTGGGAATGAGACAGAAAGACAACAGAAAAAAACTCACCTATACATCTGGTGGAAAAAACTCACCTATACGTCTGGTGGAATGGGGTGGGGTTAGAGTATCACCAAACTTTGACCTCGGTGATATTCAAGGAAACTGGTCCCACAGATGTGCTTTCAGACTGTTCTTAAAGAAATGGCTCTTATATGACTTTCTCTGATTCCATTAACTCTGAAATGACTCTGAAGTGTAAAAGTCTATAAGTCAAAGACTGTAAGTAAAGAGGCAGGAATAACAACACTTCCCTTCTCACCCTCACTTCTGCCCCCAACCTCCGATGGAGATCAGGCCCTGGACTCCCCTCTCTCCTCCAAGCAGTGGCAGTGAGGCAGGGGACAGCAGTGGCCTTCCACTGTCTTGGCACCATTCTCAGGGCCAGGGACTGAAGCCCATTTTGGAGGAAGCATCTCCTGCCACCGCACCTGCTCACCTAGGGTCCACAGTTTCTATCTAGAAGGTCCTCAGGGGCTACAGTCTGCTTGGAAAGAGGCTTGAGGTTGAGTTTGCAAAGAACTTCACATAGCCTGGGAAACATTAATTAAAACTGTGGGAGTGGAGCCCTCATTTACTCTACGAGTGGTTCTCAAACTTTAGCTTGTATCAACACCAACGGGAGGGTGAACCTCACCCCTAGTGTTTTGGATTCAGCATGTCTGGGGTGGGCCCAAGATTCTGCATTTCTAACAAGTTCCCAGTGCTGCTGCTGCTGGTTCAGGGCTGGCACCCTGAGAACCGCCGGGCCTCTGCCCAACTTATCACCTCTGCTGAAGTCTCCTCTTTACCACCAAACAGCTTGTTGAACGGGCAGTTTTTTGGCACATACTAAGGAAAAATGTAGATCTAGAGCCAAAAAACCACTTTAGCCCTGAGTGCTAATGTAGTAAGCAGGGTCAAGGCAGCAGTGTCCAGATGAAAGGTTCAAGCAAAAGAAAAGAAGGGAGCAGGAGGAACAGAGAAGCAGGGTGGGTGAGAGACGAGTTAGAAAGGGAGAAAGAAAGGATGGATTCAGGAAGGGTAGAGTGCTTGGAGGAGTTGCTTTCTCTTACCCCTAGTACCCTTGAACTCCCTAAAACTGGATGAAAAGGCTGTGGTATTGTATTGCATTTTTTTCCATAGCTTTCATCAGACTCTCCAGGGTCTGTGACCCCTCAAAGGTTTGTGCTCTTCTGCTCTGAGCCAAGCTTCTCCAGCACAGGACAAAAGCGAGTGGCAGAGCTGACCAGCTGGCACAGCCACCAAGTCATACTGGAGACCCTTCCTGCTCCTGCTCTGGGCAAAAGAGAATGCCCCCACCCAGAAGATGGAGGCCTTCTAGGGATTCAAAGCTGCTGGCCCCTCAAGGCTCTGATTTAACTGTTCTGGCCATCTCTACTTTTAAGAGCCTCCCTGCCCCCTCAGATTCTCATGTGCCCTAGGTTGAAACAGGATGCTCTACAGAGAGCTTCCCCAATTGCTCTGTTTGCTCTGTCTGACCCACCTCCAGGGGACCTAGGATCCAAATAGCTGCAACATAGCCTCAGGAAGCCTGGAGAAGGCCAAACAGCAGAAGGCCAGTGAGACTGTGTTCAACAGACAGGTATTAATAGCTGATACTACAATGGTGTCAGAAAATACAAAGATGTGAGGCGGCTCTCTGCTTGCAGAGTCTGGCTCAGCCACATGGAAGCAGCCCCATGCAGGAAGAATCTGAATGCCTGGTGGGCCAGGGAAGGTGGCTCTAGGAAGGAGATGGCTGCCTCATGGAGTTGAGAGGAACAGAGAAAGGGGACCTTCGAGAAGAGCATCCAAGGCTTCCTAAAAGCTCATATCTAAACTAAACAGCAGGGTGCTCTAAGTTCCACTCACACAGCTCTGCCAGATCCACTATTACTCTCCATTGCCTCAGTGAAGCATTCACACCCACTGAGGACTACACCCTGCTCACACACACACACAAGCACAAGCATGCCTACACACATACACAAATGGATAGACACATGCACACATGCACCACATACAGGCACACATCCGCTCTCACCAATTGAGCTCTATAAACAATACATCCTTAGCCAATTGTACTGTTTCATTCGTATTTTTTATTGTAACTGGACGAATGGGTGCAAAAGAAATTGTTCAATAAATGCTTTGGAAGCACTTGATGAAGGCAAATTACTAAAAAAAAAAAAAGCTGTCACATTTGGTATGGAAGAGATTAACTGTAAAAAGGAGGACGGGAAATTATTAAAAGTCATGAACAATCTTCTACTCAGACTATCCAGGTCTTTCCACTTTAAAGAAACCCCCATACTCTGGTTTCTCTTCAGATCACATAAATCTTCCACCTTTCACTAAAGAAACTCCAACTGCAATACGGCCATGGTTAATGGAAGAACAAAGATATAGAACTTTTATTCAAAGAAAAGGCCATGTGCATTTATATGTATTTAATTATATTTAATTAATATAAAACAGGGGGTATACAGATTATTTTTTATGATTCTCTGCTGTACTTTTTCACAATTTACTGGCCAACTTCCATAGGAATTAATCAAAACCCCAGCAACTCTCCAATTCCTCCTCCATATGAATTTAACTGGAATAGCTATCACTACCACATTCACCCACCTTCACCCCATACCACCCCATGACCAGCTGCACTCCCTTTCAACTGGAAAATCCTTGGTTCTGCTACTGGACTTTATCAAAGATGATTCACAAACCATACAACCTCATTTACTGTGATTTGCATTTAGTTTTACTTGATAAATGGATTTCATATGAAGATTTAAACCTTAACCTCTGCCAAATCTTCCTTCAACTTGTCTAATAAGATTTCATAAAACTTAGACAAGACTGTATAGACTGAATAAATATATGAAGTACTCTATCAAAGCAGTTTCTTAGTGTCTGTAATCATCTGTATTCCAGTTGCAGAATTTTAAATAATGAAGATTATCCCCCCAAAAATTAATTTTTGAATGTAAAATATGTGGTTACTTACTTTGTTTTGGCATATTTCAATTTGAGATACTACACAGTGACAAAAACATTCAAGTTGTAACTAATGAAATTAAATTTGATAAGAAACCTGTCATTTACTAATTACCTTGTTCCTGCTTTTTGAAAACTTTATTCAGTTGGAGAAGCTGTCTTCCTTTAAAAATGGATGCTTTAATATCCATGTTATAAAAAGATTATTAGTGAATACCAGCTAAGCAGTAGCTCTTTCTTCATAATGTGTTAAACATCAATATGTTATTATTCAATATACCTGTAGCATATTGTAAGATCTCAGCAGCACTATGGAATGCTCTGGACTGGTACTTGGTCTTTACACACAGGATTCGACCTAACAGAGCAACTTGAGAAGACAGAACTGGATTTCCTGAATGGGTAATGGGCTGTCTTGCTTACATTTAATCCGCTGGAGGCCAACCAACTTTGCCTTTAATTAAAAAAGAAAAAAATGGTACTATTAAAATTTCATTTACTTTTTGTGATAGGTAGCCAAAATGCAAACTACCAGAGCTTTGTGAATTTTAAAGCCTACACAAATGTTGTTACACAAATTCATTTTCCTCTAATCCTCAAAGTCTTGCTCAAGTTTAGTAGTAAGCTCCTGTAGGATCTCAGGTTCTGCTTCCATAATGTCTGCTGTCAATTTGAGGATGGGATTCTTTCTTACGGATCACATTTAATACGGCAGATGTACTACATGTTAACAGATGGCCATCATAAGTTATGTTTAAAACCAACTTGCTAACTAATTTTAGTGTGTCACTTTACAGTATCAATTAAGCAATTGGGATAAACCATTTTGAAAGCATCAATGAAGAGTGAGTTGTGACATCATGCAGACATTTCCTTTCACACCTTCCCCTTAATCCACCCTTCCAACAAACACTCCACACACGCACACAGACACACACATACAGACATACACATGCACACACTCCACACAGACACACACCCACCAATCTTTCATAGCATACATTTATGGCTTAAATTTAGCCAAATTAATGTTGGTTTCTTTTGACAACTTTGGAAGTAATTTTCAACCCTCTTAAATAATTGACAAAAAGATAAGACGTATAGGATTTAGCTCTATAAAAGTTTCATTACTGTTGTTGCTGTTTTCTGTTTTCTTTAAGAAATGCCTGTCCTATCAGGACACAGAGCCTTGCCACCTCAGCTGTAATGAAAGGACATTACCTTGAAGGGGCCTGCAGCTCACTGGAGCCTGGGTTTAGAAGCTGACTCACCGTTTTGATCACTGCTCCCAGGTGATGGCTGTACCAATGTGGACAATAAGATCAACTGAATACATGACCGAAATAAGCACTTTGAATTTTCATTTGTATGCGAGTGGATTAAAAAGATTAAAGTAGTACATCCATAATTATATGATTACAACTATTAAAAAATACCTAGCCAACTTCTAATTAAAAAGGTGGAGAGTACATGCATGTTATCTCCTCTTCCTCCTGGCAAAAAAAAAAAGACATAAAGCCACAAGGAAAAAAGATCCAAGGGAATGAGAGATGGCAAAACTCTTTGGAAGAGGAAAAATGATACAGGAGTGGTGAGCACTGAGAAAAAGCAGAGACTGCAGCCATGTGCCCGCAGAGGGTACCACAGAGAAACCAATTTGCTCTGAAACCCAGGAAAGACACTCATACATATAAACTGGTAACTGAGGACTAGAGAATAGTTCAGAAAAACTTTCTAAAAGTAAAGATAGAAACCAAAAGAAATGAGGAAGAGGTCTTGAAAATTTAAAACAGCATAAATAAAATTTTTTTAGAAGAGTTGTACAAAAAGTGACATCAAACATTGCAGAGGAAAGAGAAGACCAGTAGAGATGGTCCAACATCAAATTAACAGGATTCCCAGAGAAAAGAGAGGAAAGGTGTTTATTAAAGAAATGACATCAGGGCTGGCCCACTGGGGTAGTGGTTAAGTTTGCGCGCTCTGCTTCGGCAGCCCGGAGTTCTTGGGTTTGAATCTCAGGCGTGGACCTACACACCGCTCATCAAGCCACGCTGTGGAGGCACCCCACATAAAAAATAGAGGGAGATTGGCACAGATGTTAACTCAGGGACAATCTTCCTTAAGCAAAAAGAGGAAGATTGACAACAAATGTTAGCTGAAGGCCAATCTTCCTCACCAAAAAAAAAAGAAACAACAGAAGACACTTTCTCAAAATTAGAAAATAATGGTTTCCACATTCAAAGGACCTTCTAAGCGCCTGGCAAAGATGAAAATACAAGGCACATAACAGTGAAATTTCACCAGGAATAAAGAGAAGATGTTAAAGCTTTCTGAGAAAAAAGTAGGTCACATAAAGGTTTAAAAAACAATGTATCAGAGGTCTCAATAGCAACACTCACAGCTAGACTATAGAATACGTTTTTTCAAATTCAGAGAAAAATACTTTACAAGCTAGAATTCTAGACCTAAGCAAACCAGCAACCAGGAAAGAGGCAAACAGAGTCTCCATCAGAGAAGGCCAGAGAAGTCAGCTGACCCTGAGAGCACAGGTGGTGGGAGCAGGGCATGGAAGGCTTCCCACCTCGCACTCAACAGTGTTTACTAAGTGTCTACTCTGTGCCAGGCACTGCTCTGTTCCAGGTGCTGGGAGCACAAGGGTAGATAAAATAAAGCTCTTGTCCTCACGAAACTTTCAATCTAAAGGGGGAGGGTCAATAAACACACAAACACATCCTGTTAGGTAAAGTGCTGAGGAAAATGAGCAAGATGAGAGAGACTGTGATCAAGCAGAGTGCTAGCTGAGAGAGAACAGTGATCTCTGGGACGAAGTGCAGTGTAGGTCAGAGCCCTGAGGGGTTCGGGGGAAGAGCAGTCAGGCAGAGGGACTCCAGGACCACCCCTGCCTTCATTCAGCCTGCCCTCTTGGCAGGCATTCCACAAGAACAAGGTTTTCCGCTTGCCCCTGCCATCTAGTCTCTTACCATCCTCTGGAAAACGACTCTGCCTGGAGCCCAGCAGCAGGGCTGAGAGGCTCTAGTCACTACATGGCTGGGACGTGGCAGGCTGATGCTCTCTCTCCCCTCCCCAGTGGGGGGACATTGCAAGGGAGATGGGACCCCAGATAGATAGAAAGGACACAGCAGTTAAGTGCTAAAGTAGTAAGTCCAGGCCAAACTGGTCTAGGCAGACAGGCTACCTTATACTTCTGTAGCTCCTTATGTGTGTTTTCACAAGCAAGCGAGAGGCAGAGAAAGTGATATCATCTTCATTTACAGATGCAGAAATTGAGGCACTGCCAGGTAAGGAGCTTGCCCAGGGTCACAGATCACACTAGTTACAGAGCCCAAACTGTAACTTGGGCCTGTTTCAGAGACCAATCAACACCAGATGTAAAAATGTTTTCCCCATTACATTTTTCTCCATACAGGTAATAATAAAGCTCAAGTTGTAAGTGGTTCATGAGAACAGAAGATTTTTTAATTCAGCATTTAATAAAATATAAGTTACCTGTATTACTCCTCCTGGAACTTCTCCTTGAGCTGTAATTTTCTAGCTACTCATGGTAAGAGACCAGTAGCAGAACTAGGCTAGACTTATTCTGTCTCAGATTAGAAACAACTACCATGATTCAGGAGAGAAATGCAAACTAAAGGATGGAATAAAGTTTCTCCCACCTGGAAGAAGAAATATGTTTCAATGGTTGGGTTACTAGCATCACTGCTAGTTCCCTTCTGGAATATGCCACGTTAGCCTTCTGTTCCAAACATTGCACTTTCCTTTCTTTACCTGTCTTCGGGGTGCAGTTCTGTCCTGAGAGCAGAGAAATGTCTGCATCTGCAGGGCGGGAGTGTGTGAGGGTGCAGGATAGGAGGGGCGGCTGCTGCACACCAACATGCGGAGTCAGCAGCTACAGGGCCCTGATGCTCCTGCTGAGCAAGGAAATGTAGGGGTGGCCCTGTCTCCATCTGGCTCTGGCTCAGCTCCCAGAGCTGACTCCACAATTGAGTCATCATTTGCAACCTGAAGTCAGGCAACTTCTTAGCCAGATTTAAAACACCATGTATTTCTATAGTACCTAACAGTTTAAAAAATACTTGCATATTTAATCCTCAAAACTCCTGCATGAGAGAAGCACACTAGTGCCTGCAACTTACTTGAAGTGAGTCAAAAATGTAAAATGGATGGATGGATGGATGGACGGAGGGATGGATAGGCAGATATGTGATAAAACCAGTAAAATGATCAAGGTAGAATTCAGGTTTTGGATAAATGAGTATTCACTGTAACATTATTTCAGCTTTGTTGTATTTTTGAAATTTTTCATAATAAAATCTTGGGGTGGGGGGCTCTCCCATCATCCTGGATAATTTCAACATCCATGTGAATGATGCATTCAACAACCCAGCCTCAAGCTTCCTGACCTTCAGTACGTTTGGGGCTCCCCTCACCTCTGGGACCTTATCCTCACTTAGAATACTGCTGCTGCCTGTGAAAGAGTCACTGTTTCTTCAGACTGAATTCCTTTCGTTCCAGCTCACTGTCGTCACTGCTGCTTCCACCTCAGGAAGATGCTGAGTGCCTGAATCTCCCTTCTGAGATAGCTTAGTTTACCTTCATTGCAATAGAGCACATCTTTCAACAACTTAAATATTTTTTATTACAAAATATTTTAAATATACTCAAAAGTAGAAAAAACAGTATAATAAACCCATTCCTCACACTAAACAGTATCAAGAGTTTGACATATTTGCTTCATTATCCCATTTTATTCTTTTTCTTTTCATTCTTTGCTGAAGTTCTTTAAAGGAACATTCAGTTCTTCAAATGCCTCTCTAAAAAAATGTGGAATTTTTAAAACATAACCACAATGTTATTATCACACATAACAATATTAAAAATAACTTCTTTGTATTACATAACCCTTAGTCCACAATAAAAATTTCCTGATTGTCTGAAAAATGTTTTTACTCAAACAGGTTTTAGTGAAGATCCAGAGTCCACATACCTGTTACCTGTGGTTGCATGTCTCTTACGTCTTCTTTACTGTAGGAGTTACCCCTCCCTCACCTTTATTAATTTAATGCCATTAATTTGTTGCATTTGTTTCAGATGACTCACACTTTGGATTTGCCTGCTTGTTTCTTCCCCTCTCTCTCATATCCTCTGCAAACACAAGTTAGCTCTAGAAGCACGATTAAACTCAGGTTCCACTTTTTGGCAAAAATAATTCATAGGTCATGCTGTGTGCTTCCTATTGCATCACATGGTGGGCCCAGTGTTTGCTGGCACCTCTTTTAGTAATCTATCAGTGGATGGAGGTGGTGATAGCCTTAACTCTGCACTGTTAGGCCCCCCTTAACCTTTCATCTAGTGGTTTCACCCCTTGATAGTCACTGCTTCAATCTATTATTTCATCAAGGGTTATAAAATGATGATTTTCTTTTCTTTTTTCTGTGGAGGAAGATTTGCCCTGAGCTAACATCTGTGCCAATCTTCCTCTATTTTGTATGTGGGTCGCCGCCACAGCATGGCTGATGACTGGTGTAGGTCTGCACCCAGGACCCAAACCCACAAACCGGGGCTGCTAAAGCAGAGCACGCCGAACTTAACCACTACGCCAGGGGGACTGGCCCCTGACTTTCTAATTCCATCATTCTTTCCATAGCTATTAGCTGAAATTCTTCTATAAGAAATAACTTTCCCTTATGAGATACAGTTGTTACCTCTATTACAGTTGATACACAAAAGGAAGGCAGGATAAGTGCATAGTTCTTTCCTTTTAATTGCTAACTTTCAGAGTAAGACTAAGACCCTAATTCCAAATTGATTCAATAAGGTCCAATGAGTTTGTTTGACTTTCTCTCTTTTAAAGTATTCTTATAAACTCATAGGTTTTTACAAGATGTGGGTTTTTTGTGTTTCAATTAATTGCATTTTTATGTGTGTGTGATTCCCAAACTGTCCCATGTTTGGCTAATGAGAGCCCCTTCACGTTGGCTCCTATGTCTCTTGACATGACCCCAATAGTCCTGGTAACTTCTCTGCTTTCCAACACAATAAAATATTCCAGGCTCATCTTCAATACTTCTTGCCTCAAACCTGGAACTGGCTGTTCCCCTGGTTAGACACTACAGGCGGAGTGCTAGATATGTTCACTGCTGAAGTTATCAATGCTTCTAGGAACTGTTCTGTGGATAGAGCCAGGAAGTACGTTTTTCTTTTTTAATTAAAAAAAAATCAGTTCATACTGATATTTTCAATTAAGATTTAACATTATAGGGTTTTTACTTAAGATCTGCAAACAGAAGGTTTTTAACTCTTTGTTTCCAAATTGTATGCCTCTCATGTTCCTAACTATAGATAGAAAGCCTCTAGTTTTTCTCCATTAAATAAGATGCTGACTTTTGGGTATGTATATATGTATGTACACATGTGAGAATTTTTAATCATGTTAAGCTACTATGCACTGAGTCCTGTTTTATCGAGCATTTTTTTTTTTAAGATTTTATTTATTTATTTTTTTCCCCTCAAAGCCCCAGTAGATAGTTGTATGTCATAGCTGCACATCCTCCTAGTTGCTGTATGTGGGACGCAGCCTCAGCATGGCCGGAGAAGCGGTGCGTCGGTGCGCGCCCGGGATCCGAACCCGGGCTGCCAGTAGCGGAGCACGTGGACTTAACCGCTAAGCCACGGGGCCGGCCCTATTGAGCATTTTTTAATGAATGAGTGTTGAATGTTGTTAAATGACTTTTTGGCATCTATGGAGATGACCATACAATTAATTTTTCTTAGACCAATTGACCCAATATAATAAACTATATGAATGGATTAATGAATCACATTTGAATTCCTGGAATAAACTCTCCTTGATCATGATCTGTCTTTTATATGTATCATCAGAGTATATTTGTTAACATTTTACTTAAAATTTTTGCATCAATATTGGTAAGTAATATTGTTCCTCAGTTTCCCTTTTTTGTAAAGCCTTTATCAGATTTTAGTATTAATGTTAATTCACTTCATTAAAATAATTTGGAAATCTTCCTTCTTTTTCGGTGCTCTGAAACAGTTTAAGTAGTACTGGGATTGTCTGAGCTTTGAAGATTTGGAAAAGTTCTCCTGTAAGACCATCTGGAAATGGTTCTTCATCAAACTGTTTTGCAATTTTTCCTACCTCATGTATTATTGTCCCTTTAGATTTTCTGTCTCCACTGGGATCAGTTTTAGTAAATTATATTTTCATAAAAGGTTGCCCATTGCATCTACGTTTTCAAATATATTCACATGGAGTTGTGCAAAGTAGTCTCTTGTTTTATTTTAAATTTCCTCTGTTTTGATGGTTATTTTCCCCTTGTCATATCTTATTTGGGTATATATTGTTTCCTTTCCCCATTTTTAATTAGGTGGGCTAGTATTTTTTCTCTTTTCTTGATCTTTATCTCAATAATGAGATTCTTGATTTATTAATTCTTCTGTCCTTCTGTTTACTGATCAGTTAATTTCAATTTTTATATTTAATAATGTTTTCTTTCTGTCCTCTTTTAGTTTACTATGTTGTTTATTTCTGCAGTGTTTTGAGTTTGATGCTCAGTTCATATTTTTTCATTGTTTGTTTTGATTTTTACTTACACAGATATTTGTGCTATGAATATTCCTAAGCATTGTTTCAACTACGTCCCATAGACAATGATATGGCACGTTTTTAATATTGTTATTTTCTCAGAATTCTGTAGTTTTGACAAAGAGTTCAAGCAAAAAGTCATAAGGATACTCACTGATCTTGGGAGAAGAATGGATGAACTCAGTGAGAATGTCAACAAAGAATTGGAAAATATAAAAAAGAACCAATCAGAAATGAAGACTACAATACTGGAAATGAAAAATTCACCAGAGGGACTCAATAGCAGACTAGATGATACAGAAGAACGGATCAGCAAGCTGGACAAAAGACTAGAGGAAATCACCCAAGCTGAAGAGATAAGAGAAAAAAGAATTAAAAAGTATGAGAACAGCCTAAGGGACCTCTGGGACAACATCAAGTGCACTAACATTCGTATTACAGGTGTCCCAGAAGGAGAAGAGAGAGACAAAGGGACAGAGAATCTATTTGAAGAAATAATACCTGAAAACTTTTCTAATCTAAGGAAGGAAACAGACATCCAGGTATAGGAAGCACAGAGAGCACCAAATAAGATAAACCCAAAGAGGCCCACACTAAGACACATTATAATTAAAATGTCAATAATTAAAGATAAAGAAAGAATCCTAAAAGCCGCAAGAGAAAGGCAACAAGTTAATACAAAGGAAACCCATAAGGCTATCAGCTGACTTCTCAGCAGAAACCTTACAGGCTAGAAGAAGAGAGGCACGATATTCTTGAAGTGCTGAAAGGAAAAAACCTACAGCCAAGAATACCCTGCCCAACAAGGTTATCAATTAGAATGGAAGGAGAGAGAAAGAGTTTCCCAGACAAGCAAAAATTAAAGGAGTTTATTACCAAGAAACCAGTTTTACATAAAATGCTAAAGGGACTTATTTAAGTGGGAAAGAGAGGACCACAAATAGGAATAAGAAAATTATTTAAAAAAAAAAAAGCAATAAAATCACTGGTAAAGGCAAAAATACAGTAAAGGTAGCAGATCAACCACCTATGAAGATAATATAAAGGTCAAATGACAAAAGTACTAAAAATCACTTATTTCCATGATAAGAGGGTAACGGATACACACATACACAAAAAGAGGTTAGATACAACATCAAAAACATAAAATGTGGGAGGTGGGGAGTAAAAGAGTAGAACTTTTAGAAAGAGGTCAAACTAAAGAGACCATCAACTCAGTACAGATTGCTATATACGTAGGCTATTACACATGAACCTCATGGTACTCACAAACCAGAAACCTATAATAAATACACAAAAAATTAAGAGAAAGGAACCCAAACATAATACTAAAGAAAGCCATCAAAGCACAAGGGACGAGAGCAAGAGAAGAAGAAAGGAACAGAGAAGAACTACTAAAACACTCAGAAAAAAAGTAACAAAATGGCAGTAAGTACATACTTATCAATAGCTACTTTAAACGTCAACGGACTAAATGCTCCAATCAGAAGACATAGGGTGGCTGCCTGGATTAAAAAACAAGACCCATATATATGTTGCATAAAAGAGACACACTTTAGACCTACAGACACTCACAAACAGAAAGTGAGGGGATGGAAAAAGATACTCCACGCAAATGGCAATGAAAAGAAAGCTGGGGTAGCAATACTTATATCAGACAAAATAGACTTTAGAACAAAAGCCATAACAAGAGACAAAGAAAGGCACTACATAAAGATAAAGGGAAAAATCCAATAAGAGGATATAACACTTGTAAATATCTATGCACATAGGAGCCCCTAAATATACAAAGAAATTCTTAACAGACATAAAAGGAAAAATAGACAGTAACACAATAATAGTAGGGGACTTTAACACTCCACTTACACCAATGGATAGATCATCCAAACAGAAGATCAATAAGGAAACATTGGCCTTAAACGACACATTAGACCAGATGGACTTAGTAGATATATATAGACATTCCATCCAAAAACCACAGAATACACATTCTTTTCAAATGCATGTGGAATATTCTCCAGGATAGATTACATATTAGGCCACAAAACAAGTCTCGATAAATTTAAGAAGACTGAAATAATACCAAGCATCTTTTCTGACCACAATGGTATGAAACTAGAGATCAACTACAGGAAGAAAATCAGAAAAGCCACAAATATGTGGAGATTAAAAAAAAATGCTACTGGGGCCGGCCCCGTGGCTTGGCGGTTAAGTGCGCGCGCTCCGCTGCTGGCGGCCCGGGTTCAGATCCCGGGCGCACACTGACGCACCGCTTCTCCGGCCGTGCTGAAGCCGCGTCCCACATACAGCAACTAGAAGGACGTGCAACTACGACGTACAACTATCTACTGGGGGGCTTTGGGGGAAAAAAAGGAGGAGGATTAGGCAATGGATGTTAGCTCAGAGCTGGTCTTCCTCAGCAAAAAGAGGAGGATTAGCATGGATGTTAGCTCAGGGCTGATCTTCCTCACAAAAAAAAAAAAAAATGCTACTGAACAATGATTAGGTCAATGAAAAAATCAAAGGAGAAACCAAAAAATATCTGGAGACAAATGAAAACGAAAATACAAGATGCCAAAATTTACGGGATACAGTAAAAGCAGTTCTAAGAGGCAAGTTTAGAGCAAGACAGGCCTACCTCAACAAACAAGAAAAATCTCAAACCATCTAACAGTGCATCTAAAGGAACTGGAAAAAGAAGAACAAACGAAGCCCCAAATCAGTAGAAGGAAGGAAATAATAAAAATCAGAGCAGAAATAAATTAAATAGAGACTAAAAAACAATAGAAAAAAAAATCAATGAAACCAAGAGCCGGTTCTTTGAAAAGATAAACAAAATTGACCAACTTTTAGCTAGACTCACCAAGAAAAAAAGGCAGAAGGCTCAAATAAATAAAATCAGAAATGAAAGAGGAGAATTACAATGGACACTTCAGAAATACAAAAGATTATAAGAGAATACTACAAAAAGCTATATGCCAACAAATTGGATAATCTAGAAGAAATGGATAAATTCTTAGAATCATACAACCTTCCAAAACTGAATCAAGAAGAAACAGAGAATTTGAATAGACCAATCACCAGTAAGGAGATCAAAACAGAAATCAAAACCCCCCCCAAAAATAAAAGTCCAAAACCAGATGGCTTCCCTGGTGAATTCTACCAAACATTCAAAGTAGACTTAATACCTATCCTTCTCAAACTCTTTCAAAAAATTGAAGAGGAGGAGAAGCTTCCTAACTCATTCTATGAAGCCAACATTACCCTGATACCAAAACCAAAGACAACACAAAAAAAGAAAAGTACAGGCTAATATCACTGATGAACATCGATGCAACAATCCTCAACAAAATACTAGCAAATCGAATACAATAATACATTAAAAATATCATACACCATGATAAAGTGGGATTTAGTCCAGTGATGCACGGATGTTTCAACACCTGCAAATCAATCAACGTGATACACCACATTAACAAAACAAAGAATAAAAATCACATGATCATCTCAATAGACGCAGAGACAGCATTTGACAAGATACAGCATCCATTTATGATAAAATCTCTGAATAAAATGGGTATAGAATGAAAGTACCTCAACATGACAAAGGCCATATATGACAAACCCACAGCTAATATCATTCTCAATGGAGAAAAACTGAAAGCTATCCCTCTAAGAACAGGAACCAGACAAGGATGCCCACTTTCACCACTCTTATTTAACATAGTAATGGAAGTCCAAGCTAGAGCAATCAGGCAAGAAAAAGAAATAAAAGGGATCCAAATTGGAAAGGAAAAAGTGAAACTCACTATTTGCTGACAACATGTTTTTATATGCAGAAAATCCTAAAGAATCCACCAAAAAACTTTTAGAAATAATAAATGAATACGGTAAAGTTGCAGGATACAAAATCAACATACAAAAATCAGTTGCATTTCTACACACTAACAACAAAGTAGCAGAAAGAGAAATTAAGAATACAATTCCATTTACAATTGCAACAAAAAGAATAAAATACCTAGGAATAAACTTAACCAAAGAGGTGAAAGATCTGTACACTGAAAACTATAAAACATTGTTGAAAGAAATTGAAGAAAACACAAAGAAATGGAAAGATATTCCATGCTCTTGGATTGGAAGAATTAACATAGTTAAAATGTCCATACTTCCTAAAGCAATCTACAGATTCAATGAAATCCCTATCAAAGTCCCAACAACATTTTTCACAGAAATAGAACACAGAATCCCAAAATTTATATGGAACAACAAAAGATCCTGAATAGCCAAAGGAATTCTGAGAAAAAAGAACAAAGCTGGAGGTATCACACTCCCTGATTTCAAAATATACTACAAAGCTATAGTAATCAAAACAGCATGGTACTAGCACAAAAACAGACACACAGATCAATCGAACAGAATCAAGAGCCCAGAAATAAATCCACATGCCTATGGACAGCTAATCTTCGACAAGGGAGCCAAGAACCTACAATGGAGAAAGGAAAGTCTCTTCAATAAATGGTGCTGGGAAAATTGGACAGCCACATGCAAAACAATGAAAGTAGACCATTATCTTATACCATACACAAAAATTAACTCAAAATGGATTGAAGACTTGAATGTAAGACCTGAAACCATCAAATTTCTAGAAGAAAACATAGGCGGTACACTCTTCAACATCAGTCTTAGCAGGATATTTTCAAGTACCATGTGTGACCGGGCAAGGGAAACAACAGAAAAAATAAACAAATGGGACTACATCAAACTAATAAGCTTCTGCACAGCAAAGGAAACCATCAACAAAATGAAAAGAAAACCTAACAACTGGGAGAAGATATCCATAAACCACATATCTGATAAGGGGTTGATATGTAAAATATATAAAGAACTCATGCATCTCAACAAGAAAAAAACCAACAACCCAATTAAAAAATGGGCAAAAGATCTGAATAGACATTTCTCCAAAGAAGATATACAGAAGGCCAACAGGCACATGAAAAGATGTTCAACACCATTAACTATCAGAGAAATGCAAATCAAAACTACAATGAGATATCAACTCAGTCCTGTCAGAACAGCTCAAATTAACAAGATAGGAAACAACAAGTGTTGGAGAGGATATGGAGAGAAGGGAACTCTCATACACTGCTGGTAGGAGTGCAAACTGGTGCAGCCACTATGGAATATAGTATGGAGATTCCTCAAAAAATTAAGAATAGAACTACCACACAATCCAGCTATTCCACAGCTGGGTATTTATCTAAAGAACATGAAAACACGAATGTGTAAAGATACATGCACTCCTATGTTCACTGCAGCATTATTCACAATAGCCAAGACTTGGAAGCAAACTAAGTGCCCATCAAGGGACGAATGGATAAAGAACATGTGGTGTACATATACACTATAGAATACTACTCAACAATAGGAAATGATGAAATCCAGCCATTTGTGACAACATGGATGGACCTTGAGGGTATTATGCTAAGCGAAATAAGTCAGAGGAAGAAAGTCAAATACCATATGATTTCATTAAGTCGAAGATAAAAACAACAACAACCAATCACAGAGAGACAGAGGTTGGATCGGTGGTTCCCAGCGGGGCGGCGGGGGGCGGGGGAGGGCGAAAGGGGTGATTAGGCACGTGTATGATGATGGATTGTAATTAGTCTTTGGGTGGTAAACATGATGTAATCTACACAGAAATAGAAATTTAATGATGTACAACTGAAATTTATATAATGTTATAAGCCAATGTTACTGCAATAAAAAAAAACTTGGACGGAATATCATTATTTTTTTAAAAACTTGAATTTACCAGGCATTTTACATAAATTCTAAATAAATCTTCACTCTAAAGGTAGGTGACATTATGTTTTTGAAAATTAGGGAAATGAATTTTAAAGGTGATTGCTTTTCTTAGATCTCAAAGCACTACAAGATACATGATTTGAATCCAGGTCTGTATGGTGCCAAGTCTGCTCTATTTCATACTACTTATCTATTAAGGGTCAACCATGCATTCTTTTTGGTTCCACCATGTAGTTAGGTTTTCTCTTGTGTTTCCTTTTTTTTAAGGCTTTTTAAAAAAATTGTGGTAAAATACACATAACATAAAATTTACCATCTTAACCATTTTTAAGGGTACAGTTCAGTAGTGTTAAGTGTATTTTTTGTTTTTATTAATTTCTAGTTTTATTCAGAAAATGTTGATTCTATTTTCCAAAATTACTTGAAGTTTTCTACAATCAACTAATATAAGGTCAACTGGTATAAATGATCCATGTGCACCTGAAATTAAGGCATAGTCTCTATTATTGGGGTACACAGTTCAATATGTATCTACAGATCTCCTTATTGATTATTTATTTAGGCCATCTATATCCTTACTAATTTTTTGCACTTACTTGATCTGTGTAAATCAGAGAGAGGTATGCTAAACACTCCTTTTTATTAACGTGTGTCTATTTCTCCTTTCATCTCCTATAGTTTCTGCTTTAGGAAAGCTGCTTCTGTGTTATTTCGAGCATAGATATTAAAAACTCATTTCTTCATCATAAATTATAGCCTTTAGCCTTATATGGTGTCTCTGTTTCATGTAATACTTTTTTGGCCTAAACTCTACCTTGTCTGAGATCAAGACTTTCTTTTTGTATGTATTTTCCTGGTACATCTTTCCCAATCCTTTATTTCAAACACTTTTCAATCACTTTAAGTGTGTCTCTGTGCAAAACACAGAGTTAGATTTTACTTTACCAGTCAATCCGAGAATCTCTAATTTTTAATAGTAACTTAGGCCTATTTACATTTGTAATATGACCGGTTTGTATAACACTTAATGGATATTATGGGGTCTATTTTCTTTGTTCTTTTTTTCTTTTTTGGTATTTCTTTTGGGAGTTAGAAAGTTTTGTATTTTTGTTCTACTAGCTTCTTCATACTAATACTTCTATATAATATTCTTAGTCATCTCTTTATTTAGCTATTACCTATTGGATTCACAACTGGAAAATTCCAGAATTATCCTTCAGGGCGAGAGTTACCTCTGATTCCAAAGATAGGCTCTTTTCACCAGGACTGCTCATGATAAAGTAACGCGTGGAATAAAAAGGAAGATTTTCTAGGGAGAATATAAAGAATGCAACTTTTCCCACTTTCCAAAGAAGAAAATTAGGAAAAACGAAGAGGAGAGTTGGGGAAATCAGAAAAAGAAACCATATAGAAATACGAGAAATTAATGCAAAGGTCAACAAAAGTTGCAGTCTATTAATGTAATATTTAGTAATTTTGGTTTATAAATTAACAGATTAACACTTAGGCTACATATAAACGTTATATTTGTAAAGGGCCAGGCTTTTTAAGTTTCTAAGAAAATCTTCAGTTACCAGTTTAGAATCTTCTAAAATTAGTTAAAGTAAAAAGAAATAATTGGTGTGAAAATGCAAGGATTAGTTGTGTGGGAAAATGTCTAATTGAGGGTTGTAAGTTTCTTGTATCTTCAGAAGAATAAATATTTTGAAGAGTAACACTGAAGGTGGCATTTTTAAAAGAAATTAAATGGTTATTAAAAGCCACAGGAAAAGCAGTGGAAAGGAAATGGTAACAGATCAAAGAAAAAGATAATGGAATAATAAACAGGTTAACAGTAGACTAATGATAATTAATAGTAATAACAAGATATCATTAAAATTATAATTAAACAAAGCAGTGGAAGGGAATACTTGACTATATAAAAATTCTAAACTTCTACTTATAAACCTCTAACCTTACATATTTTAAAAGAAAAAACATAAATGGCCAAAATGAAAAAACTGTTTCATTTTCAGGGTTCAACCTGAAAAGTGCCAAGAAATGCAAACAAGGACACTGATCAGCTATTTTTCATTCATCCAATCACCACAGATTAAGAAGACTGACCATTTTAGTGTGACGAAGACGTGGGGAAATGAACACTTTCCTGTACCATTGGTTGATGTGTAAAAATTCTCTTTGCCTTTCAGGAAGGCAGGGTGGCACTCTGTGTCAAAATGTAAATTGACCACACCCTTTCAGCCACCAAATCTACTTCCAGAAATTTACCCCCAGAACACAATCACATAAATGTTCAAAGATATATCCATAAGAATGCCCAATGAAGCAGTGTTCAAAAGAGTGAAAACTACGAAAAACTCAAATATCTATTAACAACAGATAGGGTAAATAAACTATGGTACATCTACAAAAAGGATGACTGCTACAGCCATTAAAAACGTAAGGATGTTGGAGAAAGTTACATAACAAAGAAACTTAGTGACACTATAAATTCATGATCATTGCCCCCAAATGCGCCTCTACACTCTTTCTTTAACCACACACTTACAGGCCCTTCTGATGCAACCAAAGCTCTCCTATCGGCAATAAAAATGAATGAAGTACTGACACAAGCTACAACATGGATGAACCTTGAAAACATCATGCTAAGTGAAAGAAGCCAGTCACAAAGGCCCACATATTGGATGATTCCATTTATATGAAATGTCTAAAAGAAGCAAATCTATAGAAATAGAAAGTAGATTACTGGTTGTATAGGGCTGGGGGAAGGGACTGGGATCGGGGAATCGGGGGGTGATGGCTAAAGGGAGTGGGTTTTTTAGGGGTAATGAAAATATTCTAAAATTGATTGTGATGACGGAGACACAACTCTGTAAATATACTACAAGCCATGGAATTGCACATTTTAAATGGGTGAGTCATAAAGTATATGCATTATATCTCAATAAAAGTATTAAAAAACAAACATCTCTCCCATATGCTGATGAATATCTCTGCACATCCTTTTGCCACCTCACTACTCTTATCTTTAAAGCTAAATACAACTTATTGGTTTATTCTAATATGTATCTGAGTTTCAGCATCTGTATGCAACAAGCCAGCTCTACACTCATCTGTTATTCCACCTTTCCAGAAAGCCATGTGACAATACATACCAAAAGCTAAAATAACAATTCCCATCCATTGATTCAGATATTATGTTTTTGAAATCTATCATAAGGAAATAAAAATTTAGAGATTTATATTCAAAGCAATAATTTTTTAATTTGGGGAAAAATGCAAGCAATCTAAATGTTTAACAACTGAAGAATCAATAAACCATAATATGTCCATATAAAGAACAGCAAAAGGACACTAAAATGTCTTCAAAGAATACAGAATATGAAGAAAAAGTGTTCATGATCTATACGTGAAAAAAGCAGAACACAAGTGTCTATATAGTGTGATCCCTGTTATGTACATTGCACGTACCTACAACACGGATGTGGGGGACATCCATCACTTTCTCCAAATACCATCCCCTTCCTTGAGAGCCACTGTGTTAGTGTAATGTTACCACACTGCCCACAGGGACTACCACAGGGACACAGACTGTATCTGGGGATAAGATGGACAATCACAGTCTCCTCCCCAGAAATGTGCAATTAAGACCATGAGATTCAACCTGGCTGCTCCGCTGAAGTGAAGAGATCTAACCTCAGGCCCAGTTTGCAAGTCCATTATAGCCCACAGTTATCTAAGGAATGCTGCTAGGGTCCAGGCCCACCAGGGCAGCTCTGACTCTTCGTTGATACTCACTGCACTTAAATTCCATCGTCCTTAGTTTTTGCTGGAGTGCAGAGGCAGGAAGTCTCCCAGCACACTCTGGTTGTAAACAGCAAAGCTAATCCCATGGGAGCACTGCTGGCTGGTGTCCACCTGTGCCAGCAGCTCCCTGTAGCACCTTCTTCTTTAACGTGCTCCAACTACAGTAAATAATCCCAGAGCTGATTCTGCTACACAGACAACTACAGTTCAGACCAGTCTAAAATTTCTAATCACTTGTCTAGAGCACAGTTCATAGGTACAGCCACTGATCCTAGTCACCACTTACTGTTGCATTTGCCACAGGCTGAGAGAATCAAGCACTCTCGGGGCTCAGGGTCTAACACTCAGGCCCTCAACATTTCAGGGCTGCACTCCAGTCTCCCTTCAGCTTCCTTCTATCCTAGCACAGAGATGGCACTACTGCAGAAAGAGCAAGAAGTGTGGTGAACTGTGAAGGGGAATCTTTTCAAGCTGAATCTTCTCAGCCTCCCCTGAGCTGAGCACCCTTCTCTGACAGCATCCGAATCTCTGGGGACAAAGGGGCACCTAACGACTCAGGCAAATCTGCCCCAGGCACATGGTGAGGGAAAGAGGGCAGGCGCTCAGGTCCCTCAGACCAGGCTCTACTTCTCTCCTGTCTCTGGTTACTCAAGCAAGTTACTCACACCTCCACACTGGAGTTTTCTCAGCTGCAATATGAAGGCATAACAACATTTACCTCCGAAGGCATTCATCGAATATTGCTTCTGGTCCCTCTTTTGTGCTACCTCCTTTTCTATTAGAAAAATGACATTTAAAAACAAAAAGATGCCAACTTGCTGCTGTGGACATAACAATTAAAACCTCTAAGCCACGGCACTCACCAAGAGCCCTGGAAATTATTCC
Source organism: Diceros bicornis minor (assembly GCF_020826845.1). NCBI lineage: Eukaryota > Metazoa > Chordata > Mammalia > Perissodactyla > Rhinocerotidae > Diceros > Diceros bicornis. The sequence continues at coordinate 79,790,462 of NC_080744.1, forward strand.
TAAGGACACACACACATACTGTTCTTCTTGTATGTACTGTACTTGGAAATATCTATCACACTGAGTCAGCAGGCTTCTGGAATCCAGGAGCAGGTCAGCAGTTTCTGATACATTCTCCTTTAACTCTTCTGACAGGAAGATCTTCCTTTTTTACAGCTTTATTGAGGTATATTTCACATACCATAAAATTCACCCGTTTAAAGGGTAAAGTTCAGTGTTTTTTATTATCGACAGGCAGATCTTGACCAGCACAGAGAGGAAAATAAAAAATAAATTAGCATCCTCTGTTCTCAACCATATCTTTTTCTTCCCCTCCTCTATTGTATTTTCTTGGAACCCCATTTAACCCATGGCCACCTTTGGCCCCTCGGCAGCACCTCTTGGGGGCTGACAAGCCTGGCAGGGAGCCATAAGCCAGGGCAGCAGGCTTAGCTCACTATGCCATGACCCCAACACTCCTCCCAGGGGAACAAACTCTAGTCTCAGCATACACGATCTTATTGAAAACCAAAGAAACAAGGATAAAAAGGAGGTGAAAGAAGGAAAAACGTTTTTGTGTAAAGTACAGAGAACAAGTTGAGAGTTTATAAGCAAAAGCTGAGATTTTTTTCAGAAAAAGAGCTTTGTTGCATAATCTTTGTCCTTATTCCCACAAATAATCAAAATGCCACAAATAACCATATGGATCCATCAAATAGCAAAGAATTATTTGGGACAAGGAATGAATTCATATGTGTGGTGGACAATGAAAGACCCAAAGAAATAGAAATCTTAGAAAAAGCAAGGTAAATATAAAGCATAGAAAAACATGATAGAAATATATCCAAATACATTATAAATCACAATAAGTATAAATAAATAAAATGTGGCCATTTAATTGGATAAAAACTTAGACTGTGTACAAAGAAAAATAAACCTTAGAAAATGCAGACACACATACAGATACAGAGAGGTTAAGAATATAAAGGGGAAAAAACATGCCTATGGGAGGAATTTAGATTCTGGGAACAATGGACTAGGTAATTCAGACTAAGCCTCCCTCTTAACGTAACCGGAAAATATAACGAACATTTTCTTGAAGGCATTGTAGGACCAACAAGATAGCAAAGAACTGCTAAGCCAAATCCTGAGAGAATGGAGGTCTGAGAAGGTGAGTCAAGCATACGGGGGCTACTTTCCCCTTGGGAGTGTCCTCTGATTCCGGAGAGTGTGACTGAGCAGCACCGTGACTCCATTCAGGGATCAAGGGACAGAAATTGAAGTCCAAGGCCCATTAAAGTCAGGGAGCCTAGTGAATCCTCTTTAACTTAGGTGGAGATTCTGAAGGAGTGCTCCCTACAAATAAAGGTGAACCAGAAATCAGCAGGTCTTCATAGGCAGTGTAGCTTAGTTCTGAATCATCTTAGTCTTGAAATTGGACTGAGGTAATCCCACATTGCTATGGTTGCCAAGTGCTGGGCAGAAACAAACACAAACCCATTCTAAAAGAAGACTACATCATCCTAGACCTCAATTTACTTTTAAATTTTTTCATTTTTCTGGCACTCAATAAAACATAACCAGACATACAAAAATATAAGATTCTACGGGCAAAAAAATCCCACAAGCAATAGAATACCCATAATCACTCTAGATACACAGTCAGGTGTCACTTAATGATGGGGATACATTGTGAGAAATGTATTCTTAGGCAATTTCATCATGTGAACATCACAGAGTGTACTTACACAAACCTAGATGGTATACCCTACTACACACCTAGGCTATATGGTACTAATCTCATGGGACCACTATCATATATGTGTTCCATTGTTGACTGAAACGTCGTTACGCAGCACATGACTGTATAGTGCTGAGACAAGTGGTTATCCATATTGAGAATAATAAAACAATCTTTACCTTTCACACACTCAAAAATAAATTTCAGGATTAAAGATCCAAATATGAAAAGCAAACCTTAAAACTGTTAAAAATATATAAGGATGAACATCTTTATGACTTGGAGAAAGGTTTTTTTTTTTTTTTTGGTGAGGAAGATTGGCCCTGAGCTAACATCTATTGCCAATCTTCCTCTTTTTTTTTTTTGCTTGAGGAAGACTGTCACTGAGCTAACACCTGTGCCAATCTTCCTCTATTTTGTATGTGGGATGCCACCACAACATGGCTTGATGAGCAGTGTGTAGGTCCACACCTGGGATCCAAACCAGTGAACCCTGGCCCACCGAAGTGGAGCACACGAACTTAACCACTATGCCATCAGGCCAGCCCGAAGAAAAGGTTTTTTGAACAAGACATTACAAGAGTAAAAATAATTAAAGAAAAGACCAATAACCATGACTACATTAATATTAAGAACACAAAACAGAAAGTGAAAGAGAAACCACAAACAAGGAGAAGATATTTGCAATGCATATTATCATCAAAAGACTAAAAACTAAAATATACAAAGAACTCCTACAAATCAATAATCCATCTTCTCTCCAAACAACTTAGCTATTTTTACAAGTGTGAGTAGACTCCATCTTTTGTTTCCATTTTGAAAAACAAATACTTAGCTTCTTTGAGAATATTCTTTGTTTCTCATTGTCATTTTCAACACAGAATTCTAAAATTGATTTGAATAGTATTAGAACTATTGAAAAATATTTTAAAACTAGTGTATTTTAGCTGTTTTTATGATTATAAAATAATTCATGACAATTGTAGAAATTTTATAAAGATATTAAAATATACATTTGAAATATTAAATAATTAAAATGTTAAAGTTAAATTAAAAAGAAACAAATATAGAAAAACATAAAAATCATTAACAATCCTTCATGTACACACACATCCTTGTTAATATTTTGGAACTTTTTTCTATACTTTGTTTCCATTAATATATACAGATATGTATACACACATTGTAAAATATACATTTATATATATATATATATATATATATATATATATGCATGACAAGTTGGATCTGAAGTGAAGGTGGGCCATTCAAGTGATGACATCCATCAATCACTAGAGATGCAAGCTAACACTCAGGAAGGTTAGGTCTGGGAATGTTGACTCAGGAGGTCATTCTTGGAGCAACAAAAGTTAAGAATCATTCTTAACTTTTGAAGAAGCTGTGGGAGGCAAATAAGAGGGAGAACTAAATGATGGGATAAGGACCATATTAAAATGCTGGGTTAAAGAAGTCTTAAAAAAAGAGAAGCACAATCAGAGAGGTAGGAGGAGAATCTGGATATTGTGGAAGAATTTCAGGAAGAGGATCTCGCTCAACTGCCAAACCCTATAAAGAAGTTTAAGGAGAATGAGTTCTAAGAAAAGGTAATCAAGAGGGCTGTGGTGAAAATATCAGATTACAGCAATGCAAAGTAAACAAGAGATAAAGATATGTGTATGTGAACCACAGGGTCAACAAATCTGGCAGGAAAGAGCAGGTGACGAATCAGTAGATTTTTTAAAGATAGTAGATATCTATCTGTTTAGCTCTAGGGAGAGAAACCCAATCCACTGAAAGACTGAAGATGCTGGAAGAGAGAAGAAAGCGAGGACACAAAGATCTGAAGGCAGTGGGAGAAGACAGACTTGTGAAGGAGGAAATATAACTCGTAGTCTGACACAGGAGAAAAGAATTGGGGTTACAATGGAGACATTTCGAGATGATTATGAGAGGGGAAACTTCAGGCCAGGAAAACTTGGTAATTTTAGTACCAAGATCTAGCATGGGACAAAATTCTATTTAAATCAAGAAGCATCCACATTAAACTGTATCTGAAAGCTTATTAGAAACACAAAAAAGCCCTCATTACGTCTGTGCTTCAGCTCACCCATGGCATGAGAACCAAGACCAGTATTCAAGTGAAACTTCATAAACACTGATGCTAAGGGGGATTTTTAAAACTAGTTAACCACTGACACAAACGACTGATAAACTCTTGTTTCCTTGAAAAAAGGAAAATACTGGTTTATTTTAATATTATTTTTTGATAATACAAGTGTCTGTCCACACTACTATTGGTGAATGCTACACGTAATGAATGTTTCTGTGCTACATGGTCAATTGCATAATTGCTAGTTTAAGATACAGAATTAAAAGCAAAACAATTCAAGGTGAAATAACCCAACCCATGTTTTCCTAAACATCCGTCATTAAACAAGGAATGCGATGATTCATGGTACTCATATTTAGTTATATTGAGGTTGCTCCTCTGTAACAGAGAAGTAGGGCTAAGTTGTCACTGTGATCTTCCCAACTCCTTCCATATCCAAAGCCCACACTCCCCTTCTCGCCTATTAAAAGTCAGCCCCACCTTGAATGACGCCAAGTTAAAACACTAACGTAGACATCCTGTGCCATAAACCCAACAAACTGGAGAAACAAGAATGCTTACTGACCTCTTTAATTACTTCTTAAAAAGAGATTTAAAATTTATGAGTAATAAAAGAAAGAAAAGAACGTTTAACTTCTAAGTATATGCATAACCAAAGCATACAAGTGAAATATTTGGAACTTCTAAAGCGGTTTTCAACTTCAAATACAAACATTTATTAGAGGCAAAGCTAATTAGCTTTGCTATAAAGAGAGCTGTGATTTGAGGAAGTAAAGCTTGCAAAGATTTTCATTTGACTGTGGATTGACAAAATGTTCAACAATTCCAGTTTCTAAAATAGCTGTTATCTTCCTGTAGGTTAAAATAAATTAGTAAGTTAAGTGTGCAAGTCTTTGAGGTAATATCAAAGCAACGTCAATAGAGGGAAACAGACTTATTACTCTCGGAAGTATCTGGACAGTGACTGTCAGAAATGAAGTCACAAAGAAATTACTATACCTACATTCTTCCACATTCCATGGATGTTTCTTCGATTTGCTCACATGAAGCCTTTGCTCTTCTGCACACTCCCCAGCAACACTTGTAGCTCTCCTAGGTGTTTTTAACATTTAATTCTCCAATTAGCTCAAACTGCTCCACAAACCATTTCTTTTCTCTTCCTTCAAAGGTTCCTTATTTTCAAATTTTTCCTCAAATTTCATTCAATTTTAAATTCTTTATATTTTACCTTGTAACCTTTTTTTTTTTTTTTTTTTTTTTTTTTTTTTTTTTTTTGTGAGGAGATCAGCCCTGAGCTAACATCCGCCAATCCTCCTCTTTTTTCGCTGAGGAAGACGGCCCTGGGCTAACGTCGGTGCCTATCTTCCTCCACTTTATATGGGACGCCGCCACAGCATGGCCTACCAAGCAGTGCGTCGGTGCGCGCCCGGGATCCGAACCAGCGAACCCCGGGCCGCCGCAGCGGAGCGCGCGCACTTAACCGCTTGCGCCACCGGGCCGGCCCCTACCTTGTAACCTTTTTACTCACCTCTTCTATTCCAATTACCAGTAATGACTTGACCCTCGAAGCCCCTATCTCTCTCAGCAATTATTAGGCATTTTCTTAAAACTCTTGTGTCTCCCGTGAGGTGCTGGTGGCTTTTCAAGAGCCTCCCTCCCAGAGCAGCACTAATCATGAACAGGAAAGATCAGTCAGGAATTGCTGAAGACTCTTCTTCCACTACCCATGGTCATTCCAAATGACTTTAAAATTCCTGGCTGTACCAGTTCTGGAATGACCTTGATCTCCACTCCATTCCAGGAGTCCACTCCCAAAGCCACACTTGGTCTTGGTCACAACCATTCCTCTGACAACTTCTTAACCTCCTATATCCAGTACTTAGGCCAAAGCTCTTGTATTCTGCATCGAGGCCCCCCAGCCTCCTCAGGCCCTTCTGATTTCGTTTTCTTGCATCATCAATCTGGTCCTCATGGACCAGCATTTCAATCATCCTCTCACTTTTCATCTCAACTTTCTCCTCCCCTTATCTTCCTCTGTACACACCCTTCATAACTGGCCGTGGCAGCTCTCCACTGCCACCCCCAGGCTGAGGAGTTTTGCTGAAGGGAATCATACAGGAGAGGCCCTGGTACAGTCACGGTCTCTAATCTCTGCTGGTCCCTCAACCATGCCTGACAGTCCCTACTCATGTTCTCAGTCATTTCCCTCTCCTTTTGTCCCTCATTAGCAATTCTACATTGTCACCTCTCTTTAGAATCCTCACCTACTCCCTCTTCCTCAACTGGCAATCTCAATACCCACTTAGAAAATGAAACTACCTCCCAATCCCAAACTTATGTCTATATGCAACTATTCAGATTCTCCTGGGGGGTGGGGTGTACTCCCCACTCCTGTGCTTTGAATCCATGCATCCCTCCTCATGCCCACAGCTGCAGAGCCCTCCGTCCGTTTCTCTTCTCCCTTTGGTATCTTCAAAGGTTCCCCCTAAGCATATGAAGGTGCTCAATACTCTCCCATTTTTAAAAAGTGACATATATTAAAAATTACAAATTTCTACAGCATAAATTTAACACTCCACTAAATACTAACTATAGTGGTCTGCTCAATCTTCATTATATTATTTTACCTCTGTTGTCAGTCCCTGCTTCCTCTGGTCCAGCTTATTGTAGACACTGATGCTCATTCCCGTTGCTTCAGAAGCTTCAGCAAGTTTCTAAGTCACTCTGACCAAGCCTCCAGCCTTCCTGTGACTGGATCTAGAGGGCCACCTTCCGGCTTTCCAAACTGAGGCTTTCTTTCTCACACCTGCAACTCTGATCACTCAACTCCTGGCTTACTTTCAGTTTGTACTCCAGGTATCTGCTGGGTCTGCAGTGCTATCCTAGACCCCAACTTACTGCACTCATGTCCAACTAATGCCCTAACAAAAGACCAGCTCCTTTTCCCCGTGGGTCCTGACTTCATCTCAACCCCAGGAGTTATCAAGGGTCCTGTCACTCTCAAATTCACATAACTACCAGTAGCTGAATAAAAACACTGCCATGGCCCACAGACCACTCTACCTGGGTTGACAGGATCCACCTTGGGTTTATCAAGTTCCCTTAGAAACTGCACTCAGAACACTGGCTGCACAGCAGGTTATTCACCTTTACTCCCCGCTCCCTTGTTTCTAGTTTCCTCTCATTTTCTACTGATCTCCATCCAATCTCTCATTAAATCTGTGGGCAAATTCCCATGCTATGACAGGTGGTTTATTTCATTTACTAGTTATTTTAAGTTATGATAAGTGTTATCACCAAATTCTGAAATTTATACAACTCTTTAAGTGGTTAGCAAACAAAACTATTACAGACTCTATTATATTTCGTAATTATATACCATATATAACATGAATGCTACAGGATTTATGTTCAAGGAAGAGTTTAGTATTTGTGAAACTGTTCAATCAGTCAAAAACAAAGAAGAAAAGGTTATCATCAGGTACTAATATACTCGAAAATCAAATCTTGAACAAAGATTTGGGGATCCTTAGGCTTATAAATGTATTGGGTTCTATTGGATAAAATTCTTGGCTTTCTCATTTTATACCATCCAAATAAAGGAATTGATATTATGGTAAAAAAAAAAAAAGACCCCCAAAAAATCTGAGAAAACACAGAAAAAACCAGCAGTAAACCTACATATTGCATTTTTTTGAAATAAAAACTAAGAAAAAATGGCATGCTAAAACAAACTGGTACTGACGTACTTCTTCATGAATGTGCCACAGAGCAGTACTTAATAGCTTCAAAAAGCAGTCTCAGATACCCATCTGTACATGATGTGCAAAGGAAATAACAAGTATACAACCTAAAACAGACAACACTGACCCAGTCCAAGATACAAAATGACATGCAGAGACACCCTTAACACAATCATCATTTGGAGAATAAGTCAAGAAGGGAAGCAGCACAACCCTCTAATCCTTTCCTAAATGACACTCTTGACAACTCAGTAGCTCCAGTTAGGCTGCTCTTTTGCCCCGGTCCAAAATATACCTAGATATGAGAAAGTACAAAGGAAAACATTTCTCTTTAATAGAAAGAAATCTAATTATCAGATGCTAAATCGACTGTTAGGATAAAACAAACTTTAGATGAATTAAAATATGGCCCTGCCTCAAAGCGTTAGCATGTCTTTCCAATCTTATTGTACCTTGCTAACATTTTCAAGGGGGGAAAATAAACATTTGAACCATTTAAAATTAAACAGTCCATTTGTGCTTGTTTTACTTGACATATAAAAAGAATCACATTTATGTGGAATTCAAAGGTTAAACAGGTTTTTAAAATGTAAACAGTAGCAACAAGAATATATTGAATTATGTAATTTCCAAAATGTTGAAAATGAATTTTCATGCCAAAATAGTAGGAAAATGCCAGTGATTATGGGTTATCTAAATAAAATGGAGTAACTCAAATTATATAGTTAGAGCAAAAGGAAAAAAGTAAAATACTTTAAAAGCTAGTTTATGGTTTCCATTTTCTAATTGTAATAAATCTTTCAAAATTTAATACACAATAGAGACTAGAGAAACAAAGTTCATAAATGCTTACAAGGACGGCTCAGGTTACATTAAAACATAGAAATGAATATCGGAACATGATTTTAAAAAGACCAAAAACTGATAGCTCAGAAGTCCTCAAAGAAGGATAGAAGCACTTCCATTTTTCACTCCAAAGAATAAAACAGATTCACTGCTGTCATTCCACCACCACTTATTCTCCAGTTATCAAAGTTCTTGGTATATAAATCACCTTCAAACAAGCACAGGCAGCTCAAAATTCCACTCTGTCCTAAGCAGCACCTCTCTAAATACCAACTGCTTCCAGTAATTCAAACAACCAAAATAACTTCAAATTGGAACGGGCTTTCCACTTTCATTTCCACATTAAAGTCCATCTTTAATAAATGTAAGTAGAGTTATGCTGGGTGAGAAGTAGGAAGAATGAAGTGTTTAGCCAATGAGGACCTCAGCTGGACGGCATTGTCCAGGCTGCCAAAGTGCACCCGCTAGGGAGCCCTGCCCCCAAGTGGCCGCTGAACTGCTGCAGAGCTGGCCAACCCGCTCTAGGGCACTAGGGAGAAGATTCAGGTCTAAACTAATCACATTAAATGCCCACTTCTGGCCGTTGAAAGAATCAGGATAAAGTCTCCTAAGGAGCAACTATCCCTTTCCCAGTCTCAGTGTCTTGGAAAACGTGAATACACAAGAAATAACTGCTGGAGAACGGAAACCACCACTGCATCTGCGTGTGCCTTACTGAAGTTCTCTCATGTGGTTTGAGTGAACGTGGGCATTCAATTTCTGAGATGATGCCAAGGCTCAATTTAAATGATGTCTTTCCTGGTCACGACCATATTTTGCAATGTTTCACTACATACAACCTTTTAGATAATATTAAAGTTGTACATAAAGCTCACTTGCGACTTTCTTCGGCACTGGGGCAAACGCGGCATCTTGGCACTTTAGGTTTTGGTATTCCCTCTCTGTCTGGGACCCTCCCTTCCCACCTCCAGCTGGCCGGGGCCTCAAGTGGAATGCTCCAGTCCTCTCTGGTTCCCACCCCATGCACTTCCCAAGGCAGAGCCTACAGCAGCCAAGCTCTAGCCACCAGTAGCCATTTCCCAAGCCTGTACTGTTCCCCCTCAACCCCGGGGCAGGCTCTCAGCGCCTGGTAAGGTGAAAGCTAGCTCCAATAACAAGCTCTGGAAACGGAGCTGTTGTCCAAGCCCATTAGTGACTCTCAGAGGGGGACTTCCAGGACACACAGATTGTGAGGGACTTCCAGAACAAACAGGCCACAAAGACACTCTGGGGAAGACTGGGTCTTGTGACAGTACCCAAATCAGGCTCTGAGGAACGTGCCTTCCTATAAGCTATGAAGTCCTAACTGAAAAGAAATTAACCATAACATTTCACTCTCCCATTTGCCACACGAGAGAAAACAGCAGAGCAATGAGGAACTGAAAGGATTCCCCTCCTTCTGGTTTATTTTCTCAGGCCACCCTCAGCCAATGTAAAGTGCTGGTGCTCTTGCTGTGTGTGGCCCTCACTCCTCCTCTCTACCAGGCACACAGTCAGTCCTCAATAAACGTTAGCTACTACAAAAGGTGGGGCTTCCCCGAAAAAGAAAATGTTATACAGAAAGAAAGCACACTCTGAAACTTCCGTTTTTCCTCCTAATGCTCAAAAGTCACATAATAACTATATGAGTTAAAATGCTTTCAGACTAGACGAACAGATGATATATGTTTCAAAGACAAATACAACCAATTTTCTCCATATGCTTGAAATTATATGTGGTGTGTGTGCACGCAGACATAGATGCACTACATTATTATGTTCCTCAGAGATTATTTATTCTGTTCAATAACAAATGTGGAAATCAAATGATTCAATTCACTGAGTGAAAAGTAATGAAATGATATAACATCATCTCTGAAAAGCTGAAGCACACCCCTTTTAGATAAAAAAGAATTATTCCCATAAAATTACTCATTCAGCACACATAAAAATATTCTATCTTTATACTTCTATATTTTCACCCTCCTCCAGACTGCCTGTCCACCCCACTGCCCTTGGTTAATGTCACCAACCACCTCCAAATGTCACCCTCCAGCCCTGCTCTGCCCCCAGTCACCACCATAAGCACAGCACCAGGAGGGTGAGTCCCACTGTAGTATGCCCCATTCATATACATGGGGGGGACAGCTGTAACTGTCAGAAATGTGATTTAACTGTTAGAGTCCATGACATCGGCTCTATAGATTTTGAAGTAGTGATGGTTCTCTTTATCCTGTGACTGTATGAAAAAATTACATTATTTCTCCACTCAAGATAAAAAGTAAAGGAAAAGATAAACTCTGGTTTAATGACCTTCTCTGACTGTTGGCATGTCCAAGCTGCCTTTGCCCTCCCTCAATTACGTGAAGCTACATGAATCTGTGGATCACTCGCTCCCTTCTTGGAACTGCCCTCTTTAGCTTCTTTAACATCTCTCCATGAACTTGCTCCTCTATTTCTGACTGCCCTTGAACTGGGGGTCTTCCTTGGTTCTAGCATAAGACCTCTTAGTTCACAAAACCATCTTGGTGGCAGAATTCTTTTATTCATATGAAATGGTGTGTGTCCCCTCACCCTCTGGTATAACAGATAAAAGCTGAGCTACTCCAGCTAGAAGAGAGGATGGAGGCTCAAGACCTGCCCGCTGGCCTCTTGCATACCAGCCAGCCCAGCCTGGGGCATCTGTGCAGAGCTCAAGTGTTCAGAACAACCTGTAGTTTCCTTCAGCACCCCTGGTAGTTCTGAGCTGCATTCCCTACTCAGCTCCTTCCCGATGACCTCCTCCCTGCTTTTTCCCCCAATAAAGTCATATGCATTCTTCCAGATTCAGTTCAAGGGTCACCTTCTTTGCGCTTCTTTTCTGCCTTCTGTGTATCAGGCAGAGACGAGCACTTCGTATTCCCCCAGGTACCTTGTACTGCCTCTACTACTGCACATAGTGCAACGTGTTTGTTGACATTTCTGCCTGCTCTACTAAATTGTGACCGCTTTAAAGGCAGACAACATGATGGTGATGGTGTTGTGTACGTGAGAGAGAGAGAGATGGGGAAAGGGCTCCCAGCTGAAACTAAAATGAGGCTCGGACATGTCCTGGCTGTGGGGCTGGTGCCTTAATCTGTGCAAAGAAAAGGGAGGCTGTAGGGAAGGCAGTAATTGGAGAAATGAGGAGGAAAACAGCTGCTGGTCTCCAACCCGGCCAACAAGAATGGAATCTAAGCCCTAGAAAGAGAGATGGTCAGGCAAAATCAAGGAACTGCTTTCATGAGAGACTATGAAATACGAGTTAAGGCAGAATACCAAAGCCCTCATATTCTTTTCTTTGAAATAATATTTTCTATATTATTTTCATTAAGACCTAAATTTCTAGGGGCCGGCCAGGTGGCACAAGTGGTTAGGTGCGCATGCTCCGCTGCGGCGGCCCGGGGTTCACCGGTTCGGATCCCGGGTGCGCACCGACACACCGCTTGGCAAGCCATGCTGTGGTGGCATCCCATATAAAGTGGAGGAAGATGGGCATGGATGTTAGCCCAGGGCCAGTCTTGCTCAGCAAAAAGAAGAAGATTGGCAGATGTTAGCTCAGGGCTGATCTTCCTCACAAAAAAAAAAAGAAAAGACCTAAATTTCTAAAAGGTCTGTATTTTCTATTCAGTTCTGATAAATAAAATCCTGCCTAAAATCAGAGGCAACAAACTTCCCATCTACCAGTTGCTAGTGAAAAGAGACTCTAAAGAGATAAGAGACGTCGGCATAGGTCCAAGATAGAGAGAAAATTATGAGCTGGAAAACCAATCCAAAAGCCTGTTAGATAAAGATGGAGGCTGACAACATTCACAAGAATGGAGTTCTTGTAGCTATTGGCTTATAACCATTTAAAAAAACGAAAGTGCTTACAAGGCTGTACGTAAGAGTCCCTTAGAATTATCTGGAAATTCACAGTTTAATGATGAAAGTAACCCTTAAGGGCAAAATATCTCCTAATCGGTTGTCAATTGGCAAACTGCATTCAGACTGGCCTCTGGAACTCCTAAAGTTATATAAATAGCTGGATCCCTTTGTTCTGCAGAAGAGCCTCAAAACTTTCTACGTGACTTCTCTCACTTTGGAAAATTAATGGGGGTGATAATTCTGGTAGATTCCTGTACCCTACAGCAATGCATATCCCCATGGAGCACTGGGAATGGGTCACAACACACTCCAGTGTCCAGTTCACTGACACCCAGGCCAACGATGAGGCCAGATGCTCAGTGAACTGAGAGTAGGGAGGGCAAGGCTTTAGTTTCTGCCAAGAAGGCATGACCTGAATCTGGTCATGAGGAAACATTGGACTGCCCCGGCTTGACGATTCTTTAAAACTGTCAAGGAGGAAACATGACAGCTACAAGCAATGCATGTTCCTGGATGGGATCCTGCACCAGAAAGGAAAAAGAGACACAGAACAGTAGTGAAGTTTGGATGGGATCTGTGGATTGGACAGTACTGTCATGTCAATGTTGATTTCCTCACTTGGTTATATGGGTTATATGGTGGTTAAGTGGAGAACACCCTTGTTTTTGGGAACTAACCCTGCAAAGCTTAGGGGCTGTGGAACATCATATTTACAGCTTGTTCTCAAGTGGTTCAGCAAAAGACTAATGATAATGGGTGTATACACGTACACACATATACACATACAGAGAGAGAAAGAGGGTAATAAAGCAAATGCTGTGAAATGTTACCAGTTGGGAAATTTGGGAGGGTGAGTTACGGGAGTTCTTTGTACTGTTCTTACAATTTTTTTTAAGTTTGAAAATATTTCAAAACAATATTTTTTAGATCTCCCTATTGTTCATTCTAGTATTCTTTTTTTCAATCTTCTCCTTTCCTTACCTCTGACAAAGCCTACTAGCCAAAGACCACCAGAACACACCTGTAGTCAAACAGTTAGATCGACTACCTTGCTGCAGCAAGCCAGAAAGCTTTCCATGGGGAACCAAGCGGCATCTAAAGGGTGGCAGGGGAGCAGGGAAAAAGGCAGGGAGGTAAGAGTATTTATAGGGCCTGGGGAGGGGGGAAGAGGTAGTCATCGAATGGCCTTGGCAAAGACTGGTCAGAATTTAGAAATTAGGGAGTTGCTGAAGAGTCAGTGGTTTTATCTTTAGTACAGATGAGTGACGAGTTACTGTTAGACCAGTTTGTCTCTAGTCTTATCTTGGAACATATGGGTCTGTATGACTGGTGTTAAAGAGTTTGAACATAGTCTGTGATGGGTGACATAGAGTGATCCAGCACATTTTATCTGTTTTGCAAATCAGGGTACGTTTTGCAAGTTGTGGTTTCTGTTTCCATTTTCAGTGTCCCCCTCACAGCCTAGCTGTCAGCCAGGCCATTTATTCACTTAATCAAATCTCTTCATTCATTCAACAAATATATATACTGAGTTCTACTAAGTCCTTAACATTATGCTAGGTATTACGAAGCTATCTAATTTCATGACACATAATCTGTCTTTGAAATTGGGGAGCAAGAAGATGTAGACATAAATTACAACATAAGAGATCTTGGAAGGCCATACTGTAAAAACAAAGACATCCTGGAACGAGGGAAAACTTGGGAAATAATTTGTTCTGGATAGATAAATTTTCACAGTTAACTGAAAATACCACTTCAGGCACAAAACCTTTTTGTATTTTAACTATCTGGTTATATTTTTTTTCCTATAATGTATTACACACTTTCCTGCCTCCTTAAACTGAACACAATTTGGTGATATGTTACGCAAATTTTAGTTGTGCAAATCTAAATCATGCAACATAAAATATTGATAAAGTCTCACTTCATACACAAATCTGAAATTATGCAAATACTCCCAAATTAAGAATAAGCATTAAGAATCACAGAATTTCAAACCAGCAGGCTGAGCGACCTACAACCTAAGTACATACCACAGTAAACTAGAAACTGTGAACTACAATCAGACCACTTTATCTGGAAAACAGAAATAAGCCACTATATGTTGTGAGTCTTATGGGAAAATTAGTCTCATGATTGTATGAATCTTGAATTATGCAGAGGCCTCAGAAACATACGTCTTTCCTAAAATGCCATGATATGAATTATAATTTAACCTATTCATGATTTGGTTGTTACTAAAGCATTAATTTTCTGGTCTGTACAGTGGTTTCAAGATCTGCTGGGATATGTAGGTGGGCCTTGCTAGTTACCTACAAAGTGTCCATTTCCTCTTTCTTCCTTACCAGCAGAATCCCATTTTTATCTCTAGTAGCCCTGTGCTACCAAAACTCCCAATTTTTCATCCTCCCTTAGTACAGGAGATGGCAATATGACACAGTTCTTGCCAATGAGATGTAGGAAGATGTCCCCGGGGAGGGAATCTCCTATGAAATAAAAGAGCAAAGCTTCACAAGAGAAAGTTTTTCCCTTTACTCTGCCCCCTTTTTCTAGCTGGAAATATAAGATGTGAGGGCAGACCTGTAGCAGTCACCTAGAGATCACAGGAAGACTAGCATGAGGACTGAGGCCTACAAAATGAGGGGAGCCTAGAAAGGCAGAGAAAGTTGGGTCTCTGAGAATATCACAGAGCAGCTGCACCAATGCTGGACTGCCTACCCCCAGACTCTTTCATGAGAAAAACTCCTGGTAGTTTATTTTAAATGACTATAATTTAATTAGCCAGGGGCATTCGTAATGGGTATTTGAGAACTATTTGCTCCCACTAACAGTCATATTTTACCATGCCTTTTACATTCTTATAGCTATTATTTATGAATTTTCAGACATTTCTTTTGGTCAAAGCACCCAGCTAAGCAAATCAATGTATGGCATTCACCAGACCAGAACCTGGTCCAAGCAAAGGTCCAATGAGACAAAAAAGGAAAGTGGGAAAGGTTTCCCTTCTGGGGAAGGGTTTCCATGCTTGTAAGAGAGCCACAGAAAGAGACTTTCCTCTTTCCTGCCTTTTTCCACGTGGATGTGAGGCCCAGAACTGCTGCACTCATCATGTTAAAAGCCTACTGATGAAGTCTCTGCAGAAAGGAGAGTAGACACAAGATTCCCAGGAAAATGGAACCGGACCCAATGGATTCAATTAGCCCTAAAGATCACCCTACCTCTAGACTTCTAGGAATGTGACCTGATAAATGTCCTTAATGCTTAGGCCACTCTGAGTCAGTGTTTTATTACATGCAATCAGGAACATTCTATTGCCTCACAACCTGAAAGACCTGGCCACTTTGAGAACAGAAGCTGCTGTAATCATCTCCTCTACCTCCACCACCATCTCCATCTCCACCTCCACCATCACTATCACCTCCACTCTCCACCACCACTACCTCCTTCATCACCACCTCCACCATCACTATAACTATCACTACCACCACCACCACTACCACCTCCACCATCACCAATACCACCATCTTCACCTCTACCTCCATCACTACCAAACCACCCCCTCACCTCCTTCACCACCTCCACCATCACCACCACCTCCACCACCACCTCCACTACTGCCACCAGCACCACCACACCTACTTCGGCTATTCAAAAAATCTTCCCCTTATTTCTTAGTGCTCAGGCATGTTCCCCATAAGAAAAGTCAATAGATAGAGTAACTGGGTAACTTTACCTGACTATATGTCAAACAAGTTACATTATTTTATATGTCCTCTTGCTTCTTGACCTCCACTATTTTAACATTTAATGGTCTCTCAGCTTTTTTCTACTCAGCTGCCACAGTTAAGCAATCAGTCAACCAACAATCAAGCAACAAATATTTAAATGAGCATAAAATCTGTCATGCTTAGCATTTTGGGGAATACGAAAGACATGCTCCCTGCCTTTGAGGAGCTGAAGTACATGGTACAATCAGGGAAAACAACATGCACTAAGAGTCGGGGGCACAGTGAGGAGATGTGCTGGTGGCTTTGGGGCCAGCACCTACAATGACACAAAGATATGTAAAAGTGACTGGAAAGATGCCCAAGTCACTACAGCTCAGGGTAAGAAGAGCAGCTACGCACCCAAGGCAAAAGGGAGCTCACAATGCTCACTGCTGTTTCTTCTAGGCTCTCATACTGGTGAGGCGGGTGTTGGTGATCAGAGTGGGAGCGAGAAAGGGTAGAAGTGGCTGGTCCCCTCCAACTGAACTGGGAAGCAGGATAGGTTGGTGTTCAGTGTCCCTTCACATGTTCTCCCTTCACCATTTTCTCACCTTTTAGTGCCTAGCTCCCTATTCACCAATCAGGCACCCGAGTTATGTCAAAAAGAAAGCAAACTTGGCATATATTCAAAGTCAAAGGGATATTTAGTTTTAAAACAGGTCTTTGGGGCCTCTCAGCATCCTGCAGATCTCATAGTAGGAGGTCTTGAGGGGTAGAGGAAGAAGGAGAAAATTTCCATCACCGATATCTTCATAGGGTTACGTATATTTTCTATAAGCCTACATGGAGTCTCCTCTTCACCAGCAGAAAAAAGTGTCTTTTCAAATGTGAAAAATCACTGATCATTATAAAACCATAGAACAATTTATTCAGGCAGCAGTGAAATGTGACTTATTTGCCTAAAACTGTACACAAATGTAACACTCCAACTAATATCTTATCACATATTTTCCTTCTCATGACAAAAACTCTTCTAAAGGTTTTGAAACATGTATCATTTTTGCCTAATGGTTCTCAGTGATGACTGAATCCTTTTTCACCCAAGGCTAAGGGAACACAGCCATAAACCATTAATTGGTTCATTGTTTCTATTTATCGTGCATAAAACTTTTTGTAGTATTTTTCTGTTGGCAGAAAGAGAAAACTAGCAATCTAGGTTTGCACTCACAGAGCAGGAAATAAATGACTTAAGTTTACGTTCAGGATAGCTTCCCTAAACTGAATGAATTTTACCCAACTGGCTCTGTTCTCCTATTTAAGGGAGAAGGTATAATAAAGAGAAGTTGTAAAATTTCAAGCAATCTGTTGAATTTTTAAATTGTTACTTAAAATTCTTTGACTATACACTTAGAATCTGAGAAGGAGGAAGGGACAGGAGTGAAAATGCAACCTGATCACTCTAAACAGGCAATGATAGCAGTGAAACGTAAAAGCTAAGAACAGAAACATTATTAACTAAAGACAAACAGCTGCTTTTCTTCTTCATATTGATTATCAATATATCACTCCATTACCACAAGGGAAAAAAAGAACTTGTCACATGGTTTTATTTTACCTATTAAGTGTTGAAGAAAGGCTCAGGTTTTCTAAGCAAAACGCATCTTCATAACAGACTTGTCCATTCCAGGCCCTGCCTAAGAAAATTTTACCAAGTATCTCTGGGACACTCAAGGATCTAGGGAGATTGGATGGATTCCAGTCTCCTTCCGTAAACTAGGATATCAATCAATTATGCTGTAGGCTTTTACAAAATGAACTAGAAAGTCCATCCCATTTAATCCCCACAGAGAAAGCTAAAACAATCACCTCTCCCCAGGACTGAAATGGCATCAGTCTGACACCTGGGACCAAAGCCAACAGTCTCAGCTGGAACCTGAGGCTTCTCAGCCAGAATTGGGACCTTGAAACAATAGCAAGTGGACCTTTTGCTCCACTTGCTATGTTTTTCCAAAAGCAATAAAAATTGTATTTTTTCTTAGGCAAAGTTAAAAGAAAAACGTAAAAATAAAAATATAAATGTCATTCTGTTGGTTATGCAAATTTGATATATGCATATGACAGGAGATTATGAACTACATCTAAGTCTTCCTATTTTAAGGTTTTCTGTTTACTCTGGCAGTCAAAGGAAGCCATACATTTAATAAAAATTTTTACAAATTTTAAAAACAGCATATAATGTGACAAAATTTTCAGTCTTTTTGAACTAGAAGAACATTTACGAAGAGATACCTATGGTGGAAAGGTGGCTAAGCTATTTCCTAAAGGGAATAAGGATCATACATTCCCTAATAATTGGAAGTCATTACAGACCCTTTACTAAGGATCTTCCCTTTAGACTTTGTGGCTAAGGTTTTAAAATTTGGTTCTCCACGATTATATTACAAAGTCAACTACGTTAAAACCAAATATGAACACCTTTTACCTCCCATGAAACCCTTTTCTAATCTACCTTTTTCAAAAAAAAGTGTAGCACTTCCTTTTTTTAAAAAAGATAGAGTTTTAAGACTGGAGGGAAAACAATTCTTTTTTAGCCCCATGCCAAAGATGCTATATGCCCCTAGGTATTTTGGATATTATAGTATTACTTGTGATAGCTTCTGGTAGAAAGTGGAAGTAGCCAAGCTGGTAGGCTCTTCTTCTTTTTATTTCTTTATTGTTCAGAAAACCAGTTTATTGCTTTTCTAAAAATGGAATGAACATGTTCACTGTGAAAATTTCTAACAACCTAAAAATGTTCAGAGTAAAATAAATATAAATTGCTGCCCCACCATCTATGACTGCGAAAAACTGAGAAAGAAAAACAAATTGCAAAAAACCCAAACTGATTGCAGTAATTGCATTTTATTAATACATTCCCATTACTGACAGATAGGTGAAATGTCATTACACCAAAATCCATGGCCTTTCAATGCAGTCTTCAGGAAGTAAAACAGCAAGATCACAAACAACATGGTCCACAAAGCTGAGTAAACCATTACACCAGAACACATGGCACCTCCCTAGAATCCACCTTCCGTAATCCTCAACTTTACCTCTCTTTTAACCTCAAAGTCAAATGTCTTCCCTCCAGAGATGCTAAAACATTTCACTTTCGAGATAAAGTCAAACAGGAAAAATCATCAAAAAGAAAGAAATTAATTCTGCAGATGTTAACCGCACCTGGGTAGTGTCATTTTTTCCTTCTTTGGACTGTATACTAACTTCAGCCAGAACAACTCTTTCATAGAACGAGGCAGGGAATAAACCATCAATAACTTTTAAACGTATTTATCATGATAAAAAGATAACTCTATTGTCAACTCCTTCTCATAGTTCAAATAATCTATTTCTATTTCTAGGAAACTGAAGGCAACCTTACATGAAGTAAAGCTTTTTTTCTGTCATAGTCTAGAGAAATTTTAACCTCTTCCCAACCACAGTGATTCTGTTTAAGCAAATAAACATATTTTATGACATGCCAAAATAGTTATAGAATTATGCTTCAGTAATGACAATGTTTAACATCACACAAAAGAACCTGATAAAATTTCAATTTCCGTTTTTATATTCCAACAAATAATTCAAATTTGTTTCTCAATTAATTCAACGTTTCACTTTTGAAAAGCAATTCACTTTATTTTAAACCATACTTATATTTTCTTCAGTCACTTTGTTAGGTCTACTTAGCAAAAATTTACCGTCTTTTTACTCCTTTTTTCAGTTATTGCTTAAATGTCTACTAATAGGTCACCTAGTTCACCTTCTTAAGTCTTGTGTCATAAAACATGGTCAAACACACTTTTAAGTAAAATAACTCAGTAAAATTATTTTAGCAAAAATAATTACAGTCATGCGTTGCTTAACAGCAAGGATACGTTCTGAGAAATGCATTGTTAGGCAATGTTGTCATTGTGTGAACATCATAGAATGTACTTACACAAACCTAAATGGTATAGCCTACTACACACCCAGGCTATAAGGTACTAATCTTATAGGACCACTGTCGTATATACAGTCCATTGTCGACTGAAACGTCGTTATGTGGTGCACGACTGTAGCGAAATTAAAAAAAATTTAAAAGTAAGAAAATAGGGTATCCACATTTACTGAACTTTTATTTTCATCAATTATAGATAAAAGATGCAGACGTCATATCCTCAAAAAAGACAGTCTTTAGTTTCATACTTTGTTACCGCCTTTTGAAACAATAATGATTAAGGGTACTTTTATAATTCAGAGTTTTTCAGAGCTCAAAGGGGAGAAATGAACACATCTGGTCTACTAAGCATTGTAAACATCTGCTAATTTGCCATTGACTCCTACAACACACAAATGTGAACACAGGCATACCTCATTTTATTGCGCTTCGCAGATACTGCATTTTTTACAAGATCTTCCACAAGCAAAAAGATTATGACTTGTTGAAGGCTCAGATGATGGCTAGCATTTTTTGGCAATAAAATATGCTTTAAGGCATGTACTTTGTTCTTTTAGACATAATGCTCTTAATAGACTACAGTATAGCATAAATATAACTTTTATATGCACTGGGAAACTAAAAAATGTGTGTCTCACTTTATTGCAATATTTTCTTTATTGCTGTGGTCTGGAAGTGAACCCGCAATGTCTCTGAAGTATGCCTGTAAAACCTTCTTACAGTAAAGAAAGTTCTAGTACTTCCTTTATGGCACTGCAGTATCTCTTATAGACTAGGACAATACAATCAACAGGAAAGGACAGTGGGGCCTCAAAGTGCCAGTGTTCCTCCAAAAACATGCGTGAATTTACCACATACCCATATGAAAACCTGTCACTTGGCCTGGAAAAGAAATAAGAGCACTAATGTTAATCACTTAGAATGAAAAGAAAGCACCATCATTAACTGAATTGGGATCTGTCCTAACAATTTTAGAGTAACTCTATTTTCTGGCATTACCAGGAAGTTGGGTGGAGTTCATCAAAGACTTAGGTCTTCACTTCCACTAACATACTGATTTGTGATTTTTTAAAGAAATTTCCATTAATACTCCACTGAACTTAATTCAATTTTTATTGTAGAGTTCAGGAAGCATTTCTTTATTTTGGTCTTTGCATCAGAATTATCATTATGAACCATTTATTATAAATGTATCATATGGATACCAGTTAAGAAAGTATGCTGGCTGGTAATCTGTTGGATAAACCACTTTTCACTAAAAAATGATTACCACAAAATAAGCCTGTTGCATTTTTATGAAAATAAAAAAATGAAACCAGATAGTTCACATTCTTTAAAAAATTAGAAAAGTACTGAACAGTCCACTTACAGTGAGTTCACAGAAATCGATGCTATCAAGGCTTTTGCTTCTGTGTAGTCTACCTTTAATTCGTCTTAAAGAAGGTTTTCCTTGGCTGACACTAGAAGTAGCACCATTAGGATTTTCAGAGGATGGCGTTACCCTGCAAGAAGGGGAAAATTTTTTTAAAAGACAAGTTTACAGGTGAACATATTTCTCAAGTATGAGGTAAGCATTTACTTGAGGATAGCTTTGGAAATGTCACTCCTTTTTCAACCAAAAAGCTAAGAACCACAGTGGAGCTACATTCTATCAGATACCCCTTCTAAATATTTCTTAGCATCTTGCTAGTTTGGAAATCTTTTTTGACAGAGTTCAAATACTCCAACATTAAGATTCACTAAAGGTCAACTCTATAACCATCAAAGAAGCAATTGAGACTACACTGAAGTTTCTTAGGTAACTCCAAGGCATCTACTTCCCTCTGGGTATGGATTAAATGCTCGGCCCAGTGCCTGGCACACCCACTGCAAGTCAGCTATCATTGTGCACAACCACAGATACTGTTCAGGATGCTTTTGTTAAGCATGAAAATAACTTTTAAAAATTTAAGCATGACAGCCAACACTTAATTCAGCATTACTATGAAACCAAGAAAATACCGATAAGAAGAAATGGCAAATAATCTAAGCCATCTACAGAATGCACATTGGGATACATGTTCATACATATATAAATGCACACTCAAGACTGTCATGGGTTCTCTTATTTCTGTGTCACTACTGGTGGCAGCCTTAGGACAAGGCGCCCTGGGAACCTGGGAGGAAACCACTCAGTGGATTATTGTCTTAGAGATGATAAAGATTATACACTAATGAGACTGATTTGTAAGTGTGGTTTATGAAAATTAGTTTCCTTATTTTATGATCAGATCTCCTAGTTACAATACATTCCATGTTCATATATTTATCAACCTTCATGACCTACTTTTTATATTTAAAATGTTATTGTCTGAAAGGGATAAAATAGGTCTCTCATTGTTGAAAAGGACCCACAGGATGGACTATTAGCAAAATAAATCTGGTTTATATAATAATAGGATAGGAGTAAATAATACCATAAAACAGACTAGTTTAGGCACAGCCACAGTTTAAAATAAAAGTACTATATCCATACAGTTAGAATATTTGAAGAGTATAAAAAGATAGAAAAATGAAAAGTAAAAGCCTCCCTCTTCCCCTTCATCCCAAATCCCCAGACCTTTTCCTAAGGACAATCACTATGAACAGTTCTTTGCATAACCTCTCAGAGAAATGCTCATGCTTATCTATGTACGTGTTAATCTCCCTTTGAAATTTTTTAGAAACGTGACCAAATTGTTCACATTTTCCTGCACCTTACTCTTTTCAGTTAATAATATATCTTGAAGTTCTTCTCATAATAACCCATACAGCTCTATTTCATTCTTTTTAATGCCTAAACAGTATTCCATAGTATAGGTGTGCCACAATTTATTCAACCACTCTGCTACTAATAGGTATTTAGCTTAGTTTTCAAATGTTTGCTATCAATCATAAAGCAATGAACATCTTTGACAACATCTTTGGGTACAAACTCAATATTTACTTAGGAAAGCTTCCTGGAAATAAATCACAGGGTCAGAGGTTCCTAGACGTTGCCAGGTACTGCCTTTCAAAAAGGCTTTACCAATTTATACTTCCATCAACAATATATAAGAATGCCCATTTGGGGGTCCTTAAATACAAGGACAATTTTATCATTTTATTTTATTCTTTATAACTCAACTTCTCAGTGTCCTTCATCATATTTGTCTTGCTGAAATGCTAGTTTCTACAAAAAAGACTATTATAGAGTTTCCCAACATGAATATGGATTTGTCAATTGATCTTTGCATATCATTAGTTTTTCCTTTATATATTTTAAATTTATTAGATGCCTTAATGTTTATAACTCAAATCTTAGGCATTTAACCTTTTATCATATGAAAAGTCTCTGGGGGCCAGCTCTGTGCCTTAGCGGTTAAGTGTGCGTGCTCTGCTACTGGCAGCCTGGTACTGGCAGCCTGGGTTTAGATCCCGGGCACGCACCAATGCACCGCTTGTCTGGCCATGCTGAGGCTGTGTCCCACATACAGCAACTAGCAGGATGTGCAACTATGACATACAACTATCTACTGGGGCCTTGGGGACAAAAAGGGGGGAAAAAAAAAAGAGGAGGATTGGCAATAGATGTTAGCTCAGGGACAGTCTTCCTCAGCAAAAAGAGGAGGATTGGCGTGGATGTTAGCTCAGGGCTGATCTTCCTCACAAAAAAAAAAAGAGAGAGAAGTCTCTGCGCCAATTAAAGATTTTACCTTAAATGCTATTTTGCCTGATAATTTTCCCCATCTACATTTTTATATTAACCTTTTTCTGGCTTGTATTTTCTATGCTTGTATTTTCAACCTTTCCATTTGTCTGTTTCTCTCTTCTTTTAGTGTACCTTCAAGTCTTGGTAAACAGCATGTAGCTGGATTTTCTTTTATAACCAAATCTGAGAATCAGTATCTTTCGAAAGGAACTTAAATTATTCAAATGTATTGTATTTACTGATATGTTTAGATTTATTCCTGCCATCTTGTTTCATGGTTTGTGAAAATTTAAATGTTCTTTTTTTTCCTGCCTTTTTAGTATGATTGAGTTTTGTCCCCACCCACCCCTGGACTTTTTCCCCTTCCAATTAGTAGTTTGAAAGTTATACATCTTATTAGAGCAACTCTAACTCTAGCTAACTAACTACACACACACACATTTATATATATACACACATATATATACACACATATATACACACACACACATATATAAACTCATATTTTTCTATCAACATCTAGGGTTCATTGGTATTCTTATCTCCTCCTACACAAGAAATGACATTAACACATCTTCATTTCCCTTCTTTCCCAGCATCACCACATCTCACACCAAAAGTAACCCCCCATCCTCTCCCACCCCTTGGAAATAGTTTTAGGGTCTCCTAACTTTTCTTTCATAGTTCTGATCCCTTTGTACTTTTGTGATCCTTTAGCTTACTCCTCTAGATTACTAATTTGCTTTTTGATTTTGTCAATTCAACCATTCTCTTTTATTTCAATGAACACATTTTAAATTTCTAAAGAGTCTACTATATTTTTTAATACAATATTTTCTTGAATCTTTCTGAAAATAATCCTGTTAATTCAATATTTTTCTATTTTCTCAGGGATTAGTTCTCCTGTTTGTTCAATATGGTCATTCTCTTAACACCTTTCTCTGTTCGATTTTTTAATGTCTACTTATATTTGTATTGGGAAACATCTGTTTCCCCACTGTAGTGTTTACTATGGCCTGCCTTTGGTAAACTGGCAGAGATGGGACATGCCGCGGGAGGTTTGTGAGGTAACTTCTCTTTTGGGTCAAAGGACTCAGTACCTATCTCAGGTACAGCCCTGTCTCTCTGGCCCTAGCGCCAATATTCACTGCTTCAGTAAGTGAGAAAGCAACACTGCTATTCACTACTTGTCACAAATTAGTGAGGATGAGGGGGGTCAACCAATCTAGTGTATCAAATCTGATTAATTCCCCAACTGTCCTCCACTTCTTCCATTCCTTGATGCTACCACAAGCTATCTACCTCTACCTTTGCATGAATCTTCTCTTGCACATTCTCTGGACAATGATTTCCGAAAGGTTTTTCTCTCAGTAAATCTATCCCTATCTACTAAGTCCATTTCAGAAATTCCTCAAAAATGCTGGCCCACTGATGGTATTCTTTATTGTTTACTCAGACTATTATTTTTTTGTTGCAGTTTTTTAAATTTATATTTTTGTTATTTCATTGAATTTCCAATGCGTCCACCTTTCAAGTCACTTCCCAGAGTAAAATTCTGATGATGCCACTTTCATTATTCTCATTACAAAAAGAAGCACCTTGTACAGTTTTGTTCTCTTCTCTGCAGGGTAAAAACTTCCATGAAAATAACGAAGAACTTCATTCAAGAAAAAAAGGCATATGGGAAATTAAAACAGAATTGTAAAACAACATACAAGTCTTAAATTCTCTTTATTTCCTCTCACTTTATTTTGATAGTGCTGGTTATGTGGTGTGATCATATTATAAGAAATTCATACAAATGTAATATAAACTTTTTTTGACAAAGAAACTTTTTGTAAGTTTTCTCTCATCTGACTTAGAAAGGCATCACTATTTTCCTTTTTTCCAAGCCTAA
The DNA here is from genome assembly GCF_020826845.1 of Diceros bicornis minor. Lineage (NCBI taxonomy): Eukaryota > Metazoa > Chordata > Mammalia > Perissodactyla > Rhinocerotidae > Diceros > Diceros bicornis. The sequence goes on from NC_080744.1 coordinate 79,816,076, forward strand.
AACATAGTCTGCAATAAGAATCTATAGCCACTAAATTTTATAAATTTATCAGCCAAGAAGTTTATCAGACTTAACTCAATGTAATACTAAATCCAGTGACAACGTAAAACAGAAAAAAATAATCCTAAATATAACTAGAAGAATGGACCCACGCCCTCCCTACCAGGATCGTTTTTTTTTAATTTTTTTTATAATTTTATTTATTTATTTTTTCCCCCAAAGCCCCAGTACATAGTTGTATGTCATAGCTGCACATCCTTCTAGTTGCTGTATGTGGGACGCGGCCTCAGCATGGCCAGAGAAGCGGGGTGTCAGTGCACGCCCGGGATCTGAACCCGGGCCGCCAGCATCGGAGCGCGCGCACTTAACCGCTAAGTCACGGGGCCGGCCCCAGGATCGTTTTAACAAAAACATTTAATAACTCATAGAGCTGAACTGGTATACACCAGGTGAATATCAGGTCTGTACCAACCCTACTCACAGACTCAGCAGGAGAATGGTGCCTTGTTTAAGAATTGAACCAGGTCCTATGGAGTAATTTCAGTAACTTGACAGCTTTGACCAGGTCTTTGTGAAGCTGAGAGGTCAACTATTAAAAAGAACAGGGCTCAGTAATGACCCCCCTTTCATTGGTGGGGGATAAAGAAAAGGAATAAACATAGGCCCAGATAATATTACAGAATGTTAACTCATGTTGTAAGCAGAAAGAGTCTTAAGGTATAGGTGAATTTAACAGGTCACTTCTCTTTTGTATTATTACTGTTTCTGAGACTTAATATTTGTCCTAGAGTGGAGATATGTGTGTTCAAATAGTTTTTGCTAGACACTCACAAGAATACAGAAGCATATCTACAACTGAAGTGAGAAGAGCTGTACTATTTGGGTACAAATAGTCCACCAAGGGCAGTTCTTCCTGATGTGGAATATAAGGAGTGTTTTTAATCCCAAGGTACGACTCTCCCCCAACCTGATGATGTGGTTGTGAACTGAGTAACTCAGACTTTGAGAATTATTCCCCAAATACTTAGGGGAATGGTCCTTGACAACAGGGAAATAAAGTTCGAAACTGAGGTATAAGCATCTTGGATATTTTCCCTTGAAGTCTGGGGAAATCAATATTTAGCTTACAAGGAAACTTTTCTTTTCCTAATTCTCAATTCCACTGAATCATCCTCGGGGGCAACTGGGAGGAAAATTTCTGCCTCTCTCTAGTCCTTTCACCATTTCTCTGATGGGGCCACGTTCTTACTTATGGGCATGGCTGATATGCTTGGAAGGCAGCAACCCAGGGTCCACCCTCTCATTTCGTTTATAACTCAGGAGCTTCGGCTTACAAACATTTCCGACTGTGGTTCACTGAGGACAGAACTCACATGCTCATCTACTTCACCCACTTCTAACTTCTATCCAAAAAGAACCCAACAATAAAGAATTAGGCAAAAATAATCAAGATGGTAAAAACAAAGCAGTTATATAACAACAAAACTATCAACAAGAGTAACACCTAATAATCCTTTTGCAAGATATTAATTTTAAAATGTCAGCAACTGACAGCCACAACCAACTGAAGATAACACTAATGAGTGATAGCAAAGCATCCTTCCCCAAACTAGGGGAATACAAACAAGGGTGTCAGAATAGGAACCTCGAGATACTAAGTAGAGCAAGGCAGCTGACTTTAGAAGGATACTGAATCCTGAAGGATATACTTCAGTAAAAGCTAGTAAAATGCTAATTTTTGTTCATAACTATCAGGCTTCAGAAACCTTAATAGCTCACTTAATGGGTTAATATTAAATGGCCCCTATCTGTATTTATAAATAATAATGTGTGTAATTGCCTATAATTTGCTTATTAAGGAAACCAAGTACTTGGATTTTAGAGCCATTTCCATCTCATCAGGGGGACCTCTGTGATCCATGAGTGAGCCATAGACAACTCTTGGAAAAACAACATTCTACAAGTCATTTCCCAGTCATTCTGTACCTGTTTTCAGTTCTCCCTTTCTAGACTGTCATATCCCTGCTCAACTGTGTTTTTAACCCCAACAACTGACATAAAACCTGATGTGTGACTCTGGGCAAGTCAATGACCTCATTTGTAAAACGGGAAATACAGCACCTACCTCACAGGGGTGCTACAGGTTAAATGAGAAGATGCTTGGAAAGCACTTATACAGGTCCTGGCAGCTCTTATTATTTTCAGAATCTGATTACTGGACGACTACTTGAATGAATGAATTGATACTACATGGCCTTCAATAATTACTGAATCAAATAACCAGGAGAATTATATTTGGAAGCATGAAGACAATGAAATGACACTCCTTTTTTCCCCTAGTAGTATATTAGCATAGCAATATACTAATTAGTATACTAATTAGCAATTAGTATACTAATTGCTATACTAATAAACAATCCTAACAGCACTCAGTGCAAAAATAAACTCTTGACAACAATAAAATTATTATGAAAATACTTTTCACATTTCACATAAAATAGAGAGGAGCAGCTATTATCTGGGCCTCACAGCACTGAATAGCAAGGAGCTGGCCTTGGTGCCTGTCCTAGGTTGAAGGGTGCCCCTCCTCCCCACACTTCCTAACCTCAGGAACATGTGGATGTGACTCTATTTTTAAAAAGGGTCCTTGCAGATGTAATTAAGGATCTCAAGATGAGATCTTGGATTATCCAACAACAAGTGTCCTTATAAGAGACAGAAGAGGAGAAGACAGATACACAGAGAAGGCCATGTGAAGATGCAGAGATAGACTGAAGTGATAAATGGCCACAAGGAACGCCTGGAGCCAGCAGAGGCTGGAAGAGGGGAAGGATTCTCCCTGAGAGCTTTCGAGGGAGCGTAGCCCTGCCTACACCTTAATTTCAGACTTCCTGCCTCCAGAACTGGGAGAGAATAAATTTCTGTTGTTTTAAGCCACCAAGTTTGTGGTAATCTGTTATGGCAGCTCTAGGAAATACAGTGCCCTACTGCTTCTTTCCATCATTGGCAACTAAAGCAAGCCCCCAAAGGAAGGCAGCAGGCTGCACAAATTCATGCCTACCTCAGGCAGAAGTAAGAGGCCTTAGTTCCAGGTTCTTAAACAGTAATGATTCAGAACCAAACGCTGCAAATACTCCTACTTCCTAAATTTCTTGGCGAAGAAGACAAGGAGAAAAGGGTTCCTGCAGGCTTCACTGATTCGGGTCTGGATGTTTGTTTGCTTTTGCTTCCACCTAAATTGGTCTGCAAACATAATACTCCTTAAAGGATTTACAGAGCCAATCACAAAGACAGAAAGATGTTGCGCAAAGGAAAGCTGATGAGCACAAATGGCCAAACTAGATAGAAGTGTGGAGATAAAGCACTGGATCATTCAACCCTACCCTTTACTTACACTGGCATAAGCTTTGCAGGCATGCTGTCTTTCCACACAGACTGCAATAATTTAAAGAGAGAGAAACACAGAGAGTATACACATTTTCATAAACATCTTCATATAAATCTTCATATATGCCACAACCAATTATCATAGTATACCCTCACATCTTGTAAATGGGCATAAGCTGGTGCATTTCAAGGTCTGACATACACTGCTGACATATATCTGCTATTGGTTCCCACCCACCATTCTGGAGTCAGAACCCACACCCTCATATCTTCTAGCCATGTAACGGTGCCTTCCGTGTCAAATTCTCCACGTGCAGTTGCTACGACACTGGCGAAATGAAATGTTATCTACAAAATCAATTCCAGAGGATATAACAGATAGATTAATCAAGCAGCACAATATTCTCTAACTTAAAGAAAAAAAAAAAGGATTATACATCTGTGACATCTGTGTTTAAAAGTACCACCCACTCCACAGTTTTTGTAGCGTATGCTCCTCACTTTCCCACTGTAGAAACTAGATAAACGTTTGCAAATTCACTTAACGCTGAGTGGAAATTCTGAAATGCTTGTTTAAGATTGTGGAAAAGTTCAACAAAATCCCCCTGCCCTTTCCCAGGCCGTCTCCTAGTAAGACAGTTGTTAATCCTGTCCCCAGTTCACTGCCTGCCTCAAATGTGACTCCCCAGAGTAAAAAAGTTACCTGGATTTTATCTTATCAAGTTCTCTCTTCACAAACTTTGTATTGAGGAATGTATTTTCAGAAGTAGCACTCCAATTATGAAAAAGAATAAATCTAGTTTCCTGGCTTTGTGACCAAGTGCTGCTAATATTCATGCCTAATGGCTCCTCAGACATTATTCCGACATCTTAGTTTTTAAATTTAACATCGAGAAAATTTTCTTTCCCAGTTATGCATTATTAAGAATTCATTTATTCAACATATGTCTTTCTAGAACCTATTTTGCACCAGATACTAGTTGCAGGGGATTTAGTAATGAACTAAACAGACAAAAGCCCTGTCCCCATGCAAATGCTAGTGCGGTGAGAGGCGACATATATGAAAATGAAGTAAAGTATGTAGTGGGTTAGATATTGCTAAGTGCCCAGGAGAAAAACATGGTGGTGGGAGGGTGGGGATAAGACTGTTGGTGCTGATCTCTTTTTATTTTTCCTGTACACCATCAATCTGAAAAGTCATCTTCAAATGTTACTGTTTCTTGCTTCATAATAGCGACATAATCTTCATATATTTGCAAAATCTTCTTCCATGGACATTTATTAATTCAATTACTGCCAATTTTTACCAGTCTAGTCTTCGATGTGTTGTCAGTTGCTGTTCATCAAGTTAAACTACCTTTTGCAGAATAAATTTCTCTTTTTTTAAACAAATTGAGGTGGGGGGTAAGGAGGAAGACACTAACATTTACTAAGTATCTATTATTGAGCCAGACATAGTGGCAGGCACTTCATATTCATTATCTCAGTTGATCTGCATATGACCCCATGAGGTAGATAACATTCTCATTTTACAGAGGAAGAAACAGATACTCCAGTAACTTGCTTCAGGTCACACAGTAAGTGGCACAGCTAAATCTGAACTTTGCTGCCTATACTTTTTGGTCTTATCTCGAAAATTCTCTACTCTTGGGATTCTTTTTTTTTAACTCCTCTTTTTTTTTGGGTGCTCAATCTTTATATTCCTTGGATCATTTTCTCATTTGTCTGATATAGCAGAAATTACTTTCCCCAAATGCCTAAAAACAGCCTTACTTCCTTTTCTCTATAACCTTAAAATTAAATTAGACTATGTTCAATTGAATTGTATAAAACCTTTATGAACTACATTGACCACAAATTTTAAAATTAAAATGACCACTGAATACCAAGATCACTGGCATCTTTTTTCTTTAGTCACCATCCCTTTACTTGACTATTTCTTTTGTCATAGCACCTTACGCCTAAGTCGCAAGTCCAGAGAGTGCCTAGGCAGCCACTGGGATTCCATATGACATATTTAAATACTAATAAAAGGCAATACAATCTGAGAGATAATCAACTATGTAAACCTGACCTGGATAACGTCCAGACATTCTTCTCTAAAGGCGTTCTTTTCCTGTTACCCCAATAACAGTTTCCAGGTCGGAGGAACTAAGACACATGCAGATAAAATATAGTCCTTGATAATGCAATTATAATCTCGCAATTTATTCCCCTTATTATAATCTCGCAACTTATTCCCCTTACTGTGGGAGCGGCTCGTCCTTTACTAGGTACCCAAGAGCAGACGGGTTTTGAGAAATAACAGAAAACGCATACTGTGATGCTAAATTTTTCGCTGCCTGCAAGAAAGCCTGGCTTGCAATCCCGAGCCCGAACTCGCTGCAATGGAGCTGAAGGGACAGACACCGGCGGGAGACGGTGGGTGCCCGGGCGCCCGTCAGCCGGCGGCTCCGGCCCCTCCCTCCCGCGGCGCGCCGCTCTGCGTGTCGCCGGGCACCGCCGAGGGTCGCAGCGGAAAACGACCGTGCGAGCGCGGGACGCCGAGGCGCTCGGCCCAGGGGGCTCCGAAATGGCTGCTGCGCCCGGCGCTCTCCGCGCCCGTCGGGCCCGGCCGCCGCCGGCCCGCCCCGGCCCCGGCCCCGGCCCCAACCCGCGCCCGGTCCGGGCTGCGGCCCCGCGCCCGCCGCGCCCTCACCACAGCTTCCTCTTGAGCGGCAGGAGGCTGCCGCGGTTGGAGGGGGTGACGCCGATGGCCATCTGCAGCACCGTCAGGTATTTCTGGTACTTCATCTTGTCCCCGCTCCGCTCGCGGGCAGGGCCCCGCCGCCGCCGCCGCCGGCGCCGCAGACACAGCCCCTCCAAGCGCCGCATAGATCAGCTCTGGGCCATCCGCCGCCACAGCTCCCGCCGCTCCCGCTCCCGAAGCCGCCGCCACCGCGGCCGTGCGTGGCCAGGACCCCCGCTCCCGCCGCCGCCGTCGCCGTGCGTGCCCGGCCGCTCCCGCCGCCGCCGTGCGTGGCCCGCCGCTCCCGCCGCCGCCTCCCGCACCGCCCCCCTCCGACCCCGCAAGCCGCGGGCGGCGCGGGCCTCACAGGCGGCCGGGTTGGCGGTGTGCCGGCTCCGGGAGCGGCGGGGTGAGGCCGGGGCGCCGCCCCCGCCCACCGGCGCCGCCCAGGCCCGGCGCCCCCGCGTGCCTCAGTTTCCTCGGCGGCTGACGGGAACTCATCTCCGACCGTTTCTGCTCCAAAGGGATCCTAACGACAAGCTTCCAGAGAGGAAAAAATTAATTTTTTAATTTATAATTACCACTTAATAGCTTGTAACCATCAGTTCTAGCCTGAAGTGTTTGCAGACTTGGTGTATATATAAAATGCATGTATATGTATATACGTACACATATACAATGCGTATATATGTGTATGTGTGTATATATATACATATATGCAGTCCTCGCTTGCATGCCAGGCAGTTCAGGATTGTGGAAATGACCTGAACCACGCGAAACTATCTTCGTAATCATTGGGAAAAATGGAGATTGTTCCATGACCTTTAAAAATTTTGTCAAAACATTCCAAACTCTCTTCACTGATGGAGATAATGTATAGAGAAATAAAAAAAAAAAATAGTAAAACTAATCACTTAATAGTGTGACTTAGAACATTACAAAGATTGAGAATTAAAGTGTTTTATTTCTCTGTAAGAAAAACTTATTAAGAGTAACTTGCACAGCTCTTGTCTTCTGCTAGTAGAATTGTTATATACTGAGAGAGCGTCTTTTCTATGCCTTGGCAGAGCATCATATTTGGGTCACTTTCAGCATTTTATCCTCTGTACTTTCAATGTCATGAAATATATCAGAGAGTTCCTTTAATGTGACGTCCTCTGGGACATCCTCATCCTTTTTGTCACAACCACTTTCCTCATTCAAGTTCACATTTACTAAGTTCTTCTGGCTGCGTGTCTAGAGTCTCTGGAAAGGCAGCAGAGTCAACATTCCCACAGTTGCCTATTTTTTCTGTAACTCCATTTACATTCCATTCGAATTTTACTTCATTTCCATCTTTATTGTTTTTTCTTTGCTGCACTTTCATCTTGCTGGCTAATTCCCTCTTTCAATTACCCATTTTTATGCAATGTTGTACAGGTTTATCACTGGGAGAAGAGGAGGCAACACAACTGCACAGTTGGCTGCATAAACTGAATAACAGGTGCAGCAGTGACCAATGACTAACAGACTTTGAAAGAACTACTGTGATTGGTCACTGATCATGATGCACATGTTATTGTGTTGTGCTTTGTGGACTAAAGAGCTAGCAGCGAAGTTTATACTACGTGCGTTTGCGCTATATGCATTTTCTTACAGTTAATATGCCATGATAGCTGAAATTTGAACCATACTGTTGAGCAACTGGTATTATTTAACTGAGCCATAGTAGCTAACATCAGGCATATCTGAACTTGCAGAGCAAGGACTGCCTGTTTGTTTGTGTGTGTGTGTGTATGTGTGTGTATAGGATGTATATATGAAGAGTACAGATAACAAGTGCCTGTGCATCCACCAGGCAGAATTATCAAACATTAACACCCTCCCTCCACAGTGCATCCCTCTTGTACCTCTATTTAAACACTGCATTTTCAAATTAATTAGCACGTAAGATTAGAACAAAACAGTCTCCTAGTTTGGGCTCCCAACATAATTTCACAGTCACTTTGGTAGGAAAGCAGGTCTAAATCTATTTCACTTTCATTTATCCATAAGTTTTAGCTCTCACATAAAATGAGGAATTAGAAGATCTTTGACACTTCAAATATATATCCACACATGGGAGAAGACCTTGGAGCAGTACTTTTAAAAAATATCAGGGCCTGTACTTATGTATGTACCGTTTCTAATGTACGCTTGGCCTTTTGCACCACCTTGTCATATTACTGGTAAGATATTTGATGAAAATACTGCACTGTACTCAAGGATTTTGACAACTGGAGGCTGAAGAGATCAATTCAGGATAATGAGAGATAAAAATAAACTGGTAGAAGCACTTGCAGAATGGCAGATAATCTGTTTCTCCATAAAAGGTGAGCAGTGGCTATAATTTGTCAAAACCAACCTTTCCAGAACTCCAGAAATTAACCAAAGGCTTGCAACAATACAAAGAATGTTTGTACAAAAAAATTACTGAATCTTAGAACGGTGAGCTTTATAGTATTTTGACTTGCCCAGTTCCCATCCCCTTCTCTCCAACTCTGCCGTAGCCTTGTAAACCAACAGCCTCGTAACTAAAGTAGTATTGAAAACCAGTTGACTAGCAGCCGCTAATGGGCTTAGAGCTCCTCAAAAGCCCTATCCTCAGATAATTGTCATTATTTGACCTGTTGGCAGCACCCTGAAAAGCTCCATTTACAGTGCTTGTCTTTATTTGACCTGGCTGGCTCAGGATCTCACTCTGTGCAAACAGCCCTATCCCTAGGGCATTTGTCAGAAACAATCAGTAACAATTGTTTAGCATCACAAGCTGCTTGAGGCAGTGAAACCCATTGGGGCTAACAAGCGGCTAACCAGAAAAATTAAAAGGAAAAGTGGAGAATGGGGCTCCGTATGATGCCTTGAAAAACTTCGACATTCTTGGGACTCCAGAATGCCATGTGCACATGTAGGACTGTGTACATGCTCAGGAAACACCTGAGAAGGCCCTAATCTCTCGCTTCTGGGTGACCTTGAGGTTCAGTGCAAGCAGAAAGTGAAGGTTAAGGAAGAGTTGTAAACTACCTATCAGAATGTTGAAGGCATCCCCCAACACACACAGCCTCTCAGCAAAGGCTGGGAGACTTAATGGTTCCAAACATTTAAGGAAATCTCTGTCCAATAATTAGCTGACCACTAAACTACCTAAGCAGAGACTTCAGTGGCCACACATGACAAAAATACAGACTTTACCGAATTAGTCCAGCAAAGTCACTAAATGAACAAAACAACCACAACAAGAAACACCACCACCAACAAACCTTGGAGAGTGGGGCAAGGATATGATTTCTAGGGTTGCCACGTTATATTATTCGAAATGTCCAGATTCCAACAAAAAATTACAGGACATGCAAAGCAACAGAAAAATATGGCCAATATATAGGGGAAAAAAAGCAGTTAATAGAAACTGCCCTTGAGGAAGCCCAGGCATTGGATTTATTGGACAAAGACTTTAAATTGGCTATTATGAATATCTTCACCAAAGAAAACCATGTCTGAAGAACTAAAGGAAAGTATGAGAACAATGTCTCACCAAATAGATAATATAAATAAACAGACAGAAATTTTAAAAAATAATGAAACTCTGGAGTTGAAAAGTACAATGACTGAAATAAAAAATTTACTAGAAGGGCTCAACAACATATTTGAAATGGCAGAAGTAAGAGTCAGTGAACTTGAAAATAAGTCAATTGAGATTATCCAGTCTGAGGAACAGAAAGCAAACAGTGAAGAAAAATGAACAGAGCCTCAGAGACCTATGAGAAACCATTAAGCATACCAACATATGATAAAGTCCCAGAAGGAAAGAAGAGAGAGAAAGGGACACAGAATATTTGAAGACATAATGACTGAAAAATTCTCAAATTTTATGAAAAATATTAATCTTCACATTTAAGGAGCTCAAAAAACTCCAAGTAGGATACACTGAAGGTAGTCCACACCTAGACACACAGTAATCAAACTGTTGAGAGACGAAGACAATGAGAGAATTCTGAAAGGAGCCAGAGAAAAGAAACTCATCACATACAAGGAATCCTCAATAAGATTAACCTGTGACTTATCATCAGCAATCGTGGAGATCAGAAGGCAGAGGGAAGACATTTAAAGGGCTGAAAGAAAGACTATTAACCAAGAATTCTATATCCAACAACACTATCCTTCAAAAATGAAGGAGAAATTAAGGCATTCTCACATAAACAAAAACTGAGAAATCATCACTAGCATACATGCATTACAAAAAATACCAAAAGAGTCCTTCAGGCTGAAATGAAAGGATAGTAGACAGTAACTTGAATCCACACAAAGAAATAAAGAACACTGGTAAAGACAACTATGTAATTGAATATATGAGACTTTAAAATATTTTTACATTTTTTAATATTAAAAATGTTTTAATTAAAAAATATTTTTACTTGAGACTCTTTCTTCTATCTGATTTTAAAGACAACTGCATACAGCAAAAATTATAAACTGTTGATGGGCTTGTAATGTATAAATATGTAATTTGTATGACAATAATAACACAAAGGAGGAGGGAGAGAATGGAGCTATATTAGAGGATAGTTTTGGTGTACTATTGAAATTAAATTGGTATTAATTTTACCTAGATTATTTTAAGTTAAGAAGTTAATTGTAATCCCCAGGACAACCATTAAGAAAATAACTTTTTAAAATATAGAAAAAGAAATAAATAAATTAAAAGAGTACACTAGAAAATACATAGCACAGAAGAAAGCAGTAACAGAGAAATAAAAAAAGACATAAGACATACAGAAAACAAATAGGAAAACGGCATCCATAAATCCTACCTTATCAGTAATTACGTTAAATGTGACTATACTAAACATTCCAAACAAAAGACAAAGTTTAGCAAAATGGATATAAAAACATGATCCAACTATATGCTATCTACAAGAAACACACTTTAGGGGCTGGCCCCATAGCCTAGTGGTTAAGTTCGGTGCACTCTGCTTCGGCAGCCCAAGGTTCATAGGTTCAGATCCCATGTGCAGACCTACACCACACATCAAGCCATGCTATGGCAGCATCCCAAATACAAAATAGAGGAAAATGGGCACGGATGTTAGCTCAGGGTTACTCCTCCTCAAGCAAAAAGAGGAAGATTGGCAACAGGTGTTACCTCAGGGCCAATCTTCCCCACCAAAAAAAAAAAAAAAAAGAAAGCTGGAATGGCTATACTAATATCAGACAAAATAGACTTTCAGAGAAAAATTGTTACTAGATACAAAGAAGAATATTTTATACCGACACAAGGGTCAATCGATCAAGAAAGTCTAACAATTAGAAACATATATGCACATAGCGTCTGAGCCCCAAAAGAGCAAAAACAGATGGAATTGAAGGCGGAAAAAGTAGACAATTCAACAATAATAATTGGAGATTTCAACACCCCCACTTTCCATAATGGATAGAGCAAGGCAGAAGATCAACCAGGAAATATCAGACTTGAACAACAGTATAAACTAACTAGACCCAACACATCTATAGAACATTTGCACCCAACAGCAGCAGAATACACATTCTTCTCAAGTGCACATGGAACATTCTTCAGGATAGATCATATATTAGGCCACAAAACAAACCTTTAATAAATTTAAAAGTACTGAAATCATACAAAGTATGTTCTCCAACCACAATGGAATTAAATTAGAAACCAGTATCAGAAGGAAATTTGGGAAATTCACAAATATGTGGAAATTAAACAAAACACTCCTAAATAAGCAATGGAACAAAGAAGAAATCATAAGAACAATTAGAAAGAACTTTTGATGAATGAGGAAAAAAAAAAGCATAACATAAAACTTGGATGCAGCTAAGGCAATTTCCTTCCTTGCTAAGAAGAAAATTTATAGCTGTGAACACAATATTGAAAAAGATGAAAGAGCCCAAATTTATAGCCTAATCTTTCACTTTAACAAATTAGAAAAGAAGAGCAGACTAAACCCAAAGCAAGCAAAAAGAAGGGAACAATAAAGATTAGAGTAGAAATAAATGAAATAAGAATAGAAAAACAATAAGGAAAATCAACAAAACCAAAAGTTGGTTCTTAGAAGAAAACAATAAAATTGACAACCCTTTAGCTAAACTGATCGAGGAAAAAAGAGAGAAGACTCAACTTACTAAAATTTGGGATGAAAGAGGGGATATCACCACAATCTTGCAGAAACAAAAAGGATTATAAGAGAATACAAGAGTAATTGTATGCTAACAAATTAAATAACCAAGATGAAATGGAAAAATCCCTAGAAAGATCAAACCACTGAAACGGACTCAAGAACAAGTAGAAAAGCTAAGTGGAACTATATCAAGTAAAGAGATTGAATAAAAAAAACTTCCCACCAAGAAAAGCCCAGGTCCAGAGGAAAAGGGTTATGTCAGTGTTGTTCACTGCTATATCTCTAGTACCCAGACCAGGGCCTGGTACATATTAGACACTCAGTAAATATTTGTTGAACTTGAGTGAGGGCATGAGTGCAAAGTAAAAGACTTGATGATTTTTCATAAAATGTATCATTTTCCTAAAGAACAAGACAAGCCACCCATATAGTTTTGCAAGCAATGTAGATAAATATTACAGCTGAAAAGACGACATCATTTTATGAAGTGAAAGAAATAAAGATTTGCTGTTGGTTCTCAGAGGATAGCCAATGCTTCAAGAGAAAATAAAGGAGCTGCTACTCTGACATTATGCCGGGCCCAAAGGAGACCTCTCACCAAGCAAATCATTGAGGATTGCAGCGCCTGAATCCGTTGTCCACCTTCCTCTAAGATGGAGTCTTTCGATTTTTTTTTGACTAGCACTTCCAGTAAGAACCACATTTTAAATAATGGCCCAGTACACACAGACATGTGTAGGCATAGTGAAGCAAAGTTTCTGGAAACAATATTTTACTTTACCACCTGGGTTGGACCTTTCTATTCTCTTCTGTTTCATTGTTTAAATGTTAATCACAACCCATTCAATTTATTTTCTGACTTTAATAGATTGTAACTGTGGCTTGTATAGCACTGCTCTCAGAGATGCCTGTGATGAATGCCATCACGCTTCAGATCCTTGTTTACCTTAGTGACCACCAAGAATCCAAGCCCCTCCAACCAGCCAGCAGCATCCAGACTTATTGCTCCATTCATCTCACATCAAGGTGACCCAATTTCCATCTCTCCTGAAGCTATCTCTGTGCCCTCTGGTATGCCCTGTCTGTGAACAAGCCCCCCTACACCCTTAGCATCTTGTTGGAACATTCTTTTCAGTTCTTGTCCTTACTTGAAGCCCAGCTGTCCTCTGATCAATGCTTCCTTCTGCAGCCCTCAACAGCAGAAGGTATTTTGTCTTTTGGACCCCACATGCCTCAAGGAAGGCCAAAGGGTGGGTTGAGTTTCCTCCTTCCTTGTACTGCCTCCTCTAAACCATTCCTTGCTCTTTCTCATACCAAAAACAAAACAAACAACAACAAGAAAAGCCTAAAAACTGGCTCCTCTAAAGTTTATGCTCTTAGGCTAAACCGCCTTTCCCTCCTCTTCATTGTCATCTATTGACTGCCTCTCCTTTTCTATTTCTGGCATAATTTTTAATGACTTCAACATCCATGTGGATGGACCCTCCAATACTAGCCTCTCAGTTCCTCAGCCTCATCTCTTCCAAAGACCTTTTCCCTGTTCCACCTTATCTACCCACTCCCATGGTCGTACCTTAGACCTGGGCTCACAAACTCAGAGCCATAGGGTAAGGCAGGTAAAGCAATAAAGCAGGGGTGTTAGTCAACAGGAAGTGATGGAAGCTGTGACCCGCCTGCCTGGGGCTGCAGGTCCCTTTTAGAAAGGAGCAGCCACTACTCAGCACCAGCCAACTGTCCTGTGGAAATGCTAGGTCAGTGTTTCCAGTTTTTCTAATTCGTGTCAACACAGATTTTTATGTGCTGTCTCCCAAATTTTAGATGTTAGCAACAATATGGGCTTTCACTTTTAAGATGGTGACATTAAAAACATTTCCTCCTTTTCTTCTCTTGAAAATCTGCTCAAAAGAACAAGAACGAGAAAGGGAAATAAAAATTCCATCTTCACTGAAACATGGAGATATCTGAAACTGTTCAGAAGTTGGAAAGCAGTGGAGGAGTAGTAAATGTCTTAGCAGAAGGGAGGGGACAAACCTAAGTGGCTATTCAGGGCAATGCCATGGAGAAGCAAGCTCATTCTCACCACAGAACTGCAGAAATGCAAAGGAATAAATTAGAGGGACCAGATAACATGGAAGATGGATGTAAGTTGAGGGAAATGAGAGGCACTGAAAATGGGGGGTTTATTTGAAAGCTGGAATAAGAAACTGTCAGTTCCCTCCAGTAGCCTCTTCTACCCCATCAGTTAGGCAACTACTTTTCTCCAACCTTGCAAAAATGGAGGTATATTCCCAGGAGAAAAACTAGAGAGTGGAATCAGTGCAATAGAGTGGGCAGCCAGACTGAAAAGGGGAGGAATACGAGAAAGTCTGTGTGTTGAGTAGTGAGACACTAAGCTCTCTTCTTCCACCCAGCTCCAGAATGCTGCCAACTTCAGGCAAGAGATTTATCTATCCCCCATGTGGATCATCAACATTTTTGGTTAAATCGATATATTTATTTATTGTCACTATTTAAAAATTGTTTGGCACTGACCCTAGTATTGTACCATGATTATATTTCGCTTTTGTACAACTTTTTATTTTACCTGGAGTTAATAATTGCCTTGTTTTTTTTTTTTTTTTGAGGAAGATCAGCCCTGAGCTAACATCCATGCTAATCCTCCTCTTTTTGCTGAGGAAGACCAGCTCTGAGCTAACATCTATTGCCAATCCTCCTCCTATTTTTTTCCCCAAAGCCCCAGTAGATAGTTGTATGTCATAGTTGCACATCCTGCTAGTTGCTGTATGTGGGACGCAGCCTCAGCATGGCTGGAGAAGCGGTGTGTCGGTGCGCGCCCGGGATCCGAACCCGGGCCGCCAGTAGTGGAGCATGTGTACTTAACTGCTAAGCCACGGGGCCGGCCCTGCCTTGTTTTTTTAACTTGTTTAGTTCCTAGACTCCGTGGCTAAGTGTTCTTACATCTGCAACAATAATATGAAATGCCTTGCAACACAGTTTTCCATACTAGACAAAGAGTCTATCAATTTCATTTTTTCTTGGACCCAGCCCTCCAGGAACCCTCCATCCTGCTGCTCCAATCGGTATAGATTTGCTGTCTAAGTTTATGCCCAGCTATTGTCCTGGGTATTTTCTTCATTTCTCCGCTATGTTGGGTCCCATGTATTCTGGACCTCATATATTCTTTCTTGGTTTACTTCCTTGATTTGATGAATAATCTCTTCTAATAACTTCCTGAGGAAGAATACATGAGACCTAGATATTTTAAGACCTTGCATATCTGAAAAGTTATGATTTTGCCATCACTTTGATTTATTATTTGTCTGAGTATATAATTCTAGGTTGCAACTAATTTGAATTTTGTCAATGCTGCATTGTCTTCTAGTTTCCAATGTTGCTGTTGAGAAATCCAATGTACTCTGTGTCCTGAGTACGTTGTTTGCTTATTTGATCTTCCTACTCCTTGTAAGCTTTCAGGTCTTCTGTTTATCCCACTGTTCTAACATTTCATAATGGTATTCCTTGGAGTGGGTCTCTGGTCAGTCACTGTGACCCTTTCATAAGAAAAGTGTATGTTCCTCAGTTCTGAGGAATTTTCTTGTATTATTTCTTTGATATTTTCCTCTCCATTCTTTTCTCTCTTGACTCTTTCTGGAACTTACTCCTTATTAGTTGAATGTCAGATGTCGTAGTTCAATCTTCTAGTTGTCTTATCTTTTATTTCTTAGCTGTTCTTATTGTTTTTTTGCTTTGTCTGTTGATTCTACCTTCTGGAAAATTTCTGCAACTTTATCTTCCAAAAACCTTTTACTGAGTTTTAAATTTTTGCTGTTACATTTTTAATTTCTGAGAACTTTTTCTTGTTTTGATTGATTGATTGAATGTGTGTGTATGTGTATGTAATTTTATTTCATGTATACAATATCTTTTAAATATCTTTTATAATCTCTCTGGGATATTAATTACAATTTATTCTTCCCATTTTCTGTTTATCTGTTGTTTCAATCTCTTTAGGTTGTATTGGAAGCTTTGCTTACATATTTGATAATTCTTGTCTCTACATTCGTGTTTAAGAGTGAAGCACTAAAATCTTGATGAGATGGGATTTATTTACTGGTGGGTTTCATCAAGAGCAATCTTTATTTTTTAGATCTTTCTCCCCCTCAACCAAGGTTGTCATCTGTAGATCTTTTGTTCTCTACAACAGTTCCATTTACCTGGAATAGGAACTTCTAAGAAGAGAAAAGCTAAAAATGTTCAGGTACTATAGCAGGAAGTAAATAAATAATTGAATCAGGAAATGTCAATATTTGCATATTATTTAGAAATGGGTCGATAAGTGCCTTTAAACAACAACAACAAAAAAAGCCAGAAATTGAATGACTACCCTTGGGGAGTGGGATGGGATAGTCAGAGTACGGGTAGAGTTGTTTCATTATAAAGCTATTAACATTATCATACATGTGTTATTGTGATTAAAATTTTTAAATCATTTTTAAACCTTCAAATAAAATTTTAAAAGTAAATTAGATCATGTTACTTCCCTACTTAAAAACCTTCCAATGTCTTTCCATTACACTTAGAATAAAACCCAACTCTTGCCTATGGCCCAGAAGGCCCTACATGATCTTGCTGTAGCCCACTTCTCCAATCTCATCTCCTGTGGCTTTCCTTCTCTCTTACCATATATAGTTTTTACTTGGCTGGCTCCTTATCATCCATCAAATATCATCTCCCCAGAGATGTCTTCTCTGAGTGCCCTATTTAAATGTCTCCCTTCCATTATATCCTCATAGAGCAGTACATCTATTTGCTTCTTATCACAAACTTATCACAATCTATAATTCTCTTTTTGTTATTTTTCATTGTACTTACTTGATTACTTTTTGTTTCTCCCACTAGAATGTAAGTTCAGTGAACTTAAGGTGGTTTGTCTAATAGAAAAGTCTAGCCCATAAAAGTATGCTAGGACCCCAAAGGGCTATATCCTCATTGTGAGGGTACACCAGATTTAAACCCACCCCATATCCTTACTCAGGGGAAACATTATCTTGGTGTTGAGTAAAACAGGGGAAAAAAAAAAAACAGCAAAAAGATCTATCCCTCACATGAATATGCAACCCAGGTCACCTGAGTGATCTGAAATACCTTAAGGTGTGAATTTGTTTAGAGTGGCCCCTGAATGGTATGCCCCAGGTGCTTGGCAGGAGCAAATACAAATCCTTTTAGAAGAATACATCTGTATACTAGGCCTTCAAAAATCCCCACATATGATTTTTCCAGGAAAATTAGCACTTCATATTAAAATTTATTTAATACAAGGAAATAAGTTACCATGAGTGAGAACCACAGAAACAACAGATAGTAAATAGAAGCACAATGTCTTCAGAAATTGAAATTAACATATACAACTTACAAAATAACTATGTTAAAGGGAATAAGAGAAAAGCTTAGAAATGTGCGATGGAAACTATAAAAACAACGTAATTTATGAATTCCTAAAGTATTTCCCTACACATTACTTGTACATTACAAAGGGCAAAAAATATACCCTTTACAGTGGTAAAATGTGTCAATCAACTTAACTAAATGATCAAAGTTAACCTCACCAATAATGAGACAAACCGGTATCATGTGCCTCCTGATGTGATGGAACGAATTCCCACTAAAAATGTAGGAATTGTCACACCCACTCGGATGGCTACTATCAAAAAAAGAGAAAATAACAAGTGTTGGTGAGGATGTGGAGAAATTGGAACCCTTGTGCACTGTTGGTGGGAATGTAAAATGGTATAGCTGCTGTGGAAAATAGTATGGTGGTTCCTCAAAAAGTTAAAAATAGGATTACCATATGATCCAGTGATTCCACTTCTAAGTATAGACCCAAAAGAATTGAAAGTAGGGTCTCAAAGAGATATTTATACACCTATGTTCATAGCAGCATTATACACAATAGCTAAAACATGGAAGCAATCCATGTCCATCAACAGATGAATGGATAAGCAAAATGCGGTATATATGTATAATGGAATATTTTTCAGCCTGAAAAAGGAAGGAGATTCTAACACGTGGTACAACATGGATGAACCTTGAGGACATTATGCTAAGTGAAATAAGCCAGTCACAAAAGATAAATACTGTATGATGCCACTTATATGAAGTACTTAGAGTAGCCAAAATCATAGAGACAGAAAGTAGAATGGTGGTTGCCAGAGCTGACGGGGAGGGGGAGATGGGAGTTGTTGTTTAATGGGTATAGAGTTTCAGTCTTATGAGATGAAAAGTGTCCTGGAGATGGATGGTGGTGATGGTTGTGCAACATTATGAATATGTTTCACATTGCTGAATTGTACTTTCAAAAGTGGTAAAGATGATAAATTTTATGTTATGTGTATTTTACCATCATTAAAACATTGGGGGATTGAAAACACCAATTTGTAAAGGTACATGCACCCCTGTGTTCATTGCAGCGTTATTCACAATAGCCAAGACTTGGAAGCAACCTAAGTGCCCGTCAAGGGACGAATGGATAAAGAAGATGTGGTATATATATACACAATGGAATACTACTCAGCCATAAGAAATGATGAAATCCAGCCATTTGTGACAACATGGATGGACATTGAGGGTATAATGCAAAGTGAAATAAGTCAGAGGGAGAAGGTCAAATACCGTATGATTTCCTTCATTAAGTAGTAGATAATAACAACAATAAACAAACACATAGGGACAGAGATTGGATTGGTGGTTACCAGAGGGGAAGGGGGGAGGGAGGAGGATGAAAGGGATAATTTGGTACATGTGTGTGGTGATGGGTTGTAATTAGTATTTTGGTGGTGAACATGATGTAATCTATGCAGAAATAGAAGTATAATGATGTACACCTGAAATTTTTACAATATTATAAACCAATGTTACTGCAATAAACAAAAAATTAAAAAAATAAAAATAAAATAAAATAAAATAAAATAAAACATTGGGGGGAAAATGCAAGAATTGATTCAGGAAGGATATTCTACAAAACAATGGGCCTGTACTATTCAAAACTTTCAATGTTATTAAAAAACAAAGAAAAGCCACAGAATTGCTTTAAAGGAAGCAAAACAAGTAAAAATAATGTTACTATGAAAGATAGTGTTGAAATAATTGTCAAAATTCGATCTGTATATTAGATAATGGTATCATACCAATGTTAAATTTTCTTAATTTGATCATTTCACTATCATTATAGAAGAGAATGTGCTTGATAGCACAGCGTGTAGCAGATACACACTGAAATATTTAGGGCAAGGGGTTATTATCTCTGCAACTGACTCTCAATGGTTCAATAATAATAATAATAATAATAGCAATAAAAACAATAAGACATATTTGAAAAACAACCAAATAAAACTGCTAAAAACAAAAAATTGAAAATTGAAATAAAAAACAAATGGATGAATTTAACAGAAGAGATGTAGCTAGAGAGAGAATTAGTAAACTAGAAGTAGCCCAGAGAGACAAAAAGATGGAAAATATGAAACAGAGGTTAAGAGACTTGAAAGTTGGAGTGAGAACGTCCAACATAAGGAGAGTACCTGAAGGAGAAGAAAGGGAAAAATGGGGCAGATACAACATTTAAAGAGATATTCATGAGTATTTTCTAGAACTGATGAAAGGACCAATTCACAGTTTCAGGAAGCCCAGTGAATCCCATGCAGGATAAATAAAAAGAAATTCACACCAGGATATATCATAGTGAAATCACAGAACACCAAAGAAAAAGAGAAAATCTTGAAATAAGCCAGAGAAGAAAGAAAGTTTACATTCAAGAAGCAGCAATTAAACTGATGCTGGTCTCTCAAAAGCAGTAATGGAAGGCAGAAGACAGTGGGATGATATTCAATGTGCTGAAAGAAAATAACAACCAAAGTAGAATTCTGTAGCCACTAAAAATATCTTTTAAGAATGATGATGCAACAAAGACATTTTCAGTCAAACGAAAATGGTGAGTTTGGGGGACCAGCCCAATGGCGTAGCAGTTAAGTGCGTGCCCTCTGCTTTGGCAGCCCAGGGTTCGCAGGTTTGAATCCCGGGCATGCACTGATGCACTGCTTGTCAAGCCATACTGTGGCGACATCCTGTATAAGGTGGAGGAAGATGGGCACGGATGTTAGCCCAGGGCCAACCTTCCTCAGAAAAAAAACAGGAGGATTGGCATTGGATGTTAGCTCAGGGCTGATCTTCCTCACACACACACACACACACACACACACACACACACACACACATACACAAAATCATATAGCAAAATATTCTGAATGGTGTTATTTTGAGATCAGTACAAGACAAGGATTTCTGCTATCATCACCTCTATTTGACATTGTAGTGGTAATCCTAACCAATAAAATAAGAAACTAAAAAGAAATAAATTGTGTAAGAAATAGAAAGGAAAGAACAAAACTGTTATTATTAGAAAATATGAATTCAAATTAAAACTAAAAATATATTTTATTATAATTAATAATAGAGATGAACAAGTCTGCTGGATACAAAAAAACTGCATTTCTATACACCAACGTCAAAAAATTGCTAAATGAAAAAAAAAGATATCATTTACAATAGCACCAAAATATATGAAGTACCTAGGAAGAAAATATAACAAAAGATATTACAAAGAAAATTATAAAACTTTATTGAAGAGATATCAAAGAAGACATAAATGGAGAAATATAACTTATGGATTGGAAGATTGAATATTATAAATATATCAATTTTTCCTAAATCTATGGATTCAATGTAATCACAATAGAAACAACAGTTTAAATTGTTGTTGAACTTGGCAAACATTCTGAAGTTTATATGGAACAGGAAAGGGCCTAGAAAACAGAAACAAACAAGGTGGGAATATTTGCCCCATAAGATGTCAAGACTTAAAACAACACTATAACAATTAAGAAGGTGTGGTGTTGGCTCAGGGATAAACAAATAGATCAATGGACCAGAGAGACCACACAGAAATAAACCTATGCACATATGGACATTTGATATATGACAGAGTTGGCATTGCAAATAAGTGATGAAAGGATGGATTTTTCATTAACTGGTGCTGGAACAATTGGGATTTCATATGAAAAAAAAGAAAAACTGAAAATGGTCTTGTATCTTACATTACACACAAAAATCATTTATAAACTAATTATATGTGAAAAACAAAACTATAATGTTTTCAGGAGATAACATAGGAGGATCTCTTCAAGACCTGGGAGTAAGGAAGGATTTCTTAAATATTACATAAAAAGCATTTAGCCATAAAGGAAAAGATTAATAAATAAGACAACATTAAAATTAAGAGCATCTCATCACCAAAAGACACCTTCCACATCATCAAAAGACACAAGGCTAGAAGAAAATTGTAATGAATATGACTGATAAAGGACTCGTATCAAGAATATGTATATATTTAATATCTACCAATCAACGAGAAAAAGGAAAATAACTCAGTAGAAAAATGCACATAGGATATGAATAGGCCGCTGTTCAAAAAGAGAAATTCAAAATTTCTAATAAACGTATGAAAGGTGTTTAGCCTAATTTGTATTCATAGAAATGCACCTTAAAACCACACTGAGACCCCTACAAGCCTATCAGACTTGCCAAAATTATGAAATCTAAAACAAGTTTGGAAGAGGCTGGGGAGACTATTTTAGTACACAATAACAAAAAATTATCTGTGTATTATAAAAACAGGAATTTAATGTGGTAGAAGAACCCAGGGATTCTGGGGAGAGCTGGGATGCACACTTGCTCACTTCCTGCATCAGTGGATTGGATGAGGGGCAGGGCAATTAATTCTGGCTCTTGTCAGTCCCAGTGCTAAATTGTTCAGCTACCACTTAGTGGAAGTAACAGCTGTCATAACGCTTTAATAGTTTCCTTCCACTGACATGAGATAAGGAATTTTTTCCGTGGGAATGTTCAAGAGTTGGCAAAACTCCTAATGGCATCCTTCAGTTTTGGCCTCTAGTGGCTCTCACATTCAGCTGAATTATGTAGAAAACAGTTAGAAAGAAGGAATTATCAGTCATATTCCTCTTCCTCTCAAGGAAACATACCATTTTCTTCGTCTCTTCTATAGACTAAGACGGCATTTTTTCCTTCAGTTTTGCTCAATTTAAAACTTTCACTTCTAACCTTCTTCAGGAAGCTCCTAAGCTGAAGTCTTATTGCCAGCTATCCTCTGATCCTTTTCACTTTCTATCTTGTATTACTATTGTAATGGACATGTCTTAGCTCTTCAGTAGACAGTGACTTTTTGGAAGACAGGATCCTTATCTGATCCATTTTTGAGCTCTCTATAAGGCCTTTTCCAGTTTCTTACAAATAGAAGGTGCTTAGTAAATGTTCGCCTGTGAATTGATCATCAATTTATTATGTAATAAACATCCAGAATTTTAGGATGTATCAATTGGGATTATATTGGTGCTAGTACTGAGAACCTGTTATAGTGGTTTAAACAAATGAAAACTTCTTTCCTCTCATATAAAAAAAGTCACTGGTCAGCCAGTCTGGGGTTGCTAAGTTTGTTCTACAAAGTCACAAGAGACCCAGGCACTTTTTAAAATTTTTGCTCTGCATTCTTTAGCATGTTGTTTCCATCTTCAGGGTCACAAGATGGCTGCTAGAGCTCCAGCTAGCATGTCTGCATTTTAGGAAAATAGAAAGGAAGAGACAAGAGACAAACATGCTCTTCTTTCATCCAAGTCAGCCCCCCTTTAAAGAGAGTTTCAGGAAACACCAACCAAAGACTTCTACTTAAATTTCACTGAATACCTCCTTAACTGCAAGGGAGTTTGGAAAGTAGTTTTTTAGCTTGACACACTATCCTTCTGAACAAAATCTGAGTTATGTTACTCAGAAGAAGGGGAGAGAAGATATTGGGTAACCACCCTGAAATATTTGTTATAAAAGACCTTAATATTCATCAGTATATATTATCACTTTTTACAAGTGTTAATTGTTTCTTCAAGATTCCTTTTTATTTCTCTTCAAAGTCCATACATAAATTATTGAAATTTATCCAGACTCCAGCTTTCACATCCAGGGTTTTAATGTAATACAATCCACTTGATGCTCTCCCTTCATCAAATGTGATCTTTGTTTTTCCTGTATCTCTAAGTAGGTATGACACCATCTGGTGTTTTCCGCTTCTCATCCAGCCATGGCTGGCATCATCAGGGTAGTCAAGAGTTCAGGAATGGGTTAGTGACACAAATCACTTGGTAATTTGAAACCCATTGATTACAACACTGCTGCCTGCAGAATAAAATATCCATCGCAGGATTTTGATAAAATTCTGTTATATTAATCATCTACAGTTGGAAGCTCAGAGTGTAAGTCTAATTGTCAGATTGATGCAATGGCTGATAAGAAGTATTAAGTTTCGAAAAGACAACCAGAGAGGCAGTTAAAGAAGCATTTGTTGTGTGCTCATTCTTAGCCTACCTTTTCATATATGTTAAATTCCTCCTAAAAATAATCTGGATGATGGAGGCACAAGTGACTAAAGGTAATAAGTGATCTATTTAATCATCCATTCCATTCAATCAATAATTGTTCAGCATATACTATTTGCCAGGCATTGTGCTAGTTACTAGAGATGATAATTTTTAGAATGTAGACATTTCAGAGGTAAAGATATGTTGAAAGGCTGTAATGGACAGCAGGTAACTGAGATGAGTCGTCTGAAATCAGCTTCCATAGACTAACAACCCCAGAAAGCCTAACAGAAAATTAATAGCAGAAACTAAGCTTGGACATTTTGTAATTCTCTTTTAGCCACATGCAGTTAAATTAGAAATTCTCAGAAGACTCAGGCATAGAATGTTAATATGAGATTTTGACATGTACAAATTAGACAATCTTTTTTTTGGTGAGGAAGATTGGCCCTGAGCTAACATCCACTGCCAATCTCTCTCTTTTTGTTTGAGAAAGATTGTCCCTGAGTTAACACCTGTGCCAATCTTCCTCTATCCTTTGTATGTGGGATGCCTCCACAGCATGGCTTCATGAGCGGTGTGTAGGTCCACGCCCGAGATCCGAATCCATGAACCCCAGGCCGCTGAAGCGGAGCACACAAACTTAACCACTATCCCACTGGGCCGGCCCTCCAAAGTTAGACAATCTTAGTGAATAAAGAGGAGAAATAGAACAAGTCACTTATATGGTATAATACAGAAAAAAGGTGTCCTGGATGGTCAACTATTCTGCCTGAAAGAGAAGAAAGAAGTTATAACATGTTATAGCTGAGTAAGTGGCTCAAAACTCTATTAGAATATTCTAAGCTTTAGTGCAGGAATTTATACAAGAGTTACAGAAAATGAAATTTAAAACCAAGACCTGGAAACCAAGACCTGGTCATTTTTTTTGAAAATCACTGGATTGTCAGAAATTGCAACTAGTTAATTCCAATTGACTAATTGACACAATTGGTCCAATCTCAGCTGAAAGTCATGAATTTGGAAACTGCTGATGCCATGGCAGATAAAATGTGCTCATAAAAAGAAATTCAGCCCAGAGCAGCAGGAGTCCTGTACTTCATGCATCTCCAGTGTGTTTCACTTGGAGCTCAGGCCACTGTCCTAAGCTTTCGACCTTAGAACATCAGTTGGTCTGACATGCTTGTTTTGTTCCCCTTAGATGGATGAATAAATTATAATCTCTAAAACTCAGTGTACTCTTATGTAAGTGTGTTTAAATGTAACCATTTAATGTCCTGTACATACTCTGTTAATTTTTTAAATGATTTTTGAGAGGCTTAAAAGGATTTTATCTACAAAATTTATAAGGTTGATTTATTAGATTGACAAGAGTGGTTTAAATGCTTAAGAAGATTTTGTTTCTTCTATTTATAATCCTCCCCTGGTGTATTTGAAATGTTCAAGAGTCAATTGTATCAAAATTGTACTTTGAAAAGGCCAAGGAAATTTGATTAGTTAGGTATGTAAATATGTTAAATGTATGAGCTAACTCAAAAAGGACAAGTTAAAATGATTGTTCTTATTTTTATTAAAATTATAAAATTTATAGATAAGTGCTATAAGTTAAGCTTAAATGTTTAAGGAAAATAAGATTTTTACCTTTGTAATAATATAATATGGATTAAAACAAGTAATCATAGGGATTCCTTTCTGTGCACAAAAGCCAAACCAGGACAGTGAAAGCCCCAAGTTCAGAGTTAACCAATAACAAAAGTGGGAGTAGGCTGCAGGTGTGGGCTGTGGGTCAATCTCTAGGGTGCTTGAAGAAAGACCTGCATTCCTAGCAGCAGTATCAGTGGGGCTCCACACACCCCCACCTCACCATTTATACGGAGCACACAAGCTGGCAGAAGAATAATGCCAGAGGACTGCCACCTGTAGAAAGATAATGTGCCTGGAGAGGGGATCTGGCTGTGAGGGCTGGGATCAGAGCAAGAAGCCAAGCAGGGCTTAAGATAACTTAGGGCTTAAAATAAACAAAAATGTTTACATCAGTCATCAAGGGGGACAAAAAGGAGCGAGATCACTGAAGTACTCCATCTCCAGAATAAAAACCTCCTACCTTTGCTAAGTGTGGAATTTCCAGGCTGCCTGACTTCATCATACCCACCATCCTCAAACCTGCTGGGTAATACCCCTGCCTGCTGGCACAGAGGCCACACTCAGGCCTCCCAGTGATGGAGAGACCTGTGGGAAACTGAAGTTCCCTTTCCTAATCATCCTAATCATTCATTCATAAAGATGAACCAACCCAAGAATCACTAGACACTGGATGAGAACCAGCAGCATTAAAAAGACCACAGTGATGACAACATTCTGCTAAGTGAAATAAGCCAAACATAAACAGACAGATACTGTATGATTCCACTTTTATGAGGTACCTAGAATATTCAAATTCATGGAGACAGAAAGTAGAATGATGGTTGCCAGGGGCTATGAGAAGGAAGAATAGGGAATCAGTATTTAATGGGTACACAGTTTCAGTTTGGAATGATGAAGAAGTTCTGGAGATGGATAGTGGTGATGGTTGCAGAGTAATGTCACTGAATTGTACACTTAAAATGGTAAATTTTATGTTACAAATATTTCACCACAATAAAAATTATATAAAAAAGACCAATGTGAATAAACCAAATTAGCTGATCTGGAGAAAATAATTCAGGGAAGAGATAAGAATTTTAAAATTCTAGTTAGAATCCTTAGAAAATTTAGATAGGATATTACATCCACAAAAATAAGATTGGTTGCTATGAAAAATGATCAACGAGAGAGCAAGAAAGATTTCCTGTCAATTAAAATATCATTGCCAAATAAAAAGTTCAGTGGATGGATTGAATGGTCGTGGCTAAAATCAAGTTGGAGAAGAAATCTACTGAGATGTAGAACAAGGAAACTATGAGAGAGAAGTTAAGAGGCCTACGGATAGAGCCACATCATTAAATATTTATCAAATGGGATTTCTAGAAACAGAGAGTAGAGACAAAGTGGGAATGAAACAATAGAGAAATAAAAAGTGAGTAATTCTCTGAGCTGAAGAAAGACAGTACTCAGATTGCAAGGACCCGTGTATATGAACAGGATGAATGCAAAGAGAGTCACACCTTGAATACACACTGGAGAAATTTCAGAACTCTGAAGATAAACAGGGAATCCCAAAATTTCTAAATAGCAAAAAAGGTTACCTTCAAAGGAGTAAGAATCAGCAGACATCAGATTTCTCATCAACACATTGGTTGCTAGAAAACAACAAAGCAATGCCTCAAAATTCTCACGGGAAACTCTAAATCAAGTGTGGCCAAAATTAAGTCAACTCAGACACGCCAGGATTTGGAAAATTGACTACCCACCCCACCCACAGAAGACATCACTCAAGGTGGCCAGTCAGGGAAAAGGGAAAATCAAGAAAGAGGACCACATCAGACCAGAAATAATAGTAGCTGGATATGCCTTGGATGAAGTGGAGAAAGCTGAAAAGATATCAAAAGAGAATCCATTGAACTTTGATATTTGGTGTGCTTTTCTCTGGTTGGTAGAAGTTTGGAGACCTAGAATTCCATTTCTCTTTCTGTGGCTATAATCACACCACTTATTTCTGCAATAATTAAATAATCATACCATAAATACTCTTTTACTAAGTTTTTTTTTTATAATTAATTCATAGACCTAATTAGGGCTACAGAACAGACTGAAAATGTAATAAACATTGACAACTTAAGAACACTAAAATAACAATAAAATTGAGTGGTGGTAGAATTTGTGAGGGGAAGCAGGAGATACTTATACTAGAGAATGCCAGTATCCTCACTTTTCATAGATACAGTACAAAGATGACAAATCAAAGTACAGAAATCTAAATATAGAATTTAAAACAGTGCTTTTCTTATTATAAGTCACAACCCATTACTGGGTTATGAAAGTAATGTAGCAGTCCTAACTAACATTTAAAAAAATGAAATAAAATAGAATTGGAAATATTAGAATGCATTGCACATTTTAAAAGTAAGTATTGGGGAGTAACATCAGCAAGATGGCAGAATAAGATGTCCCTCACTCATATCCCCCCCCCCACAACAACAATAATTTGTCATTTATCCATAGACAAAAGTGCCTTTGTGGGAGATTTGGGATCTAGCACCATATGCCAAGGGACCTGGGAGGAGTCTTACCCACCCATACATTCGATAATAGTCACATAGACCTCAGTCTCAGCTGTGGACCTTGCAGTGGCTCATGAACTGTCTCTAGCTCCTCTCAGCTTGGTCCAGGAGCCCCTGGAGAACACTGATTTAGACAATCACCCAGAGAAGAGTGCCTTTGTGGAAGTCCAGGAGTCCAGTGGAGAAGTTCCAGCACACCATTGGAGAAAAATATATATATATATTTGGACTCACTGGAGAGGTAAGGGGAACAATTTTACTTTACTGGTGACATCCCTTCCCCAAGGTGGCACAGCTCAGTGCCAATACAGACCTTTTTAGCCAGTGATTTCTATTACAGGGGAAAGTGAGAGCATGTGAGTGAGCACTAGCTTTTCCAGCTATGCAGGATGTTGCCAAAAAGGCCCATTTCTCTCTTGCTCCATCTAGAGTACTGAGTCTTCAGCTGCATGACAATGAGGCAGGAAGCAATGGGAGAGTTGCAGATAGGACTCTTGGAGGGCATTAAAGGGGTGCAGATCCCATTAACTGCAACATGGACTCCATCAAAAAGCCTGCCCATAAACTACTGGGGATGCTTCACCTGCAGATTCCCCCACTTGGCCCATGGGCACCCGCAGCACTGCATATACTTCACACACACACACATCTCCACCCTGTGAATAGCTCCCTGTGAGAGATCCCAGTGACAACAGTGAGACCAAGCTTTGGCATACAGCTAGTGAACATGTGAAGAAAGCTAGCCCAAATCTGCAGGAGAGACCACAAAACTTGAGCTTTAGCACTGCCCTTGGGAAAGCAAAAGGGAGGCTGTCAGCACTCAGCCTGGTGTCTTGCAGGATTAAGAGAAGGCATACAAGTTTAAGAATTCTGCC
The DNA here is from genome assembly GCF_020826845.1 of Diceros bicornis minor. Classification (NCBI taxonomy): domain Eukaryota; kingdom Metazoa; phylum Chordata; class Mammalia; order Perissodactyla; family Rhinocerotidae; genus Diceros; species Diceros bicornis. Next base: position 79,844,894 of record NC_080744.1, read on the forward strand.
ACGAGAGGGAGGAAGAAGTGTGGAGCAGGCATTTCCATAGAAGATCTGAGAAAGCCTCAGAATCTCTAGCAGGGCTCATGGAAGGTATTTTTCTCTGAAAGTCAGTCAGTAAAGACTGGAAGAGGTGACTGCTTTTCAAATGTGAAAACAGCAACACAAGACATCAAGGAACATAAAAAGTCAAGGAAACATTACACCACCAAAGGAGCACGGGGGCTGGCCCAGTGGCACAAGTGGTTAAGTGAGCGCGCTCTGCTGCAGCGGCCTGGGGTTCACTGGTTCGGATCCCAGGTGCGCACCGACGTACCACTTGGCAAGCCATGCTGTGGCGGAGTCCCATGTAGAGTAGAGGAAGATGGGCACAGATGTTAGCCCAGGGCCAGTCTTCCTCAGTAAGAAAAAAGAGGAGGATTGGCAGATGTTAGCACGGGGCTGATCTTCCTCACACACACAAAAAATAAATAAACAATAAAAAAATAAAAAACAAACAAAACAAAACAAAAAACAATAAAAACAAAGGAGCGCAATAATCTTCCAGTAACTGACCCCCAAATTATGGAAATCTGTGATTTACTCAGTAAAGAATTCAAAATAGCTGTTTTAAGGGAGCTCAATGAGCTAAAAAGAAACACAGACAATTCAACAAATCAAGAAAACAAAACATCAAATGAGAAGTTTAACACAGAGATAGAAATCATAAAAAAGAACCAAACAAAAATTCTGGAGCTGAAGAATACAATGAATGAAATGAAAAATGCAATAGAGAGTATCAATAGCAGAATGGATCAAGCAGAAGAAAGAATCTGTGAATTAGAAGACAGGACCTTTGAAATTATGGTCAGAGGAGACAACAGAAAAAAGAATGAAAAAGAGAAAAGAAAGCCTGTGTGATCTACAGGATACTATACAAAGAAACAATCTGTGAATTATTGGAGCCTCAAGAGAAGAGAGGGAGAAAGGAGCAGAAAGCATATTTAAAAATTATGGCTGAGAATTTCCCAAATCTGGAGAGAGATTTGGTCATCCAAGTTCATGAAGCTCTTGGTACCCAAACAAACTCAACATAAAGAGATCTTCTCTAAAACATATTATATAAAACTGTCAAAAATCAAAGACAAAGAGAAAATCTTAAAAGCAGCAAGAGAAAAGAAGCTTGTAACTTGCAAGGGAACTCCCATAAGGCTATCAGCAGATTTCTCAGCAAAAACCTTACAGGCCAGGAGAGAGTGGGATGATGCATTCAAAGTGCTGAAAGAAAAAACTGCCAACCAAGAATACTCTATCTGGCAAAGATGTCCTTCAGAAATAAAGGAGACATAAAGACTTTCCCAGACAAACATAAGCTGAGGGAGTTCATCACCACTAGATCTGACTTTCAAGAAATGCTGAAAGGAATTTTTCAAGCTGAAATGAAAAACGCTAATTAATAACATGAAAATATACAACACACTGGTAAAGGTAAGTATATAGTCAAGTTCAGAATACTCTAATACTATAATATGGTGGTGTGTTAACTAGAGTTAAACACTTAACTCTAGTATAAAGGTAAACAAGGACAAAAGTATTAAAAATAACTATCACTACAATAATTTGTTAATGAATACACAATATAAAAAGAGCTAAATTGTGACTTCAAAAACAAAAGAAGGAGGAGTAAAAGAGTAGAGTTTTTGTACGTGATTGAAGTTAAGTTGTTAGCATAAAATAGAAAGTTGTATCTATAAGATGTTTTATGTAAGCCTCATGGTAACCATGAAGCAAAAACCTATAGTAGATTCACAGAAGATAAAGAGAAGGGACTCAAGGCATATCACTATGGAAAATCATCAATTCACAAAGGAAGACAGCAAGAGAGGAAGAAAGAAACAAAGGAACTATAAAACAGCCACAAGACAATTAATAAGATGGTATCAATAAGTATTTACCTATCAACAATTACTGTAAATGTAAATATATTAAATTATCCCATCAAAATGAATAGAGTAGCTGGATGGATAAAAAACCAAGACCCAACTATATGCTGCTTCCAAAAGACTCACTTCAGCTTTAAGGACACACATAGGCTCAAAGTGAAGGAATGGAAAAAGATATTCCATGCAAGTGGAAACCAAAAGAGAGCAGGGGTAGCTATACTTGTATCAGACAAAATAGACTTTCACTCAAAAACTGTAATAAGGGACAAAGAAAATCATTACGTAATGATAAAAGAGTCAATGCATCAAGAGGATATAACAATCATAAATGTATATGCACCTAACATTGGAGTACCTAAATATATTAAGCAAGTACTAACAGATCTGAAGGGAGAAATAGACAACAATACAATAATAGTAGGGGACTTCAGTACTCTAATTTCAACAATGGATAGATCATTCAGACAGAAAATCAATAAGGAAACAGACTTTAACTATACTTTAGATCAAATGGACCTAATAGACATATACAGAACATTCCATCCAACAGCATCAAAATACACATTCTTCTCAAGTGCATATGGAATGTTCTCCATGACAGATCATAGGAGAGGTCACAAAACAAGTCTTAGCAAATTTAAGAAGATTGAAATCATGTCAAGTATCTTTTCCAACTGCAATGGTATGAAACTAGAAATCAATAACAGGAAGAAAATTGGAAAATTCACAAATATGTGGAAATTAAACAATACACTCCTACATAACCAGTGGGTCGAAGAAGAAATCAAAGAATATCTTGAAACAAATGAAAATGGAAACACAATGTATTGAAACTTATTGTATGCAGCAAAAGCAGTTCTAAGAGGGACATTTAGAGCAATAAAACCTACATTAAAAGATAAGGATGATCTCAAATGAACAACCTAACTTTAATCCTCAAGGAACTAGGAAAAGAAGAACAAATTAAGCCCAAAGTAAGCAGAAGGAAGGAAATAACAAAGATCAGAGCAGAAATAAATGAAATAGAGACCAGAAAAACAATCGAAAAAAATCTAAAGGAAACTAAGAGCTGGTTTTTTGAAAAAAATAAAATTGACAAGCCTTAGCTAGAATAAGAAAAAAAGAAAACAAATAAATAAAATGAGAAATGAAAGAGGAGACATTACAACTGATACCACAAAAATACAAAGAATCATGAAAGACTACTGTGAACAATTATAGACCAACAAATTGGATAACCTAGAAGAAATGAATAAATTCTCAGAAATATACAATCTACCAAGCCTGAATCATGAAGAAATGGAAACTGAGCAACCAACAATGAGTAAGGAAATTGAATTAGTTATCAAAAATCTCCCAACAAAGAAAAGCCCAGGACCAGATGGTTTCACTGTTGAATTTTACCAAACATTTAAAGAAGAATTAATTCTATTTCTTTCCAAGCTCTTCCAAAAAATTGAAGAGGAGAGAAGACACCCAAATTTATTTTACAAGGACAATGTTAACCCAGGTTCCAAATTCAGGTAGAGACGTTACAAGAAAATAACTATAGGCCAGTATCCCTAATGAATATAGACGCAGAAATTCTCAACAAAATACTAGCAAACCGTATTCAGCAGCACATTAAAATGATCATACACCATGATCGAATGGGATTTATCCCTGGGATGCAAGGAGGTTCAACATACGCAAATTAATAAATGTGATACATCACGTTAATAGAATAAAAGATAAAAATCATATGATCATCTCAGCAGATGCAGAAAAAGCATTTGACAATATTTAACATCCTTTCATGATAAATATTCTCAATAAATTGGGTATAGAATGAATGTACTTCAACATAATAAAGGCCATATATGACAAGCCTACAGCTAACATTATACTCAATGTTGAAAGGTTGAAAACTTTTCCTCTAAGATCAGGAACAAGACAAGGGTGCAGACTCTCACCATTCCTATTCAAAATTGTACTGGAAGTCCTAGCCAGAGTAATCGGGCAAGAAAAAGAAATAAAAGGCATCCAAATTTCAAAGGAAGAATTAAAATGGTCTCTGTTTGCAGATGATATGATTTTATATATAGAAAATCCTAAAGACTCCACCAAAAAAACTGTTAGAACTAATCAACACATTCAGTAAAGTTGCAAGATACAAAATCAGCATACAGAAATCAGTAGCGTTTCTATACACTTATAATGCAATATCTGAAAAAGAAATAAAGAAAATAGTCCCACTCACAATAGCATCAAAACAATAAAATACTTAGGAATAAATTTAACCAAGGAGGTGAAAGATCTGTCCACTGAAAACTGCAAGACTTTGATGAAAGAAATTGAAGAAGACACAAATAAATGTAGAGATATACTGTGTTCATGGATCAGAAGGATTAATATTGTTAAAATATTCATACTACCCAAAGCCATTGATAGATTCAATGCAATACCTATCAAGATTCCAATGACGTTTTTTACAGAAATAGAAAAAACAATCCTAAAGTCTGTTTGGAACCACAAAAGACCCCGAATAGCCAAAGCAATCCTGAGAAAGAAGAACAAAGCTGGAAGCTTACACTTCCTGATTTCAAGCTATATTACAAAGCTATAGTAATCAAAACAGTATGATACTGGCATAAAAACAGACACATAGACCAATGGAACAGAGTTAAGAGTCCAGAAATAAACCCTCACATACATAGTCAACTAATATTTGCAAGGGAGCCAAGAATACTCAATGGGGAAAAGACAGTTTCTTCAATAAATTGTACTGGGAAAAGTGGGTATGCACATGCAAAAGAATGCAACTGGATCACTATCTTACACCACTCACAAAAATTAACTTGAAATGGATTAAAGACTTAAATATGAGACCTGAAACCATTAAACTCCTAGAAGAAAACATAGGCAGTAAGATCCTTGACATTGGTCTTGGCAATGATTTGTTTGATGTGACACCTAAAGCACAAGCAACAAAAGCAAAACTAAACAAGTGGGACTTCATCAAACTAAAAAGCTCTGTGCAGCAAAAGAAACAATCAACAAAATGAAAAGGCAACCTATGGAATGGGAGAAAATAATTGCAAACCACATATCTGATAAGGGGTTAATATTCAAAATATATAAGGAATTCATACAACTCAATAGCAAAAAAATTAAATAATCTGATTAAAAAATAGGCACAGGACTCAAATAGATATTTTTTTCAAAGAAGATATTCACATGACTAACAGGTACATGTAAAGGTGCTCGACATCACTAATCTTCAGGGAAATGCAAATTCAAACTGCAATGAGATATCACCTCACACCTCTTAGAATGGCTATTATCAAAAAGACAAGAAATAACAAGATTGGCGAGGATGTAGAGAAAAGGGAACCCTTGTGCATTGTTGATGGGAATGTAAATTGGTACAGCCACTGTGGAAAACAGTATGGAGGTTCCTCAAAAAATTAAAAACAGAACTACCATATGATCCAGTAATCGCACTTCTGGGTATATACTTGAAGGAAATGAAATCACTATCTTGAAGAGATGTCTGCACCCCCATGTTCACGTCATTATTTACAATAGCCAAAACACGGAAACAACCTAAGTGTCCCTTGACAGATGAATGGACAAAGAAGATATGACATATACGTATACAACGGAATATTATTTCAGGCATGAGGAAGAAGGAAATCCTGCCATTTGTGACAACATGGTTGGACCTTGAGAGCATTATGCTGTGCAAAATAAGTAAGACAGAGAAAGACAAACACTGTATGATCTCACTTATATGTGGAATCTAAAAAACCAAACTCATAGAAACAGAACAGATTGGTGATTACCAGAAGTAGGGGTTGGAAGGTGGAGGAATGGTGAAGGTGGTCAAAGGTAAAATTTTCAGTTATAAGTTATATAAGTTCTGGGATGTAATGTACAGCATGGTGATTATAGTTAACAATACTGTATTGTATATTTGAAAGTTGCTAAGAGAGTAGATCTTAAAAGTTCTCATCACAAGAAAAAAATTTGTAACTATGTAAGGTGATGGATGTTAACTAAACTTATTGTAGTAATCATTTCATGATATATACATACATCAAATTGTTATGTTGTGTACCTTAAACTTATACAATGTTGTATGTTAATTATATCTGAATAAAACTGGGGAAAAAGGAAAAATTTATCATTTTTCATTTATTTAATCCATATTTTCCTCTATATTCTTTAACATATTCATAGTAGTTATTTATTTAACGTCCTTTTTCACTATCTCAAATAGCTAGGATATTTGTGGATCTGCTTTATTATCTATTTTTTCCTTTTGATTTGTCATTCATATTTCCCTGCTTTTTCTTACATCTCATATGTTTGAATATATGCTGGATATTGTATACAGTAGTCCCCCCTTATCCACAGTTTCACTTTCTGAGGTTTCAGTTACCCACAGTCAACTGTGGTCAAAAATATTAAATGGAAAATTCCAGAAATAAACAATTCATAAGCTTAAAATTGCATGCTGTTCTGAGTAGCGTGATGAAATCTCCTGCCGACTTGCTCTGTCTTGCCCAGGACATGAGTCATCCCTTTGTCCAGCATATCTACGCTGTATATGCTACACATTCATTAGCTTGTTAGTTAGGAAAGAATATAGTACATATAGGGTTCGGTACTGTCCGCAGTTTCAGGCATCCACTGGGGGTCTTGGAACATATACTCCGTGGATGGGGGTAGCTATTGTATAAAAGAACCGTAGTGACTGAAGTTGATATTTATTTTTCTCAGGAGATGGTTTCCCAATTCTCCATAAGGTAGATAGCTGAAAGGCTGATCGCTTTAATCCAATGAGGGATTGAGCTAATTTGGACTATGTTGGTTTGACTCTCCTGGGCTTTTGACTTCAGTCACTATGGTTCTTTTATATACAATATCCAGCACACACAATAATAGTTGCTCTTCCGTACTGTATAATATCGATATTACACTATGTCCAACAACAGTCATTAAATAATGGATTTTCCCGTATTTGTATTGTTTTCTCTCTGAGCATAATATTTGCCATTAACTTGAGACTATTTTTATGTCTCTTGGAGATACAGTGACCTGTACCTGTTTTTGAGAACTGCAGTGATGATCTTTAGTTTTGCTTCTTCTCCTTTAGAGGCACAGTTCATCAAGTTTGTGCTGGAAAGCATTATTGGTTTTGTAAAACTTCTATTGATTTACCAGATAGCAGTTCAATGTGCTCTCCTTGAAAATTATATAAAAATTGATGGATAGTGCCAGTATTTGTCAAATTTTTATAACTGGGGATTATTGGAGGAACAGATTGCCAGTCCAAAAAAGCCCCAATTTTCGGAAATTCGTCTTTATACTTCCTATTCAGTGATTCACTTTTTATTTATTTTGGACACATTTGATTTCTCTACACTGGCACATATCTAGTCTGAGCACCTACTGATTCATGTTCTAATTTACACTGGAGTTCTAGTCACCATTTAACATTACATTTTTTAAGGCACATATTTTTTCTATTTGAATACTACTTTTAAGCTTTAAAGAACAGCCCTGAACAATTGATCCACTTGGAGAATTAGGGCTGTATTACAACACAACAATAATAAGAAAAAAGTAAAAATAGTCAATGTGAAAAATAGCACAGTTGAGATGACCTGAATGTTAATGAGACAACTTATCCAATGAAGAAATACCATACCAAGAACAAGGGATGCTTGTTTTGGATACTGAAGAGTCATCAAAGTGATCTTGTGGTACCTGCAACCTCATAGGAAGGGGAGAAGAACTGAAAGCCCTACACTATGATAATGGGGGCCCATCACCTTTAGCAACAGGGATAGAGCCTTGCTACTAGAGAAAACATTTTCTTACAATATGAGTTTGAGTCAAAGTTTGCAAATTAGTGGCCTGAAGGCTATACTGGGTCATAGACATCTTTGTTTGGCCTGCACAGTATTTTAAAAATTGGGAAATTTCGTATAAAAATCTAGCACCTCTTGAACAAACAGGAATCATTGCCCTCTGTCAACAGTTGGAGCCGGGTAAAAGTTGTTTTTCTTAGATGGGACTTGCATGCTCCAATTTGCCACAGTTGGCGTCACTTCCTATTTTGAGACACTTGGCTTGCCTTATGTCCTAACATTACCTACCTGGCTTCTGTAAGCATTTTAGTTTGCAACTGTTGACTATGCTATTCCCAAAGGGAAAAAAATAGACCCTCTAGTAAAGAAGCCAGGAGATCAGGCTCTTGTTGATGGGAAGACTGAAAGGGAAACTCTATGTCAGGATCCCCATTTATTGATGATCATACAACTAAAATGCAGACTGAAGCCTCTGCAGCAATGACAGATACCATAAAGCCTAGACTTTCTCTTGAAACTGCAAGACTCAGAATGGCCAAAGAGCTAGACATCTTCTTACGGAAATGGACAGAGATTTCAATTTCTAGGGAGAGGAAAGTGGAATTTTGGATTGAAAGACTTCAAAAAGTGGGGCCGGCCCCGTGGCTTAGTGGTTAAGTGCCGGTGCTCCGCTGCTGGCGGCCCGGGTTCGGATCCCCGGCATGCACTGACACACTGCTTGTCTGGCCATGCTGAGGTGGCGTCCCACATACAGCAACTAGAAGGATGTGCAACTATGACATACAACTATCTACTGGGGCTTTGAGGAGAAAAAGGGAAAAATGGAGGAGGATTGGCAATAGATGTTAGCTTAGGGCCGGTCTTCCTCAGCAAAAAGAGGAGGATTGGCATGGATGTTAGCTCAGGGCTGATCTTCCTCACACACACACACAAAAAAGGAGGTACCTGCTCATTGTAGGCATAAATCTCAGGGTAGACAAACCCTATTAGGATTAGATGGAGCACCCAGTCAGATTATAGGTGATTTTTAAAAAATATCAAAATTTCAGGGGCTGGCCTGGTGACATAGTGGTGAAGTTTGCATGCTCTGCTTCTGCGGCTTGGGGTTCATGAGTTCAGATCCTGGGTGCGGACCTACACACTGCTCATAAAGCCATACTGTGGTGGTGTCTCACATACAAAATAGAGGAGGATGGGCACAGATGTTAGCTCAGGGCCAATCTTTCTCACCAAAAAAAAAAGATCCAAATTTCAAAAATATGCTAATGACTATACTTTTTGTTTTTTCATTAATGTAAAAATTTTACAAAGATTATAAAGACCCTTAAGTCTACATCTAGGAGTATAATTGCTGGATAATGAGATGTGTACATCTCCAACTTTGACAGAAGGTTCCAAATTGTTCTCCACACTCTCTCACCAGAGTGAACCCTACCACACATTGTTCTCCAGTTGGCCAATAGTCGATACTGTGAGATTCTGCACTTGTTGCCAATCTGATGATTATGAAACAATATTTCATTGTGGCTTTAACTTGCATTTTCCTGATTATTAGTGGAAATGAGCCTTTCTTGTTTTCTCTTTTGTGAATTGCCTGTTTGTCTCATAATCTTTCTATTGTGTTGTTTTTTTCTTATATATTTTATATGTATTGATAATATATATATTTTATCAATGTATATAATTGTGTATATATGTATATATATATACACTCAATTAATCCCTTGAGAGTTATGTGTGTGGCAAATGTTTTCTCCTAGTTTACACTGACTTTTCACTTTTTTTAAGTGTGCTTTTGATGAGCAGAAGTTTTATATTTTCATGTAGTTCAATCTATTGATCTTCCTCTTTATAGTTTGTGCTTAGTTTTTGAAATATCAAGAACCATTTTGGCAATATTTCAACAGCTTTGCCTATATGACACAATGCGTTTTATATATACATATGCAAACATGTCAAAATAACAAATATGCCTAAATTATACAGCTCTAACTAGCTTTAAATATTATAATTAAAATAAGCATGCCAGCCAGTGGTGTAAAAAATGTTTCACTCCAGTTTTGGTATTTATTTAGCTCTTGTGCCACTGAAATCATTGGCCAGAGTAAAGCAATTATCTGATGCTTGTGGGTGGCAACTTTGGAGAATCTCAACCTCTTCTTCCATCTCATCCTATTTTTGTCCTTAATAGCAGATATTTTCTCAGTTTTAGATTTTATTACTTTCTTTATAATCATAACCTTGAAAGGTTAAAACAGTACTAAATTTCATGTGGAATGAAACTTCAAATTCTCAGCATCTTATCTTTCATAGTGATTTCTACTCTAGCCCTCAATATTATTATATAAATTCTTATCTAAACTGTTGTTTTTACTTAGTGTTATCTAAGAGTAATGGGAAAGGGGAAAAATAGAGCCCAAATTATCCATAACTACCTGTGCCTTCTGAGGAAGGCAGCATAATCTATTTCAGCAAAGAAAGAAATTGCCCTACAGCTTTCTTCTCCTAACACAGACTAGTGGGAGAGAAGAGTGTGAGATTCTAGTTTAGTAGGGCCTTTGGATATTCAAATGGAGTCCCAGAGCTGAGTTAATCAAAGGAATGGATAGAAATTTGGGGATGGAAGACAGAGAAAGAGGAAGAGGGGAAGAGAGGGCTAAATATTTTGGCAGAGGGCTGGAGCCTGGGCTGGTAGATATGGTCAAGGAACTTTCTAAGAAAAAGTTTGGAGATTTGAGGTGACCCCACTCTTACAGTTACCTTAGACCTTTCTTATAATCTGCTTTATATACACATGCCTTGTGTGAACAATGCTTTTGAGGAAGCAAATCTATGTTTTATATGATGCAAGGAACAGCATGACATAACAGGAACAGCATATGTGGGATAATGAGATTATCCTTCCACTGAACTAATTCACCTGTGGAAGATGGTCATAGCAACTAGGAACTGGACTGCTTAATCTCCTCAAAGACATTAAGAAGGATCTATGTCTTTGACACCCACAGCAAGGGCCTCAAGCAATTTTATTAGAATCTCCTGTCATTTGAGTTATACAAACTAAGGAGAAGAATGGGAAGCACATAGCAGTCACTGGCCCATTACAATTCCAAAGTCCAGCCAGGCACATATCTACCTTAAGGGGAATTCCTTAATTCAGATCCATTTCTGCTCCCTGGAACTGGTTCCCTGGTCATTACTTTATTGAGGCTCTTGAATTCATCCTCTCTGCTCTTGGCTCTGCCTCCTTAGTTGTCCTTCCTTTTCATTAGAAGCTGCTCTTTTGACCTGCTCTTTCCTCCCTAAAATCAGGGGCCTAGAGGGCTCTTTTCATTTTGAACCCACCCCTGCTCCTTTTGGTTAAAGCTGGTGGTGCTTTCGCAAGTATAATTGTCTTTAAAATGTTCTGGGTTCCCTATGAATCTTATTGGGATCACACCACGGTAAAGAAAACCCCTGCACCTGTAATTCTGTCTAAGGTGGGCTTCTCTTTACTTTGGGCCACATGTGAGGCTGCTGTGGGAAAATATGCCCTTAATATTCTTAGAATTCCAACTGTCTAGTTGAGAGGGCCTACTAGGTATTGCCTTAAGCTTACAGAGGTTTCAACCAGGGATCTTACAGCCAAACCCTTGCTTTAATCTTTACTCTGAGACCATATCTTACTCTGAGAATGTTTTGCTGGCCAGAGAGGCTATCCTGGGCCCTCTATATTTCTTTTTTATTCTGCCTAAGAACTAAACAGTACCTTGTTTAGTTAATCTCTCTCTTCCTATATTTTATCAATGCAGCTAAAAGAAGCCAATTGCACTTTCTTTTCTTTTCTTTTTTTAATATGTGCATGTATTTATTTATTTATTTTAAATGAGGTATAATTGACATATAACATTATATTGGTTTCAGGTGTGCAAGATAATAATTCAATATTTGTATATGTTGCAAAATGATCACCACAATAAATCTAGTTAACATCCATCACTATACATAGTTACATAACTTTTTTCTTATGATGAGAGCTTTTAAGATTAACTCTCTTAGCAATTTCTAAATATGCAATACAGTATTATTAACTACAGTCACTATGCTGTACATTCCAGCCCCATGACTTATTTATTTTATAACTGGAGGTTTGTACCTTTTTACCTCCTTCACTCATTTCACTTACCTCCTGCCTCTGGCAACCACCAACCTGTTCTCTGTATCTATGAGCTTGTTGTTGTTGTTTTTTAGATTCCATATATAGGTGAGATCATATGGTATTTGTCTTCCTCTGTCTGACTTCTTTCACTTAGCATAATGCCCTCAAGTTTCATCCACGTTGTCACAAATGGCAAGATTTCCTTCTATTTTATGGCTGAATAATATTCTATTCAATATATAATATATATAATATTTAATATATATTATGTTTTATATATTTATATATATACTACATCTTTATCTTTTCATTTGTAGATGGACACTTAGGTTGTTTCCGTGTTTTGGCTATTGTAATAATGATGTGAACATGGGGGTGCAGACATCTCTTCAAGATAGTGATTTCATTTCCTTCAAGTATATACCCAGAAGTGGGATTGCTGGATCATATGGTAGTTCTATTTTTAATTTTTTGAGTAACCTCCATACTGTTTTCCATAGTGGCTGTACCAATTTACAATCCCATCAACAGTGCACAACGGTTCCCTTTTCTCTACGTCCTCGCCAATGCTTCTTATTTCTTGTCTTTTTGATGATAGCCATTGTAAGAGATGTGGGGTGATATCTCATTGTGGGTTTGATTGCAGATGTGGCAGATGATTAGTGATGTTGAGCATCTTTTCATGTACTTGTTGGCCATCTGCATATCCTCCTTGGAAAAATGTCTTTTCAGATCCTCTGCTCCTTTTTTAATCAGATTGTTTTTTGCTGTTGAGTTGTGAGTTCTTTGTATATTTTGGATATTAACCCCTTATCAGATATATGATTTGAAAATATTTTCTTCTATTTGACAGGTTGCCTGCACTTTCACTATTTTTCCTGGAAATCCCCTTATCCAGATCAGCAAGCTCATTGGCTGCATTTTCTACCTTCCATGATACTGCAGGTAATAGTGTGGCCAAAAACTCCACTCCTGTGTAACACCGGTCACCTTTTTTTTGAGACTCCAATAGCAATTTTCTCACTGCTATTTCAGGCTTCCCTAACAGTTTCCTCACTGCCCTTTCAGCCTCTGTTGCCACCCAGTATCAAAACCAAGGACAGGGCCGGCCCTGTGGCTTAGCAGTTAAGTGTGCGTGCTCTGCTACTGGCGGCCCGGGGTTTGGATCCCGGGCGCACACCGACGCACCGCTTCTCCGGCCATGCTGAGGCTCCGTCCCACATACAGCAACTAGAAGGATGTGCAGCTATGACATACAACTATCTACTGGGGCTTTGGGGAAAAAAAAGGAGGAAGATTGGCAATAGATGTTAGCTCAGGGCTGGTCTTCCTCACCAAAAAAAAAAAACAACAAAAACCAATGACAAATGTTTTAGGTTTTTGTTATGGCAGCACTCTACTTCCAGATACCAATATATGTTTCAGTTATCTATTGCTGTGTAATAAGCCAGCCCAGCATTTAGTGGCTGAAGTCAATATCCATTTCATTGCTCACAATTTTCTGGGTCAGGAATTTGGGCGAGGGTTTGTGGGAACAGCTATTCTCAGCACACAGGGTCACTTGCACTACATTCTATTGGTCAAAGAAAGTCACAGAGCCAGTCCAGATTCAAGGGAAGAAGAAAGAAATTTCATCTCTTTGTTAGTAAAGTCACATTGCAAAAGGCCATCTGGGATGGGACAGATTGGTATGTCCCATCTTTAGAAACAACCTCCCTCACAGAGAGAAGCAAAAAGGTCATAAACCCAAATACTGTCTGAGCCGTTTCCATTTGACGGTCCAGCAGTAAACCTGATGTTCAAGTTCTCCCCCTAGCTTCTTAGCTAATTCAACCCAGTGAGGTCAGAAGGGAGTTCAGGCAACAACTAAGCAACACAGACTGCCATTACAATATTCCCATCTGTATTTGCTTGAGCATTTTGAGAGACAGACTACCTTGGGAGGCAACCTGTTCCATTGTGGAACAGCTCTCAATTTGAGAAAAGTCTCCCATCCGTGAAGCTGAAGCTGCCTTTCCGTGACTTCTCCCATCTTTCTGTGACAGATATCCGCCTTCTGGAGCCCCTCACAGGAAACCTACGCCCTTCGGAATAAAGCTGACCATATTCATATTTAGACATTTTAAGATTTTAGGTTTAGATTTAGATTTTAAGATAGTCTTCTTGAGTCAAGGCTTAACACCTCCTAACTTCTCTACTAGTGTGTCCCAAATTGTGATTTCCAGAACCATGTGTTTGTGTGTATAACATATAACTTATCAAGTGAATTTTGCCCAGCATAGAGTGTTTAAGAAGAGAGGAAAATATGTAATTAATTATTGAGAGTTTTAAAATACCTAATGATGCAAATAAGTAGGTTGTTTACTGTTAAGTTTATTAAACACTTGCTTGGCTTAACTGTTCGTTTTGATCTTGTGGAAATCCAGTGCTTGAAATTTATCTTGTCCTGACTTTTTCATACCTTATTCATTGTTTACCAAAATAATTGTCTAAATATAGCATCTTCTATAGTTGGTATTTAGTGGGTGATGCAAGTGGGGAGCAGTAAGACACAAATTCTGAGAAAAGCTGAAGGCAAAGTTTTACTGTTAGCTTATAACTGACAAAAAAAAATTGCCCAGATACAACAAAGTCTGTTTGAGGTTTTGTGTGCCAAAATGAAAAATAGGGAGCAAACATGTATGGCTGGTTGAAGAATCATTTCTCCCTGTTTATGGTGCTTACATAAGAAGGTGCCTCCAGACCCAAAATTAGGGTGAAGCTTCTACTAGTTGGAGAAGGTGGCTATAAAGAGATAACAATAATGAAAAGCTACGACAAATAAAAAGAATAACTTAATCACAGCCTTATCAGCCCACAACAAGGGGTCACAAAGAGCCTTAATCATGTCTTATATTATTAAGACAACAACCCCAAATTTTCTTGACAACAATTTTTTGGTGCCAATATTTGGGTCTTTTGCCTCCAAGTACTAACCTCTTAATAAAGTCAGAAAGCTTTAAAGTGTGTTTGTTTTATAAATAGAAATACATTTGAGGATATATGAAAGGAACAAAGTATTTATCTCACCACACAGTTAAGGACTTTAAAAATATTCACTGTTGTGTAATGTTTTTTAAAACATTACAATAAGTGGGACAGTTGCTTTGAATTTATGGAGAATAACACATGTATAATTAATGACTTTCCTCTTCTGTTTGTATTTTACTTGCTTAGATTTTTTTTCAGGCTTAGTAAAAAGGCTATTTATAGGAAAAAACAATGTGTTTATGTTATAATAAAGAAATGTGGACTATTACTGAACTGAAAGTAATCCTTTGCATATATTTAGTTTAAACATAGTTCCAGATATTTCTCTACATTCGTCTTTCATCTTTTGGGCATAAATGACATGAGAAAATCTTCAAAATTAGATAAGTCAAATGTATCCCGGTTGAACACAAAAAAGTGAGAAAATTTTAGTTTTCCTAAATAAAAACAGAGGATAGAAGATTGTTGGAATTGCAGAAATCTTTTTCAAAATTAATTCTGAAACTAGATAGTGGTGATGGTTGTACAACAATGTGAGTGGACTAAATGCCTCTGAACTGTACACTTTAAAATGACTAAAATGGTAAATTTTATGTGTATTTTACCACAATAAAAAATGACATTTCCAAAAAACCTTCATAATTCATCTAAATATACCTGAAAATTTACTTTGCTAGGAACCTACAATTTGGAATCTGAAGGGAAAAAGGATAAATCCAGGGTGAATTTGCTGAGATTGCTTATCTTTTTCTTTGTTGACAACCTGCAAAATGTTTGCTAACTTCTGGGCAAATATGACTTTAGTCAACAAAGAAGCAATGTGCACTTGGGCCCAGGCAGACTTGTACCCAGGGTGTCTTTGGACGTTTACTTGGACTGAGTTCACTGTTGAGCAAGTTGCAGACAGGAGCAGGCAGGTTCAAGAGCTACTGATGCTCACAGTGTCCAGCAGAGTCAGCTGATCATGAACAGGGCCAGCACAAATGGTTCTTTATGCTAGAGCCCCGCTGGCCGCACAGAGGCACAATCCCCCATTCATCTGTTCCCTTTGGATGTTTGTGGTCTTAGGGCCTTGGGGATTTTTTGATGTTGCAGATGACAGAAAATAAGGGTGGATGAATGTGATAGTAGTGTTTTCTCTAGACGAGGAAAAATTCCTGATTAAAAATAAAATAACAACAGCAACAAATGGGAAAGGTGAACAATACCAGGCCTTGTAGCTCCTGAGCAAATGATTCCAGCTTTTATCTTAAAGTGTAAGTTGATTTGGCACAACTCCAGGCCTGGTCATAGAGTATATTAGACTGTCATCAACTGTAATAGGAATAAGTAAGATCATTTGATATTCCAGGTTTCTCATAATTACAAGATAGCTCAGTTGATGTTGGGGAGGAAAAAAATGGTTCTTTGGTAGAGAAGTTTCTACTTTCATCCCAATTAGAAAGTGCAAATCAGAATAGTTTATACCACTGGGGGTGGGATCCAGATCATATGTGACAACGAGGGGGGAATAAAGTCTAACTACAGGAGGCTGTCACAAGATTGTCCAGGGTATTCTCTAAAGCACTGCATCTCAAACTTTAAATGTGCATATGGATTAAGTGGGGATCTTGTCAAAATACAGTTAGATTTTACATTTCTAACAAGCTTTCAGGTGATGCTGATGTTGCTGGTCTGAGGACCACACATGTAGAAAGGCTCTAAAAAACTAAGGGCTGACAAGGGAGAGACTAGCACAATTCCAGATAGATCTAGTATTTCTACTAATTCATTGAAACTTTAAAAATGTAGCTTTTGATCTAAAGAGTTGATTACAAACATGAAATTCTAACTAAACAAAATGCTCTGAAATCATTCATCCATACTTAGGCTAAAGCTAGTGGATCTCAGTTGGAGGAAGTACCACCTCCAACATGGCATTCAGAAATGTATAGCAGGTGCTGGTGGTTGCCATGACAACATGGAAATGCTACTGCTATTTGGTGCCTGGAGACCTAAATGTTTGATGTGTGGAAGAGTTCTGAACAAAGAAGGATTGTCCCACCCAAAACAACAAAAGAGCTCCCAGTAAGAAACTTGACCAACACACCAGTGGAGACAAATGCTGCACCCATACCTGAAACCTCAGCCAATCAGTTCTTCAAAGATCTTTTTGAATTTACAGTCTGGAACAGTAGACCTTGCCCATGTATTTTAGCTCATCCTTTTAGAATTTGGCTGCCTTTGGAATTTTCCAGTGGGAAGAGAGACCCTTCCGTCTAGTGTACCACATGTGGTACCACAACTTGCTAAAGTCATGGCCATTCTCTCAGCAGAGGATGAGCTCTGCAGGAAGGACTTCAGGAAGTCCTGCAGTCTGGATTCATCAACATTCTGAAGAAAAACTCAGAAAAGAGAACTTCTAGGGTCCCCTTTGAGATGACACTCTCAAATGCTCTTGCTGTGCTCACCTTACTCCAAAAACGGTGCTATGACCAGCATTCCTGACTCCATACACAAACAGCTCCAAGGATTCTGGGTCTATCAACTCCCACCACATTCTTCTTCCACAAAAGGAAGAGTCCCACAGTGCTAGATTTGCTGGCCATAGAAAGCTTTCCTAAGGTCAAACAGATTCTGATCTCTGATCTCAACAGATAGTGTCAATGACACTACAACATTACCATGAGCATATTAGAAATTCTTATGGTAACTGAGTTGAGATAAAAAAGACATAAATGTGAGAAATAAAATAGAGAAATAAAGAAGTGTCTTAGGACAGTGTTAGAGAAGGATGACACAGTAAGAGACTTTTGAAGATAAGGAAAACTCAAATCAACTTAGTGTGATAGAAAAGAGGCCTTCACAACTGTTTTTTCAGAGCCTGGTAAAAAAAAAGAAGTAATAGATATTGTGATAAGTGTATTCAGTACAATATAAGGGAAATATTGTGTAGCTTCTTGAGCTTCCATATTAAGTTCAAGAGTTGGGAAACTTCTGAAAGAGCTTGGCAGGGTGAGTGTGATTCAGTCTGGGAAAAGTTTGTTCATCTTGGCTTTGTCTTGGGGACTGCTAGGAAGATGAGAAATGTCTCCAGCAGCCCAGGGGAGCAGTTTCACCGCTCAAGACTCCAAGTTCCCCCTGACCACACTGCAATGCCCCACAGGAGATGCTCTGTCGCTTGTCACTACATTCCAACAACTCTACTATGGGTAAAATGTTAATCTGGTGAAAAATCAGTTACATAAGTAAAATAATGTATATAAAACACTCATAATCATCTGCACACATGAAAATGTTAATTCTGAAAGGGCTGAACATTTCCCTAACACAGGCTTCCTGTAGTGCTGGAAAGCCGGACAATTGTTCAGGACTCCCCAGCACAACAATGCTTTCCTTCTCTGAATTAGAATTGGCTACACTGATGCCAACTTTGCTTCAAGAACCAGGAGCTCCCTATGTGTCTTAAAATGGTTCGTGGAAGTTCTTCTGAAATGGTGCTATAAGCTGCAATATAAAAGATTTAGCAAGAATTTGGCAGGACTCCTCTTACAGGAAGAGGGTCACTGGCAGCTGTGAAGCCTGGAAGGAACTTGGGGGCAAGAGAAAGCCGTGCAGAGAAGGCTGTGTCTGCTTTACACTACTTCAACGCTCACTTTTGTTAAGTTCTGTACCTTGGTTACAGCAGGTGTGTGTGCATGTGCACGAGAATGTGTGCACTTCCTGTCAACCTGTAACCTACCTGCAACGATACTAGCAACAATTTGGACTTGCAGAGGAAATGTCATTTCTTATTTTGTTTACATCATTTCTTGCCTTCCTTAAGGATTTCCTATTGCTAGAAGGAAAACTAAGCAAGCAAACCAAAGAACCCAACTAAATGGCTCATCAGGTTTAAACATTAGTTGCACACAATACTTGAAACAGTCACTTGGGCAATGCCCAGCCTCCTGGTTTCTGTCTGTCTGGGTGTCCTCATGTATGGTCACCTTCCCCTGGGTGCTGGTGATACCTTTGGCTGCCTGGGTGCTGGGCTCCTTGCCGACTTCTGAGCTGAGGCCTGGGGCTGGTGGATTCATGGTGGGATCTGCAGGCTCAGGAACCATTCCTGTGAGGCGTGGCCCCCAACAGACCCAGTTTCCTCTCCATCTCACTGGCTGAGATCCCTCTAAGAGTCTGTAGTGTCCTGCATGCAACCCCGTTGGGGCCTCTGCAGCCTGGCCTCACCCTACCACCATGGCCTCAGGGCAGTGCTGGTGGGGATTGGAAAACTCTCTGGCTGACCACTCTGTTCAGCGCTCTTAAGTAGGCTGGGCCACCCAGTGTTGGCTCAGCGGACCCACTCAGAAGTTCCTTGCAGAGCCTGTGCATTCTGCACCCCTTCCTGCTGGAACTTTGTGAGGGACGCTCAACACCTACATAGGGCTGACCACTTGGCTGGACCTTTCTTGCTCTTCTACCACCATCCTTCAGACCGGAGGAGGTGGGCTTCTTTTTCATATCTTCTCTATGAGAAATTCCTTCTTCTGTATTGAAGAAAGCCCCAGGGCGCAGCAGAGATAAATGGAAGGACTCTCTTCTCTCTTCACTTTAGGAGATGGTTTAATCTTCAAGTCAGGTCTACGCCATTTGAGTGGCAGCTAAAAGAATCAACCAAATCCACAAAGCCTGGATTTCACGCCTACTGTCTTGCCAAAGAGGGCACATTCCTGCTTTCTATCCTGGACAATTAGCCTCTTGACTCTACTTCAAGATGAGAGAGGTTGGAATAAAATATGGCTTAAGGATAACATGCATTGGTTTTATACTTGTAAAGTATTGTCTTCATTATAACAGCATTATAGAGTTTTGAGGGAGAAAACAAGACCAAGCAACAAAGAATAGTATAATCTTGTAGCTGTAATAGATAAAGAGAAGCATTATTATGAACAGGCTTTCCAAATATTAAATTAGGTCTTAATCATATTTTGAATATTAACTGTATGTTTGACTATGTCTGTACTACTAGAATGCTGGTTGTTACTTGTACATGCATTTGTATTTGCCAGTTATTCTCCTGTCTTCTTTTCAACTTCACACAACTAATTTATGTTGACTGTCAAAAAAAATGGGTACTTGAATGTCAGGACATGTGACTTGCGTTCTAGGACATATTGTAACTTCCAGAGCACTGAGTCAGCAATCTAATGGTTTCGCCTTCATACTCCTGACAGCTGTTTATTTGTTCCAGTGTAATTTTGGAGAAAAATATCCAGAAGGGATTTGCTGCCCTAGATCTATCATAAAACATATTTAAGATATTCTGTAGTTTTATGATACAAAAATCTAATACTAAATAATCATATCATAAAAGGGTTACAATTTTTAGTAATAATTTATCTGAAATCAGGCAAAAAGGTGTTTAAAGCACACAACTGATACTTTGTAGCGATTTAATGAGATGATGCATGGGAACAGTAGAAGCTGAGAAATGTTTCCAATACTATTTTAAGGTAATCAGAGAATAATAGAATTTGAAAGAAACTTTCAAGATTATCTGATTTAGACCCCTGCTTTCAGCACCTAGAAAAGACGCTTACTTGTTGAATTCTGGCAGACGAGTAGGGCTGCCCAAGGATCGGACAGCCTTGGGATCACAGTCAGTGACCACAAAAGAAACCCAGGTCAAAAGGTCTCAGCCCATCAGGCTCAAACTGAATCCAAGGACGTAAGCATCAGGCCACATTGGGACCTAGAGGCAAAAATCAACCCCTGGAGAGGAAGACTGGAGCAGATCAGCTTCTGGAAGCCAGTGGCTCCACCAGGCAGGAGAGAGCATGAACAGCAGTTTGCATCCACAAGGTAACTCTCACGGGTCTCCTGATGCCAATTCTGCATCCCCAAATGCTTTAGATTTAAAGCAAATACTAAGAAGATAACTAAAACAGAAATACTCAAGAAATCAACAAAAGAATGAAAATGATACACTAGACAATATCTACTTGCTACAAAAGAAGACAGTGGAGGAGGAATTGAGGAACAAAACAGACATGAGATATACAGAAAGCAAATATCAAAATGGCAGAGATAATTCCAACTATATAAATAAAAACATTAAATATGAATGGATTAAACACTCCAATCAAAAGACAGAGATTGTCAGACTGGATTTAAAAACCAAGATCCAACTATGTGCTGTTGACAAGAGATTCAAATTTGTTGACACTTTAGATTCAGAGGTTGAAAGGAAAAGGATGGGAAAAGATCTATCATGCAAACAGTAACTATAAGAGAGCAGGAGTGGCTATACTAATACAAGGCAAAATACGCTCAAAGACAAAAAACTATTTAATGCAAAGAGGGACTTAATATTTTTTAAAAACTAAAGCTTGTAGTTTACATTAGAGTTCACTCATTTGTGTTGTACAGTTCTATGGGTTTTGACAAGTGCATGTCATGTATCCGTGTGATGTGTCCACCATCACAATGTCATACAAATTAATTTTACCACCCTAAAAATGCCCTGTGCTCCACCTGTGTATCCCTCTCCCTTTCCCCCTCCCCTTAGCAACCATGATCTTTTTACTGTCTCTACAATTCTGCCTTTTCCAGAATGTTATATAGTGGAAAGCATATATTATGTAGCCGTTTTCAGACTGGCTTTTTTCACTTAGTAATATGCATTTAAGTTTCCTTTATGCCTTCCTGTGGCTTTATAGGTCATTTCTTTATATTGCTGAATAATATTCCATTGTGTGGATGCACCACGGTTTGTTTATCCATTCACCTATTGAAGGATATCTTGGTTGCTTCTAAGTTTTGGCAATTATGAATAAAGCTGTTATAAATATTTGCGAGCAGATTTTTTTA
Source organism: Diceros bicornis minor (assembly GCF_020826845.1). Lineage (NCBI taxonomy): Eukaryota > Metazoa > Chordata > Mammalia > Perissodactyla > Rhinocerotidae > Diceros > Diceros bicornis. Next base: position 79,866,661 of record NC_080744.1, read on the forward strand.
TGCACATAAGTTTGCAACTCATTTAAGTAAATACCTGGGAGTACAATTGCAGGGTGATATGGTAAGAGGATATTTAGCTTTGTAAGAAACTGTCCAATTGTATTCCAAAGTGGCTGTACTATTTTACATTCCCAGCAGCAATGGATGAGAGTCCTTGTTGCTCCATATCCTAACAAACATTTGATATTGTTAGTGTTTTGTATTTTAGTCATTCTGATAGTTGTAGAGTGTTATCTCATTGTTGTTTCAATTGGCAATTCTCTAATGACATATGATATTGAGCATTTTTTCATATGCTTATTTGCCATCTAAATTTCTTCTTTGGGGAGGTGGTGCCTGTTCAGATATTTTACCCTTTTTTTAATAGGGCTGTTTCTTATTGTTGAGTTTTTAAGAGCTCTTTGTATATTTCGGATAACAGTTCTTTATCAGATATGTCTTTTGTAAATATTTAATCCCAGGCTGTGGTTTGTCTTTTCATTCTTTTAAGAGTGTCTTTTGTAGTGCAGAAGTCTTTAATTTTAATGAAACCCATCTTACCAGTTTTTTCTTTCATGGATCAAACTTTTGGTGATCTATCTAAAACATCATTGCCAAACCCAAGGTCACCTAGGTTTTCTCCTCTGTTATCTTCTAGGAGTTTTATAGATTTGCATTTAGGCTTAGGTTTAATTTTGAGTTAATTTTTATGAAAGATGTAAGGTCTGTGTCTAGATTCATTTTTTAACATGTGGATGTACGGTTGTTCCAGCACCATTTGTTGAAAAAACTATCCTTGCTCCATTGAATTGCCTTTGCTCCTTTGTCAAAGATCAGTTGACTATATTTGTGTGAGTTTGTATTTGGACTCTTTATTCTGTTCTATTGATCTACTTGTCTATTATTTCACAAGTACCACACTGCCTGAATCACTGTAATTTTATAGTAAGTCTTGGAGTCAGGTAGTGTCAGTCCTCTGACTTTGTTCTTTTCTGTAATATTGTGTTGGCTATTCTGAATATTTTGCCTTTGCATATAATCTTTAGAATCAGTTTGTCAATATCCACAAAATATCTTGCTGGGATTTTGATTGGAATTGCATTGAATCTATGGATCAAGTTGGGAAGAACTGATATCTTAATATTGTCTTCCTTTCCATGTACGCGCAATATTTATCCATTTGTTTAGATCTTCTTTCATTTCTTTTATCAATATTTTTTGGTTTTCCTCACATAGAACGTTTACGTATTTTGTTAGTTTTATACCTAAATATATCATTTTTTGGTGCCAATATAAATGTTTTTTTATAATTTTATAAATTTTTTTTGTTTTGTTTTGTTTTGCTGAGGAAGATTCGCCCAGAGATAACTTTGGTTGCCAGTCTTCCTCATTTTATCTTCAGGAAGATTAGCCCTGACCTAATGTCTGTGCCAATCTTCCTCTATTTTGTATGTGGGTCACTGCCACAGCTTGGCTAACGAGTGGTGTAGGTCCACTCCCGGGATCCGAACCCAGGAACCTGGGCCACTGAAGCAGAGAGTGCTGACCTTTCAACCACTATGCCATGGGGCTGGCCCCAATAAATGGTTTGTTTTTAATTTCAAATTCCAATTTTTCATTGCTGGTATATAGGAAAGCAATTGACTCAAAAGTCATATGCTAACTTTGTGTCCTGCAACTTTCCTACAATTACTTATTAGTTCCAGGAGGTTTTTTTTTTTTTTTTAATTTGTTGAGATTTTTCTACATAGATAATCATGTTATCTGTAAACAAAGACAGTTTTTTTCTTCTTTTCCAATCTGTATACCTTTCTTTCTATCTTATTGCATTAGCTAGGACGTCTAGTATTACGTTGAATAGGAAGGGTAAGAGGGGACATTTTTGTATTATTTCCTATTTAAAGGAAAAAACATAGAGTTTCTCACCCTTAAATATTATATAGGTCTTTGTAGACATTTTTTATCAAGTTGAGGAAGCTTTCCTCTGTTCCTAGTTTGCTGAGCCTTTTTATCTTGAATGGATATTGGATTTTGTCAAATGTTTTTTCTACATCTATTGATATGATTGTATCATATTTCTTCATTAGCCTGTGATAAATTACATTAATTGATTTTTGAATATGAAACAAGCCTTGAATACCTGGAATGAATCTTACTTGATCATAGTGTGTAATTCTTTTTGTACATTGTTAAGTTCTATTTGCTAATATTTTTATTTTTTAGTTTTTTAGTATTTCTGCATCTATGTTCATGAGAGATATTGGTCTGTGATTTTCCTTTTTTGTAATGTCTTTGTCTAGTTTTGGTATTAGAGTTATGCTGGCCCCATAGAATGAGTTAGGAAGTGTTCTCTGTGCTTCTATTTTCTGGAATAGATTGTAGAGAATTGGTATCATTTCTTCCTTAAATGATTGGTAGAATTCACCTGTGAAACCATCTGGGTCTGAGGCTTTTTGCTTTGAAGGTTATTAATTGTGGATTCAACTTCTTTAATAGATATAGGCTTATTCAGATACCTGTTTCTCCTTGCATGAGTTTCAGTAGATTGTGTCTTTCAAGGAATTGATTCATTTCATCTAAGTTATCACATATTATGAGAATAGAGTTCTTCACAATATTCCTTTAGTATCCTTTTAATGTCCACGGGGTCAGTAGTGATAGCTCCTCTTTCATCAGTAGTATTAGTAATTTCTACCTTCTCTCTTTTTTTCTTAGCTGGAGTAGAGATTTGTAGAATTTATTAATCTTCCCAAAGAACCAGCTTTTGTTTTTGTTGTTTATGTCTATTAATTTCCTGTTTTCAATTTTGTTGGTTTATACTCTTATTTTTATTATTTCTTTTCTTTCTGCTCACTTTGGATTTAATTTGCATTTCTTTTTGTGTGTGTGTGAGGAAGATTAGCCCTGAGCTAATAGCCCATGCCAATCCTCTTCCTTTTGCTGAGGAAGATTGGCCCTGGGCTAACATCCGTGTCCAACTTCCTCTACTTTATATGGGATGCCGCCGCAGCATGGCTCAACAAGCAGTGCATTGGCACGCGCCTGGGATCTGAACCTGCGAACCCAGGGCAGCCAAAGTGGAATGCACGCACCTAATCACTACATCACCAGGCCTGCCCCTCTTTTTCTGGTTTCTTAGGGTGGAAGCTTAAATTATTGATTTCTGATCTTTCTTCTTTTCTGATATATGCATTTAGTGCTATGAATGTCCCTCTAGCACTGCTTTTGCTGTATCCTACAAATTTTGATAAGTTGTATTCTTTTATTTAGTTCAAAATACTTTTAAATTTCTCTTGAGACTTCTTTGATCCATGTGTTATTTAGAAGTATGTTGTTTAATCTTCAAATATTTGGGGATTTTCCAGTTCTCTTTCTGTTATTTATTTCCAGTTTAATTTCATTGTGGTCTGAGAGCATATTTTGTATGATTTCTATTCTATTACATTTGTTTAGATGTGCTTTATGGTTCAGAATGTGGGTCCATCTTGGTGAATGTCCCATGTGAGCTTGAGAAGAATGTGTATTCTGCTGTTGAATGAAGTAATCCACAAATGTCCATTAGATTTAGTTGATTGATAGTGTTGTTAGTTGAACTACATATTTACTATTTTCTGCCTCCTGTATCTGACAATTATTGAGAGAAAGGTATTGAAATCTCCAACTATAATAGTGAATTTTTCTATTTCTCCTTGAAGTTCTATCAGTTTTTGCATTACATATTTTTTGTGTGTGTGAGGAAGACCAGCCCTGAGCTAACATCTGCCAATCCCTCTCTTTTTGCTGAGGAAGACTGGCCCTGGGCTAACATCCGTGCCCATCTTCCTCCACTTTATATGGGACGCCGCCACAGCATGGCTCAACCAGCGGTGCATCGGTGCACGCCCGCTGAACTGGCGAACTCCGGGCCGCCATGCTCGTACTTAACCACTTGTGCCACCAGGCCGGCCCTACATATTTTTTTATTGTGATAAAAAACACATAACATAATATTTACCGTGTTATCCACTTTTAAGAGTATACTTCAGTAGTGTTGAGTATATTCACATTGTTGTGAAACAAATCTCTAGAACGTTTTCATCTTGCCAATCTGAAGCTCTATGTTCATTAAACAACAACTCCCCTTTTGCCCCTCCCCCCCAGCCTCTGGTAACCACTCTTCTACTTTCTGTTTCTATGAATTTGACTACTTTAGATATCTCATATAAGTATAATCATATATTATGTCTTATTGTGATGGCTTATTTCATTTAACATAATGTCCTCACGGTTTATCCATGTAGCATAAAAGAGTATTTCCTTCCTTTTTAAGGCTGGATAACATTCCATTGTATGTATATACTACATTTTGTTTACCCATTTGTTCATCCATCAGTGGACATTTGGGTTGCTTCCACCTCTTGGCTATTATGAATAGAACTGCTATGAACGTGGGTGTGTACATATCCCTTCAAGACCTCTTCTACTTTCAATTCTTTTGTGTATATACCCAGAAGTAGGATTGCTGGATCATATAGTAGTTGTATTTTTAATTTTTTGAGAAGCTTCTACACTATTTTCCATAGTGGCAGCACCATTTTGTAATCCTACTGATAGTTCACAAAGTTTACAATTTCTCCACATCCTCATCAACACTTGTTATATTCTGTTATTTAACAGTAGCCATCCTAATAGGTGGGAGGTGATACCTCATTGTGGTTTTGATTTGCGTTTCCTTATTGATTAGTGACGTTGAGCGTATTTTCATATGCTGATTGGCCATTTGTACATTTTCTTTGGAGAAATGTCTATTCAAGTCCTTTGTCCATTTTCAAATTAGGTTATTTGATTTTTTTTTAATTGTAGGAGTTCTTTATATATTCTGGGTCTTAACCCCATATCAGGTATATGATTTGCAAACATTTTCTTGCATTCTGCAGGCTGTCCTTTCACTCCATTGATTGTGTCCTTTTATGCTCAAAAGTTTTGAAGTTTGATGTAGTTCTGTTTGTCTATTTTTGCTTTTTTGCCTATGCTTTTGTTGTCATATCCAAGAAATCATTGCCAAGTCCAACGTCATGAAGTTTTCCCCTAAGAATTCTGTAGTTTTAGGTCTTACATTTAGGTCTTTAAACAATTTCAAATTAACTTTTGTATGTGGTGTGATATTGTGATTTATAATAAGTATATGTATTTGGTTTTCATACCCTTTCCTGACACAGAGCTCCTAAATTTCCTAAGTGGTAAGAGTGATAAAGGTAAAAGGAGCATCTTTTGTTATTCATAACAAGCCCCTTTCAACCACACCTGACTTTATGTTAATGAGATGACTTTTGGAAAGTCCCTAAAGATGGGGAGCTGGTTGCAAGGGGAACTAACCAAGTGATTAGAGGATTGGGACTTTCAGCCCCACTGCCTGACCCCAAAGAAGGGAGAGGGGCTAGAGATTAACTTAATCATGAAGGGTCAATGATTTAATAAATCATGCCTATGTAAATGAAGCCTCCATAAAAGTCCTAACCAATGGGGTTTGGAGAGCTCTGGGTTAGTGAACAGGTGGCAGTGCTGGGAGTATGGCATGCCTGGAAAGGGCATGGAAGCTCTACACCCCTTCCCACATATTTACTCTATGCCACACTTTCATCTGGCTGTTTCTGAGTTGCATTCTTTATAATAAACTAGTAAACATAAGCAAGTGTTTCCTTGAGTTCTGTGAGCCATTCTAGCAAATTATTGAACCTGAGGAGGGAGTTGTGGGAACCTCCAATTTACAGTCAGTCAGTCAGAAGCACAGGTGACAAACTGAATTTGTGATTAGCATCTGAAGTGGGGGGGCGGCAGTTTTGTGGGACTGAGCCCTTAACTTGTGGTGTCTGTGCTAACAACAGGCAGTTAGTTTCAGAATTGAGTTATATTGTAGGTCATCAATCAATCAGCATTCATGGAGAGTAGAGAATTGCTTAGTGTGGAAGAACCCTGCATTTGCTGGCCAGAAGTGTTGTGGTGTGTGAGAGTAGTAGAAAGAAAATAAAGGAGTGTTTTCTTTAATGGTGTAAGATAAGGGTCCAGTTCCTTTCTTTTGCAAATGAATGTCCAGTTTTTCCAACACCATTTGTTAAAGAGACTGTCCTTTCTCCACCGAATGGTCTTGGCACTCTTGTTGAAGATTATTTGACTATATATGTGAGGGTATATTTCTGGGCTTTCTATTCTATTGTATTGGCCTATTTGTCCGTCTTTATGCCAGTGCCACACTGTTTTGATTACTATAGCTTTGTACTACATTTTGAAATCGGGCAGCATGAGTCCTCCAACTTTCTTCTTTTTAAACATTGTTTTGGCTATTCAGGGTCCCTTGAGATTCCTTACGAATTTTAGGATGAACTTTTCTACTTCTGCAAATGTCATTGGGATTTTGATAGGGATTACATTGAATCTGTAGATCATTTTGGATAGTATGGACATCTTAACAATATTAAGTTTTCCAACCCATGAACATAGGATGTCTTTTCATTTATTTGTGTATTCTTTAATTTCTTTCAGCGATGTCTTGTAGTTTTCAATGTACAAGTCTTTCACCTCCTTAGGTTTGTTCCTAAGTATTTTATTCATTTTGATGCTATTAAAATAGAATTATTTTCTTAATTTCCTTTTCAGATTGTTTATTGTTAGCGTATAGAAATGCAACTGATTTTTGGGTGTTGATTTTGTATCTTGAACCTTTGCTGAATTCATTTATTAGTGCTAACAATTTTTTGTGTGTATGGAATCTCTAGGATTTTCTACATATAAGATCGTGTCATCTGTGAACAGAGATCATTTTCTTCCTTTCTGGTTTGAATGTCTTTTATTTTTTTCCTTGCCTAACTGCTCTAGCTAGTACTTTCAATACTGTGTTCAATAGAAGTGCAAGAGCAGGCATACTTGTCTTATTCCTGTTCTGAGAGGAAAAGCTTTCTATCTTCCACCATTGATTATGTTAGCCCTGGACTTTTCATAAATGGCCTTTATTATGTTGAAGTAGTTTCCTTCTCTTCCTTGTTTGTTGAGTATTTTTATTATGAAGAATATTTGCATCAATATTCTTTAGGGATATTGGTCTGTAGTTTTCTTTTCTGGTAGTTATCTTTATCTGGCTTTGGTATCCTGGTAGTGCTGGCCTCATAGAATGAATTATGAAACTTTCCCTTCTCTTCAATTTCTTGGAAGAGTTTCAAGAGGATTGGTGTTAATTCTTCTTTAAGTGTTGGGTAGAATTCTCCAGTGAAGCCATCTGGTTTCCTTCATGATTCAGTCTTGGTGTGCTGTGCACTGTTAGGAATTTATCCATTTCTTCTAGGCTATCCAATTTGTCTGCATACAATTTTTCATAGTATTCTCTTAAAATCCTTTTTATTTCTGTGGCATCAGTCATAATGTCCCTTTTTTCATTTCTGATTTTAGTTTTTTTAGTCTTTTCTTCTTTTTTTCTTAATGTAGCTAAGGGTTTGCTAATTTTGTTGATCTTTTCAAAAAAACAACTCTTAGTTTTGTTGATTTTTTTTCTATTCTCTCTTTTGTTTATCTCTGCTCTAATCTTTCCTTCTGCTAGCTTTAGGTTTAGTATGCCCTTCTTTTTTCTTAATTTCTTGAGATGTAAAGTTAGGTTATTAATTTAGAGATCTTTCTTCTTTTTTTAATGCAGAGACTTACAGCTATAAAATTTCCTCTTAGCACTGCTTTCCGTATTTGCAGTCCATAAGTTTTGGTATATTGTATTTGCATTAGTCTCAAGCTATTTTCTAACTTCTCTTGGACTTCTTATTTCAGCCATTTGTTGTTTAAGAGTGTTGTTTAATTTCCATGTATTTGTGGATTTTCCAGTTTTCCCTGTGCTGTTGATTTTTAGTTTTATTCCATTTATTCTTGTCTTCTTGATGATAGCCATTCTAATAGGTGTGAGGTGATAGCTCATTAGAATTTCAGTCCTTTTTACGGTTGAATAATATTCCATTGTATGTATATACCACATTAAAAAAAATTCTTCTGTTGATGGGCATTTGAGTTGCTTCTATCTTTTGGCTATCGTGAATAATGCTCTATGAACATTGATATACAAGCATCTGTTTGAGTCCCTGCTTTCAATTTTTTTGAGTATATACCTAGATGTGGAATTACTGAATCAAATGGTAATTCTATGTCTAACTTTCTGAGGAATGCTATACTGTTTTCCACAGCGGCTACACCATGTAACATTCCTACCAGCAATGCACAAGTGTTCCAATTTCTCCACATTGTTTCTTTTTTTTTTTTTTTAAATAAAAGCCATCCTAATGAGTGTGAAGTCATATCTCATTGTAGTTTTGATTTGCATTTCCCTAATGACTAGTGATGTTGAGCATCTTTTCATGTGCTTACTGGCCATTTGTATATCTTCTTTGGAGAAACGTCTATTCAAGTCCTTTGCTCATTTTTAAATTTGGTTTTCTTTTTGTTGTTGAGATGTAGGAATTCTTTATGTATTTTACATGTTATTCCCTTATCAGATATACGATTTGCAAATATTCTCTCCCATTCTGTGTGTTGTCTTTCCAGTCTACTGATAACATCATTTGATGCACAAAAGTTTTAATTTTGGTGTACTCCAATGTATCTATTTTTTTCCTTTGTTACCTATGCTTTTGGTGTCACATCCAAGAAATCCTTGCCAAATCCAATGTCATGAAGCATCTGATGCTCTTCCCTTCTTTATGTAGATGTGAGTTTCTGACCTATATCAATTTCCTTATCTCTGAATATTTTCTTCTTCCTCTATTTCGTATGTGGATTGCCGCCACAGCATGGTTTCACAAGTGGTGTAGTCCACACCCGGGATCCAAACCTGCGAACCAGGCTGCCGAAGTAGAATGTACTGGACTTAACCACTACACCATGGGGCTGGCCCCTCCCTCAATTTTTATTCCAGTCTGAGAAAGTCTTTATTTCTCCTTCACTTTTTTTTTGAAGAAGAAGATTAGCCCAGAGCTAACATCTGTTGCCAATCCTCCTCTTTTTGCTGAGGAAGATTGGCCCTGGGCTAACATCTGTGCCCATCTTCCTCTACTTTATATGTGGGATGCCTGCCACAGCATGGCTTGATAAGCAGTGTGTAGGTCCGCACCTGGGATCCAAACCCATGAACACTGGGCCTCCTCTGAAGCAGAGTGCACAAACTTAACCACTACACCACTGGGCCAGCACCCTCTCCTTCACTTTTGAAGGATAATTTCACTGGATACAGAATTCTAGGTTGTGGGTTTTTTTCTTTTTATAGTTTAAATATTTTACTCCACTTTTTCTTGTTTACATGGTTTCTGAGGAGACTTTGGATATAATTCATATCTTTGCTCCTCTACAGGTAAGGTGTTTTTTTTCCTCTTTGTCTCTGGTAATTTTCTTTGTACTGAAGTCTACTTTGATGTTCATAAAGCCACTCTAGGAACAGATGTTTCCAATGCTATTTAAACTGTTTTAAAGCACAGAGGAGGAAGGAAAACTTCCTAATTTATTCATCTAAGTTAATGGGTTATGGCTTCTAAAACCTGATGCAAATGGTTCTCATACATGCACGCTCACAAAGCATCTCTATTGTTAAATCTTACTTATGAATATAGTTACAAATATCCACCGTATTCTTAAAGAAAAAATATTAGAATAAACACACACTGTGACTAATCAAGGCTTAACTTAAGAAGGAAAGAATCCTTTGACTTAGGAACTTTGTTCATTACTAATTAAGAATGAAAGCCTTATGATCACGTTAACCAATTATAGGAAGCCCTTTGAAAAATTCAATTTGCATTTCTGAAAAGATTTTCAAGCACTAGTGTAGCAGAAAGAATAATTTATTCTTTGAATAGATAGTACTATGATGTGTTTAATGAAAGAATGGTATCTCTGTTTTTGAAAGTATTTTGATTGGAAGGGAAAGCCCTGAGGGAGTGGTTTGCCCTGGAATGTCCAACAAGGAGATAGTGACACTACTTGGCATGAAAACTAAGCAGAAGTTCAGGGAAGGGGAAAAAAAGATGGGAGGGAAGCAGAATTGCGTGTGTATGGGTTGAGCAAACTCAGTAGAAGCCTAAGACTCTTGGAGAAATTTGCCAGTGAGAAATTCCCAACTGGTGAGCTGACCAAAGGACATTAAGAACAGGCATGTGTGGGCCGGCCCCGTGGCTTAGCGGTTAAGTGCGCGCGCTCCGCTACTGCTGGCCCGGGTTCGGATCCTGGGCGTGCACCGATGCACCACTTCTCCGGCCATGCTGAGGCCGCGTCCCACATACAGTAACTAGAAGGCTGTGCAACTATGACATACAACTATCTACTGGGGCTTTGGGGGAAAAAAAAAAGGAAAAGGATTGGCAATAGTTGTTAGCTCAGAGCCCGTCTTCCTCAGCAAAAAGAGGAGGATTATCATGGATGTTAGCTCAGGGCTGATCTTCCTCACACACACACAAAAAGAACAGGCATGTGTAATGTTCAATTTGCAGTTGGTGTTGCAGCAGGAAAGCTCCACCTCTCACCCGACCCTATAGAAGGGTCTGCTTTGTGTGAGGAGCTTTGAGGGAAACCAAAAAGAAAAGGTTGGTTGAGTTCCTTATTTGGTTTATGGAGCAAAGAGCAGAATATGGCAAGGGCTGGGGCACAAGGGGAGATCAGAGTTCAGCCAGACCAGGGATTCAGGACTAGCTCCCTAGAGCTCACAGAAATCTTGGAAAGGGTGGTGGGCTTACCTCCATGTGTGCAATGGGGATTTGTTCAATTTTTTGGTAAATCTCAAAAGATATAGAATGACCTCAACTGAAATCTGCATTATCCTAAGAATATACATGGTCTATTCATGATTCTTACCATGTTAAGATACACAAGCATAGACAAATTTGGTCTACTAATTTCAAATGGATTAAACATTAGGGTTCTACAATGAGAATCTATAACAAGGAAACAGGGGTAAATATTTTTTATAATCCTCTATAAGGAAGAACCTGCTAAGAATATCAGACTTAAGAAGCCAAGTAGGAAAAGATTGATAAATCCGAAGATATAAAATTTAAGCTCCTTTGCATAGAAAAGGAAAAGTACAATAAAAACTACAAAAGATAAATTTGGGCAAGATAAATGTCATACTTGATGAACAATGGTTAAGAGTTCATAATAAACAAAGAACTGTCATAAGTCTGAAAGAAAAGAATAAACAACCCAATAGAAAAATAGATAAGCATCTCACAGAAAAAGAAATACAAAGAGCAAACATAAACAAATGAAAAGATGCATAACCTCATTCCTGGGTAGGAGATGAAATATAAAAATAATAATGGATGACTATGAGATTTGAAAAATTCATTATACCCAGTGCTGGTGAGGATGTGGGGAAACAGTCATTGCCATGTATTATTCATTGTAAAATATATCAAAATAATCTTTTTTGGAGAACAATTTTGCAATATCGCCTCCTGGTGATTTATGGTACTCACAGGAGTACAGAGGTGTATGATGGTTTGGGCATAGGGAGGCAGGAGAGCAGTGTGGATAGGCACTCAGGCTCTGGAACCAGACTGCCAGAGATCAGATAACACTTCAGCAACTTCCTAGCTGTGGAATGGGGCAAGTTACCTTACTCCTTGGCCTCATCTGTAAGATGGAGATAATAACGTATTTACTCATAGAGCTGTTGTGAAGATTAGATATATTTATACACATTAGAAGAATGCTTAGCACATAGGTAGCAGTCATTGCAACATTAGTCTAAGGAAAACACCTAACTGCTCCTCAGGAGCCTGCTGCTTAAGCGAAGCATGGTATAGTAGCTCAACAGGCTACCGTGTTCTGCTCAAGTGAATGGAGCAAACCTCCCTTTGACGGGGAGATCAATGTCCCCACTCCATTAGATCCTGGGGCATTGCTTGTTCCAGAAGATGATAACTTTCCACAATTGATTCCTCTTTTGTGTCAGACTTTTAGTAAGACTTCTTAGCTGGGAGTAAGACAAGTGGCAATTCCAAAGACAGGCATTTTATTAAATGGTGGCCATTGAGAGCTTGATTCTTAAGCTCTTTTCTCGTACTTTTTGCCCTAGACTAGGGTTTCTCAACAGTGGCACCATGGACATTTTGGGAGGAATAAGTATTTGGGGAGGCTGTCCTGTCCATTGTTGGATGTTTAGCAGTATCCTTGGCCTCTACCCACTAAATGCCTGTAGCACTCCCAAGTTCTGACAACTAAAAATGTCTCCAGATGTTGTCAAAGGTCCCTTGGGGGGGGCAGTGTTAAATCACCCTTGGTCAGGATCACTGCTTTAGAGACTAGGAATGGAAGAAGAGGGCCTGTCACCCCTCTGCATAATCATGAAAATGATTCTCCCCATTGGAGGTGGAGAGTGTAGTTCAGATTATGAAGCAGTTAGGAAAATATTTCCCTTCCTAAGTACGAACTCAGACTGCAGTGCCTCTGAAAATTAATGTTTGGGATGTGTGTGTGCATGTGTGTGTGTGCGTGTGTGATTATTGGACCAATAGTTATCCACTGGGCCCTTGGTTGAATAAGTAAGCATAGCTTCAATTTTGTCTGGAGCAAAGGGTCCAGATTTGTAGTGCCCATGTCCCATGATACTTTCATGCTTCTGAAAGTCCATTTTTATTTTTAAATTTTAATTTATTAATTTATTTGAATCAGCATTATATTCACATGGTTCAAAATTTAAAAGGTATCAATAAGTGTAGAATGAAAAGTTTCCCTCCCATCCTTGTCTTCAGCTACCTGGCTCCTTCCCATGAGGCAGCCACATGAACAGTTTCTAGTTTATCCTTCCAAAATATTTTATGCATATATAAATACATATATTATTCCTCTCTCCTTTTTTTTTTTTTACCAAAAAATGGCAGCCTACGGGACATACTATTCTGCACCTTCATCCAGACTCTTCCAGGCACATATAGCATCTATTCACCACTTCCTCCTTCCTAACAGAGCTCTGACTTTGTGTGGTTCTTCTGCCCCCTCATAGAACCCCTCATGTGCCTCAGAGGAAGTGGATTCCACCCCCAGACCTGGGAGGTGGTTGGTCAAAGGGTGACTCATCCTCCTTGCACTAGATGGATCCAGAATTGGGCATGGGACCCAATTCAGGCAAATGGTCAAGCTGAGAAGTTTGCTGGGCCCTCCAGGAAAGATCTACTTTTCCTTTTGAGGGAAGGCAATCTTTCTCACTTCCTTTGGACATCGCTGTGTGGGGAATTGAAGACGAGGTAGACACTTTCATCATGGCACTGGAGGAACTGGAGTGCCTCGATTAAGACAACCTGAAGCTTGCTCATCTGCTGTCCTTCCAGGCATAGGATGGAAGGGCAATGTCACTTTTAGCAGTCTAGGGTAGGGGCAAGAGGCAGTGACGTGGGAGTTATCATTTCAAATGTGAAGCCATTTCAAATCCAAGTCTGGTGTGGTTTGAAGGCTTTGGTTTACAACAGTTAAACCATCTCTCTGATGTATAATATGCACACTTTAAAAAGTGCCCTCACATTCAGATGTCATTTGGGAGTGACTGTGCAAGGCAGGGCCTGTGCCCCACCACATAAACGAGGAAAAGATAACACAGTGGCGGAAAGTGCTTGTCCAACGTCACGTGTCTCATAAGAGGCAGAAATGGAATCTGACCCCAAATTTGTTTCCATATCCTGGCTACTTTCCCTGGCTTTCTTCCACACTCCAGGCCACTCTGGCTCAAGGCATTCATACCCACAAACAGGTACTGAGTGCCCATGCTGCCCTCAGAAGGGGCAGGACCAGGAAGCTCTTGAATGTCAGGAAGCAGAAAAGAGGCAGGAAGAGCCCCATCGGGATGTGGGTATGATCACTGAGGTTGCTGCTTCCACAAGATACAACCTCCTACCTCCAACCCTGCCCGGGTCCTTGCATCACGTCCTCAAGATTCAGTGTCCCAGGAGCCAATGTGCCAGCCTCCAGGCTACACTGGGGTAGAAAGAGAAGGATCTGGTCCCCAGCCTGATGGAAGATTCTCCAAGATAGACGTTGGGTGCTATGCTAGAGAGCACCAAATGGCAGACAGTCCCACAGACTCTAAGGCTCCTGCTGTCTCCAAAACTCTGATGGCAAATTCAATGAATACCCTCTCATGACCTCCTCTTGCCAGAAAGTTTCCTTTCTTTTTTCTTATAATGCTTCAATTAATCTAAAAAGAATTCAACCCCAAAAGTGAGAGTAGAATTGATGATGGGGTCAGCGAGTTGACCTCAATCAAAAGTTGGGGGAAAAAAGCACGTGTGGGCAATAACATCCCAGGTCTCAAGTTTAACCACAGAGCTTCAGCTGAGTTTATGAATGTGTCAGGTGGACACGTGCTGGGCGTTGCACACCCCTTCTGTTTCTACACGGGCCTAGGCATGCCACAATGGTGTGGTTGCCTTTTGTTTTTAATCCTAGGTTCATTTTTATATTCTAAAACACAAAATGGAATTCAAGAAGTGTGAACTTACTTGAACAAAACTGAAAAAAGCTTTTCTCAGCCTCTGCAAAACGAAGCTGCAGAACTCGCAACAGTTTTAATTATAACACACTAAATAAATACAATAAGCAGCTCTTTGCTCTGAGGTTGAAATCTCTATCTATTTTTATCTGTAAGCAAATAACAGACTGGAAAGGAAAGTTACTACGTTATGAGTGGATTATTGAATCTAAGCGTCAGCAACTTCTTTGATGTTCTTTTGTTTTGTATGCTAAGGAAAATCATTTATCTGACAACATTACTGTAAACCGAGCAAAAATTTCAAGATTTTTAGAAGAAATTTTCTTCCCACAGGCAAAGAAAGATTAAGCATGTTAAAAAACACTGCTCTCCAAATTGTGGTCCATACATCCAATGGAATATTATTCAGCCTTGAAAAGGAAGGAAATTCTGACTCATGCTACAACATGGATGAAACTTGAGGACATTATACTAAGTGAAATAAGCCAGACATAAAAGGACAAATATATGATTCCACTTACATAAGCTTCCTAGAGTAGTCACATTCATAGAGACAGAAAGCAGAATGGTGGCTGCTGGGAGCTGGGAGAAGAGTGGTATGGGAAGCCATTGTTTAATGGATGCAGAGTTTCAGTTTTGCAAGATGAAAAGGGTCTGGACATGGATGGTGGTGATAGTTGTGCGACATTATGAATGTATTTAACACCACCGAAATGTAAACTTAAGAATGATTCAGATGGTAAAATTTATGTTATGTGTATTTTACCACAATAAAAAAAAACCTGAAAACAAAACAAAAAAACACACTGCTCCGAAATAATTTTAAAGTGTAATTCTCTTGAATTTAGGAAGAGCTCTTGAGAGAGGGGCAAAACTCTCCCTTTCTCAACTCCCTACGGTCCCCAGGGCCTTGGAGATCAGGCCATGAAAATGAAGATCACTCTAGTTACTGCCGCAACTGGGCTCTGGAGAAAAGTGGGGATCCAGGAACAGAATACCCTGGAAGTAGCTGGCCCGTGGGCTGCAGGGCGAGAGAAAGTCTGGGGGATTGCTGCCCTGCGTGCCTGCCCTTGGCTTCACTTCCTTACTCCTCTCCTAGAAGATTCCATCAGAAATGATTTTGTCCCCAGGAATGGGCCTGTGATGATGACTCTGGGCTGAATTCTTCCCCTGTACTTGGGAGTCACATCATAGAGCCCGCTCTTCCATACCAGCATAAGAAAGGGAGGGCAAAATGGGTGAAAATCCGATAAAAGAAGAGAACAGACACGGATATTTTCACTCACTCATTTTCAAAGTAGCCCCTACTACAGATGAGGAAACTGAGGTGCATGGAGGTGAAGAGATTTGCCGAAGACCACACTTTGCTGACTGGCTGAAGCCAATTTGAACCCAGCTTTGTCTGACTCAAAGCTTTAAATGACGCCATGAGCATTTCTAAATCAAAAGTTTGATCCTTGCAGTTACAAAAAAATTAACAAGTGGCCCAATCGACTTGACTGGGAGTTCAGTCAAAGAACTGCACAAGAAGTTTTATATAAAGGCGGTCTCATTTCGAATACTTAAATCCTGCTTTACCATAAACAGTTATTAAATCACTTAAAGATGTTTCAGAACTGAATGGGATATTTCTTTATGATGTGTTTCATCCATGCTTGGGTCAAAGCCATCCCCTTCTGCAGGCTTCCCCTCATGCCTGAGCACCCACCACCACCAGCTGGGTGGCACTGCCCACTAGCTCAGGCTGGGAACACCTCTGGGGGAGATGTGTCATCTTCCACGGAGCTGTCAAAAACACTGGGGCGTGATCCCATAACTGCCTTCACTTACTCAAAGGATAAATCAGTTCGACAGAAGTGCACTTAAACCTCAGCACTGGGCTTGGAGTCTTAAAGCTCAATGGTGTCCATTGTGGGGATGATCTTGGGGCTTTCCCAGCTTCTTTTTATTTTTATTTATTTTTTGGTGGTACCGACTCTCTGCTCGGTGCAGCTCCCTCTCTGTGGCTGACTTCCTCGGCACACTCTTGGCTGCTGCTCCAGATCTTGCCTCTCTGCTCACACCCTTTTGGACCCGAGTGTCTGTCCTGTCAGCTCCCTGAAACTTAGATGGGCAACATCTCTTCTCATCTGTCAGGGAGGTTCTGATGCCTCTTCTGGTTGAGGGCTGTATGGATGAACCATACGAAGCTGCCATTTTTGTCCTAAATTCTTTCCTGCCTTCTCACAGACAGCCCCTTGTCCTTTTTGTGACTAGTTCCCTCCCTCTGGACCTCTCTACCTCAAGAGCTTTCTCTGAGGGTGCAGTGACAAGAATCACGGTAAATATTGTTCCTGTTCAGTTAAGTGATAAATTCCAGTTTCTTCCATTTTCTCTTTGGCTAAAAGCTTTATGCAAAGTTAAAATTTCTTCTCAATTACGTAAATAGCAAAAAGAATGCAACATGTCCCCTAAAAGTTAGGCTTTTTGGAGTTGGAAACATCACTGAGCACTTTGTTTATTGTCTTAGAAGTCTCGTTAAGCAGTTGAAAATCCGTTTCTTCTTTATAGTGAACTTGAATAAACAGATTCCCACAAAGCGCGGGCCTGTGCACATTCTATGAGAATGTGGAGCTTCTCCCTGGCCAGTGCTGGCACCTCGAAGAAGCTCAAAGACCCAGGGAGGCCAGCCTCAGCCGGGGCAGCTGGTCCCCAAGAGGGGATCGTTCTTAGGTCTGTATGCTCCCTCTCACCACCAGAAAGGAATGTGGGTACATTATGGAAATACATGCATACAACGAAATAAAAATAAAATAAGCCAAGAAACGGGGATGTAGGAGGAGAATTAAGGTAAAAAATTAAGTGAGGCCATTCTTTTCTTTTTGCCTATTCATATTTTGAGTTTTCTGTCTTTTCTTATTGATTTGTAGGAGTTCTTTCTATATTCTAGACCTATGCTGTCCAATAGAGTAGTCCCATGTGGCTATTAGAATTACAATTAATTACAGTTAAATAGAATTAACAATTCAGGTGCTTAGTCACGCTTGTTGCATTTCAAGTGCTCAGCAGCTGTACGTGGCTGGTGGCCAGCACAGACCAGGAACATTTCCGTCATCGAAGCAAATTCTTTTGGGCCGAGTTGTTCTTTTTTTTTTATTATTTATTTATTTATTTATTTCCCCCCCAAAGCCCCAGCAGATAGTTGCATGCCATAGTTGCACATCCTTCTAGTTGCTGTTTGTGGGATGCAGCCTCAGCGTGGCCAGAGAAGCGGTACATCGGTGCGCGCCAGGGATCCGAACCCCGGGCTGCCAGCAGCGGAGCGCACGCACTCAACCGCCAAGCCACGGGGCCGGCCCTGAGTTGTTCTGTACAGTAATCCCTTGTCAATTTTATTCATTTCAAACATCTTCTTCCAGATTATCATTTTCTGCTAACTTTGACTAAGATGCTATCACTGAACAGAAATGTTTAGCTTTTATGTGGTCTTATCCATCATATTTTGTCCTGTCATTTGTGCGTTTAGGGCCTTGCTTAAATAATCTCCTCCCTGAGTTCTCAAAGACATTTCCCCTCGCCTTTTCGTATCTGCTTTATGGTTTTACTTCTCACAATTAGGCATTGAACCCCACAGGACTTTGCCTTTTTCACACAGTGTGAGATAGGCTCCAACTCCATGCTCTCATTTATTGAGACAGCTTCCCAGTTGTTGCTACTCGCACATCCGTCTTTTCCCCTCTCGTCTGGAGGGCCGCCACGATCCTGTGCCGTCCCAGGTCTGCGTGTGGTGGTTCGTGGGCTGTCTTACAGGCTGCATCCATTTCTTCGTGTTTCCTCTGCCAGAACCAGATTGTCTTACTGCTACGACCTTGTGGTATGACTTCACGTGGGAGGAGTGCCCCACAACCCCTAGCTCTTCTTTTGTCAAATTGTCATAGCTATTTGTGGACCTGATGCCTTTGAACACATTTTAAAATCCATTTTTTGAGTCCCTCAAAATATATATAGAAAATCAGTAATCACTCACTAATGAAATACACTCCTTTAATTTTAAAATAGTGTATGTATGGGGCAAGCTCTGTGATCTACTTTTGAACCTAAGAATGAAACTCCAAATGTTTACAGTGATTTAAAACCCATTCCCTCGAGGTTCAATTAGTCTGGGGCATCTTTAAAGGCTCATTTCCAAAGTGCTTTGCCTTGGGAGGCTACTAATGCATGCAGTGTGTTGCCATGGCAACAGTTACTTTTAGTTAGTACTTTTTATAGATTGAAGTGTTACACCCTGGAATCTCTTCATGTAAATGAATAAATCTTAAGACAGCCTGGTACTTCATTTAATGTAGATATTTAATGGGACAGAGTCAGACTTAACCCACCAGAAATGGAACATTTGCAGCCTTTATATTTGATATGGACCTGCATTGTTTTCAGAACTGTAACATTTTCATTAAAATTATTCACCAAATACAAGTTAACCTTTTTTAGTCATTGAAATTTATCAGTATTTAATTTAACAATTTACTCAAACAATTTACTAAACAATTTAATCAATTGTGGCAGAAATGTAAGTATTTCTCAGGAGTTTGTACACATCATTTTGTTTTATACCCTGGGGCAAAATGCCCAGTCGTTGTGGGGAATCTAAAGGCTTGGAGAGCATGGTGTCTCATCATCTAATGGGGGAAATGTCACTGGGCACCTGGGTAGAAGGGGCATATGGGCCTGGGTTTGGGTATTGGCTCTGACCTTTACCAGCTGCAGAGCCTTGAGCTTCAGTTTCTTCAACCAGAAAATGGAGCTTATCATATTTACTTTGTAGAGCAATTGTGATGTATCTTCAGTTAGTGGCATCTAGCTTTTAAAAAATGACTGGATAATGATTTTAAGTCAATATTTAAGAGAGAAAGAGGGGTGGGATATATCCTGCACAAAAGTGCTGAAGAAAGTCAACAGTGGATGGTCACAGTGGCGGCAAGACGTCAGAGAATAGACCTGGGGCCTCTGCTTTCACACACAGAAGGAGAAGGAGCACAGAGGCAATGGGCCTGGGCAGAGGGCCATGGGGCTGGAGGGGTGAGGATCCATCAGTGAGGGACAATGGGATGGTGACAATGAGAGGCCTCAAGTGTGGGCTGAGAGCTCTGTGCTTTACACAGAGAGTGACATGGCGATAAGTGTTTCAGAAGGAAGATCTGGCAAAACTAAGAAGAACATGGAGACAGCATGAGGGCTGTGTGTGCCCCTGGCCTGAGGAGAGCAGGGCCTGACCTCAGTCAGGGATCTGGAGGGTTAGATGAAGATTCAAATCTCAAAGTCATGAAGAGCAGGCCTAAATTCTCTTGAAGATATTCCTACCCCTCTTGGGATGTAGGAATTAGCTACACTGGGAACAGAAGGTGCAGAAGGAGCCTAAACTATCTTGAAAGCTTTATCTTTCCTGATAAACAATTGTTTAAAGCAACAGCAATGATAATCTGATAATCACAATGTGGTTTGAAGATCTGATATTTGTCTTTTTTTTTTTTTTTTGCTTGAGGAAGGTTCACCCTGAGCTAACATCCACGCCAATCTTCCTCTATTTTGTATGTGGATCACCGCCACAGCATGGCCGCCGCAGAGTGGTGTAGGTACATGCCTAGGAACCAAACCCAGACTGCCAAAGCGGAGTGTGCTGAAATTAATCACCAGGCCACCCGGCCAGCCCCTGACATCTGTTCTTTTTAAAAAACTTTCCAAGATGCATTCATGACCATTATCTCATCTGGCTCCCACAGAGTTTTGTGAGATAGGATGGGCAGAAGTTGCATAGTCTAAAATAGGAAGAGACCATTTCTAGAAAAGTGACAACCACAAGCAAGGCAAAACAAGTTTTAGGTCTTATTCTGTCTCAAAAAAATATCAAAGTGGCTTCTTTCACCTGTGTCGTTCAACACCATGGCCACGGTCAGTCTCACTGGTCAGTTCTCTGGGAATCAGGAGGAAATTGTTGAAAAGTGGACATCTGTAGGAGGGGTCCCTTAGAGTTCTGAAGGACAGACCTGATTGTCCACACGGCAGAAGAGTTTGTTGTGCAGATGTGTGCAATGAAATTAAGTATACAAGTCTTGCACATGGTCAAAATGGGATGCTTCCTAATCTATGTCTTCAGCTTGCCCTCTTTCTTGAGCTCTCCCATGGCTCAAATGATTGTGGTTTGTGGTTCTGGATGCCGTACCATTACCTCACACTCACTGTGACTACAACACAGCTCATCATCTGGGTCCCTAAATGACTTCCATCCTGACTGTCCCATTGTAGTCCATGATATTTCTACTCTTCCAGTCCCTTAGTCTGGTAGGCAGCTTCCCATATGGCTCCCAATGATCCCCACCTCCTGGTATTCACGCCCTTGTGTAGTCCCCTCCCTCCGTGTGTATGGGCTGGACTCACGGACTTGAGTTTAATAAATAAAATACAGCAAAGGTGATGGGATGTCACTTTTGAGATTAGGTTATAAAAGACTGTGACTTTTGTATTTTTTATACAACACTCTCTTTCTGACTCTTCTCAGATGTTTGCTCTGATAAAGTAAACTGGAGAAGTTCACATGGCAAGAAAGTGAGGGCAGCCTCCAACCAACTGCCAATGAAGAATCGAGACCCTCATTCTAACATCTCACAAGGAACTGAATCCTGCCAACCACCATGTGAGTGAGCTTGGAAGTGGATCCTTTTCCCATTGAACCTTCAGATGAAGCTACAGCCCTGCTGGACAGCTTGATTGCAGCCTTGTGAGAAACCCTGAGCTGGACAATCCAATTAAACTGTGCCCACATTCCTGACCCACAGAAACTACGAGATAATAAATGTGTTTTTTAAGCCACTAAGTTTTGGGGTAACTTGTTATGCAGCAATAGATAACTAATGCAACCAGGTTCCAAGACTTGGGGTTACCTTTGATCCTATCAATTACAATAAGGCACTTAGAAGTTCTCCTGCCCTTCTAAGGCCCCTAAATTTATGCTTTTCTGGAATTTGAGGGAAGGTAATGGGCTGCTTAGGAAGGAAAAGATCACTCAGTATATGCCCCCAGGCACTCTTTCCTCTGCTGGACAACTGCTTCTCCAGTCTAACCCTGCTCCAGCTTTTCACTGGGAGAGGACGTTCCTTGCTCTTCTGCCTTGGACTTTCTAGGTTCCAGAACTTATCTTGGGTCCAGACCGCATTCTTCTGTGTCCCTGACCTGGATTCATATTTCAGAGCCTGATTGCTGTGTTTCTGAGCCTGATCTGGCCAGGAGATCTTTTATTACTGCTGCATTTGATGGTTGTTTTACTGTGTTCCCAATCTTGTATTGTACCCACACAAATAAAAACCGTCCTGGCAGCCCCGCAGGATGGTCTGATTCCCTCCCCCAGCAGTACAAGGTCAGGTCCTGAGTTACCAAACAGGGCCCTGACTAGCTCCCCGTGCCTTGCCCTGGTCCATGGCTCCCTGACTGCTCCTCCCAAGCTTTTTGTATCATTGACCTTTCCAACTCCACCACCTCAAGGAGGCGTGAACAATCTTTCAAAGCCATGTGCCGAGTTCTGAGCTCCTTCTTCCTATCTTTCCAGGGGGTGTGGGATGGGACTTGTGAATGTGCCAGCTCTTCAGAGGGAGATCTGAATGCACCAGCTCCAAGTAGAGTTTGGCAACAGGCACCACCACTCAGTGGCACAGCAGTGACTCGGGAAAGCAGTGGGGAGTGGGATGTGGCGGTGGAGAGTCAGCTCCGGGCCCTCTCGGCAATTATGACGGAGGCTGTTGACTTAGAGCCAGGGAAATAGAGTAAAAGTTCCTTTTCCTGACTTCCAAGGACTGCCATAGACTGACCAGCCTGCTTGCCCAATCTGTTCCTCATTGTGAGCCCTCTGCTCCCGCCGCTTTCGTCCAGGATTCTCTACTTTAAAAAATATTTATTGAATGGATGAACCTCACAGGCGTTATGTGGAAGCAAAAGAATCTGGAAGCAAAAGAGTAAATACTGTATGTTTCATTTAGATGACATTTTAGAATAGGAAAAATTCATCAAAGGTGAAAAAAAATCATATTAGTTGCCTCCGGTTGGCAAAGGATTGCCTGGAAAGAGATACAAAGGAACTTTCTAGAGTGATGGAAATGTTCTGTATCACAGGGTTGTGGGTTATGCATTTGTATGCATAAGTGTATGCATTTGTCAAACCTGTACAGCCCATTTTGTCATTATGTCATTTTGATATATGTAAATTTTGCCTCCAATAAAACTGTAAAAAAATTAATGATTGCATGAGGGGCAGGGGTGGGTGGAGTTGTAGAAGAAGCAGGAATGCAGAATGTTGATAATTATTGAAGCTGGGTAATTGTACATAGGGGCTCATTATGTTATTCTGTTTACTTTGTATTTGTTTGAAATTTTCCACAATAAAAAAATTGAAAAATTTTCTATTGAACACATATTCTGTGCTAGACACTATGTTAAATGGCACAGCCCAGGAAGACAAGGATGCAGAATACAGAGAGAAGTAAATTAAACATGGAATTTTTTTTTTTTATTGATGTTTTAATGGTTTCTAACATTGTGAAATTTTGGGTTGTACATTTTTGTTTGTCCATCACCCCATATATGACTCCCTTCACCCCTTGTGCCCACCCCCCACCCCCACTGCCCGGGTAACCACAGTCCAGTTTTCTCTGTCCATGTGTTGGTTTATATTCCACATATGAGTGAGATCATACAGTGTTTGTCTTTCTCTTTCTGGCTTATTTCACTTAACATAATACGCTCCAGGCCCATCCATGTTGTTGCAAATGGGACGATTTTGTCTTTTTTTATGACTGAGTAGTATTCCATTGTATATATATACCACATTTTCTTAATCCAATCGTCAGTCGAGGGACACTTAAGTTGCTTCCACTTCTTGGCTATGGTGAATAATGCTGCAATGAACATAGGGGTGCATAAGCCTCTTTGGATTGTTGATTTCAGGTGCGTTGGATAGATTCCCAGTAGTGGGATGGCTGGATCATATAAACATGGAATTTTTACTTACGAACATTAAGTGCATTGAAAAGGGGAAAAGTGTGGAATAAGGGGAAAGAAATGCTGGCCATTTTTTAATATCTTAAATTGTTATTCATTAATAATAACCCTCTAGTGTCTGTTTACAATTTACCATGGATACTGGCCTCAGATTCATAGACAAAGGTTGCTTTGAAATATCTTGTTTCTTCCCATTTCTATTCCTTTGTGCTATTTCCATCAATGCTTGCTTCCTGCTATTCCTCCAAACCTATGCAAATTCCACTCATGACTTAGCAGCACTACTCAAAACATGGACCCAAGAAGATAAGGACCTTGTACTAGCAGGTAAATCAACCTACTATTTCTTGCATCGAGAATAGTTATGTTATTCTCACAAGGAGAATGTCAGCAGAGCTAAACACTGTGCTAAATGATGTGGTTGATTTACATTCTGCTTCAAGCCTGATTCTTGGACCAGCAGGCAACCCTGGACCAACACTGACGTAATAGTTCACTAGATTCACCTGGGGAGCACTCAGCTCAACTAAATCCGAATCTCTGGGGCAGGGCCCAGGCGTCAGTGTGTTATGGAGTTCTCCATGTGATTCCAATACACTGCCAGGGTGAGAACAAGTGATTTATGAACTGCTTAAGTCACTCGCCTTCCAGGAGGTCTTCTCTCTCCGTGCTGGCTCACCAAGAGCTTTCTTTTATCCAACTCGCTCAACATTGCTGACTTCCCATCTGGTATCTAGTTATATGGGGCCTTGTACTTTTTTAAACAATTTGTGGTTGGTTTCCTCACTGAGGATGTATAGATACGTGTTCTCGAGGGTAGAGACCATCTTTTTGCATTCCTCACAACACTTAGCACTATGGTGCTCAGTAAACATTTGTTCAAAAATTTTATTTAGGGCCGGCCCCGTGGCTTAGCGATTAAGTGTGCGTGCTCCGCTGCTGGCAGCCTGGGTTCGGATCCCGGGCGTGCACCAACACACTGCTTCTCCGGCCATGCTGAGGCCGCGTCCCACATACAGCAACTAGAAGGACGTGCAGCTATGACATACAACTGTCTACTGGGGCTTTGGGGGGAAAAATAAATAAATAAATAAAGTTATAAAAAAAATTTTATTTAGAAAACAATTGAATATTACCTTATTATAAATTGGCTATATTCTTTAATTGGAATATTTATTTATTAAATTGCTGTGGTCTGAATATTTGTGTCCCTCCAAAATTCCTTTGTTGAAATCCTAATTCCCAAAGTGATGGTATTGGGAGGTGGGGCCTGTGGGAAGTGATTAGGTCTTGGTGGTGGGGCCCTTGGGAATGAGATTAGTGCCCTCATAAAAGAGACCCCCGAGAGCTCCCTCATCCCTTCTGTCATGTAAGGATACAGAGAAAAAGATGGCTATTTATGAACCAGGAAATTCTCACCAGACACCGAGACTGCTGGCACCATGATCTTGGGCTTTACAGCCTCCAGAACTGTGAGAAATACATATTTACTGCCTATAGGCCACCTAGTCTATGGTATTTTGTTATAACAGCCCAAATGGATTAAGACATACTAAATTTATAAAGATACCAAGAATTCCTTCTCAAGACCCTGAACCAAAATGATTAATTGTTATTGGGATGTGTCCTTTCATGAAGGAAATATAAAAAGAGATATAAACTTAACCATAACTTTTCAGTTATTTGATTTTGGGATTTACTGATTGAACATATTTCCTATTTAACAGATTCTATCTATATTATTTTTGATATCTGACCTCATGCAAATCATTCAAATGCTGGGATGGTTGGGGAAACGTGTGTTCTAATGGAGTTACTGGGAGCTGAACTGACTTGGGCCTTGGAGAGCGACCATTCTTACCAGTTGACCACAGATGAGAGAGGAACCATGTATCTACATATTACAAACCAGCATCAGAATGACCTTCATGCATAAATGGTGTAGAATTTTTTTTTCAATGAAAAATGGAAAAATTTAGCAGTGCAGAGTGAGGTTGGCTTCATATGCTCTCTGGAGTGAAACCATTGTGTTCTCCTGGGTGACGGAGCCCAGCGCTAACGTCCATCATAGAAGCTGCTGGGAACTGCAATGCTTTGATTAAACAGCCTATTAACCAGAGCCTGGTTGCTTGAACCACACCTATAAACACAAAATTCACCCTATCTACCAAAAACATTCATTCCATGCAAGACTTAGCAATGAAAATAAACAAAAGCTTTAGCTGTCAACTACATATATCATGAAGAATGGCAATGTTTTCGTTTTTGTCATTGCTATTTTGTCTTTTCTTTTAATTGCTTAGTTGGCTATGAAAACTATTGTTCTCATTCCTTTACAATACTGTTTAGCTTGAAAGTAATTGTGAAAGAAAATAGAGAATTAATGGCACTTCTCAGAAGCTCATATTTTATTTAACCTGAAAGACTTTATACAAGAGATTTTGTTCATTATTAATCAAAGGCTGTCATTCCTTCATAATGGGGTGATTTAGTAAATTAAAGTTATGAGAGGAGTAAATAGTGCTAATGGGAATGGCAAGAGTACATTAAGAGTGATTTATTCCTCGAAGAAAAAAATCACTGTCAGTGCCAAGTTTAAACAATGTGGAATTTAATCACTACTTCATAGTGCCATCTAGTGGTGATATATCTCCATCCTTGTATTAAATGAGGATGGTGGTTTATCTTAACCTGAAACTAGCAAATCCAGGTCAACAATTACACACACTGTCGCTGTAAACTATTAAAAAGGTGAAAGGAGAAAAGTATTTTTTATCACTCAAAATTTGTTTACAATGATAAAGTGAGTTAATATAGATAAAGTAAACAAAGTATTAGAAGCTCATATGCCATTATATTAAATTTAAAAATGTTCCTACGTCTCAGACATGTCCAATATGGATTCTCAATAAATTGTGTTTTAGAATATTGAACAAGTATTCAATAATTTTTTTTCACAATAATTACAGCGATTTGTTTTGGGTCATATCGCAGAATACTGAGTCCTGCTTTGTTTTGTCTTACTCTGCACAATTGTAGCTTGTACATTTCTTCCATAAACACAAGCTGAAACACAAACACTTTGACATGGTAAGTGTTGTTGGAATACAAACCTTTATTTAAAGAGATTTATGGGGGGTGGAGAAAAGAATTTTTTAAAAGGGACAATTGCTCCTATGACAACTTGAGGGCATAAGTGAGAGTGTTACAGGTAATTTGGGCACTTTTTGATCAAATTCAGATATAAAAAGGCACTCACACTTGGTTTACCAATATTTGTAATTATAAGCACATTTTCTGACTTAGTGGTCTAATTCTAGTTTAAACATAGACAAACAAGATTCAATGTGAATCTATAATTTTTTCTTGCTTCAAGTGTTGTTTTATAAAAGTGACATACATTTGTTTGGCATGGGTAAACTTCACAATTTAATCTATTAGTTGTCATATCTCAACAATAAAGAGTCTGAAGAATAAATTTTAATGTCTGGCCTGAAATTATTTTTAAAAATTCACAATGTGTCTATTCTATTTTGCTAACTGAATTAACAAAACTTAAAAGAAAACCTTCATATGAATTATGGTAAATATGATTTATACCACATAGTGATACGATTTACTGAATGTAGGAGAAGTTCTCACATTCGATCTTAATTTTCTTAAAAAGAAAAGATAGGAAAATGTTACAGTGTTTAAATAGTGCATGCTTTTGTAAAAGAGCAGCAAGGTCAAGATCAAAATGTGTCTTTAGTTTAATCTCATGCTTAATGCTGACAAAATACCGCAGTTTGAACTCACAACCAAACTTTATAAATACCTTTTTTCGTTATAAAACTGATTCATATTCACTGCAGAAAATTAAGAACATAGGGAAACTGAAAGAAAATAAGAAATTTCACTGGAAATTCCAACCCTCAGAAAACCATTTAAAATATTTTCCACAAGTGAATACATTTTTAAAAACTAGCAAAGGAGTTTGCCACCTGACTTCTTTCACTTAATAATAAACTGTGAATAACTTCCTATGCCAGGAAATATATTGGTATGAAATTATTAAAAATTGTTTAATTTTTCATTGTACAGGTGTGTAACATTTTTTCTCAATCAGCTCTGTAATGTTGAACTCTTAAGTTGCTTCCAGTGTTTATATCTGTAATAAACCATGCTCTGATGAACACCATTGTAGCTAAACCTTTGGAAACATCCAAAGTCTATTTCCTTAGGGAAAATTCTCACATTCGATCATAATTTCCTTAAAAAGAAAAAAATGGGAAAATGTTACAATGTTTAAATAGTGAATGTTTTTGTGAAAGAACAACAGCAAAAAGAGAAGATAGTTTTCTTTTCTGAAACTGCCCAGCTCCTGAGGCCCACGGCATGCAAGGAAGTGAGCTAAAAACACGTAGGTCTTGAGGAGATTATGGTCTAGAAGCGGAGGCAATATTCGGTGGTTAATGCCAGATAAAATTTCTCTAACAAGGCTTAAAATTCCTCGAGGACAAGGTTTATTTCTTCTATTTCTATTGTTTCCTAGTCTCAGTCTGAAATTTTTTGTTACAAGTTACAGAAAACCAGAAACCAACTGGCTTGAGCACAAAGGAAAGCGTTGGCTTGTATAACTGAATTCTCTAAGAACATGTCCAGCTTTATGCAGGGCTGGACACGCACAGGCTGCTCACCCCACATCACCTGTGCCTCTCGGGTAGCTTCCCCTCTGTTGGTTCCTCCTCAGACAGGTCTTCCCTCAAAGAGGCAAAGACAACGGCATTAGCTCTAGTTTACACTCTTGCTGTTCAAGCCCAGCTGCTATCCCAGGATCTTCGCTACCATCCTGGGGATTCCCTTGACTCGCTCTTGGTTGGATTCTTTGTTACCTTATCCCATGTTTTCCTCTTCCTCAGTTTATGGTGGAGCATCCACTCTAGTAGCTTCCTGAGAGTAGGTGTGTTGGAATTAAATGTTTTGAGACTTTGTGTGATCAAAATGTTTCTTTAGTTTATCCTCATGCTTAATTAATAAATAGTTTTGCTGGTATGAGAGAGACTCCCAGTGGTACTCATATCTAGTCCTCTTCGCTTTCCTGCGGCCACAAGGGGACTACCCTTCTAGTCCCTTTGTAATTAGGTGGTCTTGTGATGGGTTTAGCAAATGAAATGTGATATCACTTCCAGCCCAGGGAATTGAGGGCTTGGGTCTCCTCCATGCTCTGTTCCCTATACAGGAACTTTGGAGTCCGTTTGTTTAAAAGCAATATCTCAAGATGGAAAGAGCCTGGATGCCTGAATCACAGGACGAGGAGAACCACCTGCCAACCTGCCTTTACCAGAGCAGGAAGTAGGCATTGTTGTGCTAATCTAAGATGCCAAGGTTGTTCTCTTTCTTCTTCTTTTCCTTTTTTCTTTTTAAATTGTAACATATCTCAGTCGAATAAATATTTCTTAGGTGCACAATTCATATGAAGAAAACTTCAACACTCCTGAGGGACACAAAGAAAACTCCAACAAATGGAAATCTGTTTTCTTGGAAAGGAGGATTTGTGACTAAAACAGTACCAGAAGTGGAGAGTGTTGATTATAAAGGTGATGTAATCCCAATAAATAGACCAACAGGATTTTTTTTTGATGGGAGAACTAAACAATCTAATTCTAAAGTTAATATGGAAAGGAAAATTTTGAAGAAAAATAAAGTTAAATTCAGGATAAATCCTAGTTGATCACATAATTAAATGTAAAAATGATATTATAAAATTTTAAAACAAACATAATAATTATTTAGAATCAAATACTAGGGAGGCCTTTTCTAGATGACATAAAACCTAATAGCCATTAAAGAAAAAATTGATAGATTCAATTACTTAAATACAAAGAGAAAAAATCTGCATGTAAACACCCTCCATAAGCAAAGTCAGAAGACAAACAATAAACTGGGAAAGTATTTGCAACTTAATCCACATCTAAAGAATAATTTCCCAGGCCAGCC
Organism: Diceros bicornis minor; assembly: GCF_020826845.1. NCBI lineage: Eukaryota > Metazoa > Chordata > Mammalia > Perissodactyla > Rhinocerotidae > Diceros > Diceros bicornis. Next base: position 79,896,116 of record NC_080744.1, read on the forward strand.
CCAGTGGCCTAGTGGTTAAGTTTGGCATGCTCCACGTTGGCAGCCCAAGTTCAGTTCCCAGGTGCAGACCTACACCACTGGTCTGCCAGTGGCCATGCTGTGGTGGTGACCTACATACAAAAAGAGGAAGATTGGCAGTAGATGTTAGATCAGGGAGAATCTTCCTCAGCAAAAACAAAAACAAAGACAAAATAAAGAAAGAAAGAATAATTTCCCTAATATATAAAGTGCTCTTACAAATCTGTAAGAAAAAGACCAATGATCTAACAAAAAAAAATGTGCAAAGGATCCAAACTGAGAGAAAAGAAAACATACGTGGATCTTAAAAGATGAAATGATGTTCAATCTCACTCATAAGACGTCATTTCACATTAAAACAATGGGACATGATTTTTCACCTACCAGACACTGGCAAAGATTTCAAAGTTTGATAACACACCGTATTATTGAGGGTACAGGAAACAAGTGCTGTCATAAATCACTCATAGGCATGTAAATTGATACAATCCTTACAGATCACAGTTCGGCAATATGTATGAAAATTATGCATGTAAATACCCTTTGAACCAGCAATCCCCCTTTTAGGAATTTATCCCTTTTTGCAGATATGTGAAACTGTGTGATCACAAATCTTTTCATGGCAACATTGTTTGTAGCAGTAGAGACAAGAGACAGGCTAAATGTTAGCCAATTGCTTAAACAGCCAATTGCTTAAATAGCAGTAAAGCCACACAATGAAATATTCCATAGCTGTAAAAAAGAATGAAGAAGCTCTTCACGGTCAAGCGTGGATTCATCTCCAATGTATATTGTTGAGTAAAAAAGCAAGTTGCGCAGAAGATATATACAGTATACTATTATTTATCTTTTTTAAAGAGGAAAATGTATATAACTTTTACACGCACAGAATATCTCTGGAATGAAGTACAAAAATCTGGTCATTGTGGCTGCTCACAGGAAGAGAACTGGGGGTGGCAGTGGGGGTGGAAGGGAGAATTTTTACCATTTACCACTTTGAACCCCTTGAGTTTTGAACTGAGTGAACATATCTATCTAAAAAATGCCTAGCTAGGGCCAGCCCTGTGGCGCAGTGGTTAAATCTGCGTGCTCGGCTTCAGTGGCCCGGGGTTCGCAGGTTCAGATCCCAGGCACAGACATACGCACTGTTTATCAAGCCATGCTGTGAAGTATAAATGTAAAGTAGAGGAAGACGGCACGGATGTCAGCCCAGGGTCAATCTTCCTCACCAAAAAAAAAAAAAAAAAAAAAAAAAGCCTACCTAAAAAATAAAAATAGTTAAAATTTAAAGAGAAAATTTGAAGAGAAAATATGGACACTTGCAACCCACCTTTCAGCATCATTGGCCATGTAACCCCTTCAGCAATGAGCATCGCTCTTGGGGTTGAGTCAGCTCATAGCTCACACAGGTGTGAGGGGCTCCATCTGCAGTCTCTCTTTTGGCAGTTTACGGAACATACTTCTACTGTGGGCAAGTGTCACTGCCCCCATCCACCATATGACAAGAGAGTGGGTTTGGGTTTCCCTTTGCTGAGGTAGCATTTGGCTGATACAGTCCAGAGGAAAGGCAGGGGAACAGTGCAGCTCCCTTTTGATATCTTAGTTAACAACGGCTGTTACTAGTGAGTAAGAAGAATGGAAAGATTTCCAGTTGAAGACGACCCACCAAACGCATGAGTTTACCCCTCCTCCCTCTGAAAGTCCTATTGCAATGACCAAAGAAATATAAAAGAGAGAGTAAATCCCTAGTTGCATTGGAAATCTGGGAAGGATGCTTTTAAGAGATCAGAAGATGCAAAAAGATCTTGAAGATAAAAGCAGATGGAATCGAGCTGGTGGCAGTTCTAGAATTTGTCTCCAGGATCAATTTGCTAACATTGCTCCCAAATAAAAGAAGAAATTGTGCTAAATGTGGTATCCAGAGTGGATACTGGGGCCAGAGTAAAGGGTCAGTGCGCTGAGTTAACAGCTGCTTGAGGGACAAGAAAGACTCACACTAAGAAGTGACCCTCAGAACCTAAATGTCAGCCTGTCCAGTCACACCTCTTGCTAAAAATCAACAAATTATTATGTCAGAAAAGTAAATGAGTTCTGGAAAATCAGAAATAAGTTCTTAAGTGAAAAATTGGGTAGATTTGCTTCATAGAAATTGGGCCTGACTGAAGATTTAATCAGAGAGCTGAAAGATTGAACAGAGGAATTCTCCCAGAATGCAGTGCAAAACAAGATGTCAGGGATAAAACTGAAGGAGTCAGAAACTATAATGAATACGATTCATGCGTAGTGGCTCACATGGTACTTGGGTTCAAATCCTACCCAATCCTTTGTTAGCTCTCTGATCTTGGATAGGTCACATCACCACTCAAATTCTCAGTTTCTCCAGCTGTGAACAGGGGACGACCAGAGGAACCACCGTATAGGGTAGGTTTGAGCATTATGTGAAATAATGGGTCAAGTGCTCACAAGAGTGCCTGAACAGAGGAGGACTCAATTCTGCTTAGCTAGCTTTCTCTCATTATTAATATTAATAGACTATCAGACATGTTAAAAATAAATATGCAACCACACTCCATGTACAAAGATATACTAAAAATAAAATGATACAGAGAGATTGAAAATGAAATGATGACAAAGATAGTCTCACGCTTACAAAAACAACAAAAGATGAGAACTAGTGAAATCAGAAAATTAGAATTCAAAGCCAAAAGTACTAAGTAGGACAAATTTTATATTTATAATAAAAATCCATGAAGACAATAGAATAGCAATGAGCCTTTATGCCTGAACAGCACGTTATCAAAATATATAAAGAAAAATGAGTTAACAAGTCAATAGTCAAAATGAGAGAATTTAGCAAGTTTCTCAGAAGATGACTGACTAAACAGATAAAAATAAATGGCATAGGGATTTTAAATATTGAGATCACAAGCTTGATTCAACAGTAATATACAGAATTTTGAACCCAGTAGAGAATGCACATTCTTTGTAAGTACACATGAAATATCTACAAAAATTGACATAGTTTTAAACCATGAAGTCTCAATAAATTCCAAAAAGTGGAAGACATTCAGGCTAATTTTCTAACCACAATGCAATAAAACCAGAAATTAGAAATAACACGGAAAAGACTATCCCCATCAAAAAAAGGAAAGATATATGTACTTGGAGATCAAACGAAACAAAACAGAGTGGCATTCTATTACTCTTGGGTAAAGCAGAAAGTCAGGGCTGGTGCTGCCAACAGTTTACACTTGGACAAGAACTCTGTAGTAAAGGCAGTGAGAAGACCAGGGAAAAGAAGTGAACTCTGAAAGATAGGAAACAACTCAAAAGGTAAAAAGAAAAAATAGAAAATTTAAAACATAAAAGCAGAAATTAATGAAACAAACAGGGCAAACAACAAACTTTGATAAGACCAACATCAAGTTCTTTGAAGATAACTAATGCTAATAACCAGTACAATGGCAAATCGTTAGCAGTCTTGATCCAGAAAAAAAGAAAGAGTATGAAAGGAGACGTAACTGCAAATGGAGAAGAGACTTTCAAAATTGTAATCAACTTTATAAAAATAAATTTTAAAATCTGGATGAAGTGAATATTTTTCGGAAAATATAAATTGTTAGAATTAACTACAGAGTCAAAAGGCCTAAATTCTTGATGGTTCCATGGAAAAAATGGAAAAGGTAGTCAGAGATCCAGTCCTAAAACAGGCCTCAGTGGGAGGGGGAAATTCTTGTGACCCGTCAAGGAACAGGTGATTCTTGTTATTCAAACTGTTTCAGAGCACAGGAACAGATGGAAAGTTTCCCTTCTCATTCCAAAAGTCTAGCAGAATCCTAATATCAAAACTGAGAGTAGAGAGGTTTGCATGTGCATGCATAAAAATGATCTAGGAGGAATCCAGATCCTAGCAGGCTTCCTCCTGGGAAGAGTTGGGACAGGGGCTGGGTGAAGGGGGCTCTCACTTCTTACCCTACACACTTCTGCACAGTGTAGTCTCCTATTCAACAAATACATATTGATGGATTAACTAGGTAATAATTTTTTAAAGCATTCATTGTTTTATTCAATGCTTTATTTAATGCATTCTTTTTAAACAAAAAGAAGAGGTAGGACGTATTATCTGTATCAGAGGTTGGCAATTTTTTTCTGTATAGGGCCGGATAGTAAATATTTAAGCCTTTGGAAACCACACAATCTCTGTCACAACCTCTAAACTTTGGTGGCCAGCAAGAAAGCAATCATAAACTACATGTAAATGAATGGATGTGGCTGTGTTCAAAAATATTTATTTACAAAAATAGGCTGCAGGTTGGATTTAGCCCACTGCCACGCTTTGCCGACCCTGATCTCTATCATCAGTGGGGAAATGGCTATTTTGATGTATTTTATTACACCTCTGTCCAATGTTTTATTCATTTCACAAATATGTATTGAGCACCTATGTTCTAGGCACTGCTCTAGGGACTAGGGATACAGCTGTGAACACAACAAAGTCACTATCTTCACAAGGGTTGCATTCTACTGGGAGAAACAGACAATGCACAAATAAACAAAAAATACAACACATCAGGGAGTGACAAATAGAATGAAGAAATAAAACAGGGCTGGATAGTGCTGGAGGTGGGGATGGCACAGTTTTAGAGAGGGTGCTAAGAAAGGCCTCTCCAAGAGGTACGCCACCATCAGAAAGAAGCAAAGGATGTGCTGTGCAGAGGGGAGGCGAGAGGGGAGTGGTCCCAGGGAAGAGAGAGTTTGAGTCTGGAGCCAAGAATGAGAACCAGCAAAAGGCTGATGCGCCTGCAGCAGTCGGGGAGGCGAGCATCCAGGATCCGAGTCCAGGGCCTCCGAGGCCATTTTAAGGAGTATGGACTTGATCCTGGTGTGATGGAGGCCCCTGGAGGGCTTTAAGCCCGGCAGTGAAGTGACTGATTTACGTGTTTAAAATCTGTCTCTCTCTTGCTGTGGCCCCGTAGGCTGTGGATCAAGGACAAAGCAGAGGTCGGTTAGGAAGCTCTGCAGCTATCCGAATGCGCAGCGGCCGTGACTAGGAGTGCGGTGTGCTGAGGGGTGGTCAGGTCCTGGATACAGTTTGAAGGTGGAGCTGGCAGGACTACCGGTACGTGGCAGGCGGGGTGAGGGACAGAGAAGAGAGGAGGAATATCTAAGGTTTTTGATGGAATTGCTATTTGCTGAGACCTGAGCAAGTCGAGGGCGTGGCGCGGGCTAGTCCCCAGGTGGTTTTACTGCATCGTTTGACCTGCCTGCTAGACTGCTAGGGGCTCGGGTGAGTAGGCATTGAATCGGAGGGTCTGGGCTTCAGGGCAGAGATGCAAATTTCGGGGTCACAGGGGTAGAAGCCCATGAATTCATCAGGGATAGCATGCAGAAAGAAGTGCAACACCAAGGCCTGGGCCCTGGAAAAGCCCCAGGATGCAGGATCCGGCAGAGGAGCCGAGGTTCCCAGGTGAGCAGGGGGTGACGGGGGAGCCTGCGCCAGGGGAGTCGAGGGAAATACCAATGAAAGGACAAGAGATGTGAACTGTTCTCACAGGCAACCTTAACAAGGGCAGTGGGGGGTGGGGTGCAGAGTAGGTTTGAGAAGGAACACGAGGCCCCCTCTGCTCATCTTCCACCTCCACTGGCTGCAAGCTAACCAGCAAGCTCCTGCCAGGCTGTACTGGACTCTGAGAACTAAAAGGAGAATTTAAATGGTTTGTTTTCCGTGTGTGTGTGTGGTGTCAGGGAGGTGGTGCAGGTGAGGGCTGTGGGAAGAGGGTTACTAGTGGAAACAATCAATCTATTGTGATAAGCATGAAAATAGGGCCAGTGCAAGGCTGTATGGAAACATAGGGGAAACAGACAGACCTTTGCCCAGGTCTGTCTGTTCCATGGAGGATGGGGGGAATTTTACACTGAGATTCCCAATGGTTCAATCAACTGCAGAGCCTGAATCTTGCACACATTGTCAGCAAGATGACCATGCCCCAGGGGGCTGAGTCAGGTTCGGGGCAGGTTGGCCCTTTCCAACTCACAGCGAGACTTGGTGGGCAAGAGACCACATTTCTTTCTATCCTTAGGGTTTTAAGTACCAGACTGGCCACATCCTTAGGTTTATGTCCGGCACACACCCTGTGAATGAGGAACAGCAGATCCTTGGAGGCAGCAGGGCACTGGAATGGGCACAGACCTCGGGGCCTGGAGTAAGTCACTTCGTCTCGGAGGCTCGGTTTCTAAACCTGTGACTTGGGGATGATTGCACTTTGGGGTGCCTGGGAAATGATTTAAGATAATGTGTGGAAACCCCTTGTGAACCTGCAGGCTGTGGGTGTGATGGGAAAGTCCTCAGTACTCCATGGAAGCATCAGATCCACTAAGAATTATCAATGGACACCAGAGGGAGGGTCGTTCTTCACGAGTGAAAAATTTTAGGTGTACAAAGTGATCAGCATTTCTTTCCACTTGTCCCACATTGTTCTGTTTTCAATGCATTTAATGTTTGTAAATAGAAACACAACATTGGCTTGATTCTCCCTTCATCCTGCATCCTTATCATCATGCAGCTTGACATCTGTGTCCCCGGTTGCCACCTGCTTGTCCTGAGGACCGCTGCTGCTAGCTTCTCATTGGTGGATCTGAAGGTCCTGGATACTGTTGCCTTGGTGAAATCATAACACTGTGCGTGGGTAAGGGCAGAAGCTTCTCTGATTTATTCTCTGTTCTTAAAAATTGAGGTTATCCCCTGAGGAAGCTCAAAATCAATTATGACTTTCTCTCTCCACCGTTTTATTTTTCTTCAATGTATGCTTCTGTGAGCAAGTAGTGTTCTTGTTTTGATAGTGAATGAACAGGAAAAGGAGGAAAAGCAAACTCTGCTGTGTCCCAGTTGATTTTCCTCTCTCTAGCCCTTCCTGGAATGAAGAGATAAAAATCACAAAGCATGCACTGTAATTTTTCTGAAATCAGGTCTCAGTGCTGAGTGGCAGTGATCCACTCTGAGGGACTTCACTCCAGCCCGACTTTTGTACCTGTCGTGCGGTAGATGTCGTATTCCATTCTGCTTTGTCTTCTGGTGGTGAGCTCCAGGGTGAGGGGAGAGCATGTGATCCCACAGGGTGCAGAGCAGGACTCTCACAATGACAGCTGTGCAGCAAACGTCTGTGCAGTTGAAATACCCTCTGACAGCCGATGGAATCAAAGTTGATTTTGATGTTAGTGTGGCAAAACCCATTCAGGAAAGAAACTTCCCAACTTCCTGATAAAATCACGTAGTATATCCGTAACCTATTCATTAACTCAGAACCCAAATATAAGTTATTTTTGGCAGTGACTATATTACTACTCTCCTCCAGAGGCATATTTAAGAGCTGACCCTATAGATGTTTAATAATATCATACTGTTATTACTGGTGTGATCTTAATGAAGTGCATTTTCCACAGAACTAAATTTCACCTTGAGTATGGATGATTATGTTAATTATAATTTTAGACCAATGTTTCACTGATACAGGAAAATCTATGTTACGGGTGGTTTTTATGAACAAAATAGGGATTACATTTTGCACCTTGTAGGTTAACTTAATGGACAACCATTATTCTAGAATTTATGCAATACATGGGGCAATTTTAACTCTTTAAACCATGGCATGATACAGTTGGGAGAGTGCAGGGAAGTATGCAGAAACTGTCAGCAATAAACAGTGAACTCAGAGAGAGGAGTGAGATAAGGATAAACCAATACAGACAGAATGTCCAGCAATGGCCCCAGCAGGGAAGGTTCTCCACATCTTCTGCAGCAGGGTTGGGAGTATCCTATTTAGAATTTTAGGCTAGAAAAGGACAGTGAAGTTAGAGAGAAGATAAGCATAGCAGAAAGGGAAGAAGGGGTCAGAGAGGCTGGTGAGAACATAGGTCATGGCTATGAAGAGGAGGGCCAACCTAGGGATGCAGGTGGGGTTGGCTATACCTTTTCCTTTGGAAATGGAACTACAGGAGTATCATTAGCCTAGTTTTAAACTCAGAAGGGCCTGAGGCTGGCAGCAGGGGGCAGGAGGGAGACAGATCTCTACTCCTAGACCACTCCAGAGCCAAGCAGAAAAATGCAGCGTGCAGGCTGCTGAGTCAACAGCCACTTAGCATGCGTTGAGTGCCAACTATATGCCAGGCAAACAGTAGTTTGGGGCACAAAAAGGGAAAAATGAATCAGAGGAGGCTGCTTTACACGTTTTTATGCATTTAATGCCCCCAACGACTTTATGAGCCAGGTACTATTCATTATCCTCATTTTCCACAAGAGAAACTCAGGTTTAGAAAGGTTAAACAGCTTGTCCGAGGCTACACAATACTTGATGTATTGTATCTTATTTTTGTGTATGAACTTGTCTCAGTCATGGTGTCCAGTTGTTTGGTCAAACACCAGTCTAGATGTTGCTGTGCTAGTATTTTTTGGATGTGATTAACATCTAAACCAGTAGACTTTGAGAAAAGCAGATTACCCTCCATTATGTGGGTGGGCCTCATCCAATCAGTTGAAGGCCTTAAGAGCAAAGATTGAAGTTCCCTGAAATAGAAAAAAACTCTCCTCAAGACTGCAACAGAGAAACCTGCCAGTTTCCAGCCTGCTGCCCTGTGGAATTTGGACTCAAGACTGCAACATCAACACTTACCTGAATTTCCATCCTAATGGGGCTTGTCCTATGGATTTTGGACTTGCCAGCCCCAACAGTTGCATGAGCCAATTCCTTAAAATAAATTTCTCTCTCTCTCCGTATATGTATATGTGTGTATGTATATGTGTGTGTATGTATATAGATATATATCATATAAATATATATCTATTTTTTTGTTTATTTGTTAGTGCCGTCAAGTGGATTCTGACTCCTAGCAACCCTGTGTACAGCAGAGTGGAACTCTGCCCAGTCTTTTTGTGCCATCCTCTCACCTTCCAGTGTTATGTCAGACAATGCTCTGCTGCTATTCAAAGGGTTTTCATGGCCAATTTTTTCAGAGGTGGGTGGCCAATTCCTTCTTCCTAGTCTGGAAGCTCCACTGAAACCTGTCCACCATTGGTGACCCTGCTGATATTTGAAATACTGGTGGCATAGCTTTCAGCACCACAGCAACACGCAGCAGCCACAGTATGACAACTGCCAAGTGGGTGGCGTGGTTCCCTGATCAGGAAACAAAGTTGGACTGAGGGGATGAGAGCGCCAAATCTTAACTGCTAGACCACCTATATCTCTATCTCTATCTCTACCTCTCTCTATCTCTATCTCTATCTCTGTCTATCTCTATCTCTATCTCTATCTATCTCTATCTCTATCTCTATCTCTATCTCTATCTCTATCTCTATCTCTATATCTCTATATCTATATCTATATCTATATCTATGTATCCCGTATCTGTATCTATCCGTCCCTTTCTCCTTACTGAAAACAAGAAGTAGAAGAGACAAGAAACAGAAATCATCTCTTTGACAAACCCCAGAGGCAACTATAGTCCAGGATCCTGTGCCAGGAAGGACTGTGATCAGTGGGGGCCAACCTCAGCCTGCTGGAGAGGGCTGGCAGGATGTCATGGTCTCCACCCCTGAACCACCGACCCAGCCTCAGCCAGAGAGAGCCTCCTGGCCCTGCCAGAGGAGCTGCCATCGCAGGGAACCCAGCCCTCCCAGGTCAGGCTCGGGGACCTCTGAGAGCTTTGCCCCGAGACTACATGGTTCTCCACGCAGCCATTAAAAGGACAGAAAGCAGGATGTGTACTGTCTAAGTGAATAGACTGTGAAAATGGGGCCCCAAATACATATTTACATTAATATGCCTGATGAATGGTAAAATCCATTAGATATGCTAATTAAACACAGTAAATGTTGGCTTGTGCACTTTTCTACAATACTTACTAATTATCATAACTTAGTTCTTTATAAGCAAAACATAAGTAAATCGAAGAAAACTAGTGGTTTGCACCATGCCTTTTGGAGGGGGGAAGTACATTGAACGGAGTAGGAAGCATTTCAATGGTTGCTTTGAGTGCTCGGTTTATTCAAATCCTTCCTATTAGAGAGTCTGTATCTGCAAGAAATGACCACGAAGGCTTACCGCAGTTCAAGTTTTATTCTAGCCCATAACACACGTAATTTGTGAGCCAAAAAAGCAGATGAAGGCCACTCATATTTGAGCAACTCCAGAATGTCCGATAAGGAGTTGAGTATTGAAGGGTATTTTGGGGGGGGGGCATTAGAACACATTTGAGGGCATCACCGCACAATTCTTGACCCCCTATTCAGATTTTAGGATTTTACTGCTGAAGCGCATAGTTATCTGGGATGCGCTGAATGAGCAGCATCAGCCTGTTTGGGGCTCCAACAAAGAACGAAAACTAAGGACAGTCTGGTGCACACTTCAATAGCATCAACAGCCTGCAATAAAATGGTGCTCTCCAAGTACCATTCCTTTCATACTGTGGAACAAGCCAAGGAGTCACACAGGGGCCTGGGCACGTCCTGGAAAACGTGGACATCAGGAAAATGATCTGTAAATGGCCAGAGGACACACTGGAACGAGAACTACATGAGGAGGAAGAAAATGAAAAGTAGAAAATAGGACTTTTTAAAGGTTGCAAAAACACTGAGAATGTTAACATACTTGTGAAATAATCGAAGGCTTTGTTCCTGATCCTCAGTCTCCAGGGCATCGCTAGCTTCAGGCGGAGTTCCAGTCCTTCCTTCTTCTTCTGCTGCAGGTGCATCTTGTAAGATCCTATGGGTTTGCTCTGTATTTTAATATAAACAGGTATCACCGTTCTGGCAAGAAGCTCACCATTTGTTGCAACTCTTCTCTAAAGTTGTATGTTGCTGGAGATTTGGCTATTCCAAATTGTGTATAAAAGGATGAAAATTATTCACTTCACATTTTTTCTAAAGAAACATCCATTAATTCATTGAAAAATGGGTCATTACAAGTCATGCAAAATAAATAATTGCTCGTTTTGGCTAGGAATAGAGTGGCAGTTTTTCAAAAGTGCATGTTGGTATTTTTCTTGTTATGGGGTTGGAGAGAAATATATGTATTTCTTTGCAATATAGAAAAATGGGTTTCATGGTAATAGGGGAAGAAGGAAAAGGAGGAACCGGAATCCCTTTCAAAAGTGACTTCTTTCTGAACTGCTGACCAATGATGTGCATGACCTTCCCGACCTTGGGTTTGGGTTTGAGTTTGGTCTCGCTTGGGTTTGGGAGCCAGAGTCACAGGGAGGTTCTGCCGGCTTTTAACACTCACCAGTAAAACTCATTTTCTTCCTCCCCAAGACCTGACCATGATTTCTGTCTTGTTTGGGCCAGCACCTTCCCCACACTCGATCAAAACCTCTGAGACTTTGTTCCCCATGAGCCTCTTCTCCCCACCTCCCACCAGGCACAAAAGACAATCTTCCCTAGCAAAGAGCTGATGGCACCCCAATTAAAACCTTCTGTGGGGCCCCTTCAGCATCCAAAGTCCACGCCACCAACCTCTTGGCCCACCCCCTGCCCCGCACTGCCCCTTGCCCTCATGTACACCTCCTGTCATGTCCCTCTCCTCCTCGAGCTCCTGGAGGGCAGTCCCCATCCTATCCATCCGTGTGTGCCCAGGGCTGGGTCCTGAACCTGTGAGGTGCAGACATATTGTGACCTGTGCAGTCACATCAAATTGCATCGTTGTGGAAAGACTCACCTCAAGAGACGGGCTGTGGGAGAGGATGGCTTTGGCTCCTCTCTCCCTGAGCTCTCTTTGTAGGCTCACACTGAAATTCTCCTTCCAGCTAGATCTTGCCTCCTCCCAATGGGTCAGGGGCAGGAACAAGAGAAATGCAGTGGCCACCGTAAGGAGTGGGCACTGCCATAGGGATGAGCCTCTTGCCCCGATGTCGTGGTTTTTCCCTTATAATTAGGGATGTTGGGCACTCTTTGCATCCTTGTTGGCACAAGTGACCTTCTGTAACAACCCGTGTTGTCCACAAACAACATTAAAATGTGGGCATAAAACTTGAGACACTATAGTGCTCCTGGGCTCTGTGATCTCACTAGCTGGTGATACTGAATGAAATGCAATGACTCTTGCCCCTACCTTTATACAGATTAGATCATTTGCCTTCCGCAGAGAGCTCCAAGTATAACTGTTCACCTAGAGCCTTTCTAGTTCTGTCGTTCTGGGATGTGTTTATTAGCATGTATTTCTAATGATGGCAGCCGGCCCTTTTTGTGTTGTCAGAACTGCAAAGCCTCCCCCACATTTACACGAGTTGATTCTCTGCCAACAGTGAGAGGAAATGGATTTCCTCCTGAAGGTGGTTGTCATTACAGTTTATCATAAAGCAGCCCCTTCTGGGGCGTCCAAAAAGGACGAGGCCCATGGAGCACAGGGGGGTCACCCCATGCTGGAGGAAAGCGAGCCTTTGCAAAGAACTCGCTTAGCAGCCCAGAATTCTACCTAGGGAATCACCTACAAAAGTTAGTTTAAAACTCTAAATTCTCACCATTGATATGACATTCGGGTAGCAAAAGAACTGGAACATTTTAGAATGTTATTTTTCAAAAATAATGTCTCCAGTTAAATTTTTATAATGTTATTGCTATATAGATTTTTTACAACTTTTAATTTTGAAGCAGTTTTAGGCTCACACAGAAGTTGTAAAAATAGTACAGAGAGTTCCCACGTACCCTTCAGTGATGACATTTTACATAACCCCAGTACAATCATCAAAACCAGGAAATTGATTTTGGCACAATACTAAATTACAGACGTTATTCAGATTGTACTAGTTTTTATATGCACTCATTTTTTTTTGTGGTTGTTGTATAGTTCTATAAAATTTTATCATTGGTATAGATTTGTGTAACCACCACCACAGTAAGATTATTTCTTTTTCAAATCAAATATTTCTAATTTTATTTTTACTTAAGAACATTTTAAAATATGCAGAAAAGTAAAGAAAATAATATAATAGATATCCATGTTTCCAACTCTAGATTTAACAAGTGTTAACATTTTGACACATACACTTGAGAATGTTTTAAAGAGTAAATATTGAAGATATAGCTAAAACCTCACCTGATCCCTTTCCCTCTCCCTCTTCCTTCTCAGCCAAGGTTATTTCTTTACAAGCAAAATTAAGCAGCAAATAAATACACAAACAAAACTCAGTCTGTAGAGTGTGAGCTTTTCTTACCTAAAAAGTTAAATGATTACTATAATAGATGTTCAGGCTATTTTTGACTTATCAGCATTTTAAATTACATTGTAAAAAATATTTATCAAAGTTTTTTTTATGTATAATAGATATTTAATAGCAATAAAAGACTTGAGAATAAAAAAATAAAGCAATGCCTTTGTCTTGTTTACTGTAGTACTCTATAAAATTGTATTGAATTAATAAATGAATGGATGAACAAACACTTCCATGATAAATTTATATTACATTACAGGCTATAAGAATATATTATATGACAGCCTAAAATAGTGTATAAATAAGAAATCATTTATAAATATTCATTTTTACCAACTTGACTTTTTCAATTGATGGACCATTTTACTGAACGTTATGGGGGCTGTGGTATGGGAGTTTACTGTAAGACTATAATTCACAACAGCTGTCCTAAAAACCAAGGATAATTTTTCCATTCAGTCAAATCTTAAAATATATGTGACCGTTGTAAAGTTGGGACCCCTATGGTTCAGCCTTGGAGAAGTGCTACAGGCAAATGAAGACCAACAAGAAAACACTGCTTCAAAATAGCTCAAATTCTTTTGTGCAGTTCTCAAAGACCTGAATGGTTATCCATGTACACAGGCCACAGCATCACAAATAAGAATCTCCTTTGGCCTCTGCCTTCCTCACTCCTACAACTGCCCTAGAACATCTGCTGCCATCACTTTCCCCAAACTCTCCTCCTCTCTCCAGCTCTACGCTGCTTTTCTCTCCCATGCTCACCTTCCCCTCCTCTACTCGTCACTCCTTTTTTATATTGACCGACCCAAACCCTCTCTTAGCAGGAGAGAATCTTTTCTCTGTAGAAGGAAGGAGGTAGGGAACTTGGGAGAAGCAATCATAGGAAAGCTAGGAAAGGAAAACAGCTAAAAAGACTTCTGTGCTAATTTTTAAAAATAATAGCTTTATTGACATATAACACATATATCATAAAATTCATCCTTTTAAAGTGTTACAGTTCAGGGGTTTTTTGTTTTGTTTTGTTTTTTTGGTGAGGAACATTCACCCTGAGCTAATATCTGTGCCAATCTTCCTCTATTTTGCATGTGGGTCACTGCCACAGCACAGCTGATGAGTGGTATAGGTCTGCACCCGGTATCTGAACCCATGAACCTGGGCTGCCAAAGTGGAGCGTGCTGAACTTAACCACTATGCCATAGGGCCAGCCCCAGTTCAGTGGTTTTTAGTATATTCACAGATGTGCTCAATCATCACCAGTATCTAATTTCAGAACATTTTTATCACTCCCAAAAGAAACGCTGTATCCACTGGCAGTCACTCTCTATTCTCCTTACTTCCACCCTCTGGCAACCACTAACCGACTTTGTGTCTCTATGGATTTATCTTCTGGACATTTCATCTGAATGGAATCATACAATACAAGGCATTTTGTGACTGGCTTCTCTCTTTTAGCATGAGGTTTTCAAGGTTCATCCATGTTGTAGCGTGTATCAGGTCTTCATTCGTTTTTATGGCAGAATAATATTCCATCGTATGGATATACCACATTTTCTTTATCCATTCATCAGTTGATGGATATGTGAGTTGTTTCTACTTTTTGGCTACTATAAGTAATGCTGTTGTGGGCATTCTTACATAGGTTTTTTTGTGTGCACACACATTTTCATTTCACTTGGTTGTACACCTAGGAGTGGAATTGCTGGGTCATATGGTAACTCTAACATTTTAAGGAACTATGATTGTTTTTGTGCCTTCACCTGTAGAATGAAAGCTCAGTCCAGCTTCCTTAACCTATTAATATTTTATGCCTTGCACTTGAAAGTTCTCAGTAAAACAAGAAAGGTGCAAATCTTTCTATTAAACCACTGAAATCATCGCCCGGGTTGTATCAGGGGTTATGTAAGGTTTTATTTGGCATCACAGATATTTACTTCTCTATCTTGAGATTTTAGAAAGAAGCATAAGATATTTTTATTAAAATAAAAATTAATGCTACATTGAAGCTTATTATTACGTAGTGTGGCTGGGGTGCCAGATATTTTGCTTAGACCATCATTAAGCTTACCGCTTTTCAGAGCAAACTATATTCTTACCTTGGTAATAAAGGAAAAAGCAGGTGAGCAGGTAAGGACAGAATTCCTCCAGATGAGAGCAGAAAGCACAGAAAGCCTTTGGACCTTTGGAGCAAAGCTTCAGAAAAAAGGACTCCACTCTCTTCCGATAGCAATCTCGAGAGAGGATCTCTTTGTACTCCTTCAAGGAGAACACGCCGTCGTACACCAAGTGTGGGAGCATCCAGCTCACGTTTAATTCCTTCAGTATCTTCTCTTTATAACGCAGCAGTATTTCCGAGAGCTGCTTGCTCCTCTTCTCCTTTTCTCTCTGTGTTGTCGACTCGCAGTGATAGAACCAAGACCTGGCCCCTCTCTCAACCATCTTGGCAGATGTAGAGCCAGTGAAATGCCTCCCTCCTGGGCCTTGCTGCTCTGCGGCCTCCGTGGGCAGTCTCCACACCACACAGGCATCTGGAGGCAGACTCATCCTGCTGTTTGGAGTTCTTATAGATCTGCAGGGAGAAGGGAGGCCTCGGATTAGACCAGCAGTGCTGACCGTCATGGCCTAAGAGGATTGTGCAGCGCTAATTAGCCCCTTGTAGCAGTTAACTTCGAAAGATTAACAAGGGATGCAGGCTGGCTAACTCCTGTTCAATTTAAATTCTTCTTCGCTATTTGCAAACCATACATCTGATAAGGGCTT
Source organism: Diceros bicornis minor (assembly GCF_020826845.1). Lineage (NCBI taxonomy): Eukaryota > Metazoa > Chordata > Mammalia > Perissodactyla > Rhinocerotidae > Diceros > Diceros bicornis. Next base: position 79,912,094 of record NC_080744.1, read on the forward strand.
AATCTCCAAAATATATAAAGAACTCATGCATCTCAACAACAAAAAAACTACCAACCCAATTAAAAAATGGGCAAAAGACCTGAACAGACATTTCTCCAAAGAAGATATACAGATGGCCAACAGACACATGAAAAGATGTTCAAAATCACTAACTATCAGGGAAATGCAAATCAAAACTACAATGAGATATCACCTCACGCCCGTCAGAATGGCTATAATTAACAAGACAGGAAACAACATGTGTTGGAGAGGATGTGGAGAAAAGGGAACTCTCATACACTGCTGGTGGGAGTGCAAACTGGTGCAGCCACTATGGAAAACAGTATGGAGATTCCTCAAAAAATCAAGGATAGAACTACCATATGATCCAGCTATTCCACTGTTGGGTATTTATCCAAAGAACTTGAAAACACCAATTTGCAAAGGTACATGCACCCCTGTGTTCATTGCAGCGTTATTCACAATAGCCAAGACTTGGAAGCAACCTAAGTGCCCGTCAAGGGATGAATGGATAAAGAAGATGTGGTATATATACACAATGGAATACTACTCAGCCATAAGAAACGATGAAATCCAGGCATTTGTGACAACATGGATGGACATTGAGGGTATAATGCAAAGTGAAATAAGTTAGAGGGAGAAGGTCAAATACTGTATGATTTCCTTCATTAAGTAGTAGATAATAACAACAATAAACAAACACATAGGGACAGAGATTGGATTGGTGGTTACCAGGGGGGAAGGGGGGAGGGAGGAGGGCGAAAGGGATAACTCGGCACATGTGTGTGGTGATGGGTTGTAATTAGTATTTGGGTGGTGAACATGATGTAGTCCATGCAGAAATAGAAGTACAATGATGTACACCTGAAATTTTTACAATGTTATAAACCAATGTTACTGCAATAAACAAAAATTAAAAAAAAATAAAATAAATTCTTCTTCACATCCCCAAAAGATCATTTCCCCAGGTGGTCCCCTACATTCCCTCAAATGATTATTTTCAACACTACAGACGTACATGCTCACCATCTGTACCGAATGGTCTCATCATGACGTTGGAAGCTGTATCAGGACCTGTGCTGCTCATCTCCCCCTGGACTTCTCACCACCGCAAATGTGGAGTTAGACACGGTCTTACAGCAAAGCCATGGACAGCAGAGGGGCGTAGCCAAAGCCAGCTGTTGCATGATGGCATTTTGGTTTTAAACTGTCTACTGAGTGCTGTTTCTTAGTAGCATAGTCCCTTTTCTTTTAGAAATTGGAACACTTCTATGTGATTGCTTGGTTAAATGATCCAATCCTGTAAATGACCCCTTTCCCTGGTGTTCACTTAATGAGGCCAGATTAGAAAAAGGGATTATTGTTGGCTCAGGGGAGGCCTCTGCCACAAGTGATGCCTCACTGCGGATTGTGGGATATAATACAATTGCTCCAAGCCAGGCTTCATGTGTCCACCTGCCCGGAACCTCCCAGGTCCTGGAGTCACCTCAGGACACTCCTGTCTGGGTCTGCAGGTGACCACTTCTTCTCTCGCCCATGTCCTGTCTGTCCCAGTCTTCTCCATCTGCCCACAAGTGAATTATGGCATCTGGGTCCTTCTCCCACTCACATCATCCATGTCTTCTCTCTAAGAGTCACCCTAAGTCATTTGCAGGTCACGAGGAATGATTTAAAGCAGCCCAAATGTTTCTTACTTTTTTCCACTTAGGAAACTGATGAAAAGATCTGTTATTGTAATGTTCTTGCCAGTTTGGTTTAGAAGCAATTGGATATTTTTCTACAACATCCAGGTGGAAGATTTATTTTTCAGAAACCAAAACTCCCTGTGGTGGTAACCGCAATACAAGACTTTTCCTGCTTTTGCTTCTGACCTCATGTGTGACCGTGAGAAAATCACTTTATGTCACCATACTCCATTGTGTTAACCATGCATTTCTGATGTTTTGACATCTTGGGGTCTTGCTGACCCTGGAGAGACTCACCCTCCCAGAGCTAGCTAATTCCTCGAGGTAGCAAACCACTCACCTGCAAGCGTGACTTTCATATGCAAGCCAACCAATCCAGAGACCACAGCCCAACCACCTCATTTATGGGGGTCTCACACTTGGGCCCACTATCCTTCTGCCCTAATCACCCCAGGGCCAGGTACAGACAACTAGGCACAGCGCCTAAGCCCCAGAGCCCACTCAAGTTATTCAAACTAGCCAAACCTAAGCCCGCTTACCCAGCCTCAGCTGTTCCTTCTTGTGGAACCACAGTAAAGGCTCTTGCCCACATTTCCCCCTCACTCCCTCTGCCTCCTGACTGACCCCGGTGCTTCCCTGTGTGGCCCCTAGTGGTGTGACCTGCCCCCTCCTCTTGAGAACTATGAGTAACAAACTACCTCTTCAACGGCAGTCGTGCCCTGACCTGATGGCCTCACCATACCTGAAAAGCAATAAACCCTACATTTTAAAACGTCCATTGAAAGTACAAACCTGGGGCTGGGCTGGGACAACATTGTGAAGCCCTTTGAGCCTCGTGAAGAACTGGGACAGGAAGTCACAGAATCCCCACTGCTTTCTTCAGTGCCAGCAATTAGGGTAAATGTACTGGACCTTCTGAGGGAAATAGTGCCATCTCGTGATATTTTGTAGTCTCTCTGGCCATATTTTTTTCTTTTTCTTTTTAAATAAGCTTTATTTTTTTAGAGCAGTTTTAGGTTCACAGCAAGGTTGAACAGAAAATACAGAGAGTTCCCATATACCCCCTGCCCCTACAAACTCACAGCCTCCCCTATTATCAACATTCCCCACCAGAGTAGTACATTTGTTACAATTATGAACCTAATTGACACATCTTTATCGTCCAGTCCATAGCTTACCTTAGGGTTCACTCTTGGTGTTGTGCATTCTATGGGTTTGGACAAATGTGTAAGGACATGTATCTCCCATGATGGTATCATACAGAGTGTTTTCACTGCCCTGAAAATCTCCTGTGCTCCACCTATTCATCAGGGCCCCTGCGACTCCAACAACTGGCACCCTCTGATCTTTTTACTGTCTCCAAATTTTTGTCTCAGGCCATTTTTACTCTAAGATTTTCTTTATTTGGATGCCCGCTTTGTGCTGGTGCATGATATAGAATCATGGTGAGTAAGGCAGATAGCCCCCCTACCCTGGAGATGAGGTGCGGGTAGGGATAGACGGTAGGGATAGAAAAAAGTCAGGTGGGCAAACAAATAAAATAATTACAATACAGCTGAAAAACATGCTGAGAGGAAATGGAGGGTAAGGCTACCTTAAATAGAGTGGCGAGGTGGTACATAAGCCCAAACTGCCAGGATGAAAAGAAATCAGATATTAAGAGTGGACGGAAGATGTCACCAAGCAGAGGCTCAGAAGGTGTGAAATCCCAGAGGCAGGAAGGAGTGGGATGTATTTGGGCATCTGAGGGCTCCACAAACCAGCACATGGTGTCGGAGGGTGTGTGGTCGTGGGATAATGTTGGAGAGGCCATCAGGAGCTCCATCTTGCTGGCCTGGTAGGTCCTGATAAGGAATTTGGATTTTGCTCTGCAGTAGAAAGCTCCTGAAGGCTTTACTGGGGCGGGGGAGCGATATAAACTGACAGATGTTTTGAGAACTGATATTAATTGTCAGAAGCCTCATGTTTGAGGCTGTTAACATTTTACCCTTTGCTTTATCATTTATTCTCTTTCTCTCTATAATTTTTTTCTGAACTATTTTGACATAAATTATGTACAAGATGACCTCCTACCCCTAGATACTTCATCTTGTTTTTACTAAGAATGGAGATATTCTCTTATACAGCTTTAGAACAATTATCAACTCCATGAAGTCACATTAACATAATATGATATTAGATATTTTTTCTAATATACCATTCCATTTCCAATTTTGTCTGGTTGATCTAATAGTGTCCTTTATGGCTTTTTTAAATTTGAAGTCAGATATTGGATTTAGTTGTCATGACTCTTGAGCCTCCTTTAATCTAGAATATTTCTACAGACTTTATAGTTTATGATATCAACATTTTTGAAGAAAACAATTCCTCCCTCTTCCATCTTTTAAAAAAATCGTATTCCTCATTTTATGCTTGCCTAATGTTTCCTTGTGATTAGATTGGGGTTATGCATTGGGGGTATGAATCTGCATGGGTGATATTCTGCCTTCTGCAGAATATTACGTCTGTAGGTACACAATGCCCACCTGTTCCTCAGAGGTGATGTTAATTTTGATTGCCCGATCAAGGTATTGCCTGATGTCTCGAAGGTACAAGTACTTTTTTTTCTCTCTTGCAGCTAATCAATAGTCTGTAGGGAGACACTTTATGACCATGTAAATATTCTGCTGCTTCTCAAAACTGGTCCCTAGATGGTTCTTGCCTGATCCAATCTTTACTGTGATGGTGGCAAACTGACAATTTTCTAGTTCCACCTTTACCTCTGCATTTACCATTTAGCCCTATTTTCTGTATGGATTCATGAATTCCTATATTTTTCAGTGGTTTGTCGTTCATTACTGTACTTAACTGTTTTTTGTGTTCAATTGGTCCCAGATTAGGCTAGTGGGAGCCCCTCCAAGCTGTTTCCCATGTCCTTGTGACATATTCCCATCATTTTAGGGCGGTGGTGAGCACTTGCTTACTTTCCAGCAAAACAAGGTGCTCCAGGCTTTTCTTGAACCTCCATGCCCCAGCCCTGGAATCAGCCCTTTCTTCCAGGAACCTTGGTTCCTTTAGTGAGGAACGGTATCAGAGCTCAAGACCTTGATGCTAGGGGTGCTCATTGCTACCGGGTATATTTGCTTTTTGACTCTTTCAGCATACAGAATAGGAAATATATGCATGGATATACACATGCACATACATGTGTATGTATACATACATGTGCACACAGACAAACATATTCACATATATTTTAATGAGTTCATACTGATCCCTCCAATTCCAATCTATTCCCATAGGGCTGTTTCCTGCCTTCCCCCACTCCCTATTCATCTCTCTCTTCTACAATGAGAACCCTAGTTCCCAATAACATCAACACATTTACTCATTGCTCCATCTTATTGTCTTGACATGATTGCAGCCATGTTTGGCCGTTCCATTAACCTACAGCCACCAGCACACAAAGAAATATAAAGCTGCTTTCTGTGTGGTGGGAACTGGCATTTTTCCTGGGAACTGGCCTTTCTCCCACGGAGATAGTTGCAATTTGTAACATCTCAAGGTCCTTTGGGCGTCGTAGCCTGGGACAGACTGGCCATCTGTGCTGGGCTGGGATGATAACCAGGGAAAACAATGCACGTACACAGCTCCTGGGCTGGGACAATAGCCAGGAGGCTCGGTGTATGTATGCCACTGATAACCATTTGTGCATGGGAACACTGAAAGCTTGCTCTGTAAACTCTGTAACTGTTTACTCTGGAAACTACCGATGCTATATAAACTGCTGGAGATTGAGGACTGGTGAGAGTTCCACCTGTGGAAGGGACGCTTTGCTCCGGATGTGTGATTCCCGCCCAGCCATATCAATTGAAAGGACTCTCCCGGCAGTGGCGTGTGTATGTTTTGAGTACCTGATCTGATGTGTTCTCTTTTTGGTCAATATGGTATTTCTCTTTCCACTTGTCATTGATTTGTGTCATTTCCCTTCAGTCGATGTGGATGTTTCCCTTTCCAATCCATCTGATGTTTTTCCCTCTTATTATATGATCTATTCAAGTCTGCTGTTATCTCAGCCACTGTGGATGTTTTCCCTTTCCAGTCGAGCTGATGTTTTTCCCTCTTAATATTTGACCTATTTGGATCTGTTTGTGGACTATCGCCTTTACTCTCCTCTATATAATAAAATATACCTTCAGTCCATTTGTTTGGAGTGGAAAGTTTCTTTTACGTCTCCGATCGAATCCCCTGAACCTCTCATAACACCTATAACACAAAAGGTTATAAAAGTTCAAAAGTTGTTTCAGAATTCCTTCGCCCATACCACTACAAGAAACAAACCTTAAGAGTTCAGTATTTGTTCAAAATTCTTCCCCCACCTTACTCTACCCTGGCCAAGACTGAGGATATGTAGTTATTCATTCTTTCTTTTTTAACCCTCTTCAGTTTGGTTATGGAATTCATTTAAATTATATCCAGTTTATTTGTTTCAAATTGCTTCCAATTTAAGCTTCCTCCTTCCCATTTCTATTGATTTAATTTTCGTTTTTGAATACGTACAATATTTTTATACCTTCAAAAGTCAAAACTATACAAAAAGATACACCCAGAGAAGCAGCATTTCCTCCCATCTCCCTCCTACTCCATCTCCCAACCCCTTAGATACCCAATTTCATAGTTTTCTAGTTTATCCTTCTTCTGTTTCTTTTTGTGATGATATGCAGATATATGCATGTTTTCTTATTTTCTCTTCTTTCTTACACAAAATGTAGCATACTATACATGCTCTTTTGAATTTTGTTGTTTTTTTTTTCATTTCATAATATCTACTGGGAATCGCTCCATGTCAGTTATTAGAGCTCCTCCTAATTCTTTTTTAACAACTGTATATTACTTCATTGTGTTTATGTGCCATAGTTTATTGAAACAATCTCCTATGCAGTATGCTACAATTACAAATATTTTTTGTGCATATGCATTTTGTATCCTTGGCAACGTATCCTCAGAATAAATTTCTAGAAGTGGCATTTCTGGGGTGAAGGATAGATGTACATGTAGTTTTATTAGAAATTGTCATAATCCCTTCCATGGTGGTTCTATGAGTCTGTACTCCTGCCAGCAATGTATGAGTGCCTGTGTCTCCATAGCCTCACCAGCAGTGAACTGTCAAACTTTTGAAGTTTTTTAATTTAATGGGTGAGAAATAGTATCCTAACATAGTTTGAATTTACATTTTTCTTATCAGTAGTAAAATTAAATATCTTTAATGTTTAAGGTCCATTTTTCTATTTCTTTTTGTAAGTTATGTCTTTAGCCCATTTTCTATGGGATTTTTGGTCTTTTTTTCCTACCAATTTTTAAAGTCTTCATAAATTTTGGAGATGAGTCTTTTATCTGTGATGTACATTGAGAATATTTTCTCCCAGTTTGTCATGTTTTTTGACTGACTTACAGTGATTTTTGTAAATTTTTAAGTAGTCAATTGTATCCATCCTTTTTCTTTGCGTTGTCTCTGGATCTTGAGGCACAGTTAGAAAGTCTTTGCCTACACCAAGCTTAAAGAGGAATTCACCTCTGTTTTCTTCCAGTACTTGTATAGTTCTAATTTTTACACTTAGATCTCTCATTCATTGCAAGTTTATTCTTGTGTATGATGTAAGGAATGGGTCCCACTTCATCTTTTTCCTAATGGTCATTGAGCTGTCCTTATATCACTCATTAAAATCCCTAAATCATTTTTTAAAAAGACTATAATTGCCCCAGTTACTTAAGATACTACCTTGATCATCTACTAGATTTTTATAGGAGGTTGGGTCTATTTTTGGACTATCTGTTCTATCCTGTAGATATGTCTGTCTGTTCATGCACCAGGTCCATATTCTTAATTATATAGCCTTTGTAGTATGTTTTAATATCTAGTAGGGCTAGTCTCTCCTTATGGCTCTTTCTTTTCAGCGTTTCCCTAACTATTATTATGTGTTTATTTTTCTATGTGAAATTTAGTATCAGCCTTTCTAGTTTCATAAAAAAGCTCATTGGAATTTTTATTGGGATCACATTAAATTTCTAAATACACTTAGGGAAGGCTGACGTCCAAAGGACGTTGAGATATCCTAACCAAGAACAAGGATGTTTTTCATTAGTTCAAGTCTACCTCTGTGACTTTTAGAAGCATTTTAAGGTTTTCTTTTTTTTTTTTTGGTGAGGAGATCAGCCCTGTGCTAACATCTGCCGATCCTCCTCTTTTTTTGCTGAGGAAGACTGGCCCTGGGCTAACATCTGTGCCCATCTTCCTCCACTTTATATGGGACGCCGCCACAGCATGGCCTGCCAAGCAGTGCGTCGGTGTGCGCCCGGAATCCGAACTGGCGAACCCCAGGCCACCGCAGTAGAGCACCCGCACTTAACTCCTTGCGCCACTGGGCCCGCCCCTAAGGTTTTCTTCACATAACTTTTGAATATTTCTTGCTGGCTTATTTCTAGTATTTTATCTTAATTGTTCTTACTGTAAATGGGCTTCTCATATTCATTATATCTACTAACTGGTTATTACTTATGCATTATTGATTTGTGCATATTAGTTTTATACACTGCTGTCTTGATGAATTCTTTTATTTTTTGTGTTAGTTTTATCATTGATAAAATTATTATGCTTAGTGAAAGAAGCCAAGCAAAAGGAGTACATATTGTATGATTCCATTTACAGGCATACCTCATTTTATTGTACTTCACAGATATTGCCTTTTTTACAAATTGTAGTTGGTGGCAACCCTGTGCTGAGTAAGTCTATTGGCGCCATTTTTCCAACAGCATATGCTCACTTTGTGTCTCTGTGTCACATTTTGGTAATTCCACAATATTTCAAACTTTTTCATTGTTGTTATATTTGTTACGGTGATCTGTGTTCAGTGATCTTTGACGCTACTATTCTAATTGTTTTGGGGCTCCATGAGCCATGCCCATATAAGACAGTGAACTGAATTCATAAATGTTGTGTGTGTTCAGACTGCTCCACTGACTGGCTGTTTCCCTAGCTTTCTCCCTCTCTTTGGGCCTCCGTGTTCCCTGAGAAACAACAATATTGAAATTAGGCCAATAATAACCCTACAATGGCCTCTAAGCGTTCAAGTGAAAGGAAGAGTCGCATGTCTCTCACTTTAAATCAAAAGCTAGAAATGATGAAGCTTAGTGAGGAAGGCATGTGGAAAGCTGAGACAGGCTGAAAGCTAGGCCTCTTGTGCCAAACAGTTAGCCAAGTCGTGAATGCAAAGAAAAAGTTCTTGAAGGAAATTAAAAGTGCTTCTTCAGTGAACACACAAATGATAAGAAAGTGAAACAGCCTTATTGCTGATGTAGAGAAAGTTTTAGTGGTCTGGGTAGAAGATCAAACCAGCCACAACATTCCCTTAAGCCAAAGCCTGATCCAGAGCAAGGCCCTCACTCTTCAGTTCTGTGAAGGCTGAGAGAGGCGAGGAAGCTGCAGAAGAAAAGCTTGAAGACAGCAGAGGTTGGTTCCCGAGGTTTAAGGAAAGAAGCCATCTCCATAACATAAAAGTGCAGAGTGAAGCAGCAAGTGCTGATGTAGAAGCTGCAGCAAGTTATCCAGAAGATCTAGCTAGGATAATTAATGAAGGTGGCTACACTAAAGAACAGATTTTCAGTGTAGATGAAACAGCCTTCTGTTGGAAGATGATGCCACCTAGGACTTTCATAGGTAGAGAAGAGAAGTCAATGCCTGGCTTCAAAGCTTCAAAGGGCAGACTGACTCTCTTGTTAGGGGCTAATGCAGCTGGTGACTTTAAGCTGAAGCCAATGCTCATCTATCATTCTGAAAATCCTAGGGCCCTTCAGAATTATGCTAAATCTACTCTGCCTGTGCACTGTAAATGGAACAACAAAGCCTGGATGACAGCACATCTGTTTACAATGTGGTTCACTGAATATTTTAAGCCCACTGTTGAGACCTACTGCTCAGAAAAAAAGATTCCTTTCAAAATATTATCGCTCATTGACAATGCACCTGGTCACCCAAGAGCTCTGATGGAGAAGCACAATGAGATTAATGTTGTTTTCATGCCTGTTTTCACCATATCTATTCTGCAGCCCATGGATCAAGGAGAACTTTCGACTTTCAAGTCTTATTACGTATTTAAGAAACATTTCTTAAGGCTATAGCTGCCTTAGATAGAGATTCCTCTGTTGGATCTGGGCAAAGTAAATCCAATATCTTCTGGAAAGGATTCACCATCTAGATGCCATTAAGAACATTTGTGATTCATGGGAAGAGGTCAAAATATCAACATTAACAGGAGTTTGGAATAAGTTGATTCCAAACCTCATGGATGACTTCGAGGGGTTCAAGACTTGCTATGTGGTGGAAATAGCAAGAGAACTAGAATTTCAAGTGGATCCTGAAGATGTGACTGGATTGCTGCCATCTCATGACAAAACTTTAACAGATGAGGAGTTGTTTCTTATGGATGAGCAAAGAAAGTGGTTTCTTTGAGATGGAATCTACTCCTAGTGAAGACGCTATGAAGATTGTTGAAATGACAACAAAGGATTTAGAATATTATATAAACTTAGTCGATAAAACAGCAGCAGGGTTTGAGAGAACTGACTCTAATTGTGAAAGAAGTTGTACTGTGGGTAAAATGGTATCAAACAGCATTGCATGTACGGAGAAATTGTTCGTGAAAGGAAGTCCATTGATGTGGTAAACTTCATTGTTGTCTTATTTTAAGAAATTGTCACAGCCACCCTGACCTTCAGCAACCACTACCCCAGTTGTGGTTGAGCAGCCATCAACATCAAGGCAACACCCTCCACGAGCAAAAAGATTATGACTCACTGAAGCCTCAGATGATGGTTAGCATATTTTAGCAATAATTTATTTTTTAATTAAGGTATGTACATTGTTTTTTAGACATAATGTTATTGCATACTTAATAGACTACAGTATAGTATAAACATAACTTATACGCACTGGGAAACCAAAAAATTTGTGTGATTCACTTTATTGCGATATGTGCTTTACTGTGGTGGTGTGGAATGGAACCTGCAATATCTTCGACGTATGCCTGTATGGAAAACTCTGGAAAATGCAAACAAACCTATAGTGACAGAAAGCAGATCACTGGTTGCCTGGGGATTGGGGGTGGGTGGCCAAGAGAGATAAATTACAAAGGAGCCCAAGGAAACTTCTAGGGGGCCTAAGTGGGGCCACAGCATTTGACAATACATAGGTCATGGCAGAACAGGAGGAGCAGAAACCAACTGGCAGCAGATTGAGAAGGCTGGGGCTGGCCCCGAGCTGTAGTGGTTGAGTTGGGCAAGCTCTGCTTTGGCAGCCTGAGGCTGAGGGTTGCAGGCCAGGTCCCAGGGGCGGACCTATACCTCTCGGCAGCCATGCTGCGGGGTGGTGACCCACAAAAAATAGAGGAGGGTTGGCACAGATGTTAGCTCAGGGTGAATCTTCCTCAACAACAACAGCAACAACAAAAAAGAATGTGGAGCCAGTGAGTCTCTATGACTCTGTCCAGAAGCTCATCAGGGAAGGGAATAACAAAAATACAGTGGTATCAATGTCATACTTTATGGAACCTCCTCCTGGGAGCTGTTTGTGATTCCAGTTAGCTTAAGCCAATTAGCTTGTCCCCCCTCAGCTCCTTCTGGCATGCTGATTCTGCTCCTCAAGTGGCCTTCATCCACCTCTCCACCTTTCTAAAGTCTGCTAACCTTTATTTTCCAGAGTAACTGCTCCATTTCTCAACTGCATCAGTCCAAATCAAGCTGTCCTATTTTGGAACTCTGATAGCATCTATTATTTGTACCTTGTCATATGACATGTTCAGTTAAATTTTACCAAAGTTGAAAGGCACCATAGCGTTAAGCGCCTGGACACTGGCATCAGATTATCTCTTTGAATTTCAGCTCTGTCCTGCAGTAACTATGTGACCTCTGTCAAGTCACTTAGCCTCTCTGAGCTTCAGTTTCTCCATCTATAAGCGGGTATAATAATAGCATTTCTTGCAATAAGTATTAAAGGAGTTAATATTTGTAAAGAGCTTAAACAGTGTGTGCTACATCCAAGCCCCAAGAATGTTAATTAAAATCGATTTGTGTTCCTACTACAGGAAGGTTGTGCTCCCGGTTATGAAGGCTACAGAGAAGGTTGTGGCATTTGTTCTACCCTCAAGGAGCTAGCAATCTCATGCCAATTAGATTTAAATTTTTGTAGAGATCTGTGCGCCCTGGCCCAGCGACCTCTGCACTTGGGCAGCCTTGGTATGAAGGCCAAAAAAGGTCGATTCGCAATGGCCACTTTTCGGAATCTGGTTGCAAGGTGAAGAAATGTTGACTGGCAGAAATCGCGACGGGAAACACAGGAGCCAATGTGGACGGGAGATGTCAGCCTGCTCAAGGTTTTGGACGATTTGCGTTTGAACCGACGAACGGCGACATGCTGGTAGCCTTGGAGGCACTGTGAGCCTTTTCAGGCCCCATGCCAATCTCCAAGCCTGGGCCACCCAGCGTCCCCGCACCCAGGCACCCCCCACCGCCTCCGTGCTCCCCACCTCGGCCCCGCCTCTCGCACTGCGCAGACAGCGGCCCCGCCCCACTTCTCCCGGGGGCCCCGCCACCATTAGTTTGCATAGCTGCGCCCCGCCCCGCCCCCTGCAGTGTGCCTGGCAGCTGCCTGGCCGTCCCCGCTGTCGCCGCCGCCGCTCCCACCCTGGTGCGCGGCGTCGGGGCCCCGAGCCAGGCGAGCGCCATGGCGGCCGAGGCCCTGGCGGCCGAGGCCGTGGCTTCGCGCCTGGAGCGGCAGGAGGAGGACATCCGCTGGCTGTGGGCGGAGGTCCAGCGCCTGAGGGACGAGCTGCTGAACGCGCCCGACCGGTGCCAGGCCGAGGGGCCGTGCCTCACGCGGGAGGTGGCGCAGCTCCGGGCCGAGAACCGCGACCTGCGCCACCGCCTGTACCGCCTGCGGCTGTGCCTGGCCGAGGAGCTGAGCCACCAGGCGAAGCTGGAGAGCGCGGCGCGGGCCGCGGCGGCGCGGGAGGAGGCCGGGCGCGCGGCTGCCGGCGCGCAGGTAACGGGGCGGCGGCCTCCCTGCGGGGGACGCGGGCGGCGCCTCGCGGAGCCCCGGGCTCGGTGAGCGGCCGTGCCCACGGAGCGGTTTTCCGCTCTGCAAGGCCGGGTGCGGCTGCGGGCGGTGCCCCGCGGGGTGTGCCCGCCCTGCCCCCCAGTGGCCTGCAGGGCGTGCGGCTCCCGGAGCCCTGCCCTGTGCTCTTGCTGGGGCCCGGGAGCCAGGGAGGAGCCTGCACACCCCGGGACCCTGCGTTTCCAGCGATCGCCAGATGGACCGGATGGTGGAAGTGCTCAGCGCTTCCAGTGAATTGCCTGCCACACAATTTCTTCAGTACCAGAAATAATATTTTCCTTTGTTTGAAAAAAATGCTGGAGTGTTTAGGACCCACTCTTCTTTCCTTGGGCGGGATGACCAACAGCTGTGTGTATGAACCCTTCCATTTCCGTTAATGAATCCCTGGTTCTGAGCCGTTTATGACAGGTGGTTTTTGTTTTTGTTTTGTTGGCTTCTTTTGATGGCCTGTCTTGAGATCTGTGTCTTTAACATTATTATTTAGTAGAGTTTTAATGTTTTGGTTCGTTTAATGACACACTGTCTTCCTGTCACATAATACAGTTTCTACGTTCTGAAGGCTTTCTCAGACTGGGGTGTTCTTCGTTCTTTACCCAGGGTAACTGTGGTGCCCTAGCAACAGTCATGAAATAGTGCGTTTAAAGTCTCTGGCAGCAGCTACACAACCATTTTCTAGTGACATTATTTGTTTAAAAGTTTAGGGGGAAAAAACTTTAAAGAGCAAAATATATTATGTGCTTAGCAAGAATGTGTGAAAATGCACAGACAGGAAGGACTGAACCCCAGAGAACGACTTGCCAGTTCAGGGTTGTAGGCGGTGGGCAGGAGAGCGCAGCTATGAGCCTCTAGACATGGGACACTTGCTGCCAGCTGGCATGCCCCCTCCTTCCTCAGGTTTCAGATGTGTTGCTCTTTCCTGTCTTTAGTATAAGTCGTTTATAATTTACCTTTATTTCTCAGCCTCCTTCTAGTCAAAGCCAAGAAAAGGACATTAAAAAGAAGAAGGAAATCGGGCCTGACAGTGAGGTAAGTCGTTGCTATGGAAATAATATAAAATATTACCTGGAATTTAAATATGCTTATTTCGTTAACTGCCCAGAGTTTGTAATTAAAACATAATTACTAATAGATTACGACCTAAGCCACAGTAGGACATTGAAAACTTTGTAAGCCTTTGATACAAGATGTCTTAACTTAGAGATGAGCTATAAAGTGCTCCTTAGTCTATTTAAGGTGAGAGAGCAGAGCTCTTTTGTGTTAAGGAAACTGGCTACTTTCCTTTTTTTGTAAATCATTAAAACAACCTGAGAGTATTTATCAGGCTTCAGCATTTGGTAGGAGGAAAGGAGGAATACTTGGCCTCAAAGGGATTAGTCTGATTGAGGAGTTCAGACAAACGCAAAGTGGTTTAGAAACCACTAGAGAACAAAGTTGGATGGTATGTAAGGGCTGAATTGTGTGACTCTGCGTACATGTGTGCTAAACACGTGGAGAAAGGAGAGGCCAGTGGCTGTGGTAGTTAGAAGAGGTGGGCTTTGAGCTGGACCCTGAGAGCTAGGAAGGAGTCAGATCACTGGAGAGGAGTTTTCCAGGGGTGAGAGTGAAAAGTCGAGTGATGGAGACTAGTGCTGGAAAGAACCCTGGGCATCCTGAGAAGGGGCTGAAACTAACTGAGGGCTGAGCAATTAGGAAAAAGTGGGCTGTGTATGTTAACCTTATGGTATTCTAATGATTTTCAGGTGAAAAATCAACCAAACTTCATAAAGGAAAGATTGAAGCTTTTTGAAATACTGAAGAAGGATCATCAGCTCTTACTTGCCATTTATGAAAAAAAGGGGAATACAAGCAAAGTGATCACAGTCCGAGTGGCTGATGGGAAAACAGTGGAAGGGGAAGCTTGGAAAACAACACCTTATCAAGTGGCTGCTGAAATTAGGTAAACCGTAGTTTGGAGAAAGTGTTCAGTATTAAGTATTGCGCCAGAGCTTAGTGAAATGTGTTCTTAGGGACTGCTGAAATATTTTTTTCTTACTCGGTTGAATAAATTACATGTAATTCGTTAATTGTTTCCGTCTGGCTTCTAAAGAGGCCATTTAATAAGTAATGGACTATCAGAACACAATGTCTTCCTCTTTAAAAGGTCCAAATGTTAAAGTTTTAATAAAAATATATAGTAGAGAAAAATGTATAGTCCTTGACAGGCCGCATTATATTGACTTAGTTCATTGTTAAGATATTTCCATGAGATTTTACAGGTCTTTTGCTGGACTTGATTCCAAGCCGTTGTTCCACCAGTAAGTAACCGTAGGTGGTTCTTTGAACCAACTCGGGCAGATCTCTAAAGCTTTCCAACCCTGTTTTCTTACATCTTCAGTGGAAATAATACTTTTCTCGTTTACTTTATGAGGTTGTAAAGATTAAATGAAATACTGTATATGAAAGGTACTCTGAAAATTAAAGTGTCTCTAGAAATGTACAAAAAGGTTATTAATTGTAGATTTAAGATGTATGTGTTAGAGCTATTATCAGCCCTGGAATAAGTACTTTGACCGCCCTAGAAATTAGATACATCAGTGAAGTTACGTTGTTTTGACTAATGTTAATTCCAACGTTAAATACTATTCTATGGAAGCTATAGCTCAAAACTGCCATGTAAATAAACTTTTAATATTTAAGAAGTGAACTTTTGCAACAATTGAAACTCTCAGATTGCCTTTGAAAACTATGGTTAAGTTCGTATTTCTTTTTCTTCCTATCATATCATGCACCCTAAGGCCTCTCCAACCCATTCCCATGTTCTTCATTGTACACTTAGCAATATGCGTTTGCACAGGGTATCAGTTTAAAAACTCTCCCCTCAATTTTAATGACAGAGGGGTTGCAGGAGTGTCTAAAAAGTAAAACTGTCCAAAACTGAAAGATGGGCAAAGCTGTATCAGGCAAACCTGATGAGAAGAAAGCAGTGGCCATAATATTACTGTCAGACAGCAGAATTCAGGGCTGAAATCATCCAGTGGGATACTGAGACTTACTGTAAAAATAGGTGAACAGTATAATCCACAGTGATTATTTGTCATGAGCCTTTATGAGTTAAATAACATAGCATCAAATTAGAAATAGAAAATTACAGAAACTCAGGAGTGGTAGACTTTAACATGGCTTTCTCAGGTTTTGACAGATCTCATAGGCAAAATTAAGATCGTTTGTGTCTGAGTAATGACACTCTAAGGTAGACTTTGTGGCTACTCACCCTCTCTGTGCTCTACAGGCAGAGACACTGCCTTCTCTCTTGGCACCTGTGGTCATGCTTTCGGCTCCCCAGAATCTTCATAAAATGCAGAAACATAGAGTTCACATTCTGTGAGTAAAATGAAATCAGTTTTGAAGTCAGTAAACAGATTAAATGACAACAAGAAAAAATAAAACTTGAAAATAAAAAACAACTCTTTAAAATCACTTGGGTGAAAGGAAATAAAAACAAGCACAGAATTCTTAGAAAATACTTCTAATGAGGAGAATACATTTCAAAATCTATGGCCTGCATCCAGAATGGTGATCAGAAACAGATTTGTAGTGTTGAAGGCTTTTATTATTGAATAAGAAAGAATAAAAAGAATAAGAATTCAACTCAGGCACTTAGAAAGAGAACAATTAAACAATTTAAAAAGTGTGTTAGAGAACAGTATTAACTGAAAAACTATTAGAATAAGAGTCCGGTGAGGTGGCGGGATATAAAATAAAGTTATAAAAAAATAATAGCTTTATTCAGTTATACTGCCTGTTCCCTTGGTTAACTGAGAGCAGATTGCATAGATGATTATTCCTGCTCTGGGGGAGTGTAGGCCTTTCTAAGCAAAACATCTAAGGTAGAAATCATTAAGGAAAAGATGGACAGATTCAAACTGCCCCCAAATTAAACACTTAGGAAAAATGGCCATGTGTACAAATGACATAAAAAGGGAAATGACAGATGTGAGAAAAAGTACCATGTGAAACAAATGATTGCTCTCTAAGTGTTTTTCAAATTAATAGGAAAAAGATGAAAACTTAACAGAGGAAAAGGTAATCTTAGAAATGCAAATGAAAATAATTACATATTATCTATTGATTTGTCAAGGATTTATGGATAATAGTTAATATTGATACAATTTTGAGGAAGTGGTACTGCTGGAGGCAGGATGAATCCATGCACTCTCTTTCAAGCTTTTAAAGCCTTAAAAGTGTGCGAACCATAACCCTTGGACCCAAGAATTCTATCCATAGCCATTTATCTTAAGAAAATACCCCAGTAGAAAAAATGGGCAAAGGACAGTTCATAGTAGTTCATGAAAGAGTAGTTCTCAGAATGTGGTCCCCAAACCAGCAGCATCAGCATCACCTGGGAACTTGTTAGAAAAGCAGATTCTTGGGCCCTGTCCCATACCTCCTGAATCAATTAGCAATCTATGTTTTTACGAAACGGTCTTCTGTGGCAGGCTAACATTTAAGAACAACTGAGTTAGGCTAAACTGCTGTAACAAAGAGACCCCAAGAGACAGTGGCTTAAATAAGGTAGATCTCACATTCTCTCACATAACAGTACAGAGATGACCAGTCCAGGCTGGTGGACATCTCTGGTCCATGCAGTCACTATGGACCCAGGCTCCTTCCGTCTTGTTGATCTGCCATTGCCTAGGTAGGGTTTGTCCATGTCTAGGGGTGGAAGCTGGGTCCCATCCATGGATCCTTGCCTGCCTGCAGGCAAGGGGAAGAACAGCTGAAGAACAAGGATGCTCTGAGGCCAAGACCCCACAGTGGCACACTTTACTTCCACTTGCATCTTGTTAGCTCACATTTAGTCACATGGCCACCCGTAGCTGTAAGGGAGAATGGAAATGTAGCTCCTGCTGGCCAGCCACGTGTCCAGCTAAAGTATTCTCACCATGGAAGAGAGAAGGAATGGTTTAGGTGACGTCTGCCACAGTGTGCCCCTCTGACATCCAGATAATCTGTGAGCACCCTTCTTTCATCATCCCACACGCTCACTCTCTCCCCAAGTGAGACAACTCCAGGTCCCATCAGCTGAAAGCCTGGGATTTCCAAGTGATGTGCAGAACACCCCCATCAGGCTGGCTCCTTGCACTCCAGCAACAAATAAACTAATAGACAAGGCTGCCGATGCCACACATATGTACAGTGGTGGAATAAACACAAGGCAATCACAATTAAAGTGTCTGTTTGGAAAAAAGAAGAAGGAGCGATATGGCAGACAGTGTATAGACGCCATCAGATCCTGCTGGCATGATTGTGAGGCTCACAGCCTGGCAGTGGGTTGTGCTTGGGTCAGCCCATCTGGCCAGCCTTTGTTCTCTGGGAGTAGCTCTCTTGTCCATAGTCCCTGGTGGGTCCTGATTTTGCTCTTTGAAAGGTTCACAGTTGTCCACCATCCTCATTTGCCACATCTGAAGTATGGGGCAGTTTGTCCTCTTGGAGGCTGTGCATCACCAGTTCCTGCTGATGCAGTCAGGGGCTGAGGGCTCCTTTAAGGATCAAACAGTCACAGGTATTTATAAGCTGGGTTCTAGTTTGTTTGGCAGTAGAATTCCCTTAAGCAGTTCTGGTCTGTTTGCTTCTCATCAGTTCCACGTGAAAGTAATCTCACAAAGAATTCTTCTAGACAGACTTCTCCTTTATTCCCTCGCTTTTACACTCGGCTTATTCCTCTCTGCCTCAGTTTAATGGCCTGAGATCATGTGAAACAACAGCTTGTGGGAGGCGGCAGCCTCACTCTAATCCTTGCAGCTGGACAGGTGCCTGTTGTCTGTCTTGATGCGTGGCCTTGGGGAAGGGCTGTCAGTGCCCGTCCTTCCTGCTGTTTTGGACAGAAGATTGTTTCTCCAATCTTGCACAGCCTCACATTTCTGGGCTCTGTGGGTTTTGGACTGCAGGCCACAGGCCAAGAGAGCCTCCCTTGGCAAAGCTCTGTCCCTTTCATCTCTGCTTGCAAACTGGACGAGTCTCACCTGAGCTTATCTCATTTTAGTGGTAGCTTGCTAAAAGCCACAGGTGTTACCCAGTGGATATCAGCGTTCTGCCTTTTTATAACTGCTTCCTCATGTGCTATAGGCATTGTAAGCACATTAGTTTGACTGCAAGTTTTATCAAATATTTTGTTCTGTCTTAACAAAGGTTATTGGCTTTCCACATCTTAGTACCCCTTTCCTTGTTATCCACTGCCTGTCTGCTAAGCCAGTGCCACATGTTTTGTTTTTGTTACTCACTTGCAGGCCCTTATTTCTGTGTTAGTTAAGATATAGACTAAGCTGCTGCAGCAAAGAGACCACAGAAAACTCAGTGGCTTCAATATGGTCAAAGTCTTTCTCTCATATGGCAGTCTGGAGGTGTGGGGTCCAGGTTGGCGGGGCAGCACTTCTCCATACAGTCATTTGGGGACCTAAATTCCTTCCATCTTGTTGCCAGGCCTTCTGGTACAGTGTTGCTCTTGTCTACATGGTCCAAAGGAACCGCACCTATGTGCTCCAGTCCATAGAAGGCAGGGAGATGGTGGTGAGGCGCCCTCTGTTGTCTTAAGGCTGAGATACAGAAGTGCTACATACCACTTCTGCTTGTATCTGTGCCTCCAAACTCAGTCACATGGCCACATCTATCTGCAGGGGAGGCTGGAAAACTTGCTGTAGAAGGAGAGAAAGGATTTGAGGAACCCTTAGCAGTCTATCAGAGCCAGTAAAAATGAAAATAAACTTCTACTTTGTTAATAACAATGTCTAACATTTATAAGTTCTTATTATAAGTACATTTTGTTTAATCCTTAGAATAAATGTATGAGGAAGGTCCAATAATCCCCAATTTACTGGTGAGAAAACTGAGGCTTGAGAAGCTGAGTAGATTGTCCGATGTTTAAACTCAAGTTGGCCTGACACCAGAGTGCGTGCTCTTAACCACAGTGCTGCACCGCTGCTCAAGTTACTCACAGAAAAGCAAATTAAAACATTACATTGTGAAGAGGACACAATTTAGTAGTACCTAACATTAGCACAGAGAAAAGGTCCTCTTAGACCTTTCCTGATAGGAGAATTTGGCAATATTTTCCAACAAAAGTCATTAAAAGTATATTTCCCTTGACTCAGCAGTTTTACTTCTAGAATTTTTCCTGAGAAAATAATTGGGTGCTAAGGTGTATGTTCAAGAATTTTCATTGCAGCCTTGTCATCACCAAAACAAAACAAAAAAAACACAAAACCCACAAAGGAATAATGAAAACGCCCAGCAATAGTGGGTTCATTGAGCAAGTCCTGATTGTACTGCAACTATTAAATAGGATGTTTTACAAGTCTGTCTACTGTTAGGGAAAATGTTGTGATTTATTGTTAAGTTTAAAAAGTAGGTTACCAAATAACATATACAGAATACTATTAAATTTTTTATATTGGTGTATATATTTATGAAAAAATGTGGAAGGACATACAGCGAAATGTTAACAGCAATTTCTGGGTGATAGGATTGTGGGTGATTTTTTTTTTCTTTGTGCTTTTCTGTACTTTCCAGGTTTCTTTTAACGTGTTGTTTTTGTCAATAATTATCGAACAACAATAAATGTTATTTAAAAAAAACACACACACGAAAAAAAAGGAAAAGAAAAGATCAACACCTCAATAGAAAATAGATAAAGAACGTGAACAGTTCATAAAAGTAAAAATGGCCAGTAAACATTTACTAAAATTAATAATCAAATAAATCAAATTAAAACAACAGTTCCCAACATCAAATTGACAAAGACTTAAAAAATCTTTCAGGGTGCCTGGAAGTGATACACTCAGACAATATTTATCAGAAATCTTTTAAAAGCATATGCCCTTTGACCTAGCAATTTCACTTTGAGGCTTATTCGCAGAAAACAGTCACAGGAGACACAAAACTGCATGTGCGTGGATGGCTGTGCAGTCCACCCTATGACGGCAAACCATACAAGTGACAGGAATGTTCAGGAGTGGAGGCCTTCTTTAATGAATATGATACTTCTAGACTGTTTTGGAAGTCTATCAGATGGCATGGCAGTGAAAAAGCAGGCTATAAAACTATATTGGCAATTGTACTTTTAACAAAAGGACATATGTCCATGTGTGAGTGGGAGTGGACGTAGAAAAAAGACTGGAAAGACATGTACCAAAATGTTGTGAGTCGTTATCTCTGGGTGGTGAGATGTGTCTGTGATTTTTATTTTATTCTTTCTGCTTTCTCTGCTTTCTAAGTTTTTCACAGTGAACGTATATTACTTTTGTACTTAAAATAAATGTTACAAAATAAAAAATATCTGTCTTATTAGTTTACATTTGTACTTTCTATCCACTTAAAAAAAAACAAACCTGGAAATTATTCTGATCTTTTGTTTTAACAAATCGTTGTAGCATGTGATAAGGTTAACTCCCCAGTGACTTTTGTCTCACTAGTCGAGAACTGGCTGAAAGCACAGTAATAGCCAAAGTAAATGGTGAATTATGGGATCTGGACCGTCCGTTGGAAGGGGACTCCACCTTGGAGCTGCTCATGTTTGATAATGAGGAGGCTCAAGCTGTAAGTATTTAAAAACCAACCAACCAAACTTTGGGTGTTTATGTTGTCAACTACGTTACGTACAGAGTCACACACTGAAGTCAAGAATGATGAGTTTTGCTGCCTTCTAAGATTTAAAGTGTGTGTATTAGTATTTAATAAATATTTAATAAGGTTTATGGAATGAATATATACAAATATATATCAGTTTTTTGAGTATCCCATATTTATCATTTCTCAAAATAATTGTTTCCTTAAGTTAGAGTGCTTTAATTATTAAATCAGTGTGTATTTCAAGTGAATTTTTAATAGACTCTTAAAAATAGACCTACTTTATAATTTAATATGTATAGAATTGGAAAAAATTGTCAAAACTCAAATATCTTTTAAATACTTAATAATGTAATATTCCATAAAATAGACATCATATTTTCACATAGGTCTCTGATATACATTGTCACCTTAACTTTGCAGTCTCCCTTTTAAGAGGTCCATTGCCTCAATAAAACCTAACCTATGATTAGCTTAGGTTACATTAATTGTGAAGCTTATGCGGAATGTCTTGATTTATTAATCCAAACTGTAAGACCCATATTATCATTACTTTTCTGTTTAAAATATGCAGAGTATAATCATTAAATAGTTAATACTATATTAATAAAATCACATTTAAAAGTGATTCAGAAAGCAATTAAAAAAAAAAAATAGCTTATATCTATTATTTAACTTTTCTCACTAGTCCTTAACAACTGTCACCTAACTTCATCCTGGATGTTATCCCCGGACTTGTAAAATTTTATTTATTCCCTCAGTCAGCTGACCAGCATCTAAGGTGATGGATGCATGTGCCAGGCCCTGTGGGGCTGCAGTGGACGAAGCATTGAGGCTGCCGCTCCAGAGAGTTCACATCTAGTGGGAGGAGATAGTAAACAAGAAACCAAACGACTAGATGCTTTCAGACAGTGTCAGTTTCTGGAGAAAGTGAAATAGGGGCTGGAACAGAGAGCCCCCGTGGCAGTTGGCATGGCAGTTAGTTTAATCCTATCCTAAAGGTCCAAATCCTGCCTGAAACCTGGGCGTCAGCAAGCCATGGGCTTTTGGATGCTGCCTGGCTCTTTGTTCACCTGCAGGCATCTTCCTGAGACTCTCTAACAGTAGCTGTTGAACTCGCAATCTGTCAGACATTAGGGTGGGGGTGGGGGAACTACCAAGTTTAATGTTCCCTGGAGGTGTCAGCATCTTTGGAGTTGTTTCCTCCTTGTGTTTGGTGACATCATGAAAAAGAAAACACTCATTATCTTTGGGAATCTTTCTAGACTGCCTAACCAGCACGCCCCTCTGCTTGTCGTGGTACTAACATGGTTCCCGGCATTGAGTTATAGGGCTTCCATAAATATTTGTGGTTGTTGATGAAAATGATAGTGGTAATCAACATTGACTGAATGCTCATTATGTGCCAGGCACTGGCCCAGCCCCTTGTGTGCATTATCTCCTTGATTCCGCAGTTACCCTATCACACAGCTACTGTTTTAATCCCCATTTTACAGATGAAGCAACCAGGGTTCAGAATGGTTAAGTAACTTTTCCAAGATCTTGTTGCTTCTTTTAGTGTAGTTTAGTAACAAAGATTATTTTTGGTCTTGGAGTTTATTTTCCTGTTACTATGAACATATTAACAAGATCTTGAACATAAACCAATTTATGAATAGTTAGTGGATAACTACAAAAAAGAAACCCTATAGAAAAGCAAATCTAGAAAACTCAGATCTACAAAATGATAAATTAATGATTTTGTAAAAGCATTTTTTGCTTTACGGAAAAATTCAAGTTTCCTTTATATAGCAAAATTTCACTTTTATTTTAAAAGGTGATTCTAATTATAAGAATATTTGGTGCATAATGTAACATACGCAAGAAGTACTCCTTACCCTCTAGATAAATTCATGTAGAAAATTGTTCATGTAAGGCTGATAAATATGCACACCAGAAACAAGGGGCATTTTATAAAATGATACGGCTTTCAAGTTTAAAATATATCTAATTGATATTTCCTTTTGTAAGCATAATGTCCAGTAAAAGGATATATTAAGATATGTATATTCTACTCTGAATCTTTGGTGAAATACCAGGAGCAGTCAGTGATGTGCAGCTGCCATCTCATTCTCAAGAAAACATAAGGTACATATTTGGAGGTGTAAACAAAAAAAAAGCAGATTATATGAGAACAGATGCTGCCAGTTCTGCGACGTGCTTGTAATCATGTTCGGTGGCCTCTCCCAGGGTATCAGGGCATTAGTTTGACATCACCTCTGATTTCAGTGGCCACTCTTCCCCCATCCTACGTATTTTCTCAGCAGAATTGACAGTTAACCACTCCCTTCTTTTTTTAAGATTCTCCATGTCGCCAATGCTTTCCTGGTTTTATTCTCACCTCTGGTTGTTTTTTCCCAGTCTTCTTTGTTGGCTTTTTCTTCTTCATCCACCTCCAAATGTTAACAGTTCCTCAGTCATAGCTGCCTTCTGTCTTTATACTCCTGTTCTAAGCTGTCACGCCCATCTATAAACTGTCAACTCTTCTGTCTGTAGCTAGGATGCCCCAGTCTTGTATACACTCCTGCCCATGTCATATCTCCACCTGGATAGTGTACAAGAATCTTTACTTGCCTTTGTCCGCAATAAAATTCTTGATTTTAACCCCAAAACTACTTTCTTCCCTGGCTGACCATCTCAGTGTACAACTTCACCACATACCTGTTGCTCAGCCCAAAATCTTGGAGGTTGTGTGTGAGGATTCCCGCTCCCTCAACTCCAATCTCTAATTTATTGGTCAGCCATTACTTTTGTAATGTATCTTGAATCTGTCCACTTCTCTCCGTCTCCATTGCCACTACCCAGGAGTCTATAATCATGCTATTATAGCACTACCCAAGAAACTGCCCACCTGCTACCCCTGAAATCCATTCTCATATTGCTACCAAACAGTGTTTTAAAATTTAATTGAATCATTTCTTTTCTGCCTTAAACCCTTTAATGCGTCCCATTGCGTTAGAATAACATGCAAAATCCTCCCAGGCCCTGCCTGGTCGCTGGCCCTTTCTTACCTCTCCAACCTTTCTCAAGCTACTCTTTGTTCCCTCTCTGTGTTAGCCACACAGGCCTTCCTGACTCCCTGAGAATGTAGAGCCTTCACTGCTGTTCTTTATTACAGTGCCCATTCGTCTCCTTTTAATTATTCTTCTCATCTTGTGATTATGTACTTACAGATTCATTTCTTGCCTGCCTTTCCCCTACTAGGCTGTAGACTGCATGAGGCCTGTGACTCTAACTCGTTCTTTGACTGTTGTATCCCCAGCACATAACACAGTGTTTGGCTCAACAAATATGGAGGTGTGGACAGTGCACCGAAGAGGAGACTTGGGCTGATGTTGACAGTTCGCCTGCCATCCCAGCACCATCCAGAGTAGAGGGGCTCTGCCCCAAGGACTGACCCTCTGGCTCTGTTTGCAGATCATGTCCCAGCCTAATGCCAGGGTCGGCATTGCACATAGTCAGCTCAAGCAGCTAATTCCCTCTGCCCTGATTTTTTAATTTATTGAACAGCTTTCTAATTGTGATTGTTTCCTATTTAATAAAGGGAAAGAAAGTGCTGCCAGAGGACTCGATTATCTTGTTCCTTTGGCACTTGTATTTATTTGGTGACTTTGGTTATTTTTAGTTTATCCATAAACCATTGATTCCCTGGGAATTCAAATTTTTCAAATATGGGAAATCCATATTTTCTAAACTTGTAGAGCTGATGACTGGCCTTTAGACTGTGGTAAATTAACTTGTGTGTATACTGCTTGGGGGTCTTAGGCAGCCAGCAGGCATTCCCTGGCAACACCTTCCCCCCCTCCCCCAGCCATCTTTCAAAAGTCCACAGTCATGTGCTGTTCAGCATGTGAAGCCGGCTGTATAAATGCAAAATCTTGTTAATATTAGTGATGTCATAAACAGCCTCTTTGGCCCTCCGCGTTTGGCTCAGGGCTGCCCCTGGAGAAAAAGGATGGAAATTAGTGTCTGTCACTCCCTACTTTCCTCCACTCTGGGCTGAACCAGGCTTCTGTGAGGCTGTTCTGCTCAGTGTCCCAGTGGGTGATTGAAGCTTTCAGGCGGTTAAAATGCACAGAAGGAAATGGTTTGGGAGCTGTGCTTTAGCTGCGACTCACTACACAGTTTTACGCTGGAACCAAGCAAATGGCTTTGGTGGAAATGCAGGGAGTGCTCAGATAATATGCTGTTCCAAGTGGGCATTGAAGATTTTCTTTTCAAATCAATGTTGCCCTATGTCTTGGTGTTTATCCCCTTAAAATTGATCCACCTGCTTACTCCTGTTATTTTACTAATAATTTTTCATGACATAATTTTGATAGCCAATGGCCTTTGTGTCCCATGCCCTGCAGGTGTACTGGCACTCCAGTGCTCACATTCTTGGGGAGGCCATGGAGCTTTACTATGGAGGCCACTTGTGCTACGGTCCACCCATTGAAAATGGATTTTATTATGACATGTTCATTGAAGACAGGTAACACCACTGGATATCCACTTCCGAATGCATGTGTTTATAGTCCATTGTTTTATAATGGTTACGTATTAATTTAGTGAATGTATATGTTACATAATGTGATTATAGATTGGCTAGCTATGTTTGAAAATTATTATTTTTTTATGAGTTTAGATTCCAGGTCACTTCTTAAATTGTTTTCTTTCTTTTCCCCAGAAGGAAGTGATATACTATTTATCTAATCTGGAACTTGCTAGGGGATAGTACTAATTAAGACCAGAATTGCAAGGTTAATCCCTGGAAAGCAGTTAGTTTAGTTCTGCTCCGTAGTAATCAAAGGTGCTATCCATCTTGGCCAGACATCTCACACAGATGAATTCCAGATGGGGCAGTTCACACAGACCTCACATTCAATAGGTGTCTGCTTGAAATCATTAGCAGCAGGCCAGCCCAGCCTACCTCCTTCCCTGTATTCCTCATACCTCTTACAGGTACCACCAGCGGCCAAAACTGAAACCTGAGGGTCCTTCCAATTCCCCTCTGCTCCTCATCGCCACCCCACCATCCAGTCACTCAATCCAGTTCTACTGATTTTGTCTACTAAATAGTTCTCCCATCTTCCTGCCCTCCTCTGCTCTTCCGCCTTATTTTAGACCCGTAACGTCTCCTGCCTGACATCTCCTGTACGACTATGGTACATTTGCCCTTGCCTGTCACCTCCACACTGCTTAAATGATCTCCCTCACTGAGCATCCACAATGCTGTAGTGCTGCTTACAGGCTAGTCCAGCTTCCTGTCCTGTTACCACCACCCAAGATCCATTCAACAAGATCTTTTGACTGCCTACTGTGTGCTCTGCTTGGTGCTGGTGATTCAGCAGTGAACAGATCAGTCTATCATCGTGGAACTAACAGTCTGGTTAGCTCAGACAGACGGTAAATGAATAGCATCTACTATCAGGTGGCGATGAGTGCTCTGAAGGAAAATAAACCAAGCGTGGGGAGGTGTGTGCCTTGACAGGCAGGTAGTCAGGAAAGGGTGAAGTAACATTGAAGCAGGGCCCAGAATGGAAGGAGGGAGCAAGCTCTGAGGCCACTGGGCGGGTATTTATGGACAGCTGGGGGAAGAACATTCCAGG
The DNA here is from genome assembly GCF_020826845.1 of Diceros bicornis minor. NCBI lineage: Eukaryota > Metazoa > Chordata > Mammalia > Perissodactyla > Rhinocerotidae > Diceros > Diceros bicornis. Next base: position 79,939,153 of record NC_080744.1, read on the forward strand.
CCTCTGTGGGACAGCCCTGGTGTGGGCATATGCCTTGTTTGTTTGAAGAGTGGCAGGAAGCCAATGTGGCTGAAGGGTAGCGAGCCGAAACCTGGGAACGGCTGAAAGAGGTCAGTCCATGCCTGCAGAGGCCCACTGCCCTTGTGAGCGCCCAACTCGGACCCCGCAGTTCACGCTCTCAGATCTTCCTCTCAACCTGGATTCCACAGTCAGTAAGGGCAGGGGCATGGCGAGCATCATACAACTTTTTTTGCACAAAAGTATAAATGTGTGAAGGATAAGGAAGACTGCAAGGAACAGGCCTCAAAGGAGCTTACAGTCTAACTGGGGAGTATTTCAGCAGGGTTTGTCACATGGCATGCCTCATTGCAGAGAAGAACTGAAGGCAGATCATTTCATCGGTTGATGTCTGTCTTCCTCTTTGAGACATAGAATTACCTGCCTTATATATGAGAGACAAAGGCTACAGGACAAAGGTCCACACAAAGGAACATGGATGATGTCTGAAAAACCTGTATTGATTCTTACTTGCTCTTCCTTTTAGAGCAGTGTCCAGCACAGAACTGTCAGCGCTGGAGAGCATATGCAAGACGATCATAAAAGAAAAGCAACCTTTTGAAAGGTTAGAAGTCAGCAAGGAAGTCCTCCTGGAAATGTTTCAGGTAAATTCAGGAAATTAGAATAAGGAAACTTTTTGCCAGGAATATTAAAAATAATTAACATAGACAACTTTTTTTTTTTTTTTTTTAACAAATAATTGGCTGTTGCTTGCCAAATTGTTCCAAATGGTTTGGCAACCTATTGTGGTGCTGTCATGAGTCACTCAATGTGCTATTTCCCTACCATCTCCTGAAAATTTTAATGCAGACATAGGTAGGTAAAGGACCAGGTGAATGGTTTTCATATGGGTGTTTATAAATCTGATTAATTCTGAGTATTAATATTCTGACTACTAACTTCAACAATATTTATAATACCATATACAGTTCTGGCTTTTCTCTTTCCTTTGGGGTTTTCTGTTAATTGTTTTTCTTTTTTTTGATTTTAGCCTAGGGTAACCTGTATAAAACTTCAACTTTATATTGTTTTAACCAATGTACTTAGATATATTCATAATTTTATTTTTAAAACCAGAAATTTCAGAGAAAGCACATACAGTCACGTGCCACATAATAATGTTTCAGTCAAGGACAGACCGCGTATGTGACAGTGGTCTCCTAAGATTAGTACCATGTAGCCTAGGTGTGTAGTAGGCTGTGCCATCTAGGTTTGTGTGAGTATACTCTCTGACGTTCACACAATGATGAAATCGCCTAATGATGCATTTCTTAGAAGGTGTCCCTGTTGTTACATGAGGCACGACTATAATTTGAAAGCACAATATTGTTAGTTTTATGGGCTTGAATTAAAAAATAGTTTTGGGTTTGGTAAAAGTTCCAGCTACTCTTTTTTTGTGGTAAAATATCCAAAATATAAAATATATCACTTTAATCATTTTTAGGTGTACAGTGGCATTAAGTATATTCACATTGTTGTGCAACCATCACCAGCATCCATCTCCAGAGCTTTTTCGTCTTCCCCAACAGGAACATTATACCCATTAAACATAAACTCCTCATTCTCCCTTCCCCTCTTTCTGTCTCTATGAGTTTGACTACTCTTAGAACCGCAGTGGAATCATACAATATGCGTCCCTTTGTGACTGCCTTATTTCACTCAGCATAATGTCCTCAAGGTTCATCTGTGTTGGAGCCTGTGTCAGAATTTCCTTCCTTTTTTCAGGCTGAATATTCCTTTTTATGTGTAGACCGCAGTTTGTTTATCCATTTGTCTGAAGGTGGACAGCTGAGTTGTGTCCACCTTTTGACCATTGTGAAACATATTGCTGTGAGCATGGGTGTACAGATAACTGTTCAAGTCCCTGCTTTCCGTTCTTTGGGGTGTATACCCAGAAGTGCAATTGCTCAATTATATGGAAATTCTGTGTGTTATTTTTTGAGCAACTGACATACTGTTTGTCACAGTGACTGCATCATTTTAGATTCCCACCAGCAGTGCACAAGGGTTCCAATTTCTTCACATCTTGCCAGCACTTGTTATTTTCATTTTTTTGCTAATAGCCATCCTAATGGGTGTGAGATGGTATCTCATTGTAGTTTTGATTTGCATTTCTCTAATGACTAGTGATGTTGAACATCTTTTCAAGTGCTTATTGGCCATTTCTATATCTTCTTTGGAGAAACGTCTATTCAAATCCTTTGCCCATTTTTGAATTGAGTTGTTTGTTTTTTGTTGTTCAATTGTAGGAATTCTTGATATATTCTGGATATTAATCTTGTATCAGATATATGATTTACAATTATTTTCTCCTATTCTGTGGGTTGAGAACTAAACTCAGTCAAACTTTTGTGAAGAAAAATAATTTTATTTTAACATATAGGTATGAAACAGTTAGATCATACAAATCTATTTTTTTCTCCCAACAACTACCTCCTTTAAGAAGTTATTTAATATAAAGTACCAGCACCATAGTAATAGTGATGAAAGCAGAAAAGAAAAATGTCTGCTAAGTTTTTTAATGTAATGATATCTTTTACTATAAACTTTGTTTTAGTTTTTACACAAATTAATAATGTAGCTATGTCCTCAGAATTTTATATTTTATTTCATGTAGTTAAAATTAGAATCTTCTAGGACAGGGCTGTCCAATAGAAATGTAATGCAATCCACAAATCTGAGCCACGTATGTAATCTTAAATTTTCTGGTGGCCACATTTTAAAAGTAAAGGAAACGTGAAATTAATTTTTTTTGTTGTTTTTTTTTGTGAGGAAGATCAGCACTGAGCTAACATCCATGCCAATCCTCCTCATTTGTTGCTGAGGAAGAGTGGCTCTGAGCTAACATCCATGCCCATCTTCCTCCACTTCATGTGGGACACTGCCACAGCATGGCCTGGCAAGCAGTGCGTGGGTGCGCACCTGGGATCCAAACCCCGGCCGCCAGCAGCGGAGCGCGTGCACTTAACCGCTAGGCCATGGGGCCAGCCCCGAAATTAATTTTTATAACATTTTATTTAACTCAATATATAAAAAAGTCACTTCAACATGTAACATAATTAATTATTAATTATTTTTAATTGAATACAAAAAATAGTGATTTTTAAAAAATTAATGAGCTATTTTATGTTCTTTTTTTCACATTATGACCCTGATCCAGTGTGTTTTGTATTTACAGCACATCTCATTTCAGATCAGTTGCCTTTCGAGTGCTCAGAGCCTCATGGGCTCGTGGCTCCCGTGCTGGACAGTACAACTCTAGGCTGTGAGCTCTTCTATCCCCAAGGTCTTAGCACCTAAAACATAGTAGATGCCCATTCAATGTTTGTTGGAAAAAGTAAATCTTTTTCCATTTAAACATTTTATGTAATAATATGTAAATATATTTTTCTTTGTAGTACAATAAATTTAAATGCCGCATCCTGAATGAGAAGGTTAACACACCAACCACCACAGTTTACAGGTAAAGTGTGCATGAATTTTAAACACTGCTCAGTGGTAAACCTGAAGGCATTGGCAGTGGAAGCAGTCTGTCTCTGGGTGGGGGGGGGGTCAATGTGTAAATTTGTATAGTTGATATACTGCTTTGGTTAGGGACTCCAAAATGTTATCACCAAAGCGAAATTATTATTTTCTCATTTGTATTCATCAGATTGTAGAAAAACCCAAATTTTGTTTTCTGCTACTGGCTGTAACAACATCTTACTCCATGCAGGTGAGACTGCTCGCCCAGTGCCTTACGTTTTTGGGGGGCTGTTAGGGAAAGGAATTTTGTTGACCCGCCCACATTCTTATAAAGGTGGCAGTGGGAGCCGTTGTGGGCCATCTCCTCCCACAGTGATTCTCTGCCTTGTGCTGTATTCTGAGTCCAAAGCAACAACCTTCATGCATTAGCAGGCTATTCATGGTGAAACAAATGTTGGAAGCAAAGGCAAAGTCAAGTGGTAAGAAGAGGCAAGGGAAATCAGTACCCCAGTGACTTAGTTCTGTTAGTTTAGCGTTAGGCTCCCGAGCCCCTTTATATTCATCCACTTTTTTAGCTGAATTACAAGTAATTTCTGTTCCCCATTTCTGTGTGTTCCGGCTACGTGGCTGCTGCTGTGACCTTCACAGTGCCATCTTAGAAGATCTGGTGTCTATATAGTCTGTACCATCACAAATATCCTCCACTTGGGCACTTATTTTCCACAGTCAAGTACTTGTGGTTTTCTGGTTTAATTGTACTATAAGTAAAATCATATCCCCTTTCTGTAAAGCTGTGCACAGTGTATTTCTTAAATTATAATACAAACTCGTTGCTATTTGACATCGAAGTGGGATACCATGTTTATTTTATTTTTGCCACTCTCTCATGACCTGATAAGATCTTATTATTTATAACCTACAATTCAAGTAAATGTTAGGATAGCCATTTTAAAAGTTTAAAAATAAATGAAGAAATAGAAAAGGTATGTTAAGGTTTGAAATTCTGGCTGCTAATACTTGACCTTTTTGGTTTTTCTTTTAACTTAGGTCAACATTGACGTTTCTTATTCTACCAATTTCAATGGCTGTATTTAATTTTTGGAAAATAAATGGCTTTTTTCTGTGGGATTATTTAAAGATTAGAGTACTGAGGCCTTTCATGCTAGTTAGACATTCCTTTCTTTCCTCTGAGTGTTGATTTACAATTTCCATCGTGGACAGAGCACAATATATTAAGCCTGGTCTTTCAAAGAAATGACATTTTCATGTTTAAAGCTTCATTCTACTTTGGTGAATCAGCCAGTCTCTTTATGTGTTCATTGTAATTTTTAACTTTTTAACCAGTGAACTTTAAAAGTATTTAAAATTGGTTGGAATAGTTAAGGAACAGTTTACTTTCTTTACTAAATTTACCTTAAATTGGTTGATGTTAAATAATCTTCCCTCTGACCTGTGTTATGAGTATTTTAGCTCTGTTAATGTCCCTGTACTTTAAGAAAAGGCTGCACCTATTAAGGTTTGAGGGTCCTTGTTCATTATATGTTTTGGGGTCCTTGTTCATTATAGGCGCAAATGAATCCCTGGCTAGAGCCCCACGTGTTTTAATAGCAGTGTCATCTCTGATCTAAACTTTTGCCTGAGATTTGCATTATAAGTCAGTGTGCTGTTTTAATAAACCAAGAGACAGTTAGGCATTTTGTCATGAAACCAGAAGGCCTAAAAACAAACAAACAAAAAAATCCTTGAGTTTATTTTTTTAATAGACTTTATTTTTTTAGAGCAGTTTTAGGTTCACAGCAAAATTTAGAGGAAGGTACAGAGAATTCCCATACACCCCACTGTCAACATGCCCATCCAGACTAGTACATTTGTTCTAGTAGATGAACCTACATTAACACATCATAATCACCCAGAGTTTACATTACGGTTCACTCTGGTGTTGTGCATTCTATGGGTTTGGTGAAGTTTATTTTTAATGTCAGGTATCAAGTTAATGCCTTTTGTAAAAATTTCGTATAATTTTGGTTTTGAAAATTATTGTAGAGTAGGGAAATGGCTTTTTGATTTTATGACAGTGGAAAATTTTTAAGAGCCTTGGGATGTGACCATGAAAAGTGGTGTCTCTGTATGCAGTTTCTTTCCGAAGATTCTGTAGCTTTTGAATTAGAGCAAAGGAGTGAAGACTGGGATCTGAAACTAGATGAATTGCCTCTCTCCTTCACCCTAAATTAAAAATTAATTTAAATTGCCCCCAAATTAAAAATTGCCCCAAAACATACAAATAAGTGGAATTCTTCACTTAAAACATATGAGAACATGGTTTATAATGAATAGTCCAGAAAGCTATAACTCTTTGTGGACATGTTTTAAATATTCCATTATAGGTGCGGTCCACTAATTGACCTTTGTAAAGGCCCCCATGTAAGACACACTGGAAAAATTAAAGCCATAAAAATTTTCAAGGTAAGAATTGATTTTTTTTTTAATATAGCAAACTTAAGATGAACTAGATAAGAAGGTATTTCAATCATATCTTTTATAATATAAATATCATGCTATTTTAAAACATTTCATTCTTATTTTATTTTTCTATGGGCTTCTAAGAATAATATGATGTTTTAGAATTTTGATAATTAAAACATATGTAGCATTTAATTATTTATCATTTAACCTTAGTGTAAATGTTATAATTCATTTCTTTTTCATATGATATTTTAAGATATTGTTCTGCATACTATTGTTGTCTTGAATCGCCCTAATGTGAACAAGAACATTTATCTGCATGTGAGAATAATGAACCTTAGGAAAAGCAAAAAACAAAAGGCGATACACTGGTATAGTAGAGAAAACATTGCTCTGGGAATCAAGAGGCAGGGGACTGACTTTTCAGTCCTGACCTGTGTGGGCCTTGTTTTCTCGCAGGTGGGGAGACGAGGGTTGATGACAGCACTGTTCTTAACCACTGGCTGTGGATCAGCAAGGCCCATCTTCACTTCCCTAGATCTCCTTCCTCTCCTGCTCCCTTCCTTGGTGATCACAATTGCTGTTTAACCTTCCCTCATTTCCACTCTTTCTTTCTCACTTTTTGTTCCTAGAATCCACCACAAACTCAACATAATTTACTTATTAATGGTATAATTTGGGCTGGAAAAATTTAGTTAGAATTAATTTAAGATTTTTTCTAGCGCTATAAAAAATCGTCTGTAAATAAGCTATGTTGATATTATAGTGGAAATTTGTGTACATATTTCAGAGCAGTTTTATTTATAACTAAATGTTTGATATGTTGACCAAAATCTTGTTTGATGTTTAGAATTCCTCAACATATTGGGAGGGCAATCCTGAAATGGAAACATTGCAGAGGATCTATGGAATATCCTTTCCTGACAACAAGATGATGAAAACCTGGGAAAAGTTCCAAGAGGAAGCCAAGAACCGAGATCACAGGAAAATCGGGAAGGTATGCCGCACATCCTAAGCACTGCTGAGATGAGAACATTCCTTTCTTGGCTTATGATTACATCTCATAAAACTAAATTGTTTTAAAAATAATATTTCTTCTTCTTCTCTTCTCCTATCTTCAATTTTGCTGGCACTTGTAGTTTGCTGTTGGGTTCTTTCATGCTAATAACCCATATGTCTTCTAACCTCTTTCCTTCCTGTATCTTTTATTAGATTTTAAAAATTGCACCCTTCTCTTATTTTTATCATGGTATAAAAAGAACTTTTTAAGAACTTGTGCATACTTGATAATATACTTTTCATTTGGGAAGCAGAGCAGAAAGAAAGAATGAGACTTGAAAGCAGGTAGACCTGGGTTTTAATCTCAATCCTGCCACTTATGAGCTGTGTTATATGATGGGCATTCACTTATGGAACCACGTGTCCTTGTCTCTTGCTGGGTAGCCTTGCAGGGCTGATGCAAGAATAGACTCTGGATGATGGTGGCCGGCATGGGCGGGCTCTCACTGTGTCATAGCCATGATGATGATCATCATCACTTAATGCCCACATTTAGCAGTGAACTTTTCTGATGGTTTTGCCATGTTGTCTCCCCATGAGATCAATATTCCAAGGTGCCAAGTAAGAAATTAGCAGTAAATAAAAGGTAAAAAATAAAAGCTAAGTTCAAAGCTAGGCAACCGTAAATATGAATTGTAATTTTGTATGTGCTATTACGTATAGTTAAATGTAAGTGTTGAGGGACTTTGGAATGTCAATTATTAGAAGATGGAAATGATAACTGAATATATGTTTTATCCCTAGCATATGATAATATGTGTACCTATGAAAATATGTTTACAGTAAATATTAAGCAACAACAGTGAAATTTGAAATGCAATTATTGTTTTAATCTAGGAACAAGAGCTTTTCTTTTTCCATGATCTGAGTCCTGGAAGCTGTTTTTTTCTTCCCAGAGGAGCCTTCATTTATAATACACTTATGGATTTCATACGAGTAAGTTAATTTTAAAAACATTTTATTCTTTTTTTTTTTTTTTTTTTGAGGAACATCAGCCCTGAGCTAACATCCATGCCCATCCTCCTCTTTTTGCTGAGGAAGACCTGCTCTGAGCTAACATCTATTGCCAATCCTCCTCCTTTTTTTCCCTTTTTCTCCTCAAAGCCCCACTAGATAGTTGTATGTCATAGTTGCACATCCTTCTAGTTGCTGTATGTGGGACGCCGCCTCAGCGTGGCTGGAGAAGCGGTGCATCGGTGCGCGCCTGGGATCCAAACCCGGGCCGCCAGTAGCGGAGCGCGCACACATAACCACTAAGCCACGGGGCTGGCCCCAAAAATATTTTATTCTTATTCAATTCCATTTTACATTTAAAAATTTTTTCACAGTAAAATGGCCCAGCGTTTTCATTAGCTTTATCTCCCACTAGAGCATTTACTCTCTGCCAGGATTGAAGACTGATCACTCAATCCGGTCAGAGACTGAGCTGAGTTAGGGTTGGGCTTCCACTTTGATAAGACACAGTCTACCTGGGATTCATCCCTGTGTCTAGGGCATGGCCCTCTGAGTTTCCAGTTGACAGTCTCGTGGGTCTTCATCTCTTCAGCCCCAAAAGACTGGAGGAGAGTCAATTCTTCCCTTTGAATGTATTCTACTACTGAGTAAAAACTATTCCAAGTCTCATCTGATTATTACATGGGCTCAGAATCTAGTAATATGTCATCTGAATCAGGTCTAGGTGCAGATGAGGCTCCTCAAGTGCAATCCCTTAGGTACAGATCATCAAGTACAGTTCTTCTGTGAACTAAAGAGACAAGTTATCTGTGGGCCACCCCACTCTTCCCTCCCCCCACATTATAAAATGATGAAGAGGAATAGGATGCAAGAGGTACCCCCATTTGAAAAGGGGGTGGGCGTGAGTGGGAGGCACTAGTAGTCATTGATCTATAGAAATCTTGATACCTACCAGTTCTCCCTGCTCCAGGGTCAAAAAATGCACATTGATTAGGCCTCAGTTTTGTTCTCTCTGGGCTCTGGTTCTAGGTCATCCTTCCTTTTCCTTAAGAAATGGTCCATGTGAACCTCTGAGTAGCTTTCTCGGTGTTCTCAACCTGATTCCTTCTGTTGAAGGTTGGGGGTCCAAAGACCTCATTTCATTTTGTGCTGTCTCTCTCTCTTTCAGTCTAAGCTAGTACAATTCCTTTAACTACTTTGTGGGGTCTTTTACTTACATTTATAATCAACACTTAGATAAAAGCCACACTTAACATCTCTTTCTGAGACAGATCCTTCCCTACCTAGGGCTGCCTGTGAGGCTGCTCTGAGATAATACTTAAAAATATAGAAGCCTTAATGTTTCACTGAGAGAGTCTACAAAGCACACTCTAGACTCTTAGAAGCCCTGCTAGGTACTCAGATCCTTCTGAGGTCTTCACAAAGAGCAGACAGCCACAACCTTAAGATCTTGACCCTAGGGCCATGCTCTACCGGTTGTAACCTGGATTTTATTTTTGTCCTGAAGTCATTCTTATCTTGTGAGCCTTTTGCTGGGAGAATCTGAGGATGAGAAAGTTTTGTTTTTGAACCCAGTAGGTCCTGGCACTTATATATTTCCTCTAAATTTGGCTCAAAAATTTAATAGTACTCTCTTTAGTTTATGTCTCTTTTCTTGTATTTTAGCATAGGCAGCTAGAAGTCAGTTGTCCCTTTCTGCATTCTGCCTGGACATCTTTCCAGCTAAATCCATGAATTCCTTGGGTACTCTCTCTGTTTCCATGTTACTTCGGGTGACGTGTTACCAAATCTCTGGTACCACATAACAAGGGTTCTTTTTTCTTCAACCTCCAATAATGTTTTCCTCACTGTCCTCCAAGTCTTCACAGGCAGTCTCTTTGAGGCCCTTATAGCTTCTGCCCACCACCTGGCCGCAAAGCCAAAGCTACACGTTTTAGGTTATCATTATAGCAGCACCCACGTCCAGTTGCAAATTCTGTTCTGGTTGTCTATTGCAGCATAACCAAGCGTTCCAAACTTAGTAGCTTAAAACTGCCATTTTTTCATTATTATCTTTCGTGGTTCCAAGTGTTAGGCTCATCAGGGTGATTCTTGCATTGGGTCCATTATACAACTGCATTCAGGTGGAGGCTGATGCCGGAGTTGTTGATTGAAGTATCAGTTACACTAATTAACATGCACAAATCTGAAATATATAGCTCAATGAATTTTCACGTATGTGTATATCTACACAACTACCACTCAAATCAAGACATAGAACACTTCCATCCTCTCATAATGTCCTCCTGGGTCTCTTGCCAATCAGTACCCACCTCCCCTCCTCGAACCTGAGATTTCTGTTAGCATAGATTAATTGTGCCTGGTCTTAAACTTCGTATAAATGGAATCATATAGTATCTGCTATTGTGTTTCTGGCTTCTTTTGTTCAATATAACGTCTGAGATTCATACAAGTTGTCTGTATAGTAGTTTCTTTTCCTATTGGTTTGAGGTATTCCATTTTATGTATATGGTACAATCTGTTCATATATTCTCCTGTAGGTGTACATTTAGGTTGTTTCCCGTTTGGAGTTCTTGCATATGAAGCTGCTGTGAATGTTCTTGTATATGTCTTTTGGTGCACACAAGTACTCACTTCTCTTGGGTATACACCTAGGAGTGGAATTGCTAGGTCATAGAGTAGTAATGACTAACTTTTTAAGAAAATGCTGAACAGTTTTTAAGTGGTCAACCATTTAATATTCCTTCTAAAAATGTACGAGCATTCCAGTTGCTCTACATCCTCATCAGCACTTGGTATTATCAGTCTGTCATTCTGGTAGGTATAATGGTATTATTTTATGTTTCCCTGATGAATAGTGATGTTGAGAATCTTTTCATATGCTTATTGGCCACTTGCATGTTCTCTTTTGTGAAGTTCCTGTGTATAATTTGCACATTTTAAAATCAGGTTGTTTGTCTTTTTATTATTGATTCATAGAAGTATTTTCTATATTCTGAATCTGAGTCTTTTTAAAATATATGTATTGTGAGTATATTCTTTCAGTCTCTGGCTTATTGGCTCACTTTCTTAATAATATCTTTTGACCAATAGTTCTTACATTTAATGAAGTACGGTTTATTATTTTTTCTCTTCTGGTTAGCGCTTTTCACGTCCTGTTTAAGAAATCTTCGCCCACTTCAGAGTCATGAAACTGTTCTTTGTTCTGTTCTAGAAGCTTGATTGTGTTCACTTGCATACTTAAGTCTATGGTTTACCTTGAATTCATTTTTAGGTTCTGCAGAAGGGGTCAAGGTTCATTTTTATTCAAATGTTATCCAATAGCTTCAGTACCATTTATTATTGTAGTAGAATCTTTGTCCTAAACCAAATAATCGAATATATATGAATATATATATTTTTTTTTTCTGGGCATTTATTCTGTTGTTTTGGTCCCTTTGTTGTCTGTCTTTGCATCAATACCACACTGCTTTGACTACTGTAACTTACTGTAACTATACTTTGTCTTAATATCAGTAGTTAAGTTCTTTAATTTTATTATTCTTCTTCAGGATTATTTTAGCTATTCTAGATTATTTGTATTTCTGTATAAATTTTACAACAAGATTGTCAATTTCCTGAAAAAAAAACACTGCTGATATTTTGGTTGGAATTACATTCAATCTATAGATTAACACCTTAACAATTGATACGTTAATAATATTGAGTTTTCCCATCCATGAACTTGGAGATTTTATCAATTCATTTAGATCTTTATTTTCCCTCAGCAATATTTTGTAGTTTATATTTTAGAGGTCTTACACATCTTTCATCAGGTTTATCCCTAGATATTTGATTTTTTTAATGTAAATGCCAGGAAAACACATAAAAAGATGCTCAACATTTTCAGTTATCAAAGACTAAAGCTGCAGTGAGGTACAATTACACACCCACAAGAATGTCCCCCCACCTCGCTATAAAAAAAACACTGAAAATATCAGAGGTTGGTAAGAATACAGAGCAATTGTAACTTTTGTTGCTGGTGGGAATGCAAAATGGCATAGTTAGTTTGTAAAATGGTCTGGCAGTTTCTTAAAAATTAAACATATACTTACCATGTGACCCATCAGTTCCACTTGTAATTATTTACAATAGAAATAAAAACATATGTCCATACAGAGACATGTATTTGAATGTTCATAGGAGCTTTATTTATAATAGCACAAAACTAGAAACAACCCAAATGCTCATCAACTTGTGAAAGGATAAACATCATGTGGTATGTCCACGCAATGGAATACTACTTAGCAATAAAAAGGAGTGAAGTACTGATACAACAAGAAGGATGAATCTCAAAAGCATTATGCTAAGCCAAAGAAGTCAGTCAGAGACTACAAATAGTATGATTCTCTTATGTGAAATTTTAGACATGGGAGAACTATAGTGATAGAAAGATGATCAGGTGTCCTGGGGGTGGGGAGGGGATTGACTACAAAAAGTCAGGAGGGAACTTTTTGGCGTGATAGGAATATTCTATGTCTTGATTGTGGTAGAGGTTACATGACTGTATACATCTGTCAAAAGTTATTGAATTGTACACTTAAAATCGGTGAATTTTATTGCATACAGATTATACCTCAAATAAGCTATTTTTTGTGGTAAAATATATATAACATAAAATTTACCATTTTAGCCATACAATTTAGTTGCATTAAGTACGTTCATATTGTTGTGCTATCATCACCACCATCCATCTCCAGCATGCCTTTCATCTTGCAGAACTGAAACTCTCCAGAACCTTTTCAGTGTCCCAAAATGAATCTCTGTACCCAATAAACATTAAGTCCCCATTCCTGCCTCCTCCAGCCTCTGGTAACTGCCATTCTCCTTTGTCTCTATGAATTTGACTATTCTAGGTATCTCATATAAGTGGAATCACACAGTATTTGACCTTTGTAATAAAGCTAATTTTTTAAAAGTCTACTTGGATATCAACATAGACAAAACAGCTTTCTTATGTTAGGGTTTGCCTGATATATCTCTTTCTGCCTTTTTGTTTCCTGCCTATCTCTATTTCTATATTGAAAGTGTGTTTCTTGAAAAAAAGAATATTGTTGGGTCTTATTTTTTTGTTCAGTCTGACTACCTGTGTCTTTTTTTCTGTGCCTCACAGTCCTGCTCCTCAGAAGATCCAGTCAGTTCTGTTAATCACCAGCCAGTAGAGGGTGTACATGTGGGGCAGATTCTCAGTCATGCCAGGCCACCCCAAGGGCCATTGGCCCGTCCAGTGTCAACAGCCTTTGGCTTGATGCCAGGTCCTAATCCAGTCAGTTGTGGCTGGAGTGGAAGGGATGTGTGGTACTGAGCACAGTGGCCTCTGGAGAAGCCGTCTACTGTATAGGACCATTTTTCTCAGAAACAGAACTGCTGCCTTTCTGTGGAAGGTCATACAGGCAGGCATGTTGTCCCCACTGAGAGGGAAATTCCACAGTTTCTGAGTTTTTGACTCTGGAGTGAGATGACCTCCACTTATATTTAAGTTAAGGTGAGTGAACTTTTGGATGTACATTTGTTGCCGACTATATGAAAAACTAATAGTGAATAAGTATAGACATCTTTTGGTTACTCTCCTTGAAATTCTTTTCCCCTGTGTTCTGGAATATGTCTGTAAACTGGTTCTTGCTCTGTTTTTCTTTCCCCCTTGAAAAATTTTTTATTCTAAAATTTCATACAGCGAAATTCACACTTTTTCAACAAATGTGCAGAACTGTGTTATCACCACGACAATTAAGATATAGAACAATTTCATTATCCCAAAAACTTCCCTCATGCTACCCCCCTTTAGAGTCAAACCCTCTCCCCCTTAATCCTAGGTAACCACTGATTTGTTCTCCATTCCTAAAATTTTGGCATATTTGGTGAATAGAATCATAAGTGTATATAGCCTTTGAGACTAGTTTATTTTCCTCGGCATAACACCCTTGATATCCGTGTAAGTGGAATGTATCAATGGTTCGCTCTTTTTATTGCTGAGCAGTGTCCCATTATATGGACATAACACAGATTGTTCATCCATTTCCCCAGCTGAGGGACATTTGAGTTGTTTCCAGTTTTAGGAAATTACAAATAAAGCTGCTATAAACATTTATGTACAAGTTTTTGTATGAATATAGCTTTTCATTTTACTTGGCTAAATACATAGGAGTGTGATTTCAGGGTCATATGGTAAATTTATGTTTATCTGTAAAAGCAATTGCCAAACTGTTTTCCAAAGGGACTGTTATTTTGCATTCCCACCAGCAACGTATGAGCATTCCTTTTGTAAAACTTTCTTCGGTCACACCTTTTGAGTTCCCTGGAATCTGCCTGATCCATTCATACACGTCTGGAACTATGGAGTGGAGAAGGCAGTGACTCCTCTTGTTTTTATACTAATAACCCACTTGGAGAATTTTTGCTTCCTGTTCCCACAACCTTGGATTCAGTGGATTTCCAAACCAAACTTGTCTTTGCAGACATGTGAGATATTGAAGCATTTAGCTCCTGTGCAGAGAGAGTCCTGACGGGTGCACTCAAAGGGTTTAACTGAAGAGAGTCTAGTGAAGGAAATATTTACAGAGGTGTGGGTCCAGCTGAGGTAACTAACAAGGGATGGTAGAGCACCCAGGGATTACCAACAGCAGGATTCCCTTACCCCCCCACCCCCCAAGGCCTGAAGAGGTGAGAAGAATAGTGTTACCAAACCTAGAGCCAGCTTGAAGCCATGAAAGAGCGGCCACTCAACAGAAGCTATAACTGGAGATCACAGCCAGTGATCCTCCCAAGGCAAGGAAGGAGTGGGGAAGGGAGGAATAAATACCCTGACATCTCTCTCTTCTCACCCTCTGAATCCTTTTGGAACCTCCTATTGGTCAAACCCAAACAGAAGTCAGAAAGCAAGTAAGCCTGGTGAGGGAGTCCATGGAAGTCAGCCTTTGGGGACACAGAGCAGGTCATAGAAGGGAGGAAAATGGATCAGTATGGGGTGGGACAGAGGTGGCAAATGGAGAATAACTAGCATGGCCCATCCCTTTTGCTACTCAGCGTCCATTTTTGTCCTTTGTTTGGATGAAGACATTTGTTTCCTTATACGAAGTCCCATCAGCCAATGTATCATCATGTGTTGATGTCAGTTCACTTTCACCTAAACTCTAAATTGTGACGTTAGCCACCATCAGTGCTCTTCATGAAAGTATGCAGTGAAAAGAAGTAATTAAATGTAATGCTTCCCGCCTCAGCCTCTGTAGATGGAAACAAGGCCTAAGTTGATAAATCAGAGGTTCCTTCTTTCACCACCCATTTCATTTTCCCCTTGTCCTGCCAGCACCTCAGATGGACAGAATGTTTTACCTGGTGGGTATATTGGTTTCATAGGATGCCTAACAAGGCACCGTCACTGAGTGGTTTAAAACAACAGAAATGGATTGCCTCACAGTTCTGGAGGCCAGATGTGAAATTAAGGTGTTGGCAGAGCTATGCTCCCTCTGAAACCTATGGGAGAATCTTTCCTTGCTCCTTCCTAGCTGGTGGTGGTTTGTCAGTCATTGCTGGTGTTCCTTGGCTTGTTGATGCATCACTCCGGCCTCTGTCTTCACATAGTGTTCTCCCTGTGTGTCTTCAATTCGTCTTCCCTCTACATGTGTCTGTCTCATCCAGATTTCCCCTTTTCGTAAGGACACCAGTCATATTGGATTAGGGCTCACCCTAATTACTTCATCTTAACTAGATTATCTGGAAAGACCCTATTTCCAAATAAGGCCGTATTCTGAGGTCTTAGGGGTTAGGACGTCAACATATCTTTTTAGGGGGACACAATTCAACCCATAATGGTGGATGACCCAAATCTTCTTCCCACAAGATCCAAGTTCTTAGTGATCCTGTCTTTATTGGGTTGCTAGGATTCCCCAATGATCATCATTGTTGCATGTGGAAATACCTAAGGCTCCTCACTGACTCCAGACATAGTTCTCCTTACTCTACTGTATAACAGCAACACAATCTCCCCCAATTCTTTCCTTGGGCACCAAGGCACATTACTGAGAGATTCCAAAGCTTTAGGGATAAAGGAAAAACCCTAAAAGTTTCCAGAGAGGAAAAGCCATACACATAGTAACAGAAGACAGGAACAATGCCTTAAAAATGTGAAGCCTAGAAATCTATATCCAGCTAAAGTAGTCTTGCTTCTGGGATTCTCCCATTTAGTTTTAGCTTTCCCAGGTCTGCTGAGGCAATTGAGCATCTACTTTCCAGGTTCTCAAGTATGTAGCCTTCATTTCCTTTCCTTTTCTCTTTGACCTTGTAGATTTATGCTGTTATAAAAATTTTGTTATTTTAGTGTGGTTTGGGAAAGGAGCTGTTTAAGTGGAATTGCTAGAGTTTTTATAATGAAAAATTACTTAAAAGCGTTTCTCTGATGTTCAGGTGCTATTTAGGTGTTTTTAGGTGACTAGGTCACCAGACGCAGGTAGAGATTCACTACTTTCAGTAGCCTGAAACTATTATTTCAGGGATGAAATATGATTTTTAATCTTCAGAATAAGCTTTCAGGATTTCTTCAGGAGATCAGACTGAGCTGTGGACTGTTCAATCACCATGACTTTACTCTTCCCAGAACCTGATTTTCTTTACTCTTTAGAGAAAGAAATTGATGAGATGTCATCAGACATATTTTTCCCCAACTTTTTCTTTTGAAAAGTTCAAATCTACAGAAAAGTTAAAATGCAGTATAGTGAACATCCATGTATCCTCCATCTAGATTCATCAACTGAGATTTTGCCAGTTTGCTTTCTCTCTGTCTTTCATGTGTGTAGGTATAAGAGACACAAAATAGTATATATATATTACATATGTATATTATAATATATAAAGATAAGGCAGTATACATATTATATATATGTACATATTTTATATATAAATGTAGTAGTAGTTTTTTGCTAAACCACACAAGCTAAGTTGTAGACATAATGACATTTCCCCTCACAGGGCACAGTTTAAAATCATTTCCAAACACCTCAACAAAAATATAAATTCCTAACACAATTGTATCCAGAGTGGATTAAAAATCCATTGATCACTATCTCCTGAGCTAAGCTTTAAAAGTAGTCTCTAGTAAGAACAAATAAACAAACAAACTCACAAAAGTCCTTTAATTTCTGGGACTTTGTTTAATCAAGATATATGAAGCCATCTGACTTAGCCACTGAATAATTACCACCATTTGTAATGACCTATAATTTTGTTAGAATTTTCCAATTTAGTAAAAACAAAGGATAGGTAAAGCAGCTTAGTAGATGGCTGAGACCCAGGCTATCCACAGTTGGACTGAAAAGATGCTCTGCTGAACAGGAACAAATGGTATCCCTGTTGGTGATACAAAACTATTGTTGTTAGTAATTTTAAAATATTATATTTTATATATTTTTAATTGTAAAAAAATTTTTTTTATTTAGCTAAAATATGGTAGTCTAGATTTGTGCCAGATGTCCATTAAGTGATTAACAAATATTGAAAATCTAAGGAACAGCCAACAAAGATCACCAAATTAATCTCTTGAAGGAGAAATGACAACAACAAAGTTTAAATAAAATAAGAACTTTGCTTGAAATCAAGACTCTTTTTTCCTGTTCCCAGTGATTGAACCAGGGAAGCTGTTAATAGGTAGGGAGGGAGAGAAGCCAGCTCATGACTTAATGGATATCAACCACTAGGTGTTGTAAATTAAAATTCCCAACTTTATTTCTATTTAAAACTAAATAGATCAAAACTGTAAATTAACATGCAACATGGCCTTCAGGCTTATTGAGTTATAAAATTACTCTACCTTTTAAGCAATAGAAAAAACCTGCTGTTTATCTAGAATGTAGAAGGATTTTAGAGTTTGTAGTTATAGAAAGTTTAATATATAGTATTTCAATAACTAATTTTCAAAGAATTAAAACATTATATACTGTATACTATTGTATAGTATAAAATAAATGTATCTAGTGTGAAAATTTTACTGAGCATACATTAATCATTCTTTTATGATCCAGAACTAGCACATTAACCACAAATTAATATGACATAATCTCGAGTTAGAAAAATGTTTGTTCACAGTGTTGCTTTGCATGGAATTGTGATCTGTCATAGCATATTTTTACTTTAAATGCATTTATCTTGAAGGAGGAATACCACCAACGTAACTTCACGGAAGTGCTCTCTCCCAATATGTACAACAGTAAACTCTGGGAAGCCTCGGGCCATTGGCAGCATTACAGTGAGAACATGTTTACCTTTGATATTGAAAAGGACGCTTTTGCCCTTAAACCCATGAATTGCCCAGGGCACTGGTGAGTATTAAAAGTGAAACAGATCTTTGCATAAGAGCTCATAGCATACTTCATGACAATTAGCTTTTAATATTATTTTGCTTTTTGGATTTAAGTGATTCCTTTAATCTGAGGAGTGGTGGTTATTAATCATCTCTACCAAGCTATTTCATTCTAGAGAATGAGTGTACTTTTGAAAATATGTTTGGTATTTGGCAGGTGTGGTATGTTTGCTGGAAACCATTTAGAATTTTGTACTTCTCAGAGGATAATATTATGATATCAACTTTATAAATTATTATAATATTTGTCTTCCTAATAGTAATACACTTCAGATATATATATTTGCAGAACATTTAGTTCTTATATACTATTTGGGTTGATTATGACAAGACCAGTGAAATCATAATGAAAGGGTTACCAGATTTCATTGATTCCAAGATACCTCTTCCCCCCATACATCAACATCCCTGAAATTGGGATGCATCTTATAATTGGTGGCAGGCTAGCACTATGTCATAATTTAATTTATGGGTTATTTTCTTTCTTAGCGGTACATAAATAATGGCACATCTTAGAATCAGTGCTGTCTTAGATTCTGTGAAAGAATGTAATGATCATAAAGTTGCATGGTATGCAAATTTAGCCTTGTAAGATAAGCAGATTTTACAACTAGAAGTGAACAGACACAGTTCTGCACAAAAAATATCCCAGCTATTGTAGTTTTGTATCATCAACATACGTAATTTCAAGTAAATTGACCTTAGAAGGTAATTACTAAAACAAACCTCTGAACATTGAAGAAAGCTCTTTGCCCTTTTTGGTAAAGACTGAAAGAAGTTTGCGCCGGCCAGGTGGCTTAGCGGTTAAGTGCGCGCGCTCCGCTGCTGGCGGCCCGGGTTCGGATCCCGGGCGCGCACCGACGCACTGCTTCTCTGGCCATCCTGAGGCCGCGTCCCACATACAGCACCTAGAAGGATGTGCAACTATGACATACAACTATCTACTGGGGCTTTGGGGAAGAAAAAAAAAAAAAAAAAAAGGAGGAGGATTGGCAACAGATGTTAGCTCAGAGCCGATCTTCCTCAGCAAAAAAGAGGAGGATTAGCATGGATGTTAGCTCAGGGCTGATCTCCCTCACAAAAAAAAAAAAAAGACTAAAAGAAGTTCAACTTCATGATGACAGCATGTAAAATATATATATTTACTTTTAATTTTATGAAAACTGATATGTAAATATTCTATCACCTCTCTTTTTAAACAGAAGGTGGAGGCTAACCTAGTGCTTTGCATTCTCTAAAACACTTGTGTTAACTTCTTAACTCAGTTTCCCATTAGGTATCTTTTGAGGCTCTAGCCTGTGATTTCGACTATAATGATAAGAAAGGCTGAATGAAAGTAGAGAATGTAATTTTGTATTTTCATGCCTCAGAATAAGGAAGCAGGACCACAGTGGCTGAGTGGTGATGGGTTATGGGAGCCAGGAGTGCTTTCTGCAGAAGAGAGATCTTTCATTCAACAGAGAACATTAGTTGAGTGCTTATAGTGCTTGGTGCTAGAAATACAGAGGTGATTATGACACAGTCCATTTCCTCAGGGAGGTCGTGAGCAGAGTGGGGCAAGAACAGATTATGTAGGTAGTCAGTTATAAAACAAGTAAGACCAGTGTCAAAATAGAGGCATGTTCCAGGTATTCTTGGATTTAAGGAAAGACTGACTAGTCCTGCCTAGGGAAGTGTCCAGGAGAGCTTCACTTAAGAGGTAGCCTTTCAAATGAATTATAAATGGTAAGTGGAAATTCACTTGGTGAATGAGAATGGGGAACAGCATTTCTGGAAGAGATAATAAACAGGATTATTTCTCAGATCACTGCAGTGATGTAAATTCAAGGTTCAATGATTGATAGGTGAAGAAATTTTTTTTAAACTGGTGATCTAAGAACCAGAATAAGGTGTTTACAAATCTTGGGACTTGGTTGAAGTTTACTAATATTTATATAATTGCTTAATCTTTTTTACGCTAAGTAAAAGTTGTGTGTTACTGCATCTTTTCTAGTCTAATGTTTGCCCATCGTCCGCGATCTTGGAGGGAAATGCCTATTAGATTTGCTGATTTTGGAGTTCTTCATAGAAATGAACTGTCAGGAACTTTAAGTGGCTTGACTCGAGTTAGACGCTTCCAGCAGGATGATGCTCACATCTTCTGCACAGTGGAGCAGGTAAATGATACAGGGTGAAGCATGGTCGGCACAAATTCAGTGTGTTGCCTTGGGTACATCTCTTAGTCTTTCAGAGTTACTGTGAAATAAGATGTTTGGTCTAGTCTCTGGGGTCTCACTCAACTCTAACATTTTGTGATTCTCTAATTTGGGTCATAGGTCAGTAATCTCTTCACATGAAATTTATTATTTTTTCTTTTAAGCTTCCTCCAATTTTATTAATTTAAATATGTTAAG
The DNA here is from genome assembly GCF_020826845.1 of Diceros bicornis minor. Taxonomy (NCBI): domain Eukaryota; kingdom Metazoa; phylum Chordata; class Mammalia; order Perissodactyla; family Rhinocerotidae; genus Diceros; species Diceros bicornis. The sequence goes on from NC_080744.1 coordinate 79,959,931, forward strand.
TGGAATATTTTAAGAGATTTGGTAGAATTTTGGATGTTTTTGTTTTTCAGTATTCCTAGAAGTTAGAGTTTACTTTTTCAAGTTTTCATGTTAATTCAAATTAAATTGTCATGCAAAGGGCCACTATCAAACTATTTGACCTAGTAGACATTTATACAACACTCCAACCAATAACAGCAGAGTACACATTCTTTGAAAGTGCACACAGAACATTTACCAAGATAGACCAAATTCTGGGCCATAAAATGAGTCTCAATAAATTTAAAGAGATTCAATTCATACAAACTATGTTCTCTGGCCATGATGGAATTAAAGTAGAAATCAATAACAAAGAGCTATCTGGAAAATCCCCAAATTTTTGGAAAGTTAAATAACACACTTCTAAATAGCCCATGTGTCAAAGAAGAAATCAAAAGGGAAATTAGAAAATATTATATACCAAATGAAAAGGAAACACAACACATCAAAATTTCTGGGACGCCATTAAAATGGCACATAGTAGGACATTTATAGCACTAAATGCCTACATTGGAAAAGAAGAATGGTTTCAAATCAATAACCTGAACTTCCACTTAATACACTAGAAAAAGAAGAGCAAATTACATCACAAGTAAGCAGAAGAAAGGAAAATAATAACAGAGCAGAAATCAATGAAATAGAAAAAAGAAAATCAACACAAAATATTGGTAAAAACCAAAGGCTGGTTCTCTGAGAATATTGATAAAAGTCATAAACCTTTAGTCAGACTGATCAGAGAAAAAAGAGAAGATATGAATTAAAAATATTTGGAATGAGAGAAGTGACATTACTACAGATTCTGTACATATTAAAAGGATAATAAGGTAACATTGTAAACAACTTATGCCAGTAAATCTGACAACTTAGATGAAATGGACAAATTCATTGAAAGACACAAACTACCAAACTTTGTTTAAGAAGGAACAGATAACCTGAGTTGCCCTATGTCTATTAAAGAAATTGAATTGGTAGTTAACAACCTTCCCACAAAGAAACTCCAGGCCCAGATAGAATCACTGGCAAATTCTACCAAACATTTAAAAAAGCAGTGATACCAATTCTGCACATTCCTGCTAAGTATTAACAAGGACCCCCACCCTCACCCCTAGCCCATAGTGTCAGTGGAGACCATGTGGGAAGCTGGATTTCCACTCTCACCTGGCAGTCACAAGGTGCCTCTCCCACTCCCTGGTTGAGTAGTGTCAGAGGAGGTCTAGTGGAGAGACAAGACTTTTACCACCACCCCACAGTAATGAGGCCATGCACCCTAAGTGGTCAGTAAAGGCTGTGTGAGGAACAGTAACAAGATACTCCTACCTCTTCCAGCCAAGGCATTATCAGAAGAATCCTAGTGGGGAGCCAGAACTCTCACTGACACCCAGAAGTGATGAGGAATGCTTGCCTCCCTCAGGGGTCCCCAGTGGGAAACCTAGGCATCAACTCCCACCTTGTAGTAACCAGGCAGTATTTTCCCCTCTCTATTGGAGCAGAGTCAGTGGAAGATAGTTAAAATGGAAGGTTTAAATAAAATCCAAAGTCTTATAGCATAATACCCAATATGCCCAGATTTCAGAAATCAAAAATCACTTATCCTGCCAAGAACTGGGAAAATCTCAACTTGAATGAAAAAGGACAATCTAGGAACACTAATGTGGAGATGACAGGGATATTAGAATTATTTGACTAAGATTTTAAAGGAGGCATCATAAAAATGTGGTTTTTTTGATTACAAACACACTTGAAACAAATGAAAAAATAACCTCAGCAAAGAAATAGAAATCTCAGGAAAGAAATAGAAGATATAAGAAGAACCAAATGGAAATTTAAAAACTGAAAAATATAATAACTGAAATAAAATACTCAGTGGATGGATTCATGAGCAGAATTCATGTCTCAGAATGAGACAGAGAAAAGAATCAGTGAACTTGAAGGCAATGATAGAAATGACCCAATCTGAAAAACAGAGAGAAAAGAGACTGAAAGAAGAAAGAACTGAAAGAAAGAATCTCAGAGACCACTGGGAGTATAAAAAAATATCTAATATTCATGTCACCAGGGTTCTGGAAGAGGAGGAAAATAAGGGTGGAGGTGAAAAAGTACTCAAAGACTTAACAGCTGAAAACTTGCCAAATTGGGCAAAAGACATAAACCTGCAGATTCAAGAAGCTGAGAAAACTCCAAACAGGATAAACCCAAAGAAATCCACACCAAGGCATATCATAGCCGAACTTCTGAAAACTAAAGACAAAAAAATTTGAAAGCGAACAGAGAGAAATGCTGCATTACCTTTAAGAAAAAAAATTTTTGAATGACAGCAGATTTTTCATCAAAAACTATGGAGGCCAGAAGGAAGTGGCACAACATTTTTCAAATGCTGAAAGAACTGCCGACCCAGAATTTAATATCCAGAAAAAATATCCTTCAGGAATGAAGGAGGAATCAAGACCTTAGACCTACCTTAAAAGAATGGCTATAGGAATGCCTTTAAACAGAAAGGAAATGATAAAAGAAGGAGTCTTAAAACATTAGGAAGGAAGAAAGAACAATTGTAAAAGTAAAACATGGGTAAATATAATACATTTTCCTTTTCCTTTTGAGTTTTCTGAATTATATTTAGTGGTGGAATCAATTATATCACTGTCTGATGTGGTTCTAAACATATATAGAGGAAATATTTAAGAAAATTATACTATAAATGGGGGAGAGTAAAGGGAGGTAGTTTCATACACTTCACTTGTACAGGTAAAATGATGACATCAGTGAACTGTGATAAGTTACGTAATACCTAGAGAAACCACTAAAAAAAAGCTATACACAGAGATATAGTAAAAAAAAAAAAAAAAAAGATAAAAAGGAATTCTAAAAAATGTCAAATTAACCCATAGAAAAGCAGGGAAAAAAACCAGAGATATGAATAACAAGAGAGTACAAGAAGGAAACAATACAACAAAAAAGGCAAACTTAAGTCCTAACATATTATAGTAAATGTAAATGGTCTAAATAAACCAGTTAAAACATAGCGATTGGCAGAGTGATTAAAACATATGTCCCAACTATGTGCTGTCTACAAGAAACATACTTCAGATATAGCATTATAGGCAGGTTGAAAGTAAAGGGATGGAAAAAGATATGTTATGCAAACATTAATCAAAAGAAAGCAAGAGCAGCTATATTAATATCAGATAAAGTAGACTGCAGAGAAAATTACCAAAGACAGAGAGGGACATTATTACATAATGATAAAAGGGTTAATCCACCATGAAGACATAGCAATGCTAAATGTGTAAAAACCATACAACAGAGCTGAAAAATATTTGAGGCTAGAACTGAAAGGAGAAATAGACAAATCCACAATTATAGAACTGAAAGGAGAAATAGACAGAATCAACAGAATCTCATTGTTATTTATAAAACACTCCACCCAACAATAGCATAATACACATTCTGTTCAAGTGCCCACCAAACGTATATACCAAGATGGACTATATCCTGGGCTATAAGACAAACCTTAACCAAATTTTAAAAAATTGAAGTCATACAAAGTGTTTTCTCTGATCACAGTGGAATTAAAGTAGAAATAAATAAAATAAAGATAACAGCAAAGTATCCAAACACTTGGAAACTGAAAACACACTTCTAAATAATCTATGGATTCAAGAGGAAATCTCAAGAGAAATGGAAAAAAATACATTGACCAGAGTGAAAATGAAAATACAAAATATCAAAATTTATGCTGCAGAGCAAAAGCAGTACTAAAAGGTAAAATATATAGCACTAAATGTAAATATTATAAAAGAGGAAAAGTCTCAAAACAATAATCTAGGCTCCCACCTCAAGATCTAGAAAACAGAAGGGCAAAATAAACCCTAAACAATAAAAAGGAAGGAAACAATAAAGATTAGAGCAGAGCCATCCCTGATGGCCTAATGGTTAAAGTTTGGCAGTTCTCATGCTCCAGGTTTGTTTACTGGTCATGGAACCACACCACCCATCTGTCAGTTGCCATGCTGTGGTGGTAGCTCACATAGAAGAACTAGAAGGACTTACAACTAGGATATACAACCATGCACTGAGGCTTTGGGGAGAAGAAAAAGAAAAGAAAATCAAAAAAGAAAAAGAATAATAAAGATTAGAGCAGAAATCAATGAAATTGAAAACAAAAACAATAGGAAAAATTGAGACAAAAAACTGGTTCTTTGAAAAGATTAACAAAATTTACAAACATCTGTCAAGACTGACAAAGAAAAATATTGAGAAGACACAAATTACCAATACCAGGATTCAGTAGGGGATATCACTACAGATCCTGAAAACATCAAAATCATAATAAGGGAATATGATAAACAACTCTACACACGTTAATTTAACAACTTAGACGAAATGGACTAATTCCTTGAAAAGCACAGACTACCATAAAGAGCCCAATAGGAAATAGATCATTCGAAGAGCCCTGTCACTATAAAGGAAATTGAATTGTAGTTTAAAAACTCCCCAAAAAGAAATCTCCAGGTTCAGATGGTTTCACTGGAGAATTCTATCAAACATTTAAAGAATTAACACCAATTCTATATAGTCTATTCTGAAAACAGAAGAGGAGGGAACACTTCCTAGTTCATTTTATGAAGCTAGGATTACCTGGTACCAAAACTAGACAAAGGCAGTACAAAAAAACAAAACTACAGACCAATATGCCACAGGAATACAGACACAAAAATCCTTAACAGAATATTAGCAAATAGAATTCAACAATATATAAAAAGAATTATACATCATTAGCAATTGGAGTTTAGCCTTTAGGAATGTAAGGCTAATTCAATATTCAAAAATCTGTCAGTGCAATCCACCGTATTAACGGGCTAAAGAAGAAAAATCACATGATGATATCAGTCGATGCAAGAAAAATAATTTGACAAAATTCAACACTCATTCATGATAAAAACACTCAGAATACTAGGTATAGAGGTGAACTTCCTCAACTTGAAAAAGAGTGTCTACAAAAGATCCACAGCTAACATTGTACTTAATGGTGAACTACTGAATGCTTTCCCCCTAAATCAGGAACAAGGCAAGGGTGTCTGCTCCCATCCCTCTTATTCAACATAGTACTGGAAGTTCTAACCAGTGCAATAAGGCAAGAAAAGGAAATAAAAGGCATACAGATTGGAAAAGAGGGATTAAACTATTGCTATTTAAAATGACATGATTGTCTACAAAGAAAATCCCAAGAAATAAACCTCCTAGAACTAATAAGCGAGTTTGGCAAGGTCTCAGGACACAAGGTCTGTGTGCAAAAATTGGCTGTATTTCCCTATACTAGCAATAAACATGTGAATGCTCAAATTAAAAATACAATGTCATTTGTAATCACTCAAAAAAAGAAAGAAACATTTAGGGGGAAATCTAACAAAATACGCCAAAGCCTTGTATGCTAAAAGCTTCAAAATGCTGATGAAAGAAATCAAAGTAGATCTAAATAAATAGAGAGACATACTGTGTTCACAGATTGGAATACTCTATGTAGTAAAGATGTCAGTTCTCCCCAAATTGATATAGAGGTTTAATGCAATTCCTATCAAAATCCCAGCAAAATTTTTTTGGTAGATGTACACAAGATTATTCCAAAATTTACGTGGGAAGGCAAAGACTCTAGAATAGTTTGGTGAAAAAGAAGAATCAAGTGGGAGAAGTAAGTCTACTTGATTTCAAGACTTACAGTAATCAAGACTGTGTGATATTGGCAGAGGACTAAACACATAGATCAGTGGAACAGAAGGGAGAATCCAGAAATAGGCTCACACAATATAGCAAAGTTATTTTTGACGAAGGTGCAAAACCAATTCAGTGGAGGAAAGATAACTTTTCAATAAATGGTGCTGGAGCAATGGGAAATCCACAGGCAAAAAAAAAAAAAGGATTTCAACCTACACTTCACACCTATATAAAAATTAACTAAAAATGGATGATGGATATGGTGGTTAATTTTATGTGTCAATTTGAGTAGACCACGGAGTGCCCGGATAATTGGTTAAACATTATTCTGGGTGTGTCTATAAGGGTGTTTCTATGAGATTAATTTATAATTGATAATTTTATAATTTCTGTGAGATTAACATTTGAATCCATAAACTGAATAAAGCAGATTGCCCTCCCTAATGTGGATGGGCTTCATCCAACCCATTGAAGGCCTGAATAGAACAAAAAGGCTGAGTAAGGGAGAATTCTCTCTCTCTGCCTGTCTTTGAGCTGGAACATCAGTCTTCTCGTGCCTATGGACTTGGGCTGAAACTTACGTCATCAGCTCTCCTGGTTCTCCTGCTTGCTGATGGCAGATCTTAGGATTTAGCCTCCATCAACACGTCAGCCAACTCCTTATAATAAATCTCTTTACACACACATGTATACAGGTTCTGTTTCTCTGGAGAACTGAGACTAATACAGTGGACTTAAATATAAAATGTAAAACTTTAAAAAACAACATGCAAGACAATGTTTAGGGTCTAAGGCTAGACAAAGAGTTCTTAGACTTGACATCAAAAGCACAATCCTAAAAGGAAAAATTGATAAATTGGACTTTATCAAACTTAAAACTTTTTCTCTTTGAAAGACTCTATTAAAACGATGAAAGACAAGCTACAGACTGGAAGAAAATATTTGCAAACTATATATCTGACAAAGAACTAGTATCTAGAACATATAAAGAATTCTCAAAACTCAATAATAATAAAAAGTATAGTTAGAAAATAGACAAAAGACATAGGCAGACATTTTCCAAAGGTGGTATATAGATGGCAAATAAGCATATAAAAAGATTTAATATCATTATCTATTAGAGAAGTACAAATTAAAATTACAATGAGATATCACTGCATACCTAGCAGAATGGCTAAAATAAAAAATAGTGACAACACCAAATGCTGGCAAGTATGTGGAGAAACTGTTATCACTCATCATTGCTGTTGGGAATGTAAAATGGTACAGCCACACTGGAAAACAATTTGGCAGTTTATTAAACTATACATGCAACTGCTATATGACCCAGCAGTTGCACTCCTGGACATTTATCCCAGAGATATGAAAAATTATGTTCACATAAAAATATATACATGAATGTTCATAGCAGCTTTATGACTAATAGCCAAAACCTGCAAACAACCCAGGTGTCCTTCCAAGGGTGAATTGTTAAACTGTGGTACATCTGTATCATGCAATACCACTCAGTAATAAAAAGGAGCAAACTATTGATACTGAAAACAACTTGGTTGAATCTTCAGAGAATTACCCTGCATGAAAAAAGTCAACTCCAAAAGTTTACATATTATATTGATTCCATTTCATTCCATTCTTGAAATGACAAAAACATAGAAATGGAGAACAGATTAGTGGTTTCCAGGAAGGGTGAGGATGAGAGGGAAGTGGGTGTGGCTATAAAATGGCCACATGAGATATCCTTGTGGTGATGGAATTATCCTGTCTCTTGGTCGGTATCCTGGTTGTGATAATGTACTGTGGTTTTGTACGATGGTACCATTGGGGGAAACCGAGTAGACGGTACGAGGAATCACCATATTATGTGAATCTCAAAATAAAAAGTTTAACTTTAAAAAATGGCAAAAATATTTGAACATTGAAGATATACAGATGGCAAATAAGCACATGAATAAGGTGTTCAAGATCATCAGTCATTAAGGAAATGAAAATTAAAACCATAATGAACTACCATTCTACACCTGATAGAATGGTTAAAATTAAAAAGTCTGACTGTAACAGATGTTGAGAATGTGGAGGAACTGGAAACCTCATACACTGGTTGCAGGAATGTAAAATGGTACAATCACTTTGAAAAACAGTTTGGCAGTTTCTTAGAAAGTTAGACACACACCTACCACCCGGCCATCTTACTCTTTTTTTTTCCCAAGAGAAAAAGAAAGCACATGTCCATACAAAGACTTGTACACAAATGTTCATAGCAGCTTTATTTGAAATAGTCAAAATATAGAAACAACTGTAATGACCAATAATAGGCGAATGTATAAAGGAACTGTAGTATATCCATACAATGGCAAACTACTCAGCAGTAAGAAGGAGTGATCTGTTGATACATACAACAGCATGGATGTATCTCGAAATAATTATACTGAGTGAAAAAAGCCAGACAGAGAAAGAGAATGTGCTGCATGATTCCACTGATAAAAATTCTAAAAAATTCGAACTAATCCATGGTGACAGACCACAGGTCCTTGCTTGTCTGCTCTCTCTCCTAAAAGTCTCTCTTTTTGCTGGCCCCAACCGGTTTGCATTTAAATGTGGTGTCCTTTTCCTCTCTCAGAGGTGCCCTCTCTCAGCCTCCCGGCCCCCAGCTCTGCTCTTCTCTCTGCACTCTCTCTGGCTTCAGTTACTCTTTGGGCTCAGCCCCCAATCTCAGTTGCATCTCAGCCCTCCCTCTTGAGCTCCAGACCTCAGTCCTATAGGGTCTGGGGGACATGGCTGCTTGGCCATCACAAGCACCCTCACATTTGCCAAGTCCAAAACCGACTCCTTTTCTGCCCCCCACACCACTTCCTCCTCCATTGGGGATGCACCAACGTCCTCTCTGCTGCACAGGCCAGGACCCCAGGTGTCCTTACTTTTCACTCCTCATGTCTAGTTTGTCACAAGCCCTATTCATCACTTTCCCTAAATATATTATTCATTCCTGAATTCCCAGCATCTAGCACAGTGCTTGGTACATAGACAATTACTCTCCCTTAATGAATGAAAGGATAGTATCTTGCAGATGCCTCAAATTCCCTGCATTCCAGCTGCTGCTCACTGGTTCAAGCCACCGTCATCTCACTCCTGAATGACCCCATCAGCTTCCTAATGGGCCTCTCTTCTAGTCTTGCCAAACCATTTCCCACACTTCAAAAGAACAAATTGGATGGTTAGCCCCCTGCTAAAAAATCTTCATTGGTTTTCCATTGCCCTGAGGCTAAAAAGTGCAGACGTTACCCTGGCTTTGAAAGCACTTAATTTTCTCTGGCCTCTGCCTGCCTCTAGCCTGATCACTTACCACCCTCCCCTCTGTGCCCCTCTTCCCTGTAATATGCAGCTCGGTCCCACGGCAGCTCCCTGTGGCTCCCTGCCTTAGCCTGCCCCTCTGTCCTCTGGGCCTTCACCCTTGGTATTTCCTCTGCTCGGAGAGCTCCTGCCCTACCTCTCTGTGGAGAACACTTACTTATCCTCTGGCTGCAGCTTGGCTATTACTTCCTCTGGACAGCTGCCCTCCCCCTTCTGTGCGGCACTGCTCACGGTGAGGTACCCTTGCCTGCTTCTTGGTCCACGCCCTGCACTGTACGGGAGCCTATGGCAGCCTGCACATGCCTGGCATGTGGTGCGCATTCTGTGAATACTCCAGTAAGGAATGGATGAACAACCAAAACAGTGTCATTGACTGTACTCTATAGTAAAAACATGCTTTATTTATATCTAACATGAAGAATTTTTTTTTATTTTAAAAAATGCCATAAATGGGTTTAATTTAGTGTTCTGTTTAAAATATTTCATTTGCTCTAATTTCAGATTGAAGAAGAAATAAAGGGGTGTCTGCAGTTTTTGCAATCCGTTTACTCAACATTTGGCTTCTCCTTTCAATTAAATTTGTCAACAAGACCTGAAAACTTCCTAGGAGAGATTGAGCTCTGGGATGAAGCTGAGAAGGTAGGGGGAAACCAAGTGCTTGCCCTTCATTTCTGGGAATATGGAAAACCCCTGAGGGACTGCAGTTATCTTGCATGAGGATGCAATGCTTTGCAGTAGAAATTTTAAATTGGAGGTTCTGGGATGAATAGGCTAATTGCAGAATGTAGTTATCCAGTTTTCTGTGAAACAATGATAATAATAATACCTTGCACTGTTTCACACTTTAAATTTATTATCAGATTTTCGTTTATACTCTTTCAGTGCTGGTCGCCAATAACCAGTTGCATGGGTTTTTAAAGAAGTCCTCTGGCTCCTTCTTCAGCACCTCTGGTCTGGCCTCTACCACAGGCACCGACGTGAAGCCATCAGCTCCTTGGAGCTGGATTAAGCTCACTCCAAATCTCTCCTGCGCCCCACTTTTCCAGAGTTGCCATGAGTCATTAAGATCCCTAAGAACACTACAACCCCACACTCACACAATTCCAAGCAAATCAGTGTGTCCAGAGCCCAGCACATACCACAGTGTAGACCTCCAGTGCTATTGGGAGCCAGAGACTTGGTTTACCTGGGGAAGGAGGGCAGACAGACAGCAGGGGAGAAAAGGAGATCTTGATTTCTCCTTCAGAGTGGCCGGCAGCCCACACCCGTGTCCAGGGACATGTCCTGTGAAGTGCAGCGGCTCAAGCTCCCCTCAGACGTGCTTTCTCCTGTACCTCACATAAACCAAAAGCTTTATTAGCCTTGGCCTCTCCTTTTGGGCCTTCGTATCCCTGTGTCCTCAGAGGCCCAGTGAGGCACAGTGACCCCTTGCTTTATGCTCTTCCTCAAAACCTGGCCTTTGTTTGGCTTTTTAATTCCCTGGGAGCCCCCCCAGATTCTTTCCATCACTTAGTTACCTGCTGTATCAGAGTCTCATTTCTCTGTGAACATATACCAGTGTCTCTTCTCCTTTCAGAAACAGAGGAAGGGGGAGGGTGGCCTCCCAGCTTGTGAAGTGCTCTGTGGTGGTGGCCTTCTCTGGTCCTAAGTAGAAGGGAAGCTGCTTCAGTAGGATTAGGCCCAGGAGGGAGCCCCCTGAGGTCTCAGCCAAGACCAGCTCCTGACCCACTCTGACTGTGACCCTGGAAAAGCCTGCCAAAACCCCAGGAGTCAGCTTTCTTGATATCTCTGGCTTTGGCCCCAGAAGACCACTGCTGCTTTGACTTCCCCGTCAGGCACTTCACTCCCAAATGTCAGTCCCTGTCGTGGGCACCAATATATTGGGATGACGACAGGAGTTTGGGTGATGTTTTGCCAGTATTCTGGGCAGGGACTTAGGAGTGCCCATTGCTTCCCAAAGAAGCTGTGTTCACAGGAAATAGCCAGAAGACTCAAAGAACCCTTTTATTAATACTTATATGTATACCCCATCACCTTCCCTGCTGAGCCTCTTCACTACTAGCTAACTGGAAAGAATTTATGTGGCTTAGTCTGAAGACCAAAGAGGGCCTCCTCTTCCCACACCCCTGTAAATCATCAGGGACACCCCCACCCTCCAGATACATGTACAGAGGTAGAGGAAAAGCAAGAGAGAAGTGGCAAGGCCTGCCCCCTGATCTTCTTACCCAGCTAAACACAGAGTGGATGAGGGAGCAAGATCAAAGCTTCCACGCCTTTTAATGTGTGGAGGCCCCACCTATAGGGAAGTGTGTAGGGCAGAGGGGGCTTGCATTGGCAGGAGTGCCAAAAGCATCCCTCTCTAATGCTTACCTGGAATTCACTGGAACAATTTAGTCAATTATCTTTTTTTCCCCCGATTAAAATGTGTGTGTTTCCTGAGAACAAGTAACATCTTAATCATCTTTAAGATGTAACATCTTAACATCCTTGCTCAGTATATTGAATGTAAAAGATACTCAATAAATATATGTTGAACTAAAATAGAATGTAATTAAGATTTATAATAACTTACTTTTTTCAACTATATGACAAAAAAGATAAGATGTACAATAAGTAGAAATTTTAAATGTTCTCTTCTTTAAAAAAAAAAATAGCAACTGCAGAATAGCTTGATGGAATTTGGAAAACCATGGAAAATGAACCCAGGAGATGGAGCATTTTATGGCCCTAAAGTAAGTAGACCAAATCCTTCAAAAAGAATAAAATTTAAAAGAAAAATAAAAACTCTCTCTAAGCAAACATCATTTAATTTACAGATTGATATAAAAATCAAGGATGCTATTGGCAGATATCATCAATGTGCTACAATTCAGCTGGACTTCCAATTACCTATTAGATTTAATCTTACCTATGTTAGGTGAGTGATTGAATGTGACAAATGATGTAGTACTAATATCCTAATGATTTGTTGTTTGAGCATTAGCAATACAAAAACAAACATCAGTGTATGTCTAGTATATGGGCAATGTACTCGGCATATGTTTGTTTACCTGCTTATAATCTAGTTGGAGAGCAACTTGAATTTTCTCAGGACATGGTCTAGTGGGGGAAGGAAGGTAAGTAAGCGTAAGATTAGAGATATGAATAAAGTACCATGAAAACATGATCCAAACTGCCCACTCTCCCAGAGGCGGAGGGGGATGACTTCATAAAGAGCTGATGTTGGGTCTGTGTCTTGAGGATGAGGTATTGGCCAGGAAAGCACAGGAAAAAAGGCAATTTCATCACTGCAAACCAACAACTTCTTTTGAAAAAATAATTTTCTTATCACACAGTAAAGTTGACTTTGTGTGTATGTGTGTATACAGTTTCCATCTCTGTAGTTCTGCCTTCCCCAGAATGTCATATACATGGAATCATACTGTATATAACCTTTTGAGAGTGGCTCATCATATCAAGGGTGTGCATGGTATCAATATGACTTATCACCGGTGATCTTAACCTCAATCACTTGGTTAAAATAATGTTTGCTGGGTTTCCCCACTGTAGAGTTACTGTTTTTCCCTTTCCAGAGTCTATTGTTTGGAATCAAGTCATTAAGTCAGTCTACATTCAAGCTTACACTTAAGCTCCACCTCCTGGAGTGGGGAGTATCTACACTTACTATTTGGAATTCTTCTGTAAGGAAGATTTTCTTCTTCTTCATTTCTTTATTTATCCCATCATTTATTTATATCAGTATAGACTTATGAATATTTATTTTACACTTTGAGTTATAATAAAATAGTACATTTAAAAGTTTTCTTGCTCAAGCCTTTGCCAGTGGGCGCTCTTTCATGTTGGCTGCTGTGCCCTTTGACATACTCCATCCTTTTCTCTTTTTCCTTTTTTTTTGCAAGCACTTCTTTGCTCACTGGCACTATAAGGTGCTGTAGGCTCATTTTGTATTTTCCCTGACCTGGCTTGTAAATCAGTCATTTTTCCAGTGAAAAATGGAAATTTTAGAACTCAAAAATACAATAAATATAATACTGGAGAATGATATTTAGAAATGAAGAGCTATGTTTAGATTTAGGCCTACCATTTTGTTATTTGTTTGTTCCCTGTCTTTTGCATCCTTCTATTTCCCTTTTCCTACTTTATTTTGTATTATTTGAATATATTTTAGTATTACATTTAAATTTAGCTATTGAGTTTTTGACTATATCCCTTTGTATAGTTTTTTAGTGGTTGCTCTAGGAATTACAATATAGGTACTTTCTTTTTTACAGTCTACTTAGAATTAATATTGTATGACTTTAAATGAAATGTAGAAACCTTACTCCCGTGCAAGATCCCTTCACCATCCCCCTTTCAAGTTATAGTTGTTGTACATATTACATTTTACATATAATGAAACCTTCATCGAGCAATAGCATAACTTTTGCTTTCCACCATTGTACATGTTTTAAGGAACTTAGGAGGAGAATATTATATTTACCCCGATATTTACAATTTCTATTGCTCTTCCTTCATTCCTGATGTTCCAGGTTTCTCTTTGGTGTCATTTCTCTTACATCTGAAGTGTTTTCGTTAACAATTCCTGTAAAGCAGGTCTGCTCGTGATGAATTGTCTTAGTTTTCCTTCATCTGAGAATGTCTTCATTTTCACCTTCATTCCTAAAGGATATTTTCTTTGACTATAGAACTCTGGGTTGATAGTTACTTACTTTCAGAACTTTGAAAATATTGTTTCACGTCTTTCTGGCCTCATTGTTTCTGATGAGAAATCTGCAGTAATTTGAGTTATTTTGCCCCTAAATGTTATATTTCATTTTTCTCTTGCTGCTTTCAATATGGTTTTCTTTGTCTTAATTTTCAGCAGTTTGATTATGATGTGTCTGAGTGTGGATTTGAGTTTATCTTGTTTGGAGTTTGCTAAACTTCTTTTTTAAATTTTTTAATTAATTATTATTATTATTTTTTTTGAGGAAGATCAGCCCTGAGCTAACATCCATGCTAATCCTCCTCTTTTTGCTGAGGAGGACTGGCTCTGAGCTAACATCTATTGCCAATCCTCCTCCTTTCCCCCCCTCCCCAAAGCCCCAGTAGATAGTTGTATGTCATAGTTGCACATCCTTCTAGTTGCTGTATGTGGGATGCGACCTCAGCGTGGCCGGAGAAGTGGTGCGTCGGTGCGCGCCCGGGATCCGAACCCGGGCCGCCAGTAGCGGAGCACACGCACTTAACCACTAAGCCACGGGGCTGGCCCCTAAACTTCTTGAATCTGTAAGTTTATATCTTTTGCCAAAATTAAATAGTTTTCAGTCATTTTTTTTTTCATAGTTCATAGTTTTTCTGTACAATTTCCCATCTCCTTTTGGGACCCAGATGACATGAACATTAGGTCTTTTGTTATTGTTCCACAGTTTTCTGAGGTTCTTTTTATATTTTTTTGACTTTTTCTTCCATATATATTTCAGATTGGGTACTTTCTATTCATATGTTTTTAAGTTCACTGACTCTTTTTCTAGTTCACTGACTCTTTTCCATCATCTCCTTTGTTATTGTGTTCATCCAGTGAATTTTTTATTTCCATGTTATATTTTTTAGTTCTACAATTTCTTTTCTTTGTATCTTTTATTTCTTTGCTAAGACTTTTATCTTTCCAGTCATTTCAAGTGTGTTCACCTTTACTTGTTGGAGCATGGTTATAATAGATGCTTTATAGTCTTTGATAATTCCATCATCTGTGTCCTCTTCCTTTTGGAATCTCTTGTTTGTCTTTTCTCTCATAAGTTGAGATTTTCCTGGTGATTAATATGCTGAGTAGTTTTGGATTGCATCCCAAATATTTTTAATATCATGTTTTGAGATGCTTGGTCTTGTTTAAATCCTAAGGAGATTGTTGATTCTTTTTTAGTAGTCAGTCTGCCTGGTTAGATTCAGGCTGTAATTTCCAACTCACCTTCTGTGCCACCCAGTGGCCAAGTTCCATAGTTCAGTTCTCAAGCCTTTTGTATGCTGTTTAAGGTCAGATCTATGCATATGCAATTCAGAAGTGAGGCCAGGTGAGTTTATACACTACTTTATGGGATAGTTCTTTTGTGCTCTCTACTCTCTCTGATTTCCCTGATACTTTTTGGTTCCCTGAATTCTCTTTCTGCAGTCCTGTGGCCAGAAAGCTGGGGCTTTAGCTTCCCCACTCTGCCATGCTCTTTCCATGACTACATCTGTGTCAGAGACAAAGCATCAGGAGGCCAGAGAGAGAGAGAGAAAAAGCAGCAGAGATTCACCCCATATACTTGGGATCGTAGCCCTTCTGGTCAGACAGAAGGATTCCCTTCCTCAAAGATTTAGATACCTGATTAGTCTTTTTGCCACTGTGGGAATGCCTAGGGGCTGAAGAGAAGAGAACAGGGAAAAAACCAACCAGGATTTCCTCCACCCCCACTCTTTCTGAAACTTAGGAGTTATTTTTCTGGCTCTTGGCCAGAAAGTAAGGATTTCTCTTGAAGCTTTTCCTGTCTGCATCTGGTGTGTATTTCTCGATGGAGCTGCCTTTGAGTCCAGGCCACACAATACTGGAAGACAAAATTACAGACAACTAACTGCTGGTTTGGTGGTACTTCAAATTCTGGTCTTCTTTGGCAATCCACCTGTCACGATTCACTTTTCAGAGTCTTCAGATAGCTGCTGCTTGCATTCTCTCCAGGGTCTGTGATTGCATTTAGCGAGAGAGTGAGGGTGGAGAATTCTTACTTCCTTTTGCCTGGAACCAACTTCTTTTTAAAGACCATTCCCCTGATCTGAATTACACAAAATCACAACATTCCTTTAAACTCTCCTCTACTCACCGTGTCCAATTTTAGATGTAGTGTTGATTAGATAATGTGTTGAGTTCTCTTTCACTCAACATTGTTAATAAACGCAAAAAAGGAAAAATTATTGGCATGTTTTAAATCCAATAATTTTTAATAGAATATTTTCCTAATAAGATTCTTATAATAAATGAACAACCACCATTTTCCCAGAGTGTATGATTTTATGGATTGATTTCAATTTATGTCCAAGCAACAAAAATATTATTTTATTTTAGATTGTCCATCTTCTGTTTTGATTACTAGTTACAGAACTACACCAAGAGTTAGGCCTGGGAGAAGTTAAAGAGCTGAAGGAATAATTGAAGTATTACATACAGAGAATTACACCAAGACATGAGAATAATAAAAATGCTCAGAGAACGAAGGAGGAAAGCACAGACCTTTCAAAAATAAATTTGGGCCTTTGGGGAAAGATGGTGTCTTAAGTTCATATTTTCAAGACCATCTTTCCCCAAAACCTACTAAAGTGAACAAAAAGAATGAGAGGTGGGGGACTTTATGCTGAAATAACCCAACTTGTTCAACAAAATTTGAACACTACATCCAAGGAGGGTGTGGAGGAGAAGCAGATCAGCCAAGCCATCAATCCATCCATCCTAGGTTTTGTGTGGAATGTGGAGAGAAGGGGAGCAAAAGTAGCAGCAGTGGTCCGTAGACCAGGTAAGAGATGATGACTAAACAAGGTGGTACTAACAGAGAGGAAGAAAGTGGAGATATTTGGGGTGTGTTTTCGAGGTAGAACTGATGTGATCTGTTCATGGCTTAGGTATGAGGGGAGCATCAAGGTCATTACCATGATCAAGTACCGTTTTTTCCTAAGAAGGCAGGAGTGGTTTAGCATTAAGAAATATGTTATTGTCATTCATTACATTCAACAATGCTGAAAGGCACTGAATAAAATTTAACATTCATCCCTGTGAAGTGAGATGAACAGAAAGGAATTTCCTTATTATGATAGAGAATATTTATGAGAAAACAACAATGACATCTCAACTTAGTTGAGTTGGGAAGAAGGTGAATATGCTTGCTGTTTGTACTGTTACTTAAAATTGTTTTGGGAGTACAAATATTTGAAATAAAGTGATAAAATTATCGTTATTTGTAGATGTTAAGCTGTCTAGAAATGCAACAGAATCAAATGGAGAAAAATCAAAACTAACCTAGAGTTAAGTAAAGTTGCTAGCATAAGGGAAAAATGGAAAAAATCAATTTGCTTTCATACATATTAGCACTAATCTGCTAGGAAATGCAATGGAAAAGGCATTTTAGAAGCAACAATGATAAAATGCAAAATATCTAGGAATAAATGTAATAACAAATATATAATATTTATATGAAGTATACAATACACCATAAAATTTTATCACAGGCCATAAAAAAAGAATTGTTTAAATGAAGATTCATGCCACATTCTTGGAATGGGAAGAATCAATATTATGAAGATTTAATTCTCTTCAAATTTATCTATAAAACTAATGTAATTCCAACTAAATCACCTGGGATTATTTGGGGGGAATTTGATGTTAATTCTAATGTTTATGTGAAAGTATAGATGTGTAAGCATAGTTTAGGTCACTATTTGCCCTTCTTAAGGCTAGACCTGATTTAAATTCTTTTAAAATAAATGGTGGGACAGAAATTTCTGGTACTCAGGGGCCTGTGAAAGGATCACCCTGCTTCTCTTTCATTCCCTACACAGAAACAACATATGTAACAGTCAGGAATATACCATGCTGGTTTCAGTTTGTGGAATGAATTATTTGTTCATATATCTGAGCAGGACTGCACTCAGCCACCTCCCCCCACCCCAAAGCTTTCTGTGGGATCTAGACAGAGGCTTGGCCCGCAGCCAGTCTGTAATGGCTTTAGAAATAACTGACAATGACAATATCCAGTTATAACTCATTTGAAGTGAGTTTAATGAATGGGTCTCTCTCTTTTTGTTTGTTTGCTTTGTGTGTGTGTTTTAGTAGTAGCTAGCTGGTACAATTTTTAGATAAAACTTTCTCAGAAGAACTTTGTCAGCATTGCATATTACATTTATTGCAATAACGTGAAATTTATCTGTCTGAGAGAAGTGCACAGATCTTGGCGTGACTTACTTCATTACAATTAATAGTCATAATTTGCTTTTTCCAACTGTTTCTGAAAGAAAGGAGGGAATCATTAAATGTAAGGTGCATTTCGTGAAGATTTCAGGTCTGTAAAGGGAATTTGACCAGTGGACTTCTGGAACAGATATCAGGAACATTTTGAAAAGTGAGGTTTACAGTGGGGTTGTGGATAGTGTCAGGAATGGGATGCATTTGGATCAAACAGGATTGGCTGTGAGTTGACATTTGGTGAAGCTGGGAGAGGGATATCGGCAAGTTCATTATACTATTCTCTCTATTTTTGTTTATGTTTTCAATGTTCTCTAATAAAGTGTTTTAAAAATAAAAGAACAAAGATTAGCAAACAGAACAGTTTGTTCTGAGAAACAGTCTTGTTTTGAGAAAACAAGACAGTCACAAAACAAAACAAATAAAGTTTGTGGGAGAGATGTCCAAAAATACTCCTCTAAATCTATAGTCAAAATACTGTGAGAAGAACCCAGAGCTCTCTGCTTTGGCCCGCCTCAGCTTTAGAGATTGCTAGTGATCTTAGAAGCAGATGATACTGATGGCCACTTCCCTCACCGTACTACTGTGGGATGACCTGACCTGGTCCACACCAGTGCCCTGCCAGGTGTGTTGACTGTGGTGAGCCTGCGTTCTCCTGGACTCACGCTGACTCACCGGGAAGGGGCTCCTGTAAACTCTCAGGAAGAGAGTCCAGGACTCCATTCAGTGCCTCTTCTCTGGGGAGTCTCCCCCCAACAGTGGAGGTCCTACCCCAACGTCACACAGCTGGGCGTGCGTGTACTTGTTGCTCGGTTTTCTTAGAAAATAAATGGTAGTAAAACCCCAAAGAAAAACAAGGATGAGAGGGTAGGGGGATGTGATTGGGGAGGAGTCCATTTTAAAGTTCTGGTAATATTATATTTTTTAGCACAATTTTAAAAAAATATTCTTTAAAGTAGACATAAATGTTTTAAACAGTCTTCACCACAAATGATATATATCACAATAAATTTTTTAAATTAGAAAAAAAATAGTGGTATTTATAAAGGAAGCAATGAAGCCCTGATATAGACTTATGAGAGAATATAATACATGAGAAGTGAGACATTTCAAATCTGTGGGGTGGGGGTGGGTTCAATATATGACATTGGGACAATTGGCTATCCATTTGGAGGGAAAATGTGAAATTCCATATTTCATTCTATATATCAAAGTTAATTATAGCTGGATAAACTATTTTTTAAAAATCCAGCAAGGTAGTAGGAGAAAATGTAGGTGAATCTTTTTATTATGTTGGGGAGAGAAAGTTCTTTATTTATATAACATTAATGTTAAAATTCATAAAGAAAAAGATAGGCAGGCTTTCACTTCTCCAAAATTAAAATCTTATGATAGAAAAGATAGTACCGAAACAGGCAAAGGACAAGTAAATAAATAAACTTGGAAAAAAGTATTTTCAATTTTCCATATTAGAAAAGGAGTTAATTTCCTTAACATGTCTTCATATGTTTGTTTACAATATATATACAAAATATACATTTACACATGCATGTTTACAAGTTAATTACACCCCCCCCAAATTTCCACTAGTGAATGGACAAAGGGCACAAGTAGGCAATTGAAGAAAAAGAAATATAATCATTAAACATGTAAAATGACATTCAACTTCACTAATTACAGCAGTGAAAATTTTTTTTTATTTCATTTTCTATCTTTATAACTCACAAAACAATTCATCTCATGATTCCTTTTTAGTGTTTATGAGAAAATGAGAATTTAGATACAGAAACCTGTTTTTTTTTTTCAATATCTTTGACACCATTGAATAATGTACTGGTGAAGTAAGCCATAGTTCAAAATAAAGTTAATTTTAAAAAATTATGATTTGCAAGATTGCCTGTCAATATTAGTAAACTGATCTAAGCCAATAGTTTAGAATAAGGATAATCAGTAGACTTGTAATAGAGATAGTGGTCTAATATCACCTTGGTTTTTCCTAGATAATGTATTGTATTTCATTTCCCTTTGATTTGTAAAAGATATCTTAATTTGAAAGAAAAAACCTTTATTTCTAATAAATGGGACATTATATGCTTAAAGATGATTTGTGAGGAATCCATTGTTTTACCTAGTTTAGGAAAATAACTTTTAAATATAAGGTAAGAAGATAAAATTATTACTGAATCTTAAGAAGATACTTACATGTATAATTTTCATTTTTTAGTAAGGATGGGGATGATAAGAAGAACCCTGTGATCATTCATCGAGCCATTTTGGGATCAGTGGAAAGAATGATAGCCATTCTTTCAGAAAACTATGGGGGAAAATGGTAAGTGATATGGAAAAGAAAAACTATATGTCTATTATTCTTAAAAATCATGTCTAACAAGATAAAATTAGTATGAAAAAATTGGTGGCTCCTGCCTTATAATTAGCAAGTATCCAAACAGCAGGTAAAAAATTCTTGTTGCATTTGCCTGATCAGAAAACAAAGGCAAAGTGGCATAAAACTGTATCATTTACCTTTTGGGGAACTCAGTAGAATTAAAGAGTTATCTTTTTACCTACTTCAAGCCCTTCAAAAATCTAGTTGCTGTCTGGCAAATATATGGCCCACACTCCCAGGGTACTGCGTCTTGGAAACCTCCTGGGGGCCTTATGACCATTGACTAATGAAGAAAATGTGTAAATTTGGTTCACCAATGGCTCTGACCAACACGCTGGCACAAACCCAAAGATGACAGCTACAGTAGCACAGCCCCATTTAGGGATGAAGTGGGGAAGGGAAATGCCCTCGAGTGCAGGATTTTGAGCGGTATGTCTTTTTAGTCCTCTTCGCCTGAAAGAAAAATGGCCAGAGGTATGGAGTTACATTGATGCATGGGCTCTGGTTATTGCTTTGGCCTCAGGGTCAGAGACTTAGAAGTAATTAGATTGGAAAATAGATGACAAGTAGATTTCGGGGAGAGGAACGTGGATGATCGCTCAGAATGGGCCACGAAGGTGGTATTGCTCACCCAGAGGCCCTCACTGTGTGGAGTGTTTCAGTGTTCAAATACAAGAGGACCCATCCTGTTATATCGTCAGCTTCCTTCTTGCCCTAGTGATTGCTCAGTTGTTCATGAACAAAGTGGCCACTAGGGGGCATGCATGGCTCAACAACATGGACCTCACCAAGTTCCATCTGGCTACACCTCTTCTGAGGACTCGGTTTGTCATCAGTAGTGATCACTCCTGATCCCTCATTCTTTCCTGCCACCCCTCTGCCTGCAGCACCATATAGATCCTTTCTGAGCCTTATTCGCTGTCAGAAGTACAACAATGCTTCTGACCATGGAAGTAATCTTACAGCAAAAGAAATAAGGCACTGAGCCGACATTATGGGATTTGCTAGTTATTACCGTGCCCTGAGAAGTGCAGTCAAGGCACCAGCTGGCCTATGGCACATCTTGTGATGGTGCATCCTACAGCATGTGGAAATGCTGCCAACCAGCAACCACTTGTGAAGTTTTTGCCCCCCTTCCCATTTTGAAGAAATTGACTGAGCATCTGCTCATGCAGTTTAGTTCTGTCTTCAGGACCTACTGGCCCCACTGCAAAGTCCCTGCAGCTCCCACGGTTGACACTGGGCACTGGATGCTACTGCTAGAGTCACTGTGACAGGTTCCCCCTGAAGCTCCGTGTCTCTGCATCACCCTTGCCAGAACTGAATCCACGTAGTGCCTCCTTCTGTGTGCCACTCCATCCCAAATCAACGTACCATGCTTGTTCATGGTTGATCACATGCATGGACACTAATATTCGTGTCTAGGGAGGCTAGCAAAGCAAATTTCTGAGCAGGAAACACAAGGTAGGAAATTTCCCAAACAGAGGTTCTTCAAAAGGTCCTAGGTAGCTAGAGTCTGTGCATATTCCTGAGATTTTATTTGTGATTTTAGAAAAATATCCTTAGGTGTCATAAGGTGGCTAAGCTATTAAAGTTACAGATAAGCCAAAAGTATAGATATGAATATGTATGCTACCTAAGTATGAATTAACATGTTTATATTTCTTTCTAGTTGATTCTGTTTCGAATAGTCTAACATAGGTAAGAGATGGTAGTGTCTTATACTAGAGCAGTAGTGGTGAAAGTGGTAAAAAAAAAAAAAAAAAGCCAACCTAAAAAACTAGTGGAATCAGGAGATTGAGGGGGAGATAGGAGATGGTGTCAGTGCACTAAATGTGCCACCCTGCATTGCAGAGACTCAGTGCATGCTCTCTGCAGTTCATAAATCAAGAGTTCAGGCACCTACTAGAGTTGTGGTGGAAATCTCTCCAAGAACTAAAAATAGAAATGTTTAAAATGTGGCTCCCCTGGGGGAGTAGGACTGGGGATGGAGTGAAGACAGAGCTCCAAAGGAAACATTTACTTTTCATCTTATACACTGTATTTCTGTTTGTCATATGTATTATAACTTTTATCATATGTATTATTTTGCTTTTGTAATTTAAGAATAAATATATAAATACATACATTCATAAAGTGCCATCTGGTAATAGTATCTATTGCATTTCCTTCCACCTTCAAAGTAAATACTCATGATGAGGGAAAGGCAAACACTTCCCATATCACACATTGCTTATACTCACCTTTACATCTTTTTTTTTTTTTTTTTAAGAAAAAAGCATTTTAGTTTGAGATAATTGTAGAGTCACATGTAGTTGTAAGAATAATACAGAGAGGTCAGCACACCCTTTACCCAGTTTTCCCCAGTGGTAACAACTTGCAAAACTATATACAATGTCATGACTGGAACACTGACTTTATATAGTCTACAAGTCTTATTCAGATCTCACCAGTTTACATGCACTCATTTGTGTGGGTGTGAATTTAGTTCTATATCACATGTCTAGATGCATGTACCCACAACCAGTCAGGAGACAAGACAGTTCCGTTACTTATAAGGATTCCTTATGCTACCATTTTATTGCCACACACCCCTCCCCGACCCTGTCACCAACCTCTGGCAGCCACTAATCTGTTCTCTGTCTCTATGATTTCGTCATTTCAAGACTGTTACATCAATGGAATCATACAGTATGCAGCCATTTGAGATTGTCTTTATTCACCCAGTGGAATTCCCTTGAGATCCATCCAAGGTGTTTCAAGCATCGTAATTGGTGGCTTTTTATTGCTGATAGTGTTCTGTGGTGTGGATGCACCAGTCTGACCACTCATTCACCTGCTGAAGGACATTTTGGAGTATTTCCACTTTGGGGCTATTATAAATAAAGCTGCTATGAACATTAGCATGCTCATTTACATAAGTTTTCATTTCTCTGGGATAAATGCCCAGGAGTGCAATTCCTGGGCTGTATGGTAAGTGCTGTTTAGCCCTGCCATCTGTCTGCCAACCCGTTCTTCCCTCCCTTTCCTATCAAAATTCCCAATTTCCCCTTTTGTCTGTTCTGCTGCCTTTTAACTCTTAATATAGTTTGGTTTACTTCCACACCACTCTGCTGAATGTGCTCTCTTGTGAAGTCTTACTTTAAAAAAAAAAATCTTTGGTTTGATCATGTAATAAATGGTCATTTTGAAAATACATATTTTTTATATTTTTCAGGCCTTTCTGGCTGTCTCCTCGTCAGGTAATGGTCATCCCTGTGGGGCCAACTTGTGAAAAATATGCACTTCAGGTAAAATCAGAGACATTTAAAGTACATAATCATTTTGGCATGTAGTCTGTGAAGGTCATTAACTTGAAATATTATTCATGCCTTAAAACATTGCATAACTAACACATTAATTTACCAACCCATATTTTCAGTAATTGGGAGTAACACCTGAATCATGTCTGTGTAGCTGTATCATAACTACTTTATTTCTTAATGTTTTTGAGAAATTGGTATTTTAAAACATCACATATTTAAGTTATTCTTTTCTACATGGCTCTATTAGGGAAGAATACTTATATTATCTATTGCTGCATAACAAATTACCCCAAAACTTAGCAGCTTAAAACAACAAACATTTATTATCTCACAGTTTCTGCAAGTTAGAGTCTGGGATGGGCTTGGCTGGGTGATTCTGGCTCAGGGCGCCTCAGGAGGCCGCAGCCCTCGGGGGCTCCCTCACGTCGTTCTTGGATGCCTCAATTCCTCACCATGCAGGCTTCCCAGAGGCTGCCTTAATGTCCTTCCAGCATGGCACTGGTTTCCCCCAGTGGGAGTGATGTGAAAGAGATGAAAGCTGAAGTCTTTTAACCTAATCTCAGAAGTGACATGCCATCACTTCTGCCCTTCTCTCTGGTCACAAAGAGCAACCTGGCACGACGTGGAGGGAATGGCACAAGGGTGTGCATACCAGGAGGTAGGGACCCTGTGGTCGTCTTGGAAGCTGGCTACTGTATATAATGTAATAATAAAAGTGTTTCATTTTCCTATAGGTATCCAATGAATTTTTTGAAGAAGGATTCATGGCTGACGTTGATTTAGATCATAGTTGTACACTAAATAAGAAAATACGAAATGCGCAGCTGGCTCAGTATAATTTTATTTTGGGTAACTTAAATTTTTATATATTTTCCCAAATGCTTGTTTTTTGTTCTGTTTTTCATTAAATTCCAAAAAGCAAAATAAAGAATGTGGGGGCCTGCCCCATGACCGAGTGGTTAAAGTTCTGCTTGCTCCACTTCGGCAGCCTGGGTTTGCAGGTTCAGATCCCTGGCGTGGACCTTCGTCACTCACCAGCCATGCTGTGGCGGCATCCCACATACAAAATAGAGGAAGACTGGCACAGATGTTAGCTCAGGGCGAATCTTCCTCAAGCAACAAAAGAGGAAGATTGGCAATAGATGTCAGTGCAGGGTGAATCTTCCTCTGCAAAATAAATAAATAAATAAAATAAAGAATATGGTATAACTACTTGATTATGCCAATTTGACTGTTTAATACTTATACACAAAGAAGAGTATGTAGTGTTCCTAGGAAGGCTTTTCCTAGGTACTCTTTGTTATTTGCTGGAAGAACAGTTATAAAGTTTCACATGAATCCTGTGGTACAGTATTACTAGCAAGAATTAATATCTCAAACTAACAATGGAAAATAATGTGAAAATGATCTCAGTAGAATTATACTACTTATGTTTCAGCCCTGTGACAGGCCTGAAATATTCTCCTTTGCTTTTCTGGCTTATTAGAAATCTTTAGGATTAAACTAATGAGTGGAAAAGTTTTCAAATTTAAGATGATCAAAAGAAAAGAATTAAGCAAAAAAATAAAGTGTTTTTGAGGCACATGAGTACTGGATGCAGAATCTAAAATTTTGACTTTAAAAATTATTCAGGGCCGGCCCCATGGCTTAGCATGCACTCCGCCGCTGGCGGCCCGGGTTCGCATCCCGGGCGCACACCGACGCACCGCTTCTCCGGCCATGCTGAGGCCGCGTCCCACATACAGGAACTAGAAGGATGTGCAACTATGACATACAACTATCTACTGGGGCTTTGGGGGGAAAAATAAATAAATAAACAAAATTGTTAAAAAATAATTATTCAAAATAAAGAGAAACTGATATTGATATACCTGCAGGCATGATACTGTTATCTCTTGTAAGTTGCAAGATTCTGTAGAAGGCAAAATAACTAGGCATAGAGTTGTCCTATCAGCAGTTTGTCATCAAAAGTGTTGACTCTGTAGTAGGTATTGTGTGTTTCAATCAGGCTTCTTGTGGTGGCAGAAATTTCAAATTAGCTTAGGCAAAGACGGAACTTGTTGGAAGGGTGTTGGAGTATCTCGTGACATGGAAGGTAGAATTAAACAGCCAAACCATTAGAAGAATAACTGGAACGGGGAGCTCAACCCTTACCAGGACTATTTCTCCCCATTCCTGGTCCCTGTTTTGCTCTGGTTCTTTATTCTTCTCTTGAATATCTACATTATCCCCCTTACTTGTGGACCAATTTTTTTCTTGATGGATGGCAAGAAACATGGCTGCAGATTCCTGCATTGTCTCATGGTATGGGTCACTAGAGAGAACAACTTTTTACTTACGTTCCAGAATATTCTGGTTGGCTCATTGGGCATGGGTCTGGTGGCCAGTCCATGATTCACCAAGTATGCCAGGTGGAGTCAAGGGGTCTGTAAGAGCTCCCTGCTCCCATTTGTAACCCAAGACCACAATAGGTGTTCTCTCAAGTGGACAGTAGAGAGATGGGATTAGAAGTCATTCCTTCCCTCCAGAAACTTATCAGAGGATGACCTAATGGTCGTTAGATTAATATTCAGTGATTAATACTGAAGAAAAACTCAGTAAGACCTGTGTCATGTGACTGTTGACTTAATATTTAGTAAATCATTGATGTAAAATTTATTTCCCTTTCTTTTCCACAGTGGTTGGAGAAAAGGAAAAGACAAATAATGCTGTGAATGTTCGAACGAGGGACAACAAAATTCATGGAGAGATTTCAGTAACTTCTGCCATTGATAAATTGAAGAATCTCAAGAAATCACGTACACTAAATGCTGAGGAAGACTTTTGAAGTTCTTTCTTTGTACTCACTTCTGTGTAACCTTGTTTTGACCCCTGAAAATGCATTTTTCTTAATTAACGTTAGTACTTCTTTTAAGAACTTTGGACCCACTGACAGTCCACTGATGGGAGCAGTGAGAAAGGAGACAGTGAATGAGTAGCTGATATGTACAAAGCTTAATTCACTAATATGTCTGAGGACAAGCTTGGGAAATTTTTAATTTCCCAAATGTTTTAAGAGACTTAAATGGGAAAATGTTATTCATTGAAAGAGGGAAATACTAGGAAATGAGGATTATTAGATGTTATTATCTAAGACGTGTTATTTTCAAAAGATAGGTTTCAAATACAAGTCTGCAAAGCTTTTTTGAATATGGGAGAAAATCTTATTTTCTAATAACGTTATGTCTCAGGTATTTTCATGGTTGTTTTACTAAAGTTCACACTGAAACTTTACCTCCAAGATTGGAATCATTACTTAATTTGTTTTAAGTAACCAACAACCACAAAAGCAGCAGCTAGTGCTAAATACTGGATTACTGACAAAGGACTCTGAACTCAAAGAAATTCAGTGTTGTGGAAGCTACTATTGTTTGCACTGTAGGTTAGGAATTGCTGTTTTAATGCTTCTAATTGACAATTGAGCCTTGTTCATCTTCATAAAAAATAAATTCCCAAGTAAAATGCATCACATAGTGTTTACAGTGTTTCAGCTGTGGGCTTATACCACTATAATCTGCTCCCCTAGAGTTAAATTACTTTTTTGATGGGATGACATTCCACTGATTTATAGACTCAAGTGGATTTCTTATTTTAACTGAGAGGAATACTTTACTGCTCAGAACCAAATTAAAATGGCTTTATGCCAATAGAGAATTTAGCTACCAATCAAGAAGTATTTTTTGAGTGTTTATTTGGCTAGGTGCTGTGGAATTAAAAATAAATTTAAAACATGCTGTCTCTTCTCAACACACTTATCATTTAGCTTCCTGAGCAGTTGGTAAACAAAACAGTATTATATATCAGACCTGTATAGTGCTGTAAGGTGCACATTATGTAATCTAATTTTTCAAGCTAACATTTATTGAGGCCAGGAACAATTTGATATACTTTTTTGATTCACCAAACTGCTAGTGAGGAAGTGAGGAGTCAGAAGACACCCCTCCTACTCCCCAAATGATGTTGTGGAAGGTGGGTGGGAAGAGGGAAGGACGACAACAGGACAAAGTATGCTGTGGGAGAAACAGGTGCAGTTGGTGGCCTGGGGTGCAGCTCCCCTCCCAAGGCTGGCCTTCTCCAGGGAGGAGCCCATGCTTTGGACCCTCCTCTGGCATCCAGGGCACCTGTCCCAGTGCTTGGGGCCCTGAAGACCTGCTGGCTATACTTAATGTCTGGCCTCTCCCAGTCTTGGAGGAACTTTCTGGAAGTAACGCGTGTCTTTAAAGGAGTTGGCTAGTGGTGAACCCACGGCAGGCCGCGGAGAGATGCTAGCTGCAGTGACCGGGCCAGCCCTGGGATTGCCAGGAGTGGGTCCCTCGAGGCCACGTGGCACACCCCGGAGTCACTTCCCGTACAGTTTGGGCCACAGTTTCTTCACCTGTAAACAAGTACTGTTTTGGTGTAAAATTAAATGTAATGTCATCAAAACCTTCCCAGAGTACCTAGCACATAGTAGCAAGTTTTATCTCTAAACATACATATCCAGCCACATATAAATGGTGGCCAACTTCCCCAAAATGCCCGCCTCTACTTTCAGTCACTTGAGGTGTGCATTTCGGTCCCAGGTGACCTTTCCCGGTCTCCAGCCGTGGAAGAAGGAACTGGGCAACCTCACAACGTTCCAGCGGCCCACTGCCCTCGCCACCGCCACCCGAGCTGCCAGGAGCTTCCGGCTGGGCGCAGCAGACCCCACGCAGAGCAGGCCGCGCGCCTGCGCCCTGGGCTCCCCGGGGACGCGACCGGACCCGCGGCCCCGTCGGCGCGCGCGCCGGTGCCCCACCCCTTGGTTTAGCCCCGCCCCACGTCCCGGAATTGTGCGCGCGCCGGCAAGATGGCGGCTGTGGTGGTGTCCCTGCTGGGCGTCCGCCGCCTCTGCCGTGTGCTGCTCTTCCTCTCACAGTTCTACATTTTGTCGGGTGGTGGTGAGTTAAAGGCCGGCGTCCACTCCGGGTCGGGCTGAGTGGCAGGGGGCCCCCCGGGAGCTGCGGGAAGCTTCCGGGCTGGGCCTGCGGGCAGAGGGCGGCGGGTCGCTGCAGCCCGAGTCTGGCGCGTCCTGGCCGCAAGTCCGGGGCCGCCCTTCCGCTCAGGTACCCCGGAGCCACCGAGCTGGGCTGAGGAGCCCTCGAGCAGGGGACCGAGGGCTCGGGATCTCGGCTGGGGAAGGGGAGCTGGATCCCAGTATCAGGCTTTGTTCCCTAGTCGCCCGTAGATCTTAATTGGTGTAGACCCTGTTGCCGTTTCATTCTTTAGTTTTCTGGGCAGTCAAGCTGTGAGGTTTTCATGAGCAATTATTGGACCTTGCGTGTTAACCACACAAACCAGGCTTTTCATATCCCAGGATAACATGTTTCTCTAATTGTAGGATCCTTAAATTTAGACCTTTCGCAGCCGCTGGCTCAGTCAATAAAGGATCCGGGCCCAACACGTACTTTCACAGTAGTTCCCAGGGCAGCAGGTACTAGACTTTTTCTATTCTAGTAAATGTGTATCTTTATATCTAGTGGTTTCCACCATTCTTTTTTTTTTTTTTTGGATAAAATAATTTTCCATTTTTTGAATATTTATCGTATTTTAGGTTATGTGAAGTAAAGGCAGCTACACAGACATTTCTGTAGACAGTCTTGGTATTTCACTACCTTTTGACATTCCTGCCTCATCTCTTTCCAGTCCCACACTCCTCATTTCCATCTTCTTATTTCTATTATTTTTCCACTTCATCCATTAAGGTAACCTTCAACCAATGCTTATTTCCCTTCAGAAAATTTCTTTTCCTTTTTGAACCCTGTTCCTGCTGTTGGACGTTAGAGGCTCCTCCCAGGGCTGTCTGTGAAATGGAAGGATCACAGAGGGACTGAGAGAGACTTGGAGTCTCCATCTGGTTGTGCTACTGGGAGCTTGAGCAAATCATTCACCACCTTGGGCTTCAGTTTCCTTATCTTTAAGGTGGTGAGGTTAGCCTGGCCCCCTAAAGTCAGTTTGGCTTTGTGGTTTTAGGGGTCCAGCCTCCAGCCACATTAGTAATAGGAAGAAAAGATAAAAATGGTATTTTGTAGAATTGCCTATTTCATACAGTGACTTTTAGTAGGACCAGTTTTAAATGAATATTAGTGTGTTTTGCTAAATGGAACCCTTGTCTCTCTTGTTTCATCCCTTTAGAGTTCCATTATTTCAGTGAATTGAAACTGGCAGAGGTATTTACTGGTTCTTATTTGGATGTAAAAGACTGCTAGAAGATAGCAGCATACTTGAATTTAAAACATAGGTTATTTTATAGAGAAAGCACAAGAAATTTTTACTCTTCTGGATGTTTTTTGAAAGCTTCTCTTCCTCCCTAAGAATACTTGAAATTTTGATCCTCTCTTAATTGATAAAAATATATTGTACTTCTGGTAAGCTTGGCTGGAAAAAAAAATTGCAACCCACTGAACAAGTTATTAATACAGAGAGCTGTTTTGAACTTTGGTGGTATAAAACTGTAAATGTTATTAGCAAATTATATTCATAAGTTATGGCTTATTGAAGTACCAGTGTGGAATAAAGACAGAGAACATTTTCTGGAGCTGGTACCAGTTGTACTGATTGAATCAGTTAAAAGGTCAGTGGCTTCATTTCCAAACTAGTGAATTCAAGTGAAAAGAACATTGGACTGGAAACAGAGATTTGGGTTGTGGTTCCAGTTTTGCCTCTCCCTCTGTGATCTTCAACAAACTCTACCATCTCTAAGCCTTAGTGTTTCATCTTGTTACATGGTAGATTTTTTGAGGCCCTAACTTATACCTAGCATTATATATACATTATATGTACATAAGCACCTTTGATTTTCATGGTCATTTTGGGGACAGTAATTAAGTCCTTTTTACTTAGCTGTTGCACCAGGTCACACACCTGGCTGGTGGTAGAACCCTGCTTTAATTGTGGGTATCTCTGACTCCAACTCTGTGCTTTTTCCTTTCTAGCACAGGATCTCATTGCTGATGATCATGTCCCTTTACCTTAGAAAATCGTTTTCCTCTGTGGTTCTGATCAGTATTATAAAGGAATAAGCTTCTCTCTCACTTCTCACAGAAAGTACCGATATCCCACCTTATGTGATGAAGTGTCCAAGCAATGGTTTGTGTAGCAGACTTCCTGCAGACTGTGTAGAATGCAAGACAAATTTCTCCTGTGTCTATGGGAAGCCTGTCACTTTTGACTGCACAGTCAAACCTTCTGTTACCTGTGTTGTAAGTACTGCAACTTACTTATTCTCCTCAATAAACTCATTGTAAACCTCGAGTTAAAAGTAGAGTTTAGACTAGACTGTGGGGGAAATTCTGGAAGAAAGTGTTCTGCATTTTATAATTAATATTTTAGGAACAGAGTCAACTTTATCAGAAGACTGAAACTTCCATTTCCAACTAAGGTTTGATTGCAAGGCTTCAGATGGCAATTTTTTGACGTAAGAATAAATTGGAGCAATTATCAGACTTCTTACAGAAAGTCGGAAATAGATAAAGCTCAAGTGCACCAAATATTGCCCATTAGAAATGGCCCCTTGCAATCATCACATTTACATCCTCTCTGTGATATTTTGACAGGCAGGATGGAGCCTGGAAAGGCTTTCAGAGTTGGTGTTCCTTGGAGTGCTCTAGGGCTACCTGTTTCACAGCTACTTGACTGGGGCTCCTGTTAGAATCCTGGAGGCAGACCCAGACCTGCGAATGTGAATGGGTCAGGGAGACTCAGGTATCTGCATTTTTTAACAAGTGGGCCAGGTAAATTATTGCACATTCCGTTGTTTGGGACTACTGTCCTAGCCTCTGGGCGAGCTAAAGAGTAGAAGTGAATAGTGAAGCAGTATTTTACTCTTGGCCCTGCCATAACTAGCTGTGTGATTGATTAATCTCTCTCTTGTTAAATGAGGGATGAGCCCAGAATAGCTTTTCCTAAAGTGTTTCTATGAGACCTAGTTCTGGGAAATGGTTGAGGAAGGAAAAACAGATTCCATACTGTATCATCTTTCGCAAATTTCCTTTGACACAGCATTTATGGCCTTTCTGTCACTTACTTGATCAAGGTACCTTTCCCCCTCTGTTCTTTGGAACTTGGTCTGGGAAGGGCTAGATTGGAAAGTTCCTTCCACCCCCAGGCTCTTTCTGTAATTCTCCCGAAGTCTGGTACCAGGAGAGGGAATGAGGGAGGCTTCACTCCAAAGGGGAAATAAGACTTTATGCCATCTCAGTGTCTGAATGTAGTTTTTGTAAACTTAAGTCTTTGCCATTTTCATTTGTTAGCATTACCCTTTAAAACACACTGGAAAATTGAAAGTCTTCATAACTGCGCTTGGATTATCAGTCTTTGTTGCTGTTATCGTCAATAGAATTTTCTCTCTAATTACCTAATGGCTAAACCTATTTGAAGGCTTTTTAAATTTTATATCTCATGGGTCTGGTACATGGTAGGTACTTAGTGAAAAGTGGGAAGACTCAGCCATTGAAGGGGAGCTTTCCCAGGATTAGCCTCCTTTGTTGTTTGCCTCAGCTTCTTTGACATTTATCTCCCAAAACTGGTTACAGAGTGAGACCTAGTTCTCAATCTGTTCCTTCTTTAGGTGTTCTGAAAATGATTTCATTTAGTGGAAAATGGCAGAGGATAAGAAAAATAACAAAGGTAGAGAAATTACAAAGCTTAGGGAAGTTTCTGAACTCATTGGCCATGGTCCCTGGTACAGTCCTCACCCCCTGGCTGAGATGTGCCCTGACTGGATTCTTGCTCTCCTCCTACTCCAGGTGCTTTCCTCTCACCTGCTTCCTGTACTAGCCAGTAATAAGAATCCTGTAAGATAGTGGGTGCCCAGTCCTCAGGTGTGGAATTTGAAGTCTGCCGCAAGAAGAGTCTAGTGGTCTGTTCCTTCTTAAAAATGGAGAACAGTAAAATATGTGAATTGGCTGTCAGGAGACCTGGGTCCTAGGACTGCTATTGCCAGGAGATGCTGGACAAGCCACATGTTCTCTCCTTATTTGTTTGATGACAATCTGTAGGGTCCCTTCTTGGTAAATAAGTTGCGATTTCAAGAAGAAATAATCTATGATCATCACTTGCACACATGCAAATACTCATTGTCTTTTGCTTGCGTGTGCATGCACTTGGGCTCTGTCTCTCGCTTCCCCCACTTATCTTGAACTTAAAATTAATGGAAAAAGCCTCTTCCAGTCCTTCTCCATGTGTACTGACCAGGGACTCACAGGCTAAGGGAATCTCACCTGGATGACACTGTTCAAAGAAATTATTTTGTAATGGCCCTGTTAAGTAAATAAATAGAATTAAATGTAAAAATCTTGCAACTTCTTCCATATCACCTTGCTCCTGTTCCAGTTATAATGGTAACTGTCAAGCCGGTTGATGTCAGCTGGAAATGTGCTTGACAGAATGTTGCCTCATATTACTTGGAGAAGGTATCAGTCTGCTAGTGTATCTGAAGCAGGTAGAATTCCCTCAGATGGATTCTGTGTTCTTAGTAATGACAGCTGTTTCACAGAGGGACAGGTAACATCTTTTTACTATAGGTGAGCTTTTGAAAGGGTATGTACTTCTCTGTGGTCAGGAGTTGGATTCAGTAAATGCTGGAGTGCCTGGGTAGCTGTCTGGAAAAAGATTAGGGGGAATCCCTGTCTTGTCCAAAATAAATTCCAGATAGATCAAAGATTTAATGTGAAAAAAAAAAACCATGAAGTCTCAGAAAAAGCATGAGATAGTTTTGTTATAATCCCAAAGTGGGGAATTTTTTTCCAAGTATGAGATAAAATTTAGGAGGCCTAAAAGAAAGAATTGATACATTTGACTTCTGGAAATTAGAAATTTCTGCATGACCTAAAAAACATAAAAGCAAAAGATAGATGACAAACCAGGAAAAGGTACTTCTAACACACATGACAAATAATGCACTAATATCAATAATACATAAAAATTTCCTAAAAGCCAATGAGAAAAAGGTGACAGTCCTGTAGAAAAATGGTATTAGGACATGAGCAGATGGTTGATAGGAAAGGAAATACAAATGGACTTTGAACACTTGAAAAAAATGTTTAATTTTTCTGATAATTAAAGAAATACAAATTAATGCGTTTTTTTAACCTGTCAGATTGGCAACAACAATCAAAAGGTTTGATAACGCTCTGAGTTCGTGAAGCTGTTAGGGACAAACACTTTTATATCTTGTTTTTGAGTGGGCAAATTGATAAACCTCTTATAGGCAATTTGTCATATTTGTGAAACTTACAGATACACATGACCTTTGACCCAGCAGTTCCATATCTAGGAATTTATCCTACAGATATTATTGCACGTGGATGCAAATCAGTATGCCTAAGGACGTTGTAGCTGCATTGTTCCCCTAGACAAAAGATTCAAAACAAACTAAATGTCCAAGAGAGAACTGTTTAATTTATTCTTTGCTGTGTAATGAAATAAATACATTGCAGCTATTTAAAAGGACTAGGCAGCTTTAGAGATATTTACTGATATCTGCAGAATTAAGGGAAAAGTAAATATCAGTGGGAAAGTCAAATTTAAAGAAAAGCCATATAAATGTGCCCATGCATAGACTGAACTCCCTAGGCTAGTAGGTGGGCAGTGCTTCGTGCTGGGGAGGACAGCGGCTGCTGAGGGCTGAGCCGACTTGCTCTTCGCTCTCCTGTCATGTCTGGGAATTTGTACCACATACACGTATTACCTAGTTTTAAAAAGCAATTGATAAGAAACGTATGTTATAAATGCATCGCTGGAAATATGCAGATGTTTAAAACAATATTGCCTAAATCAAGTGATGTCTTACCCAGTTTTGAACTATCAATAAAAGCTATCCATAAAAGTGATTTTGCATTGATCAAAAAAATTAATAAATATGATACTTCCAGAGGTGGTGGTTGTGTGACCATTTAAAAATGATTTTGAAAAATATGTATTATGGTATAGTGTCACGTGCTTTCATACAAAGTACTTTCAGTAAAATTCCACTTACATAAATCTATATTACAGGAAGAAAAAAATGAAAGAAAATTAAAAGTGGTTCTCTCTGTAGAGGTTACAGGTTTTTTTCTGTAATTTCCAAATGTGCAACATACACAGAACATGTGCTATTTTATAAGCAGAAAACAAAATAATGACTTTTTAAATTGAAATGAAAAAATCTCAGGTCTCAAGAGCTAAGGATGGACAGTGAACACTTGCTGAGTCTTTCTGCACGTGTTTCTTCTAAGTTGAGAGTGGTTTTCTGAGGCGGCCTCTTGGTTGATCATGTCAAGTGCTGCTCATGCAGGTGGGAGCAGCAGTAACAGCCCTGGGGGACTGGACCATGGCCGGGATGTTAGGAAAGGTTTGAGACTCAGTCGTCAGGCAGTGTGTTGTGTGCACTTCAGGGAACCTCAGGGTGGGGTTGGGGAACTTGGATTCTCCTCAGCTTGCAGCTCAATGATGTTGAACAGATGCACTCATCTGTTCTTCTAGCTCTCTCTGACTCTGGCTTTATAAAATAAACCTTCCTGTTTTCTGTATTACAGCAGTACACATCTCATTATTAAAAATTTAGCCAAGCAAAAGTGATGAAATAATCTTTGCACCCTGAAATAACCTTTGTTATTTTGACGTGAATTTAGCTAGATATTTTTTTTCTTAGGTATATATTTTTGGGTGTATATCTTTATGATTATAGAACTATATACATTTGTTTTGCATACGTATTGTTTTGGTACCTATTTTTCTGCCACTTCTTGCTAGGTCATAAATTTAAATATTTTAGAAATTTTGTGCCATATAGTATGTAGTTTTATTGATATATTACAATTGACATATTAATGTAATTATTAGCATATTATGATTGATGAGTTCTGTATCCTTTGATACATAGGATCAAGACTTCAAATCCCAAAAGAACTTCGTCATCAACATGACGTGCAGATTTTGCTGGCAGCTTCCAGAAACCGACTATGAGTGTTCCAATTCCACCAGCTGCATGACAGTGTCCTGTCCTCGACAGCGTTACACTGCCAACTGCACAGTACGGGACCACATTCATTGCTTGGGTAAGTTGGAGTTTAAGGAAATTTGTAAGCAAAATATTTTTCTCTAAGCTTGCTTATGGAACTTTAACCAGAAATTTGAGAATTAAATTTAAATTATTTACTCAGAAACATTTGTCAGCACTTTTTAGTTACGCCAAGTCTCATTAGAAAACTCAATGAACTAAAAAAAAAAAATCCAGAAAATTTGCAATTCTCCTGTCTTTTAAAATGTTTTCCTGATAAAACAAGAAAAAAATGTGTAAGGTATAAAGCATAATGGATAGTAATTGAGTTGCACCCAAACGAACAACTAAAGCAGTCTGATGCCATCTCGACGACCGGAGTGCTTCTCCTGCACCCCGCTGCCCTACCTCCTCTTCAGAGGTAACCGCCCTTTTGAATTTTCTTATCATCCCACTTCCTTTTCTTTAAATTATTTACCGTTCTATCACATGTATGTGATAAAATATAGTATGATGTTTTATTAAATAGTGTGTGTTTTAGGATTGTATAAAATAATAGCAGGCTATTTATGGTCTTCTGGGACTTTCTTTTTTCCTGTCAACATTATGGCTCTAAGATTCATCCATGTGTCTTCTCTTATTGTTTTTCACTTTTGTATAATAATCCATTGTAAGATTGTATCATGGTTTATCCCTTCTCCTATGTGTTTGGATTATTTCCAGTTTTTTACTCATACAGATTATGCTGCTATTAACATTTTTGTACATATTTCCTGGTTGCACATGTGCACGAGTTTGTGTGGCATATACTCTCCAGCATGTATTTTTATGTAGCGTGATAAATGGTTTTACCAATTTACACTCCCACCCGTGGTACATAACTGTTCTTGATGATCCATATCCTCTCCAATACTTGTTATCCCTAAGTTTTATGTTTTTCTTAAAGATTTCTGGGAATTCTTTTATAATTGGATAGTAACCTTTGGTGTCCCTAAAATCCTCTCCCAGGTTTTTAACTTTTTTTTTCCCCCCACTTTCTTTTGGTATCTTTTGATGAACAGAAGTTTAAAATTTTAATTAGTTGAAGTTATTAGTCTTTCATAGTTAGCTCTTTTTTGTTGTAAGAAAGCTTTTCTTACTCCAGGTTCATACAGATAATTTCCTATGGTTTCTTTTAAAAGTTGTAAGTTTGGCCTTTCACATTTAGGTCTATAATCCACCTGGAATTGGTTGTGGTATGAGGTGAATTCAGGTTCACTTTTTTTCCCACATGGATAGCCAGTTGTCTCAGGACTCTTCTGGGTCGATCTGTGTGTGCCCTGTGTCCCACAAGTAGTGTTGATAATGTGTGTGTGGTCTGGCCTCTCTCTCTTCCCATCGCTTGATTTGTCCATCTCAGTCCCACGCTGTCTTCTGCATTCTTCACTTTACCTAAGTCTTGATACCTGGTGGGGCATTTCACATTCAAGCTGTAACCCCTACTTAATTCATTTAAATATTAAATCTGTGCTTGTAGATAGTAAGGACTTTCTTTTTACCATTCATTGTAGTAAATATTTATTATTGTGAAGAGAGTTGACTTTTTAGATTTTCAATTACAAGTTACAATTAAGTCTCTGTGTAAGATATTTTTGTCCCCATGTTTCTATGTACATAAAGTTTTTTCCTTTTTTTAAGGTAACCGTACTTTCCCAAAAATGCTGTACTGCAATTGGACTGGAGGTTATAAGTGGTCTACTGCTCTGGCTCTGAGGTAAGCTTTGTTATGATCAAGTTAAAGATGCCATTTGGATTTCATTGGGATTAATGGAATCTTCCAGACACTAAGCTCAGCCAAGCTTCTCCTTCACTCAGATCCTACCACATGTGTTAGATAGACCCTAGGAAACATAGAGCTGTAGGGAGTTACTTAGGTGATCAAACCAGTACCTTCATGGAATTTAATGCCAGGATGTTAGCTTTTCTCCCAAGGTGCCTTCACAATCTAGAAATGACTTAGTTGAGTCATTATTATAGATCATTAGAACCAGTCGGGGTTTTCCATCTTGAGTGTACCATGAGTCAGTAAAATGCTGTATGCTATTTAAGATAGGTGGGTTTACGGTATATATTTTTAATTTTTAGTAACTTGCTTCTTTATTATAAAAACTAATTCATGCTTTATTATAAAAACTAATACAGTATTCTTTACATACTGAAAACTGGAAAAAATGAAAATGGCAAAAACATTAAAAATCACCTATAATCCCACCATCCAGAGATAATTATAGGCTTATAATTTTTACTTAAAAGTGTGCTTATGTTTGTTAAACTTTATGACAGTTTGAACAAAAATTATATCAGTTCTTCCCACCAGAGGGACACTGGTTAAATGATTCACTAATTAAAAAGTTGTGCCATCTACAGTTGAAGGTTTAGAGTTTGAGCCTGAGACCCTGTGGCCTGCTGTGTGACATGGGGCAGGGTTTCTCAAACTTGTCACTGTTGACATTTGGGCCAAATAATTCTTTGTTGTGGGGGCGTCCTGTGCATAGTAGGATGTTTAGCAGCATCTGTGGACTCTACTTTCTAGATGTTAGTAGCACTTCCTACCTCTCCTCTGAAATTGTGACAATCAAAAATGTCTGCAGATACTGCCAAATTGCCCCTTGTTGAGAACCCCTGCAGTCGAGTTTGGGCTGGGGAGAGAGAAGGCTCCTGCCTGGCAGGAGGACACAACTGGAAAGCAAAAGTGGAGTCCAAGCTAGAAAATAGATACAACAAAAATGAGATTTGATAACGGCCATAGTCATTGTCAGCAGAGGTTCAAATTAAAACTAACAACTGGGGGCCGGCCTGGTGGCGCAAGCGGTTAAGTGCACGCACTCTGCTGTGGCGGCCTGGGGTTCGCCGGTTTGGATCCTGGGTGCGCACCGACACACTGCTTGTCAAGCCATGCTGTGGCGGCATCCCATATAAAGTGGAGGAAGGTGGGCATGGATATTAGCCCAGGGCCAGTCTTCCTCAGCAAGAAGAGGGGGATTGGCAAATGTTAGCCCAGGGCAGATCTTCCTCACAAAAAAAAAAACAACACACAAAAAAACTAACAATTGGCTTTTTTTTTTAATACACTTTTTGTTTTGGAATAATATTAGATTTACAGAAAAGTTGCAAAGATAGAAAGTGCCCATACACCTCTCACCCAGTTTCCCCCACATTGTTAACATCTTAAATTACCCTGGTACATTTAACAAGTGACTTTTAAAAAGTAAGAATGGTTTTCTTCTCAAGGCTCAACATAGTTTCTTGCAGAATATTCACTGCTAGTGTGATAATGTGCAGGGTTTGCTTCACAATCCTCTGGAGTGGGGAGGGGAATAGTATAGGTGAACCAGGGTTGGCCACATGTTGATAATTGTTGGAGCTGGGTCGTGGGTACTGTTCTCTTTACTTTTTACTTTTATGTGTTTTGAAATTTTCCATAATAAAAACTTTAAAAGAAATACAATGAGAAGCTGTCCAAATATTGTTAGATCTTAGAATTTGAAGGAACATTAAAAGTCATTTATTCCTAACACTAAATTTTTGGAGATGAGTGACTGACAAAGTTAGAGGACTTGATCCAGGTTGGCCAGATGGTGTTGGCTGTCCTACGACGCCAACTCCTGACTGCATGTTTGTGCAGTTTCTGTTAGACTGGGTCTGCGCTTTGTTTTCCTGGATGTGCCATTTTCAAGATGAAAAAGCAATGTGATCAATTACTTTTCTTTAAAAGAGGAATCTTAGATTTCAGTGCAGCTAAAAATTGTACGTTTACTTTTGACATTTAAACAATCTTCTTGGTCCGCCCCCATGGCTTGGCAGTTAAGTGCACGCGCTCCACTACTGGTGGCCCGGGTTCGGATCCTGGGCGCGCACTGATGCACCACTTCTCCGGCCATGCTGAGGCCGCGTCCCACATACAGCAACTAGAAGGATGTGCAGCTATGATGTGCAACTATCTACTGGGGCTTTGGGGAAAAAAAAAAAAAAGGAGGCGGATTGGCAATAGATGTTAGCTCAGAGCCAGTCTTCCTCAGCAAAAAGAGGAGGATTAGCATGGATGTTAGCTCAGGGCTGATCTTTCTCAAAAAAAAAAACAGTCTTCTTCCCCATGATTATTTGGTGTTGTAAACTTGTGAAATAGTCATTTGTATTCTGATTAAGAGTTAACGATAATTTGAGGCCCTTGCACAAATGTGACTTAGCGTGGTTGTTGAGACACACCTGGCTGCCATTGGGGGGATGTCTGATGGATTCCAGTCCTGTTTGCTGTTGCAGCATCACCCTCGGTGGGTTTGGAGCAGATCGTTTCTACCTGGGCCAGTGGCGAGAAGGCCTCGGCAAGCTCTTCAGCTTCGGTGGCCTGGGAATATGGACGCTGATAGACGTCTTGCTGATTGGCGTTGGCTATGTTGGACCAGCAGACGGCTCTTTGTATATTTAGCTGCAATTACGTGCTTCAGAGAGGAGCAGTGCTTAGAAAAAGCCCTTTTGCCTGTAGGAATTGATGTGCTGTGAGTGATGTATTCGTATGTTTTTTTTAATGTACAGCATCTGTACTTTGCCTGCCTTGATGAAGGTAAAATAAAAAACACTGAATCATGCTTATCTGGAATTTGTTTTTATTTGCCTGAAATATATTTTTTTCTGTGAAAAAATTTAAACTTACTTAAACTAGAAGAACGACCTCTGCAATGACTGAAAATCTATTTAATTCCTATGACGTTAGTTTTATATTGCAAAGTCAAAGTGTATCACTCATATCTCTGGCCTGAATGTAATTTGCTGTGAAAGGCTTTTCAACTATGATTGCAGAAAGTGGGAAGTGTTTTTATTCTTTAGCTAAATAAAGTTATCTACCTTCAGTCATCTGTAAGTTTTGCAGTGTAATAGCTATGTAGTCTGGTCTCTCTATATGACTGCTTGAGGTGAACTGCACAGCTTTTGTGTCTAGTTGCTGTGGTTTGAATTTTGTTAGTAATATAAAAGGTTGCAAGAGTACTGGAAAATTAATAGTTACTTTAAACATGTAGATTTTTTTCTGTATGTTTTTTACATTAAAATAAAATCTTGAATAATCATAGCAACTTACTTTATTGTTAAGAAGTAAAATGTTTATTTTCAGGGCATTACTCCATTTTAATAGATAGATTCATAATTGGCTGGTTTATTGACACAGTGGAAGTGTTTAAAAAGTGTGTTTCAGTGTGATAAATGTTTTTGAGTCTTTGTAGATCTATTGTTGACTCTTTATTGGAAAGAAAAACAATTATTAATCCAAAATGGATTTTTCTCAGGTTTCTTTTGAAACATTTACAAATTCTTAGCATTTTTCTCTTCAAATTGGGTATCTGAGTATTACTTTTTAAACATTTGTGTTAATAGCTAGAAGACTTAACCAGCCTATAAGATCTAAAAGCTGTAAAATATTTTTTGAGAATATCTCCATAATCTCATGGGATAGACTCATATTTTCTTCACCAGATTATTAATTACAGTTTACCTAAAAGGGGAACTGAACCACTGTGGTATGATAACTTGCCGTTTAAGAATGGGCTTCTGTAGCTCAGAATCTTCTGCTTAGGTGTGTGTTGGTATATTGAGTTCCAGCTCTGGTCACTAGGTGGTGTATCCCCATTACATTTGCTCTCGCATTATATTTCCAGAAACAGCCCATCGTAACTTGTTTTTTCCTAGGAACACGAGCTTGGGCACAGAGCAGGGCATCACTTCCAGATGGGAAGCCCAATTTGCATGGCCTTTCTTTTCTAGGGTAAACACACTTTCTCATCCATCACAGGTACATGAGACTCTTGGCTGAGCAGGTATTTCTTTAGAAGAAGACCTGTTCCTACAAGGAAGCAGCCCTTTTGCTAACAGTAATAAAGATTTCCCCTGGGGCCGGCCCCGTGGCTTAGCCGTTAAGTGCGCGTGCTCCGCTACTGGCGGCCCAGGTTCGGATCCCGGGTGCGCACCGATGCACCGCTTCTCCGGCCATGCTGAGGCCGCGTCCCACATAGAGCAACTAGAAGGATGTGCAGCTATGACATACAGCTATCTACTGGGGCTGTGGGGGGGAGGAGGAGGAGGATTGGCAATAGATGTTAGCTCAGAGCCAGTCTTCCTCAGCAAAAAGAGGAGGATGAGAGTGGATATTAGCTCAGGGCTGATCTTCCTCAAAAAAAAAAAAAAAATTGCCCCTGAATCTCCTCCATGTTTAGCATAGAAGAGAGTCTCCAACATTTTCCTGTTGAGCTACTATGTGAGGAGAAGCCAGGGGGAAGTGATGGGAATTACTGGTTGTACATAGTGTTCATGGGGGAAATAAGTAGCAGCTGCCTTGACAGTTGACCATCTTTATGGTTCTGGGGCCTGAGTTAAATAATGAAGCTCCAGTGTTTGAAAGGTGAAAGCTGAAAGATTCCATATCCATGAAAGGAGACGAATGAACTTGTTCCCCAATCCTAAAAAAGTTTTACAAGAGGATAGCTTTGGGAACCTAAAGGATGTAAGCAAATCAGGGAGGCTTCCTATCAAGG
This sequence comes from Diceros bicornis minor, assembly GCF_020826845.1. Lineage (NCBI taxonomy): Eukaryota > Metazoa > Chordata > Mammalia > Perissodactyla > Rhinocerotidae > Diceros > Diceros bicornis. The sequence goes on from NC_080744.1 coordinate 80,002,259, forward strand.
ATTTGATGGAGCAGCTGATGGCCTCTGAGATACAGAATTAGCAGGAGAATGAAGAGATTCCCAAATGCAGTTTAAACTTACGAATGATGAACTCATACATGGACCCCTAACAGAAACTGTGTAATGAAAGTTCATGCTCAAAGGGCACCAGAGAGGGTGGGTGTGATCTCTAGCAAATTCCATGGGCCTCTGCTGGCAGCAAAATGTCATATTTGGGTCTGACCTTCAGGCTCTATCTCTGTGTTCTGTGAGCTGTGACTAGGGGCTGTTAAGTAGGGAACCTCTTCACAGGCTGGGAACCATATCAGTCACCAACCTCTATTGATGGTTCTCTGGAAATTCAGAATTTATCACTGCAGCATGCCATATGTCATTACTTCATCTTAAGAATCTCTACCTTGCTTTGTCAGTGCTCTCGCACTTGCCCCAGTAATTCTTTCGGGGCAGATGCTGTGTTATTTCGTTCTGTCTGCCCCATTGCCCCTAGCACATTATCTGGCACACAGTGGCTCTCATGTATTTGCCAAGTGAGTCAATGTAATGGATGTCTTGGAGGTATTGAAGTGCTCAAGTGGATTTCTGGGGACTCAACAGTTGAGGTGGCTGCAGGGAGGTAATAGACAGAAATTGGCTTCAAGTATATATTAGCCATAGCATCATGTTAATCTGATTTCTGCAAATTGCTGAGGAACAACTGTTTATGGTGCTTATAAAAAGAGATTTTTAAAAGATCTTATGCTTCAAGATTTAAAAATGTAAAAATGTCTTCTCTGTGCCACACAACTTTGTTTCCCTATACTTTTTAAATGCATTCTGCCAGAATTGCATTTATTTTTGGCACATCATCAGCTAAGGAATTTGCAAATGATTTTAATTCATCCCATAAGCAATGAGTGGAAACGAGCTGTACCTGATGCCGCTTTTCAAATACAACATCAGGAGAGCTTCAAAATGAAGGCAGATTCCTCACTCCCGCCCTTCAGCTTCCCCTCTGCCCATGCCATATCTGATGAAAGCACTTTTGATAGACTACGAAGTGTCATAGGAATGTTAGAGGGTAAGTTAATTTTATAACCTAGATGAATTTGCTGTAAATTCTTAGATATGAAGTATTGAAATTATCTTTTATAAACACAGTTTTATGCAAAGTAAGGAAGCTGATTGAGACACTTGGATATAATTTACTAAGAGGCTCCGTGAGGTCAGGACTCTGGTTCTGTGCTGTAGAGATCACTCCCTGGCACACAGTAGGTGAACAGTGACTATTTGTTCAATGAATGAATAATGGGGAATCTCCAGGAGTAAAATAAACATCTAAAAGTCTCGCTAGGAAGTTTTGGATAAAGTGTGCGAGTGCAGCTGGATCACGGCAGTTCTCGTTACAGATCTTTAATGACGTGAGCACAGTATGGTAAAAATTGTCACTACCTTCCCTCAAAAACCACACAAAAAAACCCCAGCAGCAAACAAGGAAAAAGACACAACCAAATGTCAAAAACATCCAAAAATAGTAAGAGAAGAAAAAAATTATTGTTCAGGTGTGCAAGGCTACTCCTGCAAATGGTCCTGGAAAAGCAGCAAAATCCCGGAACTCGCACTTGCAGGAGACACAGACTGACGGGGAGGAGGGGATATCCTTCTAGCCCTTGTTGCTGCTGGGGGAGGTGGAAAGGGCTGCTGGGAGGACACCCATGAGAGAGGGCTAGTGAACATCCAGCCCCCATGCTCAGATGGATATGGGGGTTCCACACTGTCCAGAGAAAGGATCCAAAGCCCACAGTGACCCCCATGGTCATGAAATCCACTTCCTAACCAGGGGAAGGAAACGTTAGTTTGGACATTTAGAAAATCTTAGTAAAGAGACCAGATATCCTAGCAAAGATAGTCTCAGCTGAGCTCTACCCTGCCTCACTCCTGGCTATCAAGCTACAGAACATTGAATAGAACACAAAATGTGACTTTCAAACTGCTCAGAGAGAAAACATAAATATAGGGGAATCTATTCACATGGCATCAGGAAGTTGCTCACATTACACAAGAACAAGATAAGAAGAAATGGCACACCACCTCACACCCACTGGAATGACTATAATAAAGAAGACAGACAATAACAAGCATTGGTGAGGAGATGGGGAAATTGGAACCCACATACATTGCTAGTGGGAATGTAAAATGATTACAGCCACTTTGGAAAAAAGTTTGAAAGTTCTTAAATTTTTTTTATTGAGGTAAAATTGGTATATAACATTATATTAGTTTCAGGTGTACAACATAATAATTCGATATTTGTATACACTGCAGATGATCACCACAATAAGTCTAGTTACCATCTGTCACCATACAATTGACCTTTTCAGCCATTTCACCCCTGCCCCCCAAGCCTTTCTTCTCTGATAAGTACAGATCTGTTCTCTGTATCTATGAGTTTTGTTTTTTAGATTCCACATATAAGTGAAATCATATGGTATTTATCTTTCTCTGACTTATGTCACTAAGCATAATACCCTCAAGGTCCATTCATGTTGTCACAAATGGCAAGATTCCCTTCTTTTTTATGGCTGAGTAGTATTCCATTGTACATATGTACCACATGTTATTCATTCATCCATGGTGAACACTTAGGTTGTTTCCATATCTTGGCTATTGTAAATAATGCTGCAGTGAACATGGGGGTACATACATCTTTTTGAGTTAGTGTTTTCGTTTTCTTTGGATAAATACCCAGAAGTGGACTTGCTGGATCATATGGTAGTTCTATTTTTAATTTTTTGAGGAGCCTCCATACTGTTTTCCATAGTGACTGCACCAATTTACATTCCCGCCAGCAGTGTATGAGGGTTCCCTTTTCTCCACATCCTCTCCAACACTTATTTCTTGTCTTTTTGATAATAACAATTCTAACAGATGTGAGGTGATATCTCGTTGTGGTTTTGATATGCATTTCCCTGATAATTAGTGATATTGAACATCTTTTGCTGTGCCTTTTGGCCATCTGTATATCTTCTTTGGAAAAATGTCTATTCAGATCCTCAGCCCCTTTGTTAATCAGACTGTTTGTTTTTTTGCTATTGAGTTGTATGAATTCTATAATTATATATTTTGGGTATTAACACCTTATCGGATATATGATTTGCAAATATTTTCTTCCATTCAGTAGGTTGCCTTTTCCTTTTTGTTAATGGTTTTCTTTGTTGTGCAGAAGCTTTTTATTGTGATGTAGACCCACTTATTTATTTTTGCTTTTGGAGTCATATCCAAAAATTCAACACCAAGACCAATGTCAAGGAGCTTACTGCCTATGTTTTCTTCTAGGAGTTTTATGGTTTCCGGTCTTACATTCAAGTCTTTAATCTATTTTGAGTTGATTTTTGTGTATGGTGTAAGATAGTGGTCTAGTTTTATTCTTTGCATGTGGTTGTCCAGTTTTCCCAACACCATTTATTGAAGAGACTGTCCTTTCTCTGTTGTATAATCCTGGCTCCTTTGTTGTAAATTAATTGACCATATATGTGTGGGTTTAATTCTGGGCTGTCTCTCCTGTTCCATTGATCTTTGTGTCTGTTTTTATGCCAATGCCATACTGTTTTGATTACTATAGCTTTGTATTATAGTTTGAAATCAGGGAGTGTGATACCTCCAGCCGGCTTTGTTCTTTCTCAAGATTGCTTTGGCTGTTCGGAGTCTTTTGTGGTTCCATACAAATTTTAGAATTATTTGTTCTAGTTCTGTGAAAAATGCCATTGGACTTTTGCTAGGGATTGCACTGAATCTGTATATTGCTTTGGGTAGTATGGACATTTTAACAATAGTAATTCTTCCAATCCATGAGCACATAATATCTTTTATTTGTGGCTTCTTCAATTTCTTTCATCAGTGTCTTATAGTTTTCAGTGTACAGGTGTTTCACGTCTTTGGTTCAATTTATTCCTAGGTATTTTATTGTTTTCGATGCAGTTGCAAGTAAGATTGTTTTCTTAATTTCTCTTTCTGATAGTTTGTTATTAGTGTATGGAAACACGACAGATTTCTGTATATTGATTTTGTATCCTGCAACTTTACTGGATTCATTTATTAGTTCTAACAGTTTTTTTTGGTGTAGTCTTTAGGGTTTTCTATGTATAGTATCATGTTATCTGCAAATAGTGACAGTTTTACTTCTTCCTTTCCAATTTGGATGCCTTTTATTTCTTTTTTTTGCCGAATTGCTGTGGCTAAGACTTCCAATACTAGGTTGAACAAAAGTGGTGGGAGTGGACATCCTTGTTTTGTTCCTGATCTTAGAGGAAAAGCATTCAGCTTTTCACTCTTGAGTATGTTAGCTCTGGGTTTGTCATATATGGCCTCTACTATGTTGAGATACATTCCCTCTATACCCACTTTGTTGTGAGTTTTTATCATAAGTGGATGTTGAATTTTGTCAAATACTTTTTTTTGCATCTATTGAGATGATCATATGAGTTTTATCCTTATTTTGTTAATGTGGTGTATTATGTTGATTGATTTGCAGATGTTGAACCATCCTTGCATCCTTGGAATAAATCCCACTTGACTATGGTGTATGATCCTTTTAATGTATTGTTGAATTTGGTTTGCTAATATTTTGTTGAGGATTTTCCATCTATGTTCATCAGGGATATTGGCTTGTAATTTTCTTTTTTTGTTCTATCTTTGTCTGGTTTTGGTATCAAGGTAATGCTGGCCTTGTAAAATGAATTTGGAAGCATTCCCTCCTCTTCAATTTTTTGGAAGAGTTTGAGAAGGATAGGTATTAAATCTTCTTTGAACATGTAATAGAATTCACTAGTGAAGCTGCCTGGTCCTGGACTTTTGTTTGTTGGGAGTTCTTTTTTTATTACTGATTCAATCTCCTTACTAGTAATTGGTCTATTCTGATTTTCTATTTCTTCATGATTCAGTCTTGAAAGATTGTATGTTTCTAGGAATTTATCCATTTTTTCTAGGTTGTCCAATTTGTTGGTGTATAATTGTTCATAGTAGTCTCTTATGATCTTTTGTATTCCTGTGGTATCAGTTGTAACTTCTCTTTCATTTCTGATTTTATTTATTCGAGCCCTCTCTGTTTTGTTTTGTTTTTTTTTTGGTGAGTTTAGCAAAAGGTTTGTCAATTTTGTTTATCTTTCTAAAGAACCAGCACTTAGTTTCATTGATCTTTTCTAGTGTTTTTTTAGTCTCTATTTCATTTATTACTGCTCTGATCTTTATTATTTCCTTCCTTCTACTAATTTTCAGTTTCATTTGTTATTCTTTTTCTAGTTCCTTTAGGTGTAAAGTTAGATTGTTTACTTGAGATTTTTCTTGTTTCTTTGTGTGTGTGTGTGTGTGTGTGTGTGTGTGTGTGTTTTTGGTGAGGAAGATTAGCCCTGAGCTAACATCCGATGCCAATCCTCCTCTTTTTGCTGAGGAACATTGGCCCTGGGCTAACACCCGTGCCCCTCTTCCTCCGCTTTATACGGGACGCCGCCACAGCATGGCTTGACAAGAGGTGCGTTGGTGCACACCTGGGACCCAAACCTGCAAACCCTGGGCTGCCGAAGCAGAGCAAGTGCATTTAACCACTACGCCGCTGGGCTGGCCCCTCTTGTTTCTTGAGGTGGGCCTATATTGCTGTGAACTTCCCTCTTAGAACTGCTTTTGCTGCATCCAGTAGATTTTGGAATGTAGTATTTCCATTTTCATTTGTCTCAAGGTAGTTTTTGATTTCTTTGTTGACCCATTGGTTGTTCAGTAGCATGTTTTTTAATCTCCACATATTTGTGATTTTTCCAGTGTTCTTGTAATTGATTTCTAGTTTCATACCACTGTGGTCAGAAAAGATGCTTGATATGATTTCAGTCTTCTTAAATTTTTTTTTTGTGAGGAAGATCAGCCCTGAGCTAACATCCACGCCAATCTTCCTCTTTTTGCTGAGGAAGACTGGCCCTGGGCTAACATCTGTGCCCATCTTCCTCCACTTTATATGGGACGCCACCACAACGTGGCCTGACAAGCAGTGCATCAGTGCACACCCAGGATCTGAACCTGGGCCGCCAGCAGCGGAATGCACGCACTTAACCACTAGGCCACTGGGCTGGCCCCTCAGTCTTCTTAAATTTATTGAGACTTGTTTTGTGGCCTAACATGTGATCTATCCTGGAGAATGTTCCATGGACACTTAAGAAGAATGTGTATTCTGCTGTTTTGGGATGGAATGTTCTGTGTATACCTATTAAGTCCATCTGGTCTAATGTGTCATTTAAGGCTGATGTTTCCTTATCGATTTTCTGTCTGGATGACCTATTCATTGATGTAAGTGGGGTATTAAAGTCCCCTACCATTATTATATTGCTGTCCATATCTCCCTTTAGGTCTGTTAATGTTTGCTTTATATATTTAGGTGCTCCTATGTTGGGTACATAAATATTTACAAATATTATATTCTCTTTGTGGATTGATCCCTTTATCATTAGGTAATGTCCTCCTTTGTCTTTTATTACAGTCTTTGTTTTAAACTCTCTTTTGCTGATGTAAGTATAGCTACATCAGCTTTCTTTTCATTTCTGTTTGCATGGAATATCTTTTTCTGTCCCTTCACTTTCAGTCTGTGTGTGTCCTTATATCTGAAATGGGTTTGTTGTAGGCAACATATAGATAAGTCTTGTTTTCTTATCCATTCAACCACTCTTTATCTTTTGATTGGAGAATTTAGTCCATTTACATTTAAAGTAATTACTGATAGGTACATACTTATTGCCATTTTGTTAATTGTTTTCTGGTTGTTATTGTAGTTTTTCTCTCTTTTCTTTTTCTCTTGCTCTCTTCCCTTGTGTTTTGATGACTGTCTTTAGTGTTATATTTAGATTCCTTTCTCATTATCTTTTGTGTATCTCCTATAGTTTTGTGCTTTGTGGTTACTATGAGGTTCACATATAAAAGCATATATATGTAATAGTCTATTTTAAGTTGATAGAAACTTGGGTTTGAATGCATTCCAAAACTTCTACATTTTTACTCCCTCCCACTTTTTATGTTTTTGATGTCAGATTTTACATCTTTTTATTTTGCGTATCCCTTAAAATCTTCAACCCTGCTCACCTCCAGACCAGGTGATCTGGAGTTGTCCCCTGGGCAACAGTTGCAAAACTCAGTTTTGTGTATAAGCTCCTTTCTGAGAAGTAGCAAGAGCTATGGCAAGGCCAAGGGAGGATGCAAGGGTAGTGTTTCTCTGCCTACATTCCCTGAGAGCACCTCTGTAGCTTCTAGACGTGTGACAATCTGAAGCCTATCCCTCAGGTTGAGAGTCCAGGACAAGTAAATGGGCCTTTTGTACAGGCAGACTGGGTGTTTCAGTCTGCTGTCTGTGCAGTGCTCTGGTTGTGGTAGCCTTCCAAGAACTATCTTTCCAATTGTTACAGTCCAATGGGGCCTAGGAACGCAAGCCTCTCTGGCCACCAAGGCCAGACGATATGGCCCTTTTATCCCTTGTTGTGGGGGAGATGTTAAGCTAGTTATCAGGTTTTTTTTTTAGTGGTAATTGGTCCATATGTAGCTGTAGATTTTGTGTGTCTGTGGGAGAGGATGAGTTCAAGATCTTCCTACACTGCCAGCTTGGACTGCCCCCCTAAAAATTTTAAACATAGAGGTATCATGTGATTCAGGAATTCTTCTCTTAGATGTATGCTCAAGAAAAATGAAAATGTGTGTACACACAAAAACTTGTTCATAGCATTATTCATAATAGTCAAAAAGTGGGAACGATCCAAATGTCTGTCAACTGATGGATAATACATAAACAAAAAGTGGCATATCCATACAATGGAATATTATTTGATCATGAAAAGAAATGAAGTACTGATATATACTAGACATGAAGTACTGATATATACTACAACATGGATAAACCTCAAAAAACACTGAGTTAAGTGAAAAAAGCAAGTTATACTTTAAGCTTGTGAACTTTATGATATATAAATTACATCTCAATAAAGCTGTTTTTAAAAAAGAAATGACACGGCAACTGTATATACATACTATAGCAGAGGGAATGAGAGACCACAAAAGAAAGGAAAAAGGAAGGAACACAGTTTTCAAAAGAAAGATGAAGAGCCCATCCTGAAGAAAGCATAACCCAAGAAACAGAAGAAAAGTCCCTGCAAATTGTTTGTGCTATAAAACACTTAAGTGTATTTCTTCCTTCAGCAAATAAATACTGAGCCCCTAATATGTGGCATGCACCTCTCTAAGTACTGGAGACATAACAGTAAACGAGTTTCTCCTTTCATGGAGCTTACATTCTTGTGTACAAAAATATAAACACGAAGATATTGATTCCATTGGACCCCTTCCATCATGGAGGGGACATTGATTTATCTTCACTGGTATTCAGGATATGGATTTGCCTTCTCTAGCTTTATTCACTGCTTCACACAAGATTGCTTGTGATCAAAGAACTCATTTCATGGCAAAAGAAATGTGGCACCAAGTGTGAGTTCATGCTGAGAAAGAGAAAAATGGCCCTGCTAATAGCCAGGCTGTGATTTTAACCTCTATGTAGAAATTTCTCAAACACGAGCAATACTCCCCCGGCTTTTTTTCTAGTTTCTTAAGGTGGAAGTTTGGGTCATTGATTCGAGACATTTCTCATTTTCTAATATAAGGAGTTAATGCTATGAATTTCCCCCTAAGCTTTGAGTACATCTCACAAAATCTGTTGTGTATAATTAAAAATATTTTATAATGTTTCTTTTGACTTCCTCTTTGACCCAAGTGTTATTTTTAAATGTACTGGTTAATTTCCAAATAAATGGGAATTTTCAAGATATATTTTTGTAATTTCTAGTTGAATTTCATTGCGATCAGAGGATAAAATTTGTGGTATTTTAATTCTTTTAAATTTGTTGCTTTGCTTTATGGCTCGAAATATGGTCTATTGGGGCTGGCCTGGTGATATAGTGGTTAAGTTGGCATGCTTCGCTTCGGCGGCCTGGGGTTCACAGGTTCGGATCCTGGGCACGGACCTATACACCACTTATCAAGCCGTGCTGTGGCAGCCTCCCATATAAAGTAGAGGAAGGCGGGCACAGATGTTAGCCCAGGGCCAGTTTTCCTCAGCAAAAAGAGAAGGATTGGCAACGGATGTTAGCTCAGGGCTAATCTTCCTCACCACACACACAAGAAATATGGTCTATCATGATGAATGTTATATGTGCACTTATAAAGAATGTGTCTTCTACTGTTTCAGGTAACGTGTTTTATAAATGTCAGTTAGGTCAAGTTGGTTGATAGTATTTTTCAGGATTTCTATATACTTGCCAATATTCTATCCACTTATTTTATCAATTACTGACAGAGGAGTGTTGTAGTCCCCAACTGTAATGGTATATTTGTGTATTTCTCTTTTCAGTTCTATCATTTTTTGCTTATGTATTTTGAAACTCTGTTTTTAGGCATTCTGTTGTTAGACTTGTGATGACTTCTTGTTTTTTCAGTTGTGGTAAAATATTCGTAGGAGAAAATTTACCATTTTAGCCATTTTAAGTGTACAGCTCAGTGGCCTTAAGTGCATTCACATTGTTGTGCAGCTCTCACCACAATCCATCTCCAGAACTTCTTCATATTCCCAAACTGAAACTGCACCCATTAAACAACTCCCCTCAGCCCCTGGCCATCACCATTCTATTTTCTGTCTCTAAATTTGACTACTCTAGCTGCCTCATATGAGTGGAATCATACAATATTTGTCCTTCTGTATCACTCATCATACTCAACATAATGTCTTTAAGGTTCATCTGCATTGTAGCATGTGTCAGTCTTTCCTTCCTTTTAAGACTGAATAATATTCCATTGAATGTATAGATCACACTTTATTTATCCATTCATCTGTTGATGGAAATATTGGTTGTTTCCACCTTTTGACTTTTGTGAATAATGCCACTGTGAACATTGGTATACAAATATCTGTTTGAGTACCTGCTTTCAATTATTTTGGGTATATACCCAGAAGTGGGATTGCTGGATCATATGGTAATTCTATGTTTAATTTTTGGAGGAACCTGTCATACCTTCTTGATGAATTGACCCCTTTATTATCATGTAATGTCTCTCTTTATCCCTGGTAATATTCCTTGTTCAGAAGTCTACTTTGTCTGATATTAGTATAATCACCCCCACTTTTACTTTGCTAGTGTTTGCTTGGTATATATTTTTCCATCCTTTTACTTTTGTAACCTATCTATATCTTTATATTTAAACTGAATTTCTTCCAGACGGCATATACTGGGTCTTGGTTTTTCATATAATCTGACAATCTTCCTTTCAATTGGGGATTTTAGACCATTTACATTTAATGTCACTAGTGATCTGGTTGGATTTAAATCTACCACCTTGTTAGTTGTTTTCTATTTGTTCCATCTGTTCCTTTTCCTCTTTCTCATCTTTTCTTGCCTACTTTTAGATTAGATGAATTTTTAAAAAATGATTTTCAGACATTTTTCTTCAAATGTTTTTTTTCTGAGACTCCAATGATACAAATTTTAGATTTTTTGTTATTGTCCCACAGGTTCCTGATGCACTCTTCTTCTCCTTCTCTTTCTTCTCTCTGTTGTTCAGATTGGAAATTTCTATTGATCTCTCTTTGAGTTCACTGATTCTTTCCTCTGTCATCTACAATCTACTTAATACTGAGCCTGTCCAGTGAGTTTTTAATGTTAATTATTGTCCTTTAATTATATAGTTTCCCTTTGGTTCTTTTTTATATCTTCTATTTTATTTGCTTAGATTTTTTATTTGTTTTAAGAAAGTGTTCATAATTGCTTGCTGAAGCATTTTTATGATTGCTGCTTCAAAATCCTTGTCAGATAATTCCAACATCTGAGTCATCTCAGTGTTGGCACCTTTTGATTATCTTTACTCATTCAAAGTGTGATTGCCCTAGTTCTTGGTGTGATGAGTGATTTTCTATTGTATCCTGCACATTTTGGGTATTGCATTGTGAGACCTGTTTGATCTTTTTCTCTTCTTTTAAAATCCTTCTTCTGTTAGGGTGTAATGTGCAGGTCCAGGTTGGGGTGCATGTTCAGTTCCCTGTTGGGTTTTGTTAACACCACCCTGACAAATGTGGAGCACTGACTCACATTGCCTTGTTGCAGATGGATGTAACCTAATCACAGGAGTCCTTGAAGCAGCCAGCTACTATGATATGCACTGCCTATGGGGGCCCACATAGCAGGGAACTGTGGGTGGCCTGTAGGAGCTGAGGGCCTCAATCCTACAACTGCAAGGAATTGAATTCTTCCAACAACCATCTGAACTTGGAAGAAGACCCCAAGACCCAGAAAGGAACACAGGTCCACTGACGCTTGAATTGCAGCCTGGCGAGACCCTGAAACAGAGAGCTGAGTTAAGCCATCCCAGCCTCAGATCCATGTGTGCTGTTTTAAGCTTTCCAAATTTATATAGGAATAGAAAACTGATACACTCTTTCTGTTGCTCTTCCTCATTCTTTAATGTTCCAAGTTTCCTTCTGCCATTTTCTTTCTGTCTGAAGAAATTCCTTTAGGATTTTTTTTTTTTTTTTTTGTAGAGCAGGGCTGCTGACAACCAATTTTCTTAGATTTCCTTCATCTGAGAATACCTTTATTTCACCTTCATCTCTGAAAGATAGTTTTGCTGAGTATATAATTCTGAATGACAGCTTTTTTCTTTCAGCACTTGAAAAATGTTATGCCACTTCCTTCTGGCCTTCATGATTTCTAATGAGAAATATGCCGAATAGTTTACTGCTATAGGTAATACATTATTTTTTTTTCTGGCTGCTTTCAAGATTTTTTCTTTGTTTTTAGAAGTTTGATTATGATAGATCTAGGCATGGATTTCTTTGAGTTTATCCTCTTTGGGATTTGCTTGACTTCTTGAATCTGTAAGTTTATGTCTTTTGCCAAATTCAGTAAGTTTTCAGTCATTATTTCTTTAAATATTTTTTCAGCACCACACTCTTTGTGCTCTCCTGCTAGGTCTCTGTTCACATTAATGTTAGATTTTTGTTGTTGTTGTTATCGTCCCACATGTTTCTGAGATTCTGTTCCTTTTAAAAATCTATTCTCTCTCTGTTCAGATTGGATAACTTTTATTTTTTTATCTTCAGTCTCATTGATTCTGTCTAATGTCATCTCCATCTGCTATTTAACCCATTCAGTGAGTTTTTTCATTTCATTTATCCTGTTTTTCAATTCTCAATTTTTTTTCCTGAGGAAGATTCACCCTAAGCTAACATCTGTTGCCAATATTCCTCTTTTTGCTTGAGAAAGATTTTCCCTGAGCTGACATCTGTGCCAGTCGTCCTCCTCTGTTTTGTATGTGGGTCACTGCCGTGGCATGGCTGCCGATGAGTGGTGTAGGTCCGCACTCAGGAACCAAATCCGGGCCACCAAAGGGGAGAGCGCTGAACTTAACCACTAGGCCGCGGGGCTGGCCCTTCAGTTCTCAATTTTTTATTGGGTTCTTCTTAAGTCTTCTTTTTCTTTGCTTAAAGTTTCTATTTTTTCTCTTTTTTCCAGAGTGTTAATATTTACTTTTTGGAATGTTTTTATGATAGCTCCTTTAAAATCTTTGTCAGATGATTATAGCATCTGTATCATCTTGGTGTTGATATCTGCTGATTTTCTTTTCTCATTCAAGTTGAGATTCTCCTGATCTTAGTATGATGAGTAATTGTGGAGTGTGCCTAGGACATTTTGAGTGTCATATTATGAAATTCTGGTTTCTATTTAAATCTTCTTTCAGCAGTCAGTCAAACTGTTTAGGTTCAGAGTGCATGTTCTAGAACTTTTTTGTGGGCTGTGATTCAAATGCTACTTTAGTTTGCAGTGCTATTCTGGTCTGCCCAGAGGCAGGTCTTATGTGCTCCCCAGAGGCCAATCTGACATAAGAGCAGTATTTGACACTGTAGTTCAGTTCTCCAATCTTTCGATGTGTTGATTCTGGTCGGTCATGCATGGGCTGCTTGGGGGTCTGCCCAGGACTTCACACAGGGGTCTGCCCAGGACTTCAGATTTAAAGTCTCCTGTCTCCAGTTCTTCTCTCTCTGTAATCCTCATCCCCACTCCCTGATTGGGAAGGGAGGGAGTGCTGCCTCTTTGTTGCTGTTTGCTAAATGCGTGGTGGGGATGGTCATGGTCTCTGCAGCTAACGCATCAGTGGGTGGGGGGAGGAGCACCACCTCTTTGCTGACATTTACTTAGTGCAGGGCAAGAATGGTAGACAGGGATCCCTCCATAGTCTCTGCAGTACTAGATATGGAGGAGGAAGTGTGCCACCTCTGCTCATGTTAGTGCAGGATCAGAATGATTGATAGGGTTCACCTCAACGTCTGCCCAAAGTCCCAGTGTGAAGGAGGGGGATCTCCTTCTTCTTAGTGCAGGGCAAGGATGGTCAACAGGTCTCTGCCTACAGTCCCCATGGCTATACTCCTGGTTGGGAGGAGGAAGGGTGCCTTCTCATCAGTGTAGGGCAGGGAAGGTTGACAGGGCTCTGCTTGCGGACTTTGCAGCTGCAGTGTTAGGTGGTGGGGGAGGGTTGGGGTAGCTTTTTCTTGAGGTATTCTTCTGGAGTAGAGTGGGTTCCATCCTGCAGTGCTGCCCTTTATCAAGGCTTTTGGCCAGAGAGAACAAGCTTTTCTTGGAACTTTCTTTTTGGTCTGTGCTTATTGGCATTTCTGGGTTGTGGGCCTCTCTAGTGCTCAGTCAAGGATATACAGCAGGCCAAAAAAAGGGAAAAAAATCACAACTCACCACCTGGTTGTTCCTCAAGTTCTAAGTTCCCTGGCCAATCCACCTTCTCTTCTCCACCTCTCAGAGTCTTCTGATGGTTGCTTTATGTATTTTGCACAGAGTTTTGGTTGCAAACAGTGGGAGGAATAAGATGCAATGTGGTTGCTCCATTTTGTCTGCAACCAGAAGCTGTGAATTATCTTTTATTGTGATTAAAAATTAAAAAGTCTTTTATATTTACCTCCATTTTTGCTGTTTCTGATGCTCTTCATTTCTCTGTGTAGATCCAAGTTTACATCTGCTACCCTACTCCATGTAATAAAGAGTAAGATTCCATTTTTGATGTTGGATAATTTACAGCTTTCAAGCCCCGCTCCTCCTTCTTCCCTTTTTGCCCCACATCTGGGGCAAAAGCCAATAAGAGATAAGAAAAACTGCACACTCCTTCTGGTGGTGCAAATAGGAAGTTCAAACCACACAAACCCTAGCCTGAGTGCCTGAACCCTTTCCTCAGCACCCCCCTCCCTCCACTAGCCACAATAAAAGTCAAAGTCACTGACCCTCCTTTACTCTTGCCATTTGGGCTGGCTTGCGCCCTCCCTTCTCTCCCCAGAAAATCCCGTGAGTAATAAATCCTTCCATATCTTCTTGGTGCGTGTGGTGTTAGCAGTCTCAACATCTCAACTATTCCAATGGGAAGGGGTCCATCTCACCCTCCTTGGGGTGACCATCAAACACTCCTGTTGGATGAGCTTTCTCTAACATTCCTTGTAATGCAGGTCTGCTGTCAATGAATTTCTCAACTTTTGTTTGTTTGAAAATGTCTTTATTATACCTTAATTTTGGAAGATATTTTCACTGAGTGTAGAATTCTGAGTTGACAGGTTTTTTTTTCCTTTCAGCACTTTAAAGATGCCACCCCATTGTCTTTTGGCTTGTATAGTTTCTGATCAGAAGTGTTCTGAAATTCGTATCTTTGCTCCTCTGTGTATAATGTTCCCTCTTTTTTCTGGCTGTCTTCAAGCTTTTCTCTTCATCTTCAGCTTGGGCAGTTTGAGTAGGATGTGTATAGGTGTGTGTGTAGATTTTTCTGGTGATGTGTCGGTGTTTTTTTCTTTTTCTTTTTGGTATTTATTCTGCTTGGAGTGCTCTGAATTTTTGGATCTGTAGTTGAATGTCTACTATTATTTTTGGAAAATACTTGACTATTATCTCCTTCAAATATTTCTTCTCTTCATATTAGTTTCCAATTCTCTCTCTTCTCCTGTGACTCCAGTTACATGTGTGTTAGACCACCTAATGATGTCTTACAGCTCTCAAATGCTCTGATTTACTTTCACCGCTTTTTTCTCTTTGTGTTTCAGTTCACATCATTTCTTTTGACCTTTCTTCAAGTTTGTTGATTTTCCAAGCTATATTCATTCTGCTTTTGTGCCTGTCACAAGAATTCTTCATCTATGATATATATTTTATTTCTAGCATTTCTATTTTACTCCTCCTTATAGTTTCATCTCGCTGGTGACATTCCCCATCTGTTCATGCTTATTGCCCTCTTTTCCTCTGGCCTATAATTAACATATTAATTATAGTTATTTTAAAATCCCTATGTGATAGTTCCAACTTCTGGGTCATTGAATCTATTTCTGTTGGTTGCTTTATCTCTAGGTTGTTTTCTCTTACTTTTTTTTTTTTTTTACAATTGTATTTTTTTGATTGAATGCCAGGCATTGTATGTAGAAGAACACTATAGACTGAGGTAAATTATATTTACACCTGCAAATTAGCGTGCCTCTTCTGTCTGGATTTTAGTATGCGAGGCTGGGTCAATTGAGTTAGGAGTCCAACTGGATTTGGGTTTTGTTGTTGCTGTTGCTAACCTCAGTGCAGCTAAGGCTTCCAGTTCCTCTAAATATAGGATGCTTTTACCTTGTGCTTACAGTGGGGACTGGGTGCCAGATGGTTTTTCTCAGCGTTCCTGATACTCCTTCACCTTTAACTGTTCCTGCTAAAGGAGGGGCTCTTTCTATACTCTTGCCTCTCCTTCAGGCATAGAGTGCCATTACTTGTTCCTCAACACTAGGCTGATGGTGGTGGGGGGGTTCCTCTGTTGTCCTGGTCCAGCTGTCACCGCCAAATAGGGGTCCTCTACTCACCACAGAGACAAGCCAACAGTCTAGAGGCAAGGTGGTAGGAGAGAAAGGGTCTTTTATTGTTACAGCTTGCTAGCAAGGGGAAATATGGCGGACTAGTGTCCATAAAGAACCATCTTAAAACTACAAACTTTTGAGGCAGTTATATAGGGCAAACGAGCTGAAAAGGCGCGTGATTGGGGGCGGTTCGGAATGTGACCATCTGGTGTTGTAGTCCTTGAGGCACTGGATCATCCCTTTTTCTTGTCACTGGCAATGGATACCAGCATAGGGCCTCCTTTCTGAAGGTCATTACGTTCCTGGGAAAACTTAAAGAACAAAAAGTTACTGTCTTATCACAATAGGGAGGTCTATGTATAAGCTAGGCTGAGAAAGTAGCAGAGCATGCATATTGCTCACAAGCAGGTGTGGACTTATGCAGGCTATGTGTAAACTAAAGCATTGCAGACTCAACAAAGGGGTGTCTTGTGCATCAGGGTTATTTATAGCTCCAACATGGTTCCCTTCTACACGATGGCTTCCCTTATGCTAACTTATGCTAACCTGTGACTACCTATCTATCATAGATATTTAAGCAGCGCTAACACAG
Organism: Diceros bicornis minor; assembly: GCF_020826845.1. Taxonomy (NCBI): domain Eukaryota; kingdom Metazoa; phylum Chordata; class Mammalia; order Perissodactyla; family Rhinocerotidae; genus Diceros; species Diceros bicornis. The sequence continues at coordinate 80,018,761 of NC_080744.1, forward strand.
CCACATTCCTTGATAGATCCTAACCCTCAGCATGGGCTTTCTCAGCAGTCCTGCCGCTCCTTCCCATGACAACTCAGTTCTGCCTTGTGTCGGTGGTTGGTTTTGGACAGGAATTTCATGCCCCTCCCCACCACTGGTAGCAGACCTCTGCTTGATATTGGTATCAGATCCTGGGCCCATCCTGGTTTCTTGCCTTTCCCCCAGAAGTAGGAAGTTTCTGCTTCTACCCCTCTCACAGTAGCAGTGGATCTTTCTCTGTGTCCTTGGGGCAAGAGGCTTCCTACCCATCTCCAGAGGCAGATGAGTTTTGCTTCTACTCTTTCTTCAGAAGCAATGCATTTTCCCCCATACCTTGTGGGTAGGAGGATTTGGTTCCCCTCCCTCAGTGTCTTAGGCTTTTGCTTCATAGGAGGGATGGATCCGGGGAAGTGGTGGGGCTTTGTGCCTGTCCTTCAACAGCAGCTGGTCTGTATACCCACATGCCTGTGCCACCGAGGGACACTCTCCCTGGTCTCCTGCCTTGCTCCTAATATTTTTCTTGGGAGCACTCAAAGATCTTGCGAGTGAGTGCAAACTCCTCCAAGTCTGGATTCCTCATCCCACTTACGTCCTGGCCCACACTGGACCTGTAATGATTTGCTAAAATGTTAGATGATGTCTTTATACCTCCTGGTGGCCACATGTTTCTCCCGTGTTCCACCAAGAGAGCACATCTCTCCTCAGAGATTCTGCTCCCTCTTTGGAATTCAGCTTATTTGGTTGCCTTGCAACCTCACATCTCTGATAGACTCAAGAAAAATGACAGTTTTTGTAGACTGTCCAGATTTTTCTCATTGTTCTTTGCAGCTTTCTACATCCTACGTGGAAGCAGAAATTAGATGTTTTAAATCAAAATTACTAACTCACTTTCATTTGTCTGCAGACAATCTATCAAAAACATTGCATGAATTTTTTGTTCCAATTATATACCTCTGTATTTATAAAATGACTTTAAAAGAATTTCCCAGCCATATTTAAAAGCTAAAAGCTGTGAATTATCTGCTTTTCTTCTTATGTTGTAACCTGGTAACCAAGGTCATTAATGAATATCACAGTGAAACTTTTTCCCTTTGAAAAAATTTAAAAGTCAACACATAATCAGAAGGTTAATTTTTTTCTTTTTCTTTTGGAAGTTCTTGAATTATCTTCTTTTAAACTTACATAAGCTCTCTCTAACCAATTAAGACAGTATCTCCCATGGATTTTAAGAGACTTATAATCTGATTTATTTTTCTTTTGTGTTAGGTCTGTTTGTCTAGGCTTGTTAGTTCTGCAGTATGGACATAATGACAGAACATTTTTGTGGTTACTTGATGTTTCAACTTCTATGGTTGTGTAACAAATCACCTCAAAGCTTGGTGGCATACAACAATCACTTATTTTCACATGTGCTATGGATCAGAAATTTGGACAAAGCACAGCAGAATGGTTTGTCTCTGTTCCATGATGCCTGGGGCCACACTTGGAACACAGATGGGGGCCAGAATCACCTGGAGGCTCAAACTACACATGTCTGGTGGTTCCTCTTCACATGGGCCCCTCCATATGGGCTTTCTGCATGGGTTTGGCTGGGCTTCCTTACAGTGTGGTGATTGGCTACATGGAAGCTCGATTGCCTGTCCTAACCTAACTCCAGAAGTCATGCAGCATCACTTCTACCACATTCTGCTAATTGAATCATTACAGAGGCCCACTCAAGTTCAAGGGGCCTGGACATAAACTCCAGCTCTTATTAGAAGAGTAGGAGATTCAAGAAAAACCTATGAAACTAGAAATATTGCAGTGGACATTTTTAGAAAGTATGATCGATTACAATCAATCTCCAGGCTTTTAAGAGATGGAGAAAAAGGGAAAAGAGGGGAAAAAGAAGATAAGAGGGAGCTGGCTACAGTCTTCCTTGGAGTCCCTTAAGAATACCTCAGAACTTTCTAGTTCCTGTTTCCTTATGGCTAGGATGGGACAATTAATTTCCAGTTATTCTTTTGTTTGCAATATTAAGTGTCCCTGTTAGAAGATTTTCTGCTTTGTTTGTGTTTTTAAGGATTTATTAGCCCTGTATCTCTTTTAAGCTCATGCCAATTAGCTTTTCTCATCCAAGGCTTTGCGTCTCCTGGCTCTGCCACAGATGGACTGGTTGGAGGATGACGGAAAAGCCTGGAGTGTACACACTGAGCACAAATCTGAATTTATCACTGAACTTTTTCCTTTCAGACTGGGATTTGGGAAATATTCTAGGTAGAAAATTTTAGAACTTGAATTGAATTTAGAGGTCTTCTCACGTCAAGTAAAAAATATGAACCGTTGGATAGTCAGGATTCTTTTTTCTGTTTGTTTTCAGATGCCTATCAAAATAATCATCCTAAGTCAAAAGTTGCCAAAGTAGCCACCGTCACTTTGAAATGTCCTTAGGGAAATAACACCATTTACATGAGTTAGACTTGTAATGTGGAGATGTGGAGTAAGTGGGTGTTTAGCCAACGAGGGGTTCAGATTTGGACTGAAATGATCCCCAAGAGCTGGAGTGGTCGGTAGAATGACGTGTCTGCAATCTCCTGTCTCCAGAATCTCACCCAGAGCCAGCTGTCATCAACTGGGAGCCGAGGACCCTCCTATTTTCTGTCTGTTTGTCCATGTCTTGAGTGTTGTCCATCTGTGAGCTGTTGTCCATCTGTGAGCAGACAGATGGACATCTATAGAGGAGAGCAGACGTAGCCCTTGGCGCTGGCTTGAGGAGGGACTCATTGGACCTACATCGGCCCTTTCCCTGTAGACTTCCTCTGACAGACAACCAACACTCAATTCACTGAAGGGCTTAGTGAAATACTTGGAGCTCAAACTCACATTACCTTGTCATCACAGGCAGGTGGCCTCAAAAAGAGAGATGGTGACTCAAGGGGTCTCAGATGTGCATGCGATCATCAAGTCAGGGACCTGGTCTGCAGGACTGAGGGTCTCAGCTGAATCATGGTGAAACCTTCACTTGTTGAAGCCCACCAACCTAAGACCACCAGGAACACATCAATTGCCAAATAAATGGCAATTTAGCTTGCTGCAGCAAGGGAGAAACCTCACTATTGAAGTGTCTGAACCCTCAGTGGTTCTGACTTTACTGGGTTGCTGTAATTTTCCCTGAACTACACAGACTTTTCAGTCATGGATGTACTAAGAGATGCCTGCAGAGAACCCGCATTTCTCTGCAGCGGAGGACAGCCACAGCCTCTGCGTCTTTGGGCCCCCCCCGGCGTCAGCCGTGCTGCTCCCTTGGAGGTACAGCGTAGCCCTTTTCTGAGCAACTAGCTGTGGCCACATCACCTCTTCTCTTTTGTCCCCCAGCCCTAGGCATCAATGCTGCTTCCTGCAGTTATGGTGTCACCATTACCTGGGCATCCGTGTTGTCTCTTTTCCCTCTTTCCACCTTCCAACTCCCTGTGTCAATCTCCTTTTGTTTCATACACCTCGGGTGGTTTCCGGGTGTTTTGTGTTTCGGCCTGGACCCCGACAAACAACTCCTTCAGAAGGAGTGTGTGTCCTTTCTGCCTGCTCCGTCTTTCCTCCTTCCTTCTGACAGGGATGCCATGACCTTCATGAGCCAGCCACATGCTGAGGAAGGCAGAACAGGAAGATGGAAGCACCCAGAGGACACAGCGGAGCTCCCAGCCCGGCTCTGCCCTCGTTTCCATGAGAGAGAAACAAAATGCTCTCTTGTTGACGCTGGTTTGCTCCTAGCAGCCACATGCCGCTCCTAGCTGACCTGCCCCTGCAGGATCTGCCACAGCGTGTGGTGGAAGAGGGGACGGCTGGTGTCTGGGCTACAGATGAAAAGAAATTCTTCAGATGATTTTTAATGTAATAATCATGAAAACATTTTGTAAGTAAGTAATGAAACCAGACATTTAAAAGTCTTTGCTAGTCTGTGATATTCAGGTTGCAGGGAAGGTCCAGTGGGCCAGCTGTCACTCTATCCCTCTCTCCTGAACGAAAATGCAAGTGATGTGACAGACATGGTGGGACGATAGGTTCATGAGGAGACAGACAGCAAAGTGGTGAAAAGCTTAGGCTCTATAGCTCTCAAATACATCAGTGTGATCTTTAACTGCCCAAGGCCTCAGTTTATTCACCTGTAAAATGGGGGTATTATTAATTGCTACCTCCTTGGGTTGATGTGGACACTAAATGAGACAATTTATGTAAAACAACCAGCGAAATATTTATAATCCACTCTAATTTACAAAAAAAATTTAACTTTTGTTTAATTAAAAAAATTGCAAACTTTTGTGTTTTTACTGTTATCGGTAGCAGTGACTTGTCACTGTTCTCACAGCTTGCAGTGTCCGCTAGGATGACAGTCACTGTGAGCCAGGGTTCGGGCCTCAGCTTTGCAGCTCCTGGGCTTCAGTTTAATTGAGGGGAACCAGGGCCCAGAGGATCAAGTCAATTAGCCACTTCCTGGAGACTTACAGAAGCAGAGCAGTGCACAGTGCTGGTGTTTCCCACCTGCTGCAGGCACTCCTCCCCTGGCAGGCCGCAGGTGGTGGGAAGAGGCTGCCCGGTGGGCAAGGGGTCCAAGCACAGGCGATGAGTGGTTGTCACCTCAAATCCTACATGGAACACGGTGGAGTAAAAGCCAACCAGTAACTCTAAGAGGCTGGAGGGTCTTGAGGGCTGTGGTATGTAAACTCTGCCAGAGCTTGAAGATCAGCCCCACGACACAGACCTGCGCTATCCAGGGTGCACTGGGCCCTGACTCCCAACACCCTGGGGCTGCAAGATGTGTGTGTGTCCCTGCTTCCCTGAGCCCCGGCTCCAGCCCTCTCTCCCCCTTCTGCAGACTCTAACTAGGCAGATTACAATGCAATCGATTATGTGTCAGCTCAACCAGAGCATTTCAATTAATTATGATGATGTTAACTTTGGTCATTTTGCTATAATCGATCCCCATGGGCCTTCGTAAATCACACCAGCCACACTGTAGATGCGAGGCCAAAAGACACAGTGACCTGGAGCCATTTTCTGTAGGGGCCAAATGGTCACACTTACTGCTGACGTTATCCCCCTCACAGCCCGTAAAATGACTGCTCTTCCACAGGGCAGACCCCGAGTTACCAAAGGCAAAGTAAATTGTGTTTGGAATACTTTGGTTAAGGATACAAATGTTTCTGATAAAATGCTAATTTGTAATTTTGAGTGATTACAGGTGTAACTGAAGTTATCTGGAAAAATTAGGTTTCCTTGTTTCCTGCCAAGGCTGAATTAATGAGATGTCACTGTGGGGAACTCACTCTTTACCAAGATCTCCTTTATGATGTATAATCTGAGGCTGACGGACCCACAGCGCCCAGAGCTGTTCATCCTGCAATTAACACATTTGTCTGTTTCTACAAATCATTCATCTTCTCTAATACAGGATGAGGGGAGATTGCCCATCACACACACACACACGCGCACACACACACACACACACAACACACATGCACATGTGATTGCTCACATACTCACACATCGCGCCTCCCCTGGGCTGTAAGTGGGATTTTATTTTATCAACCTAGTAGTGACCAGATACTCATGTTGTGCACATGCTGTACATGTTGTTTTCTCAAGACCCTGTTTGCTGTTTGGACGTGACAACGGCAAAAGTTTATAAAGGGCGGGGAAGGTGAAGAGACGTGTGGGGGTAGAAAGCCTTTAAATGAGAGCAGATTCCTGATGGGAATGAGATTCTGTTGTTCTTCCCCAGTGGTCTAGACATGACTTTTAGCTGTAGCTCTTGTGTCACACATGTGACATTTGATCCAATACTCTGCTAGTACCAGGACATCTTCTAGGGCTGCTTTGCATTACTTTAAAATGTCAAATGATTAAATTTGGCACATGTCTGTTTAAAACCTGGCTTCTCGATGCCACGCCTGCCTTGTGTTGCTGCTTTGAGGTCAGAGCCTAACCATGGTGAGCAGCCAAAATGGATGAGAAGAGAGGGCTTCTGGTGAGTTGTGTGTTCTGTAAGTACATTAACTTACAAATTATTGATCTCTAGTTATAACCTGTATTTTGCGCCTGAGTCCCCTTTACAAACTTTTGATGGGTGGTGCCAGCCAGGATTCGAAGCTGGAAAAAAGGAATCTACTTGCTCAGAGAGCGGCAGAGCCCCTGAGTCCTCATTCTGTGCCCTCCTGCCTGCTGAGGGGCAGGCCGAGGGCTTACTCTGTGGGTGGCATCGTCATGTCCTCTCCACATCAAGGAGACTTTATGTCCATGAAACTCCCCCCAACTCTGCCGGTTAGAATCTGCACATTCAACTCTGAGCAGAGCCTGCACATGGCAGACCCCTCTTCCGTGTTCCTGCCTCCGAAGGCTGGGACCATGCCCCTTCCCAAGCCCCGGGGCACGTCCACTGCCTTCACTGTGCTGCCCTGTGTCAGCGTGGAGGCCTGTCTGCTTGGCTGCCTCCTCGGGACCTCTCTGTTTGCCGCGGCTCTGCCCCCAAGGTAGCATCAGGGACTGCGTGGCTTGTACCCTGATGTATTCTACTGACATCACACGGCCCTGGGAGGGTCTGAGCTGGGTGGGGGGAAGCCAGACGCAGGGCTTGCAAAGGCTGAGTTACCCAGGCAGGGTCTTGGCATGGTGGGGGCAGGAGCGCAGGTGAGGGGGCTGGGCGGGAAGGAAAGGTTTTCAGGAAGTTGGAAGCTCAGGAGGACCCAAGCAGAAGAAATACCACGTCTAAGGTGTAAGATTTAGAGGGCGCATGATTGCTGAGAGTGTGCTAGCCAAAGACCAGAGAGCCCCTTCCCTTCCCAGACTTGATGAGACGGTACTTGGGTCTCGCAAGACGGGGGCATACGATGATCATTGGCTACAAGTATGCCTTGATGGTGTGTAGGAAAGGGGTGGGGGACTGGGCTGACGTGCCCCAAACAAAGGATCCACTGGGGAAGACGCATCCCTCAGTCGATGCAGAAATAACCTCATTTCCTCGTCGTCTGGCTCTTCTTTTGAGTTTTCTGAGCGATGACTTACTGGAGAGGAAGCAGGGCCGCTGAGACCTGACCATGCTGGTCTTGGGAGGCATTCACTACCCTGGGGGCACCGAGGCCAGGATGAGAGTTGTAAATCCCAGCGAGCCACGCCCTGCGGAGCGTGGGATTCGGGGCACAAGGTTGCATATCGGCCTCCTAGTGTCCCTTGAAGTCATTCATTCCTTCTGCTCCTCCACCACTGCCGACTGCTACCGTCCTGGCCTAGCCTGCACTTGTCCCCACTAGCGTTTCCTCCCGAGGGGTCTCTTACCTGTCCACGCAGGGCATCCTGCCGCCCGAATCCCTCCGTGGCCTCTCGTGGCTCTCAGGATAAAGTTCAATATTCCCGATGGAGCCTGCGCTATGCTGCCTTGGTCCCTCCCTCTCAGGAGATTCCGCCACTCCAGCCTACCCCCACCCACATTCATGGGCTCTGCTCCCTTGCAGGGCGTCCCCCAAGCTGTTCCCCCCGTCTGGAACGTTCTCACTGGTCAGCTGTGCTCTAACTGCAAGTCACTGTATCTGGGCCCCTTGCCTGAGCCCCCAGCTGTGCCTACCCGCCGGGCCACCCTGCATGAGGTTGTGTGTTATTGGTGTGGTGGCCCGACTACTGCTGGCTCCCACCCGCCTGTGAGCCCACCCGGGCGGAGACCATGTCCGCCCTGTTCACCAGCTGACTCACAGTGGCTCCGCTGCGCTCTGCTCACAGTAGCTGCTCAATAGATGGTGGATTGCTGAAGCCCAGGGAGGCCCGCCCAGCCAGCTGTGGCCTCTCCTCAGCTGGCGCAGGGGTGGACACACGGCAGCGTCACCTGCTTTCCAGGGTGGACGATGCCCTCCGCGTGGTCACAGTCAAGATGGTCTGGGTGCATCTTTGAGCAATGAGAACAGAACAGAGGGAAGGGCAGAAATGGCGGCTCTGGACCCCTTAGGTCCCCTGCGGCCGATGCAGAATTTCCCAAGCCTGGGCGCCTGATATCCCACTGTAGCTCCGCGGGGTGACATCTTCTTGGAGAACTCGACTCAGCCTGCAGGTGGGGAGCCCCAGGACTGTGGGATCAGAGAAGATCCTGGATGGTGTCCTGGACCACATGTGAATCTTGCTCCCAGGTCTCCGTTGGGGACTGGCACAGGCTCAACCGAAGCCGTAGCCCTTGGCGCATGTCCCCCATGTTTCCTACTCTGAGCCAGGTGGGGCACGGCCCCAGCACTGTGCTGCTTTTAGTCTTTGTTAGTTCACTGCCATTGTGTTGCCACATTCAAATGAAAACCTCCTGGGGGCCCCATGTTTTCTGATTTTCAAAGACACCCCATGTGTCAGAGCCAGTTGTGAGTCTTGAGAGTTGAAAATTCCCTCCCAGAGGAATTGGGGGTGTTTAAGAAGTAGCCCCTTAGTCAGCGGTCATCAGCCATAGAGCACTCCACTCTGGAGCTACAGTGGGGCCTGGGTGCCTGGACCCCAGGGAGTCCATGGTCACTTTCATCAGTAGGGAGTCAGCTCTGAGCCACCTCGAAAGAGCCCCAGCCCCCTCTCCTCCTCTGGATCCCACTCCACACCCAAACTCACACCTGTCACTGCACCTGGCTCTGGTTCTCATAGGTGTCCATGTGACATTTCCTTGTCACCGCGCTGCTCTGCACTGCTCTGGTCGATGGTACAAGCAATCGGGTCCAGACACTGATCCTGATCTGGCTGCTGTCTCGTGGCCTGGTCCACCTCCCCTTGTTCCCAGGATCTTAGCCTAATGGGGGAAGGGAGTAGCGCGGGTGTGGGGCTGGCTGTGAATTCCAGGTTTGCTGATCGCTACCCGGGGCTGTTGGGCAAACAGATGCTCTCCCATGGGCCCTGGGAGCCCTCTTCTCTCAAACGTACCTCAGAGGGTGAGAAATAAGCAAGGTGCCGTATGCCGAGGCAGTGGTGGCATCACTTGGCACCTGGGGAGTCATGAACTTTAGTTATTATATTGTGACATGTGGCAAAGGTTGTGTCCTGTGAGCAGCTGGCACAGGAATTCCCTTGGGGGAGCAGGGGCCGAGGGGTGACAGACTGAGGAAGCCAGCTGGGCCAAGCCTGTTGCAGGTATAGGAGGGGACCCACCGTGCAGGGGTCCATGTAGAAATGGGGGTGAGTTGGGGCTGCAGGCTTGTGGGGGTGGAGAGAGGACCAGTGTCAGTGCCTGGAGGAGGGGCTTTGGGGGCCACTGGAGTGTGCAACGCACAGGGGTTGACTGCCACGGGAGCTGCTTGCTGATGCTATGCAGGGGCAGTTATAGTAGGGTGGGGAGGCTCTGAGAAGAAGACGAGGAACAATGGAATCACCGGTCACTTTCCTATTTACTGTGCCTAAGTGCTTCTTTTAATAACCTCTTCTGAATTTGAGTGGTCCTCTCGCACAGTCCATCATTCATTCATTCCACAAACATTGATGAACACTCTTTGCCAGACCACAGAACAGGACCGAGCATAGAGCCATGGAGGGCAGACAGGCCAGTGAGGATGGAGGCTGTCAGCAGAGGGACATGGCTCTGGCTATGTGGGGATGGTGAGGACAGAGAGGGTGGCTGCACTGGCCCTTGCCTGGAGGCACAAAGTGTTTGGCTGGGCCCTGCTCCCACCTGCCTGCCTTAGGCTCCATGCTTCCCAGGCCTGATGCTTGCTTAGGGCACCCCTGGAGCCAGACCATTTATTAGCGCTCGCTGGGCCAAGTGGATGCTCACACAGGCTTGTGATCCAGCACCACGGTCTCCACGCTCCAGCTCATGCCCTTCGGGACATCTGGGTGTGAGCCCAGGCACCAGCCCACCTGGGGTTTCCAGAGGCCTGGACCTGCACCTCTTCCCTGCAGGGCCCCTGCTTCCTAGGCTCCCGGCTTTCCCAGGGAAAACGTGACAGCCAGCTCTTGCCCCACACTTAACCTTCCAGCTGCAGCCTTCTCACATAAAATGTGGCCGATAACATGACAAACGTGTGAGAAATACCCATGGTGCTGTCCCAAATAGGTTGTTGTTATTACAATGAAGAAGGAAACTCAGCTGATGAGAGCCAAAAAGCTGCCCACGCTCTGTCTGTGCAGGTGGGGCAGGGGCTGGAGAACTGGCCTCAGTTCTCAGCCTACAATATCCGAGGAGCAGCTCAGCCAGGGCACTGCACCCTCTGCACCCAGAAAGCGAAGCCCCTGCAACGTGGGGCAGAGACTTTGCTAAGGCCCACCAACCAACACAGCGTTCCCCGGGACGGCCTTTGCCTTGGCTTCCAAAGGTGTGTCTGGTGCCACCAGCCTGAGGCTCCTGTTTAGGGGGCTCAGTATTTTACTCAAATATGAATTTTTTGCCAGATTTAAATATTGGAAGATCTAAGATAAAACCTGAATTTTCAGTGTTGTATTCCTCATCTCTGCATCCCTATTCCTCCATCCCTTATCATTCTGTCTCTCCTCCCTGAACCTCCCATCCCTCATGCCTGCATGACATCTTTGCATTCATCATCCCCACACCCCTACATCCCCAGGCCCTGTATTCCAAAATGGTTACATCACTGCATCCCTGTGTTTCTCATCTCTACATCCTTTATCCCTGCATTCTTCATCTCTCTGTTCCTCACCCGTGCATCCCTACACAACACGTGTATTCTTCATCACTGCATCCCTCCTCCATCCTTACCTCAAACCTGCATCCTTTATCCCTTAGCCATGCATCTCTGCATCTCTGCATTCTGTGTCCCAGCATTGTTCATGCCGCCATCTCTAATCCCTGTGTCCCACATAACCCCCTCCATCCCTAAACCCCTCATTCGTGCATCCCTTTATTCCTGCATTTCTCATCCCTGAGTCTTTCATCCCTGGATCCCTCCACTCCTGCATCCCTCAACCTCACATCCCTCATCTCTTCATCCCTACCTTGCCCCTCTTCCTTTTCCTCTTCTTCCTTCTCTTCCTTTTCTGGCTTCTCTTCCTCCTCCACTCATTAGGCTGCTCCCAGCCCCTCAATAGAGGGTACTGGCGTTGTTATCCCCTCTGGCAGATACTCAAAGTGGTCTCTTTTTTTGTGGTGTGCTTTTAGGGGTTCTCCGAGGACCTCTGTCCTGCGTTCTATGGACTGGGTACAGCTCACATAGCCTCCTGCTGGCATCCCCCACCCCTGCAGGTCATTTCTTGAGAGGGTCTGGTCAAGATGACCTGAACTCAGACACCTGCTACAGTGTCTTTTGTCCTGCTAAGGTGGACACTGAGGCCCTCTGCCAGCCGGCCTCCTTCTTCCAGACTGGGCAAAGTCCAGTCCATGTGCCCCGACTCCAGGGCCCCTCTGCACCCTCCCCAAGGCCCTCTCTTAACGCTCTTCTCCCCGTTGGTGCTGGGACCCTCAGAGCCTCTACACTGGGCTTGAAGTAGGGCAGGAGCGGGCAGCCCCCTCCTCCACTCCCCACTTTGGGAGTAGGAGTGACATCACAGAGCTCCCATCAAACTGTCCCCGAAGCTCTCTAACAAGAAATCCTCCTGTCCCAGCCTCCCTGATCAAACAGCCTTCTAGAAGGGCTAAAAGTGCTTGAGGGACCTCTTGGGAAATCTGCCTGGACGGGGTAGCTCCTATTAGGGTCTGGTGCTCACAGGGCATCTGCCCTGGGGTGTGGCCCAGCACCTCAGGATGCAGGGCGCTCAGCTCTCATCACTCCCAGTGTGGTGGCCTCAGCGGGGACCACACCACGTCCTGCTATAAGCACTTCCCTGAGCCTTGCTTCTGAAACGTGACGGGTCTCAGCAACTACTTGCTAGCACTTCACCAGTGTGCTCTGCTCTTTTGAATGGCTGTGCAGGTCTCCACTGCACGGTTCATGACTTATTTAACCAGCCTCTCGTCAATGGTATGTACCTTGCCGTCACAGCTCTCTGGGATGAGAATGCTGTGTCTCTGCCTTTGTGCTCAGGTGTGAAGAGACCTGTAGGAGAGGGTCCTGAGAGAAGTTCTTTATTTTACTGGCAGCTCACAAGTTACCTGCTGTCCACACTGATGTCACCAGCCTGGGTTTGTGAGTTCGCGCCCTCTGCCCGGCTCCCTGGGCTCCGATAGAATCCCATGGAACACAGTGACCCTCACTAATTTGGTCCTAATCAGGCTGGACAGACCAGTCTGTATTTGAAGAGCCAGAACCAGCCTGGTTGGGGAGAAATGCAAAGATGATAAACCGCAGCAGTTGCTGGGCCCAACCTAGCTGAGTCAAAATCGCAGATGGAGTCCTGCTCCCGGGAAGGGTAGTGAGTGTATCGGGTTGCCTTGGAGGAGCGCTGCCTCTGCTCTGCCTGCTCTTCCAGCAATGTTTGTGCGGACATGGTCTCCTGACTCCAGATCCTAAATAATTGCCAAGAGCATGGAAGGAAAGTCAGTGTCCTGGGAGCTTGGAGAATGATGCTGTCACTGGGGGCTGGAGCCCTGCTAGGCGGCTCCCCTGAGATGGAGCAGGCACAAAGCCCAGATGTGTGGGACCCGGGTGCCACGTTGCTGGGAGCAGAGCATTTGTGGACATCCGAGTCCCCGAGCCATGCCGGGGCCCTTCCTGCACCGATATTTCTGGGCGTCTGTGGGCATTTCCATGAGCACCCAGGCGTAAGCCTTCCTCTCCCGACACTGCTGCAGGAGCATCTTTCCCTGAGCACTGCTGTGGCCCTCTGTGGCCTAGCGGGAGGAGGATGATGTGGAATTCAAAGGCCACTCTGGCTGCACTAATCGGAGAATGAGAGTGGGTACCATCCAGGGCACTGGTGCCAATGTTGAGAAGAAGGGGCATCCATGCAATATTTAGGAGTGAAAACTGAGAAAACTTGGTGAGGGATTGGCATGGGGTGAGAGAGGGCCATATCCAGGCTCCTGGCTGGGTAGTGGGAGGAGGACGGCGTGAGGTGACTTGGCAGGTCTGAGGCAGGTGTCAAGCAGTGGCTGGGTCCCTGGGTCTGGAGCCCAGGAGCACTTGGGCTTGATGTACAAGCCAAGGGTCCTCTGTGTCTCGTAGTGACTAAAGCCACAGGTGTAGCCCATGTTGCCAAGGGAGAAACAGTAAGGCAAGAAGAGAGGGCGGCCACGTCACCTGCTCTGCCACCAGGGCTGTGAGAACCGGTGACATTCACCCTCCTGGCCTGGCACCCGCAGCTCTCCATGACATGCACTCACCTCTCTGGGCTCTCTGTCTCCAGGGTAGAATCTTCTCTCTAGAAGGAGGCGATGGATTAGATGACTGGTCAGGTTGAGCCTTGTGCATTTACAATAGCTGCTATATATATATGCATCTATATATGTACATGCGTATCTATATGTATCTATATATATATATACATACATGTATATAGATACATATATACAGTATATCTATGTATTAGTGTATATATTTATCTGTCATTTCATTTCTCCCCCTCTCTCTCCAGAATAACCTTCTACTGAATTAAACTTTAGTTTTATCCTCCTTTCATCGACCTCTCACTAGTGAGACCAGGAGGAGTATGTGGATGCCAGGGTGCTAGACATGCCTGTGGGTTCCATTTCTTAGTGACGCTCTGTAGAAGCAAAGGGAGATGCAGGTCCAGGTACCTGGAGGGAGGACCGTGGACCAGGCTCCTTGGATGTGGAGCCATGCAATCTAAGCCCATCCTGCCCTTGGCTGGAAGCTTTCTTGGACTAGGTCAGACTTCGGAAGCTATTTTAGGGAAGAAAGGGTGACCTGATGGAGAGGTGTCTGGTTGAGGTGTGGGAGAAGAGGGAGGAGGAAGGGCCTACAGCTGGAAGTGAGCAAATGAGGGAGGGAGAACAGGAGAGGAGGGCAGGGCGAGGGCCTGCTGGGGGAGGCTAATGAGGGTGTTAGAGTCATCAGGTCAAAGAAAAGAGAGTCTCTTTTAACAGAGTCCTTTCTGGGCGCTGGTTTTGAGTTGCCAGAGTAAAATCTCTCCAAGAATGCAACGTGGAGCTTTGCCAAGGCCTCACCAGTGAGACCTCGGGTGCTGGTCCTGAGCAGGAGAGCAGGAAGGCTGGCGTGCAGAGGGGTGACAGCAGGAGGGAAGGGCTGAAGCTGTTGGCCGGGTGCACTGCAGGCTGGAGCCTGGGCCTGAAGGAAAACTGCTTGCCATACATCCTTCTGGGTCTGCCCTTTGGCTCTTTGGGGTGCTTAGCATCACCCCAACACAGGCATGTCGTGCAATCGCTGTTCTGGGACTTCCACTTACCATCTTCTTTTTGGTGAGGACGATTGGCCCTGAGCTAACATCCACCGCCAATTTTCCTCTTTTTGCTTGAGGAAGACTGTCGCTGAGCTAACAGCTGTGCCAGTCTTTCTCCATTTTGTATGTGGAATGCTGTCACAGCATGGCTTGGTGAGTGGTGTGTATGTCCATGCCCAGGATCCGAACTTGTGAACCCCAGGCCACTGAAGCGGAGTGCATGAACTTAACCACTACACCACCGGGCCGGCACCTCCACTTAGCATCTTGATTATGGGGAATCGTTGGTCCTCTCTGCACACTGCACCATGAAGATGTTCCTCATGCAGACCCCCACCCCAAATTGTCACCCACTGTAGTGAAGTGCTCCAAAGCAGAGTGTAGCTTTGTTCCCTCGTTAGCATGGGCTCCAGGTGGCCGGCCCAGGACCTTGACCCAGCCAGCCCAGCTCATCCATGAAAAGGGTGGCTCTCTCCAACCCTGCCCTTGGTGGAGAGCCCTTGGGGCTCCCTGTCAGTGCCCGGCATTGCCCTAGAAGGCGGCAGGGTGAAGACTTTTTATCTCTAGGAAGGGACTGTCTTCTTTGGGTTTTATTATAGACTTTGGCCCCTGGGAAAGTGGAAAAAGAAGATCATATGTCTTGCCTGTGTTTTGTTTCCTCCGGGTGAAGGCTGAGCCGTGCAATGGCGGGTCCTGTGACCAGAGGCCTCGGCCAGTTCCCAGGGATAAGCTTTCACAGCAGAACTGTGGCACCAGCGGATGCTGCTGCGGCTCTCAGAACCTGCACGTTGCCACACGCTGTCCTGCCATCGAGGTGGACCTGAAGCAACAGTTCATCCTGGAGCCAGAAGAAAGCCCAATTGTCCTCAGTCCCACCCTCATTGTAAAGGTGCGCATCAGGCCTGGCGAGGTGGGCGATTGGCCCAAGTCCCTCATCCAGCCAGTGGTGAGGTCAGGACTAGACCTCTGGCTCTCAGACCCACATGCCCAAGATCACTCCCTCAGTGTCCCCTTCAATGAGTGAGTGAGAGCAAAACAGCAGCCACCATGACAATGACAATCTTCGATGCACGGAGAGTGGTAGGTCTGACTACGCTGGAAAGGGGTCCAGCTGCTGCCTTCACATTCAGGGCATGAGATGAGGGGTGGTCAAGGTCAAGGCTGCAGACAGGAGTGAAGGAGAAGCTGTGAGTGACACTCACAGCAGAGAAACTCCTGCCTGTGCCTCCTCCTGTCCCACTGCAGGCCACAGGCCATACCCAAGACCTGTCTTGATCCCAGTGGGTGCCAGCCCCAGCCCCAAGAGTGCTCAGCACCCCTTGCTTGTTTCTGGGGTCCTTGATCCCAGAGCTGTGCTGGAGCCGGCGTGTGTCACTCAACGAGAGCCTACTATGAAATGTTCTGGAATTTTGTGAGCCAGTAGTGAAACAGAAATTATTAACAATTAATTATATGAACTTACAATTAAATGTTATATTAAAAAAATCACTTCCTAATTATTTTACTACATTTTGCTGTTATCTCTGCTTGAGGGATATTTACACCTATTATAACTATGAAGTAGAAACATTATACGATGGTGGCTACTGGGCGTCTCTTCCCAACTCCGCAGTCTGTGATGTCACGTTGGCAGCTTGAAATGGGCTGTGGTGGGAATATTTACACCATGGAAATCAGAAAACACTATAAATCAGGGCTTGGATTTATAGCAGTCTGGGTCCAATCAGGAGACAGAAATCACACAGTAGGTTAAACAGGGGAAGTTTAATTTAAAATTATTAACTGTAACAAAACAGCAATTGTCAGGTATAAGGAAACTCTGTGTGGTACCCTAGGGCTGAGGGAGCTACTCCAGTAAGGACAAAGCTGTTAGGGGCACAGACATTGTTGGAGAAGGTATGGTTCAGCCAAGGATGGCAGAGACATTCTCTAGTTTAGGCAGGCCAGAGCTGGTCTGGAGTTGCTGGGCAAACGACAGGTCACCCATGGGAGTGCAGTGGGGTTCTGAGCATCTCCAGATGCTCAGGGTGCTCGGGTCATGTGGGGGGTGGGGAGGTCACAGAAGGAGCAGCCAATCTGGCTGGGCCCCCAGGCCTTAGGCAGGCTGGTGGTGGGGGCACGGCTGGTTTCTGAGCTGAGAAGGTTATAGACAGTCATCACCAAGCAAGGTCCCAGAGGGACAGCATTCTGGGCCTGATGCTCCGACAGACTCCACAGGATGTCCTCACATCTACATGGCGACCCTTCCCTCCAGCCATCTTGGAAATTGCAGGAAGCCCCTTCCTCCTGCAGTGCCCCTCCAGCGCCCTCTACGGAGAAAGCTTAACATTGCACTCACTTTAAAGGAGAAATGCTTACAGAGTTTCTCTTTCTTTGTCCTAGAGTGTGTACTGCAGGATGCTTTAGGAGCTGAGACATAATACAGTGATAACTGACTGTATTAGTTTCCTAGAGCTGCTGTAACAAATTACCACAAACTTGGTGACTTAAAGCAATGCGCATTTGTTCTGTGACAGTCCTGGAAGTCAGAAGTCTGAAATCAGTCTCTCTGGGCCCAAATGAAGGTAGGTGTCAGCAGGGCCACTTTCCCTCTGGAGGTTCTAGGGGAGAATCCATTTCCTTGCCTTTTTTGAATTCTAGAGCTACATTCCGTGGCTCATGGCCCGTTCCCCATCTTCAAAGCCAGTAGCTTGGCATCTTCACATCTCTCTCTGCTTTGTCTTCATGTTGCCTTCTCCTCTGTGTAACATCACCCTCTGCCTCCTCTTCTAAGGACACTTATGATCGCATATAGGGCCCACTGAGATAATCCAGGATAATGGCCCCATCTCAAGATCCTTAACTTAATTGTATCTGCAAAGTCTCTTGTGCCATATAAGGTAACATTCATAGGCTTCACGGATAGGACCTGGATATCTTTGGGGGCCATTATTTAGCCTCCCACGCTGACACACCATTATATTGTGACTAGCACCAAAAAAATGAGGAAATGTTCCTCCAGGATTTGAAAACTATTATCTGATTCAGCAAAGAAGTTGCTCACAACAGTTATGAACAAGTGAAGCTCTGACATTCACCTTTGTTGTCTCCCTTTTGTCTTACTCGTTAACATAAATGAAAATATCAACCACCTCGCATGTTTGGGGCACACTCAGTCATCAGATGCAACTATAGTTTGGTTAGAGATACAAGAGTTTGGGAAAACTCAACAAAGGCATTCTGTGAGAATCAATTGGCTATATGGAATTTATAATAAAGCATATTATATGTTTTACTATTATTTGTAAATTGTGTGCTACACATTTTTTATATATCAGTAAAATTTATAATAAACATGTATGTATCTCTTTCTATATATATCTGTATATATATATATACATGTATTCAAATATACATATACTTGACATATATACATATACAAATATTCCCAAGAGCCTGTTGCTAAGTATTTACCAGCCCACCTCTGGTTAGTGCTTATTTCCAACAGGAAAGGGAAGGAGGGGAGCCTGAGGCCCCTGCAATGGGGGAGTCATGTCTTTTGCACCCCAGGTTGTAGTTTGTAGCCCCCTGTTCTGTAATGAGTCTGTCACCCATGGTCAGCTCCACCCCCCCCCCGGTCCACAGAGGGTTAAATGGATCTAGGACAACCACCCCCGAGTGTGACTGTTTCAGTGGAAGATTAGGCTTTCTGCATTTCTTTCGAATGTTACCCATCGGCAGGGCGGGGAAGGGGGGCTCTCTACATCTCTGTGACTGACTCCTGTGCCACATTACCACCCTCCACCCCAGGTTCCCACCCAACACAGCTCTCAGCTTCTTGCCTGACTTCCTGGACCTCGAGTCTGGTCTGCCTTTCCTGTCTTGGGGTCAAGATAACACAGAGAGTGTCTATTAAATGAATAGTCGACAAGATCAAGAAGACTTGGAGATAGGTGGGCCTTGGGTTGCCAGCTCTAATTGAGTCCTTCTGCTCTAAAAAACACCTAGACTCATCTCGATTTAGAGCTCAGGCAAAAGGCCTTTAGGACAATGGCAAAGCTTAGGTCACAGAAGAGGATGTATTATTTATCTATTGCTATGTAACAAATTACCCCAAAACTTAAAAAAACAAACATTTATTATCTCACAATTTCTCTGGGTCAGAAATCTGGGCATGGCTTTATTTGCTGCTGCTAACTTGGGTCTCTCACAAGGTTGTAATCAAGGTGTCATCCATGACTGTGGTCTCATCTGAAGGCCTGACTGGGGAGGATACACTTCTGTGATATTGTTGTATAATAAGAAATATATACTTGGATCTTTGTCCATGGTTCCTGGTACACAGTTCCCAAAACTCTTGTAATTTCCTAAGTAATTAGAGCAATAGGGGCATCTTTTGTTAGAATATTTTGTTCTTGTCCTTGGTTCCTGAAACATTTTCAGAGCAATAAAAGTGAAATGACTGTCTTTTGTTTTCATAACAAACTCTTTTGAACCACATCTGAGTTTATGTTAATGAGGTGATTTTTGGAAAGCCCCTAGATTCGAGAATTGGAACTTTCAGCCGCATCCCCTGACATCTGGGAAGGGGAGAAGGAGTGGAGGTTAAATTAATCACCAATGACCAATGATTTAATCAATCATGAGTATGTAATGACGCCTTCATGAAAACCCCAAAGGACAGTGTTCAGAGAGCTTCCAGGTTGATGAACACATCCACATACAAGGAGACTGGCCTCCCTGACTCCCTGGGAACAGAAGCTCCTGAACTCAGGACCCATCTGGACCTTGCCCTATGAGTGTCTTGATTTGGCTGTTCATCTGTTACTTTTATTACATCCTTTGTAATAAACCCATAAATGTAAGTGTTTCCCTGAGTTCTGTGAGCCATTCTAGCAAATTATTGAACCCAAAGAGGAAGTCATGGGGACTTCGATTGGTCAGAAGTACAGACGACAACCTGGACTTGCAATTGGTGTGTGAAATGGGGGTGGTCTTGTGGGACTGAGCCCTCAACCTATGTGGGGTCTAATGCTATCTCCAGATAGATAGTGTCAGAATTAATTGTAGGACACCCAGCTAGTTTCCACCAGAGAGCTGGAGAATTGCTTGGTGTGGAGACCCCACAGATTAGGTGACCAGAAGTATAAGAAATGAAGTATTCAGAGCAGAGTGGTGAGCAGGAAAGGAAGACAGAGGAGTTTGTTTTCTTTACAACTTACAAGTTCACCCCCATGGTAGACAGAAGGACTCACTTAGTAGAGAGAGAAGATGGTCAACTTCAGCCAGGGCACTGAGAGGTCTGGGAGTTGGGGAGGAATGACTAGGACTCAAGGAATGGCTGAGAGTCTGGGGAGAGAACCAAAGAGTATCGGTCCTGGGAGTCCATAGGGAAAGCTTTCAAGTAGGCGGGACCAATGGGTCCCATGTGCCAATATGTCACGTGAGACAAGGATGAGAGTTGAGTTTGGGAGTGGCCACGGGGGTCTCTCATGACTTTACCAGAGCCATTTCCATGGAGGGTGTAGGGGAGGGAAGCGACCAGCATGGGCTCAGTACACACCGCTGGAGAGACTGGAAGCACAATGCTCATCAGCATTGTGCGGTTTTGCTGGCAAGAGTAGCAGAGAAGTGGTAGCTGGAGGCGCCTGGGTGCAGAAAGATTTTTCCTCTCTGTGAAATAGCATCATGTGCATGTCTGATGGGAAGGATCCTGTGGAGGGGAAATGAACAATGCAGGAGAGGGAGCATAGAGTTGCTCAGCATGTTCCTTGAGTTGAGTGGAAGGGAAGTATCTGGTCATGAGCAGATGGCTGGCTTTCAATGGGATGGTGGGATGGATGGGTGGGCAGGCTGGGTGGTGTACGGAGGTGGGTGGATGGGGCTTACGGGAGCACTTTTCTGACTGTGTCTGCTTTTTCCCTGAAATGGAAACCAAGTCATAATAGTAGCCACTTACTGGTGAGGTGAAGGGGATGAGGTGAAATGGCTCGAAGGCAGGGATGCTGAGGGTCCAGCACAGAGAAAGGACTCAGTAAATAATTGTCATCTTTCTTACCTCAATGTTACAGTGACTACATTTTCCAGACCAAATGCCCCAACTTGTCGTCTGGCATGTGGACATCAGGGGCTGAGATGCAAGACTGATTGAAAAATCAGAATGGCTCAGAAACATCTAGTCTTATAGTTTCCAAACAGTAGACAAGATGGGTATCTAGCATCTATCATATATGTTATGCAATAGATGCCATTTTCCTTAGAGTCTTTCCCAAGCAGATGAAATCATATCACAGAGCAAAACATTTTAAATATCCAGTTGAGTCAGCAGTATCTTTCTACCTGCCTCTGTCCACGGACGTTCTCTCCTTGTCGTCTTTATATTTGAAACAACTGCTATTGTTGCCTACCCCCAGGACATCTTCTTTCCCTGGATTACAGAAACAATGTTCCTAACAAATGTTCTACATTTCATCTGCTGGAGGATTATATTTTGAAATATTAATTATCCTCTCATTTTTTGATCCTGTAGACACGTGCAAATTTAGAAACTGAAAGAACACCTTAATTTATATTCTGTCACTTTGTGGGTGAGGGAAGAAGAGGCTGTTTGGTATATATTATATTTTTAGGTTTTTAAACTCCCCTTCTTTTTTCGCTCATGTGATGAGATGTAGCATTTACCAGCAACTGAGAATTCCTGAGGCAGCAGCAACAACAGCAACAGATACCCTGAGCTGGAGATTGTCTGTCACGGTGCACTGGACGTCAGCCCTCGGCTCTGCTCTCTCCGAATAAGCCAGTTAAAGGATCGTCAAAGTCAGCGGTCCAGCCTTCTCAGAAAACTCAGGCTGAGAATTGTTAGAGGTGCCTGTGGCTGGAGCCCTTAATGCTCTCCTTTAGTGTGTCTGGACACGAGTCTCTTTCTCCCACACTCGCGGGAGTCCTGGAAGTTGGGACCCTGCCTTATTTACCTGTCTATATGTGGAACCCTGTGGATTCTTGTCATACAGTAGGTGTGGACATTGGTCACTGGGGATGCCCATAATCTTTTCAATGCCCTCCAGACATTTTCACAGCCCCCCCCCAATTTGAATCCTGCCTTCCAAACTGACTTCCTTTCCCAGCCTGGTTTGGTGTCTGCCCAGGAGACACCACCTGAATGTGACTGAGAAGAGGCCCGTGAAGCATCAGGAAAACAAGCATCTGCATGGAGCATGCCAGGGGTAGCTGAGGTGGCTGTCCCAGGGTCAGTGGCAGGATCACCTAGAGTGGCGAAGGCAGGCTGGCATTGAGTTCAGCAAGCCTGGCTCTGTGGTTCTGGAAACAGCCAGAGCTGAGTTCTTCAGTCTTCCTGACGGTGCTGTGAGACTTCTCACACCCATCAATCAATCTCCTCTCACCTAAAGCAAATCAAGTTGTTCTGTGGGTGTTCACGGGACAGAATGGCTTCCACAGGTCAGATCTAGTTTGTGGGGCTCAAAGTTTATCTAACTGGGAGCTCTTTTTAAGAAGAAGAACATAAAATTATGCAAACAAAACTAATTACAAAGGTGAATAATTATTTAGCGAGAAAAAAATCACAAGAAATTATAAATTTTAAACTTAAAACATCACAACGTTCTGAAAAATAACATAGTTTAAAAAATTAATTTTCTCCCCTAACATACCTCTGGGATACTTCTTTCCTATATTTTTTTATGATAATTTTGTAATGGCATTTTCTATAGAGAGAATCAAAAGATAAATGAAGCTTTCCTTTGCCACTGTTGATTAAAATTTGATTTTCTTATTGATAGTTTAGAAAAGTTATTTTCAGCTTCACAACTTGTCATTAATGAAATGTCATGTAAAGTTTTGGATTATTTCCAATTTGGGGAAATCTTTATCAAGCTCCCATCATATGTGAGCTATGAGATTACAAGGCATTTCAAGTTTTCTTGTGCAATGGCCAATTTGAAATATTCTTTCAATAGATGACATTTTTCACCCAGTTAGTCATCAATATTTCCTTGTCACTTGCCAGTTGAGTCAACACAGTGGGCAGTGAACAAATTTTTGGAAGCCGTTCCTATACCAGATGACTTGTAATAATTTAACTCTATACTGAAGTGACTATGAATCACATAACTATATCCTACTAAACCCAAATGAAATGTATTCCCTAGCTCACTTCCTCTTCAGATCTGTAGCCACCCCAAAATCACCCAATAAGAGGAGACATATAATAGAGGGGAAATCAGAGTGGAAATAGAGAGTCCTCAGGACCAATTACAGTTAAAATCCCTTATTCTTGCAAATTTTATAAAATGTACACCATGTGAGCATTGCCAGTTCCCTCCTAGGGACCCAGAAAGACCCATGCAAATGAGGGGATCCAGATATGCAGGGTGACTGGCATCACTCTAATTCTGCCTCAGCCTCCAATAATAAATAATAATAATAATAATAATAACAACAACAACAACAACAATGTAATGCAATTTGGTCTCAGATCTGTGTAAGGGCCAAGCCACAAAAAGCTAATTAGTATCCTGAAATCCTCAATTGTCTTAACATTTTCATGGGCTTTACACCATTGTGCTGCATCCCAACTCCACAATAGAATTAGGAGAGTTTCTGTCCTGCAAATTCTCCTCAGAAGCAAGGCAATATAACTTGGTCTTGGAGATTTGCAAATTATTTAAAAGGTAGCCTGTTTGTACTGTGATCAATCCACTTAGGGTCCTGATCCTCAGTAAATTAAGGAAAATTTGTATTTAAAAATGTAGATTGTCCAGGAAGATGGCATAGACATACTTCCCCTATTCCTCTCACTAAGTACAATTAAAACACTGGACATTATACATTAAAGCAATATAAGAAGCCTCTGAAAGGTTGAAAGAAGAAGGCAGACTGGCTAGGGACCTCAAGACCCAAGGAATAGTATGGTGATGAGTTCCCTGGGTTCTCTTTTTGCCTCATGTATCCCAGACTTGGAGCTGAAGAAGCAGGGAACCTAGAAACACCAATGAGTGCAAACAAAAAAAGTCACAACAAAAGCCTGTTATCTCTAGCCAAAGGACCAGGAAGGGAGTAGCCTAGTAAGACAGAAAACTTTTAGTCAGTAACTGCCCTACTCCAGGCAAACACCCCAGAAAAACTATGGCACCACTCCTACCCATGCCAAGTAGGTGAGCCTAGACTCCCACCCTTGCCAGATTGTATAACAAGGCACTTCAGCTTTTCTGGCGGAATGGTGTCGGAGAAGGCTGAGTATGAGCTGAGACGTTAATCCACGCCAAGCAGTTATCAGGCACTACACCTCCCGAAGTACAGTGTCGGTAGAGGCCACTTGGGGAACAGTAGTGAAGCATTCCTGCCTACCCCAGCAAGGCCTAGTAGGGAGCCAGAATTCCCACCCCAGGCCAGCAGTAACAAGGAATCCTTCCCCTCCTTGGTGTCAATGGAGGCCAAGCGGGGAACCTGGACTTCAATCCCCACTTGGCAGTCACAAGGCAGTGCCTTCTGTTCACCTGCCAAAGTGGTGTCGGAGAAGCCAGCTAAAACAGACGGTTTAAATAACATCCAGAGTCTCTTAACATAATACCTAAATGTCCTGGTTTCAATTGAAAATCACTTGTTATACCAAGAAACTGGAAAATGTCAACTTGAACGAAAAAGACAGTCAATGCATGCTAACAGTGAGAAGATAGAGACGTTAGAATTATCTAATAATGATTTTAAAGCAGCCGTGATAAAAATGCTTCAATGAGAAATTATGAATATATTTGAAACAAATGAAAAATAGAAAGTCTCAGCAAAGAAATTAAAAATCTCAGGAAAAAAATAAGACATATAAAGAAGATAAGTGGAACTTTTAGAACTGAAAACTATGGCGATGGACATAAAAAGCTCAGTGGATGGGCTCAACAGCAGAAGAAACAACTAGTGAACTTGAAGAGAGAACAACAAAAGTTACCCAGTCTAAACTACAGAGACAAAATAGATGGGAAAAAAAATGAGCAGAGTCTCAGAGACCTGTGGGACTATAACAAAAGATCTAACATTTGTGTCATTGGAGTCCCAGAAAGAGAGGGAAAAAGGGCAGGACTTATGGAAATAATGGCTGAAAACACCCTGATTTTGGCAAAAGACATGAACCTATAGATTCAAGAAGCTGAATGCTTCCCAGATAGGATGAATCTAATGAAATCCATCCCAAGACACATCATAATCAAATGTCTGAAAACGAAAGAGGAAGAAAAAATCTTGAAAACAACAAGAGAGAAACAACACCTCATCTACAAAAAAAAAAAAATCAATTCAAATAGCAGCAAATATCTCTTTATTGGGTTTTGTTTTGTTTTTTTGCTAGGAAGATCAGCCCTGAGCTAACATCCATGCCAATCCTCCTCTTTTTGCTAAGGAAGACTGGCCCTGAGCTAACATCTGTGCCCATCTTCCTCCACTTTATGTGGGACGCCGCCACAGCATGGCTTGACAAATGGTGCATTGGTGCGTGCCTGGGATCCAAACCAGGGCCGCCAGCAGCAGAGTGCGCACACTTAACCGCTACGCCATGGGGCCAGCCCCAGAAAATATCTCTTTAGAGACCATAGAGGCCAAAAGGAAGTGGCACAACATTTTCCAGGTGCTGAAAGAAAAGAACTGTCAATCCAGAATTCTAGATCCAGAGAGAATATCCTTCAGGAAGGAAGGGGGAAATGAAGCCATTCTCAGATGAAGGAAAACTAAGAGAATTTGTTGGCAGTAGGCCTACCCTAAAAGAATGGCTAAAGGAAGATCTATATTAGGAAGAAAATAATAAAAGAAGGAATCTTGAAACATCAGTAAAGAGGAGAGAACAACAAAATGACTAAAGATAAGGTTAAATATAATACATTTTGCTTCACCTCTTGAGTTTTCTAAGTTATTTTTGAGAGTTGAAATAAAAATTATAACACTTATGAAGTTCTAAATGTATGTAGAAACAATGTTTAAGACAATTATACTATAAGCAGTAGAGGGAAAAGGATGTAAAGGAAGGTGAGACTTCTATGTGTCATTCAAACTGGTAAAATGTTGACACCAGTAGACTGATAAGTTATGTATATATAATTTATAACCATTAAAAAAGCTGCACAAAGGGATTTACTTGAAAACACTATAGATAAATCAAAATGGAACTATAAAAAATGTTCAAGTAACCTACAGGAAAGCAGGACAAAGAAAACACAGAAACTAAAAACAGAGATAATAGAAAACAAAATATAATGACTGGATTAAACCCTAACATATCAACAATCACATTAAATGTAAATGATACACACATTGATTAAAAGACAGAAATTTGCAAAGTGTATTAGAAAACATAACCCAACTATAGGCTAAAAGAAATTCACTTCAAATATAATTATATAGGCATAGTTAAAGGTTAGAAAAAGATATGACATGCAACACTAATAAAAAGAAAGCCTGAGTACCTATACTAATATCAAATAAAGTAGACTTCAGAGAAAAGAAAATTACTAAAGACAGATGGGGAAATTATATAATGATAAAAGGGCCAATCCACCAAGAAGACATAGCAAATTAAATGTGCATGCACCAAACAACAGAGCTGTAAAAATATGTGAAGCAAAAACTGATAGAACTGAAAGGAGGAATAGACAAATTCATAATTATACTTGGAGATTTCAACACCTCTCTCTTAACAATTGATAGGACAACTAGAGAGGAAATTAGCAAGGATATGGAAGAACTCAACAACACCATCCACTAACAGGATCTCATCAACATTTATAGAACACTCCAACCAGCAACAGCACAGTATACACTCTTTTCTAGTGACCACAGAATGTATACCAATGTAGATCATATCCTGGTCTATTAAAATAAAAACTCAACAAATTTAAAAGAATTGAAATCATACAGAGTGTTTTCTCCATCCACCATGGAATTAAACTAGAAATCAATAACAGAAAGAAAACAGGAAAATCTCCACACACTTGGAAATGGAACAACATACTTCTAAATAATCCTTGGATCACCGAGGAAGTTACCAGGGAAATTTAAAAAAAATATGTTGAACTGAATGAAAATGAAAATACAACATATCATAATTTGTGGGATGCAGCTAAATAAGTGCTAAAACGCGAATATATAGCACTGAATACTTACCTTAGAAAAGAGGAAAAGTCTCAAATTTATAATCTAAGCTCCTACTTCAGAATCTAGAAAAAGAAGAGCGAAATAAAGCCAAAGCATGTAAAAGGAAGAAATTAATAAAGATAAGTGCAGAAATCAATGAAATTGAAAACAGAAAAAGAGTAAAGTCAATTTAACAAAAAGTTAGTTCTTTGAAAAGATCAATAAAATGCATCTTTTCAAAGAATCAATAAAAAAGTCAATAAAATTGATCCAAAAAATCAATAAAGTGGACAAACCTTTAGCAAGATTGAAATAGAAAAAAAGAGAGAAGACACAAATCTACCAATATGAGGAATGAAATAGTGGATATCACTACAGACTCTGTAGATATCAAAAGGAAAATTAAAAAATACTGCAAACAACAAGGTGCATAACTTTGATGACTAAGATGAAAAAGACACCTTAAAATGTACCAACTACCATAATTTACCCAATATTAATTATGTAATTTGAATAGCCCTATAACTCTTAAGGATGTTACATTTTAAAAAATTAATAGACTTTTATCTTTAGGGCAGTTTTAGATTTACAGAAAAATTGGGCAGAAGGTACAGAGAGTTTCCATGTACTCATCTCTGCCCCCACAGTTTCCCCCACTATCAACATCCTACGCCAGAGTGGTACATTGCTTACAATTGATGAACCTATATTGACAACATCCTTATCATCCAAAATCCATAGTTTACATTAGGGTTCACTCTTGGTGTTGTACATTCTATGGGGTTGGACAAATGTATAATGTCACATATCTACCACTATAGTATAATACAGAATTGTTTCACTGCCCTAAAAATCCTCTGTGTTCCCCCTATTCATCCCACACTCGCCCCTAACCCCTGGCAACCACTGATCTTTTTACTGTCTCCACAGTTTTGCCTTTTCCAAAATGTCATACAGTTGGAATAGTATAGTATGTAGCTTTTTCAGTTTTACTTGGTAATATGAATTTAAGATTCCTCCATGTCTTTTCATGTTTTGATAGCTCATTTCTTTTTAGTGTTGAATAATATTCCATTACAGTAATACCCCCTTATCCATGGGAGAAACGTTCCAAGACCTCCACTGGATGCCTGAAACCACGGATAGTACCGAACCCTATAGATATTATGTTCTTTTCACTTAAAGGAAGCACTTTACAGCTTCTCTTTGGCATGTATGAATTGCCAGCATCACTACTCTTGTGCTTAGGGGCCATTATAAAGTAAAATAAAAGTTACTTGAACATAAGCACTGCAATCCCACAACAGGTGACCTGATATCTGAGACAGCTGTTAACTGACTAATGGATGGGTACCGAGTATGGATATGCTGGACAAAGGGATGATTCACATCCTGTGCAGGATGGAGTGGGATGGCACAAGATTTCATCACACTACTCAGAACGACACTGCAATTTAGAACTTATGAATTGTTTATTTCTGGAATTTTCCATTTAATATTTTCAGATGGCAGTTGACTGCAGGTATCTGAAACCGTGGAAAGCCAAATCATAGATAAGGCAGGACTACTGTATATGGATGTACCACAATTTATGTGTCCATTGACATACTGAAGGATATCTTGGTTGTTTCCAAGTTTTGGCAATTATGAATGAAGGTGCTATAGACATCTGTGTGCAGGTTTTCATGTGAATGTAAGTCCTCAATTCATTTGGGTAAATACCAAGAAGTGCAATTCCTGGATCGAATGGTAAAACTATGTTTAGCCTTGTAAGAAATTGCCAAACTCTCTTCCAAAGTGGCTGTACCATTTTGCATTCACATCAGCAATGAATGAGAGTTCCCATTTCTCCACATCCCCACCAGCATTAGGCATTGTCAGTGTTTTGGATTTTGGACATTCTAATAGGTGTACAGTGGTACCTCATTGTTGTTTTAATTTGAAATTAATTAATGACGTGATGTTGAGCATCTTTTCATATGCTTATTTACCAAAAGTATATCTTCTTTGGTGAGGTGCCTGCTCAGACTTTTTGCCCACTTTTTAATTGAGTTGTGTGTTTTTTATTGTTGAGTTTGAAGAGTTCTTTGCATATTTTGGATACAATTCCCTTAACAGTTATACATTTTGCAAATATTTTCTCCCAGTCTGTGGCTTATCTTTTCATTCTCTTAACAGTGTCATTCACAGAGAAGCTTTTTTATTTTAATGAAATCCATCTTATCAGTATTTTCATTCACGGATTGTGCTTTTGGTGTTGTATCTAAAAAGTCATTGCCAAATCCAAGGTCACTTAGATTTTCTCTTATGTTATTACCTAGAAGTTTTATACTTTGTGTCTTACATTTAGGTCTGTGATCCATTTTGAGTAATTTTTTGTGAACGAAGTAAGGTCTATGTCTAGATTCATTTTTTCGCACGTGTCCAGTTTTCCTAGCACCATTTGTTGAAAAGACTTTCCTTTCTCCATTAAATTGCCTTTGCTCCCCTTTGTCAAAGAGCAGATGATATATTTCAGTGTATCTATTTCTGAGGTCTCTAGTCTGTTCCATTGATCTATTTGTCTATTCTTTCACCAATAGCATACTGCCTTGACCACTGTATCTTCATAGTAAATCTTGAAATTGGATAGTGTCAGTCCTCTGACTTTGTTCTTTTTCTTCAATATTGTATTGGCTCCTCTGGTCTTTTGCTTTCTATATAAACTTTAGAATCAGTTTGTCTATATCCACAAAATACCTTGCTAGGGTTTTGATTGGTATTGCGTTGAATCTATACATCAACTCTAGTTGGGAAGAACTAACATCTTAACAACATGAAGTCTTCCTATACACGAACATGGAGTACCTCTCCATTTATTTAGTCTTCTTTGATTTCTTTCATCAAAGCTTTATAGTTTTTCTCATATGTATCTTGTCTATATTTGCTAGATTTATGCCTAAGCGTTTCATTTTTTGGTGCTAATATAAATGACCATTGTGTTTTTAATTCAAATTCCAATTGTTCACTACTAGCATATAGGAAAGCAATTGAGTTTTTTGTATATTAACATTGTATCTTGCAACCTTGCTCTAATCGCTTATTAGTTCCAGAAATTTTTGTTTGTTTAAAAATTCCCAAGAAAGAAACCACCAGGAACACATGGTTTCACTGCAGAATTCTACCAAGTATTTAAAGAATAAATATTAAACACAATCTTTCCAAATGTAGAAGAGGAGGGAACACATTGCAACTCATTTTATGGAGCCAAGGTTACCCTAATACCAAAACCAGACAAAGACAGTATGAAAAAGGAAAACTACAGACCAATATTCCCCTTTAATATAGATACAAAAATTCCTAACAAAGCATTAGCAAATAGAATTCAGCAATATATATTTAAAGATTATAAATTGTGACCAAGTAGGGTTTATTCCAAGGATGCAAGGTTCGTTCAATATTCAAAAATCAATCAACGTAATCCATCATATAAACAGGCTAAGGAAGCAAAATCATGTGATCATATCAATTGATGCAGAAAAGCATTTGACAAAATTCAACACACATTCGTGATTTAAAAATTCTCAGAAAACTAGGAATAGAGGAGAACTTGCTCTACTGGACAAAGACCATGTACAAAAAACATACAGCTAATATTTATACTCAATACTTAATTGAAACACTGAATACTTTCCCTCTAAGGCTGGGAATAAGGCAAGTATGCCCATTCTCACCACTCATTCAACATGGTAGGGAAGCTCTAGCCAGTGCAATAATGTAATAAAAAGAAATAAAAATTATACAAATCAAAAAGAAAGAACTAAGAGTGTCCCTATTTGCAGATGATATGATTGTCTACATAGAAAATCCCAAGAAATCTACTAATGCTAGAACTACTAAGTGCATTCTTGAAGGACACAGGAAGATCAACATACAAAAATCAATTGTATTCCTCTATACTATTAATAAGCACGTCGATGTTGAAATTTAAAATACAGTATCATTTACAATCGCTAAAAAAAGAAAAAGAGAAACTTATGTGCAAATCTAACAAAACATGTACAGCACTTGCATGCTGAAAACTATAAAACACTGATGATAGAATTCAGAAAAGCCCTAAATAAATGGTGATAAATATCACGCTTATGGATTGGAAGACACAATATAGTAAAGATAATAATTCTCTCCAAATTGATCTATTAGTTAAATGCAATTCCTATCAAAATCCCAGGAGACACTTTTGTAGATATAGACATAGACACAGATATAGATGTTCTAAGATCTATGGAAAAGCAAAGGAAATAGAAGAGCTGAAACCATTTTTAGAAAAAAAAAATTGAGAAGAATCAGTCTATCCAATTACAAGACTTATTAAATAGATAAAGTAACCAAGACTGTGGTATTGGTGGCAGGACAGACATATAGATCAATGGAACAGAAAAGAGGACCTAGAAATAGACCCCCACAAATATGCCCAACTGATTTTTGATGAAGGTGCCAAAGAATTCAATGGAGGGAGGATAGACTTTTTTTTTTTTTTTGTGAGGAGATCAGCCCTGAGCTAACATCCGCCAATCCTCCTCTTTTTTTGCTGAGGAAGACGGCCCTGGGCTAACATCGGTGCCTATCTTCCTCCACTTTATATGGGACGCCACCACAGCATGGCTTACCAAGCAGTGCGTCAGTGCGCGCCCGGGATCCGAACCAGCGAACCCCGGGCCGCCGCAGCGGAGCGCGCGCACTTAACTGCTTGCGCCACCGGGCCAGCCCCTGGAGGATAGACTTTTTAATAAAAGGTACTAGAGAAACTAGGCAACGGTAGGAAAAAAATATGAACCTGGACCTAAACTTCAGATGTTATACAAAAAATAAGTTAAAATATGTCATAGACTTAAATGTAAAATGTAAAACTATAAATTTTTTAGAAAAAAAATTATAGGAGAAAATCTTTGGGATTTAGAGCTAGGCAAAGAGATCTCATCAAAAGCATAGTCCATAAAGGAAAAATCAACAAATTTGACTTCATCAAAATTAAAACCTTTTGTTCTATGAAATATCCTGTTAAGAGATGAAAGAACAAGCTGCTACAGACTGGAAGAAAATATTGCAAACCACATAAATGACAAAGGACTAGTATCTATAATATATAAACAACTTTAGAAACTCAACAGTAAAACAATAGAACAATTCTAGAAAATGGGCAAAAGACATGAAGAGACATCCCACCAAAGGGGATACAGGTGGCAGATAAGCACATGGAAAGATGTTCAACATCATTAGCCACTGGGGAAATGCAAATTGAACCCACAATGAGATATTACTGCACACCTATCAGAATGGCTAAAACAAAAAATAGTAACAACCCCAAATGTTAGCAAGGATGCAGAGAAATTGAATCTCTTCACTTACACATTGCTGGCGGAAATGTAACTTGTACAGCCACTCTGGAAAACAGTCTGGCAGTTTCTTAGAAAATAAACATGCAATGACCACACAACTCAGTAATTGTGTTCCTGGGCATTTATCCTGGAGAAATCAAGACTTAGGTTCACACAATAACTTGTACATGAGTGTTCGTAGCAGCTTTAGTCATAATAGCCAAAAACTGGAAGCTATCCGGATGATCTTCCATGAGCAAACAGTTAAACTGTCGTACATCCACACCATGGAATGCTACTCAGCAATGAAAATGAATGAACTACTGAGAGGTAACAACTAGGATGAATCTCCAGGGAATTATGCTAAGTGAAGAAAAAAAAAAACCAACAGATTACCTACAGTATGAGTTCATTTGTGTAACATTCATGATGATAAAACTGTGTGAATGGAGAACATGTAATGGATTAGTGGTTGCCAGGGGTTAAGGTGAGGGACAAAAGCGAGCGTGGCTATAAAACGGCAACAGGAGGGATCCTTGTGGTGATGGAAATGTTCTGAATCTTGACTGTATCAATGTCAATTTCCTGGTTGTGATATTATACTATAGTTTTGCAAAACGTTACCTACCATTGGGAGAGACTGGGTAAAATGTACGTGGTACTTCTCTGTATTATTCTTACAATTGCAGATGAACATGCAATTATCTCTAAATAAAAAGTTTAATTTTTAAAAAGCAAGAAAAATGCACATTACCTAGTAGTGCTACACTATGTGACACAGTGACAGTGGCTGGCAGCAGGAATTCTCCCTGAGAACTGCAGATGTGAGCAGAGATGGGACCTCAATGCGAGTGTGTATCAGTAACTCGGTGCATGCTCCAAATGGTGTGGAAAACCTTAAAAAGAGGAATTCCAAGTAAGTAGGATGGGCACTGGCCTGGCCTCTAATCCCAGTTCTGTCTCAAGCCAGCTGGACAACTGTGAGCATAACAGTTGGTTGCTTTGAGCAGCAAGTAGTGGCATACGATACTATCTCTTGCAATGTATGTATTATTATCTATAACCCAACAGGAAGCAGGGGTAGGCAGCTGCACCTGGGGTAGGATCAGTGGCCCTAAGCTGGCATTTCTGAGATTCTCTGGTCTAAGACAATTGTAGCAACTCAAGGCAGCACTGCCTGATACCATGTACACCAAACCAGAGAAAAGGGGACAGCAAAACAGGAACTTTTTCGTCTCATGCTCTTCTCTTGAGGAGGAAAATGACTCCACAATTTCCTAGTAGGTTCCTCCTTATGTCCCATTGACCAGAGCTGGTCACATGCCCACCACTGCCACCAATTGCTGGTGGAGAGTCTTGATTCATTCCTTATTTTTGGGCACATTGCCACCCAGAAACAACTGGAGTTCTGCTAGCAAGGAAGAATAGAGAAGAAGGAGACGAGACCTTGGACGGGCAACCCAAACTACTGCCCCCTATCCATCCAGTAAAAAGAGAATGGTTTCATCAAAAGAGAACAGGACATCCTTGGCACAATGTCTGGCCCAGATATTCACCCCACCACCTGCATCTCTAGAAGTTCTCTGGCTTCCTTGGAACTTTTCTGCAGCAATGACAGGTCTGCCAAGGTGGCCTGAGGACCCTGTAATGGATAAGCGTCAATGAGATTAGTAGAAGTAAGGAAGAGATGAGCTGATTGTTGGCTGTATACCTTATCTCTCTATTTCAAGCAAGATCTTCGAGACATTCTTCATCTGTTCCCTGGGGAGCTAGAAAATGACCAGATTCCTCCTGCATGTGTGTGGTTTAATATAAGTGCCCGTTAAATTTCTCCTGCAATTTAGGGGACCATATCTGGTTGGCTGTCTTGGTCAGCTTTAGGATATTGGTTTGAAAAAGGGTCATAAATTTTATTTTCAATTTTGTTTCTATGGCTTTTATACTTTAATATGCCCCTGCAGACTTGCTGATCCTGACGGTCAGGTTAAGGAGAGAAATGGGTAGTGGAGAAGAGTCCTCACCCCATGAGAGGATTTTCAGCCTCAGAAAGAATGCCTCCCTCCCTTTGTGAGTGTCAGGCCAATGTGGGGGTTAAACTAGTGTGTAGTGTAGAGTTGAAAGTGCATATGTTTTGTCTGACCCACTCTGTTGAGGAGACTACCCCTCCTTTCTTCTCTCAGTTGGGGCTGACTCCACTCTCTGGTTTGACATATGACCCAGATCCAGCCAATCAGAGAACTCCACATCTTTGTAATGGGTGGGACAACCGAAGCTGGGCCAATCATAGCCTTCACTGGAGCTGCTGGGTAACAATCTGCCCACCCCCTGGGTCCAGCTATGCCTGAAGCCAGTGCACCCATGGAAGTCTCAATTACACAAGCCAATAAGTTCCCCACCTACCGCTTTTAAACTTATAAGCTCTTTTGAGTTAATATTGTCTCTTGCAACTGAAAGAGTCCTGAATGATCTATGGGTCTTTCAGATATTGAATTTAGGGTATGCATTAGGTATTCCCCAGGACATCAACATTGGCCCCCGCCCTCAGTTATTCCTCCACAAAGTGGCATTTGAACAGTGTCAGAAGGGCTTGCAGCCACCTTTGAGCCTCACTACTGCAAACCTGCAGGATTACACGAGGGAATCTGTCCTGCCCTTAGCCTCAGTTCTCTCTTCTACTTTAGAGATGCATGAGAACAAAATGAAAAACCAGAGATAATACAAAAGTACAATGTCTGACAATCCCTGATCTGTGATTCCCAAGTCCAAAGAGCTCTGAAACTGAAGGTTTTTCCTAGCTTTTTTGACGGCCGAAACCTGACCCAATCTAGGCAGATTAGTGGACCCGATCCACTAATGGGGTGACATGCGGTCTATAGCCTGTGACAGCTCCCTTCCCGATTTTGGGTCTCCTTATAGCCTTGGGTTTCTCCCAAAAGTACTTCCAGCCCGATCCACTGCTATGCATGCTCAGAGTTGTCTGGTTCCTGCGGCTTCCACATCACTCAGCAAAAGTAACCGAGCCTTGCCCTGCACAGGGAAACTGCATCCGTCCCCGCCTTCAAGGTGAATGAAGTTACTAGTTATTATAACTAGTAAGATTTCTTCTCCCTCCCTCTCTCCTCCCCTCTCTCCCTGTCTCTCTTGCACACACACACACACACACACACACACACAAACACTTCTGGGATGGGGAGGGTATAGTACAAAATTATTTATGGATTCAAAGAAGTGAATGGTGGCGAGGAAGAGGGGCAGCCAGTGGTGACAGGGTCCCAGCTGGGGGCACTGTGGTGGCTGTGGCAGATATCCTTTGGCTGTCTTATCTCCCTCCTGGCTTCTTTGGGGATGCCTTCTTGAGGCTGGAAAGTTCACACCTGCATTTGACTCACTTGCCTCTGGACTGTTGGTAAGGGTGTGACAATTTCCAGGCACGACACCTGGAAAGGGAGGTGAGGCTGAGGCCTCCCTTCTGCTGCTTCCATTCAGCTCTGCTGGCTAGTACAGTGGAGGAGGCACTGGGTCTTTCTGCAGCAGTGGAAGCAATGGTCTCATGCTTGTGAGAGGCAGGCAGGGGCATTGGTGTGGCTGGCGTGGATTGTGGCTGAGCTGAGAAGCAAGTGGTCTCCCTGAGCAAAGAGATGGCAGCTGGCTTAGAGCCCAGCTCTGCAGTAGGAGAACTGGTCAGGAGCCCACGCCTTGAGTCCAGATGATTTGTGCACCACTAACACCTCTATTAACTCTCTTTCTGCGTAAACCTTCGAGATGGTTTCTATGATTGCACGTGACCTCGACTGTCACGAGGGCATGTGAAGGACAATGCAGAAGTCATTAGACTTGAGGGAAAGAAATATTCCAGAGGACTTGGAGCTCTGAAGGACTTTGTGTGAGGAATAGTTGGAATGGGTTTGGAGGTGGCTTAGGTAATGCTGACAGGGAGAGAGTGGATAGTACAGACTCTCAAAGAGGGCAGTTCTGGAGGGATGATTGTGAAACGATGTTCTGGATGCAGCTCTAGGATTTATGGACACTTCTTCCTGCCCCTTGAACTTGGGGGAGACAGCAGCCCCACCCAAGAAGACAGCCCAGCATGGGAGCATGAAGAGACCTTGTTTAGATCAAGGAGTAGAAAGAGACTTTAGGAGAAAGGATGAAGGATAGAAGGGAGATGTTTACCACAGAATGGGACTTGCTCAGGCCAAAGAGGAAGGGCTTGTGGAAGGACCTGGGTCAGTGCTGGGAGTGAGGAGGAGTGGGTCTGGGGCACCCCGTGGGTGCAGCTAGAGGCTGGAACAGAAGAATGAAGACAGGTGGCATCACCTGGCCCGGGAGGATGCTTATCCTTCTCTCCTCATTCCTGGATTAAAAGTTAGCCCCGGGCTGGGAATAAACCCAGCCATCCATAATTTGAATAAATAAGCCCTCAAATGAAATGAAATTGAAATGGTTTCACTTGCTGTGCTCCAATGATTAATTATAGATTATTAAATTGGCCCATCATTTTCCATTTGTCACTAATTTTTTTTTTTTCTGATGAATTTTCACTGGCTGATTTTTAAAAAAGGCTTTAGCAGGGCAAAATGTGGTGGAAAGAAATAGTATTGTTGTTCCTTTCGCATCTTTCTTTTCTCCATCTGCTGCTGCTCTGGCAGAGGTGTTGTATGGAGGGGGAACCGGGCCTGGGCTGGAGAAAGCTGGGACACAGCTGCAGTGCGGGGCTTCTCTGCCTCCAGAGGGGGTGGCGAGGGGCAGCGTGGGGAGGGTTGAGAGATAGGAAGACCAGACTGCCCACTGTCTTAACCAACCCTTGTCATCCATCCCATTTGACCCCACCAGCTGCCATGGAGGGATAAGCCCTGGTCCTGCCACCTCAAACTTCTCTCCAGTCTTCCTTGCTAGGAAGGCTCAGGACCATGCAGGCCTGCTCCTCACCCATCCCATCGCCTGGCTCTGACCTGGCCGAGCAGCAAGGCAAAGCCTTCAGCCCCCCTAGTTCCAAGGAGGTCTCTCCTTGGCTCTTCATCCCTCTTTTCCGCTGCCCTCCATCCCCACCGCTCATTTACTTTTTACCATTCTGATCTGTCTCTCAGTGTTTCACTTACATTTTGATATTGAGCATCTTTTCACATGTTTATAAGCAGTTGGAGTTCTTTTGTGAATTGCCTGCTTATATCCTTTCTCCATTTCTAATAAGTTGTTTCTTTTGCCAATACACAGAGCCTTTTTATGTATTATGGAAATTAACCCTTTGTCTACTATATATGGTGACTATTTTCTTTCAGCTTGTCCCTTATATATATATTTATTTTTACAAATGTTTCTTTTTTCTTTCCTTTTCTTTTTTTTTTTTTTTGTGAGGAAGTTCAGCCCTGAGCTAACGTCCATGCTAATCCTCCTCTTTTTGCTGAGGAAGACCGGCCCTGAGCTAACATCTATTGCCAATCCTCCTCCTTTTTTTCCCCAAAGCCCCAGTAGATAGTTGTACGTCATAGTTGCACATCCTTCTAGTTGCTGTATGTGGGACGCGGCCTCAGCATGGCCGGAGAAGCGGTGCGTCGGTGCGCACCCGGGATCTGAACCCAGGCCGCCAGTAGCGGAGCGCGCGCACTTAACCGCTAAGACATGGGGCCGGCCCCCCTTATCTTTTTTTTGTTGTTAGTAGTAGTTTTTTTTTTTTTTTTTTAATAGTAAACAGGTTTATATTTTTGTGCAGTTAAATCTCTCCATCATTTTCTTTTACGAATCCTGGGTTCTGGTTCTCGGTTAGAAAGTCCTTCCCAGTCCCAAGATTATAAAAATATTCTTCTGTACTTTCCTCTGATTCTTTCACGGTTTTGATTTTTACATTTTGATTTTTACATTTAGATCTTTAATCTGTCTGGAATTTACTTTTGGGTGTGGTATGTAAGACAGAGATCTAAGGTTTTTTTTTCTCCAAAACATCTGGACACTATTTATTGACGAGTCCATTTTTCTCACTATTATTATTCAATATTGGAAATCTATTAATGTAATTTACTAGCATATTAAAGGGAAGATACGTATTCATCTTGGTACCTTTTTGTGTGTGTGTATGTGAGGAAGATTCGCCCTGAGCTAACATCTGTGGCCAATCTTCCTCTATTCTGTATGTGGTTGCCACCACAGCATGGCTGCCAAATGGTGTAGGTCCACTCCCAGGAACTGAATCTGGTCCGCTGAAGTGGAGCACGTCAAAGTGGACCACTAGCCCACGGTACATTTTTTAAATTTAAAAATCTGACACCCAGCCTGATCAAAATCCTCAATAAGCTAATAATATAAGGAAACTTTCTCAACCTGAAAAAAACAAGCCACAGTATCAGTATTGGCTCATCAGTTGTAACAAATGTCCCACACTAAGACAAGATGTTAAAAATAGGGGAAATTGGTGAGGGGGTGAGAGGTTTATGGGAACTCTGTACTTTCCACTCAATTTTTTTCCTGTAAACCTAAAAGTGCTCAAAAATAAAAAATGAAATACAATAAAAATAACAAGCCACAGCAAACATGATATTTACTGGTGAAACTTTTGCAAGCATACAAAAATATCAGAACAACACATTTAAATGATATAAATATCTTGTCCACATTATTTCTCATTCTAGCAACTGTAGTCTGTGTGTCTTGATTCCTTACTCTGTGAAATGAGGGCGTGATGCCCCCACTCATCATCAGTTCTGCTTCCCAACTTCTGTCAGCATGTCTCTACTCTTATGTTGTCAAGATTGATAAAGTTTATGTGTAGCTTCATTTGTAGATTGAGTCTCAAAGGTGAAAACCAACAGATAAGCAAAAAACCAAGCTAATGTGATTTTGACTGTGTACATTTTATCCCTGCTGAGCCAAGTCATGCACTAGAATTACATTTCCTTCTTTATGAGTCTATTGTCAGTATCCTTGGGTCACAGAAAGAAAAAGTTTCACAGGGACTGTGTTTCACGCTGTCAATTGCTCAAAATCATGATATATTTCGGTTTGTTTCATGTTCAGTTTGTTTTTCTTTTGGAGCGAAGAAACATATGCCTTAAACAAATGCCTGCTAGTTCGCAGCTTCCTATAGTTCTATATTGCTTAGAATCCATTTCCTTCTTACTCTCAAACCCCACCCAAATCCTATACTAATTTGGATCAGGTGCCTCGTAGATAGATTATGACTCTACGTCCTTTTACTTTCCACGGAGTACCTTGAGGCGTTTCTGTTTCCGTCTTACATGTGTGCCCTTGTCACAACTTCCAATGCATGGAGCATGCTGTACTCCACGAAGCCCGTTTTTTCACAGGTCCCTCCCGCTGTCCTCCTGCTCCCATGGAAAGCTTGCTGTTCAGATGTAGACCTGGGGCTTCTCCTGACTGCTCTTGTGGGTTTGGAGCCATTGTTTCCCAGTCTCTGTTTTCCTCTTTTTTCGTTTATTCTCTTATTTTGCTGGAGTATTCTCTTTCGTTATGTGGATGCAAATAATCAATAATCATTATATTGTAAAAGAAAAGGGGAGAGAGAGTTTTATTCGAGCCAAAGTGAGGACTATAGCCTGGGAGTGCAGCCTACACGAGGGAAGGAAGTGCTCCAAAGACAAGTGGCTTTCAGCACAGTTATATACCATTTCCAAACAAAGAAACATACACCAAGCATGACAGGAGTAAATTCTTTCAAGGGCTCAAGGAGATATTTTGTTACAGATTAGCACATACACAGGGGGCCAACAAGATCTTGGAGTCACCGGAAGGGAGACTTATCTTCAAAGAATCACGGTAAGAGAGGCATCAATCCTTGTCTTCAAAGAGCACATTTTTTTTTTTAGGATAATGATTAAAGCAGATGTACAATGTATCTTTGACAAGCCACAAGTCAGGCCTTTTGGCTCAAATAAAATTTCAAGTTTAAACCAGAATGGCTTCCCCATACACCTCAGTATATAAAATTTTTCTTGTATCAGATATTTCCAAAGGAAAAATGTGTGAGAGGTTAACTTTTTTTATTCACAGGTGTCCAAAAGTTTCTTTGGTGTGTCCTCACACTTGATGGTCCCTTTGGCTGGCCTGTTAGATTGAAGCCATTTTCCTTCAGAGTCTGCGGGCTCCGCTCCATAGTATTCTAGCAGCCAGCAGTGCTGTCAGTCCACTGCTGTCTGATTCTCATTCCTTTGAGGACCATCTGCCTTTCTCCCCCTCTGAAAGCTTTTTAGGATTTTCTCTTGATCCTGGCTATTCTGAAAATTCATCCTGTGTGTTTAGATATGGATCTTTGTATCACTCAGGATGCTTTCAGCTGCAACAGAACTCCCAACACGTGGTAACTTAAAAGATAAGGAGACTTATTGGCTCATAAAATGAGAAGTCCCAAA
Source organism: Diceros bicornis minor (assembly GCF_020826845.1). Lineage (NCBI taxonomy): Eukaryota > Metazoa > Chordata > Mammalia > Perissodactyla > Rhinocerotidae > Diceros > Diceros bicornis. The sequence continues at coordinate 80,058,833 of NC_080744.1, forward strand.
GTAGGGCAGGTCCAGAGTTGGCTCATCTTCGCCCTCACGGCCCACTTTCTCTCCACCTTCTGTCTCTGCCAACCTCAACATGCCAGCTAGCTGCAGAGGCTGCAGGGACTCCAGGCATCACATTCTCTCTCTTTTTCTTTTTTTTTGTGAGGAGGACTAGCCCTGATCTAACATCTGATGCCAATCCTCCCCTTTTTTCTTGAGGAAGATTGGCCCTGAGCTAACATCCGTGCCCATCTTCCTCTACTTTATATGGGACGCCACCACAGCATGGCTTAACAAGCAGTGCGTCAGTGCGGGCCCAGGATCTGAACCTGTGAACCCCGGGCCGCCGAAGCGAAGCGCGTGCCCTTAACCGCCTGCACCACCGGGCCGGCCCCCAGGCATCACATTCTTGCCCTGCAGGGTTCAGAGTAGGAGAGGGAACCGTCTTGTCCTTGTGTCTTATTTTAAGAACTAAGAGGGGCCAGCCCCGTGGCTTAGCGGTTAAGTGCCGCGCTCCGCTGCTGGTGGCCCGGTTCGATCCGGGGCGCGCACCGACGCACCGCTTCTCCGGCCATGCTGAGGCCGCGTCCCACATACAGCAACTAGAGGGATGTGCAGTTATGACCTACAACTATCTGCTGGGGCTTTGGGGGAAAAAATAAATAAATAAAATTATAAAAAAAAAAAAAGAACTAAGAAATCCATCATAGGCTTCCTCCTGGGAGACTTTTCCTCTATCTCATCGGCTGGAATTGGGTCACATGCCTCTCCCTACGCCTGTGACTAGAATTACCATGACTGAATTAGACCAATGCAGAGCCAGTCTCTGGGGCTGGGCTGCACAGAGGAACATGAAGACTTAAAAAAAATCAGAGTTCTGTTATAAGGAGGAAAGAGGGAGGAATGGCTGTTGAATAGTAGGCCATTTCTCCTCTTATCTTTTTCAATTTTTATTTTATACTTTCAAATATAAAAATTTAAAATTCTGACACCAGTCATCTGAAAAGCATGCAAAGCAACTCAAAATGCTTACAAGCATTTCCCTTTAGTTTTTCTTCTTTGAACAGTGGTGTGATCAACATAACATGGTTTTCTTGTTGGGGAATACATATACAGACAGACAGACAGGTAGATAATAGAGCTCCAGAACCAATTCATTAGTAAGTGTATCGCTATTAGTTCATCTGACCATCCTCTGCACTCTTAACAGGAAAAGAACGTGGTATTTGCCCAACGGGAAGAGTTTTCTGTTTTCAAACTACGCAGAAAATAAATTTCTGCTTCATGCCACGGTCTTAATTGTCAAGGATCAGTGCACTAAGTCTCATCGCTAGTTTTTGTCTGTTCATATTCTAACATTGTGATCACGGGGTATTTGAGGGGGGCACTGAAAATTGAGCTCAACCCCCATGCAATCCATCTGTGCCATCAGACGCCCTTGAAAGGAGAAAAGCCCTGTTGTGTACACAACACTAAAGGTGGGAGACACTCTTCTTCTTGTTACCTGTGGTTAAACTGCTTCAGCGTGAAAATTGGAGGGGGGCTCTTGAAGAGGAAAAAAATACCCTTAGGCCTTTTAATTTAATTTTACTAAGCTGGGCTTCAGTCATGTATGTGGTAAGAATCACTGATGTAGAACTGAAGTATACAGTAGTCCATTTCAACCTGAATAATTTTCTCCTTTAACTCTAGGACATGTTCTTGTATTATTTTTTGAGAAGTACTACACATGAACTTGATTATAGAGAGGTCGAGAGAAAGTATGAGAGAGAATCTGAAATTCTCTGAATAGAGATTATGCATTCTTTTATATGACCATGGAATAATTTTTACATTTCTAATAAAATAGTATGTGTATTTTTAAAAATCAAAGAGTTTACTTAGGCTAATAATGAAAAACAGACTTTTCCTGCCTCATTCATGAAACTTCTAATTTTTACTCCTCTGAAGCAAATGTTTTTAATGATTTTAGCTGTTTTTTCTGGCATTTATATCCACATTTCTATATAACTTGACTATACTACTATTTCTTGAATTTTCAATTTTAGATATTATCTACTGATAATCCCTCTCCCTTCCCTGTCCACAAACACACCGGTACTTCCCCTCCTGCCAATATGATTCTGTCCTTTTTTAGATATATTTATATTTACATTATGAGCATGCAACTATGATTCACAGCCAGTCATATAATGTACTATGGTGTCTTTTTTTTTGCTCAGCTTTTTCTCTTTTCCAGATTTAAAAACTATCTAAAGTTGAGAGAGAGTGACATCAGCAACATGGTGGAGTAAGCCATTCCCTGTGTCTCCCCCTCTTCGAAATACAACTAAAAGGACATTCATGGATCAGTGGAGGATACCCACACAGCACACCAGGGCGCCTGAGACCCAAGCAGCTGTACATCTGAAGATGGATAGACTACCCCCCTGAGGAGGTGGTGGAGATAGGTGAGCACCCTCTGGACCCCAGGCAGTCCAGCGCTTGTATGCTACCACTTTCCTGGCTGGAGCGATTATAGCATCGCTGTGGCCTCAAGGGTGGGAGCGTGCCTCAGTGCGACTGTGGAAACAGGTGACGGCAGCCCTGAGCCGCCCATGTGATCACTTCCCTGTCTAGTGGGGGACCACTCAGGGCCACGCAGCCCACAGAGAGTGGCACAGGCTTGGACCCATTGGGGAAGCCCTGCCCGCCAAGCACAAAGGCCAGTGCTACCTAGGAGCAAAGGGCAACCAAGCTGCCACTCAGGCGAACAAGCTCCCAGCTGCCGTGAACACCCATAGTACTGCTGCGGCCCCAAAGCGGGGAAGCGTGTCTCGGCAGGACCGTGAGAATGGGCGGCAGTGGCCCCAATCCCCTGCGTGATCACTCTTGCATCTAGTGGGAGACACCACAACCCTACTGTGGTCCCAGGGTGAGGCTTTGGCTTGCTCCCAGAGGGGAGGTCCCGCCCACCAAGCACAACAGCTGGTGCCACCTAGGAGCAGAGGGTGGCTGAGATCCCAGTCCAAGCGAACAAGCTCCCGGCTGCCGTGAATACCCCTAGTACTGCTGCAGCCCCAAAGCGGGAAGTGTGTCTTGACGGGACTGTGAGAATGGGCGGCAGTAGCCCTGAGCCCCCATGTGACCACATTCTCATCTGCTGGGAGAATCCACAATCCCACCTGGTCCCAGGGAGTGGCTTTGGCTCAGTCCCAGTGGGGAGAGCCCGTCCACCAAGCACAACAGCTGGTGCAACCTAGGAGCAGAGGGCGGCTGAGATCCCAGTCCTGGAAAACAAGCTCCTGGTTGTTGTGAACACCCATAGTACCGCTGTGGCCTGGAAGCAGGGAGCACAGCTTTGTGGGTCTGTGGGAGCAGGTGGCAGTAGGCCTGAGCCCACCACGTGACTACTTCCCCATTCGGTGGGAGACCCCAGAGGGCCGCTGCGATCCCAAGGAGTGACCCAGGCTCAGACAGCCACACCTGACAGGGATCGCAGCAGCAGGCTCAGACTACACAGCTCCTGCCCTCCCCCCACAAGTGGCAGCAGGTGGAACCTGCGTCCAGAAACTATCACTATGTGCTGGCACAAATCCACTCCATCAAATGGAATAAAGAAATCTATTAATACTCCAGACCAGAAGGAAAAAGACAAACACCCAGAAATCAATCCTGAAGGCATGGAAATCTATGATCTAAATGACAAAGAATTCAAGACAGCCATCATAAGAAAACTCAATGAGATACAAGTGAATTCTGAAAGACAGTTCAATGAAATCAGGAACCAAATTAATGAACAGAGGGAATTCTTCACAAAAGAGATCGAAACTGTAAAGAAAAAACAAACAGAATTGATAGAGATGAGAAACACAATGGATGAGACAAAGAAAAATCTGGAGTCCTTAAACAACAGAGCTGATAATATGGAGGATAGAATCAGCAATCTGGAGGATAGGAACACAGAAATGCTTCAGATGGAGGAGGAGAGAGAACTTAGACTAAAAAGAAATGAAGAAATTCTCCGAGAAATATCTGACTCAATTAGGAAATGCAACATAAGGATTATAGGTATTCCAGAGAGAGGAAAGAGGGAAAAGGGAGCAGAGAGCTTGTTCAAAGAAATAATAACTGAGAACTTCTCAAACCTGGAGACGGAGCTGGAATTACATGTACAAGAAGACAACAGTACTCCTAATTATATCAATGTAAAAAGACCTTTTCCAAGGCATATATTAGTAAAGCTGGCAAAAGTCAATGATAAAGAAAAAATATTAAGGGCAGCAAGGCAGAAGAGAATAACCTATAAAGGAAGCCCTATCAGGCTTTCAGCGGATTTTTCAGCAGAAACCTTACAGGCTAGGAGACAGTGGAATGGTATATTCAAAATTTTGAATGACAGAAACTTTCAGCCAAGAATATTATATCCAGTGAAAATATCCTTTGGATATGATGGAGAAATAAAAACTTTCCCAGATAAACAAAAGCTGAGGAAGTTTATTTCCACAAGACCCCCCCCACAAGATTTGATCAAGAAAGCCCTCATACCTGAAAAAAAAGAAAGAAAAGGTTTATAAAGGCTTGAGCAAGCAGATAAATAGGTAGACAAAATCAGAAATTGCAACTCTCTATCAGAACAGATTAGCAAACAATTATAACTCTAAAGATAAAGGAAAAGAAAACATCAAAAATAAATATTATAACTTCATTTTAAACACAAATTTACAACACATAACGGAATAAGTTGTGACAACAACAACTTAGAAGGGGAAGAGGAAAGGGGTGAAACCTGCTTAGACTAAGGGAACAAGAGGATATCAGGGAATGGACTATTTCATCTACAAGATCTTTTATACAAACCACAAGGTAACCACTAAACAGAAAATGAGAACAAAGGCACGAATGATAAATAAAGAGAAAACTGAGAAAACCATAATAGAGAGCCACCAAACTGAATTAATAGTCCAAAATACATGGGATGAGAACCAAGAGAAATACATAACAATTGAAAAACAAGAGATAAAATGGCAGCATTAAGCCATCATGTATCAATAATCACTCTAAATGTAAATGGATTGAATTCCCCAATCAAAAGACACAGAGTGGCTGGATGGATTAAAAAACAAGACCCAACAATTTTCTGCCTCCAGGAAACACATCTCAGTTTTAAAGACAAACACAGGCTCAGAGTGAAGGGATGGAAGATGATACTACAAGCTAATGGTAAACAAAAGAAAGCCGGTGTTGCCGTACTTATATCAGACAAAGTAGACTTCAAGATAAAAAAGGTAATGAGAGACAAAGAGGGGCAATATATAATGATAAAAGGGACACTCCACCAAGAAGACGTAACACTTATAAATATATATGCACTCAACACAGGAGCATCAAAATACATAAAGCAGCTATTAACAAACCTAAAAGGAGATATCAACAACAACACAATAATAGTAGGGGACCTTAACACCCCTATTGATCAATCATCCAGACAGAAAGTCAATAAGGAAATAGTGGACTTAAATGAAAAACTAAACCAGATGGACTTAATAGATATATACAGAGCACTCCATCCAAAAGGAAAAATTACACATTCTTCTCAAGTGCGCATGGAACATTCTCAAGGATAGACCATATGTTGGGAAACAAGGAAAACCTCTACAAATGTAAGAAGATAGAAATCATAACAAGAATCTTTTCTGACCATAATGCTATGAAACTAGAAATCAACTACAAGAAAAAAGCTGGGAAAGTGACAAAGATGTGGAGACTAAATAACATGCTACCAAACAACCAATGGATCATTGGAGAAATCAAAGAATATCTGGCAACAAATGAAAATGAAAATACACCATACCAACTCATATGAGATGCAGCAAATGTGGTCCTGAGAGGGAAATTCATAGCAATACAGGCCCCCCCCCTTAACAAATGAGAAAAATCCCAAATAAGCAATCTTAAACCACACCTAACATAGTTGGAAAAAGAAGAACAAACAAAGCCCAAAGTCAGCAGAAGGAGGGAAATAATAAAAATTATATCAGAAATAAATGAAATTGAAACAAACAAACAAACAAAACCATATAAAGGATCAATGAAACAAAAAGCTGGTTCTTTGAGAAGATAAACAAAATTGACAAACCCTTAGCCAGACTCACTAAGAAAAAAAGAGAGAAGCCTCAAATAAATAAAATTAGGAATGAAAGAGGAGAAATCACAACGGATACCACAGAAATACAAAGGATTATAAGAGAATACTATGAAAAACTATATGCCAACAAATTGGACAATCTAGAAGAAATGGATAAATTCTTAGACTCATACAACCTCCCAAAACTGAATCAAGAACAAATAGAGAACCTGAACAGACCAATCACAAGTAAAGAGATTGAAACAAGTAATCAAAAACCTCCCCAAAAATAAAAGTCCAGGACTAGATGGCTCCTCTGGAGAATTTTACCAAACATTCAAAGAGATTTAATACCTATCCTTCTCAAACTATTCCAAAAAATAGAGGAAGATGGAACACTTCCTAACACATTCTACAAGGCCAACATCACCCTGATACCAAAGCCAGACAATACAAAGAAGGAAAATTACAGGCCAATATTGCTGATCAACATAGATGCAAATATCCTCAACAAAATATTGGCAAACCGAATACAGCAATACATTAGAAAGATCATACACCATGATCAAGTGGGATTATACAAGGGGCACAGGGATGATTCAACATCCACAAATCGATTAATGTGATACACCACATTAACAAAATGAGGAATAAAAACCACATGATCATCTCAACAGATGCAGAGAAAGCATTAGACAAGATCCAACATCCACTTATGATAAAAACTCTCAACAAAATGGGTATAGAAGGAAAGTACCTCAACATGCTATAGGCCATATATGACAAACCCACAGCCCAGATCACACTCAACAGGGAAAAACTGAAAGCCATCCCTCTGAGAATAGGAACAAGACAAGGGTGTCCGCTCTCACCACTGTTATTCAACATAGTGCTAGAAGTTCTGGCCACAGCAATTAGGCAAGAAAAAGGAAAAAAAGGAATCCAAATAGGCAATGAAGAAGTTAAACTCTCACTGTTTGCAGACGACATGATTTTATATATAGAAAACCTTACAGAATCCATCAGAAAACTATTAGAAATAATCAACAACTACAGCAAAGTTGCAGGGTTCAAAATCAACTTACAAAAATCAGTTGCATTTCTTTACTCTAACGACGAACTAACAGAAAGAGAACTCAAGAATACAATTCCATTTACGATCGCAACAAAAAGAATAAAATATCTAGGAATAAATTTAACCAAGGAGGTGAAAGACCTATACGATGAAAACTATAAGACATTATTGAAAGAAATCAATGATGATGTAAAGAAATGGAAAGATATCCCATGCACATGGATTGGAAGAATAAACATAGCTAAAATGTCCATACTACCTAAAGCAATCTACAGATTCAATGCAATCCCAATCAGAATCCCAATGACATTCTTCATGGAAATAGAACAAAGAATCCTAAAATTCATATGGGGCAACAAAAGACCCCGAATAGCTAAAGCAACCCTGAGAAAAAAGAACAAAGCTGGAGACATCACAATCCCTGACTTTAAAACATACTACAAAGTGATAGTAATCAAAACAGCAGGGTACTGGTACAAAAACAGACACACAGATCAATGGTGCAGAATTGAAAGCCCAGAAATAAAAGCTCACATCTACAGGCAGCTAATCTTTGACAATGGAGCAAAGAACATACAATGGAGAAAAGAAAGTCTCTTCAATAAATGGTGCTGGGAAAACTGGACAACCACATGCAAAAGAATGAAAATAGTCCATCTTCTTCTGCCGTACACAAAAATTAACTCAAAATGGATCAAAGACCTGATGGTAAGACCCAAAACTATAAAACTCCTGGAAGAAAATGTAGGCAGTACACTATTCGTCATTGGTCATAAAGGGATCTTCTCAAATTTCATGTCTACTCGGACAAGAGAAACAAAAGAAAAAATAAACAAGTGGGACTTCATCAGACTAAAGAGCTTCTGCAAGGCAAACGAAACCAGGATCAAAATGAAAAGACAACCCACCAGCTGGGAGAAAATAGTTGCAAACCATATATCCTACAAGGGGTTAATCTCCATAATATATAAAGAACTCACACATATGAATAACAAAAAAAACAAATAACCTGATCAAAAAATGGGCAGAGGATATGAACAGACATTTTTCTGAGGATGATATACAAATGGCCAATAGGCATAAGAAAAGATGTTCAACATCACTGATCGTCAGGGAAATGCAAATCAAAACAACACTAAGATATCACCTCATGCACATTAGAATGGCTATAATCACCAAGACAAAAAGATAACAAATGTTGGAGAGGATGTGGAGAAACAGGAACCCTCATACACAGCTGGTGGGAATGCAACCTGGTGCAGCCTCTATGGAAAACGGTATGGAGATTCCTCAAAAATTAAAAATAGAAATACCTTGTGATCCAGCTATCCCACTTCTGGGTATTTATCCAAAGAACTTGAAATCAACAATCCAAAGAGGCTTATGCACCCCTATGTTCATTGCAGCATTATTCACTATAGCCAAGACATGGAAGCAACCCAAGTATCTGTCATCAGATGATTGGATAAAGAAGATGTGGTATATATATATACAATGGAATACTACTCAGCCATAAAAAAGACAAAACTATCCCATTTGCAACAACATGGATGGGCTTGGAGGGTATTATGTTAAGTGAAATAAGCCAGACAGAGAAAGACAAACCCTGCATGACCTCTCTCATATGTGGAATATAAACTAACACACGGGCAGAGAGAATAGTTTGGTGGTTACCAGGGGGAAGGGAGTTGGGGGGTGAGCACAAGGGGTGAAGGGGCGTGTTTATATGGTGACTGACAAACAATAATATACAACTGGAATCTCACAATGTTACAAACTATTATGACATCAATAAAAATTTTTTTTAAAAAGTACTACACGAAAAAAAATTAATTTTTCCATTTGTTTTCTATATACTAGTCACCAATTTATCACCAAACTGATTGTAAAATTGTTTTGAATATGTTCAAACCCTTCCACACCAGTTTCATTTCTGAACTGAACCCAGCTTTCTTAGAGTCCTCGGGCTGCTCTTCTGCTCTGGCATTGTTACTTCCCGGGCCGGCTGCACAGCTGTTGTCCTAGGACTTCAGTATTATCCTAAGCATCTCTTTGCCTCTCACTTACGCTGAAGCCCCTGTTTGCTGAATTTCCAGGATTCTACTTTCTCAATTTACATATTCTTTTTTAATTGAAATGCAATTCATATACTATAAAATTCATCCTTTTGAAGTGTACAATTCAATAGTTTTACTATATGCATAGAATTGTGCCACTATCTAATTCCAGAATATTTCAGTCACCCCAAAAAGAAACCCCGTACCCATTAGCAGTCACTCCTCATTTCTCCGTCCCTCAGACTCTGGAAACCACAAATCTACTTTCTGTCTCTATGGATTTGCTCATTCTGGTCATTTCAAATAAATAGAACCATACAATATGTGGCCTTTTGTGACTGGCTTCTTTCACTCAGCATAATGTTTTCAAGGTTCATCCGTGTTGTAGCATGTGTTAGTACTTCATTCCTTTATATGATTGAATAATATTCCACTGTATGGATATACCACATTTTGTTTATCCACTTTTTGGCTACTATGAATGATGCTGCTATGAAATTCACGGCCAGCTTTTGCATGAACATGTTTTTTATTCTTTAGGGTAAGTATAAGTGTACTAATCCGAGTATACTTAACCCGTAAGTAAATATAGGTATATGCTTATTCATTTTGATGAGACACATCCTCCATTAGCTTCCTGAGAGAAAATTCATGGCAGCACGTTTTTGGGACCTCGAATATTTTCAAAAGTCTTTATTATACCCTCACACTTGGTTGTTAGCTTGAGTATGGACTTAGGTGGGAATTCTTCCCTCAGGAGGCATTTTCTCCATGGTCTTCTAGCTTTCAGTGTCGCCACTGAGAAGTCTAATGCCATTTTTATTCCAGATTCTTTTTATATGACCATTTTTTCCATTTCTGAAAATTTATAGGAACTTCTCTTTCTCCCTAGTATCCTGAAATTTCACAATGATGTCCCTAGTGTAGGATTTTTTCCATTTATTATAGTGGAAATTTAGCAGACCCTTTTAATCTGGAAACTCATCTTGTAAGTCTGGCAAATTTTCTTGAAGTATATTTTTGGCAATTTCTTTCTCTTTTTGTCTCTTGTTCTTCCTTCTTGACACTTCAATTATTGAGATTTTAAACTTCCTGGATTGGATTGATGCTCTATGTCAGTTAGCAGTTGCTGTGTAACAAACTACCCCCAAATCTAGTGGCTTGAAACAACAACCATTTATTTAGCTGAAGATTCTTGAGGTTATCAATTTGGTTTGGGCTTAGCTGGGCAGTCCTTCTGGTCTTGGCTGGGCTCATTCATGCATCAGTGGTCAGCCACTGGGCTTGCTGGTAGTAGGCTGGTATAAGATGGTCTCAGGACAGCTCATCTCCCTCCACATGCTCTCTCATATTCCAGCAGGCTAGTCTGGGTCTGTTCACATGGAAGCAAGATAGGATTCTAAGAAAACAAGCAGGGAAGTACAAGATCTCAAGGCCTTGGCTCAGAACTTGTATTCACTTCTGCCACATTCTATCAGCTAGAGCAAACTACAAGGCCAGTCCACATTCAACGGAAGGGGGAATAGACTCCACCTTTTGCGGCAGGAACTGCAAAGTCACATTGCAAAGGGTGTGTGCTACGGACTGAATGTTTGTGTCCTTCTCAAAATTCATATGTTGAAATCCTAATCCCCAAAGTGACGGTATTTAGAAACGGGGACTTTGGGAGGTGATTAAGTCACGAGGGTGGAGTTCTCATGATGGGATTAGTGCCATCGTAAAAAGAGACTTGAGAAATCTTGATTCAGCTCTCTCTCTGCCATGTGAGGATACAATGAGAAGATGGCAATCTGTAAACCAGGAAGTGGGCCCTCACCAGACACCAGATCTGCAGGCACCTTGATCTTGGACTTCCAGCCTTCAGAGCTGTGAGAAATTAATGTTTGTTATTTAAGCCACCCAGCCTGGTATTTTTCTCACAGCAGCCTGAGCTGACTGAGACAGCATGGATACAGCGAGGGGTGGAGAATAGTGGCCATTTTTGCGATTAACTCATGCTCTAGTCTGCTGTTGCTTCTCTTTTTTTAATATCTTTGTCTTTTATCCTTTTTGAAATATTTCTCCACTTGATCTTTCAAGCCTTCTGTCGAGCTTTTAATTTCTACTATTACATTTGTAATTTCCAAGAGTTATTTCTTGTTTTCTGATCATTTTTTTTTTAAACAATGCTATTATGATTCTGGCCTGGAACAGATCCTTCCCTTATATCCTTCAGAGGGAATCAACCCTGCTGCTACCTTGATCTTGGATGTGCAGTCTCCAGAACTGTGAGAAAATAAAATTCTGTTGTTTAAGCCATCCAGCCTGTGGTATTTTGTTATGGCAGCCCGAGCAGACTAATACAGCCACCCGTGGTTACCTGAGACGTACAGTGTAGACTGCTCAGCAGTTATTGGCGAGCTTCGGCTGAGGCCCAGACCAGCATACTTACCCAGCGTCTCTCTGACAGAAGGAAGCATATTCACTCCAGGCACCTTCCATCTACTGAGCCCTCTTGACCACCTTCAACTCTGGTCCTCATAACCACACTGTCAGCAGGGAAGGCTGATGTCGTAGAGAGAACCAGACTTGGGACGGTGGTCCTTCCAACCTGTTTGCCCCAATCGTAACTGTGCCAGACGCCCCCATCTCTTCCCCTGGCTTCTCTCTGTATCTTTTAAATTGGTTCAATACAAGTATGATTTGAGAAACTTAGTTGGGTCTGTGAGCCTTTCTGTTCCATGGCCTGTGTGTTGCCTCCCTGTAGAGTGCTGGCAGTCCTCGAGGTACATTCCCACCATGACAGACCCTCTATGCCTTTCATCTCTTCTCATGATTCTGTTTCTCTGCCCCTTTGGCTCTGCCTTCTACTCTTTTGTTCTCTGTGCAACAAATCCCATTGTTATTGTATATTCCTTCTACCTGATTGCACCTCAGGCTCACTCTGCCCTTAGAAATACTGTAAATGGTTGCAGAGATCATGGGGACTCTGCTGGTGGCCTGTGTGGTGGCTTTTTCCTTTGGTGGTTCCCCTTCATGCCCCTGCCCTCCTGCCCCTGGCTGGACACATGGGCATCATCTCAGCCTGCTGGTTGGAGACAGTCCAGTCCTGGAGGGAAAGCCCCTCCATCTACGGTGGGGAAGAAGTCCACACAAGGCAATATGACTTCCCATTCTTTCATTAGAAGAAATGGTCAGACAGCAGTGCCAGCATCCATTTGAGAAAGGACATTCAAAGCAAAGCTCTTAGTTTCCACAACCCTGGGTCTTTCTGGCAAAGATGAATAGGTGGTTATGGTTTACATTAATGTGTGAGATCCACTGCTTCTAAAACATCCAATTCTAAGACCTCTCTAACAGACTGTTGAACTCGGCATTATTCCTCAATGCATGACAGAGCACTTACATCTCCTAGACGCTGACACTGTCATTGTTCTCCAGTCTGGAGAGAATTAAGAAAGATCTTTTGTAGCTACTGTTATTTCAAACACTGATTCATTTCCTGTTTGGTTGACTCCATGAAGTACCATCTATCTCCAGAAGACATGTTGGGTAAGGAGAAGCTCTTCTCATTTTTCAATGATTTGCCCATGACGAAGTGATTGTTTCTTTTTTTCCCTCTGATGAAGCCTTTTGCCTCTCTTCTGAGTGAGTTTTCAGTAGCGTTTGTACCAGGAATGGCCACCCTTCTGGCCGGTTGCTGACCTTGTTTATACTCAAGTTCCTGTAAGCTCCTGGCAGGTGCCCAGAGGCAGGCTTCTCCCATGTGTGTCTGCACCACGTCTCAGAGGCACCATAGAAGGCCTCCGTGACTTTGGCCTGCTCGTCCATCTCAGCAGCACCTTTCCTGCCCTGACAAATATCTCTATTATGACCATTGCTACAGACCATTCCCATGCTTTGTTAAAAAAAGAAAGAAAAAGAAAAAAAAAAAAAAAAGGAAAAGCCTCTATTGGAGTGAGTGTCTTTGGGGAAGAGGCAAAACTTTCAGCAGAAGCTTCATGAGCCTGTCAGATGCATTCATCCAGCCTGTGTGGAGGGCTGCGTGAAAAACCGAGGCACATCCGGTATGGGCAGTGCTGGCTATGGGTAAGAGGGAAGAAGGGACGTGAACTCCTGCTCTTCCCCTATGAATTCATAGCTCCCTGTAGGAAAGGAATAACAAACAAGGACTCAGCCAAATACATCTTTCACAGCTCCATTCTCCTGACTTCTAATTCTGCTAGCACGGTCATAAATACAAAATATGTGATGAGGCCCTGTTCTCATTTCTTCCTCTGTTGTTTCTGGCCAAGTCATAAGCTCTGAAATCTTTGCCTCCAGAGATGCTGTGCTGTGGTAGAGAGCTGAGACTGGTGTCAAGTGAAATGGCTTCTGTTTCTGACCCTGGTACTGTCTGTGTGGACTTGGGCAACACTCCAGGCCTCATGTCCTCAAACTCAAGGCAAACACTAGAACCAATGACCCATAAAGATGAGTTTAAACATAAACTAGAATCTTGTAAATTAAGATATTAATGGTAATCCTCAGTGCAGTTCCTTAGATAATAACTCAAAATGTATAGTAAAACATATAACAAGAAAATAAAAATGGCATATTTTATCTATTTAACACAAAAGAAGGCAGTAATGGAGGAACTGTGGAACAATAACAACAAGAAAAGATAAATATTTTTACTTTAAATATTTTTTATTTTAAATCCCTTATCAGATGAAATTTCAACTATTCAGTGTTCCCCACAAGTCAATTAACTTGTAACATTCACACATTTCCCATTCTACAAAAATGAAATTTCAGATGTCTTGATGTCTCAACCTAGAGGGTACTGTCAGAGCTGCCTGAAAAAGAACACATCTATTATTTGGACAAAAGAGTTTTTTTTATCCATTTCAAAGTTGTTGTTTTTAAGCAGATAATTGGATGATCAGTTGGGCTACTGTATTAATTAAGACTATTGTGCTTGCAAGTGGCAGACACCCAGGTGAAGCTATCCACAAGAGGAATTTATTATTGTCGTACGTATAAATTAGGGTTCTTAGTTGCAGACTACAGAATCCACTCCAGCTTGTTTAAGAGAAAGGAATTTATTACAGTATATTATGTGGTTAACAGAAATTCTGGGCAGGTCAAGGTCCCAAGCTTAGATCCCACAGCCAGGAGAGATGCCTGACTGGACCACAGGACTTGTCTTCTGAACGTTCCACTGTAATTTCTGTCCCTGCCCACAGCTTGGGGCTGGGACAATAGACTCTCCACCTCAGCTGTTCAGGAGAGCCAAGCATCTGGTCCACTGCTTGTGGAAGTTCTAATCTCCCTGAATGTGGCTGCCACCCTGGGGTGCTCATTTCCGACTTCCACGTGTCCTGCAGTTGTGTGTGCCTGGTGGGATCTCGATCACATGTGAAACCTTTGTTGCAAGGAAGTCTGGGAAATGTAGACTTTAGCTTTCCATCCTCTAGATTACTGGATAGGAGATGGGTGGGTTGTGAGGTGGCCTGTCATAGCAGCATCCTGGGACATTCCTCAGAATCCAAAGGCAGGATAGAGCTGGGCCTCAGGAACAGAGCTGGGCACTGGACACTGTAGGGAAGTGAGAAAATTCTATCTCCATCTTTCCTCTCCCTCTCTCTGTCTGGCTGCTACCTTGGGGTAACAGCTTCCAGTAGCTTCAGAATTTTACATGTTAGAGTCCCAGCTCCAGAGGAGTCTAAGTCCCAGTTCCAACCTCCTCAGGAAAGTGATGAGTTGACTCAGCCAGGGTCAGCTGCCTGCCCCTCACAGGAGCAAGGCCACAGTATCAAACTGCCCTTCTTTTGGAAGTAGAGAAGAGCAATTTTCAGAAAAGAAGAGTAGAAGAGAGGAGAAGTAGGGTGGGAGTGTCTGGGCCAGCTAGACAATATCAAGAAGGCAAGAATTGTTGCTGAAGCAGCTTTACCCCTCAGTTCTTGTTGGCTGAGTCTAGCTGTCTCCTTGCTGGACGGGAGTGTGGTTTTCTTGGACTGTTGCATGTTCTCTCTTCTTCCACATTATAGTTGCTGGGAGCAAAGCAGGGTGGTGATAGAAAGTTAGCAGGGCTGGGCAAGCTGACACCCAGCCCTGACTGTCACCCAGCTGAGAGGTCTTGGCTAAGCCACTTCAGTCCTCTCTCTTCCCTGTTGCAAAAAGAGCTGGCAATAGCTGCTCTAGAGACCATGGAATTTATACTAGAGATACAGTGGTTTCTCTCCACAGCATCCTGAGATCTATACACAATGGCCATTGGAAAAACAGCAATGAATGAATCTAATCAAGCACCCAATTAGTAGCTCAAGAGAGGAGAGGATAATGAAGGAACACCTAGAGGTTCCAGATGACCTTGGGTCTCCAGACTCAACCCCACTATGGAAAACTTTCTACCTAATATAAAATTAATCATTTTAAAGTGAACAATTCAGTGGCGTTTAGTACATACACAACATTATGCAACCATCACCTCTATCTAATTCCAAAACATGTTCATCACCCCAAAAGGAAACTCTGTACCCATTAAGCAGTTGCTCCCCATTCTTTCATCCCCCCAGGCCCTGGCAACCACTGATCTGCTTTCTATTGTCTATGGATTTACTTATTCTGAGCATTTCATATGAATGGAATCACACAACATTTGACTTTTTGTGCCTGGTCTCTCTCACTGATGTAGGAGTGTTTTCACTTAGCATAATGTTTTCATGGTTCATCAACATTATAGCATGCATTTGCTTCCTTCCATTTTATGGCTGAATAATATCCCATCATATGTATATACCACAATTTGTTTATCTGCTCATCTATTGATATTGATGGACATTTAGGTTGTTTCCACCTTTTGACTATTATAAATAACGCTGCTATGAACGTGCAGGTATGTGTACGTTTGAGTATCTGTTTTCAATTCTCTTGGGTATATACCTAGGTGTAGAACTGCTGGGTCCTATGGTAACTCTATGTTTGACTTATGAGGAACTGCCAAATTGTTTTCCGCAGTGGCTGCATCATTTTACATTCCTGCCAGCAGTGTACAAGTGTTCCAACATTTCCACAGCCTTGCCAATGAGGGTGTGAAGTGATACTTCTTGTGGTTTTGATTTGCTTTTCTGAGAACTTTTTGACGTAATAGAGACACTTTGTTCTTAATACTTGAGGAGAATCCTGGCAAATAGGAAATGGGCTGAAAGCCTGTAGCAGAGCAAATGTTATCCCAATTCTCAGAAAAGAGAGAAAAGTGGACTCCAGAAACTCTAGCCTTCAATCCCCAGCCACACCTGAGAAGCATGAGTAACCAGATGGGAAACACGAAGAGAGAGGGGCTACAGAGGAAGACCATTCCCCTAGTGAACTTGTGGCCATGTCATTGTAATAGTGCCTGTTTACTTCAGCATGGTCTTTTACCAAGTTTCACATCTTTATGAACAGGATAGAGGGACACGTTAAGGATAGGCAGGGTCACAGCCCAAGACGAGCCCATGTCCGGACGGCTCTGCATGTGGGTTGTCTGGTATCAGGGGCTCTGGGGCAAAGATTGGGAAGAACCCAGGTGCAACGCCCAGCAGCAAGTGCTTGGCGAAGACATCCAGGGATGTTTTGGGAGCTTGAGCTGCCCAGAGATGACCTGGCTGTGTAAGAAGGCAAAATTGATTAAGACTGGGTACTGGGCTGGGTTTAAAAATGGATATACATGTCCAAAATGGGGTCTCTCTGAGTGAATCGCAGCTCGGGTGTAAGAAAATTTGCCTATTTAGCGGAGCGCTGCACTCTCTACATGAGTGGAGGAAGTGATGCGACTCTCAAGGAGCTAATCTAAGTGATAAAGCCATTAATGGACATCCTCCACCGGGGTGGGGGCAGCAGCAATGGAAGCGCCCTGCACCATCAGACTACCACATTCCAAGGATAGTGACAGCTGGCCTGTGCTTGGAGATCAAGGACAGCAAATGCCGCCCTGTAACAGGCAAGGGGACAACATGAGCCTCCCCGTTACCATTGCCCACATGATGTGTGCTGCTCCTTTGTCCCTCCGGCTTACCCACTGGATGCCTTTCTGGCTTCCACCTTCATTTCTGGTTTCATCTTCTTATTTCTTTGCTATAGATCCTCTGTGGCTTGATCATCTGGTAATGATTCCTTCCTCTGATCTCCCATCCCCTCACACCAGATGACACAGCCCCAGAACTTTTTGCACCTGTTCCCTGCCCATCCAAGCAGTTTCTCCAGGGACAGCCTGTACCATGGGAGGGGCCAGACAAGCTTCCGTGGACCAGTCCCTGGGGCACCTGGAAGCCAGAGGTAGAGACATTGTTTGGAGAAGCGGTTTTGCTGCTATAGGGGTGGTTGTATGAAAAGGCCTCCATCTGTCTTCCCTCCCAAGCCCCCAGGGGATGTGGGGCCTCCCCCTCCCCTCAAATAGCTCTGGTCAGATGCATTGGCTGGCACCTGCTGGCTCAGCTGCTCACCCATCCTAAAAGGACCTTGGAGACCGGACCAGCCTCCACATTTTATAACCAGTAGACAGCTTCACAACACTAACCCTCAGGCTGCTGAGCGAGGCACAGAGTATGTACAGAGACATTAAGGGTTTAGCTTAGAGGGTTTTCCAGTTCTACGTGTAAAGAGCTTGGAAGTTGCCACTTCATCTTAACAAGTAAAAAGCTGAACAGACTGAAAATTCAACTCTTCTTGGGTCCCCAAGAGAGAGGACACAGGGCTAACCTCTGTCCCAAAGACTGGAGAGGCAGACAGGTGGATACAGGGAGTCACAGCTTCCTGGAGCAGAGACTCACGGCTGCAAACTGCCACGGGAGCCAGTGCCCAGGTAGGAAAACCTAAGCTGTAATTGATGAATTGCTAGAGGCTCAGTGCAGAGAACTCTGAGAGTTCAAAACTCCAGGGGGATCCAGTCACAGGGGGTCCTCCACAATTTTGTGAAATCTACATCCAGGTGCTCGACCAGGCTATTACAGTAAATATCAGGAAAAAATCCCCTCATGCTTCTGGCAGGGGGAGAGGGAAAGGGACAATTTGAATTATGCCAGAGCATTCTGTTCTCTTAACAAGGTCTGCCCTCAGGGGAAACTAGTTAACCAGAGCCTAACCTGCTGGGGTATTATCAGAGCAGAGCTGACCTAGGGGAAGGGAAATACCCTACTCCAGACCACTTTAGCCATCCTGTCCCATCTAAGGAGAGAGAAAAAGTCTGAAAAACTCTTGTGGAGTTCACAGTCCAGAGGCATAGATTCACTAAAACATGAGACCTAATCATAAGACTATAGAACACTTTCCCTTCCTCAACACCTCACCACCACACTACTAAAGACCTATTTATAGCAGGTCTTTCTTTTACCTGGTACAACATGTCTGGCTATCAAAAAAAATTACAAGGCATATCAAAAGGCAAAAAAAAAAAACCAATTTGAAGAGACAGAGCAAGCTTCAGAATGAGATATGGCAGGGATGTTGGAATTATCAGACTGAGAATTTAAAGCAATTATGATTAATATGCTAAGGGGTCTAATGGAAAAAGTAGACAGCCTGTAAGAAAAGATGGGCAATATAAGCAGAGAGATGAAAATCCTAAGAAAGAACCAAAAAGAAATTCTAGAGATCAAAAACACTGTAACAGAAATGAGGATTTCCTTTGATGGGCTTGCTAGTAGACTGGACACAGCTGAAGAAAGAATCTCTAACTAGAGGATATAGCAATAGAATCCTCAAAAAAAAAAGGAAAAAGCAAAGAGAACAAAGATTGGAAAAACAAAACAGAATATCTAAAACTGGGGGACAACTACAAGAGGTGTAAAATGCAAATTGGAAATACCAGAAGGAGAAGAAAGAGAGAAAAGAACAGAAGATATAGTTGAAACAATAATGATGGAGAATTTCTTCAAATTAATGTCAGATACCAAACCACAGATCCAGGAAGCTCGAAGAACACCAAGCAGGATAAATGCAAAAATAAAAATAAAAATTAAAATTAAAAATCCAAAAACAACAACAACAACAACAACAACAATATGCACCTAGGCATATTATTTTCAAACTACAGAAAGCCAAAGGTAAAGAAAATTTTCTGAAAGAAATCAGAGGGAAAAAATCAACATACCTACAGAGGAGAAAAGATAAGAATTAATCTGACTTCTCAGAAACTGTGCAAGCAAGAAGAGAGTGGAGTGAAATATTTAAAGTATTGAGAAAAAACCCACCAACCTACAATTCTGTATCCTGTGAAATTATCCTTCAAAAGTGAAGGGGAAATAAAAACTTTTCAGATAAACAAAAATTGAGGAAATTTGTTGCCAGTGGGCCTGCCATGCAAAAAATGTTAAAAGAAGTTCTTTAGAGAGAAGGAAAATAATACAGATTAGAAACTGGGATCTACATAAAGTAAGAAAAAGCATTGACATGAAGGTAAAATAAAATAATTGTAGGTAAAATAAAAAATTTTCTTTTTCTTATTCTTAATTGATCTAGTAGATAACAGTTTGTTCAAAATAAGAATAACAACAATGTATTCAAATATGTATGCTTATGTATAATATACATATTATATTATACACACTTATATATGCTTATATACTAGTGAAATGAATGACAGCAATGATACAAGGGAGGAGAGGAAGGAATTAGGATTATTTTGTTATCATAAGTTATTCACACTACCCATTAAGTGGTATAGTGTTATTTGAAAGTGGACTTAGATTAGTTATAAATGTATACTGCAAAATCTATGGCAACCACCAAAAAAAGTAAAAAAAAAAAAAAAAAAGAAGTATAACTGATATTCTAATTAAGTAGAAAAAATGGAATTATAAAATACTTGATTAAAATAACAAAAGGCAGAAAAAGAGTGGAAAATGAAAATAGGAACAAAGAACAGGGCGACAAATAGAAAATAGTAACAAATATGACAGATATTAATCCAACTATATCAATAATCACTTTCAAAGTCAATAGTCTAAATGCACCAATTAAAAGACAGATTGTCAGAGTGGATCAAAACATAAAACCCAACTATATGTTGTCTACAAGAAACTCACTTTAAATATAAAGACACATATAGATTAAAAGTAAATGGATGGAGAAAAAATATACTATGTTAACACTAATCAAAAGAAAGCAGTAGGGCCAGCCCTGTGGCTTAGCGGTTAAGTGCGTGCACTCCGCTGCTGGCGGCCCGGGTTCGGATCCCGGGCATGCACCAATGCACTGCTTCTCTGGCCATGCTGAGGCCATGTCCCACATACAGCAACTAGAAGGATGTGCAACTATGAAATACAACGATCTACTGGGGCTTTGGGGGGAAAAATAAATAAATAAAGTTTGAAAAAAAAAAAGAAAAAAAGAAAGCAGTAGTAGCTATATTAATCTTAGACAGAGTAGACTTCAAAGCAAGGAAAGTTATCATGAATAAAGAAGGGCATTAAATAGTGATAAAGGGGTCAATTCTCTAAGGAGACATAATGATATTTAATATGTATGCACCTAATAACAGAGTGTCAAACTACACAAGACAGAAACTAATAGAACTGCAAGAAGAAATAGCTGAATCAGAGTTGGAGATTTCAACACCCCTCTATCATAAATGGACAGATCCATCAGACAGAAAATCAGTAAGGATATAGTTGAACTCAACAACACCATCAATCAATTGGATAAAATTAATACCTATAGACTACTTCATCCAACAACAGCACAATACACATTCTTCTCAAGCTCCCATGGAACATTCACCAAGACAGACCACATTCTTGGGCATGAAACACACCTTAACAAATTTAAAAGAATAGAAATCATACAATGTCTGGTGTGAGGCCACAATGGAATTAAACTAGAAGTTAATAATAGAAAGTAACTGGAAAATCCCAAAATACATGGAGATTAAATAACACACTTCTAAATAACACATGGGTCAAAGAAGAGATCTCAAGAAAAATTTAAAAATAATTTGAACTAAATGAAAATAAAAACATAACTTATCAAAATTTGTGGGATACAGCAAAAGCAGTGCTTAGAGGGAAATCCACATCATTGACTGTGTATATAAGAAAAGAAGAAAGATCTAAAATCAATAATCTAAGCTTCCATCTTAGGAAACCAGAAAATGAAGAGCAAATTAAATTCAAAGTAAGCAGAAGAAAAGTAATAATAAGAATTAGAGCAGAAATCAATGAAATTGAAAACAGGAAATCAATAGACAAAAAAAATCAACAAAACCAAAAGCTGGTTCTTTGAAAAGAACAATAAAATTGATAAGCCTCTAGCCAGGCTAACTAAGAAAAAAAGAGAGGACACAAATTACTAATATCAGAAATGAAAGGGCCGGCCCTGTGGCTTAGCAGTTAAGTGCGCGCGCTCCACTACTGGCGGCCCGGGTTCGGATCCCGGGCGCGCACCGAAGGACCGCTTCTCTGGCCATGCTGAGGCCATGTCCCACATACAGCAACTAGAAGGATGTGCAGCTGTGACATACAACTATCTACTGGGGCTTTGGGGGGAAAATAAATAAATAAATAAAATCTTAAAACCAAAAAGAAATGAAAGAAAGGACATCACTACAGATCTTATGGACATTAAAAGGATAGTAAAGGAGTACTATGAACAATACTATGCCCACAAATTTGATAACCTAGATGAAATGGACCAATCCTTGAAAGATACAATCTACCAAAACTCACTCAAGGAGAAATAGACAGTCTGGATAGGCTTATATCTATTAAAGAAATTGAATCAATAATTAATAAAGTCTTCCAAACAAAAAGTACTAGGCTTAGATGGGTTCACTGATGAATTCTACGAAACACTTAAGGAAGAAATTATACCAATCTTTTTCAGAGGATAGAAGCAGAGGGAATACTTTCTAACTCATTTTTGAGGCCAGTATTACCCTAATACTAAAATCAGACAAAAGCATTACAAGAAAAGAAAACTACAGATCAATATCTCTCACGAATATTGATGCAAAAATTCTCAACAAAATATTGGCAAATTTAATCCAACAATGTACAAAAAGAATAATACACCACAACCAAGCTGGATTTATCTCAGGTACAGAAGGCTGATTCAACATTCAAAAACTAATTAATGGGGCTGGCCCCGTGGCTTAGCGGTTAGGTGTACACCCTCCGCTGCTGGCGGCCCGGGTTCGGATCCCGGGCACGCACCGATGCGCCGCTTCTCCAGCCATGCTGAGGCTGTGACCCACATACAGCAGCTAGAGGGATGTGCAACTATGACATACAACTATCTACTGGGGCGTTGGGGAAAAAAATAAATAGATAAAATTATTAAAAAAAGAAAACTAATTAACGTAACTTACCACATCAACAGGCTAAAAAAGAAAAATCACATGATTATATCAATAGAGGCAGAAAAAGCTTTTGACAAAGTCCAACGCTTGTTTATGATAAAAACTCTCAGTAAACTAGAAATAGAGGGGAACCTCCTCAACTTGATAAAGAATATCTATCAAAAAACCTAAAGTTAACATCATATTTAATGACGAGAGAATCTCAAATGACGGTGAGAATCTCAAAACCTTTACTAAAATCAGGAACAGGGCAAGGATATCCTCTCTCACCACTCCTTTTTAACACTGTACTGGAAGTTCTAGCTAATGCAATAAGACAAGAAAAGTAAATAAAAAGTTTATAGACTGAGAAGGAAGAATTAAAACTATCTTTGTTCACATATGACATGATCATCTATGTAGAAAATCTGAAAGAATCAACTGAAAAAGTCCTGGAACGAATAAGTGATTATAGCAAGGTTGCAGAGTATAAGGTTAATATACAAAAATTAATCGCTTTCCTATATACCAGCAATGAGGAAGTGAATTTGAAATTAAAAACACGATACTATTGGGCTGGCTCTGTGGCTTAGCGGTTAAGTGCTCGCGCTCCGCTGCTGGCAGCCCGGGTTCGGATCCCGGGTGCGCACCAATGCACTGCTTCTCCGGCCATGCTGAGGCTGCGTCCCACATACAGCAACTAGAAGGATGTGCAGCTATGACATACAACTATCTACTGGGGCTTTGGGGGAAAAAAATAAACAACAACAACAAAAAAAAACACAATACCATTTACATTAGCACCTTCAAAAATTTATACTTAGGTATAAATCTAACAGAATGTGTACAAGAGCTATATGAGGAAAACTATAAAACTCTGTTGAATAACATCAAAGAACTAAATAAATGGAGAGATATTCCACCTTCACAGAGAGAAGACTCAATTTTGTCAAGATGTCAGTTCTTCCCAACTTGATCTATGGATTCAATGTAATCCCAATCAAAATTCTAGCAAGTTATTTTGTGGATATTGATAAAGTGATTTTAAAGTTTATATGGAGAAGCAAAAGAACAGAAGGGCCAACACAATATTGAAGGAGAAGAACAATTGGAGGACTGACCCTAGCCAACTTCAAGACTTAATACAAAGCTATAGTAATCAAGACAATGTGGTAATAGCAAAAGAATAGACAACTAGATCAATGGAACAGAATAGAGACCCCAGAAATAGATGCACATAAATAAAGTCAACTGATCTTTGGCAAAAGAGCAAAGGCAATACAATGGAGCAATGATAGTCTTTTCAACAAATGTTACTGGAACAACTGTACATCTACATGCAAAAAAAATGAATCTAGACACAGACTTTATACCCTTCACAAAGATTAACTCAAAATGAATTGTAGACCTAAACATAAAACATAAAACTACAAAACTCCTAGAAGATAACATAGGAGAAAACTTAGCTGACCTTGGGTATGGTGATGACTTTTTAGATAAAACACCAAAAGTATGATCCATGAACAAAATAATTGATAACCTGGACTTCATTAAAATTAAAGACGCCAGCTCTGTGAAAGACAATGTCAGGGAATGAGAATACAAGCCGTAGACTGGGAGAAAATATTTCCAAAAGACACATCTGATGAAGGAACTCTTCAAATTCAGCAATAAGAAACTCAAAGAACTCTTCAAACTCGACAATAAGAAAACAAAAATAAATAAATAATTAAAAACTGGGCCAAAGACCTTAATAGACTCCTCACCAAAAAAGATATACAGATGGTAAACAAGCATATGAAAAGATGCTCCATATCATTTGTCATCAAGGAAATGCAAATTAAAACAACAATGAGATATCACTATGCCACCCTATTAGAACGGCTAAAATCCAGAATGCTGACAATGTCAAATGCTGACAAGGATGTGGAGCAACAGGAACTCTCATTCATTGCTGTTGGGAATGCAAAATGGTACAGCCATTTTGGAAGACAATTTGGTGGTTTCTTACAAAACTAAACATAATCTTATCATACGATCCAGCAATCATGCTGCTTGGAATTTATTTACCCAAAGGAGTTGAAAACTTATGTCCACACAAAAACCTGCACACAGATGTTTACGGCAGCTTTGTTCATAATTGCCAAAACTAGGAAGCAACCAAGATGTCCTATTAAGGTGAATGGATAAATAAACTGTGGTACATCCAGACAGTGGAATATTATTCAGTGCTGAAAAGAAATGAGCCATCAAACCATGAAGAGACATGGAGGAAACTTAAATGCATATTACTAAGTGAAAGAAGCCAATCTGAAAAGGCTACATACTGTACGAGTCTAACTATATGACATCTTGGAAAAGGTAAAACTATGGAGACAGTAAAAATATCAGTGGTTGCCAGGGTTTGAGGGGGGAGAGGATGGATGAATAGGTGGAGCACACAGGACTTTTAGGGCAGTGAAAATACTCTATATGATACTGTAATGATGGATACGTGTCATTATACATTTGTCCAAACCCATAGAATATACAACACCAAGAGTGACCCCTAATGTAAACTATGGATTTTTGATGATAATGATGTGTCAATGTAGGTTCATCAGTTACAACAAATGTACCACTCTGGTGCAGGATGTTGATAGTGGGGGAGGTTATGCATGTGTAGGGGATGGGGGTATATAGAAATCTCTATACCTTCCTCTTAATTTTGCCATGAACTTGAAACTGCTCTAAAAAAAAGGTCTTACAAAAAAAAGACTCTAGCTTAGACTCTGTAATCTGATTTGCTGGACTTGAAACTGGCTAACGTGGCCTTGGACAAGTTGCTTAACCTCCTCGTGCCTCAATTTCCACATTTGTGAAACAGGGATAATAATAGTCCTGACCCATAGAGTGGCTGTGAGTGTGAATAAGACAATGCATAAAAAGTATATAGCCCTGTGTTTATTGAAAAAGAGAGACAGATTTAAGTTATTATTTAAAACTGGTTTGTTGAACAGTCTGAACCAGTGTGGAACAAACAGGAAATGACTTGATCTTTCTTCCACCCCGGCCTTCAAGTAAGTTCTTTCACATTTTCCTTCCCTGCCCCTTGACAACATCTCAGCTAGCCAGATCACCTCAGTTCTCCAGGCATTTTTAATCATAAGAACAAGCCCCGTTTCTATAAGGATGACTCACTCCAGGTATTAAAAAGCCTGGTCCAGTCTCAATCAAAATTTAATCTGACACTGAAGTCAAGCTCTCCCTGGGCTCAACCACCAACCAATAGGGCAGGCTTGCCTGTGGCTGGGCCACTGTGGGGAAGGGGCACTGTGTGTCCTTTTCCTAGTTCTCTCTCTCTCTTCCTCTTCTGGCTCTTCCAGGTTTGGGTCAAGGGGATTGGGAGATTAGACGAAGGGAGCATAAAATCTTTTTTCTTTTTACCTTAACTAGTTCTGCTGTGTAGTCCTCACTTGGCAATCCTCCAAATGTGGGCTCTCTTGAGGATCACATTTTGTGGATTCTTTGGAGGTCCCCAGGGACATGCAGACTACATAGTTTCTCAACCTGGGAGATACATTCTTCGGATAATCTCTTACAACTCTTCTTTGCTGGTTAATCTCCACTGCACCCTCCCCCCCACAGTCCATGCCTCTCTCTTCTCTTTCTCTGTGCCCTCAGAGGCTGAATCCCATGGACTGCACGTTTTGGGCTTCCTTGTTCACTTGTTTCTGGGTTCAGCCAAGGGAAGGCTCAGCAGGAGATGGGAAGGTGGGAGGAGAGGGGGATCAGAGACATTCTATCCCACCCATCCCTGCTGGAGGGCTGCACCTGGAAGTTGGGTGGCCCCTAGTGACCTCAGCTCCAGCTGGGCTGCCCTGCCTCCCAGCACCAGCCCTTAATGGGCTCAGATAAGACCATTTCATCCCCTTGACCTTTGTCCTGGGAACAGGAATGGCTCCTTGCTCTTGCTAGTCCCCAGGTGCCTTGACATCCCACTCGAAGTAGTGTTTTCAGAAAAATTCTTCAAAAGGCAACACATAGAGTGGGATATTGGAAATAGCCATCAGCAGTACATAAGTCTGATGAAGGACTTGTATACAGAATATGTACATAACTCCTGCACACCAATAATAAGACAGACAACTCAACATAAAAATGATGAGAAGATTGAATAGACACTTCACCAAAGAACATATCAAAATATCCTCTTTCATGTGTTTCATAAACGTACAGAAAGAGGTTCAACCATTTTAGTCATCAAGAAATTGCAAACGAAAAACTGCAATGAGATATTGCTGCCCACTCACTAGAATGGCTAAAATAAACAGGATGAAAAAGACCAAGCATTGGTGAGGATGTGGAGCAACCAGAACTCTCCTACATTGCTAGAAGGAGTGTCAAGTGGTGTGGGCATTTTAGAAAAGTCTTTTGTGTGTCTACTAAAATAGAATATACACAAATCTTATGCCCCAGCAATTCCTCTCCCAGGAATACACCCAATAGAAATGTGTGTGTGTGTTCACTAAAAGACAGGTACTAGAACGTTCATAGCAGCACTATTCATAATAGCTCCAAACTGGACACTACACATGTGGCTATTAACAATAGAACAGACGAATGAATTGTGGTATAGTCATCCAGTGGAATACGGCACAGCAATGAGAATCAGTTATCTGCAATGAGAGGCAACGACATGTATGAATCTCACAAATATAATGTTGAGCAAAAGAATTGAGATTTAAAAGAAGACATGCCATCTGACTCCATTCAAAGTTTAAAAACAAGCAAAACTAACCTTAGCTGTTAGAAGTCAGGGTAGTGGTTATCAAGGGTAGGGAGGGGCCAGTGAGCAGTGACTGGAAGGGAATATGGGCAGTTTCTGCAGAGCTGGAAATGGTCTGTTTCCTGATCTGGGGGCTGATAACACAGGTACATTCAATTGGTGAAAATTCATGGAGCTGGACACTTATGATATATGTGCTTTTCTGCAAGTATTTTACACTTCAAAACAAAGATCTCTTTTCAATAAATGGTGCTAAAACAATTGGATATCCATATGGAATGAACTTCAACCCTCACCTCACACCATATCTTAGTGTTAACTTGATGTAGATCATAGACCTAAATGTAAGAGCTAAACCTATGAAACTTTGAGAAGAAAAGATAGGAGAATATCTATGTGAACTTGTATTTGGCAAAGATTTATTAGCTACACCACAAAAAGCACCAAGTACAAAAGAAAAAAATTGATAAATGGGACTTCATCAAAATTTTAAAACCTTTGTTCTTCAAAAGATATTGTTAAGGGGCCGGCCCAGTGGCATAGTGGTTAAATTCACGAGCTCTGCTTCAGCGGCCCAGGGTTCACTGGTTTGGATCCCTGGCACGGACCTACCCACCGCTTATCAACCCATGCTGTGGCAGGCATCCCACATATAAAGTAGAGGAAGATGGGCATGAATGTTAGCCCAGGGCCAATCTTCTTCAGCAAAAAAGAGGAGGATTGGTAACAGGTGTTAGCTCAGGGCTAATCTTCCTCATCAAAAAAAGAAAATAAAAAAAAAATAAATAAGAGATTGTTAAAAAAAATGAAAAGACAAGCCACAGTCTGGGAGAAAATATTTGCAAAGTATATATCTGACAAAGGACTTACTATTATTCAAATTACATAAAGAATTCTTATATTTCAATGAGAAGATAAACAACTCAATTAAAAATTGGCAAAATATTTGAACAGACACTTCACCAAAGATATATGGATGGCAAATCAGCACCTGAAAAGATCCTCAACATCATTAACCTCAGAGAGATGCAAATTCAAACCTCATGAGATACCACTACACATCTATTAGAAAGGCTAAAATTCAAAAGACTGCCAAAGCTAAGTGCTGACAAAAAGTGGAGTTACTGGAACTCTCACACCCTGCTGGTGAGAATGCAAAATGATACAACCACTTTGGAAAACTTGCCAGTTTCTTACGAAGTTAAACATATACTTACCAAATGACTTGGCATTTCCACTCCTAGATATTTACCTAAGAGAAATGAAAAACATATGTACGCACAAAGACCTGAATATAAATATTTATAGCAGCGTTGTTCATAATTACCAAAAAATAGGAACAGTCAAAATGTCCTTCAACAGGTGAATGGATAAGCAAACAAATGTGCATCTGTAGGTAACAGTATCCAGAAATAAAAAGGAACAAATCAGTGACATAGGCAACAACATAGATGCATCTCAAAAACATTATGCCAAGTGAAAGAAGCTGGATACAAAAAGATACATATGCGATGATTCTACTTACATGGTGTTCTAGACAAGGCAAAACTCTAAGGACGGAGAACTGAGCAGTGGTAGCCAGGGACTAGAGGTAGGAGAGGGGATGGCTGTAGAAGGATGTGAGGGAACTTTTGGGAGGTGATGTAAATGTTCTATATCTTGTTTGTGGTGATGGTTACACACTGTAAACATTTGGCAAAACTCATTAAGTGGTTCACCTAGAAAGGATGAATTTCATTTTATGTAAATTTTACCTCAATAAACCTGATTCTTACAAATCTCTGCACTTCAACCATTTGGGGTGAATTTCTGTTGGGAGCTTGACGAACACACGTCCCCCTGCACCTGGTAACCCCCACCTCCAACCCCTGAGCTTCTGCTGGAGTCCCCTCATCCCGGCATACCACGCTCCAAGACAGGGTGCCTTCAAGATGGCTCGCGCTGGCCACCTTCTGTGGCTGCTCGTGGTATCCCGCCACACCCAATGGCCCAAGTGTGGGCGTCCCACCACTGCCCACTGCCCCCCTCTTGCAACCTTGGGCTGCTCCAGCCAGTCTCCCATCCTCAGAGTTTTCTAGAAAAGAAGCAGACATAGTTCTCCCTGTTCATCTTCATTTTCACACACCAGGGAACACTCACCTATTGTCTCCCAGGAAGTCTTCCACCAGGATAGCTCGGCTAGTTGCACGGGGTGGGCCGAGCTGTAACCAGGAAATGCAATGCCCATCTCTGGCAGGCACGCCGAGCTCTAAAGGGGTCTCTTGGAACCACTTCACTTGATCTGAGGGACTCCTCTCAGCACTGCCCACCAGGCGATGACCCCACTGCCTCTGTCGAATCCCCCACTTGACCCCATTCCTCTCAAGTTTCTACAGTTGGTTGGCTGATGCACTGGGATAAGGGCTGAAAAACAAGTTTAGACTTCTAGCAAACCCTAGAATGGACTTCTGGTAGCTGTTCGGTGTTCTTTTGAAAATGCAGGAGGTGCTTCATTCCTGTTGTCCTCGGCTTTGGGGCCTTAGCCAAAGTTCAAACACACCAGGGAACATTTCAATGGCTGTGGACCGTGCTGTCCCCTCATTTGCTCCCATCTGCTGGTGCGTCCACAGAAACGTATGTTACACAGTCATCAGTTGTTAAGCAGTTTTCACAAATAGCTGGTTGGTTGTTGAATTAGACCAGGCAGCTTTTTCTGGTGAGTTGCAGTGAATAAATACCAACCGCAGCGCACCTGGAGTAAATCCCAACCATTTCCTGCCCAGCTTGCGGGGCTCTGCGGGATTAAATAATTTGTGTTTGCAAAGTCCCAAATGCACCCACACGAGAGAGATTCATGCAGAGAATACTCTCCTAAGGATATTTATCCTGGGTGGTCACAAGAGCAAAATCCTGGAAAAGTTGGCTTTTTGTGCCATGGCAACATTCAGGGAGAATTAATCACTTTAAAGCTGAAGACATCTGCTGGCTGGTTCCCCGTTGAAAGCTGTGGCTGCTCGTGCATGGGCAGCTGGGAAGAGAGAAGAGTCTACCAAACACCAGGACTTGGTCACTTAAAATCTGCCAGGACCCCTGCCATCTTGCCAGGACTAACGCTTTCTCTAGTGTAGTTGGGGGGTCTGGCTTCCGGTCGTGAGCCCAAAGACTGTGGCAGAGCCAGGGAGAAGACGTGGCCCCTCAGAGAATCATCTATTCAGAACCCAGATGCTGGAGTAAGGGTGCGTGCACTGAAAACCTGCATCTCGAGGAGCAGTGAAGGCTTTTCTCAGGACGACACACGAGCAGGGTCACCCATCTGTCTGGAGAACCCAAGAGGCTTCCAAATGAGTGAGGGGAAGTGCCAGTGGGATTCAGAAAGTGGCTGCTTCAGCCACACACAGCCATCCCTCTACTTCTGTGCACCAGATGTGATTCCCTTCACAGCTGAGCTGGAAGTGTCTGTCTTGTTCTTTCAAGGTATATCATTGTCAGACATAGGCAGCTTGTATGTTAATTCCTGACACTTTTAATGTTAATTCGTAAGCCAATCCATTTAAAAACCCACTCCCGGGGCCGGCCCGGTGGCGCAAGCGGTTAAGTGCGCGCGCTCCGCTGCGGCGGCCCGGGGTTTGCTGGTTCGGATCCCGGGCGCGCACCGACGCACTGCTTGGTAAGCCATGCTGTGGCGGCGTCCCATATAAAGTGGAGGAAGATGGGCACAGATGTTAGCCCAGGGCAGTCTTCCTCAGCAAAAAAAAAAGAGGAGAATTGGCGGATGTTAGCTCAGGGCTGATCTCCTCACAAAAAAAAAAAAAAAAACCCACTCCCATTTCAAGTATTAATGGAGAGCTCTCAATGACCCAAAAACAAATTTCCTCCTTGGCCTGCCTGCCGCTCCTCTCCGGCCCGTCCTGGAATCAGAGGCTGCCTGCTGGCAGGTGAGGCCCTCTGCCATCACTGGTTGTCCTCGAATTTCCTTCTGCTTCTAGTCAATTAAGACTGGGGTTTGTCCAGTCAACACACTTGCTAGTTAATTAGTTCTTGACAACTTGTATGACTAGCCCTTGTGATATAAGACTGAAGTTTCTCTTTCAAGTGTAAATACTTCCTAGTAGGAGAAGAATTCCAAGTGGCTTGTAAAATCAAATCATTTAAACCCATAGGGATTTTAGTCCTAGTCAGTTTCCATTCTTTAAGGTTTCCAAAGCTGGGGAAGTGAGGACCAGGGAGAAAGCTCACGCATCACCTCCTGTGCCGCCAGAGGTGTTCTTGGTTTGGTTTGGATTTTGAACGCTGATCTGATCACGACCTCCCCCACCCCCACCACCTCCTTTGCCCATAACTTTGGGACAAAGTCCAAGGACCTTAGCAGTGTATTCAAAGCCTTTCACAAGCAGACTCAAATTTGCTGATTTAACTCAATCACTTGTCCATGCCCTGCCCTCCTCCCCATCCTCACCATGCAGCCCACACTGCCACCAAATGAACTAAAAGCCATTCAGGAGCTGCCCACAATGTGAGTGTCTTCCTGTGCCCTCTGCCTCATGATACCCCATCAGCTCCCTCTACCTCATGACACCACCTCCAATAAGCTCTCTGTCTCCCTAGAACCCCCTCATAAGCTCCCTCTGCCTCATGCCACCCCATCACATCCCTCTGCTTCATGACCCCCCATCGGCTCCCTCTGCCTCCCTGAACCCCCATCAGCTCCCTCTGCCTCCCTGAACCCCCATCAGCTCCCTCTGCCTCCCTGAACCCCCATCAGCTCCCTCTGCTTCATGACCCCCCATCAGCTCCCTCTGCCTCCCTGAACCCCCATCAGCTCCCTCTGGTTCATGACCCCCCATCAGCTCCCTCTGCCTCCCTGAACCCCCATCAGCTCCCTCTGGTTCATGACCCCCCATCAGCTCCCTCTGCCTCCCTGAAGCCCCATCAGCTTCCTCTGCCTCCCTGAAGCCCCAGCAGCTCCCTCTGCCTCCCTGAACCCCCATTAGCTCCCTCTGCCTCCCTGAACCCCCATCAGCTCCCTCTGTCTCGCTGAACCCCCATCAGCTCCCTCTGTCTCCCTGTACCCCCATCAGCTCCCTCTGTCTCGCTGAACCCCCATCAGCTCCCTCTGCCTCCCTGAACCCCCATCAGCTCCCTCTGCCTTCCTGAATCCCCATCAGCTCCTCTGACACCCTGGTTTGAAAGGAGCCACCTCAGATCTCTTGGGCATAGAGTTATGCCCTCCTTTGCATGCCTAAAGCATCTAGTACATTCTTCTTTGAAGCCTGGGTGTCAGCTGAGGTCACCTTGTCCTTTGAGGTTCACAACAATTGGCTTGTGCCCTCATCCCACATTCTATCAGACATCTGATGCTCTTCAAGATGTTGTGTCTACATCTGCTTTCTTGCAGGGCCCTAATTTTCTGATCCTGATCTGTGATTCCTCCTGTCACCTGCAGGCCTATTCTTCCCTCTGCCCTGCGTGGCCCCAGAAGTGAAATCCAGCCTCTTGTATCTGATTTTCCTCGCTCACAGGGGATCCAGGTCTTTGTTGAAGCTGTGGGCTGAGTGAAGGGTTATGCTTCATTGTTTATCTGAAATTCAATCCAAATCAAATTTAACTGAGTATTCTGGGGTTTTTTTCCCCCCTAAATCTGGCAACCCTGCTCCTCAGGGATGCCAATGTCACCTTGTTTTAGTTCTTCTGAGGAAGAGAAAGCCCGCCTTCCTTGCAGGCACCAGGAGGCCACTGGGACTTGGCCCTTTTATACTTTCTGAATCCCCCTGCTGGACAGCGACCCAAGGTCTGAGAGCATACAACAGTTCTTTCTGGAGGCTGCATTCCAGTTTCTATTGTGTCGTGGCCAAGGTGATGTGCTTCACTTCCACGTCCACAGACAGGGGACTGTTGGGAAGCCTTCCCTGAAGCTGAGCAAGACTCGTTTCACTCCAACAGATGGGAGCTGAGTCACTCAGGGCCCCCCCATTTTTTATAGGATCCCAAGCATACTCCCAACAGCTTTCACAAGCACTATTTGGGATTCGTGAGTCACACAGAAACGTGTCTGGTTCCATGGAAAATGTGCCAAGCTTGGCAAAATGGTGGCTCAAACCCCTGCCTCAGAGGTCGGGGGCGTCCGTGTCTGGCCCAGCACAACAGCTTTTCAGTGGGGGATTTCATAACCCTTTACAAACACTGTGGATTAAAAACAGAGTTGGCGAGCTCAGCGTTTGTATACAGCAATTTCCCAGAAAGATCTAGGTCTATGTTAACGTTTTAATGTTGTCTTTAAATAAATAAAGAAAGAAAGCAAGAAGGCTCATAGTTCTCACTGACTTGTGTTACTCATGAGAATTAGCTTCGACTTCTATGTCACTGCTCTGGGCCTCGGTTTCCTCTTCTGTCTAGTGAGGACAATAACAGTATCTGCCTCAAGGATTTGGGGCTCAGTTAGGTGAAATAATCCTAGTAAAGTGCTTCTTTCAACACTGACAATGACAACTACTCAACAATGGTAGTTGTTAGATTGTGGTGGTGGACAGAATAATGTCCCCCCTACCATTTTGCCAAGCTTGGCACATTTTCCGTGGAACCAGACATGGCACTGTGTGACTTATGGATCCCAAATAGTGCTTGTGAAAGCTGTTAGGAGTACACTTGGGTGCCCATTAAGAAAGGAGGGGCCCTGAGTGACTGTCCACACCCTTATCCTGGGAACCTGGGAATGTGTACGTCACAGGGCAAAAGGGAATTTGCAGGTGTGATTAAGGTTAAGGACCTTGAGATGGGGAGATTATCCTGGATTTTCCAGAGAGCCTAATGTAATTACACAAATCCTTGGAATCGAAGAACCTTTCCCAGCTGTGATCGGAGGAAGATGTGACTATGGAAGAGAGGCGCAGAGAGATGCAAAGCTGCTGGCTTTGAAGATGGAGGAAGAGGCCATGAGCCAAGGAATATGGACAGCCTCTAGAAGCCAAAAAGGTGGGGAAATGGATTATCCCCTAGAACCTCCAGAAAGGAATGTAACCTACCAAGACTTTGATTTTAATCCATTGAGACCCATGTCGGGCTTTTGAACTGCAGAACTTTCAGATAATAAATTTGTATCATTTTAACCCACTGTGTTGTGGCTGTTTGTTACAGCATCAATAGAAAGCCAACATAGTCAAAATCTGTATTAATAGAATTGTGGTCTCCTTCAAGATCAGAGCCACATGTTAAGTGTCTTTTGGGTCTTCTAAGGAACATGGGGACACAGTAAATATTTGTCCATTTAAAAAAGAATAAGCTTCATAGCATAGTGGTTGGGGCTGCAGTGGTGCCAGAAAAATAGTGAAATAATCAGAGTGTTCATGACAAGAAAAATTTTAGAAATATTACGGAAAAGAGTAGAATAATTGAGTGTCAATGTCAAAATAATCCAGAAAATAGAATACTGTGCAGTCAAAAGTACCGAGGAAGAATATTTAATAACATGGAATTTTCATGATGTTGAGTGAAGGAAGCAAAATACATGATTGTATGTTGAGAATCAGCTCATCCTTCTATAAAAACGAAAGCAACGTGTAGATATAATACACATACAGGAAAAATCTCTCGAAGAATAAATATTAACAGCATTACAAGGGATTTATTTTTTAGCTTGTTGCTTCCGCGTATTTAGAATGTTTTCTACCACAGTCTTGAGATTGTAGGTTTAAGGACACATTTGTTCAGAAGGGGCTGTCCCGGAGAGCTACAAAATGGGATGACAGAGAGAGGGTGGAACAACCTCCCCGGTGTGTGGTGGCCAGTTGCGGTCCTGCTGGGGGAGGCTGACGTTGGAGGCTGACGAGGAAGGAAGGAGCCTAGAGCCTTCCTCTTCTGGGCCCCCATCCTGGGTCCCCTGGGATGGACAGAGGAAAAGATGCAGTGTCTCCGTGGCACCCATCTTACTTTAATCAATTGTAGTGATTTTTCTAAGCGCTGGGCAGGAGACCCCTGGGAGAAGAGAAATCTCAGTATCCCCTTTGGAGGCTGACACGTTGCGACGGGAGCGTCAGGCTGCAGGAGCGCATCACTGAGGCTTGGGACACCGTTTAGGTCCCAAATTTAGAGGCCTGACTCTGAAGGACTTAGTTTAGCATTTCCCCCTTAAAAATTGCATATGTCCTTTTCTTCTCTACATCCACCCGCTCTCCATCTGCCTGAAGCCGGGTCATCTGCTCAGTATTCAGAGCACTGCCTGTCCACGAATCATCACGAGGAGGAGAGATCCAGTGCCCCCCATACCCAGAGGACATAGCGACTGCACCAGGGTACTGAAGCCTGTCTTCTCAGGCTGTTCTTCTGAGATCATAAAAGGAACTTCAAGTCCCAAGGCAGAGATTGTGCAAGGGCGAACCTCCCTCCTCCGCTGTTTTGGCGCGTCCCTGTGGCAGCCGCGGGATTTTATATTGCCTGGTCCACAGAACTCAGTGGCGCTGCATGGACTCTCCCTTTATTTGAAAGATGCACAGGCTTTACTTGTCTCTGAGCTGCCTTGGGCCCAACTACTGCTATCACGATGGGTAAGAAGTCTAGGATCACCCCAGATGCCTCTCCCCTTCTCCAGGGTCAAAGGAGAGCCCCTGGGGTGGAGGTGGGTGGGGCTGTGGCTGTGCACAAAGAGCTGCTCAGGCCCTGGGGGACGCCCTGTGTGGCCACCCAACACTGCTGCTGGTTATAGTCTGCCACCACCTGCCTGGCCCTGTGGGCACACCCACATGGGGCTACTGCCTGGCCTTGGTCTCAGCCACTGGGGCCTACCAGGAGCCGGAACACTCACACCCCCACTCAGCCCGGGAGGGAGGCTCTGCTGCCTTGGAGGCACCATTTCCACAAGCTGCCACCTCTGAGAACCTCCTCTGTCCAGGCTCTGGGCTCCAACAACCTCCTGGGTTTTGGTCGCTCCCCACTCCAAAACACCAACTGTATTGGGCCTGGGGAGAGTCACCAACGCCTCCACAGAAATCATTCCTTGCATCTTAGCTATGAAGACCCCCTCAACTGCCTCTCAGAGATCTTCTGCACCCCCTTCTCTGGCCAGAGTACTGTCTCCACCACTGCCGTGCTGGCATGACCTCCGGAAATCCAGAAGAGTCTACCTGCCTGGAGGCTGGGAGGTCGTCCAGGCTGTTCCTCTCTCTAGTCCAGATTGTGCTTCCTGGTCTCAAGGTGGAAACTTTCAATATTTCATGGTTAAGTGTGATGTTTGCAGTAGGATTTTTTTGTGATACCCTTTATCTAATAAGAAATTCCCTTCTATTCCCAGCTTATGTAGAGTTTCCATTATGAATAGGTGTTGGATTTTACCAAATGCTTTTTCTCCATCCAGTGAGATAACTATAGGATTTCCTTCTTTATTTTATTAATGTGGTGAATCACATTGTCCTTTTGAATGTTAAATCAACTTTGTATTCCTGGGATACCTTTTTATATACCATGGATTTGGTTGGCTAATATTTTGTTTGAGATACTTACACCTATGTTTATGAGAATGATTTACCTGTAATTTTACTTTTTTGTAATGATCTTGTCAGGTTTGGTATCAAAGTTATGCTTGCTTCATGATAAATTGGGCAATATTTCCTTGTTTTCTGTTATCTAGAGGATTTTGTATAAGATCAGTGTTATTTCTACCTTAAATATTTGGAAGAGTCCACTGGTGAAGCCATCTGAACCTGGAGTTTTCTTTATAGGAAGGTTTTTTAATTATATACTTAATAGATACAAGATTATTCAGATTTTCTGTTTCTTCCCATGTCAGTTTTGAAAAGTCATTTTGGAGGAGGATTTGTCAATTTCATCTAAATTTCCAAATTAACTGGCATAAATTTGTCCATAAAATCCTCTTTCCTTCTTTTCAGTTGTCCACAGGACCTTTAGCACCACCCCTGTTGCATTCCCGCTGGTGGTAATTTGTGACTTTATCTTGTTGACCATGTGTAGAGCTATTGAGAATCACCCTTCAGAAATGAAGTACTCATTCTCCCAGCTACTGAGAGTTCAGGCGGCAGACAGCCCCGGACTGTCAGCCTCCTCTGAGAATTGCCTTGGCTGAAGAGACTCACCTCATCCAAGGTCATGCACCCTCACCAGGGTGGCCTGCAGGCCATGACCGATCAATATAGGACGTAAAGTTCTGGCCCCTGGCGCCAACTTAGGACAATTCATAAGAGTCATTTCAGCTTCAGACTTGCCTGGATGTTGGGCTGAGGCCTCTTTTGAGACTGAATGACAGCTCAACCGCTCCCTCTGCCCAATCCTGCTTTCTTCTTGGCTCTTTCCCTCCCCAACTGTGGCTCCCAAGAGCACCCCTAATGCATCTCCACATGCTAATCCTCATCTCAGAATCCACTTCCAGGGAACCCAACCTGCTATCAAGTTTATTACTCATTTCAAAAAAAAAAACAAACAAACTTTAGCTTTGTCCATCACCTCTAATTGTAAATTTATTTTCTATTTCATTAATTTCTGCTATTATATTTATTATCTCTTTTCTTTTCCTTTTTTCATTTAATTTGTTGTTTTTTTCAACTTGAGATGGATGCTTAGCTCATTAATTTAAAATTTTTTAAATTATGGTAAAATATATATAACATAGAATGTACGATTTTAACCATTGTTAAGTGTACAGTTCAGTAGCATTAAGCAATGTTGACATTGTTGTGCACCCATCACCACCATCCATCCAAAGAAATCATCTTGCAAAACTAAAACTCTGTACCTG
This sequence comes from Diceros bicornis minor, assembly GCF_020826845.1. NCBI lineage: Eukaryota > Metazoa > Chordata > Mammalia > Perissodactyla > Rhinocerotidae > Diceros > Diceros bicornis. The sequence goes on from NC_080744.1 coordinate 80,096,817, forward strand.
TTAAACAACAACTCCTCATCCTCCCTCCTGCTGGCATAAATTTGCCAACACTCCTCCCTCCCTCCCTCCAACCTGCCAGGTTCCCCCTGGCAACTGCCATACTACTTTCTATCTCTATAAATTTGACTACTCTAGGTACCTTACATAAGTGGAATTATCCAGTATTTGTCCCTGGCCATTAATTTTTAGGCTTTTTACTTCTCTAACATATCTATTTCAGTATAACTTTAGTTGCATCTCATAGCTTTTGTTCTGTCATATATTAATTATCCTTCAGTTCAAAATATTTTCTAATTTTCATTGTGAGCTTCTCTTTGACCTATGGGTTATTTAGAAGCATATTACCTAATGTAAAACTGTTTGGGGATTTCTAGTTATTGATTTCTGGCTTACTTTGTGGTTAGAGAATACACTCAGCGTGATTTCAGTCATTGGAATTGTGTTGAGAATTTGTATCATGTCCCCAGAATATGGACAAATTCAGCTGATGTTCCATGTGCAATGAAAAAGAATGCACATTGTGCAATTTGGGGGTGCAGAGTTCTGCATATATCAATTAGATCATTTGTTAAACATGTTGTTTTAATTTTCTACATCCTTACTGATTTTCTTCAGTTTACTTGTTTTTTCTGTTACTAAGAGAGATGTGTTAATCTTCCAGTATATGGTGGATTCATCTGTTTCTTTCATTTTAGTTCTGTTAATTTTTGCTTCACAATTTTGAGGCTAATTTAGAATTGTTGTATCTTCCTGGTAGATTGATCTTTCATCATTATGAAAGTCTCCCCAAAACATTATTATTATTGTTTTGCACAGCCTTCATTTACCCACATTCTTTCTGTGTCTTCTCGTTCTTCCCTGCATCTCTCTTCTTTCATTGGGGATCATTTTGTTTCTGCCTAAAGAACTCTTAATAGTTCCTTAAATGTAAGTGCTCTGGTAAAAAATTCTCTTAGTTTTCACTTGTCTGAAAGTGTCTTCATGTCACCTTCACTTTTGAAGGATATTCTTGCTGGACCTAGAATTCTAGGTTGAAAGAAATTTACTTTCAGTACTTTGAAGATATAGTTATGCTGTCCACTGGCTTTCATTGATTAATTTGAAAGAAATATGGCTTTTTTCTATGGTTGCTTCTAGGATCTTCTCTTTAGTTTTCAGTAGTTTTACTAGGTTGTGTTTAGGTATGGTTTTCTTTTCATTTATACTGCTTAGGCTTTATAGCTCTTAAATATGTGGCTTTCTGTCTTTCCTCATTTTTGGACAATTCTCAGCCATCGTGTCTTCAAATATTACTTCATGCTCCCATTATCTCTTCTCTTTCTGCAACTCTAATTATGTATATTTTTCTTTAATTCTTTTCTGTATTTTTCATTTTTTTTTCCTCTTCTTGCTCAGTCTCTCTATTTTTCTAACCTATCTTCACACTCACATTTTTCTTCAGCTCTGTCTAATCTTTCGTTAAACTTAACCAGTGCATTAATTTTAGCTACCGTATTTTTAGTTTCTAAAATTTTCATTTATTGCTTCTAGGCTGTTACTGAATATATTCATCTCATCATTTAATTTCTGGAACATATTAATCTCCATTATTTTAAAGTGTTTAAAAGCCCGACCACACCAATATCAGAATCTTCAGTGGGTCTGTTTCTATTGTCCATTTTTTTCTCTTGGTGCAACCTTGTCATTTTTCAGATCTGGTTATTTTAGATTGAATGTTGAACATTGTGCATGACAATTGCAGAGAACATTCGAGGCCATAGGGTGATATCTTTCTCCAGAGAAGATTTGCTTTGCTTCCGACAAGCATCAAGGAAGGGGCAGATCACCTAATCTAATGAGGGACTGGGTTGGTTTGAGGCTGGGCTTCAGTATTACTCCTACGGTATACTGAGGGTGACCAGCCATCCCAGTCTGCCTTGGACTGAGAGGTTTCCTGGGGCAGGGGACTTTCAGTGCTAAAGCCGGGATGTCTCAGACAAACCAGGATGGTTGGTCACCCTCAGTAGCTCGTCAGAGCTCCAAAATGAAAGCCTGTCTACCTGGACTCCTTCTTTGCGTACCTTCTACTGCATATTTTGTCCCCCTGTCCTCTGAGACTGCCAATAGTTCTGCCCAATTTTTCAGCTTCTCAGTGACTGCTTGTTGAACAGATTTTCAACCTCTCAGCCACAGCTTGTGAACTGGCAAATGCCTCAAAAGAGAAAGAGGCCCCATATGTCAGGCTTATCCTGCTCTGCAGGATCTTGACCTCTCAGATCCTCACTGTCCTGGGGTTTCTCCAATGCCTTCAAGCAGGTGTTTTACATATTTTTGTCCAGCTTTTCTAGCTGTTCTTGATGGGAGGCTTGGTCTGAATCAAGCTACTCCAACACTGTTGGAAGTATAAATTGGTTTGCATATTTTTAAGGCTTTTGAAAAATATTGCCAAAATGTCTTCCAGAAAGGTGGCAGCAATCTTTGCTCTTAGTTGTGGACAAGAAAGCTCATTTCTCCACATCTCACCAAGGTACTAAAGATACCTTATCTTTGTATCTTTGCAAATATGCTACTTTTAGAATGGCATGGAGTTTAAATTTGTACCTTTCTTTGACCCATCATGAGGTGGAGTCTTATTTCTTATTCTTACTAGCCATTTGTATTTACTCAACAGAACATTTTTAGTGTAAACCTTCATTTGGGCCATATATATTGAACATTGCAGAACAGATCTGAAGGATGGAAATTGGAAAGCTATTGATGAGTTTACAGACAGCAATCCCTTTGTCACAAGTGCACCCAGTGACCTGATCAATTAAAACATTTCCAAACCATCAGTGTTCACTCTTTATTAAAGACTCCAACGTCAGTGTCCCTACTGACGGGAGCCATTTCATATTTAAGCCTACTGGGCTCAGTGAAATCCTGACCACAAAGACTGAGTCCTGATAGGAGGGGGTGCCGGATTCTGAAGGGTCAAGGGCCCTGTAATAAATGCAGTGATAAAGGAAAAAGCGGGGTCAATGCTCAAAATCCTGTGAAGAAGAGAAATGACCCAGGCTCAGAGTGGGCAGGCATTCTTGTTTCCACTGTTCTTTCTGTTTCATTGACCATCATCACAATGGGCAAAGGAGAGAGTTGCTTTTGCAGGAAGGTTATTTTGACCCTGACTGCATCCCGTGCCAAGCCATCCATTTGGGATACACTGTCTCAGCAGCCCCATTCTCTCACAGTCCCTCTCGTGCAAAGGGTACATAGGCAGCACCTTCTGCAGAACGAGTTTGTGTCTGGGCTTATTTTAGCTGTTTGCTTTCTAAATAATTCCCTTGGCGTGTGCCAAAGCAGCTGTACGTGGGCATTTAATTAGTAATGTTTAAAATAAGGGAGTGGGTCAAAGCATTCTTAGTTCAGGAGGGGAGAAAGAAATCTTGCTGTTCTCCTCAATCCCGCAGCAATTCTCTTTGGGCTCCCTTGTGGTCACGAAGGCGGCGGTTCTGGAGCCAGATTCAGGCTTCCCACAATGGGAGGTTCAAAGAGGGATTTTCACAGTTAATGACCCCCCAGGTAGCCCCCAAACGTTTATCCAGTAAATGTGTAATTGGGAGTTCCTGCTTGGGGACTGGAGTCTCTGTGACAAGAACTTGAAGACCAACCTCCCACTGGTTCTAAATGGGCTTTTATAGCTGAATGAGACTCCAGATACAGGGCGTTTTTCAAAGGCTTTATACAGCAATTAATGGCTGCAAGCAAATACCCAAACCTCAGATCCTGACGGAGTGCCAAATTCTTCACTGCTAGTAGAGCCGAACAGCAGTGTTTGTTCTCTTAAGGCGCTCTAAACAGGGAATATTTTACAGCCATAAATAACTGTGCCTTTTTTTGGTGGGGGGGACAGGTGAGCCACAGCAAGATATTTTTTTAAGAAAAAGAACAGTAAACTTATTATGCCTCAAGAAATTTCCAAGGATGTCCCATATATTCCTTGCAGGAAATACCCTGTAATTTTCCTGACTTTCATGCCAATTTTCCTTACTTTTATTTTAATGAATGAGGCTTGCAGCCATCCCATGTTAGCGCTCGTCTCTTTAACATTTTTTCCATATTGTTATTCGGAGACTGGCTTTCCCTGCAAACTCTTTTCCACCCACATATATGGTTGGTTGAAACTGGCCATCCAGATGGTCTCTATGGGCAGGGGGGTCCGTGACACAGGGGAGCAGGCCTCTGGCCACAGCAGCTGAGACGTGTAGGGCAGCACAGACTCCCACGGGTCACTGGCCGAAGTCACATGGACGGGCGTGGTGGGGAGGGGGGATGGCATCAGACCCTCAGAGTCTTTGTTGTTAAATAAGGCTCTCCTGTTATCCTGTCAGGAAGCAGAGAGTGTTCTGTGTCACCCATTCTTTCCCTGCATGACGGCCACTTAGGAGCACAGGCAGTGCAGAGGGAGGTGGCGTGGATAGATGAGCAGTGAAACCTGCGTGCTTGAGGAGGTGGCCGTGGGACTCCAGGGCAGTGACACATTCATACAAACTGAGAACAAATCCTTCAGGCTTCGGGCGCTCTGTGGAAAACTCTCTCTAAAGCGAAGCCCTCCCTGTTTTCCAGGGCAATGAATGTAAACATGAGCTTCTTCCAGGACTGAATCTTCTGATCTTCAGGTCATTGTTCTAATCCTCCATCCCTGTTGAAAACCAAAGACTGCTGGCTTGACTGCTGGGGGTTCCTGGGGAAAAGTCTACCCAGGACCACTTGAAAACAAAAAGTCCACTTGTCGTGACCTCTAAACCTTTTACTTTTCTGAGCAAAATAAGAAACAGCAAGCACTAAGCTCTGGGGGGTGTGGAGTCTTTGGCGTGTGGGCTCAGGGCCCCCTCCTCCGCACGCCGCTTCCTTGCTTCCCCTGCCTCAGCCTCCTCATCTGTGGAAGGACGATAGGAGCTCTGACCTCATGGTGAGGAGTAAGTAAACCCTAGGAAAACGGCCCTGCATGCCATACGTGCTCAATAAATGTTAGCTGTTGCTAGTATTTTACTTCATCAGATAAGAGTAAGGAACATAACACTTGATGTGATAAATGGTTCAGAGGAGGGAAGCTGAAGGAGAAAGGATGGGAGCACATGTGGAGGCAGGACCAACACGGAGGAGATGGCGAGATGGGACCAGGAGGCTCCCCCATGAGCAGGAGGGAGGTGCGAGAAGGGCCAGTCCTTCCTGCCCGCGGGTTCCGGAGTCTTCACTCAGGCCCATCTCTCTCCACCTCTCCCACCAACACCTGCCCTTCCAGTCCTAACCCGTTCTGTCCTCCTGCCCCAGATGTGGCAAGGTTGCCCCCCGAGGCCCTTCACTTTCATGGGCAGAGTTCTTCCAGAACCCACCTGGACTGGTCTGGCAGATGTTTGCCTCAGCCCTGGCTGCAGGCTCAGGGGAGGCTCTCCTGTGCAGGGCTCTGGCAGGGGGACCCATCTCACAGTTATATGTGAGTCTGGGGGGTGGAGGGTGCTTTCTACATGGCGCATGGGCTGGAGGAGAAGGGCTGGCACAGTCCCCTCAGTCCCACCTGAGGCCAGAGCCATCCCCCTCTGAACACCCATCTTCTCCCAGACACACTCCAGATGCAGACATTCCCTGTCCTGGGCACTGGCTGGGGAGGGGGTTGCACTTAGAGAGAAGACTGCTTCCCACTCAGGACAAGGAGCAGAGTATGGGCAAGGCCAGCAACAACCAGAGCCTCCTGCCCCCTGCACCCCTCCCCTCCTCTGGGCTGCAGACTGCAACCCCCAAACTAGGCATTTGCTCAAATTGGTCTCCCCAGCCCAGGACACTGGTTTTGGGTGCTGGGCAGGGCAGAGGAAGAGGGGGGAAGGGGTATGGTGTGGACAGGGGTTAGGTGAGGTCCTTCAGCCTCAGGCAGGGGAAAGGGTTGGAATGAGGGGTCTGGGCCATGTGTGCGGACAGTGACATGGTCAGGCCCCGGGGCTGACAGCCGCGGAGCAGGACGCTTTTGCTGGGGGCGTGGTGGGGGCGTGCTGTGCACACCTCTTCCTGGATAGAGCACACCCCTGGGCATTCAGGCAAAGGCCCAGTGCCCGGGAGAAGGAGGGGGGCCAGGGGGATTGGGGAGGTGCCTGGAGGAGAAGTGGGACCTGAAGGGGGCCTGAGGATGTGTGTGCAGGGAAGCAGCAAGGGAAGAAAGGAGGCCCAGACAAACCAGAACTTGGCTGCCGGCCTCAGCCTACGTTGCACTGGCCCCAGGGGTGCACTGTGCCATCCCCCACAGCGTGCTCCTCCTCCTTCCTGCCCATGGAGACCTGGTCTCTGTGGGTGGCCCCCTCACACTCTTTCCAGAGGCCTGAGAACCTTGGCCAGAGGCTCCTCACGCCCCTCCGTGTTTCTGTCTGTAGGATTTAATGGGGCAATCCGCATGTGGCATGGAGCCCTTTAGGGCTTTGGTGGCTGTGTGTTATTTGTTGCCGTGTCACCAACACCCACCCTGGAGCCTGGGTCACTCACCATCCCCCTGAACAAGGGTGGCGTGAGCCCTGCCAGGCTGCGGGCTCTGAGCCGAGTGGGCAGGCAGCAGCCCCGGCCAGCAGGTTCTGGTCCCTGCCAAGCTGACATCCTAGAGGGGAGGCGGGCGATAGCAGACAGGTAGAACAGATCATTTCAGAGTGTGGGTAGAGCCACGAGAACAGTAAACAGAAGAATAAACAGGACTATGGGTGGGAGGGCTTGGGGGGGGCGGTCCACTATGGCCTGAGCTGTCAGGCATGGCTTCTCTGACGAGTGGGCAGTTGAGCTAAGACTGGCATGGTGAGAAGGTGGAGAAGGTGCTCTATAAATGGATGCAAGGGGCTTGATGACAATGGGCAGGAATTGGAGCCTTAGCCCTTTTGCATGGAAATCTCCTTCTCCTCTGGGAACCCGCCAGATGCTCCCACACAAGGGCTAGCCAGCATCCTGGTCCAAGATGCAAAGGTCCCCATCAAAGGGGAAAGGCAGGTGTTCTCAGGAAGGGATGCTCGCATCCTGGAGAGCATCAGGAGCTTCAGACTACACTGAGCCCGGTGGTTGGTTGATGGGGACTGCAGCAGAGATGTGCACTGCTTTAGGCCTCACCCCTTCACTGGGGTTCCAGGTGGAGGAGGGAATACAAGGCCTTGCTTTCTTCCCCCTGAGGCTGCAGATCTGTCCCTGACAGGGAGGAGAGACTCCAAGAATGAGGTGTCAGCCTCATCAGGAGCCTCAGTGTCCCAGGCCACGCCCACAGGAGGGGCACACCAAATGTCACAGTTGACCCTGCACCAGCATGGACCACCCCCCCAAGTCTTCCCCTTGGGGAGAGGCCCAAGAGCATCTAGGTGGTCTTGCAGGCAGCCATCGGTGGGCTGCCCCCATCAGCCAATGCTCCAGCTGTCCCTGGAGCCCTTCTCTCTCCCCCTCCCTCCCCACTAGGCCAGCCCTGTTTTGGTCCACTCTGGTTTTCTAGTTTCTACTAGAGTACTAGTTTCTACTAGGTTGGAGTAGCACCACCACCCCAGATCCAGGCCTGCTTGGATCTGGACCCCCAGCCTCTGAGCTGGTCCTGGGTCCACAGTGACTTCCAGCTTCCCTGCTCCTCCGCGGGACCCCTCATGCCCCTTGCTCTCAGCAGGCCTGTGCTCCTGCCCCCAGGCTGGTCCTTAGGCCAGCTCCCAACAGCCTCCTGCCACAATTTTGCCCTCTTTGTTGGAGAGCCGTGACCCTCGGCCCTCTCCACCATTCTCCAGCCATCCTCCAGTGAACGGCACTCCCGGCAGCTGGCCGAGATGTGCGGGCGCCCGGAGATGGACATGCTAGTGAGGCTCCCTGTGAGACCTCACCAGCTTCCCCTGATCCCCCAGCATCATCCCTGCAGGCTACCTTCGGAGCCCTGGGGGAGGAAACCAGTAGTACAACAATCCTCCCGGACTCCATGTCTCATACGGGTGTTTAGATCAAGAACGAAGCCCACCTTGATTGGTTCAGTTTCTTTGCAGAGTCAGCCATAGAAAATAAATAATGAAGGGTAAAGAAGGAGGGAAAGAAAAGAAAGACTTGACGCCCCCATTTCTGCTGAAGTATGAACCATGAACAAAGAACTCTCCCTCAGTTAAACTTTGAACAAGCAGCTATTTTGAACCTTAAAATTGAAGATAGGGGATGCTCTAGGGGGATTGAGGAAATGGGAGTAGGGAAGGGGAAAGAAATGGCTTGCAACACCGCCCTGGTTTAGAGATAAAGGGCGAGGGTCCCTCTGGCCCTTGCTTCCCCTGCAAGGCAGTATCTTGACGTTATTATTCCATGGCCAGGGATGTGTTGAACCCACCGTATTTGTGTTGAAGCCTGTGTCTCTCATCACCTGGCAATTTGCATTCCTAAAACTCAAAATGTGGGAGTTTATGAGAATATTTTAATACTGTTCTTAGATGCAGCGTTTGAGGCTAGGCCCCTTAATTAACTTGATTTTCGGAAGGTGTTTCGAGAGGAAAAGTTTAGCCAGGAATGCAGTACTGGCCCAGCAGGAGCCCTTCCCACCTCCTGCACGCACACACACGTGCACACAGTCCCCTCCATCGAAGGCCGACCGTTGTCCAACAACCACAGGTGCAGAAGCCGCTCCTGCTGGAGCAGAGGCTACAGCAGCTCCCCCTGCCTGAGCTCTTTCTGCCCTTCTCGGCTTTTCCACAGACTCGCCCCGGTGGCAGGAGGGCAGCAGAGCACTGGCTGACCTGGCACAGCACATTTGAATATACGCTGTAGTCTTGTTTCCATGTGAGGAATTCATTTGTATTGTTTTATTTTCATAACATGAATAATACCAGCTATTATAGCAACATTAGAAAATATGAGGGGCCTGGCCCCGTGGCACAACAGTTAAGTTCACACGTTCTGCTTCAGCGGCCCAGGGTTCACGGGTTCGGATCCTGAGCACGGAGCTTTGGGGAGAAAAAAGTAAAAAAAAAAAAAAAAAAAAATGGACACTGTAGTGTTTAAAAAAAAAAAAAGAAAATATGGGAAAACGATAAATGAATAGCAGCTCTAATCCCTGTCTTCAGATATTCAGAAATTTCCTCCAGTTATACACACATACACACGACATACATTTCTAGTTATGATGGCTTCTACCATGGTCTGAATGTTTGTGTCCCCTCGAATTCATATGTTGAAACCTAATCCCCAATTAGATTTGCTAGGAAGTGGGGCCTTTGGGAGGTGATTAGGTCATGCAGGTGGAGCCCTCATGAATGAGATTAGTGTCCTTATCAAAAAGACCACAGAGTGTTCCCTCACCTCTTCCACCATAGGAAGACGCAGCGAGAAGGTGCCATCTGTGAACCAGGAAGCTCTCACCAGACACTGAATCTGCCAGCATCTTGACCTTGAACTTCCCAGCCTCCAGAAATGTAAGGAATAAATGTTGTTTATAAGCCACCCAGTTTATGGTGTTTTGTTATAGCAGCCTGAACAGACCAAAACAGCTTCAGAAAAAATTACCCCCAACACTGAGTGGTATAAAACTGCCATTTATTATTCTGTGGGTCAGGAAAGGAATTTGGATTGGGCACAGAGGGAACGGCTCACCTCTGCTCCGTGATATCTGGGGCCTCAGCTGGGAGGCAGGAAAGCTGGGGCCTGGAAAGTCATCTGAAGGCTCATTCCCTCACATGGCCAGAGACTGATGCTGGCCGTCAGTGGCTGTTGTCGGCCTCTTCAAGTGGCCAAGGCTTCCTCACAACGTGGTAGCTGGGTTCTGAGGACGCGTGCCTTGAGAGATGGAGAGAGCCAGGCAGGAACAGCTTTCCTGATCTAGCCTCAGGAGTGATACGGCATCACTTCCACCACACCCTATTAGTGGAAGCAGTTACGAAGGCCTGCCAGGTTCAAGGACAGGGGAGACAGACTCCACTTCTGGATGGAGTTCTGGAAGAACCTGCCTGCTAAGTGCACCATTGGTCTTGACCCACCTCATAAACACAGCTGGATACCTTCACCCCAGCCCCAGCCTTCTTGGGGGGCCTCTATGGGGCAACCATACGGCACTGATTATGAGCGGAGAGGGGCCCCCTCAGAGGCCATGTGGGTTGACCATCCTCGGGCTGGCCCAAATCACTTGGAAGGAAGATTTATTTCTCTGTCACCACGTTAACATCTATGTATGAACAACATGCCCCAGAGGCTGAACATATGCATTTACCTTGTATTCTGCTCATCCCTTTTTCACACACGCTCCCCTATGTTTCTCTGCTTTCTTATGGTGGATGGCATTTTCCACCTGTCTGCATCACTTTCAGATGCTTACGCTGAAATATACTTTGTAATTAAGTGGCAGCGTCTTGCTCTATAGAGTCTCATCGTCTGAGAGCTCTGAGTGTTTTCTATGAGGTGTCATCTTATTTGTCCACAATCATCCGAGAAGAGGAAAGGGAGGAAAGGAGAGGACGTGAAGGAGAGGGAGAAAGAGGGGGAGGGTTGGGAGGAGGAAGAGACGACCATTGTTCTCATATTGCTAGGAGGGAAGTGCGGGTTTTTGGAGTTGTGTATCACCGCGTTGGGTTTACAAATAAAGACACCAGAGGCCACTGGTACTCAAATACAGGATGCAGACTTTCTGTCTACAAGTCATTTTTTCTAAGGAAAATTAAATTCCAGAAATATTTGCACTGACAAAAAAAAAGTTTCTCTACATGTCTTCCATTTTTAGCTACATTCTTCTGTACTCTAATCTGTTCCTTTTTTGAAAGTTTAAACAGGAACGGAAGCTATCCACTAAATCCGAAGCCAAGATTAGAGAAAACATCATGTAAATGGAGACAACACGCTAAGCGGAAGACAGAAAAAATGGAGAGAAAGCCCCTTCCCTCCTTTCAATGGCACTGAAGGCCGCCCTAGAAGTCTACCTCCTGATCACCAAGCTCCCCTGGTGGGGGGAATGGAGGGGAGTTTAAGGAGAGCTGTCTCTACAGGTAGGGCCAGCATGAAAGGGAGGCCCAGGTGATAACTCTAGGATGGAATGAGAGCGCCTCACCTGCCGGGATGTTCCAGGGGCAACAAGTAGCAGGTGAGAGAGTGAGTCTGCGGGTTTTAATCCTGACCCCAGCCCTTGTAGACTTGCAAGAAGGGCATCAGCAGGCAGCGCCTTGTAGAAACATAGAGCAATTGAGCCCAATTACCTTCCCGGGCTGGGACTAACAGCAGGGGAGAATGCCTTTGGGATCCAGGGACTAGAGCAGCCGCTTTTGCATTGTCCCATCTAGGGCACCTGCTGTCAAGTGCGGGGCCACAGTGCCACCATGACAGGACACACCACCCCTTCCATCACCTCTGCCACACTGGGCAGTCACTGCATCCCTGTCCCCTGCCACACACCAAGGGGCCACCTCCCTGCAGGAGACACCTCAACGTAGGCACCACATGCCGTTTCATCCTTGACTCAGCACAGGAGAGGTTTGCTTGTGAGCCCCCAACTTGTCCCCCTCTGCCCAGTTATAGGACGGCTCTGGGAAGGGTCCGTCGTGGGCAGGCAGCACGCAGGAAAGGACAGAGCTGGACGAGAACTGGAAGATCGGATGCTAGGCCTGGACCCTCTGCTCAGAGTGCAGGCCCACAGGCTCTGCCTCCTCTTCTTTGGCTGGAGACACCATTTGCCCTCCTGGTGGAGCCAGTGCCCTCCCTTGGCCCCAGATCCCACTTCTTTTGGCTGCTTGAGGACATCCCTCCATCAGGCCACCCTCTCCACCCCCAGCAATTTTTAACTCCCTCCTGGATCATGTCCAGCAGCTAGAAACACAAGGTTACTTCTCTTTTCTCATGTCTTAAAGACCAACGTCAAACAAAAAATCCTCCCTTGACTCACTTTCCCTTCCAGGTACTGCCCCACTTCTCTTTTTCCCTTTCCAGAAAATTCCTTGACAAATCGTCTACACCCGCTGTCTCCAATTCCTCTTCTTCTATTCTCTCTAGAAGGCAGTCCAGCTTTCACCCCCTGCACTCCACCAAACGGCTCTGGGCAAGGTGGGTGCTGTCCCCACACTGCGAACCCACCACCAGTCCCAACCTCTTGCTGTTCTCTGACAGCACTGGGCCCAGTGGATCCTTCTCTCCCCAAGCGCTTTCTTCTCGGCCCTCACCTGACTTTCCTTCCCCGCCCCCACTGCTGGTCCCCCTCATCTCCTCAGCGGGGGCCCAGGGCTCAGTCTCGAGCTTCTTCCCTTTTTGGTCAGCACTTCCTCCCTTGGAAAGCCCATCGGGTCTCCTGGCCTTAAATGTCAAGTATGGCTAATGACCCCTGAGTGTATGTCTCCCGCCGGCCTCTCCTCCTACACGCCCTGGGTGGCTCAGATCTCCAGCACAATGTCTAAAAGTGACTTGAACCCAGCGTGTCCAGAACTGACCCTCCACAGTGTCCCCGCTCCTCCTCGATCTTACCCATCCCAAGAAACGGCAGTTCCCGGCGCACAGGCTACATATTTGAGTTTTCTCAGCTCCCCTTCTCTCGTACCTTGTTACTCCGAAGTGCACCCACTGTGGGACCACGTTTCCACCATCACTGCCACTACGCTGGTCCCTGTCATCACCGCCTCCTGCCTGGATTACCTCCACCTCGCCTCCACGTGTCCTGTGTGCCCTGCAGTCTCACCTAAACACAGAGGCTGACGTATCCCACTGCTGTTCCACATCCTCCACAGCTCCCCGGCTCATGCAGAGACAGAGTCAGAGCCCATGTGATGGTGGGTGGCCAACCTGACCCGCCCTACTGCCCCAGTGATGTCATCTCCCCTGCCCCCCAACCTCCATGGCCTCCTGGCTCTTCCCCACCTCAGGGCCCTGCTGTCCCTTTCAGGGCTCCCTGCCTCATTTTCTTCAGCGTCTACTCAGATTTCACCACCTTGGAGGGCCCCCTACCACCTACCTGCCAGCCTATTTAAATTGCAACTTCCCCAGGGCACACTTCCTGTCCTCTTTTCCTGCTTCATTTTCCTCCATATCACATATCTCCCTCTGTGTGTATTTTATTTAAGTGTCCTGTTTATGTCTGCCTCTCCCACAGAGTGTGACAGAATGTCCACTCCATGAAAACAAGGTGTGTGTCTGTTCCGTCCAGCCCTGAAACCTCAGGGCCCAGATTGGAGCTGACACAAAGCGGCTCTCTGGGCAATTGAGTGGACAACCCAGAACCAGCGTCCCACTCCAGCGTCGCCGTGCCCTCAGCCGGCTGGGGGACCTGCGCCAGAGCTGCTTGTCTCTGGATGGTTACAGGGCAGCACATGTAGAAGAGCACAGCGCAACTCAGGGTGGATCCAGTGAAGAGCAAAAGTACAAAGTGTGCAGAGCTCTCGAGTCCCACACGAAACCGTCCACAGTGAAGCCCACGAGGAAGGCCAGGCAGCATCGAAGAGGAAAGAACATACAAAAATGACGGATGGCCCAATAAGCACTTCCAAAGAATGGTTTAGAAGAGACAGCATTCAAAGAGGCCCTTGGGGAAATGGTGAGCCCTCTGGCTTGTGGGAGACTGAGCCTCTTCCTAGTCAGGGAGCAGAAGCCAAACAGGAAGTGAAGGACACCACGGAGCTCAGCTGGGGGAAGCACTGGGACCACGGCCCTCCTAACACTGGCTGTGGCAGGTCACTTAACCTCTCAGCGCCTCAGTTTTCTTACCTGTAAAGTGGGGGTAGTAATGGTGTTTGTCCCATATGATTGTTGGTTAAATTAGTATATATATATGCATATATGGGCTCTGACTCTGTCTCTGCATTAAATTAGTATATATATATATATATATATAGAAGTAAATACACACATGTATATACATATATATGTATACATATACTATAGATCTATCTATCTATATACAGTCATGCATTGCTTAACATCGGGGATACATTCTGAGAAATGCGTTGTTAGGCAATTTCATAGTTTTGCAAACATCACAAAATGTACTTACACAAACCTAGATGGTACAGCCTACTACACACTTAGGCTGTATGTTATATATATGTTATGGGACCACTGTCATATATGCAGTCCACAGTTGATTGAAATGTTGTTACGTGGCGCATGACTGTATATATATATCTACATCTGTAGTTTAGAACAGTGCCTGGCATGTAGTGAATGCCATAGAAGTATATGCTATGTACAAGCGTATAAGATTATGCCAAAAAACTAATTAACAATAGATTTCTTCCTCTTTCATTCTAAGAAGTAGCTCGTATTGGGTTAATTTTGTTTAAGTATAGGACAAAATGAACTTTCCATTTATGAATCTTTATACATTTTCACAATTGTTTTCATTTTCTAAGAAGATTCCAGTCAAGCCCTTTTTTTTCACTATTGACTGTAAATGTGACCTACCTTCAAGTGTATTCATGTTAGGTGACTTTATCCAGGTCCACTCATCCTTCCTCCAGGTGAGTTGAGACTGATGGGGGAAGGGTGTTCTCAGAGAGGGCAGAGCCAGGGATAGGGGAATGATGAGGCCCAGTTTACGGGAGGTCCTCGAATGAGTGCTGAAGGTGGGTTCAGCGGGGAGTCCATCCACCATTTCATTCATTTATTCATCCAACTATGTTTATGTTCATCCCCCATGGGCTTCGAATCCAGTTGGACTTGGTGGAGGGCACAAGGATGGACAACAGGCTTCTGGGTCCAGACAAGATGGCGAACAAACAGGGGCTGCCCTTGCTCCCACCAGCATCAACCTTGGAGACCCTTCAGGAGAGGGAGGGAACACAAAAGTCCTGGGGAGACCCAAGGCTGATGGGAACTGTTGGGGGAGGTGATGGGGGTGCTGAGGGGCGGGCACGGCCTCCAGGGCAGAAGGCACAGGGCAGACGGTGGGGGGCAGCAGGGGAGGGAGAAGGGCGGGCAGAGCTCGGAAGCTCTGTTTCTCTCTGCCCTACTTTGCCTTGAGGGCAGAGCCCAGCAGCCCAGCCCGGCAGCCTTGTGTAGGGGAAGGCCCATCAGGGCCCAGTCCTGCTGGGTGAGGAGTTGATGGAAGCCGGGCTCTGTCAGATCAGCCTTCCTCAACACCCAATCCCTCCCTCCCCTCTCTGCTCCGGCCGACTGGTGGGCTGTTCCCTCCCAGGGGCAGTGACATCTAGGAGTTTAAGGAAAATTCTGGTGGAGCAACAGCAAATACGTGCGGTCAGCAGTAATTCTGTGGTCTTAGAGCTCATCCCTTCCTCTTGTCAACACCTCCAGGAGGGACACAGACACCCAGACGGATCAGGGCCTGAGCATCCGCTCCTCCCTCATTACCTGTCCCCAAACAAGATGATGACACCCATAAGAGAACAGGAGCCCACAGACAAAGGCAAATAGAAATCCAAGAGGGACAGCATCTCTCATATGGAGGCTACGCACTGAACCACAGTCACCCCATGCAGCAGAATTCTCAGGCAGATCTGGAATTTAAAATAACTGTAATAAATATTCTCAGCCAACAGAGGGTATTAATAACATAAAGCAGAAACGAGGAGTCATAAGAAGAACCAGAGGGTGGAAAATACAAACATGGAAAGAAGGGTAATGATAGATGAGACCTGCACACAGATGTTTTTGCAGAACCATTTGCGGTGGGGAGGGGCTGGCATCTGTGGGCATCTGTGACGGGAGAAGGGGTATGCCACCTGTGGAGGGCACACCTGGGATTCTAGGTTCCTGTTAGAAGCAAAGGCCTAGATGTGCATACAGAACAGGAATTAATCCAAAAGTCATAGTGCTGAGTGAAAGTAAGAAACCAAACAAGGCCAATAAAGTAATACAACTTATGTAAATTAAAAATGCAAAACAATAATGTATGTCAGCAGATGAGTGGACCAAAATGTAGTCTATCCATAAATGGTATATTATTTGGCCCTGAAAAGGAAGGAAATTCTGACACCTGCTACAACACGGATTAATCTTAAGACATGGTGATAAGTGAAACAAGCCAGGCACAAAAGGCCAAATCTTGTATGATTCCACTCATATGAGGTTCCTAGAGCACTCAAATTCATAGAGGCAAAAGGTAGAATGGTGGTTGCCAGGGGCTGGGGGAGGGGCGCCAGGAGTTAGTGTCTGATGGGCGCAGAGTTTCAGTTTGGGAAGATAAGAGTTCTAGAGATGGATAGTGGTGATGGGTGCTCAACAGTGTGAATGTACTTATTGCCACTGAACTGTACACTTAAGAGTGGTTAAAATTGATGGATTTTATGTTAGGTATATTTTACCACAATAAAAAAATAAAATTTTAAAAAATCTAATAAAGATAAACAATAAAAAATCTCAATACTGTTGAGTTCATAATATATGAACACATACAGATAAAGGACACACATTAAACATAGCAGGATGTTGAGGTCACAAAAGGGAATAAACAAACAAAGGGGCCAAAGAACCGCAATGCAGGGCAGACGGTGACCCTTCGCCGGGGCCAGAGAGCGGCACTCTTGTCCTCGCCAAGAAGTGAGCAGCCGGCCGGTGGGCGGGCAGGATCATGCAGGACGAGAATCCCTGACCGGCAGCCTCGTGGATGGAGGATGCGGGCGGCTCCCACAGCCACAGCACACCCGCCGGCCCTTTCAAGCCCCAGCCCCCACAAATGCCTTTCCTGCTGCCCTTCTCCTCTGCGTGGCCTGGCAGCTTCGAGCCCAAACACCAGCTGCATGTGAAGCTCAACCCAGGCTCGCAGGCCACCCGGCCACACCTGCTCCCACCCCGCGGCCACGGCCCCGCACACTCCTCCCCGCTGCCTGGAGGCTCGCAGCGGGCTCATGCGGGCAGTGGGGGCTCAGTGCGCTTCTGTGCGGTGAGAATGAATGATGAGAAAAGAGAAGGGGAGACCTCCCTTGACCTAGAAGAATGACAGGATGTTTTCCATTTGGGGAACCCCAATTGATGACGGGATAAACCTCACTCCAAAATTCAGAAGCATAAGAATGGCCACTTTCTCTATTTTTCAATGCCTGAACTTGGTTTTTATTTTAAACCTTGCTTCTGCCTGGTAAGGGAGGCTTAATCTCAGCCAACGCAGGGTCTCAAGCTTTCCGGCCACCGAACCCCCTCCTCATGCCTCCTCTGTCACAGTGCTCTGCTGCACAAGGGTCAGCGGGGACAGAGTCGCCCTGTAACCACCGAGAGTGTGCTGAGTCACTCAACTAAGTGTGAGGACGGCGGCTTCTGGGAGCTGTGCAGCCTGGCCTCCGCCCTGACTCGGCCTTCAGAAAAGGAAAGTGGAAAAGCCATTGGATAGAGTGGCTAAAACATGAGTCTGCTATAGCCCTTCCAGGCTTGCAATCCCATTTCTAACTCGCTGTGACAGACAGACAGAGGGTGCCACTCACCTTTCATGAGCATGCTGCTCATGCATTTGATTGATGTGTGCAATTTTTGGAACAACTGAGGCTGTCAGCATGCCCAGGTGGGAGGGAGTGGGAGGCAGTGCAGAGCAGGCCCCGCCTCTCACAGGCACAGAGGTCAGAAGCTGAGGTACATCTAGCGCCCGTGGAGGCTTTGAACAAGAGCTCTGCCAGGACAGGAGGGGTCCTCCCAACAGCAGTATACGGTTGAACAAGGATGATGCTGATCAGGGGTCCTGGCTGCCAAACAACTCTTGGTAATCATCGGGAGAGGCATTTACTAAAAGGAGACCAAGTGGCTGGAGAATCGCTTTGGGAAAACGGTCAGAAACCCAGAGGTGTTGAGTGGCCACAACCTCAGCCCAAGTCCCAGCCCGGTTAGGGCACAAATGTGGCTGCCCCTGCCAACTGGGGATGGAGGATGAACTCTGCAGTCTCCTGCTTGCTGGCATCCCTGACACGGCTGGCATCCTGCTGGGGCCTCTGCCGAGCCCTGCTCCCCCTTCCAGGGCTCAAGGAGAGCACATTTCCAGCCTTTTAGGTTTTCATAGAGAAAAGCAAGGTCTTACCTCCCACCAAGATGGCTGATTCTCCAAAAGTGAGAAGGCCGTTCTGATGCTGGACAACCATAAAATAAAATTCGTCCACAACAGTGACCAAGTGACTGCTCAGTGACCATGGCCTCTCTTTTGCTGAGGTAGAATAATTGCTGTCTGTTGTAGTTTTGATTTTTTTTACTCCCTTCAAGTGTTCCTTCAGATTTCTAGTTTTCAGAACTATGCTGTGAACACAGAAAAGGTTCTTCAAATACGTTAGACAGCCTTGTGCCAACTGTTCTCAGAATATAAAACTGCTTTGAAACCTGGGGCTAAATATCTACTCAAACATTGGATCTAATAAACTAAAAGTTATTTTAACAAGGATTAATGTGCAGGGCCCCAATTCTTGTACAGATTTGTCATAGTGGGACACTGTTCAGCATTTCATCTTCTATCATCAATGGCCAGGTGTGTAAGCAACTGTTTGAAGAGTTGTCCGTGGGTCAAGGTCAGCTGTGGTTTGGGCAGGATGGGCAGTGATAGGCTGGGAAGTGCCCAGGGTCGTGGGTCTACAGTTGGGCAATTTCACAATCAATGTCCTGGATGATGAAACAGAGAGCGTGCTTCTTAGAGTCACACCTGGTCTCCACCACAGCACCCTGGAGGCCAGCGGCAGAATTCAAGATGGGAGCACTCCTTGGTCCTGAACTGGAATTTTACAACCAGTTGAACCCAAGAACAATCCGTCTGGAGGGGCTCCATGAGGTCTATGTGGGAGGGTGTTGGAGATGACCGAGTGGTGGGAATATAGGCCCATGGGGAATAAAGCTTGAGGTAAGTGGATTATCCCTCACTCTTTGCCTGATTTATCCAGACTAGGTAAAGATGGCCAGGTTCACGGAGGTCTGGCACACAGAAGTGGAAGCTGTCATGAAAAAGACTCCTATTCTACAGTCCCTGAAAATAGGCTAGCTTGTCATCTCTGGGAAACTGTCTGTCTGGGGGGTCCCTGAAGACCCGAGTGTGAGCTGGAGGACTTTCAAGCAAACTTGTGATTCTTTTCACAAGTTACAGCCTCTCCACTTGCGAGCACCTGCCCCTGGCTGTCACATGAAGTCTGCAAGGAGTCCTTCTGGGTCAGTGCAGGGGGCCAGAAGGACAGCCCGCCAGGGGCTGCATGGCGCAGCTGCCCAAGCTAGGGGCTGGCTGACTAGCCAGGAGCCACCTCCCAGGCCCAGCTGCAGGGCTGGGTTTCCTGCAAACCACGATTCTGGAGCAGGGCAGCCAACACCATGATGCGTGTTTATGGTTTTTGCTGCACCCCAGGGAGAGCCACTGGCCTCCCTGCCCCTGTGGCCTGGTGGTGGAGTGGGCCCACGTGTAGAGCTGCTATGATCTAGAAACACGAGCAGCTGCTTGTCCCCTAGAGTCTCCCCCTAGCTGTGAGCAATCTGGATGTTTGTTAATCTCTCCCATAAACAGCTGTTTCCCAGTGACTGCCTAGCTTGTGTCAAATATTAACAAAGAGTTGTCTCCACAGCCGCTCACAGGGCATCTGCTTTAAATATTTAAGTAATTGCCCTTCTGTTCCTGTGACCGTTTAGCTCAAACTCCTCTTGCCTCCCTGGTCATTGGGTAGTGTGAAATGTCAAACATTTCTCCTCTCTCTACCTTTTCTTCACTCGCTGCTCACTCTCTCTCTTTCTCATTCTTCTTTCCCCCTCTTTCTCTCCCTCTCAGTGAATAGCGCTAAACAGCATGAACAGCAGCCTCTCTCACCTCCAGGAACACTGAGGGACATGTTGGGTTCCAGGGCATTCTGCTGCGAGGTTCTGTGAGGATGCCCCGGCTCCCAGGGAAGCAGATTGCCTTTCGGGGTTGACATCTCTCAGGCACTTGGTCAGATGTGGACAGCCAGGGCGCACCCCCTTCACTCTCTCCATTCTGGGTGTGCATGTGTGTGCGTGCGTGTGCGCTCCTGTGCTCCCGGGCCCAGTGAGTTGTGGAAATGCCGTGACTGTGGATACAGTCTACCTCTGAGCCATTCTCATTTTCTGCACTCTTCATTCACATCAGGGCTTGTGTGAGACGTCTGTTTTCTTCTGCAGGCTGATTAGGAAGCTCAGAAAAGAGGATGAAGAGCTCAGATAGCCGATGAACACACAGGGCTGCATGATCTCGGCCCCACAGCTGGGGAAGCTCGGGGGCCTCCCCATGAAGAGAATGGGTGAGAGGGGCTGACCTCGGGTGGAACACTGGGGGCTTCTGGGAGTTGGGGCTGTGCAGGGTGTTTCTGTCCCTGTGTGGCATTTGGTATAACCACAGAACTTGGGAACATTCTCCTTGAAACCACAACTTTACCTAGACTTAGCTGTGAAAACTTCAGCGAATCTGGCCCCAAAAGGTCACTATGGTGAATACTACAGGCAGTGAGTTTCTTTAGATTCCCCATCCTCCGTGGAGGGTTGGGGATGAAAACACCACGGGAGCTCTCTATAGAAATCCAACGGGCCTCTCTTGTTGAGAGAAAGAGACAGGCTCTCCCATCCTGGCTTCCAGCCCCCTCGTGGGGTCTCCTCTCCCTGGCAAGGATCCCAAGGCAGGCCTCGGGCGGAAGGCAGGGAATTATCTTTCTCCAGCTTGGGCCAGAGATTTCTAACCTATTTTTGTGAGACCCCAAGACAATTATGCATATCGTAAAAGCTATTGAGATCTTCTCAAAGCTAAACTAATTTAAATTCACTTTATCTCAAGAGCTCCTGTGAAGCTCTCAGAATGAAATGAACTTCAATTCACTTTAATTTTCAAAAGAAATGTTTATATACATATACCTTTTTTTAAAAAAATACTTTTTTGTTTAACAGGGAGAAGAGCTCGTGGTTGCAAAATCACAATTCCCGTTTGGCCCAGGCAGGGCACCACCACACCCCCACTTCCTGTGGGAGGAGCATGTCTTAAGAGGGCAGGTCTGCGTGGGAGTCATGGGCCTCTGGCTGTGTGGCCCTCTGTATCTCACTGTCCTCATGTCTAAATGGAGAAAAGAACAGTACCTACCTCATACTGTTGTCAGAGATTGCCTTGACCCTGTCAGTGAAGTGTGGAGCCTGGACACAGTCAGCCAGCACCATACATGCTAGAGCTACACGTGACTGCAACTGGAAAGCAGCCCCAGCTGGGGAGAGCATCCAGTATACGCAGGGGTCAGAGGTAGGGGGTGAGCGGGCGTCTGTGCCGGCCAGCCTGGAGACCGGGTCATTAGCAGTCAAAAGATTTGAAAAAATGATTTTGCAAGCTGGAAAGCCAGTGGATGGTATGGACGGAGGAGAAAGAAAGGCAGAGCCCGCAGCTCGGAACCTCGTCAGAGGGAAGCTGCGGGTTGGAGGGGTGGAGGGGGGCACAGGCCGCCACGGGCAGGCTTGGAGGGATGGGGAGGAGTGTGGAAAAGGACAGGACTAATTGGAAACCTCCTAATGAAGCTGTTCAGTCAGTTGGCCTCCTTGCCCCCTCAAGGCACAGAACAATTGCAACCTCAGGCCGAAAAAAGGCTGTTTTTTAGAGAAACTGAACAAACTTCCCAAGAAGAACCAGACATCCAGTGTGGGCTGATTTGCTCTAAAGGTGTGCTTCTCAGAATGTTTCTTGATTAGCAGCATCAGTGTCACCTGAGAACTTATTAGAAATGCAGATTTTCAGGCCTACCCTAGACCTTCTGAATTAGAAATTCTTCCCGTTGGAGTCCATCCATCCATGTTTTAACAAGCCCTCCAGGAGACTGAGTCTACACTAAAGGCTGAGAGTCACTGCTTCAGAGCAGAGCTTCTCAACCTCAGCTGCATATTGGAATCACCTGGGAAAACTTTTAAAAATGCTAATGCCTAAGTCCCATCCCCCAGAGATTCTGACTCAATGGGTTCTGCACGTGGTCCGGGCATCAGGATTAAAGAAAATTTACCAGATCCAGCCAGGATGGAGAACCACTGGTCTAGAATAAGGCCTTCCTCATTTAGCATGTGCCAGCCGTCAACCCAACTGCTCATCCCAAGGTGAAGCTTCTAGTCCACAAGCCCCGTCCACTTATACAAACCTCCCTGTCACCCTTTCCAGTCAAGGGAGAGGACTCCTGGGATACAGACCACGACAACCACAGGGGGACCACACGCCAGGCACCCGGAACAATCGGCCTGGAGCTTCACTCTCAAGTATGAAAGGAGGGCCAAGGATCGCCAGACACGTAAGGAAGACCAGCAGTGCAAAAGAGAAATGTGAAGATGAGCAAGCAAAGCAACCAACCCCATAGGAAAAATAAATAATTCAGGGATCAGAAGATAATTCCTAAAAATTCTAATATCCTCAGAGAGATATGAGAAGTTATTGAATCTGTAAAACAAAAACTGGATGCTATGAAAAAGAAGTAATCACATAATAAAGAAGAGAGCTTAGAAATTAAAAATGTGATTCTTTAAATAAAACTTTTAATAAAATAAAGTTGGGAAGCTTCCCAGATTATAGGACAAAAATGAGAAAGAAACTGAAAACATGAGAGAGAGGAGAACAAAGAGAAGTAGCAGATCAACCCAGAATGTCCAACATTTGACTGTTCTGGTTCCAGAGAAGGCAGAGAATACTGAGGAAAAGAAAGTCATCTCAGATATAAAAGAAGATGTTATCTCAAAGGTGAGGGATAGAAATCCTCGGACTGAAAAGGCCTACCAAGTGCCAGTCTGGATCAATAATAAGATGTTCACACCCAGACACAGTCTCATGGAATTTGAGAACGCTAAGAATAAAAAGAAGATGCTAAAAGCATCCAGGGAGAAAAAAATAAATAAAAATGAACTGCCTGTAAAGAAATAAAAACCAGACCTCCTCAGGGAGAGTGGGTTCTAGAAGAATATGAGGTAAAGCCTTCTAAGGTTTGAGAGAAAATATATAGAACATAGAATTCTATACCCAGTGAAAATATTCTAAAAAGTATTAGGAATAACAAATGCATTTTTCAGACAACTAAAAACTCCAAAATCTGCAACCCTTTCTTACAGAATTTCTTGAAGAAGTACTACAGAAAAATAGGAGAAAAATCAATAAGGAATACATAGGATCCAAGGAACAGGAGTTCTAATCCAAAGGCTCAGCGCAGGGAAGTCCCCAGAAGACAAGGATGCAGTAGGCCCAGGGAACAATGGGTTGGGATTTGAGCCTTTCAGGAGGCTCTGAGACGATGTCTGCAGGCAGGGAAGGTTTAGTGCAATAGGATAGCATATCGGTTGGTGTCCAGTCAGGAAAACAAACTCCTCTAGATATTTCCACAGAGGGGAGTTTGGAATCAGGAAATGCTTTAAGAAGTATAGGCATACCTTCAAGATATTGAGGGTTTGGTTCCAGACCACTGCAATAAAGTGAATGCTGCAATAAAGCAAGTCACACAAATTTTTTGGTTTCCCAGTACATATAAAAATTATGCTCACACTGTACTGTCGTCTATTAACTGTGCAATAGCATTATGTCTGAAAAAACAATGTACATACCTTATTTTAAAAATACTCTGTTAAAAAATGCTAACCATCATCTGAGCTTTCAGCAAGTTGTAATCTTTTTGCTAGTGGAGGGTCTTGTGAAAAATGTAATATCTGTAACACACAATAAAGCGAAGCACAATAAAACGAGGTATGCCTGTATTGAAAGTGACTTACAGTTTCCGGTCCAGCGTGTAAGGAGCTTGGAAGTCATCACTCCTGTCTGCAACAAAAGAAAAATTGAACAAACTGAAAATCGACAACTCCTCTTAGATCTATAGGAGAACTGAGGTCAAAGGCAAACCACTGCCCCAAATTTTGGGGAGATAGCCAGGCAGATATAGAGAATCACAGCTTACTAGGGTTGAAGCCCGGGAGCGAAAACCTCTGTGGGACAAGTGCCAGGGCAGAAAAACTGTCACTGATGAGTGCTGGAGACTCAGTGTGGACAAGTCTGAGAGTTAAAAATTCCAGGGATCCCAGACTTAGGGAGGGCCCCAC
The DNA here is from genome assembly GCF_020826845.1 of Diceros bicornis minor. Classification (NCBI taxonomy): domain Eukaryota; kingdom Metazoa; phylum Chordata; class Mammalia; order Perissodactyla; family Rhinocerotidae; genus Diceros; species Diceros bicornis. Next base: position 80,120,709 of record NC_080744.1, read on the forward strand.
ACTTGTATGAGTTTTACCTCCAAGATCCCTATAGGTTCTCACAGTGAAGATCAGAGAAAAATCCCCTCGTAATTCTGGAAGGGGGATTGGAAAAGTAGCTATTCTGAAATTGTCCCAGAGCCTGTTCTTAACAAGCCTGTCCCAGAGAGAAACTAGTTTTCCAGAGCCTGGCCAACTGGGGTTTTAGCAGAGCCTATCTGACCTGGCGGGAGGGAAATACCGGATTCTAGCCCCCTCTAGTATTCCTGTCTTACCAAAGCAGCGGGGCTGAGAAGCAGTTGTGAAGTTCACAGCCCAGGGGCACAGGCTCACTAAAAGACTGAGACCTGATCACAGGACTATGGAAGGCTTCCCCCACACACACCTCACCCCCACATCAGTAGGGCTCCTCGATAATACCTGGGAACACAACAGAAAGAACTGCACATCTCAGACTTCATTTAGGAAGTCTCTAGAGAAACCCAGAGACAACAAGGGAAACAGCAACAAGGACACCAGAGGAAATTTTAGCCTCAGACCCCTATAGCAAGCAGTAAACAAGGCCTAACTCCTAGCCAGACAAACAAAACCTCGCAGTAAAGGCCTACTTACTTCAGTTCCTTTCACCTGATCCAGCATGTCTGGCTTTCAACAAAAAATTACAAGGCATACTAGAAGACAAAAACACAGTTTGAGGAGACCAAGCAAGCATCAGAACCAGACTCAGATGTGGCAGGGATATTGGAATTATCAGACCAGAAATTTAAAACTATGATAAATATGCTAAGGGCTCTAATGGAAAAAGAGGACAATATGCAAAAATACAAGGGAAATGTAAGCAGAGAGATGGAAACTCTAAGAAAAAATCAAAAAGAAACGCTAGCAATCAAAAACACCATACTAGAAATGAAGAATGCCTTTGATGGGGCACATTAATAGACTGGACATGGCCAAGGAAAGTATCAGTGAGCTTGAAGAAATATCAACAGAACCTTTCAAAACTGAAATGCAGAGAGGAAAAAAAGTATTGAAAGGATAGAGGAGCAAAAATAGGAAGTTTGATGTCACCCAGTGTATTAGTCTGCTCAGACTGCCATAACAAAATATCATAGACTGGGTGGCTTAAACAGTATTTATTTCTCACAGTTCTGAAGGCTGGAAGTCTAAGATCAAGGTGTTGGCAGGTTTGGTTTCTGGTGAGAACACTCTTCCTTTCTTGCAGATGGCTGCCTTCTCACTGTGTCCTCACATCGCCTTTCCTCTATGCGGGTGTGCAGAGAGAGAGATCTCTGGTGTCTCTTCTTCTTATAAGGACACCAGTCATATTGGATAATGACTGGGGTCATTATCCACCCTACGACCTCATTTAAGCTTAATTACCTTCTTAAGGTTCTGTCTCCAAATACAGTCACATTGGGGGTTAGAGCTTCAACATAGGAATGGCGGGGGGAGGGCAATTCAGTCCAAAACACCCAGAGATCAGTAGCTACAGGAGGTTCCCAACTTCTTTTAGGACTGGAGGGATGAAATGGAGAGTGGGGTGACCCAGAGCTTGTGAGCACTGCTGCCGCTCACCTGGAACCCAGGAGCTGGCCCCCTGGCTGCTGCCCCACAGCCCCACCCTACTGCCATGCCCACTGCCAATATGCAGGCCACAGTCACCTACAGTGGCCAGTTATTGCCACCAGAGCCAGAAGCAAGGGAAATGCCTTCTCCCATCCAGCCTCCAGTTTCTCTCATTGGCAGAACCTTGCCGGGAAATATAGTCCACAGACTTCCAGCCCTGGCCGTACAGATGGGAGTATAGAATGAGAAGTTTGGAGCTATGGACAAATAAACACAGGTGGCAGGATTGACAAGCTTGAGAATCAGGAGGCAGTTATTCTCTGTCAGCAAGGAAAAAGAAAGACAATTAGAACATTTAGGAAAAAAACAAAAAGTTGCCTACAAAAGTCATGAACAAACTAAAAACGTGGCATGATTTTGAGCAAGACAAATGTGTATAAGACAGAGAATCCGTTCAACCTTGATGCTAAAAATCATTCTCATCAGCCCTATAGACAAGGAAACCACTTGACTGCTATGAATAGTCCTTATGGAGTTGTAAAAATGCAAATATCGTTTATTCTTGTTTTCCACACATAGATAAAACTTAACAAAGAAGACAAAACTTAATTATCGTTGTCAAACGGAATATAAAAGGAAAACCCAGCTGATGGAGGGAGGGAGGGGGAGAAGAGGGAGGAGAAACGGGGGACAGAGCCCGGCTGCCGTGGCCTCACGGCTCACCGTAGCACGGTGAGCACTCGGCACTGTCTACAGAGGATGGAAAAGCAGTAAGTGCTCATGTCCCTGTTTATAGCCGTAAATGCAACAATTATGAAAATGAAAAATCATGACTTGGAGGGAGTGGGGTTAGGACAAATGAGAGAAATTCTCATTTTTTAACAGTGCAGAATCAATAGAATTGTCTAAAAGTGATAAATGAAGACGTCAAGTTGCAAGCATATTACCAGGAGCTGCGAGAGTGAATAAACGGATTGTTTCTCAAAATGGAAGCAAGGCCAAGCACTGCAGAGCTGTGTCACAGAAGTCATTTGGTCCAGAGGCCCCGGGAGGGGGTTGGCTGCCCCATCGCCTCTGGACACTTTTGTGCTCTGTTTTGTTTTGATCCTTTGCCACTTGCTTCCGAAGGTACTTACACGAATTTTTATGTTTCCTTGAGGTGTAAGAGGTTGCTAGGGGTTTTTCTGAGCCTGTTTGCCTTACTGTAACCACCACAAGGCTGTGTGTATCTTCACAAATTAGATGTTGTTTGTTTAACTTCTCAAATTAACACTTTTGGCCAAAGGCATGTTTGCCTTCTCTTTCTTGCTTGCTCAGGGCAGGAAAGTGAGCCTGGGTACAGCTTCAGATGCCCTCCGTGGGGCTAGCTGGCCGTCCCCCAGGCCCATGGCAGCTCCCTGCAGGGCCGCAGCCAGCCTGCAGCTGGGAGGCCCTGGACAGTGTCTAGCTGAGCACCGAGGCAGGAGAGCTGGGGCGCCCCCAGCAGCCAGTCGTGGGTCTGACGGCACCAGCAAGACGGCGGACCCAGCCATCACCTGGCACTCACATCCCTGGTGGCCCACAGCCATGTGACCCTGGACAAGTTTCCCTACCTTCTCAGTGTTCACTTCCCAGTCTGAAAAGGCCTAATAGTGCCAAGTCCTGTGCAGGCACCCTTGCCACCCCTTGCTTGGGGTCTCCTTAAGCTCCCACCTCCACCAAGGGCTGCCTCAGTTGTCGCGCACCCTCCTGCAGGGCTCCATCTCTTCCCACCTCCAGGTCCTGCAGGCCAGGACTTGCAGGCCCTTGTTTTGTTCCCTGGTATCTGTGGTCTGGCCCCTCCACAGGCATTTCCAGCACATTGCATGTCCTGGTCCTTACTCTGTACACACTTTGCTGTTGGCTTTTCTTGCCTGGCTTCGACTCCTGACCTTGCTGTAGCTCCAGATACTGGCCTGATCCTTCCAGCCCTGTGTCCACCCACTTTTCCTTTAATACAGGCCATTAGGAGACCATCATAGCCATGCTATAAACAAGGGGACGGACAAGACATCGAAAGACATGACAACCTTCGTTCTTAGCAAGCACTTACCTTGTGCCATATATTGTTCTAGGCATTTTACATATGTTAACTCATTTACTCCTTATAACAACCCAATTTTATCTCTTTTCTATAGATGAGGCTATTGAGGCACAGAGAGGTTAAGTGACTTGCCCAAGGTCACACAGCCAGGAAGGAGCAGAGAAGGAGTTTGAATTCAGGCTCTAGAGTCCAGGCTGTTAAGTCCGACACTCTACTGCCTCTCTCTGAGGGTTGTTGATGACCTTAGCCTGCGGTAAAGACAAATTCCATTGGCTTGCTCTCCTACCTGATGCCCCGAGTCCAGGGGAGGACACAGACAACCACTCATTGTCCCTGCTAAGGCCCAGATATTTAAGTACTATTATCTGCGTTAGTTTTCTAGTGCTGCTGTAACAAAGTGCCACAAACTGGGTAGGTTGAAACCACAGAAATTTGTTATTTCACAGTTCTGGAGGCTAGAAGTTCAAAATCAAGGTGCCAGCAGGGCCACGCTCCCTCTGAAACCTCTGGCGAGAGTCCTTCCTTGCTTCTTCCAGCTTCCGGTAGCCCCAGGAGTTCCTTGACTTGCAGCCGCAGCACTTCAATCTCTGCCTCCATCATCACCGGGCATTCTCCCTGCATGTCCCCGTCTTCTCCTCTCCTTATGAGGATGCCAGTCATGTTGGGTTAGGGCCCACCCTAATTCACTATGTCCTCATCGTGACCTGATCACGTCTGCAAAGACCCTATTTCCAAAGAAGGTCACACTCACAGGTACTGGGGGTTAGGACTTCAACATATCTTTTTTGGGGACACAGTTCAACCCACAGTACAATTATCTTTGTATTGGGTTGCTTTCTGTGTAGGACAGATAACTAACATCGTTTTCAGAATACGCACCAATGCCGCCTCCAACATACAAGCTTCCTTCTTAGAAAAATCCTATTTTCCTCACAAGCTTTTCATTTTTGAAACAGGCTAGCACAGTTCCACTGGGGCACCTCATCTGGGTGGACAGAACAGAAATGTGGAGCCCTGACTTTCATGGTTGGGAAGGACTTACTGGTTCTGCTGTCCAGTTGCACCACTGGAACGGACAGGAGGTCAGAATCTCACGTGACCTGCCTGAGGACACACAGCAAGTCTTGGACGCCAGGCTCCTGTTTTCTTCACTGAATGGTCCACACTGGTTCTTGGAGGCACTGAGGCAGTGCACAGAGGTTCTCAGATGTGCTGACAGAGTCTAATTGTGCCCCTTGTATCCCCAAAGATCTGGGGACAGGGGCTTCTGACAGCAGCCAGATCCTCCCTTTCTCAGCCTCCCTTGTACGTCAGGTGACCACATTCTGGCCAATGAGACATAAGGGGACATTTGCTTTTCCCTCTCTGATAAAAGTTGAGGCGCATTTGAAGACATGAGGCACAAAACTGGAGCGGCCATCTTGTGCCGGACATGAAGGAAGGTGGCAGCAAAGGCCAAGGGAACAGAGTGGGAGGATGGAGGAGAGGCTCTTTGGTGACATTGCTGAACACTGAGCATGCCTGGGGACTGCCTGCTTCCCGACTTCTTGCTTTTTTTTGGTGAAGTAACAAAATCTCTACATTGCCCAAGCCACTGCTGACTGGATCCTCTGGCAGCCGAAGTCCCTGGTAGGTCCAGGAGCCTCGCCTTGACCGGAGCTTCTTCTCGAGCACAATCTGCAACTCAGCTGGCCGTGAAAGAGTTACTCAGCCTTGCTGGTCCTCGGGTTCGCCCCTGTTTTGCAGGTCAGCCCAGCTGGCTGTCAAGCTTACTCCCAGTGACCACCTCAGGCAAGACGGGAGGTATTCTGTGAATTCATTCATTCATTCATTCATTCATGTATTGGTTCACTCAGCAAACATGTCTTGAATAGCTACAGCAATACACAGATGAACAAGCCCTTGTGGTAGACTCCGTGCCTCCTCCCCATCACACATACCCCACACTGCACTGGGTTCTGTTGACCCCATTGCCTGTTCATCTTCCCAACTTGACTCTGAGCTTCCTGAGGACAGGACTCTGGCCTGCGTGACACGGATCCTCAGCAGCCAGCCCGGGGAGCTGCTCATGGTCTGGGGTGGTGGACCGACGGGCCGTAGTCAGAGCTCATACAGGTGGTGATGGTGGCATCCAAGCGAGACACTCTCATTGCCTGCCCAGCTGTGTGGCTGAGCTGAGTGGCTGGTGGCAGATTGAGACATGTCACTCTTAGGCTGTCACTTCTACCTAGTGTCCTCTCCCCCTGCCTGGTTCCTCTAACAGGGGTCTACTTTCTTGTGAGGCCGTGACACCCTGCGGGTGTCCCACACCTCCCCATTTGAGGAGCGCTCCCCTCCTTTCCTACACCATCACCCAATACTGGGGGAATGCTGGAGGGGATCCTTGGGGACATTGCTCCTTGTCACATGTGGGCCTTGTGTCCTCAATTAGAATACATTGGCACAAAACTGCACTTAAGTTACTCCATCTAACTTCTGGAGTTCCAGGTCCCATCCGGGAATATATGTAAAAAAGGATGCCCAGAGAGTGGTTACCCCTGGGGTGGGGACAGGTAGTGACTGTAGTGGGACATGAGGAAGACACGAGCCTTCTAGGGGGCTGCTAATGGTCAGTGTCACAGTCTGGGTGCTATTCACAGGGATAGATTCAGTTTGTGAGAATTCACCAAACTGTGCACATACGATGTGTGCACTCTTCTGGATATGGGTAACATGTCAACAAAAAGCATTTTGTTTTGCTTTAAATAAAGGGAACAACCAGATTAGCATTTTGCTTTGGTGAACAAAGAGAACACAAACAAGTGTTTTCCTTGGAGCCCCGGGTGCCTATGTCCCTGCTCTAGCCAAGTTCCCATGGCTGTAGCTGGAGGAAGCCGTGGGGACCCAGATGTCTTTGCCAATGTCCCTGCCTCTCTTCCCTGTGCTGCCTTCAGGGACTGTCGCTGGATCTGCGTCCTGCCTGTTTACTGCTCTGGAATTTCCGTTTTGATGGTTTTGTGGGGTGGTGGCTGTGGGCCCGGGGCTGTTGGGCGAGGGTTTCATCAAGCACAGTAACGTTTATATCCATCCACAGCTCTGCAACATTTATATGAAGAGAATTAAAACCAAAGGAACTGCCATGATAAACGTCCATACTCTTGGCTCCTACCAGACCTTCTGGTAGAACTAGAGTCTGGATCCGTTCCAAGAAAGATAAACTTAATATTAATGACAATAATACTTTGCACTTGGTCTAGTGAAAATATTTTGAATACAGCGGAGGCAAGGATATGAATGTTTGCCTGGCGCTATTTATCAGGAAGTGCTTCTGCTTGTTTATTATGTTAGGGCTTTGTATACAGAAACTATTTTTTCCCCTCTCACCACCGGGGGCCATATTTCTTGCGGGTTGCTTCATCCAAAGTTTAACAGGAAGTTGCCGTTCGTATTTAAATGGTATGTTTTTGAAACATATCTGTAAATAGCTGAAGACGCATCAGCTGAAGGTGTGGAGTTGTTTAATATTCTCCCTGACAGATATTTTTGCACTTGAAATTACATCTCGGTAGTTGTGAAACAGGAAATATAAGAGCACCAAGTCCAGGAGATTGTGACATTTTAATGCTTATCCATCTTGGAATCTGTGGAGGTTCAGAAGTACTCAGGGAATAAGGTTTTTTTTTTTTTTAATTGGAGGGTAGGATCTGAAGAATTACTTTTAGTTATATGCAAACATATTATACAAGAGCAGGGCATAACCTGGGAGAAGCAAAGTGAGTATTTATATTCTCTCCTAGTTGACGGGGGGGTGAAAAAGACTTTTTATATGCAGCATGGTAGCTGTCTTTTCTCCGGTAATTATTAAGAGTTTTCTCGCAGATCTTTCATTTCCTCCAGGGGCCATCTCCCTGAGGTGTAATACATCACCTGTGCGGACTCTCTCGCATCAATAAAACAACAGCACCGGGACGATGGGTCAGATCCGGGAACATCTGAGCAACAGATCCCCCAGATGGGTACTGCAGCAATCCGTCTCCTGCACAGGGCCTCGGATAACGTATTATTCACAGGATAGTGTCACCCAAGGACAAATCCACTCAGGCTCTAACTCAGTTTAATTCCAAGATGCAGCTTCAGGTTGCTTATTGGGTCTACAGGGCAATAATTCAGTATTCTGTAATCCTTAGGAGTCACAGATCTTGCTGCAGCAAATTTGGCTTCAGATTCATCCTGGTGACTATGTTACCCTCATGAACCAGTGGACATTAAGTCTGTGCATCACAGACACATGGCACCAGCTGGATCAGTCCAGTTCTAAGAACTTAGAAGGTTCATTGACTCTTACTTAGACATTTTTCTAGGTTAAGGAAAAACCAATTACGTGTTTATTCTGCAGAAGCTTAAGGGCTCATAAAACTAGGGGAAAACAGATTTCTGGTTTAAGATGGTAGATTTTGCACATGGATTTTTCCTTTTCCTTCCAAATCCCAATAAAGAGGTACAAAATGAAATAACTTCCCAAAACAGGAAGGGAGGTTGGAGAAGGGTTATAGGTAAACAAGACATTAAAATGGATACAGGAAGATGGAGAGCAGAGGACATAGGTAACAGATGGGACAGAGCCAAGGATGGGTACTCAGAGAACATGAATGGTGGGCTCATAGCAGTGGCCAACCCTCCCAAAAGAACATGGAGAGGCTGTGGGTTCAAAGTAGAAAGTGAAGGAAGGCACCAAACAGGATGTGTAACTAAAGGTTTGTCAACAAAACAGATGTGCCAATCAATCCCTTCCCTAAACCCCTCCCCATTTCACAGGGAGAGACCAACAATTTATGCCTAGGCAAACCGACACACTAACAAACCAGAAGGCTCTTCCTGAAGACATTTGACCAAGGAGATCCAAGGTGCCTAGTGGAGGTATTGGTGCCCTTCTATTCTAATATCCAAGGATGGTCCCACGAGCACCAAAATCCTACCGTGAGCACTAAAGCAAAGTCTACTGGTGCACAGGGCCAACCTCCACACGATGCTCCCATTCAAGCCTTTTATTAACTCAAGGGTGCAGCCTATTGAAGAGACACAACATGCCAGCTACTGTAAATGTGGTCCTTCATCCTCAAATATAAACAGAGGATAAACAGACACATAGGAAAACCAGCCGTCCAAAAGAAAAAGACCTAGTATATTGAATAGAATAACTGACCCCATAGGGAAAAAAGATAGGGAACAGAGAGAATTTGACAAATCTAACTAGTATCCTCAGAGAGATTTCAGGGAGATTTTACATCCATGAAATCAGAAGTAGATGCTATGAAAAAAGGATAAGAAGGTTTTGTTTCATTTTGTTTTGTTTTTTGGCTTAAAAAAACAGAAATTTATTCTCTCATAGTTCTGGAGGCAGGAAGTTTGAAATCAAGGTGTTGACAGAGCCGTGCTCTCTCTGAAAGCTCGAGGGGAGAATCAAGAAGGTGTTCTTGGAAGCTAAACATTCAATAGATGGAGTGAGAGATAAAGTTGAGGAAATTTTCCAGATGCAAAATGCAAGGACAAAGAGATTAAAAATGAGGGAAAACATAAGAGACCTAAAGGATTACTCCAAAAGGGCAACATGCAACTAACAGTTTCAGAGATAGAAAATGGAGAGAAGGATATCATCAAAGAAAAAAATGGAGCTATTTTAGAAAGAGATCTATTTTCTGGTTTAACGTGACAGAGAAAATGCCTGAATTTATGGCTGCTCCCTTGCAAAGCTTCAGTAAAATGACAATGAGGAATAAATCTGTAAGGAGGAAGAGAATGGAAGGAGAGATTGAAGCAATCCATTTGGAAGTTGGGAGGCAGATAGATGAGTGGTAACTGCTAATAGACCCAGGAAAGCTGAAGCCTACACTAGCTCTGAGAAAATCAGGAAACTGAAGAACCCTAAAAAGATCCAGGAATTGGAAGCACCAGTTAACTCTGAATGAAGGGATGGGGTGAGGCTCAAAAGCAGAAGATTGGTCGAAATCTATACAAGAAGTAGATAGACCTCTCAGGATCCCCTCCCCCGCCTGTGCATCCAGGTGACCCAACCCATTCTTTCCTAGCAGGCCAGAGATTTCTCTTTAAGAAGCTGAACCAAGGAGACTCTAGACTCAGAGACACTGGGCACTAAAACGGTAGGGTACTTATACTAAAAAAGGGGAAGTTTGCAGAGTCTACACACTGAATGCTGAGAACACCCAGTTCCCTTACTTCCCTCTGCTCCAGGAACACTGGCAGCCAAGATGATACAACAAATGCAAGAGAAATGGGATTCTTCTCTAGGGACTCTGAGCAGGAAAAGAGATAATATCTCCAGATATATACAATTGGGGTTTCCCCAATAAAATAGCTCAACCAGGTCATCCATTATGAATCCTAGTATTTGGCAAGCTCTGTCAGATTTTTAAGGCCTCCCTAATAAATATGAGAAAGCAAGCAAGGATCACCCAACATGTGAGGAAAGCCTGTAACAGGAAAGACGGAGACCAAGACAAGCAAAAGCAGGAAGAAAATGAAACCTGGAAGAAAGAGAAACAATGTGGTGAGTAGAAGAAAGCCTAAAAAAACAATAATTGAAATCTCAGAAATAAAACGATCCATCAAACAAAATTATTAGACTTTTGTTTCAGCTGACTATAGTGTAACAGGAACAAGATTTATCTTCCCCCCTGAAACAACTAAAAATCTGGACAAATAGATGAAACTGACCTTCAGACATTAGACAGCATGGGGGATTGATAACTGAGAGAAAGGAAACAAAAGAAGTGAGCCCTCAGATTGCCCCAGGGTACTTCCTGGAGAGAGTTTCCAACTTACAGCAGAGAGACAAGGAATCATATGGGGCCTGGTGGCCTCTCTGAGTTGAGGAGACAGAGCTGGGGATCTGGCAAGGCCAAAGTGGCTGGAGTTCACAGGGCAGATACTGGAGAAGAGAGAGCTGCATCGATAGAGAGCTTTGGAGATCTTCAATGTCCCCCAGCAGTCTTCAGCTGAGCACTGATAAGTGCATGCATGTGAGGAAATGACCTGAGGCTGGGAAAAGAACTACCCCAAAAGGGTACAGGGAACAATAGCTCTGAAACTTACTCAGGGTTGAGAACAGTTCATATTTTCTCCAGCCAGAGTGTCACCAGACCACTCCTCATGACTCATGGGGAATTGGGTAGAGCGCTCAAAAGAGTATTTCATTAGTGGTGGGGCCAAATAGCCTGAGAATAAAGGTTGCTCTGGTACAGCGTACCAAAGTTTAAAGCAAGCCTCAAAAATACCAAACTGTTTCCAAGGAACTTAACTGCATCAAAGAACAAAGTTTAAGAATATTTACACAAATACGAAAACATCCATTAGCCAATAAGGTAAAATTCACAAGGTCTGGAATCAAGTAAAAATTAATCAAGTGTGCAAGGAAGTATAACCCATATTGAAGAGAAAAATCAATATAAACAGATCCAGGAATGACTAGAATGATAGAATTAGACAACAGTTATTATAACCGTATTCTGTAAGTTCAAAGAGGTAGAAAAGATGTAACATGTTAAGTAGAGATATGGAAGACATAAAAGGAATCAAATCAAAATTCTAGAGATGAAAAATACACCACATGGGATTAACAGAATATGAGGCACTGAAGAAGAAGATGAGCTTGAGAATATGACCAAAGAAATTATCTAAATAAAATACAGAGAGAAAAAAGACAGAAAAAAACCTGAACAGAGCATCAGTGAACTGTGGGACAACTTGAAATGGCCTATTATATGTGTAATTGGAACTCCAGGATGAGAAGACAGTGTAGTAAGATGGGGGTGGAAGACAAAAATATATTTGAAGAAGTAATTGCCAAAATTTCCCCAATTTGCTGAAAATTATAAACCCACAAATCTAAGAAACTGAATAAACTCAAAGTACAAGAAACTTAAAAAAAAAAAAAACTACACCAAACCACGTCATAATCAAATTGCTTAAAATCAGAGATAAAGAGAAAATCTTAAGAGCAGACAGAAAAAAATACATTGCATTTAGGTAAAAGTGATAGAGACTTCTTGTTGGAAACAAAGCAAGCCAGGAGACAGTGGAGCAACATATTTAAGTACTAAAAGGAAAAAAAATTGTCAAACTAGAATTCTATACCTGGTGAAAATATACTTCAGAGACAAAGGCAAAATAAGGACTTTTTGGGACATATCAAAACAGAAAGAATTTATCACCAGGAAACACAAACTATAAGAAGTGTTAAAAGAAGTCATGGAGATGGAAGGAAAATTATACTAGATGTAAAACTGGATCTGTACAAAGGAATGAAGAGCACCAGAAATGAAGTGTATGTGAATAAATATAAGACTTCTTTTCTTGTTTTTAAAAAAGTCTTTAATTTTTAAATATAAAAATAGTGACCATTGAAGGTAAAGTTTATAATGTATATAAAATGTAGGAGAACAATAGCACAAAGTTCAGGAGAGGGAGCATGGAAATATATTATTGTAAAGTTCTTATACTATACACAAAATGGTATAATATTACTTTAAGTTAGACTGTGATAAATTAAAGATGTATACTATAAACCCTAAAGCAACCACTAAAATAAGAAAGCAAAGAGTTATAGCTAATAATCCAACAAAGGAGATACAATTAAATCATAAAAATACTCAATTCAAAAGAAGCCAGCTGAAGAGGAAAACAGGAACAAAGAAAAGATGAGACAAATAGGAAACAAATAAAAAAACAATATATTTAAACCCAAACATATCAAGAATCACACTAAATATAAATGGTATAAATACCTCCAATTGAAAGGCAGAGATAGTCAGAATGGATATAAAAGCAAGACCCAACCATATGCTTCCTAAAAGAAACCCATTAAAATACAAAGACACAAACAGGTTAAAAGTAAAAATTGAAAGAAGGCATAAAAGGTGAAAAACAGATGAAAAAAAGATCCACTATTCTAACACCAATTCGAAGAAAGTAGGAGTGGCTAACAGATAAATTAAATTTCAGAACAAAGAATGTTATCAGAGATAAAGAGGGTAATTTCATAATGATAAAGGAAGCAATTTACCAAAAGTGTACAAAACAAACATAAATTTTAATGCACATCATAACAGAGCTTCAAAATATATGAAGCATGAGTGAATAGAACTGTAAGGAGAAATGGACAACTTCAAATTATAGTGGAAGATTTCAACATCCTACTCTCAATAATTTGTAGAACAAGTGGATAGAAAATCAGTAAAGATATAGAAGACTTGCATTATCTAATTGATATTTATAAAACACTCCACCTAACAACACAAGAATACACATTCTTTTGCAGTGCATATGGAACATCTGCTAAGACAGACTACACTCTTGGTGATTAAAAAAAAAACCTCAATAAGTGTATAAGGATTTAAATCAAATAAAGTGTGCTCTCTGACCACAATGGTATTAAATCAAAAGTTAATAACACAAAGATAGCCAGAATATCCCCCAAATATTTGGAAAGTAAATAACACATTTAAAAATAACCTAAAGGTCAAAGAAGAAATCAAAAGGGAAGTGAATCAAAACGAAAATGCAACCTGTCAAAATATGTGGGATGCAGCTAAAGCAACATGCAGAGGGAAATTTATACTACCAAATGCTTATATTAATAAAAAGAAAAGTCTCAAATAAATTACTTCAGCTTATACCATAAGAAATAAGAGAAAAAAGAACGAATTTAACTCAAATAAAACAGAATAAAAGAAATAATAAAGGTAAAATTATAAATAAATGAAATAGAGAATAGAAAAACCAAAGAAAAAATTAATGAAACTGAAAGTTGTTCTTCGATAAAATTGATAAGCTTCTTTCCAGAAGTGTCAGAAAAAAAATGAAAAGATACAAATTACCAATATCAGGAATGAGAGAGGTGGAATCACTACATACTTTATAGATATTAAAAGAAAAATTAGAAAGTATTATAATTTACTTTATGTCAATCAGAGACAAATTCCTTGAAAGACACAAGCTACCAAAGCTCACTCAAAAAGAAATAGATAGGGCCGGCCCCGTAGCTTGGCGGTTAAGTGCGCGCACTCCGCTGCTGGTGGCCCGGGTTCAGATCCCGGGCGCGCACCGACGCACCACTTCTCCGGCCATGCTGAGGCCGTGTCCCACATACAGAAACTAGAAGGATGTGCAGCTGTGACATACAACTATCTACGGGGCCTTTGAGGGAAAAATTAAATAAATAAAAATTAAAAAAAAAAGAAATAGCCATAATAAGGAATAAAATTCTGATACATGCTACAACATGAATGATCCTTGAACACTTTATGCTAAGTGAATAAGCCAGACACAAAAGGACAAATATTCTATAATTCCACTTATATGAGATACCTAGAATAGGCAAATTCATAGACAGGAATAGAGGTTACCAGGGACTGGGAGAAGGAGAGGAAAAGAGAATGTACTGTTTAATGAGTACAGAGTTTCTCTTTGGGATGATGAAAAAGTTCCGGAAATAGATAGTGGTGATGGTTACAGAACATTGTGAATGTGCTTAATGCCGTTGAATTGTATGTTTAAAATGTTCAAAAATGGTAAATTGTATGTTATGAATACTTTATCACCATAAAAAAATTAAAAAAGAAATAATCTGCATCTGAAATAGATCCTCTGAATCAGAAATACATAATCTGAATAGGAACAGATCTATTAAAGAAACTTAATTTGTAAGAAAGCCTTCCCCAAAAGATGACTCGAGGGACAGATGGCTTCACTGGTGTAGTCTGCCATACATTTAAGGAAGAAATAATACCAATTCTACACAAACTCTTCTAGAAAATTGAAAACGAGGAAATACTTCCCCACTCATTCTACGAGGCCAGCATGACTCTGATACCAAAACCAGACAAAGATGTTACAAGAAAATAACACTACAGACAAATATCCTTCATGAACTTAGATACAAAAATTCTTAACAAAATTCAGCAATCTAACAATAAATAAAAATGATAATATATCATTGCCAAGCGGGATTTATCCCAGAAATGCAATGCTAAACATTCAAAAATCAATGTAGTTCATCATATTAGCAAACTAAAAAAAAAATCACAAGACCATCTCAATAGATGCAGAAAAAGTATTTAACAAAATCCAACATTTATTCCTGATAATAACTCTCAGTAAACTAGCAATAGAAGAGAACTTCCTCGACCTTATAAAGGGCATCTATGAAAAATCTACAACTAACATCAAACTTAATGGTGGAAGATCGAATGCTTCAAACAACAAGATACTACTACACACCTATTAGAATCCAAATCCAAAACTCTGACGAGTTTTGCAATCTCATCCTAATGTTGATGAGATTGTGAAGCAACAATCATTCATTGTTGGTGGAATGCAAAATGGGACAACCACATTGGAAGACAGTTTGGCAGTTTCTTACAAAACTAACCATATTCTTTTTTTTTTATTCTTAAAAGTACAGTTTTATTTCTTTTTTCTTTTTTTTTTAATTTTTTGTTTATTGCAGTAACGTTGGTTTATAACATTGTATAAATTTCAGGTGTACATCATTATACTTCTATTTCTGCATAGATTACATCATGTTCACCACCCAAATACTAATTACAACCCATCACCACATACATGTGCCGAATTATCCCTTTCGCCCTCCTCCCTCCCCGCTTCCCCTCTGGTAACCACCAATCCAATCTCTGTCTCTATGTGTTTGTTTATTGTTGTTATTATCTACTACTTAATGAAGGAAATCATATGGTATTTGACCTTCTCCCTCTGACTTATTTCACTTTGCATAATACCCTCAATGTCCATCCATGTTGTCACAAATGGCTGGATTTCATCGTTTCTTATGGCTGAATAGTATTCCATTGTGTATACCACACAATTCAGTAATTGCACTCCTCGGTATTTACTCAAATAAGTTGAAAACATCTGTCCACAGAAAAACCTGCACACAGATGCTTATAGCAGTTATATTCATAATTGCCCAGGCTTGAAAGCAATCAAGGTGTCCTTTAGTACATGAATGGATAAATAAACTATGATTCATCCATATAATGGAATATTATTCAGCAGTAAAAAGAAATGAGCTATGAAGCCATGAAAAGACATGGAGAAAACTTAAATGTATATTACTAAGTAAAAGAAGCCAATCTGAAAAGGCTACATACCATATGATTCGAGCTATATGACATTCTAGAAAAGGCAAAACAATGGGGACGGTTAAAAAGGGCTGGCCTGGTGGCATAGTGGTTAAGTTCGAATGCTCCACTTCGGCTGCCCAGGGTTCCCAGGTTTGGATCCTGGGCACAGACCTATACACCACTTATCAAGCCATGCTGTGGCAAGCATCCCACATATAAAGTAGAGGAAGATAGGCACAGGTGTTAGCCCAGGGCCAGTCTTACTCAGCAAAAAGAGGAGGATTGGCAACAGATGTTAGCTCAGGGCTAATCTTCCTCACCAAAAAAAAAAAAGACAGTAACAAATGAACCACTCTGGTGCAGGATGTTGATAGTGGGTGACGCTGTGCATGCGTAGGGGCAGGGGAGACATGTGAATTCTCTGTACTTTCCGCTCAGCAGTGAACCTAAAACTGTCCCCCAAAATAAAGCCTATCAAAAAAAAAAAAAAGCAAAAGCAGCCACAATGTTATGTTTCAGTACACTGTGTTTTGGCAGAAGAATTCACCTCACTTGCACAGATTTCTTTTGTGATTACTACTTTGTACCTCTAATAAAGTGATGTTTTAAATGTTTTAAATAACTGAATTATTTCCTTCTAAGACTATGAACAAGCTAGGACGTCTGCTTTCAGTACTTCTCTTTAACCTTGCCCTGGAAGTTCTAGCTCATTCAATATGGCAAGAAAAAGATAAAAGGCATCCAGATGGGGAAAAAGAAGAAAAATTGTCCTCCTTTACAGACATGATCGTCTATGTAGAAAATTCTTACAGAATCTACGAAAGAGCTACTAGAACTAAGAAGTAATTATAGCAAGATTGTAGGATATAAGATCAACATACAAAAAAATTTAATGTGTTTCTAAATACTAGAAATGAATAATTAGAAATTTAAACATAAAATAATACCATTTACGTAGCATGAAAAATATAAAATATTTAGGGATAAGTTTGACAAAAGATGTGAAAGACTTTTACACTACAAAGTAGTATAGGTTGAAAACTATAAAACAATGCTGAGAGAAATTAAGGAAGATCTAAACAAACGGAGAGATAGGGCTTTCTGTGGATCAGAAGTCTCAATATTATTAAGATGATAATTCTCTCCAAACTGATATATAGATTTAACACAATCACAATCAAAATCCCAGCATATTGTTTTGTAGATATTTATGAGCTATTTCTAAAATTTATATGGAAATGCAAAGGACCCACAATAGCCAAAACAACTTTAAAGAGGACAAAAGTGGAGGGCTTTCACTACCTGATTTTAAGACTTATGATATAGCTGCAGTAATCAAGCAGTGTGGTATTGGTGTAAAGACAGACAAGCAGATGGATGGAAGAGAGTAAAGAGCCCAGACATAAACTCACACATATAAGGACAAATGATTTTTGAAAAGGACACCAAGGCAATTCAAAGGGAAAAGGATAGCATTTTCAATGAATAGCACTGGAACAATTAGAATATATGCGCAAAAAAATGAACCTTGAGTATTGGTTCACATTGCATCATAAGCTTAAATGTAAAACCTAAAACTAGGGGGGGCGAACTCAAGATGGCGGCGTAGGCAGACTCTGAACTCACCTCCTCCCGCGGACAGAGCCAATTTACAACTACTTGTGGAAAAATTACCCCTGAGACAGAACTGAAAACTGGATGAGAGGAACTCCTGCAACAACGGACCATCGTAACTGAGGTGGAAGAGGCAGAGACTCCCTTCTGGAGAGGAAAAACGCCGCCTTCACAAGCCGCCAGCTTCACGGCCACCGGGAGCAGCTCACAGGTACGCAGCCTCCCTGGAGGCGCGGAGCCCTGAGCCGGGGAGCGCCCCTGCTGTGGACATTTTGTGGACCCAGCACAATAGACACCAGCGGCATAATATCTGACTTTGCCTGCTATTAAAGCATTGGGGAGTACCCCCAGAAAACCCGGTTCACAAAGAAACTAAAACCGGCTCTTAAAGGGCCCGCGTGCAAACTCACCCGTTTCAGAAAGCATCCTAAAATCACCAGAAAGAAAGGTGCACAGTGCTATGGTGAAAAGAGACTCACCTAATAGGCCCTGAGTGCATCTCGGTGAGGGGTGAGACCTCTCCAGGGACTGGGACATTGGTGGCGGCCACTGTTGTGGCCTGGTGTGGGTGTGCTGACACAGACGCCATTGGAGTTCTCCCCGAGGCCTGCTAGCCCAGGTCTGCCCCACCCGCTAGAGCACCGATTTAATCCAGCTCAGCCAGGGCAGGGAGCCCACCCTAGAGACTGGCCCCACCCAACAACAAGCCCTCAGGCAGCTGGTGGGCCTGCATAGATTGGTGACTGGATTCTCTGCAGCCTGGCAACTGAGCCGACTTTAGCGGGGCAGGGTGTGCACAAGGAGCGGGTGGAGAGTGTGGGGCAGTGGCGGAGTGTGTGGGGCTCCCGCCGTGGAGAGACTGGTTCTGCTTCAGGAGGTTGGGGCGGGCACACGGGGCAGGACTGTGTTGACTGTGTGTGTGGACCTGTGGGCGGCAGGGCTTGTCAGCTGCAGAAGACTTGTGTTTCTCAAAGACCCACATAGGGGGTTTGCCCCAGCTTCCAAAGCCTGAAACAATTGGGTGCTCCTGTGCCTGAGGCCAGCCCCACCCAGCTGCAATCCTCAGAGAGCTGACAAGAGACCTAATAGGCTAGAGGCTTACAGCAATTGTAAGGCCCTGAGCCTAACAACCTGCCACGCTGGGGGCCTACTCACTTAAAAGAAATACTGCAACACAAATGTGGTATTAGAACTTGCAGCCAACTGTGCTGGGGCTCCCCAACCTGATAAAGAGACTGAAGGGCCCACAACAACACAAGCAGCTGAGCATTACAACAGCTGGCCAGGAGCATAACTCGGCCTCCCTGGGTGCCTACAGGGAGAGCAAACAGGCCACAACAGAAGGACACACGTAGCCCACATAGGGGTCACCCCTGGAGCATTGAGAACTGAGGGAAGCACACTGGAAGCCTCCTAAGGCATCACTTACGTAAGGTCACCTATCCAAGAGCAGGAGACATAGCTGATCTACCTAATACATAGACACAAGCACAGGGAAAGAGGCAAAATGAGGAGGCAAAAGAATACATTCCAAGTAAGGGAACAGGACAAAACCCCAGAAAAGGACCTAAGTGAAACAGAAATGAGCAACCTACCCGACAGAGAGTTCAAACAAAGAGTGTTAAGGATGCTCACTGATCTGGGGAGAAGAATAGATGAACTCAGTGAGAATGTCAACAAAGAAATGGAAGATATAAAAAAGAACCAATCAGAAATGAAGAATACGATACTGGAAATGAAAAATTCATTAGAGGGACTCAAAAGCAGAGTAGAGGATACAGAAGAATGGATCTGTGAGATGGACAAAAGACTAGAAGAAATTACCCAAGGTGAACAGGTAAAAGAGAAAAGAATTAAAAAGAGTGAGGACAGTCTAAGGGACCTCTGGGACAACATCAAGTGCACTAACATCCGTGTTATAGGTGTCCCGGAAGGAGTAGAGTGAGACAAGGGGGCAGAGAATCTATTTCAAGAAATAATAGATGAAAACTTCCCTAACCTAAGGAAGGAAACAGACATCCAGGTACAGGAAGCACAGAGAGCCCCAAACAAGATAAACCCAAAGAGGCCCACACCAAGCCACATCATAATCAAAATGTCCAGAATTAAAGATAAAGAGAGAATCCTAAAAGCCGCAAGAGAATGTCAAGTTACATACAAAGGAAACTCCATAAGGCTGTCAGCTGACTTCTCAGCAGAAACCTTACAGGCTAGAAGAGAATGGCATGATATATTTAAAGTGCTAAAAGGAAAAAACTTACAGCCAAGAATACTCTACCCAGCAAGGTTATCATTCAAAATGGAAGGAGAGATCAAAAATTTCCCAGACAAGCAAAAATTAAAGGAGTTTGTCACCAAGAAACCAGTACCAAAAGAAATGTTAAAGGGACTGATTTAAGGGGAAAAGAGAAGACCACAAATAGGAAAAATTATCTATTTCCATAAGTGGGTAATGGATACAAATGCACAAAAAAGAGGTTAGAAATGATATCAAAAACATGAGGGAGGAGGGGAGTTAAAGAGTACATCTTTCAGACAGAGGTCAAACTAAAGTGACCATCAATTCTGCATAGAAGAAAGGAAGAGAGAAGGACTACTAAAACACTGAGAAAAAAAAAAGTTAAAAAATGGCAGTAAGTACATACTTATCAATAGCTACTTTAAATGTCAATGGACTAAATGCTCCAATTAAAAGGCATAGGGTGGCTGATTGGATAAAAAAACAAGACCCATATATATGCTGCATACAAGAGACACACTTCAGACCTAAAGACACTCACAAACTGAAAGTGAAGGGATGGAAAAAGATACTCCACGCAAATGGCAATGAAAAGAAAGCCGGGGTAGCAGTACTCATATCAGACAAAATAGACTTTAAAACAAAAACTGTAAAAAGAGACAAAGAAGGGCATTACGTAATGATCAAGGGAACAATCCAACAAGAGGATATAACACTTGTAAATATCTACGCACCTAATGTAGGTGCACCTAAATATATAAAGCAATTATTAACAGACATAAAAACAGAAATAGACAGTAACAAAATAATAGTAGGGAACTTTAACACTCCACTTATACCAACAGATAGATCATCCAAACAGAAGATCAATAAGGAAACATTGGCCTTAAACGACACACTAGAACAGATGGACCTAGTAGATATATACAGAGCATTCCATCCAAAAACCGAAGAATACACGTTCTTTTCAAATGCACATGGAACATTCTCCAGGATTGATCACATATTAGGCCACAAAACAAGTCTCCATAAATTTAAGAAGATTGAAATAATACCAAGCATCTTTTCTGACCACAACGGTATGAAACTAGAAATCAATTATAGGAAGAAAATCAGAAAAGCCACAAATACGTGGAGATTAAACAAAATGCTACTGAACAACGACTGGGTTAATGAAGAAATCAAAGAAGAAATCAAAAAATACCTGGAGACAAATGAAAATGAAAATATGACATGCCAGAACTTATGGGATACAGCAAAAGCGGTTCTAAGAGGGAAGTTTATAGCGATACAGGCCTATCTCAACAAACAAGAAAAATCTCAAATAAACAAACAATGCACCTAAAGGAACTGGAAAAAGAAGAACAAACAAAGCCCAAAATCAGTAGAAGAAGGGAAATAATAAAAATCAGAGCAGAAATAAATGACATAGAGACCAAAACCAATAGAAAAAATTAATAAAACCAAGAGCTGGTTCTTTGAAAAGATCAACAAAATTGACAAACCTTTAGCTAGACTCACCAAGAAAAAAAGAGAGAAGGCACAAATAAGTAAAATCAGAAATGAAAGAGGAGAGGTTACAACAGACACCTCAGAAATACAAAAGATTATAAGACAATACTATGAAAAGCTATATGCCAACCAATTCGACAATCTGGAAGAAATGGATAAATTCTTAGAATCATAAAACCTTCCAAAACTGGATCAAGAAGAAGTAGAGAATTTGAACAGACCAATCACCAGTAAGGAGATCGAAACAGTAATCACAAACCTCCCCAAAAATAAAAGTCCAGGACCAGATGGCTTCCCTGGTGAATTCTACCAAACATTCAAAGAAGACTTAATACCTATCCTTCTCAAACTCTTCCAAAAAATTAAGGGGGGGAAGATCCCTAACTCATTCTATGAAGCTGACATTACCCTGATACCCAAACCAGACAAGGACAACACAAAAAAAAAGAAAATTACAGGCCAATATCACTGATGAACATCGATGCAAAAATCCTCAACAAAATACTAGCAAATCACATACGACAATACGTTAAAAAGATTATACACCATGATCAAGTGGGATTTATTTCAGGTATGCAGGGATGGTTTAACATTCGCAAATCAATCAACATAATACACCACATTAATAAAACGAAGAATAAAAATCACATGATCATCTTAATAGATGCAGAGAAAGCATTTGACAAGATACAGCATTCATTTATGATAAAAACTCTGAATAAAATGGGTATAGAAGGAAAGTACCTCAAAATAATAAAGACCATATATGACAAACCCACAGCTAATATCATCCTCAAAGGTGAAAAACTGAAAGCTATCCTTCTAAGAACAGGAACCAGACAAGGATGCCCACTGTCACCACTCCTATTTAACATAGTACTGGAAGTCCTAACCAGAGCAATCAGGCAAGAGAAAGAAATAAAAGGGATCCAAATTGGAAAGGAAGAAGTGAAACTGTCACTATTTGCAGATGACATGATTTTATATATAGAAAACCCTAAAGAATCCACCGGAAAACTTTCAGAAGTAATAAACGAATATGGTAAAGTTGCAGGATACAAAATCAACATACAAAAATCAGTTGCATTTCTGTACACTAACAACGAAGTAGCAGAAAGAGAAATTAAGAATACAATCCCAGTTACAATTGCAACAAAAAGAATAAAATACCTAGGAATAAACTTAACCAAAGAGGTGAAAGATCTGTACACCGAAAACTATAAAACATTTCTGAAAGAAATTGAAGAAGACACAAAGAAATGGAAAGATATTCCGTGCTCTTGGATTGGAAGAATTAACATAGTTAAGATGTCCATACTTCCTAAAGCAATCTATAGATTCAATGCAATCCCTATCAAAGATCCAACAACATTTTTCACAGAAATAGAACAAAGAATCCTAAAATTTATATGGAACAACAAAAGACCCCGAATAGCTAAAGGAATCCTGAGAAAAAAGAACAAAGCTGGAGGTATCACACTCCCTGATTTCAAAATATACTACAAATCTATAGTAACCAAAACAGCATGGTACTGGCACAAAAACAGACACACAGATCAATGGAATAGAATCGAAAGCTCAGAAATAAACCCACACATCTATGGACAGCTAATCTTTGACAAAGGAGCCAAGAACATACAATGGGGAAAAGAAAGTCTCTTCAACAAATGGTGTTGGGAAAACTGGATAGCCACATGCAAAAAAATGAAAGTAGACCCTTACCTTACACCATACACAAAAATTAACTCCAAATGGATTAAAGACTTGAATGTAAGTCCTGAAACTATGAAACTTCTAGAAGAAAACATAGGCAGTACGCTCTTCGACATCGGTCTTAGCAACATCTTTTCAAGCACCATGTCTGACCGGGCAAGAGAAACAATAGAAAAAATAAACAAATGGGACTACATCGAACTAAAAAGCTTCTGTACAGCAAAGGAAACCATCAACACAACGAAAAGACAACCTAACAATTGGGAGAAGATATTTGCAAACCATACATCTGATAAGGGCTTAATCTCCAAAATATATAAAGAACTCATGCATCTCAACAACAAAAAAACTAACAACCCAATTAAAAAATGGGCAAAAGACCTGAACAGACATTTCTCCAAAGAAGATATACAGATGGCCAACAGACACATGAAAAGATGTTCAAAATCACTAACTATCAGGGAAATGCCAATCAAAACTACAATGAGATATCACCTCATGCCCGTCAGAATGGCTATAATCAACAAGACAGGAAACAACATGTGTTGGAGAGGATGTGGAGAGAAGGGAACTCTCATACACTGCTGGTGGGAGTGCAAACTGGTGCAGCCACTACGGAAAACAGTATGGAGATTCCTCAAAAAATCAAGGATAGAACTACCGTATGATCCAGCTATTCCACTGTTGGGTATTTATCCAAAGAACTTGAAAACACCAATTTGTAAAGGTACATGCACCCCTGTGTTCATTGCAGCGTTATTCACAATAGCTAAGACTTGGAAGCAACCTAAGTGCCCATCAAGGGACGAATGTATAAAGAAGATGTGGTATATATACACAATGGAATACTACTCAGCCATAAGAAACGATGAAATCCAGGCATTTGTGACACCATGGATGGACGCTGAGGGTATAATGCAAAGTGAAGTAAGTCAGAGGGAGAAGGTCAAATACCGTATGATTTCCTTCATTAAGTAGTAGATAATAACAACAATAAACAAACACGTAGAGACAGAGATTGGATTGGTGGTTACCAGAGGGGAAGGGGGGAGGGAGGAGGGTGAAAGGGATAATTTGGTACATGTGTGTGGTGATGGGTTGTAATTAGTATTTGGGTGGTGAACATGATGTAATCTATGCAGAAATAGAAGTTTAATGATGTACACCTGAAATTTTTACAATGTTATGAACCAATGTTACTGCAATAGACAAAAAATTTAAATAAATAAATAAATAAATAAAATGCATATTGGGGAAAATAAAATAAAAATAAAATAAAATAAAACCTAAAACTACAAACCTTCTAGAACAAGAAAACATAGAAGAAAATCTTTGTGAACTTGAGTCAGGTAAAGATTTCTTAGATATGGCATCAAAAGCACAATCTATATAAGAAAAAATTGATCATTTTTATTGCATTAAAGTTAAAAACTTCTTTTCTTCGAAAGATACCATTAAGAGAATAAATAGGTAAGACAGACTTGGTGAAATATTTGCAAGTTCATATCTGATAAAGGCTTGTATCCAGAATATATAAAGCAGTCTCGAAATGTTATAACAATCAAATAAGCCATATTTTTTTTAAATGGGTAAAAAATTTAAACAGACACTTCACCAAAGAAAATATACAGATAGAAAATAAGCACGTAAAAAGATGTTCAATATCATTAGTTCTCAGGGAAATGGATGTTAAAATTCTTATAGATACCAGTACACACTTTTTAGAATGGCTAAAATTAAGAAGTCTGATGACTCAAAATGTTGGTGAGGATAGGAGGAAATGGAATTGTCATAAGCTTCTGGTGGGAATGCAAAATGATGCAACCACTTTGGAAAATTGTTTGGCTTCTTCTGACAGGGCTCCCAACGATCCCCGCCTCCTACCAGTGATGGCTTTGTGTAATCCCCTCTTCTAACCAATATAATACAACAACATTGGAGAGGTGTCACTTCCATGACTAGGTTATAAAAGATTATGACTCCCCTCTTGTTAACAAACTCTCTCTCTTGCTGGCTTTGAGAAAGCAAGCCCCCATGTTGGAGACGCCTACGTGGCAGGGAACTGAGGGAGTTCTCCAGCCAACAGACAGCAAAGAACTGAGGCCCTCAATCCAACAATCCTCAAGGAACTGAATTCTTCCAATAACCTTATGAGTGAGTTTAGAAGTAGATCCTTCCTCAATGACTCTTCAGATGAAACCTCAGGGCTGGCCAACACTTGGATTGCGCTCAGCTAAACTATGCTTGGACTCCTGACCCACAAACATCCTGAGATAATAAATTTGTGTTGTTTGAAGCCAGTAAGTTTTGGGGTAATTGGCTACAGAGCAATAGATTACGAATACTGGCAGTTTCTTAAAAAGTTAAACACACATACCTACCATATGGTATAGCTATTCTGCTCTTAGGTATTTACCCAAGAGAAATGAAAGCATATGTCCACATAAAGTCTTGTATATGAATGTTCATGACAGCTTTACTTGTAATAGCTCCAAACTGGAAACAACTCAAATGTCTATCAACAGTTGAATGGATAAACAAATCGTGGTACAAGCAATATACAACGGAATACATGTAGCACTTAAAAAGAATGAACTAGTAATACATGGAACATGGGTGAATCTCAAAATCATTATGCTGAGTGAAAGAAGCCAAACAAAAAAGAGTGCATTTTATATGATTCCATTTATATAAAGTCCTAGAAAATGCAAACCAATCTACAGTGACAGAAAGCAGGTTAATGGTTACCTAAGGATGGGATGGGGGGTGTGCAGGGAGGGGACAGGGGGAAGGATTACAAAAAAGCATGAGAAACTTTTCGGTATGATGGATATGTTTATTGTATTGATTGTGGTGATGGCTTCATGGGTATATACAGATGTCAAAATTTGTCACATTGTACACTTTAAATGTGGACATTACATATTAATTATACTCGAATAGGGCTGATAAAAGAATACCGCTATAGAAAGGAACATTTAGAAAACAAAAATGATTTTGGAATTAAAAATAAAAAAAGCAGAAATGAAAAATTTAGTAGGAGCCTAGAAAGAAAGTTGAGGAACTCTCCCAATAATTAGAACAATTCCAACAAAGAAATGGAAAATAGAAGCTAAAAAGTAAGAAAATTAGACTAGACGGGAAGTAGAACAGCTTAAATAATAAGACTTCCAAAAATAGAGAAAAGGAAGAAAAAGGAGGCGAGAAATTTACCAAAGAAACAATTCGAGAAAATTTCCTGGACACAAAGGATGTGGATTTCTAGACTGAGAGGTTCACCAAGTAAGTGCCCAGCACAATGACTGAACACAAAGCCACACAAAACACATCAGCGAGAAGTTTCAAAACACTGGGGATGAAGAGAAAGTACTTCCAGAGAGAAAGAATAGGTCCCATACAGAAGGCCTAATGTTAGCTCCACATTAGACTTCTCAACAGCAATGCTAAATGCTAAATGATAATGGAGCAAGGCCTTCCAATTCTTGTTGAAAATGATTTCCAGCTTAGAATTCTATATCTTCAGTCAAACTCTCAAGGTGCTGTTAGGGTAGAATAAAGACTATTGGATATGTTCAGACACACAATGTCTCGAATTTTTTTAATTGCTCGTGTTTTCTTTCTCAGGAAAGAGGAGATTTTTCTCTTCTGTTGAAGAGTTCGGGGATGGATTTGGGATAGCTCCATAAAAAATCTAAACAAATGGAAAAGAACATTGACTCCAGTGAACAAAAAAATTGTATAAGAAAGGAAAGGAAATTGTAATGTGCTACAGCCTCAAACAATATTTACATAGTCATAATAATGTAAATGTTAAATATTGATTTGTCCAAAAATTATGACACCATTTTATTAGAAAAATGGGAAGGAAAAGAAAGGTGTTTAAGGGTATAGGAGTGCAGTAAGAGAGCTAAACCCCTATTGTCCATTGCCTGAAGTAAATATATTATATTTAAAACAAACAAACAAAAATCAATGAATAGGAATTTAAGCATGCTATTTAGAAATATGGAGGTAAATACCAAAAGACTAAAAGCATTGAAAGTAGTGGCTTCTGGGCAGTGGGAAGGAAACTGAAGCTAATTCCATTGTAAGACTTGTAGAACTAAATTTTTTAAACCATGTAAATGTACAACTTTTATTACAATTAAAAGAATAAAGACACAATAGAAGACAGTTTTCCAGAACTGAAGAAAGATAGCTATCTCCAGACTAAAAGACCCTCCAAGTTCCAACTAGGGTAGAGAATAAAAGACTCATGCCTCAATACGGACTCAAGATATTTCAGGACATCAAACATAAAGAGAAGTTCCTAAAGGTTCCAGGAGAAAAGAAAAAGTCACCCTCCAAAGAGCAAAACTAATACTGGCCTCAGACATCTTATCAGGAACATTGGATACTAGAAGAAAAAATCCTTGGAAATATAATTTAAAACCCAATATTCCATACCTAGAAAATTGTTATGCATGTGAGCAAAACAGAGTTTTAGATTTATAAGTACTTGGAAAATTTATCTCCAAAGCACCCTTTCTGTTACTGCAGGACAGATTCCAGTAAAAGCCTTCAACAAATAGTATGATTAAGAGGTTTGGTAATCATGAAGATGTAGCAAATGCACATTTCACTTATTAACAAAGAAAAATTAAGGCAAATAAAAATCCCAAGAAAAACAAAAAGCTATGTAAGAAACTCATGTCTATGTCTAAATATGAAGGGAACAAAAATGTGACAAGAATTTAACAATTGATCCTTCATGTAGCTTGTAGTTAATGACACTGGACTCACAGAGAAGGAAATAAAATCCCATCATACTGATTGATTTTGAAGGAACAGTATTTACAGTCATAATAAAATAAAGAATGTTTGCTTTTTACATTTTTAGAATCAACCTGTGGACAAGACATGAAAGACTTAATCATGTTCATAAAATAATATATACAATTATCAACTCTGACAAAGTTGTCAAAGTATAGTTGAGAGAAATTGATACAATGTCTGAAAATAATAGAACAAGAAATGGGATTTAGGTGTGAGATTGAAAGCTACAAAGGTAACCAACAGAAAAACTAAAAATAATAACTGTCAAAATTTAGGAGAGGATGTAGCATAAGTCAGCTAAAGCTTTGTGTTTCATAGCAAGGAGCCAATATATAGTGCCTCAGCTAGACATCATGATAGAGATGTAAGTATGCCATTTAGAATTAGGATGCTAACCACCAGAAGAGCCAAATGCAGAAATGGCCAAAGGTGGTGGTTTCTGGGACTATGGTTGGGAAAAGAGAATGGAGTGGGTGATTTTTGCTTTTTATTATATGCCCTCTTCTCCAGTGCATATTCAGAAAAACATTTTGAAATTCTTTAAATGAATAAAATAAAATGTTAGATTGTGAATACATCCATGTTCTAAAAACTTGTTGATAATGAAAAGCAATTTCTTAGATCATCAAAACATGAAGGCATTCAGCATCTGTAATGCATTTGTCATCAGGCTCCAGGATGGTGGCCTTCCCCAGGGTAGCGGGTACAGTCCCTTCCTGGTTAGTACTTCGTACCCAAAAATTAAGGATAAGCTTAGAGTGGGCACGAGGTATTGTTTTGATGGCCGTGTGTGTGTGCCAGGGGGATTACAAGAAAAGTGAAGAGTCTGAGATACAATTATAAGTTATCAAGTTGTTTTTGCATAATGTGATCCAGAAGATCCAAAGAAAAGGCTAAGTATAAGTGAAAGTCAACTATTACGACCTTTAGAGACAAAGCCAACTGCCAGCTGGGACCCTCCATTCTGACAGATTTCTACAGTGGCCTCTGGTCACAACTAGAGCCCCTTGTGTGCTGGTCTTACGAGAGAATCATGTCAGAAAGCCCAGTTTAGTTCAAGAGACTTGGAGACCCTTTTTGCTTCCCATATACATAACCACCCAGCCACCGCTGGGTCCCAACAAACAGACTCCCTGTTGAGTTGACTGGTTGAGTTTCCACCTGGTAGGTGCAAATGGCCTCCTGTTCTCCCAGTTCTCCCTCCCCTCTAGTTGTGGGAGGAAGTTCCTGTTTTGTATTACTCCTTACATACCAAGCAAAACTTCCCATGAACCACGTCTATCAGCCCAGATCACAGGCACAGTGTCTCACGGACTCTGAAACAGCAGGCGCGTGGGCACAAGCCCCAGAGTGGTCTCACTCCCCACGCTCACATCCACCACCTGATAGCCGAGTTGCATGAGGATGGCAGGGGCAGCCTGGGGAACCCCGGAATTTCAGCATCAGTGAGCACTCTGACCTTTAAATCAAATCTAGTGTTTCAGGGTGATGGCAGAATCCTGTAGATCACTTACATATTTGACATGGGAAAATTCTCAGCTGGCCAAAAATGCAGGCCATCTTACTAACTCTTTCAGGCTATTTTCAGTGTAAAATTCAGAATTTCAGAATTTTACCATGATTGCATTTTTCTTAGTTTTAATGACCACTTGGTTATCTTTCCCTTTGAGGCTGTGAGTTGGACCCTTTGCCTAGCATCTGCAGAAAAAGCTCCAAGTGAAATGTATTTGCTGGAGGTCAACGTGCATTGCTGCATCATTTACAATGAGAAGCCACACTGCCTTCATGCAAAGCATATGGAGAATTTAACAACAGAATCACAGCCACGCCAGGGAATTATTGGGGCCAAGACAGTTTATGAATGCTTGATCTAAAAGGTGCCCGCCCACTGACATGACACATCCTGACTGCTCCTCAGACACTTAGAATAATCCAGCTGTCAGAGTTTGGTCCATGTGCCCACTGATGGTCAGCAGGGAGCCTCCCCTTGTCCCTCCGGGAGAGGAGAATGTCACTGCAGATGCACTGGGCTGGAAAAGCGTTCAAACGATGGGCTGGTAGCAAAAGTTGGTGACATTTCAACAGCTCTTTGCCTTTTAACGTGCTCGTTTGGGGACAGCCTACTACCTGCTTTTCTGCCTTGATCTATCATTTTTCTTTGGGCAAAAGCACAAAATAATACAGAATAGAAAAAATTCTGGGTCCGGGGATGGTAGGTACAGCCAGCTCTCTGTTAGCTTGACAAAAAGTAGATTAGTAAAAACTTGTGGTTAATGTAGCATTACCATGTATGGCAGACGTGGACCACCAATTTTCAAATAATTAGAAAACAGCCCAATAGGGCCGGCCCCGTGGCTTAGCAGTTAAGTGCGCATGCTCCGCTACTGGTGGCCCGGGTTCGGATCCCAGGCGCGCACCAACGCTCCGCTTCTCCGGCCATGCTGAGGCTGCGTCCCACATACAGCAACTAGAAGGATGTGCAACTATGACATACAACTATCTACTGGGGCTTTTGAGGGGGGGAAGGAAGAGAAAACAGCCCAATAAAATACTCTATCATGGATTCTATTTAACCCATGACTCAGACAGCCCTGGGACTGCTTACAACCTTGACATTGACAGTCTGAACATTGTCATTATTCTATAGATCCTCAGAGGGCCTGGTTAATATAGAACTACAGTTCATAGCCCTTAACCCTGCTCTTTCCCCCTTTGCCTCAGCAACCTAACATTTGAACTAGAAGATAGTGTTGTTGACATTTCCTCCACTGTGCTGGACTCCTCATTGCAAAGGGCAGTGTGTGTCCCTACGGCCTCCTGTCTGGTGTCTGAGTTGCCCCACGAATCGTTTCTCACATGCTAAGTGTATCTCACCATGGGTGTTGCAGAGCAGCAAATGGCTGTTCTGTTCTTCCCTGCTCCATCCAAAGAAAGTTCATGGAAAAGTTCTTGGGCACCTAGTCTCATAGGGCAGAAAGGCTGATGGACTGGGAATTCACATTGGCTTATATATAGGGGACATGTGTTTTGCTGACCATCAGAAAAACATTTTAGGGGGAAAAATAAGCAACAAGTAAACAGAAGAAAAACAAAATTGAAAACACAAGGAGGATAGATAAGATGTTAAAGGAAATGGCAAAATAGAAGAAATAAGAATTGTTTGGGAGGGTTGCCTCTGACTCAAACAATTGTCCATTTGGCTGAGGTGTCTGGGGTTGACGGTGGCAGCAGGGAAGGACGCTGAAGGGGGAGGAGGAATGAGCATAGCAATGGCCTTGGTGCTGTGCTTCTGGCCTGGGCCCTTCTGACCTCCGCCCTTCTCCACCACGGAGCCCAGAGAGGCCAGGATGGGAAGGGGGATGGGCAGGCAAACGGGTTCTTCCTCGGTCACCCAAACCCTTCCTGCTATACCAGCTCACAAAACTTCCCCAATGTGAGCTGTTTCCAAGCTACCACTTCCCCCGTGGATACTGCTGCCAAGTCCCCAAGGGTTACTATAATCATCTCAGATGTTCCATTTAGTCTTGATCTCCCTCCCCTCTGTCTCTTTCTTTGTTTTTATTTATTTTTGCTTTATTTAATTGGTCTAGATGCATAATGGGCTACATCTGAGCTCAGCAAGACATTTTTTTTTATTTTTTATGTATTTATTTATTTTTTGGTGAGGAAGATTGGCTCTGAGCTAACATCTGTGCCTATCTTCCTCTATTTTGTATGTGGGATGCCACCACAGCGTGGCTTGATGAGCAGTGTGTCAGTCCAAGCCCGGGATTCGAACCCGCGAACCCCGGGCCACTGAAGTGGAGCATGCGAACATAACCAGTACACCATCGGGCCGGCCCCAGCAAGACACTTTTAATGGTTTGAGTTGCCTTGATTCCTAGCCCCATCTGAAAGTGTTCTGAATTTTTAAACCCAAACCTTAGCCTGGCACTTCTTTTTAAAATATTAGTGATACATCACCCTCCCCAATTCCAGCTGGAGCATTTGATCCCCATCTAGAGTTGCCAGATTTAGCAAATAAAAATACAGGACAGCTAGGTAAGTGTGAATTTCAGATAAATAACAAGTCATTTTATTAGTATAAGTATATCCCAACCATTTTGTGGGATACTCTTATATTTAAAAATTTTTTTTCATTGTTTATCTGAAATTCAAATTTAGCTAGGCATTTAGCGTTTACCTGGCA
The DNA here is from genome assembly GCF_020826845.1 of Diceros bicornis minor. NCBI lineage: Eukaryota > Metazoa > Chordata > Mammalia > Perissodactyla > Rhinocerotidae > Diceros > Diceros bicornis. Next base: position 80,152,535 of record NC_080744.1, read on the forward strand.
ACCCTACCAAACAATCCTTCAACCATTCTATGAAAACATTTAATCCCAGGCTCACACACAATAGACGTATTTAGTCATATTTATTGCCTAGCGATTACCCATATCATTTGCTCATGGTGTGCAGGTCTCTATCTTTTTGGCTGCATCCAGGTACATCTCAGGCAGTGAGATCCAGAGGAAGCCCTCTTTCCAAGTGGCACTTAAAATGCTGCCCTCACAGTATGGGGTTAATCGCACAGGCTGCTTTCGGAAGGTGGTGAGCCCACCAGAGGGGAAGATGTGGGGCACTTATCAGCTTTGCCAGAGGTGGGGATGGGGTCGGGTGGGAGTGGGATTTGGTGCTGTTTACACTGAATTCTGGAAATGTGGAGTTGGCCCTGGGAGTCGCTGTGAGTCCAGCTTCGTGGAGAGTGAAGGAAGCCCCTCCTCAACATCTCCAACAGGTGCCTCCTGGCCTTTCTTGAACCCCTTCCAGTTCAGGAGGCTCACAGCTAGCACACAACACATGGAGCAGTGTTACCTGTTGGCTTACCATTTCAGCCCAACTCCTTCCTTTTCAGTCCAAGGAAAGCGCAGCTCAGAGAGGCGAAGGGAGTATCCCTCAGAGCAGGGCGTCCTGACGAGGCCTTCTGAGTCTCTAATCCTGCTCCTTTTCCACTCAACTCCACTGTTTCTTTCTTTCTTTCTTTCTTTTTTTTTTTTTTTGTTAGAAGACCATAAACAGTTGTTATTTTTTCATGTCAAAAAGGATATGTGTCCCAAAGATGTGATTAAAGATTGTGCAAGGGTTCGTGTGTACACGTGGGGTTGAGAAGGGGGGTGGGCAGCCCTCGCAGGTAATGGGCATATAATTCCTGGCTCTGCTTGCTTGCAGCAGACTGCTGGCCTGTCAAGGGGAGAGTTCGGTGACTGACACGAAGATTTATTTCTGCCAGTGAGAGAATGGCTCATAATTTACAGTCCACTGAGCCAGCTTCCACCACGTCATTAGAGCCTTCTTTCTGTAGACAGTAATAAATTGTCTTATCACCAGTGCTGACATAACATGCTCCTTTTTAAGTGCACCATAATTTTTATTTTTAAGAGAATATTCATATTTGATGGCAGAGCTCATGGGCATCTGAATGCCACCCCAGAGAGAAGACTTTCTTTTTTTCTTTTTTTTTTTTTTAAAAGAAGGTATCATTCAATTCCCAAATGCCACTGGAAGGGGAAGGCTTGACTTCTAAACAGACATTGGGGGCAGTGGTTATCATTTCTCCTGTTTTACAGGGTCCATTCTGGACCCTGGATGGACAGAGTGACTTGTCCTTCAGCAGGGAGGCATCGAAAGGATGGAAGCAAGACGCTTTTAATGGTTTGAGTTGCCTTGATTCCTGGCCCCATCAGAAATTGTTCTGAATTTTTAAACCCAAACCTTAGCCTGGCACTTCTTTTTAAAATATTAGTGAGGGCCAGCCCGTTGGCTTAGCGGTTAAGTGCGCGCGTTCTGCTGCTGGGCCCCGACGCACCACTTCTCCGGCCATGCTGAGGCCGCGTCCCACATACAGCAACTAGAAGGATGTGCAGCTATGACATACAACTATCTACTGGGGCTTTGGGGGAAAAATAAATAAATAAAATCTTTAAAAAATAAAATAAAATATTAGCAATACATTGCCCTCCCCAATTCCAACTGGAGCATTTGATCCCCATCTAGGGTTGCCAGATTTAGTAAATAAAAATATGGGACAGCCAGGTAAGTGTGAATTTCAGATAAATAATAAATTATTTTATTAGTATAAGTATATCCCAACTGTTGTATGGGATATACTTATACTTAAAAAATTTTTTTTTTCATTGTTTATCTGAAATTCAAATTTAACTGGGCATCTAGTATTTATCTGGCAACTCTACCAACTAATCCTCCAACCATTCTATGAAAACATTTAATCCCAGGCTCATAGACAATGTACATCCTCAGATGCAGCCGTGTCGTTACTTCTGGAAGAAGGTAACAAGGGCATTGCTGCATCTTTGGGCTTTCCATCCCAAAGGACCTATTTGCTGCCACCCAAGGGACTCACTTTCTTGAGTCTCCCCTGACAGGGAGGTCTGGGGAGTGACACAGACAGAGCCAAGGCAGCTCCTGAGTTGGCAGACCACCCTGGTCTTCCTTAAGGGCCTCACTGGGCTGGCCAGTCCAGGCATAGCCTCTCTCTCCCTTTGTATCCTCTAGGGGGCGACAGTGCAGCCTGCTGATCCCCAGGGAGCAGTTCCGGAGGGACTCCAAGTGCCCCATGAGCACAGCCCTGAGATGGGGACACGACAGACGGTCACTGATGACCAGTGACTCCCCCAGGCTTGTCTCCTGTTCCTACTGACCCATGAGTAGACCAGCTGGAGAGTTCTGCTTCCCTTTCCCTCGATGGCTCTCGTGCCTTGATCCTCATCCAAGGATCTCCCTCGCTGTTTGGCAGGAAGAGACAAGGCCGGCTGGGCATTTCTCGGCTTCCTCCCTCTGTCTTTTGTCTTGTGCCTTCACAACCACCCCCTCCACCCCATTAGAACATTTGTTAGCTCACTTAACCTCAAGGACGTCAGAGGCCTTAGGCAAGGCCCTTCCTCCTTCTGAGTCTCAACTTTTTTTATCTGTAAAACAGGAGAAATGATAACCACTGCACAGGGCGGTTTTAAAAACAAATGAGACACAGATGTACATGAAAGCCTTACAGAGGCCTCAGTAAACTCGAGTGTGTTTCTCTTCGTCAGCAACTCCCTCCTCCTTCCTTCTTTGCCTGGTTCTCTCCTTCTTATAAGGCACTTATCAGGAAGGGGCTGATGCCCCTGGGCTGTGTGCTCTTTCTGGGTCTGGGATGTGAGGCATATCTTCTGGTGGAGATGCAAGGTTCTCCCTGTGGGGCTGATCAGTCCAGAAGACGTCTTTAACACAGCTGCACACATACAGACACTTCTACCACCATCTATGTTTACAAGTAGCAATCAGATATTGCCAAAGCTCTGACCTATAATCATAGCTCTTACACAATCTAAGTGCAAGGCACAAGTTGGAGCACTTTATCTACACTGACTCATTCAAAGAGAACACGAATATTATGCCCATTTTATGCTCAGTTGGGAAACCTGAGGCCCAGAGAGGTTAGCCTTCTTGCCCGAGGTCACACAGCTAGGAAGTGGCAGAGCTGAAATGAGAACCCTGATGGTCAGTTCAAGAATCTCTGCTCTAACCACAGTGCTATGCTGCCTCTCATATTCCCGCCTGGGCGATCCTTCTCCATTCGGACCATTCCCTGCCTATTCCGTGGGACAGGACCCGAGCATCACTTCCTGTCATGCTGTCAGTGGCCCTGCTGTGTGCTGCAAAATCCACCATGAGCTTTGACCTGAGAGGCGTAGGTTTTCTTCTTAACAACAGTGACCACCTGTGACTCGTGATGGCTACATGCTCAGGAGAGAGCATACTGCTCCTTTTGCTGGTTTCTAATGAAAGGACAATTTTACAGGATGGAGGGAGAAAAGGCTCATAATGAGAAAGAAAGAGAATAAGGGAACTGGCCTCAATCCAGATGAAGAGAGCCAGACACAAAATCATTTGAGCCGCAGACCCGTTGTTTGTTTACCAAATTTTCAACCTTTTAAAAAACCGAACATCAAATGGCAGGAATGGTGGCGTTGCTGGAGTTCCTACGAGTGGGAGGAATCAGACATGATGGCAGGTAACCCCGCAGTTTCCGCGTGGCAGCACTTGCAAAGGACAGAGGAACTCCTAGGTCTCACTCCTGGAGGAGAAAGAGTGAGGGCTTGTCGGGACCACAGATCATGCAGCTCTACTCTCTGCCGCTGGTAAGTCTAGGTGGAGAGAAAGTGTAGCAGGAATGATTTTGGCTGGGCTGGGGATTTGGGAGAGTTTAGACTATAAATAGTGAGGAGTATATAAAAAGCCTCAAGCGGATTTTTGGAAGTCCTAAATCCACTACGTAGAGCCAAGCAAGATAACGGGAACCATTTAGGTTTTAGTAACGTCTAAATGTAACTGGGCACAACGCCCCACCGCCCCACGCTTCTGCTGTCACCACAACCCTGTCAGCGTCTGCCAAACCAAGGACACACATCTCGGGGAGGTTTGCTGCCAGCTCGCAGGCTGCAAGCACTGTCCCAGTCCTGCATGGATGACCTCACTCACTCTCCACAAGGAGGTACCATTTTATATCTCATCTTCGATGCAGGAAACTGAGGCAGAGGAGGACAAGTGACCTGTCCAAAGTGACACAGCCAGCAAGTGCTGGGCTGAATTCCACGCTCAGCCCAGAGTCCACATCCCTAACCACCGCCCCACCCTGCCTCAGAGATGGGGCTGCAGAAGCCTGCACTAAGGCAATCCTGCAGGAAGTTATGCTAAAATCAGCGGAAAATCGCCGCAGCACTTGGAAAGGAACGTGAAGGCCTTTGTGTCTTGCTTCTTAAGGTCTTGTGGTCACCAGCCTTCTCTCATCTACTGGGCTCTTGTTTCACTGAATGCATTGATGCCTCAGGAATCCCTTTTGCACTCCCGTGGCCCCTGCTCAGCAAGCCTGAAGCCTGCCCTGCTCACAGGCTGGTCAGCGTGAACCGAGATCCAGATCCTGCCGCCCTTGGTCCTGTGTCTGCTGCTGGCTCCAGGAAATCTACAGTCAGGTCTTCAGTTCTTGATCTTTTAGGAAAATCATTGTCACCTAATATTGAGGGAAAGATAACCCGGGAGGAGTGACATTTAGGATTAGAGCGGGCTATCACATTTAGGGGAAAAATCCAGGCTCTAATGGATTTTTTTTAAACCTATTGGATTCCCTTCATGGCCTTGCCTACCCAGTCAGACTAGCCAACCCCATTCCCAAGGTTCTGGAAGAGGCTGCTGTAGGAAAATACTAGATCAGGGGTTCTATCTTGTTTAAACGAGGGTAGAGCAAGACCACTGGGTCTGAGGCTTCATCTTACCAGGAAAGGGGAGCCCGGGGAGCCCCGTGAGATGAAAAGCAGCGACTGAGATCCAACTGCCAGTTGGGCTCTGGGCTGGGCGTGAGAGATTCCACCACCAGTCATCACCGTTGGGCCCCAAAACGTAACGGAACATGGGCAGGTGAGCAATTCTGCCTGGGGACAAAGAGGAGAGGGCTGCAGTGAGGGAGGGGGGCTTTCAGTTAAGGAAGGCTTCACAGAGGAGGTGACCTATGGCATGGGCCTGCGAGGATGAACCTGAGTGTGCGGGAGGAGAGTGGAGGGAGGCATGCCCAGGGCGGAAGTGGTGACAGCCAAGCTGCCCGGGCCTGAATGGCTAGTCCGTTTGGGAACAGTGTTTGGCCCCACGGTGGGGCAGGAAGAGTAGGAAAGACAGCACCAGCTTGCTCAAGGCTGTGAGGGCTGTGCCCCCAAGCTTGGTCTCCACCCTGCTGGCCACAGAGCCTCATGATGGTGTAAGTAGGCTACAAGAGTGCTTGGGAACCAAGACGGTGGGTTGAGGGGCAGTGGGCTGGAGCCAGAGACCACATGGGAAGTTATCATGACAGCCCGTGTGTGCATGAGGACCGCGGCAGGGACAGGAGCCGTGGGGATGGGCAGGAGGCGACGGGTGAGAGAGGCAGGAGTCAGGCAGAGACCACTCGGGGTCACTGAGGGAACCATAGTTCTGTGGATGCCACAGGGAACCCTGGAGGCCAGGGTCTGGGCAGGGTGAGGCGAGGAGGCTGGCGTAGGTTGCTCTGGGTATAAGAGGCCAGAGACAGTGGAGACGTTGAGCAAAGAGCTAAAGATGTGGGAGCCAAGGGGTGGCCTTCTGAAGACAGAGAGAGGCTGCAGATCAGGTGTGAGAGCCACTGAGGTTAGGATGGTTGGAATAGTGGGAAGAGTCCCTCCTCTGCTTTACACTCCTCTTGGAATCAAGTCCAAATTCTTGCCGGGGTTGATGCAGCTGTCACAGCCTGGCCTCTGGCCATCCCTCCTGTCTCCTCTCATGCCTCCCTTCTTTTATTATCAGTGCCCCTGCCCCTCTGCTTCACCTCTAGTTCTTCCACCACACCACCTTCCTCCTGCCTCAGGGCCTTTGCACATGCTGGTCCCATGCCAGGAGCTCTGCCTGGAGCTGGGTAACACCTGGGTAACCCACCCGGGAGAGACTGTGCTTCTCTTAGGTTGCTCTTCCATCCCCATCTCAGCTTTTCCATCGCCTGTGTCACCAGTTCCTTCCACTGTAAATACTTGTATGATTTCTGCTTTCCCACTTGGACCTGACTGATGGTCCACTCATCTGGCTATTTCCTGTTTATTTCTTGAGCTCAGCTTAAAAGTCACTTCCTCCAGAAAGCCTGAACCATGCAGTTCAATGCTTTTCCAGCATCTGACAGACTCCGTTGTGTGTGGTGGGGGTAGGGGTAGAGCATATGGGAATTTGGGGCATTGTATGGACTTTGGATTTTGCTCTGCGTGAGACTGGAAGCTGTGGGAGAATTTTAAGCCGAGGGTGGCCCATCTGACTTCCGTTTCCACATGATCCTCCGTGTTGAGGATTGACTCAAGGGGGCAAGGGCTAAACAGGGAAGGCACTTAGGAGGCTGTTGAGTTACACCAGGTGAGAGGTGAGGGTGGCCTGGCCCGGGGTGGTGGCAGTGGAAGTGGTCAGACTCTGGGTGGATTTCTAAGGTAGAAACTATTGGATTCACTGACAGCCCAGACACGGTGTGAGGGGAGGGGTCAAGGAGGATGGCAGGCTTTGGAGTTGCATTTCACTGTGGTGGGGAAAACTGGGGATGGAGTGGGGGACGGAGATCAGGAGCCCGGTTTTTGTGACATGCCTTAGACACCCAAGTGGAGAAGTCATTGGCCGCCTGGAGCTCAGGAGCGAGGTCCAAGCCAGCGATACACGTTGGGAGCCATCAGCATGTCACGGGCGTCTTTAGTTACGAGAATGGCGGACATCACCAGGGGAGTGGAGGAAGAGAGAAGCCCAAGAACTGGGCTTGGGCACTTGATGCTGGGAAGGAACTGGCAATGGAGACTGAGAGCAGCAGCTACTGAGGTGGGAGGGGAACCAGGGGGTGGGGAGGGGTGTCCTGGAGGCCACGTCGGGGGTGCTTCAAGGACAAGCGTGCTCAGCCAGGTGAATGCTGCAGGCAGGGCTCCCACGGACGGACCGAGAACTCACTACTGGATTTAGCAACTCAGGGCTGCTGCTGATGGTGACAGAGTGCAACGGCGGGCAGTGACAGTGTGGCCTCATTGGGTTTAAGAGACAGCAGGAGAGAAATTGAGACAGTGGGTGAAGACAACTCTTTTGAAAGTTTTGCTTTGCTAAGAAGGGAAGAAGAGAAATGGGAGGGTAGGAGAGAGTTTTTTGTTGTTTTATTTTTAAGATGGATGGAACAACAGCATGTTTGTAAGTAAACAGAGATAATTCAGCAGGAGAAATTCATCAGAGATAAGTGCACAGAGATAACGCAGCAATGGTGCAGGGACACCCTTGAGTAACTGACATGGGGAGGGGTCAGCATGGGGCTGGTGGGGGAGGTCCTCAATAGGAGCAGGCGTCCCCCCTACAGCCACCGTGGTGGGCAGAGCCGGCAGGGCGGGTGCAGGGGAGGAAGGTCTCTTCTGAGAAAGATGTTAAGAAGGAAGCAGAGCTGGCAGCTGAGACTGAGGTTAGCGGAGGAAGGGATGGGAATTGGAGAAAGAAGGGTAGAACAGTCGTGGAAAAGAGGCGGATTCAGCCCGACTGCAGAGGTGTGTGACGAGGAGTGTCAGGGAGACCCAGGCTGGTTTGCCTCTTCTCCAGCTACGGTCGACTGTGCGTGCAGGTGCCGAGTCAGCGGAGAGCTGGGTCCACAGTGACTCTCAGGTGAAGAGTGAAGTGACCTTTTCCAGGGCATGGGCGGTGAAGACAGGGGGAGAGACAGAGAGGTGGTGTGAAGGGGGCGCAGGAGTGGGGACGCCTTTGTAGAGTCGGGGAGCTCTGGTAAATGCACAGCTGCAGGGGAGGATCTGGGAAAGGAAAAGATTAACGGTCAGGAGCACGGGTAATTGCCAGAGCAAGATTCCACAGAGGCAGGGATTCTCTGGGGTCTGGGGCAACAAGGGGCAGCTATGAGAGGGGCAGGGAGACCCCCTACCCAAGGGCAGGAGGTCAGAGAACTAACGTGTTTGTGCCTTCTGGCCTTTGTTTCCTTGGGGTAAGAGAGAAGCTACAGGGTGGGATCTGCTTTCCAGGAAGGGGAACTTGCCAGGAAGAAAACAGCCAGCCAACTCCCCATCCCCACCCAGCCAGGCTACTTCATTTACGTCCCTGAGATGCACTGTCCCATTATTTGCGTATACTCTCGGGTTCCCAAAATAATTCTTGTCTAGAAAGGACTCATTTTCTAGCTCTTCTTCTCTCTGGCATGTGCCTGCAACCCCCCACTCCCACCCCGTATTCTGCCTCGCTCCATTTGCCATGACTCTGGAGGGAGCTCAAGTTCCTAATTTACTCTCACTTGCGAACAGTATTTAGGCAACAAACCTGAAACTCCTCCTGGAGTCAAAATGATGTCTCCACACAGGAATAAGACTCACATCCTGCGATGTGCTTGACTTGAGTAAAATGCAACGCCATCCTGAGGGTCTGCTTGGCATGGGGGTGGGGCAGCCCCTCCCTCCCTCCCTTCCCTCCTTCTTTTCAATAACCATTCATTTGCCGTCTGCTGTGTGCCTAACAGGATCTATATGAAGATGATACAATAGAAACCGAGAGGAGTGGTAGACCTGCTGGGGCCCACCCAACAGCCTTCCTGGAGCCGCCTCTTGCTAATAGATCTCTGGCTTTGCTCAATCTGGGGCAGTAATGTGCTTGGGGAATGTGTCCCCAGGAAAACAGCCAAGACTAACACAAACCAACCTGGGTAACCCCACTCACATTGTCAATGATGACTTGGCAGAGAGGGGTGGGCTTGTGACCCAGTCTAGTCAATAGGGCCTGAGGGGAAATGACCTGGGTGTTCTGGGCGTCTCCTCCCTAAGAAGACGAGAGACACTCAAGAGACGGAAGGTCGTTTCTGCCCTTCCTTCCTTGGAGGCTATCTTGAGAGGATAAAATGCTCCAATCTGTGGAAGTTATCTAGGCACATGAGGAGAAAGCCAGGCAAAGTATAGAAAAGCTATCTTGAGCCCTGAATTAATAACCCTGGATCCACCTATCACCAAATTCCTGTTTGTGAAATAAAAAACCGTCCTTATGGTTTGTGTTCCTTTTAGTTGGGTATTCTAGTACTTGTAACCAAAGGCATCCTAACTGCTCCAGCAAGGAGGAAATAAACAATTATGATTTTCTATCATGTGGCTCTGAGCCTCCTGGAAGCCAAGGCAAAAAGGAAAACCAGATAAATTGCAAAGCTTTCATTCTTAGTTGGGAAGAGCTTCTCAGGGAGTTTCAGCTTTTTTGCTTCTAAATTCCTTGTTTGACACTAAATTTCCCCGTGGGAGTTTATGAAAGGAACATTGAGATATATAATTGCTAGATCCAAGATAATTGTTTTTAGAAGCAGTTTTCACAAGGCTTTCTCTTAAGACAATGAGGAACTAGATATAAAGGGGGAGTCTAACCAGAGAGGCAAAGAGTGGGTGGAAGTTGGGTGGGCCTCGAGCTGCTCCACGCCCTCCCCACCCCAGAAAGGAGTAGAGCCCCAGATGAATCAGAGCCCACACTGAGGAGACAGTGAGACAAACCGGCACAAACACAGCGGGGAAGGCAGAGCACAGAGAAGGATGAGGAAGGAAGACTCCTGAGCCATACTGCAGGCAGGAGCAGCTGTGTGTGGGATCTGGGATGAATGAAAATGAGAAAAGAAAAGTGTGAAAGGCAGATAAGTGGAGCCAGCTGGGTGACCCCTGGTTTGTAGAAACACGGAGCCTGGGGAAAGGTTTCTCTGGGACGGAGCTGGAGGGAGGCAGAGGTCTCCTTTTTCCTGGGCGCCCCCTCATCTCAGGCCCACTCGCTGTGTGTGGTATCTGTGTCAGCATCTCCTGTCCCCTAGGCAAGGGGACCTTGTGTATTAACCGGGCTTGGCGGAGGGGCTGTCAGCTCTAAGGAGTGCCCCTGTGAGTCCCATCAGGCATCGCACCTTTGAACACCATGCACCAGCACTCCAAAGCATCCCAGGTGGTCTCCTGACAGAGAGGTAGCATTTGAAAATTCAAACTACCCAGGTAACAGAAGAGCCTTTGCCTTGCCAAAGGATTCACAGCAGGTTTTCATTAACACTGCACTCTCTGTACCTTGGCTGTAGGATGCTCATAGATGCTACAAAAAAAGATCAAATACATTTGAAAGAGTTAAACAGGTATCTTTGCTGCACTATGTCTTGAAGGCTTTAATACCATATGTCATCAAATCTAAGAGACACCCTCAATTGGAAGATGTATCAAGATTTCATGTATTACTAAGAAAGAAAAAATGTCCACGTTGGGAAGCCTCACAGGGCACCCCTCCAGAAAGTTGCAACAATGAAAGGGTATGCTGCCTGTGTAAGAGAATATGAGAAACAAGCCCACCACACAGAGAGCGACAGCAAGGAACCCACCGGTCTCTACCTTGGCCATGATGGAAGGAGGGAGAAATCCAGAGAAATGTCCTGCACTTATCATTTGAACAATAAGCTCGTTCTTAGTCTGGAGTCACACTACCCATGTGGTCCCCAAGGGGTCTCAGGAGCTGGTGCCCCAGATCACTGGCAGAAGCAAACACTGATCCTCTCTGGAAGAACTCAATTTTGGTCTAGGCCAGTGGTGACTGCAAAACACCAGACGTGAGATGTTCCCTGATTTCAGGGATGTTAACATGAGAGAAAACGTGAAACTAGGCATGATTTAAGGATGGAACGTTTATACGCCTGTGAAACCCCACAGAGGGACAGAGTGTACAGCCTCACCCATTCCATCCCAACCTGAGGGCTCCCGCCACCCAGGGGCAGCAGTGGTCATCGTTGTCACCATTGTTGAGTGCTTACTCTGTGCCAGGCGCTGGGCAGGGAGCTTTGCACACATCAGCTCCTGTCAGCATTGTAGCGCCCCTGCATGGGGACAACGTCATTACTGCCATTTCCAGCAGAGGATCCTGGAGCACCCTGCCTGAGGTTACACATGAGTAGAGGTGCAGCTGGGCTTTCAGCGCATGCTCTTCTCCAATATTCTGAAGGTGGTGCCCATCAGACACTCTGAGTGATGCCACCCTGGCCCACTGAACCTAGCACATGTCCAGAAATGTAATTTTTCAGTAAAGTGTCTATTGCCTAAAGGGAGGCAATTTCTGGATCAAATTCTGTTTCAACATACCCCTAGACACTATGTGAAGTCTTCTACTGTCCAGTGGTCCTGGCAGTACTGGGCATTCCTTGGCCCCAGCTGTGCAATCCTATACTTGCTGTAAAGGGATCAACAGTGGGAAGGAGGACACATAATTCAATATCATCTTCCCAGTGATGCTTCCTCCTCTTGTCTGATTTGGGAAGATGCTAATGTACCTATCACACCTCTGAAGTAGCGTTTTCTAAAACTTCAGAAATATGACCAGGCTCCAATCACCCTTCTGGTCCATGTCGTGTCCATCCCCAGACCTGCTGACCTAGGGAGGTGACAGGGCCCCCACCCACTCCCCCACAGAGCTGTGCGGCACTAAGGGCCATCTGGAGAGCTGGAGCCTGAGGGAGTAGTAAATCCCCTCCCTGCATGAAGAGGAGCCAAGTTTTATTACAGATCCTATCACAACGCAAAGAGCTGGTACTTCTGTGACTGAGCTAAGCCTGTCACCCTGTAAATCAACAGGAAACCCACAGGAGGCAATTTGATTTACGATGTTCATTTTGGGAAGCTGGTCTTCCTAAAACACCGAAGCCAAGATATTGCCCAGGCACTTTCACGATAAATGGCAAGTTTAGCCCAAAAGGACCAGATCTGTTAATAAAATAAATTCAGATCCCTCCAAATAAAAATTCAGATGCATTTCAGTCTCCTCTCAGTTCAGTAGGCTGAATCCCTTAATCTACTAAATTATTATGGAAAAGCCCTTATCTCTGCCTGTCAAAATCACTGCTGTTGTGGGGGTGCCCTCCTGGGAGGCACAAGCTGCTTCATAACAACTTAGGTTATGTGCAGTGTAGCATTATCTTGAAAAGGGCCACATACTCGAAGTACAGCACAGGATCTGGGACAGCGCCGAGAGACAGTCCAGCCAACAGGGGTCAGAAAGGTGACAGGTGTCGCCCAGATGCATTGGTGGTCAGTGACAGAGTGAGGCCTCTAATCCAGCCCCCTGACTCAGTCCAGCGCCCCTCCTCTGTGGGCAGCCAGGGTGACATTAGTCAGCAATGGGCTGAGGTTCTGGGTACTGTTTCTGCCCAATAGGGGTCATGGGGTCTCCTCTAGGGCAGCCCAGTGTGCGTTAGGGCCTCCTGCCTCTCGAGTGGGCAGGGACAGGCGAGTGTCTAGGCTGTCTGCAGGAAGAACATAAGGGCCCTGCATTCTGCAGCATGTGGCAGGCCTTCAGTGTCTGCCCAGGGAGCTGACCCCACTTGGTCAGGGGAGGGAAGTGGGGAGAAGTTGCATCTAGTGCAGAAAAGGGAAGAATGTGTGGGAAATCAATCCCCAGGTTCCAAGAGGGGCCCTGGCAGGAGCCCTTGTGAACAAGGATTTGGCTTGTCCCTGTGGGGCCTCCCGTTCTCCCACCTCCATTGGGGTGACTCACGCCTGCAGAAAGGATGAATCATGTCAGTTACGAAACTAAAGGGCTCCTGAGAGGGAGGCCGGGAAGGACCTGGGGAAGCCATCTCCGTGGATCCTGCTCTCTCCCCACCCCCTCCTGCCCCTCATCACCCACCTTCTATCTGCCAAGCCATAGACTAAAGCGAGTCCAAGACAGCACTCTGAACTAAAGGGACTGCTCCTGGAAACAGAGCATCAGATCCGCGGTTTCCTTCTCACCTCAAGGCCTTCTCCACCTATTTTTTGTTTCCCCTCCTGTACTGATCAGGGGAAAGGCTTGCTTTCCACATGGGGCCAGTTGGGACCAATGGATCTTGGAGGGAATGGGAGACAAGATCCTGAAGTGAAACTCACCTCTCACCATTTCTTGTTCCTGGTGTGAACATTTCCAAAATTCTCCAGGGCACACACACATACTTATCTACTGGATTCCAGGCGGCTTCAGGCAGCAGGGGCGCGGATGATGCAACTCACTTTCCCACCGACTGGTCCCAGCTCAGTGGGAGCTTTCAAGAGTTCACACAACCAGTGAACGCGGAACATGTGGCAGAACCTGGGCTCATAAAAACGTTTATCAGCAGCTTATTGCATGGCAAAAGCTCACGTCATCCTCAACACAGCCCTATGGGGCAGAAACCATTGTCACTCCCGTTACAGGTGGAGCGCTGTGCTCAACATGGACAGCAGCTTGCCCGAGGTCCCACAGATATGCAGTGGACAGTGTGGGGTTCACCTGCACCCCCTGTGTCCCCAGGTGGGCTGTAGCCTCGGGGTTCTACCGCCAGGTTTCTCCTGTACTTCAAGGAACCCAACTACTCTGCCAAATGTCTTTGCCCCACTTAACGTGCCCTTTCAATCAGGCCTCTTCTGGACAGGACCATGACCTCGTCTTTCCTTGTGGCTTCTTTCCCCTAGAATCCAGAACCCTTGCAAGCCCACTGTCTCACGCTGAGATGAGCAAGGCCACCCGTGAACGAGGTCAAACCCAACCAGGTGAATGAGGCCTCTAGATGCCCCACAGGTGGGCGGGCGCCGGCCTGAGCCCACCAGTCTGGACTCACCTGCGATGCCCCCAAGGCCCTCTTGGCTCCTAGTAGAACACGCGGGGCCGAGGCTGCCGCTCCGGCCGCCCTGGCCTGTCTGTGACCCGAGAGCCCCAAAGTCTGCGGAAGTTCCCCGGTGGGGGGCGTCTCGGGCCTCCCCTGCCGCCGCCGCGCCGCCGGATCCCGAGCTTGCGGCGGGCCCGGGTGCCGGCCGCCAGCGCGCGGGCCCAGGGCGCCACCGGGCCGCGCGGGCGGGAGCGCGCCGCGGCCGCCGCCTCCTCCTCGCTCCCGCCCGCAGCGGCGGCGGCGGCGGCGCTTCCCCGGCGCGGAGCGGCTTTAAAAGGCGGCACCCCACCCCCCGGCGCACTCGCCGCTCGGGCGCCGCGCGAGCCTGCCGCTGCCATGCCTCCGCGCGCGCCGCCTGCGCCCGGGCCCCGGCCGCCGCCCCGGGCCGCCACCGCCGCCGCGGACGTGGGGGGTGCCAGCGGGCCCGGGCTCCGGCCGCTCGCGCCGCGTCCCTGGCGCTGGCTGCTGCTGCTGGCGCTGCCCGCCGCCTGCTCCGCGCCGCCGCCGCGCCCCGTCTACACCAACCACTGGGCAGTGCAAGTGCTGGGCGGCCCGGCCGCGGCGGACCGCGTGGCCGCGGCGCACGGCTACCTCAACTTGGGCCAGGTGAGTGCGGCTGGCCCCGCGCGGAAAACTTTGCCGGCCGCCGCGGGCACGGCGCGAGGGGGCGTCTCCGCCGGGCTCTCGGCGCCGCGGCCGCGGGTGGGCAGGGGTCCGGGACGGCTCGGCCCGCACGGTCGGAGGCGGCCGAGGCGCCCTGCGGGGAGTCGCCGGGGAGCGCGGCGCGCGGGACACTCGGCAGAGAGGACCAGGTGGCCCTCGTGGGCGCCCACGCAGGCCCGGCGGCCGGGCAGCTCCCGGGCAGGGGGCCCCGGCGCGGACACCTGCCCGGCTGGGCAGGAGTGGGAGCCTGTCTCGGGCGCCGCGCTCTGCCCGCGGGCGCTGTCCTCAGTGCCCACCAAGCGCTCCCTGGCCTCGGAGCTCCGGCTTCGTCACGCCGGGCCCTCTGCTCTCGACGGGCGGCGCGGGGCTCCGGACCCTGTGCGCGCGCCGGGGCGGCCGGGGCTCGCTGGGTGACATGCGCATGGCCCGGCGTCTCGGGAGCCGCGCTCCATCGGTGTCCGCGGCTCCCGGAGAGAGGGCGGCTCGGTGCCTGCGCCGGGGAGCCGCGGCCAGGGAGGCTTTCCCGACAGCGTGAGACCCAGCAGCCGCGCCAGGGGTTGGAGTTGGGGGTCCTACGTTTAAAACCCCTCTGGGCATGGGGGAAGTTTGCTTTGTTTCTGGGCTTTTGTGCGTGATTCTAATGGCAGCTCTCAGCATACTAGCCCTGTGACCTTAGGCAAGTCAGTGACAGTGTGTACCGCGTGCAGTTGTTGGGACGATCCAGTGTTGTCTGGCAGCAAAGCGCCAGCTCAGGGCCTGACCCTGGCTGGTGAGCCAGGAGCTCTCCCGCGGCCTGGGCTGTCACTACGGCTGTCAGCTAGCAAGAGAGGACAAGCCCGGGGCAGGAAGGTGGCATTACTCCAAAGGATGCCGAGAGAGGTCCCTTTTTCCTGCTCCAACCCCGTGGAGGGGGGGGTGGGGTGAGGGGAGTGATCCTGATTTATGGCCCTGGAGGGGCCTCAGCAGGCTCAAGTGTGCAGTCCCACCAGGGGACCTCTCAGGGCAGTTAACAAGTCTCCTACAAACTACACGATCAAGTGAAGTGACAGGGAGTAACTCTGTGGTAACTCTAGTGCCAGGCAGTGTTAAATTTAGTTTCAGCATTATCCATGACAGAAGCCGTTAAAGTGTGGTAAATGACATTTCTTCTGCATCCTAAGTCAGTTGTGGGTGCTGTTAATGTGAGATGTGTGGCCTTTCAGAAAAGTGGATTCTGCTGTTTGAACTGTGCTTCACCCGGGGGGTCAGAGTGTATCTGAAAGAAAGCCATCACATCTTTTGTATATCGTTTTTTATATTTTGACGGTTCAAGTCTCTTCAAAGATCCTGTGATTTAAGAGTTTGCCTTTGGGTAGCTCTGGCTTCGTTTCTCTCCGTAGTTCCTAAATCTCCCTGGCTGATGGTCCAGACTGAAGAAGATGCTCCTCAAGGTTCCATCCCTGTTCATTGCTTCCCGTGTTTGCTTAGGGCCCCCAGCTCCTGCTACACTTCCCTGCTCTGCTCAGGTGGCCCAGCAATTTGTCTTCAGCTAAAAGTGACTCTTAAACTGCACGGTAAATTACCAAGTGCCTGGGTTTCTGGCTCCTATAATTAAATGGGCAGAGGGAAACTGAAGTTGAGCTGTGAGCTCTTGGACGTTGCAAGCGAGAGGCTCAGTAACTTCCCCTCACAATTCCTGTCCCCAAGAATCAAAAATACTGGGCTTTTGAAACAACTTCTGTCAGACTCACTGAGTTGCTTATGTGCAAAGTCTGCTGTCCTCATTTTGCCTGTGGGAGAGAATGTTCCTCCCGGCATGTACCCGCTCCACCCGGGACATTCTGGGTAGTGTCTCAAGGTCTCCCCAGCTCTGTACAGTGCAGCCAGGGTGAACTCCACACAGCCTGGTCACTTAGCTTGGTAAGAACGGTGCTGGGGGTGACACTATGGAGACATTCACCAACTGAGGGAGTTGTTGGTTGGGGATAGGAGCCAGCTCAGAGAGGGGTGTGTATGTGTGTGTGTGTGATTACTCAAGGAGGGCCTATTACTCTTTATTCCAAAACCAGCTTTTCTCCCTCCCCCAAGTGCACTGCTAATGTGGAAAAGGCCTGGAGCATTCCAACCTCTACCTACTCAATAAGAACTCTTTAAAAACCTTATTTGCTTTTTTCAGCCAGGAGAATTTGTGACTCATGAATAAGGTGTAGATATTATTAGCTTTGACTTATGGATGAGTAAACCAGGTGAAGCAAGGCATAGGAGCAGTGTGTGTCCACACAGTAAGTATGTATCAGCTCTGACGATTATGTTCCCTGCTCTTGGTCAGCTCCTACATTCTCTGGGCTAAGGTCTCCTTAGTGTGACTCATTCCCCCAAACCCTTAATGGGCTGTTAGTGGTACCCCTGGTACTGGCCCTAGCTCCCAGCCCTGCTTTTCTTATGGGTCTTTGCAGCATCCTAAGTTCTGGCTTGATTGTTTTACTTTCTTTCGTACAACTGATGACCCAATTCCATTTATTTTACATGGTGCAAAGGTAATTTAGACTTGTGGTTATTCACCTTTCTTGAAACATGGCTCCCTTTCAGAGTCTGGTAAAGGCTCTGGATCCTCTCTATTGAAAAATATGCATCATCAGGAACAAGACAAATCAGCCTCTTTTTGCTCTTCTATTCCTCATTATACTGGAGGTCCCAGATATTGCACCATGATTTATTATTTATTTATTTATTTTTTTGTGAGGAAGATCAGCCCTGAGCTAACATCCACGCCAAGCCTCCTCTTTTGCTGAGGAAGACCGGCCCTGAGCTAACATCTATTGTCAATACTCCTCCTTTTTTTTCCCCAAAGCCCCAGTAGATAGTTGTATGTCATAGTTGCACATCCTTCTAGTTGCTGTATGTGGGACGCAGCCTCAGCATGGCCAGACAAGCAGTGCGTCGGTGTGCACCCGAGATCCGAACCCGGGCTGCCAGTAGCCCAGCGCGCGCACTTAACTGCTAAGCCCCGGGGCCTGCCGCCTGCACCATGTTTTAAAAAGAAAAAAAAGGAATAAGAATTTGGAAGAGTCAAATGTCGCTATTAACAGATGACATAAATAACCATATGGATAATCCAAGAGAACCTAGAGACTAACTATTAGAACTAGTAAGAGAGGTTGAGCAGGTTACTTGATCGACAATAGCTACCTATACAGTAGCAACATCTGAGAAGATAAAAGAAATTATAATTCACTCTAGCATAAAAGCTACTAGATACTTAGGAATAAATCTAAAAAAAAAATATGAGACTTTCAAGGAGAAAATTACAAAATATTTGAAGGAAGTATTGAAAACAAGAAAGTCTGAATAATGAAGAGATAGATTATGTTCATGGATGGGAGGACTGACTATCACAGGTCCCCTTGAATTAATTTGTAAATTCAGTGTAATCTAGTTGAAGCACCAACAGGATTTTATATGGAGTGTGAAATCACACAAACGAATAAAGTTCATATGGAAGAGTAAGGTCCCAGAACACCTGAACCATTTCAGAAAGAACAAGGAGAGGGTGTCCTCTACCAGACAGCAAAACTTACCATAAAGTGTGGTGATCACAAGAGTGCGACACTGGCCCAGCGATGGTCCTGTCCGTCAGTGGAATCAACTTAAACCCAGGCGTATATGGGGACTTGTATGTGTAAGCAGGAGAGTTACAAACGGATAGGGAAGGAGGGAAAATTCAATAAACGGTGCTGAGAGAATTGACTCTCCATGTGGTAAAACGATCAGCTTCTCCACTCACGTTACACAACAGCAAATTCCAGATAGGATGAAAAACCCGAATCTGTAACAAGTCTAGAAATAACTATAGTGGAATAGCTTATGAACTTGGGAGAGGAAACGGTTTCTTAAGACACAAAAAGAACAAATAGAAAAAGGAAGATATTGATACATTCAAAGTTCTCTATAACAATGACATCCTAACAGTTAAAGAGCAAGTAACAGACTAGGAAAAGTATTTAATAACATATAACAAACAGGTTAGTGCATAGATTATTTAAAAAGCTATAAATAAGAAAAATTTATCAATGATCAATATCATTTATCAATAAGAAAAAGATCAATGCTAGGCAGAAAAAGGAGGAAGTATATGAAGAGGGAATTCAATGAAGAGGAGATCCAGATGGCCAATAAGCATGAGAAAAGCTATGGGGCAATGCAGCCTAAGGCAGTCATCCCACTTCATACCTGTCAGATTGGCGAACATGGAAAAGGCGTTAATATCAAGTGTTGCCAAGAATGTAGAGCAACGGGACTTTCAAATGCTGCTGGTAGAAGTGGAAATTAATATAACAACTTTGGAGAGCAATTTGGCAGTCCACGGTGAGGTCAAGTTGTATCAGCAAGTCCACATCTAGGCTTTTACTGGAAAGAAACTCTTGCACAAGTGGCCAAGGGCATTGTATAGGAATGTCACAGAGGCAGTTTTTGAATGAAAGGAAACACAATCTAAATATCCATGAGTAGAAGAATGGAGAAATAAATCAAGATAGTCACACCATGGAGTACTGTGCAGTAGTTGGAAAGGAATTAACTAAGTATGTATCTATATAGATAAGTCTCAAAAATAATGTTGAGTGGAAAAGGCAAGTTGCATGGACAATGATGTACAATGTGATAGTATTTATGTAAACTTTAAAACACACTAAAACAATTAGATATTATTTATGAATGCTTACACATGTAGGAAGGATCACATCAAATTCTCATTAGTAGTAGCCTCTGAGAACGGAGGCAGGGGAAAGAAACTAGGGAGAGGAATGTCAAACTTTATCTGCAGTGTTCTAATTCACAATACACACATATAGGTACATACGTATAAGTTATATACAAAATTGTGTTTAAGCATTTTGTACTTTTTTTGTATCAGAATATATATAGTAATATATACATATGTATACAGATGTGCATATATACACACATATACACACACACATGTATCCAAACCTACACGGACACATACACACAGGTGCAGATGAAATGTTAAAGGGGAAAAAGGAAAAGAAAAATGCACAGGGGCTGCCCCGGTGGCATAGTGGTTGAGTTCATGCGCTCCGCTTTGGCAGCCCGGGGTTTGCGGGTTCAGATCCCCAGGGGGGGACCTGTGCACTGCTTATCAAGCCATTCTGTGGCAGGCATCTCACATGTTAAGTAGTGGAAGGTGGGCACAGATGTTAGCCCAGGGCTAATCTTCCTCAGCAAAAAGAGGAGGGTTGGCAAGAGATGTTAGCTCAGGGCTAATCTTCCTCATCACAAAAAAAAAATGCACATCATATACACACATCACGGTCTTCCCTGGATCACCTGAAGCACATCCAAGGACATACAAGTGCCTGAAGGCCCAGGGTAACAAGCCCCTGCTTTAGACATCTGATGCTGGGCCAATCTACTTGTCAAGGAAATGGTGAGCTAGAGAAACAGAATGCCTAGCTGGAGATCACAGGGCTGTTTGGACAGAGCTGGACCCAGGAACCCCCTTCTCCCTCTACCAGGCTTCTTTCTCCTTGGAGTCATCTGGTGGCAGAGATGGGTCTCACTCTAATCTATATACATTGTTACCTTTGACGTTGATGACTGGGAGAGAAGACAAGTTATTTATGAGAAAAGGATAGCAACAAGATGTTCTCACAAACCCAATCACAACAGCTCAGCATGTACAGCTCTTGGAAGTGATGTTTATCTTAAGGGTGGCTCTTAGACACCATACTGTCCCTTGCATTTTTGCTTTGCCTGGGGTATTGAGCTAATTTGTTGGTTCCGAGTCTGAACATAAAAAAAGGCAGGCTGGCTGCCACGGACCTAAAAGATTGAAGCGCCTTAAATGATTTTGAACTTGCCTTAAATAGTTTTACTTAAAATAGCTACTGAGCGGGACATACCTGGCCCAGAATTTCAGGTGGGCCTGTGTAATTCACTTGTCAGCAGAGGAAACTTGTCATGCTGCAGACAGCTTGTTCTTCAATGAGAAACAAACTGAAGCTTTAGCCAGGTGTTAAGATAATGGGCCAGAACTTGTTCCAACCACAGTGTCAGGGGCTTGGGAGGGACAAGGGGAAGCCCAGAATAGCAGTCACCTGTGACCTAGGTCTCTGGTATTGATTTTCAGTCTGAGGCTGTCTTGCTTTTATGCTCTGAGCCAAGAGCCACGTGCGTGGCTGACCGGGGAGTGGAAGGAGAGAGGTTCTGGGTGTGAGCTGGGGGTACAGACAAGATTGGGATTGTGAAGCTCATGGTATAATACCCTCCTATTTGACATCTTTATTCAGGTGGTAACAGATTTAAGTGGACAGGGTTTTATTTGAGTGAACTGCCCTCGTAAGTCATTAGGGCTGCGGCAGAGAGAGGTGACTAAAGCTGAGTGGCAGTGCATGGAGCCTGGTGGCCGAGAGGAGACTCAGAATCAGGCCAGAGTGGATGGCTCAGCTGACTGGTCCATTGGAAGAGTTTGGGTTTCTCTAGGCAGAAACCAAAGGTGCAGATCAGAAACACAGCTGTTGACGGGGTGGGAGAGCCTGAAGACCCTGTCTGAGGCCTCCTGCCTGGCCTTGAGCTTTAGGTGTCAACAGGGCCATACAAGACTGTTCACATGCTGCGGAACATCCTGGGCTCTTTTGAGTCTCTGAGCCTCTGCACAGATTTTGCCTCTAAAAAGTAGTTCCTCTGATCTTCTACAGCCCAGGCCAGGTGGCTGATGCGTCTCCCCTCCTTCTGCAGGGGCCCTGCATGCAGAGGGATTCTGAGTCCTACTTGTCTTGAGTGCCTGACTCCCTCCCGGCTCTTGGACTGTAGCTCTTTCTTGACATTGACCGGAAGCTCTGACATGTGCTTGTGCCCAGGGAATGTTTCCCATGTGGGTGCTCTAGCTCATGGAGCCTCCCACCAACCCTGCAGGGAGGTGTCACCAGGCCTGCTTAATAGTGAGGAGACCTCAGGTCCAGTTCTGACTTGTGCAGATCACAAACTGGTAACTGACAGGCCGAGGCGCAAACCCATACCCTCCGACTTTCCTTCCACCTTGGCAGGTGGACCTCACCCCTGCTTCTCAGACAAGGGTAAGCCATCAGATGAGAAAGCCTTTCGGCTCTCTGCTGCTGCTGACAAATGAGCCTTTGTGGCCCCCACCTGCTGCTGTTGCTCCTTCCCTCCACCTGGCTCACACACACACACACACACACAGTGCTGCACGTTAGCGTTGTTCTGTCCAGCGTAGTTGGCACTGTCTGCTTCTCCTCAGCATTGAAACTTACTTGCATCTCTCCATATTGGAGGAGAAAAAAACCCTAACCCCTTCTAGTCTTCCTAGGATGCCACACTCAGTTGCTGAAACTCTGCACTTTATTAACCAGACTAATCATCCTTTGCTGCAAACCTCCTCCTCTCTGTGTGGTCCCTGTCTACAGAAGGGACCGTCTGCCCTGTGTCTGAGCTCGAGGCCTGAAAGTCACTGCCGCCTCCCCCTGCTCCCATGCCTCCCATCTGGTCTATAACCAAGTCAGTCTCATCGGTCTCCTGAATGGCTCTCAAGCTCCCCTGCATCTCCCCTGCCATTGCCCAGCACAGGCCAGGGCCTCCATGCCCTTCAGCTATCTGTTCTGCTGCAGGGCCTCCTTCCGCCCACTCTACTGCCTTCTGCCCTGGCCCAGCTCCAGCTCTGCTCAACCTCTTCATGCTCTTGCTTCCTTTTAGGCTTCCTTATGCTGTTCTTCCTGCCTGGGTGGCTTTCTCGTCCTCCTGGTCAGCCCTTCATCCTTCCCGGCCATGTGCAGGCCTGCCCTGATTTCCCCAGCCCCATAGATGTGCCCTTCTTCTGGGCTCCGAAGCCTCATCACCCTGACATGCCTGTTGGCTTGTCTGTTTCTGCCACTGGGCTCTGGGCCTCCTGGGAGAGTCAGTTCGCAGCTGGTCCTCTGGCTGCTCTCTAAGATGAGTTCCAATTCTGCCGGTTCTCTGATGGTGAAGAAGTCACACTGGGGCAGCCTGCGTGCGGGGCCTGAGGACTTGCACTCACTTATTCAGCGAGTGTTTTTTGTGTGCGCTCACTGGTTCTGGGCCCTCAGAGATAAGTAAGGTGTGGCCCCTGCCTCGAAAGAGCCTCTAGGTGGAGGGAAGGGTGTGAGCATTTGTGAACGAGCAAGGTCAGCAAGTTGGTTGGCTGAACCGTCTCCACCCGTACTTTTTTTATCTTAATCCCTTGCTTTTTGGCCTCACTCAGCAGGCTGGCTCCTCCTGGGTTAGTGCTTGTGCTTGTGCTCCGGGAGGGCCCTCCTTGTGATGTTCTAGTTTGCTTCCAGGTCAGGTCAGCTACCCATAGAGCAGGGCCCAGCAGTGCCCTGGAGCCCACCATGGATGCTTCATACCCTGTGGGTCCCGTCATCCGTCAAATCCCCAGTCTTCCTGATGTCCTTGTGCCTCTGCTCTTGGAGGATTTTGAAGACCTGGTGGCAGTCGCAAGGCCCTCCATCCAGTGCTATGAAGAACGGGGATAAATAGCTGTCGGGAGGGAGCCTCACGCTTCCTGGGATGGGATCGGCAGCTCAGGTTCCCATGGTAACCAGCCCATCAATGCCCTCAGTGTCAAGACGGTGGCACCACCGAGAGGAAGAAACAGTCTCATTGTCTCCCTCTTGGCCGCTTGGGCACAAACCAGCCGCACTCCACAGGGCCCGACAGCCCTGGTCCGCTGCTCTGTTGCACACGGACGCGTTTGCTGAATCGGGCCAGAGAGGGGCTGTCCACTTCATCTTCCTAACCCTCCTTGGGGCCTCTTGAATTCCTGTCACTGGCCCACGTCAGTCACTTAAGGAGTCCTTGTTGGGTGAATCTGTCTTCTCAGTGGGAAGAAACAGGCCAAGTGGATCAGGCTCCCAGAGCTCTGAGTGATGAGCCAGACTGCATCCACCATGGGGTGGATAAATCCGTGTCCAGTGTCGGCAGTCGGCTCTTTGAAAGGGACCTCGATCTCCAGACTTTCTCTCTTTTGTTTCAAAACGTATTGTCGACAGCTCTCAAGGATGTTCTCCAGTGTTCATTCAACCAGAACCTCCTTCTTGCCCGTGGGGGGCCCGAGTTCACCCCGGTAATCTTTGTCTGACTGTGCCGGATGGACAGGTGGTGGGCGGGGCTCCCCTCTTATCAGAGAAGGGCGTGCAGTCCCTCAGGCTGGGAGAAGCCTTCCTCTTCTCCCCTTTTCATCCCCTGTCCCCCAAGCTGGAACCAGGACATCACTCCGGATTTCCCTTGTGTCCACTCTGCCTCCTAGTCTCTCCCCTGTGGCCCTGCCTGCTCCTTGCATGCTTGCTCTCTCTCTGGTGGTGCCTGGAGTACTGCCTCACTGCTCTCCCTGCCTCCCTTCTAGGCTGTTTCCCACATTGCCACCCTGACAGTACTTGAGAACCATAAACCTCATGCTGTCTTTATCCTGCTTCAAAACTGGCAGAGGTTCCTGCACAGCCAAGACTGATACATTTGGCCCTTGGGGAGCGAGCCGTCCCTCCCTTCCAGTCTGTCCTCAACCCAGAACTGCTCACTTTTGCCCAATGCTCCAGCCATTCCAGACCTTTGCCATTCTGGAAACTTGCCATATGTCTCTTCTTTCTTTTGCACCTGCTGTTTGTTGCTGTTGCTACCTGGGTGCCGGCTCCCCCTATGGTCTACCTGGAGAACCCTGCTCTTCTTCAGGATTAGCTACAGTGGTGTTTCCTGGCCTGGCTGCTGCCCGGCAGGCCTGAGCACTGTGCTCTCAGCTCCACGGAGGGGCTCAGCTAGCCCCCTGCCGCCCACCATGTGCACAGCCACAGCATAGGAGAGTATCTGTCTCCCCACTAGACCACAGCATCTTGTGGTCAGTGTCTTTGTTCATTTTTGTTTCCTTGGGCCCTAGTCCCTGGCACAGCCTCTCATCCCCCAGTCCTGCTTACCACCACCACCCCGCCCCCCCATCAGGCACCTGATGAGTGTTTCATTAGAAGGGGTAACTGAGTCACTGGGTTCCAGTACCCCCGCCACGACTACTGCCAGCCAGCTCCTACATTGTCATCCTCACTGATCACCAAGCACTGCTCTGATAATCACCCCAGAGCTCTAGTAGTAACTCCGTTATGCAGATGAGCAAACTGAAGCACCGAGCAGTTGAGTAACTTACTACCACTTAGTAAATGTCAGAGCAGGGCTTTTAATTGGAACAACTTTGATTCCAAGCCTTACTCCTAGACGGTGCCCATGTCCATGTTAGGAAAGGCTGCAGAGAGCAGGTGGCAGCTGAGCTGGCCGTGGAGTTTGAGTTGGGGTTTTCCAACTGGTAAGGCAGAGGCGCACAGTCCAGGCAGATGAGGCTGAGACAGGAGGGGTGCCTGGGAAGGTGCTCCGCAGTCTCATCTGGAGGAAGGGTGGCTCTACTGCAGGACCCTCCCTTCTTATCAGGCCTTTGGCCTGGGGCTTCACTTCAAAGGCTTATCTATGAAGGAATGAAGGCGGCAGCATTCTTGACTTTGGAGTCTAAGAGTCTCAAGGGCAGGGAGCTTTCCTTGGACACCCTCCCCCCAACCTACCAGAGCCCTGTGTGTCTCCCATCCCGGAGGAGAGTGGAACACTGTGGAACCAACATCCGACAAGAAAGCCGGAACACCAAGAGGAGAGAAGGGGCTTAATGAGGACCCAAGGAGGCACAGAGGGTGGCACAGCCTAGTTATAAAGTCATGTCATTAGTTTATTTTTCTGGGTATAATACACAAGGAATACATGTATGTAGAAAATTTGGACAACATGGAAAAGAACAAAGAAAACTACAAAAATCATAGTCCTACCACCCAAAGATAATCACAGTTAATGTTTTGGACCATGTCCTTTTTTTTTTTTAACTCTGTGTGTGTGCATGTGTATGCGCGCATGTATATATATATACAGTCACGCTCTGCGTAACGATGTTTCTGTTAATGACGGAACACATATGTGACAGTGGTCCTGTAAGATTAGTACCATATAGCCAAGGTGTATAGTAGGCTATGCCATCTAGGTTTGTGTAAGTTGTCTATTGAGGAAAAGTTCACTACAGTTCGAACAGCAGATATTTATTTGGGCAATTAGAATTGCAATTCGGGAGGCACAGATTCAGGAAGAAACCCAAAACGTGTTCTGATTACAAATCCCCCCCTTCCGAGAGGGGATTAGGGCTTTTATGGGAAAAAGGGAGGATCTGGTGAGTTATATTAAAGAAGAGATCATTGTGCTAGATGAGGTAAGGCTGGGTTTGTCCTTCATTGATGGGAGAGCGATTTGGTCGTTGGCAAAGTCCAGTTTTATCAGTCGTTAGAAACACGGTATTCTTGTCCTTACTGATTTCTTAGAACGTTGACGGTTTGGTGCAGTTTGGAAGATAAAGAAAACAAGACAATTCCTCTGAAATGGCTGCTATGGCTCTATTTTAATATGGC
Organism: Diceros bicornis minor; assembly: GCF_020826845.1. Classification (NCBI taxonomy): domain Eukaryota; kingdom Metazoa; phylum Chordata; class Mammalia; order Perissodactyla; family Rhinocerotidae; genus Diceros; species Diceros bicornis. The sequence continues at coordinate 80,178,513 of NC_080744.1, forward strand.
TCCACTCATGTCATCTTTCACAAAGTACACTCTACGATGTCAAAGTATGCTCTATGATGTTCGCACAATGATGACATCGCCTAACGATGCATTTCTCAGAACATATCCATGTCGTTAAGAGACACATGACTGTATTTGTGTATATGTGAGCGTGTGTGTGCGTTACACACACGCTCACATAAACACAAATGTCTTATACAAATAAGATTGTACAGTTTTTCAACTTGTACCTCCCAAGTCTATAACTATTCTCTGGCGTAATTTTTGATGGCTACTCAGGGCATCATTTAGTGGCTGGCCCATACTTACGTAATCTTTCCCCTGACATTTAGGTTTGTGAATTCTCTGTGACTCCTTGGGGAGGTGGATATTGCTGCGGCTGGTCTGCAATGTCATCCCCATGTGGGGAGGTGGAAGGGTTCCGTCTCTGCCTAGTTTCCCACTGACGCGCCTCACACCCCTGGTTACTGTGGCCCCTCACATTTCCCCGCGTCTGCTCATGCCACATCACTGACCTTGCAGGGGGTCCAGGACTTGATAAAACTTGTTCAGTTCAACTCATAAGGATTTTACTGAGCATTTTTTCTTATTTTATAAAGTTACACATGTATTATGTAAATATGTTCCATTGTAAAGATTCAAACAGTGCAAATGTATGAAGAGGAAAAATCCAAAATCTCCTTCTTGCCCTCATCCTATCCTCAGTTTACTCCTTCCCCCAGATGCCATCACTGTCCACTCTTGAGTATCTGTGTGTCCTGTCTCAGAAACATATATGCATGCATATACGTACAGGTTTTCTTTTTTACATAAATGGGACGGTGCTAAACATGTTTTTTTTGTACCTAACTTTTCTTTGCCTAAGAATACATTTTAGAAAGCTTTCCATGCTAGGCCATAGAACACTACCTCCTTCTTTTTAAATAGTTTTAAGCTATTTTATGGATGTGATATTTTGTTATACCATTTACCTATTAATGTTCATTTGATTTGCCTCCAGTTTTGTTTTTTTTTAATTCACTCTGAGCTAACATCTGTTGCCAGTCTTCCTCTATTTTGTACGTGGGTTGCCGCCACAGCATGGCTTGACGAGTGGTGTAGGTCTGTGTCCGAGATCCAAACCCATGAACCAGAGCTGCTGGAGCAGAGCACACTGGACTTAACCACTACACCACGGGGCCAGCCCCTGTTTTTTTGTTTTTTTTGTATTATGAACAGTGTTGCAGTGATGATCCTTATTCATCCTCTCTGTGCACATGTATGAGAATTTCTATAGGATATATAAAAGCAAAAACAAATAGTTATAATAATAATGATCACAAATACCTATCTGCTGCTTATTATGTGCCATGTAATTTTCCAACTGCTTTCCTGGTATTGACTCATTTAATCTTCTTAGAAACCCTTGAGGTAGGTGCTATTATTATCCCCATTTTACAGATGAGGAAATCAAGGTGCAGAGAGGTTAAGTAACTTGTCCATGGTTACACAGCTTGTAAGTGTCGGAACCAAGGTGTGAGCTGCGATGGTCTGGCTCCAGAGATTGGGGGGCTACCGAGGCAAAGTGTATATGTGTGTTACATTGTGTTAGGCCTCAACAGGCGGGTCTCCAGGTGGCGGTGCCAGTTGACGCTGCCCCCAGAAGTGTATGAGAGCGCCTCGCCAATCTTGGGTAGAAATTGTCAATTGTTGCAGTATTTGCCAGTTCTTACAGGTAAAAATGAGATCTCGTGTTTGTTTTATTTTGCTTTTTTCTGATTACTATTAAAGTTAAATGCCTCTTTCTAAAGTTATTAGTCATTTTAATTCTTCTCTGAATTGCTTAATGTTCTTTGCTCATTTTTCTGTTAGGTTATTTTTCTTTGACCTTAATGATGTGTAAGTGCTGTCTCTATATTGTGGCTATTAATCTCTTGTTGGTAAATTTATTGCAGACATTTCTTCCATCTGTCACTTTTCTTTGAACTGTGCTCAGAGGGTTTGTCTGCTTGCTTGTTTTCTGAAGTAAAATCTGCAGATCCATTTGTTTGTAAGGCTTTGGGCTTGTCACTTGGTGTCATTCAGAGAAGAACAAGGCAGGGTCCCTCCCTGCAACAGACAGGAACGTACGCAATGATTGCAAGAGGAATAGGGAGAGTCATACAGAGAAGGAATCCAGATGCTTTAGGATAACAGAGGAGAGCAGGGCTGCTTTCCACCGGGGAAGTTCAGGGAAGGCGTTTGAGCCAGACCTCACAGGGTCCACAGGATTTTCATAGACAGAGGAGCAAGACGTGGGGAGTGGTCTTTCGGCAGGTGGGTCATGAGTGAGTGTATTAGTCCGCATCCCATCGGGAAACAGCTCACTTGGATGGCTCAGGTAGAGAGACTCTCAGGGAGGGGCTACTTGCAGAGGTGTGAGTGGGGATAAGGGAACCAACAAAGGGTGTTGGGGCACCCGGGGACCTCCGGCTGAGGGGACAAAGGGAGAAAACGGGGTTAGCAGAGCCCCGTGGGAGCTGGAGCTCTGGAGGATGCAGCCTCCTTCTGGCGCCTCCCATTAGCTGAACCCTCAGGAGGTGTGGTCCAGATGGTGGTGTCTGGAGGGACACAGGACAGGGCAGAGAAGGGAGAATGACCAGCACAGTAAGGATAAGGAGAGAGAGAAAAGTTCTGGACATGTTAAGAGCTCAGCGAACACCCTGATGTCATTAGAGGGTAGAGGAATTCATTTGCTGCTGCTTTTATTCAGCCAACATTTCTTGGGTGCTGGCTCGAAGCCTGGCACTGTGCGAGGTTCTGATTTGCAAAGATGCACCAGGCTGGCTTTGCACCCAGTGATGCGTGCCATGGCGCCAGTTTTAGCTTTCCGTGTGTCCTCTCAAGGGTCACAGCAGAGGCGTGTGGTTTCGTCTCTGTTAGACTCCACGTACCTGGATCTATGCCTCCTTGTCCCAATCGGAGTTTATTTAGGTGTGCCTGTCTGAGGACAGATTTTAACATGGAAAAATAACTCCATTCCTGGTCACCATTGCGCTCGGTCTGACACACATCTTGATCTTATGCTGTTTTTTTAAACTTAAGCAAGCAAACAGAAAACCCCTATTTGTGTTCCTCTTGATAAAACCTGATTTCGGTAAAAAGAAACCTTATTTCTATCCCACTATCAAAGTAACTGTTCATGACTGAGCTCATGAACAGTCTTCTTACGCACATGTCTTAATTTCCAGTCTGCAGGAATATGGCACTAGTAGCCACTAACAAGAAGCAGGGTTTGTTTCAGTGGCTTCACAAGTTTGTGTCCCACGACTTTGCCAATTCAAGACCCTCACAACCCTTCATTTTAGCACAAGATGCAGAAGCCCATTTGTGGGAATGGTTGCTTTCTGTTCCCGTGGAGTTCCGTGTCCTAGTACAAAATGAACTTGTTAGTACTTTCTAGGGTTTTTTTTTTTTTTTTTGGTTTGCTTTTTTAAGGAACGTGATTTTCTACTTTCCTCTGATGTCTGGCCACACGAGGAACATGGTAAAACCAAACTGATTCCTTCTCACACTGAATAATCTTCAAATCCACACGAAACCCCCGGTACAAGTGGATCTACCACCTCTAGGAGACCCTCTGTATGAGGCTCACCTTGGGGGCCAGGACCAACACCCCACAATCCGTGTCTCAACAGCATTCCCATTCTGACTAAGTCAGTCCATTTCCAAAGCCTAGCCTGGAGAATCTCTCCACTTTTCATTGTGATTCTCACTCACAAAGAGCCCTGGATGTGTTTCTGTTTTCTTCTTGTGTCAGAAGTTCAGTGACTGCATAGAACTGGAGAAAGTCCTATCTTCAAGCCAATATGTTTGTCTTACTAAAAGTTGGTTTTACTTTCCAGCAAATGGTTCCTTTCCTGAAGTTAGTGACTAACGGTGCTTTGTACTTCGTCTGTGCCAATGGCTGTGCCAGCCTGGGCTTGTCTTCCTGCCAGGCAGCTGCCCGGCTCCTCCCTGGGTCTCCCTGCACTCTGCCTCCTTGGGGGAGTCCTTCAGTGACCACGTGCTGCCACTGAGAGATCTCTGTCCCACCACTGAGGCCGAGGAAGCTTAAACTTAAGCAAGTTTGCCACTGCTTTTCTCCCCTCGGTGTCTGTGTTTTATTTGAATCGTGTGGTCAGGTTGCATGAATTAGATTGCTAGTCTCAAGTCAGGGCTGTGTTTCTGCATGCACCGTGGGCACAAAAGTGATGCTCAAAGATTGTTAGGGACAATGGACACGGCTAGGGGGAACAGCCATCTCGCCAAGCCTGCCCAGTCCCTCCTAAATGACGTGGCTTTGTCCAGAGGTCTTTTTCGGGAGATGTGTTAGTGCTGAGCCCGGTGTGATTTCTGCATCAGCCTTTTTTAGCAAAAGACAACATGTGGACTGCCCTGACCAGGCCTTTCTGTGGCCAGCAGGAGCCAGTGCTGTGGCTTCCCTTGTGGGGCATGGTACTTTGATGAGAGAATCAAACCAACAAGTGCTTCCATCCATCAGAGCATGTTACCAATCTGTCTGTCCCCCTGCTGGTTTCTCAGCAATCTGGGGTGCTGCCTCTGTTTGGCTTTTTTTTTTTCCCAAAGGATTATGGAGTTTCCTGGGTTGTTCAGCTTGTTTATCACAATTTTTTAAGCTTTTTAGGTCCAAGGGTGGATAAACAAATGTGACACATTCATACACTGGGCATTCTTTATTTAGCAATAAAGAGGAACAGACAATGGGTATGCGTAACAACGTGAATGAATCTCATAGACAATATACGGAGTGAAAGAAGCCTCACACAAAAGAGCTATCTGGTTCCATTTATAGGAAGTTCTAGAACAGGCAAAACCAAGTGGTGGAATAAAAACTAATCTATAGGAATGGGGATTGACAGGGAAGGCGCATGGGGAAACTTTCTGGGGTGTTGGCTATGTTCTGTATCTTGATACAGGTTTGGGTTACACAGGTGTGTACATTTATCAAAACTTAAGAAATGTATATTAATGTTTTTGTTCATTTCATCACGTATAAATTCACTTCAGGAGAGAAAATCTATAAGCCAATGTTGAACTCTGCATAATGATATGTATATTGAAGTATTTAGAGGGAAGTATACTGATACTGCAATTTACTTTGGAATACACCAAAAATAAGATGGGTTGACAGATGGATAGAGACATGGATAGATGGAGAGAAATGTGATAGAGTAATTTTAGTGATTATGTTAATGGTAGAGTCAAGGTGGTAGGTATGTGGGTGTTTGCTGTACCATTCTTTCAACTTTGCTGTATGTCTGAAAATTTTCGTAATAAAATATTGGGAGAAAAAGATTCTTAGGGTTGTGATGGGAATAGGATGGATTTGGGAGAAGTCCCCTTCTGTCCTTGGAGACATAATCATAAATTTGTATTTAAAGATGAGATTAGAAGCCTAGGGATTTAACAGGACAAATGATGTCATCAAAAGAATACCCATAGAATCTGGGTTTGGGGACATATGCTTTTATAAGGTGTGTTCTGGGGTCACACTGGCATTTGAAAGGATTACTGTGGCTTTCTGAGCCCCTAACTTGCTAGTTTTCCATGGACAGAGAGATTCAGCCCTGGGGAGAAGCATCCAAGTATATGTCAATGAGTGGAATCCTGCAGTTTAAGGACCTTCCTGCAGAGGAAAGATAAGCCAGCAGCCAATATCCCTGGCACAACAATGGTAGTCTGGGTTGCTTGCCTGCTAATTATCTTCTCGGTCTTGCTCTGCAGTGTTTTTCTAGTTCCAGGATTTGAATTATTGACTTTCTGTAGAATTTTCAGCCTCTCTTGAGTTGTCAAATTGAAGAGGGGGACGAGCAGCCATTCTGTCCGAAGTCCTGATGGATAGACACCCTGTGGTGGAATCCTGCCCCTGTGTTACCCAGGGGCTGTCCCAGACCAGATGCAGCAAAGACACAGCCATCAGACCCTTGTAGGGAACTTCTGCCCGAGAGGTTTAGATTTATGGCATGTGCGCCAAGTAGGGGTAGGGAGAGGGGAGAAGAATGAAAGCATTATTTTTTTTTTTTTTTTTTTTTTTTTTTTTTTTTTTTGTGAGGAGATCAGCCCTGAGCTAACATCCGCCAATCCTCCTCTTTTTTTTTTTTTTGCTGAGGAAGACGGCCCTGGGCTAACATCTGTGCCCATCTTCCTCCACTTTATATGGGACGCCGCCACAGCATGGCCTACCAAGCAGTGCGTCGGTGCGCGCCCGGGATCCGAACCAGCGAACCCCGGGCCGCCGCAGCGGAGCGCGCGCACTTAACCGCTTGCGCCACCGGGCCGGCCCCTGAAAGCATTATTTTAAGAAGCTGCTTTTATTTATAGATTCTTCTAATTCTATTAAAATGAATGCCAGAGGGATATAAAACTTGGAACACGTAATGCATAATAGAAATGAAAAGACGTTAAGCTAAAATAGGAAACAATGGTAAAATGAGAAGAGAGTCTTAGTACCACCAGGAAGCTGTGACATTTTTCTGAAATAAAATCGTCTTGGAGCCCACTGTACAGGGAAAGTGAATTAAAATCAAGACTCGGTTAGGAGAGAACTTGGAAGGAAATATAAAATATTTCAGAATGAAAAGGAGAAAGTGTTAAGCTGACTCAAGGGGAAAACAAAGACAGAGATTACACTAATTACATTATGGAGACGAATAAATAAAATGTCATCATTGTAAAAGCAAATAAAACTAATTAAATGCTTAATGTGCTTTAAGAGGAGTTGGCAAAATAAAATGTATTAAATATGATTAAAATATGTAAATAGTCATAATTTGTCTGCTTTGTTCCAGCAGCCAGTACAGTGCCTTACCTCCTGCCTGTAAAACCAGAGATTTTTGATTCCTAAAATAACGTGTTAATGGGACAAGACACAAAGTAAATAGCCATTTACATTAGAAAAGCTAGAGTCCAAGGAAGGCTGTTAAATGAATGAATTGGTGAATGAATGAGGATTTCTTAAAGTAAGGAGTTTAAAAACGCAATCTCAAAAGGGAAAGCAACAGAATTACCTTCTAAGATGAAAATCTAATGAATTAAGGCATGAAAGAAGGTGCACCTCTTTACTGCCAGTAACTTGTCTCCGCGCCTCATCTCTTTCTACTGAATAATAGCAGTTACTAGCAATTCAGATGCTTGGAATAGTGCCAGGCAACAAGCGGACACTCAGTGCATATGATGCTAATAATATTATCATCATGGTGATTATTTTTAATACCAAAAAAGTGAGAAATAATGTGTCCTTTCAGTGTCAGGCATTGAAGTCAGACTAGGAAAGCATTGTCTATTTTTAAAGTGGGAATTAAAGCTAGTAAAAGGTGTCACAGAGAAGATTTCAGATACACTGTTTCTTTTACCTTTCATCTTTTTTGGGGAAAAGATTAGCTGATGTGAAAAGTTTGGGGTGGGAAAGGCAGAAGTTAAGCCAGACTAAGAAAGAACTGATGAGCCACAGTTTATGAAGCCAGGACGTCCCCAGCTGCAGGCGTGCTCACGCAGGGAGGCCCCTGGTCTGTAGCTGCTCCACCCAGCAGCTCGCGAGATACGTCCTCCTCAGCCCTTCTGCCTGCCTGACGCATTCAGCCAGGCTCGTGCCCACTACCACTGATGCAAAAAAGGACCCTCTTGCTTGGAATTTGTTAATTAAAGATCCTCACGTAAAGATAAAAGAAGACTGGGGCCAGACCAGTAGCATAGCAGTTAAGGTCACACGCTCCGCTTCCCTGGCGGTCCGGGGTTCGCGGGTTCGGATCCTAGGCGTCGACCTAGGCACTGCTATTCAAGCCATGCTGCGGCAGCGTCCCATTTATAAAGTAGAGGAAGATGGGTGCAGATGTTAGCTCAGGGTCAATCTTCCTCACCAAATAAAGAAAAGAAAACTTTGGATTAAATAAAACTTTGCATGTCAGTTAGCTTATGTGCGCATCTTGGAGCCAACATAGAACCTTATGAAGCGATAGTCTGTTACCTGAATGTGGCCAAATAGGGCCTGGAGCAGCTCTCTACAGTCTTCATTGGCCTATTAATTACAACTGACACATGTCCACTTTTATTCCCAAAAGAGAATGGTGTGCCTGGAGATGCTGGATTTTTATCCTTTTTCCAAACTTTTCTTACTCTGGGCATCACTCAGGATGGATTGCACAAAACACTGACTTGCCTAATTAAATGAGCAAGAGTCACACGGGGACCCAGGAATGGGAAGGCAAGAAGTGGGTTGTTTTTTCTTCTACTGCTCCCCCCATAATAGCCAGATTTCCCCATGATGCGTGAAGACACGCATGCTTTTCATTTTATAGGGCTGTTTTGATCTGGTAGCTCTTGCAGACAGAGCCAGTGGCAAAAATACGGATTTTAGAATCAGAGGAGCCGGGTTCTAATCCCAACACTTTTGTCTACAAATTGGTCAACAACTGGAGAGCCACTTAGCATATCTGGTTGTCAAATCATTCTTCTGTAAAGTATGATTGTAATAATTACTGTCCAAATAGCGTTCTCATTTGGCTGTCATGCAGATTGCAGTGTAGACTGTGTAACTGAAAGGGGCAGTCGTTCTTAGTGCGAATGTGAAGTGGGCCTCCTTGACTGACAGACACTCCCATGTGGATGCCTAACACCGTGCACACTGTGACCGCCAGCCCAGGGTCCAAGAGGGTGGGTGGCCACCCCCATTTACTAGAACCCGCTGTGGCCCCCTTCTCCATGTTTTGCCTGGGCTGGTTTTGTGTTGCATTTTGGAGGAGCCGTGGAAAGCTGGCTATTTGTGGAGTCTTGGAGTCACATCCTGCCTTCTGATGTGAGAGCTGAAATTTGAAATGATCAAATTGCTGCAATTTAATTTAACCAGTAATCTAAAAGCTCCCCTTCTGAGAGTGGATAGTTTGCATTCTGCTGGTAAATAATATACCATGTGCCCCCAATTTCAGAGCATTGTCAGATAGCAGGTAGGAATGCATTCAGATGCAAAACCAGAAGATGGTGGCTAATTTCAGCAAGTCTGGAGATGGGCCCTCCAGGTGCCTGGTGATGTCTCCTTCATCCACTCTGCTGTGCTTAGCAGGGAGCTTTCTGTCCTCACAGCTGTTGCCTAATGGCAGCATGGTAGCTAGAGCACCTTCGGGCCTCGTGTCCAAATCCAGGCAGGAGACAGGGCTAGGGGCAAGAGGTAGAAGAGTGAAGAACTTTCCCTTTTCATTCAGGAAGGGTCACCTTCCCCAGGGACTTATGCCAACATCTCATGGGACAGAACTATGTCTGAGGCCATGGCTAGCTGCAAGGGAGTCTGGGAAGTCAGAATTTTAGATTCTACAACCTCTGTAGAAGAGGTAGGCATAGGAGAAAGGGTTGGAAATAGAGGTAGGGTCAGCCAACCACACATCACAATGGCTGTAGCATGCTTCCACTGTCTTCTGGATGGTCAGAAAGAAGAGAGAGAGGGAGGAGAGAGCCTGGTGTTATTCCAAGAGGGAAACCCCTTCTCAATTTTGCTCACATTAAGCAGCAATTCAGTGAGGAGCAGGCTCTGACCTAGCTGCTGTGGGGCATGCAATGGAGCCAAGACAGGCCACTTGGTCTCAGGACTCACTCTTTAGCAAGAGAAATGCCGGCATCAATAACCACATACCAGTAGAATGTGGTAAATTGTCCTGGAGGGGTGCAAGTGATACTGGAGGACTAGGCAGTGAGGGATCACTTCCAGTTTCCAAAGGAAAATAATGAGGAGGAGGACGGTGACGATAAGGATGATAATGAGGATGATGATAAGGATAATGATGTTGAGCAGGAGGAGGAGGATGGGGATGGTGATCAGGATGATGTTGAGGATAATGATCAGGATGATGAGGAGGAGGATGATAAGGATGAGGAGGAGGAGGAGGAGGAGGAGGAGGAGGCTGATATGGTGATGAGAGTGACACTGACAAGGGTAGTACACTCTTGCTGGGCTGGAAACTGCTCTAAGTGCTTGATCTCATTTACTCCTTACAGCTACCCCACAAAGTAGGTACCTCTCCCTGTCCCCATATGACAAATGAGAAACTGAGGCACAGAGAGGTTACGTGACTTATCCAGATTAGAAATGGCAGAACCAGAGCTGACTCCACGCTTATTTCTCCTTTGTTATCTTTAAAACATGTTATTTGATATATACAAAATATTTCCCATAACATTGGTGTTAGTTATTAAAAGCATAAAAATAGAACTTGTGAAGCCACCACCCAGTCCAGAAACTAGACAGTTATCAATGTTACCTACGTATTCATCTTCTGCCTTACCACTGTTAGAAGATAAACTGAGGCATATTAAAAATTTTAAGAATTTATTTGAGGAAAAATCGATTTGAATTGGGCAGCGCCAAACCAGAAGTGGTTAGGAGCTCTCCACTGACAGGAGCAAGACTTTTATAGAGAAGGTGCAGAAGCAAAGCAAGGAACTGATTTGATTGGCTGTAGCTTAAGCGGTTGCCTTATTTGGGAAAGCCTAGTTGGCTGTTTTTAATGAGTTGTCCTTAGGTTTTGATTTCTTTTTTTTGAGGAAGATCAGCCCTGAGCTAACATCCGTGCCAATCCTCCTCTTTTTGCTGAGGAAGACTGGCCCTGAGCTAACATCTATTGCCAATCCTCCTCCTTTTTTTTTTTTTTTCCCTTTTTTCCCCAAAGCCCCAGTAGATAGTTGTATGTCATAGTTGCACATCCTTCTAGTTGCTGTATGTGGGACGCCGCCTCAGCATGGCCGGACAAGCGGTGTGTTGGTGCGCGCCCGGGATCCGAACCCGGGCTGCCAGTAGCGGAGCGCGCGCACTTAACCGCTAAGCCACGGGGCTGGCCCCCACTGATTTCTTAACCTTGAGACATTTACAGTCTTAGGTTTGGGTTTGCTATGTAGCCTGCTAAGGCTTTAGAGCCACCTCCTTCTAATGGCCTCCTTGTTTAATTACTTTGACACCACCCTGCCACCACCTCTCCAGCCCCACAGGGTAACCACTGTCCAAATGATGTGTGTATCACAGGAGGAGATATGCTTAGACAATGCATTGCTTAGTTTTGTTTTTGAGCGCTATAAAAATGATATACTGTGAGTGGTGTTCTGGGACTTGCTTTTTTTTCACTGAACATTGTGTTTCTAGGACTCAGCCACCTTGTGGCTCCAGCTCTAGCTTAGCTGTCGTTCATTTCTTTTGACTGCTAAACAATATTCATTGGCCAACAAATCATGATGTATCTGTCCATTCTCCTGGCAATGAATGTTTGTGATTTTTATTAAGGACATTGTTGCTAAGAACAGCCTTGTATGAGACCTTTGGTGCACATATGGCAGAATTTCTCTTGGGTACATGCCTAGAATTGGGATGACTGGGTTTATATATGCTGGATACAAATCCTTTGTCAGTTACAAGTGTGGGAAATAGCATTTCCCAGTTTGTGAATCTTTTTAAAACTTGTATAGGTGTCTTCTGATTGAACTGGAGAGTTAACTTTTACATAATTGTATGTATCAGTCTTTTCTCTTCTTTTAATAACAGTTTTATTAAGATATAATTCACATACCGTATGATATACCTATTTAAAATATACATTCATTGGTTTTTAGTATATGCATAGAGTTGTGCCACCATCACTGCAATCAATTTTAGGGCATTTCATCACCCCAGAAAGAAACCCTGTGCCCATTAGCAGTCACTCCCTGTTCCATCCATGGAACGTAGGGTGTTCCACACCCCCAGCCCTACGCAACAACTAAGCTACTTTCTTTCTCTATAGGTTTGCCTCTTCTGGACATTTCATATAATGGAATCATACAATATGTGGGTATTTTTGTGGCTGACTTCTTTCTCTTAGTGTGTTTTCAAGGTTCATCCATTTTGTAACATGTATCAGTACTTCATTCTTTTTATTTCCAAATAGTATTTCACTGTATGGATATACCAATATATGGATAGTTTGTCTGTCAACTGATGGATATTGAGATTGTTTCCACTTGTTTGGCTTTTATGAATAATGGTGCTATGAACATTCATGTACAAGTTTTTGTGTGGATGTATGTTTTTATTCCTCTGGGATTATATCTAGGAGTAGAATTGTTGGTCACATGGTAACTCTGTGTTTGACCTATTGAGAAACTGCCAGACTGTTTTCCAAAGTGGCTCCACCATTTTACAATCTCACCAGTGTGTATGAGGGTTCCAGTTTCTTGGCATCCTCATCAACACTTATTATCTTTTTTATTGTACCCATCTTGGTGCTCGTTGTGGTTTTGGTCTGCGTTTCCCTGATGGCTAATGATGTTGAACATCTTTTCATGTGCTTGTTGGCCTTTTGCATATCTTCTTTAGAGAAATGTCTCTTCAGATCCTTTGCCCATTTATAATTGGTTTGTCTTTTATTATATCTTCTAGATGCAAGTCGGTTATCAGATAGGTGATTTGCAAATACTTTCTCCCATTCTGTCAGTTATCTTTTCACTTTTGTGATGGTGCCTTTTGCAGCACAAACATTACTGTTTTTTTTTTCATTCAATCTTTCATTCTCTGTCTTTAATTGCTATATTTAGACCATTCATATTTAAAGTGATTGTTGATATCGTTGGGTTAATATCTACCATGTTTATAACTGTCTTCTATTTCCAGAAAAATAGAAATGTTGCGTTTGTTCTTTGTTTCACTTCCCCTTTTTTTCTACCTTCTCTGATTATGAGGGAGCCTTTTAGATATTTCCATTTTATCTCCTCACTTAGCTTATCAATTATACTTCTTTAAAAATTTTGTAGAGATTTCCTTGGAGTTTACAATACACACTTTTAACTAAAGTCCACCTTCAAATAACACTCTGCTACCTCACGGGTAGTGCAGGTATCTTATACAGAGTGTTTCCAGTTTCTCCCTCCTGTCCCTGCTGATACCAGTCTCTTCTTTTGTGGGTAGTGCTTCCTCTGTTCTTGTTGAAGAAACCCTTTCTTACCCAAGGTCGGAAAGATCCCCCCGGGTATCAATCAGCGCCGCAGAAGGCGACACATGGCACCTTGGCCCTTTTTTGATAAAAGCCCTTATCCCACCACTCCAGAGCCCATGTGGGGCCGTGGGGTCGTTCCCTGACACGTCTGAAGCACTCTGTGTTCTGGAGCTGGGGTAATAACCCAGGAGGGCCTGCAGGCACACTAGACACCCTGTCAGGTAGGCCTGGTTCCATGAGCAGGATACGAGAGGGTTTACATCAGAGGCGGGACCTGTGCACCACAGTGGCATTTCAGGGTTGTGGGCTCATTGTGGGTTCAGAGACAGTGCCTAGTAGCCATTGGGAAGTCTGGGTGTCCCCCTTTCCCCAGTGCACAGCCACCTAGAAAGTGGCTGCAAGAGTGTCCGGGGAAGGTGTGAGGAAAGGCTCCTCACATACACCTCTTGCCTCTTGTATGGGCCTCCCTTAAAGGCACTTAGCCTTTCTGTCGTTGGCCGAGGGCCTCCGGATTTGGGCACTAAGATAATGTGAATCCCCACTGCAGGCTCTGCCCAGCTTCTACGTGTCAGGCAGCATTTTGTTAGGCTGCCCATCTTTTTCATCTCCAAGCCTCCGAGGAGCACTCCATCCCTTTGCTTAGGGTCATCATTGTACGTTCCTTACCTATGTCTGGTATGCCCGCCACTGGCCTCTACCTCTCAGGAACCCATGGCTCCCACTAACAGTAGGGAAGGAACCCGGTGCCACTGGAGCATCCCTTGGTCATCTGCAGGACAGAGAGAACAGCCACCAGGGAGTTCTTTAAGGATGCTGCTATGCCTGGCCCAGGCATCTTCTTAACTCCTCGGTGAAGGTAGTGTTGGTAGGGGTAGCTTAGCAGATTTCACATAATAAATCCCTCTAACATTCCCATTTCCCTGAGTTCCCACCTCACCACTAGCAGCAGCATCATTTGGGACCTTGTTAGAGATACAAATTCTTGGACCCCACTACAGGCCTACTGGATCAGAACCTCTGAAGGTGGGTCCGGCAATCAGGGTGTAATAAGCCCTCCAGGGGATTCACTGCCCACTGGAGTTTGGAGAGCCAGTGCTCCACAGGGTGTCAGGAAGTTCCAGCATATTGACCTCATTAGCTGTTGATTTTTATTCATTCTTGACATAGATTAGCCAATCTTATAGACTCTAAACACCCTCTAGGTATTTGAGTTACACATTAAATGACCTGATTGTGGAGAAAGGACCCATGTGCTCAAATTTGGCCAGATCTGGCCTACTTACATTTCATCCCCCTTGCTCTCATACATTCCAGGCTCCTGCCAGTACACACTGGCTCTCTCCTCCCAAAGCAGATCCAGGATCTAACTCATTTTATGGCCTAGGCAGCAGGGGGGTGGGGGCTGGGTCATGAGGAGAAAGGGGGCAACTGTTGGAAGGCTTTTTTGCAGAGGGCCTTTCCCTCACATCTGGTGGGAGAGTTGTTTCTGCACATGAGGGAGGTCAGAGTTCTCTGTCGCAGCCAGTGTCTGCCCGTGTCTGATGGGCCCACTTCTCCCTCATCTTTCCTACCTGTGAGAGACCTTGGAGTGTTGAGCATTTCGACGGCTTTTTGACTCGGGAACCTTAAAATCACACCCTGGAGCTGCCATGGAGGCCTTCTGATTCTCCATATGTATTCTTACATGAATGATTTTAGCTTTCAATTTCTCTTTTCCCCTATTTCTGTGCTCTAGGGCCATAAGCAGAATCTACCCGATCTACAGCCTGTGCAATCACTGTTGTTGCCACACCCACACCCCCTCTTCTCTCAATGCCTCTCCCTCCTCCTGCCCTTGATCCCTTGTATCATTATGTGTAATCCTGAATGCTCTGGATTTGCATATAATCCAAATGCTGTGGATTACTCCTGTTCACACGCACACCCTGCCCCCAGCAAGGTGATTATCCTAGTGCTCCTGGAAAATATGCACAACCCAATCCCAGAACCCCATTTTGAGGCTCTATTTTAAGACCACTTCCGGTAATAGTTACTTTATCAGTCAGGGTCTCAACAGGAAGGATAGGGTCCACTTAAATTAGGCTACTTTGAGGAGGGTTAATAGATAGATTAACCTTTTCCAAAAGTGTGGGCAGAGTTAAGGAAACCACCAGGGACTATTAACAGCAGAGTTTTTCCCATCCCATGGCCCTGAAGGAGGGAGGGAAGGAGAGATTGTACTGACAAGGTGCCTTGAGAGGAGCAGTGACCTCCAGGGAGAGACACAGCCAGCCTGAAGTGACCCTGTCGGGAGGGTCAGGGGAGTTAATAGGCCAACCTTGCTCTCCTCCACCCTTCCTCTGATCTCTTCCCAGGGTTCTCTATTACCAAACCCAGCCCAAGCCAGCGGCTGGCAAAGGAGCCCACGGATGTAGTCCATACTCCTGGGGCAGAGAGCCAGGTGGAGGAAGTTGGAAAGTAGAGTTAAAGGGGCAAATAGAAGCTATCTGGCCCACTCCCGTGTGTTCTTCTAAAAGTTTTAGTTTTATTTCTCACACTTAAGTACTTAATGTAGCTCAAATTTGTTTTGCATTTGATGCAAAGTAGGGATTTAATGTTTTTCCCATATGAATTCTCAGCATCATCAGTTCATAAGTCCCTCCTCTCACCATTGATGTTCCATCATAAATCAAGTTCTGTATTTGCATGGGTTTGTCTCTCTTTTCTGCTCCATGGGTTAATTTGTCTGTCTCTGACCCAAAGCATTCACCAGCCTTAGTACTGTAGCTTTATAATAAGGCTTGATATCTTATAGAGCTTCATATCTTGTTTTCTTTTTCAGGAGTATGTAGGCTATCCTTGGCCGTTTATTCTTCCATATTAACTTTGAATCAATTTGACAAGTTCCACAAAACAAACAAACAAAAACCCTGTCAGAAATTTGACTGAAATTTTATTTAATATATAAATCTATTTGATCTATTTGTTATATCTTTATGATATAGGGTCTTCCTATCCATGAACATAGTGCATCTGTTTATTATCTATTAGTAAAGTTTTATAATTTTCTATGTTTAGGGCTTACACATCTTTTGTTAAATATATAGGTACCTTAAGCTTTCCAACAATTGTTTCTAGTATATAGAAATGCAATTGATTTTTTTCTTTATTTTTTATTATTTTTTTTTATAATTTTATTTTTTCCCCCAAAGCCCCAGCAGGTAGTTGTATGTCATAGTTGCACATCCTTCTAGTTGCTGTATGTGGGACGTGGCCTCAGCATGGCCGGAGAAGCGGTGCGTTGGTGCGCGCCCGGGATCCGAACCCGGGCTGCCAGCAGCGGAGCATGTGCACTTAACTGCTAAGCCACAGGGCCGGCCCTGATTTTTTTCTTTAAATTGGCCTTATATCTAGCCACCTTGCTGTAAACTCCCTTATTTTATTTTATTTTATTTTATTTTTTGCTGAGGAAGATTTGCTCTAAGCTAACATCTGTTGCCAATCTTCCTCTTTTTGCTGAGGAAGACTCACCCTGAGCTAACATTTGTTGCCAATCTTCCTCTTTTTGTATGTGAGCTGCACCCATAGCATGGCCACTGACGAGTGGTGTAGGTCCATGCCCAGGAACCGAATCCAGGCCACTGAAGCAGAGCGTGCCGAACTTAACCACTACACCACCAGCGCTGGCCGCTCCTTTATTTTTTCTAGTAATTTGTCTATAGATTTGTTACAGTTTCCTGTGTAGATAGTCATATTACCTATGAATAATGTTAGCTTTGTTTCTTCCTGATCAGTATTTAAGCTATTTACTTATTTATTATTAGTGGTGCTGGCTAAGACCTTCAGTATAATGAGAAATAAAAGCATTGATTATGGACATTCTTACTTTGTTTCTGATTTTACAAGGAATGTTTCCAATATTTCCCTATTCAGATTGATATTTGCTGTTTGTTTATTGTTTTGTTTTGGTGAGGAAGATCAGCCCTGAGCTAACATCTGTTGCCAATCCTCCTCTTTTTGCTGAGGAAGAGTGGCCCTGAGATAACATCTGTGCCCATCTTCCTCTACTTTATATGTGGGACACCTGCCACAGCATGGCTTGATAAGCGGCATGTATGTCCATGCCCAGGATCCAAACCTGCGAACCCCAGGCCACTGAAGTGCAGTGCATGAACTTAACAGCTACGCCACCGGGCCGGCCCCAACTGCTGTTTGTGTTTTGTAGATAACTTTTTAACAAGTTAAGGAAGCGCTCTTCTCTTTCTAACTTGCTAAGAGTTTTTTCATTATACAGGTTTTGAATTTTATAGAAAAACTTTTCCTGCATCTCCTTTAATCTGTTAATGTAATGAATTATGTTTGTTGATTTTCTAATGTTAAAATCCTGTTGCACTTCTGGAACAAACCCAACTTGGTTATGGTGGATTATCTTATTTACTCATTGCTTAATTTTTATTTAATCTAATTTTAATTTAATCTAATATTCTAGTTAGAAGTTTTGTTTCAATATTTATGGGTAAAATGGACCTGTAATCTTCTTTTTTTATACCACTCATCTGGTTTTAATATTAAAGATATTCTGGCCTCATAAAATTATACTCTTTTTCTGTTCTCTGGAAGAGTTTGTGTAAGACTGGGATGATCCTATCCCTTGACATTTTGGTAGAGCTTGCCTGTAAAACTGTCTAGGCCTGTTTTGTGTGGAAGAGATAGAAAATATGTTTAACTACTGCTTCAATTTCTTTAATGGAAAGTCTGACTAGTCCTATAAGTATTTCTTTTTCAGTTAGTTTTCGTAAGTTATAATTTTCTAAGGATTTGTTCATGTTGTCTAAACTTTCAAATTTATTAGTTTAACGTAATTGATAGTGTTTCCTTACTGTCTTTTAATTCTCTGCTTCGTGTGTAGTTATCTCTGTTTTCATTGATCATATTACTTCATTGTGCCTTCTCTCATTTTTTCTTTATCGTTGTTGCCACAGATGTGTATATCTTGCCAGATTTTTAAAGAACTACATTTGGCTTTGTTTCTTCTCCTGATTATAAATTTATTTTCTATTTTATAGAGTTCTGCTCCTAACTTTATTATCTCCTTTCTTCTCTGGTTTATTTCTTTTTCACTTCTTTGTTAGACACTTAATCTCAGGAATTTTCAGTGTGTGTGCTTCTTTTTTTTTTTTTTTTTTTTTTTTTTGGTGAGGAAGATCAGCCCTGAGCTAACATCCAATGCCAATCCTCCTCTTTTTTTGCTGAGGAAGATTGGCTCTGAGCTAACATCCGTGCCCATCTTCCTTTACTTTATATGGGATGCGGCCACAGCATGGCTTGACGAGCGGTGTGTCGGTGCGCACCCAGGATCTGAACCTGCGAACCCTGGGCTGCCAAAGTGGAGCACAGGCACTTAACCGCTTGTGCCACCGGGCCAGCCCACAGCGTGTCTGCTTCTAATATGAACACTTAAGATTATACACTTCCCTTCCAGTGTCATGTTCACTTCATGAGCTGTAGTATGTAATATTTTCATTCATTCCACTCTGAGTATTTTTAAATTCCCATTATGATGTTTTCCTCAACCCATGAGTTATATAAATGTGTTTGTTAATTTCCAAATAGGTGTGATTTTTTTTTTTTTTTTTTTTTTTTGTGAGGGAGATGAGCCCTGAGCTAACATCCGTGCCAATCCTTCTCCTTTTTTTCCTTCCCCAAAGCCCTAGTGGATAGTTGTATGTCGTAGTTGCACATCCTTCTAGTTGCTGTATGTGGGACGCCGCCTCAGCATGGCCGGAGAAGCGGTGCGTCGGTGTGCGCCGGGGATCAGAACCCGGGCCGCCAGTAGCAGAGCCCGTGCACTTAACCGCTAAGCCACGGGGCCGGCCCAATATGTGGGATCTTTAAATCCCTCTTTATTGTATTATTATGCCACCCAAGTTAATTGCACTGCAATTAGAGACTATGCTGTCTTGGAAACCAGTTGTTTGACGCTTTGGGCGCCTTGCTGTTAGCCCTGGTGCTGGGTCAGTTTTTGAAAAGGTCCCGTGTGTCTGGAGAAGAGGGTTATCTTCTGTTGCTGGGTGCAGAGTTCTAAGTCTGCCAGAGCACGCCTCTGGATAGAGCTGCTCAGATCCTCTCCACCTCCTTGACTTTTTGTCCTTGTGACTCTCTCTTGTTCAAGGATACTCCTGTGCCTTATGGCCTCTGGAGTGCCAGGCCTCGTTAAGGAGCAAGTATTTGGGCTGGCCCTGGAGGATGAGGAGGATTTTGTCTGATGGAGCTAGGAGGAGGCCTGGGCAGAGGGAACAACGTAAATACTGGTGAGAGAAGGCCAGGCAGTAGTGTAGCCTCCGGGAAGAGGAGAGTCAGGAGTTTTGAGGCCAAGGTGTCAGGAGGATTATCTACCTGGATGTCGAGTCCCATGTTGATGGCCAAATAGTGACAAAGGAGGAGGGTGAGCTCTTTGATAATGGCAGTGAGGAGTCTGGGAAGAGACAAGAGTGATGGCAGTGGGTGATGTGAACTTGGGAAGAGGAAATGCAGAGAGCCATGAAAGCTGTGTTGGCCTGGTGGCATCCTTTACTAGTAGGATGACCATGGCCACAGAAATTTTCGTCCAGCTCAGATGTTTCTAAGAGTGAAAAGAAGAACCGTGAATATTTACGCAGGGACAACAGGACTGAGAAAACCAGGACACACACTATTTGTTGGGGAGGGTTATCAGTCAAGTGGGAGCTTTCAACTAAGATGAAAGAGTATATAAAGAAATACCAAAGGGGGGCGGCCCCGTGGCGTAGCAGTTCAGTGCGCGCTCCGCTGCTGGCGGCCAGGCTTTGGACCCCAGGCGCACCGACACGGCTTGTCAGGCCATGCTGGGGCGGCGTCCCATATAAAGTGGAGGGAGATGGGCACAGATGTCAGCCCAGGGCCGGTCTTCCTCAGCAAAAAGAGGAGGATTGGCATGGATATTAGCTCAGGGCTGATCTTCCTCACAAAGAAAAAAAAAGGAATACCAAAGGGGTAGAAGAATTTTTTATTTGCTTGTTTGAGGCCTTTTTTAAAAAAAATAATAAATTGTGGTGAAATACACATAACATAAAATTTACCATCTTAACCATTTTTCAGTGTACAGTTCAGTGGCATTAAGTACGTTCACATTGTTGTGCAACCATCACCACCATCCATCTCCATAACTCTTCATCTTACAAAACTGAAACTCTGTACCCATCAAACACTAACTCCCCATTCTCCCCTCCCCAGACCATTCTACTTTCTGTCTTTGTGAATTTAACTACTCTAAGTACCTCATGTAGGTGGAATCGTACACTATTTGTCCTTTTGTGACTGGCTTATTTCATTTAGTATAATGTTCTCAAGGTTCATCCATGTTGTAGCATGTGTCAGAATTTCCTTCCTTTTTAAGGCTGAATAATATTCCATTGTATGTGTAGACCACATTTTGGTTCATCTGTCAATGAACACTTGTGGCTTCTACCTTTTGTCTATTGTGAATAATGCTGCTATGAACATGGATGTCCAAATATCTCTTTGAGATCCTGCTTCCAATCCTTTTGGGCATATACTCAGAAGTAGGATTGCTGGATCATATGGTAATTATGTTTACCTTTTTTAGGAACCACAGTACTACACCATTTTACATTCCCACCAGCAGTGCTCAAGGATTCCAATTTCTTCACATCCTTGTCAACACTTATTCTCTGTTTTTTTGGATAGTAGCCATCCTAATAGGTGTGATATGGTGTCTCATTGTGATTTTGATTTGCATTTCCCTAGTGATTAGTGATGATGAACATATTTTCATAGGCTTATTGGCCATTTGTGTATCTTCTTTGGAGAAATGTCTATTCAAGTTCTTTGCCAATTTTTTAATTGTTTTTCTTGAGTTGTAGGAGTTCTTTATGTATTCTAGATATTAATCCCTTTTCAGATGTATGATTTGTAAATATTTTTCCCCACTCCATGTTTTTTTCTTTTTAAATAATAGGGATTCCCAAAGGTTCAGTGGGAGGAGCTAGTAGTGGGGCTGGGTGGAGAGATTAGGTGGGCAGGGGTGGGGTGGGGGGAAGAAGTGACCTGGAGAGGGTTTGAGTGTGTGGAATGAGTGAGTAGCAGTCAGCCTAGGACTCACACAGGGTGGCTGGGGGGAGGGACACTGGGCTGTCACATTGGACCGGCAGCAGAGGTGGCTGGCCAGATGAAGCCGGAGGTGTATGAGGGGCTAACCAGCCTGGGGGTTCCCCTGGCATGCTGGTATGACTGACAGGCCAGTCCAAGCTTTAGGGATCTCCAGATGCTGAAAGCAAGGTGGCGATGGCTTCTTTGACTTGGGGGCAGGATAGCCCATCAAACAAGTTGAGTTTTAGTTTCTTTTTCTGATCTTTTCTCCTATCCCGAAGCCTTTCTCCCTTTCTCCCACATGCACAATTATTTTATTTGAATATGTAGCATGCAGATCCACAGCAGCAGAACTGCCAGTAGTAAATAGCCAGGTGCATTAAAGAATTCTTGGGGAAAGACTCCAGGGGCATGTAGGAGTAATCAAATGAAATGCAAAGCAATTCTTTTTTTTTTCCAAGTAAGGCAGATGTGGAGGAATTATGTAGAAGCTGACAGAGATATAGCCAAAACTGCTAAACTTAGCCTGGATTTGGGAAAGGAAGAGGTTAGAGAGGTGGTGTGTTTAGTAATTAGACTTATCACTGAGAATCTGAGTGATCATTTGACAAAGTTTGTGTCTGTAGTTGCCACTGGAGAGAAATATAGCAGAATGGAAGTCTTTGAAAGGAGCCGATCTGCCTAGAACTGTGGAGCCTTTGGTGTTGAGAAACATGCTCTGGGATGCTGGAGTCTGTTCCTCGTAGAGGAGAGACTCTGAGGTGGGTACATGTCATGAAATGCAGAGCAGGGCATGGTCCCTGGAGATGGGAAATGGCCTGTAGATGGGCAAGCCAGCTCTGCCACACCCTGCACCCTCCCTCCCA
The DNA here is from genome assembly GCF_020826845.1 of Diceros bicornis minor. Taxonomy (NCBI): domain Eukaryota; kingdom Metazoa; phylum Chordata; class Mammalia; order Perissodactyla; family Rhinocerotidae; genus Diceros; species Diceros bicornis. The sequence goes on from NC_080744.1 coordinate 80,200,447, forward strand.
GCGACATCTGGTAGAAATAGTGTTGGAGGAGGGTGGGGACAGGCCAGGTCGTTCTCTGGGAGGGAGCGGACAGCAGCCCAGCCACGTCAGGTCCCCACTGATCACCCAGCTCATGGAGAAAAGCCACTAAGCCCTCTGAGAGCAGGCGTGTGGCCATTGCATTGTGAGTTACCTTAAAAACTGCTGGACCCAGTTCCTCCTGTCGAGGGGATGTGTCATCTGAGTGTCTGTTGATGGGGGTATTGGAAGTAGCAGTTCTAAGCTCTAGGAAGTGGTGACCATAAATCAGACAGAATCTCAGAACCTAATGAGTGTTATCACTCACTCGAAGTGAATTTGTCTTTAAAGACTTGTGAACATGAATGATGACATAAGACATGAATTCATTTTACAGAATCAGAAGTCTCGAATTAAAAAAAAAATGTTTCAGCCTGGAATCGATCATACATTGCAGCCTCATTTTACAAGAGTTGATAAAAATAAAAAGAAAAGAGGGGCCGGCCGGGTGGCGCAAGTGGTTAAGTGCGCGCGCTCCGCTGCGGCGGCCCGGGGTTCGCTGGTTCGGATCCCGGGCGCGCACCGAAGTACTGCTTGGTAAGCCATGCTGTGGCGGCGTCCCATATAAAGTGGAGGAGGATGGGCATGGATGTTGGCCCAGGGCCGTCTTCCTCAGCAAAAAAAGAGGAGGCTTGGCGGATGTTAGCTCAGGGCTGATCTCCTCACAAAAAATAAAAAAAATAAAAAAAATAAAAATAAAAAGAAAAGAGATAAGTTAGTTTTAGGGAACTGAGACATCCAGTGGATCATCAGACATGGTATTGCAGGCCTGTGAGGGTGGTGAGACCTGCATATTCCTGAGGGTCCGAGCACCACTCCTGCTCCCACGTGCCCCGCAGGCACAGGCCTGGCCAGCAGGGTGACACTGTTCACAGTGACCTTTTTGGCTCTGTCTAGGGGGGATTATTTTCCCCACAGGGACCACTGATAAAAAAGTACACTATTTTTTTTTAATTGAAATCAAAGGGCAAATGGGATTTGTTATCAAACTAATTTTGCAACTGGCTTTGTTGCAATCCATGTTTTCCCCACAAAGTGAGATGCGCTCATGTTCTTTTCTTTAAGAAATAATATGAAAAAAGCTACCTAAACGACAGCCTGCTGCTTTCCAGTCCCCATGCGGGCATTTCACATGCATTCGGCCTCGTTTATCCTCCTAGCAGCCGTGGAGGGGGCGGGGGGTTCTGTTATCCTCTTGCATGGAAGGGGAAATGGGGGCTGAGAGAAATTAAGGAACTTGCTCAGAGTATCTTTTCAATTAAACAGAGGAGCTGCAGTTCAGATCCGGGCAGCCTGGCTCTAAGGCCAAGATTGCAACTTGCACTGGAGTGTCCTCTATGGTCCATGCAAGGCGATAAGCGCGGTCCCTTTGTTGCCACCTTCCCTCCCAGCGTTCTATCCTCACCCCTTTGTCCTTCGTCTCTCTACCTGGCCCCATCTTTCCTTGAAAGCTAGGTAGAGAAGATGTTCTCTCCATTAGCCGGACGCCAGCCTCCCAGAATGCACCTCCCTGTTTCTATCTTAGGATGCATTTGGGCTGATTGTTGTTCATAGTTTGCCATCTGAGCGCTGTCTGGGCAGAAGGGCTTGCTTTGGGCCTCCCTCACTTTGCTCTGTGGTACTCACTCCTATTGGCCTCTCCCCTGGAGGCAGGTCCTGGGCCCTTGCGTGAGCTCTGCTGGGTCCCCTGTGTCTAGAAGAGTGCCCGGCTCAAAAAGCTGCTCAAATGCTTGTTGAGAGAATGAGGAGTGAATGGGCAGTTGCCTGGCAATCAGCGTGGGCATTGCCAGCAATAAACACACATGAAGGTGACTGCAGAAGAGTTTGTGACTGTGCAGTCACCTGGTTCCTCATTGACAAGACGCTGACACATGCATCGTCTTAGTGAATCCTGGGCAGAGGTGAGAGGGCAGAGAGACAACAGGATGATCTCTTTTCTCTTGCTTTCCTTTCAGACACTTACTTCTCACCTACAAATGAGTGCTTCTGAAGTTTTACTTTGAATATGAAAGTTCTGTCGAAATTTTTTATTGCCAAATATTCCATAAAACATCGTGTTAGCATGAAAGGGACAGAGAGAAAAGCTGATCCAGCTCCTCCCTTGAGAGAGTAGAAACTAAGCCAGCGAGAGGCAGAGACAGACAGCCACCCGGTCCCCTGACTCCTTAGCACAGCAGCTTGCAGGAGAAGTCCCAGAGGCCACAGTAGAAGGGCTGCCATGAAGATAATTGCACAAGGCCCTGTTTTTAGTTTACAAACCAAGATGTGCTTCACAACCGGGAAAGGCTGTCCCTCAAGTTGTATTTTGGTGAAATCATGACAGCTGCCTCATCAGTAGCTTCTTCATTTTTAATTACTGGCGTGGGGTTGAGTCATAGAAGCCAAATGACAGTACATGTTTCTCTTTACATCTGATTTTAATTTGGCATTATTAAGTTCAGGCACTAATGTGATTGGACTAAAGTTTTCTGTATCTACATGAAATGTAGGCTTCCTGTCTCAGCAGGGCAAGCCCCTGAGAGGTCAGTTTAGGACGTTGGTCACAGGGCCACCTGGTCAGCAGACTTTCAACGCCGTCACTTGGGATGGGCGTCAGGATAAAAGGAAGCTGGGATGATGGGGTCAGGCGAATTCGGGCCATCTCCAAGAGCATTGCCATGCCCTTCCAGGTATCCTTTTTCCCTTTAAGGGAAACCATGTAATAGAGAGGGACACAGAAGAGGGCCGAGCTGCCTGGAGCCACGAGTATTAGTAATTACTGCTGGGTGGCATTGCTTGCTCAGGTTTCTGTCCTCTGCTTCTTGGGGCTCTGCACTTTCTCCCTCTCAGGCCTCCAAGTGCCACTGTACTTGGAGCTGAGGTCCCCAGGATCCTGAGTGACACAAGAGGCAAGTCAGTTTTAGGAAAGGTGGGGAGAGAATGTAGAGGAGATATATATTTTTTATCGTGGTAAAATATACATGATAAAATTTACCATCTTAACCGTTTTTAAGTGTACAGCTCAGTGGCATTAGGTACATTTACGTTGTTATGCAACCATCTCCAGAACATTTCATCATGCAAAACTGAAACTCTGTCCCATTAAACACTAACTCCCTATTCCCCATCCCTCAGCCCCTGGCAACCACCATTCTACTTTCTGTCCCTATGAATTTGACTCCTCTACGACCTCACATGAATGGAATCATACACTATTTGTCCTCCTGTGTCTGGCTCATTTAACTTAGCATGTCCTCAGGGTTCATCCATGTTGTGGCATGTGTCAGAATTTACTTCCTTTTTAAGACTAAGTGATATTTCATTGTATGAATAGACCACATTTTGCTCATCCATTCATCCATTGATGGACACTTGGGTTGCAGCCTCCTTTTGGCTGTTATGGATAGTGCTGCTGTGGACATGGGTGTACCGGTATCTATTCGAGTCTCTGCTTTCACTTCTTTTGGGTATAGGAGCTATTTATTTTTAAAGTGAAAATTTTGAAGATTAATTTCTCTAAAATACTTTTTAATTTCCCTTAGGATAAGTGCTCTTGAGAGTGTTTTAGATATTAAAGTTTGAATTTTAAACATTTTTTTCATAAGAACAAAAATCCTTTTTGGTTTTTCAAACCTTGCAGCCTCCTGACCTTCCTCAGTCAAGTAGCCCCACACTGCAGCCCAGCACTGGCCCTTCTTTCTGGAGAGCCTGGGAGGGGGGCCGGCGGGAACCAGATGGGCCCCACCCGGTTTCCTTGGTGCTCAGTGTAGCTTTGCTCTTGGATCTGTGTCATAACCGCCTGCCCCGGTGTGCTGTGCGCAACCGTTGGTGCCAAACGCCACAGGCATGCTTTACTCCATTCACAAGCCCAGATGCTCTTTGCTAAGAGCAAATCTGGGCATGTCCCAAGGCTTCTCTTCCTGGCGAATTTTCCAGATGAGAATTTCTGAGGGTAAGGCTATCCTGCTACGTCTTCCATACTCAGAGAGAAAAAAGCGAGAGTGAGGAAAGTCTGAAACAAATGTCCAGATTCCCTGTTGCAAGGACTGTGGACTCCCTGCATCCTGCAGGCATGTTTTGGGCAGCTACACAGTGGTGTTAACATTTTAAAATTAGTTGCCAATATTAAAATCTTGGGAGAGCTCATGTAGAATCTGAGTGTGGCTTCTCTGGAAGAGTTCAGGAGATCTGGCAGTACTGGGTTCCCTGAGTCTCCACTGACCCACCTCCTCCCCTCATGGGGTCCTTGCCTAGGCCCTGTGGTCTCTCCCAACTAGAGACCAAACATATCACAGAGCAGTTAGTGGGCAGCGGGGGCACATGGCATGAACCCATCCTCTCTATCAAATCAGCTGCACCAGGAGCGGGGGTGGGTCGGGAGGTTGGGAGCAGCCTTGTGGGGGCTGGGCACGTGGGGGGCAGCCTGGGAGATGGGGCCAAGCCTCAAGCAGCCTCTGACCCCAGAAGTCATCTGCCCTTGAAATAAAGCCTGCTGGCTTTCTGTCTCTTTTACAAAGTAGTTTGTGGGCCCCATGCGTTCTGCTTTCATGGGAGAAAGGAATGGTGTCATGATTCCAAGAGCCAACCTGCCATTTGCTACATGGAGTTAGAGGAAGACCCTCTCAAAGAGTTAGAGGAGTTGAAGCAATTCACGTTCTGTCTTCGATTCTAGACTATAAGTTCTTTAAGCTTTACTTGGGAAGGAGGTGGAGATATTCTGGTTACCTTGTTGTATGGCAATTAAAAAGTTCTTTTTTAGAAATCTGCAATAGTCACCAACTCACAGAACAGTTGAAAGGGTATTACACAACTTTTTCTGAACCACTTGAGAGTACATTGCTGACCTCACCCCATCACCCCTCATACTTAGGTGTGTCTTTCCTGTAGACAAGGACAGTCTCTACGGAACCTCAGTATAACCATGGAAACCAGGGAATTACCAATGGTATGTTGCCACCATCTGATGCTCACACCCCAGTCCCTTTCTGCAGTTGCCCAACAGTGATCTTCACAGAAAAGGATCTGGCCGTTCAGACTCAGGTGTTAACATTCAGCTCTCAGGGCTCCTTAGGGGGTTGGGGCTAGGGTGAGGTGAGGGAGGTGCTCCCCTGGGGCACAAAATATAAAGGGATGCCAAAAAAACCTCAGTAATCAAGATGACATTTTAATGCGATATTTTAAAATTTAAAATTAATGTGTAAAATCCACGATAAACAAAATATCAGAAATTTAAATAAAGTCAGGCTCAGGATTACTGACTTTTCCTTTGCCTCAGGCTTCAGTATGGCTTCGCATGGCACTCTCTTCAGTCTCCCCCAGTCGGAGCAGTTCCTCAGTCTTCTCTTGACTTTTGTGACCTCGGCACTTTCCAGTGTCAGGCTGGTTATTTTGTGGAATGTCCCTCCATTCGGGTTTGTCTGCTGTTTGCTCACCGTGAAGTTCGGGTTCTGTACGTTTGACAGGAATCTCACAGAAGTGACATCGAGTTCTTCTCATGGCATATGACCACGTGGCCCACATTTCAATTTACTCCAACGCTTGTGACGCCTTGATGATCACTTGATTAAGAGGGTTTGTCTGCCTGGATTCACACTGTAAAATTTCTCTTTTCCCCTTAATAATATAATTAGTGAATATTTTGTGGAGAGGTACTTTGAAACTATGTCAAAATAGCCTGTTCCTATAAAACTTGGAATTTATTGTCAATGATATCTATATGGGCTCATGGTTTCCCATTTTATTCATGGATTATAACCTTCTAGAGTGATGATTTATTTTGATGCTCGTCTTGTCCCTCATTTGGCCCATGGGTGCTCTTCAGTCTGGCTCGTGTGTCTTTTTGATATGTCCCTGGAGTTCTTTGAGCCATTTCTTGCTCTCTGCCCAAACGTGGTCCTCTTGCACTTTCCCTGCCCTAACCCTGGAATCAGCCATTTCTCCAAGGAGCCCTGGTTCCTTTTAGTAGAAAATGATATTTAGAAGCCAAGACCTGTACTCTAGGTGGGCTCACTGTTGTTGGGGTGTCCCTGCTCACAGGCCTGTCCAGTGGGGAGAGATGGAGATATATGTCTGTGTATACGCATACACACACACTTGCATGTATATTTATTTCTCTATCTGTATTGAAAACTAAATTCACGTGGATAGCCAATTCCAATCCAACCAGAGAGTTCTTTCTAGTTTTCCCCCTTCCATGCATCACTTTCTTCTCCAACAGTGAGAAACCTGGCTTCCGTTGCCCTAATATGTTACCATATTTGATCAGTCCCCCTGTGGGTAACCAGTCTGCTATGTCCTCTGTCTACACCTTCCCATTTGGACACCCTGCTCATCCTACTTGGCCTCTGACACCCAGAGTGGGCTGCCCGCACCCAGGACCCCCTCCCAGCATGGACACCTTCCTCACCTGCTCTGGGCAACAACCCCAGACCTCCCCCTCGTCCCCTCCCTCCATACAACAGCAGCTGCTCTTTACCCCACACGATGGCTTTAGGACTGAATTTTTCAGAAAGAGGAGTCTTTTTCTTTTTCAATCAACATGAAACAAAAATGGATACAAAGCAGGGTTGGGTTTAGAAATCTGGTAAAATGACTAATTCTAGGCAGCCATAAAGAAACTTTTAACCAGTAAAAGGTTAAAGGTTTAAAATGGAGATCTTCAAAGTAAAGATTACAGAGTTCTTCAGACAGCTCTCCATGGACTTTTAAAGGTACAGGCTGAGGGCAGGTATATAAATTGAACATCCTCATCTGAAGCCACACCACTTGGTCTGGTGACTTAAGGGAAGAGAAAATGAAGTCTACTAGTAAAAATAAATGAGTTTTCAGGAATTTGTAGGAAGTTGAGCAGCTTAATTGCGTACTTTGGGTGGATATGTGTTGAAGAAAGCAATTTTAGGAGACTAGGAAATTGTACAGTAATCTTAACTTGGGTCAGAATTGTAATTATTGCAGTAACAGAATGTTGCTATGTGTATATGTGACCGAAATGGGAAGCAGGTTTTTTTTTTTAATGCTTTAAAAAATAACAACCAAATATCCATTTTCTCTCTCTGGACTTTCTTAATTATAAATACCAGGTAACCCAGTGCTGGCTAAATATAGGTTCAGTAGCCATCTGTATTTATAACCTTCTTCAGGCGGAAGTCACCAGAGCAAGACAGAATTAATTTGGTGGGTAGGTTTTTACAGGCTCTAATTAGTTATGTTTTCCTTAAGCAGACCAACTGGGATCCATAGCATTATATAAGTGAACTCTGACGCCTGGGACTTTTAAATGTAGACTCTTCTCCGAAAGCCGAGGCCCTCGGAAGACGTCGACCCTGGAGACAAGCAGCTCCGGAAGCCAGCACATTGCAGCAGCGAGCGGACAGGGCTCGGAGCATCTGTTTCCAGCCAAGGGCAGGCTTTGGAAGTGATAAAGTGAATAGTTTTTTGCAAAGTCAGAAGCCTCCTCTATAGCCCACTCATTTCTGAGACCTTGCATTGTGACATTTTGTGGCTGCTTATCAGCTGTTCCTGTGAGGCAGATTTAACTGTGCTGGCCTGGGGAGGTGGGGTGGTGTTTTTGTGGACTGACCAAAGTATGCACTTAGCCAAATCCCCCAAAACCCAGCTTGCTGACTCGAGGGCTTACGGAATTTACCTGCATCTGAGGTCACATCCATTGAAGGGCTGAGTGGGCAGGTGGACCTTTGGAATGATAGGATGCCATTTGAGGTGGATTCGGCATGCTTGTCAATGACTTTGCTCCAAACCAAAGGTGATAAATTAGACGGGGTTCTCCTCCGTTCCTTAGGATCTGCAGAAAACACCAAGTCATCTTCTTTTCCTTCAGCAAGGCAGGGTGCACCCCAGCTGGCAGCACCCACTGATCCCTCAGACCCTACATCTGCCCTATATAAGCAGGGAGGTGAGTTGAAGCAGGCTGTACTCACGTTTACAGGAAAAAACACAATGAGAGAGGCTCTTTCTGTAAACATCCCCAGCCCAGGCCTCTCTCCCATCACACTTGGCTTCTGCCCTTTCTTTGTTTGGCTTTGCAAACTATTTACACTCTTCCCCACCTGTGGTCTGAGAGGCCTCCTCTCCACAGCCGGTTTACTTGCCATGAGTGAAGGGTGCCGGGCCACTTGGGTGGAGGGCAGAGCCTTGCATTGCCTCTGCCCTGCATCTCCCTGGGTGGAGATCAGAGGGGCCGGGGGTGGGTGGGGGTTGTGGGGGTTGGAGGGCTCGCCCAGGCCAGACAGCTGGTGGGTGGTCTGCCCCACTCCACAGCCACAGGACTGTCCTGGGAGGGGCTGGAGAGAGCCCAAAGGCCCAAAGGCAAGACAGCAGTCCTTGGGCTGGGAGGCATGGGATCTCGGCCGGCCCCGCCCCTGGACTCAGGGCCACACTGGACAAGTGTACATAGATGGAAAGGGGAAGATGTGTGTCCTTCCAGTGTTGCTTGAAGCCTGTTCATTTCACCTAACATTTTTTGAGCTCCTGCCCTGCAAGATGCTGAGGATTTGAAGATGACAGTTCCTGCCTTTGAGGAACTTACGGTGAAGGGAGAGGGGGAGGATGGGCTCTGATAGCTGCGTATGGGCAGACCTGGACCTAGGGGGTCCGAGAGGGCTTTCTAGAGGCAGTGACAGCTGAGGTGATGGTTAAAGCAGAGTGGGAGGTAGTCTTGTTGGTTTGAGGTGGCTGGCATGAGCAGGCTTGGGGTTATGAAACAGCAGGTGAGGGCAGGGTCACTAACACACAGCAGCATCACTGGAAGACAAAAGGTGATGCTGTTGGGGCCAGGCCTGTGGCCGGCGAGGTGGCCTGACCCCGTCATGGAGACTTTCATATGCCCTGTGAGGGGCTCAGGCTTCATTCTCTAAGAGGAGGCAGAGCTGGGATGGGAACGGCAGTGCACTGGTGTGGAAGAGACTAGAGGCCAGCAAGGGCCCTGTTGAAGTCCAAGCAGAGCAATGGGGCTGCCTGCACTGGGGCGGGGGTGATGCAGTGCAGCCAGGTTTGGGAACCATTCAAGAGCTCACTTCCAGAGGATTTAGTGGCACTGGATGCATGTGGAGGGTGGTGGTGCTGTTCACCAACACGAGGGATTCCTCAGGAGGAGGAAAAGATTTGCAGGGGAGGTGAGGGTGGAAAATGATGCTGACCTAGGGAGAGTTGCTCTGGTTGCGACAGGAGTCATCTGGGGACACACACACTGGGTGCCATTGCACCCCAGGCGCTCTGCTAGGAACAAGGAGACAAAGTCGGTTAGGGTATGGCCTGGCTTCTGAGGGACTCAGCCCTTACAGCACAGTGTGCTGGACCCACGGGAGGTGGGAGAGGTTTCAGAAAGCAGCTGGTGCTGAGCGGAGCCTGGAAGCCAGTGGGGATTGCCCGAGCAGGAAAGGGAGGGGCAGCCTCCTGGAAAGGGCCTGTCCTCTCGGGATTTGACACAGTCTCTAGATACAGCTCAGCGGCTCCTGGGGAGAGGTTTCAGAATCCACATGCCCAGGGGCAGCCCAGACCTCTGGAACCAGTTCTTCTGGGGATGGGCCCGGCCCACAGCGGGTTTACTTAAGTTGTTGGGTGATTCTGATCAAGGTGGTGAGCCATGGACCTGGAGATTCTGAATTAGGACAACTGGCAGTGGCCCCAGGAGGTCCGCTCAGATGTGGGGGCTGTGGGAAAACCAGAGACTTGCCTGGTTGCATCTCAGAGCCATTTTTTTGTGAATCTTGCATAAACACACACACAACTGTAAAGGTACATGCATATACACACATACCTGAATACACACATACATGTATGTATACACACTCACACACCTGTGTACATACATATACGCACACACAAACACTCGTACATCTATGTTCATACATACATATATACACGCACACATCTGTATACATACACGTATACATACACACACATCCGTATACATACATACATATATAAATACACAGACACACACATATCCATTTCCATTTCTCTCTCGATATATATATAAATACACAAACACACATATCCATATCCATCTATCTCTCTGTATATAAATACGCAAACACGCATATCCACATCCATCTGTACATATACACACACACACTCACATGCAGACATAATGGAATATAGTAAATGTCTCATGGTTTCTGCTCTGGAGTGAAGGAAAGTGAACACTTGTGGAGGCACTTGGCTTTATGTGAAAGAACCTGCTGCTGAGGACCAGAACCAAGACGAGTGGGATCCCCCAGGGCAACTAATGACATAAATGTGTCAAGAGGCAGCAGGTGTGATAGTTAAGAATGTGAACTCTGAGTTCAAATCCTGACTGTGCTACTTACTCAAGAGATGTTCTTGAACAAGTTGCTTAACCATCCTGCACCTCAGTTTCCCCATCTGCGAGATAAGGATCATCATAACATCTGCTTCATACACGTCTTGTGAGAATCAAACAAGTTAATGCATCTAAACTCTTAGCATGCTGCTTGGGACGGGGGGTGCACTCTGCAAGGAGCCAGGAGCACCCAGTAAAAGTTGGGGACCCCAGTGGCTGGGAGACGGGAGAAGGAGGGGGCATTGCTGTCCCTACTAACACTGTACCCTTTTGTACTGTCTATATTTTGTACTGTGTGCATCTATTACCTAGATTTTTTTAAATATCTAATAGAGTATCCTGTTACAGAGAAACCACATTCAACTCTCTTCACTGTGGGTTCTTTGATCTCATTTCTTCCAATGTTCTGGTCGAGAACATTTAGCATGGTTTTTAATGGTGTTACCACTTGTATCAACTAATGTGTATAATTCCATATCGGTGTTGAGTAAAGAGACACCAGCATTACGTATTCAGCAGACTGTTCATTTTCTTGGATGGTGCACTAAGAGACTGGCTCTAATTAATGCATTGTGAAAATAACCATGGAAAAGAAAGGGAAAAAGAACGTATTGAAATTTTATGTTGTGACTTTAAAAAAAAACACCTCGTAGACCAGAGGTCAGACTCATTGATGCAGATTGAGGTTCTTGAAGCTGAGCGGGACTGGTGGGCAGCCTGGGATGATGGGGGAAGTGATTCTCTTCCATACTTAAGGAAGGGAACGAAGAGGAGGCTGCCAGGGCCCTCACACAGCAGGATTCTCTTGAAGCCACTGCTCCCCGTGTTTATAAAGGCAAGCTGCTTAGATACTGGCTTGAGATGTGGTGTGCAGAGCACGGGAGTGGTGGCCGCAGGAGCAGTGAGGCCTCGTGTAAACGCTGCCCCAGGCATGGCTGAGGGAGGAGCACCTACTTGAGTATCAGTGCAGATGTCAAATAAAAGTAACTATCTTTTCCTACTTAGGAGATTACTTGGAATTTAAAAAGTCTTTATGCCGCCCCCACTTTTCTATTTTCATGATTCCAGCTTTTGTCAGTTTGACCCTGAAAGTGTACCAAAAGTGTAGCAATAATCCTAAACCCTAAGTGTGTATCTGTATGTCATTTGCTGTCAGATGTTGTCACCTATTTGTCTGTGGGCAGAATAGGGAGATTGCTGGTTCAGAAGTCTGGAGCCTCTGAGTGTAATGTTGGGGTCAACCTCCCTGGGCCTCTCTCTTCCCCTCTGTAAAATGGAACCATCTCTGTGGTTCTTTCCCATATGCCTCTCTGTGAGTCAGGGCCAGAGGGCAGTCAGGTGTCCCTCATGTTTAACCGGGCCAGTGGCCGTGACCCCACGAGTGACCTTGCCTGAGACTGGGGGCCTGCCATCCTGTCCTCTTACCTCATGAATGCACCCAGAGATCTTAGGGAGCAGCTCCCCAAGGTGGGAAGGACATAACTGGGGTTGACTTTGCTGTGGAGGTCAGGTGAGAACCTGAGAGGGCCTTCGGTGGGGTGGGGGAGGCGGGAGGAGCGGGAAATAGCTACATCATAATACCACGTCATCTAAGCCGAGATGACTTTTGCTGGGCCAGGTTCCACATGCACGCAGGTGTGTCCGCCTCCTGCTCTGCCACCCCTTCATCCTTTCTGACCCTTTGCCCATGATGAAAACCTCACATTCCTGATCCATGCCTGATGCCAGGGGGAGAGCTGTGGCAGAGGGCAGTATGGCATGAGTGGGGCAGACAGGAGGGAGCTCCTGGGGCATCTGACAAGGAGAATTCCTGTAGAAAATACAGCTTGATGACTGAATGAGATGCTGCCGGTGCTAGGATTGCAGCTGCACCTGTGTTTCTAAGTAGTGTCCCTCAGCATAGAGACTGGTAGTCCCCACCCATGTTCAACATCAGAGACTTTGGTGGACTCCCAAAATACGCTTGCGGCAAATGCTCTAAATCACAGGTTGGCAAATTTTTTCTGTAAAGTCCACCTGTGAAATGTTTTAGGCTTGTGGACTAGAGGGTCTCTGTAGCAACTACTCTGCCATCATTATGAAAGCAGCTGTGGACAGTAGGTAAATGAGTGGGTGTGGCTGTGTGCCAATAAAGCTTTATTTATAAAAACAGGTGGTGTGCGTATACACCCAAAAGAGTTGAAAGCAAGGGCTTGAACAGATATTTGTTACACCAGCATTCATAGCAGCATTATTCACAATAGCCAAAAGGTGGAAGTAACCCAAGTATCCATCCATAAATGAATAGATAAGCAAAATGTGGTATATATTACAAACAATGGAATATTATTCAGCCTTGAAAAGGAAGGAAATTCTAACACATGTTACAATATGGATGAACCTGGAGGACATCATTTTAAGTGAAATAAGCCAGTTACCAAAGGGCAAATATTACATGAGGTATCTAGAGTCATCGAATTCATAGAAACAGAAAGTAGACTGGTGGTTGCCAGGGGCTGGAAGGAGGAGGGAATGGGGAGTTAGTGTTTAATGGGTACAGAGTTTCAGTTTGAAAAGATGAAAAAGGTTCTGGAGGTAGATGGTGGTGATGGCTGCACAACATTGTGAATGTACTCAATGCCTCTGAACTGTACACTGAAATGGTAAATTTTATGTATATTTTACTGCAATTAAAAAAAATTAAGATGAAAAAACAGGAGGTGGACCAGATTTGGGCTGTGGGCCATAATTTGCCAACCCCTGCTCGGGATGAATTCGCATTTTATTAACCACAGCATAGCCACAGGTTTGGGAAGACAGTCGTAGCCCCACTTTGGGGGCATCCTATTAATGCAGTCTGTAGACAGTGCCTGAGCCCTAGGAAGTCAGGGTCTCTCTCAGTGACTGTGGCCCCCGGCGCCTTGGAAGTAGTGTCTAGATTCCCTCCTAAGGATCTGGGCCCTTCTTTCCTCCTCTTCTCCTTTTCTTACCCTCGTGGTAATTCCAGTATCAGGCAACCCTTTCTGCCCCGTGCCCTGAATCAAACTATCTGGCCTGTAGTTTGCCTGACTCTCAAATCTTTGGTCATGAGGAAGGAATGTGGCCACTCACCATCCCCTCAGCCCCTTCTATAAGGACCCAGAGGGTTGAGGGCGACACACAGAATCTCAGAGGGACCCTTGGGGCTGCTTTCAGATTTGTGAATAGCCAATGACCTTACTCCCTCACCTTTTCTTCTGAATCAAATTCCAGCTTCGTCTGTAGCTGGCTTTGTAAGGACAAGAGGGCAGCCTTGGCTGGTGTCCCCTTCTCCCTTACATTGAGAGTGGCCCTCCACAGACCCTCAGTCCTCATGCTGAGTTGGACATAAGTTTCCCAAAAATGTGGCACTTGCCACTGCTGCCCCCGGGGACAGCTTGCCTGGTCAGCACTGTAGTGACCGTCTGTTCTTTCTTTGGATTGCTCAAGGAGAACAGCTCCCATTAGCTCAGACGCTTTGAGCCATTGCTAAGGATGGTCATAGTGACCCAGAGCTAGGGGGTTAGGTGGCCTTGGGACTGTGCTTTGAAGAGACGGTTGGCTGCCTCTGGCCTGGCTTGGCTGCCCTAAGGCCAAGTGCTGCCCTGAATGGCTCCCAGGGTGCCCTGACAGGTCAGCAGCTCTGCAATTAATCCATCCCCTTGCCAGCATATTTGATTTCACTCTTAGTTTTTTCATGTCCGTGAATGGAAATTGACTTGAATGCCCACCCAGAGTTAAAAGACCAAAAGTTATGAAACATCTCCCCTGGATGGTGGCAGCTTATAAGCAAACACACTGATTAAACACTGCTGTAAGTTAAGACTCCATTATTGCCTCTGTTGCTAAATAACAGCGCTGGCATGCTTTAGGGGGAGCCTTTTGACATATGTAGCAATTAACTTTGTTGAAGAAGAGAGCAAGGTGACTTATCTGTAGGAGGAGAAATAAAAGTGCTTTTGTGCAAAATAGGGCAGAAATAATGAGGTTTATGATGGCAGAAGAACGTCGTGAGGTAGAAAATAAACTAAGAGTCGTAATTGCAGAAAACCATTTATTGAGCACTTACTACCTGCCAGGCACTCTGCTAGCTCTTTCTATATATATATACATATATATGTAATTTAAGTTTTGAAGCAACCCTTCAAGGTAGTAGTGGTTATTCTTGCAAGAAAACTAAGACTCAGAGAGGGTCTTAAGCCCACATCACCCCCCAGGAAGGGGCCGAGTTGGGGTGCAGACTCAGATTTGGCCAAAATCTAAAGCATCCCGGACCTAGTGAGGGGAATGGAGGAGCCTTGGAGAGGAGCCAGAGAATCCCAGCTCCCAATACCAGGCAGCATCTGTTGAGCATCCACTAGGCTCTAGGCACTAAACTAGGCAGTATACAGATGATACCTATTTAATCCTCATAACTGTCATAGTAGTCCACGTTTTATGGTTGTAAGCAACGGAAGCACATTGAAGCAAGCTTAAGTGAAAAAGGAGCTTCTTTATTTCAAGGACAGAGAGGTGTCTCCTGAAACCCAAGAACAGGAGGGAGCCAGACTGCCAAGATGGCTGGAAATTAGGGCTGAAGATAGTACATACCTCAAGAGGCTGGAGGTTGTACATACTTGCTTTATCTTCTTATGGAAAGATGTGGAAATAGCCACGCAGAACATCCATGTCCCTTAGGGTCTCTGCCTGAGCTGATCATCTCTATTGAGGTCGATGCTCAAGGGTCATCAGACCTGAGGACAAAGTCAGCGCTACAGGGAGGGCCAGCGAGGGCCAGCCTGTCCTGAAGGCCACATCATTTCTCTATGCTCCATCCAGCCGTCAAGCTGAAATCTGCCCTGACACACTGCCTCTGGCAGAAAATTGGGACGCCCTGGGGGTTTGTGTGTTCTCATCTGACCTTTTCACAATCTCCAAGCAGATGGATCCGTGTGTTTTCTTTGGCTCCCTTGTTGCGCTTGAGAACGAATGTTCATTCTTAGATATTTTAGTTTACCCATGGGGGCAGAGGATGGAGTTTGTTTATAAACAAATATTTTGTTGTAGACCTGACTTGACACTAACTTAGCTACTTCAGGGATGCTGACCCTAAATGAACACTAATTCATGTCTAAAACACTTGGCCAAGATAGTACAAACTTTAAATGATATGAACTTACCACAGGACGTGGTGGAATGTGCGCTTCATCGGAAAAACTACCTAGTGTTATTTACCCAAAAAGGAGTATCTAATTCCACCTGCACGTTCATAAACACTGAATATATGCCAGAGATGTGAGTGGGAAGCATAATGGAGCGTATGTTTCCTTTGGGAGCAGCGTGAGCCTCGCAGAGAAAGGAAAGATTTTTGTGGAATGGAGGATTTTTGAAGCTGTTAATAAGACTTTATTAACTAATGATATCCTGCTTCTTGTTTTGCAGATTGGAAACCTGGAAAATTACTACCATTTTTATCATAGCAAAACCTTTAAAAGGTCGACTGTGAGTAGCAGAGGCCCTCACACCTTCCTCAGAATGGATCCCCAGGTACAGGATACTTTCCTAAGGCCTAGAGTGTTTGCTTTTTGTTTGGGTCTGTGGTTCTGAAAATGGCTGAGTCTGGATTTTAATGGTTCTAGATAGCCATTAGTTTTCCATCTCCACCTCGAATAAAACAAGTTAGATGTATGGCTACATTTCAGAACATCTGAATGCTCCCAAGTATTTGAGTCCCTTATTAGAGTTGAGAATTTAAATTCTTAACTTTAGTTTGAAGCAACAGTAAAATGAGTATAGATCTATTGATATTTTATTTTATTTTTTTTTAATAATTTTATTTATTTATTTATTTTTTCCCCCAAAGCCCCAGTAGATAGTTGTATGTCATAGCTGCACATCTTTCTAGTTGCTGTATGTGGGACGCGGCCTCAGCATGGCCAGAGAAGCGGTGTGTCGGTGCGCGCCAGGGATCCGAACCCGGGTCGCCAGCAGCGGAGCGCGAGCACCTAACAGCTAAGCCACGGGGCCGGCCCTCTATTGATATTTTAAATCTTTAAAAATCAACAAAATACACAGTAATTAGAGGAGATAAATATGTGACTCTTACCCATAAAGACAAAAAGACTAGTCAATTCAAGCTAGTGTTTTAATAATGAAATTAGAGATTGGGCAGATGGATGTTTTTGTGGTTATCAAAACACATATATTAATAGTTACTATGAATTTAAAAACTTGGGCAGTAAATATAACTTTTTTTCCTTAAAAATTCACGTGATCTTTGCGATGAAAAAAATGTAATTTGAAAAGAGGCTAACATTTTAAGTTTTAATATAATTCATATTTATTGGGTGGTTATTATGCTTCCTTTCTGCATAAGTTTGAGACTAATATTTGACAAATATCAGTTAACAGATACTTGGTGAGATTAAAAATTTAAGATGGTCAAGTGAGCCTTTGATGACTTCATTCACTCAGCAGGTGATTTTGGAATACCTGCTGTGTGTCAGGCTCTGTCCACAGCAGGGCCATGGGAGTGGGCGGTGGGGCTGATAGAAAATGAAGCAGTAAATAGAAAAATATGTGCTATATCACAGGGGGATGAGTGCTATGAGGGAAAATGAAGTTCACATGAGAAGTAGTAGCAGCATCAACAAAGAAATGTGGCCATTGATAAATCATACTTTTACAACATGGAAATTGCCTTCTCTTAAAGCAATGTGCTGAATGTTAGTTTCGGCTCCTAAGCTGGCACATGATACTATTTCTGCTATTCCCAGAGAACATTTATAATAAAGTTTCCATGGAGAAATGGGTTCTTGGTGTTGTCCCAAGCCACCCCACTGACAATCATGGCTCCTTTTGTATTGACTGAGCTAAAGGTGGGTGGGAGAGACCATTTATTGCTGGGCACGGTACTTGAAACACTTTTCTCCAGGGCGTCACTTTATGGTGTTCTGATTTCAAGCACATGAGGAAGTGGTCCCATGGAACTGATTCATGTAATTGGGCTGTGATGAGGCAGACATGTCTTGTATATATTTCTGAATTTATTTTATAGGTGGGTGGATGGATGGAGGGATGGGTGGATGGGTGGGTGGATAGAAGGAGATAGATATAAAACATGCTAATCTCATTATTCCTTCATAGCGGAGAAAGGAATTTAATGTTCGTTAAGGGATTACTATGTGCTTGGGCACTTTAACATACCTCGTACATACATCACCTGATCCTATGAGGCTGTGATTACACCCACATGTGTTCACACCATGGAACTTGAAGGAATGCTTTTCTTTTTTTTTTTTTTATGTGAGGAAGATCAGCCCTGAGCTAACATCCGTGCTAATCCTCCTCTTTGCTGAGGAAGACCGGCTCTGAGCTAACATCTATTGCCAATCCTCCTCCTTTTTTTACCCCAAAGCGCCAGTAGATAGTTGTATGTCATAGATGCACATTCTTCTAGTTGCTGTATGTGGGACGTGGCCTCAGCATGGCTGGAGAAGCGGTGCGTAGGTGCGCGCCTAGGATCCGAACCCGGGCCGCCAGTAGCGGAGCGTGCGCACTTAACCGCTAAGCCACGGGGCCGGCCCCGAAGGAATGCTTTTCGAAGGGGTGGGTATATATTTTTTTCCTCTTGGAAGCCAAGCCAGATTATGGGTGCTCATTCCCACAGATGGGACAGTTGAAGGGTGAGCAGACCTATATCAGTGTAAACCTGAGGGGAAGGGGTACTGTGTGCAGAATGCACAGACTGATCACCAGAGAAACGTGGGTTCTTTGAGGCTGCACATGGGGGCTGAAGTTCACAGTGTCCATCATCCGTCAGCCTGTGGGGAAACTTCTAAGCTAGGAAGGGAGTTGTCACAGCGCCCTTCGCTTTGAGTAAGCAATGATCTGTCTTGTGAAGACAACATACTCTTTCTTCATCTGAAGTCTTCAGAGTTATTAAATTGTTACCGCACAAACTGTTACAACGCAAGCTGTTTGCGTGGGGAAGCCCCTATCCCCCAATGTAGGCATGCAGTGAGAAGATAATGGGACCATGGATTTCCTGGTCCCCTCTCCACGGGGGCTTCTGAGAATTAAGCTGTTTCTCGGTTGTTAGAGCTAAGGCAGAGTCGAAATAGGAGACTTGACCTGTGTTTTGTAGACATCATTTTTTTTAGTGACTCAATTTTAAAACTTTTAAAGATATTCAACTTGACTTCTCTTCCCTTCCTTCCAAAAATATTAATTGTGCACCTCCTGGGTATGAGGCCCCGTGCCCTGGGAGATGCAGAGATGCCCACCTGGCGGGTCTCTGCCTTGGGTGAGCCCCGAGGGCACGGGAGCCCAGGCGTGGGATCCTACAAGGCAGCAGAGCCGGATTCCAGGCGGGCAGGCTTGAGTCCCTCGGAGTGGGAGTGCCCCAGACCTGCCTCCTCCACAGCATCTGAAGTGTTGGCGTATTCATTTTACAGGTGTTTAAAGTACTATATTGAGTTTGGGTCTGAGGGCTAAATATTCCCAGTAATCAGTTGTGTCCTTGAAGAAAAGAGAAGGAAGGCTAGACTTCCTAGGTAAAGGCTATGGCAGTTAAGTTTTCAAATAAAAATCCCTTTAATACAGAGTTTCTTAATAAGCTCCTGGCAGGGCTGCTATCAAAGCATCCTGCCAATAAAGAAGAAAGAGCAAGAAGGTAAACAGCCTGCACATTCCGCCCTGCCTGCAACTTCCACATGATTGGCTGATTGTTTCTCACAGTTCTCATTAAATTTTTAGCCCCGGGGAAAGCATATAGACATCAGAACCAATTATGAATTCAGAATCGCAACTGAAATACTGCTTCTGTTTAAATCAGTCTAGTTTTAATGCAAACGAAATCAATTAGCTGTCAGTCTGACTAATATTTACTCTGCCTAGTCATTCCGATTAAATATTGGGCAAAATTAGCTGTTTCACAGGAGTGTTTAGTGTTATCTTTTCCTGCCGTGCACCAGAACATTTTCCTACATTAGCAAAGCATTTGTGCAACACCTTAGCATTTGGAGAGTTGTGCAATTAATATAATTTCAGAAAAGGAAAAGATGATTGAATATTATTCAGAGACCTTGGAATGCGGAGTTGCCATTGTATTTGAATGACCAAACTGGAAATGAATGTTATAGGCTTAGGATAGAGTTCGATCAAATGCAGATGGTGTGTTATTTTAATTAGCCCCTGTCCCTATTGTGTAAAAGTGCTTTGATAGTGATGGAATTTACAATCCACACCCCTACCTCACGTAAAGCTGATGGAGTGTACGTTTGTTAAAACAAAACGAAACACAACACATGTGGGGAGGGGAGATTGAAGACTTCTGTAGTCACGCGCACACACGTCTAGTCAGCGTCTTTTTGCACTGATCCTGTACCAGAATTGGGAGGTCATTTTCCTTACGTCTTAATTACCTTTACTGCATGTTTTTTACCGTCTTCGAGAAGGGCCCTTGTACGCGAAGTGCTTTGTTGATCAGCCCTCCTTGGGAGAATGGCCCAACTCTTCTCAGCGTGCACTATCAGTTGCTGGGTTCTTCCAAGGGCTGTCATTTAAGCAAACTGAAAGCATTTGTTTTTAACTTGTTCTTTTGCCAAAAGTCTGGGGAAGGGTGGGTGTTACAGAAGCACCCGCCAATAGCTGTAAGGGTTCACAAATTTTTTTCAAATTACTTGTTCTGATTATGTTCCAAGCTGGCTTATAGTCCGCGTTGCTGCCTGCGTCTTCCAACCCTTACATTTTAGTATGATGACTCTGGTTCAGCCCTTCCCTGCCCTTCAGTTCTCAGCCAGATTGATGACGGAAATGGAAGGATAAAGATGTTATTAGGGAGGCCCTCAGTGACTCCTTCCGGGACGATGGGAGCCTTCAGTTTGAGGCTTCAGTTCAGTGCTTTAAAGCTCAGAAGTTGGAAAGTGAGTTCCAGGACCAGAGTAGGCATTCTGGTTTGTAGGTTGGGACTTTGCCCCCAGAGTTTAATCAAAGCTCAGGTTTCTTTCCAGCAGTGATGCAACGTTGGAGCAGATCTTTCCATTAACCACAGATGGAATTTTATCTGACAATTCTGTGTGCTAGAGCCATTCGAAGTGCAAACAAACAAAAAGTTCCTGGCAAATACAAGCACATAGACAGTAAGTGACCAAAGTGAGCCCGGGGTTGATGAACTGTGCAGTGGACTGGGGACAGGGGCAGGCTGCTGCCCGGGGCCTAATGGATTTGCTCACGTGGGGGCACGAGAAATCTCCAGCTGTCTCTTCATATTTTCAGCACAACCCTACAGAGTCTGGTGGAATGGCTACTATGAATTGGTTAAATGTTAGAATTTGAAAATATACTTTAAAAGATGGCACTTATTATTTCACGGGCATGCTCGACACTTCCACTTAGATGCCTCATAGATATCTCAAAGTCAACACACCCCCAACACAGCAGAGCCCACCTCTGTCTCAGAGAGAAGCACCATCTCAATTCCCTGGCCTGAGCAGTAGCCTCCCTCACCCCACCCTTGTTCCACCTCCTGTACAACTCTGCCCTGCCCATGTCCTGTATGCCCACCTGCACCCCTGCCCTGGCCAAGCTCCGGTCCTCTCTCACCTGGACCACTGTACTGCCGTCCTCACTGGCCTGCTACGGTCATTCTTGCCTCACACCAGTCTGCTCTCCATCCTCCTGAGAGGACCCTATGAAATACATGTGTGATGGTGCCACTGCCCCTTGGGATGTCCTACCCAGGCCTTCCTTGGACTGGCCTCCCTGTGGCCCCTGGAGCCCAGCCATGGTGGCCTTTAAAGTCCTCCTCAGATGACGTTCACTCTTTCCCCCTGCACAGCCTTTTTGCAGAGACTGCCTCCCCCCACTGTTTCTCTCTTCCTCACCCTCCCATCTCAGCTCACATGTCCCTGCCACCAGGAAGCTGGCTCAGAGTCCTCCGACTTGACTTGCTCTTCCTCGCAGTAGTATTTTCATGTTCTAAATTTGTGGGATTATTCCATTAGCATCTGTCTTGCCCACTGGGCTCCAGGAGCGGAGAGATCGTGTCTGTTTAGCTCACTGCTCTCGTCCCAGCTTGACACTTGAGTACAGCAGGGGCAGGGCCAGAGAGCGCCCAGCACTCATTTCAAGCTGACCACTACCACAGGAGATGCACCGTCTTAAAGAGTTTAGAGGTTATGTGGATGTAGGAGAACTTGTACTGTCCGTCCTCCCTCTTTGAGGTTCCCAGTGCACCTGAGAGCCGTAAAGAAGCCTCTGTAATTGGGCAGCTCTCAGAGTTGTTTGACCACAGCCCCCTCCCTTTTGTTCTTGTGACATCTCTTTCCTGGCCACTTTGGAAATAGTGCCAAGATTGCAGGCCCAGGAATGGGAGCACACACGAGCACATGGCGAGTTTGATGGGAACAATGAGTGGTTTAGTTTGCTTGGGAGCTGGTAAGTGGCAGGATGGGGCTGGGGGAAGTTCCAGATGGTCCCCAGGAGGCCGGGAGTGTGAGATCGGGGAGAATGTTCAGTTTTCCGGAACCCAGCAAGAGGCGATGGGAAGGTGAGCTGACCCAGACCACAGGTGCACTGGGGGAGAGGAGCTTGTAGTTAGAAGCATGCAAGCCCATCTCTTGCCAGTGGATTGTAAAGTTCTCCACAGCCAAGGCCACATCTCAGTTGTTTTTACTCCCTTACTGGTCCAGCAGACTACCCAATAAATAGTAGACAGACGCTTAGTAAATGTTTATTGAAGTGTATCTCAGTTTTCACAGAGTAGGTTCCCATAAGCAAGTTATAGCTGTTATCATTTGCTTATCAACTTCTTTTAATGTAACTACTTTAGAAGTAAATTGTGGCCCACCTTGGTTAAATTATGACAATAATCTTAAATTAATCAAGCTAAATCCTATATTGCTAAAGCCTAAAATGACAGAAGTACTGATAATGGCTGGACACTGGGCATGTTGACCCGTTTCAGATTGGTGAACACGGGAGAGCTGGGCTCTGGCTGCCTGCCCCACTGTCCACCAGGGGAGGTGGGTGGTAAGCAAGGGGGGGCAAAGATACTTTCTCTTCCCTTTCAGCGAAGTAAGAACTAACTTACAAATGAATGAGCAGACCTAATTTCCCAAAGTACTTTCACACCAACTGTCCCATTTCCAAAATTGGCAGAGTGAGTACTGTCATCTCTCACTGATGTTAAGCAGCGGTCTTTTGGCCCATGTAGTTCAGCTTTGAGAGAAAGAGTTTAAGAAATGGCCTGTACATTGTTTCAATTGTGGCTATAAGTGAGGAGGTGGAGATGGGGTTGGGTTCCCAGTTGCTTCCATGACATGGGAAGAGGAGGGTGGTGGGTGTCTAGGCTGAGTTAGAATATCTGTTACTTTTTCTTAATTTATCTTTTAAATTTTTTCTTTTCCCTCTCTTCTATTACCCTGGATCATGAGTTTTCGGCTGTGTGGTTGCCATAGCGGCCAGACATCCCCCCCACCTCACCCCAAGGTGATACCCTCAGATGGGCTTGCGTGTCTCACTGACACGGGCTCTGATGAGGCCATTCAACCATCGCTTGCTTGTGGTGCTGGTCCCCTCTGCCCCCCAGGAAGATAAATGCAGTTCTATCAATTCCTTATGTGGAAAGCCCTGATCCGCTTTCTACCTCCATGAGCCTAACTTAGTTCAGTGGTTCTTAACCATTTTGGGATCATAGGCCCCTTTGAAGCTGATGAAAGTTGTGGACTCACCCTCTCTTCAGAGGGAAAAAGGAATCATATGTTCATGCCCACACCACTTTGCGTACAGTTTCTGGGGTTTTCCAGGGCTTAAGCCTGTCCTTCGATTCCTTGAGGGACCCTGGGCCATGGGGAAGGAAGTCTCCAGCTTGACTCCCCACTCATTTCATATGTGCATTAACCATTGCCTGTCGTGAGGGAAGGACCACCTTGCAAACTGTAAGGTGCCATGCACTTGTAAGGGAATATTATTTTCCTTTCTTTGAATTCACCACTTGGTGAGTTAACCTCTCTCTTAGCTTTTCAGCTTGTTGAAAATTGGCCCAACGAGGTGTTGAGAGCAGTCACTGTTGATGGGAATCGAGATCTAAGCATCACAGGCTATTGAATGCAAGGGGTTTCGGAAGTGGGCTGATCCGACCCTCTTCCCTTTACAGCCCAAGGAGACTGCACAGCCTCCCACAGAGAGAGCAAGTCAGCGATTTACCTTCTACAGTACTCCTGGTACTGCTCTTCTCTCCTGGAGGAGGCCTTAGGATTTGGTGGTGCCTGAACACTGGGGGGTCTGGCCTCTGACTTCTTCCACAGATTTGCCCTGGTCTGTGGTCAGGACTGGCTTACTCACAAGCAAACAGTAGAGGGAATTCGCCTTGTCCTTCTGTAATTACAATAAAGGGTTCTTCACTGTGATGATGCCAAAGAAAGAAGAGAAGAGAGCTGGCAGGAGCTGTCTCCCTTGCTCTGGATGCAACGGTGCATGGGATACAGACCTATATAGAATTAACTTGCAACAAGCCAAGCCAGTGGGTACTTTAAGGAAGTTTAGCAGCTTAATTCAAATGCATGCTCTTCCTCTTGAGGTAGTGGGGACCTGGGAGGGTGTAGGAGCAAGGATCTCTGTGAATGGCCTTTGTTACTAGCTCTCTCTCAGAGCAAAGACTCTGGAGCCCCCTTCTAGTATCTCCAGCTCCTGCCAACTTCCTGAGGCTTCCCGAGCCATAGCGGTGCCCCTGTGAGCAAATGAAGGCTTTAAGGCAGGGCATAGGCAAGCGATGGCTTTGGGTGGGACGCAGGTGGGCTTTCATGCTCTCTCTGGTGACACTGGCTCATGAGAGGAAGCATCCAAACAATCTCCTTTGTCACTTGTCGCACCTAGGACCCATGTGCCAGGCTGGCTTCTGGTCTGGTAGTGTGCCCATGGCCCACAGGGAGGAGGATGTGGCTAGACTGCTCGAGACACACCTGCCAAACAACACTTGGACAGTTTTACTGTGCAGGAGCATTGATAGCCCATGACATCGCAGGCTGCTTAGTGAGATCTTGCTCATTTATGTTACCTCTTTATTAGCGTCTTTAAATTTTACCTCATCTTACCTACAGAATGACATTCAACGGATGCCTAATTTTAATTTGACGTCTCACAAGGAGAGCTGGAGAGGGCATATGCCTTACAAAAAGAGAAAGTATTGCTATACACGTAATCGTGAGAAGATTATGAAGTCCTCTTCATGACTAGAATTCTTTTCCCCAGAGCAAATAACTTTCTATGACTAATATGCAACATGTTTATCAGGAAATGTACAAATAAAAATGGATGAATGGAAAGAGTCAGAGTGAAGTTCCACCTTCAAAATATGACTTTGAAGACCTCAAGACACTTTTTCCGAGTTTGCTAAAAGAGATGACTTGTGTTTAGGCTAGAAGTAGCATTTGGCAAACCTTACTTTTGCCCAGAATCACTTATGGTTGGTCTTCCACAAGAAGTCAGCAAAGTCATCTCGTGGTCATTAAGACCCAATCGCATTTTCTACTCCAAAATGTGTTTTCAAAAGTCTGTTTGTGCTTATAACATATTTATAATCTGAAGTGTATTCATTTAACTTCATTCTTTAGTTCAAGAAATATTTAATGAACTCCTACTGTATGCTGTGCATTGCTTGGCACACTGAAGTACAGTGCTGAACAAAACATAGCCCCTGACTATGTGGAGCACACAGACCAGTGGGGAGCAGAGAAGCAGACTGACCCCCACATACAACCAATCACAGGCTGTGGCCAGGGCTGGAAGAGTGAGGTGCAGGACAAGCCCACGACCTCTGGCAGATACACACCCAACTTTGCATTCATCCAGCATCAATTTTCAATTTGCCTTTTCATTAGGAAAGAGGATAATACTTTAGTCCAGCAAATCTTTGCCAAGCAAGTACCTGTTACAGGGAAAGTGTTAGCTAAGAGCTGGAGAAACAAGGATGACTGAGACACATCCTTCCCTCTGAGGGGAAAGATGAGCTTCTACATAGATAATATCCACATGTTGGGGTGAAGGCAGCAGTTAAGATACATGTAGGGTGGTATAGGAGCTCAGAGGGGGGCCCTCACAGCAGTTAAGATACATGTAGGGTGGTATAGGAGCTCAGAGGGGGGCCCTCACCCTGGCCAGCCTGGATGTCAAAGAAGGTTTTCAGAGTGGTAAGGATTGAAAGATGCATACAAATAGGTTGGCTCAGTGAAGAGGAGGAAGGACATTCCAGTCAGAAGGCACGGAGCCGTGACAGCCCGGCCTGCAGGACACTGGAAGAGTTCAGGCCTGCTGGGTGTAGAGGTAGAAGACCAGGCTGGAGAGCTGGAGAGGGTCTTGGGGTGGGGGCAGGGTGGAGTGGAGGGAGTCAGATTTGCATCATGCATTGGTCACGTGGCAGGGACACCCCAACAGTTATGTGACCATCCAAATACAAGGGGGTGGTGGCCATGATGATAAATGGAGGGGATGGGATCCTGACACTTTTAGGAGACTGAATGTGAGACACTAGTGTTGGAGAGGAGTCCCGCTTTCTTCTGCCTTGGAGAATGGGTGGGTTTTAGTGCTGCTGAGTTAGACAGGAGAGTCTGGAGGGTGAGTGGGGCTGAGTGGGGAGCAGGACTCACTTTGGGGTAGCTTTAATTCGAGAGGACAATGGGGAGAGGTGTCCAGTGCCCAGCGATGTGCAGGGGAGAGAGTGATCCGGGGAGAGCTATGGGTCTGTGTGGCGGGTGGTTCTAGCCAGAGCTGGCACCAGTGGGGACACCAGGATGGCGGTTCCAGTTTTTAAAATATTGGTAAAGAGCTGCTTCCTCGAGCCTCCTCTCCCCCACCCCAGTACATCTCCCGGCAGCCTCAGCCCCCATGGCCATTCCTCTGGGGTCCTGTACATTCCCATCACCAGCATCCAGAGGGGAGCTGACCAAGCTTCCAGATCCTCCTTTAGCAGGACAGCCTCATGGATTCTCAAACATTTAAAATCTCAACCCTGATTAAGGCCACGATTTAAAGCTGTGTTAGTCTCCTGACTGCCCTAACAAAAGACCACAAACTGAGTGGCTTAAAACAACAGCAGTTGGTTGTCTGACAGTTCTGAAGTTCAGAAGTCTGAAATCAAGATGTCAGCAGGGCGGTGGTCCCTCTGAAATCTCTTCCTTGCCTCTTCCAGCTTTTGGTGTCCAGGCATTCCTTGGCATGTGTCTGCATCACTCCAATCTCTGTCTCTGTCTTCACAAGGCCTTCTCCTTCCTGTGTCTCCAATCTCCCTCTGCCTTTCTTTTATAAGGACACTTGTCATTGGATTTAGGGCACACCCAAATAATCCAGGATGATTTCATCTTGAGATCTTTAACTTAATTATATCTGCAAAGACCCTTTTTCCAAATAAGGTCACATTCACAGGTTCTGGGTGGACCTAAGTTTTGGGAGGACACCGTCCAACCCACTACAGACCCTACAGAGAATGAAGTAGGAGCAGGAACTTTCTTGTTAGCAGTATTTCCCCTTCCTTCAATCCAGTGATCTGAAGGCTTTGAGAAGTGATCAGTTCTCTTCCTAAGAAGGTTGGGGACCTCTCCATAAGAATTCAACTCTTACCATACATACTTAGCCACAAAATGTATTTTGTTTTGCCCCAGGCTCAGTCATTTGTAGGCCTGCTTGGGTTTAGGACTTATTTTCCAAATTATATATCTGTGACCTTGAAAGGTGGGTAAATGTGTACTACTGTACTTTCCCGTGCATTTTTGGCCAAGAGAAGGTCTGAACATCTCCCGTAGAATAGACCATGATTGAAGCTGCAATGTAAAATGACAATCCAGGTAAACTGCCAGAAAAATATGACTTCCCATTTGTACTAGGCCTCTCAGGAGAGGAAGAATACTTTAAATCTTATGAAGAATTTTAAGTTGCTTTTTCTAATAAAGATAATCACATGCATAAGAGAAAATAGTCACAGTTAAGTCTCCCTCCCAGCCTTGACTCCCACCATTATCGCCGACTCACCATTTCACCATTTGTTTGTGAGTTCTGCAGAAGAATCAATTCTGTGAGTGACACATCCTTAGAGATCCTAAGCTGTGTATTCTTTTGTCATAAATAGCATTACTGTTCATGAATGAAAACCCTCGGACGTGCCTATGGAGGGTACCCCTTTAGCAAGGACAGGTGCAGATACTATTTGATGGGAGAGCTAAAGTTTCTGAGCTGGAGGTACAGGAGAAGGTGCCTTGGTCCTGGATGGGAGTCCGTGGTATTGATGCTCACGTTCCCAGAACCTAGCGCCAGACTCGTAGGAAGACTCAGTGCAGCTTTGCTGAGTGAGCAACTGAATGAGCCACCGCAGGAGTCTCATGATCCAGAGAAATCCGGGCAGGTATACCTGGCAAGTGGCAGGAAGTGGGAATGCAGCATCCCCTCGTTCTTTCCTGGGGTCGGGTGAGAAGTAAGGCAGGGACTGGAGCCCCCAGAAGGGAATGGGAAGCGGGCCCAGACCACGTGCCACTGGCTGAATCAGCCTCTGTGACTGTGAGGTCACCTGTGATTAGGGTCTGGGCCCAGAAGGCCCCACACCTGGCAGATAATTTATTATCTTCAGTTCTGTTGGCCTGGCAGTGCCATGGTGGCTGT
Organism: Diceros bicornis minor; assembly: GCF_020826845.1. Lineage (NCBI taxonomy): Eukaryota > Metazoa > Chordata > Mammalia > Perissodactyla > Rhinocerotidae > Diceros > Diceros bicornis. The sequence goes on from NC_080744.1 coordinate 80,228,429, forward strand.
CAAAGACTTATAATGACCTGTCACGGGGAGAGGGCTGCCCCTGAGACCACGCCGGAGGGAGAGCCCCAAACTGTGCCACGGACCCCATGCCATCACAGCCCGCCCTCAGAACTGTGTGTTAACCATGGGTTTTTACCCAGAGCCCAGCAACGATGGGCGGCCAGATGCCCACACTCTTTTATCCCACTAGAGCATTATTTTGCGGCTTCTGGCAACATGCTTTCCCATGTCACCTGATTTGGGGAGTCGCCCACTCAGGCGTGGAAGAGGAGAGTTCACCTCCTGCTCTCTGACTGGAAGCGCAGCCTGGTGGGCACAGCGGTCTGAAGGCCCTGGGTGTTAGTCAGATGGGTAGTGAGTCAGCCGGGCAGGATGGATGGGAACATTCCAGGGAGCCTGGAGCCGTTAGTGATATACGTACCACTGTATTTTATAATAGGATGTTTAGGAGATTAGGAAATATTGTCTTATATTTTTATACCAAGTAAGAGCTTTCTGGTTTAGGCAGTAATATATGGGGAAGTTGCAAAATGGCATCAGAGGGTATTATGAACAGAATATCTCATTGTGTAGTTTATTTTCTATGGAAGTATCTATCAGTGGCAATTATAAATTATCTAGGACTTCGGGGCTGAGGCTTGTTTTATTGCCTAACCCAAATTGTTTTTGAGCTCTTTATGGTATTTCTGGGGAAGCAGTCTACTGGTGTTTTATAGACAAATCACATTGGTGATGGGACAGGCTGTGATATTTCTTACTAAGTATTTTGTCCTGTCGACCAAAGATACCTTTGAGATCAATCCCCACCCTTAAATGTGAGGCTGTTTTGGGGGCTATTCTGCTCTCCTCCCTCCAGACAATGTGGGGAAGTCGAGGCTCAGAGAGGTCTGAGGGACGGCTTCTTGCCCCTTGGCCCTTGGGTGCCTTCATTCCCCGCAGGAGTCACTTCAGACAGCTCCTCCCTGCGGGGGCTGCAGGAGCTGCTCTGTTGCCAGCCTTGACCTGGCCTCCAGGTGACCCTGGGCCCCTACTCCCCGCCTCCCATGCTCCCATCCCTCCTGTTTCTCCCCGCCACTCCCCTTCCCTGCCCTGTGCCACCTCTTCACCTCCTCAGAGCCTGCATCACAATCTCAGCTGCTTGGTGGGGGCCCCCAACCAGAGCACAAAATCCTGCCCATCTCAGCCCCAGTGCTGCGCTGAGCCCCAGCGGGAGCAGTACTGAATCAGATAGGACCATGGGAGCAGGACCAAGAAAATGTTTCAGTTCAGGGCACGGGAAATCTTTTCCCCATAATCTTTTAAAAGTGAAAAAAAACTCTCCCACTTTGAAAAACTGTTCCACATACACATGATGATAATATGGCTGTGTGCCGGGCACCGATGTGGGCACTTTATATATACCAGTTCATAAGTCATGCCACCTCATGACAACCCGTGATGACGCCCATTGCACAGATGAGCCAGCTGAGGCTGGGGAGGTTAACTGACCGCTCTGAGTCACACGGCTGGTGAGCGTGGGGCTGGGTTTTGAATCCAGGCAGCTAGACTTCTGGATTCCTGCTCTTAAATATCATTTATACTACCTCTCAAACTTTTTTCCTTAATTGTGAAGGCAGATCATGTGAACTGAAACAAATTTATAAAACCCTGAAAATAATTTAAATATTTTAAATTAGCAATAATGTCACCACCAAGGAATTGCTTCTGTTAATATTTTGCTGTATCGTATTCCTTTCTAGATTTTTCTCTGTGCGTGTTTTGGTACCATGTTATCAGTGGCTGCTAAAAATGCCAATAAATGGTTTATCATGATTTACTTATTCATGTCCTCACTGTAAAACATCTTGCTTCCAACTTCCAATAACTGTTTGACCAGTTTCTCCCCTCTCTTCACTCTTTCCACTCCCATACATGTATTTCCTTTTAAAGTGGGACAGGGGTCACCAGACAATTTATAGACAGCTTCACAAGATATTTTTTTATTTTATTTATTTATTTTTTAAAGATTTTATTTATTTCCCCCCAAAGCCATAGTGGATAGTTGTATGTCATAGCTGCACATCCTTCTAGTTGCTGTATGTGGGACACGGCCTCAGCATGGCCGGAGAAGCGGTGCGTCGGTGTGCACCCGGGATCCCAACCCCGGCCACCAGCAGCGGAGCGCACGCACTTAACCACCAAGCCACGGGGCCGGCCCCCACAAGATATTTTTTTAGTAGAATGATTTCCAAATCTATCAAATTGGTTCTATTTCCCCCTCCACATACGCAAACAAGTTCTCATTTTTCAAATGTCACTTTGAAGTGAAAATGTCTCCTTGGAACTTAACATCCCGAGCACCTTGTATGACACATATTCATAGCACCTACAGAGAGGCTACATAAAATCAGGAGATTGTTTTTAAAATAAATAGTAGCTGCATTATTAATTGTGTTTCTTCCTGGTAGGTGAAATGGCTCCAACAACAAGAAGTTAAACGGAGGGTGAAGAGGCAGGTGCGAAGTGAGCCTCAGGCCCTTTATTTCAACGACCCCATTTGGTCCAACATGTGGTACATGGTGAGTAGGGTGTGGGCCTCTCTCTGCCCCCGGGCATTTGCAGTGCCACGCTTCTGAGATGGGTTAATTTCTCCCAACAAAGCTAAATTCTCACCATAACTCCTAAGAGATACACTTCATTGTGAGTGTAAAATCACGACTTTAATGCTGTGGAGCACAAGCATTGTGAATTTTTCCTGACATTATATGAAAGTCGCAGGAGGGGGCTCTTTCAGCAGGGAAGCAATTTGACACAAGCTTTAGGACTAAGTGGTGAAAATGAGTCCCTGGACAGAGCCCCCTGCAGGGAGAGGGTGCCTTAGGAAGATGACAGACAGATCACCAGGTGCAGGAAAAGCACCCGGAGCCCCCCACATTTACTCTTCCTGGAAGTGGGTGGGAGAAAGAGCATCTCTGCTCTCTAAGGTGTGGGAAGTGTTTCCTCCTTATTTACCAGCCTCTGCTGGGTGTGCATGGTGTGTCTGTTGCTGAGGAGTGTCCGTGGGGGGCTTTGTGTCTTCTGTGCATACAGCATTGTGGTGACAAGAACAGTCGCTGCCGATCGGAAATGAATGTCCAGGCAGCATGGAAGAGGGGCTACACGGGAAAAAACGTTGTGGTTACCATCCTCGATGATGGCATCGAGAGGAATCACCCCGACCTGGCCCCAAATTATGTAAGTCAAGCCTTGGAACTGACGTGCAAAGATTGTCAACCATTCTAGTCATTAAATAAGTACAAATTAAAAATAACAGTAAGGCGCCATATCCCCCCATTGTGTTAGGCAGTGCAGAAAACCATGCTAGGGAGGGTTGGTGAAACCAACTATCTCCTGCCTCCCTGGAGCCAGAGAGGGGGATTTGTCCACATGTTTGAGGAGTCACACATACTTCTAGGAATGGATCCTAAAGATCTCAGAAACACGAATATGGAGATAGTCATCAGACCAACGTTAAAAACATGAAAAATGACAGAGTTAAAACATGGGTTCTGGAGGCAAACTGCTTGGGTTCCTGTCCTGGCTCTGTGACTTATTAGCTCTGAGAACTTGGGCAAGTTGCATAACTTCTCTGTGCCTCAGTGTCACCATCTATAAAATGGGGTTAATAGTAGGACTGGCATCTTATAGCATTGTTGTCAGGATTAAATGAGTTCATAAATGTCAAGAAGAGAGCCTGGCATGTAGTAAATATAATAAATATGTTCAATATTCTAAGGAACCTGGGTGCCTAACAAAGGTTAAGTCAATCATATCGTATCCGTTTGATACATAGACAGTTACGCAGCCCTTAAAGTTGACAATTTTGAAATCCATGTCAACAATACCAGAGAGCTTTTATGATACGTTTTAGAAGGAGGATACAAAATTATATGAATATTATGATTATAAGTATATAAACAAAAATATACATGTTAAAAATATAAGATGAAGGAAATTCTGACATGTGCTACCACATGGATGAACCTTGAAGACATGCTAAGTAAAATGAGCCAGTCACAACAGGACAAATACTGTATGATTCCACTTACAAGATGCTCCAAGAGTTGTCAGATTCATGGAGACAGAAGGTAGAATGGTGGTTGCCAGGGGCTGAGGAGAGGGGAGAATGGGGAGTTAGTGTTTAGTGGGTACAGAGTTTCAGTTTTGCAAGAAGAAAAGAGTTTTGTGGGTGGTTGCTGGTGAGTGTTGGACAACAATGTGAATGTACTTAATGCCGCAGAACTGTACACTTAAAAATGGTTAGGATGGTAAATTTTGTTATGTGTATTTTACCACAGTAAAAATATATCTAAGATGATGGTTACAGTGAGAGAGTACCAAGTGTGTGTTTTTCTCTATTTTCCGATAGAGGCATAAAAATAATTTAAAGCAGGGCTGTAATATGCTGCGCCATTTCTCTTCAGTCACTAAATTTCATTTCTTAGGATTCCTACGCGAGCTATGATGTCAATGGAAACGATTACGACCCATCTCCACGATATGATGCCAGCAATGAAAATAAGTATGTCACTTAGTCTCTGTCCTTGCTTCCCTTCTCCTCTCTCTGCAGAATCACTGTTGATTTGGCCCATAGAAGGGATCCTAGAAAGATAAGGAGGCTGTCGGCGCTTCTCTGGCTGCCTGGTGGGAGTCTGGAACTTACCCAGGAGTGGAAGCCAGGCCCGGCACAGCCCTTCAGGCACAAGGCAGCCTCTGCAGATTTAGCCTCTTCCTTAGGGGCATCACCTCCACGCGTCAGCTCTCAGTGGAAGTTTGACCACGTTATTCCTGTTTCCAACCTTGTTGGAATGTTTTAAAAGAATAACCCTTAAGCCCCGTGGTGTAGTGGTTAAGTTCGCGTGCTCTGCTTCAGCAGCCCAGGGTTCGCGGGTTCGGATCCTGGGCGCGGACCCATACACCACTTGTCAAGCCATGCTGTGGCAGCATCTCATATACAAAATAGAGGAAGATTGGCACAGATATTAGCTCAGGGTCAATCTTCATCACCAAAAAAATAAATAAAAAAGAATAATCCTTAAAACTAGTGGTCTCCGTGACCAGCTGTGTTAAGACAGCAGTTTGGCCTGTTTGAGCACACGGGTCATGTGCTTGAGCGTTTTTGACTCTGTCTGTGACCTTATGAGGGAGGTGGAAGGGACACGAGTGATGTTGGATAAATCTGGGTTTGAATCCCAGCTCCACCATTCCTGGCTGTGTGGCTGTGTGTAGGTTGGGTAACCTTATTGCGTCTCTGTGTCTTAGAGACTTTTCTGTGGAGGCGATGCTCCCCACCTCCCAGGGTTGTCTGGAGAGTGAGATGACAGGGGAAGAACACACACCATGGGTGCTCAGTCAACCATGGTTGTTACCATCATCTTGCAAATGAAGGCGGTGGGGTTGGAAGAAAGGAGGTGAATTGTGGGCTGTAAATGGCAGTTCTGGAGTTTGAGTCCAGTTCCCCAAACCTGGTCCTGAGAGTTCATTTGCTGTGTCCTGCACTTTGGGCCTTGTTTTATTTCTTCCCATTGATAGTTTGGTTTTTTCTTGCCACTCTTTGTACACTTGTTTTGTCCTTTCTCTGTCAGCATGCCCATGCCCTGAGCTCTTACTATGCTTAGAAAAATATTTAGAGGAAAAGAACAAAAGCCCTTTCTTTCTTCCCCACTGTTGACACAATGCTTGCCAAAGTGCATCCTCCCTGCATAGTATTTTCGTGTTCTGTAGATTGGATTCTGAGGTTCAAATACTGGTGCCCACACGGTGCTGTGCAGGGAGGCTGACAGCAGGGAGGCTCAGCGGGCTGCTGTGGTCAACACCACAGACTGCAGAGCTCCCCGGAGCCGCAGAGGCCCCCGCGTCACGTCCCAAGGTGCCCTTCCTGCTCAGCAGTGAGCACACCTGGGGTGCAGGGCCCTCGTTTCCCAGCCACACACCCAGAGGGCAGGGCAGAACGATCCAGACACTACACAGTGACCCTTGAAGGGCAGGATTGAGTCCCGAGGTGAGACATCTAGCTCCGTGACTGTGAACTGGCTGTGGGGCTACACGAGGTCCAGAGAGGGACAGATGACTCCCTTCCAGAGGGCTAACACACAGACCCAGACTATTTTTAAAGGCAGTTTTAAATTTGAATCAATGATTCTAATCCCCCATGGACTCTTCTCAAAGATGTGCTGTTTAAACTTGCCCATATTTTGGCCTCTGCTGGAGGAACTGACCCGATGCCGCATGTTGGATAATTGGGTCGTTACTGAGGAAAGCAATTTGTTTTTCTGGTAATTTCTTCCTAGTCCCTCCACTGCTGTTGACTGTTCAATTTAGAGCGTTCTTCCTTTGGCTCCTGCTTAAACAGCCGTGGAAATGGTGGGAGGGCTGTCCCAAGGTGAGCCTAGGGGTGGTAGATACACAGGCACATGACATAAGCACTCATTTGTTCTTTCTTCCATCCTGTCAGCCAAGCAGGCATTTACGCTGCACCTGTACGTGCCAAGCAATGTGTTGTCAGCCACAGGAAGGCAGAGCTTGGAGTAGGGAAGCACAGGGCGCTGGGTGCAGGAGCCCCTCACTCAGACGTGGGAGTATGGAAAGAGACGACCCCCAGCAAGCGCTTGCCATTTGCAGGGTGGTGGGAAGGCCTTGTCAGCCTGGAGGTGTGGCAGGAGTAGGACTGCCAGGGCTGTGCAGAGCCTTCATGGCTCCCTCCTAGAGCAGGCCATCAGAGGAGCAGTGGTGATGAGAGGGGGTGCAGGAAATGGGCTTTAGTGTCATTCCCTGGCTTAAAAACCACTGACTCTTCTTGCATGAGAACTGAGCCATGCACTGAATTCACTAAACATTGCTGGGCTGCATCTTAACTTCCTTTTTTCCTTTGCTTCAGACACGGTACTCGTTGTGCAGGAGAAGTTGCCGCTTCAGCCAACAACTCCTACTGCATCGTGGGCATAGCATACAATGCAAAAATAGGAGGTAAGGTCCGGGAGCTGTTAGATGCACATCGCTGAGCCCGGGAACTGAGCAGGTGCACGCTGTGGGCATGAGTGGTCCTTGACCATCCAGCTAGCCTCGGGGCACTACAGCCTCACCTGGAACTCCTGTCTCTTGGTCTGGAGGTGCTCGTGCTCGCTCAGATGGCTGCGCTGGGAAACCACCTTCCCTCCTGCTTTGCCTTTGTGGGGGCAGCTGTAGCCCCCTCAGCTCTGCTACAAGCAGCAGAAGGTAAAGTCGGGCCAGGAGTTCCCGGGATCACCCAGTCCTTGGGGAATTTCTTGAGTTTTGAAAAGAGGGTCCTCAACTTTTACTTAATTAGGACTCTCTACCTGCCCTTTCCCTTGGAGATCTTTGTGTGGCTGGAATTTGTCACTCTCTGACAGCATTAACCCCCAAGGGCATGTCCTGCAGAACAAATCAGGGGACTGTCACCTGGCCTTGCTCCTTTGTAGAGACTTCTTTTACGTTGAGATGTGTAAGTTCTCCCTGGAGCTTTTGATGATGAGTAAAGCCTCCTAAGAAATCTCCCCATGAGGTGTAGGACCAGGCTGACCTGGGTACCAATCCCATTCCCACCACCCACTGGCTGTGTGTACTTGGACAACTGATGTAACCTTTCTGACCCCAGGTTCTTCCACCTGTGGGGGAAAAATAGCAATGATGCAGCTGCCTCCCCAGGTTTGTTATGATGATGAAGTTACATGCCATGTGTGAAAGCTCTGGCTCAAAGCTAAGTCTGCAGGGAGCCACTGACTTCCTCCATCCCTCCTGCTCGGACTCACAGAGGCACAATAAAAATTACTTGTGTTGCTTTGAGTGAAGGATAGACTCCACCTTTGGGGTTGTTTGAACCTTGCTCCCCAAAGTTCCTGGACTGGTGGCATTGACACTGTCTGGGAGCTGTTAGAAATGCAGAATCCTAGCCCCTATCCTAGACCTACTGAGTCAGAGTCTGCATTATAACAAGATCCCAGAGGGTGGACAGCAAAAACAGTTTGAGAAGTGCTGGTTGAGAGGGAGGCTCTGGAGTCAGGCAGATAGACAACACCACTTCATGGACTGTGATGACGAGTCAGTGAGTAACGTCCATAAAGAACCTCCAGAGAAGGTGCACAATGAATATAGTTTGTTCTAACTAGATTTGCTCTATACTCTTTGCAAAATTGTGTACTCAAGTTTCCTTAATTCTGGAGAGAGCACCTCTACCTCCAGGGCTTGGGAACAGGAATATTTTTTAATTAATGCATTTGATATCTTTGAGCATGAACTGCATGTAAATACTGTGCTTACCACTGAGGGGGAGAATAAAGAGATGACAGACACAGTTTGGGACCTCTAGGAGCTCAGCATGTATTTGGGATGAACAGTGCCAACAGGAAAGGCAGTACAGGACCAAGTACTGAAATGACAGAGGCAGACAGGGAGCCCCAGGAGTGGCAGGGCAAGCGCTCAGTGAGGATAGAGGCATGAAGGCACAGCATGAGCTTCACATGGGAGGATTCGGCTGGGAATGGAGGAAGTGCTGAGGAAACAATAGGATCTGCAGCATGGAGCATGCCACACAGGGATAAGGGACATGGGGTGAGTCTGGCCATGGATAGGCAAGTGTGGGGTTGAGGCAAGCATTGACCCAGGGAACCTGTGACAGTCATGTCTCCAAAGCTACTGTACACAGCTGCAGCCTGTCCACACAGGCAGCCACCCCTCTTCCTTCCCCTCCCTCCAAGCCCACGCCTGGGCAGAGCCACCTTCAGGCACCCCTAACAGAGCCTCCCTCTCCAAGTGTGCTGGCACACAATAGGGAATTTCTCTGAGATGCCCCCAGAGCTGACCATATGCTATACCTCTTAATATCTTGTTGTTGTTGTTACTGTTGCTCAAGAGATTGCAATGTGTATCCTAACTTACCCCAATCTATCTGGAATTAATAACATACTACTTCATGTATACTGTATGAACCTAAAACAGATTACTTGAATTCACACTCACTTTCATCTTTTGTTTTTGTTTTACTTCTTATGTTATAAACCCACAGTGCATTGTTATTCTTGCTGTAAACAGTCAGTTGACTTTAAAATACTTCTGAAAAGAAATATACTTACCTACATATTTAACATTCCCAGTGTTCTTCCTTACTTTCTAGCTTCAGATTTCCATCTTGTTTCAATTTTTCTTCAGGCTGAGAATTTCTTTTAGTGTTTCTTGAAGTGCAAGTATGCTGGTAAGAAATTATCTCAGCTTTTCTCTGAACGTGTTTCTATTTCATCTTCATTTTTGAAAGAAGTTTTGCTAAACATAGAATTCTAGCTTGACATGTTTTCTTTCAGCACTTTACAGATGTTATTCCATTGTCTTCTGGCATCCATTGTTTCTGATGATGAGTCAGTTGTCATCCTTATTGTTGTTCCCCTTTATGAAGTGTGATTTGTTCCTGTGGCTGCTTTTATAATTTTTTTTTTTTTTTTTTTTGGCTCTGTGCTTAGCCTGTGACTGTAATATCCTCTGGTGTAGTTTTCTTCATATTTATCCAGCTTGGGGTTTGCTGTGCTTCCTAGTGGGTTATTCTTTTTTTTTTCCAAATCAAATTTAGAAAAATTTCTGTCGATATTTCTTCAAATATTTTTTAAAACCCTGTTTTCTCTCTCTTCTCTTTGGGCACCAATTATAGTTGTTAAATTCCTGGATATACCTTATAGGTTATTGAGGCTGTGTTCACTTTTTTAAATCCTTTTTTTCTCTTTATGCTTCAAACTGGATAATTTCTATTCTATTGTCTTCAGGTTTGCTAACCTTTTACTTTGTCATGTTCAATCTGTTGTTAATCCCATCTAATGACTTTTTTTTTTTAACTTTTAGATTTTGTGCTTTTCTGTCCTGTGATTTCCATTTGTCTGTTTTTTACTATTTCCAGATCTTTTCTGAGGTTCCCCTTCTCATCACCCATTACATCTATCTTTTATTTTAGACTCTTTAACATATTTATAAGAGTTTCTTTAAAGTTTTTTGTACTAGTTCCAATATCTAGGTCATTTGTGGGTATGTTTCTAATGATTGATTTTTCTTTTTATAATGGGTCACATATTCCTGTTTGTTTGCACGTCTAGTAATTTTTTATTGTGCAGTATACATTGTTATGCTACATCGCAGAGACTCTGGATTCTGTTATCTTTGAAGATTGTTGAGTTTTGTTCTAGCAGTCAGTTCAATCTGAACTTGTGTAGGCTCAATTATTCTTTTTCTTTTTTTGTGATTTGTCTCTTTCTGATTTGCCCTTAGCCTTAGGGAAAATCCTTTAACCCAAGCACGTAGTCTTGACTCTTAGATTGTGACCTTCTGGTATTTCAATGGAAGGACTGAAATGTTTACCAAGACCTCTAACTTGGCAAGACTCAAGCTCCATATTGACTCCAGCTGAATATGGGCAGCAGCTGAAATATCTGCTCAGCTTATTCAGCCTCCAGCTTTTCTTTTCCTTCTAGATTTCTTAGAGTCTTGCCCAAATGTGTTTAATTCAGGGGGCAGCCAAGTGCTTTAGGGCAGTTATATGTCCTCTTCTGTAGCTCTCTCCTTTCTGGGATTTCTCTCAATTTCCAGCTGCTCTAGCAGTCTCAAACTCCATCCCATGACTCCCCAGGAGAATAAGATTCTACTTCCCTGCTTGAGTTCTAGCCTCTCTGCATCAAGAGAAATGGGGAGTTCCCTCAGAAGAAAAGCCATGTAAACGTGGATTATACCAAATAAAGTTCCTTCTTTTAAGAATTGAGTACCCTGCCTGCCTCTGCCTTCTTCTAGTAGCTTTACAATGCCCTTAAAATTTTGTGTTTTTTTAAAATAAATGTTTTGTCCAGAGTTTATAATTATTATTTTTAGAAGAGTTGGTGTGATAGAAACTACTCTGCTGTTATTGGAACTAAAACTTGTGGTTTATATTTCTTTATTACATAGATGATGTATTAGTTATCTATTGCAGCATGACAGTTACTCCAAAATGTAGCTGCTTAAAACAACAACCATTAGTTATCTAGCACAGATAGTGGCTTAGCTGAGTGATTCTGACTCAGGGTCACTCATGAAGGTTTAGTCAAGCTGTTGGTTGTGACTGTAGTCTGAAGGCTTGCCTGGGGCTGGAGGACCTACTTCCAAGATAGGCCACTTATTTGGCTGTTGGCTGGAGTCCTCGGTTCCTTGCTGGCTGTTGGCAAGAGGCCCTGATTGCTCACCATGTGCAACTCTCTATAGGGTTCTTAGAGTGTCACCATAACATGGTAGCTAGCTTCCCTGATTGCAGGTGATTCAAGAGAGAGGAGGAAGCAGCAATGTTTTTTATGACCTAGCCTTAGCAGTCACATACCATCACTTCAGTCACACTCTGTTCTTTAGAAATGCATCATTAAGTCTAACATACACTCAAGGGGAGAGAAATTAGACTTCACTTTTTGAATGGAGAAGTGTCAAAGAATTTGTGAGTATGGTTTAAAATCACCACAGATGGGCTCCTAAAAATTTGACTACATATTTATACAAATGGATAATTTTTTCTACCAACTTTATTCATAAAATTGCACATCTCTTGCATGTTTTATCACATAAAAATAATTAAATCAAATGAAAGAAGTAGTGGAACTGTCCAAATTGTATATTTAAAATAATATTCTTGCTAGAATATTACCAATAAGTCAAGGCTACTCCAAAATATATGTAATGTTTTATCAAAGTACAGAAGAGTACAAAGAAAAAGATAAAATATCCTCTAGATCCTGGTGAAATAGGAATAACCAGTACTTATTGAGTGTTTGCTAGATAATAGGCACTGATCTAAGGTCTCTATATGTATTATCTTATATAAAATCCACAGAACACTATGTCATAGTTGCTACTATTATCCCCATTTTACAAGTGAGGGCCAGAAAGGTTAAATAACTTGCCTGAGATCAAACCCAAGGCTAACCCCAGTCCCCAACTCTTAACCTCTACTCTTTAATAGAAATCTTTAAACTGTATATACAGATGGATGGGTAGATGGATGGATGGATATTATTTCATTAACATTTGACCATACTATACTTGTTTTTAGTAAAATATACTAAGTTTAATTTTATGTAAACTTAACACAAGAGAAACTAAGTCAAACTGAGTAATTGCTGAACTTCAGATTTAATTTTGTTTAATTATATTTATTTGTTTATTGTTTAATTTTATGCTTAATTTATTTGATTTATGTGAATTTCACAGAAGAAAAAGAAACTCAAGTTGAAATGAAGGAATTGCTGAACTTTACATAAATATTTCATTATAATGAGAAATTTTCTCAAATATCCCTCTAAGGTTATAAAAAAAATAAAACCCCAAGATTATGAAAATCTTTAAGAGACCAGGGTTACTTTTTTTTTTAATTACATATTTCCCCATATTAGGTAATTAGCACTTCACTTTCTTCTTACCTCTTCACTCCCACACCTCAATATTAATTTTTTTGTTTGTTTTTACATTGTCAGTTTTCAGTATTAACCTTCTGTCACCATGATTCTCACAGTTGTTTAGTCTTGGTTCACCACCATTATTTCCAGCACAGCTTTTCCATTCCTGAGCTATTTATTTTGATTCATCTCTTAATTCACTGGATTTCATCTCTGAGTCACTTTTTCAAGAAAGGCGACCAGGTGCTGTATTTCTTGAGATCTTTCCTCTTTGAGAATGTCCAAAGGTTGCCTTTACAGTTGAATTATAGCTGTTATATATTAAATCTTTACAGAACTTGGTAAACATCACCCGTTTGTCCTCTGGATTCAGCATTACTTAGAAAAATTTGAGGCTAGCCTGATTTCTTCCCTTTGTAGGTGACTTAATTTTTTAGCTTGTATAGAATTTTTCCTTTATCCTTGAAGTCCAGTAGCTTTGCTGGGCCACCTCTAGATTATTTTATAACAACTGTTCTTGGGATTCAGTATACTTGAAAGGATCTGGGTGTTTTTTTTGTTTTAGGCGAATTTTCTTCTGTTATGGCTTTGACTATTTTTGGTTCCATATATTCAGTTCTGTTCTTCATGTGTACCATTTATACATATATTGGATTTTTTTCCTGATTTCTATATCTTTCTAACCATTAACTTTTTGTTTCTTTTTCATTTTATTTTTCCTCAGACCTGGTTTCCATGTCTCTGACAGTTTCATCAATGTCTTTTTCCCTAGAGAAAACTCTAATATGGCTTTCATTTCTAAAATTAATTTTTCCTTCTCTTTCTTACCTGAGGATGGACACACTTTTGGTCTTTCTTTTGTATTATTTTCTCTTCATTGAACCCTTGTATCTCTTTGAGCTCTTGCTTCAGACAGAAATCATATTTTTTGTTAAATTTTGGAAATTGTGGAGAAATGTTTGTCTATACTTCTCATCATTTTCTTGCACTTGTGATGCCCCTTTTTTCCTTATTTCTTGCAGCATTGTTGCATAGATGTCATGCTAGTTGCTTTCTGGTTATTATTAATGCTTGTTTGGAGAGGAGGTGAGGACTTTCTCTTTAGGCCAGTAAGACGCTGACATATGGTGGGGAGGATCAGGGGAATGAGCCAGGCTGCAGGCACTGAGGACTTGGTTTGTGAACCGGATCCTTCTCTTCTGGCAGTCCAGTAGGTCTAAGAGATCCCCTTCTCTTGCCAGTGAATTAGCATTAACTCTTTCTGGGCTGACCACCCTGGGGACAGGGCAGAGCTGATTGGCACTCACTTTTTCTCCACCAGCAAACCACACCACAAAAACGGCCTGTTCTTGGAAAGATAGTGTGTCTGTATGTCTCCTGGTCAGACCTCACTGTTTCTAAAATAATGGACATTTAGGTGGCTTTTCATTTTTGCTGTAAAAACAACGCAGTGGGGCAAAGAAACAAACTCCCCCAGCCACCCATGCCCTAGTCATATGGCCCTCAGGTGCAACACCTACTTTGTGGAGAAATGATACACCCTTGGGAATTGCAGAGACCTGTTATCTTCATTGTTTTCAGAGGAGAGTGGGATACTCCTATGTGTTTACTGGAAGTCCCTAACTTTCATTTTAGAGAAATTTTAATTTTTTTATTAAGTTGTAGAGCTGTACAATGATGATTTGTGCCCCTTTTCTATGTGTAGTATTTCAATAAAAATCTGTTTAAGATTTTTTATGATGTCAGAGTTGTTAATCTTTATGACTCTTGGGTTTGGAATTTTGCTTAGAAAATCCCAAGATAATAAATCCGTTCTCCTGTATTTCCTCTAAAAACTGAGTTTTAGAAGACTTGTTCATCTTAAAACTTTTATGGTTTTTGTCTTTTGTGTTTAGCTTTTTAATCCATATGGAATTTATTTCTGTGAATGGTGTGAACTTTATTTCTCTCCAAAATTAGTATTTAGTGATCTTCACCTGCCACCCTTATTGTATACTAAATTCTCCTATGTGTACAGGATCCTCTATGTTTCATTAGTCTATTTGTTTCTAATCCCTAAACAATACTTCTTTTAATTCAGTTTAAGAGGGTTTTTTTGAATAACTGATAGGACAAATTTCCTCTTATGGTTCTTTTTCAAAATTTCTTGGCTATTCTTGCAAATTTTCTCTTTCAGATGAACTTGAGAATCTGCTTGTCAAGTTCCATAAAAAATCCTGTTGGGATTTTGATTGGGATTGCATGGAAATTATAGATTAATTGGGGGAGAATTGACGTCTTTACAATATTGAGTCTTCCCACCCAGGAACATGGTATGTTTCTATTTATTTAGGTCTTTGACATCATTTTAAAAAGTTTTATTGCTGTCTTCATATCGATCTTATACATTTCTTGTTGGTTTATCTCTAAGTTGGTTTTTTTAAATTATATTTCTAATTGGTTATTACTAAAATGGATATAGGAAAACTATTGATTTTTGTATGTTGGTTTTTTGTATCTGGGCACCTTAATGATCTCTATTGGTGCTATTATTTTTTATTCTCTTGGCTTTTCTGACAGGTGTAAATAAAAGCTGTCTGTAAATATAATGGTGTTTTTTATGTCTTTAATATTAATAACATTTCTTTCTCATGTTTTATTTTAGTGAATAGGGAGTCCTGATGAATATCAGCTAGGGGTGGTTTATAGGTTTTGTTGTTTTATTTCTCACTTATACAGGAGTATCCCTAGTGTTATACCATTTATAGATGTCTTCTGTAGGCTTCCTATAGTTACTCTTTATTAAATTAAGGAAATTTTTATATTCCTAGATTTCTAAGAGGTTTGATCAGGAATGAATGTTGAATTTTATTACATGCTTTTTCTTTTAAAGCCTCTATTGAGGTAATTATATTGTTTTTCAACTTTATTATTTAATCTGTTTAATGTAGTGAGTTACAGTAATAGATTTCCTAACATTGGAAATTTCATCCTTCCATTCGTGGAGTAAATGCTATTTGGTTATGAGTATTGTTCTTTTAATACACTACTGCATTCAATTGTTAATATTTTGTGTGTGGTTTTTGTGTCTCTGTATAAGACAGATTGACTTACAGTGGCTGGTTTTTGTGATGTCCCTCTCCAGTTAGGGTGTCAGAATTATGCTAGTTTTATAGAATGAGTTAGGAAGCTTTCTATCTTTTACTCTGCTCTAAAGCAGTTCATATACTGTGGATGTTGCCTGTTTTTTGAAATGTTGGTAGAGCTGATTAATCACTCTGAGCAAACGTGGTGACTCTTTAAAGGATTAGGCCTATTCAGGTTTTCTATTTCTCTGGAAGGAATTTTGGTAGTTAAATTTTGCTAGAAAATTATCCATTTCTCCAGATGTTCAAATATATGACATATAAATTTAATACTGTATCCTATAATTACAAAAATATATCCTTCAAATTCGGTACATGTGTGTGGTGATGGGTTGTAGTTAGTATTTTGGTGGTGAACATGATGTAATCTATGCAGAAATAGAAGTACAATGATGTACACCTGAAATTTTTACAATGTTATAAACCAATGTTACTGCAATAAACAAAAAAATTAAAAAAAAAAAAATCCTCCATATTTATAGTTATAATTGTTCCTGATCTTATTTGTGGCATCTGTCCTTTTTTCCTTGACCACCAATGAAAAATTTGCTATTTCTTATGAAATAGGTTCTTTCAGAGAAATAGACTTCGAATTTTTTTATTGTTTGAGTTCTTTTATTTTCTAATTTATGAATTTCTACTTTTATTTGTTTATTCATTCCTCCAGCTTTTAAATTTTTATCATCGTTCTTTTCTCCTAGCTCCTTGAATAGAATGCTTAGTTCTTTATTTTTGGGCTTTGATGTGCTCTAATAAGTCAATAAATGTTTTGAGTATATTCCACTCATTATCTATCTCTGGCTTAATTATACAGTACTCTTTTTGTTATTCATTTCTGAATTTTTATTTCAGCTTTGATTTTTCTCTTTAACTCAAGAATTACTTGTTAGAGATTTAAAACTTTCCAATTAGATAGATTTTTTGGCACTCCTTTTATTACTGATTTTTAACTTTATTGCATCAGGATCAGAGACTGTGTTCTGTATAA
Source organism: Diceros bicornis minor (assembly GCF_020826845.1). Taxonomy (NCBI): domain Eukaryota; kingdom Metazoa; phylum Chordata; class Mammalia; order Perissodactyla; family Rhinocerotidae; genus Diceros; species Diceros bicornis. Next base: position 80,244,964 of record NC_080744.1, read on the forward strand.
TTTCTGCCTTTCTAAATTCATTGAGAATTTCTTTGTGGTCTAATACATGTTCAAATTTGTAAATATTACGATGGGTATTTGAAGAGTATTTTTATTCTATGAATATTGACTACAAAAATCTATGTAAATTAGATCAGAGGTTGCAACTGGTGGCCCACAGGCTGCCTTGGCCTGCAGATATGTTTTGTGGGACTCACACAAGTGTTTTTTAAAAACTTGGGCAAACACTTACAAATCAAGAGATTTTATATAAAAATGTGGATTTGGGGTTTCTCTTCAAAAATCGGAAGCTCTGGTCATGCTGGGCCCTCATTCTTTCATGGCCACAGTTAGCTGGGGCTGCATAGTGGCTGCTCCTTCAAAGGGCAATGTACCTGTTTCCTCCTGGTTTACTAGACCTGTCCACTTCCACCCTTTGACCTTCCTGGTACTTATAGGCATCCACGTTTGTCACCTGTGGACTTGATCAAGCTCATTCAAAAGTTCAGGAGTCTTGTGTTTTCTCTACTTGGTCTATTTCTGAGAAGGGATCTTAGTCTCCATGATGATTGTGGATTTGTCGATTTCTCCCAATTTTTTGGTGTGTACATTTTGTAGCTATCTTACAAGGTGCACAAAAGTTATCATCTCTTGTTGGTGTAATGAATCTTTCTTTAATCAATATAAAAATCCTCTCTTTGTGTCATTCTTTTTGCCTGTAATTGTTCTTTGACTGGTATTAATATTGCCACACCTGCTAAGTTATTTTATCATCACTTTCCTCATATGTTTTTCATCTCTTTATTTTTAACCTTAGTTTTGTAAGCAGCATGTATCTGGCTTCATTTTTCTCTTGTACAATCTTAAGAATCGCTTTAAAGAGGGAATTTGATGTGTTCACACATGTTCTGATTTCGTTATATTTGGATTTATTTCTATCGTATTTTGTTTTCTTTTTTATTAATTAATTAACTAATTAACTTACTTGTTTTTACTGTTTTTCTTTCTGTTTCTTTTACTTACCTGCCTTTTGCTAGATAGATGTAGTTTCCTCTCTCTTATTTCTGATGGCTTGAAATTTTTACATTCTAATTCTGTTTTTCTAATACCCTGAAGCACACGTATTTGAATTTATATTTTTCTACAATGTTTAACATTAATCAGTACCTATCCCCTTCTCCTGAGCAAAACAAGAACCTTACCAGAGTTCCACTTCCCTCTGCCATTTTCTCCTCTTCGTTACCTCCCCAAATTGAGATCATCCAGGATTTTCACTGCATATTGTTATTGACAGTTTTACATTATGCAGCAACAATTATGTGAGCTTAACTATAAGGTTGCCCAGTTTCTTTGGTCACCCTTGTTACTTTAATCTTGTCTTTCTTTTATGTCAATTTTTTTTTTATTTTACTAGATTGTCTCTTCTACTAAATCATTCATTCTTTCAAAAGATATTTTTGAGTGCTTGCTATATATATGGATGGTTATTTATTTAGGTGGTAAACTTCTAGAGTTCTTGAAATCTTTATTTTCTCTCAGCAGATTTGGCTGCGTTTAGATTTTAAGTTCAAAATAATTTTCACTCAGAATTTTAGAAACATTGTCCCATGGTCTTTTGGCATCCAGTGTTGCTGATGGAGGGTCTTATGCCAATATTAATTTTTGTTCCTTTTGAGATAACTGCTTCTTCTTCCAGAAACTTTTAAGATTTTTCCCTTTTGTTGTTCTGGGATTCGACCTTGTGTGTCTGGATGTGCATTTGTTTTCATTTTCCTGTCTGGCCCTCAAGGAGCCCTTAAAAGGCTCTGTATCATTATTAACAGTTTTACCATGTGCTTCAACAGTTATGTGAGCTTAACTCTAAAAGTGGATCCATTTCTTTGGTCATTATTTTTTAGATTTGAGATTAAAATCTAAAGACTTGTGTGCTTGGCTTCAGAAAGTTCTTCTGTTATTTATTTGACTCTTTTGCTTTATTTTTCCTCCTTCTGTCCTCCTGGAACTCTTATTAGAGAGATGCTAGAACTTTGCCTCTTAATTTTCTTTCAGACTTTCCATCCCTCTGACCCCTTATCTTGGGTCTTGGGAGAATCTCTAAGTTCAGTCTTCTAGCTCTCTGATATTGTTAAATTTTGAGAATAATTTACCCTCTAGAATTTCTAGTTGATGTTTTCAATAAAATTTTTGTTTGAAATAGTTGTAGATTCACATGCAGTTGTAGGAAATAATACATAGAGATCCAGTGTATCCTTTACCCAGTTTTCCATAATGGTGACATCTTGTAAAACTATTGTAAAATCTCACAACCAGGATATTGACAGTAATATAACCAAGACACAGAACAGTTCATCACCAGAGGGATCCTTCATGTTGCCCTTTGATAGCCACACCCACTCCTGCCCCACCCTCTCCTTAACCCCTTAACCACTAATCTGTTCTCCATTTCTACAATTTTATCATTTCAAGAATGTTATATAAATGGAACCACATACTATATAGCCTTTGGAATTGGTGTTTTTCACTCAGCATGATTCTTTGGAGATTCATCCAAGTTGTTGTGTATATCAGTAGTTTGTTCTTTTTTAGTGCTAAGTAGTATTCCATGGTATGGATGTACCACAGTTTGTTTAACCATTCACCCATGGAAGGACACCTGGATTGTTTCTAGTTTTTGGCTATTACAAATAAAGCACCTAGAAACATTCTCGTATAGGTTTTTGTGTGAATGTAAGTTTTCATTTCTTTGGGATAAATGGCCAGGAGTGCAATTGCTGGGTTTTATAATAGTTACATGTTTATTTTTTTAAGAAAGTGACAAATTGTTTTCCAGAGAAGCTGTACCATTTTACCTTGCCATTAGCAATGTATGAATGATCTGGTTTCTTTATATGCTTACAGTATTTGGTATCATCACTGTTTTTTATTTTAGCCATTCTAACAGGTATACAGTGATATCTCATTAATTTGCATTACCCTAAAACTAGTGATGTTGCATATCTTTTCACGTGCTTATTTGCCATCTATATATCCTCTTCGGTGAAATGTCTCCTCATGCCTTTTGCTCATTTTCTAATTATAGTGTTTGATTTTTAACTTTGATTGTTGAGAGTTCTTTATATATTCTAGCTACTAGCCCTTTGATGATTATGTTTGTGAATATTTTCTCCCACTTTGTAGCTTATCTTTTCATCTTCTTTAACAGGTCTTTTCAGAGAAAAGTTTTAATTTTTATGAAATCCAATTTATCTATTTTTCCTCTTATAGATTATGGGTTTTTTTGGTATCAGTCTAAGGACTCTTTGCCTTGTCTTATATTCTGAAGATATTCTGTTTTCTTCTAAAAGTTTTATGGCTGTATGTTTTACACTTTGAATTCCATTTTGAGAGATCCACTTTGAGTTAATTTTGTATATGGTGTGAGACTTAGGTCAAGGTTTTTTTTTTTTGATTTTGCTTTGTTTTGTTTACCTGTAGATGTCCAATTGCACTAGTATTATTTATGGAAATGCCTGTCTTTCTTCCATTGAGTTGCTTTTGCACTTTTGTCAAAAGTCAGTTGGATATATTTGTGTGAGTTTATTGATGAGTTCTCTGTCTGTTCCATTGATCTATGTGTCTGTCCTTCTGCCAGTGCAGCAGAGTCTTGATTATTGTAGCCACATCTAAGTTTTGAAATGAGGTAGACTGATTGCTTCCACTATATTTTTCTTTTTCAAAATTATTTTAACTATTCTAGTTCTTTTGCCTTTCCATACAAGTTTTATCATTATCTTGTCAATATCTACAAAAAGTCTTGCTGGGATTTTGGTAGGGGTTGTGTTAAACCTGTATATCAATTTGGAGAATTGGCATCTTTACTAGGTCGAGTCTTTCAATTAGTGAACACAGTATGTCTCTCCATTTGTTTAGATCTTCTTTGATTTCTTTCATCAGTGTTATGTAGCTTTCACTGTACAAGTTTTATACATGTTTGGTTAGATTTAAACCTAAGTATTTCATTTTATTTTCAGCAATGGTAAATGGCATTATATTTTTAATTTCAACGTTCATGTGTTCATTGTTAATACATAGAAATGTAATTGTTTTTGTATGTTGATCTTGTATCCTGCAACTTTTCTGAACTCGCTTATTAGTTCTAAGAGTAGATTCCTTGAGATTTATACTTGATAATGTGTTCTGCAAGTAGAGGCAGTTTTATTTCTTCTTTCTGATCTATATGCCTTTTATTTCCTTTTCTTGCCTTATTGCCTTGGCTAGAACTTCCAACCTAGAGCAGGCATCCTTATCTTGTTCCTGTTCTTAGAGGGAAAGAATTCAGACTTTCACCGTTAAGTAAAATGTTTCCTGTAGGTTTTTTGTAGATGCTTTTTAGCAAATTGACAATGTTCCCTTCTATTCCTAGTTGTTTGAGAGTTTTTAAAAAATGAATGGATGTTGAATTTTGTCACTGCTTTTTCCTCATTGAGTGGAGTAACCATATGATTTTTCTTCTTTTGCTTGTTAATGTGGTGGATTATATAGGTTGATTTTTGAATATTAATCCAATTTTGAATCTGGGATAAACTCCACTTGGTCATAGTGTTTTCTTTTTATATATTACTAAAATTTGTTTGCTAATATTTTTGTTAAGGATTTTTGTATCTATATTTATGAGGATTTTTGGTTGTAATTTTCTTTTTTTTTTTTTTTTTTTCCTGTACTGTCTTTGTCTGGTTTTGGTATCAGGGTAATACTAGCTTCAGTAAATGAAGTGAGAAGACTTCCCTTCTCTCTCTCTCTCTCTTTTTTTTTTTTTTGGTGAGGAAGATTGGCCCTGAGCTAACATCTGTTGCCAATCCTCCCATTTTTGCTTGAGGAAGATTGTCACTGAGCTAACATCTGTGCCAATCTTGCTCTACTTTATATATGGGATGCTGCCACAGTATGGCTTGATGAGCGGTGTGTAGGTCTGTGCCCGGGATCCGAACCCACGAGCCCTGGGCCTCTGAAGCGGAGCACGCAAACTTAACCTCTATGCCACCGGGCAGCCCCAGTGTTCCCTCCTCTTTTATGTTCTGCAAGTGATTATATAGAATCAATGTTAATTTTTTAAACTTTCACTAGAATCCTCCCATGAAACATATGGACCTGGAAATCTCTTTTGGTGAGATTTTTTTTTTAATTGCAAATTCAATTTCTTGAAAAGTTATAGAGCTATTCAAATTATCTGTTTCATATTGGGTGAGTTGTGGTAGTTTGTTTTTTTGAGGAAGTGATCCATTTTGTCTAAGTTGTCTAATTTATGTGTGTAGAGTTGTTTGTAGCAGTCCCTTATTACACTTTTGACGTTTGTAGAGTCTATGGTGATATCCTCTGTTTCATTCTTGATATTGGTAATTTGTGTCTTCTCTTTTTTTCTTTGTCATTTCTTGATAGAGGTTTATCAATTTTATTGATCTTTTCACAAAACCAGCTCTTTGTTACACTTATTTTCTCTAGTGTTTTTCTGTTTTCAATTTCATTGTTTTCTGCTCTTATTTTTATTATTTCCCTTCCTTCCTCTTGCTTTGCACTTATTTAGCTTTTCTTTTTCTAGGATGGTGAAGTGAGCGCTTAGGTTATTGATTTGAGACTTCTCTTCTTTTCTAATGTAAAAAATAGTGCTATAAATTTCCCTCTCAGCAGTTGTTTAGCCATGTCTCACAGATTTTTATATGTTGTAGTTTCATTTTTGTCCAGTTCAGTGTATTTTTTTCTTCCCTTAAAAATTCCTCTTGGACCTATAGATTATTCAGAATTGTGTTGTTTTGTTTCCAAGTGTTTAGAGATTTTTCTGTTATCTTTCTGTTATTGATTACTAGTCTGATTCCATTGTGGTTGAAGAATACATTCTGTTTGAGTCCAATTCTTTTAAATTTGTTGAGGTTTGTTTTATGGCCCAGGATCTAGTCTTTCTTGGTGTATGTTCTGTGGACACTTGAAAAGAATGTATATTCTCCTGTTGTTGGGTGGAGCGTTCTTAAAATGTTGATGAAAACCTGTTGGTTGATGGTGTTGTTAAGTTCTTCCATATCCTTACTGATTTTCTGTCTACTTGTTCTGTCAGTTGTTGAGAGAGGAGTGTTGAAGTCTTCAACTATAATTGTGGATTTGTCTATTTCTCCTTAAAGTTCTCTCAGTTTTTGTTCACATATTTTGTAGCTCTATTGTTTGGTGCTTATACATTTAGGAGTACTATATCTTTTTGGTGAATTGACCCTTTTGTCATTATAAAATATCTCTTTTTGTCTCTGGTAATTTCCTTTGCTCTGAAGTCTGTCTAATATTAATATAACTACTTCTTTTTTCATTTGATTAATTTTTGTATGACATATCTTTTTCCATCCTTTTGCTTTCAACCTGCCTATATTGTTATATTTGAAGTGAGTTTCTTATAGGCAGCTTATATTTGGGCCATGTTTTTTTAATCTACCTTGCCAATCTCTGTCTTCTAATTGCTGTATTCAGACCATTTACACTTAATGTAATTATTGATTTGTTAGAACTTAAGTTGGCCATTTTTTCTTCTGTCTTCTGTTTGTTGTCTCTGTTGTTAGTTTCTCTCTTTTCTTTTTCCTACCTTCCTATGGGTTACTTGAATACTTTTTAGAATTCTATTTTGATTTATCTATAGTCTTTTTAAGTGTATCTTCTTGTATAGCTTTTTTAGTGATTACTCTTGGTATTACATTATATATACATATTGCAGTCTTTGGGTGTTGTCATTTTACCAACTTGAGTGAGGTATAGAAACCTTACCTCTCTTACATCCTATTACCCTCTCCTCTTCATAATTGTCTTAATTTCTGTACATATGTTTAGAACCATGTCAGACAGTGTTATAATTTTTGCTTCAATCATCAAACATAATTTAGAAAATTCAAGAGGAGAAGGAATGCCTATTGTAGCTGTAGGTTCATGTGTCTTTGAAGTTTGGATAGAGTTTAGCTATAATTTCTTCTAGTACGTTCTCAGTCTTGCCCTCTTTCTCCTCTGCTTCTGGGAGACCATCCAATGACATTAATGTTAGATCATTTGTTATAGTTCCACAAGTCTCTGAGACTATTCGGTTTAATTGAGGTTTTTGCTGTTGTTGTTTTATTTTTCAGTATATTTTCTGTCTGTTGTTCAGATTGGCCAATTTTTACTGTTCTGTCTTCCAACTCATTCTTTCTTTCTTCTGTTCCCTGCATTCTGTTGTTGAGCACCTTCACTGAGTTTTTTAGTTTGATTATGGTGTTTTCATTTCTAAGATTTCTACTTGGTTCTTCTTAATATCTTCTTTTTCTTTGCTGAGACTTTCTATTCCTTTATTGAGGTTTTGTATTTTTTTATTTTTTAGGCATATTTGTAATTGCTCATTGAAGCATTTTTATCATGTCTGCTTTAAAATCTTTGTCAGATAATTCTGACATCCCTATTACCTTAGTGCTGGCACCTGTTGATTGCCTTTTTTCATTCCATTTGAGATGTTGCTAGTTCTTGGTATGACGTGTGGTTTTTGGTTGAAACCTGTATATGTTTGTATTATATCATGAAGCTCTGGATCTTATTTAAACCTTCTTTTTAGATGGCTTTCTCTGACACTGCTAGGCAAGGGAAGGGGGACCCACTGCTTCATTATTGCTGGGTGTAGGTAGACATCCAAGGCTGCTCACTCATCCGCTGTTGACACCTGGGAGTAGGAGGGTTTCCCATTAATGCTGAGCAGGGGTGGGAGTTCTAGCTCCCCATGTGGTCTCCACTGACAGTGTAGTGGGGTCATCTTGTTACTGCCGTTGATGATGAAAATTCTAACTCTCCACCAAGCTTCCTGATACCACTCCAGGGGTTCGGGAAAGGGACACTTTTCCACCTAGGGTGGAAGGCCGGACTCCCCACAGAGTCTTCATTGACGCTATGAGGGTGAGTCTCTTTTTTGGTTGACAGGAAAAAAGTCCTGCTCCTTACTTGCCCTTTTTTGACATCACCTGGGAGCGATATTGGGGTGCCTCTTTACAGCCTTGCAAGAGTGCAGGTCTAGGCTCCTGACTTGGCCTTTGCTACTGTGAGTGAGGGCAGTGCCACAATGTTGTCTGTGATGTCTGTGGTGTTTGGCTGCAGTAGAGCGGCTATTGTGTGAAAAGTTTCTGTCTTGCTGGGGTGCCCTTTCCTAGTGCTTTGTCTAGAGGGAGCAGACTTTGGTTGAGACTCTTTCTTTGGTCTGCTCCCATTGGTACTTCTAGGTTGCCAGCATCTTCATCTCCAAGTCTGGGATATATGAGACAGTAGGAATCCCGGGGAACTTACTACCATATTGTTCCTTGGGTCACAAAGTCCCTAGCTGGTCTACCTTCTTCTCTCCACCTTTCAGAGTCTTATGTTTGTTTTATATGTAAAGTCCAGGGTTTTCACTTTTCTTAGCAGGGTGAATGGGAAGAAGTGCTTCTACTCCATCTTCCTGGAAACAGAAGTCCTCTAGTTGATTTTTAACAGACACCATACCTTCTTGCATCATTTTAAGGATATTAATGCTACTTATTTTGAATTGTTTTTCCCATTTGCTATATTAACCCTGTCTTCTTGGGTTCATCTGATTTTGTTTTGTTTTGTTTAGCATTTTAATTTGGTGGTTCTCTTTCTTGATGTTAGTTTTCCTCTGATATTTGCTGATTCTTGGTTGTCCACTCGTGTTTATGCTCACAGATCCCTATTAGGCTGTGGTGGTGTCGGGTCTGATGGCAGAGTCTGTCTGTGATGTGGGAGGGGGAGGGACCTGCTGCGGGATAGTGTTACTTCTGGCAGGTGGTGGGTGGACTCCCTATTCCCAGGGCACTGTCCCGCCCCTCTAGCCTCAACGCCCCCTTTCACTGCGTCAGCCTCTGAATAAAGCCTGCTCACTGCTCAGCCTGGAGGAGGTGGCAGCTGACTTGCCACTGCCTCAGCTCCACACGCTGATGCCTGCTCAGGGTCCCTCCTGTCCTTGTACCCCAGGCCTCGGGATTTCAAACACTTCTGGAATTGCTCCTACCTCAGCACAAGTCTTCTCCCACCAGGGCACTGCTTCCTCCTAGCTGATCCCATCTACTTTCTGTCTTTCTAGAGTTCCTCGAAACATCCCGTCCGCCCATCTTGTTTTCCAGGGCTGTACAGATTTGTTCTTCTTCTTTCCTTTTCCATATTATTTCTAGGGATTTGGGCCCTGAGGAGAGATAGACCAAGCGCTCAGTTTTCCTTTGTGGTCCAGTCTCCTTAGTATAGCATTTTTATTGTCATCTGGGACACAGTGCTTTTGGTACAGCGTGTCCTGCTTGTAGCTTCAGAGAAGCACCACTAGCCCAAGGGACAGATCCCAAGGCTTAGTATTTTATTTTATAGTATTTTATGTATGATCGTTAACAGCTATCACTGATTGCTGTTAGTTTTTGGATGCTACACCAAGCACTTATGCTCATCTTTGCATCTAATCCTCAGAACGATTCTGTGAGTTGAATATTATTATGGCAGTCTTACACCAGGGGAAGCTGACAATCAGAGAGGTTACCCACCACGTCCAGGTTCACACAACTGGTAGGAGGCAGAGCCGAGATGTGAACTCAGGCCCACTGACCTGAAGCCTGGATTGTCGCTTTGCAGTCATAGCTCTCTGTTGCTGGGACATGGTGGTGACTGGATGAGGACAGCTGCCACGAGTCCTGTAAGCAGGAATAGAAGCAGAAAGGAGGGTTCCATGGTGTGCACATGTATTTTTTCCTTGACCGAATTCATATTCCTTCCAAACATAATTTGGCCTTGCTTCTCTCTCTTGGCCTGAAATATAAGAAGCCATGCATTTCAATCTTCCTCTGATAATGAGAATAACATAGGAAGGTAGTGAGAAGGGATAGTGGTCATCATCCTAGCCTCTCTTCTCACTTAACCTTTCTTTACTCTCTCACTCTATTAACCTTTAAAAAAAAATTTTAGCCCTCTGCATAGTTTTCCTCCTTCTCGCTCCCTGTAATGCCTCTTCCCTCTTACCCCATCTGCTTCTGGTTGGCATTGGTGGTGGGCGGCTCTCAGACTTGGCTGCATCCAACAGCCGTCCGCTCATCATCACCATCACCATCATCATCATCATCAGCTCGCCTACAAGGTGAGCTCCGTGGGACAGAGCCTTTCCTGCTGGTGCCTGGAGGGGTGTAAAGGCCCCTACCAGACTGCAGGCTGAGGATGAGAGCCTGGTCACTGCATCAGGTCCTTCTGACCTCAGGGTCCCTCCCCGCATCCTGTGAGACAGGCTCTCTGGGGAGCCAGGTGTCCACCCAGACCTGAGCAGAACTTACTGTCACGGAAGCCCACAACCTGCGGGGCAGGCAAATGAAGCTGTTGACACTTTAACTTTAGGAGGTGCCTAGTTTTTGGCAAGTTCATCACCTGTACTGATGCTTAACAAGAGTCAGACATTTTCCCGAGGCAGGGCCAGTGTCACCTGGGACGCAGCGTTTTTGGTACAGGGTGCCCTGCTTCTAGCTTCAGAGAAGAACCTCTAGACCGAGGGGTGGATCCCAAGGCTGCTCAGGGGCAGGGAGCAAGGGATCAGGGCAGCTGGAGGCTGCCTGGACCACCATTCCAGGCCTGGCAGATGCTTTGAAACAGGAAAACTCCCCTGCTCAGGCCTCAGGAAGTGTGCACATCTTTTCAGCCTGTGTTTACTCTGTCTCTGAGAAGGAAAAGTAAAACAGCAACAGCCAAATTTCTGTTGGTGTTTTTGTTCCATATTTTGATTGGGGAACTGAATCATGTTTTTCCTTTCAAAACATGAAATTGTTAAGTACATAACAGCTAAATTAATCCATGACCATAAATTAGTTAATTATGTTAATTCAGAGTCACAGAATTCAGTCTCATTAGCGTTTCCATTAAGCAGTTCAGGCTTGTGAGCATTTTAAGAGGACAGTTTAAGCTGCAGATTAATCTTCAAAGGCTCCAAGTGCGTTTTGAACTGCAGCAAGATTTAAAATGCATTGGGAGGTTTGGGGGATTTAGTGAATGTGGGCAGCTACTATTAAGGAGCCAGTGCTCTCGGGGAACTGGGGTTCCCCACCTTCCCACTGCTCACCTCCCACATTCTCATCAAAGGCCCCTGCCTGCTGAGCATCACTAGGCTAAGCAGGAGCCATGGGAAGGAGGAGATGGACAAGAATCAGCCATAGCTCCTTCACCCCTGTGTCTCCCTGGTGGCCGTGCCCTCCCCCGGCTGCCCTGCTGCAGCCACCCCCAGAAGGCAGGTGAGACTTGGCTCTTGAATGCTATGGGCTACACAATCTGGGTTTCTGAGATTGTCCTCACAAACACTGAATGAGGAGTAGCTTTGCTCCTGGGCGTATGTGGGAAAGACAGATAGACAGGGAGAGATATATTCAAGTCCAAGTGACAAGCTCTCGGGTGGTCCTGTTTATGGCAGAGCAAATGTGTTATTTTCATGGTGGTGGGGTTGTCTTATTTTTACTGTTGTCTTGTCTCCTTCAGAGGCCAGTTCAGGGCAAGTGCTCACTCACTCTGTCACAAGTGCCATCCTCTCAGGCTTCTTTGCTGTCCCCACTTGCAGGGTGGATATATGGGTGCCCCGGCTGGCTCAGAAGTGTGCTGTTCTGTCCGGTGTCCCAAGCTGCCACCTCTTACTGAAGAGCCGTGTGTCCCTGGTCAATCCACTTTTGTTCTCTGGCCCTTGTTCTAGGCCCTTGGCCTAGTGGGGAGACCATGAAAGTCAGTCTAGATGTCAAATCTCTAGTTAATTGCTGAGGCTCTTCCAGTTTTTACTGTTCTTTGAAAAATCAGCAGAACCTGATTATGAAAGAGTGACCTGATTTAAAATGTAGTTGTCATTATTATTTAGGTATGGCAAGGCCAACAGGTCAAGACACAATGGCCATTGAATAGTTTGTTTGGGAATAGAGTTCCCAAGAGGAGGGGGCAGGCTGCACCATGGAGGGCCACATGGGGAAGCACCAGGGTCGGTCAGGAGGCAGAGGGGGTGAGGGAACTAGTGGGCTGAAGCCTTTATTGTGGTTTCCACAGGGAGGAATGGGCAAGGCAGGGTAAGCAGGCTTAGAATTGGCTAGTTTGAATAATTTCAGTGGGCTCTGGGGCTTAGGGGCTGTCCCTAGTTGTCTGGTACCTGGTCGTGGGGTGATTAGGGCAGGTGGAGAGTGGCCCGGAGTGTAAGAGCCCCATAAAGGAGGTGGTTGGAGGGTGTGGGCTCTGGATAAGCTGGTTTGCACATGAAAGATGTGCTCCTGGGAGAGTTCTTCACTATCTCTAGCAATTGGCCAGCCCTGAGGTACGAGGTGTCCGTCCCTCCTGGGTCAGCAAAGCCCCGAAACGTCAAAGCATCAGAATACAGAAAATAAGACATGGTTAACACAAGACCCTACTTAGAAAGGGCCTCATCTCATTGACCCAGGGCTCCATGGCAGGATAAGCCCATGAGTTTACTGGTGCACCACTGGCTACAGCTGCATTTCCACTCTAGAAGGAAATGAAATGACTCCATCAGGAGATCAGGAACAGAGCGGGAGGCCGAGAGAGACTTGGCTTGGTGATTAGCCGCTGGTCTCCACGCGCTTCATGTGACAATGGTAAATCTAGATGTGTTTTGACTACTTGGCAGACTACAGCTCCCTAGGGTTCATAGAACAAAGTTGTCATGTGTGGGCATATTTAGAGATTTGAGAGCCCTGTTACTATCTTAGGCGATAATAAGAGTTGACAGAAACCTTTTAGGTTTGTAGCATTTCTAAACAACTGCTGAAACCTCACTTGGCCCAGAATGGCTGCTGGTGGAACAGAATGCACTGTAGTTTCAGTGGGAAGAAAAACCAAAAACCAATTCTCGGTGGATTTGCTAAAATAAACTCAGGATTAATGAGTGAAATTTGTTGTGGAGGCCTATTTGTCACACTCAGGAAGCTAAAATCTAATTTTACTTGCCACTGTTCATTGCTCTTGCATTGCCATTCATTTGCTGAAGGCAAAATACATTACTTCTCATAAACAAAAGTGGGCCCAGCGTGTCCCACTCCCCTGCCTGCCTTTGGACGTTAACAACCTTGGCTGATAGCTCACTTCTTGTATTGGGGTGTGTGTGGTGTGTTCATGCATGTGTGTGTGTGTGTGTGTGTGTGTGTGGTGTGTGTTCATGCATGTGTGTGTTCTTCCCATTGCCTTTCTTTTTTTTTTTTTGGCTCACCAACAGAAATGTATTTTCTCTCAATTCTGGAGGCTAGAAGTCCAAGATCAAGGTGTTAGGCAGGTTTGGTTTCTTCTGAGGCCTCTCTCCTTGGCTTGCAGTTGGCTGCTTCTCGCTGTGTTCTCCCATGGTCATTCCTGGGCCTGTGTGTTATCTGTTCTGAATTTCCTCTTCTTCTAAGAACACCAGTCATATTGGATTAGGGCCCACCCGTGTGACCTCATTTTGGCTTCATCACCTCTGTAAAGACCCTATCTCTACATACAGTCACACTGATCTCCCCATTGTCGTTTAACATCGAGCTTCCTCAGAAAGTTTTCAGCAGAAATGCTGTGTCTCGTGCTGTTTTACGGGGTCCACTGCACGTCGATGGGTTTACCTTGCCTTATACAAGCCTGTAATTTGGCAAGTTGCACTCTAAATTAGAAGCAGGGGAAGGGAGGAAGGACGGGTCACTATGAAAAAAGCATTGTTGGTTTTTTTAACTTTACCGAGAGACTTGTAAAATCATTCATTTCAGCAAGTTCTCCCAGGGCATTTAAAGTATTATTGGGTTCAGGCGATTTTATAGGAAAGCATATATGGTTTAAAGTGAGGCAAGCCTGTGTGGTTCTTTCCTGGATGCAGCTTCTGTGCACAACCAGAGCTGCCTGCTGGGGGACTGGGCCCCGAGAGCACTCTGAGTTGTTCACCCAAACACAAATTCGTCAGGTCCCGCAAAGCACCACCCTCCTTCGACGCAACACTCCTTCCACTTCGTGCCCACAGACCTGTCCTCAGAGTGGACCGGTCAGGCCTATTTCTCCTGCCACTGTGAGCTCTGAACCCAGCACGCTGCAGCAGTCGTGGGCACGCTAACACCCGGGAGTTAATTTGCCATCCAAATGATTTGCCCAAATTATTTTTATACCTGACAATTTATGGTAAACAGGTCTTTCCTTTTTCATTAGAGAAATGATTACTGTTTTTCTTCAGTTTGGCATTTCCAGAGCCATTCATATTTAAAGCTAATATTGGAACAGCAGGTTTCTACTGAAAATATTTACCTTTTCTTTGTTGGCAACTTGTCAGTGTTGGGAAAATAGATACTTCATTAAAATCTAAGTGCATTATGCTTTCTCTCTCCCCGTCAGTCACTGCTCTTCCGAGATGAAAAGCATTGTGAGAGGTGTTGGGAAATCATTCTGGTCATATGTTTTTACTTATTTTTGGGTGTCTTCAGGATCTCGTTCTTCTCGTTCAAAAAATAGGTTCCAACACCTATAACTTGCATGGAGAAGTCCTAGAATAGCAGGTTAAATTTCCCCACTAGAGCATCAGAATGGTTTTGGCTGCCTGTGTGGCCGGCGGGGTCTCCTGCCCTGGAAAGTGCATTGACAAATGGAAGGGCATAAACAGTGCTGCTGCCGTTTCTCTACAGCACTGGGTGCCAGGGTGTCAACATATATTTAATCCTCTCAACTACCCCCCAGGTAAATATCGTGGAAAACAAGGGCTTGGAGAGTTTGAAGCCCTGGCCCAAGGTCACACAGAGCTGAGATTCCACCCCAGGACTCTCAGACCCTGCTCTCTTTACCCCCACTGCAAGCTGCTCTCTGTCTTGCCAGGGCCATGCCTTTGCTACACCCCACTGCCAACGTCCCACACTTTTCACGGCCCCTCTCTGGGGGTTTGTGGCTGAGAGAGCTGAACACCTGGGCCCAGCATCTCTGACATAGCCAGGGACACAGAAGCCCTGCACACACAGACCAGTGACTGTGGGAAGGATGGCACTTCAGGCCACCCTGTCGCCTCTTGTCCACCCAGAAGTCAGAAAGGAGAAAGTACAGTGAGCGATGTAACAGCCATGTGGGCTGTGGCTGCAGGTGGCTCTGCCCCGCCTATAAAAGAGAGAAAGTAACCCCACAATGGATGCCAACAAACCCAGAAAAGATTTGGCTCTCGTTATAACTCCCTTCATCTTCAAAGGGAAATTAGTTCTTACTCTGTTGCAATTAAGAACCTCTGTTTATGAAAAGACACCATAAACAAAGTGAGAAGACAAGACAGCAACTGGGAGAAGATATTTATGACATGTATAACCAACAAAGGATCCGTTCCCAGTACAAGCAAAACCAGTATTAAGCATACATACAATTGTACAAAGTGGTAGTTTTTAAAAAGCAATGGAAGGCATAATCCAAGATTCTGAGCAGATTCCTCGAGGAGGAGCAGAGCATTGCTAGGGGTCCCAGTGGGTCACGATTGCATTTGCATCAGGTAGAGGGTTCATGGATGTCCATTATTTTGTTGGGCTTTATAACTAACGTGTATGTGACATCTGATCCTTCATACGTATCAAATAGTCAATTTTTAAAAAATAAAGATAAAAAGTAATTAGTTATTGCTTTAAACAACCCCTTGGAGAAGTATCATTACCCCCATTTTTACAGGTGGGGAAAGTGAGGCTCAGTGGGGTCAAGCTAGGTACTAATACGTGCATTGATTGCTTATTGCATGCCAGACGCTTTACACAAATCTTCTTTTTTTAGTTTGTGTGGCACCTTTAGATAGATACAATAACTTTTATCATCACAGTTTACAGAAAACTGAGGCTTAGTGAGATGAGGAAACCGCCACAGTCACTAACTGGCCACATTGGTGGTCAGGCAGGGCTCTCAGCGTGGCATGCCCTGTCTCCCTCCTGCTGGCCCCAAGGCACAGCATGGGGGAGAGCTCAGGCCTCTCCTCTGGAGCAGGTGATGAGATGTCTACGTCCCCTTGCTGCGTGGCTCCATCTCAGGGCCTGAACCATGGCGGCTTCCCTTGGCCATCCTGCAGCCGGGCAGTGAGGTCCTGTCTTAATCAGCTCAGGCTGCTGTAGCTAAATACTACAGACTGGGGGGCTTCAACAACAGACATTTATTTCTCATAGTTCTGGAGGCTGGGAGTCCAAGATCCAGGTGCCGGCCCATTCAGTTCCCTTGTGAGGGCCTGCTTTGTGGCTCGCATGCAAGTTTCTCTCTGTGTCCTCACAGTGGAGAGAGACAGAAGACACAGGCTCTCTGCTGTCTCTTCTTATAAGGGTACTACTCCCATCATGGGGACCCCACCCTCGTGACCTCATCTAAACCTAATTTCCTCCCACAGGGCCCCATCTCCAAGTACCATCACATTGGAGATTAGGGCTTCAGTATATGAATTTGGGGGGACACAAACATTCAGAACATAACAGATAGTAAAGAGAGGAAGGGAAATAGACAGAGAGCCAGAAGAGAAAACAGATGGTTTTGAAATTTATTTCTACTGCTAATTTTTAAGGCCTTCTAGCTGTAAAGAGATGGTTCTTCTGATGACTTCAGCGCCATCTTCAGTCACTGCCCATGCCCACTTGGCCGACACTCCCACATGGCTCTTGGCACTGTTGTTGAACTTCTTTATGTCACCCAGACCTCAACCTCAATCTCACTGTTGTTTTGCTATAAATTTCTCTGGTGTTGATTTTGAGTACAATTCCCCAGCTTTTGCAGCAGGAGTTTCCAGTTAAGCTTGGTGGCCCCCTCCCAGGTATGGGACCAAGAATGTTGTGCCCTAGAGTGGCCTTCCCCATCCCTACCACCACTGCTGTGCTACTCGGCCTCCCGAGGACCCCTGCAGTGACTCTTACATTCTCTCAGCTCACAACTGGGGAGCTTCAGGGAAAATGTTAAGGAGAAAACCTCAGGGAAACCTGTGCCTTCAAAACCAGGTAGAATGAATGGGTAGAATGGAAGAATTTACTGCCATTAAGTCTTCTTCAAATCCTCTTTAGATAGGAAGTTTCTCACCCTGACAAATCATGAAGTGCATTTAGCTAGTTGTTTACAATCCATGTGCAACTGGGCGAGAGATTAGAGGACAAGATCATTTGAAATTGACGTGTTAGAGATCTTGTCCACCAGTTATCCATCTAAAGTGACAGCAGAGCATCGCCACAACTACAGTTTAAATGGATGGGACAGGAGGATTTCAGTTCCGTAAAACTTTTGTCCCTGAGCACCTGGGGAAGTGTCTCCTCAGAGTCTCCTTCCCGTGGTTCTTCCTGCTTGAGCCGTGTACCTTCTGTTTTCACCTTGAGGAAAAGTCACTATTTGTTTTTTAAAATTGATTACATTCAGAGTTTCTCTTTTTTGAGTACCTACTGTATGTTGACCTGGATTCTGGGATATAGAATGAATAGACCCAGTCCAGTCTGAGGGGACCTCTGCTTAGTGAGGTGAACCCCAGAAAGAGTGCTGCCTGGGCTGGGGTTGCATGGGAGGAGGGTGCTGCAACCCTTAATAATCATGTCTTGCAAATCTTTAGTGGTGCAGGGAAATGTTCTGTATACAGTTTAGTGGGAAAAAAGGACTTCGAGAGAAAGTGTATGCGGTGGGCAAAGAAATATACTAGAAGAAAATAACCAAAATATTGTCATGAGTTATTTCTCTATCTCCCAAACTCTGCGAAGAGCATATATTATTCTTATAATCAGAAAAAGTCTCCTTTTCCATGATACGTTAAATAGCTCTGAGATTTAAAATTCATTTTGATGAAAGGCATGGCCATCGTACACATGGAGGGAGCTGGGCCTGGTGTGGAAGGGGTTCCTGGGGGCCTCTGAGTGGCCTGGCTGTGGGTGCTTCGTGGCCACCTAGAGTGCAGATCCAGGTGGGGTGGCAGAAGTTTCCTGAGCCTCAGAGAGGTCTGACTTTCTGTGTCTACTAGTGTCCAGGGAGGATGTGCACACAGCTGCTTCCCAGTCATGTGCCAGCATCACTGAGACCCCCTGTCTGGGTGAGGCCCTGGGGTGGGGGCGGGGGGACCACACCTGCTGGATGCAGAGTGCGGTCAGTAATGGAGGCAAACTGGGCACCGGGGCAAGGAGGAGAGACCCTGGTCAGAGAGGCAGGTGCTGGGAGAGGCTTGTGGGAGCCCTCTCTCTTGCCCTCGCCCTCTTTCCTTTTGGGGTGCTCCTGAGGAAGCTGTACTCCCCACCTCCTAAAGGCTCCTCAATGGAACATGGAGCCTGAATACACAGGAGATGAGATGGCGCCTCCTCCGTGGGCTGGGGTGTGGCCTCTCTCTTCCTCAAAACTCATAATTGTAAATCAGGGTTGGAGTAATTTTTTTAAAAAAGAGAAATAAACGTAAACTGTTAAAAGCCAGGAAAGTTGAATACAGCTGCGGAATTCTATTATAGAAAAGTCCATTTTTAAATACCAGCATGACATCACGGTACTGAGGAAACTGTTGAAATCCTACGTTTTCCAAGTAGCTTTGTTTTCTCTGTTGCCCTTATGGCGTGGGGACACTGTAAGGCAGCCTGGGGTGTCATTTTAATTCTTTCACATCGGCCAACAAGTAATAGGGAAAAAGGTTTCCAAAATGATGTTGGAAAAGCTCCTAAGCTGTTTGGGGCTCTCTGGCCGCACCCCTGTCCACAGGATCACAATCTCGGGGCTCATAAAAGGGCCAGGTGAGCAGGAATGTCAGTCTCCTTCTGTGCTTTTAGGCATCCGCATGCTGGACGGGGACGTGACGGATGTGGTTGAGGCAAAGTCGCTGGGCATCAGGCCTAACTACATCGACATTTACAGCGCCAGCTGGGGGCCAGACGACGACGGCAAGACAGTGGACGGGCCTGGCCGACTTGCTAAACAGGCCTTGGAGTATGGCATTAAAAAGGTGTGAGTAACCCAGGGCTGTGGTGGGGCTCTCAGGGGTGGGGGAGTAGTAAAAAAATTTTTGACAGTTAAAATTAGAGTGACGTAGGCCAGAGCTCTGAAACAGGACTAGGAAGGCCCTGCTGTGCCAGGACCAGAGTGAGGGAGAAGTCACTTAGGGGCTCAGGGAAGTGGCTCTCTACCAACTGGAGCGGGAGTATTCCACCTCGTTATAGAATAGCTACTGCGAGTGCCAGCTGGTCACCCACCAGCCCCAGGACTCTGTGCCTTGGAGCTTGACCGCCTGCAGCTGAGAGGGGTGTGCAGGCGGGTGTTACGCGTCTTAGACCACTTGGCCTGTTATTTGGACCATGCAGGTGGAAGGTGTGTCCTGGGCCCTCAGACTTTTGCCCACAAGAGTACCCGGCTGTGGAGCTAATCCAGACCCCCCAACCCCTGCAGCAGGAAGTCTTGGTCTTGTTGCCCTCCCTGCCAGCATGCAGCCCAGCATGTTTAGAATTTTTGGGTAGAACCTCACCAGGGACTAAACAGAGCAAACATCTGAGTGCTGGTTCTTCACTGACTGGCTAAGGGGACCCAGTGGGAGGCTGGCAGGCTCCTCCCAGGAGGCCCACCCCCAGCCACTCTGTGATCATCATTCTGGGACCTTGTGAGTCAGAAAGGCTGGGGCAGGGTGGGGGGGACAGGAGATGACCCAGTTCTTACAAGCAAGGTGGCAAAGCAGATTTCTGGGCAAGGACAGCTTCTTGGAACAGACAGATGGAGCTGTGATCAGCGTCTGGGCGGCCCTGGGTGGCCCAGCAAACCCCAGCCCAGTGCATAAGGTGTGGCTGAGTCAGGTCTGGCAGGGGTCTGGGCAAGAAGTCCCAGCGTCCCCGGGGCAGCATTCATACCTCTGACTTCTCTTCTGGGAGACGGGAGAATGTGGCAGCAAGGTGGGCGGGTGAAGCCCATTTTATTATTCACATATTTAAAAACATATTTTACAAGTTCTTATCTTATTATAACTCATGCACAGTGATTAAAATGTAAATAAACAGTTACTGAATAAATCTAATTGTACCACAGGCTTATATCGAAAACAGCCCTTCTTTGGTCTCCCCCTGTGCATCCCCCAGTCCTGCCCCACAGAGAGCAATCTTTTTTAACTCTGCTCATGATTTCCTTTTTCTAAATAATATGATTTGATTGCTTTTCTGGATGTACTGAGTTTGATCATTTTCTATTAATTTCCTTTTATGGAGGCTGAATATTTATCTCTTAGAATGCCAACCCAGCCACCCCCCTTCGCTGCCCTTTCCCTCTGCCACACACACACACTAAACACCTGGGAGATTCTCCCATTTCCTCACACTTCCAGGCACCGTGTTGTCCTGCTACTCCTGGCCGGGTGAGCCAGCCTGCACCTCCTCCGATGGCTGTGATGTTGGTCCACGTGTATGAGGCAGAGGCTTCCTTTTCACTGCCCTCTCCCCTTGTCAGCTCAGGTCTTGAATGTCTGAGAAGCTAGTGACCAAAAGTGGGTGACCACTCAGAGCTCAATACTCACCCGGACACTCAACGTGAGAAGAAAAGTCAAAGAGAGGCAGTGTAGACATACATAAAACATCCATAGCATTCAAACTTGTCCTCACGCTAGGACACCAGACAGCTTCCTTGGTCCCCACAACACCAAGAAAATGCAAAGTCTGCTTCAGTCAGGTTGCTGAGCACCTGGGCTGCCCCAGATGCTGGCCTGAGGATGCCGGAAGGTTCAGGCGTGACCAAGTTGGCCACTACCCACGAGGGGCTGCCAAACTGAAAAATCTCATCTTCCCAGCTGCCGGCGACCACTAAATCCCTTGGATCTCACTGCGGATGACAAGTGAAACATCCTGAAAATTAAACTTAATTTAGGCTGTAAATTAGAGATTGCATTTTCTGCATGGAGGCTACTACTTTGAACGGTGTTAATCCTGAACGTCTGACATTTCTATGAGATGATTTCTAAAGATTTCAGATCTTAGGATGGGGCCCATTGTTTCCTGGAGAGGTCCCGATTGTTTTGACACAATTGTTTGGGTTCTTGACTGCACTTAGGTGTGTGTGGGCAGAGCCCATGTAGGACTTTGGGAAGTCTGGAGCTGCAGAGAGGGGTTCTTCACATTCCGAATTCTGAGCAGCATCGCTTCATCGAGCAGTCAGGGGAGTGAGGAAGTTGCAGAGGGGACCATGTGGTTCCCCATCATTCTTGTCAGGGTTTCTTGAAATACTGAGGTCATTCTGGGTTTTTTTAGTCATTCTGAAGTAAAATATGTCATATAGGGAGTCTTAAATTGCAGCTGTCTAAAGTTGTCACTGAAAATCCTCCTAGAAATTTGATGATCTCAAACCAAACCACATCCCCATCTGTTTTTCCTCTTTGCGGTCCCATTTGTCACCTCCCGTCTTTTTCTGTAAAATCTGACTTCATCTTTGGTAGATGATGTGGTTTGGTGGTAGGAGACTTCAGAAGCCATAATTTGGCATAAAGACCTGTTTAACCTTGGTCCTTACAAAGCCTTACTCCTCACGTGACCTGTCATCCACAGGAGGAGGTTAAACATCACTGTGGCTGAAAGTGCTGGCCTTGTCCAGATACCGGGCATTCGCTAGCCCTCAGTAACAGTGCTTCTGAGTTCATGGATGAACTCTCCACTTCCCAGGCAAGACACTAAAATGCGTTTCGATCAGGTTGAGGTTGTGGCTTTCCTAACAGAAATGTAAGTTCATGGCTAGGGCTGAAATGTCCTGTGTAGCTTCCGTCCTGTGGCTTCCCTATGAGCAGAAGACCTGGAACGTGAAAATGCCATCCTCAGAGATAGCCAAAACATCTTTACCCCTCAGATCTGGGTGTTTCCTCTGCCTCATTCCCGTGTTCTCTTTCCAGGAAACTGTTTTCAGAAGGGAAAGAGGCTTTTGCTGCCTTGATGCCTGTGAGAACTGGTGGTCTAGAAGAAATGCGCAGTAGAAGGTGGAAGGTGCAGGCCTTGGGCATTTTAGGCCCTTGTTATTCAAAGCAGGGTCCAGAAGCAGCAGCACTGGCGTTACCTGGGAGCTCGTTAGAAATGCAGAATCTCAGGCCCACCCAGACCTGCTGAATCCGAGTCTGCGCTGTAGCAAGACCCCCAGGGATTCGTGCGCACTCTCAGGTATGAGGAGTGCTGCTGAGGCCGTTCTCTGTGCTGCTGGAGCAATCAGGTTGCATGTCCCACTCTGCAAATGACAACCTTTTATAAATAATTTGGAGTGGGGTGGGGAGTTAAGAGTGATAGTATCTTAGTGATGATTCTCATGGAATAAAGATAGCCTCTGAGGGGTTAAATACCTTTTCATTCGGATTTTAGTGGCTTCGGACTAGCTTTTGATTAACTTTACCTTCAGGTAATTATATAAGTGGACACACCCATTTCCTTAGTACTTTGTATCTTTCTTCCGGAAGGTTGACCTGTTTTGCTAAATGTGAGTAACCTTTCTGCTGAGCTCTTGCCCATTTAAACAGGTCCACCTTGGAGATCTAGAAAGCAGAGTGAATGAGGCAGCTTTGAACAGCGGGACTGGGTAAGCATGAGGGCCCTTCCTGTGGGCTCCATTGAGAGCCTCAGGTTGGAACTGGAGGAAGTGTCAGAGTTATGACAGATAGGCACAAAAGAGCAGGGGACTGCGGTCCATGTGGTCTACAAAGTGGAGTGGCGTGGGCTTCCGGAGCAGGTGGGTCCGCTCGGCCCAGGGTGGTCTAAACTCTTAGAGGGAGTGTACGTCCAGTCAGCAGCAGGGTTTCAGTTTACGCTACAAGGACTGCAGAATTTTGTTGCAAGTTGTCTTTAAATTGGCCAGTTGTTGGGCATAAGTATCAGTTTCCTCTCGCATGTTTGGAAAGGAGGGTCCTTGGCAAGGCCATCGACGTTACCGGCCCCGTGGGTCCAGTTTCATGTGGAGATGGCTGTTGGCTCCACCCTGTGGGGCTGGCTGTGCGCCACCAAAAGGTCCAGCCACTGGGACCAAATGGATCAGTTCCACCTTGGATTAGCTAATCTTTAGCCAGTGTTTATGGCTGGGATAAGTGCTTGGTTTGGTCAGAAATCATTGATCCTGTAGGTGTGGGATAGAACAGAGCTGCAGGAACTGCTCTGACCTGCCGTTGTCTTTCAAAGACTTGCTTTCATGTGTACGTTCTTAAAAACGAAAACCCACATCCAAGTGGAGCCACTGGCCTTGGCGGGTGTTGACAGTCTCACCACTTCAATGCTTGCTCAGGTGGAGACCCCGGGAACTCTCCTAGGACAGCCACAAGCAGCCACGGGCATTCTAGACCATACCCCTTTGGCCTATTCGGTCTTCACCCAGAATTCATGGTCCCATGCCTGTTTTCACAATTAGCTGGCTCTCCACGAAGAGTACTTCTTCAGTTGTGTTTTCAGGAAAATTCCTCCTCTTCCTCACAGGACCAGCTCTTTCAATCCAGAAAAATGAGCGCTATAAATTCAGCCATCAACTTTCATCTCTGTATTACTTGTGGCACCTCTTGGTCTTTTTGTTCATAGGTTATCATAATGGAAATTACAGGCATAGCTGTGGAGTAGAGCAGCTTGTATGAGGGCCCATGATTTTCTTATGAAGAACAGAGGAGTCTTTCTGAGCTATCATCTCAGTCCAATCCTGTGATTCTGCAGTTTTAAGGCTGTTGCCACAGGCAGAAGTACTCTATTAAAATCAAAACAGAGCCCACAAAACCATGTCCTTGGTGGCATCTGGATGGTCTGAGTGTATCCTTTTTCACCCCTTAGAAGGGACATCCAGAAGGAGGGACTCCAGGTCGAGTGTGAGACCCACCCCGCGAGCTTCTGGCTGCGGGGCTGACCCTTGTTCTTCTCTTTCCCCTCTAGGGCCGGCAGGGCCTAGGCTCCATTTTCGTCTGGGCATCGGGGAATGGTGGGAGAGAGGGGGACTACTGCTCCTGTGACGGCTACACCAACAGCATCTACACCATCTCCGTGAGCAGCACCACCGAGAATGGCTACAAGCCGTGGTACCTGGAGGAGTGTGCATCCACCCTGGCCACCACCTACAGCAGCGGGGCATTTTATGAGCGGAAAATCGTGAGTTCTCTTGGTGGAGAGCTTAGGATATGTGCCTCAGCCCTTTGGGGATGAGATCCTTTTCCTCTTAACAAAGAGATGAGCCGGGTTGAGGCCAGTTTGTTCTTGGTCCCAGGGTACCAGCCTCACCCATCAGTGAACTAGTTGTGCCTCGAGGTAAACCCCGATCCTTTGGCAACCGTCCTCACACCCTGCCTTTCTAATTTTTGCACAGAATACCAATTAAAACCCTTTCTGGCTTTAGAGATCTAAAAATGTCATTTAAGAATGGGGTGCGTTCTCAGCACGATGTCTCCTTTTAGCTCTCTCAAATTCTGTGGTCACATCGCTTGGGATCCAACTGACCGCTTCAGTTTCAATGTGCAAAATAGAGTAAGAGCAAGTCTTGGTTTTATACTGAAACATTTTAGAAATCCACGTGTTCTTCTAGGCATTCCCTTCCTGCAAAGGGACTTCTCCTGGACGCTAAGTCGAGCAGTGGTTTCTGTCTGGTACACTGACTTCAAGGAATCATGCTTAATTTATCTTTGAAAAAGTAACTGTTATCGTTTAGTGTATGGGTGGGGTTTGTGCCCCATCCTTCTCTACATGCTTTCCTACTTTAAAAGTAAGAGGGGAGGCTTTGAAGTTGTGATTAATGCAGAACTCAAATGCACAGTCATTAGTTTGGTTTTCAGACGTTTTAAAAATGAGAGCATGGAGCTGGCCAGGCAGGGTTTAATTTTAAAGCTCACGAGCGTCTTTTCATTTCTCTTGCTGCTTAGCCACATCTTTAGAAATTATTTGCAAATGTATTTTTACATTTTCTGTGGGAGCGTACAGGCTTCCTGTTCTCCGCTTTGCTCCGCTTTGGCTGAAAGGTCAGCCACGATCGTTCAGCCGCCAGCCTGGCAGCGGCCCGGGCTGGTTAACGAAGGTATTAATTTAAGTTGTTATTTTCCGTTTCCACTGGAGCACGCGCCCTGGACGGGCAGCCGAGATTGTGAATGGTGTCCTGTTCCTTTAGGAACCTGGCTCATTTGAACTCGGGCATGCTGGAGTCTTGTTAAACAGCTGCCTGTGCGGAAACCTGACAGGGGTGCGAGGTGGAGGTTGTGTTGTTGGACACTTTGTCCCCGGGGCTTCGTGCTGGAGGACACTGTTTCCCATCCCTGGGAGCAGGCTGCAGCTTTATTTGCTTAATGAATCACACTGCGTGTGCGTTTGTGTGTGTGCACGTGTGCGCACACGCCTTCGCTACAAAATGCCTTCATTCCTTTTTCTTTCTTTAAAAAATCTCTTTGCTGAGCAGTAACGTATGCATGAGAAGGCTGTAGTCGGGGGAGGGGTGAAAGAGAAAACGCTCACCATAGTTGCTGTCCTGGAACTCTTCTCTGATAATACAGAGGGCATTTTATTTTTTTTCAGCTAAACTAGAGCCAGATTTTTGCTCTCAATCCCCTTAGTGATGCTGCAAGGGGATGAGCAACCGCTCTGGACGGTCAACCGCTCCCCATCTGCATAGTGCAGGCAGGCGTCTGATGGAAATCAAAGTTCTGTCCCCTCCGTACTCTTCATTCCTCTCTGTCGGTGATTGCCGGCCAGCGTCCTCCTGAAGGAAGGATTGCCCGCTGAGACGTGACTCTGGATAAAAGGAGTAACACCAAAGGCGAGCGTCTCTCCCTCGTCCACTCATTGGCTCTTCCATTCGTTCACTGAACATGAGCCGTGTTCCATGCACGATGTTTGGTCTCAGGAGGGGCACTGCCCACCATGATTCAGCCATCCCCTCCCCACAGGGAGACCCCTCTGCTCACTTCCCGGTAGTCCTTTCTCTGAGGCTGGAGAGCCAGTCGTGGGCCTCACCTGCTCCTGAGAGCTTGGCCTCCCGCCCAGTTAGTTTCCCTCACTGGCCACCATTTACTGAGTGTAAGTATGTGCCAGGTGCCAACTGTGACTGTCACAGAAGCCCTATGAAGGACATATCATTATGCCCATTTGCAGGTGAAGATCCTGGGGTCAGAGAAGTTGCATCCTCGTCCCTGCTCTCTTGCCCTCCGCTGCCTCCCCAGCCTCGAGGTGCCTTAGTCCTGCTGAACGGGGAGGGAGGAGGAGGCTGGTCTCTGCCAGCGTTCCTGTTGAATCTTCCTGTGTGTATGACGTGGCTGGATCTCCTCTCACTGGCTGATTGGCAGCACAGCTGAAATGTGACAAAGGAAGATTCTCTGTTTGGAAGAGGATCTGGATTGTTATCACTGGGGAAATTCATTCTCAAGGGTTATGCAGATGGGCTCCTGGAGCCTTGCAGTTGGTGGGTGCATTAGTTTCCTATTGCTGTCATAACATACTGTCCCAAACTTAGCAGCTTAAAACCACACAGGTTTATTATCTCATAGTTCTGTAGGTCAGAAGTGCAACAGCCTCCACAGGGTCTCTGTTCTGAGTCTCACGAGGCTGAAATCCAGGTGTTGGCTAGGCTGTGTAACTTTCCGGAGGCTCTGGGGAGAATCCGTTCCTTGATCATTCAGGTTTTGGCAGAATTTAGTTCCTTGTGGTTATAGGACTGAGCTCCCGTTTCCTTGTGGGCTGTCTGCTGAGGGCTGTTCTCAGCTTCTGCAGGCCACCCACAGTCCTTGGCTGCAGTCCCCCTCACTCCCCCTTCAAAGCCAGCAATGATGGGTAGGGTACCTCTTATGCCTCGTCTCTCTAACAAAAATTTCTGCCTTGTTCTACATTGAAGGGCCCTGTGATTACACTGGGCCCACCTGATAATCCAGGATTCTCTCTCTGATTTAAGGTTAGCAACCTTAATTCCATGTGCAAAGTACACGGGAGTAACACTAGGACCAAACTCTCTTCTAGCACAGTAGATGTCAGTCAGCTGAACCCACACGTGCTGATCGCACGGTGGCTGCTTCTCCATTTCAGTTCAGAGGCAAGGTACAAATCAGGCCATGCGATGGTGAGGTCCAGAATCAATACCCCACCCAGCCTGGTGTCAGCACCTCAGAGGAGGGCGTGCAGAGCCTCTCAGTTGGCAGAGCCAGCTTTGCGTTCCTGAAGAGAACGGTGGGCTTTGTCACCCCACACAGCAGGCCCTGTGAGGTCGAGAAGGCTCCAGATTATCTGCTTCTGCAGATGGAACTGGGTGCTTTGGGACACTTATCAGCTCTCTGAGGAGGGTGTCCTGGTGGAGAACCATCTATGACCTTCTATGACCGACTTAGGACCTTCTGGCCAAAGGCAGGAACATTCTCTGGGTCACCCTGACACCTTCATGAGTTTCCACCTGCTCTAAAGTCAGGGGTGTCTTGGAGGTCATTAACGTGGGCTCTGGCAGGTGGTATTGCCATGGGGACTCTGCCGTGGAGAGCCCCTCTTTGTTTCGTTTTGTCTCACCTTTGTGTAGCGTGCACAGCTGCATAGTGAGGGGATGTGGCTTCCAGCTGCTTGTCTTCCCTCTGCCTTGTCTCCCTGCTCTCGCCCCACAATCAGCTCGTTCCTGTAGTGGGTCCTTTTTTTTTTTTTTTTTGCTAAGGAAGATTGGCCCCGAGCTAACATCCATTGCCATCCTCCTCTTTTTGCTGAGGAAGATTGGCCCTGGGCTAACATCCATGTCCATCTTCCTCTACTTTATATGTGGGACGCCTGCTACAGCATGGCTTGATAAGCAGTGTGTAGGTCCGTGCCCGGCATCTGAACATGCGAACCCTGGGCCGCCAAAGCGGAGTGCGCGAACTTAACCACTACGCCACCAGGCCGGCCCCCATTTTTTACATATGAGAGCAAAGCAGTTTATCAGGGAGTACCAGACATGGCGGAAACCTGGGTTACCAGGATATGTCTGTGTAGCACCTTTTCCATCCCTGGGACCAAGGATCACACTGCCCAGGGGCAGCATCTTGAGTAGCCTCTGACTTCTCCTGAGAGCTGACTTAGCTTCTTGCCACCCTCTTGCCCAGGTCACCACGGATTTGCGTCAGCGCTGCACCGACGGCCACACTGGGACCTCAGTTTCAGCCCCCATGGTGGCGGGCATCATTGCCTTGGCTTTAGAAGCAAAGTAAGTCCCCACCTACCTTCCCTTCGTTTCCTTTTTTTAAAAGATTTTTATTGTGGTAAAATACACATAACATAAATTTACCAGTTTTAAGTGTACAGTTCATTAAGCACATTCACATTGTTGAGTAACCACCACTACTATCCGTATCTAGAACTTTTTCATCATCCCAAACTGAAACCCTATTACCCATTAAACAACAGCTCTCTGTATTAGTCTGCTAGAGCTGCCATAACAAACTACCACAGATTGGGCAGCTTAGACAACAGAAATTGATGATCTCACAATTCTGGAGGCTGCAAGTCTAAGATCAAGGTGTTGGCAGGTTTGGTTTCCTCGGAGGTGCCTTCTCCCTGTGTTCTCACATAGTCTTTCCTCTGTGTGTCTGTGTCTAGATCCTTTTATTTTTTTTTATTTTTATTTTTTTAATTTTATTTATTTATTTTTTCCCCCAAAGCCCCAGTAGATAGTTGTATGTCATAGCTGCACATCCTTCTAGGTGCTGTATGTGGGATGCGGCCTCAGCATGGCCGGAGAAGCGGTGCGTGGGTGTGTGCCCGGGATCGAACCCGGGCCACCAGCAGCGGAGCGGGCGCACTTAACTGCTAAGCCACGGGGCCGGCCCTGTCTAGATCCTTTTAGAAGGACACCAGTCAGATTGGATTAGGGCCCACCGTCGTGATTCCATTTTACCTTAATTAGGTCTTTAAAGACCATATCTCCAAATACCATCACATTCTGAGGTACTAGGGGTTAGGACTTCAACATATGAATTGGAGAAGGGGTACACAATTCAGCCCCCTAACACTCCCTGTTCCCGTTGCCCGAACCCCTGGCGCCCACCCTTTTATTTTCTGTCTCTATGAGTTTGACTACTCTAGGTACCTCATATAGGTGGAATCATACATATTTGTCTTTTTGTAACTGTCTTATTTCACGTAGCATAAGGTCCTCAAGGTTCATCCACGTTGTAGCATGTGTCAGGACTTCCTTCCTTTTTAAGGCCATCCTTAATGGTCACGAAGTGCTTCCTTCCGTTTTTCTTTGAAAGCTGACAGTCTTCCGCCTGTTGTAGGACCACAGGGAGCTAGGCGGTCAGAACCCCAGGCCTACCTCCTATTCTACATCACACACCAAAATCTTTCTTTAGGCTGCTACAGCTGCCCTTTATGAACTTTTAGTTCATAAATTGACAATACAATGGTGATGTTTTGTCTGTTGTAAGCTGAATAAAAACTCTAGAGTTGTTAGTGTGTGGATGGGTCGGAAAGAAAAGACAGTTTGCTACACATGCAATCATGGTGTTAAAAACAAATTTTAGTTTAGACATCAAAACTGTCTCAGAACGACCCTGCCGTTTGAAGTAGTTGTTTGTTTATATGAGATTTTAAATGATTCAAAAATCATGTTTGAGTTGCTTAAATCCTTGTGATTATATATGTTTGCATGTTGGTTTGCACAAGGCAAAAGAGCATAAAACTCAAATGCTACCAGTTTAACAAAGGAACAGCTAAAGATTTTCAATTTTCAGGCCAAAATGTTAGCTTCTGTGTCCTGAGGCTCTTTTAAAAAACTCTGAATAATTAGTTACTTGTGTGTAAAGTTGCATTCACATGCTTAGCAATTCATTGTTTTATATTTTCTTTCATTCCATATTGGAAACATGCAGGGAATTTTGTGAGTTGAAACTAAATGGAAAACAAACCCTGCTTTGTGCTGGACTGTCCCATTAAACTTGGCCTGTGGACACATGAAATCTCTGATAGTCCTCTTCTTCATCATTTTACTCATCCTCTGAAATTTGCAGGTGGCGAACCAAGCAAACTTTATTGAAAACAGCATTAACTTAGAGGATTAGTCAAGGAAGGAGCAGGTTATCACCAGGGACCCTGAGGACCGAGTCTAGGAGATTTGGAGATTGGGATGGCTCGGGTGCCTGGGAGCAGGCCTGCTGGTCACGTGCACAGCATTGCCTTCTCGCTCTGTCCATTTCTACTGTAGCAGGAAGCAGGGCAAGGCCAGATCATTCTGGGTGGAGAAGCTCTCAGGGGTACAGGGAGGGCCTGCGGACAGCACATAACAAAAATGAAGAAAGACCCTCACGCATAAGAATTGTCCAAAGGTCATTCACAGTTTGGGGCAATCTTGGGACTTCTCATCAGTCCCTTCTTCATTGAGAAACATTTTCAACACCATTTCTTAGACATGTTTTCCATACAACTATGTTTGTGGTTTTGTTACCAGAGTCAAAAATAAAATGGGTTTCCCATAATAAGATGGTTTCTAAGGTTCACCATTTCTGGACCCATTCTGTCTTGAACTCTGAAGCTCATGCTTCCTGGCACCTTATGCTGAACTTCCAAGAGGACGAGCATTAGCCATCCTTGAGTAGGCCCTGCTGGTGTGAGCAGTAACTTTCACAGTCATGCAGGTAACAAGGGGTGCAGCCACGTCTGCTCTGTCGGAACTCCAAAGCCTGTGCCTGTGCCCACTCCACCAGAGTGCAAGGCCTTGGGCCACTCAGGGCCTCAGAATCCTCCTCTAACAGTGAGGTTGGCTATGGGCCTCCAGGAGGGGCAGTGGATAAGGGAGAGCAGGTCAGCCTGTGCCAAGCAAAGGCCTGGAAAATGGACTGAGGGACATGGTTGAGGTGAGGCAGCCAGGAGGCCGGTGACCGGCACAGTGGCAAGAACACGTTGGAAAAATCAGAGGAGGCCAGGGCTAGAGCCTGGAGAGTGTGAGCCCCAAGGGAGGAGTGCGTGTGTACCCCAAGACTCAAGCCACAGGCGAGCTCCTAGTAGGAAAACAGGCAAAGAGGGAACAATTGGTGGGAATGTAAAATGGTGAAGCCACTATGGAAAAGAGTGTGGCAGTTCCTCAAAAAATAAAGCATAGAATTACCTTGTGATCCAACAGTTCCACTTGTGGGTATATACCCAAAAGAACTGAAAACAGAGACTTGAAGAGATATTTGTACAATCATGTTTATAGCAGCATTATTCACAATAGTCAAAAGGCGGAAGCAACCTGTGTCCATCAGTAAATGCGTGGATAAATGAAATGTGGTATATCCATAAAATGGAATATTATTCAGCCTTAAAAAGGAAGGAAATTCTGACACATGTTACAACATGGATGAACCTGGAGGACGTTATGCTGAATGAAATAAGCCAGACACAAAAGGACAAATACTGTATGATTCCACTTAAATGAGGCTCCATGAGTCATCACATTTATAGAGACAGAAAGTAGAATGGTGGTTTCCAGGGGTTGGTGGAGGCGGGATATGGAAAGTTAGTGTTTAATGGGTGAAGAGTTTCAACTGGGGAAGATGAGAAAGTTCTGGAGACGGATGGTGGTGATGGTTGCACAACAATGTGAGTATACTAACAGCACTGAAGTGTACACTTAAAAATGGTTAAGATGGTAAATTTTGTGTTATGTATATTTTTAAACACACACAAACAGTGGATGATTGGAAAGATGACTGTGATGACTGTGGATGAGGACAGGCACTGGTCGAGAGGAGGGGGCGAGGGCTGCAGCGAGGGTGCTTCCAGCATTTGTCTGTGACCAGTCCTGATGCTGTGGACAGAGGGGGTTATAAGAGCATCATTATAAGATGGATCCTGTTTCCAGAGGTGTTAAAAAGACGGGAAAATGTACCTTAGAATCAAAGAAAGCTGATCTATGCATTTTTACTAGTGGGCGTGTGTTCTTTTAATGAAATGTTTCTACTTTGCACCAAAATGAATGTATTGTAAATTTAGAATTACTAAAATCTCGAATTATGGTCTGTAGGCAGTGGGTCCCCGCAGGTGTGGGATCTGGGCAGATGGTGGCTTGAGCGTGCTCTGGTGCACCATAGCATTTGCTCATTAGGGTGAAGAATAGCCCCAAATACTTACGAACATTTGCTGTTGTGGTAAGGATGCCCGTCTCTGCACTGCCACAATTGCCGCTACAGCCCTTGTACAAACTCAAGCCGAGCTTGGCAGCAAAGCTGGGTTTTTAATGCTGTGGATTTTAGGTCACCCATTGTGCTGTTTTATCTCAGGATTTAATCACTGGAAACCGTTCTTTACAAAGAGGTTGTGAAATAAACCCTTGCCAAGGCGTGGAGCCTGCGGGGCTTCCTCAAGTCCAGACTTGGGGCTGGCTCCCGACGCACCACCTCTGAATGGAGCTGTGCAGCCATCATTGGTGACCTGTGTGGCCTACAGCGGTCTGTCATTGTGTCGTTGCAGCAACCTGTTAACCTGGAGGGATGTGCAGCACCTGCTGGTGAAGACCTCCAGGCCGGCCCACCTGAAAGCAAGTGACTGGAAAGTCAATGGTGCTGGTCATAAAGGTGCGGCCGCGGCTCTCTATTAAGGGGTAACATGAATTTCTCAAAAAGAATCCCCAAATAACATAAATCATGTGTCACAGAATGAACAGTAGATATCCAGTGATTTAAGAAAAGTATCCTGGAACCTCTCACTGGCATTAAAGAAGAAATCTAAGGTCACTAGAATTCAGGATTCCCTAAACTTCACAACTTTTGCCACATCCAGGGACCACCTGTACCGGTGTTGACGTGATAGTTCTCTTTAAATTGACTTGCTTTTTTTTCCATAAAGAAATATGTTTTAAAAGGAGACTTTATTACATCTAGTTAATCATGAGCTTGATGTGTAGTTATATTTTTTCTAATGCACATTAAAACAAATCCATAATTATTTTGATAAATAATGTTTATGTGCCACCTAAGGGCAACTTGCGGTCTTAGCCCTGAGTAGCTCCATGATTTTGCAACTAGCCCTTAGTTTTCCTCATCTGTACACTGAAGACATTGAGATAGTTATGTAAGTTACTTTCTAACTATAAAACTTCTGTCAGGAAGCCCCCATGTTATAAAAGTAACTCATAGAACAGTGAGATCTCTACCCCAGCACAGCCTGGTGCAGACCCAGGCACCAGGAAATCAACCCATGGTGAGGACTTGTAACCCAGATATTCGGAGCCTCTCAAGGAGGTAATTATAGGACTGTGCCACTGGCTCTGTTTGTCTGGCTTCTTACCAGAGATACTTGAAAAAGATTTACATCCAGCCATGGTATGTGTGGAAGGACTTTTTTTTTTTTTTTCCTTTCCTGAAGCTCAGGTCCAACTATTTCAACACCAAGCCTGATACTACTATATGTAAAATATAGGTCAAGCATTGTTACTGTAAGTTCCAAGGGACATTCCTTTTAATAAGGAGGCCATTGATTAGGCCTAATGCATCTTTGTTTTGCAGGAGTGTTGGTGGTAGTGGTGTGCTGTAACAAGAGCTGACCTACATTTCAATTTTGGCCTAATTAAATAGGAAAACAGATTGTATCTAGTTCTCAACCTTGCGTCTTAAATTAAACTTTGAAACTCTCCTGCCTTGGCCAAAGGAAACATTGGATCGGGCCAGTTCACAAGTACTCACGGTCCCTGCCGCTCTCCCTGAACACCTGGGAATTCAGCAGGGAAAGAAAAGGGCAAAGAGCTGAGTGCGGCTTCGGTTCATTGTGTTTATTGCACGCCGTGGTCGTGTGAACCAAGGGGTCTCTGATTTTGTTCCTCTTGTCTGGTTTAAGATTCAGGGACTGCAGATGCCAACACATCCCTTTAATGTAAGGAAACCTGTTCTCATCTCATGAAAGAAAGTACTAGGCTTCTCCTACTGTGCACCAAAACAGGACTCGTGGGGCCGGCCCAGTGGCGCAAGCGGTTAAGTGCGCGCTCTCTGCAGCCGCGGGCCGGGGTTCGCCGGTTCGGATCCCAGGCGTGCACAGACGCACTGCTTGTCAAGCCATGCTGTGGCGGCGTCCCATATAAAGTGGAGGAAGATGGGCACGGATGTTAGCCCAGGGCCAATCTTCCTCAGCAAAAAAAAAAAGAGGAGGATAGGCAGATGTTAGCACAGGGCTGATCTCACAAAAAAAAAAAAAAAAAAAAGAAACGGGACTCGTTTCCTGGCCCATACTCCTGACCCGAAGGAGTGCAGTTCAGAGATCAGAGTAGAGCAGATGGGATCTGAGAGCAGTCCTCAGAAGGGCCGGTCCTGCAGCCCGGGGCTCTCTGGAGACAGTCCGGGCCCTTCCAGTCCTTGAGTGACAGACTATGCCAGGACCATGGTGGTCCCGAATCAGGTGCCCCACGCGGGAACCGGGCAGAGGGCGGGAGCCCGGCCTTGGTCTGTTCTGGGCGTGCGGGGAGCCGGTCTGAAGGGCCTGTCTTTTCAGTTAGCCATCTCTACGGATTTGGCTTGGTGGACGCAGAAGCCCTGGTCATGGAGGCGAAGAAGTGGACAGCAGTGCCCTCGCAACATGTGTGCATCGCCACCGTAGACAAGAGGCCCAGGTGAGGCTCTGCTCCAGCACTGTGCGGCTTTTCAGGCCCGTCGGTTTGGGCCTGACTCTGCTGTAAGGTATTGCGGGGGAAGTGTTCACACACACATTCCTGCACGTGTTGGCGAGGACACACCTGTGCGTGTGCAGGGTAGTGTGTGTATATGTGTGTCTGCATTTCTCTTACGGATTGTGACACTGGGGAAGGAATTGCTTCTTAACCCACGACCGTGTTGAGGCCTTTTGCTGTTGATTGCGGTTTCCCCTTTTGCAGCAGATGGCTCCATACTAGGGGAATTGGTCCCTTAGCCGGAACCCTCAGCCTCGCGTTGGAAATTCTTACCCATAATATGTCGCATAGCCGACTGGACCAGGGATCTGCCTGGCTCAGCCCTACCTGCCCTGAGAGCCCAAAGTGTGACTCTTTCACCGTGGCAGGAGTGGCAGCATCTGCCCCTTCTCTGTTGCAGGAGGGGTTTATTGTCCATGGCACAGAGCAGCTCTGTGCTGCCTTTGTCTGGACCCCAGTAACCTTCTTAAGGTTTGAGCACTGGGATTTTTTAACAAGCCTCGAGCAGTGTGCTGCCGGAGCCTGGCTTCATCTTTCTTCCCTGGTTAGGACACTCCCAGCGTTGCCTTTTGTAGTAAGTTGTCCTAAATCAGTTACATTTGTTCACTGAAATTTTTATTTAAAAAATAATCAACTGTAAAGAAAATCCGATGGCAAGAACTCTACTCTGTTAAGAGAGGAAATCAGGTTATTCTCCTGAGTCTGCTATTGCAGATATCCTTTTTAAGGAGAAAGGTGTTTCTCTAGGCCTTAATATCTGATGAAGAATGAAATGCATTTCTTTCTAACTATGACTGTTTATTACCCTTGGAGAATGTGTGTTTGAAAAAAGAAATGATGAGGTGATTAAAAGTGATCCTTACATTATCAACAAGTATAGATCACTGTCTTTGAGATCACCTCTTCCTTGAAGGCATCTACCTCTTATAATGTGCTCTTTTGCTATAAAATGTTGAGAAAAGTGTTTCTCAACGTTATGCAACAATGATGCCTGGCATATTGTGGGAATTCAGAAAGTATTTGTTGGGCGAATAGCCATGGAAACATCTTTTGAAAAATTACGTTTCCATCCTGCTGCTAATTGTGAAGACTGACTGCTGGGTGGTCCCTCCAAGGCCTAACAGGCCGGTCGGCCAGCAGGCAAGTCTCAATCTCGCCATTTCTCTAGGGAGCCTTAGACTGTCAAGTTTAGAAGAAAGGGGAGGTTCTCTGAGATAAAGGAGACCTTTGCTTTCTTTTGCTTGGTCTGTTGGAAAATGCCCAACACATGGATGATCGATCTCCAGGTAAGGTGACCTGGGCTCCTGTGAGCTGGGTCCTGCCCACGAGGCTGCTGTCTGACCCGGTGCCGTGTCCAGGGCCCGCAGCTCTTTCCTCCCGCTGGTCTCCCCGTCGGGGCGGCTCCTGAATGAAGCATTCTTCTCCTGCCAGAAATAGTTTTAAGATGGTAGAGTGGTGCCTAGGTGGCGAAGGGTTGTTTTTATTTTTATTTTATTTTGTTTTTTAAGTGAAAGCACAGGGAGTCTAGACAGCGCAGGTTGAGGGAACCAGCCATAACATACAGTGTGACATTGTTCCTGTCCTTTGAGGAAGGAAAGGACTCTGCAGATTCCAACAGAGGGGAAGAATCAGACTTCTGTTTCTAAAGAAAAATCTTCTTTACATTTAGCAGTTTCAGACTCTTTCTAGAATTTTCAGCCAACCCGCTGTCCCAAACCACTGGCTTCACTGCACACTCAATTGTTCCCAAGGACATAAGAGCCTCCAGAGAGAGAGAGAACATGCGCTATTACTGTGTGGAAGGGAGATGCCTCATCACACCTTTGGGCTTTATCTCTTGGCGGAGAGCTCCGGCCTGCCTGTCAGGGTCATTTGAACCAGGGCTGCTGAGCATCCGCAACAGTTAGGGCCAGTTTCCTTCATCAGAGTTCTTGTCTGGCTTTGCCTAAGCTGCTGGGATCCTTTGGCTTGAAAATGAAAAGGACGAGTTCCCACACACCTGTTTGTCGTCTCCCTCCCGCTGCTCCCTCTCCACGTGTGGTTTTTGGTCCAGCTTTCCACCGAGAAATGTCCACTCTCTGGGCATCATTCTGGTTTCTCCATCTCTTGGTCGAATCCTAAGACTCTCAGAATGTCCCAAACTTGGCCCCAGTTGCTTCCCGTGGTGGAGAGCAGGAAGGGAAAGAGAAAGAGCTAGAGAAAGCAAGCATCTCTGTTTGTCTGGCCTTCCCATGCGTGTACCATGCTACCACGTGTGATATGTTTCCCTGCCTTTCCTCTTCAGTAGAAGGGACATCCCACCTAGTGTGGTGAAGGTCGGAGAACTGTGTTCATTGAACACTAAGTATTGGCCTTCTAGAGGAGACTGTGGCCACATCTGCCATTTCTGTAGTAATGCCACCAGTGTTCTGAATTAGAGGGCTCGGGTATTGATGGTCACATACAGGGGCAGGAATGAGGAGCAGTGACATCTCTCTGCCCTCTCCTGCCCCTCAGCTCTGATCTGGCCTTCCTCTCCTGGGATGTGTCACTGTTCAGGGAGACAGTCCTCATGGCCATTACAGGAGGAGTCACTGGACCACCCTGTCAGCAGATCCTGCCTGTGGCTCAAACACTAGCCTTGTGCCCACTGTGCCTTGAATGACTGCTCGGGTGTCTGTTGGTGTCCCTCTGCTGGACTGCTCTGTCCAGTACCACCCATGCCTACACTTGAGTCATGCTCAGGCAGAAAGAAGCAGAAAGGCCCACAGCACAGCACAAGAAAGGCTGCAGTGGAGGGAAGCCAGGCTGTCATTACAGACACGCGAGAAGCGGCCCCACCAGGAGGAAGCTGTTACCGATTCTCTCTAATTTGAAGAAAGGCCATACAGAGACCTCAAGCAGTATATCAACATTTCTAGTCTGGACACTACATCTAGGGACTGTGGAGTTTGAGATTTATCGTGTCTCTGTCTGGATCCCCCTCGTGAGAGAGAATAAGTCCCTACGATCATGCAGAAGGTCAGGGAGCCCAAGAGGAGAGGCTGGAAGAGAGGGGACCACAGGGGCGGGAGCGAGGAATGAGGGGGGCCAGGCCCCCTTGCTCTGAGGCACTGCTAGGTCTCGCTGAGCCGTCTTTTTATAGCCTGTCACTCACCCCACCTCAAAGAAGCCTGAGCCCCCAGAACAGAGGCCATGGTGTCTGACCCACCTCTCCGGCACTCGCGGGGGCCAGAGCACATCATAGACAGCTTTCAGTGAATGCTAAGTCTAAGTGCAAGGGCAAGGGGAAATCACTTGAACTTGACAGGTACTGTTGCGAAAGAGAATGACTCGTTCGAGTCCTTACAGGTGACACCAGATGAAACTATGAGCTGGACCTGGGTCTCTGTTGGGATATTCAAACACATGTAGAAGACGCCTTTGCCTAGTCTTGGGCACAAACGGTTTTAAATCTACTTAGAACGTTTCTTCAATTAAAGGAAGGTAAATAGGATCATGACCAGTGACATCGGCCTCTGCAGAATTATTTAAAAGTCTGTGTGTGTTAGATAGAGAAGGACAAAATTGATACTTTTATAACCTTTCAAAAAGTGAAAAGGAAAATCAAGCTGAGTATAATTCCTATGAATAAGAAAGAGGCCAGCTGTTAAATATCTTCTTTGGTTGACCCTTAGGATTTTTCTAGCCAGCACTTCCCTTGCGTCTTTAAAAACCCAGCTACTGTGAAACAGTTTATGACATCCAGGACTCCCTGCTCTGTGCTGGAAAGACAACAGCAAGAGAGTCGTTTAAAGCAATGAGAACTTACCTACTCGTCTTCGGTTTTAGCAGATTTGGAAAGTTACCATCCATCCAGAGTTTACAGTTTAGTGTGACTTGTCTTTTATTTAAAGAATTCACACACACAAAGATATTTCAATCCTAAAAGCTTTGAATATTAAGGCTATGATGCTTTGAATATTAAGAATCATCTATAGAGCAATCTATTTATAGGTGTTCAAGAATCAAGGATTAACCTGTGGATTAACCACATACTACTTACTCTTTTGGTCTTTCATTAAACCAGACCACGGTAATGGTCATTTATAACGATTCTACTTATAAATAAATCAATCAGTATAATGGATAATAAGATAATGGATAATGATCATCAGGCACTTACTCTGCATCAGGTGTTGTTCTAAGCACTTTGTGTGTGTTCATTCATTCAGAATCCCCAACAACAGTGTGAAGTTGGGAATTATTTTTATCCCTATTTTAGGGATGAAGAAACTGAGGCACAAAGGAGTTAACAGCCCGGGGCTGAGCTGCTGCCCCAGGCTGCCTGTTTCCAGAGTCCACCTTGCCTCTCTGGGATGAGCACATCACAGGACCTCAGGTCATACTGAACAAGTAGAGTGACCTGCACATTACCCAGAAGAGACCTTTCCTTCCTTTCCTCTGTGTCCCCAGCCTGCTGGGCACACTGGCCCCGAGGATGGGAAAGCACCTTGGCCCTGCTACCTGGAGGCTCCTCCAGCAAGCAGGTGAGGCCACATGGCCACCACGTCCTGATGGAGTACCTGTGCGGCTGGGACCCACGTCGGCCCGACTCCAGAACCCTGCTGTGCTGCAGCACACAGCCTGGTTTCACATCTTTGTAGAAAGCTAAAAGCCCCTCTTTCCTTTGGGCTCTCTCTGTCCTGTGCATGTTCCCCCCACATCCCACCCAGCACCTCCCTCCAGGCATCTAACTCCTGAGCACTCCTGGGTACTGTATGAGGCCCTTCTGGTTTCTTCTGTCACGTCATTCTTATACAGGGCATGCCTGGGTGTCCTAAGAGAACTTGTGGGGTGCTCTGCAGTCCTGCCCTGGGGGTAACCATACCTGGGCCCATGACATTTGTTCCTGATGTCCCTTCAGACATGGCGAACTTGAGTAAGCTATCTGTTTTCCAGCAGCCTTTGCCCTTCCTAGCGTATTTTTTTGACACAAACCTGTTTTCCCCAGATTGTAAATGCGGCTTACTTCTAAAATTAGTATTTGAGTTTGAACACTACAGTCAATTCTCGTTATTCATAGTAGTCATGTTCTATGAAGTCATCACAAACCCTGAATTTGCAAAAACAGAACCATCACTTCCAGGAGAAATACAGGATTAGGTTCCCATGAGCCTCTGGTCACAACATTTTCATCAACTGATAACACAGAACCTTGTATTTTATGGGTTTCTGTTTAAAGATACCTTATTTGATCCATTAACTTCGAACTCACGGTCAACAGCACTATAACTCTGCCTGCATGAAGCTCATCTAGCACACGTGTATTCTCTGTAGGGCACCTTGCAGCCTCCCTGCACTGGACCCCAGACAGCACGACGCTTGGGGGCCATTTTAAATAGCAAAACCACCAATGAAAAACACAAAATGTGAAAAACGTGGCACTAAATAGACTACCAAAAGGATACTTGTTTACAGTATGAGCTCAAACAAGAAGGCAGAGTGTCGCCTTGTTCAGCCTCAGCTCAGAACATGTATATCAGGCAACTCACATATTCTGCTGCTCTGCGTGTTTCTGCAAACGATCACAAATGCACCACAAGTATTGATTTTGGGGTTACAAAAATATGTTAGTGAGTAGGTGAATTGCAAATATGGAGTCATGAATAAGGAGGATTGACGGTATATTTTATTGTCTTTATTATTCCCGATCAGATTGAATCTTAGAATGTTAGAATTGGAAGGAATGTTTAAAGCCAGCTAATTCAGCCCCCTCAGTTCACATAGAAGAAAAATATATACTATAAACTTAATTGTTATATTAAAGAACTGTATAGCCCAATTAATCATGGACAGCATTGTCTAAATTAATGTACTAGATTAGCCTCTTTTTTTTTTTGAGTTAAATTTTATTTCCAGCCTAAATGATGTGCTATGGTGGATAATCAAAAGTAATTTCATCTAAGGAAAATTCTAAATATGAACTAATATGAGTAAGAAAATACCCAGAATCTGTCTTCCTCCAACCCTAATGACCATCCTCTCAAGAACGTTCATCCAAGAACATAGATCTAAGAAGTGACTGAGAAGCTTCTTGCTCTCCCCACACAGCTCTCTCTGTGCCCTCCAAAAGACCAAGTTGTTTTCCTACAGTTTAATTTAACGAATCTGTCCCAACTAACCCTTCTTGTTACCCTTTAGGAGGTCGGTGAAAGGGTTTCCTGGTTGACCTTCCCTTGTAGGTCCTTGGTTCTGCAGCAGCCTCTTCTCCCCGAGACAGATGCCAAATACAACAGAGAGAAAGGCGCTGCTGCCTTCCGATTCTCAGCCTGATCTCAGAATTGTCTAATGAGGACCTTGCCCGCAGCCCTGCAGCTTGGGAGAGCTGTATTGCCCTGGAGGTGCTCTGTGCCAGGGCACAGGTCAGCCCTTGGAGCTGAGCTGAAGAGAGGTCTGCAAGGTGGGAGTGAGAAATCTTGACCCGTAGTAGCTGCCCAGCTAGGGCAGAAAGACAGGTGGAGTGGTGGAGTGTTTCCCCCACCACTGACCCGTGGCCACTGACCCTCCGCTTTCCCTGCCGCTTGGTTTACTTGAGGATTTTAATCTTTGGCTCCCAGTGTTATTCTGATGTCATAAGATTCTAAGTGTTGTAATTTGGCGAGTGCGTTGAATAAGCGAATTGGGAACTTATTTCTACATCTTTACAAGATATTAGATGGTATTGCCCTGGAGGAAACTAGAAGGAGGCCCAAGTAGTGGTCTGGAGGCACCAGGAAGTGATGAAGCTGCTGGTTGGTAACCCTCCGCCCCTCAGGAGAAGGGAGCTGCTAAAGGGACATTGGGATGAAAGAACATCTGGAGGATCAGTAATTAAGTCTGAAATGTGGCTCAACGGGAAGTGACAAGCCTCTGTCCTCAGAGACCTTTTCAAAGTAGGGCAGTCTCCACAGCTTAGTATCACTGGGTCTGGAAGTAGGTCTTGTGGGGTCTTTTAACTCCTTGGGTTCCTTTAGGGTCCTAGGTGGGCTTTGTGTACACAGATGACAGTTCCAGAGTTTAATAGTCGAGGAACATTTTTAGTTATCTTGGGAACCTAAAGTTCTTTCTATATCTATTTTCACAAATAAAGTACAACTTAGCTGTGTTCGTATGACAGAGATAATCCCTGCACTTTGTTTAACCTAAAAAAATAAATTGCTTTGCTGTTGATTTGCATTTTCCATGTTATCTTGGAAATAACCGTAGGGTGGGAAGTAACTTCTGGTTTTTTCATTGGCAGTGTCCCTTTCTGCCTTGGAGGTAATCCTTACCAAGCAATGGCTTCTCATGTTTGCCTTCCCCACTTCTACTTGGAGTTTCTATCTGAAATACAGAAAAATTTCAGCTCAACTATTCGTGAAACATTTCCAAGCCACCACCACTCCCTTTTGTTAAGGAAATTAAAAAGCCTGCTGATTTGGGATGTTGGGATGTTTGTTTCAATAAAGGCAACAGAAATGAAATGTGGGGAGGGCTAACTGCACTTGAGGAGGATAACAATTCGCTGACCTTGAGTGGCTGTCCTGGGCTCCCCACCTCCCCTAGAACTTGCAGAAATGGGGAGGCCTGGTGGCCATAACAGTGAGCTTTCACAGTTAGAGATTCTGGTAAAAACTAATTGTTACATTGAGCCTCATTCCCCGGAGGCAGAGCTCCTAGCCCCCAGGTGAGGGTAATGTCTTAGCTTTGGAAACCTAACCAATCTAGGCCTTTAACGTAGCTTAAAACAGCATCTGAAGGAGCTGTGTGTGCCCGCCCCAGCCAGCCACCCTGCAGGTAGCAGCAAAGGGCCCCTGTGCGTCGGACCCAGCCATCCCTTCTGACCTCAGGGAGCCTAGCAGCTGAGTCCCTTAGCAGGAGTGAGAACGTCAAATGCAAGAGGCTTCCGTGATCTCATTGAGTATTAAACACTCCTTGAGATGCATTTTTCTCTAGGTGTTGACACTATGGGCTGGGCAGGGGGAGGCGGCAGGTGAGGGTGGGGTTTGGTTGCAATTTTGCTGACTCTGTTCCTGTTCCCTCAAATCCTGCACCTTGTCATTAGGATTAAGGTTTCCTCACTGGGATTCCAGGTCTAATTCTAGGGCAGAATGATTGCTGCACCTCTCACTTGGCAAATGGTGCTGGGAGGGGACAGTTTTACAAGCTTTGTTATGCCTTTTGTTTCTGCTTCACCCTTATCTTGCTACTCAGCCCAGGAGAAGTGTTAGGAGTTGGAAAGTGTAGGGTTATTTCTGGGAGCCAGGTTTAGTGAGTCTTCACATATAGGAGTCCGCTCTCTCAACACACCCACTTGTTGCC
The DNA here is from genome assembly GCF_020826845.1 of Diceros bicornis minor. Lineage (NCBI taxonomy): Eukaryota > Metazoa > Chordata > Mammalia > Perissodactyla > Rhinocerotidae > Diceros > Diceros bicornis. The sequence continues at coordinate 80,287,744 of NC_080744.1, forward strand.
ATCTTAGTGCAGGGGTGTAGGGGAATAATTTACCTGGAGATATCTATGGGCCTGGCAGGGCTGGAACTCTCTGGAACTTTCTGTCCTGCCCTGCATCTGCCACACTGGGGGCCTACTGACTGGTAAACGCAGACAGTGAAACTCAGGAGAAGGCAATGAAAGAAGTTAGCATCTCTAAATCAACTTATGATGTATGCAAATCATGTTTTCAAATATTTACAGAGTCTCTGAGGGACTTACATCACTGTTTATAACTGTTTTGATTGTTTTTTTATGACTCAGGCCCAGTAGAGCCAAGCTATGTAATTCCTGAGAGATGCTGAGCCTACGCTCCCAGCCTCCCCTCCTGAGAGGAAAGTCGGGGAGTAATGGGAAAAGTGCTCCCCTTCATAAACCAAGCACTGGCCAAGCAGTGGGGAATTATTAATGTGCTGCTGGGCAGCGGGTGGGTCTTTCTTCAGTTTACAGATCATCGTGGGGAGCCATGGTGTGTAGGTGGAGTGGCCCAGCCCAGCTCGAGACGGTGTCCGGAGGCAGGCTTTGTGCCTGCTTCGTCTGGGGAGTGCGTTTGAAAATTCTAGCAGAACTGACTTGTGAATGATTGGGGCTTGTGCTTGTCTTCAGATTCCGTCCCGTGTGGTAAAAATTCCCTGAGTCTGTCAAGAGAACAGTCATCCATTCCCATCACAGGGCAGGAGAGGGAGGGGTCCCCAGTCTTCATGCAGGACAGTCGGGAGCAGACTAGCTCCTGTCCATCTTCCGTGACTGTGGTCCGGTCACTACGGCCTTGACCAGTGTGTTCAGCACAAGAGACCAGCTCTGGCCCTGGGTCTCTTTTCCTTCTCTTCTTTCCCGGTGAATTGAACGGGAGTATGGGCCCACGCAAGCATCTTTGCAGGGCAGTGTGGCACAGAGGTGTGGCAGGGGATTCTGGATCCTCAGACCCCAGCTCTGCCTCTCATGAGCTGTGTGACCTTGGGTGTGGTCCTTGACCTCCTTCTGGATTAAATGGGTCAATCCTTGTAAATTCTCAGACCACTGCCCAGTGCCCGGCATGCAGTCAACTCAGGCAGTGTTTGCTGTTGTATTATTCAGCATCATGACTTATATTTTCAAGGCCAGTCTTTGAAACAAAGTGGTGGAGTTTTAAAGCCTTGCAGACCCCAGACAGGTGAAGAAATGAGCTAGCCAAAGGCTACTTAGAGGGAAGCCGCCTCCTGGGCACCGAGGGGCCCATCCCTGTGGTAGCTGAATTTCCAAAGAAGCCATTCTTTAAATCTCTCTAAGCAAATTCCAGAACGATAAATGTCTGCTGGGCAGGAGATATAACTTCAGTAGAGCATCTGAGAGTGGGGACCATAGCTGGCCTGCAGGGTCCCTGGCACAGGGTCTCTACCATGCCAGGGAACGCCTGAATCCATCCCCCTTGTGTGCGACTTAGTGCTTCGGGTGCTGAGTACCGAGTTCCTCCCTCCTCTTCCAGGAGCATCCCTGTGGTGCAGACACTACGGACCACCGCCCTGACCGCTGCCTGCGCAGACCACTCGGACCAGCGTGTGGGCTACCTGGAGCACGTGGTGGCTCGTATCTCTATCTCCCACCCGCGCCGAGGAGACCTCCAGATCCACCTGATTTCTCCCTCGGGAACCAAGTCTCAACTTTTGGCAAAGAGGTAAGGCCAGGCTGGCCGAGTGGGGCTGGGGCTCACCACGAGGGCCCGTCCAGCCCAAGGGCACAGTGTCCCTGCAAGGCACCCTGACACGTTGGGGGTCTCGCTGGTTGTGCCTACAGCTTCTTCTTGGAGACACTCACGTGTAGACCCTACAAACCTGAGAAATAGCCTTCTGAAATCTGGCCTTCAAAATCGCCTTGGAAAACTTGTTTCCAATCATTTGTATCATATTCATTCGACATTATAAGTGAGAGCTTGTATCAGAGAAGACTCTTTTGTCTCCCAAAGCTTCTACCCAGTCTCCAGTTGTGGGTTGTGCTTTAGAACTTGTGCCGTGGCAGGAGCCTCTGCTCTGTGGGAGACAGGCTTGCGTGGGGTGCTTAGAGGCTGCTCTCTGTGGCGTTCTCACCCACATGCTTGCAAGGGTCCCCCATTTGGCCAAAGCACTCAGAAACAGGCTCTGAACTCTGGAGCTTGGTGCACAGTTTGTGGAAGGCTGCGGGATAGCCATTCAACAAACTTAGAAACAAGGAAAAGTGCTTTGATGCATCTATGTGACTTGCAGGTAGTTAGAATGAACGGATTTGTGGGAGCTTGGGGAAGGCTGGGGCGGACAGGGCTCCTTTTGGCTCCTTCTGGCTAAGAGGCAGAGGGAGAAAAGGTTTCACGGACAAATCAGCATTTCCAGCTTCTCTTGAAAAACGGAACTAGCAGTCATGCCCCCAACTCCTCAGGAAGCACCCCAAGACTGCCCTGTCCACTGGGCTGCAGCCCCCATCCCTGCTTGCTCACACTGGGCCCCCTTAACTCCTTTAGTTGCCTGCCTGGAGTTGCAACCCTCATTTGGGCTGTAGGATTCAGAAATGGGGGTTGAGTGAAAGCCTCCACACAGGACCAGGCGGGAGGTGCCCTTTTTCTTAACCGCCCCCCCCTTCCCGCCTGCTTCACATAGACAGAGAGTGACTGCAGCTGTGAAAGGCAGATGTGGCCTTTGTCTAAAGGAGTGGGGAGCTGTGCTGTGTCCTCCACACCTCTGCTTGGCCGCTTGGTCTCTCTGTGGCCTGCAGATGGGGCAGTGGGCGGCAAGCTGTGGGCCCAGCATCGGGTTTGTCCTCCATGCGCTGGAACCGACCCTGAGATCAGATCCTGGCTTCACGGGTTCCGTGGGCTTGGCTACCAAGCTCCGCCGCACCAGGTTCCACCCTCATAGCACAAGAGTGACATAGGGCATCTCTCCTTCCTGCATGTAGGCCCTGACCACACTCTGCCTGTGCGTGCAGGAGACCAGCATGGGCATGAGCATTTTGAGGGTGCCAGCTGGCAAGCTGCAGCCTTATGCTATTTTGCAACCAGAGTTGTTTTTAGAAGAAGTAGTAGTAGTAGTAGTAGTAGTATTGGAAATTTTAGAGAATTCATCTAAAAGTTCAAATTTCTAGTGTTTCTTGAAATAGTGGAAGCTCTTCGATACTGGGCCCATGTTCCCTGTGCAAACACTAGACTGGCACTGGGCAGATGGTCTGGTCGGCTTCAGTGCGCCCCAAGTCCCTGTCCTTGCACCAGCACCGAGGCCAGGCACGGGTTCTGCTCTCTGGGCTCTCGTGAAGTCACCTCACTGGAGCCCCCGTTTGCTCCAGGATGGACACCTGGCAGCATCCAAGTTGGTGACTCCTGAATCTGAGGTAGGAGCCGGCTGCAGCCATCAAATGGTGGCCTATATTGACCAAGAGCCATGGTGAGGCCTAGGGGCTGGGGCAGGCAGGCTAGTGGGCAGCAGTGACCTGCAAGGACTGATGTGGGCTTTGGAGCCTAGAGACTTGAGCTTACACCTCAGTTCCTTCACTTCCTAGCTGGGAACCCACCAGATGGCCACTTCTCCTCACCTCTGGAAATGTCATTTTACTCCACTGTCACAACTAGGAATGTTATAAGAACTGAATGTGGTAATATGGATGACTGTGCTTGGCACAGTCCCCAGCACAGGCTGCCCTTCCTGTCCTGCTTATATCCGTCTACCTGACCTGCAAGAACCTTCCAGCACCCCAGCATCCCCTGCACTCCCCACACTCTGTTTTTTGTTTTCTTTTGTTTTTTTTGGTGAGGAATATTAGCCCTGAGCTAATATCTGTTGCCAATCCTCCTCTTTTTACTGAGGAAGATTGGCCCTGGGCTAACATCCGTGCCCATCTTCCTCTACTTTATACGTGGGACACCTGCCACAGCATGGCTTGACAGGCGGTGTGTAGGTCCGCGCCTGGGATCTGAACCTGCGAGCCCTGGGCCACCGAAGCAGAGTGCGCGAACTTAACCACTACGCCACCAGGCCACACACCCCCGCCGCCCCCACACACACACACTGTTTTTTCCCTTCTAACTTCCGTCCTTCTGCTCAGCTCAATGTTTGAGCCCCTGGGATATAGAGAGCGGGTCCTGCGGGGTCGTATGGCTCGTTCCTACCCGTTTGCTAGGCAGAGATGTACCTGTGCAGCCAGGCACTTTAGACCCACCCTGAGGCCACTTGGCAGTCATCTGAGTCTTGGGAATTTATTTTTTTTCCAAGGCACTGATTGTGTGACTGTATAGAGAGTTTGTGTTTTAGGATCTATTACCTTCTACTGTATTTCACATCTTGCTTAATTCGGCAGCTTTTTCAGGTTGCTAGATTTTTCTCACTGAGTAATTGACATTCGTAAGTACTTCAGCCCTTAACAGACAGTTCGTCTTTGTTCTGTCCCCAGTGCACTGGATTCAGTCTGGCATCGTGCGTGAAAGTCAGCCTCGACCTTTGCAGTTTTTTAGAAGAAAGTACAGGATATTCCCCTCCCCCCACTGTTCTCCATGCAAAGAGTATTCCCTTGATAAACATGTTTATATATTGGATGTTCAGAAAACCCCCAAATCAGGAATCAAATCTTACATCACACAAAACCTATATATCTGGATTTCTGATGAACAATAAGGAGCCCCTATGTTAAAAAATTGTTGTTCCAAAATAGAGATAGAAAGTTAGATTGGGAAGGAAGAGTGAGAGAGAAGAATCTGGAATTGTTTCTTCCAAAGAAAGAAGACTGAAAGGGGCACTGGGTGCTGGAAGAGGGGGTGCCCATGAGCTGGTTACTGTTTCTCCTTGAATGAGGCATGAGCCCATGGCCCAGTCGGGACAGACCTTCCAGTCTGGAAGGACCAAGAGAGGCTCACCAGAACCGGCAGGGGTGGCTGGCCATAGGGGGAGCTCCTCCTGCTCTCCCCACACTGCACCGGGGGGGCGTCCTGCCCACACTGGAAGACAACCAGTCCTGTTACGTCATCTCCCCCAATGCAACTTTGAAACCCTAGAGACAGCACTTTTCCTACAAGTTTGAGTAGTTGTACATTTTTCCTTATTTGTGTCTTTTGGAGTATAGCACTCAAGAGCTGGCTCTAAAACAAATGTGAAAGTTTCGTTCATTCCACACACAGTGTTTTAGAAAGGCTTCCTTTGTGATGCCCATGGAGCTTCAGTGGAAGGGTCACGTGGCCCAGCCTCTGCCGGTTTTTATACCTCCAGGCGCTGGGGTCATGGGCTCTGTAGGACGCCTCCTGGGGTGGGAAGGGACCAACACCTTCTGAAGGAACGTGGGGGTTGGGGACATACATCAGTGACCTCGTAAACACCTGCTGGTGATGGAAGGAATGAGGACAGGAGTCAGAATGCCCTTGAGCGAGTCCCAGCTCAGCAGGTTACTGGCAGTTGGACCTGCTGCAAATCACTATGTCTAGGATCTCTCGTCTGTGAATTAGGGTGAAAGAGAGGAGACCACCACTGACCAAGTCCCTGTCTTACTTTAGGCGCCACCTGTGAGGCCTGCCTGCCTGCCTCCCTTTCAGAATATTTGGGAGACCCAATGAGATAATGGAGGTGAACCTGCTGTGCAGGGCTATTTTGTAAAACAAGGTTTGAAAGCAGTCAACATTTTACCTGCAGCTTCTCATCAGCTGAGGGCCAGGCCCCTTCTGCCTTTGGGGTGCGCTTTAGCCAATTACAGTCACCTAAGGAGGAATTCCCAGGCAGGCTGGCCCCCGGCCCAACACCCCTTTCAGGACCTTCGAGTTCTGACCCCATGTCTTCAATCGCAGATTGCTGGATCATTCCAACGAAGGGTTTACAAACTGGGAATTCATGACTGTGCACTGTTGGGGAGAGAAGGCTGAGGGGGAATGGACCTTGGAAATCCAAGACATACCGTCCCAGGTCCGCAACCCGGAGAAGCAAGGTCAGTGGCTCTCGGAGATTTCATGATCGCTTTTGTATTTCAACCCTTTTGTTAACTCTAGACTTTTATTTAACTACAGTGTTTCTGGTCATTCTTTTTTTTTTTTAATGGAGATAAAATTCAGATAATACAAACTTCATCGTTTTAATCATTTTAAAGTGTATAGTTAAATGGCTTTTAGTACATTCACAATGTTGTGCAACCATCACCACTATCTAATTCCAGAACTTTTTCATCACTCCAAAGGGATACCCCACACCCATTAAGCCATCACTCCCCATTCTCCCCTCCTGGCCCTTAGCAATCTCTAATCTACTTTCTGTCTCTATGGATTTGCCTCTTCTGGACATTTCATATAAATAGAATCATACAGTACGTGACCTTTTGTGTCTGGCTTCTTTTGCTTAGCATAATGTTTTCAAGGTTAATCCATATTGTAGCATGTATCAGTACTTCATTCCTTTTTATGACTAAACTCTATTCCATTGTATCGCTGTATCACGTTTTGTTTATCCATTCATCAATTGGTGGGCAGCTGGGTTGTTTCTACTTAATGGCTATTATGAATAATGCTGCTTTGAACATCCATGTACAAGTTTTTATGTGGACATATGTTTTCAGTTCTTTTGAATGTATGCCTATGAGTGGAATTGCTGGGTCATATGGTAATTCTATGTTTAACTTTTTGAGGAACTAACAAGCTGTTTTCCACAGTGGCTAGACCATTTTACATTCCTACCAGCAATATATGAGGATTTTAAGTTCTCTATATCCTCCTCAATACTTGTTTCATTATTTCCATTTTTTTTAATAATAGCCATCCTAGTGAGTGTGAAGTGGTATCTCATTGTGGTTTTGATTTGCATTTCTCTAATGACCAGTGATGCTGAGCATCTTTTCATGTGCTTATTGGCCATTTTTTTTGTGTGTGTGTGAGGAAGACCAGCCCTGAGCTAACATCTGATACCAATCCTCCTCTTTTTTGCTGAGGAAGACTGGCTCTGGGCTAACATCTGTGTCCATCTTCCTCTACTTTATATGGGATGCCGCCACAGCATGGCTTAACAGGCGGTGGGTCAGTGCGCCCCTGGGATCCGAACCGGTGAACCCCGGGCCGCCACAGGGGAGCACGCGCATTTAACCGCTTGCGCCACCGGGCTGGCCACTGCTTTTTGGTCATTTTTATATCTTCTTTAGAGAAATGTCTCTTCAAGTCTTTTGTCCATTTTAAAATTGGGTTGTTTGTCTTTTATTATTGAGTTGTAAGAGTTCTTTAAATATTCTGGATACTAGCTCCTTATCAGGTATAGATTTACAAATTTTTTCTCCCGTTCTGTGGTTGGTCTTTCACTTTATTGATAATGCCCTTTGATGCACAAAAGTTTTTAATTTTGATGAGATTCAGTTTATTTTTTTATTGCTTGTGCTTTTAGTGTCATAAATAAGAAACCACCGCCTAATCTGAGGTCATAAAGATTGAAACCTATGTTTTCTTCTAAGAGTTTTATAGCTTTAGCTCTTATGCTTAGGACTTTGATCCATTTTGAATTAATTTTTGTTTATAGTGGAAGTTAAGGGTCCAAATTCATTCTTTTGCATATGGCGATCCAGTAGTCCCAGCACTATTTGTTAGAAAGACTGTTCTTTCCCCCATTGAATAATTTTGGCACCTTTGTCAAAAATCAACTGGCCATACATGTGTGAGTTTATTTCTGAACTTCAAATCTGTTCCATTGGTCTGTGTATCTGTCTCTAGGCCAATATCACGCTGTTTTGGCTACTGTAGCTTGGTAGTAAGTTTTGAAATTGGGAACTGTGAATCCTTCAACTTCGTTCCTCTTTTTCAAGATTGCTTTGGCTAGCCTGAGTCCTTGCAATTCCAAATGCAATTAGGATCAGCTTGTCAATTTCCAAAAAAAGGTAGTTGGAATTTGATAGGGATTTCACTGAATCTGTGGGTCACTTTGAGGAGTATTACCATCTTAACAGTATTGAGTTTTCCAATTCATGAACGTCTTTCCATTTATTTAGATCTTCTTTAGTTTCTTTCAGCAATGTTTTGTAGTATTCAGTCTACATCTTGTACGTCCTTGACTAAATTTGTTACTAAGTAGTTTATTCTTTTTGATACTATTGTAAATGGAATGGTTTTCTTAATTTTGTTTTTGGATTATTTCTCTGGTAGTTTTTTCACCCTTGTATAACTCTCCTTACAGTTAATAATCATTTATTTAATCAATCTTTATTAAATTCCTGCTATGGGCCAGGCACTGATCTAGGTCATCAGAGTATACCAGGAAAGAAAATGAGAATAATCATTACGACTTATCCTGTAGTCACCCACGAAGGTCTTTACAGTCTTCCCATTGCTCTCTCTGTCAGATTCGTGGTAAGGTACAGGGACTACGCTCCAGTCCTGCTTTTCTGTGGAGGAGTTTCCCTGAGGTTTGCTTTCACTGTTCTGTTCTCTGCAGCCTGCTTATTAGTCACCCTAGAACCTTCCCCTGCCCTGGTCCTTTTCTGATGTTCCTTGAAACACAGTTTCGGGGGATTTTGTTTTACCAAGAAGAGAAGAGCATTGACTTGCCTTATGCAGAAAATAGATGGCAAATGATCAAGTTATCTACAAAGTTCCCCCGCCCCGCTAAAATCACTTTCTTTCTGCCTTTAAAATAATAAGTAACTGGGGCCAGCCCGGTTACATAGCCGTTAAGTGCGCACGCTCTGCTTCGGCAGCCCGAGAGTTCGCAGGTTGGGATCCCGGGCGCGCACCGAGGCACCGCTTGTCAAGCCATGCTATGGCGGTGTCCCACATAAAGTAGAGGAAAATGGGCACGGATGTCAGCCTAGAGCCAATCTTCCTCAGCAAAAAGAGGAGGCTTGCCATTGAATGTTAGCTCAGGGCTGGTCTTCCTCACAAAAAATAAAAAAGGCAAATAAAATAATAAGTAACAATTATGGAAAAATGTTACTGTAAAAGAGGCTAAAAATACAGAAAAGTAAAATTTTAAATCACTTGAAATTCACGTATTTTAAAAGTAGAAGCTCCTAAATTCTTCTTTTAAAAGCCCCAAAGTGTACTGGTCTACTATTAACAGTTGAGGGTCGACTTCTCACGCCAGCTGCATCGTCTGGAGCGCCCCCTGCTCCCCGGGCACAAGACAGAGTTCCAGCGCCAGCCGCAGTGCTGCTTGCCTGGGAGGCCTGTGCTCCTGAGGCTGGTGGCTGCAGCCACATGGATGGACGCATCCGTGGAGCTGTGCATCCACAGGGCACAACTTGTCTGTCTGAAGCCGAGGCCCATGTCTGCAGTGAAGAGCATGCACATCTTCATGACTCTGGCAGATGTTTACGCTTTTAAGAACTTTGCAAGTCAGGGTCCCTGCTGGACCTCAGTGTCCTCGGCTGTGAGATAGAACTGAGGTAGATGTTCCCTGAGGCCTAACGGAGGAAGCGCCTCTCTCTGCAGCAGTGGCCCCTGTGGCATGTCCACGTTCTGGGAGGGGCCTTGCTGTCCTCAAGTTACCCCTTCTCTCTCTTTAGCCTGCCCAGAACCCAAATCCTCCTCTAGATCCAGCTGGAGACGTCCTCCTCCTGCAAGGGTAGGGTGGGTGGGGAGACGGGGGCACCTAGGAGATCCCCTGACCCCTTAGACCCTTGCTTCCCCTGGGAGTTTTGTCAACATGCAGGTGCTAATGTTGTGTGTCCAGTTGTGCCCGAGATCCTGCAAGACCAGATTGTGCTGCCGGGCTTGTAGGCCATCGTAAGGATCAGGGGGAAGCCCCTGGGGGATTTTAAGCAGAGGAAAGAGATGATCTGAACTTCTATGTTAATAGGTACACTCTGACAGCTTGGTTAGAATAGACTGAAGTGTGGTTGGAGTGGGGTAGAGAAACAGAGAGAGGGCGGCCAGTTAGGAGGTCATTAGAACATGAGATGAAGGTGACTCAGACTAGGTGGTAGCAGTGGAGGTATTCGAAGCAGCCAGGTTCTGAAAGAAGAGTCGAGAGGATTTGCCAACAGATCAGATGTGGGCTATGAGAGAAGAGAGGGGGCATCAGTGACTCCAGGGGTCTTTATTTCCTGCAGTGGAAGAATGGAGTTGCAATTTCCTAGATCGGGAACATTGCAGAGGGAGCAGGTGCTGGAGAGAAGATCAGGAGCTCAGTTTGGGGTGGGTTAAACTGAAGATGCATATGACCAACCCAGGTAGAGATGTGTACCTGGAGGTCAGGGGGCAGGTCTGGGCTGGAAAGCTACGTTTAAGTGTTGTCAGCAAATAGCTGGTATTGAAAGCCGGGAGTGTGGACAAGCTGAGGCAGGGGGTGAGTGGGAACACCCTGGGGCTCCGCCGAGTGTAGGCGCTGGGAGGAAGCTAACCACATTGTAATGATCCCACAAGCGCAGGTATTGAGCTTTGGGGTTGCTTTAGGGCACAGCACAGAATTGTGTGCCATGCACCTCCCCACACCCCTTCCTGCCCCCTCGGCTCCCTGTCTTCTGCCAGCTCTGCCTTTGTTGTCATGCTGACGTTTGCTCTCTGGAGCTTGTCTTCAGGCTCCTCCGTGTCCTCACTGCCTCCTGCTGTGTGGTTCATCACAGGTGCACAGTGGATGTTTGGTGAATGAACGAGTACAGTTGGAACCTTTTGTGACCACCATGTGACCAGATGCTCTGCGTGCTGCAGAGAACACAGGCACAGTGGATGTAAGGGATATTTCCTGAGGGTGGCCTCGAGTTAAGTCCTGAAACAGGCCAGTGTCCATCACTGGGCATGGTTAGAATCTGGGTCTTTGGCTGGTTGAGATGGGAACAGAATAAACATCTACTTGTGTCTTTTAGCTCTGACCTTCTGTGACTTATTGGGATTTGGGGGACTGGGACACATTCTCCGGTGTTGTCACAGAGAGTCTGCACATTCCTGCAGTGGCTTCTGGGGTCAGTTCATTTGCACAAGCTTTACCCTGTAGAGAGCTGCCACTCCTGAGCTGGGCTTTGCAGAAACGAATGCAGGCAGGTGGTCTGCCACGAATGACATACCACATACAAGCCCTTCCTTCTGTGTGTGCCCAGGACAGATTCCTCTCCCTCAGCCACATGCTCAGCATATCCAGGCATTAGCGCTTCCTCCCCAAGCCCAGCTGGAGTCAGCATTGGTTCCATTAGCATCTCTCCACAGTGGAGGTGGGGAAGGAGGGAGGAAAAATAGTAAGAACCACCTTACAACCAGTCTGCCTTTCAAAGCAGTGTGATCCCCAACACGATGTTCAGGACAGTCTGGTGGTGTCTGTTGGGAAGCTCAGCCTGGGCAGGCGACACCAGATGCCCGAGGTTTCCCACAGACTCCAGGGTTCCAGAGAAATGTGCCTGGGATCTGCCCTGCCAGCAGTCAGTGCCAAGGGTGTGATTGATCCAGTGGGCATGTCTTTCCCTCCCCCTTGGTCTGGTCAGAGTGGCCTGTAAGTACCAGGAATAATGCAACAAACACAAAGACACAGCTGCCAGAAAGAGCAGCACGGTTCTCATTTCTCTACAGAGATTCCGAGAAGCTATTCTTGGAGTGAGGTGTTGCATTTCTGTGCTTTTCATTCCAGTCTCCCTCAAATCTCTGCAATTTAATTGCTTTAAAAAAAAACCAACTCAGTTCCAACGGTGTGCTGTGCAAAAGTACTTTAAAATCTCAGCTAAGACCTGGGTTTATTAAGTAATTAAGTCATCTGAATGATATGCTAGCTCAAATAATACTCACGTCCTGTCAGATCAAACTTGGTTTATGTCATTAATTTTAAAACTATATTTTAAAAACTGAGGAGCAGTTAAGTCCTCCATTTTCCTTTTCAGTTCCTAGGCCAAGGGAAGGCTGTCTTCTCTGAGGATCACTCTCCTCTGGGAGACAAGTTAGGAAAGGAATTGAGTGTAAATCCTGCCTCACAGCTGTGTTGCATTTGCCAGTGGCTTTTCATTCATTCCTGTGTTCAGCACGCCTTTATTAAACTCTAATTAGTACCAGATCTGGGGACACTAGGACCTTGCCCTCACTGGGAAGCAGGCTGAGGCCCAGGTGTGGGAGAGTGGGCGCAGGTAGAGAGCCCAGCATCCAGAGTGGGTGGGCGAGCCGAGCCCCCCCAGGCCACACCAGCTGCCATACAGAGAGCTGCCAAGGCGTGAGACAGGAGCTGGTGATGGTGCAGTCAGAGCAGAGCAAGGGTCCTGTCCTGGAAAACGTCATTCAGAGAAGTATGGCAGCATTTTAGAAAGTTTCCATCTAGAATTAGCTCAGCATTGTGAGTTTGGTACCGAATACAGGAAGTTTCAGTTCTCTGGGAATTGTGTGTGCTTCATACCTCCTGCATCTGACATGGGACAGGCCTGGGGTCAGAGCCTCCTGCCTCCACTTCTCCTGAATCCCTGGTGTCTTAGTTCAGGCTGCTATACCAAAGGGCTATAGACCGGGTGGTTTAGACACAACAGACATTCCTCACGGTTCTGAAGGCTGGAAGTCCGAGGTCAGGCTGCCAGCATGGTTGGGTTCTGGTGAGGACTCTCCTCCTGGTTGTAGATGGCCATCTTCTGCTTGTATCCTCACATGGCAGAAAGAGAGTAAGCTAGCTTTCTGCAGTCTCTCTTATAAGGGCACTAATCCCATTCATGAAAGTGGAGTCCTCCCAAAGGCCCCACCTCCTAATACCATCACACTGGGGGTTAGATTTCAACATATGAGTTTGGGGGACACAAATATTCAGTCTGTAATGAGGTCTGGCTTTGGTGCTGGCCCCTGCTCCTGTAAGATGAGGATGAGCACACCCTCCGCAGGGGGTTGAATGGAAGAGGATGACCCAGGCCAAGTAATTGAGGGTAGGGGCCTCCCCATTCCGCGCTCCTCACCCTGGAGCCCACATTGGTGGTCACACCTGGGGTACGAGGCAAAGCCTTTGCGCCTGTACCACTCAAGTCAGCCTCCCTGCCCAGCTGCGCATCCCACTCAGCACCCTCAGGCACAGCAAAGGCCCCAGCCCCTCCTTGTGACCTGAGGTTCCTGCAAGCCCCTCTGAGGCATGTGACACTGTGGGTGGTCTCCTGCTTAGCTGGAATTGGACTTGGCATTGAGCAGCACCAGGGATGTCTTTGTGTGGTCCTTCTCTCATTCATTCAGCACACACTTAGACTGCATACCTGCTAGGTATGGTGGCAGGTGCCAGGTGTGCTGGCAGGCATGGGCTAAAGCATGCTTCTTCGTTCTTCCTCTCTGCACCCCTCCACCCTGACGGCCCAGCTCAGTGCCCTGCATAGAGAGCTCGACTAGGGCTGTGGTTTGTCTCTGTGCCCGGCTCACACATAACCACAAACCCACCTGATTAGCAAGGGCACCTCCCACCATCTTCCCCTGAGAGGGGGAGTTCTGAGGCCTCAACGGTGAAATGGAAGACATAGTCAAGCGTGCTTCCCAATCCTCCTTCTGTAATTGACACCATGCATCTTATTTCATGGCTCCAAAGGGTTTTAGTTTTACATAGTTAGTATTCACACAGTAATAAATAGACTATCTGAGACAATTGATGGCATTTTAAAAACTTCTATGTCGTTCTCTTGAACTCAGAGAATCCACTTTTTCTCCCTGATTAAAATTTCTTTTTTCTCTAATCTTCTCTCTGTTTCCAAAAGAGCAGCAACCCACATGTGCCAGGTTTTTCTTGGTTTCACCAGCATTTCCAGATTCCCACTGATCTAGGGAAGAAGTAAAATCTATCAAAGGAACAAGAGAAGATTAGGATGATAATTAGTGCTTTTGTATTCTCCATCAGGTACTGGGTGTTATTTTATCTCATTGTTCAAAATCAGTATAGAATTAGGGCATCTTAAACAGAGTCATAAATGATAAGGAATTAAGGTTTATGAGAAAAGAAGTCCTTATTGCTAGTGATATATACTATAGTATTTACAAGTGAAATATTAATGACATTTAGGATTTGCTTTAATATACTCCAAGGGGTTCGGGATAGGGGAGTGGAGGAGTGGGGAGGAGATGAACGAATCAAAATTGGCAAAGTGTGGATGATTGTCAGGATTGTGTGATGGGGACTTGGGAATTCATTGTACTGTTTTCTCTATTTTGTGTTTATTTGAAAATTTCCATCATAAGAAGTTTCAAAAAATACATGTACAGGAGCAGGCCCGGTGGCGTAGTGGTTAAGTTTGCACACTTCGCTTCAGCGGCCCGGGGTTCGGGGGTTCGGATGCCGGGCGCAGACCTACACACCACTCATCAAGCCATGCTGTGGCGGTGATCCACATACAAAATAGAGGAAGATTGACACAGATGTTAGCTCAGGGACAATCTTCCTCAAGCAAAAAGAGGAAGATTGGCAACAGGTTTTAGCTCAGGGCCACTATGCCTCAGGAAAAAAAAAATACATGTATGGGGAACATTTCTTCCAAAGAGGTCAGAATGAAAGAAGATCACAGAGATTTAGATTGCACAATTAAATAAAGTAATGTAAAGATGTAGTTGCTTTAGAGCAAATACGTTTCAATTTTCCATATGTGTGTGAGAAAAAAAATGTTCAGTGTGCCACTGGAGAATAGTTTCTTTGGACTAATTGATTTGAACTTTCTTACCTTCAAACAGTTAGTCTTAAATCCATCTAGGAATAAGGCAGAGTACCAAACTGTGTGCGTGTATGTGTATGCATGCATGTATGGGAGTGGATGTTATGTGTATCTATATATGTGTACACGTAGGTATGTATGTAAGTGTGTATGCATGCATGTGAGTATTGTGTGTGTATATATGTATATGTGTGTGTGAGTGTGTGGGTATAGGTGGATACATATGTAGGTGTGGGTGTGGGTGTGTACACACATACCTAGTTTTATTGCACATCACTTTATTGTGCTTCATAGATATTGTGTATTTTACAAATTGAAGGTTTATGGCAACCCTGTGTCAAGCAAGTCTGTCAGCGCCATTTTTCCAATAGCATTTGCTCACTTCATGTGTCTGTGTAACATTTTGTTAATTCTCACAACATTTCGAACTTTTTCATCATTATTATATTTGTTATGGTGATCTGTGATCAGTGATCTTTGACATTATTGTAATTATCTTGGGGCACCATGAACTGCGACCATATTAGACAGCAAACTGAATTGATAAATGTTGTGTGTGTTCTGACTGCTCCACCGACCAGCTGTTCCCCTGTCTCTCTCCCTCTCTTTGGGCCTCCCTATTCCCTGAGACACAACAATATTGAAATTAGGCCAATTAATAACGGTACGATGGCCTCTAAGTGTTCAAGTGAAAGGAAGAGTCGCACGTCTCTCACTTTAGATCAAAAGCTAGAAATGATGAAGCTTAGTGAGGAAGGCATGTCGAAAGCTGAGACAGGCCAAAAGCAAGGCCTCTTGCGCCAAACAGTTAGCCAGGCTGTGAACGCAAAGGAAAAGTTCTTGAAGGAAATTAAACGTTCTGCTCCACTGAACACACAAATGATAAGAAAGTCAAACAGCCTTATTGCTGATGTGGAGAAAGTTTTAGTGGTCTGGATAGAAGATCAAACCAGCCACAACATTCCCTTAAGCCAAAGCCTAATCCAGAGCAAGGCCCTCACTTCAATTCTATGAAGGCTGAGAGAGGTGAGGAAGCTGCAGGAGAAAAGTTTAAAGATAGCAGAGGTTGGTTCATGAGGTTTAAGAAAAGAAGCCATCTCCATAACATACAAGTGCAGAGTGAAGCAGCCAGTGCTGATGTAGAAGCTGCAGCAAGTTATCCAGAAGATCTAGCTAAGATCACTAATGAAGGTGGCTACACTAAACAGCAGATTTTCAGTCTAGTTGAAACTGCCTTATATTGGAAGAAGATGCCATCTAGGACTTCCATAGCTAGAGAGAAGTCAATGTCTGACTTCAGAGCTTCAAAGGACAGGCCAACTCTCTTGTTAGGGGCTAACGCAGCTGGTAACTTGAAGTTAAAGCTAATGCTCATTTACCATTTCGAAAATCCTAGGACTCTTAAGAATTAGGCTAAATTTACTGTGCTTTTGCTCTATAAATGGAACAACAAAGCCTGGATGACAGCACATCTGTTTACAACATGGTTTACTGAATATTCTAAGCCCACTGTTGAGATCTACTGCTCAGAAAAAGATTCCTTTCAAAATATTACTGCTCATTGACAATGCACCTGGTCATCCAAGAGCTCTGATGGAGATGCACAAGGAGATTAATGTTTTCATGCCTGCTAACACCACATCCATTCTGCAGCCCGTAGATCAAGGAGTAATTTCAACTTTCAAGTCTTATTTAAGAAATACATTTCATAAGGCTATAGCTGCCGTAGATAGTGATTCCTCTGATGGATCTAGGCAACGTAAGCTGAAAACCTTTTGGAAAGGATTCACCATTCTAAATGCCATTAAGAAAATTCGTGATTCTTGGGAAGAGGTCAAAATATCAACATTAACAGTAGTTTGGAAGAAGTTGATTCCACCCCTCTTGGATGACTCTGAGGGGTTCAAGACTTCAGTGGAGGAAGTAACTATAGATGTGGTGGAAATAGCAAGAGAACTAGAATTAGAAGTGGAGCCTGAAGGTGTGACTGGATTGCTGCCATCTCATGATAAAACTTGAACAAATGAAGGGTTGCTTCTCATGGATGAGCAAAGAAAATGGTTTCTTGAGGTAGAATCTACTCCTGGTGAAGATGCTGTGAAGATTGTTGAAATAAAAACAAAAGATTTAGAATATTATGTAAACTTAGTTGATAAAGCAGTGGCAGGGTTTGAGAGGATTGACTCCAATTTTGAAAGAAGTTCTATTGTGGGTAAAATGCTATCAAACAGCATCACATGCTACAGAGAAATCATTCGTGAAAAGTAGAGTCAATTGATGCGGCAAACTTCATTGTCTCTTATTTTAAGAAATTGCCACAACCTCCCCAAACTTCAGCAACCACCTCCCTGATCAGTCAGCAGCCACCAACATCCAAGCTTAAGACCCTCCACTAGCAAAAAGATTATGACTCGCTGAAGGCTTGGATGATGGTTAACATTTTTTAGCAATAAAGTATTTTTTAATTAAGGTGTGTCCATTGATTTTTTTAGACGTAATGCTATTGCACACTTAATAAACTATGGTATAGTGTAAACATAATTTTTGTATGCACTAGTAAACCAAAAGATTCATGTCATTCGATTTTTTGCAATATTCGCTTATTGTGATGGTCTGGTCTGGGACTGAATCTGCAGTATCTCTGAGGTATGCCTGTATTTGCTTGTTTTTAAAGAACTAGCATAGCTTAGAAGTTGAGCTCTGGAGCCAGCCTGCTCTTCAGATCCATATCCTATCACTCGCCAGCAGTGGCCCTGGACAGG
This sequence comes from Diceros bicornis minor, assembly GCF_020826845.1. Lineage (NCBI taxonomy): Eukaryota > Metazoa > Chordata > Mammalia > Perissodactyla > Rhinocerotidae > Diceros > Diceros bicornis. Next base: position 80,305,035 of record NC_080744.1, read on the forward strand.
TTGTTTCCGTTCTCTGAGCCTCAGGTCTCTCTTCTGCATAGGACCGTTGGGAGGATTAAATTCAAGAGTCTACGTCAAGTGCTTAACATTATTATTATTAACATGACTCCTCATGCACTCTTATTGTGAGTGTTTTTATCCTCCTTTTGTGGGAGAGGAAGCTGGTTCCATGCTACATCTAGAAGCCTGACTGAGCCCACCCAGCCGTGAGGGCACAGCCTGGACTCAGGGTGCACCTCTTCTGATCGCAGCCGGGGCCCCCACTTACTCCGTCCCACCATGGTGAGTCCTCCCAGGTGTCTCCGTGGCAGGCGCAAGCAGCCCTTAGTTGATATTTTTCTCTTTAGCCCTGTGGTCAATGGTTTTAGGATATTTTTGGCTGGATTTTTTATTTAATGTATTTTAATTAGAAGATAAAAACCAAAGGAAATATTAAAGACTAACAAGTGTCTTGTATTAGGAGCATCTGCTTTGTACTAGGCTCAGGACTCCTAGGAAGTGTTTCTCCTGAGAGGCTGCCTCACCTGGACCGGGATTCAAGAGAGCACATGACTTCTGAGCCCTCACTGTGACTAACAGGTGTGGGCACGGCCCTTTGTTTTTTTAACCCACCAGAGCACTTGAAACACAATAGGCACTTAGAGTAGATGGTGATTGATTTTTAAGGGTTTTTCCTATATACTGTGTTCCTGGCTTCAGTATCATTGAGATATCTGTTCTTCACAAATCTACAATTTTAACACGATCCAAATCAATATCACCATGAAATTAAGGGGGTGGGAGGAGCTTGACTGGATGATTATAAAGCTTTTCTGGAAGAGTGAACACAGCAAATAGAGCAATTCTGAAAAAATTAAATGCAGATATTTAACATTTTTAAACTATAATAATTAAAATGGTATGGCACTGGTGCTAGAATAGACAGATAAGTCAAGGGGAACAGAATAGAGTCCTCAAAGAGAGCCTTGTGGATACACTAAGTGTAGCATTTCAGATTTGTCAAGAGAGAATGAAGTGTTGAATAAAAGCTATTGACAATTGGCTAACCATTTGGAGAGGAAATCATTATTTTGGTAGATTTATACACATAAAATTAGAAACTTCTGGTTGGCAAAAAATACCATAAAATTAAAATTAGAAAAATATTTATAAAATATTTTGGACAAAGTCCAGTAATTCACAGATGGTCTTTTTCACTTGTCTCTAGCCTGAGGGTTGCAAACTTTTTCTGTAAGGGGCCAGACAGTAAATATGTTAGGCTTTCTGGTCTCTGTGACAACCATTCAACTCTGCCATTACAGTGTGACAACAGCCATAGAAGATATGTGAGTGAACGGATGTGCTGTGTTCTAATGTAACTTTACAAAAACAGGTAGTGGGTCTGTGCCCATAGTTTGCTGCCCCCTCTAGCCTATTTACATGTTGCAATTGAACTGAGTCCTCTGTTACCTGGAATTAAGAGGCCTGTTTATTTGGGTGTTATTTGAGGCATCCTGTTCTGTCCCCATTTTCCCACCATGGACCGGTATTGTTCTATGTGATGGTAAATGTTTAACAACTAGCACTTTGGGGGGAAACTATGTATACAGTCATGCACTGCATAATGACGTTTCCGTCAATGACGGACTGCATATATGACGATGGTCCCATAAGATTAGTACCATATCTAGGTACTAGGGTAGCCTAGGAGTGTAATGGGCTATACCATCTAGGTTTGTGTAAGTATACTCTATGATGTTCGCACAATGAGGAAATTGCCTAACAACGCATTTTTCAGAATATAACCCCGTCATTAAGCTACACATGACTGTGTATATAAAAATTATGTCTGTGTATAGAACATATAAGTGTATCATAAATTTTACTGATATAAAGTACGTGTAGCACACAATTTACAATAATAATAAAATGTACACTATTTGTATTGTAAATTACATATAGCCGATTGATTCTCAGAGAATGCTTTCGTTGATTTTTGCCAAACTCTTATAGCCGGCCTATGGTTGCAGTTGATGAGCAACTGTCCTTCCGACATAATAAATATAAGTCAGAACTTTATTCATTCATCAACGATTTGAGGCAGCTTCTTTGCTGAATTGAAGAATAGTTTTCAAATACTGGAAGAATATTTCCTCATTTTTTTTATGCTGTTCCCAATGTAATGGCTACAGACATAATGCATCTTTAAGTTTAGTCTGCATTATTAACATTTTCTTAAGTCTAGATTATCAACAATAAATCAAGCCTCTGTTTGCAGCGTTTGTCAATTTCCAAGTGTAAATGCTCCGACCATAGCTGATTTCAAGCTGCCAATGTGATGTCACTGAAAGCAGAGTTGGGAGGAGATACACAGTAGCCACCAGTAGACAGATGTAAATAACCCCCAAATCATAGATAATGACAAAGTACAGTAAAATAATTAGGAAGTGATGATTTTTGAGTTTTCGTTACTTTTGTTTTCAATACAACTAATTGTAAGTTTATATAATTTAATTTTTAACAACAGCTATGTTGAACAACCAGCTCACAAAGTTCCCAGAAATGTTAACAATCGGCTCTATTAAGTCAATGTGAGCCAGTCCCAGCACACCACTGCATATTGGGAATTATATAGGTGGAGGACTGTCTTTCTTTGGGGATAAGTACTTTAAGGGGGATGCATTCAATGTATGACCAAGGCTCAGACCTTACAGTGTGCTTTGCCCCCAACTCGCCAACTCCTCTTTATCCCAACAGAGCCAGTCCATCTCTGAGTAGAGCCTTGATCCATCCCCCAGGACTAGACTTCACAATCAGAGGCTCTTATTTCATTGGTTCATTTCTTTCCAAGGCCAACTCAGAGGAGTGAAAGTCTAATTGCCATTGATTTAAGCTGCTTATTTAATAAACAAAACTGTTTTTCTGACTAAATGTTGCTAATCAGTAAATAGTTGCCATTTGAATTTTCAATATGCTAAAAAGTAATTTTTCCAAAGGGGAAAATTAAAAAACAATATTTTGTATAAAAAATTCCAATACACAGGCAGACAGCCTCTTTATCTCTGACATCTCAACCCCCATAGTTAGATGATTGAAAATAGAACTTTATAATATGTTATAGCCTTAATATAAAAGAGGGCTTACAAATCACTAAGAAATATACAAAACACCCCACTGGAAAAATAGGCAAAGAGCCTGAAGAGGCAATTCATAAAAAAAATATATAAATAACCAGTAAACAAAAGATAATCTTTGTAATAATTATACAAAATATAAATTAAAATTCAGGAAGGTAAATGTTATGATAACAAGCCAATAAGCAGGGATTGCAAAACAAATACCAGAATGTGCGTGGTATTCTGCACTTGGGGCCACAGTGTGATTTGGTGAAAAGACAAGGAATGTAGAGGTAGAAAGGCCTGGGTCCCAACGCTGGCTCCACTGATTACTGGCTGGGAGGCCTTGTGAGTAATAATAATTCCTTCATAAGCATGTTGTGAGCATCTGATGGGAGTGAACATTTCTAGCACAACCTGGCACATAGTAGGTCATCTTGGAAGCTCAGGTCCCTTTTCTTCCCTCTTATCACCTACCTGCTACAAGTGTAGGTTCTAACCACAGCCTTTAGGAACTGGTGCATTTGCCCTCTGGGAAAGCTCTAGCCCAGAAGTAACTGGTAGAGACCTGCCTTAGCGCCTTTGCAGAAGATTAAACTGGCTGTGATTCTGGAGAACCCAGGAATTTGAAAACGACAGAATCTGTTGCTGAGGCTGAGGGCAAGCTGGATTGCTATCCAGTCAAAGGACTGAAATGGAAAACTCTTTCAAGTCTTGAACTCAGCAGGTACATTTCTATTCTTTCTTCTTCTTAAGCAACATTTTTTCCAAACAAAAGAAACAAAAATTTGCTAACCGACAGCTTGGTTTTGAAACTGCTGTGAGGAGATAATACACCGCCAACTGCATTGGCTTTACAGTGGCTTTCGTGTGCATGTGGGTGCGTTCCCCGGGGTCAGAGCCGTTTAAGAAGTTCCCACACGTCTTGGCTTTCTTTGGAGCTCAGCCCAGTACACCTGACTCTACCTGCTTGCTTCCGTGAATCCCATCTTTGGTTCTCTCCTTCCCACAGACCTGAAAGTTGAAGCCAGAGCAAGATCAAAGAGGTCCAGGCAGAATTTTAGTGTGTTTGCCAAAACTTGCAGAGTAAGCTGTAGGGGGGCCACAGATAAGTTAAAATCAAACCTGAACCACATTCCAGTCAACTTGACTAAGAAAAGAAAGTGTCTATGAGAAGGTGGGTGGTGAGAGGAAGACCAGGCTGCTGCCTACAGTAGTTTCGGGACACAGGATTCGGGCCTTGGGTCCCTGTTTTGTGTAAGCCCAGAGGAGAGTATCTTGCAGATATGGTCTGAGTTCCAACGGGGCCACTTACTGGCCTGGTCCTGGAACCTCTCTCAGTCTCCGTTTCTGCACATGTATGGTGAGAATAATAGTATCTACTTCACAGGCCTGGGTGAGGTTTGAATGTAAGAGGGCTTTATATGAACACATCCTTCATGAGGATTTTTAAAGGTTTCAAGATTATAATCTGTGTTTGACCATGGTGCCTGAAATGTCAAAAGCACCGATAACTATTTCTTGATGTTAAGCTTCCTTGGAACCCATCACATGTGTCACTGACTTAAACTATTAAGCAGTGTCTCACAAAGATGCTACACTCCCTTGAATAGAAGACTGAAAAAAAGGCCCAGGGAAATAGGTTCTTTTCAAACATTACTCATGATAGTTCATGCCTTCTATCTCCAGTCACGTGTATTGATCACGTTTTATTCCATTATGTCACCCTGGACCCGTTATGTGCCTCCCCAGATTGGCTCAGTCTCGCTGCCCTCTGGCCTTGCCTCTTGGCCAGTGGAGAGGTCTGGCCAGCACTTATCTCCTGAGCTCCCCCGGCCTCCTCTGAGGTGAAGGCTTGGGCTAGGGCACCGCTGTAGTTGTTCCTCACAGGTAGGAGCTGCAGTGGCCCTAGGGGATCAGGTCAAACCCAGCAGGACTTGGGGAGGCTGTGGCTTTTCTCTCCACTTCAGGTGAGGTGTGGCATCTACCTCTCCAGCATCTGGCTGCCCAGAGGGGGCAGGAACCACAACCTGGAAGTGCACGGGAGGTTTGCCCAATGAGAGACAGGAGATAAAGCTCACAAGGCCTGTTTGGTAGATATCCCCTGGCCAAGCACCTTGCTGCTTTGTTGTGAAGCTGCAGCCACCTTGGTATTTGTTTTCCCTCCTCTTCCCTGCCTTGCCCCTCCTCCCCCACTCTGGTTGCCCTGGAATTACACCTCCCAATAAAGCCTCAGCCCATGGGCTTTGCCTCAGACCCTTATTTTCTAGGGCACCTGGGCTAAAGCACATGTTCAGGTGGCAGATTGAACACGAGCTTCATTCATCTCTGAAGTATTAGAGAGGGAGAGAGAACCAAAGGCATCACATTTAGAACTGGTCCAGTGTGATTCTGCTGCTGACAGGCAAAGCTTGCCTTTGGAAGTGCAGGACTAGGTCTTCTCTCTCCCCAGTGCGCAGCACTTAGAACGTGGTTAATGAGTAGTTATTGAATGATTGAATGAACGAATGTGCAGGCAACCATGAACCTTGTTTACATCAAGAGCTCTTATAATTTTAGCAACCATGAACCTTGTTTACATCAAGAGCTCTTATAATTTTAATCAACTCTGTTTTCAGCTGTGCACATTCAGTAAAACATTTAATAATCAGTTGAAAGGGGAAGAAATTAGTCTCTCCTGTGTGACTGTTTTTTCCCTTTTTTCATCATAAAAAGTTCCATGGTTTCTAGATTTCCTTTCAGTAGCTCTTTCATACATTTCTTTTTCCCTAAGAGCATAGCTGTTCTCATTTTATTGTTAGTTTTATTGACCTCTGTTTAACTGACATCTGTTTTGAGCTAATCTTCATTTCCAAGATAAGAGTTGAAATTTTGCAATCTGTGATGGATGGCTCAATCTATCTTGTTCTGGCAGCTGGAAAGCAAGTCAGACTTACAGTATGTGCCTTCTGTGCTGGCTTTCAAGTTTGTCACTAAACTCTCATTTCTGGAAAGTATGGTGATGGAGTATCAGGCCCACTTCCCGGGAAACAGAACTGAAGAGCTTGGTGAGGTTTCCAGTCACCATATACACGGTTGTCCAAAAGTTCCATTTTTAACTCCATTTGTTTCAGTATTACTCAATGTTTTAGTTGGTCTCTGCCTGCCTTCCACTCTTTCAAGGGACCATCATAGTGGCACTGTTCCCCAAAGTCTCCTTGTTCAGGAGAAAAAGCAGTATAGCATTCCCACTTATTTAGATATGAGTACAACCCAGCCGCCACCGTGCACGTTTATGAATCATGGCATCATTCAGTTGGTTCTGTATCTCCTGATTGTGAGCCTAACAAAAAGATGAGATTTTTCTTTACTATTTCTTTTTTGCAAATAGAATTCTAAATGTTGATGAAAATGAAAAACAAAATGATACGGGAAGAGGAAGAGCTCTCCTGAAACCCCTCTCTCAGGTTCTCCACTGTTAGCATCTAGGTACAAAGCTGCGCCTCCATGTTCGCGCTGCCTCCCTGGTCAAAATTCTGGTGACCAAATCCTCCCCAGATTATTTAAGTGCATTTAATTTTTGAACATTTGACTTTATTATTTTCAGAAACACAGCATGTTCAAAAATACGTCTATATTTCCATTTGGTCTTTTTCTCCTGACATTTTACAGAGTTCTAATCGTGCTGCGTATATTATTTTGTATTCCTTTTTGTTACTTGCATGTCAGGCACTTTTTAATGTCATTATAAATCCTATGTAAGCGGCATTTTATATATTTTATATTATTTCACCAAGTAGAAATACCGTAATTTATTTGTGTCCCTCTGTTGTTGGACATGTAGATTATTTTCTGAAGTTTTTTGCTATTATAAATGACAGTTTAGTGCAGAAAAGTTTCTCTTAAATTTAAAATTATTTCCTTGGGATCATTCACCAAAAGTAAAATTACTGGACAAATAAGAGGTAGAAACCACAAATATATCTGCTTTTGATACATATTTCCAATTTGCTTTTCAAAATAGTTGACCCAGTTTACAATCTCACTGGGCCAGGTGGGCACACTCATTTGCTGGTTCTAGAGGAGATAAATGATATCTTTCTTTAATTTGCATTGTGGTAATTACTAGTGAGAACGAGCACTTTTCCAAATGTTTGTGTACAAGGTGAGTTTTTTCTTTTGAAAGTTGCCATTTCTGTTTTTGTCCTAAGAGGTCTCAGTGTTGTTGTGGTCTCAGTGTTGTTGTTATCTAGCTAATAAAAGTACTACGTGTAAAATACAGATGTAATAACCCTTTATGTGTCACAGCTCCTATAAATATTTTTTTCTGGTCTGCTATTTGACCTATATTTTTTAAAGATAATCTTAAATTTCTTCTCCAGAGTTTTGGTAGTTTTTTTTAATTCCCAGTTTGTTTATGATTTGATTTTCTTCATAATCTGTTCATTTTTATTAATCTAAGGTAATTTTTTTTCTTCTAAATTGCTAACAGATTACCCCAAAACAAACACAAAATTGAAATGTTAGGAGATGTTGTGAACTTCTGTGTCTGGCAATAGGAAGACCAAGAACAGAACAACTAGTAGAACGACTAGAACACACAAAGCAACTTGTTAAAAATAAGTCCAACTTTCAATAAAATAAATGAGAAAAACAGGGGAAAAAAAAAAAGTCCAACTATATCAGTAGTTTAATAAAGGTAAATAGAGGAATTGCTTCGTTTAGAAGACAAAGATTGTCATATTAGATTTTTTAAAAATGCATTTGCTGTTGTGCCAGGCGTATTTCATTTACCCACCAGACCCGCTCTCCACTCTTCTTTACCCCCTCTGCCTTAGGAGGCAGCCTATCCACAGACTCTTTGCCTGTGGCTTATGGTTGAGTTCAGCCAAGGGGAAGCTCCAGCAGGAGAATGGAGGCAGAAAGGAGATATATTTATGAGTTACTTATCCCTCTAGCTCCCTTTAGCAGCCAGCATCCCTCAAGGTCACAGCTCCACCCTCCTCTTGCCTATAGAATATAGTACACCCTAGGGCTTGTCACCTCTCCTCTTACTAGCACCAGAGAACCCCACCATCCCTTGTGACTTTGTTATGCTCTGCTCATACCTTTATAAATAGTCTCTTTATTAAAGCCTTGGATTATCCTCACTTAATTATGCTGCCTGCTTCCTATTGGGACTGACTGATATCACTATACACAAAAACAATGTCTAAAATATAAGAAAGCTGAAAAGTTAAAAATAAAGTGGATGGGGAAAGGTTCACCAAGCAAATATTAGCCCAAAGAAAGCTGGTGTCATTATGTTAACATCAGAAAAACAGAAATGTTATGGCAAAAAACGTTACTAGGGGGCCGGCCCCGTGGCATATCAGTTAAGTTTGCACGCTCTGCTTCGGTGGCCTGGGGTTCCCAGGTTCAGATCCAGGGCGCGGACCTATGCACCATTTATCAAGCCATGCTGTGGCAGCATCCCACATACAAAATGGAGGAGGATGGGCACAGATGTTAGCTCAGGGCTAATCTTCCTCAGCAGAAAGAGGAGGATTGGCAACAGATGTTAGCTCAGGGCCAATCTTCCTCACAAAAAAAAAAGAAAAAAAGCATTACTAGAGTTAAAGGAGGTCACTACATATTGATAAAAGATTTGGTTCAATTCTAACATGGCCTCAAAATATATAAAGCAAAAACTTGTTAAAACTACAAAGAGAAAAAGACAAACTCACACACAAGGAAGGAGATTTTTCATACCTTAAATATAATTGATAGATGAAATAGCAAAAATCAGTAAGAATAGAAGATTTGAACATCACAATTGACAATTTAGGTCTAACAGACCTACTTGAATACTACACACAACCGAAGAATACACTTTCCTTTCAAGCACAAAAGGACTATTTATGAAAATTGGCCACATAGTAGGCCATTTGGTAAGCTTCAAGGTATTCCAAGGATTGGAAACATATCAACCCTGTTTCTGACATTATACTTAAGTTAGAAATCAAAATAAAAAAGATAACTAGAAAAGGCCCATATATTCAAATATTGAAAAATACTTCTAAATTTCTCATGGGTCAAAGGAAGAAAATCATAATTTAAATTAGGAGATATTTAGAACTGGATGATAATAAGAATACTGCATGTCCAAACCAGTGGGATGCAGGTAAAGCAGTGGCGAGAGAGAAATTTATGGCCCTAACTGCATGTATTAGAAAAGAGGAAAGGCTGAAAATTAATGTGCTAGGCATCCAGCTTAAGATAGTAGAAAAAGACCAACAAACTCAAAGAGAGCAGAAAAAAGGAATTTTTAAAATAGCAGAAATTAATGAAATAGAAAACAAACATATGTAGAGAGAATCAACAAAACCGTACGTTGGTTCTCTGAAGAAATAAATAAAATTGATAAGCGTCTAAGGAAGACCGATCAAGGAAAAAATTTAGAATATATAATTTCAGAAATGAAAAAGAGGAACATTATTATAGATCTTGTATACATTAAAGTTATTATAAGAAGGTATTATAAATGAAATGAACCAAAAAATGACACTTAGAAAAATTGACACAAGAAGAAATTAAAATTGTCCTATTAAAGAAATTGATTCTATTAAAAAAAACTTGAGGCTAGATAGATTCACTGGCAAATTCTACTAAACATTTAAATGAGGGAAATAATGTCAGTATTCCATAAACTCTTCCAGACCGTAGAAAGAGATAAACAGTCCCCAACTAGTTTAATGAAGCCTGGATATCCTTGATAGCAAATCCCAATAACACATTATGAGAATGGAAAGTTTTCAACCAGTCTCACTCAAGAACATAAATACTAAAATTCCAAGTTCAACATTAACAAACTAAATCCAGCAGTATTAAAAGGGTCCTCTTTTCCTGCCTTTTTATGGATTAAGTATTTTCGAACATTCCATATTATTTCCGTTATTGGCTTTTTAGCCATATTTGTGTGGTTGCTCAAAGGATTACAGTACACATCCTTAATGTATTACAGTTTACTTAGAATTAATATTACGTGGCTTCACACTTCGCAAATGTAAGAACCTAATAACAGTGTCCTTCCATTCCCGCCACCCCCCACTTTGTGCTACACTTGTCTTATATTTTACTTCCATGTGTATTACAAACTCCGTCTTATAGTGATATTTTTGCTGTAAGCAGTCTTTGTCTTTTAAAGAAATTAAGAGAATAAAAAAAGCCACTCTTTTGTGTTTACTTACATATTTATCATTTCTGGTGCTCTTTATTCTTTCCTGTAGATCCTAATTTTCATCTGGTATCATTTTCCTTCTGCCTGAAGAACTTCCTTTACCATTTCTTATCGTGCTGGCCTGCTAGCCATGAATTTGCTCAGCTTGGATTTATTTCAAAATGTCTTTATTTCAACCCCTTTTTCTGTTTGTTTTAAAAAATGTGTGTATTTGCTCATTTATCAATGCATTGATTTTGACTCTGCTTAGAGGAATTCCATGGTGCCGTGACTCAACCCATTTTTGACTGGTGTTTTCACTGGATAGAGAATTCTGTGTTGGCAGTATTTTTTTTATTTCGGCACTTTAAAGATATGCCGTTTTCTTCTGACTCCCGTTGTTTCTCATGGAAAGTGTTTACACTGGAGGAGAAAGGGCAATTTAGGCAGGGAAAGAAAACTTCAAAAACACGACAATTGGTATTACAAAATAGAAAAACTCAGTCTTTCCCTCCTGAGTAGGGAAAAACCCGGTTCTTCCCTACTGTGTTTCCCTCCTGTGAGTCTCCTTTACTACTTACATGGAACACTTCACTTCTGACACTTCTGGTCACCAAATGTGTCATTCTCTGTGACATTAGCTGTGTGTCCTACAATTTAACTCAATTCTGACACTCTCTAGCCCGAGATAGCATCAGATCCCACATGTTAAGAGTTCAGTCCCACAAGACCACCCCCCACCCCCGACACACACACATGCACTTCAGACACCAGTCACAAGCCCAGGTTATCACCTATGCTTTTGACCAACTGGCTATAGATCGGAGGTTTTAAAGATCCCCTCCTTGGAGGCCGGCCTTTTGGCACAGTGGTTAGGTTCAGTTCGCGCACTCTGCTTCGGCGGCCCGGGGTTTGCGGGTTCAGATCCTGGGCGCAGACCTACACACCTTTTCTCAAGCCATGCTGTGGCGGCGTCCCACGTACAAAATAGAGGAAGATTGACACAGATGTTAGCTCAGCGACAATCTTCCTCAAGCAAAAAGAGGAAGATTGGCAACAGATGTTAGCTCAGGGCCAATCTTCCTCACCAAAAAAAAAAAAAAAAGATCCCCTCCTTGGGTTCGATTAATTTACCAGAGTGACTCACAAATCTCAAGAAAACACTTACTTACGTTTACCAGTTTATTAAAGGATACAGATGAATAGCCAGATGAAGAGATACATGGGTGAGGTCTGGGAGGGTCCTGGGCACAGGAGCTTCTGTCCCCGTGGAGTTGGGGTGTGTCACCCTCCTGGTGTTAATGTGTTCGCCCACCTAGAGGCTCCCCAAATCCTGTACTATTGGAATTTTATGGAGGCTTCATCACGCTGGCATGATCAATGATTAACTCGATTTCTAGCCCCTCACCCTTCTCTAGAGAAGGGGGTTGGGGGGCGAAAATTCCAAGCTTCTAATCGTGACTTGGCCTTTCTGGTGACCAGCCCCCATCCAGGAGCCATCCAGAGTCACCTCATTAGGACAAAAGATACTCCTAGTGCTCATATCACTTAGGAATTTACAAGGGTTTTAGGAGCCCTGTGTCAGGAAAGGGTCAAAGACCAAATATTAGAATAAGAGATGTTCCTAGTGTTCTTATCAGTTAGGAAATTAGAAGGATTTCAGGAGCTCTGTGCCAGGAACCAAGGGTGGAGACCAATATATAATTTCTATTATCTCATAAGTATCCTCAGGGAAGATAAAAGATTTTATCTGTGAAACAAGAACAGGATGCTGCATTTTAAGAAAGAACATTGGGAGAACCAGATAAATGCCTTGAAAAAAATGAAAGGGCTATTTGGTGCTTTGCCGTATAGTACGAATGATTGTTCTTTACCGAATGTGTATTTGTTTCTACACTTCACTCAAATAAACACTGGAGCTTGGGACTTCTAGATCCTTTTCCTGGCACTGAAAATACCATCTTTAAGGGTTTTTATGGCTACAAGATCATAGGGAAGATTCTGCCATCTCCTCTTTCTTACATCTGGCTCTGAGGGTGTGCATGCAGATGTGTGCGTGCATGTGCGTGCATGGGGGCACACACGTGTGTGCATTCTTCCTTATCCTTTCCAGGCCATTTCCTCAATTCCCTTTATCTTCCTCCCTCTTGCTTGCCATAATGTGGACTTAAAGTGCATTGTTAACTATGTGTTCAATTTATTGAGTAAAATTTGGTATTTCTGTGTGTGTGTTGGTGTGTATACAGTATTTCATATAACAGCTTTATTGAAATATAATTCACTTACCATAAAATATACTGTTTTAAAATGTTCTTGTATATTTTTATAAACAGACAAAAGTGAGCCTTTTTTATTCCTTCCACTGAAACCTCTGCATTAAACTTTGTAACTCAGGTTCACTGGACCTCAGAAGGCAAAAACTTCCAGCGGAGTGTTAGACTGAAACATATTTCTTGATTTTTCTTGGCCTCTCTTTCTTTACTGTGTTTTGATTAAAGAATTTCTCCCTACATGTTTTAAATATGTGAGTGGGGAGAGAATTAATAAATTCTTTATTGTTAATAACTTCTCTTATGGCCAGAGAAACCCCAAGAATTCAAAAGTATTAGCTCAGAATCCTTAATCTAACAAAACCTTTCCTCTACTTCTACAGGCTTTGTCTCCAATTGTAAAGTCCCCTCTCAAGGATTTTTAATACTTAATTTAAAATGCTGGGGAGAGAAAAGCTTCATTACTGCTGGGATTTTCCTAGCGGCAAATTCAACCTTAGTCTTCTCTTAATTCTGGTTCTTTCTTTGAATAATAGGAATAATCCTATTTGTTCATTATGAATTCAAGTCATTGAGGGGAAATGCTGCATTAAAGATAGTGAATGATGATAAAGCCATTATTGGCAGCCTCAGAGGGCATTAGCCACGGATTATCCTCTGCCTCACGATTACAGTTGCCTGGGCTTATCTGGTGACATCTGGAGGCAGAGTACTGGCAGTGCTGGCCCAAGTGTTCAAGCAGGTAGATGTGCCATTCTTTCTTCTACAGGCTCAGGAATCTGATGGAGAGAAAGCCAAAGAATTTGGCTTTGGACATCTTTTAAGATCCCCACCTGGAAATTAAGGAACTAGTTGGGATGTTGTAAGGATAAACTTGAACAGGCTTGCCGAGTATCTTGAATAGTAAATAATATGTCCTTGTTAAATGCTTTGTCCAGAGCAGACGCACTGGACAGACGTTCTAAAATCCTCCTGCCTCTGGATGGCAGCTCTGTTGAGTGTGGACTCCGTCTCTGGTCTGGTGTAGCCCTTGGATGTATTTTCCTTCTATTTCTTCCTTGGTTTTCCACACCCACGTGCCTCCTCTCCCCAAAGCCAGTGCGGGCTCTGGGGATGGTGAGTGTGGCGGGAGCTGGCCCTGGGGACCCAGTCCTAGTGTGTGCTGGATGCTCCGGGTGATGGATAAGTGTTGACTTGGCAAGAGGGAGAGCATCACCCTGAAGATGAGAGCCCACAGGTTCTTGTGTGTCTCTGCTTTAATCTGTGACGTCAAGTCACTGGTATCTGATCCTTCTGACTCACTTCAGCTGGGACTGTGGATTGGGGAAGGGACTGTGTACTGGGTGGGATTCTTCTAAGGGAACTGCTTCTCCCAGGTGACCTGTGGTCTCTCACCTGGCTGCTTTTGATCAAGCCTCATGAGGCGCCAAACACCGTGGAGGGGTCATTTGACTTTATGTGTTAAGAGCCTTAACAATGTCTTATTCTCTTTGGAGAATCTATCCAGAGAAAGTAGTTTAGACTGCAGCAAATGATGTTTCTGGAAAATTCATGTATAAAAGCCAAAATAAAAAGGAAACTGGAACATATATCTTGTTATAACCTATCATGTGAGATTGGTTAAGTAAACGGTTACATTCATGCAGTAAAATATTTTGCTGTCAAAAAAATTATGTTTTAACATATTGATTTATTAATTTAGCAAACATTTATTGAGTACCTACTACATGCCAGAAACTTGCTCTACCCTGAAGCCAGTGTACCAAGTAAGAAAGACACATTCTCTGCCCATGTGCCGCCTCTAGTCTGGTGAAGGGGGAGAAGACAATAAACTGGTAAATAATTTCTGAATGTGATTAACATGATATAGTGCTAAGTAGAAGAAAAGGAGAAATCGGTGTACTATGTGATTTCAACTATATAAAAAATACACATGCATAGAAAATAGCCAAGAAGAGACTATGCCAAGCAAGTTATAGGTGATTTTTATTTTCTTCTTTATATGTTTTAGTATTTAATAGTGGTCTTTCTTTTATAATTAGGAAAAAATAACTTAAAAAGAGAATCTCACTTCAAATTTATGCCATATACTGGAACACTTATTTTCATGTCTTATGAAGGCATGAAAAACAGAGAGACTGCCTTGGCAGAAGTTAAAAAGAGCATGTCCACCTTTAAGTACAAGAGAAGGGAGAGCAATGTGTCCAGGCTCAGGTCAAGTTTTCCACATAACCCCTACTGGGAAAGGGGGTCTTCTTTCGGGGCCCGTGCAGGAAGGGGTTACCGCCAGCCCACCACCCTCTCCCTGCCTGTTCTCTCTTCCATGCTCCTGACTCCTTAGCACAGCACCTGGCCCCTCCTAGGCTCTCATGAAGATCTCTTGCAGATGGAGAGAAGGAACAGAAATTTAAACCAAGTGAGCAAAACACCTTCTTGGTCCACTTGTACTTGGTACGAAGATGGTTAAGATGCACTTCTATGTATCTTTGAAGTCTCATCACTTGTTCCCAGCAAGTATTTTTGGTAAATTTCTGAGTTTATAAATTGCTTCAAATTTTATCAAATCAGAAAGGAGTATAGCTCTTAATCGTATGAAAAGATGCTCAGCTTCTTATGTCAATAAGAGAAACGCCAAGTGAACTTCTCTGAGTTCCAAGGCTGTGAGGGAGCAGGCTTGTTGATATGTCACAGTGTAAAGGGACCTGACTGCATGGAGGGCAATTAGGCAATGTCTGTCAAAATGACCAACTCACATTCCTCTTGATTCCCCCATTCTACTTCTAGGAATGTAACCTGCAGATATACTTACACATGTATGATATAATGTACTCATTAGATTTTATTTAATAAACACTTATATAACGGCTTCTGTATGCAGTCACTGTTCTAAGTGTTTTACCACCTTTAAATTATTTAATCCCCCAAACAACTCCATAAGGTAAATATTATTATCCCTTCTTTATGGATAAGGAAACTGAAGAACAGAGAGATTAAATGATTTACCCAAGGTCACACAGCTAGTAGGTAGCAGAGCCAGGATTCAAACCCAGACCATGTCGCGCCAGGGTCCTTGCTCTGCCCACCTCACTGGGTCCCTCCCTATGTGACCAAGGTTATAGCACTGTTTGTGATTGCAAATATTTGGAAACAACCTAAATGTCTGTCATAGGGGATTGTTAAGTAAATGACACAACACCTCTCAAATGCAGTTGATGGAAAGATCACCAAAATGCGTTGTTAATGGAAAAAGCAAGGTGCAGAAGGTACTACCAGGTGTGTTAATAAATAGGGTGGAGCAGAATACGTGTTCATATTTGCTGGGATAAGAATAAAATACTTCTGGAAAGATGCACAAGAAACAGGTAACCAGGTTGCCCATGGGGAGAGAGACAGTAGCCAGGGGATGGAGCTGGAGGGAAACTTCCACTGTATTCTCTTTTATACTTTTGGATTTTGAGCCATTCATATTTATTACTTATTCAGAAATGTAAATCAAAATCCCAGAGTATCAAAACTTTTTAATGTTTTTTCCTTGACCATACAACCACTTTGTTCATATATTTTTTTAAACTTAAAAAAAAATTTATATATGTGAAAGGTAATATATGCTGCGGGTTTGTTTTAAAAAATCAAATAGTCCTCAAGGGAAAACCATAAAAATGAAGTCTCTCTTCCATTCCTGAACCCCAGCCTCCCGCTCAGCCCCCTCCTGCAAGGCAGCTCCTACTGCTGGTTTCTTGGAATTCCTTTTTTTTTCTTTCAGTTTTATTGAGATATGATTGGCATACAGCACTGTATAAGTTTAAGGTGTACAGCACAATGACTTGACTTACATATATCATGAAATGATTACAGTTAGTTTAGTTAACATCCATCGTCTCATACAGACACACACACAAAAAAGAAAAAAAAACATGTTTTCCTTGTGATGAGAACTCTTCAGATCTACTCTCTTCGTTTCTTGGAATTCTTCCCGCTCTCCCTCCCTCCATACAGGGTGTGTGCTGGTCCTGAGCCCAGAACAGCCCCTCTTGTTTGTCCTGCCGAAGCTATATCTGAAAATAAGAATCTAATTTTAGTGACGAGGCCTTTGGTGGGTGTTTTTGGAGACGTCATATAGTGTTGAAATAAATCTTGACTCAAATTATAGCTTACAGGGCCCTTGGTCCCTGTCGTGTAGTCATTATGCTCCCACCTTAATCACAGTTCATCACTCAGTAGTTAAAATGCCCAGATTGTTTTGTGGTTTTGAAATATAGCTTTAATTTGTTCCTAAGGAGTTGAGAACGGATGATGATTCATAACCAGGGACTGTGTTTTCTGCACCTGCGCCCATGGGAAGTGCTTCTCGTGTTGTCATCGTTAACTGTGTAGCCTGTGTTAGGAATGTGTTAGGGAAATGGCCACAGAGTGTCTAAGGGAACCACACCCTGTGGAAGACCGTGTCCTAGGAAATGGCTCAGGGTGTTTTTTCAAATTGAAGAACCTACACCCTCTAACCCTGGCCAGGCCCGGAGAGGCCCAGGTGACACGGGGCCTGACTTGGGACGGCTTGGGGGCTGCAGGCTTTCAGGGCCTGGACCTTGCCTGGCTAGAGCGATGGTTAAAAGAAACAGGGCTGCTCTGTGTTACGTTGTGGAACTGAATCAAAGTCAAATGCCGTTTAGAACAGCACCAGAGTTTGGCCTGGTGAGCTGTTGGTTAACAAGCCCCGGAGTTCCCAGGTGAAATTCAAAACTGGTTCCCATGCATGGAGGGCAAGGAGAGACCGAAGAAAGAGGCAGACACTCCAGATTAGCAGATGGCAGTTGTAATAAGCAAGGGAACTTACACATATGAGGCTTGTCTTGGGCACCTGGAGACGAGCAGATCTCCACACCCGCCTGCTGTATCTGAAAAGTTTATATAGAGGCCTTAACTGGGTTCAGTCACATATTCAGTCCAGATGGTCTCAGCAACGCCTTACTCTCTCAAGGCTGTGTCCTTAAAATGGCTCCTAGTTTGGGAACGGTGAGGAGGACATACATCCCAAGGACAGGGAAGGGGTGAGGAGCCTCTGATTGCCCAGGTCCAGCTCGCAGGTCAACTGGCTGTCACGTCCCCTCTGTCACCTCCTCCAGCAGAGCTGCGGGCCAGTTCTGCATCTGTCTTCCACGCACCCACCTAGGACAGTGTGGATTACAGCCCGCAGGCTTATGGGGTATGTGGACAAGCAGGGCCCCCATTCTGGGATTTGAGGAGTCCAAGAGAGTCCCAGAATTGGAACACAACATCAAGTTATACTTGCAGAGCTGCCCGCATTGCAGAAATAGTATATAGACAGATATCTAAAGGCAGATGGCCTGCCATTCAGAGCAAAGAAGGGGAGTAGTATGAGCAGAAGTGACAATAAAAACACAAATCATTACCAAAGAATCAGAGCAATAATTTCCCTCACCTAAAGCATTTTGATTGCCAAGAAACACAATGACAGATAATGAAGAGGAAGCCAGGGGTTTTCCCAGCCAACACAGACATGAAGCTGGCCAAGACACAGTCCCTCGCTTGGGTCACGGTGGCCAGTCATGAGGGTTCCTGGAGGTGGCTTGCAGCTGGCAGATTGTGTTTTGTGTTAGGCCGATCCAGTTCTGAATAAACGCTGAGAGGCTGGGGCAGCAGTGAGTCCATTAGCATGAGCAGCATGTTCTCGGGCAGGTCACACTGGACCTCAGCCCCTCATTTGTGCGAAAATGACAGCAATGACCTCCTCAACACGGTCACACTGCTCCCAACGCTAGCGACACTGCAGTAGGAAAGGGAAGCCCAGACCCGTGGCCTGCGACTGAGCCGGCCCACAGACGTGTCTAAGCCGGCTCCTAATGTGTTTTATAACACCAGGGATTTCACCTGGAAATTGCAGGCCAGGTTTCCCACTTCTCTTTACACCTGAGAAGACCTGGCAGCACGGGCCATCATTCCCATTTGGAGGCGTTCTCTGGCGCGGGATCCCTGCTGCCTCCCTCCCCCTCCCTCCCCTCCTTGCACAGCTGGGTGCCCTCCCTTCGGCCACTGTCCTCCCCATGCCTCTCTCATTTCCCCACACTCAGCCTAGTCTGTGCCATTCATCCTCCTGTTTTCGAGGATGTCCTCCCTACACCCAGCCTTTGTGGACATTTGGGTTTGCACCACCACTGCCACCCCACCAAACTTCCTCACCTGCCCCGGGCTAGCTACGAAGGAAAGAGCACAAGACCAGTGCTCCTGTGATCCAGGGTTGAGAGTCCAAACAGCAGGTCTCCTCAGTGTAACCCAGCTATTGTATTTGGAGGCTTATGGGACAAGGCTCAGGGCCAGGCCTGGCCCCAGATCTACCCACTGGATATTCCAAGAGGGGGAGGAGGCTGTTGCCAGTCATGGGGGTGGAGGCCAATTGAGGGAGGCTGCAGTGAGACCCAGGTCAGAAAACGTGGCCTGGGCAGCAAGTGCATCCCTGGTCCTCAGGTAACTAGGAAAGGAGGTGGTGGATGCAGAGGCCTGCTGTGGGAGGAGGGATCAGGGGCCGAGCCAGGCAGTGCCTGGCACTTCTGTGAGTGACAGAGGCCTCTGGCCAGGCCAAGGGGCCAGAGTACATCAAGAATTTCCTGAGGGAGTTTCCTGGCCGTGGGGTCACTCTGTGGGTTTGGTGCCTTCCAGGGAAGTTGAAAGAATGGAGCCTCATCCTGTACGGCACGGCGGAGCACCCATACACCACCGTCAGTTCCCATCAGTCACGCTCTCGGATGCTGGAGCTCTCGGCCTCGGAGCTCGAGCCACCCAAAACCGCTCTGTTGCCGTCCCAGGCCGAGGTTCCCGAGGACGAAGAGGACTACACAGGTAATGAACCTGAAACCAGAGGACATGGCTAGCCTTTGCAAGTTCTGGTTTTCCACTGTAGCTCTTAAAATGTGGGGCTGTTCCTGGAAAAAGGTGGGGTTATGATTGTATGTCTTCTTTCTCTCCTGGAAGTCATAATAATGATGGTAATTTGCACTCACACAGCTCCTTCCACGCATGGCTCTCCTAATATTTTACAGACCAGTAAGTATGCTTCATACCAGTAAGTATTCTCCAACCTTCCCAGGCCGGGAAGCTGAGGTTCTGTATGCCCAACCAGAACTGGGACTTGCCCCCTGCTGCTTAATGAGCCTCCTCCTGGGGCACCCCCTTTTCCTCAGAGGCCCCCGTCTCACATCTCAGCCTCCTGACTATCTCGAGCTCATCCACTTTCAGTCCTTGTAGCCAGAATGTGGGAAGGACAAAGGTGCTAACAGTGCCCAGAATGGCTGGGTTGGATGAGCATGGCCAGGGGAGGAGCTCGCAGTGGAGATCTTGAGCCTCCAGGGCTGGACTAAACAGCCAGGAGCGGGTCTCAAGACTTCATGTCAGTAGATACTGTTGCTACACGAAAGAGCTTAAGAATCTCACAGGAAGTAAAGATGTCTCATTGCAAATCCTTTTCCTCCAGTTGTACCATTGCAGGGCGGCCCCTGGTTCTAGGCCTCCAGCTTCCTATGAGGAGGCAGCAGAGAGCTGCAGCAGCCATGGAGAGGGCCTCAGACGTTCCCAGCCACTGGGCCGGGTGCAGTCTTGATTAGCACGTTAGGTAGAAAGCTGTTCCTTTCCCTCTGAGCCATCCCACAGTGATTTGTGGGAAAAAGCATTTCTGGTTGGGCATATTTTCCTTAGCTAAGTATTATGGCTACTTCATAAATGATGGGTGATATCTAAGAATACTGATGCTTTGAGTTATCTAATAGCTGCTGAAAAAAAAAAGAGTAACAAGATGGAGAATTCCACCAATACACATCAAGCATAAATTATGGTCGATTCAATTTTAAATTTCTTCTGCCATTCCTCTAAAATGGAACATTGAATTATGTATGGACTAATCTTCTCTGTTTCCCCCTGTGATTTATAAACTATGGCAAGATTCAGTAATTATTAATAAAGCACTGATTTTTTTTTCTTAAAATCTGTTACTGACTCGAAGCTTACACTATTCTGAAATCTCACTATGAGACCGTTTTGCAGCCCAAGTCACTCAGTCTTTCTCCTGTGCGGCCTAGATGGGAGGGGGACAGGGCCGGGCCAGGATTAAGACGTGTTCCCAGTGCTTGGGGAAGGTCCGTGCAGTCTCAGGGGCAGGTGGGATGGGCAGGCCAGTAACAGCAGGGAGAGCCAGAGGCAGGGAAAGAGCAAGAGAAGGACGAAAGCAGGAAGGTACCCTGGTGTGAAGGGCAAAGGGAGAGAGGGCATCCAGGAGGAGGAGGAACCGGGGGAGGAAAGGGGAGGGAGGGGGCAGCCACATTAGATTCCAAAGCACAGTCAAGGGCCATGTGGGATGGGGCATCTCGGTGGCCCTTGTGGAAGCAGCCTCAGTCACAGACAGGCCCAGGTACAGAAGCCCAAAGAGAGAGAGAGGTTGAAGGTGAGGGGTGATTTTGAAGTGGGCCAATGATTATTAACTTTTTGCAGAGCTTCAGCGCAGAGGCGAGGGGGGTTGAGGTGGGAGCTTGCAGGAGTGACCATGGTGTGGGGAGAATCTTCTTGAGAATGCAGAGAGCTGGGCAGATGGTGCATGGTGGGTGATGGGCCCAGGCCAGGGGAGGCTCCACCTGAGAGCAGTTGCCCTGTCAGGAAGGGGTGGGGGAGTCTGATGGAACAGCGGTCCCAGGAGCCGGCAGCAGGGGGCGCTGGGCAGCACTGCAATGGGGGCAGACAGAGATGGAGGGCCAGCTCTCCCTGGGGCAAGAGGTAAAGGAGAGGAGGTGAGCGAGAGGCAGAGGGCAGTCCAGCCACCCACAGTCAGCAAGGACCCCAGGACAGTAGCAGGCAAGACCATCTGCCGGGAAGGAGTGGGGTTCCTGTGGGGGGTGTCAGGCGCCTTGCCAGAGCTGTCAGGAGAGCTGCCCTGGGCAGGGTGCAGCCATGAGGTGGACGGGCAGCTGTTGGCATTCTCGGCCAACATCGCTCCCTAGGAATGGGGGCAGAAGAGGCGGCCAGGGTTATTCCCCTAGGCTGAGGCTGTGGTGGAAGGCCAAGGTAGTGGTGCAGTCTAGAGCTCCTGAAGTAAATGAGGGTGTGGAAATCCAGCTTGGAGGGGGCGAGGAGATGGGGAGGACTGGGGGTCCAGCAGGGAGCAAGGGCAGCAGCCACAATGGGCCAGGTGAGGTGCCAGGAACCCTCAGTGGTCGTGGAACTGAAGGTGGAGAGCCTTGCTGTGATGGCAGCCTCAGTGTGGCCTTTGCCAGGAAGACTTGGTCCAGGACAGCTCAACAGGCACAGGGGAATTTATTCATAGGACGAGTGGCATGTCCAGGGCAGGACTGTATCAGGTCATAGACTCACAGCACATCAGCAATCATTTCACAGATGAGGGCAGAGGCCCAGAAGCGTTGGGTAACTTGCCCAGGTCACAAACTGTCAAGAAAGAGACCAGACCTGCAGTGAGGGCGGGCTGTTACTCTCGTGGGCACTCTTGTCTGCAGTGAACCACCTGTACCTTGGTCGCCCACTCCATGCCTCATGGCGTGATGGTGAGGTTCCAGTGCACTTTTCTTGGATGACGTGAATGGTGAGAAAGATTGTGATACTTACTAAACCCTCCTGTTCCTTCATAAATTGGTCTAAGTATGTAATGACAAAGGCCATCGAGAACTCCAAAGTTGCTTTCTAACATTGGTTTGTCTGTTTATGATTTGTTTTTTTATCCTGGATTTGCTCCACAAAGGATTTAAGGTAGAGTTTTCAAATAAGCCTGTGTCTGTCTAACACCCTGAAGAGGGGAGTCAACTGTTAGCCATTGGGTTCAGGACATTTGTTGCGCTCCCCTTGTATTTGGAGCCTTGGGAAGTGACACAGGAAGGCAGCAGGTCTTTGAGGAATTTTCACACTAATTGAGAAAAGAGGAAAAGGAGACATAAGTACAAATTGCAACACAAAAAACATCTGCTCACTCAACACAAAAAAACATCTGCTCACCCAGAGAATGAGTTAACAGCTGCACCAGAGAAAACCACACGCATTCTTGGGAGGGATGGAGTGATTGGGACAACATGGCCAGCCAGGTGGATTTAATTCAAGAACACTTCATGGAAAAGATGAATCTTGATATTGGGCTTTTTGAGACAGTTCGGTAGAGAAGCGTACTAGGGAAGGTGTCTGCAGATATTTATCTAAGCGTCCTTACATGGGCACATCAGTCCTTGTAGGACTCACGTCTGAGCTCTCCAGCTGGAGCTGGACGCTGCCGGTTACCGAGATGCCCTGTGGGGCTTCTGCTGCGCTTGCAGTTGGGTGGACCCCAGCCTTGCATGGGGCTCCTCTTGGGGTTACTGACTACCCTCTCCACTGCAGAGAGGCCCCAGGAAAGAGGGGACGGGAGGGGCTGGGGGTGAACTCTACACACTGTGTACCAGCTTCAGGAACAACTGCTCCAGGCCCTTCCCCAAGGCTATCCCCGTCCTGGGACATACCAGAACATTCTGTTTGTAGATGGTGAGGCCACCTGCACTTTCCCCTTTTCCACCTACTCTCCTTACATCCGTTCTCTCACCCTTCAGCCATTCAGCAAATATTTATTGAGTACCTACCCTGTGCCAAACGCCTTTTTAGGTGCTGGGAATTTAGCAGCAAACATTCTAGACCAAATTCTGCTCATATGGAGCTTCCATCTCCCATCCGGGAAAGAGTGAGGAAATTTCTATGTCTCCTCCCTGTCCCCCCAGACCTCCTAAAGACTGAGGAGACTGTTCACTTCATCAAGCGAGACAGACCTGCAGCTTCCCTTGGCCTTGGGGAGAAATCCCTGCAGGAGAAGGCGGGTGGTCCTTAAGTCGGTTTGTCGGGGAGGCCACCGCAGGCCAGGCTGGGTGGGAAGCCTCAACAGCGAAGCTCATGGGTTTTCAGCGCAATGGGTAATTAAAAACCATGGCACAAGAAAGCGTGGATGTCTGAGGCTATCCCCATAAATGGCCTGGGATGAGGTGGGTAAGAATCAAAGCAAATGAGAATTGACTCCAAAATAGCAAAACAGGCTGGAGCTGGGGAAGGGGTGGGGAGTGAGGGTTGGCTCGGTGATGAGCGTTGGACATGGCAGGCTGGGTGCTAGAATGCGACCTCCGCGCCCGTTCCAGTGCCCTTCCCACCCCAGACCAGAGATGCAGTCTACCGCGTCCCCTGGGACGAACAGGACTTTGAAAGGGGTTCACAGTGGAACTCACAATGAAAACTTTGGAAATATCAACAACGTAAACCTTCGGGGAGGGAAGCAAAATAAACGGAGCCTAACACTGGGAAGGTCTGGAGGCCCTTTAAAGACAGATGAAGAGGGCTTTGTGCACCTCAGCAAAGACCCATTGTGGGCAGCAGAGAATGGGGACTTTTGTCTTTTCCTCGTGTCCCCATGAAATGCTGGTGGCCAGCAAATCACCTCCTCTTTGCTTCTGAACTCACTCCCCACCCCCTCCAACAACTAAAACCTTGTAAAAGGTTTTTATTTCTTCCAAAGACTCAGAAATCTTCATAATGCCCCACCAGGCCCCTCCTTGCGCTGGGAGGTTTTCCGGAGGCATTTCCCAGAGTGAGAGGGACAAGTGGGGGTAAGGTGGGGGGGCATCACACCACAGTGCTGACTTTGGCACGTGTGGTCATGGGTGAAGAGGACACCTGTGGACATGGCCCCGCCCCAGCCTGAGGGCGATAGACGGCTCACACTAGGGTCTTCCCTGTGTTGCACCTAGAGGGAAAGACCTAGAAGGTGAGGTTTGCTGGCATCCACTGAGCTCCCTGCATTTCTCTCCATCACTTTTCCAACAACACACAGGCCCCTAGAGTTAGAATTTGGGGATTGTGGGGGACCTGAGGGAAGACAGCGGTGGCTACCGCTTAGGGCGAGAGTGAGGGAAGCCAAGAAGGAGGTCCAGTGACAGGGCCCAGCCCCCACCCACCCCAGGCCCGCCCAGGGGCAGCCCCACCAGTGGCCCTGAACAAATGAAAATCCATCCTGCTCCCACCACTGCATGTTGGGAATTCTCTCCCCACCTTAGCTGCTTAATTCCCATGGGATCACCACTGCTTCCCAGCAGCTTCCTAATGGCCTCAACGCCCCATAGTGTGTTGCTTTGTCCTTCACAAGGGAAATCAAAAGAGCTGGCTGGTCCCAGCATCATGACTCTGATGCAGGGGAATACACTGCATAAGGTTGTTTCCCACCTCTCCTGCGCATCACAGCCTCTCTTCTAGTATCTCACAGTGCCCACCTCTTCACCAATCATGGTCCCCACCCACCGCTGGCTATTTCCTTGTTCTCAGGCTGCCCCTGTCTAGGGTCATCATACTCTCTGACACTGAAACCCGGACCCCCAGCGGCTCACCACTATCTAGAGAAGCTTCTCCTGACCCTGCCAGGCTGCCATACCCTGGGATATATAGATATCCTGCTATACCTGCCATATACAGGGCCCTAGGGGACTGGATTTGATGGAGAAAGCGTCTCTATGGGTGAAAGGAAATGCTTCTTTCTTTAAGGTGTGTGCCATCCGGAGTGTGGAGACAAAGGCTGTGATGGCCCCAATGCAGACCAGTGCCTGAACTGTGTCCACTTCAGCCTGGGGAACGTCAAGACCAGCAGGTAATGGACTGGGGCTTCCATCTGCATGTCCTGGAGCCCCTCAGGTCCCGCTAAGGTGGCCCTCTTTAAGCTGTGTTCTCAGCCCCCCACAGCCTAGTACCCGACTTAGAAATTAATGTAACACCCCAAAAGGAAATCATATAGAGCTTCACTGCTTTGGAATGCTATGTGTTTGAGTAACTTTTTGTTCTCATCACATAAGTAATATGTGTCCATGACAGAGAAATCAGAAGCTGTGGCATCGTGATGTCTGTGCTTATAAACTTTTTCTATCCATTTTGTTAAACAAAAATGGGTCATATTGAGCATGCCAAGGCTGACCACTTGGGAATTGTAAACAAATGTCATTTTAAGGGCCAATAGTGTTCTAAAAGTCAGCCCTGTTGGCCATGCATGGGGAGCACCCACACACCAGGGCCCAGGCAGGGGTGTGACCATGCATGGGGAGCACACACCCACCAGGGCCGAGGCAGGGCACGGCCATGCATGGGGAGCACACACCCACCAGGGCCCAGGCAGGGCGCAGCCATGCATGGGGAGCATACACCCAGCAGGGTCCAGGCAGGGATGCAGCTGTACATGGGGAGCACACACCCACTAGGGCCCAGGCCAGGGTTGTGGCCATGCATGGGGAGCACACACCCAGCAGGGCCCAGGCACGGGTGCAGCTGTACACGGGGAGCACACACCCACCAGGGCCCAGGCAGAAGTGCGGCTGTGCATGGGGAACAGGGGTGCAGGTGTGACTCTCCTGGTACCCTAGAGGTCCCAGCCACAGCCGCACTCACTCTGCGCTGTGCAAAGGCAGTTGTCCTGCTGACTGTACTCAATGCCCAGGAGACTGGCTCCCCAACGGCACCAGTGGTGGCGTTTTGTGAGAGCTAAAAGTTCCGGAAGTCACATAACTTCTAATCATCATGGTGCCCACGGAAGCCAAACATAGCCTCAGAGTGCCTCCCCCAGGGCAGCTTTGAAAGGAAAGGATTCCCGGTTCTTAGGCAATCCTCAACCCTCTTCTATGTTCTTAGGAACCTCTAGGCTGTGCTCACCAAGACAATGTGCGGTAACAGTTTAACCTTCACCCTGGGGCCTTTGTGCGGGGAGCAGCAAAGCCTTCCTTCCCAGCCAGCGCCCTGCCTCAGCCTGACCCAGCACTGCTGGGGGTGGTGAGGTGAGGAGGAGAATGAGTTGGAAAGGCCCTCTCCCGTTCTTGCTCCCACAGGAAGTGCGTGAGCGCGTGCCCCCTGGGCTACTTTGGGGACACAGCAGCAAGACGCTGTCGCAGGTGCCACAAGGGGTGTGAGACCTGCTCGGGCAAGAGCCCGACCGAGTGCCTGTCTTGCCGTCGCGGGTTCTATCACCATCAGGAGATGAACAGCTGTGTGACCCTCTGTCCTGCCGGATTTTATGCTAATGAAAGTAAGTGCATGTCTGCCAGCATAGAAATGATGAGTCAGGCCCTCTTTCTGGGCTGGGGTCCCCTCTCCTGGGAGAATTTTCCAAGCCCACTGCTTCCTATGTACTGCATCCTTCTGAGAAAAGACCCTTAACAGGAGAGGGAGGGAGAGAGAGTGAAATTAAAGCTCTCAGACCCTGTTGTTAATAGCAATTCACACACAACAGGCCAGAGCAGTCAAAGTGATGCTGAAATGAATCCCCGATAATTGGGGGAACTTCATGTGTCTGCAAATCAATGTCCATTATCAACAATGGGCAGAGAGATGGCTTGGGCCAGCTACTCTTGGGCTCAGTCTGATTTCAGATATGAAAAGAGGATGGCCTCTGAGGATGCCCTGCTGTCTGTCCTGCAATTTCTGCTCCAGGAGAGACTGCGCCATGAGCTTCTCTGTCGCACTGGACGTGTGCACCTGGTTGGGGGTCTGGGGATCCGGCACCAGCTTATGGACTTGGTGGTCAAAACTGGGTGAAAACTCCTCCTAGGGAGAGCTGCTGACCTGAAATTAGGATTTAAGTGTGGGCAGAAGGTATGCAGTCCTCCATAGATGAAGAGGAGCCTGCTGGCCAGTGCTAACTGGGCTCAGAAGAGACCGGTTAGTCTTTCTGGCAGACTTTACAGGTAGTGATGACACCCTAAGAGGTGGGCGATGCTTTCCTCATCTTACAGATGGGGAAACAAAGCTGAGAGAGGGCAGAAGGCCCCCAGGTAGTAATGGCACAGGTGGGCCTTGAGCTCCCAGCGGCAAAGCCAGGTATCCCGCCAAATCCCAGGGAGGTGGGTGGATGGGCAGGGGCTCTGGGGCCCAGGACCCCGTGCCAGTATCTCACCAACTCTCCTCACCTTGGAAGAGGCAAAAGAGAGGGTTTAGGTTACACTGATGGAGGATAGTTCTCAAACAAGTTGAAAGCCACCGTTTTGACATTGACAATCGTGCAGGTGGCAGGCCTTCCCACAGAGCTGCTCTCGGGGCCTTGCTATGCAAGAGGGATCATTGATCCAGGCTGTCTCCGCATCACTGTTACTCCTGTGGAGAAGGAGCCAGGAAATCTTTAAAGACATAAAGCCATCAACTAAAGCTCTCTTTAGAGGAGAAACAGTCATGCAGACACATTTCACAGCCTTTGTGAATGCCTGCCTGGGCCGCATCCAGACCTGATTCCAGGGTGGAGGCTCCTTCATCCCCATCCTGCTCCCCAGAGAATCAGCCACCCTCATTGAGCCAATGTGTCCTCGCTAAGCATCTGCCGTGTGTGTGTCATGCCATCTGTGGGGCCTTGAGGAGGAGGCACAGAGGTATAGGAAGCAGCCCCTAGCTTCCAGGCCCAAAACACAGGGTGGTGTTGATAAGGTGCCAGAAGGAATGACCTAGATAATAACTTATGCAAATGAAAGTGGGAGTTGTGGTGATCCAGAATTTCCCCAGGAGGGATGATGGGCATCATGGATTCATGTCTCAATGTATATAACCAGGAAGTCTCCAATAAAGACCCCTGTGAAGGCTCTGCGGGTCGGGGTGGCGGGGGTCGTGCTCAGAGGCATCCCCAGTCTTCACCCTGTCATGTTAATAAAGGCTTGCACCTGATTCATCTCTGCTCAGTTCGGCAGGAACTGGCTTCAGTCCCTTTGAAATAAGCGGAACCACAGGGTGTCTCCTCTGCAGAGGGCCCACCTCCAAGGCCTCGAGGTTGTTTAGGGACTTTGCTCCAGAAGAGAAAGGTGAGAGACCTGTGATCCGACACCTGGATGTGCACGGTCTCAACGTGGCCTCTGGCTGTTTTATTACTGCATCACTCATTCTGGAGACTGACATCGGTGACAAGCCGTTCTATCAAAACCACTTTGAAATGCTGGAGTCTCGTTTGCCCAGATTTGACTCACGTCCCCTTCTCTTTTCCTCATCTTATTTTTCTCCAGGTCAGAAAAGTTGCCTTAAGTGCCACACAAGCTGTAAAAAGTGCATTGATGAACCAGAGAAATGTACTGTCTGTAAAGAGGGATTCAGGTAAGACCCTCCCTTCAAACCCGAAGAATGGCAAAGTGTTTATGCTATTTTTAGCTTCTTTCATTGATTTACCAAGTTTTTGCAACTTTTTCTTAAAAGCTAAAATTTCAGAGGCCCAAAGCTTTTCAGGGTAAATATTCCAAGTCTTTTGAAATCAGATTTCCACTTAGAAACTGGTGTTTAAGATAGAAAGTCAGAAGATGGGTAAAATCTCTACATTTTATGCAGCATTTGGAGAATTGGTAAAAGCAGGAGTTGATCTGTCGTATAAAGCAGGGCTGGCTGCTGGAAGGGTGAGGAGCTCTCACAGATGCACAAGCTCCCTTTTTTAGGCACCAGTAACCCCACCTGCAGTTTCCCTCCCAGTCCAGGCAAGGCAGGGCCTTTGGGATGCCCATCCTCCCTCCTCTCCATCGCTCGGTCTTCTCTTTCTTTCTTCCCAGCTCTGGTATCTCCTTCTGGGTGGAGAAGCTTACTCCCTGGGGATGCTCTTTAGACTCCTGGTTTTCCCTCTTCCACCAAGCTCAGCACTCATCTTCTTTAAAAGTTTAGTCCAGAGACTAGCACCAGGGTCTGCGTTTTAAGGAAGAAAAGGAAAGGTCAGCGAGGGCAGCGTTCTCATCCCACAGTGTGCAGAGGAGTCACCAGGGTTCTCTTTAGAGTCAGGTTCTGACCCAGCAGCTCTGTGGCTCTGCATTTCTAACAGGCCCCCAGATGACGAGGATGCTGTTGGTCCTGGGAGAGCAGCCTTTGCATAGTGAGATGTTAGAGGCCTGCACCCACCTCCCCCACGCCAGCCTCTCTTCCACCCAAATGCTGCCATGACTGGAATTCACCAGGACAGTTGAATTCTTTTGGAGTAAGGAGTGAAGGAAGACAACTTAATGAGCATTCTTAGTCCAGGTGCTCTCACCAACACTGCCTCATTTAATCTTCACAGCAACCCATGATGTAGATACTATTATTATCACTCCCATTTTACTAACAGGGGAGAGAAACAGTTTCCCCAGGAAGCACAATATTGATGCCTTATTGGGGTTCCCCTTAACCTGCCCCTTTCTTCCAGGTCAGGGCAAAGAGAGCTCACCGCCCAAGCACCTGGGAGTCTGGGGAGGGAAGGGGAACCAGGACCCCAAAGTCACACATCACACCTATTGTCATTTAAACCTGGTAGCTGTTTAAGTCAGGATTAGGAGTGCAAGGATGAAGTGGTTGAGGAAGGAGATCCCCAAAAGGGAAAAGAGCCAAGGGAGAGAGGCGGGGACATTCAGCTGACCACCACAGCTAGGGGAAGGGGGAGGTGGCTGTGATGGCACCTCCGCCCTGGGCTCCTCGCCCCAAGGCTGGTAACTGAAGATGTCAGCGGGGAAGGCTCTGTGGTTCCAACTCACTGGAACCTGTTTCCCAGTGGGGATGTGCTGGGGGCGTACCGGAGAGCTTGTTTCTGCATCCTATGGGTCCCATGGGAGAGGGGAAGTCAGATGCTCAGGTCAGGAACGGTGTCATGGGGAGAAAATGCCTCTCAGGCAGTAGCCACACAAACGGAAGCAGCAGTTCCAGCCATGACAAGCGTTTAGAGAGGCACGCAAACTCTGGAAACATCGTCAGCCATAATCCACAGAAAGCTTCCTTTTATTGCCCAATATCCTCTTAAGCTGTGGCTTCAAATCATCACGTCACGTTAAAGTGGTGAGAGCAGCCAAGCCGCTGTCTCCCAGCCATCCATCTCTTTAGGGGGATAAATGCAGGGAGGGTTCGCCAGGGACCATCAGGTATTAGACTTAATCTAACTTCCAGTCATATTGCCCTGGTGCCATGATGAGGAGGAGCCTGGGTGGATGTCTGTCATCGATGCAGAGAGACTTTCAGACCCACCAATGTCTCCCTCCTAAATGCGGGATTCTCTGGATCTCACGAACACCCCAGAGCACTTGTTCGATATGACCAGTGGCAAACCCATTTACAACATGTGCATCCAACACAGCGTAACCTTGGGAACTGAAGAAATGATAGCTGGCATTTATTCACACTGCTGTGTGCCAGACCCCGTTCCAACATTTTACGGGTATTTGCTCATTTAACTCTCAATGCAGCATTATGATTCAGGAGCCATGCATGTCCCAATGAACAGGAGAGGAGACGGAGGTGCAGAGAGGTTAGCTGCCTTGCCCAGGGTCAGGGTTGCACAGCTGGGAAGTGGCAGAGGCAGGATCCTGGAGTGGGTGGTCCAGCTCCAGAGTCCACTCCAGAATCCGTGCACTCAGCTGCCTCACTGAGTGAGGTGAGGGCAGTCACCGGTGAGATGAGAGGGGAAGGCAGGAGCCATGTCAGGCAGGGCCACTGGGTCCCAGGAGTGGATGTTATTTCAAGTTCATTGTGACATGTGGAAGGTTTCAAGCAGGCAAGGGGCTGGGGCAGATCTGAGTTTCAGGATCGGTCTTGCTTCCACCACCCCACTCACACATCACAAATGCCAGCGTGCCACCAGGGGTAACCCACACACGCTCAGATTCTCCTCTTGCGGTTTGGGTTCGAGTTTGATGTCAGAGAAGAGAAGCCATCACAAACCAGGAGAGAGCGTGAGGACTTGGCCTCTTGCGCCGGGACCAGGGCCACGGGGCTTTGGGGATGGAGCCCCGGGCCACCAGCTGCCAGGAGGTGGAGGCTCTGCTTCCAGGCCCAGGGTGTCCTTCCAGCCGGACCTTCAGCTGGCCCCAGGACAGCTTTTCCTGCTTTCATTAGCTTGGAGCCTTAAGTGACACAGAGAGCTGTGTTTTGGCAACTTTCATTTCCTCTCATGAAAGACGTTTGAGGACAAATCATAATTTCATTAAAATTTTGGAAGAGACATGAAAACTTGCCTTATTTTTCTTTTTAACAGCCTTGCACGGGACACCTGCATTCCAGACTGTGAACGGGGCACCTACTTTGACTCTGAGCTGGTCAGATGTGGGGAATGCCATCACACCTGCCAAACCTGCGTGGGTAAGTTCCTTGCCTGCAGGGGCAATCATTTCATTATGGCTGACAGTCGGAACCTGGGTTACCCACGTGGGTAGGCGAACTACCTTGAAACCCAGAAAGCCCTAGGACCTCATTGGCTTCCGTGGGGATTGCAGCATTAAATCACAGAGGCCCCACAGGGGCTGGGGGGATGGGGAATGGGGCATTAGTGTTTAATAGGTACAGAGTTTCAGCTTGGGAAGAGGACCAAGTTCTGGGGATGGATAGATGGTGGTCATGGTTGCACAACAATGTGAAGATACTAATGCCACCGAACTATATTCTTTTTTTTTATTTATTTTTTTCCCCCAAAGCCCCAGTAGATAGTTGTGTGTCATAGCTGCACATCCTTCTAGTTGCTGTATGTGGGACGCGGCCTCAGCATGGCCAGAGAAGCGGTGCGTCGGTGCGCACCCGGGATCTGAACCCGGGCCGCCAACAGCGGAGCGCGCGCACTTCACCGCTAAGCCACAGGGCCGGCCCTGAACTATATTCTTAAATGGTTAATATGGTAAATTTTATGTTACGTACCTTTTACCACCATTTTTAAAATTAAAAATAAAGAAAAACCACAAGGGCCCACTTTGAAGGATCAGCCTGGGTTTCCTGACGTTAGAAGCCCAACCCGGCAGTGGCTGCTTTCAGGCTGAGTGCGGGAGCTCACTGCTCATGAGC
Source organism: Diceros bicornis minor (assembly GCF_020826845.1). Classification (NCBI taxonomy): domain Eukaryota; kingdom Metazoa; phylum Chordata; class Mammalia; order Perissodactyla; family Rhinocerotidae; genus Diceros; species Diceros bicornis. Next base: position 80,337,365 of record NC_080744.1, read on the forward strand.
TCTCTCGCCTGGAAGCTCAGCCCTTGCTGTGGAGTGGCACTGCCTAGGAAGCAATGTTGTAAAGATTCAGAGAGGTGGGGGCCGATGCCGGGTTGAAGGGAAGGAGGAGGCTTTTCAAACATAGCCTTAGTCCTTTAGTACCTCTCTTCACTTATGTTGAACATTTGACTCAAAGAGGAAAAACTTCTATAAACAATTTTATGTGTATTGTAATTCCCCACAAAGATTATAGCACAGATGTCTTCCAGGTACAATTTTTATGCAGAAAAGCAGAAGATGCATTCGTTTTATTGGGTTTCGTGTTGCAGAGTTATTTGCACTAGAATGTGGAAGCACGCTATGAGTTTGTGGGCTCTGATACCTGTTGGGCTAAATCTTCTCCTCTTGACCCTCCATCCTGACCCAGCACTGTAGTCCTTGTTCTAAGAAACTCACCTTAGATTGAGTTTTTGCTGCAGTGACGATTTAAGAATTAGTCTCTACTGAGTCACAATTGCCATTGTATGGCACAACCCTCCCGATGTGAACGCGTGGGCCCCACGTGAGTATCAGCCGTGCTTTCCGGGAGTGGACATGCCGGAGAAAGCAGGGCTGTGGCCAAGGCCTGCTCTTGAAGCCTGGGCGAGATGTGACTTCCTGGGACACCCTCCTGCCACAACCCCCGAAGGAGCAGGGGCTCAGCAATTGGAAGTGTTCTCAGCTGCTGGCAGCGCTCAGCAGCTTTTCCCAGCAGTTTGCTCTGGTGCCTTTTTGTCTGTCATTTTATTCTTTGTTTCTTTGACTTGTTTAGCCCAGCTTGAGTAAGGAGCATCACTGATGTCACTCATTTAAATTTCATAGTCACTTGAATCAATAAAGGTATCACACATCAGGCATGTGGCTTTATAACCCCTTTTGCTTTCAATAATTCAATTTACTTTTCTTTTCTCCACGTCCCCAGACTGCCTGTTGGCAAACAGGTTTATAGAGTCACTTGTAGGTTCTCTCATCCCAACCCAGTGGCTTTTCCATCGCTTCAGGGAATTAATTCAGCGCTGTGCAGGTCTAAGGCTGTTGGGGACTCCCCCCTCCTCTCCACGCCCACCTGCCTGGGTTCTTTCTAAGCTCCTGGGGTGCATGCATCCTCCCCTGGCTGCTGCTGGGGACAAGGACCGCACTGCCCTGTTCCCGTTCCATGTCAGGTGCGGGTCTGTGTCGGAAACAGCTGTTCTCGGCTGCCAGCTCCCCACACCCCTGGAGGCCCAGGCCTGCCTGGCTTCTCCCTCTCTGCTTCCACTCAGTAACCGCTGCTCCCCACCACTGGTACAGGGGCCTGGGCACATTCCTGGGGAGTGTCAGGGTCAGGCCTGCAGGCAGGGCTGGCCATGGTGGCATTCATCCCCATCCCTGGCTGGCAGTGCCTCAGGGCATTCAGCAGTGACTCACTGGGAACAAGCCTCTTGCCTATCCCCAGTCCAGGTACCCAGCACATCCTGGCACAGAGGATGTGATTCCTTAGGGTCGCTGGTCTACTGTGGGTTGGTGCAGGGGACCCATGGGATTGGAGATTGAAGAAAAAAGGAAAGCGTTTTACATCTTAGTACCCTTAATGGCACATTTTTCCTGCTTTTTGAACAAGGGCCCCACAAATGATGTAGCAGGTCCTGTCGAAGGAGAACCCGTTTTGCTATTATCATTATGATCTTTGGAAGCTTTTTAAGTGTCTGAAGCCTGTAAAGTCTTGTGACTTGGAATCCGTAAGAGACTTTGAGTTATAAAGTGCATAATTTTTAGTAATTTTGAAAATAGTTTGTCCTGAAAATTTGTGTTGAATCAGCTTTTTTTATTGTGGTAAAATATCCATAACATAAAATTTACCATTTTAACCATTTTTAAGTGTACACTTCAGTGGCATTAAGTACACTCACGTTGTTGTGCAGTCGTCACCACCATCCATCTCCAGAACTTTTTCATCTTCCCCAAATGAACGTGTTTCATCAGTTTTAAAGTTTAGTGAATTGAACATTAAACCAAGTACAAACAAGAACGAGTGTTCTTTCCCACCACAGAAGCTCCTCAGGCATTAAGGACCCTAGTGGCTGAGGCAGGACATCCTGGGTATCAGGGTTCAGTAGGGGAGGCCCGAGGAGGGGGACAGTGCAGGAACCACACAGCTCCTGAGACCCGGGGCTTCCGAGGGCCAAGCCACCAACGCCAAACGCTCCGTCGAGATGTGATGAAGGAGTGGCCAAAGCACAAGAGCAATCTTCCATCAGAATGACATAAACCAAAGAGAATCCCTACACGGTTATGGGGCATCCGCAGCAAGAGAGGGAGGACACCCCACTTAGAGGCTCTGGGAGAGTCCATTACGGAGGCCCCGTCATCCCAAAGGGCTCTCACTTCTGCCTCACGCTCACAATCCTGGATGAGCTCAGAATTCCCTTCCAGGCTTAAAGCTGTGGTTGTGAGAGATGAAACCAGCTACTAGAGCACCAGGCCTTGTGGCTGGCAGAACCACCCTGCAGACCCCTGTCTGCAAAGGAGTCTTCCTTTGACACAGCCAAGAGGCCCGTCATAGTCCAGAAGTTACTCCAGGAAGAGGACCAGGTATCTCTGCCTTAGCTGTCAGGCTTCTATCGAAGACCACAATCACATTAAAGTGGGGGAAGATGTTTAACAAGGGCTGTGCTCACCATAGAGCATCTGAGATGATTCTTCCCCTTGTTCAACACTCTAAGCCATCAGCCAGCGGCCATCTCGCTGCCTTTCTCTGACATCCCATCAGGTGCTCCTCGGGGACATTTGGCACAGAGTGGACGCCCAGCACTTACTTGTTGGAATGAATGAATGAACAGATGGGCAGAAGGCATGGTAGCTTCACTACACCAGTGTCTGCCCCAGGCTGATGAGTCTACTTGGCTGAGCTGCAGGGTTTCCCTCATGACTCTTGATCCTTCATTCAGAGCATTTGTCTCTCCTGGGCCTCACTCCCTGCCCCATGAGCCTTAGTCATTTTTCCTCTGTCGTTGAAAATGCCCACATCACCTTACAGTGTTCTGTCCAATAGAAATACGACGCAAGCCACAATGTGAGCCCCTGATACAATTTTAAATTTCCTAGAGAAACAGGTGAAAATAACTATAACATATCTTATTTAACCCAGAGTGTCTAAATATTATCATTTCAACGTGTAATCAATATTTTAAAAAATGACTATTTTGTATGTATTTTCTATGCTAAGCCTTTGAAATCCGGTGTGTGTCTATTTTACACTCAGAGCACATCTCAGTTTGGTCCAGCTGCATTTCAAATGCTCAAAGCCACAGGTGGCTGGCTCCAGCAGAAGTAGGGCTTAGACTTGTTGGGAAAGGAAGCATTCAGAATCAGGGCAACGAACGTGGCGTGGGCAGTGGGGAGGTGTGCAGAGCCGGGCTCAGGCCTCCATGTCCCCATCTGTGAAATGGGGATGTGATGCCCACCTCCCAGGAGTGGGTGAGGAGGGCCCTGTGCAGACGCACGTGGTGGTGGCCTTGGGTGTCTGAACAGGACCCAGATCTCACAGGGCACTGCAGCGGGCCTGGGACACCTGATGGGCAGGCAGTCCCTGACATCTGCTTCTTTTCCCTCACCCCTCAGGGCCCAGCAGAGAAGAATGTATTCACTGTGCGGCAAACTTCCACTTCCAAGACTGGAAATGCGTGGCCGCCTGTGGCGAGGGCTTCTACCCAGAGGAGATGCCAGGCTTGCCCCACAAAGTGTGCCGGAGGTACGTGCCCCTTCCAAGCAGTCTTCCTGGGTCAGACCAAGACTGTGGGGAAGGGCGGTCAGCTGTGCCAGCAAAGGGGCAGGAGCAGCAGGAAGGCCAAGTCTGGCGGCCCTTTCCCCAGGGGCTGGGGGGTGAGGGCTGAGCAGCACGCACCACTGTAGTGGTGTGGTGGGTGGACAGGGGCCCATTTACAGAAGAGGAGACTCCTGCAGTTAGTGATTGCCAAGGTCACAAGTTAGTTGGTGGCTTTCATTCCTTTGTTCAGTCAATGAGTGTTTCTTGAGCACCTACTGTGTGCCAGGCACTGTGTAGCTGGGAGAGGGCACGAAGCAGAATAACAAGGTGCTCACACCCTGTAGCAGACTCCACAGGAGCTCTGACCCATGCCACAGCTTAGGGTGCATTCACACTGTTGGTAATTAACGAAACCATGGGTTGGATTTTTTTTAATCAGGTAATTTTGAGAGAATAAAAGATCCTGACAGTTTCCTCATTCTAAAGCCGTTTCCCATCCAGTCAATGAGCATATACTGTAATCCCTCTCATTTTCCTTTTCCATTACCCACATCCCCCGTGTGTCCACGCAGTGCACAATTCTTCTTAGGTGGCTCCTGACCCTGTAGTGCTCCCTTTTGTCCTTGGACATCAGCAGTGAAAGAAGAGGCCATTTGCGTGGGTGTCCTCTTGTCATGCTGAATATTGCCATAGATCAGGACTTCATAACCTGGGTCCCAGGAACAGGGCCGGCGGCAGCCTGCCTTGTTCAGAGTAAGAGCAGCAACAAGGAGTTTGAAGGTGACCTTGATGATAGTGATATTGGGGGTGGGGAAGGGACCTTTCTTTCTGAAATAGACTCAAAACAAGGGAGCCCCAGAGGCCCATGTCAGAGCAGGGCTGGGGAGACCGTGCCCCATCTTCCAGCTCACAGCTGGAGACCCACAGTGGGGTTGCCTCCCCAGGCTGTGTTTGAGAACTGCCCTAGGTTGTAACCTATTCTCTTAAAACAAAAACACCAATAACCCTGCATTGAACCAATGAGAGACCACCTAGTCCTTGCGCTTGTGCAACCCACAAAAGAGGGTCCAGAGGGGATTATGTATCTGGCAAGGGTCAGCCCCCTCTCTTGAGCTGGTTTGAAATAGGAACCTTACCACCTTCACCCAGCCTTGCTGAGTCCGTGCAGGACCCTCGGCACAGATGTCCGAAGTAAACCTTTCATTTTAATCAGCCCGCTGGTTTGAGGGTAATTAATTAGACTAAGTACGCAGCCCAGGGACAACATGGAATTGAACAGTGATAATCATTTTCATTTGTCAGATGCCTGGATCCCAGAGGATGCTAGGTATTCCCATGAGTGCAGCAACCAGCCCCCCATGGGGCACCCAGAAAATATGGTGTCCCCAGCTCGAGGAGGCAGGAGGCAGGCAGCTCCCGTGAGCCCTTCCTTGGGCAGTGGAGGACAGAAGCTTCCTGGATGCTCACTTCCATGGGCGGGGAAGCTTTCAGCCCTAGAGGGGAGTCCAGTGCTGGGGCTGGCACACCAGGTCTTGGAGATACAACCCCAGGAAGAGCCCTGCACAGGGCGCCGAGGGGGTGAAATGGCAGCACGTCAGAGAGCTTCTGTCTTTTGGGTCGCCTGGCTCTGAAGACCCCTTCAGTGTGGATTCCTCACAAAGAAAGAATGGCCTTGGTCCGCTTGGTTCTGCAGGGCCTCTCCCCACTCAGGCAGCAGCAGCTTTCAGAGTGCCTGGCTTCCTCCAGGCCCCAGGATGCCGAGTGGTGCTATGGCCAGCCCCTGCTGACTGGCCTGGGGCTGCTCCGAGGGAGCAAGCAGCCAAATGGGGGCTCACATGGAAAAGCCAGGCCAGGACACAGGCTTGCTGGTCAGCATCCCGAGTGCTAAGAAGACCCATGATGTGAGGCCCGAAGCTGAGAACAGTCCAGAGTACGTATCTCAGAAGAGGTGCCAGACACCCCCAAGACCTTCTAAAAAGACCTATAAGAGCAAGCCAGGACCTCTTTGAAGACAGAGAACCACTTGGCGGGGTACTTGCCTGAGGGGTCGGCTAACTCCTCACACCCTCAGCCCTACCCCTGCCTGCACTCCCTAGGCTCTCCTGGGACTCAGTGGGGGCAGAGACTCACAGACATGCCTTCTGCTGTATTCTGTGCCCAGACTGAAGGGTGATGAGACTTCTGCTGTCTGACTTTCACCTGGAACAGCCTAAAGAAAAAAGGCTGGTGGAAGTGGCCCCTGCCATGGAGCAAGGAAAGAGGGCTGCAGTGGGCACACCTGCCCTTCCAGAGTTCAGCAGGGCACAGTTGCCATGGTGTTTTGAGGGTGAAGTAGGTTCCATAGAAAGTAGCAGAACCAGAGGCATCTTGAAAGTCCCCTACCCAAGAGGACCTGCCAGGCAGAGTAACCCTGACGGAAAGGAGCCAAGAGAGTCTTTCAGAGAAGCTGTGGACTTGAGGCAATTGGGGGTCCGCTTGGGGGGGCATCACTCATCCCTGGGAGCAGCACGATGCTGGATTCTTCCCCTGAGCTGGGGCCTCCAGATCTCAGCCCCAGCCAACCGACACCTTGACCTTGGCCTTGTGAGACCCTGAGCAGATTGTGCACTGAGCCTGCCCAGACTTCTGCCTGCAGGATGGGAGATACTGAATGGTGCCATGTTAAGCCGCTGCATTTGTGGGAATTTGTTATACAGCACTAGAAAACCAAAATGCCTGCAGTCCCAACCAGGGCCAGCATGGGGATCCCAGAGCTTTGTGAGGTTGTATTTGGAAAAGAAAGTAAACTGCGTCCAGCTGGTTCTCCACCGTAGCCCGCTCCACTCATTGTTTCTAGGTGCAGCAACCCTCAGTCTTTGAGATTACTGACCTCCTCATTAAATGGCTTGGTCCTAGCTCTGGTCTCACTGGTGGATGTCGTCTGTAAGAGAAGCGGGAGGGGGAGGTGTCCCCAGGGAAGGTCCCCTGTGCTGTGGCATCAGGGGCCTGTGGCCAAACCACCAGAAGGTGCAGCAGGTCAAGAACCAGACCCCGGGGGCTTCCCCAAAGTGCACAGGAACAGAGTCCCGCATGGCAGGCCCCGTCCTCCCCTCCAGGGTGCCCAGGCAGTGAGGGACCAGGCTTCTGCCACAGGAGGAGGAAGTCAGAAGGGCTCCTGGATACAGTTTGCCTGCCAAGATTTACACATTTATAAATATAAACTCTGGGCCTGAACTCCAGTTTGGGGGCATCCTCAGCTGCACTAGGAGAACAAAACCCACCTCTCCTCCAGGCTGAGGGCATGGTGCCCTGGGGGCTCTGTGCAGGTGGCATCGATGGTGGACTTAGAGCCCTGTGGAGGGCTGCTTTGGAAAGAGGCCTACAGTGAGCCTTGTTGTTGGCATCTAGTCTCTGACTGGGCAGGTGGCATCTGTCCTAAGCGAAGAACTGCCCACACAGGACAGGCCCAGGCGTTGGCCACACCAGGCTCCTGCATGGATGCCCCACCCACCCTGTCTGAACCCCACCTCTGGGGGCTGTTCCGCCCGAGGCTGGCAGCAATGTGGAATGTGGGCAGCAGACTGAAGCGCTGTGGAGACCCAGTCACTTGGAGCTGGACTTGGAAAAGGCAGCAGGTACAGCCAGGTCCATATGCAGCTTAGGAAAAGTGCAGGTTGAAGCCCTCAGCCAGTGTGGGCAAGCTCTTTCTATAAAGGACCACACAGTAGGTAGTTCGGGCTTTGCAGGCCATACAGTCTCTGTCGCATCTACTCAACTGCACTGTCACAGAAGCAGCCACAGACGACATGTAGATAAACGAGTGTGACTGTGTTTGAATAAAACTGCTGGTGGCCTGAGGGCTTTAGTGCACCGACCCTCCCCTGAAGTCACATACTCTATGTTAGAAATAGCCCTGGGATAAGGGAATGACGTCAGCATCACTGCAGAGTGAGCTTCCCCCTTAGCCTCTCCCCTCCTAAGATACAACGAAAAGGACATTCATATACCATCAGAGAACATTCACACAACACAAAAGACATCTGAGAGACCCATGCAGCCATATGTCTGAGGGTGGAGGTGCTGGAAGCCCCAGAGGAAGTGGAAGGAGGTAAGGAGAACTCCTCTCCATCCCCAGGCAGTGACTCCAGGACTGCACAGCTCTCAGAGAGAGGTGGGGGAGGGGCGGCCCTCCACAGGAAAACCGTCACTCTCCAAGTTCTCTCACAGCCTTTGGGAAATTCCCATATGGAGAGGACTGAACTGTTGTGGGTGTGTCTTCATGAAGCCAGCCACCCAGGAGAGCAGATAGCAAGGGAAGAACGAGAAGCCCCCAGGATCAGGCAGGCAAAAGAAAGAGCCCCTCCCCCCACCCAGCACTCCAACACAATCAGTTGGCCAGAGTGCCTGCAGATCGCAGCAGGCTCAGAATACACACCTCTTAACCCCCACCCAGTAGTGGCAGGTGGAAGCTGCAACCAGATGTTTTCAGCAAGCGGAAAAATAAGCCCATGCCCACAAGCAGTATGCAAAAATATATTAAATCTCCAGACCAGAAGGAAAATGACAAGCACCCAGAAATCAATCCTGAAGGCAAAGAAATTTATAACCTAAATGACAGAGAATTCAAAATAGCTATCATAAAAAAGCTCAATGAGTTACATGAAAATACAGATAGACAATTCAATGAAATCAGGAACTTCTTCACAAAAGAGATTGAAACTATAAAGAAAAACCAATCAGAAATGTTGGAGATGAAAAACACAATGGAGGAGATAATGGAAAATCTGAAATTTTTAAAGAACAGAGCTGACAATATGGAGGAAAGAATTAGCATTATTGAGGATAGGAATGCAGAAAGGCTCCCGATGGAGGAGGAGAAAGAACTAAGACTAAAAAGAAATGAAGAAATTCTCCAAGAAATATCTGACTCAATTAGGATATGCAACATAAGGATTATAGGTATTCCAGAGGGAGAAGAGAGGGCAAAAAGGAGCAGAGAGCTTGTTCAAAGGAATAATAGCTGAGAACGTCCCAAACCTGGGGAAGGAGCTGGAAATACAAGTGAATGAAGTCAATAGATCTCCTAAATATATCAACATAAAAAGACCCTCTCCATGGCAGAAGTCAATGACAAAGAAAAAATATTAAGGGCAGCAAGACAAAAAAAAAAAAAAAATAACATACAAAGGAATTCCTATCAGGCTCTCAGCCGATTTCTCAGCAGAAACTCTACAGGATAGGAGAGAGTGGAATGATATACTCAAAATTCTGAAAGACAGAAACTTTCAGCCAGGAATACTCTATCCAGTGAAAATACCTTCAGATATGATGGAGAAATAATAACTATCCCTGATAAACAAAAGCTAAGGGAGTTCATTGCCACAAGACCCCCACTGCAAGAAATGCTCAAGAAGGCTTTCATGCCTGAAAAAAAAAAAAAGAGAAAGGGGATACAAAGCTTTGAGCAAGGACAAAAATAGGTAGACAAAATCCAAAAAGTTGCAGCTCTCTATTAGAATAGGTTAGCAAACACTTAATTATAACATCAAAGATTAAGGGAAGGAAAACACTGAGCATAAATATAACCTCATCACTTTAAACACAAGATGGAATAAGTTGTGACAATAATAACTTAGAAGGGGAAGAGGAAAAGGATGGGATTGATTTAGTCTAAGGAAATAAGAGGCCATCAGAAAATGGACTGTCTCATCTACGAGATTTTTTTATACAAACCTCATGGTAAGCACTAAACAAATAATCAGAACAGAGACACATACGATAAATGAAGAGAAAACTAAGAAAACCATCATACAGAACTACCAAACTGAATTGGTCCAAAACACATGGGATGAGAAACAAAGTAAATGCAAAAAGAACCAGAAAGTGAGCAATAAAATAGTAACATTAAGCCCTCATATATCAATAATCACTCTAAATGTATATGGATTGAATTCTCCAATCACAGAGTGGCGGGATGGATTAAAAAAGAAGATCCAACGATATGCTGCTTCCAGGAAACACATCTCAACTCTAAAGACAAACACAAGCTCAGAGTGACAGGATGGAATACAATACTCCAAGCTAATAGCAAACAAAAGAAAGCAGGTGTAGCCATACTTATATCAAAGTATGCTTCGAGTAGACTTCAAGATAAAAAAGACAATGAGAAACAAAGAGAGTCAGTATATAATGTGATAAAAGGGACACTCCACCAAGAAGACATATCACTTATAAATATACATGCACCCAACACAGGAGCACCAACGTATATAAAGCAACTATTAACAAACCTAAAAGGAGATATTAACAACAGCACAATAATAGTAGGGGATCATAACATCCCACATACATCAATGGATAGATCATCCAGACAGAAAGTCAATAAGGAAATAGTGGACTTAAATGAAAAACTAGACGAGATGGACTTAATAGATATATAGAGAGCACTCCATCCAAACACAGCAGATTACACATTCTTCTCAAGTGCTCATGGAACATTCTCAAGAATAGACCATATGTTGGGAAACAAGGCAAGCCTCTATCAATTTAAGAAGATTGAAATCATAACAAGCATCTTTTCCGACCATAATGCTAGGAAACTGGAAATCAACTACAAGACAAAAACTGGGAAAGTGACAAAGATCTGGAGACTAAACAACATACTACTGAACAATGAATGGATCATTGAAGAAATTAAAGGAGAAATCAAAAAATATCTGGAGACAACTGAAAATGAAAATACACCATACCAACTGATATGGGATGCAGCAAAAGCAGTCCTGAGAGGGAAACTCATAGCAATACAGGCCCACCTTAACAAACAAGAAAAATCCCAAATAGGCAACCTTAAACCACACCCAGCAGAATTAGAAAAAGAACAAACAAAGCCCAAAGTCAGCAGAAGGAGGGAAATAATAAAAATTAGAGCAGAAATAAATGAAATTGAAACAAAAAAAAACAGTAGAAAGTATCAGTGAAACAAAGAGCTGGTTCTTTGAGAAGATAAACATAATTGACAAACCCTTAGCCAGACTCACAAAGAAAAAAAGAGACAAGGCTCAAATAAATAAAATTAGAAATGAAAGAGGAGAAATCACAATGGATACCACAGAAATACAAAGGATTATAAGAGAATACTATGAAAAACTATATGCCAACAAATTGGACAATCTAGAAGAAATGGATAAATTCTTAGACTCAGACAACCTCCCAAAACTGAATCTAGAAGAAATAGAGAATCTGAACAGACCAATCACAAGTAAAGAGATTAAAACAGTAATCAAAAACTTCCCCCAAAATAAAAGTCTAGGACCAGAGGACTTCTCTGGAGAATTCTACCAACATTCGAAGAAGATTTAATACCTATCCTTCTCAAACTGTTCCAAAAAATTGAAGAAGACAGAACGCTTCCTACCTCATTCTATGAGGCCAACATAACCCTGATCCCAAAGCCAGACAAGGACAATACAAGGAAGGAAATTACATGCCAATATTGCTGATGAACATAGATGCAAAAACCTGCAACAAAATATTGGCAAACCGAATACAGCATACATTACATGATCAAGTGGGATTTAGACCAGGGACACAAGGATGGTTCAACATCCACAAATTAATCAATGTGATACACCACATTAACAAAACGAGGAATAAAAACCACATGATCATCTCAATAGACACAGAGAAAGCATTTGACAATATCCAACATCCATTTATGATAAAAACTCACAACAAAATGGGTATAGAAGAAGTACTTCAACATAATAAAGGCCATATATGACAAACCCACAGCCAACATCATACTCAACAGGGAAAAACTGAAAGCCATTCCTCTGAGAACAGGAATAAGACCAGGGTGCCCACTCTTGCCACTCTTATTCAACATAGTACTGGAGGTTTTGGCCAGAGCAATTAGGCAAGAAAAGGGAATAAAAGGAATCCAAATAGGCAACAAAGAAGTGAAACTCTTGCTCTTTGCAGATGATATGATTTTATATATAGAAAACCCTAAAGAATCCATTGGAAAACTATTAGAAATAATCAATAACTACAGCAAAGTTGCAGGGCACAAAATCAACTTACAAAAATCAGTTGCATTTCTATAGTAATGAACTAACAGAAAGAGAACTCAAGGAGACAATCCCATGTACAATTGCAACAAAAAGAATAAAACATCTAGGAATAAATTTAACCAAGGAGGTGAAAGACCTATACAATGAAAACTATAAGACATTATTGAAAGAAATCGATGATGACATAAAGAAATGGAAAGATATCCCATGCACATGGATTGGAAGAATAAACATAGCTAAAATGTCCATACTACCTAAAGCAATCTACAGATTCAATGCAATCCCAATCAGAATCCCAATGACATTCTTCACGGAAATAGAACAAAGAATACTAAAACTCATATGGGGTAACAAAACAACCAAATAGTTAAAGCAATCCTGAGCAAAAAGAACAAAGCTGGAGGCTTCACAATCCCTGACTTCAAAATATACTACAAAGCTATAGTAATCAAAACAGCATGGTACTGGTACAAAAACAGACACACAGATCAATGGAACAGAATTGAAAGCCCAGAAGTAAAACCACACATCTATGGACAGCTAGTCTTCGACAAAGGAGCTAAGAACATACAACAGAGAAAGGAAAGTCTCTTCAATAAATGGTGCTGGGAAAACTGAACAGCCACATAAAAAAGAATGAAAGTAGACCATTTTCTTTCACATACACGAAAATTAACTCAAAATTGATCAAAGACTTGAAGGTAAGACCTGAAACTATAAAACTCCTAGAGGAAAATATAGGCAGTACACTCCTTGACATCGGTCATAGGGGGATCTTTTCAAATTCCATGTCTACTCGGACAAGGGAAACAAAAGAAAAAATAAACTAGCGGGACTTCATCAGACTAAAGAGCTTCTGCAAGGCAAACAAAACCAGGATCAAAATGAAAAGACAACCCACGAGCTGGGAGAAAATATTTGCAAATCATATATCCAACAAGGGGTTAATCTCCATGATATATAAAGAACTCACACAACTGAACAACAAAAAAACGAACAACCCAATCAAAAAATGGGCAGAGGATGTGAACAGATATTTTTCCAAGGAAGATATAAAGATGGCCAATAGGTACATGAAAAGATGTTCAGCATCACTAATCATCAGGGAAACGCAAATAAAAACTGCACTAAGATATCACCTTACACCCGTTAGAATGGCTATAATCACGAAGACAAAAAATAACAAATGTTGGAGAGGTTGTGGAGAAACAGGAACCCTAATTCACTGCTGGTGGGAATGCAAACTGGTGCAGCCTCTATGGAAAACAGTATGGAGATTCCTCAAAAAATTAAAAATAGAAATACCTCATGATCCATCTATCCCACTACTGGGTATTTATCCAAAGAACCTGAAATCAGCAATCCAAATGAGGCTTATGCACCCCTATGTTCATTGCAGCATTATTCACTATAGCCAAGATGTGGAAGCAACCCAAGTGTCTCTCGACTGATGACTGGATAAAGAGGATGTGGTATATATACACAATGGAATACTACTCAGCCATAATAAAAGGACAAAATCATCCCATTTGCAACAACATGGATGGACCTGGAGGGTATTATGTTAAGTGAAATAAGCCAGACAGAGAAAGACAAACACTGCATGATTTCACTCATATGTGGAAGATAAACTAACACATGGACAGAGTTTGGTGGTTACCAGGGGGAAGGGGTTTGGGGAGTGGGCACAAGGGGTGAAGGGGACATTTATATGGTGACTGACAAACAATAATGTACAACTAAAATTTCACAATGTTATAAACTATTATGACATCAATAAAACCAAAGAAAGAAATAGCCCTGGGTCCCATCTCTGGGACAGGATTAGAAGGGCACCCCCCCCGCCACCCTGCAGGACAGGCCTATATCACCACAAAGGAAGCCAGCCTGGTGTGCAGCAGCAGTCCCCAGGGCAGCTCCAGGATCAGGTTTGTCACATCCCTGGGTGGAGCCTGGCCCCGAGCCTCAGGTGTGTGCTGCCACTACTCAGAGAGCCACCTGTGGGATACATGCCACAGGGCCCAGGAGGGCATCCAGGTGAGCCACAGGGGGTCTCAGAGACCTGGGCCTGTCCTCAGCTCCACGCACGCTCCTGCCAGCTGCCAACGACCGTCTTCCCTCTCCCAGGGCAACAGGGCAGTCAGAGAGGAGGAAGGACGTGCAAACACTTGGCCAGGGTTTCAGGCCATCGTGGGGGGCACAGTCACAGCTAGGGGACGTGGAGCAGCAAGATATGAGGGCTCCAGGAAAGAGGCCTGGAGTGGTTGGACATCTTCCCCCAACATCAGCAGGAACCTGTATCTCCCCACAGGTGCGACGAGAACTGTTTGAGTTGTGAAGGCTCCAGCAGGAACTGCAGCAGGTGCAAGCCGGGCTTCACGCAGCTGGGGACCTCATGCATCACCAACCACACATGCAGCAACGGTGAGCACCGGCAGGGGCCGGGCACCTGAGTTACCCTCGGGGCCTTTGGAGCAGCTCAGCCTGCTGGCCTCTGGTCAAGAGAAAGGAAAAGAAAATGCAGGAGTGGCAGCCCCTCTGAACAGGCATGCTGGCCCCTCCTTTGATTGACCACCTTGGGATTCCCGAGTCCTCCTTTCTTCCCTTTAGGCCTCTCACATTGACCAGAGAGGCATCCCGGCCACCAGCCCAGCTACTGCTGGTCCATTTGTTGAGTGACTCTTAAAAATGATTTTGTTCTTATACTGTTCCCGCTCTCATGCCATAAGCCTCAGGCAGCCTGTGTGTGCTGACTTCCTTTAGGAGAGGCCTGGCCTTGGAGGTCAAGGTCAGGAAGCCTGAAAGGTCTCAGCCTCACAGAGCCCAGTCGAGGCCCACGGGTCCCACAGGGAGGCCGCACATCTGTGCTGGTTCTCTAGGCTGATTGGGAGACTGGGGCGGCTTGTGAAAACAGGAACTCAGAGGAGACCCAAGACCAATTTGGGGATTCCAATTTGGGGATTCCGGGCAAGAGGAAGGGTTGGCAGAGGATTCTGGCCTGGAGACCTGGTGCAGGAGCCGTGAGCAGAGGTGGTGTGGCAGGGAAGGAGACCTCCATGGCTTAGCAGGCCACAGTGAGGAGCCGGCTCTGGGCACTGCAGGCTGGCATACAGGAGAGGGGAGCTGCCAGCTCCACCGTGTCCCTGGGCATGGAGCTGGCACTGGACCTGGCCTGGCAGAGCATGAAGCCCGCAGAGAGAGCCTTGGGCACGTACCATGGACCACAAGGTGGCTTCCTTGCCATGGTACTCAGTTATTTTTTTGGTTTGCAGAATCGTGTCCCTTCAAAGGCCAGGAAGCTCGCTCTTTAGGAAGTCACCTACTCAAGTTACATATCCAGCCCAAGAAAGTGACGTGGTCACTGGAGGGCCTCCCCTGGTCCCATGAATGGCATCACATCCTTAAAAGCCAAAAACCAAGGAGAGGGGCCGGCCTCCATGGCTCTTACCGTCCCCCTCGGCTTTTCCATCTTCCTTGATGACTCTCTCCTTCCCATTCCCTTTCCTCCCCCATTTGGGGGTCTTCCCTGGAACACAGTAGTATTCTCCATTCCTACCCTTCCCAGCTAGCCCTTCTGCCTCCCCCAGAGTCTTAAGTCCCCTGCCAGCATAACTGTCTGGAAAGAGGTGCACGTGAGCACTGAGCCCTCCCTGGTGCAATCCAGGTGTTCTCCCAGACCCTGCCCACTCCACCCCCCACACCTCCCTCGGATCCCTCCTTGTCTCCCAGACTCAGCGCAAACCCCTACGTGCCAAGAGCCACCTCTGCCACGCCAGGCTCGCCACATGTCATGGCGGTGACTGTGAGGACTGCCTTGGCTGCCGCCCCCACTCCTGTGTTCCCCCAGCCTGGCACACCATCGGGGCCCAGCAAAGCGGGATGATTGGAACAATCTTAACAGGCCCCAAAGTCTGACGTGTCCCTCCTTTATCTTCCCTGGCGGCCCCCAGCTGACGAGACGTTCTGCGAGATGGTGAAGTCCAACCGGCTCTGTGAACGGAAGCTCTTCATTCAGTTCTGCTGCCGCACGTGCCTCCTGGCCGGGTAGTGGTGCCCGGCCGCCCGCAGAGGGCAGGGCCCCTCCCGTCCATCCATCTTTCTCCAGACTGTTGGCCAGAGCCTGTTTCAGGGGTGGTGCCCTGCATCTGACAGCTTTATCTTCCCAGGAGCAAAGTCCTTCTGCCGCATCTCTGGGCACCCAGACCAAGTGGGTGGTGGGCCTTCAAGAGATGTTCCTAAAACAGTGACAGTCTCTCAAACTTTGCTTGTTGGCTACATTCTTCTGGCAAACTCAAAACAGGAACAAAATGAATTCCAGGACTTCACAGCTCCAGCTTTGGAGCAACTTCTGGAACCATAAGTTTACTGAATCTTCAAGACCAAAGCAGAAAGGCAAAATGCTTGGCATAACACATCACTCTTCTCCCCGTGCTTTTGTGCAGCTCCATAGTAAATCTCACCTACTGGGGCCCGGCCCGCAGAACCCTGGGCCATCCTCATCGTGAAGGGCCGAGCGCACACCTGCTCATCCGCCTGCCACAGAGCAGTCTGGGGGACAGTTTGGTCAGACTGTAAATAGAATAGATTTGGGGACATAAAATGTATGACCACTGGGGATGGAGCATCTATTTCTACATAGTCAGCTGCTTCTGAAACTGCTGTGATGGCTTAGAAAGTCAAATTCCAAACCCGGATGGGAAGAGCCTTCCCTTCTCTGCAGCCCTCTCCTGTGAGTGAGCCGAGCGCCCCTTGTCACTGCGTTCTGTCTGTGTCTCTGGGAGTCTCATGGCCCAAATGAGCACCTCTACCTGATGCAGAGCCTTTTGAAGGGGGTCCCCAGGAGGCGTCTGGGGGCCAGCCAAAGGTGCCCTGACAACCAAGCAATTCCTCTTACCAAAATGTAAAGCCAGCCCGTGAATTGTGAGTCATCTTTCGCTTCCCGTTTTGTGGAGTGGCTTTTAAAATACATTTGGCCTCTGCTCTTCAGACTTGTTCATAAGGTGGATGCTCCTGTGTCTGTGTGCACTATGAGCCTCGCGACACGGTTGGATTTATTTCTGCCAAACCTGTGTAGGCATTTTATAAGCTACATGTTCTAATTTTTACCGATGTTAATTATTTTGACAAATATTTCATATATTTTCATTGAAATGCACAGATCTGCTCGATCAGTTCCCTTAGTATGGGGGTAACATTTGCCTTAAATTTTTCCAAGCTCATTCTTCTCTGTTTTGTCCTGCTCCCTCTTTGACTGTAATGCATTTGCCTTGTCCCCTGGGAGCTGGGGGAACCCAGCTGTTGTTTATTGATCCACATCTCCAAAAAGGAAATCCACAATGTTAACCCTAAATTAATAAAAGAGTTAACATCCCATGGCAAAGGAGCCTGTATATCTTTCCAAGGCACAACAATTAAACATGGATGCTGACTGATGTGTGAAATGGCTTTCTTTGTGGTTTGGGCATTGGTTTGATGTCATCACATGGAAGGTCTTTGAGCTTTAGCGAATGTTGATGTAACGATGTCATGGGGGAAATCCCAGAGTTCCAGCCCTTGAGTGTCCTTGGGCAAACAGACCCTCTTCAGGCCACAAAAGCCTAGTAGGGTTGAGGGGCTGGGTATAGGGACACTTCCCGTCTGTCAAGGAAGAGCCCACCATAGCCCAGACTGCGAGCCTCTCACCTATAGCTGCGAAGCATGACTTAATTAGGTCACAGCTTGTTTTCTGCACAGTGTACCTGTACCCATATGAAATCCTTGCACCCATGGGTTCCGTGCTGCCTGGGATTTTTACCACGGCCTCTCTGTGAGGTCAGAAGCTTGTACTTGCTGGGAATGCTTTGGCTGCAAATAAAGAATATGCACCAACTAGCACTGACGAAAAAACAAAAGTGGGTGAGGGGCATTATCTTGGAATTCCAGGATTGACTCATAATTTCAGGGAAAGGTGCAGCTGGGCCTTGGGAACCCTGGACCAGCATTACATGTCGCCGGGACCCTCTTCGCATCGCAGCAGCACCCTCCTCTCTCTCTAGCTGATGGGACAAATGACCACCACCGTCTCCCAAGTGAAATTAGTACAAATCCAATCCCCTAAACAAGCTTTCTGAATCTGCCTTGCATGGGTGTTCACCTGGCCCCATC
Organism: Diceros bicornis minor; assembly: GCF_020826845.1. Taxonomy (NCBI): domain Eukaryota; kingdom Metazoa; phylum Chordata; class Mammalia; order Perissodactyla; family Rhinocerotidae; genus Diceros; species Diceros bicornis. The sequence continues at coordinate 80,355,323 of NC_080744.1, forward strand.
AGCTGTGGCCACCGGGACAGGCTTGTGCAGTAGAACATGGCTGCAGGGAGCTCTTCCAGTGACCACGTGGCCGGAGGGAAGCAATGTGCAGCTCCCGGAAACTGGGGGTAGGCCACACAACCCGGCAGCTGCCCACCACGAGCGTGCATTGACCAGAGCCATCAGTGTGAGGCAATGAAGGAATGAGGGAGTGTGTTTGGGAGACAGTAGCCTGGACTGGGAAGAATACTGATAAGGATTCAACCTCCCCCATGAGAATGACGTTGAATTAAAGCCAGCAACTGCTAAGTACCTGTGGTGCAGGGCACCATGTCAGCCCCTAGAGCTCTTTGCCCACTGAGAGCTTCCAGTCTAATGTTTGGAACTGAATCAGAAACAAACTCCTTTTATTCCCAAAGGACACCAACTACAAGAAGCCAGCCAGGCAGCCTCAGAGCACACGTACCCTCATCGCAGTGGCTGGGCCAGGAGCTGTTCACAAAGTCCTAAGGACTAAAGGCCACCTTGTTAAAAGGAACTGGCCACATAAAATGCCTGTTCACAAATGGCCCAACCTTAAGGTTATGTGGACTCAGTTGGGGCAGCACATGTTGATGGATTTTGTTTTCTGTGACAGAGTCAGGGATCATCTCTAAATCTGTCCTTTCACAGACGGAGGCTCAGAGGTGAAGTGAGTTGCCATGGGCCACACACTGGCAAGGTTGCTCCCATCCCTGTCCCCAGGGAGGGAGGCTGGCCCTCTGCAGGAGGGGAAGTCACTTCTGCCGGTGGCCAAACACAGCCATGATGCACTTGTTTTAAACTAGCTTTATTTCCAGGGGTGACAATTTTCTGACTTTGTCCCCAAATTCTTTGGCACCTCACAGTGGTCCCCATGTGTGCATCCCCATCTGTCCCAGGCCACTGCTGACTTTACACCTTGTAACTCTTCAAAGGGCTGGGGAGGACTGCGCTTTTTACAGAAGACACACCTATAATGCGAAGGGGGGTGGCTAGAGCTTTAAAAAACAGCGTGGGCTAAATATGGCCAGCAGTGGAGTGCCCTTGAATTTGGGGAGACTGCCATTCACTGCATTTGAATCATTGATAATATAGCCGGAGAGGGCCTTAAGCCTGAAAGCTTGGGCGTATGCTGGGGCCCCTGGAAGCAAGTGAGAGGTGGAGGTTTCGATCAGGATGGAAAGGGAAGGAGGTAGAGAAGTGAAGTACAAAGAAGGACATTTTAATAAGAACAAGCAGGGTGATGGAAACCAGGGCCATTCTCGAGCGTCTCCAGCTCGGCCCAGCCACCTGGGAGGCAGCTGGGTACTGGCTGCCATGGGAAAGGATTTTTCATTCTGCCCCAGCCTTCTCTGATGTTTTCCTTCTCCGAACCCAGGACTTATCTTTCCTGGCTGGTTGTCTAAGGCCTTTCCTGACACCCCAAGCTCTGTGGCTTGTCCCTGCACAGAACAGCACCCCTAAGTCGTGCAGCACTGAGCACCCACCTCAGGTCCTGGGTTTCAGTTCCCACCACCCAAAGCTTCCCCTCCACACTATGTACCAGCCACACCAGAAGTAATCAGATACCTCCTAGGCTCACTGTTGAGCAAACAGGAACGAAGATGCCCAGAGCGGAGAACATCTCATTGCCAAAAACAGTGCTTCTCAACCTGCGGATGATTTCGGTCTCCCAGGGGACATCTGGCAAGGTCTGGAGACATTATTGGTTGTCACAACTGGAGGGATGTACTGACATCTAGTGGGTAGAAGCCAGGGATGCTGCTAAACATCCTGGAATGCACAGGACAGCCGGCACAACAAAGAACTATCCAGCCCAAAAATGTCAACAGTGCCAAGGTTGAGAAACTCTAGCCAAAAGAAATGAAATCAAAAGAGAAAATCTATTCTCAACTTCATAGAGATACCCTAAAATGAATAAAACCACCTATAGTTTGATTTATGTGCCCTGTTTATGTGCTGAAGCAAGGGAAACCCAAACAACTTTCCTTTTTTAAAGTTAAGAAATAAACCTTTTTTTTATTGAGGTCATATTGGTTTAACATTGTATAAATTTCAGGTGTACATCATTATATTTCAACTTCTATACTGACTGCATCGTGTTCTCCACCGAAAGTCTAGTTGCCATCCATCACCATAAATGTGTGCCCCTTCACCCCTTTCTCCCTCTCCCCACCCCCTTGCCCTCTGGCAGTCACCAGTCTGTTCTCTGTATCTATGTATTTGTTTATCTTCCACATTTGAGTGAAATCATACGGTGTTTGTCTTTCTCCATCTGACTTATTTCGCTTAGCATAATACCCTCAGGGTCCATCCATGTTGTCACAAATGGCACCATTTCATCTTTTTTTATGGCTGAGTAGTATTTTTGAATGGAAGACCTGAAACCATAAAACTCCTAGAAGAAAACATAGCCATATGCTCTTCAACATAGGTCTTAGCAGTATCTTTTTGAATATCATGTCTCCTCAGGCAAAAGAAAGAAACGAAAAAATAAACAAATGGGACTACATCAAACCAAAAAGCTTCTGCACAGCAAAGGAAACCATCAACAAAACAAAAAGACAACCCACCAAGTGGGAGAAAATATTTGCAATTATATATCTGTCAAGGGGTTAATTTCCAAAATATATAAAGAACTCATACAACTCAACAACAAAAAAATGAACAACCTGATCAAAAAATGGGCAGAGGATATGAACAGACATTTTTCCAAAGAAGATATACTGATGGCCAACAGGCACATGAAAAGATGTTCAACAGCACTAATTATTAGGGAAATGCAAATCAAAACTACAATGAGATATCACCTCACACTCATCAGAATTAAAAAGACAAGAAATAACATGTGTTGGAGAGGATGTGGAGAAAAAGGAACCCTCATACACTGCTAGTGGGAATGTAAACTGGTGCAGCCACTACGGAAAACTATGGCGATTCCTCAAAAAATTAAAAATATAAATACCATATGATCCAGCTATTCCACTTCTGGCTATTTATCCAAAGAACATGAAAACACTAATTTGAAAAGATACATGCACCCCTATGTTCATTTCAGCATTTATTCACAATAGCCAAGACTTGGAAGGAACCTCGGTGCCCATCAACAGATAAACATTTTTTTTTTTTTTAATCCAGCAAGAAAAGGGCCAAGTAAAACCAGCTCTCTGGTCTAAGGACGCCACCTGGTGGTCCTCTCTGGAATTAAGTGAAGTTTGGATTGTTTTAACTTTTTAATTTTGAAACAACAAAGCAAAATTACAAAAAAGTTATAAGCACAGTAGAAAGAAGTGTTTTCCTTAACAATTTGAAAGTAAATTACCTATATGATACCCTATTACCCCCCAAATACTTTACAGGGTATTTCCTGTAAACAAGAAGCTCTCCCACATAACCATCAGAAACAGGAAATTAACATTGATACATTACTGTCATCTAATCTCTCTGACTGGATTCAAGTTTTTCCAATTGTCTCAATAATGCCCTTAGCAAAAGGATCCAGTTTAGATCACTCTTTGCATTTAGTCATCATATCTCTTTAGTCTTCTTCAACCTAGAACAGTTCCTCAGTCTTTCCTTGACTTGCATGAACTTGAACCTTTTAAAGACTACAGGCCAGTTATTTTTAGGCTGTCCCTTAGTGTGTGTTTGTCTGAGGTTTCCTCATATTTCGATTCAAGTCATGCATCTCTGAGAGGAATCTCACAGAAGTAATGCTGTGTTCTTCTCATTGCATCCTATTAGGTGATACAGGATTTTCATTTGTTCCATTAGGGGTGATATTAACTTTGATCACTTGATTAGGTTTTTTTCCCTTGGCTATGAAGTGATGATGCCTGCTAAAGGATGTCCACTATCACCACTGTCCAACATTGTGCTGACGATCCCAGCCAGTGCAACGGGGCAGAAAATAAAGAACCAGTACAAGAATTGGAAAGGAAGAAAAAAATCTATCATTATTCTCAGATAGCATGGTTATGTACGTAGAAAATCCAAAAGAACGGTTACAGATAAACTATTAGAATTAATAAGTGAATTTGGCAAGATTGCTGGATATATCGATTGTATTTCAACTGTAAATCAACTGTATTTCAATACACCAAAAACTAATGATTAGAAAATGGAATTTTTTTAACCAAAGGTACTATTTACAACAGCATCAAAAACTATTAAATACCTAGAATAAATCTAGTAAGAGTTGTATAAGACCTCTACACAAAAACTATAAAACACTAAGAGAAATTAAAGAAGATCTAAATAAATGTAAGGTTATACCATGTTCATAGATTGGAATACTCAATATTGTAAAGATATTAATACTCTCCAAATTCATCTATAGAGCCAGTACAATATAAATCAAAGTATGGGTTCTTTTTTAGATACAAGATATATCTAAAATTTATGTTAAAATGCAAAGGGCAATAATAACCAAGACAATCTCAAAAAAAGTGGGAGCCCTTTTTTGAGGCAAATATCAAGTTTTTAAATAAAGCTTATTATTAGAAAGACAGTAAGATATTATGCAAGAATAGGCAGCTAAACCCATGGAACAGAGCAGCTAGTCCAGAAGCAGACCTTCACATATTCGGACACTTGATTTATGAAAAAGGTGGCAGGGCAGTGGGGAAAGGATGGTCTTTTCAATAAATAGTGCTGGGTCAACTGATTATCTATATGGGGAAAAATATATCTTGATCCCTACCTCAGACTATACACAAAAATCTGTTTCAGACAGATTGCAAACCTAAATGTGAAAGGTGAAACAATAAAGCTTTTAGAAGAAAATATTTATGACTTTTGAGTAGGCAAAAGTTTCTTAAAAAGGACTAAAAAAGTATTAACCATATAGGAAAAAGTTCAGAAATTAGACTATATTAAAATTAAGAACTTCTGTTCATCAAAAGACACCATTAAGAGAGTGAAAAGGCAAGCCCCAGAGAGAGGGAAGATGTTCACTGTAAATATTTCTCACAAAGACTCATATCCAAAAAATATAAAGCACTCCTACAAATCAGTGAGAAAGGACAGCTCATTAGAAAAATGGGGGCCGGACCAGTGGCTTAGCAGTTAAGTGCGCGCACTCCGCTACTGGCGGACCAACGCACCAACGCACCGCTTCTCAGGCCATGCTGAGGCCACGTCCCACATACAGCAACTAGAAGGATGTACAACTATGACATACAACTATCTACTGGGGCTTTGGGGAAAAAAGGAGGAGGATTGGCAATAGATGTTAGTTCACAGCCAGTCTTCCTCAGCAAAAAGGGGAGGATTAGCGCGGATGTTAGCTCAGGGCTGACTTCCTCACTAGATAGATAGATAGATAGATAGATAGACAGACAGACAGACAGACAGACAGGTAGGTAGGTAGATAGATAGAAAGAAAGAAAAATGGGCAAAACACCTAGACAGACACTTCACAAAAGAAGCTATCAATAAATATATTTTTTATATATGGACAATAAATATATTTTTTAAAGTTCTCAACTGTGTTAGTAATTAGGGAAATACAATTAAAACCACAATGGGATACCACTACCAACCCACCAGAATGGCTAAAATTAAAAAGAGAAACGGCCGGCCCCGTGGCTTGGCGGTTAAGTGCACGCGCTCCGCTGCTGGCGGCCTGGGTTCTGATCCCGGGCGCGCACTGACGCACCGCTTCTCTGGCCATGCTGAGGCCGCGTCCCACATACAGCAACTAGAAGGATGTGCAACTATGACGTACAACTATCTACTGGGGCTTTGGGGGAAAAAAATAAATAAAATTATTTAAAAAAAAAGAGAGAAACAATACCAAATATCTAGAGTGTAAATTGGTACAATCGCTTTGGAAAACTAGCTACTTAAGCTGAACACAAGTAAACCCTATGAACCAGTAATTCCATTTCCGAGTCTGTATTAGAGTATATGTGTTCGCTTAAAGATATGTATTATAATGTTAATAGGTGCACTATTTTTGATAGCTCCAAATTGGAAATTACTACATGCTCATCAACAGCAGACTAGATAAACTGTGGAATATTCACACAAGGAAATACTATATAACAATGGGAATTAATGAACTACATCTACACACAAACATATTAAGCAAGAGATACATAAGGTACAATTTCATTTTGCATAAATACAAAACTAGGCAAAACCAATCTATGCAAGCTGTTAGATTAGTGGTTACTCTGGGGCAAGGGTGTAACTGGAAGAGGACAAGAGGGGGCTTCTGGAATGTGGCAATGCCTTGTTCCTGATCTGGATGCCAGTTGCTTGGTGTGTTTAGTTTGCATTCTGCTGTATGTATATCATACTTCAATACAAAGTTAAAAAAGAATCAATTTCAGGTGGATTGTAGAGCTAAATGTGAAAGGTAAAACAATTTAGCCTCTAGTAGATAGAGAAACATTTGAAGGATGAGGGAAGATTTCTTAAACAAGACACATCTGCAAACACACACACCCACAAACCATAAAGGAAAAGATAAATTGAACTACATAAAAATTAGAAACTTGTAGTCATCAAACACCATTAAGAGTGGAAAGGCCGGTAAGCAGAAAACCCTTTCCTCTCCCAGACCTCCATGACCATAGTGAAACTGTCCCCCACAAAAGAGGGCAAAAGACACTGTCAGTGGGTAGGGCATCCTGAGCTAAGAAGCTCTTCCTCTGATGCCTCTTCTTGAGTGGGACCATTTGGACCATATTTCTTACACTGTTGATTCGAATTGCAGCCCCAGTTATAATTTTGTGATTTTAGGAATAGGATGTTATCTTATGCAGACCAAAATGGACTACAGTTGGTGTTTTGCAGCATTGATGATGTGTATGAGGACAGTGTCTCTACTCTCTGTGAGTTCTTTGGTACCTAAGCAATTTTAACCCCTCCAAAAAAGAGTGAAAGGCTAGCCACAGAGTGTACTCATACCCAGAGTATATAAAGAAATCCCATAAGTCAACAAGAAAAAGGCAGACAACAGAAAAAAAAATGGGCAAGTGACTTGAATGGGCATTTCGCAAAAGAAGATATCAGAATGGACAATATACACATGAGAAGATCCTCAACTCCATTAGTTATTAGAGAAAAGCAAATCAAAGCAATAGGGCAATACCACTACACACCCACCAGAACCGATAAAATTATAAAGACTGACAAAGCCAATGAGGCTGAGGTTGGAAGCGATGGCAACCCTTACACACGGCTAGAGAGTGTGTAAATTATTTTAGCCTCTTGGCATAACTGTTAGGCATTACCTATTGATGATACCATACCCTCTGTCCCAGCAGTTCCACTTTTGGAGATACTCAGGCACATGTGCATCGGATCCATGTACAAGAAAATTTATAGATAGCAGCATTATTCAGAATAGCCCCAAACTGGAAACAACCCTAACGTCCATCAACAGCAGGATGGATAAGTTATGGTGTAAAATATACAGTGGAATTCTATACGGTAGCGAAAATATACCATTGCGGAATGCAACCTGGATAGTTTCCAGGCATAATACTGAGCCAAAGAAATCCGGCACAAAAGCATACTGCGTGATGCTATTTACATCAAAAGCCAGCAAAACTAGTCTATAGTTTTGGATTCGCGGTTGCCTTTGGGGAGGGAGGGAGGATTTCAAAACATTGGGGTTTTTTCCTGGGCCCGTGCGGCAGCTACGCAGGTGTGCTCACTCTGTTGTCATTTGTCACGTTGCAGACTTCTGATGTGCGCACTTTTCTGTACACCATGCTTCAGTATAAATATTTAAGTGCCTAGAGACCACAGACCTAACCGCAAACTCGACCGTGCCTGGAGCGGGTGACCCAGCCCAAGTTCTCACGTTACAGCCCAGGGGTCAAAGCCCAGGACAAGGTCGTGAACCTGAAGTCCTGGACTCTTCACTGGACCCCACGGGCGCCTGCCCCTCCTGGGTGGCGAGAGGACAGACGCAGCTTCCCCTCCCACCTCAAGGTGCACTGATGTATGTGAAAGTTCCCCTCGGGTGCTTCCACGTTTTGCGTAACTAGAGGACACGAATGTCTGGAATCAGAGGCCCTCCAGACTCCAGATACGCCGCAGGAAAGACGCCAAATCCACAGACGCCCCACAGCGCCAGGACCTTTTGAGGAATGAGCCCGGGGGCGTGGCTCTTCGATTGCTTCTGCCTGGATGTCGAGCTGCCGCGCGCGCGCCGGTTGCGATTGGTGCTGCCTGGCGGCGGGGCGCGGGGCACGCCGGGACGGCTGTCTGGCGGGAGGCGGCGGGCCGGCCGGGACAGCGGGAGCGGAGGTGGCAGGATGGTGAAGCTGACGGCGGAGCTGATCGAGCAGGCGGCGCAGTACACCAACGCCGTGCGGGACCGCGAGCTGGACCTCCGCGGTGAGTCCGGGCCGTCCCCCGGCCTCCGCGCGCGGCCCCGTGGTCCGCGCCGCGTGCGCCGAGGGCCGGAGCTTGGCCCGTGGGCCTGAGTTCTCGCCCCCGAGCTGGCCTGCCCCTGGACCGCCCAGGCTTGAATCCTGCCGTTGTGGCCCGAAGACCATGCCTTGGGCACTTCGGAGGTTCCTCTTAGCCCTCGCTCCTTCTCGCACACACGCGAGTAGATTGCTTCCTGATCCCTACCCGCGGGCCTCAGTCAGGCCTCGCGTGGCTTGAGGACAGGGAAGATATACTTGATGTTAGTGGTTGTAATTCTAGTGCTGAGCGCGTGGTTGGTCTCAGTAAATATGTTCAAGTGATATTGTGAGAGTATACCTAGAATACGTGTTGATTATCTCTAATTCACGAGGGAGAAAACGAACGTCGGGAACAAAAGCGATTGTTTCCCCAATATTTCCTTCTTAGCTTCACTTGTCTGGTGTTTTCCTTTATCAAAACATTTTATGGAGTGAACGGTTTCACGAGGCTTGCGTTACCGAGTGCCGGGTGTAATTGGCGGAAGCTCTCCGAACTGTTTGGATTCCTGTAGCTGTTTGAACCTTAGTAAGGCTTGGTGAGAAACTGGGAAGGCAGCTATCTAATCGGCATTTCAGGAGGTGACTTTAGGAAGGATGTGAAAAGCAACTTGTCTGGGGATAAGATAGTACAAGCTTGGCCTGAGGTTTGCTCCCATGGGGACAACACGGTCTCAGGGGCAGCATTGATGCAGCTCTGCTTTCTGCTTGGATCCCTTGCTGAGAAAGCCCACTGCTTTTATTTTGTTGAAATTAAGTTTCTTAGAGAAAGGTTCAATTCGAGGGTAACTGACCGCTTTCGCTGTCTTGGCACAGGTTGATCTTTGCCATCGAAGTCTGAAGTGCATGAGTGTTGAGGATGCTTATCTTGGTGTGGCAGTCACTTGGATGTAGCCCTTACCACTCTGAATTGTGTACTTGAACTTGGGCTGGGTTCATTTCTTTTCTTCTCTTGCACCTGGCACAATAATTATGCCCATATTAGACAAATCAGTGAGTATTTGAGTGAATTTTTCTCAGGGTGATTTACTGTTGTGTATAAACCGTTGACCTTCAATCCTGGATTGGAGCTGGGGAGAGGTGAAGTAAGGGGGAACTGTCATGACATCATGAGGCTATCCTGATGAATTCTATGAATCTCGCATGTGGGAATGCAAAAGAGGTTGAGAACTGTTGCCCACAACGTACGAACAAGGCTTGGACACTGACGATAAGCAGCACAGTGTAAATTCCTGTTATACCGCTTAGCTGGCTATGGGGCCTTGCTTACAACAGTGTGAGACACCGTGTAAATACTCTTACAAATGTTAGCTACCAATATGACTGTTAGTAAGTATCCTCATCATCATTGCCCTTGTCATTGTTGTCATCACCATCTTCATGTCCAGTGCTAAAGTGTAGGCTTCATGGCAGCTGGGACTTGTGACTCTCCTGTTCCTCATTTTATGCGCCAGTACCTTGCACAGTGTTTGACATGGCATAGGTGCTAGGTAGACACTTTCTGAATAAATGAAAGCTTTGAATCAAATTATCATGAAATACTGCTAATGTTTTAAGGTACCTTCAATTATATTAATACTTGTGTGTTTTTTCTCCTCCATTTTACAGGGTATAAAATTCCTGTCATTGAAAATCTAGGTGCTACCTTAGACCAGTTTGATGCTATTGATTTTTCTGACAATGAAATCAGGAAACTGGATGGTTTTCCTTTGTTGAGAAGACTGAAAACATTATTAGTGAACAACAATAGGATATGGTAAGTGTTTGCTAGTGGAAAGTAATTTTTTCCCCCTAGAGTATTTGTCTCAGTGTTCCCTGCAGAAATTGTCGTACGTACTGCCAGTTAAACCTACATATTTCTTCTTAAAATGAGAAAGGAGCTGCACTTTTCCCATACAGATCCAGAGGTTAACTTAGCATTGGTCTAATCTTCCTTGCATCTATTCAGAAATCTTGTATATTTATATATTCATGGTAAGTTTCAAATTTAAATTAAAAACATACTGCTTTGTACATTTTGATTTCTAAAACAATGATTATAGTTATCAAAGGGATCATATTAAAAAGATATATAAAGTTCAACAGTTATATTTTTGAGCTTCTCTTTCTACCTTATATCCTCTGCCATTTGTTTTTCTTTAACTAGAGCTGATTTTTAGAATTCTTATTGAAATTGAGATTTTTTTTGGACCCTCTTTCGTCATCTCTGTGTAGATTTTATCGGAGAAAAATTATTGAAGGTCTGTAGACAATGTCTTTAGGAAATACTGGGTGGTGAGTTACTTTTTTTGAATAGACATATTTCTCATAGGTTAACTATTCCTTATGGTATAGTTGTATGTCTTGTACCAGAGCTGTGAATGCAGAATCACTTGTAGTTCTGTGCTGCCTGCACAGAAGTCATGAAGTGAGCTAAGTAGTTTCTTCTGTGCGGGAGTTTCTCCTTTTTTTAGGTTTCACTAGACAGTGTGGTAGTGGAAGGAGCCCCAGGCAACTTTCAGGAGGCCTGGGTTCTCAAATCATCCCACTTCTGTCGCCAACCATGTGGCCTCAGACAAGTTTTCCTCTTTGCGCCTGTTTTCCTATTTTCCCTCTGTCAGATAGGGTGTTGGAAGGAAGATCTCTAAAGTTCTTCTCACTTTGAAGTCAAATGCTCTGAGCAAGGATTTAGATACAATTGTTAGCTTACTTACTTTTCTCTTTCACTAAGTCTTTTTGTTTTTATTTTAGCCGTATAGGTGAGGGACTTGATCAGGCTCTGCCCTGTCTGACAGAACTCATTCTCACCAACAACAGTCTTGTGGAACTGGTAAGTTCAGCAGGGGAAAAATGTATTTGGGAGAGGAGTTAAAGGTACTACCTGCTTCTTATAGAAAATTTGGAAAATCCAGAAAATTTTCTCATCGTCCTTTTTCTTTGTCTTTGTCTTAATTCAGGATCTGAGCCTTTTTTTGGTTACATATATTGGGAATATCTTTTCCCACTCTGTAGCTCACCTTTTGATTCCCTTAGGGTATCTTGATAGAGAAGTTCCTAATTTAATTGTAGTCCAATTCATCAGTCTTTTGTTGTTGTTGCTAGTGCTTTTAATGTTCTGTCATGTTTCCCCTACCCTACGGTCATAAAAAAACTTGCCTCTATGTTGTTTTCTAGAATTGTAGTCTCCACTGTGATAGCCACTAGCCACAAGTGGCTACTCTGAGTTGCGATGTACCAGAACTGTAAAATACACGTCAGATTTCAAGACTTAATACAAAAAAAATAATGTAAACTATCAGTGATTTTTTTTATATTGATATTGAAATGATAATATTTTGGATAATAGGTTAAATAATAATTAATTAAAATTAGTTTCACCTGTTTTTTCTGTTTTATTATGGCTACTGGAAAATGTTCAGTTACATATGTGACCTGCATTAAATTTTGTTAGACCATTCTATTCTAGAACCTATTGTTTTACTCTTCACATTTAGATCTATGATCCACTTGGGATTGGTTTTCCTATGGGATAAGGGGCAAGTTTCATTTTCTCTATTTGGATATGATTATTTTGACCTATTTCTTTTTATGCTTTTTAAATTTCTGTTCTGTGTGTATAACTTTTAGCACAATTGAGCTCATAATGTATATTGTTTTGTAACCTGAATTTTTCACTTAAACACTGGATGTTTAAGTCCGTGTTATATAACTTGGTTTTGGGTTATTATGCCTTTCCCTCCCTTCTCTCTTTCCCTCGTTGTTCCTTTCCTAGTAGACTGGGTCCATAGCTTCCATCAAATTCTGAAAGGAGTGCTTGACTTCAAAAGTAAGAAAGCACTGGTGTGAGGCCGTGTCCTTTCTGAGATATATGAGGTATTCAACCCAAAATGCACATTCATAGGGAATGTGTGGCATTATAGGGGCTGTTTGTATTTTTATGTTTATGTATTTTCTGTTTATGTATGGATTTTATGTATGTTGTAATTGTATTTAAAGCTGTTTGCAAAGATGAAGACTGAATTTGTCCTATCAGTTACTGAAAGAGGTGTGTTAAAATCTCCTATGTTGGGGATTTGACAGTCTCCCTGGAGTTCTGTCAATTTTAGTTTTATATATCTTGAGATAGATATATAGATATATATATATATATATATATATATATTATTTGATATATACAAATTTTAAATTGTTAATACTTCCTGGTGAACTGAACCTTTTTATTATTATGTTGTGACCCTTTTATCGCTATTAGTGCTGTTTTACCTTGATGTCTATTTTATCTTCTGTAATAGACCAAAACAAGCTTTCTTTTGGTTAGTATTTGCATGATAAATCTTTTTCCATCCAAAATTTACTTTCAGGTTTTCTATACCTTATATTTTAGATTTGTCTCTTGAAAACAACATATGATAGGATTTTTTTTTAAATCCAGTCTGAAGTCTGTCTTTTAAATGAAGTATTTAGTCTGTTTACATTTAATTTAGTTACTGATCTATTTGAGTTTGTCTTCTTTCTTTTCTAGAGCTTTTTATTTGTTCCACCCATTCTGCATTTCATTTTCTCTCTTTTATTGCTTTCTCTCTTTTTTTTGTCATTCCATTTTTTCTTCTAATATTTTATAATATTTACTTTATTTATATTATTAGCATTTTAGGAATTAAAAGTACATATTTATCAAAGTTTAAAGCTAACCACTGCCTCTACCCTCCTAAACAATACAGTAACCTTAAACATTTTAGTGTGCCCCCCAATTTATGTATTTCTTCAGTCTTTAAAAAACCTATCAAGACATCATTGTTACGTTTTATATAGTTTGTATGTGTATCTGTGTGTAACAAAAGTTACCATTTTTTTCTTCTGTTTGTTTTGTTTTTGGCAGCTTTATTGAAGTATGATTGACAAAATTTTATACATTTAAAGTGTACAATGTGATTTTTGATATATGTATGCATTGTGAAATGATTACCACAAACTTAACACTTCCATCACCTCACATAGTTACTTTTTTTTTTGTTTGTGTGGTCAGAATACTTGAGGTCAACTCTCTTAGCAAATTTCAAGTGTACAATACATTATTATTAACTATAGTCACCATGTTGTAGACTGGAACTTATTCATCTTATAACTGAAAGTTTGTACTCTGATCAATATCACATCTCCCCTTTCCCCCACCTCCCAACCTCTGGTGACCACCATTCAACTCTCTGATACTATGAGTTGGACTTTTTTTTTTTTTGAGATTCCACATATAAGTGAGATCATATGATATTTGTCTGTCTTTGTTCCTTTTTGGATCATCCTTTAGTGGTGGTGTGCCTGTAGCCAGCTCTAGAGCTCCCTCTGATGGTGTTTGTGAAGTGTTTAAAAATGGCGGCTGACTTGCAGAACTCCCTCCCCTGCTTTTATCTGTACTTCTTTTCTCATTGTCTCTCTTGCCTGAGTCCTACTCAGTTTAGCTCTGTTCCTAGCAGTTTCTCCTCAGTTTAGGGCTTTGTTCTGGAAGGGACATAATTTCTGGTTAGTATTATGAGTGAGGGCCCAAATTGCTGTAGCCCCTTTAGGCCTCATCACAGACTTACTGTACTCATTGGAATGTGCATATCCTTTGGCTGCTGTTCTCAAACTGAGAACCGGTCAGTTGCTTTAGAGTTCTCGGGTTTGTCGGATGCCTCTTGGCCTTCCCTGCACTTCTTCCTGCACAAATGCTTTCACCGTGCAAGTCTTGTAGCTCTCGCAGTAGTTTGTTCCTATTTTAGGTTCTTGTTAGAATATCTTTTCATCTAATTGTAGCTGTTGACCATAGGTTTTTGCTTTTGCTATCCTTGTCGCACTATGTTTTATGGGACAATTGGGGAAGATTCAAAAACTAATCTGCCTTCTTCCCATAATTTGGTCGTTTTTTTCTTTTTTTTTTTGACTATGTTGCTCCTGTCCTTGAAAAATTATTTGAAGAGAGTTTGGGGATCCTAGAATAAAGGTGCCTTTCTTCAAAGATCATATGCCTGTGTTGCTCCCAGGTACCTAAAGGTACTAGCAGGAAAACCCACCTTACACCAAGATCCCGGCTTAAGGTTACTCTGTGAATAACTTGCTCCAAAGTTACATCAACTTTCACATTGCTTTATTTTCTAAATCATTGCTTTAAGCTCAGTAGCCCTTTTGAGGTTGCTGCAGGAGAAATTTTTTCTTTTTTTGTCTCTTCTGCTGTTGAGGCAGAAGCTGTTATAACCAACATTTTAAGTTTAAGAAGCTGAAATTTATTCTTCACTTGCTTATTCAGTAGATATTTATTAAGCATCTGTGATATGCTGGTATTGTGCCAGGTGCCGGAGCAGTTAAAAAAAAAAAAAAAAAGATAAGATGAGTCCTTGTTCCAAAGGCACCCACCTTTTCAAAGTATCAAAATAGTGTGTTGTATTCGTGTTCTTACCTTTGGCCGTTATCTTACAGGGTGATCTGGACCCTTTGGCATCTCTCAAGTCACTAACTTATCTAAGGTATGAAAGTTATTTGTGGTGGTGACAATGAAGTCCTTTAAAATAACGCCGTTACCAGCCTCGACATTAAAGCAATCAGTTAAGAAAAGTACCTTTTAGGGGGCCCGGCCCAGTAGTGTGGTTAAGCGCGCACGCTCCCCTTCGGCAGCCCAGGGTTCGCAGGTTCAGATCCTGGGCGAGCACCCGATGCACTGCTTGTCAAGCCATGCTGTGGCGGCGTCCCATATAAAGTAGAGGAAGATGGGCATGGATGTTAGCTCAGAGCCAATCTTCCTCAGCAAAAAGAGGAGGATTGGCATCGGATGTTAGCTCAGGACTAATCTTCCTCACAAAAAAAAAAAAGTACTTTTTAAAAACAAATATTGAAAATATTTCCCTTGGGCCCAGTGCTCTGTTAAAATTTCCCTAGTGTTATGACATTGAAATATAAAGAATAGTGAACTTTTCCTTAATTTATGGACTTAACCAGATTTTATTAAAATGCACCTCTTGAATGCTGTGCTTTGAACGAGATTGGCATTATATTGTTCCTTTTCTTGTAGTATTCTAAGAAATCCTGTAACAAATAAGAAGCATTACAGACTATATGTAATTTATAAAGTTCCACAAGTCAGAGTGCTGGATTTCCAGAAGGTGAAACTAAAAGTAAGTATTATTCTGTTGTTGTAAGTCATTATAGAGTCGTGTGTTTTCCTTTATGCTTTTGTTATTGAGTTTTTTTAAATTGCCTAACGTGTTTTACCATTGGTTTGTAATAAAAATGTGGGAGAGAAAATGTCAGATTTTTTTTCATAGCAGAGTTGACGGTAGGACTTTCAGTTAAAGCTGTCTTATGTAGTGTTGGTCATTCCAGAGGGAGCACAGTCTCAGAACCACAGTGAGCACTGTCAACAACAGACCATCTGCTTAGATACTTTCCCCTTGGGGAGCTTCCTATAATCCATTTTTCAACAGCTTTAATTGTTAGGATGATTTTCCCTTTATTGGGAGTCCTTTTTTTCTTAACTTTCTGAGTTCCTTGGGAGCCCCTCCTTGAAACCAGGAGGGGAGAACTTTCTTCAGGAGCTTCACCAGAAAAGGCGAGACCACTGTGTCTCCTTTTAATTTGAAATTGGCTTTTTGGTATTTTTACCAGCCCAGAGTATTTCAGGAGAGTTTTCTTCCATGTTTTCTGAGGAATGCATCTAAATGCATGTGCTATTCCTATTTCCATTAACTCTGTGTGTGGTGTCGCTGTAGGAGCGTCAGGAAGCAGAGAAAATGTTCAAGGGCAAACGGGGTGCACAACTTGCAAAGGATATTGCCAGGAGAAGCAAAACGTAAGATACGGATATCCAACTTCTCTCCACTTCACCTTCAGAAACACTATCTGTCTGGCAGTTGGCCTCTTACACAATTAAACAAAACACCTGTGACTGATACAGTATTTAATTTGCGTGATGATAGTCCGTGACCATCAATGGTCCATACATCACATGAGAATTCTACTAGGTTAGCAGAGCAAATATTTCAGTATTTAGTGTTAATGTGCTATTATATACATCCTGCTTTCTCTATAGGAAGATGAACTGGGTGGTGTTTCTGAAGGAGAGAGTTTCTTGTATCAGTTTGTTAACAAAGATAAGATACTACACTGGTTGATTTACTTTCAAAAGCTTTTGAAAGTAAAAGAGAAGCAATTTCTATTGGTCTGGATTTGACAGTTATGTTCTTCCCTCCCCTCCCAAGTTTCAATCCAGGTGCTGGTTTGCCAACTGACAAAAAGAAAGGTGGGCCATCTCCAGGGGATGTAGAAGCGATCAAGGTAATAATGTGTTAGGACTCTTGGACTGGAGAGAGCTGCCATGAGTGTAGGGCACAGAATTATGTAATAAACCAAGTTCTGAATATTGCAGATTTTTCCCCCATAGTTGTTAGACTGCAAATGTATTTCTGTATAAGAGAAAACTAGCTTAAAGTTATGATTTGACCAGACTTTGACTTGAATTATTTACATGAACCAGTCAAAGTGGAGGCAGCTCTGGTCTTTCTTATTTTCCCAGGATCTGTTTATTTGAACAGTTAGTTACCTTTGTATGCTATCTCAGTGTTTGCCTTAATTTTTACTTTCAGATATTTGCTGTCTGATAGATCCTGCTTGGTGATCAGTGAGAAATCCTAATTTTGTAATATTGCCTCCTAAATTATCCAGTAATGTAATTCCAAATAGGTACTTCAGTTAGTTAAAATTTTAGCACATGTGCAATGATTATTTGCTCTCTTGTAAGAGGGTCCTCATCTCTTGACCAATTTTGGAAATTAATGATTTGGTTTTTGGGTTGATTTCAGTGTGCCAATAAAATTCTTTCCCCAACACAACTATTTAATGTTCCAATTCAGAAAGTTGCTGTGAATTTCTGTAGATGTTTTCTGGCTGATTGATACTTGTCCATCTCCATTGTCTTCTGTCCTCCAGAATGCTATAGCAAATGCATCAACTCTGGCTGAAGTAGAGCGGCTGAAGGGCTTGTTGCAGTCTGGTCAGATACCTGGCAGAGAACGCAGATCAGGTCAGGAAACCATGTTCTGTCTTTGTGCTTCCAATTAATGTTATACTTGAAGTGATTTTAAAACACTTTAGGTGCTGTGACCCAGGAATGCTAGAATAGTGCCTCATTACCATCTCACTTACACGAAATCCCTTTAAATGCTCTTTGAAGATAAATTATTTGATATAGAATATTATGTCATAAGACTTGGGTTTTTTGTGTAAAAGTTGAAGCAAACATTATTTTGTAGCCATGGAGTGAAACCAAACACTAGAGGGAACCGTGTAGACTTTTACCCATGTATATATGGGATAGCTTAGTAGTTGGAAACACAGGCTCCAGAGCCAAACAACCTAAGGCTCAGATCTTAGCCTCACCAGCTCTGTGCTTGGGTAAATTTATTAATCCCCACTTAATCTTAAGTCTATTTCCTCATCTTTAAATCTGCGATAATAATAGTACCAACCTCAAAGGGTTGTTGGGAGGACTAAGTAAAATACTTCATAAATAGCACTTAGCACAGGGTCTGACACTAGCAAGTTTTTGGTAAGCAAGTTTTTGGTTAGCTGTTCTAATATTTGCATGCCGACTTTGTGTCAGGCAGCATGTTGGACAATGGGGGTATAAAGTAAAACTACTCAAAACAATGCATATTACAAGTTTTGATATGAGTGTAACTGGGGACTTCTACCTAGACTGGCAACTCAGGGAAACCTTCCCTGGGGAAATAATGAAATAATGTTTGAACTGAAGCTAAAAATGAGTAAGACATTAACTAGACCAGGGGTTCTCACTGTGTGGTCCTTGAGCCCCTGGGAGTCTGTAGTGACGCCGAGGCGTCATTTGCTTTTTTCATCGTGTTAACGTTTGCACTGATGGTGGAAGAGCAGTGTTGGGTAAAACAACTGGTGTCTCCGCCAGGGTCAAGGCAGTGGCCCAGAGAATGTTAGTAGTCATCGTATTCTCAGCTGCCACACACTCTTTCCGTAAGATATGTACCAGTTTCAATTGAGAATGTCCTTCATGGGCCAGCCTGGTGGCATAGTGGTTAAGTCTGCACGCTCCGCTCTGGCGGCCCAGGGTTTGCACGTTTGGGTCCCGGCGTGGACCTACCCACCACTCATCAAGCCATGCAGTGGTGGTGTCCCATATACAAAATAGAGTGAGATGGGCACAGATGTTAGCTCAGAACCAATCTGCCTCAGCAAAAAGAGGAAGATTGGCAATGGATGTTAGCTCGTGGACAATCTTCCTCACCAAAAAAAAAAAAGAATGTCCTTCATGAAGCAATGAGAATTATTAACTTTATTAAATATCACCCATTGAGTGCACGTATTTTTGGTATTCTGGGTGACAGAATGGAAGGTATGCATGAAGCACCTCTGCATATGTAAGTTGGATGGTTGTCTCCATGCACTTGTGCAATTGTTTCAAGTAAGAGGCAGGCATCTTCTCAAATGTGAAGTGAGCTTGCCATTTCAAGGAAAACAACTGATGGTATTGGTTACCAATGATAAAATTCAAGATTTCAAGTAAAAATTAAAAGCTGGAGGGACTGGTCCCGTGGCATAGCAGTTAAGTGTGCACGCTCCGCTGCTGGCAGCCCAGGTTCAGGTCCTGGGCACGCACCAATGCACCGCTTGTCAGGCCATGCTGTGGTGGCGTCCCATATAAAGTGGAGGAAGATGGGCACAGATGTTAGCCCAGGACCAGTCTTCCTCACCAAAAAGCAGAGGATTGGCGTGGATGTTAGCTCAGGGCTGATCTTCCTCACCAGAAAAAAAAAAAAAAAAGCTGGAAAACTTATATCCACAACTGTAACCTTGAAAGCTTCCTAGTACTTACAGACTTTCCTGCGGAAATCAGTGGTATTAATGAATGTGATTTTTTCGATATTGTATAATGAAATGGGTCAGCATTTGGAAGATCTGCATAAATCAATGAACCAGTGTTTTCCAATGATGTTACAAATTATGCATGCATAAACAAGCCATTCAAAGTACAAGATAGACCAATTGATTTTCAAGTAAGAGGGTATGAAAAGTTCACTGATAAAGTTTCAGACTCCACATTGCAAAGTAACCTTTAAGAAACTACCACTTTTGTCAAATTTTGGCACAATATCAAAAAAATATTCACAACTGTCTGCAAAGGCTATTAAAAATACTTCTCTGTTTTCTAACTACATATCTCTGTGAGGCTGATTTTCTTCATATCCTTCAATCAAAACAAGTTGCAACAGGTGGAACGATGAAGCCCTTACAAGAGTCCAGCTGGCTGCTATTTGTCAGACATTACAGAGATGGCAAAAATATAAAATAATGCCAACCTTCTCAGTAAATATTTTTGTTTTGGAAAATATCATTTTTTATAAAAATACAAATGTTAACTTGTAATAGATTTAGTGTTTTAATGAATTACTATTTTTTAAAATATTGTTTTAATTTCTAATATACTATCAATAAATGTAATCTCTATAAACAAAAGCTTTTTGGGTCCTAAAACTAAAATGTTTGAGAACCACTGAAGTAGACAAAAGCAGAGTGGCATTCTAGGGGGAGGGAACTACACAGACCAAAAGCTGTGGTGAAGAGGAGCCTCGCACACTTGAACTGAAAGAGGCCAGTCTGAGTGAAGCTCAAGGCACAAGGAGAATGTGGTGAGATGAGCCGACAGAGTAAGCGGGCCAGGCCATGCAGGGCACTGCGGGCTGTGATGGGTTAGATCTTGAGTCCTGAGAACACTAGCAGTCTATTGAAGGCATTCGAGCCTTGGTGGTGACGGAGGTTGGGGGAGGAGGCAGTGTCAAAATTGCTTATTGTGACTGTAATATGACAGAATGTTAGGATCTCTGGGGATTTTATTTTATTTTATTTGTTTATTTTTGTGTGTGTGTGTCAGGGTGTTAGCCCTGAGCTAACATCCATGCTAATCCTCTTCTTTTTGCTGAGGAAGACCGGTTCTGAGCTAACCTCTATTGCTAATACTCCTTTTTTTCCCCCAAAGCTCCAGTAGATAGTTTCATGTGATAGTTGCACATCTTTCTAGTTGCTGTATGTGGGACGCGGCCTCAGCATGGCCAGAGAATCGGTGCGTCAGTGCGCGCCGGGATCCGAACCTGGGCTACCAGAAGCGGAGCGCGCGCACTTAACTGCTAAGCCACGAGGCCAGCCCGCTGGGGATTTTAAATGTAATCTGAAAGCACGCTGGGGAGAGGAAGGTAGAAATTGTGCATGATACTTGAGATTTCAGTGGGCCCAGGCCTCCAAGTAGCACTTCCCAATGACATTCTTTCTTTTTTGTTTTTGTTTTTGTGTATGTGAGGAAGATTAGCCCTGAGCTAACATCTGATGCCAATCCTCCTGTTTTTGCTGAGGAAGATTGGCCCTGGGCTAACATCCATGCCCATCTTGCTTTACTTTATATGGGACGCCACCACAACATGGCTTGACAAGCAGTGCAGCGGTGTGCATCCGGGATCCGAACCTGTGAACCCTGGGCCGCCGAAGCAGAGCGCGCGCACTTAACCACTACGCCACCGGGCCAGCCCCTCTTTCTTGGTAGTTTTGTATCTAGAAATCTGATATTTGAGTCTAACTGTAGAAACAACAGGCTTAAACATGAGTAATTTTTCCAGCCACTGACAGTGGTAAAACAGTTTCCTTTTTCAGAATACATTGACCAGAAGATCTGCCATAAATTGTTGAACAAATGTAACAACCTTTTGGTTGTTGCCCTATTTTCCCTAATTTAGAGACAATAAGGTCACTGACTGATTATTCCCAGTATCTGGCACGTAGTAGGTATCCAAATGTTTTTGAGTATTCACGGTTTCTTTGCCCATGGTAGTGGCAAGAACAAAACAAAGTATAAGGTTTTTACCTTCACAAAAAATGAATTATCAGCTCGACCAAAATGGGTTTAGAATGGCAGGCAACGAGTTTGACTTGCATAAAAACACTTTTGTGACCCTTTCCTTTAGGAACTGACCATCCCTTCTGATACCTGCCAAAGACAGATAGTCTCTGGACTGTAAGCTCCTCGAGGGCGGAGGCTGCCGTTAGGTTTTTATACGAAGTCCAGGGCCTAGCACACAGTAGCCTCGCAGAATGGACACTCACACTTGGAGCAAGCACATTCTCTAAAATTGATATGACTTCTGGCTTTGTTTTTTTCTTTAGGCCCCACCGATGATGGTGAAGAGGAGATGGAAGAAGACACAGTCACAAATGGGTCCTGAGCAATGTGGCCTGAATATCTACAGGATGTATAATATGCCCACTTAGGACAAGTCCTGCTTTTCGAACGTGGAAAAATAGCTTTGTTTATGTCAGCAAAGTGGAGTTCATAAGCATTGTTAAAATGCTTAAAACTGCTGCTGGTAATGTTGTAATATAAATTTTGAAAGCTAAATGCCAGTTTTCTACACATAGTAAAAATAAAGGCACTCACTCTGCTGCCAAGTTGCATGTCATCGGGGTGTGTGTGCAGTGAGGTATATGGATGTGTGTAAGTTGGAAATGTAGGAAGGCATCATTTCTAGGCAGGCTTCTCAATCCTCTATGAAATGTTTAGATTTTTAAATTCTTATTAAAACTCAAGACTATCTGTTGCCAATGATTGTTAGTAAGAATCTGTGATCTCTGGTGCATTTTTTTCTGCGCAAAGAATAACAAGATCTTCGTTAAACACAGCCAGGCTTTAGGGCTTTATAGGAATCAGCATCCTTTGAAGTTTTTATTTAATCCTACATACAAACATTGTGCAAATATTAATTACTGATTTGGAAAATTAGAGAGGAATGCAACTTCTGCTTGTCAGTTGATGGACTTGGAGCAGAGAAGCAGCATGTTCCAACGTTTAGGGTGTAGTCAGGGGAATCACAGCTGCCCCAGTGGGCAGGCTAAGGCACAGTTTCCTCACAGCTCCTAGATGCTTTATTACATTCCTCACACCATGTTATGGCCAATTTAAGCTAATCTAGAAAACAAGGTGGTAGAGGTGAGCACCTTCGCCATCCATCTTTTCTCATCTGATAGTGCTGCTTTGGGTTGTTTTTTAAAGCTCACTGGGTGAGTCTAAATGTGAGAAACATTCTTCTAAATAGGGCCCAAAACAGTTTTGGGTGATTGCTGATGGGCTGATTTGCTGCTCTTGTAAGGTATATACAAGAGGCCTAAGACAGGAAGGAACTCTGCCTTCAAGGAGCTGCCAGTCTAGCTGGGAAGACGGAACCACAAGCAACAGTGGGGCTAAACCTCAGTGCGGTGGCAACTAAAGAAAAGAAGAGGGTAGAGAGAGCATTCAGAAAGGAGATGGAACTTGGGCATCGGGACAACCTGGCCTTTAGATTTCCTCACTATGCCCCTAAACTAGTGCTTTTCTAGCCCCAGTGCACTATGAACTTCCAGGGGATCTTGTTAAAATGTGGAGTCTGTGGTGAGGCCTAAGGCTCTGCACTTCTGGTAGGCTCCTGGGTGCTGTCCATCAGAGGACAACACTCGAGGAAGGATTTCTAGCCTTGCCTCTCACCACTTCCTTAACTTCTACCTGACACCTTTCAACTCCTTAAAGAGCAGTCCCGTATCATCCATTTGCTGATGGGCCAAATCAGATTGGATTGCTCTGTTCTTGTTTTATCTTCACCTTGCTAGGTTTTGAGGGTTTTTTAATGAATTCCTGGAGTACTTAGGCACCCAGAAAATAGACCAAATATACAATAGATGGGTTTATAAACAGTCTTATTGTTAATTCAATTTGAGGGGAAGATAACTTAGTGTCTGTAATTCAAGCTCTCCTCTTCCCTTCACCAAGGTGCCCTTTGTGGTTAGAACATTGCTAAGTGTGCATAGGATCAGAACAGAAAGACTTGGGGCGTCTTAAGATCTGCTTTCTTCCTAGGCTGGATTAGAATTTAGCTCCCATAACGTCTTTCATGACATATGCCAGTAAGGCTGCCTTTTCAACTTCCACATAGCCCTTCTGTTAATGCACATTGACCTGACGCTTCTACTTCTGATAGAACAACTAAAATGATCAGTTTTTCTTTTCCACACTTGAGATCCATGGAAGCTATCCAGCATATTCAGAAGGCTTCCCAGTCCCATCGTTTATGAGCCACCTCACTGAATGGGACTGAATGAGGCTCTGGTCAACAGCCTCACTAATGACAAGTTGGTTGCAGTTAACTTTACTTTTCTGTGATCACCTTCCTTACCTCTAAGGAGTAGCTTACTTTGGGTCCTGGCTTTGAGTGTTGTGCAGCACTTCACAATAATATGAGACTTCAGTGCCATTCCCTGAACTGATATGAACTGAACAGGATTACTTTGGCACCTAATAATTTAATGACACGTGATTAATGATTGAGGGCTGGTAAGAAAAAAGCAAAAAGGATCCTTGTTACATTTTGCTGTTGTCCCGAGTGAGAATTTTGCAAAAATTTGACCACAGGAAAGTGAACGCTTCTATGCTCAGAGCTCAACCTCCATCTGTGTGTCTCAGGACCAGAAAAATTGGGTTTGCCCCAACCCGATTTTTCTCAAAAGCCTAATATTTTCAATGTGTAATTTCGCAGAACGCGAGGTTCATTCAGGATAACTTCTATCATGTTATAGCAGAAACTTTTGTACCAGTGACATAGTCATGTAACACTCAAAAGAACTTTGTTTCTGTGGAACTACATTAAGATGTGGATTTGAATATTATTAGTTTTGTAGTATTTGTATGTAATCAGTAAGTGCTCTGGTTTTGAGGTTGTAAGAACTATAGGAAATACATATTTAGTTTCATATGTGTATGTATTTAACATAATTTAAGGCCACATTGGGGGTCTCCAAGAATGTCTGTCATTGAAAGGGGTCCTTATATTATTCAAGTTTGAGAAAACACTTTTGTTTGATTGCCGTCTCTGTAATCTCCCTTAGCTACCAACCCCTTTAATTGTGTCTTGTTGCATATACTTTTGTGAAACAGTAAGGTTTGGCAGTTTATCAGTTAGCTGTTGCCACAATAATGCTGCATAACAAACTACCCCAAAAGTGGGGTTTCAGGTGACAGACACCTTTTATTCTCACAGTGGGCTTTGCTTTTCACTGCAGGTCTATGGATTAACTTGGGTGGCTCGGCTTTACATATTCCATTCTCCTTGGACAAGTCGGCTAATGGGATAAAGGCAGAAGAAGGAGACACTCAAGGCTTCTTATGGCCTACACTCAAAACTAACACACAGTTATTTCTGCCGACTTGCCATTAACCAAAGCTAGCCACCTGGCCGAGTCCAAAGTCAAAGAATGGGGAGATATACTCCTCCCACCTTGAGGCCATGGCACGGATATAGTGGGAAGGAGTGACGAATTGGGGCCAGTCATTTAGTCTACCATGGTCAGTGACTGGTTGGGAATTCCGGGTACTACCTTTGTCCTGTTTTTGCAAGTAACACCTGTGTAGTTATATCAAGCAAAGTGTTTGCTGAAATAACTTTGTGGTTCTAGACATGCTAGGTGAGATGATACACCCTGATTAAAGGGACAAAGGTAGCACATAAACCTGGCTAGGAAGAATGAGTAACTTCTATCAATGGGACCATAAGAATAATAATGTGCTAAGGAACTGACATGAAAGCCCATTATCTCTGCACTCTGATTATTCAAAATCTATTAAATTTTAGTTGCATATGCCGTTCATCATTATACTGTGTGTACATATGTATACAAACACACACTGTAGTTCACAATAGTATACAAAGGTACTTTGTTCTTGTATATGTTTAAAATGTGCATTTTCACGAGTGTTGTGCTGGTTTCTATTTTATATTGCTAAGTCTGGAGTGACAGGAATTGTTCACTGTTTTTCTTTAAATGATAGAAACTTACAATTTATTCCACCTTCATGATTACAGACATTACAAGGCAGGGTGGGTAAGCAAAGCAAATAAAGCAATCTCTTATCCCCCACTTAACCAAATGCAGCATTTTGACATTTTTATGATATGCAGGTTGACTTAACTCATTGACTTGGTTTGAAAGCAATTCAAATTGTTGTGCCAGATCCCTTTTCAGAGCATTAACTCCCTGAGAGAAAAGATGTCCTGGCCACTTGCCTCCATGAGCAATGACCTCAATACAGTCTACCTCATGCCTGCAGTATAAAGAGGTCAGGCAACACTGATCATCCTGACTAGTCTATCAATATTTACATACAAGGTATATTTACAGCTGATCCCAGACCAGGTATTGCAACCATAATCCCAAGAAATGGTTCAGTTTTAGCACTTGAGTTTCTGCAAGATGCCAGAGCAAGTGAGAAATCACCTCAGAGCAGAGTGAGGGTTCATCTCTTACAAGTGAGAGGACAACATCAAGAAGGGGGGAATAAAATTCCTCCTAAATTCATCAAATCAATGGCTGTCTTCACAGCCTTAATTAACGAAATCTAGAGTCCTAAGTTTCCCAATTTGAGGAGTCCGTTTTCAGGTGAAGAAGAGCTTTCAGGCTTTTCTTTGCCACGGCCCATGAACTCCTTGAATAGGAATCTCCTCCTTTATCGCTTTCTGGACACACCGCTGAAGAGGTCGGACATGGTCCCAGCGCCGACGCCCTTGAGCAACATCTGGGCGAACCAGCGATGGAAGCGCTGGCGGTATTCACGCTTGGCGTGTGCACGCCTTCCCCACGCTGCTAATGGCGATGGTGGCTGCGCGCTGTCAACTCCTCAGTATTTTCCCACTGTTGTATTCCTAATTCTTAACCCTTCTTTTGAGACATAGCTAGGTACGTTCACTTCAAAGCCTCCAAAAAAACCTCAAGGTCAAATTTCAAATAGGGTGGTTAAGGTAGCCCTCAAATTCTGGTGGTGACAGGTGAGGAGTGGAAGCGGGTGGAGGAGGGCATTGCAGGCAGAGGAAACAGCCAGGACACTATTATAAATAACTGATAATGTGACGCATAGTAAGATTCCGTCCGCGTTGGAGCCATTGCTATGATTCTTTCCCAAGAGGTTTGATTCTGCAGGGGAGGAGAACCATGAGGATAGGAGGGGACTTTCTTAGCCTGAAAGGTATCACCGGCAGCTGGAGGGGCAGCTTCCTCGTGTTTCATCTTTACGCTTTGGTGGGGCGGATCTTGGATGCAACCCCCAAAGACTAGGAGTCGCCCACTCGCCAAGCCGTGTTGCCTGGGGCAAAGATGTGGGCGCAAATCCCGTTTCTAGGCGGCCCCTAGCCTCCAGTGACATTGGTGTCCATCAGCACAAAGGTAAACATTCGATAAGAAGTCTGCCAGGAGGTCGGTCAAGCGGCCTCAGGCGAATACTGCGGACGACCGGCGGCCGGCCCTGGGGATCCTCCCGCCCCCACGGCTCGCCGGGTCCCCCCGGGCTCGCCCCGCCCCGGCCACGCCCCGCCCGACCACGCCCTCGCTGCGATAGGCCGAGCGCCAGGGCCGGGTCGCGCCGCGATTGGCCGGGACGCTGGGTCGTCGGGACGCCGGCGCCGGGCGCTCCACGTGTACATAGGGGCGGGCCGGAAGGCCGAGGCTTGCGCTGACGCGGCTGGGCCTGGCTGGGCGGCGGCGGGGGACATGGAGGTCGACGAGGAGCAGCTCTCCGCGCGGCCGGCACTGGAGACCGAGGGGCTACGCTTCCTGCACGTCACGGGTGAGTCGCCGCGGGGCAGCGGGCTCGCGCCGCCAGCGCCCCCCCGCGCCGCCATGTCCGGTGGGTCGTCCTCCGCGGCGCGCCGGGCCGGGCCTGGGGTGGTCTGGCCGGCAGCCCGTGTTGGCGCGGCACGCAGGTCCGGGCGGCGGGCCCGGAGCGCGCGCCGAGGCCTCCGGAGCCGCACTTCCCTGGGCGGCGCCCTCGGGCCCTGTTTTGCGCAAATTTTTTACTTTGTGGAAGCAAGCCGTTCCGGGTTGCAGTTACTGGGGTCGCTCGGCCCTTAGCGTTTGCCTCCAGGCCTCGGCCCCCCACTCCCCCCATCACCCGGCGTGTGTCGGCCTCCCACGGCCGCCCCTTTCTCCCTGATTTGTACTGCTAACTGGTGTGTTCTCTAGGTCTGACAGACCTTTGCCTTCCTGAGTCGGATGATCTCTTCATCCCTCAAAACCCAGCGGCCGTGCCCTACGCCCTCCGGACTTGCCCCTCTGACTTCCCAGATGGTTGAGAAGCCCCTTTTCAGTGACCCCTCAATTGTTGCACTTCTTTTATTTTAACTGCCTGCTTAGGAGGCCATTTCCTCAGCTGGACCCTGAGGGTTTTGAGGGCAGGAGCTACGCTTGTTTTGTCTTGGTGCACTTTATACAGAAGTCCAGTAGTTGTATCCTTTTTAGTTTCTTGAAAACTGTTTTCTTCTTTTCAGTGGGCTCTCTGCTGGCCAGCTATGGCTGGTACATCGTCTTCAGCTGCATCCTTCTCTACGTGGTTTTCCAGAAGCTTTCCACCCGCCTGAGGGCCTTGAGGCAGAGGCAGCTGGACCGAGCTGCGGCTGCCGTGGGTTAGTGCTTGGTAACAGGAACGAAGGCGAAGGCTTTATGCCTGCTTCTGTTAGTGTTTAAAAAGTTAGTCTGTCGTGAAGAGTAAGAAGTACATGATTCCAATTTGTGTGGGAGGAAAACCATTTTGTGCTTCTGAAATTGATTTTGGTGAATGTGCAATAATTTTTTTTTTAATTCCACAGATTTTGAGATGGAAAACCTGCTTGATAGTGTGTAGAGTATGCACTGCATATCTTGTTAAAGGGTTTCTCATTTATAGAATGGGTTAAAATGAAAACTTCACAGTTTCTCCGTACTTGTGGGTCTACCTGTTAACTCTGTGTTATCTCTAGAACCATGTGGGTGACAAGAAACGCAGCCTTAGTTCTTCCTATCTGCCACAGTTTGATTTTCCCAACTTACTCATCAGACCCAATTTCAGATTACACTTGGCTGTTTCAGAAACGCACTTCCTCTGAAACAGTAGCCTTTTCGCTAGTTTAGACGCTCAGTTTCTGAGGACATATCCAAAAGAAACATTAAGTGTTTTGAGAAGAACAGCGTAATTAAACAAATACAAGTTGTCCTTCATTTGAGTCAACACGATTACTGACGTTGGAGAGGAAAGCAAATGGCATTACACAGTGGAAAGGCTTGGAAAATTCCTTCACTCTAATGTAGCTTTCTCCTCTCCCATGAAACCCTGTGGTCCTGCTGTTCTCTCAGTCTTTTTGCCTGTTGGCTGTACCTCCATCAACAAACTACCAAGTACAATTGTAAATCTTATGTAAGATGCAGCATTTCATGAAGTGGATGACGGTGTTAGGGAACAGATTCGGTCACCTGGTACAGCCATGTCTACGGGTGAAGTGCTGGCAGTGTAGGACCTACTGACAACTGAAGAGTAGATTTATATAAGATGATGATAAGATGGGCTCTTCAAAAGAGGGTTGTTTTCATGAAGCACTGCAAAAAGTAAATGTGCAGTGAAATGTGTTACTTTGTGCTGTTGTATAATTTTGTTAGAAAAGTTAGGTTAAAAAAACCCACACTTGATTAATTTTATTTTAAGAATGACTCAACATTACAAATGTTACTAAAATTCACATTTCTATAAAGTGGAACTATAATTTTATTGTGTTTTAGAGATAAAATTCAGGTCATCTCTACCACCACACACACAAACCAGTGCTTCCATGACATTTTGGCCCCTGTTTTATGAGGATTCAGTTAAGTGGCCTTTTTCCACTACTAACCGTCTGTAGGTAATGAAGATTGCCTATACTTTGGATGGTACTGATGTGAACACATAAGTTCCAGTTTGTTTCCTTGTTTAAAAAATAAGTCACACCACTGTGTAGTTGCCACTTTGTGGTCCTTAACACAGTGGTCTGAATAGATGAGCAGATAAAGAACTTTACAGTGTATTTATATAATTTTTCTTTGTTTTATAAACTAGATAAAAACATAGATAAAGCTGGGGGAACTGATTTCTATTAATGTTAACTGGAAGGATTTTTCTTTTCTGTAGAAACAAGGATAAAATACTTAAGGATCTTTACCTCTTTCTGGTATAGATATGGGCTAATGATTGGAAAACTTGCCTTCGTTGTCTTCTAGAATTTTGGTCAACCTAGAGCAGTAAAATGTATGCAGAAGAGTAGAATTATTCATGTAAAAATATGTTTTTGCATTGTCACATCTGTACTTATGTATACTTCTAATAATATGGACCCTCAAGAGTTTCCATTTTATATTATACAAGGTGCTTTATCTCAAATTTTGTCTGACATTTTAGAACCTGATATTGTTGTTAAACGGCAAGAAGCTTTAGCAGCTGCTCGTTTGAAAATGCAAGAGGAACTAAATGCACAAGTTGAAAAGCATAAGGAGAAACTAAGACAGGTACGAGCTGGTTTTAGTTTGAATGTGTGGTCTTAAGAAATAGTTTGAGGCTTAGTGGGTAAAAATGTATGTATGCGTGTGCTCACATGTGTCCGTTAGGGCAGGTACTGGGAACAACTAATCACGGCAGAATCATTTCCACTTAGCCTAGTATTGGTCAGCATGCTTTTCTTGTGCAATTTACTGTATGGGGGAATATATTCTTAGAAAGGCATCTTATATTTATGTTTTTGCTTTTTAGTGGTTCCCTCACAGCAGTATTTCCCCCAATTAAACTCTGTGTCCAGGAGCCATGCCACCAGACACACAAGGGGCACACATTCAGCTTCTTGCTCCGTTGTCTGTTTCAAGCTGTGTGTCTCACATGACCTGGCTTGGTGGGGCCACTCTTCAGTGGATCGAAGGAGAGCCGGGGAGGGCAGTGACGGGCTTAGCCCAGGGTCGAGATAGGCAGCAGGAGATGGGGTTTTTGAATGATTTTTTTTTAAAGGCACATGGTTTGGTTAGGGGAAGGTAGAAGGGGAGGGAGGAAGGTAAGAGAGGAGGGGGGAAGTGGGGAGAGATACGAGGGGAGAGGAGAGGAAGAACCAAGGACAACTGTTGGAAGTAGCAGGTGGATTGTGCTGCTCTTCACAGGAGTAAAATCGCCCACCAGGTTTGACCTAGTCTGTGAAACTGAAACGACCAAGTGTAGACTCCACTCTCTACTTTCAGTCCAGATGTTTCTGTGCCCCTCTTTATCATCTCAGGAGGAAGCCTCTGCTAGCTCTAAGGCAACAGAGAAGTTGGTCTTCCTGTTGGTCCTGCATGTGTCTCGTGTTTCTGCTGCTGCCAGTGGCTTTTGTTGTTTCTGCGTTGTCATCCAGTCTGTAGCTGGTCTCCCAGCTTGGCTGGAGCCCAGAAGGAAAGGACAGAACAAGGCAACACCTGCTACACACACTCACCCTCCTTGGTCACCCTGTCTCAGCAGCCTTCTTCAGTGTTCATTTGTTGCCCATCTTCCACTTAAATACAGTCACTAACCTAAAATGTTAAAATATCACATTCCTATTATTTAATGTTTTAAATCACATGAGGTAAAAAAAGTCACATAAAAATCTATACCATGAAAGCTAAGTCTCTGCCCTCCTTGCTCCCCTGCCCCTTGCTGTCCAAGCATTCTATATTAAGTTTTTTAGATATTTTTTCCAGAAATATTTTATCCATAAGTACATGCATAGATCTTGTTTCATAGAAATGGCAGCATAGTATACATAGATGCCATTTTTGAGCAGTTCTGTGTTAATTTTTTTCTTTGCTGATTTCCAGCCATTTCATTATTTTTGTTTTGTTTCTACAGCCATAGAATAGGTTGAATTCCTTCTACATGTCAGAATTAATGGCTTCAGGGTCTGAGTTTTTTGAGTGTGTTATTAGTAAAATAGCTTGATCATTTATTGAATTTGCTGATATAGCTGAAAAAGTCTTTTAAAAGATCACTTTTTAAAATTGTAGCGTGAGCCTCCTAAAATTGGAAGAGGGACAAAAGCCTATTTTCAGTTTTAAAATTGTTGTATCATATGCGGTTCTGTCTCATGTACTTATAGAAAAAATAATAATAAAACTGATTGAGTCTGCCTGACTCACAGTTAAATCAGCTTTCTTGTTTGTGGTCTCAGGGTCTGTCAGCTGGGTTCCATCGTGATGTTCTCTGTGTTAGCTAGTAATGTAAAACAACCTTCGGGTTAAGAGATGGTTTCCTCCTTGACTCCCTGTACTTGCAGAGGGTGGAAGCATGTGGTGACAGGTATTTGGGTTTCGCAGCAATGGACCCTGAAAGCCATGGAGAAATTTTCTGGATATGTGCTTTCTAAGGCATCTTCTTGCATATCCTTGTAACATCATAGTTTAATTGGAACCAAAATGAACTACAGTTTGGGTCTGGATTCCGTTGGGAATGAGTGATTTTGTGTGCACGTAAGTTGCGGTACCAAGTTCCTGGTAGGAATGCTGCTCCTCAAGAAGTAGGAAGCAGAGGCAAAGATTCAATGCGCTGTGTACCCCACTGCCCCCCAGGAACCTGCTCACTGTATGATTACGAGCTTTCTCAAGTGCTCGTTGTTGGGCATAATTTTCTGCTGAGATTAGTTTCCCTTATGTTTCCATTGTACTTGACTTTGAAAGCACTTTTAAATCCGTTCTTACTGGGTCCTCACAGCCTGCAAAGCAGAGAGTTTAAGTGACTTTCTTCAGGTGACGCAGCCAGGTAGCAACAAAGCAGGCCTGCCAGCCACACTCACCCATTTTCAAGTCCGAGTTCTTCCACATTGCTGAAAATGTCCTAGAAGGGCAAGTTTCAGAGGAACTGAATCAGTATTCTTTTTTCCATGACACTTTGTGCCTTCTTTAATAGTGTACAGAAACAAGAGGTTCTATCTGTAAGTTAAACTCGTACCACTAGATGACAGCAGTTCTATTAATGGGAGAAAATGCAGGTGAAAGTTTGTTTTGAAGGACATTTATATTAAAAATTGTCAAAATTAGCATTTTCTTTGAGAAAAATGGCAGCTTATGAATTCATTCTGTACAATGTGCGATTCTTTCTCAGCTTGAAGAAGAGAAAAGGAGACGGAAGATTGAAATGTGGGACAGCATGCAAGAAGGAAAAAGTTACAAAAGAAATGCAGGCAGGCCTCAGGTGATTACAGACTTTGGCCTAGTTGACATTTTCAAGTAGATGAAGATTTGTCAAGTAGAATGTTTTTAAATAATCCTTAAGCTGGTGTATATTTAAACAGGAAGAAGACAGTCCTGGGCCTTCTACTTCCTCAGTCATCCCGAAACGAAAATCTGACAGAAAGCCTTTGCGGGGAGGTGGTAAGTACCAAATATTAAAGCATTCTGAACAATTACAGTGTATACTTATCTTTTAAAAACAAGATTCTGTTTCTTTGTTTCGTTGTCTATAAATTGAGACTAATTCCTAAGTTTAGAATTATGAAGATTAAATAAAAGAAACAGACGCAAAGTAACCCTCGATGGCTGGGAGTCACCAACCTGCTGAGCCTTGTTGTCCAGTGGGCCCAGCGCAAGGATGTGGGCGCAAATCCAGTTTCCAGGAGGCCTGTAGCCTCCTTGGCCTCAGTGTCCAATCAGTAAAAAAAGTAAACATTCAATAAAAAATCGAAAAAGGTCAGTCAAGGCCCTCGGTGAATAATTGGAATGATTGCGGTTGTATTTTAGTATTCTCACCTGATCCCACACAGCCCTGTGGGGGAGAGGTAAGTAGGACCAGGAGTGGTTTGCCCGTCTTGCAGATGAGTGTCAAGGGACTGGAAAACAGGAGTTTTGGTCTTTCCTGCCAGGGCTGCCTTGTTTCTTGCAAATAACTTTCTCAAGGAGACGTGGACAGGTGTCCATTCAGAGCTTTTTCTGTGTGCACCCCCAGCACTCTAGGTGATACTGTAGCAGTCTGTCTCCATCCCATCCTTGAGGACTTTCACATCCTTTTGAGAAGATGAGACTCACGCACAAATAAAAAGAAGTAATGCTTTGTGATCTGCTAGGAGTCCACATTAATCCTGAGGGAGAGGGCAAAGGCACTAGAACGCTTCATGTAGGACCCACTGCTAGGCCAAAGAGTTTGTATTCTCTGTTGGAGGAGAAGGGATTTCTGTAGGGAGACATTGCAGAGGGGTGGAAGCCTGGGTGGTGTCTTGGCGACTGTGGGGAGACTGGACTTGGGCTCTAAGGCAGCACAGAAGCAAGCTGGGCTACCCTTAAAGGCTGAGCTCTGATCACCTTTGTGTCAGGAACCCAAAGCTGGCTTGCTGTCGGGGGGCCGGGGGGCATGTCTGAAAGGAAAATACTATTTTAAAACTTCTTTGCTGAAAGACTATTTTTCAGTGCAAACAGTGGTGATATTTAGGAGAGGAGTGGAAATTGTAGAAAATGTAATGCGTGACGTGCTTATGTGCATGGCCTCTCTCAGTGTTCCCAACAGTCCTGAGCTAGGTGCTTTTACTGGCCTGGTTTTATAAATAAGGAAACTAAGGCTCAGGGAGTTATTGCCCAAAGATCCCACAGCAAGTAAGGAGCAAAGCCACCTCATTTAAGGTCTTGCTGGCTATAGAGCCTCAGCTGTCATCCTGGTCACCAAATGTCCATTAACTTTGGAAAGCTAATGCGTGGGCGGGGATGGGGTGGGGGCCAGGGCATGTAGATTACCCAGTTCTGACTGGTAGAAGCGGCAAGTTCCATTCTGTTTTGATTTTTTAAAATTTATTTTCTGTAGCTTGAACAGTTCTTATTTGAATGTATACATTTTATTAAGCAGTGCAGTAGAAGCCTTCATATACTTAAATCCAGCCATCTTGAGAGGTTTTTTTGGCAGATTTTTTGTGTGTTTTGGGGAGTTTTTATGTGTTTTGGGGAGTTAAGGCCAAAAAGCTGAATGGCTTCCTTTATTCCTACTGGAAAGTCAATTCAAACTGCAATCACAGTATAAAGTATTTTTTCATATGGTAGCTGAAAGTTTTATGAAAATGTCCATGAGAATAGAATCCATCTTTGCAGTACTTTGCACGTCAGGCTCACAGTTTCATGTTTGAGACAGAGTGTTTCTAGTACTGTTTCCTCTCTCTCGTCCCAGGTTACAACCCTTTGTCTGGTGAAGGAGGTGGAGCCTGCTCCTGGAGACCTGGTCGCAGAGGCCCGTCATCTGGTGGATGAGGCTAAGAATCTTGTTAGTGTTGCTTTTGACATTAGCAAGATGAATCCTTAACCCTCGATTCAATTGCCTTACACGCACACTTTTCACAGTGACTAGCCAAGGGGAGGTGGGGTTTATTTCTGTTCTTAACTACACCTGCGTCTTTAAGGGTTGAAGTCAGCATAGGGTAGAGATGTTTCCACTAGGCAGTAGTGGCAGTTGTTCACGCTCCGTTAAAGCCAGTGACTGCATTCGTTGATTTCACGGGTAATTGCTAGTTGGTATATAAAGGCCTCCAGTGATTGGCGATCTTGATAAGAGAGACCTAATAATGATCCTTCAAGTTAGAAGTCCTTGGTGATAGGACAGTCTCTGTGACAGTTTGCGTTGAATGATGTCTTCCTTGTAAATGGTGAGCCCACCAGCGAGGATTACTGATGCAGACAGTTGATGGGGTTGTTTCTGTATATTTATCTTTATGTACAGAACTCTGTAAAAAAGGAACTGTAAATATTAAAAAATTGCAAATAGCATTTTTAGCATCTTTATTAAATTCAAGGAAATTTCTTTATGAACTTTAATTTGTCTATCAAACATTAAAGGACTTTTTATCATTCACAACCTCCTCCTATTATTACTTATTTCCCTACTCCTTCCTCACCTGCAGTGAGTGTGGCGAGTGGCAGACTCCTTGGGGTTTAGCCACAAAATCGGGCAGTTGGAGTTGAGTTGCTGAATAAAGAGGATAAGGAAACGTCTTGTCTAGAGGTGCCTCAGGGGCTAGACAGGTTTCTAAGAACTCTGTTGGTCATTCCCCTTGCACCGTAACTCATTTGTTACGTTCTTGTCTAAAGACCTTGTCAGGGATGTGCAGTAAAGGGCCAGATAGTAAATATTTTAGACTTTGCAGGTTGCATAGTCTTTGGTTTTTACAATTTTAAAGGATTGTTGTAAACATAAAAAGATTCTTAGCTCATGGGCTGGATTTGGCCTGCGTCCTGTAGTTTGCTGATTCCTGCTGTCAAGTCTAGATCATGAGAAACAACAAAATTAACCTGCAAAATTAGTGGTAATTAGCTGGAAAATTATTCTAGAATGGTCTCATATAAATCAGTCAACATTTATTGAGTATCTGATATGTGTGAAATATTCTGTGGTTTTCTCTCTTGATACATAGAAAGGAAAAAATGTAGTCTGGTCTTATGGGGCTTAAAATCTCTTGGGGAGGGTTGAGGGGAGTGAAAACATGACTCTTGAAGAACAGTGTGATTACAGACTTAGGTTGGAATGGGCGAGACTAAGTATTTGAGTCTGGAGACATTTGAGTTAAATTTTGGCTGGAGGAAATTGGAAAAGAGATTCCAGGCAGGAGAGAGGGTCGGTGAAAACAAGGATGAGTCTAGTGAGGTTTAGGAAATAACTTGAACCTTTATCTCAGTTTCTAGTTTTTAACTAGGTTGGCTTTCCAGCAGCATAGAAGGTTTTACACCACGGGAAGTTTTAGACTTGGATTCAAATATCTCACCCAGACTTGCTTATATCTAGAGAGATTCCCATGTAAGATATAAAGGAACTTTTAAGTAATTCTTCCTTTAATATATTTTCTATAGCTGAAAACTTGTGTTAAGCAACTCTCAACTGTTCATTTTAGAAGTAGAAGGGCATGTTTTAGTATAAGATGTGACTGATTTCCCTCAAACCTCATTTTTTCTATAAATTTCAAAGTTATCAAGTCATGAGCACATGAGAAGAAACAGTGCTTAAATTCTGAAGTATCTGAATTCTGAAATGCCCACGTTGCATGTAGCACTTTTGGGTGGTGGTGGAGGTGGCAGTGCCACGTGGAGAATTGATTAGGATAATGGAGGGGAGAGGGAAACTTTCATTTGTGTAATAGTTGGCATTTGAAGAACACTTCCCTTGTGCCAGGCACGTACGTTTTTATTTAATGCTCACTATAGTCCTGTGAGGTAGGTACTGCCGTGGTTCCCTCTGGTGCTCTTACCTGTAGAACAAGCTTTGAGTTGTCTCCACTTGTCATGTATTCCTTACCCTACACTCTGCTTAATACTTAAGATGCTCCTTTTGGGTCATCAGATGTCAAACTCCAGTGGAGCTTTTGGTCTCACCTCATTTGCCCTGGTAGCACTTGACTCCTCCTTGCAACCTTCTCTTGCCTTCCGTAACACCACATACTCTGGGTTTTACTCCCATGACTGCCAACACCTATCTCCTTTGCCAGCTTTGCCCAGGGCCTCTAGTCTTCTCCTTGAACAGGTTTTCTGTATTCTCTCTCCAATTCCTCCTTCTCTGTTTGCTATTACATCTGTTCCACCAGAGCTCTTAAGGTCACATGTGGTGTTAAGTCTGATGGATCATTCTCAATACTCAGCGTAGCATCATTTGCAATAACTGAGAATTCCTTGAAAAATACTACGCTCTTAAATTCCAGGACTCTGCCCTTGTCTGGTTTTCTTCTACCTTTCTGGCCACTCCTCAGTCGCTTGCTGCTTTTATTCTCACCTTACTGACCTCTAAACACTGGAGTTAGAGGAAGTTACAAAAGGAGTTAGAAAAAGCAAGAAGGTAACCATCACTCTAAGGCCACTTGATGTAAGTGGCACTGTGGATACCACAGATGTACTGACGCCTCTTCTAGTGATTATGCAAATAGGTATTTGCAGCTTGAGATAAAACATCAGCATATGTTACCCCAATTTGAATGGTATATCTCTAAAGAACTTACGTGGAAAGTGAAGATGATGTGCTCTGGAAAACTGAAGACAGAGTAGGTCTGGCAAAGATGAAGATGCTATGAACAGCACAGACATGTGCCCTCCTGCCCTCCTGGGCCTTGAGATCCGTTGGGGGAAGGCAAGCATCGCATAGTTACAAAAATAAATGACTGACTGTGATGAGAGTTACAAATGGAAGAGATAGGCTGCAATAAGATATGATCTGACTTAGGGGGACCTCACTTATCTTTACTCTGTAGCCACAGATTCCACTCTTGTGGAATGTAGGAGTTGGAAATGTCAGGAAATAATTTAGAGATGAAATAACATCACCACAAGCCAGGAGAGTCTTTCCAGTGTTTAGGGTTAGTACGCGTTACTGACATCCTCCTCAGTAGTGTGTCCTCCTTGGGTGCCTTGTGGTCATGTGAAAACACAGGCCTTAGCAAATGTCCGGGAACTTTACTGGCCCCTTGCTGACTTGAGCATTCCGGGAGGAAGTAATACAGTGCCACAAGACCAGCTTCAGGAGTAAATTTCCTCAAATGTTGATACAGGGTAAGCCTCCTTCATTTTGAAACATGAGTTCCAAACCTCTCCATTCACTTCAGGCCTCTCCTCACTGTAATCAAAACAGTCTACAAACCCCATAATAAAAATAGGACTTGTAATCAAAAAGTCAGCTTGCCAATGCAACCTCTGATTTGGAAGATGTATCTGTTAGCTTTTTCAGTGTCCCAAACCGCCTTGAACTTAATGACTTAGAACAACCATTTATCCCCAAGATGTCTGCTGTGCTTGGCTCAGTTGATCTTGGCTCCACTCATCATGCATGGGTCAGTTAGAGGCTAGCTGGGCCCGAATGGCCTCACTTATGTCTGGTCGTTGGCTAGTTAGCAGCTGGGGCAGTAGGTGACTGGGCCATGTCTTTCTCAATCTCTAGCAGGCTAGCAGGCTTGTTCACGTGATGGTTCAAGTCCAACAACAGTGTGCCAAAGCTTTTCAAGATTCTCTTTGCTTCACATATTGCTACCATCACATTGGGCAAAGCACTTCATAAGGCCAGTCCCAGTGCAAAAGATGGAGGAGGACTCCACCTCTCTGAGGAAATGCAGCCAGGGGAAGAAACTAGCCATTTGCAGCAGAAGTGTAAATCCTCACAGGTCTTGTAATATCCATCTTTCAGCCTATGAAATCTCTAATCAGAGTCATGGCTGCCCCTACTGGATCCTTGAGGACCATACCCAAGATTTACAATGAAGAGAATCCCTAGCAAATGTGAAGAATCCTGCTCTGACAAATACGCTACACTGCCATCCCAAAAGGAGGCTAGAAAATGGCCTGTGTCAGTCTGGGTTCCAGCAAGAAACATGGCACACCCAAACTGGTTGACTGAGAAGTGGTCAGTAAAGGAGCTATTTGCCCAAGAGTGCAAATGGGGTTGAGGGAAACAAGGGACGGGTGCAGCTAGCAATGTAGGGGAGCCATTGGTGCCCTCCTCCCTCTTCCCACCTGGCAAGCCTAGAGGTCCACAAAGAAAAACAGTTACCAGGACCTGTAGAGAGGATGTGTATGGAGAAGGCCATCTGACAGAGACAATAGACAGCCAACTCACTATAACCCAGGGAGACGGAACCAGGATAAATACTCTGACCCTACTCTCCTCCCACACACCGGTCTCTACCAATGCCTCTCACTGGCTGAACCCACCTGAAGGCTGAAGCCACTGGGGATAGTGCTAATATCTGCTAAGCCAGTTAGCTGATGCCCTGACTCAATGTGGCTGTTATGGATTGAAACGTGTCCCCCAAAAAGATGTGGAAATCCTAACCCCCAGTACCTGTGAATGTGACCTTATTTGGAAATAGGATCTTTGCAGATGTAATCAAGTTAAGATGAGGTCATACAAGGTCATACTGAATTAGGGTGGCCCCTAATCCAATGTGATTAGAGTATTAGTCTGTTAGACTGGCCATAACAAAATACTACAGACTGGGTGGCTCAAACAACGAAGTGTATCTTCTCACAGTTCTGGAGGCTGCAAGTCCAAGAAGGTGTCTGCAGGCACTCTCTTCTGAGGCCTCACCTTGCCTTGCAAATGGCTGCCCTCTTGCTGCCTCTTCACATGGTCTTTCCTCTGTGGATGCTCATCTTGCCTGTTTCTGTGTGTCCTAATCTTCTCATATAAAGATACCAGTCAGACTGGATTAGGGCCCATGCTAAAGGCCTCATTTTAACATAATTACCTCTTTAAAGACCCTGTCTCCAAAATCAGTCACATTCTGAGGTACTGGAGGGTAAGGCTTCAACATGTGAATTTTGGGGGAAAACAGTTCAGCCCATAACAATTGGTGTCCTTCTAATAAGAGAAGGGACACAGGCAGAGCAAGAAGACAGCCATGTGAAGACAGAGTCAGAGGTTGGAGTGATTCAGTCACATGCCCAGGAACGCCTGGGGCTACCAGAAGCTGAAAAAGGAAGGATCCTCCCCTAGAGGCTTCAGAGGAAGTATGGCTCTGCCCACACCTTAATTTTGGACTTCCACCCTCTAGAATTGTGAGAGAATAAATTTCTGTTGTAAGCTACCCAGTTTGTGGTGATTTGTTATAGCAGCAGAGGAAGCTAACACAGTGGCCCTCAGTCAACGTGGTGAACTGTTGGAATTTTCCCGACATATTGCAAAGGATGTAGTCCAAATGCTCAGAAGACACAAATGTTGCATGGATCTACTATGTGTACCTCTAACGATACCCTCCGACGTGGCCCAGAGGGCTTTTCTGCATCAGAGCATTAAGAAAGGTGCTGGTGTGGAGGGCCCAGCGTTCTTGAACAGCACTGGCAGTGTTCAAGACTGACTCGAGGATCGTGATGATGGGTGGGCTGGATAGTTTCTGCTTGCCTCTCCGTATCCACTCTCCACCCCGTCCTTGCCCTGAGAGGCTGACCTGTACGAGCTGCAGGGAGCCCATATGCAGTCCATTCAGGCCAGCCTCTTGGGGTGTGACGCTAGGCCACCTTGACTGCAGGCTTCAGGTAAGGAGCCTAGCAGATTTGAACACCATTCCCAGGTGCTCCAGCCAACACATTAGACGCTGAATTTTATTTTGGGAAGTTTGGCTCCAGCTAGCTTTATAATTTGTCCTCCTCCTGACACCTTTGGAGTGCGCTACCAAGATTCTTCCCAGACTCTGGCCAGCGCAGATGCATGAGCTCCTGGCGCTCTTTTTGGTGTAGAGTTCTGCCCTCCTATGCAGGCCTGGTACTGTTCCATCTGGGCCATCTTGAGATGAAGCTCTTCCTATGGCCCTGGAGGCAGCACGGAGCAGTGGGGGTGAGTCCTGAGGTGGTAATCAGCATCAGCAGGAGAGGCAGCTGCCCCAGCTGCGTCCATTGGAAAGTGTTTATACAGGGGGAGGCTGGCTGGGGCTGAGGCTGAGGCTAAGGGATTTAGAGGTTCAAAGTTCTCAGCCTCCTCTGTGTCAACCCAGACCTCAGGTTAACTCCTTTCCCATCAGTGCCCTTGGCGTGAGAGACCAGACAGGATTGGGCATTTAACTGGCAATGCAGCTCTGTAACCGA
This sequence comes from Diceros bicornis minor, assembly GCF_020826845.1. NCBI lineage: Eukaryota > Metazoa > Chordata > Mammalia > Perissodactyla > Rhinocerotidae > Diceros > Diceros bicornis. Next base: position 80,396,134 of record NC_080744.1, read on the forward strand.
TGGTCAGGCCCTGCGCCAGGCATCAGCCATCTCTCTCCTGCAACTACAGAAGATGCGGGAATTTCTCAGGACTTTCTGATTTTCCGCTCGGGTTCTGTATTGACTGTAACGCCCTTCAGTTTGTCCTCTTCCCTGTGTATACACTCGAGGGCCATCAGAAGCAGCCAGCTGACTCCACAGAATTTCTAATTCCACTCGTTGCCATTGTGGCTGTCTCAAGCCCTGTGATCTCCTGGTGCTCTGCTCCCCTCTCCTGTGCCGTTACCAGTGAATGCCTGTGACGCCACTGCCTGCCATGGGCTACCAGTGTCCCCCCGCTCACTCCTTCAATATGTGAGCAACCCAGTCCCCAGATCCCCTTGTGAGGGTCTTTTTCTCAGACCCACTCCTGGCAAATTCACTCTATGCATCCGACAGGGTCCTGGGTAGGAACAGATGGCATACACAAACTGGGTAATCGAGAAGAGCCTAATAAAGGGACAGCTTACAAAGGTGTGGGCAGGGCTTAGGGAGAGGAAGAAGGGAGGGTGCAGTACCCCAGGGCTGGCAACACCAGGGAGGTCTTTACCACCCTAGGCCTGAGGTAGCAAGGGAGAGAGGCGAGCTGGAGCCTTCAGTAGAGGTATGCGGCCACCCCATGGGGCCTGGCAGGGGGCTGAGTCAGTGAGGCCTGTAACCATGTGCTGCAAATGCTCTGGCTTGGAGGTGGCTTACAGTGAAGGATATGTGTACAGTGAGGTTAATAAAAGAGCAATATAAAATGAGGACAAAGAAAAGAGGAAAAAGCTCTGCAAGTCCAAGGCCCCATACAGTTCCTGTTATTGAGCATTTAATTCAGTTCTGAGTTTGTTAGCAGCCAAGGCAAAAAGGGAAACACAAGTTGTTTGCTTCTCATTACTAGAAAAAAGAAACGTCAGACCTTTTCAGGAAGAAAGTTTATCTTGGCACTAAAGTTTAACTTAAGACAAATTTCAGACATTGAACTTTAACAGAAGAGAATAGATACTAGAAGGCATAATGTCCCCAAGAACAGATTTATGGCAAATTTAATTGTGATTTTCAAAAACAAGCAAACCAGGAGTGTTGGTCTTTCTTGTAAAGACCAACTGTAAAAGTTAAGGGTGTAACATTAATGCAGAATTCAGTGGAGACAGTACTGTAATGCCTCAAGCCCAGGACGGCCAGTGGGCTTCATTCTTATTGGCAGGTGGAAGGTGTCTAGAACCCACAGTCCCAGCAGAGTAGCTGTAACGACCCACTGTCCTCGCTCACCTCAGCAGCCATAAGTGAGTGGAAGTGATGTCACAGTAGGCGGAACCTCATAGCTGTTTTAATTTACATTTTTACAACTAAGTAAATTTATACTTTCTGGGTTTTATATCATGTTTAGAAAGCCTTTCTCCATTCCAAGATTCTCTTATTTTACTAAGTCCTTTCTCGTTTAAACCTTTGATCCATCTGGGATTTACTTTGGTATAAAGAGAAAGACAGACATCTAACTTTATTTTTTTCCCTAAATTGCTGTATAGTTCTTCCATCTTTGCTTCACTTTTATAGTACACCAAATCCCCAAATATCTTTAGATTTATTTTGCTCTCTGTTCTGTTGTATTGATTGCTATCTATACATGCATGCCATGGGTTGACTTGTGTCCCCCACAAAAGATATGTTAGAGTTGTAACCCCCAGAACCTCAGAATGTGACCTTATTTGGGAATAGGGTCATTGCAGATGTAATTAGTTAAGATGAGGTCATCCTGGAGTAGGGTGGGCCCCTAATCCAAGAAGACAGGTGTTCTCCTAAGAAGAGGGAAATTTGGTACAGACACAAGACACACAGGGAGAACGCCACGTGATGACAGCAGCAGAGACCGGACTGATGCATCTGCAAGCCAAGGAACTCCAAGGATTGACGGCCACCACCAAGAAGCCAGGAGGAGGAAGGACGGATTCTACCCAGTCTCAGAAGGAGCATGGCCTTCCGACACCTTGATTTCAGACTTCTAGCCTCCAGGACTGGGAGAGAATAAATTTCTCTTATTTTAAGCCACCCAGTTTGTGAAACTTTGTTACAGCAGCCCCAGGAAACTAACATAATGCATCACCACACTGTTTTAATTAATGTAGCTTTATAATTCTTTAATGTGTAATGGGGATAGTCAACCCTCATTACTTTTTTGTGGAGTTTTTCTGATTATTTGTGCATTTTTAATTTTTCCATATATACTTTAGAAACAGCTTGTCTAGTTTTCCCTAAAAAATACTACTGGTGTTTTTACTGGGTTTATATTCATCTTTTTAAAGTGATTTTGTGGGAATCAACATCTATTATGCTATGGAATCTGTATGTCTAAGGACAAGCTTGATAAATATAACCACATAAGAATAAAACATTTCTGCCTGGCCAAAACAACCATAAAGTTAAACAACAAATTGGCAAAGAATATTTGCAAACCACAAACCAATGAAAAGAATTCTAACAAGTCAATAGAGTAATATACTAAGAACACAAATACTAAGCTTCATAGAAAAGAAAATTCAAATAGTTTTAAACATATGAAAAGATGTTCAACCTCACCTATCTAAAAGGAATGCAATGAAATACCTTTTAATCTTTTTTTTTTTATTTTTTTGGACTATAAACCTGGCAAACGTAAAAAAAGCTTAATAACATGTATTGGCAAAGGGCGTGGGCAACCGGACACTCAGTCTCATCAGTGTCAATGAGAGTGTATGTCAGTACAACCTCTACAGAAAGCAATTTGGATACATCTTTCAGAATTTTAAATGCACACACTCTTTAATTCAGCATTTCCCGTTCTAGGAATTTATCCTAAAACACACTCATACAAAAGGTGTGTAAAAGAATATTCTCGGGTACATAATACAAAAGACTGGCATATCTAATATTACACAAATTACGGAATCTCCCTCCAGTGGAGCACTAAGTAGCTGTAACTGAACCAGCTCTGAAGTGTGGCCACAGAATGGTTTATGTGAAGTGAAAAAAGAGGGTGGCAGACAATGTGTGTAGGATGCTGACGTTGAGTTTAAAAGGGAGAATGGTGTATATACACACACTCACATACACACATGTGCTTGGATATGCCTAGAATAATCTCTGGAGCAACACAAAAGAAACCAACTGTGGTGGTTGCTGCTGGGAAGGGAAACTGAAAGGTTTGAAGAGCAGGATGAAAAGAAAGACTAAATTTCCACCCCTTTCTACCTTTTTAATTTTATCCAGTGTGCACCTATTACCCATTTAAATAAAAAATAGAAATTTTTGGTTTTTAAACATTTTACTGAAATATAAAAACATAAAAGTGCACACATTGTAAGTGTACAGCTCAATGAGTTTTCACAAGCTGATCACATCCAAGTCACCAAGCACCTAGAGCAATATTTTAATTTTTATTTATTTATTTTTTTCCCCCAAAGCCCCAGTAGATAGTTGTATGTCATAGTTGCACATCCTTCTAGTTGCTGTATGTGGGACGCGGCCTCAGCATGGCCAGAGAAGTGGGGTGCGTCTGTGTGCGCCCGGGATCCGAACCCGGGCCGCCAGCAGTGGAGCACGTGCACTTAACCGCTTTTGGGGCCGGCCCAAAAGCAATATTTTAAATATAGATTTAACCCATTTACAGATTTCAAGAGTTTGACTATTATTAGTACGCATTTATTTGAAAAATATATTTTCAACCACTTATAAAGTTCTGGAGCTTGCTTGGCTATTATTAGTAAAAAATAAAGTTACGTTGTACCTGCCTCGCTACTGACATTCACTACTGTGACCCTCAAGTGGAGAATAGGTGCCTTAGTCTAGAGTCTTGCAATAGCACCCTCTCCCTTTTATTAAAGGCATTCCTGTAATGGACTGGGTAATTCAGGCTAGCCTTCCTTCTAAAAATAACTTTTAGAAGCTGTACAAGATAGTTTTAACATTTTTTAAAAAATCATTCAAGGGGCTGGCCTGGTGGCATAGTGGTTAAGTTTGCATACTCCACTTTGGTGGTCCAGGGTTCGTGGGTTCAGATCCCAGGTGCAGACCTACATACTGCTCATCAAGCCATGCTGTGGTGGCATCCCACATACAAAAAATAGAGGAAGATGGGTACAGATGTTAACTCAGGGCTAATCTTCCTCAGCAAAAAGAGGAAGATTGGGGGGGCCAGCCTGGTGGCGCAAGCGGGTAAGTGCATGCGCTCCACTGCAGCAGCCCGGGGTTCGCCGGTTCAGATCCTGGGTGCGCACTGACGCACTGCTTGGCAAGCTATGCTGTGGCGGCGTCCCATATAAAGTGGAGGATGATGGGCACGGATGTTAGCCCAGGGCCAGTCTTCCTCAGCAAAAAAAGAGGAGGATTGGCAGATGTTAGCACAGGGCTGATCTCCTCACAAAAAAAAAAAAAATTCACCAAAAAAAAATCTTGCAATTATGAGGCCAAGATCTGGGAAGAAGGAGTGTGAACACAGACAGGTGTACAAAGCACTGGTCACCATTTTTGTCCTGGGGCATTTGTGAGTATATAAGAGATGTCTCAGAGGCTGAGCTGTGTTTCTCTAGCCTCTAAGACTAGAGAACGTTGTCTGAATCTGGGGCCTGCCAAGGATGAGAACCTGGGTAAATCCCCCACCCTAACTTTGGATTGAAACCCTAAAGGCCATAGCAGCTGGGCTACCGGTCATCATTGGTGGCTCAGAGAAATCTCAACCTGGCACTGGAGTGAAGGTAGTCATAGACTGTAACTGTTCCCAGATGCCTGACAGAAGCCATCACAATCTTCTCTGAAGGAAGGTAAGACCATCCTAGACTTCAAATTGTTTCCGCACATAATTTTTAAAGTACTTTCCAGCACACAATCAAAGATAACTAGGTCAGGGGCCAGCCCCATGGTGTAGTGGTTAAGTGCATGTGCTCTGCTGCTGGCGGCCCAGGTTCAGATCCCGGGCTCACACTGATGCACCGCTTGTCAGACCATGCTGTGGCGGTATCCCGTATAAAGTGGAGGAAGACAGGCACAGATGTTAGCCCAGGGCCACTCTTCCTCAGCAAAAAGAGGAAGATTGGCATGGATGTTAGCTCAGGACTGATCTTCCTCACAAAAAATAAAAAAAAAGATAACTAGGTCATGAGGAGACAAGACCACATGAGAGAACTGGAAGAAACCACAGGCAATGGACTCTCAGACTTTGGATACTATATATTCCATTATAATGATCATAAAATGGGCTGTAAACAGCTAGATTTACCTTGTATGAGGAGATAAAAACCAAGATTGAAATTTTTGGCAAGGAAGTGGAAATGATTAAGAAATGATACAGAATATTTTTTAAAAAACAAAAATTTTAGGCTTGGAAACAATTTGGTAACTGAAAATAATAGCTCATGGACAGGTTTAATAGCAGAGTAGGAGGAAATAGCAAATAGCAAAACTGAAGAAAGAATTAGTTAATTGGAAGATAGGTCAAAATAAACAATTTGGAATGCAGCAAAGAAAAAAAATGCTGAAAAATACAGAAGACAGGATAAAGATATAACACATAGATGCAGAGAGAAGATATAACATATTTGTAATTATAGTCACAATAAAGAAGAGAGAGAAAATCAAACAGAAGTGTTGTTTGAAGAAACAATGGTAGGGATTTTGTTCCAAACCTGATAGAAGACATCAATCCACAAAAACCCAACAGATTCCTATCAGGGTCAATACAAAGAAGACACCTGGGCACAATACAGTAAAACTACTGAAAACCAAAGACAAAAAAAGAAACAACTTAAAAGTCAACCATAGTAAAAATAATAACAATAAAAAAAGACATCTTTAGGAGCTTATCCTTGATAGAGGAGCAGTTAGACTGATAGCTGGCCTGCATCAGAATAACCACTGGAAACCAGGAGACGTCGGAATGATATCTATAGTGACTTGAAGGAAAATAACTGCCATCCTAGAATTCTCTACCCAGGAAAACTATCCTTCAGTGAAGAAGGCAAAATAAAAATAAAGACATTTTTAGACAAACAAAAACTGAGGAAGTTTACAATGAGCAGACATGCCACAAGGGAAATTCTAACAGGTGTTCAAAGGCACATGATCCTGGTTGGAAGTTGGAGAAGCAGGATGAATGAAGAGCAACAAAAGAGGTAAATATGTCAGCAAATGCATGACTGTAAAAATACTAATATATCATAACATAATATATATAATAGAATATTATAGTATTCCATTGTTTGTATGTGCCATAATTTAACCATTCCCCTATTATTGGATATGTAGGTTGTTTCTAACTTCTTGCAGTTATAAGCAGGTTGTGATATGTATCTTTGTAGTAAATCTAGCCAAGCTTTTGCCAGCCATCACTTGTAGATAATTTGAGTCTATGTTCTGAAAAGGTCTGCAGTGCAGGTATAAAATGTTAACATTAAGGGCTGATTCATACCCTTTGGAAACTAAACAAGTGTGTTGAAGTGTTGGCATTCTCTACTGGAAGTTGAGAAGTCTATTCACTCTTGGTTGGTGTGCCATTATTAATTAAATCTCTCTTAGCTCTAGTCCCACCTTCTGTGGGTGGTAGTTATGATGCTTGGATTGGGACTTGACAAACCACATTTCTGCTTTGCCAGCAGCTCCATGTCAGTCACTGCCAACAAGGAGTGCTAGAAGTGGGCTGCACAGCTGGAGGGGGCTGAAGGGACTTTTCTTTCCTGTCTGCCCTTTTTTCTTGTGAGCCTCACCCCAGCAATGCTTCTTCACCCCAGCAGAAGCAATTCCTTCCTGTAGCAGCAGTTCATGTGGTTTAGTTTTCCCTAACGCCAGAGAGACCAGCTCTTACTGGTTAGAGCCCCCTTCTCAGAAGTCTGAGTTTCAGCTCTGTGGGGGCCCTCTTCTAAGATTCTAAGTTCTAAGAATCCCAACTTCTTTTCATTGTTCCCTCAGTCCTAGGAAGAGTTGCTGCTTCTGCAGCTGCCACTTCCACAACATCTTAATGTTTTCCTTTACCCTTGGGTTAACTAGTTAACAACTTTGTGTGCCTAGTTAGCAATTCTTTATGTTAAGTTCTCTCTTTAGGATTTCTGCTTCCAGCTAAGAGGGGATAGCAGTGACTGGTTTTACCCACCCACCTGAAACAACCAAATCAAACAGATAATGGTTTCAACATACCAGTCATCAGATAATGAAGGACAATGATTGTAGAGAGATGGGGCACAAGCAAGGTGGCCATATCATTGCTCCAGCTTACTGCCTTAAGAGAGTTTCCAGGACATAGCACAGGACAAGTGAACCCAGGTAGAACCTAGCTGACTCCAAGAGTTGAAGGGACAGAGCTGAAAGTTGGGGGAGACCAAGTTGGCTGGAGTTTGCAAGGCAGAGTACCAGAAAAAAGAGAACAATAGACAGAACTCTGAGGGTCTCCCTCAAATATTAGCAGAGTACTGATTAGCAGATGCATGTGAGAAAGTTTTCTGAGGCTGGGAAAAGAACTCCCAAAAAGAATTTGAAGGAACAGTATATGGCACTCATATAGGTCAGGAATCGTGCCTGTTCCCACCAGCCAGACTGGATTACCTAGTGATTCACAGGACATTGGGTAGAGTGCTCAGGAAAGTCTTGCCTCAGTATCAGAAAATAATTAGTCCTGGACTGAGCACTGCCCTAGACCTGCCTAACAAGCCATGAAAGCAGGACCCGAAAGGATCACACTGCTTCCAAGGAACTCAACTGCATCCCAGACCAAAACCCAAGATTTATAGGAAGACAAAAATAGCCAGCACCCAATGACGTAAAATTCATAATCTCTGGCATCCAAAGATTGCCAGGCAGGCAAAGAGGCAGGAAAACATGACCCATAATGAGAAGACAACAGTTGAAACTGACCCACAATTGACAGAGATATTAGAATTAGCATAGAAGAACATTAAAACAATTGTTATAACTGTATTTCATTTGTTCAAAACATTAAGTAGAGACACGGAAGATATAAAAAAAAAAACACATAGAACTTCTAGAGATGAAAACTACAATGTCTGAGATGAAACATACACTGGATAGAATTAACACTAGATGGGATTAGACATTGCAGAAGAAAAGACAGTGAACTTGAAGGCAGGGCGATAGACGCACTCCAAAATGAAACCTAGAGAGAAAAAGAGAATTAAAAAAAAAAAATGAAAAGAGTATCAGAGCTGTGGGGCAACTTCAAGCAGCCATATTAATATGGACAATTGGAGTCCTGGCTGAGGGGAGGACAGAAAAAATATTTGAAGAAATAATGGCCAACATTTTCTAAATTTTATGTAAATTATAAAGCCACAGATCCAACAAGAAATGGAGAAAATTATACCAGCACACATTATAAATAAATTGTTGAAAATCATTGATAAAGATAAAATAAGAAGTAAAAAAAGAAAATCTTAAAAGCAGCCAGAGAGAAAAGACACAGTATATACAGAAGAACAAAGAGATGACAGCGGGTTTATTATCGGAAACAATGCAAGTGTAAACTGATGTTCATCAAGAGGACACAACAATCCTAAATGTTCACGCACCTCGTAACAAAGCTCTGCTTGAAAAACAGAGAGAATTGCAAAAAGAAATGGACACATTCATAATTGCAGTCAGAGCTGTCAATAACTCCTCTCTCAATAACTGATAGAATCAGTAAACAAAATCAGTAAGGATATTTTAGACAACACGATCAACCAATTCGACCTAATTGACACAGAACATTCCACCCAACATCAGCAGGATACACATTTTATTTGAAGTGCACACAGAACGTTTATCAAGGTAGACCATATTCTGACCATAAAATAAAGTCTAAAAAATTTTCTAAAGGTTCAAGTCATACAATGTATCTTCTCTGACTACAATGGAATTAAATCAGAAATCAGTAACAGAAAGATATCTGGAAAATCCATCCCCAAATATTTAGAAACTAAATAACACATTTAAATAATCTATGGGTCAAAAAATAAATCAAAGAAATTAGACAGTATTTTTAACTAAATGAAAATGCAAACACAGCATTCAAAATTTGTGAGATCCTGCTAATGCAGTACTTGTAGGGAAATTTATAGCATTAAACACCTATTTTAGAAAAGAAGAAAGGTCTCAAATCAGTTACCTCTTCTCTTATCTTAAAAAACTAGAAACATAAGAGCAGAGTAAACCTGAAGTAAGTAGAACAAAGAAAATAATATTGATCAGAGCAGAAATCAATGAAAAATAAAACAGAAAAACAACTAAGAAAATTGATAAAACCAAAAGCTAGTTCTTTGGGAAAAAATCAGTAAAATTGAAAAACCTCTAACTAGACTAATTAGAAAGAAAAATGAGAAGATACAAATTACCAATATCAGGAATGAGGAAGACGATATCCCTACAGATTCTATAGATATTAAAAAGGATAAAAGGGAAATATTACGAACAACTTAATGCCAATAAATTTGAAAATTTCAAGGAAATGGACAAATTCCTTGAAATCCAAAAATTACCAAAGGTCACTCAAGAAGAAATAGATTGCTAAACTGCTACGAGAGTAGACCGTAAATGTTCTCACCACAAGAAAATAAAATTTGTAATTATGTGAGGTGACGGATGTTCACTAGACTTGTTATGGCGATCATTTCACAATATATACATATATCAAATCATTATGTTGTACACCTGAAACAAACATAATGTTATATGTCAATAGTATTTCAATAAAAATTAAGAGAAAATAGATAACCTGAATAGCCATATATCTATTAAAGAAATTGAATCTGTCCTAAAATCCTTCCCATAAAAAAACTCTAGGCTCAGATGGCTTTACTGGTGAATTCTACCAAACACTTAAGGAAGAAATAATACAAATTCTACACAAACTCTTCCAGAAAACTGAAGGGGAGAGAATAGTTTCCAGCTCATTCTGAGGATTGGATTACCCTGAAATGATAATCACACAAACACATTACAAAAAAAGAAAACTACAGACCAATATCCCCAAGACATCTCCCATGAACATAGATGCAGAAATACTTAACAAAAATTTATGAAATTGGATTTTATAAAATCCTATAATTTATAAAAAGAATGGAGGGTTCACAATGTCATGACCAAGTGGGGTTAGTTAAACATTAAAATCAGTGTAGTTCACTATATTAAAAAACTAAGAAAAACCATGTGATCCTCTGAATAGACACAGAAAAAGCACCTGACAAAACTTAACATCAATTCCTAATAAAACCTAGCAAACTAGGAATAGAAAAGAACTTTCTCAACTTGATAAAGGGCATCTGCCAAAAACCTACAGCTAACACCATACTTCAGGGTGACAGACAGAATGCTTTCCCCTAAGATCAGACACTCCTATTCAACATTGTCCTGGAGATTCTAGCCAGTGCATTAAAACAAGTACAGGAAAGCAGCCATATCCAGACTGGAAAGGAAGAAGTAAAAGTGTCATTAGGTACAGAGGACCTGATCATCTATGTAGAAAATCTGACAGAATCTATAAAAAGTTGTTAGAACCTACTAAATGAATTTAGCACGGTTGCAAGATATGAGATCAATATCCTGATGTCAATTTTATTTCTATATACTAGCTACAAACAACAGGAAACTAAAATTTGAAAATGATATTCTCATTATCCCCCAAAATAAGAAATATTTAAATCTGACAAAATATGTAAAAAAACTTCTATGTTGAAAACTATAAAATATGGCTGAGGTAAATTAAAGAAGACTTAAATAGAGAGATATATTGTGTACATGGGTTGGAAGATCTAATGTTGTTAAGATGACATTCCTCTCTAAATTGATCTAAAGACACCATGCAACAGCAATCAAAATTCCAGCGGGCATTTTTGTAGAAACTGACAAGGTGATTCTAAAATTCACATCAAAATGTAAAGTATCTAGAATAGCCAAAACAACTTTAAAAAAGAACTCAGTTGGAGGTCTAACATTACCTGATTTTAAGACTTATTATAAAGTTACAGTAACCAAGATAGTGTGATGTTGGCATCAAGATGGACAAATAGATCAATGGAACAGAATAGAGGATCTAGAAATAGACCCACACAAAAATGGAAAACTGATTTTGATAAAGTTGCAAATGCAATTTAGTGGAGAAAAGATGGTCTTTTTCAATATATAGTGCTGGAAAAATTTGATATCTACATGGGAAAAAAAAGAACTATGGTTCAAATCTCATAAAAAAATTAACTCAAAATGGCTCATAGATCTAAATGCAAAACCTAAAAGTATAAAACTTCTGGAAGAAAACAAGAGAAAAATCTTTGTAACCTTGATTTAAGCAAAGATTTCTTAGCTACAACATGAAAAACACGATCTATAAATTTCTGTACTTTGAAAGATACTTTTCAGGGGATAAAAAGACAATCCACAGACTGGGAGAATATATTTTCAAACCATCTATATGATAAAGAACGTTTATTCAGAATATACAAAGAACTCTCAAAATTCAAGAGTAAGAAAAACAAACAACCCAATTTTTCAAATGGGCAAAAGCTTTGAGCAGACAGTTCACCAAAGAAGACATATGGATGGCTAATAAGCACGTGGAAAGACGCTCAGCATCGTGAGTCATTAGGAAAATGCAAATTAAAACAACAATGAGATGCTACTACACACTTATTAGAAAGGCTAAGATGACACACCATTCCAAGTGCTGGTGACGATGTGTAAGAACTGGAACTCTCACACATGCTCGTAGGAGGATAAAACGGAAAACAGTTTGGCAGTTTCTTAAAAAATTAAATTACACCTACCATATGATGCAGCCATAACACTCATATGTATTTGGTTAAGAGGAATGAAAACACGTGTCCATACTTGCACACAAATGTTCATAGCAGCTTCACATGTAATAGCCCAAATCGGAATCAGTGGAAATGTCCATCAACAGGTGAATGGATAATTTGTGACATGTTCATAGAATGGAATGCTACTCAGCAATAAAATGGAATGAACTATTGATACACACAACAACATGGGTGGATCTCAAAATAACTAATACGTGTGAAAGAAGCCAGACGAAAAAAAGTACATGCTGTATGATTCTATGTATAGAAAACTCCTGAAAATGCACACAATCTACAGTGACTGAGGGCAGATCAGTGGTTGCCTGAGATGGATGTTAGGGGCAGGGCGGGAGTAACTTTTGTGGATAATAGAAAGTTCACTATCTTGATCATTTACTATCAGTTGGGGCTGCTATAACAAAATAGCAGAGACTGGGTGGCTTCAAAACAACAGACATTACTCCTCACTGTTCTGGAGTCTGGATGTCTGAGCTCAGGGTGCCAGCACGGGTGGGTGAGGGTCTTCTTCCCGGTCTCAGACTTCTCATTGTATCCTCTCATGGTGGAGGGGTGCTAGGAGCTCTGTGGGGCCCTGTTTATACAGGCACGAATCCCATTCCTGAGGGCTCCACCCTCATGGCCTAATCACCTCCCAAAGGCCCCACCTCTAATACCATCACCGTAGGCGTTAGGATTTCAACATAGGAATTTGGCGGGGTTTGGGGGGACAGCAGTGGTGGTGGTTTCACAGGTGTATACACGTATCAAAACTTATCAAATTGTACATTTGAAACGTGCAGTTTATTGTATATCAATTAGACCTCAATAAAACTGTCTTTAAAAATTCTCTCTGCTCAAATACCTGGGGAGGTTTTTGTCCCCTGACTGGACCCTGGAGGCACAGGTGGTTCCGGTGCGGGATCAGAGCTCTCTGTGGGATCTTTGAGTCTCTGTCAGCCTTGCTCTCTTCACATCACAAAATTTGACAAAGGAGTGAAGCAGAGGTGGTTCAGGCCTGAAATATGTTCCAGGCAAGTGTCATGGGCAGCTCTGTGTTCGAGCTTAAGTAACACGGCTTCTCACCCGTGCTTCTGATGTTCGCCCTCTGGTAACTGAAGCAGTTGGCTTTATTGCTACTATTTAGAAACAAAATGTATTTTGCGATGGCATAAATGGTCGTTTCTCATTTGACCAAATAAAATATTTATTAGAAAATGTCATGAAACCCAGGAAATGTAGAGATGAAAACAAATTATACTAGTTTGGTATAATTTCCTCCTGTTAATTTCACCATCATTGAAATGATGTGGAACCATTCTGTTCCTTAGGATACTGTTCTGTATCTTAAGGCCACTTCAGTTGGTGATGATAAAAGCATGTTATCTTTGAGACTGCCCTTCCACTTGCTGGGCAGGAGGGCACATTTTCAGAGCGCCCTCTGAGTTCAAGTGTGGGTGGGGACTGGGGCCTTTCTTGGGGGGACAAAACCAAGGCAAACACCATATGCAGACAGCCATGCCACCAACAGTTCATGTGAGAGCAAAAGTATCCAAGGTGGCATGTTGAGGAGAATTGCAAAGAAAACATTTGGACTTCAAACTTCTGCCCCAAGGGCTTGCAGACAGCCTCTCCAGTATGAACTCCTCTGCAGCTGTGGCCCCAGGCAGATGCAAGAGGACAAAAGATTCTCCACTAGCATCTACCACTATGTACAACCAGTTTCCACTGGCTGATGTCTGTTGAGGAAATTGACCCATTTCCCACATGAAAGCAGAGATCCATGGCTCTCAAAATTATCTGGTGAGGTGCTTGCTAAATCTACAGACTCCAGCCCCACCTCCCCCGGAGTTTCTCATTGAGTTTCAAGATGCAAGGGGCAGATTCTAGCTGACCATTAGTTCAACTCCTCTCACTTTACAGTGTCACCAGCTAGTTAGCCACAAACCCAAGACCAAGATACCACCTTGGAAAATTCTGGTAAAGGCAGTAATTAGAAATAGGTTACTATTAACCATAAAATAAAATATCCGACTGAGTCCAAGATGAGAGACCTACACTTAACAGGAATAGCTACAAATCACAAGAGGGCGCCATTGTCCCAAAGTTCTAGCACTGCGGTGTTTAATACTACAAAAGTCTAAGAAAATATTGAAAGATTGATTCTTTCCTTTATATGTTTAAGGGTGAAAAAAGACATGGCATGATGCCCTAAGAATATGGAAGGTCCAAGAATGAAGTACAAGAGGAGCAAGTATAAAACAAGGGAAGAAATTGATTCTGAAAGGATAGGCATTTTGATGGTTTGAGAAGGCTCTAAATATTTCCATGCTGGAGGACCGCTTACGATGATGTGTTGAGGAAACTACAAAGTACAAGTTCAATTAGATCTCTGAAATTTTCATTTTAACCACTTGCCAAACGGTGAGAGACAAAACTTGAAAGAAAATATTTTAGGGATTCTTGCTTAGAATCTGAGGCATCCTGGGCTGGGGTACTGGCTAACTGGTTGGTGACAGCACTCGCCATGTGGCTAGCTAGTTTCATCTCACGGGGCCCCAGTCTCCGCTTCTGTGAAATAAGCTGTCGGGTAGAATCTCTGGTCTTAGTGACCAAGACTCTGCTAATATTGTTTTAGGGCCTCAACTTGTGGGAAATTGGTACCTTTTTTGGAGAGTTAGATAGATTAATACAATCGCATAATAAAAATCAGATGGGTATTTAAAAGTATCCATTGGGAAACCTCGCTCACATCTTTCCTTTCAACAAGTCCCCCGTTTCATAGGTTTCACTTTTATTTTTTGTGCATCCTTCAAGTGTTTTGTTATAAAACCACTAGCAAAATTCTTATTCTCTCTTCTTTGTGTTCTCCACCACATGGTACTCTTTCCATTTCACGAGAGAGAGGGCTTCTGCATCCTGTCTTACATCTGTAGAGTATTTCATTCTCTGACGGATACCCCCTTGTTTACCTCTCCATTCCCCTTTAAATGGATGCTTGGGTCTAATATTTTACTATCACAAAAAATGTGGCAGAGAATAACCTTGTACAAGGTGTCATTTTGTCCTGGTATGACGAGAGGAAAAATTTTCAGAAGGGAGATTCCTGAGTCAAAAGTAAATGCACAGGGCCGGCCCCGTGGCTTAGCGGTTAAGTGTTCACACTCCGCTACTGGCAGCCCGGTTGGATCCCGGGCGCGCACCGACGCACTGCTTCTCTGGCCATGCTGAGGCTGCGTCCCACATACAGCAACTGGACGGATGTGCAACTATGACGTACAAGTTTCTACTGGGGCTTTGGGGAAAAAAAGGGGAAAGAAAAAGGAGGAGGATTGGCAATAGATGTTAGCTCAAGGCCGGTCTTCCTCAGCAAAAAGAGGAGGATTGGCATGGATGTTAGCTCAGCACTGATCTTCCTCACCAAAAAAAAAAAAAAAAAAGTAAATGCACTCGTCATTTGCAATTTTGACAAAATTGCCCTCTGAGTGGATTGTAGAACTCTGCTCTCCTCCCAGCATGTTTGAGAGCCTCTTTCTCCAGACTCCTCAACAGAATATATCCTCGTACCATTTTTATTTTGATCTCTTGGAGAGGCCTTAATGCCAGGACTGAGAAACAACCCTTATCACCCATCAGATGGGGGGTGACAGTGTTTGCCACCCCAGCATGGGCATGAGAGCATAATAACAGGGTGTGTGAAAGATCTACCAAGTAGGGTCATTTAGTGGGTTTTATGGTGTTAATGTTTTCTTATTCTTGCATGCTACTTCATGTGTTTGTGGATCTGAATTTCTGCTGCCTCAATTCGTAGCTCAAACCACCTTATGCAGCTTGAATTTTTTTCCCAAGCAATTTTATGGTTCATTAGGCCTCGAGAAAAACAAAGAGAGCTTGAGCAGCACATCTGGAGTGTTTCCACAAGGCGCCCAGGCCTGAGCACCACTGTGTGTAGCCCTCAGGTGGCAATGCTGCTAACCAGTTGACCAGCGCCTGGGCTCTTATGGGGCGGGGGGGCCTCCTTCCCTCCTGAGGAATGGAAGCCTTGTCTGTGTGCAGACTCTCCAGCTGTGGAAACTCTGGCATTGCTCTCAAGATTAATGGCATTTCTTGGCAACAGATGGGAAAGGCAAACTTGTCTGATACACAAGGATTAAGTCTTAGACTAGAAGCAAATGGTTGCTGGCCTCTGCAGTGAGGTTATCTCCCAGAGAACATTCAGGCTGTCTCCCAACAGTGCCTGAGCTGGCGGCAGTCAACGTTTTCTAGTTAGGAAGATTACACCCCATCAGGTGGTGCTAAATTTCTTCTCCCTCTCTCTCTCATACACGTACACACACACTTGTGTGAGAAACACACATCTAATGACAATATCTGACAGAAAGAATGGACAGAGCTGAGAAGCAGACCAAGGAAGCATGAAGAACATTTTGGCACAACCAGAGTCAGATCCACTAGTGTCTGGAAGCCATAATCATTTGCCCTTTCCTGCATCTGGCTGGAAATGCTGCAAATAGAAGGAAATATTGAGGAAAATTAATTAGCTAATGAGGACCTTAAATGTCACTTTAATAGCAGCATTAATAATAAAGCAAGTTTTTATTGGGTTAATAGAGGTTAAGTGGTCATATTAGTAAAATGGTCATTATAGATTTTCTTCTTTGAAGGCAATGAACAGAGCCTTCTGAAAGGACGGATTATTATAACTCCCTTCTCTGCACTTGCTGTTTCTTAAAAGAGGCATTTCTAGAGGTCTTAAAAAATTATTACCACTTTTTGCAGGGCCCCCTGTTTGAGACGGGAGTCCAGGAGCTGCGTCTTTAAAGAAGCCCTTACAGGGAACTCTGTCAGTTGTTCAAGGCTTGCTGCCAACAAACAATTGAGGTATTTACCAAGGGTTTCCAAGAAATTGCTGCAAATTATATGAAATGTTATACCTGTAACAGGCATTCGATGTATTAGCAACAGAAAAAATGTAATCCATGTGGGAACAGAGTTGCAATATGTATGGAAAACATTCACTAATGTAGGTAGAGATAAATTTTAATTACGTGTCATAGAGAATCACATGCATGAAAACAGAAAGGAAGTTAGATGATGTGGCATTCTGAGCAAATTTCTAAATATCAGTCTAGAATCATCGAGGAGGAACTTTCCACATAATCTAGTGGAAAGACCCATTTAGAGATGAGGAAACTGAGACCCTGAGTGGGGACGCAGCTTGTCCAGGTGGGGCTTCCCCAAGGAAGACCATGAGCCACGCTCTGCATCCCGGATCCAGCGGGGTCCCCATCTCCAATGGGATGCGGAGACTTCGTCATTGAATAACTCTGTAGTTTGGGGTTTCCCTTACAAGTCTATCTGATTATGGTTAACACCACTCCTTTTTTACATGAGAAAAATGGTCAGTGACTCCCTCGACTTAACAGAGATGGCTCCTAGTGCAGCTAAATCGAGAAAAAATTCTTTCCTCAATTTACTGAGGTGAAATGCCTAGGAAATCTGATCAACCTGACCTCTCCTTGCCTTTAAAAATAAATTAAGGAGAGGGAGACATGAGGAGTGAGGAGCTGTCCTGGCCTCAAGGAGATTTGGGGGGGGGGGTGCATGTGTGTGCATTGCGGGTGGGGGTATCAGATGCATGCCATCCTCCCTGGATTCTTGCTGGTATTGGCTGTGCAGGGGCTGGTGGGGTTGGTCTCTGAGTGGGCTTCCATACTGGGCTTACCAGCCCTGTCTGGCCCTTTGGGCCTCTGGCTGTCCCTGAAGTCCTTGGTTCCAGGCATTTGCTGTGAAATCCCCAAGTAGGACAGCTGTGCCTCCTGATCCAGGCCTCTGCCGAGGCCCTCGGTGGGACACTTTTGGATCCCTCCCCAGCAGAACTGCCTCAGCTTGACCATCCAGCTGCTTCTTCCAGCTGTGCTGGAGCTTCGCCTCCCCTCCCCAGGCTGCACTTGGAAAGTGGCCTCTGCCCTAGTGTGAAGGCTCCTGGAGACCCTGGGCAACTTCTACAGGACCCTGGCTTCCCCCTTCTCCTCCCGCCTTCCTCTAGCCTGGCATTCCCCTGCTTTTCCTGCGAGGACTTCACCCATGTCACATTCTCCTTGTTCCAGGTGCTCTAAGCCTTCAGGCTCAGCCTTGATGGAGAACAGGGTGTCCTCTCTACATTATGCAGGAAACACTCCCATTGAGTCTGCAGGTGGGGCAGGTGAGGCTGTTGACATAGGAAATGAGAGACAACTGAACTGGGGAATTGAGGAGGACAAAATGTTTAGCATCATCAAAATGTGAATTCCCATCTCACGTTTATGTACTTTTCATCAGATTTAGTCTAGAGGAGGAAATATAGAGACGTTTAAAGCAGGTTAGAAAATATTTAAATCCTTAAATACGTCACAAAATTGATCATCTGTATCTTGCCAGATTTGTGCTTCATGGAAATCATTGTGAATTATAGGGCTGTTGCTGAATTTGGGCGATCTGGTGACTACTTGGCATTTGTGGCTTATGGTCTTACTGGAAACCCCTTTGCATGGTTTTTGAGCCTGTAATTCATGGTTATATGTTCTGTATTTTTCTCAAGACCACTGCTGGATTCTGTGTTCACTGCGTAATGAGTATTTTATTTTTAGATGTGGATCACCTCTTAGGGAGGGAGTCTGTGGGAAGGTGGGTAATGAACTATTTTTGACATAAATCACAAGTGCCAAAGAAAGTGGTAATATCCAAAGAATAAACAAGAGTGACCGCCATTCAACTGCAGAGATGGTGTCTGTATCTCCCACAACTTGGCACTTTAAATTGTGTAACATTTCAATCATTTGGTCATAATAACAATGAAGAGAGATCCAAGGATTACCCCAGGCATGCTTATTTTCTGTCCCTAATTCCTGGGTTCACTCGATTAAAGGAAGAGAACCTGTCAGGCCCCGGAAAATACTTTGCTCTCCAGTAGTTTCATTAGAAAACCCCAATATATGTTAGCGACTACCTAACAAGACTAATATTCACTCTATACAAACATTTGTTGTATGGGCACTTTTGCCTTAGCTGAGGTTTTTGTTTGGTTTTGTTTTTTAAGAGGAAATGTATAACATTTAAAATCCATTGTAGAGAAGCCGGTACTCAAAACCTGTCTTTAGAAATCCACAGTCCCTTCATGGATGAACTATGTTAAAATATTGACAAAGATTCAGGTTAGGGGTACTAGCCGACTATCTGCCCACCTAAAATATAAATAAAAGTGTTTACCCTCCAGAGTACTAACATCACCTACCATTTCTTCAACATCCATTAAATGCTAGTACTGTTAGGAGCTGGGGCATTAAATATGGCTTTTTTTTTTTTTAGCTTAGAAACCAGTGGCAAGGAACAAGGTAACTGGATTCACGGTTCACTCTTCAAGCATGCACGTCTCAAATGGCTCCTGAACTGTTTATTCTATACATGCTCGCTCCTGCCCACATAACGGCGGGAACAAAGATACAGTGTGAATCTGAGGACGCGGGGAAGGTCGACGGTGAGGTCCGCCCGACTGGAGAGCAGGGCGTGGGCAGCGGGTGTATCTGAGGACAGTCCATGCAGGAGGAACGAGCCGTTCATGGAGAGTTTGGGGACCACGAAGCCCCTTCAAAAGTCCCTCCTAGGATTCATGCTAGCCACGCAACTTGCAGAATGCGGCTGCCGGGGGGCACGCTCTCGGACCGAACGCCCTCGGACCTGTCCGGGCACGGCCGCCGCAGGGAGTGGGAGCGCGGGCCGGCGGGGGCGTGGTCCCGGGCGGATAACGGACCGATGGGCGCCGCGGCCCGGGCCCCCGCCGGCGCCGAAACCAGCCCCACGCCCCCTCCGCCCCTGCCGCGCCGCCGCAGACCTCTCGGGTGGGGCGGGGCGGGCGCCGCGCGCGGCAGGAGGGTTTTTTTTTTGGTCAAACTTTGGCCACGTGAACCGCCCCCCATTCACTTTTGCGCCAATCGGGCGGCGCGGACGGATCCCGAGAGGGGCCAGGCTCCGCCGCCGCCGAGGCCGCTTCATAATGCGCCGTGCGTGACGTGAGGGGCTCCTGTTGCAATGGCGAGCTAAGCCGGAGGATGTGCAGCTGCAGCGGCGGCGCCGGCCACGAAGAGGACGGGGGCGGGCGCAGCGCGAGCGGAGCCGAGCCAGCCGGGAGACGCGGGCAGGGCGGGACGGGCGCCCGGACTCGGCTGCCACTGTCGTCGCCGTCGCGCTGGCCCCGCGCCCCCGCGCGCGAGCGGGAGGAGCCGCCGCTGCCTCGCGCCCGAGCCGCCGCCGGCGCGCGCCGGGCATGGTCCCTTCTTAAAGGCGCAGGCCGCGGCGGCGGGAGTGGACGAGCGGAACAAAGCGCCGGCGCGGGGCCTGCGGGCGGCTCGGGGGCCGCGATGGGCGCGGCGGGCCCGCGGCGGCCGCGGCGCTGCCCGGGCCGGGCCTCGCGGCGCTAGGGCGGGCTGGCCTCCGCGGGCGGGGGCGGCGGGCTGAGGGCGCGCGGAGCCTGCGGCGGCGGCGGCGGCGGCGGCCCGGCGGGCGCAGCGGCGCGGGCATGGCCGCGCGCAGCCGGCGCGCCTTGCTCAGTGTGCTGCTCGGGCTCGTGCTGGGCTTCGTGCTTGCCTCACGGCTCGTCCTGCCGCGCGCCTCCGAGCTGAAGCGAGCGGGCCCGCGGCGCCGCGCCAGTCCCGAGGGCTGCCGGCCTGGGCAGGCGGCGGCGGTTTCCCAGGCCGGCGGGGCGCGCGGCGATGCGCGCGGGGCGCAGCTCTGGCCACACGGCTCGGCCCCAGATGGAGGCCCGCGCGACAAGAACTTTCTCTTCGTGGGAGTCATGACCGCCCAGAAATACCTGCAGACCCGCGCCGTGGCCGCCTACAGGTGAGCCCCCGCTCTCTGGGCACCGCCTTCTGCATCCAGCATCCCGGCGGGAGGCCCTGCCGGTCCTCCCGTGACCCGCGCCTTTGCCTGCTTTTCAGACCCAAGGTTCCCATGGGGTCGGGGTGCCCTCGGGCGATGCTGGGCATTGGCAGCAGTGGTCACGGGCGGACTGGTGAGCGCAGTGCTCAAGAGCATGGGCTTTGGAGTCAGAGGACCAGGGTAGCCCCTCTGGGTGTGGTCCTCACCCTGACTTTCTGCTGAAGCTTTCCATGTCCAAGGTCTCTCCTTTGTTAAATGGGCCTGATTGAACGTATCTCCTTTGCAAGGTTGTTGGAAAGACTCTGAGTACAATACCTGTGATAGTGGTGGCACTGATGGTTATTATTTGATTCTGTGAAATACGCACCCTTGCCCTTGCAGAACTAGAGCCGATATAACGTAATCTGGTTAGAGCCCTTCCATAGCATATTTGCAGATTTCACCGGTGGACGCACACCTGTAAACGAAACGGGGTGCCCACTGCCCACTGAACCACACCAGTCTGTTGAGTAAATGGAAGGAGAACCTTTGGGAAAAACAGTTCCTGGCCCATGGTAGATTCGATGTTAACTAGCACAGTTTAGTGATACATGGGTGTTATCCAGTATTTGGGTTCTAGTGGGCCATAAGTCATAAAAGTGGCTGGAATCACGTTCAGGATTAACAAAGGGATTAACTAGAAGGGAGATGATTTTGGAATGGCAGATTTGTATTGAAGTGAGTTTGAGGTAGAAGAGGGGTGTAGGTTAAATAAAGTGATTTAACGGAAATCTTATATGTGTGAAGTACAGAAATGCTTACGGTAGGGATAAGATTTGGGATTCATTCAGCCTCAGAACAGGTCAATGCAGGGAGGTCCTCTGGGAATGAACTTTTAGAGCAGTCACTGCTGACCAAGGCCAAGCTGGTTGCTGTTAGTTCTTAATTTATAACTCAGTACCTCTGTAAGTTCAGCTTTTAAATCTAGTCCTGGTCTGAGTTTTCAGGCATTAGATGTTGTGAGAGGAAAAGCATGTATGGATCTCTGTGCCTCTAAGGGGGGAAGTAAAGGATTGAAAAAGGTGAAAGAGCAGTAGAGAATGCCCTTGCAGTGCATTGATTCCCCATTCCTGTGTGTTTCCATTAGGATCTTGTTTAAGTCGAGGCTCAGGTTCTGACAGGAAGGGTCCTGAGTGACTGAATAGCTCAGCATGTAGGTAGTGTAAATTTAGACTAAGGTAGCAATTTGGGAACTTGCAGATCATGGTTTTCTCCTAGATGTACCATGAATTACCTGGGATTTTTATGCGAATTGTGCTTTTTGACAAGAGAAATATCCACATCAGAAATTGAGGATGAGTTGTATCAATTGGTTACAGCATGGTTTTGAAAGTAAAGTTGCATGACTGCAATTTGGTGACAAGCCCTGTGGAATCACAACTTTGGAGCTAATTACCAAAGTAGTTTCTTCAAATAGTAACACCTTGCCCCCCAAACAAATACATTTTCATGGATACAAAATCAATAGGTACAAACCAGTAGGGGTCCTGGTATACCAGCAATACTCAGAAAATGTAATGCAAACTGGACCCAGAATTTTGCACTTGGAGATGATCTTTTCCCAAAGCCCATGCTTGAGGCTCTTACTTTTGGCCTCCTTTCCAAATCTCCTTCCTCAACTTTTTTGGATGTAAAATTTTATCTCATTATTTATGTTCTTTCAGGCAGTTAGGAAAGTAGAAACACAGTTTGCCCTCTGGCCCCAGTTTTCCCTTCTTTATGACAACTCTACCTTTCTGATAAAGGAAAACCCTTATCAGGAAACAGCGTATCCTATCCAGTCGTTATCCAGTCGTTCTGTCAGCTTTCCCGAATACCTTTTCTTTTATCTCCCTGATCTTAAGAAGTCTAATTCCTTGGTGCTGGGGTGGACCTTCCCTGCTGTTTAGGGTCCTCTGCTGCTCCGCCTGTGAACCCTGTGTTTAGACTGGCTGCGGGAGATGGCACAAGACGATTTTAGCCTTAAGGAACTTTTGGGAAGGCCTGAATTGGAATGGAGGTTATAGGGTGTAACTTATGATTATGGCTTTGCTGTGCTTTGCAACCCAGGCCAAAAGTCTGCACTCCGCTCTTAAATTGGAAATTTCATGCACAGTCCAGTATAAAAATCGGCTTGAATCTTCTAGCACAAGGCAGAACTCTCATTTGGCACTGGCTGTGCTCAGTTTTACATCTCCCCTAAAAGACAAGTTAGTTCTTTACCTTAGAAAAGAAACTCGGATGTTATTTGTTTTTTAAAATAAAATTATTGTTTGGCTTATGGGTTGAAGGAGATGCCAACATTTTAGTAAGATGACACTGTGATGTACCTTTATGCTAGGATATTAAAAATGTCAGAATTTAGATCTAGGGACTTGTAACTGAGATCCAGAAAGGGGCTAAAAAGCCTTTGAAAAATTCAAGGAGATACGCCTGTCTGCACTAAAGTTAGTGCACTTTAATGGTGGAACAGCCCCATCATTATAGACTTTTACTTTCCAGACCTGCCATATGCTCGAAGTGGGGAGGGGGGCCGCCAAGAGACGTTAGCAGTACAGTGACAGCTGATGGCAGGCAAGAAACAGATTTTTAAAAGCAGGCAAAACAAAACTCAAAGTGTAGCCCATCAGGGACTGGCCAGGGCTGACTTCTTCCATGGGCCCTGAGCAGACACTGTAGCTGTGAAGTTCATAGGAGTCATCCTGCTTCATCAGAATGTTCGGATACACGTAGGATTCATCCTTTTGTTCCACAAATACATGCCTGACTCAGCCTCTGGGTCCAGACTGAGTGTTGGGGACACAATAGTGAAGATGCTTGTTCTCGTGGAGCTTCTGTTCTAGTGGGAGGGACAAACACTAAAAAGAGAGTTTTAGGTAGCAGTGGGTGCTGTGGAGAAAATAGAACAGGATAAGGAAATAGTCCAGTGGCGTCCTCTCTCTATTAGGTGGTTGGGGAAGGCCTCAGAGAGCTTAGTATTTGGGCTGAGATCTGATAATGAGGAAGCAGTTGTGTGAATATCCTTGATGAACGTGCAAGGCCGAGGGAAGAGCTGGTACGTTACAAGGCAGGAACCAGCTTGGAAAGGAACCTGAAGAAGGCCAATAAAAGAAAGAGGATGAGGCCTGGTAGTTTCTGGTCTTGTGGAATTTTATTCTAAGTGAATTAAAAAGCCTTTGGAGGGTTTAGTCTGGAAAGGGAGGTGATTGCATTATGTTCTAAAGAGTTAATTCTGCCTGTTGTGTGGAGAATGGATTGTAGGGAAGCAAGGAGACGTTAGGTCGTGGTCCAGGTGGAGATGAGGGTGGCTGGGGCTAGCGTGGTCGCAGTGGAGATGGAGAGAAGTGGGTGGTTCCCAGATTTATGCTGGAGCCAGAGTTAAAGATGTGCTGACGGAATGCTTGTGAGGGGTAAGGCAAAGAGGAATCAACAATGACTTCTAGGATTTTGCCTTGAAAGGCAAGGAGCGTGATTGTGTCATTTATTGAGGGGGAAGACTAGAGGAGGAATAGATTTAGGGGGAAGGAGGTGGGTCAGCAAAGATCTGGTTTTGCACAGGAAAAGTTTTAAGAAAGCTTTTAGATGCACAGGTGGATGTATCCTTAGCTTCATAAATATAATGAATTTTAAGAGGAATTGAGAAAAGATTCACATCTAAGGTGATTACAGAGTTGGAACTCTGAAGCTATTTTAAACTAAAATTCCCTGAGGGTTCTGAGTATCTGGGGTTCTGTAAATCTACAAGTAAACATATAAAAAATGTGTTCTGATTCATCTGCAAAGTATTTGTGTTTTAGGTAATTTCACTTTAAAATGATACCATGATTCCTCCAAAGTAATTTATTATGCTGGTTACTGATAGATCTTTAGAACTCCTGGGTTCCTTATGTCTTTCGTTACTAGCTGCAATTCATATTTTTTTCTTTGTTGTTTGATATATAGAAGTTAACTGTTCATGTGGTTCAGTCTTTTCCTTTCTGATTTTAGGGTTTTTTTTCCCCCCAAGCTCAGAAAGTTGTTGCCCTGGAGAGATTTTTAAAAGTAACATTTTTTTTTCCAATTCTAGAAGGGATAGAAATCATCTCAACCTATTTTTCCCCCAAATAGTACCTTGTCTTGGCACCATCTGTTGAATAAGCTCCCATTTCCCTACAATTTGAAATGCCATCTTCATCACACTCACAATTTCTGGACATATTTTTGGACTTCCGTTTTGTTCCGTTGATCTTTCTGTCTGTTCTTGTGCCAGTACCACCCATTGGAATTATTGGACCTTGAATAATATTTTCATATCCGGTAGACAAGTTCTCCTTTGTTACTCTTCTGTTTCAAACATTTCTTGGCGACACTTAACGACGCTTAACCTGTTCTTGCTGGGAGAGTTTTGATGCTATTTAGATTTTTTTTTTAATTAATGGTTTGTTAAAAAGGAAAAAGCATACATACTTAGCTTTTTAGTCCACTTTTATGCCCAGAACACTAAGCGAATCCAACACCTTTTATTTGTCTTGGTCTTTCCCTTTCTTGGGCTGACGATGGGGCACTATTCTTTCTTTACCTTCTCAGAAGGAGGAGGTGGCTGGTGTCCCTTCTTTGCCCCAGGAGTGACGAAGGGCACCATTAATGATTAGCATCAGTCTGTAGGGAATTGTGGGAAGAAAGTTTGAGAAACACCAGCTTCAGATACAGGAATCTTATTGCAAGATATTGTTATCCCTGTTAATGGCCTCCTGTGCTTTAATGAAGCACTGTTCCTTTTCAACCTTAATGAGCAAATCTCAGAGTTCCTTCCCTTATTTCTTGAACTCAGTAAACCATGTTTGTCTTGAAAGAGTTTAGAGCAATACTTGCTTTCTCAGGTAGAATTCAGTTTAGCAGACATTTACTGACAGCCTTCTGTAAGCCAAATAACCAGCCTGTAAGTGAACGTTTGGAGCACAACGGATTTCACAGGATGAGTTTCCCTGTGTGAAAAGACTAGTGAAAAATGTGGTCCTGAAAATGAGTTTAGTTTTATATGTCGTGGTTCCAGATCTTGATGCCCTCAGCAGTTAGAGTGTTCCAAGGATAGCCATGTTGTTAGTAGAGGATTATACGTGATTATGTTTTCATCGTGTTGGCAGTTTCACTTTTCCTCGGCCGTTAATTAAGCTGCTATTTACTGAAAATCGACTAATAATCCTATTCCTGCAGAGTTCATCCTCTCGAACAGGAAACACATGATAATTCTGCGTGATGAGGGCTCCCAGGGTGCCTGGACGAGGCCTGCGCTGTTTTATGGAGGAATCAAGAAAGGTCTCTCCCACACTCCTCCCCTTGTTCCTTCTCTTAGTCTTGAGGGATGAGTAGGAGTTTTTGAGCCAGAGACAGCAGGTTCCCGGAAACATAGAATAGCAGGAAATGGTGAAGAATGAGGAGAAAGGACAGTTCATTGGGGCTGGGTCTGAGATCTAGCAATTCGTCTAGAAAGTTTTCCAAAGGAATTGAAGATATGGTCAAAGATGTAGGTATGAAGTGGAAATTTCAGGTATCCGTGGGGTCCTGCATTCGGAGCTGGTATAGACCATCGTTGATTTCACTGACTTCTCCACACTCTGAACTGCTTTTCTACCATCACAAATGATGTGGCTGAAATACGTTTATTGAAGTGAAGAGAGGTTCACAGTGTTTGAGAGTAGATTATAAAATTGCATGCCCAGTATATGAGACTATTTTTGTTCAAAATCAAACAAAATAAACTTTAGTGTTTGTATAGCATAGAAAAGAAAGTGTAAAAGAATATACACATCCCGATGCTGAATGATTTTTCATATTCTTCTTGGCACTTGTCTACAATGAGCAGTTATTTTGTCATAAAGCTACAGAGCTACAGTAAAAAAAGGAGATGACAGCTCTTGGGAAGAAATATGAGTGCAGGATTTTTTTTTTTTTTTTTTTTTGGTGAGGAAGACTGTCCCTGAGCTAACATCTGTGCCAGTCTTCCTCTATTTTTTGTATGTTGAATACCGCCACAGCATGGCTTGATGAGCGGTGTGTAGGTCTGCCCTCAGGATCTGAGCCTATGAACCCCGGGCCGCCAAAGCAGAGTGCGGGAACTTAACCACTACACCGTGAGGCCGGCCCCAAAGATCCACTTTTTTTTTTGCTTGAGGAAGATTAGCCCTGAGCTAACATCTGTGCCAGTCTTCCTCTATTTTGTATGTGGGTTGCCACTACAGCATGGCTGACGAGTAGTGTAGGTCTGTGCCTGGGATCTGAACCTGCAAACCCGGGTGGCCAAAGTGCAGTGCGCCGAGCCCAACCGCTACGCCACGGGGCTGGCCCCTTGAGTGCAGTTTTGAGTGTGTTAAATTGTAAGACTGCTGGGTGCAGATTGCATGTTGACGGTTGGCTCCCTGGGGTTCAAGTCCCGGGTCATTCTTGTTTCAGTTAGTGATAGTTAATTCTGTCCCCAAATGTAGGGGTAAACATGCTTATTTGGTTACTGTAACTTCACACTTATGGGTGATACTTGGGAGAATTAGGTGACAGGATTTTTAATGTGATGGCCCTGGCTTCCATTTACAGTATTAATGTAAATATTCATTGCCTCCGCTTGTTGTTGATGTCTTTTTGACTCCTGGTTCTGGATGGAATTGAGACAATAAAAGACTTAGTTATGGTTTAAAAGTAGTGAAGCTGTCCATCTTCTCACTTTAATTCAGTGTCATTTCTGAAACGTTTATAGCTACAGTATTTGTTCTGTAGCTGAGTACATTTGTTTGTGGATGATTAAAAATAAGATGTAGTCTGCTCTGATTTGATGTCAACTCTGAGCTTGCAAATCCAACACGTGAGGATTATTGAAAATGTAGATATTAATGCCACTAAAATGATTGTTTTGTAGGTTGAACCAAGATGCAAAGGGTGATTTTGTGTTAAACTTGCTTCTCTACGTTTCCAGCCTAATGCCAGAAAATGACTGGGCAGGATTTGGAGTAGCAGACATAGAAATGAGGGTTTCAGAAGCTGACGTTTGAATAGTCTTCTGGCCTTCAATTAAATCCCGCCCAAACTCTGAAGAGGTGTCTTTGACAGACAGGTCTCTGCCGGGCAGACAGAGTGGGTGGAAGTGGCTGAAGTGGATGTCAGGCTGCTCTCCTTATCTATGATGACTGTTTGCTCAGCCTTATTAGCAGAGGAGGGACTGCAAGAGACATGTAGGTGACAATCTGGGAAACGAGCGTGCGGGATGAAAAAGCCAGCAGGCTGGCCAGTGGAGGCTTTCGAGTCAGACCCCATTTGCTTTCTGGCTTCGACATTTATTAGCTTTATGATCTTGGGCAAATTACTTACATGGCCCTGAGCCTCAGTCTTCCAGTCTGTAGAATGTGGGTAACAACACCTCACATGCCTCGTAGAGTTGTCATAAGATTGAGTGTCTCGTGCCTTCAGCTCGGGGTCCTGCACTCCGGAACTGCTCAGTAAAGGGTGGCTGTTGGCTGTTGTTAAGGGGGCTTGATACCGGGCAGTGCCTCAGTAGGGGAGGACTGACTTGCAAAGGGGTCAGCCAGAGTAGG
Organism: Diceros bicornis minor; assembly: GCF_020826845.1. Classification (NCBI taxonomy): domain Eukaryota; kingdom Metazoa; phylum Chordata; class Mammalia; order Perissodactyla; family Rhinocerotidae; genus Diceros; species Diceros bicornis. The sequence goes on from NC_080744.1 coordinate 80,424,431, forward strand.
CTCAGCATGGTTTTATTGTTTGCGAGAAACAACACTGATTTTTTTGTTGCTGTTGCTTAGAATTAGATTTGGAAACTAATTTTGTTCATGCATGATTAAGAATTAGTTGCATATTTATGCTTTTAAGTGTACAGCAGCAAAATACAAACCATGTAAGGTAGCGCTCCAACACTAGCAGCTTTGGAAATGTATCGTGAGATCAGAATTTGCCTTCTGTCAATAACACTCCAAATTTTAATTCTTCTGTTTCAAAGAGGGTGTATTTGTGGTCTCTACTGATGAGTATTCCCATTGTTTGCTGTGAACCTGGGCTCCAAAGGCAAGTTGCTATTAGCTCTTAATACCTTGGAACTGCCTCCTGGGCTAGTGCCCAGGCCATTGTTGAGGTGGGAAGCTGTAATCCACCCGCCAACAGCTTTACTGAGGGAAAAAAGGCTCTTTAATACTTGCTTTCACCTTAAGTCTATTTTTTAGGATTAACAGTAAAGAGTATAATTTGATTTCTCTTTAAAAAATTTCTCCCACCATTTGTGATCTCTGTTCTGTTTCCCCACCTAGAGATTGCTCATCTCATAAAGTCATACACAGTGAGACAGTTAAAGATTTTAAAAGAGGAAACCACATAACCGGAAACCACATACACGGAAGGGACAACCTGCAGCTACGTATGCCGGCTGCTGAGCTCCCCAGACCAGGACAGAACAGAGATAATGGGCTGACTAGTGCTTGCAGCATCCTGCCGGAGGGCGTTCCTTCAGCTCCTGGAGAGGCCTTGAGTCATCACTTGGTAGCCTCGGAAGACCTCTGCGTTTTCCCAAGGCCTGATGAGGTTCAAGCCCAGGGCCGCTCTGACGGGCAGCATAGAACTGTCCTCCATGTACTTTTTTGGGAGGGTGAGCTAGAATGCTGCTCCGTCAAACTGTGCTTACTGTAAGGATACTCACTACATTTGCCCTGCTTTCCCTACCGTGGCCCCAGGGGAGAAATTTCCCTCAGGTCTTAACATCTGGGATAGTTATTTCACTTAACCCTGAACAGTGGGAGACAGTCTTGTGACTTCTCTTGGTTGCCCACTGAAAGGCTTGTAGCTGAATTTCGGCCCACCATTAGCAGATGATGAGGCCATGTGATGGCAAATAGGTCTCACCATGTGAGCTCCCTCGTTGGAGCTGGTATCTCCTCAGTGCTCTCATTGGTTTGGTGTTTGCCGTGGACGTAGAGCGGGGCGGGCAGCCCTGCCATGATTTTGCCCTCCCTGGAACAGGTGCCACCTTCACGCCTTGCTCCAACTTTCCTACACTTGTTTTTCTTTGGCCTCATTTTCTTGCTTATTTTTTCATACTGTATGCATTTTGGTTAAGTTGTCTTAAATCCTTTCTGTAATAGGGAAGAATATAAATATATACATTTAATTCCTATTATCTATCAGTTCTACAGGGAAAAAACTATATTCTCCCTTCCTTGACTCTAAATTCTGAGGTGATTTGATCATTTGAGTCCTTTCACACTTACCACTGTGGACAACGTATGTAATTGTGATTTGGGGGAACTTACAGAAGAACATCTCCTCTTTTTGCTTATAAAAATTAGTGTAACTGGGGGCCGGCCCGGTGGCGCAAGCGATTAGGTGCGCGCGCTCCGCTGCGGCGGCCCGGGGTTCGCTGGTTCGGATCCCGGGCGCGCACCGACGCACTGCTTGGTAAGCCATGCTGTGGCGGCGTCCCATGTAGGGTGGAGGAAGATGGGCACGGATGTTAGCCCAGGGCCGTCTTCCTCAGCAGAAAAAGAGGAGGATTGGCGGATGTTAGCTCAGGGCTGATCTCCTCACAAAAAAAAAAAAAAAAAAAAAAAAAATTAGTGTAACTGTTAAAGTTTAGCAAATGTGAAAGGAAGTACTCAGTCTTACTCTGTTTTTCTTTTAGTTTTTGTCCGTTGGCTAGAGTAAAAAAATATTTTTATTACAAAGTAAAATTTTCTCTTGTGAAGTGTTTTTATTTCTTTGGATGCTTTTTAGCTTAATGCTTTCCCTCAGATAAAAAAAATTTTTTTCTAACTCTAAATATACCTGTCTTATGCAGAAAATTTGGAAAATGTACAAAACATGGACAGTTAAGTTCCTTCTGATCCTCCATTGAAAAATAACCACAGTAAACACTTTGGGGTAAAATTGTACATTACTTTATTTTTGTCTGTGTACTTTTGTTCCCTCAATAATCTACATCACAATTACATACTATTCCCTGCTTTTTAAACTTACCCATATGTTATGAATGTACACCCAGGACAACAGTCATGCAATTTTGTACAAAAATGTATTTTATGTAGTTTTTCTTAAAATGGTACTGAATAACAATGGAGGCTATGATATTAAGTCCTACTGAGCAAAGGCATTCCTTAGTGAAGCTGATGGTGTCCAACTGCATTGCTTACCTGTGATTTAACTTGGTGAAGGGACCGCGTTTGGAAGCCTGGAGGAGTGGAAGATTGCTTGCTTGGCATTCTCAAATTTCACTTGTCTTATCTGTGCCTTAGTCCGTTGAAACTTGAGCTTTCTGGCAAGGACCTTTGCCAGTGCTCTGTGGTTTCCATTAAGTGAGAGCAGTTTGCTCCGGTGACAAACGTGTTGGTGGCCAAGTTGACATTAGCTTATGAAAATTAAGGAACTTGACCTGTTTCTATCCCGGAAGGAGGGCCAGCGTGCTTCTTCAGCAGCATTTCCTTTGAAATGATTAAGGCGCTCTCCCTCCTCCCCCAGGGTGGTGAATCACGATTTATGTTCCAGAACTCCTTAACTTTATGGAACTATTTAAACTAAAGTTACCCTAAGAGAAAAGATCATAATTTCTTAAGATTGGAGGATTTACAGAAACTTCATATTGAGAGATTTGCCTCAAAGCATCAGTCATTTAGAACAGAAAAGGGCAACATGAGGTTTTTCCCTGGGTTACCTAAAAAGGGAAAAATAATAATTGGGTGAAGTTACCATAAAACTGCAGAGAGGCTCTAAGGATGGTTTGAGGTTAGATTGTCTGTTTTTAAAATTAATTGGTTTCTCTTCTTGGACACATTACACCATCTCAAGTCATAGTTTGGGCATTAATAGCATCAGTGATGGTTTAGAGCTTCCATCACTGTGTTCTTTCTGGTGGGGCACATGGGAAGCAGGGCCAGACGAAAATGAACTTTGGTCTTCTGTCTAATATGAAGGATTCCGGTGTTTTAAGTGAAAATGCTTTCAAAGTTTGAAGTCTTACTAGACTTCTACTGTAACATTGTCTGCGATTGATAGTAAAACAGAATTCTGATATATAGCTTGAGTGTCAGGTTTTTAGCCAGAAATGTGAGAAGTGGCATTTTCTGTAATACTGTGCCTCCAGAGTGTAATCTTGAGACTGACTGTTCTGAGTTCAGCCCCCACTTTCCTGTCTCCCTCATTTTCTCTTTCACTACCTTATTTTGTTTGCAAACTCCTGTCTTCCCTAATAAGTCACACTTACATCAAGCTTACTGCATGCCAGGCTGACTTCTAAGCACTTTAGAGATAATAATCCATTTAAGCCTCACAACAACCCTATAAGGAAGGTACTATTATTACCGCCAGTTTACAGATAAGAAAAGTGAGGCACAGATTAACTTGGCCAAAGGGGAGCCGGGATTCCCACCCCAGCAGCCTGATTGCAGCGCCCATGCTCTTAACCGTTACACTGTGTATTGTCTCTTTAGTAGCCTGTTCCTTTGAAGCAGACGTTGTCTTAGCCACACCGTGTCCCAATAATATCGTGGTGCTTCAGTGTTTTAATGGCTTCTGGGCTTGGCTACTTTAGTGCTACTGCGAACCCGGTCTGTTTTATTAATCACATTTGAGTTCAGAAGCAGTTGGGTAGAGGCTCAAGTTAAGTAGATTTTATTCACTATCCCTGTAAAATCACTTTTAAGGTAATACAGACTGTTAGCTTTCAATTACATTTCAGAAGTACCATGAGTGGTAGTATATTTCAACTCCAGCATGCCTGTGAATTTTACCTCTTAATAATTGTTTCCTGCTTGTGGTTTGATTCAGTTTATTTCTGTGTGTAGGAGTGGTTAGTGTGGCTGATGGAAAGCAATGAGAAGCTCACCTGGCAATGTGTCGAAGATAAGAGACAGAAATGATTTCTGTGCTTTTGCATACGCTCACACACACTCACACGGCATGTTTAAGTCACTTATTTCACACCAGTGAGCAGTATTTATTGACCTCTGTCACGTGCCAAGCAGTGAGATTATTTACGTTTTCAAAGAATTGTGACTGCAAGAACAAAAACCATTTCTACATGAAGGGAGGAATCAGGGGCTCCTTGACTTGGACGGGATCTCCTCAGTACAGCCTCATCATCGCTGACTTCCTGAGGCTGAAAGTCGCCTGCCCTCCAGATGTTACCCCGTCAGAAGCGTGTGTTTAGGTTATCATACGTTCTATGCAGGTTGCATTTCATTCATATTTTAAGTGGGCTTGTCTCTCTATGGGAGGGGTTGGTTTCTCTAAATGAATTGCCCAGTTCCTACTGTGTTTACTTTACATCTTTTTTTATAGGAGCATATCCTTTGTGAAAATGAAGTACAGTACCTGGTACGATAGCTGTAGTCTCATTGGGTTGCATATATGCCGAACTCTTTGTTGAAGAGTTCCATAGTGACATAAGTCTCTGTAGGTCCATTTTAAATTCATAGGCATTAAGGGGAAAATATTACAAATAGTGCATTACAACCATTCTAAGATGCACATGTTTTCCCCCACATTTTAACATCTCTGAAATCATGGTACATTTTATAGTTGCTGGCACCCCTGTGATTATGATTGACAGTATTTTTTCTTTGTTATTGGAACATAAAACCATGGTGCATCTTGCAGTTGACATCCTAGATTTGATGAAAAACGATATGTATTTAATCCTTGGACTTTTTGAGAAGCACCTTTGGCAAAAGTTCAGTCCCATCGAATTTTTTTTCTGCTTGAAAGAGATAAGTTTGAAGTCGTTTTGTATTCCTTATATTTGGGGTAGGAAGAGAACTAAAAGCCAGTAATTGTTTTTTAAGTACTTCATTGTAGATTGTTTTTAAAATTATAAAAGTAATACTGTACTTTAGAAATTTAGTTTTGCAAGATGAAAAAAGTTCTGGAGATGGATGGTGGTGATGGTTGCAGAACAAAGTGAATGTACTTAATGCCACTGAACATTATACTTTAAAAATGGTAAATTTCAAGTACTGTATATTTTATCACAATTTAAACATTTTTTCCCAAAACAGTAATATCATGCCTATAAAAATTTCCTTCAATATAGAGATACACAGAATAAAAAGTGAAAGTCATCTTTATCCACCTGCCAGCCCCTCCCCATTTTCCTTCTTCTGTACCTCTTCCCCAGAGGTTTGGTATATATCTTTTCAGATATTTCTCTCCTAAGATTCTCCGTTAAAGATATGTGTGGTTTTCGTTGATCCTTCAAGTGACTTTTCACTATAATGAATACAACTGTAACAGTTAATAAAATAAAAATATATTTGGGAGAACATCATCTGGGAACTATGCCTTTTTGATTTTGTTAAGGCTAAATTTATGATTTCATGTATTCTCTCTGGTATGTTTTTCCTAGAAGTAGTCTGTATAAATGCATTTTTGTAGCTAGACTACTTCAGCTCTTGATATATAGGATAAAGTATAAGAGAAAATGTAATATGATGGCCTTAAATCAGTTGTTCAGCAGCAGGATTCTTTCCTTTTTTCCTTCTAATTGACCACCAGTTTTTCCTCTGGCAGTGGGATGAGCAGTTCCAGTTGAAGCTCTCTTTACCTGGTCTCCTTCAGCCCTCTCCTCCCCCCACTGGTGATTTCAGAAGGCGTAGCCCTTCATCTCGACTTCTGCTCCGTTCCTCAGTGGCTTCTCGTGGCTTTTATAGCATAAATGCCCCCTTCTCTGGGGGGTCTGCCAGGCCCTGCAGTTTGCCTCCGTCCTCCCCTCATGTCAGCCCCCCATACACTGCGTTTTGGATCCTTGACGTTCACCCCTGTCTCAGGGAAGCGTTCTCCATTCTGTGTGTGTACTTTGCGTCCCTTTAGGACTGGGCGCCTTTCTTTCAAAGGTCTTCGCCTAGTTCATAATTGTATGTATATTCGTGTGACCATTTTGATAAATGTCTGTCTCTCCTGATGTCAGCTCCATGAGTGAGGGTATGTGTTTTGCTCATCACTGCATCCCCCTGGGCCTAGTGCATACTTGGCACTTGATGAGCGTTCAAAGAACATTTGTGGAATGAACAATTTGACTTGTTTATTGTTTGTTTTTAGAGCAGAGGAGTTTGTAGGTATGGAGTTGATAGTATCAGAAAATTAACCTGAATATCTAGACCTTGGTGCCCTGGCAATTTGGTTTTCAGCCATAGCTAAAACTTAGTTATCCTGGCAGTATTTTAACACTTCATCATTCTTTTTTGCTGGGATTCTTTTGAAAATGAATTTGGACTTTGCAATACCCGGTAGTGTGGGCTTCCGTTAAGGGGAAGCAAGCAGATCAAGTAGCTTTTTATCATCCTTTTGAGCACACAGTGATGCAACATAAGTAGATAAGTGAATTTCTGGAAATGAGAAGCTTGAAATAAACTGTTCTCTCACTGATATTTATTTTAATTCCAGAACGTGGTCCAAGACAATTCCTGGGAAAGTTGAATTCTTCTCTAGTGAGGGTTCAGACACATCGATACCAATTCCGATAGTGCCACTACGGGGCGTGGATGACTCCTACCCACCTCAGAAGAAGTCTTTTATGATGCTCAAGTACATGCATGACCACTACTTGGACAAGTATGAATGGTTTATGAGAGCAGACGATGATGTTTATATCAAAGGAGACCGCCTGGAGAATTTCCTGAGGAGTTTGAATAGCAGTGAGCCCCTCTTTCTCGGGCAGACGGGACTGGGCACCACAGAAGAAATGGGGAAACTGGCCCTGGAACCCGGTGAGAACTTCTGCATGGGGGGCCCTGGTGTGATCATGAGCCGGGAGGTCCTCCGGAGGATGGTACCACACATTGGAAAGTGTCTCCGGGAAATGTACACCACCCACGAGGACGTGGAGGTGGGCAGATGCGTCCGGAGATTTGCAGGGGTGCAGTGTGTCTGGTCTTATGAGGTAAGAACAGAAAAAAAAATCTGTTAATTTTGTTATTAGTCCTGAACCAATCATAGGAAACTGGTGATATCCTCTATAAGGCTTAAAATTGGTATTGTTACTACTTTTATTTGAATTCCCTCTTATTACCTTTTTTTTTTTTTTTAAATTTATTTTTTCCCCCAAAGCCCCAGTAGATAGTTGTATGTCATAGCTGCACATTCTACTAGTTGCTGTATGTGGGACGCAGCCTCAGCATGGCCGGAGAAGCGGTGCGTCGGTGCGCGCCCGGGATCCCAACCCCGGCCACCAGCAGCGGAGCACGCACAGTTAACCGCTAAGCCACGGGGCCGGCCCTCCCTCTTATTACCTTTTCTCTTAGTTTTTAGAACGTATCTTCTGTACTTTTGTCCTAATACCTTAGTTAATAAATAATGGCATTTGGAGGCCAAAGAAAAGATAGGTTTGCTGCAGGTCGCAGTGATATTTTCTTGATTATCCATAAAGTTCATCTAATCTGACTGTGCTGATTGCAAGAGTATAGGGTATTTTCCCGAAGGCCTGACTTCTCATCTGGTCATGTTGACCCACACAGTTTAGAAGCTTACATGTTTTGAATTCATAAAATTAGTAATGGTGTAAAACAGCCAGTAGCATTTGGCTTTGCATTTGTTTTAAACCTTGACATTTTAGACAGTTCCTGTAATCTGTGAATTTGAAATATAGTTGTTCCTTTCAGAATAGGCAATTTCTGAGTTATCTTGACACATAAATGCAATTGTTTGAAGGAAATCTACTTGTAGATGTTTTCTCTTGAACAGCTCTAGAGAACTTGAGTTAGCTTTTCTCTGTTGTTATTGGCAGACGTGCACCTCTTGCCTGCGGGTGCAGAATCTGATCTTAGTCAGAGTGGAAAAAATTATTTAGGTTGTGTTGTGTTTAGGTTGATAAACTACCGATAGTTGTGAGGAGCCGAGGGAATCGCTAGACCCTTTGTCCAAGAAAAAGAAACAGTTTCTGTTGTAAACTGTTAGCTTTTCTTCTGAGTTAATTTTCTAAAGTACTTGAGTGAAGAAACAGTATTCTTGCCTGTCTTTGCCTTCCCCCAAACTTGGTTCTAAATGTCTCCTGTCACTCTGTCTTTCCTTTGAACTTTTAAGGAAGGGGACATTTTCGTATACAGGAAGTAGTTTTCATGTAGTTTCTAATTTTAAGATACATTTGAAATCCCAAATGTGATCTGAGTGAACCCTCTAATCTCTGTGTCTGCCCTCCCCCGCTCCCTTGGTCTAGGGGGGATCTCTGTTGTCATGGATTTCTGCAGCAGGGAAAGCCGTTTGGGGATTTCGTGCAGTTTTAAGCAGAAAACAACTGTGGCAGTGTTTCTGCATTTTCTCTATCCTTAGTTAAGTAGTTATAACCTTAGCATGTTTCATTAGGGTTAAAATATTTAATGCCTTGTGTATTTTGAAATGCATTACACTGCCCCTGGTCTCTGAGAAGCTAGCTTTCCTGCTGGAATCGTAGAGGAGAGGCCTACCTTTGAGAGAGAATTTTAAAAAATATGTGTCTTAGTGTCGTCATGTTGTTTTACCTTACATACTGCTAGGTAGACACCAGTAGAGCCAGTATCTTGAGTTATTGAAAACTTTGACTTAGCATTAGTGCCAAGATATAATTAGAAAGTATTGTCCTGGGGCTGCAAACATTGGGAGACAGTTTTAGGGCTATTTTCCCTCTATTATGGTGTAATTGCCAAAGTTTTCTAAGGCCTGAAGCTGGGGTGCTGGGACTCATCCTGTCTGGACACTTGGAGCCACCTCTTTAGGCATCTGGTAAGTGACCTTATTAGCTAAAGGCATCTGGTGGGGGTGGAAGCCCCCTTCCAAGGTAGCTCCCTGTCCCCCGCCCAGGGTCCCCCACAGAGGAGTGTGGCCAGTCAGCTTCGAGTGGTACCCCTGCTGCTTTTCATTTCTTTAAATGCCTGATGACGACAGAACTTTTCTTAGATGCTGCCGGCTTGCTCTACACGGCGTTTGTACCGGATGACCCTCCTTTTGTTGGAGAATATCTTCTTCCAGAATGTGGCTTGTCTTCATTTTAAATGATATTTTTATTATATGCAAACTGGAATTTAAGTCTAATTTATCGTCCTTTTCCTGTATGGTTTGTGCTTTTTGTGTTTTGTTTAAGAGAACTTCCTTTCTTTGGGTCACAGCAATTTTCTCCTATATATTTTTCTGTAAATTTAAAATTTCGCCTTTCACATATAGTTCATCATCATCATTTTTAAGAGTTCTTTCTATTGGGACATTTACCATTTTCATTAGACTTCTGATTTCTTTTTTTTTTTTTTTCTTCCCCTTTCTTCTTTTGTAGGGCTTTAAGTGCTTCTAACCTAAGTCGTCATTAGGATTTATCATGTGTTCACCACTCAGGCGAGGTTAATCCCTCATGTGAATGAGGAACTTTTATTAAACTTCCTGTAAATCTTGTTTCTCCATTAAGGCTCACATTATGAGAAATTATTGAGGTGGAGTCTTATGTTAAAGACAATTATGTTAAGCTTTGGGTCTTGGAAGGTACTTATTTAGCTCTATTATAAACCTAGCCAGAAGGTGTAATTTTTTTTTTTGCAAGTCGAAATAATGCCTTGGAATTACACTTATATAATTAAAATGGCTCATGAGGAGCAACTGTCATAATCAAAATCCAGATTCATTTGTAAGCTTGTTTTGATTATTATTGGTGGTTATTTATTAATACATGGCTTTTAAAAACTTTATTTGGAGATAATGTTAATTTCCCAGAAAAGTTACAGAAGTAAAAAATAGTACAAAGAACATTGATCCACCCCAAACCTGGATTAACCTGTTAACATTTTACTCCATTTGCATGATCATTTGCTTGTGTTCCTGAGTATCTCCCCTCCTCCCTACACAGAAACATAGACCTGTCCCCCCGCCATTCAAGAGTAACGTACATTGTAGCCCTTTACTTTAAATAATATCAGTGTAGTTTGACTAAGAATAGGGAAATTCTCTTACATAACCACAGTACAGTTTAAGTAAATTTAACGTGGATACTTTCACCTACTGTTTATATTCTAATTTTGTCTGTTGACCCAGTAAGGTCCCGTCTATCCCGTCTAGCAGTTTTTCCTTCTCCGGTAAGGATGGAGCCTAGGGGCAGGTGTTGCATTTGGTTGTTGTGTCTCTTGAGCCTCGTTTAATCTGGAACGTTTGCACAGCCTCTTTCTTCGTCTTTTATGACCTTGGTATTTTTGATAAGTGGCTTTAAATACTTCATTTTCATGATGAAAAAATACGATTGCAGTATAGTAAACCATAAGGAGATTTTTAGTAATGCTCCTCAAGGCTTATTGAAACCTTCCACTGTGAAGACCTAGCAGCAGAGTGAGAGTGTGGGCCTTGATGCTCTTAATACTAGTGGGTCGGCATTATGAACTCAAGTTATACAAGAGTTTTTTGAGAAACATTATTGAAAAATATGAAACAATATTTTATTTAGGTAAATATATGAAATATTATACTACTCTTTTAATAAGAGAAAACAAAAAGAAAATTGACCTGAGTAACCTACTCATTTTATTTTTAACTTTTTATCGATGTATATTATACCTACGGAAAAGTGCATAGATTATAAATAAGCATAGAGCTCAGTGGGTTTTCACAAACTGAACACAGCTGGGTAACCAGCATCCAGATCTTGCTTTTATTATTTTAACTCAACTTTTGACTAGTAATGAAGGTGTTTTGGGTAGAAAATAATTATTACTAATGAAAGTTGGAGACAGGCATAGGAGGATTTGGCAACTTTAAATAATTTATTGTCTTTTTAATCGCTAATGCTGTCACATAGTTCAAAATTCAAAAGTGCAAAGGGTTTACAGGGATACATCTTCCCACCTCTGTGTCAACCACTGGGTTCCTCTCATGGGACAGCCACTGTGGTGTATCCTTGCAGATATGCCGTATGCATGTATAAGCTATTAAGTTTGTATATCTTCCCCCCTTTTACATGAATAGTAGCATGTTTTATATACCATCTACGTCTTGCTAGTTTTCACTTACATGTCTCAGAAGATTTTCCATTTAGTACATAAAGAGCTTTATCTCTTTTTGGACGTTCAGGCTATTTCCAGTTCTTTTCAGCAGTGTTTCTAATCAGTCATTTAACCCAGCGTTTCCCGACCGTTTTCACATCATGGCACACACATAGAGGCCACTGCCTTCAAAGTGCTCCTGCTACCCCAGCCCCCAACCACTGCACGCTCCACCCGCCGACCTGAAGGGTTTGTTATGTTGGCACACCTAGAACTTGTTTGGGATACATTAGTATACTAATATACACCAGTTGTGACACTCTGGGTTAACCAGTATTTGTTAAGGGATCATTATTGGGCCCAGCACTGTCCTCTGAACTGGTAAGAAATTGCAAAAGAAGAATGAAACATGAATGGCCTTTTGGTGCCTCAAGGAATTTAGTCTAGTTGAGGAGACAAAAACATATGTTCATGAAATAGTTGAAAAAAATTTAAAAGTACAAAACCCTGTGGTACTAATTTGAAATATAAAACAGTAGAGGGAAGGGTAAGATTAGTGATGTTCTTTTTGTGAGAAGGCATATCATCAAGGGGAATTGGAGTTTAGAGCAAAATATGTAAAAAGAGAAGCTCTTCCTTGTTAGTCTGACTCACTTATAAAGGAATGTTGAATATCCTTACATCAGAAGCCTGGGTTTTTTTTTTCTTTAATAACAGAAGAAATAATGTTTCTTAACTGCCGATTGTCATGGACCTGATTTGTGTTAGGGTGGTGCCTTCCTCACTCCTTTAGGCTGCCCATTAACCTTGTATGGCTGAGAACCAGGCAGGCCCTTGAATGGCTAGAAGAGATGCTCCAAATACTGAGCACTAATGCTGCCTGTTAATTCAAGGAAGAGCCCCTTTGTCGCTTATACTGAGCCTTATTCTTTTGTTCTGCAAATTTGGTGGTTCCATTTCCAAGCTCCTAGTAGATTAGAAGGGCAAATTAGCACCCAAAAAAGGGAGCTACTATATAAGGACTGTATCAGCAGTGTTTGGGAAGGGCACGAAGGGGAAGTGAAAAATAATAAGAGAAAGTGAGACCATGAACAGCACAGGAATCTAAGACCAACCATGTGTTATTCATTTCTAATTTCATTCCATGTGGTTGGAGAACATAGTATTATTTCAATTCTTTTAAATTTATTGAAACTTTTTTTTATGGCCTAACATGGTCTCCCTTGGAGAATGATCCATATGCACTCAGGAAGAATATGTGTTCTGCTGTTGTTGAGTTGAATGTTCTGTAGATGTCTATTAGGTCTAGTTGGTTTATATGTTGATCAGTTTTTCTCTTTCCTTGTTGATTGTCTAGTTGTTCTATCTGTTATTGAAAGTGGGATATTGAAGTCTCCAGTATTATTGTTGAATTGTCTATTTCTCCTTTCAATTATGTCAGTTTTTGCTTCATTTGTTTTGGGGCTCTGTTGTTAGGTGCATATATGTTTATAACTGTTACATTTTCCTGATATAGAGGATGAACTCTTTTATCCTTCTAAAATTCCTTCTTTGTCTTTAGTAACAATTTTTGTCTTAAAGTCTATTTTGTCTGATACTAGTATAACCACTCCAGCTCTCTTTTGTTTACTGTTTGCATCTTTTTCCATCCTTTTGCTTTCAGCCTGTTTATGTCTTTGAATCTAAAGTGTATATCTTGTAGATAACATATAGGTGGATCATTTTTTAATCCATTCTGCCAATTCTGCCTTTTAATTGGAGTGTTTAATCCCTTTACATTTAATGTCATTACTGATAGGGCCAGATTTATGTCTGTCATTTTGCTATTTGTTTTCTATGTCTGTTTTTTGTTCCTCTGTTCCTGCCTTCTTTTGTGTTAGATATTTTCTATACATTTTCACTCTCTTGTTGTTTCTTTTACTTTAGTTTTTTGAAGTATTTTCTCAGAAGTTGCACTGTTACAGTTAACAACTGATAACAACCTAGTTCAGATTCATACCAATTTATTAACAATAATATGCAAAATCTTTGCTTCTATATAGTTCCATTATCTCCCCACTCTTTCGTGCTGTTCTTGTCATACAAATTCTATCTTTATCATTGTATGCCCATACAACACAGATTTGTAATTATTGTTTAATGTAGTTGTCTATTAAATCAAATTAGAGAGAAAAAGATTTACAAACAAAAAAATAAATTTATACTGTCTTGTAAATTATATTTATCTCTGTGGTTACCCTCATTGGACTCTTTATTCATGTGTATTTGAGTTACTGTCTAGTGTCCTTTCATTTCAGTCAGAAAGACCCCCTTTAATATTTCTCATAGAGCAGATTTACTAGTGACAAATTCTGTCAGTTTTTGTTTGAGAATGTTAGAGAATGTCCTAATTTCTCCTTCACTTTTGAAGGATGGTTTGTTGATACGGAATTCTTGGTTGACTGTCTTTTTCTTCAGCACTTTGAATGGAGGCTTTCTGGTATCCATGGTTTCTTTCTTTTTTTTGAAAAGCATTAACTAATTTTTAAATTTATGTATAGTTGACGTACAATATTGTATTGTTTCAGGTGTACAACTTAGTGATTTGACATTTATATACATTATGAAATGAATTCTATTAACCATCTGTCACCAAAGTTATTACAATATTATTGACTATATTCTCTATGTTGTATATTACATCCCCGTGATTTATTTATTTTACCACTGAAAGTTTGTACCTCTTAATCTCCTTCACCTATTTTGCCCATCCCCCCATCCTCCTCCCCTCTGGTGACCACCAGTTTGTTCTTTGTATCGTTGAGTTCTTTCTGTTTTGTTTTGTTTGTTCATTTTTGTTTTGTTTTTTAGATTCCACATATATGTGAAAACATGTAGTGCTTGTCTTTGTCTTTGAATTATTTCACTTAGCATGATACCCTCTAGGTCCATCCAAGTTGTTGCAAATCCAAGATTTCTCTCTCTTTTTTCTTAATTGATGCCATAATAGTTTATAACATTGTGAGATTTCAGTTGTACATTATTATTTGTCAGTCACCATATAAATGCACCCCTTCACCCCTTGTGCCCACCCCCTAGCCCTCTTAGCCCTGATAACCCCCAAACTGTTCTCTCTGTCCGTGTGTTAGTTTATATTCTGCATATGAGTGAAGTCATACGGTGTTTGTCTTTGTCTGGCTTATTTCACTTAAGATAATACGCTCCAAGTCCATCCATGTTGTTGCAAATGGGATGATTTTGTCTTTTTTTATGGCTGAGTAGTATTCCATTATGTGTACATATACCACATCTTCTTTATCGAGTCAACTGTCGAGGGACACTTGGGTTGCTTCCACGTCTTAACTGTAGTGAATAATGCTGCAATGAACAGGGGTGCTTAAGCCTCTTTGGATTGTTGATTACAGGTTCTTTGGATAAATACCCAGCAGTGGGATAGCTGGATCATGAGGTATTTCTATTTTTAATTTTTTGAGGAATCGCCATACTGTTTTCCGTAGAGGCTGCACCAGTTTGCATTCTCACCAGCAGTGAATTAGATTTCCTGTTTCTGCACAACCTCTCCAACATTTGTTATTTTTTGTCTTGGTGATTATAGCCATTCTAACGGGTGTGAGGTGATATCTTAGTGTAGTTTTGATTTGCATTTCCCTGATGATTAGTGATGTAGAACATCTTTTCATGTACCTATTGGCCATCTTTATATCTTCCTTGGAAAAATGTCTGTTCATATCCTCTGCCCATTTTTTGATTGGGTTATTTGTTTTTTTGTTGTTCAGTTGTGTGAGTTCTTTATATGTTATGGAGATTAACCCCTTGTCAGCTATATGATTTGCAGATATTTTCTCCCAGCTGGTGGGTTGTCTTTTCATTTTGGTCCTGGTTTCCTTTGCCTTACAGAAGCTCTTTAGTCTGATGAAGTCCCACTTGTTTATTTTTTCTTTTGTTTTCCTTGTCTGAGTAGACATGGTATTAGGAAAGATCCTTCTAAGACTAATGTCAAAGAGTGTACTACCTATATTTTCTTCTAGGAGTTTTATAGTTTCAGGTCTTACCTTCAAGTCTTTGATCCATTTTGAGTTAATTTTTGTGTGTGGTGAAAGATAATGGTCTACTTTCATTCTTTTGCATGTGGCTGTCAGGTTTTCCCAACACTATTTACTGAAGAGACTTTTCCTTTCTCCATTGTATGTTCTTAGTTCCTTTGTTGAAGATTAGCTGTCCATATATGTGTGGTTTTATTTCTGGACTTTCAGTTCTGTTCCGTTGATTTGTATGTCTGTTTTTGTACCAGTACCATGCTGTTTTAATTATGATAGCTTTGTGGTACGTTTTGAAGTCAGGGATTGTGATGCCTCCAGCTTTGTTCTTTTTTCTCAGGATTGTTTTAGCTATTTGGGGTCTTTTGTTGCCCCATATGAATTTCAGGATTCTTTGTTCTGTTTCCATGAAGAATGTCATTGGGATTCTGATTGGGATTGCATTGAATCTGTAGATTGCTTTAGGTAGTATGGGCATTTTAACTATGTTTTATGATCAAGACACTGTTCTAGTTGGGGACACAGCAGTGCAGAAAGCCAGGGCCCTGCTTTTCCGTTCTAGTGGGGCTGGGCTGGGGTGCAGAGACAGATGGTACAGGGTAGTGTGTGTGATGTGTTTGAGAGGTGGCAAGGGGACCAATGTTGCTGGAGTCGGGTGAGCAAGGAGAGAGGTGAAGGATGAGGCCAAGTGGCAGAGATGTTGAGGGAAGCGAGGGGAGTGGTGAGGATATTGTTTAGGGCACAATAGACTGGGCTTGAGTCGCAGTTCAGTTGGCTTCATTCTTCTCCAGCTGTGTGATCTTGGGCAGCAAGTTACCTAACTTCTCTGGACCGTAATTTTCTTAAAAAATAGGATAAGAAGAATTACCTATCTTGTAGGATTGTTTCAAGGATTAATTGAGATGATGCATCTCATCTCAAGGACTACCGTAGCTAGTCCTTGGCACAGAGTGACTACTTGTGAAAAGCTCAGGTTGTTGGGTGATTTCCTCAAGTATCTGAAAAACTAAGCCATTCAGAACTCATTCCCTGAGAACTTTGCATGGATTTTGACCTGTTTAAACAAATACTTGAATATGATTTGTAGTAACATTGTGGTCTTGGAATCCCTGTTTTTTGCTTTTACAATTTAGAGGAGACAATTCTGACAGAACAAATCAAAGTTTACCTAAAATGGAGAAGTTAGTTGCTTTGGACCTGTAATTATTTTACTGACAAAACATCTCTGAAATAGTTTCACCTATAGGTATATAAACTATATAGGTATATAAACATCTCTGAAATAGTTTCACCGTTTGGTACGTTAGAGTCTTATGGTTGTGAGGGAGGAGGTGTGGGTCTAAAGGCAAATTGATGTCTTCATAATGTTCAAGCTTGGTAGGAGTATGTTAAAGATATTCTAGGTTTTATATGTTAATCACCTTTCTTATTGGAAGGTCATCACTGGGCATGTTTAACTTATGTTTAGTTGACAGAAAAGGGCTTTAAGCCACATTATCAGGAGGTGGGATTGATATACCATTTTCTTTATCTTAAGGTATAGCTGAGTAGCATTTCCCATATGTTTGAAAGATTGAGATCAGAGATGTCATACCCAATTCCTGCAGTAAGCTGATAGATCTTTTCAATCATTTATCAGTATTCAAAGTGCTATACGAGCCATTATGACATTCAGGATGGTATCCTTTCACATTTGTAAGAGGTCTAGGGATGGCAACAGCAAAGCTTTTTAAAGTTTTTAATTCCAGTATTTAATCATCTTTGTTGAACTGATAAGACTGGTGTCTGAAGAGTAACAGGTGAGGGGACGAAGGCAAGAATGAGTCTGATGGTAGCAGTATTGTCTGGGTTAGGAAGAAAGAGGCGGAAGTAAAGCTGCATAAGCTTTAGGAGGGTGTTGTAAATTAGTGTTTCTCAAACTTGAATGACATAGGGACCTTTTCCAGTGGGAAAATCGTTGTGCGTGTGTATATATGTCTCTGTGCGTGTGTATATATGTCTCTGTGTGTGTGTATATCTGTGCATGTGTGTATACGTGTATGTCACTGTGTGTGTGTGCTTCAACTGTTAGCGTTGCCCATAGGTCTTATACCAGGTTACTCTTTCTCAAAGGAGGTCATCTACAAGAGAGTCACTTCAGGTGTTGGTTACAGAGTAAATTTCCAGGCCCAAACCCAGAACCAGACTCTTGGCAGCTGGAGTCCAGTGATCTGCACCGTGCACAGGCTTCCCTGGTGATTCTTCTACTTGCTCATGTTTAAGAACCATCGATGCCATTTATACTCTTACAACATGTTTTATGATACAGTGGTGTTTTAGAACTGGGTAGAGACTGAAGTTTTGTTTTGGTTACTTGGCATCATCTCTTTAGCACCTATCCTGTGCAGAGCATTGTCCTAGGTAGCAGAGAAGACAGGAATGGAGTTTTGACTTTGGTCTTTCCAGTAAGTATCTTACAGTCTGGTTGGTAGGGAAGCCAAACGTGGCACACAGTGTCACCTCATCGTATGTGTTTGGCAGGCTTAATGGGTTATATGTTTTTTCCTTTTCTTCCCTCCTCTAAGCCATGTTAATTGCAGAGAGTTGTGTAACAGGATAAAAGTCAGTGAAGATGAGTGATGGTCAGCAGTAAATCCTGAGTAATGACAGGAAGGAAGCTCTGTTAGATGCGATGATGAAAACAAAGGACTTTTGGCCAGAGATTAAACTGATGAACACTTAAACTAAATGATATTTTTAATATCCTTTTTGTCTCTGCAGTTGACGATTTTACACATGTAAAGACCACGTCTATGTGGTCTGGTTATAAATCTTTCTCAAGCCTAAGCTGTTTTTTTAAGCCTCAGGTTTTGTTAGTTGCCATGAACCATAACTTGAGATTTGTTTATCAAACAAATTTCAGTTGGAAAAAAAAAGGTAGTTACAAAGTATTTATCAGTTACTCGGGTGGTTTTACATTCACTAATTTTTTGATAATCTTCCCTCCTGGAGGTGGAGCTTACTCCTTCTCTCCTTGACAGTGACTGGACTTAGTGACTCATTTCTAATGAATAGAGTAGAGAATGGGAAAAATAGTAACTTTATAGTAGAAAAACCTGGCAGACACCACTTTAACATCACCAGTATTAAGTCATGTTTATATCATGTACTCCTGGATGCGATGGGATGAGAATGCTCCTCACCTCTGTGTTAGTCCTGCCCTGAAGCCATAAGTCCACCTTAGTCATGAGAAAGCATCAGACAAACCCAGGTTGAGGGACGTTCTACAAAACACCTGACAGTGTTTTTTAAAAAGTGCCAAGGTCATGAAAAGCAAGGAAAGACTGCAGAACTGTCACAGATTGAAGGAGATCAAGGAGACGTGAGGTCTGAATGTAATGTGGGGTCCTGGATTGGAAGAGAAAAGGGACATTAGTGGAAAAACTGATGACATCTGAATAAAGCCTATAGTTTAGTTAATAGTGTTGTATGACTGTTAATTTCTTAGTTTTGATAAGCGTAGCATAGTTACATAAGATGTTAATATTGGAGGAAGTGGAGTGAAGAGATGGGAACTCTCTGCTGTCTTTACAACTCTGCTGCAAAACTGAAATTGTTTCAGAATAAAAAATCATTGAACCCAGAGATGATCTAATTGGACACAGAAGTAAGGTTGCCGTCTTTGCCACTGTGTCCTGTTGACTGCTCAGTGCCCTGGGGAACCAGGGTGAAGCCGTAGAAGACTAGATCTTCTGTGAGTCTAAGTGGATATTGTGCAGGATGTGATTTTTAGCTTATTGACTTCTAGGAAATCGAAGACAGAAAGATCTTTGTTTGAGAGGGCTGCAGACTTCTAGCCCTCATAAAGAGCTTATCATTTGAGCAAGCTTATAATGTACCGTGTTATTACTGTAAGAAATTTGTAATGGTACCATTACAGCAAAACTTTTCCCTGGCCAAAAAGAATCTCTCAGCATTCCCTCGGCAAGTTAATGCCAGCGCTCTCGCTGCGTCATCATGGTTAACCCTATATAGTGTTTCTGTTTTCTCCCAGTGAACCCTTGCAGGGATAAAGAAATCAGTACAAAGTTATTTTCTTTGATTCTGGCATTTATTTTCAAAGATTTTTCTTTTGAAAAATGCTGTTGTTACTACTTTTCCTTTCATATATTTTAACATCTGTGCATTGCCCTTCAACAGAACACTCACTTTAAAGACATAAGACTTATTTATAACGATGTGGTTTATTTAAGGCAGAAAGATGAGTACATTCTTATTTCTTTTTTACCACCAGAGGAATGCTTGTTTGCTTTTTAGGTTTTTATAAATTGATTCTGTAATAATTTGGAGTTCTTGTTGTTTTATTAGGGTAAGATGGGTATGGAAATTGAAATGTCCCAGATGATATAAACATACTTAAAATTTTTAACATAGTTAATTTCTTAAAATTTTTTTTTTCTCAAAATTTTTTTTTTTTTTTTTGTGAGGAGATCCGCCCTGAGCTAACATCCGCCAATCCTCCTCTTTTTTCGCTGAGGAAGACGGCCCTGGGCTAACATCTGTGCCTATCTTCCTCCACTTTATATGGGACGCCGCCACAGCATGGCTCACCAAGCAGTGCGTCGGTGCGCGCCCGGGATCCGAACCAGCGAACCCCGGGCCGCCGCAGCGGAGCGCGCGCACTTAACCGCTTGCGCCACCAGGCCGGCCCCAATTTCTTAAAATTTTTAACACGGTTAATTTATTAAAAAAAAAAAAAAAACAACTATCTGCATACCTGCTGTGTGACAGGCCCCGTTCTGGACACTGGGGCTGCAGCATTGAGCACAGCAAAGCCTGCTCTCGTGATGCGTTTACTTCTCTACAAGGACATCAGAGAATAAGGAGACCAATATATACTGGCAGTTGGTGCTAAGCCCTCTGAAGAGACACGAGCATGATAGGGGGATACGAGTGATGGAGGGGGAGGGGATGCTAGTCCAGCTGAGAGAGTGAGAAGCCAACCTTGTTTATGTATCCCGGGAGGACCATTTCCAGCAGAGAAAATAGGCGCGTGCAAAGGCCCAGAGGCAAGGAATGTGTGCCTGATTAGGTGGCTGGAGTGTGTGAGTGAGAGGGGCCAAATCTTGTAAGGCCTATCGGTGATAAATGCTCTGGGTACTATGCTGAGTGAGCTGGGAAGGCACTGGAGTGCTGGGAGCTGATGTTTCAGAGGACCCCTCTGGTTGGTGGGTGGAGAAGAAACTGCAGGGGAGCAAGAGTGGTAGCAGGGAGATGGGTGAGCAGGCACTTCTGGTAACTCAGGAAGAGGGAAAGATAGCTTGGCCCAGGGTGGTAGCAGGGGAAGTGGTGAGCCAGCGGTTAGATTGAAGCGAATTTTGAAGGTAGAGCTGATGAGACTTACTGAGGGATGAGATGTGGGGAGAGAGAAGAGTTGCCTGAGCAGTTGGAGGGATAGAGCTACTGTGATGGGAGAGACTGGGGAAGTTCCAGCTAGAGATACAAGTGTGAGTCATCTGCATCTAGCCGATATTGAAAGCCAGAGGACAAGTGACATCAGCTAGGGAGTTAGTGGAGATAGAGGAAAGGCCGTAGGGCTGAGCCCAGGGGCTTCCAGGAGTTAGAAGTCAGAGATGAAGAGGATCTAGCCAAGGAAATGAGCAGGGCAGGCCAGTGAAATAGGAGGAAAACCTCACCTTCGATTTACGTTTGCTCATGATTAAGTTTGCAAGTTTGAGCTTGCAGTGTTTGAACTCTCACCATTTGGGTACTTGTTATAGTTGGCTTGGAAGGTGGTAATGTGGCAGATTTTTATCAAAAGTGAACATTATCTTCTTTAGAAAGAGAATTTTCTGATGGGGTGGACAGGGTGGGAGATGTACTGAAGTAATGGTGGGGAATTTTTTTATCTACTGATGACTGGTGTGTGGGAACAGTACTTGAAACTAATAAACCTTAGGGGGCATCCCGAGGACCAGAGGACCACAGATGGCTGGTGGCCAACACCCGGGCAGAAGCTGGAATATTGTTTCCTTGGAGTAATAAGCCATGGGGCTTGTGCCCCAGTTTTTATTTATCATGAAACTTGACGTTCACTTATGCTGATTTAAAACTGCATTGTTTTGCTTATTTTTTAAAAGATAAGCCACTCACTCCGTAGAATTGCATGCATCATCACGAAGTCACTCCACTACCTTTACTAATTGGTATAGCATGTACCAGGGCTCAGCCTTTCTGTTATAATCTTTGGCCTATAGAAATAATAGACGGAAAGCTTGCTGATCACCAGGTGGTCTGTCGTTTTGTAACAGTTACGGTAGATCAGTAAGGTTTCTGAGTAGGCACTTAACTTGGAAGGTAGAGATCACTGTTAATTTCAGGAGAGAGTTATAATTGAACATTGATCAGTTAAACCTTTGTAGTAAATTTGTTTTTGGAGGAGCGTGAAGTTTAAAGGATATCTTATGCTTTTGGTATGGAGAGAGAACCCTTTAAACTGTGCTCTCCCGAGCCTCAGTGTCCGCTTCTCTGAAACAGGGTTACTTAACTCGTCCAGGGTTGTACAGATGGTAACGTGCTCGATTCAGAATTTGAATCCAGGCGGTCTAACTGCAGAGCCTGCAGTTTGACTCAAATGAAATTTCATTTTCTTTCTCTGTATAATATTGCACTGCAGTCTACCTTTTTATTGTACATATTGCCAGTATTCATTTGAAAAGAACCAATAAAGTTCAGTTGTCGAGAATTTTAGACAGAGGGAAAATTTTCATGGTTCTTACGTTTCTTTGATGGGATATTTTTAGTATACTCATGCTTAAGATAATATTCAACTGGTAGCAATTGGACCTCATAGTATTTTGTCGCTTTTATTTGTTAGACTCTTGCCAAGCTAGTGTAAATGGCTAGTGGAAAGCAGTGGTTTAAATGGGTTTAGAGTGGTGGACCTCAACCTAAGAACAAACAAAAGAGGTATTTGATCTCTAGTCCCTGGATTTACTCTTAGGAAAATTTCTTTATAAAAGAGAGCAGCAGAGCAAAAATTTTTGCATCAGTTTCTTGAGAAATCTTTAAGCTAGTCCTAAAATTTCTCCAAAGTCTGTTTAAAGATGGGGATTAGGATCTTCTGAAACAAGCCCTCTGAATTCTCTGACCCTGATGAAGATACTGTATAATTGAGTTTTAGGTCGTTTAGAAGATGGTAGTATTCCACGTTTACAGCTCATGTTGTTTAGTATTCTGTGATTGTCCCTATAGAAAAAAAGATGTCACATCTTTGGTCAGAAATCTTCCTTCTCTGCTATAGTTTTGTAGAGGAAATCCATTGAATATCATCTTGACTTATAATATGTGTAGTAGGTTGAATAAAGGCCACCCAAAGATAATCAAGTCCTAATCCCTTGAATTTGTAAATATTACCTTATTGGAAAAAGAGTCTTTGCAGATTATTTAAGCTAAGGATTTTGAGATGAGGAGATTACTCTGGATTATCCAGGTGGGTCCTAAGTGCCATCACAAGTGTCCTTATAAGCGAAAGGCAAAGGGAAATAACACAGACACACAGAGGAGAAGACAGGCAGAGACTGGAGCATGTGGCCACAGCCTAGAATGCCAGCAGCCACCGGAAGCTGGAAGAGGTGAAGGGCAGGGTCTTCCCTGGAGGGAGCATGTCCCTGCTGGATTTCAGACTTCCAGACTCTAAAACAGAGAGAGAGTAAACTCCTGTTGTTTTAAGCCACCCAGTGTATGGTAATTTGTTACAGCAGCCTCAGGAGACGAATAACTGTGTGTTACCCAGAAATGCGGCCACTCAGGAAGGCAGAACAAGGCTCCACAGTCGCCTCATGTAACTATGTGGGCTGAGGAAAACCACCCCCTTTCTCTAATGTGGAGGCGGTAAAACCTTTTGTTGTGGTAAGTACCTGGCACACAATGGGCACTCAGTAATGGCCGTTCTTATTGCTTGGTTTGTCTAAAGCAGTGATTCTCCAAGTGTGGTTCCCAGACCAGCAGCCTGAGTGTCACCTGGTTCTCAAGTCCCACCCACTCCCTGCAGGAGAAATCAGGGCCACTGTGCACCCAGACTTTAGCGTGTATCATAGTCACCTGAGGGCTTAACACGTTGCTGAGCCCTGTCCCCAGACCTGATTCAGCACGGCTGGCATGGTGCCTGAGAATTTGCATTTCTCACAAGCTTCCAGGTGCTTCTGATGCTGCTGGTCCAGGGACCACACTTTGAGGATCACTGACCTAAGGTTTGGTGGTGTACAGAATGATGAGTAGAAAGAGATTTTTGTTTTTTTTTTTGTTTGTTTGTTTTGCAATAAACTTTTGACTTTAAGACAGTTTTGGATTTACAGAAACATTATGAAGATAAAGTCTGTACTTTATTCAGACGTCCTTAGTTTTTACCTGCTGTCTTTTTTCTATTGTCATACCTCCTTATGCTCCTCTGGTCTATGACAGTTTCTTAAGCTTTCTTTGTTTTTGATAACTTTGACAGTTTTGAGGAATACTGCTCAGGTATTTTGAAAAATGTCCCTCTAATAGGATTTATCTGATGTTTTTCTCATTACTAGACTAAGGTTATGGGTTTTTGAGAGGAAAAACAGTGATAAAGTGCCATTCTCACACATCGTATCAAGAGTACTGTGCTATCAACGTGACTGTCATGTTGATGTTGACCCTGATCACCTGACTGAGGGACTGTCAGGTTTCTCCTTTGTAAAAACTCTTTTCTCTGATTTCCATCCTGTGCTCTGTGGAAGGAAGTCACTAAGCACAGCCCACATTAAGGGAGTGAGGAGTTACATTCCTCCCCTTGAGGTTGCAGTATCTACATACAGTATTTAGAATTCTGCACAGGAGATTAATCTCTTCTCTCCCATTTGTTTATTCATTTATTTATTTATTTCAATATGGACTCATGGATATTTATTTTATATTTTAGGTTATATGCTGCTTTATTTGGTTGTTAAAATTGTTCCAGCGTTGGCCATTGGGATTCCCTCCCTATTTCTCCGTCTCCCTCCTGAGCACTTCCGTGCTTTCTGGCACTAGAAGATGCTGCAGGCTCATCTTTAAATTTTCTGCCCCAGCACGAGAATCAGCCATTTCTTCAAGGAGCCCAGGCTCCTTCTATTGGAGAATGGTATTAGCAACCAAGATCTGGGTGCTAGGTGTGCTAGTTGCTGTTGGGTTTTCATTTACTTCTAGGCCCCCACATAAGACAGAGCAAGGAAATCTATGTGTGTATACTGACCCATGTATATATACATATCTATAAATATTTCTGTATGTAACCAGCTGTATCTTTATTAAACTAAATGTGAGTTGATACTGATGTCTCCAGCTCCAGTCACTACCACCTGGATTGTTCTAGCCTCCTCCCTTTGCTTAACTGTAACTTCCCGTTCCAACAGTGAGAGACCTGGCTCTCACCCTCCACCATCCCTTACTTCATTGTTCAATTCCAGTATACATGTTTGTTTTAGAATTTTTAACATGTACCCCCATGAGAAACTTTATCAACTAGAGTACAGCACTTATGTACAGTTTCATTTGCCTTTAGTCTTACAGTTTCCACAGTTATTTAGGTCAGCAGCCTTCTCCTCCATTCCCTTTAGTGAGGTTGTTTTGTGCATTCGTAAAACAGTTTGATTGTGTTGTCACAGGCTGCATTCCATCCTGGGATCCCCTGACCTCTTAAATGACTTTTAAAAAGAAATTTGTGTACCTTAAGGTTCACTCTTTGTGCTGTAAAGTTCCATGGGTTTTGACAAGTGTGTAGTGTCATGTATCCGTCATTACAGTATCATACACAATAGTTTCACTACTCTAAAAAAATCCCTGTGCTTCCCCTGTTCAGTGCTCCTCCCTCCCTCCCCACACCTTGTAAGTAAGCCCTTGGCAACCACTGATCTTTTTACCATTTCTGTGGGTTTGCCTTTTCTGGAATGTCATATAATTGAAACCATATAGTGTGTAGCTTTTTCAGACTGGCTTCTTCACTTAGGAATATGTATTTAAGATTCGTCCATGTCTTTTTGTGACTTAATAGCTCATTTCTTTTTATTGCTGAATGATATTTCATTGTCTGCATTTACCACAGTTTATTCATCTACTGAAGGACATCTTGATTGCTTCTAGTTTTTGGCAATTATGAATAATGCTGCTATAAAATATTTGCGTGCATGATTTTGTGTGGACATAAGTTTTTCAGTCAGTTGGGTAGGTATCTAGAAGTGTGATTGCTGGATTGTTTGGTAAGACTATATTTAGCTTTGCCAGAAACTGCCAGACTATCTTCCAAAGTGGCTGTCCCATTTCGCATTCCCACCAGCATGAACGAGAGTTCCTATTGCTCTCATCCTCTCAAACAGTTGGTATTGTCAGTGTTGTGGATTTTAGCCATCCTCGTAGGTGTGTAGTGGTATCTCATTGTTGTTTTAGGAAGAGGTTTTTGGACCAAATAAAAGGCTGATGTGCTTTCATTTGGTACTGTGTTTCTGTGTGTAATTTGGGCAAGTGGCTTTTCCATTTTTGTATTTTAATAATATTAAGCTCGGACAGGTTTATGCTTGACTATAATGAGGATATGGAAAATTGTTGAATTGATTTTCTCTTGGCTTGGGTTGGTTTTTTTTCCCCTTGTTTTTTTTATGGTTATTCGTGTGCCTTAGGCATCTAGAATATTAATATAGAGCACTTAACCTTAGTGGTAATGGCAGAAGTTTTTGGAACAAGTCTGAACGGCTTACAAAAGATGATCACATTCCGTGTTTCATACCTAGGTGAATATTAACAAGCTGATTTTGAAGAGACACATGAATTGTTCATCATTTGCTCACTAAACAGGTAATTATTAAATGCCTACCATGAGATCGTGGTGCTAGATGGCAGGGCTACTAAGGTGAGTAGACATGTACCCATCCCTGACGTTGTGTAATTTTTCTGATGAGAGAAACAGAAGATATAGAAACTTCTGTGATTCATTCAGCACTCAGCAAAATGGGCAGTTAGCAAGTACTCGTGTGCTTGCTATGTGCCTGGCACTGGGGAGTTGAGTGAGCAGCAGGTAGATCCCTGCCCTCTGCAGAGTACATCCGAGTGAGGGCAATCTTTCATTGACTATAGCATTGGTACTCCTACGAAGACAAAGGATAGAGAGCTGTGAGCGTGTAGAGCCGGCAGGCCTGACCTGAGCTGGTGGGTCAGGGCGGCTCCGTGAAGAGGTGTCTGAATGATGAGTACAAGTCCAGTGGGTTCAGGTGGGGAGGGGGCGAGGTGCAGAGTGGAACGAGAAGGAGGGTTGAGGGTAGGCGGGTAGTAGAACCTGGGAATGTTCTGTAATCACCTTCCTTTCATTTTGATGTCTTCCCCCAGCAAAGACTGTTTTTGTGCTTCACACCCCAATCCCTTCCCCTCATAGGTAAATAAAGTACCAGTGGTATGTTGAATGTACTTCTTGCAGAGACTGGATTTTTTTAGATGACATTTTTACTGTCTAATAGAAACAGTACAGGCTAATATAAGAGTAAAAAGCATTCCCCTCCTTTTAGCCGGGCAGAAGATCAAAGATGAGTAAGACAAGAACCCTACTTTCAAGGAGCCTGTAGTCCCACTGGGGAGAGATCGTGTGTAATCACACATCTCAGTGAGAAGAACTGATGGAGCTGGGAACAGCGTGTTCTAGGAAACCAAAGACAGACCGCTTGGTGGAGGAGTGGGGAGAAGGAGAAGTCCGTGCGGAGGGAACTGTTGCGCAGACTAACCGAGAGGATGGTCCCCACCTTACAAGGGTGGGGCATCCTCTCAAAGGGAACAGTAAGTATGAAGTCACAGGGATATGGGATAGTCCAAGCTGCTGTGAAAACTACACGTGGCTTTAATTAGAAATTAGACTGGAAAGATAGATAGACTAAACTGATTAGATTTTATTTTAGGGGGTTAGGGCATCAACGTGCAGTCCATTCCATGTGGACTGCCTTGATGTTTTAACAGAGAAATTTTTTACCTGATTAGCTAACAAGTAAACTAATAGACCTTTGTGTGGAAAAGCTGAGCTTCCTGTAACAGATAAAGTAATTACAATGAAGAGATTGAAGATTCCCCCAGTGTGTTTGTTCATGGGGAGTTGTATGTGCCCAGCTGACATTGCCTGATTCATCCACAGAAACTTCTGTAAATGAGAATCATTCCATGGTGTGGTAGAAAAAACAAAGACTGTAAATTTTCTTGATGATCTTGACTATGTGGAAGAAGCCAGTGCAGAGTAAAGTATATTTTCGTGTAGTTGAAAAGCTATGTAGTTGAGTCTTATTGAAGATGGTCGCTGAGCTACTTCTGCTCAAAGACAGGAGGATCCTAAAATCTTCTTAACTCCCATCCTCCCCTCAGGTGAGTGAATCACAAAGTTATTTTTTCCTCTGAGCTTGAAACTTGAAAAAGCTGTGGAAAAGTAAGCAGAATTATGATTTGTTCAGCAAAGTATAAGAATTCGGACTGAAACAGAGCACAGGAATCAAGCAGTTGGCTCTGGGGACTGGAACTTAACCATATTTCATTGACTCTAAGATGCCATCCATCGTAAGACACGCCATTATTTTATGTACCGTTGAGAAGGAAAGCACTGCCACCTATTAACTATGATAGAGTGCTTTCTTATCAGTAAGAAGTCCTCCCGATTTCTGAGATGTGAGGATGTGAAAAACTTGGAATGGATGAAATTCAGTATTTCCTACTGCTTACTAGCCTGTTAGAAGATCAGTGTGAAGAATTGTGGAATTAGAATAGACTGTGAACTCCCAAGGTTGTTGCCCATGCCCTCAATTCTTAGTACGGTTCCTGGCACAAAGTAGGTGTCTGATAGCAGAGTGAATATGTCGATGGATGGATGGATGGATGATGGATGGACAGACATCAATATAAATGAGCTAAGGGTTGAAGATGGTTAGGCAGATAGAGAAGGTCTGTGGGGAAAGGTGTTTCAGGCAGCTTGAATGCTTAGAAAAATTATTAAGGTAGCGAATTTGACGGAAACCAGTGTTGCTATGTTATAGTAATAATACTCGCTAAGATATTTAACAGTTAAGTAAGTGCTTGGCCCTTTTTTTAGCCCTTCACATATACTAATTCATTTATCTTCGTAACAACCCGAGGAGGTAGGTACTGTTATCCCTCATTTGCAGACGAGGAAACTGAGGCCCAACGTCATACAGCAGTGACAGAAGCATGTAATATGAGTGTTGGCATGAGAATACTCTAAATCTGTTTGCAGTTGACAATTATTTTGATTTATGAAATTATTTTGAAGGAGTTTATTTTTCTCTGTGTTTTAAAATTATGTACGAGTCTGTGCCATGAAAGGGCTTACTCAGTAACTACTGAACATTATATACTCACCCCTTCATTTTTTAATGGGCTTTCAAACTTAAGTTTGCTCTGTCTGACGTTGTAGGCTCATGTTGATACTGTACTCCAGAAAACCTTTTAGATTACTGGCCCTGTGAGTTATAGGCTTTACCTAGTATTTTCAGGTCTTTGCACATCATTCATGTACCAAAGTGTAAAAATTTATTAAAATTGTAGAGAACGTACCTGATTGAAAGTTCAGTTATGACGTTGTTTTAAGATGGCAGATGGAGACACAAAGAGCTTGTGGAGTGAGGTTGATGCAGACCTTGCTGTAGTCAGTGTCTCCCTAAAAAAGAACCTAGAAATTGCAGTGGCTTTTGTCATATAAACAGGCCCTGGTGAGTAGGTGTTGAATGCATGTGAGGGGGCAGAGGAGATACATCGTACCCAGGAACATGGAGTTGCCACCCCTAGGCTTATGATGCAGTGTTCCTCCTCTTCTCCTTCCACCCCCCTCCATTTTGCAGTCTTCTTAATTATGATATTTTATTACAACTTAGATCCTAGTTTCTTTTGACTCACAGAAACTATTTCTCATTTTGAAACTCAAGAAAATAGGATTTGGGATTCAAAGCAGTGCTTTGCCAACACCCATGTAGGTATCTCTGTATCTTTTCTAGATTGTTACTTATATCAGAATGAGTTTTTCTATCAAATGTAGTGTTTTTGCAGTGACCAAAGAATATAGTCTCAAGAGGCTGATGTGGTAGAGCCTTCAGCCTCTTTTTCTACTGAGCAGCGTTACTTTATGTGCTGTGCAAAATTCTGGCTATGGTGTGCCATACGAACAACTTCTGTGACCAGGTGTTTAAAACACCTGACCGATAAAAGGTACTGTCTAATCTCAAACTATTTAATGAGTAATTACAACCAAATCTGTACCAAGGTTAAAAACAGAGATCTTGTTTTTGAGCTTTTTTTTTCCTTTCCATGCTTTTTTTACTAGAAGCATTGAGAAAGTTTTACCAAGGTTAGTCAGTAGGTGGGAAGAAAAATACTAGACTAAAAGTCTAAGACAAGTACTTGGGAAAAGTTGATCAGTATTTTAACTAACTTGTAATCTTAAAGGGTCTACAAAATTGAAGGCACTTTTTATATCTTCTCTGTTGAACTTGCTATTTAAATTGTCTTTTAGTACAGATCAATCACATGCTAATAGACTTGTCTTTAATATAATGTTATATCCACTCCACCTCCCAATAAACTGAAGCGTGCCACTGTGTATGTTCAGAGCAAACCTCTCCGTCTAATGGAACAGTTTCTGATTAGACTGTTTACAGCCTATCCTGGAAATTTAACGTAGGAAATATAGAAAGATTCATTTTTATTGCCTTTTCTCCTCCTTTGTTGGCTTCATGCAAACGTGTCTCATTGTTGCATAGCAGCTCACTTTGTATTTGTGATTTTTGTTTTGCAGTTTTTTTCCTATGGAACATTGAATTTGCATAACAATTTCTAGTCTCTTAAGCATCAGTGATGAAGGTTTTTACTTAACCCTTTTTCCTTAAAACAGAAAAAGCTTCACAGCGTACAGGTATATATCTCTTTATCATTTTTCTATAAATCTATATAAATTGAAGTTTTATTAAAATGGATGGCATTTTAAATGCTCTGAGTGTTATGTCTCTTCAGTCACCTTCAATCTGAAATAGGTCGTCACTCTTTCCTTGATTTTTAGCCCTTGACACTTTTGGAGATTACAGGCTAGTGGAATGTTCATCAGTTTGGATTTGTTTGTTGTTTCCTCATGATTAGATCTAAGGTATGCATTTGGGGCAGGAGTTTTACAGAAGTGATGCTATGTTCTTGTGTTCTAATAGTTGATGATTTTGATTTGTTCTGTCATTGTTGATATTAACATTGATCACTTGATTAAGGCAGTGTCTGCCAGGTTTCTCCTCTGTAAAATTACTCTCTGTTTATAATTAATGAGCATAATGGTGGAGAGGTACTTTGAGAATATGTAAATAAATATCCTGTTCCTCATCAAACTCACACCCACTAGTTTTAGCAACTATTGATGTTTCTTGGCTGAATAAGTTATTACTGTGATTGCCAAATGGTGATTTTCTAATTCCAGTCATTCTTTCTCCTTTTATTAGTTGAAAGTACGGAAAAGCTTATTCTTCTTCCCATTTATTTATTCATGTATGTGTTTGTATGAGTATAAACTCTCGTATTCCTATTTTATTCAATGGGCTATAGTCTTTTACTATTATATTTTTTCTGTGTTTAAATCATCCCCGAATTGTCTAGAGGCAGCCCTTGTTGCTGGTTTCCATGTCTTTTTGACATGTCTCTGTCATTATTTGAGCATTTTCTTGCTTTCTGGCACAGCAAGATGTTCCAGGCTCTTATTTTTTTCCTGCCCCAGTTCTGCATCTGCCATTTCTCTAAGAGACGCTGATTCCCTTTCATGGAAAATATTTAGACGCCAAGATCTAGGCTCTAAGTTTGCTTATTGCTGTTGGGGTGTGGCTGCTCTCAGGCCTGCTCAGAGAACTGAACCAGGGTAAGGGGGTGTGGTGTGCGCATGCATGCATGTGTGTATCCATGGCTTCACACTGATAGCCAAAAATCCCATTTCAGCACTAAGGGGAATTTATTATCGTTATCTCCCTTTCCATATTCATAAGTCCTTTCTTTGACAGTTGAGGAATTTAGCTCCCATTATCCTCAGATATTTACTTATTGGATCAGTTTCTAATCCAATCTCCTGTTGCTGTAACAGCCCCGTATACATGCGTTTCTCACTGTTCAACCTCCGACACCCCACACTGGGCTGCTGTGCGCGCCTACCCTCCCCACACTAGAGGACCCTACCTTGCTTGACCCCACTTCAGGAAAAAGGGGGAGGGTGGGCAGGACCCTAAATCTATCTTGAAAAAGGCTTTTGTAGTTTTAGTTACTTGATTCTAGGTAATACCTGACCATGTCACACAGCAATGTAGCCGTCCTTTTAAGAGTAATTTTAAAACCTCTTGGTAAATTTAGCAAAACAGTATTTCTGTTTTGATAGCATATTCTTTAAAGATCTGTTTTCTTTGGATGTTTCTTTGCACTAAATATTTGACTTTGTCTTTTTCCTAGTAGATTGGATCTTAACCATTTCTGTATTCCTCTTAGAGGCTAATGCATTAGACACTTACATGTTTGATAAACATATGTAGGTTTATATGATAAATAATATGGTAAAGGTACTTTGAGATTTAAGAAAAATGTTCTGCTAACGTTGAAATTAAATATAAAGTACTAGAGTGTGTAGCTGTTGACAGCCAGCTAGCATCGTGAGTTGTACTCTAAAAATTGAAATGAATAATTTTTAAAATCCTGTTGTTAGTTGGCAAAGTTAAGAAGCACTTGGTGATACTAATTCTTCCCATTCTGAAGTTTTTTATGGGTGTAACTCTTTCCTTTTCTTTCAGCCAAAGATTTTCTGTTTCCAGAAATGAGGTATAGAAGAAAAGCCTTTTATTCCCATTTTAGGTAGTGAGTGGTTTCTTTTTCTTTTTGACTATAAATGCTATGTTAATATGAAAAACATATTTCAGGAGTGGACTGTTTCTGAGAAATAGACAAGATTTGTTCTGATATCCCATTAGGACTTTTCTCCCTTTAAATTTTGTTTCTTTGCTTTTGATTTTGTTTTGTTTTGTCTGGTCTTGTTTCTCTTAAATAAAATTTTAGTTTGAGAACCAGGCTTCTCCCAAAAGGTGTCCACGTGTGTGCTGATAGGCTAGGTGGTACTGAGTAACCAGAGACTACACACGGCTGCAGTTCCCAGAACAGGAGTTTTACATCAGGTGTGGGAGAGGGAGAGACATTTTCGTCATAAGACAAACATGGATAGCATAGAATATAATGCAAATTTGTGGGAATTTTTAAGATTAAAAATGAAAAAAGAAATTTAATATTCATTGGAGGACTGCTTTTAGCTGTGCCCTGCAAACCATGGGAATATTGATTCACTCTTCTCTGCCATTAGGGGTACTTCTGTGTTAAAAAAATGAGAAAACTACATGTTTTCTCACAGGTTATAAAGTGTATTTTATCCGTTTCTTCTTTTCTGTAGCCAGTTTACTGATGGGTCTAATGCGGCTCTCTTTTCTAGCTTCCTAGTTTCCTCAATTGACTACCGTTCTAGAGAGCACCAGGTTCTTTCAGTGAATAATTCAATAAATGTTCGTTTATTTCTGAGGTATGACTTGTATGAAGTCAGCCCATGTAAATGCTTCTGTTCCAGACCATCTCCCTGGGAAGCGTCCCGATTGCCTCCATAGCACTTAGCATACATCCATCCTCAGAGCTTGTGCATTAATAAACCAGCTGACAGGAGCTGCTGCCCCCTGTGCGGGCTATGGTGACATTCCTATCCCTGTCCCAGTGGCTTAGTTATTTTCTTTAATGGATCATATGACTCCTTAAAAACAAACATCTAGGAGCATCTTCTCCTGCTGATGTCTGTTGGGTTTTCCTATTAGACTATCCCATGCTGACACCTGGGCGTGACCATGCCCGTGTGGCCTCAGTCTGTTTCCTAGATGGTGCCTCTTTGCTCAGAGACTGCCCGAGGGAAAGGAAGGACAGCTGACCTGGGGTTGGGTTTGAAATTAAACTTCTCATTTAGTCATGCAAACACTATGTAACTTGCATCAAAAATTAAATGCCCTTGAATACTATTATTTTAAGAATGGAGCATATTCCTAGCTATAGGTACTTAAAATAGAAAACAGTACCATACGAGGGACATGGGAGGTAGAGCAAATTATTAAACCATCTTCAAAATTAAAGTTCTTCACTTTGAACAGAGTAAGCATGTGTGGGTTTGTGTGTCTGTGTCAGAATGGCTAATACTAATAGTCGTCAATAGAAATGTCAGACTCATAACAGTTTTGTTGTCACAATACTCTTTAGGTTTTATCTGTATATGTCAGCAAATAGCTGTAAAAATTTATAGCTGCACTGTTTATATTAATGGGAAATAAAAGGACCAGACTTTTGAATGTGCTGGTTCTAGTAGTACATACTGTTTTTTATCCCTCTGAATCATCAGTGTATATGGTGGTAATTTAGTGACTAGGAGGCACTGTAAATTGTTGGTTATAATAAATTGATGTCATGCCCACAACACAGCAAGCAAAAAGGATGAATTAGAGACAGAAATAGTAACAAGTTTTTGTCCAGGAAACCTCAAAGAATATAATGAGGTATTGCCATGTCGATTACTTTAAAAAAGGAAAAAGGAAAAAAAAATCCAAAGGATAAAATATTGAAACCTTAGGTTTAATAAAACAGATTATAGATCAAAAGCTTCTTTCTTTATACTTTTGAAAGTCTCTTTGAATAACCAAAGGATCTTTAAGAAATGTCATACTGTAATTTCATGATTTATTTGTTGGTGGATTGGAGTATTGCAAAAAACCATCACTGTCATTTTTAACCACTCTTTTTGGTGATTTTTAAATTTTGAAATAACTTTAGACTTAGAACAATTTGAAGAATAGTACCAAAACCCCCCATATATCCTTCACCCAGATTTCCTTTTACCACGTCAGCTTTTTCATTTCTCTATATGTATATGTAGAACCATTTGAGAGTAAGTTGCAGACATAATGCCCATTTTTGCCCCTAAATACTAAATACTTCAGTGTGTATTTAAGAACAAGGACATTCACTAACATAAACACAGTGCAATAATCAAAGTCAGAAAATTAACATTGACATAATACTGTTATCTAATTTACAAACTCTGTTTGTTTCACCAGTGTCCTATTGATGTTCTTCATAGCAAAGAACAAATAAAATGAAAACAAAAAACTTCAAGTGTTCCAGGGTGCAGTCCAGGATCACATGCAGCGTTTTGTTGACCTGTGTCTTAAGTGTCCTTTAACCTTGACCTTGTCTTTGCTATTCATGACCTTGACATTGTCAAAAAGTGCTGGTTATTTTGCTGCGTCCCTCATTTTGGGTTTATCTGCTGTGTCTCCAGCTAAGTGATGTGTGTCCTCCACAGTGCATCACATCAGGAGGTACGTGATGTCACTGTGACCCCAATGGGCAGGATTAACTCTGATCGCTTGCTGAGTCTGCACTGTAAAATTACTATTTTTCCCTTTGTAATTAATACATATTTTATAGGGAGATATTTTGAGACTCTGAGCTATCCCATTTCTCCTTTATCTGCCATCTACTAATTTTAGCCTCCATTGATGATTCTTATCTGAATTAATTACTCTGATTTTTTCAAATGGTCGTATTCTTAACTGCATCAGATGGTAATTTTTTTGCCCTGCAGTTTTATACAGGGGCTTTTGGTAATTGTTTACTTTCTTAGAAGTCGTTTGAGTGGCTATAAATGTGGGAAGCCTTTGCATTGAAATTAAATAGTGTTTCCCTTGTCCTCTGTCATCCTGCACTCTTGGATGTATGGTCTCGACCTGTGGAATGGGCAGCCCAGAGGGAGAAGGTGTGTGGCCTCTGGGGATTGTGGACATGTACTGAACACTCTCTGGGTGCCTGCTCTGCTGTTATCTAGTCTGTACCCCCTCACCTCCCTCTTTCAGGGGCTTGTGGCTTCTGGAACCCAGCATGTTCCACTTTAAAGCTTGGTTTTAGGTGTAAACAATTCTTAATAAAATTAATCTGTGGTTGTTTTTTGTTTTGTTTACTTGAAAATAGCTATTACTGAAACTTGTTATCACATGTTTATTTTTATATGTTGACCAATGCTATTAATGTTTTCTTCTAGAAACAAATGACCTTTCTATAGCAGTGCAAAATGGATTTTTAAAAAAAAATGGAATCTAGGTCTACATACGCTATAAGCCCAAAGACCATGGCATTTGCCCCCAAATTATAGCTGGTTTATGCTGGTAGAAAAGAAGCTGTCTAATTTTGTTTTGTTTTGTTTTGTTTTGTTTTGTTTTGTTTTGTTTCGTTTTGTTTTTGAGGAAGATTGGCCCTGCGCTAACATCTGTTGCCAATCTTCCTCTTTTTCTTTTTTTTCTCCCCAAAGCCCCAGTACATAGTTGTGTGTCATAGTTGTAAAGTTGTAGCTCCTCTATGTGGGACGCCCCCTCAGCATGGCTTGACAAGTGGTGAGTAGGTCTGCGCCCAGGATTCAAACCGGTGAACCCTGGGCCACCAAAGCGGAACATGTGTGAAGTTAACTGCTATGCCACCGGGCCGGCCCCAAAAGCCATCTAAAGATGCAAAAATAGTTTATCTCACCTGTACTCTGTGGTTTTTTTCTTATCTGATTTCCATTAAATAGGACCTTCTTAATTATTGGTCTTCATTTTATAATCTTTATCCTTTAGTCTCAACTACTTCTCTAAAATCCCTAAACATGCAAACTGCTGTTTATAATCAACCTTTTTTTTTTTTTTTTTTTTGGTGAGGAAGATCAGCCCTGAGCTAACATCCAATGCCAGTCCTCCCCTTTTTGTCAAGGAAGATTGGCCCTGGGCTAACATCCATGCCCATCTTCCTCCATTTTATATGGGACGCCGCCACAGCACGGCTTGACAAGTGGTGCGTCGGTGCACGCCTGGGATCCGAACCTGTGAACCCTGGGCCACCGAAGCAGAGCGTGCACACTTAACCACTGTGCCACTGGGCCAGCCCCATAAGCAACCTTTTTTAAGGTAAAAAACAACCAACAGCGTCCTAAGTTGGGGTCACCTTGTCCCATCTTGTACCAGTGAGTGCTGCCAGTGGTCACAGATGCCCCCGTCCTGAGATCCCACTGCCCCCTTCCAGGCCTGGTTGCCTCCTCTCCCCCTGGCATGCTGGGCAGGACCAGAGCTTGTCATAAGCAGCCTCTGAAGTTGCTAAAGCTCACAGAATGCAGTCTGACCCATTACATTAGCTCAGATTGGAAGCTAAAGTGCAGTCAGAGGTCTGAGGGTTGTCCTCAGCCGTGGTGATGGCTCTTGGGTGGCTTGCTGCTGACTTGAGATCACTTCTAACCCTTCCTGTCCCAGCCGGGAGGGCATGAAGGCAGCCTCCAGTTCTCTCTTGGGCTCAATTCAAGGAAGGTGACAATCTTCCTTTCCTTCCTTTCCATCTGGATAGCCTGGTTGCTATGAGAAGATATCCCTTGAATAAGAAGAGAAGGGCAGCCCCTACCAGCCCAGGGCTGCCAGAGCTGCCAGGGAACGCCTGTCTGCATTTCTTCCCTGCCGCTGGTACTTCTAACCTCTTGTCATCTCTCCATCCAGTGACTCACGGCTGTAACCCTCAGCTAAGATTTCATTCCTTTGACGTGGTGCCTTCCTGCCTGCCCTCCCGGCCTGCCCAACTTCCTGCTGGAAAAGGAGCCCACTTCTCCACCCATTAAATGCATCAATTTAGCCCCAAAAGGACATTAAGGAGTGAGGCTGGGACTGCTAATCAACCTCCTACCCATTCTTAGGCAGCTTTCTAATGCATTCCTTTCTCATTTACTCATTTGTCCCCCACCTTGTTCCATAGGATTTGAGAGATGGTCCTTCCTGCCTGAGTGCCTTCATGTTGAGATTCATGGAAGGCGGGGATTCGGGGAGTAATAGGCAAGTCTTTCTGAGGTTCCTTTCTCCAAACACCAGCCTCTTTATGTTCTTTCTGTAGTGGGTTTTGCCAGGGACATGCATCAGAATCTCAGACGATTCTGCTGTGTGCCCCTTCTGAAGAATCACTGCTCTGTAAGAATTAAAGCAGATTTATCTTCTTTCTCTCCTCATACCCTCCCCCAGCGCATGCATGCATGCATGCGCGTGCACACACACACACACCCCTAGGCACACCCTGGGAGATCCTGTGAGGGCAGCAGGCAGTGGGCTATTGTGTAATAGAAAGTGCACAGGCTCGTTGGGGCCCACAGACCCTGGCTCAGGGAAGGACTGAGTCCCAGGAGGCTGACCAAGCTGGAAGATTGGCATGTACGGAGTGAGGGAACCTACTGGCCCAGCCACAGAGCTGCCACGGAGTTGAGTCTGGTGGAGGTGACTGGAATGTAAGGGGACCTAGAGATTACACAGAGCAGTTCCTTCGGGTGGATTGAATTATGACCGGAGTTCCATATGTGAAAGACCACCCTGACAGGTTTAGAGGAAGGTAAGGTTGGGGACAGGGAATGCAAAGAAATTTTTGCAGCAGCCAGGTGAGAACTGATGAGGCTCAGAGCCAGCTAAGATTAGCCTTGCTGATGGGCTACAGAAGATTGAATACATCGGAAAGACTCAGGGGCTGCATTTCCCAGTGTTTAGTCACTGACCAACTTGGGGGGTGCAGGTGGGAGGCAGGGAGCAGCCAGGTATCCTTGTCAAGGCCTGTTTTTATTGTACTCGAGAATAGTCTTCGAACGATCCTGAATCTTGTTCATACTATTAATTTGCCCTAAATTGTAACCTGGAAGGGACTTTCATGTCTAGTCCCCTTATTTCACCATTAAACCGAGGCTTGCTCAAGGACACACAGCCTGTGAGAAGCAAAGCAGGCCCCAACTTCTTGGTCTCTTGTTTGCGTCATATTTACCAGTCACGTTAGATGTATTGGCACTGCAAACCCTAATAATTTTGTTTATAGCTAACTTTTTTTTTGTTAAAACTTCTCTTATTTTACCTTGAAAGTCATAAAAATGAAAATAAAAAAAAATTCTAGAGGTAAGCTGGCTAATGAAATAACTATAAGTGGTGACAGTGGTTTGTCCTATTCAACCTAGGTTGTCACCTGAATGGTGATGAGTATTTGGAATTAAAAAGTATTTACTTCATGCTGTAGAGTATTGGATACCTGTATAACTATGTCTGGCTTATAGTGGGTGTTCACAAAATATTTGTTGTGTGGGATGGACTATGTGAATTAAGTCACATTTTTGTACCTTATTGAGAGTGATGCTTTTGAGAGCTTTTGTGACTCATTCATATCCAGTTGCTGATGCAGCTATAATACTGGTTAGAAGTGGGGATAAAATGAACATAGTCTGCTGTTCGTGGTCGTTGAGGGTTCTATTTTGGGGAGTGCTGTGTCTGTTTTTAGTTTCTTAAAACTGCCTTTTATGGACAAAACGAAAGTAGAATAAACATATACCACAAAGTATAAGGGACACAGAATTGGATGCATTGTGTTTTCTGCTTCTGGTGTTCTTAGTTTCAGGTTTTCATTTAGCTTGAATCAAATGTTTGTTCCTTTTGAAATTACTTTTTCGTGAAGGAGTTCTGTAAGAAGTGAAAAGATAGGAAGCCAGAAGTGCGACTTCCACAGATAAAACGGGGTGTCTTGTTTTAGGAAGACACAGCCTGGCCTGGTGAAGGGCAGTGGATTGGGTGTCAGGGAGCTGAGAGCGAGGAGACGTCAGCTGAGGACAGGAAGGTGGAAGGCATGGGGAGAATGCCACATTTCGGAACGTGGTTTGTTCAGGCAGAGTCTGCACCTGCCTGGCTCACATTCACGAGTGCGGGCACTGGGATAGTGTGGCTCCAGATCAGCGGTCATTGGGCTTTTTCTGTCCAGGGCCAGACTGTAAGGAGGTTTTTAGGCTTTGTGCGCTGTAGAGTCCCTGTCCCAGGGAAAGCAGCCATAGACAGTAGCTGAACAAATGAGCATGCCTGTGTTGCAACAAGACTTTTAACAAGTAGGAGGCCAATTTCGGCCTGCGGGCCTCCGTGGGCCAACCTCTGCTCTAGTTACAGACATGAGTGTTTTAGATCTTTACTTGCTGTTTCCCTGTCAATTTAGTCAATTTGTCAAAGCTCTTTTTCTCCTCTGTAAAATGGGAATACTATCTAGGGCTGACATGAGGTTACGTGAAATAATGTGTAAAATGCTGCTAGAAAATAGTTTCTAACAGTTTTTGTGAGATGTCATCCAGCAAAGTTGCATTTAAATCGTAGTTTAGGGCCTGCCCAGTGGCTTGGCGGTTAAGTGCGCGCGCTCCGCTACTGGCGGCCCGGGTTCGGATCCCGGGCGCACGCCGGCGCACCACTTCTCCTGCCATGCTGAGGCCACGTCCCACATGCAGCAGCTGGAGGGGTGTGCAACTATGACATGCAACTGTCCGCTGGGGCTTTGGGGAAGAAGAGGAGGAGGATTGGCAATAGATGTTAGCTCAGAGCTGGTCTTCCTCAGCAAAAAGAGGCGGATTAGCATGGATGTTAGCTCAGGGCTGATCTCCCTCACAAAAATCAATCAATCAATCAATCATAGTTTATTAATTGGCTCATGTGTTTACTATAGTAGGCAGATTTATAATTTCTGACTTACAAAAGGGCTAAACACTATAGCAGACACCTGAGAAATGCAGAGAGACCTTCATTTCTCTCTATCGAGTAACAGCCCAGGGTAGGTATTCCAGCACTGCAGGGACTCTCTTCCTTATAGTCATTTAGAGGCCCAGATTCTTCCATTTCGTTTCTCCCAAGTCACCTGTGGCATCGTCCTCAATTGAGTGGTTATGATGCTCGAGCCTGGGAGGCAGAGCCCGGCCCTGGGAAAGCCCCAGCGGGAAGGGGAGCACGTTGTCTCCACTCACAGTGGAGAACTTGGATGTGTGGTCACACCTAACTGGATGGGGAGCGGGCAGCCAGAGCCAGGCCACAGTCTGTCACCAGGGAGGAAGGAAAGACAGATACTGGAGATGAGGTCACAGGCTGTGCCACACGACCGCAAGAAATCTTTACATCCTGTAGTGGATCCTGACCAGCCTTTCCCTTTTAGGGGATTGGGCTTTTGTTTCTCAGGTCGCAAGTGTAAGGTGTGTAAATACCACCTTTGGAAATCATGGCAGTGTACCAAGGTCAGATGTTTAAGAAATACAATTGTGCAAGGCAATTTAATTGACTTTTAGGTTTAGATCCTAATAGGAGATCCAAATAGGAAATAGGCTTCTAACATTGCCTGTTAGGAGCTGGTCATCTGTATATTCTATTTGTAGTTTTGATTTTATGTTTACTGCATTGTATGATGCTCTTGTAATTTAACTTTATATAAATGCTATAATTTGGGATATCAGTAGATATTTCACCTAAATTTTCCTCTTTTGGCTGTAATAGTAATCGTAATGTAATAGTAATGTAATGTGGTAGAAATGTAATGGAATAGAATGATAATGTAATAGAAAATCATTCTGGCTGTAATAGTAGGATATGAAGACTTGTGAATATTCTCAAAATATAGTATGAAACTAGCAAATCAGCCCAGATGGGGAAGTTTCCCTTGGGATGTCTCCTTTTGAATTTATATTATGTGGCTTTTAGCTTTACCCTTACCGTAACACTGAGACAGGGGATGCATTTGTGATTAAACTTGCATTTGGGGAGCATGGATATGCCTTATTATTGCATAGCTTAACCTGATGTTTAAGGAAGGAATATAATTAATGAGCTTGCAGTCAAATTTATCAATAATTTGAGGGAAAAATCTCAAATTGGATCAACGCCATCTTGTTTGGGAAGAAATAAAGCAAAGTTTGTGATTCTTGAGTATTTGCATAGATACATACTTGTGAGTAAGGTAAAACAGAACTAAAATAATTAAAACTCAACACGCATTGCTCCTTTGTATTCTAGGAATATGCCTGTAGTTCATTGTGAATTGCTAGGGTTACATTCACCCAGTGTAACATTTTATTAGCAAGTTAGACTAATACATTTGAAAAGAAACCAGAACATTCACATTTAAATTAAGGCTTTTATTGCCCACATTGACTAATTGTTCTATAGTTTACAGTATTTGTCATTGATCTCAGTATATAATATTACTTGGTGACATTACAGTGTTTTGGCTTTTCCCAATTATTTTGACATTAATTGGACCCTAAGATAGTACCACTGGTTATCGCTGGGTAGTAAGAATAGAGTCCGTTTCTTTTTACCTCTGAGTTTTCCTGGTTTCTGCCAGTGAACGTAGGTTGTATAATAAACCTTCTCCCTCCCTTTTTTCTGCAATGATACAGTACAGTCTGACACCTGGACTTCACATCAGAATGGGACAGGAGAAAATGCCTGACCAAGAGACTGGGAAAG
Organism: Diceros bicornis minor; assembly: GCF_020826845.1. Lineage (NCBI taxonomy): Eukaryota > Metazoa > Chordata > Mammalia > Perissodactyla > Rhinocerotidae > Diceros > Diceros bicornis. Next base: position 80,466,078 of record NC_080744.1, read on the forward strand.
AAAGAGGTTTTCATTTCTTCTAGTGTAATTCATATTTATGGGGTTTTATGAGTATTGTTTAGTTAGAGTATGCTTTAATTTTATATATTATTTCTACTTTGTATATTTACACATAATTTATATTGACTAACTTGGCTCAAGGTAATATGTAACTTGAATTTGAATCTATGTGAAATTCTTTCCTCTTGTTACCCCCCGCGTGCACACACACAATTTTTTAATGAAAAAATTTGTACTTCCAGCCTTGGGTTGACATATGACTTATTCCTTTATAATAGCCTTTAAGCTTCCTCATTTCTATGAAATTTTTGCTTTTCTTGTAGTTTATAATTTTAGTGTCTCTTTTTCTTTGGTTAAAGTCCTGATTGACAAATAGAATAGCTTGATTTTATATAGCAGTTAGTGTTGTTAACTATATCAGGAAAATAAGATGGCCTGAAGTAGAATTATTACTCAGAAATGATGAACTTACAAGTATATACGCACTGTATGGTTTGCAGAGTATAGTTTTGTTACCTTATATGTGAATATGTACATTAGAACAAATACTTTTCAAATGTCAGCAGAATAGGTTTGTAAGTGATTCTCTTTTCAGTATTTTAGAATGAATGTTGCTTTACAGTAATGAAAAATATTTTAAAATAGTCGGTAATCATAAGTGATTTAAATATTTCTGTAAGATGGCATTTTAAGAAACGTGGCTTACAGCGCAGGCTTATGAAATGCTATGTGTAAGACTACACTTGATTCATGAAATCTCCCTTTATTTCATTGTATCTGCCCTTTATTCTAAGACACATATTGTGAAATCTATTTGAAACTTTAGGGCAAAGAAGTAGATGAGATCTTATCTCTTTGGCATCCTTTTCAGAAGACTACTCTTGAAAATGGAATTTTGACTTTTTAAAGGCACCAGTGATTATCCCTCAACCCCCACCATTCCCAGCTCTCACTGTCTCCCCTTTCCCCCAACAAAACACATGGACACAGAGTCGTCAGGGGCTGTGATTTAACTTAGAAATGGAGGCAAGGTTAGAAAGTGGGGTGTGCAGTGGTTCTGTTCCACGTAGGAGTAGCAAGTTCTGGGTGTGATTGATTAAATACCGCTGTATTGGGGGTTTAGAAGCAGTTTTCCTTTTTGGTACTTGATTATTATATAGCTGTATTTAATGGTGCAGAATATTAGAGAGGAAACAAGGAATAGGAGGGGAAAACTGTTGGCTAGACAGTTGTGTTGGCCACGCAATTCAGAGCGAAATTAATTTAGAAATTATGATTTAAAATGCAGTAGTGAAAATGTGTTACTTTGAAATACTTGAATCTTACCTAGCCTGCTTAACTGTTTCTCAGCTGAGGTACCCTTTTTAAAGGGTCCGTATCAACAGGGTAAGAAAGAGACAAGAGTAAATGCATTTGGTTAGTTGAGACAGCTTTACCTTGAATGAACTTTTTCATTCTGTTTCCTTTCATTTTACAGTACTTGAGGCCCATGTGTAAGTAAATGTTAATAACAAAACAAAAGTTACCCATTCTTACTTTTAAGAATGGTTTTCTTTTCATTTTTCTAGCTTAAAGATTATTTAACTACTGTTGCTAGTAATGGCTTTACTGCTGATAACTTAGTAACTACTTCCAGAGAGCACTGGGGGAAGTTGCTTAGTACTTTTGACTCACTTCCACTTTAAAGGATGACTGGGCTGGTATTTGGATCCCACTTTGTTCTGGTGCTGGGCCAATGTGAGGTGGCTGCCGGCTGCCTGTAAGTCAGCAGAGGAGGAAGGAAGTGGGTGGAGAGGGAGGTGTGGAAATCCCTGCTGAATGTAAGTGACACTGTCTCTGGCATGGCCCTTCCTCTCCTGGCATCCCCCATGACGAGACTGCGTGCCCCCACCTACTCACAAGCGAAAATGATCCTGCTGTGCTCTCCATTGCCAAGAGGGTGGGTTTTCTTAGGGAGTGCGGTTCACTTCATCCTGATGTGGAAGATTGGCGCTGTTACCAGATCTTCTTCCTAAGTGCCAGCAGTGTTTGTTGTGCGCACGGTAAATAGGGGACTTCCCTACTCTTTTCTTTGCTCTTATGCTTTATCTGACCAAAATTTGGTTCCATGGAGTTTACATACTTGTGTAGAAAGTTTGGGGTTGTTGTTTCTAGCTGTTAAACTTTTCTTATTGATTATGCCATTAAAATACACATCTGCATGTGAGCATGCACGCACGGACACGCACAGACACACGCGCTGCCTTATCTGACCCCAGACTTATAATCAGGCCCCCTGCACACATGATGAGCCTTGCCATGAGCCAGTACGGAGGAACAGTGGTGGAAAGTGGAGGGTGGAAGGAGGACTGCAGCCGTGGCTGGAGAGGTCCAGGGTGGATGGTCAGGCAGGGCGGCCAGCCCTGGTGCCTGCTCCTTGCTCTCATGTGCAGCCCTGCTCAGAGTAGGTGCGTCATATTTGCTGAAAAAGTGAATGTTCTAGAGGGAGTACAGCATCTTCTCAAGTCTTTGACAGTGCTCTCCAGAGCACTTCCCTCACCCCTCGCTTCCGTCAGGATTCTGCTCGGATTTCTCCTGCTGGAGCGGCCTTCCCCGACCAAGGAGATGAATGTGCAGCACCCTCCCTGCTGTCTCCCTCACGGTATGTTTCCTCAAAGCTCTAGTTCCTGTCTCACGTGTTACCTATTTACTGTAAACTGCTTGTCCCTCCCCCGGAGTGTGAGCTCCCAGAGAACAGGGCTCCCACCCCCTGGCCTCTGCGTGTGCCCAGATCAGGGCCTGCCAGGAGAACACCTCTAGTTGTCAGGAATCAGCCCTCCTGAGGCAGAGCTGAGGGTCCAGCCCTGGCCAGCCACAGGGTGATGGTGGGCATGGGGCAGGTTGCTGAACACGTGGCTTGTCTCCCCGTTCTTACAATGGGAGAGTGATAGACTGCCTCGTAGGATTAATGAGTAAAGACATGGTAAGTGCATAGCTTCCAAGAGGCATTGCTTATTAATGTTATAAAATCACACAAATTGTTTCACTTCCATTAGGGATTGGGGTAATAAGCTTTTTTTTTTAAAAAATCCAGTGCCTCTGAAGAGTTAAAGGACAAGCTGTCAGTTCAGACGTGTTGCCTAACATTTAACTAACGGAAGGGTTATGCTGAGTGGTCATGTAGGGGAAGTAGGTTGTTTTGGAAGTGTCAGATGATTATCTGTTTAGTACCTTAAAATTCCCAGTTATTAACATTTTATCCTTTGGGTAAACGTTTTTTAAGGGAATCTATCATGTGCCAGGCACTGCTATATGCTGAGGCCACAAATAATATGTGAGGCCTGCCTTCAAGGAACCTTAGTCTAGTGGGGCAAATAGAGAATTCTGGGTGACCCACTTTTGAGGATACTTTTTCTCTTGCATTTCCCTGAGGATATAGATTATCCACATTTTATAGTCCTCTTCTCCCAGCTCTTGTCACCGTGTTTGTTAGGCCGTGGGACTGGGAGGAGTAGGGTTGGGTGAGGATGGGGGTATCTTTGACAGCCAGGCAAAATTCCGCGTGCTGAGGCGTGCTCTCTTTTCTAAGGTGTCAGCACTGTGGTTTGTTGAGTGTGGTGCTTCTCTTTCTCTGTGATGTTTAAATATTTCCTGGAGCCACTTACATTGTTACCTGTGGTAGATCTTTTTGTCCTCATCTGTATAATGCGAGAAATACCTATTCATTCATTTATTCAGCACGTACTTATTGGGCAATTACTTAGACGAGGCAGCTAGAACAAAAGTGGATTTTGCCCTCAAAATTTTGTCTTAAAATTGTGAGGATTAAATGAGTGTGTGCATGTTTAGAGAGAGAGAAAAGCATGGTGTCTCACTGTAAATGTTCAAATGCTCAAAAAATATTACTTTTTTTTTTTTTGAGGAAGATTGGCCCTGAGCTAACATCTGTTGCCAATCTTCCTCTTTTTTCTTTTTTTCTCCCCAAAGCCCCAGTACATAGTTGTAGGTAATAAGCATTTGGGACGCTGCCTCCGCATGGTTTGTTGAGTGGTGAGTAGGTCAATGCCCAGGATCCGAACCAGCGAACCCTGGGCTGCCAAAGTGGAATGTGCGAACTCAACCGCTGTGCCACGGGCCCGCCCCGTCTTCTCCTTTTTATACAGGGCTTTTTAGTTTAGGTCACTATCTTAAAGAGCGAAAGATCTTACTGATTGCGAATTGTTAATCACTTGCATTTTATTTCCACCTGCCTCTTTCCACAGAGGATTTGAAGTTTAGTATGTTTTATATATTCCTCTCAAGGTTGTGTTTTCCCTAGAGCAGTGAGTGGATGGAGGAATGAAGGAATGAACAAAAGAACTGATTATAAATAAAAAGCCAGAGAAAGGATTAACTGCTTTCCTCTAGAATCTACTTTCATTAACAATAATTTGAGGATTCTTTTCTACTAGGTTGCCTATGTGGTTTTTAAATTAATAAACTATATTTTTAGAGCAGTTTTAGGTTCAGCAAAATTGAACAGAATGTACAGAGATTTCCCATTTATCCTCTACCTGCCACGCATGCATAGCCTCCCCCACTGTCAACATCCCCCCCCCCCGGAGTGGGATATGTGTTACAGCTGATGAACCTACATTGACACATCATCCTCACCCAGAGTCCGTAGTTTACGTGAGGGTTCACTCTTGGTGTGGTATATTCTACTGGTTTTGACAAATGCATGATGTCATGTATCCACTATTATAGTATCATATAGAATAGTTTGATTGCCCTAAAAATCCTCTGTGCTTTGCCTATTCATTCCTCTCCCTCCCCGCAACCCCTGGCAACCACTGATCTTTTTTACTTTCTCCATAGTTTTGCCTTTTCCAGAATATCATGTAGTTGGAATCATACAGTATGTAGCTTTTTCAGATTGGCTTCTTTCACTTAGTAATGTGCATTTAAGGTTCCTCCATGTCTTTTCATAGCTTAATAGCTCATTTCTTTTTATTGCTGAATAATATTCCATTGTCTGGATGTACCACAGTTTATCCATTCACATACTTGGAGGACATCTTGGTTGCTTCCACGTTGTGGCAGTTATGAATAAAGGTGCTGTAGACATCCACGTGCAGGACATAAGCGACAAACTTTGTGTGGACATAAGTTTTCAGTTCCTTTGGTTAAATACCAAGTGAGTGATTGCTAATGAAACATGCAAGAAGTATGTTTAGTTTTGTAAGAAACTGCCCAGCTGCTAGATCTTACACTAAAAGTATGTTCAGTTTTATAAGAAACTGTCAAACTGTCTTCCAAAGTGGCTATCCCCTTTTGCATTCCCACCAGCAGTGAATGAGTGTTTCTGTTGTTCCACATTCTCGCCAGCGTTTGGTATTGTCAGTGTTTTGTATTTTGGTCATCTTAATAGGTGTGTAGCGGTATCTTATTGTTAGAATTTGCAATTCCCTAATGAAGTATGATGTTGAACATCTTTTCATATGCTTACTTGCCATCTGTATATCTTCTTTAGTGAAGTGTCTTTTAAGATGTTTTTCTGCCCATTTTTTAATCAGGTTGTTCATTTTTCTTACTGTGAATTTGAGTTCTTTGTATATTTTGGATAACAGTCCTTTATCAAATATGTCTTTTGCAAGTACTTTCCCTGTCTGTGGCTTGTCTTCTCATTCTCTTGATAGTATCTTTTGCAAAGAAGTCTTTAATTTTAATGAAGTTCTGCTTATCAATTATTTCTTTCATGGATCATGCCTTTGGTGTTATATCTAAAAAGTCATCTCTATACCCAAGGTCATCTAGGTTTTCTCTTAGGTTATCTTGTAGGAGTTTCATAGTTTCGTGTTTTACATTTAGGTCTATGATCTATTTTGAGTATATTTTTGTGAAAGGTTTAAAGTCTATGTAAATTGATTTTTTTTTGCATGTGAATGTCCAGTCGTTCCAGCACCATTTGTTGAAAAGACTGTCTTTGCCCTTTTGTTGGTTGCCTTTGTTTTGAAAATGTTAATTTGCATTACTTCTATGGAAATTTAACACTATGGAATTTAAAGTTTTACTTGCTCCCCCCAACTCCTCTCCAGCAAAGTTTTTCCTTATGATCACACACATGGCCTCCATCACCCCACAGGGTAAACCTAGGCATCCAGAAGCCACCCCCACCACAGACACTGTCAACACTGTGTATGACAAATACTGACAGGTCTGGCTTTACTGCCTGAAGTGAAGCCGTGCCACGTACCATTGTGCTCTAAAGCAGAAGCTGCAGGCTTGAGTGGACTGCAATTGGGCTGTGTTCTTGTCCCCCTTACTCACTGGCCTTGATGCCCTGTCTTGTGACTTTGTGACAGCAACTGCAGTGTTTTGTCCTGTCATTAGGCCTTCATCATTTAAGGCTGCTTGAATTTTTAGGTTGTTTTGTTTCATTTGTGTTTCATTTGTGTGTGTGATCTATTACTTGATAAATGTGGTATGTTAAAATGGTGTAAAATGTCTTTATATAAAATGAGATTCTGCAACAAATCAGGAAGACACTTAAAAAAAAAAATCCTAGGAGGAAGTGAACTTGTTGACCTACAAATTTATTTTGGCTCACATTTCTCTCTCTTTCTGTCTCTCTCTCTCTCTCTCTCTCTCTCTCTCTCTCTCTCTCGCACTTTCTAATTTGAACTGACTGCTAGTGTTACAAGTTAGGAGACTGCACAAAGTGCCAGATTTCTAGCTGCTCTTTACAAGTCAGGAGATAGGAGCGCACTGGGCCTGTATCCCTGCCTGTCCCTGTTCTCCCAACTCCCCACCCTGGTGCGTTCCCCCACCTTGCCCCTGTAAATTTGTTTCTAGTTTTATTTTGTTTTGGATTTCTTTTCTGGTGATCCCGTAGACTACAGCTTAAATCAGTTTATCATGTAGATTTTTGGTCGAGTGTGAGAGCTAGTCGGTGGTCACACACTGACTGGAGTGAGGAGGGAGCTCTGTGAGGGGATGTGTAAGTGGAGGCCGGTGGTGCCTGGATCCGGGCGCCACTGGTGAGTGGGGTTTTAGAGAGAGCGCTCCGTGGCCATCCCTCGTGAGCAGGCCAGGGCCCAGGTTGTAATGCTGCCCACTCCTGTGCTGTATCTTATGTGCATGGTTCTCCTTGCCTTCTACGTGCCCTCTTGAATTTCCCCTGCCTTTCACGTGAGTGTCCAGTAAGTATTTGGTGCCACCTTTGCACATTTGTTCCTTAAAAAGTAGTTCTGCATACGTTCACTGTTCGTAATGCTGCCGCATTTGCTGCTTTCTGTATGAAAAAAGAAAAAGGTGATGCCTGGAAAAGCTCATGTGACTCCCCCAAGGTCAGACATTAGTAAAGAGCAGAGACTTGAGTTCAGATTCAGTTCTCTGGCTGTGGATAAGGGCCCTCTCCTCCTCCCGCTCTCGCTATTGACTATTCAGACCACGGCATGTTCACTTGCAGACAATTGATTTCAGCTTGATTACTGTGCTTATTGTCTTATGTAGAAGTCTCAAATTATCACCAACAGTTTTCTTTTTACTTTGCCAAGCTTAATTCTCAATTATTTTGAAGTGCATCAGACTTCTCTAAAAGGTATTTAGATTTCAGAATTTGACACTAACTGTTCAAGACACATTCATATAGTTCTCATTTTTTACCACCAGAGACCCAGCTTAATTCCCATGAAAAATTTACTTTTTTGAATGGAGTCTTTAAAATACAAAGTACCTAATCCTTGAATTTAATTGGATGAAAATTGGCAAAGCCTACACAAAACTAATTAGGAGAGACATACTAGGGACATGTAGGATGGCCATATGTCCTCAGAGCTGGGGACAGGACCCGTTTGTGCTGGTGGTCTTGGCCTAGTTGTTAACAGACTCCCTCTTTCATCTCAAAAGGTCTTGCTTCGAATAATAAATTTTCTCGAACCCCTACCTGTAGGTATATGAGGATGTTAATTTAAACACTTAAAACCCGTGAAGATCGTTATTTTGAAACTGCCACCAGTTATGGTCTCTAAACGTTGAGGCAACTCATATTTTCTTTGAACCAGTTTTCAGGACAAAAGGATAAGAAAACAACTTCTCTGCAATGAATTGAAACACTGTATAAGTCAGGATTAGAAATAGCTAGATAGAATAGATCCGGAGCAGTGGCAGTCTGTTGATGTGGCTGAAATATGTATTTAATGAAGGACGTTCATGTAAACAGTTAATGGGAAGGACCATGACTTAACGTCACAGAGGAGAAGAAGGACATTTTTGCTAATGAAGACCGTAGAAGGTATTTGTGAACTGAAGATAGATGTGGGTAGTTGATGGTTGTTCCCAGCTGGGCTGGAAGTTCCTGGGAATAGCGTGACCTTGATATTTATTATCCCCTCTCGGATTTACCGTGGAATGACTCAGAGTCCTGAAACATCTCACAGTAAAGGAGATGGCTTTGCTGGAGTCCAAGATTACGTGGGTACTTCTCAGAACAAATTTTAGGGGCTATTTTACAGACGCTGGAAATTAAATGAAACCATCAGTGGTACTGTATGTGTCTTAAAAAGCCTTCTTCAGTGAGTTTTTTTAAGCAAGGAATAACTTTGTGATTATTAAATAAACTGTATGCATTGATTTATGTTTTCTTCTGCAGTACTTTTTAACTTTCTATTTTATAATAGTCTTCCAAATAATGTGCCAAATTATAGATCATTGAAATACTTTATGATAATAAAATCCTCTTAAATTCTAAATTTGGTACTATACAAAATATTCTTTATAAGAAAAAAATTACACATTTGTTAACCCGTGGAGTTACTAAAATGAACTTTTATGAATCTCATATCCTTAAATAATTTTATTTGTAGCAGAATTGGAGGCTTGTTTTTATAGGATGGAAACAATTCCTTGGGATGTGGTATTACCCTTTACTGCTCCAGGTACAGTTTGATTCAATGCAGGTAGAATCCTGTAACATTGTAATGCTGCACCTTCAGCCACATCAGATGGGTGGGTAGAAGAACATCAGGTCACGACTTTAGAATTATATGTGGCTGGTTCTAAAATGGGTACATAAGATCTGAGAATTCTTCACCTTGATGGAACCTCTAGTACAGTACAGTCGTTTTATAAATGAGAAAACTTCAGATCCAACAAATGCAACTGACCTGTCCAAGGTCTTACAACTTATTTGTAGCATAAAAGCAATAAATGTTTCTATACAGTCTTATTTCTTAACTTTTATTCTTTGTTATATTCTAAACTTTTTTCCAGAGAAGTTAATAGATTTATTTTTATTATCAGAAAATTGCTAAGCACTTACTTTAGTCTATGATTATACCGCTCAAGGATTTAGACTTCATTCCTGTTGAATCCAAGAAATTGTTTGGTGTTCAGAAATTAAATCTTAGCTGCTTAATGGGGGACTCTGTGGTAAGTGGCAAATTGGCCGTAATATGAGGGAGAGAGGGACAATGGATAGAAGATATGTGTTCAGTTTAATGATCCAATGATTTCTCATTGAGGTACCTAAGAGCAAAATGGTTCTATTTCATCTCGTCCACAGCATGCTTTCTTAAGTGCAGCCAAGCATCTTTAAAGAGAAACAAAAGTAGGAAAAACCCAAATAGCAGCAGAGAAACCAGAAACTATTGAAAGTATAAACAAACAAACAAAGATAATTTGAGGAGAATTTGCAAGGGATTCCGAAATCAAATGCAAATGCCTGAAATACTGCAAAGGCAGAAATGAGATCCAGAAGCCCTAAGATCACTGGATGTGATCAGGTGGAAAGGGTGAGTTGGAATAAAAGTGCAAAGGGGAGAGATGACAGTGCGTGGAGGTGTTGCACACTCACAGCCAGGAGCTGGCCCTAGAGGTCTGGACCGGGTCGTGGATCCACTGGGGCCACCGCTTCTCTGTTATTTTCCTCCTGCGTCCATTTCAGGAATCACAGATGATTTCTGGATCATTCTTCCCTAACCTGGCCTTAATATCTAATTAAAATTTTTTCTTTGAATTATATTTTATATTCCCTGTTCTTAATTTGGAAGGTGATTTGTAACATACATTTCTCACAAAAAATTTTTCTCTGAAATCTGAATTTCCCTCTCTACTTCTCCTATCCCATGGCACTGAGGGTGAAAAGAAAATGGTTCGTTACCTCTACCCCAAAGCCACTTCTAATAAGGCTTTGTACAGAAGTTGAGGGTGATTGCTGAGTGTGCTCAGTGACTGACAGGTGCCACCTGAAGCAGATTTGGGCAGAGTCTTCGTGTCACCATTAATACCTTTATGTGGAGCTGCATGTCCTCACCTATTACATTTTATCTGCTCACCTGTAAAGTACTTAGGTCTGCATTTGCCCTTTTAGAAAAGGACCTATTTAATTGGCATTTCCTTAGACTTAAGATCATTGTGGGTATGTATTCCATCTAGTCAGTCAGGTGGGTAGCTTCTTTGTCTAAAACATTTATTTTATAGCAATATTAGTGTACTATGTTAATCCTTAAGAGTAAGGTGAGAGGACACCAGCCAGTCTGAGCATAGACTTGGCCTTATTTTTAAATTCTTTTTGTCCAGTGCTCCCTCCATCAGAGAGAGAGACACACACACATACATTCTCTCTCTCGTCTTGCAACTGATTTCTTCTTTGTAAAAAAAAAAACAAAAATGAATGTAACAGCATTGCTTTCCGTCAGACTTTTGGAGTTTAGCCAGAAGGTGCCCACAACATCTTTACTGTAGTTTAAAACTCTCAGTCTCTAATGGTTTCCGGGGCTTTTAAGGTTTTCATCAGCCTGTTAGTCGATAGTTTTCTCCTGTTCGTCTTGATGCCTTCCACGTACACTGTGTTTCAGGTAAAGCACGCCTAAACTTCAGTCACTATGAAAGTAATGGCTACAAACAGTCTCTGAAACACTTTGAGAAACGTATTCCTGAGAATGTTTGGGGACATGCTGTCCTAGCGAGTCTGTAAGAAGTAATCACTCATGCACAGAAGCCCGTGCATCCCGCAGAGGACTCCCATTGGAGCTCGCTCTCCTGTGGGGTTTTCTAGCCAAGAATAAAATGTGCAGTCAATATTTGGTCTTCTCGGGAGTGAAAAACAGATGACAACTACATCCTTTGTCTGGAAGGGGATATATTTTCCTTTAACATGTACTGCTGAGTTTTACATTTTAAAATATTTCCTGGTCAGAGGAGCACGGCCTTGTCCCTGTATGTTAGTTACCAGGTATGTAGATTGTAAGTCAGTTCTCATCAACTGTGTTCTTCTGCATTGAGATCATTCAAGAATTTCTTATTTGCCATGCTTAAAGACTTGACTATTTACCATGAAATCATCAAATACCTGTTGAGCATCTTGTAATGTGTCAGGCGCTGAGCTAGACTCTGGAGATCAAGACAGGGAACCTCCGTGCTCTTCCCGTGTGCACTGGTTCCTTCAGCCTGCTGCAAAGCTCTTTGTCTTAGTCTGTTTGGGCTGCTGTAACAAAAATACCCTAGACCAGGTGGCTTAAACAACAAACATTTATTTTCTCACAGTCCTGGAGGCTGGAAGTCCAAGATCAGGGTGTCAGTATGATCTGTTTGAGGTGAGGGTCCTCTTCCTGGTGTACACATGGCTGTTTTCTTGCTGTGTCCTCCCACGGTAGGGAGACAGTGCCCTGGTCCTTTCATCCCCTTATAAGGGTACCAGTGCCATCATGGGGCTTCACCCACATGACTTCATCCAGACCCAACTACCTCACCTCCAAGCACCATCACACTGGGATTAGGCCTTTGACATATGAGTTGGGGGACACATTCAGTCCATAGTACTCTTCTTGTGGGACTTCCTTGCCCTGCAGTTCTGGAGCTCTCTCCTTTCTTCTGTGTTGTACCCCTTGTTTCCTGGATCCTATGTCATCATCTTTCCAGATTTATTCCCCAGTTCTAGAGAGAGACATCCTCTTCCTGGGAAATAAGGGGTGTGAGGTAAAATTGAGTCCTTGAATACCTGAAAACATCTCTTCTCTTCTCTTACTTGGTGGATAGTTTGGCTGGGAAGAGAATTCTGCATTAGGAATAACTTTCACTCCTCCCACCTTTGAAGGTATTGGTCTTTATCTCCCAGTAGATTGTCTATGTTCAATGCCACTCAATTTCTGATTATTTGTAAATGGCCTTTTTTCTCCTCTTTGGAAGTTTTTAGATGGTTTTATTTGTGGTGTTCTGAATTTGTACACTTTGTATTGGGCACTTAGGGCTTAATCCAGGCACCTGAGTCTTTTAATTCTGGACCCTTTTTTTTTTTGTTACCCCTTTTTTCCTCGGTGAGGAAGATTGGCCCTGAGCTGTTGCCAATCTTCCTCTTTTTGCTTGAGGAAGATTGTCCCTGAGCTAACATCCATGCCAATCTTCTATTTTGTATGTGGGATGCCGCCACAGCATGGCCTGATGAGCATTGCGTAGATCCGCACCTGGTATCCTAACCTGGGAACCCTGGGCTGCTGAAACTGAGCACACGAACTTAACCACTACACCACCGGGCAGGCCCCTAGCCCCATTGTTTATATTGTTATTTTCTGCATTCTGTGCTTTCTCTTTCTAGAATGAATACTTTTCTGTTGTCCATTTTTCTTTCTGTTTTCTGGGATATTCTTCAACTTTATCTTCAAATCCTACTCTTCTTTTTTGTCTTGCTATTTTATGTTTAATTTCAAGAGCTCTTTTTCTGATTTTCTTTTTTATAGTATTCAGTTTTTGTTGCATGGATGCAGTATCTTCTCTTTGAATACGTTACAGTTTTGTTTTTGTTGTTGCATTTTTCTTCTGTTGGCTGCATTGTTTCTATTTCCACCAAGCTTTTTGTTTCTTTGTTTTGTCTCCATCTTTCCCATTGGAATGAATGAACCCTCTTTCAATTGCCTGAGGGTCCTTGGCTGTTGATTGTCTCTTAAGAGTAAAGCATTGACAAGTTAACTGGAAACTCTGTAGGCAAGATTTTTTTAACTTGTATTTTTACTGTAGTGATCCAGTGTTTTGGCTGATGTTTTTTTGTTGGACTCCAGATCTCTATGGGGCTATTTAGTTGATCCAGAAAAGATGCTTCCAGTCTCCTACTTAGGATTGGAGTGGAGGATGAGTGTTCAGGGAGGCAGTTGAGAGAAGAGGGCTGGCGTTTCTAATGTTTAGACTTTCATTTCCCGCCCTGTTGTCAGCCTTGAACTCATCCCTACTCAGGTGTTCAGATTTCATTTCTGGAGAGATTGAACTTCAGGCTTATGTGCTTATCAGTGAACTAACCCCAGAGGAGTAAGGGAAAAGAGGAAGTTATTTAGGAATAACTACTGCAAATGATGAACATGTTAAGAAACCTCCAGTATGTGCTACTAGCCTAATTGAGTTACAACAATTGGTAGGCAATCCTACGTGAACTGTGTCAACAGCTCCATCATCTAAATGGCAGAGTAACTTGGAGCGTGTCTTTGAAGATGCTGGGCATCCGCCACCCCGCTCCTTCCCCACCCCTGTGGTGGTGGCGGGGGGGAGTGGTCCCCTGGCTGTGTGGGGTGGGAAGGTAGGGATCTCACTGCTCCATATTCCCACTTCCTCCAGTCTCCCTGTGTTCAGCACTGGGCCTCACCTCTGCCTTTTGCAGCACTGGTATGTTTCTTGGGATTTTGAAGAGTAAGTTGTATCACTCTTCAGAGCAGTCTGTTAGATTTTATCTTCTCTCACTCACTGCATTTTCTGAGAATGTGGGGGCATCTCTTGTCCGCTGTGTCTCTTCCCTTTTTTGGTCTTTATGGGTTTATTCCTTTTATATGTGTTTATTCTCTTTTAAGAGATATTTGGGAAGAGAGAATCGTGTGAGTTCTCCCACCCATATTTCAGCCATAGTTTTTGATTTATATTTTAGGAAGACCATTTTTGCTACTGTGTTGAGAATGGAATTGAGGGAAGAACAGAATTCTGCAAGGAGACAGATGGGAGGCTGAGGCATAACCCGAGGGGGTGAGAGAGGAGCAGGGTCTGAGATACCCAGGGGAGGTGGAATTGGCAGCATGAGCTGTCTGCAGGGGGAGAGTAAGGACCACCACCTGTTTCAGATTGTTCTGACCTCATTTTGGAAAGCAACTTGTGAGGCCAAATTGATTGCTCAGTGTGTTTATATTCTTGGAAATGGAGGGACCTTTAAAAAAAAGTCATAGTTCTTCATGCTCATTGTTAAAAATTTGGAAATAAGTAGACAAAATGGAAATAATACGTAATTATAACCATCTGTAAAATCTCTGCCAAAATTATGTAGCCTTCCACCATATAGCGTGCAGTAATAGTTTTACCAGTCACAGAGCACATAGGTTGTTGCTGACTTATTTGCTGTGGTGGGGGCATTGCTGTGACCTCTTCAGTGGCCCTTCTTACACAAGTGGTGTCCTCAGGTGGACACCCTGTCCTCAGATGGCACACCCAGTTATTTGATTCATGTTGTAAAGGCTACCCCTGTTAAAACTGGAAGAATGGCCTCACGAGCATTTCCCTGTTACTGTTGGGGCACTTAAGGGGTGAGGGATAGAGGATGGGAGATGACTGTTTGTTTCAAGTTTTTACCACCTGCAAAAAATTTTCTTCAGTCTTTCTTCAGGGCTTGGAATCTCCAGATGACACTCAGTTGTCACCTTGTCGCCATGCGATTTGTGCCCAGGAATCAGCCCAGCTAGAAGATGAATAGTAGAAATGCTTTGGATAGGCAGTTCTCATTAAATTTCCTTTGTTGTGACCCACAGAAAGAGTGAAATAAAAAGAAAGATAAATTATTATGGTCCTTATGATCGTCATCTAAACCTTGCCACGGGTGTTTATTTTAATGTTGTTTTTCTCAGTTGTCACTATGGCCCGTCCGTCAGGCCTTGGTGGGGTCCAAGCATCAGTTGCTTCATGCCTTCTCTCAGCAAACCCCAGGCTGTTTCCTGCAGGCTGTATCAAGTGCCCGAGTTTTGCTCTCCCCTCATTACAGTAGGTCACAGAAAAGGTATGTGAAGTTCCATGTAACTGAGTGCCACTGTGTGCAGTACGCAGAGAGAAGCCAAGAGCAGACACTGCACACACCTGGGTGAGCACCCCCACATGTGCCCCAGTGCCTCTTAGCACATGGAAAAAGCGGTGCTCTCTCCAAGGTTAGATGCGCTCTGCTCCCTTTTTATTTTAAACTTGACTGCCATTTCTAATTGTAAAGTTTGGAAATTTTTGCATTGGATAATTCGTGTACATATCTCATATGTTGATGACAGAGGATGTGGGAAGCAAAGTCAGAAACAGTGAGGGCATTTCGGAGGTGCTGTAATTCCATGCTAATTCCTAGTCTAAGAACAGACTTCACAGGTGTCCAGCAGAGGAAAGAGCCGAGTTTCAGATTCGTCAGACTCAGGGTTCCATGAGAACTCAGAGAGAGAGTGACTGTGCATAGAGCCTCTGCATGGAACTTGGCCAGCAAGCAGTCCAGACTCCCTGTCTTCTTTTAAGTCATTCTTTGGAAGTATTTCCCTTGTTTTTCTTATTATCTTTATTTATTGGTAGCTTATAGTATTGTATAGAAAAAGAAAATGGGATTTAAAAATGCTAATCTATATTTTTTTGTTTTATGGCAATTATAGTGGCTCAGAAGAAAAAGTCAAAAATATGACTCTCCAAAGACCAATAACTACTCAGTCCAAATCCATATCACCCTTATCAAGAGTTAGTATTTAACAATATGAACAAAAACCAAAACAACCACAAATGAAAGAAATAGGACTAATTTATCAGATAGCAACCTCAAACGTTATTTTTACTAAACATTTTTTGCAAATTTTTATTCTTCATTCCAGAAGACTTTGTAGACATTCATCATCTTGTGGGTTGAATGAACTGGGGAATTAAGTATATTCCCTACCTAACTTGAGGGAACACAGACCCTGTTTGGCTGATGGACCTCAAGCTTATGTTCCCCCCAAACCTGTATCATAGGACAGAGGGAGAGTTGGGTGGAATAACGAGCCGCCTTGCCTTCCCTGCCCTTCAGCTCAGCTGACTTTCTCTGAACCCCCACACGCCGGCTCTGTGTTGGTGCTGGAGACCCGGTGCTGGGCAAGCAGACGCTCTCCTGCCTGCACAGAGGCTGTGGATAGCACACCTGACACAGGAACAAGCAGACATTTAAAGGATTTTCAGAGTGTGTGCTTCCAGCTGCCTTGCAGAACCTTGGTTTCCCCTACAGCATGTCCCTCCACATGGCAGGCCTCCCCTGCATGTGAACCGCTTTCCTTCTCTCTAGCTCCCTAGAAGCAGTATTAATCCTGTGCTCAGGTCGTCCTCCCGCAGTTCTCCTTTTCACTCCATCAGATGCAGTTCATTCCTTAACAAGGGTGGCTGCAGAGTCTGCTGTTCCAGATAGGTGGCAGCTCCCATTGGGTGCCAGTCTTCAGTGAGGGGACTGTGGCTCTCAGGTCCCTGACACAGGCTTGCTGGGACCTGAGGTGCCTTCTCTTCCAGGTATGCTGACTTGGTGCGCTCTGATCTCAGGATTATGCTTTTTCTTTGTGGGGAAACTTTTCCATAATTCTGTTTGCCTGCAGAATTACATTGGCCAACTCTAGTTACTGATGAAGTCTTACTTTTCTTAAGCAGCTTATATATATTAATTCTTCTAATCTCATTGGACTGCCATAGATTGGGCTTTATCCAGGACCTTTTGTGTACTGTGGCTCATTTAGAAAGACTTCTAACATTTACATTTTTTTAGAGTATGCAGGCATGTAAGGAAATACAAGAATGGGGGGACACTCAGTCACATAATGCTAAAATAGCAATCTTCTTTTTCTTGACAGATGCAGCAGCTTTTTTATGAGAATTACGAACAGAACAAAAAGGGGTACATTAGAGATCTCCATAACAGTAAAATTCACCGAGCCATCACACTGCACCCCAACAAAAACCCGCCCTACCAGTACCGGCTCCACAGCTACATGCTCAGTCGCAAAATAGCCGACCTCCGCCACCGCACCATACAGCTGCACCGGGAGATTGTCCTGATGAGCAAATACAGCAATACCGAGGTCCATAAGGAAGACCTCCAGCTGGGAATTCCTCCTTCCTTTATGAGGTTTCAGCCCCGCCAACGAGAGGAGATTCTGGAGTGGGAGTTTCTGACTGGGAAATATTTGTATTCGGCTGCTGATGGCCAGCCCCCTCGAAGAGGGATGGACTCCGCGCAGAGAGAGGCCTTGGATGACATTGTCATGCAGGTCATGGAGATGATCAATGCCAATGCCAAGACCAGAGGGCGCATTATTGATTTTAAGGAGATACAATATGGCTATCGCCGAGTGAATCCCATGTATGGGGCCGAATACATCCTGGACCTGCTGCTTCTGTACAAAAAACACAAGGGGAAGAAGATGACGGTTCCTGTGCGGAGGCATGCGTATTTACAGCAGACCTTCAGCAAGATCCAGTTTGTGGAGCACGAGGAACTGGATGCCAAGGAATTGGCCAACAAAATCAATCAAGAATCTGGATCCTTGTCCTTTCTCTCGAATTCTCTGAAGAAGCTTGTTCCCTTTCAGCTCTCCGGGTCAAAGAATGAGCACAAAGAACCCAAAGAGAAAAAGATAAACATATTGATTCCTTTGTCTGGACGTTTCGACATGTTTGTGAGATTTATGGGAAACTTTGAGAAGACATGTCTCATTCCAAATCAGAATGTCAAGCTTGTTGTTCTGCTTTTCAATTCTGACTCCAACCCTGACAAGGCCAAACAAGTAGAACTCATGAGAGATTATCGCATTAAGTACCCTAAAGCTGACATGCAGATTTTGCCTGTGTCTGGAGAGTTTTCAAGAGCTCTGGCCCTTGAAGTAGGCTCTTCCCAGTTTAATAACGAATCTTTGCTCTTCTTCTGTGACGTTGACCTCGTTTTCACTACAGAATTCCTCCAACGATGTCGAGCAAATACAGTTCTGGGCCAACAAATATATTTTCCAATCATCTTTAGCCAGTACGATCCAAAGATTGTTTATAGTGGGAAAGTTCCCAGTGACAACCATTTTGCCTTTACTCAAAAAACTGGCTTCTGGAGAAACTATGGGTTTGGCATTACTTGTATTTATAAGGGAGATCTTGTCCGAGTAGGTGGCTTTGATGTTTCCATCCAAGGCTGGGGGCTCGAGGATGTGGACCTCTTCAACAAGGTAGTCCAGGCGGGTTTGAAGACGTTTAGGAGCCAAGAAGTAGGAGTAGTCCACATCCACCATCCTGTGTTTTGTGATCCCAATCTTGATCCCAAACAGTACAAAATGTGCTTGGGGTCCAAAGCATCAACCTATGGGTCCACACAGCAGTTGGCTGAAATGTGGCTAGAAAAAAACGACCCAAGTTACAGTAAAAGCAGCAATAATAATGGCTCAGTGAGGACAGCCTAACGTCCAGCTCTGCTGGAAAAGACATTTTTAATTATCTAATTTATTTTTCAAAAATTTTTTGTATGATCAGTTTTTGAAGTCCATACATACAAGGATATATTTTACACGTGATTTTCTTACAAAGGACTCCTTGAAGATTGAGCTTTTTGAACAAAAATGTGATCATGTTTGCCTTTGAACACATTTTATTGCTGAACATTTTGTAGCAGACCTGCTTAACTATGACTTGAAATGTACCTGATGAACAAAACTTTTTATTTTTTATTTTTTTTACATTTTCTTTTCCAACCCCTTTGCTATAGTCCTATGGCAAAAAACATGAACGATCCTGCAAAGTATTATTGTAACAGAACACTGTAACTGGTAAATGTTTTGTTGTAACTGTTAACATGGCACAGATTCTACCTTTTGTCTTTTTTACGACTTTTTTTTTTAAAGCTATTTCATATTCCAATTGTAAACTAAGGAAATGTGATAATAGCTGTATCATCATCTTCAGGAGAGCTTTCCAAAGTGGATTCTTTCCCCCAAACTTGGGCTGCTTGTGGTCATGTAGGTTTTTCAAAGCAGAGGGAACAAGGAAGGCACAGTGAGGTCACGGGTGCTCTTGTGATTCCTGTAGCCTGAACGGACCCGGCATTAAATTCCAGGAAGGCGTTGGCATTTTCTGTCTTCCTGACCCTTCTCTTTAAAGAGTCAAATATTAATCGTTAGAACAGTAAAGAATTATTGTAATAAATCTAATGTGCGTAAGCTACAACAAAAACAAAAACACCACCCTAATGAAAGCATTGGGGGAAATGTGTTTGGTTTGTTCCCTTCATCCTGTCTGTGTTACGTTGGTGGAAATGGTTATTTCATTTTCATTACTGTTTTGTTTTATCCTTTGTATCTGAAATACCTTTAATTTATTTAATATCCATTGGTTAGAGCGCTGCCATTTCTGGAGTACCTATTAGTTGCTAGTATTTATGTGTATCAGGAGTGTGTTTAGTATGTTTTATTTGCAGTAAACTGATCTCCAAAGATTTCCTTTTGAAAACACTTTCCCTCCCTCCTTAATTTTTTACATTCCTTACTGTTTTACTAAATATTAAGTGTTCTTTGACAATTTTGGTGCTCACGTGTGTTGGGGACAAAAGTGAAATGAATCTGACATTACACCAGAAAGTTTGCTTGTTTTAAACTCACAGATCAAATGTGCCTTAATAAATTTTCTTTTTCATTTAGATTTCAAACAGTAATAGACTTGCCATTTTAATATACATCATTGGAGATCTGCTTATTTGTAAATAGCCTGTTGCTCATTTGGAAAAATAAACCAGTGAACAATATTTTTCTATTGTACTTTTCAGATCCATTTTGTCTCATTACTCCTGTTTTAGCTGAAGAATTGTATTATATTTGGAAAGTAAAAAACTTAAACACTGATTCATAAAGTTTCTCAAGTTATTTAAGAGGAATATTGATGTTGACTGCAGTTTGAAAGTGAAATGAAACTCACTTTTCAAGTGCCTCTTCCTCTCTTCTTTGTAGAATGAATTTGTCCTTGGTTTGTTCCTCTTCAGCTTGCTCAGTCTGTGTTCTCTAGAAAAAGGATCTTCAAACCTCATCTGGTCCAAGGTCCAAGCTTCATCTGGCTCCTTGGTGCAAATGCACCTTCCAGGCCCCATAGTGGACCTACTGTGCCCGTTAGAATCTGCATTTTAACAAGTGCCCGCGTGATGCTGTGTGCACGAATGTTCTCAGGGTTTTAGGACAGATCTAGCTGCAGGATAAATTGCATACAGTTGAATCAAAAAAAGTAAGATTTTTGATGCCAAGGTAGCAAGCTCTGTGGATGTGAATTACACTCCCAGGACAGGTATTTACTTTGTAATGACAGTTAAGACCCAGTATAATGACATTGTGCTCACAGTAGGAATTGCTGTCATTCAGCCTAATTGCCATTTACTTTGTGGGAGTGTTTAGTTTTTCCTTGGAGAAAAGCACAGACATTTTTGTTCTTTAGTAAGGAAGAGCACAATATACATCTTGAGGATAAAGTAATTTAAATTCTCTCCCGTTTATCATAATAGTGAACTATGTAGGGATTTGGGAGGGGATGTGAGCAATAGCTTCATGGAGCTTGAATGTCTGTCCCTGATGACTTTGTTCAAATTCCCTTCCCTGCTCGCACTCTTGCTCAGGTCTGTTCCTCTTCCTGATGTCAGAGTTGATGTTCATGAAGGTGCTGCCTTACATTCATCCATGCTCAGTCTCCAGAAATACGGTTGGACTCCTTCATTCCGGGTCCCCTCCTCTGCTAGTGCCATGCCTGGACTCTGTGCCCACTGCCCTCCACGTTCACCCTGCCCCCACCCCCTGGCCACTCCTTGGTCCAGCTGCCAGGGTCCCTCTTCCTAAAGCACCCTTCCAAATCAGCAGCTCCAGTGCCCTCCTGCTGCCCGGAGAGTGGACTCTGTAGGCCACCCTCAGGGAACCTCCTCCAGCCAAACGGCTCTTGAGTTTGTGGGGGCGTCAGTCTCTCTTCTACACATGTTTTCTCTATGGAGCCCTCTTCGCACACCACTCTGCTGGCCGACTGGACTCATCCTCCAGGGGCCGGCTGAAACTCCCCTATTGTCCATTCTGATGTCATCATCCCACATCTTTCCAGTGTGGATACAACTACTGGATTTGATTCTCTGGTCATGTGATGTTGTTTTCCTCACTGGAGGCCGTTGAGGGCCTGGGTCTCTTGTTCCCGGTGGTACCCCAGCATGTTGGGCCCTTGTGTCTGGAATGACGGTGCCCTACACTCCCCCCAGCCGCACCATTAGGCACCATTCTCCACCTCTGTGCTCTTCCCAATGGAATGCCCTTGGCCTGGCCTTCCCACTGAGTCCTACCTGCCACTGCATGGCTGTGACCCTGTGTCCCCCCACACTCATGACCTGGAAATAACTCCTTCCCTTAAACTCTGAATGCTTTCTAGTTAGACCTCTGTATCATTTGTTACTTTATACTTTCTCTTAGCATACATTATTTTAAATACAGAAAGTATTAAGAAAATGAAATGGCTCATAACCCCCAAACCAGATAACTCTTGTTAACAGTATTTAAAAATTAATAATAATATGTGAAGATGATTGAAAGCGGGGAGGGGATCACAGTGCACAAAGGCATGAAATGGAGCCTCCATCCTCCCACCAACTATCCAGCCCTCAGGACCCTCCTGCAAAGAACCACCAGGTTTGTGTGTCCTAGTGGGGAAGGGGGGTGTGAATTGTGTATAGACTATCATGGAAAGCATTTTCATAAATTTTTTTGCACAAATGAGAGAGAACCATTTGCTTGCTTGGGTCCGTGGACCCATGCCAGCCTCTCTCGCTGCAGGAGAGGTGGACCTGGTTCTGTAACAACTTGGTGGACATGAGTCCAGAGGTGGGGGCAGGGCTTCCCGGGCATTGTGGTTGCACATGTGGGACCCTGCCCTGAGTGGGAGCAGGAGGGCCTTGTTTCATGGGGCAGCCATTGATCTGCACCTCACTTCTGGAAGGCAGGATCACTTTCCAGCACTGTTATTCTGAGCCAGCGTGAGACCAGAGCATACACATGGGCCATAGCATTCCAGGACTTTCATGTTTGGAGACAGGCCCATGTGTCACACGTTATAGGTCATGTGACAATCTCTCTTGGCTGCAAAGTAGGCAGACACTGGGAACAAGGGAGGTGCGTTCCATTTCACCGAGTGCTGAGAGTAGAAGAGGGCAGGGTGGTCCTGGTGAACCCACAGAAGGAACTCTGACCCTCTGAAACGTCTTTACCCAGCCTCCCTGAACACCCATCAGCCTAGCAGATCAAGTTCTTGATCTGTGTAGGCAAAGTCTGTCTGCTCCTCCTTCCTGCCCAGACCTCTGACCACATCCTATTTCATGCAGCCCTCCGAGCCTGAGCCCCAACTCGGCGGACGTGTGCTTGCTCTGCTGCGCAGACAGACGCCAGATGCAAGGGACACGGCTAATACCACATGCCTCTGCCCCCAGGAGGCTCAGAACGCTCACACCATTTGTCATGATGTGTGACCGAGCTAATTGACAGTCACATTTCACCTCAATCCTGTGTCCTTGAGGGGTCACCTGGAGGTTTGGGTATCCTCTGCAGCCACCTCCATTCATTAGTGTGTCCATGGAGTAAAATGCATGAGCAAGTGAGCCGCCATCTCCACACCCCATCTCTTACAGACAACAGTGAGGTTAAACGGAACAGTGGGTTCTCCGAGGCATTTCTTGCCTTTCAAGGCTGGTCCTCTTGGAAGGTGACTGCCCTCCAAGAGGACCACTGGACTGGTTGCCAGCAGCTGAGGAGCTCTGCCCTGGCCCCAGACTTCCAAGGTCTCCCGTTGTGCTTTCTTGTCCCTGAGGGAAGTGCCTGCCAGCCCTCCTACACCTGTGCTGGCGCCTGCCCTGGAGGATTAGGCTGCATTACTGCGTCCGAATTGCTGTAATCTCTGCTGTAAAGGAGCTTATGTGCCACAGTGACTGGGGGCCCACGGGGATCTGTCTGCTCAAGTGGCTGCACAGGGCCGTACCTGCCTCAGTGGATCGCACTGTGCTTTCCAAGCCCTGGAAGGATGCCCCCTTCTGTTCCACTTGAAGGAAAAGGCCACTCGCACCACATCTGTTTAGGCTAACTTGTAAATGCAGTGAAAATGTAAATATTACAATGCAATGGATCAAATTACAGCAACTCATTTTGTGTGACTTGCAGTAGGAAAAAGAAAATACTTCTGTCAGTTTTGCTATGCCTCGGGGTTTTGTTTGGTTTTTTTGCAGGGATATGTGTGTGTGGAGCGGGGGATGGGTGTAAAATCTTCAACCGGAAGCCATAGGGCCCCCAGATTAGGGGCTGGCTTGTCATCAATACAGTGAAACCACTTAAATGCCTGTTGTCAGATATTTTTTAATGCTTTTAATTTACCATTATATTCCACTTATAAGGGCCTTCATTTCTACTACAGAGAAAAACAAAATTTTTTCCTTTAAAAAACATTCTAGCTACATTTCCTTCAAAATGGTAAGAGTTGTCAGTTATGCCTGCCTGATTTCTAATGAGAAAATATAAGAAGAGATTGATCAAATCATTTAATGATGCAAAGTAGGCAAGCTCGGGAATCTACTTAAATGGAGCTGATGCACTTGTAATGAATTTCTCTCCATCACAATTAAGTCGGTGATGCCTCTGGGCTGCCACCTTCTCTTTCCTCTTGCTGGTGTGTCACAACTCATCACCCCATGTCAGGCCACAGCTCACCGCCTACCTGGCTTTGTGCTACATACCCATTCCCATTGCAGAAAAGAAAGCACTTCCGGCCAAACCTCAAAGTACCAAACCTCCACAGTATCTTCCTCCTACACCACCGTGTTCCCACTCTGGCAGATTCCTATGGGGTTATTATAATGTATTTATAGTTTGAGGTAATGGTGTACATACAGTTTGGCATCTTGCTCCCCCCACTCCCACTTAAAACATTAATTCTTTAAAGTCGTCTTTAAAGGCTGCCACGTCACCTAGAGTTGGGAATTTCCCTACTGTTGACCATCCTGAGTGTCCCGTTGTTCTGTCTTGAATAATGCCACAGTGGGCATCTTTTGCACATAGATAGCCCTTTTCATACTTGGTCATCAGATAGATTTCCAGAAGTGCTCATCCACCTCTGGGGCTGAGGGACTTTTTATGTTTGACTATTTCTGACATAACACTCAGTTGTTTGGTATTTTACTTGGTCAACATTGACATTTTGTACCTACTAGCAATTTTAATAAAACCTTTTAAAAATAAACCTGAACAGCTAAATGAACTTCGAGAAATACTATGGGAATGTTGCACACAGCATCTTGGTTACATCATCTCTTGAAAACGGCAACTCCACAAACTCAACTCTGTTACTGCAAAACTTGAGTCACTACAAAGTGAGAGAAAAGGCAGACAAATTTATCGATGACTCAGGGGGTGAGGACTGGCAAGTTCCAGACAGATGGCCTGTTTTTGGGAACAAGGTATATTTCCCCACTCCCAGACCACAGACATTCGTCCCAGGAGACTGAAGGGCAGGGGCGAGGGACGGAAGTGGCCAGCTCAAGATAAGAGTGGCTCTTTCCAGACTTCCTGAGGTGGTGAGGGTGCTGGGCGAGTTGTAGACATGACCAGAGGCACCCAGGCATCCCTCTGTGCAGCCAGAAGTGAGTCTGCATTTTCTGGTGGGAAACATGTACATTTGAACACAGATGGGAGTTAATCGTATTATTCAAAGGTGAAACTGTGAACCACCTACCTATGTTCTAGGTAAGTTTTGAGGATTCATTATATATTTTATATACTATCATATATAAAATATATGTTAATTATAATTTATTCTTATTTAGCTTCCCTATTACTTGGAAGCCAAAATGCGTGACTAGATTTGAAGGTGATATTTGGCTGTGGGTAAGTTTAGAGCCCAGGGCTTGGGGACTCTGAACCATCCCTTGTAGCAGGAGCAGGTCATAAAGAGAAGATACAGGGCATCTCATGGTGGAAAAGGGCACCCGGAGACCCCTGTTGGGCCTCAGTGAGCTGGAGATCTCTGAGAGAGGGTCTTGGGCTCAAGGAAAGCCACTGTTAATAATATGTGCCTTCACGACTTTTCACGGGCTAGAGCAGGCTAAAGGTCTGAGGTCGCTCCCCACGCAGTCACTGGGTAATGAGCAGTTTGTTTTATGATTCACAGGCCTTCTTTAAAATTAGATTTGGGGACGGGCCTTTCCTTCTCCCAAAAGGATGTGCCTTCCAGCGAAAACTCACCAGGCCTGGTTTCTCTGAGGTGGATTGTCAGCACAGTCCCTGGCTGGGCCGCGTTCTCAGGAGGATGTGACATTTATGTTCCGCCAGCTTGGCGGGATGGGAAAGCCCTGTCCAGCCCCTGCCGTTGTCCAATGGGTCTGCGGGGAGTTGCCGGGCAGCCTGGGCTGCTGTGCCTGCCCAGGAGCTGGGTCTCGGCTGCCAGGTCTTCCCCGAGCTAGGAGGACACTTGGCTCCCACTTCCCACCTCACTGGGGACCCTCCAGTTAGCTCATGCTCTGCAGTGCTGTGTCACCACCCTCGCCTCCTGGCTGAGGGCCTGACACAGCCCTTGCCCTCAGAGTCACTGCTGCAGCAGCCAGCTGCCCCTTCGTTGCTTTGGGAGGTGAGTTTATCATAGAATCGCTCCGTTTCACCCCAAAGCCCCTCTCCTCTTCCCCCACAGAAGGCACCGTCAGCCGGACTCTGCTTGCCCTAATTCCCGGCTCCGAGTGTTTGCCTTTCTCTTGCCTCCATGGCAGTCATTCCCAAGTTAGAAGGAAAAAATCCACAAACCGCAAGATTTGGGAGAAAATGTGACACATATGGACTTTCATAGGTTTGGCACTAAAATGCTGCAGATTGTCTTAAAATGAATTGTCTAAGAGGATTAGAGTTGCCAACTTTGAAGACTGATGCGCAAATTGAATCCATTTGCAGAGTGTGACACCAGAAACACAGTTTCTACTTGGGACGAGAAATCGCTGTGTTGGGGATCCAAATGGTGAGCAGGTATCCGATCCTGCTGATGTAGGAGCGCTGCCAAGTGCGGCTCCTTAGGCAAGCACGAAAACCAGATACACGCTGTGCGCTGGCTAGATTCCTGTGCACTCTCAGCAAAAAGTCCCTCTGCGTGAGATTTCCCGCTTGAATATGGCTCCAGAATTCACTAAACTGGGCATCCTGAAATAGCCTGGGGCTGGGGACCTAATGAAGGATAGTGATTCTACTGGAGTGTTAAGTGTCTCCCTAAAACCCATTTGCCACACCAATCTGTGGTTGTATAAACCCGGGAGAGTTTGGGGTGAAGGGCAGTGAATAAAAAGACAAAGAACTGGGTTGATTGTGTGGTGTTTGGTTTGGCGCTGTGGAGGGAGAAGGGGCCTCAGTACCAGGCAGACCTGGGTTTGAGTCAGTGGTGGGCTGGAGCTTGTACTGGCTCGTACCAGCTCACAACAGTCGGTTATGCACAGTTCTTCCCAGCTCCAAGTTCTGTGACGTCATGCGGATAGCCTGAAATTGGCCATGGTGGGAGTATTTACACCACAGGAAATGGCAGATGCTTCAAATCGGGCTTTTTTTTTTCTTCTAAGAGTTCGATTTACCAGCACAGCACTGGTTTGGATCAACTCCACAGACGATGGGCTGGGCCCCGTGCCAGTCTGCCTGCCACTGGGACCTCAGACAAATTGCCTGTGCCAGAGCTCAGCTTCCTTCTCTAAAATGGGCACAGTTATGATGACCTCACAAGACTGATGAGAGAATTCTCAGAATCTAGTTCTCCTCCTGTCGCTTTGTTTCAGTTAATGTGTCACCCCCATACCACCTCCCCACCTAGAAATTTCAGTTGCTCAGAACTCCTTCCAGACCCGTATCTGGTGAGTCATCAAATCCCATGAATCTCTCCTGGATAAAGTCACCAGGATGGCCCCCCTCCCGCCCCACCGTCTCCCCACAAAGCTGCATGCACAGGGTAGGCCCTGCCCATTTCCTGCTCCTCCTGTCCAGCCTCTGCATGGCCATCAAACTCTTCTCCCTAAAAGAGACAAACCTCATCTGGACTCTCCTGCTTAGACATGACCCCGGTTCCAGTCTAGACATAGCCAGACTGCCCTAAGGCTCTGCTTGACCCAGCTTCTGCCTGCCTTTCCAGCCTCATCTGAGCTCAGTAACCCCTGCCCTCGTCACTACACCTCTCTACTCAAGAGGAGACAGGAAATCCCTCTGAAAACTCCCAGCTTTGGCCCAGGGGGTATCATGTGCCTGGAATGCCCGCCTCCTCTCCCCTGGGCAAAGGTGCGGATTCTGTGGCAATGTTACCCTCCCAGTGGAGCCATCCTGGGCAACTTAGGCAGAGTTTCATCCTGCCACCTCACCCCATCTCAGGCCCCCTCTCTACGTGCCCGTGTTATTTCTAGCTCCTAGCTGGGGGCTTCTTGTCTCCATCTGCTGGTTGCCTGGTTGCCACTCCAGACTGGATGAGACCAAGGCTCACCTCACCTTTGTGATCCACCAGGGGCCCGGCAGGTCATGGTGTGCAGCCAATCTTAGTTTCTCTTTACTTCTATTCTAGGCTCTTGGCTGTGTTATTTGCCAAGGGAAAATAACAACTAAGATGAAATATTTCTATACAGACAACCTGGGACATTGAGTTTTTAGGTTAAAAACAATCAATTTTTAATGTAAGAACAAGAACCTTACTTCAGAGAAGTGGAATGCCTTCCCTCTTGAATCATGAAACTAACATTTATGGAGCAGTTACTAAGTGCTGGGCACTTTATAGAATTTACTTCACTTACTGTTCCTTTAATCCCTATGAGATCAGGATACTTGACCTCAGTTTACAAGGGAGGAATGGAGCTCAGAGAGCTTAGGTGACATGCCCAAGGTCACAGAGCTAATAAATGGCAGATCCAAAATTCATACCAGGTCAGCCTTTTTCCAAAATCCATGTTGGGGGGGTGGAGAAAAGCAGTCTACTTGTCAGGGAAATTTAAGGTCCTCAGCCTACAGTGCTCACAGACTACCAGGAAGTGGGAGCCCACTGAATGGGGTGTTTTCAGAACCATAGGAGAATGGCAGAATTCATAAATACTTTATCTTTTAATTTTTCTCTGCCCTTTTAAAAGGCTGCTTTTTTTTTTTAAGTTTCCGAAACCATGCAATTCAACATAGATGCAGTAAAAATAGTTTTTCAAAATACACGGTATTCAGAAGAGTTGCAGTTCCAGCAATGGTGGAGTATTTTGTATCAAACTAACCCTCCCGTAGATAGCAATGATAAACTATGGACAAAGTAGCAAAGAAAACACACAAAAAACAAAAAACTATTTGAAGGCACTGGAGAGTGACCAAAATCAGGCAGATACCAGAGGATATTTGACCCTTGAAAGAAGGGATCTGCATATTGCTATAATTATGCATATTATTTATCCAGCTCTTTCCTGGAGGTCACTCTCTAGGCCACAGAACACTGGCAGATTAGGACTCAGAAAGGTCCACTCTTATTGGCTTGCGGTGTTAGAGGATGAAATTTAGAGCTGACAGAGCAAAACTGGAAGTGGAAGAAGGAAATCCCAGGAAGCAGGGAGACATGGAGAGGGGAAGCCCCAAATCTGCATGTCAACTCCCCTCGCAGCCTCAGATACTCCTGAACTGTGCTTGCGTGGGGGAGACTGTAAGGAGCACAGCAGAAAGCAATAGCTGGAAGGCTGGAAAATCTCATCAGCAGCTTTCAGCTGCTTCCCATTGCAGGGGAGTCAGAGTTTGGAGCTAGAATCCCACTAAGTCAGAGGAGCTTCGCAAACACCTTGGGATTTCCATAGAAACCCCAAGCAGGATGCATATTAGGAACAAACACTATGTCTCAGACTTATCCTAAGACAAATGGCAAAATCAAAGCAGACTTCCACTAATAAGTGTGAAAAATAAGCCTCCACAAAATCAAGATGATTATCTAGGAATTTAACAGTCAGGAATTCACAAAAATCAACACTATTCAGAGGAAGATAACAGAATCCAGAGTTTGCACAATAGATCAGTGAGGTCCAAAATTTCCCTCTCAGTTAAGCCTTCTTAGTGCCTTGGGCAGAGTTTTAGTCATGGCTCCCCACTCCCATCCTGGACCCTCTTTGTACTACACCCTGGTAAGTTCTAGCACTTACTAGGGGTTTCTTGTCAAGATCTACTGGTTGTCTGGCTGCCACACCAGACTAATAACTTTTGATTAGTAGACATATGAAGAAACAGGGAAATGTGACCTGTAGTCAAGAGAAAATTCAAGCAATAGAAACAGACCTTGTGATGAGACAGGTGTTCCAATGATCAGATAAGTTCTTTGGAATTATGATAAAATTTTGTATTTTATTATAAAAATATATTATTATAATTAATATATTATATAAAATTTATTATTTTATTATAAAATATTCTATTATAAAAATGTATAAAATTTATTATTTATAAAATGTTATTATAAAAATATTCAAGGAGTGACTACATGGAGAATCTTAATTCAGAAATAGAAAATAGAAAAAGAACTTCATGGATATTCTGAAAAATACAGTATCTGAAATGAAGAATTCACTGGATGGACTTTACAATTGAAAATTGAAAATTGCAAAAAGTTGGGGTTTTTTTTTAAAGATTAAAGAAATTAGCAAAGTTCTACAAGACTGATCAAGAAAAAAAGGGACAAAACACAAATTACCAATATTAGAAACGAAAAAGAGGATATCACTACAGATCCTGCAGCTATTAAAAGAATAATAAGAGAATATTAACTTTATGGCAATAAATGCAATAACAAAGATGAAATGGACACATAACAAAAACACAACTTACCAAAATTGACACAAGATTACACAGATAATCTGAATAGCCCCACATACAATAAGAAATTTAGTTTGTAGTAAAAAATATGACCAGAGAAAAAACTCCAGGCCCAGATGTCTTCACTGGTGAATTATATCAATATTTAGTGAAGAAATGATACTAATCTTACAGAAGCTCTATTAGGAAGTAGAGGAGAAGGGAACACTTCTCAATTTCATTTTTAAGGCCAGCATAACCCCAATACAAAAACCTGGCAAAGATATCACAGAAAAAGACCAATATCACTTATGAACATAGACACAAAAACCCTTTACAAAATATTAGCAAATTGAGTTTAGCAACACATGGTGGTTATGCTGGGAATGTAGGGTTTTTACAGCTTTCAAAAATCCGTCAATAGAATTAATCATATTAATCGAATAAAGTGGAAAATCATATAATCATTTAATATATGCAGAAAAAGCATTTGATAAAATTCAACACTCATCCGTGATATTAACTCAGCAAACTTGGGACGGAGGGGAACTTCTTTAATCTGATAAAGGGTATATATACAAAATTACCCTGAGCACTGACATTATACTCAATAGTGAAGTATTGAACACTTTATCCCATCATTGGAAATAAGGCAAAGATGTCTATTCTCATCACTTCTATTCAGCATTGTACTGGAGGCCTTGTAGAGTGCAGTGTCTGCTGAAATGTTCTGGCCACTGGACTCTGGCTGTGAGCTTCATAGGTCACTATCATGTCCACTACTCCATTGCAAGGCCTGTCTGCACGGGGCACCCTTTCTCGATTTCAGTAGTGCTACTTGCCACATTGAGGAAACATGTGTCCCCTTCTGGGCCTCTTCTGTTTCACTGCTCCAGCACTGCCAGGCACAGGGGTAAATCTGGGGTCTTGCTAATATCCCCAGTCCTACTCAGGATGGGGCCCCCAGTTCCCTCTGCTCTTAGATTCCCAAGAAACCAAGGGTTCAAGAGAGATGGCTTAGAGACAGGAAGCCTGGCCCAGGCCCTGCTCTGCCCCTTGCTTCTCCTCCTCCTCATCTAAGGGATCTTTATTACATCCCATGGGTGTGAGATACTAGCTCTGACTTATCTGTGTCCTTTTGAAATTCAAAAGTCAAGAACTTGACTATTTATCATTAATCATCCCTTGAGGAAATGGATGTCTCATAGGCCAGCTGCCTGAGTGAGGGAACAGTGGGGAACAGGAAATAGTGGGGTGGAGGAAACATTTGTTTTCAAAATGTAATTCTGCCACACTGTTCTGTAATAGGGGACTGCTTAATTAAAACCTGGGGCAGACAGAGAAACAGATCAGTGGGACCAGGCTAGAGAGCTCAGAAACAGGTCTGTGCATAGGTTGATACCAAATGTTACAGAGCAGGCATGTGGATCTGTGGGAGAGGATTGACTTTTCAACAAATGGTGCTGGCACAATTGGGGAGAATTAGGCTCCTTCTTTATACCATATACAAAAACACTACAGGTGGATTAAAGACCTGAATGTGAAAGGCAAGACAATAAAACTTTTAGAAAGTAACATAGAATATCTTCTTGACCTTGGGGTTAGGAAGGGTTTCTTAAACAAGACCCCAAAAATGTACTAACTGTAAAGGCAAAGACTGACAAATTCTTGCACATCAAGAGGGATCATAAAAGGAACAAAAAGACAAGCCTTAGACCAGGAGAAGATGATGATCCCTAGTGTTGATGAGGACATGGAGGAATGAGAACTCATCCACTGTTGATGGGGGTGTATATTGGTATAAACACATTGGAAGCAAGTTTGATGTTATCTAATCAAGTTGATGACACACATCCTTTGTCTTAGGAGCAATTCCGCTCATAAGTATTTACCCAGCAGAAATGCATGGCATGTGCACTAGGATTCATATACAAAAA
The DNA here is from genome assembly GCF_020826845.1 of Diceros bicornis minor. NCBI lineage: Eukaryota > Metazoa > Chordata > Mammalia > Perissodactyla > Rhinocerotidae > Diceros > Diceros bicornis. The sequence goes on from NC_080744.1 coordinate 80,497,810, forward strand.
TGTTAATAATAGCATTGTTCACGGTAGCCAAACACTGGAAACAACCCAAAATTCCACAAACAATAAAAGTGGGTGAATAAATAGAGGTAAGCATATCTTTATACAAGGAATACTATATAGCAACAAAAACTAACTATTGTTACATGCACCAATAGATGAATCCACAAACGAATGAAAGAAGCCAGCAGAAAGACATTACTGTATGTTCCATTTATACAAAATTCAAAAAACAGCCAAACTAAACAATGTTGTCTAGAGATGAACCCAAAGATAGGAAAACTAAGAAAAGCAAGGAAAAAATTATCATAAAAACAGGATGGTGGTTTAACCTGGCAGGGGAAGGGTTTCTGGGGTACAGTAAATGTTCTTTTTCTTTACCTGGGTGTTCATGTTATAATAATTATTATTTAAACTTTGCATATGTTAATGACTTCTTTTATATTAGCTATCTCACAAAAAAATGAGTTAAAAAAAATGAACTGTGGCACTGTATTCCGTATCCATTAAAATTCATCTTCCTGAAGACAATTCTACAACATGGGAAATTGTTCCACATATTAATAAGAATAAAAAGCAAGTTACAAGCCCATATGCACATTATGAGCCCAGCCTAGAGGGGAATGTATGTATTCACAGAGAGAAGATTGAATGGAAAAACCTCCAAAATGTTAACAGTGATTCTTTTCTTTTCTTTTGTATACTCTTAAGTAATTCCCAAATTTTCATGACAAGCGGGTGTTAATTTTTCAGTTTTAAATAATAAACCAATAAATGTATGTAAATTCTCTGCAGAAAGGTCTGAAATAGGACTTACCTAATTATTTCTATCCGTCAAGATCCAGTGTGGGAAATGGAAGCCTCTCAAGGCATTTCCAGGAAAGGCATTTAATAGAGGGGATTAGGTGCCCGCTGTGCTATTGGAAGGCGAGCCAGAGGCTGGACTGATTTGTGGGAGGGCACACCATTGTGGCTTTGATTCAGAGGTCACTGATGTCCAGGCTGCCACTACCACACACACCTCTCACACCCATGAAGCATCTCAAGATGCTGGACTATGTTGAGGTGGGCCATGGACAGCCATGGTCTCATGTCTGCCAGCAGCAGGAGCAGCCACAAGCTGGCCTCTACCTCAGTCCTGCCTTCCAAATCACACAAGAATGCCCCTCATGAGTGAATCTAATTCATGTGCAGAACCCCTGGTGTATGAAAGTCTGTGAATGGAGTTTAGAGCATTGTGGCCCTAGGACACCATCCATGGGGGTTACCTGGAGGATTGGAGGGGAGGTGGCTGAGGGAGCCAGTTAGGGCTGCCAGAATAAAATATTATGGATTGGGTGGCTGAAACAACAGAAATGTATTGTTTCTCAGTTCTGGAGGCTGGAAGTCCAAAATCAAGGTGTCAGCAGAGTTGGTTCCTTCCAAGGGCTGTGAGGGAAGGATTTGTTCTAGACGTCTCTCCCTGGCTTATAGGTGGCCATCTTCTCCCTGTGTCTTCACATGGTCTTCCCTCTACACAGACACAGCGTCTCTCTCTGTGTCCAAATGTCCTCTTTTATTAGGGGCTGCCCTACTCCACTATGACCTCCTCCTAACTAACTACACCTGCAATGACCCCATTTCCAAATAAGGTCACATTCTGAAGGTACTGGAGTTAGGACTCCAACATATGAATTTGGAGGGGACACAATTCAACCCTAAGAGTATTGTTCAAGGCTTTTACAAAAAGTGTGTATGATGGAGGAAAAAAGGGAAGCTAGGATTCTCTGCAGATAAATCCTGGAGACTTGGACAATGTGCTGTGCTGGGAAGGGCCATGTGGAGGCTGTGACCCTCCGGAACTGCCCAAGGCCAGCACCAAGTGCACGGACGTCGACCTTCTGGCCATATTCTTCCAAGTGATCACTTGGTTGACAGCAGGATCCAAGAACTAACATGACACTCATCTGCCCCTGCACCATTGAGGGGTCTTCTGTGTGGCAGAGGGGGACCCCCTGCCCTGTGCCCTCCATTTTTATCCTCCGGTAGAATCCAGCTGCCACCTGGCTGGACTCACCTTGGAAGGGAAGGAGGGAGCCAGTCCCTGGGGCTTGGGGCTCCTGCTCCTCTTTATTATTCTGGGTCTGGCTTTGAGCCTTGGAAAGCGTGGGGAGAGGAGAGAGAGGCCCTGTGAGAAGCCCCTCTCTTGGTCTCACCTGGCAAAGCCCTGGCTTCAGGGCGGGGACACATGCCTGCCTTCCTCCCGGAGCTGCTGCAGTGTCTCCAGACAAGAGCGGCCTCGCTGCTCCAGTGACAGTGGAAATGCTCCTGAGAGGCCAGCCTCGAAGGGCCTGGGCTCTGCTCTGCCTGGCTGGGATTGTCCCTTGAATGAGAAGCAGTCGTCTGTGGCCAGAGGGTCAGCGCAGAGCCCGAGGCTCCCAGGGAGAGTTCTGAGTTTCCCTCTGGGTGGCTGCTGGCCCGGACAGCACAGATGCCTTTGTCCCTCCTGGTGGCTCCGAAACTTGGATTCCATCTCTGGCCAGGTTCCAGAGACGCCGGCTGGTTTTCTGCAGCAGAAGAAGCTGCTCTTTTTGTGTCTGCAGATGGTCCTGTTGGGAGCCACCTCGGTCAGGGGTGGCTCTGGATGAGCAAGCTGGAAGGAGCGGAAGTTCCCCTTCCTTTGAAAGGGGGCTGCTGGCTGGGCTGGAAACGGCCTCGAGGTCAATGGGTTTCTGCCCAGTGCTTCTCTGGAGATCATTCACCCTGTTCTCTCATGACTTGCTCCTCTGTCTTTCTCCCCCTTCCTCCTCTTAGCTGCACAGACAGGATGGCTCCAGAGCCTCTTTCTGCACACCGCCGCATAACCTTCCACTTGTGTTTTTCACGACGCTGTTCTCCAAAACCTTTCATGGCTCCCTATTGCCTAAAGTGATGTTTCTCAAACTGTGGTGTGCCTCAGACTTGTTTGTAGCTCGTAAAAGATCAGCCTCTTCCAGGTCCCATCCTAGACTCAGCAATCAGATCACCAATGGTGGAGCCCGAGGACCAGAATCTTTAACTCACCCCACAGGTGATTTTTTTTAACTTCTGTAACTTAAAAAAAAATATCGGGGTAAAATATACATAACAAATTTTACCATTTTAAGTGTACAGTTCAGCGGAGTTAAGTACTATCATGGACTGAATGTTTGTGTCTCCCCCAGATTCACATGTCGAAGCCCCAACCTCTTTTGTGGTGGTATTTGGAGGTGGGGCCTTGGGCGGTGATCAGGGTTAGATGAGGTCAGGTTGGTGGGGATCTCAGGACGAGATGAGTGCTCTTATGAGAAGAAGAAGAGAGAGCTCTCTCTCTCTAAGCACCCACTGAGGAGAGGCCACGTGAGTGCAGAGCAAAGAAAACGGCCCTCACCAGAACCCGACCAGGCTGGCACCGTGATCTCAGACATCCAGCCTCCAGAACAGTGAGAAAACAAGTGTCTGTTGCTTAAGTCTCCCAGTCTGTGGTATTTTGTTAAAGCAGCCTGAGCTGACTAAAACAAATACATCACCATGATCCATCCCCAGAACTCTTTTCATCTTCCCAAACTGAAACTCTATACCCATCAAACACTAACTCCCCATTCCTCCTACCCCCAGCCTCTTCTACTTTCTGTCTGTGAATCTGACTATTCTAGGACCTCATATAAGTGGAATCATCCAGTACTTGTCCTCTTGTGACTGGCTAGTTTCACTTAGCATAATGTCCTCAAGGTTCATCCATGTTGTAGCATGTGTCAGAATTATCTTCCTTTTTAAGGCTGAATGATATTCCATTGTTTGCATATACTACGTTTTGTCTATCTATTCATTGGTAGATGGACACTTGGTTTTCTTCCATGTTTTAGCTGTTGTGAGTAATACTGCTATGAGCATCAGTGTACAAATATCTCTTCTAGACTCTGCTTTCAATTCTTTTGGGTATATATCCAGAAGTGGAATTGCGGGATCATATGGTAATTCTATTTTTTATTTTGAGGAACTGCCATACTGTTTTCCATAGTGGCTGCACCACTTTATATTCCCACCAACAGTGCACAGTCCAATTTCTCCATGTCCTCACCAATGCTTGTTGTTTTCTGGGTTTTTTTGGGAGTAGCCATTCTAGTGGGTGTGAGGTGATATCTCATTGTAGTTTTGATTTACATTTCCCTGATAATTAGTGATGTTGAGCATTTTTTCATGGACTTATTGCCCATTTATATATCTTTGGAGAAATGTCTATACAAGTCCCTTGCCTATTTTTTAAGTCCGGGTTTTTTTGGTGTTGAGTTGTATCCGCAGGTGATTTTGATGGAAGGCAAAGGGAAAAAACATTGGATTGAGAAGATGAGCCCTTCGTGGGGTGTGCAGGGCCCTCTGTGGTGTGTCCTGACCCACTTTCCATCTTATTTCTTGCTTCTCTCAGCAAGGATGCTTTGCTCTAGCTGGATGTTTCCATCTTCTGACCTTTGTTTATACCTTTCCAACAACTTAGACTATTGCAGCAGAAAGACTTTTTCTTGTCTGTACAAGAGCTACCCTCTTCCATCTCCTACTGATATAGTTCTGGTGGGACTGGGGCCGTAGTGTCCCTCCCCCTCCTGGCCACATGATGACACGTGACCCAGGCTTGTCTGATCCTAGTGCTCCCATCACCATGGTATCAGGGGTTGGCCCAAGGGGTGGACATGAGATTCAAGCCAGTCAGGCCTCTATGTGGCTATTAGAGAAGTGTCTCTTTCTGCTTGGTGTGCCAAGTTGGGATGATATAAGCCTGGGCTACTTGTGACTTCTTCCTTGATAGCACAGCCCACCCGCAGGAAGAAAGAAAAGGTCAACACATAAATATAAGATGAGTAAAGACAAGGAAAGTAAAGACAGAATGTGACTAAGATCGAGAATGATATTATTGTTTGAGTCCCTGGATCCAGCCTAAACTAGATCCTCTCCTGGATATCTGAGGTATGTAAGCCAACAGATTCTCTATTTGCCTCAGCTGGTCTGAATTTGGTTTCTGTCATTGGTAACAGACAAAGTTCTGACTAATGGTCAAATCCCCCCTCCCAGTTCTTTCATCTGTCCCTCCATGCATCCACCCACCTGCCCTTCTGCCTTTCGTCCCCATCCAGCTCAAATCTGTCCTCTTCTTTTCTATGTCTAGGACAAAGAGCTGCTCCGTCTAGAGATCTCCGGTAGTCAGGGGGTGGGGAGATGGCTTTCTAGGTGTTCTGATTTCCAGCTCCCTGCCCATCCTGTCCCTTAAGACCCTCTGTATTATATACTTGCTGTCTGTACCTTGTGTAACAGGGTGATTCCTTACAGAAAAATAATCTTGTGGTGGGGGGTGTGGACTCGCGATGGAGACACGCTGCATCTCCACACCCCTCACCCACACCTTGGGGCAGCCTTGGGCAGAGGCTCAGCCCCAGCTGAGAAACGTTGGGTCTGCAGGGCCTTACGGAGGGAGGGTGTGAAAAGGTGAGTAATTGCGGAAAACATGAGCGGGTGTCTCCTTGTGTGGGTTTTGAGTGTGTGGCTTTTTCCTTTCGCAGCTGTGCTCTCCCTAGAGGGTTTCCCACCCCCCATCCCAGGAAGGGGAAGCCGCCCCCGGGTGTCGGAAAGGGCTGGGCCATTCCCATGGGGAAGCCACTGGTCTTTGTGGTTCAGTCCCTGGGGGGGCCTGCATCCGTGGAACAGGATGGAGGTTGGTGCCTTGGGTCAGGGGTGTTGGGAAATGGCCCGGCCACCCCGAGAGAGGGGAAGGGGTTGGGTGTAGGAGTCCTGCTCAGTGGTGAGACCAGCACCCTGAGCAACCCAGTCCTGAAGAGCGTTCCCTCTGGGGGTGGAGGTGGGGAGACCTACTCCCCACTCTTGAGCAGTGCTGGCTTGTACCTCGGGAATGTGTTCCAGTATGACTTGCTCAAACACAGCTTTTTTAAAGTTTAAAAATTTTTATTTGAAATCAAAGAAATGTTTCTTGCACCCAGGTGTTGCAGAGCAAGTTCTTATGTGCTAACCATTGATGTGTCAGTGGATCACGTGCTATCTCTGTTTTTCTCGTGCTGTTTTGAACGCTTGTTTTGTACTTACCCTGTTAATTGGGGATCTTCATGTCCCATCTCCCCAGTTGTGCTGTGGGTCCTGCTGCTTTGAATTGCCCACGGCGTGTGGAGCCCGGCCTACGAGAAATGCTCCAAGGGTGTGAGATCCATAATAATATGATAGCTAACATTTATGGAGGGTTAGTGCGAGTCAGGCACTGGTTTAAGCACTTTACAAGTATTATTTTATTAATAGTTGGTATTGAGAAAGGTCCCAATTTGGTGACCTATGCAGATGTGCGTGGGCTGGGACTGACCCCACCTGACCCGCTCACCCCTGGGCCAGTGCGTGCATTTCCTCTGTAAGGACGCTGAGCCACCCCTGAGAGTCTGTGAGTTTCTTCCCGATCTTGTTTATACCAGTTGCACTTGTTTTAATAAGGATGTGATCTAATTAAATATTGTGCAAACCAATGAGATCTGAGGGTAATAAGAATGAATCGTTGTTTCTATAAGTTGAATGTTTTGGAAACACTTGAGAAAGATGAACCATTTTGCTCTTGTGGTCAAGTTAGATGCGGGCAAGACAGCTGTGCAAGATCAGGAGACCCAGCTGAGGGGATCCTGCCCCCAAGGTCCTTGCTTCACATGGGTCTTCAAATTCTGGCTCTGCTTTAAAGGAAACCAAGCTGGGAATCGTAGATGCGCCTTATGGATAAGATTTGTGCCAAAAAAGCTGATGCGGAATTCCACTGAGTGGCTCATTCTCAAATAGGAGGCCTTGAACCGACATCCAAGTGTAGTCACTAGGTATGTTTTCATTTAAAAGCTTTAAATTGTAAGAGTGGTTTTATTTCATGATTCCCAGTCTTTTTCAATTAACCAACCCACAGCTGGTCAGGGGGTTTTGGCCGTAGGTATGTATCAGTGTTGAAGAGAGGTCACGCGTCCACCACTGTCTTCCTTCGGAAGATTCCGGAAACATTCCCTGGTTCAGTTCCTGTGTCCTTGTCAAAGACAGGGTCTTTCCTTCACCCCCAGACTCCCAGGTGTCCAGGACGGTTGGGCAGTGGGTCACCTGCAGGCTCAGCTCACAGGAGAGTCCCCCGTCCACCTCCATTCTGTCCCCCTGACGACTCCAGCTGACCTGCACCTCGGCCTTCTCTCTGGTCTCAGGGAGCCTCCACCTCACCTGGCCCTGCACGCACACATCCGAATCTTTCTGTTTCTTGCTCTAGCACCTTCTATGAGACTTTATTGTGAGCTGGGACGGGGAGGCGGCCCTCAGGGCACCAGTAAGTGTCAGAGGGGAGGAAAGTCCACAGAAAACACTCAGATTAAAGCCCCGTGTTTGGATGAATGGATAAACATATCTGGTCTACCCATACAATGGAATATTATTCAGCCTTAAGAAGGAAGGAAATTCTGACACCTGCTACAACATGCATGAACCCTGAGGACATTATGCTGAGTGAAATAAGCCAGTCACAGAAGGGCAAATACTGTGCGACTCCACTTATATGAGGGACCTAGAGTCGTCAAATTGACAGTCAGAAAGTAGAATGCTAGTTGTCAGGGGCTGGGGGAGAGGGATGGGGAGTTAGTATTTAATGGGTGCAGAGTTTCAGTTTGGGGAGATGAAAAAGCTCTGGAGATGGATGGTGGTGATGCTTGCACAACGATGTGAATGTACTTATTGCCACTGAACTGTACACTTAAAAACAGTTAAAATGGTAAATTTTGTGTTATGTATATTTTAACACATGAACACACACGCACACTTTGAGCTGGGTGGTGCCCCTCCGTGCTTCACCTCACTAAGAAGCCCCGAGGTTATTTATCATGAGGGGGATTGTGGACATTTTAATGTTATTCCTTGAGCCTTAATATGTTTTCCCAATTCCCTACAAAGAGCAGTTATTACTTTAATAATTGGAGGGGGGAGAGGAGGGCACTTTAAGAATTTAAAAGGAAATAAAAAGTGAGAGAGTGGGGCATTAATTGCCAAGATCTCATCCTCCTCCTACCCAGGGCCTGGGTCTTGTCCAGGTGGGCAGAGGACGCTGGATGAGGCCCCAAGGTCAGTGGTGGCTGGGAGACCAGGGTGAGGAGCAGTTCCAGCCCGAGGAAGACTGGGACGGCCCTCACTGCGCCTCCAGCCTGCAGAGCCAAGGCCTGGTACCTGATGGAGTTACCGCCAGGAGGGTGGGTCCTCTCCGTCCAGAAAGGAGCGCGGGAACAGCTTTGGTGATGGGATGGGCAGAGAAAATGATGAAGGACACACTACCTGGGGACAGAAAAGATAGAGGCCTCAGCAAAGAGACCAGATCAGGGCCCAGCTGTCCAGTAATCAGCCCTGCCAATGGCCCTTAATTTAAACAAGTAAACAGATAAATTAACAGATGTTACAAATTTTAGAGCACCAACTATGGTCCAGTCACTGAGGAAGGCTGTATGTACAGTATTTTATTTAATCCTCACAGTAATCCTGTGGGTTAAGGATCCCTATTTTAAATAACTTTCCCTGTAAAATACATCCTACAAATAAAGAAGCATGTAAAATATATGTGTACATTTATTGTTTTTAATAAAAAATTAATTACATTAGTTAGGGGGACTGCTGTAACAAGTAGACCCCCAAATACCTAAAGGCTAAAACAGAAAGAAGTTAATTTCCACTCACCAAAGCAGCCCGAGGCCGTCCAGGACAACAGAGGCCGGACGAGGAGGGTGGGCAGCTGTTCTCCACACAGTCACTCAGGGACCCAGGCTGCCAGGGGCTCCACCATCTTCAGCTCATGGCTGCCAAGGTTGCCCTTGGCATTGACACCCAGACAGCTGGAGTGGAATGGTCTCACATGGCAGAATTTTACAGGCCAGGCCCGAGGTCATGACATAACTTCCACTTACATTTTACTGGCAAGAACTCACTCTCATGGCCAAACCTGACTGCAGAAGAGACTGAGAAATGTAATCTAGCTGTGTGCTCAGGACAAAATAAAATGGGCTTTGATGAGGCAGACCCATGAAATTTATCATCCAGATCAGGACCTTACCACCAGTAAAAGGTGTGATTAAGTTATGCCAGGACAGCAGACACAAACTGGGACAGGAACACGTGGTCGCCCTGGTTTTTGTGAGCAAGAGCAAGCAAAGACAAACAAATAAAAATACGTTTTCTTATTTTCTCCATTTTCTACAGAAAAGGAAGGCACACCATATAGCCTGTTCTACACTTTGGTTTTATTTCTCCCGCTTATCAATATATCCTGCGGATCTGCTCGTACTGGGAGTCTGTTTTGGGTGGTTGGTTTTGCTTTACCTCTGTACAGTGGACCTTGATGAATCTTAATCCACTGACTGAGTCCCCACCAATGGACACAAGCTGTTGCAATCTTTTGCTGTTACAAACAACGGTGCAATAAGTTGTTCTGTATAAGCATCATTTTAGGTACATCTTAAAGAGTAGCAGTAAAATGAACAGTTACACGCTTAGCACCCACGTATGTGTGCACCTCAAATTAATTCATTAGGTAGTTTTCCTTATTTTTGTACTTAGTAAATAAGATCAGATTAAAGGTATTCTTTTTAAATTCTGTGACTCTCCCCATTTTTGCTCAAAATGATGTTTTCGAGATTTATCCGTTTAATGAATGCTGGATTCTATTGAATGAACGTACCACATTTAAAAAATAATCTAGTCAACTTTTGAGGGTACTTGCGCCATTGCCAGTGTTCTGGGTTTTGGACAATGAGGTGTGAATATTCTCTGGCTACCAGTGCACTTGTGCACGAGTTTTCCCTGCAGCTTGCACTTCACTGTGGACTTGCTCCGTCATAAGGCCGGTCTGTATCTCCCTCATTAGATGCTGCCAGACTGCCTTTGAGAGTGGTTGTACTGACTCACACCCCCACAGACAGAGGATTCTCGTTGCTCCACATTCTTATCTTGGCTTTCTTTTGCATTTCAGTTTAAGCCTCATTTCCTTTCTTTGTAATTTGAGTTTCCTTGTTTGCAAATGCCTCCGTGTGTCTTGTGCTCATTTTTCCATTGGACTGTTATCTTTTCCGTATTGGATGGAGGAGTTCTTTCTGTACTTTGAATGGTAACTCTTTGTTGGTTATAATTGTTGCAAATACTGTCAGTTTGTAACTTGTCTTTACCCTCTTCATGATGTCTTTGGATAACAGAAGTTCAGAATGTATTGTAGTCAAATGAATCAATCTTTCCCTTAAGACTAACTTTTTCTGTTTCCTGCTTGAGAAACCTTCCTTGGCTGAGGTCCCAATTCCCACTTTACACGGAAGCAGACGGTGGTTCAGATGTTTAGGTAACGTGCTCAAGGCCAAGGATTGGCGCCCAGTTTCCTACCCAGTCTGCTCCTCCTGAGGAGCTGCCAGCACAAGCCCAGCCTCCCAAGGCCTGAGTGAGCCAGGGAGATGCCTGCCTTTTCCAGACCTGCCAGGAATACCCTGGGCTCTGACGCTGTCCTGGACTCCCTAAGGCCCCCTCTGCTGACCACCGTGGCAGTCTCCCCACCCTCATGTACCATCATCGGCTCCTCCTTCAGGCCTGGAATTTTATTTTTCTGTGTAATGTGTGTCCCCATAGGACGACTGGCCTGTATTCCTTGAGCAACCAAGCATCTGACTTCTCCTTTGGGATGTTAGTGCCTCTGCCCGCCTTGGGGAGAGTGGCTGGAGATTGCTCCTGAGAGTGTGTCTGTGACGTCACTGCCACGTAGCGACTTCCAGGGGTAGCTCTCTCTGGAGGTGGGCTCTCAGGGCAGGGCCTTCAGGAAAATGTGGATTCATCAGGAAGGGTGTTTAGCATGACTCTGGCTCTGATGACAACGACAATGGTGATGATGATGGTGTTTGTTGTTGTTTGGATTCCACAAGGGCTGAGAGGAAAAACAAGGTTTTGGACACAAGGAGGAAGGCTGGGAAGAAGTTTAGGGCATTTCCTTGTCTCTCCATCTGCCAAGAGGAGCCACTCCTGGGGGCTTTCATCCCTGCTTCTGGAGGACAGGCAGTAAACCCAATGGCCTCATTAAAGGAAGGGAGAGACAGAAAGAAAAAAAGAAGGAAAGGAGAGTGGGAGGAGAACCACTTGCAATCCCAGCATCCCAACATCTGACCTCCTTCTGGCTCACGTGCAGGCACATGTCATGCCAGCTAGTACTCATGCCGTTTTGTGTTCTTTTATTGCTTATTATATATTTGTCCTTTAGAAACAGACATAATTTTTTTTTTTTTTTCGCTGTGGAAGGTTCACCCTGAGCTAACATCTGTGCCAATCTTCCTCTATTTTTGTATGTGAGTCACTGCCCCAGCATGGCCACCGACAAGTGGTGTAGGTCCACGCTCAGGATCCAAACCCAGGCTGCTGAAGTGGAGTGCGCTGAACTTAACCACTAGGCCATGGGGCCAGCCCGAAACAGATGTAATTTTTAACAGCCATACAGGACACCATTGAGTTGATAGCCATGCACTAATATAGCCATCTTTCCAGGGCTGGACATGAGGCATTTCCAGGGTCCACTTAGATGTTTCACTCAAACCCTGCAGTGGATAACTTTAACTATTACTTTTTTTTCCTTCATTTCAATTATTTTCTGAAGCTACATTCTCGCAGAAATGGGATTTCTGGGTAAAAGGGAATAGCTATTTTTACAGCCTTTTAAAGATAGTGGCAAATTTCTCTTCAAAGATGCTGTGCTAATTTGCAAAACCCAAAAGAGATTTCTTGTAATTTTTAAAGATAGAAGGGGGCAGGAAAAGCTCACCAGAATGTCTCTCCAGTACCTTGGAGGGCTCTGGCCTCAGTGTTTCTGGAAGGGTCTAATCAGCAGCTCTATTTTTGTGGGGCCAGGCTGGAGCAGTCGGGACGCTTTGTGGCTATCTGGACTGATAAGGTTATGTGGGGACTGTTTCTGGCCAGTTTAAGTGCCTGTCGTGCAGGACATGGGTCTGAGGACAGTGCTCTCCACTTCAGCAGGGGGTGGTGGGGCTCTAACTGTGCCAGACCCTGTCTCCACCCTCCTGGAGCTTGCACTGAGGGGGCTGCCTACCAGGGTCAGGCAGCCTTGCTTACCCCGTGCCCTTGTGTTGGCCTCTCAGGAGGTCAGGCCTGAGTGACTATAGCCAGGCCCAAGGGTGGCCGGGCCCTGGAGGTCAGAGATGCTGCACCCATCTCAGGCAGAGCACGGCCCTCAGGGAAACAACAGGCAGGTCCAGTCAGCATCAAAGCCCAGAGGGCAGATAAGAGGTGTAGGTTGGTACCCACCCCCACCAGCCAGAACATTTCTCCGTGTGGGCTGGGCCTTCCCAGGGACACACAGGGCCCCATGGCTCGGGGATGAGGGATATGTGTCCCCACACCGGCCGGGCCACAGGCCCACAGGCAACCTCAGCAGAGGCAGCTGACATTTTTGCAGGTGCCTGGCCGGAACTCACGCCCTCTCTTTTGGCCACCCCAGAGGAAGGCCAAGGCCTCAGCAGGGGCGTGCCCGGGACGTGACAATGGGCACAGTTCACTTCTTCTCGGGGAGCAGGACGGGAGGTTGTGTGGGGTCAGGAACCCAAAAGGGCCTGTGTCTGATCGCTCAGAACAAAATGTCAGACAAAACAAAAACCACTTCCTGGGAGGGCAGTGCCTGGGATGGGAGAGCCCGGCTGCCCGCCTCCAGGCCTGCCACCACTCACGTGGGCTTTTGGGGCTCCCAGGCTCGGCAGGGTTCAGGATGCTTTCCCCCAGAACTGCCTCAGCCACGCAGTCTCACAGGCTCCTCCACCCCTCTGCAGCATCATCATCATCGTTATCATCATCAACAACAACAACAGCAATAAAAATAATAACATGGCAATAGCTGATACTTACACAGGGTTCCTCACGTGCCAGCCACTGTTCTATGTGCTTTACGCAGTATGACTATGTGTTAGGTGCTACTCTCATTATCCCCATTTTACAGATGAGGAAACTGAAGCACAGAGAGGTTGAGAAACTTGCCCCAGGTCACACAGCCAGTGGGTAGTGGAATTGGGAATGAAACGGAGGCCGTCTGACTCCAGAGTCCCTTAGTTCACTCACCTCACTGTACAGCCCGTCAGTACTGAGAGATGACAAATCTCACAGTCCTCTCCTATAGACTGTCACAGGTGCCAGCACTGGAGCTGGGGGAAGTGTGGGGGCTCCACGTACTGACCTGGGCCTGCATCCCAGCACTGCCACTTACCCTCCAGGCAATGTGGCTGATTCCTCTGTTTCTGTTAGGCTCAGGTACTTCATCTATAAAGTGGGGGCATAATCCCCACTTCACAGGGGGGCTACGAAGATGAAATGAGATGACCTCCATGCATGTGTGCAGCTCTGTAGCCCCCTGGCAGTGTGGGACATCCAGGAAGGGTGAGCTCCCATCCCCAGTCCTCTTCCTTCCCATTTGTCCCCTAAGTGTCCTGGGTGCAGGGGCAGCATCAGCAAACAGTGACCATTCTACACGTCCTGCCTCACGAGGCTCTTAGAAGAGGCAAATGGACCCAACAACATAAGACTCGGGTGCACAAGGCCGCACTCTGTGTCTGGCCTCTAAAGAGCCGTGAAACTACGGGGAAAAATAATGCTTTCCCAACGCTTTCCTGCCCACCCAAGGGAGCTGTGGTTCAGCTGTCTGATGTCCTGCTCTGGGTTCCATGGTTTCATCAGATGGCCCTGGGGACTAGCCAGTCTGCAAGCCCAGGGCACATGCCCCCAGTCGGTAATCAGTTTCCCCTTCACATTCATCTCTGAATTCCAAAAAGGGACGTCCGGGAACTTACTCATCTTCTTGACCTCCCTATTCTATGGGAAAGTCAGCCCGCCTGGCCAAAGCAATAGCGAAATATTTATGAGCACCATAAAAATTTAATGCTGATTTAGAGTTCAGTTTTATTTTTTGACTCCACTTAAATAGATTGGGAGAATCGCAAGTGTATAGCTCATTGCACCGTGAATATCACTGATGACGCTGCTACTGTTCCAGATAATGGATGGTATTAGAAAATGCTTGGCAAGGCCATCAATTTCACTGGGCTGCAGTCTTCCTTCCCCTCCTTGTCCTCTTTCCTTCTAGGTTCCCATAGTGCTGCATGCTCCTCTCCTAGTGCTTCCTGCCTTTCTCCTTTGAGAGTGGGGTCATGTCTGGGTTTCTTTGCAAGCCTGCTCTCCCACTCACCACCATTTCACATCTTTCCTCTCTCTCCTAACCCCCCACATCTCTCTGGCTCTCTCACATTGGTTGATGACATCTCTTCACACCACATAGTCACAAGATGGCTGCTGCATCACCAGCATCACATCTCCTTTCTGGGTAGGAAGAGGAGGAAGGAGAGAAAGGCAAAGGAACAAAGGTGGTCTTTCTTCCAGCAAAGTTTTGACTTTTTATTTAGAAAGCATTCTTCTCCCCTGAACTTTTCACCTACGTTTCATTGGCCAGACCTCTCTACTTGAGAAGATGAGTATTTTAGAAGGGCACATTTATACCCCCTCCCAAACCAGGGCTCTGTTAGTAAAGAAGAAAGGGAGAATGGATACTGGAGAGGCAGCTAGCAGTAAACTTCCACACAGCTTGCTATCCAACACTCATTCACACCCTTCCCTCACACACAGAAAACATCACTGTCTCCCAAGGCAGACAGCCAGAATCTCATCATGCTGCACCCAGGGCAGGCTTCTCCATAAGGCTCCCTGTGGTCTTGTGACCTTTAAACTGCAAGGCAAGTTATCTGCTCCAACATTCTCAGGATCAGCGGTGGGTTAGAAATAGGAAGACTGCAATCCCAGCTTCCATTAGAAAAAGGAAGACTGGGAAGCCGGCGGCTGTCAGTGGTGCGGGCAGCTCAAGTCCTGCTCCGCGAGGACGCCCTGCTCCTTGGGTGGTCATCTGGCACCCTGCTCTGTTCCTGGGAGGATCTGCCATAGCCATTTCCCCCTGTGGACTCTGTTCTGCCCTCCAGAGGGTCCTCCTTGTCCATTACTCTCTATGGCCATACCTGAGGTGGATCTTAGAGGGCGTGCCATCCTGGGGGCCACATGGCTTCCTGTTGATGTGAGTTTGGGGTCCTGGGGGTTGCATCAGGAATTGGCTGTTACCTACCAGCCTTGGATTAATTTGGATAATACATTTTACTAAAAAACTTGGGTTGGCTTCTGGCCTTTTTGGGGATCAGGGGGGTGGGGGGGAATCAGTTCCATTTGAGAGTAACCATAGCCAAAGATCTCCTCTAGCCTAAGCCTTACACATGACAGTTCCAATGATTTACCTACTGGCCTCTGTGCTTTGCCTTCACCTAACGGAATGGTTACTGCATGGGGGTGATTTAAAACAATGGCCTCAGTAGGAGATGCCCCCTTTATATGCTTTTTTCTGAGGGCCTCTCTGTTAGATGGAATTCTTAAGAGAAGGTTCTGGAGAAAGACCTGTGTCCCAATTTTATCTGCTGCTATGGCTGTCATTTGCAGGCAAGAACCTGCTTCAGTCTGGGGTAAAGAAACTCTGTGTATATCTCCGTGTGTGTGTGTGTATTTATTCCTGCAAGACTCCAAATTCTGGGACTTTCAATCCATTCAGATTGCAGGCCACCAGGAGAGGGTGCTTCTTTCAACGCTGTCATATTCCCTTCTGTCATTGCTTGACATCTGGCTCTCTGGTCTCAATCTATTCCTCTCTTGTAGAACATTGCCCAAAGTAGCCAATAACAGCCCCAATCAGGATTTTTTCTAACATTTCCCCAAGTCTGCAGCCTCAGTTGGCATTTGGTCTGTGTCCCACCATGTAGCAGGTGACAGGCCAAACGTTTTGCCACAGCATAGCTGGCGTCACCAACATTCCATCCTGCAAAGTTGCAGTTCTCCATATCTGCCCCTCCCTCTTTCCTCAGCTCATTACTGCAGCTCTCCATTGCCAGCTACCAGATTTTGGCTCAGTTAGGAGTGCATTTGGCTGCAAGAAAACCTGATTAATGGGGAGGGATTTCTTGGTCTCACACAACAGGAAGTCTGGGGCCATCCAGGGCTGGCCCAGCATCCAGAGGTGTCAGGGCACTCAGGCTCTTCCTTGCTTTCTGTTCTGTCTAAATCAGGCGTGGTTTGTGCCACAGAAGCTAAGTCAAGATAATTTAAACAAAACAGGAGTGTATTAAAAGGAATTTGGGGGAAGGCTGGAATAGCAGACTTTAAACTAAGCCCCAAAGATGAACTCTCTAAACTGTAACACCACAGGACCAGCTGAGAGGAAATCACTGGCATTGTCCCATGGAAAACTAGATGCTACAGTGTGTCTGCTGCCTGGAGCAATTAGCACTGCTGCCACCACCAGTGTCCCTTTGGTGCTTGGAGCTCAACCACTGCTGACCTCTGGAGCCTCCTTCTGGATTGACATCTTCAGAGGTTGAATCTGATTGGTAGAGCCAGGTCATATGCCTGTGCCCTGGCTGCAAAGGAGTCTGGGAAAAAGAGTTCACATTTCATGAGGTTGAATCTGATTGGTGGAGCCAGGTCACATACTTGTGCCCTGGCTGCAAAGGAGACCAGGAAACCAGGAAGTTTTCTCCATTCTACCTCAGGGACACAGGACTCTCAAGGTGGGAAATGTACCACTCTCTCCTGGTCTCCTTCCTCCTCCTCTGGCTGCTTCTCTGTCTTCTCAACTTGCGCTTCTTTTTCCTCCTGACTGCTAAATCTGAGGGTCCTGCTCCGTCTCGGTGATTTCATCTAAAAATAGATGGCCTCACATTTCTATCTCTATGTCAGCTCTCTCTTCTGAATTCTAGCACCCTTACATTGCTTGTATTTGGTTGTTCCACAGGCATCTCCAACTTTATATGGCCAACACAGAACTCCTGGTTTCCCTCTCTAATTTATCCACCCACTTCAATCAGTGTACCCCATCTCAGTGACTGGGACCACCATTTTAAAGCCAGCAGTGTATGAGACATCTTTGATTCTCCTTTTTCCCTTCCAACCTCATAGCCAATCCAGCAGCAAGTTACGTTGGGTCCTGTAGTCAATATATATCTCAATTCTCCTCACTTCTCCCTATCTTATACCATCACTGCCATCCAAGTAACCATCAGTTTTCACCTGTATTGCTCCAAAGACCTCCTAACTGGTATCTGCCTTCACTTCTGTTTCTTCTAGTCTATTCTCCACACAGCAACAGAAGAGTGGTATTCCTCAAGCATAAATGTTAGCATATGGCTCCTCTGCTTCAAACCTTCCAATAGTTTCCCATTTAACTAAGAATAAAATCCACACTCTTCTATGGCTTACGTGGCCCATGCCCTCTGCTCCTGTCTCTCTCACTATGCTTCAGCTGCCTTAGGCTTTCAGGGGATTGAGCATGGCAGCCTCTTTCTTGCCTCAGGGCATTTGCACATACTACTCCCTGTCTGTAGTGTTTTTCCTTGCACTCTTCCCAGGACTGGCTCATTCTCCATCCTTCCAATCTCAGTTTAAATGTCATGCTGTTGAAGAGTCCTCTGGTTGCACAGTATTATCATCGTCATCAGTTGAACACATTGATTTGTAAGCATTTTATTTATTCGACTATTTCCTTGTCTGCTCCTCAACTTGAATACCAGGCCCATGAGGGCAGAGACCATGCTCGTCTTATTCACTGACTAGCAGAGTACCTGGAAGAGTAGGCACTCCATAAATAAATGTTGTTTGAATAATCTTTCTGTCGATCTCTCAAACAGAGCCCAGCACCTCGTGCTCCAGAAATTTCTGTTGACTCATCTGGCTTGAATGCTTGGGCAAATGTTGCCTATAGGATATGTGCTTGTGGGGGAGAAATGGTTTTGCAAACCCTGTGGCCCCCTGATCTCTCGAGCTGCATTTACAACTAATCGATCTACTCTTGAACCTTTTAATAAGCAGCAGTGAACTGCAGCCAACCAGCTCGCCCTCAGGTGTGCACAGGCCCTGTCTGCTGCCTGCCGTGAACTGAGGCTCCAAGGCTGTTTGCAAGGTTGTGAAAGGCGGCTCCCCGGAGGCCCCAGACCCCCTGGCTGTCTGGCACACTGACGTGTATCATGCAAATGCTCCACAGGCTCAGGCGCAGTGTGTGGGGGAGCAGATCTCCCAGGCAGGTCAGAGGTGTTTTGATTGATGACGTGTTGCCCTTTCCCTTTGAGTACAAGCCGGAGCCCAAGGACAAGATGGTTCTGTGCAGGCTTGTGAAGTTATAGGAATGATCCTATGCACCTCAGATCTCTACAGCATCAGAGTATGTGAGAGTAGAAAAGGAACACATTGTAACCCTTTGTAGCATTGAGTATGTCCCAGCCCCCGTCTAGGCCTTTATTCACATCATCTTCAATTCTCACACAACTCTGCCAGGCGGATGGCTCTGCATTTTACAGACAGGGCCCCTGAAGCTCTGAGCAGCCCCGCAGCTCCAGAGTGAAAGAGCTGGGACTGTGGCCAGGCCCTGAGAGCGTCCTTTCCAACTCCTCTGAAAGGAGGCTGGAGCCACAAAGGCAGCCTTGGCCAGGTTCTTCTGCAGGTGAGCTCACACTTTGGGGGTTTCTGGGCTTGTTCCTCTTGTGGGGGCGGAGACTTGGTAGCCTGGGAACATGGGGCCATAGGGAAGACAGGTGGGGGACTGGCCTGGGCCCCGCCTTGGCTGAGTGGCCTGGCCAGAGCAGGACCTAGGGGGTCGCTCAGCCTCCCACAAGCCTCCCTCAGGGTGTTTGGCCAGTACCAGCATGTGGATTGACAGCCTCAGCCCACCTTGGGAAGACTTCCAGAGGAGGAGAGGCCTGGGAGGGCTCTTCAGCGCTCACCAGCATTACATTTACCATGTCTCCATGGGGCATTCTCTCCTCATCTATCAGAGCACGTATCACACCACTATGCCAGTAGTTGTTGTTGTTGTTATTATTATTATTATTCTTAGTCTGCTAGTTGTTGTCACATTGAGGTGGGAGACTGTGGCTCCTTCTCTTTTTTGTGCTCACAATGCTTGAAAGGCAGGAGTATAGTATGGATGGATGGATGGATGGATGGATGGATGAGTGGATGGGTAGGTGGATGGATGGATGGATGAGTAGATGGATG
Organism: Diceros bicornis minor; assembly: GCF_020826845.1. Lineage (NCBI taxonomy): Eukaryota > Metazoa > Chordata > Mammalia > Perissodactyla > Rhinocerotidae > Diceros > Diceros bicornis. The sequence goes on from NC_080744.1 coordinate 80,516,944, forward strand.
GGTAGATGGGTGGGTGGATAGGTGGATGAATGTATGGATGGGTGGATGGGTGGGTAGATGGGTGGATGGATGGGTGGATGAGTGGATGGATGGGTGGATGGATAGGTGGATGGGTGGATGGATGGTTGATGGGTGGGTGAATGGGTGGATGCGTGGATGGGTGGGTGGGTGGGTGGATGGGTGGATGAATGTATGGATGAGTGGATGCATGGGTGGATGGATGGGTGGATGGGTGGGTGCATGGATGGGTGGATGAATGTATGGATGGGTGGATGGGTGGATGAGTGGATGGATGGGTTGATGGGTGGGTAGATGAGGAAGTTGAGGATAGAAAGGGGATTTGCCTCCGGTTGCCCAGTCAGATAACACAGAGGCCGACAGCACTCCCGTCCTCCTCACTCTAAGTTCCCTGTCTTCATCCTTGTCTCCGTTGGTCTCTTCTCCCACAGTGGGGGCACAAGACTTAGCTGGCCTTTGGGCCCTGGCATTGGCAGAGTCTCCATCCCATTGGTTGGCACTATAGGCCGAGGGTGTGGCTCTGGTCACCAGAAGTAGGAATTGTGGTCAAGGAAGAAGCAGGGTCACTGAACGGGGCCCACTGCCATATTCCCCCACGGGAGCTGTGGACTCTGGCCCTTCATCCCTCTGGGGCAGTGCTGCCAATAGAACTTTCTGCTATGATGGAATGTTCTATGTCTGTGCTGTCCAGTATGGTAGTCACTAGCTCCATGTGGCTATCGAACACTTGAAAAGTGTCTAGTGTAACAGAGGAGTTGACTTTCAAAATTTATTTAATTTCGGTTAATTTAAGTTTATATTTCAACAGCCACAGCTGAGTAGTGGCTACCATTTGGGGCAGCACAGCTCTGGTGGGCTGGGCTAGCTCTTGTTTGTCGAACAGCCTCATCTAAGGGAGGGTTCTGGGACAGAGAGGCCTCTGACTCCTAAACCTAAGAACCCTGAGTGAATCTGGGGGAGTGATGTCGTTAGAGCAGAGATGTTGGCAGAGAGCCCTGGGGGCCCCGGGTGTCCTCCACTGTCTTGTAGGGGCAGGAGTCTTGCAGGGCTGGCTTGGAGCATCTCCTGCCTGGATGTGCTGTGTCCCAGATTGCCGGTCACCTACCCATGTCCCTTCACCACCTCCCAGAACTCCTGACTGAGCTGGCACGTGGCCTCCTGAAATAAGACCACATGTCTCAGCTTCCCTGGCACCTGGGTGTGGCCAAGTGAGTGTGTTCTGGCCAGAAGGATGAAAGCAGAAGTGGTGTGAGGCAGTGATTGGGGAACATCCTGAAACACGGCTGTGGAATGGCCTTGGCTCTCCTTCCCCCTTCCTCCATCATGCTGCTTGGAGCGTGGTCGCGATGCCTAGCACTCCATCTCTAGTCATGAGGACCGGGGACAGCCTGGGGGCAGCCAGGGGACGGTGGAGGGGAAAGCTGGAGGTGGCCTGGGCCCCATGTTTAAGCATAACTAGCTCACCTGCCCTGGTGAGAAATCCTGAAGGACAAGTCTTCCCAGGCCCAACTCTCTTCTGTCATCTCCCCGACTCTGCAGGCTCCGGCCGTTCTCCAGCACGCGTTCTCCAGCATGCGGTCTCCAGTCTTGGCTGGGGCGGAGGGGCTCAGACAGGGGCCACTGCTCCTTCCCGCCGTCCCCTCCTCCCGCCCTCCTGGACAAACTGCATCTCCTCCAGTGGGAGCACTGGCTCTCCATGCTTCTTTCTTGCTCTGCTGTTTAAGGTCTAATCCTTGTCCTCTGGGCCTTTCAGGACCAAAAGGAAAACCCCAAACCTGAAACCTTCTCTTTCGAGAAGCCTGGCTCTTGCAGTGTTAAGCCTTGGCTCCTACCATCCTTTCTCTTCCCTGAGTATCAGCAGCCTGTGGTGGGAGTCAAAAGCCTACATGTGTGGGCTCTGTTCTCCACTGTGTGGCCCCCACCCTGAGGACAGCCTGTCTAAAATAAGCCCCTGCCTGAATGGGCTAAGGGAGGGGGTAACATAAAGTACAAAAAACCTTTTGGTTAATACGTCAAAATATTATCCTGGTGCAAACAGAAATAGCTCCCTGTGAAATGAAAACAAACCTTTTCTTTATTCTGTTAATGGGTAGACCTTTTTTGTCCTGAAAGGTTTTTGGATCCCATGAGGGACAGGTGGGAAGGGCAGTGTGGAGGGGTGAGGTGAGCCCATCTCAAAGGTGGTAGCCCTCCTGAGGTCTTTTGGGGCCCATTTCTCAAAGCAGATGCCAGCCTGAGTCAGGCCCCTAACACACACACACGCACACACATAGACACTGACACACACACAGACACATACACACACACATACACACAAACGTGCACACACGCGCATACACTCTGCCCACCACCACTCTGGCTGGCTTGATGTTTTCACTCCTTGCCTCTCAACTCTGTTGAAGAATAACATTTCCATTTGTACCTTGGTAGGCCCTGGAGACTACAGGGCTTACAAGGGAAAAGGAAACACATGGGTTTCTTCATTGGCAACCATGAGTTCAATGTATTGCAGCCATAAAGGCCCTCTGTGCTCCAGCAAAAGCTGGGGGTTCTACATCTAGCCCAAGGAGCCCCCTGGGGCTCTTGAAGGTTGCAGGGGGTGATGTATTTTTTTCCTAGAGCCGTGGGTAGGCAGGGGGCTGGGGCTGCCAGATTGTGACACCTGTTTGTGAAGTAGTGCCCAGACCTAGATAGTCCCCAAAGTCTGTGTAAGTCCCCAGGCTCCTCCCCATGCAGGGTAGCCCCTCCCTCCAACCTCAGGACCCAGGCACGTCAGGGTTATGTCTGTCACATCAGTGGCATCTGCTTTTAGGAACATCTGAACACTTAAATTGAACTCCTCAGATAGGTTGTACTTAAGAGAGATCTAAATCTTGACATTTAGGAATGAATGGTGGAATTTTAGTCACCAGCTAGTGGGTGGGCAGTTCTTTTTCTGTGTCTGGCCTTTTCTAGTGCCCTTGAAATGACTCATCGCCTGGGCTTAAGGCCCTGACACAAAAGTGAGACCAAGAATATGAAAAAGACCCTGGCTAGGCCCCCTTTGGGAGCACCATGGGCCAGATGCCTAGAATTGACCCACCTGGAAACCTCTCCCCCACCCACAGAGCCTGAGCCAAGAGTCAGGCGTTTTGTCCCCACTCTGCCCTGGCTGCCTGTGGGAACTGGCTGATCCCCAGCCCCTCTCTGTTGTCAGATCCCCTTCTGTAAAGGGAAGTGGGTCACCTCCGTGGCAGTGAGCACACCAAGAGCCAGATCCTGGGGTCTAAATCCCGTCCCCATGCCGAGGACCCACAGCTCTTTGAGAGACTGGCTGGTTCTAGGTCTGGGGCTGGGATAGCATGAGATGGACCTGGGACATCTGGTGCCGGAAAGAAGGAAGTGCTCAAAGATTTCTGGGGTGGTTAAAGCACCAAAAAGCATAATGACTGTAACTGAGCACAAAGAATAATACATACGAATCCATGGGCCCATTGTGATCATCAAAAATAGAAAAAAACAAGGAAGGAAAGAAGCAAGAAAGGAAGAGGAGAGAGAGAGAAGCCCGTTTCCCATCACTAGCGGTGAGCATGGCACCTCTCTAGGAGAAGCACTTGTTCATCCCAGGGGACGAGGAAACTCTTCTCCACGGAAGAATGTTGGCTAATGTGGAAAGAAGGAGAGGAGCAGAAAGTGTCTGCTCTGCAACCCTCAGTGAGTAACTGATTCAGGCCAGGACCACTGGTGGACGCTAAAACTGTTTAGTGAGAGGTTACCAGGCCTGGGATAGTCACAGAGCCCCGAAGTATCACCCGGCAGTAACTTGGCAATTACTAAAGTAAAAAAGCCCTCATGGGGGATTCCAGTGCTCTTTGAGCTGGAGCCCTCACCCCTGCAACCCTGCTTCCCTTCTGGGAAGGGCTACCATGGGCGAGGGTCTCTGCCCCAGCCTTCTGAGCCCCTCTATTGGTCCTCGCAATTGGAGGGCAGAGTCTGGTCACCCATGTGGCCCAGAGGGGCAGGAGCAATTCACATCGCTGGAGAGCAGATCCCTGAGAGAGGCCTTCCTTCAAACAGAGATGCATTCTTCGATGGTGGTGGGCAGGCCTTGGGTGTCTGGCTCTGACCCCTGGGTGAGGCCTTGGCATGGCCTCTAGACCCCTCGATCTCCTCACCTGGAAAATCAGTGGCCCTTGGATCCACATCCCTCCTGGTTCTGGACAGTTTGTGAAAAAACACTTCAGAAATCTGTCGCTATTGTTCCTAGGCCTTTTGTCGTCTTGAGTGAGGTCTGAGATTACCCAAACACCGCTCAGCAATTGGGTGGCTCTGTGAAATTCGGCACTGCCCACAGAGGATGGGCGTCCCTATGGCCTGTAGGAGCAAGGTCCCCCCAAGTCCTGGTGTCAAATGACAAAGGCAATTCGGGACAACACATATGCTAAGAAACCATTCACAAACACACCCCACTTGGGGTGCTGAGCATCTGTGTGCTAAGCGTAGAAGACCAGGAAGGCCCCAGCCCACTTTGCTGCGCAGTGGGGAGCGAGCAGGGTGTGTGTGTGTGTATGTGGCTTGGTCTGTCCTCGTGTGTTACTTGTGGAATTAGAAACATCTAAAGGGAGGTCTGGCAGTCTGGAGTGTGTGTGGAGGGGGAGGCGCTCTCTGGAACACAGGCATATGTAGAAGGTGCTACGGGGTTAGGATGTTCGATGTCTCTGTCCTACTTGGTCCCTATCATATCCCTGCTTAGGAAGCCATGCAACCACCCTGGTGCCACCACGTCCCCTTCCACATCCACTAGTGCCAATGTGATGACCTGTGGCATCGTGTTCCTGGTGTTCACAGCATGTTGTACCTCTGGGGTACTTGACCCCAGCTCCCTGCAGAGGCAGGCTGGCTTATTATCATTAGCCCCATTTCACAGAGGAGGAAAATGAGGCTCAGAGAGCCTTGGGGACTTGTCCGAGGTCTCACAGCTAGGAGTGGCTTCTCCTGAATCCACGTTCCTTCCACAGCACACTCCAGCCTCCACGACCCATGCCCAGCTCCTGCACTGCCGCCCAACTCCCTGATCACATCACCTCTTGCTCTCAGCCTTCACTGTCCCCCTGCTGGCCCAGAATGAAACTCAAGGCCTCTGCTTAGCAGTGCAGCCTTCCCCCTCTCTCAGGCTCCTCTCCGCCGGTGCTTTCCTATTCGCACTGCCTGGTGCCAGCTAAGACGGCCTGCCCCCACTCCCCCAATGCCCAGGCCTTGCTCTCTGCCCCCACAATCATTGCCCACAGTCACCGCTCAGGAGATGTTGGCCTTAGGGGTTCAAAGGAACGACAGTGACAGTGACCTCTTCCTGGAAGCTGCTGTTGGTGGGGATGAGGTGTTCCTGGTGAAGGGACAGAGGCATGAGGCCAGGTCTGTGCGTGTGAGATGCAGGACTGTTTGAGGCCACTAGAAGAGAGAGGGTAGATGACACCAACAGAAACCCTCAGAGTCCTGCTGGGGCAGTGGGGAGTGTCCTGTAGGCAGTGAGTGGGAGCTGAGCCCACTTTGCAGAGATGGACAGGCCTAGGGGGCCTGTGATATCCAGAAGACCTCCTTCCAGACTTGGTCTCTGACTTAGAGGCATGGACATCAGGTTCCAGACTGAGGAACATTTGTATCAAATTCTGAATGACTAGATTATAATAACCATAATAGTTGACACATAATGAGCACTTGCTATTTGCTTGGCACTAACTGAATGCTTTCCGTGTATTTCCAAATTCACCTTTATAGGTACTGTTATTTTACCGTTCAGGGAACTCTGCATTCCTCCCTGTCTAAGTCCCATGGGAACTGCCCACCAGAAGGACAAGGCAGGACCAAGGCATGTCCTAGCTGCAGCCCAAGGCAATGCCGCCGTCCACTGGCCCTCCTCTTGGCTGGCCTGTGGCTCTCACTTTAGTGCAGCCTGTGAAGTGAGTCTGGGGGTGGGGAGAGCATGACATGTAGACCCTCACAGCCCTGAGCTGAGAGACCACTGCTGAATAATCGGGCTCTTCCCTGGCCAGTGTTCAGAGCTGTGCTCAGGCCTTAAGTCTGCTAGTTTCCCCTGATGCTGGGAAACCCTTTTGACAGCTTCATGAGCCTGTTAAAAAAGCAGGGAGGGGCAAAAGATTTGAACAGACACTTCATTAAAGAGTATATACAGATAGCCAGTGAGCACATGAAAAAATGCTAACATCATTAACCATTAGGAAAATGAAAATTAAATTCACAATAAGATGCTTCCATACACCTGTTAGAATGGCTAAAATGAAAAAGACTGACAATACTAACTGCTGACGAGGATGTGGAGGAACTGGAACTCCCAACCATTGGAGGGAATATAAAATGGTAAACCATTTTAGAAAACAGTTTGGTCGTTTCTTATAAAGGTAAACATATACTTACTATATGACCAGTAATCCCACTCCTAGGTATTTACCCAAGAGTGATGAAAACATGTCCATACACAAACTTGTACACTAATGTTCGTAGCAGCATTATTCATAATAGCTAAAAAGTGGAAACTACCCAAATGTCCACCTGAATGGATAAACAAAGTGTGGTACATCCATACAATGGAACACCCCCAGCCGTAGGAGAGTGAAGTTCTAAAGCATGCAATGATATGGATGAGACTCGAAAATATTAAATGAAACAAATAGACCCCAAAGGCTACATATTTTATGGTTTTAACTATATGGCAATCTGGAAAAGGCAAAACTACAGGGATGGAAAAGACATCAGTGGTTGCCAGGTTTTGGGATGGTGGAGGGACATTGACCGCAAAAGGACACAAGGAAATCTTTTGAGGTGATGGAAATATTCTTTATCTAGATTGTGATGGTGGTCACATGACTGTATACATTTGTCAAAACACATCAAGCTGTATACCTAAAATGGGTGAATTTTACTGTGTGTAAATTATACCTCAATAAATTTGATTAAGAAATAATTCAACCTGAAGGGCCGCACCTGACCATTTACTCACCTGCCAGGCCATGCCAGTTGATACCCATCTTTGGTACAGATATCCTGGATTGAGGAGGCCACAGTGAGAGCCGGGAAGGAAAGGAGGACACTAACCAAGGAGCCCGGGTTAAATGCTCAGACCCTGGGCCTGGCTCTACCTCCTAGGCTCTGGGGAAATGACTTCGTCATCTTGACTCACTTAAAGAAACTCTGAGCAGGTCCGTCTCTGAGGAGGGGTTCTGTCAGGACCTTTCAAGGCCAGATTCTAGAAACATCCAGCCCGGAAAAGGCCTGCTTCAGCCCTGGCCCTGCTAGCCACTCCCTGCTCTCCCAGTAGCTCTGGACACCCTGGCAGGAGCTCCCTGGGGGGCAGGCCAGGCCTGAGTGGGCAGCCCCTCCTTGTCTCCACCAAGGCTGCCTGGGAGCCTGCAGTTGCCCGGCACTGGCTGCCCCTCTTACCTCACAGCCCGGGTGACAGGGAATTAGAAACATGTGGCTGAGCAGCCCTGACAGATGGGGGGTGTCAGAGGCTCCTAGCAGCTGTGGCCCAGCCAGACCCTTGCCCTGAGATGCTGGGGTCCTGCCAAGCTCTGAGACCTGTTGCAGAAGCATGGCGCTGGGGTGGAGGAGGGTCAGGGGTCAGGAGGGGAAAGGTCGGTGAGCACAGGGACTTTTTCAAGAGCAAATGGAGACTATTTCTTGAATAAATGAGGCATTTTTGCTGGCCAACCAGGGCCTCCTTGGTGCTGGGGAGGGACCGACAAGGGCTGGCCTGGGTGCTTTCTCACATAGCACCCCATGGCTGGCCCGGCCCGCCTTTCTGACTGGGCCCAGCAGGGCCAGCCAAGGGCACCTACACACACGTCTCAAATGGACCCTGCCCATTCCTAATTGCTAAGCCATCTGCTCCTTTGAACAAGCCTTTAGGTTTGTATGACATTTTAGTCACAGGGATGCCATGAAGCAGCTGTGGTGGCCCCTCCCGGCCAGAGCTGGACCTGAGGAAATAGCACTGGTCAGCATTTATGGGCCTCTCTGTGTGGCCCCATGCCACCCACTCCACGGGCCGCATGCCCTCCAGTCCCCACAGCACCTCTCAGGGTGGACCAGGCTTGTCCCTCGGGCCAAGGTTAGGTGTGGGCAAGGGTAGTGAAGGACACAAGCCAGCCAAGGGCCCTCATTTGTCACCTCTCTTACCGCTGGTACCGCTGGGCTGGTTGTCCTCCACGTGGAGAAGGGAAGTGGCCTTCCTGTGGGTGCCGGGGATGGGGTTTGATAGATGTGTCTGGTTTGGGGTCTGATCTGGGTTACGTTGCAATGAGCACCCAAACCCCTGCCTCGCCTAGGAAGAGAGCCCACCTCACACCTGGGTTTGTGCAGACATGCAGAGATCTGTCTGTCCCCCAGGCAGGGCGGTCGCACATAAAGATACTGAGGCCGCGGGGTGAGTGACTTGCCCAAGGTTAGACCAGGGCCCCAGCCCACTGCGTGCCCTGAAGTCCAGGCTTAATTCTTGCAGCAAAGCAGTCGCCTAAGGCAGTGCTCTGATTCTCCCTGTTCTTCCAGGGCCAAATGCCACATTCCAATGGCCAGTGTATTATTATTCCTGCAAATGTTTTTTAAAAATTAAATGTTTTTGAATTGGCAATAATAGCACATTGGTACAAAATTCGGAATGTACAAAGGGGCATATGGTAAAAATCTCCTTCCCCACTCCTGCTTCCAGCTACCCTTCTCTGGAAGCAAACAGTGGACCCATTTTCTCAGATATCTTTCTAGAGACAGTTTTACTTAGCTGGGCAAACACATTTATAGATTCCTTTGACCATTTTTACCCTGAATGGCAGCATACTATATATAATGATTTGCACCTTCCTTTCTTCATTTAACGTATTATGGAGACTATTATGCTTATAGAGCTTTCATTTTAATGATTGCATTGTATTTCATTGTAGGAGTCAGTATTGCTGTATGCACAACTCTAGGGGGTACTTTTCACATGATGTTCCATGTGGCCCTAGATAGATACACTATAATTTATTTAACCAGTTCCTTATTAATGGACATTTAGCGTGCGTATTAGTCAGCTTGGGCTGCCATAACCAAATGCTACAGACTGGGTGGCTTAAGCAATAGACATTTATTTTCTTACAGTTTTGGAAGCTAGAAGTCCAAGATCAAGGTGCCCTCAGGGTTGGTTTCTTGTGAGAGCTCTCTTCCTGGCTTGCAGATGGCAGCCTTCTGGCTGTGTCCTCACATGGCAGAGAGTAAGCAAGCTCTGGGTCTCTTTCTCCACCGGTCTATTGGTTCAAGACCTCACTCTTATGACCTCTTTTGACAGTAACTATTTCTTTAAAGGCTCTGTCTCCAAATATGGTCATGTTGGGGGTTAGGGCTTTAACATATGAATTTTGGGTGGGAACACAATTCAGTCCATAATGGCTTGTTTCCATATTTGGCTATTGTCAAATAAAAAACAAAACCAAGGATTTGATGACCTGCACATTCAACACTTTTGAACCAGAAGCTCAAAATGGCGGTGGAGACAAAGCAGGACCTGGTTGCTTGGACTCCGGTCTGACCTCTGCTTGACATGTTTGCTGCTTCAGGGCTGACTGGCCCTTGTCCAACTCTGCTGGCACATGAAACTATGTAACTTTGTGTGTCTAATTAATAGTCACAGATGCAGTGCACCTTGGATGTGTTTCTTGTTATTTCTGATGAACAATTGGCCTCTCCAGCAATTGCCTTCAAGATTGTTGTGCTTCAAATCTCATTTGTGGCAGCTGATACAGAAATGACATTTTAATGATCGTGGCAAATAAAACCATAATTTTGACCTTATTGGCTGCCTCTTTCCTTAATGGGCTGCTTATGTGAGCATTCTTTCCCCCCTGTAGATACACATTAACAATTTCCAAGCTCTCTTTGAACCAACAGACTATTTTGTTACTTTGCCAATTCCCTTGCTGGAGGATTAATAAACTTCACATATGCTCAAGAACAATTTGTGTTAAGAAATTTTCGCTTCAATACACTTACTAGCAATCCTGCAACATCATCAGTCGTACATCATTTCACACTTGTGCCAGTTTACCGTGGGATACATTCCCAGAAGTGTGTGTAATGGATGGTGGTTTGGCAGCTAGCATCCTTTCTACCCTCCTTTTAGTGTCCCTTCAAAGGCTGGAAAGTGAACAACTGCATTTCCTGCTTCCCTTGCAGCTCGAGTTCTAGATGTGAACTAGGTTTCACCCAGGGGTGTGCTGGTAAATATTTAACAACCAGCTCTCAAAAAAAAAGTGCCTCCTGGCTTGTCTTGCTTGCTGATTTCCATGGTGTAAATACTCCCACCATAGTCAATTTCAACCAAGCTATTCACGGGTTGTCACTGAAGGTGGAGTTGGAATTGCTGTGCTCAGTTGACTTGCCAGGGTGAGCCAGCACCAGCATATGCCAGTTCTGCCAATTAGTTGCATACCATTACGATTCCAGGCCAAGAGCATCCTCTTGCTGCTTCTACCTGTTTCTGCTAGCACACAAAGTCGTGGTGGTTGTTCCTCCTGCAGCCGCGGTCCAGTGTCCATTCAGTCCCTCTGTGGGGTTAAGACGCAGGTGTAGAGGCAGCAGTGGTGACCTCTTGACCCTCCATCTGGCTGAGGCAGCAGCACCCAGCCGGCTGGTCCCCAGGCATTGTTCTGGGCATCACTCCAACAGGTCTGGCCCACGCCTGCTCCTCCAGCCCTCTCAATAAAATTGTAAGCCCCTAATTTCCTGTCTAAACTCTTTTTTGCTCAAAATTGTTAGAGTGGTTCCTGTTTCCTGTAACTAAACCATGACTGATATAAAGTGGAATCTGAAACCTGTAACCATTTTTTTCAAAAGCAGGTTTAGATTTTTCTCAGGCCTATTCCCTAATCTGTCTGTGCAGAAGGACTTTAATGAGTCGTGAGGTCCTGGAGGACAATAATGAGAAAAGTGGCACTTATTAAGCTTGGCAAATCCGATAACTCTGGAGGTGAGGCATCTGAGTGCCATGAGAAGGACAGGACCGACTTCTGGAGGTGATGAGATTCTGTCCTGTCACAACTCCTTCTCCCAGGCCCTGGTGAGGGTGTCTGTGTTCACAAGGCAGAGGCTAATCTGTTGGATGGTAGCACCAGTTAGGAAGAAACTAGATTTTCTTGGCCCCACATAACCAGACACAAGGCATGAGAATGTGTCATTTAGTTGTTACTCCAAATACACTTTGAGGCTGAGTTGACTTTGGGGTCTCTCTCTTGACTTACCCTCAGGGAGGGCTCATTTTTGGGGAGCAAACTACTCGGGAGGTGATGTGAAGGAAAAAGGATGTGTGTACAGATGCTCCCAGCAGCCTGGTGAGGCCTGACATTGTACCTGTAGAGGCATTCTTTTGGCTATTTAAGAAGAACCCCCTTTGTTAAGGGCAAATACCTCCTGGGAAAGGAGCCTGTTACAGGTTCTCAGCACCTTACTGTGAATGATTTGCCAGGTTCTTTCTGGGCTGACAGCAGACACTGGGCTGAGGACAGTTTCCTGGGAGTGAGGCCCAGCTAGGGTGAATCTGAAAGCAGAAAGATGGTGGGTGGACCAACCATGGCAGCAATAAGACAGGCCAGTCTGGGTGAGGTCCTACGAGTGGGGAGCTGGGCCCTGAACTAGAGTGGCTGAGAACCGGGGCCTAGCAGACTTGGTCTCTAGGCTCTGTACCATCCTGCTAGCCCTCGGACAAGCCATTCACCTCTCTGGGCCTCTCTTTCCTCATTTGTAAAATGGAGATTATAATACCTAACCTCATAAGGTTCTGGTGAGGATTGAATAAAATAAAAACTCCTAAGCCTTAGGGAAACAGAAAGTGTAGGTGGTGAACCAAGGGCGGGTTGTAGGAGCTGTCTGCTTTGCTTTAGGCAATAAGGGGATGCCATCACAGAGAATTGACCAATAATGAAATCCACCAAGTTGGAATGCTGTTTTTTTATCACCAGGTGTGATGAAATACTCCTCCCAGGGGAAATATTTTGTTGGTCTAAATTCTAAACAATTGCTAGGGTTACTGTGGGTATATATGTGCCAAAAGTTAGCATGATTTTATTTCTTATCCTTTAGGAAACTTTGTATTCTACATGAAAGTTAATTTTGAGAACTCCCAGATATACAGTTGGCCCAGAAATGTGCTTTGAAAGTAAGTTGTGAGGGGTTGGAAGCAACTTTGGGCAACTCATGTCTCCAGACCTGGGTTACTATGAATTCCTTCATTTAAACAGCAGATTTGACACAATAATGATGGTACAGTGATTGGAATGATGAAGGTATGCAATTTGAGTTACTTCAATTCTTCCATTTTATGAGACCACTGAAATTTTATTTGTGTTTAAAATTTAAAATAGTATGAGAGTGCAAACTGCAAGGTGAGTGTAAATTTTAGTTCATTTTCATTTAGTTCATTCCAATTTTACTAAATTGGAATGATGTCTTTAAAATTTAAATATGTTCTTTTAAGATTATTAATTTAAACCTAAAGAATAGGATTCTGCATGCGAGAAGTGTGGAAGTCAGCACTCCGTCCTAAGAAGTAAAAAGCTGAACAAACTCAAAAATCAAGAACTCCTCTTGGATCAGTAAGAGAGGGGAGGACATAAGGAAAACTGCTGCCCCCAAGCCTGGAGAGGCAGACAAGGAGATTGAAGGGAGTAGTGGCTTCCTGGAGCAGAGACTCATGGATGGAAACTGCCGTGGGAACCAGTGCCCGGAGAGGAAAACCTGAACTGTAACTGCTGCATTGCTGGAGGCTCAGTGTGGACAACTCTGAGAGTCCAAAACTTTAGGGGACCCAGTCACAGGGGGGCCCACAGTATTGTGAGATTTACCTGCAGGAGCTCGACCAGGATCCCACAGTAAGTATCAGAGGAAAAATCCCCTTATATTTCTGGCAGGGGGAGGGAAAAGGGAACCCTTTTGAAATATGCCAGAGCATTCTGTTCTTCTTAACAAGGCCTGCCCTCAGGGGAAACTAGTTAACCAGAGCCTAACCTGCTGGGGTATTATCAGAGCCTAACTGACCTGGGAAAAGGGAAATACCCAACTCCAGTGCACTCCAGCCATCCTGTCCCACCTAAGCGGGGTGAAAACGTCTGAGAAACATTGTGAAGTTCACAATCCAAACACATAGGCTCTCTCACTCACCAAGACAGAGACCTAATCACAGGACTATAGAACACTTCTCCACCCCAGCCCCCCCACCTCCCCACCACATTACTAAGGGCTTATTTACAGCAGTTCCTTTTACCCAGGACGTTATGTCTGACTGTCAAGAAAAAAATTACAAGGCATACTGAAAGACAAAAAACACAGTTTGAAGAGATGGCACAAGCATTGGAACCAGACTCAGATATGGTAGGGATGTTGGAATTATCAGACTGAGAATTTAAAACAACTATGATTAATATGTTAAGAGCTCTAATGGATAAAGCAGATAATATGCAAGAACAGATGGGCAATGCAAGAAGAGAGATGGAAATCCTAGGAAAAGACCAAAAGGAAAAGCTAGAGATCAAAAACGCTAAAGAATGCTTTTAATGGATTTATTAGTAGACTAGATATGGCTGAGGAAAGAATCTCTGAGCTTGAGGATATATCAATAGAAACTTTGAAAACTGAAAAAAAAAAAAAAGAGAAAAAAGACTAAAACACCAAGAACAGAATAACCAAGGATTGTGGGACAACTACAAAAGATGTAACACACATGTAACGGGAATACCAGAAGAAGAAGAAAGAGAGAAAGGAACAGAAGAAATATTTGAAACAATAATGACAGAGAATTTCCCCCAAATTAATATCAGACACCAAACCACAGATCCAGGAAATTCAGAGAATACCAAGAAGCATAAATGCAAAAACAAAACAAAACTACACCAAGGAGTATCATTTTCAAACTACAGAAAGTCAAAGATAAAGAAAAAATCCTGAAAGAAGCCAGAGGAGGAAACGTATCTTACTTATAGAGGAACAAAAATAAAAATTACATCCAACTTCTCCTCAGAAACTATGCAACCAACAAGAGAGTGGAGTGAAATATTTAAAGTGTCGAGAGAAAAAAATTCTACAACCTGGAATTCTGTACCCTGCAAAATGATCCTTCAAAAGTGAAGGAGAAATGAGTGAAAGAGAATATTTGACTTTCTCAAACAAAAAAAAATTTAGGGAATTTGTCGCTGGTAGACTGGCCTTGCAAGAAATGTCAAAAGAATTTTTTAGAGAGAAGGAAAATAATATAGGTCAGAAACTCAGACCTACATAAAGTGAGAAAGAGCATTGAAGAAGGAGTAAGTGAAGGTAAAATAAAAACTTTTATTTCTCTCATTCCTAATTGATCTAACAGATAACAGTTTGTTCAAAATAATTATACCAACAATGTATTTGATTATGTACGCTTAAGTATATATTATATATACTTATGTAAGCTTATATATAAGCTTACAAGTGAATTATAGCAATGATACAAGGGATGGGAGGGAGGAATTAGAATTATTTTGTTATATGAGGTACTTAACACTATGCGTGAAGTAATATGGCATTGTTTGAAAACGGACTTGAATTAGCTGTAAATGTATATTCCAGACTCTAGGGCAACCACTTAAAGAAGTAAAAATAGAAGTATAACTGATATGCTAAGGAAGGAGGGAAAATAAAATCATATAAAATACTCAAAGCCACAAAAGGCAGAAAAAGATTGGAAGACAACATAGAAACAAAAAACAAGGGCAAGAATAGAAAACAGTGAAAAATATGGTAGATATTAGTCCAACCATATCAATAATCACTTGAATGTTGATGGTATAAATGGACCAATTAAAAGACAGAGATTGTCAGAGTGGATCAAAAAACAAGACCCAACTATATGTTGTCTACAAGAAGCCCATTTTAAATATGATGACATATATAAATTAAAAGTGAATGGATGGAGAAAAATATACCATGCTAACACTAATCAAAAGAAAGCAGTAGTAGCTATATTAACTTCAGACAGACCAGACTTTAAAGCAAGAAAAGTTATCAGGGGTAAAGAAGGGCATTACATAATGATAAAAGGATTGATTCTCCAAGAAGACATAACAATCCTTAACATGTATGCTCCTAACAACAGAGTGTCAAAACATGTGAGGCAAGAACTAATAGAACTGCAAGGAGAAATAGATAAGTTCACTATCGTAGTTGGAGACTTTAACACTCCTCTATGAGATATGATCAGATCCAGCAGGCAGGCATAAAATCAGCAAGGACATAGTTGAACTCAGCAACTCTATCATCGATTGGATATAATTGACATCTATAGACTGACTTCATCCAGCAACAGAAGAACACATCTTTTCAAGCTCACATGGAACATTCACCAAGAAAGACTGCATTCTGGGCAAAAAAAACACATCTTAACAAATTTCAGAGACTAGAAATTTACAATGTCTGCTCTCAGACCACAATGAAATTAAACTAGAAGTCAATAACAGAGAGATAACTGAAAACTCCCAAAATACTTGGAGATTAAACAACATACTTCTAAATAATACATGGGTCAAAGGAGAAATCTCAAGAAAAATTAAAAAATATTTTGAACTAAATGAAAATGAAAACACAACTTATCAAAATTTGTGGATTGCAGTGAAAACAGTGCTTAGAGGGACATTTATAGCATTGAATGTATATATTAGAAAAGAAGAACAATCTAAAATCAATAGTTTAAGTTTCCACCTTAAGAAACTAGAAAAAGAAGAACAAATTAAATCCAAAGTAAGCAGAAGAAGAGAAATAATAAGGATTAGAGCAGAAATCAATGAAATTGAAAACAGGAAATCAGTAGAGAAAATCAACAAAATCAAAAGCTGGTTCTTTGAAAAGATCAATAAAATCGATAAGCCTCTGACCAGGCTAACTAAGAAAAAAAGAAGAGGACACAAATTACTAATATCAGAAATGAAAGAAGGGATGTCACCACAGATCCTATGGACATTAAAAGAATAATAAAGGAATACTATGAATAACTCTATGCCTACAAATTTAATAATCTAGATGAAATGGACCAATTCCTTGAAAGGAATCTACCAAATTTGGTACAATCTCCCAAAACTCACTCAAGGCAAAATAGACAATCTAAACAGGCCTATATATATATTAAATAAATTGAATCAATAACTAATAATCTTCCAAAACAAAAAGCACAGGCCTGGGAAAACAGTATGGAGGTTCCTCAAAAGATTAAAAATAGAACTACCATATGATCTAGGAATTCTGCTTCTGGACATTTATCCAAAGAAAATCAAAACACTAATTTTAAAAGATATATGCACCCCCATGTTCATTGTGGCACTATTTACAATAGACAAGACATGGAAACAACCTAAGTGTCCATCTATGAATAAATGAATAAAGAAGATGTGATATATATATATGGAATATTATTCAGCCATATAAAAAGAATGAAATCTTGCCATTTGTGACAACATGGGTGGATCTGGAGGGCATTATGCTAAGTGATATGTCAGACATAGAAAGACAAATACCATATGATCTCACTTATATGTGGAATCTAAAAACAAAAATCAATAAATGCCCAAAACTAAGCTTACAGATAAAGAGAACAGATTGGTGGTTGCCAGAGGGGGGGGTGTAGGGGGTGGGTGAAATGGGTGAAGAAGGTCAAAATGTACAAATTTCCAGTTATAAAATAAATAAGTCATGGGGATGTAATGTACAGCATGGTGACTACAGTTAATAATACTGTATTGCATATACATACTCTCTTGCAAGTTGCTAAGAGAGTAGATCTTAAAAGTTCTCATCGCTAGAAAAAGAATTTTATACCTATGTATCGTGATGAATGTCAACTAAACTTATTGAGGTGATCATTTCACAATATATACAAATATTGAATCATTATGTTGTATACTAGGATAAAAAAGAAAACAACAGGCCTGGATGAGTTCAATGATGAATTCTACCAAACATCTATGGAAGAAATTATACCAAATTCTGTACAATTTCTTTCAGAAGATGGAAGCAGGGGGAATACATCCTAACTCATTCTATGCTGGCATTACCCTAATACCAAAACCATCAAAGACATTATAAGAAAAGAAAATTACAGACCAATATCTCTCATGAACATAGATGCAAAAATCCTCAATAAAATATTAACAAATTAAATCCAACAATATATAAAAAGAATAATACACCATGACCAAGTGAGATTTATCCCAAGTATGCAAGGCTGTTTTAACATTCAAAAATCAATTAATGTAATCCATCACACCAACAGGGTAAAAAATAAAAATTATTTTATCATATCAGTAAATGCAGAAAAAGCATTTAACAAAATCCAACATCCATTCATAATAAAAACTCTCAGTAAACCATAAACAGAAGGGAACTTCCTCAACTTGGTAAAGAATATCTACAAAAAAACCCTACAGCTAACATCATACTTAATGGTGAGAAACTAGAAGCTTTCCCACTAAGATCAGGAACAAGGCAAGAATGTCCCCTCTCACCACTCCTTTTCAACATCTTATTGGAAGTACTAGCTAATGCAATTAGACAAGAAAAGGAAATAAAAGATATATAGATTGGGAAGGAAGAAATAAAACTAAAGAGCAAATCAAGAATTAAATATTACAGGAAATGTAGTAGTGGCTTATGTTTTATCTTTTTCAGATGTTTTGGGTATTTTTTTTTTTACTGAGATATAATTCACATTCCATAAAATTCACCATTTTAAAGTATACATTTCAGTGGTTTTTAGTATATTCACAAGGTTGTGTAACCATCACCATTATCTAATTCTAGAACATTTTCTTACCTAAAAATAAACCCTATATCATTAGCAGTCACTCCTCATTGCCCCCCCTCCCGGCTCTCTGACAACCACTAATCTATGTCTCTATGGATTTGCCTATTCTGGGCATTTAATATAAATGGAATCATGTAATATGTTACTTTTTTGTCTGGCTTCTTTCACTTAGCATAATATTTTCAAGGTTCATCCATGTTGTTGCATGTAGCAGAACTTTCTTTTTGTGGCTTATTTTCCATTTATGGACATACCACATTTTAAAAAATTTATTTTGTTATTGAGATAACATTAATTTACCACATTATATAAATTTCAGGTGTACATCATTATATTTCAACTTCTGTATGACTACATAGTGTTCACCACCCAAAGTCTAACTACTATCCGTCGATGTACGTGTGTGCCCTTTTACCCCTTTCGCCCTCCCTCCTTCCCCCTTCCCCTTTGGTAACCACCAATCTATTCTCTGTATCTATGTGTTGGTTTGTTTTTCTTGTTTTATCTTCCACATATGAGTGAAATCATACAGTATTTGGCTTTCTCCGTCTGACTTATTTCACTTAGCATAATACCCTTAAGGTCCACTCATATTGTTGCAAATGGCAATATTTCATCTTTTTTATGGCTGAGTAGTACTCCACTGTACACACACACATATATTTATATACATATATATATACACCACATCTTCTTTATCCATTCATCTGTTTATGGGCGCTTAGGTTGTTTCCAAGTCTTGGCTATTGTGAATAATGCTGCAATGAACATAGGGGTGCATGTATCTTTTCAAGTTTGTGTTTTCTTGTCCTTTGGATAAATACCCAGAAGTGGAATAGCTGGATTATAGGGTAGTTCTATTTTTAATTTTTAAAGGAATCTCCATACTGTTTTCTATAGTGGCTGCACAAGTTTACATTCCCACCAGCAGTGTATGAGGGTTCTCTTTTCTCCAGATGATCTCCAAGAACTTGTTATTTCTTGTCTTTTTAATAATAGCCATTCTGTTGGATGCGAGGTGATATCTCATTGTGGTTTTGATTTGCATTTCCCTAATAATTAGTAATGTTGAACATCTTTTCATGTGCCTGTTGGCCATCTGTATATCTTCTTTAGAAAAATGTCTGTTCAGATCCTCTGCTCAATATTTAATCGGGTTGTTTGTTTTTTTTGTTGATAAGTTGTATGAATTCTTTATATATTTTGCATATTAACCCCTAATTAGGTATATGATTTGCAAATATCTTCTCCAAGTTGGTAGGTTGTCTTTTCATTTTGTTGATGATTTCCTTTACTGTACAGAAGCTTTTTAGTTGGATGTAGTCCTATTTATTTTTTCTTTTGTTTCCCTTGCCTGAGGAGACATGATATTCAAAAAGTACTGCTAAGACCGATGTCAAAGAGCATACTGCCCATGTTTTCTTTTTGAGTTTTATCATTTTGGGTCTCACATTCAAGTCTTTAATCCATTTTGAGTTAATTTTTGTGTATGGTGTAAGATAGTGGTTTATGGTCATTCTTTTGCATATGGCTGTCCAGTTTTCCCAGTACCATTTATTGAGGAGAATTTCCTTTCTCCATTGTATGGTCTTGGCTCCTTTGTTGAAAATTAGCTGTCCATATATGTGTGGGTTTATTTCCAGGCTCTCAATTTTGTTCCATTGATCTGTGTGTGTGTTTTTCTACCAGTACCATGCTGTTTCGATTACTGTAGCTTTGTAGTATATTTTGAAATCAAGAAGCTTGGTACCTCCAGCTTTATTCTTTTTTCTCAAAATTGCTGTGGCTATTCAGGGTCTTTTGTTGTTCTATATAAATTTTAGGATTCTTTCTTCTATTTCTGTGAAAAAATGTCATTGGGATTTTGATAGGGATTGCATTGAATCTGTAGATCGCTTTAGGAATTAAGGATATTTTCACTATGTTAATTCTTCCAATCTATGAGCACAGAATATCTTTCCATTTCTTTGAGTCTTCTTCAATTTCTTTCAACAATATTTTACAGTTTTCTGTGTTCAGGTCTTTCATCTCCTTGGTTAAATTCATTCCTTGGTATTTTGTTCTTTTTGTTGCAATTGTAAATCGTATTGTATTCTTGATTTCTCTTTCTGCTATTTCATTGTTAGTGTATAGAAATGCTACTGACCTTTGTATATTGATTTTGTACCCTGCAACTTTACTGTATTTGTTTATTATTTCTAATAGTTTTTTGGTGGATTCTTTAGGGTTTTCTATATATAAAATTATGTCATCTGCAAATAGTGACAGTTTTACTTCTTCCCTTCCAGTTTGGATCCATTTTATTTCTTTTTCTTGCCTAATTACTCTGGCTAGGACTTTCAGTACTATGTTGAGTAAGAGTGGTGAAAGTGGGCACCCTTGTCTTGTTCCTGTTCTTAGAGGGATAGATTTCAGTTTTTCACCATTGAGTATAATGTTAGCTATGGGTTTGCCATATATGGCCTTTCTTATGTTGAGATTCTTTCCTTCTCTGCCCATTTTATTCAGAGTTTTTATCATAAATGGATACTGTATCTTATTGAATGCTTTTTCTGCAACTATTGAGATATCACGTGATTTTTATTCTTCATTTTGTTAATGTGGTATATCATGTTGATTTATTTGCAGATGTTGAACCTTTCTTGTGTCCTTGGAATAAATCTCACTTGATCATGGTATATAATCCTTTTAATGTATTATTGTATTCAATTTGATAGTATGTTGTTGAAGATGCACATTTTGTTTATCCATTCATTAATTGATGAACATTTGGGTTGTTTCCATGTTTTGGCTATTATGAAGAATACTGCTATGAAGGTTTGTGTACAAGATTTTGTGTGAACATATGTCTTCATTTCTCTTGTGGAATTGCTGGGTAATATGGTAACTCTATGTTTAACTTTTTGAGGAGCCACCAAACTGTTTTCCAAAGTGGCTGCATCATTTTACATCCCCATCAGCATTGTATAAGGGTTCCAATTTCTCCACATCCTTTTCAACGTTTATTATCTACCTTTAAAAAAAGTTATTATTATAGCTGTCCTCGTGTGTGAAATGGAATATCATTGTGGTTTGGATTTGCATTTCCCTAATGACTAATCAATTGAACATCTTTTCATGCATCTTTCCATACAAATACTCATTGGCTATTTGTATGCATTCTTTGGAGAAATGTATATTCAAATTCATTGTTCATTTTAAAATTGAGTTATTTGTCTTAAAACTGAGTTTTAAGATTTCTTTGTATATTCTAGAAACAAGTCCCTTATCAGACATATGATTTGCAAATATTTTTTCCCATTCTGCAGTTTGTCTTTTCACTTTCTTGATGGTGTCCTTTGAAGCACAAAAGGGTTTAATTTTGATGATGTCTAGTTGATCAATTTTTTTCTTTTGTTGCTTATGGTATCATAGCAAAGAAACCATTGCCTAATACAAGGTCAAGACGATTTATGCTTATGTTTGCTTCTAAGAGTATTTTAGTTTTAGCTCTTACTTTGGGTCTTTGATCCATTTTGAGTTAATTTTCATATATGGTGTGAGGTAGGGGTCCAATTTCACTCTTTTGCCTGTGCATATCCAGTTGTCCCAAAGTCAATTTTTGAAAAGAATATTCCTTCCCCCATTGACTTGCCTTGGCACCCTTGGTGAAAATCAATTGACCACAGATGTAGCTATTTGATGTTATATTTCTGTTCATCCTCTCAACTTCTTATTTTGAAAAATTTAAGTTGAAGACCTTGACTCTTGTTTCAGTTAGATATTTCTTCCTAACAAATCTTTCTCTGGTAGTTGGTTGGGCTGTAGACCTGGTGCCTTGATTCTCCTCCTCACATCCTCTCCAGCAGGCTGGCTCAGGCTTCCTCATAGGGACTTGGGTTCCAAAGGAATGACAGTGGAAATTGCAAGGCCTCTGGAGGTCTTGCTTGGAGTCACACGGTATCACTTGTGCTACCCTCTATTGGTCAAAACAAGTCACAAGGCTGGCCCAGCTTAGAAAGGTGGGGAAATAGACTATGCCTCTTGATGGAAGAAGCTGCAAAGAGTCTGTGGCCATTTTTAATTCACAACAATCTCTAAACACTCCAGTATGTATCTCCTAAGAACAAGGAAATTCTCCTGGATTATACAGGGTTACACATGGTTGTAAAGTAAGTCTTCTCAGAGGAGGGGACATTTGACAGAGACCTGAATGAAGTGAGGGAATGTGGCATAGGGAAGTGTATTTAAAGCAGGAGGAAGAGCATGTGCAAAGGCACTGCAGCAGGAAAACATTTGGTATGTTTGAGGAGCAGCACAGAGACCAGTGTGACAAGGAGAGAAGGTGGGGCTGTTGTGAACATCAAATGGGATAAAATATGTGAACATGTTATATTATGGCATGATAGCAAGGTGGACTATTTCTCATCCCTGTGATTCTCTCCAAGATGTTTCCAGAGGGTGGGAGAAGACAGAAAAGGAAATGCCTTCAGTAATAACACCCAGCTAGGTCAGGGCCAAGGACAAGCCTCAGGGATGCCACATCCCCCTAAGTGTCTCAGCACCACTACCTCCTGCTGTCTAGAGCTGGTGCTGCCTCAGTGACCGGGGCCAGTCTTCCCAGGTGGGCTGAGCACCTGCCTTGGAACCAGTTCTTCCTGGCTGCTCAGCCCCAGCTAGGTGGCCCTCCCATGTGCCACATCTGGCTGGCTTCCCCAGGCCGCCCTGGCACTCAGGGTCCCTGGATCCAGTGACTCCTATGGGCCAAGAGAGTTCAAAGGAATGAGTATTGAGGTGTGCAGGGCTTGCCCCTGAGGCTGCTCTAGGTCCTCAGAGCACACAGGAACCCCCATTGTGCTCTGAGCCAGGGCACTTCCAGAGCCACACTAGCCCACCAGGTGGCCTCAAGTGGAGGCAAGTTCTGGCTACTTTTGCTTTTTGAGCCTTTCAACATATTAAAAAAAAAAAAAAAAGGCAAAACAGGATTACAAGCATTGGTGTATTTTCAATGTATTAACAAGTTGATAGTGTTTTAATCCACAAAAATACAGTGGAAATCATTTGTGCTGTTCACAACGTAGCCATGGACTAACTGGAAACCCTATTTCACGGTGCAGCCCAAGGTTATTGGTACCTGGCAAGCAGTAGCTTCTTTCTGTCCTGCCTGTGTGACTCTAGGTCCAACTTCATTTGGAGAGAAGGTCGCCCAGGAAGCCCTCCCGAGCATGGTCAGCAGAGAGCAGTGGGGCCTTGGTAGTGGGGAGTTCTGTTCACGCACAGGTTGGGGAACCCGTCCTGCAGCAGGGCAGCTCAGGGGCCCAGGGGGTCGGGGGGAGCTGTGCCACCTCCCTCTGCTCCCTGGCTACCTTTATCTTGTCTGAGAGTTAGAAGGTCTCCTCTCTCTCTCTCTTTCTCTCTTGTCTCTTCCTCTTGTCTCTTTCTATCTCTGTCTCTTTCTCCTCTCTGTGTCTCCTCTGTATGTCTGTCTCTTTTTCTCTGTCTATTTCTCTCAGTCCTCTCTCTCTCTCTCTCTCAGTCCTGATGCTGAAGCGGGGCCCTCCCGCCCCCACTGCCTGGCTTCCTAACAGTAAAGCTGCGCTTGGACATCTCACGGTTGGGAAACAGCAGAAGGTCGCTGGTGGGGTGGGGACTTTCTTCTCTCCGGGCTGGCTCTCTCCCAGCTGGAGGGCCTGGCCATCCCTGCCCAGGACTCCCTGCCATGTGTGGTTTCTGGCCTTGGCTGTGGCCAGGGCGGTGGTGTCTGGTGTCTCTGTCAGGCCCGCATGGCTGGAGCAAACCAAGGACACTGTGGATAGACGTTCGGGCCTTTCTCGTGAGTCTGCCCACACTTTGGTGTGGGGAGAACCCTCTGGAGAGGCGTTTCCTCTCGTGGTCTCCTTCTGACCTTCTTTAACCAGTTACTGTTTCCCCAGATGCTGGGAAATATGGACATGTGTGGACATCACAGAGTTTGTGCTCTCACTAGGCCAGGCCTGGGCCCTCCAGTGCTGGGGGCACGTGTGTCATTGTCCCAGCCAGCTGAAGGAGACGGCATGCCTCTGAGACACAGTGCAGCCTGGCTCAGCTGCACAACTGTGGTGTTTAAAAATTTATTTTTAGTGGCCCTTGGTTAACTAGCAGCCTTCATTTCGGTGGGGGCAAGCCTGAGAAGTAAAAATAAATCAGATCTTTGTCTTGTCAGTAAATCCTACCAACCCCTGCTGGGTGGACCCTGGGCCAATGCCCCAGATGTCCAGGGCGAGCGGCGAGATCAGTGATTTGAGGGCCCCGTGGGGATCCAGGCCGGTAGGTGACCACAGCTCCCCACTGAGAAGACCACAGCCCTTCTCCTCCGGCCTCCCGGGCCGGACCGTGCCCAGCTCACCTGCCGCACGCCGGGCCCTTCAGAGGCCGGCAGGCTGTTGGTCAGGACTGGTGGGCCTGGGTCTCAAGTGGGCACTCGCTGACCTCCCTAACGTCAGCTCAGGTCAGGAGGTCCTGGATGCTCTGGGAGGCACACAAGACTCTGTCAGCCCTGGATTGGCTTAAACGCTCTGGAAATACATCCATATTTCCTGCCAGCACCCGCTCTGAGGTTATACATGCTGGAGCCCTTCGGCCTGTTCCAACCTGAGCTGGCCCTGGAGGAGAGAGGCGAGAGCTTCTCCTCGTGCTTCCGTTGGAGGGCATAAGCGAGGCAGAGTTCACTCTTGGGCTTGGATTTGAGAGTGTTGGGTGGTGGGGTCCTGGCCCCACAGTGGAAAGGGCAGCTGGCCCTGGTGGGTCTTGGGGGCCACAGGCCGAAAGTCCCTGGCCAAACCTTCCCCTATCCTGCTTGTCAGGAGCCTGGCATCCCCACCGGAGAGAGCTTTTCTTGGCTCAGGCTCCTTCTCCAGGGGAGTCTGGGGCACCAGGCCTGTTTGGGAAGAGTGACACCCGAGAAAGAGACCACCCAATCTTTACCGTCTTCTGCTTTCAGTGTGAAGACCGGCTCAGAGACACCAAGTCCCTGCCCCAGGACACAGCTGGTGAAGGAATGTGGGTTCACCCCCAGACCCGTCTCTGGGTTTTCTACCCTCTTCTGGGCTACCTCCTCGTTAAGTTGCTTATTGGCTATTGGCACCCCAGAGGGCACTGATTATTTTATCACAGTGTTTCTCAAACTCAAATAACATAGGACTGTCTGCCCCCCTTTTAGAGGGAAAAATTCTCTTGAGTCCCTAATATTGACTTAAATTATTCGTATTATAATGTTACTTAAATACATAAGAACATGAAAGCAGACATAACCTCTTATGTTTATAGCTATTATAGAATCATACCACTCAGACCATTCACAAATTACAAACAAAAGAAAAAGAAGAGAGAGATTCCAATGAACAACATTAACCTAATGAAGTGAGTGACACTGCCTGGCTGAAGTGAGTCCCCACTTGCTTAACGGGGTGACTGCTTCAGAGCCCACTGGGCCTGCAAGGTCTCCCCCATTGTCTTTACTTGAACTATGGGGCCTGTTGGGTGCACATGACATGTGGTGTCATTTGGTCCTCTGCATGTTGAAGACATGAGCACATTCACCCCTCAGACCCAATCCACGGGATGGAACACCGTATGGCGAAGCTAGGGTCTGCCTCCTGGTCACTGAGCAGAGCCCCAAAGACATGGGATGCTGGCCAGGGCAGTGTTGGGGCAGGACTGGAGCAGGGGACTTCAGCACCCGGCATGGAATGGGGAGTCCTGGGCTTGGAGCAGGAGAAAGGCTGGGAAATCTTTTGCCCAGAGCAAAGGTGGTGGGAAAATCTCGTCGCCTTCAACCTGTGGCCACATGAGAATGGGTGAAATCAGAATCACATTCCTGTCCTCTGTCCCAGAGAAGAGCAGCCCTCAAGCCCTGCTCTGCGGGCTGCTGCCTGGCCTAGGCCCCTGGGAGTGGGCAATTGTGCCCCTGGCTGCCACCAGCCTTAGAGGTCCTGCTGGGCCCTCACTGCCCGTGACCAGTCCTGGGGCCTCCTAGAATGAAGGTCAGGGCACTGGAGGCCCAGGCCCCAAGAAAGTACTGCCAGACAGGGAAAGACTCCCTACTGTCAACCTGACAATGACTGACAGGTCAGGAGCACTAACCCCACCTCCTGTGGCTGACTGCCAGGTCTGAGCCCCACACTGAGTGACAGAGCTGGTTCTGTCTCTGTTCTTGGTTACCGTATCCAGCCTCCTCTCAGGCTGATTGGGACTGCCAAGAGGTGTGAGTCCCTTTGTCTCTCTGGCCTCCCATTCAGAGCATCTCTGCTTAGTAGCTGATTGTCCTTGGGTGTGTCAGTTGACTCATCCGGGCAGCAGTTTCCTTGTCTGTGAAATGAGTCTATGTGTGGATTCCATGAGGTAATATGGATCTTCTGCATTAGCTGCTAGCTTACTTTCATATATCTATAATATATATTTATATGCATATATACATATATGTGGTCATCATTCTATTAGCAAGCTAAAAACAGCAGCAACAATAATAACCACGAGCTTCTCTCCAGGCCCCTGGGACACCAGGATTTGCCTCACTAGAAGACTGAAGCCGTGTGACCCCCGTTGGGTGCAAGTTGGGGTGAAATGGCAGTCACTCGGCAGCACCACAGCCCACCTTCAGTTTTCTTGTTCTTGGTTCCATCTGGGAGCAGGGGAAGCAAAGCAACTATTCAACTTCAGGAGGTGAATCTCCGTCAGATGACGGCGCACCTCAGTCAGGAGGTCCTGCTTGCTGTGGCCCTCGGCCCGTCACTCTGCTTCTCTCAGCCTTAATTCCTCACTGTGGGCACCCAGTGAAAGCTATGGCGACATGAAAGCCCTTAGGAAGGATTATAAGCAAGGCCAAAGTTACGTTGTGGCCTCAGATCTCTTTGGAAGTAGACAATGTGTAAATTATTAATAAAGAAGTTACAAAATACTATATTAGAACCATCTGGGCAGCACAGTGAGCTGAGCTGTAGAGTGCAGTCTCCCATATCCTGAACCTGCCCCTTCGGATCTCTGCTTCACAAGAGTTGCCTGAGCTTTTACTTTCCCAGGAAAGATTCTGCCTTGAGATCCCCCTGGACTGGATGCAGACAGAGCATTTACCCTGCCAAGCCATGAGGACAGAGGGGGTGTCCCTCCATGGGGTTGCTGAGCTGGCAGGATGTACATTTCTAGCTGCCCTCATAATGGGATCGCTTGCCTGTGATGAGGCCGAGACGGAGAGATGAAGAGGGAGACCCTGGATCGTGCTGTGCCTAAGCCATCACAAACATCACAGTTATATGAATTTTTCTTCCCACCAGCACCCCTTCCCTTTTTTTCTTACAGAAACTGGTTTTCAGCTGAAAGCATCTTGACCACTCCACGTACCATTACGGAGCAAGAAGCATGTGGACCTGCTCATTCGTCCACTCACAGGCTACCATTGTGCCAGGCCATGGGATGGGTGCTTGGGGCACAGGATGAGTTACATCCTCAGTTAGGGCCTCAGTCAACTGAGGGGGCAGATGTGAGGCAAATCCACGCTGCCTTGTGCAGAGTATTGGTGTGGGAACAACTGACTCAGGGAGGGCTTCCCAGAGGAGGTGACATATGCCTTGAACTTGAGGGAAGGACAGGGTTTGTCTAGAGAGAGAAGAATATACGTGGGCACAGGCCAAGCAGCTGACAGAACATGGAGTGTGAGAAGAAACCACAAGCAAGGAGCCCGCGTTCCCTGTGCTGGGGAGGGTGGGAGTGGTGGGAAGACAGCTGCAACCCCCACTCCAGCTCCTGCAGGGGCCCCAGGGCCAGCCCTCTGACTCTGTCCCTGCCTGGAGTATTGGCAAGAGGAGACGGAAGGGAAACGGGAAGACAAGCAGGGTTGAGAGCAGTGGGGAAGAAGGGGTAAAGCCATCCTCTTTCCAGCTCGAAAGCGTGAAGAAATGGCTTTCCTCCTGCACAAGTTGGACTTCCTGCAGCTGGAAAAAAATCTATTGATGCCGTGTTTTCTGATGCCCCGCCTGGGCTGAGCAGGGCCCGAGCAGCCGGTGTGCTCACAGTTGGCCTGGCCGCCCTTGATAGCTCAACGACCGTCCCGCTGGCCGGGCCCTGGGCCCCGGCCTCCACAGCCAGGCCCGAGAAACTTGGCTCCACTGCAGCTTTCAAAATAAAGTAGTTTTTATTTCATATTCACCAGAGAGGTTACAAAATATAATTGAGGTTGCTGCTTCTCATATTATTTATGCAATTCTCCCCCGTGTCCCTTCCCAAAAGCAACTCACAAAGGGGTCTTTGTTCTCTGCAAGTTCAAAGTCAGCTCCTCCAACGGGAAGCAGATTGGCGATTACAAGGAGGAGGCTGAGTTTTACTGGCTGTCAGACCAGAAATACGGGACGCATCGGGGTTCCAGCAGGAGCCCATGCGAGTGTGGTTTGCAGGCTGCAGAAGCCGGTGTGAGTGGATTTCCAGTGTGAGACGAGGGGAGCGGCGGGAGAAGAGCAGTGGGGGACAGCCCGCGTTAGCTTCTGTTGGCTGGGCAGCCTGGCCACGCTCTCTGCCTCCACGGCCTTGAGTTCTTCACCCGCAGAACAGGGTGCTGGCACACTAGACTACATCAGAGGATTTCATTCCCTTCCTCTGAGCTCTGGGGCTCTGCTGAGGGTCTTAGAACTGGGTGGACAGGGCTCGGGGCACCCACGCCCACTCCTGCCCTTTTAAAGGATTGACTGAACGAATGTCCGGGTCAGATTTTGTTTAAGGAAAATGTATTTTCAATGGACGTTTGCAAAGGGCTGACCTGGAGTCAGGGAGGCCTGGGAGATGCTGGGCCCAGAGACTGCAGGGGTTGGAGGCTCAAAGCCCCGGGTCCTGTGTAGCCTGAAGCAGGGTGGCTAGCCTTTCTGGGCCTTGTCTGTCCTTCTGGAAAGTGTAATCAGCTGCCTGATGGGAGCGGAGTGCAGGGCTGGGGGACGGCGGTGTTTGGAGGTGCAGAGGTTTTCGACTCCCCCTGCCCTGGTGTGCCTACTGCTTGGTCGAGCCAGCCTTGCACAGGTTGGAGAGCTTGCCTGTAGCACCTGCCACTCCTTGTCTAGCACACGCCCATTACCAAGGTGTGCCCCTTACTGAGAGCAGGAGTGTCAGGGCCTCAGTACTGTGGGCCCCAGGCTGTGACTCTGGCTCTAGCCAACAGGCGACGCTCCAGCTCAGAGCATCTTGCAATAGGGGGCTCACTCCCAGCATCCTGGAGGAAACACTGAGCAGGCGGCCCTTCCAGAACCTCAGCAGTGTCCCCCCTCATCATGGTGGCCCCAAGGTGGGGGAACCTATGGGGACCTTGGTTGCCAGCCTTATTGGAGGCCCAGGACACAGCGGGCCCACAGGGGCCCTCAGGGAGGATGTCCCAACCCCCCTGGCCATAAAGCTGTCCAGGGATCCATGCCTGGTTGGGGGTCCTCGAGGCACTGGCCCTGGCCTAGGCTGCTCCCTGGTGCCTGGCCTCTCCTCCCTGCCCCAGTTGAGCCCTTGCAGGCCTGACCACCAGACCCCAGGGCCCACAGTTTCCCAGTTTTCGTTCTAGCAGTAAGCCAGCCCAGGAGTCTGGGGGTGGGGTAGGGGAAGTGGTGTGTCCCAGCCGCCTGTCCTTGCCATGGGGCTCTTCTCTATCCCTGGGGGAGGGAGGAGGCTGTTGGAGGGAGAGGGAGGGACTCCTGCCCTCTTCTTCACAAGGAGCCAGAGCTTCATTTGGGAGGCCAGTGATGTGTTTATGCAGTTCCAGGGCCACGCTGGGACAGGGCAGGGAACTGAGGATGGCTCTCCCCAGTGAGATGCTCTGGGAGTAGAGAGAGAGGTATGGAGGAGAGGAGAGCTGGCTCCTGTGTGAGCTTTGTGGAAACTGGAAGGAGACGGAGAGTCTCTGAGGTCCTTCCCATCTGGCTCCAGGATTCCAGATATTTCCAGAGCATTGATCTCAGGGCATTGCAGAGCAGAAGCCGGGCCCAGATGGAAGCCCATACAGAGACCCCACCCAGGGCTGGTGGCTTTTCAGAAATGGCACCTCCTGTGGCTGCCAGACTGTGGGTGAGTCCTAGGGTCCGGGCTTGGCTGCCATGAGCCCCTGCCTCTCTGCTGATAAACATCAGCTTAGGGAGCTGAGACATGGGGGCCCTGGAGACGTCCAGTGCAGGCGAGAGGCGCTCTGCTAAAACCATAGCTCAGGGGTGGCCTCTCCACTCACACCATCTTACAGGAAAGCAGCTATTTCTACAGCAATGGCTTCCACATCGACGGAAGGACCACCAGCAGGGCCACAGGTCATCTCTGCAATCGCGGGTCCCTGTCCACCCCCAGAAACTACGTGCTCTGGGAGGGAGGAGGCTTGGGCAGGCCCACCCGGGAAAGGTCCACCACGGAGGACGGATCGTGATTCTCCCCATTTTACACACAGGGAAAACGAGTTTCACAAAGCCAGGAGGGGTGGGATTTGGGCTGCAGGTCATGCTGGAGTCTGCTGGCTCCAATCCTGGGCATTCTTTACTGCTTGATACTGGAGTGGGGAAGGGCACTCACGTTTCACACTGCATCATAGGGAGCACGGTATACGACATGTCTGGATAGTGGGTATCAACCCATTTTACAGATAAGAAACCAAGGGTCAGAGAGGTTACATAACTTGTGCCAAGTGAGCTAGGATTAAAACTCAGGCCTACTTGACCACAAAGGTCTCACCCCCTCCACCCCAGCAGGGCTCTGCTACCTTTGTGTGCTGCCTCCCCTAAAGCTTCCTTTGGCTGTCCATAAGGGTTCCCTGGGGAGCTACGAAAAGGACCCAGGTCTGGACTCCAGCCCCAGAGATTCTGATCTGGCTGGCTGGGGTGTGGCCTGGGAGTCAGGGGTTCTCAAAGCTCCCCGGGGCGTTCCACAGGGTGAGAATCACAGCTCGAAAGGGAGTGCCATCGGCTGTGAAGGCCCAGGCAGGCCCTAGGCCTCCTGCCTCCATCCAGCCCTGCCCTGCCCAGGAGAGCAGAGGGGGAGGGGGCTGGGCTTGGGCCCTGGCCCTGCACCCCCTAAGGAGGTGGGTCTGGCTTGGCTAAGTCTTGGCCTCTTTAACATCCCCCTGGATTTAGGGTGCCTGCTCAGAGTGAAATCCTATGGGCTTATTTCACCTTCTCTGGCCTCCGGACCGCGCAGCCGGATGCCCAATGGCCTTGCTCATTTATTCATGTGCTTCTTGATGTCAGTCTCCTCACCGAAATGGATCCCCATGGCAGAAGGACCTCAGCTGTTGTGTCTGTCACGTTGTCCCCGGGTCTAGCACAGTGCCTGGCCCGTGGGAGGCACACTATCCAAGCGTGTGGAACAAATGAATGAACAAGAGGAGGGCCACCCACCTGTCGGGGTGTGGATGTCCTGTCTGGTTTGAGGCTGAAAAGTCAAGACCCCCAGTGACTAAGCCAGTCCTAGGAGGCCCTTGGCCCCGGGCTGAACAGGAAAACACCAGAAGACGAGCCCTCCTGCAGGAGAGGGACGAGTGGTGCCTCCACTGCAGGGCCCTCTCCTGGTGACCTGGGACCAGCCCAGCTGAAGAACCAGGTACTCTGAGAGCCTGGGGCCCTGCCCAGGACAGGAAGGGGCTGGCAGATTCTGGACAAGCTCCAAGTCAGCCTGAGCTGGGCCCCAGGGGTCTGGGATGACTTGCCCACCCCTATATGCTAAAACTGCGCAGGCTGGTTCCCTGAAGGGTCAGGTAAGGGGTCCACTCCATTTGGAGTGGGCAGTCCAGACCCCCAAAAGGAGACCTGTGTGCCAGCAATGGGTAACCAGGGCTCTCTTGACCGTGGCCTCAGTCAGGTGCGCTCACCAGGGCCTAAACTCACCCCCCTCTCCCCGGCAGGTCAGGGCTGGCTGGGGAAGAGGCTTCCCTTCTCGTCCTCAGCCCCCGCCGCTCCCCAAACCCGTGCATGGGAGCCGCAGTGAGCTCTTCAAAGCCCAGTGCTCACGTCTCCACCAGCTAAGTCAGCCCCCGCAGGTGGGACCTGGCTTCGGCGGCGACTTCATGAGGAACAGGCTTCTCCCCAAGTAACTGAGACGCTCTCGCTTCTGCCTCTTTTGCTGTTGACACGTTTTCATTCCACTCGTTTGGACATGATTCATTTCATTAGTGGTTAGCAAAGCTGTGCAATTTCTAGGACATTTTGATGACACGTGGGGACAGCAGGATGGAGTTTTTGAAATCAGGATTATCATGGGAAAATTAGGGTGTCTGGAGATCCCCTGACAAATATAAATGGCATGAGTGAGGAGAAGGGAGGAGGGACCCCGAGGATGGCTGGGATGGGCTCGGGAGGTCATGATAAGGGGAGGGGGTCTGTGCTGAGATGGAAGGTAGGTAGGTTCTGGAAGGGAGCAGGTGCCTTCCAGGCTTGTATGATTTAGAGCTTTGTATCTCTACATCAGGCAAAGGAGTCTCAAAGGGGTAGAAGTCAGAGGCAGATGGTGAGTCCCAGGAGAATCCCTGGGGGAGGCAGGACACGTTGAGGGGAGCCTTGAATGTCACATCAGGGAGCCGGAATTTTAGACTGTAGGTGAAGGATAACAGGAGCGACTCCCTCTGCGGTTAGGACCCAGCAAGTGACCTGGGTGCACCTAAAGGTTAGAAAACGCCGATAGTCTGCTGGTTTGTATAAATGGGTCACCTCCTTTGGCATCCTGTGGGGTGAGTTGGGCCCAGGGCTGGCCAGCCTCTGCAGCACCCACAGGCGCTGCTCGGGGCCTCGGAGCAGCTGCTGCTGAGCCTGGAGTCTCCCTCACAGCCCTGGGTATCGCCAGGCTGTTCCTGCCGGCCCTGGCTGTTGTTAGAGATCTCGGCCATGACCAAAGACAAATCAGTCACCAAATACGTGTCCCTGGGGCCACAGCACCTGGCCAGCATGGGCCACACAGAGAAAGATCTCGGGCCTTTGTTCCTGGGACCACACTTTGCTGAGGAGGAGCTGACTCCTCAAAGTGGGGCCCTCCAGGCTGTGCTGCAAGGC
Source organism: Diceros bicornis minor (assembly GCF_020826845.1). Classification (NCBI taxonomy): domain Eukaryota; kingdom Metazoa; phylum Chordata; class Mammalia; order Perissodactyla; family Rhinocerotidae; genus Diceros; species Diceros bicornis. Next base: position 80,549,794 of record NC_080744.1, read on the forward strand.
TGCTTCATGAATTGTGCATAATTTAGAATGAAGTCCCTTGGTACTAGCCAGTAGAGATAAGGCCCTTGAATACCAGGGCTTAGCTTTTCAAGATATTTACTGATGTGATGGATTATTTTTGTGAGAAGAATTTTGCAAGTTCTGGTTAGAAAGGAAGAAAGGAAGGAGGGAGGGAGGGAGAGAGTGAGAGAGAGAGAGAGAAACAGATTAGATGCGGCAAACCCACAGGCTTCACAGGGATCTTGTTGGGAACCCTGCATGCAGCTGTGGGGCGTCAGCCTGGACGGTCGCCTGCTTCAGGAGCTGGAGGAGGGCCGGAGCGGGTCCCATGGACAGGGCAGGGTGGGCTCCTCTTCCAAGGCAGGTCCTGGTGTAGGTGTCCCTGCTGCAGTTCACTGATTGCTGGCTGGAGCCTGGGATATAAACAAACATCCCAGAGGCCTCCTCTGATTGGGTGCCCACAGAGACAGGGCACCCATGTCCCTCTAGGTATGGCTGATGCTTCCTCGCAGGCCTCCTGCTCTGGGGGTATTGAAGGAGTTTCTTTCAGCAGCTACTACACCTATGGGGGCAGGGAGGTGGGGCAGCAGCAACATCTGGGCCAGGGTGTCAGGGTGGGCTGGCAGGAGGCACAGCGAGGATGGGAATCGAAGGAGGGCCAGAGGCTGGAGCTGGACAAGAGGTTGGGACCAGGGTACGGGCCCTCCATCATGGCAGCACATCTGCGCCCCCAACTTCATCTCTGCTCCTTTCTGCTGGATTGGCCAGATCTTTTTAAGACTGAAAAGTATTCCATGGTGTGGAAAGACCACACTTTCTTTATGCATCCATCTGTCAGTGGACACTTAGGTTGTTGCTACTTTTTGGCTACTGTGAATAACGATGCTATGAACATTGGTGTGCGCTTTCTTTTAAAAATTATGTTGTGAATATTTTCCTTACTGGTGTCTGGCTAGAGTCGAGGTCAGGAAGCAGAGGAGAGGCCTCTAGAAGGCCTGAGAGGGAGTGCTGTGCCTAGCCTGCAAGCTGACTCCTCGTGTAATGTTGCCTCAGCAGGGACTCAGCGTTTCCAAAGGGGAACAGAGTCAGAAAAGATAGAACGATGGGCTCACGGCTCCAGAGTGTGGTCCTGGCACAAGTCTGATGTGTATCCAGGGGCGGGAGCGCTGATGTTGAGATGTCAGACTGCGTGTCTGCAAATGGATATGACAATATCATTTGGCTAATATTGGAATTAAGTAAATTAGCCAGCTGGCAATTACATTAAATGACGAGATTGGTTTTGAAAAATAGCCATTTGCTAAAGTGTAGTCAGCCAAACAGAAAATGATCAACTTCCTGAATACATTTTGGCCAGTGTTGAAGGTACGGAGGAGTGAGAGTCAAGCAACCCTGAGAACACGGGCCTTTGATCAAGGCTCACTGTGTGCCAGGAAACGTGGGTTGATGGTAATGAAGGGGAGAAGGTTCGCCTCTGGAATGGGTTGAATGATGGCTCCCAAAAAGTGATGTCCATGTCCAAATCGCTAGAAACCTGTGAATGTGGCCTTGTTTGGAAAAAGGGTCTTTGCAGATGTCATTAAGTTAAGGATCTTGAGATGAGATCATCCTGCATTACCTGGGTGGGCCCTCCATGCAATGACAAGTGTCTTGATAAGAGATAGAAGAGGAGAAACAGACACACAGAGAAGCTCATGTGATTATACAGCCAGAGACTGGAGCGATGGAGCCACCACAAGCTGGAAGAGGCAAGGAACAAGACGTCCCCCAGAGCCTCTGGAGGTGAACACGGCCCTGCGACCCCTCGAGTTGGGACTTCTGGCTCCAAAACAGAGAATAAATTTCCGTTGTTTTAAGCCACCCAGTTTGTAGTAATTTATTGTGGCAGCCCCAGGAAACTAATATAGCCCTAGAAAATTAAATTATTGAAATCTGCAAACAAGGGGTGGGTGATTAAATTGAAGTGAACTTCAGCATCATCTGTCCATTTGAGATCAACCAGAACTTCAACTGGGTGAGGCAGGGCAGGAAAAGGTGATGAGTTAGCAGGAGGACAAGGCTCGGTAAATGGAGTGGCAGCAGCCTGCAAGAGGAGGATTCCAGAATCCTGAGGTCCTGTGGGAGATTCCCCAGATGTTTGATTTGAATTTCATTTATCAGATATTTTTAAGTATTTGCAAATTGTCCTGAAAACCTCTCTCTCTCTCTCTCTCCCCACACACACACATACACACTCACACTCACACACTCACTCGGTGTGACTACTATTTACACGTCAGAGCCCACCAACACGTTGACTTGTGCTGCGAGCTAACTCGATTTAGCATAAACCTTAGAATAATGCTTTTGCCATCTCTATGACAAAGTTGTCAACAACAGTTACCATTTGCAACTAATTGTCTCTGTGAATCAGAATTTCCTTAATACTCTATAACCACCAAAAAAAATTGGAAAATAAGGCTGATATGAAATTGTCAACCATAACTTTCAATTTTTAATTGCATCCAGGCCTGAAGCTGTGTCATACTTAAAGAAACACAACTCAGATAATAATTTCCAACTTTATTTACATCTTCCCAAAACATTTAAGTATTTGGTCCATAAAGATTTTTACTGAAATCTCTATGTGTATTCCTATGCTGTAACAGTGAAATTCCAGGGAAACCTCTGCTTTCCTAACTCCTTGTGCCCCCACCTTGGTCCCTGCCCCATGTCTCCCCTCACTGTGAGCCCGGCCACAGTGAGATCCCCTGATGACTGGCATCCTCTGTGGTGCACATCCCTTTTCCACCCTCATTGCTTTCTTTTTCTTCTATTGTGAAAATTCACCTTCTTAGCTTTTGTCCCTTGTCTCAGAGTGAGGGAGCGTGGAGGCCGTGCAACCCCTCAAGTTAGTACTTTACATCCTGTCCCATCATGTTATATATTTGAATCCATAAAATGCATTTATACCTATAAACCACCACTGTTGTCTGTTGTATGTATAACTGTTGTGTATCGTATTTTATTTAAAGCCGAGGAGGTCACTACTAGACACGCCTTGCAGAGAGGAAGCCGAGGGAGGGAGTGCTTGCTGGATTATCTGTCAGGTCCAGGGGGACGATGCTTGATTGTGCCCCCAACTTCACGGGGCCCCCGCCTTGGTCTGGAGGCAGGATGCCCCACAACTCCCCACCCCCGTGCTCACAGAGCACGTGCTCACCAGGCGCCATTCCTAGGACTTGGCTTTCTGGATATTCCAGCCAGAAATCCTTCTGGGGAATCAATTAATTTCAGCCCCATGAAAAGAGCACCCCTCAACGTGAATGTATCATTTGGCAGTTCTGAGTTTAATCACATGAGTCGGCTTCCCGGAGTCGCCCAATTGTGACACATGCACACGACCCAGGGCCAGCCAAGAGCCAGGGGACATTTGCCTGTGGAACGACACCCTGGGGCTTCCTGGTGAAAGCCCAAATCGTCACCACCCCTTGTCAACTTTTGTCAAAGCGGAATCAGATGATAAACAACATAAGCATTAGCATTAGTTGGTCAAGACTGGAACACTTGGGCACAAGCCACCCAGGCTCAAGCAAAGCACCACCAGGCATGGATTTGTGTGGTAAGGAATGCTCTCCAGGAGAGACTCTGCCCATGGGAAATGTCCCTCGTGACCCATGCTGAATATCACAGCTCCTCTCTCTGGACGCTTGGCTGCCACTTGGTATATCTGTCTGATCTGTGGCGTGTGTCGGGAGGGAAGCTTCCTGGCATGTCTGGAGCCTTGAAAGGGTTTCCGTGTCCAGGTGTCTGAGAATCGGTTGGTTGAGACTGCCTTAGAGGGGAGTTTCCCCTTGAAGCTTGGGCATGTGCTGCTCTCATTGCAAACTGGCTCTGTTAGGAGAACGTGTTCCATTCCATCGGAGGAGGGCTACATGGTTCTGGGTCCTGAGGGAGGGCGTCCTGTGCTTGTCCATGAGGCCACTCGGCGGGTGCAGATCCCCTAAATGGAGCCAGAGTGCAGACGATGACCCAGGGCTGCCCGCTTCCGGATTATGACAGAGAAAACGTGTGCTTTACAAAGGCTGCGATGTCTGCTCGTTCTCTTCTGTCTTTATGACAACTACAATGTTTCTTGTCTAAAACCTGGAAAGGGAGCCACCCCTGCAAGTGTGCTCGGCGTTCTGAGGGATGGGGTGTCGCCATGTTGTTGCTTGCTCATTCGGCTTTTTTTTTTTTTAATATAATTATTTATTTATTTATTTTCCCCCCCAAACCCCAGTGATAGTTGTATGTCATAGTTGCACATCCTTCTAGTTGCTGTACGTGGGCCGCAGCCTCAGCATGGCTGGAGAAGCGGTGCGTCGGTGCATGCCCGGGATCCGAACCTGGGCCACCAGTAGCTGAGGGCGAGCACTTAACCGCTAAGCCACAGGGCCGGCCCTGCTCATTCAGCTTTGAGATTGGTTGGCAACTCCAAAATGGATCTGAAAGTGAAGTTGCCTTTAATTTGGAATTGATTGGGCATGCCTCCTCGGTTCCTATTAGCAGGTTCCCTATTAGCAGGCTTTGAAAAGAGCTTTAAAAATTCCCTAATTCTAATTAGCATTCAAAGCAAACAGCCATTTCCAAGCAAAAACCTCCTGTCCCAGCATAATGGGTCTGGATTTTCTATTTCAGACCTCTTTTTGAGAGTAATAGCAGTGCATGCTTTAAATTTATCAGAGTGTCTTTCAAATGTTCAAATGTGATTTGTGGGGATTGGGAATATCACTCTGGAGTCCAGCTCCTCTGTGTCCCACTGGGGAGAACATTATGGGCTTTATGGTTTGAAAACGATGGCTCCAGGAGGACTCTAGCTGCTGGCACCTGTGCCACCTCCTCCCAGCTCCACGCCCATGGCAGACATCACTAATCAATCACAGCGTCTCTCCCTGACTTGCATACCCTTCTCAACACTGTACTGCAGGCAGAACCCCAGTGAGGCTCTTGGCCTGTTTGCCTCTGGGAGCATATTATTCAATGGTTATTAACTGCCGGGCACTGAAATAGGTGCTGGGAATACAATGGTGAAGCAAAAGAGAAAAAGTCCTGGCTCTAGTGGAGTTTATAGTCTAAGGAGGACTGACACAGTGAGGGGCCCCCAGGAATAAACACATGATTACGCCGGTGATAGGAGAGAGGTGTGGTGCTGGGACAGCTTATCCTGGGGCCGTGGAGGAGTGAGGTCTGGAGGATAGGTGGGCGGGGAGAAGGGGAGATGTGCCTAGAAGCTGGAGGAGGAAGGCACAGCCCAGGCATAGAGAGGCCAGTGTGGCTGCAGCAGAGATGGGCTGTGAGTCCGCAGAGTTGAAAGGACCTGACCACATGGCCTTGCAGGCCATGTTGAGGACTGTTGTCTTCACCGAGAAAGAAAAAAGCAGCCCCTGGTCCAGGAGCTGGCCTGGCCCTGAGAGCTGGGCCTTGGTGTCGGTGGTAGCTGGCCTGGCGCTCCCAGGCCAGCCCTGGTGTCCTGTGGACACAAACACCCACAGAGCGCCAACACCAGGCAAGGTCACCCTGCAGCCCTGATGAAGTGCCACAGAGCAAGGCCACCTCATATTCATGTCTAAGCACAACCACCAACAAAGTTGCTCTGAGGACCACCAAACGGCAAATGTCCTGTCTCGGTTACAGTGACTCACCGCTGCTTCCTCCCTCGCTCCAGGCTGCCCTCCCCGCAGACAGCGTTTAGAGGGACACTCAGTCAAGTACTGTCCCCACTTCCTGACAGCACCCAATCTAGAGCAAAGCCCGGCTTCCTGGGACCCACCCCAAAGTCAGGACACAAGCCAAGTCCTCAGCCGTTACTAGCACCTTCTGCCCAGACGCCCCTCAGTTGCCCTGGGTGTCCGGCCACTCCCTGAATGGGGCGATGCACTCACTTCGTTCCTGGCGGTGTTCACAGGAAGCCTGGAGTTGGGGAACGGATGATGTCTTCTCTTCCTCCCCATCTCACCTTGCTCGGACTCTGATGCCTTCCTGGAAGAGATCAGAGTGGGCAGCCAGGAAGCTATTACTTGGTGAGTACTGTCATTATGATCTCGCATGGGCTCCTGCTGGACCAGATGGTTTTTTTCAAAGGATTCTGTTTTCTAGGCACTGTCTGTGTTCTCCAGGGGACCCTCCCTGGGGTAGGCTCTGCTGAGTGCCCTTGACCCCGGTGACCATCTTTCCATAAAGGTTGACACCCCCAGCTTCTCTCTAACTGGGCCCCGCAGCAGCTATCTATCACACGTGGCCCATGGCACTTAACCTTTGGCCTGACTTTGGGGGTGCAGTCCGCCCTCACCTCCACTGTGCCGTCAGAGCAGCATGCGAGCCCACCGAGTGCCCTCAGACTTCCCAGGTGGGCCTCAGTGCACCATGTGCCCTGCACTGCAGGGGAACAAGATGAAGATTCTGGGGGGTCCTCTCAGGGCCCTGCTTCTGACATTTGAGGTGAAAGGGGAAGCACCCTCTGCTCTCCTTCTCCTTTTGGGGTTAGAGAGGGGACTCACAGGAAATCAATGGCGCTTTCCAAAACTCCGCGTCTTATCCCCAACCACCCCGCTTGCTTTAGACCCTCAACGTGCTTGAGGAGTTGAGGTGCCTTCAGAGTCTCAGCTGGAATGTGGAATCTACCGTCTTGGTGCTTCAGAGGGCACCTCTACAATGTCCAGGTGGACTAGGCTCTCAGCACTTCGACCACGAGGCTGTTCCAGCCCGAGCAAGTCAGTTCTGGGCAGCCTGGGAGCAGGAGGGGCCCCAGAACTCTTCCTGTCCCCACTTTCTGCCCTCGCTTCTCAGCGTACCCTGCTCTGGAATGAATGAGCTCCGTACATACTCATCTCTGGGCAGCTGGCAGTTCTGGGCCCACTCCTGAGGACCAGAGCGTTTGCATCGGCCCCACGTCCCTTGGCACTGAGGGCCATGGCCATCAGTGTGGAGCAGAGCTGTGGAGTCAGCCTTGGTGCTGAGACCTCGCCGAGCGAGGGGCTGCAGTGCCCATGCCAGATGGCTTTCCCAGGTGGGGAGAGGGTGTGATAGCCACCCACACCCCAGTGCGAGTCGAGTGGACCCCAGCTGTCCTCCTGAGAAGTGTGACCATTTAGTCAGAGGGGACAGTGGCATCCTGAACCCCCAACAGTGGCTAAGAGGGCTGCAGCTGCCCAGCTGCCCTCTCTGCCCAGCAGAGGAAGCCATGCCGAGACCCAGCTGTGAGACAGTCTGCAGTTTCCAATGCCATTCACTTAGAAAGTGTCTTCGTACAGTCAGGGACCAGCATGATGGGGAGAAAGAGCTCTGTTTTCTTCTTGGAAGTTCCAGCCAAATCGGGCTTATTGAAACTCTTCCCTGAATCCCAAGAGAAAGACCCATTGCCTCCAGCCCTGAGTGTAGGATTCCCGTTTGCATGCGGATTCTCTTCCAGTGGAATTTGGAGAAAGGCCTGGACTTGGAGCCTTGCACGCGTTGTGTGATCACAGGCAAGCCACCCAACCTCTCCGAGCTTTGGTTTTCTTGTTTGCACAATAGGCAACAGGAAACGAGTGTACGGTGAGCAGTTTCTAGATGCCAGGCACTGCCTCAGGGGCTCTGTCACTCAGGTGCTTGTCATGAGCTCCACGGCTGCTATAGGAAGTGACTATGCCGGGGACCACCAGCTGGCCCCATAGGTGACTTATTCTCTTTATTCTGCTGCAAAACCCCCAGCCCCTCAACTGCAGAGATTGCTCCTTCCATTCTTGGCGCTCAGCCCTGTGACTACCACATGGAAGGTTCTTGACTAGGTGTTGCATGGATGCATACTAACTGGGAGGTTAGGGAGCATGGGATGCATGCTAACCTCTGGTTTTCACACATGAAATTAAATTTTCATGAACTCATGAATCAACAAGAGAAACTAAGTAGCATTTTACTGAACACCTACTATGTCTGATGATTTACATATGTTTTGTTATTTAATCTTCACAGTAGTCCTGCCAGGTATTATCTTTTCCATTTTGCAGGTGAGGAAATTGAGGAAGCTCAGGCCTTGTCTCGAGATCAGTCAACACGTCAGAGGGAGGGGCGGGAATTCAAATCAGAGTCTGACCCCTCAGACTGCGCTCTTTGCATTTCACTAGGTAGACATCTGGTATACTGTGGCTGTTACAAATTTGAATAGTGGTCTAGCAAGGGGAATAATGAATCCCAGCTGGAGTCTGAAGGAGGCTCCTGCAGAAGGCCTGCTGCTCCCACAGGCTGCTCCCACAGGCTATGGGGATGAGGGACTGACACCAGCCCCTTCCAAGGTTGTGCCTGGAGGATCCTCCATCCAGACTGTCTTGGCTCCAACCTCAGGGCAGCCCAGGCAGAAGCGAGGAAAGGCTGGGCCTAGGTCTGCCACCCCTCAGCCCATTGACCCTGTGGATACTGCAGTGCAAAACCACACTATTTTGTTTTGACTTCCTCTTGGGTTCCCAGGAAGTTTATTTACAGAAGTAAAATTGCCTCGTAACTTAAAAAAATTTTTTTGTTATGGTAAAATATACATAACATGAAATTTACAATTTTAACCGTTTATAAAAGTATACAGTTGCAGGGGCCAGCCCAGTGGCATAGTGGTTAAGTTCGCGGGCTCTGTCTCAGCAGCCTAGGGTTCTCAGGTTCAGATCCTGGGTGTGGACCTATGCACTGCTGATTAAGCCATGCTGTTGCGGCGTCCCACATACAAAAAATAGAGGAAGATGGGCACAGATGTTAGCTCAGGGCCAATCTTTCTCAGCACACACACACACAAAAAAGCGTACAATTGCATGGCGTTAAGTTACAATGCGTGCATTCCCAATGTTGTGCAACCATCACCACCATCTGTCCCCAGAACTCCCAAATGGAAACTCTGTACCTATTAAACACTAATTCCCCATTCCCCCCTCCCTCTAGGCTCTGCTAATCTCTAGTCTATTTTCTGTCGTTATGAATTTGCATACTCTAGGTACCTCATGTAAGTGGAATTGTACAGTATTTGTCCTTTTGTGACTGGCTGATTTCACTTAGCATAAAGTCTTCAAGGTTTATCCACGTTGTAGCATGTCTCAGAATTTCTCTTTTTTAAGACTGAATAATATTCCACTCTGTATATATATATCACATTTTGTGTATCTGTTCATCTGTTGATGGGCACTTGGGTTGTTTCCATCTTTTAACTACAGTCGTACGACTATACAGCTTAACGACCAGGATACGTTCTGCGAAATGCGTCGTCAGGTGATTTTGTCATTGTATGAACATCAGAGTGTACTTACACAACCCTAGATGGTATAGTCCACTACACACCTAGGCTATATGGTACTAATCTTATGGGACCACTGTCATATATGTGGTCCGTCGTCGACCAAAACATCGTTATGTGGCTCATGACTGTGTTGTGAAGAATGGTGCTACGAATGTAGATGTACAAATACCTGTTCAAGCCTCTGCTTTCAGTTCTCTTGGGTACACACCTAGGAGTGGGATTACTGGATCAGATGGTAATTCTAGGTTTAAGTTTTTGAGGAACTGCCGTGCTGTCTTCCACAGCGGCTGCACCATTTTACATCCCCACCAACAATACACAAGGGTTCTAATTTTCCACATCCTCATCACCACTTGTTATTTTCAGTTTTTTTTTTAATAATTGCCACCCTAAATGATGTGGTTTTGTGTCTCTTAATTTTTTAAAACCCTCATATCCAATTTAAAAAATTCTAATTGTCCTATTTTACATTATTTAACATTATTTTTTTTAGTACAGGTGCAGTGCCTTAACATATTCTTTAGAGAAAAATATGAAGAAATGGGACACTTGGGTCCAGGGGTGCATAGATTTAAATGTTTAACGGCTACCATCAAATTGCTCTCCGAGGTAGCTGTTCCTATTTGCCTTTCCACTGGCAGTGTGTGAAGGGTGAAATTTCCTCCCATCCTCACTAACATTGATGTTATCAATCTTTTAAAATTTTGACAATCAGTTTGGCAAAAAGCGGTGCCTTTCATGATTAGATTTCCAAATCTTATTGTTCGCTATGGCTTTGTTCCCATGGCTTGCCCTTGGCAAGGGCAGGAAGCAGTGTGGTCACATTGCACCAGCTCCCCTCCCCTCTGCTTGGCTGCCCCGTCTCCCCTCTTACTCAGCCCTGCAGACAGATGCCCGGGAGCTGCCCCAGGATCCTCCTTCAGACTTGGAGGTGCCTCTGTGAAGGGGCAAGCACAGTGGCATTCAGAGACGGCACCAGCCAGGCTGGGTGAAGTGGGGCATGAGCAGGGCAGTGCAGCTGTGTGAGACAGGGTGAGGGCCTGGGGAGATAGCTGCCTAAGCCCGGGTGCCATGGCAGGAGCTTGGGAATTAAGAGAAGGTGGTAATCCCTGGTCGGTTCAGCTGGCCTCTAGGTTTGCCCCAGCTAGATGCTCAGGACTTAATGAGTGGAAGGAACCTCCAGCAGAGCCTATGCTGACTTGATTTCTTCTGAAACAAGGGAAGATGGAATTCTTCCATAATTATCTCATTCCTCACAAAGAAGTCTGGAGTCATGTCACACGTAGCTGGATTAGTGCTGCTTTTTGGTCTGATGTGACAATTAATTGAATGTGTGTGACAACATGAAATCATGACAAGTGACCCCCTCCACTCCCCTAACTTTTCAGAGAAGAGAAAATATGGCAAGCGCATCATGTTACAGGCAAAGAACTCGATCTTTTAACCTCGTTCCTCCAGGAAAGTTGCTGATTGAATGAAGTAGACAAATGCTGGCAGGACGCTTGGGTCTCGGGCAGGAGCTGTGCACGGGTGTCTGGGAATCTGCAAGGGTTTCTGTTGGAATGTGTCGCCTCTCTGCCTGGGTTTGCCCTTTCAGGCGGTGTGCAAATGATGTCGTGTCCTGGAGCAGCATTTTAAAAAGCTGATTTGGTTCAGGCTTTTTAAAAATCAAAACAAAACAAACACCCACCCCTGCTGTGAGGAACAGCAACTTGTTCCCAGGCTTGGGAGCCAGCGAGCCCTGCAGCCAGGTTGCCCCTGGTGACGACACATTTTGGGTTGGCTGCTCCTCTGGGCCTTTGTTTCTCGTGTGCACAATGGGGGTGGGAGAAGGTCAAGGTCATTTTCCCGCTGCACATTCTGAGAGGCCAAACCTACACCTCGGGCTTCTCTCCTGCCCCTTAGGCCCCTGGTGGGCATGGCAGCAGGGAGAATAAAGGCGTCTGTGTTGCAGGGTTCCCAGGGCCTCTTGCCTGGAAACAGATCTTCTGGTGGCCTAGGAAGGCAGCTACTGACCGCCCCGGGGCCCTGTCCGCTGTGGGCCACTTGGGACCCTGGAGCTGGGAGTGCTTGTCCAGGCTGCCCAGCCTCCTACCCAGTCCCACCTCCGCAGCGACATGGACCTGCTGTCCTTTTCCCCTTTCCTGGAAACCTCCGTCCATCTGTCCACGCCCAAGCAGTCAGAGTAGCCGATGGAGAGGAGGGCAGAGCCCAGGCCAGGGACAAGGGCAAAAGGAAGCCCTGTTCCCTCTCCAAGTTCACCGTCCCACGGAGGCAGTGCTTTGCTTTCCGGCCCCTGGTGAGGATTGGTTGCTGCTGTAACCCATGACTCGAGCCTCCATTCATCCCTCAGGCTCAGAAACGCCGAGCGCAGCCTGGCAAATCCAGCCCTGGAGTTCAGCCAGTGTGAATGGCCAGCCCTCGGCCGCCAGCGCCTGCCTCGGCCCTGGGAAGACGCAGGCCAGCTCTGCCTGGCAGGGCTTGCCGACTTTGCTTCCCTGGGCCCGGGCCACGGAGGCTCATGGTTAAGCTGCCCCGTAGGAGGCACGCCCATGGCAGTGAGCCTGGGTCCTTATCTGCTGAAGGGGGGGGGGCACGTCTCCAAAGGACCTGTGGCCTCTCAGTCCCGGCAGCATCCATGAAAGGGAAAAGGACAGGAAGGTTGACTGACACAGCTTTCAGAATGCCTCCCTTGGCCACCCGTTCCAGTTTCTGTTGCTGCGTAACAAGCCACCCTGACGCTTAGTGGCACACCCTCTTCCTATACACATGATTCTGTGGGTCCGGAATTTGGACAGGACACAGCAGGCTGGCTCTTCTCTACCCTGCGATGTCTGAGGCCTCAGGCGATGGCTGAGGGTGACCAAACGCTTGGAATTATCTGAAGGCGCCTTCTCTCATGTTTCCCCCACATGGTGCTGGCTGTTGGCTGGGACCTCAGCTGGGGCTGTTGGTCAGAGCATCTGCACATGGCATCTCCGCGAGGCTTGGCCTTCCTCACAGCATGGCAGCCTCGTCAGGGTCACACTTCTTACCTGGCTCAGGGCTCCAGAGGTGGGCACCCAGCTTCATTGCCTTTTCTGACTGAGCTTTGGAAGTCACACGGCATCGTTTCTACCACATTCTATTGATTACAAGCAAGTCACAAGTCCCCCAGATTCAAGGGAGGGGACACAGACTCCCCCTCTTAATGGGAGCAATGTCAAGGCCAGTCATAGAAAAGCACCTGGGATGGAGACACTGTTGTGGCCATCTTTGGAAAACACAATGGAACACATCACTCGTCAGCTTTCCTTCCCGCTCCGCCCCAGCCACAGTCCAGCTGCACAGATGGCTTTGGCTGGGCCTCCCCAGTGCCTTTGTCCCCTCTTGACCGCTGGGGGGCCAGTCCTCAACAGGCCCACTAGTGAGCTGGGCCACACAGCACTGGGAAGGCCCCTGCACCTCTGCCTTTGTCACTGCAGCTGGGCTAAAAAGGCAAGTTCAGGGTTAACTGGAGCTCAGTGGCCACTTGGTTTGGTGGAGGATCCCTGACAGCCTGGGCCCAGGGCCTCCCTCGGTATCCGCTGCTCTTCACGTGGCTTTGGGCCTGTGTTTCTTGGCTCTTGAGCTGCAGCTCTGGAGTGAGGAAAGCCAGGCAGAGCCTCACCCTGGAGCCAAGCAGCCTGGGCCCCCAGAGTCCCCCACTGGCCCAGAGGGCTGTCTGTGGATGGCTGCCCCCCTGCGGCTGTGGTTCAGGGATCTTAGGTCAGAACCCTTGGCCACCCTGGCCCTATTTGTGTAAAGGGGCAGGTTGTCCCCTGTGGAAGCCAGTGTCTACGGGAACTGCACATGTGCTCCCTGCTGTCTCTGGTGGCTGAGAGGCCCCGAGGCATTTAGCTGAGAACAGCGCAAGGATTAGTAGGTCCCAGCTGTGAGAACTGTGGGGACTTCGTAGGTCCAGAAGCTACTTTTGTTGAGAGACTCTCACAGGAGCAATTTTCTCCGGATTTCCCTCCACTCTTTTGCCTGCTTGCAATGTGCTGCTGACCCTCAGACCTGTGCAGTCCCCAGAGTGCACACAGGGCCCTACTCAGGACACAGGGCCTGCACCTGGCCATGGGGCCACACGCCAGAGATGAATGCATGTGTGCGTGTATGCGTGCACACACACTCACACACACATGCACACACCACACACACACACATCTTCCCATGTACATACACACCCACACAACGCCCCTGACACGCACACACACACACACCACATCACGCACACATATACATATACGTATCCCACACCTCCCACACATACTCCCACACCACACCACACATACACATGTCCTCCCATGCATATACACACCCATACACCACATACCACACAGCCCCCCACACATATACCACACACATACACCATACACACATACATACCCCAGCCCCCACACACACGTACCACACGCATACATACACACACCACCCACCCACAACACACACTACAGACACATGCACGCATACCACATACTACACTACTAAAACCATACACCACACACACATGTACACCACGCGCTCCACACACACTTCGCCCCCCCATACCACACCACACAGATATGCACATACACACACCGAAAAGCCTCTTCACAAGTCTGTGGCATATACAGAAAAGCCAAGTTACATTCTTAAAAATTGCTATTATGTGAGGAATGCGAGATGTCGATTAGAAAGTTCCATGAAGTCCCGAGAAGAAACTCTTGCCCCGCCTCCCCTCCAGCCAGCCCCCAGGCACGCTGGGCTCCTTTGGGCCTCTGCCTGCCCCAGCAGCTTGGGTGTCTGTATTTACATATGTCCACATGCAGCCACAAGGGTTCCTTCTTCCCCAGATGGGATTATACTTGGGAATACTTGGTAAAGTAAACTCATCAAGCCCACAAACTCTTTTCAGAGGGCCAGGAGCCCAGGGCCTCCATTTTTCCACAGGCCCTGTCGAGGCTGGGCCTGATGGACAGGCAGAGGGCAGGGGCTGGGCTTACTGGAGTGGGGCACCCCCTGGCCGTGGGTGAGGGAAGTGCTCCTAGGAGCAGGGTGAAATTGCAGGGTGGGGATGGGAGTGGCTGTAAGGAAAGGGGGTGGAGAGGCCACATTAACTCTCCTCCTCTCCTGGGCTCCAAGGAGGGAGAGGAGCTCTTCTATTTGGGAACAGCATGTCTTTTTGGCCAAGTCCCCAACTGCTCGCTGTATGGTTGGTTGAATTCCTTCTCTGTTGTGGGAGAGGTGGGGCCTGGCCCCAGGGCTTACCCAAGGATGCCACCATCACTGTCTGGGGGCTACTGATGGCTGGAGAGAACTGGTTTACAAAGAGGGGCCACACTGAGGAGTGTCACATTTGCTGTGTGCCCGGAAATCCTCTGCACCACCCTCTCCACATTTCCCTGGTTCAGGATCCACCTGCCTGTTTCCCTGCCTGTTTCCCCGGCCCCTGACCTCCACGCAATCCCTTCCTGAGGACCATGAAGGGATGAAGAGGGGAAAGGTCCCATCGTGAGTTTGTCCACAGTCAGCCCTGCTTTGAGCAACTGGAATTCTTCTTTAGGGCCTTGTTGCCTGGGGAACTGGGCCCCTCAGCTCTGGTCCCTATGATGGGGACAGCCGTGTGCAGGAGCTGAAGAAGAGCATGAGCACAGCCATGCCTCTGGGTCCAGTCTCCTCCCTGGCTTGTGCAGATGTGGACAGGAGGAGGGACGGGCTCTCTCACCAGGGGCTGACACAGCCCTTGGCCTGGAGGGCGCCAAGGTGAGGAAAGGTCTGTGCGTGTGTGTGCACGCATGTGGGTGATGTGAGTCTTCAGCTCTGGTCAGTGGATGTCACCTAAGAGGAGTCAACAGAAAAGGCTCAGAGGCCTCCGGCCAGCACTTGTCCCATGTGCTGGGAGCCAGGGTGGGAGCTGTGACATCTCCCCTAACCCCTGGTCCTCCAGGGTCGTTGTCCTTGGGGGGGTTTGACCGCTACGTAGTCCTCTCCACAGTGGAAAGTCGGTCTATGAACACATCCTGACAACCAGCTGTTCTAGCCTTGTGTGGGCCCAGCCCCTGAGAACCTGTGCACTGCCCCAGACACACACACACACACACACATGCACGCACATGCGCGCGCGCACACACACACGTGGCTGTGGGGCCCACTACTGGGGCACAGAGACTTTCCCTTTAACTCTTATTGTGCTCGTGGAGCTGTCGCTGTCACCCTTGTATTATTTTCCCAATCTGTCAATGAGGAAACAGGATCTAAGAGGCTGAGAAACTTGCCCTGGACTTTAGGGCAATTGGCAGAGGTTGGATTTGAACCTGAGTCTCTCTGTCTCTACACCCTGCCCCCACCACCACGTGGGGGAACTCCCTTAATCCTCAGCAGTCCTGAGAGGCAGGTTTGCGGGAGTGCCCAAGCCTGGGCACTGGGCTTTTGGAGTTTAGAGGGGCTGACTACAGTACCACGCAGAGACCCTGCTCCTGGCTGCCCCTTCCCTGTGCTCGGGGTCTGGGGCTTTGTGTCCTGAGGACCCCTCGGGCCTCCTCATGCTGGGAAGTGCTAGTTCACTGAGCAGGTGCCGTGGGTTCTTGGTCGCTACCCAGGAGCTGGGTAGGATGGAGGAGCTCGAGGTCCCAGGAGAGAGGGTCTGCCGTGGGCCACCTGCCAGGAGGTGGCAGACGAGGGCAGGCTCGGTTTTCTGACTCCTGCCCCAGCTGCCGCTCCCCACATTGAGCTAGTTCAGTGTGACTCTGTTCTCTCAATCCCGACCCCTGCAAGCGAATGTGAGAGAAAAGGAAACCACCAGTGGGAAGCTTAAAGGACAGAAGTTTGGGGGACGGGCGGACCAGCGGCTGGAAGGGGTCCATTCTGGCTCCTGGGATCACCGAAGGCCCTGGGTCCCCGCACAGCAGGTCTTGAGGAGGGACTTTGGCCTCACTGATGAGTTGGCTGGGCGTGAGTCTTCCAGTGAACGCTGCAAACACTTAGTGGACTCTGATCAAATTTAAGCTATTTTTATAAATAAAACCCAGATAGAATGTTACTTTATTTTCACTTCCCCAGCTCCACTTGACTTGAGGTTTCAGTGACTCAGCTGACTCAGCTATTTCAGAGGTGGAGGTCTTTTCTAATCCCTTCCACTACGTGTCTACCAAAGCTTCCACCCCAGCTGCCTGCTCTTCTCCCCGCTCCCTCCTTCCGTCGTCTCCCACTGCAGACCTGGCGAGAGGTTACACTGTGCGGAGGGCAGGGCTGACAGGGACCGGCCTTGGTAGGACTTGAAGATAGAGGACTGGTTTGAGGCAGTGGGAACGATGTCACTTTGCCCTGCACAGCACACACGATGACTTGGAGGCCACCTGCAGAGGAAGTGAGAAGCCAGGCTGCTGTGCAGAGCTGTTTAGATCCTCATGAGGGACTTGTGAGTTCTTGGAGGGCAGAGGCAAGACATGGCTCTCCAGAGAGTGCTGAGAAGCACCTCTAGGAGATTTGAAACATGCCCTGCCCTGCCACACCCACATTATTTGTTCCCCAGCTTTATTGAAGTATGATTGACAAATAAAACTTCTACATATTTAAGGTGTATGATGTGATGTTTTGATATACATGTACATTGTGAAATGATTACCACAACCAAGCTAACTAACATGTCTATCACCTCACATAGTTATCACTTTTTTTTGTGATGAGAACACTTAAGATTTACTCTCAGCAAATTTCAAGTACATGATACATTCTTATTAACTACAGTCACTATGCTGTACATTAGGTCTCCAGAATTTAATCATTTATAACTGAAAGTTTGTACCCTTTTGACCAATCTCTCCCATTTCCCCCATCTTCCAGCACCTGGTAATTACCATTCTATTCTCTGTTACTATGAATTTAACTTTTTTAGATTCCACATGTAAATGAGATCATGTAGTATTTATCTTTCTGTGTCTGGCTTATTTCACTCAGCATAATGCCCTCTAGGTGCATCCATAGTGTTGCAAATGCCAGGGTTTCCTTCTTTTTTAAAGGCTGAATAATATTCCATTGTATCTATACATATACCACATTTTCTTTATCCGTTCATCTGTTGATAGACACTTAGGTTGTTTCCATATCTAGGCTACCGTGAATAATGTTGCAATGAATATGGGGTGCAGATATCTCTTTGAGGTCGTGATTTTATTTCCTTCATATATACACCCAGAAGTGGGATTGCTGGATCATATGGTAATTCTATTTTTAATTTTTTGAGGAAACTCCATACTGTTTTCCATAACGGTTGCGCCAATTTACATTCCCATCAATAGTTTATGAGGGTTCCTTCTCTCCACATCCTTGCCGACACTTGTTATCATTTGACTTTTTTTTTTGCTGAGGAAGGTTCGCCCTGAGCTAACATCTATTGCCAATCTTCCTGTTTTTTTATGTGAGCCCCTGCCACAGTGTGGCCACTGACAGATGAGTGGTGTAGGTCCACGCCCCGGCCGCAGAAGCGGAGCGTGCCTAACTCAACCACTAGGCCACTGGGCTGGCCTCATTTGACTTTTTTATAGTGGTTATCTTAGGTGTGAGGTGATATCTTATTGTGGTTTTGATTTGCATTTCCTAAGGATCAGTGATGTCGAGCATCTTTTCATATACCTGTTGACCATTTGTATTGTCTGTAATAGTAGTGGTTGTTTATTTCTGCTTTTGTTGCCTGTGCTTTTGTTGTCAAATCCAAAAAAATCATTGCCAAGACCAATGTCAAAGACACTGGTCTTTTTTTTTTTTTCCTTTTTTTGGTGAGGAAGATCAGCCCTGAGCTAACATCTGTGCCTATCTCCCTCCACTTTATATGGGATGCTGCCACAGCATGGCCTGACAGGCGGTGCATCAGTTCACACCCAGGATCCAAACCCGGGCCGCCAGCAGCAGAGCACATGCACTTAACCGCTATGCCACGGGGCCGGCCCCAAAGAGCTTTTCTCCTATGATTTCTTCTAGAAGTTTTATGGTTTCAGGTCTAACGTTTAAGTCCTAAATGCATTTTGAGTTGATTTTTGGGTATGGTGTAAGACAAGGGTCCAATTTCATTCTTTTGCATGTGGATATTCAATTTTCCCAGCACCATTCATTGAAGAGATGATCCTTTCCCCATCGTGTATTTCTGGTGACTTTGGCAAAGATTAGTTGACTGTATATGGATGGGTTTATTTCTGGCCTCTGGATTCTGTTCCATTGGTCTATCTGTCTGTTTTTATGCTAGTATCATGCTGTTTTGATTATTATAGCTTTGTAATATAATTTGATATCAGGAAGTGTGATGCCTCCAGCTTTGTTCTTTTTGCTCAAGATTGTTTTAGCTATTTGGAATCTTCGTGTCCATATGAATTTAAGATTGTTTTTTCTATTTCTGTGAAAAATGCCATTGGAATTTTGATAGGGGTTGCATTGAATCTGTAGATCACTTTGTGTAGTACAGACATTTTAACAGTATTAATTCTTCCAATCCATTAACACTGATAGCTTTCCATTTATTCATGTCTTCTTCAATTTTTTAATCAATGTTTTATAGTTTTCAGTATCCAGATCTTTCCCCTCTTTGGTTAAATTTATTCCTAAATATATTTTTCTTTTAAATACTATTGTAAATGGGATTATTTTGTTAATGTCTTTTTTGGATAGTTTGTTTTTAGTGTATAGAAACACAACTGATTTTTGTATGTTGATTTTGTATCCTGAAACTTTACTAAATTTGTTTATTAGTTTTAGCAGATTTTTTGTGAAGTCACTAAGGTTTTCTATACATAAGATCATGCCATCTGCAGAGATAGTTTTTCTTTTTTCTATTCCAATTTGGATGCCTTTTATTTCTTTTTTTTTTTGCCTAATTGCTCAGCCTGGGACTTCTAGTACTACGTTGAATAGAAGTGGTAAGAGTGGGGTCCTTGTCTTGCTCTTGATTTCAAAGGAAAAGCTTCCAGCTTTTCACTGTCAAGTATGATGTTAGGTGTGGGCTTGTCAAATATGGCCTTTATTATGTCGAGATAAATCTTTCTATACCTAATTTGTTGAGAGTTTTTCTTTTATCGTGAAAGGATGTTGAATTTTGTCAAATGCTTTTTCTGCATCTCTTTAGATGATCATATGTATTTATCCTTCATTCTGTTAATGTGGTGTATCACATTGATTTGCATATGTTGAACCATCCTTGCATCTCAGGGATAAATCCCACTTGATCGTGGTGTATGATCCTTTTAATGTGTTGTTGAATTTGGTTTGCTAGTCTTTTGTTGAGTATTTCTGCATCTATGTTCATCAGAGATATTGACCTGTAATTTTCTTTTCGTGTGGTGTCTGTGTCTGGTTTTGGTATCAGGGTAACGCTGGCTGACAAACACCTACATTAAGAAAAAAGAAAGACCTCTTGGTCTCTGTCTACACCAGAGGTTATGAGTTTGCAAGGATGTTTCCAATTTCACATATTGTGCTGCTGTCCCCCCATGCCCCACCTTTCTTTTAGGATGAGACGTTTATTCCCGTTGAGACCTCTCTTCCCACTCCCTTCCCTTGAGAAGCTCCTGGCATGGGGAGACAGAGCTGGGGCCATTTCCTCTTTGCAGAGCAGAATGGCCAATACCGGTGAGGCTGGTGCCCAGGGTGTGAGACCTGCGTGTGAGTGTCCTGGGGGGTGGGCATGGAGGGTGGTGGGGCGTCGGTGTCACATATCAATCAGGACAGCTGAGTGAACTCGGGTAACAAACCCCAAATCCCAGGGGCCCCAACCAGAAGGTTCACTTCTTTCTCTTTCCATGTCCATAGTGGGATGTCTGGGCACTCTGGGTCATCTCTCCAGGATCCAGGCTGACTGACCAACCACTAGCTACAGCTGCAGGTCTCCGGGACAGAGGCAGGAGCGCCCTGAAGGGTCTCCCACAGGCAATGCAGTGCTCCCAGCCAGGTGATGGGCACCCCTTCCACTCAACCCCCCTTTGCCGGAACTAGTCACGTGGCCTCTCCTGAAGGCTGTGGGCAGAGGAATGCAGCCTGACCACAAGCCCAGAACACTGGTAACATCCCTGAGGATGACACAGACCACAGATGGCAAAGTGGAAATTTATTTTATTTTATTTGTGGGCCTATCCTTATTCTTAGTTCATTTTTGAAATGATGTGTTCCAAAACGAGACTCCCAAACATTTCTATCATCTTTTTACACAGCAGCTTTCATTATTGTTCTATGTGCTACACCTTAACTCAGTTCTCAAGTAAAGGTGTTAGTAAAAGTCTTCCTGATAGTCAGAAAAAACAGAGAGGAGATTTATTTTTAAACTTGGGCTATTTCGTGGGAACGAACCACTTGTGTTCCCCTGAGTGGTTCTCAGAGAGGACTTGTGCGCCCCCCTGGTGAGGGTCCTGGGTGCCCTTCCCAGGCAGGGGAGAGGGTGGTCATGACCAGGGGGCAGGGAGGGAGTCCTGGCCCTGAGTTGGGGGCTGGGCTGGGGCTGTCACATACACGGTCACTCTTGGTCCCACACCCATCTTGATGGGGTAAGAACTGTCATTGCCATTTCACAGAGGGGAAACCAGGGCCACAGAGGTGGGGGAGCTTCCCCAGGGTCAAGGATTTAAACTTTCAGGACATCAAAGCTGGCCTTTGGGTGACTAGGTTGCAACCCTGGATGCCTCTATAACCATGGTAGCTCCAGGGAAAAAAAGTAGAGGCCACGCCATACCCAGCTCTCACGATGCAGCAGCAAGCAAGCTCTTAGGGGCACATCCAGTCACAGAACATTCCAGTCCATCATTGCTCAGGCCCCTCTGCCCCAACGTGAACAGAGCTTGTTAGGGCCAGCTCCTGAGCAGCCCTTGTTAGCTCTCAGGGCTCTGGTTGGGCTAATGGAAAACGTACCTGAACATTTAGGAACCGCATTTGGCTGCTAGTAAGGGAGAAACAACAGAAAGTGCTTTCTGGCCCCTGAGGTAATGAGGAGACTGGAGGTCAGCAGCCAGGGCTGGCATGGAGGGCTCCGCTCCTTCCCTGTCCCAGGCCCTTGCGGCACCCCCAGGGGGGCCCCGCCCTCGTGCTCTAGCGAGGACCAGTGGGGCAGGAGCAGGGTCGAAGGGGGTCCCACTGAGTCAGCCCTTTGACAGCACTTCCCTGAAGTCCTACTCAGCCACCTCCACGCCATCCCTGGCTGAGCTTAGTCCCAGGGCCACCCCTCCTATAAGGCAGGCTGGGAGATGATGCACTCACAAAAGCAGTCTGTTACTGAGCAGATGAGGGTGCAGCGAGCAGTTTCTGTCACAGTCATTCTCCAAGTGCTATTATAACCAACCCCCCAGCCCCCATCCCCGTTTCTTTCCAGACTGCCCCATTTGGCCCAGGATGGGAAACACTGTTACGCTCTCAGGGATGCAGAGTTTCAGGCCCCAGGCCCTGCCGTGCTGGAAGATGCGGCTCCTTCCAGGGCAGCAGCCTGCTGGCATCTGGAGGGGTTTCACCTTTCCTGGTTTTCCAGTCTTGAGTTGGGGGTGATTCTGTGTGACCCTGCCTCCTTTGGGGCTCAGCAAACACTTTCTGCAGGAGGAGCAAAAGGGAAAGCAGGACCCAGTCCCAGCCCTGGATGTATTTTGCAGGAGTGGGGGGAGTCTGGCATACCACCAGGCAGGGTCATTGCAGAGACTGCAGATCTGAGCAATCAGTGGCCCTGCACGGTGGTGGTGGCGGCTCAGCCAGTGACCATCTGGTGACCAGTCATCAGAAAGGCTGCTGCTTTCCCAGGTGCACAGTGGTGGGTGGCAGGAGGCTGGGGGAGGGGTCTCGACCCTGCGGCTGGGCTGCTCGTGCTCTCAACACCAGGGCAAGGGTGGACCAGGGTCAGAGCCTACTGACCTTCGCCGACTGTCCCTAGACCCCTACGCCTGTGCCCCTGCTGTGGACGTCCACCTCAGCCTTTGACTCTGCCTACATTCCAAAGACAGCCAGGGTGGTTCTGGTTGAGCCGTGCCATGTGGTCAGACAGATGTGACAGATTATCGTCCCTGCCCCTGGGATCTGATACCCTCCACGGTGGTCAGGTGGCCCCACGGAGGAGAGTGGACAGAGGGGGACTTCCCATTATTACCTCTGGACACCAGGGCCAGGCTGAGGTGTGTCCTTCCTGGGGTTCAGGGGAGAAGTTCCTCCCAGCCTGGTTTCCCTTCTTAAAAAGGCGCATATACAATTCAAACAGTACAGAGAGGAAGGTAAAAACGAAGGGCCTCCTCCTCTACGCCAGCCCTCAATCCTCCTCCCCAGGAGCAACCAATGTCTACCAGACCCTTGGGCATCCTTCGGAATATTTTCCCTGTGCATACCTCTGTAGCTGTACAACATTTTTGACGCAAATAGCAACTCTATACACACCGCACTGCAAGCTGCTTTTTGGAAAATCAATGCATTTATTATACCTTGGAGAACCTTCAGACCAGCATCCCCAAAGGGCTGCAGAGTATGGCATTGCTGGAGGTACAGGCATTTTATCACTTCCTTCCGGATAGAGGTTTCAGTCGTCTCCCGTTTGGGACCATTATAAGTGATGCTGCAATGACATCCTTATTCTGTATCTTTGGGCACTTTCACAGATATTTCAGGATCAAATATTTGGTGGGACTGCTAGGTCAAAGTTTATGTGCATTTGAAATTTTGATGGATATGGCCAAAATGCCCTCTAAGGGGTGGCCCCAATGTAGATTACCTTCCTTTTAGTTCATCTTCCACTCAGCAGTAAAAGTGATTTTTAAAGACAGTCACCTAACACCCCTGTTTAAAACTGCCAATAGCTTTGATGGAGACCCATGCCTATAATGCGGTGCCTAGCCGGCTCCTGAGCACCCCACTCTTCACAAACTCCAGCCACACCAGACTTTCATTGGTCCCTCCCACACAGCAGCTCATTTCCACCACAGGGCCTTTGCACACACAGGTCCTTCCACCTAGTGCCCTCAGATCTCCACATGCCTCTGTCTCTTCATCCATTCTCAAGTGGTACTTCCTCATGCAGGCCTTGCCCAGCCTCAGGAAATGCAGCAGCCCCTGTTGGTCATTAGCTCCCGATTTTCTCACTTGGTGGTCTTTCTGGTTTCCTAGCTCCATCATCTCATTCGTCTATTCATTGTCAAGTCCATCCACTAGAAGTGAGCTCCTAAAAGCAGAGATTCTTTTCTAGATTATCACTGTGTCCTGTGGACAGTGCCTGACACTTAGTAGGTGTTTAAGAAATAATTACTGTTTAATATTTGCCAACATGAGGGCAGTAAATGGCAATTTATTGCTGTTTTTGTGACTCTTTCCAGCTGGGTGAGGCTGAGTGTTGATTGTCATGGGCCTGTCTCTGTGATTCAGTTGCCTGCTCATGCCCTCTACCTGTTTTCCTGGTGGGTTTTCTCTCTGATAGGTACAAACTCTTTGTATACAAGATAAATGAGCTGTTTGTTTGTCTCTCATTTGTGACAAGTATTTTTTCCCAGTTGACTGTCTATCTTTTGACTTTAATTTTTCCACTTAAGTTTCTAATTTTTACGTAGTCAAGTTCATTAACCATTCATTTCTGGTTTCTAACTTTCTGGTTTCTAACTTTCGTGAAGACGTTCCCCAAGCTCGCTCTGGGAAGCCACGGGCTGAACCGGCCTCTGCTTCCAGCAGCTTGGGCCTGGGGCTGGGCTTTGCTCAGGGACGGGGGGGGGGGGGGGGGGGGGGGGGGGGGGGCGGGGGGCTGAGGGCAGAAAGGCGGTCTGGGGCCGGATCGCGGCGGCCCTGAGCTGCGGCACAGCAGCCTGGCCACAGGCGGTCGACAGCGCAGGTTGGGCAGGGCGGGGACAGGACCCGGTTTGCATTTGGGGGTTAACTGGGCAGCTGCGGGGTGCTGGGATGAGAAGAGAGGCAGAGCCCTGCCGAGGGGACCGGGGGGAGACTGGTGGTGCAGTGGGCAGGAAGCACAGACCCTCTGCCCTCCCTGGGACTCGGTGCCCCGGCTAGTAAAAGGAAGTGAGGAGACTGACCAAGCGGCCGTCTCTGCCCACGGAAAGTGCTAGGGGGCAGCCTGCATGGGAGCAGCCATGGGCCAAGGCGGGGCTGCCCACCCGCCCCGGGCAGGGATAGGCCTGTGTGGGGCACGGATAGGCCTGTGTGGGATCGGGCCTGTGCTGTTATTACAGGCACTTTACAGACGGAGGCCATGACTTCATTCTTGAGAGACTCTGTTTATTTTCAGATAAAAGGAATCACATTTGCCCGCAGACCCCAGCAAATCTTAAGTTTGATTTTTATAATTTAATTTTAGAAAAAGGTCAACAACTTGAACTGGAGTCTGAGCTCATACTCAGATTCCTGTTCTGGGTTAAGCAGCCTCAAACGGTCACTCTTGGTAACGACGTGGATCCTTGTGCGTGTGTGTACATGCGTGTGTGTGCATAACATATAAAAATTCTTGCTGTGGTACCTGTAAACCCCTCCTTAAGGATTTCGCTTTTTATACTCTGCTCTACATGTGTGTAGTAAATGTTTCGCAGATATACATAATTTGGTATAAGCCCCATACGATGTGATTTCACAACCAGAGGCCCGACCGCTGAGCTATTACTTAATTTGTTAAAGTGATAAACAAGATTGTTATGTGCAAACAAACAGGGCTTGTGCGCCAGCTGCGTCCAAGTTTATTTTACAAAGCTATAAACACAAGGCCCTTTCTCGAGTCCTGCTGACTGAGCCTCTCCTTCCTTTTGTCGGCAGGAGAAGAATGTGAAGGCCGGGTTGGTGCTCTGGCCCTGCGCTGGCTCTTGGCTCTCAGCTGCATGACTTAAAGGAGCCCATTCATTCCCCGGATTGGGCAGTGCTCCTCACTGAGGGTCCTTCTGAGGGTTTCTCTCTCACACAGAGACTTTCCCGAGGAGACATCTGATCTCAGCTTGCCCAAGTGGGGCCCTGGGCCCTGGGGACTCAGGAGCCTGTGAAATGTGCTGAGAGCCTGGGGGCCACTGCGGGAAGGGGCAGGGGTCACGGACCTCCTCTCACCCTGCCCCGAGCTGCTCCCCAACTGAGAGCCTCTAGTGTAATTCCATCCCAGACCTGGGGAGGAGAATGGGCAGGCCCATTATGCTGGGAAGGCCCAGCCCCCACCTTTGTGTGACCCGCCCCAGAATGGGTCCCCCTCCCCTACTCCTGGAAGTGGATGGAGGAGGTAGGGGGAGTGTCTCCCGACCAGACCCCACTGTCTTCCCTTGGGGTGTAAACCCAGCAGTAGGGGAATGGGGTCTCCCAGTAACCGCCCTGGAGAACCAGAGAACCCCCAAACCACCACCAGGGTGGTCACTTCTCAGCATTTCTTAGCAGCAAGTGGTTGACAGGAGAACCAGGTCTGTCTTCTGGGTCCTCAGAGGGCTGCAGGCGGAGGGGTCAGGCCACTGGCCCTGGGTGGGTCAGCTCCGTGCGACCGTCATTCCACAGGAATTACCTTCTCTTCCGCGTGCAGGCCTCCAGCCGGCCCAGCTCCTCGTAGGACTGGTAGAAAACATCAAACTCCCTGGTGCCCCAGCCCCTCCAGACAGCCAGGCACCACTCCATGTTTTCGTTCTCAAAGCCGCACACAACTGTGTCCTTTGCCACCACCGCCGCATCCACAAGCGCCCTGCAGAGGTGGGAGGGTCTGAGAAAACCCACAGGGGTCTCCATTTGGTTGGGGCTGGGACTCTTGTCCTGCACCTTCTCGGGATCCTGGCTAAGTGGGGCATTGCACAGCCCAGCCTGGCACCAGTGACCTGCTCTGATGCCCTGCGTCTCCCTGGTGGTCCAGCCTATGGGCAGAGGCTTTCTAAGGTCTGAAGGGTCAAGGGATTCACAGGGATTGTCTGTAAGTGACTGACTCCTTGGAAGGCTACTGATGCAATCTGAGCAGGTAGCCTCTGTAACTGGACTCAGACCCCCAAGTGTCCAGAAAATACCATCGACTCTACTTCCTGCTGGTCAGTGGCCCCTGATGGATGGTAAGCTTTAGTTTAATCCCCTGGCCATCAGCTCAGGCGCGATTCTGCCCCCATTCTAAGTTTCCACATGCTTAGGAAATACAGGGTAATATATCAGGCAGAAAACCTGCGCCAACAAGTCCTAACTATATGCACTTGTTTTTTGAGGCTGTGGGTTGTTTTGCATGATCTTTGCACGCACCACGAGTTTCTCTCTGGGCCTCCACCGGGCTGTGCAGCCTACCTCTGCACACTTACTGCCTGCACCTCCTCCCCTAGGGCCTGGCACCGAGGCCAGCATGTAAACCACGATGTCCAGGGCCTCCGGCTCCCTCGGGGCCTTGCAGGGCCTTGCACATTGCAGGCACTTGGTAGCTATTTGCCAAGGGAGTCAACATTTGAGACACATCTCAAAAAGCTGGCGGGCTCAGGCTACGACCCTCCTTTCTGGCCACCTGGGCTGCTTTCTCCCTACAGCGAGTGTGCCTGGCTCTTGGTAAACCTGCCTGTGGGGGCTGAATAGGAAAAACAACACCAGGGAAAAATTTGGGGACACTAATGGTAGACACTCTGAGGTAGACAGGCCTGGGCTCTATAGACCCGTCTGCTCCCCAGAAGCCCAACCTTTGATCTGGGAACTACTTTAGCCCAAGGCTGCCACCCACAAACTCAGCCAGGGCTCAGCAGCAAACCCAGATCTTGTTTCTAGAATCACTGGCAGGGCAAGGGTCACTGGCCTCCGTGACTCGGGCAAGGGAGGGGAACTGCTATAGATGTTTCCTCTGTCATTGCCCTGCTCTGGGGAAAACAGGCTGAGTGGGATTTCTCCATAAGGGAGATTTACCGAATGAGGCAGGGTAGACAAAGTGAGGGGTATAGACATTGCAAGCTGCCAGAGGGTTCTGCGAATACCGGTCAGCGCCAGCCTCCCATCTCCACAGCCATGCAGACCATGTCCAGAAAGGCCACTCTGCCCAGAATGACCCTCACAGTGGAGTCTGGCCTCCCTCCTGATAGGAGCCCCCCGCAGATGGGTATGGAGCCACAGCTGAGCCAGGCTTGGGCATGGTGAGGGGTGGAGGTGCTAGGCTGTGTGGCCCCACTCAGCGCCGTCTGGACAGATGGGGCACCTCAGGAAGGACAGTGAATCACCTGGCTCATTTCAATTACACCTGAAGTCTGGCCCTGGAGACATACTCCAGGCAGGGCACCTGGTCCACAGGTGTACTGGATACCCCAGAAACAGGCAGTCATAACCAGTGGCTGACGTCTGGTTCAGCTGGTATTTGCTGAACCCCTAGGAGCTGCCTGGAGGACCCCACCTTGCTTCTTCTCTGCCTTATGGCCACGTTGGTGGATGTGACGTTTATTTGTGGAGGACAGAAGGGCGGGAAGCCATTGTGCAGGGTTGTGGCAGCGGGACCTAGATTCCCTGCCAGCCACACCGTGGGTCCTAAAGGAGTTGCCCTCCATCTTACCCACGCGGAGTCAGCTCTCGGGCTTTTAAGACGGCGATGACTCGTCCCCGCTGGGCGCCCGCATCCTTCTCCAGGCCAATGACGATAACATCTCCACCGCGCCTAAGAAACCAAAACCAAGAAGGGGAAGCGTTTTGTCCAGGGCTGTGCTCTCCCAGGGAAATGGAGCCAGCTTGCAGAAAGGCTCAGCAACAAATGTGCAGTTTCTGCAAATGGATTGAGTTACGGAGAGGGCACCGGAGCCTGGCGGAGAGGCCCTTTCCCAGTAGGAAACTTGATCCCCGTTGACCTCGGCTCTCCTTTGTGGTGCCCTAAGCTCTTGGGCGGGAAGATGAGCTTTAGTGCAGCCCTTCTTAGATTTGCTAAAGAGACCCCTCCGGATCCCAGAGTAGAGGGAACAGCTCCTGATGGATCTCAACAGCACTGAAAGCTCCCCTCCCTCTGCCCTCCAGGCAAGAGCAGCACAGCATTGCACCCCCTGCCGGGAAACCTACCTAGGGACCCAGATGACATCTTTCACGGCAAGGACCTTCATGGCCTGCAGGTGCTGGCTGAACGCCTCCCCATCCACAGGGGTCAGGTCATACTCTGACCTGTCGGAGCCCACGGTGGGCTCGCGCAGCCGGTCAGAGTCCTCGCAGTCGGTGGAGAAAGGCACACTGGAGGAGCTTGCCGGGGAGCAGGGCAGGCTTGCGGAGGACGTGGGGATCCGGTGGGATGGGGACGAGGAGTAGGAGGACATGGAGCAGTAGTCGGTCAGCGAGTCCTGGTGGGTCAGGATCTGTGTGCCCAGCTCCTCGCTGTACATGATGCTCACATCCGCGATGACGTCCCCCTCCGGCTCCTTTGGGCTGGCCACGTGGCTGTCTGAAGACTCTGGGCCCAACAGGCGCACAGGAAACATGTCTCTGAGGGGACTGGGGTCCCCGCAGAAGTACCGGGCACACAGCTGGTAGGTGGCTGAATGGTACATCACCAAGGAGTTGGCCCTGTCGTCCAGGCACCAGACCACCTCCTCCCCGCTGCACTCAGAGCTGCACACAACCGACGTGACCACTGAAGGGGCCGAGTAGGGTTCCAGCCGCCTGCTGATCTCCAGGGCCGCACAGTTGATGATCAGCAGGCCTGGCCCGTTGCTGTACCAGACCTCAGACCCGCTGTTGACCACCTCCATCGCCTTCACGGGGTAGGGGTTCTGCCGTGCATCTTCGTCTGGGATGCTGAACTTGGACCTGTTGGCTGTGTGTGAGCACAGGTAGGAACAGCTGTCGTCCGGGGCGCCCCGCACCACGGGAAACACTGCCACAAGCCCGTCAGCCAGGCCCGCCAGCACCAGGTAGGAATTCTGCCGGGAGAAGACAGGGACTGTGATGCTCTTTCATCTCATGTATTCCAGGAGAAAAACAGAGTGGGCACAAGACTCGTCTTCTGCACAAACCCCAGGTGGGCATGTGCTTTCCACCAGCACACTGGAGGAGCAAGGAGATGGAGCTTCTGGGCATGCTCCCAAAGGAGGTGCAGCTCAGACCTAGAAGACCCATACCATCCTCCCGGCTGTGAGCAGGAGAGGACCGTGCCTTTGAAGAGCATGGCTCACAGCACCAGCACCAAGTGAGAGGCATGCACCTGCTGGACCACCTGGCCCCACTTTGCTCAGGCTGGGTTTGCTGCAGGCTGGCTTCTTGCAATGCAAACAGTAGTGAGCTGCCTTCTCCTTCAGGTCACCAGAGCGTCCTTCAGAGGCAGGCATGGTTCCCTCCCTCCCGTGAACTCTATTAAGGTGACAGCAGTTGGGGGCACCATGTGGGTCTATTCGCTGCTTCCTGCCTGCTGTCCCCACTAGGTGGGCGCTCCGTGAGAGCAGGTGTGGGTCTGGCCTGGCTCAGGGAAGGGCTGAGTCTCACTCATCAGTGTGTCCTCATCCGGTGTTCTGCTCGAAGAGACAATACGTGCCTGTTGAACTAATTCTCGAAGAAATTTTGCTTCCAACTCCACCCTCTGGTGGAGGCGCTTCTTGGCTGCTGTGCCTACACCCCCAGTTTATCGTATCTACTCTGAAATGTCTATGGTCCGGCTGACATCGATGGGGTCCTTGGGGTGCCCTCCATCCCCACAATGAAATATGAGCTCTTCCGCAGCCACCAGAGGTCACCGAGCAGAGGCCAAAGTTGCTGGGACCGGGCTGCATGCTGAGCCACACCTGAGCATGTGCGTAGAGCTGGGAGCAGAGCTCAGCTCGCAGCCTAGACACCCGGGTGGGGCTGGGGTGAGGCAGGAAGGGTTAAGGAGAACAAAGCCAGAGCCAGGACAGAGTGGGGACCCAGGACTTGTGCCAGTGAGGGTGAGCGGCAACAAGCTCCCTGGTTGGGAGCTGGAGGATCTCGGGAGGGTGGGCCGGCGAGGGTAACAAGCATCCCAGCCTCCAGCTCCACAGCAAGGTCACTAAGCCCTAAGAACGTTTATCGAAATCTGTCTTCAGGATTTTAGGAAAGAAAGCAGCCAAAGCAAACAGGAGCAACGTCTCTATCTGGAGTCCCGG
Organism: Diceros bicornis minor; assembly: GCF_020826845.1. Taxonomy (NCBI): domain Eukaryota; kingdom Metazoa; phylum Chordata; class Mammalia; order Perissodactyla; family Rhinocerotidae; genus Diceros; species Diceros bicornis. The sequence goes on from NC_080744.1 coordinate 80,580,061, forward strand.
CTCCAGGCCCCAGCTGGGGCGGTGGTGAGCCCCACATCCCGGCAGGGTGCGCACGTGTGCGTGCAAGAGTGCAGGGATCTGCCGTCCCGGCCGTGGGGCAGCGCAGCCTCGGAGGGGCAGGCACCCTGGCAGGGCGGCTCCGCACAGAGCCGGCTTTATTCCCTCTGGTCATGCGGGCGGTGGTGCCCTGGCTCAGGGGCTCTGGCCAGCAGTGGCCTTAAATAACGCTTTGTGTCGTGTTCTAGTGCGCTCTGGTGCTGACCGGGTCCTGAGCTGCCCAGCCGCGCCCATGGGACCACAGTCATAAATGACTCTAAGGTTGATTTCACACATTTTTATATAAAGAAATGAAAGTGGAGAAGAGTGGAGAGAAGAGTGCATGTATTTCGGGACCGTCAGGAAGCAGTAATAACGCTCACATCTACCCAAGTGCACCGCCCCAAAGCTTCGGGGAGGTTGTGCCCAGAGATCTTTCTCACAATCTCTTCTTATCCCCGTTTTGCAGATGGGAAAACTGGAATTGCAGTTTGGATGAGGACAGCCAACACGTTTTAACCAAGCAACACCAATGACGACTCCTGTTTGCTGTGAGCGGGGAGCGCGTCTGCTGCACCAACAGCAGGGCCCGGAGTCCAGAGGCCAGTGAAGCCGGGGAAGGCCACTGAGGGGCTGGGCGAGGGTGGGGGCAGCTTCTCAGAGCCGGGGTCATGGCCGTTGACCTTGAGAGCTGAATAGGACGTAGCCTAGAAGAGGTATGTGTGGCAGGGTTGCTCCTGGAGGGAAGGGCCCCCTCAGAGTGCAGTGCTGAGTGGGGATGGGTGTGAAGGGCCAGCGGCCAGCCTGGGTCTGATTCCGAGGGGCGGCAGGGCTGCCTGGGGCCCGGGGCCAGGGTGAGCACCACTCAGGATTCATCTGAGAAAGGCAGGGCCTGGAAAGTTGAGGAGATAAGCCTTCGGGGCCATATTGGACAAAGAGGGACTGAGGTCTGGGACTGATGGCGAGCACTCCAGAGGAGGCAGAGACGGAGGGGAGGAGAGCTGGCTGCCCTACAGGTGTGGAGGCAGAGCCTGCCAGGGTCTGGTGACTGAGTGGCCATGGGGAGGTGCTGGCCTAGGTTCCTGGAGCCACTGCCATCAGAAGGGGAATCGCATGCGCACACGCGCAACTGCTTCTTTGCACCATTTGCACCAGAAAAGCATTTCATCTGCATCTGGGGCTGCGACATTTGCATGTGGAATGCAAGCTTTCTATTTAGCCTGTAGTTTTACCGGTCACGTAAGTTCTCAGAAACTCAAAGGGCACCAATGATGGCCCAGGTCTCCTGTGTCTCTAAGGCTGACTGTGACCTGGGCTTGGTGGTCCTCCAAGAGGGCGTGGCTTTGCTGCCCTCTCCTCCTATCCACCCCTCCTCCCGCCCGCCCACCTCAGCGAGGGAGGAGACCCACCCCTAGGGAAGGGAATGGAGCGATCATCAGACACCTCTGCATCTACCTTCCCTCTTACCTCACCTTTTTTATAACAGGCACTGCCAAGAAGCAGGTGACGATAGCCGGGGTGTCCAAAGCCCGCTGGGGAGTGTTTAAGGGACACATGCCCTTGAGGCTGTAGATGTAGATCTTCTGGTCCTGCAGAAGCAGACGAGCCAACGTGAGCCCCGGGTTGGGACGGGCCTGCCATTTCCTGCAGGAGGAGCTTGGGCTTGGGAATCCCTTAGCGCCTTAAAAAGTAACCAGCTTTCTGGCTGGTTGTTTTCATATGTCTGTTCTTTGTAGAAACTTTGAAAACTACAGAACAGTCTAAAGAAGAAAAATAAAATTGCCCAGAATCTATTACCCAGAGAAAACCACTACTGGGATTTGGGGCCCAGTCGCAGTGTCTGGTGGATATCTGTGTATGTGTCTGCATTCCCAACAAAAGAGGGACCACGCCTCCGTGCTGTTTCCTCTCTTTCCTTTTCACGTGATGACGCACAGCAGGCAGAGGCCCCGTCCTGCCTGGTCCACAAGGGAATGAAGCTGGAGCACTCTTCCCCGTCTGTCCCTCGGATGTACCACAACTTGGCTAATCTGTGGTCAGATGTTCAGTCTGCTTCTAAGTTTCATGACTTTGAATTAACACCAGGATGAGCATTCTTGCAGACAAATCTGTCTCTCTGTCTGTGTCTTGGTTATTTCCTGAGAACAAATTCTTAAACCTGAAATTACTGAAGCTTATGTGGTATGAATATTTTTTGAGATTTCTGATGCTTCTTTGAACCATACTTCCCAACTGCCATCTGGAAAGGTTGCACCAATTTATGACAACCTCCCCTCCTGCCCTCCTGTAGTTTCAGAGCATTTGTTTTTGAGCATTCCTCTCTGGATTTCTCAGAAGACAGCTCCTGTGCCTTCTGCTGACTTCCTTGATGTGAAGGCAAAGGGCCTCAGAGCTGAGTGGATTTGCTGTGTAGACCTGGCAGTGTCATAAGAAACCCAGTCTCTTTACCAACCTACTGGGGTGTTCCTCCTGCTGGGATTCTGCACTTGATACTTATCACGGCCGAATCCCAGAGACCAGCCAGGGACAAGGCAGGCTGAGTTGCCCCTGGAGAGATGCTGCTGGCACTGCTCTGGGGGGCTCATAGGTGTGAGCTGGGGTTCTCTGAAATTCAAATGTACTTGGGCGTCCTGTATTATCATTTGCTAAATCTGACCCCCTAGGGGCTGTACCCCAGTGTTGACCGCCTCCATGAGGGCCCTGCACAGTGAGTGGTTACCTCGGTGGCCGTCCACAGAGAGCTCTGGACCTTAATCTGGCAGCTCAGCTTCATTCCCGCACAGTTCATCCGCTGCACTTCCAGAAGGCCCTTCTCTGTGTTCACCACAGTGTAGTTCCTACAATCGGCGACAATTGTTCAGTCAGCTCACGGTGGCCAGGGGCCGCCTCCCTCCTGGCCCGGCCTGCCTGGCCTTGGAGGAGGACTGCACCTGTGGGTCTCATCCACCCCCTCAAGCCCAGGGTCAAATTTTGTCTTGTTCTGAGGGACTCAAGGACTGTTCATGGCATGAGGCAGAGTCGGGTTCTGCCTGCCTGGTAATGCTTGAACGTTCAGGCAGAGAAAGGCCATTCCCAATGGGAAGAAAGATTCCTTTTTCTGTGACCTTTGAGGGCTCGAAAAGTTGCCTGCAGCGTGGAGAAGGGACACCAGGAGGCTGCACCTCCACCAAAACTACTCCCTGCCCTCCCACTGGCCATATCCGCCCCACCCCAGTCTCATGGAGCCCCTCCATAGCAGAGTAGACCAAGTCAAGACTAAAGACAAGATGAGTCAATTCAGTGTAGACTGGGGGCCTCAAAATGGGCCCCCCAACACGAGTGCTCTGAGAACTAGCAAGCTGTCGTTTATGAGAATGGCCGTTCACTCCAACCTCAAGTGGGCCTCAGTGCTGTCTTGCAGTTGCCCTAGACTCCTGCCTCAATGCCCACGTCACACCTTCTCTTTTCTCCTTGAGCATCCAAAACCTCTCCCCACGTTCTCATCCTTCCTGGCACTTCACTGAGAAAAAGAAGGGAAGGGAAGAAGGGAAGGCCCACAGATTCTTATTTCGGGGCAGCCCTCCTGCTTGCCCTGGGTCCCCTGGCTCTCTCACTACTCAGCAACTCTACTCCACTAACTGTCCTCTCTCTGACCCCCACCATCATTGACCACTCTACCATCAAGCTGTGAATAGCTCCCATCTTAAACCAAAACCCTCCCTTGACCCCCACCCCTCACATCCCCCACAGACAGCACCTTTTCTTTGCTTCTCTTAACCACAAACCCACGCGTGCATGTCCGTCTGTGCAGACTCAGTGCTCTCTTTTGAGTGGACTCCATCAGGCTCTCAACTCACCGTCCACTAAACATCTCTCACTGTGGTCATCCCTGACTGCTGCCCAATTCCACGGTCACCCCCCACTCTGATACCAGCAGGGCGTGGCAAGCCTCAGGACATTACCTGGACTCTTCTTTCCCATCCCAGAACACCACCGTGTACTCCTGGCCCTGAGACGAGAAGAAGGCGGTCTGCTTCCCGCAGGGCAGCTGGTACATGAAGGTTGCGAAGGTTGGGTCCTTCATCTGGCTCACCACCGACAGGGCCAGTGGTCGCTGAGGAAGAGAGGATACCAGGGCCATGAGCAAGGGTCACTTACAACCAGATTGATGCCCATTCTGCCCACGAAACCAATGGTCTTGAGCCAGGAGGAAGGAGAGGAATCTGCTCATTCAGGATCCAATGAAAACAGGGGCTGAAACAAATTTAGACGCCAGGAACAAACGCTTCCACGCATCTGCAGACGGTCATTGTTGTCCATGACAACTCAAAGTTGGGGGTCAGGTTAGCCGAAACTCTGATATTCCAACTCCCCTGCCAGGGGACACAGAATCTTGTAAAGAATTTTCCTCAGACCTCGTTTACTCCCAGTAATTTAAACTAGCACCTTTCAATTTGATAAATCAGTTTTAACCTTGAAACCAATGGCCTTTTCCAAAAACAACTAGTTTTAAAATGGTAGCATGACCCCTGCTTCTCATGAGCAAACCTTCTCCCCGTTACTTTACAAAGAGATCCTCACATTCTCTCTGCTCTTGCATGGGGACTGAATTGCTCTAAAGGGGGTTGGTATGCTTTGTTTGCATGACGACGTAACACAAAAGTTAAGGAGGAAAAGAAAGTTCATTTTTCCTGAGTGACACACATAAAGAAAATGAACTGGATGTTTTAGGAGCAGTAAATATCTCTTTATAGAGAGGTGAGCAGGGAAGCGTTGCCCCAGTTTTCCAGACCCTTAGGGAAGGGTAGGCAGGCAGCCACACATGTGCACTCTGGAGACCTACAGCCTCCACCACAGCGGCAGAAGGTGCCAGGCCCCCAGGCTCTGTGCCCCAGGTACCTTCTCGGGCTTCGTGTCCCAGCACTCCATCATGAGTGCCTGGAGGCGATGGAACTGCACTTCCTCCGGCGGCCCCAGAATTGGGCGGATGCCCTTGGACAGCTTCTTGGCAATCTGAAGCTGGTGGTGGCCCAGCGCAGGCCGCTGTCCTGACAGCAACTCATAGAGCACCATGCCATAGGAGAACATGTCTACCTGGGCAGAGAGGCAAGCCAAGTCAGGTCCCCTGCCTGAGCCTAGCAGCTTTCTCAAGCTGACCCTGAGGTGGAGGGAGCAGGGAGACACAATTAGACTAGGAACACATGGGCCCTGCCTAAAGGGAGACAATCATCAATCATCCACCAACCCATCTGTGTTTCTTCACCAGTCCAAACATCTGACCAACCATCTGACCATCATCATTCTGCCCCTTTATCCATCCATCTTCCACTCCTCCCTTCTTTCCTTCTCTCCCTTCCTCCTTTCCATCTACCTGATCGCCCATCCTTCTGCACGTTTATCTATCCATCCTCCTGTCCACCTATCCATCCATCCATATGATTGCCTGTCCTTCTGTCCATTTACCCACTCATCCTTCCTTCCTTCCATCCATTCATCCATCCATCCATCCATCCATCCATCCATCCATCCACCCACCCACCCACACACACTGAGAACTTGCTAACTGTCAGGCACTGGTTAAGGGCTCCAAGGACACCACGGTGCTTATTCTTAAATATCAAGACAAGGCAGGATACTCAGCCTAATGAGCTTGTTACTGGAAGAGCAGGGTATGCAGATCATAAGGAGGGGAATGTCTCCTAGATCACAACACGTTGACTCCTCTAATTTCAATGTCATAAAAAGCCCAGCAAGGAGAAAGGTACAGAGGCCTCCGTAAGGGTCTAGAAATAACGTTTTAGCATGAGAATGGCTGAGATAGACAGAATTTTCAATGTGAAGCCTCCTGTTATAATGTTAGTTTTGAGGAGCCTTGTCTGTGTCACCTGCTACAAAGAAGGTCTTATTTTTGTCACTCTGCTTTGCCTTTTCTACCTTGGTTAACAGCCACAGGTGCTGAGTTAACCCAAACATGCTTAGGTCATTCCTGAAGCAATTAGTCAACGACCCATCTGCCAATCACCAAATAATGAGAAATTATAGACCAAGGGAGTTTCAATGCTGGGTGATTAATTAACCAGGGCCGGTACTGGATGCAACGCGAGCATTGTAAGATAGTTTCAAGTTGTCTGTTTGCCTGTATCTACCAAACAGCCACCGGGGAGGAAGGTAAACATTTAGCCATTATCTCAGCCAAGGCTGGCCATGTGGCTGCCTGGGGAGGCCAGGCTTGTCCTGCTAGAATTCACTCTCTTCTCCTGGCTTTGGTGATGTGGTCTCTGCCATTGGATTTGGCTGATGCCTTGTGGTCAGTACCTGCAGGCCAGGAGCTTTTACCATCCCGATTCTGTCTGCTCCTCATGAGCCCCTATGAGGCTGGTCCTCTGTTCCCATTTTGCACATCTAAGTGGCAGAGCTGGGACCCAAATCCAGACCCATTTCTGTCTTGGACTCTTTGTCCACTGTGCACAGCGTTCACTATGTCTCTGAATCGAGGTTTGAGAATTCTGAGGCTAAGGCACTGTTCCTGAAGCTAAGGAGAAGTCAACCTTGACTTTACTAGGTGGACATAGGCCCCTGTGCCCTTCTGGTTCAAGCCAGAGCCTCCTGGTTGAGCAACTCCCTGGGAGAGGGAGAGACATGGGCATGGGGGGATGCGGAGCTCAGAAGCTGTAGGTGCTAGCAGGACTGCCTGGCTGGCCTCACACAGGCCTGGGCTCCTGTGCTGTGGGGCTGGGTGGGTACCTTCTCGTCGTACACTATGCGCGGCCTGATCTCAGGGGCCTGGTAGCCGGGAGTGCCCTCCACGCCGAGGGCTCCCTCGTGAAACGACTGCCGTGAGATCCCGTAGTCGGACAGCTTGATGTTGATGTGCTCCTTCACGTCGAGGGACCAGACCAGGATGTTGTCCGACTTCAGGTCACAGAAGATGATGTTCTTCTTGTGCAGGTAGGCCAGGCCGGAGGCAATCTGATAGGCTATTTTTTGGGTGAGCATGTGTCCCAGGGGCATAAAGGTAGAATCTTTGCAAAGAAAAAAATATCAAACTATCATTAAAACAACTGTCTTCTTACCTTCTCTCTCCCCAAATACTTTATATTCTACTGACACATTCTCGTCATTCTCCATGTTGGATACCAGAAGAGACAGAGAATGACCTTCTTAAGTAAAATATTGTTTAGGATAGAAACGCTTGTTGTTACAGCTTAATTCATGGTATCTCATGCCCTGAACTGTTGGTATTTTTACGAAAAGATCAAAGATTCAAAATGCCTGGAGTTCCTCTCAGGCCGAGGTTGCTATATTGTCAAGGGGTGAGTTGCAGGTATAAGAGCTTAATTAAAAAAAAAAAAGCTCTTCCATTAGAGAAAATGATTTTAATTGTATTTCTTCTTCCTGAGTCAAAAGACAGTGACCTCTCTCTCTGTCGGCTCTTTGGAGTTTAGTTACCCATTTCTCAAGGTAAATTATTTTAAAATTTCATTAAAAAATAAGATAGGATGAAACTGACCCCAGGGTCTCAGAGTTTTAACAATGGTGGACACGTGTGGTGTGTTTCAGTTAAAGGAGAGATTTACGCGGCTGGTGGGCTTACGGGCACCAGGCTGGGGCTGCTCGGGGCCTCTCTGTGGGCCTCATTTGATGCCCTCGACTGCCCTCCCCGTGGGGCTATGATTATCCTCCTTTCACAGGTGAGTAAATTAAACAACTTCCTGGATTATGGCGGAAAACCAGGACTAGGAACATGGTTCCACCTGACTCTATACCGTGAGCCCCTCCAGCCTCACCAACACCACCACACAGGGTTGAGACATGGTGAAGGGCCTTTCTTCACCCACACCGAGTGGGCCACATGAGCCGTGGGGCAGGTGTGTCCTGCTCCAGACAGCCGGGCCAGGCAGGAGATCCCCCAGGTCCACCCATGGCTTCCCTGGGACCTGTGCTACGGACCTTGGGCTCTTGGGCCTCCCAGGGGCTGGATCGGGCCGGGCTGGGCCCCACGCCAGCCCCTGTGGAATGTTCTTGGCATGGCCAGTACCTTTGGCATTCTCGGACAGCACAGTGTTGAGGCTGCCCAGCGGGGCGAGCTCCAGGGCAAAGCAGAGCGGGTGGATGCTGATGCCAATGAGCGACACGATGCAGGGGTGCTGTAGGGCGTGCAGCATGCTGGCCTCCTGCCGGAACTCCGAGAAGTTCTTCATGGCGTCCGTGGCCCGCAGGTGCCTCAGCATGGTGTCTGCAGAGGAGAGCACAGCTGTCAGTGCTGCCAAGGGAGGGCAAGGGATGTGGAGTGTGCACGGGCTGTCCCCTGAGCCCTGCACAGCCCACCCAGGGAGCCTGTCTAGGGCCACTTGGGGTGGCGTCCCTGTCACACTCAGAGCTGCCTCATAGGGACTCAAGGGGCTAGATGGGGCAGGATTTACATTTTAAGGCACTCAACATATCAGGGGTTCCAATATTATCACCCTGAATTTGGCCCCAAATGGTGGCACTCCTAAGGCATTCTGGGCTGACTCCTCCACCTCAGGTGCAAACTTGTCCTGTCACACTCGGCAGTTCCTGCCCCCTCCTTGCAGGACTGTGCATGTCCCTGCCCTCGTCATCCAGACGTCACTCTCATAGCCCTTGTCCCATCCCACTGTTGGCCACGTGAGGATCACAGTTGTATCTTATTCCAAGTCTGCAGCCCTGCGTGTTGCCCAGAGCCTGGCTCAGGCAACACGTCTGGAATATAACCAGGCCCCCAACGCCCACCTGCAGGGATGCTGAGGGCTTGGTCGCTGCTGCTCACCTTACTCCCTGCCCAGGAGCCAGGCACACCGAAGGCAGAAAGGACCACCACCCTCTTGTCAGTCAGAGAGAAAACCAGGGGGCAGCCACGGGCCTGTGATACCTCATCTCAGGCCAGAGGAGAAAGGTCTACGGGCAGAGGTAGGCCATTTCCAGTCTGCACTGTCACCTTCTCCCAGTGCCCTTAAAATGCATCTCCCATGCGAGATGTCTGCCCAGTCTCCCTGAGGGGCCTCTCCTGACAAACGGAGGTGCAGGATGCCACCCACCAGGCTGTGGCCAGCTCTGAGGTCATCGAGCAGGGTCCACCAGACTCTGTTTGTCCTCTTGTGTCCTGATCTGTCCCTCCTCTATGTTCAGATTTTAAAATTGAGGATCATTGGACATGGAGGTTGAAAGAGCACAAAAAAAACCTTGGCAATTAAAATGCATTGATGGTGCCAGATCTGTGTATGCTGGCCAAATTTGTTTTTTAAGTGTAAAGGTTTTGTTTTTCATATTAGGTCTTTAACCCATTAAGAATTTATTTTTATTTTTTATTTTTTTGGTGAGGAAGACTGTCCCTGAGCTAACATCTGTGCCAATCTTCCTCTATTTTTTGTATATGGGACGCCACCACAGCACGGCTTGACAAGTGGTGTGTGGGTCTGTGCTGGGGATCCAAACCTGCGAACCCTGGGCTGCTGAAGCAGAGCGCATGAACTTAACCACTACACCACTGGGCGGGCCCCAAGAATTTATTTTTGACTATGGTGTGAAGTCTGACCCAAGTCTCCAACTCAAATTAGCGAACAGTCAGCCTTTCCCCTCTGACTCACAATGTTACCTCTGTTACATGCCAGTTTCCCACACACATGCGGGCTGAATCTGCTCCCTTGACAGGCCTATCCTTGGCCCCGGAGAAAACGGCCTAATGCCTGTAGACTTATAAGTCATGATGTTGGCTGGGCAAGCCTCTTTCCTTTGTCTTCCATTGTAGAATTTTCTCGGCTGTTCTTGGGCTGTCATTTCATATACATTTTCAAATTAGTCAAATTTCTCTCTCTCTCTCTCACACACACACTCTCTGCTGGGATTTAGATGAGAACTAAATTGAATGATACATGTTAATTATTCCTCAATACCTTATGGTTTAATTGATGCCATGGAGAATATTTTCTAACAGGTCAGTGCTGCGTATGGGATCACTGCCGAATTCTGATCTGAGCTCATGTCTAGCAACTTTATGAAACTCTCATTGGCTCTGATGTTTTTCAGTAGAATTTCTTAGATTTTCTGTGAAGAAAGTCACATTCTCTTCACGTAGTTACGATTTTGTCTCTTCCTTTCAGATCTGTTTTCTTTATATTGTTCTACGATTCTAACTTTTCTACCAAGAGTGTAAATTACCTTTATGATCATAAAGATGACTATGCTAAGCCAGGGGCAGTGGGAAATGTGATATTCAGCTGGCTGGAAGTGAGGAGGCCTCCCAGCACCCGCATTTGTGGAACATTAAAGACTGACAGGTGCATCTAGGTGGAATTGCACATGATGTGTGGCCCTGAGTGTGCCAAGGCAAGAAAGTGTTCCCTCCCCTGTGGGGGTGGGGGGTGGGGGATGGGGAGAAGCCACCCCACACTGGCTTCCCAGTCCAATCAACTGGAGAGCCCACCTTCCTTTCTTTAGTGGAGTTGGCTAAGAGGGTCCTACAGGGTGAGGGGTCCCACTGAGGTCTGACTGTGTGCCCCCCAGATGCCAGGCCTGTGCTGGACACAGAGCAGATGGAAGCTGTAAGGATGGGCCCTGCTCTTGGGGGCTCACGTCTAGACAAGACAGTAATCTTCAAAATTTCCAGGCCTGGCTCAGCCTGCCCTTGGGCCTGCCCCACATCCCACCAGGCAGAAAGCAGGGCTGCCCCTGGGCCCACGCTGGCCTCCCCCACCCTCCTCCTGCCTGTGTGGCCTCAGGCCGCCTTAAGGGGTGGGAAGTTTGGACCGAGGGAGCACCTTTCTGAAAAGAAACCACGCAGGGCCCTGTTTACCTGCTGGGACGTTAGCGAAGTTCTTGAATTTCTTGATCTGGAAGCGCTTCACAGCCACAGGCTGGCCTTGGTACCGGGCCCGGTAGATGACGGTGCCGCTCCCTCCTTGGCCCAGGACGCTGCTCTGGTCCTCACTGTGTTCCAGCTTGCTGTTCTCCAGGAAGAGCCTGCCAGAAACACATCACGGGGTCAGAACAGACCTCCCCAGAGAGGCCCGCTGAGGTGGGGGGCGGGTTCCAGGCTGGGCGGAGGCGAGGACACGCTGGGTCATTGTTCCCACACTGCAGAGAGTCATAGTGCAAAGCCATCTGTGGGGACAGACGGATCTGGGGTAAACCCTGGCCGGAGCAGTTTACACAGCTTTGCCAAGCCTTGTGTCCTCCTCTGTCAAGTGGGCTCATAATGGGTTCACAGGTGTGGATGGTGGCTGGCACAGGGCGAAGCTTCTGAAGGGCAGAAAAAGAGATTCTTCTGGAAGTTTTCCTCCAAAGACTCTGTGCTTTGAAAGCTAGTATCCACCAGACAAATTGCATTTACTTACTGCTAGGTTAGTCACGTCCCCATTTATTTTTATTAAGCAAAGAATTATATAAATGGCCATGTAGAGCTTCTGATCAGCACAACCAGTGTCCCCACAACTGATGGCTAGGATTTCACCCAAGGGCAGGGAGTTTAGACCTTCTCACTGGTCTGTGTGTTCTAATCCTAGGTAAAAGGGAGATTCCTGTTGGGCTTTTGGAAAAACTGCAAGTCACACCTGGAAGGGAGAGAGAGAAGGAGTGAGGGAGGGAGGGAGGGAGGACAAAGCAGCCTCAATGCCCTCCCACTTCAGGGCCACTCTCTGCTCTGCTGAGGTCCACCTGGGTTCCTCATCAGCTACCTTTGCCAGGTATCTCCACTGGAGCCCTCGGGGCCCCACAGGCTGACCCCCTACTCCCTCCTCCCTGGGGATGCAGTTGTTTCCCAGGCCTTTCAGGAACAGATTTTGCAGTTGCTCAGACTTTGCATAGCTCAACCGCATCACACTCCAGGCAGATGCAACCGCACCCATTGCAGCCCTCAGTGATGCAGTGGAAGATGAGCTGGGCTGTTCTCCAAGTGCCCACCCAAAACCACCTGCTCAGGAAGTGTGTGTGGGCACTTGGGACCCTCCTAGGATGGGCATGGGGAGCAATGGGAAGGCTGGGGATCCCTCGGGGCTTTCTGTTAGGACCCCTGTAAACTCGGGGCTATGGGACAGGGCTCCAAGGATGCCAGGTCCCCTTGCCTCCACTTGCCCAAACTCCCAGTGGGAGGAGTGTGATGCTTTGGGGCCGTGGTTGACCACAGCCGAAGTTTCCAGAAAGCCTCTGCTGGATTGCAAATTCTGTTCAGATTGTTGGGCTTTTCAACTCCTGGCCAAGTACCTTAGTTTAAGAACCACGCTACAGCCTGTAATTAGATCCAAATCAGCAGGGATATCAATCTGGCTATCCAAAGTCCATACAGTAGATTCCTCAGCCCAGATTTAGTTGGGGCATAAAACATAAGGTTTATCAAATAAATGAAAATCTAAAATTTGGGGCTGCCTAATTGGGCACCCCCCAAAGAAATCTGATTCAGACAAATACAAAACTCTGCATGTGGTCTCGGAGAAGTGATAACCCTCATGTTAAAGATCTAGAAATAAAAGGAAGTCATTTTGCATAAGAGCAGTGTTTAATTGTCATTTCCACTGACGAGGTAACTGGGAGTATTGAAGAGTACTAAGGGGGGAGATGATCCAGTGCAGGAAGCAATTTCTTAATTTAATAGACTCATCCAGTAGCATGCTTTGGAACCCCAATTCTGCAATTTCTCAGAGTACTCGACATCTATTTTCTTGGGATGGAGGGGCAATTTGGAAAAATGAGAATATAAATATTCTTACCCCCAAAAAGTTTAATTTTCTTTAAAAAATCAGATATAGCAATTCTTTGAATAATAAAACAACAAGACTTCACAACTCCAAAAAAGTTGGTAACTACCAATGTCAAATTGTCTCCATGGAGACCAAATCATAGCTTCTGGTTTCCATGACTACAGAAGATTCCATCTTTTACTAAGCACTTGGATGTTGTGACCATTTCCTGTTGGATGGGACCACAAAACGTTTTCTTTTTCTCCAGCATTCTTTCCCCAGTTATTATCTTAGATTAGTATAGGTAGATTCAACTCTACGAACGGATTTAGGGGATCCGAATGCTCAGCCTCAGGGCAGCAGTTCAGAGCTAGTGTTTGTCAAGAAAGGAAAATGAGGCTGTAGGTCTGGGAGCGCCTCTTCTTGAACACTTTCTATTCCTTGAGCAAGTAGGAAAGTAGGAATCGAATGGGAGGTCCAGCTTAGTGGAAAGGAGCTCCAGCTAATGTGAGGGAGAAACAGTGTGGGGTCCTGGAATGGCTTCACCTTCCAAGTGCTCTGCCCAGCTGGGCCTGTTGTGGCCTCAAAACCAAAAGCTGAAGCCTGGGTCCCTTCAGGCAGCCTAGGACAGGAACCTAAAGTCACCGTGATTGGGTGAGAAGCAGAGGCTACAGAAGCTCCCCCACCCGAGGGTGGGCCGCCGTGCAGTGTGGCGCTGTGGCATACCTGGCTGGGAAGTCGGTCATGAACAGCTCAGGGACCAGCTCTTGGAGAGGCACAGGGAGGTCGGGGTGTCTGGGGCAGGAGATAAAGTCCCGCTCAATGGCCGTCAGCACACAGTCTTCCATGTCGAAGTACTGAACGCCATCCGACTTCTCACTCGGGTCAGCGTGCTGGGCCCAGGAGGTCTCGCAGACAGGGCAGGGCACGTACTGCTCCATGAGTGGGGTCCCATCGCTCTCCGTGGCTGTCAGGGCTAAGTGGGGACACAGCAGGAGACAGCTCACACAAAGGCGGCCGCAGGTGGGTCCCTGAGCGGCATTCCGCAACCCCAGGCCAGGTGGGCCTTTCCCAGGAGGGGTCTGTCTGCCCTCACCTGGACCCCGAGAGTGGCTGGAGTGTGACTGCCACACTCAGGTTCGTTTTAGGAGAGCGCGAGCCGGGATCCTGAAAGGCATGCAGGGAGGGGTCAGGGATGCACAGGACAGTTGCCAGGTGGTCTAGCCCCTGAGCAGGCTGGCTGAAGAGGGGCCGCGGGGTTGGGGATCCCTCCTGCACAGCTGGGCTCCGACAGGATGCTGCGGGCTGGGTCTGAGCTATGCCATGCTCCAACGACCAAACCACAACCAGTAAGGAGCCCTTCTTAAAATTAGAAACATAAGGCTTGCAATTACTATGATCCTTTCTAGAAGAGCAGTGCAGGGGGAGAAATAAGTACAAATTATAACAGACAAAACCTAGTCATTTTACATGGGTTCCCCTGAGCAGGGGACACACAGCTTCTCTGCATGCCTCTGAAAGGAGGTGAAAAGAAACACCCTCCCAGGTGCCCTGGGAGGCACCCTCAGGCGAGCTGACGGCCTGTTTTGTGCAGGCTAGGAGGTGGACTCCTAGAACCTTCTGAGCACATCTGCTGTCCACAGGCCTGTGAGTAACATACCCTGACAGCTGTCTCCAGGCAGCCCTGTCTCAGGCCCTCAGCCCAGTCCTTCCTGTCTCAGGTGATTGTCTAATGGGCCCCCAGTCAAATCCCCAACAGTGTTTGCTGTGGGGGACCAATGGTTGGCAGGGAGCCACAAAGGGCCCAGAGCGTTCATATGGGCCTGGAAGCCCCCCTTGGTTGGCCAAGCACCCCCAACTGCCACAACTCACACACTGAACTGCCTTCTCTTAGGACCCTAAGCTTTTTTCCTTGTAGGTCACCCTTCCCATCAACACCCGAAGGACCCCAGGCCCTGGTGTCCATGCATCTGGAGCATGCCCTGCCACCGCTCCTTAAGCATTTCCTTTGATGCTTTCCTGGGACGCAGGGATGGCATGCTAGTGAGGGAGCCAGCTCAGGGAGGCTAGAGGACCCGCCTAGCAGGTCATCGGCGGTGCTGGGACTCCAAACCTGCTCTCTGCTCTCGGCCACCAGCCCTCAGAGGTTGAGGGCGCACCGGGTAGAGGCTGCCCCGTTTGGCCCCAGAAGGCCTCCCCCACTGCAGGACACCCTGTGGGTTTATCTCCACTCCAATAGCAAAACAAACAGAGGACCTCAACAGCTTCACTTCAAAAAGTATTTTCTTTGGGTGGACTGTCAATGAAGAAACTGATCAAAGGGTCTGAAAAGGGCCACGTGGGTGGTTAATCACCTCTGGGATTTGGGGTAGGGGGCAGGCAGGGAAGGAGTATGGGGGCCTTGGCAAGTGTGGTTCCCTTCTCTCCCCACCCCTGCACAAGGGATACATCTGCATCTGTGGGGTACTCCGAGATTTCAGCAGCTGTGTCCTCACTGTGTAAACAAGACCCGTGTGAGGCTCATGCTGAGGGTCTTCTTGGACCATGCGTGGTACCCAAGGTTGTCTTTCTTCCCACACACTGTGGGCAGCCAGGAGGCCGAGGCTCGTACAGGCCCTGCAGGGTCTGGGCCCACATCTGTCTTTCCTCTAACGCCCCCACCATGCCCACAGCCGGACTCCCCCAGGGGTCAGGACTCTGCCAAAGGGCCGTTAGGATCCCTCTAGTTTCCTTGGGCTCAATCTCAGTGGGATTTCCATTCCCCAAATAAGTAACCACACCCTAATTTATAAAGACATTAACAGGAGCAAAGACTTGGTTCAAGAACATTCTCTTACCGGGAAACCACTGATCAATCAAGGAATTGACATGGTCTGTGATAAAAGCCATTGCAGAGAAGTCCCTCATTTCTGATTGGCAAATGATTTTTATTCCTCCGCTTTTTTTCTTTTTCCAGTTCACATCCGAGGATTCCACACTGCAACCCAGAAACAAAATGGAGTCCATTGTGATCTGGCTGTGGAAGGCCCTGGGATGAGCTCCTTGCCTCCAGGGTGTGGACCTGACCCCCAGGGGACCCCTGGGGGGTCTGTCCCGGCAGGACTGTCAAGGGTCTCCCGCATTTGTGTACTTGTGTGCATGGCCCTGACTCGTCCCCCGGCTGCCCCCCCAACATGGTGCAGTGGACACAGCAAGGACTTCGCAGTAAGGGATGCTCAGGCTGGGATCTGGCCCTTAAGTGAGGCCCTGGGGAAGCTCTTTCCCTCCTGAACCACAGTGTTCTCATTTGCCAAGTGGCAATGGGGAGATCTAACTGGGAACATCTATATGAAAGCACCAAGAGTGGCCCAAATCAGGCCCTCACAAAAAGTTACTTTCCCCTTTGTCCCTCTTTTCTCACAGAGCTGAAGAATATTCTGAGAAACTTACTGTAATATGAAATAACCTTGTGTGTTTATTAAGACTCACTAAAAATCATTTGTTAAACCTGTGGAGCTGACTTTATGTCTCTCTCAAAAAAATAAAGAAAATAGGAGAAGGAGCTAAGTTAGGTGTCTTGTAACATTGCACGTGGGATCTGGGCTGGGGAAACCAGTGGTGTCAGCTGGGGCATCATCTCTTAGGACAAGGGGGTGGGGCTGGATGGCTGCAAGGCCCCTGTAGGTCCCACCTAATGACCACAGGGGTGCCGGAGCCTCACCTCTGAGCTCAGTGGCCTACCACCTCCCTCAAGTCCTGGGCTGTGGTCACCACACCCTCCCTCGCCTTTCCAGTCGTGCAAGGGGAGAGAAGCAGGGGCGAGGAGATGAGGAACCTCTGGGACATGTGCAAGGGGGGGGGGGTCTCCCATTTGCAGCGAGCTGCTCTCGGGAGCAGAACTCTGGCACCAAGTGGACAGTCTCCCGGTGGAGGCTGCCACGGGGGCTGTTTCCACAGCACAACGGTGACCCAGTCAGGCGGGCTCCCGCATGTTCCTACCTGAGGTAGCCCCCGTCAAAAGTGACCAGGAGCCCTTCCTGCCAATAGATGGTCTGATTTCTTTTCACTCTGAATGTGCTGCAGCGATTTCTCTGGTTTCCTGTAAAACTGTAAATGGTGACTCTCCTGTGCCTGCTTTTAGTATTCTTCTTGTTTTCAAAAAGCTAAAAGACAGAAAAGACCCTGCTTGAGTATTCCAGGCTCCTCAGTGGCCCTGGGCAGAGCTCTGAAGAGGCCACATCGTGATAAATGAGCACCGTTTTCCCAGCCTCCCCACCCCGCTCATCCTGCTGCCAAATTAAACGCTACATTATCTGAAGGGGTCTCCAGGAGGCTCTGGGAACACGTTTTTCCCAAACGACTGAAAATAGGCTTTTCTTCTTCAAATCTTCTCCTTCCCCGATTTTACAAACAAAAATTTAGGTTAGAAAATGTGGAAAATACCGAAAAATGTAAGAGAGAAAACAAAACACCAACTTAACACCAAGCAGAGAGACCATGAAAAGTTTGGTCTATTTTATTTTAGGATTTTTTCTATCTACATATATATTTATAAAAGAGCTGAGGCCATATTTTGTAAATTTGTATTTCTAATTTTGTATACTTTTATAAATCACTTTTCTTATGCCATTAAAAACTCATATAAAGTTCATTTTTCTAAAGCTCAATATTTTATTAAGTATAGTAACTTTCTGAATCATTCCCTTCTTTGGACGTTTAGGTTGGTTCCAATCTTTTGCTCCCTCAAATAAGCCAGATGAACATGAAAAGCACAAAGCTTTCTCTGATTTCAAATGACTTCCTTAGTTTAGATTTTTAGCAGTAGGATTATTGGGTCAAAGGGTCTGAACATTTTCAGGCTCTGGATACGTACTGAGGAATCGCTTTAGAAATGATTAGACTGTATATATGCTGACCACAGTGTGTGACCGGTTTGTGATTCTGGGGCTGGCTATTACGGCTTAACTCTGTGCTCATTTGATAGGTGAACAGTGGCATCTCATTGATGCTTGAATTTGCATGCCTTTGATTACTCCTGAGACTGAACGCCTTTTCCTCATCTGAATTTCAATAGGACTTCTTTCCCAATTTTGAGGTAGGGATGCTGCCCAGAAGGGCGCCTGCCTCCACACAGCTGGCCCCCCCCCCGCCCCCACCTCCAAGCCCACTTGGGAGCTCAGGCCTCACACGATGCTGGTGCTCAGTGACCTCCCACTTAGAACGTGGCGGGAGGAAGAGTTCAGAGGGAGGGCAGAGTGACCGAGTGGGAACCGGAGGACAGTCAGCTCCTGCACCCACTCCTTCCATCAGCACACCCTCCTGGCATTACAAACAAGTCTCCCTCCCGGCTAATATGGGTTGAGGCAGTTACGATTTTCAACCTTTGCATTAATTTTTTTAACATTTCAGTAAAACAGGAAGATCAAAGAATATCTTTATTTAGCCAAGAAGCTGTAATTCCATCAGGGCCTTTTAATTAGAATGTGGCAAAAGTAAACTCATACTGAGTTTAATGTCAATTATTCAACAGACCAGGTTTATGCCAGGGTTTCTCATACCATAGATGGGGTCAGAATGCCCTGGAAGGCTTGTGAAAAACGGAGTGCTGGGCTCTATCCTGGAGTTTCTGATGCAGCAGGTCTGGGGTGGGCTGAGAATTTGCATTTCTAACCAGTTCCCAGGTGAGGCTGATTCTGCTGGTACAGGAACCCCACTTTGAGAACCACCACTCCAGACAAGTAGGGCTTCCATATTATTGTCTTGCCTGAAATTAACGTTGACGGACAGCTGGGACGACTTTCAACAACCCCAGGCGAACTCACAGAAAATAACTCCTTGGGTTAGGTCTTCATTGCTTGCAGACCAAATTAAAGTGCTATGCTGGGTGTTCTCAAGGTTGAATGGACAGTGGAATCACCTGGGAGCTTTAAAAAAAACTGATACCTGGGTGTTATACCCCAAAATTCTGATTTCAGTGGTCTGGGGTCTGGTCCATGTCTATTAGAAGCTCCCCGTATGAGTCTAGTGCACAGCCTGAGTGGCAAAACCATGGTTCTAAAGCTGTGGTTCTCCAAGTGTGGTCCCTGGACCAGCAGCATCACCTGGGGGCAGTGGTTAGATATGCAGATTCTTGGGTCCTAGTCCACACCCACTCAATCAGAACCTCTGAGTGGGGCCCAGCCACCTATGTTCTAACAAGCCCTCCCAAGCGTTTTGATGTGGGTTAGCTTAGAACTAATGCTCTGAAAGGGAGTATTCTATATAAGCCAGCTGGGCACTAATTTGGTATTCACAGAATGGTTCAAATGGGTCCGCGGGCGTAGAGAAGAGAAGGCAGCCAGTCTGCGCTTGCCTCCTGGTCCTGTCAGCAGCTTGGCTGCAGGAGAGGGGCCTTCAGTCAGGCCCCTCCAGGAAAGGGTATGTCCCTTCCCCAAGGGCACAGCTGCAGCTACCTCGCATGCATCCCCCCTGTGCAGAAACTGCAGCTACCTGGAGGTCCATCTCTGCCAAGCTGATCAGCATCCGTGCTATAAACCTTTGCCAGAAGCCGACAGGAACGAAGCTCATCTTAAATACCCTCTGAATGGTGTTGGCGGTGGGGTGCCGCATGCCATGGGTGTCCAGGCCAGGTTTGGATGGAAGGAGATGTGGCAGGAGATAGCTGAAACACATCAAAGGGGACCGGTGAACCGTGTGGCCTGAGCTTTGCGGCAGGGCCCTGACCCCCGCAGCCAGCCTGGCCCGGGGCAGGCTCTGCTGAGACAGCCCAGGCTGCCTGGGCACCTTCCTCCCGGGGCCTTCGGAATTGTATTTTTAGAAAGAGAGGGTAGTTTATATGCTGAGAATAAATGCTCCAAGAGAAAATGAAGATGAGCACAGTGAACCTATTTATCAAGGTCTCTAAGATAGAGACTAGGATGATGTTAACGGAAGACATGAAAACATTTGTGGTCATAAACATGTCAGACAGCAAATCGCAGTTGATTTTCTGTAAACTGGCTTGTGATTGGGGAATCGCTTGAAATTAACTTTGGATGGGGAAGGGAAATCAAATACAGCTGCACAGTTCCAAGGACAATGGAGATATTGGGGTCAGAGTAACGTTTTTGGCCTTCGAAGCTATTTATTCCTCTTGGCCAGTTGAGACAATACGATCACCTTAAAAGTTAGAATGAGGCTGTTTGTACAAAAGAGGGATGTTTTACCAGAGCCCTCTTGCTCATTATAAAAGTGCTGAATCACCGTGTCAGTGAGCCGTTCTTGACTGTGGTCATTTGAAAACAGCTGAAACCGGGGAGGTCCCTCCAAGAGTGTGCCTGAAAACCAGCATCTTCTGTGCACTGTGGAGCCAGAGGGCAGGCACAGGCGGCCGTCAGCAAAGCCTTGGGTGTGCCCTTTTCTTAACAAAAGCTTTGTTTCAGTACTCCTAATCCTCTCAAAATATATCAGTTTAGGTCCAGTAAAATGCCTTTAGAACTTTCTGGATGAGAACCCTGGAAATATTTTAGAAGGAAAATTCAACGACAGTCTCGTGGGCCACCTGCACAGGCGTCAATCCTGGCTCTGTGTCCTCAGCACGTGGCTTCACCTCGTTGAGATTCCCCTTCCTGACACAGGAAGAGAAAGGATACCCACCTCGCGGGGTTGGGGAAGGATGCACAGGGGCTGTGCGGTGAGGCCCACAGGGGGCAGGTGGTGAAGTTTTAGGTCCTTCTCAGCTGTTTCAGATCTTGGTGAAGGACCTTCTCAATCACCCTGGCTACACTGCCTCTCTCTCCACTCCCGGGCCTTCTCCAGCAGAGCACCCCGATTTATTCCTTCACGTTCTGAAAAGCCCTGGCTTGTCTATCTGTTGCGTCCCTCCTCAAAACAGGAGGCCCTGGTCAGAGCCTAGTAGGATTTAGTCTGCATCTTCCACCCGCATCACACTTAGCTTGGATCTCTCGGAACCCGCTTACACAGGCCGTGCCCTGCAGCTTCCTGCTTTTTCCTCTCCTTGTAGGTATGCACTGCGTGAGGGGAGGGAGCACCCTCTGCACCCAGGGGCCCCAGCAGGTGCTCAGTATTTCTGAAGGCAGAGATGACTTAGAGGCCAGCACGGCAAATGAGGAAAGCCCTTCTCAAGGTGAGTGGAGCCCCTGGCGAGACCACTGGCACCTGCTTGAGAGCAATTACTAGTTGGAAAATCCTGTCTTAGGGGATGACCAGAGAGTCAGCAAGAGGGGAATGAAGAGGTGAATTCTTCATGTGTCTGTTGAACATAAAGCCATGAAAGCCTGGGTGGGGCATGCACTGGGAAGGTGGCTCAGGCTACGCCCCCGAGACTGCCTCAGACCAGGGCAAGAGCCCTTCCCAGAGTGCTGAGAGCTAAGGAGTCTCCGCCCGAAAGATGCACAGATGCTCAAGAGCATGTACGCCTCCAGGAAGTTCAAACATTCCTGAAGGTTTTCCATGGACCGGAGGAGTTTGCGGATGGCAGGTTGAAATCCATGCTCTAAAAGGAGCTGCACATGTGTTAGTTTCCACTGGTTTGGAGACAGTCAGTAGTGTTGTTGTTGACCATATAAAAGCTTACAGTGCAAGGAGCTGGAACTTGCCTAGGGCACGAGGGAACCATTATACCTATGCTAAGACGGAAAATGCTCAGACATTCATGACTTTATATGGAACCAGACACCACTGGCTGTGAGCACTTAGCACAAAGGAGTAACAATAACAGTACTGATAACAGCTGATGTTGATGGAGCTCTCAGGTGCAATGCTTTACATGAATTGAATCTTCACAGCTATAATTCTAGTAGGTGATAGTATTATTCCCATTTTACAGATGAGAAAAGAAAAATAGTTGGGACTCACACTCAGGCATTCTGGCTCCACGTTCTAAGCCACTGCACTATAAGCTTCCACGAGGACTTGGCAACGGTCTGGCTGATTTTATTGTTTAACCAGACATATATATATATATGTATAACTGACATGCTTTGACTGAGTGCTAATGTCTTTTCATTCCTCTAACCTGTTGATAAGATCACCAGAAAACGGTCAGATCTCAGCCATGTTGTAAATTCACAGGCTGCCTCATCTTGGACTTTTTCATGGACCAAAGTCAAGGACACCCCTGGGCCGTGGTATGAGGGATCATGAGGATCTTGAATTCCTCTTTGGGGTTTCTCCTTTTGGGACTTACAGGCCCCATGAGGCTGCAGCAGCAAGAAGGAGTGAATCCCCCACCCCCATAGCTATAAGGCCAAGTGGAAATGATTGCGGGGGGGGGGGGGGGGGGGGGCTCAGGCAAAGGGGACCCAGGGCTGGCTCCCAGGAGGCCCAGTCTATGCCAACAGAATCTCTGGGCTGGCCACACAGTGTCCAGGCCAGCTTCCCAGGAGTCTCCAGGGGGCATCCCCCCAGAGCTCTGGGGTTGGGGGGCAGGGTGGTGACATGTATGGTAGGTGCATGGAAAAGGTCTGTGGATTTGGGATCCTGGCTGCTGCCTCATGGCCAACATCAGCATCAGACCCAGGAAGTGGCTGAAACTGAAATTGGGGCAAGGAGGCCCTGAGGACCAAGCTGGTTTCGGTCAGAGCATCACTAGATAGGACCCACGCCCCCCAGCCCCTGCCCTCCCTGTATCTGAAGCCATGCTTTGTAATTAGCATGCACATCCTCGTCACTGACTCCATTTTTATTCACCAAATAACCGATCAATCAACCCCCTAAAATGTGAACCCCCAAAGTTATTTTTAATGCCATCCTTGCACATTTTCCTACACCTTTTCAATAAATGCATTTCTTTGAACTCCCTGAAAAGAGACACCCCTGGCCCAGGAAGGAGCAGCCAGCTGGGGGGCCAGCCGAGCCCACCCTCTGCTGCCCCATCCCAGGCAGGCAGGTCCACGCTATGGCCCGTCCCTGGAAATCTTGTTCAAGCCCCTAGCAGACCCAGCCCCAACTCTGTCCTCCAGGGAGCAGCCTGCACAGCTCGGTCTGTGGCCTCACCTGTCGTTAGCGACGGGCAGGGCGATCTCAAACTTGGCCAGGAACTGGAAGTACTGCTCTTCTGTCTGCTGCGTGAAGCCAGTCCCCACCAGCAGCATCCTGAGGTCCTCCGCCCGGATCACCCCGTTCTTGGCCACCGACCGGGAGCCCTTGATGTTGAAGATCCTCTGCAGACATTCGGACAACCAAATGGGGTCGAGGAAGTAGAGGTTCCTCAGGCCGTGGCTGGTGTCCGGGAAGTGGAGCAGGGTGCCGGTTTCTATGAGGAAGCTGATGGCTGCCCAGGGAAGGGGAGGAGGGACAGCATCAGACAAAGGCCAAAAGGGACCCTGGGGTGATCTGCTGCCAAGGTGGCCGGGTCACATTCTTCCTAGGAAGCAACCAACTCTCCCAACACGCGGGGCCCTTCAGCTGGGTGGGCTGCCCCTCACGGGTTCTCTAGCAGCACCTCGTAACTCCTGCCAACGTGCTGATCTGACGGCCAGCTGGGGAGCTACAGTGGATCCATCTCCATTATTCACAGATTCCACCTTTGCAAATGCACCTACTGGTTAAAATTCACTTGTGAACCCAAAATCAATACCCGCAGTGCTTTTGTGGTCACTTGCAGACAGGCACAGTGGTGAAAATTTCAGTCCCCTTTCTGGGGGCCCCATCCCTGTGCCTCCTGGTGCCCAGCTGGGCCCCTCCGCCCGCCCACCTCCCGCCCACCCACCGGCCTGCAGGTCCTCGTAGTCTTTGATGTCGTTGCCCGGTGTCTGCTCCACCAGCTGCTCCAGCTGCCTGTCCGTCAGGTACTGCACGTCGTCGCTCAGACTGCGACGCTGCTGCTCTGCCAGCACAGCCTCCTGGAGGCTCAGGTAGCTCCTGGGGATCTAGGGGACAGGTGGGCAAGGCTGGGCCCCTCAGGTCCCAAGGCACTGGCCAGCCCAGCCCCGCCTGCCGCCCCTCCTGAGGCCCGAGAAGGTGGAATGTTGTTTCCTATCGCTGCCCCATCTCTTTCCCCAAGAAACTGCTCACACTGGGACCACTGAGCCGGAAGACACAGCATACGCTTTACAGTAGAGAGAGAGGTAAGTGCGGATTCCCCCCCAAATGGGAAGCAGGCCCCCTGGTTTCAACTGGATGAGTGAGGAACTCACCAGCCTCCCGGCGAGTCGCTGGCAGCCGATGGTGCTGCCCACGTCCTTCATGCTGCACGTGACGTGGAAGATCAGCTGTCGCAGCCCTTCCTGACCTTCCAGGCTCTTACAGGAAAGCTCGCTGTGAGTGCAAAGAACCGTGCATACTCGTCACACCTCCCCTCTCTGATAAGCACTGCAGCATCTCTGTTTTCCCAAGTGTTTCATCCCAAACACTGGCAAGTCGAGAGAGCTCATGAAAGACAGACACCGAGAGACTTACTGAGGCCTTACTTAATGCAAAGCACTGTGCTGGGAGCCCCACCATATGTCGCTTTAGGCTGTCTTCCCAATGTGCCCATTTTACAGAGGAGGAAAGTGTGGCATGCAGGTAGAAGGTGACCCCCACGGACACAGTGGAAAGGAGCAGACTTGGGTTGGACCCAGGTCTCTGACCCAGAGCCAGCGTCCCTACTAACACAGACCCCAGGGGGCATTCTCAAGGGCACAGGAGGAATTCCTGAAAGCCTCATCCTGCATTCTGAGCCAGGCGGATGTGTCTGCAGGCTGACCCCGTGCACCATCACTTGCACTCTACCCAGAGTGAGGAAACCCAAGAGCCACCAGTGCAGCTGCAGCAACGCACACTTTATTCCCACAGAGAATGCTTACTTAACTCACTGAGCCTCAGTTTCATCATCTGCAAAGTGGGTACAACAATCCCCATAATCCACAGGGCTGTCGTGAGAGTCCAAGGACAGGAGGTGGCAGAAGCAACAAGCCCAGGGAGCTGGTCCCATGAGCACTGACACATCCTGACCCCTACTCTGCGGGACCCTCCTCCCTCCCAGCTCCTTCTGGACCACTCAGATCCAATGTAAGGACCAGGACCACACCTGGGGTCTGTTCTTGACCAGTGATCAACAGATGCAATGGGTGGTGCAAGAGTTTACATCTCCTGGTCTCATGGGGGCAGTGCACGCTCAGCACTGGCCACGGGGGTGGTAGGTAGACCCAGAAAGACTGCACAGAGAGAATGTCTCCAGGCCCTGCCCTGCCAGGCCTCTAGAAGCTCCTCACCCTCCCCAGGGCCAGGTCAGCTCTGGGGGCTGAGCTGCTACCGTTTGCCCTAGAAGAGGCCTCAGGAGCCCTCTGCGGGCAAATCCCAGGCATCCCTGGGAAAATGAAGAAGTGAGGGCCTGGCAGCCACAGCCACGCAGGACGTAGGAGCAAGCGGGAAGCCGTGGGACACTCACTGTAGGTGTTTGAAAGTGATGTCCGGGAAGCCTGTGGCCCTGGACCCGGAGGGCGAGCGGCAGAGCGCCAGCACGTAGGCCCGCAGTGTCGCAATTCTCTCCACGCGGAATTTGGTTTCAATCAAGTCCAGGTGTGTTCCGACCACCAGCACCACGGCATTTGGGGCCTTGGCCTGCGAAAGAGAACCCCGTGGCTGAGTGCCAGCTCCCTTCACTAGAACAAGGGACAGGAAACAGCTCCTGAGGCGTGGGTGTGCGACCCTGGATGCCGTGGCCCTCGCTCAGCTTGTCACCCAGCCAGTGCCCCACACTCCTCTCTCTCTAAACCTCGAGGGCCTGTAATGACACCGAGGGCTGTGAGGCGCCCCATGACTCCTCCCAGGGGGGCTGCATTTCTGATCCCTTCAGACAGGGCATCAGCTGCCTGGGGCAGTGGCCTGCATTCACGTCCACATCACCTTTACACTTGAGAGGGGAGCCCTGTTCCCTTTGGGGCCCAAGAGTGGGGGGCTCCTAAATTTAAAGTAGAAGAAAATTACAAGTGCACCACCAACCATTTGGCCGAGGAGGGTTTTAAGTGCTTCACTGTGACCTATGATTCGGGCGCCCTCGTGAAAGCCTGCCAAAATGCAAAGTGTTTCTACCTAACAATTTCTTTTTTTCTCAATATAAGGGGGATGCATCAGAGAAGAGGCCAGACCCCTGTGATGCTCTGGGGCAGGCGTCTCCTCACCTCGATGTTGAGCAGCCAGAACTGGAGGTTGGCGACGGCCTCCTCTCCCAGCGCCAGGTTCCAGACCACCACGTACAGGGCCTTGTCCGTGAAGAAACACTGGTTGACGGTGGCCATGCTGGCAGGCCCGCCGATGTCCCAGACATTGAACTCCACAGACTCAACCTACTTGAGCGACAAGGCAGTGACAAGGAGGCGTTTTAGATACCAAGGTTTGTCAATCAAATTGAAATACTGATCCCTTTGAATGCTGTACTTGAGGGCCTGAGAAAGGCACGACGGTGGAAAAGCTTTGCCTGCCCTGTTTGTCTCAGGAATGAGTAATCCGAGCAAGGGAAGGGGCCCAGTGTGCGGAGGTGGACTTCTGGGGGCTTCCCTCTACTGTCAACGGAGCAGGGGGCCAGGCCCTGGACGCTGGTTCCCCAGGGCAGGGCATTTGTGTCCCTCTGTGTCTGCGGAACATTGGAGGGCATTGTCCTGCCTCGGCTCGGCTGCCGACGGTTGGGAGACATCCTGCGGGAGGAAGCCCGGGCGCTGACGTCAGCGCTCACACCAAGGCTTAACCTCCATCTGTGCGAGGGCGAGGGCAAGGAGACGGCCTCCGAACTCGAGGAGGTCAGAGGGCGGCGCCCACCAAGGATGATGGGAAACTGCCCTGACGTGGGAATCAAACAAAAGATTAGCTGTTGGGCTGCCGGGAAAGGCTGTCTAAACGGTGGTTTCTCTATCGTTCTATGAGGTCAGAGTCTGGCCCGAGCAGCTAAGTCTGCACTTCTCTGTAGCAAAGACTGGTTTCCACCATGCTGCTGTCTGGCTTCCAAGCACAGCGTGCTGACTGGCTTTTGTACAGAGATGAAAACGGACAGCTGTTCTCCACTGGCTGAAGGCCCAGCCACAGAGAGAGTTATGGGCTCGGCGCTGGAAACATCAGGTGGTTGTCCTTCCACCAAAAGAGTGGGAAATGTTAATGACGGCAAAGAAAGCGGGGGGGGGGGGCACTGAAGGATGGGAAAAATGGAAATAGTATTTCACCCCTTAGGCTTCCGACAACCATTTGCTAAAGAACAGCAGGAAGGAAGTGACATTGAATAATTGCTTAAAAAAGCAGGAGAAGCCAGAGATTCTGGTTACTTTAGAGAACCTTCGGACACGAGTTAGCTGGGTTCACTGCTGGGGTGTTGAGGGGGGCTGGTATTGATTACTTGACTGTTCTAGCCCTAATGGGCAGGACTCTGTTCTTCAGAGGACCAGTTTCTGAGTCCCTGTTAAAACACACATTCAATTTAAATGCCTAAGGACTTGACCTGGATTTCTCTGACTTAGAAAGTGATTTTGTGTGAAAGACTCTGCAGCAAAACTCATTTGTAGCTGGCTGTGGGGAAAAGCACGCAGCCTCTGGCCCCAAGGGTCCCTGGTTTTCTACAAACAGCCTCCTTGCACCTGGATCCCTGTGTGGTTCCGTGCAACCACGAATACAGCAACAGGTGAGGGAGGCATTATTGGCGTGTGTTGGTTCCTTGCTCTGGGAGAAATAGCTAATGGCCCTGTGCTATGTTCCATCCCACCAGTATTCCACAGACTCTTTTCTCTGATTTAAATGCAAGACAATTTTTGTTTTCATTTACCTCATACCAAATGGAAAACAGGATGATTAACAGAATCACCGAAGGATTCATTTTAAATAGGGCTTAAAAACTAGAATTTTCAGAACTTGGGGTGAAAGCAGGTGTCAAGGAGGGCAGTGCATTCACTCAAGGGGTGCTTTCTCAGCCTTCCCGTTCTGGGAAGGTGCTGGTGTGTCTCACTGCCTAAGTTTGTTCTTAGCCCTGGGGAGGGTCCCTATACCAGACCATTTGAATTGCAGTCTTTGGGCCAGGGGTAGTGAGGACTGGGCACTGCTGTCCGTAAAAGCTCATCAAAGAAATCTAACAGGGCCGGCCTCATGGCTTAGCAGTTAAGTGTGCACGCTCCGCTACCGGCGGCCCGGGTTCGGATCCCAGGCCTGCACCGACGCACTGCTTCCCCAGCCATGCTGAGGCCACGTCCCACATACAGCAATTAGAAGGATGTGCAACTATGACATACAACCATCTACTGGGGCTTTGGGGGGGAAAAAAAAAAGGAGGAGGATTGGCAATAGACGTTAGCTCAGAGCTGGTCTTCCTCAGCAAAAAGAGGAGGATTAGCGTGGATATTAGCTCAGAGCTGATCTTCCTCAAAAAAAAAAAAAAAGAGAAATCTAACAGACAGCCCAGGTTAAGAACCACTGTCTTGGAGCCTCAAATTAGCTATAACAGAAAACCCACAAGGTCACGTTAAGAAATTATTCCCTGCCCTTGGCAGGAATAACTGGTTTGCAACAGTACACAATGGCCCCTGCAAATACCCGGGGCGTCAGACACCAGGCTGAGAAAATCCTGGGCTCTCTGGAGAGGAGGGACAAGGGGCCCAGGGAAGTTCCCTCCCACCCAGGGGACTCTGCATGCCAACCATCCTTGACCTTGGCTTTTGAACCAGCCGGCCTCTGGAGCTCCCACTTGGTGGTCCTGATGGTGGCCTCGCTGTGCATCACCTGGGGGGCCCTCCCCGTCTGCAAGATCTCCAGGAGGGTGGACTTGCCCTGGCGAGGAGGACCCACGATGATCATCTTCATCAGCTTGCACTTCTCTGCTCTCCGCAGCTGAGCACGCAGGTAAGACAACATTGCTTTGGGGCCTATGCAGAATCACAGAGGGGAAAAGTAGATGTTGCTGCTGCCCCATAGATAGGAACGTGCTCACATCTCTTGGGAAACAAAATTGTGTCTTGAAGGAACACTTTCTATGTGTTCTAAGGGGGTGAGTTGAGAGGACTATTGGGTCTGATGGTGGGAAGATACAATACCAATCACCCCAAAAGTGAAGTCTAAAAGTCAAGGACCTAACGACAACATCCTTGCTGCCTACAGGGTCAAAGATAGTTTGATCACATGGTCAATTGCAATACAGTAGTCCTCAGCATCTATTGCTTTCTGGATAATTTTACAACATCTTCCCAAACATAGGAGCCAGAGCTGGGATCCTCAGGTCACCCAGCTGTTTCCACTCCAGGCTATTAATAACTGGACTTGAGTCGTCTTTCCAAGAAGTGACGCCAAGGAAATCCTACCTTCTTTTCTGATCTCTGCGGGCACGTTGCTGATGTTCAGGTCTTCAGTGTCCAACTGCCACAAGTTGCCCAGCTGCCCCAGCTCAGGAGGCAGCTCCCGGAGGCCAGGATTGCTGAGGGCACATACACACCATGGGAGAACACACACACACTGGTCAGCCTCTGGGGCCTGCAGGGGCCACCGACAGCCTGCACCCCAAGCCTAATGTCTTGGGCCCTGATTTCGAGCATTCCATTTAAATACTAATTACAAAGCTGTTCTCCCTGGAAAGTCAGTGGTAAAAATGGCAGCTCTGTCTTCTGCAAATTCTCATGGCTTAGAACTGAGTCCCCTCCCCCAACTTTCCTGTCTCTTCTATTAATTATACTACCATAAAGATTATCACTACCTCTTCTTGAAAAGGCAACGTGACCTGAAAACGGACAGCTGCCATCATTAAAGTTTCCCCCTCCTTTGGTGGAAGGACAACCATCTGATCTTTTCAGTGCCAAATTATTTTATATTTTCATCAAGTTTTGCACACTGTCTGAACCCCCCAGCAGGGCCTAGCAGTAGGTACTCAGTAATGAGAGGATGAATGAAGGAGCACTTCTCATCATAACTGAGCAAAGGAGCAAAGCACACATCATCGCATCGCTACCCGTCTCCCCCCCTACTGCCCCCACCCCTGGACTAAGCCCGGTTCTGAAAATCCCACTGCTGCCTCCTGTAAATAGATGGCTCCTTTCTCCCTGGCTTCTACGTCCTCAGATGGTTTACAGGAGGGCATTCTGCCTCCCTGGGCCGGAAGGGCCAGTGCGGCTGCTATTGCTGTGTACTTACTTTCCCAAGTAGAGTTCTGATAAGCTCTTCAGTAGGCAAACCGTGGGAGGGACTGCATCCAGGTGATTGTCGTTCAGACAAAGGACTTCTAAAGACTCACTTAGGAAGGCTGGAAATTCCAGCACACATCCTGCAAAGAAATGGCAAAGCAGACTGTACATTTGAAAATAATTCTGGACCATCACACCGTGGAGGCCAGGTGGCTGTACAAACTGGTGCAACCTCTGGCAAGTCTATCAGAACAAGATGCTCATCTTATCAACCTAAGGATTCTAATTCTAGGATATCCTAATACATCCTTGCATGTGTGGCAAAGAGGTGAGACCAAGGATGCTCAGCGGCACACTGTTTTGTAATAGCAAAGACAGAAGACAGCCACCCACAGGGGGTTGGTTAAATGTGTAATGGCATAATATACAATTATTACAAAGCATGGGGCTGGTCTACATGTATGGGTATGAAGTAACACTCAAGAGCTACTGGCAAATCGAAAAAGCAAGGTGTGGAATCAGGTATCTAGAGGCTTAATTTGTGTACCACAAAACGTGTGCAGACATGTGAGCAAACACACTCCATTTATATGCGTATGTTATATGCATGTGTGTACACACACAATGCACGAACATATGCTATATGATGTTATATACATGTGTACACACATGCATGTACACGTTATATGATGTATAGACGTGTATACACACCACACATGCACAAATGCATGTACATGTTATAGGCATGTATACACATATCACACATGCCCATATGCATGTATATACGTTACATGCTGTTATAGGCATGTGTATACACACCATATGTGCACATATGTATGTATATGTCATACATGTGTGTTAAACACAAACATAACTGTTACCAGAGATGTACAAAATTCCACAGTTGTCTCTGGGGAGGGGAATTACTACGAGACGGAAAATTCATTCCATGCCTTTTAGTACTGTTCAAAAATGTTGTTTACCATGTACATGTGTTACTTCTTCAACTAAAAGAAGCTAGTTAACTAAAAAATAATAATATGGGCTCGGTTTTTATGCTTCCTAAGATGGCATTCTCTGAAAAACAAGCCAACTGTCTAGTATTTAGGTGACTTCATTAATTAGGCTAATTATGAGGTTACCATGAAAATCACGTCAAATCTGCTGTTTCCACGGGCACCGGAGTGTATAT
The DNA here is from genome assembly GCF_020826845.1 of Diceros bicornis minor. Classification (NCBI taxonomy): domain Eukaryota; kingdom Metazoa; phylum Chordata; class Mammalia; order Perissodactyla; family Rhinocerotidae; genus Diceros; species Diceros bicornis. The sequence continues at coordinate 80,611,005 of NC_080744.1, forward strand.
TGAGAAAGAATGCGGTGGAGAGCTTGGAAACACAGCCTGATGGGAATCAGAGGTTTGGATTTCAGCAGAACCTCTGAAGGGCCTTATCCTCCCTCCTAAGGCAGGGAGGGGGCAGGACAGCACACCCCCGAGGGTCCCCTTCGACTCAGAGCATTCAAGATAAAACTGACTCAAAGAACCTCTCTCTCGGTTCTCTGCCAGACATGCGAGATAGAGAAGCCGGCTTCTTTTGTTGGGCTCAACTGGTGTTCCGCTGTCCTTCATCACGACTTCCCCCCTTCGCTCTGGCTTTTCTCCACACATATCGCTGCAGTATCAATGGTGATGGGGTAACCTGGCCTCAGAGAATGTTCTGGGAGAGACGATAACAGAATGCCGAAATGGGCACCTGGAAAATCTGCCCAGCCAGCCACAATGTGAATGGGACTCAATGCAGTGCCCCCACGGAAATCAAGGCAAAACAGACTTTAAAGATGGCTTTGTACCAGACCTTGTTCCATAAGAAAATGTTCAAAAGCGCTTTTTTTTTTCAATGAAAAAGAAGGAACAACCTTAGCCTGCCCTAATTCACATTAAAAGAACATCAATAATCAGAAAGGCTCACTTTCTTCCCAGAGAACACATTCTGAGCACCTGGCCTCTGTGCTTTCCAATTTTCAAGTTTCCCCTTGGTGTTTATGAAGCCTCTTTAAGTACCGGACAGATGGAATAAGGAACTACGACTGCAAACAGAGGCAACACCTGTCATAGGCGTCCTGGCCCAGTGTGGAAACTATGGAAACCCGAGTGGGGAGAGCACAGCTCGAGGTATTTATGAACTGCAATTATTTATTCGTAAGTTATTTATGACCCTGCTGGTCTAAATTTTACCATAAAAACGGCCATCCAAATTATTTTTGGATGAGGCCACTGCAAAAATATGACTACTTGAATGTACATAAATCTACTTGGAATTTTACTATTCATCTGCAAACAAGTTATCTTTTATAGATAATTCCTTACCCAAGGGTCAACGGCCCCAAGAGAATAACGCTACTGAGGAAAAGGTTTGCAATGAGCCTCCTTCTTTTCACCCAGGTGTGGGCCTCAACTTTCTAGACGAAATTAAAAAAATCAAGAGGCCCTTGTCATATGCCAAGGCCACGATCCACTTCTGCCAGGGAAACTCCCAAGAGGTGTGGCTTCCTCAGCCTAGCTCCCCAGACATGCTCTTGCGGGCCACCAGCAAACTTGTTTTCCAGAACATCGGTACATGTTCCTACTACGCTTTTCATCATGTGCCTTTGTCCTTGCACTCTGGCGGTTTCATGGGGGCGTGGCTGGTCCCCCTGAGTATTGGGCCCACCTCCTTGTGCACTTCTGCATGGTCTGCATTTCTACACCGGGGACATGACATGTTTCTGGTCAACTCAAACGTACGAGGCTCAACCCACAAGAATGGAAGCAGGACCGAGATCCACACTTGCAACTCTTCTCATGCCCATCATCCCATTTTGGCATCAATGAGAAGAAAGTGTTTGTTTCTCCTTCCTTCCAAGTGAAATCCCTATGTCTGGACTCAATTTCCAAAGTCCTAAGTCCAAAGTTCTAAAAAGGATCAGTGATGAAACTCCTAATTGCATTTCCCTATTAGCGTGGGGCAGGACCTTTCCATTTGTCGCTGCACGATCTGCACTTCCTTTTCTGCACACTGTTTATATCCATCGTCCACTTTTCGCCTATTGGGTTTTCTTTTTTTTTCCTTTTAATCAATTTGTAAGCAGTCTTTGTATATTAGGGACTTAAGCCAATTTATGTTGCACTTCTTTTTCTGTGAACTGTTTATGTCCATTGTCCATTTTTTGCCTATTGGGTTGTCTTTTTTTTTTTTTTAATCAATTTGTAAGAAGTCTTTGTATATTAGAGACTTAAGTCAATTTATGTTGCAACAATTTGTGTTGCAAATGTTTCTTCTCAGTCTGTTTGCATTATGACTTTGTTTATGATGTCTTCCACTGAACAAAAGCTTTTCAATTTTTACAAAGCCCAAGCTTTTGGTCTTTTTTTTAATGAGTTCTGGATTTCCACCTAGTTTTTAAAGGTCTTCCCCATCCCCAAATTATACACATATTCTCTTAAATGTTTTCTTTTACACTTAAAGCTGCTATCCCCATGGACATTTTTGTGATTGCTCTAAGGCAGGGCATCCAGCGTTGCATTTTTCCCTTCCAGCTGGACAAGCATTTACACCAACAGCATTTATTGAAACAATAAAACAATCTTTCCCACTAAATTGAAATGCCTCCTTTGTCATATATTGAATTCTTATATTTACTTAGGTCTGTTTTTGGACACTTATCTGTTCCGCTGATGATGTATTCCTTTTTCAATCATATGTAAACACACACACATGACTGACACGTGCATATCATATGTGTACACATGCACAGCAGTTCATCAAAAAGTGCAACAGGTGGACAGACTATTTAGTTCACCTCCCGCAAAAGTGTCCTTGCCCCTGTGACATTTCTTAACGATCTGTACTTAAAGAGCACTTGCCCACCCAGATTTATTAAGCTGCAGAAGAAAGTGATATTACATTTAAAATGGCTTAAATATTGCTTCCTTTTCTGTGGACAGCATCCTGAGGGATATTTCAGTGAGCCTAGCTACCTTTAGAAGGCTTAGCTTTCAGGTTAAAAAGTAGGGCTGGTTGTTTAATATGAGGGACAGGTCCACACCTCCTCCCCACACCTCACAGAAGATAACAAACGAGAAGAACTTGCTTTCCTAGAAATAGTCTCTGCTGAATTGGCCTTGTTGTGTGACCAGTACAAACATTCTAAGAAAAGTTCTGTTTCTGATGAGTTTGGGGACAGATCCCAAGCCCCTCTGGAATCTCAGCCTGGCCAGAACGGCCTGTGGGACTGAGGGTTGCTGTGTTCCCATGTGGACTTCACAAGATGCTGCAGCGTGGTGTCCCCCTGGCCCTGGTGCTGGAGTCCCACAAGGCAGGGATGAAACCTGGCTCTGACCTCAAGCAGCCACATGGCATCAGTCAACCCCTGTGCTACAGACTGAATTGTGTCTCCTCTAACCCTTATATTGAAGCCGTAAGCCCCAATGTGATGGCATTAGGAGATAGGGTCTTTGGGGGGTGATTAGGTTTAGACAAGGTCACGAGGTGGGGCACCCAAGTTGAGATTAGTGCCCTTATAAGAGGAGACGCCAGAGAGCTTGCTCTCTCTCTCTGCTATGTGAGGACACAGCAAGAAAGCAGCCATCTGCAAGCCAGGAAGAGGGTTCTCACCAGGAACCGACCATGCTGGCACTCTGATCTTGGGCTCCAGCCTCCAGAAGTGTGAGGAAATAAAATTCTGTTGTTTGAGCCACCCAATCTGTGGTACTTTGTTATGGAAGCCTGAGCTGAGTAAGATACTCTGGGACCTTTGGTTTCCTCATCTGTAAAATGGGAAACCACAATCCATAGCTCATGTTGTAAGGCTTAAAGAAAGACTCCGACGTATTTAACGTAACTAGGGCAGTGCTCACATGTAGCAGGCCATCCACACACAGTAGCTACTAGTCTTACTGGACTGCAGACAGGAAAGGGCGTTTCAGGATACTTGCGGGCCATATGTGTGACAAGAGCAATGGGCACAGTTCACTTTCAGGTTTTTCAGTCACACATGGACATCTCTGGCATTCCCATGGAGCATTGCAGGGGAAAGCCCCATATAAGGGCCACCCCCTTGTGGTGGAGCAGGGAACAGCCTGCCCAGCTGCCTCTCATCTCCCGGCACTGACACACACCTGACTCCGTCCCTGAACGCTGGCGCCCTCTGGTGGTGAAAAAGGAAATACGCTTTGTTTTAAGTCCGTCTTCGTTTCTGTAGGGGGGGAAGAAGTCAAAATGTGAGGAAAGCACGACAAAGACATTACTATTTTGGCTATGACTATATAATGCCAAAGTATGCAGAGACAAGGGAGAAAATTCCATCAGCAGGGTGTTTGGGCCCCCCGCAAATGATGTCTAAGCCTTGATAGCTGCTGCCTGCTAACTGCACCATTGTGTTCAGAAGTCTTTTGGGGAAAAAACGTCTAGAGAAGGTGATCTAACGCTGGCATGACTGGTGGTTTCCACTCTTGAGCTTTTCCATTGCAGGCAGATGTGAGTGTTTCTGTGCCTGGCAGGAATGCCCATTCCAGCGGCTGTTCCATTTTATGCTGCTCACGAGGGGACTTCTCTTGGGGTGTAAGTTCCACTGAGATACTGCAGAAGTGACCTTCAGCAAATGAACCGGAGAGGCTGGTCTCCAGGGCCCCAAGGGCCAGCTGCGCTCGTCCCCAGATTTTCACCTTTTATTAGACGACCGCTGGTGGTGGTGGGGGGGTTGTTATTCTATCTAGGTACATATTGGTTAGTGGTTGGCAAAAACTTTTGAACAGAATGGCAGGTTAGGCTGAAGTGAGAAGATTCTCCAGGAGCCTTTAAAAATTAGAAATGGGAGGACACTATTATGGGCTGAATTATGTGTCCCCTCCTCCAAATTCATATGTTGAAGTCCTAACCCCCAGCACCTCAGAATGTGACTATATTTGGAGATAGGGTTTTTACACAGGTCATGAAGGTAAAATGAGGTCATGTGAATGGATCCCAGTCCAATTTGACTGATGCCCTTATAGGAAGAGGATATTAGGACACAGACACACACATGTGAGGACACGGGGAGAAGGCAGCCATCTACGTGCCAAGCAGAGAGGCCTCAGGAGAAACCAACCCTGCCAGCACCTTGATCTCGGACCTCCAGCCTCCAGAACTGTGAGGAAATAAATGTCTGTTGTTTAAGCCTCCTTAAACAACCTGTGGCACTTTGTTACGGCAGCCCTAACAAACTAACAGAGACACCATCCCAAGCGTCTGCCCGACTGCAGTCACACACGCATTTTAGAACCTGCCAGGGATGGAGACCCCCTGCTTACTTGCCAAATAGGTTTCTGGAGAGATCCAGCGTTTTGAGTTGTCTACAGGTCCACTTCTCTTGAGGTGGCAGTGCCACCAGCTGGTTTCCCTGTAACCTCAAGAACATGAGGGTCTGGGACAGAGAGAGAGAGAGAAGAACAGATGCCGTCAAACCCCAAAGGGGAGGAGGGCAGGAAGGGAAAGGTCAGTTCCCTGACTAAGTGCAGCTAAACGAGTATAACCGACTCACCTTCACAGAGGTTCCAACAGCGCCTCAAAACTCACAAAATTATACCAAACAGAGCAGACGGGACAATTTACAGAAGATCCTTCCCTCCAGATCAGTGGGAGGCAGTTACTCCAGAATGAAAGGAGTCCAAGTACCCCTCAGAGTTGAGGCTTCTTAAGAGTGACAATTATTTGTGGGCCTGACCTGGGAACAGCAGCCGACTCTGAAGGTCCTGGAGGACCTTGGTGTCACCACGGGAGGGGGACACAGCATGATGCTGCCTTGGGCTGGCCCAGTGAGACCCCAGACAGGGCAGGGTGGCGGCAGTGACACTGAGGGTGACGCACCCCAGTCTTGGCCCCCCCTGCTGGCCGGGCACACGGGACCACTGTTGTGCCTGCGGTGCTCTCGCTGACCGCCCGGGCCCTGCCCCCGACGTCCACCAACCTCACACAGGCTCTGCAGGCAAACCCATCACCCAGGGGACAAGGCTCTACCCTGGGACTTGTAACTCGTTTTACTTTAATGAGAGTACAAGGAGCAGATTATAACTCTTTCTTGATGCCATCCCCAGGGACACCAACTATTCTGTCCACAATGGGGGTGGCTCAGGAGGGTGAGCAGGCTGCCCCACTTTAAACTCCTTACCCTGCACACTTTTGTCTTCTCCCTTGTGGGAAGGGGGTCCACGCCACCCCCCACCATCAGAACCAGGAGGCAGCACCTGCAGCCTGCCCGTCCACCCAATGTCTATTAGAGCCCTGCACGTGCCAGGCCCAGGACTGGCACTGGGGTCGTGGAGGCCCTGCCTGAATGAATCCCACAGGGCCGAGTGGTAAGGTCCTGGACAAGGCTCTTTTCCCCCTGATTTGCTGCTTCTGGCTGCGATGGGAACCAGAAAACCAAGTTAGCTAGCTGTTGGTATGAAATAAGAGGAAACAGACTCAGAACAGGGGACCTTTGGAGGGCCTCTGCGTCAAGGACAGAGGTTGGGCGGTGGACGTGAACTTCCGGCCGGGGTGCCCCTGTGGATGGTAGTGACCAGTGTCCTCACCCACCAGCACCCCCCTCACAATGGACATACCCTGAGGTCCTTTCTTTGCCTGTGTTTGCCCTGGCGCCTGTGACTTGATGGCCCTCTTCCCTGAGAACACGCACGTTGAAGGGGCCTTTGCTGCCTTTTAGGGATCCCTGAATGTGGGGGGCTGTGCACCGGGCCTTGGAGGAGAGCCTGTGGGGGCCCTGGGCAGGACCAGGGGTGGAGGCCTGTGCGCTCTGCCCGGGGCTGCCCTGAGGCCTTCAGCAAACACACATCAGGCCTCCTTCTGGGGTTGGCCTAGGCGCCAAGCCAGGATTGATCCATGCTCTGCCTTAAGGAGTTTGCTTTCGACTTGGGGAAAACAGAGACGGCCCTGCACACAACCTACAGTGAGAAAGCAGCCCTGTGCTGGTGGGTGGGGAGGGGGCACATGAGGCTCCAGGAAAAGGCACTTTCCTGAATTCATGTCCAAAGAAGCTTCTAATCCCCAGGAACTCCAGTTAAGCCACCTCTGGGGAGGGCGGCAGGGACAAGAGGGGCCTTATTATAGTGCTCCCTCGGTCTCGAGCACCAGCAGGCCTGGGGGGCCCACCCAGGAGTCGAAAAGGGACAGGGCCAGGCGATGTCAGACAGAGGGGCTGGGGACTGGGCTTACAATCTTTGACATTAAAGAAAGTCCTGGAGGATAAAAACCCATAATCCCACTGCCCTCGCAGAGCTGTTTTCATTTTGCACGTTTCCTCCCAATCTCTGCTCATAACCAGGTGTATTTTTGATAGTTAAGCTTTTCTTTCAACTATTTTGTCTCAGAAGCTCAGGAGAAGTGCACAGATTTCACTGCAATACGGAGTGATTTTCAAAAGCTGAGGATGAGAAATAAAGGACTATTAGACTTACATCAAGCTGAAAAAGTCCCAGGGGAACTTCTTTGAGTTTGTTTTCTGAGAAATCCACATCCTTAAGGTGGTTTTTCCAAAAGATGGCCATTTTGTCTGGTAGGGATTCCAGGGCATTTTTGGACGCTTTACAATATTTCTAGGCGTTTGACAAGAAAGAGAATGAGATATTAATTAGTTTTTTAAATACAGCGGTGACTGTGACAGACTGCTTCTGAATTTGATGTTAAAAATAAGACCCTTAGAATAAGGCTCTAATAAATATGATTCAGCTAGTTAAGAGGCTGCAAACTGTCATCGTCCCATTTTCCTGTCCCTGCTCCAAGGAAGGTGGCTCATAGGCCTTTCCCTTCATTCCAGAACGTCTGGCCCATTGTCCTTGGAAATAATGGGACAATTCAGGGCCGTGCTCTAGACAGAAGCTGGTTTCCCACATACATATGTTTAACCTAGAAATGTTAATGTTAGTGATGGAGAATTTTCTGGTTTAAAACCAACAGCAATAAAACACAAATACTCTTGATGCTGTTCCGTTAGTGGTTTTTTTTTTTTCTTTTTGGTGAGGGAGATTAGCCCTGAGCTAACATCTGTTGCCAATCCTCCCCTTTTTGCTGAGAAAGATTGGCCCTGGGCTAAGATCCGTGCCCATCTTCCTCTACTTTATATGGGACGCCGCCACAGCATGGCTTGACAAGCAGTGTGTCTGTCTGCGCCCGGCATCCGAACCTGCGAGCCCCGGGCTGCTGAAGCGAAGCGCACAAACTTAACCGCTGCACCACCAGGCCAACCCCATGTTCTGTTAGTTTTGACAAGCAAACTTCCCAAGAAACAAAATCACCATTTAATTGGCAGTGCTACGGATGCAGGTTATTTCATTTTCTCTTCTTTACTCTTATTTCATAGCCGTCCTAAGGGAACCAAGCCTCCACTTTGGGGCAGAACTCATCCTGTCCAGACGTGCAAGCACTAACTGTGGAAAGTTCTGTGGGTGTTAACGGTGTGAATCTCAAGCCCAGAGCCAGGTGGGCTGCCTTTCAGGTGAGTTACCTGCCCAAGACACTCGGCTGCTGGATGCTGAGCGACACTGCTCGTCTATAACATGGGAACAATTCTGCTGCCCAGGGAGGCCGCCGAGGCGGGGAAGTGAGACAGTGGCCCGGGAGCTCTGAGAGGTGAAGGTGAGGTGTGGAGTGACTGCACCTTTCATGATTCCCATACTAACCAAGGGGCAAGCCCAGGCGTCTGGAAACACCTTCAGGTTATTTCTGGAGACATTCAGACAATTGAGTGACTTGAAAGAATGAAGGAAAAGTGCAGGGAGTTCTGTCAATTTATTGTCAGAAATATCAAGTTCCTGTAGCTTCCGCAAACCAATCCAGTTAGTGGCTGGGGGAAAAAAAGGTATGAATCGGTAAAAATATCCTATCAAGAAGAAAATGACAAATTAAGTCAAGTTACTGATGATAAAACATACCACTTTCTTCTTCAAACAATTTTTCTAAATAATTTTTTGAAGCTGTCAGTTTTTGAAGTTTGGAAAGGTGCAAGAATCCTGGCGGAAGATGGGACAGCTTGTTGCTGGAAATGTCAATTTCAAGTAGCCTGCAGTTGGGGGAGAAGGAGGTCAAGGCATTAGAAGAAAGAGGTGAAGCATCATTGTTACATGTTTCTCTGTAAACATATTTCTCTTTTTCTCCTTGCAGAAGGCTAAAGAGGGCGCACTAAAAATGTAGCAATACGATTTTTATTCATTGCATTAACGTTACCATGTCCTGAGTAGACAAAGAAAATCAAATCTTTCTTGGGTGGACCCTGGTCTCACCGACCAGCAGGGATGTAAACCTTTCTCATATATGTGATAGCGAAACGAGCTGGTGCCCTGAGAGCTGCTGGAAGACCACAGAGCAGGGCTCTTAACCTTTGAGACCCTCGAGTCTGGCCCCGGTTAAGGACCCCCGCTTGGATTGTTTCTTCTTCCCCACAGGTTACTGCTGACCTTCAGCTCTTTCCAGCATTCTTTCTTACTTCACTTAGAGCCCTAGCTTTTGAAGTCAGCTCCAACCCTTTACGGAACGAGGCTTTGCAAGCATGTATCGTCAATACATCAACGAACTAAGGTCCTTCCCCTTCCCATGCAGTCCCCGGGGGAAGCTTCAGGCCTCTTCCCAAGGCCTCCCCCAAAAAGGAGACAGGAGCTGCCTGCTGTCTGCCTGCTATCAGAGTCCTGTGGAGTTAACTCTTTCTCTGAGGCCCTTCCCACTCTCCCGGGAGGTGGAATAAAGCTGCTGCCTCTGGGCACCACGGCCTCCACCAGCCCGGAGGCTTTCAGCGCCCTCCTCTGCTTCCTGTGTGCGGGACCAAGACTGGGCATCTCGGGCAAGCAGAGGCACACGGCCACCGGTGAGCAGTGTAAATGTGGGCCAGACAAAACGCCCCTCTAGAACTCTCTGCGTTCACCTGGAAAGGAAGCAGCGACCTTGTTCCCAAGAGCTTGCATAAGCGCAGGCAGAACTTCCCTTTCTCATTTTAGCTGAAAATTTGCCTTCAAAACCACAAACTACAATCAGGGAGCCCGTGCAGGAGGAGGACTAGGGTGGCAGCCGGGGCACCGAGGCCCGTTCTCCCTCTGGGAGCCTGCGCGGGGAGGGAGCCCACCTGGAACAGATGATCTCATCTGATGACTGCACGCTGGGCAGTTCCCCCAGGTGGTTGTCTGAGAGGTTCAGCTTGCGGAGGTTGATGAGTCCCCAGGGGATGACAGAGGGGAGGGAAGCCAGGCAGTTGGCAGAAAGGTCCAGTTCCGTGATCTGGCAGGAGATGTCTATGAGCCAGTCTAGATCCACCCAGGGCAACTTGAGGTGGGACCATTTCACACGAAGAGGCTGGCGGTTGGAGAAAGGGAAGAACACACACAGGTGGTGAGCACAGGGCTGGTGTAGACTTGGAATAAAACAATGACTCATTCAAGGGTGAGCGTGTCTGCTCACTCAGCTGGAGTCCTGAGATGCTGGGGCCATGTCCGTCCTGTGGCCGGCACTGAGAAGGTACCTGTTCCCATCTGCACCTGCATCTCACAGGTCATCTCTGCATGGCTCCAGCTACTCCCTCTCCAATCTCTAGAGGGAGCACGTGGGCTTAGCGTCGCCTCTCACAGAGCAGATCACAGCCAGGCAAGAAGCGCAGCAGGAATGGCCCCTGATCTGTACAGAGGAGGCCATCCAAGCTTGGAGGAGCCTCCCCCAACTGGAGAAGAAGGCTGAGACCCAAACCTGGGTCTTCTGACCTCCTTCAGGGCTCACTTCCCTGTGATTAGAGCTGCTCCCGCCTGCACCACGCGAGGCTCCCCATTGGGTGATTTGTGGACAGGCTGCCTCCAGAGTGAGAGACTGAATATACAAATAGACCATGGCCAGGCCATATACAGAATCAGAACTTTGACCCACAACCTGCAGCAACCTGCCCAGGAAACCAACCCCCTTATCTGTAATAAATAGCCCAGGAAGCCAGCCTGCTGTAAGCCAGCCTTGCAGGAGGGCAGATGGCTATCTCTAGTAACAATCCAGGAAGCTAGACAATAACTTCTGTAACCATCGGCCTCAAATGGCCAGCACTTGGTTAATTACTGACAGTACCCTAGGCTTTGTCCCCACTTCCAATCAGAGGAAGCCAAATATGCACCCCAGCCAACCAAGTGTGATACCCCACTTCTAGTGAGCTGCCTTCAGCTTCCCCATCAACAGCCTCCATCAGGGCACACCCGAAGGCTTCCCTTTTTCCCACTATGAAGCTTCCCCACTCCTCTGCCTGTCTTTGTGTCTGCCAAAGTGAGGTGATGGTGACCGACTCCCTTGCTACAGCAAGCTCTGAATAAATCTCCTTTGCTTTTCTCATTTGGTTGGCCTTTGTTTATTTCCACAGGAGGGAGTTAGAAAGGCCAGCGGTTTGGTTTGCCGGGGTGGGGTGGTAAAGAGGCCTGGTTATACATACACGAGTAGGCTTTTCTCTTTCTTCTTGATTATCAAAGAATTTGGGGCTCAATTAGGTTTCTGGGAGGAAGAGACTGGCTTTTTGGCTTGTTTCTCCAAATCAATTGGAAATCCGTATCAGAAAATCAGAGGAACAGAAATTAGTGCTTCGGAAATGCGAAAATGTTGCAGACAACCAGGCAGACACCGGGAAAGACACCAATCGTGGGATGTTTGCTTTCAAAATTGGCAGCAGCAGACAGACTTCCTTATCTGGCCACTAGATGGCGATGTGTGTCCTGTCTTTATCTCTTCCTTGGCTAAGTAGTCAGGATTGGAAAGGCTGGGTCTACTATACCCTCTTAAACTTTGATCATTGAACCAAGGGGATGAGGGACTCTCTCTGTCTTTGTCTGTTTGTCTGTCTCTCCATTCACCTGGATGAAGAGGGACGGACAATGGCATACTGGATTTTGGGTCAAGAGAATGAAGGTCAGTTGATTTATTTTTTTTAGACAAATCACTCTACTACTGTGGGTCTGTTTTTATTGTCCTTAATGTTTCCCTCCACAATTTTTTGTTTTGAAAAATTTCAAAACTGCAGAAAAGTTGGACTAGGACACAATGAATACCCATTCATATACCCCTCACCTAGATTCACCAATTGGTAATATGTTGCCGCATTCTCTTTCTCTCCACACACACTTCATTTTTTTGCTGAATCCTTTGCAAGCAGTCATGGCACTTCACCCCTAAATACTTCAGCATATATCTCTGAAGAACAAGAATATTTTCCCACACGACAACCATATACTTATGATTTTCAAGAAATGAAGTCGATACAGTATCATCAAATCCACAGTCCATGTTCAAATATTCCAAATTATCCAAGAAATGTCTTTTATAACTATTCTGTGTCCTGATCCAGGATCCCATCAAGAATCACACATGGCATTTAATTGACATGTCCCTTTACTTTTCCTGAATCTAGAAGAGTCCTCATGCCTTTTTATGTCTTTTTCAACTTTGGCATTGCAATTGTTCAAGTCATTGCAGGTGTCTTGTAGAATATCCCATAATCTGAATTTACTCAATTGTTTCCTAATGTTTAGATTCAAGTTAAGCATTTTTGGCAAAAATCTCAGACAATGTTGAGTCTTACCAATGGAACCCCACCAGAGGGTACCTGATGTCAGGTTATTCCACGAATGGTGATGCCAAGTCTGATCCCTTGGTGAAGGTGGTGTCTGTCAGATCCCTCCTTTGTTAAGGTATATTTTACTCTTTGTGATTAATAAGCAATCTGTGGGGTGATATTCTGAGACTAGTGAATATCTTGTGTTCCTACATCATTTCACCCAATGGTTTTAGCATCTGTTGTTGATCCTGGCCTGACTCAATAGTACATTGGTGGTTGCAAAGTGGTGATTTTTCTAAAACTACCATTCCTTCTACACTTGTTCCCTGGCATTCTTCTGTACAGAAGGGTGTCCTCCATATGCCCCTTTTAAGTATCACTACGGACTCATGGATTCTTTTTTTATTCTAAGTATTATAATTGATTATTATCATTATTTCTTTTGATGCTTAAGTAGTCCCCAATATGGCAGTGGGATTCCCATCAAGGGGGCTCCTGTGCTCCTCTGACATATCCCTGTCACTTTGGGGCACTTCCTTACTTCCTGGCAAATCAAGATGTTCCAGTCTCCTCTGGTACTTTCTGAGTCCCAGCCCTGGAATCAGCCCTGATTCCCTTTAGCAGAAAATGGTATTTACAAACCAAAATCTGGGTGTTAGGTGTGCTCATTCCTACTGGGGAGTCACTGCTTCTCAGCCCATTGATCCAACACAGCTCTATAGTTAACATGAGAGCCTTCTGATGCCTCCAATTCAAATCCAGCCACATAGGCTTCTTCCTAATCTTTCCGTAATTCATAATTGTATCACTCTTCACCTTGTTATTGTTGGTTTTTATCTGTTAAGTGTTTTGGACCAGATGATATCTAGGTCACTTCTGGACTCAGGATTCTTTCTGGCTTGTGGTGCTGAGGACAGTGGCCTCCCTTGGGGTCAGCATGACAGCCAATTCAGGAACAGGCTGAGAGGAAGGTCGTCGTGCCAGTCTTTGCAATGCTAAGTCAAAAAAGGCCCTCCAAGGGCCTGGCTGCCTCCACTTTCTAGGTTCTCGGAGACACACCTGGGTCCTGGGCCGAGGGCCAGACAGCTGGACACAAAGCCAAGGTGTCCAGATTGTAGTCTGACTCTCTCCACTCACCCTGTGTGGCCATTTTGGTCATTCAACATCAAATGGACGGGACACGAACTGAAATGGCAGCCAAATGCAAGATGAAAAGGAGGCTAGTTTTGGTTTTCAAAACAACAAATCTTAGGTGTCTATTCAAAGTTTTATAAATAAAACTCTGTAGGACAATCAAAAATAAATAAAACAACAGAAATGAATCAGATTGTTACCATGCCATGAACCAATTATGGTACAAATGAACTAGACATCCTTGGGGGATCAGCTTAGATGTTGCTGTCCTGACAACGGCATCACCCCCCTGAATCTCCCCCATGTCCTCTGAGCCCAGAGCTGCAGCCTAGAACTCCATAAGGAGTGGGGGCTCGACCCCAGGAGACCCGAGCCTTGTGACTGCTTAACTGACTCCACGTAGGGCCTTGGCAAGTCTCAGTGGAGGTGGGGACTTTCTCAGGCTCTGTCCGGCTCAACTCCCCTTATATGCACTTGCCCACTGATTTCGTGCTGCACTAACTCAGCCCAAGGGTCACCTCCTCTGCCCCAGTAGGCGGTGTGGCCGTCCAGAACCTGGACTGTGTGTGCCTCCAGCGCAGGGCCTTGTCTGACCATCTCTGAAGTGCAGCAGCATGCCTAGCATGCAAGAGACACTACATAAATGTTTGTGCACTAAAAGAGAATAGCCACTGAGACCTGTATTCCAACCATCACACCTCTAACCAGATCGATCATCCTAAAACATCCAGATCTGCTCAAAACCCTTCAGCCTTCCCCCACCCCCACCCTGTCTTCAGCAGAACATCTGAACCTCTTCCCTGGGCAGCCTCACACTTCCACGATCTGCCCCAACCAACTTTCCAACTTTATGTCTCACTGTCTCCTCCCTGACTTCTGCCTGCCCTCTGCATTCCTGCTGGCAGATGGCTTGTGGGGTTAATAATTGGTTCTAGGTAGAAGAAATTGGGGGCTGGGCACACTCCCTGAGCAGAGCATTCAAGGCCAAGGGGAGATTGCCGATTGAAGCATAGAAACCGCCTGTTCATAAATGAATCACAGGGCTCCGAAAGTGGACCCAATGCTGAAATTCATAGGAAGGCTGTGGGGGCCGAGTCAGTAATTGACTGGCCAATGTGCCAAAGGACTACCGGGGTGCTCTGGGGCTGCAGATGCTCCCCCTGGAATGTGGGTTGTTACGGTGATGGGAGGATTCTGTGGGAAACACAAGGTTGTGGGCTTGGAGCTAAGAGAGTTTTTGCAAAGGCTTACTTCTGAGAGCTGGCCTCCTTAATGGTGGGTATCATGCAGTCACTTAAGGATCCAAGATTCTGTGGGCCAGGCTGGCCTCTGTCTTCACACTCTGTCCTGCCACGGTGATGAAGGGGAAAGAAACCCCCTCCTACCTCTGCACCCTGCTCCATTTTCTCTCCCCTGGAATTCATGGCCCTCTTCTCTCCTGTCTAAGTCCTACTACTCCTGTAAGCCTAAACTGGGGTCCATGTTATCACCCCCAGTTACATAACAGGGATGCCATCTTGCTTAACTTGCCTTCGTACATTCGGCAACGTTTACTTGAGTACCGCCGTGTGAAGCCATTCTGTCAGCACTGGGGCGGATTAAAGATGCGGATGCTGCAGATGGAACCAACGCTCAGAGAGTTTATGGTTCAGAGGGAAGATCTGTGTGTGTGTGTGTGTGTGTGTGTGTGTGTGTGTGTGTGTGTGTTGAACGTGCATCTGGTCACCCTAACTCATGGGTTTCTTGATCTTCATGGACTATGAGCATGTGATGTTGACTACAAAGCTAAGAAAGAACACCTGCAGGAAACCTCGTGTGCTTCTTTTGAGGGCATTCTTCTACCAGAAGAAAATCATCGGTAAGAAGTGAGTGGCTGTGTGTGCCTATGAATTCCCAGGACACGAGGAAGAAGAGTAAGCAGATGCTGCCAGTTCCTAAAATGGAGCTCTTTCTAGGTCTTATATCCACCAGAGTTTCTGCAGGGTTGAAATTTGTTAAACTCAAGCCCGAAGAGAAAGCAGAAGTCTGAAAACCATGATGACACACTCAGAATGTAGACACGCTTGTAAAAAGACTTCTGGGCTGGATGGAGGTTTAAAAAACATGTAAGATTTCTACCTGGTCTTGGGTTAGTTTGAAAACTTTCACTTACAAAAGTTCTTTTCCTTTTGGTGCACAAACATCACAGGGTGCACAAGTGTTTACAAAGCAGCAGAGAGGAAGGAGCAGGAACACACGGTTAAGAAGATGGCAGGACACTTGACAGCGAACCCTAGCCAGGCAAGCCCTGAAGCTCTCATTACTAATTTGTGTTTAGTCCAGGCAGGATCACAATAAACGAGGTTCTGAGGGAGAGAAGCCAGCAATTGTATAATTAAATCCATGCACACTGGACTGCAAAATCAAAGACAGCTGGATACGGAGACCTCACCAATTCAACAGTGCTGTGGTTAAGGCATACCCACTCTGGAGCAAACAGATGGAGAATGTGCTCGTGTTTGACCTCAAGCATGAGCCCTTTAAATTTGGGGCCAAAGAGAAGAAAGTACTGCTCTCCCAGGAGGCATGGTGTGATGACTTAGGAAACTTGTTTTCCGAGGCAGTGGTAGTGCCTAGGACTGGTTCAAGCAGGACTAGATGTATTTAAGGGCATTTGGCTCATAACGGAGAGTGATGTTTGGGGGAGCTTCTGTGTAAGAAAGGTCTCCTTGGCCTGTGCTGGAGGCTGCGGTCCAGGAGGGCAATTATCTGCCTCTACACAATGCTTCTTGAAACCACTGGACATAAAATATCACGGTGAATGAGCCACAGGCCACAATGACATCTCTTATGCTTTTATGTCAGTGGAACCCTTAATGGTTGAAGAAAAATAATTGTTAAATGAAGGGCTGGAGTCTACAGTGCTTTTAGCCTAGCACTTGAGAGCTGTCGGCTGGCAACCAGGTTTAGAACAGACACAGAGAAGGATTCTCTGCTCAAATGATGGGCCGTATACCTCTGCAATTTTGTTAGGTAGAGAACAGCCTCATCAGAGCAGAGTCCCAGTGGTACCTAGGTCTCTACGAGCCCACAAAGCAGAATTTGCCCCTCTGCTCCCTGTGCTCCCAACTTGTTGTTCCTATCAGTTGGTCAGCGCTTGACCTGTGACCTATGGTTAATCATGTAAGAATCTTCCCCCCCCCCCACCGAGACCATAAATCCCTTGAAGGGACAGATGAAGCTCGATGACAGCAGGGCATGACACAAAAAAGCAGTCAATAAAATCAGTCTACTCAATCAAGACACACATGTGAAAATGGGGGGAAATACATAGAATATTATAAAATATATTCATGAATCCTTGGCCCACAAAAAACCCAAGCCTTTCCTTTTGTGGTTAAGCAAAGATTCCTGGGATGATGGCAGAGGGTGCCTCGTCCTTCTTGAACCAGCCAGGAAGACAAGAGCCACCTTCTGCTGTATGAAGGAGCGGTCAGAGCAACCAGACGGTCAAGATGTAAAACCAGAGGGTCTCATCTCAACAGAGCTGACTCACTACAAGGCCTGAAGAAGAAGCCAAAAGAAACCCTAAAAATGAAGATGCTCAGAGCAGCAGAGCCAGTCGCAGAATCTGAAGATGCACCCCAGGTCACCTGAGTGATGTCAATGACCGTAGAAGGGAAGAAATATGGCTGCAGAAGGGG
Source organism: Diceros bicornis minor (assembly GCF_020826845.1). Lineage (NCBI taxonomy): Eukaryota > Metazoa > Chordata > Mammalia > Perissodactyla > Rhinocerotidae > Diceros > Diceros bicornis. Next base: position 80,628,031 of record NC_080744.1, read on the forward strand.
GTCTGTGGATGGAGGCCAACAAGTTGGGGGTAAATTCCAAGCCTGCAAATGTTCCCCGGGAACCCAGACCATCAGAGAAAGCCCTAGATGACAGGGATTCAGCTGGACAGAAGATCAGCACACAGGAGACAGCAGCTCTGTCCCAGCCTCCTCGTGCACACGCGGGCTACGACAAACAAGAACTGACAGTGCCCGCTGTCCTCGCCCCCGGGAGAAACCCTCCATGCGAGGCTTCCAAACACGTACTGTGCAAGTCCCTGCACTCTGGTGGGGACACGCTCTCAAGGAGAGAGGAGGCATTTAAAATGCAAGGAGGAGGAGACTGGACCCTGACTGGCCGGCTGCCCGTGTATGTGAGGTGGCCACGGCAGGTGGACCCAGGCCAAGGGAAATAGAGCAATGGCTGCAAGAATGGTGTTATGGGCTGAATTGTGTCCCCTCCACAAAAGATATTTTGAAGTCCTAACCCCCAGTACCTCAGAATGTGAGCTTAATTGGAGATAGGGTCTTCGAAGAGTATAGTCAAGTTAAAAATGAGGTCATCAGGGTGGACCCTCATCTAATATGACTGGTGTCCTTATGAAAAGGGGAGATTTGGACACAGACAGACAAATGCAGAGGGAAGACAATGTGAAGACACAGGGAGAAGACGACATCGGACTGGAGTGATGGGTCTACAAGCCAAAGAATGCCAAGGATTACCAGCCACCACCAGAAGAGGCAAGGAATGATCTTCCACTAGAGGTGTGAGAGGGAGCGCGGCCCTGCCGACACCTCGATGTTGGACTTCCAGCCTCCGGAACTTGAGACAATAAATTTCTATTATTTTAAGCCAACCAATTTTTGGTAATTTGTTATGGCAGCACTGATACAGATGGTAACAAGTCAAGTGAAGACAGAAGAAGTCAAGACCTGAGAAACCGGAACATTCCATTGAGAGAGGCCCACAGATTACAAAAAGAAAAGAAAGAAACAGAGACTCTTGAAAGCCAAAAGGATGCCTATTGAGATAAGTAGATTAGAAATATAATAAAAAGGTGAGGAAAAGGACAGTAAAGTTAGTCCCTAAATTAGGGAAAGCCTGTGAGGACGCTGTGGTGTAGAAGGAGAATTTCAAAAAGGATCCAAGAATACCAACGGAAGTAAGGGAAGAGGGAGATAAGACAAAAGCGTGTCTGCTAAAAATATTGCAAATATCAGAATTAGCAGTGGTTAGCTGCGGATATAATTTAAAACAAACAAACAAAAAAGGAGCTATTACCATAGAAATCAGAGCAGTGAGAAATATAAGTACAAAAATAACTTACAAGACAAATGTATGATGGCATTTTAAACAGTAGCATGGAACAATGTGTTACTCTCAAGGGCACACTCAAGACCAGACTCCACAGGGGAACCTTCTGGAAGTTGAGCTGTGACTGCATGCTAACACCTTCTTGGTGACTCTTTGCAATGCAAGCACAGCACTTTCATGCCCACTTATTCAACGGACTCGCACAGCAACCCTGTAAGGTCGGGCACAATATGCACACAAAGAGCCTCAGAGAGGTGACCTGCTCAAAGGCAGCAGAACCAGGATAGCAATTCAGGTGCCTGACGCTCTGTCTGGTCCCTTCCTACGGTTCCACCATGTTCACATGGCTCTGGAAAAGCCGACACAATTTCAAAGGCGTTAGGAGAGAGAACCATAGTGATAAAGACACTTAGGCAACCACAACCCCAAATACAACCACGCTAAATCTTTATGTTCCAACCCAGGATCAAATACGTAAAAGAAAAACTAATGAAAATTCAGGAAAAGTAGAGCAGAATATGCTAGATCAAATATGCAAAAAATGAATAGAGGAATCATAAAGCTACACCCCACAACAACAATGGGAGATCACCAAATAGTAGGAGCAGAATTTGAAGAATTCTGTCTTGAACTTGCACCTAAATTGATTTAGTTCTGAGCATGAAGGAAAAGTAAATAGGAAAAAGTAAAAGGAGAAAACAGAGGAAAAAAAGGCAAGTCTCTATATACCTTAGCCCTAGACGGAGGCAAAGTATAGGTGGAAATCAATGAGGAAAGCAGAATTAAAGAGTGTCCAATTATTTAGACATTAAAAATTCCCTTTTAAGTAATGCTTGGGTAGGGGAGAAAAACCAATTCAGGGGAGAAAAACCAATTCACAACTGCAGAATATATTTTTAAAACAACAAAAGCATCACAAGTAATGAAAGAAAATGCACAGCTCTGATGATAGTCACAAAAAATAAAAAGTGAAACATAATAAAAGGGCCGTGTCCCACTTAGAATGGAAAGCTAAAGAAAGTAGGAAAATGAGAACAATCAGACTAAGAATAGAAAAACCGAAATTAAGTAAAAACAAAGAAGTTGATAAATAAACCCAATTCAAGCATCTTTGAAAAAATAATAAAGTTGATAATCAACTGACTAAATTAAAAATAAAAGAAAATGTACCAGATTACTATCTGGGAATGGAAACGACAATCTAACAACCAATGCGAAAACAGTGTTTAAATTACGGGAGATGTTGTCCCTAGCCAGAGCTAACAAATGAAATAACAACGTTGAGATGAAAGATCTCCTTACAAAAATAAAAATTCTCAAAGCGACACAAGAGAAAAAACAAAATAATGTATATGAGAGAAACAAATAAGGGAAGTAGAGAATCACTCACTCCCAAAAGGCTCCTCATTCAATACAATTCTTTTCAATCAAATCTTTCAAAGAACAAATAGTCCCTATGTTATATAAATGGTTTCTTAATGGAGGACTCACTTCATTTTACGAGTCAAAACCAGTTACTTTGCAAGGGTCATTAAAATTTTAGGCCAATTACGTACACACATGGATGCAAAAACTGTAACAAAATCTTCTCTAACAGAAATCAACAGCTGAACTCAAAGGTTTAAGTTCTGAGGCCAAGTAGGACCTAAATTAAGAAAACAGCCTGGTGGGAACTTAGGGAAAGTCGTCAGCACATCCTGTCAAAGGAAAGTGGCCCTCTTTTAATCATCTGAATGCCAAAAAGTGTTTAATTACATTTATCACTTTTTCTTCACTAAAATTCTTTAAAATAGGTAATGAGGGTTTTTTTTTTTTTAAAAAAGAAAACATTGTGCTTTTTTTTCCCTGTAGTATTTCAGTCATTTCTTTTAAAAATAGGAAGCTTACAAGAAATCTCCCGTCACTAGTTCCAACTTAAGAATTTTGCCAATAGGTATTTGAAAAAGAGAGAAAAAAGAAAGAAATAAAAGGTCTGCAGTTAACTAAGCTACTTAACTTATTATTGAGAGAACCTCAGTTTCCTCAACATTTAAATAAAGACAAAAATTTCTACCTTACAGGACTGTATAGGAAATTAAAGTAGAATGTTCGGCAAAGTACTTTGTTAGCTATGAAGTCCTATGTAAATGGAAGGGAGGTTACTTCATATATAAAATTTCAACCATCCATGCATCCATTCATCCATCCATCCATGCAACTATCCATCCATGCATCCATTCACCCATCCATCCATGCAACTATCCATCCATGCATCCATTCATCCATCCATCCAGGCAACTATCCATCTATGCATCCATTCATCCATCCATCCATGCAACTATCCATCCATGCATCCATTCATCCATCCATCCAGGCAACTATTCATCCATCCATCCATGGAACCATCCATTCATCCTATTCCAGGCCCTACACTGAGGGGAAAACACAGAGTGAGCAAAATTGGCCAAGTTCCCTGCTTTCGGGAAGCTTCCAGTCAAATGGGGGAATTGACATTAAACAAGAATGTCACCCAAACAGACAACCCTGAACTTTGTTAAGTGCTATGAATAAAATGGACAGGAAGCTCTGAGAGATACAAGGGCGGATGTGACCAGGCCTGTGGGTTAAGGAAGGCCTTCCTGAGGATGTTGTGTGGGGCTAAGATTGGGAGAGTGTCCTAGGATCAAGGAGCAGTGGCGTGCTGAGAGCTGAAGAGACAGGCACTCTTTTTCCTGGCTATCTGGTGTCCACCTGCAGGTATAGCATGGAAGGTATAGTGTCCCCTGCTGCTGGACATTCTGGTTTCTTTCTCCTAGTTTCTCCTTATTATACAGAGCAGTGCTTTGACCATGTCTGTAGCAACTGCTTTTTTTTCTTTTGAATTATGTTCTAGAGGTATCTTTCAGAAAGGAAATACCAAATTCAGAACGGTTCACTGGGAGAAAAGAGTTTTATAGATCTTATCACATGATGCCAATTACTTTCCACACATATGGAACCAATTTACAATGCCAGCAGCAAGGCACTGATGTGCCCATTTCTCTACGACCCTGCCAAGCGTCTTACTCAGCATTTATCTTTATTTTTGCTAGTTTAATAGGTATGTGACAGTACTCTCAAGTTGTTTTAATTTGAATTTCTATAATTGCCAATAAGGTTGTATGTTTCCATGCTATGATTTACTGTCTGTGTTTTCTTATTTGTAAATTAACTGTTCATTTCTCTTAACTTCTTACCCAATGGAACTTGTGAGCCATGTGATGGCAAGGGCTGTGGTTCTGGCTTGGTCACTGCTCAGTCCCAAGCATCTAGTAGGTGATCTATAAACAGTGGCTGAATTAAATGCAATTATCAACTGACATATATTTGTATCAATGACCTATTTTGGATTTAAGTTTCTGTCAGTTCTTTTTTCAAATATCTTCTATTGCTTTTCTTTTTAAAATTATATTTTACTAAAAATAATTTTGCTCTAATATATTAATATATTCACCTTATTTCTGACTATATATCTTAAAAATTTTGAAATGTAATCACCTCCCTTTTATAACTGGGATAAATGTGCTTTTAAAAATATATTCTGAAGAGTTTCCAATGTGTAACTCTTACCTGTCTGGAATTTATTTGCATCATTATGAATGTTATTCTGTAGGCTGATATCCAATAGTTCCAAAGATATTTAATAATGTTTCTTCTTCTTTCTTAAACTTTTCTTACTGTGTTTTCTAGTTAGTTACATAAGTTCAAATAATACTTTTATTATTTCTGCATCTCTATTTCATTAATAATTTTCTCCATTTTTAACTAAATACAAATGGTTTATATAATTGCTGCTTTGTATTATGTCTTAAGATCTAGTAGGACAGTCTGCCATGTACATCTACTTGAAAGGCTATACAGCATACCTGCTCACTTATTCTACCCTGTGACCTTCGTTATCTGTTCTCAAGTTCTAGGAGGCACTAACCATGTGGATAGTGTCACAGTGGTGATTCTATTCTATAGGGAAAGCATACGAACACGGCATGAGGGCAAGGAAAGATTCAGTATTTGGAAACTAGAGAAAACAGACACATGTAGAACAATTGGCTAAATTTCTCACCAGGGCAAGAAAAGCAGAATTGATGGAAAGAGGCCCAGAATAGCCCAGAGTTTGATTTCATGACTTTCAGAGGGCAGGTGAAGGGCTTTCTCTTCCTCTCACACAAGCAAGTGGTGAAAAGGCCGGGCCATGGGCAGGCAGAGTCTACTACCAGCACCGCCTCTTACCCGCCGAGGCCCTGCTGCTCCAGAGAATGCCAGTTCCCACATCTGCTACATGGCACAGCACCGCCAGCTGTGAGGAGGGTGTTAGGAACCAAGAAGGTGGCAATATGTGTATGTGGAAATGCTCTGGAAAGCATAAAACTCTTGAATAAAACCCCTTGCACCAAACATTAGGCCTAACCTAGGACAAGGATGTTCCCCAGAGGCCTTCGTTTCCCTCGGGGAAGGCTGCCTGCCCACAGAACGTGAGGACCTCTCAGGAGCATGCAGCTCCTCACTCAGCCGGCTCAGTCAGGGGCTCACGAAGGCCCCAGCAAGGGCCAAGAGGCCATACTTGCTGTATCCTACCCTTTCCGAGCATCCTGCAAATACAAGTCCACCAGATCATGCAGATGGAGAAAGGCTGCTTCAGCTCCCAAAATATGCAGCCAGGATGTTTGCGCTCGGGCACAGACACAGGCATTTGAATGGCGGGTCACCAGGAATTTTTAAGGTACATAAACCAGAGCCGATCCAAAAAGTGACACTAATAATAATAATAATAATAATAATAATAATAATAAATGTTCCTCTCTGGGTTAGCTGCCAGATTTGAAATCATTAGGGACTTTTAAAAGGAGATTAATAATTTCCCCATTGGATTGTTTCAAAATTAATTTCAACCCTTGTCTATTTCAAACACTCAGAACAGCCCCAGCGAGCCCGCGGGCCTGGCCCTCTAACTGCTGAATGGAGATGAGCACCGTGCTTATTTCAGGACCTGCTCAGGCCTCTCTGGCATTGCTGAGTTTTCCTGCTCCTTTCTGGGCGTGCCAACATCAAAGTGTTATTGTTTCTCATGGCAACAAAGCAAACATTGACAGGATGTTCACCACGAACACAGGCCGTCTCATTAAAAGTTCAGGCGAGTCTGGCGGCTTTCAGATGGGTACCGACAAGCCAGAGCCAGGGAACGGCTTTGGCCAGGTCTGACTTGGCTTCTCTTTTCCTCTTTTAAAAGTGTGTCCAGACCACGTGGTGTGGGCTCTCGGACCTCCCTTACCAGACACCAACAAACCTAAGCTGCCCGCTGCTGCCAGTGGAAAATCAACGTGGGCTTCTCTGCAGCCCGTTTTCGGGCAGAGGCAGTTTCTGGCAGCCTGAGAATTAGGCAATGCCTGACACAGAGGCATGCAGGAGGGCTCTGAACCTTGACTTCCACGGAGGCCGCAATTACATTAAAAAATACTGACCTGCTGCTGGGGGAGGCAGAGCGCAAATACACAAAAAACAAGATGACTACTCAGCAAGGTCACTGCCACAGATGCCAGCAAAGTCAAGGGAGTTTACATGTATACATGGCAGCAAAGCACCCTTTTTATGCCTGCCCTTATCTAATATTCCGAACTGAAAATGCTAGTTCAATCCCACTGCACACCTGGAGAGGGAGAAGCACTTACCTCTGGTTCCTGAGTCATCGTTCCTGACTGCTGGTCCCCTCTGGGCTGCCTCCCTCTCTTCTGCCAGAAGCACAGACAGAATGTGCTGTCACAGATGAGAGATCACGGGCAGCCACACCTGCCCACTGTCAGGCACTTGGCCTGTGAAATTCACTCGAATAATAAAAATACCACTTGCTTTGGGGAAGGCCAAGGAGTCCTTATGACTCAGGCCACACTGTAATTTCATTTTCTCTTCCCATTCTACCGAAAAGAGCCAAGGAGAAGAAAAGCAACATTGTCTTTTCTTTGTCTTCTAGTTCGCAGGATGTAATAATCACTTCCACACTCTCTGCCTATCTTGGCAAACGTAGCAGGAGTTACCGGTAGGAAAGATCGCAGGCATAGATGTCAACTAGCTGCTTTTTTTCAATTTTTTTTTTTTTGTGTGAGGCAGATCAGCCCTGAGCTAGCATCTGATGCCACTCCTCCTCTTTTTTTTTTTTTTCTGAGGAAGACTGGCCCTGAGCTAACATCCATGCCCATCTTCCTCTACTTTATATGGGACGCTACCACAGCATGGCTCGACAAGCAGTGCGTCGGTGCGTGCCGGGTCTCCGAACCGGTGAACCCCAGGCCGCCGCAGCGGAGCACGCGCACTTAACCACTTGCACCACTAGGCCGGGCCCAACAACTAGCTGCTTTTAATCTTAAGCCAAGAAAATCAAAGTCCCTGGCTCTCAATCTTGAGTGCACATTGGAATCACCTGGGGAATTTTAAAAACTCTTGATACGGATCCCACCCCAGAGATTTGGATTTAATTAGTGTAGGGTGTGGCCTGAGCATCGGGATCTGTAAAAGCTCCCAGGGATTCCAACGTACAGAAAAGCGTGAGAACCACTGATCTACGTGGAACGCCTGGACGGACAGCGCAGGAATCAGGAAATGGGAAAAGCCCCCAGTTCAGAAGACTCAGGGTCTGGTCTGAGCATCACGGTTTGGTATTTGCAGTCCTCGGACAAGTAACAAAATGTCTCTACACAATATTTTCATCTGTAAAACAGATTATATTCCTTGCAGTTCTTACCGAAGTGTTATAAGGATCAAATATGATAAGAAAGTGCCAGAAAAAACACGAAGCACTACCTCAGTGTAAGGGTCAGGTGATCACGATTTCCTTTTGCAACATGAGGCTAATATTCAACTAACATCTATGCAGCACTTCCTAGGTGGCAGGCCCTGTGCTAACTGTGCAGCTGCCCTCCATGGTGGACACTCTAATTATCCTTGTCTTATAACTGAGAAAACCAACCAAGGCACAGAGAGGTAACATGGTACAGAAAGTAGAATACCAGTATTCTTTAGAAACTAGGAAACCAGCTAAAATAAGGGAAGGGTAAAAAAGGAAATAGCAATAGATATGATACAAAAAGATGGAAGGAATAAACCACTAGGACAGGTGAATTGAGTGGATTCCTCAAAGACACACTCTTGGATGGGATTAAAAACTGAATGCTGTTTATAAGGAATATACCTAAGACAATGAAAAACTGAAAATAAAGGTCTGGGGGAAACTTATACATGGTTGATACAAAGGAAAAGAGGGCAATGTGGCCATGTAAAGAGGAGATAATCTCAATTTTAAGGACAGAAGCATCAACAGGATTAAAGCAGTTATAAGGAAATAGGTCAAAATGGGTCATAAAGCCATAAACAAGGTATATGAAGCAAAAAATTGTAGAATAATATGAAGAACTAGATAAAAATCAGTAGAAGTAGGAAATAAATATATATACATACATATGTATGTATGTGCATACATGTGTGTGTATTTCAGATTCTGATAAAGAAAGCCAGCACAAATAGACAGCACATGAAGGACTTGAATAATGCAACTGACAAGCTAAAATTAGGGAAAAAAAAAGACTGAAATAAATATTTAACTCAATAAATCTGAAAAAGAACCCCAATAAAAATAGGAAACACCTATTAGGTACTTACTATGTGCCAGGCATTGTTATTAGAATGTTACAAATACTATCACATATAATTCTCAAGCATCCCTCTGAGACAGGTCCTTTATCTCTCTTTCTGTTTTGCAAATGAGGAAATCAAGACACAGAGAGGTAAAGTAACCAGAGGAAGGTCTTAGAGCAGTGAAGCCTGGAGCTCAGATTAGAACCAGCAAGTCTTATGCCAGGGCCCTGCCTTAACAACACCACCACAAAATACTCAAAGAAAGAAATACTCAAAGAAGAAAATGTGAGGAAGGTTTTAGTACAGATAAAAGCTAAAATTAATGAAATAGAACAAATCACACACAAAAAGTAAAATCTAGTGTTTCTTGACAGGACTACTAGAATATACAAATCCCTGGCTGGTCTGATTAAGTTCAAAGGAGAAAAAGTAAAAGTGTTCAAGATTGTAAATGAAAAGGGAAATATAACTACAGATATAGAAGAAAAGAATTGCAATAAAAATGTAAATACAACACACTATGATGGCAAATTTAAAAATCTAAAGGAAACAGATGATTTTCTACCAAAATATAACCTCCTGAACTGCAAATAAGGGAAAGCAGACAACCTGAATTGACCAATGACTTCAAAAGAAGTCGGAAAATAAAGACCTGTTTTATCTAATTAACCCTTAACAGTAAATAATTCCTATGAAACTTCTCTAGACCATAATAAGATGGAAGGTTGCCCAAATCTTTTTGTAAAGCTAGCATAGTCTGATGCCAAAATCTCATAAAAACAATAAAAATAAAAAATTATAGATCAATTCACCTATAAATATAGATGCAAAAATTATAAATAAAATATGAATAGATCAAATCCAGCAGTAAAAATGTCAATTAGCATTTATTACCGAAATTCAAGGTTGGGTCAACATCTATCATCATTCATTACATCAACGAATTAAAGAAGAAAAGCTATATGAATATATCAATAGCTGCCAAAAAGGGATCTGACAAAGTCAGCAGTCTTTCCTAATAAAAACTCGAAGCAAAAGGGAATACATGGAAAGTACCTAAATATAATGAGTCTGTTTACTAAAAATCTACAGCAAATGCCCATAAATTGCTGATGGCAAGACCTTTAAAATCAGGAACAAGAGAGATACATATGCTATCATTATGATGATTCAACTTTTGAAATTTCTAGTGACATCATAAGACATGAAATAAAATAAGTTATATAGATACAATCATGCGTTGCTTAATGACAGAGATACATTCTGAGAAATGCATCGTTAGGTGATTTCAGTCACTGTGCGAACTTCATAGAGTGTACTTATGCAAACCTAGATCGTATAGCCGACTGCCCCCCTAGGCTATATGGCACTAATCTTATGGGACCACTGCCATATATGCAGTCCGTTGTTGACCAAAACATCATTATGTGGCACGTGACTATATTAGAAGAGACAAACCTGTTTTAAATTTGCAGATGACTTGATCATATACCTAAAAGTCTCAAGGAACTTTTCTAAAAACTATTAGAATTAATAAGAGAAGTTGGCAAGGGGACTGGATAAAACATAAATAAACAAAGCAGCTTTTTCCATACCAGTAACATCAGGTTGGAAATGGAAATGGAAAAAAATTATGTATATTCCATTCAAATAGTGGCAAAAACAATAAAGAAGCCAAGACAAACAAGACGGGTCCAGGACCTTTATGAAGAAAATGATAAAATCTCATTAAAGTACATAAAATCTGCACAAATAGAGTCACCACGGGAAATGCACAAAATGGAAGAACAAATGTCTGATATGAGTCAAAATACTTTTGAAAAAAACAAATAATGAGTAGAAAACTTGCATTAACAGGTTATAAGACTTACATGAAATGCCTATTATCAAAATAGTATGGCATTTACCTAGAAACATATGAATAGGCCAGTGGACCAGTACAGAGAATCCCAAAGTATATACAGGTAAACAGCGGGGAAAATGACAATGGTGAGATTTCAATTCAGAGGGAAAAGGAAGTTCTATTTTAAAAATTGTGCTAGAATAACTGACCATCCATCTAGAAGAGATGAAAGCTAGACTCCCCCCCTCATACCACATACACAAATAAATACCAGAAAAATTAAAACTTAAAATGTAAAAAATAAAAGAATAAAAATATTACAAGAGACTCTAGGGGAATATTTATATAAAATGGAGGTGGAAATGACCTTCTTATATAACTCAGATGGCACAAAGGAAAAGATAGATGTATTTGATTATATATTTTTATATCTTTGTTATCACAAAAGATAACAAAGAGAAGAAAAATAACGGATTGGGGAAAATATTGGTAACATGTATGATAAACAAAGTCTTAAAATCTCTAAGATACAAAAAGGCCCTCTAAGTGAGATGGAAAAGATGAACAACACTTTAGAAAAATAATCAACAAACAGTAACAGGCCACTCACATAAAGGGAAATGCAAATAGCTCATGAAGATATGACAAGATGCTCAATATTATTAATAGTAAAAATGTGGACATTAAAACAAGGAGGTATCATTCTCACCCATCAGACTGATAAAAATTAAAAGGCTCCTGGATATCTAGGGCTGGCCAAGGTGTAGGGATAGAAATTCCCATATAATGCTGGTGAAAGTGTGAATTACTACAGCTTTTTGGGGACGTGACTCCAAAGGAGTCTACTTTTAGGACTCTGATCTACATAAGCACATATCCTAGAAAACCAGGCCATATTACAAGGGGCAAAAACCAGAAACCATTCAGATATCCACCAAGAAGGGAAGGGCTGAGTCAACCAAGCTATATTCACTCTATAGATCTAAGGTACGTATTTAAAAGAATGAGTTGTAGCCACACATAGAGGGAGTCCATGATAGAGTGCTAAATTTAAAAAGCCAAGTTGAAGATAATGTAAATAATGCAATACTATTTTTGTTATTAAAATGGAAAACTAACTAAAACTAAATCCTGAATATGTTTTTTTCCCAGTTTTATTGAGATATATCTGACATATAACATTGTGTAAGTTTAAAGTATACAATGTGTTGATTTGATACACTTATCAAAATGATTGCCATTATAGCGCTAGCTAACACCTGCACCACGTGACCTAATTACCATTTCTTTTGTGGTGAGAACATTTAAGATCTACTCTCTTAGCAACTTTCAAGTATATAATACAGTATTATTAACTATAATCACAATGCTGTACATTAGATCTCCAGTACTTCTTAATCTTATAACTGAAGTTTGTACCCTATGATCAACATCTCCCCGTTTGCTCCACCCCACAGCCCCTGGCAAACCATCTACTCTGTTTCTAAGAGTTCAGCTTTTTTAGATTCCACATATAAGTGACATCATATAGTATTTGTCTTTCTCTGTCTGACTTATTTCACTTAGCATAAGGCCCTCAAAGTCTATCCATGCTGTCGCAAATGGCAGGATGTCCTTTCTCATGGCTGAAAAATATTCCATTCTATGAATATACGACCTCTTCTTTATCTATTCATCCCCAGGCAGTGACTACTCACCACTTTCCCCAGACAGCTGCTAGGCAAGGCACTAGCTTCGATGAAATACTTCCTGAGGAGATGTTTGCTGGGGTCAGGACTGTCCAATAAGATGTAGGAACAGAAGAAAGCCCCATGTCGCAGCAGGAATATGGCAATGTCTTCATTCCCTAAAGGACAGAAAATGGAACGCTAAGGGCATTTCAGATGTAGAGTGTCACATTGTCCAAAATGGCAGACACTAATATGTGAAACGGAAACAAAAACATCCTTGAGCTGGTTGAATTTCTCTATTACTTCCCTTGATACGGCAAGTTCCTGTTAGTGAAGGAATTTTTGTGGGATTTTGCCCTTTGGAGCGCCTCCCACAATGGTCCCATTTGCCATAGTTGGTCTTTGTCCCTGAAATCCCCTTGCAGGTGTGAGTAGAGGGGAATGGGGAAGGTGTACAGACATTTTGAACAAGAAGCAAAGAACAGGAGTTGCAAAAGCCTCCATACAGGCGATTTGAGAGCTGGGGTGAGTGGGAAGAACAGTCCCACATCTCGAAACTGCAACACTTCTCGTGGGCGGGATTAACTGGGGGACCCACCTGACTTTATGGCTGCGTAGAGGGGTAAGCGCACGATGACTGGGAACTCATTCTTCCTGACTGCATAGCTCTCCGGGTCGGCCCCGTGAGTCAGGAGGAGCTTCACCAGCCCCAGATGCCCTCGCTGGCAAGCCAGGGCCAGCATCCAGTTCAGCAGCCGCTGGGGGGTGCAGGGACCTGGCGGGAGACGACAGGGCAAGGGAAAATGCACTGAAGGGGTACTGGTGGTTCCCCCTCTGATCTCCCCTTTGACCATTAATAAAATCCAACTGTCCTCTTTCCAGCTGAAAGTCGCTTCTGTCGAGTTGACAATGTTTCCTGAAATAGTCCCTCTGAACTGTATATGACACTCCCCACATCATTATAAACCCAGCTGCTTGTCCAATATGGCCAAGTGAGGAAAAGCAGCATTCAAAACTGCGTATACAGTGTGATTGTAACAATAAAAGAATGTATGCCTGGAAACAAGACTAGAAAGAACTACCCCAGTGTCGCAGTATTATCTCTGGGAAGTGGGATAGTGAACATTCCCCTTACTCCCTTCCCCACCCCTAGCCCTGACCTCATCCCTAGAGTAGCATTACACACAGGGGTCAGCGCTTTGGAGACAGCAGATCAGGGTTAAAATATTTTAGCTGTGTATTCTTGGGCAAATTTCTTAACCTCTCTTTGACTCAGTTTACGCATCAGTAACATGGGAATAACAACACCCATCCTCCCAAGTTTAATGTAAGGATTACATGACATAATGTATGTCAAGTGCCTGGCTCAATAAATTGTCACAACATATGTCAAGTGCCTGACAGAACTCATTATGTTATGTCATTATGTTCTTACTGTAATAACCCTTTTCTGCCTTTCCACATTATCTGTAATATACATACACTACTGTCACAGGTTAAAAAAAAAAAAAGCTTTAATGAAAGAAATAGATCTAATTCTCTAGCCTAAAACTTTGAGAGTTACTCCTTGAAAGAACCGCCTACTTAATTCCAGGATGAAATAACACTTAACACATTGAGTGAACAGGGACAGCATGGGCTGAAATGTTACACTATCTTCAAGTTCAAAGTAGCGCAATGTCTTTTGGATCTCGCTGCCATGGAAAAACGATCTCATCCTTCACACTGAACTTCCCAATTGCGTCATAACATTGTCTCATTTCCAGAGGCGGCAAGTCCTTCGGAACCCAAGTGCTCCCAAGCAAGGAGAGAGTGACCCTCCCATCCATGACAGGAAATTGACCAGGAAATAGGGCTGAGGTCAGGATGACAGGAATGAAAATCCAGCAGGTAAGGCACCTGGCAGAGTGCCTGGGCTGCAGCAGGTGCTAAATAAATGTCCCTTCTTTGCCCCCACTGATAACTTGAATAATTCAAAGGAGATGTACAAGAACAGTGATCCCTAACTCATTTACTGTAAGGATGACTAGTTAAGAGAAATCCAGTCTCCTGCTCTCACTTCTGTTGAGGACGGATGTGCAGATGTCTGTCTTAGGAGCAGGCGCTATATTTCACAGCTATGATTTTAATATGAGGAAACCCAAGCTCAGGGAGATTTGAGAACTTGTAGAAGGTCCCACAGTTGGTAAATAGCAACGTTGAGACTTAAGCCCTGCTTTATCTAAAACCAAACCATACGAAACTCTACATGTATTCTCCCAGGCCCAAATCCAACAACACTCAGAGAGAGCCCCATTTTGGTCTCCATCCTTCCTACTCCTCCTTCACTCCATCCCTGCCCAGCTCCGGAGACCATGAATTACATAATGATGTGCTTCAAATGACGCTCATAATTACACAGTGATGTACCCACCCCCTGTGAGCCTCTCATTCCTCCTCTTCTCAAACTCTCCCTCATTCTCTAGCTGCCTTGTGTGTGTCTTCCTGTCTTACATTACTCCTGACAATGGCTGCCTTCCTCTACAGTTTGGGAAGTCCCAGAGGGAGCACACTGTTCTGCCCATCTCTGCACTTCCCCAGCACAATGCTCTGGACTCCTTCAGCCCTCAGCAACTCTGTCCCCAGTTGAGTTAAAGATAAGATGCCCCTGGGAGCAGCTGAAAACCATGCTCAAGTCCAGCCAAGCTCCTTGCTCTGCAGAAGCAGGCAACCCAAGCCCTTCCCTCACTTGCCTGCCAAGTAAACTCCTACTCACCCTGCAAAGCCCAGCTCAGATATCAGCTCCCTGTGAAGATCCCATCCTGCACCCAGATAAGACTATGTGCTCACAGATCACTGTGTAAATACTTCAACTTTAGCATGGTTACGCTGCACAGAGTTACTCTTTTCTGCCTCGATTTCCTCTGCTTGACCAGGAGCTACCAAAGGGCTAGAACCACCTTTTAAAAAGTCTTTGTGTCTCTCAAGTTCTGTAGAGTGTCCAGTACTTGGCAAATGCTCAATAAATGGAAACCGTACAATTCAGTGAGTAAGTCAGCTGGCATATACTCTTTGGGGCTAGAACCCATGTATTCTTGGGGATCACTGAAGAGATGGAGTCAGACTCTGGCTCCTCAGGGGCACCCAGCCTCCTCCTTGCCCTCCTATTTCTCACTTGACCCAATCTGCATCTCTGGGCCCTAATACTGCCCTGATTTCTATCCACAGCCTCATTTTCCCTCCAGACAAAAGAGAGGGGCACTAGCTTGGACCCAACCCTGAGCACAAATCTACCTCAAAGCACACAGTAGGACACCTCCTAACAGTACTACTAAATAATTTGTGGGGCCCCATGCAAAAAGAAAAAAATGGGATCCCTTGTTTAAAATTATTAAAAATTTCAAGATGGTGGTTTAACTGCAGAGTGTCAAACTAAGTGTGGGGCCCCTCTAAGTGCAGGGCCCTGAGTGGCTGCACTGTCACACACCCAGGAAGCTGGTGGCCCTGCTCCCAGGCAAAAATCTTAACTCCCAAAGACCACTGCTAAGGTAATGCCTCAGCCTACAGCTGTAGCGATGCCTGGACTTGTACCGTATTGTGGATCCGAGGCCACTATGAGAAATTAAAGGAGACCAGGGCACCTTGAGTCTAAATTACTCATTACTGAAAAAGCAACATAGCATGGTACATCCAAACAATGTAATATTATTCAGCGATAAAAAGTAATGCACTCCTAAGCCATGGAAAGACATGCAGGAAGCTTAAATGCATATTTCTAGGTGAAAGAAATCCATCTGAAAAGGCAAAACTATGGAGACAGTGGTTGCCAGGGGTTGGGGGAGAGAGGGATGAAGAGGTGGTGCACAGAGGATTTTTAGGGTAGTGAAGCAGTTCTATATTGATACAGTAATGGTAGATACATGTCATTACATGTTTGTCAAAACCCATAGAATATACAACCATAATGTAAACTATAGACTTTAGTTAGTAATAACGTATCAGTATTGGTTCATCAATTATAACAAATGTACCACACTGATACAAAATGTAAATAAACAGAGGAAACTGTTGGGGGGTGGTATATGGGAATTCTCTGTACCTTCCATCAATTTTTCTGTAAACCTGAAACTGCTTTAAAGAATAAAGTCTATTAAATTTAAATAAAAGGCACATAGATCCATATTCTTTATAGAATATAGCTGAGAGAATTTACCTTGTAAGATAAAGAGAGTGAGATGGGGACGTGGTGCCGCCGTTGGCGGGCAGTTTTCACTTTGTTTGGATTGTCAGCTGGATGCCCCAGATTTCTGGATCTTCTGATTGGTGAAAGTGTGAAGAAACAAGCATTTGGGGGTGAAGCCCCCCAAACGCCTGTCTGATTCCTAAGAAGAGGATCTCCTGAGAGGTAGGAGGAGCTCACGCCCTGGGATTTACCTGGCAAAGACTCGAGCAATTCCTGCACCACGTCAGTGTGCCCAAAATGTGCTGCTACCACGGCTGGGTTGTCGTCGGTGGGCTCTGTTGGCAGCTGCACCCGTCTCTCGGTGAGAAGATACCGGACGGTCTCCAGATCCCCATAGGCCGCAGAGATGCTCAGAAGCTGGCACTGGTCAAAACAGAAGAGGAACAGGACTTCAGTGGGACGAGCACTGCTGGGAACTGCCAAGAGAACTGACCCTAAATGCTTCACCACGTCCACAGGCAAGCCTGGAGCTGCGCTGTCCAGGACAGCAGCACCAGCCACAGTGGCTGTCGAGGACGTGAAACGTGGCTCGTGCAAAGTGACAGGTGCTGAAAGTGCAAAATCACATGTGATTTCAAAGACTTAGTACAAAAAAGGTAAACTATCTCATTATCAATAAAAATTATTATATTGATTACATGTTCAAATGATGATCTTTAATATATTCAGGTTAAATAAAATAGATTATTAAAATTCCACCTGTTTCTGTTTACTTTTTTTTTTTTTTGTGAGGAGGATTAGCCCTGAGCTAACATCTGATGCCAATCCTCCTCTTTTTGCTGAGGAAGACTGGCTCTGGGCTAACTTCCTTGCTCATCTTCCTCTACTTTTTATGGGACGCCGCCACAGCATGGCTTGACAAGCCGTGCATCGGTCCATGCCTGGGATCTGAACCTGCGAATCCCGGGCCACTGAAGCAGAGCGTGTACACGTAACCGCTATGCCACGGGGCTGGCCCCACTGTTTATTTTTTAAATGTGGCTACTAGAAAATGTGATATTATAAATGTGGGTCGCATTCTATTTCTTTGGGACAGCACTGCTCTCGACCATAAGCTTCAGAGGACAGAAACAGTGTGAATGTCCCCATGCGGCACAGAATCAGAGCTCAGTAACTGTCTGATACGTGTTGTGTAGACCTCAGGAGGAGAAGGCAGCCAGGCTCTCTGAAGGACCCCCCTGCAGGGTATTCATAAGTGGATGTGACAGACGAGGGGGCTCCACAGACCTGAAACCAGGAAGGAAGATCCTCCAGCCACACGCAGTGGGATCCCTGACTTAGTGGCCCAAAGGAAAAGGATGGGGTGGAAATTGGACCTAAACCTGAGTTCTACATGTTCCAGCCATTCTGGTATTTAAAGGCATTATGAGGTGGGCAGTATGTTAATACATGGACAAGGACATGGAGGTTCAGAGAGGTTTCATAACTTGTCCAAGATCACACAGCTAGTAAGTGGCTGCCATAGACTGATTGTAAAAAATGGCCCTGACTTTTCATGGGCTCCCTTAGGTCTGCAAAAAGGATGCTTAGATCAATGCTGGATTGGGGTATGCAGTGTTTGACTGCATTACTGAAACTTTAAGTCCTCCTGGAACTTGGCTGCTTCCCATGGCCCTGGACATCAGCATTGTTCAAGGAAGTAGATGCAGAACCCAAGTTGGAATGAGGCAGCCTGTGTGTGCCATCTTCGACATTTACTGAGGACCTACTGTGTGTAAGAAGCTGGGCTGAGCACTGAGAACGCCATGGCTGATTTCTGGCCTCCACGAGTTTACAATTCAGTTTGAGTCAGGAATTGGCATAAAACAGCCACAAGAGAGCATATTGCCTTGTTGAGTAGTATAGAAAACAAGTGTCTTTGGAGATCACTTTAGGGTGAAACACGGGCAGGGATGGGTCAATGGGAACTGATATTTATCAAGCTCTTACTCTGTGCCAGATGCTGCATTCAGTGTTTTATTTACATGGTCACATTTAATCCTGATAACAGGATGTATCTGTATTTCCATCACATGGGTGAGGAAACGACGGCTTGCCTACAAGTAGGGAGTTTATAGTCAGTCCGCAGAACTATCCAGGATTTGAACTGGAGTCTCTCTGGCTCCAGAGCCCATGTTTTCTCCATTCCATCCAAGGCTCCTGGGGAATGTGGGACTTGGAGGGAGGCTTGGGTTCTCTAAGTGGAGAGAAAGGGCTGGCAATGTGAGGTATGTCTGCCAGGTAAGGAAAGGGACAGTCTAAGGGACTGGAATTATTTGGAGGACAGTACAGAGTCACATATTCAATATGACCAGAACAGAAAACCCCACCGGCCTGCGACTCTGCCCAGGGTGGGGCCTTGTAGCCCTGCCATTCCAGGAAAGCATTTGCATTAGGGAGAAAAGCCACAGAGATTGATTAAATGATTCACTGCACATACCAACGGCTGTCTAGACTCCAGCCGGTTAGAGGCTTAAAAGCCCCATCCTCCTGAGGTGGTAAGTGATGTCACAGGAGCCAGCCCAAGGCCAGGAGGGAACCAGGGGGCCGGAAAGGGCAGGGCTGGTTCTCTGGCTAGATAGCCCAGAGGCTCTATAATCATTATTTTAATTCAAACAGCATAGACAAGTATAAGATAAAAAGGAGGCCTCCTCTCCGCCTCTACCTCTCCACTCCCCTCTGCAAAGGAAACTGCTCCTACACAGCCTTCCAGAACATGTTTATCCATATATACACATGGATAATCCCATATGTAACCAAATACTTTTTTTAATTTCACTCATTATAACTTTTTATTGGCATATAACGCACCTATAGAAAAGTACAAAAATTATGTGTTCAGTTTCATGAATTGCCACAAAGTGAACACATCCATGTAATGGGCACCCAGACCAGGGAACAGAAGATGACCTGTGCCCAGAAGTCCCCCTCCTGCCCTCTTCTTGTCACTGCCCTACTTGGAGTAACCACTATCCTGACTTCTAACACCACAGATTCGTTTTTGCCAGTTTTTAAACATTATAAAGGTGGAATTATGCTTCATTTATTTTTTTAACTTAATGCTTTGAAATAATTAGAGATTCACAGGAAGTTGCAAAGACAGCACTGAGAGGATCCGTGTTTCCTTCACTCAGTTCT
This sequence comes from Diceros bicornis minor, assembly GCF_020826845.1. Taxonomy (NCBI): domain Eukaryota; kingdom Metazoa; phylum Chordata; class Mammalia; order Perissodactyla; family Rhinocerotidae; genus Diceros; species Diceros bicornis. The sequence continues at coordinate 80,647,818 of NC_080744.1, forward strand.
CCCAATGGTAACATCTTACATAATTGTAGTTCAAGATCAAAACCAGTAATTTGACATTAGTACAATGTGAGTGTATAGTTCTGTCACTTTGTCACATGTGTAGATTTGTGTAACCACCACCAAAGGCAAGGTACAGAACTATTTCATCATAATGAAGATTTCCCCCTAGCCAACCTTAGGTTGCACCCACCCTTCTCTCCTCTGCCATCTCTAACCCCTGGAAACCATTAATCTCTCTTCCATCTCTACCATTTTGTCATTTTGAGAATGTTATATAAATGGAATCATACAGGAGGTGATCTTTCGAGATTGGCTTTTTCTCCCCCCACTCAGCACAATGCCCATGACATCCATCTGAGTCACTGCAAATTTCAGTAAGTTCCTTTATATTGCTTAGCAGTATTCCATGGTACGGTTAACCACTAGCTTGCTGAGAGCTTTTGATTGTATCCAGTTTCTATGACAAATAAAGCTGCTATGAACAATCATCATGCACTAATTTTTGTGTGCAAATGAGTTTTCATTTCTGTAGGATAAATGTTCAGGAGTGCAATTGCTGGGTCACAATGTAAGTGTATTTTTAGTTATTTAAGAAACTGCCAAACTATTTTCCAGAATGGCTGTACCACTCTATATTCTCACCACTAACGTATGAGAGACAGTTTCTCTGCATCCTCATGAAAATTTAGTATTGTCGCTATCTTTTATCTTAGCTGTCCTAATAGATGTGCAGTGATATCTCATTGTGGTCTTAATTTGCATTTCCCTAATGGCTAATAATGTTGAACATCTTTTCACAGGCTTATTTGCCATCTGTATATACTCTTCAGCATAATGTTTATCTATTTCATACATTTTCTAAGTGGATTGTTTGCTTTTTAACGTTGAGTGTTGAGAGGTTTTTATATATGAACTAGATATGAGTTCTTTGTCAGATGAGTGGTTTGCAAATATTTCCTCCAAGTCTGTAGCTTGTCTTTTCATCTTTTCACTCTCTTAATAGGGTCTTTCTCAGAGCAAAAGTTTTTAATTTTGATGAGGTCCAATTCATCAATTTTTTCTTTTATGGATCATTTCTTTTATGGATTTTCTATGTAGACTATCATGTCATCTGCAAATAAAGATAGTTTTATTTCTTCCTTTCAGATCTGTATGCCTTTCATTTCATTTCCTTGCCTTATTGCATTGGCTAGAACTTTGAATAATATATTGAAGATAATTATGTTATAATTATTCTTGAATAAAACTTCCACCATTATTATTGAGAGTGGACATCCTTGCCTTATTCCTGATCTTAGGGAGAAAGCAATCTTTCACCATCAAGTATGATGTTAACTGTAGGTTTTTGTTGATATTCAACAGACTGAGGAAATTCCCTTCCATTTCTAATTTTCTAAGAGTTTTTATCATGAATGGGTATTAAATTTTGTGAAATGCTTTCTCTTCATCAATTGATATGATAATGTGATTTTTCTTCTTCAGTCTATGTCTTAATCCATTTGGACTGCCATAACAAAATACCACAGACTGGGCGGCTTATAAACAACAACAATTTATTTCTCACAGTTCTGGAGGCTGGAAGTCTGAGATCAGGGTGCCAGCATGGTCAGGTGGGGGTCCTCTTCCTGGTGGCCAACCTCTCATTCATTATATTCTCACACGGTAGAAGGGGCTAGGGAGCTCTGTGGGATCTTTTACAAGAGCACTAACCCCCTTCATGAGAGCCCTACCCTTATGATCTAATCACCTTCCAAAGGCTCCAGGTTGAAACACCATCACATTATTCAACGTATGAATTTTGGGGGGACACAACATTCAGTTCATAGCAGTCTATTAATATAGAGGATTATACTGACTGATTATCGAATACTGAACCAGCCTTGAATCCCTGGAATAAATCCTACTTGGTTGTGGTGTATAGCTCTTTTTATATATTGTTGAAATCTATTTCCAATATTCTGTTAAGAATTTTTGTGTCTATATTTATGATGGGCATTGGTCTGCACTTTTCTTTTTTTTAATATCTTTGCTTTTGGTATCAGGGTAATACTGGCTTCATAGAAGTGTTGGAAAGTGTTCCCTCTTCTATATCTGGAAGAGACTGTATAGAATTGGTGCTAATTCTTCTTTAAACATTTGGTAGAATTCTCCAATGAAACTATCTGGGCCTGTAGATTTCTTCTTTCGGAGGTTTTAAATTATGAATTGTATTTCTTTAATAGTTAAAACACTATTAAAATTTTGTATTTCATATTGGATGAGTTGTAGTTTCTACTTTTCCAGGATTGGTCCACTTCATTTAAGTTATCAAATTTATGCGTGTAGAGTTGTTCTAGTGTTCCTTTATTATCCTTTTGACGTCTGCAGCATCTGTAGTGATATTCTCTGTTTCCTTCCTGATGTTAGTGATTTTTCTCTTTTCTCTTTGTTAGTTTTGCTAGAGGTTTGTCAATTTTATTGATCTTTTCAAAAAATCAGCTTTTGTTTCATTGATTTTATCTATCATTCTTCTGTTTAATTTTCATTAATTTTCTACTTTTATTTTTAGTATTTCCTTTCCTCTGCTTGCTTTAAGTTTATTTTGCTCTTCTGGTAGTTTCTTTAGGTGGGAGTTTAGATTATTGATTTGAGACTTTTCCTCTTTTCTAATGTAAGCATTTACTGTTATAAATTTCCCTCTCAGCACTGCTTTAGCTGCATCCCACAAATTTTGATATGTTGCATTTTCATTTTCATTCAGTTCAATGTATTTTTTAGATTTCCCTTGAGACTTTCTCTGTGACTCATGGATTATTTAGAAGTCTGTAGTTAGTTTCCAAGTGCTTAGAGATTTTCCTATTATCTTTCTGTTATTGATTTCCAGTTTGATTTCACTGAAGTTAGAGAACATATTCTGTATGATTTCAATTCTTTTAAATGTGTTGAGGTTTGTCTTATGGCCTAGGATATGTGATCTATCTTGAGACATGTTCTGTGGACACAAAAAGAATCTGTATTCTGCTGTTGTGCGGTGGAATGTTTTATAAATGTCAGTGAGATTCTGTTGGTTGATGGTGTGGTTAAGTTCTGCATCCTTGCTGATTTTTTGTCTAGTTGTTGTATCAATTGTCGAGAAAGGGTGTCAAAGTCTCCAACTATAATTGTGGATTTATCTAGTTCTCCTTTCAGTTATATCAGTTTTTGTTTCACATATTTTGCAGCTCTCTTGTTTGGTGCATGCAATTTAGGATTGCTATGTCTTCTTGGTGGACTGACCCCTGTATCATTATGTAATATCCCTCCTGTCCATGCTCATTTTCTTTACTCTGAAGTCTACTTTATCTAATATTAATATAGCCACTGCTGCTTTCTTTGGATTACTGTTTGCATGGTATATCCTTCTCCACACATTTATTTTCAACCTACATATATTGTAGTATTTGAAGTGAGTTTCTCACAGACAGCATATAGCTGCTCATTTTTTAAAATCTACTCTGCAATCTCTGCCTTTAAATTCATGTATTTGGACCATTTATGTTAATATAGTTATTTACTTGTTAAATTTTAAGTGTGCCTGCTATTTTTTTGTTTTCTGTTTACTCTGTCTCGTTTCTCTGTTTTCTTTTCCTGTCTTCCTGTGGGTTTCTTAAACATTTTTAAAATTCCATTTTGATTGATCTATAGTGTTTTTGAATATATCTCTTTGTATAGTTTTTAAAGTGGTTGCTCTAGGTATTACATACATAACTTAACAAAGTCTACTGGTTTCAACAATTTGTCAGTTAGAGTGAAGCATAAAAACCATTCCTCCTTTACAGCATACAAGGAATTTATAATAATATGGAAAATTCTTGAATAATATTATATGAGAAAAAGCTGTATGCAACACTACACATACAATATGACTGTATCTATATTAGAAACAACAACAACAACAACACACGCTCAGATCAGCAGGTTGAAAGAAAATATACCAAAACTGTTAAGTGAGATTGTTTGGATATATTAGGAATATGGTTATTACTTTCTTTTCCTTTTTTCTCTACTTTTACATAACTGTTAAGTGAGATTGTTTGGATATATTAGGAATATGGTTACTTTCTTTTCCTTTTTTCTCTACTCTTACATATTTCTAAATTTTCTTTTCTAAGCATGTGCTATTTTTATAATGGAAAAAAAGGGTAAAAGAATATAGTAGGTTAAACCTTCAGATTAGCATTTTGTTCTTTACATTTCAGTTACCCCTCCCCTGTCTCCTGGGAAGGCAGGCATGGTGTGCTTAGATGATGACAGACTGAAGAGTCGACTCTAAAGTACTGGCACCCGCAAGTTTACATGTAAAACAAAGTATTTCCAGAACACCATAAAAAAATCCCCATTATGATGATGATGATAACAAGAAGATAATCTGAGTGAGTCCCCAGTTCTGGCCAGAGGGGCTGGCACCAACCTACCTTTTCCAGCTGGGATGTGCTCTCGTCACAAGCTTCTCTGAGTAGGTGCTGGGCCCTGCTGGCGTCTCCTTGCTTGTATGCGGCATGAATGCCTTCTGTCCTGGGGCACTGTGCTGTTGGATCAGCGCCTGGCGTGGATGGTTTGCTGCCCATGTCCCCAGCACCTGGGTGGATGGAAGCGAACACAGAGCGTCAACATCACTGCCGGTGCTGCTCATGGCAATCATTGGAGAGGAAAGCAGGATGTGCTATCCGTGACATAAGTCTGGGGGCTTTAGGAAAAGAAAGGGGTTGCCCAGAAATGCTGCCAATGTCACCAAGCACAGCAGAGCCAGAGACCTGCACCCTACTGGAGGGACGTCCTGTGTGGGGCTGGTGCTGAAGCCAGGCTGTCTCCGAAGGCACCAGGCAGCGAGTACAGCTCATGAGGATTCTACAGTGAGACTGTTGCCTGGAGTGGGTCCAGGGCATCCAAGGGCAGCTGCCTGGTGGGGAACTGCCAGTTGACCTTACTGACAGCAGCAGAGAAGCAGAGGCTTTGGTGGGAGAGCTGGTGATCCAGCCAAATTGTCCCACTGCTGTATCTGTCAGGGGGATATAGGATCTAGTGGAGGAAGAAAGACAGGTCACATCCTAGGGATGTGGAAATATGTACCCTCTCTGCCTAGAAAACCCCACAAAGGCTGTGGGATTTAGAATCGGCAGCCCTCATCCATACCTGCCCCTGTACAAATGTGCCATGTTATGATCTTGGCAATCCCCTGAAACTCTGGGCCTTGTGACACCCTGGAACTACTGGTGTGACTGGCCCAGGGCATCCCTAAGATACCTCCTGGTTCTGCCATTCTGGTTATCTGAAATGTGGCTTTGCCATCAGCACCTTGCTGTTTTCTAATAGCGGACGCTGTCTGTAGAGGGTGGGGGATGGTGCAGGGCTGCTCCAGAACAACTGGGAGGAGAGGCCAGCCTTGCAGGAGGCCATGATGAGGCAATGCTGGGGCATTCACTGGGCAGCCATGATAGGCCAAGCACAGTGCTGGGTGCTAAAGAGGCAGAAGTAAAGGAAGTCAGCCCCTAACCTCAAGGAGTTCCCACTCTAGAACCGGGGTTTTGTGGACCCCAAGGGCTGATGAACAGGCTTCAGAGGTGCCCTGAACATCTTAAAATTGCACACAAAACTGTTTGTGTGTGCGTGTGTGTATTTTTCTGGGGGAAAAAAAATTCAAGGCTTCTACCAGATTTCCAAATGTGTAAGTGAACCAGAGTTAAAAGTTTTATCTCTATGGATATTGCAGAAAAGACTGCAGTGAATGAGGAGTTAAATTCTGATTGTGTTGAGTGACAGAAATAGGGAGAGAATTCTAGCATTCTTGATCAAGTTCAGTAAGATCAAGTACAGATCAAGATCAGTAAAAGGCAAACCAGAACTGAAGTTTGGTCTCCCAGCTTTCAGGCTGGGGTGAAACCCATCCCAACTCTCTGTGCCTCTTAGAAGAGATGAATAAAACAGGCTTTTTTCATGTAAAAATGTAAATGCTGAGCAAGGTTGGCTTCCAAACACTCATATCACAAAAGCAAATCACATTATAGCAGCTAACATTTGGAAAATTTAAAAATTTAATTTATTCACAAATAAATTTAATTTATTTATTTACGCTATTTACGAGAACATAAAAATTACATGCTTAGAAATAAATTTAACAAAAGATGGACAAGATCTGTACCCTAACAACTATAAAACACTACTGGAAGAAGTTAAACAACACCTATATAAATATAAAGACACCCCATGTTCATGGATTAGAAGAATCAATATTGTTATGATGCCAATTCTCCCCAATTTTATCTAGAGATTCAATGTAATCTGGACTATAATTCCAGTAGGCCTTTTTTTTGGGTAGAAATTGACAATCTTATTCTCAAATTTGTATAGAAAGTCAAAGGACTTAGAATATCCAAAGTAATCTTAAAAAAGAAGAGAGTTGGAGGACGTACACCATTTGGTTTCAAGTCTTACTATAAAGCTACAGTAATCAAGACAGTGTGGTACTGGTATAGACAAATAGATCCATGGAACAGAATAGAGTTGAGAAATAGGCCCATACTTGTACATCCAATTGATTTTTGATGAGGGCACCAAAGCAATACAACAAGAAAAGCAAAGTCTTTTCAACAAATGGTGCTGGACAAACTGGACATTCACACTGAATAAAAAGAAACCCTGAGCCCTACTTCTCACTACACACAAAAATCAGTTTGAGATGGATCATGGACTGAAACATAAAGGTTAAAACTATAGACTTTCTTGGAAAAAAAAATAGGAGAATATCTTCATGACTTGAGAGTAAGCAAAGGTTTCTTAGATGGGACACAGAGAGCAATAACCACAAAAGGAAAAATTGCTAAATTAGACTTCACCAAAATTTTAAACCTCTGCTCATCAAAAGATTGATCTACCATTTAAAAATGAATAGCCAAGTTACATACTGGAAGAAAATATTTGCCAAAAATATATCCAAAAAAGGAACGGTAATTAGAATATAAAAAGAATTCCTATAACTTAGTAATAAAGGACAAACAACCCAATCAAAAATGGGCAAAGATTTAAATAGCGGAAGATATTTAAAGAACTCAATATTGTTGATCATCAGGGAAATGCAAATTAAAACCACAAGGAGACACCACTACACTCCTATCAGAATCACTAAAATGTAAAGACACAATACTTGGTGAGGATATGGAGCAACGAGAACACTCATACTTTATTGGTTGGAGCATAAAATGGTATAACCACTTTGGAAATAAGTCTGGTGATTTCTTATAAAACTAAACATACACCTACACTATGACCCAGCAAATCTATTCTTAGATATTTACCCAAGAGAAATATGTCTAAAAATTTATCCAAGAATGTTCATAGCAGCTTTATTCATAGCATTTCCAAACTGTAAATAGCACAGGGGTCCATCAACAGAATGGATAAACAACTACTGTGGTTTAGTAACTACTCAGCAATAAAAGGGATGAACTACAGATCCACAAAATGACTGACGAGGAATCTCAAAGAATGAGAAAGTGAAAGAATGACTGCACAAAATGATTCAATTTATATGCTGCTCTAATCTATGAGTGAAAAAAAAATCACAACAGTGGTCCCTGGGGGTAAGACAGGCATGAAGTTTACCAGGGAAGGGGCATGAGGAAATTGTCTGGATGATGGTTCTACACCTTGATGATATTTTCATTACACTGGTGTTATCAAGACTTATCAAACAGTCCAATGAAGATAAGTGTATTTTACTTTATATAAATTTTACCTAAAAAATCTATAAACAATATTGAACCATAGTTAATAATATGAATGATAAAGTATTTGAGGGTGAAGTATACAGATGTTTCCAACTTACTTTGAAATGCAGTAAAATTAATGGATTGATGGATGGATACAGAAATGGACAGATGGACAGAAATGTGAGAGAGCAATTGTAGAAAGTGTTAATGGTAGAATCTAAGTGGTGGGTATATAGATGTATATGGTTCAGTTCTTTTAACTTGACTGTGTATTTGAAATTTTCCATAACAAAATGTTGGAAGAAGTGAATCAAAATATCACACCCCAAATGCAAGGCCCACTGCACGGCATACTGACTGAGCTCCACCACCAGTGCAGAAAAATCCTGCTCTGCAGAAAGGCAAATACAAGCTGCTTACAGGCCCTTGATACTGTCCAGGGTCTTTACAGCTCACTCTAAGCCATGACTTTCACCATGTCAAAGGCAACCATTCTGAAAATCCACGTAAGTGGATGAGCATCACACACAATCTGCATCATTCCTGAAACATCAATGCAAGATCTCTGTGTCTGAGGGGAGAGTCTTGGTTTTTTGGCTGTGTATTTCTGGAAAGAGGAATCAGAAAAGGGCTTAGTGCTCAAGTGGTTATACATGTGAATATCGCAGTTTCGCTTCCCATCACACACTAACAGTCTCTGTTAATTATTTACAATCAGACACCCTGAAACACCGGAGAGCCAGCTGGAGGGAGAAAGGCCATTGGCAGGGGCGAACTGGAGGTAGAATCAACGGCCGTGTCATCCATAAGAAGGGGCATTTAATTAAGTTATTTCTCAGCTTTCAGAATTAAACAAATATCTCACTTATCCCTATAAAAGACAAGCATTCGTGTGTCTGTGTGTGTCTGTGTATGTGTGCACGAGCAGACATAAAGTAACCTCTTCTGTTCACTTTACGAACGTAAATAAAAACAGTTAACCTCTCAGCCCAAGTTAAGCGACACTGAGGAGGAGGCACCTAGGACATGGGGTGCATATGAAATTATAAGGGAGATTTTACTATAACTTGGTTTTAAAATAATGCAACATATGTGAAGTAAATGACGTAGTAAGAACCAAGACTCTGCTCAGTTCTATTATATTTTTTTAATGTGGCATTTTCAGTTTTGAATCTGATTTTCTTAAGTTGCAAGGACAATGCATGTCCACTTTCACTGACCCCGAGAGCTGGGGGTCTGGTCCAATCAAATTGTTGGAAGGACGTTATGGGGAAACATCAGTTAATGCAGATGCATTTAATTTAATCTCCCAACTTTGTTTAATTTTCTGAAATTATAAAGAGAATGGCTAACATATATTTAAATCGAAAGAAAAAAGACTAAAATGCTAATGACGATTAGGAAGGATGGGCTGGGGAGGCATTAGAGATAGGATTAGAAGAGATTTTTCTTCATTTCCCAAGTTCCTCATAATGGAACTATATGACTGTTTTATTTAAAACTCTAAAGAAATTACACAACTAATAAAAAAACACATTCTCATTGAAAAAAATTAAATAGTACAGAAATACAACACGTAAAAGGCAGAAAACTCCTCCTCCCCACCATCACACACCTTTTTTGAGAGGCAAATATTTACTTTTACAGTAATTTTTTTCCAAAAATACTTCAGTTTTGTATTTGAGAATTGGTGACCTTTGATTTAAACTTACAGCAGGGGAATGTATTTATACTATTTGAGATCATTCAGTTATTTGTGCCTATTCATCAACCATTGTCTGTAATTATATTCTTTTATTCTATAAAACATCACAGTTCTAAATATTTTGCTCATAGAGATTTAAAATTCATTTAAAAAATATAACCCCCCAAAATGTATTCTTTTTCAATAAAATATTAATGTACCAAATAAGTAACTAAAACTAGTAAGAAAATAATAGTAGAACATAAGAATGATTTCGTTTTAAATTGAGAAAAAAAATTCCTTTTTGTTCTCTATTAAAATCTGTCATTATTTTCCTCTATATCAACGAAAATTCCCCATATACATGTATATACATATATAAACGACAAACAGACATTTCACTTGCTTTTAATGCAATGTTAATACGCTTAACGAAGTAGGTAAGTAAAAGAGAAGAAAGGAAACCAATAGCACAGTTCTTATTTTTTTTTTTTTGGAAGTAGGAATTAGTGAGAGGAGTCTATAAATGTAGTGGATGGCTAGGGGGTCATGGATTCAGCACATGGAGATTTATTCAAGAATACAACAAGCATTTACAGTAAGCTATGAGATCAAATCAACACATTCCTGGTAGGTGACAAATGTTAACATCTACAAAGCCTGATATTTAAATATGCTAGGCATGGACCATAAATTAAAGTTCATTATGTGAAGAAGTATTTGGTTAAAAAATATTTAAGAACCTGTGGAACAAGAACATCATTTATTCCTTGATAATCATTTATTCCTTGATAATCACTTTCAATTTAGTATTCTATTTATAAAGAAATACTTTCAGTTAACACTGTATGTTTCACATATTCAGCCATTTCTAGGAGAAATGTTTTTGGTTGCCAATAACTCAATCTCTAAATATCATTTCTGTAGTTCAGGTTTTAGAAAAATAAATTATTCTGATTACAGGAAAACTAATGGAAATGATTCTTCTCTTTTACTTTGAGGAAGTAATAAAACAGAATTTTATGAGTATTATAGAGTGATGTCTGACTGTAAAAGCCATGTCACTTATACCAACATTTCCTTGTGGCCTTCCCCATCTTAAAGAGAGTCCTCCTTTGTCTGTCGATTCTGAGTCTCTTCTGTCCTTACATCTAAAGGAGACATTCTTATACTTCCTTCTAGAACAATATTTGTTACATCATCCCTCCTGACCCAATAATTAGAATAAAATTCTCTCTCTACGGTTTTTTTCCTTCAAATCTAGGAAAATGGAGAGGTAATATGAAAGTGACTTTAATTATAATAAGTTCTAAGTGTTGGCCTCTTACGTATATATATATATATATTATACATTTCTCTCATCCCCATCAAAGAAAACATGTACAATGGAAAGAAAATGCTGTCAATCCAAAATCTGTGGCATCCTCTGTACCTCCTAGAAAAGACACTAACATTTTACTTGCACATACGTGAAATTTTTTTTATTACATTTACCTCTATCAATAGAGTAACAAAAACTAAAAATATATCTATCAACCCATAGTTAATTGCAGAACAAACAAAAGCAAACTTTAGGATGGTACTGACCTGGTCATAATTGTTTAACAACCTTCCTGTACCATCCTCCACCGAGTCCTTGTGTGGCCAAAGTACGGGGGAAGGGGACTCTCCTTCCCCGGAGGTGACCCCCTCCTAGCACTGCGGGGGCTCACCCACTGTAGCCCTGGGTTTACCAGCCTTCAGCGGGAAGGATGCTTCTTTCTTTGCCAGCTATCACTTTAGGGTTTTAGCCTCAGCAGCAGTTCTCATCTCTGAGTCGAATTACAGTGAAATCCAACCCTTTATTTCTTCGGGGAAGATGCAGAGGTTGGGGGTTTGGAGGGCAACATGACCCCCAGGGTGACCCTCAGTGGTAATTCCTCACTGGCTCCAGATGGCCCATGCTCAGCTCCATCACACTGGGCCACTTGGACCAACCAGCATCAGAAAAAGAAAGCAAAGACAGCAGTGACATTCACGAGGGGCCTGGCTCATGGCTCGTGCAAAAAAGTCTCCAGCAACGGAGGCCAGGCGTTTCTCATACCAGCAAAGCCTCACAGCACAGATATACAACTTCTCTGTGGATGTTGTTACCAAATCACTGGAAATGGATTTTTGTTAATAAAAAGAGGATGGGCAGTTACATATACAAATAGATAGAGATCACACGTAAAAGTGCTATTTTCTTTAGACACAAAAAATACAATGAATCATAAGATGCCATGTTATGTCCACCAGAAACAGTGAAAGATTTAATAAGTTCTAACATTCACTGCTGGCCGGAGTTGGTGAAATCAGTACATTTGCCACTGTGGGAAGCTTTGCAAATGGTATGACTGTTTCAGAAAGCAATACGACAATACCATATAACAAGACCCAAGGAGAGGTTCTGCCAGTTCACCCATGTTTTTTTTTCTCCTAGGAATTTACCTGCAGAAATAACGTGGCACAAACAAAAAGACACACTCCTGAGTTATGACACTGTGCCCTGCAGAGTCACCTACAACAGCAGAGGGAAGTCAGGGAATTAGGGAGTGGCTTATAGCAAAGGGAATCCTGGGTGCCCAGCACTGACTGGTGCCTGATTTATGTCATTTAATTTAACGTTAAGTGTTATTTAACTCAGCGCTATGAGTAGGTGTCATGGCTGCCACTTTACAGATGAGGGAGGCCAAGATGAAGACATTGTTCACACTGATACAGCTGGCTGGTAGCAGAGGAAAGAGTGGAAGCAGGTCTTCTGGACCCCAGAAGCCATAGAATTTCCACTACTCTGCTTTTCAACTTAATATCTGTTATGGACTGCATGTTTGTGTACCCCCAAAATTCATATGTTTTAACCCTAATCCCCAGTTAAGGGATTAGAAGATGCCCGTCTGCAAACCAGGAATTGGGCCCTCCCTGAAAACGGAATCTGCCAGCTTGATCTGGGACTTCCCAGCCTCCAGAACTGTGAGAAAGAAATGTCTGTTGTTTAAGCCTCCCAGTCTGTGGCAATTTGTTATAGCAGCCTGGGCTGACTTAAATAATTCCTTAGGGCACTTCAGAATGAGGAACTACTATGCAGCCATTAAAATTGATAATAATGAAGACTAAGGAGAAGTATGAAAAATACTTGTATAAAATTAAGCTAAAAGAGAGGCTGGCCCAGTGGTGTAGTAGTTAAGTTCGCGCTCCGCTTTGGCTGCCTGGGGTTCACAGGTTCGGATCCCCAGTGCGGACCTACATACCGCTTATCAAGCCACACTGTGGCAGGCATCCCACATATAAAGTAGAGGAAGATGGGCACGGATGTTAGCCCAGGGCCAATCTTCCTCAGCACCCCCAAAAAAATTAAGCTAAAAGAGCAGAATATGGGGCACAGACTGTGAAACACCATGGAAAGAATACATAACATAGAACACTGGTTGGCATCATTTGAAAATATGCCAAGTGAAAGAATTTATTCCAGGTTGGCAGATTACGTGTGATTAAAACGCTATGAAAAAAAGGTTTTTAATGAGTAAAGTCTATTATTTTTGTTTGAAAATTTAGTCTGCCTGTCTCTCTCTCTGTTTAGAAAAAAGACCTGAAGAACACACGTAAATGATAGCAGCAGTTGCCTTCAGAAGGTGAAATGACTCGAGTTTTTTTAATTTGTGTTTTTCTGTGTTTTCCAATATCTTTTTTTCTCACCAAGCTTGTATTGATTTTAAAATTAAGAAAAAAAATAAAAGAGGAAGTGTATCCAGGACAAAATTGACTACCTTCAACCTGACTTAGTGAATTAGTTCTTTGACGGTATTATCTAAACTGAAGCAACCCTTTCCTCTTGGATATACCAAGTCCTGACTCAGTTGTTCTAGAAAAAAGACAGAGAACAAGAAAATCTCCTGGGACAATAATTGGCAAAGGTGTCCCAGAGTTTAAAAGATAAAATAAAATGGTCTATGGTGATATTTAGCATATCATTAATTGGTGCCATTTATTGAGTACTGCCAGATGCTACAAGAAATGTCCTGCATACATCCGCCTTCCTCCCAACACCCAGGCAAGGTAGAGGTTCTTGGCACCACTTTCCACGAGGTGCCCAGCACTCTGAGTGGTTAGAGAATCTGCCCCTACCCAGCTCTCAACAGCGAGCTGGGACTTGGACCCCCAGCACCTGCCCTCAAAGCCCAACCCCCCACTACCCAGGCTGTGCACTCCCAAACAAATGTGGGACACTTATTCGGAACATAACGTGCTTGGCAAACACGTGGGAACTAAAAGGTGGGATGATCCTGTCTCATTAGGCGGAAAAACCAGAGAGGAAATGGAAACCAATTCCTCCACGAATTTCCTGCAGCAGCAGCAGAGAAGCACAGAAATACAGAGATACAAAGATGAGTTCTTTCCTAGTTCTTCTTCCAAAAATACATTTATTTATTGCTCATTCATTCTACAAATATTTAATACCTAGTATGTGCTGAGCTAGATCCTGGGGACACAGCTTGATGAGCTGGGCAGGAAGTGCCAGAGGGTGGTGCTACAGTCTTCCCAGATTTTACTTTCAAATATCTGCAACAGAAACCATGCTCAAGAGACAGGATGGTAAACAGACCAACACTAACCTGGTAAAGAAAGAAGAACCACCCTTCTGGGGAACTAAAAATCACAGAACTAAGCCAGTTCGTTTATTTAATACTCACTTACATAATAAAAAATGGTACGATCTGAAGATATAGAAATCAGTCATACTCTGATCTTTGGGGAGATGACTGTGGTTATAAACGCTGAGAAGTAGGCCACCCTCTGTCACAGCAATCCAGCTTCTAGGGAACTGACTCCAAGGGAATAATTCTATACACTTAAAAAGTCATGCCAAAAAAAAACAAAAGCAATATGCACAAAGATGCTGACTGCAGTATTGTTTAGTTCAGCAAAGAATGGTGGGGATGACGATTATCAAATGCATTAAAATGCTTATCATGTTGAGCACATGGAGGGATACTGCACACGGAAAACTGACAAGAAGGAAAGACCCCAAAATGATAACATCAGTTTTTTCTTATGCAGTGGAATTTGAAGTGATCTTCCCCCTTTCCTCTATTTTCCAGTTATTTCTCCATTACTGCTACGATGGAAAACAGTTTTTTAAAATATGCTTTTCAGGCTAACAAAGTAAAATTTCTAACTGAATCCAACTTCCTCTCGGCAAAAATGGGCACAAGGAAAGGAAGAAAATATCTCGATCCAGAGGGAAATTGAGGATAAGGCACCAAGATTTTTCCAGTAGTGTCTTTTACCAAGAACGTGAACTGTGCTAAAACACGTGGTTACAGAAATAGAACTGTACTCAGATGACGAGTTTGGGTTCAAGTCCTAGCTCTACCGCTTAACAGCCGCATGGTCTTGGCAAGTATTTAAGATGTCTTGTCATCTTGTAAAAATAAAACAAAACCACGTCACATATAAAAAATACTGCAAAATGCATGATAAAAAAAAGGACCAGCACACGAATGGGGGTTATTTCCAGGGGGCCTGTCGCCTCCCTCTCCACTCCAGGCACCTCTGAGGCAGCTACACTGCACTCTCATCCCCTCCATGGAACCCAGGCTCCCTCAGCCTTCACTCCAGTGTCTCTCCTATCTAGAAGGAGCCCCCACCCATTCCCTGCTTATCAAGATTCTCCTCCTCCTTCCAGGCCCCGCACAGATGCTACTCTGCAGGGAGGACTCGAGGAACTTTCCATGGGCTCCCTTCTTCTTCCTCTGCCTGCACCTGGCCTGACTGGGACCACCCACCTTGTGAGGTGTCTGTCTGCCTCTTTTCTCCCAGTGGTGCCTGCAGGCTGGGCCCCACTTACTTAGCATCATGTATGCCTACACTGTGCCAGCCACACAGCAGGTGCTTGTTAAAAGCTTCTTGAATTCAATTTGTTGAACCTCCAGAGCTCTCTGTGTATCAGTAAGAGGTTCACCTAGAACCTTGCCCATTTGCTGTATCGCTCAGAATGGCCAGAGGGGCACAGAATTCTTCTGGTAAAAGAGGAGACAGATGCCCTCTTCAGGCCCTTCTGGATTTTTCTTTCCATGAATGGCTTCATTTTGGCCACGTGACCCCGCCCCCACCCCACCAGCTCTAGAATCTGGCTGCTTCAGCACAACAGGGGTAGGGTTCATGTCAGGTCAAAGTTTATACTGTTTCAAGATAATACTCTGGGGCTTTCCAATTCATAAAAGTATCCCAGGACTTAGTCATATGCACAGCCAGGGAAGGAGCCCCCAGAGCACAGACAGCCATGGAGAGGAGCAGAGGGGTGATAGCCATGTCACTCTTCTTTTGCATCCAGCTGGGCATGCATGTTTACATCGCCCCTTGTGCCTCCTCGTGGTGATGGCAGCACCTACCTTAGAGGGGTGGTTGTGAGGTTCAAATGAATGGAAGCATGGGAAGTGCTCAGAAGTCCATCTGATCCCTAGTGGGCTCTAGATAAATGCCAGCTCTCGTTGTTATTTAAAATTAAGTTAGAAATTTGGCCCATGTCTGAAAACTGTGAAGTCTGGAGTTCTCATCTTACTCCTCCAGCATCTGAGATAAATCATGTCAATTCAAATGGACAAGCTGGTGGTTTCTGAATCTTATTTACTGAGCTTTGGGTCAGATGTGAGTGGACGCCAAATAGTGGGAAACAAGGGGATTGCCCTCGCTGGGCTTGCAGGGGAACAGAGGGACAGATGCATCCAACATGCCTGGGCATCACCTCCAGACAGGACGGTATATGCCAGTGGACACAGCCAGGCCCTTGCACGCTGCCCAGCACACAGCCGAAGCTCCATAAACATTCAGTATAAATGCTACTGGCCAAAATGAAGAGCCCCAGTTGTTTACTCTGATGGTGCCCTTATCTAAAAACGCTGCTGAATGAGATCAGCCAAGGTTCAAATGAGAGGGCTTAGAGTTCATTTTGGTTAATAGATCGTCTTAAAAAATTGTCTTAGTCCATTTGGGTTGCCATAACAAAATACCACAGACTGGGTGGCTTACAAACAACAGAAATTTATTTCTCACAGCTCTGGAGGCTGAAAGTCCGAGATCAGGGTCCCAGCACGGTCAGGTGGCTGACTTCTTGTATCCTCACATGGCAGAAGGGGCTAGGGAGCTTTGTGGGATCTCTTCTGTAAACACTCACTCCATTCCTGAGGGCTCCATCCTCATGACCTAATCACCTCCCAAAGGCCCCACCTCCTAATACCATCACCTTACGGGTTACAATTCAACATACGAATTTTGGCAGGACACAAACATTCAGACCATGGCAAAGATCTCGCTTAAAAGCATGGGGAAATGCCCAGTAATATTCCCAACTAGGAGGTAAGCTTATAGTCAATGTAGTTTTAAATCCTGGAGACAGTGTTCGGGGTTAATTGTCTGGTTAATCACTATAAAATCCTTGATGGGAACGTTTACTGGGATAAAAACTGGATGTAACCAAAACCAGACAAGCAATTTGATACTTTCTCCAGAGAAAGGTGCTAGGACTGGATGCTGTCCCCTCTCAAAGGAGAGGGCACCCAGGACAGGAGTCAGGTTTAGCAAGGACATCTTCCAAAGAAGAGCATGCTAAATGGTGTACGTACAATTGGGCAGCCACATGGGAAAGATATGGTCAGATCCATTCCTCACTGATCCACCAGGATAATTCCAAATGGATCAGAGACATGAAAGTAAAAAAAATGAAACTACATAAGCGTTAGAAGAAAACATGGGTGAATTCTTTTTTTTTTTAATTTTTTTATTGCAGTAACATTGGCTTATAACATTGTATAAATTTCAGGTGTACATCATTATACTTCTATTTCTGCATAGATTATACCATGTTCTCATGTTCACCACCCAAATACTAATTACAACCCATCACCACACACATGTGCCTAATTATCCCTTTCACTCTCCTCCCTTCCCCATTCTCCTCTGGTAACCACCAATCCAATCTCTGTCTCTATGTGTTTGTTTGTTGTTATTATCTACTACTTAATGAGTGAGATCATACGGTATTTGACCTTCTCCCTCTGACTTATTTCACTTTGCATAATACCCTCAATGTCCACCCATGTTGTCACAAACGGCTGGATTTCATCATTCCTTATGGCTGAGTAGTATTCCATTGTGTATATATACCATGTCTTCTTTATCCATTCGTCCCTTGATGGGCACTTAGGTTGCTTCCAAGTCTTGGCTATTGTGAATAACACTGCAATGAACACAGGGGTGCATGTATCTTTACGCACTGGTGTTTTCAAGTTCTTTGGATAAATACCCAGCAGTGGAATAGCTGGATCATATGGTAGTTCTAGCCTTAATTTTTTGAGGAATCCCCATACTGTTTGCCACAGTGGCTGCACCACTTTGCACTCCCACCAGCAGTGTATGAGAGTTCCCTTCTCTCCACATCCTCTCCAACACTTGTTGTTTCCTGTCTTGTTAATTATAGCCATTCTGACGGGCGTGAGGTGGCATCTCATTGTAGTTTTGATTTGCCTTTCCCTAATAGTTAATGATGTGGAACATCTTTTCATGTGTCTGTTGGCCATCTGTATATCTTCTTTGGAGAAATGTCTGTTCAGGTCTTTTACCCATTTTTTAATTGGGTTGTTAGTTTTTCTATTGTTGAGATGCATCAGTTCTTCATATATTTTGGAGATTAAGCCCTTATCAGATGTATGGTTTGCAGATATCTTCTCCCAATTGTTAGGTTGTCTTTTCGTTTTGTTGATGGTTTCCTTTGCTGTGCAGAAGATTTTAGTTTGATGTAGTCCCATTTGTTTATTTTTTCTATTGTTTTTCTTGCCCAGTCAGACATGGTGCTTGAAAATATGTTGCTAAGACCGATGTCGAAGAGCGAAGAGCGTACTGCCTATGTTTTCTTCTAGAAGTTTCATAGTTTCAGGTCTTACATTCAAGTCTTTAATCCATTTTGAGTTAATTTTTGTGTGTGGTGTAAGGTAAGGGTCTACTTTCATTTTTTTGCATGTGGCTGTCCAGTTTTCCCAACACCATTTGTTGAAGAGACTTTCTTTTCTCCATTGTATGTTCTTGGCTCCTTTGTCGAAGATTAGCTGTCCATAGATGTGTGGGTTTATTTCTGGGCTTTCGATTCTATTCCATTGATCTGTGTGTCTGTTTTTGTGCCAGTACCATGCTGTTTTGGTTACTACAGCTTTGTAGTATATTTTGAAATCAGGGAGTGTGATACCTCCAGCTTTGTTCTTTTTTCTCAGGATTCCTTTAGCTATTCGGGGTCTTTTGTTGTTCCATATAAATTTTAGGATTCTTTGTTCTATTTCTGTGAAAAATGTTGTTGGAACTTTGATAGGGACTGCATTGAATCTATAGATTGCTTTAGGAAGTATGGACGTCTTAACTATGTTAATTCTTCTAATCCAAGAGCACGGAATACCTTTCCATTTCTTTGTGTCTTCTTCAATTTCTTTCAGCAATGTTTTATAGTTTTCAGCGTATAGATCTTTCACCTCTTTGGTTAAGTTTATTCCTAGGTATTTTATTCTTTTTGTTGCAATTGTAAATGGGATTGTATTTTTAATTTCTCTTTCTGCTACTTTGTTGTTAGTGTATAGAAATGCAACTGATTTTTGTATGTTGATTTTGTATCCTGCAACTTTACCGTATTTGTTTATTACTTCTGAAAGTTTTTTTGGTGGATTCTTTAGGGTTTTCTACATATAAAATCATGTCATCTGCAAATAGTGAGAGTTTCACTTCTTCCTTTCCAATTTGGATCCTTTTTATTTCTTTTTCTTGCCTGATTGCTCTGGCTAGGACTTCCAATACTATGTTAAATAGGAGTGGTGAGAGTGGGCATCCTTGTCTGGTTCCTGTTCTTAGAGGGATAGCTTTCAGTTTTTCACCATTGAGGATGATATTAGCTGTGGGTTTGTCATATATGGCCTTTATTATGTTGAGGTACTTTCCTTCTATACCCATTTTATTCAGAGTTTTTATCATAAATGGATGCTGTATCTTGTCAAATGCTTTCTCTGCATCTATTGAGATGATCATGTGATTTTTATTCTTCATTTTATTAATGTGGTGTATTATCTTGATTGATTTGTGAATGTTGAACCATCCCTGCATACCTAGAATAAATCCCACTTGATCATGGTGTGTAATCTTTTTAATGTATGGTTGTATGCGATTTGCTAGTATTTTGTTCAGGGTTTTTGCATCAATGTTCATCAGTGATATTGGCCTGTAACTTTCTTTTTTGTGTTGTCTTTGTCTGGTTTTGGTATCAGGGTAATGTCGGCTTCGTAGAATGAGTTAGGGAGCTTCACCCCCTCTCAATTTTTGGAAGAGTTTGAGAAGGATAGGTACTAAGTCTTCTTGAAATGTTTGGTAGAATGCACCAGGGAAGGCGTCTGGTCCTGGACTTTTATTTTGGGGGAGGTTTTTGATTACTGTTTCCATCTCCTTACTGGTGATTGGTCTATTCAAATTCTCTATTTCTTCTTGATCCAGTTTGGGAAGGTTGTATGATTCTAAGAATTTATCCATTTCTTCAAGATTGTTGAATTTGTTGGCATGTAGCTTTTCATAGTATTCTCTTATAATTTTTTGTATTTCTGAGGTGTCCATTGTAATTTCTCCTCTTTCATTTCTGATTTTACTTATTTGTGCCTTCTCTCTTTTTTTTCTTGGTGAGTCTAGCTAAAGGTTTGCCAATTTTGTTTATCTTTTCAAAGAACCAGCTCTTGGTTTTATTAATTTTTTCTATTTTTTTTTTTAGTCTCTACTTCATTTATTTCTGCTCTGATTTTTATTATTTCCCTTCTTCTACTGATTTTGGGCTTTGTTTGTTCTTCTTTTTCCAGTTCCTTTAGGTGCATTGTTAGATTGTTTATTTGAGATTTTTCTTGTTTGTTGAGATAGGCCTGTATTGCTATAAACTTCCCTCTTAGAACCGCTTTTGCCATATCCCATAAATTCTGGCATGTCGTATTTTCATTTTCATTTGTCTCCAGGTATTTTTTGATTTCTCCTTTGATTTCTTCATTGACCCAGTCGCTGTTCAGTAGCATTTTGTTTAATCTCCACATATTTGTGGCTTTTCTGAATTTCTTACTATAGTTGATTTCTAGTTTCATACCGTTGAAAAGATGCTTTCATGCCAGTCAGAAAAGATGCTTGGTATTATTTCAATCTTCTTAAATTTATGGAGACTTGTTTTGTGGCCTAATATGTGATCAATCCTGGAGAATGTTCCATGTGCATTTGAAAAGAACGTGTATTCTTTGGTTTTTGGATGGAATGGTCTGTATGTATCTACTAGGTCCATCTGTTCTAGTGTGTCATTTAAGGCCAATGTTTCCTTATTGATCTTCTGTTTGAATGATCTATCCATGGCTGTAAGTGGAGTGTTAAAGTCCCCTACTATTATTGTGTTACTGTCTATTTCTCTTTTTATGTCTGCTAATAATTGCTTTATATATTTAGGTGCTCCTACGTTGGGTGCATAGATATTTACAAGTGTTATATCCTCTTGTTCGATTGTTCCCTTGATCATTATGTAATGCCCTTCTTTGTCTCTTTTTACAGTTTTTGTTTTAAAGTCTATTTTGTCTGATATGAGTATTGCTACCCCAGCTTTCTTTTCATGGCCATTTGTGTGGAGTATGTTTTTCCATCCCTACACTTTCAGTTTGTGAGTGTCTTTAGGTCTGAAGTGTGTCTCTTGTATGCAGCATATATATGGGTCTTATTTTTTTTATCCAATCAGACACCTTATGCCTTTTAATTGGAGCATTTAGTCCACTGACGTTTAAAGTAGCTATTGATAAGTATGTACTTACTGCCATTTCTTAACTTTTTTTTTTCTCAGTGTTTTAGTAGTCATCCTCTGTTCCTTTCTTCTTCTCTTGTTCTCTTCCCTTGTGGTTTGATGGCTTTCTTTAGTATTATGTTTGGGTTCCTTTCTCTTATTTTTTTTGTGTATTTATTATAGGTTTCTGGTTTGTGATTACCATGTGGTCCATATACAGAATTGATGGTCTATTTAGTTTGACCTCTGTCTGAAAGCTCTACTCTTTAACCCCCCTCCTCCCACATTTTATGTTTTTGATATCATATCTAACCTCTTTTTTGTGCATTTGTATCCATTACCCTCTTATCATGGAAATAGATAATTTTTCCTATTTGTCGTCTTCTCTTTTCCCCTTAAATAAGTCCCTTTAGCATTTCTTGTAGTACTGGTTTCTTGGTGACAAACTCCTTTAATTTTTGCTTGTCTGGGAAACTTTTTATCTCTCCTTCCATTTTGAATGATAACCTTGCGGGGTAGAGTATTCTTGGCTGTAAGTTTTTTCCTTTTAGCACTTTAAATATATCGTGCCAATCTCTTCTAGCCTGTAAGGTTTCTGCTGAGAAGTCAGCTGATAGCCATATGGGGTTTCCTTTGTATGTAACTTGTCTTTCTCTTGTGGCTTTTAGGATTCTTTGTCTTTAATTCTGGACATTTTGATTATGATGTGTCTTGGTGTGGGCCTCTTTGGGTTTATCTTGTTTGGTGCTCTCTGTGCTTCCTGTACCTTGATGTCTGTTTCCTTCCTTAGGTTAGGGAAGTTTTCATCTATTATTTCTTCAAATAGATTCTCTGCCCCTTTGTCTCGCTCTTCTCCTTCTGGGACACCTATAACACAGATGTTAGTGAGCTTGATGTTGTCCCAGAGGTCCCTTAGACTGACCTCACTCTTTTTAATTCTTTTTTCTTTTACCTGTTCAGCTTGGGTAATTTCTTCTAGTCTTTCGTCCAGCTCACAGATCCGTTTTTCTGTATCCACTACTCTGCTTTTGAGTCTCTCTAGTGAATTTTTCATTTCTAGTATTGTATTCTTCATTTCTGATTGGTTCTTTTTTATATCTTCCATTTCTTTGTTGACATTCTCACTGAGTTCATCCATTCTTCTCCCAAGATCAGTGAGCATCCTTAACACTCTTTGTTTGAACTCTCTGTCGGGTAGGTTGCTCATTTCTGTTTCACTTAGTCCCTTTTCTGGGTTTTTGTCCTGTTCCCTTACTTGGAATGTATTCCTTTGCCTCCTCATTTTGCCTCTTTCCCTGTGCTTGTGTGTATGTATTAGGTAGGTCAGCTATGTCTCCTGCTCTTGGACAGGTGACCTTATATAAGTGATGCCTTAGGAGGCCTGCAGTGTGCTTCCCTCAGTTCTCAATGTTCCAGGGGTGACCCCTATGTGGGCTACATGTGTCCTTCTGTTGTGGCGTGTTTGCTCTCCCTGTAGGTGCCCAGGGAGGCTGAGTTATGCTCCTGGTCAGTTGTTGTAATGCTCCACTGCTTGTAGTTGTTGTGGGCCCTTCAGTCTCTTTATCGGATGTGGGGAGCCCCAGCACTGTTGGCTGCAAGTTCTAATAGCACATTTGTGTTGCAGTATTTCTTTTAAGTGAGTAGGCCCCCAGCGTGGCAGGTTGTTAGGCTCAGGGGCTTACAATTGCTATAAGCCTCCAGCCTTTAGGCCTCTTGTCAGATCTCTGAGGATTGCAGCTGGGTGGGGCTGGCCTCAGGCACAGGCATGGGAGCACCCAATTGTTTCAGGCTTTGGAAGATGGGGCAAACCCCCTATGTGGGTCTTTAAGAAGCACAAGTCTTCTGCAGTTGACAAGCCCCGCCGCCCACAGGTCCACATACACAGTCAACACAGTCCTGCCCCGTTGCACGCCCTGACCTCCTGAAGTGGACCCAGTCTGTCCACAGTGGGAGCCCCACACACTCCACCACCACCCCACACTCTCCACCTGCTCCTTATGCATGCCCTGCCCCACTGAAGTGGGCTCAGTCACCAGGCTGCAGAGAATCCAGTCACCAATCTATGCAGGCCCACAAGTTGCCTGAGGGCTTGTTGTTGGGTGCGGCCAGTCCCTAGGGTGGGCTGCCTGCCCTGGCTGAGCTGGATTAAATCGGTGCTCTAGTGGGTGGGGCAGACCCTAGGCTAGCAGGGAGTACTCCAAAGGTGTCTGTGTCAGCATGCCCACACCAGGCCACAACAATGGCCACAGCCAATGTCCCAATCCCTGGAGAGGTCTCATCTCTCACTGTGATGCACTCAGAGCCTATCATGTGAGTCTCTTTTCATCAAAGCACCGTGCACCTTTCTTTCTGGTGATTTTAGGTTGCTTTCTGAAGTGGGTGAATTTGTGCCTGGGCCCTTTAAGAGGCAGTTTTAATTTCTTTGTGAGCCAGCTTTTCTGGGGGTACTCCCCAATGTTTTAGTAGCAGGCAAAGTCAGATATTATGCCACTTGTCTCGATTGTGCTGGGTCCACAAAATGCCTACAGCGAGGGCGCTCCCCGGCTCAGGGCCCTCCTCCTCCAGGGAGGGTTGTGTACTTTTGGGCTGCTCCTGGGCAGCCGTGAGGCACTGCAGCTTGTGAAGGTGACATTTTTCTCTCCTGAGGGAATTTCTGCCTCTTCCACCTCAATTAGGATTGTCGTTTGTTGCAGGAGTTCCTCTTATCCAGTTTTCAGTTCTGTCTCAGGGGTAATTTTTCCACAAGTAATTGTAAATTCGCTGTGTCCGTGGGAGGAGGTGAGTTCAGAGTCTGCTTACACTGCCATCTTGACTTCTCTCCTGAATTCCTTTTTAATCTGGAAGAGTGTAACCCTCTTAACTGTGACTCAAACCCATTAACAATAAAAGATTTATAAATCTGACCACATTTAAAAAATAACAGCTTTACTGAAATATAATTTACTTATCAAAAAATTCACCATTTTAAAGCGTGCAATTCAATGGTTTTTAGTATATTCACAGAGTTGTGTAACAACCACCATTCCTCTAACTTTAAAACACTTTCATCATCCCCAAAAGACACTTTATATAAACGGAATCATACAATATGTGGCTTTCGTAACTGGTTCTTTCACTTAGCATGTTTTCAAGGTTCATCCTGTTGTGGCATGTTTCAGTACTTCATTCTTTGCTATTGCCAAATAATATTCCATTGTATGGATATACTACATTTGTTTATTCATTCATCAGTTAACGGATATTTGGATTTTTCCACTTTTTGGCTATTATAAATAATGCTACTATGATCATTTGTGTACAAGTTTTTTGTGAACATATTTTCAATTCTCTTGAGTATATATGTAGGAATGGAATTGCTAGGGAATATGGTAACTCTATGTTTAAAATTATGGGGAACCACCAAACCATTTTCCAAAGTGGCTGCATCATTTTACATTCCCACCCGCAACATATGAGGGTTCTAATTCTCCATATCTTGCCATCACTTGTTAGTATTCATCTTTTTTATGTTATTCTAGTGGTTATGAAGTAGTATTTCATTGCAGTTTTGATTTGCATTTCCCTAATGACTACTGATGTTGAGCATCTTTTCAGGTGCTTATTGATCATTTTTATATCTTCTTTGGAAAAATGCCTATTCAGATCCTTTTCTGTTTTTTTTTTTTTTTTTGTGAGGAAGATCAGCCCTGTGCTAACATCTGCCAATCCTTCTCTTTTTTTGCTGAGGAAGACTGGCCCTGGGCTAACATCCGTGCCCATCTTCCTCCACTTTATATGGGACGCCGCCACAGCGTGGCTTGCCAAGTGGTGCATCGGTGTGCACGCGGGATCCAAACAGGCGAACCCCGGGCTGCTGCAGCGGAGCATGCACACTTAACTGCTTGCGCCACCGGGCCGGCCCCTGGATCCTTTTCTCATTTTAAATCATTTTTTTAAAAATAATTTTATTTATTTATTTTTCCTCCAAAGCCCCAGTAGGTAGTTGTATGTCATAGTTGCACATCCTACTAGTTGCTGTATGTGGGATGTGGCCTCAGCATGGCCGGAGAAGCGGTGCGTCGGTGCACACCCGGGATCCGAACCCGGGCCGCCAGCAGTGGAGCGTGCGCACTTAACCACTACGCCACGGGGCCGGCACGTCCTTTTCTCATTTTAAAATTGAGTTATTTGCCTTTTTATTGTTGACTTATAAGAGTTCTTTATATAATCTGGATATGAGCCCTTTATGATATATGATTTGCAAATATTCTTCCATTCTGTGAGTTATCTTTTTACCTTCTTGATGATGTCCTTCAAGTAAAACAATTTTAATTTTGATGAAGTCTAATTTATCTATTTTTCCTTTGTCACTTGTGTTTTTGGTGTCAAATCCAAGAAACCATTGCCTAATCTAAGATCATGAAGATTTAATCCTATCTTTTTTTCTAAAAGTTTTATAATTTTATCTCTTACATTTAGGTCTATGATCCACCTTGAGTGATTTTTTTGCATACTGTGTAGGTAGAGATCCAACTTCATTCTTTTGCATGTGCATATCCAGTTTTCCCAGCACCATTTGTTGAAATGATCATTCTTTTCCCAGTGAATTGTATTAGCATCCTTGTCAAAAATCATCTGACCATAAATGTGTGGGTTTATTTCTGGACTCTTAATTCTATTCCATTGATCTATATGTCTATCCTTGTGCCAAGTCCACACTGTCTTGATTACTGTAGCTTTGTAGCACATTTTGAAATGAGGCAGTGTGAGTCCTTCAACTTGGTTCTTCTTTTTCAAGATTGTTTTGGCTATTCTGTCTCTTGCATTTCCATACGAATTTTAGGATCAGCTTGTCAACTTCTATGAAAATTTCAGTTGGAATTCTGATAGGGACTGCATCTGCAAATCAATTTTGGAAGTATTGCCATGTTAACGTTACTAAGTTCTTCCAACCCATGAACATAGGATGTTTTTCTATTTTTTTTAGGTCTTCTTTAACTTCTTTCAAAAATTTTTTGTAGTTTTCAATGTGTAAATCTTGTACTTCTTTTGTTACATTTATTCCCAATTGTTTTATTCTTTTTGACATTATTGCAAATGTAACTGTTTTCTTAATTTCATTTTCAGATTGTTCATTGAGAGTACATACAACTACAATTCATTTTTACATTTTTATCTTGTATTCTGAAAACTTGCTGAACTGATTCATTAGTCCTAATTCTCTTTTTGTGTGTGTGGATTCCTTAGGATATTCTATATACAATACTATGTCATCTGAAAATAGAGATAGTTTCCTTTCTTCTTTTCATTTCTTCCAATCTGGATGCCTTTTATTCTTTTTTTTTTTTTTTGTGAGGAAGATCAGCCCTGAGCTAACATCCATGCCAATCCTCCTCTTTTTGCTGAGGAAGACCGGCTCTGAGCTAACATCTATTGCCAATCCTCCTCCTTTTTTTCCCCAAAGCCCTAGTAGACAGTTGTATGTCATAGTTGCACATCCTTCTAGTTGCTGTATATGAGACGTGGCCTCAGCATGGCTGGAGAAGTGGTGCGTCGGTGCACGCCCGGGATCCGAACCCAGGCCGCCAGTAGCGGAGTGCATGCACTTAACCGCTAACCCACGGGGCCGGCCCAAGGATGCCTTTTATTCTTGTCTTATTGCCCTGGCTATAAGCTCCAATATAATGCTGAACAAAAAGTGGTGAGAGCCAACATCTTGTTTTGTTCTCAAAGATAAGAAGAAAACATTCAGTCTTTCATAATTGAATATGATGTTAGTTTTGGATTTTTAATAGATGCACTTTATCAGGTTGAGGAAGTTCCCTTCTACTACTAGTTTATTGAGTGTTTTTTATCATCAAAGGGTGTTGAATATTGTCAAATGCTTTTTCTGTGTCTGTTGCAATGATTTTTTTCTTCTTACTCTCTTAATATGATGTATTATGTCGGTTGATGTTAAACAACACTTGCAAACCAGGGATAAATTCCACTTGGTCGTAGTGTATAATCCTTTTTATACATTACTGAATTTTGTTTGCTAGTATTTTGTTGAAGATGTTTGCATGTATATTCATAAGAGTTATTGGCCTGTAGTTTTCTTTTCTTATGATATCTTTGTCTGGTTTTGGTTTCAGGGTAATAATGGCTTCATGGATTGAATTGAGGAGTCTTCCCTCTTCCTCTATTTTTTAGAAGAGTTTGTGAAGTTGATGTTAATTCTTCTTTAAATGTTTGGTAAAATTCACCTATGAAGCCATCTGGGCCTAGCTTTTCTTTGTGGGGAGTTTTTTTGATTACTAATTCAATCTCTCTACTTCTTATAAGTCTATTCAAATTTCCTATTCCTTCTTGAGTCAGTTTAGGTAGTTTTTGCCTTTCTAGGAATTTCTTCACTTTACCTAGGTTATAGAATTTGTTGGTGTACAACTGTTCATATAGTACACTATATGTACACTATAGTACTCTATAGTCTTTTTTATTTCTGTATGGTTGGTTGTGATGTCCCCCTTTCATTCACAGTCTTAGTAATTCGAGCCATATCTCTGATTTTTCTTGGTCATCCTAACTGAAAGTTTGTCGATATTGTTGATTTTTTCAAAGAACCAACTTTTGGTTTCATTGATTTTCTCTATTGTTTTTATACTCTCTATTTCATTTATTTCTGCTCTAATCTTTGTTGTTTCCTTCCTTCTGTTTGCTTTGGGTTTAGTCTAGTTTCTTAAGGTGGAAGGGTAGGTTATTGACTTGAGATCTTTCTTCTTTTTTAATATAGGCAGTTATAGCCATATATTTCCTGCTACACCCTGTTTTAGCTGTATGCTGTAAGTTTTAGTATGTTGGTGTTTTTCTTTTTATTCATCTCAAAGTATGCTCTAATTTCCCTTGCAATTTCTTCTTTAACCCACTGATTATTTACCAGTGTGTTGTTTAATTTCCACACATTTGTGAATTCTCCAAATTTCCTTCTGTTATTGATTTCTAATTTCATTCCATTGTAGTCAGAGAACATATTTTGTATGATTTCAATGCTTTTAAATTTATTGAGGCTTGTTTTATGCCCAAACATAAAATTTTAACACATAAGGAAAAAACCCCACAAATCTCTATGTGTCCCAAAACACACAAACAAGGTAAAAAGGCAAATGAAAAATTGGAAGAAAATATTTGCAACTTATATCACAAAGGGTTAATACAATAAAACAGGCATGCTTTTACATTGCTGGAGGGAATGCAAAATGGTGCAACCCCTTTGGAGGGGAATTTACCAATACCCAGCAAAATTACATCTGCATTTTCCCTCGTAACTAATACTCTGAATTTTATAAATTTATACTAAAGATAGGCTACCAAAAATGCAAAATGATGTCTACACAAGGCTATTCATTGCAGCATTATTGCAAGGGAAATGATCCAGATGTCCATCTAAACTGGCTAAATAAACAATGGGACATCCATACAACAGAGTCCTATGCATCGGTAAGAGGAAAGAGAAAGAGTTCTATATACTAAGGAGTCATCTCCTATTGTTCTGTGATTCTCAGGGCAGCCCCCATTATCTACCCTGGGGTGGGACACACAACATCCCAGCTCCCCTTGGCCCTGTGCGCCTAGAGCTGGGAAGACAGAGGCTGAGCTGAGGGCAAATGAGGAGCCTGAATTACACCCTCAACTGGCAGCTCTGGCATAGTGCAGTGGAGGCACTGTGGCACCCGAGCTTGGCTTGGCTCTAACCATAAACTGGCACTTGTTTGTGGAACAGGGAGAAGCCCACTCCCCTCCACCCTGCCACCATGCCCATGGGTCACACTGCCAAGGCTTCTCCTGATGCCTTCCATAATCTCCATGCATCTCTAAGTACTGATGGTGGGGAAAGAACCTGCAGTGGAAGTGTCCCACGGCCCCTGCCCCTCCTCCCAGGCAGAGTCCCAGTGCACCTTCCTGGTGGAGGGTGGGCAGGGCAGGTGTGCCGAGGGGCTGAGGTGTCTGTGCTGGAAAAGGCAGAAGTGGGGGCAGACAGACACACACACACCAAGACGGGCTGGCTTTGGGAGAAGTACCTGGGGCCTTTCTTGAGAGAATGAGATGACAGATTGAGGACAGAGACTGTATTTTGTGAGTTTCTGGGGAAGAGCTGGGCAAAGGAGTTCAGAGGCTTGGCTGTGTGCTCTCAGTGGAATTCCTCGTGGATGCCTTGTCAAGAAACTTTAGTAAAGATTTACGCTGCTTTTTGATTTTAAGATTCCAGGCTGGGGTTTCCTTTGAACACATCACTGTGCTGACAGAGCCCATGAAGTGGCTCACATTTCCCTGGATCTCACATAAATATTCAGTTCTCCTTCTCTTTTTTAAACACAAATGGATTATACTATAATTATGTTCTGCAACTTGCTTTTCCCATTTAAAAGTTATTCCGTATCGGCACATGGAGATCCAGCACATCCTTCTTCATGGTAGCTCTTGGTCCACACTGATGGACAGTTAGGGCATTTCCAGTTCTTTGTAATTCCCTTCA
The DNA here is from genome assembly GCF_020826845.1 of Diceros bicornis minor. NCBI lineage: Eukaryota > Metazoa > Chordata > Mammalia > Perissodactyla > Rhinocerotidae > Diceros > Diceros bicornis. The sequence goes on from NC_080744.1 coordinate 80,677,556, forward strand.
ATGCTGCAATGAACATCCTCTATGTGCATATCTCCTCAACTGTGAACTACATCTCCAGGTTAATTTCCTAGCAGTGGAAGGAACAGAGGATACATTCAGCCTTAATTTTTGTAAAGATTGCCAATTTGCTTTTCCAAAAGTTGCACCACTTATATCAACTCACTTTTAGTTAAAAATAAAATATGAAAAATGGAGCAAAAATTATATCTTTGCTATATAAAATAATATCAAACTTTCGGATTTTTTCCAATCTTAAAAGCAAAATAACATATCTCATTATTGGTTTTGGTTTGTGTTTCTTTCCATACGAATGACATTCAGCATATTTTCATATATTTATCAATTATTTCTATCTTCTTCAATGAACTAAACTCTCTAATTCTATTTTTTGGTTCATTTGAAAATTGGAAGGTTTTTTTCTCATGGATTTGCAAGTGCTCTTTGCAGATGAAGGAAGTTAGCTCTTTGTGGTATGTTGAAAACAGTTTTTACTGGTTTGTTTTTCTCTCTCTTGAGAGAGGCTTTGCTGCAGAATGGTTCTAATTGTCATGTAGTCACATTTATTAATCTTCTCCTCCATGTTACCTCAGTTTTGTGCTTTGCTTAGAAAAAGGTCCTTCCTCATCCCAAAATTATTTTAATTTCTCCTTTTCCTAGACTTTAATGTTGTTAATTTTTATGTTTAAATATTTGATTCATCTGAAATTGATTTTGGGGTGGAAGCGAGAAAGTGATACGTTATTTCTATCCTATTACCAAATAAACTTTCTTTTCTGGACTAATTTGAAATCCTAAATAGTAAAGCATAATTGATGTGCATTTTGTCCTATTTTCTAATTGCTACTCTGTTCCACTGCTTTCTTTCTCCTTCTCTGTCTAGTCTTCAACCCCTTTTGTTACTGTGGTGTTGGAATAAATTCTAACATATGATAGAACCAATCTCCCTTCCTCTCAACCCACCTCCTCCCCATTTGAATTGTCTTGGCTATTCTCTTACGTTTGTTTATTTTTCTAGAGTAACATTTATTATTCTTTGTTCATGTTCCAAAAAGAAATCCTGTTTGTATTTTAATTGCTATTGCACTGAATTATAGAATTAACTTGTGGAAAACTGACATATTTACAATGTTGTCTTCCTACACAAGGGGACAATATGTCATTTTATTTACTCAAATATTCTTTATGTCCAAGGTTTAAAGTTTTATTCAGATGGGCCCTGTATATTTATCATTATTTCTGCTGGATATTTTATACTTACATTTTATTAATTCAATAATTAAGTAAGAACAAAAACATTTCCCCTTATAGTCCCTTGGACGTTCAACGTTTTCATTTCAGTTTTCTGAGTTCTTAAGTGGATTGCGATAGGGCATCTAATTATGTGTTAACATCCACTAGACATGATGCCAGCAGGAAGAGCTCCTAGAAATTGATAAGTAAAGATCAAAGAGCTCCTAGAGATTGATAAGCAAACGGTATGAAGAGAGAGTTCAAAAAAAGCAAATACAACCAGCTTTTACACATGCAAAAACATGCTGAGGCTCACTTGTCATAACAGAAATGCATATAAAACTATACTGATATACCCTTTTTTCACATATGAGGTTAGGAAAAACCAAAAGTTTGATAACAAACACTGTTGTCAGGCCTTTCGGGAAATAGGCAAGCACACACATTGTGGGAGATGGGAGTAAACAGGAAAAACTCCCATGGAGGCAATTTGGCAATATCTGGCAGATTTTTAGATGCATATGCTCTTGACCCATCACTTTGGGAATTTATTGTATAGGTACACTTGTATACGTGCGGAAAGATATCATAGCATTATTTGTTATAGTAAAATACTAGGAACAGCCCAAATGGCCATTAGGAGGAGACTGCTTACATAAACTGAAGGACATCTATACAATAGAATACTAGGCAGTTGTCAAAAAGAACACTGATAATGATGATGGTGGTGATGATGATGATGATGGTGGTGGTGATGATGATGATGATGGTGGTGGTGGTGATGATGATGGTGGTGGTGATGATGATGATGGTGGTGGTGATGATGATGATAATGATGATGATGATGATGGTGGTGGTGGTGGTGGTGGTGATGATGATGGTGGTGGTGGTGGTGGTGATGATGATGATGGTGGTGGTAGTGATGGTGACTGATGATGATCATGGTGATAGCTTTTATGTACCAACGTGTGACAGAAACAGGCAAAGTACAGAACAGTGTGTGTGATCAGCTACATTTTGTATAAAAGACGGAACAATAAGAATCTATATTTGTTTTGCTTGTATACATATAAATAAATTCTGGAAGGATGTAAGAATCTAAGAATTGTAGATTGATACTCATGGTTTTTGAACTGCGTGATTGTATTAAAACAATTACAGTTTTAAATCTTGGCAAGGAAAACATATGAGGTCATTTGCTCTTCCTTTTCCTCTGCATGGCTTCAGGCAGCGATACACACCCTGAAGTTCAAACAACAAAAATTGACTCCAGCTGATTCGCCTCAATACTGGGACTGCCATCTGCCTTCCAAATCCAAAAGCAGGCACATAAAAGGAAGCAAAAAGGCCAGGATCGGGGGTCCTCTGTAGCTTGCAGAGATGTAAGTTGATGTGTTTAATGCATGGATTTGAGGGAAACCCAAAGGGTGATGACAGTGTGGCCTCTGAGAGGTGAAGAGCAAATGCCACAAATGCTTCCGCTTAAAAGATAATGCTTCACAGAAGTGAACGCCTCCCCGCCCCTTTGACCTAAGACAAAAACTCCGAGATCTTCAGTCTGAGCAGCAGTTAACATTCCTGGGAGCTGCACTCCTCTGCGGCTGGGTTTTTAGTGTGTGGCTGAGTTGGACACACGCTGCTCTGTGGTTGTCACATTCACAGCTATTTTTCCTGTATGGAATCTGCCCACTTGCGTAGCACAAACTTCTTCAGTATAGTACAAACCCTGGCTGGACAAGAACATGGCTCTTTGTTTTAATGAGTGATAGTCTGATTATTAAGCGAGGAGCTCCACGATTCCTCAGTAACCGCAAACATCCCAAGAATGCCTGGGCTCTGCTACCATGGCACCTTGCCCACGGAAACCTGACTCACACATCCCTGCACGATTTCCCTATGACCCATGCTCAGGGCACTCCCTATGGACAGCTTGTGGCTGAACATTTAAAACATATTCATGAATATTAGAACTTCAAGCTTTACTGGGAGTTTTCTTTTATGTGACAAAGATTTTTCTAATTTGGCAAAAAAAAAATGCATTTTGAAGATGAGGCAAGGAAAGATTTTGACTTTAATGAAAATATTTTCATTTAAAACTTTAATTAAACAGTTTTAATTAAAACAATTTTGGTGATTAGATGTGGGGTCATTACATTGCAGCTATACACACATTTGAAAATGACAATTGGCCATGTTTTGAATTCTGTGCTTTCAATGGCTTAGAGCCAAATAAATCAAAGACCTCCCCCCAGTTTTAAGGACTTTCTCATTTTTATCATTGTAATATTATTCACATTCACCAACAGAAATAGAGTCCAGGTGAGGCTACATACTTTCCCAACACGGAAAGAGAAAGAAATCTACATTTATGGAGAGACTGCTTAGCACACACACTTGGCATAGTGCTAAGCATTCTGCAAACAGATTCTAACCACGCCTGTATTACAGATAAGGACTGAGGTGCAGAGAGACCAAGATATGAACTGAGCTCCTTCTGATTGCAAAATCTACATTCTTGACACTCACTCAGTTTTTTCTGCAAACTGAACACCTCAGAGATGCTGAAAGACAGGATCAAGACAGCAGACCGAGCCCTGGCTGGAGGCACCACCTCCTGGCCCAACTCCTTAGAAATTATTAAAAGTATATTAAAAAAAATACCGACAAGCCATATTAGCACAGGAAAACAAGGAGACCTAACAGGGCCAGAAACGATGGCGCATGAGGTGGGGAAAGCTCAGGAGTACTCCAGGGCTGCCTGGGGTGCATATGGGAAGCAGGAGGGCCCCCAAGGCCACCAGCAGGTGACTGAGGGGAGGGGGGAACCACAGTGAGCCCACCTGCAGCCGTTGCTAGGCAGTGGGGGCCAAGGGCTCTGCCTCTTGTGTGCTAAAGAGGAAGTGTGGAACCTCAGGTGCTGGGTGACACCCAGGAGGCACATGGAGCCATTCACTCAGAAGACACTCTCCAGGTGCACCCCCAGGGCAGCCGGTTGCAGTCGCCCTGCCCTCTTCTTGTAGGCTGAAGTGATTAAACTCGCGTTCACAGACCACTATGGGGAATCCCAAACAAAGATCAACATTCAGCCACACACCCACAAACATTTGAGGAAGGTCAACACCACAAAGGAGAAGCACCCAACTCTACCAACCAAGCCAACAAGTTGGGCAGGCTGCAGATTGGCAGGAAGAGACCCCTCCCCACCTCCCACCTCTACACACGGAAAGTAAAGCTAAATTAAGTTCCCTGCTTATGTAGCCAAGGACCCAGCACCACTGGAAGCACACTGTCCACCAGGGCAGGAGAAGATGTGGTATGTCTCGCTGCAGCTCTCCTTGGGCCTCAGAGTCCCCAAGGGGAACTGAGCAGCTGATTGTGACAATGCCTGTGCAAGGCAGGGTCTTGCCAGATCTGAGAGCCTGCATTTCTTGCTCCACCCTTACATTACTGCTCAGGGAGGAAACCCACATAAATAACCCAGGCACTAAGATAAGGGAGAGTGGGCAAACTTTGGACTCTCTCGGTTCACAATTAAACTTGATATCAGCAACCACCACCCTCATCTGGCAGGAAAAGACTAAGTCAGTCCCTGAGCTTCTCTAAGCAGAATCTTAGAGCTCTGGCTTTCCAGCATATCAGGGGCCCATCTCCACCCAGAACCGGTGTTTGTAAAGCAAGAACAAGACCTCAGAATAAATATGAATGACATCTTGGAGAGATACAGGAGGACACACCATCCATAAACAAGAATTGACTAAATGGCTCGGAAATTAAAACTAGAAGAATTGAACTATAAAACACGGTAAATAGACAGTAAAGCAGAATGGACAGGACTGGAGGACAAATCAGTAATCTGGAAGACCAAGCAGAAGGTGCAGCCCAGGACACAAAGAGGTTGAAAGTACAGATAAAAAATTAAGAGACATGGAAGATGATGCTTGAAGTTTTCCAAAAATGTGTCCAATTAGAATTCCAGAACTATATACTCAAATAAATAAGAAAAATTCTCAAGTTGAAAAAAAATGAGTTCTCAGAAGTGAGAGGATACTACTTAAGAAGTTGAAAAAGGGAAGAGTGAATTTAGAAAAAAGAAGAAAATAGAGATAAAAGCAGAAATTAATTAAATAGAAAGCAAAGAAATAAAAAAGAGCAACAACGAAATTATCAAAGTTATCCTGAGGTCATGTCAAAAGATAGAGGAACCCACCCAAAGGGGCTTCCGCTGGCCACAGATAAATAATTTTAGTATCAAAAATCAAATAAGTTAAAATCCATGAGTTAATAATGATACTAAGAATAAAACCCTCATTGGTTCCTTTTGAAAGATCCTAGGGAAATGATTTACTTTTAAAAAAAGGAATAAATAAACTAAGGGAAAGATTCATTTATCCTGACTTTGCCATTCAAACTGTAACTCAAAGTATCACAGAGCTGATGGGAGAAAGTCTTTCTTTAAAGATAGATTTCAGCTAGATGTAGAAGGAATAATAGACTTAAAATATCACCACTTTGCAACGCCAAATGAATAGCTGACCTAAGCAGCACCTGACAACTGATAAAACCATTAGGTGAAAAGCTGAAAAACCAGTAGGACCTTTATAATGAATCATCAGGCTGAGTTCACCTGAAATCACTGAAAAATCTAAACATCAAAGATAGACAATTAGACGTCATCTGACTCCTGCAGTGATGCAACAGGAGGTACGCAACACTGGCTATCTAGTGTTCTTGCCGAAACATCTACTGAATCTAATCAAGCCTCTGGATCTGTGGAAGCACAGAGGGAAGAACTTGTTAAGCAACACACCAGATGCAACCACCCACGTCCAGACTGTGGGAAACTGCAGAAGACAAGCAATGTGGTTTTACAACAACTAAATTGCAAGGAAAAAGAAAGTGAGGGAGGAAGGTAGAAATTAAGAAACTCAAGAACCATATGCAGGGATCTTGATTCACAAACCTGATTCAAACAAACCAATGATAAAAACGACTTATGAGAGAATCAAGGGCATTTGAACACTGACTAGATATCTGATGTTATTAATGAAATATTTTTATATTTTTAAAAAGTGTATGTAAAATGTATTGTGATTGGGTTTTTTTTTTTAGACTTCTTAACATATGAAGTCTGGAACGGGGTTCTAAATAATCTAGAGAGAAACAGAAGGGGATATGAATGGATCAAGATTGGCTATGAGTGAAAGTTGCTGAAGTTGGGGCAATGGATACAGAAAGCTCCATAAAGGCATTGTCTCTACTTTTGTAATGTGTTCAAAATTTTCCACAATATAAAAAACAAAAAACCTAAGATAAAAACATAACATTTTGAAGTTTTGCCAAGGCTAAAGATTTATGCAAAGAATAAAAGCCATTTTGAATCTACACCTAAGAAGCTGTGGTTTCTGAGGGGGAAAAAAAAAAGAGGGAACTAACTATTTTCTCTGATTCTTTGGAAGAGAGGGGAACTGGAAGACTGGGGACTGGGGTGGGAGGGAGTGCTTTTCATTGTATTCCCTTTTGTACTTTTGAATTTAAGATCAAGTATATGATTTATCTATGAAAAATGAATAAAATAATTTAAACCCTGAAGCCACTATGACCTTTATGCTAATATATTTGAAAATCTAGAATAAATGGATTACTATCCAGAAAAATGTATTGCCAAAATTAACTCAAGAAGAAATCGAACATTTAAAAATAAAGCTATAACCTTTAAAGAAATGGAATCAATTGTGAAAAAATCTATGCATAATAAAGCACCAAGCCCAGATGATTTTATAGGCAAAAGGTTTTATCCATCTTCTTAGAAAATATGGCCCTTATATTGTACAAACTTAATGTTGTTTGAAAAAGAAAGTTACAAAAGATTGGCACAGTATGAAAACATTTACTCAAAACTCTTAAATATGTGTACTGTTCTGAAAGGAGTGGGATTGCTGAAACGTGGGGGGATTGCCATGCTGGACCTTTCACAGGACTGCAATCCACCCCCTCTGGGCCCCGGCACGCCTCCCTGCGAGAGGCTGAGCGACTGGGGCCCACGTGCAATCCACCCAGGCTTTGTGATCTCCTTTCTTTCAATGAAGCCTCTTCCTTAACCCAGGCAGGTGACGTTGTAGAATTTATGCCGACCTTTTGTACACCAGGTAGCAGCCCAGAGGGGACCTACTTGGCAGGACAGAAACAATATTTTGTATTTATGGGCACACACATATTTAGCAATAGTACAAAACATGGTAAAGAGTTCGCGCTAACTTCAGAGTAATGGCTACCTTTGGGGGCTGATGGAGAGCAGTAATCAGGGAGAGGTCCAAAGGGGGCTCTACATATACCTGCCATGTTTTACTTCTTAAAAATAATTTTTTGAAGTAAAAATGGCAAAATATTAATATTGGTTACATCTGAGTGGTGGGTACCTCCTCGATTCGTCTTTCTTTTACTCCTCACATCAATCCATTATCAAGTTCTGTGGTGGACTAAAGATGGCCACACGCTTTCCACCATTCCTCCCTTCAGGAGGTGGAATGTGTTTCCCGTCCTGCACTGAATCTGGACCCGCCTTTTGACCAACAGGAGGGGCCAGAAGTGATGAAGAGACAGTTCCAGACCTAAGCCTTACTAAGGCCTCGGAGTTTCTGCTTCTGAACTCTGGAAATTCAACTGCTATGCTGTCAAGAAGCTCGGGCTAGATGTCTAGATGATGAAATGCATATGGAGAGCGAGAAGTTGCATGGAGGAGTATTGAGGCGGCAGACACGTGAGTGATGCAGGAAAGACCTCTCAGCTGAGCCCTGCAGACTCCTGACCCACAGAATCCAGGGAAATGATAAATTGTTGTTTTAAGCCAATGAGTTAAGGGGTGGTTTGTTACATAATAAAAAATAACTAAACATGTCCTGATAGCTTTCCCTTCAAAACAGATTCCCAGTCCATCTTCTTCTTCCGTTCCTGCCCCACCGACCTGGGCTACACGCAAGGCCTTCCCTCCAGGGGTCTCGTAACAGCCTTCTAGTTCCCTAAACCTGACCACACTGCCCCTCAGGCGCTTTCACTTCTCTCGGAATAAAATCCGAGCTCCTGCGGTGGCCTGCCACAAAGGCCCACCTCTACAGCCTCATTCGGTGCTTCTCGAACTCTGCTCCAGCCACACAGGCCATCTTGCTGGTACTCCAACACGCCAAGTTCATCCCCCTTCACAGCCTTTGCACTCACTGCCACCCTTGCCAGGTGCAAGGACTGGCTCTTTACAGGACTCACTTCCTCACACCATTCACTGGATTCTGCTCACAGAATCAAGCCTGGTGATTTTCCCTGTGGCCTCTTTCGCTCCCGACAGTAAAGCACGTGTCTGTTTATGGTGTTTCCCTCTTGAATGATAAGCATTATGAGGTTTTCCTGGTTCCTCAGTGCCCAGGCTGTAGCAGGCTCTGACACAACATAGAGTGAATGAGTGAGCACAGGAAGGAGAGCTGGACACATCCTTCTCTGTTTTTTTCAGTATCTTTGAAAAGCACTCTTCTTCCCAGCCTTCCCGTGGCTCCTTTCTTCTGGTCAACCCAGCAGATCTGAGATTCAATGTCACTTCCTCAGAAAGGTCTTACCCAGTAACAGTTAAACATAGCCACGTGGTGCCTCTTTAACACATCGCCTTGCTGTAAGGCATCTTCATCAAGCATCACTCTCGATTTTTCCCTATTCTTTGTTGTCTATTTTTCCTACTAAAATTATGAGCCCCATGAGAGCAGAGGCCGTGCTCCTGCCACATCCTCAGAACCTAGAACAGTGTCCACCACAAACAGATGCTTGATAATTGTTGAAATAATAATGCTGAATTAATACAGACAAACAAAAAGCCAGGTCTTAGAAGAAACGTAGATAATGCAGGGCATTAAATAAAACTTCAGGGGCCGGCCCGATGGCGTAGCGGTTTAGTTCGCACTCCGCTTCAGTGGCCTGGAGTTCGCATGTTCGGATCCTGGGCGCGGACATACGCACCGCTAATCAAGCCATGCTGTGACAGGCCTCCCACATGTAAAGTAGAGGAAGATGGGCACGGATGTTAGCCCAGGGCCAATCTTCCTTAGCAAAAAGAGGAGGATTGGCAATAGATGTTAGCTCAGGGCTAATCTTCCTCACCAAAAAAAAAAAGAACTTCAAAAATAAGTGCCAGTGAAAATATATTTCCTGTCAGCATTTTTGCTGACTTCTCTTAGCATCGTAGGAAGTTGCTTCCCATGTAACTTATAGACATGCTCTGCCTCCAAAGTCAGCTGATTGCAAATTTCCCTAATAATGCTTTGAATCATATAATTATTGGTTTATATGGAATTCATTGTAAAAATGTTGATTTTAATCAACCAATTTGACATTAAGAAGTAAATTTAGGGCCAGCTCCGTGGCTTAGTGGTTAAGTGCGCGCACTCCGCTACTGGCGGCCCAGGTTCGGATCCCGGGCACGCACCGAGGCACCGCTTCTCCGGCCATGCTGAGGCCGCGTCCCACATACAGCAACTAGAAGGATGTGCCACTATGACATACAACTATCTACTGGGGCGTTTGGGGAAGAAAAAAAAAAAAAAGAAAGAAATTAAAAAATTAACTGAGAAGATAATAAGATTGACCTCAAAATAAAATAAAATAAATGCCAATTAGGATCCTCAGGAGAATTCAGGAAGACACTACAACTACATATATAACACAGGAACAGAATGCTATGAAAAGACATGATCAAGAATAGGAAAGAGCTTTCGGAAATTAAAAATGAGAGCCAAGGGGCCGGCCCGGTGGTGCAAGTGGCTAAGTGCGCGCACTCCGCTGCAGTGGCCCGGGGTTCGCCAGTTCGGATCTCGGGTGTGCACCAACGCACCACTTGGCAAGCCATGCTGTGGCGGCGTCCCATATAAAGTGGAGGAAGATGGGCATGGATGTTAGCTCAGGGCCAGTCTTCCTCAGCAAAAAGAGAAGGATTGGCAGATGTTAGCTCAGGGCCGATCTTCCTCACCAAAAAAAAAAAAAATGAGAGCCAAAATGAAACGTTCCATAGAGGGGTTGGAAGATAAAGTCAAGGACATCTCTCAAACTTTAAGAGAAGGAAGAAGAGGTGGAAAATGTGAGAGAAAAGATAAGCAACATGTATCTTAACTAATAGGAGTGCCAGAAAAACAAACAAAACAAAACAAAAAAGGAAAAAAACAGAGGAGGAAAATAATATCAAAGAAAATACAAGGACTTTTCCAGGCCTGACAGGGATAAATGGTTGGCCTACCCAGTGGCAAGCAGCATTGACCAAAAAAAGACCCTCACCAGATCTTTTGTTAGGAAATTTCAGAAGACCAGGCATCTAGGGAAGATGCTAAAAGCTTCCAGAGAGGAAAAAACAGGTCACCCACAAAGCAATGAGAATCAAACCACACCAGAGGACAGCAGAGCAGACTCTTCCAAGTTCTGAAGCAGACGATTTCCAGTTGGGATCACGGGGGAGGGCCAAACGAATGTGATTTCAGGAGCACCAAGCCTCTTACCTGTGCCTCCATAAGCCCTTTCTTAGGAGTTTTCTTGATGATGTGCTCCTGATAAATAAGGGCTCAGAGTAAGAGGTGAAGGGGGATGCAGGTAAAAAGAAGGGAAGAGGTGCTCACCTCCTGGGCCCCACAGATCTAGGGTGACACTGAGTAGCCAGGCAACGTCATAGCAATGGGAACACATTTAACACTACAAATGCAACCTAGAGATGCGTCAACACTGATAGAAGTAAACGTGGAGAGAGCAGCAGGGATTTGTGGTGCAAAAGTGAAGGGAATCTTCATCTATCATGGCAGGCAGGCAACAGACACTGTCTTAACCGATGGAGCAAGAGACACGTGCAGGCACACTCTTTACGTAGAGAAATGGTAATGTCTTGAAGAAGCAGAACCAGAAACAGGAAACAGAGCCTGGGAATTGGCCCTGGGGCCTTGCCTTATAGTCCATTGTGTATCACTTGCATCTTTATGGGGTGTGTATTACTTTGATAATTTTTAATGTGCTTATTCTTTGATCCTGCAATTCTGCTGGGGCATAAGCAGTAATATTCAACTCTTATGATAATAAGCAAAATGTAAACAGAATCTAAAGGTACTTTAATAGGAGATTGATTAAATAAACATTGTTGTAGTCACACTATTGAATTTGTTGCACATGAAAAAGACTCTAAGACTTAAAACTTAAGTGAAAAAAGTTGTACAGCATATATACAATTGAATACCATGCACGTAAAACCAGAAACATACAAAAAGAATTGGGTATGTGTGTGTGCACATGTGTACAAAGAGGTTGGGAAGGAAACACACTCAGCTAACAGTGATCATCATGGGCAGGACGGAAGGGGCCAAGAATTTCTATGTGGCTTTGTATTATCTAGATGTTCTATGAGAATGTGTGTAATTATACACAAACAACCTTCTCTTAACTTCAGGGAGCTCCCTGCCACTCAGGAAGGGGCTCTTTGCTTGCTATTTGCTTTTGAATCCAGAGGTTTGCAGGAGACAGGAGCAATGGCCAACGGGAGCCTTTTGATCCTGACAGCTGGCGTGGGGGCAGAGTGGGTTGAAGGGCCTGCCTTGGCCTCCCTCCACCTCTAACTCCCATATGAGCCATACGAGCTTTTAGAGGCAGGTGTGGGCCACCTGTGACCACCCACCTGCCTCTAAAAACTCATATGGCCAACTGAAATCCAAAATGAGCTACTAAAAGAAACCCTGAATGTCATTCTTGTCAGTTTGTATTCAAATTCTAACCTCAAATTTACATCATCACATATTCTATATTCAAAATAATGGCCTACAATTTTTCAATGCCTTTAAATATCTCTAAGTCTCTGATAAATTCAAAGTGCCAAAATTAAGCTGTTTTTGTTCCTGGTTCTGCTGAAATGAGCAGGTAGTTGATTTTAAACCAAAACCTGGCAACGTGCCCTGGCCACTGGGTGCTGGATGCTAGGTACGTGAGATAAAAGCTCTAAGCACAACCCTAGAGAGAATCAGCAAGAGGAAGTCTAATCCTAAAAAGTTCTTTACAGTTGAAACTATAATTCTAACTAACGTGTGGTTCCTTCTATAACATCAGTTATGGGCTCAGGAAGGATTCTATTGCATGAGATGCATGTTTCTGTTTTTTGTTTTTTTCTCTTTTCCTTTTTATGACAAATGTCACTCAATAAATAGCAAGATGGTTAAGTGGAATCTAGACAAACTGAACACAGGGGCAGCCAGCATGGTAAAGGGACTCAGAACTGGGATTTCTAAGGAATGTCAGAAGCCCCTGTTGTCATTAATTGGGGTTCCTACAAATGTGTGTGAAATTCATCCACTAGAGCCTGGACTGACATGTTCTTGGTGGGGAGGGGTCCATTCCCAGAGAACTAAAGAATTTCACATAAATCCCTATTTATGGCTCCTCCGAGGTCTGACTCATGTGGACCAGGAAACCAGGCAGGTGGGAGAAAATGCTTGTCCCTCTGCACTGGGTCCTGGGGATGTCCACACAGGTACCTCCCTGCTCACAGGCCACTGACCTCTTCAGTGGGGGCCAGGGCGTATGGCTGGAAAGAAAATCTCCTCTCTTGGCCACTGAATACATGCCAGGTGGGCCTGCGCTGCTCACCAGCGAGCACAGAGGCCATCAGGGAGGAGTACAGAGGCCATCAGGGATGCTGCCTGCCCACCCCTTGTAAAGGGAGCCAGGTCAGGGGCAAATGTCGGGGACAGGAAAGGCAGGCAGCGGGTGAGGGCTGAAGCCCTGAGGGAGCTTCAGGCTCTGGCACCTAGAATGTGTGGGGGGCTGGGGGTGCTCCCAAGAGCCGGCCCACGGCAGGGTGGAGGGACGGAGTGGGAGGCAGCTCTTCCCCTGTGCCCAGGCGGCCATGGCCTAATGGTTAGTCCACAGACTAAGAAGCAAAATCTCGGGATATCCAAGTAGAATGTGTGAGGTTGTGGGCTGCCTGCTCTTGAAGGCAGTGGGATGATTTACTCAGTCTAAAAAGGAATCCACAGGGAGGGCTAGGCATCTGCTTTAGTTATTGCAAGAAAGGGGTGAAGGGATTCCGATCAGCCTAGATGGGTGAAGCTAGATGCAGTGAGGGCAGGACCGGTTTCTGCAGCATAAACTTCCTAACAGAGTTGCCCACAGAAAGGCTAGCATTATTTAATAGGTAGTCAGCTCCCCATCGCTAGAAGTAAGCAAGCATATTCTGAACAAATAATCAGGAGATCTAAGCCTCAGATGAAGGTTAATGTTAAAAGCCCCCTCAGACCCAGAGCTTCTGTGGCATGGCTCTGTGGGCATGAAGCACAGCTGTGTTAACTCTGCCCATGTGATGGATGCCCACGGCTGTTTCTCCCATGACCCCAGGCCACCGCGCAGCCTCCCTTCCCTTCTCCTCACTCAATAAGGGATTCCTTACTGAACACTGGCTACGGTCCCTGGAGGGCCCAGAGCTGCTCCTGAGGCCAGGCTGGAGGAGGGCGCCCCATTGGCCATGGTCTCCTCCCTAGCAAAGCCCTGTCCACCCCTCCTCGCTCCCACGGTGTGAATACAGCCCAGCAGGTATGAGCAGGACACTGACTCCAGGAACAAGTTAAAGATGTGGGCTGGCGGTTACGCTCTGAAGGGCACTCATCTGTGGATCTGCCCCTTGTAGGATTCTTACAGTGGCCTGAAGAAAGCCCCCTACCACCCGAGGGGCACTTCCTAGTTCAGTCCACTTCCTACTTCTATTTCTGGAAGGCAGGAAGAGCCCCCCACTTCAGCAAACCACTTGGATCTTATATTAAGAAGCTATTTTTAATACAGATTTGAAAAAGCCAAAGAAAAAGAAAGAGGCATTGAAACTAGTTATGTAAAAACCTGGGATTTGAAGACCCGCTGGACTGTTCCTTCTCCTCCTTTGGTCCATGCTGGTTCCGGTGGAGGCCAGTGTTCTGAGAGGTGGGCAGCTGAAGTTAGGACCGCTCAGAGAGGTGGGGTACGTGAGCCACCTCCGGTGATGTCTCTCTAAGCACCCCTCACCCTCCATGATTCAGAAGAGTCTCACCAAACATTCTGGGCCTAAATTATCTAGAAGTTTCCTCACTTTACTTTCCAGGGAGCCTCACCTCAGCTGGCAAGACAGGTTTTTCCACTCTGACTAGTGTAAGACAGAAGCAGAAGAATGTCTAATGACATGTCTATCAAAATAGATTGCCCTCGCAGCCCTGGCCCAATATCTCACTGACCCTTGTTCTGTTAACTTGCATGCTCTAAACTCATCCACGTTTTCTAAACATTCCCCCAGCACCGCGGACGAGCGGACTGCTGATGGTGCTAATAAAGTTGTGATGCACCTTCCCAGGACACAATTGTGCTGTACAAACACAGGACCGGCACATACAGACCACCTGGCACCACATGGCAGCTCATAGAGCACTCACACATTCATGGGCTTTGAAAGGGTTAACCTTCTAAACAAGTGCAAGGTGGGTTACGCAAGTCAGAACAGGTAGGGGCATGAAAATACACACACACACACACACATACACAAAATGCCATTACCAAAAACCCAAAAGTAAAAAATTAGTTTTTACTAATTTTGTTTTTTTTTGGTGAGGAAGATTAGCCCTGAGCTAACATCTGTTGCTGATCCTCCTCTTTTTGCTGAGGAAGATTGGCCCTGGGCTAACATCCGTACCCATCTTCCTCTACTTTATATGTGGGACACCTGCCACAGCATGGCTTGATAAGTGGTGTGTAGGTTCGCGAACCTGCAAACCCCAAACCCCCGGCCGCCTACGCGGAGTGCGTGAACTTAACCACTACGCCACTGGGCTGGCCCCAGTTTTTACTAATTTTTATTAAAGTTTGGATCTTTCTCTAAACTATACTTGGAAGTATAATCATAACTTGATCATTTCCACAACATGTTAGCTTCCAAGGATTTTTTTTTTTTTTTTTTGTGAGGAAGCTCAGCCCTGAGCTAACATCTGCCAATCCTCCTCTTTTTGCTGAGGCAGACTGGCCCTGGGCTAACATCCATGCCCATCTTCCTCCACTTTATATGGGACGCCTGCCACAGCATGGCCTGACAAGTGGTGCGTCGGTGCGCGCCCGGGATCCGAACCGGTGAACCCTGGGCCACCACAGTGGAGCGCGCGCATTTAACCACTTGCGCCACCCGGCCAGCCCCCCAAGGATTTTTAAAAGGTGAGAAAGCCGTTTCTACATTGAGCATAGTTTGAGTCTCGTTGGTTCTCTTTCTGGCAGTTGACTTTCCTTAGGCAGCGCTGGGAATCGGGTCTGGAAGAGTCTTCCCTGGGGTGAGGCTGGTGAGTTGTCAGGGGAGCAGTAGGACTACCCACGACTCCAGGGAGTCTGGGCAGAAGGTGCGGCAGAACAGATGCAGCTCATCTGCTAGGTGAGCCCTGCTGAAGGGGCAGCTGCGGGCTCATTGAGTTCAATATTCCCCCAATTTGTTCCGGAAAGAAATGAAAGGGAATCAGGGCAGGTGAAGCAAATTTGACCTTGGCTGTGAGCACCGAGGTGTGTGAATTAGATCTTTATCATGAAACATCGGCACTTAAAGACACAACAATTTTTAAAATAAACTGCAATGTTATTCTTTTGGTTGCAAAAGTAATGCAATACAGAGCACTAGCATGCGTGCTCAGTGTGGAAAATGTTAACACTACAGATAAGCAAAGAGCAGTGGCTGCAATCCCCACATGACTGGCTACCCTTTGAGTGTCACCTGCCCCCAGGCTGTGCTCTTAGTGTATATAATTTATATTTTGTGAAAACAAAATCTAATATGAGATGTTTTAAAATTGGGCCTGCAGAGCTCTGGGGTCAAGGTGAAGATCAGCAGGTAGAATTCACCACCCCCACCATCTCACCATTGCCCCCAAAGCAACTCCATTTCTATCTAGACGTTATATAGGCTGGGGCTCCAGGCAAGACTTCATGTGACAAAAGGGCTCTGCTGGCTACTTAAATAAATAAATAAAAATATAGAAATAAGATACATTTTTGTTAAAGGATGAAGCCCGCTAACTCCTATCACGGTAGACTGAACGACGGGCTGTCTGCATCCACGGCCTGGCCATGGCCTCTTTGTAGAGGGACCTCTTCACTTGGGGTTGGCCGTGTGACTTGCTTTGGCCAAGGCACAGGAGTAGAGGGGACAGCATGCCACTTTGGTGGCCCAGGCCTTAAGAGACATGGCATGTCTCTGCTTTCCCCACTTGTGCCTCTGCCACTGGCAGGGGAACGCCCCTGCTAGCCTGCTGGTCTCAGGAGGATAGGAGTCACGTGGAGCAGAGCTGCAGACTGCAGCATGCAGCAGAGCCCCCAAGCCACACACTGGCCTGAGGGTCAGAAATAAATGCTGATTGGTGCATCCCACTAGATTTTATGTCTGTCTGAATCAGGGTTCAGAGAGGTTGAGCCACTTGGCCAAGGTCACCCAGGACTGAGGGTTGAATGCAGGCCTGAATAAAGGCACAGCAGGCTGTGGAACCTCCCACCACACTGTGTGAGTCCCAGAAGCTTCTCCGCACCCCTTCCTACTCAGTGAAAGGAAACACAGTCATAAAGTACCTGTGGGGTTCTAAACAGGACAGTGATGAGAAGTGCCCATCACTTTAGCTGACACGCAGTTAGTGGTGGCTCCTTAACCCAGAGCCATTGATAATGGATTCAGCATTCCCAGAGCCCGTGGAGGTCCCCGTGGTGACTCTGTCCTCCCCTGGAGGGGCAGGTAGGCCGAGGCGGGTCCTCTTTTGCCCTTGTTCTTCCACTGCACTCACGGGGGCTGAACAGTGGTTGCAGGAGGCCAGGAGGGGCCTGTTGCCTGGCCACCAAGTAAGTAGCCCATGGCCAGCAGGAGGGGGATGTTGTAGGGTTTCATCTGTGGGGGTCCAGGGCAGGGGTCTCACACTCCACTCCTCTCTATCACCTATGGGACCTTTAAACTCTCAGTGTATGGGCATAAATTTGTACCTTCTTCACAGGGGTCCTTATGAGGATTTAATAGAGAATATAATATATAATGCTAAGCCATAGGACAGAATTTTCCAGTGTATTTCAGACCACTTTCCTGTCATCTTCTGCAACTCTGCAGTGCACGTGTTTGGTCCATGCATGAACACCTCCGTCAGCATCAGCGGTTCACAAGACATCACCTCCCCCATCAACACCCCCTATCTCCAGGCACCTAGAACAGCACTCATCCTCTCCTCTACCTGTGTGTGTGTCCTGAGGTTCACTCAGAATAGGGTGGTGGGAGTCATGAGATTCCACTGGGGAAAGAGGCCTCTGGGGCAGAAAAGACTTTTCTGAGCCTACTCCTTCTTACCTGGTGATCACAGCTGTCAGGGAGAGGGCACCCACTAGCAGAGCAGAGTAAAGTTCAGACACAGACCTTTGAGGGGAAAAAAGTGGGGGCTGGGGAGTGTCAGCACTTTGGCCTCTCAGTACACATGAACATTTTCTGTCCTACCGCAAGCCCAGAGGCGGGGCTGGTTCTGAGTTGGTCCAGGGTCTACTGGCCCAGGTCCCTAGGACCTGTAAAACCAATGAGGATCCCTGGGGACCTCAGAAAACTATCATCTCAGCCTTGCCACCTTGTTGGCAGACCACAACATCGGCATGACCCAGGAGCCTATTAGGAATGCAGACTCTTGGGACCCCTAAACCCACAGAGAATCTGCATATCACCAAGATCCCCAGGGAACTCACGTATTCATCACAATCTGAGAAGTGCTGCTCTGTGGGACCCAAACCATTTAGACCAGTTGATTCTCAACCCTAGCTGCACATTAGAATCACGGCAGGGAGAGGAGCTTTTAAAAAATGCCCATGCCTGCCACTCCCCACCAGAGCCGCTCTAGTGGGTCTAGATGGTGCCAGGGCATTGGCAGTTTTTGAAGCTCCCCAGTGATTCAGGGTGGAAAAGCACTCATTTAAGATTACCAGCTCTTGACCAGGAGGGGAAGGGACAGAGTCCCCTGTGGGGCTTTTTCAGATGACACAGTCACCCATGAAGCAAGCCCCAAATGGAGCCAACATCCCTTCCCCAACTCTCATTCCTCAGGACTGCTAAGAGGAGAAGCAGGTGGAATCACGGAGCTGAGAACACATTGGAAAGGTTGAGGCACTACCTAAAAACCAGGACTAGCATTCTACTGCACGTTACCTTGATCTCATGCTAATACGACAAGGCCTTTCTAACAAGCAACTAAAAAAAGACATACATCTGAAAAAAGGAAAAATAACTTCAAAAGATGCAAGTCGAACACTCTGGGAACATTTAGTGCTGGGCAATGTCAAGAAGCAAATTCTTTTCCCATTTCATAATTTGATTTATGTGCAAAGAAATCTTCCAGAAACATCACCCTAGTTAGCCTTTGGGCATTTTTGATGGAGAAAAAACACTCAAGCAACTAAGCAAATTGTCTGCTGAGCCAGGTGCAATATTGAATCACTAATGCAATTGAGGATACAAACACACAAACCCTCTCAAACCCAACATACGGGCCCTCTCAAACCCAACATACGGGCCCTCTCAAACCCAACACACGGGCCCCCTCAAACTCAACATACGGGCCCTCTCAAACCCAACACGTGGGCCCTCTCAAACCCAACACATGGGCCCTCTCAAACCCAACACATGGGCCCTCTCAAACCCAACATACGGGACCTCTCAAAGCCAACACACGGTCCCTCTCAAATCCAACACATGGTCCCTCTCAAACCCAACATATGGGCCCTCTCAAACCCAACACATGGGCCCTCTCAAACTCAACACATGGGCCCTGAAACCCAACATATGGACCCTCTCAAACCCTGCAGGATGGCCTAGACTTTAAGGACAAGAGAGTTCTAGGGTTAAGACAGGGTTCAAATTGCAGTTCTGCCATTTACAAGTTGTTGAACTTGACCAAGTTTGACCTTGACCTAGACCTCTCTTACTCTCATGTTTCTCAGCTATAAAATGGGGATAAAAGTACCATGTTCACAGGTTGTTGGGAGGATTAAATGAGATCATTTCCTAAGGCACTGAATCCAGTGCCTGGTATGTACCAAGGATTTAACAAATATTTATTGTTAACAACAATATCAATGATATTCTATCGGTGTTAAAAGTGAGGCAATTCTAGTGGAAAATCTGGCAATATGCGTAAAGAGGCTTAAAAATGTTCAAACCCGGGGCCGGCCCGGTGGCGCAAGCGGTTAAGTGCGCGCACTCCGCTGCGGCGGCCCGGGGTTCGCTGGTTCGGATCCTGGGCGCGCACCGACGCACTGCTTGGTAAGCCATGCTGTGGCGGCATCCCATATAAAGTGGAGGAAGATGGGCACCGATGTTAGCCCAGGGCCGTCTTCCTCAGCGGGAAAAAAAAAAAAAAAAAAGAGGAGGATTGGCGGATGTTAGCTCAGGGCTGATCTCCTCACAAAAAAAAAAAACAAAAACAACAACAAAAATAATGTTCAAACCCAATAGTCCCACTTCTATAAATCTATTTACGGAAATAATCTCAAAACCATGTATAAAAAGATGGAAATGCTTACTCTTTTGTTAAGAGTGAACAACAAGAAGCAACCCAAATGTCCCAAACACCCAACAGGAGAATAGGGATTAGGTCAATCATTTTAGATAGTGCTCCTACATACAATGACGTTTCACTTGACGACACGAGCTAGGTGACCACACAAGATTAGGAGAAAAAAGTAGGATACAAAATTATATACACCATTATAAGTAAATAAAATTAAAACAAAGTCTCTGAAGGCCAGAGAAACAGACTAGAAGAGAACACACCCAGATATTAACTGAGCTTGTGTTTAGGGTAGTGGGACTCTTGGTGACATTTTTCTACTTCCTTTTTTCTCTTTTTTCAATTTTCTTTAAAAAATACATATTATTTTTATAACAAGAAAACAAAACTAACGGCTCATTTAAAAAAAAAATCTTTTTAACCAACATGAAATGATGCCCTGATTTTTAAGATCTTTGAATCCACAACAACTTTTGTCCCACGGCCTCTCAATTTTTGGAATTTAAGTGAGAATCTCAAGATAAATTTTATAATGAAGAATTCACCAAATAATAGGCATTTTATATCCTTCATTTGAAAACCCCTTGTTCTTACGTAGCCTAGGCTTCCCACAGGATATGTACAGAAGGCTTGGCCAGCCCTGTCCTTACCCAGATGCGTCTCCATGGCACGTTCTGGACACACGGCTGACCCCTCAGGCCCCACACACCAGTACATGCTGGGTGGTCGCCGCGACATGCCAGCCATCAACTCTCAGGGTGGCCACTCTCCCAAGTCAGTTCTGGTAGTAGTCACCGCCGCCGCCGCTGCCCGAGGGGTAGACTAAGGCAGGGACACACAGTCATGGCTGAGCAGAAAGCTGTCTCGTTCTGCTGGTGAAAAACATCATAAAATCAGAAAGCTTTTCTTAATTATCAAGTCCCTTCCTGCACCCTTGCATATATTTGCTATTTATATCGATTCATTGGTATTTCCCGTCTTCTTTGCAACATTCCATTTATCCAGCCATGCCCCATCAGTGGGGGCAGTGAGAGGACAGAGCTCTCCCCACCTCACCTTGCAGCTGGGCTCTGATCATGTCTACCTGAGAAAAGTCTGGAAGAAAACTCACACAATTGCAGAACACCTGCTGATAAAATGTTCAGTCATTGTTCAATCAGCACATATTCATTGTCACTTGCACAGTGACACCAAGAACACTAAATGAGGCTCCTGCCTTCAGGGGCTCACACTTCAGTTGGGGTGCGGCAGACACACTTACATTTAGTCACAAAGCAAGGGCTTCCCTTTTCCCAGGACAGACTCTTCCAGAAGCCCAGAGCAAAGAGGCAACGAGGCAAACCATCTCAAAGAGAAGGGGTCTGGAAGGCACTGGAACTGGTTATGCAGCCAAGTCAGTTTGAGCCCTGGGGGATAACAGAAAGGAGCCCCATACACTTTGCGTGCCCTCCACTGCCCCAGGGTACATTTGGCAGTGTCTGGAGGAATTTTTGGTTGTCCCAACTAGGGGTGGGGATGCTACAGGCATCTAGTGGCTAGAGGTCAGGGACACTGCTGAACATTCCTCAATGCACAGCGCAGCCGACCACAACAGAGAATTATCCAACCCAAATAGTTCCAGTTATCCAGAGAAACTCTGAGTTAGATTGAGATTCATTTCCTAAGACTAACGATGCTCTGATGAGAACCGAGTCAGGGCACTGCCCTCTCCTGCTGGGCCTCCACTGAGCTTGGGGGGGTCCCCCAACACAAGTGCCCATCTTGCTCTGGTGATTAAATGATGAGAAGTGCCTTGAGGGCAAGGCCCAGACCCAGCTCAGGCTTGGCACAGGGTAAATTGCACAATGGGAAGGGTATTACCATGTGAAATGCATGTGTTTCTACTAGCGTTCCTATAGAATCTACGCTATACATAACGGCCGGGGTAATTGCAACCATTCTCTGAGACAGACAGCTCTGAAATGGAGAGTGACAGTGTAGCCCAAAAAACCCCAAAATCAAAGCCATGTAAATGATGCCCAAAACAATATGGAAAGGAAAAAGCACCATCTGGTTGTCAAAGGCTTGGATTGTCCCTGTTACATGTCAGCGGTGTGACGTCAAGCCGAAACTTATGTGTTTCAGTCTTCTCATCTATTAAAAATAGACATGGACCCCCCTGCCCAGGCAGCCTCGCAGGGTTGCTGTGAGACTTCATGTAAGGTCAAGTTTCTGCAGCCACTTTTGACAACAGAGCCAGAGGTAGTTCTTACCTGTAATAATAGCAGAAGGACTGGAAGGCCAGCAGGGTCTCCCACCTGCCCCCTGATTAACACTCAGAATATCAGTGCTGGAGGGCAGACTGTGCTGTCTCTCCAGCAAGCAGGTTCTAGCAGGTGCCCTGAACAGGTGGCCACTGAGCAAAATCAACTTGAGACAGAGACAAGAAGAAGACGCAAAACAGAATCTCCGTTTTAAAATAAGGGCTCCAAATCACACAGTAACATTTGGAAACCAAGAAGCACAGTTGCTAAATGTTTTCAAACACCTCTCAAAATCCGCTACCAAATATACCCACAACACTTCAAAACTCCAAAAGCTAGATGTTCCTTCTGAAAACAGAAGTGTCCCACTATATAATGTTTTAGGTTTAAAAAAATTGTAAAAATATTTTAGGCCAACCCTGGCCCAGCACGTTTTGTTCCCCTTTTCATTTTCAGTTTCCTTTTGAAAATCACTTTACTAATGGAGGATTTTGCCAGTGGAGCAGTTTTTCAATTATAACTTGTATTTTGGTATAGACTCTAAGGTAGAAGTTTTAAGATGAGGTAACTCAAGTTTTGCTCAATGTTTGCCCTCAAATGGATCTTTGCTTCTTCCTGCTTCCTTTGGGTTCAGACCAATGTAACAAATTATGGTTGTAAGTTACATGTTTTCTTTTCACTATGGCATATACATCCTAAAGAGGGCTTCAAGAGGTTGTCTGCAATAACAATTTTTAAAACCTCATCAATTTTCTTTGAATAAAGAATAAACATAAACCTAAATGAATAAATCTAAATACTCAAGGAAAAAGAAAGAAAGGAACCTGACATTCATTCTACGTACGTTTTTATTGGGCCCTTTGCACAAGGGTAAACTTCATGAGTTCATGAAACTTACAGCTGGTGGGAAGGACACAGTTAAGTACTTGCTGTAAAGTGTCTGACAGGGAAGAAACATAGGAGACCCTGAACCTGCTCACCTGTCTTCTCAGGAAGCTTGGAAAGGACTGCCAGCACCAAGAGCTGGAAGCCACTTGCAAGTGAAGCATGTCAGCAATGTTCATATCATCCAGCACTTTTTTGAATCAAAGGCTGGTTGAAATGGTTGGCTCATAGTCCTAGACATGCTTTTGGCACTATTAGCATCTCTTGACCAATACTGGCTTGCCTACAAAACGTGTTTAATGGATTTGTGGACATCAAAACATCACAATGCTGCAGACTGGAGAAATGTGTAGTTCTCAATCCCAGATAAGCACCCAAGAGGTCCCCAAATTCTCCATCACCATCTCCCTCTGACCCCCAGAAGTCCCTAAACTGTCCATCATCATGGCCCTCTGACCCCGAAAAGTCCCCAAATTCTTCATCGCCATCTCCCTCTGACCCTCAAAAGTCCCCAAATTCTTCATCACCATCTCCCTCTGACCCCCAGAGGTCCCCAAATTCTCCAAGGGTTTGGGAACAGAAGCCCTTCATGAGTCTGAAACCACAAACAAGTTAAGGCTGTCCATTTGCCATTCAGTCACTGTACCAGGATGCACTGGGCGTCTCCTGGATGGTTCCGGGAGTCAAGATGCAGCAGCGAGCAAGGTAGGCACATAGGAACAGTCTCTGACCCCTGAAGCTCCAGTGGAGACCTCGAGGTAATTAAAGCAGAAATTAAACCGATAAAGTAGGAACACACAGACAGTGGAGACTGCAAGAAGGACACAGAGAGAGGGATGTGAGAGAGAGGCTGGGTGTAGAGAGGGTGGCTGGCCATGTGAAGAGTCAGGGGGCAGCACTGCAGAGGCCGCAAGCTGGAGAGGGAGATGGGCCAGGGTGGCTGGGGGGCAATGGTCAGGTGGTCTGAGACAGCAAAGGCCAGATCAGCTGGGGGGTGTGAAGGGAAGGAAGCCTCCTGGATTTCATGCCAAGCAAACACAAGGAGAAGCTATTGAAGGGTTCCACGCAGAGGAATGACACTCTCTGATTTACCTATTTAAGAAAACAATCACTCTGGTTGCCAAACAGAGAATGTGAGAGGACTGTAACCATAAGAGACAGATGCTGGTAACTTGAACTAGGGTGGGGCTGTGAGAAACAAGGGGATGACCCGCACACATGTTGCTAACAGACTTAATTCAAGGGATGAGGGAATGGGATGGAGGATAACTCCTAGGTTTTTGATCTGAGCAAGAGTTGACTATGAAGCCACTTCCTCAAATGTGGAAGCCTGGGGAAGGGAAAGGTTTGGCAGACCCCAAAACCTCCTTTAGGGACAAATTAGGTCTGAGGTTCGTTATGTTTTTAACTTAATTTTTATTCTTCCAGGACACAAGCAAAGATAGTTAAGTCAAATCACAAAAGGCATTGAATGTTAACGTTTTCCAAAATTGTGCATATTCTAGTCGTCCCTTTAATGTCCGCGGAACTTTGAAGCAGAGCGAGTGAATGGCAAACTCTGCAAGTCGCGTATTTGGGAAGAGGATCGCTAAGAACATAACTCCATGATCCTGTTTTTCCACCTCTCCGACCCCTGCAGGGGGATGTGTTTGTGGCAGAAAAACTTCCTGGCTCCAAAGCGCGAAGAGGCAGGTTGAGCTGGCTGCAGAGGTCCCCAAATGCTCTGTCACCAGCGCCCTCTGATCCCAAGGTCCCCAAATTCTCCATCACCATCGCCCTCCGACCCCCAGCCTTCTCAGGTTCCCCTCCTTCCCCCCGCCCCGACCGCACTCATCTCCCGCGCCGCCGACAGGGAAGGTCGCCCGCAGAGACCGCTGTAGAGATGGCGGTCCTTATCGGACCCGGCCAGAGACGCGACCCTTGGGCAAGAAGCACACCCCAGACTTTGAGGAGGGTGAAGGCGCGCTCGGCCATCCCGCATCACCAGGCCGCCCCCGGGCAGAGAGAGACTCTTGGACAGTCCCTTCTCAGCACACACGCACTCACACTCACACACGCACACTCACTCACTCAAACACGCGCGTCCACACAGCCCGCTCCAAATCGAAGGAAGGAGTTTTCTCCAAACGCGGAGGAAACATTTAGACGCCCTGGTGTATTTTCCTACTTCTGTTTCTTGCCTCTGCTCCCCCCGCCCCGGCACCATCCTGCGCGCGGTTTCGGGGTTCCCCCCCCGGGCCCCGCACACCCCCCATCCCGCGGACTTGCCGGAGCACGCAGCCGCCCGGAGCGCGGGCCTGGGCTTCGGGGCCCAGGGCTCCACGCGGACCCGCTGCAGGAGGCGGCCAGGCCCCCGGACGGGGCGCGGGCCGGGGCAGCTTACCTGCGGCGGCGGCGGGGCAGGGCCAGCGGGCGCCCCGGGATGCGGGGCTGGCCGCGCGGGCCTGGCCAGGAGGACACCAGCGGGCCGGGGCCTGGCGGTCCCACTGCCCTCCGCGCCCCGCGCCTCGGGCAGCGCGCGCCGGGGCCGGGCCGGGCCCAGACGCACTTCCTCAATCCTGCGGCCGGCGGGCGGGGAGGGCGGGCAGCGGGCGGCGCGAAGAGCGCGCAGGGAGAGAGTTGGCCGCTGCTGGTCCTCCCCGGAACCGGCGCGAGGAGTCCCCGTGGCGGCCCGCCTCAGTTTCCCTAGCCGTAAACCGTAGGTGATCAAATTCACTGCTCCTGCCCAGGAGACGACAGGGCCCTCGGGCCCCTCTAGCGCGAAGTTTCCTCCAGGTTTGGGTACTCTGCTCTCTCCATGCGGCGTAGGCGCAGCGATTAAGATTGGTGGGTTCCCGGCTCAACTCAGCTTTCAGTGTCCCTCTGTTCTGTTCAGCTGCAAAATCCGCGGATTAACCTCTGACTTGTACATTGGCCGTGTACTCTGGCAGTAAACACTAAAAGGACAGGGAATATTCATTTGTGTACAACTCTACAGGGCCGTATAGAAATGGGTATTTTTAAAGCTTTAGTATTTTGGAAACTTCACCCCCTCCACTACATGAATTTAGTAATCTAATTATGGACATATGCAAACATGTCGTTATTTGATGAATCATTTTAAATTGGGTTTTTTTGGGGGAGGGATAGATAAAATATGGTGGAATGTTCGCAATTTATTGTTTCAACCTAATATAAGGACGTTCATCACACCGTTGAGGCCATTACCCAAACGCAGACCATAAAGATGCACGTCCGTGCTGCAGGCAGGCCTCAGGTTCGGCTCCAAGTGCCCACCGGGGAAAGAGAAGCCTGCTCAGAAAAGGCAGATGGTTCTGCACCCTGGCAGGACCTGCACCCTAGGTTCCTCTCATGTAATGTCACGACTGGAACACTCCCAGGATTTAGCACGAGGCAGAGACAAATCGCCACCACCCTCACCGCCATTTCACGAAAACAGGGCAGCCGCAGGGCCCCCACACCACCTCGCGGACACTCCGGGCGCAGAGGCCACTTGGAGTGGCTCTTTGGGCCCCTGGTTGGCGAGGGGACCACCGGGCAGCTTTGCTCTGCTCCCAAGAGGCTGCCCTTCCAGCTCCTGCCACGAGACGCCCTTCCAAAAGGGTGGGCGCAGTTTTGCTATCCTGTTCTCACCACTGCGGTCCTAATTCCAGTATGCAAAAGGCAGCAGTATGATTGCTATCGAAAAGTCCCTAATAATTTGCAGGGCGTGGTGTCTGCAGCGCTGAGTGAGCCTGACGACCGCTGGGCTGCGCCTCTAGGGCGCGCGGCCCCCCATCTAGCGGCACCGTGAGGAAGCGCACGCCCAGTGCCGGGGCAGACACGGAGCGGACGTGGCCATGCGAGTGGGGGCAACTCAACTTCCCCTTTAAATGAGCTTGGGAATCGGCTAGGAAATGTCTCCAATGTAGAAAACAGCCGGGACACTCGACACAGGGAGGCCTGTTTCAAGCTGCTTATATCCTAGCATTTAACTCTATCCGTTAGGCATGCGTTAGTCACAGGTTTGCATGGGACAGTCGTTAACAGGTTAAGATTTCTTACTGCTTCTTGAACCCCGCTGACCCATGGTCCTCCAGCTTTTGCTCTGCATCTTACCGGATTCTCAGCAGCTCATGTTGGCATGACCCCTCCTAAGGATGGGTCAGGTGAAAGCTACTCCCTGACCTGACATTTCTGCCTTCTGAAGGCATAGTGGCTGACTACCCCCTCCGTGTCTTCTAGTCATCTTTCTTCAGCTGGGTACTCAGTTTCCTCAGACATTCTTCCTTGGGCCGTTTTTTTAAATGTCCCTCATCTACTGTCCAGCTTGGGTCAGCCATGTGCCAGGAGCAAGGACAGCAGAAGGAAGCTAGGGCATTCCAAAGGATCTACCTTTAGAGAACGTCCCCATCTCCTGCACCCACCCCCACAGGCACAGAAGTGCACACGTGCACACACACATTCACACACCACAGCTGGTCTGTGCCCCCAGGATGGTTGCCTTCAGAGAGTCATGCTCCGGTAAACCAAAGGAAGGAAAAGGTCATTTTTTTCGAATTTTCTGCTCACATCTGGATTGAGAAATGGGAGGTTTCTCAATATATTAATGCATACATAACGTGCATACATTAAGAGGTATCTGATCCCAGACTCCCTTAAGTTTTCTGTTAAAGGTTGTGACGTTGCCACTGCGTGGCCAAAGTGATCTGGGCTCTCACATCAGATGCCCAGGTTGAGCCTGGTGGACCCAACTAAGTACAAGGAATGCTCTTGATCCAACCTCAGTGTCAGCTCACGACTTGGTGATCGACACTTCTTGGTTCGAAGCCTTAGAAACTTTAGGTAAGTTAAACCCCAACACCTAGATCCTCATGTAGAAAAGTGACAAAAATGGATACTTGTGCACACAGTTGGGGGATGCCACATTTTTCCTAAATTCCCATGCAATCCTCCCCACTATTTTCCACACTCATGTCCTCATCATTCTGTGATAAAACAAGACTCAGGCAGCTTAGATGACAACTTAAATGTCGCCAACTAAGACAAGAGTCTCTGAGATGAGCTCCCTGCCTGGTCAACCACCAAAACCACAGACGTGGATTTCACACTCAGGCTAAGCGCTTGGCCTGATCGATTGAGCAAACGTAAATTTATTCTTAAGTTATTGGTGCTGCTTCATTACAAGCCATGTTGTACAGAAGGTCTAAGAAAGAGAAAGGTCGGCCACAGAATTAAAATGGGTTTGGTCTTTAAATAAAAAAACAAACGTTTTTCAAATATCCAATTTTATTTTATCATTGCTGCATTGTTGAACACAATCTGCAGTCAGGATCAGAATTCCCAGGCTAATAGATTTTTAAACCATACCACAGGAGTAAACCTTAAAAGAAGTGAAGTCTAATACTAAATAGATTTCCATTTCTAAATACAATATATTACAGAAGGTTAAATATATCACCTCTGTGTACTTACAACTATAAAAAGATACATTAAGTATACCAATTATAAATAATGTAGCATTTCATATTAAAGTCATTATTGTACAATGAAAGAATAAGAACCTTCTAATGCATTATTATCAAGGTTAGTGTCTATAGATACTTGAGATAAAGTCCTGAAAATTCAGTGTATGCAGTCAAATCCTGATTTAACAAGTTACTCATAATATAAGTGATAAGTGTTAATTAACAGAGAGAAGGTGAATTGTGTATTGCATATTGCTGACAAGAATAACCCCATTTCATATATGAATTTCTTTATATATATACTGTTTTTGACATGACCTTCATCTCATTATTGCCCCCCCAATTTAATTCTCAAACATAAGCACCATTAGAAAAGACTAGTTAGTAACAGTAAAAGTATCCGAATAACACAATTTAAGTTTGTTTTTGTTTTTTGTAAAGCTACATGGGAACACTTTAAGTTTTCCAAGTTAAAACATGGATTTGCACATCATTTGGATACAGAGAGAGGAAAAGAAGAATTCACAACTTGTGAGTGCAGGACTCAAGCTGCTTTAGTAGGAGACCCAGTCCCTCCACGGAGTTCAGGTGTTATTTGTTAATTAATCATTAATTAATATCAAAATAGGACTTGAAAAAAATCAGAGCTGTATAATAGCAATCTTTCCAGTCGTGTAGTTTTACTAATCTAGAATGGATAACCCAACTGGAGAAAGGAAAACTATATAGGCTTCTCATACACCGTTAATGCATGTGATAGAAATGCATAATTTGTAACAGCGAATTATGGCTCTGATTTGTAAAAAGCGGGACTCAATTATCCTAGGATTTGCTATGCTATTGTAGTGTCAGAACACGGGGTCCTTAGCAGCGATGGTGACACTAGTGATGTTTTCTACCTAAGAAAGTGCCTTGGTTAAGGTAGACTCTGACATAGTTTTAGACAAGTTTTTTGGGCTGCTGATTCGGTCATATTCCAAAGGCAGTACTGGTTTGAAGCTGAGTCCTATTGTCAATGCCAAGATGCAGTCCTCAAAGACCCACGCCCGTCCATAGCCAAGGCCTCCAGTCTCCTTCCACGGCACATGCTTCCCCAAAGCTCCCCACACTGGCTCCTCGCATTCCTGTTGTTGTTTTTTAACTTAGTGCTAATCCTTTCCCATTGAATGGGGCTGGATCTGTGGGCAGGTAACCCTGAGGAGACCGCAGGTGCAGGGCCCTGTTTGCAGAACACGCAGGGAGTTATTTTCCAAATTCTTACTGGAATCAGAGTCAGCAAAGCATTTTTAAGCGACTGCTGGACAATTCAAATACAACTTCCTGCTGCAAAGCCCTGAGCCTCTTCACTGTCCCCGGGGCCTGGTGGAAAGGGGAGAACAGCAAGGACTCATAGCTCCATCCCCAGGCAGGACTGTGACTCCACACACAACATACTGGTCAATAAAACAGGAGTGTGAGAGGAAAGACAAATCAGTCCAATCCAGTAGATTTAAAGTCTCCAGAAGAAAGTATCCCAGAAGGTCAGAAATGTAGTTTTTTCTTCGGCAAGTTCGATCTGCCACATTCAGCTGTTGAACGTTGGAGGAAGGAGCCCACCTCTCCTTCAGGGGTTCTTGTCATCGAGTTTGATGGTG
Source organism: Diceros bicornis minor (assembly GCF_020826845.1). Lineage (NCBI taxonomy): Eukaryota > Metazoa > Chordata > Mammalia > Perissodactyla > Rhinocerotidae > Diceros > Diceros bicornis. The sequence goes on from NC_080744.1 coordinate 80,707,558, forward strand.
ACAGTTTTCACTTCAGTGTATTCGGCCAGAGCATATTCACCTCTGTGATCATAGAAAAGAGGAGAATTCACAATGGCATGTCCCTGAGCGGTGCTGTGGGACCCCTGTTCCAGTGCTGGGTGGGCTAGTGCTCTGCTGGGCAGTCTGGAGTTTATGCAAAAGGTCACAATGCGATGAGCTGATAGGTAATGGCCAGGACTATAGCACCATTAGTAAGTTTAAGTAACTGGATATGTAACTTAAGTTTAAATATCAAGTTTTTTGTGTGTGATGCTCTTGAAATATACAGAAGGACTAAGGGTTTGCCTTTAAAGAATAAAGGGGATTAAAAGAAGAGGTGATTTCCCTGGATGGAGGAGTAGAGAGCTAGAAGAGAGGGTCTGCGTGGGTGAGGGAGGAGGGAGCTGGGGAGCAGACATTACACTGGGTTTATAACGCTGGCAATTGGGAGCCACTTGAAGAGACAGAAGAGGCAGAGGCCCAAAGCTGTTGACTGGGGATGTGGCCAGAGGATCCATGAGGGACAGGGACACAGAGGGCCTGGAGCTGGCCTCAGAGCACATGGAAGGGTGAGGTGGCCTGGAGCGGCGAGGGGAGCAGACATTAGCACAGACTGGACACAAGGAGATCACAGCCTTGGAGTTAGCATCTTAGGTATATGCCCTTTCGTTAGGTCCTGAAGAGCCCAGGGGACCCTTCTTGGGCATCATGGGCCGTCCTCAGGGCAGCTCCCCTTCCCAGAACTGACAGGCAGCTTTGGATTGATTTAAATACCTCTATAACACTTGTTCTGCTATTACGTAAATCAAAATGTATACCTGTTTAGGAAAAGAGGTGGAAGCGGAGGTGGCCACCGGAGGTTCTGCAGCTAAAAAGACTTGAGACAGAATCCCATCTCACCCCTTAGACCAGTGCTTCTTAATGTGTGGTCCCCAGACCAGCAGCATCGGCCTCACCTCAGAACTTGCTCAAAATGCAGATTCTCAAGCCTCCCCCAGACCTACTGTGGGAGGCAGAATAATGCCCCCTGACACACAAATGTATCCATGTCCTAATCCCTCGAAACCGTGATTATGTTAGGTTATGTGGCAAAGGGAAATTAAGGTTGAGGTGGAATTAAAGTTGCTAATTAGCTGACCTTAAAATAAGGAGAAAATAAGGGCCCAGTTAATCACAAGCATCCTTAAAAGTGGAAGAAGGAGGCCGAAGACGAGAGTCACAGGGAAATGAGGCTACACAAGCAGGTTCAGGGAGATGCAACAGTGCTGGCTTTGAAGATGGAGGAAGAGGCCACCAGCCAAGGAATGTGGGAAGCCTCTAGAAGCTGGAAAAGGCTAGGAAGCATATTCTCTCCTAGAGTCTCCAGAAAGGAATGTAGCCCTGCAGATACTTTGATTTTAGCTCAGTGAGACTGTGTCAGATTTTTATCCTACAGAACTGTGAGATTATAAATTTATGTTGTTTAAGCCACTAACTTTGTGTTAATTTGTTGTAGCAGCAATAGAAAACTAATACACCTACTGAATCTGGGGGCAGGGCCCAGAAATCTGTGTTTTAACAAGCTAGGGGATTAACAATCCAGGGGATTCTGATGCAGCTCAAGTTGGAGAACCACTGGATTAGATCTAAGTAGCTTAGGCAAGTTCTTTGCCTTCCCTGAGCCTCAATTTCATCATCTGTAAAATGGGAATACCATCACCTCCTTGTAGTTATGATTAGAGATATTCATATAGAGCACCTACTGTGTGCTAGGTAAAAAGTGAATGGCAGAGAGTAATATTATTATTTTATTATCAATAAGTCATTGAGATTTCTTGGTAGTTTCCTAAAACAAACAGTTCAAGAACCCAGGATAGTGGGTGAATTTTTTTGTAATCTTTTCTAAACATAACACAAAATATAAAAGCCTTACACAGAATGCTAAATTCAACTTTTGTAGAGCAGAAACTCCATTTAAAAAAACCCAAAGACAAATAAGAAACTAAAAAAAAAAAATGACACTTAGAGCCCTGTGTGAGAAACAGAGTGCTGTTTTCCTTAATATACAAAGAGCTCTTACAAATCAATTAAAAAACTCACAAACAACCAAAGGGAAAAATCAACAAAGGACATGAACAGGCAGTTCACAGAAAAAGAAATACAGATTACCAATAAGTGTGAAAAAGTTGCTCAACCCCCTCGCAATTAAAGAAATGCAAACCAAAAGAGCAGGGAGCTCATTTTTCATGTGGCTGATTACCCAATTTTAGGAACTTACTCTGAAAACAATCTCCCACAAGGGCATAAAGATTTATGCACAAGAAAGAATATCAGCATAGTTTGTAATAGCAAAACACCCTGGAAACAACACAAAAGTCCATCGTAGGAGACCACCAATAAAAAGGAAGACAGAATATCCAAAGCCCATTCTTAAAAGAAAAAGCAGTTTGCTCTCATTTCACTTGAAAACTGGAAAGGACATACATATTTACATCCATTGTATGCAGAGAAAATGCACAATAACATTTAAAAGTGAGCATATAGTGTTGCATTGTAAAAGTTCAAAGTAGTTCATGATTTATCAACTTAGTAAAGAAAAGAAAAGCAAACCAAGTGATGAAACCATGTTGAGTTAGCACATAACTAATCAGTCCAGTATTAAATCATTCCTGTAAGATGAAGTGCATGAATCACTTCATTCTTTCTATTCCTGCCATCACTGCCCTCGTTCAAAATCTTGCTGCTCTTATTCAACCCACTGCATTGTCTCTGAACTGGCTTCTCATCAAGTCTCGACCACCTTAGTGCTCAAGGCCATCCATGGGCCCAGCCTTTCTCCCATTAGACCTCCAGAAGTCAGAAGGGAGAGGGACTGCGACTGTACTGTTCACTGCTCTATGCTCTGAGCCCAGCATGTGCCCAGTGCATCAAAAGTGCCCAATAAATATTTGCCAGGTGAATGAATGAGCAAAGGAACAAATGCATGACTGAACAGTGTTACCTCTAACAGATGGAATTGAGGGTCAGGCGCGGGAGGCCTTGACTTTCCACGTCTCTACAGTGTGGATTTTTTTGTTACTGTATTACTTTTATTGCAAAGCAAAACAAAGAACTAAGAAAAGCGCCCAGGAGGAAGAGAAATTGCAGGCTTCATCCTAAGACCTGCACAGGAACAGATGGCAGACGGGCCTGTGGGTGGGCGGCAGATAGCCAGCCCTAGCCAGGCAGCCTGGGATGGGGAAAACCATGGAATCCACCACACAGTGCTCCAGCATCAAAAAGGGGAACTTAGTGCAACACGAAGACATCAGTTAGAGATAACTGAAAACGGAAATTGGTTTTCAAGGCAGTTTCTAGGCTCCTTGTGAATTATGCTAAAGTACTTTATCAAAAGCCTTGGGAAAATATATGCCAAGTGTCAAAAAAACAGACATTCAAAAAAAGTCCCGACTGTGGCTATCTGGCAGGATAAAACATGGACCGCGTTCAGTGCATACTCACCCGGCCTGATCTGCGCCAGGCCGGGGGTTTGCTAAGGACCAAAGCACTGTCGTGGGTGGGAAGGGAGACGGAGGCGACACCGGTGACGCAGGTGAAGAAAGCGATAAGCGAATAGTTGGTGTGAGTCAGTACACCAGAAGTCAGGTGGGCCCCATACTCTTCCCACAGCTTCGACATCCAGGGACATCTGCTTTGGAGACTGAAGTTCTTGCTGTGGGAGGAGGCTGTGCCTGGCCTCTGGGAGGAGGACCTTGTGGGGTTCTGGGTCCCCCAGCTATCATGACCTGACTGGTTGAAGGCAGCAGGTCAGAGGAGACAAATGACCATGTGTGCCCTGGCTGGCTTCATCCCAGGTGACTTATGGAGGTGACCCCCGCTGAACACGCCCCTGTGGGGTAGTGGGTCCACGGCCCTGTGGGGTAGTGGGTCCAAGGGTTCAATCCCAACTCTGTCACTTGCTGGCAGTGTGACCCGGGCAAGGCATTGGAACCTCCCTGGCATCCCCGGGTTTCCTCATCTGAAAACAGGGATCATCTGAAAACAGGGATAGCAATAGTACCCACCCACAACAGACTGAATGTTTATCTCCCCCTGAAATTCATATGTTAAAGCCCTAACCCCCAATGTGAAGGTATTAGGAGGTGGGGCCCCTGGGAGGTGATTAGGTAATGAGAGTGGCGCCCTCATGAAAGGGATTAGTGCCCTTATAAAGGAGATCCCAGAGAGCTCCCTTGCCCCTTCCGCCACGTGAGGACACAGAGAGAACATGGCTGTCTATGAACCAGGAAGAGGGCCCTCACCAGACACTCAATCTGCTGGTGCCTTGCTCTCAGACTTCCAGACTCTAGAGCTGTGAGAAATACATGTTCGTTGTTTAAGCCACCCAGCCTGTGGTATTCTGTTACAGCAGCCTGAACAGACTACAACCATCTCATGGACTGTTGGGAGGACGGCATGTATCAACATGTGCAGGGTGCTCGGACAGAGCCTGGCAGAGTCTGTGCTCAGCAAATGCCAGTTGTTGCCAGCGTTACTGCTGTTGGGGGGCCCTGGAGGGGACCTGGGTGACCCCAGCTCAGGCCTCATGTCTCTTGTGGGCAGGTAGCTGTGAAGAGGTAATGAACAGAGGCTCACAGAACACAACACAAAAAAGCCACTCAGGGGAAGGAATGAGGTTTCTGCAAAGGGTCTTCCTGGCCAAGAATTTACTGAGGTTCCCTGCAGGGGAAATCAGCCATAGGAATTAGGTGGAGACCAATGGACACACTCTACTCAGATGTTCAGACAGCTCTGGGGTACTTGCCATGAGTCAGGAATGGACTAGAAAGAAGAACCAAGATGGGGCAAGGGACCCCAATTCCATAGAGACTGGTCAAGAGCATTTGCTCAGGAATGGAAGGCAGCCTCATTCTTTCATAATATCTTTATTAAGAATCTGGACAGGGAGCTGCCCAAAGGCCCTACCAAGACCCAGGCCGAGGGGAAGTGTTTGGGTATCCCCACTGGAAGATGAACAAACACATATGAGGTAATGGTTTGTATATAAATAATACAAACTGTTTAAATAAAAGGAAGAGCTCAGAGCCCTTCAAGATGTCCCAGGAACGGCCCTTTGTGTTGTCATAGATGGTCCCCCTGGGAAGATTGATCCTACAAGCTGTTTGTCCACAAAGCCTAATAAAACCCCAAGTACCACCAAGAAGGACGCGAGAGAGAAGGCAGCGTCCAGCTGGAAACCACAGCGTGTCCAGCCCCGGAACACTCCGTCCAGCTCTGTGCCTGGGCCTTTTATCTTGGGCCAGACAGAAGAAGGCCTGTGCATTAGTCTATGCCTATGGAGCTCATCTTCCCAATGGGCAAGAAAGAAAGGAACCGTGAAGGAGTACGTGGTGCGTTTGAAGGAGCCATGGAGGGCAAGCAGGCGATGCTGCAGTATGCCTCACAAAGAGGCATCAAGAAGGAGCCAGAGTCGCCCATGGTCTGTCCCAGGGGCCTCTGCTAGGCTCAGAAAGCAGGGAGACAGAGCTGGAGCCCCACCAGGGAGAGAGCCTATCTTCCTCGCTGAGGGCCAGGGTTTGTGTGAGTGATTACATCCTGTGTCTGGCAAAATAGTGCACTTTTCAGTTTTGCCCTTATCCTCAACTAGCGAGCCTATGTTAAGCATCTACTGAACATCCCCATGTGTGATGAATACTGGGGAGGACACATCAGCTGAGGCTGGAGGTTGATCCTGGGGCCTGAAGGAGCACAGCATGAAGATGACAGTGGGGAAGGGCAGAAATGGGAAGGCAGGAAGGGGCGAGAGGAGGGGAGGGATCCATACCAGCTTGAGAGGGAAAGGACCACCATCCTTCCTGACACGGCTGACTCAAGACTGACGCACAAGAGCCCAGGTCAGTGGACTGGAGCACACACCACCACCCTGCCAATCTAGTATATTTTTCATTCACCCCACTGGCAGGCGTGGAGTAATGGAAACACTTACAGTTCTCTGCCATTTCCAGACATTTTAAAGCCACCAAATGGAGCCTGTGCGTAGATGGCATTGTAGCAGTTGATCCTAGAGAAAGAATGAAAAGATGCTCACGATTACCCAGAGAAGTAGGATCTTGGGCATTCTGGCTATTGGGTGCTTGATGCAGTGTTGCCTAGTGAACGACCTTTTGTCAAAGTTTTAATAATGAAAACAGTGTGCTTTCAACTTCTGCCTTCTCTTTCTTGCCACCAGAAACTAAAATTTGAATATTCTTAAGTATACAGCTTTTTGGAAGCAACGACTTCCATCCATACTTTGCACAGGACCATGCACTGTTTTTAGAATCAGAATCAAAAACAGCGCCAGAGGGGGTGAAGTGTGAGGAGCAGTCCAGTCTGGTGGTCAACAGCATGGGCAGCAGAGGTGGATGGCCAGCTCTGAGCTCTGTTCTGCCACGTACTAGCTGTGTGACCCTGGGCAAGTCACTGGGTCTCTCTGTGTCACCATTTCCTTATCTGTAAAATGGAGACGATAATAGTACCTACCTCGGAACGTGGTCATGAGGATGGAGCAAAGCACTTTGACAGTGCTTGGTACCCAATATGTGACTAGAAGTTCTCTGTTGGGAGAAGAGTAATGAAGTCAGCAGCTCAGGAGAGCCGAAACACACACACACTTTACTCACCAGACAGTCCCAGACTCTAACGCGGAGGCCAGCTTCAGTGCTTTGTCGAGGTTTTTTGTGAACACAGCTGCTGTGAGTCCATATTCAAGGCTATTTGCTCTTTTTATCACTTCTTCAATACTTTTGAACTTCAGTATTGGCTGCACCGGTCCAAAAATCTATGATTAATTGCAAGAGTGGCAGTCAGAGGCATGTTGGAATGAAATGTGCATGCTCTGAGCAGGCATTTCGTTTTATGCCCTTTTTCATAAACCCAAAGTGCTCACATGCAAGAGAAACAATGACTAGAGAAGAAAGAACATCCAAAGATCTTTTTAGCTGTGTGATAGTTGAAATCTGAAGGGAAGGATTCAAATAAAACAAAAATAAAAATAACACGCAAAAGTGTAGGTCGGGTTTAAGATCTCTGACTGTCATCAGGGTGTCTGAGAAGCCCCAGCCCTCGAGCTTTGGGACAGCCTCTGCACTCTGGGATGCACAGAAGACAAAACCCTGGAAGATTTTCTTGGAAAGTTATCTCGAAGGATGTTTACAGGCACAGCTGTGGGACGTGTGCCCCACCCCTTGGTGCTGCACTTTCCACCAATGAAGATGCCCTGAAATGTTTCCCTAATAACTCGCAGGGGAGGGAATGAGACACTGTTCCTCACAGTCTAGGACACAGCAAAGAAAAGGAAAGGAAAGAGCTTGAGGCTGAATTTTTAAAAGTAACTTTGAAGGGAGCCTGTAATTGATTCAATGTTTGGCATGACTGTAACCTAGCAGGATGAGGCCAGCTGCTGAAATACCTTCCCAGGTTCCCTAGAGCTCTTGCCATAGAGAGGTTTAGAGAGCTGAGTCTCATGCCATCAGAGAACAGTTAATAAGCCATAAAAATCTCACAGAGAAAGTCTATAAAATATCCACACAGTAAGCCCTCAGTAGTGATTCACTCTTTCATGTGTCCCAAAAGGCCACATCTCAGGGTCCAACCACCTGGGACCCAGGCAGGGACCAGTTTCCATCTAGCTTAACAGTGGGATTGAAAGACAAAATTAGATTTACACTCTTGTGGGGTCTCCTTAATTTCCACCATTTCCAAGGATGCCCATGATGGAAAATTTCAAAGAGAATTCTAGCTGTCACATGTTCTTTGAATGAACACTTGTCGTTTAAGTTCAGTCTAGAGGACTGAAGGCAGCTTTGGGCCCCGAATCCATGGCTCAATTCCTGGCAAAACCCATAGGTGTCAATAGCCCTCCATCCTGGGCTAACCCAAGGATGTGTTAGAAGATGAAAGAGGAATTAGTGCTCCCCAGAGACGATGAATGTTGAGTGGAAATGGGGTTAGGACAAACTCTGCACCCACTATACAGTCCTCAGGGTTCGCCAGAGGCAGGGGGGCAAGATGGCTTCCCTAAGGACCCCAACGGAGAGGCAAAAGGCCACAGGAGAAAGGAAGATGCTCTCCTCACAAAGATTTCTGGGATTCTGGGGCCCTAGAGAAGACTCTTGTTTAAAAGGCCTAGTCCCCCTTCCCCCTCCCTCCAACCCGAGCTCAGAATGAGGCCCCAGTACCTCCTCTCTGGCAATCCGCATGGTGTCAGTAACTTCTGAGAAGACAGTGGGTTTGATGAAGAGCCCCCTGTCTTCTATGGCTGAGCCTCCACATTCCAGCTTGGCTCCCTCCTTCTTCCCACTCTCAATCAGATCGAGGATTTTGTTCAACTGCTTTTGATCAATCTGCAAAACACAACGGGAAGTATAGCCTGGCTTCCTTCTGGGCAGAGGCTGCCATCTTGTATGTCCATCGGCCTTCAACATGATCAGCTGTCCTACCCCTAAATGTGCTGCCAAGTCATAATTCATGGAACAAATGTGCCGTGTATGCAAATGTTCCTCTGATGCACAAATCTAGGCTCTTTGGAGCAGGGGAGAGCTGGGGGGATAGGCTCTTCTCATCCTCTCCAGGTGTGGGACTTATTCATACGTCTGTCCCCGCTCCCAGCTGCTCCCAGCAAATCAGTGGGTGAAATAAGATCTGAACTGGCCACATTCTTTGCTCTCCCAACGCTTTGTATACCGCGCTGGGTCACCAGATTTAGCAAATAACACTATAGGATGCCCAGGTAAATTTGAATTTCTAAAAAACAAAGAATGACTTTTTTTAGTGAATGTTATGCTAAAAGTGTATTTGTTGTTTACTTGAACTTTAAATCTAACTGGGTGCTATGTATTTTATCTGGCAACCTAGTGCCCTGCTCACAGAGCACCGTGGATCGGGGTAACATTTATTGGAATTCTCCATCCACATTGCAGAGAAGAAGTGAGAAAAAAATTGACCACCTTACTCAGCACCCCGAGAATCAGAGTGGAGGGAGGCTCCATTTGGGCCGCTCCTTGGTTGGTGAGGAGCCAGCTCATCTGAAAGCCTCCACCTCCTGCCACCTCGTTTAGGGGTCTCCCAGGCCAGAGTGCACCCCGTACCACCAGCCTAACATCCAGCTTGTGGTCATGGTACCCAACCAGCCGTCAAAGAGCACCCCTTTGGGAGACTGTGCTCAAGGGGGGAAGTGCTCTCCCCACCCCTACTGGCCTTTCTTCCTAAATACACGGGAGCCCTGTTCTTGATCACGACCTTGTTGCTAGTCCCCTCCTCCTTGACTGAGAGAGACAGAACTTTCATAGGTTTGCTGTAGCTGAGATTTTTATATAGAAAAACTGGTTTCATTTAAATAACTTTAAATAAAAAAATAAGCAAACTCAATGGTGCATTTGGATGACCGTCAGTCTCTCAGGAGCAGGCTGGCTTTCTCAGCAGGGGTGGACACGAACCATGCATGTCACTTGACCAGTCATCTCAGGAAGTGTGGATCCAGTGTTAAAATACCAAATTGGATCCATACCTCACACCTTATACCAGGATAAATTCCAGACACATCAAAGACTTAACCATGAAAAACAAAAGCATATAAGTTTTCAAATTCTCTCCTGTGGGAGAATGCCTCCATAAACTTGGAGTGCTGATGGCCTCTCTATGACTCGAAATCCAGACGCCAAAAAGAAAAGACTGATAAATTTGAGTATGTAAAAAAAAAAAACAAAAAAGGCAAAAACATCATAAGTAAAGTTAAAGGGTAAAACAACAAACTGGAAAAAACTGACAAGTCATATAGAAATAGAGCTAATCTCTCTAGTATGGAAAGAGTTCTTAGAAGTGATAAGAAAAATGACCAGCAATGCAAGAGAAAAATATGCCAAGCACAGGCACAGTTGTTAGAAAAGGAACTACAAATGGCTTTTAAACATATGATAAGATGTCCTACCTCACTCATTATAAGAGATACGTGCATATTAAAGTGAAATGAGATAACACTTTTAACTATCAGAAGGCCAAAAATCCATATCCTGTTAGTAAGGCTGGAGAAACAGAGAAGGTCATACAAGGTTGGTAGGAACATAAATTGGTTCATCCTCTTGGAAGGTAATTTAACAATGCTTCTAGAAATTACAAATGTGCTCCCACTCAGCAATCCCACTTGGGGAATCTGTCCGACGGATTTCCTTGCTCGTGTGTAAAACAACATACTCTGTGGCATCGTACATGACTGCACACAGGTCCATCAGAACATGTTATTTGAATTCTGGTGGATTCATACAGCAGAATTCTGTGCACGTATGAAAAAGAACGAAGCAGGTTCTCATGGACTGGTATGGAAAGCTCTTTAGGTTTCTTGTTAGGAGACAAAAAGCAAGGTGTAAAACAGTATAGAAAGCACAGTTATCTTTTGGGTAAAAACGGGAAATCAGAATACATACTCATATTTGCTTGTATACACATAAAGAAATTCTAGAGAGAGACACGAGAAACTAAGAACATGGGACACCCATGGAGGGCAGGGTAAGAACCAGACCCATGAATGGAGGGGGAGGAGGAAGGGAGCCTGTTCACTATTGATCTTTACATGTGTTTGGGGTTTGACCCATGTGTATGCACTCCCACTTGAAAAAGTAATTCAAACCACTGCAATGGATCCAGTAATATCTCCAGGTTCTCTCAACTTCCCTCTGGATAAACCAAGCCTTGGGTTGAAAGTTCCAGGTGTTGCTCTCCTCCTCTCAGGAGGCCAAGAGGGCTTTTGGGGCTCCATATAAGGACAGGTCCTGAGTCGCCACTAACCATGTAAGACCGGGCTGGACGCCCGTCTGTCCTGCAAGCAGTGCCGGGTTCCCATGGAAACCGTACACACCCAAACGCAACTCTCCCTGGCAAGTCCGCACAAACACAGTGTTTAAATCTAACCAGCCCCCATGAAAGGTCAGCTGGTGCCTTACAGTGCAGGAAGAAGAACCTGCCGGAAGTGATGGACGTGGCAGGGGACAGCACCGAGACAGAGAAACACGGCCCCTGAAGGCCGGCCAGAGGCTGTGCTTGGCTCTGGGGGGAGGATGCAGATCTAGCCCTGCCAGGTGGCCTGCATGATGGTTATGTGCCTCATTGCTCAGTTGCCAAATAAACCTGAATGATTTTGGAGCCTTCCGGCGAGCGGCTGCCTGCAGTGGACGCGGATCTAGGTCAGCTAGCTGTTTCACAGGCATGAGACAGACAGGACTATTTAGACAGATGTAAGTCCTCTCAGAGTAAAATCTTATTACCATAGATGAAAAAGCACTTTGGGGAAAAAATCCAACAGCGATCTAAAATAATAAGCTGAGGTTAGACAGCTTAAGTGAGCTTTCAAAAGGACTTGCAACAGCAGCATCAAAAGCACTGATGAAATCAACACCCATTCTACTTGGATCTGCTGTCTTGGAAGAGATTTGTACATCTGGTTTCAAAAGTCAAGCTCGGAGTCTTGGAAAGAGACTTACGAATAATGATGGGGTAAAACGGTTTCCTTAGGATGGGATCAGCTCACGTATTTTCCACAGATTCTGGATTAGTTTTAAAATCATAGTAGATTTGATAATGACTTGTTGCTATGTTTGTATTCAGCTCTGAAATCCAACCAAGGCCACTAGACAACTGTTGTGTCACTGGCCGCTGGGTGGAGCTGAGGCCTGGCAGGATGGGGAGTGTTGGCCACAAGTGGAGATGCTTCTCTCCCCCAGGGCCACGTGGCCTCAGAGCCGCAGAGCATGTGGGTGGGGGCAAAGGAGGGTGGGCACTGTGGCCAGAAATGTACCTTTTCTACATAGTCCTCCCCCCTCCTCAGCGCGACCCCACAGGGTAGTCAGGCAAGACCTGACGACACGGCCTGAAGTCATGCACAGACATTCACTGCCCCCTAGATGAGGGAGCCTGTCATTTAATGCTCTCCCCTTTAAAAAATAAAAATTTATTAGGTGCCCTGAAATTTTCATAATATTCATCGATTATTCCCATTTTCCAGATGAAGAAATTGAGGTTTGGGAGGAGCTCGTGACTCTCACAAAGTCACAGAGCCAAATGCGCTCAGATCCATGGCTCCCCGTGTAAACATTTGGTGCCGATGCAGTGGTTAAGTGGCCAGCTCCCAGGACGGACGCAAGTGGGTGAGTCCTGACATGTGATTTGACACTTCACGGCTGGGGCAGGACTTTGGCTACAAGCAAAGTGGGTTGCTGTCGAGCTCCATTTCAATAATGCATGGGATGGTCAGCCTGCCCTCTTTTAAATATTTATCCATCTGCTGCACTGCATAATTAGTAAGAAAGTGATACAGGACGTGCCCTTCTAAAGAGGTTATTAAACCTCGTGGTTATGATCATTTTCAACCTGTCGTTACGTTAGCTTTGAAAACCAGGCCTCCAGAGACATGTTCCTACTGCCCAGAGATGCATCCCCATCCCCCGACCTCTCCGTGGGATTCTTTGGTTTCTGATGGTCATCTTGTCCTACAACAGACATGGGCTCCAGGGCCTCCAGGCTGAGACTGTCAGCTCCAGGTCCTGCCTCCGCCTGCACTCTGCTGCCTTTCAGCCAGGGTTACAGCCCCTCTTCTGCAGGGAGACCAGCAGCTAAGACAACCTCTGCCTGAGGATCCCTCCTGGGACCCCAGTGGCTCAGAGTAGGGATGGTCCTCTGGCTGGAGGGTGCAGACTCATGGCCTTATGAACTGGAACACCTCCCTCCTGCCAAGGCCCCAAGCTCAGCATTATCTGCTGCAAAGAGCAAAGCCTCGGTGTGTCCACCCCCTTTCCATCACCTCCGCTAAGACCTCATGGGACTGTACAGTTGATCAGCATCTACACAAAAGCCTAAGTGGCAAGGCAAGGCAGCCTCCCTTCTGCTTTGAGATGGACCCTGGAATCGCAGAGCACCGGAGCTGTACGGGGCCAGGGCCAGAGGGGCTGCCTGGTTCAGCCCCCAGACGCGCCCCCACAGGATCTGACACAACATTAGGTTACCTGCGGCCCCTGTTCAGTCCTGACGTCAAAGGGGTCTCCGACGGGCCGTTTCTTGGCATACTCCACGCTCCGCCTGACAAACTCGGTGTAGACTTGTTCCTCTACGAACACCCTGGAGGCGGCCGTGCAGCACTGGCCTTGGTTGAAGAACACTCCCTGATGGGCGCACTCCACTGCCAAGTCCACTGGAGGGAGGGGGGCGGCGGGGGCAAGAGGAAGCGATTAAGTTGTTAGGGCAGACTGGCGACAGCTGCAACTCTAATTGCCCACACCAGAAAACAGGCCCCGGAATGGCTGTGTTTCAGAAATTAATTTTGTTCTCAGTATTTCCCAAACAGAGAGGATGGGAAGAAGGATTTTTGAGTCCACTGAGTTTGGGGTTAAATAGGTCCCCTGACTGCAGGACTTCTCAGTACCTTTGCTATGCTAATGAGAACAGAGAGTTGTGGGACCCACTTCACCTGCCCCTGGATCCCTCCCCTCTCCTTTCTGCAGACTAATGTTCTACAGAATAACCTTTGGGAAGTATTGATGTCAGCCAATTGGTGAGAACTTTTAAAGGAGCCAGAATTTTCCACCTTGAGCAAAAGAAGGGTCTTATTAAGTAACATAACACCATGTATGATTTATAAGGGTTAAAAAAATGCACTGATTCTGCCTGATGAAGGCTGAAGCTGAATTGCAGAGCAGACATTCAATTAAAACCAGTTGCTAAAATGAACTAGAAAGGTGCTTAGTAAGTAAGATTTTGGGGGGACATGCTTAATGGGATGCTAAGTGGGATGTCATTTATATTCACAGAGGGACTTCTGGCCCCACCGTTGGCTGGTTTTCCAGCACTTACCACTCCCTGCACACACACACCACTGCTAGCTTAAGAAGCACAGCTTTCCTCTGCACAGAGCAAAAGCAAGAGCCCTCTGGACACGGGCAGGCCACCACCGACGTCCAGTACTGCTCTTTGGGCAGCTCCCAGGAACACGGCCCTTGGCTTTGAGAACCAGGCAGCTGCCATTTGGCAGGGTTTTCTGTGTAAGTCGCTGTGGCAGCAGGATGGCATCATAAGGTTCTCACCCTTCCCTGCACCCCCCCCCCCGTGCCAACTTAGAACTGCCCCTCCTCCAAAAGAACTAATTCATTTCCTGCACCCCGATGGGAGCTGGGGGTGGTGGCTGCAGTGGCAGGGAATGGTGGCATGTCACTGTTGATATCATGCCTGGGATGCCAGTGATGTCAGGATTTAACTTTGCGGACCGGCGCTGCCCAGATGAGGAGTTGGAGGTGGCTACATAGGGTGTGTACGACCCTTGTCAAACGGACCCTCAAACAGGAGTCCTGGCTCTTTGGGGTTGGAGTTTGGGACTCCAAATGTGGGTTGCAGTGGGGCCACACCCACTGCTCCATGTGGCTCCAGAAACCATTAGTAACACTAATGATGCTTCCACAAGGGAGCCCCAACCCAGGCAGAACACGAGCAGTCCATCCTCACGCTCAGATTCCCTCTCCTTCCTTGGAGCCTGTTTCCTTACCCAGGCCTCTCTCCCATGGACAGCCAGCTTCAAGGGAGGAACTGATATCAGTCATTTACACCTTAGCAAGAAATTGTGCTAGGGTCATTTTTTCTCAGGAATATTTGCAATTCCAACCTTATCTGAGTGTGGAATGGAAGGCTTTGTTCTCCAAGAAAGGAATTTCTGGCACCAGTGAGCAGGTGGGGGAGGCTATTCTCTAAGGCAAAGGTGCTTCAGGGTACTTGGGAAGTCACACCTTTGACAGCTGACCTTGTCAGCAGGTGGATGAATGCCCTGTGTGGCCCTTTCTTCCTTCTTCTGGACCTGGCAGCCAAGAACAGCGTATATTTTAATATTGTGTCACAGACTGGCCCCAAGCTGCTGGGCAGGATTGCTGCCCCAGGGAAGAGGCGGTGGAGGCAGAGACAGTACCCAGACCAGGAGGGTATTTTTAAGGGTCAGCTGCCACTGTCCTCTGCTTCATCAGGCCTGAGACAAAGTGAGAAGAAACATCTCAAGTCTTGGGAGAGCTTGAAAGCACCACAGGAAACACTGACTCGGGGGGTGGAATGATCGATGCCTGCGAGTGGGGAGCACCTGCCCTCTCCCCCTTCTCCTGGCCCTCCCCCTGCACGGGGACTCCAGACAAGAAACCGACTGGCTCCTCACGGCCCCAGCTCTGTGGGGACAGGGAAAGTAAACTTAATCTTGAAGGGCAGGACAGGCAGTCCCTCTGGCTCCCACCTAAGACATGCCCTCCTCCCACGCTGCTTTCTATCAGCAACAAAGCTCCCTCCACCTGCGTATTTATGGCATGATGACCCCAGGTGGGAAAACATCCCCATCGTGTGTGTGTGTGTGTGTGTGTGTGTGTGTGTGTGTGTCTTTCTCTCAATTGGTCCCGAATCTGTGCAAGGAAGCAGGGAGACTCATATGGACCTACGAAAGCCGCAGCAAGGCCCAGCGGGGAGAGACTCACAGTCGGCATCAGCACACACGATACAGGGGTTTTTCCCCCCAAGCTCCAGTGTCACCCTCTTCAGATTGCTCCGGGAGGCAGCTTCTTTAACCAGCTTTCCAACCTACGGGAAACAAACCAGACCAGATTAAACCTTGAACATGGCCGGATGTGGCCCAAACGTTCTGGACATGCCTGGGAGGCAGTGGGCGCTGCGTGGCCAGGCCCCCGCCTCTCTGCCCAGGCGCCCTGGGCCTTGACGCTGCTGCCTCACTTCCTGGCCTCTCCCAGCATCTCCTCGAAGATCAGACCTTGACACAGCTGGAATCCTTGGTCTGAGCTGCTCCACTTACAGGGGTGGAGTGGGAGCCCTTGGAAGGCCCAGCGACTCGTCCATGGCCACACAGCCAGCTAGTGACAGAGCCGGCTACTCACCTGCCCTGGTGGCTGTCCCTCCCAGCAGCAGACTGGTCCAGCTAGTCTGGTAAAGGGTTCAAGGGGACCAAGGGGCAGTTCTTCTACCCCTCGCCAGTGCGGTAGGTGGTTCTGTGTGGCTCTTTGGTGTAATCTAAGGGAACCTCTGAGAATTTGGGAAACAGGGAAGCTGACCTTCAGGATGAGGAGGAGCCAATTCTCTGGAAGCACTAAGACTGAGGCTTCCCCAGGGGGTGGGGAGAGGACAGGTGTGCTCTGAAGAAACAGAAGGACCACTCAGCAAACCATGCAGCTCAGCTTCCCCCATGTACCTCAAGGGTCTCTCCTATCACCCCACACACTGCTAGAGGGGAGGCTTGACCCAGCACACAGCAGTGACTTGCCTTGGGCCAGATGCCGGGAACTCAGAGCTGGGAAGACTCGCAGAGACCAATGTGCACAGACAGCTAGCAAGAGGCAAAGCTGGGCTCTTCCAGGGCTGTTTCCCCAAAACTGAGGTGTGAGTACATTTTAAAAATCGGCCAGCTCATGAGTGATGGACTGAAGGAGGTGTGGAATAGATCCACCGTAACAAGGACCGTCCCCAGGAAGATCAATAGAAGCAAAACCAGCCTGCCACAGGCTGGCAGTTCCTGAGAGGGGTAGAGGTGTGCTCTTACAGCTGGACGCAGCAAGGGGGCCTAGGGTGGAGAGGTGCCTGCCAGTCGAGCACTCCCTGGGGGCACAGAGGCCATTTTCTTATCCATGAAGTTGGTTGCCCAGTGAGAGCACTACCCCGCTGGACCCACGGGCAGCCCTGCAGTTGCCTGGAGAGGGTTCAGGGCTCCTCTGCAGAGAAGCCAGGCAGGGGCAGGGATGATTTTGCTGTTGGTGGGAAGACTGGGAAAGCTGCTCCCAAGCTGCTCCCAAGCCAGGTGTGGGTCTGTGGCAGCTCCCGTCAGTGTGCTGAGTGCCACCGGCTGTTCTACTGCCATGCGGGGCCCTGATGGGTTCTGACTATGCTTCTCAAACAATGCTCACCCTGGCCAGCACAGGAGGGCGGCGGCAGTACTGTCTAGCAGGCCACAGGAGCAGGGCTCGGCCTCCTGGCTGGACTAAACTAGGAGATGGGGACACATTGCGTGGAAAGTGTTTACTCATTTCTTTTTTAAGGACAGAGGAAATACTTTCTCATTAAAAATAGTTCCACATACAGATACACGCAAATTAAGAGGGAAAGCTTTCATCTTCCCTCGCCCCTGCCCCAGGACCTGCCCCAGAGGTGGCCAGGGTAAGAATTTCTTGGCAATCCTTGCAGACAACTTCTATTTCTCTACACACACATTTATTGATGGGATCGTATTGTATATACTTTCTTACAGTTGACTTCTTTGTGCTTCAACAATAGATCACAGACAGCTTTCCTTACTGTAATGGCTGTGAAACACCATATAGAACAGATATACTAGACTCCTGGAAAATACATCCATGAAAGCTCGTGAGAATATTTCTCTAAGCAGTTGCTTCAAAATGGAATTTCCGAATCAAAAGTTTTACACTTTCCAATCTGTGATCGGTGCCACAATCCTGCCCTCCACCTCAGGCCCAGCGTGGGTGACAGCCTGTTTTCTCAGAGCCTTGATTACACCAGATTTCAGTTTTTACCAATCTGACAGACAAAAGGAGAGTCTGATTCTCATCTGAATTTGCATTTCCCTGCTTACCAGTAAACCAAGTGAGGCTTACTGGGCATTCAGTGTTCTCTTCTCTGAATTCTCACTTTCCACCATTCAGTTTGCCTTTTTTTCATTGATTTTTAGGGACCCTTCAAATATTATGAATTTTAACTTTTGGAGAGCTGCATAAATTATGACTGTTTTTCTCCCAGCTTATAAGTTATCTTTTAACCTTGATTATGATGTTGTTTGTCCTATGGATGTTTTACATTTTATCTTGTCTATCAGTCTTTTCTTCTAAGGTTTCTGAGTTCTATTAAATATTTATTTAGTTTGGAAACTGGACCTTTTTTTTTTACTGATCATTATGTACTAAAACGTGGTCAACTTTAGAAGGATAATAAATCATAGTTTAGCCTCTCAAAAGAAAAGTTCCCAGGTCTCCAATCAGGCAGCGACTGAGCCAGTGAGGAGCTTACCTCTGTGGACCCCGTGAAGGCTATCTTGCTGATCTGAGGGTGAGAAGAAATCGCTGCCCCCACTGTGGGCCCAAATCCTGGCACAATGTTCACCACGCCTGGAGGGAAGCCGACCTGGGAGAAAATCAAGATGGCATTCAGAGGAGGAGGACGAGCCAGTGTCCACCCCAGAGCCTCACTTGGGCCGAGAGCCATGGCTGTATGCTGTCCCCAGGCAGAGCGGCATCCTCTGGGGAGGCCTGGGAAGCTTGGGCCCAGGTCATACATCCACCCAGGACCCAGACCCAGTCGGCCGGTGTGCGGGCTGGGCCAGGGTGAGGTGTACACCCCCCTTTCCAGGTAGTGCTTCTCATCCCAAAAGCGCCTCTGAGCAAAATGGCGGTGGACCTCTGTAGCAGGGCACCATTCTGTGTGTGTGTGTGTGTGTGTGTCTGTGTGTATGTGTCTGTCTGTGTGTGTCTGTGTGTGTATGTGTCTGTGTGTATGTGTCTGTCTGTGTGTGTCTCTTTGTATCTGTCTGTGTGTGTGTGTCTCTGTGTGTCTGTGTGTGTCTTTCTGGCTGTGTGTCTGTGTCTTTCTGGCTGTGTATCTGCGTGTGTGTCTGTGTGTGAATGTCTCTGTGTGCTATCTGTCTGTGTGCTGGGGGAGGTGGGACACCTTGGTCACAATCCTCAAGGCTCAGAGGCACCTGCAAAATATCCTTCTGGCGCTTCAGCTTTCATTTTTCAAACCAGCCCCAGGAATGTTCCAAATGGCAACATAGTATCACTCTCTCAAAGTCCTTGGTGTTGAACCTAGGCCACACCCAGAGCTGGCACTTCTGAAGGTAGGGGCCGCCATTTCCTTCACATTCATGCCTCGCGCTTTGCATGCATGAGACATCTTTATTAAGCAAAAACACCACAAATGAACGAGGGGGGAATGCTATTCCCCACATGCCCAGTGTCTTACTTAAAACACAATATTTTAGGAAGGCAAGATTTTTGGGCCTGGTGCTTGAGTCTTTAGTTTTTCTAGATGCTATTTTTTAACAGTTGTGATTTTAGAATCTGTAAGCCTTATTAATATGGCACAATTATGTCCTACATCCCAGGTCAAAGGGAGGTGGAAAACGGATCAATTATTGGCTGCTGCAACCTGAGTCTAAGCAACAGAGGTCGTGCTTCCGATGGTATTAGCCTGGCTGAGAAGCAAAACGAGTGGATCATTTCTCCCACCTCTCTTTCCTTCCTGTTTCTTTTTAAAACTCTTTGCAACATACAAGGTGGGGACAGCATGACTGAAACATGTTGCCAGGTGTGTCTGAAGCAGGTGTTCTTTTGGGTTGCTTCTTTCCCTGAGCCATGGCTGCCCCGGGGAGAGGACAAGCACCCGAGAGCAGAGCATTGGTGAGGAGGCTCCGGGTGAGAGAGCCGGGCTCGGTGGCAGCCACTTCAGTGGGAGCTGACAAGAGTACCCCTCCAAGAGAAAAACAGATCATTTCACACACCACAAATGCAGGGCCTGAAGAACTTCCCGAATATCTGGCTCCCTTTCAAGTAACTCTCCTGCAAACTCTCTAGACAAAACATTTGGTCCTAAACCATAGGTTTGAGCCCATAGTGAGAGTTAAGTATCCTCATTAGGATCAGTGGGAGGAAAGGAGTTTCTTCTAGCTCAGTGACCACAAGCAGGAGAAAGAAAGTGCAGCTGCCAAGTGAAACACAGGAGTCACCCCTCCCACTCAGTGCGAGCAGGCTGGCACTGTCACGCACGTACAGCTCCACAGGGCAGCTTTATCTCGTGACAGTGGCTTGGCTCCTAGGAGTGGGAATGTTCTCAAGAACACATAATATTTTCTTTTCGGACGTCTTACCTCTTTGATGAGAGAGCCCAGATAAAGGGCGGTGAGGGGAGTCTGTTCAGCTGGCTTCACAACCACAGTATTCCCACAGCAGAGAGCGGGTGCCAGCTTCCACACCAGCATCAGCAGAGGGAAGTTCCACTGCAACAGAGCACAGAGGAACTTGGGGGGCCCGGATCGGGTAACCCCACTACCCTGTCCTGGAGGCCCAATGATGCCTCTGTGGAGGACACTTGCTTTGCATGGTCTAGATTTGGGGTATAAAGGGTAGCATAGGAGTGTGCAGTGATCAGAACTGCATTCCTGCTCGGAGCTTCCTAAACTGCATTCTGGGAGATGCTAATTGGTAGTCTTTGCAAAGAGGATTCTGCTGCACGTGCACTACCTTCTCCTCTGGGAGGTTTATAATGTCATCAGCATGCTAAAGCCTCTGAAAAGTCCTGCGGGAACAAGGCTTGCCTCTCCTCAACTCAGATGCCACAGGATCTTTTTCTCTTCTTACAGAATAGATACAAACCTCCCACACTGAATTGCTGCTTGGTGAAATGCATTTTGGGAAATTTTTTTCTTGTCGTCTTTCACCTACAGAGGCAAAGATACTGCCATCACTGTGACAAGCCTAACAAGAGGTAACGCCTATTGAGCATCCAGTGCCGGCTGCTGTTCCAAGGACCTCACAAAAACTTAACTCAGTTGATCCCTGCAAACTCATATGATGTAGTCATATGATAACTCCATTTATAGATGAGGGACCTGAGGCACAGAAGGGTGAGGTCACTTGCCCAAGGTCACATACTAGCAGGCAAAGACCAGGATTCACAGCCAGGCTTGTGTCTTCTGCTACGTTGATTCTTGAAGTGTCATCTTTGACGAGATGAGATGAAACCAAGCATCTCCAAGAGAGCAGTTAACTTGATTCTAGCTGTCCCTCAACTTCCCCCCTAAAAAAAGTCTATTTGGCTCCTTATGCTCCAAGGATGCAAACAGAGGAGCTCACCTACACACCCACCCCCACGGGGCTGACCCAAGGTGGCCACCTCCTGGTACAGCCACTCGAGTTTCCCCTCTCCCACTCTGTCTGGAATTCCTACCACAGACAACAAACATGAGATCCTCATTCCCAAGGGCCTGTGTGCTCCGATAAATGACAGCAGGCATTGTTTCTGGGTTCCCCACCAGTGATCAGGAGCCCCTTTGCTTCCCGAATTCCTGCTCCTTAGCATATAAATACCATCATCTCTTCTGGTCTACAAACAAATATGCGCCTTCCCTTGGCCTCTGCCTCTTCTAGCAGCTCCCTTCTCTCTCAGCACAGCTTCTTGGCAGAGCTGCACCCATGTGCCCAGCTCCCTCTCCAGAAGCCCCAGCAATTTGGCTTCGGCTGCACCTGAAAACTCCCCTGACACTGCTCTCGGAGCAATTCCAACAGCTGTGTTCCTGTTTTTAATTTCTGGGTAGGATATCACCCCATTGTCTCTTTCTGGAAATGTATTCCGTCCCCGGGATGCCCCTGACCCTGGCTGCTCAGACTTCTCAATGGGGTCCCCTGGTGGTCTGTGGAATTTGGCCCCAGGCCCTCTTCTTCTCTCACTCTACAACCCCTCTTTGGGTGACTCCCTCCCAACTGCCTCACCCAGCTTGATGCACAGAAGCCCCTCTGGGCCGACCATCGCCCAGGGGTGGCTCCAGCCTTGGCCTCTCTCTTGAGCCCCAGACCCAAAAATGCAAACGTCTAATGGGATCCTCTTCTTGGCTGTTCCACTGGCCCCTCAACCTCACCTGCCTGGAATTACAGACATCTTTCATTTCACTCCACCCCAGCCTCTACTTCTCTCCCAGTCTCCCCATCTCACCAATCAGTAATACCATCCACCCAGTTCCAGCCAGGACTCACCCCAGTGTCTGATTAGCCACCAAACTCTATCAACTCTCTCTGCTTAGAAGCTTTCAAATCCACATCTCTGCTTGTCCCTCAAATGGTTCCTGTCTTACCATTTCTCCTGCCATGAATTCCTCCTTCTAACTGACCTGCAAGTTCTTCAGGGGCAAAGGCTGGGCCCCTTCCCTTCATGTCTTCGGTACCATGCCTGGCACATAGTGGTTCTCAAAACTGTTTGCTGAAGGGACAACATCTTCCTTGCCTCCACGAAGCACTTTTCCAATCCTCTCTTCATGCTGCCACCTGTCTCCCCAGCTCCCTGCCTGGCTGCTGCACTGGCCCAGGGCTTCCTCCAACAGACGGGCAGCATCCCCGGCACCTGCAAGGCTCCCCACTTCCCAGTGACTAAAGGGCCAGGCTCTTAGCAGCCAAGGTCCCCTGGAAGCTGGGCCTGTACCACGTGACACGTGTGCTCAACCTCTTCCTCACTCTCTCCCCTACCTAAGCTCTGGCCCCACCAGCTACCCTGCTATTATTGCCTTCCAAGTAACTCAGGCACTTCCACACCTTGGCTCAGGCCATTCCTACTGCTTAGAGAACACTTTCTCCTGCTGAACAATTCTTTCTTATCCTTCAAGGTCCAGTTCAGAGACCACTACCCTCGGGTTGCTGGCCATTCCTGACCCCTACATTTGGAATCCTCAGTGCCTTGTGCTGCACTCCTGGAGTCAGCCCCTTGAGAGCAGGAATGGGGTCTAATCCATCTTGATAATCCTCAAGCACTGAGCTCCATGCCACACACAGAGCAAATGCTCAATTAACGCTGGTGTGCTCTAATCAAAACACCCCAGAAATTGGTTCCAAAGGCCACAGGGGAGTGGGGGTTGGGGCGATCTATGTAGATCTATCTAGAAAAGCCGCTGTACTTACAGGAGTGATAGCCCCACACACACCTATGGGCTCATGTCTGGTGAAACACACAACGTTGTCATCTGGAGGAGAGGAAGACACTCGCATTAATATAGGTTAAGAATTTTAAGTAGTAAAAAACCAAGAAAGAAACCCAGAAGCCCCCAAAGATGTCAGCTCCAAGTCTTGTCTATTTCACAAAGAAGTGATTTTAAATTCAATTTCAAAAGTAAAATTCCTCTGAAGAAGAAGGCATCGCCATTTCTTTTTTGGGACTGGGAAGGATGTCCTGGGGGCGAAGACCAGGAGCACTGTGGAGAGGCTGCCTGGAAGAATGAGAAGACAAAGCTCCAAAGAGACCCCAGACGGGACTGCGAGTCCTGCGTTGGCTCACCTGTGGGGATTGTCCGGCCCTGTATTTTGTCTGCCCACCCTGCGAAGTATCTGAGGGTTTTAATACAGCCCTCCAGGTCGATGAAAAATGCATGAAGGAACGGCTTTCCCGAGTCCATCGTTTCCAGGGTCTGCAATCACAAGACGACACCGGTCTCAGATGCAGTGTTCTTTTCTTTTTAACTGTCAGGTTGTTAGGGACAGGGAGTGGGCAAGGGGAGAGAGCACGGTCCCAGAACACTGCTTTCTGACCTCAGCGACATATCTGTCTCTTCAGAGAGCAAGACACGAAATTTAAAATAAGGCTTGACCCAGACTGTCAAGGACTGCTTTTATTTAAAAACATCTAAAGCTGGGGGGTCGGCCAGAGCACGGGAAGCGTCCCCATGGAGGACGGTGGACGTGAAGCCTCATGGGAAGCAGTGCAGAGTTAGCATTTGGTCTTCTGTCCAGAGCACAGGTGCCCCAGCCGTGTGACCTGGCCAATGGGTTTGTCCTGGGAAGCTCTGGGAAGGTTAGCTGGCTTCTGGCTGGAGAGGGGGCCGGCTTCCTCTAACAAAGGAGAAGCAAGGACGCAAGAGCAGCTGTGGAAAGAGTGACGGAGCCCAGAAGGGTTGCAGCACCAGCACAAAGACGCAATCCTCCAACCGGGCTGTGAGGCCAGATGCGCAGTCGGAAGGGAGCAGACTCGCCCCTGGTGGTGTGGGAGGTGACTACCCAGGGCAAGTGGGCAGCTCTCAATGGCAGGGATTCTTTTCTGTTTCCAGCCTGAGTTTAAGAGAACCCCTTTGTCCCTGAGACAAGCGGCCCCAGTGAGCCCAGCACTGAAACTGCCCATCATCCATCTCTGCAGGAAGTGGCCACCCTGACAGATAGCCCAGGGCTGGATTCTTGTTTTAGAGTTGATAGAGTGAGATGATGATTTACAAAGGAAGGGAGGCCCCTCCGTGTGCACCTGCATGCACCCCATCTCTAAGCTTGACATCTCTGTCCCCACTTCAAGGTGTAGACACCAAGCTAACAGAGCCCAGTGACTCATCCAAGGTCACCCGGTGGGTCAGCAGCATGGCTGGCATCTAACTCCCAGCCAGCACGGTGACTGCTCTTTAGGCCACTGCCTCTGGACATTTGCGTCTGGAAAGACTGTAGGACAGCCACGCAAGATGCTGGGGCTACTCGGTCTGACCTTTGCTTCAGGGATGAACCAAGCATTCTCTAACAGGAGGCCACCACTGCCCTAATGTGGGCAAGTCCCTGCATCTCTCTCTGCCTCAGTTTCCTCATCTGTAAAATAATAATAGTAACAGTACCTACCTCACAGGGCTGGTGTGAGGGTTAGAGGAGTTAATATAGAGGAAGCACTATCCATGGTGCCTGCCTGCAATAAGGGCCATGCTCACTGTTAAAGTAACCATAGTAACAGCTGAGATGATCATGATCATCTCCCTTTTGGAGCCAGACAGGTGCTCAGCAATTCTCATTTGAGGACACCGAGGAGACAGGGCTGTGAGTTGCTGAAGCCAGCAGGGCTGGTCTGGGTCTGGGATGCATCCCACCCCCAGGGGATGCTGCTCAGGGACCGAGTCAGGCCAACGTGACATCCAGGACACTGTGCCTTCAGCTCCTATTGATTTACATTCGAAGTTAGAACTTTTATCTTCCTCGGGGAAATCCAACAATCGCAAATAATGCCAAAAGGTCTGCAGGGCTACGCTACTCCAGACAACGTCTGCGCATCTGTTGGTGGAACCAGGAATTTATTCCTGGCCCTTTTCTGGGATGTAAAGGGAGAGAAAGCCAGAGGACCGCAGCATAGCCTTGTGGCAACCGTGGGGTATGGGGCATGCAGGCATCTCTGGCTGGGTGACCTTGGACAGGTTACCTAACCTCTCTGGGCCTCAGTGTCCTCATCTCTGAAATGGGATAATAATACTACAGGTCAGGTGCCTACAATAAGCCTGGTGCACGGTGAGCACTCGACAAGCATTGGCAATCTTTCATTATTAACGTGGGCAAGTTTGCTCACTGAAGTGACAACATGAATTTGCCAAATTGGTTTTATGGAATCTGTCCAGGCAAAACCGGGTCATGATAGGTTTAGACAGGAAATTCTTAAAAAAACAAATTTAAAAAGATTCGCAGATGAATATGCAGGTCTGAAGCTGAGAAGTCACGTGTTAGTTACTGATTGGGACTTTTAAACAGATATTGGCCGGACCATGAGTAAACCACAGCTGCTCCTAAGTTTATTTCCTTCAACGTTTTAAGAGGAAAATATGCCTTCTGAAAGATTAACACGTAGGATCCCTCAGACATGAAAGAATGCAGGAAAAGTGCCGTGGGAACCTGCCTCTGGACTCACAGTGTGCCGAGGCTTAATATGAGGGGGCCCAGAAGTGGGGTTCAGGTTGAAAAGAGAGTAAACAGGGAGGGCCCCTAGTTGGGGGCTCCCCAAATGGGCACCCGAAGAGCCAGTCTGGGCCCAGGTCCCTCAGTGAGAGGGAGAAAGGTGGGGCTGCTGGATCCCCCACTTCTGTTTCTAAACATTGAGCACAGAAGTCAATACCTCGCTCTGTCCAAACTTGAGCCAGCAAGAGAAGAGGACGGAAAGAAGCACTCTGTCGCGTGAAAATGCAGGGAAATTGTATCGAGGTGGAGAGCGAGGGGTGCTCTCCTGCAATGTGGTCCAGGCTTTAAAGGCCACATTTGCCAGTAATTCTCTTGTTCCTTTCATGATGCGGCAAAGAGCTGGATCTTAGTTCTCATGGATAGCGAGGTCCTGACGACAGAGGCAACTGGCTCTGCCTGCCCTCACAACCCAGGCCTGCCCGGACGACAGGGCGGCTGACCGTAAAGGTGGCCTTGCAGCCGCTGCTCCCTAAGAAGATACTGACACTTGAGGACAGGGTGGGGAGGGGTGCCCAGGGCACATCCTCTCTAGCCTGCTGTTCGTCCACATGGACATTGCAGACTGATGAGCTCATGCTGGGTGAAAACAGAAATGGTTTTGAAAACGCCAGTCTGGCAGCTTGAGAGTTGAGGCTGGCTTTCATTGCAGGAAGAAACTCACTCCATGGAGGGAAACACTGACCCTGGGAGGGAGCCACCCTCACGGGGATTCGGAACAAACACGCAGGACCGGCCAACAGGGGAGGAAGGAAGGAGAGCTCAGCTCCCTTTGCAGACGCACCCTCAGGGCAATGCACCCAAGAACAGCACCCAAGATGCAGAGTTCCTCCACCCTCTACCCCCAAGACACACATTCAGGGACAAAAGCAATTTCAGTGTCCTGGCTGACACAGTCCTCCATGAGGGTGGCCACTCTACTGCTCATTCCCACAACAGATCAAGAAAGGAAAGAACTGTTTTCCCAAATCAGAGGCCAAAAAGGAGATTTCCTCCCCTCCCAACCAGGCCTCAAGGTTTAGAGCAAGTTTTAAATAGGAGTCTGAGCCATATGAGGGCTGCGTGTGCAGGATGCAAAAGACTCCAAGGCACGGGGTGGTCCTGAGATTTCTTCTGATGAACCACTGCAAGACCAAAGGAAGGTCTTAGGATCCCTCTAAATAGAGCCTTTACACCTTATGTGTTCACAGTCCCATCACACGGGAACAACCCCACCTCATGAAGTGGGCTGAATTAACATCCCCATTTTGCAGTGGAGGAACTAAGGTGCCTACAAATTACTGGCCAGAGGGCATGTAACTGAACAGGGTTTAGAACCTGGGTCTTCAGATAGCATTATTATGAGGACTGTTATTACCAATAACAGCCATCACCTATTTAGTGCTTACCGCACGCCAGGGACTCTGCTAAGGATTTTAAATGAATCATTCTCACAACATTTAGATGTCATTATTATTGACATTTTCCATGAAGAAATATATGCTCAGAGAAGTTAAGCAACTTGTCCAAAGTCATACAGCTAGTAAGTGGCAGAGCTGAAGTTTGAACTGAGGTCTTTCATTCCTTCCCTCACCATCATTTCACACATGCTTGCAGCGCCCAGTTCGGGGGTGAAACCAGGGTGATTTTTAAGTGATATGGAGATGATTTTTCCTATGTTAAGTGGTGGCACTTATTTTAATAAGTATTAGAAAAAATACAACCAGTGCATTAAATCTGTGATTTCATGGATATTATCACTTAGGAGGAGATTTAATCTAAGTTTAAAAGGCATTTCACATGAAAAAAAAGTTAAGTTCATAAATGTACAGGTAGGAGCAGGATACAGCCCAGCCATCCTGCAGTCAGTGAATATCCCAGGCCTGGGAACCACTGACAAAACTGAACTTCCTCCAGGCAACTTCTTGGTCAAGAAACTGAACTGCACGGGGCAAAAGTCTGCCTTCACAATGAAAAGGATGAAGTCCAGGGGCATGGACACCTGCCTACCTCCAGAGAGCTATACCTTAAAGGACTGAACAGACCCACTGTCTCACAAAACCAGCCCTAGGTCTTTCTCCCACACCCCATGGGGGACAGGCCCCTCGGTGAGGTCAGCGAGTCCCACGCCTGACCCGTGTGCATGTACTCACGGCGAGGACAGCGCGGTCCCTCTCCAAGAAGTCAGCCAGCTGGTGCAGCAGCCGGCCGCGGCTCAGGGCATCCAGCTGGCGCCACGGCGAGCCCCTCTGGAAGGCAGCTTGTGCAGCCTCCACGGCCTTGTCCACGTCGGGCTGAGCGGTGAAAACAAGAGAAAGAGAGTGTCACCTTTTGATGCGACTGCAGTTTGGGACAGCTTGCCGTCGGTTACAGAAAACAGCAGATCCTGCCTCTGTCGTGCGGCAGAGGAAGGAGGGGGTGGCAGGCAGGCTGAAAGCAGCAGCTAGGTTTTAAATCGCTGATATGGCTGGGGGCTTGCAAGTGATTTTTTTTCTTCTTTACATCTTAAGTCTCTTTCAAGATTCCTACAGCGGCCAAGTATTAACTTCCTTTCTGATTATAAAAGCTGTTTGAAATAATTTATAAAACCACCGACCTTAATTAAGTATTTTTCTTGGTGACCCAAGCAGGAAAAGATTTTCCACTTGCTAGCTCAGTTTCAACCCACACAATCCTACAGTCCACAAAGTAGATGGGAAATGTCTGTCTTGGCATTTTATTCCAGCTGAGAACGGTGGTCCAGTGGTGAGAATGGGGCATGAGTGCTTCTCTGCATCTCGGAACTGACTACATTGGCAAAGTCCATAGACAGGGAGGACCAGGAACTTTTTCCCCCTTCCGCCTCACCTACCCCCTGGGGGCAGAACTGTCGCACCATTTCAGGCACCAGACACTGGATCTGCCGTGCACTAATAGAAGAATTACAATCGAACTTTCTTTTCATAGAAAGAAACAGAAGTGAGAGCTGTTTAGAGTTAAGTCACCCATTCTTATTTTCAGGAGAATGGTGTTCGAGGCTCTGATTGCTCACGGGCAACGGCTTATGCCCCAGGCCCCTCTGAGCCTCTCTCCCTAGTGGATGCCCGACATAGTCAAGAGGGACACTCCACCGAGATTCTGTGTCTCCCAAGTGTGCTTGGAGGAAGCAGGCAGAAGCTTTGACAAGACAAATACTGGGACTTTGAATTCCTCGTCCCAGGCTCTAGGGGGGAGGCCAGGACCTTTCCAGCTGCGGGACACGGCAGCCTCTGTCTTCAGGTACTCAGAGTCGTCACCCAGACCAAGGAAAAGCCAGAGCCTGGGGCAGGGGTCTCATTTTCCTCCCTGGAACCTGTGTACTGCACCTGGGAATCACCCACTGGGAGTCCTGCTCAGCATCATACCCCCCACCCCCACACCCTCACGTCTGCACATGAGCTCCTCAGTGCTACTTTCTCTGTAAGCAGAGCTTAGCAGGAGGGGCTGCACACAGGGGGCCTTACAGATGGAACCACTGTGTACTGCACACCCATCACAAAACCATCACGGTGGGGTCAAAGTCAAGCCTGTTCTACATGCGTCATTCACCCTCTCCAGTTCAACATCACCCACACACTTACTGAGAACATCAGATCAGTGCTCTGCTGTTCGAGGAGAGGCTTACGTTTCATTTCCTTTTCTCCTTATAAAAGCTTACCTTCAACCTTCCCCCCAATGGCACTTACATTCAAAATAGACTTTATGACCTTGGAGTGAATCAAGGACACATCCAGAAGTCCCTTAGCTTATAGTATTTTACACATACATATATATGTAATATAGGATATATTATTATTTATACCCTGCACTATCAAATAAGCTTATAAAGACCACAGCTTTACACGATCATTTAAGTTTCTGGTAGAAAAGAAATCTGGCAATTGCGTGATGCTATTATCCCTGCATGACATGGTTAGCAAGTCTTTTTTCCTTCAAGTCTATTTTTTTTTAAGTGTCTCCTGCCAGAATGCTGCATTTGGTGAAACACAACAGCCGGAAATACTTTCTGGGAAGATTCTTTAATGCCTCCAGGTTCAAATAATTGATAAAAACCTTTCCTTTAGCCATGTGATGAGGATAGCTGAGGTCATCCTCATAGATGGAGAAATATCTATCAAAGGAGAGTGACTCTCAGCGGTGGATCGTCCCTAATTGATCCCATTCTGGGCTGTGTGTCTGAGAAGCGGCTAGTGCAGGCCCTCACCTGAGTGTGGGCCAGTTCTGTCTTGCAGCGAAGCCAAACCGCTTCCTTATCCTTTAGTTATCTGTAATTGAATTACTTAGGAGGGAAAAAAAAAGCACCCACCTTATCTCCTTCTTCCACTTCACATATTTTTTCTAGAGTTGAAGGGTTATATGTTGCAAACTTTTTTCCACTCTTGGATTCGTGCCATTCATTGTTGATGAATATCTAACCAGGAAAGGAAGTTGTAATGCATTAGGTTTAAATCAAAATCATATAATTCCAACATGCTGAGGACCTTAGGTAACGTCTTATCCTTCCCCACCACCTGCCCCCCACCCCCACCCACTGATTTACAGATGGGACCTGGACAGGGGATGGAGTCACATGTCCAGTCGGGAGCACACTCCAAATTAGAATCCAAGTCTCTTGACTTTCAATACGTTTTCAGAGAATTACTTGTTGTCATAATAAAACTGAAGTCACTTAGAATTTTTTCTAAAATGTTCCCCTTTTTTTAAGCTGTAACACGGATTCACAGAGAAATAGCTGAGTTAGTTTAATAAAGGGTGTAAGTCAAATCCTACATGAGCGTAGAGTTTGGGGGAAGATTAAATAGGTTTATATATAAAGTGCCACCCATCTGCCTGCCCCTGAAGGGCATGTCAACAGTGAGCACTCCCTTCTCTCTCCCTCCTGCTGTGACCCCCTGCTAGATGGCCAAAGAACTTGCTCTATACAAGGATCCCACTGTCACCCTTCAGTTTTCATTAATGCACATCAGCACTCCCTCCCCCAGTCTCTTTAAAAATGTCTATTTTCACATTGGACTTAATAAAAGCCAGTGTTGGAACACAAAGATAAATATCTGGGTTAGGAAATGTTCTGGTTATATCAACAGATGTAGCAAATGACGGTTTATATCCAGAACCAAAGAATTAACCCGCAAAATCATCTAGTTGTGGGAGCCTCAATTATTTAGAACACAGCCAAGAGTAAAGATGTTAGAAATAAAAAGACACCATGAGCAAACTAAAAAGAATTCACAAAGTCCACACACTGAAAATTGAATACTATTTACTCTTAGTTTACTCTAAGTTCTAACTGCCTGAAAAAGCACTGCATTAAAAGAGAAGGTTTTTGGAAAGAACTAGGAACAGAGGTGAGAGATAATATACGACACACGTTCTGACACGTCCCGGCTACCCGGCGAGAGGACAGACAACCTCCTGCTGCACCAGCTTGGGACAGCCTCGTCATTACAGTCCACCACGGCGTCAGCAAGACTCCAGTGGCGGAAATGGGTGACATACGTAAGAAGCATTTCCATCCAATAAAACGCTGTCAATAATTTCTAAGTACAGAACTAGCTCATCAGATTCCATATCTTTTGCTTCTCTTCAACTTGTTTAAAAGAAGAGTTAATTACAAGGGCTAATTTCATTTATTGTGAATTTTATTCATTTGGAACACTTGACTCTCCAGTGCCGACAGGGGAGAGGGGAGACAGGGGAGA
This sequence comes from Diceros bicornis minor, assembly GCF_020826845.1. Classification (NCBI taxonomy): domain Eukaryota; kingdom Metazoa; phylum Chordata; class Mammalia; order Perissodactyla; family Rhinocerotidae; genus Diceros; species Diceros bicornis. The sequence continues at coordinate 80,738,732 of NC_080744.1, forward strand.
GGGGAGTCGTCTCTCATCCAATGCGCTTCTTGGTTACATTCTCCATCCTGGGCTCTCCTGCAAAAACTCCGAAGCTCACTGGGAAGGAAGCCCGCTCTGGGAAGTTGCTGGCGGAGACTGTTTTGACAATGCTCCCTAGAAAGCAGGGAAGTCGGCATTTGGTGGGGACTGGTGGAAGGCCGGCTCTGGCTGGGCAGGTAAGAGCACCGCCCCCCGCGCCGCCCCATTTGGAATCCAGAGCTGAGAGCGTTCCTCGCCCGTGGGATGTGCCCATCCAACTTCTGGAAGCTCAGCGCCTTCAACGTGAGGCCAGGCCCCCAGGGAAGCGCAAGGAAGAGGCCAGGCTACAATTACAGGTTTATTCTTCCAGCTGAAACCAAATCCAAGAGTTCACTTTTGCCATCCAGCAAGCAATCACTTGGTAACAGGGAGAAATTAATAAGTGGAGAAGAGGAGTTGAGTTAGCATGGGGAGGAGAGTGCAGCCAGGAAGAGAGGCCCATTTGTCAGAAGATGAAATTTCGTGGGTTAGATAATAGAGACTGTCAGTGAAAACTGCTGATTCTAGGTCCTTCCTGGTGTCAGTTCCAGGGGGGAGGGAAAATGAGAAGGTGGTGGAAGAGAATACAAATAAGGGGATGGAAACAGATTGCAATGATCGGATGTCTGTTATACTTCATCTCCAAGCATGTTCCTCCAAAAAAAAATATTACGTGGTCGTTCATGACATTGATCTCGAGTCCTTTCTAACCAGAAACTTAAAAAAAATTCAGACTGCTCAACTATGACCATATTCTCCCATCACAATGTTCCTAATTTAGTGAATTTTTTTCTTTATACTACACTAGTAAATAATCCTGTGAGTGGTTTCTACTGTTGATTTTCTCTCCACTAAAACAAAACAAAAACACAAATAAGGAAGGGGTCAGTGAGTGTGGCCTACCAATTATGCTGGCTGTATTGTTTCAAACCCCAAATCAGGATAACGGGTCTAGAAAAGAATTGTTCTCCTTGACTTGTGAATTGGTCTGAAACAAATCTTACAGAGATATAAAATTAAGTTACATTAATCTGTAGACAAAATTCACATTTTACTAAAGGAATGGAATGGCATGTTCCCTGGACTGGGCTGGAAAACCACAGCTGTTCTGAGGAGCTGGGTGCCCCGGGCCGAGGTGAAGGTGGTGAGTTCTGCTGACACCATTTACAGTAACTGCCATTGGACCCCAGCTAAACTCAAAAGGAGTATGTTTTCAGAAAAGGAGATTTGAGGGAATTTTATTTTTCCTAAAAGAGATCATAAAAATTGGTGTTTTAATGAACCAGAAAATGTTAAAGAGAATCTGCTACTGGAAGAAAATTTATAAGGAAAGGAAGGGGCCCTGTAAAGTCAAAGGGGCCGCTATCCTCTGAGATCTGTGGTGGGGCAGTTCCCGGGGGACCCTCCCTCCACCAGAATCACACAGCCGAGCCCAATGTTAAACCGTGAGAACAAATGAAGGAGCTTCAACAAGATTGTTCATCTGGAAATTGGACTCACCCTGGGAAATGGCACCCCGAAGGCTGGGGCTCAGACCACCATCTCTGGTGTGTCCTCCATTTGCGAGAGGCACCGTGAGCCAGGTTTGAAAAACAACAGATCATAACGGGCTCACACACTCCACCCCTCCCGACCCCCACCCTGGGCCTCCATCCTGCAGTTCTGTTTCTTCTGCTCTTTCCTCGGCCCTGTCGGCTGCCTCTCCAGACACAGGCTCCCCAAGTATTGTTCCTCCAGCTGCCCACTCGCAGCAACAACCACACAAGCTGCCTGGGCCCCATGACTGCTAGGAGGAGGCCTCTGCAGAGGTGGGCCCAGAGCAAGGACAGAGCAGGCAGAGGCCTCGCCCTCCTCAGGGAAGGAGGTACAGTGGCCATTGCAGCCATCATTGCCTGGGAACCCCTCAGGATCCTGGCTGTCCATCTGGCCCCTCCATCTCATCACCTTTCCTATGCCTTAACCACACCCCCGGGTCTGTTCCACTGGGAAGAGGGGACACCCAGCAAGACAACAGACACTCTGTCGCCGCTCTGTGAATCTGCTGGGGTCCTCCTCTATCAGGGCTGCATTTACACTCATAGAGGGCCATAAAGAATTGGAGAGATAGAAGTAAACTTTCCATATGTGGCTGTACTGCTCTGATAGAACTCAAAATGGTAACAAGTAAAAGGACAATAATGTATGTAATTTCTGGGTTTTATATTGTTTAAAAAACGGCTATAAAACAAAACACGACCACCAACAGGCGAGCTGTTAGGGTCTAAAAAACTTCAGGTCCTATTCTCACCGTTCCCATAATTTGTGTTGGAATTTTCGCTCTGAAGCCAATACTACTAGGGGAACTACATAAAAATAATCTCCAGCGATTACAGTGAAGTGTCTCTGTTGATTACAGAGCCCTCTGAAAACAGTTAATTTAAATGTCATATGATCAGAGGCCCAGCCGACATTAAGTGGCAAGAGACCAAAATCTGAAGGCCACACATAGCGGCCTGCAACTTTCTCTGCTTGATTAAAATTATTTGAGAGACATAATTGCTACTTTTGAAAGTAAAATTGATGGGGGAATTTTCTAAGTGCTTTGCCAGCTGGAGTTGGGGGCTATGGATTAGACGCAAAAATAAAAGAAGACAAAGCTGGGGAAAGGGAAGACAACTGCGGCTCTCAGCCTGCGCCCCTGAAGTGCCCCCAGCTCCAGCCCACGACCTCCAAACAGCCTCGCGGTGTCCTCCCAGGGGACGCGCCCCGGGAGGCGACGCGGAGCTCAAGGCCTGGCCATCTTCCTTTCTGCCCTAGGCAGGTGATCTCACTGCTGTACCCACGCTCCAGCCTACCTGGCCCGCAGCGCAAAAAGGCAGACAGCCTCGCGACTCCGCGGCGCAAGGAGGCCTTGCCACCCGCGGCTTCCTAGGGCCCAGATCTGAGACCATCAGGGATCGCGTTCTATGTCTGTCAACACCAGGGCCTCTGGGCTCCGGAACAGTTTCATCAGCGATCACCTTCCTACTTCTCCTTGCTCTACTAGTAAGCTAAGCACAAGCTAGGCACAGAAATTGCCAGACGTTTCTCCCGTTGCTCCTGATGACACGTTTCTGGAATCTTCCAGTTGCAGCGTCCCCGATGTGGCCTGAGCTCTCAGACCAAGTCTTGGCGTTCTCGCACCCTCTGATCCTCCCGAAGCCCGACCCGTTCAGCCCCGGAAACCATGTCGCAGGGTCCGCGAGGAGACCACGGCGCCCGAGGCACCGCGGCCGCGCACCGCCGCGCGCCTTCAAAGCGAGCCTTCAAAGGGGCACGTCGGGCCGCGCCGGACTGCAGCCTGGCACGGCGCAGCCGCTGCACAGCCGCCCTCACGCGGCTTTGAGGCTTAGAGCGCTGAACTCTGCCGCCCCAGAACCCGTCTGGGGTGTGAATCGCGGAGTCCCCTTCGGGGTGCGGGATGGACGCGCGCGGGCGTGGCCTCCCGCCCGGGATGCCCTGTGCTGAACGCAGCTTCGGGAAAGCCCGGCCCAAGCGAAGAGGCTTGGGTCACGGGAGCTCCGGGCGAACTCAGCTGAGGGCGCGCCGCCAGCACCGCCCGGCACCCCCAGAGAGGAGCAGCGGGGCTCTCGGCGTGCTGGCCCCTAGTCCCCGCCACCCCGGGCCGGCCAGGCTAGCGCAGAGCCAGGCGGCCGTCGAGTGGGATAGGCGTCCACCTCACCTTGGTGAACTTGACCTCCAGGTTGCGGATGGGGCGCGGCAGGGCAGGCGGCTTCCTGTCCGGCTGCCCGTTCTCCACGGCCCCGTTGGTGGTGGCCATGGCTCCTCCGCGCTCCCCGGCCCGAAGCGCCCGAGTCTGCGGCCCCGGATCCGGCCTGGGCGGTGCGCAGCCTGCTCGCGGGGTGACAGCTCCGCGCCGCTTTATGGAGCGCCCCACGCCTCCCGCCCGAGGGGGCTGTCTAATTGGCTGCAGGACGGGAAGAAGGGAGGGCGGGCGGGAGGGGAGGGGGCCGGCCTGCCTCACCCCACCCCGCCCGCCGCCCCTGCGGGAGCCGGGCCACCTCCCGCCCGGCCACCGCGCCGCGCGCTCCCCCGCCCCGGAGGCTGCCCTTGTAGGAGCTCTCCGAAGCGCCGCCGCGCCCCGGAAGTCCCAGGGCTCGGGCAGCGGGCCGGGGCAGGGAGCAGGGGCGCGGGGCTCAGCGCCCGGCTCTCTCCCCGAAGTCGGGCGAGTTCGCCCGCGGCACCTGCCGCCCCCTGCCCGCCGCCGCTCCGCGCACTCACCCAACTTGGGTCGGCGCGCCGCGCTCCGGGAGTGCGCGCCCGCCGCCCGGGGTCCTGCGCCGCGTCCGGGGTCGGAGCGCCCGGCGTCGCTGCCGGCACGCCTCGGCCTAGAGTCCGGCCTCCGGGTCCTCGCTCGCAGGACAGACGCCCACCGCGGCCCCACTCGGCCCGACGTGGGACAGTCGGCCGGCGCGCCCTGAGCCCTGGGGCTTCACACACCGTAGGGCAGGAGGAGAAGGAGAAGCGTCCGGCCCTTCCTGCGCCGCGCTGTGGACTCCCGCGCGGCTGGGCCTCTGACCTCACAGGCGCACACAGCCCTCCAGCCCCGGACCCTGGGATGCAATTATTTTGATTTTTAAAATGCATAAATTATACCTCAATTTTTAAAAAATGAGAAAAAGAGAAAGCACGTGAGATCTTTGCAGCTTTATGTTTTAGGAGTTGGAGCTTTTGTTCCATAGGTTGCTCATAACTTCCCAGGGAAGCAGAGGCTCGGCCAGCTCCCCCACTCCTTTTGCCATTTGGGAAACGCTCCACCAACCCCAGGGTTCCCTCTGCGACATGGAAGCTTCTTCTGCATATCATCCCTCAGGTTTCTGGAACAGCGATGTGGGGCACGAAGTCGAGGACAAAAGCAGTGGTTTAATCCCCAGAGAGGCTCACCCCCTCAGTCCACTTCCTTCTGAGAGTGATCTCCAGTGACTGGCAATGGGGGCACTCCTTACTGTCCTGAGGCTCCTTCTGTTTGTTTTGGGGGTCTCAGTGTCTGTCCTTCTGTCTCCTCTCTCCTTCCTCACTGCAGTGCTGCTGGGGGTCCTTCTGGATAGTGGAGTAAGCTGTTAAACTTTTGCAAACCCCTCCTCAGCCCACCTGCCCTCTGGGGGTGGAAGGATCCTATGCTGGTATGGGTTAGAATGCACAGGGAGGCATGGAAAGAGGATAATGGGTCTCCTGACTGGGCTGGGGCTGACCGACATCAGTGAGTCTGTCCTCCATGCCAGGCTCACTAACACTGATGAGTCCCAGAGCCACCAGGCCTCTTTCCTCAGCTGCTCCTGCCAGTGCCTGGGCTCCCTGTCCTGCTTAGCTGGCCCCATGGCCCCCACTCAGGTCTCCTGGGAACATGTGTGCAGATGTCTCATGTCAGGGCCTCTGGCTGGATGCTGAGCCCCAGCGTCAGGGTGCCTGGGCCCAGGAGGGCCTGTGGGGTCTGGTGACAGACCTTCCCTGCCCCGAGGCCTGTGGATGCACCAAGCGACCAGAGGCTGCAACTAGAGAAGCTTTTCAAACTGAACTCCCGTTCTAAGATTTTCTCTGGGATCCTGGATGGTTGAACCTATGTCACTCATGCCAGGGCTAAAAAAATAAATAAAAATCTGAAAATTTGTAGAGGAAACTGTTAATCAAAAAATTGCTGGCTGGATAGGTGGAGGCAAATGGGGTGGGGGCTTAGAACTCTGCTCCTTTAGGGTAAGAGAGTGGAGCCTGTTTGCTTGAAGGTGTCCACCTTGCTCGCTATGAAGTCAGAAAGGGAGACCGCCTCACCTCACAGCCAAAGACACCCTCGTGATCCGCAGTGTCTGGCCTTAGGGGCCAGTTGCAATGACGCTGACTGCCTCACCTGCACCTCCTCCTGCTGACACCTACCCATGTGATCCCAGGAGCCTGCGATGGAGTGGGGCACTCAGCTGTAGTGGGCGACTCCCGGAGAGCAGGTCAGGAGGATGGGCCTGGCTCCAGACTTGTCCAGACCAGCAGGCTACCTCTGCTCCCCTGTCTTGCTACTTCAGTGGGAAGGATGAAGGCAAGATGCTCTTCTCCCCATTTTACAGGTGAGTAAACAGAGGCATGCAGGTACTTGCCCCAGACATCACCAAGGCCGGACTGTGTGGGGGTGGGTGGTGCAGGGTGTGGAGCAGAGAGTTCTTTTACCTTCCTCTGCACGCTTCTTTCACTAAGGTAGGCACCTGTGTCCTGTGGCCCCATGTCACAGGGGCAGCATACAGCACAGCGAAGGTACAGGTTCAAAATGGTAGCAGCGTCCCTCTAAGCTGTGCCTTTCATAGGAATCAAACCCTGAGGTCCTGGCCTCAGAGGTGGTGGCCACAGGTGTCAGGGGAGGAGGAAGTGAGCCACTTGGTGTCTGGGTGACAGGGGGTTTGCCTGAGCTTCCGAGATGCTGGAGGCCCAACCCCTTCTGACCACATCCCTGCCCTGGATCCCAGCTGTGTGCCCTTGTGTTGGACACTTCATCACTCAGCTTCAGTTTCTTTTTGTATAAAATAATCTCCTACCCACTTAACAGTGTTTGAGGAGACTTAAGCAAGAAAATGGTGTGAAAGGATGCTTTATAAACTGTAAAGTACTGCATACATGCCAGTTCTTAATTTTCCTATTCTTTCTGGAGACTGATTTCTCTTAGCAAGCTTTTCTTCTGGGATGTTAGCAGCTTCCTCTAGCTTCTCTCTCGCTTGTGGAAGCTTCCCTGGTCAACAGTCACTCGGCTAATTTTATTGTAAAAATAACATTTTTATTTTGTATTTGGTTCTGTGGCCCTGCTATTGTCTCCTGCTTGACTTCTTGGCATGTCCAGGGATCTGAGTCCAAGATATTTCGTGTCAAGGGCTTATTCGTTTGATGAATATTCGATAAAAATAAGCATGAATAAAAGACTAAAAATTGAAGTTAGATACCCCCCCAAAAGCTCAACTTAATTCCGTTTTGAAATGCATAAATGTTGTGGGAGATGTCGAGCTCTGTAGCAAACATAAATAATAATGATGCCGACAATAATGTAGCCCCCATTTTGTTTTACTTTACTTCAAGTCTGGTACCTAAGCCTTGCGGGGGGTGCCCAGAGGCCTTCTGAGGGCCCCCTGCAACCACAGAGCTGGTGGCCAGCTGCACGGCTGCCTCCAACAGGCCACTGACCTCACCAGCAACCGGGAGTCCAGGCCCGGCTCTGCGACCCGGGGCAGAGCCAGTCTCCTTGGGTGAAGGTGGTTCTCCAACGTAGGGAAGCAGTGTGGCTCTTAGTGACTCAGAGCAGGTGACCTAACCTCAGTTTTCTTGGCTATATAATGGGCTGACAGGTGCCCCCGAGGTGAGGAAAGATTGACTTTACTGCGAGCACCTCCTTGCTGGTGTCAGTGAAGTACATTCCACGTTTCATGTGAGTTGTCCAGTGTTGCCCAAACTTGACCTGAGGAGGGAACTGCTTGCCTTCCCGCTTCCTGTAACCAAAGATGCCGTCGGGCCCGCTCTGCGCTGCCCCATCATTCTGTCCTCAGGGAACACGCAGACAAATCTGGTTTCTGTGAGTTTTCATCAGTGACTACATCAGAGGCAGGAGCACCCAGGCCTGAGGAAGAGGAGCCAGCTGACACCCAAACCACGTGAAAGAGAAAAGCGCCACAGCACCGCTTCCTTCTTGAGCCCCACTAGTCCTTTCTGGCCCTGGGGGAACATCTTGTACACACGATATTGGTCTGAGGTAAATCAGATTTAGACCAGGCAGAAGCAGAGAAATAAGGACATAAAAGCAAAGAAGACATATCAAAGTATCTGTGGGTCAGGCCTTGCTGAGGCCTCACACACACTCAGCCTGACAGTTCGTAGCTGCCAGAACTTTCCCCTGGTCCACCTTCCACCAGTAGCCCCCAGGATTAAGAGTTGTGAAAGGCCAGGAGAGAGCACGGCAGGTGAGGTAGAGACAGCTGGTTGATCACCTGGTTCTTCTCTTCTTTCCTGCCAGTTGAACTTCATATTATTGTGCACAGCAATGTACTTGATAAAACATACTTTCCAGCTTCTCTTGCAGACAGGAGTGGTTAATGAGATATAAGCCTAAGTCTTTGCTTTGGGCTTCCAAAGAAGCTCTTTACATGGGGATGAGTCAGCTGACAGGCTCTCCTTCCTTCCTGCTGCCAGGAATATAGATAGGAGGGCTGGGGCTCCAGCAGCCATCTTGTGGCTATAAAGCAATTCTGAGAATGGAAGTTATATGATAAGGAAGTTGAAGCAGGCACACAGGAAAAGCCTACGTCCCCGATGACCCTGGAACCAAGTTTTCTGCCCTCTATTTCCTTCCTTGGATTTCTTTCATGTGAGCAAAGGGTAAATCCCTGTCTTATTTGAGCCTGCTATTTGGGCTTTTTGTTATGTGTGGCTGAACCTAATCCTAAGTGATACCGCTGGCTACTTAAACTGTGTCCCATCACCATGACTAGAAAAACAAACTTCTAAACTCAAGTGGAATAATTATATCATCTTTGTAGAGAAAGTACAGCACATTTAAAAGAATCCTATCACCATCTCTACTTTTTTGGCTTCCATCAAATGCTCTGAACATTCTGTGCTTCCACAGAATGGGGAACTATAAGGTTTATAGTAAATTAAAAAAACAAAGACAAAACTAACCCTAGGTTGCCATAAATGAAACTAGCTCTTTGATTCAACCACAGCTTTCATTGCCTAAATTGTATAGTGAGGTCCTACTCAGGGAAGAGAATCCTTTTGGTACAAAGGCCCTCATGGGGCTGGGCAGGTAGCCCACCATCCTATGGTGCCCGTGAGGAAGGTCCAGCGCTCAGAGAGCTGACGTGACTGCACAGCTCCCTGGGCCGCCCCGGCCTAGAAGCTGCTCGGCCAGGCCAGCACTCGATCCAGGCAGCAAGATGTCTGACTTTCGGTTTTAAAATACACAGAATGTCACTACATGTAATTGGTGCATCTCACTGGTAACACCCCACACCTCTCAATACTGCCGCCAGACTTCCTCAGCGACATGAAGAGTTGTTTGCAAACTTTCCAGTCCCCTTCAGAATTCAGGGAGTCTGCATTTTACACCAAATTTGAACTATTTGGGGGTTTGAGTTCAATTTATTCTGGACAAAGCACACTTCTTGGTTAGAAGGAAAGTCGTGAGAGGGGCTTATAAAAGAGTTCTGGAAGATTCTTGGACACAAAGTGGCTCTCACTAAACAATTGTGCTGAGTTAAGCCTAAGTGAATCAGAAACATACATATTAAATTTCCCTTGAAATCCACATGGGTATAAAAATGTCGGGAAAGGGGGCTTAGCAAGATGCAGTTTGCCAAACCCAAAATGTTTGAAAACTAATTTGAGTGTGTTAGTTTGGCAAATCGCTCTTGGGTTTATCTATCCTCGCCACATGGTGACGAGACTTTCCTCCTGCTTTTCAGCCGGGACTCCCTGTCAAGGAGCATCAATTACCGAAGAATCTTCCTCTGGGTTTTTGCCATTATTTGAATTCTCGGGTGGATATGGGTGGGGAGTGGAGAGATCGTTAAAATCCGTGTTCTCACGAGACCGCCTGGGGATCCTCTTGTAACTGTGCCTTTGTGGTGGGAAAGCACTCAAGCTGTGCTCTCGAGGTGCCCCTGTAAACAGAAAGTCTCTATAAAGCACATCACGTCTTATCATATGTTTAGGCATAACAGATAGGAAACCTCTTTATGTATATTTTCATCTAGCTTTTTTGATATGGCATTATGGTGATCATAAAACATCCATCCCACTCCCAGGGGAATAGGTTAATTAGGATGAATTAATATTAATATATTATATTACATTATATCATTAAACATAGTTTATTAATTAAAAGACAATGGATCAGATAAGGTGTATTTTCCACCAGTGATAGTAAATAAGCATAAATATTAGGAACAAAAACTAGAATTATAGATTTTACATGGCTTAAATGTGCATCTTGTAAATTCCATGGACGCTTCAGTTATCCTGAACTTCAGCCCATCTTTATCCCAGGAGGTACCAGCATTTGCACCTGCTGGCGCTGTCCAGTGATTCCACTGCACTCTTCTGGTTAGCCACTAGATGTCATGGGACCAAGTTAAGTAGGAAATTGGCACTAAAGTTTTTCCCACTGAGCGCAACATGAATTCCCCAACTTACAAATAAATGGTGTTGCAAAAGCTTATTGACACTAGAGTGCCCCAAACTTCAACTGTAGCATAGGCACAATGCTAGAACTGGAGACGAGTGCCCAGGCTAGCCCTCAAAAGCCCCCTCACTTCTTAATGAGTCTAAAAGGTGGTCCTAGCTTTGAGAGCAGACACACGTGGGTGTGATTCTCCGCCCAGAGAGCATTTGGGCCTGTCACCTAAGCTTTGCAGGCCTCCACTTCCTCTTCTGAAAATGGGAGTAATGATCCTGACCAGCAAGGGGGTCGTGGGGATAAACAAGAGAGCGGGTGTGACACGCCAAGCATACTTGCAGTAAAACAGGAAGACATCACCACTACCCAACTCATAACTGATCCAGCAGCACCACATCGGAATCCTGCCCTGCCTGACCTTGGCTCCCGGGCGTCACTCCCGCTTGGGTGCCACCCCCATCCTGTCTTGCCCCTCGCACAGGCAAGGCAGCCAAGGACCCTCTAATGGAAATTTGCTGAGAGATTGCAGGAAATAGGTTTTTAATGCCAAAGGATAACTATGTCTGAGCCTAGGAGATCAGCCTTGCAGTCAAACGGACAGACAGACTGGGTAGGATTCCTGCTAAGGCATTCACTAGCCTCATTATTTAAACTTCTAGGGCCTCGGTTTCCTCATCTGTCAGAAGGGGATGGTGGGACCTCCGTCACAGGTTGAGAAACCCAAATGAGATCCCCTATGTGACAGGGCCAGTCTCTGCCTGGTGTACCGTGCATGCTCCATTGATGCCACCTGAGACTCTCTTGCTAGGGAGACAGACCCCAGTCCCTTCCTTTAGCCCTGGCCAAGAAACTCCCTGCTGGGTAGGGAGCTTCTCAGCCTTTCCAGAACCTTCTTCCTGGTTTTCTGTCGGATGGATGCTACCAGTGGCGTTCAGAGGCTCCAGACCCTAAGGGACAGGGACCCTTCTCTGGCTGACTCCCGGCCTACTCCCCCTGAAACACATGTTTATGCTTCATCCCAACATTGCAGACACTTCCTGGGCTCCTTCTAGAAATCTTTTTGGTTTGGGGGCTTCCAAAAGCCTGACTTTGCCCCGACTTGTTTCTTTCTCTTCTGTTTCATTAGCTGTATGTTGGGGCTGCTTCTTCTCAATCTTTCTAGTCCAGACCGGCCACAAGCTGTCTTTCCCAGGGTGACTCTCAGGCATTAGTAAGGCACCTGCAGCACGGTGCAGAGAAGGATCTTGACTCATCATCAGTGTGGTGATTGATTATCTATGTCTGCCATGGGCACAGCATGCAGGGAAGCCCTAGAAACCAGGCTTCTCACACTGTATCAGGCACAGGAATCACCTGGGATCTTGTTAATATGTAGGTTGATTCATAGGTCTGAGGTAGGGCTCAGGATTCTGCACTACTAACAAGCTACTAACAAGTATCTAAGAAGTGTCCTCTCTAGATTGGCAGCATCAGCATCTCCTGGGAGCTTTTCAGAAATGCTGACTCTCAGGCCCTACCCTAGACCTACAGAGACAGAATCTGCATGTTAACCAGAGCCCCAGAACTTTCATATGCACATCACGACATGACAAGGGCCGCCAGGCTCTGGTCCCTGCTTGGCCAATACCTGGCCTCTCATGAAAGGCATCACCCAGCCTCCCAACCTGAAGCCCACCTTATCAGGATGGCTGAAATGAGTCCTTCCTCTCTTTCTAGTTCTCTGTTTCTTTTCAGAGTGGAGATGACTTCACATTTTGCTATGAGCCCAAGAAAAGTCCAATACCCATCTCAACAAAGACCCAACTGCTGCCGCTCTTCAGAGGCTCCTTATAGCTACCCCCAAGGGAATGGCTTTGCAGAATTTTAGTCAATATCGTTTTACAAGGTCAAAGCCCAGAAACACCAGGGAAATACTGTGAAGAAGAGGTTATATTTTCATTACATGGAATAAAAATTTCTCTTTATACTGATCTTGAGTTCTGGGGCTGGAGGAAGGCAGGTTTAATGGGATGGGATACAGACTCAGGGAAGACAGGAGGGACATTTAGGGCACTTTGGGTGTTAGGCCTCGTGCTCATTGGATGGGCTGGGATGGATATGACTAGGCCAAGAGGCCCATTTTGGGACATGAGACCCCCCCCTTCCCTCGGGGGCAGCAGGGCACAACAAGGTGTTTGCCCAGAATGGCTGAAGAGGTGACATCAAAGGGGCAAGTGTGAACAGTGGACGGTTGAAGCAGGCAATGGGAGGCCAGAGCAGGGAGATGGCACCAAGCCTCAGGCTTCTTTGTAAGAGCGTTGACTCTAGGCATTGTACGTATTCCAACTCATGGGATAGCTGCATTATAATACACATAAAAATTCATATACACTAAATTATAGTTATGCATCTATTTGTGTAGTCATTGATTTGATATTGGTCTTCTTTTTACTTCTTTACTGCGAGGGTAGGAACATTCTAGTTTCTCCCACATTGCCTAGCCAAGTAGGCAACACAGTGGATGTGCAAAACAAATTTTTTTAAATCACTAAATGTTGAGTCAATGCATTGCTTTCATATTATGTCATGGGCTTAGAGAAGTAAAATAACTGGTTTGGGGCAACCTGGCCCCAGCAGTTGCTGGCTGTGTGACCTGGGGCAGGTTTCTAACCTCCAGCTTCCTCTTCTGTGAAATGGGGCAGTTTAGCAGCACGCAGCTCTGTAGATGGCCTGTGTTGAGGTGCTGGTCTATTCCGGAAATGGACCTCTCCCAGTGAGGGTGCCTGGTCAGGCGGGGTGTGTGGTCAGCCTCCATCTCCTCAAGGACGGGTTCTCCAACACCACAGTGCATTCCTCCGCCAAGGTCAGGGTGGTTTTGCTCCCGATGGGATGGAAAGGAAGGTTGATTAAGGGAAGAGAAATTTTTCTGAGATACCTGAACAAAGGATGGAATCGAAAGAAATTAAGTGGGACTAGGAGGGATGCACAAGAAAATGCAGAAATACAGCATAGCGGTACCACGTCACTCTCCTTGCTAACTCCGAGCCCCTCTCGCTCTGACTCAACTCCTCCCACCTGAGAGGCCTCTGGCGATCCGCCCTCCGCCCTGTGCCACATTTGTGCTGCGCTGTGTGCTTGCCAGGCGCGGGCTGTCTTTCTGTTCTGAAAACACAGTCATCTCGTCTCCACCTCAGGGCCTTTGTGATTGCACCTGCCTCTGCCTGGGATGCTCTTTTGTGACCTCTTCTGTCATGAGAGTCTCAGCTCAAATGACGCCTCATCAGAAAGGCCTCCCCCACCAGCCCAAGACAGTGTCCCTATCTATCCTTCCCTCACAGCGTCCTGTTCTACTACTTTATAGAACCTATCCTCACTTTACAAGTTATTGGTTTGTTATCTGGATACTGCTTCTAGAACCTAAGCGCCCAACTGCAGAGACCCCTGCACCAGCCACCAGGTGGCGTCATTGACCCAGGACAGCTTGGTACCAGACATTGCAAGGGGCTCCAAAATACTCAAAATGCAAACGGCCATTTATATATTTGGCACATTCATCAACTGTGAGTTGGATAGTTTATTGTAGGTCTGCAGTGAATGCATCAGGACCAATTGTCTTTCTAGAACAAATTAAAATGGGGCCTTGCCCTGTGGCTTAGCGGTTAAGTGCACACCCTCAGCTACTGGCAGCCTGGGTTCGGATCCCAGGAGCGCACCGGTGCACCACTTCTCCAGCCATGCTGAGGCCGCGTCCCATATGCAGCAACTAGAAGGATGTGCAACTATGACATACAACTATCTACTGGGGCTTTGGGGAAAAAAAAGGAGGAGGATTGGCAATAGATGTTAGCTCAGAGCCGGTCTTCCTCAGCAAAAAGAGGAGGATTAGCATGGATGTTAGCTCAGGGCTGATCTTCTTCATAAAAAAAATAAATAAAATAAAATAAAATAAAATGGGGCTTTGGGTTGGAGTAACAAAAACAAATTCTGCTTGTTCTCCCACCCATTCCTAGGATGTTACTAGTGAAAAAACATTATCAGTGGTTAGCCTATGTTGTAGACCTGGTAGAAACCATAGGAATCTCCAAAACCTATTTCTTTATTTCACAGGCAAATCAACTCCGGACTCGGAGGGCCAGCATCTGTGCAAGAAGACAGAGTTAGCCGTGACTGAGCCGGGACCAGAGCGCCCCGCCACCTGACTCCCAGTCCAGGATGTTGTCCTCGATGCCACATGGAAATCCATGACCCCCAGGCATACGCCAAAGTGCCCTCCTGGTTTGAATCTTGCCAGAAGTGGAAAGGTCAATCCTGAGTGAAGCGGACTTCTGATGAGCCAAAGGGTTTTGACTTTTGATGACTACAGAAAAATGGGACATGGTTTTTGCCCTCAAGGAATTTGTAATTTAGTTGGGAAAATATGTCCAGGTAGAATAATTAATTATCAATTCAAAATATTATGCGATTCTAGACAGGCAGGGATAGAGGCAAGAGGTGGTACTCCTGGGTATAAGGAAGATCTTAAAAAGAGAGAACTATTTAAGACCATATACTTGGACCTTTATGTTGTCACCTTGCTTTGACAAAATAATAGCTGACGGTGTTGGCTCCGCTGCACCAAAGGTGCCAGAGTCCCACTTCACCTCTTGGCAAGGCTCTAAGGATGACACTGGGGCCATGTGGCTGGCAAGGCACTGGTCATCCTTCGGACCTGCCGTTTCTGCCTGGCCCTCAGCATCTCCCACGTAGGGCATTTCTAGTGTGTGCTTTAAAGATGAACAGCTCCTCAGGGCTCCCCTAAATGGCTGTAAACTCGGAAAGTGCCAGAAATAGGCCTGACCGGGGCTGTTACTAGGTAGTGCATTTTCTATATGTTTGGACACAAAATAAAGGCCACCAACTTACAGCAGAGCCCCCTTCCAGAGCAGAGGGAGAGAGAGCTGCTCACACCCCCAATCTGTCTCCCTCCATCCTGAACCAGTGCTCAGGAAGCTGTGTTGTCAGGCTACTTGGCGCCCCCATGCTGGACATACTGTATTTGGGGTGTTGGTTCTCAAGAGGGAGAACATATTTTAGTTATTGCTTTTCTTAAACCATAGCACGCAGCTATGAGCTGTTACAAATAGCTATTTCGGGTCTACACCCTATATAGGGACTAATAGACAAACTTAGTTTTTCTCCTCCAGCTGTGCTGGATTTATTGTCTATTATATGCATTAAATATGAAAAAAGCTTGAGTGTAGGTGGTCTGGCATACCTTTGTCTGTAACAGTTCTTACTTACCTAGAGTCCTCTCTTATCTTTCAAATGATCTAGCAACTTCCTTTGTGCTAACCTTTGTGATTGAAGGAACTTATTTTTGGTAACCTTCCCAGCCCGCAAAACCAACCCCTTTTTAAGGTGGAAAAGTACAATGTAACAATGGCATCACTGTTTCTTTGTTGGTGACGTGAAAATGTTTAAGCTTGACCCTAACACCAGTGGCTGTTGAAAGGTACTGCCTTGTACAAAATAACAAACCAAATCCCAAACTGTCTGTTTATGGTCATCACGGTTCACTTCATTAAGCCATAACTCTGATTACATTCTTTCTGCCCTACCCTGAAGGTTGAGCTCTGAGGCCAGGGGCCTGGCCTGCTCTTCCCTGGGAACTGTGCGTCCAAAAACACATTTGGGCAAAATAGATGCAGGGTGGACAAAGGAAACTCTTAAGGTCTTTGGGGACTTTACTTCAGGGGCTCCTTCCAGGCGCTGGGGTCCTGCTTCCTCCCCCGTCCTGAGCACCTCGCCCCTCTGTGGCCCCTGGTTCCTGCTGCACCTGCAGAGATTCAACTGGGAAATTCCTAACCGAGGGGAGAGAGGATGAGGTAGGAAAGGTGCACCTGGGAATATGTTTTAATCTGTGATGATGACGCACAGGCAGAAATCTTGAAAGAATGGAATGGATTGGACAGAAGGAACCAATGGTTGTGGTTGAGGGGAGTGTGGATGTCCCTGCCCTCTGTGTGTCAGCCCCTCTATCAAGTCACCCTTCCTCTTGGCAATAGTTTTCCCAGGGTCCCCTCACTGCTGTGAATGACAAATCTAAATGTGTGAATGGGGGAGCTGTCTTCAACCCCAGGTACTCAGCCCTTAACAATGTGCACTTTGGGTAGAGTTCTGACCTTGAATGCGCCTTCAGGGACATCCCTTTGTGCGAGAGGCTGAGTGAGGAAGAGGAGAGAGGCCAGCCTGTGGAGGTGGGTTGCCGTGGGTTCTAATTCTACTCTCAATGGTGTGGGGCCGGGCCTAGCCCCTCTCTCAGCCTAGGCCTCCTCACCTGTAAAATACAGGTCATCACGCCTACCCATGGGGTGCAGCAGCAGCAGCTAGTCCCCAAAGATGGCTCCCATAACGGTGCCTCCTGGTGTTTACATCCTAGTGCAGTTCCCTCTTATGCTAACTCTGGCCTGGCCCTGCCACTGCCTTAACTACAGAATGTGCCAAGTGATGTGGGGCTGGTTCTGGGCCTGACCCTTAGGAAGGCCTGGCAGCTTCTGTCTATGCATTTTTGGGGGCCTGACCCACCATGTAAGAAGTCCAGATGTCCTTCAGAGAGACCATGT
Source organism: Diceros bicornis minor (assembly GCF_020826845.1). NCBI lineage: Eukaryota > Metazoa > Chordata > Mammalia > Perissodactyla > Rhinocerotidae > Diceros > Diceros bicornis. The sequence goes on from NC_080744.1 coordinate 80,755,529, forward strand.
GGAGAGGCCACTTAGGGAGAGACTCTGAGACCCCAGGTGTCCCACTGTTCTGACTGAGCCAGGCCTCCTATCTACCCATGCTAACGCTCCAGGCAGAGGAGTGAAGCCACCTTGGACATCTAGCCCCAGCCGCCATCTTGGACATCCAGCCTCAGCCGCCAACATGCACATTCAGCCCCAGCCATCATCTGACTGCAGCTGCATGAGAGACACTAAATAAGACCAGCAGAAGGACCTTCTAGCTGAGCCCCAGACAACACTTAGAATCATGAGAAATGATAAAATGCTTATTGTTTTAAGTCACTGAGTTTTGGGGCAGTTTGTTATGCAGCAGTAGATCACAAGACTTGGGACATATCCTAAAGTAAGGAGTGCCAGCTACCTACACAATATACGCTGTGAGGATTGGAAAGATTTTCTGTTAAGCCCCAATATAGCACCTGGCACATAGCAGGGGCTTGAAAGTAGCCATTTTATTGTTATAAATAAATATAAATAGGTGGTTTTTTCCTCTTCTGAGCCCTAATTAGTCTAAACGTTATCTCTCATGGGCTCTGGCTCCCAATATCCTAGAATCTTGGTTAACTCTGAGGAAAGTGGCTCTAAGAGTGCCCAGCCACAGGCAGAGCCATATCTCAGGGGCCTCTTGTTCAATGAACATTTATAGGGCTGCTATTATATGCCAGCCTCTAAGCCAGGCACTGAAGCTCCAGAGGCAAAAAGAACAGATACATCACTGATCTCATAGCTCTTACAGACTGGAGAGAAGATAGACATGGAATGAGAAATTGCAAGTGTGAATAGTGATATGGAGAACTACAGAAAGAGGAGGGCTTAGTTAGGTTTAGTTTAGCTGCTAGTGACAGGGACTGGAAACCATGGTGACTTAAAAAAGATAGAGGTTTATTTTCACATAAAAGAAATATAGAGATGGGAAGTCAAGGGCTGGCAAGGCAGCTCCACAGTCATTCATTAGAGAGCCTGACGTCTTCTCTCTTTCTTTCTGCTCAGCCATCTTAGCTTGTAACTTCCATCCTCGAGTTGGTCCCAAGATGGCTACTAGAGCTCCAACCATCTTAGGTACATTCCAAGGGGAAAGGCAAAGAAAAAAGACCTGCCTCCGGGTTTAATTATTCCCCTTCTGAAGAACTTTCTCTGAAGGCCCCTCCCTCCTCCCAACGTCTTCTACTTACGTCTCCTTGGCCACAGATGTCTGTAAACCTGGGAAATGTAGCTGTTTAGCTGGGCCCATTGTGCCCCCAACAATATAGGGATCGGTTAGTAAAGAAGAAAGAGGAATAGGTATTGGCAGGCACCTGGCAGTGTCTATCACAGGGACCACTGCTAATAACAGAAGAACGTCCTGGGGAAGTGACATTGGGAAGCAGAAAGAAAGTATGAGTCAATTAGGCAAAACCATGGCAGATGCAGAGAACTGTTGCATAAAGCCCAGAGGTAAGAAATCTCATGGAGCCTTCGAGGAACTCAGGAGTCCAGTATGGACCTTTCACGCCTGAATATAATTCCCTCATCTGCTTAGCAGGAGCTTATTTTAGCTTAAGACCTGTGAAAACATGAGCCTCCCCATCCATCCTGAGAAGAAGCTGGGGTCACCATTCATATTTGGGTATGAGTGAGTTTCTACTCTTTGCAGAACAGACTTGCAGGAAGAGAGAAGGCAAGGAGCTGAGGCCCTGGAACATGAGTGGGGAAAGGGGAACTCTGCAAGTTAAGGGAGACAGACCCTTGCCTCCTCTTCTGGGCTGAGGTGGCCTCTGAGGGCAAGGGCCACAGGTGACCTTCTAAAGCAGTGGCCGGAGAGGACCCAACACGCTGCTACCTGTTTGCTGATTTTGTATAACAAATGCAGCCTCCTTAGCTCTGGGCCCTGTAGCAAAACCCACTCTACATTCCTTTGGTTCTGCTCCTGCACATCATTCAGCACGTGAGGGGTCTGCAGGGAGCTCAGCTAGATATGCAGGCCAGACAAATGGAAAACATGTTGATTTTTTTTCTTTTCTTTCTTTTGCCTTTCAACAGCTGGTCCTGCCAAGCCCACTTCAAGGAAAGGAGCTGCGTTTTGTTAGCCCCATTTTCTGGAACTGGTGGGAATGTCTTCATTTTTCAGGTTTCCACCTGCGGTTACCTTGTGAGGCTTCTCCGTTCCTTTGTGTCCCCTGTCCTGTGGCATCCCGGCTCCTCCTGGCTGGAGTTCCCATCATATCTGCTGTGGGCTGAGTGCCCAATAATTTTCCATGAATGCCTCTGTACAGAGAGGCCTACACAGCTGCACAGCTCGAGATGCAATGTGCTCAACACATTCACTCACCGCCTGCCCCCTCCAACCCTGGCCAGAGAGCCGTCGGAGACTTGTGTTTACTGGGAAGCGATTTGACTTTGTAACTAGGTGATCATACCACCCTGCTCCACGGGCCAACACAGCCTCAAATATTCCCTTCTTCCATGGGTTTCCTGTCCCTCTCATAGTTGCTGTTTGGAAATGTATGTCTCAGGGAGGGAAGTGGAAGGTGGTAGTGTCGTAATCTGGGAACAAAAAGGTATCCACATACTTTCATTGGAGGTCCGGGCTGCTGTGCATGTTGGGTGAAATGTTTATTGTTGCTCCTTGGAAAAGGGAGTTATAACTCTTTAAACTTGCCCAAGTCATCACTATCAGGATCTGATTCTCATCTCTTAGAAGGCATTACATTGCTTTAATATGCAACAGTCTAACATAACATTAAATCATTTTTTAAAGTTTCATCTAGTTGAGCCTGAGCCAAGGTATTCTTGGGTTGGGTTTGCACATCCACCCTTTTTTTATAGAGTTAAAAAGAAACACACGACAAAATACCTATTGAGTGATTTCACCCTTGCCAGCATCCAAGAGTGATCTGCTTAAGTGGGCCCTTTTGGTTTGGCCCCACAGGAAGGCTTCATTGTTAGCATCAGCAAGGATTCTCTGAGGGCCCACCACACACATCAGACTGCACAATGGGAGGTGGGAGACGTGGTGGGCTGGCTCCAGGGATGTCAAAGACCTGGAGAGACAGGCTGACCCAGGGCTGGGAAGAGACGGAGGGTGTTTGCCCCTTTATAAGCAATGTTTTAGCAAAGCCTCACATGTGCTGCATTCCCCCTCTGCAAAATCCTGCACATCCACTGAGGCCCCGAGTGGGGACGGCCCTCTCAGGAAGGCTTCCTTCCTCCAGCACCAGACCTACCCCTTTGCTCCTCATTCAGACCACCTTTCAAACCCCCAAAACCACCCTCAGGAAATTCTGCCTTGGATTATGCTTGGTTGTCCACATGTCAGACTCCGCATCTGGTAAGAGAGGGGCTGTGTCTTGACCACCCTAGAATCTTGATGGCTTTCCAGAGTCCTTTGGTGACACAGTGTATGCAGCAGAGCCCCCTAGATACACAGCTGTTGAGGTGGGGAGCCGCAGCTTCTGTTGTGACATCTGGCCTCCAACGCAGCTCTCAGCACAGACCAGCACCCACGCCCCATCTAGGTTCCCCTCGTTTCTCACTTCACCCTGACTCTACTCTTCCCCTAGGCCCTGTTCTGCCCACCTTGGAGCTCCCCAAGCCCACCTTCTCCCCGCCTTGGTTCTTCTTCAGAACACATAGTCGGGTGGGAAAGATAAACTTGGGGACATCTGGTGACTGTGAAAGGAACTTCCAGTCTCAGCCACCTCTGGAAAATGGCCCTGCAGCCTTGGGACGGGGCGATGATTAGGAAGAAGTGGTTGGGTAAGCAGAGGCCCAGATGGCTGCCCAGAGTCTTGGCAGGAAGCTTGCCTTCGGGGGCCCAGCAATGTTCTGAGGACTTGCTAGAGAATCCACACTCTGTCCTCATCCAGGGACTCGGCCCCTTGGGGGCCTCCTCCTGGGCCTCGTACCACCTTGGCCTCTGCCCAGATGGGGGGCACGTCTAGCTCCCCCTGAGCTGCCATGAGCTGCCAAGGTCCTGTGTCGCAAGCCCGGCCTCTTCCCAGGACTGGGAAGACAGTCTCCCTGGGCCTGGCTTCTCCTCCCCAGCCGGCTTGGCCAGTCTGGAAACAATGACTGCGGAGAGAAACTGCTTCTCACGGGGGTTTTGGAAACCGCGGCTGGGCATCAGCAAACAGCTTTTGCACAGGGCTGTGGCTCCCAAGTAGATGCTTCAACGCTGGGAGGGTGGAGAGGAAGTGACAGAGACAATAGGCAGCATTGTGTCTTCTCCCAGGAAGCTCTGCTCTGTGTTGCTTTCAGGGAAATTGACTCTGGGGAAGCTCAGTCTGTTCCAAAGCAAGAGCTTTATGTGATTATGTTAGTCCCAGGCTAGGACAAACCCGCCCTTCCTACTTCATTAACAACAACGCCAGCAGGGACTAGCCATGCCATGGGAGGCTCTGTGCCCTAATTCCTCAAGCAAGGGCTGAGTGTAGGAAGTCATGGCAACAATGCATCTTAGAGCAGAAGCTGTCTGTGGAGAGAGTGCAGCTTTGATGTGGGGCCCTGTCCTGATTAGGGCTGATGGCTGGGGCCCGTCAGTGCTCGGGAAGGTGGCATAAGCCGGGATGGCATTTGGGATGTGGGTTTTTGCACCTGGGCCTGATGAAATTTGATGGGGTTTAACACATGCAAACAGCAGCTTTTGTTCTGCTGGACAAAGGCCTCCCAGGCCTGGGCCCAGGCTGAGACCCCGTGGCAGCCGTTTCCTCCCCATCGCCTCTTGTCACTCTCCTTGTCGAAGTTTAATCAGGACAACGAGCTTTCACAGGCTCATTTCTCACTCCAGCAACTTTCTAACACTTCCTAACGAGGAGGCTGGAGCCTGAGGACTGGGGGAAGAGGAGGGGGCCGTGGAGAAGGAGAGAAGGACCGTTGAGGGGGCCGGGAGGGGCCGGGCAGGGGTGTGTGGAGAAGAGCAGAAGAGGCAGGCGCAGAGGAAGCTCAAAACCACACCGGATCCTTGGGGAACTGGGGATTGATCTGCGAAGAAAAGAAAATAAAACAAATCCTAACTGGCCTTTGTTTTCTGGGTGGCCAGACAGTAATTTCCCCCAAATTCTCTATGGTTCCGGAAAAGAAAGCAAAGGATCAATCAGTGTTGACTTTGTGACTTTCAGAACTGGATTGCACGGGCCGTTAACACCTTAAACTCCTCTAACTCACATGCAAGCTTTTCCCATCCACTGGGTTCTAAACAACAGGAGCCATGGTGACAGTGCCCAACCTCCCAATCCACTCCTGAACCAGGCTTGGACATGAGGGAGTGCTCTTCCCTGTGTAGACGATGGAGATCCTCCATTAAGGGTGCAATCCCCCTGACCTCGAAGGAGATGTTGGCTTTTTCCAGCCCAAAGAGCTGGAAGAGGTGGAGGTGGAGAGATGGAAGATCCTTCTGTATCCTTGCGTATATTTGTCAGCATAGTTCCGGTCGTGCTGCGGTAACAAACACCCAAGATGTAGGTGCTTAAAACACACAAAAGTTTATTTCTTCTGCTGCTACTTGTCAATGGTGGGTCCACTAGGGGCTCTGCTCTGCATCGCCCCCACTCTGGGCTCTGAGCTGATGAAGCATCGTCCCATTATCAGCAACACTGACGATTGGTTGGTAGAGGGAGAAAAAGATGGTGACAGTGCAGTGGCTCTTGAGGCACACTCATGAAGGTGACACACATGAGTCTTGTTCACATTTCACTTGTCAAAGAAAGTTACGTATACATGTCTAACTTCCAAGGAGGGGAGCTATGTCCTCCTGTCGTGTTTCTGGAAGGTAGAATCAGACATATTTGGTTAGTAGTACTAATAACCTCCTGTTTTAGTTATCTATTGCTGGGTAACAAATTACTCCCAAACTTAGTGTTTTGAAACAATAAATATTTATTTTCTTACTTGGGAATCTGGGAGCAGCTTAGCTGGGTGATTCTGGCTGGAGGTGTCTCTTGAGGTTGCAGTCAAGATATTGGCTGGGGGTACAGTCATCTGAAGGCTTGACTGGGGCTGGGAGGTCTGCTGCCAAGATGATGCACTCATGGCTGTTGGCAGGAGGCCTCAGTTCCTTACCATGTGGGTCTCTCCACTGGGCTGCCCACATGTACTCATGACACAGCAGCTAGTTTTTCCCCAAAGCTAGTCGTCCCAGAGAGAGGGAGAGAGAGAAAGAGAGAACAAGCAGGAAGCTTCAGTACCTTTTATGATTTTGTCTTGGAGTCACACACCATCACTGCTGCTTTCTTCTATTTGTGAGAATGATAGCATTAAGTCCAGCCCATACGTAATTAGGCTTTGCCTCTTGAAGGAAGGAGTGTCAAAGAATCTGGGTTCATATCTTAACACTCCACACCTGCCTGAGCTCCCCAGCTAACTGTCAGGATCCTGGGACCAACCTACTGGGCTGTGAGTCCATCTGGTCCTGATGCAGTCCAGCCTTTTCAGTTGTAGCCAGGGCCTCCCCACCTGTCCCTGTCCCTCTCCACCTGGGAGGAGGGTGAGAAGAAGGGAGTGCACACCTTTCAAAACAGTCTCCTGGTGAAGAGGGACAAAGGGAGTGAAAGAAGGGAAATGCTTAAGCCCTCAGAGTTGCTCTAACCTCTTCTCTGGCTTAACCCAGCTCTGCTCTGCCACTGGTGGGTATGACCTGTTGGAGTCAGGGGTCTCTGCCCAGGCACACCAAGGCATCTCATTGTGCAGAAAGTGAACAGACAGCTGGGATCCCTGACTAGAAAAGTATACACTAAGCATATAAGCTTCCCAGGGCATGAGGTTCAACTTTGTGCTACGGCAAAATGACAAAGCACTATGCACCCCAACCCATTGAGTTATGAGTGAAACTTCAAGGCCAAGCACCTACTAAACTTCCTGGCATGCATGAAACTCCCAGCAGAGATTTCAACCAATCATCGCCAGAGATAAAAAGAAAGAGCAGACGCTCTGAGAGAAAATCCAGTAGGAATTTGGCAAATGGAGCAATGGAGGCCAGGCGTGAGGTGGGCAAATTTTGTCCAGCCACAGACCTTGACTCAGAGGCTCTGACCTCCAACTCACCCTGTGACAACCCACACAGCTCCTGTCAGTGGAGGATTCTCAATTTGGAGAGGGAGCAGCAGACACATTCAATTTCAAAAATGTTATTGTGCTGGTTGTTCAGAAAAGTCATTAGTAAGGACAATGGTCTTGTACCAGCTTCTATCTCCTTTATTTTTCTAGCATTGCTGGGGGGCAGTGTTTTGGGTTCTGGCCTAGCTAAAGCCCAGAGCCCAAAGGCCCCCTTCTGGGCCCCTCTGAGGGTCTGAATGTAAGTGGACAGGTGTTGTCCTCAGAGGGCCAGAAGGACACATAGAGGGCAGCAGGGCCACTGTGGGTTGGGGGATTGCTGGCCACGAGGATGGCAGATTTCCTTAAATAGTCCCACTATTTACTTTTTAGTCTATAATTAAAGAAATTCCTGGAAAAAGAGAACGTATGGAATTTGGCCCAAATGAGAAGAGCTCAGGTGACTTGTTGGATCAAGTAGGCAAGTCACATGAGTGTCACTCTTCAGGGCTGTGAACCTGGCTGGCGGGTGCTGGAGGCAGCCTGACCCTGAGAGAGCCTCACTTGTCCAGGGAGACCCTTGGCAGTGCGCATGTGGCCAAAACCCCTGAGAGTATGAGCTACCCAGCCAGTGCCACTGACCCTCACTCCGCATCCAGCATGGGTGGGAAACAGTTCACACAGAGAGGCCCCAGGACCCCAGCCAGAGCCTGCTTGGCTGGGGCCAGCCCTTTCCTTGGGGAGTAGTTTTCATTTTTTAAATATTTTTTCTTACCTCTCCTGTTGCTCAGTCTCAGTGTACTGCCTTTGGGGAACAATTGAAACTTTGTTTTCATTGATGAGACTGCACCTGTGCTGCCATTCAACAAGTGCTCCATGGACTCCTGGTGAGAGGGCTGGTGGATACAACCTCATTGGAAAACAGTTTGACAGACTCTCCCAAAGTTGCACAGACTCAATGACCCCGGAATTCCACTCCCAACAGAGGAGAACAAATGCTGACGTTCACCCAAAGACGTGTTCATAGGAGCTTTCTCCCTAAGAACCGGGACACACCCACAGGTCCATAAAGGTAGGCTGGATAAAGTGTAGTGTATCCACACAAAGGAAAGCCACACTGCTGCAATGAACATGCAGGAGCCCAGCTCTCCAGAGCAACGTGGGTGGAGCTGACACGTAACCTTGAGAGGAAGAAGCCAGACAAAAGCATATATACTTCATGGCTCCACGTATGTGAAATCCAGGGACAGACAAAACCATTCTGGGGGAGAGAAATCAGGATGGGGGCTCCCTTGGGTGGGGTGTTGACAAAAAGGGGTTGAGAGACTTCAGGGGCTGGCAATGTTCTCATTTTTTAACTTGGTGGTCGTTACATAGGTATATACATAGGTGACAAATTCATCAAAATATACATTTAAGATGTGTGCACTTTACTGTGTGCTATGCCTAGAAAGAAGAACAGTGAAAGTGGTCAACAGGTTTCCTGTATGTTCTGGCTCTTTCTGGAGTTTTTAGAGATGTTTCCTTCATAATGAAGAATTATCGTTCCATAAAAAAAAACAGTACAAATGTCACTTTACCTCCTGGATTTTAGAGTATTTCCAGGAAGAAATAATTTTGGGGGAAATGACATTCTAGTCGTAGAACCTTCTCCCTCTGAGGAGGCGAACCCTGCCCCCTCCTCTCTGTGTCGAGGTTTGTGCAGCAAATAGTTTCAACTTTCAGATGTCGTCTTCCAAGCAAAGAGTTCTCATTATGGTCTAATTACCTTGGCTATTGGAAACAGGAAACGAATAGCTGAGCTATTGAACTTGAGAAAAAAGAAAAGAGAACCGCTTCCTACCAATATTTTTAAAGTTTCAAAAAGATTGCTGCTTAGTCTCCTCAGGGCTGTTAGGTACATGAAAACTCTGCCTAATTATATATTTTAACAGAGAACCAAAGGAAGGACCAAGAAAGTACTGTTTTAATCTTTTGAATAAATAAAAATAAATGTGTGGGTGTAAGCTATAAATAAATACGTCATATTTTAAAATGCCTGATCACATATTTGCTTAAGGAATTTCTGGACATCATGGTAAAAATAATATATGTCATATAATTTCCTCTGAAAGATATAAATATACAAATAAATATAAGACACTCAATTTTTAAAAGATTGTGCAATGAGTTCTGGTCAATAGGGTTCCTTTTTCTTCACAAATTTTTATGGTTTGTGTGAACAGTCTAAGCAAAGGAACTTTGTGAAAGAGATCGTAGTGACAGAGAAGCCCAAGAAATGGAGTATGCTTGTCTTTCTGTCGAGAGCTCTATATCGCAGCCTTCTACCCCCTACCCCTACTTCTACCACAGAGAGCATTTCTTCTATGGGGACAGTGAAAAGTGGATCCCCAACTGATTTCTCATTGTTCTTGTAAAATATATGTTACGCCTACAAGCCCAGAGAATTGGCCCCCATCAGAAGCATTTCCATGTCGCTCTGCTGCCAACCTCTGTGATATCGGATACTACATGAAAAGTAAGAAAGCAAGGAAGATCGACGTGGAAACACTGGGAAACAAAATCTGTATATTTTATTTCAAAGGGAAAGTCTTCATGAATGTCTGTCCCCGGCCCGTTGGAGACACATAGGTATACTTTTAATCAAGTAAATTAAACTCCCTTTAAAGCAAGATGAAGCAGCCAAACTGTATCTTGCTAGAGAGGTCAGCTTAGATGAGTAAAAACACACCAGGTCCCTTGAAACAGAACACTGGGCAGGAAATAATTAATAGTACCCCTACCATTTTAGAGGAATATTCTGCAAACTGATAGAACCCTTTATCAACAGTTAAGAAGTAAAGGAACACATTTTTAAAGGGTCAACCAGGTGTAGACACCCAATTACTTTTGTGCAAAGGATAGAGCCTTAGGAGTGGCTTTAACTGGTTTGCAGTCTGTCTCAAACGCATCTGTGTATTTAGCAAAAGTTAATGGTTTCTATTAAAATTCATTTAAAATGATTAAAAATAGCAATAGCTCAATGGTAGTGCAGTTGCCACCTTTCTGTAAAAAAGTGTGCATTTCTCAGCTTTGCTTTCCTGAACCCTCATCTAAAGTGCTATGAGTTAGATTGCTGATAGGTTGCTTAGACTTATTCTTGATATTCCCATGTAAATGTTTGAACTAATGACACAGTAATTAGCACACAGACACAATTATACTTTGTTGTTACTTGGTGGGGGGAATAATGCTATGTTCATTCAACTGTCTTAGATACTCAGAGTCAAAGATGGGAATTTCATGGATGTGGGAAATTGCTTGTTCTGTAGGCAAATAACTGTCATTAGGGCATCAATTTTTAGCTCAGTGTGGCCTGAACCAGTAGCCCTGGCATCTGCTAGGAGCTTATTAGAAAAATGCTACATCAGACCTGAGCCTGTTACTGACTCCAAATCTGCATCTCCCCACAGGGCACTGCTGTGCACATGAGGGTTTGAGAAGACTAGTTCTAGAATATAGGATGACTGCTACACACCCCATCCAGGCATTGTAAATGAGGAGCCCAAAGATGAGTAAGAGCTGGTCATTTCCAGCGAGGACTTTATATTTTATTAAGCTAAGACTAAAAGATGTGAACAAGGATGGGATATTATCTTCAAAAGTGTTTGGATGGGCAAATCTGCCTTGGGATCGCCCTGGTTCTCCATACTGAGGAGTGGTCCTGTTCTCTTCTCAACAAGGAGGAGTGAGGTCACGGTTCCACATCCTGACCCCTACAACACCAGCCTTGACTCGTGCTTCCGAATTGTCCCAAGTTAGATTCCTTTCTGTGACTGCTGTATCAGCCATGGCGTAAAGCTAAAAGAAGCAATGCAAGATTTTCCTCCAGAAAGTAAACTTTTTGAAGCAAAGGTGGAAACACGGTGTTTTAAAGGTTTCCAAGGGAAGCCATCCACACATGCAGGCACTGATTGATCCTATGCCAAGTGTCTGCCTGCTCTCATGGAGACACAGCCAGCATTCTTATCTGGTAATTGCTTCAGGAGGGCGAGAGCAGTCTGGGGGCAGGAGAGTAGGTTCCAAGCCTCCCGTCCCTGAGTCCTCAGCGCTTCCTTCTCTGTCTGGGGGATGTTGCCTCAGAGTTCTGTGGCCCTCATCAATATCGTCCTTCCGTGTAGAAGGACTCCCTCTGCCATTTGGCTACGGCCATCTTCGAGGTCTGATGAAACCGAGCCAAACGGAGCAGAGAGGAAGATTTGGGCAGGCTGGCCCTCTGCAGGCAGGGGTGTGATTGGGTCCTGGGAGCCCCCTCTCCACTGTGGGCCCAGGGAGGCCCCCCTGGATAACATGTTCCAGGTGTTCAATCGCAAAACAAAGAAGCTTTTCTCTGTTGCCTGAGAATGAAGAGTCCTCGCTAGTTGCATAAAGTTTTTCCAAGATGGTAATATTTGGTTACAGTAAGATCTGTTATTTTACAGGAAACCCAGCAGAGGTGCCCGTAATTTGATTCACGTAGTCACTGGGAAAACTCAAAGCAGGGAGCTGAGGGGAGTGGAGCCCCCAGCTCATTAACACAGCGTTCAGTGTGGTCAGTGTTCAGCCCCCGGAGCAGAACCTCATACAATAGGCCGCCAGGTCCCCAGCCACCTTCTGAGGTCAGGGTGACTGCAGAAGTTTTGCTGTCATCACTCTAAGTATAGCGCTCCAAACAGTTTCCATGATCTGCATTATTTAATCTGATTTAATGTTTCTAGTGATTGCTAATGTGCAATTCTAAAGCCTGAACAAATGGCATTATGTAACAGAGCTAAATCCAACATTTAAGAGTGTCGAAAGTCAATTGCTACAAATTTGTTGAGGGTACAATAGTATTTGGTACCTGAAGAACATAATTTTATAAAGTACCCAAGATGACTTGAAACAATACCTATAGGTTTTCCTGAATGTCTCATGTTAATTCATATCTTTCCAGGAATTTGTATTTACAGCACTTCTATATCAATTAAATAAATCTATAAGTTAGTAGAAAGTAATATTCATACCAGTTAACAAGAATGAAAGTAATATAATTGCATATTCAACTTATGATGTGTATGAATGACTTAAAACCTAATTTATTAGAATATATTTTATCTAAGATCAAGAGCAATAAGAAACACATGTAATGTGAGAGTGATTAGATAAAGATTTTTATCAGTTTCCAGATCTGATGATGTATTTATTTAAGCACTCTTAAAGAGTTGGTTCCTGCTGTCCATGGCCAGGCAGCGAAACGCTGAAAGAGTGAGAACCTTTTTGGAGCAGCTCTACAAGCCCTCAGATCCACTCTTACCCCAAATTCCAGGAGGTGCCCATGGCTAGTTTCTCAGAAGCAGAACAGGGACAACGACTGGAGAGCTTTAAAATATCCGGGTGAAGGTATTGTGGGAAACTAACAGTTCTAATGATGATGTCTTTGTTTCTCATTGTTTTGAGTCCATTTGTTGCGGAACCAGGGCTGATGAGTGGTGGGCCTTCCTGGTGACCTGCAATCACCAATTTGAGGGGTGAGGGAGAATGGTTGGGGTTGGGAGTGGCATACACAGGGGCTTGGGAAGAGGATGGAAACATGAATTTGAGGACTTTGAGTTACTGATAACTTCCAGATCCATGCTTCTGGCCTCCCACCCCTACCCTGGTCCTCCAGGTGGGCACACTCCATGCTGGATGCAGATATGTACTACACTGGTCCAGCCAGAGCACATTGTCAGGTCACCAAGTTGTCATCTGGAAATTCTCGGCTAATGACTACTGAGATGTGCTTTGGTCCATTCACATTGCACCCGGCTTCCCAGAGTTATTTACCTCAGCAGGCGTTGCCTGGTTGGTATAAATAAAGTAGAAGTACTTGATAAAATCATTACATGCCACTCTATCTCCACCCCTTTTCCTAGGTTTCATAGTTTTGCCTTTCCTCCACTAGAGCTGTATGGAACTAAACTCAAGTCTGCCTGTCCCGCTTACGCTTCCAGAAAGTCCCAGATCTTTCTATTCTTTACTTTCATTTGTCACATGAGCTGAATACACTAATCACTTACATTTATACATGTGACTTTCTGTCAATATTATTAACTTGTTATAACTGATAAACATTTTAAAAATAATTAGTAAAATATTTAGATGCTTTACAGTTTAATTTTTCCAACTATATCCAAATTGTGAAAACCATTAAAAGGATAAGCACTTAATGGGAATATTTATAACACTATATTTTAGTGTAAATAGTGTTAATATATAATAGTGTTAACTATTAAATACGTTCACCTTCCTCATCTTTAAAATGAGAAGAGCTGAGAGATAGGCTGTCTCAGTTTCCTTCTCTCGTTAAAATTTTCTAAGATTTTTGGTTGTAAGCCTCTTTTTAGTCAGCACACTCCAAAATAAGTATAGCCAGATCTATTTTCATTCTAACTTAAATTATGAAAAATGTTAAACACACAGAAAAGGTGAAAGAGTAGTACACTGAATAGCTGTGTACTCACCACCTAGATCCCACAGTTATTAACATTTACCATATCTGCTTCATCTCTGCGTGTGTGTGTGTCCTTGTAAGCCATTTGAAATTTAAGTTGCAGACATCATGATCCTTTACTCCTAAAGACCTCAGCATGCATTTCCTAGAAATAACGACATTCTTCCGCATGACACAACCCAGTAATCACCCCTAAGAAAATGAACAACACTGAGATATCACGTCACTATAGTACCTGTGACACGGTAATGGCGTCTAAGAAGACACACCATGTCTCCTCAGTCTCCTTTCCTCTAAAACAGCCATCCTCCCTCCTCTTGCCCTTTCCTCCCTTACGTTGTTTTTTTTTTTTTTTAAGAGATTAGGCTTAATACTTTGTAGAACGTCCTGTTTCCTCATGCGTTCTTTGACTTGTGCTTCCAGAGTTCAGTCTAAAGGCTGGCTTAGATTCAGGTTGCACGTTACTGGCAGGATTCTCTCCTCGGTGAGGCGGTGCATCGGCAGCTCTCTGGGAGGCATTCACAGCAGCCTGAGAGGCTAAGCCAGACTACTGTCCACAGAGAGAGGTGGCACAGGCCCAGGAGAGTGCAGCCTCAAGAGCTTGACTGCCTGGCTTCAAACCGTGGCTCCCACGCTGACTTGAGTGGGTTATCTGCCATCCGTGCCTCGGTTTCCTCATCTGGGGGGGAGGAGCAGAATCTTCCTGTAGCTTTGTTAAGAGAACTCATTACATTAATACCCAGCAAGTGCTTAGGACAGTGCCTAGTACGCAGCAAGCATGGGTTAATGTGGGGTTTGGAAAGATATGTATTTAGCCAGAGAACATCAATCATCAGAAGACGTAGATGCTTTTGAAACAGCCTCTATGAAGAAGCCCCAACACACACACAGTGGGGTTCACTGAAGGCTCTGTGTTGAACGGGTACCACGTGCTAGTTCTGTATACCCAGCAAAAGGGCAGTGCGGGGTGCCAGGGATGCTGGTCACCTTGTGGGACACACTGATCTCTCCATCACATACAAACTCCACGTTCACACGCGTGTTGCATGGGCCGCACAACTGCAAATTGCCAATACTCTCATCTCCAAGTTACATCATCAGAAACATGCAGGTAAATATGATACTGGGAACCTGTTGAATACTGTTAATTATGTTTCATTACCCCTATCTGCCTGCTGCTAGGTTTACTGTAATTTTTCTTGAATGGCAAACAAGAAAGCTTTTTATTTTAAATAACAGCCGAGGAAGAATCAGGTTGCTAATTTCCCTGAGACGCATGAGGGTGTAATGACAGATAGAGGCTGGAGACCCAGAGTCATCTTCCCTAAAAGATATGATTTGAAAGTCACTCTTTAAATGACTTGGATCTGACCTAGTGAATTCCAAGGTCCTAATTAAAAACAGAAAGCAAGAGGACGGAGGAAGAAGGGGAGACGGTGAGATCCAAGTGGGCAGTGGTCTGGGATACATTTCTCGTTGGAACTCAGAGACTATCTGCGGTCTCTTTTGAAATGCTCTCTAATTCAAGTCGCCAGAAGTCACAGGGAAATGTTCGGATTTCCCTTTCGGAGGCAGAGGCAGACTGGTTCTGGGCTTTTGCGTGAGAAGGAGAAAGAGGTGGAGTCTCCTGTTTGCTCTGGATTTCTCATCAAAAGCCTCAGCAGGTCTCGGTTGGTTTGTCCATCCTGTTTTGTTACTGACCTGATTTGTGACTTCAGGCAAATGAGTCTCAGATTTTTCTTGTGCTAAAAAGAGGATGAGGGTGAAGTATCTCCTGCTTTCCCCTCCTCCCAGGTCTTTTCGAGCTCTAAAATACTATAACTAGAATCGTCTCTAAATTTTGTTTTATATTTCTTTTCACGTTTTATTGTTTTCCACTGTAATCATTTCAGAAAAAATATGACATTTTGAATAGCTAATGATCATGCAAATCAGTTGGTGTTATCTTGAAGGATGGCTCACTTGGGTTGGCAAGGTTGTAATAAATCCCCCTCGTGGGGGTTGCTGCTGGTGGCGCTGGGAATGGGTCCCATGATTTTGAGACAGTAACTTGGTGTTATGTATCAGGAACCATAAAATATTGCATACCGTTTGACTAATATTCTCCTTGGGAATTTATCCTAAGATAATCAAAGAAAAGTGCTGCATATGTGAAGGTGTTCACTATAGTTTAGTATACAATAGTGGAAAAGCTGAAATTGTCAAATTTCAATCCAGCAATGAAAGATTATGCAGATGCTAGAAATGGGGAAAATATTCACGATGTAACGTTTTTTGAAAGAGAAGACAATAAAATTATATATACATTGTGATTACAATTGTGTAAATCTATGTAAGAGAGTATGCAAAAATAGAAAGGAGTTAGGCTAAGATATTGAAATTATGGGTACAGTGAAGTTAAGGCATGTGTGAGGAGAGTTTATTTACTTTTTTAAACACTTAGCAACAAAGACCATGAAAACAAAGCAAAGAAAGTCGAGGCCATGTCACTGTCAACTAGTGAGCCTGTTTTTTCAACACATGGTCCACTTAAAGCTGACACAGGGCGTGGCAAGCGTGCCAGCTTTGGTTCAGACAGAGCCGAGCCTGAGTCCCAGCTTGGACTTTTCTCAGCTGGGTGGTCTGTTTGACCTGAGCCTCAGTTTCCACATCTGTACAATGGGAAGATAGCACCTGTCTGTGCAGCGCAGAGGTGGGGTTGGTAATTGTGTGCATGGTGAGTGTGGGCTCAATAAATAGCAGCTTTTCTTTTATTTTTAAACGATTTTTTCTTTTTTTTTTGTGAGGAGATCAGCCCTGTGCTAACATCTGCCAATCCTCCTCTTTTTTTGCTGAGGAAGACCGGCCCTGGGCTAACATCCGTGCCTATCTTCCTTCACTTTACATGGGACGTGGCCACAGCATGGCTTGCCAAGCAGTGCATCAGTGCACGCCAGGGATCTGAACCAGCGAACCCGGGCTGCGCAGCAGGGCGCGCGCACTTAACCGCTCACGCCACTCGGCCGGCCCTTATTTTTATTTTTATAAAACATCCATCACCACACATAGTTACAGATTTTTTTCTTGTGATGAGAACTTTATAGATCGACTTTCTTAGCAACTTTCAAATGTACAGTACAGTATTATTAACTATAGTCACCATGCTGTACATTACATCCCCAGAAGTTATTTATTTTATAACTGGAAGTTTGTAACTTTTGACATCTTCACCCATTTTACCTCCCCTACCCCCGCCTCTGGCAACCACCAATCTGTTCTCTGTATCTATGAGACGGGTTTTTATTTTGGATTCCACGTATCAGTGAGATCATAGGGTATTTGTTTTTCTCCACCTGACTTATTTCACTTAGCATAATGTCCTCGAGGTCCAATTGAACATGTTTGTTTTATCCCTTTTATTATTTTTTGAGAAATATATTAATAGGTACAACAGATGGTGTGAAAATGCGTTAGTTACAGAGCACCACGATGATGATGACCACTCATGAAGCATGACCAATAGCTTGACAAGCTGCTGCCGTGCCCGGTGCTTTCCCCGGCCCGTCTGCCCTCCCAAGAACTGCTTTCTTCTCGTTTTTAAAACAAGTTTAAAATCCCAAATGTACGTATGCCTTAACTGTATCAGAAGATGTGCAAAGCATTAGAAAATGTCAATTTCTGAAAGCGATGACAAGAGAGAAGCTGCTTCTAAGTTGAAAAATGTGTCATTTTGTTGTTTATGCATTGGATTGAGATATCTCAGGTACATAAAAAGTTATTCTGATTAGGATATTGAACTGAACCTAACTGTGAACCAAAAATCAGAGCAGTCTTATCATTCCTGATGCCCCGCGGTCTTTCTGAAACACGCAATGGGAGAGTTTTGGCGTGTCCGAGCTTCTGCTCCTTGAGAAGGTCGTGAAGCACAAGGTCATAGCCAGCTGTCTTCTGGCCCCTCACACCTGTGTCTTCTGCTTCCCTTGGTGTTGCTGAAGGGCCTCCCTGAGCTGCTGGAAGCAGGCACCTGTGACCTGGGCTCCCTCAGGGGCACGTCTTGGTCATTAGATGAAACCCCCTTAAGTGACTCCATATGACCTTGGAGCAGTGGCCCTAGATGACCTTGGGACAATGGCTGAGTGTGGCTAGGGTGAGGCAAGGTGATTTACCAAAGCATCTTGCCCAGATTTGAAGGCCGTTTGGGCCTTCACTAGATCAGATTCCAGAAATCTGACACCGGGGGAATGCGCTCTTCAGGGTGTGGCCCACGTACCGCACAGGTGTCAGCTGAGGCCGTGAGACCGACGCTCAGAAAACACACTGCTCTCACACACGCAACCAACGTTGTCCTGGCCGGAAGGGGCTCTCCCACGCACCGACACTTCACTCCAGGCATCCAGCCCTGTATAACATAACCAGACGGCTCAGGGCTGGCGGGGCATGACTTTGATTTTCCTCAGGGGGTGACAAATCTTTGTTCTTTAAGGGGGGGTTTCATGTTTGAAAACAGTTCTAAAATCATTCAGATCTGGTCAAAAAAAAAATAATCATAGTAGGTAATATCATTTTTTATTTTAAAAAATCTTGTGATCTTAAGAAAAGTAATGAGACCACTTTTTTGGCGAGGTTTGTTAACTAGTACTTCCAAGAATATTCCAAAGCTTCGTCGTGGGAGTGGCTGTCCAGCCTCCCAAAGAGGTGGCTTCTAAAGGTAGCGCCCAGTTGAACCTGCGAGTTTGGATTTGGCTCTTTGGGAATCGGTTTATTTTATTCATCGTGGCTTATGCTTTTCCAGCACAGCTGTGTTCTGAACGAGACACCCATCAGCTTGATGTCCATCCTACTTCACAGCATTTCCCTACAGACCAACCCACATGCGTTTCAGTTGCTTCCAGGTTCAAGAAGCATTTATCTAAACAATAAGTTCTATAAATTACTGAATTTCCTCAGCCAGAGATCATAGCACCGGAATTATTTGAATTATTTTCTGCTTTCCTTGAAAATACTGTCCCAGGGCTATTGTGGGTCAGTGAAATTTACAAATTATACTTACATCAAGATTGCTTTGAATTCAACCAAAAAACATTTTTTTTTACTTCTAACTTTATACCAGAACCTTCTCTTACTATGTCCATATCACCAACCTCTTTCTTGTTAATTTTCCATAATCTACATTAAAGAAACAAGGCATGTTCCTATTTAGAAACTTATTTTTATGAACAGAACTCTTGATGCTAAAATGGTCAGTGTAAAGCCAATAGTCCAGCTGTTAAATACAAAAAGTTTCACATTTCTTTTTGTTATGTGGTAAAATATTTCCTTTCCAGAAAGACAACTAGAGTTCAGTGGTCAAGCTAAGCAATTTCTCTGTAAGTTGTAAGACACTATCATTTTCCTCTAAGAGGCTGTTTAAACTTCTAACTCGTGTTGCTGATTTCAGATAGGATGTGTATGTATTTTGGGGAATGTGTGCAAGCTTCCATCGTAGCAGTATTTATGTATGATATTTATGTCGACTGAATAAAGTTATAAGTTTGCCAGAGCTTGTCCTCAAAAATGCAGGCAAGGCTGCCTGCTGTTGCTTCTGAAAGCACGGTGATGATAGTAGCAAGGGGAAGATGCTCACATCATAAATAAAGTTAGAAACAAAGAATTTAGCCAAAACGTGGAAAATATGTGCACACCATCTGAAGTGGCCCAGTCCAGAATTAAACAAACCTGACAGGAGGAAGGCTTTGCAGCTCACAGAGAGTTTAAAGGCTTCCTTCTCTGATTGTTATCTGCCTCTGATTACCTGGTTTTGAAGGTAACAGAAAAATGTGCTCACGCCTTGGAGGATAACATTAATCCCCTTGGCAGAAAACCTAGTACCAGATCCAACATGGGCTCTCTGGCCGGAGAATTTCACTTTTTGCTTTATCTCTGCTGTCCATCTGGCCTGTCAGGCCTGTCGCATACCTGCAGCCTACAGCCTGGAAATCAGGGACTTTGATGTTCTAAAGGACGCTTTATCTTGGGTAATTTTCTCCAATTCTTACGTTATTGTGTAGGATGCTCAGAGATTCAGAGAATGAGCGATGGCTTTGTCTACTAAGATCAGAGCAATTTGCAAGCTTTACTGAGGGACAAGGTCTAATAAAGGGACTTTTGAGCTGGAGTCTGTCAACGCCACAGAGAACTGGCATGACATTAGGCTCTATGATTATTGATAGCTTAAGCATCAGTGGGCAGAGAGAAAGGCTGTGGGCATGTGGAATTCCTCCTAACCAGAGCAGGGATGCTTTCAGCTTATTACTGGCTTAGTACTAGATTTATTTCTTTAATTAAAAAGGGAATTCATACACATAGGGGAAAAAAAGTCAAACTGTATGATGAAAGGCAAGTTTCCTTCTGTCCTAAATTCCCAGTAGAATTTTTCTCTCTGGAGGAGTCATTATTGCCCAATTTATGTGGGTGTAAATATTCAAGGAGTTCAGGAAGTGTGGTCTTCCCCCACCTTCTACACCAAAGGGAGTGACCACTTACCAACTTCTGCCTCCTGCTCTTTTCCCTTACCCGTGTATTTTGTAGGTTATCTCTTCACTGTAATAATGACTAACTCTTACACGTTCTTACTATGCGCAGGGCACCGTGCTTGGTGCTTGTATATATATTTTTATTCCTCTCAACACTCTTATGAGATGGGTACAATTATTAAGCCCATTTTACAGAGATGGAAACAAAAGCATGGAGGGTAGCATGACTTGTCCAAGGCCACCAGTCTGAAGGGGCCAACCCAGGATTCTAAGCCCAGAACCTGTGTGTGACCACTACCGATGTTGTTGGCTAGAGCCACCTCATTCCTTAAAAACAGCTCTTAGGTGACAATGCTTGATAGATACAATAGAATATGAGAGTATGATAATACTTGATAGATACAATAGAATATATGAGTATCCAGTATTAAGCACAGTAATAAAACCTAGACCCTTGAACCCACCAACCCAGCTCAGAACCAGACCCTGTCCAAATCTGTAGGGGTTCCTGCATACTGTCTTACTTTATAAAAATCATTTTACTCCATGTGTAATAATCTCTAAACAACATCTCATTTAGTTTTGCTTTTATTTTTTTTCCTTTATGAAAATAGTGTCCTATTTCCTCTCTCATTTACACAACCATGTAGTATTCCATTGTCTGGATGTGTCAAAATTTACTTAACCAGTCTCCTAACTGGTGGCCATTTAGGTTGTTTGGATCACATTGTTGCCATGAACCTTCTTTCATGTGTGTCTTTGCACACCATTGTGAATATAATGAAGGAGAGAATCCTATCTCGACTGAGCCAAAGGATAAATAGTACCAAATTTACTTCCCAAGAAGTTGCACCTACTTCATCACCATGGTGAGCAAAACTAAACTTTTTTATAATTTCCAATTTGAAAGGTAAAAAAAGTTTTATATTTTTAAATAAAATAAAATTTACTTAATTATGCTTAAGTTTGGCAGCCATTTGTATTCCTTTTTATGTGAAAATAGCCTTATTTATGTCTCTCTTATCATTTCTTAATGAGTCTTAACAGATTATGGCATATTATGAAAATCAGCCCTTTTTCTATCTTCTATGTGACAAATATTCCCCCCCCGATTATCATCTATTTTTTGACTCTGTTTATGATAATTTTTCCTAAATAGAATTGTGTAGTCAGATTCATAACTCCTATTATGTCAGGATATTATGTCTTGTGTGGAAAGTCCTTCTGGAAATACTCAAGGATATTTATTTATTTTTGTTTGTTTGTTTATTATATATAATAATTGCTTTATGTCTTTTTATGTTACATTATAATTTTTTTTTGAGTCCTTTTTTTTTTTGCAAAAGGTCTTCCGGTGAGGACTGGAAAAAACTGCTAGACAAACTCTAAAAGAGCTGTTAACACTTGAGTTCTTTTTTTTATTATGGTAAGAACACTTAACATGATCTCTACCCTCTTAACAGATTTGTAAGTATACAATACAGTATTGTTATCTATAGGCACAGTGTTGTAGAGCAGATCTCTAGAACTTATTCATCTTGCATAATTGAAATTTTTGTACATGTTCTTCAGCAACTCCTCATGTCCCCTTTCCCCCAGCCCCTGGCAACCACCATTCTACTCTTTGTTTCTATGAGTTTGACTATTTTAGATATCTCATACAAATGGAGTCATACCATATTTATTTTTCTGTGTCTGGCTTATTTCACTTAGTGTAATGTCCTCCAGGTTCATCCACATTGTCACATATTGCAGGATTTCTTCCTTTTTTAAGCTGGATAATATTCCATTGTATGTATATATCATATTTTCTTTATCCATTCATCCAAGGGTATTTCTTTAAAATATTCCTGAGCTTTATTCTAATATCTTGGCAGTTTCATCTTTTGTATGTGTTTACATTTTTCATCCATTAAGAAAGTTTTGTTTAAACAGAATGAGATAAAGATCCCCATATTATTTTTCTTGCAAATTGCTACCCAACTCCACTTTTGAATCATCTATCATTTTACCCACTGATTTGAAATGCAATTTTGATCATAACCAAATTCCCATATGATTTTGCCTGTTTCTGTACTCGTTACATAGTTCCATTGATCTTTTTGTCTATTTGTGCCCAAAAACCAAACTACAGCTTTATGATATTTTAACATGTTGTAGGGCAGATTTTCTCACATTGCTCTTGAGTTTTAACAATTTTTCTGCAAATCATCAAATGTTTATTTTTTTTTCTATGTGAATTTAGCATTAGCTTGTGTAGTTAAAAAAAAGGAGATCCTCTTGGTATTTTTATTGAGATCACATTAATTTAGGGAAATTACCATCTTTACAACATTGAGTTTTTCTGCCTAATAATAAGGTAGTTTTTCCCATTTTAAAGTCTTCTCTTATGTCCTTTGGTATCATTTAAAGATTCTTTATATAGGACCTGTGTATTTCTTATAAAGTACGGTCCCAGTTATTCTCTCTTTCTTTTTTTTTAACTCTTTACGTTCATTATATTTTCGAATGAGTTATTGCTTGCACATAAGAAAGCTACTGATTTTTGTGTAATTTTTTCATCAGCCATCTTACTAAATTCCCTTAATGTTTATAATAATTTTTCAGTTGATTCTCATGTGTGTATGTGTGTGTGTGTGTGTGTGTGTTTGAGGCATACTATGATGTCATCTGCAAATAATGAAAAATTTACTTCCCAATTTTTGTGCATTTTGTTTCTCTTGTCTAATTACATTGGCTAGTATTTCTAGTACAATTTTACATAATTGTAGTAATTGTAAGCATCCTTGTCTCTTTCCTGACTTCAGTAGAAATACTTCCCATGCTTTCTCATTAAGTAAATTGCTGCTGCTGCTGCTGTGCATGTGCGTGTGTGTGTGTGTGTGTGTGTGTGTGTGTGTGTAAAATCATGGTGAGTGCCTGTTTCTATTGTATAAAGATATGAAATTATGAATTATTTTGAAATTAATAAATACCTTTTCTAAAGCTAAGGATAAATGAATTTATTTTTCTCTTTTGACCACCTCTGTGCTATATTAATAGATTATCTAAATTGGAACAGTCTCATATCTTGGCTTGAACCCCAGTTGGCTGTAGTGTTTTTCTTCTAGAACATGGCTGGATTATTTAGATCTTTTGGAGCTACGTGTGTGAGTGAGATTGATCTGTATCTTTCTTTTGGGAGGCCTTGTCAAATTTTGTTATCAGTATATAATTTTTTGCCTCATAAAAGTTATTTGCCAAATGCAACACAGTATCTTGGATTAGATCCTGGAATAGAAAAAGGCCATTAGTGAAAAAACTGGTGAAATCCAAGTAAACTCTATAGTTTAGTTAACAGTTTTATGCCATTGTTAATTTCTTAGTTTTGACAAATGTACTCTGGTTATATAAGATATTGACATTAGGGGAAGCAAGGAGAAGGCTATACAGAAACTCTCTGTACTATCTTTACAACTCTTCTGTAAATCTAAGAGTTTCAAAATAAAAATTCTGAAATAAAAAGTGGTTTGGAAGATTTCCTTCTTTCCTTGTGATCCATAGCAGTTTAAAGATCACTGAAGGTATCTGTACTTCGGATATTTGAAAGAATTCATCTACAATACCAACTGCACTGAGTGTTTTCTGGAAAGTAACTTTTTGATAACTTTAAAAATTTCTATTGTGCAAATCATTTTGTTTCTATTTCTATCTCTTCTGGTTTCTATTTTTACTAATTTGTATTTTTTAGAAAATTAAGTTTTCACATTTATTTTTGTAGAACTGAGCAGAGTAATCATTTATTATTTTAAAATTTTCCTTTGGAGCTAAGAACTTTCCCATTTCCATATTTTTCTTTCTTTTTGTGATTTTTCTTTGATTTAATTAATTGTTTATTTTATTTAATAATTACAATTTAGTTATTAAATAATTATTTAGTTTATCCCTTTTCCCCTAGGGGTGTGGGGAACAGCTCTTGGACTAATTTGGAGGTTCTGCCATTTTTTTCTCTATTCTTCTTTTATTTTTACTATTTCTCTCCCTGTGATATCCTCAAATGTATTATATTGCTCTCTCCCTAATTTCTTTGAGTGCATGTACTATTAATTTAAGTACTGAAGGCTCTGGAATCTCCTCATAGTGTTGCTTTAGCTATATCATAGAGTTTCTGATACACATATTTTTATTGTTTTTATTTTCTAATACTCTGCTGTTCTGTTTTCTTTTCTTTTTTTTTTGTGAGATTTGTATAAGAGGAAGTTTCTAAATTTTCAGGAATCTGTTCTTTTAAAAACACTTACTAGACTGATTATATTTATTTGTGTAAAAGTCCTTGTAGGTGAGAAACCACTGTTAATTTTTTTCTTTATGACTATTATTTGATCTTGAATATTCATGATAAATCAAAAGCAGATAGAAGAAAATTCTTTATCTTCATTTCTGCCATGCCTCCCCATGCTTTCAGAAGTTCAAATTCCTTTTCATAGCTTATTTAACTTTACTTTCACAGGTTATCAGGCGTAGGAATGAGCTCTCAGTTAAATGAAAGAAAATGCACAGTTAGATCATGTCATTTTGAGAAGTTGTAAAGATTTAGAAGTTTAGGTTCAATGAGGATTTAGAAATAAAAACTACAATGGTAGAGACATATGGGACATAAAGGGGAGAAAGGAGCGATGAAATATGCTCTTAAATCTGTGAATTTCATATCATAGGAAGCCAAGAGACTCCAGCCCCTACTGCTAAGCTAGGATTCTCTTAGAGTCCCTGTCAGAAATAATACAGGCCCTTCGGTACAATGCAGCATGACATTACTTATATCAAGTGGGTGGCCAGCACTTTCAGCCCTATTTCCCAGCTAGGGAAATTGAGAATCTAGCCAACAACCTCAGAACAGATAACTTGGACCCTCTGTGGGGCATCATCTCCACCAGATGGGCACTTCTCCCACTCCACCCCTTGGCCTTCAGAGGGGTCACACTGCATCCCTTATCTTTTCCATGTGCCACTATGGAAGTCAAGAGCCTCTTGAACAGTTCTGCAATCTGAGATGCCTTCCTCCTCTGCTGCGTGTCTCCAAGGGAAGGCATTGCTTCAACTCACTCAGAAATGTGGCGTATAAAACCCAACATGGGCTTTGTAAATATTCACACACAACCTATAAAACTGTGACTTAGCCCTGAATGCTTCCTTAAGTAATGGATTTTGACTTGCTCCCCCAAATCTTCCCGCAATGACTCAATCTGATGAAAACGATATAATTCTCAAAGGATTCATTTGGTTCCATTGCCCACACCATTTGCCATTTTCCACGCTGTCCCCATGTGGTGGGTCTTTTCTAGTTGTTTCATTTGGCTGATTGCTGTCCACATCTTCCGTGCCAGCCCCCATGGTGTGCATTCTTTCTCAAGACACATCACCAAATCCAAATCCTGTAGTGAGCTTCCCCTTCCTCCTGGGTATTTATTTATTTAGGTATAAGAAAAAATGACAAATGTGTTTTGTATTACATGCTATCAACTACAGCGGGCTGCAGTTCCATGGGGCTGAGGGGTGTTTTCCATTAAGGCCTCTAAGTTGCCCCTGTGAGCCGGGCATTCCTGCCACTGCCAGCTGGAGGGAATGGCCTGGGTCCCCCAGTCGGTCAGCTCAAAGTAGAGAATAGAAGACATGATCTACTATTTCTCCTCCTGTACTTTGCCTTTTATGTCTTGTTGTTTCTCTCTTTCCACAGCTTCTTTTCTTTAGAGCAAGCACAGCTGTGTAAGGATTTCAGGGCAGCTTGCTCATGTTCCTTATAAATTCCACCAGTGCTTGACTTCAGTGCCATATAGTAATAATAATTCTTAGTTTGTAGTATTTACTATTGTTTTATAATTATGAGCCAAAAAGAAACTAGGAATTCTAATGCTTAATAGTTTATAATTAAATTTGGTTCTATGTGTTCTGTGTGTGTGTGTTTGTGTGTGCACATGTGTGTGAGAGAAAGGGCAAGAGAGAGAGAGAATGAGAATATATTAGGTTTGGCACTGATTAGTTCATCCATCAGCTCACGAAACAATACAGTATTTCCCAATTTAGACGCCCTCAAGGTATCATCCATCAAATAACAACCACGACAACAATGATACTAGCTAAATTTCGTTGAATCTTCACTCCATGTCAAGGCACTCTTTGCGAAGTGCCCTACGTATGTTACATCTGTTAGTCCTCACAACAGCTCTGTAAGATAGGAATTTTATTCCCATTTTACACATAAGGAAATAGCTCTCAGCAACTAATTCATCTAAGGTGGGGATGAGATAAAAGCCCAGATCATATAATCTGTGATGGTCAGAATGCCATAAGGGAGACCTAGCCATGGTTGCTAAGGTTTTCTCTAGCTTTCTAAGAGTCTTTTCTCCTCAAAGTGGCAATATACTCCTTTCCAGAGTTGGGTAAACAGTCTGAGGATTCAGAATGAATGAAGCAATGTTTGGAGCAGTCTTCTGATTATCCATCTCAATTCCTGTCTCTCAAGAGGGCCCTCCTTCCCACCTGATCTATTTTTCTAATTTATCTATTTTTCTGTTTATCTAATCAAATTGACATAATTATAGGAGTTTAGGCTTTTTTTTCTTGTTATGAATGCTAATTTTTATAACCTATCATTCCCTATCTTGTCTCATCAAAACATACATTATTTTATTTTCCATATTTATAAAGTGGGAATCTAAGCTTTAGAGAGTGACATTATTATCATTATTATTATTATTATTTTGGTGAGGAAGTTTCACTCTGAGCTAACATCTGTTGCCAATCTTCCTCTATTTGTATGTGGGTCGCTGCCACAGCATGTCTTGATGAGTGGTGTAGGTCTGTGCCCAGGATCCAAACTCATGAAGTTGGTCTGCTGAAGCAAAGTATGCCGGACTTAACCTCTATAGCACAGGCCCAGCCCCATGACATTATTTTTAAAAGTAAAATTTCACTTCGCAGACAATTCATGTTTTCAACTGTTTAGTTTACTAGAAGATCATTCTTCATTTACTGAATAAATAGTAGATCAAAGCTAAGAAATTGTTCTTAGAAAGTTTCAACCTATAAGTCATCATCAGTTTTCTTGGATGTAGGCCCTTGAAACATGGGCTCTGGGCAACAGGGTTTTACCCTTTTACCTTACATTAGCCTTATAATTAATGCCAGGGATGTAAAAATCTCTTAAATCCATCTGACAGACGTTTTGTTAGGCGCTAAACCTGCCTAATGGGCAGCGCTCTAAGCCTGACAGTGTTTAGGAGCAAGTTAGGGGACTCCTGTTTGTGAAATCCTTTCCGTAATTACTTTCATCCCAAAGGGTCATTATGGAAAATGATCTTTCATAACACAGACATTTCAGAGCATGCCAAGGATATGGGAGTTTTTCCTTTAACAGCAATCAGGAAACATGGACTCTACTTCTTTAGTAACAACAAGAAAGACATTTTTAGTCTTTCACATGTTCAGTTACATGTTCAGAATAATATTTCCTGTGGCTGAAAATCTCAGGAGACAGCGATCTGGAGCAACAAGGAGGTGCAAACAATTACTTTAATGAGAGCCAAGACTTGCAGCTCGCATGAGGGGATGGAAGCTCCCTCCTGCCGCTCTTACATGGGCGCTGGAGGGCAGCTGTGTGACAACGGCGCTGCAGCTCTCGGGAGAGGTGCAGTCCGAAATCCTGCAGTGTAATTGCCTGGGCTGCCCTATAATTTAGGGCACTGAGTGTGATATAAGAGGGTCATTAAGTGAGGACATTAACTATGTCAGAAAGTAAATGAGCTCCTTTGTTGGATGGGTTCTGTGGTCTTAAAGTCACGGGGGTAAATCGTTCACATCAGTACGGCTCCCATGAGGATTCTGCACAGGCAGACTATGGGTCTGCACAGAAGCAGTGGGTTTCATACACATCCCACGCATGTGCATGCGTCTACACACACTCATACGCAAGCTACACTCCACAACTTATGAGGACAGTTTCCAACTTCAGCTGAGGTCAATGTATTTTAACAGCGAGCCCATCTGACCACTAACTGGAGTGGACAAGGGACCTGCCTTGTTTCTACAGAAAGGCAGGGACATTCTTCTCCAGATCGGTCTTAGAGGGGCCGCCTTGGAGCCAGTAATCACTATTCTTTAGTGGCTTTGAGTTAGTGCTGCAAACTTTACCTTGTGATTCCAGAATTTAATTTTAATCTTTGGTTTTGTTTTGCAATGTTTTTTTTTCTATGAGTGTGTGTGTGTGCACATGTGTGTATTTTAAACCAATATTTTATTTATTTTTCTATGAACTGCATGCCAGGCACTGAGCTAGGCCCTTTCACATGTATCTTCACATTTTAGGTGAGAAAAATGATCTTCAATTTACAGAGAGAAAAATTGATATAAAGAGGGGGTAAAAAATTTGTGTTAATATTGGCCAACAGAACAATTGGACAACCATAAGCAAAAAGAGAAAAAAGCCTATAAAACTAAAAAATCCTTGACCTAAGACTCATACCTTATAAAAAATTAACTCAAAATAGACCATGTAAAACTATAAAACTCTTAGGGGAAAACAGGAGGACATCTCCATGACCTACGGTCAGGAAAAAAGTTCTCAAATATGACATCAACAGCATGACCAATCAATAAAAGAAAAACTTCATAATCTAGATTTCAACAAAATTAAAATATTTTTCTCTGCAAAAGGCACTATTAAGAAAATGAAAAGACAAGCCACAGACTAGGAGAAAATATTTGCAAATCGTTTGTTAGATCAAGGACTTATATCCAGAATATATAAAGAACTCTCAAAACTCAACTGTAAAAAAAATAAACAACCCAATTTAAAAAATGGACAAGATATTTGAACAGGTACTTCACCAAAGAAGATACAAGGATAGCAACTAGGCACATAAAAAAATGCTCAACATCATTAGCCACTAGAGAAATGCAAATTAGAAGCACCGTAAGATACTACTCCACACCTATTAGAATGGTTTAAATAAAAAATACTGATAATACCAAATGCTGGCAAGAATATGGCAATAGGCATTCTCCTACATGGTTGATGAAAATGCAAAATGGTGCAGCTGGAAAACAATTTGTCAGTATCTTATGAATGTAATCACATACTTACCACATGACCCAATAATCTCACTTTTAGAGAAGTGAAAACACTGTCACACAAAAACCTATTCATGAATACTTCTAGAAACAATATTCGTAATTTCCCCAAACTGAAACAATCCCAGTGTCTTTGGATGGAAGAATCAATAAGCAAACTATGGAAATGTATACCATGGAATATTACTCAGCAAGGAGAAGGAATGAACTCTTGATACACATGATGGCATGGATGAGTTTCAAAGGCATTATGCTGAGTGAAAGAAGCCAGTCTCTAAAGGTTATCTACTGTATGAGTCCATTTATAGGACATTCTGGAAAAGGCAAAACTATAGAGACTGAAAGCAGATCAGTGGTTTCCAGGGCTTGGGGTGTTGGACTGTAAAGGGGCAGCAGGAGAGAGTTGTTTGTAACCTAATTGTGGTGGTGGTTACACAAATCTACACACATGTGAAAACTCATAGAACTGTACACCAAATACAAGTCAATTTTACTGCAGGTAAATTTAAATATTAATAATAAAAGCAAATAAACAAAAATATTGGCTAACATTTATCAAGCACTAACTACGTGCCGAGCCCTATTCTATGTGTGGTTCATCCCAGGTCACGTAACTCGCTCATTTCAATCTTTGTCTCTCTGATTCCAGCTTTCCGCTGCACCTCAGCTACCTGCCTTTACAGCTAAACTGGCATAAATTCCAAATCCCAGAACAACTCAATGTTATCACTGGTGATTGCTCTTAAAATGACCTCTCTACTTGCTTTTTTAGTTTCTTCTTCAGTTTCACAAATTGGTGCATGGGATTTGGTCTCCTACTATAAGACCTGGCTTCCCTGTTTGGATGGGAGCTATGGGCTAGCTGAGGTCTGCAAATAGCACTGAGGTGGACTCAGGTGTGTACCAAGAGGCTGAGAAGATGGTGGCCATCCCCAGTAGTCAGTTCTCTGGGCACACAGAAAGCATTAAACTATGATTCTTCATACCCATGTAGTATGGGAAAGGACCACCCTGGTTCATGGAGGGTGCTTCTGATCAGGACTGCCAGGGTGCCCTGGACTAGCCATACACAGTTAGGGCTCAGTAAGACGAGCATTGCCATGACATAGATGAAAATTAAAAGCATTCTGCACAAAGTCTGTAATTCTTCCTGCAAACAGTGCAGGAGGGAGGCTTTATCTGGCCAGAGTCAGACGTCAATTTCAGAGCCTTAATGTGATTCAGGGACGGCCCTGGGGTTGATTTGTGGCTGCAGGTGACTCTGCTGACTCTCTGGAACTCGGCCAGATGAGGCATGCTGGGAGCTGTGTGCACCATCCCATCCTGCGGGTGGGCAGATGTTTCTGAGTCCGTCCGTCTGCACATCCCCTGCTGTGTGTTTGCTGACCTTGCTGGTTGTAACCCCAAGTCTTCTCAGTCTTCCATGAAGGTCGTGGGGCCCTGACAAGGTGTATGGGAAAGGTGCATCTTGTGAGACTGGTTGGAAGCTTCTTCTCCGAGTGGAAAGACCACGGTGTGTAGACTGAATGAGCGAGACATATGAAACATATAAAATACGTTTTGTAAATTGAGTGGAATTTCAAAAGCCTGAATTCCAGAAATAACCACCAAAAAAGAGATACATTCTTGAAGGGTCTTAAAACGTGGGGAATGTTTCTCAAACAAAGACTGTGAAGGCAGGACAATTACATGGGCTGGGGACTCAGAGGGCCCTGCTTTAATTTATTTTCTCAGAGAAAGCACAGGGTGGATAGGATTACCACAATCACTCAGAGCAGAAGGTGATGTCATTAGGTGAACAGAGAGCCTTTTTGGGTGGGCCAGGGGGCTCACCACGCTCCCAGCCACCTCTAGAGCTTCCAGCTCCCCTCCCCCCACCCAGGAGGCCAATAGCTCTGCAGGGCACAAGAGTGGGGCTGCATGGTGAGGCAAACTTGTGCTGTATGACTTTGTGGAGCACATGAACCACTGGGGGTCTCAGTTCCCACGTCTGTAAATGGGTGATAATAAGAATAGTGTCTGCCTCATTGTGAAAATTCTATAAACATGGGCACAGTCTATGTGCATGTTAACGGTCTATGTGTATGCTGACAATCTATGCGCATGCTAATGGTCTATGTACATGCTAATGGTCTATGTCTATGCCAACAGTCTGTGTGTGCTATCTATGCACATGCTAACAATCTATGTGCATGCTGACAGTCTATGTGCATGGTGATGGTCTATGTGCATGCTGACAGTCTATGTCCATGCTGACAGTCTACGTGCATGCTAATGGTCTATGTGCATGCTGACAGTCTGTGCATGCTGTCTATGTGCATGCCAACAGTCTATGTGCATGCTGACAGTCTATGTGCATGCTGACAGTCTACGTGGATGCTAATGGTCTATGTGCATGCTCACAGTCTATGTGTGTGCTGACAGTCTATGTTCATGCTGACAGTCTATATGCATGCCGACAGTCTATGTGCATGCTAATGGTCTATGTGCATGCTGACAGTCTGTGTGTGTGCTAACCCACATAACACTAATGCAAAGAAGGTGGGCTGGCAGTCTGACTTGTTACTGTCCCAAGTTCCTTCTCCTGGTGGCTCTGCAAGGTAGCTTCCTTGTCTTGGGTCAAAATGCATCTGAGGTGACATAGAAAACATGTAGTATGCAATTTACAATTAACAATTAAATATGTGATACTCTTTATCGTATCTTCCACATAGCCATTCTAGTCTCATAGAATGCTTTCTCTGCTTTTGCCCAATTCTTGTATCCATAATAAATGAAGCTAGTTCTTACATGATGGTTAGTTGATATTTTCATTGATGTTAATGAGTAAGACAAAAGTGAAACAACAAAGAATTTTTTTTGGAACTTCACTTGTTTTGTTCATAAATGATTTGAGCGACTTCTTCACTGCATCAAATATTTGTTTTCAAATGCAGGAAGAATGAATATTTTCTTGTTTGTTTCCCGCTATTCACAATATAATGACTTCAAACATGACACGCTTTAAAGTTTAATCTGCATTATTAACCATTTCTTCATTATTTTCTTAAGTACAGACAATCAAAATAATAAATCAAGGCCTGATTTGTAGCTTTTGCCAATTTCCATAGTGTGAATACTCCCACCTTAGCCAATTTCAAGCTACCAGTGTGACTTCACTAAACAGAGTTGGGAAGAGATGTGCAATAGCACATATTATATACTTCTACCATCCAAATACAAAGAATGTAAATAACCTCAAGAACATAAATATTAGTAAAATGTACTAAAATAATTAGAAAGAGATGAATTTTAAATATTTATCTTTGTTTTTAATATAATTTATTTAATTATGAGTTTATATAACAATTTTTAATAATGGCTGTGTTTAATAACTTGCTTGCAAAATTCCTGAATATTTAACAGTTGGCTCCCACGTGCTGATGCCAGCCAGCTCCCTCGTACCCCTGAATGACAGAGCCCTCCCACTTAGAGTCCCCCATCCTGCACCAATTGTCACAGATAGTTTTCAAGGCCTGTTGTACAGCCTTTGGTTTCAGATTTCCCTTCGTCATTATCCCAAACATTCCCTTTACCTTCTTCTTATTGGATCTCATTTCCTGGAACCCACGTCTTCTCCGTTTTTGGCTTGCTCTCTCATTTTTGTGGAACACATCATCTAGTACCTCCCTGAGAAAAAGGAAATGGAATTTCTCTTGTCAGACCATCTGGGCACATGTTGAATGCAGTGTCGCTTGTCTCAGGTGTTAACCATTTCACTGAGACAGCCTTCATTATCATGATTAGTTAGAAACCAGCACACTCTCTTGCATTTTTGATCATTTGTTCAACAAACATTGAGAATCTATTATGTTGTATTATTTCTACCCTCTTTATTCTAGTAATGAGCATTCTTTCACTACTTAAAGTCTTTCGTCTGGAATATTATGCTTTTCAAGTCTTTGGCTTTGATATTTTTACCCTGCAAATTCCATCATTAAACAACAGTCATTCGAGGCTTGTTTGACTTCGTGTTCTTTCCTGCCCCTGTCTCAAATGCTGCACACCACTCTTCACTCACCATGATTTGTTGTCAGCGTGCTAACATCTTTAAAGACAATGCTAACATCTGACTTTGCATGTGGCTTGTGTGCCCGGTTCTAAAATGTGTTTAGCTGAGACAAGGCATTATTTATTTGCCCTGTATTTATAATCTATGATCTAATTTCTTCCTTTAAAATGAAGGCATGTGACTTAATAACAGTTTAGGGACTTCTCACTGTAAAGTTCTAGAATTTATTTTTATGAATAATCTTTGATTGACTTTATCCAGGGAAATCTGTGAAAATAAGAGAGAGGGAGAGATGGGGGAATCGAGAGAGAGGAGAAAGAAGGAGAGAGCCGAAGGTGGCGGACAGATCAGCAGAAGCCCTGGCTTGATATGGATGCCTGCAGTGAAAAGATCCACTCAAATCAATATGTTCTGAAACAAGCTAAAGAAATTCTTATGGATTTCCAAAAATATTAGAAAAAAATCCTCTACATTTCAGACAATCCAGTTTGGGTCTATCATCCGTTCATTTACTGAGTTACATCCTGAGGATCTGGGATCAGTGAGAAGTATTTAAAATGTCAGCATCGTTGAAGATCATCCTTAGGGAATATCCTAGAAGTGTTAAAATCACCCGGGATCTTCGTACCGGTTTCCTGTGCTTCTAAGGGTTGGTGCCACCTCTGACTAGGAAGCCAGGTAGGGATGGACAAATTTCTTGAGGGCATTTGCCTCTGTGCCCTGTAAGCCTGGTGGAGCTGGCCTGTAGAGACCCCAAAATTGGCAGTTCCCTATCCCCTCATCCCTTACTCGCTACTATTCCCTTCCCATCAAACCAACAGTCTGGCATCCTCTGTGTGTGCCGTGCGACAGCCCGACTGCCATCTTGACTCCCTCCTGACACCATTCCCGTGGGTGCTCAGGGTTTCTCCATCCACCCCAGGGTGGCAGCACCTGGATTGTATTTTTCCAGGCCTCTGGGGCCCTCCCGGCTCTGCATCCATCATCCTTGCTCCATGTCCTATTCTAAAGCCCCCTGGGCCTCAGACCAGATCCCCGTGGGTGGAGCTGTATCTGAATCAGTCTGGAGCTTGAGGCCTGTGGGTTCTTGTCCGGGGTGGTTGGGCTGCCCAAGGAGGAGAAGGTCCCACATTTCCCCTCCCCTTCCTCTGCTCCTCTGGAGGCACTCCCAGATGGTTAGGACTCAGCAGTGGGCTGTGCCCCATTCCTACTGAAGCTCCTGAAGTCAATCATGGGACCCAGACGGTGTGGGCTGCCCAGATGGACTCATGCCAGAGGGAGATGGGGGATCCTCAGAGTGGCCAGGAGTGGAAAGGGCCAGAAAGTGAGGATCGATGGGCATGGGCAGGGCTAGCACAGGAACAGGACAGGTGAGAGGGAAGGCGGCACAGGTGCCTTGCGTGCGCTGAGGTGGATGCCATGGCCTCTTCCAAGTGCCTGGGGAAGCAACCTGGCTAAACAGTTCAGCATTGGGGTGGTCAGACGGGCATCTGTCCTCAAGAGTGCGTGTAATCAGGGCACCAGGGGAGAGGCTTGTCAGGGCTCATGCCCCTCCTCCCAATCAGGAGCATGACATTGCTTGCATTTGTTCCCAAAAGCTGAGCTGACCTTCCTCCACAGGGGCTCCACAGGGAGGAGTCGCCGCGTGTACTCCAAGGAGGGGTCCCGGGAAATGCAGGGACCTGTTTCCGCTGTGCTCCCAGCACATGCACATGCCTCCTCTCCGCCCCCCGCCCACCCGCGGGAAAAAGCCTGCTCTTCCTCTCCTGGGCTCCAGGCACAGGTACTGCTCTGCACAGTTCATGTGGCAATTTTGATGGTTCTGACAGGTCTAGAGCCATGACGTGCGTGGACCTCTGATTTTTACATAATTTTTCACACGTGGCTGTCGAAGCTCATCATGCAGTTCTCCCATCTTGCAAGCTTCCACCGCTCTGCGAGAGGCCTCTCATCAAGTGGTCGCCCTTGCAGCCAGCACGCGCATGCGCCCCTCGCTAGCTGAAAACCTTGTCCTGGCTCAGTTCTGCGGCTCGCCCACGGCGCCATCGGGTGCTGGCTGGCGGTTCAGCCTGAGGTCCCACAGCTCTAGTGTCCACACACGAGTGTCCACGCGTCCCCCCAGCATGTGCCGCCAGCCTGGTGGAGGGATTGCCCTGTCAGCCACCTCCTGCACTCGCTCCCTCTGCCCTGGTCCTGGCCAGGCCCGACGAGTGGGTTCCTCCCCATCCCGGGTCATAGGCGGTCAGGAGGCTCGTTGTCTTGCCTCCACCGCCCCAGGAGACAATCCCGAAAAGACCACAGTCAGAAATCAGGACATTTCCCAGGGTCTGGCTGCCCAGGTTTATCCATGGCCATCTGATTACATGCTTTATGTCATTACAAAGGCAAATTATCCATATTAGCAACCTGGTGCTGGAATTCACTTTTCTCTTGATGGAAACTATGCAGTTTTACATTAATTATAAAGAGAATTCAAGGTTGCTTATGAAAGGTTTTGCCCAGAAAGAAAAGTTTGGGAAATACTTATGGCCCCAAAATGAGGGATGAGGTGGATGGGTTCGCAACCATCAGTGATTTGCGATTAATCCCTCCCTCCCTTTTTTTTTGCCTCTTTTGAATTTGATCTTTATCTAAAGAGGAGAAAAGCAAGTAAGTGGACCAAATTAACGAGTAGAATCAAGAAGCAATGGGAAGATTTCCACCAAAAAACGGTATAGAGGATACGAGATCTCATGCAGTCCCATATAATCTAAGCCACAACCAGTGACCCCCTGAGTAATCACTAACACTCAGGTAATAGTTACTTTTGGGAATTCCTGGGGACCAGACAGAGTAAAAGAAAATGAATTTTCCTAAGGGCCAGAGACCAAAGAGGTGGGCTGCTGAGGAAGTGAGCCCAGAGAGCCCACCCCTGGAGTCACATCATCAGAGGAGGGTGTCGCTGGGACACTGCAGGCATTTCCTCAGTGGAAACTTGAGTTTCCTGTTAGATCAGCCTGGACGTAAGTACATCTGAGGTCTATCAATTACAGGATTTAAATTCTGCAGATTTTTGGATGTCTGATATGGAACATTTGGGGAAATAACTTCCAAATCCAACAACTAAAAAAAATACGAGGTGATAAAAGATTACCTGTAGCAATAGTTTCCTCTGTGAGGAAATAGAATTATTGGAGTCTCAGATAATCTTTTCTTTTTAAAACCTACACTTCACTACCTAGGTGTGATTTTTCTGCTCTGGGACAAAGGTTGAGATAGAGAAACACTGCGGACACCTGCATCTCTAATGATCTTGGGAGTTTGTTGTAAGTTAGCAACTGCTCACAGGGTTGAAATGGCAGTTCTGGGACTGATTTTTTTTGTGTGTGTGTGAGGAAGATCAGCCCTGAGCTAACATCTATGCTAATCCTCCTCTTTTTGCTGAGGAAGACCGGCTCTGAGCTAACATCTATTGCCAATCCTCCTCCTTTTTTTTCCCCAAAGCCCCAGTAGATAGTTGTATGCCATAGTTGCACATCCTTCTAGTTGCTGTATGTGGGACGTGGCCTCAGCATGGCCGGAGAAGCGGTGCATCGGTGCGCGCCCGGGATCCGAACCCAGGCTGCCAGTAGCGGAGGGCGCACACTTAACCGCTAAGCCACGGGGCTGGCCCTGATTTATTTTCTTAATTGTTGGCTTTTGAGGTCTCGAGGTGTTGAAGGCAGGATGGTGGGACAGTTCTGCAGCATAGCTGTAGAGTTCAGGGGACAGAAGTCCTGCAGTGAGGACACTGCAATTGATCCTCAACGCCCACCTCCTGGGCACAGTGAGAGGCAGGCAGCGTGCACACAGGCAAGCCAGGATGCCCCTGGCCAGCAGAGTCATTTTCAGCCATGACTGTGGAATCCAGAAAGTATTGCATGCTGGTGCCAAGACTCCTAGGGGTCTTGAACCTCCAAGAAGAGCCGTCCCAAGTTGGGAAGCAGCTCCCTGACCCTGGAAAGGGCAGAGAAATTACCTAAGTCCAAGGCAGAGGCAAGGCAGGGCTTTCTCCCGTATTCCTCCCATAAGGACAACTAAAAACCCTGGCTATAATACAACAAACCAACACAAGAAGCCTCTGAATAGTGGAAAGAAGAAGGCAGTCTGGCTAGGGATCTCAGGACTTGAGGAACAACACAGTAGTGAGCTCCTGGATTTTTTTTTTTTTTTTTTTTTTGTCTCCCATATATCCTGGATTGGGCACTGGAGAAGCTCACAACCCAGAAACACCAATAAGCCCAGATTTTTAAAAGCCCCAAGAAAAGCCTGCTCTCTCTAGCCAAAGGCCCAGGAAAAGGGCTGCCTAGCAGAACCATTTTGACAATGCCCACCCAGTTCTAGCTCCCCGTAGCCCCCAAGTGCCAGTGGAGGCTGAGAAGTGAGCCTGGACTTCCATCCCCTGCCCAGCAGCAGCAGAGCACTCCAATTCCCACACCAGGGTGGTATCCAAGAGGCAGAATGGGGAGGCTGGACTTCCATCCACCACCCAGAAGTGGTAGATTGTACTCCTCCTTTCCCAACTAGAGAGTCAGGGAGGATTTCAGAATAAAGGGAGCTGGAGAAAGGGACTCTTTTAAACCTGTATATGAAGTGACCCCCAGTGACCCACACGTGAAACTGACCAGAATTAACATGACGAAAGGTTTGAGAACTACAGCAGGGAATACCACCCAGGTGTTCAGATTAGCCTCGAGGTAGCACACAAATGAAGCAGACTGGACCTGCATGCTAAGTCTAAACAGATGACTGCCTGCTAAAATAGAAGATTTTAATAGGACCCAGAGTCTCATAACAAAATTCTCAAATGTTCTCAAAGGATATAGTTAAAAAAATCATTGTTACACCAAGAACCAGGAAAATCATAACTTAAAACAGTCAACAGATGCTAACACTGAAATGATTCAGACGTTGGAATTTTTTTGAAAAAGATTTTAAAGCAACCATCACCAAAATGCTCTAATAAGCAATTAGGAACAATCTTGAAACAAATTTAAAAATGGAAAAACCTCAGCAAAGAAATAGAAAATATAAAAAGAACTAAGTGGAAACTGTAGAACTGAAAAATATAATAAGTAAAATTTAAAAATTCTGGATGTGTATGATAGCAAAAAAGAGATATGGAGGAAAGAATCTGTAAACTTGATGACAGATGAATAGAAATTACTCAATTTGAACAAAAGACAAAAAATATATAGAAATAAATGAACAGAGCCTCAAGAATCTGTGAGACAATAGGAAAAATCTAACATTCATGTCATTAGAGTCCCAAAAGGAAAGGAGAGAGAATGTGGCTGGAAAAATAGTCAAAGAAATAATGCCTGAAATTTTCCCAAATTTGGAAAGAGGCATAAACCTAGATTCAAGAAGATTAGTGAATCCCAAACAGGACAAATACAAGAAATCCATGCCCAGACACATCATAATCAAATTTTTAAAAACTAAGGACATAGGAAAAGCACCTACAGAGAAATGAGGCATTACCTATAGGGAAACAGCAATTTGAATGACAGTGGATTTCTTATCAGAAATCACCAAATCCAGAAGGAAGTGGCACATTTTTCAAGTGCTGAAATAAAAGAACTGTCAACCCAGAATTCTATATCCAACAAAGGTATCCTTCAGTAATGAAGCAAAAATAAAGGTGTTCTAAGATAAAGGACAACCAGGAGAATTTGTCACTAGTGGACCTACCCTAGAAGAATGACCACAGGAAGTTCTTCAAAGAGAAAGGGAATGGTAACAGAAGGAAACTTAGAACATCAGAAAGGAAGAAATAATGTAATGGGTAAAAAATGGAGTTAAATAAAATAGGCTACCCTTCTCTTGAATTTTTAAATTTAAGTTTGATGGTTGAAGCAAAAATTATAACATCATTCAATGTGGGGCTCAATGTATATAGAGGATATATTTAAGGCAATTACGTTATAAAGTGGGGTGGGGATGCTAAAGGGACTCAAATGGTAAAATTTCTACATTTCACTTGAAGTCATATAATATTGTTACCAGTAGACTGTGATAAGTTATGTATACATATTTTAATACCTAGAGCAACCATTAAGAAAATTATACAAAGAGATATACTTAAAATACTTCAGATAAATAAAAATAGAATTCTAGAAAATGTTTAACTCACAAAAAAGCAAGAAAAAGGAAACAGAGGGATGTGAAACAGAGAGAACAAACAGAAAACAATAAAGTGGCAGACTTAGGCCCTAATACATCAATAATTACATTAAATGTAAATGATCTAAATACAGCAGAGATTGACAGAATGGATTAATGATCATGACCCAACTATATGCTGTCTACAAGAAACTTACTTTGCATATAATGATATAGATAGGATGAAAGTAAAATAATA
The DNA here is from genome assembly GCF_020826845.1 of Diceros bicornis minor. Lineage (NCBI taxonomy): Eukaryota > Metazoa > Chordata > Mammalia > Perissodactyla > Rhinocerotidae > Diceros > Diceros bicornis. Next base: position 80,795,077 of record NC_080744.1, read on the forward strand.
GGCAGCAAGATGGACATTGCTTGAGTGGAGAGGGAGTAAACAATGTCTGATGCTGAGTCAACAAATCAGAGAAGTCATCAAGTTCAGAATCAAAGTCAGAGGGACAGTTCTGAGCTCCCATGGTGAAACAAGTGTTTAATAAACATTGTCCTCAGCAATCACCACTGCCCTACAATGTCGTCCTGTTATCCCAATCATTGATGAAGAAACTGTCACTCTAAGTCTTGACTCAAGACCAGGCAACTAATAAGTAAGAGACCAGGGGCATTAACCAAGCACAGGTAGATTTTTTCTATTCTAGACTTAAAGCAGAGCTGGAAGGCAAGGAGAGTGGACCAAGTAAGGGGACTTGAAGGTTAGAACAGTGGGTTCTGGCAAAGTTGTCAGATTTCCATGATGACCCCCATCCTGGAACTCAGAGCCTGAGCCCTGACCTACAGCTCTTGCCTCCCCTGCTCCAGGGCTCACATTCAGGAGAAATCTCATATATCTGATGTCATTAAGGGCTTTCTGTTAAAAAATTTAGATATGGTAATGATATTGTACTTATCATTATTTTTTTCAGAATGAGTCTTTAACTTGTTAGATATGCATAATTTGTTATTTATAGATAAAATGGTATGATATCTGGGATTTGCTTTGAAATAATCCAGTGTGTGTGTGGAGGGGGCAGGTGACGAGGAAGGGAGGAAAGTCAGCCTGTAGATGTAACAAGCTTATCCATGACTTAATAATTGTTGAAGCTGATAATTGGTACATATAGCCGCATTCATCCAGTCTCTCTACTTTTGAGTATATTTGAAAATTTCCATAATAAAATGTTTTTATAAATGGTCCCCAGAGATGAGCTGGAGAGGAAAGAGAAGTCATGTGCACAAGGGAGCAAAGGAGGCCAGGCCAATTTACCACAGGTTTGGGTGGGGGGCAGGTGAGAGGGATGCTGTCGAAGGGCTAACTAGGTATAAATGAGTTTTGAGTGTTTCTGGGCATGAACCAGCAGAGTTTTCCCATCGTCTGTGGCTAGGCTTGTCCACTTCTCAGTCCAGGATGCCTGGAACTCCAGGCCCAAGAAGAGCTGTGTCTGCCAGGGGGTCCCTCCAAGAGGCCATCCCCTTTGAGGAGCTGGAGATCTGAGATGGGCACCCCAAATCCAGGGGACAAGGCAGAAGCCTGTTCCACACTGAGCTGCCTCCTTTTCAAGTTTTCTCTTCCATCCCCCTTCCTGCCCCATCTTGTCTGCATCCACCTGGCACTTATACATTCAAGCCCTTTATATTTTCACATTTTGTTTCTGTTCCACCCTTTTTCTAAAGCCATGTGTGTGCTGGTAGGCTGCCTCACTGCCAGCTAACTGAAGCACTCTGTTTCCCAGTTCTTAAAACATTTCTGAGATATGTACCCACTAAGAAATTCCCCCAATATTTAGATAAGGGTGTTTATTTCCCACCACAATTCCTTCCTCACCCGTTCCTCCACCAAACACATTGACTCATTTGCTTTTCATTAATGTAAAAACATAAACCCCCAGTTTATTAATTGATGTCTGTTTCTAATATTTTGATCTGGCACAATGTAGTCTGTGCTGATGTGTTGGCTGCCAGGAGGCAGGAACTGTACCAGTTTTCTTAGCTCACTCTCTGCAAGCAACTCAAGGAAAGGCACGCAGTTAGGCACCTGACAGGTGCTTTGGGAGAGGAGGGTCATATTTGCAAAAAGAATGATGAACGTGGTGAAGTATGGGGTGTGCCATACCTGCCGCTTGCAGCTCCCCTTCTCCCAGGCCCCCAGTACACTGATGTAGCCTCCTCACTAGGACTACCCCAAAGTCCTAGATTCCAAATGCTTTCTTCCTTGATGTCAAAATCTCTCAGTCCCATCTCTCTGGGGCTCTCCTACTTCATGGAATAGCCAACACTTGAGTGGTGATGACTTAATGGATTGCTCCATCCTGGTTAACATTTGCATTGTAATAACTTGGTCCAAAGGGTAAATATTGTAGGTATTTGCAACATCTTTGGAAGCCAATAGAAGAGATATTTCAGAGTAGGTGGTTTCCCGATCCCTTCATAGCAGTCCATGTGGGCTGCTGCAAGAAGCTGGCACAGTGTTCAAGTTATAATTTACCCAATAAGTTGTTACAAAGCAAAACATTGGCAAGTCATCTCCAGCTAGTTGGTGAAGGCTTTATGAAGATAAGATTCACATCCACTCATAAGGAATATTTGAGCCTGTTTGACAAACTGGAGTTCCAAGGTGAACACTATCGCTAGATATGACTGGATTTGCCTCTGAGTTGCTGGCATGGATGGGGGCCTTTCACCTCAGGGTTCCACAGTTTGGGAGGGATTCCACTGTGGGCTCTGTTGGGGAGGAGATATACTGTTGGAAAGAGGACAAGACAGAAGCTTTCCAGCTCCATAATCCTGTGTTCCTTCCAAAGTATGCACTGGGATTTTTGACTGAGCTCTCATATGCTGTATCGTAGTGAACTAATTTGAAAGGTAAAAATTCTTATCCTGAACAATATGGGTCAAATATCTCCTTCAAGGCAGCCAGGAATCCCAGGAGGATCCCTCCCTCTCTTCCTCTCCAGTTTCGGCCTCCTGACGTCAGTGAAGATTTTCCTGGCCTAAAGGCCTTGGCCTTGGGCCTAGAAAGCATCATTGTGGACAGCTCAGACTTGAGGTTGATGGCCCAGATAATTGGACAATCTGGGCTGAAATGCCAATTTCCAAAACCAGAGAGATTTCTGTGTAGTTTGAACTATCATTTAAGCCAGACAGAAAAGCTTTGACAATTCTACCTCACTTCCTCTTTCTAAACAATGTAAAATGCGATTCCACATTTAATTATACCCGAGAAATGTGACAACTGTAATTTTAGGAATCCAATGCCCACAAAAATTTTATAAAACTTACTAACTCTATTCATCAATAAATTAGGTATAATTAAGCACTCTAAAATGATTTTTTTTCTTTTTTCCTCATTTAAAAAATTTTTAGCTCATTGTTAAAAGTTTCATGTTACATAATGACTTGAGAGATTTGAAACATATATATATATGTTAGATATATGTTATAACGTATATATAACTTGAAACATATTATATACATATTTTAATGCTTTAATTTATATACAATAAAATTAACTTTTTTCGTGAACAGTTCTGTGAGTTTTTACGTATGCACAGATTCTTATAACCACCATCGTAGACAGGATACAGAACAATTTCAATACCCCAAAGAAATTCCTTGTTTTGCCCTTTTGTAGTCAAATCCTCCTTCTGCCCTTAACTCGCGGCAACTGCTTGTCTGTTCTCCATCACTACAGTTTTGCTTTCTCCAGAGTGTCACATAAATGGAATCACACAGTCGGTGTGATTTTTTTTTTTGAGAGTGACTTCTTCCACTAACCATGCTGTCCTCAAGAATCATCCAAGTTGTCATGTGTATCAATAGTTTGTTATAACAAACTGTTGAATGATTTTCCAGAGTGGCTGTACTATTCTGCATTCTCACCAGCAATGTGTGTATGAGAGTTCCAGTTGCTTTCCAACTCTTGGTGTGCTCACATTTTTGGTTTTCTGTTTTCTATTTTTTTTTTTTTGCCATTCTAATAGGTGCGTAGTGGTATGTCATTGTGGTTTAAATTAGCATTTCCCTAACAGTTAAGGATATTGAGCATCTGTTTTTGTGTTTATTTGCTATACATGTATCTTCTTTGGTGAAGTGTCTGTTCAAATGTTTAACTCATTTTATTATTACTATTTTTCTTATTGTTGAGAGCTCTTTCTGTACTTTGGATACAGTCCTTTCATACGTTATTTGCAAATATTTTCTCCAGTCTATGGCTTGTCTTTTTATTATTTTAACAGTATCCTTTGCAGAGCAAAAGTTTTTAATTTTGATTTGGTCCAATTTGTCCTTTTTTTTCTTTTATGGAAAAAAAATTTCCTTTTGGTGTCATATCTAAGAATGCTTTGACTAACCTAAGGTCATGAAGATTTTTCTCCTAAGAGTTTTTATAGTTTTATGTTTTGCATTTAGGTCTATGATCTTATTTGAGTTAACTTTTTATTACGGTGTGAAGTGCAGATCAAGGTTCATTATTTTTGCACATGATGTTCAGTTGTTCCAGAACCATTTACTGAAAAATCTGTTCTTTCTCCAGTGAACTGCCTTTGCAACTTTGTGAAAATTCAGTTGACCATATTTGTGTGGGTCTATTTTTGGATTTTCCATTCTGTTCCACTGACGTGTATGTCTATTCTTTTGCCAATACTACAGTGTATTGATCACTGGGGTTTTATCATATGTTTTTAAAAAATTTATTTTATTGATGTCATAATAGTTTATAACATTGTGAAATTTCACTTGTACATTACTGCTTGTTAGTCACCAAATAAATGTGCCCCTTCACCCTTTGTGCCCACCCCTCAACCCCCTTCCCCCTGGTAACCACCAAACTGCTCTCTCTGTCCGTGTGTTAGTTTATCTTCCACATATGAGTGAAATCATACAGTGTTTGTCTCTGTCTGGCTTATTTCACTTAACATAATACCCTCCAGGTCCATCTGTGCTGTTGCAAATGGGACGATTTTGTCTTTCTTTATAGCTGAGTAGTATTCCATTGTCTTCTTTATCCGGTCATCAGTTGAGGGACACGTGGCTTGCTTCTACTTCTTGGCTATAGTGAACAATGTTGCAATGAACATAGGGATGCATAAGCCTCTTTGGATTGTTGATTTCACATTCTTTAGATAAGTACTCAGTAGTGGGATAGCTGGATCATAAGGTATTTCTATTTTTAATTTTTTGAGAAATCTCCATACTGTTTTCCATAGAGGTTGCACCAGTTTGCATTCTCACCAGCAGGGAATGAGGGTTCTCTTTTCTCCACAACCTCTCCAACCTTCATTGTTTTTTGTCTTGGTGATTATAGCCATTCTAACGGGTGTAAGGTGATATCTTAGTGCTATTTTGATTTTCATTTCCCTAATGATTTGTGATGTTCAAGATCTTTTCATGTGCCTATTGGCCATCTGTATATCTTCTTTGGAGAAGTGTCTATTCATTTCCTCTGCCCATTTTTTGATTGGCTTGTTTGTTTTTTCCTTGTTCAGTTATGTGAGTTCTTTATATGTTATGGAGGTTAACCCCTTGTCACATATACGTTTTGCAAATATTTTCTCCCAGCTGGTGTGTTGTCTATTCATTTTGATCCTGGTTTCATTTGCCTTATAGAAGCTGTTTAATCTGTTGAAGTCCCACTTGCTTATTTTTTCTTTAGTTTCCCTTGTCTGAGTAGACACAGCCTCCAAGAAGATTCCTTTATGACCAATGTCAAATAGCGTATTGCCTATATTTTCTTCTAGGAGCTTTATAGTTTCAGGTCTCACCATCAAGTCTTTGATCCATTTTGAGTTAATTTTTGTGAATGGTGACAGCAGATGTCCACTTTCATTCTTTTGCATGTGGCTGTCCACTTTTCCCAGCACCATTTATTGAAGAGACTTTCTTTTCTCCACTGTATGTTCTTAGCTCCTCTGTTGAAGATTAGCTGTCCATATATGTGCGGTTTTATTTCTCGGCTTTCAATTCTGTTCCATTGATCTGTGTGTCTGTTTTTGTACCAGTACCATGCTGTTTTGATTACTATTGCTTTTCAGTATGTTTTGAAGCCTCCAGCTTTGTTCTTTTTTCTCGGGATTGCTTTACCTATTCAGGGTCTTTTGTTGCCCCATACGAATTTTAGGATTCTTCTATTTCCGTGAAGAATGTTATTGGGATTCTGATTGGGATTGCATTGAATCTGTAGATTGCGTTAGGTAATATAGACATTTTAACTATGTTTATTCTTCCAACCCATGTGCCTGGGATATCTTTCCATTTCTTTATGTCATCATCGATTTCTTTCAATAATGTCTTATAGTTTTCATTGTATAGGTCTTTCACCTCCTTAGTAAGATTTATTCCTAGATATTTTATTCTTTTTGTTGTGATTGTAAATGGGATTGTATTCTTGAATTGTCTTTTTGTTAGTTCGTTATTAGAGTATAGAAACGCAACTGATTTTTGTAAGTTGATTTTGTACCCTGCAACTTTGCTGTAGTTTTTGATTATTTCTAAGAGTTTTACAGTGGATTATTTAGGGTTTTCCATATGTAAAATCATGTCATCTGCAAGTAGCGAGAGTTTCACTTCTTCATTGCCTATTTGGATTCCTTTTATTCTTTTTTCTTGCCTAATTGCTCTGGCCAAAACCTCCAGTACAATGTTGAATAAGGTGGCGAGAGTGGGCACCCTTGTCTTGTTCCTGTTCTCAGAGGGATGGCTTTCAGTTTTTTGCCATTGAGTATGGTGTTGGCTGGGTATCATACGTTTTAAAATTGAATTTTGTTCTTCTTTTTCAAAATTGTTTTGGCTTGCTAGTTCCTTAACCTTTGCATATATACTTTAGAATCAACTTGTCTATATGTACAAAGAATCTTGCTAAGATTAAATCTATAAATCAATTTAGGGAGATTGGCATTTTAAGTAAGTCTTCCAGTCTGTGATCATAGTATGTCACTCTGTTTATTTAGATTTTCTTTGATCTTTTTCATCGGTGTTTTGTATTTTTCAGCATATGAATCCTGCACATATTTTGTTACATTTATATCTAAGTATTTCATTTTTTGAGGCTATTTTAAATGTTACTATTTTTTAAAATATCAGTTTCCAATTGTCCATTATTATATAGAAATGCAATTGATTTTGAATATTTCTGTTGGGTGTTATGACCTTGATAAACTCAATTAGTAGTTCTAGGAACTTCTTTTTTACTAGGTTGTTTGGAATTTTCTACGTAGATAATCATGTCATCTCTGAATAGAGAGAGTTTTATTTCTTCTTTCAAATCTTAATGTCTTTTTTTTTCTTGCCTTATTACATTTGCTAGTGTTCCAATATGATCTTGAATAAGAGTATTAAAAGCAGATATGCTTGCCTAGTTCTCAGTCTTAGAGGTAAAGCGTTCAGTGTTGTACTATTAAGAATTTTGTTAGCTATAACAGTTTTGTATATGCCCTTTATCAGATTGAAGAAGTTCACTTCTATTCTTAGTTTGCCTATATGTTTTTAAAAATCATGCTAGGATGCTTTTTATGCATCTATTGATATAATCGTGTGATTTTTCTTGTTAATTCTGTTAGATTCCATAGCTTCCATAGATTCTATAATTCCTAGATTCTGTAATACTGTGAGCCAGTTCCTTAAAATAAATATCTTTGTATATATGTATATATTCTTTCTTTCTATCTATCTATCTATCTATCTATCTATCTATCTATCTATCTATCTATGAACTTATATTTATATGACTTTATTTCTGGTAGTAAAGAGAGTACTAATAGTCTATAGCATGATCTGGCAATAGAGATATGCAAAATGTCACCAGTGGATAGTCCTAATCAAAACACTTATAAGAAGCAAGAATCTGAGTGACCACGTATATGATACTTTCAAGCATTTTTGTCAAACTAATGAGTATAATGAGATTGGCTCTTTGCTGCTAACATCACTGAGCAAAATGGGGAAAGAAAAGGATGAGCTCAGGGATTCAAATTCCCAGCTCAAGTGCTGAATAAATGACCCCAAAATTTCTATGTCTTCCCTAAAAGAGACCCTTATCTCCCCCAGGGCTGAGGTTGCTGAAAACCAAACTCAGAATCTTGTCCTGTAAATGGCTGACTTACAAAGCAAATTGAATTCCCAATCATGCAGGGTATCTACTCTTCCTTCCATTGGGAAGGAATGAGATTGTGAAAGTTGGAATGGGGACATGTAGGGAGACCCTGATGAAACTGGGGACATTGAGCCCCTAAATTCTGAGGAGTCTTCTTTGTGAGTAGAAATAGCCTTTCCACTTCCAGTAGAAATAGCCTCTCCACAATCTGAGAGAATTAACCCTGCATTGCCAGAGGAAACTCTAATGGCCTCCCCTGAGGCAGTTGCCATGCAAGATAATGCTGATTTTCCTCTGGACCCTCCCTCTCCCTCCTCCACCCCAAAACACACACACACATACCACTCTTGCTTCTAGACCTATAACTAGACTCAAGTTTGGAACAAAGCCGTGCCACCCTCTGCAGATAACTACTCTCCTTTTGAGAAACAGCTCTTGGTCTGCTACTGGGCCTTAGTAGAGACTGAACGCTTAACCATGGGCCACCAAGTTACCATATGACCTGAGCTGCCCATCATGAATTGGGTGTTATATGACACACCAAGCCATAAAGTTGGGTGTACACAATGGCACTCCATCATGAAATGGAAATGGTATAGATGTGATTGAGCCAGAGCAGGCCTTAAAAGCACAACTAAAGTACATGAAGAAGTGGCCCAGATGTCCATGTTCCCCCCTCCTGCTACACTACCTTATCTCTCCCAGTCTGTACCTATGGCTTCATGGGGAGTTCCCTACAGTCAGTTGACAGAGGAAAGAAAACTCGGGCCTAGATTACAGATGGTTCTGAATGATATGCAGGCATCACTCGAAAGTGGACAGCTACAGCACTAGAGCCCCCTTCTGGAATATCCTGAAGGACAGCAGTGAAGGGAAATCCTCCCAGTGGGCAGAACTTCAAACAGTGCACCTGGTTGTTCATTTTGCTTGGAAATAGAGATGGCCAGACATGCGATTATAAACTGATTCATGGGCTATGGCCAATAGTTTGGCTGGATGGTCTGGGGTTTGGAAGGAACACAGTTGTAAAATTGGTGATAAGGAAATCTGGGTCAGAAGTATACGGATAGACATCTCTGAACAGACAAAAAGTGTGAAGATATTTGTGTCTCATGTCAACGCCCACCAAAAGGTGACCTCAGCAGAGGAGGGTTTTAATAATCAAGTGGATTGGATGACCTGTTCTGTGGAAACCAGTCGGCCTCTTTCCCCAGCTACCCTTGTCATTGCCCAATGGGCTCATGAACAAAGTGGCCATGATGGTAGGGATGGAGGTTATACATGGGCTCAACAACATGGACTTCCAGTCACCAATGAGAGTGCCCAATCTGCCAGCGGCAGAAACCAACAGAGTCACCAGTATGGCACCATTCCTTGGAGTGATCAGCCAGCTACCTGGTGGCAGGTAGATTACACTGCACTGCAAACATCATGGAAGGGGTAGCGTTTTGTTCTTACTGGAACAGACACTTTAGATACGGATTCGCCTTGTCTGCACACAATGCTTCTGCCAAAAGTGCCATCTGTGGACTTACAGAATGACTTATTCATTGTCATGGTATTCCATACACATTGCTCTGATTGAAGAACTCACTTTACAGCAAATAAAGTGTGACAATGGGCCCATGCTTATGGAATTGACTGGCCTTACCGTGTTCCCCCATTCTGAATCAGTTGGCTTTATAGAATGGTGGAATGGCCTTTTGAAGACTCAGTTGTAGTGCCAGCTAAATGGCAATACCTTGCAGGTCTGGGGCAAGGTTTTTCAGAAGGCTTCATATGCTCTGAAGCAGACAGTAGCAAAATTCTTACTTTCTGTCCCCATGACCTTATATACTCTGCTGGCCTAGAGGTCTAAGTTCCAGAGGGAGGAATGCTTTCACCAGAAGACACAATAATTATTCCACTGAACTGGAAGTTTAGACCGCCATCTGGCTATTTTGGACTCCTCATCTCTCTGAATCAAAGGGCAAAGAAAGGAGTTACACTGCTGGCTGGGGTGATTGATCCTGATTACCGAGGGGAAATAGGACTGATGCTCTACACTGGAGGTAAGGAAGAATATGTCTGGAATACAGGAGATCTTCTACAGTGCCTCTTAGCATTACAATGCCTTGTGATTAAGGTCAATGGAAAATTACAACCCAATCCAGGCACAACAACTATTGGCCTAGATCCTTCAGAAATTAAGATTTGGGTTACCTCACCAGGTAAAGAACCATGACCAGCTGAGGTCATGACAGGCTGAAGGCAAAGGGAATATGGAATGGCTAGTGGAAGAAGTAGTTATGAATACCAGATATGGCCACGTGACCACTTACAGAAATGAGGACTGTAATTGCCATAAATGTTTCTTCCCTATTTTGTTATGAATATGTTTGTGTATATAGGTGTGAGTGTCCTATTGGTTCTGTTTCCCTGGAGAATCCTGACTAATGTGGCCTGTTAATGTGGTGAATTACATTCATTACTTTTCAAGCATTGAGCCATCTTTAACTCAGGATAAACTCCACTTGACCTTGATGTATTATTCTTTTTAATATTCCTATGTTCAATTTGCTAATATTTTCTTGAGGATTTTTGGATCTATATTCATGGAGATATTGGTTTGTGGTTTTCTTTTCTTGTACTTGTCTTTGTCTGGTTTTCTGATTTTTATTGCATTGATTCCTACTCTTATATTTATTATTTCTGCCCTTCTCCAGCTCCCAAGGAAAGATTAAACACTATCAAATCTCAAACTAAACTGCAAAAGCTCTGCTTTAACTTGCAGCCTCACTGCCAAATATTTTGAAACAAGTTTGGGGATGTGTGTTTTCCAATGTGAGCAAGTGTAATGTGTGTCAGCCATGGCAGGGACAGGTGGGATTGGAGGCGGCGGGGGGAAAGAAGAGCTTTTTGCCCTGGTGTTAGACTCTGAAAAGTTTAGAAAACTGATGGAGAAAAACTTTCTTCAGATGAGCCTTTCTAAGCATTGTTGGAATCTGGCTTGAAAACAACACACTTGATAACATTTTAAATTTCTTTATATTATGCCAAAAGGTTGTAAACTAAGGAAGGTGCTGCTTTGGGTAGGAGATTTGAGGCTCCACAGGTTGGCCCTGGCATTATTCTCTTCTGCTCCGACCTACTGGGCCTTCTCCACTTGTTCAGCCTCAGTGGCCAGAGGCCCCACAGCTGTCATCCACATCTCCCTCACACTGGATATCTGCTTCAAGAACCACGCAATTAAAAGGGCAGGAAACTCCCCTGTGGCTGTTTACCTGGTCTCTCAAGGACTGGGAAGTGAACATCTGATACCTGGCTGGGGGAGGGATAAACTCACTTTCACCCACAACTACATGTTTAACAGGTCCCCATGTGTTTATTCACAGTGTTCCTGGTTGGTTGGATTTGAGTTTAAATCATTGACAGGAAATAATGCCTTCCGGGCTGATATCCCAAGTTCATCCGGAGGCTGAGGGTGGAAACTCAGGCTCTACCTTCCAGGTTGGTTTACCATCCCTATAAATAAGTATAATGTCTCTATTCATAAAGCACCCACTGCCTCTGAATAGCTGGAGCTTGAATTGATGTCCTTAATAAACACCCAATGTGGTGGAAGCAGCCCACTTGGCCCTGGAGGCTCTTCATGTCCTCTGGGTGCTTTCAGCCACTGGTGACCCAGGGTAGACAAACAAGTCCCCTGGCCCAGCCACTAGGGCCACAGGAAGCTTCAAGCTTACAGATCTTTGTGCACATGTAATTAGCCGGGCAAAGGCCACCGCACGTATTCTTAAACTCTGCTTAAGGAATAGCTCTGGAGAAATGGCCCTAAGAGCTTAATTAGACCCAAGGATGGAACTGCCTAAGGAAATCAGTAGGTCTTCTGTGTGGTGAGAAAAGAGAGCAGGCAGGGCCCCAGAGATTTGGTGCTGTCCTGCTTTAATGCGCGGCAGGGAGCTTCTCACCCGGCTGCGGAGGGAGAGCCCCACTTGACAGGCACCTCCCAGCAGACTGTCCCCAGGATTTGCTGTGAGGGACATCGTGTTGGTGCCCCAGTCATACCTGCCTACATGGCATCTGCAGGCCTGTCAGCCCTGGCACAGCCTGGCCGTGCTAGGAATGGCATGCTCTAACCTCAAAGCCAAAATTCCATCCCACTATCCTGTCCTGTGCTCCTGTCATCTGTTTCCAGAGATGAAGGAGGATCAGAGAACCTCCAGGGCCGCTGAAATGCATTTGATGTACTGGTGCCAACCTCAGACACAATGGCACTAGTCCTCCCCGTGATTAAAGGGCAGTGCCACAGAGGAGAGGTAGGCATGGCTCACTGCACTGGCCCGCTGCGCTAGCTGTAACCTTTCCTTTCAGCTCAGAGCAAACTGACTGCGGAGCGGCCCTGTGGCCCTGGTAGCTATCTAGATACATGGCGTTGGTTTCAAAGACAAGATTCTTTTTTTCTTTACTTTGTTTTCTTTTCTACTCAGTTGTTAAATACATGCCATTGCTTGCTCTGCCTTTCTCAGCGTCATGGGAAATGCTGTGATCTCTTTGTGGGGATAAACACAAAAACAAACACAGGCACAAGGGGACAGCCGAGGACACCTGAGACTGTTTAACTTGTGCCTGTGACTAAGGGGAAGTGGGTTCTAACCTGGCTGCCTTTGATGTGTGTTGGAAAGGAGCCCTGGGCAGCCAGGCCAGTCACGCAAGGACGTTTCTGGAGGCCCAGGCCACCATCTCTAATTGGGCCCAGGAGATGGCGATGCTAGGAAGAGCTCCTGGGATTCCTGCTCTGTGTCTCCATGCTCAGCCTGGGCAGGCAGCCGAGCAGCCCACCAGGCGGAGATAGTAGTCGATTGTCTGCCTGAAAACGAGCCTGCCGGATTGTGTGTCCTGGGGAAGGAGATTGGCATCTAATCTCCATCCACCGTGACCGGGGCACCTGGAGCCCTGTCAGAATTGCTGCTCCCAGGTTTCCAGCTGAATGGCCCAACAACGCTTACATCCCCGGTGCCCCAGGGGATGGGTGCTCGAGAGGCCCAGACACCTGAAAGCAGAGAGGGCTCATGGCATGTTATTAGACCCCAGGCTGCGGGGCCCTGCTTGTCCCAGGCAGGCTGTGGCCAGGTATGCACCAACAGACACCCAACACTACACAAGGGGGTGATGGGACACACACGCGTGCACATACACACACACACACACACTCAGGCTGGTCTAGGAGCTGTACCTGCTCTTCACAGGTACAAAGCCACTTGCCTAGGGGAAACTTTTCACATCTGCCTATAGTGATCATTACAAAGATAATGATGAAAACAATCTATGGGTGGCTGGGTTTCTTGTGAAAGAAAATGAAGCTTATTCCAGGGCACCAACACCTCTCCTATAGGATTGAGCAATCCAGCTCCAAAGACCAGGGATCTTTTGTATGGTGAGACTACTCTGGAACTTTTCAGCTGTCATTAGAGCCCAGATATAATGGCTGAAATGTACCAACAAAGCAGAAAACACTCAACCTTGTGGATGGCAATTATGTCCTCCGTAGGCCCAGGATTCCTGGTTTGGGGGCGTCATCTGAGGATTCCAGCAACACTCAAACCCCACCCCGACTCCCGCCTCCATGGGGCCACAGTTGACATTGCCAAATTAACTCTGAGTCCTAACAGATGCTTGGATTTTATAGCTGTTGTTCCTGGACCCCGGACAGCCATTGGCTCCTTTTTATTTTGCTCCAGAAGGCTCAGATTTTTGTCCGCAGAACGATTCGTGTCTCTAATTCTCAGTTCACTTGGCCCTGCATGCCCCTCTAGGCTGTGCCGCTCTCTGTGGCCCACCCAGTCCTGCCCACTGGCCAGATGGATGGAAGGGAGCCCCAGGCCCACACTCCGTGCTCACACCAAAGTCCAGAAGCTCCTCCTTGCTTCGCTCCATGTTCCTGTCCTGCTTGCTGACTCCCCACTCTCTGCTCACCCTTCCATGTGATGACTGCAATGGTCAGGCTGACTTTTGACCCCCAGGGCTTATTCCAGGACTTGGGTTTGCTTTGCCTTGCTCCCTGGCTCCGTTCTCCTTGGCTGCGCTGGGTCACATATCTCCCCCGTTTCCCTAATCCCCTCTCCTATCCACTATCTGTTTAGTCCAACCCCAGGACCCCCACCCAATGTGGTTGGTTCTCCCTTTAGGCATGAAAACCAAGTATCTTCTCGGTCCCTTTTGCTCTATTTGTTTGGTTTTAGTGCATGAAATGAATGATCAGTGACGAGACTAGTGGGGCTAGTTTAAGACCTTACAGCAGAATCACTTTTACAGGTCCCACCCTATATTAAATCAAACCTGCTAAGTGCACCTCGCCCCTCACTGAACACATTTACAGTTTACTGCATGAGAGTGGAGTTGCATCGCACATGCCAGCAGGCATACTGTTAACTAGGTAGACAGCTGATGGACCCCATAATGATTTCTGTTTGCAGCTTTCCTCCCTTATTTTGGAGCTGATGATTCCCCCAGGTCCTAGTCCTTGAGTGGGAGGAGCTGGTACCCTGAGTTTGACCTTCACATGCATGAGGGATCCCATGGAGTCTCTGGTTTCTACCCATCCGTGTCCTAAATTGTAGGCAGACAGTGCACCAGGGAAATTTACATGAAACAGTGGTGAATAAAAAGACAGAGACTCCCTCCTCTTTGTGGGCCAGATATGCAAACTTCCCTACATCACCCATCACCTCCCAAGTTCTCCAAAAACTTACCCCAGAAACCACCCTTCCCCTCCAGTAAGCTTACACTCGGCCTCTCACCTGAGTGCTTCCCATTGGTTTTTTTGCACTGGGATCTCTCCCTTTAAAACAACACAACAAAAGAAAACTGCCTTGTCCTCATCTCCTTCTAGTTACTGCCTCTCCTTCCTTTCCTTCACAGCATCCATCTGGAATTTGTCTTTTTGTGACCGAGTGCCCATTCCCCAGGCATCAGGATCCTGCCTCTATCAAACACAGCGTTCTAATAAATGCACACGTCTGTTTCTGAGCGCTCCATTGTATCCCATTGCTCTGCTTCTCAGTGTCTGCACAAATACCACTATTTTCATTACTTTGTCTTTGTAAAATGGTTTAATGTCTGGTAGGGTGATGTTGTCTTTGATGATCGTGTTCAAATTTGATTTAGCTATTCAAATTCCTTTATTTCATATGAATTTTAGAATCAGTTTTCCAAGATGAGTCAAAGAACTAAAGAATTTTAATTGAAATTGCACTTAATGTACATGTTTATTTGGAGGGAAATTGATAGATCTCTACAATATTGTGTCTTCCTATGTATGAACAGAGGATATCTAATTCTTCGTTTTTCTCTTTTATGTCTTTCAGTGTTTTGTAACAATCTCCATAAAGTGTGTACATTTTTGTTAGATTTATTTCTGGATGTTATATGCCTAGGTTTTGCAATTGTGAAATTTTAAATATTACATCTCTAGTTACTTATTGCACATTTAAAGCAGCATTATTGATTTTTATAACTTTATTTTGTATCTATATACCTTTCTTCTCTGTCTTACTAATTCTATTTTATCATTTTTTTTTCTTTTTTTATGTAAATGATCATATCAGCTAGTTTGTCTACTTTTCTAATTCCTAGTCTCAGATTAATATGTCATTTAAGAACTCCAGTCCTATACTAAATAGTAGTGGATAATAGGCATTTTTTTCACTATTAAATATGTTGTTTGACTATTCGATATGCTGTCTGCAGTAGGTTTTTGATAACTACCAATTGTTATTTTCGAGACTTTTCCTTCTATGTGTAAGTGCCATAAATTTTCTTGTGAATGGGTTTTAAATTTTATTAAATGCTTTGTATCTTTTCAGAGGCCTTTATGATTTTTCTCCTTTAACATATTAATAAGATGAATTATATCTACATTTATTCCAATGTCAGAACCATCTATGCATTCCTGGTATAAAAGCCTGACTTGGTCATGAAAAATTATTATTTTAGTACACTACTGGATTAGAATTGCTAATGTTTCCTGTGGCATTTTTACGATTATATTCCTAAGTGAGATTGTGGAGACTTTTCTTAGGGAGACTATCCAGTTTTTATTTTAATCCAGATTATTTTTGCCTCAAAAATAAATTAACAGCTTTATTTATTTCCTATTATGTAGAATAACTTGTAAAAATAGAGATTATCTCTTCTTTGACAATTTGATAAAAATATACCTAAAAAAATCAGTGAAAGGTTGTGGATTGCCACTTGATTTTCTTAAGTTATTGATATATTCAAATTTTCCATTACTTCCATCAGTTTTGTCAATATATGTTCTATATTTTCATTTTTTCAAAAGTTTTAACACACAGTTGTTCATATCTTTCTCGATTAAAAAAATTCTTCTGTATCTGTAGTTATTTCCTTTTTTAATTGCCAGATTTTTTTAAACCATCTTCAGTTGGTTAGTCCAGTTAAAGGATTTTTTAAAAATCTTATTAGTCTTTTCAAAGAACTTTTGGTTTTATGAACCAGCTCTATTATCTATGCTCCTCTGCCCCGATTTTCATTTATTTCATTAATTTCTACTCCTTTATTTATTCTAAGCTCTTTTTTTTTCAGTCTTTCTTATTTTCCACTAAATATATTCAAACTGTAAGTTTTCCTCTAAGTATTATTTTGGCTATATTCCATATTTTTTGATAGGTAATAGTTTTATTTTCATGTTGTTAAAAAATTATAATTCCATTATGATTCCTTTTTAATCTGTGAATTATTTAAAAGTATGATTTTTAGTTTTCAAACATGGAATGTTTCAGGTAACTTTTTTCTGTTGATTTCTAATTTTATTATATCATGAAGAGGGAATGTAGTCTGCATGATGTCGGTTATTTGGAATTTGTTGAGACTTTGTGGTCAAATGTGTGATCAATTTTCATAACTGTTCTATGTGCTTTTTGGTTGTTGGATGCAAAGTTTTATCAAGTTTTTAATTATATTATTCATTCTCTATCCTTTGGTATTTTTTGGTCTAGTTGGTATTTCAATTTTTTAGAGGTTTTCTAACATCTACTATAATTATGGACTTAATTTTTCTCTGTAGGTGTGTTGTTCATTTTATTAATACTAAATGTAACTCTTTGTGTCTTTTAATACTTTCACTTTTGCTTTTTAAATTTTATTTTGTGTGACGATATTACTATTCTAGCTTTCCTTTTGTTGGTATGTGCCGATTTTTAAATTAACTTGTTTGTCTTTCTGTTATTAAGTTGTGGGAGTATTTTAAGTGTCCTGGGCACTAGTGTTTTGTCAGATATATACTTTGTAAATATTTTCTCCCACTCTGTGGCTTGCTTGTTCATTTTCCTCACAGTGTCTTTTGATGAGCAGAAGACTTTAATTCTGATGTAGTCTAATTTATCAGTTTCTTCTTTTGTTGTTATTGCTTTCTGTTTTGTCTAAGAAACCTCTGCATACCCTCAAGCCATGAAGATATTCCATTATATTTTCCTCTAAAAAATGTATGGTCCATTTCAAATTAATTTCTATGTGTAGTATAAGACAAGGATCAAGATTTTTTTCTTTTTTATATATTGATACCCAGTTATTCCAGCACCATTTTTGAAAAGATTTTTTTCCTATTGGATTACTTCGCCTTTGTCAGAAATCAAATGACTGGATAAATGTGTGTCTATTTTGAACTTTATTCTGTTCCATGAATCTATCTGTGGATACTCAGCAAGTACCACATAGTCTTGGTTACTATGGCTTTAAAAGAAGTGATGGAATCAGCTATTATAAATCCTACAATTTTGTTCTTTCCTCAAGATTACTTTGGCTATTCTAATTATATGACATTTCCATATATATTTTAGAATCAGCTTGTCAATTTGTTTAAAAAAACTTTGGGAATTTTGGGAGGGATTGCGTTGAATCTGTAGATCAATTTGGAGAAAATCAATGTGTTAGCAGTATTGAGTCTTCCAATCCATGAAACTGGCATACATCTCCATTTAGTTAGATCTTTAATTCCTCTCAGCCATGTTTTACAGTTTTCCGTATGGAGGTCTTGCATGTCTTTTGTTAAATTTATTCCTGAGTATTTTATGTTTTCTGATGATATTTAAATGAAATTGTATTTAAAATTTTAGTTTTCAGTTGTTTGCTGCAACTGATTTTTGTGTAACAACTTTGTATTCTGTAAATTGGCTAATATACTTATTATTTTTAGTAGTTGATGTCTAGGTTATTTTAGGCTTTTCTATGTAAACAATTGGGTCACCTGCATGATATTTATGTCTTTTATTTCTTGTTCTTGCCTCCTGGAATGTCTAGGCTCTCTAATACAATGTTGAACTAAATAAGAGGGTGGGCCCCCTTGACTTTTCCTGGTGTTAGGGAAAAAGCATTCAGTCTTTTACCATTGAGTATAATGTTAGCTGAAGGTTTTTCATAGATGCTTTTTATCAGATTAAGGAAGATCCCTTATATTGCTCAGTACTGAGAGTTTTAATGTGAATATGTTTTAAATTTTGTTAAATGTTCATTCTGTATCTATTAAGATAATTGAATTTTCTCCCTTTTTGGGAGGATGGGTCTGTTAATATGATGAATTAAATTGATTGATTTTCTAATGTTAAACTAACCCGGCATAACTGGGATAAACTTTACTTGGTCATTATGTAATATCCTTCTTATATATTCTTGGATAATATTTTGTTAAGTATTTTTGCCTCTGTGTTAATGAAGAACATTGGATTGTAATTTTCTTCTTCTTCATTCTACCTTTTTTTTAAATATCTTTGTCAGGTTATTATTTATATTAAGGTTATGCTGGTATCATAAAATGGAAAGTGCTTCTTCCTCCTCTATTTTCTGAATAAGTTTGCATAAAATTGGTGTTATTTCTTCCTTAAATGTTTGATAGAATTCATCAGTGAAACCGTCTGGGCCTGGAGTTTTCTTTATGAGTAGAATTCAATTTCTTTAACATAGAATTATTTGGAATTTTTGTTTCATCTTGTGTTAGGTTTGGTTGGCTGTATTTTTCAAAGAATTTGTCTATTTCCTCTAAGCTGTTGAATTTTTTGGTATAATGCTGGCTGTTCATTATATTCTCTTATTATTCTTTGAATGTAGGATTTGTAGTGATATCTCCTCTTTCACTCTTGATCTTGTTGTATTGTTAGTTTGTGTTCTCTCTCTCTCTGTCTCTCTTCCAAGTCTAGCTAGCATTTATCATTTTGTTAATATTCTCAAAGAACCAACTTTTGGCTTTAAAATTTTTCTGTATTATTTTCTATTTCATTCATTTTTGCTCTTTATTATTTTTTTCTTCTACTTTGTTCTTATTTTTCTAGCTTCTTAAAGTGAATTCTTAGATCATTGATTTAAGATCTTTTTTCTTTTTTAATATAAGCTTCTAAAGTTGTAATTTTTCTCTAAATTCTTTCTTAGCTGAGTCCCAAATTTTGATGTGTAGTTTTTTTTTTATCATTCAGTTTGAAATATTTTGAAATTTTCATTGTGATTTGCTCTTTAACCCATAGATTACTTAGAAGTGTGTTATTTGTTGCCAAATATTTAGGGTTTTCCTAGCCGTCTTATTTGTATTGATTTTTAATTTAGTTCCATAGTGATCAGAGAACATATTCTGTATGATTTAAATTCTTGTAAATTTATTTAGATTTGTTTTACCACCCAGCCTATGGTCTATCTTAATGAGTGAACTATATGAACTTAATAAAATACAGATTCTGCAGTTTTAGGTATATTGTTCTAAAATTATTTAGGTTTTGTTTTTGTTTGCTAGTTTATCTAACTACTCCTGAGAGATAAAATTTTCAACTTTGTGGAATTGTCTAATTTTCTCTTTAATTCTATCAATTTTTGCTTCCTGTATTTTGAAGCTCTATCATTAGGCCTATGCATATCTATGATTATTATTTCTCCTAATGAATTGTTGTGATGTGCCCTTCTTTATCTCTGATTGGTCTATTTTATCTTATATTAATATAGCCATTCCAGTCTTATTATGCTTGCTGCTTGCATGGTATATCTGTTTTCATCCACTTACTTTCAACCTATCCACATCTTTCTATATAAGTTGTATCTCTTATAGACAGCATATAGTTGGTTTTTTGCTTTTTAATCCATTATGACAATACCTGTCTTTTAATTGTACTGTTTATTCTGTTCACATTTATTGTTATGGTTGGATTTGGGTCTACCATTTAATTGTTTTGGGTTTGTTCTGCCTGTTTTTGTTCATCTGTTTATCCTCCCTTGTTTTTAAAAATTGTATAAGTATTTTTTTCAATTTATCTATTGGCTTTTAGCAACATCTCTGCATTTTTATGTGCTTTTTAAGGAATTACATTATACATTCTTAACTCTTCACGATTTATTTCCTATTAATATTGTACTATTCACATAAAACATAGACACCTTGCAGCCACGTAGGTCCACTCACTATTTCTCTCTCTCTTATACTATTTTTGTCAGATGTGTTACCTCTATGTACATTGCCCTACAAGATATTGTTATAATTTTTGCTTTAGAGAGTCCTATGTATTTTTAAAAAATTAAGAGAAAAAGAGTGTTTATATTTAGCCAGAAATATACCATTTCTGATGTTCTTCGTTGCCTCCTAAAGATTCAATTTTCCATCTGGTATCACTTCCCTTCAACCTATAGAACTTCCTTAAGCATTTCCTGTACTACAATTCTGCTGGCAATACAGTCTCCTAATTTTCTTTTATCTTAAGATATCTTTTTTTTTTTGCCTTTATTCTTAAAAGATATTTTAACTGGATATAAACTTCCGAGTTAACCATTTTTTCTTTTAAAACTTTTAAATACCCTCTGGTCTCCATACTTTCTGATGGGAAGTCAGTGATAATTCAAATATGTTTCCCTGTATGAATTGTGTCTTTTTTATCCTGGTGTATTTGAAGATTCTCTATTTAACAAACTGGTTTTCAGAAATTTCACTTAGTTGAACCTTGTCTTGGTTTTCTTTGTACTTGTTTTTCTAGGAGTTCACTGAGCTTCTTGAATCTCTAAATTTATGGCATTTACCAAATTTACAAATTTGGGGCTATTATTTCTTTTTTTGTAGAAATCATTTAAAAATTTTTAACTGTGGTTAAATATACAAAACATAAAATTTACCATTTTAATCTTTTTTTTTTTTTTTTGGTGAGGAAGATTAGCCCTAAGCTAACATTTGCTGCCAATCTCCCTCTTTTTGCTGAGGAAGATTGGCCCTGGGGTAACATCCGTGCCCATCTTCCTCTACTTTATGTGGGATGCCTGCCACAGCATGGCTTGATAAGCAGTGTGAAGGTCTACGCCTGGGATCTGAACCTGCGAACCCCAGGCAGCCAAAGTGGAGCACACAAACTTAACCACTGTGCCATTGGGCCGGCCCCTTATTTTAATCATTTTTAAATGTACAGTTTAGTAGTGTTAAGTTCATGTTGTGTAACCATCACCACCATCCATCCACGGAACTCTTTCGTCTTGCAAAACTGAAACTCCTCTATATCCATTAAACAATAACTTCCCATTTCCTCCTCCCCTCAGCCCCTGGAAACTACCATTCTACTTTGTTTCTATGAATTTGACTACTCTAGGTACCCATATAAGTGGAATCCTACAGGATTTGTCTTTATGTTACTCGCTTATTTCACTCAGCCTAAAGTCCTCACGGTTCATCCATGTTGTAGCATGTGTCAGAATTTCCTTCCTTTTAAAGGCTGAATATTATTCCATTGTATGTACATACCACATTTTGTTTATACATTCATTCATTGATGGACATTTGGGTTGTTTCCAACTTGTGGCTATTGTGAATATTGTTGCAATAAACATAGGTATACAAATATCTATTGGAGACTCTGCTTTCAATTCTTTTGGGTACAGGCATACTTAATTTTATTGCACTTTTCTTTATTGTGCTTTGCAGATGTTGCTTTTTTTAATAAATTGAAGGTTGTGACAACTCTGCCTCAAGCAAGTCTATTGGCACCATTTTTCCAAAAGCATTTGCAAGCGTGTGACCATGTCACATTATGGTAATTCTCACAATATTTCAAACTTTTTCATCATTATTATATTTGTTGTGGTGATCTGTGATCAGTGATCTTTGATATTACTATTTTAATTGTTTTGGGGTGCCACAAACCATGCCCATATAAGACAGTGAACTTAATAGATAATTATTATGTTTGTTCTGACTGCTCCACTGACTAGCCATTCCCTCATCTGTCTCTCTCTCCTCAGGCACCTCTATTCCCGGAGACACACAGTATTAAAATTAGGCCAATTAATAACCCTACAATGGCCTCTAAGTGTTCAAGAGAAAGGAAGAGTCACACATCTCTCACCTTAAATCAAAAGCTAGAAATTATTAAGCTTAGTGAGGAAGGCATGTTGAAAGCTGAGATGGGCTGCAAGCTAGCCTCTTGTGCCAGTTAGCCACCTTGTGAATGCAAAGGAAAAGTTCTTGAAGGAAATTAAAAGTGCTGCTCCACTGAACACACAAATGATAAGAAAGTCAAACAGCCTTATTGCTGATATGGAGAAAGTTTTAGTGGTCTGGATAGAAGATCAAACCAGCCACAATAATCTCTTAAACCAAAGACTAACCCAGAGCAAGGCCCTTAGTCTCTTCAATTCTATGAAGGCCGAAAGAGGTGATGAACCTGCAGAGAAAAGTTTAAAGATAGCAGAGGTTGGTTCCCGAGATTTAAGGAAAGAAGCCATCTCCATAACATAAAAGTGCAAGGTGAAGCAGCCAGTGCTGATGTAGAAGCTGCAGCAAGTTATCCAGAAGATCTAACTAAGACAATTAATGAAGGTGGCTACACTAAACAACAGATTTTCGATGTAGATGAAACAGCCTTCGGTTGGAAGAAGATGCCATCTAGGACCTTTCACAGCTAGAGAAGAGAAGTCAATGCCTGGCTTCAAAGCTTCAAAGGGCAGACTGACTCTCCTGTTAGGGGCTAATGCAGCTGGTGACTTTAAGTTGAAGCCAATGCTCATTTACCATTCCAAAAATCCTAGGGCCCTTAAAAATTATGCTAAATCTACTCTTGTTCTCTATAAATGGAACAACAAAGCCTGGATGACAACACATCTGTTTACAACATGGTTTGCTGAATATTTTAAGCCCATTGTTGAGACCCACTGCTCAAAAAACATTACTGCTCATGGACAATGCACCTAGTCACCCAAGAGCTCTGATGGAGATGCACAAGGAGATTAATGTTGTTTTCATGCCTGCAGCCCATGGATCAAAGAGTAATTTCAACTTTCAAGTCTTGTTATTTAAGACATACATTCTGTAAGACTATAGCTGCCATAGATAGTGATTCCTCTGACTGGTCTGGGCAAGTAAATTTAAAACCTTCTGGAAAGGATTCACCATTCTAGGTGCTGTTAAGAACATTGGTGACTCATAGGAAGAGGTCAAAATATCAACATTAACAGGAGTTTGGAAGAAGTTGATTCCAACACTCATGGATGACTTTGAGGGGTTCAAGACTTCAGTGGAGGAAGTAACTGCAGATATGGTGGAAATAGCAAGAGAACTAGAATTAGAAGTGGAGCTTAGAGATGTGACTGAATTGCTGCAATCTCATGATAAAATTAACAGATGAGGAGTTGTTTCTTATGGGTGAGCAAAGAAAGTGGTTTCTTGAAATGGAATCTACTGCTGGTGAAGATGCTGTGAAGATTGTTGAAATGACAACAAAGGATTTAGATTATTACATAAACTTAGTTGATAAAGCAGTGGCAGGGTTTGAGAGGATTGACTCCACTTTTGAAAGAAGTTTTACTGCGAGTAAAATGATATCAAATAGCATCACATGCTACAGAGAAATTGCTCATGAAAGGAAGAGTCAATCGATGCGGCAAACTTCATTGCTGTCTTCTTTTAAGACAACAATGAAGTTTGCATTGACAATGTCTTAAAATAACACAAAAATGGAGTTTGCCACATCGATTGATTCTTCCTTTCATGAGCAAACTGGTGCAGCCACTATGCAAAACAGTATGGAGATTTCCAAAAAAATTACAAATAGAAATACCATATGGTCCAGCTATTCCACTTCTGGGTATTTATCTAAAGAACATGAAAACACTAATTCAAAAAGATATATGCACCCTTATGTTCATTGCAGCATTATTCACAATAACCAAGACTTGGAAGTAACCTAAGTGCCCATCAGTGGATGAATGGATAAAGAAGACATGATACTTATATACAATGGAGTACTACTCAGCTGTAAAAAAGATTAAATCATGCCATTTGCAGCAACATGGACCTTGAGGGTTTTATACTAAGCAAAATAAGCCAGACAGAGAAAGACAAATACCATATGATTTCACTCACATGTGGAAGATAAACAAACATGTAGATACGGAGAACAGATTGGTAATTACCAGAGGGGAAAGGGGTGGGGGGAGGGTGAAAGGGGTAAAGGTGCACATATATATGGTGACAGATGGAAACTAGACTTGGTGGTGAACACGATGCAGTCTATCTAGAAGCCGAAATATAATGATGTACATCTGAAACTTACACAATGTTATAAACCAATGTGACTTCAATAAAATAATAATAATAATAAAAAGAAATTACCACACCCACCCCAGCCTTCAGTAACCACCATCCCGATCAGTCAATAGCCATCAACATTGAGGCAAGACCCTCCAGCAGCAAAAAGATTATGACTTTCTGAAGGCTCAGATGATGGTTAGCATTTTTTAGCAATAAAGTATTTTTTTCTTTTTTTTGTGAGGAAGATTTGCCCTGAGGTAACATCTGTTGCCAGTCCTCCTCTTTTTGCTAAGGAAGATTGGCCCTGGGCTAACATCTGTGCCCATCTTCCTTTACTTTATATGTGGGACGCCTGCCACAGCATGGATCGACAAGTGATGCACAGGTCCATGCCTGGGATCCGAAACTGCGAACCCCAGGCCGCCAAAGTGGAGCCTGCGAACTTAACCACTACACCACTGGGCTGGCCCCTGCAATAAAGTATTTTTTAATTAAGGTATGTACATTGGTTTTTTTGACATAATGCTATTACACACTTAATAGACTACAGTATAGTGTAAACATAGCTTTTATATGCACTGGGAAACCAAAAACTTTGTGTGACTCACTTTATTGTGATATTGGCTTTATTTACTGAGATAGGCCTGTATGTACCAAAAAATGGAATTGCTGAATCCTATGATAATTCTATTTTTAATTTTTTGAGGAACCATCATAACGTTTTCCACAGCAGCTACACCGTTTTACATTCCCATCAACAGTGTGAAAATTTTCCAATTTTTCACATCCTCACCAACACTTGTTACTTTCTGTTTTGTTTTTTTTTAATAGTAGCCATCCTAATCGATGTGAGGTAGTATCTCATTGTGGTTTTAATTCACATTTCCCTAATGGTTAGTGATGTTGAGCATCTTTTCATGTGCTCATTGGCCATTCGTATATCTTTGGAGAAATGTCTATTCAAGTCCTTTGCCCATTTTTTAATTGGGTTGTTTGGTTTTTGTTGTTGAGTTGTAGGAATTCTTTATATATTCTGGATATTAACCCTTTATCAGATACATGATTTAGAAATATTTTCTCTCATTCTGTAGGTTGCCTTTTCATTCTAATGATTATGTCCTTTGATGCACAGAAGTTTTAAATTTTGATGTAGTCCAATTTATTTATTTTTCCTTTGTTGCATGTACTTTTGGTATCATGTCCAAGAAAGCATTGCCAAATACAATGTCATGAAGATTTTACCCTATGTTTTCTTCTAAGAGTTTTATAGTTTTAGGTCTTATGTTTAAGTCTTTGATCCATTTTGAGCTATTTTTGTATATAGCATAGGGTAAGGGACCATCTTTATTCTTTCATGTGTGGCCATCCGGTTTTCCCAACACCGTTTGTTGAAAAGACTGTCCTTTCCCCATTGAATGGCCTTGGCACCCTTGTGGAAAAGCATTTAACCATATATGTGGGGGGTTATTTCTGGGATCTCTATGCTATTCCATTGGTCTATATGCCTGTCTTTATGCCAGTAGGACACTGTTTTAATTCATGTAGCTTTGTAATAAGTTTTGAAATCAGGAAGTGTGAGACCTCCAAATTTGTTCTTCTTTTTCAAGATTGTTTTGGCTATTCTGGGCCCCTTGAGACTCCATATGAATTTTAGGATGAATTTTTCTGTTTCTGCAAAAAAATGCCACTAGGATTTTTATAGAGATTGCATTAAATATGTAGATTGCTTTGGATATCATTGACATCTTAAAAATATTATCTTCAAATCTATTAACATAAGATGTCTTTTTATTGATTTTTGTCTTTTTTCAATGTTCTGTAGTTTTCAGTGTACATTCTTTCACCTCCTTGGTTAAGTTTATTCTTAAGTATTTTACTCTTTTTGATGCTATTGTAATTTGATGCTTTTTGATGTATGTAACTGGAAGTGTTTTCTTAATTCCCTTTTCAGATTGTTCATTGTTAATGTATAGAGACACAACTGACTTTTATGTGTTGATTTTATATTCTTAAACTTTGCCGAATTTGTTTAGCAGTTCTAACAGTTTTTTGGTGGAATCTTTAGCGTTTTCATGCCATCTATGAACAGAAATAATTTTACTTCTACTGTCCTAATTTGGATGCATTTTATTTCTTTTTCTTGTCTAATTGCTCTGGCTAAGACTTCCAGTACTGTATTTAATAGAAGTGGTAAAAGTGGTCATTCTTGTCTTGTTCCTGATCTTGGAAGAAAAGCCTTCAGTCTTTTACCACTGAGTATGATGACGGCTGTGGGCTTTTCATATATGGCCTTTATTATTTGAGTTAATTTCATTCAATTCCTAGTTTTTTGAATGTTGGGTTTTTTTTAATCATGAAAGGGTGTTGAATTTTGTGAAATGTGGTTTTGCGTCAATTGAGATAATGATATGGATTTTTTTTCCTTTATTCTATTACTGTGGTATATTACATTGATTGATTTTCATATGTTAAACCATTCTTGCATTTTAGGAATAAATCCCACTTGGTCATGGTGATAATATTTTTAATATGCTGTTGGACTCTGTTGCTAGTATTTTATTGAGGATTTTTGTATCAATGTTCATAAGGGATATTGGTCTGTAGTTTTCTTTTCTTGTAGTCTCTTTGCCTTTGGTATCAAGGTAACGCTGGCCTCATAGAATGAGTTTGGAAGTATTCTCTCCTCTTCAATTTTTTGTAAGAGTTTGAGGAGAATTGGCATTAATTTTTGTTTTAATGTTTGTAGACTTCACCAGTGAAGCCATTTGGTCCTGGGCTTTTCTTTGTTGGGAGACTTCTGATTACTGATTCAATTGCCTTACTAAGTCTGTTCAGATTTTCCATTTCTTCATGATTCTGTCTTGGTAGGCTGTATATTTCTAGGAATTATACATTGCATCTAGGTTACCCTTTGGTGTACAATTGTTCATAGTACTCTCTTATAATCCTTTTCTCTAAAATTAATTCTCATGTCCCGTCTTTTCTCATTTTAGTTATTTGTATTTTCTCTCTTTTTTCCTTAGTTAATCTGGCTAAAGGTCGTCAATTTTGTTGATATTTTCAAGGAAACAACTTTTGTTTTTTTTTTATTTTCTCCATTGTGTTTCTATTCTCTTTCTAGTTTATCTCTGCTCTAATCTTTATCATTTCCTTCTTCTGCTAGCTTTGGGTTTGGTTTGGTCTTATTGTCTAGTTCCTGAAGGCATAAAGTTAGGTGGTTGATTACAGTTTTTAAAAAATCTTTAGCTGCACTGTTTTGAACCTGCTGCATGCATGCGTCTTTCGGGGGTCACATGGGGATTTGGGTAGAGCTTATACTCCAAATTTGGGCTCCCTATCTCTCCTTTCTGGAGTTCCAGCAGCTGTGGTTGCCCCAGAAACTGAAGATTTCTATTAGACTAAGTGAGAACCTCCTCCTGTCAAGTTTATCACCCTTCCAGAATCTTCTTGATTTTGTTCACACTCCAATGCCTCCAGGTCATTGCTTTCTTTTCCTCATTGCTTATAGTTATTATCTGCAGGAGAGACAGGTACTGTGCATGTGCTGAGAGATCCTGACTCAAGACCAAGCACAATATCACAGCAGAAGCAGGCACAGATACCACAAAGTTCCATTCTCTGTGAGGCAGCGAGGGGACCTGGAGATGAATCACAGGGCCATCACCTCCCTCAAGGACTTCCTACTCTAGATGTGGAGTGAGGGAGGGGGGAAGAGACAGACCCCAAGTTAGGCTTTGGAGTGAACTGGAGTTTCTCTTGCTAGAAATAGTTTCCTCATCTGATGATTAAATGCCAGTTACCTTCAGGGCCATTCTGTTCAGCTGTATAGTTGTGTTGTGCCAAAGGAGGCAAATTGGAGCTGAAATACAGCCCATACCCAACTTGCCAAGCCGTGTCCATGGGCTGCTGCTGCCTAGTGGGGGCACCTTCTGTAACCCACACAAAGGCACTGCCCAGCTCACCAGCACTGATGAGCTTACTTTCCCCCAGTATGTCCTGACAGCTGGGGAGTGAAAATGCAAGGTGTGCAGTGTGCAGCCCCAGCTTGGGATCCCAGAGCTGCTGCAGGGGATGCTCCAGTGGCCAAGAGATGGCTGCTACAGCCCTCCATCCTGCCCACTTGCCCCAGGGCCCCCTTCCGTCCCTCTCATCCCAGCCTTGGAGCATGCTGTGGGATTGGCAGAGACTGACTCCGGAGGATCTCAGTAGGAAAAGCAGGAGAGGGAGTGTCCATAGGTTGGTGGGGAACTGCCGGGGGAGAGCCCTGGGAGGACATCCTCGTTAGAAATATGGGAACCTCCTCCAATGAGTACAAAGATGGAGATCATCGGATGCCAAAAGGGTGCAAGACAGGAGAGAAAAAATTAGGACCAACTAAGATTCCGTGAGGGCTTCCTGATGCTGCCCCAGGCATATACATGTCCTTGGAGCTGGTGCTGCTGGTCTCACTCTACTTAGGAGTAAACTGAAGCTCACCGATGTAAGGCCACTTGGCCCAAAGCCCACCTCTAGTAAGTGGCAGGGCCAAGCTTTAGACCCTGGTCTGCCTGTCTCCTCCACACCACCCTTTGTGTGGGTCTGGCCCAGCCTGGCTTTCCTCTTGGCTGTGTGGGGAAACTGGACCTGTGTGGGTTCTCCTTTCAGTCTCTACTCTTGCACACCCAGAGTGAGCAGCTGACTTCATGCCACCTGGGTGTGTGGGGAAGGAAGCAGGTGTGGCTCAGGGAGGGACCTGAGCCCATGTTCAATCTGCCTGGAGAAATCGGTTACAACAATGGAAAGGGCACATGACTTCTACATGAAGAACCAAACCACAGAGATATTTCTATGGAAAAGTCATGTTGACAGTATCGATTGCCAAACGAGGATTTAGCAACAGGATGTAGGGAAGCCCACAGGGCCGGCATCAAGCAGCACATTCAACTAACACAAAAAGTGGCACCAGGAGAGCAGAGGGGCAGCCACTGAGTACCCACAACGTCCCTTCGGAGGGTTGCTCAGCTCTAGCTGCCCATTAGGACCCTCTGGGGAAATTTAAAAAGAAAACACACACGCACACAAGTCTGGGCCCCATTTTCTGATCTCTTGCTTTAATTGGTCTGGGTGGATCCAGCAGGATATGTTTTTGAATTTCGTGATTCTGATACTCAGCGAGGATTGAGAGTCATGCCCACAGGATCATGCCACCTGCCCCAGTTCTGCTCCCATCCCTTTACCTGTAGGACCATCTGCCTCCGTAGTAGCAGTAGATCAGCAAGGAGCTGCATGACCTCAGGCAAGCCACTCACCTCCTGGTCTAGAGAGCAGAGATCTGGCCCAGATGAGCTGTGAGGTTCCACCCCAGGGTAAAACCCAACGAGGTGACACCCTCATGAAGAGTGGGATGGTGAGGATGAGATGGATGAGATGGAGTCGCCTACTCCCCAGGCCTGGAGGACTGAAGGTTATTGTCTTAGTCTGCTTGGGCGGACATAATGAGGCACCACAGGCTGGGGGGCTTAAGCAACGCAAATCTATTTCTCACAGTTCTGGAGGCTGGAAGTCTAAGATCAAGGTGTTGGCAGGACTGGTTTCTCCTGAGGCCCCTCTCCTTGGCTTGCACGTGACCACCTTCTCCCTGTGTCCTCACGTGATCTTCCCTCTGTTCATGTATGTGTCCTAATTTCCTCCTCTTATAAGGACACCCATCAAATTGGATTAGGACCCACCCTAATGACCTCATTTTAACATAGTTACCTCTCTCTGTGAACCATTTCTTTGTCTTTTCTGTTATTGGTGGACTTGAGGTTGTTTCTGGTCTGGCTCTTAGGAACACGGTCCCCACGAACATCCTCGTCCTGTCGCTGGGCACGCCTGTGCACAGTGCCTAGTGGAAATATGCCCGGGAGTGGAATTGTGGCTACAGGGGTGCATTTCTCCACTTTAGTAGGTACTGCAGACTCGTTTCCAGAGTGGCCAGAATGCTTCTCTTCTCATGGGCAGTGGGAGAGCCCCCTTTGCTCCACCCCTCACCAACACTCGGGATGGTCAGACCTGAGAACAATGTGCCCATGGCCCCACACTCCTCCCCAAGGGCCATGAGCAAATTGGGTCAGAGGGTGCCTTGGTCTGTTCAAGTTTCTCTAACTCAAATTCCATCGACAAGTGGCTTAAACAACAAACATTTATTTCTTACAGTTCTGGAGGCTGGGAAGTCTCACTGTGTCCTCACGTGAGGGAAGGGGTGAGGCAGCTCTCTGGGATCACTTTTATAAGGGCACTAATCCCATTTCTGAGGGCCCCACCCTCCTGACCTAATCACCTCCCAAAGGCCCCACTTTCAAGTACCATCACAGTGGGGTTTAGAATCTAACATTTTGGGGGAAACAAACATTTATTCTATGGCAGAGGGCCTGGGGCACTGCCTCTTCTGTGCAGTGACCAACCTGGAGCCCACTCTGCCCACATTTGGGCCCACCTCCTTTTCTTTCTCCCCCTCGGGCTCCTCACGACTCCCAGCAGGCCCACCTTACCCAGCGTGGCACCCGGCCGGGCCTCCTTCTGCTCTCTTGATGTCCACTCAGTAGGCACCTGGACAGAGCTGCCAGCTGTGGAGACACACCAGCTGTAGCTTCCCATGTGCTGCAGCGCACACAAGCTTTATGTGCCGACTGGTCCAGGGATGACCAAGCCCTCTCTCTCTGTCCTCTCGGGGGTTCACCTCTCTGAACCTGCTCTTCCCCTGCATCTCATCCCTTCTAGCTACCTGCCTTTTTCTGGTTCTTTCTTCTCTTGGCCCCTGGGCCTCCCTCCCAGCCTTGCTCTTGTCTCCCCTTCTTGCCTTGCCTTCAGAGTAACCCCCAATTCTCAGCACCACCCTCTGGCCACATAGAGCTCCCACCTTGGCCACCCCAGCCCTTTGCAAACCTCCCCCCATCCATCCACACCTTCCTGGGGCCTGGGGGCACCATCAAGGGACACCAGGGTTCATTGTCTTAGTGAGCCATGGCAGGGCAGCACTGCCCAGGGCAGCAGCCATGTGGGACTGGGAGCCCGAGCCACGGCCACAGGCTCTGTGACCTGGGCCAGGCCCTGGCCTGAGCTTTCATGTCCTCCTCCACACAATGAGAGAGCTGTAAGGATTCAATGAGACCACATCCACCAGAGTTTGGGGTGACGTGCTGCACGCTCAGAAATCACCGTTATCATCACTGCCCCCTTTCTAGTGCATGTTATCCTTAACACATCTAGCTGATGTGTATGGAGGACCTGCTACGTGCTGGATATTCTCTCATCCTAGGAGGTAGGCCCTGTGATTCCCTCTGCTTTACAAAAGAGGAAGTCCAGGCTCAGGCAGCTGGCTGGCCTTGCCTGAGAGTGCACGCCTGGTAAGGGGAAAGCTAGCAATCTCACCTACATTGTCTGACCCCAGACACAATTGTGTACACTCCCCTGGAGCAAAGGCAGTATGGTGGGGAGGTTCGCAGGCACCGTGGCAGGAAGGGGAAGGGGATCAGAATATGCCACCCCAAAATGTGCCCCTTTGGCAGAAGGATTATTTTGAGCTGAAGGCAATTGAGAAAAAGCAGACAGAAAAATCTCTCTACCCTCCCCTGACTGCCTAAAGGCAGGACGTGAATTTCTCTTTGTGAGGTGCTCTCCTCCCTTCCCCCACACCAGGAAGAGGAGACCACACTTATTACTGGCGACTGTACCAACTTGAATCTGCATAAACAAACCTTACTGAAATATCTGTTATCTTCTATGAGTTTCCCCCACATATTTACCTTACCACAATTCACCCTCCCAAGAGGCCCCAAACACTTTTCCTTTGTCTTTTCTTTTTCCAGCTTTGTAAGATGGTGTACAAACTCCAAATTCTAAGCACTTCCTTGAGTCACATTTCTTTGTGAAGTCCTGTGCACGCACGTGTAATTAAACTTGTTCTTTTTCTCTTGTTAACATGTCTTTTGTAAGTTTAATTTGTATGTCTCCAGGTATAGACCTAACAAGGTGGAGGAAAAGTTTTTTCCTCCCCTAGAAAGGCAAGACCCCAGAGGACGGCACTGGCGCCTGGGAGCAGCAGGGCTGCCCTCCCCATGACAGGTGAGCACTGTGCTGTGAACTGAGTGTGTGACCCCCGGCCCAGGTGAGCAAGCACCCACTGAGAAGGCCAGTCAAACCCATTAAAGAATCTCCAGTGTCTGAGACCCATGAGCAGATGTTTGTTTTTTGGGTTTTTTTTTCTTTTCTTTTGGTGAGGAAGATTGGCCCAGAGCTCACATGTGCTGCCAGTCTTCCTCGTTTTGCTGAGGAAGATTGGTTCTGAGCTAACATCTCTACTCATCTTGCTCTATTTTGTATGTGGGATGCCGCCACAGCATGGCTTGATGAGCAGTACATAGGTCCACACCCAGGATCCAAACCTGGGAACCCCAGGCTGCCAAAACCAAGCGCGTGAACTTAACCACTATGCCACCAGGCTGGCCCCACTATGAGCAGACGTTTTTGAGCTCCTGCAAGCCTGTTATGATAACAGTATCATCAGTAGGAGAGCCAGCTTGGAGCAGAACATTCTGGAGGGCTTCCCATAGGCAATGAGGCAGGATAAACTCCTGGAAATTGCCCTCAGTTTCCACGCCCTATTTTTCCAGGTGAAGCTCAGCGGGAGTCACTCAGGAGGTTTTGAAACCTGTTCATATATTCTTTGACACGCCTCCTATCAAGAGGCACAGTCTAATTCTCCTCTCCCTGTATCTGGGCCAGGCTGAATGACTCTCGTCTGACGAGTAGGAGGAGGCAGAAATAATGCAGCATGACTTGGGAGGCAAGGTTGTAAAAGGCAAGATGGCTTCAGCCAGGCTCTTTCTTGGGACACTTGTCCTTGGAAACGAGCTGCCATGCTGTGAGGAACCCATGTACATTGAGGGGCCACCTGGAGGTGTCCCAGCTGACAGCCAGCATCGACTGCCTGACGTGTGAGTGAAGAAGCTGTTCAAGATGACTCCAGCTCCAGCTACCATCTTACTGCAACCCCACGAAACACCCTGAGTGAGAAGAGCCAGGCCAGAACTGCCAGTAGACCCCCAGAACTGAGACAGATAATAGTGGTAAATGATGGGTGGTTTAAGCCACTAAGTTTTGGGGTGATTTGCTACAAAGCAATAGATAACCAAATGGTCACTGAGGCCAGTTCCCACAGGCTCTGTCCAATGCCCTCTTCAACCACCACTGCCAAGTCTAGGCTTAATCCAGAGCAGGGTGGGGCCCACTGGGGACCCCCAGCACTGCTTGGTAGGGAGGTGCCTGGGGTGAGCTGGGGCCTGAGCTGCCACTGAGCTGCCAGCTGTGTGCTGGGTGCTGGTCCAGTTTATGCCACCAGGCTCTCCTCTCACTGGGCTCCCTTGTGGGCCTCAGGGAAGTTGTGAGCATCATCTGCACGGCCTTTGCTACAGGGCTGGGTCCAGAGCTGAGCCGGGCTGGTGGCGGCACCTGAGTAGCCACTGGGACAGGCTGCATTGTGGTCTATGGGACAGTGAATGTTCAAAGCTGAGAAGTGGTTCTCAGAGTCAAGTCCAGAAGGAGAAAACGAGTCCAAAAGTGGGGAAACAGGAGCTGGGCTGGGAAGGGGGCACAGGGCAGATGGGGTGATGTGCCTGCTTGTATGATGAGTGGCTGGGGTACAGGGATGGGACGGACAAGCTGAGAGCAAGGACAGGACCAAAGGATCTGCATCTGGACCCAGATCTCCTGTGCTGAATGTTGCCGGCTTGGCCAGGTCCTGCCAAGCCCTGGTCATCCTCTTCTCCCCAAGACCCCAAGGGCTGCACCCATGTCCTGCACTCTTGCCCTTTGATTAGGATACTGACTCCTTACCCTTGCCCCTGCCCCCAGGAGCCCAGACCCCTTGAGGACCATTGGGATGGCCAGAACAAGACCAAGGGCATCCAGCCCCTTTGGATACAGGGTAGAGGACTGATGCCCCCTCCGCTAAAGGCATGTCCTGCATTGAGATCAGCTCCCTCTGGCCTGTGGCCACCCACAGTGGAGGTCCCAGCATGCCTTGCAGCCTGAGCCCAGCCCAGGCGCCTCTTGCAGCCCCCGCTGCAGAAGGGGCAAGCCTGCCTGGAGGGCACTGTCCTTGCCTTCCCAGGGGCTCCTCGGGACAGCAGCAGTGGGCCTGGCACCCCTCTTTCTCCACTCGCCCACTCTTCCCTGAGTTACACTTTGTGCAAACAAATGCTTTCCAGGAGAGTCAGAGTTCATTAGGGAGATGGAGAGCAGCGATCCCCAGGCTGCCCACAGTACCCGGAATGGGGAGGGCCTGCCTGGCAGGCTGACCACCCAAGCCGGTCCACTGCCTGCCCCGCCAGCCTTTGGGGGGCCGAGTGGGCAGGAGGAGGGAGGAGGAGTGCCCAGTGGAGTTAACCTCTTGTTGCTGGTATAAGGCCGCTCATTTTTATTTCTTTAGATAAGATATTTGGTAGACGCTTGTTATCGATTTGTACGTTGTGGGCTTCAGCAAAGAAAAACAGAGCCCTGAGAGCCTCCGGGAATGGCTGCAGTGGGGAGCAGGCCCCCGCTAGCAGGCCTCTCCCAGAGGACACGGGTTGGGGGTGGGGCTGGGGGGTGTCCCCCCAGGCCTTTTGCTTCCAGAGAGGAGCCTCTGGACTCAGGATCTGCTGGGGTTTCCTCCTCAGCTGGGGGCTGTTAATACCCACCAGGGATTGGAGGAACACTCCTTCTGAGGGGACAGGAGGGGACAAGGGGGAAGAGGCGAGAGAAAGGCAGGGTTTCCAGGGGGCACCAGGACCCGCCCAGGCCCCTGGGCCTCTGATCCCTGCCCTGGGCCCCTCACTACTGACTCGCTCTTCCAAATGCCCAGCACACCGTCCAAACTGGAGCCACCAGGCTAATGAGGTTTATGGTTCCATGCTGAAGCCATCCACCTTTTAACTAAATTCAAGTGGTGCTTCTTGTTTTTTTTTTTTTTTTTTTCACGAGCTTCATTGGGGGATAATGGACATATAACAAGCTGTGCCTCTCTCAAGCGCACAATTTGACAACTTAGACCCAAGTGGGCCTCCGTGAACCCATGGCCACAGGGAAGAGAGTGAGCCCATCGTCACCCCCCACGAGTGTCCTGGAGCCCCTCTGGAATCCTCCCTCCCCCCCATCCTCACCCTTACTGATTTTTTTTAACTAAAATAAATTAAATTTCATTAAATGGACTTGTATGAACAGACATCAGCAGGAAGTGAAACTGAAGGGACGAGATTTTTTAGTCTGTGGAGAAGGCTGAGGGACGGTCACAACTTTCACACATACCTGTGAGGACCCGGGAGGCCGCCCACCCTGGTTTTCTAGAAAGCAGGGCAAACATTGAAGCAACGCTGTGCAGAGCTGCAGCCGGGTCTGCCCAGAGAGAACCTAAGATACAGGCCCCCGGGGCTGCCAGGATTGCTCCGAATTGCACTCTGAGGGCTCTTTTCCTTTGGGGAAGCTGAAGGGCAGCTCTGGGTGTGATTTAAAATCCTGGTCAGGCCCAAGTAAAATTTGGGGAAGGTTCTTTTCCATCTGGCCTATCTCAAGGCAAAGACTTTCTTAGCACCTCCCAGCGTGGGGTGGGGGGGGCACACTCTGTGCCCGCAGGGCCAGGTCAGAAACCTCGGAGGGAAAGGCTGTCGGACGGGGCCTGGCTGAGGGGGCAGCCCCCACCCAGCAATGGTCTCTCTTACTGGGATTGTCTGATTTTTTTATTAGATGCTGGATATCTGGATTTTTAAATGTAATCTCCTAATTCTTAAGGTTGACACTGTAGTGTTTTTTTAAAAAGACCTCGGAGGATGCAGGTCTAAGGGTCCCCAAATTGCAGGTGCGCAGCTTACGGCCTCAGCACCTCCCGATGACCCCTCTCCCTTTCTTCCTATGTGCTCCTTCCTCCTGACTCCGACACCACTTCTTTGCCCTCCAACAGATTCTCATTTCATTTCATGTCAACAGACTTGCATGGAGCTATCACATTGCTATCTTGTTCCGGGTTCTGGGCTGGGGAGGAAGCCATGGAGATGATGGTCCCCACCCCTGTCCTTGGGGGCAAGCTAGATGATGAATGCTGTCATGGAAGTGCACCCCTCGTTCCCAGGCTTATGGAAGAGAAAGCAATTGCTCTACTGGGGTACTCACAGAAGGCCACAGAGAGGGAGGACATTGGAGCTGAGCCAAGAAGGATATTGTAGCTCACAGGCAGCCAAGGAAGGAAGGAGGGCAGCAAAGAGCACGGTGTGTTCTGGGAAAGGCAGGTGGTCTGTCCAGCGGGTCACATGGGGACCCAGGGATGCTGGGCAATTGGGAGGAGAAAAGAGACTAAGCAGGGGTCTCCTCTGGGACCTCTTCTAACCATCATCCTCTCTCTGTCTCCTGACCCCTGTAAGGCCTCCTAAGGAAGTGCCTCTTTCTGGGTTCTAGGAGGGGAGTCTGCTGAACTGGCTTTAGAGTTCTAGAAGCCTAGAATGGAAAGTGACCTCAAAGATTGTCTGGTTGAACCCCCATCCAGTGCAGGACCCCCCTCTCCAAAGCACTATTATATCCATACCCCCTGCCCGCCCCTCCATCAAATAGGCCAGGCCCCCAGTCTACCCCCTTCTTATGGGATTGAGGGACTCTCGAGTTGTTCCCAGGGTAAGAATGGGAGAAAGAGCTGCCAAAAGGCTACCGGAATCAGAACCCACAGCACACCCGAGCCGGGAGAGAAGGAGTGAACGCAGACGAGCTTCCTTTGGACAGCTGTGCCTACACGCTATAAAAAAGTGTCAGATTCAATCACCCAGGTTTGGGGGCTGTCGGCGCCAAACATCTGGATCTTTGGACAGGCCCTGAAGACTCCAGGATGTTGCACTTCCCACCTGGAAGTCTGCCGTCATCTAAGCGCTGACTGGGAAGGGGGAGCACCTGGCCAGGCCCAGCCCGCTTCCTCAGAGAGGCCTCAGCCCATCTCCCTGCTGACAGGACACACATGGGGGGTGTAGGGGGTGCGTCAGGGCCTGTCCAGCCGGCTCTGGGTCTTTCTAGGCTCTGGGGCAGCCGTGCATCCACAACCGGGCACTGACAGCCCAGTGGCCACTGCTCAACAGAGTGTCCTTGCGGTTCTCAAGCATCATCAGCTGTAACAGGGCAACCGGTGGATTCGCCTCGATCCTGGGAAGGGGGATCAAAGCTACTTCCCTTTGCTTATGAAGGAAGAAATCCACTTATTCCCATTCTGACTCACTAACTCTCTCCTCCCACCGAGAATAAACTAAATGGCTAATTCTGAGGGTCTGATTCCCAGAGGTGGGGTGTGTGTGTGTGTGTGTGTGTGTGTGTGTGAAGTTACTGCTTCAAGCAGCAGCAAAACAATGTTAACCTCCAAAATATTTTTTAGTAATAAAGTGTCATTAGTTAGAACGGCTCACCCCCAACAATTTGCTAAGAAAGATGTTTCTGACTGTCTGAAGGCGATGACCAGGAATGGCCAACCAACTTTTGTGAGAACCAACGCCCCTGTCCCTCCCCTGGGCTGGTTTCAGGCACACCCTTCAGGTGCGAGTGCAGTTGTTGGAGTTGAGAATAACACAGCTGTGTCCTAGTTCCTCAATCAGTTAACCGTGGAGTTCCCGTATGACCCAGTAACTCCACCCCGAGGGATATACCCAGGAGAACAGAGAACATCCGTCCACTGAGAAAGCTACACGTGAATGCTCATAGCAGCACTATTCACAATAGCCAGAAAGTGGAAACAACCCAAACATCCATCAACTGATGAATGAATGCATAAAATGTGGTATATTCATATAACAGAATATTATTTGGCAATAAAAAGGAATGAAGTACTGATACATGTTACAACATGGACGAACCTTGAAAACGTTATGGCAAGTGAAAGAAGCCAGACACAAAGAACAAATATTGTATGATTCCATTTAGATGAAATATCTAGAACAGGCAAATCCATAGAGACAGAGGTAGATTAGAGATTTCCTAGGGCTGGGTTTGAGGGGAGGAAACGGGGGGCACTGCTAAAAGGCACAGGGTTTCTTTGTGTAGTGATGAAATGCTCTAAACTTGGTTGTGGTGGTGGAGGCACAACCCCGTGAATATATTAAAAACTATTGAATTGTACACTTTAAATGGGTGAATTGTATGGTAATGTGAACTCTTTCTCAATAAAACTGTTAATAATAAAAAAAAAAAAACAGGGGCCGGCCCGGTGGCGCAAGCGGTTAAGTGCGCGCGCTCCGCTGCGGCGGCCCGGGGTTCGCTGGTTCGGATCCCGGGCGCGCACCGACGCACTGCTTGGTAAGCCATGCTGTGGCGGCGTCCCATATAAAGTGGAGGAAGATGGGCACAGATGTTAGCCCAGGGCCGTCTTCCTCAGCAAAAAAAAAGAGGAGGATTGGCGGATGTTAGCTCAGGGCTGATCTCCTCACAAAAAAAAAAAAAAAAAAAACAATAAAGCTGTACCTTCAATATACTCCAGGGTTCAGATTTTCACAATTCCCAGCTGGCCACCCACCCAGTCAGCCCACACATTGGAGGGGTTTTAGCGAGGTTAAATAATTGACTTACGTTTTGTCAGTTGCATCCAGATATTTGGAATTGTGGCAAGACGGGACTGACCCATATCCAAAGGAGACGACAGTATAATATGATATTCCTAGACATTAAAGGCCTAGATGTAGTCTTCTGACTTTATAGAGGAAGGATTGAATGTTTATTACTCCTGAATCTGGTATTCGGATCCATGAAATAAAAAATGATAGGTTGTTGATTTGCTGTGTGGCCTTAGGCAAATGACCTACCCTCTCTGGTTTGCAGTTTCTTCATTTATAAAATGGGGATAAGAATAGCACCTATCTCCTAAAGTTGCCGTGAGGATTAAATAAGTAAAATATTTAAAGCACTGTAAACAGTGCCCAGCATATTGCACGATGTATTTGCTATCATTTGATTTCTGCTTCAGGGCCCTAGGACTTTGTTTCCACTGCCTAATGTCTTTCCCCTAAACTTTCAAATTGCTCACGCCCTCACTCTTATCAGGTCCCTGCTTATCTATCACAAGGTACGAGGACACAGGCCCTTGCCTGACCACCCTAGCTGGGTGGCCTCTCCCAGCCCACTGCCGTCTTTTATTTTTCTTCATGGCACTTTTATTACCTGAAATTGCTCAGTCTATATTTGTTTGTTTACTCTCTAGCTTCTCCATGAGAATGCACACTGAACCTCGCCTGCATCGGAGGCATTTGGTGAAGGAATGAATGGATCTCCACTGGGCGTGGAATGGACCCCAGAGACCTGTGCCCCCAACATCAGAAGGCTTAGGGAGGCCCACGCTGAGCAGCCAGAGGGTCCTCTATCAATTGTGTGTGTGTGCAGGGGGCTCTCAGTCCCAGAAGTCCTGGAAATGGAGGCCGGAAACTAGAAGCCACAAAAGCACTTTTGGCCAGAGGTAGAAGCCGAACTCCTCTTGAGGGAAGACTTTCTGCTCTGGGAAACAAAACCGTCAGTGGCTGTCGGGTGAAGGCAGGTCCTGTGCTGGGAGGAGCAGCTGACAAGAGCGGAACTGAGCACCTCCGAGCTCTCGCTGGCTGTGCAGGCAGGAAGGAGGAAGGACACCGGCCAAGGGCCGTTCTGGCTGTGCTGGTCACCTCGTCTCTCCTCCTGATCTGGACCACGTGGCCGCTGAGCTGCAGGAGAGTCATAAGTGAATATGTTTTTGCTGGACATGTGGATACACCAATCAAAAGCAGAGTGGAATGAAGAAAACTAGGATAGCAATGGAGAAAACCAGCTATCGGATTGGTAACCAGCAGGACCTGTCCTGGAGGGTGTAAAAGGGCCAGGTGCCTTTCACATGTGGGAACTCGCTAGTTATATAAATACCTGAGCACCATTAAAAGTGCCGTGTTTATGAAAAATCACTCTCCTGCACCATCCCATCATCTAAATCGCCATTTTTTAAAACTTAATTCTCTTACCGGCTAGTTAAGCAACAAGCAGAGGGCTGGGCTGACTCACATGGGGCCTGGTGGGCCTGCTCATGGAAACACCAAATGACCCCAGCCCAGGGGCACTCAGAGGAGAGGGGGGACACCGCTCTGTTGTCCTTCCACAAAGCAAGAGAACAATGTCCCCAGCTCCAACTACGGACGAAATGCTGTATCTGTTCATCATAGAGCATTTGGAAAAATTCGGAGAAATGTAAGGATGAAAATTAAAATCCTCACAACCCCCCCACTCAGAGATGAGCATAATCGACCTGTTGACATACTTCCTTTTCCTTTCTCCCTCCAACTCCTGAGGGCACTGGGGACCCCCTTTGAATGTATGACTTGCCTTCCCCCTTGCGTAGATCAACCTTTTCTCTGTAGAAAGTGTCTGAATCTCAAGATGCCAGCTCAGGGCTTAAACGAAGAGGAAAACCACCCCTCCATCCTCCTGCTTCCCTATCAGGTGTGTACCAATTGTGACTTCCAACTCTGGGTGCGTGAATTGTGTGATTCTTAAATTACACCGACTGAAGAGCCACGTGGGAAACAAGTGATTCTCCAAATGGGGTTTTTATGAGCCTTGTGTGGCCAAGCGAGCCTCGGGCCTGGGGGAAAGGAAGTGCACAGGGTTTGCTTCTGGGAGAGACCAGGCATGTCCAAGTCTTTTTTTTTTTTTTTAATTCAATTAGCTTGGGAGGGAGGGGGGTCACCAGCTGCATGGTTTGTGAGTCACTTGAATTTCGAGCTCTAAATTGCCTATTTTAGGCGGTGGATTTTTAAGTTTTGAGAGTTGCATGATTATTATGATTATTTATCTTCAAATCTGGCCCTGGAATAGACAGATTGGGGCTCAGAATTGGGAGGAGTCAGGCAGGCCTGAGGCTCAGAGATGGGCTCCAAGTCCAGCAGACCTGGGAACCAAGAAGAGGCCCTGGACCACCATCAGCGGATCAGTGGGACGGCCAGGCCAGAGCCAGCAGGGGCAGAGAGGCTGCAGTCTCTAGGCCCTCTGCGGGTGGAGGCAGAA
The DNA here is from genome assembly GCF_020826845.1 of Diceros bicornis minor. Lineage (NCBI taxonomy): Eukaryota > Metazoa > Chordata > Mammalia > Perissodactyla > Rhinocerotidae > Diceros > Diceros bicornis. The sequence goes on from NC_080744.1 coordinate 80,836,373, forward strand.
AACTGGGTTCTTTCCTCTCAAGTTTTCAGCATTAGATCTTTAAGTCTGTAAGTGAGGAGGTAATTTGAGGTATCTATGACCTAAATTTGGGGGATTAAAAGTGAAATTAATGCACAAAAAAGAGAGCGATATGTGCCGTGGGGATGGAGAAAAGACAGAAGGAAAAGTCTATAAACCATCCACTGATCTCACAGTGGCCTTGATGAGTCTGCCGTTGGCTCTGAAAGCTAACTGGGTCCTAGTCTGACCACAGGGAAAGATATTTAAATTGAAAAAGTTGGAGGAGCATGATAGCCGTAAATATCGACTGTGCTTTACCTGGTTTTATTAAATACACAGTGGTAGATTTGAGCTGAATATCCAGCACTTTCCGTGTGTGAGGCATTGTGATGAATCAGACAGAATCCTGTGCTCTTGGAACCTGATATGCGATTGATACAGTGCTCCCAGGGGAAGAGGGGCTGAGTCCCTGATCTGCGGCATTTGCCCAATGTCTGTGGCGTAAATATTCCCGCCAACCGGACGTCATCGAACTCGGAGTTGGGAAGAGAGGTGCAGTAGCACACAACACACGGCATTTCCACCATAGGAGCACCATAAAGATTGTAAACAGACATACATAAACTGAACCGTAAAAGAGAATAAATTAGTTAAGAAGTGATGAGTTTCATAGGTTTTGAGTACTACCTTTGTTTTGGGTACAATTTATTTAATTGTTGTTTATAATTTAATTTTTAATAAAAGCTGAGTTTAACAACCAGCTCACAAAATTTCCGAGAATTTCACGGCATTCTCTCATGATCAGGAATGAGCTTGGCTCCAGGCCGCTGCTGTCTAATGGGGCAGATAGGGAGTAAACAGTGAGGGTGTGGCTGACCAGGTCGAGGAAGGCCTCCCTGCTGTCAAGGACAGCCTGCCTCCACCCGCTGTCCTCACCCCCAAGGTGCCCAGAGACCGCAGCCTCCCTGCCCCTGCTGGCTCTGGCCTGGCCGTCCCACTGATCCACTGATAGTGGCCCAGGGCCACTTCCCAATTCCCAGGTCTGCTGGACTTGGAGCCAGTCTCTGAGCCTCAGACCTGCCTGGCTCTGCCCAATTCTGAGATGATCTGTCTTCAGATGGCACTGGGCATCCTCAGTGTAAAAGCCTGGCTAGTAAGGACAGAGCTTCACTCTATTTTGCTCTGTATGTACGTGCTTCTCTCTCTCCCTTCCCCTCTCTTCCCTCTCCCCTCCTCCCTTTCCCTGAACCTCCATCTCTCTTTCTCTCTCTAAGTCCAGGACAGTAAGCCAAGTCCCCACTGTGTGTGCTTCCTTACTAAAAATCATTTCTTGGGTGAAGGGGGTTAAAAAGTACAAACTCCCAGCTATAAAATAAATAGGTCAGGGGGATGTAACGTACAGCACAGAGACTAAAGTTAATAATACTGTACTGTATATTTGAAAATTGCTAAAAGAATAAATCTTAAAAGTTTTCATCATAGAAAAAAAATTTTGTAACTATGTATGGTGACAGATGTTAACTAGACTTATTATGGTGATCATTTTGCAATATATACAAATATCTAATCATTGTGTTATACACTTGAAATTAATATATGTCAATTATATCAAAAAAGTTATTTGTGTGAAGGGTCAAGTGGGGAGATTGGAAAATCTCATGAACGCTTGAAAAAGAGGGCAAAGAGGGGCTGGCCCCATGGCGTAGTCATTAAGTTCGTGCACCCAGCGTTCGCAGGTTCGGATCCCAGGTACGGACCTACTCACCACTCATCAAGCCATGCTGTGGTGGCATCCCATATACAAAATAGAGGAAGATGGGCGCAACTGTTAGCTCAGGGCTAATCTCCCTTAGTAAAAAGAGGAAGATTGGCAACGGATATTAGCTCAGAGCTAAACTTTCTCACCAAAAAAAAAAAAAGAGGGCAAAGATAGAAAGCAGGACCTCCAGCCTCTAAGCTGGAATCTGGAGTCCTTGGTTCCCTGGTCTAGTCCTTCTGCAGGAGGGTCATCTTACACTCAGGAAGAGGGAGGTGGCCACAGAGCCACTCTGTTCCTGGAGCAGCCAACCAGAGACAAATGGGGCCTGTGCTGCCTGAAGGAAGGCCACCCTTTGGCTGAGTTATTATCTCACATCTCTTCCTTGCCTGGTAACTGCTTCAGACAACTAACCTTGACCCAGGCCACCTTTGGTCTTGACCCATCCCAGTCCTCTGGGCCAGTGGGCAGAGGTATCAATGCAGCCTGCCCACGGAGGCAAGGATGAGGTGCTCACTCTTTACCCAAAGCCAGTTCCTTACGCTGATTGCACACCTGGGGGAGGGGCGGTGTTCAGTGTGGGAGAGACAGTCCTGCAGAAGACACATTCATCTTCAGAGACACAAGTCATGATGATAATGAAAATGCCTTTTACTTAATTTTATAGGACAAAATCTTGGGAAACTGGTCAAATAGTGGAAGGAAAAATGAAGGCGGAAAATTGGAAACCTATAATATTTTTTTATTGGGTAAATTTGACATGCAACATTGTATAAATGTAAGATGTACAGCATGTTACTTTGATATATTTACATATTGTAATATGATTGCTGTTGCAATGATATTTATCACATTACATACTGATGGTACAATATTACTGTCTATACTCAACACATTGTACATTTGATCTCTATGGCTGATTTAGTACTTGCTACAAGTTTGTGCCCTTAAACACCATCAATCTTAGCCCCCTACCTCCATCCCCTGGTAACCATCGTTTTACTCTCTGTTTTTGGTGTTTTCTTTTTTACAGGTTTGACTTTTTTAGATTCCACATATAAGTGCTATCATACAGTCCTTGTCTTTGTCTAACTTATCTTGCTTAGCATAGTGTGCTCAAGGTCCATCTACGTTGTCACAAACGGCAAGATATCTTCCTTTCTCGTGGCTGAATAATATTCCATTGTGTATATGTACCATATCTTTTGTATCCATTCATCTGTTGATGGTCATTTGGCTTGTTTCCATATCTTGGCTATTAAGTCATTGCAATTTGATTAATTTTGATTACTTTATAAAACATAAAGTAACTTGAAGGAAGCTTACTATGGATTGTCAAGTAGCCTCACTTAAAGGATTGTTTTAAAAAAAAATAATTAGGAATGATGTGCTATTTGCATATGAAGTGTTTGTAAGAAACCCAATCTGCCAAAGTGCTCAGAGAGCGGTGGGGGTGGGGGTGAGGAAGGGCCAAAAGGAAGATAGTTGTTAGTTACTGAAGTCAGGCCATCTTGAATCCACAGTCTCAACAGGTTTTTGACTCTATGTTTACGAATATAAAACTATTAGCCAAAAGTGTTTCAATATTGATTTTTTAGAAAAGAAAATATTTTCTAGAGTTAATTCTATCATAGTAATTTCATTTCATAATTATTTTCCCATGAAGGAGAAGGTCCCAAGTTAAAAATTCTGGGGAAGCCTCTGATTGGTCCAGCCAGTGTTCCGAGTCCATTCCTGACCTGGTCACCTGTGGCCAATGGAAAGAGGTGCAATGATTTCCCATCAGTCATGGAGGCTGAGGCAGAATCAGTAAGTACATGGAAACCCTGTTCAAGCCTCAAAGAGTTTAGAATGGGGCTCCTGTTGTGGGCCGATGAAAAATAGCTGCTCATTAGTGCCTCGGTTGCTTTTCACAAATTCCAAATTATTGCAATTCAATTAAAGGGACTTCCCCAAAACTCAAGAACTTCATAGACAGGCGTGGCTCAGCATGGTGACGTCCCAGAGGACTGAGGAGGCACAGTGGCATCAGAGAAGATCCCCGGTCCCATGAGCCAGGCAAGCTGGCCAGGAATCAGGTGTTCCTGAGCCCTCCGTTCCGCAGGACTGGTTGGGCACAGTCAGAGTTGTGCGTGGCCCTGCGCTTCCCCGAGGACAAAAGCTGTGGCCCTGGTGGGACAGGCAGGCTCTCCTGATGTTTGGTCACTTGGTCTGATTTTCTCATCATTCCGAGTGTAGCAGGCACATGCAGGAAGCCAGGGGCCCTTACTGGCTCCTGTCCCCGCTCTCGGTGGACTGTGTCAGGGGCGATAATGAGGGCTTCTCTCCTCTGGGCTTTTGCAAAGTCCCAGCACCCTGCCAGGGGCTTTTTGAGCATGACCAATCCTCAGGAAACCCTGCCAGGGCATATTTCTTACCTGCTCTGTGCCTCGGTTTCCTCTTCTGTAAAATGGAAGTGTCCTGAGATCCACCTCACAGGACTCTTGTGAGAATTAATGTAAACCCTTAGAGCAAGTTCCTGGCACCAAGTGAGAGTGACACACAAGCTCTCAGGAGCTGGGATTGGCACTCAGGCTCACCTGGCTCCTCACTTATGGGATTGCCACCCATCACTCTCTCTTGAGGTCTGGGTAACCCACGGAAGGACTTGATCCTCGAGGAGGCCGGGTTCCTCCAAGGAGGCCTCCTGCATGCAGCAGAACTGGGTGGGTCGTTCTGGCAGCCCCTGGGAGGGCAGGACTTGTGGGGGCGGTCACGGGTCTGGGCAGCTGCCGGCCATCCCGGGAGGGCAGTGCTGTAATGGACTTGGCCAGGCGGCCCGGGCTGAAATGCTGATCTAATGCCTGCAGGCTGGACTCATCTGGGCCATAACAACCAACAGCCACAACAAAGCAAAAGACATCAGAAAGCGGCTGAATCCCCTTACAACCCACATTCCTGCATCTGGGTGGTGGATGACTGGCCACACTGGTGGGTGAGGCTGGGAGCTCAGTAAGATGGGAGCACAGAGGCCCTCCTCTGTGGGCTTCTTATGGGCTGGGCCTTCCCCAAGGTGAAGAGAGGACCCTCAGGAAGCAGCGTCCTGGGCATTTGCAAAGACAGAAGGGCTCCAAAACCTCAGCCCTGTTAAGCCCTCAGGCTGGGCGGTGAGTGCACTAGCTCCTGTCCTGTGGACACAGATCTCTGTGCAGGTCCCTGAGGACATTGAGGACGTCCCCCTCCTCCCTTAGCCACCAGGTTCCTGCAGCCCTTCCCCCCGTACCTGTAAGGAACCTTAGCCTTACCACGTTGACCTCACCGCCATGAGGGAGGGAGGCTCAGGGAGGGCCTCATGCACATGGGCTGCCCCTCCACTGTCACACGCCTTCAAGGTGGCTCTAATTATCCTTGTTTTATAGAAAACTAAAGATCAGAGAAGCCTGAGGGGCTGGTCCACATGCACCCAGGGTTCAAAGGCAGGTCAGCTGGCATCTAAGGCCTACATCAGAACTCCAGAGACCCCACCACCATGGGACCAACCCCTTTCTGTGCCTCATCTTCAGATGAGAGAGAGGGAGGGGGAGAGGGAGACTGGGCCTGGGCCTCTGACTGGTTCAGCCTGTGTCAGTTGGTGGGGCCCTGGGGTGTGCAGGGCGGCCTTCCCTCCTGGATGGAAGGGGTGGTGGGCAAGGGCGTCAGGAGCCCACGCCTACCTCCAGGTCTCCAGGGCTTACGGGCCTTGGTGAGCTTAGAGCCCCCACTGCTCTGAAGGACGATTAATTTCCTTCTGGGCTGCCCTGCAGGAGGATTAATTTCCTTCCGGGCTGCCCTGCGAGCTCCCTCATCCCCAACCAGCTCAGGTGGCTCTGATGGCGAAGAGTAGAGACTTCTTCAGGCTGCCTTACAAAAGGAGCTTTGGTGCCCTCCCTACCCGATGTCCAGGGCTGGGGTAGGAGCCGGAGGAGCCCGGCTATTCTCTCCCAGGCCATGGGTGCTTCCCCTCCTTACTCGGTGATCACTGCCTTCTCGCTTCAGTCAACAGACAAATGAAGGAAACACAGAGGAGTGAAAGAGGGAAGATGGGAGAGGGACGGATGGAGGAGAGAGGAGGAGGGAGGGGGAGCAAGCCCATCTGGTTCCTGGTTTCCTGGTCCCTCTTCTCATTAGTTGAGAGACTTTGGCCAAGACACTTAGCCCCTCTGAGCCTCGGTCTCCTCAGCTGCAAAACCAGGTAACAGGCCTCCCTCAGGGATGTTCTGGGGAACAGGGGGTAGGCAGCTCTCTCCCTCCCTGGTCCTTAGGGCAGGGCAAGACCAGGCGGTCCTGTGGCCCTAGGAGAGCAGCGGCTGCTGCCTGCTTGCAGCACCCTCCCAGCCTGGCTCCCTTCCCCGGGGGTAGTGCGGAGGCTGATCACTCCCTGTCAGACCTCAGGCTCCTCTCTGCAGGGTCAGCTGTGGGGAGGTTAGAGGGTGGGGCCCTGCCCACTGCCCAGCCCTGCACTCACCTCAGAGAACAGTCCACAGTTGCTTGTAGGTGGGGAAAGTGGCAGTGGCATCTGGGCCAGTGCCTGTGGCCTCCTGGCCTGGCCTGCCCTGTGCTGCCTGGGCTCAGGGGGGCTACAGGCTGGCGCCAGACCAACGCCTCCTGGACCAGGAACACCCAGACTTCACTTGATCTTCTTAATTTCCATAATCCTCTTAATTCGCTGATATCACATGTCCCCCTAAATCAGTCGGGTTCTCTCTTGACTTCTCCATCACTGTCTCCCCGTGTGTCTCTGTCTTTGTCTCATTTTTCCTTTCCCTGTTTCCCTTGGTGCCACCACTCCTCTCTCTCTCTCTCCTCCTCCCTCCCTCCTTCTGTCTCTGACTCTGTCTCTCTGCTTCCCTGCCTCCCTCCCTCTTTCTCTCTTTCTCACCTCCCCACACCTCTCTCTCTCCCACACACACCTCTCTCTCTCTCTGTCTCTCTCTGGACCTGTGTCTCAGCCCACCCCCTCCTCCCCCCGCCCCCCGCCTCACACTCCGGTCCCCTCCCCCCTTGTCTCTCGGGGACAGCTGTGAAGAATTAGGAGCTCAACAGTGAGCACCAGTCCCTAGTGGCACAGGATGATTTATGTCTCCGTGGGAGATCAGCCAGGTTTTCTTAATTATTTCACCCAATAGCACATGTCCTGGGGCTCTTGGGGGCCTTCTCTTCTTTCAAAGTCTTGACTCTCACCTGAGTTGGACAGTTTGTTTTATTTTTAGAACAGCTCGGGGCCCCAGAGTCAGTCACAGCCCCGCCTGCTCCTTCCAGAAAGCAAGAGCATCTGCAGCGCCTGGGAACCACCACCCAGGCCTCACCCCACACCTCCCCCCAATGAGTCCTCCCAGGGTTCCCTCTCCCCATGCAGCCCTAGACCCCCAGATGAAGGGGCCAGTTGGGAGGGACTGGGTCAAAGATGACACTCCTGCAATGCTCGAGGCCCCAATCCTGACTATGGAGCACATGGATAACAGCTGTCCTCTGCCCAGCCTCCCGGTGGCGCTTTCCCATTTAAGCCAACTGCCCTGGGTGTTGCCATCACACAGACGCGAGCTGCCACTGTCACCTTGGGCAGCTGCCCCCCCTCACTGGGCCTCTGCCTTCTTGTACAATGGGGGTGACAAAGGTGTCTGCCTCATGAGATCAGTGCTGTGGCTAGAAGAACTCCCTGGGCGCTGAGCACATGCCAGGCACGGTGTGAAGCCCTCCCCGTGGATGATCTCTTTTTTCCTCTCAATGACCATGGGAGGAAGTATTTGTACGTCCACTTTATGGCAAGAAAGACTGAGGTTTAGAGAAGTCAAATTGTTTTCCTAGGGCCTCAAATTGTTTTCCTGGTGTAATGGAACCTAAACCCCAGCAAGGCTGTTTTTTCCCTTTTCCACACACAGGAAACCCCTGATGTCTTCCACCCCTGTGCCCCTCATGATATTTTCCACCGTGGATGTGTGCCCACACGGCTCCCAGCACACACAGGCGGAGGGAGCTGGATGCCCTGGCAGTTCTGCCGGTGGTTAAAGTAGGGGGAGCTCACATTTCAGCTCTTTCTGGCTTGGAAAAGGCCATTGGAAAAAACAACCCTCCCTACCCCCCAGCAATGTGTGTTCAGAGCTTGTCAGTCCTGGCAGGCCTGGGAGCCTCTGGGAGGCAATGGGGGGACCCTGGGCAGTGGGCAGCCACTGGGCTGTGGAACGTGTGCAGTCCATCCTCTCTCGGTTCAAGCCCCTTGCACTGCAGGGTCCAGAGGACCTTGGGGTTTGAGGCTGGGTGAGCACAGGGACCCCTGGATTGGCAATGTGTCCTACACACAGTGTGGCATTGACAAATGTTAGTAGAAGTGCAGAAGAGTGCGGCCAGAGGCTGCACAAAAAAGAATAGATTCTCTCAACCCACAACCCCCTGATTGGAGGCCGTAGGCAAGTGGAAGGGCTCCATGCTATGGAACAACCTCAGGAAAGCTCCATTCTTTACACTGGCCAAAAGGAGTGTGTAAAGAATGGAGATGAGGAAAAGGTGCTAAATTAGCCAGAACTTGTAAGGTTCAAATAAGAGAAACACAAGGCAAACTGTCTTAAGCAAAAAAGGAAACACATCGAAGAATGTAATTAAAAAGTTCAAACTGTAGCTTCAGGCATAGCTGGATCCAGGTACTCTAATGCTGCCATCAAGGAGCTGTCACTCTCTTGCTCAGCTTTCTTTGGCTTGGCTTCACTCTCAGGCAGACGCATCCAAGGAACAGCCTTCCAGCAGCTCCGGGGCTACATCATGGGCTGCAAACAAGTCTTGAGGCTGCTGCCTATTGGCCTGAATTGGTCCATGTGTTCATCCAACCAGTCATGACAACCAAGGGGTACACTGGGATGATCGCTTTGTCCTCGGTCACAAGCTTCCTCTGGAGTGGAGGAGGCTGTGCTGGGCCACCAAACCACTTGATGGAGTATAGTGGGGGGGGGGGGGAGCGGTGGGGGTTGGCATCCCAGGAAAAGCAGGGAGCTATTATCAGGAAAGGGAGTAAGAAGAGGGCTAAGTCCACTTTGACCAGGGCACTTCACCCCGCCCGTGCCTCCATTTCCTCCTCAGCAAGACCAAAGGGGCTCCACGTCTAAGCACCCCCAGCTGGAGGTCCTGGCATCAGCGGAGCACTTCCCTGGGCCAGATGTGAGTCATGGGGAGTTGGGGTGATAGAAGGACTTGAGCCAAGTGCTCCAGACCCTCCACCCTTCACTTCAAGTTCAGTGACCAAGACAGAAAACACCTCGAAATAAAGACCAAGGCCCTGTCGCGGGCTGCAGGGGGCCTTGCCTCTCTCCACACCTCCATCTTGCTGCCTCGGCCTCACTTGCCGGCTGTTGGCTCCTCCTTCTTGCCCAGGGGCCTTTAACCGGGCTGGTCCCTCTGCCTGGAGGCTATTCCATCTCCGGGCACCTCATCCAGTCCTGCTCATCCTTTAGACCTCAGCCCAAAAGCACTTCCTCCAGCAGCCATCTGTACTGCTCCAGGCCGGCCGCAGGCCTGCCACGCACTCGCAGAGGGCCCTGCGCTGCTCGCGGCCTGGGACGCAGCCTCGTCACTGCAAAGGTAAGTGAGATGACTCGTTCCTATTCTGTCCCTTGCTGGAGCAGAGCCGGTCCTCTTGTCCTCCAGGAAGCGGAGGGAAGGGTCTGCCCACTGAAGCAGTGGAGAATGAGGAGATGCGGGGCAGGCCATTCTCCTTTCCGGTCACTCCTCTTTGCCCCGCTGCTCTTCCTCCCTTCGAGCCTGACCGCAAGGCTGAGGCTGACTGTCCGTGGGAAGGAGGACCCGGAAGCATCTACTGAGGCCTAGGAGGGCAAGCCCCGGCTGGGCAGTGCAAATTCCACTCTTGGAGGCACGTGCAGAGCAATAGCTTTAAGAAAGCAAAGGCGCGGCACTGCCCGAGGATGTCCCAGAGTATAGGGTTTACCCCGGAAAAGGAAGGAGGAGCGTGGGATGGCATCACAGGAGGTTCCCGCTGGCTGAGAGGCCTCAGGAACATCCCTGCCCTGTGGGATGACTCACCTATTCTCCAGAGCTCAGGAAGAGACATCCCCAGGGGTTGAGGGGTGCCAGGTCAGGGGCACTGTGCCCTGCCTTCCATCTGGGACTCTGGGGGTGACAGCCTTCCTCAGTGGCCTGGCTGATGTGAGGAGACCCCTCTGGTGGCCATATACAGAGACATAGTGGTGGAGGAGGTTGGGACACACATGAGGTGGCAGCACCTGCCCTCTTGAGAGCCAGAGCAGACCTGGGGGCATCCGCAGCCTTCCTGGGGCTCTCAGGAGGGGTGTGGAGGTAGCTAAGAGCTCGGCAGCAAGGACATAGGCCTGGCCCTTCTGAGGGGTCAATGACAGCCCAGGCCCAGAGAGGTAGAGGAAGGTGTCACATTTCAAAGAGGATGTGTGGAGGGAGGCTGGCAGGCCGCCCAGATGACCCCTGTCTCATGTCGGGATGATCCAGAAGCGCCCACCAGCATTAAACCTCTCCAGGGAGAAGGAGAGACTCCAGAAATCCTAGGACAGGTCACCAGTCACAAGTCAGGGAATCCCAAGCACTGGGGCCTTCATTCTGTCCCACTGGTCCACGAGTCAGTCCTCTGCCAAAACCATTACTGTTGCTCTGTAGTGAGCCTTAACATCGGGCAGGTGATGCCTCCCACCCCAGTCTCCTTTGTCAAGATGGTTTTCTAGAGTCCTTCCCTTTCCATGTGAATTTTAGAATTGGCTTTTCTGTGTCTGCAAAAACCTCGCTGAGATTTTGATAGGAATTGCATTAACACTGTTATAAATTTGGGTGAAATTGGCATCTTGACTATGCTGAGTCTTTCAATCCATGAGCACAGGATGTTTCTCCATTTATTTAGATCTTCTTTAATTTCTTTGATCAGCACTTTGTAATTTTCATCGTACAGATCTTTCTTTTATTATTTTTTATATCCAAAAAAGACGCACACAGAGCTTTCTAGAGTGACTGTGGCTTTCTTCTTTGTCCTTTTTCTTGCTCTCTTGCTGAAGTCAGCATCCCATCCCACCAAGGACATCTCATTGAGCCCCCAGTCAACATGATCCTGGCCAAGCTGTCACCACGTACAGACTTAAATACCTCTAGGAGCAAGAAACACATTCTGCCGAGGCAGCTGGTCCTCTGATTGTGCCCACTGGAAAGGTCTTACACACACACCAGATGTCTGCGCTCGGTGGCCCTGGTTCTACCCCCATATAGAGCTACTCACCACAGTTCTAATCCCTGATCATTTCTCTGCTTTGCAAACCTGCCCTCTCTTCCGTAAGCCTCAAATCAGAGGACTCTCCTGGATGCCTAGTGCCCTGCCCTGTGCCCTCAACTGCCACATCAGACCCTGGCACTGTCTGTCTGTCTGCCTCTGTCTCTCTCTCTCACTCACACACACACACACACACACACACACACACACATCCCTCTTCCTCTCTTCTTCCTTCATCTGATCACCCCTTGGTCTTTTTCTCTTCATCTCCGAGCCTGTCTCTCATCTGTAGCTACCTGCTCATGGGTGACCACTGAGGTTTGACCCACATCTGGCCAAGGACAAAGCCCCAAGCGTCCCAAGCAAACCCTGAGATGAATGGAAACAGACTCCAACTGCTCTTCTCTTCCAAGCTATCATGACAAAGGTAGGGGTGAGCAGGGTAAGTTCCACACATAGCAATCTCAACCTGGGTCCTAGCTTATCTTGGCAGGCTGTGGTAATGAGACCAGGCTCTGTGGGACAGCAGGGTCACTGAGGCTACCCTGACCAGCAGATTTGGCCAAATTTTGGACCCTGTAGATGACAACACCACCTATGTCAAGAAGACGCCGCCTATGGAAGAAGCAGCAAAGTCTGTGGAGGCTTTGTGGCCTCGCTGCCCCATCCGAGAGGCCCTGGGCAACACACTTGCCCTTCTGAGTCTCTGCTTCCTCCTCACTAAACAGGGTGCTAATCCCTACCTCCCAGAGAGCGGGTGAGTGCTGTGGAGATGGGATCTAGCGCTGAGCACCACGCCTGGGACATGGTCATGGTGGCTGTGACCACGATCGTCATTAGCGTTTTGGAGAGAGGCCACCCAGCTCTGTGGCTGCCTGCCTCTCTGAACTTTCTCATTTATGTGGCTCCCTGAAGAATGGCCTGTGGTCTCTTCCTAAAACAAGAACAGCACCAGGTCTATTTGCCTTGCGTCTCACCAAAGTGCTGACTCTGTCAATCCAATACAGCCAGACCTCTGGGCTGAGAGAAGAGTGATGGAGAATAGCCCAGGGTGGGCAGGGGCACCTGTCTTCTTGTGCTGCTGCCCTGGGACCTCCAATGCCCATCTGCACCTCTGGTCCTTTGGAGACCCAAGGCCAGGCTTGAGTGCTCCACAAAGGGAGGCCTCACCTTCGGCCCAGAGAGAGGATTCAGATGATAACCAGCAAGATTCTAGAGCTGCCCTGTCTGACATAGGAGCCGCCAGCCACAGGAGGCTCCTGAGCCCTTGAAATGTGGCTAGTCCTGACTAAGATGTGCTGAAAGTGTAAAATCCACACTGGATTTCAAAGACCTAGTACAAAAAAAGAGAGTATAAATATCTCATTAATCATTTTTTTTATATTGATGATATGTTGAATGATAATACTTTAGACATTGGATTAAATTCTATTATTAAAATTAATTTTACTTGTTTCTTTTTACTTTTTAAAATTTGGCTACTAGAAGATTTGAAATGAGATATGTGGTTTGTATTTGTGGCTCATAGTGCATTTGTACTGGATAGCATCTCTCTAGTCAGTCTGCCCAATATGATATGGCTTGCTTTAGGGGCCAGGGCCCTCCTATTTCCTTGGTCCTCACCATCTTAGCCCCCTCCACCCTAGTATACATACAATAAACCCAGAATCATGAGAAGGCTTCTGGGTCCACGCATCTTTGGATTCCCACCACCCAGAACCATCTTCTACCCAGTACCTCAAGCATTAATAGCACTTTTGTGTAACTCAGAAAAAGATGTCCCTTATTCAAGATACTTTACTGATGTCCTCCAGAAAACTAGCACAAGAAACATGCAAATCCATGGCATCCACCATAAGAATGGTGCCCCTTGCATAGAGCACCCTTGTGCAGTGTGCAACCTTTTTGGCCATATGTAGCAGCCCTGCCAGTATCTGTCTGCTTGACATGTATTAGTTGGAGGAATTAATGAGGAAGAGAGAGAGTAGCCCCCCACCCACACCTTGATTTTTCCAGGCTGAGGCTCCATCTCTTCTCCAACAATTAACACTGAAAAAGACTGGTCCCATCTCAGGACTCTGGCCTCAGCCTCATTGTTGTCCATGTGAAGCCACGTCAGGGTAAAGCCATGGCCCCAACATTTATCCAGAAGGTTCACAGAGCCAAGGGCAGAAGGTAACCTCCTACCAATGCTTCAAGACCCAGCCTAAAGGTCCCCTCTGTGAAGAATATCCCCCTCTGAGCTGTTGGTGTCACAGAGGTCCCCAGGGAAGGGGCACTTGGTGAGTGTAAACTTGAGTTGTTACCACCTTGGTTAGGGAACCGTTGCTTTGTTGAGGGATGGGTGCTGGTACCGACTGGTGTAGGGTTCTGGCATGCTTTTATCAAGGAGCGCTGACATGCATCTGCTTAAAATCATTTAAGTTTATCATCTCGCCTGACTCACAGGGCAGCGTACACAGAAAAGGGGAGGATGAGGTAAGCAGGGAGGGATGGGAGTATCACCTCATGACTTTTCATCTCTGTTTTCACCCCCAAATGCCCTATTTGCTCTCAAGGAGTCTTATAGATTGGTTATATAAACACACAGACATTTATTTACCTGTGTCAAGATTACACTGCGTAGGTTCTCACAAATGTTAAGTATAGATTTTACTTATAATATTTTTTATTGATGTCTAACATTTATGATTACCCCTCAGTTTGACACTTTTCCATTACGTGGACATTTATCTGCAGTTCCCCCAAAAATGTAAAAGATTTGTTTGTTTTTTCTTTTATTTTAAAAATATTTTATTTTTTCCCAAATGTGAGTTTGATTGATTCTGGAGAGAAATAGGAAGTGAGTTAGGGGCCAAGCCAAAAGGATGAAAACAATTCGCAGCCCAGTTTTCCAGAACTCCTTGTGGTTCCTTAACTAAATGGATGTTTTGTGGACAGTTAGGTTACTTTGTACAATACACAATTTTTTTCATTTCTTTTTAGCCACTTAATGTGGTATCATAAAAGGAAGATCAACTTCTTAATGAAAAAAAGCTGAGATGGGAGAGGGAGGCGAGCACATCAGGAGAACTTCCAGGCTTACATAAGTAACATTCCTGCTGCATAAACATCTTGGCAAATCCGCAGACTAAATCCCCATCCCACACTGCTGGCCCAAACCAAACGCTGTATAATATTAAAAGAAAAAATCCTGTTGATGGTAACATTTTTCTGTCCAGAAACAAGTCATTAGTTTGGACAAAGGAATCCAAATGCATCTGCTTAGTTCCCCAAAGTTCTAGTGGAAAATATTATCTAGAGAAAAAGTAAGTGAGGAGTAAGAGTGCAGGATTGTGATTTCTTAAAAATGAAGCAGAGAAATGGCACTTAAAGTCTCATAACATTCCTCTCAGCACAAAATTGCAAACCCCACACCAAATGAAATCATCCTAATTTGGCAAGTGCCAACCAGAAAGTCCAAAAAAAATAATTTTTAATTAATTATTAATTCTATTGGAGATTTTAACCAAAATTGAGCCTGTACGTTTTTATTTAACTCCTGTATTGACATGAAATTGAAATATGCAACTGGGGGCTTTGGGACCCCAACTCTTCTGTGATATGTACACACCAATATGTTCATACAAATTTTTCTTCCCAAAGAAAGAAAGGTCTTAGAGAACACTATCTGTCTCATAACATATCATGAATGACATTCTAATTCCAAGAAGATTTAATGCAAGTCGTGAGGAAGAACTATTTCTTCTTTCTAAGTGCTTGAAGCATAAAAACAAAGTAATATACCAATAAAACCAGTATCTATATTTCCTGAGCTACGAAGAATATTTTCACTTCTTTCTTCTATTCCTGCAGGTCATAACCCACTAGAAGTGCCCCCTTTTCTTCAAAAAGTCTGAAAAGATTAATAATCATGGAAGTAATAGAGAAAGTAGTTAGACGCCCCTCCCCCATAGCACCCCAAAAGAGCATCAAGCCCGAATGGTTTCCCAGGGGAATTCTAGCAAACCTTTAAAAGTCAGATAATCTCAGTGCTACTTAAACTACTCTACAGCATAGAAAGAGAAAGAAAACTTCCAATTTATGAAGCCAAGAATATTATCAATTTGAAAATCTGATGAAGATTTTATAAAAAATTAAAACTATAGACCAATCTCATTTATTAATATTGATATGAAAATGTTTCTTCATTTCATTTCATTCTATTTGCCAAGAAAAATTTAGGCAAATAGAATCCAACAACATATTAAAGATAATACATTATGAGCGAATAGTGTTTATTCCAGGAATGGTAGTGTGGTCCAAGATAGGAAATCCAGTAATATAATTCATCATGTTAATAGAGCTAAGGATAAAAATCATATGATAGTCTCCAAAGATGCAGAAAAGACATTTGAAAAATGCAGCACACATCCATGCTAAAAATACCTTCCTATTGAAATCAGGACCAAGACAAAGATGCCCATGATCACCGTACTATATAAAGTTGTGTTATAAAGAAGTATTAGGCAAAGCAATGAAACAAGGAAATAATTAGAAGCAGAAGAATGTGAAAAGAAACAATAACAAAAAAAAGATATCTTTTTGTAGATGATAGGATAACCCAAAAGAATCAATGGAAAACTAACGCAAACAATAACAGAATTTGGTAAAGTAGCAAGTTGTAAAATCAATAAGCAAGATTAATGGCCTACATGTCTATAAACAAAAGCCATGTGGAAGAACAATGAAAGAGAAGATCTCATTCATGATAGGGAGAAAAAGAAGACTGTGGGTATAAACTTAATGAGAAACGTCCAAATCTAAATTATTCAAGGAAAATATGAAACTTTTGTGAAAGAAACAAAAGTATACTGGAAGAATGGAGAGATATACCATGTTCATAGATAGGAAGACTGAACATCAAAAAGTTACCAATTCACCCTAAAATAATTTATGAATTTAACATGATCCCAATTTTTTTTTTTTTATGGAGCTAAACAAGTTGATTCAAAAGTTCAGCTGAAGAGCAAATAAGAATAAATAACCAGGAAAACTTTGAAAAGTTTGAAAAAGCAATGTGGAGAAACTAGCCTTACCAAGTAGTAAAACATATTACAAAGTTTTTACATTTAAAAAAAAAAAGGAGGCCGACCCGGTGGCGTAGCGGTTAAGTGTGCGCGCTCTCCTGCGGCGGCCCGGGGTTCAGATCCTGGGTGCACACCAACACACTGCTTGTCAAGCCATGCTGTGGCAGCATCCCATATAAAGTAGAGGAAGATGGGCACAGATGTTAGCCCAGGGCCAGTCTTCCTCAGCAAAAAGAGGAAGATTGGCAACAGATGTTAGCTCAGGGCTGATCTTCCTTGCAAAAAAAAAACCAAGAAAACAAAACAAAACAAAACAAAAAAAACAGTGTAGAATTAGTACATAGATAGACTGATAGAACAGATTCAAAAATCCAAAAATAGGCTCAATTGCTTCTAGAAATTTAGTATATACTAAAGGAGGCATCTCAAAAGATAGACTTTTAAAATAAGTGGTGTTGTGATAACTGCATAGTCATAGGGAAAAAGAGAAAATTGGATCTGTTTTTCACCCTATATACCAAGATACATTCCAAACAGCTCAGAGATTAAATGGAATATTTAACTATTTTGAATAATAATGGAATAAATCATATAAAATATAGGAAAAAAATGGATGAATTCCTGGAAATTCAAGGAACAGGGAAAACTTTCCCAAACTATGGCTTGAAATCCAAAAGCAATAAGAGAAAGTCTAATAAAACAGACTGCATATAAATAAAAGAAAATTTTCACATGGCAAAAACAGAACAAACAAAAACACCATAAATAAGGGAAAAAAGGCAAATGACAAACTATGAGAAAGAGATTCTAAAAAGAGAGAAGAAAAAGGCCAACAAACTCATATAAAAATGCACAAGAGCTATGAACAGGTAGCTCAGAAAAGAAATGCAAATGGCCCTCGCACACGTACAATGCTCAACCTTCTTCATATTAAGAAAAATGTAAATGAAAACTATACTGAGTATCATTTCTTACCTATTAGTGGACAAGAATCCAAAAGTTTTATGACAAACATTGCTGATGGGAGTAAAAAAAGTGCTACAACCAATGGAAAGAAATTCAGAAACATTAGCAAAATCACATAAGCATTTGACACAGAAATCTCTCCCCTAGAAATCTATCCTAAAAATATATTGTCAAAATATTAAAAAATATATGCACAAGGCTATTCATAGCAAAATACAGGAAATAACCCAAATGTCCATCAATAGGAATGTATAAAATAAGTATATAAACTATAGTACTTCTATTCAATAGAGTACTATGCAGGTATTAAGAGAAATGAGGAATATTTCTATTCCTTGTATGTAGGAATGTAGGAATATCTCTACATTGCTAGAGACAAGCTCCAGAATATATTGTTATATGAAGGAAAAATATCAAAGAACAGATTTTTCCTTTCTTTCTTTCTTTTTTTTTTTTTGCTGAGGAAGACTGGCCCTGGGCTAACATCCGTGTCCATCTTCCTCCACTTTATATGGGATGCCGCCACAGCATGGCTTGCCAAGTGGTGCATCGGTGCACTCCCAGGATCCAAACCGGTGAACCCTGGGCCACCGCAGCGGAGTGCGTGCACCTAACTGCTTGCACCACTGGGCTGGCCCCCAAGAATAGATTTTTAAAACTAGAATATATATATGGTTACCTACTGGAGAAGGAGGAGACACGGTGGAAAGGACAGGGATGGAAACCAGACTCCTCTGAATGTACCTTGTTTTTGAGATTTGACTTTGAAGCCATGTAAATGTTTTACACAAACATAAAATAAAATGAAAGGAACATTTACGAAGTAATTTATAAAAATAGAACAGCAAATTGGAACAAATAAATCTGTGTGTTGAACTGGTGGCCTATTCATACAAAGGGGTATAACTGCAAATGGTTTTAAAATACAGTAATTTGATTGAAAATTTCTTTTGGGATATACCCCAAGGACGAAAAGTAACTATAAGGAAATCTTAACTGTTACTAAGCATGATGTTATAAATAATTTTGGAACTGATATTCTGAAGCTAATATGTATAGTCATGCGGCACATAACATTTTGCTCAACGACGGACCACAAATATGACAGTGGTCCCAAAAGATTAGTAGTATATAGCCCAGCTGTGTATTAGGCTATACCATCTAGGTTTGTGTAAGTACACTCTATGATGTTTGCACAACAACAAAATCACCTAATAACGCATTTCTCAGAATGTATCCTCATCATTAAGTGATGCATGACTATATTTGGATGAAGCAAATAAGTAATCATACTAATGTTGTTAAGAATCAAGATTTAATGTAAAATCTTTGTAATTCCAAATCTGAATTTGAAAATATCAGCATAAACTCATAATGTGTTTTCATTAGGGAAAAAAAAAAGTATTTCCTAGCTCTGTTCACTAGCAAAGGCCCAGAAACAATGACCAACCAAGGAGCAATGAACACCACTAATGCCTAGATTTTGGTCACTAAATTCCATTTCCCACCAAAAGGAACAAGGCTCCTTGAAGAAATAGCTGAATCCTGATCTGGTACAGGAAACGTACAAGAGGAACCTGGAACATCTTGTCAAGCCTGAGAACAAGGCAGTGATCATGAACTACTAGGGTTGGGTGAAAAGGACTCAGGAGCCACTTGAAAAGGATCCCACTGACCAAAGATAGCACAAATTGAGCATCAAGAAGAATAGTGGTTACGATGGATTGAAGTAGATCAAACATGTTTAATTCATGAATTCATAATGATAAGCAAACAAAGAAAACAAGACAAAACTCCAAATTTATTTTACCTTTGTAAGCGAACAGAATGCCAATTCATTATTCTGAAACTAATAAACAAGGGGAAAGAATCAATTTATCAATTTATCCTGTGTGTCCTATATGAACTGTACCTCAGCGTAACCAAGTCGTCGATGAAAGGAAGTTTTTCTTTGTAGAAGTATTCCAGCTAATAAATGAAGAAGGAATGATAGAAGTAGAAGATTACCAATTTGCAACTTCTGATGATCATCAATGTCTGATAAAATCATTAGGTGAAAAGCTGACGGGGAATTTTATAACGGATGGATCAGGCTAACAACATCTGAAACCAGTGATCAATTTTAATAGCATAGAAAGAGAGAACCAGACATTATGTGTCTCCTGGTAAAAGTACACACCACCACTCATGAAGTATTCTTGCCAAAAAAAGCCAATCAGTTTATAATCAAGTCATCGGACCTACCATTTTACAAGAAAGACTGCAGTTGGAAGTGCATGTTAAATGACACCATGAAGATTCAATCCGCAAAATATAAAATTGGACAAACTCTATAGGGTGAACAACTTAGATCTTCAACAGATAAATTAAGGGAGAGGAGAAGTTTATAGATTAAAAAAGGCTTGGGAGACTCATGAACCAATACAATGTGTGGACTTTATTTGGATCCTAATTCCAACAAACCAACCATAAAAATGAATTATGAAATAGTGGAGGAAATAAGAACACTGATAATATTAAGACTTTATTGTCAAAATTTTTAGGTTTGATAATAGTAGTGTGGTTATTTTTTTTTTTAAGTATTATCTTTCAGATATACATACTGAAGTATTTACAGATTAAAGGACCTGATCTCTGGGATTTGCTTCAAAAGAATCCACTTAGGGGAAAGGAGAGATGAAACAAGATTGGCAATGAGCTGATGATCACTGAGGCTCAGTGATGGGTATTCATTATATCTTGTATGTGTATTTGAGTATGTTCAAATTTTTTCTAACAAAATAAAGTTGTTCTTTATGTCTAAGCAGCCCCCAGGTATCTGTTGGGAAGTCAGTCCCCATCTGTTGATAGCACTGGTTACGGCCTACAGAGAGCACTCAGCCATCTGGTCACCTGCCCTACATCCTTTATGCCAGACTCTCATGGTCAGGACTTCCAAAAATAGAAAGAGCATCAATGGTTCACATATAAGTGGGGATGATATAGTTGGTGATGAGGACTCAAGTAGCTAAAGTCCTAGGTAGGATAGGGGGTGGAATTTAAAAGTAACCATAATAAAAATTCTTTTGAATAATGAGAGGAAAATTTTTATGTAGCTTTCAATCTGAAAGTCATTATTTTTCTACCAAAAATTATAGCACACATGCACACCTAACTTCATTACTCCATTTATAAAGTGCCGTGATGCACTCAAAGATGAATCCAAAATCACCCACAAGTTGCTATATCAGTTATCTTTTCAGACTACTACCTTAGGTTACGGCTGGCATTGAATAAATCTGTACAGTGTTTTATATATTAGAGAGTTAGAGCTATAGAAACAAGACTGATCCAACCTAAAGTATGAACTTTGAAGGAGGCCGAGGATGAAAGACTCTGGTGCATAGAGTGGACTCAATAGGTATTTGACTGCATGTTAGAAAAGCAACACTGATGTCTACCTTACTCGGTCATACTTAGAGATAGAGACTATGCAAATCAGATGCAAGCCACAAAAGTAGACACTCAATAGATAGTAACCATAAGAGAGAGACTAGCTGTGGGGCAAAGGAGACACTCATGACCAAGAACCACCAGCCAAAGAGAACTGGACAGGCTCTTGGCTAACAACCTCACTGATGTCCTATTGAGAAGGAGTGGGAACTCAATATACCATTTAAATGTTGGTTGTTGTGTGTACATATTCAATTGTTTAGTTTATTCCATAGGGTATGATCATTGTCTTTATTAAATCCTAAGCAAGAAAGCACATCAGGGATTGTTCCAGAGAAGGAATTGAACTGGAGGACCAATGGACCCTGGAAATTAATATTCTGGTGCACAGAGTGGCCAGCTTGGATAAGCAGCACTCTTATAAAATGGTGCCTGATCTACTCCTGCTCTTTTTGGTGTATATGCTGATATTAGATTAAACGTAATAAAACTGCTGATATACAACCATTTTGACCATAAAAAAAAGCAATATCATAGGATCCAACTAAATACCTATGTAATTTGAACATGCAGAAGAGTTGGGGAAGTAGGTCAGACTGAGGTTCCTCAAAGGTGGTGGTTCTCAACCCTGCTAGACAAACACCCTCTTTATAACTAATGCTTTATAATGTCCCCTTTATTATCCTGAAATGAAAGTCAAGTAATATAACCCAACCATATATATTTTTCAAAAATCCATCATATTTTTTAACTTTATTATAGGGGATTAGATGAAATTGCTTTATAATAAAATAATATTGTGATGGTTAGTTTTATGTGTCAACTTAGCTAGGCAACAGTACCCAGATATTTGGTCAAATACCAGTCTAGATGTGGCTGTAAAGGAATTTTTTAGATGAGATTAACATTTAAATCAGTAGACTTTGAGTAAAGCACATTACCTTTCATAATGTAGGTGGGTCTTATCCAATCAGTTGAAGGTCTTAAGAGACAAAGACTGAAGTCCTCCAAGGAAGAAGGAATTCAGCCTCTCGACTGCCTTTTAACTTGAGTTGCAGTATCAACTGGATCTCCAGCCTGCCAGCCTGCCCTGCAGATTTTGAACCTGCCAACATCCACAATTATGATCACAATCACGTCAGCCAATTCCATAAAATAAATCTCTCTGTCTCACACACACACACACACACACATACTCACACCATATATACACAGATAAATATACATACATACACACACATACACACAGATCCTACTGGTTCTATTTCTCTGGAGAACTCTGACAAATACAATATGTTTTAAAAATACATTTGTAAGACTTCTACTTCTGAGAAGATGGAGTAAACATATTTTTCCCAAGTCTTCACACTAAGTGCAACTACAAATTCTGGACATTATATATGAAACAAACAAAAGAAGACTCTGAAAGGTGAAGAGAAGAAGGCAGACTGGCTAAGTGCCTTGAGACCCAAGGACTGACAACACGGTGGTAAGTTCCATTTCTTTTTGCCTTGCATATCCCAGACTTGGAGCTCAAGAAGCTGGCAGCTTTGAGATGCCAACGGACACAAACAGAAAACAACAACAAAAGCTTGCTCTTTCCAACCAGAGGACCAGGAAAAGGGCAGCCCAGCAAGACAGAAAACTTTTACACAATAACTGCTCTATTCTAATGAAAAACCACAGAAAACATTACCCATGCCAGTAAAGACCAAGCGGGAAGCCTAGACGTCTATACTTGAGAAGCTGTAATGACATGTCCCAATGCCCCCGCAAGGGTAGTGTCAGAGAAGGCCAAGCATTTTCATCCCCACTGACTAGTAATGAAACATGACACCCTCTCACCCCCACCAGGGTCAGTGGCACCCACGTGGGAAGCTAGAACTCTCAACCACATGCAGCAATAATGAGGATCCTCACACTTCAGATGTCAAGAGAGGCTGAGTGGGGATCCTGGACTTCTACTTCCATCTGACAGTAATGAGGGAGCACCTTTTCCTTCCTCTGCAGGAGAATGTCAGAGAAAGCCAGCCAAAACAGAAGATTTAAATAAGATCTAGAGTTTCATAACATAATACAAAAATGCACATGTTAAAATAGAAAATCACTCATCATATCAAGAACCAGGAAGATCTCAAATTGAATGAAAAAAGACAATCAATAGATGCCAACACCAAGATGACAGAGCTGTTAAATTATCTAAAAAAGATTTTAAAGAAGCCATGATAAAAATGCTTCAATAAGCAATTATGGTCCCCCTCGAAACAAACGGAAAAAAAAAAAAAAGAAAGCTTCAGCAAAGAAATATAAGATATAAAGAAGAACCAAATGGAAATTTTAGAACTAAAAAATACAATAGCTGAAACAAACAGCTT
Organism: Diceros bicornis minor; assembly: GCF_020826845.1. Classification (NCBI taxonomy): domain Eukaryota; kingdom Metazoa; phylum Chordata; class Mammalia; order Perissodactyla; family Rhinocerotidae; genus Diceros; species Diceros bicornis. The sequence goes on from NC_080744.1 coordinate 80,859,215, forward strand.
GGTGGATGGGCTTGACAGCAGAATGGAGGATTCAGAGGAACGAATGAGTTGAACTTGAAGACAGAAAAATAGAAGTAATCCAATCCAAATAAGAGAGAGAAAATAGACTGGGAAAAAATGAACAGAGCCTCAGGGAACTAAGGAATTATAACAAAAGGTCTAACATTTGTGTCATCAGAGTCCCAGAAAGAAGAGGGAAAGGCTGAAAAAGTACTTGAAGAAATAATGGCTGAAAAGTTTCCAAATTTGGCAAGAGATTCAGCCTATATATTCAAGAAGTGGAGCAACTGCCAAAGAGGATAAACCCAAAGAAATGCATGCCAAGACACATCAAAATAAAACTTCTGAAAACTAAAGACAAAAAAAAAAAAATATCTTGAAAGCAGCCAGAGAAAACAATACCTTACCTATAGGGGAAAAATCTATTTGAATGACAGCAGATTTCTCATCACAAATCATGGAGGCCATAAGTGGCATAATATTTTTCAAGTGCTGAAAGTAAAGAACTGTCAGCCCAGAATCCTGTACCCAAAGAAAATATTCTTGAGGATTAAAGGGAAAATTAGACATTCTCAGATGAAAGAAAACTAAGAATTGTCACCAGCAGATCTACCCTAAAATAATAGCTAAAGAAAGTTCTCCATATAGAGATGAAATGATAAAAGAGGGAATATTGGAACACTTGGAAGGCCATTGCTTTGTTTTCCATATTTGTTGGCATATTCTTGTTAGGATTTTGACAGATTAAGTCTCTGTGGCTTGAAAATAATTCTATTGATATCCCATCCACCCCTAATGACTTATTTTTTCCCATTGCTTTCAGGGCAGCTTTTACTTCACTTTCTAGAATTACTGGTTCTTCCTCATAGGAATCGTCTATTTCACCGGAGAATTCTACCAAGAGAATTCTTCTCTCAAAGAAGAATTAACACTAATTATACACATACTCTTCCAAAAAATAGAAGAGGTGAGAACACTTCTGAATTCATTTTATGAGCCTACTATTATCCTGATACCAAACACAGATAAAGATGCCATATGGGGTTTATTCCCCCAGGCATGCAAGGCTGGTTCAATGTAATCCACCATATTAACAGCCTAAAGAAGAAAAATCACATTTTTCTCTCAATCAATGCAGAAAAATCATTTGACAAAATTCAACACCCATTCATGTTAAAAATTCTCAGAAAAATAGAGATAAAGGGGAAGTTGCTTAACTTGATAAAGAGCATCTCCAAAAACCCACAATGAACATTATACTTAATGGTGACTGTTTTTAAAATTGAACGCTTTCCCACTAGTATTAGGAATAAGACAAGGATGTCTGCTCTCACCACTCGTATTCAACATAGGCTGGAAGTTCTAGCCAGTGCAATAAGGCAAGAAAAGGAATAAAAGGAAGAAATAAAACTCTATCTTCAGATGACATGATTATCCACATAGAAAATCCCAAGGAATATTTAAAAAAAATTCCTAGAACTTACAAGCAAGTTCAGCAAGGTTGCAACATACAAGATAAACATAGAAAAATCAATTGTATTTCTATATACACATGCACTAGCAATGAACACACGGACATTGAAATTAAAAATACAACACCATTTACGCTCCTTCAAAGGAAAATAAAATATTTAGACGTAAATCTGACAAATCATATACAGGGCTTTGTATGCTAAAAACTACACAATGCTGATGAAAGAAATCAAAGGATATATAAATAAATGGAGAGGCATATCATGTTCATGGATTTTAAGTCTCAACATAGTAAAGATGTCAATTCTTCCAAATGGATATATAGGTTTAATGCAATTTCTGTCAAAATTCCAGCAAGATCTTTTATAGATATGGACAACATTATTCTAAAATTTATATGGAAAAGCAAAGAAACTGAAATAACTATAATAAAGTTTTGGAAAAAAGGATAAAGTTGAAGGAATCAGTCTACTCAATTTCAAGACTTACCATATAGGTACAGTAATTAAGACTGTGTAGTATTTGTAGGAGGATAGACATAGATCAATGGAACAGAATAGAGAATCTAGAAATAGACCCACACAAAAGTGATTTTTGATAAATCAGCAAAAGTAATTCAGTGAGGTAAAGACAGCCTTTATAACAAATGGTAGTGGAGCAATTGTACATCCATTGGCCAAAAAATGAAACTTGCCCTACCTTATACAAAAATTAACTCAAAGTGGACCATGGGCTTAAATCTGAAATGTAAAATTATAAAACTTTTAGAAAAAAATAGAGGAAAGTATTTGGGTCTAGGGGCAGGCAAAAAGTTCTTAGACTTGATACCAAAAGGATGATGCGTAAAAGGAAAATCTGATAAATTAGACTTCACAAAAATTAAAAACTTGTGCTCTGCATAAGACTCTGTTAAGAGGATGAAAAGACAACTACCGAGTGAGAGAAAATATTTGCAAACCACAAATATGACCAAAGGTTAGTATATAGAGTATATTTTTTAAAACTCTCAAAACTAAACAGTAAAAAAGCAAACAATCCTTAGAAACTGGGCAAAAGACATGAACAGACATTCACCAAAGAGTATAAATGAATGGCAAATAAGCACATGAAAAGATACTTAACATAATTAGCCATTAGGGAAATGCAAATTAAAACCACTATAAGCTATCACTGCATAACTGTCAGAATGGCTAAAACAAAAATTAGTGATGACACTAAAAGCTGGTGAGGGTGCAGAGAAATTGGATCACTCATATACTGCTGGTGGGAATGTAAAATGGTACAGTCACACTGGAAAGCCATTTGGCAGTATTTTTTAAACTTAACATGCAACCAGCATTGCACTCCTGGACATTTATCCCAGAGAAATGAAAACTTATATTCACACAAAAACCTGTACATGAACGGTCATAGCAGCTTTATTTGCAATAACCAAAAACTGGAAGCAACCCAGACATCCTTTATAGGGTGAATAAAGGAACAAGTTGTGGCACATCCATGCCATTGAATACTCCTGAACAATAAAAAGTAACAAATTATTGATATATGTAACACCCAAGACAAATCTCCAAAGAATTATTCCAAGTGAAAAAAAGGCAATCCCCAAAGGCTACATCCTACACGGGTCCATTTATATACCATCCTTTAAATGACAAAATTATAAAAATGGAGAACATATTAGTGTTTGTCAGGGGTTAAGGAGGGGGTGGGGAGCTGGAGGGAAGTGGGTGTGGCTGCAAAAGGGCAGCATGAGGGACCCTTGTGGTGATGAAAATCTTCTGCATCTTGACTGTATCAGTGTTAATATCCTAATTATGATATTGTGCTATGGTTTTGGAAGAGGTTACCATCTGGGGATATTGGGTAAAAGGTACATAGGATTTCTTTGTATTATTTCTTACAGTTCCATGTGAATCTATAATTTTCTCAAGATAAAAAGCTTAATTTAAAAAAAATGCAGGAACCATGTATACAATAGCAGACAAGATGCTTGCATCTATGGGGAGGTCAGGTTGACAGCAACAGACTCAAATGCAGGAGTTTGTGTTGGTAACTCAAATACCACGAACAACGTTGCTATGAATAACATGTTTTCCAAAAGGATTAACAACTCAGTAAAGTTCTGAACAAAACAACATTCAACCTTCTCTCAACTGACGTGGTAGTTGAATTCTTGGAAAATCCTGAGTATATTAAAACTATGCAAAAATTACTTTGTGTTATATGTAAAATGGAGTTAGATTCTAGGCTCAGTTAATGGTGCCCCCCAAACAATATACAACCAAAAATGTCTCCCAGGGGCAGTATATTTTCCTTACATTAATACTCATTGCTCTACCACAGTGGTTCACAAAATGTCTAGAGACCCCTGGTGGTCCCCACTAGGCCAAAACTCTTTTCATAATAACACTAAGACCTTATTTCTCCTTTTCATCTTCTTTTCTCTCAATGCTATGTGCCATGATTTATGACGACACACTGCATGCAGAAACAGATATGTGAATCCAGCTGCCTTCTGTTAAACTAGACATTAAAAAAGACTTGTGGAAGGGCTGGCCTGGTGGTGTAGTGGTTAAGTTCATGTGCTCAGCTTCAGCAGCCGGGATTCACAGGTTGGGGTCCTGGGCGCGGACCAATTCACTGCTCATCAAGCCATGCTGTGGCGGCATCCCATATACAAAATAGAGGAAGATGGGCACAGATGTTAGCTCAGGGCAGCTGCCAATCTTCCTCACAAAAAAAAAAAAAAGACTTGTGGAATTTATTTTACATTAGCAAAAACGTAAAATCATGTTACTCTTCTCATTATCATTATTTTTTTTTTTCTGTTTTAGAAAATAAGTTAGAGAGTACAGAGGTTCTGAAATCAAAAAGTTTGAGAATCTCTGTTCCAGGACAAGGATCCCATCTTTTCACCTTGATATTGCCAGCACCCAGCAAAGTGCCTAAAATATGGTCAGTGCTAAATAAACATTTTATTGAACTGAACAGACAGACCAGCTAAAGGACAGTGAAATCTCAGTTGACCAGAACTCCACGTGTTCCTTCGATCCCCAGGATTTAATGAGAACAGAGTAGGCACCCTGTGGCAGAGACCGTCCTTATGTACTTGTGCATCCGTAGCATAGTGGGCAGTGCCTTGCACAGAGCTCCACTCCCCAGACCAGATCACCAAGACCCAGCCTGGTCCGGGACACTGCCCACGGCCACAGCTGGTCAGAGAAGGAACCAGGGCTTTTGTCTCAAGCCTCTCAGCTTTCCCATCATCCTTTGCTGCCTCTATCTGTAGCACTTTCACCCTCCCGTCCAGCTGGCTGTGAGGCAGACCAAGAGCTTGTAAAAACTGTAACTGGTGGGTTCTGTGATGCTTTCTGACACAGGACTCTGCCTGTGATGGGTGAAACTTTCAGGTGAAAAGTCTGGAAAAGTTGGCTCTTGCCTCTCAATCAGGAGACGGCCCACCCTGGGGAAGGACTCAGCACTGGTCAGGCTGGAGAGAAGAGCTTTGTCTTGGCTTCCACCATCTCTCAGCCATGGCACCCATGCCCTGGGCCTTTGTGGGGGCTCCAGGCTACACTAAGTCAGGCCACAAGGATGCCTTCCTGTGAGACACACTCAGAGGCCAGGGCAGTGGGCGTTGCTCCTTTGTGCGGGGCAAGGAGGCACCAGACATAATCTCCCCTGTACCCTACTCACCCCCCCCCCACTGCAGGCTCTGCAAGGCTGAACCCACAGGCAGGGGCCAAATTCCACCGAGGTCCAGGGGTATTTGGTTTGCAAAATGCTGGCCAAGGGTGTCTGAACCAGACAGAAGGTGGCTTACCCCATGGTCGCACACGAGCAAAGACTTTTACCTTCACTGCACCTTCATTGTGCCCACTGGGCAGCAAAGAGGACCTGCCTCTGGAGCTCCGCTGCCACCACCCCGGCCCAGAGCTGGCTCTCTGTGGGACCAGGCCCACTGGGTCAACAAACGTGTTTGCGTTCACCCAACATCTCTCATAACAACTAGATATCGGGGCCTAAAGTGTGTGCGATACTGTGCTGTGTGTGCAAGGGTGAACAAGACAGGGTGCAGGAGTGATTTCAGATGCCCCCCGGGGCTGGGTTCACCTTCCTGCTACCTCTCCGCCCTGCCGTGGAGGGGTTCTCTCGAGGCCCGGCGCCCCTCCAGCTTTATCCATTATGGGAGGCCCAGGTTCCCATTGTGCTCAGCGCCCAAAGCGGTCCTGCTCTTTACCTCTCATCCCCTTCTCAGAGGCCCATGCCCACATCCGAGGCTGTTCCTTGCCAACTGCCCCTCTCCCTCCAGCCCACAGGAACTGTACCTAGTTTGGAGGGTGGGAAAACTGGCCCTGACTCATCACCCATTCATGGCATTTAGGCCAGAGCCTCAGCTGGGATGCTTAAAGGCAAGACTTTATTTCTGTTGTTCTCAATGGTACTGAAGACCTGAGATGATAAAGGCCAAGAAACAGTGTAACTAGGGGATCATTGGGCGGAAAAGGCGCTGAAGGAGAAACAAAACAAAATGTCGGTTAACTCTGCTGAAGATTACACTGTCACAGCAGAAGTTACAAAATGACGGGTAACTGCTGTGATGGCAGGTTCCAGGGTGTGACCAGAGCACATCGGAGGGGACGCAAAACCCAACCCAGCATGTTAGCAACCCGGGGGGGACCTCGAGGCTGGACATATGCCTTGAAACCGACAGGACAAGCACTCTGGGCATTTCCACAGGCTGCTCTGACAGGCTTTTGGTCAGCGCTAAGCCTCAGTCTCCCTTTCACAGCAAGCACATCTCCACCTCCCTTAGCATTTCTGCTTCAGGAGTAAGCACTTAGCCAGGCCTCCAGGCCGTGTAGGAAACCAAAGCCCACAGCCTGATATGTCTTGTGGTGTGCTGCCTGGGCGTTGTCACATCACCATTGGACCTTTCAGCAAGATAGTTGTGATTATGAGGCAAAACATTACACCCAGAATCCAGGTGTGGGATCTGGGCATTACAACTTGAGAGGCTAGAATTTCAAGGGAAATGGGTGAGGTCCCTCCCTTCAGGACCTCAGAGGGTCTGGCAAGACATCCCCCTGGACCAGCACACGCCATCTCTGTTCACCAAGGTCTCCTAGGAGGCCCACTCCTCAAACATCACCCAGTTCATGCTTGTGATGATTAATTCTATGTGTTAACTCAACTAGGCCATGGTACCTAGATATCTGATTTAACACTCTAGATGTTTCTGTGAAGGTATTTTTTAGACGAGATTAACATTTAAATCAGTAGACTGAGTAAAGCAGATTACCCACCATAAAGTGGGTGGGCCTCATCCAGCCAATTGAAGGCCTTAAGAGAAAAAAGACTGACCTTCCCAAAGGAAGACAAATTCTGCCTTCGAATGGCCTTTGGACTCGAGCTGAAATATCAACTTTTCCCTGAGTCTCCAGCCTGCTGGCCCACCCTGCAGATTTTGGACTTGCCAGCCTCCACAATGATGTAGGCCAATTGCTTAAAATAATTCTCTCTGTAGATGGAGATAGAGATAGATAGATAGGTAGGTAGGTAGGTAGATAGATAGATAGATAGATAGATAGATAGATAGATAATTGATTGATAGATAAATATAGGTATATATACATAGAAACACATGTACATCCTATTGGTTCTGTTCCTCTGGCGAACCCTGACTAACGCAACATCCTCTGGTAGTACCTGCTGAAATGTGTCCTTTGAATGTGTCGCAGTGACTATCCCGTGTCGGGTTTGTGTGCTGAGACTCAAACCCTCCAAGTCTGCAGGGGCGCCTGAGACACAGACAGTGGAAAGGAGCTTGGGTTAAAATCTCAAATGGTCGTACAGCTCTTCCGTATTTAAGAACGATTTCCTGCCCCCCTAAGATAATCCTCTGTAGTCTGAGGGTGAGACAGTGTCTAGAATAAACCTATTGTCAGTTCCTTGCATTCCTTTCAATGGTGCTCACCCAGGGAGAAGCTAATCTTCTGGGCAAAGAACGACGGTGCTGTCCCCTCCATACCCCAACTACTGACAAGTTGAAGAATGGGAGTTTCCCTCCATTTCTTCATCTTCACATGAATCAATATGAAACCTTAATCTCCAGGCATAGGAACATGTTACATGTGACCACTATGACCTTCCAAAAAAGCTGGGAAACAGCTCATTCTGAAAATCAAATCAAATGAGCCAAGCCCAGAAGGGAGGAGGAGTTTTTAACTAAGCAGGTCTATAAGCAAGTTTAATGCTTGGCTTCTGCACAGCTGATTTGATGGGTCTCAAGGTTTCTTCAGCTCAAGCAGTAGGATGTTCCGGCACCACGTTGGCTGGTGCGTGTGTGGTAGGCATGGGGAGGGAGCCTAAAATCACCATACGTGGTGTGTTTTCTTCTCTGGGGGTAAATGTTACTCAACAGAAAGTAAAGCTCAAAGGCCCACAAAGTCCTAGCTATGCTCAGAGCTGTTAAATGTTTTCTTGTTGCGGTGTGGTAGAATACAAGAAGTTGGTAAAGGAATGGCTGAAGAGGGAGTGCCCAGGCAGGGGAAGCCAGGCTGCGTGGCCTTGCCTGGGACCCGCCTTCCAAAGGCAGACCCGCCTTAGAAGGCGTGCACTGCTCTGCCATCCTATGCCTGGGGAGGGAGGCACTTTTATCCTGACCTGTGTTCAGATCATCTCACGTCCTTTGAGCCTGAAAGCTGAGCTGCCTGTCACTCTATCGGTGTTCTTGTTACTGCAGAGGCCTCTGAGTTTCCTGCTTAGCAGAACACTCCTGGCTTCCTGCTAAGCCCAGCCCAGGGTTCCTCGCAGCGGGTACACTCCACCATTTAATTATTTGTGGTCTGAGAAGTTTGCGACAGTCCTCTTAGGATGGGTGGCCTTTTTTTTTAAAAACATAAATAATAATGTTTTTATTGTGGTAACACTGGTTTATAACATTGTATAAATTTCAGGTGTACATCATTATACTTCTGTTTCTGCATAGAATACATCATGTTCACCACCCAAATACTAATTACAGTCCATCACCCCACACATGTGCCTAATCATCCCTTTTGCCCTCCTCCCTCCCCTCTACCCCTCTGGTAACCACAGATCTGATCTCTGTCTCTGTGTGTTTGTTTGTTGTTGCTTTTATCTTCTACTTATGAGTGAGATCATATGGTATTTGACCTTCTCCCTCTGACTTATTTCGCTTAGCATAATACCCTCAATGTCCATCCATGTTGTCATAAATGGCTGGATTTCATTGTTTCTTATGGCTGAGTAGTATTCCACTGTGTATGTATACCACATCTTCTTTATCCATTCGTCTCCTGATGGGCACTTAGGTTGCTTCCAAGTCTTGGCTATTGTGAATAATGCTGCAATGAACACAACGCTGCAATGAAATCTTTACGCATTTGTGTTTTCATGTTCTTTGGATAAATATCCAACAGTGGAATAGCTGGATCATATGGTAGTTCTAGTCTTAATTTTTTGAGGAATCTCCATACTGTTTTCCATAGTGGCTGCACCAGTTTGCACTCCCACCAGCAGTGTATGAGAGTTCCCTTCTCTCCACATCCTCTCCAACACTTGTTGTTTCCTGTGTTGTTAATTATAGCCATTCTGACAGGTGTGAGGTGATATCTCAAAATGGATTGAAGACTTGACTGTAAGAGCTGAAACCATAAAACTTCTAGAAGAAAACATAGGCAGTATGCTCTTTGATATTGGTCTTAGCAACACATTTTCAAGTACCGTGTCTGACCGGGCAATGGAAACAATAGAAAAAATAAACAAGTGGGACTACATCAAACTAAAAAGCTTCTGCACAGCAAAGAAAACCATCAACAACACGAAAAGACAACCTAACAATTGGGAGAAGATATTTGCAAACCATATATCTGATAAGGAGTTAATCTCTGAAATATATAAAGAACTCATACAACTCAACAACAAAAAACTAACAACTCGATTAAAAAATGGGCAAAAGACCTGAACAGACATTTCTCCAAAGAAGATATACAGATGACCAACAGGCACATGAAAAGATATTCAACATCATTAACTATTAGGGAAATGAAAATCAAAACTACGAAAATAAGATATCACCTCACGCCAGTCAGAATCAGTGGCCTTTTTGTTCCCTCTCACAGCAGAGGCCATTAAGCCAGACCAACCGGTCTTCATTGTTTTGTAAGAAGCAGGGACGAGGGTAACAAGGGTCCCAACGAGGCTCTCAGCTCCCCGGGAACAGGTGGCAATGGTCAGGCATTGATGGGCACAAATACTGTCAGGAGTTAAGGGGTCCCTGCCCGACCCTGTGTGCATACAAACACACAGCTCACAAACCAGAAGGCTGTGAGTCCAGTCCAACCAGTGGATATATTTTATTTAGTCCCCAATTCACTTTTTTTGAATTTAGCTATAAATTTTTAAAATTGGGAAATTTTACATTCAAATCTGCACTTCTGGTTTCTCCTGAAAAATTGAGATAATTGGCAGCATTAGGCTGTATTCCCCCAGGCAACGGCAGGCTGGCACTGGAGATCTGGTGCTCCCTTCAGGTAGGTCAGTGGTCTCAAAACATGGTCCCCCAACCAATGGTATCATTGTCACCTGGGCACTTGCTAGAAATACATGTTTTCAACCCCAGATCCTCTGCATCAGAAACACAGGCATGGGGCCCAGCAGTCTTTGTGCTGACAAGCCCTCCAGGAATTCTGATGCCTGCTAGAATTTGAGGACCACTGAGGTGGAGACTGGCCTCTCCATTTTCCACAGTCCCTACCATGCCCTGAGGCATATTCCCAGCCCACCTCATTTACATTCAGTGCCGATACTAAAGGCCTCTGTGTTTGTGACCTCTGGCTTTACACTGCTTTCATGTGTGGTATCTTGAGCATTCCCTGGCTGACTGGCAGCACACCTCGGCTAGAACAGTGGGCAAGGCAAGGCGTCCTTTTCTCTGCGTGCATGGGGGTAGGGGGAAGTGAGGGCCTCTGGACCAAGCTATAAAGCCGAGAGTCACACAGCAGCACCTAAGACTCCAAACATAATGACCCAAGAGGAACTGAAGAGAAGGGCATGCAGGAAGTGGGAGGAGAGGGCCCTCATTCAACACTGCCTGGATCTAGTCACTTTAATTGCCCCAGGCCCCTTTTCCGCCTAGTGGACCAGGCTTGGCACAGCTGGGAGTGCTTATGTCTGTGTTTATGTGTTTCTGACATTTGTCCTGGTGTCTGTTTGTCTGTGTGCTCACCCTGTCTCTGCTTCAGAAGATACCTCCCTCCCTACCACCCAGGGCATGGACAGGCCCCTTAGCTCCTCCAAGCCCAGGGAGGCGAGCACGCACTCAGGGTCACCACACAGAAGGAGTGGAGCACAGAGGGAAAGTGGGCAAAGACCAGGAGGGATGGCCGATGGCTGTTCTATCTCCTGCCCCCCTCCAGCTACCCAGATGCATGGCTGCCTCAGGGAATCTGGGCAAAGTATCTGCCCAGTGCCTTGGAGGAGGCACCAGAGCAGGCCTGAAGTCTTCCTGTTTAGACATGAGCTGCCAAGGTCAAGGGCATGTGGGATGTGTCTTAATGCCCCAGGCTGGGCACGGGGCATGGCACACAGTAGACACACTTCAGTGTTTGCTGGAAGAAAGAAATGAAACCATACTGAACTGAAGCTGGAGAGGGGTGGGGTCTCTCATTTGCTCACTCACTCTTTCATCCATGAATTTACTGCATGTGGCACACAGGTACCAGGCCCTGCTCCAGGTACAGGTGGGGGCGGGGACTCAGCGACTGCTCAGTTTAGTGGAGGCAGTGAGGCATGTTCATCAACACCTGTGTGACACGGTGGGGAGCAGGAAGGGCTGTGGGGACCAGGAGCTCTCATCCATTTCACTCATGAACCCACTGGGTGGCTTCTCCTTTCCCAGCTGTCCTGGGTTCCTTCCTATCTCCTCAACCCCCAAAGTGACAATCTGAGTCACCCCCACTTTAGGAAAGAAAGAGGAACACAGAGACAATACCTTATCTGTGCAGGTGAGGTGCGAGGAGCCTTAGACCATCACCACTCTGAGAAGGAGGTGCATCTGCGTTGGAAAGATGATAATAACAGGCACAAATGCTTATAATGCATAATAATAATATTATTATTATTACAGCAGCAGCAGCAGTTACAGCTACTTATATTCCCCAGGTTCTTACTAAGACCCAGGCCCTCGGGTCAGGCATATTTCCTGCATTATGCCATCTACTCATCCCAACAATTGTGAGGAGTAGATATTTTAGGCTCAATTTACAGGTGAGGAACTCAATATAAGGGAGTTTAGGCATCTTTTCAAACCCAATGACGGACTTCAGAAGGTTCCTCAGCAAAGGAAAGAAAATGGAATTAGAGGTTAAAGAGTCTCACCTGGGGGGCTGGCCTGGTGGCGCAAGCGGTTAAGTGTGCGCGCTCCGCTGCGGTGGCCCGGGGTTCGCCGGTTCGTATCCCAGGCACGCACCAACTCACTACTTGGCAAGCCATGCTGTGGCTGGCGGTGTCCCATATAAAGTGGAGGAAGATGGGCACGGATGTTAGCCCAGGGCCAGTCTTCCTCAGCAAAAAAAGAGGAGAATTGGCAGATGTTAGCACAGGGCTGATCTCCTCACCAAAAAAAAAAAAAAAAAAGAGTCTCACCTGGCTCTGTGAATTATTAGCTACAGGGCCACCGCATACAGATGCCCAGGTTATGCACTACACAACTCCAGGAGGTGCCTTTCACTTAGACTACAGTGTGAATGTTCCCCCAGGTTCCCCCAGAATGGTGGCTCTGGTTAGCTCCATAACCGCCTAACCTCCTCTCAGTTTTGTGAGGGTTCGAGCAGGTGTCTGCACAAAGTCTTTGTGAGCAGAGCAGGGAAGTGTTACCCAGATGCCTGTGGCTCTAAGGATTCCCTACCTGCCTTTCCACAGGATATCCCCTTGATGGAGAATCTTCCATGCATCACCAAGATTAGCCAAGACCTGCTGGCAGAAGCAAACACTCTCAGAGCGGCAGCTCCTGCCTCCTGTGGAATGCACTGGCCTTGGAACCAGAAGGAGCTAGGGCCAAGGACTCATGTCTCTGCAGTGCCAACTCTTTCCAAGACCTCGCTCCAACAGAGAAGCCACCAACATATGGTTCTGCTTTGCAGCGTGGTGGAAACTTAGGCCCACTTTCCTCTCTTTTAGAGTGTGTGCCAGGATCAGCCATCCTTGGGACGAAAGGATACCCAGGTAGGCGTCAAGATCCAAGAGTATCATTCATGGTGAGCTGCGAGCTTCCCTGAGTAGGGGTATTGAAAACTGGTCTGCACTCAGCACAAAATCCTCAGGAGATTCGATAGCACTGGTCTCGAGGGGAGGCTTTCAAACAGACGGAAATAAAATGGCAGTCGGCCTGTTTGTCTCAGGAAATCATATGACAAGTTCTCATGGAAAGAAAGCATTGACCTCAGCTTTGAAGGTCGGTCCTCCTGGAGATCCTAACTTAGCAGAGGAACAGCATGTCACAACCCTCGAGGGCCAGGCTCCCTCCCACAGTGCTCCATCCTAGAATTCATCCCCAAGCCATCCTCAAACCCCACCACCCTCTTCTAGTCCGGAGCATGCTTGTCTTTTCGCCCAAGGCCTCAGACAGGCCTGTAGTCACTTGGAAAAGCTGGATGGATGCTAAGCTTGCTCCCCATCCCCAGACACTTCCCAGCAGGCTTGGAGGATGCAGGTCCCTAACTGTCATGCATCGGGGGTGGACATCTGGGTGCCCAACTTTAGGAGTGTCCCATGGCCCCTCGTCCTCCTGTTCTGAGGACACCCTGTTGGGAGGAGGTAGCCAACATGGGATGCTAAGGCTGAGCTGGGACCCTGGGGGTGAAGCCTCCAAGCTGGGCCTGGAGTCTTGGGATGAGACTTGGAGACCCCTGGCGATCTCTGTTGCTCACCTGAACTGAAGACATGCCAGCAAGGAAGTTCGAGGTCAGTTACCTTCTCCCTTGGGCCTGGTCACACATCTGCTCAAAAGGCCGTGTGGACAGGAAAACGATGAGAGAAGGGAGGCCAAGGAAAAAAAGAGGGGGAAGGGTCCTGCCCAAGTTCTCTGTGCCTCTTCCATTCCCGGGTCCGGGTCTTCCTGAACCCAGACATTTCTTTGGGTTCCCTGTGTCCTTATAATAAATGCACCTCATTTGCACACCTTTCTATTTTTTGCCCATTTGGTTTTGTGCTAGCAGCCACTGAAAGTCGTGACTGACAGAGCTGCTGACTTGTCCCCACTGCCCACCCCCAGTGTGCAGAAGAGAAGGATGTGGAAGCCGCAGTTCAGACATAATTCCCCAACTTTAGGTTTAAATATGGGGTGCAGATTTGGAAACTCGCACGACTGCCTAGTGACGATCAGTTCCTCATGCATGTTACTCATCTCAATTAATCCTTACCATATCCCTCTGAGGCAGTTACTCTTCCTGGTTTATAAGTAAAAACATTGAGGCTCAGAGATGTTAAGCAACTTGCCTGCAGTCACAGAGCTCCTTCTGATTCAGAGTATTTATTCCTCACCTTGCTCAATCCGTCCCCCAGTGCTGAAGACCCCCGGTCAGAAAGGCTCACAGAATTAACAAACATTACCCAGAGCAGGACTCTGAGGAGTTTACTAGGCTCATTAAGGCCCTGACACGTGTTTTAAATTTTGTTTTCTCGAGCCCTGGGGAAGACTTGCTAAAGCAGCGAGTAGACAGCAGCTGTGGACACAGATCACTTCCTAGGGGTCTCACTCAGTGACTCTTCTCATCAGATTGATCCCCTGTGCTGCTGAGGCCATTGCCTGGAGAGGAGGAGACGGCTCTGCCTCTGAGAGCCCCCAGCTCTGCCCCTGGGCCCAGTGCAATCTCAGACCCCAGGTGAGAACCACCAGGGGCACTCGCCATAAATGCAGTTCTGGGTCCCTTCTGAGATGGACCGAATCTGAGCCTGCCCACGTCGATCCTGGGATCTGCATGTGTAAAGGCAGATGCCGAGAGTCTTACACACACTCGAGCTTCAGATTTGGGTACCGTTTTAGAGATGCTGAGGACCCCGTGTCCTCCAAGTGAGCCAAAAGTCCTCCTCGTGGGAGCTTCCCAAGTGTTTCGCTTACATTCCTTTCCTTCATTAGTGCTTTTGGTTTCCGCTGGAGCCACTGTCTGCCCCAGCCAGGGAGTGCTTGGGAAAGCAGATGGGGATGTTGCTGTCCCACCATCTTCCAGGAATGTAGGAGGTCACCCTGGGAGGTTCTGGGAAGTTTGCTGTCCTGCTGACAGAGACAGCGAAGACCCCCAGAAACAACTGGGTGATTTCCAGGGGCTGCAGAGGCCCTGGTGCCCCAAAGGCAGCTCTCCTGGCCAGCAGCTGCAGAGGAGCAGAGCCCCTGCAGAGAGCCCTTGAGCTGGGTGAGGGGGTGTCACTTTAGAATCTTTATAAAGGAGGGGCTGGGTGGCAGTCAGGTCGGACAGGACAGCTGTGAGGTTGAGATCGTCTTGCACTTCATGCAAGGCGGAGGAAGCCTGAATTGTCCATCCCAAATGGGGGCAGGCATGCAGATGGAGACCATGGGGACCAAAGGAGGCAGCAACATAGGCCCTGGTGGTTAGGGGCCGAGCCACCGCTCAGGCCCAACCCACTGAGCCACATGGGAGTGCAGCCTGGGGCTGAAAAGAACATCTGATTTTTCCAGAGAAATTGGAAATCCTGATTTTATGTGAAATCTTCCAGTTTTTAATAAAATGTTGGCAACTAATTTAATTTACAAATAATATCCTATGCTGGCCAAACAAATACGTCTGCTGACCGGATGTGGCCCAAGGGCTGTCTGTCTGTGGCCTCTGCCATCGGTTTTGTCTAGGAGGCAATGGCTCTGTGAGAGTGAGCGTGTGCTTGGTCAGACCCGTGCCCTCTGGTGGACAGCCTCACAGGCCGGGGCTGAAGGCTGGTGTGCGACAGAACACCCAGGACACAGGCCAGGGTCGCGGGCAGGGGAAGTTCAGCCTTGGGTAGGCCCTAGCTGGCCTGGGGAGCATCCTTGGCTTGGAGCATTCATTTATTCTTTCAACAAATATCTATTGCCTCTGCTATGTGCCAGGCACTGCGATACGGTGGTGTAGTAACTTCCTGTGGCCGCTGTAACAAATCACCACAGACTTGGTGGCTTAAAACAGCAGAAATTTATCCTCTCACAGTTCTGGAGACGAGAAGTCAGAAACCAGTATCACTGGGCTGAAATCAAGGTATGGTAGGGCTGTGCCCCCTCCGGGGGATCCGGGGGAGAATCATTCCTCGCCTCTTCCAGTTTCTGGTGGCTGCTGGCCTTCCTTGACTTGTGGCCGCATCATTCCCAACCCTGCCTCTGTGGGCACATGGCCCTCGTCTTCTGTGTGATCCCATCTCCTCTGCCTCCCTCGTAGAAGGACACTTGGGATTTGGTTTATGACCCATCTGGATAATCTGGGATAATCTCCCCATCTCAAGATCTTTAATCACATCTGCAAAGACCCTTTCTCCTTAGAAGGTAACATTTACAGATTCCAGGGATTAGGACCTGGTATTTTTGGGGGGCAAAGATTGTTCAGCCTACCGAGATGGTGAAGAAGAAAACATCAAGTCCCCGCCCTCGTAGACCTTACTTTCCAGTGCGGGAGGCAAGAAAAAGCCAACAAACCAATAAGTACAGAAAATAATGTCCTGCTATGCAGGTGTTGGGAGGAACAATCAAGCCCCTTTGGGCACTGCCCCCTCAAAACCTCAGGGGCACTCTGTGGGACAGGACAGCACCTTGCTCCATCGGCCTGCCCTGGCCTCCCTCTGGCCAAGCAGGCAGACCCGGAGTGTCCCCGAGCTGTATCCCTGTGTTTCTTAGCTGACACCTGTTGCAAGTGTTTGCAGGAGCCCCTGAGACTTGGTGAATGAGAACGTCATCCAGTGGAGATGGAGAGCATAATAGGAACGGGACCTTTCCAGACGTGGGACATCGTCAGCCTGGTTGCCGCCCAGGAAGGGCAGGCTCCCGCAGGGCTCGCCTGAAAGTCTCTGCGGACAACAACATATTCTTGGAGACACTTCCTTCTAAGCTCCAAGCTGGCCCACAGGGGGCGTGTGTCAGGGGTTCCAAACCTGCCTGTCTCTGGGCGAGTAGCAGGGAGGTACAGCGGCAGTGACTTCTGCTGAGGGAGGACTCCTGCTGGGCGGGCCTGGCAGCCATCATGTGAACCTCAAGAAAATGTCACCTCCAGCTTTTGGTATCTGACCCGGTACAGCCATTAACCCTTGAGCCCAGCCTTGGAGGTATATCTTACAAAGGGCTGCTGAGAAGGGACCAGAACAGGGAGTCCTCAACACCTCAAGGTCACATGATGCATTTCAACATGTAAGTGCTATCCCCAATCCCACTTGATCTCCCTCGCCAGGCACACACCCCATTATCCTTAAGTTCCTTTATTCTCCCTTTATGAATGAACAGGGAAACTGAGGCCCCGGGAGTGACATAAGCCATCTAGAATCCTTCAGATCCCAGCAGGCCAGCATGCCATCCCTGCTAGCATCTGAATTTAAACAGAATTTGTAAACAAAATCCCCACCTCCTCTTCCCCACTGCCATCCCCGCTGCTCACCCCCCACATCCGCCCCTCAGGACAGTAGGAAACTCTGGAAGGGCGCCTGGTCCACCCGGCACCCGGGCAGTGAGAGCTGAGACCTCTCCCTCCGACCCAGAAGCGTGGGTGGCCGGGAAGTCAAGAGCTTGGTATCTCTGTTATGAAACAACGGGGTCATCGGCCCGTTTCCTCCCCCTCCTTCAGAGGGAAAGCTGTTGGGGCAGGTCACCGAAGACAGGGAAGGGCTTTGAACTCTGCGGCAAATAGCTGGAGACGGCCTGGCGCTAGCCCCCAAGGCACCCCTGAGGACAGAGAATCAGTCAGGGAATATTTAGGACCTGGCCACAGCATGAGAGAGCGGGGACAGAGTTATCCCACTCACTCCACCTACCAGCCGTGTGACCTTGACCAAGAGCCCCCGTGGGGACTCAGTGTCCCCACTCGGAAAATAAAAATAACTCCACTTCTCTCGCAGGGCTGTTATGAAAATTAGATGCAATTTCAGCATACCCCCAACACAATAGGCACTAATTACATGGGAGAATATTATTGTTATTGCTGTTATTATGACATGACCTTGAGAGAGTCATTTCGTCTGTCCAGACTTGCTTTCCTCAGATGTCAAATGAGACATCCTCAGGCTCTTTGGTTTTCTTATCTTTAAAACGGGAAGAGTGATAGCACGTTCCCCATTGGCTGTTGTGGGGGTTACACGAGTCGGTGTCCGGCACAGACCAGGCTCGTGCTAAGTGCCACATGCGCGTGTCTGGTGTCAGTGCTCCTCCACACGCAGGAGCACGCCATCACTCCAGGCCTTACCAGGGGAAGGCAACAGCATGAGGATTATAGTCCAGGTGAAGGGAATGGGTCACAGGAAGCCCAGCACAGCCCAGCCCTCCTCAGTGCTCAGCACAAGCCCAGAGTCCTGAGTGCCCAGCAAGATCCGTGCCCTCGGCAGCCACCACAGGCCCACTCAGGCAGGCCTGGTATTTGTTAGACTCAGGGTGGGCAGGACACATGTGATGGGACAGGGTCTCAAGGGGGGCATTTCTGTTCCCATTTCACAGACCAGCAAACTGAGGCCCAGAGAGGTTCAGCAATGTGCCTGAGTCACACAGTGAAGCAGTGATGGGTGGAAAACTGGAGCCTGGTGCCCTAAGACTCCTGCATCCCATGGTACGGGAGTCCTGGCAACACCCACGGAGGTAGAGGGCATTACACCACCACCACCTCCCTCCCCCGGACACTCAGGAGGCCTGGGATACGGCGTGTCCCTCCACAGTGCACCACCAGCACAGCGCAGGCTGCAGCGGGCACACAGAGCCCCCGAGGCGCAGATGTGAGTCCTGGAGACTCCATGGGTCTGGGCTGTGGACCACACAGTGAGGAGGGAGCACCTAGACCCTGCTGAGCCCTGCCGACCTCCCGGGCTCCGAGTCTCCAGGACACTGGAAAGGAGAGCCTGGCCCAGTGCAGGGCATCCATGAGGAGCTGCTGTCCCCAGATGTTACCAGCTATGGGCTATTTTTTCCCCCTTGTTTTAAGAAATCTGACCTCTGATCCATCCCGGGCTGGCCTGGCTTAGGGAGTTGGGTTTCATCCCCCTTTTGAGGTCCCAGCTCACAGAAAGCACTGACACTTAGTCCCAGGTTGCCTCTGGCCCCTCCGGCTCCTCCCTCTTCTCCAAGCATCACCTGGCAAGAGCTGGTCAGAAAACCACTGGTGGATTCTGGTGGGGGAGCCACCAGGCATGGCTGCTTCAAGGCGGTCTCTACTTGCCTCCATCAGCAGCTCCTCCCAGTCCCACTCCTCTTAGCCCAAAGCTTCAGGAGCTCAGGGCCTACTCAGTGCAAAGGGGTCAGCCTTGCACCATGGGAGGGTCCCCAAGCCCGCTTCTGGCCCTGACCTCTGGGCTATGGCCCCGCCGTGTGACAGTAGAGGATAGAGTGTTGTGCAGAGGTCACTGCAGTGATGACCTTGAGGGTCCAGGCCCAAGGACAGGCTACAGGCCTGCACCAAGCAGGGTACCCAGGCCCTGGGATGTACTCTCAGGCTCAATCACTGTTGCAGAGTCACCCCGGCCAGCCTGGTTTCCAGTCTTGCACCTTTTAAGTAACATTACAGAGTGGAAACACGTGTGAACATCACACGTTATTTGACTCGTGAGCACACTGCTCTCTGGTCACGAAGACCCTGTCCGTTTCCCCCTGGGCACACAGCCAGACTCTATTTCCCCGTCTCTTCTGCAGTTTGGAGCATCCCTGACTTGTAGCCAATGGAATGTGAGAGGAAGTGATGTGGGCACCTCCGGGCCCCCCAGGAAAACCTCCTGCATGATCCTCCACACCCTTGCTCTCCATCTGCCAGTGAACAGAGGAGATTCTGAGGGCTGGAGAGGGCGGAACACAGGATGGAAGGATCTGGATCCCTGAGGTGCCACTGGCAGAGAGCCACTGAGGAGGGCCTTCTGGCCAGGAACCCCTATGTTGGATCACAGCATCAGTAAGAGGAAATTTCCACAGCTTTAAGTCAGGGTCAGCTAACTGTGGACCACAGGCCAAATCCAGCCTGCTGTCTCTTTTTCTATGGCCAATGAGCTTCAGTGTGTGCACATGTAAAAATGGTTTAAAGAATGGTATTTTGTGACACACAAAAATTACACGAAATTCAAGTTTCAGTGTCCATAATAAAGTTTGATGGAGCACAGCCACATCCATTCATTCACTTACTGTCTATGGCTTCTTTCACACCACAACAACAGAGACAAGGAGCTGCAACAGAGACAGTACGGCCTGCAAAGCCTAGAATATTCACCATCCAGCCTGTGTAGATGGTTTGCCAACCCCGCTTTCTCTAACCAGGACTGGGGGTTGTTTGTTATGGAAGGTAGCTTGCCTTAACACAAGTAAGAGACTTTTCTAAAGGGATAGGATGAGTAGTTTTAAGACTTTGAGATATAAGGCAAAATTGCCTTTCGGAAGATTAGGCTAATTTACATTCCCACAAGACTTATGAGCAGGACCATTTCCCCACTCCCTGGCCAATCCTGGATACATGATATGCCCTCAACTGTAAAATGAGGGTAAGAATTCCACCCTCATAGGATTGTCGTAGAGCCAACGGGAAATAACCTGTGACAGAGCCCTTGCTTGATAAAGGTGACATCTACATTTGGGCCCCTCCGGGTCCTTCTCAGGACTGTTATAATACACAGATGTTGTCAATACCTAAGGCTGGCCCTGGATGGAAGGTCTCCTTATCAAGTCAGGCACAGTTTATTCAGAGTGTCTGTGGACGGTGCATTCTCCTTCTGACACGCATGTCGTCACGTGGCCTCCTGACAGGGTCCCAGCACTGCCTGGGCTTTTCTACATTCTCTGGGTTTCCATAGCTCCTTCAGACTCTATTGGGAGTAGAATGCAATTAGATAGTGTGATATTGTGACTTATTATAATAAGAAATATACATTTGGTCTTTGACCCTGTTTCTTGCACAGAGATCCTAAAACCCTTGGAATTTCCTGTGAGGAGAGAGGTAAAGGTGTTCTTGTTATGTTAATGAGGTGACTTTTAGACCTCACCTAAGGATGGGGACTGATTGCCAGGAGAACCAACCAGGTGATTAGAGGGCAGGAACTTTCAGTCTCACCCCCCAACCTCTGGGAGGGGAAAAAGGGCTGGAGGTCGAATCAATCGCCAATGGCCAATGATTTAATCAACCATGCCTGTGTAATGAAGCCTCCTTAAAAACCCAACAGGACAGGGCTCAGAGAGCTTCCAGGTTGGTGAACACGTGGAGATTTGGGGATACTGGCACGCTCAGAGAGAGCATGGAAGCTCCATGCCCTTTCCCCATACCTTGCCCCATGCATCCCTTCCATCTGGCTGTACCTGAGTTATATCCTTTTTATAATAAACCAGTAATCTAGTGAGTAAATGGGTTTCCTGAGTTCTGTGAGCTGCAAACTAATCGGACCCAAGGAGAGGATCATGGAAACCTCTTTTGTATTAGCCCAGCCAGTCAGTCAGAAGCACAAGTGATACGCTGGGTTTGGGACCGGTATCTGAAGTTTTGGGGGTTGGAGTCAGTCTTGTAGGACTGAACCCTTCACCTGTGGGATCTGATGCTATCTCAGGCTAGATAGTGTCAGAATTGAGTTGAATTGTAGGACGCCCAGCTGGTGTCTGAGAATTGCTTGGTGATGTGGGAACACCCCTCCCCTGACACACACACAAACACGTTGGTATCAGATGGGGAAAATAAAAAAGCCTGAGCACTTCTCCAATGGAGAATTATACAGGTAACAGCTCAGCCTTCAACACTGTAGAATGAAGAAACCCAACTGCAAATTGGCATATCCCCGCCAAAAAAACCAAGAGCCCTCTGTCTCCTTTGAAAATGCCTGCTGGTGAGATGGCCAAGGAGGAGTCAAGAAGACAGGAGGCAACAGCTAGACCCCCTGAACTCCAGCACACGAGCTGGTCAGGAACTGAAGGAGGGAAGGAAACTATTTTTGGAAGCTGGTTGAATGTAAAAGTCAGAGGCACAGATGGAAACTCTGTCTGACAGCATCCACAGTGCTCTCAGGAAAGTACAAAGGAGTCAGAGGAGAGGAAAGGGGCAGAGATGTGCTGCAGTCAGCTCCCACTGTCCACGATAGCCAACTGTTAAATATCTAGGAAATTTTGTGAGCCTAATGGTAACTTAAACTCTGCCATGGTAGAAGTATTTACACCACAGAAATAGGCAGAAGCCACAGATCAAGGCTTTGCGATTTTTTTTTTTTTCCAGAGAGCTAATTTATCAACACACCACCAGGTATAGAGAGTAGAAGAATGGAAGAGAGTCTGTTTAGAATGAAGGCAATGTTCCAGCAGGGTAAGAGCCTCAAATCAGAGGAGGAGAAGTAGCAAAAAGGAAGTACAAAAACAACCTTATGAGGTAGATATTTTTCCCTTAGGGAAATTTTTCAGCTATGGCTCAGACAGGTTAAGTAACTTGCCCAAAGTCACATAGCTAATAAGTACCAGAGTTAGAATTTAAAATCAAGTGTTTCTGGTTGTGATAGTTGTTTTGTTTTTGGTTTTGGTTTTTTCCACTCTGCCAATAACAGATGAATGAATAATCAAAATGGAATTACCTGTTTGAAAGTATCTTTATAGGGTCAGTTCTATTGGCCACCTAAAAGTTCAGAATCCATGAGTTAAAATCACACCTTGCTTTTGGCTTGATTTCCAATGGCTTTGTTTTCACAAACCAAATACACTCTCAATGGACCCAAATTTGTTATCGTTAAGGGTTTTCTGTAGGACTAATTCTGCATGTATAATCCTGGAAGCCGACTCCAACGATGGGCTTTGAAAATGCTTTGATGGTGTCCCTGGAGACCTGCCTAACTTCTCAAGGAGCCCAACTTTCAAAAGCAACCCTCATTTAGCGGAAAAAATCCTGGTACGGTCAGTACCGCCAGGGACAGGGTGGTGACTCTGATGCGGATGCCTGCCATTGGGCATCTAAGTCCTGCTGGCTATCTTGTCATTCCCTTTGGAACGGTTGGCAGGTGTCTCCAGTGGGGGCAGGGAGGCTGGAGGTTGGAAACTACTAGGCTTCTGTTTGCATTTCTTTTACCAGGGATAGGCACTTATGGGGACAAGTCTTATTAGGATAACCTACCTGGATTTAGCTAGTCAGGATAAATAAAAAATCTTCTTGGCTTTCATAAGTACTTTTGAATTTTATAGTAAAGACTCTGTGCTTTATCTGCAATTGAGATTCAAACACCAAAACCCAGTAGTTGGAAGTGATGATTCATTCAAACAGCACATTCACTGATTGTGAAATAGAGCACGGACCTCTCTGCCCACGTAAAACTCGTTTTACTTCCCTTTCAGAATTCAGAATCATCAGATAACTGAGGCTTGAATGTCAGCTCGTTCTGGTCCATGCTCACGGTTTTGTTTGTGTCGATGTGAGGAGTGGGGCGTCCCTTGCTGTTACCACTGCTAGCTCATTCTCTTCACGGGCGGATGCTCCAGCTGGCTTGACTCTTGACTGCAAATGGTTCTCCCCATCTGGGCAGGGCCTTTCCTCTGCAAGGTTTATTGGGGCCAATTAGCTCCTCAGAGGGGTATTGCAAAAATACCCACAGTATAAATTCAGGAGACACCTCCCTTCAAATGGACAATGTTCTACCAACACACTGTAACACATCCCAGAGCAATGACATGAAATTCTCAGTCTTCAGGACACAGCCTGCAGCCCTCCTTTTCCCCAGATGCCTCTGGAAGCATCCCCGCCATGTGGACATGGGACAGACAGGCAGATGGACTGGAAAGCAGTGGGGCACCAGGCCATACAGAAAGGGGATAACTGGCCTGGAATTACCCACTTCTTGGGTCTAATCTAATCTAGATAGTTGTTAGGTTTTCCACAATACTATTTACATATTGAAACTGTCTCAATAATTTGCCGATACTCATCTCTTCTGGAACGTTCATGACTAATTTGTCTCAGTATCTATGTAACTGAGACGGAAGGCTTGGCTTTACTCATGCAAGGATTAGTCATTTATAGAAATAAGGATACAAACAGCTCGAGGAAACAGATTCTGTGAGATTCAAAACAAGATCACTGAGAACTGAAACATACACCAGTGAAGCACATCACACCACTCACACACACAACCTCAGTGCCATTCCATCCGCCCACCTCCCCACCAGCAATGTCAACAATGAACAATGGGGAAGAATGCACGCAGCGTGGTATCATCAACATGTCCTCTTTCCAGCTAACCAGCATGGCATCGCTCACGGATTCTTTCATTTGAGAGTCATTCATTCCTTCCTTAATATAACACAACTCCCCATTCCTTCCCAACCCAAACCCCTCGCCAGGCTCTCTGGAATTCCCCATCTCCTCAACTTCTTCTCTAAATCTTCCCTTAACTGGAACCTGGCTGCCCCTCCCCAGAGGACTCTACTCGCCCTGTGGCCTCTGGGGAGGGGAGAGGCGTGGGTGAAAGAGAAAGTTAGGGGTGGGTCAGAAGGCAGGGGATCTCCCCACTGCTGCCTCCACATCAGTCTCTTTCTTCACCCTGCACTGCCATCTCCCTCTCCTTGCTGCTGTTGTCCACCAACCCTCATTCACAGAGGACCTGAGCCAGCTCACTGGCTTCGTCCCCTGTCACCCACGTGGATGACCTGTTACCCAATGGCCAATTAGATCCTGACCACCCCTCCACTAGGGACTTCTCCCTCCCCTCCACCTCACCCAGCACTCCCACAGCCCCACCCTGTAATTGCTAATAACTGCCCCACATCTGAAGTCTCCATTTCCCGCATCTTCTCCATGGGCGCCACACCCTGTCCTCCCAGCTCATTTACTTAGCATCCCCACTGATGCAATTCATTCCCCTCTCGAGTCCTCCCCTCCACCAGCCTTAGCACTTTCTCACTCCATCTCTTCATGCCCCTCCTTATCATTCTAACCCTGAACTCCTTGCCCACTTCTCGCACTGTAGGTACTGTACCCATCTGGCTGAACCCTAACCTTGCATGGACCCAGCAGTGTGCCTGCTCCACATATTTGTCATTGCCAGAGAAAATCTCCCAACCGAGCCGACTGGTTTCACCTCAGTCCTTTAGGACAAGCCTCAGGGACTCTCAGTGCTGCTCAGCACCTGGCCTCGTTCTCTTGGGGTTGATTTTAGTGCTCTCAAAGCAATTTCATGCTCTTTCCCATCCCACATCCCATGTCAGGGAGGCTTTTACCTCTTATTTCACATGTGAAAAACTGAAGGCATCAGAGGGTCCTCCCTCAACTTACCACCACCCATGGAAACGTGTACCTGCACAGCCCATCCTGCCCGTCTTCTCCCCAAAGACACAGTGATGTGTCTTACTTCCTTCCTCATCCTCGCATGACATCCTGCTTCCCTGCCCTCTGACCAGTCCCTCTCCCTCTCTCACCTTCTCTCTCACTACTGGACCATTCCCTGCAGTGTACAAACACACTCTAGCACCTTCCAACCTGAAAAACCCCTCACCGGGGATACCAAGTCCCTCTGCCTCCTTTCTTCTGTCTCATTTCTCTGTTCTGTTTCACAGCAGAGTGTATCCAAATTGCTGTCTCTACTCACTGTCTCCATTTATGCACCCCCCCCCCCCCAATCCACACCTCTTCCACTCACTCCAGCCTGACTACTACCCCCTTGCTTCACCAAAATTGCCCTTAGGGTCACCAATATCTCTTTATGAACAAATTCAATAGACACTTCCTTCCCCCCATCAGCGTTGCACACATTTGTCTATTCCCTCCTCATTGAAACACGCTCCTTCCTCGACTTCCTGGGCCTCTCACCCACCTGGTTCCCTCCCACTGCATTTCCCACCCATGTCTTGACACCGTTTTCTGGTTCCTCCTTTACTGAGCAACACCCAACATTGCAGCACACGCAGGCTTGGCCTGGGCCCTCGCCTCTTCTCCATCTACACTCTCTTCCTAAGTGATCACATCTGGTCTCTTGGTTTTCAATACATTCTATACATTGAGGACTCCAAGAAGACGTCTCCAGCCCTTGCCTCTCCCCATGTTCTTATATCCAGCTGCCTCCTTGGAATTCCCACTTGGGTGTCTAGGAGGCATCTGAAATGGAATATGACCAAAATGGAGCTGTTAATCCCCTCTTCCCTCCGGGAGAACAGAGCAAAACAAACAAACACATTTAATCTCTGGCCTTCTACAATCCCACTCTCAGGCCTGAGTGTCTACCGGTGCCTGCTGCCAAGAGGACACCCCCAGATGCTTGGCTCCAGCAGCCTGAGTCAGACTGATCTCAAGCGGTTATGGCTTTTGACGGGAGAAGTTGAGAAGAAAAGCACTTGTGGTCCATTAAGGTGCCATGCTCAGCTTTACTCTCATCGAAGCCTTCAGCATGTCTCTGGTCTCCTGGCCTCTAGTTACGCATCCACTGCCATGCAGATCTGATAACCTCACCTGCCCTGCAACCCTCCATCCTTCTCTGTCAGCAGCACCCCCATTTCCCTATGGGGAACTCTCCTCTCCTCCAAGCTTAGTCTGCTTGTCTCATCTCAGGGTGACTCTACTCCCCAGCTACATAATAACGGGCAGGAGACCCAAGTATGGCCAACCAATCTATTCCATTTCCTTGGGAACATGACCCAAGCCAGAACAAAAAGACAAAATTCCAGGACTTTGGAGTTAAAGGAAAAGGAAAGTTCTCCAGCTGAGAGTCCTGATGACACGATTTGAGCCCCTGGATCCAGCTAGGCCCCAAGCTACTTCTGCACCTGTGTGTTATGGGAGGCAATAAATGCGTCACCTTTATTTTTACTTAGATCAGTTTGAGTTGGGATGATTTTGCTTATAGTCCAAAGAGCTCCAATTAAGGAATCAATTCATTCATTTATTCACTCACCTACCCACCTACTAGGTACTAGGCAGCAATCCACCCACTAGTGACTTGCCTAAATCATGTCACTGAAACCACAAATGCTCCCCTCTCCCTGCCCCGTTGCCTATGGGAGCAAGCTCCGGCATTTATAAGTCCATAATGGGCCCCATCTGATCTCATTTCTCAAGACTCTCCTTAAATGAGCCCACTACACCAAGAAGGCCAATTATAGCCCCCTTCAAAAACCATAGTTATTCCACTTTCAACCCTTTCTTTGCACACTCCCCATTTGATCCATCTTCAAGACCCCTCTCCCAGTCATGGCCCCTCTGAGGAGTCGCCCATATGACTCTGGCTCTCGCATCATGGATCTTTCTGCAGCAGCTCCAGGGCCACATCCCCCTGCTGGAGCCCAGCCTCCCTGGTCTCAGTGCGTATGTGTCTTGTTTCCCACAAGGCACCATGAAGGCAGGGCCTGGGTCTCATGCTCCTTTCAGGCCCTTGAATGCCTGGGACGGAACTGGACATGCTTATTAATGATAAGAACTGACACTTGTACAGTGTTTAGTATTTGCCAGGCCCAGTTCTGTGTTAATTCTGTTAACTCTCACAATAACCAAAGATTGAGAAACTGAGGCACTCAGGAACTCACCCGGTGTCACACAGCTGGTAGGTGATGGGGCTGGAATAGGAACGTAGAACTACCTTAGCACACACTCAGATTTCATGGGCAGGAGATTGACATCTCTTTAGTGAGGAAGGAGCAGCAGAGACTTCCAAGGAGTATGCATTTCTGAGCCCACCTCTACCCACCCAGCGCCTCCCACCATCTGTGATGAAGGACCAGGTTGAACCAATCTATGCCCTATGGTTCAAGAAGACAAGTCCACGGATCGCTTGTTTGGACCATGCAGCAATGTCAAACTGCTCTAAACATTTCTAAACTCTTACTCTCAACATCTCTACTTGTAGGCTCACAGACCAGTAACAAACACTGGACCACACTTTGAGTAGCAAATCTAGCCAACTGCTTTCCTGGGGAGCATGGTGCCTTTCTCTCCAACCTGTCTTTCTCAACCCTGTCCTATGTGGGTAGCCGCATCGGATCTTGGAGTCCACGTGACTGGAGAAATGAGCTGGGAAGCAGGGAGCCAGCCCAGAGGAGACGCCAGACTGACCAGAAGCCTGGCAGGGGCACTGCTGAAACAATGGATGGGAAAGCAATACCCTGCTGCTCAGCCTCCTGCTCCCAGAGCCAGTGGCCACTGGCCAGGTCAGCTCTGTCACTGACCAGTGAGAAGCTGCCAATTCAGCACCAAAGGCCATTGAATCTCCTCAGAAGGACTGATCAGACCACTTGAAGACAGAGGTCAGACTGATGGACCTCGAACCAGGGGTTAATAGCCTCTGTCCAGTAAACACTCCAAGTTTCATTAATTCTTTCAACAAATGTTTATTGATTGCCAGGCCCTGCGCCAGTATGCAAGACAGAACCAGGCCATGTCTCCTGCTGGCTGGGAGACAAATGCCTAAATAAGAGCTCACACGGACAGTAGAGGGTGGGTGGACAGGGAAGAAGAGGGGAGACAGAGAGCCCGGTGGGCTGCCTCCCATACTGTGCCATGGGAAGCTGAGAAGGAGCTGCATTTGCCCCCACCTGGCCTGGCTCATTTCTTGGCATCAGAGCAGCAGATCCTTCCAGGTGCCCCTGGGTTAACAAGCAAAGGAAAACCTGCGGGTCAGCACAGCGTCCTGCACCTAAGGAACTGGAACTGGGCCAAGGGGCAGCACAGGCACAAGAGCCCTCTCCCCACTAAATCCTCCTCCTGCCCCCTTTCCACCTGCCATTCTGTCCTGTAGCAGGAACCTGACACTCTGAGCTGGGATCTGTCACTTCCCCAGCAAATGTTGGGAGGCCATTAGGAGGACAATGTTCCTTCTCCATCCTGAGAGCAGCATGGCATAATAGAAAAGATCTAAAGGTCTGGGTTCAAATCCCAGCCTGGCCACTTGATGAGGATGATGTGAAGTGGCTGAGAGCTTAGACTTTGAGCCAGACTGCCTAAGGCCAAATTCCAGTGCTGCTGCACACCAGCTGTGTTACATTATGTCACTTAACATTTCTGTGCCTCAGTTTCCTTCCCCATAAAGGGAGGAATCACCTAAGTACCTGCCAGGGGGTTGTCAGGAGGACTGAGGGAGTGAATTCACAAAAAGGGCTTAAAACAGAGCTAAACCAATCGTAACCACTCAGTATTGTTAGCTCTGTTAGTTACAGCATGTTAGTTATTGTTAGCTACAGCTATTATCCTGACTCACAGGGATACTGAAAGAATTAAATGGGCTAATCACTGAAAAATGTTGAGTAGGTGCCTGACAAATATTAGTGTCCTTTCTTCCACATTTTTCTGATAAGATAAAGAACATGTGGAAGGCAGAATCTGCTGTCCCCACCATCCCAATGGGCACAGGCTTGCAGTAGAGAAGACTGTCCAGGGGCTGCTCCTGCTGCCCCTTGGGTGGACACCTCCAAGACTTCTAAAGAGGTTGTGAAATTCTTGAGAAAATATCCGTTTAATTTCATCTTAATGTTTACACATTATTTTTAAAAGGTAGCTTTTTAAAAAAGCAGCAGGAAGGCAGAGAAGTTGACGCAGTGGCCAGCAAGCTGTGGGCCCAGCGGAGCGCCAAGGTGGAGCCCCAGGACACCCCTGCTCTTGACCCTGGGGGCAGATGCCAGAGGACCCTCTCCCTGGAACAGAACCTCCAGCATTTGCAGGGAGGAAAGCTGAGTGCTGCCCAGAAAAGACGAGGCTTAAAAACGTTTATTCCTCGTAGAATGTGAGGTTTTCTTGCTGCCTTTTCCCAGCCACTTTTGTGAAGGAAGGAGGAAAACCATCGAGGGCCCCTGAGCTGAAGCCTCAAGACTGGATGTCACTGTGAGAAGGTGAGAAGTGAAGAGCAAGGACCCCCAGACACACTCTCCCACCGGCAATTGCTGCCCCGCCATCTGACCGAGGGGCTCTAGGAGGGGTCTGCCCGGTGTGAGGAGTCCCCAGAGCCCCCCTCTCTGCAGCCATCATGGCGCTAGTGGGGAGGACAGGCCCCAGTGAGGGCCTTTCTCCGCACAGCCGCCTGAGACCCTGGAGTCACCCCCACACGGGCTCCCAGAAGGGCTGAGATAGACCTAGCCTTAAACCCCTCTTCATGAACCCAGATGGGCACCCCATTGTGCTAACTGGACTGGGTTGGTAAGCTAGAAAAGCTCCTCAGAAGTCATTTGTTCATGCCAGCCCTCCCCTGAGCTGCCCTGCTATAACTTGGGCTGATGTGTCTATTTAAATGGTGACACAGCCCCTGACCTGGGCCTCACATTGGGACTCGCTTTCCCCTCACCTTCTGTCTCTGACCCTTGGCCTCTGTCTGCCTGTCTAGCTGGCAGGATCCTATCACGCCTTGGCTGAGGACACCAACAGGCACTCCTGGGCTGGGCCAGCTGAGGTGAGACCTGGGGAGCCCAGGCCAGATGCCCACAGGTGAGGCAGGTAGCGTGTGAAGAGGTCTCCTTGGAAGAGCTGCGAGGTAGGTGAGTCACTCCTGAGGAATCTTCTGAGTTATAAATAGGCCTGGCTGGCAGATGAGAGGGAGAACAATAAAGGACCACTGTCCTTCCTGATAGGCTGCTACTAAACCATCAATAACCCCTTTGAAGGAATTCCAGTCTACGGACAGCTCCCGAGCCCCTTCCAGGCCAGGCACCAGCATTGTGAGGACACTAGGCTCCCTGGGAGCATGCCATGGCTGTACCTATAGGATGGCATTTAATGAATCAGCACACCAACCTGCGAGATAAGTATGCTTATCCTTGATTTAGAGATGGGTCAACAGGCCAGAGGGGTTCCCTGCCCAGGCTCTCAGCTGACTCAGTGTTGGAATCCAGCTCTGTGTGCAGTGAGGCCTCTACTCCTTCAGGCAGGCCATGGGGCAGGAGGGGTCTGGGAACCCCAAAATGACCAAACCATCGACTCCGACATCCAGGGCTAACTACCGTAGTCCCGCCAACCAAAGAATACACTGAGACTCAAGTACAAGGCTGGCTGCAGGAAATGCTACCCATGGAGAGAAGTGATTGGAAATCCATTTAAGCAGGAATGGATCTACTAAACATTTTTTTTTTGTGTGAGGAAGATCAGCCCTGAGCTAACATCCATGCTAATCCTCCTCATTTTTTTGCTGAGGAAGACCAGCTCTGAGCTAACATCTATTGCCAATTCTCCTCCTTTTTTCCCCCAAAACCCCAGTAGATAGTTGTATGTCATAGTTGCACGTCCTTCTAGTTGCTGTATGTGAGACACGGCCTCAGCATGGCCAGAGAAGCGGTGCGTCGGTGTGCGCCCGGGATCCGAACCCCGGCTGCCAGTAGCTGAGCACGCGCACTTAACTGCTAAGCCATGGGGCCGGCCCTCTACTAAACTTTTTTCATCTTTATTTCCCTTAAAAACACTAAATAAAGGCCAGAGCCAGGAAAAGCTTCCAACAGGAACCAAGCAAAAGGCTGTTCTCAGTTACAAGGTCATCCTGCTTCCATTTGCCAATGCAGGTCAGTCTCTGTCCCCACAAGAGTTCTGGAGACCATTCCAGCAATTCCCCAACCCACAAAGCCACACCCACGCCTGCTCATCCCACACACCCCTGGGATAGAGCAAGGCTGGGCCTGGCTAGGTGGGCATCAGAGGCCTCAGGAGACCAGGACGTGGTTTGATTGGGACCCCAGCCAGTTCCTTGGGCCTCGGGCCCAACATGCAGGACTGTGCACATTCCCGAGCTGCCTTGGACCTGGACATCGGGGGATGAGCGTCGTCAGAGCCTGAGGAAAGCCTCCTCCCTGCTGGTTGTGGACTCCTGGGTCTGCTGGGGACAGAGTCTGGGAAAATTTTGCCTGCAGGCACATGCAGGCACAGAGCTGGAGCAGGCCAAACCCCGACTATACCGGCAAGGTCAGAAGGGCACGTGATGGCACTGCTAATGCAACCTAGCGGGGAGTTTGCTTGTTTTTGTTTTTTGCATAAACACCAAGCAGCCATCTCTCCTTCCCTTCCCCAAAGCAGCAGCTATATTGTGAAAGCTCTCAGTGGGGGATGCATTTCAGGGAGGAAGGAAAGGGAACCAAATCTGCCTGGGTGTCTGTAGGTCTGGAAAAGGGCTTTCTAAACAGAATGTCTGGGAAGGTCCTTCCTGTAGTGGAGATCCCAGATGGAGCTGGCAGCAGCCTGGACCCATGGGCTTCTTCCATAGACACCACTGGAAGCCCTCACTTTTCCTCAATACCAAAGGATGACATGATCCCTAAGGCAGGCCTTAGGGCTGCTTCCTACCAGGGATTTTCAAGACCTGTGGCTTCTTTGAACCCTGGACATCTTACACACAAGTTAGAACCAAGTACAACTGTGTTAGGTTAAAATGAATTTTGATCTCAACAAGTAAACCTCAACGAAATGGCTCTATTTCAGTGAATATTTCAATGAAATATCTGTAATGTCTGTGTACCCGAGGGCTTCCTTCCTATGATGCCTCCAAGTACAGGAACCCAGACTCACAAGTCAAATGTCAGCCCAGGGCAAGGATCCCCTTACCACTCCAGCCTTCCTTCCTGACATTGGCACCTAGGGCTATGGTGAGATGTGGGCACTTCATCAAAGTTTAAAGAGGCCAAATAGGTGCCAAGCACCCTGCTGGGTCCTCTGGCCTTTGGCTTCACTACAGTTGCCAAGACATTTGTCCAACAACCCAAGATGGTAGAGGCCACTGACAGCATGCTGAGGTCAGTGCAGCCTGAAGGACTTGGAGGAAAGGGATCAGTCTGATCCGAACACATGCCCAGTTGGCATGCAAGACACCCATCTGCAGAGCCACTGTTTGCTCCTGTGCCAAGCCCAGCTCCCTTAACCTGCTAACCTGAGTCCAGCCAAGGGAACCGAGATGTAGGGCCTGTTGCTTCCAAATGGCACACACATTCTTCCTTGCCAACTGGCTACTTATGAGTAACTGGGCCAAAAGCATGAACCTAATCCTTACAGTGCAGGGCACAGCAAGCCCATCCTAGTTCAGATGGAACTGGGTTGGCACTCCTTCCTGTAAGAGCAGGACCTACCTGGACCACTGGATCTTATGCTCAGGAATTTTCTGGGAGATGTAGCACTCAAGAGACATAGCTGCCCCTTCCCCCTGAGCTTATCTAGGAGACCAGAACCTGAGCCACACATCAACCAGCGCCCTTGTTTTTCCTTCTGCTTGCTTTTCCTGAGGTTCCATCCACTCCTGTGACTGTTGACCCAAATCTGTACCTGCAGCTCAGAGCCCTCTCCTGAGACCCAAGGCATACAGCAGCCGTTCTTCAGGACACCCTGTGTTGGCTCTGCAGATGCCTCAAACTCACTATGACCAAAATGAGCTGACTTATTTTCCCACGTTCCATCCTGGCCCCAAACCTACCCTCCTCTACATTCTCTATCTTGATAAATCCATCCACACACACGGTCAGAAATTTCTACTACTCCCCACCATTGCCACTTCCACCTCCACCACAGCCACCACTACCACCTTCATCGCCATCGTCACCACCACCTCCACATACAACCCTACCACCATCTCCACCACCTCAACCTCCACCTCCTCCACCATCACCTCCACCTCCACCCCAACCACCACCTCCACCACCACCTCCACCTCCCACCCAAACACTGCCTGAGCTTAGGACTAGTCCATGTCAATCTTGCCATAACCAGCTCTCTGTTCTTCTCCTCCTCGTCCCATTTGCCCACACATAGCTACTAGAGGATCTTTCTAGAGTGCTCAAAGCCCTGTGATGGCTCCCTACCACCTGCTTCCTGACTTCCCCAAATGTGTCCTAAAAAAAGAGTCTTGATCAAATTTGGGAAATGCTGGGCTAAAAATTTAAGTTTCAGTGAATATTTCAATCAGTTTTCCTTACTGCAAGGTTTATCAGAGCCTTTAATATGAATGAGCATCAAGACATTTCAAGGGGAAGAAAGCAGATATAATATGTAGAGTTTCCTGAATTTCTTTAATCACAAACCCCTCCCAATTATGTCTCAGCACAAAGGTCCCTCCTTCCCTTAGACACCTTCCATAATCACTGCCCCATCTCCACTCCTTCCTTACTCCCTTTCTAATATTATTATAATGGTCTACATTTCTGCTTCCCCCACTGGTCTAGGAGCTTCCTAAGGGCAGGAAACAGTGGGGATCCCCTGAACCAACACAGTGCCTGAGAAATGCTGGTGCCTGACCAGTGTTTGTGGAATAACTGTTGGATGCTTACTGATCTGGGCATGAAAAGCTGAAGCAAACTGAGTAGAGTCTTTGTGTAACTTGCCTATGCTGTGTATCTCATTCTCTCTCTTCTCTCCCACTCCTCAACCCACTGCCCCTGGAATCTGCCCCTGCCTCTCCATCAACAGAGCTCTTACTCACGTCATCAAAGACCCAAATCACTACACTCACCCTGGTGTGTTTCAGTTTTCAACTGACTCAACCTCTGGGCAGAATTCTAGACAGCTGCCCTTCTGTCTTTCTGAAACACTCTCACGCACAGCCCCATCTGGTTTTCCTCCCACTGGTTACTCTGTCCTGGTCTCCTTTAGTGGCCCAGCCTTCTCCACCCTTCCAGGAAGTGCTGGCATTCCTTCAGGCTTGGCCTGATTCTCCTCTCCTGCTCTGGGCTCTCTCCCTCAGCAGTTTCCCTTTACAGCTGCTCTCATGGCTTGGGTCACTCTGTACCCTCTAATAATTCCCTCATGATGCGCCAACCCCAGTCCTCTCCTGAGCTTCCAGTCTGATTTCCCCAACTGCCCACTTAACAAATACACTGCGATATCTCACTGGTGCCTCAGACTCTGTATAGCCAAAATATTAATTCTTGATCTTCCCACTCAAACCTAATCTGCCTCCAGTATTTTCCCACCTCCATAGATGGCACCACCATCCATTGCCATCCACCTGGCTCCCTCACCTCCACAGCTTTGCCCACAGTTATTCGCCCTAAATACGTCTTTCTTTTTTTAATTTTTTTAAAAATTTTGTTTAATTGTGATAAGAACATTTAACATGAGATCTAGCCTCTTAACAAATTTTTAAGTGCTCAATATAGTATTGTTAACTAAAGGCACAAAGTTGTATAACAGATCTCCAGAAGTTCTTCATCTTGCATAATTGAGACTTTATACCCATTGATTCCATTCACATTCCCCATTTCCCTCTCCCTTCAGCCCCTGAAAACCACCATTCTACTCTCTGCTTCTATGAATTTGTTTTAGATCCCTCATATAAGTGGAATCATACAGTATTTGTCCTTCTGTGAATGGATTATTTTACTTAGCATAATACACTCAAGGTTCATCCATGTTGTCACATATTGCAGGATTTCCTTCTTTTTTAAAGCTGAATAATATTCCATATATCCATGTATATCACATTTTCTTTATCCATTCTATCCATCGTTGGACCTTGAGGTTGTTTCCATATTTTGGCTGTTGTGAATAGTGTGCAATGAACGTCGGAGAGCTACTATCTCTTCAAGATCCCGATTTCAATTCTTTCGTGTATATACCCAGAAGTGGGATCACTGGATCACATGGTAATTCTACGTTTAATTTTTTGAGGAACTACCATACTGTCTTCCACAGCAGCTGCATCATTTTACTTTCCCACCAACAGTGCACAATGGTTCCAATTTCTCCACATCATCACCAACACTTGTTTTCTTTTGTTTTTTTTGATAATAGAATCCTGATGGGTGTGAGGTGATATCTCATCGTGGTTTAGATTTGCATTTCTCTGATGACTAGTGACATTGAGCATCTTTTTTAGTCTACCCATTTCTCTTGGTCCCCACTGCTTCCACCCAATCCAGATGCCATCCTCTCTTGCTCAGATTCTTTGAACAGGTCTCCCCTTACCCACTCGTGCCTCTGCCCACTCTCTACACAAGCAGAGAAATCTTTCCAGACACAAACCATTCCCTTGCTGAAACCCTCCATTTCCCCCATTAGTCTCAGGATAAAACTGAACATCCCCAACCTCATCAGCGGTCTTTCCAGCTGCATCTCTGGCTTCCTCAGGTCAGCCACACCAGCTTTTGTGGAACCTTCTCCGGACCCCTTCCCCCTTCTTGCATCGCTTACTCAAACTCCTATATCTAACTCCTTCACTCCTTCGGAGCTCAGTTCAAATATCACTTCACACCAGACACCTTCCTCTGACCCTTCCGTATACACATTCTTGTGACACCACATGCTTCTCCTTCCTAAACTCACCGCAGTTGTGATTAAATTCATAACTGTATTTAGAGTCTGTTTCTGCTGCCAGAATGCAAACTGCAAAAGGGCAGGGAGCACGTGCATCTTGTTCTCGCTGTGCCCCCAGGGCCCAGAAAGAGCCTGGCACATGGGTGGACTCAGCCGACACTTCTTGAATTAACGCATGATGAGCTTTGCTCATTCAGAGGCAGCTTCTCTAACTGTGTTAAAAGCAAAGGTTTTGGAGTCAGATAAACATGGCTCCACCTCTCACTAGCTTCGGGACCTTGTGACTCAGTTTCCTCATTAGCAAAAGAGGGATAACTGTGCATGGGGCCTGGCATGGAGTATGAGCTCATAAACGTCAGCAGCTTTTCCTATCAGGCAAGGCAGCAGCCTCACTCCTCTTGGCAGAGCAACAAAAATTTCTGTTCTTGCCTCCTGAAGGTTCAGCGCTTTTAGACATTTCACTCATGTCACACAGAATGGAGCCTGCATTAAGTAGTTTCCTAGGGCTGCCATAACAAAGTACTACACACTGGGGGTCTTAAACAACAAAAATGTATTGTCTCATGGTTCTGGAGGCTGGAAGTCCGACATCAAGGTGTCAGCAGGGTTGGTTCCCTCTGAGGGCTGTGAGGGAGAATCTGTTCCAGGCCCCTCCTCTAGCTTCTGGTGGTTTCCTGGCAATCTTTGGCATTCCTTGGTTTGTAGAAGCATCACTCCCATCTCTGTCTCCAACTTCACATGGCATCTTCTCTGTGCATATGTGTCCAGATTTCTCCTTGTTATAAAGATACCAGTCATATAGGATTAGGGGCCCACCCTACTCCAGTATAATCTCATCTTAACTAATTACATCTGCAACAACCCTATTTCCAAATAAAGTCACATTCTAAGGTACTCGGGGTTAGGACATCAACTTCAGTTTTGGAAGGATACAATTCAACCCACTGAGTGTGTCCATGGGGTCTGAAGAGGAGCCCCAGATACCCTGTCTAGGCTGACTGGGCATGGGTGGGGGTCCCTCTGTGTTTGGGGGCACACAGGCAGGGTGACTGCCCAGTGCAGCAGGCACGAGGCTGAGTGGCCAGCGTGATGAAGCCCTCAGACCCCACCAGGCCTAGGAAAGTCACTTTTGAATGAAGGGAATTTCACTCACCTCCAGAGCAGGCAGGGAGCCCCACTGCATCTCTGGTGAGGAGGTGAGAAGGGGCCTCTCCAGGGCTCTCCTGAGACCCCTTGCCCACTGCTCTACAAGCTGGCTCAGCCCCAGGCACTCCACTCCCCAGCGGGCTCCCTGCTGGCCCGGGTGGTCAGTCACCCGAGGGAGGCCAGGGCTCCCACAGCTCGCCTTATCTGCTGATAGAGGAAGGCGCCTGCCCTCCCCTCCCCTTTCACCCTGTTACCAAGAACTGAGCCAAGCCAGAGCCTTCCCAGAACTTGCAAGACAAATGGGAGTGAGCAAACATTTCTGTGGCTCAGCTCAGTTCCGATGGCTGTGCGGCCTGCTTCAGGGTCCACAGTCTCCACTCAGGAAGGGCTCCTCCTGACTTGCAGGGGTGCCTGAGGGTGCACCTGCGACAACCACACTGGGTTGTCAAGACCCCACAGTCTGTGTGACCTTCAGCAGCTGGAAGGCAAGGTGGGCCCTTCACATATGGCATTTTGTCTACATTGAAGGTGGCACAGGGATTCCGCTGAGGCCATCCCTTGGGGTTAGCTTGTCACAGCATGATTTCCCCTTTCCCTCCCACACACACATCCAGGCTCCTCAGATTTAAACTGGCACCTACGGCTGGTGAGCAACATCCCAGGCACACAGTAGGTGCTCCACAAATGTTTCCCACATGCTTCCCATGCTCCCGACTGGCATTTCCAGCTTCTGGGTGGAATTGTCCTTAGTTGGCCTCTCTCCCCAACTCCCCCTCAGTGTCGCCTGCCAGGGCACCAGCAGCACAGCTATCCAGCGGCCTCAGCTGGAACCCCTGAGCCCTCTCACAGCCCATCCACTAAAGGCCTCTAGTGTGTGAATCCCAATTTCCCTCAAGATCCACCTCATCTCTCCATCCACACAACCTCCAATCTTTCCCCTACTTGTCTTGCCTTCAACTCAATGACCGTCTTCATTCTTGTCTCCATTCCGGAGGTCTCTCTCCATCCTAGCCACCCTACCCTCTGCCTCCAGAGCCCCAGGACAGCTTGGGACCTCGCATCTGATGCACCGTTTGGATGTACTCAGTCTGGCCTCCGCCTGTCTCGTCATCTTCCCCT
This sequence comes from Diceros bicornis minor, assembly GCF_020826845.1. Classification (NCBI taxonomy): domain Eukaryota; kingdom Metazoa; phylum Chordata; class Mammalia; order Perissodactyla; family Rhinocerotidae; genus Diceros; species Diceros bicornis. Next base: position 80,897,323 of record NC_080744.1, read on the forward strand.
GCAGCTTTCCTCATGCCCTTCACCCTCTGCCTCAGCCACACCAGTCCACCTCCTAGTCCTGGACCATGCTGTGCAGTTTCCACCATTGTGCCTGTCCCCATGCTCTTCCCTCTCTGTGGAACCCCCTTTCCCCAGTTCTCTAGATGGCGAAACTCTTATTCATACTGCGAGACCCAACTCCAACATCGCTCCCTGTTCATTGGCCCTGATCACCCCGCTCCTTCATCTCTCCTCTCAGAATGGGTTGGACACATGTCCACTGTTGCATTTGTCACTCCATATTGTGCTTCTTTGTCAGTTAGCCACTCCCTCCCATAAGAGTCCCAAAGATTCTCAAACTCCAATGTGCAAAAAATCACATGGCAGCATCAAAAAAAGGCAGATTACCTGGCTCCATGCCAAAGATTCTGATATGGGGGCCCAGGAATGTGCATTTTAACAAACACACCAGGTGGTCTCATTGCAGGTGGTCCTTGGGCCCTGCATTGAGACTCGCTGCTCCTGTGGGTTCCAGGCTGGGGGATCTTATCTTATTCAGGGGTGGGTGTCCCCAGCTCCAGCTCAGCACCCATTGCGTGGAATGATAGAAGAACCTAGTGGGGGGCCTCGGCTCACATCGTGGCTGCCCCTTTCCACCAGCCCAGGGACCATGAGAAGCCCCTCAGGAACCCCTGAGGCTGGCTCCAGGCTCCATCTGGGAAAAGGAGACCACTGGGCCTGGCTCACAGAGTTGTGAGGAGAACTGAAGAACATAAAAACATTGGACACAGCTTTTGGACCCCATATACCATCAGTGAACACAGCTGAACCTATAGCAACCAGTGCTTCTTATTATTTTCCAGAAATGCTGAGGCCTCACTCCAGTCCTGTCATGGGATACCTACTTGCAACCAGCCCTGGGAGGAAAACCCCCTCCCTCTTTGGAGCTGATGGAGTTTAAAACCTGTCCCGAGTTCCCCTAGGTCTCTTGCCAAGTTTTAGGAGAGTGGGTGTTAAAGCATAGAGATGAAGGCAGCAACATTTCCCAAGAAGACAAAAGGTAGGAAGCCATTCCAGCACACTGAGTGTTTCTGTGATGGGGACAGGCTGTGGGGTGAGGACCATAGGGAGCAGCAATGGCTCTGGGCCTGACATGCTGGCCAGTGGAAGTGCAGGTGGCCAAGGGCCAGGGCCTGCCCAGAATTCGGCACCCTTGTCCCTGTTTAACTCAGCTCCAGAAAGATTTGGCCCTGCACTCATCTGTGGGCTCTGTCTCATTCATACACTAGGTCATTCATTCGTTCATTGACACAGCAAATATTTTGTGCCCGCTACATGCTGTTACTGTGCTAGGCCTGGGGATACAGAGGAAATAAGACAAGCCTCTACACAAGAGGATTTACAATATTTGGAGGTACAGATAAGCAAGCAGGAGAAGGCAAGATGGTAATTGCTGGGATGAAAGTAAATAGAAAGTTCTGAAAGGACTTAAGAGAAGGCCAGCAAGACGGAGTCTTGCCTTTGCCTGTGGATTGGGCTAGAGGAGGCCAATGCCGCAGAAGCCCTCATTTCAGAATCAAAGCTTATGTGGGCACCACATGCTGCCCTACCTCTCCCAGAGCAGCCCAAGTTCTCTGCAACCTTATCCACCAGCCCCTGAGTCCGCGGACCTGCGGGGGTGTGGGCGGTGGGGGTGCTGGCCAGAAGAACTGAACAGCGAGGGCAGAAAAAGCACAGAGGAGCAGATGTGCCAAGAATTGGAGATGGGGACCCTGCCACCCCTGACACAGACTCAGAGGCAGCTACCCTGGTTACTAACCAATTTCCTGGACTAGTTCTTGCAGCACCCACTATTTTGTCGGGGGCGGGGACGGGGGGGCTCTTCTTGGATTCTCGTGAGCACTTTGCAATCTTATTTTAAGAAAACATTTTACTTGAGCTGGTTTTGTTCATTTACTTATTCGACAAAGTATTTATCGAACATCGACTGGGTGCCTGGCATAATTCTAGGTGCTTGGGAACAACACTAACGAAGACCTTGTTTTCACGGAGCATGCATTCTAGCAGTGGCAAATAGACAATAAACAATAAGCATAATAAATAGGTCAATTATATTGTATGTAGAAAGTTACGGGTGCTAGGAGGAAGAGAGTAGCATAGAGTGAGGGACTGGGGGCCTGGACAATGGGGGAGCAGGTTGCCATATTCAGTAGGGAGGTCAGGTGAGGCCTTGTCACGCAGGTGAAATGGGAAGGAAGAATTCAAGGAAACGAAGGAGCCTCTGTACAGGTATTGGAGGGAGGGAAGGGTGCTTCCAGCAGATGGCACAGAAAATGTAAAACCCTCACATGGGAGCACTCCTGCAATGTTTGAGGAAAATGTTTGAGGAACAGCAAAGTGACGGGAGCTGGAGCAGAATGAATGAAGGGCAGAGCTGTGGGAAAGGAGGCAGGAGAGGTAGGGGCCTGAGGCCAGGGGCAGCCACTGGAGGGCATGAGTAGAAGAAGTTCCCCATCTGACCTAGGCTCTAAAGCAACTGCTCTGGCTGTTTGGTTGAGACTGGATGGGGGAGTACAAATAGGGAGGCTAGTTGGATGCTACTGTATAATTCAGATGTGAATTGACGATGCTTCGACAAAGGTGGGAGCAGTAAGCCTGGTGAGCAGTGGGCAGTTCTGGATCTATCCTGCAGGAAGACCAACAGAGTTTCCTGACAGATTGGATGTGGGATGTGAGAGAAGAGAAAAGCTGAGTTCGAGTGGGTTTCTGTTGCTTGCAGCCGAAAGAGTTGAGTCCTAAAACTAGTTTCCTTTGTTCTCATCAGAACTATGAGGTGGGCCTCCCGGAGCCTTACTCTCCACTGGGCTCAAGGCCTGGCAAGACACGTCCTCAGAAACCACCCACTGCCCCGTGAGGAATTAGAGATGACTAAGATGACTAAGCCAAGGGATCAAGTGAGCTAGGCTGTGTTTACACACAGAAGCCTAGAATCAGAAAGAACAAAGGGTGTGAATGAGAAATCCAGGAAACAGATTGTGGACCAGGAGCTTCTTTGGGTTCAGCATACTTTCCCACACACTGTGAGCAGCTGCAAGGCCAGTCCTCAACTCTGCAGCTGAAACTTCTCAGTGAAGGCTCCAGACCACACACATCAGTCTGTTTACCATAACTGTGCTGGTGTCGTGGAAACAGTTGATACTCACCTCTCAATGGTCCATGAGCTCCCCTACATTTCCCAGCCTCCCTTGCTATTAGCTCAGGTCACATGACTAACTCTGGCCAATGGACTGTGAGCACTAGTGATGTGCTTTCCTTGCAGGACAAGCAATAAGAAGTAGTGTGTATCCTCTGGCCCTCTCTTCTCCTGCTACAGTGACCTGCGACAAAATGCAGAGAGCCTGGATCCCTGAGTCAATAGGTGGAAAGAACTACTGCCAACCCTCCTTGGACCTTATGTGAGCAAGAAATAAACTTTTGTTTCTTACATGGTTAATTCATTGCCACAGCATGGCATAGGCTTCTCTGATGAATACAACTGGCCAAGGACTTTAGAACCAATTTAAACAATAACAAGAATAAGTAATAGTCACATACTACTTTACAGTTTAAAAGAGCTGTTTACTCTCATTTGATACTCACTTATTCCAGGAACTAGGTAGTTCTGTTTGAACATTTTCAAATAGACACCTTCTGACCAGCTGAAAAAACAATCTGAGAAATGGAAAAGACTTTTTTACCACACTATCAAAAATTAACATACACATAGGAAAAAACTTACCAGGAAAAAAGCAGAATGTGTTGAGAAAGCTATGCACTCTACTGAGGGAAATGAGATAAAAATTTTAAAAAATGGAGAAAGATACTGAGTTTTTGATTAGGAAGATCAATATTGTAAAGATGAAAACTCTTCCCAAATTAGCTTATACATGTAATACATGTAACTTCCAATTACAATCCCAAGATGCTTTTTGAGAGACGTTACAGCATTAATATAAAGTTCTTCCTGAAGAATGAAAAGGTAAGGGACTGGCCTGGTGGTGTAGTGCTTAAGTTCATATGCTCCACTTAAGTGGCCCAGGATTAACAGGTTCGGATCCCGGACACAGACCTACGCACTGCTTGTCAGGCCATGCTGTGGCGGCATCCCACATATAAAGTAGACAAAGAAGGGCACGGATGTTAGCCCAGGACCAATCTTCCTCAGCAAACGGAGAAGAATTGGCAACAGATGTTAGCTCAGGGCTAATTTTCCTCACCAAAACAAAAAAAGGCAATAGTAATAGAGAAAATTTCAAAAAAACAAGTATAATGCACTACCAGATATTAAAACAAAGCATATCGTAAAGCCACAATCATCAAGAAAGCTTGGTACTGGTGGAGAAATAAATAAATCAATGAAATAGAATAAAAAGCCTACAAAGTAACCCAAATACTTCAGTAATATACGATAAACTCCAAAGGGATAATGACAAGAATTTAATGATTTTCAAACCCCCAAACTCTGGAGTACTCCACACATTCTCAGGGTAAGTAACAGTGGCTCATTATGGCAAATTCTTACTGGAAGGGCCTGACATGGAAGGGGAAGCATTTAGAATGTCTGTATGTGTGTGCATTTGTGACTTTGAAAAATTGCCCCCATACGTACATATGTAGGAAAGTGATGATAAAATGCAAGAGAATGATAAACAGTTCAAGATATTCCCTACTTCTTCAGGAGAAGGAAGAGAATAAGATCAGAAAGACCTTCAAAGGACCTCCAAAGATTTGGTGATGTTCAGACTTATTAAGCAGACTTATTAAGTGGTGGGTAGATTAGGGTTTATTATATTATCCTTTATTTTTTATATAGACATTATACATATTCTTTATATGTATGAAAAAATTCCTAATACATTTTAAAGTGTACCCTAAGGTACATTGATATCCCTCCCAGAAAGGTGTATCCACCCCATCTCCAGTTATGAATCATTGAATTAATACATGAATAATAAAACAATAAAAGAACTTGAAGAAGTATAAGTAGTATCCATGACTCACCATATTTTGCAAAGGAATAGTGACAAAGATGAGGTCTACACGTTTCCATGAAAACAAACGAGGAAATAAATGTTAGTGCCATGCCTTCCTCCCCCAGCACCTCTCCCCACCGCCACCACACAAAAAGGCATAGACTTCCTATACATCAGCAATCACCACTCATGACTGTGATGGGGAAAAAGTACCATTCAAAAGAACACCAAACATTTTTTAAAACTTCATAGGAAAAAAATTATAAATTCTATAGGAAAAAATATGTAAAAACTCATTGAAGAACATTTTAAAAAGCCTGAATAATTCCATGATCTTCATTGGAAATGCTCAATTTTATAAAGGGATAGAGTCTCCCCAAAATGATACACAAATGGAATAAAATCCACACCAAAATCCTAAAGGATTCCTATGGAATTTGCAAAACAATTCTATTTAAAATATATCTGATAGAACAGCCAGAAGTGTTTGAAAAATAAGAAAAATGGAAGGTTCTTGACATAATAGATATCAAAATAGTCTACAAAGTTATAGTAATTAAAACATTGTGTTATTGGTACCAGAATAGACAACTAGATGGATGGGAAGATCAGCAAGTCTTGGAACAGACTCATGATTATTTGGGAATTTAGTACATGATAGAGGTGTCATTTCAAACCAGCAGAGGCAGACTAGAATGTTCAATAAACGAAGGTGGGACGACTAACTAGTATTTAAAAATAAACTACTTAGATCCCTAATAAACCACTATATACAAAAATAGAATCCAATGGATTACAGAATCAAATGCAGAAAAATAAATAGGGAACTATCTTCATATTTCATATGCAAAAAGTCTTTCTAAGCAGGATACCAAATCTATTAGCCATAAAAGAAAACACTAATAGATTTAATTATCTACAATTTTTAAAACTTCTATACCTTAATGACATCACTTGCAAAGTTTAATGATGAGAGAGACTTAGGGAGAAAATATTTATAATATGTATAAAAGACAATGTTCAAGTTATAAATTATAATGAATTTCTAAAAATTGATAAAAGAAAAAAAAACAACCTGGTAGAATAAATAGGCAAAAGTATTTAAAAACAATTCACAGAAGAAATACAAATGGTCAGTAAAACATGAAGTATTGCACATGGAAATACAAACTCGGACAATGAGATGACATTTTAAAATCTATCAGATTGGCAAAAATTTTAAAAGATTGAAAATATCTCTTGTGGGTTAGAGTGTGGAGAAAGGGACCTGTCCTATGCTTTTGGCAGGAGCGTGGAGCAGGGACCATGCTGTGCAGGGCACTGAGTGGTGCCTGTCAATGGGCCACTCTCTGACCAAAAATCTCACAGTTAAGAATGTAGTTGACCCAATTCCTCATGCCATGCACAAGGCCACATATTTAGGAACATTCCTTGCAAAGGTGCTGGTAATAGCTAAAACTGGAGAAATTTAAATGTCTGTTGGAATGAGACTGGAAAAATAAATGATGGTGTATTCCTACTACGAAATATCATGCAGCCCTTCGCAAGAATGAGGTGGTTCTAGACATACAGAAGTAGGTAGAGACCAAAGACCTATTCTTTTTTATTATTATTACTATAAATAATTCAATTTATTTACCCCCCCCAAAAAAAACCAGTTCACTCGTTTCAAAGATCTATTCTTAAATGCAAAAAATACAGCCTCAAAACAATACATTTATTATGACCCTTTTGTGCAAGTGCGAAAAAAATGGATTATAAAATGAAGAACTGGAGTAGTCCTCCCTCAAACTATTACTCTGGCAAGAGAAATGAGACTGGGGATGAGATGGGGAGATTGGATCTGCAATGAAGAACTTTTACTTTTATTAATCTATACATCTGTTAAATTTGACATTTCAAAAAGATTATATTTAAAATATTAAAGAACAATAAGTACAGAATTATTCCATTTTAGTTTTCAAAAGACAAATACTTAAATACGTATACAGCAGTCCTCATTTGTATGGTAATGTGGGACTGTAAAAATGACCTTGCTGAAACCATGCAAAGCGATCTTAATAACCAATGGAGAGGATACACTCTACACTTCCTCCAGGGAAGGAACTGGGACTGAGAGGGCCTTACATTTTTCTCAATATACTGCTGTGTTATTGGATACTTGACAATGATCCCTGGAATTTTAAAAAGAAGAAAAACACAGACAGAAAAAGAGAAAGTCATCTGACAAAAATACAATTGTTTTTCTGAAGAGATATTAAAAACACATATAAATAAAAATATTTCATTAGACTCATTTAATTATCTTTATTAGATTTTTTAAAATAATGAAGTAATACATGTCTGTCATAAGTGAAACAAGCCAAAGACGATAAGAAAATGTTAGTATTTCTGGACTTTGTATTTTGTTTCATTTGTTTCTGATTTACTTTATTTTTTTATGCCAACTGTTAAAGCAGTTTTAAAGTAAGCTGTAATAATCTGGTGAGGCAAATGACCCCCCCTACACCATTCTTTTATAAAATGTTCTGGGATATTCTCAGATTTTATTCTTTTATATGACCCATAAAATATATTTGCTCAGTCCCAAGATGTACCATTGGAATTCCATTTAGAACTGCATTTTATTTTTGTTTTTATACAATTTTGTGTTCATATCTAGGAACACGGTATGTCTCTCCAACAACTCCAAGGTGTTATATCCTTTTTGCCAGATTCTCTCCTACAAATATTGTTGAATTTTTGTCACTAATATGAGTAGGATTTTTCCATTTTCGTTTCTAACTAAATTTTGTTAAAATGGAGAAAGGTTATTGGTTTATATGTATTTACCTTGTATCTAGCAAGCTCACTAAATTTTCTTATCAATACTAATTTTTTAATTAATCTTTTGGATTTTCAAGATATCCATACAATCACAATTGCACATAAAGATAATTTTATCTTCATTTCTAATATTTATATTTTGTAAATTAATTTTTCTTTTTCATCTTAGTAATAAAAGCACATAGTTTAAAAAGTCATATGATACTAGAAGACATAATTAAAAACAGAAGTTTCTTGCCACTCTCACTTTTAATTCTGAATCCTCAGATGCAGCCACTTTTATCTCTTTTAGCTATTTCTTCTGACATTTTCACAATACCATATTTCTAAACGACATGCTTATATTAGTATCTCTTTATTTTTTAGGTTTAGATACTATCTATTGACTTTCCATAATGGAAAATAAGAATTTAGCTCTCTTATACCACCCCTCCCCCACATGCATATTCCCCATTATCCTAATAATAGTTTTGTCAAAATAAACCAATTTTCATATTCACAAAGTCATGGCTATGTAAATATTTTCTGTAAATGAGCCATACACATCATAACTACGACCATCTTTCCTTTACTGTACAGCTTTTCTTTTCCCTGGAGTTAATAAAGGCTTTAGTTTTTTGTTTGTTTCTTTTACATGTGTGTGCATGTGTGCTGTCACTATTATTTTGTTTTGCTCAGTTATTCCCTAGTATTGCTTCTGGATACATTTTCCTCTCAATACCTTTAAACATATCCAATAATCTATCAATTTTATTTCTTTTTTAGAGATCTCTTTCCTGTGGCCCTCTATCTTCCTGCTCTGAAAGGGCCAGCTGGTCCCATAGCCAAAGACATGGCTGTAATCCTGGACGTCTATTCACATTAGCCTTTCACAACAGCCCTTTGCCTCTCAACTGTGTTTTCTGTTATCTATTTCCAGTTTTTCATTGTCTTTCTCTTTCCTGCTTTACTCCCTACAGTAGATAGAAGGTAAATTGTGAGAAAGAGAAGGTCATTCCACTTGCTGGAAAAGTTTTTCAGTGAAGAAAGAAACATGAACCATAAACCAAAAAAGGCAGAAGAGAAGGAGTTAGCTGAAAGAGAAAAATTGTGGTCACTCAAGGTAAGGAGATAATACATAGGAAAAAGTTCCCAGAGATCACACATGGACAAGATCGCTTTGGAAAGGGAAGTCTTCCCACAACCACCAGCTGGGAGAGCTGAAAGATAGTCTCCATTTCTGGGAATCTGGCAGACTAGATTATTTGGGCCAATCCTCCTGCTGAAAACAATTAAAAATGCTGGATAAAATAGAAGAAGCATTTTTTTAAGCATCCAAAGGCTAGCTAAGTATTAGATTTGCCTTTTGACAGTCAAAAAGGTCAACTAATAATAATTTCATATGTTTCAACCTAATAGTAAAGAATTACAGGACAGAACTCTAGGGAAAAGAGGGACCCCCAGAGAGGTACAAGCAGTACTGGGGTTGCTTCTGCTCCAAGGGCATTTGTTGATCCAGGCAAACTTGAACTTTGATTGATCCCCTGATGGCGAAGGGGCAAAAGTCAAAGGTGAGGAGTATAATAGGAGAATCTCCCTACATTAAGCTCTGAACCTGAAAGGCTATACCCTCAGAATAAAGACGAATCAGGAAACTAAATGAGAGCTGCTGAGGCACTGAGCAGAGTGGGAGGGGAGGAGTCCTCTGAGAATTTGTAATCATAACTAGGCCTTTATGGAGATTTGTATCCCAAGTTCACATTTCTAGGATGGTCCCAAAGTAATCTCAAAGGTGAGTTTAGTTTAAAGTAGTCTTTGGTTGGTAGTGACCCCAGGCAACTTGCCAAAACAAACGCAAATCCTGAAGGAAAACACTTTATCCACAAATATTTTTTCAAGGACAATGAGCAGCACACAATGAAAAATAACCCAGCACATAAGGAAACAGGCACCACGAGTGAGATCCAGTAGAAACAACGCACAGAAGAAACAGACCTGCAAAAATGTCAGATATTAGAATCATAAGCCAGAGATTACAAAATAACTATACTTATGATGTTAAAAGATATCTGAATCTTAAAAAATATCTGTAGAGAATAGGAAACTATAAAAAGTAACATAGCAAATTTGAAATAGAACCAAATAGGACTTCTGGGAATAATTAAAAAAAAGAATAATCAAAATTGAAAATTCAGATCTTTTTTAAAATTGTATTTTTTATTGTGGTAAAGTACACTAACCTAAAATTTACCATTTTTAAGTATATAATTCAGTGGCCTTAAAGTGTCATGCAACCATCACCACCACCCATCTCCAGAACTTTTCCATCGTTCCAAACTGAAAGTCTATATCCTTTAAACACTAACTCCCCATTCTCCCCTTCCCCCAGCCCCTGGCAACAACCATTCTACTTTCTGTCTTTAATATTTTGACTACTCTAAGTACTTCATATAAGTGGAATCACACAGTATTTGTCCTTTTGTGACAAATTTATTTCACTTAATGTCCTCAAGGTTCATCCATGTTGTAGCATGTGTCAGAATTTTCTTCCTTTTTAAGGCTGAATAATATTCCATTTATGTATATACCACAGTTTGCTTACCCATTCATCTGTCAATGGCCACTTGGGTTGCTTCTACATTTTACTGTTGTGAATAATGCTGCTGTGAATACGAGTGTACAAATATTTCTTAAAGACCCTCTTTCAATTCTTTTGGGTATATACTTGGAAGTGGAATTGCTGCAATATATGATAATTATATTTTTAATTTTTTGTGGAACTGCCATACTGTTTTCCACAGAGGCTGTACCATGTTATATTCCCACCAACAACGTACAAAGGTTCTACTTTCTCCGCATCCTTACCAACTATTGTTGTTTTCTGGTCTTTTAATAGCAGCCAGCCTAATGAGTATAGTAGTATCTCATTGTAATTTTGATTTGCATTGCCCTAATGATTAGTGATGTTGAGCATCTTTTCATGTGCTTATTGGCCATTCATACATCTTTTTGGTGAAATGACTATTAAAGTCTTTTGCCTATTTTTGAATCAGTTTGTTTTTTTGTTACATTTTAGGAGTCTGTATATATGCTGGATATTAATCACTTATCACTTAGATATATGATTTGCAAGTAGTTTCTCCCATTCTGTGAGTTGCCTTTTTACTCTATTGATAGGGTCTTTTTATGCACAAAATTTTAAAATTTTCATGAAGTCCAATTTGTCTATTTTTTCTTTTGTTATCTGTGCTTTTAGTGTCACATCCAAGAAATCATTGCCAAATCCAATGTTGTGAAGTGTTTGTCCTGTTTTCTTCAAAAAGTTTTATAGTTTTAGATCTTACATTTAGGTGCTTAATCCATGCTGAGTTAATTTTTGTATATGGTACTAGGTAAGGACCTAACTTCATTCCTTTGCATGTGGATATCCAGTTTTCCCAGCTCCATTTGTTGAAGGGATGGTCCTTTCCCCATTGAATGGTCTTGGTACCCTTGTCAAAAGTCACTTGACCGTATATATGAGGATCTAATTCTGGGCTCTCTATTGGATTCCATTTGTTTGTCTTTATGCCAATACCACATTGTTTTGATTACGGTAGCTTTGTAGTAAATTTTGCAATCAGGAAGTGTGACTCCTCTAGTTATGTTTTTCTTTATCAAGATTGTTTTGGTTATTAGAAGTCCCTTGAGATTCCACATGAATTTTAAGCTAGGTCTTTCTATTTCTGCAGAAAACGTCATTCGAATTTTGATAGGAATTGCACTGAATCTGTAGATTGCTTTGAGGAACATTGACATTTTAACAAAATTAAGTCTTCCAATCTATGAACATGGGATGTGTTTCCATTTATTCATGTATTCTTTAATTTCTTTCAGCAATGTTTTATAATTTTCATCGTACAAGTCTTTCACCTCCTTGGTTAAATTAATTCCTAAATATTTTAATTTTTGATACAGTTATAAATGGAATTGTTTTTGTAATTTCTTTTTCAGAGTGTTCATTTTTGGTGTATAGAAATGCAACTGATTTTTGTGTATTGACTTTGTATGCTGCTACTTTGTTGAATTCACTTATTAGTTCTAACAATTTTTGGGGGTGGATTCTTTAGGGCTTTTTTACATATAAGACCTTGTCACCTGCAAACAGAGATAATTTTACTTCTTCCTTTCTGATTTGGATGCCTTTTATTTATTTTTCTTGCCTAATGGCTCTGGCTAGGTCTTCTAGTACTATATTGAATAGAAGTGGTGAAAGCAAGCATCCTTGCCTTGTTCCTCATCATAGAGGAAAAGCTTTCAGTCTTTCACCACTGAGTATGATATTTGCTGTGGGTTTTTCATATATGGCTTTTATGATGTTGAGGTAGTTTTCTTCTGTTCCTAGCTTGTTGAGTGTTTTTATCATGAAAGGGTGTTCAATTTTGTTAAACGTTTTTTCTGCATCAGTTGAGATGATTATGTGATTTTTATCCTTCCTTCTGTTGATGTGACATATATTGATTGATCTCTGTATGTTAAACCATTCTTGCATCGCAAGAATAAATTCCAATTTGTCATGGTGTATAATCCTTTCAATATGCTGCTGAATTCCATTTGCTAGTATTTTGTTGAGGATTTTTGCACCAATGTTCATAAGGGATATTGGTCTGTAGTTTTCCTTTCTTGTAGCGTCTTTGTCTGCCTTTGGTATCAAGGTAATGCTGGCCTCAGAGAATGAGTTAGCAAGTGTTCCCTCCTCTTCAATTTTTGGAAAAGTTTAAGAAGGATTGGTATTAGTTCTTTAAACGTTTGGTAGAATTCACCAGTGAAGCCATAGGATTCAGAATGTTTTATTGTTGGGAAATTTTTGATTACTGATTCAATCTCCTTAATAGTTATAGATCTATTCAGATTTTCTACTTCTTCATGATTTAGTCTTGGTAGGTTTTTTGTTTCTAGGAATTTGTCTATTGCATCTAGGTTATCCAATTTGTTGGCGCACAATTGTTCACAGTAGTCTTTTATAATCCTTTTTATTTCTGTAGAATTGGTAATAATGTGCCCACTTTCATCTCTAATTTTAGTAATTTGAGTTTTCTCTCTTTTTTTCTTAGTCCATCTAACTAAAGATTTGTCAATTTTATTTTTTTGAAGAACCAATTTTTGGTTTCATTGATTTTCTCTATTGTTTTTCTATTCACTATTTCATTTATCTCTGCTCTAATTTTTATTTCCTCCCTCCTGACAGCTTTAGGTTTAATGTATTTTTCTATTTTTAGTTCCTTAAGTTGTAAAGTTAGGTTGTTGATTTGAGTTCTTTCTTGTTTTTCAATGTAAGTGCTTATAGCTATAAATTTTTCCCCTTAGCACTACTTTCACTTTATCCCATAAGTTTTGGTATGTTGTGCTTTCATTTCCATTCATCTCTAAGTATTTTCTAATTTCCCTTGTGATTTCTTCTTTGATCCATTGGTTATTCACAAGTGTGTTGTTTAATTTCCATAATTTTGTGAATTTTCCAGTTTTCCTTTTGTTATTTATTTCTAACTTTATCTCACTGTAGTCAGAGAAGATACTTTATATGATATTTATCTTTTAAAATATATTGAGACTTGGGGCCGGCCCGGTGGCGCAAGCAGTTAAGTGCGCGCGCTCCGCTGCGGCGGCCCGGGGTTCGCTGGTTCGGATCCTGGGCGCGCACCGAAGTACTGCTTGGTAAGCCATGCTGTGGCGGCGTCCCATATAAAGTGGAGGAAGATGGGCACCGATGTTAGCCCAGGGCCGTCTTCCTCAGCAAAAAAAAGAGGAGGATTGGCGGATGTTAGCTCAGGGCTGATCTCCTCACAAAAAAAAAAAAAAAATATATTGAGACTTAATTTTGGCCTAACATACGGTCTATCCTGGAAAATATCCCATGTGCACTTGAGAAGAATAGCTGTTGCTGTTGGGTGAAGAGTTCTGTATATGTCTATTAGATCTAGTTGGTTTAATGTGTTGTTTAAGTCCTCTACTTGCTTACTTATCTTCTGTCTTGTTACTGTATCCATTATTGTGAGTAGGGTATTGAAATCTCCAACTATTATTGCAGAACTGTCTATTTCTCCCTTCAATTCTATCAGTTTTTGCCTCATATATTTTGATGCCTGTCATTAGGTATGTAAATATTTATAGTTATTATAACTTTTTGTTGTATGAAACTTTTATTAATATATAATGTCCTTCTTTGTCTCTTATAACTATTTTGTGTGTGTGTGAGGAAGATCAGCCCTGAGCTAACATCCATGCCAATCCTCCTCTTTTTTTTTTGCTGAGGAAGACCGGCCCTGAGCTAACATCTATTGCTAATCCTCCTCTTTTTTCCCCTTTTCTCCCCAAAGCCCCAGTAGATAGTTGTACGTCATAGTTGCACATCCCTCTAGTTGCTGTATATGGTATGCCGCCTCAGCATGGCTGGACAAACAGTGCGTCAGTATGCGCCCAGGATCTGAACCTGGGCTGCCAGTAGTGAAGCGCGTGCACTTAAGTGCTAAGCCATGGGGCTGGCCCCTCTTGTAACTTTTTTTGATTTTTTCTGATATTAGTATAGCCACCCTTACTCTTTTTTGGTTACTATTTTCAAGGAATATCTTTTTCTTCCTTTCACTTTCAACCTGTTTGTATCTTTGGATCTCAAATGAGACTGTTGTAGAAAGCATGTAGTTGGATCATGTGTTTTTATCCATTCTGCCAATCTCTGTCTTTTGATTGGAGAGTTTAATCTATTTACATTTAAAGTAATTATTGGTAAGAAGAGACTTTTCTCATTTTGCTATTTGTGTTCAATATGCCTTATAACTCCCTCCACCCACTGTTTCCTGCATTACTGTCTTCTTGTGTTTAATTGTTGTGGGTTTTTTTTTTTTTTGTAGTGAAATGTTTAAATTCCTGTCTTATTTCCATTTGTATATATTCTATAGCTACTTTCTTTGTTGTTATCATGGGGATTATATTTAACATCCTAAATTTATAAACCTCTAATTTGAATTTATACCAGCTTAATTTCAATAACATACAAAAAGTCTGCTACTTTACAGCTCTATCCCTCCCTCTTTTGGTTGCTAATGTCACAAAATTACATCTTTATATATTGTGTACCCAAAAAACATAAACTAATAATTCTTTTTTTTCTTTTGCTGAGGAAGATTGGCCCTGAGATAACATCCGTACCCGTCTTCCTCTATTTTGTATGTGGGATGCCGCCACAGCATGGCTTGATGAGTGGTGCATAGGTCCATGCCTGGGATCCAAACCCACAAACCCTGAGCCACCAAAGTGGAGCACACAAACTTAACCACTACACCACAGGGCCAGCCCCAAACTAATAATTCTTTTAAAAGCATTAGTGTCTTAAACTATGTAGAAAACAGAATTTGGAGTTACAAACAAAAGTTATAGTAGTACTAGCTTTTACACTAGTAATGTTTTTTCTTTAAATGTATTAGTCTCTAAAATCACGTAAAAAAACATAAAGCGAAGTTACAAACCATTGTTACAATAATACTACCTTTTATAATTGCCCCTGTATTTACCTTCATTGAGATCTTTATTTCTCCAAACTGCTTTGAGTTACTGTCTAGTTGTCTTTTCGTTTCACTTTGCAGGACTCCCTTGAGCATTTTTTGCAGGGAAGGTCTAGTGGTCATAAACACCCTCAGCTTTTGTTTATCTGGGAATGTCTTAATTTCTTCCTCACTTTTGAAGGACAGTTTTGCCAGATGTAGAATTCTTGGTTGACAGTTTTTTCTTTTAGCACTTTGAATATATTGGTGTACTATCTTCTGGCCTCCAAAGTTTCTGATGAGAAATCTGCTGATAATCTTATTGAGGATCCCTTGTATGTGAGGATTCACTTCTTTCTTGCTGCTTTCAAGATTATCTCTTTGTCTTTGACTTTTGAAAGTTTGATTATAATGTGTCTTGGTGTGGGTCCCTTGAGTTCTTCTTACTTGGAGTTCATTGAGCTTCTTGGGTGTTTATATTCATGTCTTTCATAAAATTTGGGAGGTTTTCAGCATTATTTCTTTCAAATATTCTCTCTGCCCTTTTCTCTCTCTCTTCTCCTTCTGAGATGCCCATGATGCATATATTGGTCCACTTGATGGTGCTCTACAGGTGCTGTAGGCTCTCTTCACTTCTCTTCAATCTTTTTCCTGTTTGTCAGATTCCATAATCCCATTGCCCTATTTTCAAGTTTGCTGATTCTTTCTTCTGCCTGCTCAAATCTGCCATTGACTCTCTCTAGTAATTTTTCATTTCAGTTATTTTACTTTTTGCTCCAGAATTTCTTTTTGGTTACATTTTAGGTTTTCTTTATCTTTATTGATATTTCCTTCTTGTTCACAGATAGTTTTCTTGACTTTCTCCACATCTTCCTTTAGTTCTTTGAGCATCTTTAAGACAGTGGTTTTAAAATCTTTGTCTAGTATATCTGCCATTAGGTCTTTTACAGGAACAGTTTCTGTTGATTTATTTTTTCCTTTGAATGGGCCATACTTTCCTGTTTCTTTGTATGCCTTGTAATTTTTTGTTGAACGATGAACATTTGAATCTAATAATGTAGTAACTCTGGAAACCAGATTCCCCCCCTTCCCCCATGATTGCTACTTTTTATTATTGTTTTTGACTTTACAATTGTTGTAGGCTGTCTCTGTGTGGAGTATCAGCCTGGGTTGTAAACTTAAGGTTTTCTCAGGTCTTTTATGAGTCTTTCCCTGGGCATTCATGGTCACTTTCTAATTTTCCCCATATATGTGGTTGTTTTTGAATGCCCTAGTCCTTAATGTCTGGCTCCCAAAAGGGGGAAAAGCAAAAAGTGAGTGGGGGGGGAAGGGTACCAGCCCTTTAAAACCTCTGGAAGTCACTTCACCTAGAGGGGGGAGGGCCTTCCAACAATGGGGGAGGTGCAACAACAATGGCTGCTCACCTCTTTGACTGGGCCTTTGCGACCAGCAGCAATCAGTGATCAGAGCACAGATTCCTGATATTTAGAGGACAGAGTCTTGTTTGCCCACCCTGGCTCCTGCAAGCTGTATGCAAACTGTTCCAGAAACAGATCCATGGCTGCCTGACACATGGTTGGGGGTGGAGGAGGGTTGGCTGCCACTGTGCTGAGATGAAGTTGACCAAAATTAACTGCAATTTACTGTCCAAGTCTTCCCCTGGACATTGTAAGTCTTCAACAGACTCCAGAGTTCCAAAATAGTTACATCAGACAGATCTTGCCAGTGCAATTGTCGTCTGGGTGGGGAGACAGATTCCTGGTGCTTCCTACTCTGCCATCTTCCCAGAATCCTCCTCTAAACTCATATCTTTTAACAAAGGGTTAGAAAAAGCTAAAGAAAGAATTTTGGAGCTGGAAGTTAAGTCAAAAAATTATCCAGAATGAAATACAGTGAAACATAAAAAATGGAAAATATGAAAGAGAGGTTAAGAGATATGGAAGATGGAGTCAGAAGACCAAAAAGCATTTAACTTTAGTTAGAGGAAAGGAGAGAAAGAGTGGGTAAAAGTCAATATTTGAAGAGATAATGGCCCAAAATTTTCAGAATTGATGAAAGTTTGGAATATGATCCTGGGTGGTGTTCCTCAATAAATACATAACAAAATTTGCTCTGCTGTCATATTATTGTGGGTGTTAGCAGGACTTGGGAAATTTTAAATTTTATTAAGCCAGGATCACATCATCCCACCCGCTGAGTTAAAATCCAGTGTCAGTGTGATAACACACTGCAAAATCAGCCCCCCACTCTGGATGGGAAATGATGATTTACAGCCCAGTGGAAATGGAGCAGAGGAGATTCTTTAGAACACTGATCTCAGGTTAGCATTCCTTTGAATTCTCCCAAAAGAGCCATGAAGTTTCATTTTTAAAAATCAGTATTACTGATAAAAAAGCATAACTTCCTCAGAGGATGAAAAAGAAAATCCCACAAGGTTCTATATCAACAACCTAGGCCAAGACGCCAGAAAAAATTCACATGCTCTGTCTCATCATGAGTTACAATCATTGTTCTGGGAATTTTCTTGGGCTTGGCGTTTTTCCTTATAAACAAAACTACATATCATTCTTAAAGCCGTCCGATAACTGGAATGCAAGCAATTGCAGCATCTTTTCCAGGCCAAAGAGTGATGCCCGGTGGTCCCAAAGGACACCAAGAATTTGGGTTTCACTTTTGACTCCCCAGTGGAGCCGCCCCCATTCAGGACACATATGGAGAGAGCTGTCTCCTCAGACCTCTCCAATCTGGCTCCAGGTATCTCACGCATGGACCTCAGAGGGCTTCCTCCTCTACCCCACAGAGTCTGGTATTTTCACCACCTGGAGATGAGGGCTAAGATTTCTGGGAACCTATTAGGGTGGACATGAGATCCTTGAGATCTCTGGATGAAGTACCCATGGCTGGTAGAGCGTGTTCCTTGTTTGTAAATTAATTCTGGGGTGAAGTTTACAATATAAAGTTTGATGACCTCTTGGATAAAGGGATGTAGGCTCAGAGATAGTTTAAATAAATAAAGCTAGAACAGAAAAGAAATAATCATCAGCAAGCCTCCCAGTCATGTTTCTTCTAGTTTTCCTCACTCCCTTTCTTCTTTCCCCTCTATTAATAATATTAGGGTAGTGTATCTCTTTATTATAGAGTCTTGATCCCTATGTGTCCTGAGCACAGAGCCCTGATTCCTCTGGAGATGGATTAGGGAGCACCTTGCACTTCTGTCTTGTTATCACCTCTGCTGGTTGTGGTGCTGGACCCTTTCTCACGAGCACACAAGACTGACCAAAATAAGATAGGCAGCAGGTGACTCACAGGTATTCTCAGCTACCTTGACAGTCTTCTCTCATTTGAGTTTGGGATCTTCCCTTTCTCAGTTTCTCCTCCACTCCCGTTCCTCCTCCTTACTGTCCCACACACTCTTCCTTGCTCATAAACCTTCAGCGATTTCCCATTGTCTTAATGGTCAAGGCCAAACTTGTTCCTTTGGCTTTGAGGGACTTCCTCGGTCTGATCCCAAATCCCACCCTGATTTTCAACTCTCATTCACTCTAGTGGTTCCCAACCAGGCCCTAGAGGGTGTTTGGAAATGCATGGAAACATTTTCGTTGTCACAAGGATGGGGGTGTTGACTGGCATTTAGTGGGCAGGGTCCAGGGATGCAAATTGCCCTCCAATGCCCAGGACAGTTCCATACACTGAACAATTGTCCCATCCCCATGCCAGTGGTGCCCCTGTTGAGAAATGCTGCTTGATTCTGGCCAGACTTGTTCAGTCTGCATCCATCAAACCAGTTATATGTGTTTGACCCTACTTTTCCATCCCACCTGGAATTTTCCCCCCTTCCTCTCTGCTTATCTGAGTTCTACCCATTTTTAAGATCTGGCTTGCTTGGATGTCCTCCTGAAGCCATCACGCCCTCTGAACCTTCATAGCCACCATCATCTATCACTAGGAGGCTGACAGGGTCATGTGAAGGATGTGGACCCTGGAGTCACACAGACCCGAGTTTGAGTCTTATTTTTCCACTTTACCCATGTTGCCTGGGAAGAATCATTTCCCCTGGCCAAGTCTAGTTTCCTTGTGTCTAAAGTAGAGGTGATAACAGCACCTTAGAAGGTTTTGTGAGGATTAGATGCCACATGGTAGGGTAAAATGCCCAGCAGCACCTGGCATGTGGTAGGAACTCCATTAATGCTACATAATTTTTTTATTCCTTTTGACACAATGTGCATACTCAATAAACATGTGTGGAGTTGACATTAACCCCTAAGACTGTCTGTGGAGTTAAAGCAGTAGGTCCCACCACTTTACACAGAGACTGTGTAGGTAGAGATTCATTTTTATTTAGCCATATAAAGTGACTAAGTACGTGAGCCACTGAGAAGTAGCAAAGGAAATGTCGTTGTCTCCTAGTCAAGGAATGGCAGATATGGAGTCAGAGAACAGCTTCACCACATTTATCTAACGACGTAGGGTGTCACAGATATCCAGGGAGGTGTGTGAGGGTGGAAGCCAGGCCAGCCCAGGCTCTCTGGCCCGAGTCTGAAGCCCAAGTCCCCACAAGTTGTACACTGTCTCTTAGCGAGCACTCATTCAGGGGCTAGCTGGTGAAAGTTGAAGATGTGACTCACTCAGTAACCTTTAAGAAATGAAAGTTGATGAAATTCCCGGTGAGGGATGACAAAGAGTGATATTGCAAGTTAGGAAGCCCCATCCAATCCTCCCTTAAAATTTCCTACTTTAAAGTGAGCAACACCCCAAAAGTCTAAGAAAACCCATCCAAAGTATTCCTAACCCCCTAGAGAAATGGTTCATGCCCAAGGCACTCAATTTGTTGTGCTATAAAGACAAGAAAGTGGTCCCAACCAGAGGCGGGTCAATGGACTGATGGAGCAGACTGCGCTGTCCTGTGTGCAGGAAGGAGCGAGGAGGACTGCACCGGAGGACTGGCTCTGCCACACTGAGTGGCCAGAGGGTTCCAGGCACCTCACACAGCTTCTCTGGGTATCTGTCTCCTTATCTACTCCATGAGAACACTGGCCTTCAAAGACTGCTTCTATGATGGTGATGATCCAGTTACCCAATGGACTTTTACCCAACGGATTGATAAGTAATTAGAACAATCATGTTGGTTGTTTATTTGGCTGCTGGCCCTTCCCGCAGAAGACTTCCCACCCACCATCCACAAAGGCACCATGAGGATACTCAGCTCTGTTTGGTCACCCAGGTCCACCTGAGGGGTTATCTGCCCAGGTTATATGTTCCTGGCCCTGGGCTCTGGCTCAAGCTGTGCTCCTGACTCCTGCTGTCTGTCAGTTAACCCCCTGGACTGCCCCTTCTTTGTGTCTCCACTGATTCTGCTCCCAGGCCCCAGGGTAGGGCCAGCTCTATCAGGGCTCTGGGCTGGGGAGCTCAGATGACACCTATGACCCAAAGAGCTGCAATGACTTCTGCCGCCCACACTCCACTTGGCAGTGGCTGGTGTTCAGCCAGAACACCCAGGTGAGAAATGACAATCAACTTGGGTTCCTGTTCTTAGAGTGAAGGTGCTGTGACCTCCTCAAGCAGAGCTGGGAATAGAGACATGATTATGCAGTGTGCAGTACAAGGGTCCATCAGAACCTATGGACTGAGAACCACAATCATTTGCACTCCTGGGAAAGACATCCAAAAGGGAAAGGCTGAAGAGACTTCCTTGGCCAAAGACAAATACAGCCTCCCTCCCTAGCAGCTGGAGAAGCCCCAGCTCCAACATGGAGAAACATGAGTCCTCAAACTCATCTCCAGCAAGTATGTTCCTGTCAAGGCCTGGCTGGATGCTTCCTGCAGGCCCTCATGCTTCTGGCCTCTACGACTCAGGGGTTTCACTACAGGGAAAAAACCTTAATAAACTGGAGCATAATCAAAACGTTCAATTCATCAGGTCATTTTTGTAAGACTCTCCTATAACAGGAAGAGAAATCAACTAAAACAAAAACTCAGGTCAAGGGTATACTTAGAGTACAGCAATGACAACAATCACAAACCAGAATGGTCCTAGCTCTTGTCCCCAGAGGGGAGGCAATCTTAGAATGGCAGTCCTATGGCCATCAGATCTGAGAGGAGCCACCCTAACCATTCAAGGAGAGAACAGTTCTGGAGACGCTCACTGGTTCCCACAGCAGAGAGCAAACACACGCATTTCAGACTGTCAATAGTGAAGCAAATGGAAACATTTCTCTGGTTAATCCTCAGTGAATTAGACAATTTTATTAACTGATTCTTGAGTATCTCAAGCCCCACTTGAATATTCTGCCGAAATGGCATTTGTAACATACACAAAGTATTCACACCCTGCATCTTGACCAAATCAGATACCTCAAATCCTTTTTTGGAAATGAGATAGAAAAAAAGGCAAGTGTAAAAATCCACAAAACAATGTGGAAAAGGGGACATTGTGATAAGCTACTCTCTCATGACCCTTTGGAGGCCTGGAAAGGTTAAGTGTGTTCTCAGAGTTGTGGCATTGGCCACCCTCCAAAATCTGAGAGGCACCTCCAGGCATTTGGAAGAAAGCACCATTTGGCTAGGAAAAGTGGTACCAGGGGAGGCTTTCAGTCCAGGAATTACAAGGAAAGTAACAACGTTAATCAAGTGACTAGAATTGGCTTTGCACAGCCTGTCTATGCAACAATTGGCAAAGAATATCTTTCTGTTTATTTGTACAGTTGACCAAAAATCCTTCTTCCCTAGAATGCATTAACCTCTTGATCTACTTGTTCTTAGATTTGGGGAGGTCATAGATCCCTTTGAAAATCCAAAGACTAAAAATTCCTGTTGACATACAATTTACAATGAATTTGAAAGGACCCCGAAGTCAATCCATAGACCCTGGTTTGGAACCTCTGTGCGAAAGTGGGCTCTATTTGTGCCCTGTGAACCAAGGGTGGGTACAGGTCCATTTCCCGAGAGCTTCAGTGTCAGGAGCCAATATTCTCTGGGAGTTGACGAGAATATTCTAATCACAAGAGAAGGACCTTAGCAGTCTCTAGTTGGCCCCGTGAATTCACCATACCCGCTGGCTATTGTGGGGGTATCGGTCTTAACCCGCCCAAGGCCATTTCTCCCAGGGGCTTTCAGGCATTTAAAAATTACTGACTGGCATGACCAGCTAGGCAGGTATAAGACAGGACAACCTAGTAGTACTCAAATAGGGACTGTCCCCATTAGGTTTCATTTGGTAACTGATGTGCATGTACGTGTGTGTGTACGTGCGTGCACACCAGGCAATCTCAGGCAATCTCAGTGGCTGGTTGGGTCAATCTAAGCTCAGGTCTACACCTGAACCAATTCTTCACTTTGGAGCATTTCTCCAAATGAATTGAGGAAAAGGCCAACAGAACAAGCAATTTAATGATTTGGCCCAGAAGTGATCCATATCACCTCCCTCATAGCCCCTGGACTCAGAGGAGTCCTATGGCCCTGCCTAGGGAGGCAGGAAAATGGACCCTCCCATGTGGTCCGAGAGAGCAGAGTGTTGGATCCAGACAAGCTTGGGATCTCTCCTCTACACACCACGGTAAATTGATATGCTCAAGGTCACCTATGTAGAAAAGGCTAGGCTGAGATTGCAGTCTGGCTCTGTGGTATTCAGTGTCTATGCCCCAAATCACAGTCAGAATGAGGTAGGGGTCTGAAAAGGGAAGGTATAAACAAATCAGGTCCTTGTTCTGCATAATGAGCCTGGGGGGCACCAGGAGCTGTCTGCATGCTAGGAGACCACCTCCCCTGGGACATTCTGGGGTCTGCAGGCCTCCCCCATCCTACTCCAGTGGCAGGCAGTTAACAACATCCCCTCACCTGATGTTACCCATGTCTTGGAATACTGGCCATAAGATAGGTGGATTTTCATCTGACATCTGACTTGGGAACACACCACAGTGACCACATGCCCCAGAAGCCCCCTGGTGGGTTTGAGGCTCACGATACAATATCTCAGTCAGTTTGGGCTGCTACAACAAAATACCACAGACTGGGTGGCTCAAACAATAGACAATTATTTCTCACAGTTCTGGAGGCCGGAAGCCCAAGATCAAGGTGCTGGCAGATTTGATTCCTGGTGAGAGCCCGCCTCCTGGCCCGCAGATGGCCGCCTTCCTGCTGTGTCTCCACCTGGTGGAGAGAAAGCAAGCGCATTGGTGTCTCTTCCTTTTTGTAAGGGCTCTAATACCATCTTGAGGGCCCCACCCTCATGACTTTATCTAAACCTAATTGCCTCTCAAAGGTCCACCTCCTAGTGCCATCCCATTGGGGGGTTAGGGCTTCAATATATGAATTTTGGGGGACACATTCATTCCATAGCAAAGGTTCAGGTTCTATGGCATCAGTGTCACTAGGGAACTCAGAGGACGTCTTCCTGCTGCCCTGAACCTGCTGCAGGCTCCTTCCCTAGTTGGGGGCCAGGGTGGCAAATGTTGCATGATCCCCTTTCCCTGTGGCTTCCTAGGAGGAGTCAGAGGGCAGAGAGGCAGTGAAGGGGTGGTGAAGGGTGGCTTGCCTTAGTTTTGAGGTTTGGTGGTTTTGGACATAGACCCTGAGCTTCCATCCCAACACTTTCCCACAGCTTGGGGCACAGGCCTGAGCAGCCCAGTCTTCGTGCTCTGGGTCAAAGAGTAGAGCAGGGCCTGATGGAACATGTAACACAGCAGCACTTGGGACCCATGGCAATGGCTGACTAGGGCCCTGGGTGGGACCCCTGCAGCATCACTAAGAAGAGTTTGGAGGTGAGCGTCTGTCCCGGGCTCATGGGCTGGCTGCCTCTCCCCTACACCTGCTTCAGTCTTTGCTTGATTTATTCCAAGGGCACATTTACAGTCAGAGGTCCCAGGCCTCTCGCCCATCCCAGGGTTCCTCCTTATTTCCCTGATAGTCTCTCTCTCTCTCCTACGCTCCCTCCCTCCCCTCTGCTGTGACATCTGCTCCTGCGAACCTGGCTGGCAGAGTAGATCATTCCCACCAGACAGGCCGACTTGGGGGAGAAGCTGGAAGTTTTTGTTGCTAATAGGGCTACCTTCTTCACTTGCATCAGCATTAAGAGGCTGCACAACCCACTTTTCCTGTAATTTGCTCTTCCTGCTCTTATAATCCTGAGCTCAGTGATGTAATTAATGCCTCTCTGTCCACTGCTTCCTGCAAGGATTTCTTTGGCAGGCCACGTTAAAGCCTGGGGCCCACCAGAAGGTTTCCGTTTTGTTCCTTCCATGTCTCCCTTTCCGTCACCCTTTCAGTGCTTCCTGAGACTTTCTGAATAAAGCCAGAGCAGCAAACTCTTGTCTCTGGCTTGTCTTGCTCCAGCTGAAAGCTCATGCCATTTCCTTGCGAACCAAGAAGCTTCATGTCGACTATCTCTGAGAAATTCTTACTCAGTTGATTACAACATTGCTGAACTTTTAGCAGAACATATGTTTATCCATTTAATTATCATTATTAAGTTTCTCTCCCACTCAAATTTTTGGCTTCACGTATTATATCATTTTTGGCTGCGTGTGCATGATGGGGTGGAAGGGAGTATAGAAGGGTAAAAAGATACAATTTACTGCTATTGACTATCATGCTGTGAAATTAAACCTTCGCTTTCTCCCAAGGACAAATATCTAAGAGCTATCTGTAGCAATAAGCAAATATTCCTTTCTTTAAACCAATTTTCTTTTGTTTCCAGAAAAAAAATCCTTTCCCTCACCAAGTCTTACTCACGCCTCAATCACTTCCTACTTGGATTATAGAGAATTTTTGTTTCACCACTGGTCTAAAATGATGTCTTCTGAATATACCAGAAGCCAGACAGATAGGAGTAAGATTGATTCTAGGCTCTGGCATTCTAGGAGATGATTAGTCTAGCTAGCCTAATCATTCTAGCAGATGATTAGTCATCTGCTTTACTCACTTGTGAAACACAGGATTAAAATCCAAATTGCTTGTCCAGATTTCCAAAATTTTCATCATCCCTGTTATTCCCATAATTCAAACCCAGAATCAACTTCACCTGTTATAGATGCCTGCCTTTCCTTGGTGTCCTTGTGGGTGACCATGTCCAAGCCACTGGCCGGGGAAGACAATAGAGGAGCTATGGATGACCCTTCAGTGAGAACCGCAGGCCTGCCCACTTTCCCACCCAGATCTAGTGTTCACTTGCCCATGGGCCCAGTTGTCTCCAGGGGAGGCTCTGTGGTGTTACTGCCAAGGACCCTCTGACCCCCTGGGGTGCCCTGGCCTGAAAGGACCCCACATTTGGCTCTGCTGTAACCACCATTCCCTAACACAGTCCCTTTCTCTTTTGCTCACCACCATTCCCTGCCAAGGTTCCCTGCTCTAAACCTGCTTTCTAGGACACAGGCGCCAGCCCAGAAAGCTGGAGCTGGGAGACAGTCCACAACGTCCAGGGGCCCCACTTGCACTTAGCCTGGGCCCACATGGTTGACATGTCTCCCCATGACTGGGATCCTGACAGTCTCTGCCTTCTCTCTCTCCTCCAATAATTGGCTCTTAGAGAGCAGCCTTCTCTTACCATCACCCACCTCCCTCCAGGCCTTGCCCCTGCTGTGGCAGAGATGGCTACATGCCATATTAGGGGTTCAATTCCCCAGGTGCACCCTGATGGCTCAGTTACCCAGCCTGCCTCTACCTCTGTTCTCGCACCTGCTAACTGGGATAATGACATCCACCCCACAGGAAAACCAGGAGGCTTTCAAAGGATAAGCTCCCCAAAGTCCCTGGAGCATAGAAAGGGCTTGGGAAATGTTAGCTCCCTTCTACCCCCACCCTCCTTCCCGAGGAGGAAATTCAGACAGAAAACCTTAGCTGTCTGGCTGAAATCACCTAGAGAAGCAAAGAGGGGAAACCCCCTAAAAACCCAAGATGGCCAAGCCAGACAGGGCAGGCACTTCCAGCTGGGCCTTTCCTGCTCTGGGTGAGCTCAGCAGGCCCTGCAGCATTCCAGGGAGGTGAGCGCCGGGCCAGTGGTCCAGGCGGCCTGTGCCTTGTCAGGAAGGCCACCCCAGGCCTATTGGGACTGCTCATCTAGCTCCCAGGCCACACCAGGAGCCTTAGGGGGCTGCAGGTGCTGTGTGAGAGCCCATGGGACCCCTCACTCCACACCTAGGCCTGCCTCGTGACAGGAAGCAAGCTGTCCTGAGAGAGCACTCTTTAAAACAGCCTCTGGTTGGGTGGGGGTCTACGGCCCATGTCGAATGCAGAATCCGCGCTGACCTTCTACTTATGCGATGCAGTCCGGGGCTTCTCTCTGGAAAGCCCACAGCTACTTTCCCGCCAGCTGTCTGACAAGGAAGGAACACACTGCTGTTTCTCCTGGATGGGCTCCAGCTCTCCCATCCTCGGGCAGCCCTCCCCTTTCCTGGCCTCGCCCTCCAGATCTCTTTGCGCACCTGGACAGCCCCATGGGGGCGTCCTAGGAAGTGCCCCTCACGCCCTGAACTCAACAAGAGCATCCGCCGGAACCCAGGGGCAGGCGCCTCCTTGTCATCTGTCATCCTTCAAGGCCCTGGCCTTTGTCAAAATCCTCCCACCAGCACACGAGGCCTGAACACTGCTTTCCGTAAGTCGGCTCTCTCCTCCAGAAGGTCAGCTCTCAGAGAATAACAGCCAAGGAATCAAAGTCCAGTGATGTTCCTGGCGACACCGAAGAGTGATTCAGAAGCTCTCATTTAAAATGGAATCAGATACTGAAGGATTATGTTGACGTCTACCCTCCACTAAGTGCTGACAACTTCCCAATGTCAGCCAAGGGAAGCCCAGTTTGGGCAAAAGCTGATTAACGTTTTTAAAGCCATGGAGCTCATAGGCAGAATCACCATTTCCTTATATACAGGGGCACTTGGGGAGCTCAGGAGGGCCGTCACCCCTCCCTTCTTCTCAGGAGGGTCAGGATCCAAGAGTAAGAGAAGAAATAAAGACACCACCTCCATTCTTGCCCTAGAAGAGATGCTTCATTGAGGCAGTTCTTCCAAAAAGGCTGGCCTGGGCCCACTCTGTGGCCAGAACCTGAGCACCTCCCGAGGCCAGCTTCCAGAATAAAAAGGGAGAAGCCAACCTCCCACGGCAGGAGCTGACTGTCTCCTCTCTGGAACAATGAGCCCAGATTCTCTTCCAGATCTGCATGACAAAATCACGAACATTTGTTGAGTTTGGATAGAGGAAACCCTTCCTATCCTTTTTTCTCTGCAGATGGAGGCACTGTCACTAGCCCCCCAACGCCTCCAAAAAGGCCCACACCCCAGCCAGGCCTCCAAAATTAAAGGGTGGTTCGTGTTTTAAGCAAGGAAAAGGGAGAGGAAAGCAGTGTAGACTGCAGCTCTGCATGGCAGGGGTGAGGACGAAAGGGGCTGTTGAGAGTAGAACCAGGAGACCTGCTCCCCCAGGGCCCCTTAGTAGCTTGGGGGCCCATTGGTAAAATCTCATCCACAGCAGGGTTCACAGGAATCTGACCCCTGCCTTCCAAGATGGCCCCCAAGTGACTTAGATATTTAGAGAAGACTGTTAGAATCCACAACAAAAGACTCCACAAAGAAATGACATTTGGAGTTTGAGGCTAATGCAATACTTAGGCTGGAAATGTCTGTTGTTTCTAAAATTACAGACCGAATCCTTCATTAAAATATTCTTTCCTGCCTGACGATCAAATGCTAGCAAGTGTTTAAAGCGCTCTTGATTTATCGATGCTGCAAAATCATCAGACTTCAGTTTTCTGAGGAAGGCAAAATTCTCAGGTTGTCCCCAGGTAGTTCAATGACATTAACGGCTTCATTACCAAACACCAGTGAAAGAGAAGGGCCTCATTTTTGGGGGGAATGAACTTGAGAAAGCAGATCCATTGCTGTGGATTTCCCAAGGCTCCTGGCCTGCTCCCGCTCGTGCACATGTCAAATCTTGAAGGCAAGACACACATCTGAAATGCCTTCAGTCACGGGTAGGAATTTACACCCCAGATGACTCTCTGTGTCCCTAACTGCAAGGTTTGGCCTTGCACCTCAAGTTTCTCCATTTGCAAATGACACAGAGAGGACATTATGAAATGTCTGTGGGTTTGAAAGAGGCTGGGGCGAGGGTCCCCGTGGGCATACACATTGTACGAAGCACGGCAGTTAGAAGGAAAGTGGGGTGCAATTCCTTGTGCCCATGACACCATCCTCACCCCCACCTCCTGGACAGTCTTTTTGTCTCTGTCCACCAATCTGATGATGATGTGTGAGGGCTTCTAGAAAATGGCTTGTGTTGTTCGGAGTTGCCTTTGCAACATTTTAATCATTTCTTCATTTAATCAATCAAACATGATTGATTCAATCAATCATTGAAATATTTCTTCACCAAGCATTATAAGACAATGGTCATTGTTCATCCATTCTCTTAAGAACTCTATGTCAAGCACCAGGTGCCAGATGAACAAGACACACAGGGCCCATGTCCTTGAAGCTCGCAGTCTGGGGTGGTAGAGTCCCATAAGCAGACACTAAAGAGAATCCAGAGGTCACCTCATCTGGGGGTCAGAGAAGGCTTCGGGCAGGATGGAAGGTTTCAGCTGAGGCCTGCAGTATGCCCAGGATTGGACCGGGGGAGAGAGAGTCTGAAGCGGAGTGGGGACCCAGGCCACACCGTGCCGCAGCAACACTGGATGCAGAGTTGGTGAGGTTAGAGAGGGTACGTGCGGGCAAGTAGCCGGGATGCAGCTGAGAAGAGCTGGGCACAGCCCAACGAAGTTTAAACTTCACCCCAAGGGCAATTTCAGGATGCAAACCTGGCATGTTAGTGCCAGGTGGGTCAGTTATGGATGTCATCAACTCTAAGATGCCATCAATTTTAAGCCACAATCCATTTCAGGAATGTTAAAATGAAAAAACCACACATACAAGAAGATGAGAAGTGGAAGGCCAGGCTGTCGAATGAAGGAAAAATAATATCAGTTCAAAGCAACCCAAGCCTGAGGCAGCCCCGGGGGGAGCGCAGGTTGGGGAGAGGAGGCCATACATAGCACCACTCGGGAAGGTGGGGGATAACCGTGTGCCCCTTTATTCCTTTCCCTCAATGCTTTTGTCCAGACCCAACCAAATAAAAATAAACCTCAAGGTCTGACAAAGTAAAAAATAAAGTCCAGAAGAAGGTTTCCTGAGTGGGGTATGGAGACAAAGGGAACCCGTGTTCTTTCTGAGGTGGCATTAGTGCTATGAGGCCCCCAGCCCCACCACAGAGCTGCCTTTCTGACCCCCAAATCACCCCCAAACTGTCCCCTGCTCTGTCCCTCCTCCCATGAGGCAGTGGCCATCCTGCCCACCCCTGGATGCTCAGCATTCACACACCATATTTCCCCGTTTGCATTTTACCCACATTTTAATGTTTCTAAAATCACAATGCCCCTTAAATCGACGTGTACCTTGAAGATGATGGTGTTTTTCCCCTGAAAAGCCATTAAATTGATGGTGCAACTCACAATCATTTATAATCTAGAGCTTAGACTCTAGAATATTTGGCAATCCATGGGCCCAACAGATCATGCTGTAGTGACTGTGCAACATTAAATAGGGGACCTGTGCTTTTTTTAAAATACTGCTGTCTCCAACTGGTCTCCCCTTTTTGCAGATGTGCACAACGAGTCACTAATAAACAAATTCCAACCTCTACTGGATAATTCTTCAAAAGAAAAAAAATTGAGGAGTATTTGGATGGTTATAGGATTTAGAGTCACACATATTTTAGGAAGTGTCTTTTGTACCCCCACTTAATGGTATGGCTTTTGCACAGGGAGAAATGACCACAGCAGAGCAAGGCTGGGCATTTGGCTGCCTGTAGTTTGCTTAGCTTGCTGGCTGTCATTTGATGGTGCCCATTGACACACAGCCTCTTAGTCATCTTTACAGTAGCCCTGTGACCACTGTCCGGATGTGGAAACTGAGTCTTGAGGACCGAGGGGGCTACCTGATGCCATGCAGCAAGGAGGTGTGCAGTCAGGACTTGAATGCAGGTGCATCTAATTCCGCAGAACCAAAGATTCTGGAAGGACATGGCACCCATGATGCAAATCAGCTCTCCTTAACACTCTTCTGGGAGAAATTGGTGTGCATGATTCCCCTCCCTGCTGCACAGCACTTCTCTGTTTAAAAGGGGTCCCTGGGTGGGGGTCAGCTCATGAGACTGTTTTCTTTCTTTCTATCTCTGCCCGCAACTATGCACTGGGAAAGGGCCCTTGGCAGAGCTCATTACTTTCTGGTGTCTTCCAGATATTAAAACAGTGAGGTCCAGACTGAAATGTCAGTCTCCTGCCTAACTTGCCTCGACTCAGCCCAATCAGTACTCCTCCACCTGGAGGTGGAGGGATCAGGAGCTCTCTCTCCTTCACAGCTCCACCTGTCTCCCTTCTCCAGCCCCAGAGGCTGGGGCCAGGGTCGTGATCAGGGATACATCAGGACTGCGCTTCTGTCTGGTGCAAGGACCTGCAATGGGGTAGGTGGCCTCCACCTTTTCCCCAGGCCAGTGTGCTGTGAGCCCTTAAGCTCTCACACAAATCTCAGATTCCAATATCTAGGTTGAGTGTTCTCCAAATTCCATATCATGCCATGTGGGCTGGTGGTCCTGTAGCTCAGCAAGTGGCCAGCTGGGCAGAGAGGTGCTGGTCTCCCTCTCCCGGGCACCCTGGGCTCCAGGAGAAATAGCCAGTGCCCACCTGCCTCACTTGGTTGGGCCGGGGAAAACACAAAGGCTCCCCACAAGGCTGCCAATGCAACCTTGACCTTTCCCTCCCGCCCCTAGTCTTCTCTTCCTACAGACTGAGGGGCACGGTAGGCAGGGATGTAGTGCCAGGACGCTGATGGTGGTTGGGTGGCTCTGGCAGCTCTTGGAAGCCTTCAGGGAGCTCTCTTTCCAACGTGGAAAACCCAGCCTTCCATTCGCAGGTGTGGCCATGTGCCTGAGTCCAGCCTGGGGCTAAAGGGAAAGCCTCCAGACCTACTGTTAAAAAGGAGGGGGTCAGGTAGCCAGAGAGCAGAGCTTACTCTCCTCGGGCAGTAGCTTCTGCATCCCAACACTCCCATCTTCTTCTTATCTCCCGGAAGCCACACATATGTGCCCATTACTGCTAGTCCTGTATCCTTACTTTTTCATAGCCTCCTATCACTTTGATGAGCAAACTTTGAAAGGTGAGCCCTCATCCTTCCCATCTAAATCCAGTGTCCAAAGACACTGAGGAGCTTGACCAGACCAAGGAGGCCACAGATAGGTGAGGTTTAATTTGGTGACTGTTTTGGGCTGAATTGTGTTCCATCCCCCAAATTCCTATGTTAAAGTCCTAAATGTGACCTTGTTAGGAAATAGGGTCTTTGCAGATTTAACCAAGGTAAGATGAGGTCATTACGGTTGGCCCTAATCCAATATGACTTATGTAACAGGGAAATTTGGATGCAGAAAGACATGCACCCAGGGAGAATACCATGTGAAGATGAAGGCAGAGATCAGGGTGACACTTCAACGAGCTAACGAATGCCAAAGATTGCCAGCAAACCACCAGCAGCTAGGGAAGAGGCCTGGAACAGATTCTCCCTCACAGCCCCCAGAAGGAACCAACCCCGCCAACACCTTGATCTCAGACTTCTAGTGTCCAGAACTGTGAGACAATACCTTTCTGTTGTTTATGCCACCCGGTTTACGGTACTTTGTTATGGCAGTCTGAACAAACTATAACAGTGACCAACATCCTGGATTCTCCAGAAAAGTTATAATTCCAAATGTTCTAAACCTTGGTCCTCATAAGCTGTCAAAATGTTCCAGAAGTTCAAATTTAAGCTACAAAATATTCTTTCCCAAGCTGCCTCCCAGACTCTCAAATAGCATAAAAACCCATTGAGGGACCATAAGTCTTGATTTAGGGTTCAGAAAATATGGACACCACATGTGTAGATCCATCCAGGAAAGCCTGCCTCATCAGGACTCACTTTACCCAGCAGGGAAGCAACCATGTTCTCTCCTGCTCTCCAAACACACGTGACAGCACTGGGGCTGGGCCCACCCCACGGAGGGCCTAGCAAACCCCTGTGATGCCCACAGACCTGGCCGACTCTTCTCAGACAGAAGGCTTGGAGCCCTGCAAGAGTGAGCCAGCACGCAAAGGTGATGCTCCTGGCTCAGAGGTGCCAATTCCTGCTCTCCAACTCCATCCTCCACATCAGTGCTGTGAGTCCCCACAGGAGGTCACCCCTATTTGAAGCGCACACACGACCTCCAGAGGGGCTCCTTATCATATGCCACCGCCTGTCTGTGCTTGAACACATCTAAACCCTGCTGGTTGTGGCTCAATCCATCACAGTGACACAATTAGGATGGTTCTGAAAAACCAACAACTAGTTTTCTTGGGGCATATCTGCTGCTTTTATGCAGCATGGAGATTCTCAAGCCAGAAGGCCATGGGTTTTCGGTTGGGTGGTGCTGCTTGGTTTAGGTGTGGAAGCTGGGCTTTCCCACTGTTGCTCGCCTTTCACTGGACGGGCTGACAAGGAACTGAACACCCCATGCAACGTGAGCAATGCCAGGGAGTCAACCAGATGCCTCGGCAGCCCCGGTCGGAGTGGAGAAAACGATTCACTGTGAAATGTGTCAAGGTGGCTTCCATCAAAACCAAACCCACAGCGACTTGCGCTTTGATGCCCAACACCTGGCCTCGGGGTGGACGGTTTAGAAACACGACAGTAACGTCAGCCAAGGGCTCAGTTAGACCGAACTCACTGCTGGTGGGCCTGCTGGGGAGGCTCTGAGAGTGTCTAACACAGACAGACGTGGGCCACCAGCCCATCTCCACCGTTTCCTTGCGGTGTGCCTTTGGGCAAGTCACTTAGCCCCTCCATGCCTCTGGTTCCTCATATTCACCCTGCAGTAAGAGAGCACCTACCTCACAGAGCATTATGAAGGGTTCCATGAAACAGAGAGCATACAGTAAGCACACACATACACATGCATGCACCCATGTGCCAGCACTACAAATAGTTTTCAAGGATCACAGCTTTCAGGCCATTAGAGCCAGCAGGGCCCTGAGGAATAGTCTGGTGCAGGGGAGGAAGGGACAGCCCGAGGGGAAGGCTGCACTTGGAGGGCTCAGGGCAAAGCAGAGCCGGCACTCAGGCCTCCTTCCCCCACCAGGGAGCTCAGTGCCCTCACACAGAGGGGGGACACTTCACATCCTCATGCTCTATCTTTATTAGTCCCCAACAGTTCACAACGTCAGGAAAGACGATTTTCTTTAATACATGAGCCTCTGATTACAGGAAGGAAACAATTTTAAAATGGCATCTAGAAATGGTTACTTAGGTTGGGTGGGAACATAGGGACATAACGATCCTCAGTCCTCCACTTTCCCACCCTCATGTCTGTGAGCGTTTTTTTGGGTGTGTGTGGGGGTGTTTGTGTTCAAACACAAACAAGTCTGAGTCACAGAATTTAAACCCTAAGGAAGGGAGTTTTTAAGTGGGTCTCCTCAGCTCCAACTCTGTGGGACACACCAACTCGGGCTATCTATTTACTTTGTTATTCGGTTGTTGGCCCGAGAGATGAAATATGGGATTAGAGAAGGGGGTGGAAATAAACCACCATGGTGTAAAGAAATGAGGAACAAAATCCTCCATCCAAAGGAAAACAAACAGGCCTGGCCAGGCCTTCCCCTCATCGGGCTGGCCTGCTGCCTCACCTCACTCCAACTGAAGTAAACATATAGGGAGGAAGATGTAAGTCGGATAAAGTGCCGCACATCCCCACACACTGCTAGTTCCTGGAAAAGACACAAGCATTTCCCAGCCTCTGCTAAGAGGCCAGATGTTTTCCTCATTAAGGCTTTCCTAGGGTAGAAATGATTCTTGCCTGTTTAATCCTGGAGTAGATTAGTAGTCTTGCTCAAGGCCTGGGAACTGTCTACTTTCAATTGCCCTTAGAGATGAAACTCTTAAAACATGTTCTAGTACACAGCCTCATCTATGAAATATACTTCCCAAGAATGTTTACCCTGAATCCAGCCTCATTGCCAGACTGATCTCCAATTTACAGGAAATACCAAAGGTAGATGAAGAAGCTAAATGACACCAGGCATAAACAGTCACATAATCCAGGTTACGGGACATTCTCCAAGGCAACTCTTCTGGACTCTTCAGTCAATCTCATGCTTTTAAAAATAAGTAAATAAATAAGGTAGGGGGTACTGTTCTAGACTAAAAGAGACCACACAGATACAACGAAATGCATGTGTAAACCTAGATTAGATCCTGATTAAACATAATATCAAAATAGTTATAACAGACATTCCTATGGCAATTGGGGAAATTTGAATATGGAATGGATATTACATAAGATTATGGAATTACCATTATTTTCTTAGGAATGATATTGCCATCATGTTTATATTGAAGAATGTCTTTATTCTTAAAGACAAGGTGAAGTATTTAGGGGTGAAATGTCATGATGTCTACAATTTACTTTTAAATGGCACAAAAAAGATAAGTATGTTATTTACACACAGAGATAAAGCAATGATGTTAAAAAATTCACAATTGTTGGATCCACATGAAAGTATTCATTGTATAATTTTGTCAACTTTTTTACGAGAAAATTTTCATATTAAAAAGCTGGGGAAGCAAAAGAAAAATAAAGAGAAAAAATAAAAGGAAAAATATTTTAAAAACTAAGAATTAAAAAGTTGGAGAAAAATTCATTGTAATTAGAAGCCATGCATTTCACTACTTTGTCTTCTGAAAAGCACAGTGGAGAATACTGCCGGCATGCACATATGTGCCATTCAACAACCACTGATGAAACAGGAAGCAGGAGATTATAAAATCCCAATGCAGGTTAGTGGTGACTTCTCAGGAGGAGCGGGGAGCACAGATGTCAGTGACAGTGACTGTTAGTATTCTAGTCCTTGGGTTGTGTGGAGGCTTGATGCCTGTTACATACTATTAACAAACGAATAAATAAAGCGGGGGAGGGCCACGCATGGATGATGACGATAGCTCAAATATCAAGTAAAATAAAATACTGCCCATGTCCTGTTCTTGGTTATGTGAATGATGAGAAAATGTTCTCATGTTGAGTCTTCAGTCCTCTGGACACTGAAGCAAAATGACTCATTATGCGACATTTCCTTTTATCCACTTATTTATATCCACTTATTTATTCATTCCACAAATATTTACTAAGGGTTTGCTATATTCCAGGTATGTAGTATCTGTGTGTGTGTGTATATATATATGTTTACTATATATACTTACAAATATATATATAATTTACTGAAGGTCTGCTATATTCCAGGTATACAGTATGTGTATATGATATATACAAATATATGATACATATTTACTGAGGGTCTGCTACATTCCAGGCACATATACATAGGTCAAATGCTGTAAAGAAAAACATAAAGGGTATCAAAGGGCTTGGGAGCAAGGAGCCTCACCTTTTGGCCAAGGGGCAGGGGGCAAGCTCTCCAAGAAGGTGCCCTTTGGGCAGGCCTGGAATGACTGAGCAAGCTGCCATGTGTGCTTCGGAGAGGAGTATTCTTGGTAGAGGAACAGTACGTGCAAAGTAAGGTTCTGGGGCAGGAGTGTGCTCTTTGTGTCAGGGAACACTAGAGGTCAGAGCAGCTCCAGTGAAGGGATATGGGTCAAAGCAGGTTTTAAAGCCACAATAAACAGATTTGGTGTGTTAGATTTGGTGTGTTAGAAGCAATCAGTGGGTTTTGAGCAGGGAAGTGATATATCTGATTTGTGCTGTTAAAGGTTAAAGCTGAGTGAGTCTCTTGAACAAGTGAACCAGAACACTGTTTTATCCATGAAGGCAGAGATGATACTCAAGACACTGAGCAACTTGCAAGACAAGGGCACTGACCAATCAGAACTGATGCTGGTCCTCACACAAGAGCCAGGCGCTGGAGAGCCCCTGCTGGGGCAGGGGGCCAGTTCTGGAGCTGCTGGATCTGGGTGAGGTCTCCGAGGTCGAGGAGGGCTGGGGCAGTGGGGGCAGGAGCACGGGAGAGCTCAGAGAATGCTTGTTTGCCCATCTGTATGGAAGTAGTCAATATTTTAACAAAAGAACGGGTAAATACACACTTGTACATAGACATAATGAATATAAATAATACTAAATCATATCTCTGTCTTAAGTAGCCAGGATTGAGCTGGAAGTTTAAGTAAACCCAATGAAGGTCATCAATGAGCAGTTCTACTTCTCCCCCTGCTCCCTTTATTTATGGGAAGTACAAGAACCATCCATCCATGCGTCCATCCACCTGTCCATCCAGCTATGCATAGAGTCAATAGTTTTTGAGCTGCTGGGATGTGTCAAGACTGTTTTAGTGCTGGGATTTATCAGTGAACAAGACAGGCAACATCATCATTGATCTCATGGAATTTATATTTTAATGTAGACAGACAATAAAAAAATAGACATGAAGCAAATTTCAGCCTGAGAAAATAAAAGCTCTTAATGATATGGGTTTGGAGGCAGGTTGGATACTTTAGATTCTAGAAGAAATCAGAGAGAAATAAACAATACAAAAGAACTAGTTCCTGCCATATCCCCAGTCCCTAGAGAAGCACTGGCATAGGGAAGGTGCTTAATATACATCGGTTGAAAGAGAAAATGAATGTGGAATATTATATAGCCATTAACAAGAATTAGGTATATCTACACATGGTAATATGAAAAGGTCTCTGTGAGTAGAGATAAGCTACAGAGAGATCATTTTGTAAAACTAAATGCACACATAGATTCAGAGAGAAAGAGCTGGAAGAATCCACACTACATGGTTAACACTGGGAGGCAAAGAACAGGGAACACTTTTTACCTAATATATATTTATTGTTTACATTTTAAGGGTATATACGTACTTTGAAATAACCAGGACTTTTCAAAACATGCACACAATGATTACATGCGTCAGAAGGTGTGACCTGGAAATGGAACATGAATACTGGTGAATACTTTGATCCAGTCATGAAAACGAGACCAAACACTGTTGCTTTACAGGTGACGATTCTTCAAACGTCGTGGAGTAAGCTCCCTCACACTCAGTGCCATCAGCCAGGCTCCCTGACGCTCCCCAGGGCCTCTTACGTGTCCAAGGAAATAAATGAATAGAGCATGTTACATTTTCTAACGCATGTATATGTCTTATCTCAGAAACACGGAGCAGCCAGCGTAAAAACAGAAAATAAAGAAAGAAAAGTATTGACAGTTTCAAATTACAGCATCCTGGTGGCACCACTGAAACAAAATTGCCAGGATTTACTGGCATTTAAATAATCCAGATCTTCACGGTGGAGGAAGATTAAGGACTGACTTGGTGAGCTCTCAATCCAGGTGATTTCTCTTACTGGTGTGAGACAAAAAGAACTGGAAAGAATGAGGCTCTCCTTGTTTCTCATTATAGAGAGAACTGCTGCCTGTTGGGAATATCAAAAACCTAGAAACAAAGGCATCCTGTACAGATTTTTGTGGAAGGATTAAAAAACTAACGAGCATGCTCTCCCTAAATTCTCCTGGGCAGTGGCGGCCCCAGAGCCCCACCATGACAGCTGCACACACAGAAATGGGTGGGTGGGATGCCGGCAGGAGAGCGTCCAGGGGTGAGGGCTCCCTGACCCTAGAGGCTGAGCAGGCGAATCACGTGGCTCCAACTCTTAAAAGACCCTGTAATTTTCAGTTGGCTAATGGGGGGAAAATCAACATGTGAATCACCTTTCAAGTATTTAATTTAATTAGACAAGGAAAATGAGGCTTCTTTAAAATTCTTACTTGGTATTACCTTCTGTCACAAAGCAGCCTAGCGTAATTGGTAAAAGTGGTTACTGAGGCTTAAGCTTATTTATCACAGCTGGTGCACTTTTACAAAGTGAGTTCTATGGTGCTAAACCCTCCGCCAGAGCAGTGCAGACCCCGGAGCACGGATTCCAGTCTTTTCATCAACCACCTCTAATAAGCCGAGGTAATAGGTGGGTGGGGAGGGGAGGGGAGGGGAGGGGGTATATTAACAAACAAACAGCCCGTCTGGAGCTCACGGTTGGTCTGTTGCCTCAGGCGTCTGTTCTTCCCCTCCTGACTTCACTGTAACTTCAGAATCATACAGAATGGCAGGTCAAGGAGCCCTTAGCTCATCTCCTCTAATCCTTGGCAAATGACTTGTCCACTCACACAGCCAGTTACCAGCAAAGCCAGATAAACACAGGCCGTGTGATGCCCTCGTCACAGATCTTTTCTGTCTTTAGGAAGCTAGTCAGAAAGAACTTGGAGCTGGATCTCGGAGGCCAAAATCAGGCGTGTTCCGCAGCAGCCTTTAATCTCTGGCTCTTCTGTGGCCCTTACTGTTTTTTCCATCGTGTTAGTAATTTTCGTTTATCTTCTCTTCTCTCCAAGGGTCCAAATATTTGGAAGGCAGGTTCATGATCCCATTCCTCCTCGATAACTAGAGGGCTGACTGCAGCATGTGGTAGGCACTGGATACAACTGTGTTGAAAGAAAGAAACCTCTCCATGTTAATAACCAAGCTAACTGATGAATTTTAGGAGTCAGATTCCTCAACTCAAATAGATTAAAACTTCCACATAATGAGTAGATGTCTGCAGTGTGCTAGCCTCTGTGTTGGAATCCAAAAGCTGAGATAAAATAGACCTGGCCCACAAGGAACTTACAATCAAGCAGGCAAGACAATTTTTCATTTTTGTGAAAAATATTAAATGAATGCTCAGAGAACAATACCACAAACACCCATGTACTCACGACCCAGACATCTAAATTTTGTCATATTCACGTGGTCTCTCCCAACCCAAAAAACAGACAAATGAAACCAGTATTACAACAGTCTGGGAACTGTTTGTGATCCTGGACCACTAGGCCAGGGATTTGGCCTCATTTCCCTTTAGAGAAATATTTACTTAGGCAAATTAGGAGATACAGGGGTTGGAGAATAAGACTGTCGAAATCCTTCCAAGGATTGAAAGACCGTAAATATTATATTAAGCACCTTTGCCCGATGCAGGATTTCTGGCCCCCCTCTACCTTACATCTTAGCAGGCTGCAGCGTTGTTAGGCGGCGGCTACACACCTGACAGGGCAGGCTGCCTGCAGCCACTACCCCGAGCCCTGCCAGGCCAGGCTTTGGAACCAGCGGTAGGCTGGACCTCCCTGGGGAAGTGCCCTCAGAACCTTTGGGAACACCACTACTGTCCTTGCCACATGTGTCCCAACCGGCTCCCCCACCCCCAAGGCCATGTGATCCTTGAGACTGGAGCCTTGAGAGCACCACTCGTTACTTGTCCCAAGCCCTGGGCTGTGTGTAGTGACCTATTGTACCATGAGGAGAAACTGCATATATCGCCTCTCCTTCAAGTTGTCTGTTTTTCCATTTTCCAGTGGGAAGGATCAAAACCCATCAAATTGTATACATTAAATATGTGCAGTTTTTTGTATAACAATTATACCTCAATAAAACTTAAAATCTTATACCTTAAAACAAAGGGGGAACTGATTCTTCCTTTTAGCAGGCAGACTCCATCCAGAGATGACTCCATGTTGGTGGCTCTCAGAGTGGTTTCTGGACCAGTAGCAGCATCTGATGCAAAGCTATACATACTCATCTGCTGGCTAATTTATTTTTTTTCTTAAAGCAGGTAACACCAGCTTAGCCCCCAAGAAGCCCAGGCTGCATCCAGGGGCTGGGAAAGGAATCGTGGGTGCTGTGGTTCCCTTGGAGAGCTCAGGGGAGCTCAGAATGCATTTGGCCCGACCTGGCAAGGTGTCGTCCATCCACTGTCAGCATTTAGGGCAACACTGCTGACGCTTCTTTCCATCTTTGGGACACACTGTTGGCAGCCTGCCTCGCAGGCAGTGCCAAGGCACATGCTGGTTGAAGCAGCTCGAGTCAGTGTCTCTCCACCCTGCAGCAGGCTGGCTCTCATTATTAATGTTTGCCAGACATATTATTTACGAGCTGCTAAACTAGGTTGAAGAACAATAATACCAGGATAACAAAACTACAGGCTACTGGTTTTGTCTGTGCTCAACTTAAGTTAAGTAGTTGCAAAAGATAATTGGTGACATAAAGGCCCAGACATAGAGTCAGCTTGTAATGTGGCAGGGGAGGTTTGTGGTCTTTGTTGACACATACAGAACTTTTCAAGGCTGACCCATAAAATAAGGGGACTCATTTTACACGTGGCTTCTGAGAGTCAGTGGAGCTACTTTATCCACAACTCATGGACAAGCAGGTAGATGGTTTCCGTAACATCTCATAGTAACTACTGGACTTTTCTCTTTTTTTTCCTCTCTCTCTTTTGCCATGGAAGAGCCTGAATACCCAAATGCAGTGGTTCTGAGTGTGGTCTCTGAACCAGCAGCATCCATATCACCTAGCCACTTGTTAGAAATGCAGATTCTTGGGCTCCACCCCAGACCTACTGCATCAGAAACTCTGGGAGTAGGGCTCAGCAATACCTTAACAAGCCCTCCAGGGGATTCTGATGCTCACTCAAGTTTGAGACCTACTTGTCCTGATGTATATAGTGGAGTCCCATTGTTCCACACTCCAGGGATTATGTACATTTTGAAATTAGAACGTAGAAGTCCTTGGCCAAGCACAGCCCTACCCCATTTCCACACAGCTTGGTGCCCCCACACGAGCCCTGCTTCCTTTCTCTCCCACTCACCTCTTATCCATCTTCTGGGCTTTCACACTGGGTGGCTCCTGGCACTATTCTGGTCCCTCAGCATAGACACACAAAAAATATGTATTGAACGAGCAAGCAACCCTCCACTGGATCATTTCTAAGCTTTCTCAGGATTTTGTGAACATGCTCAGTAAAGAACACAAGAGTGGAGCCTGTGAATGTTACACAAGGAATCTCTCATGCAGAACTAAACTGGGGTTCTGCTGTTAGGAAGACCAACGGACTCCTCTCAGGAGCTTTATTATACACTTGCCAGGGGTACAGTCTGACTGGAGGACTATCTCAACTTACATACCATGCAAAGATGGTTCTACTAAGTTCTACTAAGCAGGCATTTTATTATTGTCCATTAAAACAGAAGGTGATTAAAGTACTTTTTAATTTAAAAAATTATTAAATGGAGAAAGAAGTAATGGTATCAGTTCATCTCAGGTTTTTTTTCTTTGAACCCCCTAATAACTTCCTAAACATCAAGTATTTCCATGAAGCTAGCCTGTTACTTAATTACAGGCTTTATAAGTAAGTGCTTCTACAGAATTCTCAAAGGAATTGCCGGGATCTTCATATAATACAGGGTTTAGATGTTCCACACAGGAGCCTATATACTGGCCCTTTTATCTTAATGCACAAAGGTGTCAGAAGAGGACACAATGAGGGGTTACACACCTTGAGGAGCCAGCCTGGCTCAAGGATGAGGCAACCCGACAAAGGCTGTGAACCGAGGGGCCAGCACCCCCGCCCTGCTCGCTGTGGGGCACTGCGGGGCCCACTCTGGTTACGCAGTGACCCTCCAGGGGTCCTCTCAGGCAGGTGAACATCCTCGTGGGCACTCACATCATGGCTCACCATTCAGGACACTCAGTATTGCTGTTGCTCCCCTCCCAGTTCTGAGAGACTTTCTTCAAAGGTACCATGGGAGCCTGTAGAGTGGGCAAAGGAAAGCAAGTCGACTGACAGCACGAAGAACCCAGAGCCCGGCCCAGCATCACCACCTGCTGCGAGCCCACCTCTTCCTGTCTGCGTGTCCTCTCCTCTCCCTCAACCGCGGCGGGGGATTCCCCAGGTCTCTTCTAGCTTAAAAACTCTCTCTGCTCCCTAAGACCTTCTCATTGAAGACAGACGTTCAGGACTCATGTGGAAACAGTTAAGTGAGGAAAGGAAGAGAAAGTTGGGAGAGAGGGGGCCAAGGGAGCAGACTCGGAACCCTAGCCCAGTCAGGGCAGGTGGGGACTCAGTGCCCAGGAGGCAGGAGGAGGCATGCGCTCACACTCCCGGCACTGGGCTC
This sequence comes from Diceros bicornis minor, assembly GCF_020826845.1. NCBI lineage: Eukaryota > Metazoa > Chordata > Mammalia > Perissodactyla > Rhinocerotidae > Diceros > Diceros bicornis. The sequence goes on from NC_080744.1 coordinate 80,939,648, forward strand.
AGCATGGCGCGCTCGGACGTAGGCTGAGTACACGGGCAGGGCCCAGAGGCGGGGCGGCAGGGAGACAGATGCTGGGGAACCACCACAGGGCTCAGTCCACGTGCTGCTTCTGGACGCCAGGGGATTACAGACTCCTTTGACAATTTGACAGTGCCCCAGACCCTCCTCCCTGGAAAAGTCACACGTGCATGCCCTGAGAGGGGTTTCCTACGTTCTGCTTTAAGAACCCTGAGGAAGAAAAGGACACACAAAGAACAAGACAGTGGCTGACACGGTGACCGCAGAAGCAATAAGGACGTCTGGGGGAGCCCGAGGAAGGGGGAGTAAGGCCAGCTGGGAGGCTTGGGGAAGCATCCCTGGTGAGGAGGCCCTGAGGGGGTGGGGTGAAGCGGGGTGGGGAGTGCCAGGGAGGGGCAGAGCCCGACAGGCAAACTGGAGGGGGGAGAAGACTCAACCTCAGCCTCTTCGTCTGTGAAAATGATCAAAACAACTACCTCGCAGGGTGGTGGTGAGAATTAAATGAGAGTATATGTAAAGTAGCTGAAGAGAGTACAACTGTGGACAAATTGAATGTTGGTTCCCTTCCGGCTTTCTTGCCTGGGACCAGAGCTTTGAAGGGGCTCTCACACCTGCTCCTTCACTCACTGAACATCTGCGAGGCCATTGACCACACGCAGGTGTTGTTCTAGTTGTTGGGCGACAAAGCCTAAGGCCAGATCCCTGCCTTCCAGTGGCAGTTTCCCCTTAGGAAAAGGAACTGCAGGGCAACCCCTCCAACCAGAACACAGCCAGGGCCAAGGGACCTGAGGCTGGACAGGAAGAGCATCCCCAAGACTTGGAGAAGCCGTCCCAAGAAGTGGCCCCAACGACCATCCTGGGTTAGGGCTGAGAGCCCAGCAGGACGCCCCTCCCCTGCTCTCCCCAGCTGCAGAACTACCAGCCAACGCTCACACCTGAGCACCAGCCCCTCCACCCCTCCTTTGCTTAGTTTCTCACCTCCTCCTGGACTTGATGAGCCCAAGTTCCTATAAATCCACAGGCCCTTAACATGGAAGCCCTGCTCACGACACACAATCATAGCTGACCTCTCTGCCGAGGCACCACAGGCCTGCCTTACTCCCTGGAGAGGAAAGCCAGCTTCCTCCCCAACACGTTTCTTGTCAGAACCTCATCCCTGTTCATCTAAGGGCTTATTTTAACACTTACTAACACACACACACACCGCTCTGGGGGTGGGTGGTAACACACATTTGTCACTTACACCTTATAGGACAGATAAGCCTGAAGACAGATTTAACAGGCATCAGGTTAAAGGCGAGTGTCCTGAATGGGCTGCAGCAAAGTTGCTGCTTCCCAAGCCCACAGTGGGTGTAGGACACAGCGGCAAAGCTGTGCAGGCCCAGGCAAGGCAGTGTCTCTCATTCTATAAGGGGCTCCAAGGTAAGGATGCAACTGCTACCAGCTCTGCCTGTCTCAGTTCTAGGCTCCTGCTGTAGCTTGCAGCCTGTCATCGCACCGTGGCTGTGTATCTGGCCCCTTTCTCCCAGGGCTGGCTCTCCCCACAAGGAGAGGTACGAGGCAAGGGATTTTCCTCTCTCCACTGTTGCTATTACCCCAGCATTTGCAGGCCCTAAACCACTACACCTCACACCCTAGAAACACCTGCCAGATGGGGAGGTGGTGGTGGTGACTTTCACATCTATTCTGTATTGGGTATGGCAGGAAGTTGGAAGAAAAACAGCTACCTTGTTATTAACACGTCTATTGTGATTTTAACTAAGGGACCTCAAAATCTTCTATGGATAGTATATTTGAGTAGTCAGTACTTTCTGGAATAAAGCATCATTACCTTAGTCTCAGGGGCTGATGAATTAGGGTAAACCAATAACACGACCTTCTCCAAGTCGGCAGCCAGACTCAGCCCTCCATATCTAAATAAACAAGTCTTACTTTCTACTTGCCAGAGATAATGACCTAAAGCTCCAAGAAACTGATAGGTTAATTCGTCAATCAGCTTCTTACAAAAAAACACCAGGAGAAGCCTCCAGATAAGAAACGTCTATTTTAAAGTGTGCACAACAATTAGCTGTGATCTAAGGATATTTATTTCAACTCAACTTTATTTCTAAGACAAAATAAACAGGTTCCTCTCTCTACTCCTCCAAAAGTCTCTTTAACTCTCAGTGGAAATATATATTATGATTGTGAGGGATCATAAAATATGGTGAAAGGATGGTGGTATAGCGATTGCTTAGCCACCTATAATGAAAGCTGAAAAAAAAAGCTAAGTACGAATGCCACTGGCATCTTTGGCCAGGCTCATATATTCAGTTATTCAACCCACCTTATACACACAGTGCAAAACAAACACAGCATACAGCAGTAATTCCTATTGCCACACTCACCAGGGGGCCCCGTAGTTCCTAAGGGCACCCCAGAATGTAAAGCTGTTTCCTTTCAGTCAAGATTATTCAACAAGGCATGGCAGAGGCTAAGATCAAACTCTCAGAAAACATTTTGTAGGAAATCAGAGGCAGTTTTATGGATGTCTGGGGTTTAAATCCAGAAAGTATCTGTATAAAATCCTGAGACTTGCCAACTCTTGCCAAAATGTATCTCATCCCATTATTGCTCTGCTAACAATAGGACAGGACAACTTCTGTTCCATGGAAAACAACTGATGTGAGGGAGAGCAGAGCCCCCCTAATCCCAGGACAGCTGAAGAACGTAGAGGTTGAGGCGGCCTGGCTTCTATGCCCTACCCCACCAGTCATTACATGCACAGCCATTGAATCACTTCAGTTCTCAACTGCTCAGCCTTCTCCTGTAAAAGGAAAGGTTTGGACTAGATTAATTCATTGGAAAAATACTGACCAAGCACCCACTATGTGAAGGTGCTGTGCCAGGTAGGCACTACAGAGGGCGAAGTGGTTAAAGAAGGACCAACTATGCCAGTGCTTTCCTACTACTTAAAAAATACCATTCATGCTGTACATAGAAAAGTGGAGAAGAGCATATGGGGTGGTGATGGGCCAGGGGCTCAGCCCCAGCGCCCATCTAGCCGCCCAGAGAACTGACAGCTCTGTCCAAGCAGAGCTGTGACCCACCAGTGAGCTGGGGCTCCCTGTCGGGAAGCTCTGAGCTGGACATGTATGGAGTGTACCCTGCCTCAAAGAGAACTGTAACCCTTCAGAGGCTCAACGCGCTGTGCGAGCTCAAGGAGGGAGACTCCTGGTAGAAAGAATTCCCTGCAACCAAAAGTCCAGTGGTCTCTTTGGAAGCTCGCCATCACAGCGCCCATACCCATGCACAGTTGATCACGTGGGTCCACTGCCCAGTGACTATGATAGAGGGGAGTGCAGAGGAGTGGGGGCACAGGGAAGGAGGAAGGAACAGCAAAAGACAATATTGGCAGGAATTAGGAGGTCTCTACTTACCTGAGATTTGGAACTGGGAAATGCTGACCCTGTCATCCACTTAGCCCTGGTTTCCTTGGACGCTTGAAGGATCAAAATTACTGGCTGAGGACCAACTGCCACATGTACCTAAAGTTCTGGGAAACTGATTCTTGCAGCGAATACTGTTTGAGATTCAGGTAAGTAAGACCCAGGGTCTGTCCTCAAGGAGCTTGCTGTGCAATGGACTCACAGCAAATGATTTTTTAAGAACGCCAGTAAGGGGCCGGCCCGGTAGCATAGTGGTTAAGTTCACACGCTCTGCTTCAGTGGCCTGGGGTTCACGGGTTGGGATCCTAGGCGTGGACCTACACACCGCTCATCAAGCCACGCTGTGGCGGCATCCCACATATAAAATAGAGGAAGACTGGCATGGACATTAGCTCAGGGACAATCTTCCTTAAGCAAAAAAAAAAAAAAAAAAAAAAAGCTGGTAATAAACCAGGAAGAAATGCAATTTGTTCCTCTCTGGTGCTACCCAAGATGAGAAATAGATGTAGCCCAGACTAATTTATTAGGTATTCTTCCTAAATGATATCAAGCTATACCTCTACCCAGGTAAGGCAGGGAAGACAAGCAATCCAGGAACTTTAAAATCGGCACATGAGAGCAATTTGGCAAGGCCCAGGCTGGATCTTGGGCACGTGTGTGTATCTCACTAAAGGGTTAAGTGGCCGGAACTAACAGAGGGAAAATCTAGAAAACCTCTAGAGAAATATAAAATGGTCATGTCCATGCCCTACAAGTGTTCTTTTTTTTTCAGTAAAGAAAAAGAAAACTGAGCAGTGACCTGACCCAAAACTTTCTGAGGAAGAAAAGCAACATTAGCTCAAGACTAAGCAGCAAGAAAAATATGACTGCATTTGCCAGATAAAATAGGAAATATCTGCAGCTGGATTACCTCTGTGTCAGTCACAAAAGGTCAGTCTACTCGCCACATAATCGAGTTTCTCAACATCAACGGAATCCCATTGTCCACATTAAGCCACCTCTTTTCTGATTCATAAGATATTATTTCACAGAAAAGTGAATCAGTTCGTTACTACTTAATGTAACACAAAATAAATTACATTTGTATTAATTTAAAAACAATTTCCCAGTTAAAAGGAAACATAAAAGGGTTCTAAGTGTAATTTTTAAGATGTTGGAACAAACTAAGATTTAATTTAAAATATATTTATAATAACTACAAACGATTACATGATTTTTTTTTAAAGGTCATATCTGCAACAGACAGAAATAACTTGTTTTAATCTGATCCCTTACTCCTAGTGGTTCATGGGTCCTTCAGAATTGATAAATCACTTAGCTTGTGGAAGCACGACTGAAACTCAGCACAAGGCCCTCTGGGCATAAGTGAATGAATGAAACGGAAAGAGCCATCTCAGTACTTGGTGTAAGATGCTCCTGTAGGACAAGAGACCAAGCATTGCAGCAACAGCGCTAGTTCAGGGTCTTATTCACACACTGATGGTCAGATCTTCTGCAAATCACCTCGGTCTTTGCCATTGGGATTCAGAATGTTAATTGTCGCCCAGGAATCAGACAGTTCTTCTGGAAGATAAATACCTAAAAAATGTACCATGATCTTAGAGAAATATATTACAAAACTATGAACACGATTTACCAGCAGCATACAAGAAAAGTCGTGAGATCCAGTGGCGCCATATGCTGGCTGATCCCTTAGTTTTGACTATCTAAAACTTAAGAGAGATTTTGGTAATGACAGAATAACTAATGATAGAATAAAGACAAATTACCTTTATATCTTAGGAGTCTACATCAACTCAAGCCTAAATATCAGTATCCGGCAGTGTATATTTAAAATCTTTATTAGTATATGAGCTAATGTAAATTCTAACATCAAAATTTGTAAGATGTGTTAAGAGAACATAGAGTTACATTACGTTACATAAATACAAGCAGATGATACAAGTCTTTTCCTTCATCTTTGAAACTCAACCACATGAAATGTGGAAATATTTTTTTATCAAGTAGATAATCTGTTTTATCAATAGCTGGTAAGCCACTTTTGTAAATTGTCTTTCAGCTGAAAAAACAATACACTACTTACATCATATTGGAAAAGGAATGACCTCAAGATTTCCAAGCAACACAGCTATTTTTCACATCTGAACTCCCCTGCTGATCGTTAGGAATAGTTTCAAATGTCCCATTCTTGGCCTTCATTTGTGCCAAACCCTGGACAAGTCTGCAACAAGGTTACAGTTGAGAAACAGAGAATTTCTGCGTGGGGTGCTAAATCGTCTATCCTCCCTTTTCCTTAGCATACCACGATTCATACTAGTTTGAGGTCTCTCCTCAATTGAGCTCTGCTTATGTTATACAGAGGAAGTGTGAAATCAAAGTTATTTTGCTTCTATCTCCTGCAGGCTAATAAACTATCTCAAATTCATTGTTTTAACTGCATTTACTGTTCTGTGCTTAGAAAAGCTGTGGTCCAAACTCTGCCCTCAATCAAGGTGTGGCAGGCATGAGGCAGAGGTGAATAGGGCCCAGAAGGCTCAGGGCTGGATCAGCACACTTAAGGATGCGATAGTCTTTTGTTGGTTGGTATTTACAGAATGCATTAAAGGGGGAGGAGGGGTAAGAACTGCCTTATCTGATCTAAAATGGTGCTGTTTTCTGTATCACACTCTTACACAATTCCTAATTATCCAAAATGCTGATGAGTGAAAGACTTTTGTTTCTTTTCACCAAATAGCTGGAAATATTAAAAAGTTAAGGCAGACTAGAAATAAAACACAATTCCAGTATGTTTTAAACCAGATTTAAGTTTTTTTTTTAATTCAAATTGACCCAAAGCAAAACTTACATTACAAAGGAAGAACAAAATACAGTATGATATAACACACTAGGAGTTACATGAAAGCTAAATTTGTAGGCAAAGGGCCTCATCCCAATCACATTCTGGGCTAATGAGCAATTCTGCAGGAAAGTTAGAATCTCAATTTTTGTATGGTCCACTCTGGTAATTAAACTACACATTCTTGTTTCTTAGGGTGTGCATCTGACAAATCACACTAGACTCCCTCACGCTCCAGATGTGTACTCTTGCTACTTGCAGAACACTGAATTCTCTAGCGGAAATGCTGTTCCAAGCATGACTGATAATGAATTAAAAAACAAAACAGTCAAGTCCTCCAAACTAACAAGCGTGGATTATTCTGTAGTAAATAGTTTAGAAATATGAGAATTAAATAATCTAAAAAACACTCTTACTCTGCTGTACATTTATAAACACAAATATTTACACAAAAAAAATTCTTCTGTTTTCAAAAGATGAGGTTTGCAGTTCATTAATGATCATAATCGTTTATGAGCTGGTTTCTTTGGTGTACTTGCCAAATATATTTTTCTAAAGGTTCAGTAATAGGCTTAAATAATATATTTCAAAAGAAACATAGAAGGATCAGTGACAAATTTGATACTATTCTGCACATTTCAGTCAAGATTCTGGAAAAACCAATCATTTGATTTTCTGAAAATACTTGTTCTCTCTACTCATGTGACCACAGAATGCTTCTCTCCAAACAAATTCAAATGCGGACCTGCATGTTTATTCCCGTTTTCCACCAGTTACCAACTTCAAGACATTTTAGTTATTGTTAAATGATATGTGATTGGGATTTTATTAACAACAAAAATAAAACATTCTTTTTAAGCTTCCAGATAAATCAAACCTCAAACAATAAATAATGGAATTATATACTTCTTCATTAAATAGAAATTTCAATTCCAGGATGAGCTCTCATAATTTTTTTTCTGAAGTCACAGCAGCAATATAGAACAAAGAATTTACCTTAATCTGATCTTTTTACTTGGAATTCCCTGACTCAAACTCAGTGGCTAACTTAGTTTGGAAACCTTTGAATGGCTGGGGAAAGAAAACCATTTTAAACTAACTGAATAAATTAAAACACACATATGAGGAAATAAGCCCTGTGTGAACATAACATTAACATTACTGCTCGGAGTGCAGGACCCCAGGTGCCCTCCCATCTCCTCGTCTCCCTGGGCCTGGGGTTTTAGGGAGAAGTGACACTCAATTCATTTCTGGCCATGCCATGTCCCTGATGCTGCTCAAGTGTCTTAGCTCTGACCTGGGTATGGGTTTAAAGAATGAGAACACAGCTCAGCTCCTATCTTCACAAGGGACTCTCTCTCGGAAGATAACTTTTTGGAGGTACTTTTATGGGGAAAAAGACCATTCTATCCATCAGACTCCAGTTACAGTTTTGGGATGGTTACAAAACTGACCACACTTTCACTGGCTCCCTGCAAAAGAGTCTGTGTACCCCATCAGTGATCTCCCAAATCATCCTTTTTCCAAAGCTCCCCATTCTTCAGAAACATGTGCACTGCCCAGGCACAAGCAAATCAGATACTCCAATGCCATAGCCACTCTGCACCCAAGAGAACAAACTTTGTGCTTGAGAAAATATCACTGTTGGCTCTGAAAAAAGGGAAAGCCAGAGTAGACTCCTAATTCGGCTTAGTTATACTTTTCAGGTGAAAATAGTTTTATACTTAATGACTTAAAACTAGAAATTCAGACAAGAGAAGCCCTTCATCTTGTAAACTTCTGGTTAACAAATTTATTACTAGTGTGTAAATATTTTGAAATTTCCCAAAGCACTAAGAACAATACTGGGATATCTGAAAAGGTTCTTCTGAAACTAATATGATGACAAATCAAGCACAGAACATATCTCCAAGGGCATCATCATAGATCCCTGATGCCTCTGGAACTTTTTCCATTGTTGACACTTTATCATATCCATGTTTATACTGCAAACATATGCCCAATCAACCCAGAAAATAAAATAACTGTCCCGAAGAGCTTCACTGTGTATAGCCTTAAAATAGATAGAAAATGTTTAATTAGCATATTAGGAATTAACCAGATTTACAAATGTGCACCCATTAGAAATTTTACCCTTTAGAAATTTTTTTTTAATTGGGAAGAAAAAAACACCATGAAACCACCTCAAATTATTTAAGCATTAAAGCCAAATGGTTTAACAATATTTTGGGCTATTTTTAGGGAATACCCTATCACCAGGATATGAAATTTTCTGCTTAAAGTGAAGTAAAAGACAAGCTTAAAATGGAAATTGTGACTGACATACTAAAGTTGTGCAATTAAAATTGAAGTGGTGGTTCCTGTTCTCACGGGCACGTCAAAGCCGGCTACAGAATGAGGAACGTCAAGTGAAATAATGGATAAAATACACCAGAAAGAGTATTGCACTGGAGGCACTGTTTTAAAAACAGAATACACTGGCTTTATAAAGTTATTTTCTTTCCCATTAATTTTTTTAAAAGCACAATTCAACTAGAGACAGAAGTTGAGACCCAATGTCTCTGGGTAGTGTACTACAGTTGTTAAAAAAATAAGTTAAAAACAAGAGCACACCAACAGGAAAGCAGAGGTACTGGATTTATGTCATCTGAAAGCTACGTTAATCAGGAGAAGAACAGTTTGAAACAGCCAATTTGTACTCATTAAAAATGAATGAGGCGACAGCACTACCTTAAAAATTTCTTAGGGCATTTTCCAGTAGAACCCAGGACTCCCCTGGGTGAAGCTGTGCCTCCAAACTCTAACAAGTGCTCTGCTGGTTTATAAGATCGTGCACGCCAATGAAACCATAAATTTGGAAAGGGTAAATTCTCCACTCCAAACCTGCTTGTGTCATTTTGGAAAAACAATTTTTGTAAATGCAATATTGTATAGAAAGCTTGGACCTCTTAAACTTGGACCAAGAAACCAAATTAAGACCTTCAAGCATGTGGTGTGTGTGTTTATATATATAAAAAAAATCCCTCCCCTATAATGAAAACCAAACAAACAAACAAACAAAAAACCTAAAAGTGTATACCTGCTTTCTGACTTCACAGCAAATCAGAAATTGCATAGGATATACTTTGTGCAAGGCGAAAAGCCTTTTAAGTATCTGGAATATAACTCCTAATCTTGCTCACAGTTCTGTGTATATCAGATATCATCAAATTTGTGTTTTAAGTAGTCTTTCATGACCTTGGCAATTGGTAGTTCATCAAGTAGCTTTAGGTTTTGAAGGCCTATACATTGTCGAATTTTAATTCGGCACAGGTCCTGCAAGTTTCTGGGCTGTCCTAAAAAGACAGAAAAAAGAAAATGTTACAAAGCTACAAAGCACAATACACAAGGTGGGCTTTTAGGTTCTGAAAAGAATTGTTTATTTCACTGGGAAGTGTCTGTCTACGGACTTTACATACAAAGGATTAGAGATACTCCTACCAAGAGGATGCGTCCTGGGTAACTTCATGTGATATCTCATTTAACCCTCTTCACGACCCTGAGATGGGTGATATTTTCACCTTCATTTTACAAATAAGGACACTAAGTATGGGTATTTAAGTAAATTGCTCAATGTCAGAGGACTGAGACTAAAACCAGTTCTGATTTTGAGCCTGCTATTCTTTCCATTACAAATCACAATGCCAGTTCTCCTCCTGGCTAGGCCTCTGATATGCTGGGTGAACCTCTGTGAGCACATCATTCCCTGGGCCTCCGTTTTTCCATCTTTCTGAGGAGACCGAACAGGATGCCCTCTAACATGACTCCTCCTTTCAGCTCACTGTGTAGGACACTGGAGCCTAGACATGTAAGACCATCTCTGGGGAGCTTTCCCAAACGACATCTGCCCACCTGTTCACCGTGACTCTGGACGAAGCAGAACCTTGGCTGTCAGGATGAAGGCATCCTGGACGAGGGCGTAGACTGGGAGGGCAGGGAGAAGGGTGAAAAAAGAACCCCAAACTAGTCTGAATCTGTCTCTTCAAACCTCACACCCTGACCATCTATCTGCCAATAACCTCTGCTATAACCCAACTCAAAAAGAAAAACTACAAACTCCAATTTCTTTCACTTTCGAATACTGTGCTTTACCAAAACAATACAGATGACCACAAACACAAGCAAAAATCCTTAGCAATAGTGCCCCAGTAGTGCTTGGATTCACACAAATTCTGCTTTCATATTAAATGGTAATGATAATAAAAGATAACATATGTTCAATGCTTACTCTGTGCCAAGTATTCTTATAAGCTCTTGACATATACTAACTCGTTTAATCCTTTTATGAGGGAAGTACTTTGATCATTATCCCCATTTTACAGACTCCTTACATCTCAGGGAGATTAAGTAACATGCTCAAAGTCAAGCAGAATGCCATACTTCAGCAGTGCTCAAACTTCTTGGTCTCAAAACCTCTTTGCACTTTTAAAAATTATCGAGGACCCAAAAGAACTTCTGTTTATGTGGATTATATCTATCAATAATTACGGTATTAGAAATTAAAACAGAAATTTTAGAAATACTCATTAGCTCATTTAAAAATAATAAAAATAGGGGCGGGCCTGGTGGCGTAGTGAAGTTCGCGCACTCTGCTTCAGCGGCCTGCGGTTTGTTTGGATCCCAGGCGCGGACCTATATACCACTCATCAAGCCATGCTGTGGCGGCATCTCACACACAAAATAGAGGAACACTGGCACAGATGTTAGCTCAGGGCCAATCTTCCTCACCAAAAAATAATAATAATAATAATAATAATAATAATAATAATAAAACAAACATTTACATGTTAACATAACATAGTTATGAAAACAACAACAAAAAAATAGTGAGAAGAATGGTATTCTTTCATATTTTTGCAAAGCTTTTAAAGGTCTGGCAGGCATAACAGATGAGATAGTTGAATTTGCATATTTGCTTCTGCATTCAATCTGCTGTGATGAAATCACATCATCTAGTCTCTGGAAAAGTCCACTTACACTCATGAAAGAAGGAATGTGAAAAAGATAAATAATGTCTTAGTATTATTATGAAAATCATTTTGACCTCAGATACCCTGAAAGGGTCTCGGAGAACTCCAGGGGTCCCCAGGCCATGGAGAACCACTGCTATACTTAGTACTTCATCCCTTATTTGAATTATAATTATTTATAGTGATCATCATTATTCAAAATTAAGTAATTCTTCACAAATGAAAAAGTCTCCTTAAAACTCAGACCACTGTTCTGTAAGGTGTGTATGAACATGTGCTTTCCAAGAGTTAACACATGGTCTCTTAATAGAAGTACAGCAGAAGCTACTGCTTTCCTAGAAATGTCTGTAAATTATGGGCATGTATGTGTTATCTGCAGATGTCTGCATAAGGATCTGTGCGTGGCTGTGACACACACACACTCACATCTCTCAGCAAGATTATGTCTTCTCCATCTTCCAGATCTCTGCTAAAAGGGCACTTTATTAGGGGAGATGAAGTCAGGTGCCCATCAGATATTCAGAGCTCTTTCCCACCATAGCACTTAACAAGGTTATGATTTTACATGTGTTTGGTGATTACCTACTCACGCCCATCTTCCTCACTATATGACATGTTCCACGAGGGCAGGACCACTTCTGGCTGCCAATGAAAGCCCAACGTCTAACACAATACTCAACAAATACTAGTTGAATGAATGAATATTTAATAGGCTTGTCCTTAAAGTATAAAACAGTCCACTCATTGCAAAACACACCCATGTCAACAGCAAATCACTTTCCAAACTGTTTTTGAATTATTTTTCATCACCATTTGTGGGCTACCATTAGGAAGAGAATAAATTATCACTGTCATTTTTCAATAAATGCTTACAGTATTTGATCTGCAAATGAAAACCAGAATACGAATTAGATGTGAATCTTCTTTTTTTAAAGTAAAGAATTTGACTTTCCTAATAGATGGCACGTTCTTTTCAAGTAGAATATTAATAAAAAGAACAACCACGATGTATTTAGGCAAAAAATAGATAACGGATAAAGTTGACATAAGTATACATGCATACTTAACTGAAAACGTATCATCCAACAAAGTAGAAAAACTAAATTATTGGAATTTGCTTAGCTAAAAAAAAAAGAAGGATCAAGACAAAAGGTTACGTAACGGGGGATTTTCTGATAGTCTTGTTTTGCAGCAGATTGCACTCTCCAAAAATGACCACAATATCTCCTATGCCTCATGGTCCTTTTTACAATGTGACTGGATACTCCCATCATTAAGAGATGGAGTCTAGGTTCCCTCTCCTTGAAACTGGGTGAACTTGTGACTACGGTGGAAATGATGCTATGTGATTGCTATGGCTAAGTCATAAAAGGGGATATGACTTTCGCCTGGTTCCTGGGACATTCACTCTTGGAACACAGCTACCGCCATGCGACAAAGAAGTCCAAGCAGTCTACAAAAAGGAACTGAGGACACTGCCCAACAGTCCCGGCTGAGCTCCCAGCCAACTGCCAGCACCAACTTGCCAGCCATCTGAGTAAACCATTTTGAAAGTGGAGAGGCCCCAGTCAAGCGACTCCAGATGACACTGTATAGAGCATAGAAGCAAGATAAATGACTATTACTGTTTTAAGCCACTAAATTTTGCGACATCAGATAACCGAGTGAGATTCTGGGACCTGGAAGTAGGGTGTTGCCATAAAAAAAAAATCTAAAATATGTGGCTTTGTCACCGGTACCAGGCAGATGGGAAGGGCTTTGAGGAAGCTGTTGGTCAGGGCTCAAAGGGAAGTTTTTAAAATGTTACTAGAAGCTGGAGGAAAGGGGAGCCTTCTATTCGTGGTGGAAAATTTGGCACCATAGTCATCTGTCGTAAAGTGGAAACTAGGAAATACCCTAATGATGTAGTTAAGAAGATTTCCCAGGCAGAATATTGGAAGTGTCACTGGCTCTCCTCATTGTCTATGATAAAATGTAAGAGGACAAAGACAAGCTAGCAACTTTCATTCCAGGGACGCAACTACAGAAATACTACCATCCTCAGAAGTTATCTCTGCACGGGCCTTTCCCAGAGAAAAATGCACTTTTTATGCCTAAATATCGGAAAGTTTTACTCAACTTGCTACTAATTTTTCTTCTCCTTAAGCAGTCTGCTCTGGCAATCTTTCAATATTTTGGGAGAATCTGATCTTTCAAAGATTTCTTGACTGTGTGTAATTCCTGTCTGCAGAACGACCTTTAATGGCAGAGGTGTTTCATAGTGGTTAAAAGCTTCAACTTTGGAGCCAGCCCGCCAGGGTTTCACTCCCAGCCCCACCACTTACAACAAGTGTGACCCTGGGCAAACTACTGAGTCTCCTGCCTCAGTTTCCTTATCTATGAACTGAGGATAACACCACCTACATCAAATGCTTTTACAAGCACAAAGAGTTAATTTTGGTAAAGTGCTTAGAATAATACCTGGCACATAGTAACAGCTATATAAGTATTTGGTAAATAAATGTTAAAATAGTAATTTTTAAATAATGGTAAGGATAATGTTTACTTCTCCTTCCAAGAAAAGTAGAGGGCTCCTTCCTGGAAGCTGAAGAAGTCTCCATCTTCCTGGTGTTAAGATAGTAAGGAAACTAGTTGATAGCTTAACAGTAAAGGAGCAACTGGTAATCCATTATTGGGAAATAGTCCTGGGCAAATTGATGGAAAACATATTGTGGAAATCACTGCATGACTTGAATCAGGCAGAAATGTGAGAAGTTTAATAACTGTATAAAAAGACGCGCGGTGATGAAGGAACGTCATTATACATAAACATACAGATATTAACTCATCCTGCCATGTAGCAGCATTGAGTCAAAAGTGTGCTAAATAATAAAGAGTAATAAGGACTACTCACTGTAAGTACTCTTATCTCTAAGACTAAGGAGCTATTTTTTCAGGAATATCATTTTAGGAACAGAAGATTATGATTGAAAAAGAGGTACTTATTTTCTTGTCAACACATCACTTAAAAGTATTTACCTACTATGTACTCGAAAATGCACTGTCCCAAAGATTGAAGGGGCAAGGGAAGAGGAGGGGGCACTGTAGAGGAAAAGAAGGCAGAGCAAGAGACTAAAGGGAATGAAAGCAAAAAATCAACACACACGTGCACAATGTTTACCACGTGTCTTAGAAAATCACTCCTACCCTGTTAAGTAACAACTGCCTTGTCCGTGAGACCGTAACAGAGGAGACCTGGGTAACGTCACACTAGAGAGTGTAATTTAAGGAATTATAAACACTTTGGGTGATGCAGAAACACTACAAGACATTCATACTAATGAACTACAATGGAATTACATAATAGTTCAAAGGGTTATGAGTCTTTCCACTTGGTAAAGAAGCCCATCATTAGTAATAACTGGGCTGGTATAAAATGGGAAATCAGCTTTTGAAGGGTCTGGTCTATTATAAATTACAAAACCAGGGCAGCAGCATAATTCAGAAAATTAAATACCTGAAACCACTTCCTTTTGACATTGCATTACTGCATTTACCATAAACTAAATTTATTTATTTGGATAAAATATTTGTAAAGGTAGACAGAGAGGAAAACATTTTTACATAACCCAAGTGAACAAAATGAAAGCAAAGCAAAGTTCCAGGTTCTTCTTCCGGGGAGAGAGGGGTAGAGACTGGAGGTGGAGGTGCAGGAGTCAAGAAGCAAAAAGGAAGATTCAGCTTCCTCTGGATTGCTTTATTCAGTCTGACTTGTTCCTTCGAGCACTTCTCATCTTAGGTCAACATCTTGAATGGTCTGCCAATACCTCTCTGTTTTATCTCAGCTTCCCATTTTAAAATCCTACAATAAACACATTTTATCCCTTTGCTCTTGCCTCTAAATTCCCTTCACAGGGACCAAGTACGAAATGTGTTACACAAATCTTATAGGACAAAGGCAGATTCTAGCTCATCTTAAAATAAAAATTATGGTATGTAAAATAAAAGGCTACTCTGATTTAACTCTTAGATAGAATCCAAAGGTATACAGTATCAGCCTTGATGACATTTATCCATTAGTTACATTTTTTTCAGAGGCAAAGGAGCTTTGACTTGTATTTTCTACTTGCACTAAGCCAAACAAAACCGTATACTGCTTTCTAACAAATGACAAGAAATCTCCAGAAGCCTACACCAAAAATAGAAAGTAATACAAATACAATGAAAAAATTACAGAATAAAGTAATACTTTCTATATCAAAGAACCTTAAAATGTGGTGTAATTTGACTTAAAACTGTATACTATTTATTTATTTCTGAAAGTGATTTTAATAATTGGGACTGAAAATGTAAATGTCTGGCAAAATCCTTAATTAGGAAAAAATCAATAATCAAAAATAGCCTTAGTTAGGGGAGGGCCTGGTGGTATAGCAGTTAAGTGTGTGCGCTCCACTGCGGCAGCCCAGGGTTCGCAGGTTCGGATCCTGGGGGCGCACTGTCGTGCTGCTTGTCAAGCCATGCTATGGCGGCGTCCCATATGAAGTAGAGGAAGATGTGCACAGATGTTAGCCCAGGGTCAATCTTCCTCAGCAAAAAGAGGAGGATTGGCATTGGTTAATCTTCTTCACAAAAACAAACAAACAAATATAGCCTTAGTTAAATGTGTTACACAAATTATTTCTCCAAAGAGTTACACTAGGTAACACTGTTTTGGTAAGTCATCCTACAAAGGAAAAATCAAAGAAATTGATTAAAGAAGCATTTGAAAGGAACACAGGAGTAAGGGCACCTGATGTAGAGGCATTGTTTTATGTGATCATCTGCTCACATGCCTGTCGCTGTACTGGATTTAGCTGAGAAAGCCATAGCCTAAATCTCATTTTCTTACAATTAAAAAAAAGGAGTTACGACTTGTATTCTTACTTTTTCAAAGTTTGAAATTTTGTTTTTAAAGTTTAACTTCTGCAGCTAAAACACAGTACTTGACTTTACTGAAATTTAAATAGAAACATATTTCAGGTTACTGCAGTGTTTATAAAACAGTATTTTTACTATGACTGACGTTCTAGAAAGCAATAAGCTTAAGTACTTGACACTTTAAGCCTCCCATAAAACAGTTCATCCAACTCAATTCTCATCTATCTAATCTTTTTCTCCTAGAAATATGAGCCATTTAATTCCTTAAAAAATACAAATCGAAATACAACCTAGACCTGCCTTTTACACACTGCTGAAGCATAACTAGGGGTTTCTTCAAGTCTTTGGATGGCAGCTACTAGTAACACAGATCACTGCATCAACTCAGACTCCTCTGGATATTAAACTCAAACCCAACTAGCACGTTCTCTGCCTTAAGAATAATCTATACCAGAGCTTGCCACAGGAATAAAAGATGCTGTATAAAAGTAAGCTGTTTAGTGAACTAAGTTAAATAGTTAATTTACTCAAGGATGTCTTGGCACCTCTGATACACTACTGTGCATGGTGAATCTCTGAAACTGGGATCTAGAATCCAGGGTCCTAGTCCTCCAAACTATCTGAATAATGAACCTGTTTTCTCCCTACAGCATGTGATAGAACTACAATTTTATAGACACACTTCAAGAATCATTGATCTCTACAGATCCTAAGTAGTAAATATGCTGGCATAGGGCCAGCAGTAATTTAAAACATTTCATTTTATCCACAGATTATAACTGTGAACAGAAGTATATTAGAGATTCATCAAACTCTAAAACACTAGGCTAACAGGGTGTCCTTCACAATTTGAAAGTAGAAATTGTCCATCACTGGGTCTCAACTTTTTAGTTTTAGGACTTCTTAAAATTAGAGGACCTCAAAGAAGTTTGTGTGGGTTATATCTATCTATATTTACCATATTTAGAAATGAAAATTGAGAAATTAAAAAATATTTATTGATTCATTTAAAAATAACAGTAATAAATTAACAGTTGAAATAAATTTTTATGAAAAAAAAGCAGTGCTTTCCAAAACAAAAAAGATTTCATGAAAAGAGTGGCACCGTTTTACATTTTTGCAAATATCTCTTAAGGTCTGGCTTCATAGAAGGCAGCTGGATTCATAGATCTGCTTCTGCATTTCACCTGTTGTAACATACTGTCTTGACTGAAGTAGCTGAAGAAAATCCAGCCTCACTCACATTCGTACTTGGGAAAGGAAGGAATATTTTAATAGCCTTTTTAGATGATCATGGATCTTCTCTGATAGTCCATCAAAACTCGACAAGTGGTGTTTTTTGTTTTTTTTTTTTAAAGATTTTATTTATTTATTTTTTCCCCCCAAAGCCACAGTAGATAGTTGTATGTCGTAGCTGCACATCCTTCTAGTTGCTGTATGTGGGACGCGGCCTCAGCATGGCCGGAGAAGTGGTGCGTCGGTGTGCACCCGGGATCCGAACCCGGGCCGCCAGTAGCGCAGCGCGCGCACTTAACCACTAAGCCACGGGGCCGGCCCACAAGTGGTGTTTTTTAAAGGTTAGTTGCAATGTGGAATCTGAAACCAAATCAATGAACTTTTTGTACTCTTTCACATGAAAATCCATTGCTCTATCTTGCCCTTTGAATGGATCTTTAACCCATGCATGATTTAGTAACACTGTGTATTAGTTGTTTGGAAAACATTGCTTCACTGGGTTACGCAATCTTCCAAATGTTGACCCATTTCATTATAATGACATCAAAAAATCACCCTTGTTAATATCTCCACTGATCTCAAAAAAGTCTTTGCATATTGGAAAACTGTCCATGTCACAGTGGCAAATACAAGCTTTTCAAAATTCTAATTTTCACTTGAAAGCTCAAATTTTGTAACTTGCCATAAATACTGTCCGTTGTTTTCTTTAAGGTGATAAGTGAACTTTATTCATTTTCAAGAAAATGTCTGTCAAATAACCAAGACTAAATACCCATAGTTTGGCTGTCAGTCAATCTTTCAGGTAAAAACAGTGTTCCAAGAAAAAAGCTGCTGATTCAGCTCAAACAAATTGCAGAAGTGCTCTTCCTCAATTCAATCACAGCACTTCGGTATGCAGTAAGATAGTCTCAATTTCCATCCCACAGCATATTAAAAAGGTACACACTCAAAGGGATTAAGAGTTAATCAAATTAACTTTACTGCTTGGTCAAAGACATTCCTCAACGGAAATGGAATACCCTTCACTGAGACTGCCAGCTGGTGGAGAACATGACTACTACTAGTACCCTCTGGGTCCACTTGATTAATGCTAAGGCGCCAGCAGTCTTACCCACCACTGCTCTCGCACCATCAGTGCAAATGTCAGTGCAGTGAAAAAGGCAAATGGTATCTTAGTATTGTTATGAAATTAGTTTTGACCTCATGGGCACCTAAAATGGTCTTGAGGACCCCCAAGAGTCCACACTATAAAAACCATTGTTCTACATGAATCAAAAAAATCAAATCAAATCACAAGCAGCAGGAAATCATCCCCTTTAAGAGTGGATACTGGTAAGACTTTTTAAAAGGGCAGGACCCCAGGGACTATGGTCTAATTCTCCCATTTTTCAGCAGAGAAAACTGAGATCCATGGGGCAGGGGGAGGCTAAGCCGACTGCCCAAGTTTATCAGGCAATTCAGACACTGGGCCAGGAGCCCATTAGCTGCTCTACCAGCAGATTTGGCTGATTTAATCACACCTCTGACACAGGCACAGCTGAGAGACCTTCAGGATGCTAGAAGGGAGACATGTGCCTCTGAAGCCCAGCAGGCAAAACCCCACCCAGACCAAGGGACCATGGATAGGACATTTTTCACATTTCAAGTAAGAATGATAAAACTAACGAACAGACTTCTAGTTTCAGTTCTAACATGTAAAGAGCTTGGAAGTCATCACTCCCATCCTTATAAGAAGAAAAAGCTGAACAAACTGAAAATCAATGACTTATCTTGGGCAAATCTCCACCACAAAATCTGGAGAGAGAAACAAATCCAGAGGCACAGCTGAGATCTGTGTACCTGGAGCAGAAGCCGCTGGAGCCGTAAACTGGCAGGAACACTTAAATGGTAATTTGGACAAATTGCCAGACACCGTGTGTACACCAGCCTGAGAGTGACAGTCATAGTCTTAGGAAGCCCCTACATGTTCTGACTGTTACTTTCAGGAACCCCACGAGGTTCTCACAGTGAAGAGTCAATAGAGACCCCCCCTCATGCCTCTGGCAGGGGGCGGGTAAGAATAGCCATTGTCACATACACCCAGAAACTTCTCCATAACAAAGGCCTGTTCTCCAAGGGAAAAGACTTTACCATTACCAGTCTTATCCCACCTGGAGAATGAACACTTCTCTGACTCCAGCCCCCTTAGTCTTCCTATCTCATCATGGTGTGTGTGGAAGGGGGTTGGGGGGTGGGGAATGGGCAAAACTAAGAAACACGAAGGTCACAGCCCAGGGACACAGGCTCACAGAAAGACTGAGATTTAATTAGAAGATTAGAGACTGCTGGCCTCCCCTACACCTTCCCAGCACACCAACAGGGCTCCAGTGTGACATCAGGTGACAACACTGGATTACAGCTGAAAGAGCTGCAAGACGCAGACTTTCTCTGAGGAGGAGTGCTGAGGGAAGCCCAAAGTTGAGAGGGGAGGTAAACCAAGGACACTGGAGGAGTCTGAAGCCTCTGGCACCCCCGGCTACAACAAACACGACATAGGGCCCCACTCCTAGCCAGGTTAACATAAAACCTGACATTAAAGCCTATTTACCCCAGTTCCTATTACCCGATACAACACGTCTGGCTTCAATAAAAAATTACAAGGCACGCTAAAAGGCAAGAAAAAACACAGTCAGAAGAGACAAAGCAAGCATCAGACCAGACTTAGATATGACACAGATGTTGGAATTATCAGACAGCCAATTTAAAATAACTATGATTGCTAGGTTAAAACTAATGAAAATATTAGATGGTAATAGGAAAATCTTGCCTATCTAATGCCTTAATGAGATAGCAGCTCTGCAGAGGTAGTTTCCACACACAGTGAGTACAATGAGGATACCACTGGCAAAGGCAGGAATGGGTAACAAGTTGACCCCTCCAACAGCCCTGGACCTTGCTGCCTGTACAAGTCTTTGATCCCACTTTGCCTTTTATACACTTCCCTCTTCTACATGAAGGGCAAAGCCTTATAATTAAAGAGTTTCCTAGGCAGGCAGCACAACATGGCACCTTTTCTACAAATAATCTAGCCAATCAAACATGGAAGCTGCCTCCTTTTAAGGGACATTCTCCAGCTGGGAGCCACCATATTTACTGCTATCTCTACTCTGACTTGACTGTGTTCTCTAAAACTTGCCTCCAATTTCCATACCATTTGCACGAGGAACTGCAAGTACCGGCTCTTTTCAGTCCTTCCCCCTCTCCTGCAGAGGGAGCTGACTAAGGAAAGTCCTTACCTACCTCATGCATAATTTGTGCTTGACATTCAGAAGTGGGGTAAGTTCTTCACTATTTCTCTCTGAATAACATTCTAGAGCAGCAGATGATTAAAATCCCATAATTTTTTTCCCTATAAGATTAAATTCCTGCTAGTCACTGCCGGAGGTTTAGCTTTCTCACGGAATTTCTCTTTCTTAAAAGATTTCATATTCTGAATAACTCCTCCATCCATACATTGACTAGAGGAGTTTACATTGTGGGGCAAGGAGATAATAAGAGAAAAAGAGCACTAAATTACAATCCAATTGCTCAGGGTGAGTTCTATTTTTTTTTTTCATGTGTACATCATTATATTTTGCCTTCTGTATAGACTACATTGTGTTCCCCACCAAAAGTCTAGTTGCCATCCCTCACCATATACATGTGTCCCTTGATCTCTTTCATCCTCCCCACCCCTCATCCCCCCTGGTAACCACTAATCTGTTCTCTGTATGTATGTATTTATCTTCCACATATGAGTGAAATCATACGGTATTTGTCTTTCTTTGACTTATTTCACTTAGCATAACACCCTCAAGATCCATCCATGTTGTCACAAATGGCAAGAGTTCATCTTTTTTATGGCTGAGCAGTATTCCATTGTATATATATACCACATCTTCCTCATCCATTCATCCATCAATGGGCACTAAGGTTGTTTCCAAGTCTTGGCTATTGTGAATAATGCTGCAATGAACATAGAGGTGCATATATCTTCTCAAATTAGTGTTTTTGTGTTCTTTGGATAAATACCCAGAAGTGAAATAGCTGGATCATATGGTAGTTCTATTTTCAATTTTTTGAGGAATCTCCATACTGTTTTCCACCAATTTACACACCTGCCACTCTTCAAGATAATATTGGAGGTCCCAGCCAGAGCAATTAGGCAAGAAAAAGAAATAAAAGGTATTCAAATTGGAAAGGAAGAAGTAAAATTGTCACTATTTGCAGATGACATGATTTTATATATAGAAAACCTTAAAGAATTCACAAAAAAACTATTAGAAATAATAAATGAATACAGTAAAGTTGTAGGGTACAAAATCAACACACAAAAATCAGCTGTGTTTCTATACACTAATAACAAACTAGCAGAAAGAGAAATTAAGAATAGAATCCCACTTATGATAGCAATAAAAAGAATAAAATACCTAGGAATAAATTTAACCAAGGAGGTGAAAGACCTGTACACTGAAAACTATAAGACACTGTTGAAAGAAACCTAAGATGACACAAAGAAATAGAAAGATATTCCGTGCTCATGAATTGGAAGAATTAACATAGTCAAAACGTCCATATTACCTAAAGCAATCTATAGATTCAATACACTCCCTATTAAAATCCCAACAACATTTTTCATGGAAATAGAACAAAGAATCCTAAAATTTATATGGAATAACAAAAGACTCCAAATAGCCAAAACAATCCTGAGAAAAAAGAACAAAGCTGGAGGTATCACACTCCCTGACTTCAAAATATACTACAAAGCTATAGTAATCAAAACAGCATGGTACTGGTACAAAAACAGACACACAGATCAATGGAACAGAACACAGGGCTCAGAAATAAACCCACACATTTATGGACAGCTAATTTTTGACAAAAGAGCCAAGAACATACAATGGAGAAAGGAAAGTCTCTTCAATAAATGGTGCTAGGATCACCGGACAGCCACACACAAAAGAATCAAAGTAGAGCACTATCTTACACCAAACACAAAAATTAACTCAAAATGGATTAAAGACTTGAATGTAACACCTGAAACCACAAAACTCCTAGAAGAAAACATAGGCAGTATGCTGACATCAGTCTTAGCAGTATCCTTTTGAATATGTCTCCTCAGGCAAGGGAAACAAAAGCAAAACTAAACAAATAGGACAACATCAAACTACAAAGCTTCTGCCCAGCAAAGGAAACCAACAAAAAGAAAACACAACATACCAATTGGGAGAAGATATTTGCAAGTCATATAGCCAATAAGGGGTTAATATCCAACATATATAAAGAACTCAGACAACTCAACAACAAAAACACCCAAAAAACCTGATCAAAAAATGGGCAGAGGATCTGAACAGTCTTTTTTCCAAAGAAGATATACAGATGGCCAACAGGCACATGAAAAGATGTTCAACATCACTAATTATTAGGGAAATACAAATCAAAACCACAATGAGATTTCACCTTATACCCATCAGAATGGCTATAATTAAAAAGACAAGAAATAACAAGTGTTAGAGACAATATGGACAAAAGGGAACCCTTGTATTACTATTTAACAATATCCTCGGGGCAAGGTTTACTTATAGGATAGTCTTTCTCGAAAGTTTAATATTGCACCTCTTTTAACAACGTGTTCTTGGGCTTGCCCTTCTCTTGTGCATAAATGTTCACTTTCTCTTTTGAATTGGGCAAACATTCCTACAATCTTCTGCTCTTTACCTTCGGCTAGAGAATTCTAGTCCATTCCCATATGCCAGAGCTGCCATGATCCTCTTAGCTCCGTAAGGTTTGTGCATATGCTACATACAAGTTTTTCTACTTTAATTAACTGCCTGCATTTGCAGGAAGCTGAGAATGAGTGTCTCCTTAAATTTTGTGCCCTAGGCACCTCGCTCGCCTCACCCAAGTCTTGGCCCTGGTGCAAGGGGCAGTTTACCTCCTGACCCAGGGCCCTCTGCCCTCAATAGACCTCCATCAGAATTGTCCACTGCTGTCTGTCCTCACTACCATTTCTACTCGTCATCGGTCACACCTTCATTGTTCCCTCTGTTGTCCTTTTTATTTTTCCCACTCTTTTTTTCTTTCAAGTAAAAGAACAAAAACTGGCTTCTCTAAGTAAGCAGAAAATATCTTTCCTTCTGCAAAGTGATCCTCCTCCTTCAGGTAGGATCTTTGGCTCTTCTTAGCTGTATTTACTGTCCCAGGGCACAAAGAAGCTGCTCCTTCACTTGACTGGCTTTCTGGAGGGGACCATGTTGAGTTGCAGCCATTCTAGCAGGCAGAAATTTCTGGAAGTTTGGCTGTGGGTAAACGGTAACAGCAGCTCTTCGTGGCTTCTGCCTCTACTCACGATCAACAAGGTACCAATAGATACTACCTTATAAGTAAGCCATTTGATCTGCTCTGATTTTATACAGTGTGCATCAGTTTTTATGGCAATATTTAAGCTTCAATAGCATCTAGATTCCAGGATTATGACTGTCTTGAGCTCTTCCAATTTAAATGAGCTGCTTCTAGTCAAAATGGTGCAATGAACAGTAAAATGGCCCTGAATAAAGACCACGAAGTGGCACTTCCCCTGTCCTTACCCCTCAGGAGTCTGAGTTCTCAGATTAGAAGCCAACGGCTCCGTGCCCGGAGCGCTGGCTCTCGGTGGTGTCAAAGGCCAGAAGGAGCTCACAGATTTGACTTAATGCTGCTCCCTAAACTACCCAACCTTCTTTCACTCTGGTTTTCAGGAGAGAGAACTCCCAAGAGCATCAGCTACAGTTGGTCCTTCTAGCACATAATTATTCACTAGGAAAAGAAAAAGCTAGTAAATATGCACAGGTGAGACAGAAACACTTAATGTGCTTTTGGCAGGAAACACTACTAGAGAATCAAGAAGTAATAAATTATGTTGAGGCATCTGAAGGCAAAAGATAACTGCAGCCTTCAAAAGACAGACAGATGGTCCTTCGCTTCTGAAAAACATAGAAGTTTGTTCAGCCACCATCCTTTACGGATGCAGTCCATCAGCCAGCCCACGCTTACTGAGGACCTACCAGGTGTGCGACTCTGCTCTACACGCAGTGGAGAACTCCAACACAAAGAGGCAGTCTCTGTCAATTTTTCTGTCTGCTCCTAATTTTAAAACTACATGAGCATCTTTTTTAACTCAACATTCTTGCTCTCCAGCAGTACTCTGGAACTCAGCAGCTCTGAGGGCTGGGGACAAAGAGGCAGCTTCTCCATTCCCCTGGCTGTGGGTCTCCATATAAAGACTACACAACAGTCAACAGAGTTGAAAATAGGAGGCGAGGGTAGAATAAGAACCTCAGGGATTCACTGTGTTGGTAGCAAACCAGCCCTTGCTGTTCATTCACCCTCATTTAATTAAATATTTTATTTTAAAGAACACATACAACACTTAAAATGCGCCAGGCACTGTTCTATGTGTGTTATAAATATTAACTCATTTAATCCTCATGACAAACCTATAAGATAGATATAATTATCCAAATTTTAAGATGAGGACACTGAGGCCAAGAGTGGGTGGGTAACCCGCCCAAGGTCACAGCTAATATGTGGTAGAGTTAGGACTGGAGCTTGGGCAGTCTAGCTCTAGTCTATGCCATTAACCACTGAGCAAAATATTTAACAAAAGGGGCTGGGGCATTTATGTCTGTAATATGCCTTCCTGAAGGCAGCCACACTAACTTAACCAAGAGTCTCTAGTGTAGAAGTTAAAGCAACAACAACAAAAAGATATTCAGAATTTATTAAGAATAAGATACACATTATAGGCTATATATACCATGAGAGAATCCTAACTTCAAGAGTAATCTTACCTTTCACAATACCAACACCCCTAACAGTCTACAAATGAAGACTGCTAGAAAATTTGCTGAGAGAACCAGCATTTGAAATTTCACTACAATCTTTTCCCAAAATGCAGCCCGGATCCGAAGAGTCAGAGTCAGCTGGTAAGGAACCAGCAGACACCCAAAGATAGATCTTCTATCTTTGGGTATGTGTGTGTGCCTCAAAAGCTTTCTGCAAGGGACCACCTACCAGACAGCCCAAAACACCTCTCCCAAGGCAGCCACATCTGTGCTGTAGAACGCAGGAGCCACCATGCACTTCTGGCCACTTAAACTTAAATTAATACAATTAAATACAACTAAAAGTTCAGTTCCTCAGTAGCAAGAGCCACATAACACATGCTCAACAGCCACCTGGGGCTAGTGGCTACCATATTGGATGCACAGAGAGACCACTTCCATCATCACAGAAAGTTCTGTTGGGCAGATGCATGAGACCCTGAGTGTGATTTCTTTTTATGCTTTAGCCTAAATACACTTAGTGGTAATAATTTCATCTTTTCTTTCTCATGAATACACAAAATTCAAATTACACTTCATTTCTTCATAAGATTTCTACTCCCAAGTTCAGTTCCAAGGGGGAGACTAGATTATTTACCAGTAGGTCAAGTAAACTCCTTATCCCCCAGTACTTGGTTCCCAGAAGGTATTTCTTCTTCCATAATAATGACTGAAAGGTAAAAATCAGGTGAGGAAAAGGGAATTCATTAAAAAGTGCAGCAGACAGCAAAAGCAAACATTTTATTTATAGACTTGAGCTTCAAGTTGGATGTTAAGCTCTGAGAGACGTACTCAACTGGTCACAAGGAAGCCCGACAAGAGAGGGTGGCTCCATCCACACAAACTAACAACCCCATCAGAAAAACAATGCAAACACAGGCACCACTGCACAAGGCAGGTCAGACACTTCTAGGCTTTAAAAAGAAAGTGCCCACACAACAACAGGTCAGATAAAATGGAAGCCATGTGGGCCGGGGACAGTGGGACCAAATTTTCCACTGATAGCAAACCTTTTCTTACAATGTCTAGCATTCTTAACCTGCATTACTAGGATACCTACATAAACAAGACTGCTGTTCTATTTCATGTGGGTTGACATGGTAATGAAGCAGAAAAGCAACAAGAAAACATGAACAACAGCCTAGCAATAAAGCACAAATTCTAGGCACTTCCATAGCTATGTAATCTAAAACACAAAATTCTCCTTCTAATCCCTCAATCTGAAGTCCATGAAAGTCCAGAAAGACTATGTTTATGACCAGTAACCACCACGTTGTCCTAAGATAGATCTTCGTTAATTTTAAAAATTCTCTTCTCTCTATCGTTTCCTCCATTTCTTCTCTCACCCTGCCTATCCAGCCCTATTACTTTCAGTAACACAACTGAATTTTTACGAAGTCTTGTGAAATAGAGCTTTCTTCTTATTTCAGATGAATGAGGTATTACTTACCAATAGGGCTAATGGGAATCATTAACACCTGGTCATTTTAAGTTGTAAAAACACCTTAAGCTCCTCAGAAGATGCAAACTTTTTTTAAAGTGCAATAATAGTAATAATAAATTACATACTTGTGACTTCTTGTAAGAAATCCAAACACGGTCGACTACTTCCAGAAATACTTATTGAAACAGCCAATGGGGTCTGCCCTTCATAGTTCCTTGTGTTCGTGTCCGCTCCATAATTATATAACATCCGTGCGCAAAGCACATCATCCCTAAGGGCAGACAAATGTAAAGGAGTCTGTCCATCTTCTAAGCGACCCAAGTTTGTGTCTGCTCCTCTCTGAAGGAACATTCGGCAATAAGAGTGATTGCTTTTGATCACGGCGTATCGCAATAGGAAACCATTCTGAATGTCGATGTTGGCATTGTGGTCCAGGAGGATTTTCACACAGCTTGATCTCTCTCGGATAATAGCAAGCTGAAGTGGCGTCGTACCTTTATCACTCAGTGGGTCGACCTCAGCCTTGAACTCCAGTAGGAGTCGGACAAATGAGTCCCTACCGTAGTGAGCAGCCACATGGAGGGGAGTCCAGCCATCATTGCTTTTCGCGTTAATAATGTCACTCCTGTATTCAGATTCTAACATCAAGCGTGCGATCCGGGCCCGACCATGCATGGCCGCGTAATGAAGAGCAGTGAAGCCTCCGATTAAGTCTTTAACTGTGGGATCAGCTAGAGTTAAAATCAAAATGAAAACATTAGCAGACCCTAAGACACAACAACAAACTCTACCATGGCACAGTACATTTTAGCCAATTCTACAAAATGTGAAATAATTAAACATTATAATGAACATCAAGTACTTCTTTCCTCAGTTTAATTAAAGTATAGTTTTAATGGAAAATAAATTTTAGGAGAAAGTTATCAAACCTGGGTTAACAGAATGAGAATGACTTACAAAGTGTTTAAAAGATGTATACAAAACACAGAGGTCAGATCACCACATTCCCCCTCTTTCTAATTTAACCAACTGCTTTTGGCTACTCAACTCCTTCATCTCTGTATTGTTTCATGTCTCTCTTCTGTTTTAACTTTTTGTTTTATTTTCTCTTGTGCTTCTTCTTGGTCTTAAAGAGAAGCATGTGTAGCAACATCTGCTGTTCTAAATTACGGATGTACTGTGGTCTGGCAGACTGTGTTGTTTTAGGATGTATTTGGTAGGAAAAAAAAAAGTTTTCCTGTGGTCTGTAAAAATTCCAAAGCATGTAAGATATATGTTAAGTGATCTGGATAAATCATGTTTTCATAAGATAAAAGTCTATTCTGAATTCTTAGTTTTACAAGAACTTTGGAGTTTGTAAGAATTAAACAGCACAATTTTTTTGCATGAAAAATTAGGAGAAACCTCAGCACTGTATAAATATTATTTTCTAAAACAGTTCCAAAACCCTCTCCTAAAGTGACTGATTTCTGGCAAGAGAAAAAAAAAAAAAAAGAAACTACAATGATTTATCTCCTATGCGACTCAAGTCACAAACTTCTGTCACCCGCCCAGATCTTTCTAAAGTCGAGGGTCAGTTCTGTGTAGCTCTCATCCCACTGGCCTTCCTGGGCAGTGGGCAGAACAGGGGCAAGAACTGCTCCCCCATACTATACAGATGACTTCCTACAATTCCATGTGAACACAAATCAGTCAGACCTGATTGCCTAGGATTAAAATGCTTTCTTCTTATAAAAGTCACCCTTAATTTTTGGTTTGTTCATAAAAGAGAAAAATTCACAAGTGTTTTTCAAGCAAACAAAAAAATCTCCAAAGCTATATGATTAAACATTTGTGTATTGTTTAGTAAAATGTTATTTAGTTCTAAAACATTATGACAGCTAGATTATTTAAAAAGATTTATGAGGTAAAAAATTACATGTAAAATAATAATACTATGGAGAACAAAAAATTCAGTTAAGAAGTAGTTGCTAAGAAAACCTAGAAAAAATAACATGTTTTAGGTAAGCTATATCAAATGGATTTATAAAATTACTTAATATAAACTGACAGTACACAATAGTAATATGACTTTTACCCTATTAAATAAACAAGGGTATCATATCTGCCTTGGTCTTCACTAAAAGGAAAATATACTGTACCTATTTACTATATGACTTAAAAAAATGAAGGCAAGAACATTTTAACAAAGCATTTTGCTGCCATCTACTGGTAAAGTATGAACATAAGCTACTAATGTTTCTATTTTAGAGGAGCTGAGCCCTGGAGTCTGTTTCGGGTACCTCACTTACCTAATGTGGACTAAGTGCAGACAGGCAAGAAATCTAAAAGAACTCCTTCTATTCAAATCAAACAGTAAATCTTGCCAAGACATCCATTTCCAATCTATACCTGACCAATCAACTGCTTCCAGACATTCTCTCTGAATCTGCCAGTGAAATTTAAGAATACCTTCTTTCACATCTCCCACCTTTCATACACCAGGGGTGCCTTTAAACGTGCCAGCCAACATTCTTATGTGCATCCTATACTTGCTCTATTTGACAGTAAAATTAAAATTACGTTACATGAAATTGCACTTGCATCTTTGGTTTTCCACTTTAGGTCTTTTTCAGGTTCTGCTTACGTTTTGGTGCTAGTCTGAGCTAGGAAAAACAAAGATTAACAAGTATAGCAATGATCTTCTTAGTCTCAGTAAAAACCATTAAAATACATTAGCTGAGCACATGCTGGAAACACAGCATAGAATAAAGAGCTTTAGGGTAACAATGCATAAAATCCTTAGAGTTACTATCCTTGAGAAATTAACAAATGGGAGATCTAAAACAAATGAAGATGCAAATAAAAATTAATTTAATGACTACTAGTAGCCAATGCAATAAGATAAGAAAAATATCTCATTTGTAATAGCAACAGAAACTATAAAAAACCTAGATATAAATTCAGTAGATGTGCAAAGCACATGCAAAGAAAATTTTGAACCGAACTCACTTCATCTACGTCTCCTCAAATGTCCCTTCATCAGAAAAGCTTTCCCACACTAAGATGACAGCCCCATCAACCTCCTACTTTGTCCCCACAGCAAGATTTCTTTTTTCCAGGTGCAACCTATTTTAAACAAGTTGTAGCACAGTCTCAAGAAATCCATTTAACTCTATTGAAAAATTTGAAAGTACATATAAATAAAAGCAAATAAACATTCCCTAACAATATGGTTTCCTTTTTTCCAACAGCTTTACTGAAGAACAATAAAATTCACCCATTTTAACAGGTTGATGAACTTTGACAAATTATATAGTCATGTAAGCATCACCACAATCAAAATATTTCCATCATCTCAAAAAGTTCCTTCCTGTCTCTTTACAGTCAATTCCTTGCCCAGACTCTGGGCCTCAGGCAACCACTGAAGTTTTGCCTTTCTAGAATTTCATACAAATGGAATCATATAGCATGTAGACTTTTGTGTTTGGCTTATTCCACTTTGCATGATGTTTTTGAAATTCATCCATGTTGTCGTTGTATCAAAAGTTCATTCTTTTGTACCGCTGAATAGTATTCCATAATATGGATATACAATTATTTATCTATTTACCAGCAGATGGCCAACTGGGTTATTTCCAGTTGGAAGCTATTATGAATAAGGCTACTGTGAACATTCATATACAAGTCTATATGTGGATATATGGTTTCATTTCACTTGGGTAAATACCTAGGAGAGAATTGCTGGGTCACACGTTAAATGTACATTTAACTTCCTAAGAAACTGCCAAACTATTTTTCTAAGTAGCTATACGATACTACACTTCCACCAGCAATATATGAGAGTCTCGTTGTTCTACATCTTCACTAATGCTTGGCATCATTAGTAATTTTAACTTTACCTATTCTAGAGGGTGTAAAGTAGTAACTTATTGGGGTTTTAATTTACATTTCCCTGATGACTAGTGATTTGGGGCTTATTCATACACTTTCTTTTGTGAAGTGTCTGCTGAAATGATTTACCCATTTTTATTGGGTTGTTTTCCTCATTATTGAGTTTACAACTCAACTATGTATATAGGATACAAGCCCTTTGTCAAATATGTTTCATAAACATCTTCTCCTAGTCTGAGCTTGCCTTTTCATTTTCTATACTGTCTTTTGAAGAGCAAATGTTTTTAATTTTGATGAAGTCAACTGTCATTTTTTTCTATGTTTTGTGATTTTTGTGTCCTGTTTAAGAAATCTTTGCCCAACACAATGTCACACAGATTTCCTATGTTTTCTTCTGGAAGTTTTATACCTTTAACGCTTATGTTTAGGGCAATGATCCATTGCTAGTTGATTTTTGTGTACAGAGTGAGGTCAAATCAAGGCTCATTATTTTCCATATAGATATGCAATCGTTCTAGCACAATTTGTTGAAAAGATTATCTTTTCTCCAATGATTTATCCTGGTGTCTTTGTCAAAAACTAATTTACCACTCAAGTGCGGGTCTATTTCTGAACTCTATTCTGTTCCATTGATCTAAAAGTCTATCCATGCACCAAGACCAGATTGTCTTGATTACTGTAGCTTTATAGTAACTTTGGATAGCAGGTCGTGTACATCTTCAACCTTCTTTAATAAAAACTATTTTGGCCAATAAATTTTAGAATCAACTTGTCAATTTCTTCAAAGAAGCCCGCTGGAATTTTGACTACAACTCTACTGACTCTAAAAATGAAATCTCCCCAAAATGATCTAAATAACACCGATTCTTCGAAGCCATGAACATGGAATATCTATTTATTTAGGTCTTCTTTAATTTTCCTTGGAAATGTTTTATAATTTTCAGTGTACAAGTCTTACACATCTTTCATTAAAGTTATTACTAAATATTATAAGTTTTGGTGCTCTCATAATGAATTGTTTTTAAATTTCATTTTCCAAATGTTAATTGCTGGTATAGAGAAATAAAATTGATTTTGTACATTGATCTGTGTATTCTGTAATCTAGCTAAATTCACTTTTTCTAGTACATTTTTGTAGATTTCTTACAATTTTCTACCTACACAATTATGTTCTCTGCAAATAAAGACAGTTTTACTTCTTCCTTTCCAATCCATAGGACTCTTCTTTGTTGTTCTTCCCTTATCCCAACAGCTAGAACCTACAACAGAATATTGAATAAAAGTGGTAAAAGCATATACCCTTGCCTTGTTCCTATCTTAGAGGGAAAGCATTCAGCAGTTCACCATTTACTGTGATGTTAGTGGCAGTTTTTCAGAGATGCCTTTCCTTAGGTTTTGGAAGTTACCTTCTGCTTCTAGTTTGCTAAGTCGTCACGGTAAATCCTTATTTTCTATTGTCATGTGCATTATCAAATGTATTATTAAAATAATCATTTGGTATTTAGTTTTGTTCTATTAATATGGTAAATTACTCACCATATTGATTTTCAGATGTTAAACAAATCTTGCATTCCTGGGATAAATGCTACTTGGCCATGATGTAATATTGTTTTTTATATACTGATGGGTTGGATTTGCTAGTATTTTGTTAAGGATTTTTCTATCTATTGTCATGGACAATGGTCTGTAGTTTTCATTTCTCGCAATGTCTTTATCTGGTTTTGTATCAGGGCACTACAAGCCTCACACAGTAAGTTTGGAAGTGTTCCTCCTCTACCTTCTCCAAGACTTTGGGTAGTGTTGCTGTTGTTTATTTCTTTAATATCTGAAATAATTCAACAGAGAAGCCAGCTGGGCCTAAAGTTTTATTACTGGAAAGTTTTAATAATGAACTAAATTTCTCAGACAGATATAGGGCTAATAAACTGTTCTATTTTTTTCTTGGGTCAGCTTTGGCAATCTGTGTCTTTCAAGGAATCTATCCATTTCTTCTAAATGGCATAAACGTGTTCATTATATTCTTTATTATCATCTTAATGTCTGTAGGATCTGTAGTGAAAACATTTTTTCCATACTTGATATTAGTTTTGTGGGGGTTTTTTTTCCATTTTCCTCATCAGTCTAGCTAGAGATTTATGAATTTTATCGATCTGTTCAAAAACCAGATTTTGGTTTTTGGTTTCATTAGCCCATTTCCAATTCCACTGATTTCTTTTCTTATTATTTCATCCCTGTTTTGAGGTTAACTCTAGCAGTATACAAAAACTGTTTCAACATACAGCCTCCTTTCCTCTCCCTTCTTTTGCGCTGCTACCGTCATATATATTACATTTTTATGTTAAAAACCCAACAACAGTTTTATAATTATTGTTTTATGTTGTCTTTTAAGAGATGAAAAGGGGGGGAAATATATTTAACTGTCTATTGCAGAATGGTTCTAAGCAGGCCCCTCCCATAATCCCTGCCTCTTGATGTTCATGTCTTTGCATAATCCACCCCCCTTGAGTTTAAGTGGGACCTCTGACTTACTTCTAACTAACAGAACCTGGCAAAACTGATGGAATGTCCCTACTGTGATTATGTTATGCTATATGAGATTCCGTCTTGCTAGCAGAGTCACTATAGACACTCTCCTTGCTGCCTTGATGAAGTAAGCAGCTAGGACGCGAAAGCCCCCAGGACAAGAATCCACAGGTTATCTCTAGGAACCACAGGCAACCTCCAGTCAACAGCCAGCAAACAGCTGAGCCCCTCAGTCCTAGAAGCACAAGGAAATTAATCTGCCAACAACTTAAGTGAGCCTTGAAATGAATTCTTCCCCAGTCAAGCCTGAGAAGAGTCTGGTCAACATCTTAAAACTGTGCGGTAATAGATGTGTGTTGTATTAAGCCATATGTTTGTCTAATCTGTTATACAGCAACAGAAAACAAATACAATGTTTTTTATATTTACCTGCATAATGACCTTTACCAGTGATCTTTATTTTTTGTGTGAATTTTAATTACATGTGGTCTTTCAGCCTGAAGGACTTCTTTTAGTACTTCTCATAAGGCAGGTCTCAGAGCAACAAATTTTCTTCATTTATCTGGGAACGTCTTTATTTTGCCATCACTTTTGAAGGACAATTTAGCTGGACATGAAATTCTTGGTTGACAGTAGTTTGTTTTTAGCAATTAGAATTATGTCATTCCACTGCCGTCTGTCCACTGTTGTTTCTTATGAGAAATCAGCTGTTAATCTTATTGAGGATTCTTTGTATATAATGAGTCAATTCTCTAGGTGGTTTCAAAATTTTCTTTGTTTTTGGCTTTCCACATTTTGACTATAATGTGTCTAGATGAGTTTGTTCAGATGTGCAGTTTAATCATTTTCATCAAATGTAGGAAGTTTTGGGCCATTATTTCTTCAAATATTTTTTCTGTCCTTTTTTCTCTCTCTCTTCTCTTTTCTGGCACTCCCATTATGCCTCATGCATATGTTGGTATGCTTGGTAGTGTCCCACTGGTCTACAGGGCTCTGTTCATTTTTTTTTTTAATTCTTTTTTCTTTATGTTACTCAGACTGAATAATATCTACTGATCAGTTTTCTTTTTTTTTTTTTTTAAGGAAGATTAGCCCTGAGCTAACATCTGTTGCCAATCCTCCTCTTTTTTGCTGAGGAAGATTGGCCCTGGGCTAACATCTGTGCCCATCTTCCTCTACTTTATATGTGGGACGCCTGCCACAGCACAGCTTTGATAAGTGGTGCAGAGGTCCGTGCCCAGGATCTGAACTCATGAACCCCAGGCTGCCGAAGTGGAGCGCGCGAACTTAACCACTATACCACTGGGCTGGCCTCTACTGATCAGTTTTTAAGGTTACTGATTCCTTCTGCCAGCTCAAATCTGCTGTTAACTTCTGTAGTGAATTCTTTATTTTAGTTATTGTACTTTTCATGTCTAGAATTTCTATTTGGGGATATATATACACATAAATTCTATCTCTTTGTTGATAGTTTCTATTTGACGAGTCACTGTCATTGTATTTTCCTTTAATTCTTTGACAATGGTTTCCTTAGTTCTTTGAACACATTTATAATAGCTGCTCTAAAATATTCTTAACTAAGAGTACTATCTGGGCCCCCTCAGAGACTTTCTATTGGCTGGTTTTATTTCCTGTATATGAGCTACAAGTTCCTGCTTCTTTGCATGTCTCATAATTTTAGACTACATCGTAGCAACCCTGGATTCTGATCCTTGCCCCTTCCAGGTAGGTTGCTATTGCTGTTTATTTTAGTGAATTGCCTAGACTAATTCTATATAGTTTGTCTTCCCAAGAGTATGTAGCCACTTATGTCTCTACTCTATTGTTGTTTTTGTTGTTGTTATTCACATTGAAGCTGCTCCTAGGAATAACTTATGGTTGGCAAAAATAACTTATGTTTGGCCAATGACTGGTCAGAGGTTGGGCATAAGCATCCTCAGCCTGTAAAGCTTCTGCCCTTTGCCAAGAAGATATGTGTAGAGGTTGGGACACACATTCAATAATCAGGTAATTTGTAAGTGTGCCCCAGCTCTTCTTTTCTGGCCCCATGCTCAGCTACGAATGAGCAGACAACTGAGGTCCTCTCTTAAGCATGCATGTAGCCTTCTAGATCCCAAGGAATATGTAGAAGCTTATCAAAGCCCACATAGCTGTCTCACTCAGCAGGTCTCCTATTAAACGTGAGGCTACTCTGTTGCTTGCCCCAACCAGTATCCTGGCCTCAGGCAGCTGTTTTCTTGACATTTCCAGATTGTGTAAAACCTAGATCCAGCCCATGGTTATTTTCAACAATGCTCCAGGCATGGGGCATTTCCACTGAGCTCCAAAATCAAGTCAGCCCCCTCTGGCAAGGAGGCTCCAAGCCCTCATGATAATGTGCCACAGAGACTGTGGGAGGGCTGAGAGGGTAGATGGGAGCGCCATTTTGGTTTCAATTTCTTCTCCTTTTTCAAGTTTCTTAAAGTAAAACTTAAATAATTGATTTAAGATTGTTCTTTTCTACTATAAGCATTTAAAGCTATAAATTTCTCTTTAAGCACTGCTCTAGTACTTCCCACAAGTTTTAATATACTGTATTTTCATTATCATTCAGTTCAAAATATTGTTTAACTTCCAAATAACTGAAGCTTTCCTAGATATTTCATTATTGTTGATTTTTAATAAAATTCCATTGCAGTCAGAGAACATACTCCTACGATTTCAGTCTTTTTAAATTTACTGAGACTTTATTGCCAGCATATGATTTATCTTGATGTCTGTATCATGTACATAAAAAAGAATGTATATTTTGAAGGTGTTTGGTATGATTTTCAAAAATAACAATTAGGTCAATGTGGTTAATAATGTTTTCCAGATTTTCTCTAGTTATTGATTTGTTTTATCTAGTTGTTCTATCAATTGCTGAGAGGTGATAAAATCTCCAACTACAAGTGTGAAACTGTCCATTTCTCCCTTTGTCATTTTTTTGTCTCATATATTTTAAAGCTCTCTTACTAGGTGTGTGCACATTTTATGATTGTTATTCCTCCTAATGAACTGTCCCATTTGTCATTGCGAAATGTCTCTCTTTAGTTCTAGTAATAGCTTATGTTACTTATGTTCTAGTAACAGCATATCTATTTTATATGATATTAACATAGCCACTCCAGCCTTCACATGGTCATCATTTGCATGGTATATCTTTATCTATTAATTTACTTTCAACCTGTCTGTACCTTTAATGTATATCACTTGTAGGCAGCATATAATTGAGTTGTCTACTTATCCTTTCTGACAATTTCTAGCTTTTAACTGAAGTGTTTAATCCATTAATGTTTAATGTAATTATTGGTTTAGATTTACCATTTTATTATTTATTTTCCATTTGTCTCCTCTATTGTTCCTTTTCTTCCCTTTACTGCTTTTTTTGTTGCTGTTCTATTAGAACGTTTTTTAGCATTCCATATTAATTTCTCTATTGACTTATTAGCTGTACTTCTTTGCATTACTTTTTTTTACTGGTCACTCTAAGGGTTGGAATACACACACTAACCTGGTCAAAAACATAACCAGGATTTGTACAGAGGTACTATTGTGTGCATCCCATTTGTGTTTAGAAGCTCAAATACTTTTGGACATTACAAAACCCTAAAAGCCAGAAAGTCAGAGCTTCGCAAAACATATGTATAAGTACTGTACCCTAGCTCATTCTACACGTGATTACTCTTTTTAAAAGTTTTGGGGGGCCGGCCCGGTGGCTGAGTGGTTAAGTGCGCGTGCTCCGCTACTGGCAGCCTGGGTTCGGATCCCAGGTGCACACCGACACATCGCTTCTCCAGCCATGCTGAGGCCGCGTCCCACATACAGCAACTAGAAGGATGTGCAACTATGGCATACAACTATCTACTGGGGCTTTGGGGAAGGAAAAAAAAAAGGAGGAGGATTGGCAATAGATGTTAGCTCAGAGCCAGTCTTCCTCAGCAAAAAGAGGAGGATTAGCATGGATGTTAGCTCAGGGCTGATCTCCCTCAAAAAAAAAAAAAAAAAAAAAAAAAAAAAAGTTTTGGAAAGTGCCGAAAGCAATTAGCTAAGTGACATAGGCACAGGCACCACATGGAGATCTATAAAACACTTATGCAGTGTGTTGTAAGTATTAACACAGGAATGACAAGCAACAGTGAGGGAGGAAAAAAAATCCAGACAAACACCTAAAACTTTGCTAATAATTCACCACAGAATAAAGAGTTGGGAAGTCAGATGGTATAATGTTTCCAAACAGGATTTCCCCTAGAAATACTTTCTCATTAATGAAAAATTAAAAATTTAGAAAAGAAGCAAGGCAAAAAACAGCACTTCCTAATAACTACTGTCAACACTGATGACGGACTTTCAGCTTTTCCTCTATACATTTTCTTAAATTATACATAATTGTAATTATAGTCTAGTTATTTAACTTTTTTTCTATATTTGGGTACTGAGAATGCCTCCATTTTTAAATGTTTATATAACAAGAGGTGAAATTTTCATATAGAAAAAAATTCCTGCATTTAAGACTGCTTCCTTTGGATAAATTAATAGAACTAGATTTATTGGGCAAGAAGATCTTCCATTTCTAAGGGTCTAATACATACTACTTACTAAACTGCTTCCACAAGTGCTTTCATAAATTCCTACCATCGATGTCCCTGTTTCATCACATTTGGGATTATCATTTGCAAAATCTTTCATTTTAGAAAAGCTGAAAATAATTTCTCACCATTCTTCTCTGGATTTCTTTGATTACTCCCTTATCTCTCAGTTATTTTTCCTGTGTTTCACCAAGAGGATTTTATCTACTGTATCAAGAGGACACCTCAGATGCTTTGCTCAAGTTCCTCTAGGGATTTGCTTTATAGACTTAACCTCTAGAGCTTCAGCTGACTGCACTTCAGGTCAGTTTGCATAAACAGTGAATCCAAAGATAAACATGCACTAAGACATGGTCTCTTCATGTTATCTTCCTGAAATGTCCAACATGGTGACAAAATCACAATAATAATGAGTTTCTTATAATTCCCACTCTGGTAATAGAGACTCTTTCCCATAACTCCAAGAGCATACTAACCTGGTCAGATATATTACTAAGACTTGTACAGAGAGGTACAATTATATCAATCCCATTTGTGTTTAGCAAATCTTATATCTTTGGACATTAAAAAACCCTAAGTGTTCATCATTTTGAAGCAGGATGTTTGAAAGTAATGCAGCAAAATATCATTTATCAGCACAGGCCAATGTTTCATATCTGTGATGTCCAACATGGTAGCCACTAGACACATGTGGCTATTGAGCACTTGAAACATGGCTAGTGTGACTGTAAACTGAATTAATTTAATTGAAATGTAAGTGACCACATGTGCTATAGACAACACATATTTAGATTAAACTAGAAAGACAGGCTCACTGTTTTCCCTTTTAGAATACAGTTATCCAACTCAAACTTGCCTATTTTCTCAGTGAAACTGGATTTCTCCCATAGCAGCAGCAAGTATGGCCTCACACAGCTGTTCCCCAACCAGGCTTCCCCCTGTGGTGACATCACTGTCACCAAAGCACAGTCACAGGCAGCCTCTTAGCTCTGAGTTTTATTAGCTCTGTGTGATCACCTTTTGGTGGTTTTACAGTGCAGGTGTATAGATTTAACAGCGGTAAGACACAATCCTTTAATATACTTGAGATAACGAATTTTTACTTGGGTGAGCGGCTTGTATTAAACGTCTATGGCCCAGTGTTTAAAAACTGCGTTTGGCTGACTTTCCCAGGCTCATTCAATAAATGGCAACTCTTTTCTTCCTGGTCCTCAGGCCCCAAACCTTAGTTATTCTTGATTTCTTTCACCCTCACTTCACATCCAATCTATCAGCAAACCTTGTTGGCTCCACCTTCAAGGTATATCCAGAATCTGACTACTTCTCAACACATCCACTGCTATCATCTAGACAGACCGAGCCACCAGCATCTCTCGTCTGGACTGTTCCAAAGCTTCCCGACAGGTCTTTCCATTTCTCCTTTGCTCCTCTACAATCTATCTTCCTCAGAGTAGCCAGAGTGAGCCCTGAAGTAGGTTCCTATCATTCTTCAGTTGAGAAGAATTGAATGGCTTCCTATTCTCACTCAGAAGAAAGTCTGAAGTCTTTCTGGAGCTTTCAAGGATGTATAGGCATGTCAACTGACTCTCTCTTTAACCCCGTTTGCCTCCACACCTCCACCATTCTGCTCCAGCCACCGTACTCCAGGCTGTTTCTTGAAAATGCTAAGCATGTTCCATCCTAGGGTTTTTGCAGCACTTGCTGTTCCCCTCGCCTTTAACAGTTTTCTCCAGATAGTCACATGGTTTGGTCTTCACTTCCTTCAGGCCTCAGCTCAAATGTCACAGTGAAGGCCTTCACTGAATATCTTATTTAAAACAGAATCCTGTACCTCTTATCCCTTCTCTGCTTCACTTTTCTTCACAGTGCTGACCACCACCTGACAGCGTATATTTTACCATTCTCCCCACTTAGAAATGTAAGTGCTGTGACAGCGGGGACTTGACCTTGTTACTGTACTCCTAGTGCTTGGCAGTGCCTGGCACACAGCGGGTGCTCAGTAAACATGTGTTGAGGGTGGGCTGCAGGAGGACGGGGCTGCAGGAGGACGAGACTGCAGTCCTCACCGGGCAGCAGGCACCACCTGCTCTTCCTGCCTGAGGTCTTGGGCCCTTTCCGTAAGTTCACACACTGTAACCTATAAACTTTCTAAAACGCAAAATCTGTTTCTCCCACTCCTCTCTGTCAAATGTCAAATGACTCACCATTGTCCCTAGAATAAATTACCGAATATGTTCCAATCATACTGAACTCTTTTCAGTTCCTAAAACCAAACATGCTACCTTTCTTCTTCAACTCTTCACACTCAGTGTCCATGTGTTTGGAATAATCCCACACCTCCATCCTTCCAGCGCCCCATCCCTGCCTCACCTTTCAAGATCTCAATTCAAACCATGTTTTCTCTAGTAAGCCTTCCTTGCCACTCCTTCCATCTACACGCCAGCAACGGTGGGGACCTTTTCTACAAGGCACTTAGCTCACTCTGTTAGAACTGCATTGTTTTCTTACAGGTCATACAGAATCATGGTTAAGTCAACAGGTTTAAACCCTAGCTCCACTATTTGTAAGGCGAATGACCTTGGGTGATTACTTACCATTCTGTGGCTCAGTTTTCTCAACAGAAAAAACTACTTACAGTCATGGAACTTTTGTGAAGAATTAGACTTCTACTAACTGCTCAATAAATGTTGGCTATAAATCTATCCACCCACTAGACTATGAATTTCCAGAAGGCTCACACAGTGTTTTGTGATTTCTCTATCTTAATGCCTGGCCCAGAGCCTGGTACATGGTGGTACTCAATAAATATTTGCTGAATAAATATACGAATAAGTGATTCATAGGGGACCAACTGGCCACCTTATCTACCTACATGAATGCTCTCTCTCTCATGTACACATGCACCACAGAGACAGAGAAAGAGAGAGAGAAATGAATCCTTGTTTCTCATGGGTTATTTTGTTCACTTTCCTGTATTTGAATCTTTGACTTCATTTCACTTAATGTCTATCAAAAAATAAGCTTATTAACAGAAGGGGGCCAATCTGACTGGAAGTTTACAAACTGTAAAGAAACTGTGGGTTTTAGGAAAAGAACAGGTATGATGAATTCAGGCACTTTTCTAATCCCACCATAAGACTGGCCCATTTTCAATCAATACATATATATATTTTTTTGTGAGGAAGATAGGCCCTGAGCTAACATCTGCCAATCCTCCTCTTTTTTTGCTGAGGAATACTGGCCCTGGGCTAACATCTGTGCCCATCTTCCTCCACTTTATATGGGACACTGCCACAGCATGGCTCACCAAGCAGTTCGTCGGTACGCGCCCGGGATCCGAACCAGTGAACCCCAGGCCGCCGCAGCGGAGCGCGCGCACTTAAACGCTTGCGCCACTGGGCTGGCCCCTCAATCAGTATTTTTTAATAAAAGAAAGAATCATTTTTGATCTGTAAAGCTGGGGAAGAATTATCTTAGGTAACTGGTGTCTGTTTCCTCTCTCTCTCCCTCTCTCTCATTGAGAAAAAAACAGATATGGGTTCTACCTTCATGAAACTTGAAGACTAACTGGAGGTATAGTCATTAAATAGAATACAGGCATACGTCAGAGATATTACAGATCTGGTTCCAGACCACCACAATAAAGCAAATATCGCAATAAAGCAAGTCACAAGAATTTTTTGGTTTCCTAGTGTGTATAAAAATTATGTTTGTACTATACTGTAGTCTATTAAGTATATAATGGCATTTTATCTAAAAAACAATGTACATACCTTAATTAAAAATACTTTATTGCTAAAAAACGCTAACCATCATCTGAGCCTTTGGCAAGCCGTAATCTTTTTGTTGGTGGAGGGTCTTGCCTCAATGTTGATGGCTGCTGACTGATCAGGGTGGTGGTTGTTGAAGGTTGGGGTGGCTGTGGTAATTTCTTAAAATAAGACAACAGTGAAGTTTGCTGCATCAATTGACTCTTCCATTCACAAACAATTTCTCTCTAGCACGTGATACTGTTTGACAGCATTTACCCACAGTAGAAGTTCTTTCAAAATTGGAGTCAATCCTCTCAAACCCTGCTGCTTTATCAACTAAGTTTATGGAGTATTCTCAATCCTCTGCTGTCATTTCAACAATCTTCACAGCATCTCTACCAGGAGTAGGTTCCATCTCAAGAAACCACTTTCTTTGCTCATCCATAAGAAGCAACTCCTTATCTCTTCAAGTTTTATCATGAGATGGCAGCAATTCAGTCACATCTTCAGGCTCAATTTCTAATTCTATTTCTCTTGCTGTTTCCACCACATCTGCAGTTACTTCCTCCACGGAAGTCCTGAACCCCTCAAAGTCATCCGTGAGGGTTGGAATCAACTTCTTCCAAACTCCTGTTAATGTTGATATTTTGACCTCTTCCAATGAGTCACCAATGTTCTTAATGAAATTTAGAATGGTGAATCCTTTCCAGAAGGTTTTCAATTTACTTGGCACAGATCCATCAGAGGAATCACTATGGCAGCTATAGCCTTATGAAATGTATTTCTTAAATAGTAAGACTTCAAGTCAGATTTACTCCTTGATCCATGGGCTGCAGAATGAATGCTGTGTTAGCAAGCATGAAAACAACATTAATCTTGTTGTATATCTCCATCAGAGCTCTTGCCTGAGGTACATTGTGACCAGGTGCATTGTCAATGAGCAGTAATGTTTTGAAAGGAATCTTTTTTTCTGAGCAGTAGGTCTCAACAGTGGGCTTAAAATATTGAGAAAACCATGTTGTAAACAGATGTGCTGTTATCTGGGCTTTGTTGGTAAATAAGCATTGGCTTCAACTTAAAGTCATCAGCTATATTAGCTGCTACCAAGAAGAGTCAGCCTGTCCTTTGAAGCTTTGAAGCCAGGCATTGACCTCTTCTCTAGCTATGGAAGTCCTAAATGGCATCTTCTTCCAATATAAGGCTATTTCATCTACATTGAAAATCTGTTGCTTAGTGTAGCCACCTTCATTAATTATCTTAGCTACATCTTCTGGATAACTTGCTGCAGCTTCT
Organism: Diceros bicornis minor; assembly: GCF_020826845.1. Taxonomy (NCBI): domain Eukaryota; kingdom Metazoa; phylum Chordata; class Mammalia; order Perissodactyla; family Rhinocerotidae; genus Diceros; species Diceros bicornis. Next base: position 80,982,443 of record NC_080744.1, read on the forward strand.
GTATCAGCACTTGCTGCTTCACTTTGCACTTTTATGTTACGGAGATGGCTTCTTTCCTTAAACCGCATGAACTTCAAAAAAGCTTCAAACTTTTCTTCTGCAGCTTCCTCACCTCTCTTGGCCGTCATAGAATTGAAGAGAGTAAGGGCCTTGCTCTGGATTAGGCTTTGGCATAAGGGAATGTTGTGGCTGGTCTGATCTTCTATCCAGACCACTAAAACTTTCTCCATATAAGCAATAGGGCTGTTTTGCCTTCTTATCATTTGTATGTTCACTGGAGTAGCACTTTCAATTTCTTGCAAGAACTTTTCCTTTGCATTCATAACTTGGCTAACTAGCACAAGAGGCCTAGCTTTTGCCCCATCTCAGCTTTCAACATGCCTTCTTCACTAAGCTTAATCATTTCTAGCTTTTAATTTATAGTGAGAGACATGTGACTCTTCCTTTCACTTGAACACTTAGAGGCCATTGTAGGGTTATTAATTGGCCTAATGTCAATATTGTTGTGTCTCAGGAAATAGGGAGGCCCGAGGAGAGGAAGAGAGATGGGGGAACAGCTGGTCGGTGGAGCAGTCAGAACACACACAACATTTATTGATTGAGTTTGCCGTCTTATGTGAGCGCAGTTCGTGAAGCCTCAAAACAATTACAATAGCAGCATCAAAGATCACTGAACACAGATCACCCTAACAAATATAAAAATGATGAAAAAGTTGGAAATACTGTGAGAATTACCAAAATGTGACACAGAGACACAAAGTGAGCAAATGCTGTTGGAAAAATGGCGCTGATAGACTTGCTCGATGCAGGGTTGCCACAAACCTTCAATTTGTAAAAAACACAGTATCTGCGAAGCTCAATAAAACAAGGTCTGCCTGTAGTTCTGCAACAATAATTCATTATGCTTGTGAAAGGAGCTATAATAAAAAGGTAGAGAACACTACTATCATGCAATGGAGGGATCTGACCAAGTTTGGCTGTAAGAGAAGATTTCCCTGAGAAGGTAGTGAGAGTCCGGGAGAGGCAGGCATGAGCAAGGTAAAGGCAGCAGCAGTGGGGTGAGCACAAAGCCTCTGAGCTCAGTGAATCCGAAAGATCATAGAGGGGCTACAGCTCAAAGATGAAACTGGAAAGATTCTGCAGAGGAGCCAGACACTGCAGGGTCACGTAGGTCCCATTAAGGACTTTGAATATTATGCTAAGGGAAATAGGAAACCTGATGGATTGTAAAAAGGAAATATTTTAATTTTCACTTTTAACAGATCACACTATTTGGAGACTGGCTGGGAGGGGGCAAGACTAGAAGCAGGAATGAAGGAGACCATCATAAGAGTTCTGGTGAGAAACGACATTTCCTTGCCCAAAGGTAGGGCAGTGCTTCCAATGAAAAGAAGTGAAAAGATTTATCAACTATTTAGGAGAAAGAAAGTCAAGGATGGTTTTTAGATTTCTGGCATAGCAGTCATAGGCTGTGGTGCCATTTACCACAAAAGAACACGGCTGGAGCAGCAGCTCGTGCTGTGCTGTAAGCCGTGAGCGTGGAGAGGCTGAGCAAGCAGCTGGATACACTAGTCTAGACATCAGAAGCCAGGCCCAGACTAAAACACAGAGCACGTCTAAGCATGATATATGGCCAAGGGGAAGGGGAAGGAAGAGGTTCCCTTTCCTACTAATGTTCTCAAATCGATGCATGATATGCTAGAAAAAAATATTCCCTAAATCTCTTATTCTACTCAGGTAATAGGAGCAAGTAAAAGGTGCTATACAAGAACAAATGAGGGGTTTCTCCAAAATATTTAATTTTGTTGCTTTAAAATTTTATATGGAAATGTAAATACCTAAGAATAACCAAGATACTCTTAAAGAACAAGAAGAGGAGATCTGCACCCCCCAGATATCAAAACTTGTTATAGAGTAATAGCAATTATGATAGTATTATACTGACTCTAGTGTAGCACTTATGATAGTATTATACTGACTCAGGGATACACCAACAGACAACAGAACTAATGGAACCACACATACATGAAAACTTTATATCTGAGATGGCAGGACATAGCAATGACGAAAGAAGAGACAATTCAGGCTACCTTCATGCGGGAAAAATACGAAATTGTATGCGACCACCTCATATTATACACCAAAACCAACTCTGGACAGACTAAAGACCTAAATGCCACAAAACTTTTTAAAAGAAAATACAGGCTAATAATAACCCTGTGGAATATCGTACAAGACACAAAAAGCACAAACCATAAGGCAAAAGAAAAACAAAATTCACCTCATTAAAATGCAGACTTCTGCCCAAGAACAACAAACACAACATCAAGAATGTGAAAAAGCTACAAACTAGGAGAAGATTGTTGCAACACATAACTAACAAAGGAGAAAATGTAAACAATTCCTATAAATCAATAAGAAAAAGACAAGCAAAGCAGCCCAGTCTTACAATGTTTTGTTACTTGTATGTCATTTTTGGAAAAAAAGAGAGGCAAGCAATCTTACAGGCGTAGAGCAAACCATCTGATAATACACTCCTGGCAAAGGCTGGGTACAGCACTGCCCCACCTGGTCAGAAAGGACAGAGCCATCACAACCTTCTCTAGAGGAGGGCAATTTGTCAATACCCATCAAAAAAAAGGTAACATCCTTTTGATTTGGCAATTGCACTTCTGGGAATTATCGAAGAGAAACCCTCACATATGTAAAAAGATCAGTCAAGGACATTCTCTGTAATATTGTTTCTAGTAGCAGAAAAATGAAAAATTAAAATGTCAAACAATGGGGGATATGTTTAAATAAATTACATCCATACAATGGAACGTGAGATAGAGTCATATAGTGGACAAGGAACTATCACTTAGCTAAACCGTTAGATGAAAAAATCAAGATTTCGAACAGACTATTAACAAAAGGGGAGCAGGCTAGAAGGTGGAGGACAGAAAAATATGTACCTCTATGTGCACACACTATGTCTGCAGGGACACAAAAGAAGCCAGGAAGAGTGACTGCCTCGGGGAAGGAGACTAGGGGACTGGTGCTAAAGAGCAGATGTCTTCCCCTCACTGAACAACCCATAACACCTTTCATTTTGCTTTTAACCAAGTATATGTATGTGTTACCTTCTCAATAAATAAAATCTCCTGCTGAGAAAATCTCAGCCATTCTTAAAAAGAAAGTATAGTTTAAACAAATGATAGTATATCCGTACTAATAAATACTATATTCAGCAGTTGAAAAGAACAGAGTAAATCTATACGTACTAATATAGAACAGGTGCAAGGTTTCTTTTTGGGGTAATGAAAATGTTCTAAAATTGGTTATGGCGATAGATGCCCAACTCCATGAATGTACTAAAAGCCACTGAATTGTACACTTTAAATGGGTGAATTGTAAGGTGAATTCTTTTGCAATGAAAGCTGTAAAAAAAAAATATATACATATAGTCATGCACAGCATAACAACATTTCGGTTAACAACGGACTGCACATACAACGGCAGCCCCATGAGATTAGTACCATATAGCCTAGGTGTGTAGTAAGGCTATACCACCTAGGTCTGTGTAAGTACACTCTATGATGCCGCACAATGACGAAATTTGCTAATGATGCATTTCTCAGAATGTATCCCTGTCGTTAAGCAATGCATGACCGTACACACACACACATATGTATGCATACACACAGCTGGGGGGTGAGGAAATAGGATTTAGCAAACTGTGGCCCAAAGGCCAAATCTGGCCCACCACTGGTTTTTATAAATAAAGTTCTATCAGCACACAGCCAGACTCATTCATTTACACATTATCTATAGCTGTTTTCACACTACAAAAGCCAAGTTGAGTAGTTACAACAGAGATAGTGGGGCTTGCAAAACCTAAAATATTTACCATCTGGCCTTTTACAGATAAAGTTTGCCAACCTCTAATATTAAAAAAACCCTAAGTTACATAGGTGAGCGAAAAACAACAGTTGCTGAATAATACGGTCAGTATGTTATAACTTCTGTTCTAAAGCCACACACAACACAATATGACATATTTCCTATGAGTACACGTAATAGTATTAGGAAATGATCTAGAAAGATAAGGACCAAGTCAAACTCAGACCCATGGTCTGGGCAGGGGCAGGCAGATCAAGATTGGGAGTTGGCCAAAGGGGACTTTGGCTTTACTTGTAATTTATTTGAAAATTTGTTTTATTTGTTTCAAAGAAACAAATTCATATATTACCTGAGCAATTAAACCTTTTCTTTTAAATTAATTTTTAAAAGTGAGACTGGCAGAAGCAGAAAGTAACAGGACTAGATGGAATAAACAACGTGAGCTCTGATCTTGGTCTTAATTTTACTAAGCACTGCCAGAATTTTAAATATTCTGATCCCACACCCACCCTTCAGTTTTTTCAGATCTTTCTCCTGGCATTCCTCTTACATTTCCCTTTCATTAACTTCAGAACTGAGGTTTTCAAGTTCTAAGGTGAAATAAGGTATGAGCAAGAGTGTGGCAGGGAGGGTGGAGGAGAGCTACGGAGAAGGCACAGGCCAGCAAATGGCTGGGTCCTGTCAACAGTCAACTATTTAGGGGCTATAATTCCTATTTCAGGGCCCCTGGGATGTGTGATGACTCCTAGTCTCAGGTTTAACATCACCTTGCAACCAGTACCTGCTCATAGCCTTTGTAGTCCTAACTTCACATAATTCACACCACCCTTACGAGAGCTGTGGGACTTCTAACATTTTCTGCACTTCAAGTAAGGTTGAAAGTAAGTTTGCATAGGCTTGTAAAAAAGTACACCTTAGAAATGAAAGTAAATGACTGTTAACGAACAATTCAGGCCCTAGCATGGCACATGTGGAACTTGAGTCCCAACCAAGCTGCTTCACATGATAATTTACAAAGATATTATGGGTACAAATGATAAAATAGATATAATCCATCTTTAGGAAAATAAAGCAAATGGAAATTCAACTGGAGAAAAAAGTGAATTAGTTTAGGACAATTATTAGTTATTATTGACTACAGGAATTATAAATTATGGGAATGGACAGTTTTTTGAAGCAGAAACATAAAATGTCAAATGTAGTTTCCAACTGCATATATTTATACAAAATGAGACCTCAGATAATCAATCTTCTTGTAAGATACCCAGAAACTGTGAACAATTCTGGAAAAGGCAAATGCTCTAAAACAGTCATAAAAGAAAGCATCCAAAAATTGTTTAAAAAGGAGGTAAGTTCGAAAGACAGGGTACCATTAAGGCCATGATATTTAAAGGAACCTGTGCTAGGTCTGCCTGCTTGAGCAATTGTAACAGGGGAAATTTGTGCAATTCTCTAATTGTGGTACCACAGCCATTTCTGCTTCTGCAACAAAAGCAACTGGACAACCTGAATAAGCGTTGCTTTTAGCTGAAATAACCTGGGAAAACCTGGCTGTATATAAACCACAGCTACAGAGGGAAAAAAGCACATTCACCAAAGTGATCTTCTAACCAATCTGGTTTTAAACAAAACTCAGCATAATTATGACATGTCTTCACAAAGGAGAGAGAATAAGAAGGTAAGTATTGATAAAAGAGAAGCATTAAAAATTACATACATAGGCATACATATTTTAAACTGAATATAATTTCATTTTAAGTTTCTCCTTGCACAAAAAAGGTTTGCTTCTAGTACACTCACCTCCATGTTCTAGAAATACTCGAACACATCTTTCCTTTCCTCTTGCTGCAGAGAAATGAAGCAGGGTCCAGCCATTAGCATCCCGGCCATTTGGAGAATAGCCTTGTTCTAACATCTTTCGTACTGTGTGAACATCCCCGGCAGCCACTGCAGCCTGAATCTGCAATTCTTCCTGGAGTTCAGGGTTCCTTCGACAATGGTGGTGTAACATCCTAGCTGAGTCCACTTTTTACAAAGGATTCATTAGGTCACAGGGATCAGCCTTTAAGGGCAGATAGAATACATGAAATTGAGAATCTCTGGCTCCTGACAGTGTGTCCATTAAACATCACAGAATTTTCTGTTGCTAAATCATGTAAACCTCAGAAATGATAGTTCATACTACTACAAGTAATTAGCATGTATCTGTTATGACCAAAACAGATCAGTACCAAAACTTTCAGTAATGTTCCTAAGACTATAAAAGATTTCATAAAGAAAGCCAGGCATAAAGCCCTGAATTGCTGAAACAGGAAATTTCTTCTGCAGCCTTCTGAAAACTCAAAGCAAACATCCTATGACCATAACGGTAGTATTTTAGATAAAAGGAAAGGTGATGCTGGGCAGCTAGAAGAGGGAAGATCACAGAGAAGTCAGAGAAGTATCTGTCTCAAGAGTTTGGATTTACCTAATGCACGTGGAGGAGATTTACGTTACAAACCAACCAAAGATTCTATCACAGATAAGTGAGTAAATATGGGGTATCAAGTGAACAATTCACAGACTATGAAGACTAAAGCCCTTTAACTATGAGAAGTAGTTAAAAAAAAAAAAAAAGGCAAAAAACTTAAGGTCGGTTTCTTCAAGTATTTCAACAATATTTTATTTTTAGCCCCAAAGGGTGGAAGGTTAGGGGGAAGAGGAAGTGGGCGGGGCTAAGTAAATTAGACTAAAATGTGTAGAATATATTTACTTTCCTTCTGTTTATTTCTGTTTCTCTTTCTATCCTCCCCACTTTATATTATTTGATGCACAATTTACTCCACTTTTTCTGCCACATCTCTTTTACATTTCTCTAATTTCAGTTTTCCAGAAGTTTTACTCTATAAATATTCAAAGTAACAAGATAATACAAAATATTTAAAAACTATAAGAATCTAAACAACTTGTTAATTAACCACATGAAAAAAAATTATTTTAAAGGAAAAGTAGTATATTAAATTCCCACAGTCTCTAATAGGTCACAAAAGAGGTGTGTACTCAAACTGAATATAAAATGAGATCTCCTTCATGCAAACAGGAAAAGTCCAAACGGAACTGGTGATAAGTTGCATCTTACACGTTTGTGTACAAAAACTTTTTTTAGGACATTTTTAAGCTTTTAAATACATACAGAAACTTAAACTAACATGCTTCTAGGAGTCCATTCCATCTGAGCTAATTTTAAGGAACAGATTAGACTCATCTCTTAATTAGCAGGCTTCTATTTCTAAAAATAAAAAAAATTATGTGATAAAGTCCTTTGGCTTATATGTAGGTTAGACATCGTGGGATGATCTTGTTACCGATGATAATTTATCTTATAAAACTTCTCATTATAGATTGTAAAAGGTAAACTTAAGCCTAACTTAGGTCAAACCACCACAGCTTAAGAGCATAATCAAATATCCTATGTTGTTTTATACAGAGAAAATGATTATTACAAACTCATAAGTATCACTACTAAGTAATGTAATTTAAAATATCAGGCTACTGCTACAAAGAGCTATTTCCTCAGAGAAAATTGGGAAATGAGAAATTTACTGACAATTTGTTTTCTTCATAAACATGATTTCCCCCCATCTCTTCACTTAATTACTTTTTCAACCGACACTAAAATTAAGTCTCTTGTCCCAGAAATTTTAAAACCAAGAATCCTTTTGGAATAGGTTTTTGCTTATTTTTAGTGTTAGAAGATGTTGAAGACCACTAAAAGGAATTAATGGAAACTATTACTATATACTCAAAACAATCACCTTTAGCTGATTTTTTTTTTAATGGGATGATTATCTTGGCACTTACATGAGGCCTACTATGCAAGAAAAAGATTCAAATAAAATCAAAACAAACCTGGACTTTCTTTTAGCAAGTGCTGTGTTTAGTATACATTAGCTGATTTGAAGGAGAAAAGTACAAGCTAAATGGGTTTTCCCCCAGAAGAGAGAAGACCAATGACCCTCAGTCACTTACCTTACAGAAGAATGTCCCTTCTCCTGATAGGTGGATTGCCTAATAGTCATTCTGCACATACAGCATTGTGGGGAGGGGGTTCAGAGTGTGTCCAGATGGTGGCATGAATAAGCTTTCTTAACCTAAAAACAAATGAAATAACAATCATGGGAAAATTCCTAAAAATAATAAAGAATCATGGCTGCCTGCATAGTCTACCTTTTGATGAGCTTAAATTTCAGCACTCTACCACAAACTTACAGAATAGAGAAAGAACTGAGATGAATTCTTAGAGAAAATGATCTCAAGACCCACATTAATCTCCAAAGTGGTATAGAATATGATTAATTTCAGGAACTTTTTTTTTCTAAAAAGGCAGTTTTTTGAAGAAGAAAATAATAAACCACACATTTGGAATTTGGATGCAAACACAGATTCTTCTTTTTGCTCTGTTCAGAATGTATTTTCAGACTTGCTTCATTTGAATTGCCTTTTAACTGACACCGTTAGTCACTTGCTCATTCTAAATAGGACCAAAATGAAAATGTGTGTGCATTCAATACAGTAGGTGGCCAGGGCCAACACGGAATCTATGACAACTAAAAGGAGATTAGGTCTTTAACTGCTGGTTGTTCATATGCCCAAAAGGTATCACGTTAATCATTTTGAAACTGTTATTCCTTTATGCATACAGCCAACTAAGTAAAACAATAACAATAGTCTTGCCAGCTTCCCCATATGACTTCTGAAAAGATTCTCTCTCTACAACTAAAATAAAAGGGATCTTTCTCCATGTCAAGTAAATCCTAGGTCTGTGAATTCCACTAAGGTTAAGAACACATGTAAAGTGACTTCCACACATTATACCGGAATCACTCCTGGAATTTCTCATTGGGAGAACTGTCACCCCTATCCCAGTGGGGCAGGTGTGCTAAGCCCTCTGTCAAACAAGGAAAGGTCGGGCCACTTGGCAACCTGAGGTGGTACGGGGAAAAGCGGCAGTCGCAGGTGCTGCTGGCCGCACAGCCAGAATTTTGAACCATCCAAGATAATATAGTCCACTTTGACTCTTTCCTCTTTTCACACCTTATTTTTCCTTGCCAAACTTCTTCAAGGAAGGCCAAAGACTTTGCCAACATGCACTTGGAAATAATATCTGATTTAAAATGCTCCCTATTATTTCTAAATAAACGAATTAGACACGATAAGAACAGCTCCTATAAGGCAAGCCATAAACAATGCAGAACCATCCTTACAGAAATGGCTGAGTCTAGGACTGGGGCAGGCAATATACAACATGAGCCTGGAGCATCTTACAGTGCCAAAAAGGAAGAAAGTGCTTGAAGAAAAATGCAATAATGGGGTATGTCAAAAGGACACAGGAGCCAACTAAAAAATCTGTCAATAGCCAAGATGGAACAATTTGAACAAGATAATTAACGTACTACTGGATTCTAACCCAAAGTACAGAATAAATATCAGTGAGTCCATACTGATATAAATAACTGATTGAATAAATAAATAAGGGTGGAGAAGAAACAAATCTCCTGTGCAGAATTGCAAATAATTTGTGTAGACTCTTCCCCCTTAAGGAGGATGAACATAACTTTCTTCTCCTTAAGTGTGGGCCATGCATAAAAACTTCCTTCCAAAGAGGACAGTATGGAAAGGTGGGAAAGAGCAACTTTACAGTGAGAAACCTGAAAAACACTACCTCAGCCAGGTGATCACAATTAATATCAACAGTGCCAAGTCATGTTGTAAGTATATGAGGAGAATGGCAATTTACCTCTATGATCTTTCTCCCCAAAACCCATAACCCCAGTCTAATCGCGAGAAAAATATCAGACAAATTCCAGTTGAGGGGCATTCTACAAAATACCTGACCAGTACTCCTCAAAATGTCAACGTCATCAAAAACAAGGAAACAAGGAAGTCTGAGAAACTGTCACAGCCAAGAGGAGCCTAAGGAGACAAGTCAACTAAACGTAATGTGGTATCCTTGATGGGATCCTGAAACAGAAAAAGGATATTAGGTAAAAGCTAAGGAAATATGAATACAGAACGGATTTTAGTTAATAATAACGTTCATTACTGATTCACTAATTGTAACAAATGTATCTATTAATGTAAGACGTTAACAGGGGAAACTGGGTAAGGAGTATATGGGTATTCTGTACTATCTTTGTAATTTTTCTGTAAATCTAAAACTATACTAAAATAAAAAATTTATTTAAAAAATGCAAACCAGTGTCTCCAATGATGAGCCTCTAGCATTTCCACAAATGAACATGTGATTATTTCCCACATGAGCTACACCTACATTTCAAGAATGAGTATCACTGGATCCTTACTTCTAGGTGTGTCCTCGGCACCCCCTCCCTGCCAAGAGACGTGGAGATGTCTCCCCCATGGTTTTAAGCTTTAAGAATCCTTGTTCTTATTGTTGTTGCCTTCCACCTACCCATCACCACTTCCATGGAGGTACCAGGGAGGAGGACATGCAAGGTGAGAGGCAAGGAGAATATGAAATGGTATTAATTTGTTAACAATATCAAGAAAAGGCTTCGTCTTAAAAGATGAAGTGACTAAACTACTTCTCTCAACAAGAAAGATGCATAAACAATAGTAACTTGTGATAATCCCATACCGGCTACTTCAGTCAGATGAATGAAAATCTACTGAGTGCCTGACGTGTGCATGAAACACTGCTAGGCCCTGACGACTGGGATTACCTCTGGGCAGAACTTTAATAGACAGTTCTGCATACTTAAAATAAACTGAATAATCCTAGAAATGTTAAGATCCGTTTTCTCTTTTCTGACAATACTAAGCGCTATAAATAATAACCATAGGTTTAAACCAAAAAAGCACTCTTGGCATGTATCCACCTTTACAAGAAAAAACACAGACACACATACACCACGCACACATGATCCCTGTCAGCTGTATCCCTTAAATTATGAAGGACAATAACTTATTACCAAAATACCCTAATAGTCCAAAGCATCAGACAAGTAACTAATTTTATCTCGGTGTTATTTTATGAGAGTTTGTACTTAATAGAGTATAGCTATCTACATATGTATAAATAAAGAAAAAAAAAAAACTATTGAACTTAAAAAGTAAATACAATATCCAGTGGTAAAGGTGCCTACTTAAAATCATGGAGAAAGTCCAGAGGTGAGAATGGAAAAAAGTCTATTTCCTCTGAAGGAGGGCAAGTTTGAAATCTGATAGCTCATGGAAGTCACTTATAAAATAAAAGAATATGGTTAAAGAGGCAATTTTCTAAATAAATATATGTACAAACTAAGTTGTTTAAAATTAATAATGACTCAGAACTACTAAAACTCTGAGGGTGCAATCTTTAGAAATTCCATTCTGGGTTTCCCAGTCAGAAAAAAGAAAACATACAAACAAGGAAGACTTCAGAATTATGTATCAAAAAGAGCCACTTCCCCAATGTATATCATTTTTATATGAGATTTTATCGCCCAATGTTAATAGTGTGTTTAAATTTTACAAATTCATCTTTTCTACTCTACATGGGGTGAAAAGAAAATAATGTAGGCCTCCAAGCTTTAATCCTGTTAATTGTAGTAGAAACTGTAAATTTAGGAATTAAAATGTTAGCATTTAATTTCCATATAGAGGCCAAGTGAATTTCATTTAGTTAAAACCAAAACTTCTTGATTCACATAATTAAAAGAAGTCTATATTCATAGAATAGAGTGAAGAATAACTATAAAAAAATATATATTTAAGACCTGTCTAAAATTATATAACTTTCACCAAATTTGTCCACATGTCCCCAATTTCCTTTGGCATAAATGATTAGTCATTAACAGTTTTTGCATATTATTTTCACTAAAAGACCACACATTTTTTGATTACGTGATACAAATTAGAACTGTGCTTTCAGATTTCACACAAACTAGAAACAAGGTAACAGCTTGCTACTCAAAAAAAAGAAATAAGCATTTCTTTGCAGAATAAACAGAGATACAGGCTGGTAAGGAAATAAAATCAGCAACTCCAAGGATATTGGCTCTGAGAAAAAAAAAACAAACCACCAATGGCTCACAAGTCCTAAGAGGGAAGATGGATGCAGAAACACTACAAGGCCCAGAGTGTGCAACATGGATGAGCTGTACATTGATGAGCTCTACTTGTATAATCAAGAGCCTGGAACCCAAAATAAAGTAGAAGTGTTATTTTAGTATCACTCAACATAGTTAGCATAGTGTTTATGTTCCAAAACAAGTGAGGGTATTCATATTTCCTCCAAATTACTGGGCCTCATATAACAAAGATTTATTATCATGCACAACTTGTCTATAACTCTCATGAGTTCCAACAGAAAAACCAACAATTTTCATGAAATGTGGATGATGCAATAGAGGAAATTTTGTAATTCACTTATGTGACCCAACTCAAAGCTTAAATCACAAGTACTATAAATGATGAGGTCTTGTCAATACTATCTTATTAACCCACGTCTGGCAGTATTATCTTAGCAGCCTCATGTCAGTGCCTAGCAAGTCTGCAAGAAAGGAGACAATCATTCTACTTAGGGAGTGCCTTCAGTTGAGAAGGAAATGAAAGGCTGAAAGTCAGGTACTAGATATGCTCTTCTAACTTTATCTGACTTTAGACTTTTCAGGGATAGTATGTACTTCTGTGTTACCAAAGTTAAATGTGAACAAAATAAAGAGATACTGTACATGTCATAATAGTAACTAATTGTGAATGGCATCACTTTAGGTATAAAGAAAATAAGTATTGGCCATAACATACTCAAGACACATCACTGAATATCTTCAATTAAAATCAGTTATTCTCCCTATGTGATTATAAATATATATTTGGTTATCGAAAAAATTATGTGTTTTTTGATTTTTTTCTTTCAAAACCATGTGACTGGCAATAGAATTAACAGAAAGTTAACTACCAGGTTGAAAAATATAAACTACCTAACTGGCCATGCTGGTAAATAAGTACCCAAATTAAATATTTTAAATGTTTGCCATAACCTAGACCAAATGCTCTCGATCATGCTAATATCAGGAACAGATGCTGACAATTTATATATATTCCCTAATCTTAGAAAAACCAGTAAAAGCTGAGAGGATCAATGAAATATTATTTAAGCAATGAGAAGGAGCTGGCTGGAAACCAGGGGAAAGCAGTGTCCTCTCTTTACCTTATATGCTTGACTCACCACAGACCCACTCCCTTACCTTCTTAGTGCTAATACCCCTTGGAAATGAAAACATGCTAGAGTTAAATCTAAAGCAGAAAAAATATTTAATTGAGAAGGCCCGAATAGAAAATATGTAATTCATTTTTACCTTAAAAACATACTTCAAATACTTTAGCATTTTTCAAAAAGTCCTAAGAAATCATTAGGCATCTCTCTGGTGACCCACATACTTAAATAATGAAAATTGCCTTTAACTTTATAGACTTCTAGGCAGAAGTCTTACTGAAATGAAGTGCACCCTATAAACACATACAAAGGCTACCCAAAATGTTCACCATGGAATAGTCATTGGTGGATACTGATTCTAAATCCCACTCAGCAGCATACATTCTCCCTTTGGTGTCCAGTTCCAGGTCTCAAGAATATGCAAAACCTCAGAGCCTCTTAAAGCATCTTTAACAGTATCTTGATAATTAGAAGAATCAGGAAAGACATTAATTTCTTTTTGTGGAAGGCAGAAAGTCCACTGGAACAGAGTAAATCAAAGATTTCCTAACAACTTCTGCTATTTTAAGTACCTCTTTGTACCTAAAATTCCCTAAACAATCTGAGACATTAAAATAACTGAGATTAGCAAGTCACTTTATACTCCTGTTATTGGATATTAGAAAAGTCATTCACTTGGCTAATTTCTGAATTAACTCTTATATAACTTCCCAGATCATATCCCCTCTTTAGGAATTACAAGAATGTCCTGAACTTACCTTTAGTGCATCTTTAGAGGCAGCAACAAAATACAGCAGCAGAAATGTGGTCACATGAATTACATGCCTAAATTTCAATCTAACAAATTCTCTGTAAGCGTTTTGAAATGAAAAATATTATTTATGAAGAGTGCAAAAAGAAAGCCCTAGATTCTAAACACACCATAATACGCCTTTGTTTTTAAATTCTTGAGTGTCAAATGATTAACAAGATATTATGCAAAGTTTTAAGTTCTCCTAGAAAATATCAGGTATAACAAGTATTGTTTATCTTTTTAGAACAGTTTCAGGGCCCTTCCACATCTGTCACACAGAAACACACAAAAGCCCAAAGAGTTAATTATACATAAGCGCTTCAGGGGCGAGTATTGCTTTCATATCTCTCCTATTATTAAAGTATACAGATTCACTTTTTACTCAGAAAAAAAGTCACACTGTTTTCCGAAACTCATAAATTTCAAGCCATTACTGTACCTTCCTCTACCAAACCCTTGAGTTAGGTAACGCAAAAGCTTTTCTGATGGAGGTAGAGAAAAGGTGATAGGAAGGAATAAGAAGAAAAGAGAAAACTGTGGTTTAATTAAAAAGCAGAGTCATTCAGAATTAACAAGCAATTAACAAGGAATTGAGGAATTCCTATGAGAGTAAAGCGGGGGGGGGGGGGGGGGGGGGAGCTACTAAAAGGTCTCAAAGTCTCAGAGCAGGGTAAATGGTACAGTGTACCAAAAGATAACGCAAAACACGGAAACACTGTACAGAGAGAAGGGGGAAAACAGCTTCTGGGGTAGAGAAGTTACTAAAATGTTAAGTATTACAGCACGGGCAGTGTTTTTGTTTACACTGGCAAACTGGGGGCCAAGAAAAGGTTGCATTCCCAGGTAATCACCCTGAAAATAAAGCACTGCTTAATAAGGTAAGGGCCAGGAATAAACAAAGGGGGGAGGGGAGGACTGGCTTATTACCTTTATAGAGGATGCTGGTCAGAGGCTCTCTGCTGCTTCTCCGGTGGGTGGGCAAATCCCTTCCTGCTCTCTCGTCTCCTCTAGCCAGCTCAAACCTGGAAATCAGCAACTAGTGAGTGGTGTAGTGCCCTGGGGCCAAGGAGGAGGGGGCTCCGAGGAACGGGGAGCATAGGAAGAGAGTAGTAAGGGCAGGCAGGAAGAAGCAGTGATTCTCCTCCCTCCCGGCCAGCCCCCTTCCTCTCAGGGGAGGTAAGTGACTTTACCTGTCTCCTCAGCTGCTGCTTCTCTTCCTCCTTTCAGCCTCCTCCACACTCACCAACTTCTCCATTGAAGAAACACCCCAGACAGGGCCGGACACGGGTGTTCCTGATCCTCCTCGGTGCCTCACGGCCCCAGCCCGGCGAGCATCCAGACAGCCGAGCAGACGGGGGGCGGCGGTCCTGGCCGCGGGGCAGCCTCGGGGCAGGGGTGCAGGGAGGAAGTCCCGACTCGGGTGGGGGGGGGCAGTCCCGGTCTGAGGACTCGGAGCAGGGGGCTGCCGCGCTCCGGGCCAGACTCCCAGCTACGGGCGGACACGGGAGGTCTGGGGACAGCGAGGTCCCGGGTCACACAGGGTTCGAAGTGCCAGCCGCAGGGGCTCCAGGCAGGGGGCTTTTGGGATGCACTTTGCACTGGGCCACCCCCGCCCCCTCCCTCCAGCACTTTGGGGTCACTGGGATGGGACCAAGCCTTCAGCAGCCAATCAGCGGCCGCACTGGAGCCTGAGCCCGGAGCCGTAAACCAGGTCCGGAGTGGGTGGGGGTGGGGGGCGGGGGCGACTTGGTTGGTTGGTTGCTTCCTTCTCTCCTCCTTACCCCAGGCAGCCCCCACCCCTTGGCTGCCGTAAAGCCGCCTGCGCATTCGCGACAGTTAGAGGAGGCGTGCCGATCGAGGCTGGGAGTCGCCTCCAATTGGCCCTACTTACTTTCCCCTCGGCTTCCCCCCTGTGGCTTCCGATGCTCCGCCCCTGGCGGAGGGACTCGAAGCGGTTGCTAAGAGACAGTGAACGCTAAGGGGGCTTCTGCGCATGCGGGGGGAGGGACTAGCGTGTACTCTCCGTGAACTACGGTGGCCGGGCAGGGGCCGGTGGTCGCTGGAATGGCGGTGGGAAGGCTGAGTGTCTAGAGCCAGATCCCTGGCAGGAGCCAGATCCCTGGCAGGTAACTGGGAGCGGCCGCTGAGTTCGGCGACTGGGGAGGCGTGTGTCTGGCCGACTGAGAGGCTGGTCCAAGGGGTTAAGGTTGGAGAGGCGGCAGTCCTCAGGAAGCGAGGAGAGGGGCGCCTTGTGTCGCCGCCCCTCCTCAGCGATTTTCTGACTCGAGTGCCAGGTCCATGGCTCATCTCTCCGTCCCGGAGGCCCGTTAGCTACCAGGCTAGGTATGCCTCGCCTAGCGCGGAAGAGAGGACTCTCTTTGGGATGGCGGTGACATTTCAAGGGCTTTCCTGCAAGGATATCGACCCTCACGGATTTCTGTGAATGGAGGGGAAAAGAGAGTGGAAAATATGCCAGATGGACCTGTTCATTAAGTGCATTTATTCATTTAGCAAGTGTTTACTGGCCGGGCACTGTTCTAGCTGTTAGGGAGACAACAGTGGACAAGATAGATGCAATCACTTGCCCTCGTGGAGCTTTCATAAAATTATCAGATAGGGATAGGTTATATAAAGAAAATAAAGAAATAATAGAATCGAGTTCGACTAGGACGTGGTGGATATTATAGATAGTCAGGAAAGGTCTCTGAGGAAATGACATTTGAGCAAACGATCTGAATGAAGAGGAGCCATACCAAGAGCTGGGGGGTAGAATTTTGTAGACAGAGAGAAAAGTGCAAACCCTATGATGCTGGAATAACGTTTGCCGTTTACAAGAACTGCAAGAAAGAAGGCGAGCGAGTCTAATAGAGTAAGAGGAAGAGTGATTGGTAATGAGGTTGGGGTGTGGGACAGGCTGGACCTTGTAGGCCATGCTTGGGAAGTTATAGTATCTTATTTGTGTTTTGAAAAGATCACTGGCTGCTCAGTGGAGAAGACTGTAGCTGGGAGTGGGGTTTGCTGCAAATGTGGAAGGCTATTGTTGTCTAGGCAGGAGTTGATATTATTTTAAACTAAGTCATATTTGACTACCACCGATGTCTTCGAAGAAAGGCCTACCTGTTTATGTAAAGGAAGTATTTCAATATATCAACTGCTTTTATGTAGCAAAATATATTAAGAAGTTTTGTGGCAGATGGATTCACTGCAGATGCTTTCAATTTGCCCCCTGATATTTTCTTTTACACCATCATTCATTTGTTCAAGAATACTCATTTTGGTGCCTTCCACATGAGCTACCTGTTGGCTTATGTAGGCAAACGGGACTCCGGCCTGACCAAGGGAGCTCCTAGTCAAGTGTGGGGGAACCAAATTAGAAAATAGTTATAGACGATGCAGTGAGATAAATACTGTGGTATAGGCTGAGGGAGCACTTGGCAGGGCCCTCTATTCCTGACTTGGATATGTGGAAGGTTCCCCCCAGACTGGAGGTTTCCATGTTGAAGGTTGAGAGTTGGGGAGAGAAGGCTGAATGTGATTTAGTCAGAAAGAATGGACTAAGCGAAGCTTGGGAATCCTTAAAGGGCACAGAGTTTCTGAGGACCTCAGAGAAGGCTTGGAGCTTAGTTTGTAGGTCACAGAGGTGAGAAGAGTCACATCTTGAAGGGCCTGCTAAGCCATGTTCAGGGGTTTGGGCTTTATCCTAAGGAAAAGTGGAGAGATTTTTCAGTTATTGTTCTTGTTTTCTTCAGATATATACCCAGAAGTGGGATTACTGGATCATATGGTAGTTCTATTTGTAGTTTTGGGGGGAACCTCCATACTGTTTTCCATAGTGGCTGCACCAATTTACATTCCCACCAACAGTGCACAAAGGTTCGCTTTTCTCCATATCCTTGCCAGCACTTGTCGTTGCTTATATTTTTGATAATAGCCATTCTAACAGGTCTGAGGTGATATCTCATTGTGGTTTTGATTTGCATTTCCCTGGTGATTAGTGATGTTGAGCACTTTTTCATGTGCCTGTTGCCCATCTGTATATCTTATTTAGAAAATGTCTATTCAGATTCTCTGCCCGTTTTTTAATCAGAATGTTTGTTTTTTTGCTATTAAGTTGTATTTTTTAATGTTTTTTGGATATTAACTGCTTCTCAAATATATGATTTGCAAATATTTTCTCCCATTCAGTAGGTTACCTTTTCATTTTGTTGATGGTTTCCTTTGCTGTGCAGAAGCTTTTTAGTTTGATGTGGTCCCACTTGTTTTTTTTGCTTTTGTTGCCTTTGCTTTTGGTGTCAAATCCAAAAAATCATCATCAAGATGATGTCAAGGAACTTTCCACTTATGTTTTCTTCTAGGAGTTTTATAGTTCAAGTCTTTAATCCATTTTGAGTGAATTTTTGTGTATGGTGTAAAATAGTGGTCCAGTTTCATTCTTTTACGTGTGGCTATCCAGTTTTCCCTGCACCATTTATTAAAGAGACTGTCCTTTCCCCATTGTATATTCTTGGCTCCTTTGTTGCAAATTAATTGACCATATATGCATGGATTTATTTCTGGGTTCTCTATTCTGGTTCTATTGATCCATGTGCCTGTGTTTATGCTAATACCATACTGTTCTGATTACTATAGCTTTGTAATATAGTTTGAAATCAGGAAGCCTGATTCCTCTAGCTTTGTTCTTCTGTTTTCAAGATTGCTTTGGCTATTTGGAGTCTTTTATGGTTCCATACAAATTTTAGGGTTGTTTGTTCTATGTCTATGAAAAATGCCATTGGAATTTTGATAGGGATTGCGTTGAATTCGTAGATTGCTTTGGGTAATATGCACATTTTAACAATATTAGTTCTTCCAATCTATGAGCACAGAATATCCTTCCATTTACATGTGTTGTCTTCAGTGTCTTTCATCAGTGTCTTATAGTTTTCAGTGTACAGGTCTTTCACCTCCTTGGTTAAATTTTTTCCTAGGTATTTTATTCTTTTTGATGCAGTTTTAAATGGGATTTTTTTTTTTAATTTTTCTTTTTGATAGTTCATTATTAGTGGATAGAAATGCAACAGATTTTTGTATATTGAATTTGTTTCCTGTAACTTTACTGAATTCATTTATTGGTTCTAATAATTTTGTGGTGGAATCTTTAGGGTTTTCTATATATGATGTCATGTCATCTGCAAATAGTGACGGTTTTACTTCTTCCTTTCCAATATGGAAGCCTTTTGTTTATTTTCCTTGACTAATTGCTCTGGCTAGGACTTCCAACACTATAATGAATAAAAGTGGCAAGAGTGGGCATTCTTGTCTTGTTCCTGATCTTAGAGGAAAAGCTTTCAGCCTTTTACCATTCACAGTTGATGTTAGCTGTGTGCTTGTTGTATATGGCCTTTATTATGTTAAGACACGTTCCCTCTATACCCTCTTTGTTAAGAGTGTTTTATCCTAGATGGATGTTGAATTTTTTCAGATGCTTTTTCTGCATCTATTGAGATGATCATATGATTTTTATCATTTATTTTGTTAATGTATTGTATGACATTGATTGGTTTGCAGGTGTTGAACCATCCTTGCAACCATGGAATAAATCCCACTTGATTGGTATATGATTCTTTTAATGTATTATTGAACTCAGTTTGCTAATATTTTGTTGAGGATTTTTATATCTATGTTCATCAGTGATATTGGCCTGTAAGTATCTTTTCTTGTGATGTCCTTGTCTGGTTTTGGTATCAGGGTAATGCTGGCCTTATAAAATGAGTTTGGAAATGTTCCCTCCTTTTCTGTTTTTTGGAAGAGTTTGAGAAGGCGTGTTAATTCTTCTTTAAATGTTTGGTTGAATTCACCAGTGAAGCCATCTGATCTTGGACCTTTGTTCATTGCGAGGTTTTTAATTACTGAATAGTCTCCTTACTACTAATCAGTCTGTTCAGATTTTCTATTTCTTCCTGATTTAGTCTTGGTAGCTTGTATGTTTCTAGGAATTTATCCATTTCTTCTAATGTTGTGCAGTTTGTTGTCTCAGAAAGTCATATTTAAGCTGAAAACAAAAGCTTTCTAAGTGGAGGGAACAGCATTGTATCAAGGTCCAGAGTCAAGAAGGAACCTTTGAGGTGACTAAATAAAGGAGTATTGGCATCCTCCTGCTTGAATTGTAGAAAAGTCTTCATCATATAAACTCTGTACTTTTTGCAAATCTTTGAGTGTGTGCTACTTTGCTGAGGTAGGTTAGGTAACCTTACTTTATCAACCGAAAATCAAGTTTGTCTCTTTGGTACAGTATTCTGAATTCAGGAGTTCAGTAAAATAGGTGGTGCTGTTGTCATATCTATAGACATTCCCCAAACTCTACCCTGCCACTGGTGGAAGGTTTTTTTGGTGGGGGGCAGGAGGAGGAGGGAAAGGGGCATAGATTGGTAAAAGAGACTGAGTAAAGAAACATTTCATTCTGAAGCACCGCTTAAAATGTAGAACCATATTTTAGCAACTAAGGGTAGAGAAGTTTTGTTTTTTATATTGCTACCCTGGAGATTTTCCATTAAAAAAAAATGCTTAGCATTAGCACAATATAATGTAAACCTAATGAGCTTATATTCCTTATCAGGAAAATCGAGTAGATTGGTCAGTGGTCATTAAAGAATAGTCCCCAGTCCAATTCTTGGGCCCTGCCCAGATCCACTGAATCAAAATCTCTGGAGGTGGACCCCGCCATCATATTCTGTCAAGCTGTCTTGGAGATTCTGAAGCTAGACTGCAAACCAGTGGTCTAGATCATCTCTGAGGTTTTTTCTGGTACTTAAACACTATGATTCTAATGTCCAGCATCAATCTGTACTGTGTAAAAATAGTTTGCCTTTGGAGCAGTCATTTTGGTAGAGCCATCTGGGAAAGATATGTGTGGGTATTTTCTGTTGATCGGGTTTATGTTAAACGCTGCCGTCCCTGTATTACTCTAGGCTTCTGAGAACAAGACTACTTCATTACTCATCTAAAACCAGTACATGCTCTTAATGAATTTATCTAGCAGCACCTCATTTGCTGATTCCTGCATTTGGGCCAATTAAAGGTGAACTAGGATGACGCTAATCAAGTTGTCAGGTTGTTGAGATGAATGTGACCTCTTGCTTTTGCATTGTTTCCCATCTTTGAGACTGCACCCTACCCCTGTTTTAGAGGCTCAGTATCTGTTAGCTGATGCCTACTACAGTCTTTGTCAAGAATCTGGCATTGCAGCATTATTTACAATAGCCAAGATAGGGAAACAGCCTAAGTGTCCTTTGATGGATGAATGGATAAAGAAAAAAACAAAAAAAAACCAAGCTCATAGATACAGAGAACAGATTGATGTTTGTCAGAGATGGGGGGGGGGGGCAAATGGGTGAAGAGGGTCAAAAGGTACAAACTTTCAGTTATAAAATAAATAAGTTTTGGGGTGTAATGTATAGCATGGTGACTATGGTTAATACTGTATTGCATGTTTGGAAGTTGCTAAGAGAATACATTTAAAAGTTCTCATCACAAAATAGAAAAAAGAATACTAAAATTTATATGGGGCAACAAAAGACCCCGAATAGCTAAAGAAATCCTAAGAAAAAAGAACAAAGCAGGAGGCATCACAATCCCTGACTTCAAAACATACTACAAAGCAATAGTAATCAAAACAGCATGGTACTGGTATAAAAACAGACACACAGATCAATGGAACAGAATTGAAAGCCCATAAATAAAACCACACATATACGGACAGCTAATTTTCGACAAAGGTGCTAAGAACATACAAGGGAAAAAGGAAAGTCTCTTCAATAAATGGTGTTGGGAAAACTGGACAGCCACATGCAAAAGAATGAAAGTGGACCATCTGCTATCGCCATTCACAAAAATTAACTCAAAATGGATCAAAGACCTGAAGGTGAGACCTGAAACTATAAAACTCATAGAATAAAATATAGGCAACACACTATTTGACATTGGTTATAAAGGAATCTTTTCAGATGACATGCCTACCCAGTCAAGTGGGTGTCCTCATTAATGTTTCAGTCCGTGGTTGCTGAGTATCTTTTGAAAAAATTAATCTTGGTTTGCACTGGGAAGTTGTATTAGTAATTGATCTTGATTTTAGATTTTGTGAAAGCATGTGAAAATGATTCTAAGGATTGGTGCTCTGTTTTACAGTATTATGGGAGTAAATATAAGAAATGTTAAAGATTGGGCTGTGTGAATTTCTATTTTCACTTAGGAAGATTATTAGAGATCCTCTATTCAACCATTATCCTGAGGCTTTTTGGAGCACCAGAGGAGATTTAAGGAGTGCCACAGGCTGTGATGTTAGACTTTCTAGGTTCAAATCCTGACTCTGCCACCTAACTAGCTCTATAACTTAATCTCTCTGTACCTTAATTTCCTTATCTGTAAAATGAGTATGATAATTAAGTACCCACCTCAAAAGGTTATTGTGAAACTCTTATTCACTTAGAACAGTGTCTGGTGCTTAGTAGGCACTCAATAAACTTTAGCAATTATTATTCCTAAAACATCAATTTTATGTGAAGATAGGTGGAAAATATATTATTTTTATATTAAGACACACATGGTTCTGTTAGGTATAGCAATGCAAAATTCAGATTGTTTATAAAACTTAAAAAAAGAGAGACTTGAGGCAAATATTATGCTTGTAGTGGGTACTTCCTTAGGCCCCCTGGTAGGAGAGTTCACTCTCTTCTGCCAAG
Organism: Diceros bicornis minor; assembly: GCF_020826845.1. NCBI lineage: Eukaryota > Metazoa > Chordata > Mammalia > Perissodactyla > Rhinocerotidae > Diceros > Diceros bicornis. Next base: position 81,005,034 of record NC_080744.1, read on the forward strand.
AGGCATTTTCTGAAGAAACTCCGAGAGGCACTGCTCATTTCTTGTCCTAATTAGAGCTCTCCTAATACCTGTTTCCTTTCTAGGCTAGACAGATCTCTCGCATTCATCCAGTATAGCTGCCCTCAAAGCCTCTCAACATTCTGAGCACCCTTCCTTCCCCGGACACTTTGCTTTGTCAGTGCCTCTTAAAAGCTCGGTGTCGGAAGGTACACCTTCTTCCAGACCAGCGTGGTGATGCAGCTTGAGATGTACCAACCTTGGAGCAGCCACTTCAGAAAAGAAAGTGTGGTCAGTCAAATCCCCTAGTTGTTTTTTTTTCAGGATTTGTCCTTACCTTTAATACTTTGTTTTTTTTTTTTAAAAAACAAAACTACAATTCTCAGTTGTCAGTGGGCTACCCACAGACACTTGTTTCAGTGCAGGTTTCTTTGGCCAGCATTAATGTTTTAAAAGACATTGTATTTAGGAAAGATCGATGCTTAGTCACAAAAGAAGCAGCCTCGCCCCTGCCCTCTTCATTCATTTGTTACCTACCTGGCATTCATGACCCCTAATTGATGCTTTTGTTTTTTCCTCTGCCTATAAAGGATCATTTTGAATCTGTATTTCTTAATTTAAAGTTTATAACTTTTCAATCTGATTTCTCACAACCACTCTTACCAGAGAACCTGGGTCCCACCATGATAGAAAATAGCCCACTTTCCCCCTGAAATGCTTGCTTGCTTATTTATTTATTTACTGACATTCACTTTGGTTTTGCATGCTGAAATGGTTGAACCATTTGAAATGGTCTTTTTTGTAGGTCAAAAATGGTTGGATAGCAGCAATTTTATTCTCATTTGTGCTAAAATTTAAGGACTTAGGATTTGTAGAAATATTATTGGAAGTATTTTTCTTGCTATAGCATTGAAATAAAAATAATTCCACTTGTAACTGAAAATTATAATAATAGAGTTGAGCATATGATATTAACTGAAACTTAAAATAGTCTCTTGTCATAGAATATTTGACATGTAAAAACGTCAGTAGTTTTATTGGGAAGAAATGTTATTCTTATAACTAAAACATAAAGTAAAATAATTACAATGGGGAATTAGACTCTGAAGTAGAATATAGAAATTAATTTCTGGTGTGTGACAGACAAAATACACTAGACAATTAAGGAGATGATTTTATTCAGGCTTTCGCAACAGGGAGAATGTTCATTAATGGGAAACCTCGCAAAGAAGGAGAAAACATGGTGTTTTATGAAACAAGGGAGGTCAGTGATGAAGGATGGAGGTGGGTCCTGTCTGGGAGTATGGTCCTTCCTGGTTAGCCCTTTCTTGCACACTGAAGGCTGTGGTGCTTCTTGACCAGCTCTGCTTTCTGGAAGCACGGGGCTCAGGTAGAGTTTAACATTGTCAGACATAACAAGGTTACCGATATTTAGTTATGTTTATAAATCGTGTGGGATACACACCACTTTTTGAAAATAAGATTCAGAGAAAACTTACCAAAAGTTTTATTCATGACTTTAAATTAAAATCTATAGGTTTCTTAATATTTATTTCAGCACTAGAGGACTAAAACAAGGCAGCTTTTTCTTGTTCCCCACAAGATTAGGAATTGAAATTCCTTAGGAGCTAAGCAAGAGGAAGAAAGGGAGAGGGAGGTTTAAAGACCAAGGGCAGGTTAGTGGTCTGCATGGTAGAAGTGAGACCGAATATAAGTGACAGCCCTCAGAGTTCCCTTCCAGTGAGAAAGGAGGTTAAAGATGGACAGGGCATTTATAAATGGGTCAGGGTAGACGAGGGAAGTCTGTGGATTTTGTTAAAGGATAAATTTTAAGAGGACAAAATCATGACCTATATAAAATGAACATGTATCAATGCTTTTATTTAAGTCATGAATTAATGAAAGAACTAGGCAAATGTCACAACTGTTTTAAGGGCGAAGTTAAAGAACTATGAATGTATGTGAAGTAAAGGAATGTTGAAGTGAGTTTACAGACAGAAGCAAAACTGGCTTTTCTCACTGCAGGACGGGTTGCCCCTCCACCAGACAATTATTTGCATGTCTATAGGCAAGAATTATTTGCATTGCTATCAGTTATCTACAATTTACAAAGGTGTAAAATAGCTCAAAGGCAATGAAAGGACTGAGCCCCATAGGATCAGTTAATTCCCAGAGGTTCCAGCTTTCCATTGAAAGGGTATTCTGTAATCTCTTTTGCTTATGCCAAAGTCTTAAATTTTTCCTAGCCATGCTTGCTCTATAGTGCTATAGCCATGCTTGCTCTACACGCTTCCTCTGATTTTCATCTACCAGTTGATGGCCCACATTCTCTACTTTAAAAGCCATGTCTAACCCTAAATGTCCTTTCTTTTCTCCCCACTTTTCCTGGTCTCTATCATGTCAGAGGTGTCTGGGACAACCAGAATGTCTAAATTTGCATCCCTCTACAAATACAATATGCCCAAGTTTGGATTGCTTTTGCTTAATATCTTGTCTTTTTCTCGGGATGGCATTTTAAAATTTTTTATTTAATGTTATAAGTGATAACCAAGGTTTCTTTCTGTCATCATATAATTTTGAGTTGGGAATTAATCAGCAATAACCATAATAGTTTGACCAAGTAGGAGTCTAACTGGGTTTTCATCTATAAGTTGAAGGTGAATCTGAATTAGCTTGGTGGGTCTTAACCTGGGTGGTTTTGCCCCACCAAGGGAGGTGCTACTGGCATCTAGTGGGTAGAGGCTAGGAATGCTGCTAAACTTCCTACAATGCACAAGACAACTCCCCACAACAAAATTAATTCAGTCCCTGATGTTCATAGTGCCAAGGCTGAGAAACCCTGATAGTCCTTTGAAAAATTTTAGAGGAAAGGTGAAGTTTCTGCTGTGATAAAATTAAAAATAATTTTATAGGGGCCAGCCAGGTGGCATAGTGGTAGGGTTCACGCGCTCTGCTTCAGCGGCCTGGGGTTCGCGGGTTCGGATTCCGGGTGCAGACCTATACTCGGCTTGTCAAGCCATGCTGTGGTGTCACCTCACATAAAAGAAAGAGAGGAAGATTGGCACAGATGTTAGCTCAGGGCCAATCTTCCTCAGCAAAAAAAAAATAATAAAATAATAATAATTTTATGGTCTTAAATCTGTATGGAAAGCATACATTTCATTTTTATGGTCTTAAAATAATGTTCTTATTACCAGTTTTCCATTTTAGAAATTAAGCAATCAGTATTACCTTAACTTGAGAGACTAAATGGTTAAGTGGAAACTGATGCCTTTCCCTTGTAATATGATACATATATAACACTTATAATTTTAAAATTATTTTTCTTATTTTAGATTTTACTGAAGAAACATCTTAGAGATTCGTCGCACTTCTAAGATTCATATTTACACTTTGGAGTTGTCAGCCTTCTTATAAGATATATTTTGGTAATCAAAATGAAAGCTTTCTTTGAAGTTTTAGAACAATTATACAAGAAGGTACTTTTTGGAGCCACACTTGAAAGTGACAGCCATAATTACATCATTTATCTCAACCCAGCGTTTTCAGACCAAGATTGCTCTACGACCGCCTCCTCAGAATGCTCGGACACCCTTGGTGTCCAGGGCAAGTGTCAGCCATCCTCTCTCAGTGTCGCTACCATTTCTGTAGCACCTGTGTGTTTGAAGAGATGCCCTGAGATGAGCAGTGCCCGAGAAACAGTGCTCCTTCAGTTAACGGTGATCAAAGTGATGGTAACCAGAATATTGTCTGTCGAAACAGAGTTCCATGCAAAGGAGAAATACAGAGAAATAATTAAAATTCTTTTAAAGTCGTCCGATGTTGATTCTAAATTAGTAAGCCATTTGTTTTTTGTGAGGTTTTTGGTGTGTTTTTTTTAAGATCTAGATTTTTAAAATAAAAATTTTAAAAACATTCAGCAATAGCGAGTAAATTTTTTTGTTTTCTTGTAGACCTGTATGTTCCAAAACTCAGATAAATTGTTATGTCACATGGCTGCCAAGTGCCTTGCATTACTTCTTTATTTCCAGTTGAGAGAAAAGGTAAGGTAAAGAATCAAATTATGTTATTTCTTTTATAGTTTCTTTAAAATTGCTCTTTAGCATTCACTTTTACCCTTCAAATATTTGTATTAATAAAATGTTTGCTCACATAGTAACTTGTGTAAATCCACAAAAGTGTAAGAATGGAATAATATGATAGTGACTTGTATCAGGGATTAGTCTTAAATATGTTGTAAATCACCAAAAATCAGATTCTTAACCCAAAAGGTAGGTTTCAAGTCAGCGAGTCCATACTTTCTTCATATTCTCAAAGGTGTAAGTAGACTTCCTTCCTCCCCTCCAAAAAAAAGGTTTAGGAACCCCTGCTTGAAACCAAGGCCATTTTCACAGATTTAATATAAATAAATTCTAAGAGTGGTCCTCAGCATAATGGAAAAAATACAAACAAATTGAGCATTCGAGTTTTCTCTTATCTCTAAATTAGTTAATAAATCTAAGCATCTACTGACTTATTTCAGCTATAATTGCTTGTTCCTTTCTTAAAATAACATTTTTTTCTTGAGTACAAAGCGGTGATATTCGCAGTAGAAAATCTGGAAAATGAGAAAAGGTATAAAGAACAAAATAAAAATTACACGTCACTTCACCCCCTAGAAACAACCCTGCTAATATTTTCATGTTCCCTTTTGATTCTTTATTTCTATGGCATATTGAATTTCTTGACTTAGAGACTATTAAGATAATTGTGTCCTTTTTGTTTTACTAAATATTATCATACTTTTTTTTTTTGCAAGGGAGTAAACAATGTTATATTGAGTTGTATTGGGTATAATAGGTAATTTGGAATTGTAAAGAAAATATTGTATGATAACTTACTACTTTTTAAAATTTTCTCACAGATAACATTAAATAATTCCTGGATTTCTTTTTGCCAAAAAAATCTTTCTGAATACTCTGAAAGTGATAAAGTAGTATACTGCCTCTGGACTCTTACTGCTGTAATAAAAGAAATCTTTAAAGATACATGTTCACAAAAAACAGGTACGGATTATGTTCCCCCATAAATGCTTGTCATTATCTTGCTCCCAAGGTGCACTATGTTTATAATGAAGAGTAAAACTTATTTTACAACATCTGAGCCGTCTTGAAGTATGAAAAACTAAAGAATCTTGCTTCATATTTTTTTGATTTAGGATACCTTTTTAAAAGAAAAAAGTTACAAGGAAAAAAATTAAGGCTTTTCATTATTATATATTCCTTGCATAGTCCCAAGCTATTGATATTTGTAAAATGGATATTAACCGTGGTGGTTAGCTATTAGTCTGTGTATCTTCATTTGTTCCCGTTAGAAGTAAATAATCCAAATCCATTTTTTCATCTTGTAAAGTGATAACATTTACAAAAAGTGAATTATAAAATTATGTTTTAAGAAGCCTTTGTTTTTGCTGTTGTTTATAATTACTATTTTTATAATTTCAGAAATTCTAAAGCAGTTCCTGACTCCTTTTCACACTCTTTTTGAAGTTTTTTACAATTCCTTATTTTCTCAGCATTTTGAAAACCACAAAGATACTTCTAAAATAATAAACAGTTTGATATGTTTCCTGGAATTGCTTGAACTTCTTATAGCCTCCAGAATCCACCTGAAGTTACATTTCACTTGCCAGAGGATTTTATTTTTGAAACCTTCTTGTGTGCTAGACGTTATTACCTGGCCTGTTCCAGCTTTTGTCAAAAGGAAGTTCATCATATTCATCAAGAAGTGCCTTCTCCAGAAAGTGGGTGAAGACCTTTGTCGGGGATCTGTCCTTGCCTTCGTGCTGCCAGATCGTCGTTTAGATGTGGACTTGCTGGCTTTAGCTGATGCTGTTTTGCAAGCTGTGGATTTGGGCTTATTGACGACATTGTCTGTCCACGGAAAACCTTCCTGCTTTGGAGGCGGTGCAGTTCAGCCTGGACGTGAGCGTGTCCCTGGTCCAGATCATGTGGTCCTTAGAGCAGCGAGCTTACTTATTATTAAATCCTTAGAAATCAAGTTTCAAAACTGTGCTTCAGCAAATCAAATGAAAGGTAATTCTTCAAACTCCTTTTTGTATGCTTATCTCAGGACTATTATTCAGCTAATTTAAGCTACATGTTATCATAGTTAATTCATTAAATTTTCTTCAAAAAGAAAAAAGAACTAAAATTACCTTAAGAAACATGTCAACTTTTTGTGACTAAACTGAATTTGTATAGCATAATTAATGACTAATGTTAAAAAAAAAGGTGCTGTTGAGTCACCTCAAAGTAAGTGATATAAGTCAATTCATATTCAGATATTTGTGGTATTTAATTCATATTTTCCTTCATAAAATTTGTATATCTACTAATGTAGATTATTGATAATTAGGAATTGAATTGAAACTAATATGTGAGAAGTTATATTGACAAAGAAATTGTTGCATCTAATTTCCAGGATGTTAACTCAGAGTCCAAAGACAGCTGTTATAAGTGTGATATTCAATAGAGGTGTTGGGGAAGACATGTCCTGCATTTCATTTGAGAAAAATGAACAGTAAATGTCTCTAAAGAAGCAGCATATAGTTCAGTGAAAGGTTTGAATTGTAAGCAATGACTTCCCAGAATTGCTTTGGATATCATTTAGCTTATAATAACTACATAGTAGATATAATTCTGTGCAGTTATAATTTGCAACACTAGGTGGCATGTGTTATATAATTCAGTTTTAAATTGCAGTTAAAATGCCCCAAAACCTTTTTGATTTTTGTGCTTAATAGTAGTACTTTCCTTTATTTCTTTAAACAAACAAAAAGTTTTTTCTGTTATTTTGAAGGCAAAATTATTTTTGTTTGGTGGCATTGTTGCCTCATAACAGACAGCTGTGGCATCCAGTGAAATGATTTCTGTTGTCTACCACTCATTCATTTATATGCTTTTAGCAAGAATTCATGTAACTTTTATTTCTCAGAGATAATTAGTTATTTGGCAGTTGTGGCAAATAGATGATCTGGCTGTACATTTTAACTGTATCCTTTTGAGTGAGTCACTTTTTCTCTTAAGCTGTTTCCTGATTTGCAAAGTAAAGATAATCCTTAACTCATAAACTTTTTGAAAGTGTGAATTATGATAAGGCATTTTAAAATATTTTAGATACTATAAATTTATCTATAGGCAAGCTGTTAATGTGTTCATAAACTGTTGCCTACTCTTTGAAATTTGGATTTTTTGAAGTTGATTTACAGAGGTTCATGTCTGAGTTACTGACCTTCTTAAAGCCTCACCTTCAGCCCTCTCTGCAATCACACAGTCACTGTGAGTGGTTGTCTCGAGTCTTCATAGAACAAGACGATGACATGCTGGAGGCTGCCAAAGCATCATTGGGCATCTACCTGAAGTTGACCAGGTTAGTATATTTTAAAGTAATTGTACTAACTTCATGCCAGGAAAGCAGAAAACCTTTTTAATAATGTGCTGGACGTATTGTTTACTTTCCATCATTAAGGGAAAAAAATCCCTAACAATCTTGTGGTTTCCTTATAAGTTCCCATTCCTTTCTTTAACCCTGCCCTACATGAAAATGAGATTGATTTGAGTTTTTATTATGAAAACTTCGCTGGCTAGGCAGATCTAGGGTGGTGGAACTAGACTGGGATTAGAAAACATAGGCTCTGGTTTAGTCTTCATCTGTTTTACCTGTGTAATCAGGAGTAAGTTAGTACCCTTGTCTGAATCTAAATTTAATTGATGTTTAAAAACTCTTTTCACCTCAAAGACTAACTTTTCTATATTGAGCTTCTATAAGGTGATTTTTGCCTTTGTAGAGGTGAGTGTAAACTTGTAAGTAATCAAAGGAGCTGTTCTAAATTTTCATTTTATTATACAATTGAACTGGGGCTGATAGTATCTTGAGGCAAATATCTGAAATTGGTTATGAAGTTATGTTACTGATGACATTTTATACTGATCCTCTTTCTGCTTTATTAAAACAGCTGTACTTGGGTCATGTACTTGGGTCTTCTTATGGCAAATATCTGTAATTGGTTATGAAGTTAATAACTGATGACCTTTTACACTATTTCTGCTTCTGCTTTATTAAAACCTTAAAGTATTTGCTTTATTTCCATTTCTTTCTTGGCTTCAGAGAAAGGTATTTCTTACTAATGATCGTCGGTACAGTGTTGTGCTGCCAGTTCTTACTTGTATTATGACACTGCTGGCAGTGGCTGCTTTCAGACTGTAAGTGTTTGGGGCCAATTTTCAAAAGATTCTAATCAAGAACACAAAATTCCTGCATGTGATTTGAATTAGGCTCCAAAACGGTCAAATACAAATTCAGTCTGAAAATGCACATGCCTATTAGAATATATGTTAGTTGTACTCTAAGTTGACTTTTTACTCTTCGGGAAAGAGGAAGTGTCTGAATTAAATTCACTTTATATGTGAATTTCTAACTTTCTTAACTTCAATTCAGTGTGTCCAGAGAGGCATGCGTTTGTGTCATATGTATTTTTTTAATGTAATTGTATTAGTTAAGATGGTTTAGTTGTAAATGATAGAACCCAACACAAACTAGTCTAAGCAAAAAAAGGAATTTATTGGCTCTTAGTTGGGAATTCTAAGGGTTCAAGTTAGCATCAGGCATAACTGTATATATAGGGATTCAAATCATGTCATTGATTATTTCATTTTATCTCACAGCTCTGAATTTATTCTCAGGCAGGGCCACTAGTAGTGCCAGGCTTACAACAGCCTTACAGTTATAATATTTAATAGCTCCAGCAAAAGTCCCAGGGGGGCTCTGATTGGCCCACTTGGGTCACAGAATCATGTCGGAACCAATCCTTGTGGCCTGGAGTATTGGGTACTCTGATTGGTCAGTCTGGGTCACATGCCCATCCCTGTTGACAGTGGGGAAGGAAAGGAAGGAGGTTAGGCTCCAGCCCCACCTGACCACATGGAATTAGTTACCTGTAGGAATGAAGAACTCTCATATAAAGAGACAGGAAGACAGAGGACTTTTGTTGGGCGGACAAAAACTAGAACTACCAAAGTCAGTGGATTTTGTTATATTTTATTGAGTCAGATTTTTATAGAGTTTGTGGAGAAAGAGATTGGTTTGAAATTTTTTTCTTTTAAAATAATACATAGAGGGCCGGCCCATGGCTTAGCAGTTGGGTGCGTGCGCTCTGCTGCTGGCGGCCTGGGTTCGGATCCGGGCGTGCACTGACGCACCGCTTCTCCAGCCATGCTGAGGCCGCATCCCACATACAGCAACTGGCAGGATGTGCAGCTATGACATACAGTTATCTGCTGGGGCTTTGGGGGAAAAGGGAGGAGGATTGGCAATGGATGTTGGCTCAGAGCCGGTCTTCCTCAGCAAAAGAGGAGGATTAGCACAGATGTTAGCTCAGGGCTGATCTTCCTCACAAAAAAATAAAAATAAAAAAATAAAATAAAATAAAATAATACATAGATTAAAAAGTTATCTAATAGGTGAATTTATGGTATATGAATTATATCTGTCAAAACTGTTACTTTTATAAAAAGTCATTAATTAGGGTCTCCATTATCTTTATTTTTAGAGAATGTGAAGCTACTGAAAGCTTGACCCAAGAAAAAGAAATGTGGAACCATCACACACATGAAAATGGCTATAATCCACACTGTATTTTCTTATTCTTATTAAAAAATATAGGATTTGATTCTACAGTTCTTCTTGACTTTTTGATTTCATCAGAAACCTGTTTTCTTGAATATTTTGTTAGATATTTAAAATTACTGCAAAAAGACTGGGATAATTTTTTCACCATTTGCAAGTACTTTGATGTAACTGAATCTAAAGATAGCATAAACATTTGTGGTTGTATCTTCTCACTTGTCCAAGACAAAAGCAGCAACCAAACAGGACCTAGTCCTTTGGCTGCTCTTGGTAGTCACAGAAATGCTCATGCTTGGGTCTCCTGGGCTTCTGATGCTGCTTCTGAACCAGTGAACCAGGTCGTGATATCCGAGGAGACCCACGTCACACCCCAGGCTAATAGTCTGTCTCCCACACGAGCTTCTCAAAGTCTGGTAGATTATGACAGCTCTGATGATTCTGAAGTAGAATCCACAGACCAAAGTTTATCAAGTGGTGAACAGACATCTTTATACCAAGAAGCAATGAAGAAAATTCAGGACACAGTTGGAACAAGTAGGAATAAAAAAGAACTTAGCCTGGAGCTTCAGTCAAGGCCTCTGGTTCCTAAAGAATCTAATACTCCCTTTTCTGTTGATTGTGACATAGCCCCAAATAACATTGTCTCTGAAGTGGGAATATCTTACAGAACAGTAAAATGCTTTGAAGAGCTACAAGGAGCCATTTACCGTTTGCAGAAGAAAAATCTTTTCCCATATAATCCAACAGCGCTTTTGAAGTTGTTAAAACATATTGATGCAATATATAATAAAAATATGAACCGTTTGTAAAACAGTGGCGTTTTATTTCCAGGAACTATTCTTTCCTAATATAAATTGTGCCTCAATGAGATAATAGTAAACAAAAGAAACATCAAAAGGGTTTTCTAAATCAAGTCTTGCTGCTTTTTGGAAGCAACCTAGTGACTGAAAGAGATATATCAAATAACAAGTTACTCGATACTGTTGCATACCACCTGAAATTTATGGTAGTTCAAACTTATACAGATTTGGGATGGTTATTGTATTAGTTTGCTAGGGCTGTTATAACAGATTATCACAAACTTGGCAGCATAAAACAACAGAAATTTATTCTCTCACAGTTCTGGAGGCTAGAAGTCCAAAATCAAGGTTAATAGGGCCATGCTTTCCACCAAGGCTCTGGGGGAGAATCCTTCCCTGCCTCTCCTTCCCGCCTCTTGCTAGCTTCTGGCAATTGCTGGCAGTCTATGGTATTCCTTGACTTGTAGCTGCCTCACTCCAATCTCTTCCTCCATTGTCACATGACATTTTCCCTGTTTGTGTGTCTGTATCCAGCTTCCCTCTTATAAGAACACCAGTCATTGGATTAGGGCCCACTCTCATCCGGTATGACCTCATCTTAATTTGATTACATCAGTAAGAACCCTACTTCCAAATAAGGTCACATTCACAAGTTCTGGATGGACATGAATTTTGGGAGGGACACTATGTAACCCAGTACAGTTATTATTTCCCCCGAGGTATTTACATGTAATGTGATATGTAAAAAGTTTAAAATCCTAGTTTTTTTTAAGAGTGGTGATTAGCTCTGTGCATATGTATGTATATGGTTTATGAACATGAGTCTAATTTTTAAAAAATTTTTAGTTACTAGGTAATTTTCCTATTTAAAATTGTGATATGAATAATTACAGTCTATCTTTTTGAAGGAAGACAGTAAATTCAAGTTTTCTCAAGTTTGTTGGATTTGTATGATAAGAACAGCAACTGTATTATGCTGATGAGTCTGTCATTAAAACAATCTGAAATGTTGTCCTTAAAATATTTTTTAAATGATCTTTTTGTAGAGAAATATAAGGAGGGCTGAACCTACGAGGCATTAAAATATATTTTCAGGCTGTGGTAATCAAAACAGGCTAGTACTCATTCAGATAGAGGTAGAAAGATCAGTAGAACTAAATAGAGGAGTGCTGATTAAAGTAACAATGAGATGCTAATCTTAACCTAGTAGAAATGCAGAGGTCAAAAAGTTTGGTAACAGAGTTGGGGGCATACATTGGGGCAGTTTCTAAATAAATTAAAAAGCACATCAAAGAATGTATATTCAGGGATGTTCAATGCCACATTGTTTGTAAAAGGAAAAGACTAGAAATACGTAGTTAAATAAGTCATGATATATGTACTCAGTGGAATACTATATACTTGTGGCAAGAATGAGCTGTATCCATTCATATCCATTACAGATATGAAACATCTCCATTAAAGAACAAAAGTGAACATACTGGGCTCCCATTTGTTTAAGAAAAGAAGATGGGGCAGGGGTAATACACACATATATTTATATATACTTTTGTGTGTTTATAAAATATTTATGTAAGAATATATAAGAAAGTTTAATAGTGATTGCCTTGGGAAACAGATTTGAAGTAGAAGATTTGAGTTCTCATTATATATCTTTTTCTATTTATTTGTTTTTAACTGGGCACATAATTTTTTTTAGTGAAAATAACTTTTTTTAAGGAAAGAAAAAACAAAACAAACCTGATTCTTTATGTTCCTAACGGTACATAAATGCTGAATGCGTTAAAAGTCATGCTTATACAGATGTGTTTTTGACCTGTGTTTCTCTATAAGGTTAATAAGGAACCATCAGCCCCTTGTTATATCTAAAATGAGGAAAGGCCATCTTATACATGTGCTGAGTGTCGGTATTTCAGAGTTTCTCCAAGTATAACTGACTCTTGGGTGTAAGTCAGTTTATCACACGCATGAATCCCTACCATTGGTGAAGGTGACTGATGCTGGCTCTGTTGTAACCATCCTTGGCCGTTCATAGTATCCAAGAGCTGTTCAGAGTTAGTCCATAAAGGAATACAAAATTAGTAACATTTGCACAATGAATTCCCAGTCTGTTACTCCACCTCTTCTCCAAGTGAAAGCATATGTATGTCCAAGTGAGCACAGTGTCATGAATCTAATTTATTGTTTTAACTTAAAATATAACAGATACAGTAAAATACACATAAAAGTATACGACTTGTTAAATTTTCACAAACAACATACCTGCAGAACCAGTACCCAGATCAGGAAACAACGTTCCTGGCACCCCAGAAGTCCCCCTTGGATCCCCTTCCAGTCACTAACCACCTGTAAAGGTAACTGTATTCTGAATTGAGACAACATAGATTAATTTTGCCTGGTTTTGTCTTTTATATAAGTGGAATCATAGAGTATGTGTTCTTTTGTGTCTGGTTTCTTCAGTATTATATGGGGGCATGTTCTAATTTATTTTTAAAATAATTGTCAAGTAGCTGCGTTTCAGCTGTTATTAGTAACAAAATACTTTTAACTCCTCAAAATGATCTATGGCACTCCCAGTGTGCTGTGTTGGTGAAATTGACAAACACTGGTTGAAACAAAATACAGACTCAAACAGGTTATGCAGGGCCTTGTGCAATTGGCCCCAACCTGCTTCTCTAGCCTCCCTTGGGTTCTCCCCCCACCCACTGTCTTAGCAGCACCACCTTTTGGCTTACGTATTTATTTGTCAAGCCCCATTTTAAATGGTGCATCTGTGAAGGCTTTTCCATCTTTTCTGAACCATTAGATCTTACATGCTTTGTATTCTCTTCACTGTGCTCTTTTCTGATTGTAGCGTTTGTCACATTATGTTTTTGGGGTTTTTTTTCTTTTTTTTAATTGTGGTAACATTGGTTTATAACATTGTATAAATTTCAGGTGTACATCATTATACTTCTATTTCTGCATAGATTACATCATGATCACCACCCAAATACTAATTACAATCCATCACCACACACATGTGCCTAATCATCCCTTTCACTCTGCTCCCTCCCTCCTTCTCTGGTAACCACCAATCCAATCTCTGTCTCTATGTGTTTGTTTGTTGTTTTTATCTTCTACTTATGAGTGAGATCAGACAGTATTTGACCTTCTCCCTCTGACTTATTTCGGTTAGCATAATACCCTCAATGTCCATCCATGTTGTCACAAATGGTTGGATTTCATCATTTCTTATAGCTGAGTAGTATTCCATTGTGTAAACATACCACATCTTTATCCATTCATCCCTTGATGGGTACTTAGGTTGCTTCCAAATCTTGGCTATTGTGAATAATACTGCAGTGAACAAAGGGGTGCAGGTATCTTGACACATTTGTGTTTTCATGTTCTTTGGATAAATACCCAGCAATGGAATAGCTGGAACATATGGTAGTTCCATTCTTAATTTTTTGAGGTATCTCCATGCTGTTTTCCATAGTGGCTGCACCAGTTTGTACTCCCACCAGCAGTATATGAGAGTTCCCTTCTCTCCATATCCTCTCCAGCACTTGTTGTTTCCTGTCTTGTTAATCACAGTCATTCTGATGGGTGTGAGGTGATATCTCATTGTAGTCTTGATTTTCATTTCCCTGATTGTTAACGACGTTGAACATCTTTTCATGTGCCTGATGGCCATCTGTATATCTTTGGAGAAATGTCTGTTAGCTCTTTTGCCCATTTTTTAATTAGGTTGTTACTTTTTTGTTGTTGAGATGTACGAGTTCTTTATATATTTTGGAGATTAACCCCTTATCAGATATATGATTTGTGAATATCTTATCCTAATTGTTAGGTTGTCTTTTCGTTTTGTTGATGGTTTCCTTTGCTGTGCAGAAGCTTTTTAGTTTGATGTAGTCCCATTTGTTTATTTTTTTCTATTGTTTCTCTTGCCCAGTCAGACATAGTAGTTGAAAATATATTACTAAGACTGATGTCAAAGAGCGTACTTCCTATGTTTTCTTCTAGAAGTTTCATGGTTTCAGGTCTTACATTCAAGTCTTTAATCCATTTTGAGTTAATTTTTGTGTATGGTATACGATAATGGTCTACTTTCATTTTTTTGCATGTGGCTGTCCAGTTTTCCCAACACCATTTGTTGAAGAGAATTTCCTTTCTCCATTGTATGTTCTTGGCTCCTTTGTCAAAAATTAGTTGTGCATAGATGTGTGGCTTTATTTCTGGGCTCTCAATTCTATTCCATTGATCTGTGTGTGTGTTTTTGTGCCAGTACCATGCTGTTTTGGTTACTATAGCTTTGTATTATATTTTGAAATCAGGGAGTGTGATACCTCCATCTTCGTTCTTTTTTCTCAGGGTTTCTTTGGCTATTTGGGGTCTTTTGTTGTTCCATATAAATTTTAGGATTCTTTGTTCTATTTCTGTGAAAAATGTCGCATTATGTTTTAATCATTAGTCAACAACCTCCATTTGCCAAGCTCTTTTTACGTCGTATCTGGTGAATAGCATCATGTCTGTCCCCTTATAAACACACCACAAATGTTGAGTAAAGGAGAAGAGATCCCTCTCCAAGGGCATGATATCATCTACTGGGGCAGACAGGTGTGCAGAGGCTTAAAATCTTAAACGCTTACATCGCACTTCCTGTATGCCAGCTGCTGTTGTAAGTGCTCTACTAATCCTCACAAAAATGGTGGAGGGCAGGTGCCATTATGATCCCTCTTTTACAGATGAAGATATTAAGTAACTTGCCCAAGATCACCCAACTGGTAAAGCGGCAGAGCTGAGATAATGGATCCAGGCAGTCTGGTTCCAACCTCCTCTCCACAACTGATTGCCTGTCTTTAAGACAGAGAGTGATGCAGGTGCACTATTAAAACTAAAACTGTTGCAGCCTTGGGTATGTATGGAGGGTAGTATGATGAGAAGTCATGCTAGAAAGGTATATTGGGGTCAGATCATCCAAGACCTTGGTTGCCATGCTAAGGAGTTTCGACTGTTCTGTAGGCAGTAGAAAGCCCAATGAGGTTTTTGAGTAAATGATTGGTTTTGTGTTTGAAGAAATTGACTTTGGTAGCAATATAGTGGCTATGCAGACAAAGTAGAAAGAATGGAAAGAGTCCTTCAAAAGTCCCACTGGAGTCAGGGGCAATGGGAATGGAAAATGCCTTCTTTCCCTCCAGAGACCCACTAAGACATGAGTAAAGGCGCCAAAATCAGGAGGAATGAGACACACAAGGACTGACTTAGCAGCCCAAGAAAGCCAAATCCTTAGCTAGTCTTTGAACTAGGGGACACTGGGCATAGCTGAGGACAGGCATACCACCCTGAAAATGGAATTAATTAGACACTTACGTACTGAATGTTGAGAACCACCACCATCCCTAGCCTTCTGCCCTAGGAAACTAAAAGAGACTTTTCTGGAGATTCTGACCAACCCAAGAAAAAGATCTCAAGATACATTGGGGGTTCTCCAAAGAAATTACTTGGGGCCAACTCTGTCTACTATGAAGCCCACAGTCGCAAACTTCACCCATGTGCATAGAGCTTCTAGTTGGCATTTAAGTGCTCAAAACTTGCATATGAGTGAACAGCCAAGGATCATCAGGCATTTAGGGAAAGTCTCTAACATGAAAGAGCCCAAAACAAACACAAGACAGATCAATCAAGGAGGAAGTTAATCTCTTAGTATCCTCAGGGAAGAGTGGTTATAAAGGATACTACATAAAGAATATTCAATGGGAGAAAAACACTCATAAATAAACAATATGATAGCAGAAATGAAAAACTCGACAGAAATGTAGTAAAATAAAGTTGAGGAAATCTAGAAAGTATATCAACAAGATAAAGAAATTGGAAAATGGGAGAAAGAAATAAGAAAATTTGAGGACAAGTCCACGAGGTTCAATAACTGCATAACAGAAGTTCCAGACAGAAAGAAAAGAGGAAATGGAGAGACAAAAGTACTAAAGAAATTCTAGAAAAACTTCCAGAACTAAAAGACTTTGAATCTTTAAACAATGTGTGCATATATAATTTTTTAGAAATCTAAATTTTAAAAAGGAGAGAGAGGATGAGCCCGAGACAGGAGCCGTTTTTCACTTGTGTGGCTGAAGATGCTGCTGCTGCTTTTACAGAAATAGGGAAGTAGAAAGTCTTGTGAGGAAGAAAATGAGTTCAGTTTCCACCTGAGTGACTTTAGACACTGTCATCAGCACATGTTGACATCCAGCAGACAGACAGAAATCCTGTGTTGAAAATTCGAAGGACACTGTTGGAGTGAAACATAGGCGTCATGTACATACAGGTATTATGAAAATGATGGGAGAAGGTATGATTGCCCTGAGAATAGAGAAGGGGAAAAAGGCCTGGATAGAAGAAGGAAAGTGAAAGAAATTACAGAGGCAGGAGAGCAAGAAATACTATGAGGAAACTAGGCGGGTTTAGGTAGGGCTTTGAGAAGGAGAATGTACGTGGGGTTTACTATCTCTGAGAAGAAGCCACTGGGTGTTTTGACCATTAGGAGGCTGTTGGTGACATCTGAGAGAGCAATTTTAGTTGGAACCAAAAGTACAGAGGAGAGGAGGAGGCAGAAACCACAGGGACGGTAGTTTTTCAACTTGTGTTCTCTGTACCCTCTGAATACTGAGATTTTTTTGTGACACGTTTGAAACAATAGAAAGGCTGAAAAGCATACCATCCAAGTCAGCCTCAGTTTGAACGCCACCACCTAAGGCAATGCTCCCGTCACCAAGCACCTCTTCAGGATGTGGCCTGACCTGCTGCCGCTCCTCCCGCCTCTTCTCAGAGCCCCTGGGGCCCACTCCCATCCCACCTCACACATCCCACTCGGGCTGCATTCAGCAGACGTGGACTGCGCAGGTGTCTGGAAACTTGACATAAATACTGAACTTTAATTGGTGTTGTCATTTATGACAGCGTATAAAGTTGTCTCCCTTTATTAAAATACCCATTCGAAAATTGTGGTTGATAAATGCCTTTTCTGGCTATATTATCATAGATCAGACTAGCACGCCAATTCTGAGTTTTTCTGATTATTCTAAGGAAGATAGAACTGAACAAAGCAGATCAAAGCCTGTACAGTTAACACCAAGTATCCCCTCCTAATTACAAAGTTCACTAACATATTTTTAAGATATCAGAAAAACAGTGATCTCTTTCTAAATTTGCCATTGACTTTAACCTTTCCAAGTAGTTTAACTAAAACTGTAGTTCAGTTACCGACTGCACTGGGTAAAAAAACGTTGTGTATGCCCTGGATTGCTTGCATTTTTTCCTTTTTGAGACTTTTGCTTTGTTTTCAAAGAAAGTACAGTTCTCTGATATTTAGAAGAACTGAGAAATGGAATGTGATCAGCGTACGATTTCCTTTCCAGTGAGAAAGGTTCAGGTGTTTTCAGTCTGGTTTGAGACAAGAGTCTACCTAATCGTTGAAAGCTGTAGAGTTTAAAACATGGGTTTACATTCAAGATATTTTCTAGGAGTGGTGATTGGGATTGTCTATGGTGTCATGACAGCATGTGTTTTTTTTGAAGTGCTGTAGGCCTCCTCTCAGACACATTTCTCCCTCAAGGCCCAGAAAGTGAACATACCAGCAGCACATTTATGATTGCTTATGACTTTGTTTTTTAAGTTATTTAACAAATTATAATAAGGAAGAGCAGGTTTCCCTGCAGCTAAATTATTTTATTTTCCATCTCTAAATTGCTGAGTATTTTTTTTTGTTCATTTCTATAAAACATAAGAGTAGTATAAAATACTGGTGTAAAATAGAATTGAATTTTTGTCAATTTTCCTATAAATTGTCTTTTAAAATTTTTTTCTGACTTTGCTACTTTTTCTATAATAAGAGAAAAGATTTCCCTTATTCACTGGATTGTTGACAAGTAAATCATTTTTGGTGCCATGTAGCATTTTTTCCTTGAATATGGCATATGCCTTCTTAATTGTGTGTCACTCTCAATACGTGTAATGAATGATTTGGCGATTACATGGAAGGGAAAAGGAGTGGTGACCTGGAAAATAAAATTAATTCTCAACAGCTTTTCCACTATATGGATGAGTTTTATTACAAACCAATAGTGGCATCAGAGTAACATTTGAGAGTAATCACAAATAGCCCAATTCCCTGAAAGACCTGTATGGGCAAAAAAGCATGGCAGCACCTTCAGATGGGGATTTGGGAATGAATCTTGAACAGCACTCTGCACTTTCTGGATTGGCATGAGAGGGAAGAAGCCGCCAGGATGCCATCAGAAGTATTTCTCTTTTTTTTTTGGTGAGGAATATTAGCCCTGAGCTAACATGCATTACCAATCCTCCTCTTTTTGCTGAGGAAGATTGGCCCTGGGCTAACATCAGTGCCCAACTTCCTCTACTTTATTTGTGGGACGCCTGCCACAGCACAGCTTGATAAGCAGTGTATAGGTCCACGCCCGGGATCCAAACCTGCGAACCCCGGCCAATGAAGCAGAGCGCTCAAATTTAACCACTACCCCACTGGGCCAGCCCCTCACAAGTATTTCTTTTACCAGTATTGTGAAAAGTAAATAAACAGTACTGCTTATTTTGTTCTTTAATAGTCTGTTGTGAGGGATGGCAAAGGCCCATCTCCAGTGAGATGTGTCATTCCAGTTGTTATTAGATTACTGGTGACAAACTCACTGTGAGAGGCTGGACTCACAAACACAGCAGATACCATCTGGAATAGAGATATGTAGAACAGATGATGCTGGAACTCTTATGCAGTCTGTATTCTCCACCCTGGCTGTGCTCCTTGAGCTGTGAACCAGCTGGTGAAAAAAACCACTGTAGTATCTAAAGAAAAGTGCATGGGGACCATCCAAGACCAGGGTTTGAGGTTCCCCAACTGTACTATGTGATTTTTAATCTAAATCTTTTGGTATGATTTCTTTGGTCTGATATATAAGCAGCAGATAATAAATAAATGGATTTTATATTATAAACACAATCAAAAAGTTATTTAATAGTTGAAAAGTTATTCCTTTTTATTGAAGTACAGCATACATAGTTTTAACCTTATAAATGATTTTTCTTGTCATAAATTACATATTTGCCATTCTAGTTTATTCTTCCTTGGTATTTCCTTTGTCTTCTCTTGGGTTGCAGTTTGGTTGTTAGTAATTTGTATTTATGTCTTACAGTTAGTTGAAAAACATACCTACTTTTTAAACTGTACAAATAATTACCTATTTTTGCTTTCAAAACACATTTGAAACTTTGTTTTTCTAGTCATCAAAGCCAGTACTGGAGCCGTAAGTGTAGACTCCATTATGTGCAGAATTTTGTTCACTTTCACTTTCCTGCCCCCTCCAGCTTTCTGGCCATTGTTAATTTCATCTGACTTCATAAACCAAATTGCTATTCTCAATAAATTTGTACATTATATATCTTCTCCAAATTTTACTTTTACCTTTTACATCCCATTTTATTATTGCCATTAAATTTATTACTTAGTCTTAACTCTCTGTTTCAAGATGTGTCCAAGGAGCTAAACTCAATTTTGGTTCCTCTTGGGTAATGTTTCCAGGAAGGATGGCTGGGCTATGGCCTCTCAGCAACTTTCCTAGCAAGAGGGGGATATTTTCTGAGACTTTGTATGTCAAAGTGTGTCTTTTGGTTGCCATTCCTTTTGTTAACTTGAAAGACAACTTGTCTGAGAATAGTTTTTGTGTTATAACTTTCCTTAAACTGTTGCCATTTTGCTCCATTGTTTTCTATCCTTAGCTGTTCTGGAGGAGAAAGCTGAGACTATCCTTATTTGATTATTTTTAGGTTAACTGTGATTTTTCTGATAACTGTGTCTAAAATAATTCCTTGTCCTTGAAATTCAAAAATTTCCTAAAGTTCTATCCAGATCTGGTTCTCTTTTGAGTATTCTTGCCGAGAACATGAGTCTTATATACCATCCCAGATATTTTTTTCTACGTTCTCTTTTGCCATTCCTTCAATATTATTTACATTTCATTTTTAAGTCATCATTTGTAGATTGAGTTTCTGCTTTCTAATCTCCATGCTTATCTTCCTCTCTTAGCACTTTCACCTTTGTTCTTTCTTCTGTGTATTCTGGGAGAATACCTGAACTCTTTACTTCTTCATACCTGATTTAATTTTCTCCAATGTCAGTCCAACTCATTATCACCTCCAAAGCAGGTATGATTGTTTTTCCACTTCCTTGCAATCTCATTTCATCCATCTGTATTCATATTACCTGTATCCCAACTCCTTGTTTTTTCGTCTCAACCTGGGCTCTCCTTGATGCCTTTTTGTTTTTATTTCATGAAGAACTTATTAAGACTTAAGACTTAATAATTAAGTTGCTTATTATTAAGAATATAATTTTCTAAATTTTTAGTGCACTCAAATAGTAAAAATAGCTATCATTTTCTTAGTGCTTAATTTTTACCAGATATGCTAAATACTTTCTAGACATTATCTCATTTATTCCTCAGGATGCCCTGCAAGGAGGAATTATTATCCTCATTTTACTCATAAGGAAATTAGCCTTTAAAAAGGCTATTCAAAAGCATTAAAAAGCCCAGGGTCACACATCTCAAAGTTAGTAATTTGAAGAGTCAGCATTTAAACCCAGGGCTGTCTGGCTCCATAGCCTGTCTTCCTTAATACACTATACTATCTCCTCTATAAATGATTTTCATAGGTTTATATTTTAATCAAATATTCAGAGAAATAATACTCCCCTTCCCTTTTGCTGGAGATTTTTTTCATTGCCCCATTTTATCTACCTTCTATTTATCGATCTATCTCTGTTAATTCAACTTTGTAATGAGAGACCTCTGCAGACCTCGGTTTATGGAATTATTCTAGAACAGTTTTCTCTTCCTCTGCCTACCCTTGGAAGTTGTGAATAGTCTGTAGGCCAGTTACAATGTTATTTAACCCCTGGAGAGGTTGTGCAGTGGAGTAGCAAGGGCACAGGGTTTGGAATCATAAAAAACCCAGATTCGAACCCCAGCAGTGCTATGTACTAGCTGTGTAGCTTGGGCAAGTCACTGAGCCCCTGTGTTACATGCCTATGTTCCAAGGTCAATGTGCCGATTAAGAGAAGTGTAGCCCTGGTGAAGCACCTCCACGAAAAGAAAGCTGTTGTCATTCCGGTGCAGCGTGGAGGCCTGTTGGGGCTCCCTGTCGGCCGCACCCAGGCGTCCCGCCCACAGGCCTCGAGGAGCGCTCGTCCCAGGATGCACCGCTGCGCTGACCGCCTGCCTGGCTTGGCGGTCTAGAGCCTGGGCCTCAGGACGCGGCAGGAGAAAGGTGCTGGGGACAACGCGGCTCCCGGGCCCTGTGGCCGCGTGTGCGGAGGGCGGGCTCGACCTAACCGCCGGGGGGCGCCACGCAGACCCAGCGGGCTCCTGTCCCCTGAAGGCCTTGTCCCGGTTCCCTGTCCCCAGGCAGGCGGAGGCCGTGTCCCCGTCCCCGCGCAGGCCCTGTCCCGGGTCCCTGTCCCCAGGCAGGCGGAGGCCGTGTCCCCGTCCCCGCGCAGGCCCTGTCCCGGGTCCCTGTCCCCACGCAGGCGGAGGCCGTGTCCCCGTCCCCGCGCAGGCCCTGTCCCGGGTCCCTGTCCCCACGCCCGCGGAGGCCGTGTCCCCGTCCCCACGCAGGCTCTGTCCAGGGGCCCTGTCCTGGTTCCGTGTCCCCGCGCAGGCCTTGTCCCGGGTCCCCGTCCCCACGCAGGCCGAGGCCGTGTCCCTGTCCCCGCGCAGGCCTTGTCCCGGGTCCCTGCCCCCACGCAGGCAGAGGCCGTGTCCCAGTCCCCGCGCAGGCCTTGTCCCGGGTCCCTGTCCCCACGCAGGCAGAGGCCGTGTCCCAGTCCCCGCACAGGCCTTGTCCCGGGTCCCTGCCCCCACGCAGGCAGAGGCCGTGTCCCAGTCCCCGCGCAGGCCTTGTCCCGGGTCCCTGTCCCCACGCAGGCAGAGGCCGTGTCCCAGTCCCCGCACAGGCCTTGTCCCGGGTCCCTGCCCCCACGCAGGCAGAGGCCGTGTCCCCGTCCCCGCGCAGGCCGTGTCCTGGTTCCCTGTCTCAGCGCAGGCCAACGCCGTGTCCGGCCCAGTTGCCGCTGCCCCTCTTGCTGCCTCCCTGCATACTCGACCTTGCAGAGTCCGTTAGGCGCATCCCAGGGCTACGGGGCCAAGCGGTTTTCCATCTTTGCCTTTGCCTCCGTGGGTTTTTGTGAATTGCTTGGTTGGCTCCATCTTCTCTAGATATTAATTAACCCCACTCAGATGAATGGAGATGTAGCCCAGATCAGTCACTCTGGTGGTTGCTGCTTATGGAAGCCAAAACCATTACTGTTACTGTGAAAATATGCATGATTTAGAGATCTCTTCTTTTTTTTTTTGGTGAGGAAGATTAGCCCTGAACTAACATCTGTTGCCAATCCTCTTTTTGCTGAGGAAGATTGGCCCTGGGCTAACATCCATGCCCATCTTCCTCTACTTTATATGTGGGACGCTGCCACAGCATGGCTTGATAAGCGGTGTGTTGCTCTGTGCCCAGTCCCAATCTGCGAACCCCAGGCCACTGAAGCAGAGTGCGTGAACTTAACCACTACACCACCTGGCCAGCCCCTCTAGGTTTCTTCTATTGCCATGTGTGGCCATATGGATCTTTGCTTTACATTGTCCCTGCTGAAACCCAATAATGAAGTTTAACAGTCCAAGAGTTTTCTGGTCTGTTCTAGTTGTTATGTTATATTCTCTGAAAACTTAGGACCTTAATACAGAGCGTATCTGAGGCCAAAGGGATTTTGTTTTAGACAGTCAGATGATTTTGTTTTCAGCTTTGATAAAAGATTTAAAAAATTTTTTAACTAAAATTTGAAGCCCTTAATGCTTATTGTAATAGTTATTTTTATATTTTATATTTGTATTTGTTGAATGGTTGTTTGGTTGATTTTGATTTTAAGGATTTGAATAACTAAAAGTTTGAACTGTAGTTGTTGGAAATAATTTCCCAGTGTACAATTTATCCTCTATTGTTTAGGCAGAGTTTAATTGTAAACGGCTTGTATTCTGTTTTGCAAATGGGCCTTGCATACACTTTAACACAATCAAGCAAACTATTTTTATTTTAACCATACTTACTGGTATCATAACTTCTATAATAGGAGCTCCATAAATGTATGAATGAATGAACATTACAATTATTAATTATTCATGCAAACATTTGGTATTATTAGTTTTTAGTGAAACTTAATTTTTATACCTGGTTTCTTTTAAGAGAACCAATATTTGGCAGGTTTATTTCAGGGAAGTTACGAGGCATCTGTTTGAAAAGAGATAAGTGATTACAAACCACCCTGTCCTATAGCACCCTTCTAAACAGTACCCAACAGTGAAACCAGTTCTGTGACATCTGAATTTCTAATTCAAAACCAGCCTAATGTGAAAGACGTAAAAAAGAATTATTTTTTCTCATTTGAGGTCTCAGTAGAAGCCATGAGGGACACTTTATAATCAACTTGGCGTGTGGTATTTTGCTCATATCCCTTTAGGGTCTCCCGAAGTGTTCGACCCCAGCACTTGCTGTGTAGTTCAGTTGACCTGTGGATAGTCTCCCACAGAGGGAGAGCAAATGACTGCTGACATTCAGGGAAGGTGCTTGCTTTTTCCAGCCACAGCCAAAGCTCCAGACTCTAAGTAGCTAGAAAGCAGGGACTGTAGCTGCCTTGTTCACTGTGATTTCCCTGTTTTCAGGCACATAGGAGATACTCAATAAATAATTGTTAAAGGAATGAAAATACCATGGAAGGAGGAGGAGCAGCAGCAGAAGGTACATATAGCTTCAAACAAGGGGGAGTGCTGTCAGATCCTTAGCTAATATTTATTGAGAGTCTCCTGTGAACCTGGTGGTGTTTCTAGGGTAAGATCTGGCATCATAGGGTGTTTACAGCCTAGTGGAAACAGGGCACATACCTGCATGTGTATATGTGCACACATACACACACTGTGATCAAGTTGTGTTACAGAAGTATTTTATGCTGTACTATTGAAGAATGAGGCTGCATATAAACTGGGGCTAATGGTGTGATTTGGATAATAAGTGTAAAGAGTCAAGGAAGAGAAAGGTTGATTCAGGTTAATTTGGGAGGCAAAGTTTCCCAGAGGAAATGGATGGGACTTGAATAATGAAAGATCACAGGTGGGACGTGAGCAAAGGTCAGAGTGAGCATAGCCGCTGGCTCAGCTCAAGGGGAGTTTGGGGTAGAGTGGAGAGTAAAGTGGGATAGAGTGGGTGGGGATCACATTTTGGAGGGGAGTTTAGGAAATAGATAGTCCTGGAAGTTTAGATTTAATGTAACCAGCATAAAGAAGCCATAAATTCTGGAGCAAGGAAGTAATTTGCTGAGAGCTGTGTTTTGAGATTACTTGGTCACAGCAGTCAGGAGGGCAGCTCTACCTTGGGGACCAGAAAGGGACAGGAAACATCCCCCCCAGGATTGGGATCTCAGCACCACTTTTAGTCACACTGGAATGCTCTGGTCACCATGGATGCTTCAGTGGCACAAAAGCCACTGATGAGGGGAAGTGCACTTGGTTTAGACCTCTACCTTGAGAGGGTCTAGAAATGACCAAAGAGTGATTGTGCCTCTCCACCAGCCTCAATCCCACACACACTCACTCTCAACCTCAAGCCTGGTCTGTGTTTTTAGTGCCCTGTGGAGTAACCAAATCTTTTGTTAATAAGAAGGCAGAAGGGTGAGTGTCTTTTTCTTGGGAATGAGTCTTAGTTGGCTGACATCATGAAACTTAGTCCAGCTTGTGCTTTTCATAGGGCACTCCATCCTGCTTCTTAAAAAATCATACCCAAGAATTCAGAAGCTTTTAAAAAATCACATCCAGGAATTCACAAGCTGAAGAGAGGTGCCCATTCTTGGGTGTCTCAGATTAGCCAAGCAGATCTCCCAGTGCTTTGTTGGCAGGTGGCATTTAGGGTATGTGATAGGAGAGAGAACAGAGTAAGAGGGAAAAGATACATAGTAATCTCCTTGAGGTCAGGGACATTGTCGTCCTCTTTCTGTTTCAAGCACCTTATGCAATACATTTGTTTTATTTCCTGTTTGTCTTGTCACACATAATGTAGTAATGACAGCCCAGATATTTATTCAAACACTCATCTCCCTCTTACCTTCTATTTCTTCCTACCTATTTAGTGCTGGTGCAACTCATATAAGTCCATTCAAAGCACAGGAAATATTTATTTAGATGCCCAGCACAATGTTGGATAAAGGGAGCACAGATGTTGAAGTTGCCTCACAGACTGAGACAATCATGGGACTGGTGATTTTGAGGATGAAAACTTATCTGCTGGCTTCTGTCTGTTTCCTGATGCTATGTTACGTAGTCTTAGTTTCTCATTTAAAATCCATGGCTTATGCCTGCATGCATATGGGATATGAAATAGTAAATGTTTGAGAGTCCATCTCCTCTATGGCCCCAATTTGTACCTGTGTGGAGCATATAAATATACTCACCCCACGTACACATATGTAGATTTCCTTCTGCACTCTGGATAATAGGTTTATGAAGGCTTTTGCTCATCTGTATAAGTGTGAGTCTGTATCAGTTTTGGCAGCCATGCTGTATTTTTATTCTTGAGTTCCTTAGCTCCTTCAAAAGACATCATGTGCCTGGCACACAGTATGAACCCAATAAATACTTGCGCAATGAGTTAGTGAATAAATACCATGTTCAGAAAATGGTAATGGGTGCTACTTGGAGACTCTACACTGTCCTTGTACTCAAGATTTAATTGGAGAAACAGTTTATATGCATGAAATAAAGTCTGTTACAAAGTAACGTAGGAATAAAGCCTATAGATTAAATAATAATTATTATTATAATCATAGTCATAGCTAACATTCACAGAGTGCTCACTACGTGTCAGGTACTCTCCTAAGTGCTTTTATATATATTAACTCATTTAATGTTTTTACGACTTTATGAGGTGTTGCTGTTATTTTCCTCATTTTGCATTTGAGAAATATGAGGGACTGAGAGGTTAAGTGACTTGTCTGGAATCACATAGCCAACAGAATAAGACCACATAGTGAGCATAGAGTGGGACTCAGGTTTAACAATAAAAACTTTCTGGAAGAGGTGAGTTGAGATGTGGCCTGCTCCATCACCGACAGCCACATCTGTGGCCAGGGGCTGTCTGCACAGACCTTCTGGCTGGCCCTCAGTGGGGGCAGTGAACCTAGAGGCTGTTGAGAGCCAGCTCACATGACATTGTGGGATCTGGCTGTTATATAGCTCCACGGCCTTCCCAGACCACGTGCCAAATGGGTTCTAAAAATCCTTTGCTTCAAGTACTCGGTATGTGACAGACTTAAGTCTTCAAGCGAAAAACCTCCTCTCCTCCCAACAAACTCCAAGTAGAACTGGCTATCTTCATGACATGCAATACCACCTTAAGTTTTGAAAAAGGCCAGTGAATTACTTTTTAAAAAGTGACTACCTGTTGTGGTAGAAAGGAAGACACAATTGTAACTAACTAAATAACTAAATGTACTCTCAGTTCTGAGTGTGGACTCTGTGCCAAGAACTGTTCTGACTCCTGAGGAATCAGCAGTGAACAAGGCAGACAAAAATCCCAGCCCTCCTGGAGCTGACATTTTAATGGGAGAGACAGACAATAAACAGGTAAATAAGAGCTCAAGTAACACGACACACAGGGAAACATAAAGCAGGAGAGGGGATGGAGCTTTGGAGGAGAGAGGGCACTCAGGTATGAGTGTATGAGAACCATTAGTTCTGATGATCTTCTCTTCAATTTTCTCTTTCTCCCAAGATAGCCTCTCAAGTGATCTACCAGGGAACCTTGCAACTCTGGGCCAGAGGAAGTGTGGAACCTGGGGTTGCGAGTAAGGGAGATGCAATTCAGGTCCCATAATCTATAATCCATGGTGGAGATTCAGGCAAATGATTGGGGGAACTGTTTTATGTCAATAAGATGTAGTCTTCAAATTCCATCAGTTTAGGTCTAGGCATTTGTGAAGGCATTTGCTTGTTTCATTATATCCCATGGGAGCTTTTCCGCATACCTATTTAAAGAATACACAGTTTGGTGGCATTTTGACTTAGCATTTCTGTCTGTGAGCAAACCTTTGCATTCAAAAAGTTTTTAAAAATGATAAGATGAAAAATTACAAGAAAACAGTTTGTTGATAGTAAGAGCTCAGAAAATTGGACTGGTTATGTTAAGATCAATATGGCCAAAACTGTATTCATTATGTTTCTTGGAAGAGATTCTCTCCTTTGAGGGAAGAGTTCTTCTCTAGAACATTAGGTTAAGGATTGGTTCGGAAGATAACATGCAACCTGGAGTATCGAAAGTCGCCCTGCCTCCCTTTCTTCCATGTCTACGCTCTGCACAGCTGCGCACCCTTTGCTCCTGGTGAGCAGAGCTTTGGGCCCAATAGCTGGTTCTGTGGTTCCTGCTGGGGCCCAGAGTCTGTTTTCTTGTGTCCTGCTTACTCTGTTTTCCTCTTGTGAGTTCTAGGTGGCTCTCCAGAATCTTGATGGGGTTTTCCTCACTCAGGTCCACACTGCTCTTATCTCCCTCCCCTACTTTACTCTGTGAAATATACTCAGTAGGTGTTTTCCACACTTACTCACTTAGTAGCATTTAGTCACAAGCTTGCTCTGTGTGTAAAAACTCATCAATTTTGTAATGCACCCCCTACAGCTCCCCAGGAAACCTGTCCATTAGTATCAGGCTTAATTGCCTACATTCAGGTGTCAGAGGTGTGATGTTCACTTTTTAAAATGCAACAAATTGTTAAGATTATAATAAATGATAATATCTATTAATGAAGATTCAAAATATAAAACTTATTTAATGTCTTAACTCACTCATAAAGTTTTCTCATAAAATGAAATCATTAAGTATTACATAGAAGAAATGACACCCACACATGCATCTTGCTCTATCATGCTTCCCAGGGTTCTCTCTTTTCTGTTAAGCAATGAACTGATAAATTTATCTTGAGACACAATTGAGAAAGAGAAAAAGAAAGTCATTACCTTAGGAGTCCTCAGAAGAACCATATTTGTGTTTATTTATTGTCTTCAGAGGAGTCATGCACAGACAGACTAGGCTTACATGTAGAGACACAGCTCCCCCAAATCACAACTAGCAAACCTTCGAATTCCTCACTTCCATCCCTCTAGCTGTTGTCCTCAGTTGCATAGGTTGTGCAACAAGTTAATTTTTACACCTGTCTCGACGAAGGAGGAACTACATCTTGACAGATGGTGATGGAATTGTGTTGATGATAGAGGAGGTATTGAGCTATGTATAAATACTTCGTATTTGATTTGAACATTACATCTCATCAGTAGATGACATGTATTTAATTATACAAGTGACTAAAACAAAAAATATCACTCTATATTACTCTTTTGGCTTAATTTTGAGAAAGGGAATCTGGAATAGAGTTCAGAAGTATTCTCTTCCCCAGATATCCGTGGAGTGGAAATGAGTGTTGGATGCTCACAATTTTGAGTGTTAATTGTTTAACAAGTATTGAACAGCTAGGCGCTATGTTAAGCTCCAGGGATATAAAGATGTGTAAGGTATGTCCCTTAAGGATTCTCAGTGTAGGGGGAAGCAGATACAAAACCAGTTAAGTTATAGTAATGGAGTAAGTGTTATAATGTAGGTATAATCACAGAAGAGGGAGGGCTGAGAGCTGAGGAACTTGGCAGGGGAGTCGGACTTTTGTCAGGCAGAGAATGCAGAGAGCAGCCCATGAAAGGGCACCAGAGCTCCCTGTTCGTTTTGCCTGGAAAGTGGCAGGAAGGGGCAAAAGGAGATTCTGGAGGAGTAGGTTGCCACCAGGCTGTCTCTCATGCTAAGGAGTACTACAGGGTAAAGGTGGCTGGTAGAGCTTTATCAGCGGGAGAGAGAGACATGATAAAGAAAATAATTTTTAATTAGGAAGATAAGTCAAATTGCAGTTAGAGGAGGATGGACTAGAAATGGACAGTCTGGGATCAGGAAGACCAGGCAAAACTTCTTCAGTAGTCTCCTGGCAGGATATGATGAGGGTCTGAACTTGCCACATTTAGTGACCACTCTGCTGGAGGTTCAGCCCTCCTGCTAGATGAGCTCTAAAATTTATGAATTTATTAAGAAAAACAAAGTCTGTGAGGGGCCGGCCCAGTGGCATAGTGGTTAAATTTGCGTGCTCCACTTCGGCGGCCCGGGGTTTGCAGGTTCGGATCCCAGGCACGGACCTACGCACTACTTATCAAGCCATGCTGTGGCAGGCATCCCATATAAAGTAGAGGAAGATGGACACAGATGTTAGCCCAGGGCCAATCTTCCTCAGCAAGCAGAGGAGGATTGGCAGCAGATGTTAGCTCAGGGCTAATCTTCCTCACCAAAAATAAAAAGTCTGCAAGAGAAAAACTGACTAAAGAGAATTGAGTGAACAAGTGCCAAGTGAAAGGGCCTTTACCAATCCTCTTCCTTTGAACTAAATTAATTAGCAAAATTTGAGAAACTGTGGAGTTTCAAATTTGAAACTGGTGTTTCCCCTTCTGTGCCTCTAGTTAGTTTTTAAGTTGCTGTCATCTGTTAGCTGACAAAAGAAGAAAGATGTCTTTCAGCAGATGAAGTCAGCCAATGAGAGAGCTGTGAATCAGTCTTTCAGAGCAGGCGGTGCCTCCTGGACCTCCTGGGAGGCGCGATTTGGCTTTGGAGGGGTACATGAATCAACTTGTTGAAGCTTTCTTACTTGTCAAAGCACCTTTAAATAATCCACACTTGGAGTTGTTTCATCTTCAGGCAAGAGAAAGTGAAAATGGCCCCCAAAGGTCCAAGATCTCAAATAAACCTGTCAAATGTAGGCACACTTGCGCTTGAAATTGAAGTGCCTCAAGCAGACACAGACAAACAATGCGCATATCCCGCTACTAATAGGTTTGTCTTTCGTCTGTAATGATTGTTCTTTGAGACTGACACAAATGAAGACAAAGCGAACTACATCTGACTATTCTAAAAAGAAAAGATGGCCAGATTATTTTATTTTTTGGTGGTTCTGTAGTTCAAAAAAGCGATTTTTTTCAATTGCTAGAAAGCAGGTGGAGAAATCGCATTTCTGTGGACTAATGCTCCTTAGTTGAGGAGTTTCGTGGTGTGGTGGTGGTGGCGGCAGTGGTGGTGATTTAGTTAGCAAAAAGCCTCACCAGTATTCACAGGCTTCTGGAGAGTACTATAGCTCGGATGATAGTGCGGTGTTGTCGACAGTGTTTCAGGTTTCTCTCCTCTGCGTAAACCCCTTCCTTTTAATACAAACAGACCATCCTGTTCAGTAGTTGACTAATGACTGTGTACACTGAAATGTAACGACAATGAGGCAATTAATGCATTTGTAATTCCCTGTCTGACTGAATTCCAGTTTTCTCTTCTCCAAGTGGTGAAACAGGAAACCACGTCCCATCAGGAAGAACCGGAAGGTGCTATCCATTAACTTTGCCTCACGTCACTGATTGCCCTCAGTCAGAAATCTTGACTTGCAACTTTAGAGGGTGGATCTCTGAAAGAATTTCAGAGCTTACACAGAGATGAGGTGTGTTGCTCTCTGATGAGAAGGAAGCTGTCTGGAACTCTGGAAATCTGGCTGTGATTGCTCTTCAAAAGCAAGAGGCATCTTTTGTGGACTGAAGTTTCAGAAAGGTAGGCACCATTTCCTTGATGTCGTTACTACTTGAGAAGTTTCAAAACCAAGTCGGCTTTGGCTATGTGTGTGTGTGTGAGAGAGAGAAAGAGAGAGATCAAAATGCTCATTTTTGGCCTGATGTTCTGGGAGAGATACAGAAAAGAGATCTGAAGCCTTTTATTCTATGAGTTTTACTTCAAGAAGTCTTTAGTAGTGGAGAGTTAGTGCTGAGTCCAAACTTCTACCTCTGACTGGTGTCACTTGCACTTTGGCAAGTTTAAACTGATTCATTGAAGGGATAGAAAGAATTCTTCAGAGAGTGAAATCACATGAACCGAATGCCCAGTCAGCCTAGCTTGGTTTGTTAGGAAAGCCTTGACTCAAGGTGAGATGAACAGAGTGACGCAGATCTCCAGGCGGCATGGCAAAGGCCATTGCAGACCATTTCAGAATGTCTTGAAGTTGGAACAAGGCAGAGCTTGCTCACCACACAGTGGCAAACTTTTCTAAGCTGATTCTGTTTTGAGGGAGATACTCTCAATATCATGTCCAGAAAACATTAGCTGATTAATTCTAAAACTGCCAGCCTCGTTCAGAGAAACAAAACAGAACTTTGTTTTTTCTAACCCCCAAGCCCACGTTTAGTGAGGATGTTCTTTTAAGCACTTTTATTTCCTGAAAAGCCTTACACAGAGCAAGGGAAAGAAACCTGTGGGACTCACCAGGTGATGAATATTAATTTATGCATTAATCCATAATGTTCGAGTGCCTTCTCTACCGTGAGTGAGGTTCAGACTTTAAATAGCACCTTTTCATTCCTCTCCCCCTACAAGCCTTTTTTTTAAAAAAAGCTGTTTCCACTTAAAATTTCATCAGTAGAATTACTGGACAAAGGGACAAATTCTTTAAGGGGAAAATAGGCATATGTTCATATAGATAATAATTATATAGTCTTCCCATTAAAAATATTTCTGCCTTTTCTAAAAGCAATCAAATCAATTTATGTAAGTTTGAGGATAACTCTGGATTAGTAATAATCTACATTTTTTGAGTCCTTGCTGTGCTTATATGCATTTAATGAGATAGGACTCATATTATGCAGTTTTCAGATGATGAAATTTAGGCTTAGTGAGACTTATAGTGGCATAGCAGCGAAGTGAGAAAGCCAGAACTCTGTTGCCTTTCTGCACACGGAGATATATATGATTGGAGACTTCTATATTCCTATCTTATTCCACCAGCTTTTCACAGAGTCCTTGTTGTGTAGAGGAGTTTCTGAACCTATGATAGTATGCAAATATGCTGACTTAGTATCTTATAGCAAAATACCAAAAGTCATATAATTTTCTTGTACTGTTGGGTGAAGGCATGGTGTGGTCGACAGAACATGGGCTAGAAGGGCCAGCAGATCTAGATTTGAATCCTTGTTTCCTGTTTACTAACTATGTGACCTAGGCAAGTCAGTGAAATTCTTCAAACCTCAGTTTCCTTATTTATAAGCTAATTGTTATAACATCCATCATGCAGCGTTGTTCATTATGAGGAATAGAAAGACAAGGTATGCAAAGTGCCTTCTGCGTGACTGACAAATGGTAGGCTTTCCATAAATCATATTCATTTCTTCGATTATTTGCTGATGCTTCAGTGTGCTAGATCCTCTTCTTATCAGCAGTGAACAAGAGAGGCAAGACCCTGCCCTCAAGGAGCTGACTAGTGCTTGTTTATTATATCATAGTGTGCCTGACTTTCTTTGAAAATCACATTGTGATTATTGAGATCATTCATGGTGGAGCTGATCTGGCTTTGACACAGCCTCTGAAGCAGGATTGTGAACGTCCTGTGCTAAGAGTCCCCCAAAGCATAGTAAAATCAGGCAAAAAGCAAGAACATCAGATACTTCTTTTTCAAAAGTCAGTTTTTTGTGCTAATCATTGCAGAGTTACAGGTCAGGAAAGATACGTTTTTATGCATGTATTCATACACACACACACGGAGTTCATCTGAGTTTTCCTGGGCCCCCAAAGCCATAGCAGAAGCATTGCAAGCAGGGTGCACATGGGAGGAGGGTCTGGCTCCAAAATCTCATGGAACAGAGTGTAGTGTGTGTAACCATTCATTTACCTTGGGCGCCAGCCCATCTATACATCAGCCTTGGGCTTTCCAAGGCCTCCCCAATGTGAATTTAGGAGTGCAGTACAAAGATTGAACTAGAAATAATACAC
The DNA here is from genome assembly GCF_020826845.1 of Diceros bicornis minor. Lineage (NCBI taxonomy): Eukaryota > Metazoa > Chordata > Mammalia > Perissodactyla > Rhinocerotidae > Diceros > Diceros bicornis. The sequence goes on from NC_080744.1 coordinate 81,038,450, forward strand.
CTTTATAAAGATGGATTTGGGATAAGAGTGATTGACTTATTTACTGGCTAAAAGCCGGGAGTCAAGTTTATCAAGTAGGCAAGTTGGCATCAAGAATGGTGTTTGGCAATCTGTCCCTAATTTTGAATCCCAGTGTACTACAGATCAGAGCAGAGAGAGAGGAGAGGAACACAGGGAAGCTCCCTCTGGAATCAAATGCAATTGGATTCTTCCTTTCCCTGGAAACACCTGCACACCCAGTACATTGACCTTATTGAGCCTACGCAGCCTGAGTTTGTAGTTTTATTTACTGGGTGGACCCAGAGTGATTGAAGAAGTCTTTGTGTCAGCTCTAGACAGACCAGACAATTGGCACTATGAAAGAAGACATTCTAAAGTAGCAGGACATATTTTTCTAAGCCCTATGTATCAATCAATCTCAGTAATTTTATGGGTCATACTGTATGTGTTGCTTTAAGATTGTGTCTCGTAGTGGGAACTTTAAATGATGAAAACGTAAACTAAACTAAAAGCCTAGTTAAAATAAATTAGGGCTTAGGTATAAAAACCTCAAATGGCAAGTGAATGGAGAGATTAAGAATCTTTGACCTGGTACAATGATGTAACAGCCAAAATTCTCCACGGAGCTTGTAGGTGGTGGACAGATGTTTGATTGCAAGTGAACTTCAGCAATCACTGTGTTTTTAAAAGTTAAATTATTTCCCAGGACGGCCCGGTGACATAGCGGTTAAGTTCCCATGCTCTGCTTCAGCAGCCTGGGGTTTGCAGGTTCGGATCCCACGCATGGACCCACGCACTGCTCCTCAGGCCGTGCTGTGGCGGCATCCCATATAAAGTAGAGGAAGATGGGCAGAGATGTTAACCCAGGGCCAATCTTCCTCAGCAAAGAGAGGAGGATTGGCAGCAGATGTTAGCTCAGGGCTGGTCTTCCTCACAAAAAAAATAATAATAATAATTTTTAAAAAGTTAAATTATTTCCAAATTTCATTATTATCATACCTTAACATCTGAGAAAGCCCATTAACAAATAGAAGATAGCTCTAGTGAGAAGGAGATTTGACCTTGAGACACATTTCACCTTTCCCAAGTATGAGACTTTAAAATTTCTTAGGCTGTGATTATCTACATGCTGCTCAAATACAAAGTTAAAGGGTTTTGGTTCGTTTTAATAACCATTTCTTCTTTATTTTTCTCTGCCCACTTTGTCACTGGAAAGTCTATGGAGGGGGTTTTTGCTACGTTCTTTAGGAGAGTAAACCGAACAGACCACAGGCCTAACGCTTAGTTTCCTTTTTATTGTTTCCTGAATTATGTCTCCAGGAAATACTAGGAAACTAAGATATTTAACCAAAATTTGGTACACACACACTCATGTGCATAGGCACAATAAAAACAAAACCAAAATATACATACTTTTTTTGTGTGTGCAACAAAGGTTTATTTCTTCTCCTGTCGTAGCTTGTGCTGCGTTCTTCCATCTTGTAGCTGTGCCTTCTGAAACGTGATATGTGGTCGCCGGGACTAGAGAAGGGAGAAATGGAAGCAGTTCTCTTGTTTTTTTTCAATTGAAATATCATTGACATATAACATTATATTAGTTTCAGGTGTTACATAATGATTCAATATTTGTATATATTATGAAATGATCACCAAATACATTTCTCATAATGGAAAAACTAAATTTCACAGCTAAGGTATATACTTAGGTTATTTGAAGAGATAAAATATTACATTAAGGGGCTTGAAATAATTTTTATTTATTATATCCGTGTTCTAAAATGAAGTACTTGCTGAGGAAGAATCATATGCCATAATCCATTTATTCTCTACAGAGTACTTGTATGCAAGAACAAGGTCTTTTTCTTTTATTTTAGTTTCTTTGCCAGATATATTTTAGCAGATAGTCAAAAAACATTTGTTGATTAGATTGATCTTAACACAGGCTGAACAGTAAAGTAATCATTTCAAGATTTAAGCAAAAATTCTGAGAGCATTTTCTTTAATAATGAAGATTACTTGACGTCATTTAATAACTAAATTGGCTTCAATTTCTTCCCCTCAAATTTTGTTTTCTTGTTTGACATCCGATTAAAACTTTAAAAACATAAAATATGCTGATGCTGAGCAAAACTCAAATTGTGCAGATTAGTGATTTTCATTTGTAATGTTCACATCATAGCCTCATTATCATATTCTACTTTGGGTCAAAGTTGCAGGGTCTCGTAATGAACTCCTCCTGTTTCATTAGCTGTAATTGGCTTTCCTTGACTTGTTTCCAGTGGAGATCTACTTTATGTGGGATTCTGGTCTATAACCAGTTGTGGGAGAGTAAAACTTCAGAGCATTTCTAAGTGATGACCGTAAAATAATATGAAAGTTAATTTTTCCTAAGTGATTGTTTTATAGATGACGCTATTGAGGTTTTCAAACTTTTTTTGACTATCACTGATGGTAAGAAATACTTTCTAGTTTTCAACTTAGAACACACACACACACACACACACACACATTAAGTGAAATAAAAGATTCACAGAACAATATTTGATACATATTGATGTTTCTTATCTATTCCATTCAACTCTATAAAATTTCTGGTTATGACCTACTAATTAATTTTGTGACCCACTGATAGTGGTTCTCAGTACTGGCTCAAAATAAGAATCAACTAGGGAACTAAAAAAAAAATTACTAAAGCCAAAAGCACAATAGACCAATGGAATGCGCTAGAGATTCCAGAAAGAAACCTCCACATATTTGGACCCTTGATTTATGACAATATTGATATAATAAGGAAAGCATGGCAATTTGAATATCCATGTGGAAAAAAATGAATCTTGATTCTAACCTCAAAATTTATACAGATATAGGGGCCGGCCCTGTGGCTTAGCGGTTAAGTGCGCCCGCTCCGCTACTGGTGGCCTAGGTTCGGATCCCGGGCGCGCACCGACACACCGCTTCTCCGGCCATGCTGAGGCCGCGTCCCACATACAGCAACTAGAAGGACGTGCAACTATGACATACAACTATCTGCTGGGGCTTTGGGGAAAAAAGGAGGAGGATTGGCAATAGATGTTAGCTCAGAGCCGGTCTTCCTCAGCAAAAAGAAGAGGATTAGCATGCATGTTAGCTCAGGGCTGATCTTCCTCACACACACACACACAAAAAAAAATTTTCCTTAAAAAATTTATACAGATATAAATGTTAATATGGATGTGACAAGTAAAACAATATAATTCCTAGATCTATACTGTCCAGTATGGTACCGCTAGCCACATGTGGCTATTGAGTCCCTGAAATGTGGCTGGTCAAATAGAGATAAGCTCTAAGTGTAAAACACACACCAGATTTGAAAAACTTACTATAGAGGAAGAATTCAAAATATCTCAGTAATTTTTATATTGATCACATGTTGAAATGATAATATTTTGGATAGATTGGGTTAAATAAAATATATTATTAAAATTAATGTCGCTGTTTCTTTTTACTTTTTAAAATGTGCTACTAGAAAATTTTAAACTACATTTTGGCTCCCACTATATTTCTATCGGACAGCATTATTCTAGATGACAAAACAGAATATATTAATGATCTTGGGATAGGCTGTGATTTCTTAAACAAAACACAAAAGGTACTAATATAATGAAAAAGATCTGTAAATTGGACTATATTAAAACTAAGAACTTCTTTCTATCAAAGCATACCATTAAAAGAGTAAAAGACCAGCTGCAATGGGGAAGGAGACATTTGCCATGCATATAACCAAAAGGAGTCATATCCAGAACAAATAAATAAGTCCATTTAAAAAGATAGACTAACATAATGAGAAAAATGGGCAAGAGATTTGAACAGGTACTTCACAAAAAAGCATATCCAAATGGGCAAGAAACATGAAACATGCTCAACCTTATAAGCCATTAGGGGAATGCAAATTAAAACCACCGTGAAGGACCACTACACACCTACCGGAAAGGCTAAAATTTAAAAGACAGGCGATATATGCATAGGCGAGGATGTGAAGCAGCTAGAACTCTCATACACTGATGTAGGCACAACAGCTTTGGAAAACTGTTCAACACGATTTATTAAGCCTGAGTATACATATGCCTTATGGCCTAGCTTTTCCTCTCCTATGTAAATGCCCTAAAAATGCATATATATGTTTACCAAAAGACATGTTCAAGAATGTTCAGAGATAGCAGCATTATTTGTTGTAGCCCCAAAGTCGAAACAACCCAAATTTTTATCAACAGTAGAATGGAAAAATAGATTGTGTTATAGTCATACTGTGGAATACTAAACACCAATGAGAATGCGTCAGCTACTGTTATGTGCATCAGCCTGGATGCATTTCAGTCATAAATGTTGAGGGAAAGAATCCAGATGCAAAGGAATGCATTCAGTGTGATTCCATTTATATACAGTTCAAGAACAGGCAACATTAATCCATGGTGCTAGAAGATAGGATAGGATAGTTGGGGAAGGTGGGGCAGCGACTAGGAGGGAGCTCTGAGGTGCTGGCAATATTCTGTTTCTTGGTCTGGCTGCTAGTTATAAGACAGATGTGTTCACTTTTATTTCTTACTTTCCTATTTGTATGCTATACTTCAATAATTATATTTCTCAAGCAACAATAACAATACTGATGCCAGGTCAGCATCTTCAGAGATCCTGATTTAATTGGTCTGGACAAGGGGAGAGCATAGCTTAAAAATCTCTCCTAGGGAATTCCCTTGTAGAGCTGGGGTTGAGAACCAGTGCACTAATGTGTCACAACTGGCCCTTTGAAAAACTGTGTGCTGTAATATAACCATAATCATTATACCAGGCCATGCTAGGCCCTTATTATCTTTACTCAAGTTACACTGACTTTGAAGACATAACTCATATCGATAAATCTTAGAGACATGAGGAGTCACAAAGTTAAATGCCTTAGAAAGCCAGTCAGGTAACCGAAATTAGAGTGGACCAGGCTAGTAAGCTTATGCCTCACTGAACGCCGGCAGCTCCTGTGATTATTGCCAGATCTTCTGATTTTTCGGGTGAAGCTACAAATCTGGATTTTTGTGTGAAAATTCCTGAATTTTAAATGTTGGCTCGAGTTGTTTTCAAGCACTCTACAGGTCAAACAAAACTGATTGGTAGGCCCAATTTGACCGGCACTAAGTTCTACCACTGGTATGTAACTCTGACTTAAAGTTTTAGAGTTAGAAGGAAACTTACAGGTATAATTGTATAGTCTATTAATTACTTTTCCCTTTTCTGCGTCTGCAGGGATGTTGTGAAAGTAAACACGACACTTTTATAAATATATATATACATATAAATATATATATATATACACACGTATATATACATACAGACAGTATTTCAGCTCCTTGGTAGTAAGCTATCATATACACTCAAGGTAATTATCATTATTTACATTTTATTTTATTTTACCTCTATTGGTTTTTCTTAATTTTGATCTTGGTAAATTACATCTGTGATTCAAAAGTTTATTATGTGGTATTGTTTTTCATGTTCTGAGGTTGAGTGGTGTTTGGGCAAGGCAAGTACCATATTATTCTGTATGAAATACTGTAGATTCGTATTCTTTTCTTTCTGAAAGGAGAGCTGTTGAATGACAGTTTCATTGGACAGCACCAGGTGGTGAAGGGCCTCAGAATCTTGGATGGTATCTGCCACCTGTGCTCTGGCCTCACTCCCACCTTCCTCCTTCCATTCCCCCACCCCTGCTGCTCTGATCGGGAGGGAGGAAGGTTGGCTCTGTCCTGCAGGTTTCCAGCTTCCAATCTCTTACCTGTAGGACAAGAACCTTCAAAATCACATTTGTGTAGGGGCCGGGCCAGTGGCTTAGCGGTTAAGTGCGCGCACTCCGCTACTGGCGGCCCGGGTTCGGATCCCAGGCGCACATTGATGCACCGCTTCTCCGGCCATGCTGAGGCCGCATCCCACATACAGCAACTAGAAGGATGTGCAACTATGACATACAACTATCTACTGGGGCTTTGGGGGAAAAAAGGAGGAGGATTGGCAATAGATGTTAGCTCAGGGCCAGTCTTCCTCAGCAGAAAGAGGAGGATTAGCACGGATGTTAGCTCAGGGCTGATCATCCTCACGAAAAAAAAAAAAATCACATTTGTGTAAAATCATCAAAAATGAAAATAAAATAGGATCATATGTATGGTGAAGAGTTCACAAATCATGTTCACAAATACTGACTTGATGAAAGGGAAAATCAAGTGATGTAAAGAGAAGTAGCATTTTTACTCTCAATGCCTAAATTTGAGTGTGGCTCTGTGTCACCTTGAGCAAGTTGCTTTATTCCTCTAAGCTCCATTTTTCACCTGTAAATTGAGAGTATTAATAATTATTATTGTTGTGAGAATTCAATGAGTGAATGCTTGTGGAAGAAACTTTATAAACTGTGATATATTTTATAGTTGTTATAATTTTAATCATCTCATTGATTTCTGTAATGGTCTGTGAAAAGGTGATGTTATTATTCCCAATTTTCTGCAAAACCAGGTGTGAATGGCAGTGAAATCTGACTCACATCCCTTACACTTTCCCCTGTACCAACAGTCCTTGCTTACATGGGGCTTTGCCCCACCTCCCCACTCTCCCAGCATAACCAATTCCTAGTGGGTCAGTAGCGAACTCAGAAGGGGATCATGACCAATGCACCTCCCTTCTTTCACCCTTTAATTTTCTACACCTTATTACCAAAAGTTTTGCTGAAGGTAAAACCAGTCAATCAGAAATGTGTTTCCCCTGCTTACTTTCTAGTCAAGTGAGAGTCAATACTGAAGAGGTAGCCTGCTGGTGAAGAGGACTGGGAAGCATTAGTAAGTCAGAGTGAATAACTACTTCCTGTTAACCAAGAAGGTGCTTTCTCTGGGAAGGAGTGGTCCAGCTGGACAGTCAGGAGTTATATGAGGATTTCTGTCTTGGTCAATCTACCAGCCCCTCTGGTGGCTGCACAGCCAACAGATCCTTGGCTTCCAGAATTCCTGGGACTTCTAGAGTTGCAGACTTACTCTGAGGCCCTGTGGACAGGCTCTGGGCCCCTAACATTGGAGGGGCCCAGGCTAGATACATAGGGAGGCATCTGGCCCTCAGCCTGGCCCTGTCCCTCCTCCCAGCACCAGTCCTGTCCTGCTTGGCTAGAAGCCTAGTACATATGTGTGCAGACACCCCTGTGTGTGTGTCCAAGCACAGGTCCTCTCTTCCCCTCCCCAGATGTCTCCTTTTGGCCATCTCTAAGCCTAAAAGTACATTGTGCTGTCATTTTTAGGAGGACAGACTGGGGAAGGGCCCATGCAGACATTGGATGTGGGCTCCGAGCTGTTTGGGCAGGGAATTCTAGGGTTGTAGATCCCTAGCAAGTCTAGAAACGGAGCATGGGGTGCAGTGGGCATGTCCTCTTGGGCCTATGGACTCCTCATCCCATGGGAGAGAGGTGTGGCCAGAGGTCTTTTAAAATAAGGTGAGGGTGTAAGGGTGGGGCTGCTGCTGGTCATCAAGCTCAGTGCCCTTGGTACACAGTTAGTGGTTAATGGTATCACTGACTGATGCATGACAGAGTGACAAAGGCTGAGCAATTTCAGAATTGCTATGGAATATGTAAATGTGACTCCTCTTCTATTGCCACACCCCATAAACATCCACCTAACAGCACGGCAAAGTTTGAAATTGCTTAGATTTCATAAGATGGCAGATGAGTGACATTCCCAAACTCATAAACTAGCAGAAAGAAAAATTTGCTGAGAAACAGCTTCACTTGACAGGGAAGAGAAGCAATCCAGCGCTCCCTCCTCCTGAACAGTAAGACTTCACTGAGGCTCAGACAGCATCTCTTGGCATATTTTAAGAGAATCCACATAGATTTAAAGTAACATCTCTCTTATGTACATTTCAGACAATATTTATTCTTGGGATATTTAGAGCCGAATATCATATGATCCTTTTGTTCACTTTCTTTGAGAGCATTCCTTTCTTTTAGGTCAACCTTAAGACATTTATATTTAAGTTTCACTAACATGAATGACCCAGAAGAACTCTGAATCCCCTCATACAGCACGTGGAGTTGGCAAGTTAGTCAACTCAGCTCCAATTCTATTCTGTCACTCTCTCTTCTTAAGGTTCACATGTGGTCCTGCTTCACAAAATTCAGACTAGTCCTTTACAGTAGCACTTCTGCCAACTATATTTTTTAGTTGGCAGAAAAATTTTGGAAAAATTTTGAGGAAATATCTAATAAGTCTTAGTTAAAAGAAGAAATTTTAAAAAGAAAGTTTAGGAACCCATAAACCCCAAACCAGCATCAACAGAGAACTAACCAGAAAATCACATTGGCGCATGTCCCACCTTCCCCCAGGGCGGAAGGAGTTGACCCCGTGCCAGATGTGGCACTTACCTAGGGAACTCTGTATTGTTGTTAGCACAGTGTTTTCTTTCTTTTTTTTTTGTGTGAGGAAGATTGTCCCTGAGCTAACATCTGTGGCCAATCTTCCTCTTTTTGCTTGAGGAAGATTGTCCCTGAGGTAACATCTGTGCCAATCTTCCTCTATTTTGTATGTGGGATGCCGCCACAGCATGGCTTGATGGGCAGTGTATAGGCCCATGCCGAGCATCTGAACCCGTGAACCCCGGGTTGCCAAAGCAGCGCATGTGAACTTAACCACTATGCCACTGGGCTGGCCCGTGTGAATTATTTTTTTATTTTATTTTTTTGAGGAAGATTGGCCCTAAGCTAACATCTGTTGCCAATATTCCTCTTTTTGCTGAGAAAGATTAGCCCTGAGCTAATGTCTGTGCCCATCTTCCTCTATTTTGTACATGGGATGCCGCCACAGCATGGCTTGATGAGCGGTGCCTAGGTCCACGCCTGGGATCGGAACCAGTGAAACCCCAGGCCGCCAAAGTGGAGCACGCAAACTTAACCACTACACCACCCCCAGCAATATTTATTTTTAAATATGTTACGTTTTCATACAATATACCCAGGACGGTTTTTCTTCCAGATACTTTTGCAGGCAAGATATCTCTAAATTTAAAGCCATAGATTTCATTATTAATCCAGAAAAAAGTATAATGAATAAAGGAAATCTTTCCTCTCTGTTCCATACTTTGCAGATACCCTGCATGTCTGTCTCTCTGTCTCTGTCTGTCTGTCTCTCTGTCTCTCTCTCTTCCCCCATCTACTTAAAATCTGGGTGTTACACATTTTTATTTTCTTTAAGGGGCTTCTTGCATTAGATAGAGGCTGAACAGGAAGGACTAATTCTTTTCAGTTTGAGATCTTATGAGTTATTTTCCCTTGGTGAATAAATAGCAAGGGCTGGTGGCGGTAGACAGAGGGAGCAGTTGCCCTGGCCAAGGAAGGGAGATGACCCATCCCTATTTGCTCAAGGGAGAAAACAGTGATGATTCCAGCAGATACCCAGTCTCCCAGCCCCATGCTGGCACTTCTTGCCAGAGGAAAATCATGCCTTTTATTGTTCTAACTTTTTTTATTTTTTCTGAGTCAAAAAAGAAAGCCATTGAGAATATGTAATTGAGATTATTTTTCTGCACTCCTTCACCACTTTCCTGCCCTCTACTGTAGGCTCTCACACCCACTGCACCCCACCCTCATCTGAGGATTACTAGAATCTTTGTCATCTCATTATTTCCCAAGGGGTGCTTCATTCTGCAGGGGCAGCAGGCTGTATGACCAGAAACGCTGCCTTTAAGTATTACATAAACATATATTTTAAAATGTTAAAATTTGGGGCTGTTTCTTCAGTGTGCCTTGGTAACCCCAAGTCCTTTCCTAAAAGTAACCTGGCCTCCTCTTCATCTGTGAGAGAGACGGATGCTCCAGATTCCATCTTGATCAAGATGTGGCCCTACACCCTTCTGTAGGTCTTACTCTGTTTCATAAAATGATTCCTTTGGTGACATTGCCCAAGACGGGTTCCCTGATGTGAGAAATCCTGCTGTCACTGAGGAAGTGAGTTACCCTGTCAAGTGACACTCATCCCTCAGAAAAGCTGCTGCCCCACCAACACTTGGTATGGGTAATCTCAACAGTGATCAAGGTATTGTAGGAAATCAGTGAATGATGGCTGACTGTGGTACCACCTGGAAGTCCACAGTGCCATTGATGAGAAAATGTAAATAGTGACCACAATACTAACACCTACAGCTTATCGGGCACTTACTCTATACCAGGCATTGCACAAAGTGACTTAGACACATGACCTTATTTAATCCTGATCTAGACTTTACAAAAATAAAAATTATTATACCTATTTTACAGATGAGAAATTCAACGCTTAGAGGACGTCACTTACTCTACCTAGGTCATGCAGCTGGAAGCGGATGAAGATGGGCATTCATATTTGCAAACCCCTATTCTTGATAAGCCAATAGGCCTTGGGTTCCCACATGTCCTGTCCTGGAAATTTTGCCCCAGTGTGTTGTGAGGGGAGATCTGGGCATCCCCCTAGCTGAGTCTGATCCTTGAAAAGGTTGGCACTAGACACTGTGCAATACATCCTCTACAGGACTTTTCCCCAGGTTTTCTGCTTAGCACAGTTTGTGCCCATTATGTAGGCTTCTCTTATTGAAAGAAGGACATAAAACCAATTATCTTTTCCCAGCAGTGAGAGATGTGGAGATCATGGGGGGAAGGCAGCCGTGAAGGAGCAGGAGGGTGTCCCATTATTCTCCCTTGGAGAGTCTTTTTAAACTTAGTATTTAATCTTATTATTTAAACCAGTCTGACATCAGATTCCTTGCCCACACCCAATAAGGTTAGGATAATAAAATAATATTACTATTGATCCAGCACTTTGCTGTGTTCAGGTATTTGTACATACCTAATCACTCTTAATCTACAGCAGGTCTTTGCAGTAGGTAGAATTAGCACCATTTAACAGGTGAGCAAATGAAGATTCAGAGAGAATGAGTTGCCAAAGACCACTTAGCTATTAAGTAACAGGGCTGGCCCTCAAACCTGGGCTTTCTGACTCCAGAGCCATAGATCTTTCTCAAATTTTTCAGCTGTTTGAAAGACAGTGAGCTACCTGGTGTGATGTGTGAAGTTTCACTGACCCTTTTTACCTGGAACTAAATGGCAGGAAAGCTCCTGCAGCACCCTTCAGCAAGGCACAAGAGGTCTTTGCAGACACTCAGCCAATTCTGTAGTCTCTCAAATGGGAAAACTTGAGACAGAATCAGGGGCCTCGCCTCAGGCTCCTCTGTGAGTCACTGGCAGCTGAGGTTCCCAATCCCTTACTTTTGCCGACATCACTCACATGTGCCTGAGACTAATAACAGGGTAATCTGTGAAGCAAGATGGGTGACTCACCAGGCAAGGGAGGAGAGCTTGCAGGGAAGGACTTGGTAGAAAGAAGCAAAATACTTAATAGCAATTGGAAAGGAAATGCTGACGTGATGGTAATTGGGTTAAAATTTCTTTGCATTGCAACACCATTGCCTAGTTATCCAGCTATTAATTTATATTTTAGGCTTCTAAAGTTAACTAAAAAAAAAAAGAAAAAGTGGGGAAGGGAATTCTACTTTTGATGGCAGAATTATCAATCCTATGTAACTTTCGCCTGGATTTCCTCCCAATCATCTTGGACCCCTTTTCTTTGCATTCCTCTAAGACTTATCTATTCTGTAACTTTGCTTCACATTCTTCTGACTTCAGTCATACCTGTTTTTCTGCAAGTTCTTATCCATGTTACCAGTCTAAGTAAACTTCCTTGGTCATTTATCTCTCTTGGTCCTGAGCTGGGCTGTGGCAATCTCTGTCAAATAATGGCCAGAGCAGAGATGAACTGGCCTAGATAAAGGTGAAGAGGCATCCAGAAGAATTACTTTTTGGTGAATACTGCTTCCTTAAACTGCGTTTTCTGTCTTATCTTTATTACCCCCAGAATCCGAAGTCAGTTTATAGATAGATCTCAAGAGCCTGTGTTGACTAAGGGTGTGCGTTTTTTATTTTCTCTGAAATTGTTAGAATACAGTAGAATTCAATAGTTAGCTGTTTGTGTGTGTAAGAATGTCGTGATGAGTTTTACCTAGGTAACAAACTTGCTTTACTTCAAATCAGCTATTAGCTTTTGTATATGAAACATTTACTTAAAAGAATTAGCCTCTTAAAAAAACATATTAATGTGAAATAAATCATCGTAATAACACCTTTTAGGTGTGTATTGGGAAAACAATAATAAAAAAATTTAAAACACCCAGAATTTTACCGTTTTAGCATATCAATTGTTTTTATGTTTCCTTATAGCTTTTGTATTCACATACACACACAAACACATAAATGTGTATGTATAAAAATAGTATAATATAGGGAGATCATATGCCATCATATGATTATAGTATAGATATAATTTTGAGTTTTGGTTTTCTTTTTTTAACATGTCATAAACATTTTCCATGTTGATAAATTTCATAATTTTTAGCATTAGCTGAATATTATTACATAGAATTAACATTTAAAATGTACTTAAACATTCCAGATTTTAAAAAACCATTATTACTAACAGTGAAGTGTTAGTTATTAATTATAGTTAAAACATTTTTTTTTTTGTCCAGTTTTACATGTAATCCTTTGTAGGCTTGAACATTTTAGTGACTTCTAAAATTTATTATCCAGTTTTCAAAAGGGCGGTATCATTTATGTTGCCTCTTACATTTATATGTAAATGATATATATGACACATTTATATCATAGTTAGCACTGAATATTATTTTTAAATAACTTCTTCTAGTTTAATAGGTGTCAGTTATAGAATTTAGGACCTGAAAGTTCAGTTAGTTCCTCTCTTTAGAAGGGAAATTTGGGGGCCGGCGGTTAAGTACACACGCTCCGCTACTGGCGGCCTGGGTTCGGATCCCAGGCATGCACTGCCGCACCGCTTGTCTGGCCATGCTGAGGTGGCGTCCCACACACAGCAACTAGAAGGATGTGCAACTATGACATACAACTATCTACTGGGGCTTTGGGGAGAAAAAGGGTTAAAAAAAGGAGGAAGATTGGCAATAGATGTTAGCTCAGGGCTGGTCTTCCTCACACACACACAAAAAAGCTGGCAATTAAAAAAAAAAAAGAAGGGAAACATGATATTTAATAGCTTGACTCCAGTATCATTTAACAGGCATGTAATAAAGTGATTTACAAGTATTTACTCGTTTTACCGTTTTAACAACCCCATCAGGGAGCTACAATTATCATCTCTGTTTCGTAGGTAGGGAAACTGATGTGAAGTTAGTTGTCTAAGGGCACATAGCTAGTTAAGTGTCAGAACCCAGCTTTAGACCCAGGCTGTCCGGCTCCAAAGTCCATGTGCTTGACCACTGTGTTATACTGCCTCCCCTAATACCTACTGAGCACTTACTGTTTGTACACCTACTGTATGCCAACTTACAAACGCTGCTGTGAGCAAAACAGGTGTAGTCCCTGCCCTGTGGATCCTGAAGTTGAAAGAGGGAGCCAGACTTTAATCAAATCAACGTACAAATATATAATTACAAATGTGATACCTGTTATGAAGAAAAAGAACAGGGAGAGATGGCAGCATCTAACACGAGTACTTTATTTAGCTGTGAGAGCAATGGGGGAGTAGGGGTCGTGGACAGCCTTGATAAAGATGTTAGAGACACTTAAATTGAGCCTTGTAAGATAAGGAGGAGAGAGTGGGATGGAGATGGTGAAAAGAGCATTCTAGACAGAAGGAACAGTCTATGAACATGCCTCAAGCCTGCAAAGAACTGACTCTTTCGCTTTCAAGGGTCAGAAAGCAAACCCGGCTTGTGGGATCACAAAGTGAGGAGAAAGGTGGCACAAGTGAGCCTGGAAGAACAGACCAGATGCCAATGGCCCAGGGCCGTGCTACAGGCTTCTCAGTGACAGGAGAGTATGCACAGGGAGAGGGTGATGGGGAGCTGCCTCCAAACACGGCTGGAAGACTGGAGTCACTTTGAACAATAGGCCTTTGGCAGAGCCATCCCTAAGTGGGGCTTCGTCTGCACACAACAGCAAACAGTAACTCCGCCTTGTGCTTTTCTAGGAATTAAACTTCACTGGCTCAATATTTAAGTTAGGAAGGGGCTATTTAAGTTAGGAACCTAGATCAAGGCCTATTGTGAAGTTTATTACAGAGCCAAGAGAAACACGGCCTGAAGAGAATAGCACTAGGGTATAGCCCTGGCTTGAAAGAGAACTTGACCCCATACAGATGCCAAGTGCCTAGTTGGCATTTTAGGGGTTTATAAGTTTTGCTGGAAAAATATCCCAATTATGTTTACTAACAATGAAAAAGCATTGCTCTAGTAGAAAGTGATAGCTGGATCATCGGAACATTAACCTAACCTTTAGAATCAGTGGGAGCAAAAGGGCAGAAGCACACTTCTTGAAATATCAAGTCATCGTTTAATCTATAAACTCTACATACAGTACTGAAAGTATACAGTATAAAAATGAGAAGCCTCTCCCTTCTGATTTGAATTTCAGAGGCCTTTCTGACTTGCTCAGAATAGCTTTTGTTAATTAGTGTTAGAGTAAACACATAAAGATGGTTGGACTTTTCCATTAAGGCAGTCTGGGTCCAATCAGGATTGTAGTAATGAAGGATTGGCTAGTAGGAAGAACTCTAAAGAGTGTAGGAATCACAGCTATAGGAGTAGTCACAACTCCTGGGGCTGAGATAGAGCAGCAAGGAAGAGGCCCCCCCAGGGCTGATGTGCAGACCCTGATGGAGAGGGCACAGAGGAGTCACTACAGTACCAGCAGAACTGGCTGGAAACCAGCAGTCTGCAACTTGCTGGAAATCTGCCCTCTAGGGTGCTGGGGACAGCTGTTCATTGGGAAGTGTCTCACTGCAGACTCTGCCACAAAACTCCTAAGGGAGGTGCCAGTAGAATCTGCTGGCTGCTGGGGGCTGCTGGAGCCTTCCCTGGGAGCACACCAGACCCAGGAAGCAAAACCCTTTCCTCTTGCAGTGTCTCTCCATCACCCTCTACTGACAAAGCTTCAGGGCCAGCTGGCAAAGGGAGACAGGTAAAAGGACCAGATCCATTTCACAGAGCAGGCAAAAAGGGTCAATTTGGAGCTGAGAGGCAATAAATTAATAACTGGCACAAGCTCCCTACAAGAAGCCTGGTAGGCGGAGCAAATACTTAGGATGCCCCTCACTAGGCAGAATATTAATGGAAACCCAGGCCCACAATGGACTTATGGAAGAAGTCCATTAACTTTTTTTTATTCAGTTGCAGGAGTTCCTTATGTATTCTAGATACAAGTCCTTTGTATTGCAAATATTTTCTCCCAGTCTGGAGCTTGCCTTTTTATTCTCTTAATGGTATTTTTTGATGAGCAGATGTCTCTAGATTTTATAATCTACTTGGAAGCAATGTAAAGTATAGTTCTTATTTACCTTTTCCTTATTATTCTTCTCTCTGTATTAATTAGAGTTATAGTCTAAGCTGTTATAACAAAAAGATTGCAAAATTCAATGACTTAACGTAAGATAGAAGTTTATTTCTCTTGCATGAAACAGTCCGGATTTGAGTGGACCAGGGCTAATGTGCTAACTGGCTTCAAAGATTGCTCCTGTTCTGTCATCCCCATTTCCAGCTGTCAGGAAGGAAGACAGAGAGAAATCAGGACATGCAGCTTGGTCTTTAGGGAGATTACCCAAATCAATTCCACTCCTGTGTCATTGACCCAGACATAGTCACGCACAGCCACATCTAGCCACAAGGGAGGATGGGAAATGTGGTCTCACATGGCAGGGCGGCCCGGTGCCCAGGTAAAACTTGAAGGTGGGGGTAAGGGGACCTGTAACTAAAAGGCAGAATGAATGGATACTTAGGACATCCTGATACTCATCAATGACATCTTTGAGGCAATCCCATGTTTTTGCTACAAATACTCTGAATTTTTCTTTTTTTAGTCTCTAAGTCTGTTCTGAATTTCTTTGAGGCTTTAAATTGATATAATTCTAAATTTTAGTATGAGAGAATTACTTAAAATTGTTTTTATCTTATTGTAAGTTAATTACTTCTTTACATAAAGTGTAGGGGTTTTTTTTCTTTTTCTCTTCAGTTTTCTTACAGCTATAAGCCCAGGCATTTATAGGCTTTTTATGCATTAACTTAATCATAATAAATACCCTTCAGAGTTAAGTTACTCTATCATTTGCATTGTCTCATCCATTTGAAATGGCATAATTTAAAATGCTTTTAGAATTGAAATTTACAGTTGGCTCAGTCCTTACGGTGTTCACAGGAATCAAGTAGCTGCTAATGTTTTCCTTTGTGTTTTATCTTAAAGGCATAACCAGTTTTTTGGCAGAGTTAATAGAGTTAGTTCCAAAGAAACCCAAACAGACTAAATGTAGATAAACATATTTACCTAACCCCCTGCATTTAAATTTTAAAAATTGTTTTGCAACTAATAAAAATGAAGTTGTTTGTAGATAATTAAATTAGGTATCATTTTTGGCCATAGAAACCCTCCTTGATGGTTCACAAATCCATTCCAGCCTCAATAAACCTTCCATCCATTCATTCAACAAATACTTATTTTGTGTCTGCTATGTGGAGAGCTTTGGGTGTACAATAGTGCACAGGCCGGGCAAGGTCCTTGCTCTTCTGCAGCTGACTTTCTCTTCACCAGAGAACCCTGGTCCCACTGTAATCTAGCTGGTCACCCAGTCTCCAGGGCTCTCACCAGCTCTCACATCCTCCAACCATAACAATACTCAGAGGTTGTGAACATTTTCTATTCTGTAGAGATATTTTCTTGTCACGCTCCTCTATCCCAGAGATATGTTCTGTAGAGTGATCTTCTAAGCTGATGTGGTATATACAGCAGGAATTGGATGGATAATTACCAAAAGCTGTCGAAAGCCTCAGCCTGACTTGGAGTTTTTACCTCAGCAATAGTTCAAGTGCCACATTTTTTAATACTTTACAAAAGTGTCGTTTCAAATAGTGATAAACTTGTGGCCCAGATGGTTTTATTTCTTTACTCCTAAGGTCGAATTTAATGGTGTTCATCTGAGAACATGGCTCAACAGGCTTCCTTCACCCTGTTGGGTTCTGTATACATGAGATCAGAAAATAATGAGTCATAAAAACCTACGTTAGTTAGATTGTCTTCCTGCAAACTACTGGCAGGTGGAATTGAAAATAGAGTTTAAAAATTTCAGTATTAGCAGGTGGGAAAACACAGCTGGGCTATGATGCCACCTCCATTACTGATGCTTCGCCAAATCAAAAAGGAATAACTGCAGGTATTTTTCTTGCAAATATTTCTTATTTTATATTTTTATATATTTTTGTATATGAATTTTAAATATATATAAATATTTTATATATATAAATATATATATTTATTTATTTTATTTTTTTATAATTTTATTTATTTTTTCCCCCAAAGCCCCAGTAGATAGTTATATGCCATAGCTGCACATCCTTCCAGTCGCTGTACGTGGGACGCAGCCTCCGCGTGGCCGGACAAGTGGTGCATTGGTGTGCGCCCGGGATCCGAACCCGGGCCACCAGCAGTGGAGCACGCGCACTTAACCGCTAAGCCACCGGGCCGGCCCAATATTTCTTATTTTAAAAAATAGCTTCAGATTTCTTTTACATTAAAAAAATTGTTGTTTCTTCAGATATTTTTATATAAATAGGAATTTCAGTACTTAGAGAATCTACAAGAGATGAGAAAAAGGGACTTTGACTAGTTGATAAGAAAAAGAGGGACTGGGAATGGCCAAAGAGTGAATAAATGCATTTGCTTCCGAGAGAGAACCAAGCAGAGACTGGAGAGCTGTCAACAGTTGACAATTTTTCAGTTGCCAGAAAGACCTAGAGTTGAGCCAAATGAATAGAGATGAGACATAGGTTGTGAGTTTAATGTGGAAGTCAGTGGGCTTCTCTGCCTGTCCAAAAAGTGACTGAGTCACAGGCAGGTCCCTGAATGACAGATTTGTTGTTGCAAATGCTCAGGTTTTGTTTTTAGGGCAATAATTTGTGAGGTTTTAAAAATGCAAGTATCTCTCCATCTCAATATTTTCTATTTCTCTTTCCATCTGGGTATTGTTTAAATATTCCAATACGTAGACCATCAACACAGCATAAAGGTATTGTTCCACTCACTGTGTAGGTAATGTTTTGACATCTACCCGGCATCTTTTTAAGGCTGTGTCACGGAGGCCAGCAGGCTCTTTTACGTTGTACAACAACAATGACAAAAGCCTTAAGCAGTGACTGTGAGTGCCACTGTCAGACTTGAAATTTTAAGCAGAGCAGGAGAAAAAAATGGGAGAGAAGAAGGAAAAGAGACAAATGAGTGCCTATTGTTGGCAAGATGTGATCAGAGGCTAAACAGAGGGAGAAACTGACAAATGCTGTCTGCCCTTCCTTAGTCATTCAAGGAAATTCCTGCTTCTCCATTTAAACTTTAGAAGAAAATCCTAAGAACAGGCACTTGTGCTAAATTTAAGGTTCAGACAACTGAGTTGGAGCTGTCAGTTTCTCCTAAAGGAGGGTGGGGAAAATGCTAGGTGTATCAGTCAGCATTCTTTGTAGTAGGAAACAGAATCCACCACTTTCTTACTATCTTAAACAAAAGACTGTATTGGAAGTGACTCACAGCACCAGAGGAAGGGTGGTGGACTAGACCTGGATCACCATAGAAACCAAGAAACCAAGGTTTCAGGAAGACCGTCTGAGAGCTGAGAGACGATGACAACTATTTTTTCAGCAGCAGCAGCAGCCACCACCTAGGCAGGAGGCCATCTGCTGCTGCTGGATATCACTGTCTGCTCCAGACTCAAAGTCCTGAGAAGAGCATCCAATTGGCGAAGCCTGGGCTGCCCCAGGCTGACCACCAGCAGATGGAAAATTGTCCACCTTGACTTTCACAGTGGGAAAGGCATTGACCAACTCCACACACAGTGGTGATTTCTCCTGCTACTCTGAGGGCTGGAATGCTGGGCTATCTCCAAAATGGCACATCCAGTACACTAGGGTCAGGGAAAGGTGACTATGAAGGATGCCAGAGGTCCTGGCACAGGCTTGTGGCCTTAGGAGCAGCTATTGGGAGGCTAAGGGAGTGTGACCTATTTCTTGCTAATAGACTGAAGTGGCAGAGAGGATTAGAGGAGAGGGCCCGTCCCAGTTTTCTTAACCTCGTTTCTCTCTCTGCTTAGCCTCTACTCTCATCTTGAGAGAAAATAAAGGGATGGTAGAGAGGCTGGCTGGAGGGATAGCCTGGATTGTCAAGCCCACTGCCCAGAGCTAAAATGTGGGCTTGTGGATGTCTACTGAACACCCTAATGCTCAAGGGCTGTCATCTGGGAGAGCCACTTCCACTTCAGGGGAGTTAGTCTGTTTTTGCATTTTAAAGCATGCTATTCTTTTTTCTCCAGAAAGTCATGAACTTTGAAATCATGCTGAAGTCTGAATCTGGATATATTCTTTCCTTTATTTATTTATTTATCTGGGTTCGTGGGCACAAGCTTGACTTAGGTGAATTTGGGAGGTAAAACTTAAGCCCCGTAAATGAAATAATAGGGAGCTTTAGCATGAAGTTCAGGATGAGTCATGGATTAAAAGGTATAAAGGTTAAAAGGGGATGAAGCTGAGAAGGAGGTTTTGTAACTCTTTTTTTTTGAGATATAATTCACATACCATACATTTCACCCATTTAAAGTGTGCAATTCAATGTTTTTTAGTAAATTCACAGTTATGCAACCACACCACATTCAATTTTTGAACATTTTCATCACCCCAAAAAGAAACTCTATACCCATTGGCAGTCGCTACCTGTTTCCCTCAACACCCACCTTGTAAACCCTGAGGCACTACTAACCTAACTTCTGTCTCCGTAGATTTGCCTATTCTGGATGTTTTGCGTAAATGGAATCATACAATCTGTGGCCTTTTGTGTCTGACTTCTTTTACTTAGCATGTTTTCAAGAGCCATCCATGTTGTAGCATGAATCCTTTCAATTCTCGAGTATATACCTGGGAGTAGAATTGCTGGGTCATATGGTAACCCTATGTTTAACGTTTCAAGGAACTGCCAGACTTTTCTACAGCAGCTGTATCATTTTACTTTCCCACCAGCAGTGTATGAGGGTTCCATTTTCTCCACATCCTGCCAACACTTGTTACCTTTTGATTATAGCCATCCTAGTGGGTGTGAACGGTATCTCTGGTGTGGTTTTGATTTGCATTTCCCTCATGCTAATGATGTTGAGCATTTTTTCACAGACACTTATTGGCCATTTGTATATCTTCTTTGGTGAGATATAGATTCAGATCATTTGCCCGTTTTTAAATTGGGTTATTTGTCCTTTTATTATTGAGCCAATAAAGTAATGAACATGCTGAGGCAAACTTCTAGGAAAAAATATGTTTGCCCTTGTAGGCATGTCTCGTTCTGATGCAGTGAGGGACAAGGCCTGGTACAAGGTTTGTCCATGACAGAGACTCCCAGGACCTAGGTTGGTTTCTACGATCTGTAGGAAGTTTGAATTTTAGCTGGAGTTTGACTCAGACTTGTGCCTGCTCTTGTTCTGAGCCATAACTGTGCACTGCAAAGCAGATTTCCTCTCTCAGTTTCCTCTTTTGGTCAGTTATGTCAGATGGCCCAGGCAACCAAGCTTGAATCCTTGGTTCCCTTACCAGAGCCTGTTAATTCTTCCTTCCTAACAACTCTTCAGTTCTCACTGCCTCCTCTGGCATCCAGACCCACATCAGTCCTGACTCAGTTGTAAGCTCCCTGAAGTCTGGGGTCATCCCTTTCCCTTCTGTAGCCCCAAAGCCTGATAGACGGGAACTATTCACTAAATCTTTCTTCATTGTCTTTGCTCCACCATATTTGCACAACTTTGCAACTGTATTAACAGGACTTACCCTCCCCCAGGGTAGAAATTATAGTAAAATGATTAATACATGAACAAGAAGGCAACCTTTTGCCTTCTCCACACAGGCCCGAGTTAGTGCCACTTTGGATGAGCATGTCTCTGAGCAGCAGATGGGAGATGAAACGATGTAAGGAATTATCTCACCAAGATTCAGTTATTGGTTTTGGTGGGGATCTTTCTGAAGGATACTGGTGTCCGCACTCTGAATTCTTCCTTGTCTGAAGTTGGAAATCTGTAGCATGAGTACTCCACTCTCTAATCCTTACCTCTGACTGAGTCTTCCTGTTCTCTCGGGTCCTTAGTCTCACTCCCACCACACTTGTTCTTTGACCTTGGCTCCCTTGAGTTTCCTGGGGTTTTTTCTCCCAGTGTCAGTTCTCTCTTGGCCTTCCTTTTTTCTCTCTCCCCAGTTTTGGTCTCATGACTAATCTCGTGAAGGACATTGTTATCAGCATATTCAGTTCCCTGATCCCACTGTTCTAGTGCAAACCTTCCTACTTCTCACTGCATCTCTTACTTTAAGCTCCTAATTGCTCTCCAGTCTTTCTGTCTCCTGAAATATGCTCCATACCACTGCCAATAGAGCGGCTATATATGTGCCTGGCAAGGAGGCTTGTAGGGGTTGAAATCCAGCCCTCTTTCCACTGGGTAGAAAGGCTATGTCTGCCCAGAGGGGACATCATCCTCTAATCGGCACACAGACAATAATGGGTTCACAGGGGACCTGGCTGCCAAAGTGACCTTTCTAAAATATCTGACCATGTTATTCCTCTGCATAATACTCTTCAGTGGGCTCCGTTAGCTAAAGTCCAAGCTCCTTAGCATGGATTGCAGACCCTCTATGACCAAGTCCTACCTGTCTCACCAGCCTTTTGGTGAGAGTGACTATTTCACTTTATTTATTGCCCAAACAGGAACACTTCTGAAAGAAAGGAGGCATAATATTATAATAATCGTTATAATAATTATGCCAGGACAATAAACGGATACTGTCTGGGCACCCATGTGTAACCCACCATCCCACACCTTGGATTCCTATGCTGTAGTAATACCAAACTGCTGATAGTGTTCCACAGGCACCATGTCGTTTACAAATCAAGTGGTTTTGATAAGTTATTTTGAACACCTTGTAAATCTGAGGACATTTTGACTCCTTTCTCTGATTGACTGTTAAAAGATGAAATCAAAATGTCCACAAGGTCAAAATGTCAAGATTAAAATGGTCACAGCCTACACAATGAGATTAGAACATCTGATTCTGTGCTCTTCTACTTTTCTGGTTACTGAATCATAGTCCTTTCTCTCCTTAAAACGTCTGTTCCCTCCTCCCCATTTTCCTGACTTTCTCTGGTTTATTTCCTCTTATTATTCAAGACATATCAAGGATCACCTGTTCCAGTTATCTTTCCCTGACACTTCCTGGCTGGGCTCAGTTCCCATCATCTTGTTCTCACAGCACCCTGTATATACTTTTTTACTGTACCTAAAAAATAGTGTGTCAAAGTTGTCTATTCAGGCCTGCCTTGCCCACAAGACTATAAGGTCCTCAAGGCAAAAATGCTGTCTTTTTAATCTTTGTATCCTCAATGCCTAGCACAGTGCTTGACAAACAATAGAATCTCAAATATTTATTGACATGGACTAATTTGAACTCCTTATTGTAATATGAAGTTAAATGTGCTTGTTCTTTATCTCCTAGAGAAGTTCTTAGAATACTAGTGAAGATTTATACATACTTGGAGCTTTCATGAGGTTGACCTTTGGCATGTTGAAGTTGTAGAGATTATTGTTAAATTATTTTTTATATCACAGAATCATACAAGAGGAAAAGACATACCCATAATATTAATATGTGAACTGTGAAAGTGTGAACAGTGGTGTGTGAAACTTCAGTTTGCCATGCCACAGCCAAAATTGTTCTGAGAGTATTGGCAGAGTAATTCTTGTTTAATGCAATGAAGAGTCATGAAACCCATTAAATAATAGTGTTCTGTCCTTGCCTTCTTTTCAGAACTCTCTGGTTTAGGTATTTTGAGTAAAGGTGTTCAGTGTTATCTCAATTTTAGTATTTGTTTTACAGGCCTAATGTATTCTTTTTCCATCTCTCTAGAATGTTTCAGACATTTAAAGAATGGTTTTGGTTGGAAAGATTCTGGCTTCCTCCAACAATAAAATGGTCAGATCTTGAAGATCACGATGGACTCGTCTTTGCAAAACCCTCTCATTTATATATGACAATTCCATATGCTTTTGGCTTGCTGATTATTAGACATTTCTTTGAAAAGTAAGTAGCGTTTGTGTGTCTTTCCTTCCCATTCCCCTTCTTTGCCCCAAGTCTAGAATAATAGAATCTTGGTAAGATTCTTAAAGAATCTATTGTTCAGAGGTTGCCACTAATGGGCTACAGATTCTTGAGGGAATTCATGAAATCAAATGCACACCAAATGTTATCTAGAAGCTGAACAAGTAAAAATTAGAAACACGATCTCCTCAACTGCTTTAGTTTTATAGTGAAGAAAATTGAGATCAAGAGAGGTTAAGATCACAGAGCTTATTAGTGTCAATGACAGTGCAGGAATCTAGTTCGTCTTTCATATACCATCCTGTCTGACAAAGGATATGCATTTCCATAAAAGCAGCGTTAGAAGAGTCTATGACCAGGAGATGCGTTATCATTTTAGAATGCCTATAAAATAGCAAAAATGCCTCATTAAAGTCCAAACTTAATATTGCTTTATAGCATAGTTTATTTTAAAGGTTTATTGAAAGTTTTAATAGCAGCGTTTCATTCCAAAGTATAAAGAACTCAAAGAAAAAAAATCAATTTGCTTTCTCAGAAAAAGTAAACTTCTTTTCTTTTTCTTAATTTAATTTAAATAGATATTATTTCCAACCTTTTTATTGAAACTGTACTAGTGTTATGATAACAGGAGATAAATGTTCATCTATAATCACTGTAGTTGCCTCTATTTCAAAAAACTGTTATTAGCACATTAATTTTTTTGGAGCAAAAAAAATATTCAAATGTCACGGGTTGGAAAAACTTAAGACAAAATCTGATAGAGATCATTTTGTCCAAGACTAACTGTAATGCAGATCATATGTATATAACCATTTGCAGGGTGCTTATCTCAAGAGTTAGTTTGACCAGCTCTGTTTCATGGACTCTCCCAAAGGTTTTTGTACAAATAACAACTTTACTGGGGCCAACAATGTGCTATTGCTATTGGAAGGAAGAGAAAACCCCTGGACACCACTAAACCATAGCTGAGAACACTTGAAAATGTTCTTCTTTTTTGACAGTTAATTCTACTTTTTACTCGCACGTTTGAATTTGTCAAAGAATGTATAAATAAAGTAGAATTTTGTGCCACTGCAATTCCAAATTAGCAAATTACTCTTTACTATCCTGAAATACCTGCTTTTCTTGCATAGTGTCTGGTGATCTTTGAATTTGGCAGCCCGGTCCTCTACTTATTTGCTTTGCAAATTTCCTACTTTTTGGTGGACAGCTCCATTTTTTACATTTTGATCAAGACAGTGAACTAGAAAATTCTTTTGGTTGCTAAAACAGCACAGCTGTGGAGGACAACCTTGTTATGTCTTGGTCTTGGCCGTGCCAATAACAATCAGGAAGAACTCTAATCCTCCTTTAATTCTTAGGACCATTCTTGCTGCTTCTCAAGGGATTAAGTATAGTCTAGATCATCTTTCCTATCTCCTTATAACTTTAACTCCCAATAACCCAGTCTTAGCTTTTTCCATTCTATGACTTGACAGAAAGCTATGTGTTGCTCCACTAGTCTCATATCACTTTTAATGCAATAGAAGGAAGGAAAATTTAACATGGAAGAGAAATCATGCTTTTTGAAATATGTTTATATTTTTCCCAGGGATTCTATATCATTTGCATTAGATTAAACCACTTATACATAAAATATTATTTATACCTTGAATTTTAATAAGAACTTAGAGTTTAAGAGATATATAAAATCACAAGTGGTATGATCTCAGTTGAGAAAATGAGAGGTAAAAAATTAAAAAAAATAAAAAATAAATAAAAATAAAAAAAAGAAAATGAGAGGTAAGTGACCTGGCCAAGGTCACACAGTTAGTATGTAAAGGGTAGATCTGGGACTTGAACCCATGTGTTATGATACTAGGTTCAGGATTGTTGATTTTTTATTTTCCCTTATACCAGTACCTTTTGGACTTTTACAGTGAAATACTCCTGAGGGCAAAAAAGAGTAAATTAATATCTCTTGGGAATACAGAAGATATAGCCTAAAGAGATAATAGCAAATGTGAAAATTTCTGAACTATCTTAAAAATTCATGTAAATTTGACACTGTGTTTCAGTATATCCTATGATATATTTATCACAAGAAAGCTTCCTTATTTTGTCCTAGCCTGTGTTTATGTTACACCTTCTCATTCTATGAAGTGACCAGGAGTTGTGATTTTACTGGCTCATTTTTATCCTTTACTGCTAGCCAGGAGGCATTTAAGATCAGGAAGTAATGTCTCTTCCTAGAAAAGCAAGAGTAGAGAGATAGAATTGATAAAGAACAAACAAGTACATCATTTGAAAGTGACTGACATTTGCTTTGTATTTAGGATTTCCTTTCCGTACAAGTTTTAGTTTGTGGCTTATATTTTGATGTTTTTTTGTTTTTTTTTTTTTTTTGGTTTAGAATAGCAGTTTCTAACTAGTTTATCCAGACTGTTCTAAGCTTTGTTTTATGTGTCTGAAGTGTGATTTAAAGGGGATCTAAGCTACTCAAATGTAAATACTTGTGGAATAAACACATTATCTTGGAGTAAATTATGGTCCCAGAAGAGTCCAAGGCAGAGGTGGAGTTGGTAAAATCAGAAGGTAATCTTTTTTCTTTTACTTACCTGTACAACGAATGGATTCCCCACCTCTACCCAACATAAGGGCTTGATGAGATAGTATGTCCATCGTTCTTTAAATAAAGGTAGGTGTAGCAATTTACAGGAGTTGAAAAAGGATTGTTACTAACTGTCCTCAATTGAAGCAGTCTCAAAATATGCACATTAAACTTAAGTGTTATCTGAGACTTCATTGCTCAGATATTTTGTTCTCTCGTATAAAACTCTCTGAATGAACTCTGCTCAAAGAGCTTTTGAATCCTTAGGAACTGGGAATCAATCTTATGCCAGTAGGCTACTGTTTCTATTTAGGAGAGGTATTTAAACTTCACATACTTAATATCTGCCTAGGTCTGCCTTCCCTTTATTCTATGAAAGAATATTAAAATGGGGTGGGGGGGCCAGTCTGCGATTGCTGGCTTTTGGCTCATGGGTAACTGACATAGTGCTAGATGAAGAGGGGGCTGTCCGGGGGTCTGAATGGGGACTTCCAAAGGCTCAGTTCTGCAATAGTGGGAAACCTAACAGACTCATTCCCTGGTAATTAACCTAACTTTGAACCATTTACATGGGAGCAGAAGTTCACATTCTTTTTTCTTCCTCTTGGACTTTTTTTTTTTTCCTAGTCCATATCAATAAAATGAAAGTTCAAGCGAGTTAATCCCTAAGGTCCTTCTAGAGCTAAGACCTGTCATTTCCCTTCTCTTTTCAGTTCAGTTTATCAAATATTTATTGTGCTTCTTTCTTTTCTCCTTTTTCAAAATAGTTTTTAAATTAAGAACCTATTCATATTTATTTACACTTACATTAGATGAAGTGATTGATTTTCTAGATTTATTTGAAAAGTAAGGATAATGTTGAGTAGAAAACTGTACTTATATACTTCCTCTGTTCTATTGAAAATGTTATTTCTGTCCGTGAAGCCTGGACATGTTAACAAACAGGACCATATTTCTCTTTCTTGTTTAAATTAATGATTTTAATATAGATGTATTCCTCATATCAGCAAGTGTGCTATGGATATGTATATTTACCCACTGTATATACATATCCATATACTTATACCTCACATGACCCTCTAGACGGGAATGTTATACGTCATTTGGCTTTGCGATTTGTTATATTCCCTTACTGCATAAATCTTCTTTAGCTCAATTCTGCTTTGCTTTTTTATTTTTCCTAATTTCTAACATTTGAGAGATAGCGTTGAATGAATATGATTGAGAATGCTTTCATATTAAATCATTTTGTATTTGTGTTATTCTACTAGTAAAAACGATGATTGTTTTCTCCAATAAAAATTTTCAACTAGTAGGTTGGATAAGTGAACCAATTCCATTATTTATCTAAAACCCTGTCAAGTATGTTTTTTCAGACTCTGTTAGTTTTAAGGACATCTTAGTTTTGTTTTATTTGGACATTTTTTGCAAAGGGGGAATTAATTAATCATAATCCTCAAATCATAGCATGCTGTCTTTAATCTATGTAAGACCTCTTTTGATTGATTGAGTTGAATTAACTTTTTCACTGATTACCATTTATCCCCATTTCCTAGTCCCACTCCCTCCCTGCTGGGTTCTAATGTATTTGATGGCTTGTTTATATGACCCAGTAAAATATGTGCATAACCATAAAGTGCATGTATTTTTAGTTGACATAAATGATATGATGATAAGACCTTATTTTGTTTCTTTTTTTTCTCAAACACAATGTTATGTTTTATGATCTATCTACATTGCTCTGTGTACATCTGGCACATAATTAGTTTGTTTTTGTATGTCTCTGAAATGTATGGGCCACTTCCAGGAGAACTTAGTCCATCTGGAAGTTTGATAGGCTTATACATTTTGTCAAATTATCTTAGGAAAATTTTTTTTCAACTCCCATGGTTAAAAAAGAATTAAGGGACTAAATGATCATTCATAACTAAAATTTTCAGCATTTAATTAAACACAGAAACTTCTAAGTAAGTACTAGAAGAGACTGACCTGGCAGAAGATAGAACCTTTATTAGAACTAAAGGAAGAATAGGGATGTATCATTATTTTAGAAAATCAGCATCATCGAGATATGATTTACATACGAAATTCATCCAAAATTTGATGTATTTTGACAAATGTATACAGTCATGTAATATCACCTCAGTCATGATATAGAAGATTTCCATCAGCTGAAAAACTCCTCTGTACTCCCTTCAGTTAATCCCCTCTCTACCTACTAGCTCCTGGCAATCACTTATATGCTTTTTCCGTATAATTTGCCTTTTCTAGGATTGCCTATAAATGGAATCGTATAGATTGTAGTCTTTTGTGTCTAACTTTTTTCACTTGGCATAACGCTTTTGAGATTTTTTCCATGTTGTAATGTTTATCACTGATTCCTTGTCATTGCTGAGTAGTCTTTCAATATATTCAATATATACCACAATTTATTTATCCTTTAACTAGTTGATGGAAATTTAGGTTGTTTACAGCTTTTGGCTTTTATGAGTAAAGCTGCTATGAACATTTGAGTACAAGAATTTGTGTGGGGGGCCAGCATACTGGTTAAGTGCACGTGCTCCGCTGCTGGCGGCCCGGGTTCGGATCCCGGGTGCGCACCGATGCACCACTTGTTAGGCCATGCTGTGGTGTGTCCCACATAAAATGGAGGAAGATGAGCATGGATGTTAGCCCAGGACCAGTCTTCCTCAGCAAAAAGAGGAGGATTGGCATGGATGTTAGCTCAGGGCTGACCTTCCTCACAAAAAAAAAAAAAAAAAAAGAATTTGTGTGGGTATATGCTTTTATTTCTCTTGGTAAATTGCTAAAATGTTTGCTCTTCAGAAGACATTGTTAATGTATGTATATCCATACAATGGATTATTATTCAGCAATAAAAAGGAATGAGCTCTAAATGCATCCAAATACATGGATGGATCTCAAAAACATTAGGCTCAGTGAAAGAAGTCAGACACAAGCAACCACATGTTGTATGATTCCATTATATTAAATATCCAGAAAAGGCAAAGCTATAAAGACAGAAAATAGATTAGTGATTGCCTGGGGCAGGGATGAAAGGAAAGAGGAATTAACAGTAAATATTCATGAGGGATCATAGTGGAATGATGAAAATGTTCTGAAGCTGATTCATTGTGATGATTGTACAACTTGGTAAATTTACTAAAAAAATCACTGAATAATATCCTTGAAAAGGATGAATTATATGTTATCAAAAAGTGCCTTAATAGTTATTTTTAAAAGATGTAAATAAAAGGAAAAGAAAAGCCACAGGCTGGGAGAAAATATATGCAAAACATATATCTGAAGAGAGACAAACTGAGAATATATAAAGAACTCTTATAGCTCAATAAGAAAGAAATGACTTGATTTTAAAAATGGGCAAAATATTTGAGCAGGTACTTCACCAAAGAAGATATGCAAATGGCATGTAAACACATGAAAAGATGTTCAACATCATTAGTCATTAGCAAAATGCAAAATAAAACAACTACACACTGGAGGTTAACAAAATGTTAGAGTAAGGATTCTGAAAATTCTCTCCTCCATATAAGCAATCAGAAAACTAGCAAAAATTGTCAAAATCAATTTTTCAGAATTCAGAATTAACAAAAGACATACAGCAATCCAGGAACTGTTATTTGAGAAAAACAGCTGACTCTTAGAAAGAACAGCAAACTTTGTGGCATTTTAACTTGCCCTATTCCTGTCCTGCCCTTTCCACCTCTGTGACAGCCTTGAAAAACCACAGCCTTCAGTTTCAGTGGAAACCAGCAGCCTAACAGCAATTGAAGGAAGCAGAACAGAATTGGAGCTCCTTCAAAGCATCATTATCAGAGAACTGTCATTATCTGACCTGTCTGGTGGTTCCCTGGAAGACACTATTCACAGAGCTGTCTTTATTTGACCTGACTCAGAACTCCACAATGAGAAAAACATTTTCCCTGGGAGTGTTTGTCTGAAACAACTAGAGAAAATTGATTAACTTTGAAACTGCCTGGAGTGGTGGATAACAATTGGAGCAAAAAATAGATTAACCAAAAAGCTTAAAAGGAAAAGGTGGGAAATGAGATGTCCATAGCGGGCTGTGAAAAGCTCTGACATACTGTTGGAAATCAGAGGGCCACTTGAATTTGTAGAGCTTTGAGTGTGCCCAGGGCTATTAACATGCTCTAATCATTAGGTGACCACTAAGCTAACCTAATAGAGATGTCAGTGTCCTCACGTGAGAAAGAATATAGACTTTACAGATTAGCTCAAAAAAGTAACTAAACAAATGGACAACAACAACAAAAAGCAAAAACAACAGACTCTGAGAAGGGGGATAATCTGATTTCCAGAGTTGCCACATTATATTATTTAACGTGCCCAATTTTCAACAAAAAATTATAAGACTTGAAAGAAACAAGTATGACCCATACACAGGAAGAAACAGCAATCAATAGAAAATGTCCCTTACAAAGCCTAGATGTTGGACTTATTAGACAAAGACTTTAAATCAGCTATTTTAAATATGTTCAAAGAACTAGAGAAAACCATGCTTAAGAACTAAAGGAAAGAATGAGAACGATGTCTCACCAAGTCAAGAATATCAGTAAAGAGATAGAAATAATAAATTATAAAAAGAAACGAAATAGAAATTTGGAAGTTGAAAAGTACAATAACTCATATGAAAAATTCACTAGAGGGGATCAACAGCATATTTGAGCAGGCAGGAGAAAGAGTCAGCAGTCTGAGGAAGAGGAAAAAAAAAAAAAGAATGAAGAAAAATGAGGAGCCTCAGAGACCTGTGGGACACCATTAAGAATAGCAATATATGCATAATGGGAGTTCCAGAAGATGAGAAAGTGAACAGACTAGAAAATTTTGGAAGAAATAAATGGCCAAAAATTTCCCAAAATTTGATGAAAAATGTTAATCTACACATCCAAGAAACTAAACAAACTCCAAATAGGGTAAACTTAAAGAGATCCACATCTAGATATATCACAAACAAACTATCAAAAGACAAAGACGAAGAGAGAATCTTGAAAGCAGCAAGAGAGGAGCATCTCATCACATACAAGTGATCCTCAATAAGATTGAGAGTTGATTTCTTAACGGCAACCACAAAGGTAAAACGCCAAAAGGAAGACATATAAAAAGTGCTGAAAGAAAAAAACTGTTAACCAAGCAAAACTACCCTTTAAAATGAAAGAGAAATTAAGACATTCCTAGATAAACAAAAACTGGGCAAATTTGTTGCTAGCAGACCCATCCTACAAAAAATACTAAAGGAAGTCCTTCAGACTTAAATTAGAGGATACAAGACAGTAACTTGAATCCACATGAAGAAATAAAGAGCACCAGTAAAGGTGCCTACATAAGAAATAAAAAGAAGTATAAATGAATTTTTTGTTTGTAGCAGATTTTTCTCCTATCTGATTTAAAAGACACCTGCATAAAACAATAATCATATATTTGTGTTGATGAGAACACAATTTATAAATATATAATATATGACAATAACAGCACAGAGGGGGGAGGTAATGGAGTTTTTGTATATTCCTGAAATAATTTTGTTATGATTCTGAACTAGGATGTTATAAATTAACATGTTAATTATAATCCCTAGGTTAACCACTGAAAAAAATAACTTAAAAATAGTAAAAAAAAAAAAAAAAAGAGAATTAAAAGGTACACTAGAAAATATTTAACACAAAAAAAGATAGTAATGGAAGACTAGAGAAACAAAAGACATAAGAAATATAGAAAACAAATGGCAAAATGGCAGACATAAATTCTGTCTTATCAGTAATTAAATGTAATTTACGTTAAATGTAAATAGATTAAATACTCCAACTAAAAGGCATAAATAGGAGGAATGGATAGAAATACATGATCCAACTATATACTTTCTATAAGAGTCACACTTTAGATTCAAAGACATATATAAGTTGAAAGTAAAAGGATGGAGAAAGATATACCATGCAAATAGTAACCAAAAGAGAGCTGGAACGGCTGTACTAACATTAGACTTTAATAGACTTTAAAATTGTTACTAGAGACAAAGGACATTTTATAATATAAAAGAGTAAATCTACTGGGGCTGGCCCTGTGGCGTAGCAGTTAAGTGTGCGCACCCCGCTGGTGGCGGCCTGAGTTCAGATCCCGGGTTCATACCGATGCATCGCTTGTCAGGCCATGCTGTGGCGGCGTCCCATATAAAGTGGAGGAAGATAGGCACAGATGTTAGCCCAGGGCCAGTCTTCCTCAGCAAAAAGAGGAGGATTGGCATGGATGTTAGCTCAGGGCTGATCTTCCTCACACACACACAAAAAATACTAAATCTATCAAGAAGAGATAACAATTGTAAACATATATGTGCCTAACAAACAACAGAGTCCCAAAATACAAGAAGCAAAAATTGACAGAATTGAAGGGAGAAATAGATAACTCAACAATAATAGTTGTAGACTTCAATACTCCACTTTCAATAGTGGATAGAACAACTAGGCAGAAGATTAACAAGGAAATAGAAGACTTGATCAACACTATAAACCAACTAGACCTAACAGACATCTATAGAACACACTACCCACTAACAGCAGAATACACATGCTTCTCATGTGCACAAGGAACATTCTCCAGAAGAAACCATATGTTAGGCCATAAAACAAGTCTCAATAAATGTAAAAATATTGAAATCATACAAAGTATGTTTTTCAAGCACAATGAAATGAAATTAGAAGTCATTAATAGAAGGAAATTGGGAAATTAGCAAATATATAGAAATTAAATAGCATACTTTTAAATACCAGTAGGTCAGAGGAGAAATCACAAGGTAAATTAGAAAATACTTTGAGATGAATGAAAAAGAAAGCACCATACCAAAACTTATGAGATGCATCAAAAACAGTGCTTAGAAGGAAATTTATAGCTGTAAACTCTATTTTAAAAAAGAAGAAAGATCTCAAATCAATAATCTAACCTTGTGTCTTAAGAAACTAGAAAGAGAAGAGCGAACTAAACTCATAACAAGCAGACGGTAGGAAATAGTAAAAATTAGAGTGGAAAATCAATGAAAACCACTACACACCTAGTAGAATTGCTGAACGTAAAAAGAGTGGCAGTACCAAGTGTTGTCAGGGATATGGATTAACTGGGACTCTAGCACAATATTGGTGGGAATGCAAACTGTTAGAGCCACTTTGGAAAACAATTTGCCAGTTTCTTATAAAGTTAAATGTATACTTGATATACTACCCATCAATCCCATTCCTAGATATCTGTTTCCCAAAGAGTCATGCCATTTTTTTTGTAAGTTAGAACTTCAAATAGGAACATAGTAATTTCTTTAAGGTAATATCACCAAGTAAAACTTAATAACAAAACTGTTGTTTATTTTAATCCCTGGGAGTCTTAAAAATGAAACTCTAAGTAGAATGGCTTCTCCCAATTTCTTGATCCTGTGTATAAATATATTTGGATTTACATAAAATGGATTTTAGAACTGTGAAAGTAGTTTATTTTTTTAAGTTAGTGCTTGTATAAAAGGTTTCAAAATTTGCTTTCCTTGAACTTCTGCAAGGCAGATGTTGGCTGTTGGTAGCACAATGACAACATGAACCAATGACTGATCTTTCATTTGGAATCTAAACTTACAGCTTGAGTTTTCTGGTGTCATTGTGGATTCATTCTCAGATTTTGAACTTTCTTTCTTTCATATTTTTGTAGGTTTATTGCTCTACCTCTAGCAAAAACACTTGGCATTAAAGAGAAAGTTCGAAAGATTATACCAAATACCATCTTAGAGAATTTTTTCAAACATTCCGCAAGGCAACCATCTCAAGTAAGTACAAATTCTTTGTTTTTGGATTTAAAAACCTCCTTTCTTAATGTTTCAGTCATCTATGGCTTAGCTTATCTGTCAAGATATCTGTTCCAGTTGACTGGCAAATGATTTGACTCATTTTTTTTTCTCTATAGACAGGTTATACAGTGTTCCAAGCGTAATATAAAATAACAAATATTATAATGTAAAATAACAAATGTTAATAGTTGAACTATTGCATTCAACTATAGTATTGAACACTAACAATCAATGCCATAAGTTGGGTATAAAGATCAAAATTTAACTTTTAATGATAGGATATATACAAAGTATACTAATCTCAAAAGATCATTGGTAAGGCAGAGTAGCCCATATCTGACACTGCTGATGATTCTGTCCCCATCAATATACATTACACACATTATGAAAGTGTCCATTGGGGTGACTTTCATGAATAGAGCACTTTATTTTATCCAAGGCCTCAACACACTCAGAAGTATGCTATGCTCCTGCCCACTCCCCAGAAATAGAATTTCTAGGAGAGTCAGAAGTGTATTCACAATACAAGATGTACTTTATGAAATGTAGTACACTGCATGTTTACATTCCATAGAAAAATGTTTTAACCTAATAGTTGTAAAAAAAAAAAATAGTTTCTAGACAGGTCTAGTTTCATTATACCTCCATAGTTAAAATGAGAGATGACGTAAAAAACTTCTCCAAAAGTGGCATACCCTCTATGATGAATACAGACAGCTATCACCAGTAATTTTAAAAGTCAGGAGTATATACTACCACAGTTTTAGGATAGATAGATTTTTAAAGTCCTGAACTTTATTTGCTGGATTCAGTTGTTTCTACCATGACCATTACTATCGTTGGTCTGGTGGGCTCTCTGCACAAAGGAGGCACGTTGAGATTTGACCACGTAGCGCGAGGCATCACGTCCACAATTGTTCATGGCTAACCTGCACTGTCTTTTAATTTGTTCTGCCCTCAGCTTCTGTATTTGACTTCTTTTTTTTTTTCTAAAATGAGGACAGTCTGACAAGCCATTGCTACATGTTCTTTATTTCCATATGCTCTAACAGTCTGCTGTTGTTCATCTAAATACTTTTATTACCACTGAGCATCATTTTACATTTTTCAAAAGGGAAATTATTCAGCTGTGTTTATGAAAAATTAGGACTCTTTCAGAGAGTCCTTATTATCCTTCTCTGTTTGTATTTGAGAATAACTAACTTTGGTAATATCTTGTATAAAACATAAAAAACAGTGCTATGCTATCAGTTACTTGCTATGCTTGCTGTAGCAAAAGCTTCCAGTCAGCTTTTTAGGATATTTAAAATTATGTAGAAAATTTGTCCTGATCAAGTTTCTCTGCTATAGAGAGAAAATAGCCATGTGACAAAGAAAAACTAATAAAAGCTGAAAGAGATTTAGAAATTAGGTAATCTTTCCTCTTCATGATTGAGATGAGGAAAGTAAGACCTAATAAGAGGAAATGAGCTGTCCAAGGTCATGAGGCTAAGAAGTGCTGAATCCAAAGCTGGAACCTGGCCCATGGCTCCCTGTCCAGTGCTGTTTCTACTATGCCCAAGTGATTTCTTTATCTGTGAACAAAATGTTAACACTGTATTTCAAAGGCTGGAGCTGTGTTTGTATTAATTGTTCTAACTCAGTTGACAAGAGTATGGCTTAATGTAGATATAATTTGGACATTTACATCAGGTAAAAGAAGAAATGTTATACATCAACCCCAAAGTATTAGAAAGCTTTATCTCCTAAACCAAGAAGATGAAGGAAAATAATTAAGATTCCTAATTTATATTGCTTGTGGATTACAAAATTGAGGCAGTGTTTGCATAGCAGATCAAGATAACAAGTTGGCCAGTAAAATGCCCATAAATTAAAAGTACTAAAACTTAGGAAGATAGAATATTATAGAGGAAGGCAAAGTACATGACTTCATAGTGATTTCA
The DNA here is from genome assembly GCF_020826845.1 of Diceros bicornis minor. Taxonomy (NCBI): domain Eukaryota; kingdom Metazoa; phylum Chordata; class Mammalia; order Perissodactyla; family Rhinocerotidae; genus Diceros; species Diceros bicornis. The sequence goes on from NC_080744.1 coordinate 81,074,088, forward strand.
GATGTGGAAACAAAATAATCTCACAATACCTCCACACATTAACACACACATTATGGGTTCTGTTCCCATAACATTTTGCACAATTTTCTATGCATTGTAGGTGTTCAGTAAATACTGTTTCATGTATTAATAAGAAAATACTTCTAAAGACTTGTTTGCAAGAGGATTTCTATCCCAATAATATTGTAGTGTACAAGGCCAGGTTTGCCAAGACTGACTTTCACCCAGATTCATCTGTGCTCCAAAACAGAAAAGAAAAAAGCTTCAAATCATGTTCGATTGCTATCTTCCAGATGCATTTTTAAAGCAGATACCTGTAGAAATGATGGGATAATAAAATTGGATTGTTCTCAGATCTGGGAAAATTCTAGTATGAGGGCAGGCAGGGACTTTGTTTTGCTCACTGCTGATTCTCCAGCATCTAAAAGAGTGCCTGGCACTAGTGAGTAGAGGCTCACTAGATATTTTGAATGATTGAATGAATAAAACTTTTAAAACAGTCAAGCTAGACCTACAGTCCTTTCAGTCGATGGACATACAGAATATAGAGCTTCAGCATTTCAGAATATGTCCTGTTGTGAACCAAGCAAAAGGATGTGACTTATGTCCTCTGACTGGGGGATCTGTTCATGTTGCAAATTATTTTAGAAGTAAAGGAATGTTTTTTCTTAAATGATTTTCAGTCCACGGTCTCCTTTCTGGGGTCAGCCACAATCTCCAGCACTGACATGGCACGTGATAGTTTATAGAGCACATTCACTCCAGGAGTGCCCAGATCCTCTAACTGTTCCTGTGAGGCAGGAAGTGAACACTCATTGTTACTACCCTGTTTTCCACAGGGGGTCAGAGTAATGCTCAAGGCTACATAGCTAGAAAGTTGCAGAGCTGGATCCTCTGTTTTCAGTTCCCTGCCATATTGTATTGCCTCAATAGTGCCGTGTTCTTTCTTCCTGAGTGGGAGTGTGATGAGCATGATCTGTCTGGGTTAGTGAATCCAGACCTTCAAATTTCTCCATTCTGGGGTGCAGGGCCCTCGGTATGAGAGCAAAGGAGCAGAGGCCTAGGACAAAAGAGCAAAGTGAACACGGTCTCTACCTTGTCTCACTCCTGCTTCTTCATTCTTTACACACTGCACAAGGGGGACTTTAAAAATGCAAACATCCTGTAACCCACAAGATAAATTCCAGACAAGGCCCTCCTTGAAGTGACCCCAGCCACATCTTCCCCCTTCTCCACTTTGTAGGTTTCTACCCTACACAAGTGTTCCCTGCTCACCCATGATCTCGTCTCCAGACGACCTCACATGCTGGTCCCTCTGCCAGGACACTCTCCTCCTTTATCCTCTCCTTCTTGGGGCATGTTTCAGGGTTCAGCTTAAGTGTAACTTCCAGGAACTGTCTACATGAAGTTAGGTCTCATGGCACCCTAATCTCCCCCTATTTAATGCTCATCACATTTTGTTAGAATTCTTTGTGGGTATTTTTTCTGACTTCATTACCAGACAGACTTTACCCTGTGGAGGGGAGGCCCATATCAGTCTTGTTCGCTTAGATCTCCAGTGCCTAGCACAAGGCCTGCAAGAAGTAGGCACCAATAAACAGTTGACAACTCAGTCTCCTCAAAAATGCCAAAACAAAACAGCAACAACAACAAAAACAAAAGCAGGTGAACCCTTGACCTGTAAAAGAATAGGTATTAGAGAGGGCAGTTTATAGGCAAACCGAGTGTAATATGGGCCATATCCTGTTTTTGTTTCATTTTGCTTTCTTTATCTCAGATTTAGTAACAGGCTAGCAGTTTAGTAGGCATGTAGAAGCTGCAATTAGTCTTCAGTGTGAGAGCTTCTTTATGAATTTCATCTACCTTTGCCCTGTGCATCTGAACAATTGTATGAACTATGCTCAAAAACATAGCAGAAGCTATATGACTGGTCACAAACTGTGGTGTCCAGCCGTCAGGCCCACGGGCAGGCTCTGTTTGGCCCTCACAATTTGGTCCACAGTTGGTTTGAATTTGCTTTGAGATATTGGTCAACATTAAAAAAACCTAGCAACTTCACATCAAAATTCTGGGACTGCACTTTCACTCTGGGAGCATCAGCCAGAGCTTGGTCACAGCTGCACCTTGGGGACAGGGCATGTGCTGTCCTGTTGGCTGCATCCATATGGCTCCTGCTTATTTCCTCAACACAGAAGCTGAGGGTCAGTTTTATGCAATTTTATTTTTCTCAGAGTAAATTTAAGAGGAAACTGAAATATTTCTTATACTCACATTGGAAAATGAAAGGTTAAGAGGGCTAGTTTTTAAAAAAAAATTACAGAGCTTATTTCATTGTGGAAGTGGTGAGTGCTGTAGGTTTAACATACAAAACATGCCTGTGTTGAAAGAACACAACTTAAAATTCCACAATGAAACAGACCTGGTCCACTCAGTCATTTCTGTTTCTCGTCTGGCCGTAGGAGAACTTCAAGTTTGTGACCTTTGAGCTAATCCATAATCCATATTGTTTCCAGTTTTAAATCATAACCTATAACTTCTTCCCAGAAGAGAAGCAGTCATCATTATTATATTCTGCAATCACTGTTTTTTGTGATAGGACTTATTTTGGATTAGTTTGAAATAGGCTCTACATCTGATTAAATGTGAGTGTCATGGCCAACACCTCTTTGAGTTTTTCCTGTTGGAGCTATTAGAAAGATCATGTGAAATGACAGAAAGCATGACAGCCTAAGTTCTTGTCATTACTTGGCTACTAATTTTAGGTCTTGGACAAGTTACTAAAACTCTCAGGGTTCCATTTTCCCCATAGGAAAAATGAGGAGGTTGGATTCAATTGACATCTTAAATGGTACTACTCTACCCAGCACCTAGGAAGCACTAAATAAAATTGAGCCGAGTGAACTCACATATGCAACTTGAATGTATGGGTTGCTACCACCTAATGGAGAATTGATCTTTCTTAGTAACTCAGAGTGCTGGGATACTAACATTCTCTCTGTTGTTTGGGGGGTGGTGTGTGTGTGTGTGTGTGTGAGATTCCTTAAGCAAAACAAGTAAATTCACTGGCTCAACGTCTAATGAAGAATCTCTCTCTTCTCTAGCACACAAGTTCTTGTAACCCAATCTCACTGTCTCTTGACTGCCTGCAAGTCTGACTCTGCTCTTCGTCACTCATTTATTCACTTCATCCCTTTTCAGACTGATATTTATGGACTGGCAAAGAAGTGTAATTTGACAGAGCGCCAGGTGGAAAGATGGTTTAGGAGTCGGCGGAATCAAGAGAGGCCTTGCAGGATAAAGAAATTCCAGGAAGCTTGGTAAGAAGGACAGTCAAAGCTTTTGAAATGCTACAATTTTATACGAAGCAAAACGGCCATCTTAGGGGCTGGGCCAGTAGTGTAGTGGGTAAGTTCACGCGCTCTGCTTTGTCCGCCCCAGAGTTCGCAGGTTCGGATCCCGGGCATGGACCTACACGCCACTTATCTAGTCATGCTGTGGCAGCGTCCCGTATAAAGTAGAGGAAGATTGGCATGGATGTTAGCCCAGGGCCAATCTTCCTCAACAAAAAGAAGAGGATTGGCAACAAATCTTAGCTCAGGGCTGATCTTCCTCACACACACACAAAAAAATGGTCATCTCAGAAAGAACACGGAAGTTGGAACAGAAGAATGGTTCGAGCCCAGCTCTGTCACTTACCAATTGGGTGTTTTAGGCTATTCACTTATTTACCTACTCTGCATCAGTTTCCTTCTCTATGACCCAGGCCATCTTCATCTCTAAGATGAAGAGGAGATATTATGTACTTCTCTTGAAGTCCAGAAAACATAATTAAAATGTCTTAACTGTTGTTTACCTTTTCGAGGGTAGAAGTTGGCCCTAGGTCACAAGACTTTATCACCTATTTCCAATCACATTATAATTACTATATCACATTGTAAGAGCAGAGAATGTCTTAGAGGATGTCTGTTCTCCTCTTACAACACTAACTGAGAGGACGTCTGTCTCACTTGGCTCATTATCCCCAGCCCTTGCCTATGGATTGGGTGGCCAGTTCCTCTGGGTTTCCCAGTCTGTTTGTCAGGGTGGGCTGGGGCACCAGGTAGGATTTTTGCCAGAGCTGGCTACTTTGAATAGGTTCTGAGGGCAGTGAGGCTGTGTTGCCCTTATTTTTGGTTTCATTTGAGCTCTGTTTTCTTGTGGGTTTCTTTTCCCTCTTGTAGAATATTGCGGTACTTTAGGTCACTCCCTTGGTGGCAGAAACTGATACCTATGCAAGAAGGGTGGATTAGGTCATTGTCTGTCTTTGTTCCTCTTCTTTACATCCAGACAAATGCACGTTGGTTGGGTTGTATTTGATGACAGATTCTATACACCAATATTATTCCTTCTTTCTGCCCGTTTCTTGAAGTCCTCACATTGCCTAGTGACTTTCATCAGGTATTTTTGTTTTGATGGTGAAATGAATAGAGAGCTGATGTAAGACTCTCAAATAAATAAACAGAGCCTGTGGGAGGCTAAGCTTTAATGGCTTCCTTTAATTTACCTATATGTTCCTGAGTACTCTCATCCAGCTGTGACGCTGGTGATGTTTAGAGGCACAGACCAAATCTTCAGGGTGTCTCGAAACAAACCCTCATTTCTCATCGTAGGCTTCCATTGCCTCTTGCATAGGGGCTCGAGGTGTATGGCCTGGTTTGTTTTCTAACTAGCTTTCTCTGATTTTTAGCTCTTGAGAGATTGGTTAATATTGTGTTGCCACTGATGTCAGCTTGGCATAAGTGACTCTCTCTAAACCATCACCACAAAACACTACAAAATAGAACTGGTCTCACATTACATCTTCCTGTTTTCCTGCTGTCATTCATTTATTCTTTCTAGTAAATGATTCTATCTTTATAAATAAAGTCCCCAGGCAGGGACTAATTCTTCCCCTCTGAGCTGAATCATACTCCAATGAAATTCTCTGGTAATTTCTTATACATTATAGTACCTTACAGTTTTTAAATAATGTTTGTTTGACCCACCCACCAATGATGCGAGACAAGTCAGGGAAGGTGGGGCTAGCCCTGTGTAAAAAATGAGAAACTATTAAACTTACACAGTGCTGTCTGTCAATTATATCTCATTAAAACTGAGAGAAAAAAGAAATGAGAAACTACACGTGCATCTAGTTTAAGGAACTTGCTTAAGGTCACCTGGCTGTTGGCAGGGCTGTTGCACTCAAGTCTTTGACTCCTTTTCTGATACTCTTTCTGCTCTGTTGAACCACCCCCTACTACTTAATGCTTACCTCTTAGCAAGCAGGAACCCCCTACGTCAATTAAGTGTTTGGGTCGACAGGGCCCAACATTTGGGAATCTGGCTGTCAGTGTGTCCATGGAAAGTTGGCCACAGAGTTCAGGCTAAGGGAATTTCGAGTTGCCCTTATCAATCAGTCAGGCAAAGCAGATGGTTATGTTGACTATCTTCTCTGTACATGGCACTATCCTAGACTGTGTGGAGTTGTGGATTTTAAGAGGGAAATAAAAGTGGAAGGCATGGTCACTAGCCTTAATCAGCTTATCAAGGAGATGAGACTATCACTTACAAAACCACATATCTGTTGTTATTCCACCCCGGTGGCACACGGGCATGTACACCTGCCATCCACAGTCATGTTTAGATACACTGTGGGCATTCAGAGGAGATGGCGACAGTAGGGCTGGATACATCAGTGAGGCTTTGTAGAGATAAGACCTAAGCCAGACGTTGAGTAATGGGTCAGGATTTCCATGAGAAAAGAAAGCAGGATTTGAGGGCTCTATGTTTCAAGTAAGGCAAAGGTACAATGGAGAAAATTATACAATGTATTCAGGAAATAGGAGGGGGCCAACAAATAAAATTTAAGCTTTATCTTATTCTTTTGCAATGTCACTAATTTCCTCAAAGTCAGATAACTGTTAGAAGTTATTATGGATTAAATAAACTAAAGCAAAATGTCAAACTATTTAGTTGTATAGGGACTGCACTTTATTCCGTCAGCTCTGGGATGTGCTACAGGAATCATAGCAGGAGATACCTAGACCCAGGCATTTTGGAAATCTCAGGAAACTTATTTCCCAACACTGAGCTTTTACAAATTACTCTCCAACAGGCAGACACTTCTCTATAATATCAGGATGAATTAGCCTCTGAATACCTTAAGTTCAGTGTATTGTTTCCTTGGTTACTTTCGTTAACGATGACCCCTAAGCCCTGTTGCACAGCATTCAGGATTTCAATCCATAGTGGATCCTTTATTCTCAAATCAAATTCCATATTATCTGACCACTATTCTTTTAAAATAAGCATTTCCATCTAGCAATGAGAAGTTTATTATAAAAATACCTGGAAGTTTCCAAGTACCTGATGTATATAGGCAAGGGAGCTCCTCAGTGATGGAGGGAGGAGGTCTCCTTCCGCTGGGTGGACTGCCACCATGCCTGGCTGGGTCTAGACAGGTTCACCACCTGCTCCATTTAGCCACTCCGCTGTTGAGCCCAAGATCTGGCCCTGTCAGCTTCTCTCCCCATTGGCCTGAGTTTGCTCTGTCCAGTTCCTCCCTGACTTCACCCTGCAGTCTCATCTTCTTTCACTATTAGCATCTTAACCTAACCAATCACTTTCTGGATTTTTTCCCAAGAGTTTTTTTCCCTCACCATTATGTTCGTCTCAGCCTTTCCTGGGGAAAAAAGAAAGTTTTAGTACCTTAGGTCCATTTGAAGCAAGTAAAACAGCATTGACAAATGCGTCATTATTCATCTTATTATTAGTGAAGTGCAGCCGTCCTCTAACCTTTTGGCTTCAGAACCCCTTTGTTCTCTTAAAAGCTATTAAAGACCCCAAAGAGCATTTACTTATGTGTATTATACCTATTAATATTTACTGTATTAGAAATTAAAACTGAGACATTTATAAAACATAAGACTACACAAGCACACATTTCATCAGCTGTCGGAACAATGATGCCATCACATGTCACATAACCTCTGGAACTCTCCACTGTACGCTTGTGAGGGAATGAGAGTGAAAACAGAAAATAGCATTTTATTAGTATTATGAAAACATTTTGATGTCAGGGTCCCTGGTGCATACTTTGAGAACCCCTGGCACAGTGTAATGACAACTGACAGGACTTGTCCAGAAAAATGTGAAACTTGGGTTTTACTCTTGCATCTGGTTGTTACTGTACAGCCTTGCCTGAGTTGTACCATCTCTCTCAACCACAGTGTCCTTTGGTAGTAGTGATCTTATGTACCTTTTAGGGTTATTGTGAGAGTCAAGCAACAATCCATAAAAAAGGGCTAATCATAGTACCTACTTCATGAGGTTGTTGTGAAGGTAAAACATGATAACACGTGTGTGCTTAGCACAGTGCCCGGCACAGAGTCAAGAGGTCAGTAAGTGTTTGAGAAACAAATAATATGAGATGTGCCCTAGACATATGGCTTCCTTTGTGGCTGGCAGGTCTTATCATGTCCCATTTTTTGTGCTTCCTATTTGGCCAAGATTGTCCAGGGAGCCAAGGAAATGCTCTCTACATCTAAGTGTGGGCCTTCATTGGACCAACCGTAAATAAAACAAGTTGAGATTGGTCTCAACTGGCTCATTTTGTAAAATGCCCTTTGGGTATTTTTATGGTTCAACTTTCTGAGTAATTGAACCCTACTTTTTTCTCTGTCAAAAGAAGCCACAAAGAAAAACTGTCATCTAGCTTAGAGGCAGTGACAATGTTCAGGAAATACTGCTAGATTCAGAGTCCAAAGACCTGCTCTTCTGCCTCTGCTGTTTTCCTGCTTAGCTGTGTGAGCTGGGGAAATGACCTAGCCTTTAGAGCCTGAGTTTTCATCTACAAAATGGGTTTGTGCCTATGTTCCTCTTTATTACTTATCTTACAGGTCCGTTGAGGAAAGCACTATAAGGCATTACACAAATGTAAGGAACAAATATTATTTTTAATATTATTGTTGCTTCAGCAATCATTAGATAAAATAGCAGTAATTTTTAAAAACTTTTTATTTTGCAAAGTTATAAACATATACAAAAGTAGAAATACTAGTATAAGAGAACTGTGTATATGCCATGTATTCATCACCAACTTTAGTAATTAACAACTCAAGGCAATCCTGTGTCATCTATGCTCCTGCCTACTTCTCTTCTCCACCACAGATTTTTTTGGTGAATAATTCTTTTTATTTCAGTTTTATTGAGACATTATTGACATACAGCATTGTACAAGTTTAAGGTGTACATTACAATGACTTGACTTACATGTATTGTGAAATGATTACCACGATAGGTTTAGTTAACATCCATCGTCTCATATAGATACAAAAAGGAAAAAGAAAAAATTTTTTCCTTTGTGATGAGAACTTCTTACTCTCTTAACACCTTTCATATATATCATACACACAGCAGTGTTAGCTATAGCCATCATGTGGGACATGACATCCCTAGCACTTATTCATCTTGTAACTGGAAGTTTGTACCTTTTGACCACCTTCACCCAATTATTATTGAAGATTACTTTTGAAGCAAATATCAGACATTGTATGATTTCATTTGTAAGTATTTTAGTATTTATCTCTAGAAGATAAGGACCCTATTTTAAACATAATTGCAATACCAGTATCATACCTAAAAATTTTTCTTCAATAACAGCAAATATTCAATCAGTGTTCAGAGTTCCTTGATTATCTCATAGTTTTCTTTACATTTTGTTTATTTGAATCAGGATCTAAATAAGACCGATGCATTACATTGATTGATATGTGTTTTAAGTCTCTTTATCTTGAGGTCTTTCTCCATATATGAGAAAAAGATTTTCTTTCAAAATCTGCTTTTTTAGAGATGAGACTAAAGTCTGGCCACATAGAAACCTTTCCACTGGGAATTAATGGGGATAAAATAAATGATTAGATAATACTAATATCAGACCATTGTTTATTGTGTGTCAGGAACTGGACTAGGCACAATAATAGCGGCTTTCACTTATTGTTGCTTACTTCGTAGTAGGCACTATAATGAATACTTTCCACGAATTATCTTCAATTTTTTTTACATTTTGAGGTAATGTTATTCCCATTTTACAGATGAAGTGAAGGCTCCCTGAGGTTACCTAAAGTTGTAGCCATCTAACAAGAGGCAAACTTAGGATATCAATTTAGATTTGTCTGACTTCAGAATGTGCATTCTTTCCAGACTCTGTCATACAAAATGTTTTTCTCCCCTAGATATCAGTTACCTTTACAAGACTTCTCTTTCTTTTGGCAGCTGGCGATTTGCATTTTACTTAATGATTACTGTTGCTGGAATTGTATTTCTTTATGATGTAAGTGGTCTTTTTTATACCTTTGATTGAAATTTGTCATTAACTTTTAAAATTCTTGCCTGTGAATTTCTTAGAATATAATACTTTCAATAAAATAACCAGCTTTTAAACCTTAATCACTCTAATGCCTAGAGAAGTAGCAGCTCCTCAGTCTGTCTTTCGAAGCCTTCTTAAAGCTTTGCATTTGCAAAGGTAATTTTTAAATCTAACCTCTCCCTATCTCCACTCATGCAACCCATGCACCAACTATACTGGACACCTGACAATCCACTGAACATACTAGTACATCCTCACTTTTGAATTTTAGCACATTTTATCCCCTCTGCCAGAAATGGCTTGTCCTTCCCTCCTTTATCTCTACCTGTCAAATTCCTTCCAGTCCTATATCAAATGTCACCTGTTCCATGAAGACTTTCATTACTCATCCATCAGAAATCAAATCTCTCCTTACCATATTACCTTTGCATTGTCTGTGTAAATAATTATTAAATGATTACCTGATTAAGTGATGTATAAACTTAATAGTAAATTTTTCACAGAAAAAGAAGTTAACCAGCTTTTAGAGATTTCTCTCAAGATTTCTAAGATATTTTATAACCACGGATGTCTCAAGATACTTTTATTGCCTCAGAAGCAGTAATCTAATTGGTTCAGAAATAATTTCATTAGAAGATTCACTTGTTAAAAGTAATTTCCTCTGTGAGGTAGCACTGTTTTTGGTCCCAGCTTCACTAGAAGTTACAAATGTCACAGAGATGTTGTATAGTAACATGTAATCTACAGAAAGAGAGACGTGCATCAGGAGCAACAGGAATATGACAAAAGTATGTCTTACTATCCATCTTTGCCCCTATAATGACATCAGGAAGAGCTTATGTTTTCTGCTGAAATCAGCCTTTGACTCTGACAAACATTTTTTCTCTCTTGGTTCCTTGTTTTTCAGAAGCCTTGGGTATATGACCTATTGGAGGTTTGGAATGGCTATCCCAGACAGGTGAGTCCCTCCTGATATAGTCCCTTTCTTACTTCATCACTCAGGCCCCACAGATTACCCGCTGGGTGAAGTCTTAGTGCCCTCTTCCTACTCTTTGTCCACTTCTGTGCAGTCCTTTGGCTCCTTCTCTAGTGGAGCTTACTCATCCTTCTTCCTTCGTTATCCATCACTTGTCTCATTCTATTAGTTTGTTTACAGTTAAGGTAATTTTGTATTTGAGTTCAAATCTACTATCTTACTGTTTATTTTTTATTTGTACCACCTGAGGCATTTCCTTTTCTTGTACTCTCTCCTTACTTGTTTATGGGACAGTCAAGTTTTAAAAAAATTATTATTCCATTTCTTCCCTTTTATTAGCTTTTCAGTTATGCATGCTTATATTCTTTTAGTAATTATCCTAGAGATTACCAAATGCATTCTTTTTTTAATGTATTATCATTTATTACTTTTTTTTTTTTGGTGAGGACAATTAGCCCTGAGCTAACATCTGTTGCCAGTCCTCCTCTTTCTGCTGAGGAAAGTGGGCACTGAGCTAACATCTGTGCTCATCTTCCTCTGTTTTATGTGGGCCACCTACCACAGCATGGCTTGATAAGCTGTGCATAGGTCCACGCCTGGGATCCGAACCTGCAAACCTTGGGCCGCCGAAGCGGAGCACGTGAATTTAACCACTACACCACCAGGCCGGCCCCCCAAATGCATTCTTGAATTATTAGAATCTAGTACAAATTACTGCTCTTACGTCTTTCCAGCCACTGAAAAATCATTAGAATACTCCATATACTCTCCTCCTTTAAATATTTAAAATGGTACAAGTCATTAGTATTATTGTTTTTTAAATGAAATTGCCCTTTCTATGCTATACCTTGCATCCTGCATGTCTAGGCTTCCATCTGGAATTATTATCCTTCTGGCTGAAGAAGTCCCTTTGTTTTGCTTGTCTGAAATGTTATGATTTTGCCTTCATTTTTAAAAGGATATTTTTGCTGGGTATAGTATTCTAGGGTAGCAGTTTTTCTTCAGCACTTTCAAGATGCCTTTCCATTGTCTTCTGGATCCCATCACTTTCTTTAAGAATTCAGTTGTCCATTTCATTTTTGCTTCCTTGAACAGAATATCTTTTTTCTCTGACTGATTTTACTATTTTGTCTTTGTCTTTTGGCAGTTTTATTATGTTATGCATAAATGTAGTTTTCTTTGAATTTATCCTTGGTGTCCATAATACTTGTTGAATCTGTGGCTTGATGTCTTAAGTCAGTTTTGGAAAAATTCTTAGCCATTGCTTCTGTTCCTTTCTCTCTCTCCTCTCTTTCTCAATGTCAATTACATGTGTGCTAATATGTTAGACTTTTATACTTGGTCCCATATGTCTCTTATGCTTTTTCCATTATTTTCCATCCTCTTGCCTCTCTGTGTTTCAGTCTATTGGGAGACAATTCTCCACAGGTCTCTTGCATTTCTGCATGTCATATGAAGTGAAGCATTGACTGCCTTTTGTTCTGTGTTATCTTTTCAAAGATGTTTGTATAGTAAACAAGCTTGGAAGACAGGGATGATGTCTCCTCCTGGAGCAAAGGGTAGGCAAGTTACTGTCCATTATGAAAGATTCAGGTTCCCTGGTTCAAGGTTCTTCCCTTGTAACACAACCCACTGCATGTGCAGATGTCGTCTGACCCTCTTTGCTTAGCCCTATGAGAACTGGGTTGGGAGAACTGGCCCAAATATTGATACTCTGGCAACTGCTATTACTGTGAGTAATAAACTATCCTTTGTCTCTGATCCAGGAGTCTCATATCTTCCACCAGCACCCATGAAACTGTGGCAAGCTAACCTGCAAGTAGGGTAAAATCTCAGACCCTTCACAGTTCTGGATATTTTCCACTTTCATGTCCCCCCCATTCACTAGTGCTTTTTTCAGCAGTATCTATTCTGCTGTTAAACACATCTTTTGAGTTCTCAATTTTAGTTATTGTATTTTTCAGTTCTCAAATTTTCATTTATTTCTTTTTTAATGGATTCGAGTTCTCTACTGAAAATTTTCACCTTTTAACCAAATTTTTAAAGTTATTTTAAAGTCCAAGTCTGATAAATTCAGTATCTTGATTACCTGTGGGGTCTGTTCTCTTTCTTGTCCCTGTCTCCTTATGCTTGATAACTTTTGACTGAATGACAGACATTGTATACAAAAAATTATAGATGCTCAAGATGATGTTTTCTTCCTTCTGAGAGGATTTACTTTCACTTCTGTTAGGCAGTTAGAGTAGAGACAGATCACCTTCATAATATCTGTGATTGAGCTGATTCAGTATGGACTACAGTCTTAGTGAGGGCAGATGTATTTACAACTTACCCATATTCCTAGGGTGTTCTCCTAGAGTGCTTTTAAATAAAAGATTACCATGTTTACCAGGACCGCTTTTCCTTGGCTGGCCCTGAACACCAGTTTCCTTCCTAGCACTATGAGATTGCCAAAAGTCCTACTTAACTTCTTCTGCTTCTTAGTCTCTGGGCTCCATTCTGCTTATACATTGGCAAATGTAGACTTTATGCTGTAACACAAGTATGGTTTTATTTGAATTTATCCTGCTTAGGGTCTGTAGTACTTCTTGAATTAAGGATTCGCTTGAAATAAATGATTCACTTTAATACCTTTTTCTTCTCTTTAAAATCTTGGTTTAACGGGTTCTGGACTCTTTGATTGCTCTCTGATGCCTTCAAACAGATATTAGTTCTGTATTTTATCCAGATTTTTTTAGTTGTTCTCACTAGGAAGGTTAGTCTCATACAGGCTTATTTGTCATAGAAAAAAGCAGGCACTCTGTCTCATTCTTTTATTGCCTTATCGAGGATGATGAGTTGACCAAAAAATTATTCCTCTTAATGTGTTAGCGTTAGTATTGAAGAATCAAAGAAGGTTAGACCATAAGGTACTTAGGCATTATCTAGGCCAAACCCTAATCTTATTATCTTCTGCCTCCAACTTACTCTTAATTTCTCAAGAGTATCAGTTATCTATTGGAGTATAAAAAACCATCCCCAAAACTTAGTGCCTTAAAATAACAACCATTTATTTGCTCATAATTCAGGTTAGCATTTTGGGCTAGGCTCAGCTGAGCAGTTCTTCTGCTCCATGTGGTGTTAGCTGAGTTCATTTGTGCATTTCCAGTCAGTTGGTAGGCTGGCTAGGGGATGGCTCATGTCCCTGGTACCCTCATTTATATTTTTGGCAGTAGGCACCTTGATTCTCTACTTTGTGGCCTCCAGCAGGATAGCTCAGGTTTCTTCCATGGTGCTTATGAAGTCTCTGCTTGCATCATATTTGCTTATGTCACCTTAACCAAAGCCCAAGATAAGTTCATGCACATGTGGGAGGACACTATATCAGGGCATGGATATGAGAAAGTGAGATTCATTGGAGGCATTAAGGTAACCAAGTAATATAATGTCTCAACTTAGCTAAAATAAGCACCCACACACACACACTACAAAATTATTAAGGAAAATTCTGGCAGTAGAAATTTTATTCTTTTTCTCTGAAGACATTTTTAGAGTACTTAAATAATTGTACATAGTTTATTACTGTCCCATTTGAGAATGGGCCAATTCTGATCACCAGCCTGTCACTAGAAAAGAAGTTAGGACATCAGATTTTGAGTAGTATTTAAGAAACATAAAACAAGATAAATTGTGAGACCGGCAGAACAGACTTGCCATTGTTTTTAAGTAAAGATTTTTAAATTGTTTTTCTAACTTAACTCTTACTCATCTAAAATAAGGCAGTTACACCCGTTGTAGTTTTAACTTTTAAACAAAACATTTAACTTGATTTTGGAATTCTTGTCTACTCTTTTAGAATTAAAATGCCTTGAAATATTACCTCCGACTCCTTCTTGGAAGTTGAAATATAAACCATCATTATTTGGGGGAACTTTGTGGAATATAAATAGGTATACATGGGGTTTTTTTTTGTGATAAAGATCAGCCCTGAGCTAATATCCATGCCAATCCTCCTCTTTTTGCTGAGGAAGACCGGCACTGAGCTAACATCTATTGCCAATCCTCCTCCTTTTTTTAACCCTTTTTCTCCCCAAAGCCCCAGTAGATAGTTGTATGTCATAGTTGCACATCCTTCTAGTTGCTGTATGCGGGATGCCGCCTCAGCATGGCTGGACAAACGGTGTGTTGGTGTGTGCGCGGGATCTGAACCCGGGCTTCCAGTAGCTGAGCGCGCACGCTTCACTGCTAAGCTGTGGGGCTGGCCCCCTGTACATAGTTTTAATGCCTTAAAATGAGTCATTTATATGGTGACATTAAAGTAGTGAATACTCTCATTTTCCTCAGCCCTTGCTGCCATCCCAGTACTGGTACTACATTTTGGAGATGAGTTTTTATTGGTCTCTTGTATTTAGCCTTGGCTCTGATGTCAAGAGGAAGGTAAGTGTCTTATTTACAAAGCTACTTTATCCATTTTTCCAAAAAGTTTCATCCACCTACTCAAAATGCTCATCTTTAAATTATGTTTTTATGTGTGTTTAGTTTCAGATTATAGCTTTTTATAGCACATAGAATAGTGCAAATTATACTCATGCTTTGGTACCTGGGTAAGTATTTGTAGTGAAACATTATGGAAACTTTAACCTTGAAGCTCCATTCTTATTCAATAAGAAAAGAACTTTCCTTTATGTTTTCCATTTCTTTCTCTTGGTTTCAGAATTTAATGTTCTTGGGTGCAAGGCAGAAAATTGCTAGTAATTTTAATTTTGCAGACTCATCTTTTAGTTGATTACAAACCACTTTGTATAATTCTTTTGATGTATTCAAAGACTTTGAAAACATTTTTTCCTTAATTCATTCAGGATCCTCGTGAGGAAACTTTGCTTCAGGCATTATTAGCTTTGCTTTATTTTCAGAGAAACTGAGTCACAGGCATGCTAAATGCATCCTCTGAGGTCACAAAGTGAGGCATTTTAGGAACTGTATGGTTGTTACTGATTCCTGTTTGCTGGTACAGAAAACTGTATTAGATTATTCTCAATGCAGCCACAAGATTTCATCATATGCATTAGCAACACAGATCAAATGATGAATACTCTTGGCATATACTTCACACGCTACCCTTTATGTAAAAGCAAAATTTGTATGATAAATAAAATTAAGTTGAATTCAATATTAAGGAGATAAAACCAAGTTGGGTTGACTAAATGATGTTTGTGTGGGTGATGGTATACATTATCCATTGCTAAGGAGCCCAGTCAACTGCAGTCAACTGGAGATCTTAAAAGAAAACTTATAGAATGTAAGTATAAGAGTATACTGTGAAAAAATCTGATAGAAATGATCTCCTTTTCCATAAAATTCAATAATAGCTATAGATAAACTGTTACTAACTTTAGTTTAGGCTAAGAATATGTTGAAATTTACTTGGTTGAGTCATTTTCTCGAGGCATAGAATTGAAAATAATCATTTTTTAGAAGGTCTTCATAGATATACCCAGGTAGGTTGATGCTGTAATGATCCCGTCTTTCTCCCACCTTTGACTTTTCAGTAGTTAATTTCTCTTTGTTATTTACAGATGCACTGAGCACCTTTTCAAAAATTAAATGTAGATACATGTCATATGTTTGTAAGTACATATCTTCAGAGACATAAAACTACTGGGAGGTGGGTAAAGCACAGGCTCTGGAGTCGGATTGCCTGGGTTTGAATCCCTGGCTTCACCTCTCATTAATATCTCGAGCTAGTTGGTTAAACTCCCTAAACTTGATTTCCTCGTCTACAGAGTGAAGCTAAAAATAGTTCCTATATTCTATGGTTAGTGTGGGGATTAAGCAAGTTAATCCATATAAAGCAATTCCTGATATACAGTAAGTGCTCAATAAATTAGACTGTTATTATTGTCATATTTACTCTTTTACTTTGGCTACATGGAAACTGAAATCTTTAAGTTTTTTTAAACATCTTTATTGAGATATTCATATACCATACAATTCATCCATCTAAAGTGCATAATTCAGTGGTTTTGAGTATATTCACAGAGCTCTGCAATCATCACCATAGTCAATTTTAGAACATTTTCATCACCCCAGAAAGAAATCCTATACCTTTTACCACTCAATCTTCATTTCTCCTAATCTCCCCAGCCCTTGGCAACCGCTAATCTACTTTCTGTCTCTAGGGATTTGCCTCTTCTGGACATTTCATGTAAATGGAATCATACAATGTGTGGTTTTTTGTGTCTGGCTTCTTTCACTTAGCATAATGTTTTCAAGGTTGAATGTGACATGTTGAAGCATGTATCAGTACTTCATTCCTTATTGTTGCTGAATAGTAGTCCATTGTGTGGTTATACTACATTTTGTTTATCCATTTATCACTTGATGGATATTTGAGTTGTTTCTCTTTTTGGATATTATGAATAATGCTGCTATGAACATTCAAATACAAGTTTTTGCATGGACATATGTTTTCATTTCTCTTCAGTATATACCTAAGAGTGGAATTGCTGGGCTATATGGTAATTCTATGTTTAACATTTTGGGGAACTACCAGACAATTCAACAAAGCAGCTGCACCATTTTACAATCCTACCAGCAATGTATAAGGGTTCCAATTCTCCACATCATTACCAACACTTGTTATTGTTCATCTTTTTTATTATAGCTATCCTAGTGGGTGTGAAGTGGCATCTCATTGTGGTTTTTATTTGCATTTTCCTGATGGCTAATGAAGTTGAATGTCTCTTCATGTGCTTATTGACTATTTGTATATCTTCTTTGCAGAAAACTTGTACGTTTTTATGCTCAATTGTGGTAGCTCTCCTTAGCCTAGATTTACTAATATAGTTATTCCACTTTCATTTATTACTTATTTCATATGCAGTAACTCCTATTTTAATGATTGTGCAGTTTTATTATATCATATGTCTGTCTTTTTTCCTTTTGGGAATTAGACAGGGAATAAACAATGTAAATGTACACAGAAACGTGCTTATGTGTTTATGTATATGAAGGGTGTCTGTGTGTTCATATATTCAGTTTGGGGCAGTGGAGAGAACAGGAGATGTTAGGACTTAGATGACAACTATTCAATGCTGTCTCTAAGTTAAGTGACTTCATCACTGAGGATAATACTTATCTTATTTCCCTCATAAGGATTGTGTTTAAGAATTAAAGTGAAAGCATTTTACAAATTTCAAAACATGCAGATGTACGTTATTGGTTTTTTTAAATATTATTATTATTATTAGCTCTTCCAGTGATTGGGAAATAACTGTATTTGCTTAATGATTTCCATTTTCCCCTAATTATGTAGGATTTTCTAGCTCATGTCATCCACCACCTGGCTGCTATTAGTTTGATGAGCTTCTCTTGGTGTGCTAATTATATTCGCAGTGGGACCCTCGTGATGATTGTGCATGATGTGGCTGACATTTGGCTGGAGGTAAACATTTGCCGTTAAAAAAATAATAACAATACCATGTCCTGGGTTTCTGTGACTCCTTACAGGAAGAATTGTCTGTGAGTGAATTAGCAGTGCTCTTTGTCCTGAAAACACCCAAAGTCCATGGATAACTCTGGGTCCCCAGATCCTTCAAGCTCAAAGAAATGAAACCTTTTAGTTTTTAGTTTCCAACTTTCTTTCTCCATGGTACTTGAGAGAGGTTAATTTGTGGGATTCTACTTATGAAAGTTGCATGCAGATACTAGCTCAGGAAGTAAGCTGAGATATTTGAAGAAGGAATAAACTCTAATCTTTTAAAAGGAAAACTGGGATTTATGACATTATGGATTCTTAATGTTGGATGGCACCATATATTCACGTAAGCCAAAGCTGAATTCCCATTGAATGCTTGCACTGCCCCACACTGATCCTCCTCCAGCTTTAAGGAATGAGAGCTGAGGTTTATTTAAATATTTGATATTTATTTTCTAAGGAAGGAATGTTTTGGAGCAGGGGGCATTAAAACAAGAGTCTTCCTAATCCCATACCACACAAAATATAAGAAACAAAGCAAAATTAAAATTATTTTCTCTATATGTTTCTGTTATGTATTGGTTCCTGTTTACCCTGAGGCAGTGGTCCAATGGTCCTCTTAACTGCCAGCTCTCCTGCTGTCCTTAGAGCCACCTTTCCCAGAGCTCATCATTTAACTGTACTCGTTTATAATGAAGCGGGGGAAAATGATGCTAACCCATTTTATGTTCAGGATTGCCTCTTGAAGAGCTAATAATTGAATATAGGTTGATATGGAAGAAATTAAATTTAATTTAGTAGGCTCTTGTTCTTCTAGATCAGGGTTCAGCAGACTTTTTGGTAAAGGGCCAGATAGTAAATCTAGCTTTGTGGGCCACATAGGATCACATATTCTTCTTCTTCCTTTTTTTTTTTTCTTTTCCCCTTAAAAATGTGAAAACCATTTTTAACTCAAGGCCTGACCAGCTTTAGCCCATAGGCTGGACTGTAATTTGCCAAACACTGTTCTAGATGTAAACAGAAGCCATTTGAAGCCATTGCAAAGCAACTGGCTACTGTTAAAATATTAGCTGTGTACAGAATTTTGTTTCTTGTGTGTAATTGTAATTAGACATGTAAATCCTGTTCTAAAGGTCAAGACTATTGTATGTGCTTCAGGCAGCAAATGGTTTAGCAAAAGAAGGATTGTGCCAGCTTTTCCATCTGTTGCTCTCTGAATATAGCCATCTTTGTTATAATTACCTCCTTCTCTTATCATATCTCAGTAACCCTGCCTGGTAATTAAGACCACATTGGCCATGACTTAAGGATTTTATGCTACTCTGTTGCTTCTAAACCCTTCAGTTCAATTACCTTTGGTGTGTGTTCACTGTAAAAACAGCTTCATTGTGTTGTTAAAAGGGAGTTAGATTTTGGGACTGGGAATAAGCACACTGAGTTGTCCCTGCCTGCCCTCCCCCACCCTGTCATTGACACAACATAACTCCCTAGGTGACTTGGGCAAATCACTTAATGCTTTGCTCTCTATCCTCAGCTGTAACATGAGAAGTCATATCTACCCCTTAGGGTATATTGTGAAGTTTAGCTCATTACTGTTTGAAAATGTTCTGAGGTCCTTAGGTAAAAAATAGAAGAAAAATGAAATGTCAAACTCAGAGGTCCCTTCATGGATAAGCTATGAGAACAGCTTTGTGTTGTTAGTGATCATGAATCATTCTTGATTCACAAGTCATGATCTAATTTGAGGTTCAATGAGCAAGGCCAGTACCTTCCATCAGCTGGTGGTAGAGACAACGTTAAGTAGTGGCATGGGGCCTATTTTTTTGTATTCTCCAGGGATGCCTATTCCACAGCTTCCTTGAGTGGTTTGTTCTAGTGTTTGTCCTCTCAGTCAAATTCTAATTGAACCCAGATATGGTACAACTTTTGCCCTTGTTTAGACCTTCCTAGAGGTGGAGCCTATTAATCTTTCATATTCCTCAAGACAGTTCGTTGGTCATTTCTTAGCTCACTCTTTGCAAGGAAAAACAGCTTGAACATCTACAGTTCTTACTCATAAGCAACCTTTTGCCTTCTTCATGTATCTTCCTGATCCTCTCTAATTTTCCACCTGTTCAAGATTGGATCCAGGACCCGACACTTTTAACAGTATCCAGACTGATGCTTAGCAAAGGAGATATCCATCTTTGCACAGTCCAGAATAGGCTATGTGTGTATTTGCCCGAAGGAGTGCTACTTTGCTCTCACAAGTGGGCTCTCTTCATGTCTGTGCACATCTCTAGCTACCTGCCCTGGCCTGGCCTCTGACCCTTCAAATGGCTCCCCACTCCATTCCAGGCACTCTGAACTTCTGGCCTCTCCCCCTATACCCATCTCCTACCTACCTGGCATACTAGCCTTCTATCTCAGCAGTTCAGGCTATTCCCTCGTGGTCCCTCTGCCAACACCAAAGTGCGATAATATTCTTACCCCGTGATAAGAATGGAAAAGTATGGAAAATGCAATGTAAACCCTTCCTGAAATGTAAATATGCTGCCTCTCTTGTTGTAGAGGGGCCTTGAGCTTCTGGAGCAATTTCAGTTCCGGAACAGCCCAGGCCCAAGCCACACTCCCTAGAGGGGTGATCTGCACTCAGCAACTCCTACCTACCTTCCATCCCCAACTCCAGACTCTTTCCCATTCAGCCTTGGGCTCCACTGCATAATGCAAGGGAGAATCCTCATCAATTAACCTTCTAATACCACATTAAACAACTCTTTGTGTAATTCTTTTTATTCAACACAGATAATATAAGCAGTATGGACTAGCATAAAGTAAGTAGAGAAAATCAAGTGCTCAAAATTTCATTTCAACGAGGACAGGGCACCAAGAGTTGCCTCCTAACTCTACCTCTTCTGTCATCCGCCTTAAAGTAGCCACCTTGATTGCAGTGTTCCCAGCCCATCCCAGGACTTCACTCATATCCCAGCCTTCTTCAATCCAGCTCTCCTCACAGTTAAATGGAGACATTAAACAAATGCCCAAATAAAATGCATGCTAAAATTAATTACGCTAACCTGTACTGCTTGTGAAAGACAGGAGTGGTATTACAGTCATTTTAACGTATCTTTTATTAACATTATATTATGGAAAATTTCAAACATATGACAAAATAAAGAGAAGAGTATAATGGACCCAATGGACCCATCATCCAGCTTTAACAGTTACCAACATAGTCAATTTTGTTTCCTTTATTTCCCCATCCACACCCCACTCCCCACCCAGACTATTTTGAAGCAAGTCACAGACATCATACCATTTCATTTATAAATATTTAACTTAAAATTTTTATACTAATATCACTTTATCTGAATGCAATTTCTTTCTTTGTTTTCAGTCTGCTAAGATGTTTTCTTATGCCAGATGGAGGCAAACCTGTAACATCTTGTTTTTCATCTTCTCCGCTGTGTTTTTCATCAGCCGCCTCATTATTTTTCCTTTCTGGTGAGTAGATGAGATGCTATGCCATGGCTTTGGTCACTGTGCTGAGGTGGCCCTGGCACGTTGCCAAAGTCAGAGCATTGCCTTTTCTTTCTTACATTGATCTCTAGTTCTTTGTGCCAAGTTCAGTTGGAGAAAAGAATATGAACCGGCAATGTTTATAAATGATTAAAACAACACCTTCCAATGTGGAAAAGGCTTATTACAAAGGGAGATGGAAAATGTGTAACCCAACAAGTAAGAAGCAGCTCTTACTCTATGTCGTATTTCATGATTGTGGATCTTTCTTTGTGATTAACAGCTTTTGTAGTTAAATGTCATTGGACAATTATCAACTCTTTAAAAGAGAGGCGTGTCCCATGTTAAAATTACAGTAATTATAACCCCCATTAATTGAATGCCAGACAGATGCTGGATTAGGCCCTTTATGTGTCTTGGCACTGCACTAGTCTACACAAGTCATAAAAGTAGGTATTGCCACTCTCACTTCACAGATGAGGAAACTGATGCTCATTTCATTCTCCATGATCACTGGTCCTAACAATGGTTTGGATATCCTTTTAATATTGATTGGCTCTTTATCAGTCTGTTGATTTTGTTTAGCCAAGGGCTGGCAATGAAGAACGTATATTGTGTCTCCCCTGACAGTCATTCCTTTGGCAAGCATAATTTTCCATGTGTTGATTGAGAGAAACCAGAGGAAAAATGTGAGGAAGACTTTGATGGTTTGGAAGGAACAGCTTATAACCAACCGTAGTTTGGAGCTAGTCTAGAAAAATTAGAGCTATTAAAGATCCTAGGTTCCAGGAGAAAGAGATGGAGACCCAGGTCCCAGGCCTGATTCTTACTGGATAGACAGCACCCTTGACTAGCACCCAGGGAAGTCTGGTCAGATAGGTCCAAGGGTGCTGCCCTCCCTATGGAAGCCAGCTGCATTCTTTAAACCAGGACTGGGGTCCGGCCCCGTGGCTTAGTGGTTAAGTGCGCGTGCTCCGCTACTGGCGGCCCAGGTTCAGACCCCTGGTGTGCACCGACGCACCGCTTTTCCAGCCATGCTGAGGCCACATCCCACATACAGCAACTAGAAGGATGTGCAACTATGACATACAACTATCTACTGGGGCTTTGAGGGAAAAAAAGGAGGAGGATTGGCAATAGATGTTAGCTCAGAGCTGGTCTTCCTCAGCAAAAAGAGGAGGATTAGCATGGATGTTAGTTCAAGGCTGATCTTCCTCAAAAAAAACAAACAAACAAAAAAAAACAAACCAGGACTGGGTGTCTTGATTAGATATTTTCTGGAGAGGAGCAGCAAAGTGCAGTGGTTAAGTTCATGGATGCAAGTCAGTCCTGGACTCAAATCCTGGCTCCACTCTTACTACCTGTGTGATCTTGGACAGGCTGGATCATTTCTCTGTGCCTCAGTTTTCTCATCTGTAAAGTGGAAATAAGGGTTGTTAGGAGGCTTACGGAAGTAATACCTATAAAATAGCTTACAACAATGTCTGGCACATGGTAAGGACTCAGTAAATGCCAGCTATTATTACTAAAATTATTGAGTCTCTCAGAATTTGGAGTTTAATCTGGAATCAAATCTAAGATACATGTTTAAGATACTCTTCTTGCTTGATGAATCACATTACCTTCACTTTTGCTTTGGCTGAGCAAATGTGTTTGTGAAATTTGAATGCTGTACGACAGCAGTTATTGGTAGGATAAGTGTTGACTTGCAGATAACAGTTGAATTGTGGCTTTTCAGTGTGACTTTCGTGGCCCTCTAAACCTAGCATTTGCCCATCAACACTGCTTACTATGTTCCAGTTATCTGTAGCTGCATAATGAACCTTCTGAAATCTTAGTGGCTTAAGGCAGGGGTGAGCAAATTTTTTCTGTAAAGGGCCACAAAATAACTATTTTAGGCTTCGAGGACCACATGTGGTCTCTGTTGCATATTTTCCTTCGTTTTGTTTTGTTTCTTTTTCAACCCTTTAAAAATGTACCAAAATCAGCTTAGCTCACAGGCTGTAGAAAAATGGGTTGCAGGCCAGATTTTACCACCAGGCCATAGTTTGCAGACCTCTCTCTTGAAACAATAACATTTATTTTATTATCTCTTGTGGTTCTGTGAGTTGACTGGCCTCAGCTAGATGGTTTTTACTCATGTGGTTACAGTCAGATGGTAGCTAGAGTTGGAATTTTCTGGAAGGCTTTCTCACTCATGTGGTTGAGGTAATACATATAAAATCAGCTGGTTAATGCTGATTGTTGGTTGAGACTTCAGCTGGGCCTGTCAGCTGGAATACCTACACATGGCCCCTCCATTGGCCTGACCTCCTCATAGCATGGCAGCTGGATTTCAAGGGTAAGCAGCGTGAGACAGAGAGAGGCAGATGCTGTATCTATCTCCTTTTATAACCTAGCTTTAGAAGTCATGTCATGTCACTTCCAACCTCATTTTCTTCACTGGATCCGGATCACTAAGGCCAGCTTAGATCTGAGGGAAGGAAAATTAGATTCCATTTCTTGATGGGAGTAGTTTCAAAGAATTTGTGGACATATTTTAAAAGCACACACCATGGAAGCTCTCCATCTGGGAAACTCTCTGAGAAGCTTTTGAGTATTGCTGCTATGGTTGACTTTTGATTTAGCAATGAAGGACATTCACCTCAGACTTTCTCTGTGATGTCCCAAAGCCAACAAGCAAGCTTCCTCTTGCCCAGCAAACAATCAAACATCATGTTGGGGTTGAGTGAAGTGGAGTTGGTGTGTTACTTTCCCATACACCCTCGACTTTAAAAATCCTAGAGTTAAGAGTTTCATTCTCTTGCCAGCATTTCTGGATTTCAAGGAGAATTAGTTACATGCATTTGGCATTTTCTTGGTCTTGATATTTCACTGAATTCACCAGCCTGGCTACAGAGGGCAGCCAATACCACTGTTTGCTGTCTTCAGGGACTTGGATTGCAAATAAACCAGTATTAACAGACTTGACTGTAAAAAATCTTTGCTGGTAAAAACTTTTCTGTACTGACGTTGACTGATCCTCACTGGAAGGTTGAGGAAAACCTCACTAAGCTATTGGAAGTTTGGGAGATGGATTTTCAATGGTTTTTGAAAGGATCAGTTGCAGTGTATTGCTCTAGCTTAAATAGTCTTCCCATCAGCTTGAATGTATTACACAATCAT
The DNA here is from genome assembly GCF_020826845.1 of Diceros bicornis minor. Classification (NCBI taxonomy): domain Eukaryota; kingdom Metazoa; phylum Chordata; class Mammalia; order Perissodactyla; family Rhinocerotidae; genus Diceros; species Diceros bicornis. The sequence continues at coordinate 81,098,568 of NC_080744.1, forward strand.
CTGGTGGTGCCAAAGAGGAAAAGTCAATTCCTTGTTAGCCTGGCTCCAACCATCAGTCTAAAACTTGTAACTCTGCAGACTCATTTTTCAAGGATATTTTATGAGTCCAGATTTGTTGGGAATTTACTATGGACCAAACAACATGCAAATAATAGATCTATTTCAAAATGCAGACACTTTAGAGGTACTGTGGGAGGCAATTTACAATCTAGTTGCTCTGTTCTTCCCAACTGCTTTTATTGCACATTTTGTGGTGAGACTAAGGGTTGAGTGGGAGAAAGCTGACTGGGGTGTTTGTTCCTGTAAGCTTGACATTTGTCTGTTCCTGTAACAATGTTTAGAAAATCAATGTAATTAACTCCCGCTGACACTGACTGAGAATCGACTAAATAAGATCCCAGGAAAGAGCAGGAGGCCAGGAGAAGAGGGGCCACAGTTGTACCTAAACAAAAGGAAACTCAGAGGAAAGCAAGTATGCTTGAGGCTAGCGAGATACAGAGAAAGCTGAGTGTAATGTACAACTCCAGTTCTTTCTCTCAAGATTTCTAGACAACCTTTCTATCCTCAAAAGACCTGGGGCCTCTGTGCTGAATGATAAGTTGAGGGTAGATCATGAGTCTAATGGTGCCACGGTCAGTTTCCATGCCCTCTTGGGGGCAATGCCTTTTGTGCAGCCACCAGAGGAAAGGAGGGGCTTTGTGCAATGCGAGAATGGCTCTCTTGAAACTGGGGCTGCTCCTTTGAGCCACTGCTGCAGATGTGTGTCTCAGAACTAGACTTTCCAGTTGGACTCCCCATGATGGGAGACAATGAATTTCCTTGCATATGTTCAAGGTCTCGCTCAACAGGGTGCCTTCAGAGGGGTCCTTCCCTTGCACCCCACACACTTAGCACTTCCTTTGCTGCTTATAAATTTATAAAGGACAGCTACAACAATCGCCCTTCTTTGAACCATAGAATTTTAGAATAAGGGACCTTATTCATAATTTAGTCCAACCCCTTTATTCATTTATTTATTTGAAGTAATTTCAAGCTTACAGGATAATTTCAAGTGTATTACTGAGAACTCTTACATACACCTTTTACCCAGATTGACCAGTTAGCATTTCCCCCATCTACTTTGTCATTCTTTTTCTCTCTCTCTCTCAATGCACACACACACATACATTTTTTTATGAACCATTTGAAAGTTGCAAACAACATATCCTTTTAGTCCTAAATACTTCAGTGTGTATTTCCTAAGAACAAAGACATTTGTTTTTACAGAATAGTAGTATAGTTATCAATTTCAGGAAATGTAGCAATCTACCATCCATATTCCAATTTTGTCAATTGATCCAATAATGGCTTTTATTGCTTTTCCCCTTCACTACTGGATCTGGGCCAGTATCACATATTGCATTCAGTTGTCATTCATCTGGAACAGCTCCTTACCTCTTCTTTGTCTTTCATGTCATTGACATTGTTGAAGCACTTAGACCTCTATTTATTTTTTAGGTGAAGAGTTAAGGTATTTCCAGGATCACACAACTAGTTGTGAAAGAACTAAGACTAGAAACAGGGCATTTGAAATACAGAACAGATATGTTTTAAATCAAATTACTAAATTGGATGATTAAGAGCAGGCATCATTTGCTATCCCTAAGCATTTATTGTTTTCTTCACCTACACAGTCACTTTGAAATATAAGACATCTCTGAAATATAAAGTAGGCAGTTACTCACCTGTAGAGCCAGAATTTGCTATCCTGAAAAGGCTTACTGCTCACACCTGCAATTAGCAAGAAAAAAAGACCTTTAACTTTCAACTTTCTTTAGAAAAATACAACTTTCTGGTGGCTACCTTATCTAGCCCAGCAAAACCAACTACTATTTATGCTCACAATGGGATTTTTTCAAACCATCTAAGCTCTAGTGATTGAAAGAGTGAAGATGGGAAACAAAACTGAAGACAGGGAAAAGGCAGAGCTTTGCAATGCACATGCACAGTAGTAGTGTGTCATCCGGAGAGATTCAAGGCCAGCGGACGGAGCAGAGCGGTTCTGGGAACTGAGGAGTCAGGAGTCTCTTGGCATTCTGTGTAAAAAGGGAAATTCCATTCAGCCTGTGAGATAACTGTGCAAGTGTTTGTGTGTTCATGTGTGTGCCTGCACACATGAGGCACAGGTGTTAGGGACAAAACTGGGAAGGGCAGATGTGTTTATTTTTTTCTTCTTCCTATTCTTCTTTTAGCAAAGGAGGAGAAGAAAGTGAGACTGAGAGAGTGGACCTTCCTTTAGTGAGGATACTGAGACCGATAGAAAGAGGTCCTGAAAATGTAACTGCAGCCCCACAACCTGCTGTCTCCAGGGCTACAACCGCCACTCCCTTCTGAACTCCTCTCCACTTCCTGGGCCTCCAGTCCCCTCTGTCTTCCCGCAGAGAACGCTCAGTCAGCACAGAGTCCCCACTGCTCCTGGGCCTGCTCTCCCTCTCCAAAGCAGGTCCCTCCTCCTCTCCCCTCAGCAGAAATTCCAGCTGGTTCAGCAGCACTCTATCCTGGGTGTTGCTCTAACTGTACTATTGATGTGAGCCCTCTGCGGAGGAAAAGGAGTGGTGGTGGAAAAGCAGTCCTCAGAGTGGTAGTAATAGTAATAGTTATAACTACCATCTTTTGTGTGCTTACTGTATGCTGAACTCTTTCCATTTGTCAACTCATTTAATCCTCATAACAACCTGATGAGGTGAGTGGTGGTGTTTTCATTTTACAGAAGAAACTGGAGCCCAGGAGGTTGAGTAACTTGCTGAAGATCACAGAGGAGCCCTGATCCGAATCTAGCAGGCTCCAGAGCCCATGCCATTGACCTCTCCTCTCTGTAGTGGCTGAGCTCTCTCTGAAGGCATTTGCATGTTAATGCCAGTCTCTTCCATTTCTAAGACTCTACAGTTTGCAAAGCTAGCTGTATGTCCCCCTGGAGCCTCCCAGTCAGACGGGTAGGGTTAGTTACACCCTGTCCAAGGAATGTGAGGCTCAGAGACTTGTGCAGGTTATGAGGCAAGACAATAGTGGCCTCAGCTCTGGAACCCAGATCTGATGATTCTGGGCCAAGTCTGTCACTCCCCTTTCTAACCGGCAGAGCCTTCCAAAGCTCTTACAATGAAAACCATGCCCCTGACCTTGACTTGCAAGGCCAACATGAGATGGCTCCATTCACCTCTCCTGCTTCATCTTATACCGTTCTTCCCCGTCACTTCTCTCCGTTAAGCCACACTGGTCTTCTCTTAGCCCTTGAATTTTCCATGATGCCTCCCACCTGAGGGCCTTTATACATGTAGTTCCCTCCACCTGGAAGCCTCTTTTCTGTGTCTTCCCTTCAACTAGAGGGAACAGGGAAATATTAGTTCAGTAAGGACTCTGCAATATGTCCCTGTCCTTTTCTTTCTTTCTTTGCATGGATCACAATGAGTAATTACATGTTTAGGTAATTATCCGTATTCTTTGGTAGAATGAGTAAAGGAGATATTTGTAAGTAGATTCCTTTCTTAATTTTGACCTTGGCAAATTCCCAGTAGGGGACTGAGGAAGGGGCAAGGGCCTGGCCCAGGTAAAGGAAGGATACAGAGATGAAGTTGAAGACGTCATGGCCTCTGCCTTTGGAAAGCTTGCCAGCTAGTGAGGAGTCAACTCATACAAGCAACTATTACTGCAAGGGAGGTTGAAATCAGGCCAAATGCTCTAAAGAAGTTGGTAGTGGGGAGCCTAGAGGAAAGTTATAAATTCAGAGGTGATCAGAGTAGCATGGAGACTTTTGCTGCAGAGAGCCCACGCTTTGACGGATGAAAAAAGTTTCAACTGAAAAAGGGGCGAGCATTCTAGGCTGAGAGAGTACAGAATACGGCACACAATTGCTTGAAGACTCAGCAAATCCGAATGCAAATAGGCTTTACATATATTATTTCCCTTAATCCCTGGGCACCAAAATGTAAGCTAGTTCAGGGATTTTGGTCCATTTTATTCATTGCTATATTCCTGGCTCCTATGAAGTGCCAGGTAGCACTTTGGTAGGTGCTCAATAAATGTTTATTGAATGAATACTCATCGCTTTCATTTTACAATTCAGAAAATGCACAAAGAAGTGACTCAAGGCTACATAGAGCCAGGACTTTAGGAAAATATGTTTTATAATAATGGGGGTGAGAAATGTCTTTTAAAGCATAACATATAAGCTAGATATAAAAGAAACAATTGATAAATTTGATTACAAAAATATTTTAAAAATTGATTTGCCGAAAAGAATCATAAACAAGGTTGAATCAGACTATGTGATGATATTTAAGACGATAAAAAATTATGTTCAAATCCTTAATATATGAAGAGCACTTGTGAGGCAATAATAAAAGTAAACACCTCAATAGAAAAATGCACAGATACCGTGAACAAGCAGTTCACAAAGTATAAATCAAAATAACCAATTCTATATATATTAACTTCATAAGAAATAAAAATGTAAATATCAGCAGTGCAATGTTTTAGACAGAGACTTAGAAAATATAATGTTGGTCAAGATCTGAGGAGCAAGTGTTCTCGTACACTGGCTGCAAGACAATGAACTAGTACAGTCTTACTGGAAAGCAGTTTCGTATATTGCTCCAAAATGAAAAATAAGTATACTCTTTGATTCAGGATTTTAGCTATTCTCAGGAAATAATCAAATGATTCTATCAAAATGTCTTTACAAGTAATTCTCAGAGTGTTCTTTGTAATGTAATGAAAATTTGGGAAACAAATGTCTATCAATAAGGGAAATAAGTTATGATATCTATAAAATGAATTTCTGTGCAGCTATTGGGATGGTATATGGTAGGGGTTGGCCAACTATGACTCATAGGCCATATCCAGCCCACTGACTGTTTGCGTTAATAAAGTTTTATTGGCACACAGCCATACCCATCAATTGATGTATTGTCTATGGCTGCTTTCACACTACAAGGCAGAGTGGAGTTGTTGCAATAGAGACTGAATGGCCCAGAGGCTTGAAATATGTACCATCTGTCCCTTTACAAAAAAGTTTGCTGACTCCTGCTGTATAGATAGGTTCATTGACATGGAAAGCTCTCTGTAACACATTATTGAGTGAAAAAAGCAGGGTACAAAATCACATGCTTAGTGTGATCCCTGTTATATAAAATCATGTGATGGGGAATGGACAAAAAAAAAAAAAGACCTTAAAGAATGTATTTTAGGAGAGAGGTCTTGAATTATGTTCACCAAAATGTACTGGGTTTCCCGTGAGTTGTGAGATTTTAGGTGATTTTTATTTAACCTCTTTATATTTTTCTGTAATTCCAAAGTTTCTAAAAAATATTTGCATAAGTAAAATGGATAATGGCCATTATCTTTATTATATAGAGTTCAGAGTTTATATAATTGTTTTTTGAATAGACAAAAATCTTGAGTGATAACTCACAAAAGAGGAAATACAGCAACTAAGCAGACATAGGGCCTGTCAAAGCACTGCAAATAATGCAATTTGAAATTATTTTGTTTTTTAAATTAGCAGATTTTAAAGCTACCTGATACTGGTTGGAGATTCAATGAAATACTTCTTTCATAAATTGCTTGTGGCCTTATAAATTGTTATAATTTTGGAAAATAATTTGGCAAAGTTTTAATAGCTTTTAATATACACCTTGAATTTATATACTTTTAATGTACAACTTGAAACAATAATATCATATTTAGGAATATACACTTCTAAAGAAGTAACCTTCAATTGGGGAAAGACTGTATACACCAAATTGTCCAAGTGGTGTAAAATGTTTTTGATTTAAAGCTAAATAGAATTGAACATAAAATCCCACAAGTGCTGCTTTTACTACAGTGGCAAAAATCTCTATAGGGCAATGCCAAGTTGGTGGGAATGCAATACAGCTACTCTGGAAAACAGGTTTTCAGTTTCTCATAAAGTTAAATGTAAGCTTACCACTTGATAAGCAACAGTTCCACCCCATGCCTTTACCCTTGAGAAGTGAAAACTTATGTTCACACAAAAACCTGTACATGAACGTTTATAGCAGTTCTATCTATAAATGTCAAAACCTGGAAACAGCCCAAATGCTCTTCAGTGGGTGAATAGATAAACTGAGGTACATCTGTACGATGGAATACCACTCAGTGATAAAAAGGAGCATGCTATTAATACCCACAACAACTTGGTGAATCTCAAAGGCACTATGCTGAATGAAGGAAGGCAGTCTCAAAAGCTGACACACGCTATGGTTCCATTTATATGTCCTTCTTTTTTTTTGGTGAGGAAGATCAGCCCTGAGCTAATATCCACTCTCATCCTCCTCTTTTTGCTGAGGAAGACTGGCTCTGAGCTAATATCTATTGCCAATCCTCCTCCTTTTTTTCCCCAAAGCCCCAGTAGATAGTTGTATGTCATAGTTGCACATCCTTCTAGTTGCTGTATGTGGGACGCGGCCTCAGCATGGCCGGAGAAGCGGCGCATCAGTGCACGCGGGGGATCCGCACCCTGGGCCACCAGTGGCGGAGCGCGCGCACTTAACCGCTAAGCCACGGGGCCGGCCCTATATGTCCTTCTTGAAAAGACAAAATTAAAGGAATGGAGAGCAGGTAAGTGGTTGCCAAGTGTTAGGCGTGGGGGAGGGTGTGACTATAAAGGGATAGCACAAGGGGGTTTTTTGGGATGATGGAACTCTTCTGTATCCCAATGGTGGTAGTGGTTACACAAACCTATACATGTATTGTAATTCATAAAGCTGTAGAGGAAACAATTTTTTTTCTTTGAAAAACCAGTAAAATAAAACTTTATTTTGTAGTTACTGGCAAATGGAAGAATGGGCAGAGAAATGGATCAAATATCCCAATTAGTTGCACTGATTGTAGAAAATGTTCAACCACTTCATAGAAATTGTACTTTTTCCTAAAAAAGTCAATTTTACTGTATGTTAATTTAAAAAATAAAATTAAAATAAATGTGTATAGGAAAAAACTGGAAGAAAATACACAAAAGTTACAATATTATTTGTTTAAAGTGATGGTATGATGGACAATTTTCTTTCTTTTCCTTATTTTTCAAATTTTATATGAATAAATTATTTTTGTAATTGGAATAATATACTTATACACAGACCTATCCAAGAACTCTAAAATTATAGTAGTGTATGAAGTTTGGGAAGGGAACAGATAGCCCTTCATACTGCAATAGTATCTGAAGGCACTGTGCATCCTGAGTCATTGAGAGCAGTTCAGATTGTGTCCAGGAGTCTGTTTAGGAAATTAGTAAAGTATGCAATTCACTTTATAAGTGGAAGTGGGAGTAATAATGGAATTTTTGCTTCTTTAAAAGCCTCTTTTATCTGGAAATTTTATTTTTGTAGAATTCCCCATTCACCTTTGATGCCAAGTAAATGAAATTGTGTCTTAAGGCAATAATAACGGCGTGTAAACATGTGTTATCTCATTTGTTCTGCACATCTCCACTGCCTCCCCCTGGGTGGGTGTGTAGTGTTAGTGTATGCTCTTCTGTTTGCAAAGAGGAAACCGAGGTACAGAGACATTACAGTGCAGGCAGTGTGGCAATAAAAATTCCATTTGCTTTAACTTTTCTCCCAGGAGGCAGACTGTATTTTTTTGTGACGTGCCAATAATGACATAAAAGGCAATATTATCATATTGTTTTCTCTTGAGAATTTCCTGAACATCATTAGAAATGAAATAAATGTTGTATGCCTTGGGAGAAAAAAGTATTTGTTTTCTCGCTGAAAATTCACAAGTACTTTGGCTGTAAGGAAATACTCCCCTCCGTTTGGTTTTCCAGGATTTTATATTGCACGCTGATTCTGCCTATGCACTACCTCGAGCCTTTCTTTTCATACATCTTCCTCAACCTCCAGCTCATGGTCCTGCAAATCCTTCACCTTTACTGGAGTTACTTCATCCTGAAGATGCTCATAAGATGTATGTTCTTGAAGGTAAGAGCTGTCCAAGTCTTACTGCCTTAACAAGACATCATTGCCAGCTTGAAGGTGAGCCCAGACTATGGAACATTCTAGTTAATTTATGGTTAACCAGAATTCTTTTTTTCCTTGGTTTGATCATTATTGATAAAAATTTCTCTAAAATGTAATTAGATTTTTCATTAAGTGGATCTCTAAGGTGCTTTTATGAAATTGCTTTTATTAGAGGACAAGTTATTTTTAAGAAATTTTTATCCAAAAATTGCTGCTTTTTAAAGAGTGTCCTAATGAGTCTAAATTTGCTCTAGTTTGGGATAAGCATATTGGTGATAGCTGAGTAATATTTCAAAGCCTTATGTTTAGCTTTGCTGAGCATCCAATTTGTACATAGTGCTCTTCCTCTGACTTTTCTCCTACTCGGAAATATTGTCCATCATTTGCCAATACTTTTTTCCTGAAAACTTCTTCCCTAAAAAATAACAAATCAATAATACATTTTAGACATTTTTGTGTTGTTTTGACTTCATTTCTGGGCTTTAATTCCAGAACAGGGGAGGGGAGGGCTGCAGAAATGAATAAGAAACGAATAAGAAAATCACTACCTTTGGGGAAACAGTCCACCATCTATATTCACCTACTTGCAACTACCTCTGTTGTACAGAATGTGCTGTGCTAAAGAGAGATCGCAGAAACTTGCTATGGAAAAAAAGATAAAAGAGAAATTAATTGACTCAAGGGGACCAGGGACAGTTTCATTGAGTAGACGGAATTTGACTTGAGCCTTTAAAACAAGTAAAAAAAAATCAGATCATAGCACCTTTGTATGGAAATCGTGCATCTAAGGGAGTTTTAATTAAGGATCTTTCAATGTGAAAGTTACAGCTGGCCCATTTTCAGGTGTTACCATCCATGTCTAACACAGCATTATATCATCATCAGAATGAGTGACTTGTATATAACAGGTATATGGTAATTTATCTGATAAGCTCATTTTTTGATCAATTCTCTGATTAATTCATTTTCCTACTTTAGTAAATGTGTCTCAAAGATCGCTGAAGAGCTGACAAATGAAAGGGACATTTCAATAATTGACCTCTGGGTTTTCTACCATCTCTTACCTTCTAGATCCAGACAGAGATATAGGAAATTGGACTACATTTAGATTAATCTCAAAACAAATCCTGAAAGTTGTTCTGTTTTTTTAAACAAAATTACTGACTCGAGCTAGTTTTCTTGAGAGTGGACTCTCCCTTAAAGTTGGAGTGCCAAGAAGAAAACTTTCATTGAATGTCTCTGGTTCATTAATGTTCTAAATAGTTTTTCTATGATCTCTGCAAAAGTTATTTTATCTCTTAAGTGACGAATAAAGTTGAAAGAACTGAGATAAGTTTAGGAATTTGAGTGTTTAGATAATCTGCACATCCAGGGGTTGGGGTGAAGGAGGGCGCTGACCTGAACCTGGCGTGCCTTTGGGTCAAGCCTTCCTGGAGCTCCTATCCCTAGGCAGAAACTGTTCATTATTGACTGGTGAGTGACAATAGTTACAGGCCTGGAAGGGATCCAGGAAGAACAAAACTTGGAAACCAGAAGATACTCTTGTTTAGTTTCATCGTAATTTTTGTATTTCTAATCTCTAATGGGTTGTGCCAGGCCTGATTAAAAACCCAGTGAGTTGGGGAGCTGTGGACAGGAATTCCTGATTTCTCATGCTGTACTTTGGAAAAGCTGTTTCCAATTGCAATTTGACAGCAGTAGTGGAGGCCCCGCAGCCCCAGTCCTTGCAGTTCGTGTGACTGCAGCTGGCTTGCATGTGCACTCTGTTTTCCACAGCAGTGGCAAAGCTGGCTGTGAAATCAGCTTATTCCTCCAAAGCCATAAAGCCTGCTTTTAAAGAATGCTATTTGAAGGCATGGTTGCATTGCAGAGGGGAGGAGAGGGATAGAGGCAGGAGTTGAGATTCTTAGAGGAACAACTAACAAGTCAGTTTTCAACTCTATTTAATAAATCTTTAGCATTTAATACACACCTTGATTGTTACTAAGGAGACTAATGCTTGGATATTTAAAAAATGGGATTGCAGAAGTTCATAGGCCTCTAAAAATTTCTTTTAAATCTTATAACAGATTGAGCATTTGTCCCTTCAAGTTCCTTATGTCAGGTAGCCCTTTTAACAAGTAATTTTGAATATGCAAATGAATAAATAATTTGGGGGGAAAAACCCTCCATTTTGGGTGGAAAGTTACAAAGTAATTTATTAATCTTTTTTATGGTCTCCATGAATTTGCATGGAACTACCAGCCCACACATCACGTCGAGAAGTGTGACGGGCTGACACATTCATCCTGTCATTCTCTTTGCAAACATGAGAACTGCTTTCAGAGGGAATTAGAAAGAGCATAGCATGCTTTTGTTTAATATTAGTTAAGAGAACTTGATCATCCTTAAGCTTTTATTTTCTTCTTTCTAAATATCATACTGGGTCCTGGCCAACTCAAGCATTCTCTGTGACATCTTAGACTGGTACATAGCCAAGACATGGAGGGAGGGGCTGCAGCATGCAGTCACTAAAGCCAGGATGGAGAAACTAGCCCCTTGGCAACCTGCCCCAGCCATCTGCACTCGACAGGCAGTGTGTCTTAAGTTCACAGAATGACATTTTACATGCGCTGAGCTATTTTAGTTAAAGAAGGAACCCTCTAATAAACATGAGGAGACTGAGGCCTAAACCAAATTCACACAATTTTATGGCAAAGCCAAGGATAGAAAGGAATCTCTTAACTTGTAATACTTCGCCTTTTCTAATTATCCTTTATTCGAATTCAGGGAAGAAATTAATTTAAAATACTTGTATAGAATAAAAAATAGTGAGGACATAAACAAATTGAGTAATCAAGATAATAGGCTAAAACACAGCACAAATCCTTTAACTTATTTTGAATTTTTTAAAAGCGTAAGGAAATGTTTTGTAATTATTTAGTAATCCCAAATCACTTCTGAGTAAAGCAGTTAGGGTAATAGCTAAGAGTCCAGCCTCTGTGTGGATTCCGACTACACTCTCCCACTGACTGGCTGTATGACCTTGGGCATATTACTTCTATTCATTGCCCCTATTTCCTCATCTGTAAATGGAGGTGATGTTATTAGTACCGGCCTTATTGGAGAAAACCCTTAGAACAGTTTCTGGCACATAGTAAACATAGGATAAAAGTTAGCTGCCATTATCGTTGTCGTTATTATTATTTACCAAGGTTCTTTGTGCCAAATCACAGAGAGCTTGTGTGTTCCCAGTGGCCTGGCAGTCAGCTCCCCATCAAGGCCTCTCTTGTTTTCCCTTAGACCGTGCTGCAGCTGAGGTCAGGCATCAGAGTCCTTGACTTGCAGCCAAGGGCTCCAGGGACAGTTTTCTAAGCTGTCTTCTGCCCGTTGACTTTCATGACTCACATTCTGGATGATCCTTTTTGACACACTCTCTCAGATGTCAGCGTGTTAGGGAAGAAATACAAAATCTGTAATGTCTGAGAAGCCCCCAAGTCTCTCTTGTTAGTAGGTAATAGTGAATATGAGTGTTGAACCCCTTGCTGAACGAGACTTCATAGAGATACCACAAAGACTGATGGTTGAAATAGGGTAGTATAGAAATGCTATCAGTTTATATTTCCATATATTTGAATATTTTTACAGATTCACTAGATTAACAATCTGTTCAAGAAACAACAGAATTTGTAACCTTGTAATGATAACAAAAATAACTGTGCAAAGTTGCTTGGCTTAAAGAGTTTCAAATTTTAATATTCTTCCACACTATACATTCAGCTCAGCCTCAAAATAAAGAATCCCCTATAATTTTAGAACTAGAAGAGACTGCTAAATGTCTGCCAGGACACATGACCCTTTCCTCAAATCCTTACTACTGTGTTGCAGTTTACCACTCACAGCCACATAAAATTGTGGTCTCTACTTTGTAGAGGAAGAGAATGAAGGTGAGTGAGAAGGTACATTACTTGCCCCACGTCACACAGGAGTGGGGATTCACGCCCATGAAGCCTGAGACTTGAGAGCCCATGTTGCTAATGCTGTGCTCTTCTGCCTCCCCAGTCATCCTCTACTGTGAACATATGTCCTCAGAACGTGAGAAAGACATATTTCATGTGTATGTGTTTATATGTGTTTCTCTGTGTACACACATACACACGTATACATATTTAGTGTGGCTTATGCTCAGTTCTCACAAACTTCATCATCTTATCATTGACTTTGCTGAGTTATCTTTGTTATCATTGCTGTGCGAGTCATCAATGAATTCCAGCTCTTCATAGCCGTCACTCTTTAGAAAATCTCATTAAGGGTATGCCCACTAGAGGATTTTTCTGGCTTAAAGCAATTATAAACCTGAGTTTTTATAAACCTGAAAGGGTAGAGTTGTTTAAATAAGTCAAAGTAGAATAGACAGCCATCTGCATGGTTTTAAGATAATAGAAGAAAGAAAACATGTCATGAGGAAGAGACAGAGCCACGAGTAAACCAGCCTCTTCACAGCTCTCTGCCCCCAGCCGATTTGCTGTTGCTTTGCCCTAGGCTAGGAGGCCTCTATAATAGACCCACAGGCTCAACAAGGGCACCAAGATGAATGCTTGGGAGAAGACCCCACCTCACATTCACAGTCTGAGATGGAAGCAACACGGAACCGAAAGGAGGAGTTCACCTGCCAAATGGGGAAACGGAGGCCCAGAGGGAGAAACAGCCTTCCTAAGGCTGTGTGAATCAGGACTGGAACCCACACAGTGACCTTTTCAGTCAAATAGCTCCTTTCTACACCAAGATAACATTATCCAGGCATTTTCTTATACTGGGGTTTTCAATATCTTCTTCCAAGCTATTTGGAAATTCTTCTATTGCTTTTTTCTAAACTATTTCTTCTTTCTGTTAGGATAGTCATTGTGATTGCACACATCCAGATGCTGCAACACCTCTTTCTGCTGCTGATGACAACAGCATGTCTTTTCAGCTCTTAATTCCAGGCAAATTGACCTCTGATGGAGAAAGGTTATATTAGGATTTTTAAATAAGTAAAACAAGATATTGTTTCAGTTTTCTTCAATACACCCTCTGTTTCTTTGGAACTAGACACAGAAAGCAGCTGGATGCCAGCAGCTGAATGTGGATTGTTACCTCAAGGAGATTTCAGCTGCTAGGTGTCTGTTTAAAAACGGGGAACCTCACTTCCCTGCAATTGCCCATGAACTATTTAATTATACAATGATTTTCCATACTTAATTTATCACTTATTATCTCCCTTTGTGCATACTCTTAAATGTCGTGCCATACGTGTTTTCTAACAATGGTTTTTAAAATACTAGTTCTTTGGAGGTACCAGACTACTCAAGTCATTTGATCCATAGGAAGTCAAGCAAAGCCACTGTAAAACGAAGGAACTTGTTCAAATGAGAGCTGTCCAATGTAAGCATTTTTGAGGATAGTATCGAGTTCTCAAATCCTGCCTTTCTTCTGTCCCAAATGTCGACCCTGATGTTCCCCCAAAGCCACTGATCATATCTTGCTGAACTTGAAAAGGAGGATGAGGCATGGGGGAAGGTCCGAATAAAAAGAGATAAAAAAAAACTCTGGGAGCCAGCCCAGTGGCGCAAGTGGTTAAGTGCGCACGCTTCGCTGCAGCTGCCCAGAGTTCGCCAGTTTGGATCCTGGGCGCACACTGACACACCGCTTGTCAGGCCATGCTGTGGCAGGCGTCTCATATAAAGTGGAGGAAGATGGGCATGGATGTTAGCCCAGGGCCAGTCTTCCTCAGCAAAAAGAGGAGGATTGGCAGATGTTAGCTCAGGGCTGATGTTCCTCACCAAAACACAAAAACAAAAACAAAACAACTCTGACATCTCTTGTATCCATGATTTTAAAAATCATTTCACAAAAATGGAATGAAGTTTTATACATTCCTGAAAGAAACACATATTCTTCATTTTATTAGTAGAGAAACAGACACACACATACACGCACGTAAACAAACGTACACACAGATGTCTTACATGGAACTTGAGTTTCTATTTCTGTATCAGCCTAGACAAGGGGATAAGCACAATTCATGGCTTGTTAACAAACCTACACATTCACACCAGTATATGAAAGTTTTATGAATGGGCTCTTGGGCCAGAAAGATTGGTGCAAGCAGGTGTGAGAGGAGAGTGTCCCCGTTAATCTCCCTGATTTTCCGTGGCTCCCCCCTCCTGTGGCCACCTCCTCACCCCGACCACATAAGTCTCAGAATAGAGCTTTATATAACACAAAAGAAACCTTATTCCTGAAAACTAATTCAGTTGTAGATATGGGTAAAATAAACTAGTTTTTAAAACTTTTCATTTTGATTTATCATATGGGCTTCAGTGCCTGAATGATTTACGATGCAGATGGCTTTATTCATGTTCTGTTTTGGTAATAGCACGTATGTCATCATGGAACTCTAGACTCCCAATGGGGCTATTTTCTGCAAGTGGTATCTCCTTGCCACGTGTAACAGACTCAGGAAATCCTAAAGAGAGCAGCACTGGGCATGAGTACTCTCTGCCTTGCTATGCAGCCCATTCGGCACGCGTGCCCTAAGATTTGTCATTTCAGTCAGGCTTCAGACTCAATGTTGCTCCAAGCAACTTGGGTCCTATATGTATGCTTCTGTAATATTTTCAGTGTAAACCAGGAAACCTTGGTCATGTCTTTCCAAGGAATGGGATTGGCTATTCTCACTCATTTGACTGGGTTGGGCCGACTGACCCAGTCTCTAGAGCCCTCCACTGAGACCTGGCCACAACTGGGGTGTAGGCTAAGGTCAGAGCTGGTCCTACGTAGTAGCCACAATGGGTAACTACTTGTATCATGATTTGGTAGAAGCCTCTAAATCTACCTGCACCCCCAAAAATCTCCTTTACCCACTTATCTGAGTGCAAGATAGTGTGAAGAATGTGAAGACAGTTCAGCTCTGGGAAGGCCCCAGGATTTGGCTGTCCAGAAAAAGAGAGTAATGGGGGAGGGTAAAACTCAGTGAAGGCATAGAGGAGACCTGAAGCCAACCTTGCTCACTTTCTGTAGCCATTGTTTCTTCCTCATATCAGTTGCAAGTATTTGTGTGTGTGTGTGTGTGTGCGCGCGTGTGTGCATATGCAGGAGGATTTCGGGGGTACTATGACGTTCCACACCTATGAGGGAGTGAAGGGAGCTGGACCAGGCAGAGGGAGAAGTTGAACTGTAATGCAGTTGCAACAAAGGCCTCAGCCAACCTCGTAGAGAGCTCTAGAGCTGGGTGGCCCTTCAGAGATGTACCACTTAAGGCAAAGCGGCTGGACCTCTGTACCTTGACATTAACCTGTCACTAGATGTAGGCTGCCCTCTGGAGAGGGGGCGTAACTCTGGGCAAGGTGGCTCCCTTCAGCCAGGGATAATACCAGAGGGGGACACAGCTGTGAGCCTCCCACAGCTGGAGGATTAGAGCCTCAGTCCTGAAGGGGCTTCTGGGCTGTGCACCACAGTGTCCATGTGGCCCCCCATCTCTGCCTGCCCTACCCCAAACCTAACACCAGTCTCCACGAAAAGGACTGCATTTACCCTCTGTAGGGAGGCAGACTAGGAATCAGAGGGCGTGGGTTCCCAAACACTTAGAAGTGAGGCCTTGGAGAAGTCCTTTGTTTATTTTTTTACCCTGTGTTTTCTCATTGGAGTTGATAACTGCTCCACCTTCCTTACAGGGTTGTGGTAAGGATAAAATACCAAGATATAAATGAAATTACTCTCTAAACTGTGAGAAATTTGTGGTGTTATAACCACTGAACTAGACATTCCATGGTTTCTGAATCAGTCTCAATTCTAGTTATTTTTTCCTATTCTCCCCTCACTCCAAAGACTCTTCTTTCTCTCATGCTGTAAGTCCTTTTTGACCTGTGGAACATAGGTAACTGTGCCCTAGCCCACCCAGGAGACACTGAAAGACTTTGCTGAGGTGCCTGGTGAGAAAACCTGCCACTTAGAGGCTTCTAGAGTGGGAAGGGGTGGGTAGGCTGCAGTTGCCTGAGCCCCTGGATGCTGCCCTATGACGGGGTTTGGAATCAGGCTGGGCCTTTCCAAGAGGTTTCGGAGAGGTGTTGGGAGCCAAACATCAGAGGTGGCAGATCTGGTGATTCTGAATGCCTCATCTGCTTGCTCTCAATCACCAGTGGAGAAGGCAGCCTCCCTGGCCCCCAGCCTCCACAGGAGGTTCTGGAGGTCAGGCTCACCTCTCTTCCCTATGAGTGATATGAGTTCTGGAGGCATCCTTGAAATCAGCAGGCCTGCCTCTGTCTCAGGGTTTCTCAGCAGTAGCTCTACTGACATTTTGGGTTGGAGAATTCTTTGTTGTGGGGGCTGTCCTGTGCATTGTAGGAGTTTAGCAGCATCCGTGGCCTCTACTCACCAGATGCTAGTAGCACTCTCACCCCTAGTTGTGACAACCAAAAATGTCTCCAGATGCTGCCAAATGTTCCCTGAGGGGAATAATCACCCAGGTTGAGAATCATAGCCTATCTGTACATATGTCCATTTCCTTCTCTGTAGGGGTAAATCATGTTTTCTTCCCCAAGCACAGAAACAGTATTGTTTATAGATGTTTCAAAGGCTTCATTTTATTGCTTTGTGTATTTATTTATTTACTCCTGTCCTTTGTGTTATCGTTGTCATGCATTTTAATTATATATAATATATTATATGTTTATATATGAAAATATAAATTTGCATATAAATGTTAGTTATACATATTATAAACACCATATTATATTGTGTTTTTTTGCTTTAAACATTCAATTATTTTCTAAAATGATAAAAAAATTTCAATGTCTTTTACATTTCCCTACATATTTACCATTTCTGGTTCTTTTCATTCCTTTGCATAAATACAAGTATCCATCAGGTATCAATTTTTTTTCTGTCCTTTTTCCCTCATGAGGACACTCATTTTTTTCAGTGCAGATCTGCTGGTGATTAATGCTCTCAGTTTTGTTTTGTTTTTTTTGTCTGAAAAAATCTTTATTTTTCCTTTCACTTAAAAAAGTTATTTTTGCTGAGTTTAGGATACTGTGGGTTTTTTCTTTCCTTTTTTCTTTCTTTCATTACTTTAAGGACTCCATTGTCTTCTGGCTTACATACTTTCTGGTGAGAGGTCTATTATCTCTTCTGTTTGCTACTCTAAATATATGTGTTTTTTTTCTTCGGGCTGCTTTTGAGACTTTTCTCTAGCACTGGTTTTCAGAAATTTGATTATAATGTGTCTTGATGTGATTTCCTTTATATTTATTCTGCTTGGAGTTTGTTGAGCTTTGCAAATCTGTGAGTTTGTAGTTTTCATTGAATTCAGATTTCAACAAATTTTTAAAAATTTCTTCCATCTTCCCTTCTCTGCTCTCTTCTTCTGGGATTTCAATTACCACTTCATTGGCCCACAAGTCATTGATGCTCTATTCATTTTCACTCTTTTTATTTCTCCTCTATGCTTCATTTTGAATAATTTCTATTGCTGTGTCTTCAAGATTTTTGATCTTTTCTTTTGTAGTGTCTAATCAGAAGTTAATCCCATCTACTGAATTTTTTTTTTATTTCAGATATTGTATTTTTCATCTCTATAAATTACATTTGGTCTTTTTTATATCTTCCTCTCTTCTCTCATTATATTCATGTTTTTCTCTACCTCTTTGAATATATGGAGCGTATTTATAATAGCTATTTTAAACATCTATGTCTGCTAATTCCATCATCTCTGATATTCCTGGGTCTGTTTCTATTAACTGGATTTTCTCTGGTTATGTGCCATATTTTCCAACTTCTTTGCAAACCTGGTAATTTTTGATTGGATGCCACACATTTTGAATTTTACATTGTTGGATGCTAGCTTTTGTTGTATTCCTTTAAATAGTGTTTTTGTATGTGGTAAAAATAGTGTATTTTGGTTTTATATGCAATTAAGTTGCTTGTGATGAGTTTGATCCTTTCAAGCCCTGCTTTTAAGCTTTGTTAAGATGAGACCAGAAGGTGAGCCTTTAGGGCCAGCCTGGTGGCGTAGTGGTTAAGTGCGTGCACTCCGCTGCTGGCAGCCGGGTTCGGATCCCGGGTGCGCACTGATGCACCACTTGTCAGGCCATGCTGTGGCGGCATCCCATATAAAGTGGAGGAAGATAGGCACAGATGTTAGCCCAGGGCCAGTCTTCCTCAGCAAAAAGAGGAGGATTGGCATGGATGTTAGCTCAGGGCTAAAAAAAAAAAAAGAAGATGAGCCTTTAATCTATGGCTATTAAGTGGAGTCCTTCTTAGTATTCTCCTTGCTGCCTGTATACTACGAGTTCTTTCCACTCTGGCTGGTGAGAAGACAACCAATTGCCAACCCAGTACGAGCTCCAGGGAGTGTTTTGTCAGCTCTTTGCCTGGCCTCAGGTGTTTTCCTCCCACACATGCACAGGTCAGTACTCAGCCAAAGACTGAACGGGACGCCACTACAGATGTCTAGAGCTCTCTCTCTGTGCAGCTCCCTTCTCTCCAGCATTCTGCCCTACACATTCTGGCCTCCTTGGCTTTGGTGAACTCCAATTTCTGTTCCTTCAACTCACTGGCACCACTGAGCTCCCTTTGGGTTCTTTGCTCTGCATCAGCTTAGAAACTTCCTCTAGGTGGTGAGCTGGGGCGGTTGAAGCGCCCCCCACCCCCGCCTTCATTTCCCTTTTCTTGGGGATCATGGACCTGAACTGCTTATTGAACAGTGTCTAAAAACTATTTTTTCATGTATTTTATCCAGTTTTCTAGTTGTTTAGCATGCTAGGATAATCTAGTCCCTGTTTTTCCATCATGGCCAGAAGGAGAAGTCACAATATCTTATTTTCTAAATAACGATAGTTAATATGCTTCCTGAGACAGCCTGTTTCATTTTTCAAGCAAGTGTAACCATTAGGTTGTTCCTTCTTTATTCCTGATTTTTCCCTCTAGGCCAATGCTGTCCAATTAAAATATAATGTGAACTACAAATATAATTTTAAGTTATCTAGTAGTAGCATTTAAAAATAATAAGAAACATGAAATTACTTTTAATAATATATTTAACATGATATAAGCAAAATATTATCTTATTTCAATTTTGCCAGATATTTCTTTTTTTTCTGGTATGTATTTTAATCAGGGGAGGATCATAATCATATTTAAGGCTAATATAGTGATTTAGCAATCAACACAAAAAGTTGTTAATGAGATATTTTTCGTTATTTTTTTCATACTAAGTCCTTGAAATCCAGTGTAGATTTGACACTTACAGCATATCTCAATTTGGACTGACCACATTTCAAGTGCTCAAAAGGCACATGTGGTGAGTGGCTACCACACTTGATGTTGTAGCTCCTGGCTCTAGAGTAACAATTCTACTTCTGTTCTGCTGCATATGGGACAGGGTTGGGGATATTCTCATGTGTGATCTGTTCCCGTGGGGTCCCTGATGTTATACTCAATTATAACATGCTGGCTGTACCCACTGCTCTTTCCACTCATGAAAGCTTCTCAGTTGGTGATCAAGGGAGGATGATACGATTCTAGGGATAACTGCTGTCTTTAAGCCAGCCCATTGTCTTGTTTCTCTTTCTTTTCTACAGAATTCTTCATTTTCTTCTCTTATTTCCTTATTTCTCTTCACTGCTCATCTCCAAGTGTACCACCTCTTCTCTATATACCTGATTTTCCCCCACAAGCTCTGCTTCTCTGAGGCTGACACACTTCCTGTCTTGCACACTTTGGAGCCCCTTCTCCTTAATAAGGGCTATGAACTACCATCTCCCAGCCTGTGCATTTATGGTTTCCCTTTCCTTTCTAGGGGTGATATTATCTGTGCTGCTTCTAAGTTCTGTACTCCCACCCTGCTCATTTTTCCAACTTCCCTTTCCCCATTTCCCAGCCACAAGCTAGAGGGCTGTGAGAGCTCATTGGGATTTGTACATTTCTTTCTTCTTCTTATAAATAATTTAAACAGTGTTCTTGGTTTCCCAGGAAAATTAAAGGCATGTGTCTATGTTGATTCTATACTTATTTTGAGAGAGTGAGGGGGAAATTTGGAATCAGACTACCATTGTTCTTCAAAGCCAGAAGTCCTCAAGTAAATCATTTGCAAACTTAGGTGCTTAAAGTGTTTTTAATGACAGACTTCTTACTGCATTCCTCGAAAGTGATCTTGACAATGTCTCAGTTATGGAGGGCTGTACAGAGTGACATGGGACCACATGGTAACCCTTAGATACCAACATCATGCCTTACTACCACTGCTATGGCTCTGTTTCTGCAGGCTAAACACTTCTAATTCTTTTTAACTATACCTTGTGAGGCATGCTTTGAATCTTTTCACCTGATCACTCTCTTGTTTTATTTTATCCAGCTTCTCCTTTAAATGAACACAGATTTCCAGATAAGGTCTGACTCATAGAAAATCAGGAAGGTCTGATGTCTCTTTTTGTGAAAACTCTGCTTCTGATGGTATAGCCTAGTTTTGTACTGAGTTGCTGGTAGTTACATTATGCTGTTAATTCATATTGAGCTTGAAATTGATTAAAACTTCTAAGTCTTTTTCACATGGGCCAACCCACATTTATTCCATTTGGGGATTGTCTGGTGAAGGTGGTGAATTTTGTCGAAAGTTACATTCCTTCATGTTACTTCATTTTGCTTAATCAGCTTATCATTTGAACCTTTCATTTAAGAATGGGATAATATGACATTTGGTGACAGGTACATAAACATTTCTGAGGACCTTGTGTCTAAAAGGCCTATTAAAGGAATTCAGGAGTATTCTACTTAAGCCAGCTCATGAAAAAGTCATGATCATTTTGCCATATATATATATATATATATATATATATATATATATTTGTGTGTGTGTGAGGAAGATCTGCCCTGAGCTAACATCCGTGCTAATCCTCCTCTTTTTGCTGAGGAAGACCAGCCCTGAGCTAACATCTATTGCCAATCCTCCTCAATTCCCCCCGCTGCCAAAGCCCCAGTAGATAGTTGTATGTCATAGTTCCACGTCCTTCTAGTTGCTGTATGTGGGATGTGGCCTCAGCATGGCTGGAGAAGTGGTGCGTCGGTGCGTGCCTGGGATCTGAACCCGTGCCGCCAGTAGCGGAGCGCACGCACTTAACCGCTAAGCCACGAGGCCGGCCCGCCTTATATATATTTTAATCAAGGGAGGATTGTAATCATATTTAAGGCTAACACAGAATAAGGTATACTGCTCGCACCCAGAACACGATCTCCCAGGAGTCCCACTTTTTATTTCAGATCACCTTGTTACATACTGGCTATGGTGACTACTGTGGACTAGAATGGCCTGTGGATCTTTAAAAAAAAAAAAAAAAACTCATGCCCAGGTCCTAACTCAGACCAATTAAATCAGAATCCATGGGGAATGGGACCCAGAAATTGGAATTTTTAACAGTCCTCTTCTTCCCCCAACCTAAGTGACTCACTCCGCCTCTCAGGTTGAAAGCCACCAGATGAGGTGGAGAAAACCAGTTCTGTGTGCGTCTTCTCCACCACTAGATAAGCATACATGGATGACTGCTTTCTAAAAAGCAGAGATAGCTGTACTCTTCCCCACATTTGTAGAGTTTGTTGAAGTGACCTCAACAAATACTCCTATCTTGCAGATTTTAACAAGAGCAGTAGACTTTCATGTTACATAGGTGTTCTATGGTAAAAAAATTCTTATAAATGAAAATTCAGACTGTTGAAACAAGCACATCGATATTCTTTGTAGAAAAACAGAATGCTTTAAATAGTACAATTATCTGGAAAATTAAAAACATGACTCATTTTACAAGATGATTTAACTAATTATTTTAAAACAACCACCTATTATAGAAAAGAAGACATACTTGTAATTTTATATTGCCTTTCTGGAGTGAAAAGACTCATGACATAGAGACTAAGGAAATCAAAATTATATGAAATCATGGAATTTTAAAACTTGAAAGACCCTTAGCGACTCTCTGCTTCAACTTCTTTTTATGGAGAGCAGCAATCTAGAGAGGATCTAGGGCCTAACAAACCGCCTGCTAACTGCAGTGTGGCCCCTGAGTGTCAGCCTGGGCGTCACCCAGAGCTGGTTAGAAGTGCAACATCCCAGGCCCACAGAGACCTTCTGAAGGAGAGTCTGTATTCTATTAAGAACCCTAGGTGATTCAGATGTACATTAAAGTTTGAGAAGCACTGGTCTAGAATTCGTGTTCCAGATTACTATTAGGAAATGTCCATGTATAGCCAAGTTTCATAGAATCCAATTTAAATTTAATGCAACTCCTTTGAGGAGGAAAAAAAAAGGAAAAACTGAATTGTCTTTTTCTGTGACCTTGTCAGTTTGGAGAATAAGAACTAATATAACAAAAAGGAATGTATTTTGATAGTAGTTCAGAAAATTGAACTCTTTGACTGAATGCACTTTTTTTTCATACAGTTAAAGCTGAAAGTTTGCTTTCAAAACAGCATAAAATGCTTATTATATTGTTCTTTGTTTCATTGCCAACTGTGGATTTAGATGTGGAGCCATTCAAAAAACAGTGGGACATTATGAGTCATTCATGACCTCCTGGGCTTTTGACATTGTTGTAAAGCCACAGATTCCCAAGCACAGAGTTTAGTTAAAGCATTTCAAAAACACAACTCTGCAATTTTATTGAAGCTGTGGTTGCAGATGTCATTCCCAGAGGTGTATGGAAGTGCTGTGGCACAGATTATTCATTTATTTGAAATGAGCATTTTATCCTATTAGCGTTGGTGTATATTTTTCTCATTGTCAAAGTTTATTTTGTTTGGTAATCCTTGCAAGAATTTTTGAGAAATACAGAACAGGGTCAGATACTTACCTTCACTAGTAGGCATATCATGATTAATTGATAAAGATATATATAATATATTCTGGAATCTTAAAATATAAGAAAAGATTACACAAAAAATAAAGCCAAAAGCCTAGACATCAGGGCTTGACTTTAAATTTATTGTACTCACTCTTTTTTTTTTTTTTTTTGGTGAGGAGGACTAGCCCTGAGCTAACATCCGATGCCAATCCTCCCCTATTTTTTTTTTTCTTGAGGAAGAGTGGCCCTGAGCTAACATCCGTGCCCATCTTCCTCTACTTTATATGGGATGCCACCACAGCATGGCTTACCAAGCGGTGCGTCAGTGCGCGCCTGGGATCCGAACCTGCGAACGCCGGGCCGCCGAAGTGGAGCGTGCACACTTAACCGCTTGCTCCACCGGGCCCGCCCCTCGCTGTTTTTTTTTTTGATGGAGGTAAAAGTGGTAAATCATGTATTAATTGAGTGATGCTGGTTGTGTTACACATGTAGTACGATGCAGGGAGATGGCTATGGTGGGAATATGTTCTCATAAGATACACAGGATGGTGAGGGGTTTTGATACTGTGTCATATGAGCAGCAACTGAAGAAAATGGGATTATTTAGCTTGAAGAGGAGTTAACTATCTTTAAATGTTTGAAAAATTGATCAATGTTTGAAGGAAGTACACCAACTCCTTTTAGACAAGGAGGCAGATCTTTTAGCACCATATAAAAAAGGAAGCAGGTAATGAATTACTGGAGATGTACAGGCAGGAGTATGTACAGCTTCTGCTCGAGTTATTAAAAAGGGCATATCAGCATCAAATAGAAACTAGATTAGATGAGCTTGAAAGGCCCATCCAAACCTAGAGGCCTGTGGGCACTGTTGTTTCTTAAGTAATACCCCCTCTGTATCTTGAATGCTACCATGCCAATCCAAGCATTGGCATTTCTCTCCTGGACTGTGACCACAGCCTCCTAAGTGCTCTGCCTATGCCCAGTCTGGACTCCCTCCAGCCATTTCTGCACAATGGGGAAAACTGTTATGTATAGACCAGCTCCCCCATTAGAGCAGAAGTTTCTGAGAACAGTCACCTTGCCTGTTTTGGTCACTGATATGTTCCCAACTCCTCAAACAGTGCTACACAGTGGTTTCCAGTTGGACTTAGAAGTAAATTTGAACTTCTGACCCTGACCTCTGAAATCCATAATCTGATCCAGGCTTGCTCCCTGACCCCATCTTAGGTCATGCTCCATCTTTCTTACCATGTTTTAGCTGCAAGATTTTTCCCATCTCAGGGCCTTTGCACATGCTGTTTCTTCTTCTTAAAATGTCCTTTACCCCACTGTTTCCCAACCACTCCTACTTAACTTTCAGGTTACAATCTCTGAGTTCCATTTCCTTAGCAAGGCCTTCCTGGCATCACCCCTATCTAAGTGAGATCCCTAATCTACGTATTGTGGTATTCTCTACTTCGTAACACTTACAAATGTGTAATTATATATTTATTGTTACGTGTTTAATTCCTTAGAGTTTGGCTCTTTCAATAGACTGTAAGTTATTTGAAGACAGAGATCATTATATCCCTGATGTCTTGCACAATGTACAGGGGCTTAAGAAATATTTTTGAATCAGTGATTCTCAGCCAGGGCGATTTTGCCCCCAAGGACATTTGGCAACTTTTGATGACATTTTTTGTTGTCACAGCTGGTATCTAGTGGACAGAGACTGAGGATACTTACTGTTAAACCTCCTATAATGGGCAGAACACACAGAATTATTTGGCCACAATGTCAGGAGTGCCTAGGCTGAGATCCCTGGAATGAATGGGTGAACTTCTCTCTCTTTTGGTTGATTCCACTTTGTGGTTGGTGTTGTCCCCAAATTATTCCTTGCTTTCCCACCTGCTAGTGTCATCCTATACAGAGAAAAGTTAGGTTTATGCAGGAATAGCCAAACACACTAGTTTTTGAGAAGCCAAGCTCTCCGTAATTAACTAGTTAGCGTTTCTTCAGATGTAAATATTGTCAGTTTAAAATTACTCAATGATAACCAGAAATGATTGCCAGCCATTTCATTTTGAAATAAGTCAGCTGCATTTGGAAAGTTCTGATGGATTGAGAGAATGAGGTTGTAGCTAATTGTTCAGTTGTAACCAAGAGAAAATGAAGACTTTTATAGCACTCTCTGCACTACAGCCTTCAATTCCTCCATTGTTATGTGCAGTTGGGTTGGGAAGGGCACACCAGATAAGGTCATGTTGACCATGCTGAGCAGTCATTATTCCTTCCTTCTAATTCACTAGTGATCGTTTACCTCTCATCATTTTTTCCCCTCTTAACCTTGTTGAATGTTGGTCTAAACCAGCAGAACCGTTCATATCCTGGAGGCAGCTAATTCTCACCTCCTGCCCTGCGCACATACCTTTTTCTCCCCGGGAGTCAGAATCAAAGTTTGACTACACAGCTTCTCATATCTAGTTCAAGCCATCCTACGTATGAGGAAGTCTGCTTCCAAGGTTGCTACTTATTGAAACATTTCATCTGTTCTGTAGTCAGTCTAGGACAGTGTCTCCCAGCCTCCATCACCTCAGAGCACTGGAGAAACTGATATTTGTACAGCACGCTAGGGTAAACGGTCATGGCAAAGCAGGAGGAGACTAGGGCTCTGGGAGCTGCCCCAAGGGCTGAGGGGATCAATATCTCAGCATATCTTTTCACCCCTTCCCGGCACATCAGTTGGGAAACTCAGGTATAGAACAGCCTCGTGTAACGGTTGGGGAGGTGATGATGTTATGCATTTCTCACAGGAACTATCTGAAGTGTCTGTCACAAGTCCTGCTGCAGAGGTCAGCAGGGGTCTTTCAGGACCTAGAGCTCTGCCGCTGCGTCTCAGAGGGCCAGCTTGTGTGGCACAGCTCGGCTGACTGCTGCGCTCTGATACTACTCCAAGATCCTAGGCAGGGGCTTGCCAACGGGCCAAGCCAGCTCAGGATCTGGAGCCTGGCTAGAGAGATTTGAGGCAGCTTGGAAATCGCTGAAGACAAGAGTGCAGGGGCCTGTATCAAAGAGCTCAGCTGAGTGCGATGGCTGGGAAATGAGGGCTCCTGTAAAGGGCAGGACTTGAGAATGATCTGGAGGTTTTTGCCTGGAGCAACTGAGTGAATGGTGGTGCCATTTGCTGGAAAATGGAAGACCAAGAAAAGGTGGTGAAAGAGGAGGAGACTAGAGTCTGATAAGACTGTGAGACAGCTGAGAGGAGATTGTCTATCTACCCATCATTTGACTTTGCGCCTGGAAGAGAGGTCCACGCTGGGATATAAATTTGGGAATCATCTGCATTTACTTGGTATTTAAGGCTGTGGTATTAGATTCATTCATTCACTCACTCATCAAATATATACGGAGTGCCTAGTGTGTGCTAAATGAAATCACCTAACAGAAACTAGAGAAGAAAGATGGTATATTCCGGTGTATTCCACCCCACCCTATTCTCTCTCCCTCTGCAGAGGGGGCCCCTGAAGCTGGTGTCCTTCCACCTGTGCTTTTATATGCTTATTATGTTTGGATATAGCCACAAACAGAGCATTGTTTTCTTGTTTTTATTTTTTTTTATTTTTATTTATTTATTTATTTAATTTATTTTTTTTTGTGAGGAAGATCAGCCCTGAGCTAACATCCATGCTAATCCTCCTCTTTTTGCTGAGGAAGACGAGCCCTGAGCTAACATCTATTGCCAATCCTCCTTTTTTTTTCCCCCCCAAAGCCCCAGTAGATAGTTGTATGTCATAGTTGCACATCCTTCTGGTTGCTGTATGTGGGACGCGGCCTCAACATGGCGGGAGAAGCGGTGCGTCGGTGCGCGCCTGGGATCTGAACCCGGGCCGCCAGTAGCGGAGCACGCGCACTTAACCGCTAAGCCACTGGGCCAGCCCTGAGTTTTCTTGTTTTTAAACTTTACCTAAGTGGTATGGTCTAGTGTATATATAATTGTGCAACTTGTTTTCTTCATTCATTATAATAATATTCATATTGATATGTGTAACTCTGTAGATCAATTCATTTAACTCCTGTGTATTATTCCATCACATGAATATTCCCCAGGCTGTTCATCCTCCTCTTCACAGTCAATGCTACCATAAATGTCCTTATATAGGTCTCCTCGTATGAGAGTTTCTCTGTAGGTGGAATTGCTCAGTCAAATTTACTAGATATGGCCAGTTTTTCAAACCAAGTGTGTGAGAGTTTCTCTTTCCTCACATCCTCACCAACTGTTTGTTATTATCAGACTTTTCAGTTTAACGAACGTGAGATTTTTATCTCATTTTAATTTGCATTTTCCTGATTCCTAAAATGGAGCATTTTGTCTAGTTCATTAGTCAACCGTGTTGCCTCCTCTGTGAATTGCCTGTTCATATCCTTTGCCTGCTTTTCTGTCACATTGGATTTTTTTCCTTCGTAATGGTGCATATGAGTTCTTTGTTGGATGCTAATATTTGAAACAAACTTTAACATTTCAATTTTAATACACATTTTCTGGGCTATATACTTAATCCTCTACCTTGCCGTGGTTATTCCCTAAGTGTTGCTTACCTAAATCCTAGTGATTTTTTTTCGAAATGGTTTTGCATTTCCTTGTCCAGTTAGAGTTGTGGATCTTTCAGCCTATTGAATGTAAAACTGTTTCTAAAGGATGAAAAATGTGGCAATTTAGAGAATATGCTAATTTTAAAGGTTTTAATCCCCAAAGCAAATTACATTTATGAAATTAAATCATTTTCTACATCCATCACAATTTGGTGATTACCACAGACCCTGGTGCATTTTTTACTTCTTTTTAGGAAATACAGAGAATATGAAAGCAGTCCATGCATTT
The DNA here is from genome assembly GCF_020826845.1 of Diceros bicornis minor. NCBI lineage: Eukaryota > Metazoa > Chordata > Mammalia > Perissodactyla > Rhinocerotidae > Diceros > Diceros bicornis. Next base: position 81,126,290 of record NC_080744.1, read on the forward strand.
ATATCAGGAGCCATGTAGTATAGTCTGAGCTCTGCTCCACTACCCTGTGTCACTGAGCTGGGTGGGGCTGAGTCCTGCAGCTTTATCTCATCTGGAAAAGGAACATGCCCGACCAGACACTCTCCAGAGTCCATCTAGCTCTAAAATTTCCTTTTTCTCTTAGAAGCTCATTTTTAAAAGCCTGTAAACCTTAGCAAAATGAAATCATTTCTTAAGGAAATTAGCTACATTGATAGCAGCAAGTGTGATGAAAATAAAAACTATCAGTGGAAAACAGAATATATTCTATTTTTCCCTGGTGAACTGGGACAATTTAAAAAGCAACTTTTGAGTCTAGCTCTGAAATTCAAGAGAAGGCATTCTATGTATACAGACCAGTCACAAAAATTGGCTGTGTTTTCCTTCTACGAATCAGAGAACCGCGAATAAGCCCATCTTAGGGCATGTTTTTAGCAACTTGGATTCAAACTCCCCAGAACTTAAAAGAAAGACTTTAGGTACTGCTCTGACTTGCACTCAGGACTACAGGGAGCCAGGGCTGTGGTCTTGGTCCTGGTATTCTGTGTCTGAGAGATTTGGCACCAGCCAAAGCTAATTACCATGTGAGATTACAGAGTCAAGCATTTTTTTCATGAGCCCCCCCAAGAGGAAAGGATGAGTAGGAGTATTTGGAAGTGTGTCCATTATTTTAGGGATACTCCGGTGCTTGGATGAATGTCTTTGGACGTGATTCAGTTCAGCTCTGTGCCCCTGCTCCTAAAACCTGCCTTTTGAAGGGGAATTTTCACTTCAACATGACTTTAATCTGAGGAAGTTCGCTTTGGTCCCAGTTTCAGAGTTTTCTGTTTCTCCTAGTGTATGGGACGCCCTCAGACTGATTGCAGGTCTCCCTTCATAGGTACTATGATTTCACTGCATCCTCTGAACGCACGTCTTCTCTGCCCTCTTGGAGTGCCACGCTGACGACATTTGCCAGCACTGGTGCGTTTAATGATGTGGCGGCTCCAAAACCTCTATTGACTAGTAACAAGGTCTCTCCTACACAAGTGACTTGTTCCTTATTCTTTTCACCATCCTTTTGTGTAACCAAAGGGAGTTGCTGGAGGAAACTTTTAAAAGACCTTGCAAAAATTATATTCATCCGCTTCCAATTGTGGAATGAATAATATTGTTAATAACGTATTCTAGAGAACCCAGGTCATTTCTGGAAAAAGGTCAGTTGCTAATTCTAGAAAGAACATTATCTAAAGTTATCAGAATAGTAATATGCTCTCTGTAATGGCGGCCGCTGAAACCTTCTCCCAAGGGAGGCCCAGCTGGGCAGTAATGGTGAGCGTGCGTGCTGCGGTACGCTTTGGCAGGTATGGGAACTGTGAACCAAGTAGCTACAGCCCTTTGGCTGCTGAAGCCCAGATCCAGCCTGCACTCTTCAAAGGTTTTGGATACTTGTTTGTGCATGTATTTTCTTGGCCCTTTAATGATTCATGGGAGGGTTCAGGGCCAACAGTTTGCATGAGACAAGTTCTCTTAGCCCAGTGACAACTAAGAAGTGGGGAGGGTAGGGGTGCAGGTGTGCAGAGAACAATAAAAGGGAAGAGCAATGCAAGAAAAGAAACTGGCTTGTCCCGAGAGACGGACTCATTGCTGCTTGTGCAAGCAGTCTTGGCGTTCTGTCAAAGCAGACAGGTAGTGTTCCAGAAAACACTGTGGCTTGACTTTTAGCAAGTATGTAAATTCCTTGTTCCCCTAGAGTAAGCTTGACTTGTTTTTGATTTCTATTGTGTTGTAATTACTAGGAAATATTTGCAGTTGTGAAAAGGTGCTTTGCAGAATATGGATTGTGGTTTATATCTTAAACTTTTCTGATTTTAGCTGATTATAAACCTCATTTTCTTCTAACATACCTTAGCCAGTGTTTTTCAAACTGGGTGGCAAATCATTAATAGGTTGCCAAATCAGTTTTGTGGATCTCAACTATCAATTTTTTTTTTTTTTGTGAGGTAAATCAGCCCTGAGCTAACATCTGATGCCAGTCCTCCTCTTTTTTGCTGATGAAGACTGGCCCTGGGCTAACATCCGCGCCCATCTTCCTCTACTTTATATGGGATGCCGCCACAGCATGGCTTGACAGGCGGTGCATCGGTGCGCACTTGGGATCAGAACCTGCGAACCCCGGGCCCCGATGCAGAGTGCGCGGACTTAACCGCTGCGCCACCTGGCCGGCCCCACAACCATCATTTTTTAAACGAAATATGATAGAATAAAACATGACATTGTTTGTCTCACATAATAAAAATAATTACTTAGGGATGATTTTCGTTATTTCAAATTTTATGCCTGAAAGTCAGTGCTGATGGTATCAAGGGCAAAGTCAGAATAGGGAGAGAAGGGGTGGAGAGTCAGCTGGTGCTCAGCTCAAGAGGAGGAGAGCAGAGGGGGCTTTCTTATACAGAGACCTGACCTCAAACAGAACTGGCTGGCTGCCTCCTGGGTGCCCTGTCTCTCCAAGTATTCATGCAGACAGCTCCAGCAAGACTCTGTAGAGCACTGTGACTCAAAGCTGTCTAAGCTCAGAGCAAGGTTCTTGTCCTGGCTGCCTCTCATAGCTATGTGGCCTTCTCAAAGTTACTTAACCACTCTGAGCCTCAGTTTCCTCTCTTTTAAAGTAAAGAGAATGGCTCGTATGTCCTAGGGTTGCTGTGAGGAGGAAACGTTATTGTTTATACTAATTGCTTAGTCCAGTGTTCAGCATTTGGACGTTTATAGAACGGATACTTACAGCAGCTTTATTCATAACTGCCAAACTTGGAAGCAACGAAGATGTCCACCGGTAGGTGAATGGATACATAAACCTGTGGTACATCCAGACAATGGAATATTAGTCAGCAATTTAAAAAATAAGCTCTTAAGCCGTGGAAAGACATGAAGGAAACTTAAATGCATATTACTAAGTGAAAGAAGCCAATCTGAAAAGGCTGCATACTGTATGATTCCAACCGTATGACATTCTGGAAAAGACAAAACTATGGAGACATTAAAAAGGTCAGTGTTGCCAGGGGTTAGGATGGGAGAGAGGGATAAATAGGCAGAGCACAGAGGATTTTTAGGGTGGTGAAAAAAAGAGCCCTTTAAGAGGGTCATTGCTGTTGCTGTTATATTATAGATGCATATACAAAATAAAATTGAATATAGAGTGAGAGTTGGCTAATATTTGAATACCACTCAATTTCTAATTTACATTATTCAAGCTTGCATAACATGCAACCACCTATACATTCATCTAACGCTTACCACCAGGAAATCCTTTCTGAGCTTGATTCGTCGTCTAGGGCAGTGGTTCTCCATCCTATTGGACCCACATCCCTTTCACTAGCCAGAAATTAAATTCCTAGGTAATATAACTCACCTATAATCATATTTCCAGAAAACAATATAATGCCCCAACTGTAATAAAAAAGAGATACGATGAAAGGCATTTCTGATGAAATACGCATTTCCTGTGTAGTGTGTATGACTACACTCAAGAACACACTCAAGTGGACAGATGCTGTGCTTGCTTGTATGTAGACTCACCATGAGTGGGGCAGCTGCAAGCACAGACTGACACAGGCGTGTTGTACTGGGGACTCAAATGCCTCTGGTAGTGTTGCCGTCAGTGACATGGTTCTCTGAAATTGTGAAGTTCTGAACAAAACAAAGTATAATCTTCCTCTGATTTATGTACATATTTGCATTCCTGGAAAATTGAGAATATATTAAAACCAATTAAAATTCCTGTGCTTGAATATAAAATGGAATTAGGTTCAAGGCTTGAATAATGATAAACAGGTTCTCACCTACACGCAGGTCTGGTAGGACGTTTGGATGTCATACACATTGTAGGCTGCCCAGCATCCCTAGCCGCTCCTCATTAAGTCAGTAGTACTCCCCAACCTTTGTGACTCTGAGATGCCATAAATTTCCAAAAGGCTGCATATGGTCCAGGGCCTCTTCCTAGAGGTCAGTGTGCTGGATGATGTGGCTTGGGGCAATGGGGAACATCCTCAAGGACCAGTTTACTTCTCAGCTAAAGCAGTTATTCAAGTCCTGGAGAAATGGGAAGGTAGATGCTGGTCTGCTTTTCTAGAGAGAAAGTAGTTTCTTTGTTCTGATTCAAATTTCCCCCTGTTCCCTACCAAAATCTTCTGAGAAAGGAAAGGAGGCCAAGGGGCACCATCTGTGAAAGCAAATGTCAGCCAAACATGGCCCTTTCCTGAAAGACTCCGTCTGCAGGGGGAGCACTTCTGATCCCAGCTCCCAGCATATCACAGAAAGGGCGCCTTGCTCTGCTGCATCTTAGCTGATGAGATGTCAAGTTTATTCCTCAGTGTTTACAGTTAGCTTGTTTATTTCGAGACCCTTTCTGTGTTGTTGTGGAAAAGAGCAGAATGTACAGAGAAGAGCCCATGAAGTTACATTTCTGTGATTAAGCCAGCAGAATGTGTGTACATTGGTTTTTCTCAAAAGCTGTGTTTGCATGAAGGTTGTACACAGAGGAGGTATTCGGTTACATATACCCGAGAATCTCCGGAGATGGTCAGTTTTAGTCTGCAGTTCACGAAAGGAAAAAGTAACTCATATGGTTATGGATGTCATCTTGAAAAATTATGTATGAGAAAACAGCCTCTATCTCCCATATTTTGTTTCTTTCCTGGACTGGGTTTAATAGAGATGTTTGTGAACAGGCTTAGAGGGTGAGGGGTCATGTGCAACCCCCTCCAACTTGCCCAGAGCTTGAGTTCTTGGTATTGTTTTAATAATTCATCCCATCTTTTATCTTTTGCAGTGAAATCTGATCTGTAGTTACATCTCTCTTCCTCAGGGACAATGTTATTCTTCTAGGAGTTTTCCTCATAAAATTCCTTAGAGAATACTGTGAGAGAAGAGGAGAAACATATACTTCTAATTAAGAACAGTCCTTGAAGGAGTCCCTGCATAAAGAAAATAGAAAACATCCTAATTACAACAATGAAAATTCCCAACAATCAAAATGCCCATATGAGTAGTATTTTACTTAGCAAATGTTCATTGGGAAAATCAGAGTGTTTGCTTTCTAAAAAGAATACTTTTGAGTTTGATTTTTAAACTTATCAGTAAAATTGATTTTTTCTGTTGGTATACAATTCTATGAATTTTAACACAGGTGTAGATTTGTGTAGCCATCCCCATAATCAAGATACAGAACAATTCCATAACCCCAAATAACTCCTTACTCCACCCTAGCTCCTGGCAGCCACTTATCTGTTCTTCATCTGTGTAGTTTTATCTTCTCAAGAATGTCATGTAAATGACATTACTAGGTCATACAGTAGGTAACCTTTTAAAACTAACTTTTTTTTTCACTCAGCATAATGCCTTTGAGATTCATCTGACTTCTTATAAATGTCAATAGTCTGTTCCTGTTTATTGGTAAGTAGTATTTCATTGTATGGATATACCACAGTTTATCCATTTACTGGTTGAAGGACATTTGGGTTGCTGCCAACTTTTGGCAGTTATGAATAGAGCTGTTATAAACATTTATTTTTGTGTGAACAAGTATTTTATTTTTTGAAACTATTGTGAATGTTACTGATTTTTAAATTTCAGTTTTTAGTTGGATGTTGCTAGTCATATTAGCTTCCTATGGCTGCTGTGACAAATTACACAAAGTTGGTGGCTTAAAACAACACAACTTTATTCTCTCACAGTTCTGGAGGCCAGAAGTCTATAATCAGTTTTGCACCCAAATCAAGGTGCGGCAAGGCTGTGTTCCTCTGTGTTCCCTCCAGAGGCTCTAGGGGAGAATCTATTCTTTGTTCTTCCAACTTCTGGTGGCTGCCAGCATTTGTTGGCTTATATCTACATCACTCCAGTCTCTACCTCTGTTTTCATATTGCCTCTCCTCTGTGTCAAATCTCCCTCTGCTTTTCTTATAAAGGCACTTTTGATGGCATTTAGGGCCCACCTGGATAATCCGGGATAATCTTCTTATCTCAAGATCCTTAAGTTAGTCTTATCTGCAAAAGCTTTACCATATAAGATAACATTCACAGGTTCCAGGGATTAGGACCTAATATCTTTGAGGACATTTTTCAGGATTCTACGTTAGTGTTTAGAAATCAAGATTGTGTGTTTGTGTGTGATTTTGTGTGTTGACCTTTGTTACGAGAGGTTCGGGGATTCGATCGGAGACGTAAAAGACACTTTCCACTCCAAACAAATGGACTGAAGGTATATTTTATTATATAGAGGATAGTAAAGGCGACAGTCTGCAAACAGATCCAAATAGGTCAAATATTAAGAGGGAAAAAACATCAGCCCAACTGGAAAGGGAAAACACCCACATCGGCTGAAGAGAAATGACACAAATCAACCAGAAAGAGAAACACCAGGTTGACCAAAAGAGAACACATCAAATCAATTACCTCATATCAAATCAATTGCTTCACATCAAATCAGTTACTCACAACATCCACGCCCCACTGCCGGGAGAGCTCTGTCAATCGACACGGCAAGGATCACACGTCCTGGGCAAGGCGTCCCTTCCACAGGTGGAACTCTCACCAGGGCTCAGTTTCCAGCAGTTTGTATACCATCAGTAATTTTCAGAGTAAGCAATTACAGAGTTTGCAGAGCAAGCATTTAGTGTTCCCATGCACAAAATGGTTATCAGTGGCGTACGTGCACTGAGCCCCCTGGCTAACGTCCCAGCCCAGTAGTTGTGTACGTGCATTGTTCTCTTTGGTTATCGTCTCAGCCCGGCACAGATGGCCAGTCCATCCCGTGCTACGACGCTCCAAGAGCCTTGAAATGTTACAACTTGCAACTCTCTCCGTGGGAGAAAGGCCAGTTCCCGGGAAAAGGCCAGTTCCCACCACACAGAAAGCAGCTTTGTATTTCTTTTTGTGCTGGTGGCTGTAGGTCAATGGAGCGGCCAAACATGGCTGCACTCATGTCAAGACATATTCGGCCGTGGCCGTCTCCATTAACCATAAGACACCATACGCACAGACAATGAACTTCGTACACAAGTACATAAGGCACATCCAAGAATCCAAAATCCAATGACTACAATAATTATAAAACTATCTCGCAATAAAGGACCCAAACCCCAAGGTAACCAATCAAACAACCCCTTAGAATATGAAATGTTATTAACTTGATCTTGCAAATCATGTACAGTATCAAAGATAACATTAGTTTGATCTGATACATTGAAACAACACATACCCGGTATTTTAGTACAAGGTGTTTGATGAAGAAGAAACAAATAGTCTAAAGCAGCTCGTTGTATAAGAGTCTCTCTACGCAGTTCTTGTAATTCTTGAGATATAGCCAAGAAGGCTCTAACAGTATCATTCATTACATGTGTCAACAAGCAGGAAAGGTGTTCAATTTGACGATGGTTGTCTACAATTACACCAGGATCAGGTAGTAGAAGGGCGGCCAGCGTTGCCACAGTAGAGATGGGAAGAAGGTTAACATGAGGGTCACAATCTGCAGTGAGTGCTCGTTTCACTCGAGAATTCTTGGTAGGGAAAGCGGCTATAAGGGGAACTATTGGACCAATACCACATGCAACAGATGTGTCAGTTGGAATGTGTGAATACGCAGCATTATCACATAACCAGAAATATCCAGCAGGTAATCGTGAGGGGGTAGGAATACTAACAGGGATAGTCTTATTACAATAGAATGGAATATATGTACAATTAATACAGTAACATGTAGTGGAGGTCACTCCTGATATGGGCATCGTTACTAAAGAAGGGGGAATAGTAACTTTAGCATGTAACACATTAGGTAAAGTAACACCTAGACCCAACAGATTAGCTTGCAGAAGTCCAGAAGGATTATTACTGTTTCTGAGACAAAAAGCAGTTTCATTAAGAACTGTATGAGCTAAATGTAACCACAGATTAGTGTTTTTAAGAGGAGTAGTGGCATTAGGAAGGATGCTAATAAATCGAGTTTCTTTAAGAAACGGGGAATCTGGATTTCCCTTCTTCCATTTAATACAAGAATACCAGCCCCCATCACGGAGGGTAACAGAAGACAGAGCAATGGAGAAATTATAACTAGTTCTGTGTGACTGGTCAGATATAGGCTTGTACCGAGAGATTGCTTGATGTTTCTGAGACCAAATTTCTCGGCCATTCATAGTCCAGGTTATAGGTCCCACTGGTGTAGAGCAGTTGGTCCAGCAGTGCAGGGTCAAAGGTTGTCCTACGGAGACATTAGTTGGCGTGTAGGTCTGCAGCAGACATGGAAGTGCAGCACAGCATAGTAAACACAGCAGGAATATCTATTCACGCAAAGAAACAGAATTTTTAGGAACATGATATAATTGTTCATTTCCTGGATACATTACTATGAGTGTTGCAGTGGGCCCTTGGGCCACTACTTCTGCGGCACGGGGAGCCGCATTGGGTGGATGTGTCACCCACACTTTTGCTCCAGGTTTCCATCCATCTGTAGATCCAAATCCTTGTATTCCTCTTTTAGTTAATTCACTTGGAGGTTGTCCTTGTGACACATTTGGAGTCAAGAGGGGAAGCACCAATAATTGTCCCACTCGTTCCCCAGACTCTACAGTTAGTACTGTGTCACTACCATTATATAATATAAATTTTATTTCTCCCTGGTAATCTGGATCAATAACTCCTCCCAGTACATCAATACCTTTTGCTGCCAGTCCAGAGCGTCCTTTTAACAAACCAAAGGTATTTTTGGGAAATTGTACCCCTATCCCAGTAGGGACTATAGACTGCTTCCTAGGGGGCAATTGAATAGAATGAACAGTAGATAAATCCAATCCAGCCGCTTCGGCCGTGGCACGAAAAGGCGGTTTAGCAGACTGAGTCAAGGGCCAATAGGTTAAGGTCATAAACTCATGGGTGGCGGCTGCCACTTCTGTAATCTTTGCTGGTAACAACCTTGACAGAGGAGTCTCATTAGGGCCTAGTGGCCTGTTATTTAACATATTTAGAGCAGTACTTAGATGGTTGTGCCACCCCTTTAATGAGCCATGACCAAGTTTCCTCAATTGTTGTTTAAGCAATCCATTCATTCGTTCTATGAGGCCTGCAGCTTGGGGGTAATAAGGTATATGATAAATCCATTCTATATAATTTTCCTTGGTATAGGTTTGAATCAACTTACCTGTAAAGTGGGAACCGTTGTCACTCTGAATTTGCCTTGGTGTTCCATAATATAACTTGATTATATCTAATAATTTTATGGCACTCTGTTGGGTGGCCGCTTTAGCTGGTATAGCCAATAAATAACCAGAATATGTATCAACAGCAGTGCAGGCATAAGTATAGCCACAAGAATTTGGCAATGGTCCAATAAAATCTATTTGCCATGTATGGGCGGGAAATAATCCCTTTTGGATATGACCTTGGTAGGGGTGTGGAACTCCCCGTTTATTTAACTGTTGGCATAACTGACATTGTTGTACTGCAGTGGCAATATCATCATGGGTGACAAGGATTCCCCTTTGTTGTGCCCACCTGTATGAAGCTTGTTCTCCCAAGTGTCCACTCTTTTCGTGGACCCATTGTGCTAAGCCTGGGTTGTGCGTTGCACGAATCTGCACCAGTTGATTAGCATGAGAATTATGCTTTCGTTCTGCAGAAATTAAAGAACTGTGAGCATCAACATGAAATACAGTAACAATTGTGTTTTGACACCATAACCATATGTCTTCCCATAATTTCTTTCCCCATATTTCTTTATCATTAATTTTCCAATCATGTTTTTTCCATTGTGGCATCCACGTTGCCAAACCTTGTGCCACTGCCCATGAATCAGTATATATATGACATTGTTGCCCCTGTTCTTGTTGAAGTGCCTGATACACCGCATAAAGTTCAGCATATTGGCTACTCATATTATCTCCAGTGGTGACAATTGTTTGTTGGGTGGATGGGTTGTAGGCAACTGCTTTCCATTTCCGTGAGCTCGATATTATTTTGGCAGAACCATCCGTAAACCAGGTATGTTTTTGTTGTTCTTCAGTCAATTGATCATATGAGACACCCCATTTAACAGGAGATTCTGTTATATCAGTCTTGGGTGACACAGTTGGCTCACTGCTATATTGAGACACTTGTTCATGCAATAGGGACAACCCCTTTGGGCCAGGTTTGGCCCGGTCTTGAATATACCATTTCCATTCGATGATATTAAATTCTTGTGCATGTCCAATTTTATGAGTGACAGGCGTGCTATGAATCCATTGCATGATGGGTATCTGAGGTCGCATAATTACCTCATGTCCCAGGGTAAGGCTTTCTGAGTCTATTAGAGCCCAATAGCAGGCTAACAACTGTTTTTCAAAAGGACTATATCTTTCACTGGAACAGGGAAGCTTGCGACTCCAAAATCCCAGAGGATAACGTCGGGCACCTTGTTTTTGCCATAAACTCCAGCTGGCATACTGATCAATGACATCTACCTGTAACTCAATGGGTCCCGGTTTAATTGGCCATAGATCTAAAGCAGTCTGAATAGCATGCTTGGCTGCTTCAAAAGCTTCTTTTTGTTGTATTCCCCATTCAAATTCATATTTTTTCCTGGTAACTTTATATAAAGGTGCAAGGAGCCGACTTAAATGTGGAATATGTGCTCTCCAAAATCCGAATAATCCAATAAATTTTTGTGCTTCCTTTTTGTTACGGGGTGCTGCAAAATCTAATATCTTTTGTCTAGCTTTAGGTAAGATTTCTTGTTTTCCATTATTCCAAAGTACTCCCAAAAATTTAACATTTGAACTCGGGCCCTGAATTTTAGCTGGATTAGTTTTCCATCCATCCTCCTCAAGTATGTCCATTACTTTTTCTAACTGTTGTTGTACTTTTTCTTCTTCATTTCCTTGGATCATAATATCATCTATATAATGTACTATTTGGACATCATCAGAAGCAGGTACCTTTGCCAAGGTTTCAGCAACCTGTCGATGGCAGATAGTGGGACTATGCACATATCCCTGAGGAAGTCTAGTAAAGGTATATTGTTGTCCCAGCCACGTGAAAGCAAACTGTTCTTGGACACTTTTAGGTATAGGTATGGTGAAAAAGGCATTAGCCAAGTCTATGACTGCATACCAAGTGCCTGGATAACATTGCACTTTTTCTATAAGAGTAATCAAATCAGGGACGGCCGCTTGAATAGCCGGAGTCACTTTGTTTAGCTCTCTGTAATCTACAGTCATTCTCCATGTCCCATCACCTTTTTTAACAGGCCAGATAGGATTGTTCCAGGCTGTAGTTACTCTGCGAAGGACTTTTACAGCCAAATAATCTTCTATGGTCTCAGATATTTCTTGTTGTCCTCCAGGGATGCGATACTGTCTTTGATTGATCACTTGCGTGGCAGGTGGAATTTCTACTTCATGATGCAAACATCCCACAATTACAGCATTAATATGAAAAGACAAAGCTCTAATAGCAAATTGGTATTGTCCATCAACCAAATTTAATGTCAATCCTTTTAGAATATCAATCCCAATTATATATTCTGGTATTGGTACAATCATAACTAGATATGTACGCCGGGGTAGTTGCCCAATTTGCATAGAAAGATTAGTGGTAACTGCCTGGATTTCTTTTCCTCCCAATCCAGTTATCAAAATTGATGTACCTTGAAACTTAGTTGGATTCCCATAGATAAGGGTGGCCTCCGCCCCTGTATCTACAAGTGCCTTCACACTAGTTGTAGATCCATTCTTCTAAAATATTTTAATTGGTACATGTGGTCTAATATCTTTTCTTATAGTGGCACTAATCGATACAGAGGTTTGGCCTTCCCCTCAATCACATAAGTCAGCAATAAGAGGATCCAAGGGAGGAGGTGGTGCACTAGGTGCAGTAGGTGCTGGGTTGGAAGCATTCTCTATACTGTCCCTTCTGTTCACTTGTTTTACATTCAGCCCTTTTTCTTTATATAATTTCCATAATTCTCTAGTGTCAACTCCATCAATCTGGTCTTTAGGTACTCCTGCCTGGAGTAGAGCCAAAAACATATCACCTCAAGTCATTTTATCTTTTTTAAAGAATGTTTCTCTTTTTTCTCTTCTTGGAGAATTTTCAGTTGTCTGCCAGTCTCCCAAGTCTGCTAGCTGCATAATCTTATCTGCAAGTGTTGATATGGGGCTTTCAGTTTCATTCATGAGAAGGGTTGTAATTATTTGTTTGTATGCTGGAGGTGCAGTTTTTATCAACTTGTTTCGCACCTGGACACTTAAAGTCATTTCATTTAAAGCTTCACCACACCCCAGAAACACAGCCCGTTTCATGGTTTCTTCTCTCATCTTTTGGACACAATCTTTTAAAGTATACCATGGTCTATTAGTGTCTGGCCACATATCATCCGTGGGGTATTTATCTTGAGCTCCTTTTACTGCAAGAGCCAATAAAGTTGTACCATCAGTGTCTTGTCCACGATCATTTGGGGGGTGAGCATTCATGCTCCAGTCTCTGAAAGCTCCCCGTATTACTGGATCATTGGACAAAATTACAAATTTAAAAGCATCTCCTACATCCAGATTAATTCCTGTAGCACCCATATCATATAGGCGAACAAGCCAGGTTATAATGGCTTCTCCAGGCTTTTGTGTAGCCCGGGCTAAAATATCAGAAATTTCTTGTTGGTTAAAATCCTCAATCACATCTTTCCTTACAGGATGATTACCATCCATTTCCATCCGCCGGCGGCGAAGAGGACGTGCCTCTGTGCATTTGGGCGGTTTTTCCTCTTCCTCATAATCAGTTTCAGAATCATCATCCCAGATATCACCATCCCATGTGTCCGGGTCCCACTTAGGACCGGCCGATGCTATGGCCATATGAACTTTTCGTTCGTTTACCTTTCCTCTTCTCTTTCTATATTTATATTTGACAAGTCTTACAGCAGCCTTTTCTGCTATAGCTTGGTAGTTTCGAGCCTGATCTCCCAGTGCAAGATATTGACATTGAATCATAGCCAAGCGAGACTGCAAATCTAAATTTTCTTTTTCCGAGAGTGCCTTCTCTGTCTGTATCTTATCCCTATCTTCTATAGCCCGGCGATAAGCAGTCAACAAACACCAACCTCGCCGTGCCAAAAAAGAAACATCATCTTTCGCTTTCCTCTCCACCGTCTGCAAAGCTTTGGTCACATCCAACGGTTCAAATCGTCGCAGACGAGCATCCCAAGCTTCACATAACCCTGACCTATGAGCCCACTCCCCAGCCAGAGTGCAAAAGGGAGGGTCCTCCCATCCTGGAATTTCTTCCACCTTGGCTTCAGTTACCTTTCGTTTGAATAGGAAAGGCATCTCCTTAATCGAATCCTGCTCACAGCGCCAATTATGTTACGAGAGGTTCGGGGATTCGATCGGAGACGTAAAAGACACTTTCCACTCCAAACAAATGGACTGAAGGTATATTTTATTATATAGAGGATAGTAAAGGCGACAGTCTGCAAACAGATCCAAATAGGTCAAATATTAAGAGGGAAAAAACATCAGCCCGACTGGAAAGGGAAAACACCCACATCGGCTGAAGAGAAATGACACAAATCAACCAGAAAGAGAAACACCAGGTTGACCAAAAGAGAACACATCAAATCAATTACTTCATATCAAATCAATTGCTTCACATCAAATCAGTTACTCACAACATCCACGCCCCACTGCCGGGAGAGCTCTGTCAATCGACACGGCAAGGATCACACGTCCTGGGCAAGGCGTCCCTTCCACAGGTGGAACTCTCACCAGGGCTCAGTTTCCAGCAGTTTTTATACCATCAGTAATTTTCAGAGTAAGCAATTACAGAGTTTGCAGAGCAAGCATTTAGTGTTTCCATGCACAAATGGTTATCAATGGCGTACGTGCACTGAGCCCCCTGGCTAACGTCCCAGCCCAGTAGTTGTGTACGTGCATTGTTCTCTTTGGTTATCGTCTCAGCCCGGCACAGATGGCCAGTCCATCCCGTGCTACGACGCTCCAAGAGCCTTGAAATGTTACAACTTGCAACTCTCTCCGTGGGAGAAAGGCCAGTTCCCGGGAAAAGGCCAGTTCCCACCACACAGAAAGCAGCTTTGTATTTCTTTTTGTGCTGGTGGCTGTAGGTCAATGGAGCGGCCAAACATGGCTGCACTCATGTCAAGACAACCTTGTATCCTGCAGCCTTAGTGCTAAACTCACTTATTAATTCTAGGAGTTTTTTTGTAGATTCTTTAGGATTTTCTACATAGATAATCATGTCATCTGCTAATAAGAACACTTTTATTTTTCTTCCCAATCTATATGACTTTTATTTCTTTTTCTTACCTTATTACATTGACTAGGACTTCCAGTACAATGTTGAATAGGAGTGGTGAAAGTGTACCTCCTTACCTTATTCCTAATCTTAGGGGGAAAGCATTTAGTCGTTCACCATTAAACCATTAAGTATGGTGTTAGCTTCTATCCTTCTTTGCTGAGAAGTTTTTCTTTTTTTAATCATGAATAGATGTTGAATTTTGTTGTATGATTTTTCTACATCAATTGATACAATCATCTATTTTTTCCTTTTGGATTATTAATATAATGGGTTACATTCACTGATTTCCAAATATTGAACCAGCCTTGCATTGCTGGGACAAATCTCATGTCATTGTGGTATATTATTATTTTTATACATTGGTGCTTTTGATTTGGATTATTTTGTTGAGGATTTTTGTGTCTATGTTTGTTAGAGATATTGATCTGAGGTTGTCTTTTCTTATACTGTCTTTTTCTGGTTTTGGTATCAGGGTAATTCTGGCCTCATAAAATAAATTGGGAAGTGTTGCCTCTTCTATATTCTGGAAGAGATTATGGAGATTTAGTGTTATTTCTTCTTTATATGTTTCATAGAATTTGCCAGTGAAATCATTTAGGCCTGATGATATACTTATTCAGAAGACTGTTAAGTACAAATTTATTTTCTTTCATAGTTATAAGACCATCCAGTTTACCTATGTCATCTTGGGTGAATTTGGGTAGTTTGTAGTTTTCAGGAATTGGTCCACTTCATCTAAATTGTCAAATATATATGCATCCAGTTGTTCATAGTTTTCTGTTATTATTCTTGTAACATCTGCAGTATCGATAGTCATATCCCCTTTTTATTTTCTGGTAATTTGTGCCTTCTTTTTTTCTTTGTCAATCTTGCTAGTGATTTATCAATTTTGTAGATCTTTTCAAAGCAACAGGTTTTGATTTTATTGCTTTACTCTATTGTTTTTTCTGTTTTCAATTTCATACCTTTATTATTTCCTTCCTTTTGCTTGCTTTGGGCTTAGTTTGCTCTTCTTTTTTTCTAGTTTCTTAAGGTGGAAGCTCGAATTATTTGAGTCTTTTCTAATATAGACATTTAATGCTATAAATTTCCTTATAAGCACTATTTTAGCTACATTTAACAAATTTTGATATGTTGTGTTTTCATTTTAGTTCAAAATATTTTCTCAAAATATTTTGAGACTTACTCTTTGATCTGTTATTTATGTGTGTTATTTAATTTCCAAATGTTTTGAGATTTTCCTATTATTTTTTTGATATTAATTTCTAGCTTAATTCAATTATGACCTGAAACATACTTTGTATAATTTCAAATCTTTAAGTTTATTAAGGTTTGTTTTATGACCCATGACATGTTCTGTCTTGGTGGATGTTTAGTTGTTTGGATCTTGGGTTTTCTTTGAAGGGAGCCATACCTCTAAATTAGGCCCATTTGTTTACTTATTCACTCAAGACTTACTGGAAGGTCGTCACTCACAGCCCATTCTTTCCTTTGTCTAGGACATGCAGGATGTGAGGAGTGACAATGAGGATGAGGAGGAAGAGGAGGAGGAGGAAGAGGAGGAAGAGAATATCAAAGGCAAAGAGAAAGACTCTTTGAAGAACGGCCTCGGAGCCAACAGGACCCTCATTCCCAACGGTCAGCATGGCCATTAGCTTGAAACCCACATAGCTCCTGGGGCACAGTGCGCTGCAAGGGTTCCTGGAGGCTGGAAGTGCTCCCCCCATCTCTGTGGCCTATAGGACCCCAGGGACCCCAGATTCTGCCCTTCCCTTTTCCTGACCACCACCTTCCTCTCCACCCCCACAAGATGTGTTTAACAAAATGTCGTTAACTTGTGTTAAAATGTTAAATATAAGCATCCCCATGGATTTTACTGCAGTTAGGACTCAGACTGGCCAAAGATTTCAAGATTTCTCCAGAGAACCGTTTCAGTTCTGATTGTGTTCATTCACGCATTTGAGACGTTTGGCTTTTTTAGGAGCTCACTTCATTGCAGGCTTTTCTCCTTCCCACCTTGCCTCTCCTCAGGATGGTTAAAGAAGCACTGAGTTGACCCACTTTTTCTGGGTATGTTTGGCCACAGAGAATAGCTCATCTCCCAAGAATGAGCTAGAGGTGGCGATGGGACAGTGGCAGAAGGCCCGAACCAGGAACTGGATTTCCAGGGCTCACGGGCCACTTGCAGGTTTTAAACCTTCCAAGCCTTGGTGCTCCATCTCTCCAGTGGGACAGTGCCCCCTGCCCTGCCTACCTCACAGGTAGGGTCGGAGGAAGAATCCCATGAGATAATATCAGAAGTGAACGTGCAGGCTGCCAACTGGGGTGTTCTTGTTACCTGACCCTCGTTTCACTGTGATTCCAGCTCTGCTGGGGAGAGAGAAACCTGGCTAAACATGGCACTGAATGGGCCTGAATGAAAGACACGATCTTAAAAAACATTCCTTTTAAATGTGTCTAGAGATACCTGGAAATGCAAATACCTAGAAGGTTGTTTCCGTTTTATTTGATGACTATTTATTTGTTAGCAGCCCAAAGGTAATTCTCAAATTCCCAGGAATTCTCCTCCCTTAGGCCCAGTGGCCCAGGGGAGGTAGTTTGGGTGCCATTCCTTCTTGTCTTTTGCTGGTCTCTCACTGTTTTCCCTGCTGCTGCCCTGAGCCCCTCCCTGAGCTTCAGTGGCCGTTGGGTCCACCTGGGGCCTCTCTGGGGGAGTCAGAGCAGGTCAGGTTGCTCACTGAACCATTATCACCCAGGAAGCCTGAGCCTCTGGGGCTGACCTACATGTGAGCTCCTGACCAAAAGGAAATCTTGGAAACAGAAAGAGGATGCTACACTATTTCATCTCTGCTACCCAACCCAAGCAGACTGCATCACAGTAAAACAGAACAAAACAAAAGGCTGGAAAATAGCCCTGAGCAATGTCCAAGGACAGGTGTTAGCGTCAGTGACAGCTCCTGGGGCCACCTGAGGATGGATAGGGGCTGGCGGGTCAGTAGCACTCTTGGCCCCCACAGTGGGTGCATCTCCTGAGCCAGTGTGCAGGGCAGATCTCAGAGACATCTTAGGTTTCTACTGACTGGAGAGAGGCAGAGCCTTGCAGAGAAAGAGCCTGAGCAGAATATGCAACCTCCCCCTCCCCACCCCAGTCTCTCACATTTTTTGGTCACATTTTGCACCTTCATCCTGTTTTGCTCAGGACCTGTGTTATAAACCAGTAGGAGCTGGGACTGTGGCCTAGTAGAGCATCCACACAGGCTCCACCAGGGTGGCTGTGGCCCTGGAGCGGGAAGGGCTGTACACAGAAAAAGTGTCTGCGTTTTTTGTTTTTTAATAAAAAGATGTTTTTAAAACCTTTAGGCTAAACCAAAACCAAAACCAAAAACCCTTCAGAATTCTTTATTCAACAAAATCTGTTTTTGAGAAATTGTTAGAACAATAGAAAAACATGTGTCAAGTTTTCTCTGCATAATATTTGCTTTATGAGTACAATAACACATGCATTATATGTATAATGTTATATTATAAATCTCAAATGCCTCTACTCATTTTGGGGCGTAGCTGTTGAATTATTATTAATAATAATAATAATATTATTGGTGGAAGAAGATCACACTAAGATATTATTTTCTTGTTTCCAGTTAACAGACTTTTTTTTTCCTTGATATATTTTGGTCTTATCTCTGTACCAAATATCTTCTTGCTTAAGGTTAAAAATTGTTTATTTGCTGCTTTATCCTCCAGTTCTTTATTTCTTATTTGAATGTTACAGATAAAATTGTGATATGACCATTTCAACTCTCTCTGATGCAGCTGGAAGCACTAGACTACCTCTTAAGAGGTGTTTTTGTACATCCTTTAGGACTTTTGTGGTTAATTTTAAAGGTAACTTCTCTTTCTACAATAAATAAAGGCTCTACACCAGATGACTTTATAAAAATGCAGTCCACCGTGCCACCAATATTATTGTAATGGTAATGACTTGCCATAAAACAAAGACAGAATCCAGCATGCATGGTGATTGAGTGGAATCAGCACACACATTGCGTGGCTTCTTGGAGAGCATCACTGGTCTTACCACGTAGTGGAAACAGAGATTTGGCAGTCCTCTAGAGATGCCCTGCCAGGAATCAGAGGAAACAGTGAGGAGAACAGAGGCAAGTTAGGACATTAGAGCAGCTGGCCTTGGGTACCAGACACCAGACAAGAAGTAGCAGATCAGGCCTGACTGGGGTGAGCCTCTTGGCCATGGCCAGTGTAGACAGACAGTTACCTGTGGGCTGGAGTCCACCTGGGTCATGGCATCTGGGCGCTGTGGCACAAGGCACTGTCGAAGTGCTAGGAAAGGGGGCTGATCCTAAAAGTATTTTCTCAGCCACCTTTTCTATACCTACCCTCAAATGTGGAGGAGGAAATGGGGTCTAGATTGATGGTTCCACTGGCTGTCCATCAGAATCACCTGTGGAGCTTAAAACATACCTGGCCTGTTGCCTGCCTCACGTTTTGATTTAGTACTTCTGGCATGAGAAACAGAAATCTGTATTTTCACTGAGTCCAGGTGCTTCTGAAGAGCAGTCAGGATTCTGTGTGACCCCCCCTGGTTTTTATTCCTACTAGCAGTTTCATACACTAATAGATGGAAAAATGCAATGATATAAAATATTTAATCCAAAATAAATCCAAATAAAATAATAAAAGAGAAAAGGATACATAAGAACAGGCAAGACAAATAGAAAACATTGTGCGCGTTTTGCAATGGTTAGTACAATGGTAGCTTTAAACCCAAATTTATTAGTCATTACATCCAATGTAAAAACAAAGAGTACCAGATTGGATTTTTAAAAATCCCAAGTAGGGCCGGCCCTGAGGTCTAGTGGTTAAGTTCGGCATGCGCCATTTCGGCAGCCCGGGTTCCGTTCCTGGGCGCAGACCCACACCACTCATAGGCAGACATGCTGTGGCGGCGACCCACATACAAAATAGAGGAAGACTGCCACAGATGTTATGTCAGGGTGAATCTTCCTCAGCAAAAAAAAAAAAAAAAAAAAAAAAAATCCCAGCTATATGTTGCTTATAAGAGATACACCATAAATATAAGGAGAAAGAAAAGTGGAAAGTAATAGGACAGAGAAAGGTATACTATGCAAACTCTCTCCTCAAAAAGCTGACGTGGCTACTCTAACGTCAGACACAGGCAAGAAGAACTTGTGGGTATTAAGAGGAATGTTTCATAACAGTGAAAGGGATGAATCCACCAGGAAATACAAAAAAGATAAATTTGTATACACTGAATAATATAGCTTTAAAAAGTATAAATAAAAATTTTACAGAGTAAGAGGAGTAACAAAGTCATAATTGTGTTTGAGTGGTTTTAACACACCCTTCAGTAACTGATAGAACAAGCAGACCAAAAAGCAATAGGGACATAGAAGATTTGAACAATGAAATGAACGAAATTGACCTAACTGACATATACAGAATAGTGCACCCAACAATTGCAGAATACACATGGAACATTTCAAGTGCACATGGAATATTTACCCAGGTTGACCATATGATAGGCCTTAAAGCAAATCCCAAAACATGTCAAAGGTTTTCAGTCACATAGAGTATGATCACTGATCCCAGTGAATTAAACTAGAAATCTATCAACAACAAGATAAATAGAAAAATCACCACGTATTTTTAATTTAAGCAGTGCACTTCTAAATAAACTATATAACAAAGAAGAAATCACAATGGTAATAAAACATTTTAAACTGAACTATAATAAAAAATAATAAAATGTATGTAAGATTCAACTAATGACAAATTTAGAGGAACACTTATAATATTAAAAGATTTTATAAGTAAAGAAAAAGGCTGATGGAAATCAATGCTCTAAATGTATCAAAAATAGTAAGAAAGGGGCCAGCCCGGTGGCCTAGTGGTTAAGTTTGGCGCTCTCCGCTTCAGCGACCGAGGTTCAGTTCCCAGGCATGGACCTACACCACTCTTCTGTCAGTGGCCATGCTATGGCAGCAGCTCACATACAAAAAAAGAGGAAGATTGGCAACAGATGTTAGTTCAGGTGAATCTTCCTTAGCAAAAGAAAAGTAAGAAAGGAAATTAATAAAATAGGAAATGTATCATATAAAGTATCAAAAAACCAAAAGTTCGTTCTTTAAAAGAAAAAGTTTATAAAATCCTAGCAAGATTGATCAAGAAAGACAAATAACCAATATTAGGAACGAAAATGATCTGTCACTATAGGTCAAGCCGATGTTGAACAGATAATACAAGAATATTATGAGCAACTTTATGTCAATAAATTTGAAGATATTTAAGATTTAATAAATAAAATGTTTAATTTCCCAGAAAAATACTTGTCAGAAATGCACACAAGAATAAATAGATATCTAAATAGTCTTCTATACAAAACAAAATGAAATCTGAAATTTTAAATCTGCCCCCCCAAACAAAAACAATCTTTAGGCCTAGATGGCTTATCCAGTGAGTTCTTCCAATATTTAAGGAAGAATGAACACAAGTATTACACAAACTTTTCCAGAGACAAAAGGAAGGAACACTTCCACACTTGTTTTATAAGGCTGGCATAATCTTGATACTAAAATCTGATGAGAATTTTAGGAGAAAAAAACCCAACAACTATAGGCTAAATCATTCATGAACATAGGTGCAAAGTTCCTAAACAAAAGCAAACTGAACTCTGTAACATGTCAAGAAGAGTGCATTACAAACAAGTGGGATTTATTTCAGGAACTCATGGTTGGTTTACTATTTGAAAATCAATGTTATTCACCATTTTAAAAGAATAAAGGAAAAAGCCCTATCTTCAAAAGCCTTAGATAAAATTCAACATTCATTTATTAAAAAAAAAAAAAATTAACAGAAAAGTAGGAAGGAGCTTCCTTAATCTGATAAACAGCATCTTCAAAAAGCGTAGAGCCAGCTTCATATAATGCTATACTGGCGAAATATTGAAAGCTTTCCCCCTGGGATTATGACTGAAACAGGTATGTCCATTCAAGGATGCCCATCACCCTGAATATATTCAACTTGTATTTTTCATTTTAGCCAATGTAATATTTCAAGAAATAAAAATTATAAGGCTCAAAATAAAGAACAAAAAGTGTTATTGCAAATGTAAATGCAAAAAAACCGAACACACTTTGTGTATGTGTTTGTGTGTGTATGTGTGCGTGTGTGTATAAATTTATACAGAAATGCGAAGGAACACGACTGGCCAAGACAACCTTAAAAAGAATGAAGTGGGAGAACTCATTCTACTAAGAACCAGGACTTATTATAAAGAGACAGTAAAGCAGTGGGAAATCGGTAGAAGGATAGACAGAACAATAAAAGTGTATAAAGTGCTGGAACAAACTCATGCATACAAGGACGTTTGGATATCTTTAAAGATAAAAATCAAACTTGACCCCTGCTTAACACCACACACAAAATAAATTCCAGGTTTTTTGTACTTCTAGATGTGAAAGGTAAAATAATAAATCTTCGAAAGGGAAACCTAAGAGGACATCTTCATGACCTTAAGCTGAATAAAGAGTTCTTAAAACATAAAGTATTATCCATAAAAGAAAATATTAATGAATCAGATTAAATGAAAATAAAGAACTTCTATTTCTCAATAGATACCATTAAGAGAATGAAAAAGCAAGCCATAGAGTGGGAGAAAATATTTGCAACACTTATAACTAAGAAGGGGCTCACATCCAGAATTTATACACAACTCCTACCAAAAAATCCCCCCAAAACTGACAACTCAGTAAAAAAAATGAGCAAGGCACTTAACCAGACACTTTGCAAAGTACCACATCTAAAGATCCAAAAAGCACATGAAAAGATGCTCAATCTCATTAATCATTAGAAAGGCTGATAGTACCAAATGGCACATGGTATCACACGGAACAGTAGCAACTCACACACTGTTGGAGGAGTGAAAATAGTTATAGCCACTTTGAAAAACAGTTTGTCATCATTTCCTAAAATTGAATATATGCACATATTATAACCCAGCAGTTTTACTCCCAGGTACATATCCGAAAGGTATGCATATGAATACCAAAATAATGCACGTGAATGTTCATATCAGCAATGTTTGTGATAGCTCAAACAGAACACTTCCCAAATGTCCCTCAACAGTAGGATGGATAAGTAAATTGTGGCATATTTATACTACGGGATACTATATAGCACTGAAAAATGAACAAACTGGTATTTGCAACAATGTGGCTTCGTCTTACAATCTTAATGTTTTGCAGAAAAATCTAATGGAAATGAATACATATTTTATGATTCCATTGTTTATAAAGTTTAAAAACAGACAAAACCGATCTATGATGGTAAAAGTTCAGGGTAGTGGTTACCTTTAGAGAGGGAGGGACTGTGCCTGGATGGGGCCCAAGGGGGGCTTTGGGGTGCTAGTGACCTTCTGCTTCTTGATCTGGGTGGTGATTACATGAGTGTGTTTGGTTTGTGATAAATCATTAAACTGTATACTTATGATTTGTATACTTTTCTGTATGTATATTACAATTTTTTTAAGTTGTTAAAATGAAAAAGAAAAAGAAAAAGCTAGCTACTTTCAAGTCCTTACCTCCTGAGACAGCTGATGTTATTGACCAGAGCCCCTTCTTTTTTATAAAAACTGTTAATACCGTAAATATCTTTTAAGTATACATGAAAGCCCACAATCTCACTACCAGATAATCTCTATTGGCATTTAAAATAATAGTAATAAAAGTAATACACGTGCATAGTTACAGAATTCCAATAATGCAAAAACAATGTTAAAACGTATCAAATGAAAAGTGAACAGCTCTCTGCACAGTCTTTCTTCCAAAGGGAAACACTCAACATTCATTGTGATTCCATCCAGAAACATTCTTATGCCTATTTTAGCATGAATCTGTTGTGGAATGCTGGCTCCACAACCATCCCCAACACAGCCTGTTGCTAAGACAGACCCGTGCTAATTGCTCATGGCAGTAAGACAGGGCACCTAGAGAGGCTTGGCAACACTCAGTGGGGGATGGGGAAGGTCGGATCGCACTGAGACTCTGAGGTTTGGTTTATGGGTCCTTTAGTGCCAAGACTTGCTTAGGATCAACTAAGGATCATGATATAACAATTTAGGACTGGTGAAAGCAGCAACACTGCGATTTTGAGGTGAGGGGTTCAAAGAGTCAAATGTTTCTTATGCAGTAAACTATCTGTTGATGCTTTCAGTTGAAGAGTTGATGAGTCTTGTGAGAAGGTCCTAGAATGACAAGTACAGTTATTTGCCTGGCAAAAGTCTTCTGGAATAATAAATTTATGCTACTGAAGACAATGGAGTAGTCATGTTAATGGGGACAGTGAGCTGCGTGAGGGCAGGTGGTTTGGGTTCTCAGTAAATACTTAGGTTAACTTTGCTCTAATGTGCCCGGATGAGGGGAAAACTAAAACATAGAAGCACCTTCTGTGTGTGCTCTAGAACTGTGAGCACCCAGAGGGGGCGCCTTTAACTATTTGTGGTAAGGCTCCATCCTTATAGGCTACTGGCAGCACTATACAATATACTTTTTATTTATTTGTTTGTTTATTTATTTATAGGAAGATTAGCCTTGGCTAACATCTGTTGCCAATCTTCCTCTTCCTCTTTTTTTTGTCTCCCCAAAGCCCTCGTACATAGTTGTGTAGCATAGTTGTAGAGCTGTAGCTCTTCTATGTGGGATTCCACCTCGGCATGGCTTGATGAGCAGTGAGTATGTCCACGCCCAGGATCTGACCCTGTGAACCCCAGGCCGCTGAAACGGAGCACGTGAACTTAACCACTACGCCACCGGGCCGGCCCCTACGATATACTTTTTAAACACAAAAATTGGCACTTTAAGTCTACACATTGTTCTGCTCTTTGCTTTTTTCTCATCGGTGCATTATAGACATCTTTCCATATCAGCACATAGAGATCTACTTCATTTCTGTAAGAGCTGCCCAGTAATCCTCAGAAATTTATCATCAAGTATTTAACAAGTCTCATATTGTTGGACATTTGAATTGTTTCTAGTTTTTAGCTCTTACAATATTGCCATGAACATCCTTGGGAGGAAGTACCTAACCCATGCTGCCTGGGTTAAGATCCCTACTGTATTACTTACTGTGTAACCTTGGGCAAGTCTCTTGATCTCTTCACCTTCAGTTTACTCATCTGTAAAATGGGCACAGAACTTTCTGCATTGTGTCATTTTGAGGATTAAATGCAATGATTCACATAAAGCATTTTTTACCCCTCCTTCATATAGCAAGCACTCAATAAATGTTAACTCTTCTTATTGTTCCTAATTACCGCAGGGTAAATGTCTACTAGTGGGATTTCTGGGTCAAAAGACACATGCAGTTTTCATTTTAATAGATACAAATTGCCTTCCAAAAAAGTTGTACAAATTTAAGTTTTACTGACAGTGTTTGAGAATAGCCATTTTTCTGAAATGGGAATCATCAACCTTTGACCTTTTTGCAAGTCTAAAGGTTTAATATCTTATTGTTGCTCTGATTCACATCTCTTTAATGTGAAGGAGATGCAGCATTTGCCTTTGTTTGATTTGCTTACCCATTTTTCTATTGGGTCAGTGTTCTTTTCCTTATAGTGATACTGGCTCAAGACAAGGTTGACATGAGGGAAGCCATTGGAAACCCTATTGTAACTTTGAATGACCTCTGAGTAACTCAGCTGGATCTGCACCCTCCAGGAGATCTAACTGCTCTGTAGATTTTATGACCTCTGCTTGTGCATGTACCTCCCAGCTACAATAAGATGATAACTTTGTTCTTTTGAGTTCCTTAGGAATGTGATGACCCCTGACCAGAGAATCTATGCTAATAGCCATCATCAATGAAAACTGAAAGATCTGGTGTGGCAACTCCCAGTCTGTAAGACCAGAAGGTCAACATTCCTAACCCCCTCCCCTATAACCCAGCAGCCTATATAACTGCTGTAAGAATTTGTGCTCCTTAAGATGGTTTTTTTTCAGACATTAGGCGGCCATCTTCCCTCTTGCTGGCAAGCTGTAATAAAAAAGTCCTTTTTCTCCTACCACCTTGCCTCTTGACTATTGGCATGTCTCGTGGCGAGCAGAAGGCCCCAGGTTTGGGCGGTAACAATTTGGTGACCCAGATGGGACGTTAAGTCCTGCTCATGGCCAGCCGACCTTGGATGGGCAACCTGTTGGGTAAGTCCCTAGCGGCCACCGAGGCTCTCTTGGTCTCGGGGATCTGCCCTACCTGTTTTCCCGTACTGACGCCGGATGCCTCCTAACGCTGATTGTGGTAGGAAGAAAAACGGCTACATCTGGTGAGTGCACGGGCTCAATCTGGAATAGGGTAAGTCACTTGAGGACACTCATGAACTCTCTCCTCCTCCATCTGGGGTCCTTCCGTTTACACAGGGCTGTCTGGGGTACTTCTGTTTGCAGCAGGGCCATCTGGGTTCCAATGGGACCATTTGGGCGCGCACTTGGAGTGGGAACAGTTGTAGGACTTTATACCCTAAATCTGGGAACTAGTTCGCTGGTATGTCTGGTTTGTCTGTGTCTGTGTTGGTAAATAGCTTAAAACTGGCTGTTTGGGGACTGAGTTTCTCGGTGATCATAACAAACTCTCTTTAGAAATTACCTTGTTTGTTGCACCACCTTGGGAAAAGCCCCCTTAAATGGACATAACTGTAAACAGCTGGCAAGATAACCCGGGATAATTTAAAGTTACAGTGGCCACTTTGGGCTCCTTTTGAGCTTTTGAATCAAGAAAGAAATCTTTAAAGAGTCAAGGCTCCACCCCTGGGAGCTCACCTCTGGTTTCTGGGCCTGATCACCCCAGAGACCCCAAGAGAGGTGCCTTCTCTTGACGGCTCTGGTTTCTGGTTTCTGTTAATCTGTTTGGCGCCTGGAGTGATTTAAGGTTGGCCCATGGGTCAGTCTTTTGACTGACAAGGCTGCAGCTTCTGGTTTAGTAGAGTCTGAGTTCCACCCCTGTAAGCTCTCCTCTGCCTTCTGGTTTTGGAGAGTCCAAGCTGCACCCCTGGGAGCTCTCCTCTGGTTTTGGGGCACCTGAAGTGAGTCCAGGTTGGCCCTTGGTCATTTGACTGAAATCTGGAACGCTGTTTTGTCTCTTGTCAAGAACGCGTTGAGTATTTTAGGCGCCTACTGAGTCAGTTATGGGGACAGGAGTTCTGTAATTTATTCTGTAAACTGTCCTGCCGGGGTTGTGTGCCCTGGCACAGGAACTGTTGTTTGTGTGACCCTTATCTTGATAACTCTTGGGAAGAAGCCGTGAGGGCGAGGCCTGATCACTTCTTTCCCTTCTTTTTCTGTTTTGTTCCTCACCTCCTCTGTTGTCACCAAGTCGAGGTTAAGTTCAGGCTGGACCTGAGCAGAAGCTGAACCTTCTGTAAAATTGAAAACTTGAAAACCTTTGCCAGGGACTTAACTCTCAATCTCGACTTTGAGAGGCCCAGCCCACCAGCCCACTCCATGCTTTTGCCTCTTGCCTCCCTCGCTTGCCTTGTGCTGGCTTGAGGACTAAGTGCCTGGGCTGAGTGGGACTTGACTAAATCTTATAGCTGTATTGAAGCCCACAGTGGGGCTCTGCACCCTTCTCTGGGCTGCTGTCAGTGGGACACTGGCTTTACCGCCATGGGGAATGCCCCAAGCATCCCCAGAGACTCACCCCTCGGATGCATTTTAACTGATTGGAAACCATTTCTATTGGATGGGTTATGCCCCAGAAACTTCATCTTGGGGAAAACTTGAGTGGTTTCTCTGCACCTTTGTGATGAAGTTGGACAGGTAGATCAACCTATAATGTCATTTCAGTTACAACCCAATTTCTGAGAAATTAAGAGCAATTGTCCTTTAAAAAAAAAATCCTTGTAAGACTGGAAAAGCAGCTCTGGAAGCAGTCCAGATTCCACCCGGTTCCTTTATCGGGGAAAGGATTATCACCTCGCCTCTCTGGGAAGTGTTATCTAGCTCAACACCAATTCCTAGGACTGAAGGAAAAAAAAGAGTAAAAAGGCCAAAAACAGCCATAAGAGCACCCTGGCCAAAAATCTAGCATCTCGAGTGTCTTCTCCACAAATAATAGTAAAAAGGCTTAAAACAAAAATTTGGATTCATACCTAGGGAGCTTTGTATTACTGTACCTGATTCATGGCAGTAATTTTAAAACCATAGCTGTGGAGACTATGTGTCTATAAGTATGTTACAAATGTGTGATATTTTACCTCCGGATGGTATGGTCAAAATTAAGAGCTCTCTTTAATCGGCTTAAAGTAAGCGCTTATATAAATTCTAAATGTAATAGAAATTAACCCAAACGTCTTTCAAGTTAACGTGATATAAATTAATCTTTGGTAAATGCAAGCTGGTTTAAGTTTGTTGGTTTGATTGACAATTGTTGGAAACAAATGATTTAGATGGATGAAAATAAGTAAGAGTTTTTGGGTACAATAATTATGTTTTATGATCTGTATATTGGAAAAAACAGCTTCCAAATTCTTTTTGGTAACAAAACTTTAGAGTTTTTGCTAAATTAATGATAAAAGTTTGTTGAGTATCTGGGTCATTTTCAAATAAGATAAAATACTGAAACATTATTGCTAAACATATCTAAGTTTATCTACTTTTGGCTTATTACAGAAAAACTAAAAGGTGTTTTGGGTCTATTAGTAAACATGTCTTGTGTTTTTTTAAGAGATTGCACTATAAAGTAACATGTTTCCAGAAATTATGAAAAGTGTTTGCCAATAATTTGCCAAGAAATAAATTTGCCAAGCCACAGAATGCTGATGTAAAAGAAAGTTTGTAACTGTTTACTTAGTTTTACCTAGAAGTCAAAGTCTATAAGCGTTAAAAAATTCTAATTAATGTATGTGATTAAAGTTACTAAAAATTAATAAGGAAAACAGCTCTGTATACAAGGAAAGTAAGATGTACATTTTCCGTAAAAAAAGATACAAAGAATGGAATGGTTGGTTAAGAAAGATAACTTTGTCCCAAAGTACTAGAAGGGAAGAAAGGAAGGCATGGGACAAATTCTGAATGTAAAAAGAAAGTCATAGAAGGTTTATGGAAGAGGAATTCTGGAAAAAGAGTTCTATGCGTGGTCAAGTTGGCTGGAATTAAAGTAAATCCAATTAAGTAAATAAGTTTTAATATCAAAAGTAAGCTGGTACAAAATTAAAATTTGGTCTTCTTTCTCTTAAAAGGATAATTTTCTTGAACTTGATAAAGAGGTTATAAGAGGATTTTTCTTTACCTTTGAGTAAGTCTACCTAAAAGACAGAAAAAACTTAAAATAATTTCCTATGTTCAAAAGACTGAGGTCTCTCTATTAAGGCTTTTTGGACTGTTAATGCTCTGTTTCCCCTTGACTGTTTATGTTTTTGACAGGCTCCCCAAAATTCACGTCTTAAATAAAGTCTTTTTTTGCATTTTTTCCTTTGAGAATTTTCAAAGTGCCCTGGGAATTCTCAAAGAAGTTTGTTCTCTTCCTATAAGGAGGAAGAGGCTAAACTTATTAGGCTTATTTGGTATGTTAAATTATATGGGAAGCATTGTCAAATAAGTGATTAGGTGGTATTATGTGGGTGAATGTTATTGATATAGGCGTTTTGAAATTGTACAACATTACTGAAATGTTGATCTGTCCTGGTTATCAGTCTGGTTCTGGTTATTATTTTAAAGTAGTGTATGTGACAAAAATTAACCAAATTTTGTCAATTGCCTTTTTGGGGTCTTGTTGGTTACACACAGTTATTTCTTTGCTCTGATGCTTTTGCAAAATGTATTTCATCTTCAGAGAAATTCGTGGAAAGGACTCTGGCGCTTACTGTAGAATACAGGCTTTTGATAAACTTTCAGATCATAAAACTGAACTGAGTAAGAAACAACAGAATTCTAACAGAGAAACTGCTGACTTCATAAAACTTCTAATAGAAGATTAAGATCAAGAATTGATTACACAGGACTGAATGAACTGATGAGAATGATTATAATTTTTATGATTTTTCATTTGAAATATTGCTGATTTTTTAGTGTTTTGTTTTTTCAGATTTAAGAAAAACTTTTTCTCTTTCCTCCTGAGCTAGCTATAACTTATGGCACTTTGGTAAATGATACATTTGTAAGCAGAATTGAAACATCTATCTCTTTCTCCCTACCTGATCCCTCCAGGATTTGGAAACTCGTAGTGAGTGAGTATTGTTATTTTCATGGTATTATAGCTATTTGCATAAGTTGAATAAGAATCTGTTCTCCTCATAACATGCCATATTACCAAAGCTTTGACTGGAATGTGACAAGACAGCTTTTGAGAGACAAGGATGGGACTTTACGGAATAAAGCCACGTGGAATTATTGGCCTGGTACCTTATGTTCAGTGTTCCAAGCAGCACCTACTGGATAAGTAAGGAATGTCACTTATCTAGCAGATGCAAGGAACCTCAAAATATTTTGGGAGACCTCGAGAAGAGAGGAATTCACCCAAATCTGTAGGTATTTCAGGTGGAGTCTGATGACAAAGTCCTTGGCTTGGCTTTCCTGGCCTTGAGAGGCCTTTGAAGTTCAATCTGAGATTCCTTACAAAAAGTTCCAGCAGAGCAGATTTAAAAGAGCCTATATAATCAGTGGCTATTCTTGCTGTACTTATGTAAATAATTGGGCCAAGTTCATTGAAACTAAACTTATTTTGTAAACCAGTTAGTCTTAATTCAACTATCCTTGGTAAAAATGAGGGTGATTTTAGAGAGAAAAATTATGTTTCAATAGAAACTATAATACACATTTGTGGATGTTCTGATAATTGTCTTTGAGGTTTCTGTTTTATATCTGTTAACTGGACTGGATCCTGAATTCTTCTAGTCTCTTGAAATATCTGGCTACAAATCTCCAAACTAATGTTTTCAATTTTTTTCTGTCATTTTCACTTGGAATCACTGCGAACTGAACCTGCCCTTTTTCCTGAAGGCTTACAAACTGAAGCTGGTGGACTTGATATAAACTTAAGAGAGATTCATGCCTGTTGCTAATGTAAGCCACTCAGAAAGTTACCTGAATACCCGATGACATCATCAGAGACATTTAAGCTGCAACAGATGCTTTGACTCGGACATCTAGAAATCTTCTTGACTGGCTGTCCTCTGAACTCGGAAAATGGTTTATAATTTGCTCCCACCAATAACTTTGTTTTTATTTTTGTCTTATTAATTACCTGGTTACTTGCTTCCACAATATAGGCCTAACTTTGGGAGCCCACCTGCATCACTGTCTTACTAAGAGACTGGTTCATTAAGATGGAACAACAAGATATCCCTCAAGATTGAGGGATAAAACAGCAAAGGGTGAACTGATACTGCTCAGGACAAGGTTGACATGAGGCAAGCCATTGTAGAAAAGAAACCCTATTGTAACTTTGAATGACCTCTGACAAACTAACCCAGCTGGATCTGCACCCTCCAGGAGATCTGACTGCTCTGTAGATTTTACGCCCCCTGCTTGTGCATGTACCTCCCAGCTACAATAAGATGATAACTTTGTTCTTTTGAGTTCCTTAGGAATGTGATGACCCCCGACCCAGAGAATCTATGCTAATAGCCATCATCAATGAAAACTGAAAGATCTGGTGTGGCGACTCCCAGTCTGTAAGACCAGAAGGTCAACATTCCTAACCCCCTCCCCTATAACGCAGCAGCCTATATAACTGCTGTAAGACTTTGTGCTCCTTAAGATGGTGTTTTTCAGACATTAGTTGGCCATCTTCCCTCTTGCTGGCAAGCTGTAATAAAAAAGTCCTGTACCTCATTGCCTCTTGACTATTGGCATGTCTTGTGGCGAGCAGAAGGCCCCACGTTGGGCAGTAACAATAGATGTCTATGAGCTCACTCTAAATTAAGGGGATTGGCTTCTTTTCTATCATATGTAACATAAAATTTTCCTGGTTTGCCTTTGGTCTTATGACTTCATAAGCAGTGTTTGGGGTAAGAGGAGGCATATATGAATTTTAATTTTTTTCTGTAATAAAATATTTCAATCTTTTCCTTAACAGTCTACAGAGTCTGCTTCCTGCTTGGAAAGTCTTCCCTAAATAAAATTATACATAAAACCATTCATGCTTCTTTTTACAACTTACATGGATTCATTGATTCTTTGCTCTGTCTGGCATTTATTTTAGTGTAAGAGGCGAGGTAGGGAGGGATTCTTTTTTCTTTCTTTCTTTCTTTTTAATGGTTTGTTAACTGTCCCTCAAGGCATTTGCTGAATGCTATTTCTTTTTTCTTGTGTTTGAAATGCTACCCTTAAATTTCCATATGTATTTTGTGTCTCTTGGCCCTATCTGAACTTCCATTCTGCTTCACCAAAGTACTTACCCTATACCAAATTGTTTTAATTTGTATAACTTTATAATATGTTTTAATATGGTTTGGTTAGTGACCCATCTTTATTCTTATTTCTGAATTTCACTGGCCCATCTCACATTTTTATTTTAGTTTATTTTATTCCCAACATTTATTTTATTATAAACTAGAAACTGGATGAATTCTAGAGTTTTTTGTTAGGTTCCCCCCCAAATCCTGACGGTATACTATTTTGAGGTTGCTTTGAATTTATAATTAATTTAGGGGAGTTGACAAATTACCATTTTGAATCTTCCTATCCAAGACTAAGCTGTGTGTTCCTATTTAGTTAAATTCTCTTTTATGTCTCTAGGTAGAACTGGGAGATTTTGTTCATATAGACCCTAAACATTTCCTTTATACTGAGGTAATATATCTTTTTTATTATTATTGTAAATAACATTTTTACTTCCTTTATATTTTCTTTTTTTTTAATATTTATAAAAGCTACTGATTTTTGTACGTTAGCTGTGTAACCTGACATTTCACTCATGTTTCTAATAGATTTTCAGCTCTTCCTAAGGCTTTTTTTTAACTTAAAAAAATCAGGCATGGGTGTTGAATTGCATTTCTTGGGGTGCCAATCTAGTCGTTGCTCTTTGCCCTGTTAATCTGATAATACCAGTTTCTTACTATAGGGCTAACCTGGCATTCAGGGGGCCAACTCCTCTTGGTCACAGTGTGTTGTTTTTTAATTTACTGACAGATCTTTTTTTTTGCTAACATTTTGTTTAAGATTTTAGCATGGATTTTCATAAAAATATTTTTCTACAGTTTTCTATTTCGTGTTCTTTTTTTTTTTTTGGTGAGGGAGATCAGCCCTGAGCTAACATCCGTGCTAATCCTCCTCTTTTTGCTGAGGAAGACCGGCTCTGAGCTAACATCTATTGCCAATCCTCCTCCTTTTTTTTTTTTTTTCTTCTTCCCCAAAGCCCCAGTAGATAGTTGTATGTCATAGTTGCACATCCTTCTAGTTGCTGTATGTGGGACGCGGCCTCAGCATGGCCGGAGAAGTGGTGTGTCAGTGCGCGCCTGGGATCCGAACTCGGGCCGCCAGTAGCAGAGCGCGTGCACTTAACTGCTAATCCATGGGGCTGGCCCTCTATTTCGTGTTCTTAATGGTTTTTGTATAAGTATGTACTGAGTTTGTAAAGAGAAATTTGGAGGATTCCTTCTTGTTTTTACTTTCCTGTTTTGTTTATTGTTTATTGTTTGCTCTGAGTGTTACATTATACAGACATAATTTATCACTAGTGTTGACATTTTACAAGTTCAAGTGAAGTGCGAGAATCTTATCTCCTTCTGTGTCTTTTTACCATCTCTCATTTACAATATAATTGTCTTAAATATTTCCTCTGTATACTTTGAGAACGATATCAGAGGTTAGAATTTTTGCTTCAATTATCAAACACAATTTAGAAAACTTGAACAGAGAAAGAATCTATTGTATTCACCCATGTTGTTATTCTTTCAATTATTTTCTCTTCCTTCCTATGGTGTTCTAAGATTCTTTCTTTTTTTAATGTATAAAATAAAAGACATAGGGTTACAAAGGCAATCTATTGTATTGAAATGAAGTTATCAAAATATTCCAAAAAATAAAGTTGTAATATAATAACACGTGCTTCTTTTTAAACACATTAAATAACAAGATCTATCAGCACATCTAATAACAAATGCACTTTATTTTTTCTTTTTAAATTACAAGTTTATTGAGATATAATTTCATACTGTAAAATGCACCTATTTTGAGTGTATGGTTAAATGAGTTTTGACAAATGTGTACATCTGTAGAATCATCACCACAGTCAAGACATAGAACATTTTCATCACCCCAAAAAGTTCCTTTAAGCCCCTTCCCAATCAATCCCCCCCATCAACCCTCAGTAACCACTGATCTGCTATCACTATAGATTGTATTCATCTTTTTGAGATCTTCATAGAAATGGAAAGTTCAGTATGGACTCTTTGGGTCTGCATGATGATTTTGAAATTCATTGATGTTGTTGCATGTATCGGTAGTTCATTCCTTTTCATTGCTAATTAATATCCCATTGTTTGAATATACCACAATTTGTTTATCCATTCACCCGCTGGTAAACATTTAGGTTGTTTCAAGTTTTGGCTATTATGAATAAAGCTGCTATGAACACTCAGATACAAGTCTTTGTGTGCACATATGTTTTTATTTCTCTTGGATTATGTCTCTCTTTTTATTTTATTAGTTCTTTATTGAGGTCACATTGGTTTATAACATTATATAAATTTCAGGTGTACATCATTATATTTCAAATTCTGTATAGACTGTATCATGTTTACCACCAAAAGTCTAGTTGACATCTGTCACTGTACGCATGTGTCCCTTTACCCCTTCCCCTCAACCCACCCCACTTCCTCTCTGGTAACCACCAATCTGTTCACTGTATCTATGTGTTTGTTTATTTATCTTCCACATATAAGTGAGATCACATAGTTGTCTTTCTCTGTCTGACTTATTTTGCTCAGCATAATACTCTCAAGGTCCATCCATGTTGTCACAAATGGCAAGATTTCATCTTTTTTTTGTGGCTGAGTAGTATTCCATCATATTTATATATACCACATCTTCTTTATCCATTCATCAGTTGATGGGCACTTAGGTTGCTTTCAAGTCTTGACTATTGTGAATAATCCTGCAGTGAACATAGGCGTGCATGTATCTTTTCGAATCAGTGTTTTTGTATTCTTTGGATAAATACCCAGAAGTGGACTTGCTGGATCATATGGTAGTTCTATTTTTAATTTTTTGAGGAATCTACATACTGTTTTCCATAGTGGCTGCAACAATTTACATTCCCACCAGCAGTGTACGAGGGTTCCCTTTTCTCCACATCCTCTCCAATGCTTGCTATTTCTTGTCTTTTTAATAATAGCTATTCTGACAGGTGTGAGGTGATATGTCATTGTAGTTTTGATTTGCATTTCCTTGATAATTAGTGAACATCAATTAGTTGAACATCTTTTCATGTGCCTGTTGGCCATTGTTATGAGAGGTTCGGGGATTCGATCGGAGACGTAAAAGACACTTTCCACTCCAAACAAATGGACTGAAGGTATATTTTATTATATAGAGGATAGTAAAGGTGACAGTCTGCAAACAGATCCAAATAGGTCAAATATTAAGAGGGAAAAAAATATCAGCCCGACTGGAAAGGGAAAACACCCACATGGGCTGAAGAGAAATGACACAAATCAACCAGAAGGAGAAACACCAGGTTGACCGAAAAGAGAACATATCAAATCAATTACTTCATATCAAATCAATTACTTCATATCAAATCAGTTATTCATAACATTTACGCCCCACTGCTGGGAGAGCCCTGTCAATTGACGCGGCTGGGCAAGGATCACACGTCCTGGGCAAGGTGTCCCTTCCATAGGTGGAACTCTCATTGGGTCTCAGTTTCCAGCAGTTTTTATATCAT
This sequence comes from Diceros bicornis minor, assembly GCF_020826845.1. Lineage (NCBI taxonomy): Eukaryota > Metazoa > Chordata > Mammalia > Perissodactyla > Rhinocerotidae > Diceros > Diceros bicornis. Next base: position 81,161,533 of record NC_080744.1, read on the forward strand.
CAGTAATTTTCAGAGTAAGCAATTATAGAGTTTGCAGAGCAAGCATTTAGTGTTCCCATGTACAAAATGGTTATCAGTGGCGTACGTGCATTGAGCCCCCTGGATAACATCCCGGCCCAGTAGTTGTGTACGTGCATTGTTCTCTTTGGTTATCGTCCCAGCCCGGCACAGATGGTCAGTCCATCCCGTGCTATGACGTTTCAAGAGCCTTGAAATGTTACAACTTGCAACTCCCTCTGTGAGAGAAAGGTCAGTTCCCGGGAAAAGGCCAGTTCCCACAACACAGAAAGCAGCTTTTATATTTCTTTTTGTGCTGGTGGCTGTAGGTCAATGGAGCGGCCAAACATGGTTGTACTCATGTCAAGACAGCCATCTATATATCTCCTTTGGAAAAATGTCTATTCAGATTCTCTGCCCATTTTTTGATCGAGTTGTTTGTTATTTTGTTGTTGAACTGTATGAGTTCTTTATATATTTTGAATATTAACCCTTTATCAGATATATGATTTGCAAATATCTTCTCCCAATTAGTAGGTCGTCTTTTCTTTTTGTTGTTGGTTTCCTTTGCTGTGCAGAAGCTTTTTAGTATGATGTGGTCCCATTTGTTTCCTTTTTCTCTTGTTTCTCTTGCCTGAGGAGATATATTCAAAAAGATACTGCTAAGACCAATGTCACAGAGCATAGTGCCTAAGTTTTCTTTTAGGAGTTTTATGGTTTCAGGTCTTACATTTGTCTTTAATCCATTTTGAGTTAATTTTTGTGTATGATGTAAGACAATGCTCTACTTTCATTCTTTTGCATGTGGCTGTCCAGTTTTCCCAGCACCATTTATTCAAGAGACTTTCCTTTCTCTATTGTATGTTCTTGGCACCTTTGTCAAATATTAGCTGTCCATATATGTGTGGGTTTATTTCTGGGCTCTCAATTCTGTTCCATTGATCTGTGTGTCTGTTTTCCTTCCAGTACCTTGCTATTTTGATTACTACAGTTTTGTAGTATATTTTGAAATCTAGGAGTGTGATGCCTCCAGCTTTATTCTTTTTTTCTCAGGATCACTTTGGCTATTCAGGGTCTTTTGTTGTTCCATATAAATTTTAGGATTCTTTATTCTATTTCCATGAAAAATGTCATTGGGATTTTGATAGAGATCGCATTGAATTTGTAGATTGCTTTAGGTAATATGGACATTTTAACTATGTTAATTTTTCTAATCCATGAGCACAGAATATCTTTCCATCTCTTTGTGTCATCTTTGATTTCTTTCAACAATGTCTTATAGTTTTCAGTGCACAGGTCTCTCACTTTCTTGGTAAAGTTTACTCCTGGGCATTTTATTCTTTTTGTTGTGATTGAAAGTGGGATTGTATTCTTGGTTTCTCTTTCTGCCAGTTCATCATTAGTGTATAGAAATGCAACTGATTTTTGTATGTTCATTTTGTACCCTGCAACTTTACTGTATTTGTTTATTATTTCTAATCGTTTTTTGATGGATTCCTTAGGGTTTTCTATATATAAAATCATGTCATCTGCAGGGACCAGCCCCATGGCATAGTGGTTAAGTTCACACGCTCTGCTTTGGTGGCCCAGGGTTCACAGGTTTGGATCCTGGGTGTGGACCTACATACTGTTCATCAGGCCATGCTGTGGCAGCGTCCCACATACAAAGTGGAGGAAGGTTGGCACAGATGTTAGCTCAGAGACAATCTTCCTCACAAAGAAAGAAAGAAAGAAAAAAAGAAATAAAGAAATCATGTCATCTACAAATAGTGATAGTTTTACTTCTTCCTTTCCAATTTGGATACCTTTTATTTCTTTTTCTTGTCTAATTGATCTGGCTAGGATTTCTAATACTGTATGGAATAAGAGTGGCGAGAGTGGGCATCCTTGTCTTGTTCCTGTTCTTAGAGGGCTAGCTTTCAGTTTTTCACCATTAAGTATGGTGTTAGCTGTGAGTCTGTCATATGTGGCCTTTATTATGTTGAGGTACTGTCCTTCTATACCCATTTTATTGAGAGTTTTAATCAAAAATGGATGCTGAATCTTGTCAAATCCCAAGAAGATCATATGATTTTTATTACTCATTTTGTTAATGTGATGTATCACATTGATTGACTTGTGAATGTTGAACCATCCTTGCATCCCTGGAATAAATCCCACTTGGTCGTGGTGTATGATCCTTTTAATGTATTGTCATACATTGCTGGATATAGAATTATAGAATAAATAATTATGTAACTAAATAACTATAGAATTATAGTTATTTTCTTTTAGCACTTGAAAAATGTCATGTCACTTCCCTCCGGTCTTCATGTTTTCTGATGAGAAATCTGCTGTTATTTGAATTATTTATCCCCTATTGGTAGGTGTCATTTCTCTCTTGCTGCTTTAAGACTTTGTCTTTTGTTTTAAAAGTTTGATTATGACTTGTGTTGACATTAATGTCTTTGGGTTTATCCTGTATTACGTTTGCTTATCTTCTTAAATCTGTAGGTTTATATCTTTTACTGAATTTGAGAAATTTTCAGTCATTATTTACTTGAATACTTTTTCATCCTCTTTCTTTTTCTCCTTTCCATCTGGGACTCCAATGAAACAAATGTTAGCTCTTTCATTATACTCCCACAGGTCCCTGAGGCTACCTATGTTCATGTTTGCTTTTTTTTCACTCTATTTTCTCTTTGTTGTTCAAACTGGACAATTTCTATTGTATTAATTTCCAGACTGTGGATTCTTTCCTCTGTCCTCTCCATTCTGTTGTTGAGCCCATCTACTGAGTTTTTAAATTTCGGTTACTGTATTTTTCAATTCTAAGATTTTCATTTGGTTTTCCTTTATATCTTCTATTTGCTGAGATGTTCTATTTCTTTGCTGAGACTTTCTCATTTTTCCATTTGTTTCAAGTAGGTTTGTAACTGATCCTTGAAGCATATTTCATTGAGGGCTACTTTAAAATCCTTGTCAGGAAGCAAACAGTGAAATGAGAGTAGAAATGAATGAAAGTGAAAACAGAAACACAATAGAAAAAAATCAATGAAACAAAAAGATGATTCTTGGGAAAAAATCAATAAAATTGACAAACCTCTTGAAAGACTAAAAAAGATAACAAGAGAGAATGCACAAATAACCAATATCAGGAATAATATAAGTGCTGTCATCCTAGATCTTGAAGCCATTAGAAAGATATTAAGGGAATGCCATGAACAAGTTTATACTCATACATTTGATAATTCAGAAGAAATGGATCAATCCTTTGAAGACTGCAACCTACCAACACTTAGCCAAAATAAAACAGATAACTTGAAAAGCACTGTATCTATAAAAGAAATTGAATTTATAATTTAAAAGCTCCCAGAAAAGAAATATACCATCACAGACAGTTTAACTGGGGAATTTTACCAAATATTTTAAAAGATTAACACCAATATTACACAATCTCCTCCAGCAAAATAGAAAGGAGAGAACACTTCTGAACTCATTATGAGTCCAGTATGACCTCAAGTAATTACCTCAAATTACCTCAAAGACAGTACAAGAAAATACAACTATATATCAAAATCTCCCATGACCTTAGATGCAAAATTCCTCAACAGAAAATTAGCAAATCAAATCCAGTAATGTATTTTTAAAAATGATATACCATGACCAAGTGGGATTATTCCAGGTATGTGAGACTAGATCAATATTTCAAAATCAATTACTGTAATCTACCATATCAACAGATTAAGAAAAAAAATCATATGCTATATCAATCAATGCAGGAAAAGCATTTGACAAAAATCCAACAAACATTCATTATAAAAACTCTCACCAAACTAGTAATAGAGGGGACTTGATTCAACTTAATGAAGAGCACCTACAAAGAAGCCTACAGCTAACATCACAGTTAATGGAAGAACAGAATGCTTTCCTCCTAAGATTGTGATCAGGGCAAGGATGTCTTCTCTCAACACTCTTATTCTATCTACTACATGGTATTGGAAGTTCTAACCACTCTAATAAGGCAAGAAAAAGAAATAAAATGCTTACGGATTGAAAAGGAAGAAATAAAACTGCTTATTTGCAGATGACATTATTTTCTATGTAGAAAATACTAAGGAATCTACAAAATCCCCACAACATTCCTAAAACTAATATATGAATTCAGCAGGTTACAGGATAAAAAAATTAACACACAAAGAATTAATTGCATTTTATTTACTAAAAATGAACTTATGGAAACAGAAATTTAAAACATAATACCATTTATAATCACTGCAAATAAAATGAAAAACTTAGCTATAAACTTAAGAAAACACATACAGTATCTGTATGCTAAAATTTACAAAACGCTCAGGAAGGAAATCAAAGAAAACTTAAAAACTGGAGATAAATGCTGTATGTATGAATTCGAAGATCCAACTTAGTAAAGATGTTGATTCTTTCCAAATTGATCTCTAGATTTAATAAAATTCCTATCAAACCCCCATCAAATTTTGTTTGTTTTAGAACAATAAGCTTGTTCTAAAGTTTTTATGGAAAGTTATGATCCTAGAATAGCTAAAACAACCTTGAAAAAGAATAAAGTGGGAGGAATAACTTTACCTACTATTAAGGCTTACTATAGAGCTACAGTAACCAAGACAGTGTAGTATTGGCAAAGGGGTAGACACGTAGATCAGTGGAACCAAATAAAGAACCCAGAAATACATTCAAACAAATATGTCCAACTTATTTTGACAAAAGTGAAAAAGCAATTCAGTGAAGGAAGGATAGCCTTTTCAATAAATGTTGCTGGGGCAAGTGGACATTGAAATGACCCTCAACCCAAATATCACACCTATGTGAAAATTAACTCACAATGAATCACAGACTTAAACTGAGAATGTAAAACTATAAACTTTTAGAGAAAAAAACATAGGAGCAAATCTTCAATTTCTTGGACTAGGCAAAGAATTCTTAGACTTGACACCAAAAATATGATCTATAAAAGGAAAAATAGATAAATTGGACCTCATCAAAATTAAAAGGTTTGCTTTGTAAAAGACCTTGTTAAGAGGATGAAAAGACAAACTACAGACTGAGAAAAAATATTTGTAAATCACATATTTGGCAAAGTACTTGTATACAGAATATACAAAGGACTCTCAAAACTCAATATTAATAAAAGCCAAACAATGGAATTGAAAATAGGCAAAGACATGAAAAGATATTTCACCAAACAGGAGATAACAGATGGCAAATAAGCACATGAAAAGATGTTCAACATCATTAACTATCAGAGAAATGAGAATTAAAACCACAATGAGATAGCACTTCAAACTTACCAGAAGGGTTAAACAAAAAGTGGTAGTAACACTAAATGCTGGTGAAGATGTGGAGAAACTGGATCACTCATTTATTCTTGGTAAGAATGTAAAATGGTAATCCACTCTGGAAAACAGTTTGGCAATTTTTTTAAAAACTAAAAATATAACTACCATATGAACCATCAACTGCACTCTTGGGCATTTTTTCCCTGACAAGTGGAAACATGTGTTCATACAAAAATCTATACAGAAATGTTCATAATAGATTTATTCATAACTCCAAACTGGAAACAACTCAGGAGTCCTTCAGTGGGTGAATGGTTAAACAAACTAGTACATCCATACCATGGAATTCCATTCAATAATAAAAAGGAATAAACTATTCATAAATGAAACAACTAGGATAGAACTTAAGGGAATTATGCTGAGCGAAAAAAACCAATCTCCAAAAGTTACATATTAAATGATTTCATTTATATAATATTCTTGAATTAATGTAATTATAGATATGAGAAACAAATTTATGATTTCTAGGCATTAGAGGTTGGGGGGAGGGGTGGCCATAAAAGGGTAGCCCAAGGGAGACTTGTGGCGAAGGCATAGTTCTGGATCTTGATTGTGATTATAGTCGCACAAAGCTACACATGTGATAAAATTGCACAGAACATACACACACAAGTGAGTGCATATAAACTGATGAAATCTGAATAAACTCTGTGGGTTGTTCTAAGGTCAACTGCGTGGTTTTGATATTGTACTGTAGTTATGCAAAATCCCATCATTATGGGTGCACGGTGCTCAGGACCTACTGTATATTTTTTTCTAACTTCCTGTGAATCTATACTTATTTCAAAATTAAAATTTCTTTTTAAATTTCCTTATCACATAATTTCAACCTCTGTGTCATCTCTGTATTAGCATTTGTTAGTTGTCTTTTCTTTTTCAAGTTGAGATTTTCCTGACAAGTGATTTTCGATTATATCATGAACACTTTGGGTATGGTGTTCTGAGACTCTGGATCTTATTTAGATCTATTTTATCGGTGCCTCCTTACTGCCCAGTGGAGGTGGAAGTCCAGGTTCCCCAATTTGACTTCATTGACACCCAGGGGCAGAAGGGTACCTTGTTACTGGGTGAAGGTGGGAGCTCGGGCTCCCCCACCAGCTGTGTGCTGATACACTGACGCCACCCTGGATAGCAGGGGTGCCTCAGTGCTTCCCCGTGTGGCTTCCACTGACTCTGCAGAGTGGGGTGAGAACTCATTATCATTGGAAGGTGGTGAAAGTCTCAGCTCCCCACTCTGGGTCTTCTCTGACACTAGCCCTGTGTGGGGAGGGAGTGGTGGGCCTTGTTACAGCTGGTGAAAGTCTAGAATCCTCCACTTATTTTTTGCTGACAGAAGTGGGGGTGATGCCATAGTTTTTTTCCGTGGTGTTTGGAGCAGAGAAGTTATTGTCAAAGTTTTCTGTCTTGCTAAGCTCCCTTTCCTAGTCTTTTGGACAAAGAGAGCAGGCTTTCTGGAGGGCCGTCTGTGCCCACTGGTATTTCTGGTTTGCCAACCTCTCTAGCATGCAGTCCTGAATACATGAGGCAGAAAGAAAACCCAAGGAGCTCACCCCTGTGTTGTTCCTTAGGTCCTGAGGTCCCTAGCTAGCCTGTCTTCTTTTCTCCATATTTCAGTGTCTTCTTATGCTTGTTTGATATATCACATCCAGGGTTTTTAACTGTACTAAGTAGGAGGAATAAGGAATATAGCATTTACTCCATCTTGTCCAGAAGTGTTTTATTTTAATAAGTTTATATTTATTGATATAATACTTACATTTTCTCTAAGTTCTCTCTTATTTTCAGTTTTTAATTTTTCTGTCTTTTCTATAGGGACTGTTTTGTGGTGCATGTGGGCATGTGTTTTCCTTCTGCCAATCTGGAAGCTTTACAGTTGTGTTAGATTTCCTAATGGTTATCTTTATATATATATTATGTGGGAGGTGATAATTTCCGGTATCAACAAGAGTCTCCTACTTTTCAATCTTGTTAGATTTCTGGCTCACATCAGGGAGCCTGCCTGCTCAGGACGGCCTAGACCATGGACTACAGGGTAACATTTGGCTCTGACAGGGCCTTGAAGAAGATTAGTCCTTCCTTTTTCCATTTGAAATGTCTATACACAGAGAAGCTGAGAAAGGGAACTGGAATTGTTTAAAGTTTCTAATATATAATCCTTGGTGTCTGCCTAATTGGGAAGGTGCTCCTTTGGAAAAAGAGGGCATAACCGGGGTCAACTGACATATTTTTTAAATAGTATAAATTGGGTATTTTTCTTATATTTACTCAATCTTATATACTCAATCTGCAGCCATTAGGAATACTTTTGAGCAACTAGGTCTGCTTTTCTCTTGGAAACCCCCATATGTTCTGCAATTGCAGAGGCGAAACCAAATCCCTGAGGGAGGCCGGGGGATTCCCACCGATTCTATGGGGAGCTGGTTCCCCCCACTGCCTGATGCCTCTGGGAAAGTCCACGCTTTGTCTTTCCATCTTCCACTGTCCCCTCCAACAAGACAGTTTTGTTGAGCTTTACTTTCTGTATCTGGCAGTAGGAAAACAACAGGTCATCACTGAGAATCACTGGAGGAGTGGATTTTTAAATGAGAAAACCTAAGCTCAGCGAGAAGAGGAGAGTTGCCTAGTACTACCTGTCACCCTTGAGATGTATCCTCCTTCATCTTTTGGTAAAGGACTCAGCCCCTTACTATAGCAGCAGGGGCCTGGCCAGAACACAGGATTGGTGGAGTCTATGCAAAGTAGTTGGAGTTTTCCCACCTGAAATTTGAAAGGGAACCCGCACACCTTCCCCCTCAAGGCTTGGCTCTGAATCCCCACACTGCGAGCAGGCTGCTTCCTTTGGCAATTTTCTTGGCTCTCTGCCCCACCCCTTCCCCAGTGACAGCTGTATCCCCCCACAGCCTCTTCTGCTGGCATCCCTGAGTCCCCGTGAAGAGCCGCGGCTCAGCCCCAGAACCTGTGAGCAAGTAGTGACTCAGCCTCTCTCAGGCAGTGAGCAAAGGCTTCTGGTCCGGAGAATGTCAGGCAGTTGACAAGTAAATCTCCTCTGGTCCCAGTGAAGCAGAGAACCGCCCCCCACCACCTCCTGGGCTGTTGTCTCAGTTGCTTCCCCAAGTACGACCTGTTGCTTTAAATAGGCCCTTGGCCAAGTTGCCGAATTCTCCTTTGTCCTTGTGAATAAAATCTTCCACAAGGTGGCCCTCAAGTTCCTGTTAAGGAGAAGAGGAAAAAAAAAGACAAAATCCATGACTTTTTAAAGAGAGAGAGAGAGAGTAGGCAACAGAGAGAGAAGTAAACGAGAGAGCCTTGACCAGGGCTGCTCTGAGAAGACATCCATCCCTGGGCAGCTACCTTGGGTGCCCAGCAATTAGTCTGGGATTTGGGACAAAAGGGCTTGAGATCCTTGGCCGGCTGTTCTTCTGGGCTGGGTATCACCTCTCATGTCCTCTTCCCACTGGTCTCTGTGGGTGGTGGAAAGGTCCCCTGGAACTCACTGCTACCAGGTCTGCCTTACCATTCGGGATAACAGATGGGTCCCCAGTGCCTGTGATTGGTCTTTCATGGGTGCCCTTTCTCTTTATAGCTGTGATGTCAGTCAACAAACCCAGTGATAGACAGGCACCCTGGGCCGCATCCCTGGGCTTCTTCTGCAACAGCCCCATTGGGTTGAAACAGACGTGGTAAAGCAGAAATGGAGCTCACCTGCATCCTCCCCTTCCTCAGAGGCTGCTGGGTTGGGACTCAAAGTCTCTTCCTATCCCAGGCTTTCTGATGCTGCTGTTCTGAGGGAGGGGAAAGGAAGGCCTTTGTAACATTTACATTGGGGTCCAAGAATATGAACCTGATCCTTGAAAACGGAGCTCAGTGCTTCTTACCCTAGGCTGCCAATACCACTTAAGGGCTTCTGGATTTGTATCCTACACGCTCATGATCAGGAGCCCTTAACCTGGACCCAGCTGAGTTATTCTCTGCAGAAGCAGAAGAATCCGTTCCCTTGGGCATCCAAAGACAGCCACACTGGGGTCAGGCTGGGGATCAGAGGGGAACAAGTCAGATGGCAAGTCATCCAGGGCAACTCAATAGACTGTGCAGGGTGGCCAACACGGCAAGGTATGGGAAGGCCAGGCCCACAAGTAGGAGTGTTGCTTGGAATTTGTTACAAAGGTGAAAATACTGAAGCTGCAGATATTTTATTTAAAAAAAGAGTGGATTCAAAATTATTTATATAATTTCATCTGATATTTTGTATAATTTCATCCAAATGATGAATTCCATTTCATTAGTCTGCAGACAAGGAAACAGAGGCTGGTGAGGAGCTGGGTGAGATGCACAGAGCATGGTGTCTGGAGTCAGGCAGCCCCGTGTTGGAGCCACAGCACACCCCTTATGAGATATGCAGCCTGGGGAAGCTTCTTCATCCTCCTGAGCTTCTATTTCCTTATTTGTAAGAATAACATCTTCCTCTGAGGTATGTTGTAAGGATTAAATGAGATGTCTTTTGAAGCTCCTGACACAGAGTACTTAGCAAATACTAGCTTCATTCCCAAAATATAGGCTGAAGTCACCCAACTTGTAAATGGCAGACCTTAGACTTAAATCTGTACTTTTGGCTGATCTCCAAGAACCATGCTCTTTGCACTGATGTGATTAAAACATATTTATTGAGGCCCACTACTTGTCAGTCCAGGGGTTAAAATGTAAAACGAGACACCGCATCCCTGCTCCTGCTGAATCTATGGGCGAGGAACACAGGAAATGTGTGTCAGTCAGAGTTCAGTCAGGAAAACAGAAATCATACTAGGTATTTCAAACAGACGGGATTTAATGCAGGGAATTGGCTAAATAAGTGTTGAAGGGCTGAGAAAAGCCAAAAGGGGGCACTGAATTACCCAGAGATAATAACTGCAGGAAGCAGAGGTGAAGTTTTTCCAGAATGTAGTTGCTTGGAGGAGAGGCCGCATGGGACTAATGAATGAATTCCTGGGGAGTTGGCTCTGCACAGCTGGCCCCCAAACTCTAGGTAGGTGACAGGGCCTGGCAGCTGCTGCTTGGACCACTGAGGAGAGGGGGGCCCTGTGGCTGGTGCTTGGACCTCTGAGATGTAGACACAGACAAGTGGGTGCTGGAACCTCTGAAGAGGAAGCCCAAGCTGGCAGGTGAAACAGGCAGAGGGTGGTACTCTGTTTCTCAAAGGGGCACCACCTGGCTGCTGTTGGCATTTCTGAAGGGCTCAGGTGAAGCTGGTGCTGAGAACGCAGGCCAGGGCTGTCAGCTGCTGCCAATAGAAGCTAGAATACAGGAAGAAACTCCCTTCTCACTTCCTTCTGCATTCTCGTGCCCTACTAACTGTTCCCCTTGGCAAACCTAACGGGAAGCCAACCAGCAAGGGGGTCTGGAGACCCAGCCCCGGGACCACAGTGCATCACGAGTTTAGAGGGGGGATTTGGAGCTGAGAGATAAAGGTAAGTAACTGGCACAGTCTATCCCTTTGACAACTAGCGCCCACACGTACCCTTATACACATATTTAAAATTCCGTACAACAAGAACAATATCATGCTTCTGCCTAACAAGATGCAACCAGAAAAGAAGAAATTAAAGTTAGTATAAACACACACACACAGAGCAAGCAAGAAAGACATATACATAGTCTATAATCCTCGTTACAATGTCTGGTCATGGAACTATTATTCGTATTTATAATTTCCTTAACAAGTTAGGATGTTTATCTCTTTTTCTATTCTCTGGAAGAACGTGTGGAAGATCGGCATTGGACCTTTCTTAGACTTTTGTTGGGACTCTTTGGTCAAGCCACGTAGGCTTGGCTTATTCTTTTAGAAGGGTTTTAAATAATGGATTCAATTTTTTTAATAATTATAAAACTCTCCAAATTTTAATGTATTAGTGTGTCAACGTTGTATTTTACTAGTAATTTGTCCATTTCATTTAAATTTTCAGATTTATTGGCATAAAGAAGTTCACAGTTTCCTCCCAGAATCCTTTTTAAGTCTGTAGGACTGTAGTGATAGCTCTTTTTCATACTTGATAGTAGTTATTTGTGTCTTTTTTTCTTGATCAATCTTTCAAGGGTTTATCAATGTTACTAGTCTTTTCAAAGAATCTACTTTTGGCTTTGTTGATTGTCTGTAATGCATGTTTGTTTCTATTTCATTAATTTCTACTATTATCTTTATAATTTCCTCTTGTAGCTATTTGGGTTCTAATCTTTTATTCTTTTTCTAACATTTTGATATGGGTGTTTATAGACTTTTTTAGCCCTTATTCTATTCCAATATAAATTCTCCCTTTAATCGGGGCTTTAGTTATATCAGAGAAATTTTAACACACAGTATTTTCATTGTCATTTAATTTAAAATTTCCATTATGGTTTCAATTTGACCCATAGGTTATTGAGAAGTGTATCTCTTAATTTCTAGACATATGTAAATTTTCTAGTAACACTTTTGTTGTCAATTTCTAGCTGATTGCACTGTGATCAGAAATTATACTCTGTATTAGTCAGGGTCAAGTTTGGGCTCTGGATCAAATAATCGTATAACTGTATAAAAATTAAATTATTAGTTAAAACCATCCCACAAAGAACACTGCAGATCCAATGGTTTCATTGATGAATTTAGGAAATAAATAATGCCAGTCAATACATACTCTTAGAGAAAACAGAAAAAGAGGAAACACTTCCCAATTTACTTTATGAGACCATAATAATCTTGATTATCTCACAAAAACACCATGAGAAAGAAAAATTACAGACCAATCTTGTTCATGAACATGAATATTAAAATCCTAAACAAATTATGAGCAAACTGAACCCAAAATATATTTAAAAATACATCGTATCAAATTAAGTTTATTCTAGAAAAGCAAGGCTGGTTTAACTTAAAAAATTAATGTTCAATAAATGGTAATGGAAAAATTGGATATCTGCATCAAAAAACAAAAAGAACTTGAATCCATATCACACACAATATACAAAAATTAACTCAAAATGGATCATAAACCTAAATGTAAAACCTAAAAATATAAAATTTCTAGAAGAAAGCATAGGAGAAAATGTTTGTGACCTTGGATTAGGCAAATATTTTTTAGGTATAACTCTGAAAGCAAGATCCATAAAAGAAAAAATGGTAAACTGGATTTCATCACAATTAACAATGTTTACTCTTCAAAAGGCATTGTTAAGAAAATGAAAAGACAAGCTACAAAGTGGGAGAAAAATATTTTCGAATCACATGTCTAATAAAGGACTTCTATCCAGAATACGTAAAGAACTCTCAAGCCTAAATAATAAGAAAACAAATGACCCAAATTTTAAAATAGGCAAAAGATTTGAGCAGATCCTTAACCAAATAAGATAGATGAATGGCAACTAAGTGCATAAAAAAATACCCAGCATGATCATTTGTTAAGGAAATGCAAACTAAAACCACACTACTACACATGTATTAGAAAGTCTCAAATTAAAGACCATTCTGGGGCCGGCCCAGTGGCGCAGCGGTTAAGTGCGTGCACTCTGCTTTGGCAGCCTGGGGTGCGCAGGTTCAGATCCCGGGCACGCACTGAGGCACTGCTTGTCAGGGCCTGCTGTGGCAGCGTCCCATATAAAGTAGAGGAAGACGGGCACGGATGTTAGCCCAGGCCAGTCTTCCTCAGCAAAAAGAGGAGGATTGGCACTGGATGTTAGCTCAGGGCTGATCTTTCTCACACACAAAAAAATAAGACTGACCATTCTATGAGTTGGCAAGTATGTAAAGCAAGTGGAAATCTCATACACTGCTGGTAGGATTGTAAAATGGTACAACCACTTTGGAAAAGAGTTCAGCATTTCTTAAAAGGTTGAACACACATCTAACAAATGACCCAGCCATTTCACTCCTAGGTACTTACCCAAGAGACATAAAAGCATATGTCCATATAAAGATTTTTATAAGAATGTTCATAGAGGCTTTATTTCTAATAGTGAAAAACTGGAAACAACCCAAATGTCAACCAATAGGTGAATGGATAAAAAAACTTGGATTATCCATACATGATGAAATACTACTCAGCAAGAAAAACAAATGAACTATTGATATACACAGCAATATGGAAGAATGAATGCTGAGTGAAAAGAGCCAGACAAAAAGAGTGCATATTGTATGATATTCCATTTATATAAAACTCTAGAAAATGCAAACTAATCCATAGTGACAGGAAGAAGATCAATGGTTGCCTGAGGCAAGGGGAGGGGTGAGGAAAGGTGGGAGAGTGAGACTACAAAGGGCCTAAGGAAACTTTTGTGGGTGATGGATATATTCAATATCTTGATTATGGTCTTGTTTTCAGCTATGTACAGTCGTCCCTTCGTAGCCACAAGGGATTGGTTCCAGGAGCCCCCATGGATACCAAAATCTGTGGATGCTCAAGTCTCTTTATAAATGGTGCAGTACAATGAATACAGTCGGCCCTCCGGATCTAAGGGCTTCACGTAGGTGATTACAGGGGGCCGACTGTGTATACACATTTATATATATTTATAAAATTGTACACACTTTAATATGTGAAGTTTATTATATGTCAATTTTCCCTCAATAAAATTTTTAAAAGTTTATGAATATTGCAAGTAAAAAAAAAAAAATCAATATAGTTCTACCTCCACCTCTAGGTAGGGTGGAGTAGGCCTCAGCAAGCTAACGTTCCTGCTGAGAACCAACTAGAAAAGGTGAATAAACTTAAAAATCCTATATATAAGAGCACTAGGGAGCTGCAGAAATGATGAGGACTAGAGAGAGTGAAGTTCAGGGAAGAGAGACCCTTTCAGAGGGGAGCTGGGAATCTCCTGTCCCTGTGGGCACTTGACTCAGCGCACGGGTGTGGCCTGACCTAAGCACAGGGCTGCTGTGGGAGTCAGAGAAACCAGCAGGGCTTTTGGCAGCACAAGGGGTGATGAAATATGAATTTGAGGGGCCTCAAACATGGCTGGCATTTCCTTCAAGACATTTGCTGAATTCTGAAGCCATACAGTCAAGAGGTTAAAGGGTGAAGCAAAAACTTCAGAAAAGCAGAGAGGGATTTACCAGTGCCCAGGAGACAAAAAGCCACTAAGGAGAGAGGCCCTGGGAAACAGAGTAAGAACTGGAAGTCCTCAAGGGAAGAGTGGATTGGCGCTGGCTCTCTGAGATTACTTTTTCCCTGGGGACACTGCCCAATTTGGGCTCAGTGAGGGTCTGAGACTCCAGGTGGGGCCCCTTGAAGAGAGCTGCTTCCATGAGACAAAGAACCCAGCACAACTTTTTGGTTTGTTGGGGCTGGAGTGATAAAATTGGAGATTGGAGGGGCTCCAGACACCCAGATGGACCCTTGAGACACTTGTCAAATTCTGAAAGTGCGCAGAAAGAGAAAATGCTAAGCTGTAAAGCAATGCAAAATGGAGAGGACATTCCTGCAGTGTCTTAGTGTTGAGGAGACAAAGGTCCACCAAGCTGTCAAACGAAAGCCCAGGACGGGTGCCTAGGTCTCCATTCTAGGAACCAGGTGAGCCAGATGCAGACTGATTCTGACCAGCTATATGGTCAGAATTTTACAAGGAATTCACTTTCAATAGAAGGACATACAAAGGTTGAACTAAAAGCATGGGAAATAATTTACCTTAAAAATACTATCGAAAAATAATAAAGCAAATATTGACAGAACTACAATGACAAGCAAATTCACTACCATACCTCTCTTAATAACCGGTAGAAGAAGCAGACCACAAAAAAAAAGAGAAAAAAAGGATATATATAGGTATATAAGATCTGAATAAGGTAATTAACAAACGTGACCTAATTAACGCATAGAGAACGCTCTACCAAACCACGACAGAATTCACATTCTTCTCAAGTACATATGGAACACATATCAAAATTGACTAAATGCTGGGCCAGAAAGAAAGCCTCAATAAATTTCTTTTTGACAGGACAGAGTATGTTCCTGTTGCAGTGTATTAAGCCAGAAAACAGTAACTATGGGATAATTAGAAAATTCCCAACTGCCTGGAAATTAAAGACTACACTTATAAATAATCCATGTGTCAAAAGTTAAAAACAAAAATTTGAAAATATTTTTAAATGAATGCTAAAGAAGAGATAACGTATTAAAACTTGTGGGCAGTAGCTACAGCAGTGCCTGGCGGAAATTTTGGCTTTACGTGCAAACATGAAATGCAGAAAGGCTAAAAATCAATGATGTTAGATGCCATCAAAAGAGCTATAAAGAAAGAAATGAAACTTAAGAAAGTACAAGGAATGAAATAATAAAGACAAGCCAGAAATTCATGATGTAGTAAATAAACGTGCATTAGAAAAATCAACAAAGCCACAAGTTGGTCCTTTGCAAAGAATGATAAAGTTGATAACCTCCTGACAAAATCAAGAAAAAAAGAAGGAAAACACAAACCACCAATAATAGGAATGAAAAGGAGGAGGTATCTACAGATTCCACAGACATTAAAAAGATAATGAGGATATTATCAATAACTTTAAGTAAATTTGACAATTTTCATAAAATGGACAAAAAAATTCTTCAAATAGTAAAAATTACTCAAGCTGACAGAAGAAATAGGAAATCAAAATAGTCATACACCTCTTACAGAAATGGAATCTGTTATTGCAAACCTTCTTCCTACAAAGAAAAATCCCAAGCCCGGATAGCTTTCATGATTACTTTCCCTAAATATTTAAGGAATAACACCAATCTCACACAAATTCTTCCAGATAATAGAAAAAAGAGAAAACATTCTAACACTTTTACAAGACTAGCATAATCTTCATTACAAAACCTGACATGGACATTATGAAACAAGAAAGCTGCAGACCATCTCTTTGATGGACATAGATGCAAAATCCTTAATAAAATATTAGCAAATCCAATCCAATGATATATAAAGAAGATAATACATCATGACTAAGTGGGGTTTATTCTAGGAAGGCAGTCATGATTTAACACTCAAAATTTAATTAATTCTATTTATCACATTAACAGGAAAAAAATGAGAACAAAATCATATGATCATCTTATTATATACATTCTCAATAGAGATGATGTTGCTCTTGAGGCACTAAAAATTCATTTGTAGGGAGTGAAAAAGTCCTACTCTCTTTAAGGTTAAGGCACAGATACACATGGTGCACAAACAGATATATAGTATATCTGTAGTATTTAAATTTCATGGAGGGGCAAAAATTAGGAAAAAAATGTTTAAAAGACTCCTGGGTTTTGGTGGGGAGGAGGTAGCTAATGAACAAACAGATTGAGAAAGACTGTCTTACTAGATGTAGATAAAGCATTTGACGAAATTTTAAAAAAGCGCTCTTAGAAAATTAGGAATTAGAGCCAGCCCTGATGGCCTAGCAGTTAAAGTTTGGCGCACTCTGCTTTGGTGGCCCAGGTTTGGTTCCTGGGCGCAGAACCACAACACTGGTCTGTCAATAGCCATGCTGTGGTGGCGGCTCACATAGAAGAACTAGAAGGACTCACAACCAAAATATACAACCATGTACTGGGGCTTTGGGGAGAAGAAAAAAAAGAGAGAGAGAGAGAGAGAAAGATTGGCAACAGTTGTTAGCTCGCTAACAGTTAGTGAATTTTTCCCAGCAAAAAAAAAAAAAAAAAAGAAAAGAAAAAGAAAACTGAGAATTAAATTTCCTTGATCTGATATGTACATCTATAAAAAACATCTCCAAACGGTATATTTAGTGGTGAAATACTGAAAACTTTCTCCCTGAGATCCAGAATGAGACAATGATGCCCACCATCACTATTTTGATTCAACATTGTACTGGGGGTCCTAGCCAGTGAATAAGATAAGATAAGGCAAAAGAAATGGAAAGAAAGAAATAAAATAATCATTATTCTCAAATGACTTGATTATATTTGTAGAAAATTCCCAAGGATCTACTTACAAACTACTAGAATTAGTAAGTGAATTTACTAAAGTTTCTGAATATAAAGTCAACATACAAAAATCAATTGTATTTTTATATAGCAGCAACAGAAAGAAAATAAAAATTTAAACCATTTACTATGGCACCAAAAAATAGAATACCTAAGATTAAACATAACACAAAATTTCTGAGACCTCAGTACTGAAAATCTCATAATGTTATTTTGGCTCAAGGACAAAGATAAACGAAGCAGAATAGAGTCCACCCACAGACCAACACATATCTAGGAACCTACACCACAATGAAGTGAGGAAATGATAGTTATGTATCAGCCTGTGTCCAATCAGGAGACAGAAACCACACTGTGATTTAAGCAGGAGAAGTTTAGTACAAAGAATTATAAGCTATGATAACAGAGAAAGTATAAGATGTGAGAGACCTGAGGGCTGAGGGACAGCGCCCAAGGAAGAACAAACTTGGAAGAAGAGTCCCGTCCTCAGGCTGGGGTTCAGACCTTTTCAGAGAAGATGTGGTTGTAGCCTCTTGGATGGCAGAGAAGTTCTCTGGTTTGCCCAGACCAGAGCTGCATCACAATTGTTGTGTAAAAAGGAAGCAACCCTCAGGGAGCAGGTGAGCCACAGCTGGACGCCGAGCATGTAAGCATGCAGAGGAAGTGGGGGCACTGGCATAGGTGAGAGGTCAGGAGTTCACAGTGTCTGTGTCCAAGAAAGACACGGGAAGGAGGGCACCAGGCTGTGCTGGCGTTACCAAGTTGCTGAGGGGCCCACTGGGCATGTGGCTTAGGAAAGCACCACTGGATGTCCTCACACTCACGCTGCTGAGAGTGCAGCCAGAGGAAGCAGCAGGAGAGCCCCCTCCTCTTGCAGTGTCCATCCAGTGCTCTCCACTGAGAAAGTGCTCACTGTAACAGAGAACTGCTTAAGGAGCTCCATCCACTGTTGCAGAGAAGCATTGAGAGGTGAAATGGGAGCTGAGAGGCAATAAATTGATAACTGGCACAATTATTTTCAAAAAATAGTACTGGTTTAATTGGAAATACATATGGAATATGTATCTTTTCCCCCTTCCTGCATCATATGCAAAATTAATTCTATAGATAATGAATCCAAATGTTAAAGATAAAATAACTGTAGAAGAAAACATAGATTTTAGATTTCTTAGTGTTTAGAATGTTTTCTAGATTTTTAGAAGAAAACATAGGCAAATATTTTCATTATTTTAGAATAGGCAAATATGTCTTAAGTAAGACATAAAAAGCACAAACGATAAAGGCAAAAATTGATAAATTGGACTATATTAAGATTTAAAACATCTATTCTTCAAAAGACACCATTAAGAAAGTGGAAAGAAAATTTAAAAAGTGTGAGAACATATGTGCAATACATACGTCTGACCAAAAATTAGTATCCAGAATATACAAAGAGTGCCTGAAAATCAACAAGAGAAAGACGAGTCTATAGAAAATGGGCAAAAGATTCAAATTGGCACTTTACAAAAGAAAATATCCTAATAGCCAAGAAACATCTAAAATACTGTTAATTTTTTAGTCATTAGGGAAGTGAACATTAAAACCACAATCGATGTCTAATTATATATGTATTAGAATTATACATTGTTATACATTATTAATTATAATAGAATGGCTAAAATTAAGGAGTTATTTCTGAGTTTATTTCTGGACTTTCAATTCTATTCCATTGATTTATATGTCTATCCTTATGCCAGTATTTCACAGTCTTGATTACTGTAAATTTGTAGTAAGTTTTGAAATCGGAATGCAAGTCCTCCAATCTTCTTTTTCAAAATTGTTTTGCTATTCTGGATCCCGTGTATTTCCATTTGAATTTTAGGACCAGCTTGTTGATTTCTGTAGAAAAATCAACTCGAATTTTGATAGAGATTATGTTGAATCTGTTAATCAATTTGCATAGCAATTGACGTGTTAAAAATATTAAGTCTTCCAGTCCATGAACACAGGATGTTATTCCATTTATTTAGATCTTCTCTGATTTCTTGCAATGATGCTGTTTTTTTCATTGCACAAGTCTTGCACTTCTTTTGTTATGTTTCTAAATATTCCATTAGTTTTGATAATATTGTAAATGGAATCGTTTTCTTAATTTCATTTTTGAATTGTTCACTGCTAGTGTATAGAAATACAGTAGATTTTTCAGTACTCATCCTGTATCCTGTAACCTTGCCAAATTCATTTATTAAATTTAGTAGTTTTTTAATGCATTTTTAAAGATTTTCTATATACAAGATCATGTCATCTGCAAATAGTTTTACTTCTTCCTTTCCAATCTGAATGCTATTTACTTTATTTTTATGCCTAATTTCTCTGCCTAGAACTTTCAGTACGCTGTTAGATAGAAGCGGGTAGAATGGACATCTACACCTTGTTTTTGATCTTTGGGGGAACGCTGTCAGTCTTTCAACATTAAGTATGATGTTAGCTGTGGGTGTTTTTAGATGTCCTTTATCAGCTTGAGGATATCCTCTTCTATTCCTAGTTTGTTGAGTGTTTTTACTAGGAAGCATTGTTGGATTTTGTCAAATGTGTTTTCTGAGTTTAGTGAGATGATCATGCAGTTTTTTTCCTATTAATATGGTGTACTATGTTGATTTATTTTTATATAACATTCTCAGGTTCCTGGGATTAGGATGTGGACATTCTTGGAGTCCATTAGTCAGCCTACACAGGTGCCAAAACAATTCGATGGGGGAAAATCATCTCTCTAACAAGTAGTGCTGGGACAACTGAATATCCACATATGAAAGGATGATTTTGAATCCCTACTTCACACCATACACAAAAATGAACTCAATATAGATCAAAGATATGAATGTAAGATCAAAAATTATAAAACTTTAGGATGAAAACATAGGTATAAATCTTCATGATCTTAGATCAGGCAATAGTTTCTTAGATATGACACCAAAAACACAAGTGACAAAGAAAATTATATAAATTGGACTTCATTAAAATTAAAAACTTTTGTGCTGCAAATGAAACCATCAAGAAAGTGAAAAGACACCCGCAGAATGAGAGAAAATTTTTGCAGATCATATATCTCTTAAGGGACTTTTCCCCAGAATGTATGAAGAACTCTTACAACTTAATCATAAAAAGAAAAATAACCCAATTAAATAATAGGTAAAAGATCTGAATAGACATCTATCCAAAGAAGATATATGAATGG
Source organism: Diceros bicornis minor (assembly GCF_020826845.1). Lineage (NCBI taxonomy): Eukaryota > Metazoa > Chordata > Mammalia > Perissodactyla > Rhinocerotidae > Diceros > Diceros bicornis. Next base: position 81,182,028 of record NC_080744.1, read on the forward strand.
CCAGTAAACACAGGAAAAAATGTTCAACATCATTAGTCATCAGGGAAATGCAAATCGAAACCACAATAAAATACCATTTAACATCCACTAGAATGGCTATAATCAAAAATACTAACACTAACGAGGATATGGAGAAATTGGCACCTCATATGTTGCTGGTGGGAATGTAAACTGGTTCAGCCTCTATGGAAGACAGTTTTGCAGTTCCTCAACAAGTTAAACATAGAGTTACCATATAATGCAGCAATTCCACTCCTAGGCATAAACCCAAGAGAAATGAAAATAGGTGTCTACATAAAAGCTTGTACACAAATGTTCATAGCAGCATTACTTATAATAGCCAGAAAGTGGAAACAACTCAAAATCCATCAACTGACAAATGAATAAACAAAATGTGGTACAGACACAGAATGGAGGATTATTTGGTAATAAAAAAATAAAGCATTGATACATTCTACAACATGGGTGAACCTTGAAAACATTATGCTATGTTGAAGAAGCTTGTCACAAAAGACTCATTCCATTTAGATGAAATGTTCAGAATAGGCAAATCTATGGAGATAAAAAGTAAATCCTCAGGGTGGAGGTGTGAGGGGGGGAATAGAGTGTGACAACTAATGACAGGGGACAAAGGTGTTTTAAAATTAAATTGCTGTGATGGCTGCACAACCTTGTGAATGTACTAAAAAAATGTTGAAACATACACTTTAAAAGAGTGGATTTTATGGTACATGAATTATATCTCAATAAAGCTGTCAAAAATAAATTGTGGTGGAGTCGGCCCGATGGTGTAGTGGTTAAGTTCACATGCTCCACTTCGGTGGCCCAAGGTTTGCAGGCTCGAATCCTGGGTGCGGACATACACACTGCTCATCGAGCCATGCTGTGGCAGCATCCCACATACAAAATAGAGGAGATGGGCACAGGTGTTAGCTCAGGGCCAATCATCCTCAGCAAATAAATGAATGAATGAATGAATGAATAAATAAATAAATTGTAATTTTAGACAGTGAAAGAATAAATAGCAATGAATATGAACAAACTACCACTGTGCACAATATGATGTGTGCCTGGATGAATTTCACACACACATGTGATTTAAGTCAAAGTAGCCAGATACAAATAGTGTGTGATTCCATCTGTATAAAACTCAAGAATCAGCAAAATTAAACTGTAGTGTTAAAGTTAAGATAGCAGTGATGGTAGCTGCCAATCGGGGGCTTCTGATGTGATGGCAATGTTGTTGCTGTTTTTTAAAATCTTTGAATGTTGATGATATGAGTTTTCACTTTGTAATAGTGCATTGAGCCATACATTTATGTTTTGTCCATTTTTCCATATGTGGGTTATACTTTAACGAAGATTTTAAAAAGGATATGATAAGCAAGTGTTCCTGAGAAAATAGCCTAGACTTTGTCACTATTGCACACTCCTAGGAATGTGATGGGAAGACACTGACAGAGCAGCTACTTTAAGTAAGAGCACCTTCCTCCCCAAGCTGCTTGCTTCAAGAGTTTCTGTATTTCCAGATAGAGTAACCAATGTGTCCTGATTCTAGGGTCTTATCACCCGGACAGCCATCCTGTCTCTAGGATGAGAGAGATCATCCCACTGAAGAGAGTCCAGCCAGCCTGCTTGTCCTAGGATGGGCTACAATGGAAAGTTCTCTGTGCTATCAAGATACTGGATTTTCCAAGTATAGCTGGACAAAGTAATTTCTCATCCAAAAGCAGCCTTAAGGGATTTTTTAGAATGAAAAGGCCGTGATAAGCCCAAATGTTTTGGAGTTGGCAAACACCCCAAACTCTATGTTAGAACAGAGGAACTTGGCCAGGTTCCACTTGCATTTTGCCAAAATCCCTTTCATTTTAACTTGAGGGGAAATTTCATTGAGAAACTCAGGGTATTGTGGATCCCAAGGTCAGCCTCTTCTCAATAGTGTCACCTCTTCCATTTTGCTCCCAGAGGTCTGGTGCAATCAGAAACCAGGAACATCTGGGGCTCACTGCAATGAACTACATGAGAAGCTCTACGTAAGGTCTGGCACCAACAAGGTGCTCCTCAAAATGTGTGCAATGTGTCACGAGCACAGTCTTCAATTGTGATTAATCCTACTGTTAGGTCCTATATTTCACAGACTCCAAGATGCATGTTTTTTCATATTTTAGCTTGTCTGAGGTTGGGGTGCATCTTAAAGCCAGTGGCATTTTCCAATCGCCATTGTCCACGCATAGTCCCATGGCCTTTGCTTTACCTGTGCCTGCACAAAGCTAGTAGTTATTCCTGGTGACTTGACCGGACAACAGCAACTCTTTGATGTTTCAGTCAATGAACCATTTAGGGATCATTGAGATCATTTGTATCCTTTTTCTTTTCCTGAAAACCTTCTGTTGACATTTTCTGTTAAATTTAAGGATGTCTCAGGATCAAATTCTCAGGGTTAGCAGCGTGGAAGAATTGCAAACCCTTTAAGAAATGCTGTATCAGCAACACTCGTGATGGCCCAGGTAAGGGCTCATGGGGAAAAAACAGAAATAAATGACCCTGAGTTGAAAAGTAATCCAGAAGAGCTTGATACTAACTATGGTGACATTTTAGATAGACAACTCAACCCATTTACTTTGCTAGTACAGTAGTCCCCTGTCCCCCTTTATCCTCAGGGGATATGTTCCAAAACCACCAGTGAGTGTCTAAAACCGAAGATGGTGCTGAACCCTTATATACGGTTTCTTCCTATAGTGTATACTTACCTATGATAAAGTGTAATTTATAAATTAGGCACAGTAAGAGACTAACAACAACAATAATAAAATAGAACAATTATGACAACACACTGTAATAAAAGTTACCATAGATATTAGCAACCTCAGTGTACAATTCTTTTTCTTTCTTAATAATAAGTTGAGAACTTTCACCTTTTCATTTAAAGGAGGCACTTGACGACTTCTCTTTGGCACATCTGAATTGCCAGCATCACCCCTCTTGTGCTCTGGGGCCATTATTAAGTAAAATAATGGTTACTTGAATACAAGCACTGCGATACCACGACAGTCGACCTGATAACTGAGATGACTACTAAGTGACTAAGGCGGGTAATGCATACAGCGAGGATATGCTGGACAGAGGGATGATTCACGTCCGAGGGGCCACAAGTGGCACAGAGTGAGGTTTCACCACGGTGCTCAGAACCATGTGCAATTTAAAACTTACGAATTGTTTACTTCTGGGATTTTCCATTTAACGTTTCTGGAATTTCCCATTTAATATTTTCAGACTGAGGTTTACCATGGGTAACTGAAATCACGGAAAGCAAAACCATGAATAAGGGGAGACTACTGTAATACGTATACTTTCAATAATTATTAAAAATTCAATGTGATAAGAAATCACTGAAGTTTTTTTTTCCCATAGTGATACATATATTACTAATGTGTCTTACATTCAGTGACTTCTTAGGTTAAAAAAATACCAAGTAGGGGTGCAATTAGACATTTGTGATGCAATAAACCTTTAGGGATCTAAATGGATTATTGCTTATTTGCAATGGTGGAAAGGTATCCAGAAAGAAATAAAGTATGCACTTGTAGATGGTGCTTTGTGAAGGAAGTTAGAACTCCCACCAACCCTCTAATTTGTTTTAACTTCTTATTTTGACATAATTTTAGATTTCAGAAAAGTTTCAAAGAATTCCTATATATCCTTCACCCAGATTCCCCAAATGTGAGCATTATACTACATTTGCTTTATTAGTTTTTCTCTCCCTCTTCATTTTTTTATATCTCCGTAGTACTCCTTTGTGTGAAATACCACCACTGTTCTATGTATGAGTATTTGTTTCTAATCCTTTGCATTTATAAGCATTGTTGCCATGAGTAACCTCGTGCCTATGTATTTTTATGTTGCAGGAATTTTATCTTTAGGGTTGATTCTAGAAGTGGGATTACAAGGTCAAAAAGTAAACATGCAAGTTTTGTTTGATATTGCCAAATTCCTCTCCATAAGGATCGTACCATGTTGCATTCCTATCAGCGATGTACGAGAATATCTGTTTCCCCACAACCTCACTAAAAAATTGTCTTTGTTTAAGTTTTGCCACTTTGGTGAGAAATAGATCTCAGGCCTTTTTTAATTTGCATATCTCTTATTATGAATGAGTTTGAATATTTTTTATATGTTAAGGGCCATTTTTATATCTTTTATGGTAAATTTTGTGTCTTTTGTCCATTTTTTAAATCAAGTTTTTGGTTTCTGATCAGCCCTGTCTGTAACACATGTTGCAAATATTTTATTTAAGTTCATCTGTTGTATTTTGACTTTGTTTATGGAATTTTTTTGGCTTGCAAGTCTTTATATTTTTGTACAGTTAAACTTACCAATCTTTTCTGTTACAGCACCTGGATATTTTCTTCTAGAACTTGCATGGTTCAATTTTTTTTTTTTTTTTTTTTTACATTTAGATCACTGCTCCATTTGAAGTTCATTCATGGTGTATGGGGTGAGGTCTGGATCTAATTTTATACTTTTCCAAATGTCTCAACACCATTTCTTAAAGTGTCCATCTTTGCCACAGTGATTTGAGACACCGTCTCAAATCATTTCTTAAAGTGTCCATCTTTGCCACAGTGATTTGAGACACCGTCTTTACCATTTACTAAATTTCCAAATGTACTTAGGTCTATTTCAGACCTTTTTATTCTATTCCATGGATTTGATTTTTCATTCACACACTAGTACCAAACTGTTTTAATTATAAAGGCTTCAAGATATATTTTAATTTCTGGTAGGGCTAATCTCTCCTTGTAGTCCTGCTTTTTTCTGTGTCTTTCTTTTCTATTTATTCTTGAACGCTTATTTTTCCATATTAGCTTTAGTAACAATTTTTCAATTTCCATAGATAATTATTGGTATTTTGATGTGATTTCGTTAAGTTCATAAATTAACTTGGGGAGAACTGACATCTTTATGGTGTTGAGTCATCCTATCCAAAAACAAGGATGGCCTTTCCATTTGTTCAAGTCTGTTTTGGGTCTTTCTGGAGTTTTAAGATGTTTTCCTTATATAAACTTTGTGCATTTCTTTTTAAGTTTAACCGTAAGTATTTTATCTTCTATGTCAATATAGAGAAGTACAATTTCTTTAACAGATGACTTATTTTTTGGTGATGGGGAAAGAGGTCGTATGTCCTCCAAGTTTGGGGTTAGTTCTTGTCTTTTGGGACCCTAATGTTTCTCCTTCTGTTTCCTTTCCCCATTACCACCCAATCTTCAAAGAGAACCTCTCCTTTTACCTTTTTCTCTCTAGAAACGATGCCCTTCCCAAGACTGCCACATTGTAGCAAGTGCTCTGATCTGCCAGACTTGTTTCAGGATTTTCACACTTTGTGGACTTTCTGTTTCTGGAAATGATTTTAGATTAATCTTAGGCCTGTTGCTAGTTCCCTTCTTTTCCATTCTGCACATTTTTTTTTTTAATGTACTGTGCTTGCTCCCCTCCAAGGCATCTGGTGGAAAGCATGATTGCTCACTGGGACTTAGTGTTAATTTTTCTACCTACATGACACTTGAAGTTTAGGCATTATCTGTCTTCAAGATTTTCAGAATACACAGGTTTCGTGAAGTTGTCTTTGTTCTTCCTGTTCTGTATTCTTTTTTGGAGGAGGTGTTGGCAGATTTGAATTTATTCAGCTGTCATTACCTTGACTACCCAACTCTCTTGTTTTTAAAGAACCAGCTGAAACCTAGAAATAGAGTCATTGGTCAAAAGTGACCCGGCTCAGTATGGCAGAGCTGGACTTGGAAACCAGGCAGGACTTAGCCCAGGACCATTCCTGTTTTATCTTGCCAACTTTGTAGCACCAAAATCACCCCATCACTATAAATTTTTATTTGAAAATAAATAAATTTTCAAATTTCTTTATTTTCTCAGCATAGGTGAATTCTATTTGAGGAAAATCCTTCTATAGGAAACTCAGCTAAAGGGAAAATCTGGACAATTTCCAAACTTCTCTCTATAAAATCTTCCCTTGAAGCTTTCCCTTAAAGGTCCATATTCCGGCTGCACTTAAAGCACAATTCAGTTAGCAAGAATTCAGTCTACATGCAACCGTTCCAGAAATGAGCCAGTGCATCAACCTATGTACACCTGTGTTCTCCTGACCCCTTTTTTCTCTATCAATTATCTTTTTTTATTCTAAAAATAAACCACATATCATTATGAGATTGGCTTGGTCATTGGGTACAATATTTGAATCAATTATAACAAGATAAGTAGCAGTTACAATCAATTTTACTTTTGTATCAAATAATGTCCTTTTACACAAGATAAAGAGCATGGGCTTGACTTCTGTATTAATGAATGGATTGAACACATGCATCTAATTTTATTCCTTCTCAAAAGTCCACGAACACTACAGTAACAGAATGTTTAAACAGGATGGGAAGAGGGAGATAGGAGTCCATAGTAACAACATTTTGGAAGCTGAAAAGCAGATGAACAAATCGAAACTGATTTAGTAGGCACAAGAGCACTGAACCCCTGGCCAACAGTAGGGAAAGCTAATAGCTAAGTTGAATTACACTGCAGAATCTTTAAAATGCACAAGAATTGGCACTATCAGATACCTCCAGAGCTGAAAGTGAGGAGGATCTTACCCTAAAATAGGGATAACTTAGATAAATGCTGCTAAGAGCAGTTTCATCTCCAGATCCCTCTTCGCATTTCATGCTGTTGGGTAACTGTGCTCCCCATCCCAGTAGAAGTCTGCATGTTTATTCTCTGAAGTGGGTAAAACAGAAGATCTTGAAAGGAGACCACCAGGCACAATGTTGGGGGCACTGTACTAAACACAGGGATTAAGTGACCATATGCATATCGAATGATGAATGTAGAGGCAAACTTTGTCTATCTCCCAGAATGCTGAAGCCAAAATCTTAACTTCCAGGCAGGCTAGTGGAGAACTCTTCTTTGGAGAATCTAACCAGGCCAAGAGGAAAGACTTCAAGATACTGACCTCAGTATCTTGACCCAAAGTACCTCTCCCACACCACTGAACAGTGAAGCTCAAAGTCAACAAGCCCCACCAACAGGCCTAGAGCTTCAATGATCATTTCAGTTTCCCACTCTTCATCAGAAACAGATGGGGGAACATTATCAGACTTCTCAGAAATACCTCAGACAGACGTATATTAGTTTTCTAGGGCTGCCATAAAACTGGGTGGCTTAAACAACAGAAATTTATTTTCTCACAATTCCGGAGGATAGAAGTCCAAGATCAAGATGTCAGTAGGGTTGGTGCCTTCTGAGGCCTTTCTCTTTTCTTGGAGGTGGCCATCTTTTCCCTGTGTCTTTATAGGATCTTCCCTCTGTGCCAGTCTGTGTTCTAATTTCTTATAAGGACACCAGTCATATTAGATTAGGGTCATCCTAAAAGTCACATTCTGAAGTACTGGGAGTTACGACTTTAACATATGAATTCAAGGGAGATGCAATTCAGCCCATAACAAGATGATAAAGACTAAAACAAGGCGTAAAAAATGCAGCTGAAGGAAACACTATGTAGGAACAAGAAAATTTCAAAAAGTATGCTATTAATCTTAGGAACATAAGAGAAGATATCACGTCCATTAAACAAGAACAAGACACCATAAAAAAGAAATACTCAAAGAATGCAAAAGGGCTCTTGAAAGTTAAAAACATGATAGCTGAAATAAAAAAGTCAATAGAGGATTGAAAGACATTCCATCCTCAATAGAAGATGTTGAGGAAATCTTCTAGAAAATAGAGCAGAAAGACAGAGATGGGAAATAGGATGAAATACTTAAGAAAAATTTAAGACCAATTCAGGAAGTCTGATAACCAAATAGTAGGATTTCCACAAAGAGCGTGCAGAAAAAATGAAGAGAGGAAATCACTAAGGAAAGAACTCAGGAACTGCAGGACTTCCCTTCTGGTTAAGTTGTAAAATGTCTCGAAAGACCATCACTCCCACCCTGACAATGAGAACAAGGAAGATAAATACAAAATCATGGTCTTAAAAAGTTCATCAAAGAGTTGAGTATGCAAAGAAACTTAAATGAACCAAATTCCAGAAAGTCATGAGCCCTTCCTAGGAGAGCAGATAGCCACAGCTGATTTCATCTTGGGTAGAGTGGTGGGAGGAGGAAGAATCTTCCATGGACAAATTTAATATCCATGCGTTATGGCTGATTACATAGACAGTTAATTACTTTATAAAAATCAAGGTGATGCATCAATTTAATGTGGAAAGGAAAGTTTTTCTTGCCCCCTCCCTTTTAAACAAATGATGCTGCAAGAACTGGATAATCATATAGAGAAAAAATGAACCTATTCATGCCAGAGACAAAAACTAATTTGAAATGGATGATAGATCTACATATAAAAGCTAAAACAATAAAACTATAATAAAACAGGAAAATATGTTTGCAACTTTGAAGTAGACAAACTTTTTTAGATTGGACATGAAAAGCACTAACCATGAAGCAAAATATTAAATTAAAAATCTCTGCTCATTAGAAGACACCATTATAATAGCCAAACACTGGAAACATCTCCAAATGTCCATCAGCAGAACTGATAAATACATTGAAGCATATATATACATGATGGAATCTACTCTGCAATATTAAGGAATAAACCAGTGATACATGCTATAACATGGATGAATCTCAAAAATATCATATTGGGTAAAAGAAGTAAGACAGAAAAAATACATACTGCATAAAGCCATTTATATGATGTTCAAAAATAGGCAAATGTAATCTAAGATCATAAAAATCAGAAAGTGGGTGCCTCTGGGGTAGGGGGAACTGACTGGAAAGGTGAATGATGGAAATTTCTAGGGTGATAGAAATTGTCTATATCATGTTTGGAGTAGTGGTTACACAAGTGTATACTATTCTCAAAATTTTCAAAATGAACACTTAATATCCATTTTATTGTTTGTAATTATATCTCAATCAAATTGTACTGAACTCTCAGCAAACTAGGAATATATGGGAACTTCTTCCACTTGATAAAAACTATGTACAGAAAGCTAAAGCTAAAATCATACTTAATGGTGAGAAACTAGCTTTCCCACTAAGATCAGGAACAAATCAAGGATGTCCCCTCTCGCCATTCCTTTTCAACATTATACTGGAAGACCTAGCCAATGCAATAAGACAAGAAAAGGAAATAAAAGTTATACAGATTGAGAAGGAAGAAATAAAACTGTCTGTTCTCAGATGACATGATTATCTATGTAGAAAATCCAAAAGAATTAACAAAAAACTCCTAGAACTAATAAGTGCATATAATAAGATTGAAGGATACTGGTTAGTATACAAAAGTCAATCACTTGCCTATATATCAGCAATGAACAAGTGGAATTTGAAGTTAAAAACTCTATTTAAATTAGCACTCCCAAAATGAAATACTTCGGTATAAATCTAACAAAATATAGACAAGATATTTATGCAGAAAACTATAAAACTCTGATGAAAGAAATCAAAGAACTAAATGAACGAAGAGATATTCCATGCTAATGGATAGGAAGACTCAATATTGTCAAAATGTCAATTCTTCTCAATTGATCTATAGATTCAACACAATCCCAAACAAAATTCCAGCAAGTTATTTTATTTTTTGGTGAGGAAGATTGTCCCTGAGCTAACATCTGTGCCAATCTTCCTCTATCTTGTATGTGAGAGGCTACCACAGTATGGCTTGATGAGCGGTGTGTAGGCCTGTGCCCGGTATCCAAACCCATGAACCCTGGGCCACTGAAGCAGAGCACACAAACTTAACCACTATGCCACCGGGCCAGCCCCTCCAGCAAGTTATTTTGTGGATATTGACAAATTGATTCTAAAGTTTATATGGAGAGGCAAAAGACTTAGGATAGCCAACACAATATTGAAGGAAAACAAAGTTGGAGGACTGACCCTCCAGACCTCAAGAATTACTACAAAGTTATAGTACTCAAGACAGTGTGGTATTAGTGAAAGAATAAATAAATAGACCAGTGGAACAGAACAGACAGCCCAGAAATAGACCCACGTAAATAGAGTCAATTGATCTTTGACAAAGGAGCAAAGGCAATAACGTGGAGAAAATGCAGTCTTTTCAACAAATGGTACTGGAACAACTGGATATCCACATGCAAAAGAATGAATCTAGACACAGACTTGACATCCTTCATGAAAATTAACTCAAAATGGATCATAGACCTACATGTAAAACAAAAAACTATAAAAAACTATCCTGGAAGATAACATAGGAGAAAATCTAGACAACCTTGGGTTTGGTGATGACTTTTTAGATACAACACCAAAAGCATGATCCATGAAAGACATAATTGATAAGCTGGGGTTCACTGAAATCAAAAACTTCTTCTCTGTGGAAGACACTGTTAAGAGAATGAGAAGACAAGCCACAGACTGAGAATATACCTGTAAAAGACACATGTGATAAAAGACCGTTATCCAAAATATACAAAGAACTCTTAAAACTCAACAATAAGAAAACAACCAGATTAAAAAATGGGCCAAAGATCTTGACACCTCACCAAAGAAGATATTCAGATGTCAAATAAGCATATGAACAGATGCTCCATATCATCCATTAGGATGATGTCATTAGGGAAATGCAAATTAAAACAGTGAGATACCAATACACACCTATTAGAATGGTTGAAATTCAAAACACTGACAACACCAAATGCTGACAAAGATGTGGAACAATAGGAACTCTCATTCATTGCTGCTGGGAATGCAAAATGGTACAGCTACCTTGGAAGACAGTTCAGCAGTTTCTTACAAAACTAAACATACACTTAGTATATGATACAGCAATCATGCTCCTTGGTATGTACCCAAATGTGTTGAAAACTTACATGCACACAAAAACTTGCACACGACTGTTCATAGCAGCTTTATTCATAATTGCCAAAACTTGGGAGCAACCAAGATGTCCTTCAGTAGGTGAACGGATAAATAAACTGTTACATCCAGACAATGGACTATTATTCAGCAGTAAAAAGAAATGAGTTATCAAGCCATGAAAAGACATGGAGGAATCTTAAATGCATACTATTAAGTGGAAGAAGCCAATCTGAAAAGGCTATATGCTGTATAATTCCAATTATACAACATTCTGGAAAAAGCAAAACTCTGGAGACAGTAAAACTATAGTTGCCAGGGGTTAGTGTGTGTGTGGGGGTGGTTAATAGGCAGAACATGGTGATTTTTAGGGCAGTGAAACTATTCTGTATGATACTATAATGGTAGGTACATGTCATTATATATTTGTCACAAACCATAGACTGCACTATTCCAAGAGTAAACCCTAATGTTTACTATGGACTTTGGGTGATAATGATGTGTCAATGTAGGTTCATCAATTTTAACCTGTGTTTCCAGGACTTGCTCATGATCTTGCCCTCATACTTTCCCGGAAAGGGCCCTTGGGAAACTCTCAGGTGAGCTGCAACCAAACTATGACCTGAGGATTCTGTTCAGCTTCTTTTCTCCCGAGAGCCTTTCCCTAAAAAGGGCGATACTGATATTTGGTTTTCCAAAATTCAACGATATATTATTTGGGGATACATACTTCCGTAGAAGAAATATGAGATGAATGCAGAAGTCCAGACAGCGGTTGCCTCTTGCTGGGGAAGGAGGTACATGAATTTGGGGAGCATGGGGGCCGGAGCTTCTAAGGTACTGGTAACGTTCTATTCCTTAGCCCTGGTGATAGGTTCATGGGTATTCATTTTACTATTATTTGTTAAATGTACACATACCTTTTGTGTACTGTTCTGTACATGTGATACATTTTACAGGTTAAAAATAAAGTAGGCAAGAATGAGTGCGTAGAGGTTTGGAGTCCGAAAAATCCAAGCTCTGCTCCCCACAATCTGAGGTCTTAGTGAGTTCCTCTTAACCGGCTGGAGTTCAGCTTTTTTGTGATAAATTGGGAATAATTGTAAGTGCAGCATAGCTATCAAGCCGAAGCAGAGGTTGGGATTCCAGCAGGGTAAATAACGACAGAGAAGGTCAGCTCCTTCCCCTTCCCAGCAAGGGAACTCAGGTTAGGGTGACAAAATAGGATGAATGGTGGCTGTTTTTGATCCCCGATTCTATTAAATGGGCCATGAATATGATCTCATCATACCTACTTCTAAAAGGAAAAAACCCTGGAACAATTTAATAAACCAGTCAAATTATGGGCTTTGGGTCCAGGAGGGTCATCCAAGACACAGTGGTCAGTGTGGTCACTCTGATTAGAGCTCTCAGGAGAAAAGCCTGGCCAGGGTCCACTGCTGGGAAAGAGTCTGTGGTCTCCTGCAGGGGCCAGCTCAGCCTCTCTAGGCGCCCATGAAGGGCACCTCACGTGGGCTGCTCACCCAGCCCAGGCCTGAGAGTCAGAGTGTGTGTGTGACACAGATAGAGAGGGAGAGCAAGCATGCAGAAGCCACCTAGAGGGAGAGGGAACATCAGAGCAAAGGAAGAAGAGTGAAGGAGGGAGGGAGGGAGAGAGAGAGAGGGAGACTGAGAGAGAGAAGTGCAGAGGGGGAAGAGAGAGCTGGGAGAAGTAGGAGCCAGAGGGCGAGAGAGAGGTGGAATGGGCCAGGGAGCAGGAGAGCCCCTGAGAGAGAGCAGGTCTCTCAGTGGAGTGGGCAGAAGGTCCCATTTCCCCTCCCCTGGCTCTTCCTATCTGTCCCCCATCCCAGCTCTCTCCACTGTGCCCTCCTTCAGCCCTCTCCACCCCCACCCCCGCCCGGACCTTCTCTCTCTTCCCTACTCGCCGGCCTCCGCCCCGTCCAGCCTTGCTCCCAGCCCCACCCCGCCTCTCTTCCTTTCTAGCCTCACCCCCACCCCCTGTCCCTGACTACCTTCCTGTCCCCCACCACCCCCCTCAGTGACGTAATTTGACCGCAGCTCGGTGCCTGGGGGCCTCCGTCCGTCTGTCCACCTGAAGAGGCCCGGGTGCGTTCAGCCGCCCGTTTGACCTTTGCTTTGGGGCTTGTGTTTTATCATACTACAATATTTCCAGACTGAAAAGGATGGGACATGCTTATGCTTCCACGAGAGCAAGCACCAGCATCAGCCAAGTTCAAGGCCTACCCGCCTGCCCCATACACCCCTTGCCGCTCCCCCGACACCCCGCCGGGCGACCCATGTGCCGCGCCCTCGGCCCGTGGAGCAGGGCTGTAAACACGCTGCCCGAGACGCTGCTCGTCGCGCGCTCCCAGACGGCCCTGAGGCCGTGAACTTCCTGCTCTCCGCAGCCGGCGAGGCTAACCGGGCGGCGCGGAGGGGAGCTCCGCCTGTGGAGGCGCCGCCGCCGCGTGGGCCGAGGCCGCTCTGCGTCCCGCGCGCCCCTGAACGTGAGGCGGGGCGGGTCCCGCGGGGAGCCCCCGCCGGCGCCCACTCGCTGCTGCGCGGGAGGGACAGGGTCCCGGGCGGAGGGCGCAGGGCCGCGGGGGGAAAGGGAGGAAAGGAAGGTAAGGGCGAGGGCCCCTGGGCCCCTGGCCCCGGCCTCTGGAAGTGCGATTCAGCAGGCACTTCGGTTCCATCCCTGCCTTGAGGGTTCCTTTGCGGCTCTGTGAAACCTCGGTACAAAGTGCCTTCCTCACCCCACACTCTGCCCAACTCCCACGTCTCACCCCGTCTGCAGCGGGGGCTGGAGGGTCTCCGGGGAGAAATAGGCGAGGAAACCACGAAATCAGGTCCAAAGGAAAAAAGACAAAGAGATGGATTTCCCTCCTTCTGTTCTTGGCAACAACTTCCAGAGGCTCCAGGGAAGGGAAATTTGATAACCATGTAACTTCACCCTCAGATAGCCCAGGCACTGGCCCTTAGCCAAGTGCTTGTTTGCAGAGCTGAACTGCGAGTCATTTCTACAAAATCCATTTATCTTTCAACTTAGTGTGTCTGTCCTTTTTCCCCCTCTCCCCCCTCTTTTTTTCCCCCCTTTATTTTTCTTCCTCCCTCCCTTCAATTCTCTTTTTTCTCTCTCTTCCTCCCTCCAGCTTTCTCTTGCACCACCTCTCGCTCCACCGCCATCATCTTAGTTGGACAGATTCAGTTTAATCATGCTCTGCACAATATCATCATAGGGCCACCCAAAGCTCCTCTTTTGTTCTCCTCTATTATTTTCCTCTTAAGCCCTCATCTTCTGCTCCTTGATAGAGGAATCCAGCCTACATATTTAATGTATGTCTTTCTAGTCTACTTTATGTCTTCAAAATACAATGTTGTTTGAGCTTTTATACAAAAAAGTATTGTCAACATGTTGTCGCATTATTTGTATTTTAAATTCAACATTGCTTTTGAAACAACTTTATTGAGATATAGCTCACATACAACAAACTGTGCATAAAGTGTACCATTTGATAAGTTTTGACTTTGTATATACACTCATAAAATAATCACTGCAATCAATATAGTGAACATATTCATCACCTCCAGAAGTTTCCTCCTGTCCCTTTGTAATTCCTTTCCCATGTACCTCCCTGCACCTACCTCTTCCCCAGGCAACAACTAATCTGTCACAGATTAGTTTGCATTTTCTAGAATTTTCTATAAATGGAATCCTACGCTATGTACTCTTTTGTGTGTGTATGGCTTCCTCCACTCAATAATTATTTTAAGATTCATTCATATTGTCGCAAGTAATCAACAGTACATTCCTCTCTATTGTCAAGTAGTATTTCCCTGTATGTTGTATATACCATTGTGTATTCTCTAATTTGTTTATCCATTCACTGTATTGTGAATTCTATAATTTGTTTATCCATTCACTTGTTGATGGGTATTTGGGTTGTTTCTAGGTTTTGGCTATTACAAATAAAATTGGCATGGTCATTCATTTACAAATCTTTGTATGGACATATACTTTCATACCTAAGAGTAGAATGGCTTGGTAGGTGTATGTTTAACTTTTAAAGAAATTGACAAGGAATTTCAGTTCAAGATGGTGACATAGGGGGCTCCTGAACTCACCTCTTCCTGTGGACACATGGAATCTACAGCTACACATGGACCAATTCTCTCTGAAAGAAATCCAGAGAGTAGCTGAGCAACTCCTACACATTGCGCAAATGAGAAAAGGGGTAGAAAAGGCTGAAACACACTCTTGCCATAAACTCCATCCCTGGCACAGCAACATACAATTGGGAGGGAACTCACAACTCCCAGCTTCCCCTGAGAAGCAAAGGGTTTGGACCCAACATCTAGTCCCCCAACTTTGAGGACTTCCACCTGAGGTATGGGCCCCCAAAACACCTAACTCTGAAAGCCAATGGGGTTTGTGTCCATGAAACCCACAAGACTAAAGCAAACAAAGAAACAGTTCTTAATAAGCTCACCGTGACTATCTCCCCAGGGCTCGGCACAGAGGGAGCAGACAGAAATGCCCATCTCCCAGTCTTTCCCTGAAAGAGGCATATTTACCTATTTCAAAAGCTGCTGCCCAAGGGTCAGGCTTCTAAGTTAGCACACATCTAGGGGCTGACATGGAGACTGAGAAGGCTCTTGGGTGTTTCTGCATTCTCCCTCTGGCTCACTCCAGGTGGCCAGTGTCTTTGTGAAAGGTAGCTTGTGCACATGTCTGGTGCCCTGCTTTTGTGGTTGTCACTTAGGGGATGCATCCCTTGATCACCTGCCCTAGTGGCCAGCAGGGCTTGTATTCACAGGTCCCACAGGACTGGAGCAAACAAAGAAACAGCACTTAACCAGCTATCCCCTCAGGGCTCAGTGGAGAAGGACCAGACAGAAATGCCCATCTCTCAGTTTTTCCCTGAAAGAAGTCTTTTGCATACTTTAAAAGCTGCTGCCTGAGAGTCCAGCCTCCAAAAAGCCTACGTCTAAGTGTTGACTGAGATCCTCCCTTTGGGGCACTGACAGGTTTTGGCAAACCCTCAACTACCAGGAGCCACTAAAAATAAAGTGGGCTGTTGGAACAATCACAGAAGTTTGAGAGACAACCAAGAGCTCAAGCTGGGCTGAATGATAAGATTCATCTCCTACATGAGACTATTCCATCAACACTGGAATAGGTGACTGTCTTATCTAATGCATAGATACCAACAAAGAGAGTCAAGAAAAATGAAGAAACAGAGGAATATGTCCAAACAAAAGAACAAGGTAAAACTCCAGAAAGAGATCTTAATGAAAGATAAGTGATTTACTAGATAGTTCAAAATAATGTTCATAAAGATGTTCACTGAGGTTAAGAGAACAATGCATGCACAAAGTAAGAATTTCAATAAAGAGAGAGAAAATATAAGAAAGCACCAAATAGAAATCACAGAGCTGAAGAATACAATGACCGAAGTCAAAAATTCAATAGAAGGGTTCAACGGCAGACTAGAGCAAGCAGAAAAAAGTATCAGTGAACTCTAAAACAGGCCAGTGGAATTCATTCAATCAGAGAAGCAAAAAGAAAAAAGAATGAAAACGAGTGAAGATAGCTTAAGGACTTATGGGACACCCACAAGTAGACCAAAATACACATTATAGGGGTCCCAGGAGGAGTGGAGAGAGAGAGAGAGAAAGGGGCAGAAAGCTTATTCAAAGAAATAATGCATGAAAACTTGGCATCCAGATCTAGGAATCCCAAAGAGTTCCAAAGAAGATGAATACCACACTGAGACACCTTATAATTAAATAGTCAAAATTTAAAGATAAGGAGAAAATCTTAAAAACAACATGATAAAAAAAAATCTTGTTACATAAAGGGGAACTCTCGTAAGACTATAAGCAGATTTTTCAGCAGAAACTTCACAGACCGGAAGGGAGTAGCATAATATATTCCAAGTGCTGAAAGGAAAAAAGAGAAACAAAAAAACAATGCCAACCAAGAATACTCTACCTGTCAAAATTGTCCTTCAAATGGGAAAGAGAGGTGAAGAGTTTTCCAGACAAGTAAAAGCTTAAGGAGTTCATGACCATCAGACTGGCTTTACAAGAAGTGTTAAAAGGACTTCTTCAAGCTGAAATGAAAAGTCACTAATTAGTAACAGGAAAACATGAAAGCATAAGTCTCACAGGTGAAGGTAAACATATAGTTAAACTCAGAATACTCTAGTGTTATAACGGTGATGAGTACATCACTTATAAATCTAGTTTGAAGGTTAAAAGAGAAAAGTATTAAAAATAACTATAACTACAATAATTGTTAATGGCTACACAAGGTAAAAAGATGTAAATTATGACATAAAATGGTGGGGAGAGTAAAAATTTAGAGCTTTAGTATGCATTCAAAGTTATCAGCTTAAAATAAACTGTTATAAATATAAAATGTTTTATGTAAACCTCTTGGTACCCACAAAGCAAAAACCTATAGTAGAGAGACAGAAGATAACTAGAAAGAAATCTAAGCACACCACTACAAAAAATCATTAATTCACAAAGGAAGATAGCAAGAGAAGAAAGGAAAAAAGAGATTATAAAAAATCCAGAAAACAATTAATAAAATGGCAATAGTAAGTCCATACCTATCAATAATTACTCCAAATGTAAATGGACTAAATTCTCCAATCAAAAGACATAGAGTGACTGAATGGATAAAAAAACAAGACCCAAATATATGCTGCCGTAGACTCACTTCAGGTTTCGAGACACACATAGACAAAGTGAAGAGATAGTAAAAGATATTCCATGCAAATGGAAACTAATAGAAAGCTGGGGTAGCTATACTTATATCAGACAAAATAGACTTTAAGACAAAGACTTTAATAAGAGATATAGAAGGTCATTATATAATGATAAAGGGATCAATCAAATAAAAGGATATAACATTTTAAATATTCATGCACTCAATATAGGAGCATCTAAAAATATAAAGCAAATATTAACAGACCTGAAGGGAGAAACAGACAGCAATACACTAATAGAAATTGCCAAAATGTTTTCCAAAGTGGTTGTACCATTTTACATTCTGACTAGAAGTGTATGAAAGTTCCAGTTCCTCTACATCCTCACCAACACTTGGTATGGCCAGTTTTTTTAAAAAAAAGCTGTTCTAATAGATATATAGTGGTTATTTCATGTTGGTTTTTAATTTGCATTTCCCTAAAGACTAATGATATTAAACGTCTTTTCAAATCTTATTTTCCTTTGTATATCTTCTTTGATAATATGTGTATTCAAATCTTTTGCCCATTTTTGGCCCAAAACTTGGTGTGTGTTTCATTATTATTGAGTTTTTTATTGTGGTAAAATGTATGGAACATAAAATTTACTAGCTTAGCCATTTTTAAGTGTACAATATAGTATCATTAAGTACATTCACAATGTTGTGCAACCATCACCACTGTTTCTGAAATTTTTTCATCATCCATCCTATATAGACACTCTATACCCATCAAGCAATAATTCCTCATCCCCATAACCACTATTCTATATGCTGAGTCATATGGTAATTCTCTGTTCAACAGTTTGAGGAACCACCACATCTTTCCACAGAGGCTGCACCATTTTACATTCTCACCATCAATGTATGAGGGTTCCAATTTCTTCACATCCTCACCAACAATTGTTATTTTTCATTGTTTTTGGTAGTAGCTGTTCTAATGGTTGTGAAGTGATGTTTAATTGTGGTTTTGATTTGCATTTCCTTAATGATTTAGTGATGTTGAGTATCTTTTCATGTGCTTATTGGCCATTTGTATATCTTCTTTGGAGAAATGTCTATTCAAGTTTTTTGCCCATTTTTGAATCAGGTTATTATTGAATTTTCAGAGTTCTTTGTATATCTTGGACACAAGTACTCTATTAGATATATGCTCTGCAAATATGTTTTTCCAGCCTGTGCCTTGTCTTTTCATTCCTTAACAGTGTTTTTCATAGAGCAAAAGTTTTTAATTTCAGTGAAGTCCAGTCTATCAATATGTTCTTTTATGGATCATTCTCTTGGCATCATATCTAAGAAATTTTTGCCTAAACCAAAGTCACAAAGATTTTCTCCTATGATTTCTTCTGGAAGTTTTATAGTTTTAGATTTTACATTTAGGTCTATGATCCATTTTGAGTTAATTTTATATATGATGCAAGGTATACATGTTCATTTTTTTCCTATGGATATCCAATTATTCTAACCCCATTTGTTGAAAAGTCCATGCTTTCTCCACTGGATTGCCTTTGCACCTTTTCAAAAAATCAGTTGTCCCCATATGTGTGGATATGTATCCAGACTCTCTATTCTGTCCCGTTGATCTATTTTGTCCAACTTCAGGCAAATACCACTCTGACCTGATTATTGCAGATTTATAATAAATCTTGAAATCAGATAGCTCACCAAATTGGTTTTTTTGGTAGTTGTTTTCTAGGATTTTGCATTTCCATATGAATTTTAGACTCAGCTTATCAATTTCTCCAAAAATCTGCTTGGATTTTGTTTGGGGATGCATTGGATGTATCTGTCAATTTGGAGACAATTGACATTTTAACAATATTGAGTCTAATGAACATTGTAAATCTCCCCAATCATTGAGATCTTCTTTAATTTTACTTTGAGATATTTTTTTAATTTTCAGTGTACAGCTCTTTTACATCTTTTGTCAGACTTATCCCTAAGTATTTCATAGTTTTTATGCTATTGTAAATAGTATTGTTTTTTAATTTTAATTTCTGATTGTTTATTGCTAGTATATAGGAATACAACTGAAATTTTTATATTGGTCTTGTATCCTGCAACCTCACTGAGTTTATTAGTCCTAATAACTTTTTTATAGATTACATAGGATTTTCTACAAAAATGATCATATTGTCTATGAATAAAGGCAACTTTACTTCTTCCTTTCTAATCTGGGTTCTTTTTTATTTCTCTTGCCTTATTGCATCAGCTTGAACTTCTAGCAAAATGTTGAAAAGAAATTGTGAAACCAGAAATCCTTGACTTTTTCCTGATCTTAGGGGGAAAGCATTTCAGTCTTTCACCATTAAGTATGATGTTATCTGTAGGTTATCTGTCCTTTATCAGGTTGCTAGTTTATTGAGAGATTTTTTTTTTTGTTTTAAATCAGGATTGGATGCTGGATTTGGTCAAAGGCTTTTTCTGTGTCTACTGAGATGATCATATGATGTTTTGTTTTCAGTTTGTTAATATTGTGAGTTTCAGTGACTGATTTTACAATATTAAACAAATACCTTGTAACAAACACCCACTTGTAGTCACTTGAGCTCAGTGGATTTCTGATACTAGCAACCCTAAAGTTTTTTGACAAATATAATCTGGTTATTGAGATCTGATTATAGTTTCTCTGCCTAGCTTTGTATTTCAAAGTTTAATTAATTTTGGAAGAAAGTTCTGGGTGATATATGTGAGATAGGGGAGAAACCCTTAAGCTGTTGGTGATTTGGCAAATATTCATTGAGTGCCTGGTATGTGTCAAGCAGTGCCTTAGATGTTGGGTGCTGAAATATAGACTCCTGAGATGACCAGCAAGGGATTGTTTTGAAGAAATCCCAGTGTTATTCAAAAAACGGAGGCCTGCGTTATCCCTTCCCTTTGTAGCTAGCAGGGGAAACTTTTTGACATCTAGGCCTTTGGTTTTTTTAAATCAAACCTACATAAATCTGGTGAATTAAAATTACTTCAGGGAAGAATGACAATACATGAATCCAGAGAGTTAGATGGTTTTGATGCTTCATTATCTCTGACTACTTACCAAGTCTTAGAGTCTTCAGAAATGGCTGATTTTGTCCAGCTGTTTTCCTTATTTATTCATTTATTCAATAAACATAACCCAGTGCCCATAATGTACCAGGATGCTCCCAGACTCTTGTTTCCACTTCCAAGGATTGTCTGAATTGCTAGGCTAAAATCAAGTTCAAGTTTAAAGGGAGATAACCTAGTTCAACTTCTCCTTTTACAGATGAAAAAACTGAGGATCTGAGAAGAGAAAAACATTGCCCGAGACTGTATAGACAGAGACAGATTCACTAGATGGCCACGTGACCCATTCACAGGCAGTTGAACTTCCTTTTTTCTTCGTATTTTCCCCCCTTAATGATACAAGGCATGACTTCGGTGCTTAGCGTTGTCAGTCAAATCCCAGCTCCACCACTGACCAGCTGGGTGACCTTGATGAGTACAAGGCTTGTTTCTCGCTAGCACTGTCACCCCATCTCTAGAGTGTGGTTAACAATAATACCCACGACAAAGTGTTATGGTGAGGCCTTTGCTCCTAACCTGCTTCCTCTTGTTTCTAGCTTTCAGATGCACATGTTGATGGTTACCACTTCCCACAGAAAATGTGACAAAGCAGGAAGGAAGTGGGAACCATGCTTATCTACTACATACTTGGGATCCAGGAGAAAATTACTTATCTTTGTTGATGTTACATTTTTATCTATAAAGTGTGGCTCTTTACTTCATGGGACATTTGTGAGAAATGGTCACTGTTTTAAGAATTTATAACTCTTTTCTTTTTCTTTTCTTTTTTTTTTTTTGGTGAGGAAGATTGGCCTTGAGCTAACATCTGCCAATCCTCCTCTTTTCTTGCTGAGGAAGACTGGCCCTGGGCTAACATCCATGCCCATCTTCCTCTATTTTATATGGGATGCTGCCACAGCATGGCCTGACAAGCGGTGCGTCGGTGCACGCCGGGGATCCAAACCGGTGAACCGCGGGCTGCCACAGCAGAGCACGTGCACTTAACTACTTGCACCACCAGGTCGGCCCCAAGAATTTATAACTCTTAAGGAAATAACTTATTAAGTCATCTTGGGCAAATCATTAGCATTTCTCAGCTCACTATCCCCATTTGATAATGATAGATAATAATTTCTCCCTCACAGGGTTATTGTATGGATTTATAACTCTTTTTTTTAAGATTTTTAAACTACTCACAAGTAGTTTATTTGTGTATGCTATGTTATAGAAATGCAATCTAGTCATAAAAACAAAAGCAATATGTATAAGTATATTAAAGGTGAAACCACACTGGGATTTCTTTAAAGATGTATTAATTTTTTCAAAGTACTACATTCAATAGATAAAGAAGGCAAGTGATAAAGAAGTTTTGAAGAGTGAAACAATGACACCTGGTCCCAACCCTCTCTAACCTCAGACTCATTCCCTTTGAACTATTTCTGGTTTTAGTTCTTCTGATGGCTTCCTTCATATCATTAAAAAAACGATTCTTATACCAATGTTTTTTATAAATCAAGATGAGATATATCAGTTGATTTACTGCTATGATGGATAAGGATTTACCTCACTTTTATCATATTCCTGTCCCAATATAAGTGGTTTTTACTTCTTTTATTGGTTACCTTTGTAAATTCAAAAATCAAAAAAATATGTATACCTTTATTTCTTATTTTGTCAGTGGGCAATATCTTTTTGATTCTCTACTTTGGAAGATGAGGGTACTTGCCTTCTATACTTTTCTTCCTCTTTTTTTACCTTCCATCTCTCCTCCTTTGTCATCTATTCTTTTATTTTTACATTAACAAGGGTGATCATTTTACAGTTGGTTCTGCAGCGAGAATGGTTTATTCTGGCATTTCTTTCTGGTTCATTCGAAGAGTTGAAAATCATCTCACAGTGTTCACATTATGATGACTATGTAAGCATTGTGCTCTGCAGAGATAAACACATGTTATGATTCCCTCTTGTGTGACATTTTAGGTATTTTTCAGTGTTTCTGGTTATCTTCTGTGTACTGGGACTCAGAGTTTTTCTCTGATGGTGCCAAACACATGTAGGCATAGATCCAAGCATCCATACTCTTTGCTTCCCAGGCAACCAGCCAGTCTCATCCCTGGGCCTGGGCCAAGGCTTGCCAGAGGGGCCATGCACAGGGGCCAACCAGCTATGTGGCTGCTCTTGTGGTTGTAGTCAGCGTGCTTACCCTGCAGGTCGCTTCTGGGTGCCCTGAGCTCCCAATGGCCACCTGCTACATGCCACTCTCAAATGAATGTTGTCATACAAATCTTGAATCTATCTTGGAGTTAGTTATGGCATGTGTCATGAATCTGTATTAGTTAGCTATTGCTGCATAACAAATTACCCCAAAACTTAGTGGCTTAAAAAATGAATTATAATTCATTTTCTCTTGTTTTTATGGGTCATGGATTGAGCCAGGGCACAGTGGGGATGGCTTGTTTCTGCTCATGATGTTTGGGGCAGACTCTAAGGCTGAGGACTGAAATCATCTGAAGGCTGGACTGAGGCTGGAGGATCTGCTTCCACAGTGGCTCACTCAACATGGCTGGTTAGTTGGTTCTGGCAATTTGGTTTCCTTATCATGAGGGACTCTCCATACATAGGCTTCTCCACAGGGCTTCTCGAGTGTCCTTGTGACATGGCCACTGGTTTCCACCAGAGGAAGTGATCCAACAGAGAGAGAGGCAGGCAGAAAATGTATTCTTTTTATGTCCTGACCCCAGAAATCACAAAGCGTCATTCCCAATACACCCTATTTGTTAGAAGCAAGTCAGTGAGTCTAGCATTTCTAGGTAGGGGAATTAGGTTCCACCTGTTGAAAGGAAGAGAGTCATAATTAGCAGATATATTTTAAAACCATCACATAATCTAACTTAGGGTTTGTCCAAGTTTATAGACAGCTGTCCAATACCACATATTGAATACTCTATCATTACCAGCATTTTGAACCATCACCATTTTCATTTACTAAAATCAAATATAAATTTGGATCTATTCTGTTTTTCAGCCTGTGCTTGCATTAAACTTTAGCCTAGTATATAAGACAAGCTGCTCTCCTTGAGCAAAGGAAGAACTGGGAGAGAAAGAAGACTCTGGAACCCTGAGGGGCAATGCTGAAAGAAGAGAAGGACATCAAAGAAGGGGAAGGCATATTGAAGAACAACAAAAATGTCTTGCTTTTGTCAATTGTCCTCAGGGGAGAGGAGTTGGTTGGGGTGAAGCTCTGTGCTCATGCCTAACACTAAAGGCCCTGCTAATTCAGACACTTGGGGGCTGCAAGTGCTACTTCCTTGTCAGATGGTGCCTCTAGTCCCCTTCAGAAGGACATGAAGATGGAGTTGTCTTTTCAACAATGGGGACATTGGAAGGTCACAGACATTCAACTCCAAGACAGGCTGAGGCCTCAGGGGAACAGCCTGGGGGCAGTGGGAGTCAAGATGTTGGGAAAGAGTAGGGCCAGGGGTACGTCAGAAGCAGCCCTGACTGACCAAGTGATATTTATTTATTTATTTTTGTTATATTTATCTTTTTTTGATTTGTTTTGTTTATTGTGGTAACATTGGTTTATAACATTGTATAAATTTCAGGGGTACATCGTTATACTTCTATTTCTGCATGGATTACATCATGTTCTCATGTTCACCACCCAAATACTAATTACAAGCCATCACCACACACATGTGACTAATTATCCCTTTCGCCCTCCTCCCTCCCCCCTTCCCCTCTGGTAACCACCAATCCAATCTCTGTCTCTATGTGTTTGTTGTTGTTATTATCTACTACTTAATGAGTGAGATCATATGGTATTTGACCTTCTCCCTCTGACTTATTTCACTTTGCATAATACCCTCAATGTCCATCCATGTTGTCACAAATGGCTGGATTTCATCGTTTCTTACGGCTGAGTAGTATTCCATTGTGTGAACAAGTAATATTTAGAGTAAAAAATCGGTGTTTTAAGGAGTAGTAATTTGGACTTGTTCTGCAATATCACCACGAGGGACTGACGGGGTGAGCAGGAAGGGAGGGCAGCAGGAATGTCCAGACAGTGGCCATTCCCGGAGTCAGGCAGAAACGACCTCATGTGGCTGGGACACCCACTCCAGGTGAAGCAGAAGCTGCCAGCACCCTGGAACCAGAGAGGTGCATGGAGCCCCCACAGGGACCGGCTGCCAAGATTCACTCAGGGAATTAGGATGCTGGCCGAGTAGCTGCATTTCGGGGTGGGGTCCAGGCCCGACAGGGAAAAGGTGAAATACAAATCATAAAAATCCAGGCTTTTGGAGCAGGGAGAGAGCTGGAGCCTGCATTTCACTCCAATTCTAGTTTAGGAGGACAGGACTGATGCTGGGCACCCCCTGCTGGAGGGGATGTGACATCTCATTGGCTGCCTGGGAGGAGGGTTGGTTGCCTCAGGAACCAAGTGAGGTTAGTCTGGCAAAGGAGGCTGTCGTGTGGATTCCCCTCAGTGACCCTCTGCTCCCGCCTCACCCCCCGCAATGCCTAATGAGCTTTAGGGCACAGAGCCTTCTTCCACCTAGAAAAGGATCAAGTTTACACATGGCTTGTGGCACCTTAAAGAGGGTCAAATTTGGCCTAAGTGCCTGCAGTCCTCTTCATACTGCCCAGTGTGTGTCTTTGGCACTCTATTTCTAAGTGTGGGCCTCGAACACGGTGGTTTTGGGCAGAGTCTGCGCTGCTTTAGGGACTGTCTGCTTTCACTATTTCATTAACAACAATAGTAATGGTCATAATGATGGCTACCAGCATCCAACAAACACAGCGGTCGGGCCTGAAGTGTCTGAGGGAGGCTGGGAGAGGCCATATAACCGACCTCCTGGTGTCAGCTCCAGACAACACGATCAGAAAAGATCACTGCCCACCAGAATAGACCTATGCACAAAAGGCAGGTGGACAAGCTGAAAAGTTGAGGAGCGCAAGGAATTGTCTGACCTGGACAAGGAAGGGGAGCTTCCCTTCCATCAGATTCAGACCTCTGCTGCCACCTGCAGGGCTTCTGTCTGCTTGTCTTGTGTTTAATCTCCCCCTGAGCCTTGGCTTATCCATCTGTGAAATGGGTTTAAGCCCTCCCCTTACACAAAATTAAGACAATTTGTGTGTTTTAAGATGAAATGAGATCATAGCAAACAGTAATGATTCTTTTTTTAAAGCGTTTTTTTATTGTGGGAAAATGTACATATAAAATAGATCATTTTAACCATTTTAAGTGTACAGTTCAGTGGCATTAAGTACTTTCACACTGTTGTGCAACCATCACTACCATCCATCTCCCAAGCTTTTTCGTCTTCCCATCCTGTAACTTTGTACCCATTAAACCCTAACTCCTGGGGCCGGCCTGGTGGCACAAGCGGTTAGGTGCGCGCGTTCCGCTTCGGCGGCCCGGGGTTCACAGGTTCGGATCTGGGGCACGCACTGACGCACCGCTTGTCACGCCATGCTGTGCCGGCGTCCCATATAAAGTAGAGGAAGATGGGCACAGAAGTTAGCTCAGGGCCAATCTTCCTCGGCGAAAAAGAGGAGGATCAGCATCGGATGTTAGCTCAGGGCTGATCTCCCTCACAAAAAAAAAAAAACCAACCCTAACTCCTCAATCCCCCTTCCCCCAGCCCCTAGTAATCACCATTCTACCTTCTGCCTCCATGAATTTGACTACTCTAGGCACCTCATGTAAGTGGAATCATACACTATTTGTCTTTTTGTGACTGGCTTATTTCATTTAGTATAATGTCTTCCTTCAGATAAATACCCAGACGTGGAATTGCTGGATCATATTGTAGTTCTATTTTAAATTTTTCGAGGAACTTCTATACTGTTTTTCATAGTGGCTGCACCAATTTACATTCCCACCAATAGTGCACAAATGTTCCTTTTTCTCCACATCCTCACCAACACTTGTTATTTCTTGTCTTTTTATAATACCTATCCTAACAGGTGTGAGGTGATATCTCATTGTGGTTTTGATTTGCATTTCTCTGATGGTTAATGCTGTTGAGCACCTTATCATGTACCTGTTGGCCATCTGAATGTCTTCTTTGGAAAAAATATCTATTTAGGTCTTTTGCCATTTTAAATTGGATTTTTTTTTCTGTTGAATTGTATGAGTTCCCTATATATTTTGGATATTAACTCCTTACCAGGTGTATGGTTTGCACATATTTTCTCCCATTTCATAGATTGCCTTTTCATTTTATTGATTCTTGCTTTTGCTGTGCAGAACCTTTTGATTTTATGTCCCACTTGTTGATCTTTGCTTTGTTGCTTGTGCTTTTGGTGTCATCCAAAAAATCATTGCCAAGACCAATGTTAAGGAAGCTTTTTCCCTATGTTTTCTTCTACAAGTTCTATGGCTTCAAGTTTTACGTTGAAGTCTTTAATCCATTTCAAGTTGATTTTTGTGAGTGGTGTAAGATAGGGGTCCCATTTCATCCTTTTGTATGTGTATATCCAGTTTTCCCAGAACCATTTATTGAAGAGACTATCCTTTCCCCTGGAGTATTCTGGCTCCCTTGTCAAATATTATTTGGCTGTATATATGTGGGTTTATTTCTGGGCTCTTGATTCTGTTCCATTGGTCTATGTGTCTGTTTTTATGCCGGTACCATTCTGTTCTGATTACTATAGCTTTGTAATATAGTTTGAAATCAGGAAGTGTGATGCCTCCATCTTTGTTCTTTCTCAAGATTGCTTTGGCTACTTGGGGTCTTTTTTGGTTCCATAAGAATTTTAGGTTTTTTCTATTTTTGTGAAAAATCCCAATGGAATTTGGATAGAGATTGCATTGCTTCAATAGATTGTTTGGGGAAGGGGGCTTCAACTTTTAATGGTGACTGATGAACACAATGATGAGGGGCAAAGAGAATTCATACTCATCTAGGCCAGACTAAGAATTTCAGAGAGTCTGTCTCTCAGCCCCACAAGCTCACTGCTTTTTATTGTTGAGGGTGAACGTCTGTAATCTACATGCTCTGACTCTCTTACATTTTTTTAGGTTTCCTGTTATGTTCTGCCAAAAAGAGGCCCTGAAAGGAGATCAGGTGTCAATGGACAGAGATAAGGGTCCAGTGAAGCAGGTGTTGGAAGTTGCTGGTGTGGCAGTGGGCATGGGGCCCTGGTCAAGGTTGTATCTCTGGTAGATCCAGAACCAAGTGTGACAGTGCCTTCAATAGTGCAGCAGCAGGCAGAGGCCCCTGGGGCTGGAATGGACCCCAGGGGTAGGGACAGGACATAATCACTGAACTTAGTCTTTCAGCCCCTGCCACCTTTTGTAATCAGTTATCTGTGTTAAGTTCCCTCTGCTTGAAATACCTAGGATGGTATCAATTATCCTAACTGGACACTGATGTAGCATCCTTTCATGCAATTTAATATAAAAAGAACATTTAGTGTGTTAGAAAAGTTTGGTGTGTATCCTTCCAGACTTTTCTCTATCATTTTACCATATAAATGAATTAATATTGTGTATGTTTATACAATATTATCATTTTATAAGCATTATTTTACAACTTGATTTTTTTTAATTTGACAACTGAACTGGTCTTGGAGGTCTCTCCACGTTGTTATAAATATGAGATTATTGCATTTCTTTTAATTGGTGCCTGATGTTCTATAAGCCATTATCTAATAATGGACAGTTAAGTTTTTGCAATTCTTTTGCTCTTAATAATGTGCTGTGGTGAACATTCTTGTACATGCGCCAGTGTTTCTCTGCGGTAGTTAATCAGAAGTGGAATTGCAGAGTTGCAGGGTGTGTACGTTTTTAATTTTACTGCAGTTTGCCCAATTGTTCTTCAGAGTGGCTGTGCCAACTTACACTCCCACCCATGGGCAGGAGAGTGTCCTCTCCAATTCTTGACATTTCTAAGCTCTTTAGTTTTGGACAGTCTGGGGAATGAAATGGTGTCCTGCTGTTGTTTTAGTTTGCATGCCCCTACGGACTAATGCATTTGAGCATCGTCTGATAGGATGATGATGACGACTTCAGGCTGACTCCAATGGCGGAAGTCATGTGGGGCAGTGTGGCTGCTACTCCCTGGCTTTCAGTGGCAGACCTTTGAGATGGCTCTTTTGCCAATAAAGTTGCACCAAAAACCTCACTAAGATTTCTTATGCCTCCAGAAGACGCTGCTGAGCCTTCAAGTTGGTTGGGGCTGCTATCAAGGGGGAGAGAAGGAGCCCCAAGCCTGGCAATAAGCAGGACATGTGCCGAAGC
The DNA here is from genome assembly GCF_020826845.1 of Diceros bicornis minor. NCBI lineage: Eukaryota > Metazoa > Chordata > Mammalia > Perissodactyla > Rhinocerotidae > Diceros > Diceros bicornis. The sequence goes on from NC_080744.1 coordinate 81,210,934, forward strand.
TTCCAGGACTGCAGGTGCCCAGCAGTGAGTGGCAGCCCATGGAGCAGTGGATGAACTGCTAGGTGTCTAAGAGTGGCCAGACCCTATGGAGAGCAGGAGTAACAGAGCAGATGAGGATTCCACCAGCTACACCCTGGAGACACAAAAGCAGCAAGTTTACAGCAGTGAGAGTGGTGGGCCTTATTGAGACTCAGCGACACAGTCCACTCCCATGGTTAATTAAACGTCACGGAAGCTACACGGTGTTCCCCTCTGGATTCCTTCTGATGACATGCAATCCTGTGATGAATTTTAGATTCTGAGGAGCCCCAGGCAGAGTCCAGTAAGAGCACTGTAATCTCTCTGCTTTGAGAAAATAGAAATGGGCAGAACAGGGCAGGGAGAGGAGAGACCTGAGAACGGTGACACTTTGGTTGATTCTGTTTTGTTTTGTTTTCTACAACATGTTCCTCAAGAAGCTGAAGGAACACCTTTCCTGCAGACTTCAGTTATATTCTGGAGAGAAAAGAATGAACTCATTCTGTGGCTGGAAGACTTGAGTTCAAGTCCAGGCTTTGCCACTTTGTGCCCCAGTTTCCTAACCAGTAAAACTGGCCTAATATTCCTTCCTGCCTGCCTTGGAGGGCATTTGCTGTTCGTAGTGAGTGGCACCAGCCGAAAGTCAGGACCACAAATTCTAGCTCTTTCGCTGGCAAACTCCTGGGTAAACTAGCAAGCTCCTTAAACTCTCTCTCCCTCAGTTTCTCAATGTGATCACGCATGATCCACTGGCTTCCGTGAGGATAAAGACGACAGGAGGCGTGAAGGGTTTGGATAAACACTGTTACATTGGATGTAGCCATCAGGTGCCAACTCAGGTGTGCAAGTGCTCAGCCACAAACAACCAAAACTGGTTTTACTTTAGATGCAGAGAGAATATGCTTTTACGGATGAAACCGGTTGGCCAGAACGGTTTCTGGCCTTTCTTGGGAAGCTGGGCAGCAGTGTCAGAGAGGATTTCGCAAATGAGGACAAACTCTGAAGACATTCAGGTGTCCTCTCGGGTTCTCGGGGATCCTGCGGCTCCAGGCGGCTCCCTCGCGCCACCTGGTGTCCGACCCCCGCCATTGCCCAGAAACCACGTGTAAGAAAATGCTTACAACCTAACTACGCACTCTGGTTTAGACGCGTCCTAGCCAATAGGGAAGGAGGAGGCGGGGCAGGGGGAAGGGAGAGTCCAATCACCTCCTGTTTTCCGAGGGGGAGGCGGGGCTTGGGATTTACCACGTTGGGTTTGTCCGCAGCGCTAATTACTTTTTCCAAAGGCTGGAAGGCTTCACTCCGGCTGGCGCCGCCGCTCGCGCGCTCCTGCTCCGCCGCGACCGTCCGGGGGGCTGCTCCTCCCCAGTACCATGTGTGACGGCGCCCTGCTGCCTCCTCTCGTCCTGCCCTTGCTGCTGCTGCTGGTTTGGGGACTGGACCCGGGCACAGGTAGCGCTCCCTCTCCCACCGCCCCTTCTTCGTCAGTGCCTCTCGCCGCCACCTTCCTTCTGCCCTCCCGCGGCATCCTGGCGGTCCCCGCCTGCCCGCGCCGCCTGGGTCCGGCGGCGGACCGCTGACAGCGCCCGGGGCCGAGAGGGCGCGGGCTGCGGCCGGAGGACGGGGCTCCCGGTGGCCGCGCCGCCGCCGGTTCTCTGGACGCCGAAGCGGCCGCGCCGGAGACCTGCCCCGGATGGCGCGGGGCCCGGGCGGAGGCGCTGGCCGGCGTGGAGTTGCCGGGGCGAGGGAAGGGAAGAGCGCGCCCGCTGCGGGCCGCGTTGTCCCTGCGCTGGCGCGGCGTGCCCAGTGCTGGCCCCGGCGCGCGGCGGGAGGGCGGGCGGCCGGGCGGGCCCCGGCGCGCTGACGCGTCTCCTCTCTCCCCGCAGCTGTCGGCGACGCGGCGGCCGACGTGGAGGTGGTGCTCCCGCGGCTGGTGCGCCTGGACGACGTGCACCTGCCGCCGCTGCCCGGCGCCCCCGCGCCCCGCAGGCGCCGGCGCCCCCGCGCGCCCCCCGCCACCCCGCGCGCCCGGCCCGGCGAGCGCGCCCTGCTGCTGCACCTGCCGGCCTTCGGGCGCGACCTGTACCTGCAGCTGCGCCGCGACCTGCGCTTCCTGTCCCGCGGCTTCGAGGTGGAGGAGGCGGGCGCCGCCGGGCGCCGCGGACGCCCCGCCGAGCTGTGCTTCTACTCAGGCCGCGTGCTGGGCCACCCCGGCTCCCTCGTCTCGCTCAGCGCCTGCGGCGCCGCCGGCGGCCTGGTACTGCCCGCGCCCCCTCCGGGTCTGCCTGTCGGTCTGTCGCAGTGCAGGGGTGGTCCCCGGAGAGGGCTGGGATGTGGTTGGGGGCGCCTCGGAGGAAATGTCAGCCGCCGGGGGTGCTCTGCCGGCGACCAGAGGGAACCTCCCCTTCCCGCCTCCGCCTCTTTTCATCTTCCTAAGGGTCTGTGACCAAAGGGGGTGGGTGGGGAAGCATCCGATTGTCCACTATTTCCTGTCGGCTGTATTGAGTATCTGCGGTACGCCAGGCCTGCGCCTATCTGGGGGTGCTTGGGGGACATGCCGCAGCGCGCACAGGGGAGCACAGGCCTAGCGGGGGTGAAACCTGTCAGACCCCCAGACTGAGAGGCGCACTTTGCCCTGGTGTAGAGAGAACGCTGTTTGTATCTGCACAGGTGTGTATGTGTGCCTATCATGGGGACCACCTGCATGTGTAGATCTCATCTATTCTTGGATGTGAGGATGGGGTGGTGGGCATTCACCTCCTTTCTGTCCTTTTGCTTCGTTCTGTACCTGGAAAAGGAAGTTTGGAGGGGTCCCCTGGCAGGCCGCTAACCTACTCTTCTTAGTTGAAGCATGAGAACCAGGAGAAGGGAGGGCGTTCATATCCTTATTCTCTTATGCCATAAGCAGATCTTTGTCTGGCACCCACCCTCCTTTAGGCCTGAGAGGTGCTTACACTGGTGATAAGACCCTCTCCCTGTCCCCAGAAGCTCCCTTGCTGTGCCAGTAGCTCCTCCCCGCCCTCAGGACACTGCCCTGCTGCATTTGAGGCACCTGTGACAGGTGCTCTGTGGGGCGGGGAAAGTCCTTGTGCACCACTGCCCTGCCTGTGGTCACACCTGATCCCTCCACTACACTGATGCCCAGCCACACACTTCTCAGCTTCTCTGTCGTGCCCCTGAGGGGTGCACAGGGCTGCCAGGTGGGCTGCCCCCAGGAAAGCCTAGTGTTGGCTCAGAGCATGAAACACACCGGTTGTTTCTCTATCTTCTGTCATGACCAGCCTCTGGGGAAGAATTTTCTAATATTCTTTTGTGTCTGTCCTTCCTAGGCACAAGAAACTGCTTCTCCCACCTTTGCCTTGCTCCACCATCTAGAATTCTCTAGTTTTCACCCACATAGTTTGCAACAAGTTGCTGGAATCTCAGCAGAGCCAGAAAGCCTGGGGGTCCAAGTCTTTATGTGAGACTTCTGCTTTCTTCCCAGCAGTGTAGGGGAACTCGGGGGGTAATTTCCTAGGATTGGCCTTCACCAGTTCCCCTTTCAGGACTTCTGAGTCCTGATCAGAATATGATCTGCTTTTGCTGGGCTGGGAGAGATCAGCTTCTTTGGTTGGGGACCTGGTAGGAGCTAGTGTGGAACAGGGGCAGGGAATGTGGGCTGTGGGTGAGGAGGCCTAAGAAGGAGTGAGAAAAAGCTCAGATCACCGTAGGACTCAGGTCAAGGCTGTATCATGTTCTGGGAGGGACTGGAAGGCCCACGTCATTTTTCCTGTTTTTGCCAAAGTGTTTAAAGTCTAGGTCACATCACTGTACTGTACATGGAAACATCTGAATCCCATTTGCTGCGGTTTAGTGAGTTTCTGTAGAGGTCAGAGTTTATACTTCTTGGTGTAAAGTTTCCAGCGAGGAGCTATCTGTGAAGGAGCTGAGGGTGGAAATCTGGATAACATTGATTTAAAATCCTCACGGAGTGCTGGGCCCTCTCACAGATGGCATCTGAACAGAGAGAGGGTTCATTTCATCCCTCCAGGTCTTTGAGGAAGACTGTCCTTCCCTTTGGCACCATGTGAGGGCGCTGTGCTGTAGATAAAGGAACCTGGCCAGGAGTCTGCCTTCATTGTGTGCCAGCTGCCCGTGGACCTCTAAGACTTTAGATGTGCAATTCCTGCTTGAGCAGACACTCCTGTTGTTTAGTCTGCCTTGTTCATCCCATTCGTGTGAGCTGGACGTTGGACACTTCTCCCTAAGTATAATCTATAGAGGAAGGACTGAAGGCAGGAGGGAACAGACAGCATGGTGACTTGGAGTGGACCTCTTGGTTGCAAGGTGGTCCTGGAACGCATACAGAAAAGAAAGAACAGAAACTTAGGCTAACCAAGTTTGCGTTGCTCTCCATTACTTTGATTTTGGTTCTCAAATGCGCTTGAGATGGTTCAGGTGGGTGGTAATGTCATTAGTCACTCTTGACTGTGGGGGAAACACAATGAAGTGGTGATGTGGTGTGTGTTTGTGTTTGTCAAAACAGGCTCTGCTACAAGGTATGGGAGAGAAGTGATGTCAGCTAGATAATATCTGGTGTCCACACATGGGGCATCCTAAAGAGATAGATTTCAGGGTGGCCAAATCTTGATCTCCCACACCTGCTTGTAGCTAAAGAATCATGTAGGGCAGAGGTTGGCAGACTTTTTCTATAAAGGACCAAATAGTAAATATTTTAGGCTTTATGGGCCATATGGTCTCTGTTGCAACTACTCAACACTGCCCTTTTAGTGGAAAAGCAGCCATAGATGGTAAATAAACAGATGGACATAGCTGTGTTCAATAAAACTTTATTCCGATGTTGAGCATCAGTTAAATCCTGCCACATCTAACATCTCCAAAATGGTTTATCGGAGAGTGTTGAATGCAGAGGCAGAGGGAACGCAGGCTCTGTTTCCTGTTGCGTGGAATCCGTGCTGTCTCGAGAGATGTTTGGTATCTGTTTAAAGGAGATGTATGATTAGAATTGATCATTCTTAACTGTTTAGGGGGCATAGAGAGTAAATCTTGTGGTCTGTTTTGTTCCCCCTGCTTTTGACAGTGGCCCGAGGCGTGGGCCTGTGGCTTTCAACTCTTTCTTTCCTCTCTCTTTGTCTTGAAAAGCTGTGCAAGCTGCACTTTTGGGATCTTCAAAGACCACAGGCTCAAGTATTAATTGTTTTCTGTTTATGCTTTTTATTTACATTTCGGAGAGTCCTTAGATGTAACGTAGGTTTTTGGAAGAGTTACAGAAATTCTTATATAATTTCAAAGCAAAGGACTTTGGGCATGTGAGGAAGGTATTTGTATTCCCAAAGAATTTATGTAACTTTGGATCAGCTGCTTGCTGTGAATAGAGCCAGATCATGGAAGGCTGGCAGAATTGGAGTCAGGTTAAGCTTCACCAGGCAGAGTGGGCAGCAGAGGTGGAACTTCAAGGGGTAGAATTAGTGTCGGTCGTTGAAAAGTCTTTGTGCTGCTTTTCTGAAATGAGTGGATGAAGGGGGTGTTTTCCATCCCCACACGTGAGGAGAAGTGGACAGAGAGGAGGGGAGGCCACTGCCAGCGGGTTTGGTCATCTGAGCAGTGGCTATTTTTCCTTAATGAATACTAATTCATTAAGAGGAGTCCACCCACCAGAATCTGTCCACCCTTCTTGGCTGAGGCTGTAGTCTGCCGGGGGTGCACCGTGGGTGAAATGTTGGGACCACACAGGACACCCAGGGACTCTGGGCGGTGGGATGTTAAGAAGCTGTGCCCAGGCCACCCCAGAGGGCCAGAGAGAAGGTCAGGGATGCTCCTAGCATACCTCCTCTGGAGTCACAGCCACAGCCCACGGGACCCTTGCTTGGAGTCTTTCTCATCCGGATTGGTCACTGGGATCGACCTGATGGCCCAACCCATCCTGGCTCTGGCTGGTCAGCCCGATCACAGAGCAGGTGGCCACTTTGGTAGCACATCATTTGTGGTGCTTCTTACATTCCTAATTCTGGTGGCTCTTCCTCCCAGTCTATTTGGGAGAATGCTTTTGTGAGAAGGCTCACCTCTGTTCTGTAGGGGAAGAAGTGTAGTCCAGATAAGAATAGAGGGGAGCTGAGGTCAGCTAGTCGGTGAGCAGGCGGCTTAGAAACGTTGGGGACCCCGTTCTCAAGAGAGAGCCTGCATTTATGTGACTCTCATAATGAGGGGCAGATTTGGGAGGTTGCTGCCTCTCCCTTTAGAGTTATCAGAGTCTCTTTTCATTGACATAAAATTGCCCAGCTTTTCAAGGCAGCATCCCTTGATCACGTACAGCTAAGGAGGAGTTAGTCTTGGCAAAAATTATATGGTGTGGAGACCATTTGGAAGGGAGCAAATACACCAAACTACTATCGTACGTCATTATATTGATACAGGTGTGAGGAAGCACATAGTCCTAAGTGATTCATCAGTTAACATCACTGAAGAGTTTATCACGTGCAGCATAAATATATTTGGAAAATGCAAAGTGCATTTTTAAAGCTTTGTAAAAAGAAACAATTGAGCGGATGTTAAGGAAAATAAGAAGAAGGGAAAAGACAGTTGTGAAGTTTGGAGGTGTGGAGGAATTAAAGGGAAGGACTTGGATCAGAGAATTCTAAGCCTCTAACCTCCTCCTCTGGAAGGACGTTCATGCGGCCTCACGGTGACTTTCTATACCCACCACTCGTAGGCATCAGGCTGCCCATGACTATCACCTAGGATACGTAACTAGATTTCCCCATCTGAACTTTTAGTTGGCAACATTTAAAAACAGATAAAGTGCAAGACGGGATGATGAACAGAAGACATCTTCTTGCATTCTTGGAGCTTATTTCCTGAACTCTGAAATACTGCAGCTGCCTGACCTTGGGTGTGTGCAACGGGAGATGTTTTCGCAGCCACTACGTCGGAGGGAACCACGCAAAGTCACCGGTTAACCTTTCTCTGGGCGTGCTTCTGCACACAGGCGCACAGATGCATGGTCACGGTCACGTTCTTTAGGAAACGAGACTGCACGGCCATTCAGGGCTGGGGTCTTGAGTGAATCACTCACCTCCTTTGAACCCCACCGTCTGCAGCCATAGAAGGGGTAAATAACATCGGCTTTGCATGGCTATTGATAGAATGAAATAAGATAAAGTCTGTGAAATCAGTTAGTGAGAGTCTGGCCCATTAAGGCTTGGAGATACGTTTCTTCTCTTGTCCCATAGGTCGTTCCCAGGCTTTTCCAGTTATAAATCAACCAATCAGTCAACACTGTTGACTAAATGAACAGATCATTATCACACACCTGCCACGTAGGACACTCTGGTAGGCTCGCAACCAGCCTCAGAGAAATACAGTGCAGGCCTTGTCTCGGAAGGCATTCCAGATCTGCACGGGACGGAAGGTGCACTGGAGCCTGCAGGGTTGCTGAGGGGTAGAGCAGGGGTTGGGGGGGGCCTTCAGGGAGAAGGAGGATTGGGGCTGAAGGGGGGTGGGCCTCAGGGACTAAGAGGGAGGAGTGATGGCAAGGCCGCCAAGGCCAGGTCCTTCCGGAGTTAAGGGGTGCACGAGTTGCCTGTGGGATGGGGATGGGAGGTGGTTCTTTTAGGAGGTGATGGGAGATGAACTGAACGAACAGGTGTGTGGATTACATGAAATGGGGCCCTGGGTGCCAACCTAAGGCATTTAGAATTTATCCTAGAGCAGTGGTTCTCAACCTTGAGTTGGCATCAGAGTTTCCTGGAGGCTTTGTTACACTGATTGCTAGGCTCCACCTCCAGAGTTTCTGCTCCAGTCGGTCTGGGATGGGCCTGAGAGCTGGAATTTCTAACAGGTTCCCAGGTGCTGCTGCTGGTCTGGGACCCCATTTTGAGGATCACTGGTCTGGAGGCAATGGGGAACATTTCTGGCTCTTGACTGGGGTGTCCCTGGTGATGGCAGTGTGGGCAGGACCAGAGGAGGAGAGCATTGAGAGCATGAGGTGATGAGCCCCAAGCCTTGGATTGTGGAAACGGAAAGGAAGGAAGACTACGTGAGAGAGCTTCTGAAGGCAGAATTGACAGCCTTTGACTGACTCGAGTGATGAGAAAGGGGGAGAAGCCTGCAGTGACTGGCTCCGCGTCACGAGGGGGAAGCTAGCTGTGGAAAGAAGACCAAGGATCGGTGTTTAGACATTGGACATTTGCAGAGGCTGCAGCAGGGCTTTGAAAGGGGGTCTCCGGATGGTGCTGTAGGGCTGGGGGCAGTGGGTCAGTGTGGAGGTTGGGAAGCCCTTCATGCCTGTGTCGGGTCAGGGATGCCCCTTCCGTGGGAGATGTGTGAGCCACCCAAACTCCATCGAGCCCCCCAGAAAGCTGGAGGCAGGTGCAGGAGGCCTGCAGTTACAGGATTGTTTTTCCTACTTGGAAGCAAGAAGCAAATTCACAACCCCGTTTGCTCCATCTTCTCAAATCACCTACGCTAACCCCTCCATGGAGACAAGGAGACCTAAGATCCGCTCCAGTTAACCTGTAGCCTCCTGAAGAAGGGGCTCAGAGGGGTCCCCAGGCACTGAAATTGTGGTGTGGTCTTTGTAGGTCAGCAAGGTCAGCAGTCGCTTGGCGTCATCCCCTCAGCCAGAGGCTGTTCTTCAGTTCCACAGCGTCCATACAACAGCTTTCCTTACGTTATCTTAAAAGCATTTTCCTCGCTATGCTGAGAAGTTGTGCTAATGTTAGGAGGTGATAAAAACCTTTATGTCTTTCACTCTGTTTTCCAAGCTGCGAGGAGAGCTAGTCCTACTTCAGGTGGTGGGGTGGGTTAACAATACCGTGATTTATAATGCGCTCTTACAGCAGTACAGAAACCCTTCAAGGCAAGTACCCAGAACAAAGAGAATTGAAAGATAACCACTCAGAACTGTTGTAATATCAGGTTATACCTGATACATTTTATTTCACACAAACTTCTTTAGTAGGATACCAAATCTTAGAAAACTTAGATTCCTCTTTTAAGAACACCGTTTCATTGAGGATTATTGTATCCTTTAGAACCAAGTGGCCTCGGGGCTCCTAGTTCTGTTTGCCACAGGCATTTATTCCTTCACCGCTCTCTCTTCAGATGACATTTGCAGGCCTCTTGCATCTAATGCAACCCCAGGCTCATCACTGGTGTTTCCTTGTTGCCATCAGTGAACAGGGGCCCTTGGAAGAACATTTCCCTGTGTCTCACGTCTCCACATAGATGGTGACTGAAGGATTAATGCCAGTTGAAGCAGTCCCTGCTCAGCTCTTGGGGCCATGGGACGCAGTGAAGCCAGGGCAGGAAGAAGCCAGGCAGTGGGCAGAGCCCCATGTCAGAGAAAGGCCAGGTTCGTGCAGGCAGTCCAAATCCAGGGTACAGCCAGACATTGAAATCAAGGCATCTCTGGCACCAAGTTAAAAGCTAGGACAGTGATTCTTGACCCGGGCTGCACATTGAGATCTCCTGGTGAGCTTTTAAAAAGTACTAGTACCTGAGTTGCACTCCCAGAGGTTCTGATTCAATTGGCCTGGAGTGGGGCCTGGGCATCAGGAGTCTCCAGATGACTCCAGTGTGCAGACAGGGATGAGAACCACTGAGCAGGAGGGCCTGTAGGAAGTCCACTCTAGTGCGTTTTAGTCCAGTCGAATCCCTTCCAGTCCATTCAATTCCAGTCCATTCCATTACAGTCTAGTTCACTAACATTTTGGGAAAATAAGGAGGAATAATTCTGACTTTGCCTCAAAGCGACAAACTATTTATTAGGTTGTAATAAGTGCCCCATAACAGTGGATAGCGGGCTGGAACATAGAGTGCCAGGGAAGGGGAATTTTTTTCCGGGAGGGGGATGGGAGAGGAGGGACGGGGAAGGTCAGGGAAAGATAAGGAGGCTGACAAGCATTTACCTTGGGCTGAGATTGTGTGTGTGTTGCGGGGGAGGGGACACAAGTGGCACTTTTCAACAGAACATTTTACACTGGTACGTTTTGTCACTGATGACAGGGTGAGTGTTAGGCTTCAGGAGCTGAGTGACAGCGGGACTGAGAGACTGAGGGAGGGGGCGGGCCAAGGTCCTTCCTTGTGCTGGCTCCAGGGGTGAGGGCCGTGCTCAGCCCTCTCCCTTCTAGGTGCTAGTCTTGGCCACATCCTGCTTAAAAGTCGGGTCCTAAGAGAGCAAGTGGCTGCCAGGTAGAGTACAGGCCACTAGTCCATTTATCCATCTCTCACCAGCATTGCTGTTTTCTTCCCTGGACAGATGGAAACCAGCATGTGGGTCCCTCCAAACAAGACTTTCTAAAGCGAAACCTCCCCCAAGGGGCTAGACTCCACTTGTGTGTATATGTATGCGAGTAGGCTTTCTCACCAAGGTGAGAGTCTCCCTATAGTGTCTCCCATTAGAACTACCACTGACTGGCCTATTATACCGCAGCTTGTGATGCAAACCCTAGACTGCACGACTGACAACTGGCTTTGAAAGTGCTAGACCCAAGGGGGACTTTGACCTCCCACAGCCAGGGCATTTCAGGAAGAGTCAGGCCCCTGGTCAGTGTTGAGTGCATCCTACAGGGAGCACGGAGTTCCTTCTGTGGGGGCCTCATCTTGTGCACTGTGCCTTACCTCTGAACTTTGTTTTGACCGTGGAATCTTCCACCAGTGGTTGTTGAGGTGTCTGCATTGAGGCTTTCTTCACACACAGCTCCAGGGGAGCTCTGCATATCCCCCCCACCCCCCGCACCCTCTGCTTCAACTTTTTCAGTCTCCTGAAAGTATCATAGTGAACAAACTCAAGTTTTAACTTCAAAGGAGAGGGAAGAAAGCCGTGTTTTCCTGCAGGTCATGCAGTGCCACTTTAAGACAGTTTTATTTGGGCAGTAAAATCTCTGAGTTGTTCTTGGCAGAAGTTCTAATGAAATGGAAACCTTGAAATCTGCTTAGAGCAGTAAGTACGGTCTCACTCTGTGTTTTGAGGACTAAAGGTTGTAGGTGATCTTGTTAGTTGACCTGATTCACTTTCAAAGAGGCTTGGTATCAATGCATCCTTTCGGAAGGTACATCACTGGGCTTGCGTGAGCTTTGTAGTTGAGACTGGAGGAATTGCTATGCTGTGGTGGGGAGAGTGGTGCTTCTCAAAGTGTGGTCCCCGGGCCAGCAGCATCAGTATCAGGTAGGGACTTGTTAGAAAGGCACATTCTCAGGTCCCACCAGAGACCTCCAGGTGATTTTGATGCGCACTGGAGTTTGAAAACCACTGGTTTAGTATATTATGGCTTTTAGAAAATAGTGGTGGGAGAGAGAGAAAAGAAGGATGTTTGTGACAGCTTAACACTGATCCACCCAGTCTATTGTGCTAACAGAGGCGGTCCCCAGCATCGACCTGGAGGAAGGGTTGTGGACTGCGCGGCCCAGTGTGCAAACACGGGTCCTCCCCCAGCCCTGGCCCAGTCGGGTTCTTTGTGGGAGGTTTACTTTGTTTTGTTGACTCCTCATCAGAAGGGAAACTAGAAGCACATATGCCAGGAAGGAGGGCAAATTATTTTAATGCTACCAGCATTGGTTCTAGGTGAGGGGAATAGTTTCTGCATCATGTATCTACATATATTTAGAATTAATATTCAGTCTCTTCAAGTGACAAATTAAAAATCCTGTTTCTTAAATTTTTCATTCAATTTGCAAATCATGTTCTATTTATAATCTAGCAGAGTTTTGCAATCCCTTATACGGGGGCTTTGGTTAATATTTGGCCCCTTTTACAAATTTGGTGATTAATACTTTAAACCTTTAAAACTGCATTTAGAAATTTAACACATCCAATTTCATTTTCAAGTTCTTTGGTTATCTGATTAAAAAATAAACTCTTTGCAAATACTTAAGTGATTCTTATAAACCTAATGTTAGCCTTATAAACACGGAAAGTCTTAAGTTCTCCTATATATTCTAATACTGCTTATGAACCTAATAAGATTTTAAAATCACAAGTCTAAATCAATGATGCATTTTAAATTAGAATCACAAATCTAATCCATTGGATACTTTGCGAAGTTCTCTTAAACACTGCAAGTGCTGAAAAAAAATCCCTCATCACAAGACTATTGATATTGCAGGTCTGACTGACTCTGTCTTCTCTCTTTAATTCCAAGTATCCCCAGGGATCAGATACATTTTCCCCATTAAGGATATAATTGTCATTTGTTCCTAACACATTTGGGGTTGCCTCCTCAGGTGGACTTTTGGGGGGTGGTTTTAAAAAAAGTTTTTTAAATAAAGTTTATTAATAATAAAGTAATACATCTTCTTTGAAAGCAAACCTGGAAAATGGGTACTGTTGCATGTATCTCTGCACCCCCTGTTTTGTGGCCCCCTACCCAACACAGCTGCTGGGGGGGGATGTTTCATGTCACACAAAAGCTCATTCTTGGGCTCGATAAATCAGGGTGACCTGCAGAGAAAAAGCCCAGCCATGGGAACCAGGCCATAGCCAGCTGGCCTTGCTGCCCTCGGGCTGTTGGGGTTGTGGATGTGTGTGAATGAGGATGACTGACGTCCGATTTTCCTTTTTCTGAGCAGGTTGGCCTCATCCAGCTTGGGCAAGAGCATGTGCTAATCCAGCCCCTCAACAATTCCCAGGGCTCGCTCAGTGGACAGGAACATCTGATCAGGCGCAAATGGTCCTTGACACCCAGCGCCTCCACCGACGCCCAGATTCCTGGGCAGCTCTGCAAGGTTCTAACGGGTGAGTCTGGAAAACAGCGTGACTGACTCACAGCACACGCCCAGTCGGCACCGTGCACATCCCTGGGCCTCCCCCAGTCCCCCACTGGTGTGTCCAGAAATGCACTGAAGTCATGTGAGCAAGAACTTACCTTTCCTGCATTTTGGAAGCTGTTTTTTTATTGCCCCTAAGGCCACTTCATTTTCTTTTCTATGTGTATTAGTGTCAGCATTTCAAATATAGCAGCTCTTTGAAAAAGGCATTTCTGGAAGGAACCCAGGATCTCATTAATGCAGTGCCTCAGTTTTATAGATCAGGAGCAAGCTGAGTCCTGAAAAAACTCAGTGACTTATTTATTATCAAACCCCAGGTTGGTGGCAGAGCTAGGATGAGAATTCCTTCCCCTGGCACCCTGGCCAGAGCTTGCTCTTCTAATACAGTGGTCCTGTATTAGAGGTCCTGACTGCACTAATTAGAGTCACCTGGGGGACCTATGCAGCAGTGGTTCTTAAAGTGTGGCCCCTGGGCCAGCAGCATCAGCATCACCTGGGAACCTGTTAGAACTGCATGTCCTCGCTGGCCCCAGACCTCCAAAATCAGAAGCTATGGGGGTGGGTTCAGTAATCAGTAGCTGTACAGGCCATCCAGATGATTCCAATGCAGCTAAAGTGTGAGAACCACTAGTTTAGAGAATGCCATGCACTGGTCTGTCCTCCAATATTGTGATGTAATTGGCCTGGGGTGTGACTTGGGTTTCAGTGTTTTTGAAGGTGATTCTAATAAGCAGCTTGAGACGAGAGCCCATAATTCTTATATTCTATGCCTCTACAGTAGTGCCCCCTTATCCTTGGGGGATACATTCCAAGACCCCCAGTGGATGCCTGAAACTGCAGATAGTACTGAACCCTGTATACTGTGTTTTTCCTGTAAACACATACCTATGATAAAGTTTAATTTATATTTATTTATTTATTTATTTTTTCCCCCTAAAGCCCCAGTAGGTAGTTGTATGTCATAGTTGCACATCCATAGTTGCTGTCTGTGGGACGCGGCCTCAGCATGGCCAGAGAAGCGGTGCGTCGGTGCGCACCCGGGATCCGAACCCGGGCCGCCAGCAGCGGAGCGCACGCACTTAACCGCCAAGCCACGGGGCCGGCCCCATAAAGTTTAATTTATAAATTAGGCACAGTAAGAGATCAACAATAACTAATAATAAAATAGGACAATTATAACAATATACTGTGATAAAAGTTACCGTAGATCTTAGCAACCTCAGCATATGGTTTTTTTTCTTTCCTTATCAAGTCGAGAACTTGCACCTTTTCACTTAAAGGGAGCACTTTGTGGCTTCTCTTTGGCGTATCCGAATTGCCAGCACCACCACTCTTGCGCTTTGGGGCCGTTATTAAGTAAAATAAGGGTTACTTGAACACAAGCACTGTGATACCATGACAGTCGATCTAATAAGGGAGATGGCTACTGACTAATGGGTGGATAATATATATAGTGTGGACAAGCTAGACAAAGTGATGATTCCTCTCGGGTGGGTTGGAGTGGGAGGGCTTAAGATTTCATCACACTGCTCAGAACAGCATGCAATTTAAAACTTAATGAATTATCTATCTCTGGAATGTCCATTTAATATTTTAGAATCACAGTTGACCACAGGAAACAAACTGCACAAAGCGAAACCAAGGATAAGTGGGGACTGTTGTACTTGAGCAACCTGTGGATTATCTGTTTAAGAGCATTGCATGGTGCTGTGTCACTAGCAGTCTGCCTGCGAGTTTCCCCTGATGAAGACTGGTAACCTGCTGCTCACAGGTGGCATTTCCTCCCTGGAGAGCATGGGACTCTATGGCTGACCTTCGGGAGTTGCATCTTTGTAGTTTACAGACTTATCTTTGTGTGAAAATACAGTGTGTCTCAGTTTAGTATTCCAGTGACCTTGGAAATAAATTGATTATATGACTCTGCTTTAGAACAACTTCGTTATTTATAAATGAGCCTTGCAGCTCGGCTCAACTGTTGGGTGTAGAACTGATCCTGTCTAGGTAGTCACCCTCCTTAGCCTAGTCTGTATTCAGCATGGAGGTATTAGAGGTGATTTTGCTGCATCAAGGCCATCTCTGAAACCCCAGGAGAGCTCTGAATGGTAAATGGAGAGAGAATGCCGCCATACATTAGAGTTTTGCTCTGTTCCTTCCTGCACCCTTACAAAAGTGGGGAAGATTGACTTTGGCATAAAATTATTAGTAACTAAAAAATACCCTTTAAGAGGAAGGAGGGGTTTTGGTAAGTCTGACAGTTGGTTGTGTGTGTTTAGGCTTGATGTCGGTGTGTTATTTAAACATTAGCCACCAGACCCATCTAGGTCAATCTTGGTGGATCATCATTTCTTTATCTACTTTCTAAGTAAATGACTGTTGGTCATTCTAAATCTTGGTGCGTTTTCTGCAGCTGATCCCAACATGTTGGTTCAGAGGCAGGGGACTTACCCTAAGGGAGTGGTTCTCAGCCCTGGTTGTTCATTGCATCACCTGGGAGCTTTAACAGCTACTCGCTTGCCCGGGTCCTGGCCCTGGAGAGCCGCTCTAATTGATCTCAGGCCAGCCTGGGCATCTGGCAATTTAAAACCTCTCCAGGTGGTTCTAATGTTCAACTGGCGCTGAAAACCACTGTTCTAAGGAGTATTAAACATGACTACTAGCACCTGTGGGCCATCGGAAGTGGGTTTTCTCAGGTGAGAACCACCAAGCAGGGCTACACAGTGAAATCCAAGGGCAGATACGTTTCATTCTCACTTTCCCCTCCGCTCAAGCCAGTGCTGCTCAACTGCTAGTCGGTGATCAGAAGCCCGGGGTGCTTGCGGATGACATCATGGGATGTCTGTCTGATTAACAGCTGCCGTCCTCTGTAGAGACGTGATACCAAGGATTGCAGACAAAATGATCAGTTGTGCTTGTGTTTGCATTTTTGTCCTTGAGGCTAGTTTCAAGGCACCCTTTTGATAGTCTGTGTAGCCTATAATGAAGGAAATAAAGCCAGGGTGGGGAGGGTGAGATGGAAACTAAATTAAACCAAGAGCAGCCATGCAAGGCTGCAGAGAGAAATCTCTGAATTTGCTTAAAAAATTATCTCCGCTTTCCTGGCCCCAAACCTCACATCAACGTGCTCTGCTCTGTGGGAGCAACGTGTATATTTAAGGTGGTACCAACTCAGTCTCGGTCCTGGGGAGGAGCACAGACACAGGAGAGAGGTGCATAGCTGGCTTCTGGTCCTTCTGGCTTCGCATGAAGTACTCAGGAAAACTTTGTTGCTGTGTTGAGAAAGACAGTGAGCCTTTTAATAGGCTTATCTAATAAGCAGTCAATTAGACCGTATCTAGTTTGGATTAACTTTCAAACATTGGGTGTTTAGAAATTAGGAAAATTAATTTACTGGGACACCAGTGAAATACATTCTTGAAGTTTCCTAGAAAGATTAATCAGATTAACCCAAGATTTCCCATGGGAACATGTTCTATATGGCTGAATATGGTGGCCATTGGTGGTGGTGTGTCTTGTTGGTCTTGTGTTACCCCAACCTTGGACGGGACCTGGGAGTAGCCAGCTGGCCCATGCAGGTGAGGAGGAGTCTGATAACTCTTCCTCGACCATGAAACCCTCAATTTACCTGAAAGTTGAGCTTAGGTAATCCACCATGTTCTCTAGGGGGATAGAGGGACTAACACAGTAAAGGCCCCTGGAAGGACCTGCTGCCTTCTCATGGGTTCTCCCGAGGTTGCATTTCTAGCAGTCTTCAGGGCTCCCAGAGAGGGGACAGGCTGATCCTGTTTCCTCTATAACTCCTTATTTTTAGGACCTTAAAACTGATTCATACAATATCACTCCAGGTTGGAACTTGGCATGAAAATATGAAGTCTGCGAGCCTTTAAAAACTTTTTTTGGTGAGAGCATGAGTTTTTTTAAGGTTTTTGGCTATTCTCAACAACTAAAATGGTACTTTGGATATTTTGAAATGTTTCTCGATTTTTAAGTAGTTATTTTGATTTCAAAACTTTTTGTCTGTCCTCTATGCTTATTTTAATTTTCTCATTCAGATTCAGTTTAGAGTCTTCCCACTAGGATTTTCATGATCTTTAGTAACAATTTGAATCTCTGTCTCTTCCTCCACCATGGTAGATGTAACATGTGGATGGTTGAGGTAGATTATAAAATAATAAAACTAACTTGCCATAACGCACTGTCAAAATAGGAATCCTACAACGTTTTGAGTTGGTAGTGGGCTCATTAGAACACAAATGCTGTCCAGCAATGGTGCCTGTGGGAGCAGTGATGTCTGCTTGACAATTTAAGTTCTGTTATGATTGTTTTGAAAAATTATTGCAGTTATTTTTGGCTTATTTATAGCATTATAAAATTAATTTTAGTGAGTATTTAGAGGATGACATAACTATTCTGTATTAGCAATTTATGCAATAATTTGCATGTGTAATAATGTGTGTATATACTGTGTAATAAATAATTAGATGGGACTTATGCTTCGTATCAATTAAGATTCATTTGGTTGGAAATGACAGAAATCAAACTGGCGTAAACACTAAGGACATCACTGCCGTGGGCTCATGGAACCGAGGAGTAGAGTAGGAGGTTGGACCTCAGGTAAGACTTGGCCAGGTTGGGCTTCTCGGCAGTTCTTTCTCTATCTGACTGCTTTGTCCTCAGCTGGCTTCTCTCGTGGTGATAAAGAGGCAGCTAAACTGAGGAGATAAACTCTTCTGTTTAATCAGGAGTTGAGGTGGGTTGACTTGGATTGCAACTTTAATTACTTTCGGTTCACCACACGTTTCAAATGTCTTGAGGCGGGAGCAGAAGAGCTTAGGTTTCAGTCCCCACATGACTGTGGAGCTATCACTCTGCTTTCCATCCTTATCCTGACTTCCTGCAAGCCACCACACACTTGGTAAAAGTCTGGCGGAGTAGATTTAGGGTACCTCTAATTCAGATCTGATCCATCATCCCAGCCCACGTGATTGATAAGAATTTTGCTGGTTCCTTCTAACTTCCACAAGATCCTCCCTCGGATGCTGGTCCCTCATCCCACCTGTGCCTCAGGGATAAACGTGCTGCTGGTCTTGGCTCACTTAAGAAGGGCTCAATACCTCTGAAATTTGGTTCCTTTAAACTTCTTGGAGACCTTAGCTCTCTAGTGGGTAAAAAAAAATTTCGTAGTTTATCCACTGTTTTTGTTATGTCAGTGGTAGTGATGGTCTTCCATGTTCTTCTGCATCTTAACTGGAAGAAAAACCCAAAAGTAACGGAATTAAATTGCTACTTTGAGTTTCTCCATGTTAATATTTTAAGTATTTATTTACATATAAAAATATTAACTCCAGAAGTAGACACCAGTGTTTTAAGAATTATTATTCCAGGAGAAAGAGAAAGAAGAACGATGCTAGAGGGCTGACTCTGTCACCCTTGAGTGTGACCCCAGAAGAGTCCCTTGACATGTCTGTGCCTCTGTATTAGTTTGCTAGGGTTGCTGGAACAAAGTACCACAGACTGGGCGACTTAAATAACAGGCATTTGTTTCCTCACAGTTCTAGAGGCTAGAAGTCTGAGATCAAGGTGTCAGCAGGGTTGATTTCTCCTGAGGCTTCTCTCCTTGGCTTGTAGATGGCTGTCTTCTTCTTGTCTCTTCTCATGGTCATCCCGCTGTGTGTCTGTGTCCTCATCTCCTCTTCTTGTAAGAACTGTAGTTATGTTGGATTGGAAGCCGACCTTAATGACCTCATTTTCACTTAATTACCTCTTTAAATACCATGTCTTCAAACATGGTCACTTTCTGAGGTACAGCAATAACCTTGAGAAGCAGGTTATTGCTGAGGAACATGCAGATGAGGGGTAATGTTACACCACTTCCAGCCACCCTGGGGGTGGGAGGAGTATGTTCATGAGAACACTCACACATCTCTAAAAGGTAAAAAACAAATTTAGAGGAAATTAGAAATAGACTGCATAAAGGGACTCTTTCTATAAGAATAGATAATCATAGTTGGCTGGTCATCTATTCACAGTTTTTTCTTGATAAACGGATATTAAAGGAGCTGTGTAACCTCAGGCAAGTTAGAAAGGACTGAGCCACTCGGAGCTTCAGTTTCATCATCTGCGACTGAGTAATATCATCTACCTCTTGGGGGTTTTATGAGTTTTAAATGAGATATTGAATACTTGTCACTAAGCCACTAACAAATATTAGCTATTGTTGCAGCTGCTGTGGTTATAACTATTATTATTTGTATCCCCATTCTTCATTATTAGGGGATCACTTCAGTGCCCTTGTTCTGATTGAGTGGGAGAGAAAGAGAAACCCTGTGGAACACTGAGCTGGGAGCTAAAGGTTCTCATTATTATTCTTGAATCCGTCATTCTTGCCTCTTGAGAAAATCTGTAATACAATCAGGGAATCTTAGTGTTCCTAGACTAGAAGTTACCCTTAGAATTCATGTGCTTAAGTTTTTCCTCTTGTTTTCATTTGTTAAATCATCAACTATTCATTGACCCTCTAGATATGGAACACACTGTGGTGAGCATGACACAGCATGGTCCCTGCCTCCAGGAAGCTTGTGGTTCCATGGGGGTGATAGTAAAGAAGTAAACAAATGTAGCAGGTATAAATTATTTTTAGTTGTGAAGTATTTAAAACAGGCAAAAAAACCCCCACAAAACAAAAACAAAAATCCCACATACCCAGCATTCAGACTTAACCCATGTTAACATCTGGGCGTATCTGCTTCAGAACTTTTTTCTGTTTTGAGAGAAATTAACGTTTATGGATATGACTGGGTATCCCTCCACCTCATTTATCATCCTTCCAGCTTACTCCCCAGAAGAAACCACCATCCCGAGGTTGGTGCAAATCCTTCCTATCTGTGTTTTTTAAACTACTATAACATTTGTACTATATAGTCATAAAGTGTATATTGTGTTTTTTTGATTTGTATGTTTTAAAATTTGCGTAAATAGCTTCATACTGTGGAGCTTGGCATTTATCGCTCACAATAATGTTTTCCAAGTTTATCCATGTTAATAAATACAAATCTGGTTCATTCATTTTAATTGTAGAGATTTGTCTATTTTATTAATCTTTTCAAAGCACCAGCTTTGGTTTTATTTTTCTTCCCTACTGCTTTCTGTTTTTCACTTCTTTCTATAATTTTTATTTGTATCTTTATTATTCCTTTTTTTTTTTTTTAACTTTCTCTATATTTAGTCCTATTGCTTTTTCCCTAACTTCTTGAGTAGAATACTTAGCTTATTAAACTTTACTGTTTCTTCTTTTCTAATGTATATATTTAAGGCTATACATTTTCCTATAAGCATACCTTTAACTGCATGCAAATTTTGATATGTACTCTTTCCAGTATCCAGCTCTAAATATTCTCCAATTTCTGTAATTTATTTCTAGAGAGGCAGTACAATGTAATAGTTAAGAATTTACAGATAAGCCTACTGGGTTTGAATTCCTGGCTCCACCACCTACTAGCTTGAGTGACCTTGGGTAATTCATTTAACCCTTTGGTGCCTCAATTTTTTTTATTTGTGAAAATAGTGATAATTGCATGTACTTTATAGAATTATTAAGATGATTAGATAAGTTAATATATGTAAAGCACTTACAACAATGTATGGCAGAAAGTATTCTATGTTGTTATCTGTTATTGTACCTATAAATTATTTGAATTTTTATAATTTTTCATCATATGAGTTTTGCCATCTTTCAAAAATGATTTATAATTCTATGTATAGTGATTGGAGAATGTGGCCCATTTGATGTTTCCATTTGGTTCTTTTTATAGTTTCAGTATCTCTGCTGAGATTTCCTATTTTCTTTCATTCATCAAGAATATATTTTCCTTTAAGTCTTTAGACATAGTGATAATATTTACTTTAAAATTCTCATTCTCTCTTCTAACATCTGGGTCATCTTGGGATTTGGTCTCCATTTATTGTCTTTTCTCTTGAAAATGGGTCACATTTTCCTAGTTATTCAGATGTCAAGTAATTTTGGATTGTGTTCTGGATATTGTAAATATAATATTGTGAAGACTGTGGATTCTGTTCCTCTGGAGTATTTTAACTGGCAATTAATTTTGTCGGACTCAAACTGCAAAACTTTTCTCTTGGGCAGCATCTCAAGACTTGGTTCTGTTCTTTTATCCTTAGCTAGAGTATGTTCTGCGTAGGGGTCATCTAGAGATTTGGATAGAGTTGATATACAGAATTTTGGGCTCTCCTTTTTTAGAACTCTGCTTTCCATCATGTCCCCGCTTGGTTTCCAGTCACTTTGTGGCCTGAACTCGGTCCTTTGGTTCTTCAGGCCTGAGGATTGCAGGCTTTCTGTTCAAGTATAAGCCACCTCGTATAGCAGTGACCAGGCCTGCCTTCAACCTCCTGTGCTGTTCTTTTCTTCCAAGCTCCCTTCATAACCTGACTTCCCCCACTCCCAGATCTTTCTGCATTGGCTCATTTTCCAGTCCTTCAGGCCATTGGATTTTTGTATTTTGTTCAAGTTAATAGTTGCTGTCTACAGGAGGTTTAGGTCTATTAGAAGCTTGTTGGCCATACTGCATTCCATATGATATTGATTCTTTGGTAATGGTTGAGATTTGCATTTTGGTTTAGAACATAGGCATTTTTGTTTTAATAAATGTTTTATGTGTAAATTAAAAGAATGTGTATTCTTTAATTGTGTACAGTGTTCTCTATATGTTCATTAGCTCAAATTGTTGCAATGTCCAAATCTTTCATATCCTCATTATTTTTGGCTTGCTTGATTTATTTAATTAGAGATATATTAAAAAATCTCATAACGTATTATGGTTTGACCTATTTCATAGGTCTATCAATTTTTGCTTTATATGTTATGAGGCAGTATTTTTTGTTGTATATAGGTCTAGGAGGCATATTCTTGGTGAATTATTCCCTTTATTATCATGTAATGGGCCATTTTTTATTCCTGGTAAAGCTTTTGGCCTTCTAGCTATTTTCATCTAATATTAATATTGCCAGTCAGATTTTATTTTGGCAATGTTTGCCCGATATTTCTTTTGCCTTAGTTTGATTTTCAGTTCCTTCTCTATCATGATGTTTTATACATGTGTCTTAAAAGTAATATGTATTTGAAATTTTAAAAATGTCTAATTTGAGAATATCTGTCTTTTCATTGGAAAGGTTAGTATTTTTATATTTATGGTGTTATTGATATAATTACATTTATTTCTACCATCTTATATTTTGTTTTCTGTTTACAATGCCATGATTTTTCTTTGCTTCTGTTTCTTTTTGTTGTTGTTGTTGTTTTTCTTTCTTTCTTTCTGTCGGTCTTACCAGCTTTTCTTTATTCCCCCTTCTTTCTTCCACTGTTGTGGAAGTTTTATAACCTGTTCAATTTTGTTGTTGTTGTTAGCTTAACATTAAAAAAAAAATTTGTATTAAGGAAGTCTAAAAATATCAAGTATCTTTCATTCATAATACAAGAGCCTTCAAATGCTTTAACTTTCATTTCCTTGTTATTTTTGTCTATTTAATTATATTTTGTCCCTCCTATTTAATCATCATTATATATTTTTATAGTTAGAATTATTTAGATTTATTTATATATTTACCAGCTTATTTGCTCAGTATTATTTCTTGCACCCTACTTCTCTGTGTTTAATTCCCTTTTTAAAGAACATTTTAAATCAGGGTTTGTGAGTGATTAAATTATTATCTTTGCTTTCCCGAAACTGTCTTTATTCCATCTGTACTCTTAATGACAGTTTAGGTGAATATAGAATTCTAGGTTGAGTCTTATCTTTTCTCAGTACTTTGAAGATATTATTTCACTGTCCTCTGACTTCTGTTTTTGCTACAAAAGGTCTTCTATCCATTTGATTTTAGATTCTACGTAAATCATCTATCTTTTCTCTCTTCAGGTTTAAAAAATGTTATCTTTATGTTTTATAGTATATGGATGGCGGATTTGCCATATTTATCCCAGTTGGGACTCAGTATGATTTTTGGATGTAAGTATTCATGCCGTCTGTCAATTCTGAAAAAGGCCCAGCCTCCTTCTCCCTGCGGAGTGTCTCTTTCCCATTGTTTGCTTGTTCCTCTCCTGGAACTCCTAGTCAATAGATGTGGACCTTCCTGTTGTTTCCTCCATGTTTTGTAATGTCTTTTTATGTTTTTGGTCTCTTCAGCTCTATGTTCTGTATTCTGGATAATTTCTTCTCATTGGTCTCCCGGTTCACCAGATTTCTGATATACTAGATCTAATCTCCATTTAATCTGTTTCCTGAGTTTTTTTTTTTTTTTTTTTGTGAGGAGATCAGCCCTGAGCTAACATCCGCCAATTCTCCTCTTTTTTTGCTGAGGAAGACGGCCCTGGGCTAACATCTGTGCCTGTCTTCCTCCACTTTATATGGGACGCCGCCACAGCATGGCTTACCAAGCAGTGCGTCGGTGCGCGCCCGGGATCCGAACCAGCGAACCCCGGGCCGCCGCAGCGGAGCGCGCGCACTTAACCGCTTGCGCCACCGGGCCGGCCCCTGTTTCCTGAGTTTTTAATTTTAGTGATTATAATGTATACTTCTAGAAGTTATATTTGATTCTTTGCCAAATCTGTCTGTCCCTTTTATAGTGTCCTGTTCTTTTATTATGATTTTACCTTTCCTTTATCACTTTGCATATTTTTCACATAATTATTCGAAGTCTTTTTTAAATTATTCCACCTTCTGAATTTCTTGGGGTGCTGATCTCCCTGTTTGTCGTGTCTGCTCATTCTCTCCTATACTGAACCGTTTTCGGGTGTGGTTTGTCATTTTGTACTATGAGCTCAATTTAGGCTGATGTGTCCCCCTCGCCTCACCCCACTGCCCCATCCTCTTTGGAATTGCTGTGTTCTGGGTTATGGAAAGTCTTTATCAAGTAATTTCACATGTGCTTTTGTCAGAAGCCCTAGGACTTTTTCACAAGTCCTAACGTGAGTTCTGCTTTATGTTTTTCTTTAGGAAATTTATACCACAAGAGTGATATGTATTTGTGTGTGTGACACAGGCTGGGAGAGCTGCACTGGAGACTGTCCTCCATTCCATTCAGAGCTGTGAACAGAGACAAACTTCCCTGCACTTCCCTGTGCCTGTGGGTGGGGTTGCCCAGCCACTCCAGGGTCCTGGCCAGATCTCTTATCTCCAAATGGCAGTGTAACACTGGCCCTTTACTCATTAGACCAGTATTTTGATCTAATATCTGCTTGATTGTTGAGGCCTCAGATTACTAGTTTACTGTTTCAGGTATGGAATTTATCGTTGTGTCTGTGCCATCCTTGATGACAGGGACCTTCCAGAGGGGCTGTTTCCTGTGCCCAGCTCAGTGGTCCTGCTCAACCCCTGGGCACTGCAAGCGTGAGGTGCCTCCCTACTGCTCGGAGAACCCAGCCACGACCTCCCAGGCTGGAGGAGTCCCCCTCTCGGCTCTTGCTGCTTCAGTCCCTGCCCCTCATCTCAAGGACATCCCTTCCCCTAATGTTGTTCTTTTAGAGAGCTCAGAAACTACAGCCATGGATCATGGCTGTGCCCAGACAACTTCTTTGGGCCCTGCAAATTGCCCACCGCAAAGGAGCACAAAGGCTACCTTATCACAATAACATAAGAAAAAAACACATTAATACCTCAGTACATCAACACACTGAAGTCCCTCACTGCTTCTTTCACTGACCTCAAGTACAAGCACTATCTTCTTTGTCAGTGTTGTCTGAGGAAAATACTCAATGATTTAAACATTCTGTGGAACTTGAGTTTGTTCCTGCAGGCCATGGGGGCAGCTGTCATGCTCCTGGCAAAGTGTTTCTTGGCTGCCCTCTGGCATTTCTGATATGTGCCCACCACCTTAACTGGAGGGATCTAGATAGTAGCTCTTGGCTGAGCAAGGATCTGTGCTGGAGGACTAGAGGATCAGACAGACCTCCCACCCCTGTGAGGCTGGGAACTCACCCACATCTTGTGGCTGCCTGGTGCTCATGGGGGGCACTTCTGAGATCACCAGATAAGTGTTTCTTGGACTTCAGTCTTCCTAGAAAAGCCCATGGGGCACCTTTTGCTTTGTGGGTTTTCAGTAATAATCATTTCTGCATTTGCTGTTGTCTTCCAGGCTTAATTTTCACAATCTTTGAGGGGACTCTCTGATCCTGCCAGTTGCTTTGTTTGAGCCATGTGTTTATCTAAGTCCTTTTGATCCCATTTTTATTTCATTTTAAGACAAACAACTGAGGAAATCTTTTGGATTTTCTTTTGGCGTGTTGTTTGGGTAGGCAGAGGATGCTTATTAATTATCCTTTGGGAAGAATAAAATTAAAACCCAATAGTATCACCCTATAAAATCATTATTATTGTTATTGTTATTATTATTGCCATTATTATTCCCTGAGGCAAGATGACTGTGGATTTGGAGCCTGTAAGATGCTTTAAAATGGACACTGCCTGCTGCCTGCCTATGTGGCATGGGCGTGAACATGTCCCTGTTCACTGTTCATTGGGACGGGGCCTTGGCAGCATTGGGCAGGGTCTGACACTGCTGCCCAGCGTGCAGAGGGGCTTAAAGTCAGACAGTTTCTCTTATTCCTATGTTTCCTCATCCATAAAAGAGAGTTAATACTTTTCTTAATATTTTTACTTCACCAGGTTGCTGGGAGTTAAGTGAGCTAATGCAAACGGGTTTTCATTAAGTAGCAAGTATTATTAAAGCATAGGTTCACAGAGTGGGTTCCCCAAAAGCTAAGCCTGAGATAAGGATTTAGGTTCAGTTGGTTAGTTTGGGGGAGGGAGGGATCCCAGGAAGGAGGAGAGAGAGACAGGGAAAAGGAAAATCCAATGGAATCCAGTGGAAAACCCAGTGGAAGGTGAGTGTGTGCCAAGGTTGTTGCTATGGGCAACAGGGGCTTGGTTCCTATAACAGGAACTCAGAGAAGTGCATGGAAACTTCCAGAGCTGTCTCATAGATGCGGATGGTGTGGCGCTGGAGTGTTATCCAGTAGCTCTCATCTCCCAAATTTCTGGGCTGCTCTTGTGTAGGCTGAGTGAGCTTTTAGGTGTAAGAACCTGCAAAAAACGGAAGGGCAGCGTCGTATGCCTGAGGAGGGGCCCTGTCGGCGTGAGCTGCCCACCACAGCATTAGCAGAAGTCAGGGTGATGCGGGGTACTGCAGGGAGGGCTACCAAAAGAGGATCCTGCAGGTGTCCTAGCTGGGAGGCAGCGTGTAGTGGTAAGAGCCTGCCCCTAACCATCTAAAAACGTTAACAGTTTAAGAAAGCTTGTTACCTTCTAAAATTTCCTGTATGTTCAGTTAAAAAAAATTCTTTCTGCATGAACAGTCAGTTGATCTATGCTGTATTTGTCCCTTCCCTCTTCCATCCTTCCTTTAAAAAATTTAGTCCTACGCAAAAGTAGCTCTGAGATCTCCAAAGGAGTGGACAGAGCATTGCAGATGTGGGCCTCCTGGAGGCTTGGTGAGGGCCATCTGGAAAAGAACTCCGTCTTGCCTGGGGGGACCCACCTGTGCTCTTGTGGTTCCCTCTGGAGGCTCTGCTTTCTGGGCTGATCCCTGGAGAATCAAGAAAAATGGATAAGCCAGGCCTGGGAGCAGCGTTTGAATGAATCTTTATGTAAACATTAACTATATTCTGTATGCTTTTAAGCTTTCAGTAACTTTGTGTATGTGTATTTTCTCTAACTTGGCTTTAGTATATTTTATTTTTAGGTCTTTATACTTAAACTTGTAATATGCCCTTTTATCGAAGGCAGTAATTTAATCACTGGGCCAATGTTTATTTGATGCTGACTGTGCCAGGCCCAGTCCCAGGCACTGGGCATCCTGCAGTGAGCAAGAGACAGTAGTCCCTGCCCTCACAGAGCCACATTGCAGTGGGCGATTGCTGACAGTTGGATTGAAAGCTGATTACCAGTCTTGTTCTGGATGTGCTCTAGGGAAGAGCAATCCCAATCCTCTAATCACCCCTTCTTGCTGTGCCGACTTAGTGGGAGCCTGGGGTGAAAGGACTTGTTGATTCTCAGTGGTGTTTGCTGGGCAAGGTGGAAGGAGAGAAGAAAGAGAGTGAGAACCAAGCCACCAGATTGACAGCTGTGACTCTGCAACCTGAAGCAGGGGTGTCCGAGTAGGGATGGGGGTGTTCCGAGTGGCACACTCGTGGATGGGAGTCTTGCTTCCCACACTGTGCGCCCACCTGCTGGCCTCCAGTACGGCCTTCCTAGCATCCTTGTGCAGTTCTCTGCTTTCCCTTTCTTCTGGGACCAGATGGGCGCAGTGGGACTGAAGTGTGCCCCTCAGAACCCGACCCTCGTTCATGCCATCAGAGCGTTTTTCCAGCACTCAGAGGCATTGCCGACAGGGACTCCTCACTCCTTGTGCTCTCCCGGCACGGTCTGTGTCCCTTCCTCCCTGCCTCCAAATGCCACTGCTCTCCAAGGTGCACTCGTGGTTGCTGCTGCTCTCTTCTCGCTGCCTTGAGGTCCTTATGTGGCTCTACCCTGGGGCAGCCCCCCTCGCTCTCTCCAGTCTCTGCCTTGAGCCCCTCATCTCCCTGTAATCTGGCTACACATCTCCAGTGGCTGGCTGGAGGCACCGCCTGCTCTCTATAACTTGGTGTTTCCGAACCAAATCATTGTCTGATGATGCCCGCCTCTACTGACCTAATACCCAGTTCTGGCCCATTTTTTTCCAGTCACCCAGACTCAAAATTAACTATTTTCTCTCTTATCCTTGTCCCCTTTACTCGTGTTCCCTTATACTTCTTATTGGTTTCTTATTTTGGTATAGTTGCAAAGAGCTTTGGTATACCCGTTACCTGAATTCACCAATTGTTAACATTTTCCCCTAATTACTCTATAGTTTCCTTTTTCTCTCTCTCTTCCCCTCTTTCTTCCTCGAGTTCCTTTTCCTTTCCTCCCTCTCTTCCTCCCCAGCTCCCTTCCAACCTCCCCCAGCCGTCTCCCCCTACATATATATTTTTTTCTGAACTACCTGAGAGTGATTTGCAGGCATTGTATCCCTTTATCTATAAATACCGGAATTTATATTTCCTAAAAACTCTTACCATTGTATAGTTATCAAACTTAGAATATGAAACATTGACACAATACTGTTATCTGATATACCATTCGAGTTTAAATTTTGCCAGTAGTTCCTATAATGTCTTTTATGGCATTCTTTTCTTGGTCCAGAATCCAATCTAGAATCACACGTTGCATGAAGTTGTCGTGTCTCCTTAGTCTCCTCCAGTCTGGGCCAGTTACTTAGTGTTTGTCTTTCCTTATCTTCACATTTCTTCAAAAATACAGGTACAGTCTAGTGATTTTGTAGGATGTCTCTAAATTTGGTTTTGGGTTATGCATTTTTGACGGGACTACCACAGAAGTGATGTTGGGTTCTTCTTAGTGCATCTTATCAGAAGGCATATGCTGTCACTTTGTCCCATTATTGGGAATGTCACCTTTTATTACTTGGTTCACGTTGTGTTTCTAGGTTAATCTATTGTAAAGTTAGCTTTCCATATGTAATTAGCAAGTAACTTGTGGGATATTTTGAGACTATGTAAATATCCTGGTCTTCATCAAACTTTCACTCCTTGGTTTTAGCATCTCTTGGTTCTTGGCAGACTCAGTTATTACTGTGATGATTTCAAAATGGTGCTTTTCTAACTCTTTTATTTCCTCCACATTTCTTTTGTTTTTGCTGAGGATGATTCGCCCTGAGCTAACATCCTTTGGCAATCTTCCTCCTTTTTTGCTTAAGGAAGATTAGCCCTGAGCTAACACCTGTGCCAGTCTTCCTCTATTTTGTATGTGGGATGCCGCCACAGCATGGCTGACGTGTAGAGTAGGTTCGCACCTGGAATCCGAACCCATGAATCTGAGCTGCCAAAGCAGAGCGCACAGAACTTGCACCACTCGGCCACGGGGTTGACCCCCTCCTCCACATTTTTGATTGGCATTCTCCTGCAAGGAGAGCTTCCCCTTCCCTCCCATTTATTTATTTATATCTGTGTGGACTTGTAGATTCTTATTTTACTCCATGGATACTCATTTATTTACTTATTTCTTTTGGTGCTCAAATGGTCTCGGATTTGGCCATCGTGAGTATAATTTTTAAAATCAGACATGAGTATTGGATTTTCTACAGGCTTCTGCAGCGTCGTGGAGACATGCCTATGACTGTTTTCCTTAGATGTATTAATATGGTATATTATGTAAATAGATTTCCTAATATTATAGCAACCTTGAATTCCTGGTTTAAATCTCACTTGTAGTGTATTATTTCCTTACAGTGATATTGCGTTCTATTTTGCTAAAGTTTTATTTAGGCTTTTTGCATCCATAGTCATACATGATGTTGCTCTATAATTTTTTTTGTGTGTGTGTGCTGTCACTCTCAGTTTAGGTATCAAAGTTATACTAGCTTTTAAAAAAGTGTGGAAGCTTTCCTTTGTTTTCAGTGCTCTGGAACAATTTATGAATCATTGAGGCTGCCTGGTCTGTGAAGGTTTGTAGAATCCCCTGTGGAACCATCTCAGCCTGGTGCTTTTTGTGGCTGTAGTTCCTTCATCACTTTCTCTGTTTCTTCTATAAAAATTGGCCTGTTGAAGTTTTGTATTACTAATGGGATCAGTTTTGGTAAATTGTATTTTCCTAGCAAATTTCGTTTAGCTTTTCTAATTTAAGCACATAGAGGTCCCCCTTACTTGATCTATTAAATAATTATTATTTACTATGGTTCAAACTAGATTACAAGTTCCTAGATCACAGGGCTTTTGGTGTATTAAAGATATACTTTGGCTTATGGAACTGTATGGAATGACCTTTTTGTGTCTATCTTTTCACTGCTTTTGAAAATCCATGTTGTTTTTGGAGGCCCATCTTTGATGTCACCTATTCCAGGAAGTCCACCCTGATTGCCTCACTTAGTTTTCTGGAATCCTGAGGTACTTTGTCTACATTCTCAAGATCACACTTATCTCTATCTGCTGTTTGTTGTCTTGGTTGTGTCTGAGGCACTCTGGCTGGAAGGCAAGACTCATGTATTACTGTCCTATTGCCACTGTAACAAATTACCACAAACTTAGTGGCTTAAAACCACAGAAATGTATTATCTTACAGTTCTGGGAGTCAGAGTCTGAAATTAGTTTCACTCGGCTAAAGTCAAGATGTCAGCAGGCCTTCATTCCTTCTGGAGGCTCTAGGGAAGAATCCATTTCCTTGCCTTTTCCAGCTTCTGGAGGCTGCATGTATTCCTTGGCTCTCAGCCCCTTCCTCCACCTTCAAAGCCAGCAATGGGCGATGGAGTCTTTTCTCATGCTGCATCGCTCTGACAGTTCTCTTTGTAGTCAGACGTCTGTCTGCCTCCCTCATATAAGAACACGTGATTGCATCAGACCCACCTGGATGATCCAGATACTCTCCCCATCTCAAGGCCCTTAACTTCATCACACCTGCAAGGCCTCTTCTACCACATAAGTTTTAACATATTAACATGTTCAGGGGATTAGGAATGGACCTCTTTGGGGGTCCATTACTCAGCCTACCACCTTCATAAATATATTACCAATGATTTCATAATATTACTCATATTTCATAAAAATGTTTCTCCCGTAAGTCTAAGGAGTGCAATCATAGTTACTTTTAATAATTCTTTTTTTTTTTCCTTTTTCACTTATCTTCCGGACATGTTCTCTGTGAGAACACAGAAAATCACTCCAGAGCAAGCACTTTAGACCTCTTCTTGAATATTCCCATTACTTGATTGAGAAAGAAGATCTAAAACTCAAGCATTGAGACAAAAAAGAAAAGGATACTGTGATATTGTGTGTGTGTGTCTGAAGCCTTTTTCCCACATGCAGTTCCACCACGCAGAGGGATTGGAAGAGGAGTGGTGTTGTCTTTTCCCAGTTCTCTCCTGTACTCTTATGCAACACGTACCCGCCCTGCTTTGGTAAGTCAAAGCAGTGAAGGCCTCCAGCTTAAATAGGAAAATCTGCCTCGAGCTGCAGACGGATCAAGAATGCATAGTTTATTATTTAAAGTACACGCTGGCTGGGGCTGTCCAGGTGGCTCAAGGAAGCTCCTGGCAGCCGGTCCAACCCTGAGGCTGGAGGAGGGATTGTGGCCCCCAGAAGGCGCAGGCCAGGCGGCTGA
This sequence comes from Diceros bicornis minor, assembly GCF_020826845.1. Lineage (NCBI taxonomy): Eukaryota > Metazoa > Chordata > Mammalia > Perissodactyla > Rhinocerotidae > Diceros > Diceros bicornis. The sequence continues at coordinate 81,241,911 of NC_080744.1, forward strand.
GTGAGCACACTGCCGGAGCTGCTGACTTGGTGTTCCAGGGGCGGTGGGGGTGGAGGGCGCCGCCCCTGCCAACTCCCGCAGAAGTGTCTGATTTTTGAATCAGCAGCGTTCATATTCCCTCCAAGGGAGAGAGCTGGAGAGAATGTGTGACTGAGCTAAGGAGCACGCCCGGCTTCCCTCCCAGCAGGAGGACTCGGGCCAGGAAGTCCGACACAGAGAAAGGGAAGGGGAACAGACACTCTGTTGGGAGTGACTGTTTGGTCTTTTTAAGAAACGACTTTAAGGTTGCATTTTTTTTCCCCCTCTGCAGAAAGGTCTAGCCTTTTCGGTACACTAATTTCTCATGGAAAAGCCCAGCAAAAAAAAAAAGTCTCATCAGGACATCTGCTGCCCAGTTTTCTTGGGTGTTTTCCAGCCACGAATGCACTGGGTTCATTTTGCACAGCCTTCTTGCAAAGCAACGGGCAATTTCTTGTGCACGACCAGACAGGGAATTCGCTCGCTGGAACTGGTATGGGGTTGCATAAACTGCCTTCGGGCTGAGGGAGCTTGTACCTTTCTCAATCCATTAGCAAGTCATACATCAAACTCCCTGTCACTGGGTTTGGACAGAGCTGGACAGTGAACCGTAGGGGAAAAGCCCAATAAAGCTGAGAGTGTTCCCGCCCAGTTGAGCAGAAAATATCGGGCGTCATTGGTGGTCGACTGATGGTGGTGTGGATGGAGCCTGGACCAGCTGCAAAGGGCCAAAGCCCCCAGGCGAGGCCTAGCCCACATCTGCCATGGGTGTTGACACCACACCCTGTGCTCAGGGCCGCCCAGGGCTTTGGAGAGGGGAGAAGAGGCTTTTCTTCTCTCCAAGGAGACAACTTCTATTTAGAGACAGAGTTTGGAGGCCAGGGTCCCATGGATCCCTTAGGGAGTCCATGCTGGGCCTTCTGGGCCCTCGCAAAGGGAATGAGCGTTCTTTATGTCAACCTTTAAGGAAGGACAACTTTCTCCTGTTACCCCTCACTGCCGAGGGCAGCTGCTGCTTTTCTGACTCCCCATTTTGGGGAGCGCTGCTTTCCCTAGACCGTCTCTAACCTCCTGACCTTGACGTGGAGGGAGCCGCCTTTCCCTGTGTGGCCGACAGTCCACCCGGCGGGAGAGCTGAGCGTTTGAGTGTCAGGCCTGCTGCGTCCCGGAGGGTGTCATCTGAGTCGCATTTGGACTGTGGGTTCCCTTTCTGTGCAGCAGTTAACCATTGTGTTGGTGTGGAGTATTCAGAGCAGCCGAGGCCCTCAATTAATTTCTGTCAGGGGCCTTGTTGGCTTGTCTCTGAGTTTGAAAAACTGCCTTCTTCGGTATAAATATGTGTTTCCTGCCGGCGAGGGACGTCTTGGCTCTTCCAGTGATGTGAGCATCTATGCATCAAACCCGAAAGGGAAATGTTGTCCCTTGCCAGCAGGTTACCTGCCCCCAAATCCTCCTTGTCTCCTCTCCCTGACACGCTTCCTCAAACCTGCCCCTGGAAGGGTCTTTGGGTCCTGCATCTCCCATATGAGGATGGAGATTTTTTACTTGATCATCTGCAGACTCCGAGGAACAGCGTAGGTATTCTTTTCTCCCATCTCAAATGACGCACTACCTCATGGAGCACTGAGGAAGGCTGTTTGAGAGCCCATCTGAAGATGTTCCAAGTGTGTTTCCTCTCCCTCTGTGTTCACGTCATCCCGTGAGTTCCAGGCCCTCAGGGAATACTGTGGTGGGTGGCTGGGGAGCATGGAGAAAGAGCTCCAAGAAACAACTGAGCCACACAGACCCCAGCACCCCGCCCCGGGGTGGGGCTGAGGGCTCTGAGAGGATGGGGAGGAGGGTTTGGGAATGCTCGCTGGGGAATGAGGTTTGAGATGGTCCTTGAACGCTGCTGGACTTCAGTGGATTTTCAGGGCAGATCATTCTAGAGAAGGGGGACAGCTTGTGTTGTCTGTCCCTTTGTGCACTGTTGGCGTGCCTGGTGCCTTCTAGGGCTTGGAAATCTCATGCAGCCAGCGGGAATGGGTTTGGGAGTATGGAGAGGGCTCCATGGCAGCCAGGATAGCGAGTGCAGAGCCAGAGGCAGGCAGGCCTGAGCTTGAGACCTGGCTTAAAATGCGTGTGTGCCACGTGACCCCGAGCAGGCGCGTCTCCTCCTGAGATTGTTGCGGAGGCTCCGTCCTGGGGCTGACCACTGGCGTGGTCACTGGCAGAGGGCTGTGAGGCAGCAGTGGCAGAAGGGAGGTTCTGTCATGCAGCTTCCAGCCATGGTAGAACACGGGGATCATGTGATTAAGATCAGAGCTTTCTTTGGGACATCTGTGCTGTGAAAAATCAGTGTTCTCAAGCAAAATGCCTTGCTTCTAGGAGTGGCCAAATAATTGCTGGATTTGGGGACACGGGGACTTGAGAAGAAACAAGAACAGGGTTGATGGCCCTGAACCCAGTGCAGCTTCCTTGCCTCATCTGACCAGGGCACCGAGCATGTAAGGTGTGCGTCCAGGTAGATGAAACTTGTCACTCTTGTCCCTGCTTCCCAAGGATGGCCTTTCCTGCTGCGCCATCAGGCTCCCATGGGGATTGCACACTGGATTGTCCCGTGGAGAAAGGAAGTGTAGAGGGGGAGCCAGAGCAAAGTTAGCCAGCTAAGCCAGGGATTCTGTTTTCCTTTCTCATGACTTTTTTTTCATGAATCTAGCGCTGACAGTACAGACTTGTTGAAGATAGTCCACTTTCAACTGTATTAAAGAGTAGGTCCTTGGAGTTCTGATACACTAGTAACTACCTAAAAAGGGAAAGCTTTTAGCAATAGCAAAAAAAGAAGGAAACTGTTCAAGTTGCAGTAAGAATATAACTGTGGTTCACTTACCGCCAGTGTGAGTGATGTGGGCATTGTCTTCAGGAGGCCTGAGCCTTGGAGCAGCGTGTGAACGATGGTGTTTGGTCACTTGCTTTGCCTCTGGGGATTCTGAAATTTACAACTGTCATCTTCTGCTTTTTTCCTTCCAGTTGTCTGTGACAAGCAGCCTCTAGCAGCCTTTGTTCCAGACAACTGAACATCATTTCTGGCTGCCAGATAAAATAAAATGTTTTATAATAACTTTTTGACAAGGCTCTACTATAAAACATTTTGTGGGGTGTGTGCATGTGAATTGTCCGTGTATGTGGATTGTTCTCCTCTAGGGGTGTAATGCTTTTGGTAATGGATGTTGCTGCAAAGTTGTTTAAAAAGTGAAATTTTTGCAAAGTGAACCAAATCTTAAGTACATGAGCTTACCATTTTAAGGAAATCTGGAGTGAATCCTTCTGTAAAGGGGAGAAGTTTTTGGCAGGATATGTACCAGCTTCTCAGAATGTACTTGTTGGTCACTTCTGTATTTTTCATAAAAAAGCTTAATTGTTTTCCTAGATCAGATCTGTGATTGTTGGGCTCCCTTAGAGGGGCCCTGTTATATGTGGGCAAGACCATCTCCCAGCTGTGGCCATAGCAGGTGTGTCTGGCTGGGTACCAGGTTTAACCCGTAGCCTGGGAGGCAGCCCCGTGTGCAGAGGGTCCATGCGAGCTCACACTGGTGTGCTGTTCCATGGGACATGGAGGACATCAGCCACATACCTGGCACTGTGCCTGGCATATTACATCCGTTATCTCATTTTATCCTTCCTTAAGTGCTCAGCTGTTTTCGTCACTGTGAAGCTACATGCTTCCCATTACAGCTGAGTAAACATGAAGGAGTAATTAGGGACCACTGGCAGGAGGGAGCCCTACGTTGGTCAGGCCTCTCTCTATCTCAAACTAAACAAAAAAAGGAAAAAAAAAGGAATTTATTGGCTCATGTGAAAAGTCTGTCAGGTAATATGAGCTTCAGTCGTGGCTGGACCCAGGATTTCTTAGTAATGTGGCTGGGACTTCATTGCTTTCTCCTGCCATCTTGTGCCTCTGTTTCCCTCTATGTTGGCTTAATTCTCAGGCAGGTCTTTCCAGACAGTAGCAAAGGTGACCCCTGGCATCTGTAACCTATGTGGTCCTTAGTGCCTGGGAGCTCAGTCTCGTCAGACTTCAGAAAATGACTTGCATGGCCCTGTTTGGGTCACATGCCCATCCATGGACCAGTCGCTCTGAAGAGTGGAGTTCTCTATTCTGTCCACATAACATGGTCAGCATGCAGCAGAAGAGTGGCGCTGGTGATAGAAGCTTCATTGGTTTTGTGTGGTCCCAAATAGCAAAGAGACTTTCTATTGTCAGGATGGGACAAAGCTACAGATGCCCCCTAAGGTGGTGTGGATCATTTTGTCAATCTCTGCCTTTTTCTCCTGGACCAGACTCCTGGGATGGCCTTTACCCAGAGGTGGCCTTTGCCCAGGGTTGTCTGTAAAGTGCTGCTTAGTCTCTGACACTGTTCTCTCTTGGTTGTCTTCTCCATTCACTGGAGGGCAGTGGGGGAAAAAGTCATGTTCAAACTGGGACCTCTCCTTAGGTGAGAGGCCCTTCTAAGAGTGATGCTTTGGTCCTGTGTTCTTGTAGGAGGCCAGGGGCCATAAGTCCAGGTTGGCTCAGGTAATATAGGTATGTGCTTTGGGCTTTGGAAGCATAGCAGGGCATTTGAGTTTCTACCTCAGCATGGGATAAAACCAACAAATTATTGCATTTACCTCTGTATCAGTTACTATTGCTGTGTAACAAATTACCCCCAAGCTTAGTGGCTTGAAACTGCCATTTTAATATGCTCACAGACTCTATGGGTCAGGGATTCTGATAGGTCATAGAGGAGATAGCTTGTCTCTACTCTGCAGTGTGCAGGCCTCACCTGGGAAGACTTGAAGTCTGGGGGCTGGAGTGATCTGGAAGCTCCTTCACTCACATGTCTGGCACTGGGAGTGAACAACTTGAAGATAGAACTACCAACTGGAGCATCTATGCGTGGCCTCCATGGCTTGGCCACCTTGCATTACAGCAGTAGTCATACTTCTTACTTGGCAACTCAGGGCTCCAAAGTACAAGAGTTCCGGCAAACCTGGCAGAAGCTGTCCTGCCTTTTAGGCTCAGCCTCTGAAATCACAGAGCGTCACTTACACTAAACTCTATTGGTTGAAGCAGTCACAAGCCCACCCAGATTCAAGGGGAGGGGAGATAGACCACATCTCTCAATGTCAAAGAATTTAGAGGCCTTATTCAAAACCACTACAAATCTGTGGGTGGGTGATGCTGCTAATGTCAAGGGTCCCGTTCCATTGTGCAAGGGGTCAGAGACAACATGAGGAGAGGCTTACCTCCTTCTCTCTTCCAAAGGGAGGAGAGAACATGTTTGGTGTTCCTCTTTTCAACCCTGACTTCTTTAGAAACTGGGATCCATCATCTATTGGTAGTAGCCCTGGATCAGGCCTGTATATCACAAGTGCAGTGTAGTCACACCAAGTACAGCACTTAATCAGTTAACCAGTTGTAGCTTTATGAAGGTAAAATTAACATACACTAAACTGGACATATTTGAAATGGACAATTTGATGTTTTGATGTGTGAATGTACCAGTGAAGCCACCACTGCAATCAAGATAATGATCATTTCCATCATCCCCCAAAGTTTCCTTGTTTGATATATATGAAATCATGTAGTATGTACTCTTTTTTTTCTGGCTTCTTTCACTCATCGTAATTATTTTGAGATCCCTCCATGTTCTTGTGTGCATCAATAGTTTATTCCTTCTTATTGCTGAGTAGTATTCCACTGCATGGATAATCCACAGTTTGTTTATCTGTTCACCTATTGATCAACATTTGGGTTGTGTCTAGTTTTTGGCTATAACATAGCTACTATGAATAGTTGTGTACAAGTCTTTTTATGGATTTTTAAAAAACATTCTTGGATAAATATATAGTTGAGGAATGGCTAGATCATAAAGTAGGTGTGTAGTTACCTTCTTAAGTAACTACCAAACCGTGTTCCAAAGTAGTTGTGCCATGTTATATTCCCACCAGTGCTGCCTGAGAATTCCAGTTCCTCTGCATCTTTGCAACACTTGGGATAGTCAGTCTTGTTAGTTTCAGCTATTCTAATAGGTTTGTAGTGGTTCTCGTGTGATTTGAACATAGTGATCTGCTGCATAACAACATTTCGGTCAATGATGAACCACGTATATGATGGTAGTCCCATAAGATTAGTACCATATAGCCTGTGTGTGTAGTAGATTATACTATCTAGGGTTGTATAAGTACACGCTATGATGTTTGTACAAGGATGAAACCCCAATGACACATTTCTCAGAATGTATCCCCGTCGTCAAGTAATGCATGACTATATTTCTTTTTTGGCAATGTGTCTGCTTAAATATTTTTTTCTTATTATTGAGTTTTAGGACTTCTTTGTATATTCTGCATACAGGTCATTTATCAGATAAATGTTTTGCAAATATTTTTCTGAGTTCATATAGTTTTTTTTGCTTTTATTTTGGTAAATAGCTGTTTCTTTTTTGTTTGGTTGGTTTTATTATTTTATTGGGGCCATAATAGTTTATAACATTGTGAAATTTCAGTTGTACATTATTATTTGTCAGGCACCATATATATATGTGCCCCTTTACCCCTTATGCCCACCCTCAGCCCCTTCCCCTCTGGTAACCACTAATCTGTTATCTTTGTCCATCTTGCACATATGAGTGAAATCATGCAGTGGTTGTCTTTCTCTTAACATAATACCCTCAAGGTCCATCCATGTTGTTGCAAGTGGGATGATTTTGTCTTTTTTATGGCTGAGTAGTATTCCATTGTATATATATACACCACATCTTATTTATGCAGTCATCAGTCGATGAGCACTTGGGTTGCTTTCATGTCTTGGCCATTGTGAATAAGGCTGCAGTGAACACAGTGGTACATAGGTCTCTTTGAATTGTTGATTTCAAGTTCTTTGGATAAATACCCAGTAGTGGGATAGTTGGGTCATGTGATATTTCTATTTTTAATTTTTTGAGAAATCTCCATATGTTTTTCAGTGGCTGCACCAGTTTGCATTCCCACCAGCGGTGTATGAGGGTTCCCTTTTCTCCACAACCTCTTCAACATTTGTTATTTTTTGTCTTGGTGATTATAGCCATTCTCACAGGTGTAAGGTGATATCTCATTGTAGTCTTTATTTGCATTTTATTTGCATTTCCCTTATGATTAGGGAAAAGATGTTTAACATCTTTTCATGTGCCTGTTGGCCATCTGCGTATCTTCTTTGGAAAAATGTCTGTTCATATCCTCTGCCCATCTTTTGATCAGATTGTTTTTTTGTTTTTGTTAAGTTGTATGACTTCTTTATATATTTTGGAGATTAACCCCTTGTTGGATATATGATTTGCCAATATTTTCTCCCAGTTGGTAGATTGCCTTTTCATTTCGTTCCTGGTTTACTTTGCCTTGCAGAAGGTCTGAGGTAGTCCCATTTGTTAATTTTTTCTTTTGTTTCCCTTGCCTGAGTAGACGTTGGTATTCAAAAGATGCTTCTAAGACCCATGTCAAAGAGTGTACTGCTTGTATTTTCTTCTAGGAGTTTTATGATTTCATGTCTTACCTTCAGGTCTTTAATCCATTTTGAGTTAATTTTTGTGTATGGTGTAAGATAATGGTCTACTTTCGTTTCTTTTGCATGTGACTGTCCAGTTTTCCCAACACCATTTATTGAAGAGACTTCCCTTTCTCTGTTGTATGTTCTTGGCTCCTTTGTCAAAGGTTAGCTGTCTGTAGATATGTGGGTTTATTTCCGGGCTTTCAGTTCTGTTCCATTGACCTGTGTGTATGTTTTTGTACCAGTACCGTGGTGTTTTGATTACTATAGCTTTGCAGTATATTTTGAATCAGGGATTGTTTTGCCTTGAGCTTTGTTCTTTTTTCTCAGGATTGCTTTAGCTATTTAGGGTCTTTTGTTGTCCCATGTGAATTTTAGAATTCTTTCTTCTATTTCTGTGAAGAGTGTCATTGGGATTGCATCAAATCTTTAGATTGCTTTAGGTAGTATGGACATTTTAACTATGTTTATTCTTCCAGTCCGTGTGCATAGAATATCATTCCATTTCTTTATGTCGTCATTGATTTCTTTCAATAAAGTCTTATAGTTTTCATTGTATAGGTCTTTCACCTCTTTGCTTAAATTTTTTTTTTTTCTGAGGAAGACTGGCCCTGAGCTAACATCCGTGCCCCTCTTCCTCTACTTTATATGGGATGCTGCCACAGCATGGCTCGACAAGCACAGTGCGTCGGTGTGCGCCTGGGATCCAAACTGGCGAACCCTGGGCCGCCACTGTGGAGTGTGTGCACTTAACTGCTTGTGCCACTGGGCTGGCCCCTCCTTGCTTAAATTTATTCCTAGATATTTTATTCTTTTTGTTGCACTTGTAAATGGGATTGTATTCTTGAGTTCTCTTTCTGTTAGTTCGTTGTTGGAGTATAGAAATGCAATTGATTTTTGTAAGTTGATTTTGTACCCTGCAACGTGGCTGGAGTTGTTGATTGTTTCTAATAGTTTACTGATGGATTCTTTAGGGTTTTCTGTAATAGAATCATGTTGTCTGCAAACAGCGAGAGTTTCCTTCCCAATTTGGATACCTTTTATATCTTTTTCTTGCCTGATTGCTCTGGCCAAAACCTCCAATACTGTGTTGAATAAGAGTGGTGCGAGTGGGCACCCTTGTCTTGTTCCTGTTCTCAAAGGGATGGCTTTCAGTTTTTCCCCATTGAGTATGATGTTGGCTGTGGGTTTGTCATATGTGGCCTTTATTGTGTTGTGGTACTTTCCTTCTATCCCCATTTTGTTGAGAGGTTTTATTATAAATGGATGTTGGATATTGTCCAGTGCTTTCTCTGCATCTATTGAGATGATCATGTGGTTTTTATTTTTATTTTTTATTTTTTTTATGTTTTATTGTGAAATTTTTGTTGTAGTTATTATCAGTCACCATATAAGTGCATCCCTCCACCCCTTGTGCCCACCCCCCACACCCGTAGCCCCTGGTAACCACCAAACAGTTCTGTCTGTCTGTGTGTTGGTTTATCTTCCACATATGAGTGAAATCATGCACTGTTTGTCTTTCTCTTTCTGGCTTATTTCACTTAACATAATACCCTCCAGGTCCATCCATGTTGTTGCAAATGGGATGATTTTGTCTTTTTTTATGGCTGAGTAGTATTCCATGGTATATATATACCACTTCTTCTTTATCCAATCATCAGTCGAGGGACACTTGGGTTGCTTCCATGTCTTGGCTATAGTGAATAATGCTGCGATGAACATAGGGGTGCATAAGCTCCTTTGGATTGTTGATTTCAGGTTTGTTGGGTAGATACCCAGTACTGGGGTAGCTGGATCATAAGGTATTTCTATTTTTAATTTTTTGAGGAATCTCCATAGTGTTTTCCATAGAGGCTGTACCAGTTTGCATTCCCACTGGCAGTGGATTAGGGTTCCTGTTTCTCCACAGCCTCTCCAGCATTTGTTGCTTTTTGTCTTGGTGATTATAGCCATTCTAAGGGGTGTAAGGTGATATCTTAGTGTGGTTTTGATTTGCATTTCCCTGATGATTAGTGATGTTGAGCATCTTTTCATGTGCCTATTGGCCATCTGTATATCGTCTTTGGAGAAGTGTCTGTTCATATCCTCTGCCCATTTTTTGATCAGGTTGTTGTTTTTTTGTTTTTCAGTTGTGTGAGTTCTTTATATATTATGGAGATTAATCCCTTGTCAGATATATGTTTTGCGAATGTTTTTTCCCAGCTGGTGGGTTCCCTATTCATTTTGATCCTGGTTTCATTTGCCTTGTAGAAGCTCTTTAATCTGATGAAGTCCCACTTGTTTATTTTTTCTTTTGTTTCTCTTGTCTGAGTAGACATGGAATTCAAGAAGATCCTTTTATGGCTGATGGCGAGTAGTGTACGTCCTATATTTTCCTCCAGGAGTTTTATAGTTTCAGGTCTCACCTTCAGGTCTTTGATCCATTTTGAGTTAATTTTTGTGTATGGTGAAAGAAGATGGTCTACTTTCATTCTTTTGCAAGTGGCTGTCCAGTTTTCCCAGCACTATTTATTGAAGAGACTTTGCTTTCTCCACTGTATGTCCTTAGCGCCTTTGTCAAAGATTAGCTGCCCGTAGATGTGAGGTTTTATTTCTAGACTTTCAGTTCTGTTCCATTGATCTGTGTGTCTGTTTTTGTACCAGTACCATGCTGTTTTAATTACTATTGCTTTGTAGTATGTTTTGAAGTCAGGGATTGTGATGCCTCCAGCCTTGTTCTTCTTTTTCAGGATTGCTTTAGCTATACGGGGTCTTTTGTTGCCCCATATGAATGTTAGTATTCTTTGTTCTATTTCTGTGAAGAATGGCCTTGGGATTCTGATTGGGATTGCATTCAATCTGTAGATTGCTTTAGGTAGTGTGGACATTTTAACTATGTTATTCTTCCACTCCAAGTGTGTGGAATATTTTTCCATTTCTTCACGTCATCATTGATTTCACTCAATAAAGTCTTATAGTTTTCATTTTATAGGTCTTCCACTTCCTTGGTTAAATTTATTCCTAGATATTTTATTCTTTTTGTTGCAATTGTAAATGAGATCGTCTTCCTGAGTTCTCTTTCTGTTAGTTCATTGTTGATATATAGCAATGCAACTGATTTCTGTAAGTTGATTTTGTACCCTGCCACTTGGCTGTAGTTGTTAATTATTTATAATAGTTTTCCAGTGGATTCTTTTGGGTTTTATATATATAAGATCATGTCATCTGCAAACAGTGAGAGTTTCACTTCTTCGTTGCCTATTTGGATTCCTTTTATTCCTTTTTCTTGCCTAATTGCTCTGGCCAGAACCTCCAGTATTGTGTTGAATAAGAGTGGCGAGAGTGGGCACCCTTGTCTTGTCCCTGTTTTCAGAGGGATGGCTTTCAGTTTTTCCCCATTGAGTATGATGTTGGCTATGGGTTTGTCATATATAGTCTTTATTATGTTAAGGTACTTTCCTTCTCTATCCATTTTGTTGAGAATTTTTATCATAAATGGATGTTGGATCTTGTCAAAAGCCTTCTCTACATCTATTGAGATGATCATATGGTTTTCATTCCTCGTTTTGTTAATGTGGTGCATCACATCAATTGATTTGCAGATGTTGAACCATCCCTGTGTCCCTGGTATAAATCCAACTTGATCATGGTGTATGATCTTTTTAATGTGTTGCTGTATTCAGTTTGCTGATATTTTGTTGAGGATTTTTGCAGCTATGTTCATCAGGGATATTGGTCTGTAGTTTTCCTTCTTAGTATTGTCTTTGCCTGGCTTTGGTATCAGGCAGGCTTTGGTATCAGGCCTCATAGAATGTGTTGGGAAGTGTTCCATCTTCCTCTATTTTTTGGAATAGTTTGAGAAGGATAGGTATTAAGTCTTCTTTGAATGTTGGATAAAATTCTCCAGAGAAGCCATCTGGTCCTGGACTTTTATTTTTTGGCAGGTTTTTGATTACTGTTTCAATCTCTTTACTTGTGATTGGTCTATTCAGGTTCTCTATTTCTTCTTGATTCAGTTTTGGGAGGTTGTATGAGTCTAGGAATTGATCCATTTCTTCTAGATTGTACAATTTGTTGGCATATAGTTTTTCATAGTATTCTCTTATAATCTTTTGTATTTCTGTGGTATCTGTTGTAATTTCTCCTTTTTCATTTCTAATTTTATTTGTTTGAGCCTTCTCTCTTTTTTTCCTGGTGAGTTTGGCTAAGGGTTTGTCAATTTTGAACCAGCTCTTTGTTTCATTGATCCTTTCTACTGTTTTTTTTAATTTCAATTTCATTTATTTCTGCTCTGATTTTTATTATTTCCCTCCTTCTGCTGACTTTGGCTTTCTTTTTTCTTCTTTTTGTAATTCTGTTAGGTGTAGTTTGAGGTTTGGTCTGCTTTTTCTATTTCTGTTAGGTGCTGTTTAAGATTGCTTATTTGGGCTTTTCCTTGTTTGTTAAGGTGGGCCTGCATTGCTATGAGTTTCCCTCTCAGGACCGCTTGTGCTGCATCCCTTATGAGTTCGTAAGGTGTATTTTCATTTTCATTTGTCTCCAGATATGCTTTGATTTCTCCTTTAATTTCATCAATGATCCATTGGTTGTTTAGTAGCATCTTGTTGAGTTGCCACAGCTTTGTCACTTTCCCGGTTTTTTCCGTATAGTTGATTTCTAACTTCATGTCGTTATGGTCTGAAAAGATGCTCGTTATGATTTCAGTCGTCTTAATTTATATAAGCATGCCTTGTTTCCCAATATATGGTCTATTCTTGAGAATGTTCCAGGCACGCTTGAGAAGAATGTGTAATCTGCTCTGTTTGGATGAGTGCTCTGTATATGTCTATTAAGTACATCTCGTCTAGTTTTTCATTTAGGTCCATTATTTCCTTATTTATTTTCTGTCTGGATGATCTGTCCATTGATGAGAGTGGGTTGTTAAGATCCCCTACTATTATTGTGTTGTTAATATCTCCTTTTAGGTTTGTTAATAGTTGCTTTATGTACCTTGCTGCTCCTATATTGGATGCATATATATTTAAGAGTGATATGTCTTCTTAGGGGAGTATCCTTTTTATCATTATATATTGCCCCTCTTTGTCTCTCATTACCTGTTTTATCTTAAAGTCAGCTTTGTCTGATGTAAGTATGGCAACACCTGCTTTCTCTTGTTTGCCATTAGCTTGGAGTATTGTCTTCCATCCTTTCACTCTGAGCCTCTGTTTGTCTTTAGAGCTGAGATGTGTTTCCTGGAGGCAGCATATTGTTGGCTCTTGTTTTTTAATCCATCCCACCACTCTGTGTCTTTTGATTGGAGAGTTCAGTCCATTTACATTTAGGGTAATTATTGATATATAGGGGCTTGTTGTTATTTTATCGCTCTTTTTCCAGTTGTTTTGCATTTCTTTTGTTTCTCGTCTTGTGTGTTTTGGACTACCAATTTAGTTTGGTAGTTCTGTATGGGGGTTCTCTTAGTTTTCTCTTTCTTTATCATGTGTGATTCTTTTCTGATTATTTGGTTAGTGGTTACCATGAGGTTTGTATAAAAAAATTTCATGGATGTGATAGTCCATTTTTTGATGGCCTCTTATTCCCTTAGGCTAAGTCAATTCGATCCCTTTCCTCTTCCCCTTCTATGTTGTTGTTATCACATCTTATTCCTTCTTGTGTTGTGAGTTCGTGTTTAACATGATGAGGTTATATTTATGCTTGGTGCTTACCTTCCCTTGATCTTTGGTTTTATAATTAAGTGTTTGGTAATCTATTTTGATAGAGGACTGCAATTTTTCTGGTTTTGTCGACCTGTTTTCCTCCTTGTTCAAAACTTTGAATCCTCTTTCTCTTTTTTTCCTCAGGGATGAGGGCCTTCTTGAGTACGTCTTGTAGTGGGGGTCTTGTGGCAATGAACTCCCTTAGCTTTTGTTTATCTGGGATACTTATTATTTCTCCATCATATCTGAAGGATATTTTTGCTGTATAGAGTATTCTTGGCTGAAAGTTTTTGTCCTTCAGAATTTTGAATATATCATTCCACTCTCTCCTAGCCTGCTAAGTTTCTGTCGAGAAATTGCCTGACAGCCTGATAGGAAATCCTTTGTATGTTATTTTCTTATGTCCGGCTGCCCTTAATATTTTTTCTTTGTCATTGACTTTTGCCAGCTGTACTACTGTATGCCTTGGAGAGGGTCTTTTCATGTTGATATATTTAGGAGATCTATTTATTTCATTCACTGGTATTTCCACATCCTTCCTCAGGTTTGTGAAGTTCTCAGATATTATTTCTTTGAACAATTTCTCTGCTCCTTTTTCCCCTCTCTTCTCCCTCTGGAATACCTATAATCCTTATGTTGGATTTCCTAATTGAGTCGGATATTTCTCGGAGAGTTTCTTCATTTCTTTTTAGTCTTAGTTCTCTTTCCTCCTCCATCTGGAGCATTTCTGCATTGCTGCCCTCATATTATTGCTAATCCTCCATATTATCAGCTCTGATGCTTAAGGCTTCCAGATTTGTCTTTATCTCCTCTATTGTGTTTTTCATCTCTAAGATTTCTGACTGACTTTTTTTATAGTTTCAATCTCTTTTGTGAAGAAACTCCTGATTTCATTGAATTGTCTGTCTGTTTTCTTGTATTTCATTAAGCTTTTTTATGATGACTATTTTTGAATTCTCTGTTGTTAAGGTTATACATTTCTGTGCTTTCCGGGTTGCCTTCTGGGTGCTTGTCATTCTCCTTTTGGTCTGGAGATTTAATATATTTTTGCATGGTGCCTGTCAGTGTTGGCTTACTTTTCCACATAGTGAAAATATGTGGTCGCAGTTTCCTCTTGCTGCTGCTGGGTGGGGGTCAAGGTCTGTATATTTTGGCCTGCCTCAATCTGCGGGCACTCTCCTTGGCCCCTGGCTGATCTTAGGCGTGGCTGAGTGGAGGCTGCTGGGGGGGAAGCGTGGGAAGAGCTGACACTGGAGCGCAGCTAGGCAGAAGCAGCTGAGGCTCAGGTGCGGGTGGGTTGAAGCAGCTGCAGCTGAAGTGCCGCTGGGCTAAAGAAGCAGGAGCTGGAGCACCACTGGGCCGAAGAAGGAAGAGCTGGAGTGCTGCTGGGCCAAAGAAGATGGAACTGGTGTGCACTGGGCCAAAGAAGCTGGAACTGGAGTGCACTGGGCCAAAGAAGCTGGAACTGGAGTGCGCTGAGCCGAAGGAGGAGGAGCTGGAGTGCCGCTGGGCCTAAGAAGCTGGAACTGGAGTGCAGTGGGCTGAAGTTGCTGGCACCAAGTCAGCTGGAGCCTGAGCACAGGCCAACCCGAAGCAGCTGGAGCCAGGGGGACGGGGGGGTGGTCAAGCTGAAGGAGCTGGGGGTTGGGCACGGTCCAGCTGAAGGAGCTAGGGCTGTGGCACGGTGAAGCCGGGGAAGCTGGGGCTGTGGCTTGGTCCTGCTGGAGCAGCTGGGGCTGTGGCATGGTGGAGTCTGAGCTGCCGCTGCCTCTGGTGTGGGGGCGCAGGCTCACCCTGCTGCTGGTCGGGCCTGGGCACGTGGGGGGCTGCTGCCTCGGGACAGGGCTGAGCTGAAGCGCCACTGTGCTGAGGCGCCAGTTGGGTGGGCTGGTGGGGCGGGGCGCTTACTTTCACCTCCCCGGTCTCAGAGGTTTTTCACCTCGCTGCTGCTCTTTGCTCTCCTGAGGGACTAGCTTGTTGAAACTACCCTCGCAACAGTTCTGCTCCCTCTGTAGGGGGATCCCCTTGGGCTGTGAGGAGTCATGGAGAGTGCTGTTTTTCATGTAGCGAGCCGCCCCTCCCCCTACTCTGAGAGCCATGTGGTCTCAGTCTCTGGGTCGCAGTCCTTGGGGAAGGAAGGGAGCTCCTCTTACCTCCTTCCACTTACTCTGGGGATTCCGGCACCTCAGTCCTCAGGTGTACGGCTGCATGGGTGCCTCACGTCCCGTGTTGTGTGAAGAGCTTCTGTTGGAATATGAATGTCCTTTTTGTTGTGTCTTAGAGGGGGAGAGTTTAATGGGGGAAGCTCACTCTGCCATGCTGCTCTCATGTGATTTTTATTCCTCATTTTGTTAATGTGGTGATTCACATTGATTGATCTGCAGATGTTGAACGACTGCTGCGTCCAGGGAATAAATATCACTTGATCATGGTATATCGTTCTTTTAATGTATTGCTGTATTTGGTTTGCCAATATTTTGTTGAGGATTTTTGCATCTATGTTCATCAGCAATATTGGCCTGTAATTTCCCTTCTTTGTGTTGTCCTTGCCTGGCTTTGGGATCAGGGTGATGTTGGCCTTGTAGAGTGAGTTAGGAAGTGTTCTGTCTTCCTCAATTTTTTGAAATAGTTTGAGAAGGATAGGTATTAAATCTTCTTTGAATGTTTGGTATAATTCTCCAGAGAGGCCGTCTGGTCCTGGACTTTTGCTTTCTGGGAGGTTTTTGATTACTGTCTCAATCTCTTTACTTGCGATTGGTCTATTCAGATTCTGTATTTCTTCTTGATTCAGTTTTGGTAGGTTGTACAAGCCTAAGAATTTATCCATTTCTTTTAGGTTACCAATTTGTGTACCTGGAGCTTTTCATAGTATTCTCTTATAATCCGTTGTATTTCTGTAGTATCCATTGTAATTTCTCCTCTTTTTCATTTCTAATATCATTATTTGAGCCTTCTCTCTTATTTTCTTGGCAAGTCTGGCTAAGTGTTTGCCAGTTTGGTTTATCTTCTCGAAGAACCAGCTCTTAGATTCATTGATCTTTTGTACTGTTATTTTTTAGTCTCTATTTCATTTATTTCTGCTCTAGTTTTTGTTATTTCCCTCCTTTTGCTGACTTTGGGCTTTGTTCCTTTTCTAGTTCTGTTAGTTTCAGTTTAAGATTGCTTATTTGAGATTTTTCCTGTTTGTTGACGTGGGCCTGTATTGCTGTGAATTTCCCTGTTAGGACCACTTTTGCTGCATCCCTTAAGAGTTAGTATGGTGTATGTTCATTTTCATTTGTCTCCAGATATTTTTTGATTTCTTCTTTAATTACTTCCTTAATCCTGTGATTGTTCAGTAGCATGTTGTTTAGTCTCCACATATTTGTGACTTTCCCAGCTTTTTTCTTGTAGTTCGTTTTTAGTTTCATAGCATTATGGTCAGAAAAGATGCTTGAGATGATTTCAATCTTCTAAAATTTATTGAGGCTTGCCTTGTTTCCCAACATATGGTCTGTCTTTGAGAATGTTCCATGTGCACTTGAGAAGACTGTGTATTCTGCTGTTTTTGGATGGAGTGTTCTATATATATCTGTTAAGTCCATCTGGTCTAGTTTTTTGTTTAATTCCACTATTTCCTTGTTGACTTTCTATCTGGATGATTGATCCATTGACGTAAGTGGGGTGTGGAGGTCCCCTACTATTATTGTGTTGCTGTTAATTTCTCCCTTAAGTCTGTTAATAGTTGCTTTATATACTTTGGTGCTCCTGTGTTGGGTGCATATATATTCATAAGTGTTATGTCCTCTTGGTGGAGTGTCCCATTTATCATTATATACTGCCCCTCTTTGTCTCTCATTGCCTTTTTTATCTTGAAGTCTACATTGTCTGATATAAGTAAGGCAACACCTGCTTTCTTTTGTTTGCCATTAGGTTGGAGTATCATCTTCCATCCCTTCACTCTGGGACTGTGTTTGTCTTCAGAGCTGAGATGTGTTCCTGGAGGCAGCATATTGTTGGGTCTTGTTTTTTAATCCATCCAGCCACTCTGTGTCTTTTGATTGGAGAATTCAGTCCATTTACATTTAGAGTGATTATTGACATACGAGGGCTTAATACTACCATTTTATCATTTGTTTTCCACTTGTTCTGTCTTTCCCTTGTTTCTCATCCTGTGTATTTCTGACTGCCAATTCAGTTTGGTGACTTTGTATGATGATTGTCTCCATTTTCTCTTTATTTATCACTTGTGTCTCTGTTCTGATTTTTTATTTAGTGGTTACCCTGAGGTTTGTTAAAAGATCTCAAAGATGAGATAGTTCATTTTCTTTTCTTTTTTTTCTTTTTTAGGTGAGGAAGATTGGCCCTGAGCTAACATTTGTTGCCAGTCTTCCTCTTTTTGCTTGAAGAAGAGTGGCCCTGATCTAACATCTGTGCCAGTCTTCCTCTCTTTTGCATATGGGTTGCCGCCGCAGCGTGGCTTGATGAGTGGTGTAGGTCCGTGCCTGGGATCGGAACCCACGAACCCAGGCCACGGAAGCAGAGCATGCTGAACTTAACCACTATGCCACCAGTCTGGCCACAAGATAGTCCATATTCTGATAGCCTCTTATTCCTTAATCTAAGCAGGTTTCATCCCTCTCCTCTTCCCCATCTAAGTTATTGTTGTCACAACTTGTTCTGTTTTGTGTTGTGAGTTTGTGATTAAAATGATGTGATTATAGTTATTTTTGATGCTTTCCTTTCCTTTATCTTTAATATTATAATTGTTTGGTAACCCATTCTCATAGAGAGCTGCAATTTTCTGATTTTGTCTGTCTATTTATCTCTTTGCTCAAGGCTTTGTAAACCCTTTCTTTTTTTTTTTTTTTAGGTGTGAGGGCCTTCTTGATCATTTCTTGTAGGGGGCGTCTTGTGGTGATGAACTCCCTCAGCTTTTGTTTATCTGGGAAAGTTTTTATTTCTCTGTCATATCTGAAGCATAGTTTTGCTGGATAGAGTATTCTTGGCTGAAAGTTTTTGTCTTTCAGACTTTTGAAGATATCATTACATTCTCTCCTAGCCTGTAAGTTTTCTGCTGAGAAACCTGCTGAAAGCCTGATAGAGGTTCTTTTGTAGGTTATTTTCTTCTGCCTTGCTGCCATTAATATTTTTTCTTTGTCATTCACTTTTGCCTGTTTTACTAAATATATGCCTTTGGAGAAGGTCTTTTTACATTGATGTAATTAGAAGTTCTGTTAGCTTCTTCAATGTAAATTACATTTACATGTAATTCCAGCTCCTTCCCCAGGGTTGGGAAGTTCTCAGCTGTTGTTTTTTTGAACAATGCCTCTGCTCCTTTCCTTCTTCCCTTCTCCCTCTGGAATACCTATAATCCTTATGTTGCATTTCCTAATTGAGTCAGATATTTCTTGGAGAATTTCTTCATTTCTTTTTAGTCTTAGTGCTCTCTCCTCCTCCATCTGAAGCATTTCTATATTTCTATCCTCTAAATTACTAATTCTTTCCTCCATAATATCAGCTCTATTTTTTAAGGATTTCAGGTTTTCCTTTATGTCATTCATTGTGTTTTTCATCTTCAAAATTTCTGATTTTTTTTTTTTATAGTTTCAGTCTCTTTTGTGAAAAATTCCCTGTGTTCATTAATTTTGTTCCTATGTTCATTGTACAGGCTTTCTGAGTTTTCTTGTAACTCGTTGAGTTTCTTTATGATAACTATTTTGAGTTCTCTGTCATTTAGATTGTAAATTTCTGTGACTTCAGGATTGATTTCTGGGTACTTATCATTTTCCTTCTGGTCTGAAGTGTTAATATTCTTCCTCATGCTATTTTATGGAGTGAACTTTTGCCATCACATGGTGGTAGTATCTGGTCGCAGATTCCACCTGCCACCCCTGGGGGTGGGGGCGGGAGCTGTGTTTTCTGAGCCCGCCGTGACCCCTGGCTGTTGTGCCTGTCCGTTGGAAGCTGTGCTGGCAGGGCCTGTCTGTGTTTTTCTGCTGGCCGCCACTGTTTTACACATGTAGGCACACAGGCGCTCTGGCTGGGATCCCCTACTCTGGCCAACCAGCTGAACTGGTGCGCCAGGCAGGAGGGGGAGGAGCGGTGCTTTCTTTTGTGCGCACAATCCCATGCGCTCCCACTCTGTACTCACTGTCTGCCCACCTGGGCTGCTCGGCTTGGTGGGGACACCCTTGCAATTGCTTAGCCCCCTCAGTGTGGGTTGTTCCCACAGGCTAGGAGGCAACTCCAAGAGCGAAAGTGTTCTGGTGGAGGGCTACCTTTTTCCCCCTTCTCCTCTCAGACTTGCGTGCTGGCTGCAGCGCGAGGTCCTGCACCCTAGATCACTGCCACTTGGGAGGGAGAGGAGAGAGGAGATCCACTTACCTTCTTCCACTGCTTCCTGGGGGGGTCCAGCACCTACACCTTCAGACATATGGCTGCGTGGGTCTCTCAGACGTCTATTGTGTTGTGCGAATGTCCTCTCTTGGATGTCTGAATGTCTTTTTTGTTGTATCTTCAGGGGGTATACTAAGGGAAGAGCTCACTCTGCCATGATGCAAACATCAATCCTTTTTCTTTTTTATAAAAGCTTTTAAAATATAACTTATATACCATACAATTCACCCATTTAACGTATACAATTCAGTGGCTTTTAATATATACACAGAGTTGTGCAACCATAACTAATTGTAGAATGTTTTATCATTCGAAAAAGAAACTCTGTATCCTTTAGCTGTCACTCCCCATTTCCCCAAAACCCTTCAGCCCTACGAAACCAGCAGTCTGTTTTCTGTCTTTATGGATTTGCCAGTTCTGAATATTTCATATAAATGGAATCATACAGTGTGTTGTCCTTTGAGACAGACTTCTTTTACTTATAATAATTTTTTCAAGGTTCATCCATGTTGTAATATGTATCAGTATTTCATTCCTTTTTATTGCTTAATAATATTTCATTGTATGGATATACCACATTTTATTTATCCATTCACCAGTTGATGAACATTTGCGTTGTTTAAACTTTCAGACTATTATGGATAATACTGCTATGAATATTCATGTACAAGTTTTTGTGTAGGCGTATGTTTTTATTTATTTTGGATGTGTACCTAAGAGTTGAATTGCTGGGTCATAAGAGAACTCGACATTTAAACTTTTTTTTTTTTTGTGAGGAAGATTAACCCTGAGCTAACATCTGATGCCAATCCTCCTCTTTTTGCTGGGGAAGGTGGGCACTGAGCTAACATCTGTGCCCATCTTCCTCCACTTTACATGGGTCGCTGCCACAGCATGGCTTGACAAGCAGTGTACCGGTATGTGCCCGGGATCTGAACCTGCGAACCTCGGGCTGCCAAAGCAGAGCACGCACACTTAACTGCTATGCCACCAGGCTAGCCCCTACATTTAAACTTTTGAGGAACTGCCAGACTGTTTTCTAAAGTGGCTGCACCATTTTACATTCCTACTGCAATGTACGAGGATTCTAATTTTTCCGCATCCTCACTGACACCTGTTATGGCCCATCTTTTTGAATATAGCCAACCTAGTGAGTATGAAATGGTATCTCATTATGATTTTGACTTGTATTTTCCTGGTGTCTCATGATGCTGAGCACGTTTTCATGTGCTTATGGGCTATTTGCATATCTTCTTTGAAGAACTGTCTATTCAGATCCTTTGCAACATGTTAAAATTGGGTTGTCTTATTGTTATCAAGTTGTAGGAATTCTTTATATATTCCAGATACAAGTTCCTTATCAGATACAGTTGATTATCATTATTCACAGTAGTTATGTTCTCTAAAGTTGCTGTGAACATTGAATCACCAGATACTGAACCATTGCTCCTGGGGGAAATGCAGGCTTAGGTTCCTGTGACCTTCTGGTAACAACATTTTCATCAACCAGTTCATAAGTAACCTTGTTTTATGTGTGTTTTTGCTTAAAGATACCTTATTTAATACACGTTGTTCATTCATTAATGAACTTACGCATGGCAGCATTATATCTCATGTCTGAATGTAGTTTATCCATAAGGCACATCACAGCCTTCTTGCGCTTAGGAACACTAGATAGCTCTTCATCTCTACCCTTGGGGGTGGTTTCAAACAGTGAAATCATCAACAAAAAAACTGGCACCAAGGACACTTGTTTATAGTATGAGAGCAGAAATAAGAAGGCAGAACATCGCTTTGTTTGACCTCAGCTGGGAATGTGCATGTTGGGTGACTCAGATTTTTTTGCCCCTCTGCACACGTCAGTGAAAGTCTGTGAAAGTTCTGGGAGTATGATTTTGGGGTTACTTATACATTTTAGTGAATAGGTGAATTTGCAAATATAGAATACACAAATAATGAAAATTGATTTATAAAAATTTTTTACTGTGTAGTTTTCACATTCTTGATGGTATCCTTTGAAGCCCAAAAGTTTTAATTTTGATAAAGTCTAATTTATCTAGTTTTCTTTGGGTTATTTGTGCTTTTGGTATTGTGTATAAGAAACTATTGCCTAATCTAAGGTCACAGAGATTTATGCTTATGTTTGATAGTTTAGCTTTTACAGTTGGGTCTTCTGAGTTAATTTTTGTATATTCTTCATTCATTTTACATATTCTTCATTCTTTTGAATGTTGATATCCAGGTGTCCCAGCGCTAATTATTGAAAGGACTATTCTTTCCCTATTTTGAATGGTCATGGCACTCTTGTCAAAAATCAATTGCCCCAAAATATATAGGTTTATTTCTGGACTCCTAGTTCTCTTCCATTGATCTAGATGTCTATCCTTATGCCGATACTGCATGGTCTTGATTACTTTAGGTATATATTAAGATTTGAAATTGAGAAGTGTTAGTCTTCCAACTTTTTTTTTGTTTTTGCTGTTCTGGGTCCCTTGAATTCCCATATGAATTTTAGGATCAGCTTTTCAATTTCTGTAAAGAAGCTAGGTGGCGTTCTGATAGGGATTGCATTAAACCTGTAGATCAGTTTGGGAAGTATTACCATCTTAACAGTATTAAGTCTTCTGATCCATATACATGAGTCCTTTGCCATTTATTTAGCTCTCTCTTAATTTCTTTCAACAATGTTTTGTAGTTTTCAGAGTATAAGATTTTCACTTCTTTTGTTAAATTTATTCCTAAGCATTTTATTCTTTTTGATGCTGTTGTAAATGGAATTTTTTCTTAATTTCGTTTCTGGTTTGTTCATTGCTACTCTATAGAAATATAATCTATTTTTCTTTATTGATCTTGCATCCTTCAATCTTGCTGAACTTGTTGATTAATACAAATAGTTGTAATGGATTCCTGAGAGGTTTCTATGTACTAGGTCATACCATCTGTGAATAGAGATAGTTTTCTTCTTCCTTTTCAATCTGGATGCCTTTTATTTCTTTTTCTTGCCTGATTGCCCTGGATAGAACCTTCAACATAACGTTGAATAGAAATGGCAAGAAAAAACATCCTTTTCTTGTTCTTGATCTTAGGGAGAAAGGTTTCAGTCTTTCACCATTGAAGATGATGTTAGTTGTGTTTTTTTTGTAGATGGCTCTTTTTCAGGTTGAGGACATTTCCTTTATTCCTAGTTTGTTGAGTGTTTGTTTTTTCTTTTTTTTTTTTTTATCATGGGGGGGATGTTCAATTTTATCAAATGTTTTTTCTGCGATTCTGAAATAATCATGTGTTTTTTGTCTGTTACTCTATTGATATTACATTGGTATTACATTTTTTGATTTTTGGATGTTAAATCAATCTCGTATTCTTGGGAAAAAATCCCAATTTGTCATGGTGTATATTCCTTTTTATATATTGCTGGATTCAATTTGCTAGTATTTTGTTGGGGATATTTGCATTTATATTCGTAAGAGATATTGGTCTGTAGTGTTCTGCTCTTGTGATACCTTTCTCTGATTTTGGTATTAAGGTAATACTGGCCTCATAGAATGAGTTGGGAAGTGTTCCCTCCTCTTCTGTTTTTTGATAGAGTTTGTGAAGAATTGGTATTAATTTCTGTTTAAATGCTTGGCAGAATTCACCAGTAAGCCACCTTTGCCTGGTTCTTTTTTGTGGATAGTTTTAAAATTACTAACTCAATCCTTTTACTTATAATAGATCCATTCAGATTGTATATTTCTTTTTGAGTCAGTTTTTTTTAATTGAAGTAACATTGGTTTATAACATTATATACATTTCATGTATACAACATTATATTTTGACTTCTATGTAGACTGTGTCATGTTCACCACCAAAAGTCTAGTTTCCATTTGTCACCATACTTACCTCCCCTCTTACCCTTTTAGCCCTCTCCCCAACCCCTTCCTGTCTGGTAACCACCAAACTGTTCTCCATACCTATGGATTTGTTTGTTTGTTTATCTTCCACGTATGAGTGAAGTCATATGGTAATTGTTTTTCTCCTTCTGACTTATTTCACTTAGCATAATACCCTCAAGGTCCATCCATGTTGTCACAAATGGCAAGATTTCATCATTTTTATAGCTGAGTTGTATTCCATTGTGTGTGTGTGTGTGTCTATGTGTATGTGTGTATCACATCTTCTTTATCCATTTATCTGCCAGTAGGCACTTACATTGTTTCGAAATAATGCTGCAGTGAACATAGGAGTGTGTATATCTTTTCAAATTAGTATTTTTGTGTTCTTTGGATAAATACCCAGAAGTGGAATAGCTGGGTCATGTGGTAGTTCTATTTTTAATTTTTTGAGGAATCTCCATACTGTTTTTCATAGTGGCTGCACCAATTTACATTCCGACTAGCAGTGTACAAGGGTTCTTGAATGTCCTTCTAGTTCTTCTATGTGGGACGCTGCCTCAGCATGTCTTGAGGAGCAGTGGGTAGTTCCATGCTCATGATCTGAACCGGTGAACCCTGAGCCGCTAAAGTGGAGCGGGTGAACTTAACCGCTATACCACCGGCCACTCTTGTTTTTTTAATAATAGCCATTCTGACAGGCTTGAGGTGATATGTCATTGTGGTTTTGATGTGCAGTTCCTTGATGATAAGTGATGTTGAACGTCTTTTCATGTGCCTATTGGCCATCTGTATGTCATCTTTGGAAAAATGTCTATCCTCTACCCATTTTTTAATAGAATTTTTTTTTATTATTATTGAGTTGTATGTGTTCTTTATATATTTTTGATGTTACCCCTTATCAGATAAATGATTTGCAAATATCTTCTTTCAATTGGTAGATTGTCTTTTTGTTTTGTCAATGGTTTTGAGTCAGTTTTTGTAGTTTGTGTCTTTCTAGAAATTTGTCCATTTCATCTTTGTTATCTAATTTGTTGGCATACAGTTGTTCATAGTATACCTTTATAATCTTTTGTATTTATGTAAGATAAGTAATAATGTCCTTGCTTTCATACTTGATTTAATATTTGCGGTCTTTTGTTTTTTTGCCCCTTGGCTAATGTAGCTAAAGGTTGTTAATTTTGTTGATCTTTTCAATGAACTAACTTTTGTTTTAATTGATTTTCTCTCTTGTCTTTCTATTCTTTATTTCATTAATTTTTTCTCTAATTTTTATTTCCTCCCTTCTGCTTCCTTTAGATTTTGTTTGCTCTTCTTTTCCCTAGGGTCTTAAAGTAAAAGGTTAATTTGTTGATTTGAAGTCTCCAAGTATTTTTGTTGAATTGTCTATTTCTCCCTTCAATTCTTTTTGTTTTTACTTCATATATTATGGGGCTCTGTTCAGTGCACATATGCTTATAATTGTTTTGTCTTACTGATGAATTGACTCTTTTCTCATTACATAATGTTCCACTTTATCTCTAGTAACATTTTATGTTTTAATGTTTGATATTAATATAGCCACTCCACCTTTCTTATGGTTAATGTTTGCGTGATGTATTTTTTTTCATTCAGTTACTTTCAACCTATTTGTATCATTGAATGTAAAATGTGTCTGTTGTCTACAGTATATAGTTGGATTTTTAAAATCTATTCTACCAATCTCTGCCTTCTGATTGGATTGATTAATCCATTCACATCTAATGTTACTATTGATGTAGTTGGATTTATGTGTGCCATTTAAATTTTTGTTTTCTATATGTCTGTTGCCTTTTTTATTCCACTATTCCTCCTTTTCCACTTTATTTTTTAAGTGAATGTTTTCTAGTGTAACATTTTAATTCCTTTAATTATTATCTCCCTATATATTGTTGAATTATTTTTCTAATAGTTGCTATAGACATTACCATATACATCTTAATTTATCAGACTCTACTTCAGATTTACCAATTTAGTTCTAGAGAGATATAGGAATGTTACTCCTATATAGCTCTGTTCTCTTCCTCCTTTGTGCGCTATTATTGTTTTATATCTCTATATAAATATCACAATACAGTAGTCCCCCCTTATCTGTGGTCAGCCCTGGTCCAAAAATATTAAATGGAAAATTCCAGAAATAATTCATAAATTTTAAATTTTGCCCTATTTTGAGTAGTGTGATAAAACCTTGCGCCATCCCACTCTGTCTCACCTGGGACGTGAATCATCCCTTTGTCCAGTGTATTCATGCTGTGTACGCTACCTGCCCATTAGTCACTTAGTAGCCATCTCAGTTATCAGATTGACTGTCTCTGTATCACAGTGCTTGTATTCAGGTAACCCTTCTTTTACTTAATAATGTCCTGAAAGTGCAAGAGTAGTAATGCTGGCGGTTCAGATATGCCCAAAGAGAAGCCATAAGGTGCTTCCTTTAAGTGAAAAGGTGAAAGTTCTTGACTTAATAAGGAAAGAAAAGAAATCATATGCTGAGGTTGCTAAGATCTACGGTAACTAAGTGTATTATTATAATTGTTCTATTTTATTATTAGTTATTGTTAATCTCTTACTGTGCCTAATATATAAATTAAAATTTATCATAGGTATGTATGTATAGGGAAAAACATAGTCTATGAGGGTTTGGTACTATCCGAGGTTTGAGGCATCCACTGGGGGTCTTGGAAGGTATCCCCCGTGGATAAGGGGGGACTCCTGAATATATATTTTATATTTGTATGTTATATATCTATATCACAAACCCAACAATACATTGTTCTTAATGTAATTTATTTAATTCTTACTTTATATGATTTTATGTGTGTAAAAGAAGCTGAGAAAAGAAAAGTGAGCAAGTGTATATATAGAGAGTTTGTTATATCAACCTTCTTCACCATTTCTGGTTCTCTTCATTTGTTCCCATGGATTTGAGTTACTGTCTGGTATCATTTCCTTACCCCAAGACAACTTTGCTCTCACCCATCTCTTTTGTGCTGCTCTTGTCAAACATGTGATATTTCTATATGTGAAAGGCCTGGCAATGCAACTACATAAATAATGTTTCATACAGTTTCTTAAAAATCAGTTAAGGGAGGAAGGGGAAGAAATATGCAGTTATAATGTCTCTTATAATTACATATTCACCTTTACTCTTTTGTGTGTGTGTGGATTTGAATTATCATCTGGGGTCACTTGCTTTCAGTCTGAAGAATTGTCTTTTCTATTTCTTGTAAGACTGGTTTGGATCTCTGTGTTTATTCTCTTGGAGTTTGTTGAGCACCTTGGATCTGTCAATTCATGTTTTTCATCGTACTTAGGAAGTTTTCAGCCATTATTTCTTCAAATACTTTTTCTATTCTTTTCTCTACCTCCTCTCCTTCTGGTATTCCCATTACATGTATGTTGGGGTGCTTAATGGTGTCCCACATTTCTCTGAGGCTTTGTTTATTTTTACCCTTTTCTTCAGATTTTATAATCTCTATCATTATATCCTTAAGTTTGTTGATTCTTTCTTCTAGTTTAAATTTATTTTTTATCCCCAGTAGTGACATTTTCACTTTGGTTGTTGTACTTTTCAAATCCAGAATTTCAACTTGGTTCTTTAAAAAAAAAATAATTTCTCTTTATTGATTTTCTCTGTTTGATGAGACATTGTCATTGTAGCTTGCTTTACTTCTTTAAGCATGGTTTCCTTTATTTCTTTAAATATTTTTATTGTGGCTGCTTTGAAGTCTTTGCCTGTTAAATCTGTCATCTGTGCCCTCTCAAGGGCAGTTTCTGTTGCCTGCCTTTTTTTTCCTATGTATGGGTCACACTTTCCTGTTTTTTTCTCTCGTAGTTTTTGTTGAAATTTGGACGTTTTAGGTAATAATTGTAGGAACTTGGATACTGGTTCTCCTATCCCTTCTTCAGGGCTTGCTTTTGCTGTTGTTTGCTTGTTTATTTGTTTAGGGACTCAGACTATTTTGGTGATCTCTTTTTTCCCATGCAGAGTAAAGCCTTTAGTGTCGCTCCTCAGAAGGAGGAGCCTTGGGCATGTGTACAGGCACTCTGGATGACAGTGGTTTTATCAGGGCTCTCTTTGTCTCTTTCCCTGACCTCTCGAGTAAGCTGCCTCCTTTGGTATCACACCCAGCTGGTAGGCTTCATTAATTGCTGGCTTGTTGCTCTGTTGTTTTAACAATGCCCTGGGACAAGCATTGCTTCACAGTTTGATCCAACTAAATTCCCTTTGGGGTCGTTTTTGGGGCAAGTCTTTGAAGTTTGTTTTAACCCCAGTGGGGCTCTCCTTAGCTGTCTTTTTTTCTGGTTTTCTCTGATTAACTAGCTGGCCTATCATTTAGCTTATTGCTCTTAATTAAGAAGAGCTGACAGCCTCATATTTGCTTACCACTAAAATCTCCATTGTTTTTGAGAGCACTGTTAGGCTTGAACTTTCCCACAGTCTGTTTCAAATAATGCCAGTTCTTTTGGGGAGAGCATAGGAGCTCATTGTTCTTATGGACTGCCTCTGTTGCTAGGGAGAATCTCTGAGCCACTACTCTGGACAATAGGCAGGGTTGGTAGTCTCTGGTCTTTGCAGCTTGCCTCTCCTGGCATGGAATGTCTGCCCTATGGACAAGCTGATGTGAGGCTGATTGGTGCCCCCAGTATTTTCCTGGGTTAGAGCCTCCTTATGAGTGGGTGAAGAAAGGGAACCTCAGCCTTTTGGATGCACTCATCAGGAAATTATACTCTTCAATTTGGATTTAGAGAGGATGAGAAATGCTGGTGGCCTGCCTTTCCTGGTGAAGTACCATATTTCTTGATTGGCAGCTGAAGGAAATGGGAGTCCCATCTTCTTGGTCACACTCGTCTGGAATGAAGCCTCTATCAAGTTGAGCTGGGATGGGAGGGAGTGAGTGGTGGCTCAGATGTCACAGACTCTTGTTCTTCCTACTGTGTTTTAGTAGATTTTCTTGAATAAATGTTTCTTCATTTCCTGTATGCCCTTAGGAAAATTTCTAGAGACTTTCAATGGTTGTTCTTTTAATAGTTTTAGTGAATAAGCTCCTCACACTCTTGTCCTTGAAGTGGAACACAAGTAGCTGTTTCTAGTAGCTCATGGAATGAAAGAGGAAAGTGGTCTGGCTGGGAACTACAATTATCATAAAATTGGCTCTTCTAGGCTGTGGCAGGAACTCTAAATGTCAGAAATCTGAGGTTAGCCCGCCTGTGGCAGTGTAGACGTGAAGGTGATGACTCAATTTGGGCAGCATTGAAGTGGATCTTCTGGAAGTATAGCCTATGATCTAAGATTCCTTGAAGATTTCTCAGAATAAGAGATGCTCACTATTGGGAGTGTGGGCTTTTTCTACCGATGACAAGGATTACTCTCTGGCCCTGAAAGAAAACTCATCTGTGTCATTCCCAGAACTGGGAAGCAGGCTGGTCATGGCAACAGCAGCTGACATCTGGATTTCCCTGGCTGCACTTTCATCCTGTCTCAGGCAGCACCCGGGCAAGAAGTGGGTTGACCTGTGGTGGGACCAGGGCCACAAGTGGTGAGCTCATGTAGCTGCTTGAGCCAGGGCTCCTGCTAGGGACATATAGGCAGGCATGATTGCAAATCGAAGGCGTATTGAGAGCTGATCTCAGACCACTGTGCTGATTGATGACAGTGTGGTCACCACAGTTAAGGATCCTGTTGGAAGTGATTAGGATTCTACGGTGGCTGAATTTGCCCTAGAAGATTGCTTCCTGGGCCGGTGACTTGATATTGGTCTGCTCTTACAGGCTCCTGGAGCTGAAAAAATCAGTGTCGTGGATCTGGTTTCCAGGGATGCAAGTAACTGGAATCACATCAGACAAAGAAACCGATCTTATACTTCATGGAGGGAGGCATCCTCTTCAACAGGATGGCCCAAGGGCCACTCAGTGTGAGCCAGTCTTGTGCAGTGAATGGTTGGTTTGGGTATGCCAGAATCAGAACAGAAGTGACATGAGCCTGGCTCTGAAGGGACATGCAATAAATATGGGTAAAAGGGACATGGAGGCAGGGGAGAGAGGACATGAAGGGCTACCCTATCTCTAAAAGATAGGGCATAACAGTACCATTAAAAGAGAGCACATGTGACTCCTCTGAATGGCTTGAGGAGGTACTGTGGCATCTCAGCTCCCAACATGTTGTTAGTGTCTTGGAATCACCATGCCGGGAGTACTGTTTCCCAGGAATTGAATGCTAAGGCTATTGGGCTTACGACTCGTTGAGCCTCTTGTGAAGCCAATGCCACAGCGCTTAGGGCAGTCCAAATGAGTTTGTTATAGGAGTCCACGCAGTGGCAGCAGATTAAAATAAATCACCCAGGATTTGATGATACATTCCAATTAGGAGGCCATACAAATGCTGTCTTATTAATCTCTGGATGACTAGGGCATTGAGGGCATTACAAAGCCTGCTTGCAGCATGGCCTTGGGTTTAACACTGCAACTAGCAAGCAGTCCTTCCCACTAAAACCCACGTGGAGACAGAAAAAGACATATTTAGAAAAATGAAGGCAATAGGCAATCTGTTGTCAAAATCGGCAAGGACTTTCCACAGGCCTGGATTGATAAGGGCAGCCGGTGGCCTTTTCAGAGTGGCCAAACCCTGCCTGTCGGAAAGAGAGCAAGAAGAAATATTTTCCCACCTCCGCTTGCTTGTCCTTGGCTCTGAGATTCAGAGAATTTATGATACTTAGGAAACTGGTCAGCCATCCCCTCTTGGTTTGGCATTAGCCATTGCTTTATAGCCATTCTACAACCAACTCCGGGGCAGCCCTGTGGCAGGAGGCGTGTTGCTGGCACTTCGTATCTAGCATTACCCTATGGACAGAAGGAGGCCCATAGATCCAGATTTAAGTGTCCCGTGGATTCAGAATGTACGGTACCAGTCCCTGGGGAGATATAAGATGCCGCCACAGCCTGGCAGAGCTGACTAGGTAGATGCCTACTGGACAGCATGCATGTCTGCCTGCCCTCTAGCAGCAGATCTGAGATGGGATGCTGACTAGTGTGATCAAGGGAGACCTGTTCACCCCAAGTCTTGGTGCTGGCTTTAGGTAGGCCTCTCCTTATTGGAATTTGAGTAAATAGAGAAACCCCACCTGAGGATCTGAGTACAAATACTACAGCCTAAGAGAAAGGGTATGCAGAGAAAACAAATCTTTGGAAAGGATTTATTTCAAGGATCAGAATAAATTTTAGGAAACTGGTATTCTAAATAGGATGCAAGAAGACAGGACTAAAAGAAGCAAAAACCTTAAGACTACAGAACAAGATGTAGAAACAATAAGCTTAAAATAAATGGAAGCTTGTGAGATAAATAAAGCTTATAAAGCTAGTTTGCTGTAGCAGAATTAAAATCCACAAAGGAGGCAGTACAGAGTAGAAATGACATTACACATTTGAATTAGTGATGTAGAGAATAAATGTGAGATGCTTCCTCAGGGCGCAAAGGAAAGAAAGAAGAGAGTGGTGAGAAAGAAAGTGGTAGAAATGAGTTACAGAAAATGGAAATCCAATTTAAGAATCTCCGGAGAAAGAGCTCCTCCCCCTAAGTTAGAATAGGGGCATTGATCAAACATTTACAATGAATGAAGACTTTCCGGAAAGTTTAAAACAATCTCAGTTTACAGGATAAAAGGTTTACTGTGTTTTGGTCAAAATTAATTTACATAGACCCACAGTTATTTATTCTGGCAAAATTTGTGAATTGCAAGAGTAACGAAAAAAGTTATACTAGTATCCAACAGACAAAACAGGTTATTCAAAAGAAACAAAAATCTGTCAGGTCTCAGAGTTGTCTATACTAAGTCGCAGAAGGCAGTAGATCCAGGACTGCAGTGTTGGGACGAGAAATGGTTGTGCTCTAAGAATCTGACACTCAGATAAGTTGTTCAAGCATGAGGGCAACTGAAAAGTGCTCTTAGATATGTAAGCGTTTAGAGACTATACACCCTACTTGTCCTTTTTCTAGGAAGGATTTCTTTAAGACATAATTGCAGTTGATTCTGAGCTGAAGCAAAATTAAGAGATTAGAAATAAGAAAGTCATGATATAAAGAGGTGATGTTGATGATTGAAACTGGTTTAACATAGAGGTAAGTCTAACTGATTGATGCAAATGTAGTTATAAATGGAATCAATAATTTAAAAATTAAGGGAAGATCAAAGAACTAAATGAAAGAGCTAAAACACTCATGCTCTTAGAAGAAAATATAGGTGTAAATCTTTGTGACCTTGGATTAGGCAATGACTTCTTAGATATGACACCAAAAACACAAGCAACCAAGGAAAATATAGATAATTTGGACTTCAAAATGAAAAACTTTTGTGCTTTAAAGGACACAATCAAGAAAATGAAAAGACAGCTCATATGATAGAAGAAAATTTCTCCAAATCATATATCTGATAATGGGCTTATAGCTGGAATATATCCTATAACTCAATTATAAAAAGACAACTCAATTAAAAAATGGGCCAAAGGACTTGAATAGACAGTTATCCAAAGAATATATACAGATGGCCAGATAGCACATGGAACGATGCTCAACATTATTAGCCATCAGGGAAATGCAAATTAAAACCACAGTGAGATACTACCTCACACCCACTTGGATGGTTATAATAAAAAAGATGGATAATAATGAGTGTTGGTGGGAATGAGGAGAAATTAGAACCCTCATACACTGCTTCCGGAAATGTAAAATGGTACAGCCACTTTGAAAAACAGCCTGGCAGTTCCTCCAAAGTTTAAGCATAGAGTTATTATGTGACCTAGGAGTTTCACTCCTTGTTATATACCCAAGAGAAATGAAAACATTTGTTCACATAAAAACTTATACATGAATGTTCATAGCAGCATTATTTACAATAGCCAAAATGTAGAAACAATTCAAATGTCCATCAGCTAATGAATGGATAAACAAAGTGGTATATCCATGCTTATTTGGCAATAAAAAGGAATGAAGTGCTGATACATGCTAGAAATGGATGAACCTTGAAAACATCATTGTAGTGAAAGAAGCTGGATACAAAAGACCACACATTGTATGATTCTATTTATATGAAATGTTTAGAGTAGGCAAACCTATGGAGACAGAAAGTAATTAGTGATTTCCTAGGGCTGAGGGTAGAAGAGGGCAGAGGGAAATGGAAAGTTGTTGCTGATGAGATGGGGTTTCATTTTGGGTGATGAAAATGTTCTATTGTGGCGATGGTTGTATAACTTTGAGAATATACTAAAAGCCACTGAATTGTATACTTAAAATGGGTGAATTGTACAGTATGTGAATCGTATCTCAAAAGGCTGTTATAAAAATTAAGGAAAGATGTAAAATATAAAGTATAATACTTTAATAAAATATGTACCTCAAATTTAAGAAATATTTACAAATCAGAGAAGTGGAAAGGGATCTGGGAGAAAAAAAAAACGCTAAATTCTTCTTTGTACCTAAGGGAAAGCCAAAATTCTACTATGTTCTTGACATTGACAATGAGAAAGCTATTTAGAGTAAGAATGTTTCTTAAGATTGTAAGGTAACTTACTAGTAAAATTGCCTCCTCAATACTAGAGATGATAAACTTAATGAAATGTAGCTTACATAGGAAAATACAGAGAGAAAAGGAACTAAAAACATGACATAAGATCAAACATCATCAATGTTTATAATAAATGTAAAGGCATTAAAATCCTCTATTTAATGCAAAGACTCAGAAATGACACCAAAATGTTACTGTAAAAGCATGGGTAAAGATTTAAATAAACATCGAACACAATTACAAGGTGATAAAATTGAGAATATATTTACCATAGTACCACAAAAGTCTAATATTCTTTCATTTGCTCATTCATTCTCTTATTTTAAAACTATTTATTGAACACCTACTATGTGCTAGGCACTAGGTATAGAGTGATGAATAAACTGACATGGTTCCTGTTCTCATTGAGCTTCTCATATAGTAGAAGAGACTGATATTCAACACAGAACAATTAAATAATTACAAATTGTGGTAAGTGCTCCAAGGAAAAGAAAAGTGTGCTATGGTGACTTAAGTGAAGGGGTCCAAGGAAAGCCTCTTTGAGGAGGTGGCATTTGAGTTCTAAGTACAACTTAGTCAGGTGACTGTTGGGGAAGAGAATTTTCCAGATGGAGCTATTGCGTGTTCAGAGGCCAGGGTGTGGGAAAGAGATGAGGTGCTTGAACTCATGAAGGCCAATGTGATTATGTGGTGGCCTCCTACTTGGATTTTAGAGGAAGCCACAGGACAACAGTGGGAGTCTAGAGGAAATTGGGAGTGGCGGGCGGGAGGAGGTCTTGAGTTTGCAAGTTGGCCTAGCAAGAGTTTCTATTCCCTTCACTGCTTAGCTGGTTTGCTCATCCTGGTGGAGCCCAAGGCTGCGTTGCATATGGAAGTTTAGAAATAGCTGACTTGGCTGTAAAGGAACCACTCACCTCTTGGTGACCTGGTGGGGGCATTGAAGGGTTGGGAGTAGGAGCCCCATTAGATATGGGTCACCATGGTGCCAGGAGAACCATGACCATGCTCAGGTGGATGTGCCTTTCTGGGCAGGTCCTTTTGCCCTGGAGTGTCCTTGGCGTTCAGGAAGGGGGTTCTTTTGGAAAGAATCATACTCTGGAGACTGGATCTAGGCCAAAAGAGAGGCTCTTGGAATTATTTTCCCACCTCTCGGCCCATCAGTCAAGTATTTGAGTTCTTTCTCCATGTATTAGGGGACGTCTGGGACTTCTGTGAAAGTCAAGAGGCCTTGGGAGGAGTGAAGGACATCTGACTGTAAACTGCTCTGGAAACATGTGGGCACTGAATACATTTGGAAGAACCTCTGACATCCAACAGCCTTACAAGACCAAAGAGATGTTTTTGTTTTTTCCTAAGCTTCTAAAAAGAGGGTGAAAGGGTTGTTTGAGCCTTCTGTTCATTGTTCATTCACTTCATTCTCTCCTACATTCAAAAACAATGACTGAATACTGACAATGTACCAGGTTCCCCCTCAGCGTGGGAGGTACAGAGGTGGAAGGGCAATCCCCACTCTCAAAGCCCAGAAGCTTGGGGAGATGTCCAACCGACCACCGTAGGGTGTGCTGAGTGCTCTTGGGGGTACGGGAGGAGGTGGGGGAGCACAAAGCCTTTGGCTTTTAGCTTTGAGTTGAAGCAATGGAGTGGAAGAGTTTGAGTTCCCAGTCCATTGAATGGCCTGCCCTCCTTGCAAAGGTGGAGGAATTTCTGAGCTGTCTGAAGTTTCTTGTACTTCCTTGTCAAAGATGAAAGACCATCTGCCAAAAGAAACAATACCCAGGACCTCAACGGGGGATTCCAGGTGCAGCAGACAAGTCGATTTCTTTTCAGGCTTTTGTTTGCCCTGTCTTGCTCTGCTTGAAACATGAGCACATTAATTAATTTCTTCCCCCAAGCTGTGTGTTTGGGGAGTGTTCTTTTTTTCTCTTCCATTAATTTAGAAGATAAAACTGTCAAGCTCCAGGAGCCTAGTGTAATCTTTCAGCAATAGACTTAACTGAAAAGTGGTGGTGAAAGCACGTGATAATTCAAAATATTTGCTTTTTTTTTTTTTTTGAGTTTGCCAAATGCATCTCGATGGACCTCTGAGATGATTGTCCTTTACGGGAATCGCCATGCTGTCCTGACCGTGTGGTTGTACACACTCCAACACATGCAAAGGTGACCTGCATGGCCCACACTTCTTAAGGCAGGAAAGAAGATGGGTCTCTGTTGTGGGCTGAATTGTGTTCCCCACAATGCATATGTTGAAGTCCTAACTGCCAGTACCTCAGAATATGACTGTATTTGGAAATATGGTTTTAGAAGAAATGACTAAGTTAAAATGAAGTCATTAGGGTTGGCCCTAATCCAATATGACTGGTGTCCTTATAACAAGAGGGAATTTGGACACAGAGGGAAGACGTGAAGATACAGGGAGAAGACAGCTGTCTGCAAGTCGAGAAAAGAGGCCTCAGGAGAAACCAACCCTGCCAACACCTTGATCTTGGACTTACAGCCTCCAAAATTTTGAGGAAATAACGTCTGTTGTTTAAGCCACCCTGTCTGTGGTACTTTGTAACGGCAACCCTAGCAGACTAATACAATATCTTTTACAAGTACATTTAATATATAATAGAGGTTGAGACAAGGTTTTAGATTGACATGAAATTAACCAGAAAATGCATCATTCTGCCTTACCCTCAGGGTCCCTGTGACAGCCAGTCTGAAGCATTCTTATTGGAATAGACCAGCGTCTCTTCCCAGATGGTGCATTTTTTTGTGGTTGTACAGCTCTGTCCTTTCCTGATACAATGAAGTACTTTCCCTCCCCTTCTCCTTCCAGTTGGAAGCCAGCTTTCCCTAGGAGTTTTGTGCTGTTTCCTTGACACTTCTTGTATCCATAGGGTATTTATGGGACTGTTAATTTTTTACATGCCTTTCTCCCTCCCTTGAGGGGAACACCCAGTGCAGGGCCAGCCACAGAGCTGAGGCTTGACTAGTGCCTGTTGAATGACTGTCCTCTTGTCTCAGTTGGTGTGAGGTAGGCAGATTAGAAGCCTTGTTCTTCCTAGCTGGGAGTCTGTGGACTTCTGTTTGTAAACGTGATGGGCTGGGGAGAGTGGTAGACACTGAGTGAAGATGGCAGTTCTCTGTGGGTCTGGGTTTCCCCGTTGGATGTGCAAGTTTTTCCCATCTCAAGGAAATTGGCCCTCTATTCTCTAGTACCTTCCTTGTTTCTCTCCTCCCTACACTTTTTGAAAGTTTGCACTATTTCCTCTCCTCTCACTCCTTTGCCCCACCCTGGTTGGGTTTCAGCCCCTCTCCTCCGTCCTCCTTCAGTAGAACTCTCACTAAGACTCCCAGTGAACCCTCTTTTGTTCAGTCTGGTTCCCTCTTGACCTGGTCCTCTGCTGCGTTGGAGGTGCTGAGCACCCCTCCTTCCTGAGACTTTATTTTCCCTGGCTCCTCTGACTCCACGCTCTGCTCTTCCTGCACCCCCATCCCGCCATGTTGGTTCCATCTCTTCTATCCAGCCGTGTAGTTTTGAGGTCCCTGAAGGATTGGTCTGGGACCATTGATTCCTGAATGCCTGTCTGATCTTACCTTTGCTTCTGAGCTCCAAGTCTCCACGTCCAATAGCCAACTTGACCTCTCCACTTGGGTCCTTCAAAACCACCTGAAACTTAACTAGACCAAAACTCACAGTGCTTTTTTCCCCACACCTAGCCCTGTTTCAGTGGTCCCTCATTCAGTGATTAGCACAACCATATAAACCAGGAGTTATCCTCGATGGCACTTCCTCTTTACTCACCCCAATAGCCCCAGTATTGTTGGTTTCACCTTGTAAGTACCTCCTAACTCTGTTTGCTTCTTTTCACCTGCACTTGCCTCCCTTGTCCAGGTGTGGTTCCTGTTTACCTGAGCTCCTGTAGTAGTCATCTGACAAGTGTCCCTGCATGCATGCTGGCCCCTGGAGTCTGTTCTACCCACAGCAGCCAGAGTGACACATTCAAAACACAAGCCCTAGATGGCTTCTCACTGCTCTTGGGATAAAGAAGAAAACCCTGAACACATTCCACATGACCCTCCATGTTTGCTTCTGCCTATTGCTCAAGCCTCTTTGCCAGCCACACTCTCTTTTGCTGTTGGCTCCCTAAGTTTCTAGAACATGCTATGCTTCCTTCTGTCCCCAGGGCCTGTGCACATTCTGTTCCCACTGCCTGAACTGGTCCCAACTCCTCTCTCACCGCCCCAACTGGTTAACTCTTTCTTATCCTTCCAATCTCAGCCTCTGTGTCACTTCCTCATGGAAGCCAATCTAAATTGGAACCCCCTCCTTTATATTCTCTCATAGTGTTATCTATTCTTTTTTGCAAGCATTTGTTATATTTGTAATTTTTCATATATTCATCTGTTCGTTTGCTTAACGTCTGTTCCTTCTAGATGGTGAACTACATTGTGGCCATGCCTAGCACACAGTAGGTTCTCAATCAATATTTGTTGACTGAATGAATATCTTTCCACTTCACCTACAGGCAGTGGTGCCTGGCAGCTTGGTATCCACGTGGCTCTGACCATGTAGAAACATCCACCGGGGCCAGCCCAGCTTTCCTACCCCGGGCCCTGCTGCATCCCGGGGTAGGGGTGTGGATTACACCCCCTGCCTAGTGTAGGGACTGATTTTGGACGCCAAGGTTGATCAGTTCTTCATTTGGCATCTTAACCACAAAAAAACCCTTTATTTTCCACCTTTCTTTGTAAGGAATTTACATGAAAAAGATGCCTTTTATAAAAATTACTTGGCCTTGGGGGAAGTTATTTGAAGAATTCATACTTGGAGAGCAAAACTATTTTTTTCCTTTTTCAGAAAAAAAAAAAGAGAAGGCCATTATTTTTCAAGGATGTTGGATTTATATAGCTGCCAAAGAGTTTACCTGGCTAGGAGCTCTTCTGCACACGTGGAACCATTGTTTCCAGTTGAAAAGGTAGTTTTTCTATAAGCAGATCCTTTGCTTTGGTCAAAGAAAAAAAGTGACCAGAAAATTATTTGGACCTGACAATTTCATTGGAAAGCACAGTGTTTGTAAGTCTGTGTGTGTGCAAACTTAAAAACACTTGAAAACCCAGTGCTGTCTCACTGGTTGTTCATGTTTTCTCCTCGGTGCTTTTCCCAAGTTGACTCTGAATCTGTAAAGCACTGTCCCCAGGTCCTTGGATGTGGCAGTGATAGGTTGTTGAGAAATCTGTGACATGCATTGATGCTTACTTTTCCTTCACAGGGCACCCTATTGATTGGTTTCTTTTTTTTTTTGGTAAATGGTGACTCAGAATGTAGGGCAGCATTCCTGTCCTTGGCAGTGTTCTGCAGTGTGGAAGTGCACATCCAATATCTTAGTATTTCCATGGTGACGGAATAAATCCTAGGGTCCAGAACTGGGAAGAATCCCTGAGGCTTGAATGAAATATAGAAAGTAGTTTAAGGACTGACCCTCTCATTTTAGGCTATATCGGTCTGTGCTTAGTCAGGAAAACAGAAGCCATGCTAGGTATTTGTAACAGAGGGATTTAACACAGGGAATTGTCTACATCAGTGTCAAAGTCTGAGTGAGCAAAAGGGGGAGCTGAGGTAACCTAGGAAATAGCTTTCATCCAAGGGCTGGGGAAAGAAAAGGGAAGAGGTACATTTCCAGGACCACAGAGCTTGGGGCAAGGGTCTGTGGGGTTGGAGCTCAGACCTCTGAGAGGGCATTCAACCATCAAGGAGGTGTAGCCAAGCTGGTGTCCCTACAGAGGTACCTCTGGGGGATGGGGAGGTTGAGCTGGGAGTGCCCCAAGAGCTGGAGGCTGGAGCCATAGTTGCCCAGTACTGCAGGAACAGTGCCACTCTGAGCTGAAAACACAAGGAGCCCTTTCCTCCCATCTCCTACCTTCTGATTTCCCTCTGGCCACACCTGTTGGCAGCGCTGAACAGGAAGCCAGCTGGCAAGGGAGTCTGGGAAATCTAGTTTGCAGGCTCCCAGCCCCAGAGCAGAGTGCAGAAGAGAGGGCTGGGAGACAAAAGACAACTGGTGCATGGGAAATGGAGATCTTTCTGTTAAGTGACACCTTCGAGGGCATCAAGATCAGGCCCAGGTAAATATCCAGAGTTCCCAGTTTCCAGCCTAAAGGTATTTTCATTACATCCCATGGCTGCTTATTTTAGGAAAGTTAATGACAAGAGACAGTGGAGCTATTGGACATGCAGTTGAAACCACGCATCTTACTATTTTTCATGCTGTGGCAGTGGTGGCTTTGGTGCCCTGAGAAAGCGTTGGTGTGGCAGTGGAGGTCTGTATACAGAAAGCCTGCTTGTGGCGGGTCGGTCTCGCCACGAAGGAGATGGACTCATGCTGTTTTCCATTTTCAAGAAAAACATTTGATTTTCATTCTTCCATCCTATGTGAAATGTCATTAATGTTTCGTGGTTTAAATAGCTGATTTCATATACAGTCATATTTTAAGTTCTATCGTGTTTCTGATGATTAAAATATTACCCCCTCTGGAATGTTGGGAGATTACATGGGGATGTTGAGCAAGAGTTACAGGCCACTCCTTGACTCCTCTTGAAACTGTTACTTTTTTTATAACTTTAATTTATTGTCATATGATTGAGGATGGCCTTAGAGACATTCTTTCATGCCCCCTGCCCAATAAGAAATATCGAAGGCAACAATTTGGTTGGTGAGTGTCTAGACTAGAGGTTCTGGGTGGATGGATAATATGAGAAATCAGACCCTATAGAGTGCATAAAAGCATCCAGGTTCACTGTTTGGTTCTGGGGTCATGCAAAATGTAAAAATTACCATTTAGACCCTAATAGTTAACAGAAATAATAGTACTGTAATGATAAGGATAGAACTAAGACTAGCAGCATGATTTGGGTGTGTTATTATACATGTTAGAGGCCCAGCATGCATCTTAGTTGTTCCTCACATCCACCCTAAGAGAGTGGAGTAACCATCACCCTGTTTTATAGATGAGAGACTCACCACAGCCGCTCTGGAAGTCCATCCGCAGACTGCAGCCAGCGCTGTGGGATGTCGAAGCTGGGCTCCTCATGGTGAGCTTTGCCACCGCCTCCTTAGGGGGGGAAGCACCTTGTGAGAATTTAATTTCAGGATGTTTATATTAAGTTCTCTAAAAATTAATCTTGTTATTAATTAGAAATTTCAAAGAGTTTAAAAAAATTCATTCAACCAAGTGTAATTCTTGGGTTCCTCCTCTGTACCAGGCAGTGCTAGGTGCTGTGGTGGGTTCAAGGGTGGTGTTTGGGTCCTTAAGCTCCGAGTCTAGCCCAGAAGGCGAGCATAGACCCACCTTAGACTACTAAGGGGATGGCAATATCTGCGGATTTTGCAGAGCTGGGGAGCAGAGGATTCGGGGGGCACTCCAAGCCCCTCAAGGTTGCCTGTCCAGATCCCCCACCAGTAGTGGTTGGCCTGGGGGCTCTCAGGCAAGCTGGGTGGACCCCAGAGCTCCAGACTCCTGCTTAGTCTGATCTGAGAGGTTTTGCCATTCCCACGGTTACTTCTGTTTTCTGGGTTTGAATTAGTT
The DNA here is from genome assembly GCF_020826845.1 of Diceros bicornis minor. Classification (NCBI taxonomy): domain Eukaryota; kingdom Metazoa; phylum Chordata; class Mammalia; order Perissodactyla; family Rhinocerotidae; genus Diceros; species Diceros bicornis. The sequence continues at coordinate 81,282,535 of NC_080744.1, forward strand.
TTTGAGGTGGCAGGTGCAGACAAGGAAAACAAAAATCTCATCCACTTGTCCTACATGGAAGCCCAGCCAGCCCAGGCTGTGGGACCCACAGACCCTTGGGCTCTCTTGGGGGCTTCTCTTAGGCTGTGCCACCGAGTGAATGAGTGGGCCCTGCCTGCCGAGCAGCACCCGTCTTGTTCCAGAAGCCAGTGTCACCATCTGTGATCTCACATCTTCTTTCTAACTCAGGCTGCCTGTCATCCTCCTTTCTGTTGTCACTGGCAGTGGGTACACTGTCCCACACATAACACCCCTTGTGGGGAACGGTAGCCTGGCTCCTGGGGGCTGTGGTTGGACCCTGGCTGCAGCCTTGGGAAGCACACAGAGACCTTCCCACAGAGACCGTGTTCCTTAGAGCGCTGGCATGGCAGGTGTGAGTTGACCTGTTTTTAGCCTTCAGGTGTGACCACCCATCCCCAGCGCTCACATGTGGCTGGTGCATTTCATCCACAAAGCCTTCAGAAGCAATAACTGCTCCCTAGAAACAACTTTCCAGAGTGTGCCCTCAGATAGCCCATTGTTTCCAGAGGAATAAGGTGTGAAAATGAATATTCTAACTAAAGTGATTCTCTGGGGGGAATCTTATCTAAAAACTGAAATCTACACCCAAATTATGGGTTGTGAAGGACTGTTTTCCTACTGCAGAAGGTCTCTTCACAGCGTCGCCTCTGCACTTGCTCCTGCCAGGTGCTCTTTTGAGCACTTCCTGAGGCTGGCTCGTTTGCTCCTCATCAGCATTGAGAAGGAGATTTAGATGACCTGCGGGTCACACAGCTGGGGCACCCCAGCTGCAGGCTCCAGAGCCCTATTCTTCATCAGTCTCGAAGAAGAACAAAGATAGTTATGAGCAGTTGAGCTAAGCTTTACTAAGCCCTTACTGTGATCCCAGCACTCTGCTAAGGGCTTACATCCGGGATCGCCTTTAAACCTGACAGTGGCCCTGTAAGGGAGAAACTGTTGTTCCCTCTGCTTCCTTGGTGAGTTATCTGAGCCTAAAGAGGGCAAGTGATGAGCTCAGGTCAGAAAAAGGCGTTGGAGAGCCAGGATTTGAATCCAGGCATTCTATCTCCAAAACCATGTCCTTGACCACTAGGCTACCTGACCACCACCACCATCATTACCATCATTGTAATAAAGGTGCCATTTATTGAACAATTATTACATTCCAGAGAGTGTCCTAAGAGCTCAATAAGCATCTCATGTATTTACTGTGCAAACCTATGTGGTGGATATGATCATTCTGATTTTAAAGATGGTCACATAAGGCTTAGAAGGGTTCTGTGGCTTGCTCAGCATCCCATAGCTGGCTGGTTGTGGTTGAGCTGGGCACACCTTCTGGTCTGTCCCCAACCCTGGCCCTGTTCTGAACTGTCGTCATCTGCTGCCGCTCATCTGGAGGCCTCTGTGGCCCTTGGGGTGAAGAGTGCCCTGTCCGCTGTGCTCAGTCTGGGCAGCAGGGCCTGCACTGCCATGGCCAGGCACAATCCTGCCAGTGTGGAACCCCTCTCCCAGCACTGGAAGGGACTTCTCACTCCAGTACTTGTAAAGACCAGAGGGGATTAGGTTAAAATCACTGAGTGTGTGCCGCAGGGTGAGGGACAGGTGGCCATCTGTGACCGTAACACATCACAGTGGCACCAGGGGCTTCTGATGGGATTGCCCTTGCCTGCCCACAAGAGAGCTGGAGGAAACCTGTGGTCAGTGTGCCTAAGAAAATGTCTGGTTCTGGAGTCTTCCCTAGTGCAACTGTTCTGGTTGTCCCCTATGCCCGTGTGCCTGGGATGGGGACATTCTTGTTTCTGGACCTTGAGTGCTGTGTGGGGGAAATGTGTATGTTTCTGGTTTGAATGACAAGTTTAGGTTAAGTCTGCATCTTCCCATTAACTCTCTAAGCACGTTGGACACCCAGTACCTAGTTCCTGGCAGTGGCATCGGTCTTTGTCTTCTTGGCCTGACGCCCCCTCTGCCTTTCCTCTCAAGTGCCCAGTGCCCTTGGGCCGCTGCCTCCACTTCCTCCACCACGTCTGTTTTCTCTCTCAGCTTCTATAGCTGGCAGAGACTTGTTTTTCCTCTCCCTTGGCACAGAGAATAACCTGAGGTCTTCCCTGGAAATGACATTGGTGGAATCGCAGATGCAAGGATCCTTTTTGTGAGGCAGGAAATAGAGTAATTCCGGGGTGCCTTCTGGCTATTGAACTGTCACACCAAATATTTTGTGATCTATGTGTTGTTTTTCCCTAGTAAATACCTAAGTAATCTATTGTTGTGAAACTAAAGGAACATCTATTCCGTATAAAGCTTTATAATTCATAACTGAGATTTTTTTTAGTTTACCAAGGGCAAAACTAGTAACTACAATGACAATTTCTGTGTTTGCTCAGCATTTTCAACAGTCCCAAAACTCTTAGCATAAATAGCAATTTAAATATTCTAAAAGTACAACACTTAGAATGTCCTTTGTTTCTCTGTTGTCTTTTTCTCTTCTTCATCTTGTTCCAAACAGATTGGGGTATCTTGCGTAAATAGATGCAAGTTTTTTTTTTTATGGATAATTGGGACAAAGGGAAAAATAAATGTAAGAAAAATAATGTGAAGCCAGAGATTGAAAATCTACCAAGTCAGCACCAACTCCAGCAATGTGCTGGCAGAAGAAACTGCTGGGCTGGACTTGGGAATGATCCCTGGAGTCTGTGACAACAGGAGAGGGCCTGGGGCCTCACAGGCTGTGGTCTGTCCTCCTCAGCAGGGTGAGGGCTGCCTCTCTTGTTCCCACAGTAGCTGGAGATGGCTGATTACTGAGCTTGGAGGGCCCCCCAGAGGGCTGCACGCCTGCTCAGCCTGAACTTTGACCTCTCTGGTGAGGTCTAAATCCAGCACCCATGTTATTCTGAAATTGGTGTTTTTCTTCTTACTTTCTAAGATGCTTATAATCTGTGAATATGGGTGTTGATGAAACTGTCTGTTAGTGTTCATTTATGCAGTTCAGGGAATTAAAAGATAAAAATGTCTTATGATTCTGTTCTCCCTGTAGGAAAGGAATAATTGTCAAAAGTGATGGCCAGAGCTCTGTTGGTGGAGTGGTTCATGGGAGTGGGGAGAGAGGAGACGGGTGAACCTCCCTCCACCCTCCCACCCTTTCCACCCCCTTGTACCCCTCTGCCACCACCCCTGCATGGAAAGGGAATACAGATCCTTGGCCTCTTATCTGCAATTCCAAAATCCAGGATTTTTGACACTCATTTTGTGGCAAGGCCTGATGTGCACTGACATGAGCCTATCGAGTGTCTTAACTGTTTTGTTGATTTCACTGCAGAACTAGTAGTGCCTTTGATCATGGTGTGCTGGCCTAGACCTCACTGAAAGTGGTATTTGATATGCGGCACACACACCATATTGCCTTGCAAAATCTGAAAACTTCTGAGGTCCTGAAACCCATCTGACTGCTGGTGTTATGAATCAAGGCTTGGGGCCTCTCAGGCTCTTGAGTGTGGGGACAGGACAGAGCACTGGGTGTGTCTCAGAGTCACCAGTCAGCCTAGTGTGGTTCCGGCATGACAGCCCCAATTAGCCATGCTCAGTAAGGGGAGTGCAGGCAGGACGGTGTGCTGGGACCAGGGGGCGTCGGGGAGCCGTGTGGGATAAATATGCTAGTGTTGCCGAAGGGCCTGGAACAAGCTAGAGACCAGACAACCGGAAGGAGCAGCATCACTGAATTCTGCACAGAAGAGCTGCGCGCTGTGTTCTGGTCAAGTCTTGCAGCCTGCGGCAGCGAAGTCAAATTCATTACGCTCGACACAGAATCCTTTCCTGCTGAGTTTTCTGCAGCTCTTCTCACCCTTATGTTGTAAGCTCCGATGGCTGTGAGGAGCATGTTCTCACACACAGGCAGTGTAGGTGGGGAGAGTCACAGCTGAGGGGTGAAGCCCTGGGTTCTGGGGCCAGATTCCTCACTGCCTAATGCTTGACTTCAGCTCTGTTATCTGGGAAATAGAGATTCCGCTCACTCATTCATGCATACAATCATTCAGTGAGTATTTATTTCCCACCTAGTGCTATGCCCAGGCTGGGGGCAATGAAAGGAACAAATGAGATAGTTGTAGTGAAAACCCTTTAAAAGCCACAGAACACCTGACCATTGTGTTTTACCTGTTACTTAGTATTCTGGGCATATGTTAACCCACAGCGTCTTACCCTTTATGACACCGTGTTCATTAGCTCTCCAAGGTCCATCAGAGTCCTATTAGTCCTACTTTATAGACTTGAAAGACTGATGCTCAGTGCAGGATTTTGGTATGTTAAATGTCCCGGAGAGACCTGCTCCTCTGGTCTAGAAGTAATGGGCTACTTTTCTTAGAGGATGCTCAGCTCTTTTATGTTTGAGCTTGCCATCTCCCAGAGAGATATTACTAGTGCATCCTTTAGGCCATGCTGAAAATGCATTTCTTACCATAGGAGAACCTAAAAATATGTGACAAGGTATGAAAACACATACTGAGCAGCCAGTGTGGGGAACATCTGCAGATGAGAACATGAGTTGGTGATTCTAAGAGATGGGTTATAAATACTGACTTTGAGAAGAGCCGAGGCACCTTTTGCCTTGGGGCTCGTTGCCTGGGAGAATGTGGGTGTGCTGGTTACAACATAAGTTTCCAATTGGGTGGCCTTTCACTTTTGCTGCTTTAAAATGGGAGTGAGATGGCTTATCACAAATTCCAGGTTGGACAGGTTGGCCTGATCCAGGCAGTGAGCACCTGGCAAGCAAACTGAGCCCAGAATTTGGAGATCACCCAAGGTGTTCCGCCTACCCTTGTGTTCAGAGTTGACTGGTTGATGAATGTGGGTGTAGGTTCATAGACAGATCCTCAACAAGGAACCTCTTTCATTCTGCTCATGTGCAAAGGCAGTACCATTTAAGACCTTGCCTTTTGTCTTAGAACAGACCCTTTCTTCCCTTATTCCACAATTGAGGCCTGGTAGTCTTGATGGAGGGGGTCTGGCCCTGGGTGAGGAGGCACTCATCCTGTGAGGCTGACAAGACATTTACGCCTTTCATTTTGCATCTCTGTGATAAATCAGATGACATACTTTGCTCCCCCATGCCTTCTGTTTTGTTATTTAGAGTTTAAAAGTGACTTCTGTGTTTTTCTCAAGCTTGATGATATTTACTTTAAATAAATAAAGTAATGCTTGTTCATTGTATAAATTTGGAAAATACAGAGAAAAAAAGGGAAAATGAAGATCATATATCACACACCATTCACATTTTAGTTAAGTTCTTCCTTGGTTGGTTGATTAGCTCTTTATTTATTTATTTACTCATTTACTTGTCTAACTACCTATCTATCATTGGGGCCTGAAGATACTTGTGTGTAAAATCTTTGCAAAATTGAGATTTCACTGTATATACAGATTTATATCTGCTCCTCTCTACATCACTAAATAGTCTTCACAGACATGCTTCTCATGGCTCTGTACTATTTTACAAAACATGGTTGGCTTTCTCTGTGGTTGAATATTTAGATTGTTTTCCATTTTTTCACAACTGTAAATTTCATCATACAGAGTATTTTTATTTGTGTGTTATGACCCATATCTCAGATTATTTCATATTGTGCATTTTGGGCTCTGAAATGATTGGGTCACTTTATGAAGCCAGTTTGTGCATATGTAGGCTGCGTTTACCACGTGGAAATTGTAGCAGAGATGGCTGCTTTAAGGGCTAGTGCTAAAAATGGAAATCACAGCTATCAAATTAAAGAACTACCTCTCTGTTCACATTTGGATTCTGAAGATGTGTGTTATTCATATCAACCTTTGAGGTTGGTCAGAGGTGTTTCCACCAACAAAGACTAGGTCAGTCCTCACAGCAGCTTTGAGTGTTCAGACATTCCGACGTGGGCTCAGATTAATTAAAATAGCTGTTTAGCAATGTAAGGTCTTATAGGGAATCCATTTATTTAAAGAGTCAGCAGAGGATTACTCACAAGTTTACTAATAACCCCTCCTGGTGGTGAGGAAAGGACAAACTTGCATCTTTGCCTGGATATACGTGTCATGTGATTTTTTTTTTTTTTATGATTATGTTTTGGTTTTTTTTGAAATAATGCTTTTGTGCCTGCTCATGCTTAAGGCTCCTTATTCATGACTCTCAGAACAGTTTCTGGAATGTCAGCCTGCTGGGGAATGTCCTGTCCCCTGGCCCCCTGCTTCCTTGGTCCCAGTTATCAGCAGTGGGTGTAGCCCTTTCAGAAAGCCTTGGCTAAATCTGTCATTGACCAGAGGCACTTTTTTCTTTTTTAGATTTTTTGTTTATTGCAGTAACATTGGTTTATAACATTGTATAAGTTTCAGATGTACATCATGCTACTGCTATTTCTGCATAGATTACATCATGTTCACCACCCAAATACTAACTACAACCCATCACCACACACTTGTGCCAAATTATCGCTTTCTCCCTCCTCCCTCCCCCCTTCCCTTCTGGTAACCACCAATCCAATCTCTGTCTCTATGTGTTTGTTTGTTGTTGTTATTATCTACTGCTTAATGAGGGAAATCATGGTATTTGACCTTCTCCCTCTGACTTATTTCACTTTGCATAATACCCTTATTGTCCATCCATGTTGTCACAAATGGCTGGATTTCATAGTTTCTTATGGCTGAGTAGTATTCCATCGTGTATATATACCACATCTTCTTTATCCATTCGTCCCTTGATGGGCACTTAGGTTGCTTCCAAGTCTTGGCTATTGTGAATAACGCTGCAATGAACACAGAGGTGCATGTATCTGTACACATTGGTGTTTTCAAGTTCTTTGGATAAATACCCAGCAGTGGAATAGCTGGATCATATGGTAGTTCTATCCTTAATTTTTTGAGGACTCTCCATACTGTTTTCCATAGTGGCTGCACCAGTTTGCACTCCCACCAGCAGTGTGTGAGAGTTCCCTTCTCTCCACATCCTCTCCAACACATGTTGTTTCCTGTCTTGTTAATTATAGCCATTCTGACGGGCATGAGGTGATATCTCATTGTAGTTTTGATTTGCATTTCCCTGATAGTTAATGATTTTGAATATCTTTTCATGTGTCTGTTGGCCATCTGAATATCTTCTTTGGAGAAATTGTCTGTTCAGGTCTTTTGCCCGTTTTTGAATTGGGTTGTTAGTTTTTTTGTTGTTGAGATGCATGAGTTCTTTATATGTTTTGGAGATTAGCCCCTTATCTGATGTATGGTTTGCAAATATCTTCTCCCAATTGTTAGGTTGTCTTTTCGTTTTGTTGATGGTTTCCTTTGCTGTGCAGAAGCTTTTTAGTTTAATGTAGTCCCATTTGTTTATTTTTTCTATTGTTTGTCTTGCCCAGTCAGACATGGTGCTTGAAAAGATGTTGCTAAGACTGATGTTGAAGAGCGTACTGCCTATGTTTTCTTCTAAAAGTTTCATAGTTTCAGGTCTTACATTCAAGTCTTTAATCCATTTTGAGTTAATTTTTGTGTATGGTGTAAGGTAAGGGTCTACTTTCATTTTTTTGCATGTGGCTATCCAGTGTTCCCAGCACCATTTGTTGAAGAGACTTTCTTTTCTCCATTGTATGTTCTTGGCTCCTTTGTCGAAGATTAGCTGTCCATCGATGTGTGGGACCAGAGGCACTTTCTGATCCCTCCTCACTGGCCCAGTCTTCCTTTTCTTCCAGAGACTTTGTGTTGCTCTCCAGGTTCCTCTGAGGGACAAGTCTTCTCTTCCGTGATGTTTGGTCCCATTTGCCTCCTCGGCAGTGATGGTGGATGGGTGTGAGCCCTTTGGTGTCTGGCCTCCCAAGCTCTCTTGCTTCTGCCTGTTAGCTCTGCCTCTAGTGAGCGAACTCAGAAACTCGCCCCGTGATGGTGGAGGTCCATCTACTGGCCAGTTGAGACTGACCATTCTCTTGGGGAGCCTCAACGGAAGGCCTGTTCACCGTATGGTTTTGGAAATCAATACACTAAGGACTGCATGAATGTCTCCATTATTTTTTAGAAAACAAGAAGCCAAGGAGGGGCAAGCCATTGCGAGACTGGCGCGAGCGGAGAAATGCCATCCGGCTCACCAATGAACATACGGTGGAGACACTGGTGGTGGCCGATGCCGACATGGTGCAGTACCACGGGGCAGAGGCTGCCCAGAGGTTCATCCTCACCGTCATGAACATGGTGAGTCTGGAGTCAGGGTTCTGACCCTGGTGGGCTCTGTTTCCTCTTGGATGAGTGCTTGGGACGTGGGTGCTATGTCCTCATCTTCTCCTCAGTTAAGGAAGAAGCTGGGTTGGGGGATAGAGGCACACACAGCATTATGACCCCTGGGCTGCGCAAAGGTCAGGGGGCTTGTGGGCGTCCCCGTGGGAGAGGGCCCGCCCACTGACTCACTTTGGTGTGGTGTTTCAGTGCCTGGGTTTGCCCAGTGATTGAGCTCTGCCCCGCCACTCCTTACCAGAGGCCCTCTAAGACTGTTGCTCTGTGCGAGACCCATCCAAGGGGTATTCAAAGTGAGTGAGCCCAGTCTGTGCTCTAAGGAGTCAGCAGTCTAGAAGGAGGAATCATGACCAAACTTTCATGTAAACAGAGCTTGCTGTGTGCAGTGAGGGCCTGGTGAGAGAAGGGGAGAGAGGTTATCTAGTGGAGGGAACCAAGGAAGGAGTCTGTGTCTACATCCGATTTGATGGGTGGGGATAGAGGTGCTTCCCTTGATGGGTGGGTGGGAGAGAGGCTGCACTCCTCAAATTTTAGACACAGAAGCATCTTTGAGTACATCCCAACTCCAGCCATCTATCTGCTTTCCTAACAAGCATTTTTGAAGACCTCCTGGCACTGTGTTAGGTGCTGGGGATACAAGTGCAAAAAAGACCTGGTCCTTCCCTCAGAAGGCAGTGGTATCAACAACGAATAAAGCGTCCATGTTAACAGTAGAAATACCTGTGGGGACCACCAGGGTCCAGGTGGAAGGCTGGTGAGTGATCATCCTGCAGCATGGAGGTTTCATGAGAGAGCTGATCCTTGAGCTGAGCGGGAGTAAGTGTTTGCCAGATTAGGGGAGAGGTGGCAGGTCACACAGAGGGTGCAGCAGGAGCTGCATTTGGGGGAGGCCTGGTGGTGGGATGCAGCTGCAGCAGGGAGTGGAGGAGCCTTAGGGGTACGGGTGGACATGTGGACTGGGTCGGGTTGGGGAAGGCAGGTAAGACAGCTTGAGAGCTGGGGCCACGGAAGGGGTGGGGAGGAACGTGTCCAGAGTGATGTTCAGGAGGACAACTCCAGCAGCTGTGCACAGGGTGGATTGGAGTGGGAAAAGGCAAGAAGGAGCATCGGGAATGGAATATGTGTGAACTAAAGGGCAGGAGTGAGGATGGAGGAGGTGGTCGTACAGAGAGGAGGATGTGCTGGGACGAAGAATCCACAGAAACTGGTGACTGGTAGGGTGTGGGGCTTGGTGAGGCAGGAAGAGGAGGTGAGAGAAATCCAGGGTACATCTGGGCTACAAGCAGAGTGTTTGGGGACATGACAAGTTCAATTCTAGACAAGCTGGATTCGAGCTCCCCATGGAGATCAGGATGGAGGTCCTGGCTGGAAATAGGGCGTGGGGCTTATCAGCATAGAGCTGGGAGCTCGCAGCGTTGTCCAGGTGGAGCACATTGGGTGGGTAGAGAAGCTGGCCACACACAGCCCAGTGGATCCTGGGGGGCAGGGCAGGGGATGAGGAGCTGGCAGAAGGGCATACACAGACTGGAAGGAGGTTGTCCCTAAGGAAGGAGGTGAGAGGTGCAAGAAGGCACTGGTTAACAATGCCAGATGCTACAGCCAGGTCCCTGGAGGAATAGCTTTAGGGATTGTTGGGGGTGGAAGCTGGACAGGGGCAGAGCGAAATGAGAATGGGAAGTGAAGTAGAAGCAGCAGTTGCAGACAATCTTGGCTGAGGGAGAGGAGAGACAAGAGCTTTGCTAGGTGGAATCAGTGTCAAGGAGGACTTTGTTGAGGGAAAGGGGAACAGGTGTTAAGAGTGTGGAGTTTAGGCTCAGACAGGCCTGGACCAGGACCCCTACTCTGCCACTGACCGCAGAGCTGGCAGATGGTGTCAGATGGTTCTGAGCCTGCTCCTCCTCAGCCAGGCAGGGGTTTGGCACAGAGTGCTCTGGGCCTGGCAGCAAAGGGTCGTGTGGCTACGGAAGGGGAGTAAGTAGGCAGGGCAAGGTTAAACAGGCCGTGGGCTATGCTGTCGGGGGAGATGTGGCTGAAGAAGGCCCAAGAGGAAGGAGGTGGCGACATCGCCAAGGTCACACAGGAAGTTGCTGGTGGGGCCATGGCCATCAGGCCAAGCCTCTCCCTAACTGGCCACGGGAATATAGATGCTTGTGAACCCACCATGGGCTGACGGGCGTTGTGAGCCTCACAGCGGTCCTGCTTGCTGTAAAGACAAGACTCGGGCCTCCTCCTCTGTCAGGTAGGCTTTCCCGACACATACCTATTTGTAGGAAATTCCCTCTTGTCTTGCCCGCGCCCACCTCAGACATGCTGTGCTCTAAAGCTGAGGCTGCTTTGGTAGCACTTTGAGAGTAGCGTCTTCATGGTGAGTGACTGTTGGGACCCACAGACTTTCTCACAGGATGGGCTCTTCTGCAAAGCAAACCAGCAGTGTGCACCCCCAGGGGACCCTCGGCTAGTGATCTCTTTTCAAGACATGGCCTCTGTGGGTACAACACCTAGTTGCCCTCCCTTTCAAAGTCATAAACTCTGGAAGTTGCATTAACATTTTTTCCCTTCCTGCCTTCCATCCTTTGTTCCTTCCTTCCCTTTTTTCAGGTTTCTTTTTTTTTTTTAAATTGTGGTAAAAAACACATAAAGTATACCATTTTAACCATTTTTAAGTGTACGGTTGAGTGCATTTAATACATTTACATAGTTGTGCAGCCAACACCACCATCCGTCTCCAGAACTTTCTTCGTCTTCCAAAACTGAAACTCTGTACCCATTGAACACTAACTTCCCATACCCCACCACCCCCCAGCCCCTGGTAACCACCATTCTACTTTCTATCTATGAATTTGATGATTTTAGGTACCTTATATAAGTAGAGCCACATGGTATTTGTCCTTTTGTGAGTGGCTTATTTCACTTAGCATAATGGGCATAATGTCTTCAAGGTTCCTCCATGTTGTAGCAGGTGTCAGAATTTCCTTCCTTTTTAAGGCTGAATAATATTCCATTGTACATACATTTTGTTTATCCATTTGTCCATCAATGGGCATTTTGGTTGCTTCCATCTTTTGGCTCTTATGATTACTGCTGCTGTGAACATGGATATATAAATATCTGAGTCCCTGCTTTAACTTCTTTTGGGTATATACCCAGAAGTGGAATTGCTTTTGTTAACTTTTAATGGTGTGTGGCCATGGTTTCTGAGGAATATTTCTGTGTTCTTCCTTTGCGTAAACCCAGGTCCTCCCGGTGGCTGGTTAATGATGGGTTTCAGTGCTCTAGACTGCCAAGAGGTAGCCCTGGAGGAGGGCTGGTGGGCCTGGCTCCACCCCAGACTCTTTCATCTGCAGATAATTTCATCTCCTTTATTTTTTTCTAATTGTCCTGGGGACAAGTGCAAGGAGTAAACATTCCGTACAACAACTAAAGTAGTAATAAGAGAAAGCTCCTACTTTGATATATCTTTCATAATTTATTATCTGGGCAGGGGCAGCTATTTTATCACAGGTGGGGAGGGGCGTTGTACATGGGAACATCGCCCTCCCCACCCTCCATGGGCTGTAAGGACTGAAAGACAGAGGCTGAGTGGTTGTGATGCTTGGCTTTAATTCAACACTCTTCGCTCCTCTTCAGCTGCTTAAGACATTGAAGGCTCCAGATCATTTTGCTGAGGGCAAACCTGGGGCCAACCACGTTAAATTGGATTTAAATGTTTCCTGATGAGGCTGACCTAATAAGAACAATGCCACTATGATGAAGGGCGTATGGCATGTGTATAGTAACACTTAGCCTTTCAGTCGTCTGTCCTTGGGGTTTCTTGGCCAGTCTAACAAGGCCAGAAAGTGAATGAAAGCAGAATGTCCTGACCCATTCACACAGACCCTCACCACTGGGAACTGTTTCTGTTGCTCTAGTCATGGGTTGCTATTCAGCAAATTTAAAAACAAGTTACATTCAAACATCACATCTTGTTTTCAACAAGACCACCCTCCACCACCACCACCAGCCTTCAATCCCTCAAAATCTAGTTTTGAAAATCCAAAGAATTCTATCCTGCCTGTGGCTGTTTTGGAAAAGGGATTTCTGTTAATAAGTAAGATCATCTTTAAGCCAGGAGGATGGGAAAGGATTGTGGCTGGATGAGGAGCCCTGTCATTAGACAAGACCCTCAGGTGCAGCAAGCAGGAGGGCGAGGCCAGCCACCCCATTTCTCTCCCAGTGTTTTCTGTGGGTCTCCAAGATTGAAGTGGCTACATTTCCTTAGCTCCCCTGGATTGGGAAGGAAATCCGCTGGAGTGGTTGCCACCTCCCTTCCAAAATATTTCTCTCTGTGGGAAGTAGCATCATTGGGTGCTAATATCCAGGCTCCCACCTCCTCCCCGCCCTTCCACTTGGGTCTCTGTAGTCAGAGGCCCAGCTCATTCATGCATGCTGCTCTGACCCCCAAGGCTAATCCCAGACAGGCCCCTGTCCCCAAGGCCAGGCCTGGGGGAGAAGTTGATGTCAAGTGTTTACTTATAGTTTTCTTAGCATCTCCTAGTTGTGATGTATTAGATCAGTGTCAATTGGTGGCCTGATTGCCCATGTTTGAGAGAGAGGAAAGAAGTGGATGTTTGTGATGCATCCATCAGTCCAGATGACAAGCTGGGTGATTTCATGTCTTTTCTTCCTCATTCTTGGTGGATTTCATCATTCTCATTTACAGAGAAGGAAATGGAGGCTTGCGGGGAGTGGCAGAGCAGGGTGCAGAGCCACTGAGTATACAGCAGGGTGAGGACTCAAACCCAAGGCTGAGGGACCCCCACCCCACCTTGTTCAAGACGACAAGCATGTCTGGAGTCTGTTGTTTCTCTCCATCTCTACCCTGGACTGACTGCCATTATTTCTGGTATTGACAACTACAGGAGCTGCCTTTCTGGGCTCCTCACTTCATTTTCTTCCCCCTTGAATCCTTGCTGCAGGATGACCAGCAAGATCTTCATCCGACAGAATTAGGACTTCGTCACTTAGCAGCACTAAGCCCCTCTGTGGCTTCCCATGGGGTTAATGTGGAATCCTCGCTCTTTTGTGTGTCTCTCCAAGGCCATGTGACCCAGGGCTGCCTGTTTCTCCTGGGCTTTGTTCCCTTCTCCACCTCAGCACTGACACCTGCCATGCAGGCCACCATTCCTCAGGCTCCCCAAGCTCCTCTTGGACTCATGGTCTCTGTCAAGAATTCTCTTCTCTCTACTCCTCTGGTCTTTTAGGCCTCCATGTAAATGTCCTGTCAGAGGGCCCCTCCTTCCTGATTCCTCTGAAAAGGCCAACCTGTTTTCTTTATCACAGCAGTCTGCTTTTTACTTGCTGGTCCTTATCTTGATTTATAATTCCATATTTATCTGCTTTTTAAAAACCATCTTGTTGCAGAGTTTTTGTAAGCTATTGAATGTAAGCTGCTATAAACTCAAATTAGAGTGTTATAACTTTAGGATGTTAAATGTAATCCCCATGGTAACCACAAAGAAAATAGCTATAGAATACACACAAAAGGAAATGAGAATGAAATTTAAAAGTTTCATTATAAAAATATCAACTAAACACAAAAATGTCAGTACTGTAGGAGACGAGGGACAAAAAAGCTATAAAGCATACAGAAAACAAATAGCAAAATGCAGAAGTAAGTCCTTCCTTATCATAAATTACCCTAAATGTAAGTGGATTATATTCTTCAATCAAAAGACAGATTGGCAGAATGGATTAAGAAAAAAACCCAACATGATCCCACTATATGCTGCTATGGAGCTCTATATGCTCCATCTCTCTACAAGAGACTCACTTTAGATCCAAAAACACAAATAAGTTGAAAGCAAAAGGATGGAAAAAGACATTCCATGCAACTAATAACCATAGAGCGCAGGAGTGGCTATACTAATATCCCACAAAATAGACTTTAATTAAAAAAAGTTTACAAGAGGCAAAGAAGGATACCGTATATTAATAAAAGATTCAATACAGCAAAAAGATATAACAGTTATAAGTATTTATGCAGCTAATAACAGGCCATCAAAATATATGAAGCAAAAATTGATAGAATTGAAGGGATAAATATGCATTTCTATAATAATAGTTTGAGACTTCAATCCTCCACTCTCAATAGTGAATAAGACAACTACACAAGAAGATAAGGAAGTGGAGGACTTGAACAACACAGTAAACCAACTAGATCTAACAGACAGACAGAATACTCTACCCAACAACAGAATATTCCTTTTTTTCAAGTGCATGTGGCATATTATCCAGGATATACCATATATTAGGTCACAAATTGTCTCAACAGATTTGAAAGATATCATGCAAATATCTTCTCCAAGCACAATGAAAATCAATAACAGAAGGAAAACTGGAGAATTCACAAATATGTGGAAATTAAACAACATACTCTTAAACAACCACTGGGTCAAGGGGGAAACCACAGGGGAAATGAGAAAATACACAGAGGTGAATAAAAATAAAAACACAACATACCAAAACTTGAGGAACAGTGAGGGAAATGTATAGCTGTAAATGCTTACATTAAAAAAGAAGAAAGATCTCAAATCAACCACCTAACTTTAAACCTTAAGGAACTAGAAGAAGAAGAACAAATTAAACTCAAAGCTAGCAGAAGGAAGAAAATAATATTAGAATGAGATAGATAAAGAATAGAAAAATAATAGAGAAAATCAACAAAATCAAGAGTTAAATCTTTAAAAAAAATTGATAAAATTGACAAATCTTTACCTGAGCTAATAACAAAACTCAGATTACTAAAATCAGAAATGAAAGTGGGGACATGACTACCAATTCTACAGAAATAAAAGGGATTATAAGAGAATACTGTGAACCATTGTACACCAACAGATGGAATAACCTAGAGGAACTGGAAAAATTCCTAGAAACACAGAACTTACCAAGACTTAATCACAAAGATATAGAAAACCTGAACAGACCTATAGCTAGTAAGGAGATTGAATCAGTAATCAGAAGTCTCCTGACAAAAGCCCTAGACTTGGCAGCTTCACTGGTGAATTATATCAAACATTTAAAGGAGCACTAACTAGTCAGTTCTCAAACTCTTTCAAAAAACTGAAGAGGAGAGAACACTTCCTAGCTCTTTCTATGAGGCCAGCATTGCCCTTATACCAAAGCCAGGTAAAGACACTAAAAGAAAAGAAAACTACAGTTCCTTGTGAATGAGAAGATAATTTCCCTTATGAATATTATTGCAAAAATCCTCAACAAAATACTAGCAAACCAAAATCAGGTTATACATCACAACAAAGTGGGATTTATTCCTGAAATGCAAGGATGGTTCAACATACAAAAACCAATGTAATACACCATATTAACAGGATGAAGGATAAAACAAAACCCGATCACCTCAATTGATGCAGAAAAAGTGTTTGATAAAATTCAACACTCTTTCATGATACAAAAAACACTCAACTAACTAGGAATAGAAGGAAACTACCTCAATATCATAAACACTATGTATAAAAAACCCACAGCAAACATAATACTCAATGGTGAAAGATTGAAAGCTCATGCTCTAAGATCAGGAACAAGGCAAGGATGCCTGCTTTCACTGCTTCTATTCAACATACTACTGGAAGTCCTAGCCACAGCAATTAGAAATAAAAAGAAATAAAAGGCATCCAAATAGGAAAGGAAGAAGTAAATTATCTTTGTTCACAGATGACATGAGCTTATATGTAGAAAACCCTAAAATTCCACACAAAAAATGTTAGAACAAATAAAATAATTCAGCAAAGTAGCGGGATACAAAACCAACACACATCAGTTGCATTTCTATACAGTAGTCCCCCCTTATCCAGTTTTGCTTTCCGTGGTTTCAGTTGCTTGCAGTCAACTGCAGTCTGAAAATACAGTACAATAAGATATTTTGAGAGACAGAGACCACATTCACATATTTTTTATTATAGTCTGTTGTTATAATTGTTCTATATTATTAGTTATTGTTGTTAATATCTTACTTTGCCTAATTTATAAATCAAACTTTATCATAGGTCTGTGTGTATGAAAAAAAAACATGGTATATATACAGTTTGGTACTATCTACAGTTTCAGGCATCCACTGGGGGTCTTGGAACATGTCCCCTGTAGTTAAGGAGTGATTACTGTACCTAAAAATGAACAATCCAAGAAGGAAATTAAGAAAACCATTCCATTTACAATAGCTTCCATAAGAATAAAATACTTAGGGATTAACTTAATCAAGGAGGTGAAAGACTTGTACACTAAAAACTACAAAACTGATGAAAGAAATTGAAGACCACCTAAATAAATGGAATGACACTCATGTTCATGGATTAGAAAACTTATTATTAGGATGTTAGTAGTACCCAAAGCAATCTACAGATTCAGTGCAATCTCTAGCAAAATCCAAAGAACATTTTTCCTTGCAGAAATAGAGAAATCCATCCTAAAATTGGCATGGAATCTCAAAAGACCCTGAACAGCCAAAACAATCTTGAAAAAGAAAAACAAAGTTGGGGTACTTACACTTCCTATTTAAAAATTTACTACAAAGCTATAGTAATCAAAATACTGTGGTGCTGGCATAAAGACAAAGGTATAGACCAATGGAATAGAATAGAGAGCCCAGAAATAAACCCTGACATATATGGTCAAATGATTTTCAACAAGGATGCTGAGACCATTCAATGGTGAAGTAACAGTCTTTTCAACAAATAGTGCTGGAAAAACTGGATATCCACATGCAAAAGAATGAAGTTTGACCCTTACCTAACACTATATACAAAAATTAACTCAAAATGGATCAAAGACCTGAACATAAAAGCTAAAACTATAAAACTCCTAGAAGAAAACATACGGAAAAAGCTTCATTGGATTTGGCAATGATTTCTTGTATGTTACACCAAAGAAACAGGCAACAAAAGAAAAAATAGACAAACTGGACTTCATCAAATATAAAATCTTTTGTTCATCAAGGGATACTATCAACAGAGTGAAAAGGTAACTCACAGAATGGGAGACAGTATTTGCAAATTGCGTATCTGATAATATCCAGAATATATAGAGAACTTCTAAAATTCAACAACACCAACAAAAAACAAACAGCACTCATTAGGGAAATGCAAATCAAAACCACAATGAGATATCACTTCACTCCCATTAAGACCATTAAGATGCTATTATTAGAGTGACGTCAGCAACATGGTGGAGTGAGCTCTTCCCTTCATCTCTCCCACTTTGAACTACAACTAAATGGGCAATCATTCACCAACAGAGGAAACCCACACGGCACAACAGGACACCTGAGAGACCCACGCAGCTATATATCTGAAGATGGATGGACTAGACCTCTGGGAAGTGGTGGAGATAGGTGAACACTCCCCTGCCCCTCCCTGGCAGCCCTGTGCAAGCATGTGAATGATTTCCTGGCCGGCACATGGTACCGCTGTTGCCAAAAAGTGGGAACATGCCTCGGGGTGACTGTAGGAAGAGGTGGCAGCAGCCCTTAGCCCACTTGTGATCACGTTCCTGGTGGTGGGAGAGCCCACCATGCTGCTGCGGCCCCAAGGAGTGGCCCAGGCTTTGTCTCCGTGAGGAAGGCCCACCCACCAAGCACAGCGGTCAGTACAATCGCAAGAAGAGGCAGCAGCAGATCTACACATGTGCCTGAATGCTTTCCCAGCACGCGCAAGCTCCCATAGTACCCCCACAATGTCCAGCAGACAGGATGGGATCAGAAACACAGCGCCTGCTTCCCCCTAGTGGTAGCAGGTGCAATCTGTGACCTAATACTACCACAAATGTGCCGACAAAATGTTAGTTCATCAAATACCATGAGAAACTACAGCAATGATTCAGACCACAAGGAAAATGACAATTCTCCAGAAACGAACCCTGAAGGCACAGAAATTTACAAACTATGTGCAGAGAATTCAAAGTAGCTGTCATAAAGAAACTCAGTGAGTTACAAGAAAACTAGAAAGACAGTTCAGTGAGCTCAGGAATAAAATTAATGAGAAGAAGGACTACTTCACTAAAGAGATTAAAACTATAAAAAAAAATACCAAGGAGAAATTCTGGATAGGAAGAACACAATTACTGCAATAAAAAATAATCTAGAATCCTTAAAAAATAGAACTGATGTTATGGCGGAAAGAATTAGTGATTTAGAGGATAGAAATGCTACAGGTGGAGGAAGAGAGAGAACTAAGATTTAAAAAAAATGAAGGAATTCTTTGACAAATATCTGACTCAATTAGGAAAAGCATCATAAGGATTATAGGTATTCCAGAGAGAGAAGAGAGGAAGAGAGGAGCAGAGAGCTTGTTCAAAGAAATAATAGCTGAGAAGTTCCCAAACCTGCGGAAGGAACTGAATTTACAAATACATGAGGCTAATAGAACTAATTATATCAATGCTAAAAGACCACCTCCAAGGCATATAATAGTAAAACTGGCAAAAGTCAATGACAAAGAAAAAATATTAAGGGCAACAAGGCAGAAGAAAATAACCTACAAAGGAACCCTTATCAGGCTTTCAGTGATTTCTCGGCAGAAACCTTACAGGCTAGGAGAGAGTGGAATGATATATTGAAAATATTGAAAGACAAAAACTTTCAACCAAGAATACTCTATCCAGCAAAACTATCCTTCAGTTATGATGGAGAAATAAAACCTTTCCCAGAAAACAAAAGCTGAGAGAGTTCATTACCACTAGACCTCCCCTACAAGAAATGATTAAAGATAACCTCATACCTGAAACAAAAAGGCAGAGGTCTATGAAGCTTTGAGAAAAGAGATAAATCAGAAAACTGCTGCTCTCCTTCAGAACAGGGAGGCAAATATTCACTTATAATTTAAAAGATAAACAGAAGGAAAGCATCAAAAGTAGCTATAAACACTTCAACTTAGTCACAAACTGCAACACAAAACGGAATAATTTGTGACAACAATAACTCAGAAGGGGAAGAGGAAAGGGATAGAACTTGCTTAGGCTAATGGAGATAAGAGGCTATCAGAAAATGGACTATCTCATCTTTTATACAAGCCTCACGGTAACCACTAAACAAAAAATCAGAGCAGAGCCAGCCACAATTCATTAAAAAAAGAGAAAACCTCCACAGAATACCACCAAAGTGAAATGGCAGTCAGAAATAGAAAGGAAGAGAAACAATGGAAACATAGAACCGGAAAACAAGAGATAAGATGACAGTATTAAGCCTTCATATATGAATAATCACTCTGAATGTAAATGGATTGAATTCTCCAATCAAAAAACACAGCGTAGCTGTGGATTAAAAAAGAAGACCTAACAATACGCTGCCTCCGGGAAACCATCTCAGCTCTGAAGACAAACGTAGGCTCAAAATGAAGGGATGGAAGATGATACTCCAAGCAAATGGCAGAACAAGAAAGCAGGTATTGCCATACTTACATCAGACAAAGC
Source organism: Diceros bicornis minor (assembly GCF_020826845.1). NCBI lineage: Eukaryota > Metazoa > Chordata > Mammalia > Perissodactyla > Rhinocerotidae > Diceros > Diceros bicornis. Next base: position 81,302,254 of record NC_080744.1, read on the forward strand.
AGACTTCAAGATAAAAAAAGACAATGAGAGATAAAGAGGGGCAGTATATAATGACAAAAGGGACACTCCACCAAGAGGACATAACATTTATGAATATTTATGCACCTAACACAGGAGCACCAAAGTATATAAAGCAACTATTAACAGACCTAAAGGGAGAAATTAACAGCAACACAATAATAGTAGGGGACCTCAACACCCCACTTACATCAATGGACAGATGATCCAGACATAAAGTCAACAAGGAAATAGTGGATTTAAACGAAACACTTGATCAGATGGACTTAATAGATATATAGAGAGCATTCCATCTAAAACCAGCAGAATACACATTCTTCTCAAGTGCACATGGATCATTCTCAAAGATAGACCATATGTTGGGGAAAAAGGCAAGCCTCAATAAATTTAAGAAGATTGAAATAATCTCAAGCATCTTTTCCAACTATAATGCTATGAAACTAGAAATCAACCACAAGAAAAACACTAGGAAAGTCACAAATATGTGGAGACTAAACAACATGCTACTGAACAACCATTGCATCAATGAAGAAATCAAAGGAGAAATTAAAAAATAAAATGAAAATACACCATACCACTTCTTATGGGATGCAGCAAAAGTGGTCCTAAGAGGGAAATTCATAGTGGTACAGGCCCACTTCAACAAACAAGAAAAATCTCAAATAAGTGATCTTAAACTGCACCTAACAGAACTAGAAAAAGAAGAACAAAGTCCAAAGTCAGCAAAAGGAGGGAAATACTAAAAATTAGATCAGAAATTAATAAAATAGAGACTAAGAAAACACTAGGAAGGATCAATAAAACTGAGAGCTGGTTCTTTGAGAAGATAAACAAAATTGACAAACCCTTAGCCAGACTCAACAAGAAAAAAATAAGGTTCAAATAAATAAAATTAAAAATGAAAGAGGAGAAATTACGATGGATACTGCAGAATTACAAAGGATTATAAGAGGATACTATAAAAAGCTATATGCCCACAAATTGGATAAACTAGAAGAATAGATAAATTCTTAAGCTTGTACAACCTCCCAAAACTGAATCAAGAAGAAATAGACACTCTGAACAGACCAATCACAAGTAAAGAGACTGGACAGTAATCAAAAACCTCCCCAAATTCAAAAGTCCAGGACCAGATGGCTTCTCTGGAGAATTCTACCAAACATTCAAAAAAGACTTAATACCTATCCTTCTCAAACTATTCCAAAAAATTGAAGAAGTTAGAATGCTTCCTAACTCATTCTATGAGGCCAACATTACGCTGATCCAAAACCACACAAAGAAAACACAAAGAAGGAAAATTACAGGCCAATATTGCTGATGAACATAGATGCAAAAATCCTCAATAAAATATTGGCAAACTGAATTCAGCAATACATTAAAAGGATCATACACCATGATCAAGTGGGATTTATTCTAGAGATGCAGAGATGGTTCAACCTCTACAAATCAATCAATGTGAATCACCACATTAACAAAATGAGGAATAAAAATCACATCATCATCTCAATAGATGCAGAGAAAGCATTTGACAAGCTCCAACGTCCATTTAAGATAAAAAAAAAAAAAAACCTCTCAATAAAATGGGTATAGAATGAGAATACCTCAACAAAATAAAGGCCATATATGAGAAACCCATAGCCAACATCATACTCAATGGAGAAAAACTGAAAGCCATCCCTCAGAGAACAGGAGACAAGGGTGCCCTCGCTCACTGCTCCTATTCAACATAGTACTGGAGGTTTTGGCCAGAGCAATTAGGCAAGAACAAGGAAGAAAAGGAATCCAAATTGGAAAGAAGAAATAAAACTCTCGCTGCTTGTATATGACATGATTCTATATATAGAAAACCCTAAGAATCTACCAGAAAACTATCAGAAATAATCAACAACTACTGCAAAGTTGCAGGGTACAAAATCAATGTACAAAAATCAGTTATATTTCTGTACACTAACAACGAACTAGCAGAAAGAGAAGTCAGGAATACAATCCCATTTAGAACAATTACAGCAAAAAGAATAAAATATCTAGGAATAAATTTAACCAAAGAGGTGAAAGAGCTATACACTGAAAACTATGAGATGTTATTGAAAGAAATTGAAGAAGGCATAGAGAAATGTAAAGATATTCCATGCTCCTGGATTGGAAGAATAAACATAGTTGAAATGTTCATACTACCTAAAGCAATATTCAAAATCAATGCAATCCCAATCAGAATCCCAATGACATTCTTCACAGAAACAGAACAAAGAATCCTAAAATTTATATGGAACAACAAAAGATCCTGAATAGCCAAAGCAATCCTGAGAAAAAAGAACAAAGCTGGAGGCCTCACAATCTCTGACTTTAAAATATACTACAAAGCTGTAGTAATCAAAACAGCATGATACTGGCACAAAAACAGACACAGAGATCAATGGAACAGAATTGAAAGCCCAGGAAAAAAACCACACATCTATGGACAGCTAATCTTCGGAGCCAAGAATATACAATGGAAAAAGGAAAGTCTCTTCAATAAATGTTGCTGGGAAATTGGACAGCCATATGCAAAAGAATGAAAGTAGACCATTATCTTGCACCACATACAAAAATTAATTCAAAATAGATTAAAGGCTTGAATGTAAGACGTGAAACCATAAAACTCCTAAAAGAAAATGTAGGCAGTACACTCTTTGACATTGGTCTTAGCAGTATCTTTTTGAATACCACGTCTACTAAGGCAACAGAAACAAAAGAAAAAATTAACAAAGGGGACTACATCAGACTAAAAACCTTCTGCAAGGCAAAGGAAACCAGGAACAAAACGAAAAGACAACCTACTAACTGGGGAAAAATATTTGCAAATCATATATCTGACAAGGGGTTAATCTCCAAAATACATCAAGAACTCATACAAATCAAAAAAAAAAAAATACAAACAACAGATTAAAAAAGGGGCAGAGGATATGAACATTTTTCCAAAGAAGATATACAGATGGCCAACATGCACATGAAAGACATTCAACATCACTAATTATTAGGGAAATGCAAATCAAAACTACAATGAGATATCACCTTATACCAGTCAGAATGGCTATAATTACCAAGAAAAAAAATAACAAAGATTGGAGAGGATGTGGAGAAAAGGGAGCCCTCATACACTGCTGGTGGGAATGCAAACTGGTGCAGCCACAATGGAAAATAGTAGGGAGATTTCTCAAAAAATTATAAATAGAAATACTATATGATCCAACTATCCCACTACTGGGTGTTCATCCAAAGAACTTGAAATCAACGATCTAAAGAGATTTATGTATCCCTATGTTTATTGCAACATTATTCATAATAGCCAAGACATGGAAGCAGCTCAAGCGCCCATCGACTGATGAATGGATAAAGAAGAAGTGGTATATATATACAATGGAATACTACTCGGCCATGAAAAAAGACAAAATCGTCCCATTTGCAACAACGTGGATGGACCTTGAGGGCGTGATATTAAGTGAAATAAGCCAGACAGAGAAAGACAAACACCATGTGATTTTACTCATATGTGGAAGATAAACAAATACATGGAAAAAGAGAACCGATTAGTGGTTACCAGAGGGGAAGGGGGCTGGGGAGGGGCGAAAATGGTAATGGGGCACATATGTATGGTGGTGGATAAAAATTAGACTACTAGTGGTGAGCGTGATGAAATCTATACAGAAAATCATAAATAGTAATGTACACCTGAAATTACACAATGTCATAAATCATTATGATCTCAATAAAATAATTGAAAAAAAAAGATGCCATTATTTAAAAAAATGTAAAATCACAAGTATTGGCGAGAACGGGGACCCTTGTGCACTGTTGTTGGGACTGTAAAATGGTGCAGTCCTCATGGAAAACAGTGTGGTGGTTCTTCAAAAAAATAAAAATAGACTTATCATATGATCCAGTAATTCCACTTCTGAGTATATGCCCAAAAGAAGTGAAAGCAGGGTCATAAACAAATATTTGTACACCCGTATTTGTAGCAGCATTATCCATAATAGCCAAAAGGTGTAAGCAACCCAAGTGTCCATCGACAGGTGAATGGATGAACAGAATGTGGTCTCTCCATACGGTGGAATGTTATTCAGCCTTAAAAAGGAAGGAAATTCTGACACATGCTACAACATAGATGAACATTGAGGACATTATGTTAAGTGAAATAAGTCAGTCACAAAAGTAGGAATACTGTACAAATGCTACATGGTACATTTGTATGAGGTACCTGGAGCAGTCCAATTTATAGAGACAGAAAGTAGAATGGTGGTTGCCAGGGGCTGGAGGGAGGAAGGAATGGTACAGAGTTTCAAGTGGGAAAGATGAAAAAGTCCTGTAGGTTGGTGGCGGTGATGGTTGCACAACAATGTGAGTTGTGCTCACATTGCTTAATGCCACTAAAATGTACACTTAAAAATGTGTAAAGTGATAAATTTCATATTATGCATATTTAATACAATTAAAAACCCACCCCGCTTATCTGTCTTTTCATTATCTGTAAGTTCATTCAGGTAGGACTATGTCTACACCTTCACCATTATTTACCCAGTGCCTGGTACATGTGCAGGGGATGATCAAAAAATGTTTGTGGAGTCTGTGAACTCGTAAATGAGTGAGTGATGCCATATACCAACATCCTTTGCAACGGATTTAGTGCTGAAGTCATGTAAACACTGGCTTTCCTTGTTTAATTCCTTGATTAATATACTTCTGAAAAGCCTTTTGTATTCCAAGCACATCACACAGATGTGCTGTCCTAAACTCTGGTAGAAAGTGTTTCTACATAAGTGTAATTACATATTTACACCTCCCACTCAGCCCACTGTGCTATGGGTGGTCTCCTTCAGCCCCTCTCAGCTCACATCTTGTCCTTCAAGGGGGATGTATCAAGATGGAGAAGATAAAACAAGCATGATGAGAAAGAACTGGACTGAGAGAACACCTGGCTGCTGTGAACAGCTTCACCTCTGAGCTGTGTTCAGTCAGACTTCAGAGTTGCAGAAGAAATGGCTGCTGTGAAAGCAGAACAACTTTGGTTATTTTTGAGGACTTGGGAAGCGTGGAAGAGGTACCAGAAAACCCTGGCATCATGCAGAGTGGTCCTGTTTCCAAACACGGAAGAAAGGAGTTTTGTAAACCATAGAGCGGTGAGCTTGGTTCTTCTGTCGGTCAGAGGTTTTGATTAGAAACTGGATCTGGGCTAACTGAAGCAGAAAAGGAATCATATTTTTGGAAGTGTATATGGAATCGAAAGAAATGCTGGGTTACCGGGCTCAGAATTTGGGGCAGAGTTGGGGGCAGGGGACTTCGGGAGGCCAGGCAGCAGGAGAGAGCAAGGCCAAGGTCTGGCTAGGAGTGTGGGCTTGTCTTGTACTGCCTGACCTCCTGCCGCTTCTGTGTCCTGGGAACATCTCCCCACTGCCTTGCCTCTCCTTCAGGAATCAGAGCCCTAGGTGAGTGTCCAGGAACCGGCCTACTCCAGGGCTGCTGTGGCAGGCCAGAGTGAGGCTGATACTCCCTTTGGTTTCTATATTGGGAAGAGAGTCCCTGCCTTTTTCCAGAGCTCACCCTGTGGGGGAATTTTCCCCAGTGAAAACAGCAGTAGATGCTGTTTAGAAGAAAGAAGAAGAAAAATTCCAGCAAAATGTCTGGCCACTACACAGGCTAGAGTATAAGAGGTTCACTCACATGACATATGATCCTATAGCTCCACTCCTGGGTATATACACAAATGAATTGAAAGCAGGGTCTCCAAGAGATATATGTACATCCATGTTCATGGCAGCATTCTTCACAATAGCCAAAAGGAGGAAGTAACCCAAGTGCCCATTGAAGGATGAACAGATAAACAAAATGGGGTATGTATATATATACACACACAATGGAATATTGTTCAGCCTTAAAAAGGAAGGAAATTCTGATATGTGCCCCAACATGGATGAACCTGAAGAACATTCTGCTAAGTGAAATAAGTCAGTCACAAAAAGATAAGTACTATATGATTCCACTTATATGAGGTGCCTGGGGTAGTCAAATTCACAGAGACAGAAAGTAGAATGGTGGCTGCCAGGCACTGGGAGGAAGGGAGAATGAGTTGTGTAATGGCTACAGAGGTTCAGTTTTGCAAGATGAAAAGGGTTCCATGGATGATGGTGTGATGGTAGCACAAGAATGTGAACGTATTTAACACTACTGAACTGCATACTTAAAAATGGTTAAGATGGTAAATTTTGTGTTATTTGTATTTTAGTGCAATTAAAAATTAAAAAGAGGTTCACTCACTAATTCCATTCAGCTGTATTTACTGGGCACCTGATGTGTGCTAGGGACTCTTGTAAAGACTGGGGAGAGAGTAGGCCTCATGGAGCTCATGTAGTGGGACCGACAGACAGTGCTCAACACACAAATCAGTAAAATTTGTGTGCAGATTTGATAAACTGCTATGCGAAGATCCAGGTGATAGCAAGTGACTGAGGTAGTTAGGGACACTTCTGTGAGGAGTGACTTCCACTTAGAAGGGAAGACATTAAGGAGCCAGCCAGTGGGGGTCATTCTGGCATTTGGGAGGGCACGGAAAGAGGCTGTTCTGGTCGGTGATGGGGAGGTTGGGAGTGTGGTGAGAGGTGCGCCATCCGGCCGACCTCGCAGGCTGGTATGCCAGGCATGGGGGTGGGCCTCGCTGCACGTGCAACGGGAAGCTGCTGCAAGGTTTAAGCAGAAGAGTGGCCTGCAATGATTTGTGCTATGTGAGATCCCTCTGCCTGGCACTTATCCAGGGACATGGAGTCCTACTCCAGGCTGTCTCTCCAGCACACCACTCACCTGCACACGTAAGCGCAGACGGAGAAGCCTCCGCCAGGCTGGGTCTCCCAGCTGGCAGCGAGCCGCAGAGGGGTGCTCTGGACTCGGCTCTTGTTGATTTTCAAAATGTGCTGTAGTGCTTCTTTACCTACATGACTTATTTTCCTTTGGTTGGGGGTGGTGGTGACACAGGAGCACGAATATTTTAAAACAAATTGCAGACGGAAACAGGTGGCGCTGACACTAGAAACCCTGGGTTTGGGCGGCCAAATTGGAAAACGGGCCACTTGACAGAGCTTTGGTTGTTTTTAGCTTCCTTAACAACCATGGAGCGGAATGAAAACCTGAGACGTTCCAGGCAAGTTCTGTTTGGAGGGAAAATGACATCAACTTTACTCAATTACCATTCAAAACAGACAGTAAGCCTCTCTCTGGTGACCAGAGAAACTAGCAAGGTGTTAGAGCCCTCACTGGTTCTCATATCCGGCAGCCATTGATGGGAAACTGCTGGGAGCTTGTTAAACGCAGATGGCCAGACCCACCTTCAGGGTCTCTGATTCAGTGGGTCTAGGCTGGGCTCTAGAATGTGCATTTCCAACAAGTACCCGGGTGATGTTGGTGCTGCTGCTTCAGGGACCCCACTGAGTGGCACTGTGCTAGAGAACGTCGTCCCCTCCTGTGTGGGGGTCTGAATGGGCGCCGTATGTGATGTGAGAGTGTCGTCTGCAGTCCCCGTCTGTCCTAGGGAGCCCCTCAGTCACGCAGGTAGGTGGTGCTCTTGTGAAAACCCTGCTTGGTATTATGAACAGCTCCTCCCCATGTACCCCCGTCACCTGCTCCTTCTCTGGTCCCTGTCTCCCGCTCTCTGACTGTGTCCCCAAGTCACCAGCCAGGAGAGCCGCAGTGTGCTGCTGGTAGTGGGTCCACTCAGCTCGGTCTCCAGGCTGCTAAGGAAATGTGACAAATGCAGCTAGGGCTCTGAACACTTGCCAGGACCCAGCCAGAGCTGGACGCCGGAGACAGAGTTTCCAGACAATTGGCTATACTGTTCTCTGCCCAACCAGGTGTCTCCCTAAACATCATGTGGCCACCACCTCCAAGACTTCTCCTGAGTATGAATTTCCATGGGGAAAAAAGATGGGGAGACTTTGCTACATGTCTTTGAAGCCTGCTGCTTTGTATTTTGTGGCTGTCATCGGATTTTCATCTGGCTGGCCTAGCTTGGCGCTGAGCCTCGAGGGAGATCCTGTGCGTCTGCCCTGCTCCCTGCGGAGCTTTCTGGGAGCGTGGTACAGCTCACATCAGGTGACGAGGCACTGTAGCCATGGTCAGGCTCCCATTTCTGCTCTCATAGTTACATGTCAAGGTAAATGCTTTCCTACAGGCTTACTAGAGAATGTTGTTTAGAGCATGAAACTTTTTTTTTAATTAGTTAATTTAAAATTTTTATTTTGGTAACGTACACATAACAAAATTTACCATCTTAGTCATTTTGAAGTGTACTGTTCAGTATTATGTATGTTCAAATTGTTGTGCAACCAACCTTTAGAACTTTGTCATCTTGCAAAACTGAAACTATGTCCATTAAACAGCTCCCCATCTCCCCCTCCTTCCTAGCCCCTGGAGCATGAAGCTCCCCCCACTCCATCTCACATCTTTTTTGTGCATTTGCTCCAAGGGAAGCAACTGAGCCTTTGGGGTAGTGGTGTATGATATGCGTGGAACTGTCATCATCCCGGTGAGGAGAAAATGGGAGATTCTGACCAGGAAGTTTGTTCCCATACTTTTGTTCTCCTGAAACTTGCACCATTCCACACAGGTTCTTTATGCTGCTTTTATGTGGCATGTCAGAATACCACTGAGAATTGCTTTACTACGTTATTTCTTTAAACCTACAATATTTTTTAAGTGTCTTTGGCTGGTGTCAACATTACACACAATGTGTAGATTGCACCTTAAAACCCTGTGCGACTTGAATTTTCTCCCTCCTAACTTCAAGTTTTCATTCTTCCTAATTTTCATGTTTTGAATTGAGGTTTTCCAGTTTGGGCCCAATCCTAATGCTGAATATTTCTGGAAAAATTTGAATTACAGCCATTGGGTGGTTCTCAAAATATCAAAACAAGGAAAAAGTTATGTGCTTTCCCCTTCCTCACCCAGGTTTGGGGATAGATAATTAAGACATGACTTCAGAATTGGCCTATGGATGGTCCAGTGTAAAAAAGGAAAAAAAAAAGACTGTTGTTTTGTTCTCAAGGAAAAAAACTCTGGGGCGGAAAATGTGAGAACAGAACAACTGAATGTGTTCTGTTTTTCCTTGTGGGAAATAATATTCAGTTACACAAAGGTTTTATTTTGCTTTAATAGTGGTGTTTAAAGAGTAAAATGCAAGCAATGACACAGCTAATTCCTTTGTCACACAGATGCTCACACACTGTGCGTGCCTGGCCTCTGATGCTTGTGTGTCAGACACGGTGTCGAGCTTCACATGGCCTGAATTAACCATGGCTACAGTCTCTGCTGTGGTTGTTGCTTTATGTTGCTGCTGGTGTACGGGTGAACACAGCACTAACTGGAGAAAGTTTTAATGTCCCTGCTGGAAAATTCTCCCTCTAGATTATATCCATCAGAAAAAAACAAGTAGAATATTCAAAACCAAGTGAAATAAATCAGAGAAAAACAGATACTGTATGATCTCACGTATATGTGGCATCTAAAAAACCATGGATACAGAGAACAGACTGGTGGTTACCAGAGGCAGGGCTTGAGGAGGGTGGGGGAATGAATGAAGGGGAGTCAACAGGTATAAACTTCCAGTTATAAGATAAATAAGTCCTGGGCATGTAATGTATAGCATGGTGACGATAGTTAGCAATACTGTTTCATATATTTGAAAATTGCTGAGAGAGTAGGTCTTAAAAGTTCTCATCATAAGAAAAAAATTGTAACGATGTGAGGTGATGGATGTGAACTAGGCCTATTGTAGTAATCATTTCGAGATCTATCTATCTCAAATCATCATGTTGTACACCTAAAACTAGTAAAATGTTATATGTCAGTTATATCTCAATAAAACTGGAAAAACAAACAAAAAACCAGGACATGATGAAACATAAAGTATTGCCTCAATAAAAATAAAAGAATATTCAAAAGGTTCTCATCCTTGTTGCTCTATATCTTACTCTCCGACCTTCATCACCTGCCCAACATTACCTCCTTGCATCCTGCTTTCTCCATATTATGGAAAGGGAATTCAGGAGGGTCGTAATGACCCGGGGGTCCTCAAATCCAGTTGGCTTTTTTCTGTCCATGTCAACTTTGATTCCTTTGCCTCATTTGAGGCTTTCTGTCCTCTCTTCCCCTTGAAACTCTTTCCTTTGACTTCTTAATATTGAGATCCTTATAATTAAGTTCTGCCAGCAAGAGGTGCAAAACTGAGAGGGGCATAGCCTTTTCTGTTACTCTAACAGACAAACTTTGGTGAAAATTAAGGGAATAAACAAGGAATATGGTCTTCATGGCTGGACAAGCCTAGATTTGAGCTGGGCTCATCGCTGACTGGCTCTGGGTCTTGAGCAGGTGACTTTATTTCGATGAGCCCAGGGTGGTGGAGAGATAACCTTAATGGGTTGTGATGAGGGTTAGAGATGATGCAGACTGGCACACACGATGCAGACTGTGGCAGCTGGCCGCAGGCGTTGACCTCTTCCCCTCCCCTTCAAAATATCCCCTTCAATCTCCCGCATAAAAGCCCAGAATGGAAGTTTTGAGTTTTCTGCCGGAATCGTTTAACATCCATTCTCTTTTTTTCAGAATCTCTTATTTTATATGAATTTTTTTTAAAACAACTGATTTCCAGCTTTGCTGTATGTGTATGTATATGTATGTATGCATACACGTGTGTGATTCCAGAGTTTTCTATCTTATACCTATTTCTTTTGGGAAATTCATATTTCTGGGAGTTTTGTGGTCTCAGAAGGCCTTTTAAATAAAATTTAGGTTATATTTCTCACCTATATGTATTTTTTTTGTTTCAATAAGACTTTATCAATGAACACCGAAATTTGAATTTCACGTAATTGTTCTTTCTTTAGATTTTTTTTGTACTGGAGGAGCATAAGATTTTTTTTAGTATTTTTAATTAATATGATTTTTAATGAATAGAATTTATGATTTACTTATAAATAAATTTATATTGTATTCATTTATATTTTATTTTAGATTCATAGAAAAATTGAACAGATAGTACAGAGTTTCTACTATTATTAATATCTTAGTATGGTATGTTTATTATAACTAATGGACCAATATTGATACGTTATTATTAACTAAAGTCCATAGTTTATTCAGATGTCCTTAGTTTTTACCTAATATCTTTTCTCTGTTCCAGGATCTCATCCAGGATACCACTGTATTTTGTAAAATTTTTATATTTACATTTTTATATCTTTTTTTTTCCCCTCTCAATAGGTATACAATATGTTTCAGCACCAAAGCCTTGGAATTAAAGTTAACATTCAAGTTACCAAGCTGGTCCTGCTACGACAACGTCCTGTAAGTCTCCAGCGGCACCCTACAGAGCACATAGAGAATGTAACTGGTCTTAAACTTCTAGTTGCTGTTTAGTGCTAAGGAGGAGTCCAGGTGGTTGTCTTTCTTATCCATCCTCCCTGGGTTTGCAGATGGCAACAGTGTGCCCTGGGCCAGGGGCCGAGATGTCGGGTGAGAGTAGGGCAGGTACCATTAACTGGAAGCTTGGTGTGCATAAAATCTGCTCAGAATATCAAGGGAACCCTGAGCAATGGGCCTTATGCATCCCTCCTTCACTCTTGGCATCTCTCACATGTGTGCAAAGGCTTGATGGTGAGATCTTTGGAACCATGGCTACCCTTCTGGAGCTATACCCGAACTTCAGGCCAAATTTGGATTCACTGTAGCATCATTTTCTGGTCTGTTAAGTGCATTCCCACATGACAGTGTTACCTGCTGAGTCGAGCAATGAATGTGAAAATGAGGGACTGATGCTTGGTTGGGTACACTGTTCAGTTTGCCGGAAAGAAGAATGCTTTTCTTTAATAGCATAGTCTTCATTTGAAATTATAAATAAAGCCCCTGATGGCCTCTCTCTGAGTCTCTGCACCTGTCTGCACCAGCATTAAGTTTGTACTGGGGGAAAGCACATCATTGAATGATGTCCCAGTGAGTAGCTGTCTCCACCTGAAAGCCCACATTGTAGTCTGAGCATAAACTCTGGCTTCCCTGGGCATTTGCTTCTTTAACTGCACCCCCCTGATTTCTTTTAGGCCAAGTTGTCTATTGGGCATCATGGTGAGCGGTCCCTGGAGAGCTTCTGTCACTGGCAGAATGAGGAATATGGAGGTGCACGGTACCTCGGCAACAATCAGGTTCCAGGAGGGAAGGACGATACACCCCCCGTGGATGCCGCTGTATTCGTGACCAGGTAAAGTGGGATTCGGCCTGTAGCTGAAAATGTGAGAGGGAAAAGACATTTCCCATTGGAGAGGAAAGAGGGCAATTTGCTAGGAATTCAGGCTTGGAAATCAGACCTTGGGCCACCTGTCTGAACCTCAGTTTCCTCATCAGTAAAATGGGGATAAATGATAGTACCTACCTCTGAAGTGTGAGCATTAAATGAGCATGAGAAGCACTTTCACAGTGCCTGGCCTAAAGGACACAATAAGTGTTAGCCATTAGTGTTGCTATTGTTATTGTTAATAAAAAAAGTACTGAAATCCTAGTTACCCAAGAGTCTTAAAACTTCCAAGAAAATTCATCTACTGTCTCTCCCCACAAATATAATGCTCACTGGGAAAGAGCTAACCTGTGTTTGAGGCTGCTTCCAAACGGGCATCAGCACACTACTGTGGGAGAATAGATACCCCGGGTTTTCTGTGAGAGGAAGTCCACACAGGCACGTCGTGTGTGCCGTGCACAGCCCCGTCCACGGGGCACTCTCGGGATGACTGTAGTGGGCAGAGAAGTCCGTGGAATTCACATGGAGGCTCTGTTTGAGGCAAGGAGCTAAGCTTCTTTATAAGCTGCAGCTGGATTTACTCTTCCAGCTTGAGAGGGAAAGCAGGGGCCCGGCAGTGGACAATAGAAACCAGAGGCAATCTTTCACGCAGGCAGCAGCAATGTTACTTTAGTCCTCTAAGGCTGCAGTAACAAATTGCTACAAACTAGGTGGCTTAAAAGAACAGAAATTTATTCTCTCACAGGTTTGGAGGCCCGAAGTCTGAAGTCAAGGTGTGGGCAGGGCCATGCTCTCTCTCTGAAAGCTCAAGGGGAAGATCCTTCCTTCCTCCTAACTTCTGGTGGCTCTCTGCAATTCTTGGCATCCCTTGTCTTGTAGATGCATCACTCCAGTCTCTCCTCCATCATCACATCTTATTCTCCCTGTCTCCAAATTGGGGCCCAGCTTAATCCAGTGTGACCTCATCTTAACTTGATTACATCTGCAATGACCCTCTTTCTAAATAAGATTGCATTCACAGGTACAGGGATTAGGACGTAGACATACCTTTATGGGGGACCCAGTTCAACCCACAACAGGTATAGATGTGGCTATTTCACTCTTTCCCTATGTCCCAAACCTCTCTGAGAAAAACTGATTTTCTTTGGTTGCTTTGCTTCAATAACATAAATAAAATGTGTTATGCATTCATATCAAAATCCCCCATTAGAAAATATGCAGAAATGTTTCATGATAATTTAATCCATTAGATTAAAAATACCAAAATTTTATTAGATTTTCTATGAAGATATCAACTTTGAATTTTAAGGATTTTCTTTTTAATTTAAGGAAACTACTTGCCAAGTTACATGCTTTCTTTTTCTCTGAGTTTAGAGGTAAAGTTATGAAAGGGAACAATTTACCCTGTGTTTAGCTTGAAGACAGCCTGCCCTTCTAAGAAGACTTAAATCTGGTTTAAGACTTTGGTTTTGAGCCCAGAAAGGCTCTTTGCTTGCATCTCTTGGGCCACATAATACAAGCTCCTGGCCCAATGACATCCCAAAGCCAGCTGGGGTAGTTCTGTGACCTTAGCCTCAGGCATCAGGCAATGCAGCTCCCTAACCTTCCCCTCTTGAAAAACCCAGAATATGCACATTGCCACCACCAGACACCAAACACATGCCTAATAACTCTTGTAGATGATTCATCAATTGCCGTCCCCAAAGGGTTAAAATGTGCTCTGTAGCACACTGATACCTTATGAGAGCATTTGCTGCTTCTACAGGATGTGATTAAATATATAATGGGGCATTTGAGAACAAGTCTGTTTAATAATTCTGATCGCCTACAATACAGCTGGTACGCTACCGGGCACCAAGGACAAGGGATGAGCATGACCTGGTTCTTGCTTTGGGTCGGGGTTTGCCCATCCTAATGAGCGCTGGGAACCTCCAGGTACCACCTTCCCCAGCAGCTCTGGCCCCCACGCTCACTGGCCAGAGGCCACTGTGGCTCAGGGCACTTTGCAGTGGCTTTTGGAACCGTTGGGGCTTTCTGTAAAGCACTCTGAGGATTGAGGTGTCGGGGTTATGGGTACCGTCCTTTGAGTATGGATTTGATTTGGGGAGCAGGCAGGAGTCCTTGGGAACCATGTCTGTGTGTGACTATAAATTAATGTGACTGATTTTCCAAATGATAATTAAATGAGGTCTAAAGACTTTTACTGGAGAGGAGCTCTAACTAATATCATCTTTGGAATACGCAGCTAAACTTCCAAGGTCACTACTTGGAAAGTGGTTTGTATAAATACTATATAAAATACATAAATTCTGGTGTTTTGTTAAAAATAATAACCTATGGGAATTTTCCCTATACTGTTTATTCGCTTTCCTACTGTTTCCTTCCTTGTCTGGGTGGAGCAAGCACTTGTAAGTGGTCTTGGTATGAGAACGGATAGCCATTTTTTTTCAGAGGCAATAAATGTTACTGAAGTTAGTGTTGACAAAACTTCTGGATTAGCCCTTTTACAAATGCCGTTGGCAGACATGAATGTACCCTCAGCCTGAGAATGCTGCCGGTTAGGGTGTCTTTTCTTTTTCCTTTTCCCGCCTTCTAACAGCTTATTTACTACACTGGAAATAGTTTGCATAAACATGTTCTTTTATGCATCTCACACCCATTAGGATGGCTACTATAAAAACACAAAACAGAAAATAACAAGTGTTGGCGAAGATGTGGAGACATTGGAAAGCTTGTGCGCTGTTGGTGGGAATGTAAAATGGTGCAGCTGCTGTGGAAAACAGTATGATGGTTCCTCAAAAAATTAAAAATAAAACTACCATATGATCCAATAAATCCGTTTCTGGGTATATACCCAAAAGAAGTGAAACTAGGGTTTTGAAAAGATATTTTGTACACCTATGTTCATAGTAGTATTACTCATAATAGCTAAAACGTGGAAGAAACTCAAGAGTCTATTGATGGATGAATGGATAAACAAAATGTGGTGTATACATACAATGGAATATTGTTCAACTTTAAAAAGGAAGGAAATTCTGACACATGCTACAACATGGGTGAACCTTGAGGACGTTATGCTGAGTGAAATAAGCCAGTTGCAAAAAGACAAATCCTCTATGATTTCACTCATATGAGGTACCTGGAGCAGTCAAATTCACAGAAACAGAAAGTAGAATGGTGGTTGCTAGGAACAGAGGGGAGGAAGGAATGGGGAGTTGTTTAATGGATATAGAGTTTCAATTTTGCAAGATGAGAACAGTTTTAGAGATTGGGTGTACAGCAATGTGAATATACTTGACACTACTGAACTGTACACTTAAAAATAGTTAAGATGGTAAATTTTATATGTGTATTTTATCACAATAAATTTTTTTAAATGTTCTTTTTCAACTAAGCACATTGTATGTGTGTTGCAGGGGGGTGATTGCACGAGAGTGGTTCTGAGTGCAGGTGCTGGGGAGGGGGATGTCCGGCAGCCTGGAAAAGGCAGATTTCTACAGCGGCAGGCAGAGCTGATGGAAAGGCCCTCCGGCATCACTGTTACCTGTGGCCAGGCCAGGAGTCTGTGTTTTCTTTCTCCATTTCATGCTGACGCCTCATGGGCTACCTGAGCAGTCAGGATGCCTCTCACCTGCCTCTGTGGAGCTGCTGCACTGAACGGGTCGATGCCCATCCCGTCCTCTGGGTCCTCACAGATGTTAAATTGAAGACCTCCCACAAGGACAGGGGGAGGCAGCGTTGGAGTCAGGGCTGGAAGCCGAGTTGGCCAAGAAGCATTGTTTAATAATCAGAGGCGGAGAGCTGCAATTCCCTAGGTTGGGATAATAATGGGCTGAGGTTTTTGCATGGAAATTTGGGTGTGAGACAGCTGTTGCTCTCGAGAAGTGGTCTGTTACTACCAGAGTAATCCGAGCTGAGGGTCTAATTGCGGGCTGCACAGACCAGGCAGTGTTTAGGGACCTCTGTCCCTGGGTCCTGGGACCGGGACTAGCTGATGTGAGGGTTTCTTCTCTTTTCTTTTTTTTCTCTGTATGGGCTGTGGCTGAGCCTGAGAGTGTATTCTCCTGGACACCCACCAACCCTACAGATCGCCAGCCGTGGAGATGTGAGCATGACATCACGTCCAGCAGAAGCTGCTGAGCCAGAAACGGATTTCCAGCAGCTGCAGCCGTGTCTGGGGCTAAAAAGTAGCCTTTGAGTAGACTGAGTGGACCTTTGAGTAGACTGAGTCTGGGGGCCACATGGGGCCCACACAGAGGACTGGGGTCCAGGTGTCTTCAACACCTGCCACAGCTTTACCTTTGGCTCTGCATCTCCCCCAAAAGCCAGGAAAGAGGGATTTCCCCTCTAAAACCCAGGTCTGCATTCCCAGGAGACACCAGAGCTAACACAGGGCTGGCCCGAAGCTTGACCATGGGGATGCCTCCAGCTGTCCCTCAACCTTCCCCTCTCATGTACCTCCATCCAGCTCCCCAGGAACTGCCCTTCCTTTGACCTTCTGACCAAGGGGGCCTCTTGCAGGCCTTGCTCATGGTAAGAGCTCAATAAGTATCTGTGGACCATAATGTTACATGTTTCCAGATTTCCAAAAATTGAGGAGAGACAAGGCCAGCAATAAACTTGCAGAGCACGTTGAAAGTGGTCTGGAGATATATGTCAGTCGTTTAATAAAGGAACCAGAATTTATTAAGCCCCAGCTGTATGCCAGGCAGTAGGTCATGCACAGGACTAGCTACGTTAACTTGTGGGGCCCACTGGAGAAGGAAAATGTGGGACCCCATGTTCAAAAAATTAAGAATTTCAAGACTGACAGCAGAGCAATAAACCAGGTTGTGGGGTGGGGGGCTTTGAGTGTGGAGGCTGTGCGACTGAAGGGATCACACACACCCATGAAGCCGGCCCTGTTATGTAGATCCGCAGAGTATTCCTTCTCTTGAGGACCAAACAGTGCAACCGGAATGTACTTGGAGACTGGACTGCTGCCTCTGGGCCCTCATTTGTTTTTTGTTTCATTCTTCAAACACACCCTGCAGCCCCTACATATGGGTTTGGCATGAGTTTGTAGTGGGAGCCGGATTACCTGGAGATGAACCTGTCCCTGCAGGCTCGTGGCTTACTTTTCCGTTTCTGAGAAAGTACCTTGAACAGGAAGGTGAAGATTTAAATTTTGGCTGACCCTTTTAAGCCAGGCCTCTAATGGAGCTTGGCCCTCCGTGAGCTGACCTTACCTCCTCCCTTTTCCTCAGAAGAAGCAACATGTGGCACCACTGAGGCCATTTGAGACTGCCAGTTTACCCTCAGGCCATGGGAGGGGAGAACACATAGCGCCCCTTTAAGCCAATAGTGCTGGGTTGGCTTTCTCCAAGATGGCGGCCGCTTCTGCAGCTCCCGCGCCTGCTTCTGCCTGCTGATTGGCGCCATTTTCTCTTCTGTGGGACTGATGGCGGTGCGCCGCTGCTTGTTTTGCCCGGAGGAGGTAATGGGACGAAGTTTTCAACACGTTTAGTTGCTCGCTCTGGGAAACTCCGGAGCAAGGTCTTGGGCCAGCCATGTCTTTGTGTCCGCGCGCGTGTGTGTGTATTGCCTGAAACATTCCACGGGAAGGGTGTCAGATCAAGAACGTTGGGTTGGGGTTAGATAGATACCGGACCAGTAAGCACATTTCTTTGGTTTTCTTTCTGCCAGTGCTTCTTCCTTGCTACCTTCTACTGCCTGTTAGTCAGTCTTCTAAAAGGTCTTCTTTGATGAAAACTCAATTCATGAGGCTTCCATTTTCAGTTTCTTATGGTTATTCCCTCTCCATTTCCATGGCGTTTCCTTTCGTTTTTAAGTCGGGTTGTGAAAAGTGTGGGGGCCTTGAAGGCTTTCTTTTTTCCTTTGTTAAGATAGTTTTAAAATTGATTTAAAATTTAAAGTTTTAAAATTGATTTTAAAATTTAAAACTAAAAATATACATGTTTATTATGAAAAAATTAGAAACTTGAAGTACGCAAAACCTGTGTGAGTTGCTGACAGGATTGACCCAGCTTCTCCTTCTGTCTCTCTGGCCAGCTCCCAGGTCACACGTTCAACACTGTCACAGCCACCCCCGCTGTCTGCCCCACCCTCTCTTCTGGGCTGGCAGGATGTCCAAGTCATCTGGTAGGACTTCTTTGGCCTGAGGCAGTGGGCCTGGTCTGGGGAATTCTGTACATCAGAACCCCAAGTGGAATCTTAAACCTACAGATTTGGAATCTGTGGGTCTGAGTGAGTTGACAACCCTCAAGTGAGCCTGAAGCAAAGCTAGGGTTGGGAACACTCAGGCTTTCCTCCACTCATGTGGGAGTCCATGCAATGCTGAGAGGCATCGGAAGCAAATACAAATTTTGGAAGCAAATACAACAGAACATGTTGTAGATTGGAATGGGATTGAAGTGGAGGGAGAATGGAAGATGTCTATAACAAATTAGGTTAGGAGAGTAACACATTGCCTTCTCCATCATTGTCCCCAGTGTGAATGGCAGGTCAGACCCTTCCCCTATGGATAGATTTTGACAGAGGGAATGGGCGGGAGATGGGGCCCAACCAGCACCTGCCACTCGGTTTCACAACTTTGCTTAGTGCCAACCTTGTCTGTCTGGCCTCATCTTCTTTCCCAGAATATTTTTTTAAAAATTAGAAGAGGTGGTTTCAGAACATACCCTTTGAACCTGAAGCTGCAATTGAGTGTGTTCAGAGAGGTGCAGGTGAGTGCATGCTTTCTATTGGCCCCTCGAGGATCCCATGAGAAGATGAGCGTGGGGCCCTCTCAGGAGCTGCCACATCTGGGCCAGGCCACTGCTCTCCTTACCTAGTCCAAGGCAGGGCATTGCCCCAGTCAGCTCTCTGGTCATCTCCTGACTAGAGGAACTTATGGAAGGAGTCCTGGGAATGCTCTGGCTTTGGGAAAGAAGGGTCCAGACCCCTTGTTTCACACATAAGAGGCCAGAGACAGCCCCTTGTACCTGCAGAACTGGGACTGGACCAGATTTTAAGCATCTCTGCTGTCTCATTTATCCATTGCCACGCATCTGGGGGATCCTGGGGAGCTTTAAAGAGTATAACTTGTAGAGATAACTTTTTTTTTGTCCTCTCATATAAGTGATACATGGTCGTTCTGACATCTAAAACCAGTTGCTGCCCAAGTTGCTTGGGGAAGTCACTGTAGTTTGATGATTTTGACTAATAATTGTCTTTGATAAATGACTTGGCCAACACTTTGCAAAACTTTTTCAGCTGTGGGAAGGAGTCCTTCCAGCAACTGAGTGTTATGTATGGAATAGTTTAGCTATGAAACGAGGGTCTTAGGTGGAGCAACTGGGTCTACTCATTGGAAATGTCCTGGATGGGTTACTCTTGGCACACACTGCTAGATGTTATTTTTCACTAATAACCTGTGACAACTAAAGCACTAACATTGCTGTGGGCAGGACAATTAATCAGGGTTAATCGACAGTGCTTCTTTCTCCCATTCTTGGGGGTGCTGCATACCCCTGACTGTGTCTTTTTTTTTTTTAGGACAGATTTCTGCGTACACAAAGATGAACCCTGCGACACTGTTGGTAAGTTTAGAGTTAGAATAATAATCTAAAGGGCTGATACACCTTGTGATAATCTGGAGACTTCTTGATAACACTTCCAATCTGGAGGAGCTGTCCTTAAACAAGCTCTACGTTTTCTGTTGCCTCTTTTTTTGTAAATTGGGTCTTTGAGTTTATTTTCCTGAAAAGTTTTGAGGTTGCTTATGTAAGAAGACATCTAGACAAAGGGTTAATAAGGAAGATATGAAAAGTTAAACCAAGGGGAGGAGCCACCAGGCTGCCCCAAGGTTACTGTGGTTGGGGGCACATTTGGCTCTGAGCCTCTTGATCACCAGTGCGGGACAGGGACCACACTGAGTTACGCGATTGTCATGAGACAGAAGCTCACGGGTTTATTTTTGTACATGCGAATGATCTTTACCAAGTGTCCTGAGAGGTGAAGTGTGATTGTATCCGCCAGCCTTGGCACCAGGCTCATTGCTTTCTGGTCAGACAGTAGTGATGCCGACATGCAGTGTTGGAAAACACATTTTCCTTCTTCCCCTTCTCTCCCTCCTGTACTTTGTCCTTCTCCCCACCTTGCCCTTCACTTGCCATTTTCCTTTCTCTCCTATCCTCAGTTATATCTGGCTTGCTCTTGATTCCTCATACGTTTCAAATTGGAACCACTCTTTGAGCATAGGAATAGAGTCCTTGATTAAGAGAGGAAACACCAAGAGGATTTCCAGTTTTGTCTGCCATAGCACAAACTTTTATTCACCAGAAGGTTGAAATATTGCATTGCCGAGAGCAAAATTCTAAATCTAACGTTCTTAGAATTATAGGTAAATTGAAGGGAAACAACATAGGATTGAAAAATATATGTATTGTGGAATTCAAATGTTAAAATCTTGTGCTTCCCCTGGAGTCCTAGCAGTGGATAATCCTGAGTCTTCACTCAGGCTCTGTCACATACTAGCTACGTGACCTTGGGTAAATCTCCATAATCCATAAAATGATCTTTTTGGACTAGGAGAATTATAAGGCACTTCAAAATCTAGGATAATGATAACTAGCGTTTATGTCACATTTTAAAGTTTACAAAATGATTTTTTATTTATCACATTTCATCAGACCTGTAAACAAATCTGAGGGCTAGAGTCAAAAACCAACCAACCAATCTGTGCTTCATTTTTTGGGGGCTGTCTCCATAATGGAATTACTGGACAAATGCATTGTGAAGTTGGCTTCCATGGAGGGATAGTTGAAACACATCTCAGCCTGGTTGGGGTTGGAGAAGACTAGTACCTGTTGGTCTCTGTCCATTGACAGAGCTGCAAAGGCATGTGCTTATCCCAAGGAGTGACTGCTGTTTTCCAGTGTTCACAAATCAGCTTTGATGGCCACCGTACTTTTGCTTGGAAGGGACCTCTGCCCCATGCTCCTCCTGCTCCCTATGCTTGGCCTTGGGGAGGCATTGATCCCTTATATTGCCCTTGCCTGCATGTCTTTCCTGGAAGACTGCACTACTCAGAGCAGAGCTCTGGCTTTAACCTATGTGTCCTATCCTTCAGCACCTGCCCCACCCAGGGGGGGGGGCTCAGTCACCACTCTTGATTGATTGAATGAATGAATGAATGCAGATGAAGGAACTCGAGCGTTTCTGAACAACATGTATCTCATCACATGGTTTTCTTTCATATGCTTTATAGCTGGCTTTTGTTTTCTTTTGAATAAATAACTTTCATATCTGCGGTTAATTGTGATTACGTACTGTATTTCAGGCCCCCTGTTCAAGAAGAGGCAGCTAGTTCTATCTTCTTTCCCTCTTCTAAACCACATCTTACTTGTGTTAGTCTGCTAGGGCTACCGTAACAAAATACCGCAGACTGATGGCTTAGACAATAGACGTGTATTTCTTCACAGTTCTTGAGGCTGGCATTCCAAGATCAAGATGTCAGCAGGGTGATTTCTCCTGAGGCCCCTCTCCTTTGGCTTGCAGATGTCCATCTTCTCCCTGTGTCTTCACATGGTCTTCCCTCTGTGTTAATGTCTTCTACTTATAAGTACATCAGTTATATTGGATTAGGACCCCACTCTTATGACCTCATTTAACCTTAGTTGACTTTTTGAAGGCCCTGTCTCCAAATACATTCACATTGGGGGCTAGGACTTCAACTTATGAATTTTGGGGGGGCACAATTCAGCACATAACATTACTCATTTGACACTTAGCCACACATTCTTGGGGACATCTTATGTCCTTCTGTAACCTTCCAGGTGTATATGTCTCATTTTCTAAACATCAGAGTCTTTAAATGTCATGGACCAGGTGTATTGATTCTTTATGTCATAGCGGTTAGCTCAAGGCTGAATTAGCTCCGGCTCCTCCTTCCCTATTGCGTGTTCTTTCCAATACCTCTGTGATTTTCAGCTTTTACAAAGGAACTGAATCCCCTCTTTAAAAAAAAAACAAACAAAAAACAAAACCTACATGGTGTTTTATTAGTACACATTTGTTTTAATGTGTCATAATTTACTTTTACGTATTATCAAGTTAGTCAATAAGAACAATAGGTGATTCGATGAACATAGAATTTTGAAAGATGGGGTTATAGCAGTCTCAACATCCAATTTACTTTTTAATTTTTTTATTTTTTATTTTGAATTAATTGTAGAATCACTGAAAGTTACCAAAATAATACAGAGAAGTCTCTTCTACCCAGCTTCCTCCAATGGTACCATCTTATGTAACTATAGAGTATTTCCAAAACTAGGAAATTGATTGGCAGAGTGCAATTGACTAGACTATAGATCTTAACTCAGGTTTCACTGGTTTTTGCATGAACTCATTTTGGGGTGTTTTCACCTATAATTCGGTGACATTTTTATCACGTGTGTAGATTTGTCCAACCACCATGACAGTCAGGAACAGAACTGGTCCCTCACCTTCAGGCAGCTCCTTCAGGCTGCCCTGTAGAGTCTCCTCCTCCCTTTCCCTAACCCCTGGCGACCACTTATTTTTATTCCATCTCTACGATTTTGTTATTCCAGCATTCAATTTGTTTTTGTATTTTGTTTTGATTCCACAGAATGGAAAAATAATCTGAATCACACAGATATGTGGTTGCCAATGCTTAGAGATTTTGAACAGCTGCCTTCAAATCTCAGGATCCAGCTGTAGCAGGAGGGACTGTACCCTGAGGTCTGCAGAAAATGACATAATCTGGTACCTTGAGATAACCAGGAAAGCTTGGGGGTGGCCAGTGTTTCATAATTTGGTATATAATAGTGTTTTTTATTTGTTTTCT
Source organism: Diceros bicornis minor (assembly GCF_020826845.1). Taxonomy (NCBI): domain Eukaryota; kingdom Metazoa; phylum Chordata; class Mammalia; order Perissodactyla; family Rhinocerotidae; genus Diceros; species Diceros bicornis. The sequence goes on from NC_080744.1 coordinate 81,325,425, forward strand.
TGTTTTAATTAGGGTATAACTTACACGGAGTAAAAAGTATGGGTTTTTTATTTATACCTATACTTTTTTTAAATTTTTTCTACATTGAAATAGTTTTAAAGTAGTGTTTTGAATTCTGTTTTATTTTTTTAATTGTAGTAAAATATATATAACATAGAAGTTACCATCTTAACTGTTTTTAAGTAGCCAGTTCAGTGACGTTAAGCCCACATTGTGCAATCATAGGCCTAGGCTCTCACAACCACTACTCAGATTAAGATATGGAATGTTTTGAGCCCTACCAAAGGTTCCCTTATGCTGCCTCCCAGTCAGTAGGCCCCTAAAGGTAACCTACTATTGTAAATGTTTTAATTACTATTTTAAAAATAGTTTAAAATAGATTGCAGACTTAAATTTGAACAACTCGTTTGAAGAACCTGTGAGGTACTGAATGGAGCTCGGGGTTGCGTGAAAAATACTTTCCCTCTGTGCTGCCCGGTCTGCTTTAGCCCATTTCATCAGACGCGATTCCCGATTGTGAGGAACGAGCAAAAAGGGCATTTTTCAGAAGGTGGGCTGCCGGAGAGGTTGGAGGACCTGGTTGGAACAAAGACAGTCCCCCAGGCAGCCCCAGAGGGCGAGGCCACATACACCATGCAGAGGTCAGTGGCAAGACCTGTGGGGAGTGGCCTCCATCTGCCTGTCACCAGCTCCCAGTTCTGAGTCCTGCCTTTGGTCACGTGGCCTGCCCCTCCCTACCCCCACTGCAAGGGGGTAAGGGAGGCTCTGACCTTTTGGGCTTCCATAGGGGAGGCAACAGTACCTCCCACAAGAATGTATGTGTGGGGGTCTCCAGAGGGGTTTGGCGTGCTTTAGCCAGGGAGGATGGATGCTGGACACTCCAGAATGACCAATATCTACTACACCCCTAACCTTCTAGTGAAGATTGAGGCACAAGAAGCCAACATGTCCTCAGGCTTAACATGGCTGCACATTACAAGGGTCTTACTGACATAGGCAAGGGGGCCTTCCCTGGCCCTGATTCGAAGGCGGTCCTGACTCCTGAAGGGGAGAGGCCTCACCAAACTCCTCTACACTGGGTGGGGCTTGATGGCACAGACAATGAACTCGCTTTTAAAAACATCACACTTGAGGGACCCTCCCTCCTGTCTCTGTTGGTGGCCTCTTGGGCCACTGTGGAAGGAGAATGGATGACACCGCAAGGGTTCTGCTGATCTCCACCTTGGAGGAGGACACACACAAGGAGAAAAGGCAACTCTTAAGGCAGAAGGATCTGGCAAAACAGCCTTTGTCCCTGACAGGAGCAGCTGCCCCCTCACTGAGTGGTCCCCACTTTCCACATTTCACACCTTGCCTTTGTGAGGTGTGGGCTTTTCCTCTGCTGAATTGCTTCATCCTGTGTGATTTGCTTTCCTGCCACCATCCTGATGAAGAAGCTGTCATAGGTGAGAAGAAGGTGAATGAGATGAGACCTCTGGAAGCCTTTGCATCCCTCTTGCCCACACACACACCTCTGGGCCTCTCTCCAGGTGGTGGCCTGAGCAGCCACTTATCCCCACAGCCTGGCTGACCAGACACGTCTTATATATATCACATATGTCAGTAATGTGGGGCGTTTGTCCTGCTCCTACCCGTGGCTGTAAGCTGAACTGTGATGGGTTTTTTTTTTTTTTTTTTTTGGCAGCCTAATTCAAACTTTATGAATTTAGTTTTAATTATTGGGATTTATTTTTTTTCCTTGCTTGGTATTATAATGTTTTTTAATTAATGGAAAAGCCTCCCTTTTCCTCCCCCAGTAGAGAGATGTGATAATCCTGCACAAAGGAAAATGGAAATGTTCTGCAGCCTTGTGAAATGTTTCACACGTAAGGCCAGGGAAATGCTGCCTAAGGGCTCTGAGCTGGTCCATGTGCTGGGGCCTTGCTGCTCTGGCCTGGGGGTCCCACGGCTTTCCCCAAACTTGAGTAGAAAGATCCCTTTTCTTTGTGGCCCTGGCGCTGAGCTCCCCAATAGGTCTGGGTGGCCCAGGGGGAGCTTCATAGATGTGGCCCCCAACCTCCATGCAGCAGGTCCGTCTATGAGGGAGGAAGTGAGGGAGTATTTATCCGTGGAGGAAGTGAGGGAAGGGAGCATCACCAACCAGGATGAAGGTGTTTGGGAATGAAGCATCTTTGTCGGAAGTCTGTTTCAAGCCCACCGTGAGGCCACGGAAGGAAGATGTGCTAGAGAACCAGCGAGAAGTGAGGAGAGTGGAGCTCCAGTGCTGTAACACTGCACCTGTTGGGTTTTTATTAATTGAACATGTCAAGGAGGAAGAGAAGTTGTGAACTATGTGATGTCATAATTTAGAGCTCAGGCGAGCAAGTCATGCCACTTTTTATGTATAAAGACAAACATACCAAAATTTATACTTGATCACCTCCCATTGGTCATCCTGGAGGACCATTTGCTTATTCCAGTCCTGGTGTCATTGCTGAAAAGGTGTAGAGACCCCCTGTGGAATTTCCTTCAGAGGGAGCATTCATTCTTTTGTATTTTCATGGTGTTAGTAAGTCTTCATTCTGTGGGACTGGTTTTGAATTGTAGAGGTGTCAAAGGTTCTGTGTGCTAAATGAGGCTGGAAAGTACTGTTTGAGGTAAGAATACAAAAGTTTTACTACTAAGACTAAGCTTTGGGTTTCTTAGTTGCTGAGGGCTTTCCTGTTTATTCGTTTTGCTTTATTTTGTTATTCTCTGTGGCCTTACAGAAGTCAAGTTTCAATTTTCCTTCAAAATTGTTGGTTAGATGTAGCCTCAGATGATTGCCTCCGAGGGGAAATTACCCCGTTGAGTGAACAAGTTATGGTGTGTCAGTCTCCTTACCTTATAACCCCATCTCATGTTGGGCACAGTGCCTGCTGCTTCCATTTCAGGCTTATCCACACTGTCTTTTGTGTCCTCTGAGAAGCTTACAAAGGAAAAGGCTTAACATTCGATGACATGTTAGATGTCCCAAATCAGACAACCCGAGGTCTTCAGTAAATTCATCTGTTTGTGAGAAGTTCTACTGGTCTTTATAATTAAAGACCATGTTCTGTGATTTTTGAGAGGTTTTATGAAAGGTTTCAATTTGGGGACTCAAACAGGCATGCATCTAGCAATCAGGGATTCAGGCTGTTGGGCAAGTGCTGCCTTCCTCATCACGTGATAAAAAAATAGGTCATCCCTTAAGAGAGTTGGGAAAGTTGCATTCTGTCGATGTTAGGGCTTTGCTTCCCACAAATTAAGTTTGGATTTCTCGGCTAATCAAGTTGCTGAGAAAGTTAAAAAGTAACTTCAGTAAACCATCTTCTTTTCTCACCTGTTCAGCTTTAAATGTAGGTAGAAAGTATTTTCTCAAAAATGCCAAGTAAATTGTCTGGATGCTGGAGCTCCTTTGTAGGAGCTGCCATGCGTAAGGAGAACAGAAGAGGACAAGAGCAGGGACGAAAACGACCCTGGGGAGTTTCCTGCTGTTTACCTCTGTTTGGTGTTCTGTGCCGTGACTTGAAGATAGTGACCGGGTGAATAAAAATATGAATGAATGTGTGTTTGTGTATGTACACACACTCTTTGATATACACACTTGCCTAGGTGCATGGTTGCACGTGGAAACATGTAGTGTGTATATGTCCTGTACCTTAAAGTCTGGAGGGGCTTCCTTTGTACCCACAAAGTTCTGTAAGTTCCCTAGATGGAAGTCCTCCTGGGAAGACCCATCTGCCCTGGTGACAACACAGCAAGAACCCAGGGCAGGAGGTTTGTGTTTGGGACTTGGCGAGAAGTCCACACTGAAACCAGTTACCTCGGGGGACCAAGTTCAGCTTTTCTTCTTCCTCCTGCCAGCGTCATGTTTAAGGTTACATGATGGCTGAAATACATTTTAAAATGGTGAAAATACGTGAGTATGTTTTTGCATGGGGTGGCCTTTTATCAGGCCCTTGGAGATTGGAATCACATTTATTTTGGAACTAGACAGACACCAACAAAACACATGGCCATGTTTGATTGCCTTTGGGGCTGGAAAGCAAAAGTGCTGAATGAGAAAGAACCTGGACCCTCTAGGGTTTCCAGCTGCGGCCCTACAAACGCAGGCTTTTGAGCTGCCTTCTATGTTCAGCTCAGAAAGTGGATGCCCTGTGAGCGAGCGTCCTCCACAAAGCCACTGGTTAGCACCTTCCCAGGTTCTGTGCTCAGGTGGCCTGCTAGGGGGCTCCGAAACAGGCCCTTCCAGCTAGGTGGCCATGAACCTACATGAGATACCGGTGACATTGGTGTCACGCCACAGTCTGCCACCGTCTCATTCAGTGTGGGCCTCGGCATGACTTGGGCAGAGGCAGTCTCCATTGTTCTAGCAGCGTTTCCATTCCTCATGGCCAAAGGAGCGCCTTATGATGTGCTTGGAATGAAGTGAGACACTTCGTCTTGTTATAGCGTGGCTTTGACTCCAGTCATGCAATTCTGAGTCAGTCCCAACCCTTTATTAGGTTTGGTAGAAACAAGAAAGCCCTCCCAGCATGGGGGAAGCTGGGCAAGTAGAATCATAAATGGGAAACGAGGCCTTTATGAGATGCCTTTTCTGTAATTGTGAGTCCTTAAGCACTCTTGGAGCCTGTGTGCAGCCTGCTGGTTGAGAGCCTGAGGAGCAAGCAGGAGAAGTGAGAGGACCAGGTTCCCTCTGCGGTGGGTTCAATGAGCAAAGGCTTCTGCCCTGGCTGGCATGCACCAAGAGCTGGAGAAGTGCTCCCACGAATGTTGCCTTAATAGTGGCCCTCATGGTCCCTTTCACCACCTGCAGGGCCCAGTCATGTCCACAGTGAACTCTGACCCCATCCTCAGAGGCCGAGGCTTGACTTAGTACAGTGGTCTGAGCATTGGCCCTGCTCTTAGACCTGGGTTCAAATCATGCTTCCACCACTGTCCTTTTGTGAGTCACTTGATATCTCTGACTCTCTTCTCATTTGTAAAATGGGGATAATAATAGCCAAGGTTATCGTGAAGGTTAAATGAGATGACTGATCATACCCAGTAGGATGACTATTAGCAAAAAAATAAAAATAAGAAAAAGAAAAAACCCAGAAAATAAGTGTTGGCAAGAACATGAAGAAATGGGAACCCTTGTGTACTGCTGGTGAGAGTGTAAAATGGTATATCTGCTATAGAAAACAGTATGGTGGTTCCTCAAAAATAAGAATATGATCTAGGAATTCTACTTCTAGGTATATACCCAAAACAAATGGGACTTAAACAGGTATTTGTACATCTATGTTCTTAGCAGCATTATTCACACTAGCCAAAAGGTAGATGCAACCCACGTGTCCTTTTGATGGATGAATGGATAAACGAAATATGGTATATACATTCAACGGAGTATTATTGAGCCTTAAAAAGGAAGGGAATTGTGGGAAAGCAGAATTGGCCACCCCAAAATGTGTCTCTTTGGCATGAGGATTATTTTGGGCTGGTTACTTTTAAGAAACCACAGAAGGGAAAAGCTCTGAAAAGTAGAAGTTACCCTTTGTAAGAGACATTTACATTTATAAGGGAAATCTCCATTTGTAAAGGTATCTCTCTTTCTATACCAGGAAGAAGGGGGAATAGCCTTATCTCTAGAAACTCTTATCAGTATGGAAGGTGAGGACTTAAATCTGCATACTCTTGTTCACTGTGCTTTCTGGTCATCTCCCATAGCTGACTCCCCCACCCCCAACAACCTCCTGTGTCTTTAGCTGAAGGTAGTTTTTTTTTTTTTTTTGGTGAGGAGATGAGCCCTGTGCCTAACATCTGCCAATCCTCCTCTTTTTTTTTTTTTGCTGAGAAAGACTGGCCTTGGGCTAACATCTGTGCCCATCTTCTTCCACTTTATATGGGACGCCTCCACAGCATGGCTTGCCAAGCAGTGTGTTGGTGCGCGCCCAGGATCCGAACCGGCGAATCCCGGGCCGCCGCAGTGGAGCACGCACACTTAACCGCTTGTGCCACCAGGCTGGCCCCTGAAGGTAGTAGTTAGGGTGAGAACCTCCACCATCTTGTTGAGATAATCAGTTACTCAGTGGTTCTATCCCATTTATCCATGTTATAAAGCTTTGTTTGATTTTCTCCTGCTATTTGGTCTCATGTCAATTTAATTTGTAGCCCAGCCAGAAGGGACCCAGACTGGGTAGAGGATAGTCTTCCTCCCCTTTAGAATTTTGAGGTGTGTTATAACATGAGTGAACCTTAAAGACATTATAATAAATGAAATAAGTCAGTCACAAAAAGACAAATCCTGTATAATTCCACTTATATGAGACTCCCTGAGTAGTCACATGCATAGAGATAGAAAGTAGAATGGCCAGGAGAAGAAAGGAGGGGGAAATGGGTTGTTAGTGTTTAATGGGTACAAAGTTTTAGTTTGGGAAGATGAAAAAGCTCTGAACATGGTTGGTGGTGATGGTTGCACAACAATATGAATGTATTGTTGCCACTGAGCTGTATACTTAAAAATGGTAAAATGGTAAATTTTATGTTATATATACTTTACTATAATTTTTTTAAAAAGTGAAATGACCAAGGGAGCAAAGTTGTGAATTTTATTCACTGGTGCTTCTCAAAGATTTCTTCCAAGAAAAATGCTGCGGATGGGAGAAGTACAATTCCCAGAGAAGGGAGTCTCATGCTTCCCTCCCTAGGAGGCTGGGTCGGGGGTGGTGAGATACAAGAGGCTGCAGGGCCCTGCGGTGGTGTGCAGGCCAGAGCAGGGAGTAGGGAGGAAGAGAACCTGAGCAGGCCAGGAGAGGGGGGGGGCTCTGGCGGTGGGGGAGAGAGTGAAGGGAGGGCATTTTAAGAAACATTGCTGCAGGGTTGAATTAGACAGCCTTTATTAATTTTCCTAGAAGGATGCAAATAGGGATTAGGATGCCTTTGCAAGTTTCTTTTTTGGTTGCTAGGCTGTGCTTCTTTGGCTTAGATTCCAGGGCTAGACTGGACCATGCAGGCACTGAGACTTAGTGAAGTTCCTGCCGGTGTTTTTCGACCATGGGCCATCCTCGTCTGTGTCTAGCATTAAAATCATCACTTGAGAGTCGAGCTAGGAATTCATTTTCCCAATGACTGCTCAACTGTTGGACTCATGGCATACAGAACTGGGGCTGGTTACACTCCAGCCATGTGGTGCTCAGAATTAACCAGAGGGGCAGGGTGTGCGTGACCCTCTGGAGACAGAGCTGCGATTTGGGGGAGAACGTTTGTTTGTTGCCTGCATATTTCAGGCAGTTCCACAGGCTCCTTTGTGAGCTCATTAAATTGAAGAACCCCCAACTCTTCCTCGTGAAGATGAAAGTTGGCCCTGAGTTTTTAACCTCAGTTTCTGCAGATATGCAGCTTAAGAAATTAGAATGCTTCGGGAAGGGGAGAGGTGGTTATGTCAGGCTGGCCTATTGGTCTGTTCTGTCGCATAGAGACCACATCTGGGCCTGGCTGTTATTTAGGGCTTAGGTTCAAGCAGCCTTTGGAATTACTGGCACAGATGACTTGGATCAGAAATTCCTGACAAGTGCTGTTGTGGGCAGAGGGGGTTTGATTGATGCACAGTAAAAAGCTGCGTTGTGGTTGGGAAAAAGCCAAGTCATGGTTACGAAGGGGCTGGGTAGGTTATGGTTAGGAAGAGGCTGGATCACAGTTGGGAAGGGCTTAGTTTTGGTTAGGAAGGGGCTGAGTCATGGTTAGGAAGGGGCTGGATCGCAGTTAGGAAGGGGCTAAGTCGTGGTTAGGAAAGGGCTGAGTCGTGGTTAGGATATACCACTGACCCAGTCCAGAGTGTTAGGGGAAAGACTGCTAGCAGATACCCACACCTATTTTTTTCTCCCTTGATGGTTAAATTTCCCTGCCTTCCTGGCAGTAGGTGTGGCCAAGTGACTGCCTTGTCCAGTGGAATGGGAGTGGAAGTGAGGTGTACTGTTTCCCAGCCTGGCCCCTACAAACCTCTTGTGAGCTGTGCTTGGGCTCTGTCTTCACTGCCTGACTGGCTGAGGCCCACCTGGGAGCCAGTAGCTACGGGCCCTGAAACACTGGATTTTATGTGAGTGAGAAGTAAAGCAGGTCGAGACACTGAGATTTGGGGTTTTGTTTGCTACAGCACTTACTTCCATGATCAGAGATACCAAAGTCTGAGTGAGGATCTGTAAGATCCTGCCCTGGAGATACATTGAGGTCTCCAAGCAGTGAAGACTTTCATCTCCACAGGGACTCAGAGGATGGTGGCATTGTCTCCATGTTCAGGCTGAAAGAAAGGCTTTGGCAGGTGACCCACAGGGCATTGGTGGTACAAGGGGCAGAGCCCAGAATCTTGAGCAATTTTTAGTGAAGAATTAAAAAGTAGTCTTGGACTTGGAGGAGAGGAAAACTTAACTTTTTTTGTCTTCTACCCATCTTAGGTTCATTGGCTGGGGCCCTGTAAATTAGACTGACAAAGGACAAATTAACAACAGAAAAGCAAACAGAAGTTTATTAACACATGCTTTGCGCATCCACATGGGAGCACTCAGTGATGTGTAACTCAAAGGGATGGTTAGAACGTGAGCTTATGTAGCATCTTAAAAAAGAATAATAAATTTTTAGAGAAGTGACAGGATCAAGGAAAAGGACTTTGAGTTTCTAGAGGGGCAGATTGTGGGAAGATAAATATATGTGGGACCTAATGGTTGATAAGGGCTAGTTTTAGCAAGGTTGTTATATAGATTCCTCTGCTGCCATCTCTGGGCTGGTAAGGGTGTAGGGTTACCTCTGGTGATTAACTTCTCTAGAGGCGGGGGATGGGGGCACACCTTTACAAATTTAAGTCCTGCTTTGAGCCAAATGGAGGGATGGGCAGAGAGCTTTTCTTACATCTGCTGCTTCTCAGCTGCTTTCAGCTCAAAATAATTCTTACGCCAAAGTGGCACATTTTGAGGTGGCATATTCTGTGACCCTTCAGACTTCACTGTGATCTTGGGGGAGATTCCTTCCATTGTTGAAGGTGTTTAGGGCTGAGGAGGGAAAAGAGACACAAAGATTGTTGCTGCTTGAGAACAATACTGAGGACTGGGCAGGCGACAGGTGCTGCACAGCTCTGGTCTCTTGAGGCGGTGTAGATGTGGATGAGAAGCTTTCCAGCCTCAATCAAGGGCCCAGAGCCATCCTGGGCTCACGGTGGAGCCCAGGGTCCCTCACACATCTCCTAGGCAGCAGATGGGCACAGGGAGGAGTCCTGTAACAACTGGACCACGCATCCCAAAATGAGTGGAGCAGGTTCGCTGATAGATCCTGAGTATCCTGGAACTCAGGGTTGGACATGCTCTGGCTCTGCTGTGACTGAAGGAAAGAGAGACACCTGGCTACAGGACACTCGATGACAGCTTTAACCTGGAGACCACCTCCTCCTTCATTGGCTAGGGATGGGGGGTGATCCTGAGGTTGGGGCACATTTTCTGCCAGGGAAAATGTCTCCCTGCTCCGAGGATTGTTAAGGCCCTGATGGGATTCACATCTGATTTCTTTGTCAAGTCAACTATATAAGGGTGATGTGTCCTTGTCTGCCCTCCTCCTGGTTGTGCCACCCTCTTCTCTCTGCAGTGCCCTGACCTTCACTCCAGTAGCACTAGGCAGGTCGGATAACCTGGGGGCTCAGTAGACGTCCATGTGTGGATAAGATGGCAGCCTCCATGATTCTAGAGCACTTCTCTGGGGCTCCCCCCTTCAGCACTAGAGAGAGGCCCCCTTCTCCACTCACTTCCACAAGAGGTAACCATTTCTTGCTCCTCATGCCACGTTATCATATTGGTCAAGGGCATTGTCTTTGTCACCTGGGGCTGCTATAACAAAATACCGTTGACTGGGGGGCTTAACGAACACACATTTATTTCTTACAGATCTAGAGACTGGAAAGTCCCAGAGCAAGGTGCTGGCAGATTTGGTGTCTGGTGAGGCCGGGTTCCTGGCTTGCAGATGCCTCCTGTGTCCTCACATGGTGGAGAGAGTGAGCTCTGGTCTCTCATCCTTTTCATATAAGGACACTACTTCCATCGTGGGGGCTCTACTCTCATGACCTCATCTAAATCTGATTACCTCCCAAAGGCCCCACCTCCTATTACCATTTCATTGGAGGTTAAAGCTTTAACATATGAATCTGGAGGTGGGGGACACAAACATGCAGTCCATAGCACGCATCAGTACGGTTTAGCATCTCACAAGCCTGGGAGTGGTGCCAAGATCCAAGCCTTCTTTGAACTTATCCTTGGAAAGTTGAAAAACTTGCTTTCAGCAGAGCCTCCTCCTATATCCCTACACTGGTCAGTATTTGACACATGGGGAAAGATCACAGTCAGTGCTGCTCCTTGTCCTGTTGTCCTGCTGATGGAGGTGAAACCGAGAGCACCTACCACTCGTTGAGAACTTCGGTGTCAGACACTTCATGTTTTTAATTCATTTAATCCTCACAATTCTATGAGGAAATGCTGTTATAATCTCCATTTTACGTGTGGGGAAACTGAAGAAAGAGAGACAAATGACTTGCCCAAAGCCACATAACTTGTAAGTGGTAGAGCCAGGATTGGACCCCAGACAGTTCAGTTCCAGTCTTTTCTCTTAACTGTACTATCTTGTCTTTCAATCACGTTTTAAGTGAGGTATTATTATTCCTGTTAGCAGATGGGGAAACTGAGGCTCCAAAAGGATACATTTCTTATCTGAAATTATGCTGTTAACCAGTGACAGCTGGCATTGAATGGATTCACTGCAAAGCCTGAGAGTTTAGCTTCTATCTCATTCTGCCAGATCTGTGCCCATTCATTTTTCTCTTTCTGAAAGTATTAAATTGCCCATCTTTATTTTTACCCTGTATTTTTTTCTTTTCCATGTCTTTATCACACATACTATTTTCAGAATAGATCTTTGTCCTGACGGACATTTTGCTTTTCCAGTGTTCACATTCATATTCATTGAGTACCTACTGTGTGCCAGGCACTGCTCCAGCACTGGGGGCCCTCGATGTACAAACACAAAGGTCCCTGTCTTTGTGGAGCTGACATTTTAGTGAAGGGGAGGGATATGTGCAATAAATAAATAAACTCCAGAGTATGGATAGAGGTAAGTGATAAAGAGGAAAAATAAAGTAGACAAGTGTGATAGGAAATTGATGGGGTGGGACTTCAAATTTTAGCTGAAGTGGCCAGAGACTTTGCTGAGAGGGTGACATTTGGAAATCGGACTCCACTTGTAATGCCTTTGACAAGCCAAGGCTTCTAGAAGTGCTGAGGTTAACTACTATTAACCAGTATTAATCTCTAAGAGCAAAGGAAGGGTCCCTAGGGTGGGCAGCCAGGATGGGCAGCTGTCCCACAGTGGGAACAAGCTGTCCAGCAACTGGGCCCACTCCACTTTTGCTTTGCTTACACAGGCCTCCTAGCTCCTCAGCCACAATCAGATCTGGGTTTGTGTCCTCATGCTGCCATTTACTTGGCCTTGGGCATGTCACTTAATAAACTCAAACTCAGCAGTCCTCAGTTTCCCTACTTGTGTAATGAGATATCAACATACTCCTTGAGGTCTGCTTTGAGAATCGCTTGAGAAAATGCCTGTGGAAACCCTACCTTATGGTGACTGCTTTGTAAACCTTGTCTTGCTTCCTTTCAGCTGGCCATGGGACATCATGCCCAACCACTGCCATCCTGTCACTGTGTGGGTCTTCTGGGAATGGCACTGGGGTAGGGCTTCAGCAGAAGTTGAGGTGAAGGCTCTTCAGGTGGGAGTCCCCGTGTGAGCAGGGACAGTTCAGGCAAAGGGTTGAGGCTGAGGGGCCTGAGGTTCATTAAGGACGTACCACCGGCCAGGTGCTATATGGGAACTTCATGCGGATGGTGCAGGCTCCGATTTACAGATGAAGAAACAAGGCTGAGTTACTCACCCGGAGTTGCACAGTGAGCAAATGTGGGCCAACGTGACACCTAACTTACACTTGTGCCAAAGGAGTAAGATGACTCGAGCAGGGTCGTGGAGGCCGGGGGACCCAGGGAGCCAGGCTCACAGTACGGATTTGAGTTGAGTGGTAATAGGAGCCACTGAAGTGAGCTTATCCCATGTTGTCTGCACAGAGAAAGAGAGGAATTGAAGCTGAGAAGCAGGGATCCAACCACCAAGTTCCCTCCTGTGACAGACTCAGGCTCTGCTCCGTTCTTGGAGAGGAGGAGAGCATGGGATGGGCAGTTGGTATATTTTGTATAATAAAGATTTAAAGAGGGTCCATATTAACTGTACAGAGCTCAGGAAATTGGCTTAGATTAGCATGCCTCTCACTCACCTCAAGACTCCTTAGAACACATCTGAACCCCAGGGTTTGGACTCACCAAGGCTGGGGAGGGCTAGATGATGCTGATGCTGATGTTTGGTCTGGGGATCCCGCTTGGAGAACCACTGCCTTACGGGCTTGTGGCTAGGGTTGTTGATTTTCTTGTTATGTTTGTTAATTAAAAAGAAAAGCACGGCAACATGAATATAGAGTAGCTCCCAATGTTTATTGTCATTTCATTATTACTTATGTAAATGTCTTAAACATTTACTTTTGTACAAAAAGCCGTGACAATGTGGGTTTCTGAGTTCCTTCCTGTGCTCTCTGTTTGAGCCTGTGGAACTCTCACAGCTGACCCCTGTTAAGGATGGTAAATGAGCCAGGCACTGGGGACTGTGGACATTCGTGATAATTAGGGTGTTGACTGTCATCCAAGGAATCAGACTTGCCCCAAATGTCCTGCCACCTCATCAGATTTTCCATGAACTCGGGGTTAATTGTTAAGAGGGGCGGGAGGGAGTGGAGGTTTCCAGCACAGCCTCTAGTTTGCCCCTGCCTGGTTCAAATCCCAGCTCTGCTACTAACAGTGGAGCCCTGGGCAGTTCGCTTGTCCTCTTGTTTCAGTTTCCTAATCTGTAGAAGGAGAATAATAGTAATTCCTACTCGTGTAGTAGTTGTGGAAAGGAAATGAGAGAATGCAGGTAAAGGACCTGGAACTTAAAATAAGTGCTCCACCAATGCCGGCTGTGTTGTCTTGTTTCAGTGCCTCCTGTCCAACAGGTGTCAGAAGAGGACCCTGAAAGTCCTTGGTGGTGCCTTTTGGGAAAAGAGATGCTCGAAGCTAATGGTTCTCAAAGGGTAATCCTAGAGCACAGCATCAGCACCATCTAGGAAGGTGCTAGAAATGCACATTCTCAGCCCCATCCAAGCCTTTCTGCATCAGAACCTTTGCAGTCTGGGTTTTCACTAGCTCTTGGGGGATTCTGATGTGCACTCAAGTTTGAGAACCACTCATCTAAGCCTTGGCAGTACCAGAGAAACAGGAGGATTTAATTCTATTGACTGTGTGTGTGTGTGTGTGTGTGTAGAGTGTGCCGTATGGGAGGGACCAAGGCGACCTTTGCTTGCATGCTCAGAAGAGCTAGATGCCCAGCAGCTGTGTTTAGTAACCGGGAAGGCAACACTGTAGACCCCTTTCCCCACAGACTTCCTTCCCAGAGCAGGCTCTAGGCGTGGCTTTTCTGGCAAATGGAATCTGGGTCATATCACTGCTGACAGAAGAGACTATCCCTGAATACAGTTTCTCCCCCTGAGAATCTTCTGGCATCCTGTTTCACTGTGGGGCTGTTTGGGCCTTCCTCTTCTTGGATTGCCCAAGGCAGGAGGCAGGACCAGAAGGTGCTGCTTGTACAGCCTGGGGCTTTTTTCCCTTTTCCCACAGCATTTGAGGGTTTTATTCCATGAAAATGATTAGTGTTTTTTTTTTCTTTTTTTGGAAAAGTTACTTCAACTTAATGCTTCCTTCCTTAAGTTCCCACTGCTTTTCTCTTGTTTGGTTTCATAATATTCCAGATATTTTCTATTGTCTCCTGTACCCCATGGTTACAGAACCAACAGGACCAAACAGCTGTGCATAGGCGTGGAGGGGGCACCTCGGGAGCAGCTGGGAGCCTGCTCCTCTCCACCTTGGCTGAGCCGCTGGTTAAATGGAAGGGTTCCCGGAGAGGCAGGCCGAGGGACGAGCGGGAGCCCCTGGGGCCAGCCTTGCAAGCTGGTTGCAACATTTCCTTTGCCACAGAGCTCCGATGGCCAAGGTAAACATAGTTTTGAGATAAAGTGGAAACCCCAAGAGGCTTTCATCTTAGAAAAAGAAACCAATGAGGCAGTCACTGTGTTAGGCCAAGAAGTCCTTTACATCCACACCCAGCTTTGCACAGCCCGTGCGTGAAAACTGGAGGGAGTTGGGAATGCAGGCATTATGGTAGCACCGAGGAGGCAGGTCACGGAGCAGAAGAAGGAGCTCTAGAAGCACCTGGCTCTGCTCCCTACCGGTGTGTGACCTTAGGTTTGTTACCTTCACCTTCCTCATGGGTGGAATCGTGATGGGACGCTGCATGCCTTGCGGTGTTGTCAGGATTAAGTGTGTGAACAAATGTAAAGTGTTTGGCAGAGTGCCTGCCTGTCTCTTGGAAAATAGTGGCTGTGATTTTTATTAGCTATTTCTAGAAGTTGACTGGTCATTGTATGGTCTTTGTTTTGGAAGATGCTTGATACTTCTAATTCACCAGCAATTCTCGCCCGCTCTGCCTTCTAAGTATATTCTTAATCAGATCTCTTTTAACCACACCTGCCATGTCCTCTCCTCCCTCCCCGCCAGACCTCCATCACCCTTATCTGCCAGGTTTCCTGGCCTCCACTGTGGCCCCCTAGACAGCTCATTCTTACATGACAGCCAGAGGGTTACTTTTAAAATAGGAATTAGATCATTTGAGTTTCTTGCTCAGAGTCCTCCAATGGCTTGGGATAAAATCCATGGATCTGCAGGCCCCCAGAACACATGGCCCACGGCTCTCTTACTGACCTCACCTCCTAGTGCTCAGGCTCTCGCTCACCTATGCCAGCCACGCTGGCCTCCTCCTCATTCATCCCTCACCAAGCTCGCCTCCATCTCAGGGCCTCGTACTTGCTGTTCCTAGGCCTGACATACTGTCCCCCTGACATCTTGATGGCGCACTCTCTCCCTTCCTTCAGATCAGTGTTCGAGTAGCATCTCCTCAGAGAGTCAGAAGAGCCTCTCCACTGCCTTCTCAGTTATCACTACCCAAGATTACATGTTTATCTGTGTACTGTCGGCCTCTGCAACAGGAACGCAAACCCGGTGAAAGTGCTTCTTTGTCTTCATGTCCCCCCCCTTGTATTCCCCCCAGCACCAGTGATAGATGCTTGATGAATGTTTATTGTACAACTGAATGAATGAATGAAAACAAATTTGTTGAACAAGTAAATTTGTAGTGGTATTTGGAGAGATTAAGGGCTCAGGTCCCACTGCTAGGGAGTTTTCAGTTCCTTTTATGACTCCAGTTTACTATCTTAAAAAAGGATGACCAGAGGCCGGCCCGGTGGCGCAAGTAATTAAGTGTGTGCGCTCCGCTGTGGCGGCCCAGGGTTCACCAGTTCGGATCCTGGGCGCGCACTGACGCACTGCTTGGCCAGCCATGCTTGGACGGCGTCCCATGTAAAGTAGAAGAAGATGGGCACAGATGTTAGCCCAGGGCCAGTCTTCCTCAGCAAAAAAAGAGGAGGATTGGCAGATGTTAGCACAGGGCTGATCTTCCTCACACACAAAAAAAAGGATGACCAATGTACCTTTCCAATATGTTAATCTTCTCTACTTTTTAACACCATTTTATCTGTGCACTGGTTAAAGGGGCTTCAGATTCAGCCGATATTTATTGAGTATTTAGATACTCCACTTTTAAGAAACAAAATTAGGCAGTGAGCCTTGAAGATTAAGAATGGCATTTCTGGGGCCGGCCCAGTGGCATAGTGGTTGAGTTCATGTGCTCTGCTTCGGCGGCCCGAGGTTTATGGGTTCAGATCCCAGGCGCGGACCTACACATTGCTTATCAAGCCATGCTGTAGCAGCATCCCACATATAAAATCTCCCTCAAGCAAAAAGAGGAAGATTGGCAACAGATGTTAGCTCAGGGCCAGTATTCCTCACCAAAACAAAAACTGGCATTTCTTCAGTGGGTGGCACCTGAGGTGGCCCTTCTACCTCTGAGACCTCAGGCAATTGATGAATATGCGTTGCCTCAAACGTAGATGCTAAAATGCAAATAAAATGGTGTCTGTGCATAGAACTGTTGTGAGGATGAACTGAGATAAAATCCTGGGCACACTGTCCAGCCTGTACTAAATGTTCAATCTGTGTTGTAGCCTGTGGCACTCCTACCACTCCGTGGCAGCAGCTGGTCAGGGAGCAGGCTGGGGGTGGTCAGTTGACTTGTTCTGGTATGCAGCGAAAGGAAGGACCCCATTCTGGTGACTGAGTCTGACACTTTCTGGCGTAGCCCTCCGTGGCTGCACAAGGTTTCCCGGAACAAGTAGGGAGGGGTGCAGCCGATGTAGCATCCATGTCCCACCAACAAGATTTTGATTAAGAAGAAAGTGGGCTTATTGGGAGAGCATACAACCTCTCTGCATGACTTGGTGTTGGTTAGGAAGACTGGAGTGTTTGTTCCATATCTAGCACCATTTTCATCTCTCCCAGTCTTCCAAAGCTCCTGGATGGCTCCACACCCGGGATTTGAACATCACCTCTGCTTGGGGGGATGATGCAATTGGCGGGTGGGGAGGTAGCTGCAGCGGAAAAGTGGGGTCTCCCACCCTGTCTCTGCCCTGCAGACAGGGGTCTCATCTGAAGGGATTGGCTTCCACTGCTAGCCTGGGGTTACGGGGTTACAGTGGCTCTGTTGAGGCAAGTTTTACCTTCTGAGATTTGTAATGAAATCTGGAACTGCCTCTGGCCAGGCATCGCCAGCCCAACCCGATTTTTCTGCCTGTCTCATTCTGAGCGTAAAGTTCTTCATAACTTCAGCTGAGGGAAAGCAAGTCTTGACTCTTAAGACAATCTGAGTGGGGCTGAAGTCACCTTGACTCATTTTTGTTAATCTGTTAAGTTCTAGAGTAAGTATAATTTGTAAGTAAAACGAAGGTTCAGGAATTAGATGTGGAGACCAAAAACAGAGAACGGCGCCGAAGATTTATTCTGTCTGTGCTCAGCCCAAATTTGGGCTCAAAGGAAGAAAAATGATGAGGAATTACTATACATCTTTCAAGTCTCCAGCGGGTTACTGTAAGATTACATAATACAATCATGGATGAGTCTAAGGCCAGAAAATGTACGCTCAAAGCTCGGAAGAAAGCAGCAAATAGAAGACCCTCTTGGACAAAATTTAGTGAGTTCAGGAAAAGCCGGCATCGGACCAGCCAAGCAAGTGATTCCAAACACTTCCTGCCCTGAGAAAGCCTTGGGCACACCGGGAAATTACTCATTGTGTGACGTCAGCTCTGGAAGGCTTTTTAATCTCACCTAAGAGATCAGCTGGTGAAACACTTGGAAAAGTATGGTTTGATTACAGATGGTGCATGGAGAAGGGAGCAAGGTCTTCCGTCAGTAACTAGCAGGGTCCTCTTCTCCTGTCACTGCCAGGTGAGAGGTGCGGGGCATTCCTGTAAGGAAGTGATTATCGTCTGCATAGTTTCAGTGACTAGTTTATGAAGTAAGAAGCTTAGGCACACTGGGAAATGTCTTTAATGAAATGAGAATTAGCTAGAGAGTTAGATGTAGGAGTCATTGCCAAGAGGCATTACACTGAAGCCTCAATTAAACTTTCCATTGGATTATCTGATGATAAGTAGTTGTGCCTTTGGGATTTTATTGTCTTTGATAAATGGCATGAGTTCAGAATTTAAAGCAACATAGGCCATAACACATAACACAGTGCTGGAAGTAATGAGGCATGCCATCACTAGATACAAAGTCCTTCAATTACCCCGATGGAAGTATTTATCTTAAAGACTGCTTTGGATTATTGCCCCCCTAGGATGTGTGGGCTCTCCATCTGCACTTTGATGGGAAGGGTTTCCAACTTCGAAATTCTTTTTGGCGCCAACAGAGTTCTCGGCGCCGGGAGGAAAGAGTGGCTGCCTTCCAAGACTTACCTTGCCATGACAAATCCCTCCTCCTCCCCACGGTCCGTTCTTGGTTCTTGTCCCCTGGGTGCTGGGAGACAGAGTGGTAGCCACCAGGAAGAGTCAAAACACCTGTGTCTGGAGGTGTCCAATAGAAACAGTAGACTTTGCTTCTCTTGCTAAGATATCTTGTTTCCGTTGTGTGTACATGCATATTTTTAAATCTATTTTTGTAATTATCTTTCTTCTAAGTGTTATTCTTACCTATGAGGTACCTTCATTTAAATAATAAAACCTTCTATTAAAAATCTAGTACTTCCTAAACTTTGGCTGAGTGGCTAAACCTGATGGAAGTGTTAAATCGCAGTCTCTCCTGTGCTAACCCAGTGGTCAGGGCTGAGATAGACATTAAGAAGATGCCTCTGGATAGTCAGACCCTCTATCTTTCAGGAGCTTTTTGGCCAACATGCTATTGCTATTTCAGACCATTCTAATCCAAATCGGTTTCCTCCACCCCTCAGGCTCCTCTCAAGCCATTGCTGGCCTCAGGTCCCTCCCGCTGGTGGGTTTGGAATTCACTCACATGTGTCCCTGGCATAGACTACTTTTCCAGCTCTGTATCAATATCTGGGGAGAATTACACACTAGAATCTGCTACTGTTTAACCTACCCTCAGCCCTGGGCACTTGTCCAATGGGCTCTGTAGAACGTAGAGATCACTGATAGGGCATCAGAAGGCAGTGGCCAGTGAGAGTGAGCAGCCTTGGCCCTCCCTGGGTGCCACTGCTGATATGTTTCTACTCTTCTTCAAACGATACTGAGGGTTTTTCTGGTTAATACCTTCTGGTTCTCCTTCTTAAACACCTAACTTTGGTTATGCTCATGTGGGCTTGACCAGGAAGCTTCTAGAACTTTAGCATGGGCTACATGGTTGGAGGTGGGAGTGGAGTGAGTTGAAGCCCTTGAGAAGCCAGCTGATGCACCTGCCAGCCTGTCTGCCTTCGTCTGGTTGTCGTGTGAGGGAGGCTGACACGGTCACGTTTTCCCTGCGTTGGTTACTTCGGGTAACTTTGTATAGCAATCTCATGCTGGTTGGGCGGCCACCATGAGCCTTTTTTCTTAGCCCTGCATGCACCCTCTCAGTGGAGCTCAGTACACAACCACCTTAAGACAGTTTTCCTCATGTTTCCTGACTGCTCTTCAGCAGAGGGCCTTTGCATTTGCTCAGGTGGAGAGGGCTTTGTGCTTGGTTCTCTGAGGCTCTGCTGGTGGGGTGTAGGCTCAGCAACTTCAGTGGCAGGTGTGGCCTTTGAGTGGCCACCCGTGGGACATCATGTGGTTCTGTGCGGTCAACATGGACTGGACTATTTGGACTGCAGGCCAGGAGACTGGGGCCTGTTCGGTTTAGTGGGGCCAGCCTCGCTGTAGTTCCGAATACAGGGGCCATCCTTGCACTTGTGACATCAGTATCCTGGTAAGTGGGCCAGCTGCGCACTTCATAGAGGAAAAGCCACTGAGATGAGAGTGATTGTGCTACAGACCAAGACATCAGAGGAGATTCATCAGGTAGGGTTTTTAAGAGAGAGCATCAGCAAGACTCATATTTCAGGGCAGAGGAGCAGGGCAGAATATAAAACAGTGGACCTGGGAAACTTGGCCCACATTCACCTCCTCGGTCAACATTGGGAATGGGTGGGGAGAGGTACTTAGGAGGGAAAGTGTTTTGATAGCCTGAAACAACCTTTCAGGTCCTCTTCTCAAGCTGTTGGGTTGCACAGGACTTAAAACTATGTTGGCTCCTCATCCCCTGCCGAATAAATGGTGAACTGCTGAGTTGGGTCTTCAGAGCTAATACACAGTAGCCATCTTCCCCTCCCAAGCTTGGAACCAGTGGCAGTCACAGCTCCTGCTAATGAAGTGATTGGGGAAAGGAGCCCTGAATGTCACCGAACATTTCACTCAAGAATTACCCATTTCACTCCCTGAGATTTCACCCAAGAAGAATCCAGCTTTTTCCCCTGCAGCCATCACAGACGGGGCTGGAGGGGGAGGGCTCCCTTGCAGGAGCAGGCAGTGCTGTGGGTGACGAGCACCTCAGGGCTCCCATCCTCCTCCAGGCAGGCAGGAAGAGGAGCCAGAGGGGCTGGTGAGCATGCCACCTCCTTCCCTCAGGCAGACCAGTTACCCCATTTATTAGGTGGAGCCTTACTGCTGCTGGGGTCTGTCCACGTCGAAGCAGGAGCGTGGACAATAAGGATTCTACAACACCACCCTGAGCATGGCTCTCAGAGTTCCACGTTTTCGCGTGCCTTATCTGTTCAGTGGTTTCTTGTCTCTCACATCAAGACCTCCACTTCAGCTGAGCTGGTGTCCTAGACCTTGCCTTCCTTCGGAAAGTACCCTGTCCACTGTTGTCTCTGAGCCTTCCTCTTCCCCTTGAGCTAGTCCATCTTTCAAGGACCATTTTGTTTATTCACTAATAAATCATGAATTCAGTGGTGGTTATAGTGTTGTGCAAACCAGATGAGATTCTTACCTTCACAACACTTACTCTCTAATTGAGGAGACAGACATAAAAGAAATGGTCATACAAATAGGTAGGGCTACAGACTGTGCTGAGATCCGTGAGGGCAAAGGTCAAGGTGCTAGAGAGTGTACCAATAGGGACTTTCTGAGAAAGTCACGTGACAGCTGAGACCTGAAATGTGAGAAGGAGTCAGCCATGGAAAGGTTTTGAGAAAGAATGTTCTAGGTGAGGAGATGGCCCCTTCTGAAGGCCCTGAGGCAAGAAAAACCTTGCTGCATTTGAGGAACAAAAGGAACCCGAAATGGTGAGAAATAAGGCTGAGAGGGAGGCAGGGCCATACCACACAAGGCCTTGTAGGTTCCCTTGCCACTTTCGGTTGTGCATTTTATCTGGTGCAATTGTTCATTGTCAGAGAGCCTCAGGCAGAATGACATGACTTGATTTACTTTTAAAGGAGGGGATGGTCAAGAATGGAAGCAGTTGTTCTAAGATGATGGTGGGTGTGGAAGGTGCTAGCTCTGCCTAACAGTCACACCCCCCTTTCATACCTCGCTTGCCTGAATGCCCACCCTTAGGTGATGAAGCCAGATATGGCAGTCCATTCCCTTTGCCAGATAATCACTTGTCTAGCTTTCCTTGCAGCAGTGATTGTGTGACCACTTTGACCTGGGAACCCTAAGGGAAGGCCTGCGCGGAGCTTCAGAGAAAGATTTTCCTCCCTGGGAAGTTGCTGTGTGAGGGTAGTGCTTGGAGCTGCAGCAGCCATCTTGGGACCATGAGGGAAAGGCTAACATTCACAGACTTGCCCATCCAGAGCTATGCCATTACCAGGTACCTAATTCACCTGGAACTGCCCACCTCCAGACCTCTGTTTTGTGCAGTGGCTGTTGCCTCTATGATTAAACTGCAGTTAGCCAGGTTTTCTATTACTTGTAGCCAAATGCATCCTAATTTATATGTCAGGGGAGATGAAGAAAAGAGAGTGGATCTGAGATATCCAACTTGATATGGCTTAGTAATGAATTGGAGGTGAATGGGGAAGGATGGAGAGAGGCTAGTGAGGATTTCTGGCATGAGCAGAAGGGTAGATGGCAGGTGGGAGACTGAAGGATATCTGTTTTGTTCACCAGCCAGCACCTAGCACAGCTCCCAGCATGATAAACGGTAATTATTTTGGTGGAGGAGAAACAGCTTTGGTTTGGAGCTGTGACTGAGACTTGGTTTCAGACCGTGAGAAATCCAGGTGGAGGCATGATATATGGATCTGGATTTTCCAAGAGAAGGCTGGCTGAGACTTAGTTGGGGGTCATCAGTGCTCAGACGGGACTGAAGCCAGGGAAGGGATGAGGTCACCTGGGGGAGCCAGAGGGGTAAGGAGATGGCCAGGTGCAGACAGCTCCTTCTTTTCTGCTCAGTCCACCTGGTATCTTCATTCTAGTGTCTTTTGAAATGATAGACATCACATATTTGTCACTTAATTGCATCAAATCACAAATATTAAGGTTGAATAACATGCAATTTTTATAGGTCAAAACCACTGACTACTGGCTATTTCAGATGGTTCAACTTAGTATTTCTTGGTACCAACTCTGTACCAGATACTGTGTTCAGTCAAACCAACCAATATATCATGGCTTATTTTCTACTTGAATTTACTCATGTCAGTCCCCTGCGTAAAACTCACCCCTGGTTTCCTCCACGCCCACAGGATGAAATCCCAACTTAGATTATCCTCCAGAGCCTTTTATCGTCCACACCTCACCCACTTCTCCAGGCTGCAAGTTTGCTGAAAGCCTCCTGCACTTAACTCTCCAGCCAGATCATGCCCCAGGTTTGCAAATGTGAGAGTGGGGTTACAGGATTTCTTCAGAATCCTGTTTCCATTGGGCATCTCCTCTGTCCTCTGCATGTCTTCACAACACGAGTTCAGTGGCACTGAAAGTTTTCTCTCTACTTGATGATGTGAATGGTACAAGTTTGTGCTTCTGATAGTATTATGGTCCCTCAAACTACACCAGTTTCCATGTTCAAGTTTCTGGGGTTCAGCCTCGAAAGGCCCTGCCCCCTTCTTTCTCTGGCTGATTCCTGCTTATCTTTGGAGATGTAGCTCCAGAAGACCCCATCCTCCTCTGTCCTTGAACCTCCCAACTGGGCAGGCACCACTCCCCACCCTGAGTGGCCTTCTGGGTGCAGTGGTTATCTGGTTTGTTTCTGAACCCACTGGGAAGCTCTTTCAGGTCCCTTCTCTTCCCTTTGGGGTCCTGGTGTAGGTCATGCCCTGGCACTTGATTGTTTTAATGAGATCGTAAGTGTTTTCTGCCGTGGTAGAGAAATAATTCTTTATATTGCTCCCCAACCATAAAAAAAAAAAGAATTTTGGGAGCCAGCCCCGTGGCGCAGCGGTTAAGTGTGCGCGCTCCGCTGCGGTGGCCTGGGGTCTGCAGGTTCGGATCCCGGGGGTGCACCAATGCACCACTTGTTAAACCATGCTGTGGTGGTGTCCCATATAAAGTAAAGGAAGATGGGCATGGATGTTAGCCCAGGGCCAATCTTCCTCAAGAAAAAAGGGGAAGATTGGCATCAGATGTTAGCTCAGGGCTAGTCCTCCTCACAAAAAAAAAAAAAAAAAAGAAATTTTTTTAAGCCCCTGTGTAAAATCTTTGCTCTGTCCCTCGAAAGGCTTTTGCTAAGGTAGTAAGATGCATTTCCAACAATGGAGCAACAGTGGCTGCATATTTTGCTGCAAATGGAAGAAAATTTATTTCTTGTGAAATTCAGACTGCAAAGGACATGTTCCCCACGGCCATGAAGTTGGTGGTGGATTTTCCCTGCAAGGAAGTAAGAGGGATGACTTGGTTCCAACAAGGCAGCCTTGTAGACCCACACCCCACCTGAAAACCTGGTAATTCCGGGTGCTCCTAGATCCAAGTGGAACTTTGGTGGTTAAGTTTGTGGGATTCTTGAAGTTGCCTGCCCAGTTTCACAGCTTCCTTTGCTGCTCCTACCCCAAAAACCTGTGGGTGGCCCTGTCCTTGACAAAGAGCAGAACTGTTGAGAGCCCTGGGGTTGCACCCTGGGGCTCTCTGGAACTGAAGGGAGGCCCTCTCCCTGGAATGTCAGTGCCCAGGGCAACCAGCTCTGGACAAAGAGCTAACTGTGTCTTTCTACCACTGCTTCGGAAGTGTTAAGGCAGATCAAAGGGGACGCTTCCGAAATGTTAAGGCAGATCAGAGGGGATACTGGGAAAACAATGCCCTTTCCTAGCCTTTGCATCTGGGGTGAAGAGCGGGGATCTTGTAAGAAAGGAGAATTTTTTGCCTCTTCACAATGGCAAGTGTTTTCTCTCTCAAATCAAATCCCTTTTGAGTCCCCTCCTTGGAATTTGTGATGACTGAGTAATTTATGGCATAGTAACCATGTCTGTATCGCAACCAGTTCTTTTACCATCTCAACATCTGCTGCAAAAGCCTGCAGAGGAAGAAATTGCCACCCACGAAAACCTCCCCATCTGTGGCAGCCCCTTTCAGGTGCCCTGTGCTCACCCCACTTGGACACCCGCAGTTGACATGTCTGTGCTGTGTAATTGCTGAGTAGAACCCGGGGGCTGTGTTCAATGAAGACATCTCCACGCACATGGGTCACTGGGACAGAAATCATTGCAATTCTTGTGGGTCTCCTCTTTTTGAGTTGGTTGCCTGCCTCCTTTGCCCTGTTCCTGACCTCTTGGGAAGCCAGGGTGCAGCCATGGGGCCCAGGAGAGCAGGTCGGGGCCAGTGCGGATGGACAGCACTTTGAAATGTAGTCATATACCCCATGCAAAAGTAGCAAACTCGTTCAGGCCTCAAACATGTTTTATTTAATTTTTTTAATATGTTCTAATATTTATCAAAAAGAACACTGTGCTTTTCTCTTCCTTGACTCTCTGGCTTTTCAAACTGACGGTTTCCAGTTGGTCACAGTCCCCACTATGCCCTCTTGTCTCTCTTCTCTGGTGCTAAGTGGTAAGTGCCATTTATCCTCAAATTTGTGCTGCTGCTTTCCTTGTGGTGCAGTTAAGGGGAAACTGCAATGTCCCTTTACCTACATCTTCATAAAAAGTGGGAAAATGAAAAATAGGGTAAGATAGCTGAGTGTTTCAAGGAAAAAAAAAGTGAAAGAGTATATTTCTTTGTAGAATTAAATCATAGAAAACACCGCTTTGTGATTAAAATGCCAACAGAGCATGTCTGTGTCAAAGGAACACAATTCAAAAGACCATTATAAGGGAGCCTGTCTCACCCTTAGGATAGCTGCCTGGTCTTCGCTGGCATTTGAATTTGTGACTCTTGTCCTAACAGGGCCATTTCTCAAAGGCAGCCATATTGGCATCGTAGGCAGAATGATTTCTCATTGTGCAGGACTGTCTGGGGCACTTCAGAGCATTTGGCATCCCTGGCCTCTGCCCCGGAGTGACCCCTCAGTCGTTGTAACCCAATATTTCTAAACATTCTCCGGGTGGAGAAACACTGCCCTCCAGTGCTTGCTCCCTGGAAGGGGCAGAACGTGGATGGTTGTGCCCTGGGATAGCCATGGGCAAGAGTGGATGCACCCAAGCCCATGCGCCTGGTGTGAGGAGGGCTCGAAGGCAGCCCAGGTGCGCAAGTTGCCCAAGCCCTGCACTCTCCTGGCTCAGCGCTGAGGCCTGTCAGATCTGCCTCCTCCTGCGGTGGGGCTGCCAGTCTTTTCAGAAGATCCAGCAGAACAAAGCCACACATGTTCTTATCACACATTTCTGTTCCAACGTGCCGTGATCTCTTTGATCCAAGTGAGCTGGCAGGAGCATCTGGCTTGTCCACCAGCACGGTATTAAGAGTGATCCAAAGCCGAACAGATGCCCCGACATAAGGCAGAAAACTGTCTGCACAAAATGGGACCTCCCCAGTGGTTACCTGGCCCTCCACTTCCTTCTTAGGATCTATTTTGGTGTTTATACCACGGTCCACGTTGTTCGGTGTGGACAAGTCTACAGTAACTATAAGAAAACAGTCACAGAGCAAATTGTTGGGCTGATTGCAAAGGTGAGGTCAAACTACCACCAAAGCACTCTTAAGACTGAGGTGCAATTTAGTATAATGAGGTGGTTTGGGGAACACACAAACCCAGTTGACCCACTAGGTCACAGATTGTGTAAGGATCTCAACCCTTTGTGGTAGGGCCAAGAGCATCTCCAGTGCCCTCAGATGGCGCCTACGTAGTGCTTCTTGGAGACCCTGAGCCATCAATGCAGAGGTGCCAGCTTGAGGGATGAAGTCTCTAGGCTGGGCCAGCCTTGAGCACAAACAGAAGTAAACAGTGGGGCCGTATTTCAGGCCCTGCTAATAGAAGCTGAAGTCCTTGCAAGTAGGTGGAATTCTGGACAGTTTCACACCAGCTCTCAGACCATCCCACAAACCTACACAGAGACACTCTTTTTCCACCTCTTAGAGACAACCTTCTGGAAGGAGGTGCAATCCCCTGAGAATGACATGGAGATTTGAACATGTACAGAGTCTTCAGCAGATAGTCACGCCTGACCTGGTATATGACTGGTTTTAGAACAAGTGAGAATTAATATATTGTATTTAAAGGAGGAGATGCAAGTACATTGGAATGTCTGTCATCTCAGGACAATGCTTCTGTTACCCCAAAAGGGTGATAAGAGATGTAGAATAAAATTTTACAATGGCTAACTGTTCAGAATGACTTTATTCACATATAGTTTGTACAAATAATCACAGATTATCACCTTATGTGACTAATTGTACGTGTTATTGATTGCTACAGCCAAATATTTTCTCTCCTTTAACACACACACATACACAATTCAGGATTCAAAAGTCTTCAGGCAGTGAGACAAACTTGAGTCAGTGTTGTAAAAAAAAATACAGTTTATTGGTTTGTGTGGGCAAAAACCATTTCCAGCATATTTTTGTGTATATCAAGAAGCTGTTTGATTGAGAAGATTTGTAAACATCTTGTAAGCCACTGTTTTAAGAAAAACACAAGCATTTGCCCGTCAGGTTGGTGGTATTAAATTGGAAATCAAGAAGCTTTGTGCTCAGTACCTCAAAAAATTAACTATAGAGTTTATTATGACCTAGCAATTCCACTCCTATACCCAAGAGAATTGAAAACATATGTCCTCACAAAAACGTGTATGTGAATGTTCATAGCAGCACTATTCATAAATAGCCCAAGAGTGGAAACCACCCAAACGTTACACAAATTAAGGTATATCCATACAATGGAATATTATTTGGTGATAAGAAGTACTAGTATAGGCTACAGCATGGACGGGTCTTGGAAATATCATACAAAGTGAAAGAAGCCAGGCATAAAAGGTCACATATTGTATGATTCCATTTAAATGAAATGTCAAGAATAAAGAAATCAGACAATAAGTAGATTAGTGGTTGCCTAAGGCTGGGGGAAGGAGTAAGGAGTGACTTCTGATGAGTACAGAGATTCTTTTTAGGGTGATGAAAATGTACTAAAATTAGATCATGATGATGGTTGCACAGCTTTGTGAATATACCCAAAACCACTGAATTGCACACTTTAAAGGATGAACTTTATGGTATGTGAATTTTATCTCAATAAATAAAATGCTAGATAAAGCAAATATGAGAAAATGTTATCTGTTATTGATTCTAGTGGAACGAATAGGGCTGATCATATTACTATTATTTCACCTTTTCTGTTTGGGTACTTTCACAGTGAATGGTTCAGGGGGAAAAAGGCAAAAAAGAGCAAGAAAGAAAATCGTATGCTTTTGCTACAGCCACTGTGGCACCCATTTTTGGGATGGATTTATTCAAATTGAAAAAAAAGACATGGGAGGAACTGGTTGACCCTGAGGCTACTGTATCTTTCCCATTTTCTTTGGGGTTGGTCTGACCCTGGTTGAGGAGTCTCCCTGGAAGAGAGGCCTGATGTTGACACATGTCTGTTGTCCATTATGAAGAGTGTTCAAAGCCAAACTTTCAGTTCATCAGGTTAGTACTCCTGATTAAATAAATGAAGGAGTGGATGCCTTGGTGATAAGACTTTACACATCAGAAATTATCCTGGCAGTGCATTAGGAGTAGATTATGATCCTAGGATGTAAGGACATGCACATGGGTCTCAGTTTCCTCCTCTCAAAATGGGAATAATAATTGTACCTGCCTCATAAATTGTTGTGAAGCAGTATGTGTGCAGTGCTTATAATTTTGGGCACACATATGTACTGTATGTACTATGTACTAATAGAAAGAAAGGGTTGGAGGAAGAAGGGAAACTAGAAGAATTAACTGAATGGCTTATATCTTGCATGGAAGGAGCATTTGTAACTTCCGAATATTTCTGGATCTCTAGTGCCCCAGGTTAGATGAAGGGGCCTTTTACTTCTACCCGGAATAGTCAGAATTATTCTTCCCTTGGCCATCTCCTGAGCATGAAGCTGCCATAAATTCTCCCTGGCTTCTCTCCTCACCTGCCTCCCCCAACCCACATGAGAATGTTGCTGGGAGCCAGTTTGCCTCTATCTGGGATAAAGACACTGGGTTTGAAATAGAAAAAGCCTACTCTAAGGACTGTAACGTTATCACATTGTATAGGGGCAGGGTTATGAGTAGTTTTTACTTTCCTATTTTAAGTTTTTCAGTGTTTTTGAGGATGTTATCTACTTTTTTAATTAGGAAAAAAAGTTGTTTTGAAGAAAATTTTGACTTTGAGTGCAGGATGACATTTTTTAAACAGCTTTATTGAAATATAATTTGCATACCGTAAAGTCCACCTGGTAAAGTATATGTACTTCAGTGTTTTTTAGTGTATTTATAGAGTGGTACAACCATTACTATAATTTAATTTTAGAACATTTCTATCACCTTAGAAAGAAACCCAGGACCCATTAGAAGTCACTCCACGCTCCCTCTCTGCCCCAACCCCACCAAGCCCTAGGCAACTACTAATTTACTTTTTGTCTCTATGGATTTCTCTATTGTGGACATTTCATATAAATAAAATCATGCAATATGTGGCCTTTTGTGTCTGGCTTCTTTCGTTTAGCATAAAGGTTTCAAGGTTCATCCATGTTTTAGCATGTATCAGTATTTTGTTCCTTTTTATGGTTGAGTAATATTCCATTGCATGGATCTACCACATTTTGTTTATCCATCCTTCAGTCGATGGATATTTGGGTTATTTCTACTTTTTGGCTATTATGAATAATGCTGCTGTGAACATTCATGTACAAGTTTTTATGTGGACAAGTTTTCAGTTTCTCTTGGTTGTATAACTAGGAGTGGAACTGCTGAGTCATATGGTAACTCTATGTTTAACATTTTGAGAAACCGTCATACTGTTTTCCTAAGTATCTGCACCATTTTACATTCCTACCTGCAATGTATGAAGGTTCTAATTTCTCTGCATCCTTGCCGATACCTGTCTTTTTAATTATAGTCATTCTGGTGGGTGTGAAGTAGTATTTTATTGTGGTTTTGATTTGCATTTCCCTGATAGCTAATGATGTTGAACATCTTTTTCATATGCTTATTGGCCATTTGTATATCTTCTTTGAAAACAATGTCTTTTCAGATCCTTTGCCCATTTTTGAATTGGGTTATTTTCTTTTTATTATTGAGTTGTAAGAATTCTTTGTATATTCTAGGTAATTATTCTAGGTACAAATCCCTTATCAAATAAATAATTTGCAAATATTTTCTCCTAGTGTAGGGGTTGTCTTTTCACTTTACTCGTGGTATGAATTGAAGCATACAAGTTTTTAATTTTGATGGAGTTCAGCTTATCAGTCTTCTCTTATCACTTGTAATTTTGTGTGTCATACCTAAGAAATCGTTGCCTAATGCCAGGTCATGAAGATTACTCCTATGTTTTCTTCTATCATTTTAGCCCTTATTTTTAGATCTATGATCCACTTTGAATTAATTTTTATGTATGATATGAGGTAGGGGTCTAAATTCATTTTCTTGCATGTGGATATCCAATTGGCCCAGCATCGTTTATTGAAAAGACTGTTCTTTCCCATATTGAATTGTCTTGGCCTAGATAACAATTTTGTGGGAAAACTCAGACACAAATTTTCTCCGGTGGAATAGCAGGCATCCCATTTCTTTTTCCCTTTCAGAAAGATGTTTCTGAAATATAACATCCACTCCCAGGACAAGTCCCTATTGTCTAGTTATAAATTTAATACCAGCTCTCCTCTTGAAAAGCGTTTTTTGCCTCAGGAAACTAAGTTTATTAATTTTAGAATTGTGTTTTATCAAATACATAGGAGGCCTAGAGCAAGAAGACAACATGACCTCGGAAAGCAAACAGAAGCATATGATGTTTCCAAGGAGCGGGTTCAGTGTGTGTTATGGATTTAATCTTAGTAAATATCTTCATTTAGTTTTTATGAATTCACCTATTTCTAAATCTGAGAACGTTTTGTGAAGAGTTCTCTCTCCCCTTGATGCACAGGGAGTTATCAGGCATGCCTAGAGCACCAGGACCCGGCAGAGCTGACCTCTGGAAGTGTCTGAATGAAGCATCCAGGTAGCTTGGCAATGGCAGGCAGTGTCCAGGCGGGTAACAGCATCTGAAAAGGGGGTTCCTTGAGCCTATCTTTGAAGAGAGTTAGTCCAAAATCCAGGTTGAAATTGGGTCAGGTGAGAGAGACCAGAGCAAGAGTGAGGAAGTACAGCATGGTTCCAGACATTTTAAGGGGCACATGATAGCTATTGCTGCCCAGCCACATCCTTGCCCTCAGTGCATATAGAGTGACCCCTGAGACCACCAAAGAAAGTGCTTTCCAAGCCCTAGTTGGCTAGTCTTCTGTCTTCAGCTTTCCAAATGTTGTGTTGATAAAAGCATTTAGAAACTCAGTGCGTCTTTACACTGGCAACTAAAGCTGCTGATAATTGTGAAATTGTTATATGCTTTTTGGCACAGAGTTTTTGCTGGATAAATACTTTTTGTTAAACTTTTTTTAATTGGACTTGGTCAAAATAATTGCAGTGATAGATGATATTTGTTCAGTGTTTACTATGTGAAAAGCACTTTACTTGCATTATTCATTTAATCCTCAACCCCATGAGGTAGGAATTAGTCTCATCTAACAAATGGGGAAAAAGGCTTGGAGAGATTAAATAATTGCCATAATCACCCAGGTGGTAAGTGCTGAGTGAGATTCAGACACAGAACCAAGTCCAGAGACTGCCTGCCTCACCCCCTAAGAATCTGCTGGCCCAAAGGGAGATCTCCTCACGGTTTATACCCCCAAAATGGCCAAGGAAGCCAAGTATACAGTGGAAACAGTGGCTTCTGAGTCAGCTCTGCTTGAATAAGCATAAATCTGGTTCTCTTAGAGAGAGCCAGGCAACACCCTTAATCATGAATTAATAACTCTGAATTTGAGACCAATCGTCAGAGGAATGGGTGTCTCGTGGGGTTCACTGGCCATCCTGCCAGGGGCACATGTATTTTTGATGTCTGTATCTTTGAGCAGGAGAATGGAAATGCACTAGAAGCTCCTTTCAGGGAGGTCCATTTGCCCTCAGCTGTAGAGCAGCCCAGGGGCCTTGTGGACCATCCTTTACATCTGGAGAGGGACCTCTGCTGCCGTGGTCACTCACACCATCAGCCAAAGACTTCTCTGGCTATCAGCAGGAGGGACAGCTGGTCAACCAAGGGCAGTGATGACCAGTGCAGGTCTCCTAGAGGCCTTTGAGTTCTCCAATGGCTGTGTAAAGACTCCATGTGGCGTTATCTATGCTGAGGGAGCTCAGATGATGAAGGAGGAAAGTCAGTCGTAACCTGAAATCACGGCTAGAAGTGAGGTTCCGAACCACTGCTGTGACAGTGGGACAGTCATGGGGCTGGAGTTATAAAAGGAATGCCAGATATTTGGGCCTGAATCCATTTGGTAGATGTTCCAGACAAGATCCAGACATGAAATCCAAAAAAGAGTCCAGGAAAATCGTCACTTCATCTTGTAAGCAGCTGATCCTCTGCATCAACACCTTGCTTTGTTTTGGGAGATTAGACACACCACCTTCTGGTTCAATTCCTGCATTTACCAGTAGTCCATCCTATTTATTATTGCCTTTACATTCCAAACACCATTGTTGGGGTTGTCTTTGGCTGTAGCCAGAGCCTGCCCAGCACAGGGCAGGGGTCAGGAAATAGCAGTCCGCATTCTTGGGCTATTATGTTTTTGAGTAGAAGATCTTATATTGAGAAGGTTGGAATTAGTATTTATTTCATGATACCAAACTGAGGTGCAAAAGATTAATGAGACAATAGAATTGAATAGGGTAGTTCTGTCCCCCTAAGAGACAGTTATCTTTGCAGGGCAGTAATGAACTTGTCATGGGACAATGTCACAGCAAACCGCCACCTCTCCATGATGTCCTCGTTCCAGTAGTGATAATCTAGGCCCATCTCTGAGGAAGTCTGCAGCATATTTGGACTTGGGGTGGCTAGTTAAGGGAGCTAATACTGGTATCATTAAGAAACAATTTCAGCATGCTGTGTGGTTGGTGGGCTGGACAGATGAACCTAGAACATTCTGTGGTTTCCAGTACCAGGAAGAATGGACAGTGGCCAGGCCAGCAGTGTGGTTAAAAAATGGCTGAAAAAATGTGTGTGCAATTCCATACTCTCTCAGAAGATAATCTTGAAGGGTGGATTCCTCTTTAGAGGGATTCTCCTTACCTTATCTCTAAGTTTTGTTCGGTGTTTCATGTTAGACCAAGATTGAGAATGATTTATGGAAAAACAAAGCTCTTCTCTGTTCTCTTGCTGGTAGGCCCTGGTGTAGGGTGTCCTCAGGGGTGTGTGCTGTGGATGGGAATGAAGCAGGAGATGCTGCTTTGACCTTAGACTTGAAGCTGACAGAAAGGATGTTGACATCAGTTTTCTGAACAATAATGGCAATTTGTCAATAACCTTCAAATGGAGAAAAAAATCAACAAATGGCTTTTATATTGTGTTTTGACACTTATTAACGCAAAACAAATCCAGTTTTTACAAATTCTTATTTGCAGAAAACGATTTGTTACAAACATCAGAGTGTACTCTGCTATGTGAAGTCCACTCCCAGGTACATTCAATTTTCAGATCTCAATTAAAAACTCCAAGATACAATAAAGGTCCTACAGTTAAATGCAGCCCCAGGGGAAGAGGTGGGGACCTTGTCAAAATAGAGAGTGGTTTCTTTTTAAAGTTCATATGTATATTTTAACATTCAGGATAAAAATTTGTAAATCATATATATGTATGAATATGTGTATATGCGTATCCCTCAGCTATTTTTTCTTTCGTTTTTACATTCTTTACCACAAGTATCCAATTTAATAGTTGATTCAATACTTAATTCAAAATGCTTTCTCAATCAAGTACATGCACCTAATTGACAAAATCCACCTTTCACCCTTTGCATTACCTTAGCTGCTCTTTAAAAGGTAACATTGTCAGTGAATAATGGCAGTTGGACCCTTACTCATTTATTCCATGAGTCAGTTAGTTGAGATCTGGCAAAGCAAAGCACATTCTACAAAATGTTGTTGGTTATCACCTTCTGAGGAATGCTTGGGTAATCCCTGAGGGCTCAAGGATAATTTTCCCAGGATCTTTTGGTCTGACTTGGCTATCCAGAGAGGATTTTTTCCTAGAGAATGTCCTTGATTATATTCTGGGATTCCTGTGTTTAGTATTTTTAACTTGTTTGAGGTTATGGACCCCTTTGGAAATTTGATGAAAGCTATAAACCTTCTTGCAAGAAATACATACCAAATTTTGCACAGTTTCAAGGGTTAAAGACATCTGTGTTAGAGTCTTTTTAGTTTATGTTTTAATAGAAAACTCCCTGGACTTCGAACAGTAGTTGGCAAACTTCTCGTATAGTCCCTGAAACGCTTTAGGCACAGACCTGGCTGTGTGTCTGTCTCCTGTGCCTGCCTTCCATTCCCTGAGGCAGACCTCCTTACTTCAGCGGTGGTTAGAGGAAGGATCTACAGCCAGTCTGCATGGTCCAAAAGGTTCTCCTTCTTGGTTGCAGCACGAAGCTTGGAAAGTGGCTTACCTTCTTGGTGCCTCAGTGTGCTCACGTGTAAATGAGGATCATAATAGCATCCCTTCGTAGAGTGGTAGTTTTGTGTGCGTGCACATGCATGTGTGCATATGTGTATATGTGTAGACATGCATATGCACGCACACGAGTATGCATGCAATGTGCACATGTTCATGCACATGTGTGTGTGAATGTGTCAGGAGCTGAAAGCATTCCTGTCAGCAGAGCCAGGTGAGTGGGGCACACCAGTGTGGAAGTGCAGCCTGGCTCTTCGCAGGGTATAACCGCTTCTCAATGCCTGCACGTCTTTCAGCTTTTCTAGACAAGCCAAATTGCTCCCTAAAATGGCCTTTATACCAGTTTATACTCTCATTAACAGCATCTAAGAGCCTTTTATCCTGGTAGTCTTATGAGGTTTTATCAAAATGCTGAGTGTGAATTGCTATTTTCTATTGATTTTATTTTGCATTTCTCTGAGTACCAGTGACGTGGAGTATCTTTTAAATCTTTGGTCATATGAATTAAAAATAACTTCCTTGTGTGTGTCCTATCTTTATTTACGATGGCTTTTCTCATATAGACATTTTCAATGTGCATTTAGCTAGATATCTTAGTCTTTTCCGTTATCATTTCTGCTTTTTAGGTCTTGTTTTAAAATTTTTTTTTTTTTTTTTTTTTTTTTACTATTTTAAGATTATAATGACATTCTCCTACATTTTCTTCAGACAGATTCAAAGTTTTGTTTTCACGCTTGTATAGTTAATCTATTTAGAGTTTATTTTTGTGTGTATGGTTTGAGGTGGGGAATTTAATCCATTTGTTTTTGTGTGGATCACCTATTGGCCCAGCACCATTTATTGACTAACACATCATTTTATGGTTATCTGATATTTTAAGAAGAGTCAAGAAATCTGGATTTTTATGTAAACTGTCCTAATTTTTTATTGTTGGTGACTGATTAAAATTTTAATTTACATACTGAGTGGTCCAAACAGAACGTTTCTGCAGTCCAAATCCTTCCTGTGGCCACCAGTTTGCGGCCTCTGGTGTAAGTATAGGGCAAGGCCTCTGCTCCAAAAGAAGTAAAATCGAACCCCAGCCCCATCACTTGCTGTTTGACCTTGGGCAAGTTGTTGACTTCTTAGGGTCTTAATTTCCTCATCAGTACTATGGGAATAATAATAGTATTTACCTCACCAACTGATTTTAAGTATAAAATGAAATAACACATGGAAATCCTTAGCACGGGGTCTGGTACACAAATGGTAAGTGTTTGATAGATGTTTGCGTTCATCAGCATCCTCCTCTTCATCATTTATTCCTCCCTGTTCCAGTCAACTTCTTAAGTGGCAGAGGGTGGTGTTTTGTGACGATTAAGCTGGCAGGGCTGGTGTGCCTTCGTTTATTCGTGGAACTTATTGAGGACATGTTTATGTCCTACACTGTGCCTTGGTGGTTAACTTGGTGTGGATGCTGACTCACAGATGCTTAGCATCTCTACAGACATAAGATTGGTTCAGATGCCTGGACTTCGATGAAGACAGGGCTCATGCTGCAGTAAAGGTATCATGACGGGCTCTGGGCACCTAGAGGAAGGGAAGGAGTGTGTCCTGGTAGGAACAGGGAGAAATCAGTGGGGGAGGGGACACTTGAGTCTGGACTTTTAAGGACTAGTTGGAGTGGGGAGAAACAAGGGAGATGACCCCTGAGGAGATATCACAGTATTTCAGGCTTAAGGTGATGACAGTTTCTGGGCTGGGGACAGAGAGAAAGGAACTAAGCCCAGAGTCTCTGAGCAGCAGAAAATGGCAGTACCTGATGATTGCTGAGATGGGGGCGGGAGAAGGAGAGAGGGAGGGGTTGACCAACTCTGCGAGCTTTTAAACTTCAAGGGGAGGAAAACTTGAGAAGGCACAGTTTGGAGTAGCGAGTCCGGTTTGGTGCGGACTGAGTCTGGGGCAAGTTTAGGACAGCCAGGCTGGCCAGCCTTGGTGGGAGGCCACAGCATAGCTCAAATGAGACCCTGGTCCTGGGGACATAGCATAGGGACGTCATCAGCAACGAGGTGACATGGAAATGTATGAAATTTCTTAAAAGATGAAGAATGTTTGTTTATTCCCTGTCTTTGACATTTTAAAGATGGACACTGACATTAACACTATTTCTGTACTCTGGGGTAGTCTTAAAATCCAAGGTAACTGCTATGATCTGAATGTTTGTGTCCCCTCAAAATTCGTATATTGAAATCCTAATCCCCCAGGTGGTTGTTTTAGGAGGTGGGGCCTTTCAGAGGTGATTGGATCGTGAGGGTGGAATCCTCATGATTGAGATTAGTGCCCTTGTAAAAGAAACCTCAGAGAGCTCCCTAGACCCTTCTGCCATGTGAGGTTACAACAAAAAGATTGAGACCCCAAAGAGAGCCCTGACCCAACCATGCTGGCACTCTAATCTCAGACTTCCAGCCTCCAGAACTGTGAGTAGTAAATTTCTGTTGTTGATAAGCCACCAGCCTGTGGTATTTTGTTATAGCAGCTTGAAGGGGCTAAGTAGCCTGTTGGTAATGAGCTGTATCTGTAAGCGTAGAGCAGCGAAATGACTTCAACACAAAGGTGTACCATACACTTTCTGCTACACCCCATGACAATTCTCAGAGGCTGTGCATCTTCCTCGTCTGCTGCCTGTCCTGCCACAGATCTGCCTGTTTCCTCTCAATGTGCTTGGTGCCCACCTGACTTGATGGTGTTGCTCTCATCAACATTCCTTTCTAAGAGGCTAGCTTTTGTTTTGTTCTTAAATAAAATGGAATGTCTTCATTTTTGCGTCCTGTCAGCAGAGGCAGAGCCCCACCCATGCCTCTCCAGGCCATCAGCAGGGAGGGTTTGTCGTGGTGGGTAGCTTTAGCTCGTGAACGCTGAGTCGACATTTAAATGACAGCTGGCTTCCCGTGTTAGGGTTACTTCTTTAGTTAAGGGGCTTTAGTGTCCTGCCAGTGGGGGAATTTGTGGACTTGCACTCAGCGGCTGGTACCCAGCCTTGCCCTGGGACCTGGCCTGACCTCTCCCCACCCCCACGCACAGCCCAAGGGCCAGGCCTACCCTCTTAGAGGGGCCCAGAACAAAGCACGGATTGGAGGTGCCCTTGGTGCTGCTGTGGAACCTCATCCTGGGGTCTCACTTAGAGTCCACATTTCACCCCCAAGAGAACGACTTTGGGCTAAGCATTTAGCAAGAAATATGGTTTCTTAATTATTCTGAGAAAGCTTTTCTTTTTCTTTGCTAACTTGACAAATATTTCTACACATGGTCTTGTATTGTATTCTTCCTGTAGAAATACAGCTATTAGTATGAGAAGGAGTGAAGCTGTTTGTCAAGGTTGTCTCAGGCAAGTTTCAAGAACATTCCATTGCAAGGGTCCTTAGAAGACAGTAAAGGTGAATTATAGAAGCAGTTCATATGGTCCAAAAAATACAGATAATACAGGTAAAGTCTGGTGATACAGATAAAAGCAGACCTTGACTAATTAATACCACTATGACCAATTAATACCACTTTGACTAGTTAACTAATTAATACCACTATGATTTCATCAAGTTAATTAACCCGTCCATCAGCTCACATATTTACTTCTTTTTTTTTTTTTTTGGTGATAACATTAAAGTTCTACTTTCTCAGTAAATTTCAATTATACAATACAGTGTTATCAACTATAGTTACCATGTTATGTGTTAGATCCTCAGATATGACAAACTGTTATCATCTAAATTGGCCAATAATCTTCACTATTCCCAGATTATTAAAGCAGGTCCATGCTCTCCTATTTCACTTTTACGTGTGTATCTCGTTTTTATTTTTAAATTTTTTTGTGTGTGTGAGGAAGATCAGCCCTGACCTAACATCCGATGCCAATCCTCCTCTTCTTTTCCTGAGGAAGAGTGGCCCTGAGCTAACATCCGTGCCCATCTTCCTCTACTTTATATGGGACGCCGTCACAGCATGGCTTGACAAGCGGTGTGTCAGTGCACGCCTGGGATCCGAACCTGGGAACCCTAGGCCACTGAAGCAGAGCACATGCACTTAACTGCTGCGCCACTGGGCCAGCCCCTATTTTTTAAATTTTAATTGAAGTATAATATACATATAGACAAGTATATCTAAGTGTACGGCTCAATGAATATTCACAAACTGAGCATCCTGTGTAACCAGAACCCAGATCAAGAAATAAGACAGTACCAACCTCTGGGAAGACTCTCTCATGCCCCTTTAGTGTCCGTTCCTTCCAGGGTAACCACAACCTGAGATTTTTAATCACTTAGTGAATTATTATAAGGCAAACATCTTGGTGATGATCACCCAGGTCAAGCACTAGAGTTCATCAGCCGTGCAGATGCCCCTCCCTGGCCCCATCCCAGTCACAGCCCCTTTCCTCCCACAAGTAATTACTTCCTGGACATTTGCAGTGACAACTCCCTTATATCTCCCGGCTTTGTGCCCTTGCAATTTTCAAATGAGTCAACATGAAAAGAACAGCATTTCTGTTTCCCGGCTTGCTAAATTTGGCTCTGTGCACCTGGAATGCCCGTTGCTGCTGGTTGTGCTTTTATTGAGATTCACTAAGCAAAACCAGCAGCAATGCTCCTTTTCACTTGTTTGACAGAAATTGTCGTGGGCCTACTGTGCACCTGGTGAGGTTCCCACACAGACCCAGAAGGTTGGTTCCTAAGCGCTCTGCTCCTTGAGCCATCTGTCACTAGGGCCCTGCCGCGTTTGCCTGACATTCTTTGGAATTCTCTGGGAATCTGAAGAGAAGATTTTAGCCTCTAATTCTTCAGACCTAGCAATACATTACTTTTACAAGAGTATTTTGAAACTGGCCCTTCCTCAAAAGCTGTGTTTATGAGCCTTTTTAGAAGGTTTCGTAGGGACTGGGAATTTCCGAGGAATTCACTGTAGGTAGAGATGCTGATACTGTGAATGATGTGGGTCTACATTTGGCACAATGTGATCTTCCCACTTCTCTCCTGGATGCCTTAGTCTCCCCCTACAGAGATCCCCAGCTCTAACTCACAGGGCACCTCGTTGCCAGATGACTGAGTATGTCACTTCTGTGCCTGCAAGTGCAGCTGGGTGAGGTGTTTCATGGTTTTAAGGACAGAGCCCTCAGCACTTCTTTGACTCCTGGCGTTCCACTCGGAGA
Source organism: Diceros bicornis minor (assembly GCF_020826845.1). NCBI lineage: Eukaryota > Metazoa > Chordata > Mammalia > Perissodactyla > Rhinocerotidae > Diceros > Diceros bicornis. The sequence goes on from NC_080744.1 coordinate 81,364,236, forward strand.
CTTCTCTACCAAGCGTTTTGGTAGCTATTTCAACCACATGCTCATACAACTTTCCAGATCAGATCCTTGTTATTAAACTATGGTCTGAACAGCAAGCCTGGTCCCACGGCATGTTGGGTGACTATGGAGTCACGTAGCTTATGAGGATAGCAAGTTCTGGTGGCCTCTGTCCTTTTGAGTTACCCATGTGAGCAAGGGGGACACAGGGCACTTCCATTTGTATCCAGGTTACACTCTGGATGTATTAGTCAGCTCAGGCTGCCATAACAACATACCCTAGACTGGGTAGCTTAAACCACAAACATTTATTTTCTCAGGTTCCGGAGACTGGAAGACTGGTGCTATCAGAGTTGGTTTCTGGTGAGGCCTCTCTTCCTGACTTGTAGATGGCTGCCTTCTCCTTGTGTCCTCACATGTGTTCTCTGTACATGCATAGGGAGAGAGAGATCTTTGGTGTTTCTTCCTCTTCTTATAAGAACACCAGTCAGATTGGATTTGAGCTCTACCCTCATGACCTCATTTAACCTTCATTACCTCTTTAAAAGGCCTTGTCTCCAGATACAGTCACACTGGGGTTAGGGCTTCAACATAATGATTTGCTAGGGGCGGGACACAGTGCAGTCCATTCTTCCTGGCTCTGGCTATCATGATTTAGTAGTCTTCTCTCATGGCCCTGCCTGAGGCTGCTCCAATAAGTTTAATTCAAACAGAGCTGTTGAGAGAGATTTTGACTCAAGGCACACACTCTGGCTGTGAGAAGGCTGGTCAGGAACCTGCTTCTCTTTTCAGGTAGCGCTGATCTGTGCAGGAAGCATGTAAATCCACTCTCAGATCCTCTGCGGATATCTGGCCCTGTGGAAGCCTTAGTAGTCTCATTCCCCATACAGAGGAGATATTTTTAGGGAAAACACATCATACCTCCTCCCAGCCTCCCCTACACCTAAAACCCCAATTTTCCCTGGGGAGAAGGAGGGCATTCTAACTTTGTAGTGCAGGGAAAACATTTATGGTGAGAGAAGAAGGTAGAGATCCTAAAGTTGTTGAAGTAGGACTAGCAGTTATTGACAAAAATAAATGCTACGCAATGCAGTTGATGAGAAAATGTGAATGTATTAAAGCTTTCAAAATTCACTTGGTCCATTGCTGTAGGTGTGCGGGCATCAACCTCGTGCCACCAGCTTACAAGAAGATCATCTGTGTTGTCTGCCCAGGACCACATCCACACATGCACACTCACGTGTGCACAGGCATGCACACACACACACAGAAGAGGTTGCAGTGCTGCAGAGATGCAGACATTGAGCAGGCTTGTTAGGTGGTCATGCTTCCGGAATGGCAAATGCTAGAAGATGGGTCTGTGCCTCTCTCTGATGCTCACGGAGCACGTGCAAGGGTTCAGAGGTCTTTTGAAATGGAACTTAAAGGCTCGCATCACCTGCTGTACTCACGGGTGCTGCCCACAAATGCCTTCACATGAGGAGCTAACCGTGGGCCAGGGTGCCCAGAAATGTTTGCCAAGTGAATGGAAGTGAGAATGATGATATGGTTCTGTGAGGGGCCCTCTGCTATGACAGGTGACCCCGAGGGGGGAACTGAGCGTGTGTGGGGGCAGTGGGGGACTCGGTGCAACCTCCATCTCCAGTCTCCATTGTCTGCTCTCCTGAGAGGCTAGATCTGGACTTGGGTCACTGGGACAGTTGTCTTTTAGAGACCCCAGCACCCACCTTTCGGGTCCTGAGCTTGGTTTAGAACAATACTGCTCACTGTTCCACCTGCCTCCCTGTCTTTTTGCTGGGATGGTGTTCTTGAGGCTTTTCCTAGGCCTGCCATGTTCTTGTTCAATTTAGGATCCAGCACCTAGCACATTGCTGTAACGTACAGGCAGTCAGGAAACACTCGAAGTATTTGTCAAAATAAGAGGTTTTCAAGGATCTCTGAATAGATCTTCCTCCTCTGGTGTCCTGAGGTGAGCCTGCTGGGGGCCCTTTTTGGTGGGGGTCAGGGCCTATTCCAGAAGCCCCTGAGCCTTTGTGGGGTCCTCCAAGGAGAGGACCTTGGTCGTTGGAGATGTTAAGTCTGCCCCAGGAAGATACCCTCCCACGTGAAAGGCTGCTGGCACGAGTGCCATCCTGCCCAGGGAGTGGGGAATCTGCGCGCCGTCTCCATGCACTTGGCTCAGGTTGGTTGAGGTCTGTTGAATATCAACAGTTATTTATTTCTCTTCCTTCCCTGTCTCTCAGCATGTTTTGGTTTCCACAGAGTGCAACAAACTATTGGGATAAACTTTTTTGCTTCCAACACGTAAATCCCAGTGGGAATTGACTCCTCTGTTTACACTTCACTCACTTAACTCATCAAAATGTTGTCTTGTAGGAGCCACGGCTCCAGCCCAGGGACCCTCGAGTCCTCTGTGGGAACTTGCTGTGTGATTCCCTTACCAGGGGTGGCATCTCTTCCTAAGGCTCCAGATTCTGGAGATGCCTGGGAAACCCAGAATGAGGGTATGTTTGTTCTAAGCAGTGAGCGTGGCCCAGCGCACATGGTCTTTCCTGACTCTGACCACAGTCAAGAACCTCCTACACAAAGTCACAGCTCACATGACATTTGAACTGGCTAAGTGAGTTAGCCTGCAACACAGAGGCTCCTGGGGTGGCTCCCAATTACCAGAAAACCATAATGCACGGGGGACAGGTGGGAAGCTTCCTTGGGGAAGGTGTCAGCGCATTCATTGCTTGGCTTAGTGACTCCCCATTTCCCCCCCCTCACTCCTAGCCCACACCCAGCCATACTCTTGTTTGGCAGAGGGTGAGTCTGTGTCGGTCAGTGAGATCTATGTTTTCTTCTAAGAGTTTTACAGTTTTACATTTAGGTCTGCTATCCATTTGGAGTTAATTTTTGTGTAATGATATAGAGAAGGGGATCTGACATCATTCTTTTGCATGTGGATATCCAGTTGTCCCAGCCCCATTTGTTGAAAAGGCTCTTTCCTCCTTTTGGGTGGTCTTGGCACCCTTGTTGAAAATCAGTTGACTGTGAAAATTTATTTCTGGACTCTCAGGTCTGTTCCGTTGATCTAAATGTCTATCCTTATGCAAGAACCACACCGTTTTGATTACTCTAAGCTTCAAAATCGGGAATGTGAGTTCTTCAATGATCAAACTTGGGAGCTGTTACCTTCACTGTGTCCATTTACTACTTCATTTAACCTTGAGTAAGTCTCTGAGTTTTTCAGTTCATCAGTGTTCTTCCAGGTAAATAGGTGTTAGGCACAGTTGTTTTTGAATTGCAGTGGCAGCTTCTGCAATGCTCATGTTTAAGCAAGGAACCGATTCTCGTCTTTGAGCCATCGCCCCCACCCTCTGTCCATGGTGTAGGAATAAAGACCTTGGCTGTCTCATCTTCCTTCCGCTGTGACTGACCCCAAGGGACCCAGAAGAAGAGGAACAGGGAGACGGGGATACCTACTGGTGGTGGGATTGCTCAGATAAGGCTAGGTCTGGGAGGAGTTATCCAGCTGTGCTCCTGGGAGATAGGGCACTGAGCTGGGGTGGAAAGCCACAGACAGGGCCAAATCTGGAAGGCAGTGCTCCTCAGTTCCAGGCAGTGGGGCCACGCCACTCAGGCTCCCTCTCCTGCCAGCCTTCCAGAGCCTTGCCATTGATGTTCTTTCCCAGTTTGTTAGAAGCTATGCCTGTGCTTCGCCATATATGGTGCTCTGTCCACTCTGTGCAGAACCTTTTAGGGGCTCAGTGACTTACAGTCGCCCCGTGGGCTGCTGACCTCCAAGAGAATGCAGAAGCACAATTGCAGAGGAGAATGGACTGAGTTAGTTAAATAATTTAGATAGTGCAGAGTTAGGAAATATAAGCAGCACTTAAATGAAAACTGAATTTCCTTATTGCAATGCATAAGAATTTCATTGTGCCTGATAATAGGACATGATTTTCTTAGAATACAGTTGATTTTCCTCATTCACGGATTCTTCATTTGTAAATTCGCCTGCTCACTAAGACTTATTTGTAACTCCAAAATCAATGCTTGCAGAGCTTTTATGGTCATTTGCAGACACGTGCAGAGCAGCAAAATATTTGAGTCACCCAACAGGCACATTCCCTGGTCGGGTCAAACAAGGCGACGCTCTGTCTTCTTGTTTCTGCTCTCATGCTGTCAACAAGTGTCCTTTTCAAGGTCTATCTGGTGCCACGTTTTTCTCATTTTTATGCTTTTTGTTGGTGATTTTGCTGTTTTGAATGGCCTCCAAGGATAGTGCTGAAGTACTGTCTACTGTTCTGAAGCACAAGAAGGCTGCAGTGTGCCTTACAGAGAAAATACTAGGTAAGCTTCCTTCAGACAGTTATAGTGCTGTAGGCTGTGAGTTCAATGTTAATAAGTCAACAATAGGTATTAAATAAGGTGTCTTTAAACAGAAACACACATAAAACAAGTTTATGTATCAGTTGACAAAAATGTGGCCAGAGGCTCTCAGGAACCAAACCCTGTATTTCTCCTAGGAGCAAAGGTTCTATATTTGAGAATTCAGTGTTCACAGCAACTTTTTAGAATCTAACAATCACAAATAATGGAAATTGTACTTATTTTTCATTTGTCCCATCCTAGACTCTAAGACATTTGCTCTTAAATGCTGTTTACAAATTCAAATCATACCTCCAACCACTTAGTGAAGTTTACAAGAGCACAGGGACTTGTCGATGGGCCTTAACGTGCACCTCAGTCTCAACCACATGACTGCCGAGTGAGTAGCCGAAAATTGCCTTCTCCTGATTGGCAGTGTCCCAGTGATAACCACGATGGTGTTGGTACATTGAGCAGTTGGTGGGAGAAAACTTGACCGTTTCTCTCTGAGGCAGAGTTAGAGAAGGTCTGAGTAATGGGCAGCAGGGCCAACAGCTGCAAACTGTTTACATGTGACAATTTGCTGGATAAACCAGAGTTTATACAGTTGTGTGTTGTTTACTCCTTAAATCTAGAAAGGATCTTATGGTCAACTCTGAGTTTAAGAATTACGTGCTTACACCGTGCAGTTTTCTACTGAAAAGAAAATAATTAAACCTCCTTACCCATTTCCTCTCCAAAACTGTGTTCTTACCAAGAAAAAGAAAAGAAAGGAGAAGAGTTCAAGTGTCCACACTGAGTTGATATGGCTGGAAAGATGGGTCAGGAGGCTCTGGTCAACGTGGTCTGCTTTTCTGGATGAATTAGATATACTTCCCCAGGCGTCAGAAAAGCTCTTTACAGCCCTTCAGTTCTACCCTCAGCATTTCAGATTTTTAAAATCGTGCTTTGCTTCCCTAAGCTGTGCCAGGGGTGTGGCAGAGATGGAACAAGTCAATTATGTGTTGACTTTCCTCATATCTGCTGCCTGCAGGGCTGGTACATTCAGAATCAAAATCCGGAGGGCTTTTTTTTTTTTTTTTGGTCTCTCATCTCTGCCTCTGCTATATGTCACCTTGGATAAATGAAATATAACCAATAACTTTAATTTTCATAGCAAATACATATTCATTGTATTAGGTTTAAGCCAAAATAAGAAGAAAATTAAAAAGATCTGTGATGACTTCATGTCGTACGGGTAACTACTGTTAATGCTGTTGCATGTGGCTCTAGAATCTTTTCATCTATAAGATTAAAAACATTGGACTTAAACAAGTGAAACCTTTACTCTGTCCCACCCACATCTCTGCATAAGTGCACTTTAAGATTTTTGAAAATCTTTTAAATCCTCAAAGATTATTCACTGTTTTTGATTACCAAAGCTTTGGTGAGGAAGGCCCAGGGTTTGCCTGGAGGAGCAAGGGTGTTGGAGAAAGAGAGCCTTGCATTTGTATCTGAGTCTGGGCGCTGACCAGCCACATAACTGGTTACTAACCCTCCATTTCCCTGTCTGTAAAATGGGGCCAGTAATACCTGCCAAATAAGGGAGGGGGTCATGCATGCAGAACAGTGTTTGCCCAGGGAGAGGACCCTAATAAATGCGACTTGCCTGTCTGCTTCCCTTTTGTTCCAAGGAGCTCTGCAAACATGTGGAATTAATGTTTGTAAAATTTCAAAAGTAAGTTCTTTGATTTCTTTTGTGGAGTATTTTGAATCGAGGAAAGCTGAAACCATTGAAAGCACCACTCTAGGGTCTAAGAAGTCCCTGCTCTCTTTGTAGGGAATTCCAGTTACGTAGGAAGGTCCCTCTGATTTCACCGCTTCGGCACTGACGTTAGCAGAACTTGTGTTTACGGGCTTCACTTTTTTTTTTTTTTTTTTTGTGAGGAGATCAATCCTGAGCTAACATCCGCCAATCCTCCTCTTTTTTTTTTTTGCTGAGGAAGACGGCCCTGGGCTAACATCTGTGCCCATCTTCCTCCACTTTATATGGGACGCCGCCACAGCATGGCTTACCAAGCAGTGCGTCGGTGCGCGCCCGGGATCCGAACCAGCGAACCCCGGGCCGCCGCAGCGGAGCGCGCGCACTTAACCGCTTGCGCCACCGGGCCGGCCCCTCCTCATTTTTTGATAAGCGCCGATGTGCGGGCTGGTGGGTTTTCCAAGTTGGTGCCTTTGCAGCCTGAGGTGATGGGGACATCTCAGGTCTCCACACACCCTCTTCTCTAGACTGCTGATTCTGTCCAGGAAACATCCAATAGGGGTAGGCTTTGTTTCCTGCCGAAGCTCTTGGCTTCATTACCATTTATTCCCTGCAGCTCTTTTACAGCAACCTGGGATTTTCTCCACACTTTGTTGTGTGAGTTCTAAGCATTTGCACACGGTTGCTCATAAACACATGCGGCTCCTGTGCTCCATTATCAGAGGCTATTTTCTTTTACGCATTTTGCCTTGCTCGCTTTTATGACCAGGCTGTTCACGATTGGAATAAATCGTTAAAAGCACTAGACCTTAATCCACCTTTGTGTGAGAGCATCACTTGTAAATAAACTGACCGTTTGTTTTCTAGTTAAAAAATCATGTGTGCCTTGGAAAAATTAAAATGCGATTATTGGAACGCTCTTTGGTTCACTGTTTCCCTAGCCTTGCGTGTTATCTAATTAAACTGGAAACTCAGGACTGCCCACTCTGGGGGCTGAGTGTGGTTGAGGCCAGGGACGTGTTTATGTGGCATTTAAAGTCTGCTGGTTCAGCAGGCGCTCTTGGGACAGCAGGCTCGGCACAGCTGGCCTGAGATGTCTCCCTTCCCCCGTCTCCAGACGGCATCCCTGGGGTGTGCACAGCTGATTGTTTTAGAATTGATTCGGTGACCTAGGAGGCTGCCGCCTGGGCTGGGAGGGCACTGCTGGGTGTGCATTTGAGTGAGTGTGTGTGTGCTGCATGTGTACCATCAGCGCTGTGTAGAGGCATTCCACCTACTCGCTGCTGGACTTCTTGCAGCAACCCACAAAGCATTTTTAAACTAAACCAGAATAATGACCTTGAAGGCACCGAGAAGCCGATCTCGTCCTTTCTGGTTGTTGTTTTTCTCCTTCCAATAGTCTGCCTGGCTGGGTGATGATGTCCACGTGCAAGAAAAGCATCTCGAGGCCAAATAAGATTTCATTTTTTTTTCTTTCATTCTTTCTTTTTTAATTCTTCAACCTTGGCAAAGCACATTGCGTGTTTCCAAATAAAAATAGACCTGTGGTGTGGTGCCCGGTTCAGTGTGCCGAATGTGAGCCGAGCTCCGGAGCTGCATCTCCCCGCAGAGCTGGGGCCCTCTGAGCTTCCTCTGCACCTTGAGGAGAGGTTCAGGAAGGAGGGAGTGTCCTGTATGTGGCTGAGGTCTGCCCCAGTTTGAATTTGATGTCAACAAAGAGGATGTTGGTTTAGCTTTTTGGGAGCAGGGACAGAGGTTCGTTTTTAATTAATTAATTCCCCATCCTATTCTCCTCCTCCTGCCGTCTCCTTCCCTCTGCAACTCCTGTGCTTGCGGGGCCAGTGTCAGCTCCTGAGACACCTTGTGCATGTCAGTGAAAGGAGCCCTCCAAACAGGGCTGCGTGCAGCTTGGCAGTGGAACAGGTGCCTCCCAGGGCACAGGGCTGGTGGGCAGAGTCCAGCTGAGAGAGCCTACATTCGCCACGTCACCAGGCACTGCTGGGCGGTGCATACCTGGCCATGGGGCTAGCAGAGCCACTGCCTGCCCCACACCCCTTGTGACTTCACATTAAGGGAAACACTGAGCCTTCTCTGGCTTGTGACCTAACCAGTCACCCCATGCCACCACCCACTCATTCATTTCACAGGGTGTATTGAGTCAGAAGCGACCAGCAATGGGAGTGCAGCTGTTTCCAGTCCTCACTTGAGTACTATCTCAAGCCCTGAGGGGGTCCTTGGACTCCCACTTTCGTTGAGATAAGCCCTGGGGGTACCTGGGTCATGAGGCATGTCTGTCCTGGATGCAGAGAGAGCAGAAGCTAAAAGGAAGCATAGAGAGCTGCCGTGGGCAGTGTCAGCCCGGAGACGTGGCCAGTGCGGGGCTGACTGCCCAGCGTTCCTCAGACATGCTTGGTCATCCAAGCCCCTGTGTTGTTTATACACATCCCTCCACCAGAATAGCCTTTCTGCCCTGGAAAACTCCCATGCGATCTCCAGAGGCTGGCAGCCTTCCCTCCTCTTTCCTCAGCCCCTTGCGCACACCATTCCCCTGCATCTGCGTTCCTCCTGTTGCGCTGGTTCCGTTTTCCTGTCTCAGAGAAGGTCCTTAGGCCCAATCAAGTGTGTGCGGAGGTGAGTGAGTTGGTCTGTGGGGCTCGTCCTCACTGATGACTTCCAGGCCCTCACTCTTCCCGCGTTCTCTCACTCCCTCCGAGTCTCAGTCTTGTGCTCTCTTCAGGGCTCCTGAAACATTCTTCTGAGCAGTCTGCATGGCCTTCCCTGGCTTACTCGCCGTGAACCCCAGCCCTGAGCCGGGCTCACACCTTAAGAGAATTGACCCTAACACTGCTGGGACTGGGGTGAGGGGAAAGAGGTACCCAGGGTACAGAATTTAAGGAGGCACCCCCACCCTTTCAGAGGCGTGCAAGTGCAGGGTCAGGTGCTAAGAGGGAGACCCTCCTTCAACTGCACATTGGGTGCCTTGCCTTGCTGGCCTCACCTGGTCCCAGCCCTGAATGCTGAAAAGTTGGACAGTATCCCGGCACCGGGTGCCAATCCAGGTGACCTCGGGAAAGTTACTTTCCTCTCTGAACCTCAGTTTCCCTGTTACTACCATCCTGGGTAATGAGCACTAAATTAGATAATATGTATAAACTGCTCAGCATGTTGCTTAATGCATATTAAAGCATTATGTCTAGCATAAATGCTAGACAGATGTTTGTGGTGGTTATTATTATTATTAGGCAATACAAAAGCGTCATAGGCAAGCCAGTCTGCCATATGAGCTCTGGAATGACAGGTCCAGCCCGTGGTCATCATCATCCCAGTTGCCCGTCTCTTGATCGTGCCTGATGTTGACCATGTGGACCTTCCCAGAGAGGTCAGGGCCTCCCATGTTCTGAAGAGGATGTGTTTTGTGTCTCTGCTGCAGGAATTGCTTACTTAGGAGGTGTGTGCAGTGCTAAGAGGAAATGTGTGCTTGCCGAAGACAATGGTCTCAATTTGGCCTTTACCATCGCTCATGAGCTGGGCCACAAGTAAGTATCAGACTCTGTATTCTGCCTCTTTAAATTGCTTTCTGGATCATTCTGCACTTGAATTCTCTAAGTTCTAAAACAGTGCTGCTCTGTGCCTTTGCTTCTTCCACAATACGGACCTAGGCCAGCAACCAGGGCCCCAGCCTTTCAGGGAACCCGAGAGATCACTGAATAGACTGGCTCTGAGTTGAAATGTTAATTTGATGTTCATGTCTCTTCTTAAATCACACGCTGTAAAGGAAGAGGTTTTTCTCGGAGTGTCGTCTTTAATTGCATTTCCTTTCCTGGATCAGCATGATCTTTGATTCTCTCTAAATATATGGTTCAAATAATGGGATTCATCTTCATACCATTAACTTCCTATTTTCTTTTCAGCCAGTTTCAAACAAAGTCCAAATTTTTGAAGGTAGAATGTCCGTGTCTTAGTTTTAAAGAATTAACAGCTACTGCCTTTGCACATGGAAGTTCTTCCCTTGAGGAGGAAATAACCACAGAACCTTAGAGCCCAAAGATGTAATAGACAGAATCTGAGGCAACCTCCTGGTTTTTCAGATGAGGAAACAGAAGGTCAGAGGGTTTGAGTGGCTGGCCCAAAGTTGAGATCACCTGAAGGAAGTCTCAGATGGCAGAAAGCCAGCTGACTCTAAAACTGTGGCCTGAGAGTTTACTCTTTCTCCTCCAGTAGGTGTCTGTTTTATGTTTCTCTGAAGGAGAAGAGAACTTAAAAAATAAATAAATAGAGAAGTCCAGAGCAAGCAAAACAATGGGAAAATTTATGTTGGATTGAATAGAACAAAATTAATGGAAATCTAGTGATTGGGAAAAAAATATGTTTTGAAGGTTTTCTGATGACCTACCTAGTAAGATTCCTGGAACCCTAAATGTGAACTCAAGTTTCTGTAAGAGTAAAGGATGTGTAATGTATACGGAGTACAAAAGCAATTGTTTTCCTCTAGTATTAGCCATATCTGTGACTTTACTTTTTTGTCTTGTTTTGTTTATCTGGTCCCGTTTTAATGTTTTTCACTCCTGTAGGAGGGTTTGGTAGTTGACTCTTCTGTACCTGTTGGATATCATGATGTGTGTACAGTGAGTGAAAATAATATTCTATGTATTTCCTGGGATTAAGGAGGGAATGACATGTTACAGGCCGAGAAGTAAGAGGAGCAGTTGTCTCTAAGTACAGTTGTTTAGTCTCGATAGTATTTTTAAAATATTGATGACAACACTTTGCCCATAACTATTTTGCCTTCACTACTAGAAAATAATTTTGAAAATTAATTATAATGCAATTTGTATTCATATCTCTGATTTGTTAAAAAAAAGAAAAACAACAAAACCTGTACCCAAGAGTGGTGGCTGAAAGAAAATGTCAATCATATATCAATGTGGCTTTGGCAAACATCTTCTCACTATTAAATGACCCACCCAGCCCCGTCATAGTACCTCAGAATCAACCATCCAATGGTGTTGAGAACGCAGAGTTGTCAAAGCATTTCCCAACGTGCAGGTTGTTGTGGACCTTTGAATAGAGATATTTCTATGAACTGCAATATCCCATGGCAACATTCAGTGCCAGGGCACATGCCAGAGTGCTGTTTGCACCAACGTGTGAGCACACACGTGCTGCGTAGAGGCTTTTTCTCCTTGGACCTTAAGAACACAAGGGCCATTTTCTCCCTGATGACCTGTGCAGTTGTGGTGGATCCAACACTGATGTCTTAGGACAGGAGATCTGCAGAGATGATTGGTTAGGTTCAGTCATACTTCAGTAGCCTTTAGCTACAGTCTGTTTAGAACTTCTTGGAGGGCTCTTTGTACTTGGAGGGATCTTTATAGCTTGCTATTCAACTCTAATTACCCGCAAAAACAAACACCTTATGTTAATCAAAGCCAATAAATCCTGCTAGCATTTGACCCTACGCCTACCTGAGTAATTACAGTTTTCCCAGGGAAGCCTTTTGTCTCTGATTATTCGCGGGTTTGGGAGGCAGATTCTCCAGGGGTGAAGCCACATTCTCTCCAGGCTCAGGGCAGCGAGTAAGGCTGTGTGGAAGCTTGAAAAGGCCAAGACCAACCTGCACTCTCAGTGAGGCCACTGGCCAGGGTGCTTCACAGATACGAAACCTGGAAGCTGTTCCATGTTTTGGGATAGAGTGGAACAGTTTAACTCCATGTTCCTTAAAGTACGTGTGAACTAAGATAGGATGGGGTGGTATTCTCAGTGGACCTGGCCACTGGTCCATGCTCTCCAAGAAAAGTTCTTGGTGAAAGTTTTAGAATGTGAAAAAGAGTACCCTCCTATGTACCCCTAGAAAGTCCCCAGGGGGCTCAGCCTCTGATCCCCAACCATGTAATACTGATAAAGTGAAACCTCTTCTGAAGGATGAGTGTATGTGTGCCTTTGCACATGGGCACATGGATAGATGCAGCCCTTCTTATACCTCGTATAAGGGTCAGTGCAAGCAGTTACTCTTAGATCCAAACGTCAGGAGAAAAATTCACTTTCCGTGTAAGCTACACATCCCATTTAACAGACAATGAGAGTTGCATAGGTTAACATGATTTTCTTTCTGCTTTGGGTGTCAGAAAACACAAAGCTAAATTTAAAGCTCGTTTTCACCAGTTAACTCATCTGAGTCCTGGAATTGTATTTTTCTCCCTCTTTCTAGTGTCTCTTTGCGTGGTTTTATTTTTTTATTTTTTTTTTATTTTTTTTTTCTGAGGAGATCAGCCCTGAGCTAACATCCGCCAATCCTCCTCTTTTTTTTTGCTGAGGAAGACGGCCCTGGGCTAACATCGGTGCCCATCTTCCTCCACTTTATATGGGACGCCGCCACAGCATGGCTTACCAAGCAGTGCGTCGGTGCGCGCCCGGGATCCGAACCAGCGAACCCCGGGCCGCCGCAGCGGAGCGCGCGCACCTAACCGCTTGCACCACCGGGCCGGCCCCGCGTGGTTTTATTTTAAATGTTGTAGTTCAGAAATAATTCATTTGGTACTGTAAACTGACTCCAATCCAGTTTGCAATCAAATATGTTCTAAATTATAAATTAAACAAAAAATTCTTTCCATAGTAATGTCAATGCTGCTTAGAACATGAGTGAATAATGTATTACTTGATGTTTATTTAAGAAGTCAAATCAGATCTCTCATTTATTGAGCATCTGTTGTGTTAGATGCTGTGCATTCATTATGCTATTGAGTCAGTGCTATGAGGGAGGTATTATTTAGCTTTTACTTTATAGGTTAGGAAACTAGTATTACTTTTTTAAAAAGTTCTAGTCTTGGGGCCAGCGTGGTGGCGTAGCGGTTAAGTTCGTGTGGTCTGCTTTGGCAGCCGGGGGTTTGCAGGTTCGGATCCCGGGTGCAAACCTACGCACTGCTTATCAAGCCATGCTGTGGCAGGCATCCCATATAAAGTAGAGAAAGATGGGCATGGATGTTAGCCCAGGGCAAATCTTCCTCAGCAAAAAAGAGGAGGATTGGCAACAGATGTCAGCTCAGGGCTAATCTTCCTCAAAAAAAAAAAAAAAAAGTTTAAGTCTCTACCTAAAATGGTTTGGGGATCTTTTATATGATAATATACCCATGCAACAGGGCCATTAAAATAAAGATCCAAATTACAAGAGATAAGCAATAAAGAAGAGAGCTTGTTGTATATCCAAAAAACCAACATACCTTCAGTTTGGTGCCAGCCAAGGCAGAAAGGACAATAAATGGCATGGTACAGCTGCTGCTAGCTGGCAGAAGAAAGAAATGTGTTGTCAAGAGGGGTTTCCCTAGGAAACTCAGGTACCGTAGAGGAGATTGACAGCTTTCTGATGATGACCCTGCTAAAGAAGTAGGGCGGAAAAGACTCCAACCCTGGATTTAGACAGGGACTGAAGGATTTGCAATTCCTGGTGGGGGGGCTATGGGTGAGAGCCTGAGAAGGGCTGTTTTGTGTTCCTGCCTGGAGGATGAGTTGGGTTCGCATAGTGGCTGTGCTGACAATGGCTTTGAGGTTTTTTAATGAGCATCCATGCCTTCTTGCCCCTGAGAGACTGCCTGGTAGGCAGCTACATGGTACCTTTTGGTTCACCTAGTGAATAGAAACGTGGTAGTGTGAGTATGGGAAGGCAGCTGTCTCCCTGACTTGTCGTGATAGCTTGAGAAACCCAACTGGAAATGAGACTCTTTAGCCTGTGTCCTTTGGTACCTTTCTTCATCCTGCAGTGACTGTGAGAAGGAGATAATCCTGAGTGTGAGAAGATGGCTGTGGTGGACTTCTTTTACTCTAGAGGGCCATAGTTGCCAACTGTTATTGGTTTTGACTGAATCGATGAAGTGGGGGCCCTTCCTTGAGAGTAACAGCCCAGCTGGGCCATCGCTACCCAGGTTTTTTCCCTCAAGAAACCAGGACAGGGTGCTTTGTGGTGGGCCTCAGCGTCCAAGATGTTTATCAGTATTTGGGTTTAAAGAGAAAGAGGGACAGCTAGAAGCAAGCAAGCATTTCTGTCAGACAAGCTCATGGTTTTGAGGCTCAACCCTGATTGGTCATGGGAAGGAATCTCCCCTGATTAGGGTTAGAACCTCAAATTCATGCTGACTGCCCATGAGAAAAAGCAAAACCAAAGTCAAGTGACACCCTCACCAATGAAGAAGGGGGTTGGTAGTGACTTTAGTATAGTATTAAAATGACTAGGTATAATACATCTATTGGAATTTTAGAATACATTGTTTGCTATGATTTGGAAGTTTTAGTGTAAAAGAGAGAAAGCGAATGGTTCTATGATAGCTGGTTAGAATGCCTTTTGTTTTGGAGGAAGTGGATCTAATATGGTGTGCTTAGGCCCAGGGGAGGCACTTGATTGGCATGAGCCCTACCTAGTGCACTTGGAGGCCGGGGAGGCACAGAACTGAGTCCCAACTGGGCATTCAGGGCCCAGGGAAACCCAGAACGCCATGCACACAGCATGCTTCTCAATCAGATAAGACAGAGAGCTCCCGGGACATGTCTAAACACAGGGCCTTCTAGGTGGGGTGGTGAGAGAGGGGAGGGAATCCACTTAGTGCACACTTGGCCACTCACTCTGAAAAGAAAAAGGACATATCTTTATATGTAGAAACAAAGAGCTTTCCCTTGCAGAAAATAAATCTCTGCTTTTATTGGATTTAGGAGACTTTGTTAGATAAGCCTGAGCCAGATCAATGCCTATCTTAAGAGTCAGTCTAAACTACCTGACCTCTCTACCCCAAGTAAATCTACGAAAGGCCCTCCAGACAGGCCCAAAAGCCACACCGTGTATTCTGTATTCAGGCTCTCGCTACCTATACTTGGGGTGGATGTTCTCCCACCTGCTCTTCCTGAGGTTTTTCCTGACTTCCATATGCCCTTTCTCGGGTCTTTCCATTTTGGAATTCACCTCTCTTCTGGTCAGCTGGCTCAGCCTGTGGCCTCTGAAAAATACTGTCTTCAGGGGACCTGGTGTAGGTGACATCTGGGCAGTGCTGCACAAGAGGAGCACTTGAGGCGTTTCAAAGTGCCAGTGGTCACGCATCACCCTAGAGCAATTAGACCACACGCTCTAGGGGAAAAGAGAGCTTAGGAAGGTTCTCCAGAAGATGCCCACTGCACATGAGACATCTTAGGAGTTTCATTGTTGCTTTCTGGCCTCATCTGCCTTCTTGCTTCCATCTCCTGCCCCTACCCCCATCCCGTCCCTCTGGGCCACGCTCAGGGTTGAGCCACAGCAGTGTTGGATATGGGCCTGCTCTCCTGGCTCCTGCTCACCTCTCTCTTTGTCACCCTGAATTCCGTGCCCTTTGCCGCTTCCCTAATGCCAGTAGCACTCATGGCTGGCAAGGCAGGTGAAGAAAAGCCCAGCCTTCCTGAAAGTTGCCGCTGTAGGCAGGCTTAGTCCTGTCATCTCTCATCTGACACCTCCTGGGAGACATCAGTGAGGCCTCAGAACAAAGCATGAAGTGACCTCTGATGGGAAGAATGTGACCAGTGGAAGTGGAAGGGGAGAAACAGAGGTAGAGGGACAGATGGGCCCACAGGGGTCTTGTACCCCATAGAGGGCTGAGGTACTGAGTACATGAGGACTCAGAAGTGAAGAGAAATGCAGGGCTGAGGTTTAGAGATGTGAATGTCCTGATAAGGAGCTATATTTGGTGATATAACAGTCACATATGCACCTGCAGACATGCAACTGTAACTATAAATGGACTTGGTGGCAACAGTGTGTGGTGCACAGCTGCGTTCTTAGACCTGCACAAACACCCATGACCCCCAGGAACCGTGCCCGCATTTTGGAAGCACTGTCCTGGCTGGCGTAACTGGGAGGAGTGCTGAAGCGTGAGCAGAGCAGGGACTTTATTCCTTGCTCGGTCCCACAAGGACCGAGGGCAGGTGGGATGCTGCCCCATGCCCTGAAGTAACAAGTAGGATCCATGACCCCAGGCAGGTCACACATGAAGCTTGGTGTCCTCTGATAAAGACACCTGTCAAAAGCTAGATCCAGGTACTCTTGATGTTTCCAGCGGGAATGTGACACTGCAAATATGAGTTTAGGGCAGTGGCTGTCAGAAGGATGTCCCATTGACGTGTGCCTGGGGACATGCTCACCTGGTGTCCAGCATGGAACATGGACCGAATCTGATCCCTGGGAGTTACAGCTTATGGGCAGAGAGTGGACGAGTCTGGGGAGGCCTGGGGATCAAGGGAAAGGGAAGGGGAGGCTGGTCTGGGGGAAATGTGTTCATAACGAGTCGACACAATTCAAACTGAAAAGAATTGTCTCAGTCCCGGAACAGGAAGTAAGGAAAGCCGTTATCCAGATGTGTGAAGAGGGGAAATGTTTGTCTGTGATCTGTATTAAGAACGGGCTGCCTGGTGTAGTGTGGGGAGACGCAGAGTGAACACAGGCCAGATGTGAGCAGGCAGGTAGCCCGCCAGCAGACGGCACGGGCAGCTGTGCTCTTGCCCGCATCCTTTGCCTGGGTGCTCAACCCAGTAGGCACAGCACAGGCATCAGATAGGCCAGCCTTATAAGGAAGGTATAGTGGAGAGAGGATTTCTGGAAATGTCATAATCATTTAGAAACCCCAGGGGAGTGGGGGCAGTGTGCTTTTGTTCTTGTTGGAATTAGGGCAGTTATGTTCACACATGGGGCTCAGCCTTTCTCGAAGAACAGAAAGGGGGTTGGGGGTGCCTTCACCCAGGAGGTCTGCAGGAAGGCCCAGGTGCCTCGGGTCTGGTTCTAGAGCAGACAGGTCCTGTGCTGGGTTTTCAGACGAGTTTCTTCCAAGCTCACTGGGTCTTATCCTCCGTTCCCACTCAGCTCCCATGGCCTCCCGCAGCCTCCCTTCCAGACTAAAGGGTAATTGGTGGTACTAGCGGTGCTCAGGGCTCTCAGGTTTCACGCCGAGGTACTTGGAGTGATTCCTGAGTACCATTTCCTCCGCGTTTGGCCCCTGGATCAAAGTCGGTGTGTGAGCATCCGCTGGGCACGGCTGCCTTATCCAAATTCCAGACTTGTACAGAATTTCAGATCTTGTTTCCTTTTATTATTATTTTTTAAATTTGCTGCTGAAAATTGCAAGCTCCTTCACATTCGTTTACAAGCCACCGCCTCACGTCTTTGCTGAGCTAGAATGGCTTGTGACTTGGAGGAGGCAGTGCTGGAGGATTTGCAGGGTGGCCGTCAGTTGGGCTGCACCCTGCACAGCCTCGCAGCCCCACTCTGTGTTCCCTGAGCGTGTCCTGCATAATGGCTCTGCCTTTCCCTTTCTTCTCCCTCCCCACCACACACAAATAAAAGCAGAATTTCTTTCTGTCCCCTCCCAAATGGGAGATTCTGAATGGGAGGTGCGGTGTGCAGAGCAACAAGGAACGTTGTAACTGATGACCCTATTTATTTATTTGTTTATTTTTATTTTTAAAAATTATTTTATTGAGGTCATATTGGCTTATAACGTTGTGTGAATTTCAGGTATACATTATTATATATTGGTTTCTGATGGCCCTATTTAAATGGCTTTTCTGCCCTGAGCGGGATTTCTCACTGCCCGGCATGAACAGGAGTTGCAGGGAAATGACCATGCTTTCCTCTGGAGTCTTACCCCTGATGCAGAGTCCAACTTGAGGAAAGAATACTTCTTCCAGTTGCCTGGAAAGCCCAGAGCCGCTGTCCTTAAGAGGACCTCGACCACAGCCTTCCCAAATCTGCCCAGGCCAGGCCTGGGAGGGGAACACAAACAGAGGGAAAACCATTAAAAGCTCTTCAGCAAGCAGGCAGATGCAGTCCCACCTGCATTCTGAGCAGCCAGTCCCAGCGGCTATTGGCTGGACATTGTCGCCGTGATAGAAAATCCAGCTGGATGTGAGGCGTCCACTGCCCCCAGAGCTTCGTTACTGAAATAGGGCAGGTTACAAAAGCTGTGAGGGTGTTTGTCTTCACCCCAGGACTTCTTGGCATTTAATTACCGAGTGGATTGCCTTACTTAAAATGATGTCGTCCGAGATGATGTTTGAGGAGACAGGAGGAGGGTTGAGTTTGGCTGAAGAACCAAATTCTGAAATCCCTTCAGAACTTCCTTATATTACAGACTATTCCAGGAATTAGATGAGATCCAGTTTTCTCATTAAATTGCCAGAGCTTCTGGCAGCTTCACCTAAGTGGCTTCTCTTATGGTTCTCAGAGCTGGAAGGGACATCTGAAGTCATTTTAGCCTCATTTTGCACATGGCGAGTTGCTTCCCTTCCCACAGCTCTAAGTGGCCAAGTGGAGACTCAGACCAGAGCTGCAGGCCATGGCACAGTGCCCTCTACACAAGTGAACCAAACTTGTGCTGAGACCAAGCCCTCCCTATGTGGCTCTCCTGGTAACTGGATTTACCTGCCTTTACTCAGAAAGACACCTTCTGCTTACATGGCTAGGGTTTTATAAGTCGCATGGGAAGTGGCAAGGGTGTGATATGATGCAACTTTCTCTACAGATGAAGTGTTCTGTTATGGACTGATATTTGTGTCCCCCCAAAATTCATATGTTGAAATGTAACTCCTTTGTGATGATGTTTGGAGATGGGGCCTTTGGGATATAATTAACCCTCATGAGTGGGATTGGTAGCCTTATGAGAAGCCAGAGAGCTAACAAGCTCTCTTTTGGCCACGTGAGGATATAAGGAGAAGGCAGTCATCTGCAACCCAGGAAAGGACCTTCACCAGAACCTGACCATGCTGGCACCCTGATCTTGGACTTCCAGGCTCTAGAACCGTGAGAAATGAACTTCTGATGTTGATAAGCCACCCAACTTATGATATTTTGTTATAGCAGCCCGAGCTGGCTAAGATATGCCCCCATTTTCCCAAGGCGTTTGGTTTCATGCCTGAAAGCCTTGTTCATCTACTGCCTACTGCTGGTGGAAGATTCCAAAAGACCCGAGGACAGCTGCATGTTTTCTGGGAACTTTGCCACCAGCCTGGTCAATGGCCCATTCTAGGAAGGAGCCTGCCTCATCCTTGTCCATTCTCGGGCACAGAGGATACACTCTCACCTTCCATGGAGGTGGTGGTTTTGCCCGATGGCAGTGGCAGACAGGACCAGCAGAAGGGCTTGAGGGGTCTGGGGGAGCCATGAAATCATACACTTTGTTCGTGACTTCAGAACAGAGCACAATATTTGCCAGGGGCCCACATGAGGATCTGGAAATGACCTCTCTTGGAAAAAACATAAGTAAGTAGATGGATATAGAATGAGGGAGGTTATAATTTTCTTAGCAAGTCACTGGAAGCATTACAAAGACATCATCTTGTTAATCATAACCACACTTCTTTGGTGTTGAGAAGGGGCAGGTGTTAAATAAGCCTGGTGTTTTGCTGACGCTCACTTATGATTATTATCAGAAGCAAAGAGAAAATGAGAAAGCTGGTTGGTCAGTTTTGAACTGAGCCAGGAAAAATCTTGGGGTTATCAAAGTTACTGGAGATGCTGATGCTGCGGGGCAGGGCTGTCAGCCACTGAGAGAGGCTGGGCCCTGTGATGCTGGGATGTGTTATATTGGGGCTGAACCTGCACCCGAACCAGGGCCGTGGCTTCCTCAGCTACAGCCGGGTAGATTGTTAAAGAGAAGGAAGGTCAGAGAAACAGTGGTGCTCTTTACAAGTCAAACTTGATAAATGTCCCCCCACACCAAGGATGTAGCAGGTCCCATAGGACCCCCGCAACAGGGCAGCTTCAGATACACTGACGACCACACAACAGGACCCCTGCCGATGACTGAGAGGTACACGCAGGTTCATTTCGGGTCAGAGGAGCCTTCCAGGCAAGAGCACATGCTTATTGGGTAAATGACGCCTAATGAACCTACAGTTGGCTACGTCGGTGGCTCTTTGGTGGAGGGAGCGCCTGGATTAATTAAGGGCCTGTTCATCTTTGTGGTATATGCTCTGCAATCATGAGGGGTGGCAGAAACTGCACTCCAGCAGCAGGAGGGAGCTGCTATGAGGCAAAACGTGGCAGCTTGCTGCTGGCTGCTTGGTCCATGTAGAGCTTGGCTTCCTCAGCAAGCTTCCAGAAACTCCTCTCCTTTCTTGCCCCCCAGCCCCACCCCCACCTCTACTGTCCTTGCTGCTTTGACAGTTATCACCTAAAACTCCCCTATCCCATGCCCAGTTCAGAAATCTGCAAATAAGAGTGAGGCAGCGCCACATGCGGTGCTGCACAGGGCCAGACTAGAGAAACACAGCAAAACTGCCTCTAGCACCTTGCTCTTCAGAGTGAGGTCTGAGGACCAGCAGCATCGTGTCACCTGAGAGCCTGTTAGAAATGCAGGGTCCAAGCCCAGCCAAGTGATTCCTGTGCATATGATAATTTGAGAACGGTTAAAACACACCAAAGTGGTTGCCCTTTCTGCCGACCTCATCTCAGTGCAGTGCTCACTCATAGCTGTATGCTGTAGATGCAGAGATATATATGCATATACGTGTGTGTGTGTGTGTGTGTGTCTCTGTCTTTTGGTGGAGTTGAAGGGAAAATCTCTTCTTTCCGTTTCTGGGTTTTTCCTTGGGGCAGTGTTGAGAATAGCTTCCTTGCCCTGGTTTTGGAATCTCTTCTGTGCTCCCTGTTTCATTCATGCTTTATGAATCCAGGTCCAGTGCCGCAGGCTCCGAGGGGTCTTCATCTGCCTTCCAGAGTTTGATGCTAGGTTTCCATTCAGCTTGCTCTATAGCTTGGAGACCAGGTTTCTTTGTAGACATGGTTGGTATAGCCCCCACCCATCCTACCTGTTAAAAGAGACTCCAGTCTAGTCTAAACATTTAACATGATGCATCATAAAATCTGGCAAATTTTTGGCTAAACTCCAGAATATCAAACTCTTGGATATTGACACACCTGTTCAGGAATACACTGGTCAAGCAGAATTTGCTTTGCTTGTGAGATGGGGGTTTTCCACATAGAATATGGAAGGAAGTGGCAGAACTGAAACACTGAACAAAAATATCCAACACTCCCTAAGAGCCCCCAAAGCAGTGGTTTTTGACATGCCTAAAGGGCAGAGTGAGGCTTTTATGCCTAAGGCTTTGAAATGCTGGCATTCTGTCTTGCCCCTCTCTATTCTCCCATTCAATTTTATTTTCAGTTTGGAGGCAGAAGCTGATGCATAAGTGACTGTGCTTTTTCTAAGGGTAGCTTCTTCCCATCCTCACTGCCAATGACCCATATGTGAAAAGTCCACCCTGTGGCTACCCCATTGGTGGAGTTATGGAGTTGGCAAGTCAGCTCCTTGTCTTTTGCATCTGATTTGAAAGGCATCATTTTCTCTCTACACATTTGGCATATTACCCAAGGTCTAGAAGACCAGTGCAGCCCGCAATGCTGTGTTGAAACTGCTGGAATCTTTAGAGTGAACCCTAAAGTCCTGGACCCTGCGCACTTCTGGCTGCAACATGAATTGAATCATGTGTCCTGAGAACCACCTGGTCCCCCCTGGGGCTTGAGCCTGGTGACAACCTGGCATCAGTCTTCAGAACCTCTTGTTCTCTGGTCCTTGTTGTGCATGTAGCAACTCCTACAAAGTGATTATAAAAT
Source organism: Diceros bicornis minor (assembly GCF_020826845.1). NCBI lineage: Eukaryota > Metazoa > Chordata > Mammalia > Perissodactyla > Rhinocerotidae > Diceros > Diceros bicornis. The sequence goes on from NC_080744.1 coordinate 81,385,943, forward strand.
TCATTTCCTTATGAAAGATGACTCAGGAAAGAAAACTATGAGGGCTGGTTACCAAAGTGGAAAGAAAGTTAAAGATCCCCCCAAAGAGATCATGTTTCCATACTTGTGGATTTGCAAAGGGCTGTAAAGATACTGCTTTTGACGACCAAGGGCACATTGTGCTTTGAAGAGCCAGACCCCGAGGGATGCTGCCTTTTCTAACTGAATTGCCTTTATCACTGGGCATACTCATCATGACCTTGCCCAGCAAGTCCTGCCGGGTTTTCGTACACCCCGAACTTGTACACTACACCTTGTACTGGTAGGGTCTGAAGACCCAGATAGTGGAGGGGGTGATAAGAGATCCACCAGCTGCTTCCCAGGATTCAGGCTCTCGGCCTAGACTGAGAGAACTTGTTTGCACGTGAGAGTGCCAGCCTGCTTTGGTAATTGTGGAGGGACGATGAAGGAAAAGCAAGGAGTGCTAATGGCTAAAAATGCCATCTTGCCAAAGGGAAATGAGACAAACAGCATACATTTTAGACTTAGGATATTAATGTTGTTTGTAGGAAAGATTCCAGAATGGCTCATCAAACATAATTTGTGAGCATTCAGAATTAAGAGAGGCAATCCTAGAAGTCAGCCAAGAATCTGCTGATAAAAATCATACCCATTGGATTGTGTAGAGGCAGGGAACGTCAATTTCACATAGTTTCTGAAAAACTCTTAACACTTCTAAAGGGAAATATGGGAACTGTAGAGTGGATACCACTGCAGTTAAATGAACTGGTAACTATTGGACAACCTTACTCAAGGATTGGTTATTGGTAGAGAGGTGTCGACCTGGGAGAGAGGTGTCTGCCTACCATGGGGCTCTCTGATTTAGCATTTCAGATATTACCTGCATGTGGAGAGGGGTAGCTTGCTCATCAGACATTGAGATGGCACAAAGATGGGAGGGAGAACGGTATGCAAAGATTCAGAGTACACAAAGTTGTTGACCACTGGGAAAAGTGGCCAAATGTAGCAATGCATGATGCATTTCATTTTCACCCCAGTCCTCTAATAGTATTATTTGCATTTTACATAGAGAAAAATGAGGCCCAGGGGTGCTCCACTGATAAATGATAGAGTCAGGCTTTAAGCCCTTCGTCATGTTGAAGTCTGTATGCTAACCATATGCCTTACAGCTTTTCAGATGGCATTTAATATGAGTTAAGTCTCGGATGAACCAGATGTAATGCACAGGATGGTGGAAACATGGCTTAATGGAAGCATGGTTAAAAAGATTCCAGTCACTGCCAGCAAACACGTCTGTCTCTACTTCCTTGTTGTACTCCATTAATAGACGTAACTAATTGATCCTAGAACCCTTTTCCACTGAGTCCCAGCTGGTAATCCTTCCTAACTCTGCAGGCAGCCACTGCCAGTAGATTAAGGTTGGCACAAGACATGAAACTGACTTCCCATATCTAAGGGGTTAGGGTTATCTGCATACTCACAGAACCGGGACATTCTTAGACCACATTAACATGAGCCTTGTCTCCAGAAATGAGGAAGGCAATGATAGCTCCACTCTGCCCTTTAGAGGTTAAGTAGCACCAGGAATCTTGTATTTAGTATTGAGAGATCTGTTTTAAGAAGGACTTCAGGAGCCAGGACCATCTCCATGTGCAAGGGACGGGGATGAGGAAGGAAACAGCTGGAAGAACGGAGTGTCTTTATGTCGAAGAGGTGTGCAGGGGGTCACCACCACTTGGGGGCACATTAGAGGCTGCCAGGGTGCAAGAGATCTCTGGATGGCTTCGGATAGCAGAGCCAAACCAGTGTGCTCGAGATATAGGGAAAAAGGTTTCAACTCAGTGGAAGGAAGAAAGGTCTTAAAATTAGAGCTCTCTAGAAATGTGAGAGGCAGTGTTGATTTCCTCAGGCTGGGGTGTTTGCACAGAGCTGGCCCCCTCCAGCCTATGGTTGAAGTAGAGATCCTTGGAGTATGAGGAGGGTGGAACTGATCTCTGATCTCCCTTCAGACTCTCCCGTTGTTGATTCTGTGACCCCTGAACAACCTGGGGGACAAAAGAGACCAGGACTGGGTAGTGCACAGATGCCAAGGCAAAGCATAGGCACATGCATACCCCAGTTGAACAGTGGTAAATCTCACAGGTTGTTACACGAGCTTGTTTTCAATATTTTACATCTATTCATTCATTCCCGTGGGGAGTTCAACCATCCTGTGGGGTGAGTACTGTCATTTTCCCCATTCTACAGGTAAGGAAACTGAGGCACAGAGAGGGAAGCAACTCACCACAGCCCTGAAGCTTATAGGTGGTGGAATTGGGATTTGAACTGGGCAGTCAGACCATGGAGCCCTCACTGCTAACTGCTCTTGCACAGGGCTTTAGGGCTCTCAGAGTGCTTTCACATGCATTGTCTGAGAAAACTGTCATAATATAATGTTATTGTGCATTTGGAAGTAGGATAGTATGTAATAGGCTATTGGTTGTGGAGTATGGACTATTAAGTGCAGAGCAGTCAGCCCCATAAGAGGGCCATGTTAAGAGTCCCCAAAGAGAAGGCAGGTGCGCTGACCTAGGAGGGTGGGAACGGGCACTGAAGAGGGTGTCTGCATTTGGAGGAGCAGGGGTCAGCATGAGACAGCGGAGGAGGGAAGAGCAAGGAGAGCAGTGGACCAGGGGAGGGAAGAGGTGAGCCAGGGCCACAGCGAGACAAGGCTCCTTCCTACCTGCTGGATATGGCCCTGGGCCCCTGGGCAGGGCCTCGGCAGGAAGTGACTGTGACAGGGGCTTAGAGAGGTCTAATCTGGTGGTGGCAGCAGTAGCGTGATGGGCAGAAGGAATGTGGTGATAGACCAGAGATAGGAGCTCTGCCTGAAAACATGCACCCTGGCATTTGTGTAGCGACCGACTGCCAGGGGCACAAGGGAGGGGCAGGGCCTGCACTGTCCCCTAGGGCACAGACCTTGGAGGTTCTGCCCAAATGTGTAGCCCAAGCCTGCAGCTTTAATTCAGGTCCTCAAGGAGTAAATCCTGAAGGCAGCTTTGCTACAGATTAAGCAAGTCACTTAACCTCCATGTGCCCCAGTTTCCCCATCTTATATAATGGGCATACTGATTTTTTCTCCCTCATAGCCTTATTAAGAGGATTAAAGGAGACAATGCTGACTTCCAGTACTGGAATGATATGGTGTAGACTCACTTTTCCCTCCTCCTCTCCTTTAAATACAATCAAATACCTTGGAAATTATTCAACAGACAACAACAAAAGGACTGTGAAAGCTGGAAAGAAGGCGGCAGATTGGCTGGGGACCTTGGGACTTGAGGAATGACAACATGGTGAGTTCCCTGGGTTTTCTTTTTACCTCCCCCATATCCCAGACTGGGCACTTAGAGGCATGCAACCTAAGAGAACTGTCAACAGACATAGACATAAAACCCAAGGTCAGCCTGCTCTCCCTGGCCAATGAACTGGGAAAGGCAAAGCCCAACAGAGACCTTGTGGGGATCCCCCACACCTGCTCTATAAACAGGATGCAGTGGGCTGGCTCATCTACCTGCAGCTACAGCAGTGAACCCCACGCCAACACAGTTCCTGCTCCACAACCAGGACATGAGTGGGCAGCCAAATCTGCTGGCAGCGGCAGCAGCAGCAAAGCCGTATGTCTCCATGCCTTCCTCCCAGTGGTATAAGCAGACCCAGGTCCAGCAGCTTCTCCCTCCTACACCCACTCACCCCCAAAAGTGGCCCAGCAACACCAGGCAACCCAGAGAAGTGGCTTCCGCCTCTGAATATCACCAGCAGGGACTGAACAGAAGCGCAGCAGCACCAGGAAAACAAAGCAGACAGACTAGCATTGCAGGGCTCTGAACACTAAAGGTCATGGGAACTAAAGCCCACAGAAGTAGGCCAGGACTTGTGCGATACACCTAAGCAGGGTGACTGCCTGCTAAATTAGAAGATTCAAGATTCTCTTAACATAATAACCAAAATGTCCAGGATATGCTTGAAAATCACTCATCATACCCAGATGAGGAAGACCCCAACTTGAATGAGAAAAGTTAATCAACTGACATCAGTGACAGATGTTGGAATTATCTGACAACAATTTTAAATAATAAAAATGTTTCAACAATTAATTACAAACTAATATAAAAGAACTGAACACCACCACCAAGCAACAGGATCTAACTGGCGTTTATAGAACAGTCCATCCAACAGTAGCAGAGCACATTCTTTTCAAGTGCCTGTGGAACATTCACCAAGATAAATCACACCCTGGGTCATAAAACAAACCTTAATAAATTTAAAAGAACTGAGATCATAACAGAGTATGTTCTTTGACCATAATGGAATCAAAATAGAAATCAATAACAAAGACAACAGCAATATCTCCAAACACATGGAAAATAAACAACTCATTTCTAAATGATTCATGGGTCAAAGAAGAAATCTCAAAGGCAATAAAAATACATAGAACTGAGTGAAAACCAAAACACGACATATCAAAATTTGTGGGATGTAGCCAAAGCAGTGCTGAGAGGGAGATTTATAGCACTAAATGCTTGCATTAGAAAAAAGAAAAGCTCTCGAAGCAGTAATCTAATTTCCTACCTCAAGAAAGTAGAAAAAGAAAAGCAAAATAAATGCAAAGCAAGGAGAAGGAAGAAAATAATAAAGAACAGAAATCACTGAAATTGAAAATAGGGAAAGTAAAGAAAATTAATGAAATAGAAAGATGGTTCAAAAAAACCAATAAAATTGATAAACCTCCAGCAAGATTGACAAAGATAAGGAGAGAAGACACAAATCACCAATATCAGAAATGAAACAAGACGTTACAAAGATCCTACAGCCCTTAAAAGGATAATAAGGGGGGCGTGGCCCCGTGGCCAAGTGGTTAAAATTCTGCACGCTCTGCTTCAGCGGTCCAGGTTCGCGGGTTTGGATCCCAGACGTAGGCCTACTCCACTCACCAGCCATGCTGTGGCAGTGTCCCCCATACAAAATAGAGGAAGATTAGCATGGATGTCAGCGCAGGGCTAATCTTCCTCAAGCAAAAAAAAAAGGAGAATTGGCAATGGATGTTAGCTTAGGGTGAATCTTCCTCAGCAAAAAAAAAAAAAAAAAAAGATAATAAGGGACAACAACTTCATGCTATAAATTAGACAACTCAGAAGAAATGTTCTAATTCATTGAAAACCATAAACTGACAAAACTCAGCCAAGATGAAATAGATAACCCAAATAGATGTGTAGTTTAAAGGCTCCCTCAAAATAAATTTCCAGGCCAAGGTGGTTTCACTGAATAATTGTACCAAGCATTCAAAAAATAATTAACACCAATTTTACACAATCTCTTCCAGAAAATAGAAAAGGAAGGAACACTTCCCAATTCATCTTATCAGGCCGGTATTACTCTGATAGTAAAACTAGACAAAACCAGCTTCCCACAAAAAAGAAAAGCAGGGACTATGTGCATTTCTCATGAAAATTCCTCAACAAAATTTTAGCAAATCAAATCCCATACTGTATAATAAGAATACTCAGCCACAACAAGTAGGATTTATTCTGGGTGTGCAAGGCTTATTCAGTATTCTAAAGTCAATTAATGTGATCTACCATATCAACAGGCTAAAGAAGAAAAATCATATAATCGTATTAATCGATGCAGAAAAAGCATTTGTCAATACATTTGACGCCTATTCATGATGAAAACTCAGTCCACTAGTAATATAGGAAAAGGGCCTCATCTTCATAAAGAACCTCTACAAAACAAGTACAACTAATATCATTCTAAATGGTGAAAGACTTAGTATGTTTCCTCTACATTTGGAATAAGGCAAAAATATCTGCTCTCAACACTCTTATCAATGTAGTATTGAAAGTCCTAGCCACTGCAGTAAGGTAAGAAAAAGAAGTAAAAGACGCGGAGATTGGAGTAGAAGAAATAAAAGTGTATCATTTGCAAGTGACATGATTGTCTACATAAAAAATCACAGGAAATCTACAAAAAAAACCTCCTAGCACTAAAAGGCGAGTTTAGTAAGGTTGCAGGATACAAGATCAGCACACAAAAATCAATTGCATGTCTACGTACTGACAATAAACAAGTGGAACCCAAAGTAAAAACACCATTTACAATAACTATGAAGAAAATAACATACTTAGGTATAAATCTAACAAAATATGTCCAGGATCTGTATGATGAAAAACACAAAATGCTGATGAAGTAAATCAAAGAAGAACTAAATACTTGGAGAGACATATATTTATAGATTAGAAGATCCAACATGGTAAAGATGTCAGTTCTCCCTAAACTGATCTATAGGTTTAACGTAATTCCTATCAAGATCTCAGCAAGGTTTTTTGAAGACATAGATAAGCTTATTATAAAACCTATAGGGAAAGGGAAAGGCCCTAGAATCACCAAAACAATTTTGAAAAAGAAGGATGGAGTGGGAGAAACACTTTTCCTGATATTAAGGCTTATTATATAGTTAACAGTAATCAAGATTGTGTGCTACTAGTGGAAGCATAGACACATAGATCAGTGCAACAGAAGAGAAAACCCAGAAATAGACCCACACAAATATGCCCAATCAATTTTTGACGAAGGTGCAAAAGTCGTTTTTTTTTTTCTGTCAGGAAAATCAGCCCTGTGCTAACATCTGCCAATGCTCCTCCTTTTTTTTTTTCTTTTTTTTTTTTTCTGAGGAAGACTGCCCCTGGGCTAACATCCATGCCTATCTTCCTCCACTTTATATGGGACACCGCCACAGCATGGCTTGCCAAGCAGTGCGTTAGTGCGTGCCCTGGATCCGAACCGGGGAACCCTGGGCCGCCACAGTGGAGCGCATACACTTAACCGCTTGCACCACCAGGCTGGCCCTGGTGCAAAAGTCTTTTAATGGAAGAAGGATGGCCTTTTCAATGAATATTGCTGGAGCAACTGGACGTCTGTTCGCAAAAAAAAATGAACCTTGACCTAAACCTCACACATTATCCAAAAATTAACTCAAAATGGATTATGGACTTAAATGTAAAATTTTAAACTGTAAAACTTCCTGAAAAAAAGCATAGGAGAAAATTTTCAGAACCTAGGACTAGGCAAAGTGTTCTTAGACTCAACGCCAAAAGCAAGATCCATAAAAAGAAAAATTAATAAATTAGACCTCAGAAAATTAAAAACTTCTGCTCTGTGAAAGGCCCTATTAATGGGTCAAAAAGACAAATTACAGACTGGGAGAAAGTATTTGCAATTCACATATCTGACAAAGGACTTTTATCTAAAATATGTAAAGAACTCTCAAAATTCAACAGTAAGACTAAAATAATCCTTAGAAAATGGGCAAAAGGCATGAAGAGACATTTCACTGAAGAGGTTATACAGATGGCGGATAGACACATGAAAAGATGTTCAACGTCATTAGCTATTAGGAATGCAAATTAAAACTGCGATAAGATATCACTACACATATATTAGAATGGCTAAAATAAAAAATAGCAACAACACCAAATGCTAGCCAGGATGCAGAGAAACTGGGTCACTCTTACATTGCTGGGAGGAATGTAAAATGGTATGGCCACTCTGGGAAACAGTTTGGCAGTTCCTTTTAAAACTAAAACTTAACCATAAGACCCAGTGATTGCCCTCTGGGGCATTTATCCTCCCAAAATAAAAACTTAGTTTTACCCAGAAACTTGTACATAAATGTTTATAGCAGCTGTTGGTCACAATAGCCAAGAACTTGAAACGACCCAAATATCTTTCAGTGAGTGAATGGTTAAACAAACTGTGGTACATCCATATCATGGAATACTACTTACCAATAAAAAATGAACGAGTTATGGATACACACAGCCACTTGGATGAACTTCAAGTAAAAAAGCCAGTCCTAAAAGGATGCATACCGCATGATTCCTATTTATGTAATATTTGTGAAATAACATAATTATAGAGAAGGAGAACAGATTAGTGGTTGTTAGGATTTAAGGGATGGGGGAGAGGGTGGATGTGGCCCGAAGGGGGTAGTCTTGTGGTGATGCTATTATTTCTTGATTGTGGTTGTTGTTACAGGGAGCTGCATGATAAAATTGCATAGAACTACATACACACACACACACACACACACACACACACACACACACACGCAAAGAGCACATATATAACTGGTGAGATCTGAATAAACACTATGGATATGTACCAATATTAATTTCCTGGTTTTGATATTGCCCTGTAGTTATTATGCAAAATGTTACCATAGGGGGATGCTGGAGGAAAGGTGCACAGAACCTCCCTATATTTTTCTTTTCAGCTTCCTGTACATCTATAATTATTTCAAAATTAAAAGTTTAAAATGAGAGAGAATGCCTTGAGAGTCTTAAAAATGCAGATGCCCAGGCCACACCTCATACCAATTAAATCAGGATTTCTACAGGTGGGATTCAGGCATCCATATTTTTCTAAACTTCCTTAGGTGATTCCAACACCCAGCCAAGTTTGAGGGCCTGTACCCATTAACGTGAGCAGTTGTCATTATTGTCATCATCCTCCTGGACATACATTATAGCTGCAGGAATAGAGCCTTCCTCTGTGTCGTGCACTGTTTGAAGCACTTTGCATCCATCGTCTCATTTCACTGTCAGTAATAACCACTATTCTTTATTCACTGCCATCATTAGGTCTTCTTCCCCATTGTGGACTGGTTACTGTATAATGACTCTGGAAGCTTAGAAAATGCAGAGTGCTCCCATCCTTACACAGCGGCACTCACCTCATTTTGAAAAGGAGCCTGAGTTGTCATGAGTTCTGGGTTGGTGCCGTCTCCTTGACTTCTTCCTATAATGAAAGAGAAGAGGCATTAAAGATTGGAGGAAGCGGGTGTTTCTATTGGATGCATTTGGTGCTTCTGAAGAGCTCTCTACTTTTTCAGAAGGGAGTTGGGATGACTTGGCTTTGGAAGGCCTTCACTCATTGTAGTGTTTGAGGTTTTACATTTCTCTTCCCCCTTCCTGGAGATGGTCCTTTATGGTTTAGACACATGTCTGTGCTGATGGGTTATGGTGCCATCTGGACCAGGGCAAATGGAATGGGGAGATGGGGAGCAAGAATGTGGGCCCTAGACCCCCAGGACTTGACCAGCTGTAGATGCAGTGCGCAGGAAATGTTAGTGCATGTGGCATGGACACTTAGGTTGACTCAGAAAGAAGTTACAGTCTGGAAGCAGATAAAGTCCATACCTGTGTGAGTCAGTTTGACTTTGTCTGGTCTCATGGCCAGGCAACAAGGCCGAGAAGGCAAATCACAGGGCAGGCCATTGTTGGAGGTCGGTCCTGTTACCTTTTTGGAGGACAGTATGGCTTTGTTGCAGGGAATGCTTATGATGGCAGGTCAGTCTATCACTGTTTCCACTACCTTCAGCACTCTCTCCCTCCCCCTTGCCCCTCAGCTGACTTCCTTCTAGTGCCCTAAAAACAAAGTCATGGCCACAAAAAATAAATATTTATACGCCTGTGACATTGACAAAAATGAATCTGTGTTGGGGTGAGAGGGTGAGGAAGGGAAAGAAAACATACGAAATCTTGCAAAGCAGCAAGCAGGGCCACTGCATAGCACTCCTCTGGGGGCACCGTTCACAGAGACAAGGACGTCGCCCCCGGAGCTAGAGTCAGTGCTGATACACATGACGAAGGCTGAGAGTGAACTGGTAGTTTCGTGAGACTGAGAATTAAACAACAAAAGGTGACCAAAGGGTGGAGGTGACCAGGCCTCTCTGATGAGGTGACCCCTGAGGTCTAGAGCTTCCATCCTACCCTAAGCTCATTCCCTCACCGTCCCCTGCAGGTCATGTCAGCTGCTGCTCTGTGCCTCAGTCTCCTTTTATGCATTATGGATTGAAGTGTTGGTTCTTTTTCGTAAAGAATTAGGGTTCTCTTGAAGATCCCAAAATGGAGTGGGGGGGGCGGGGAACCTGTGGCATTTGTAATGCATGAACCCTCTGCTGCCTTCAATTCAGTGAAATCACCCTGATATCCTACCTGGTGGAAAAGCCTGTAGTCATGGGAGTGGCCAAAGATGAGGACAGATGGCTGGGCCTTTGACAGCTCATATTTCAGACCAGTCAGTCTCTGCTCTGTCAGGGTTGTCAGATTTGAGATTAATCTCTTCTGTAAACACATGTTGAAAGCAGACCTTTAAATAAAGGCCAATGTCAAAATTATTTTTGAAAAAAGAAGAGGGACGACAGGGCACTTGGTGCCCTTGCTGTTTGTCTCCTTCACTCCAAAAGTGCAACTGAGTCCTGCTGGAGCTGGGTTGCATGTGGCTGGAAGGGGAGGGAGGGTGAGTGGGCAGCCACTGCCCTAGCTTCTGCCATGGATATGCTGAAACAAGGGTGCTTACCCTCTCTGCTGCTTTCTGCCTGAGGCTGCACATTCTGGAAGATATGGGACCTGCTGGAACCACCCTTTATTGACACTGAGAGGCTTTTTGTCTGGAACACCTTTTTCTTTTACATCTCAGATGAGATTCCGTGGGGAGGGCCTCTCTTCCTGCTTTAATAACCCATTATCAACTACAAAGTTGCCGCTAGTAAAAATGTCAATTATCACTTATGCAATACTTCTGGCATTGCTTGAAACCACATTCCATCCTCTTAACACGATGGTTGCTCTGAGCCAAAATTCAGAGAGGGTTTGAGGACAAGTTGTGTACACAGTCATTAAGACAGCCAAAAGAATATATTTTTATCCTGTAAATTGAATGCCAGTTAAACAGTAGTGATTACTGCAAGAAGCTATAGTTTATACTAGGGGAAGTGAAGATTTCTTTTAAAGATAAAAGGTATTGCTTAAGAAGAGCCTGAAAAAATAAAGGGAAAAAGAAATAGTAACAAAGCCCTGAAAGTGTCAATTGTATGGAAATTTCAAAAACAAACCCTTGATGTTAGAGAAACAATGAGTCTAGATATACAATACCCAGGGTACTTCATAGAGAGTCACACAAACCAGTATTTAATAATTTAGCAATAGAGCGATTACTGTTCCTGAAATTTGTCTGTTCCTTAGAATATTCACCATCAGGGGACGAGGTATACATGAAGCATTCAGACCTTGTACTTTGTGTGTGTCCAGAATCTACCACCAATAATGCCCTCCCTGGTCTCACCTCGAAATTGGGAATCTGGGCAGAAACAAAGAACAGTCAGAATTTTGACTTTGACTAACCAAGAAGTGATTGTCCTAAATCTTTTCTTGCTTGGCCAAAAGCTTGATGAGAAGTCCTGCCATTTGTTATCAACTTAGACTTCTCTCTGAAATTTGTGGGCAGAAGGAAAGAAGGGTAAAGGGGACAAAAGAGTTATCTCAAATATTTGAACTCTGTTACATCATGAAGAGAGGGGGTGTGATCAGTGCTCACTAAGCAGGTAGGCCTGGGGTCTGGGCATGGAAGCCACGTGAAGGCCGTCTCAGCTCAGAACAAGAAAGAGCTGCATGTAGCCCCAGCTGAGGCATTAATAGATGACCGTGAAAGGGAGGAAGACTATCTTCTACCCACTCTGGGTCCTTTCTGGCTGGGCTACAAATTAAATTGACATGAGACCAAATAGCAGGAGAAAATCAAACAAAGCTTTGTAACATGTATACATGGGAGAAAACAGGGAAACTGAGTTTCTTGACAAATGGCGGGAGGTTTTTCACCTTAAATATCATATTCAGATAGACAAAGGAAGATGTTGGGGGTGGAGGAGTCAGCTATGGGAGATGACCAGAAAGCACAGTAATCAGTAATCAAGCGTATGCAGATTTAAGTCCTTGCCTTCTGCACTGATAAGAGTTTCTAGAGATAAGGTCATCTCCCCTTCTTCCTGGCACAGAGAGGGAGATACCTTTACAAATGGAGATTTCCCTTAAACAGAGCTGTGATAAGAATGGGCTTAGCAAGGACCCTCCCAGTCTATCGCTTTTAGGCAGTTTGGGGGAAGGTCAGATGTCCTTCAGAGAAAATAATCAAGGTAAAGAGACATATTTTGAGGTGGCCAATTCTCATCCCCCACAGCCTATTTCTGGAGGCGATGTTCTTAGCCCAGGAGGTACACTAGGCTCACCTGGGAGCCCCTGTAAAATACGGGTGCCCAGCTCCTCCCCCAGAAATCCTGATTTACTTAATCTGAGGTAGGCCCTTGGTGTTGGTGTGTTCAGAGATTCCCGGGTGATTCTCACCTGCAGCCAAGGTGGGATGCTTACTGGTAAAACCAGTGGCTCTGGCTCTCAGGTGTGCTCCCTGGACCAGCAGCTTCAGCATTGCTGGGAGCTTAATAGAAATGCGAATTCTCATCACACCCCCAACCCCCACCCCTTAGACCTACTGAATCAGAAACTCCAGGGTAGAGCCCAGCAACCTGAGTTTTCACAGGCCCACCAAGGAATTCTAGTGTGCACTGAAGTCTGAGAACCACTGGTCTACACTGTAGCAGTGGTTCTCAAACATTAATGGGCTTTAGAATCACCTGGGAGCTTTTAAAAATCCAGATGCTCAGGTCATGCCTCATACCAATGAAATCAGAACCTCGGGTGGTGAGAGCCAGACATGAGTGTTTTCTAGAACTTTCCAGGGGATCCCACTATGTGGTCATGTTTGAGAAGCAATGCTTTACAGAAATTGAGCTAGGTCTTGGTCTTAAGATTCTAGAATTTGCCTTTGAAATTCTGTCCTATCTCCGTAGTGTCAAGTTTCATCAGCCAGGACATAACCTGCCTTTGAGGCAGGACAGGATGACTGAGTCCCTGTTGTTCCTGATGGAAGGTGTGACTGGTTGCTTCTGATTTATTAGGTACTCAGGAGAAAGGACTCTCGGGAATTCTATGCTGAGGTGATGCTCTCAGACTCCCTCTGCCTTCTAAATAACAGGCAAAGAGACCATAGGTCCATGAGGGTAAAACCTTTTAAAAGAAATTCTTAGATACAGTCAAACTAGTTTTATTTTGTTCAGTCTATTCTATCAATTAAAGAACACTGATGAGCGCCTTCTGAGTAGTTAGTGCCTTCTGAGTGGTTAGTGCCTTCTGAGTGGTAAGCGCTGGACCAGGCTGTGGGGAGGTTCTGGGCTGTAGAGATGTAAAGAAGAATAACAAGTCCTGCCTTCAGGGAGGACTTGAGAGAAAGACCCTTGGGAGTTGAGGTGGGAGGGATCCCTCTCAGCTAGAGAGCATCAAGGGTTGCTGCAGGGAAGAAGCGGCCTGCAATCTGGGCCTTTCAGGGAGGGGAGGATTTCAGCCAGTAGGGAGAGTGGGAAGGGGTGTCCCATAGGAGTGAAGGGCATGAGTAAAGGCCCTGGGGTAGTAGGGGCTTGTGGGAGTCATCGTGCAAGTGCCTGCTCTGGGGCCAGGGTGGCGCTCACTTGGGGCAACACTCCTCTCAGGCCTGCCGACCCGTGGCATGCACTTCACAGCGCTGTGAGGTGGGATGAAGGAATAACACACGCTTACCCTCACTTGCCCTACCCACCCCCAGCCCTCGGGGCAAAGTGGAAAAGGCAGAGTCCAAATAATTAGGCCGTAAAGTCCCTCCTGGTGCATGGTTTTTGAGGAAAGGAAGGGGATGATGGTCATTAGGAGCAGGAAGCAGCCTCTCCTTAGGGTTTCTGCAGCCTGGAGCATCCTGTGCCCTTTGATGTTCCTGAGGGGCCTTTGAACTTTGAGAAGTGGCAGCTTCTCTCTGAGCAGCAGCTCCCTCCTGCAGGTCAGCTAATCCCCTCCTCGCACTGCCTTTGAAGGAGATAGGAAGTGCTGGGGGCTCGTTTCCCATGCCTAGTGAAACAGCAGCCCTTGGAAGAATTGGTGACAGCGACTGCCTCTGAGTGGGGCAGCAGGGACCTAGAAAACTACTGTGTATGTGTGCAGCAGGGACCTAGAAAACTACTGTGTATGTGTGGGAGGGGGTGTTGGGGGGATGACTCAGTTTTCATCTTATACTCCTTTGTATCTTTTGAATTTCTGCCATACACTTATTTTAGCTGCTTGATAAATGAACAGGTACCAAAGCCGGGCCTTCTCTTACTGACTGAGAATAACCCTCCCTGAGACAGCTGGAGTCACTCTTGTTTTTCAGTGGAAAGCTTATTAAATCTAAGCTTCCAAGCCATCAAAGTTGCTAAGTTTAGGTGGAATTGAAAATAATCCTGTCTAGTTACAGGATGTCAGTGGTTAAAAAGGAGAAAAATACTCAGTGTCCTTTTATTTCTTCGGGGGTTAAAAGGCCGACATAAAACTAATGAACTTAGAACACTTCTTCTAAGTAAATACTTCTAAAAGATGGTCGTTTTGAGGGCTGACTGTGAGATTTTCCAAAACCAAACCAAATTTCATCCTGAAGTCCATAGAGGACCTTTGAATGATTCCCAATTTGATGTCCCTTCTCGAGCTCCTAGATATTGCCCTGTCCCCATTCACGGTGTGGCTGGGTCAAACGAAGGAAGAACCTTTGAGGTAGACCAAAAATCTGATTTCATACCAGAACTCAGGAGACCTTTTGTTTCTGTAAAGGGGTTGGGGTGGTCACATTTCTCAGGTCTCCACTTTCCACATAGGGTCAGATGAAGGGGCTGTAGGAGCCCTTGAAGTCTCAAATCCCGTGGCTCTTTAGAGCTTGAGTCTCGACCAAAAAAGGAGTTAATATCCTGAGCAGCAATCTCCTGGCAGGAGAGAGTGGGTAAATACCACAAAGAACTCCAAGGTTCCCCACCCTGACCCCACCCTCCCTGCCTCATTCCCAAACCACATTGTGCCCACTCAGCATCTCATGGACCCGGTACATCTGTCTCCCTCTCCTTCTCTTGCCTTCCAAGCCTCGAGTATGTGTGGGAAGGTTGAAAGGTAGCGCTGATGCTAATTATTTCTCATGCGCTTCAGATAAGAGAGCTGGGAGGCATCCAAGAAGGAGACCATGTCTGAACCCCCCTCTTGAATGTCTTAAGGGCTCTAAGTGCCCCCAGAGAATGGAAGTGTGATTTCTTAAAGCTAGGCCAAGGAAAGCTATTGGCTGCTTCCCAGCACCTGTTCCGCCTGAAGCCATGTCCACACCCTGTGGGCCCTTCTCCTTTCTCAGCACTGTCTTGCTGGTGAGTCCCAGTGCTCTGAGAGCAGATCTTGAGCCCCTCCAGTGCCTCCTGGTTCTCCACCGCTAACCCCAAGGGAGATTTTCCGTGCAGTCCACAGTATCCTGAGGGCTCCCTATCGGCCCCCCGACCTCTGAGGTGGCCACTCCTGCATGGGTTAGCAGGTCCTTGTCCTTTGCTCTCCTTTGGGAGTGAGGGCAGATTTCATCCTCAAAGTGCTAAGCCGTGCATGGAGGTTCAGAGTGTAGACTGCCCAGGCTCAAGTTGTGCTTGACCATTTACCAGTTATTTGATCTTGGGCAAGCTTCTCAACCTCTTTGCCTTAGTTCCCTCATCTGTGAAGTGGGGATAATAACAGTGAGTGAGTTAGTATCTGTAGTGCCTGGCACGTTGCAAACACTGTTTCTCTGCTTTCCTGAATGCTCCTCACTTCTTGGGCAGGAGGCGCCCATTATATAGCATTTCTTTTTCCCTGCTCTCTCAATATTTCTCCCACTCTTAGTGTCCCATTCAGTATCTCTGTTGAAGGAGGGACCCCCTGACTGTGCCTTTGATGCATGTCTCATAGGCACATGAGCGCTTAGTGCTGTGTCTGGCACGACAGCCAATGGATCGGTGTTGGTGTATGAAGAAGGCCTGATTAGAAGGGATTAGCGTATCTGCTCAGGCCCTCCAAATCCCCTAGATTTCCGCAGCTCAGACCCAAATGAGCAGCAGCCTTCAGCAAATGCCGGAGTATATGAATCCCTGCCTCTAAGGAATGTGGGGAACATAGCCTGCGGTGGTGATACCAACATCGTTTTTGCTCCTGTTCACCCCATCTGCCACTACAGTGCTGGACACACCTGCCATTACAGTCACTCCTTTGGATGGATGTGCTGAGGCCAATAGTGTTAAAATGCAAAGTGCTTTGGGGGCAAGGGAAGGTTGCTCTGAATCAGAGACATCATGAGCAAGGCAGGAGCAGCCAGGTAACCCTGGGTGCAGGACATGGTGGGGATGGATGCTGGCAGTGGGAAGGGAAAGAATTGTATCCCTCTCCTCCTCTACCTTACCACAGAGCTCAGCTTTGCAGGCCCCAGAGGTAGCATTGAACCAGGAGATTTGACCTTGGCCATTGATTTCTTTGCCTTTGTAGCACTCCCCAGGGACAGGTATGTAGGACTTGGGTGGCTGTAGATTTCTGTGAAACTGAGAAATTTACACACGCATCATTTTTGCCATCCATTGTTAACAACAAGTTTCTTCTTGACATCTAAGGGGTAGGATATATTAGCCTGGATTTAGATCTTTGAAAGATTTTGCCATCTTAACATTTCCTGTCCTCTTCCAGTCCTGTGCTTGCAGCACCGTTAGACAAATTACTCTGTAGGCTAAGATGCGGAAAGCATATTCTTCTCACTCTCTCCCAATCTCACAGTTTCCTTCAACAAAGTAAGTGCCGTGATACTGACAGCACTCTCTTCCAACAGTCTTTCTTTGGCAGAGCCTTGGGAGCACATTGCTCAAAAGAGAAACACTTTGTACTGTTCAGCTCCTCTGCTGTGTTCTTGCTTGATAAGCTGGGCATGTGGTCTTCTGGTAGAGCCATCCTGGAACCAAAGTTCAGGGTTGGTTCCTCCGTGATCACAGAGCATCTTTGGCAGACAGGGAGGGGAAAGTAGAGCCGCAAGCTCAGACCCACTTATGCTACATCACCCTGCATCCTCAGAACCCTCCCCATGTGTGGGGCCCCATGCGTGCCTCTGTCAAATGTAGTCAGACCTAAAGGAAGGCCCACTGCATACATGAAGGGAAACAAGTCCCAGTGAATCATCAACTTGGGAGGGTGGGGGCACATAAAAGCCTTGTTGGAGCTGATGGTGTCTCCATGACCTTCACAGTGTTCTGGACTTCAGCAGGTCACATCAGGCCCTTTGCTGGGAGCACTTCTACATCCTAGGCCCAAAGCAGGCCATAGAAGAGATGATGGCTCTGGGACCGGCATGACATTCATCATGTACATGGTTAATTTTAGAAGAGCTCAGTGCTTTCGTGAAGTCTTCTTTTGAAATAAAAATAATGATTCCTCAATAAATTATCTTCCTTTAAAAAGCTAAAGAGAGCCTCACAGAACTTTTTAGCTTTGTTCTGCCTTATTACATCTCATTATTCAATTTTCAGGTAGTGAAGGCATATTATCTTGTGCCATTCTTTGACTAAATCATTTGCAACTGAGAATGTCCGAGATTTAGTTGCGCATAAGTGGCATCCATGGGAAGGCACTTTGAGAATCCTTCTTCTATTGGGAATTGATTTGGTCTTCAGACATCTTATCATTGTCTAAAGCAATTTAAGCTGATGTTCTTTCATTTTCTTGGTTGCTATGTAAAGCCCCCAGATTCTTCACCTCTAATACGTCACACCACAGCCCTGGGATTTGGAAGGCTTTTCAGAGATGCCACAGATCAGCACAACCATTTTGGAGGAAAAACTAGGCATAAGATCATACAAAGTGTTGGTATGAGATAACATGTGCAAGTCTTCCTTCTCTAAATGCCCACGGCTTTCAGCTTCTGATGTCTGTACCTGACTACGAATTCTCTACTTGTATCATTGGGTTGTCTTATTTCTCCAAGTCTCTGTAAGGCTGTAAGTAATTTGTGGGCATGGTTATACTCTTGTACCAGTGTGGTGACACCCGTAGCTCCTAGCACAATGGTGGTACTCAAGTTAGTTGAGTCAAATTATCGCCTACACCTGTGTGGTCTAATGTGGTAGCAATTAGGCAAGTGTGGCTGTTTAAATTTATCTTAATTAAAATTTAATAAAATCAGAACTTCACTTCCTCATTCACAGTAGCATACTTCAAGCATCTATAGCCACATAACCAGTGGCTGCCATATTGGACAGCATACATAGAGACTTTTCTGTCATCACAGAAAGTTTCATTGATCAGTACTGGCCTAGACTATCTTATAATGGCCTGTTGACTTGTCTACGATCCCTGCCAGACTGTGAGCTTCCTGCAGGCACAGCAGGCAGGGCTGTGTGTGCCACTCACTGCTTTGTAAGAGGTGCCCTGAACATGCCTGGCACAAGATGGTGCTCAATCAGTTCTTATTGAAAAAATGAATGGCAACTCTACCTTAAATTGTGCTCAGTCTTCTAGATTAAGAATCGCAAAATGATTCCATTTTGAACTGGAAAGCCTTTTAACAGCCGTCTGGTTCAGGCCTTTCACTTTCCAGCTAGGAAAACAGGTCTGGAAGGTTAGGAGGTCCCCAAACTAGTTAGGGCGTTTCTTTAACACCAACTGTGGCCTCTTTCTCTCTGGACCATCACTCTGTCCACTATGTCAGACTGTTTATAGTGTTTACTTTGAGATGGCAGTGAGGATATCCTCTTCAAGTGATTATTTAGAAGAAAACATCCTTAAGCTGATCAAGTTTACCTACCTACTAGCAGTCTAGAGCAAATGTATTCAGTGTGCATATAATAGTAGCATTTTCATTAGATTTGGGAACTGGGTAAAGGTGCCCATGTTTCACTAGATTTGGGAAGGGGGTAAAGGTGCCCATGTTGTAACTAACATTTTACATTGTTTTGAAAGTCCATCAAATTTCATAAGGCAAGAAATGATGTATAAACGTTGAAAGGGAAGAGGCAAAGCACTCGCTATCTGCATATTATAAGAGAATCAACTGACAAACTATTAGAATCATTAAGTGTTCATCATGGTATGAATCACAAGGCCAATATAAAATAATCGGTGGTTTTCCTATACACAAGCAGTAATCAGTTACAGAAGAATAAAAAGCAGACCTCATTCACAACATCAACCAAAGATGTGGAATACGCAGGAATGATGCTAATAAGAAATGTAAGACCTTTATGATGCAAACTAAAAAACTTTGCCAGCGGCTGTTCAAGAAAGCCTGCAAAAAATGAAGAAGTGCCCCATGTCCCAGGATGGCAAGACTCAACAGTTCAATGATTCCAGTTTTACTCAAATTAATCAATTTATTCAGTGCAATCCCAAACTAAAAAGACTTTTTATGGAACTTCACAAACCAAAATCATATGGAAGTGTCAAGTTCTCAAATACCTGAGATAATTCTGGAAGGAAAAAAAAGACTAAAGAGAAGAAGGAAGGAGAATTGGCTCATTCCTTCCTGCCATCTACCTGACTTGTCAGAGGGAGAGGTTTTTCCTTAACACTTCACAGCCTTTTCATCTGAATCAGTATTGTCCCCTCTAAAATAGTCACCTTGGGAGGTTTATGCCATCAATGTAGCCACCATTCTAAACTTCTTTGGAACGTCTACCTGGAATCAGCCCTAGTGCCCCCCTACCCCTTCTATAGAATGTCATTTGACTCCAAGTCTATAGAAGTAATCACCACTCGTGCACATGTGTTGGCTCTGGATGTGCACTTCAAATGCTCTAAACAGTGAGAGCATTGTGAGAAGAAGGCTATGAGCCTCACAAGGAGGTGCCACTCATTTGTTTATGTTGGTGACCATCCCATCATTGAGTCCCCTCATTCCAATGAGGCAGTGGGAAGAAGGACACCAAAGGTAGTCTGTATTCTGTGTGCTAGTGGGCTGTCATATGGACCTAGATGTTCATGTGTTGCTTTCCTTTGATAGCCGTTTGTTGAGCCCTGCCATGTGCCCAGCCATGCTCTGAGAACTGGTGGAGCAGAGGAGAGTGAGACCCTCTCACTGAGTAAGGACCATCTTTGGTATGCGGGAGCAGGACCAGAGATACAGGGGCTGGTGAGCCAGGAGGAGCTATTAGGGCCAAGAAGCAGCTTCTTACTGAGATGGCCATAGCTGCAGCCATATAAGCCCACATCCCTCGAGCCTTTACTCATCCCAGGCTACTGAATGCACAGGGAATCAGGCAGGAGGTTGCATTCAAACCTAGATCTGCTGCTGGGAGACAGAAACGGGCTATACCATGGGCCACCAACTTCATCTTCTTCCTGTGAAGAGCAACACATGGTTTAGACCAGTGGTCATCAACAGTCATCCTTCTCAGGCATCCTGAGGGTGTCTGCAGTCCTGAACGCCTGCCAAGAGCGCTTGGGCTTCTAAGGCTTCCATGAAGCCTCTGTTCAGGTGTCTCACCCTTGCAATCCCTGGACCACATCTGCCAGAACAGACGTATTCTGTTCAGTTAGCTCATTGTAAGAAAGATGGAATTTAAAGGCATTTAAGGCTAGTAGGAACTTCTCAGGTCACCACAAGCCCGCCTCCGCTGTTGTGTTACATCTCCCCACTTCCATCATTAATTCTGCAGCTCTCTGAGGCACCTGAGTTTGCAGCTCAGGGGCCGCAGCATTTCTTCACTCGGGCGTGTGTTTAGAAGAAGTGAGGCCATCCGCTCTTCCATTTCCCACTACTCCCCAGGCGCTTTGGCGTATGTTTTCCCATTTAACCCTCACCTCCATTCCGTTAGATTGTAAACGCCATGAAAGCCGGGGCCTGGACTGTGCTGGCACTTGGGACAGTGTCTGGTCATAGAAGACATTTGACAAATATTTATGGAGTGAATGAATGAATGAATGAGTGACATTAAGTATTATTTTCCCTGTTTAGTCGTAGATGAGAAACAGAGGCTCAGAGGTGTAACGTTGCTCTCTCAAGAGGCAGAGCTGAAATTTTCATCCAGGTCGGTCTGACTCCAAAGCCAGGCTTTTTCAAATATAGCACTCTGCTTCTACATGAGGAGGGAGATTGCATATCATCCTCTTTGACTGTTTTCATCAAAACTATTAGAAAATTGGAGACTGGCTGGGACTTGGAGCCAGCTGCTGTGTGTGCACGTGTCCAAGCAGAATGGGGGTCTGGGGGAAGGTGCTGGAAGGGGAGATGCCTCAGCAGTGAGAGGCGTGGTGCCTGCTGTGGTTGATGTGGCCTGGGGAGATGGATTTGGAGATAGAAGGCCAGCCAGGAGCAAGGAGACTAACCCAGTGGGTGACCTTAACAAATCACTCCGCTTTTACAGCCCCCAAAGGTGCTCATCAAGACTGAGAGAAGTGATGGCTGCTCCTTTCCTTGTTTCATCCAGAGACTAGAAAGACACGAGTGGTAATATAAGTGAAAACACTTAGGCAAAATCATAATAGCCCAATGGCACTGCATCTTGTACAGAGTTAGGTTCTAAAATAAGGATAAAAGATGAAAATAGTATCAAAATTACCTTTGAAAATCACTTCTCAGCAGTGCCAAATCAGACACCCGACACTGTGTCTCTAAGTCCCTTACACCCAGTCTTCCTACCACTACTGGGACCGCAGCCGTTTCTTTGAGCATCAGATAAAATTTAAACTTCACCTATCAAGACCCATGCCTTGTGCCTGTGTTGTATGGAAAATGTGTATTGTGAAACACCAGAATCGCCCTCAGCATGATGCTGTGCTCACAGAGAGAGGCCCTGAGACCCCTGAAAGAAGGGCAGATACACAGCTTTGTCACACGCCCTCTTAGGGGGTACACACTTGTGCGCACACAAACACACACACTCATTGACCAGAGTAAGGGACAGGATCGCCCATGTTTCATCCTTTCTCTTTTTTTTTCCTCTTATCTCTCAACACAATTAGTTGAATTTTTGTTAAATTAAAAGTTAAAAGTCCATTGATGTGACTCTTCTGTGTGTACATGTATATCTGTTTATTCCTACATAATACACACAAATACATATACACAAAATCCCAGGCAAGACGGAGGGGAGGCCAGACCTGACTCACATACCTGACATCAAAATCCCTTATATATAAATTCAAGAACTTAAGTATTTTTGTCACTTTCGTACTCGGTTAGCTAAGAGAGACCATCTATACTGTGTCTTACCCTTTTTCACCTACTGTGATGTTATTCATTATAGCGAAATGCACTTAACACCAACACTATGTTGATCATTATTTACCATTGGTGATTTAGAATTTTGTGGTGTTTTAGAATTATTCTTACTGTGATGATCCTGTATGTGTAGGAGGTGGAGCTGAGTCTGTAGAGACCCTGGATCTCCTCTGGTGATTGCATTGTTACTGAGTATCTGAGAGCTGGTGGACTCATTTTCCTGTACATACAAAAACAAAAACTTCTCTGGGGTGAGAGAATTTTGATGTTATCGTTGCCTGTTTGTTTTCTTCCCTATAAATGGAGTTATTGAGGACCATGACAATTAACCCTATTCTTCAACCTGTGTAAACGACTGCAGGCTGTTACCCTGAGTGACTTTCAGCCTTTCTAGGTAAAGTTTCTGAGTAGCTGAAGATTGAGGGCACAGTCTGGTTCTTGGCAAAGAGGTACTGACAGTAGAGAATTTGCCTTCTAGTATAAATCTGGTGTGTTAATTACCGTGGTGTTAATCTGCCATGGGCTGTCCTTGTTACTGCAGTGTCAGTAAACATTTATTGAAAAGGGCCTGCCTGGCAGAATGCCCACATGGCTTCTGGAGAAGGACTCCGGCCAGCCCCAACCCCTCCAGTGGAGAGACTACACTCACAGGAGCCATTTACCTGGGTTCTTCATCCCACCCCAAGCATTCTTTTCACAAACCCAGCCAAGACTGCCTTGAGGGGAGGTGGGACTTGATTTGTATACCTGACATCAAAATCTCACAGCTTCTGAGAAACAGACAGGTAGCCTCAGCCAGGTAAAACTGAAGCTTTCAAAATGGCAGATGTGCCAAGCCTAGAACACTTAGCCATCTCCCGTGGTTTTCAGGATTTGCGGTGCATCTAGGAGAGATTAAGCATTATGGAAATTCTCTCAGAATTCCCTGCATGGTATGTATTGGATTTCCTAAAACAAATACAGAAGCAATGTGTTGTTGGTTTAAGAAAAAATCATCTCAAGGCCATTAAGTTATTATTGTGTCTGATAAATCTGGGCCACATGTGACATGAGGCCTGTCTATTTCCTTAATCCCACAGTCACTTTAAGTTAAAATTACTATTTGTGCTTAACACTACTCATTTTTGTTGAATATAATGTTGCCAGAAGTAATAGATGCCCTGGGACATAAAACTAAAATAACATGAATTTTTCAGTCAAGTAATCTTTAATTTAAACTAAAAATAACCTAAACGGTAGTTTATGTAAACCTCAAATATCAAGACTTCCAGCCCAATACTAGTTCATCAGACTGTGAATTTATGAGGCACTTAGTTAGCATTTGAACATTTTAAACCAGATCGAGCATCATCTGTATTAGAGACAAGTTCCAGAAACCCAAGAATCCCTCTCTTGGCAGATCTTGCTGACTGGAACATTCCTTAGGGAAGTCCTTCTCTGGGGCCGGCAGAGTGAAACATAACATGCCGTGTGGGCACGCAGTTGTCGACGGCGCAGTCAGCTTTTCTGAGTACTGTTTTAAACATAGTTTTGTCTCCTGAGAGATCAGGTTCTCTGGCCAGCAGAGTCTGGCAGTGTGGGCGAGGGAGCCTCTTTCATTTTACAACCAACTTGACCACCAGAGAAAACTTGGACACAGTCATAAATGAAACATTCCTCCATACGTGGCGAGGCCATTCTGCCAGGGCTTGGATCTGCTCTGATTGTGGTTTTCCAGACAACATCCTTGTTTAAAAAACCCATCTGGTGGCTGCTCAGGAGATTCCAGCCCAGGATGATGGGAGGTGGTTTGTAAAAGCGCAACGCTAGAAGAAAAATTGGTTCATGTGTTGATTCTCCGTAGGATTGGATTCTCCAACGTTGGCGACAAAGCAGTTTGAACTGGTCCACATGCTATGCTTACACCTTGTCCTTAGAGATGGAGTGGAGCCACTTTTTTCGTGAGACATTTTATTTCTGTAACCTCTACACGTTTAGCAGAGTTCACTGAAATCCATCAAAATTTTCAGATCTACCCATTTGAAAACTCGATCACCAGTTTTCTTTGAAGATGTCAAATCAAACCCTAAATCAAATTTAATGTGACTTTTAATATCCTTTGCCAAAGGCACTTGGAAAAACCAGTTAGTTCCTTTAAAAGTTAACATGAAACAGAGAGAGAGCGAGCTGGATGGGTAGATAACTATAGATAGCAATGGATATAGATAGATTACAAGTAGGAAGAAAAATAATAAGCTGAGTAATAGCACTGGAAAATAGGACTCATTTTAGGTGAGTCCTTTTCTCAGGACTCATTTTAGGTGAGGTGAAAGCCTTTTCTTTGAGGTTGTGTCTGCTGATTGGACTCTCATGTCACCTTCTGCACACAAACCACAACTATAATGCAGTAAGTTTGAATTCCAGTTTCTTTTTTGATTGGGTAGAACATAAAAGACCCTTGTGAAGCAGTCTGGGGCAGATTTTTATTCCTCATCTTTGACAGTTGTCTTGCCCATACCCAATTCGGCAGCAATCTATTTTAGCTACTAGCTAAGTTAGTTTTCGTGAAATAAATTTTACTTTTGTTCTCATATTTCAATGGTTAACACAACATGTAACCACACATATTAATTGAAATAAGAGGTATTACTGACATAAGTAAACTTGAGAATAAATGCAGTTAACCCTCGTTAAGCGTACCCTCAGCTCACGGGAGCAAAGGTGTGTGGGGGATCAGAGAGGCCCCTGCCAGCTCAAAGATTCAGGAGCATAAGTGCCAGGGAGTGTGTTTTACAAAGGACAGGGGTAGCGTTGGCTAATCCGACTCCACATCGGGGTGGTGAAGGGAGTTTCTCTGTAGGTAAGAGCCTGGAGTGGCCTAGAGGGTGTGCAGAGCAAGGACACAGGGTGGGCCTCTCTCTGGTAGACACCAGGATTAGGCAGCAAGCAGGGAAATTGGTGAAAGACAGTCAGAGACCATGAGGAATATGAGGAAAACCAGAAAAATGTGGCTTCGGAGAAGCATTTAGAACCTCTTTTTATAATTATCTCCATTTGTGTCATCTCCTCTCCCAGGCTGGCAGTGATTTGAGGTCAAGGATGGCATGTTGGCACCGTTATATCTTTCTGATCCATTACCTGGCACTTGGGAAACCTCTAATAAATATTTTTAATGAATGAAAGAGCATGTTTTTTTCCGCTGGGCTTGTTGACAAAGAATGGGCGTTCTTATGCACAGCGATTCTCTCCCCTGGAAATCACAGGTCAGCAAACTGTGGGCCATCTGATCTTCCGTGTTCTGTGTCTCAGGTTACCCCTGTGACAGCACGTGTGTAAGCTAAGACCATTGTTCAGCTTATAGGGCGTGGTAGTCACCCATGTCTCGACAGGCGTCCTGGTGTCTATTAGGTACTACTGGGCAGGGAAGGTGACAGGTATGATCCTGGTGGACCCAGGTATAATGATGTGAAAGACAGACAAGCCACATTTTTCGTTAATTTGAGGATTTACACTGATGATATTCTGTAAGTCAAAGCCTTGGGTGGTTCCCACTAGCCCTTTGCATAGTGACTTCTCTTTAAGGCAACAAAACACTTAGATCATTAACACTGGGATATTTGAGTGTCAAAAAGCAAGTCTAATCAGAAACTTATAATTTAAGAATTACAATATCACAGTTAATATAATTTATTCATTCATTCACTATTCATTTATTTAGCAAATGCTTAGTGTCTATTTGCTCTGTCAGTCTTCATTCATTAAGTAAGCAAATCATCATCCTCCCTATTTCTCTAAGCTCCTGACTATTGGTCTGCTCTGTGAGAGTAGCAGAGCACCTCTTTGACCTCTTGTATTTAAGACTTGATTTAAGTTAGCATAGTATCCTAGAACCTGGAACTGGAGATGAGAAACCTGTAGCATAAATATCCCTCTCTCCTTTTCCTTTCCCTCTGGCAGCTTGGGGATGAACCACGATGATGACCACTCAACCTGCGCCGGCAGATCCCACATCATGTCGGGAGAGTGGGTGAAAGGCCGGAACCCCAGCGACCTCTCTTGGTCCTCCTGCAGTCGAGATGACCTTGAAAACTTCCTCAAGTAAGTCCTTGAATTATTCTATACAATCAATACAATAGAAAGAGATAAAAATTGGAGTCTCAGCAAGTGAGTGAAGGAGAAGTGAATCTCTTTTAGAATTCTCAGCTGGCCAAAGCTTCCTCCCAGGTATGCATCTGGGTATGATGCTCGGCCCCCACCTGGTGATCATAAATGCTTATTGATTGATTGAAATGTCAGCACTGTAAGCATGTCTTGAAAAGAACCCCATTTCATTTCTCTGCAGTATTTTAACCATGCGTGGACACCACCTTAGCAGCACCCCTTGGCTGCTGTAGAACAGGGCACTTCCTCAATGCTCAGGCTGCTTCCCTTGATAAGGAGTACATTTACTGGGGAGGAATGCTTGCTCACCTCCCCCACATGTGGGGATGGGATGGGTTTGTCTCACTGCCGCTTTCTTTCTAGAGTGTGTCTGCATCATTCCATTCTCAAATTTCTATGGAAGAATTGGCCACCTGATTTCAGACCTTTGTCAGTCTGTGCTCATGTGCAATGTAGGTTCCTTAGTGTCTTGACCTCAGGGCTGGACTTACAGATTTGACAGGCAGACCCTGATTGCTTCACTCCTTAGTGGTATTACTCTATACACCTCATGGAGATGGAAGGGAGTCAGTGAGTCTCACTTGCATATGGAGCTTTACAGTCCAATAACACGTTCAAGTGCCCAGTGAATTCGGGGTTGAGCAGCCAAGGCACCTCTCTGGTTTCTGTCCTCATCCTGGGTCTTCTTCATGATGTTTCCTGTGGATGGGGATATTGTTTAAGTGGTACATGAGGCTTAAAAATGAACTCGTTAATTTTCATATAGCCTATATCCTACTGAATGTTTGTTATCACAGAATCTTAATGAAATGTTGTAAGCCACTTGACACTATTTCATGTTATGCAGAAGGGTCAGTGAAACAAGGCAGGGCTTTTTCATTTGCTCTTAGACACAGTGTTGGTCCGACTGCCTTTGTTAAGTTGTGTGCTGAGCCTGAGAGAGGTGGACGAGCGTCAGCCTGTGTGTACTTCCATGCATGCAGCTCTGTTCTTCAAGAATCTTGGCAAGAGGCTAGGTTTTCTTTTTTACTACCATCTGCCTTGTTTTAGGAATTAAAAATAAAACCATTCGGGTCTTTAACTTCCTCATGGAACCACAACCTCACAACCCCCAGTTCAGTTTTCTGGAGATGTTCTCAGTATCTCTGAACATTCCCACTCTGGTTGAAATCCTGAAGTTCTTTGCAGAGTTTGCCACCAGCCAGCTTTCAGGGATGGCAGAAGGTATAGTCAGGTGAGACCCCCAGACCAGCCAGCTGTCACGGCCTCACACACCCTCCAAGAGAATCTGCAGAGTTGGAAATAAACATTTTGTTTTTATTTAAAATAAAGCACCCTAACTCATGTTTTTCTTTATTCCTTGTTACTTTTGCTCAAAGCCATAGTCTAAGCAATATCATAGGAATCTATTTCAAAAGCATTTTCATCCAAGAAAGCTCTCAGACTCCCCAAGAAAAGTACATGAGCCTCATGAGTGTTAGTCCCAGGCCTTTTCCTAGTTGCCAAGCTCTCGTTCCCTTCTTAGTAAAGATCTGCACTCGGCCATGTGGAAAAAAAGCACAGTCCACTATCTGGTGCCTGGGTCATCTTCCCGTAAATAATTTGAAGGTGCATCCTTCTCAGTGACTGGCAAATCACAACAAAAACCTGGGCAGTATATTTGCAAGTCGACTTGCCTCTTGACTGTTTCAGGTCGAAAGTCAGCACCTGTTTGCTGGTCACAGACCCCAGGAGCCAGCACGCGGTGCGCCTCCCTCACAAGCTGCCAGGCATGCACTACAGCGCCAACGAGCAGTGCCAGATCCTGTTTGGCACCAATGCCACCTTCTGCAGAAACATGGAGGTAAGCAGCCATGGGAGGGCTGGCTCAGGAAGGAGCATCTGGCTTCTGTTGGAGGACACATGTATTCGCACTACACAACACGCACGCACACATATGCACGCACACATTCACATACACCGATGTGCATATACGTACACAGACACGTATATACGTACACCCTCAGGTGCACTCATAGAGAGCCACACATGCACACATTCACTTGCATGCACACACTCCCACACAGAGGTAGTTTTGCTTCGGAGTTACTACTGACACCAGTAGCTTAATGTTCTGTTTTGTCTTGTTTTTTAATCCAAAGGTATTTCTTTCTTTCTTTGTTAGTAGACTAACGTTTTAGCATGAAAACTTTAGGACACTAGGGAAAAGAAAATCAGCCCATCCTTCTTGGAAGTGACATAATGTCACCTAATATCAAACCCTGCACAGATATGAGAGAGAGCTAAAAACTGCTGAATTTTGGAAAGTATCAGATTGAGAACAGTTAACAAATAATAAATAGATTATATGATAAGAGCGTAGATAGCACCATTAAAATGTTACCGTTTACTCAGCCTATGTTTGGTCCTAAAGCTTCTAACGTGCATGATCCCAGTTAACCCTCACCTCAGACTCCCTGAGCTACTCTCCCCAGTGGACAGATGGTAACATCAAACCTCAGAGGTTAAGCAGTCATTCAGAATGACTTGGTTAGTAGATAGTAGAGCAAGGATTTGACTCAAGTCTGTTTGCTCCAGAGCACACACTTTCTTACCATGCTCTAGACAGCAAGCCCGTGGCTTGGCCATTTCTGTGGGTGGAGGTGCCAAGAGGGACATCCCAGGACCTGGGGCGAGGAAGTCTCCAGGCCATGGTCCCAGGGGAAGACCAGAGCAGCCTGTAGTCCAGCTGGCAGTTGGCAGTTGGCTCAGGTAGGGGAGCAGAACCTGCACCATCCTGGGACAGGACAGAAGCAGGAGAACTAGCTGGGATATGTGGGACTCAGGAGCCACCCAGCAGCAGTCCGCCTGAGGGAGGCTGTCTGAGTGCTGGAGCTCAGGACAGCATCTAGTCCCAGGGAGTGGCCTAGAGGGCTGGGCAGGTTCCCAGAGCAAGAACTCAGGGCGAGAGCAACTCTGAAACAGGCAGATACACCAGGGACTGTGCCTCCAGAATGAGACCCCGGGATCCTGGCCAGTAGAACAGGTCAGCTTGGACTGCAGGCGGCAGGATGCTGCCTCTTGAGTGCATCCTGGCTACGTGTGAGTTGGTTGGGGAAATCAGGGTGGAACCTACAGGTGGGGCACTGCCTGCCATCGTTTGGGGTGTGGAAAAGGGCAGCGCCTCAAAACCAGGCTAGTGCCTCCTGCTGTTTCCGCAAAGGACATTTATCCATAACATTGTGCTGAACTCTCCTCTCCCGTTCCCCTGGGGAGTGTGCCAGCAAGGGTCCCTTCCAGGCCCTGGTAACAGGAAGGTCTCTCCCACTTCACACCCTGGATGCCTTGTATCTTCTGCCCAGCAGCGGTGGGATTGAAGGACGCCTCCATGGAGAGATGTGGTGGGTCCCAGGATTCGTTCATCCCCAGCAGCCCGCCTTGGTGCCTGGTGCTCACCATCAGCCTTGACCATTAAGGCTCTCATTCATATATATACCATATGCTAGCCAAGAGGCATTCTGTTTGTCTCTCCCAGCCTTCAGTCCCTTAAAGTGCATGATGGCACAGAACTATAGGACAGGGCAGGTTTCAGAGAGTCCTTTGATGGTGTGGTGACAGCACAAGATCCATGTGGATGGAACCCCAGGGGAAGACACTGAGCGTTCAGGAAGAGAAGTGTCCTGGACACCCAGGGTGGAGAAGAGGGAAGTACCCAGCTGAGTCAGTGGACGTGGAGTGGCCACTTTGCCCACTGTCGAGTCTCATTCAAGGCTGGGGGGATATTGCAGGTGAGGCTGAGCTGGCCCTACCGGGGACAGGATTGAGTGGAGTTGGGAGCTGGGCAGAGACTGCCTCCTCCCTGAGAGCCATGGCCATTTTTGCCTTCTAGGAACCAGGCGATTGTACACCACTTGGGTGAGGAGAGACAGAAGGAGGGAGGTATGTGTACTGGGGGCTCACAGTCTCCCAGGGTGGACTCTTTCGATGCATTGTCACATGAAACTGTGACTGCAACCCTCAGATCAGGGGCTTTGAACCCCATTTAACGGATGAGAAAACAGAGGCTAAGAGAGGTTAGATAATGGGCCAAGGTCACCCAGCTAGAAAGGGGTGGGCTCTCCAGCCCTCCAAGCTCACGTGTCTGCTACTGAGGGAGAAAAGGAAGGCTGTGGTCTTTCAATGAAATCAGGGGAGAAAGGTGACGTGGTATTTTATTTTCCTTCATTAGCATCTTTTTGTCTGAAGAGAACAATGAGAGGTCAACAAGTAATGATCAGCTTAGCTTCGTTGCTCCTTTCTCCCTAGAAGCTCAAAATACAAACATAAAGTGAGATCTTCCCATTGTGTAGGTTACAGTGAAACTGAACATTTATTCCTACAGCTCACCAGGAACCACAAAATATATTTTTCTGCTTGCCTTTTTCTTGAGAATTTCACCAGTAATAGAGTAAAATTGGCATTTTCTTCCCCAATACCTAGCAGGAGTGATTCCTTAGAGGGGAAGGAAGGAGTGCCTGTTTGCAAGGCCTCAGCCAGTTGCTAGTGATTATCCTGCTTGCAGGGCTAGCATTGCGTCCTTCAGCGCAAATCTAACAGTCAGATGGCAGTAACTTTTTACACTGGAGAAAGTGTCATACTAATGGAAAAGAGGCTGTGCTGGAGAAGAAGAGAGGCTCCCGCTGGCCCCCTGGGAACCAAGGACTTGAGGAATGCTGCCCTAGGCCTGGGACACATCCACTGAATCTAACCCAAACTAAGATGGCGCCACACTGCAGGATTCTAGGGCTCACTTTGTCGTCGTTTTGCTCATTTTGTGCCTTTGTAGGTCTGTGTTTCTGTTGATGTGCAGTATAACAGGAATATATCATTGTTCTTTGTTCTTCCCTGTAACCTGGACTCGGTGGTGCTGCTATGAGTCCCTTCCCTCCTTCTTCCTGCTCCTCATCCCCTTCTGCACTCCCCTTCACCTACTCTGTTCCAGGTATACTGGCCTTCCCATTCTTCCTTGAACCCACCAAGACTGCTCTTGGCAGAGACGCATGCTGCTTCGTGCTGGCTGTTTCCTCTGCCTGGACACTCTGCTCTCAGTTGTCCACATGACTAAGTCCTTCATCTTTTCTGAGTTTTTTGTTTTTGTTTTTTCAAATGTCACCTTCTCAAAGAGGTCTACCCTGACCACTCTATTTAAAGTTTCAATCTGGTAACCTCCCCCACCCACCCTTGCAGCACCCAGGGAAAACCCTGCTTTTATAAACTCACCATGTTTTTTAACATGTGACATAATTCACTTGTTTTTTTGACCATTGTTTTGATAATCTCCTTTGTGTGGATTATAAACCCTTCAAGGGCAGGAATTCTTGCTTTTGCTTACCACTGTTTTCCAGCTGCCTTGTCCAGTGCCTGGCACATAGTAGGTGCTCAGTAAGTAAGTGTTGTTCTAGGATTCAGTCATGAGCCCCACAGCAAATTTGTTAGGCCCTTATATTGTTTCACCTAACTGCTGATGAACCTGTGGACAAGCTCAGAGTCAAGGAAGAAACCTGTAGAGACCTCCCCACATAATATATTGACTGTTTAAGCTTGAGTTCACATTTCTCCATCTGGTTCACCAACATACATGTAAGACTGTCAAATATCTTGCAGGGGTCCATAGAGACCTTTCCTGTGGCTTCCTCCTAGGACAAGAAACCATTCAAGGCAGCACAGTGAGTCTGGGAGTGAGTGACTGCAGGCTGCTTCCTAGCACTCATGTCTCTTTCTCTGGGCATTAGTGACATCACTGGTAAAATCTGAGGCTCCTGGTGGGTTAATACACATTAGGTGCTGAGAACTGGATCTGTCACAGAGTCAGCAGCTAATCATGTGAGCTGATATGTGTGATCTGTATATTAACAATGATTCCTGTCTGTGGGAGTACAGAACTAATCTGTCTGTGTGCATCTCGAGGGTCAGCATTTCTCTATATTGAACTCCTTGGGGCTGTGAAAAATTAAGCATTATGAAAAACCTATACTCTTCAGGCAACTAGAGATATCCAGAACCAATCAGAAAGGTCTTTTAATCCAATGCCAAATTGACCTTTTTAATGATAATTATTCTTTAATACCCTTGAGGATTGAAATGGGTATCTTGTAATGAAATGATCATGGATGGTCCCAATGTTGCCTTTAAATTTCTTATCTTGACTTCTGCCTTTTGTCAAGATGGAGTAACAGGGACCAGATTTACCTTCCTGCCTGAAGCAACTAAGAAACCAGATAAAATATATGAAACAATGATTTTGAAGACATTGGACACCAAGCAGTGAAGGACTGTGATCCTTGAGAGATGTGAAACAAATGAGGTGAGCCCTCTGATTGTCCTGGCTTACTGCCTGGACAGTCTCTGGGCTATGGCATAGGTAGGGAGAACTGCAAAGAAGCAGTCCTCCTGAGTTGAGGAAACAGCTGGGAGTCCAGGGAGGCTGAGGCAGCTAGAGTTCATAGAGCAGAGTACCATAGAAGAAAGAGCTTTACAAAGAGACAACCTCCAAAATATGCATAGGGTCATTCGTGAATATTCAGCATAGTACTGAGCAATGCATGTGTGTAAGAAAACTACCCAAAGCCGGGAAAAGAACCATCGGAAAGTACTAGAGAGAACAGTCTCTGGAGCTCACCTGGGCATCAGGTAGAGTCCACAGTGGGGTGTTGCATCAGTAGTGTGGCAAAATTAGCCTACACTAAATGCTGATCTGGTCCCACCCAATAAAGCTTAACAACAAAATCTGCAAGGCTCAAGCTGTTTCCAAGTAACTTAACCAAGTCCTAGAACAAAGCTCAGAAATATTTATAGAGATAGAAAATTATTCAGCACTTAATAAAATAAAGTTCACAATGTCTAGCATCAAATCAAAAGTGACCAAGCCTTTAAAGGAGCAGGAAAATACATCCATAATGAGGAAAAAAAATCAATCAATCAGAATTGGTCTAGAAATGGCAAAGATAATAGAATTAGTAGACAAGGGCATTAAACGGTAATTATAACCATATTCCAGGTTCAAGAAGGTAGAAGAAAGATTGAACACATTAAGTAGAGACGTGGAAGATATAAAAGATGCTAATGGACCTTCTAGAAATGAAAACTACAATGCCTGAAATGAAAGATACCCTGCATAAGATTGCTGGAAAATTAGAGATTGAAGAAGAGGTGATTGGTGAACTTGAAGACAAAACAATTGAAAATATCCAAAATGAAACAGAGAAAAAAGACTGAAAACGAAAAGAACACAGTATCAGTGAGCTGTGGGACTTACAGTGGCTTAATATAAATTTAATTGATGCCTGTGAAGGAGATGAGAGAGAGAGAGGGGACTGAAATAATATTTGAAGAAATAATGGCTGAAGATTTTCTAAATTTGATGAAAATTATAAGCCCACAGATGCAAGAATCCCAATGAACCCCAAGCACAAGAAACATGAAGAAATATAGACCAACACTTATTATAATCAAATTGCTTAAAAGTAGTGATAAAGAGAAAATCTTAAAAGAGCCAAGGGAAAAAAGACAAGTTATGTACAGATAAACAAAGGTAAAAATGACAGCGTATTTCTCATTAGAAACAATTCAAGTGAAAAGACAGTGGAACAACATCTTTAAAGTACTGAAAGAAAAAAAGCCTGTCACCTTAGAATTCTACACCCAGCAAAAATCTCTTTCAAAAATCAAAATGGCCTGGAGTTTTTCTGTTACACAAAGGCTGAAAAAATTCATCCCCAGCAGACCGATGCTACAAGAAATATTGAAGTAAGACTTTCAAGCAGAAAGAAAACAATAGTAGATGGAAATGTGGATCTACACAAAGGAATGAAGAACCCTGGAGGTAGTAACTACATGGGTAAATATATGGTATATTTAAATATACTCAAATGTCTTTGAAAGATCATTGACCATTTAAACAACTGTTTTAAAAAAATAAGAAGATAGTTGTGGTAGATGTTCATGTCTTAATGCCCAGAACCTGTGAGCTTTACCTTATATGACAAAAGGGACTTTACATGTTTGATTAAGTTAAGGATCTTGAGATGGGAAGATTTCCTGGATTATCTGCATGAGCCTGAGGCAACCAAAAGGGTCCTTACTGAGAGAGAGGCTGGAGATCAGGATGGCTAGTAGGAGATGTGACAATAGAAGCAAGAAGTTGGAGTGATGCAAGGAAGGGGCCACGAGCCAAGGAATGCAGGCAGCCTGTAGAAGCTGGAAAGGATAGGGAAACATTCTCGCTTGAGAGCCTCCAGAAGGACCTAGCCCTGCTAAAACCTTAACTTAAGCCCAGTGAGACTGATTTTGGACTTCTAACTTCCAGAACTGTAAGATAATAAATGTGTTATTTTAAGCCACTAAGTTTGTGGTAATTTGTTAGAGCAGCAGTAGGAAACTCTTAGAGATTTGCCATAGAAAACCAATACAGTAGTATAGAGTTTATGACACATGTAAAAGTAAAATGTATGGTATTCATACACAGGCCAGAAAAGGACAAATGGTAATATGCTATTATAAGGTTTTTATACTACACATGAGGTGGAATAATTTTACATAAAAACAGACTGTGACAAGTTAAAGATGTATAATATCAACTATAAATCAACCAATGAATAGCACAACAGAGTTATAGCTAATAAGCCAACAAAGGAAATAAAATGTAATCATACATTGCTTACCCCTGTGATCCTTTAAGCCTATTAGAAATAGATTATGTAAGGTTGGATTATAAATGCATGTTAGTCATTTATACTCCATTCTGCGAAGAAACTGATGCAATTTACATTTCATTAGGGTCCATGACATGTTCTATTTAGATGTGGGTCTCCTTGAGGCCCCCATTCCCATCCCGTATCTCCAAACAGACAGCCCCAGTTGTCCAGTTCTTCACAACAATAATCACACCAGTGATGTCGTGACATCTCAAGGTGTCTCCAGCTATTTCAGAGGGAACTGTGATGCAGAATTTTCAACAAAATTCTCCAAATCACATTTGGCCCATTTAAATAGGAAAAAAAAAACCCCTCTACTTACTAGATGCCATAAAAAAGAAAGAACAACACTCCTAGCCAGGAGTTTTAGGGGAATGAATATCGTGAAAGCATTAAAACTCCAAAAATCTGGAGGAATCTCGTCTCTTAAAAACCACATTCATGCATAGCAATTGGGAATGCTGTCCATGTTCCCAAGTCCTGGGCTCCCCCAAAGGCTGTGATGATGATGAGAACTTCCCTGGCAAGTCCCTCAGCCGGCGTTACTGGGCAGAGCCTCCGAGGGCAGCTTGGAAAAGCATCTAAACATTCATGAGGCAAGTGGTGTGTGTATGTGCGTGTGTATGCGTGCGTGCGTTATGTGAATGTGAATCTTTTGTCTTAAAAAATTTCTAGAACTTTAAGCCTATTACAGAAAGGAAAATAATAATGAAATGTAACAGAGGTTAGACATGGCCAAGGGAATAAAACCACAAAACACATAGATGCTGAGGACTTGAACATTTTCTTTTTCTGGAATACAGACCATAAAAATAAGAAGAAAAGAAACTAGCTAGATTATGTTTTGAGAAAAATACTAACCACCATGACTACTGGTGGGCAGAGTTTTCATTTTGCTGCTTCCTCTTAGGAGGAACAAAAGCTTATCCCTGGTAGGAGATAGAGGCCCCTAGTCTCGAGGGATAGAGTTTCTCATGGACACATCTTTGTTACTGTACAAAAGTAGGGGTCCTTAACTAGGGTCCGTGGATAGAGTTCAGAGGATTTGTGAACACGGATAGGAAAGAGATTACATCTTTACTTTTCTCCAACCTGTAACTGAAACGAGTATTTTCTTCAATTATGAATGTCAGCAATAAGCCACAGCAGTCTCAGCAGTACCCGCAACTGTCACGTGATTAGAAGTTGCAAACGTTTTCATGCTGCATAACTGTTGTAGCCTATATCTAAAATATCATTTATATTCACCACTACTTCAAAATCACAGTGGTTAATGGACCCAGGGCCAGATCTTGCTATATAATGTGTTGACAAAGAAACCTATATTACTATATTACAAATTTGTATTTTTGTGTTTTGAATTATGTTTGAATTTAATTGTTTCCTTGGTAACCTTATGTATTTTATAATTTATGCATTGACAGATGTCGCTCTGAGAAGAGGTTCATAGGCTCCACCACATGCCTCGTAGCATGAGGCCAAGTGCTCAGTGCTAGGCAGTGGCAGGCCAGCATCTCCTCCCGGCAGGAAGTGCTGGCTTGCCATGACCTATTCTTCTGTAGATGGAATTTCAAATACAGAACATCCTTCTGACTGGACTTCGTGTATGTTCTTCTTTTAGCACTCACAATTCGTAGCTATTTTAAGACCAATCAAAATTAAAAATCATTTCCTCACTCAAAGATACAGGGTAAATAACTTTGGAAGAACATTGCTATAGTTGCTTTGGGAGCAGTCTAACAAAATATTAACCAGGTTTCTGCTTTCTTAAACATTTGCATACCAGAGAACCAAGAAAAATTAAAATACAGTCCATTTTCATTTCTAGGGCTCTGGAGATCCCCACACCATCACCATTGCATCTTTCATGTCTGTCTGCAGAATGCTGGTATTGTAAGGCTCAAAGCTGTCTATGGAAATATGAACTACCAAAAAAAAAATTGGCATTAATAGCTGGCATTTGTTGCAGAAGTTATTGGCAAATAAAGCTGTCTCCTCTTTTAGCCAATGGTAATGTGATGTTTTCAGTTCAATAAAGCATTTCAAGAAAGTCCAAACATAAATGTTATAAACATTAGATGGTAAATATTTATTAGAAAGGGGAAATGAACTTTATGCAATTAGCCCAATCCATCATTTTTATGATTACAAGTTCCTCCTGTCTCCGTCAGCAAAGTCACTGTGAAGCAAAGTCACTTTAACAAGACTTTAAAGCTATGTGAGCTCAGATATTCTGCCAGGTGAAACAGAGGGTGAGAAGGCGGAAAGTAGGTGTTGTCAGCTGAAAGGAAGAGTATGGCATTGCTACTGGAGGTAGAAGCATGAAGTAAGGCGTTGGGGCAACATTCTGGCAATGGTCAGGCCTCACAAAGTCCCCACCCCTTTCCAACCTGAAAGAGATATTTATCTGTCCCCCCTCATCACCCTGGTTCCTAGAGATGCCCACTTGAAAGGTGCTGTGTAATGACCACTTATCCCTTTACCCTACCTGCTTCTCCGCAACACATTCCACCATCATTGCTCCAAAGCCCAAGCATGACTGCCCCACATGGAAAGGAAGGTAGTGTTGGGAAGTGATGAACACCAGCTTATTCATTGACTTGAGCACGAGTGTGCCTTCATGTCATGGCGTTTGCAATGGACTGAGATATGCACGTTATACTAGTTTTTTTAGTGTTGAGCACTGAAGCTGTAAGCCAGTTGTTTCAAAAAGGCGAGAGTGTCTAGAATGGTAATAGGCGTTAAAGTGTCTTATGCATTCTTTTCTACCTAATGTTTGCTCCTTTGCTCTTTTCCATTTAATTCTCATGGCCTTTTAGTACGGCGTGGAGGTGCTGTCCGTATCACACAGTGGTAAAGAAGATGGGCTCTTCAGTCATGCTGCTCAGGGTCGTGTCCTGCCTCTACCTCTTGAGCATGTTACAGTTTCTCTATGCCTCAGTTTTTTAATCTACAAATTGGGAAAAATAATTCTACTTATACAGTATAGGATTGCTATGAGGGTTAAGTAACACATGAATTAGAGCGCTTATCACGTAGTAGGTGCTCCATAAATGTTAGCTTGTATCATTTTTTTCCATCAACTCCTTTCCTGGAACCAGCAGTAGAGGAGATACTGTTTAGCTGACAGTCTCGTTGGCTGGTCTTTCTTTTCTGCATCTTCCCCTGTGCTGTTCTCGCCATTCCTCCTGGCACTCTGGGAGCCTGTAACCCCCAGGAATTGTGCTCCAGCATCCAATATCTCTCTCTTGGCGCAACCCCAGTCCCCAGGCTGGAAAGCTTCTCTGTGTCCTTGCCCAAGTCCCACGGAGATTATCATGGGCATCTTGATGGATGGAGATCCCTGCGGTGTCCAGGAAGCTCAGGGTGTCAGAATTCCACTTTGAAACAATATTCAACATCCGTTCTCTGATGTTGTTTTTTTATAAACCTAGTGGGTCGTTAGAATCTCCTCCAGTGAATGTTAGACATTTTTGTGCCCCACTCCAGATCTTATGCATTAGAATCTCTGGGGGATGGGTTTCAGGTATTTCTTTTTATACAGCTTCCCTGGGGATTCTCACACTCAGCCTGGTTTG
This sequence comes from Diceros bicornis minor, assembly GCF_020826845.1. Lineage (NCBI taxonomy): Eukaryota > Metazoa > Chordata > Mammalia > Perissodactyla > Rhinocerotidae > Diceros > Diceros bicornis. Next base: position 81,424,335 of record NC_080744.1, read on the forward strand.
GGAACTGCTGATCTAAATGAAACCTGGCGCTTTAATGCCAGCGTACCTGGCCAGAGTGGGCGGCTAGCCAAACCGGAGCCTTGCCTGCACCTCTCAGACAGACAAGGCCATGTGGTAGGATGTTGGGTTGGACGCCAGGTTGAAAGCCGTCTTGCCTGCCTCAGTCTCAGCTTCCTGCCCAGCATCTGCAGCCTCTCTCAAAACTGTTGGACTTTGGCAGTAGATAGCCCCAATTTTTCAGAAGTGTTTGAACGTTTACAGTAGACTGCCTCCTCAGAGAGCTCTCCAGACTTTACAAGTTGTGTATTAGCCTTCATTTCTTGTCCCCCCCCATTGCCAGCTGAGTGCCCCGGGGGGCCCGGCTTTGCCCTCACCGAGCGGCACCCACCTCCAGGTGACAGTCTCTGCAACCTTCAGGAACATGGAAGGAGTGACCAAACCCAGAACTCAGGGAACCTTCCAGAAGTAGGGCTGGCAAACCGGCCTGGAGGAAGGCTTCAAATGGCAGTAGTATGTGTGGAAAATGTGGATTAGTAACTTTTTCATCCAGCTCTTAACATTTTATTTTATCTCCATTTTGGCTTGTGTTATCAGCAACACATTTCTGAAGGATTTTACGTAACCCTTCCCTTCAGTATTGTTTTGAGTCAGAGCTGCTCTCCAAACACTCAGCGGGTGCCCAGTGAGGAAGAGGATTAAATTAACCATCAGAGTACTTAAAAGGGACACCACCAGTTGAAGAAAAACGGTAAAGCTTTAAATGCATGAACAGCGGTGTTTTTCTTCCAAGGAACTCAAACCCTCCCTGTATTTCCACAGTACTCCAGGGAAGGAAGCTTGGCACTGGCTTATTTGTAGCACCTTCAGGAACTCTGCTGCAAGATGTACTCGATATGACTTTCGCCAAATCTTAAATGTAGCCGGTGAGGTAACAGATGCTAGAAGCAGGGAGCTGTTTCATGTTCCTTGCTCTTTGCACTGGACCCATGGCTTTCCACTGCTAGTCAAGGGCTGCTGCTGGGGCAGGAGTTGCGGGAGTCTGGGCAACCCAACCGCCATTCAACTTGAGTGGCTGCACCTTCATCTGTTTCCATGCTGTTGTAATGTACATTTCATTTAAGACAAAGATTATGCTGCCCAGTAATGCTTGCAAATGGAACATTGCAGGCAGAGGGCACAGAGTACTACATTCCACTGCAAATCTGAGACAGTTATGAGCACTCATACCTGGCTGACACTAAAGGATGCAAGATCGTAGGGGGAGGCAATCGGAAGAGGAAATTAGGGACCAATTGAGAGGCAGTATAGCCAGTGGATAAGAGTGTGTGTTCTGGGCTCAGGACAGCTCTGCAGCTTGGGGAGGTCACTTAATTCCATTTCCTCATCTGCAAAGTGTGGGTAGTGATAGTTTCTGTCTCACAAGATTGGTGTGAGTAGTAATGAGATAATTCTGATAAAGCACTTAGCCTGATGCCTGGGCTCAGTAAATGCTTAGAGTACATCAGCTTTTCTTTCACTCTGTTGAAGCTATGCATTGCCTCACTTGTGAATGTATTCATTCACTCATTTCATTTGTTCCTTTAACAAGTCTGTTTTGGGTATGTACAATTGCTGCCAGATGTGTGCCAGCTAATGAGATGAGGAGGCAATGAGACACAGCCACTGCCCCCCAGAGTTCAAGATCGAGGGGAGCAGGGGCGTAGAAGGTGAGATACATGGGACTGTCAGCCAGCAGGACCAGTTAGGTTGGAGTGCTCTTGGAACCCTGATAGGTTCTTCCCAGTGGGAATGGAGAAAAGGAAAAAAGAATTTGCAAGGATAAGGCTCTTGAATTTGGCCTTGAAGAATACAGAGGATGATTTCCTGGCTCCATTAAGATTATTTATTTCAGTTCTGGTTCCTTCCCTGAACTGAGCTCTCTGAGGGCAGGCAGCAGGTCATGCTCACTGTCCACTTCATGTCTCCAGTATCACATGGTACAGCCTGTAGGGAGGCGGGCCTAGAGAAGGGGTAGGGAGGACCCTTGAGGTGGAAGCAGCGGCCTCTGCAGGGCCCAGAGGAGCTGTGGGATGTGGTAGTCAGGTGCAGTTAGGATGGGGGTGCATGGAGGTAGCAAGGAGAGGAGAGCAGCAGGAGCTAAATAAAGAGTGGGGCTGTGTCACAGGGGTTTATTGGATCCTGAAGGGGGTGATGGATGGTTTAAGTCAAGATCTGTGTTTTCAAAAGATTTTGCAGATGTGTTGAGCATGAAAAAGATTGCAGTCAAGAAGACCTATGAGAAACAATTGTAGTTGTCCAGATGAGAAAGAAGACTTAACGAGGCGGTGGCATTAAGGATGAAGAGAAAGAATTCACTCTGGAAAAGCCACATTGCCACTTTTAAATTCATCTAATCAATACCCTGTAAATGTGCATTGTGGTCACTAAGTAATTATAGTAAAGACCATCTCTACTACAGAAGCTTGGTTATCAGTGTGATTTTTCAGAATTATTCTGTTTTTTGAATAAGCAATATAAGCACAAGGTATAAAATCCAAAATATAACCATTTATAGATTTCCTTTTTCATACAAATATTAGCATACTACCATATTGTTGTGCATCTTGCTTTTTTCTCTTAACAATATGTTTTAGAGTTGTTCAATACCAGTGTAAATAGAATTGCCCTATCCTTTTTTTTTCTTTGATTACAGATTGTGTTATTTTTTATTTTTATCGTGATGTAATTTTAGACTTAGAGTCACAAAAATAGTACAAAAAGTATACACCTTTCACCCAGCCTCCCCCTATGTTAATATTTTACATACTCATAGAACCATTATCAAATCCAGGAAATTAACCTTGATACAGTACTATTTACTAAAGTACATTCAAATTTCACCTTCCCACTAATAATTTCCCAGATTTCAGTTTTCCCACTAATGTCCTTTTTCTGTACTAGGATCCTAGTTCGCATTTGGTTGTTAGACCTCCTTTGTCTCCTCCAGTCTGTGGCAGTTCCTCACTCTGTCTTTGTCTTTCATGACCTTGACACTTGCAGAGTACCAGTCCATTATTTTGCAGTTTGGGTTTGTCTGATGTTTTCTCATGACTAGATTGAGGTTCTGCATTATTGGGAAGGAGACCACAGAGGTGAGGTGTTTAATACATCTTATTACTGGTGATGTTAACCTTGGTCACCTGGCTACGGGGGTATCTTGCAGGATTCTCTGCTGTAACTTATTATTTTCCTTTTGTCATTACAGTTGAGTTTATCTATAGCAGTTTCCCGACTTCGGCACTATTGACATTTGGAGCTGGTTCGTTCTTTGTGGTGGGGCTGTCCTGTGCACTGTGGGATGTTTCGCAGCATCATTGGCCTCTACCCACTATAAGTCAGGAGCATCCCCCTCATTGTGACAACCAATAAATGTCTTCAGACATTTGCCAAATGTCATTTGGAGGGCAAAATTGCCCCTGATCGAGAGCTGCTAATCTATAGGATAAATACCTAAAAATGAATAAAAGGTCATTTTTGCACATAGGTGATTTGTGTAGTTTTATTCACTTATAACACAACATGAAACACAAAAAAGTGTACAAATCATAAGTGTACAGTTACATTCATTTTTCACAAACTGAACACACCAGCCTAACCAGCACATCAAGAAATAGAGCATTTCTGAAATCCCAGAAGTTCCCCTAAAGCCCACTTCCATTCACTCACCCCCAATAATAATCACTATCTTACATTCTGACCCCACAGATTAGATTTGCCTGTCTTTGATCTTTACATGAAATCAGGTGCATGCCTCAGTTGTTGATATATATTGCCAGATTTGTCCCCAAAGAGGCTTATCTTTTACACTCCCATAAACAACATATGAAAGTGCCGTTTCCCCGCCCCTTCACCCAGTCTTTCTGATCTTTGCCAATCTGAGCATTTAAGAAATGACCGCGATGCAGGTTGAATTGCATTTCTCTTATTAATGAGTTTGAGCATTTTTTCATATATTAAATATCCAGTTGTGTTCTCTTTTCTGTGAACTGTCTTCTTAAATCTTTTTTGTATTGGATTATTAATCTTCCTTTTAGTGATTTGTTGGAAATTTTATATGTTAAGGAAACTGGCCCTTTAGCTGAAACGTGAGTTGTAAATGTTCTTTTCTTCCCCAAGTTCTTTTGTTTTTTACTTTATCAGATTTTATGTCAAGCAGAAGTGTGTGTATGTGTGTGTGTGTGTAAATTGAAATATGTCAATCTCTTTTTAAGGCTTCTGGGTTTTGTGCCGTGTCCTAATACTCATAAACTATAAATAAATTTAATTCCCATGGTTTCTTCTAATACTTTTATGATTTCTTTTTCACATTTAAATCCTTACTACGGAAGTCATTTATTTTAGCATAAGATGTGAGGTAGGGATCCAACCTCACTTTGTTTCCAGATGGCTTTAGGTGGCTCGGTACCATTTATTGAATAATTCATTTTCCCCCATAAATGTGACATGCCACCTTTATAATACTAAATTTCTATATGTCTTATTTTTAAAGTGTATTTCTGGATTTTCCAGTCTGTTCCACGGATGTAATCATGTACCTCTTAATGTTTACATGACTGTAGCTTTATCAAATATTTCAATACACTAAACATATACTTTTTCACAATTTTACTGGCTATTATTTCTTGTTTGTTTTTCCTTATAGTCTGTAGAATCTGCTTGTTTAGTTCTAAATTATGTTGGTGTTTTAAATTCAATTACATTATTTTATGGATTAATGTAGGGAAAAATGTAACCTTTTATACTTTTGAGTCTTCTTACACAGTGTTGCCTTACATCCATTCAAGATGTCTTCCCTCCCCCGCTCAGGGGAATTTTAAAGTTTTCTTTATGTAGATCTTACAAGTTTCTTACTACATTTAGTGCTAAAGAATATTTTTGTTCTTATTTTAATGGGGTCTTTTATTATATCTTTGAAGTTGTAGTTTGTATTTATAAAGAGCTTTGATTACTGTATATTAATTTTATACCCAGCTCTCTTACTCTTTTTTAGTTGAGTCATTTGGATTTTCTAGTTATATAATTCCACATTACCCCCTAATTCTTTCTCACATAAAATAATAACAGTGGTGATAATGAACATCTTTTTCTTCTTCTTGACTATGATGAGAATGCTTCTGATATTTCCCCATGAGATAGATATTTTATCAAGTTAAGAAAGTATCCATTTGTTTATATTTTATTTTGTTAGAAGTTTTAATAAGAATCATGATTGAATTTTATTAAATATCTTTTCAGTATCTATGGAAAGGACTAGATGAGTTCTCTTTTTTGAGTTTTTAGTTTGGTGAATTATATTAGCAGATTTTCTAATATTGAACCATCTTTGAATTCTTAGAGTAAACCTTACTTGGTCATGATGGATTAGTACATTTACTAGTTAAATGTACTAGTAAATTTTATTTAGGATTTTTGCAACAATGTTCATAAATGAGTTTGAGTTTTTTCTTTTAAACCTGTGCTTGTCTTTTTTGGTGTGGTATCAATGTTATATTAATTAATATAAAGAATAGGTAAAACTTTCCCTTTCTTTTCATGCTCTTAAACAGTTTAAATGCATTGGTGTCATCTGTTCCTTAAAGCTTAAATAGAATCCCAATGTGAAAAAATACCTGTAAGAAACCATCTGAGCCAGAGGTTTTCAGGAAGCGTAGCTCATTGACAAGCTTCTCTGGGTCTTCTATGCTAATTAGTCTGTATGCATTTTTAGGCTTTTCTGTACAGTGGATTTATTAATTCATACACTCTTAGAAAATCATTTCACCTCAAGTTTATGTACATAGAATTGAGCTAAGTGATCACTGATCATTTTTAAAATTTTCTCTACATTTTGGTTATTTTTTTTTTTTTGTTATTCATGCTTTCTCCCCATTTTGTTGAATAGATTATCAAATGATTATCTGGTTCATTTTTTACCCCAGAGAGCCAACTCTTATATTTTTCTATGGTTTTTCTGTTTCCAAAATAATAAATTTCTCCTTTTCTCTTTATTAATTTATTGTTTTCTTATAGATTTATATGGTCCTTTTTCAGACATCTTGAAATGGACACTTATTTTCTTCCTTATTTATTAATATGAGTACTTGAGGTTGAATATTCCTTCAAGTGTTCCATTGTCATGATATCTAGTGTTTTTATCTTCATTATTTTATTCATAATCTGCAACTTTGGTTATGACTTTCTCTTTGACCCAAGAGTTGCTTAAAAGAGAGTTTTTAAAATTTCCAGATGGTTAGGTTATTTATTCTCTAGGTTTTAAAAAAAGTTAATTCCTAGTTTTATTTCATCATGCTACAGTTCTATTATCTAGATTTTATTTAGGTTAATTTTTATGAATATTACATTATCATTGAAGATGTATTTGTTTTCAGAGTATAGAGTTCTATCTGTTATATCCATCTTACTACATTATTTAGATCTTCTGTACCCTTACACATTTTTGTCCATCTTATTTGTCATGGACTGAGAGAGGTGAATTAAACTCTTTTAATTTCTTTTCTGTTGTTTGCCTTATATCTCAAGTAAGTTTTGCTTCATGAGATTTAATGCGATGCTATTTGGTGTGTAGATATTCATAACTGTAAGTCACCGTTGTGAACTGTATATTTTACAGTATAAGGAGTCCTTTGTCTTATTTCATGCTTTGGATTCTGGATTTCGTTTTGGCTGACATTAGAATTGTGATTCTCCTTTGCCTTTATTTTTGACTTTCTGAATCACATTATTTTAAGAATTTCTTGTTATATAGCATATAATTGAAATTTGGTTTATGATCTAATCTGAAAGATTCTTTGTTTCAGTAGACAAGCTTTGATCATTTACTGGTATGTCAGATATATCTGATTCTAGTTCTATCATCATATTTTATGTTATACTTTGTTTTTATTGCTTTTTTTCTTCTCACTATATTTTCTGGTTTTCCTTTTTTTTTTTTTTTTTTTTTTTTTTGGTATCTTATGTTTCTTTTTTAGAAGACTTGTGTTCTTGTTCCAGTGATTACTTGCTACCTATAACTTTATACATTTAATCTTTCTTATTTCTATTCTCTAGCTGCTTTAAAGATCTCTTATCTCTGGTATTTTGGAGTGTGTAAAAAATGTATCTGCATTATTTATTTATTGACGCTTAACAAATTATCATAAAACATAGTGGCTTAAAACAACACACGTTTATTATCTCTCAGGTTCTGTGGGGTCAGACATCTGGTCATGACTTGGCTGGTCTGCAGTCTCATCTGTAGGCTCAACTGGGGAAAGGTTTGCTTCCAAGCTCAGTTAGTGGTTGTTGGTAGCACTCAGTTCCTTGCAGGTTGTGGGACTGAGAGTCTCAAGTTTCTTGCTGGAAAGTTGATCAGAGGCTGCACTGACTTCCTTGTCACATGGTCCTTTTCAACATGGCAACTTGTTTTGTCAAAGCAGGCAAGCCAAGAAGGGAATAGAGTCTATGAGGAAGACAGAAATCACAGTCTTTTATAGCCTAATCGTGTATGTGGCAGCCTATCATCTTTCTGCATTCTGTGGGTTAAAAGCAAGTCAGTAGTTTCATCCCATGTTCAAGGGGTGGGTGTTACACAATGGTGTGTATAGCAGGAGACAGGGATCATTGAGGCCATATTAAAAGACTGCCTTCTATTACTAAGTGAGGAATCTTTTGATTTTACCTGGTATGTGTCCTGTAACAGCTATTTTCTTCTCAAATATTGCCTCTGTCCCAGTCTTTATAGTCTCTCCTTGGACTATGATTGGATGCATACATCAGTATCTCTCATTCTGTCTTACATATCTCTTAACCCATCTTTTTCTGTATTTCCCTGCCCCTTTTCTCTCCATGATGCATTCTGTGTAATTTCTTCAGATCTATTTTCTAGTCACCAATTCTCTCTCTCAGTGGTGTCAAAATCCACTGATTTTTTTTAATAATTACATATTTAATTTTTAAAAGTTCTCTCTAGTTTATTTTTCAAATTTGCTTGATCATATTCAGTAATATCTTGCTTGTTTTTCTCTGTGATCTCATCTTCTATTTCTCTAAACATTTTATAGATGTTGTATATTTTCTAGCTATAGTTCTTTGATCTGAACACCTTGGAAGTTTGTCTTTTTTGTTGTTTCTGCCAGCTGTCACTCATGTTTCCATTTTTGATTGTGAATTTACATTTTATTGCACATAACTATGGAATTCTGAGAGCCTGGATGGTGGTTGCTCTCCTTCAGGGAGAATTTATATTTGGATTGAACCAAAGCCAGGGGATGCTACCAATCCTTCTAGAACTGGTAAGCACCCTTCCAGATTCCCTGAGTGTCTCGGGTAAAGCTTGTGATCTTGCTGCCAGCCCAAGACTTATTCTCCCAGCTGCAGTGCCAAGATCAGCGCCAGCCCTCAGGGGAACTCACTCCTTGTATGTGCCCACCACAGTTTGGAATGTGTTTATATGTATGTATAAACATACATATAAACTGAGCTGTGTGTATATTTTGTATTTGCTTCTTGGAATATTTCCTTTACTTCTGCTGAGAGCAGCAATAAGAATAATGTTTTAGCTGTCGTAATGGAAGATCAGCCCTGCCTCTCACAGAGTATCTAGTCTGCCATTTGCTGGAAGCAAAAGGTGCCTCAGGCACACTTCTCTTTAGAGTTTCTGCTATGTTCTCACTCCGTGAGCATGATGAAATAAATGCATTTCCACCACCAAACCCCTCCTTTCCATTCCCTCCATCGCCCAATTTTTATTATTTTCTTAGTAAACACTTTACCTTTAAAAATTCTTATATCTCAGTTATTATATTTATCTTTTATGTTTTGCTCCTCCTCCAGCCAGAAAAGATCAAGCAATTGGTATATATAGACAATCTCCTACTGCTCCCATCATAGCCTGCCTGCTTTTCCAGCCTTTTCTTTTCTATATCGTTTCTGCCTCATCTGAGTTTATAGCATATGCATTCTGTTCTCTAACTTCAGTCCCCATATTGGTTTCAATCAATGCTTTGATCAGTGTTCACTTCTAGTCCTCTTTCTGTGGGTTTTCCATTCATTTCTTCATTGACTGAAGTATTTTCTCCAAAAAAGGATTCAACTCTCTGTATCTTCAAAAATTTTTTCTGTTACCTAAGTACTTGAGCAACAGTTTAGTTGATATAAACTTCTCTGGTCACATTTTCTTTCCTTGTGTCTTTCTAAGCATTGCTCTGTTGCCTTCTGGCAGTCAATGCTGCTGTTGAGAAATGTGCTTGTAGCTTGATCTTGTGCCTGGCTGCCTAAAATATTTTTTGCTTTATCTCTGAAATCCAGTAACTTTATCAGGACATGCCTCTCTGTGTTCATCATTCTTTGCCATTTTTCCTGGAACAAGGCTTTGCTTTTCACTTTGAGACTGGGATCTTTCATTTCAGGATAGGGTCTTGAGTTTATATTCAATACCTTTTCTGTTACATTACTTTAGTTCTCTTCTTTAGGAGTCCTGTGCTCCTGACCCTTAGTCTCTGCAAGCATCTACCTCCTCATTGGAAAAGTGGAAAAAATAGAGAAAGCCCCATCCTACCTGCCTCCCACTTATGCTTATGTCAGATCTCCTTTACATATCTTCCATATCTGTCATTTCCTCTTATCTTTTTGAATTATTTGTTCATTTCCATTGTGTTATATATGCTTTCTTGATCATCAACTCCAAGTACCTCCCTCTGTGTTCAGTGGTGTCTTTCTTCTCTTTCGCGCTGCTTTCAGTGTTGTCTTCATTGGTTATCTGGTTTTCTCTTACATTTCTTGACCAAGTCTGATAGTTTATATTTTATCTCCTTTGACTTGACCATCTTTTCCCTGAATTCTTGTGTATTTGCTTTTTGCAAATGCCAAAAAAAAAAGGGGCACAATTGCTGTGTTTTCAAAAAATTAATGGCCATATGATTGGACATTATTTTTAGCCATTCCATGACCGTATTATCTGGTGAGTATTCTTTGCCTGCTTTCTCCTTCCTGTTCCTTCTCCCTTTTTTATTGGTGCCATCTTAGTATGGATCCTGTGCTGATTCTTTTCTAATATTGTTCACCTCTGAGTTATTCCTGGACCAGCTATTTATAGGATGTTCATGTTGGAGAGATCCAGGGCTTTTTCCAGGCTGGCAGGAGTTCTCCTTATGAGAGGAGTGTGTGTGTGCGTGCGTGCGTGTGTGCATGTGGACACACGCACGGGCACGTGTGTGTATCCCAACCTACACAGAACAGCAGTTGCAAGACAGCTCACCACGCAGAGTCTTTCTTCTGCCCTGAGGTCTGACTTCTGACACATACGGTTTATGCTTGTAATTTCCTTGTGAAGCTCTGATTTCCCTCCTTCTGCTTTGTGACAGGTTGTGTTCAGAGAATCTTCTGTCATTTCTGAGTGTGCATTTCTTTCTTTTCTTCTAAATAAACAATACATAGTTTTATCAGAGTATAATGTGCATACAAAAAAAGTACACAAATCATAATTTTAGACTTTGATTAGTTTTTTTAAAGTGAACATACCTGTGGAACCAATGGATGGGTCTAGAACCAAGATATGAACCTTGATAAGTGAACTCCCAGCCCTGCGCTTCTGACCCAGCTCAGGGCCTTTGACCTGCACAAACATCTGCATCCTCACTGGAAAAGTGGGAAAAAAATAGAGAAAGCCCCATCCTACCTCCCTCCCATGGTTGTTATGAGCCTCAGGATAACAGATGTCAGAACACTTTGTCATTTGTAAAGCATCACACAAATGCCAGCTGTCCATCTAGTGTGGTCCACTCCACTTGTCCAGTAGTGAAAATTAATCACAGAAGGGCAATTGCTTGGCCTGGGCACACAGAGCAACGCTGGTGGCCGAGCTGGGGTCAGAGGCTGCAATTCTAAAGTCACCTTTTCTGCTCGTCCCCCTTTGTTTTTAAACTGAACAAAAGGCAACTGGTATCCTGACTCTCAGCACTGTAGTTTTCTCTTATGTTTTGAACTTCGTATAAGTGGAATCATATAGTATTCCATTGTTCTACTAGACGGTAATTTATCTGTTCTGTTGTTGATGGGCATTTGGGTTGTTTCCAACTTTGGGACTAATACAAATACTGTTGCTATGAACATTCTTGACAATGCTTTTGGTGAACATATACACACATTTCTGTTTGACACATACTAGGAGTGGAACTGCTGAGTATTAGAATGTGCATGTCTTCAGCTTTAGTAAATACTGCCAAAGAGTTTTCCAAGATTGTTGAGCCAAGTAATCTCATCGTTAGTTTGAGAGAGTTCTTATCACACTACATCCTTGCTGATACTTGGCGTTCTCCATCTCTTTCATTCTAGCCATTCTGGTGGGTGTGTAGAGGTATCTAATGGTGAGTTTGATTTGCCTGTCCCCAGTGACTAATGCACTGAGCCCCTGTTCATGTGTTTGTTGGCCATCCTATTTGTTTAGATATCCTCCTTTGTGAAGTGTCTATTCAAGTCTTTTGCCCATTTTTCTACTGGGTCATTTTCTTAATTGATCTGTAGGAGTTTTGTTTTTGTTTTTTTTCACTTACATTCTGGCTACAAATCCTTTGTTCTGTGCATTACAAATATCTCTCCCATGTATTGCAAATATCTTCTCTCATTTTGTTACAGTTGTCCTTTGATAAACAGAAGTTCTGCATTTGAATATTAGTGTAATTCATTAATTTTTTCCTTTATGGTTAGTACTTTTTGTGTTCTGTTCAAGAATCTTTGCCTGACCTCAGTCACCTTTTCTTTGATGATTAGAAAAGTTTTATGAGAAAGTGCTGTCTATAAAGTGCATAATAAACAGTTTATACCACGTTCTTCCTCACTCTCCTGATGGGGCACTTATGTCTCCTAATCCCAAGCACTTCTGCCCCATAAATTCACCTCCCGGGTCAGCCTTGCCTCATGAACACGTGTCCACTCACTGACACCACACTCTCAAAGAGCTCTTGGGTCAAAGTGCATGAAATCAAACATTTAATGAAGTGTTGTCAGCCTTTATGGGACCAGCTGGTGCTGTGCTCAGGGTTCTCATCTTTTTATCATTCCACTGAGAGGTGAACAATAATGGGAACATGGGGGTTTTTCTGAACCCAAATGCACAATATTCTCCTTTAATCATCAGCTTCTTTAAGGGCGCAGAGCAGCTCTGACATAACTTGAAAAATGAGAAAGAGTTCTGGGCTTTTCTTAGCTCTTTGTCAAAGCCCCTCCAGCTCTGCTTTCTTTCCTTTTTTCTCTTTTATTTTCGTCCCTTCAACTTCTAAACATTTTTTTTCTTTAGACAGCACAGTTGCACATCTATCCCGTGCAGATGTTTGAGATTACTTGGAACGCAGACCTCTGAACTGAGCAGGGCACACCCTTTGTGAGCCCACTGTGACTGCCCGGAGCTGTGCACAGGGACCCATGACCCTCACCCTGCCCGAAGTGCACCCGCAGGTCCCCAGCCATGCCCTGGAGGGTGATGTCTCCCCACTCTAACTCAGGCCTTTTCACCATGATTGAGTTTGGCATCCTGGCAGTACTGCATCTTTAAGAGAGCCTTAAGTACATCTGTTCTCAATTTTCAGACCACGAGGCGAGGATTTGGGTGCAAGTAGTTTATCTGGGAAGTGATCCCAGGAAGCACTGTGAGGGGGCAGAGAAGCGAGAACAGGGGGAGGAGAGGCAGGAAAGGTGCTCTGATGGGCAGGTGATGACGTGGGCACGGGGCCATCCCACCGGGACCCTCCAAGAGACTTATGGAACTTGCCTCAGAGCCATCCCACCCCGGGGGATGGGAGTATCCAGCCCCTATCCTTGTGGTTGAGGGTTGCTCCATGGCCAGAGAATGGCCTCCAGCAGGCAGACTCAGGAAGCAGCAGGCCATGTGTGAGGACGCTGTCTGCCCTGAGTCCTACAGGGAAGACTGAGGTAGATGGGGAGGACACTGGCCAGGTCTGCTTAAGTTGTTTTGATAAATTGTCTCTTTCTGAGCACTTTGTCCGTGTCCAAGTTTACAACTAATAGAAGTGGGACTCCATGTTTTTAAATACCTATTCTTGTTTTAGTAGAATTATTTTAATGGTGTATTTTTTAATGTTAAGAAATTCTCTAGGTGAAATACTATAAGAAATTACACACAGCTCAGCTGAGCTAGAAAACAGGTGACCACAGGGAGCATTGCAGGTTGCCTCTTTAACCCCATGGGGGGCCCTGAGCCCTTTATCACCCTTTATCACTCTCACTTCTGGGCCTGCATAACAGCTGCCCTCCGTAATGAGGCTCACTTGATGAGATTCTTTTCCTGTGTGCTCTGTGCGATCCATGAGTATCTGCCTTATACCTTCCCACATTAAATGGAAGGTGTCTGTATGTTAATGGCTCCCAGCCTGAGCCCTGCGTCAGACACCTCCTAGGCCCTCAGTAGTCAACGCTGGAACTGCCAAACTGAATCCCCACGAGACAAGCCCTCCTAGGAGGAAATGCACGGAATTTTGTTGAGCTAAATGAACCAGTTGAAATGATGCACTGATTTTTTTTTTTTTTTTGACATCCAGATTCATGACCTTCCCTCTTCCCCTCACGTTTCAAATTTCAAATCCAAAATGGTCATTGGGCCCCACCTTCTGACCCCAGCTGTGACCTGTGTGCGGTGTTCTCGGCAGTTATGTTCCTTCCCTTGTCAGCAGCATCTGATGTGCGCTGGACTGTGGTGCCTGGTGGAAGGAGATACGTCCTGCAAGACCAAGCTGGACCCTCCCCTGGACGGCACGGAGTGTGGGGCAGACAAGGTAACTCCCACCTCTCACTGCCCCCAGTGGGCAGCCCCACGTCTCTGGGGGCATTGGGCACCTCTCCTGAAAGGTGATCTCACTGTACTCAGGAGCCCCTGAGCATGCCCTGGGCCACCCCAGAAATGCCTATGGAGCCCACTCCGGGCACAGAGGGGGAGCTACATCACCTCTCTCCCTTTTTATTATGCAGGAATCATTTACTTAACATTTTTGTAAATTAACTCCTTTTGTCACATAAGTGAATTTACTTAAAAGGAAACCTTTTATATCAGTAGACTGTAAATGGAAAAACAAGATCACTTGCCATACACAAAGGCTATCATAAAATGAATTTAATGAGAACAGCATTATCCAAGCCAACCTGTGGCCTGATCTTCATTGACAGGAGAGATTGGTAAGTGTTAGGGAGGAGAGGTTCAGGGCCAGCAGCCACGGTCTGACACTTTCTTCATAGTCTTATTGTGGGGATTGAAAGAGATGCCATGATTAGGAGCCACGACGTCACCTCCCATCCCCCAGGGTATGTGCCGCACACACTGGGAAATTCTGTTTTAGAGGATTGGCTTTCTCGTATCCTCGGAAGGAGCTAAGATTCACCCACGTGGAGCCGACTGTATCATCTCCAAGCACCAAACTCAACTCTCAAGTTCAAAACCACAGAGCCAGGAAATGCTGCCTTCCAGAGAGAGACACACTCACATTAAGCAAAGTTTGCAGAAGCTCAGGTCTCTTCATGAGCCATGTAGATTAATTCTTTTTCTGGGAATTTAGAAAACCCCAGTGGAGCACATTCTAAGTGGAAGTTCAGAGCAACGTCCAAACCCCAGAGGGATGTAGGTGTCGGAGTAAGTAAGGAGCGTCGTTAGAGTTAGCAAACATGCACACCCTGAAATAGCTTACTTTTATGTAAGTTACAAAAATAGATTTTTGGTGGCATGGTGTTTGTTCACATAGAGGGAATTGCAGTTATGTGGTGAGTGAGCAGGTTTGCTTCACTCAAGCTGAGTGCCCTTGGGCCCACCACCTGCCCTCCTGTGTTTCAGTGGTGCCGCGCAGGGGAGTGCGTGAGCAAGACGCCCATCCCAGAGCACGTGGATGGAGACTGGAGTCCATGGGGTGCCTGGAGCATGTGCAGCCGGACGTGTGGGACAGGAGCCCGCTTCCGGCAAAGGAAATGTGACAACCCCCCGTAAGTCACCCTTGACCATGCATCTTTCAGGGTGCCTTGATCAGGGTTTCTGAACTGTAGCTCTCACTGCCTTATGCAAAGCGGGGGTCTGTCTCCTGCTGAGAATTTGAGCTTAAAGAAAATGAACTTGAACCGAAGGTCCAGGGGGCAGGGGTGCTGTGTATATCAAATGGCATCTCAGCTTAAACAGACCTTTCTGTGAACACGGATACAGTGAAGTCCTGTGGTGAGCTGCCTCCTCGTTCCTTGGGTGGGCCTTGGTAGAAAGATTTCCCGAGACAGCTGGATGACAGTTCCTTCTGGCCTGCTTCACAGGCTTCCTTAGTTGAGGGTCATTCCAGGGAAGCCTGTAGACCTTCAGGAAAGAGAGGCCGACCTTCAAATTGGCTGTTAGCTGATTTGGAAGTACTCTGGCTATTGATGAGTCACAAAGCATCTGTGGGTCCAGCTGTCTTATTCATCCAAATATTTCTCACCTGTCCTCTGAGAACTATTTAACAGAAAGTAGTTTTTTAGTTTTTTTCCTTTTAGGCTTCCTTTTATCAACTGTCATGACACCATGACCCTTCCTGTTCACCTTTGCGCATTTGCTCTGAAAAACTCAGGGCTAGGTTTTGTGTTCAATTATAATTCCTTCAGCACAGGCTATTTCTCTTCTTTTGAAATTTCCCCGTTTTAATATTAAAAATTTAATGGCCTGTTTTATGTCTTGTATGCCATCAACTGTGTCACATTAATTTTGAAAATGAGCAAGTTATAAATCGTGATTAAAAAGAAATACTTTATATCTGCAATTGTCTTGTTGATGAATAATCAGCAAATCCCTCTTGTGTTTAAAAATCCTGATGCCCAGGCTATATCCCAGACCAATTTAATCACCAACTCTGGGGTGGGACCCAGGAGTCAGAGGTTTCAGATCTCCCCAGGTCATTCCAATGGCCAGCCAAGGTAGAGAAGCTCTGGATTAAAGGAAAACTTAAGCTCACAGTTTAGTCCATCACAGGAACACCATTTTTTTCCAGTAGTGCTATAAGAATGGGTACCATGTATTTGTCTTATGAAAACTTTTCCGACTAGCACCCAGCAGAGTGCCTGATACATAGTAGGTAGGTATTTAATCTTTTAGGAATGACTTCTTAATTAAAAGCATAGATGGAGGATTCTCCAGAGAAACAGAACCAATCGGAGATATATATATATATATGATTGATTATAAGGAATTGGCTCATACAATTTTGGAGACTGAGAAATCCCACAGTCTGCTCTCTGCAAGCTGGAGACCCAGGAAAGCTGGTGATATAATTCAGTCCAAGTCTGAAGGCCTGAGAACCAGGGGAGCTGATGGTGTAAATCCCAGTCCAAGGGCAGGAGAAGATGAGAGATGTCCCAGCTCAGCTCAAACAGTGAAGCTGGGACAGGGTGGGGAGTGGGGGATTCGAGGGGAGGATGAATTCCTCCTTCTTCCTCCTTTTGTTCTATTCGGGCCCTCAGTGGATTGGATGGTGCCCACCCACATGGTGAGGGCAGTCTAGTTTACTGAGTCCACTGATTCAAATGCTAATCTCATCCAGAAACACACAGACACACCCAGAAAAAATGTATAATCTGGGCATCCTGTGGGCAGTCAAGTTGACACATAAAATTAACCGTCACAGGTGGTTAGGTTAGAAAACCTAGTTAGCTAAATGGTGAGAAATTAGTAGAGAGTGGTTTCAGCTTTTACATTGCTCAGTGATGAAATTAAAATACTTCCACCTCTGGCCCTGAGACGAGAGCTCTGGGTTTGGAATCTGGCCCTGAGGTTTGGGCCTCATTTGGTTGGTTATTGGTCATGTGACCTCAAGGAAGACCCTTCTCTTCTCTGGGCCTCAGTTTCCCCCATTAGAGGGTGCTGGCGTCTCCCCATGACTCTGCTGTCTCCATCCTAGCTGCTTTCTCCCCCGCCCACCCGTGGTTGCTCTGGGACATCACAGGGGCATTTTGTGATGGGAGGCTCCTAAAGACCCCATAGTTCAGAGAACCACGTTAACATACCCTCCCTGGCCTGCTGTGGGATTTCATGTGCTGGCCTCATCCCATCCCCCCAGGCCCAGCGGCCCTAAGGAGAGCCTGTTCTAAGTTGTAAAAATCTTCTTTCATTCCTCTACTTTATCAGGTGCCCCCTCGGTGGTGGTCATGAACTTTCTCTCTCCTTGCCCGTCTTCCTATGTCTTATCATTGAGGAATGGGGGAATTTGTAGGACTGCTGCACATAGGCAGCTGAGGAGTTTATGGGTCTCAGCATGCTGGATTGTTATGGGTACTGACACATCCCTGAGAGGGAAGTCTTCATGCCCAATCTCCATCATCCGACAATACTCCGTGGGGTGGGGCAATGGTAGAAGTACCAGAAAGAGAATGCCAGTGTTCTTGCTCTTTCCCACCCCTGTGCCCTTCTCAGTGATGCCTTTCCAACATGATGCCTTCAGTAAACCTTGACAGGGCCCTAACTCTGGCCCAAGGACTCTGCTAGGTGTAGGCTTATAATAAGCAAAAACAGATAAAATCCCTGCCCTCCCTCAAGGGGCATAGTCCTGCCGTCTGCCCTTGGTTTTCTCCAGGACGCCTCAAACCTGACTCTTCCTAAACTGTGATTTCTCCTCCCAGCCCCCCTCCCCCTCTCAGTAAATAGCACCACTCTCTGTTGCATTGCTCAAGTCCAAAGCCCCTGAGTCCATGTCCTCTTCTCCCCTTTCTTCCTCCTGCACGTCTGATCGTGAGAACAACAGTGAAGGCAGTGGGCCCCCACCATGTGCCAGGTTCCCTTCTGGGCATTTACACGTAGTTAAGTCATTTAATGCTGCCATACAGGAGAGGTATTCTTTTTATCCTCATTGTACAGATTAAAAACTGAATCATAGAGAGGTCAAGGTCACACAGCTAGGCAGTGGCGGCAGGTTTGGAACCCGGCAGCCAGGCTCCATTGTCCTCTCAGACCTTCGGCACTGGTTTCCCTGCCCCTCTTGTTCCCTCCCCACCCAAATCCATTCTCCCTGCAAAGCCCGAGAGATCCAATTAAGCATAAATCCAGTTATATCTCTTCCTGCTTTGGCCCTTTGGTCATTTCCTGTTGCACTTAGAATAAAATCCATACTCCTGACCATGGCCTCTGTGTTAGTTCCCAGTGGCTGCCATAATAAATTACCACAACTTGATGTCTTAAAACAACAGAAATTTATCTTCTCACGGTTCCGGAAACCGGAAGTCCGAAATCAAGGTGTTGGCAGGATTGATTTTTTCTCAAAACTCGAAAGGAGAATCCATTCCATGCCTCTCCCCTGGCTTCTGGTGACCGTGGCATCCTTTAGCATTCTTTGCCTTGTAGATTTATCACGCAAACCTCTGCCTCCGTCTTTACATGGTCCTCTTCTTAGTGAGTCTTCTCACTTTCTCTTTCCTTCTCAGGACACTTATCATTGAATTTAGGGCCCACCCTAATCCAGGATGGTCTCATCTCGTAATTAAGAGATCCTTTATTATATCTACCAAGACCCTTTTTCCAATTAAGGTCACATTCGCAGGTTCTGGGTGGGCTTATCTTTGTGGGGGAAGGGGCCACCATTCAACCTACTATAGCCTCGGAGCCTCCTTTCTGTTCCCAGAAACAATGCTCCAACCTCCAAGCCTTCCTCAGGCCTCCTTTCTCTCTCTCCAACTTGCCTTTTCCCTTCTTTGGGTCTCAAGGTAAATGTCTTCCCCTCAGAGAGGCCTCCTGCCCTGACCACCTTGCGTGAGGCCGGGTGCCTGCTTTACACTCTGTCTCAGCACCCTTTTTTAACGTTGCAGGTATTATAACAATTTGTAATTACTCTTATGTGTTTGCTTACTTGTTTTTACTTTGTCCTCCCCACTGGCCCTTTGAGCTCCATGAAGGCCGCCCCTGTTTGGGTACCATTCTACCTTCCATGCCTACAACAGAGCAGCCCTCCATAGCATGTGCTGCCTGCCTTCCTGCCTGGGTGCATGCTTGCTGAGAAAAAGCAATCTCTGTGCTCTTCCAGTGCCCCAAAACACACACCTAATATTGTTTTTTCCTCCTGAAACACAAAGGTTATTGTAAATTATTATGCCAAGAAAGTTGATCACCAAGTAGGCCCCTTCCTTTGTACCATCTCCCCTCACTGAGGCCCAAAGGCTGTGAATAGCCAGAGGATGGGCTCCAGGTCCCCTGCACGTGAGGCCCATCTTCGCCCCTGCCCACCCTGCCCCAGCGAGGTTGTAGCTCACAGCTAGGCGTGCTCAGCGCCCTCTCAAGAACAAGCTCCAGAACGTAACTCGGCCTTGTTCCTCCCAAGTGAGAGAAAAAATATGTTTTTGCTCCTATGATATTTACGCCTTGGTAGTCTGTCCAAGCTTTCACAATAACGGTGTAGCTCTATTTCCTGTTCTGAAGAGAAACGACAGACTTTTTCCCTTGTAGTTTTCTACAAGGTTTCTCACCTTCCTGGAGCCACCCAGGTGAATGGCAAGAGAAGGGCCAGCCTTGGCTGGGTGGTTTAGGAGCAGTCCTGGGGACTTCCCGGGGAGATGCAGGATGCAGACAGTGTTTTATGAAGTCCAGGCAGCGGCTGTCAGCCTGCTTTTGCAGAATGGCCTGATGTGGTGATTGTTACAAAGCACAGCTGATCGAGGCCCTGGAGCCAAGCTCTGACCAAAACAGCGTCCTCTCCCCGGCTCACTCCTTAAATCACCAGGCTCTCTGTCTTGAGATTTCCCAAGGATGTCCAAATCACACTGCTACGTACATTCTTGGACTTGGAATGCTCCCACCACCCTCTCCCCACCCCCTTTGCTTTATATTCCTGGCCCATGTCCCGCCTTCTGCAGCTGGTTTATTCACTGTCCAAAAATACTGGCAAGAGAGTCCCCCCTTTTTTTTCTCGTCTTGGTCTTTAGAGCTATTGGAATTTTTATTTCTTGCCGGCTGACATCAAGGCCTTGGGGACCATTCCTGTTTTTAGTCCAGCTTCCTAGGCTGGTCCTTTCCTGCTATAATTTGTGTCACTGTCGGTGGGAGTTTTCACCAAAATACTGCAAGGCAGAAAGTTCACCTGTAATTCGAATTGTGGTGCCCCATCAGGGTGCTTGTGTTTGGGAGAGGACCGGGAGTAGGGTGGGGAGAAAAGGCTCAGATGTTCTTGTGTGAAAAGCCAGGTCTGTCAGAGCATGAGAAGGACGGGAAGGCGAGGGGAGCATAGAACCGGGAGGGCATCTGGGTCAACACACAGAGTCACCCCATGTGCTTCGCAAGGAAAAGCAGGTAGCTTCCTAAGACCTGATGGGAGGATGGGGGGAGTGAAGTTACAGGCCTGTAATTCCTTTTTCTTCTATAGTGAAACCTCCATCTGTGTGCTTTCAATATGCCAGTGACGTGGTTTTCACTTGGATGGTTTTTAAAAATCCAGGTCTTCTACACTTGAGCCTAAGTTTGGATACCTTTCAGAAGAGGCCTGAAAACTGGGACATCTGCTGTCCTGAGGGGTGTAGGGTTAGCAGCCCTACACCACTTCTGAAATCCTGAGGCCTTGCCCTGCTGCTGGCTCATTGCAGCTCCTGGTGCTTGGGCAGGAGGCAGAACTGCCGGCTCCCCGCTGAGCTCGCTGTGTCTCTGGATGGTGAGCAGATCTGAACCACTGTTGTGGCTTCATCTTCCAATCTGTTTTCATTGAATAGAGCAGAGCAAAAAAATAAAAAGTGCCACTCAGCTAGCATCTTTCTCTTCCTCCCACCTCGATTCTGCATATCCATCCGCTTCCAAGGAAAGGGACAGATCTGCTGCTGTGTGATCCTGTTCATCTCAGCGAACCTTTGCTGCTTCCCTGCTCTGCCCTGGGGTCTGCCCATGGCACTTCGCACCCCGCCCTGGCCGCAGGCAGTTTTGCCCTGCAAGAGATGGGGAGGAGCTCAACTTTTTCTCCACACATCCAGTTTCTCACCAAAGCCTCTCTACCTTATTCTTTTCCTTATTTTTTAAACATCTTTATTAAGGTAGAACATACAGAAAAGTGCATCTGTCCTACAGTGTGGCTTGAGCTCAGTACTGCTCATCACAGTAGAGCACGTGTGTTAAGCACGCATGCAGGTGCCTGTTGGGGCAGCAGGCGGGAGTTGCTGGCTCCTAGTGTGCATGTGTGTGACCGAATGAGGACGTGGTCTAGCAGAGCGGCCGTACCATCTCCACTGCCCTGAACAGCAGTGAGCTTCCACTTGCTTCCCCAGCCTCACCAACGCTCGCTGTTGTCAGTCTTTTCCGATTGGGCCATTCTGGTGGGTGGGTAGTGGTATCTTGCTGAGGTTTTTATTTGCATTTCCTTCATAAGTAATGAGGCTGAGCATCTGTTTGTCTCTGTATTTGCCATCCTTTCTTGTGAAGTGCCTGTTCAAGTCATTTGGTTTTGTATCTAAACTCCTACTTTATTCGTGTTTAGAAAGTCCTAACAGAGTACAAATAAAAAG
Source organism: Diceros bicornis minor (assembly GCF_020826845.1). Taxonomy (NCBI): domain Eukaryota; kingdom Metazoa; phylum Chordata; class Mammalia; order Perissodactyla; family Rhinocerotidae; genus Diceros; species Diceros bicornis. The sequence goes on from NC_080744.1 coordinate 81,445,824, forward strand.
TGAGGATTGATATTGGGGAAGCATCTTGAAAAATCCATCACACCCAAATGTATCAGTGGGTCAGGCTGCCCTTTCAAGCCACACATAGCTGATGGGCACCCCCTTCCCAGCTGCTCCTGCTACTCTTGTGGGTCATACTTCTTATTTCTGCCTCTGACTTACCCACTGAGCAGTTATTTAGCTTACTGGAGCTTCAGTTTCCTCATCTGAAGGATGCAGTCAGGAACCCCTTCTGATTCTTTGTGCAGACTTAATGAAGCAATGGTTCTAAAGAGCAGGCAGAGTATAAGCCTTCTGGGCATATTAGCCCTTGACCGCTGTTTATGTGAAAGTGCCCCTGTCCTTACAGCTTCTCACCAGTGTCCTCAGGTGACCATACCTCATTTCAGGATGAGATTTCACCTTGCTGACACCTCCCCTTTCATTTCTATGAGTCCTCGTGGGTCCTTGGAGCCTGTCCCGTGGAGCCTGGCAGACCTGTCAGTGCCTTCCAGCCCACGTGGGAAGGGCTGAGTGAAAGACGCAGACCTACTTCTAGCTCTCAGAAATGGACAACTCTATTCTATAACCCTTTGGTTTAACTATGTCAAGCCTGGTTTCTGTTGTTTTAGTCTTCCTCGACATGTTTTTATTTACAGTGCATGGCTCAGAGGAACTTCCCACAATGAGCACTCCAGCCCTCTGCTCCTCAGACTTTGGGAGGGTGATCTCTCCTGGCTGTTCCACCAGCTCAGCATCTCCAGAAGGCCTCCGTGTCCGTACAACTCAAGCTTGAGCCACTCATCTGGCCTGAGTTCCTTAGTAAAGTTGATCCCCTTCAGGTTCTCCTACAGAATCTCTGTTAGTAAGCCATTTGTGGACCTCCCCATTAGATACACCTTCCCCCACAAAGATTCTCCTCTGTCTTCTTTATAGCATGGGTAGAGGGCCTCTCTCTGTTGTCTCAGCACCAGTGTATATCTAGGAGGCCCTCTCTGGTGTCACAGTAACTATCAGAGCTGCTGTATTACAGACACAGTCATGAAAAATGAGTGGGCTGAGTGCAGGTCCTACCATGGACCAACATATGACACTGGGATGATTTGGATAGCAAATCACACCGCTCGTGGATTCCTTCTCCCGTTTTCCCATGTTGTTCAAAATAGTGACCCAAAAGAAAACTGAAAAAAATCAACTCTTTCTCTTTCTGTTTTTGAACAGGGATAGTTGAATGTAAAAAATCATTAGCTATAACAGGTGACTGGAGTAATGGGGAATTAGCTGCTAAGAGGTAAAGAGAACTCTAAAGAACACAGGAAGAGCAGATATAGGAATCAGCCACTGTCTTAGGTCTGAGGTAGAGCAACCAAAGAAGGGACAAATATGGACAAGGGTGTGCTCCTCACACACACACCCGGGGCTGAAATTCCTTGGGCTTTGTTGGAGAGGGTGCAACCAGGGCCTGCTGAATGAGGGAGAAGTTTGAAGAGGTGCTGTGCTGGTGGAACTGTATGGAGAGTCACACTTAGGGATGTCAAGGAAAGCTATCCAACTGCATCGGAGACCAGGTCGGGAATTTTCCCAAAGTATTGGTGTCCTTAGAAGCTGCCATCTGAGAGGGATGCTGCTTACAAGGAGGTGGCGTGTGTCACAGGCACCACAAGAGGCTGCTGAGAGAAATCACATACCAGAACCAGAGAGAAAAGCCTGTTCCTCATCTAGTGTCTCTCTAGTACCTTGTACTGACAAAGCTTAGCATCATGCCTGCTTGACTGGAGACCTTTAATTCTTCATACGGCTTCAAGTTGCCGTCTAGTGTCCTTTCATTTGAACTTGAAGGACTCCCTTTAGCATTTCTTGTAGGGCAGGTTTGGTAGTAAAAAACTTCTCCAACTTTTGCTTATCTGGGAATGTCCTAATTCTTCCCTCATTTTTGAATGACAGTTTTGCTGGATATAGGATTCTGAGTAGATAGATTTTTTTTCTTTGAGAATTTTGAATGTATCAACGAATTACCTTCTGGCCTCCAAGGTTTCTGATGACAAATAGGCTCATAATTTATTGAGGATCTCTTGTATGTGATGTGTTGCTTCTCTCTTGCTGCTTTCAAGATTCTCTCTTTGTCTTTTGACAGTTTAATTATAATGTCTCTCAATGAATTTATCCTACTTGGACTTTGTTGAGCTACTTGGATTTGTAGATTCATGTCTTTCTTCAAATTTGGGAAATTTTCATTCATTATTTCTTCAAATAATCTCTCTGCTCCTTTCTCTCTTCTCCTTTTGAGACTCTCATAATTCAGATGTTGGTCCTCTTAGTGGTTTCCCATAGATCCCCTCTGTTCACTTTTCTTCATTCCTTTTTTTTTTTCCCCACTCCCCAGACTCAGTCATTTCAGTTGTCCCATATTTGGATTTGCTGATTCTTTCTTCTGCCTGCTCAAATCTGCTTTTGAGCCCACCTGGTGAGTTTTTCATTTCCGTTACTGTACTTTTCAACTCCAGAATTTATTTTTGTTTCCTTTTTATAATTTCTATCTCTTTATTGATATTCTCATTTATTTCATGCATCATTTTCCTGTCTTTGTCTATGTCTTCCTTTAGCACTTTGAGCATCTTTTAAGACAGTTGTTCTGAAGTCTTTGTCTAGTAAGCCCAACATTTGGGCTTCCTTGGGCACAGTTTCTGTCGGTGTATTTTGTTCCTTTGAATGGGCCATAGTTTCCTGTTTCTTTGTATGCCTTGTGACTTTTTTTTTGTTGTTGAAAACTGGACATTTGAATCCTATGTACAGTTGCTTTTGAATGACTTAATCCTTAAATATCTGGCTCCCAAAAGGGGAAAAAAAGGGAAAAAAATGTATTACTCATTGAAATTCCCAGGAAGCAACTTAAGCTGGTAGGGGTTGCAACAAGTGGCCAGGCTCTGTGCCTGCACCTCAGAAATTAAAAGCAGCACTGAGCAATGAGAACCCAGAACCCAGCAGCACTGAGCAATTAGAACCCAGAACCCCAACCCCATGGGGCTAGGATGTGGAGGACAGATAGCCCCTACCACACTAAAGATTGAAACTGACCAAAATTTAACCACAAGTTATCAGCCAAGCTTTCTCCTGGAAGCTGCAAGCTTTCAAGTAAACTCCAGAGTTTCAAAATAGTTACTTTTAATAGGCTTTGCCAATACATTTGTTGTCTAGGTGGAGAGGTGGATTCCTGGTGCTTCCTTCCTCCACTATCTTCTCTGATACCCCTCTCTCTTTTGGTCATTTTAAGATAAATTCTGATAATATAGTTCAATTCAGTCTAAATTCTGTTTATTAGAGATCAGCCTGTGCAAGGTTCTCTGCTGGAGGCTTCAGAAGAATAGGAGGAAGACAGGAACCCAGCTCACCATTTCACAAGGTTGATGATAAGCAGCATAGCAGAGACGAAGCAGAGTCAGGAGAGACTCCAGGTAGGAAAAGAAAATAGGCTGCAGGGTGGAGGTGGCCTAACGGATGGGCAGAGAGTTAGGGGTGGGAGATAGGGAAGATGGGGCAGTGAGCTAGGAATACTTGCCTATAGGAGAAGGTTGGACAGAGAGAAGAAATAGAATAAGAAAAGTTCAGGGGGAAGCATCCTGAGGCACATGTAGTATCCACGGGCTGCCCTCTGCCAGGCCTACTTTCTGCTGGATCCAGGAGTTCTCTTCTATCATGTCTAATCTCCTCTCCACCCACCTCCTGTGAGGCATAAAGATAGTTGGTATATAAGGGTCAGTCAGATGGAGATAGATGCAATGGAAGCTCAAATAAAGCTTGATGACAATGCAGGAGGTTAATTACATGACCTGCACAAATCTCAGTCCACACCCTAAGGTTTGTAGGAAACATAGCTTCCTTTGTTTTTCTAGAAACCAACCTAATTTGTATTTTTGAACTCCATTCTAGTCCGTGTTGGATTCCTAATCACTTCAGGAGTTTCTGCCCCATTTTCCCTGAGTCTGCATCTAAGTTCAGTGAGGATGCATCTGGTCCTTGAGACGTCTGGTGTATTTGTCTCCTAGAGCTGCCATAACAAACTACCTCTAACTGGTTATTGGCATAAACAACAGAAATTTATTCTCTCCCAGTTCTGGAGGCTAGAAGTCTGAGATCAAGGTGTTGGAAGGGTTGGTTCCTTCTGGGGGCTATGAGGGAGAACTGGTTCCATGCCTCTCCTCTAACTTCTGGTGGTTGGCTGGCAATCTTTGGCATTTTATAGAATGTAGAAGTATCACCCCGCTCTCTGTCTTCATCTTAACATGGCGTTCTCCCTGTGTGTGTCTGTCTCCAGATTTCCTCTTTTTATAACAACACTAGTCGTGTTGGATTAGGGGCTCATCGTGCTCCAGTACGACCTCATCTTAGCGAATTACATCTGCAGTGAACCTATTTCCAAATAAGGTCACGTTCTGCAGCACTGAGATTAGGGCTTCAGCATGTGAATTTTAGAAAGAACACAATTCAACACATAGCTTCTCACCATGCAGCATCTTCTGCCTCACCCCTTCTCTGGTCCCAGCTTTCGTAACTCGCCTGCTGCAGAGAAGGTGTCCCTCCTGCTGGTCCACATGGCTCTTCAGGGTCAACCCCTCTCTGCTCCTTCCATACCATGTTTTGTGGAACAGGAATCCATTCATCTGTCCACACTTGGCACTTGGGCCCAGGGCTCTTGGGGAGGCTGTCTGAGGCTTCATTTACCTAAATATGCCATGCAATCATTTCTCTGAGGTTCAGCTGCCTCCCTGGTGCTCTGGGCAGGAAAAAGAACAAAAGGTCCCTCTGTTCTCAGATCCCATAAAACCTGTAAACCAATAAAACCCATAGAGAGGTTTTGCTATTTCCTAACTTGGAGATCAAAACTCAGGGCCCCTCTCTGGGGCCACGAGTGTATATAATCTCTCAAGACTGCCTCCACTCCCAGGTGAAGGAGGTGTCTAGTGTGTATTTGGTGGACAGAGAGGTGCAAGAGGAACTTTTCCTCCTACTCCAGATGTTTTCTCCAACACATTTATGTAGACCAGGAGCTAGCAAACCAAATCTGGCCCACCACTCACTTGGTTTTATAAATAAAATTTTATTGGCACACAGCCATACCCCTTTGTTTATACATTGTCTCTGGCTGCTTTTGTGCTAATTGGCAGAGTTGAGTAGTTGCAACAGAAACTGCATGGCCAACAAAGCCAAAAATATTCACTGTCTGGCCCCTTGCAGAAAGTTCGTGGACCCCTGGTGTAGACTTTTGTGACACAAAAGCCTAAAGACTTCTACCACCTTCTGCTGTCTCATCTCTCACCTAAGGTGATGATGCAGGATGGCTTCACTGTCTGAACGTGAGAAATGGCAAAGGGAGAAAAAGAAGTACTTAAAATGAAATGGTTAATGTGTCAAAAATGTCATCCTGGCAACAGGCGTGTACAATTTGTGAAAATTCATTGAGCAGGATAGTTGTGATTTGTGTTCTTATCTCTTATATGCTGAATTTCAATAAAAAGTGCAGGGGGAAATAATCTCACTCCATATTGATAATCTTGGCATCATGGAGACGAAGGAACCATTGTGGTTGCCCAGGTCAGAGTCCTACAAGAACACCCCGAGGCACCCTTCAGCCAGCCAGGCCAGTGTCCTGCTACTCCTCCTCGATGCCCCTCATACACGTGGACTTGGCCAGAGAACACAGCTGGGTCTCCAGAACTGCTTAAAACCCCAGCCTAAGCACAGAGCATCTAGAACCCAAGACAGTGTCATTGACCATGTGTGCTCTCACGCTTGCCCAGATAAAGGTTGCAGAGCCGGTGTCTGACTGGTCTTTATCCAAAGCCCATGAACAAGTGAATTAATCATTCTGATTCTTTTCATCATAAAGTAAATTAGAGCTCTTTATGTACACATCTTGAAACTTAGCGACCTCCAGAGTGTACCTAGGAGCCATTTAAAGCTCTTCATTTTATAGAAGACCAGAAAAAAAACCCACACACACCAAAAATTCCCCTTGGGGTTTTCTATGGTACTCATGGCCAAGTTTTAAGTTCAGATGGAAGACACAATTTGTGGGTCTTGTTGAGCTGATACTCACTGTATTCTATTTCCAGATGACCTTGATTTACAGTTCTTGGATATGTGTTCCTGACGGCTCACTTAAACATGCCGTCAGCATGGGGCTGGGATTGCTGAGATATGGTGTGTAAGAGCAAATGGGGGTTGCTTTGGAAACCTTGCCTGGCCCCTCCCCCTCCTGGCAAGAGAGGCAAAAACTGAGCACCCCTGCTATTTCCACAGCACCGTCTGGTTAATGCGGACCATTCTGTTCCTTCTAGCCCTGGGCCTGGAGGCACGCACTGCCTGGGCGCCAGCGTGGAGCATGCGGTCTGCGAAAACCTGCCCTGCCCCAAGGGCCTGCCCAGCTTCCGGGACCAGCAGTGCCAGACACATGACCGGCTGAGCAGCAAGAAGAAGGGCCTACTGACAGCAGTGGTGGTTGATGGTAAAGGCATATGGAGCATTCTTTCACAGTGGCCTCCTCCCCTCCTCCCCAAGAACGTAAACACCTCCTAAGAAAACCCACAGGGCACCTCCACCCCTGCAGTCCACCCAACAGGATGCCCCAGTCCTCCTGCCCAAGTCAGCCAAGGACCCACTTCTTGAGCAGTGGGGTTGAACTTGGATGACCCAGCTCTGTGAGATTTCCAAAAAGCAGCTGTGAGGCAGGCAGCAGACCAGATTCCTCCTGCACCCCCATTTGTAGCAAGGCAGGTGTGCTGGCAGCCTGCCTTCTAATGCCACGTGCTCAGGGGTCCAGGGCCAACTTTGAGGAGAACGAGGCTCTGCAGGAACAGGACAGTGGGTTTGTGTGTCGCTTTCCAATGTTGATGCTTTATTGCATTTTTTTCCTTGGTTCATTTTCGGTTGGCTTTTACTCCTTGACTGCAGTGTTTGGGAAAAAGTTTTGAGGACAGTTTATAATTTGGTGAAAATGATAATAAGCACAGGTCACATTTTCTTTCCAAGAGCTTTCTCCCAAATCAAGAGACTGCCCATTGGGCCATTACAAGCATTTTCAGTGGCTGATAAAATTATAAGTGGTGTATCATGTCTGTAGGATTTGTGATGTCTGTTTATCGTTGATAAGGAACCCCTAGGGCCTACTTCAGGGGTTTTTACACTTAAAATTCTGTTCATCTTCAGAAACAAAACTGTGTTATAATGATGACAATATAGTCCCATTTATCGAGCATACCATGTGCCAGGCATAAGTTAGCTCTCCATACATCATCTTATTTAATATGCAAAACAAGCCATGCAGAAGATGAGAGGTTACAGGTTACGTGACATGTCTAAGCTCCTGCAGCTGATGAAAAGCAGGAAGGGAGCTGACCCCAGTTCCAGAGGAACTGACTCAGAAAATAATCAGCTATCATCTGGCTTCCAATACTCAAGTAAGACAGAAAGCATGATTTGAGTGCCGAGTGAGGGAGCTTTAATAAGAACTAAAGCACTGGGCCTGATTTTTACACCACCTCTAAAGTCTTTTGCAGGAGAATGAGTTTCCTATGCCAGGTCTTGGATTTCTTCCCTGTGATCTGCAGAACCTCTGAAATCTACATTCTGCAGTCTGCTTTTACAAGCTTAAGTGTGCATAGCTGTGTGGGGGTAGGCCCAGGCATCACAGGGAGTAATGGCCTCAGACCCGCAGCTTTTAACCCAACAACCTGACCCATCAGCTTTGAACTGACTTGTAAAGTGACGCGGGATGTTCTAAATCATTGCAGATAATACCAACCCACTCAGGTGTGGGCTTATTTTAAAGCATTGGGGCGTTCCCCAGACATTTTCCTTTTGTAAAAAGAATACCACCTTTGGGACCTGTGTGATTGTAGCTGTACTGTCACCTCACCAGCAGACTTCAAAAGACGTGCAGCCTTCACACCCTCAGCTTTCCCTGCTAACAAAAGAGAGAGGAGACCCCCCCCCCCAAAAGGAAGACGTGCAGCTGGAGGCAGGGCTCACACACGACCCTTACCGCTCTCTGCAGGGACATTCATCTGACGCTGGAGGCTTCCAGATGTCTCGGGCACACTCAGACCCCTAATCAAGAGGGAGATAGCACCAGCAGGAGCTGCCGTGTTTCCAGCGCAGTGGCCAGTTCAGATGAGATGCAGCCTCATTTCCAGACCTGCAGCCACCCCAGACTGCTAGATAAAGACGCTTTAGGTCCTCTGTCTGTCGTCTCCTCTCCCACTTCTCTGGAGCAAGAAGAGGTCAGGTCTAGGACAGACTCGCCCCTTCTCATTACCACTCAACTATGTGCACGGAGTTGTTATTCTTTCCTTGGTCTCCTGCTTCAGTTTTCAGTTCTCCTGCCTCATTTATTCAATACAGAAATCCCACTTAAATATCTGTTTTTCCACAGATTTCTCCAAGTCCAGATTAAACTTCTATTTTACTTCTAACCACTTTTGGATCGCTGAGCTCCTCGGTTCCCTTATCATCACAGTGGCTGAGACTGATGTCTGCCCAGATCCCCCCTCCAGGAAGCCTCACAGTGCAGCTATTTGGGGAAGCTCATTGGGTCCAGAATGTGTTTCCACCCACTTGCTTTTTGTTTCTTTCTGCCAAAGCCATAAATAATTGTAGCCAGAGTGCCACTGCCTTTGATCTGAAAAGTGCAGCCCTGTTTGATAAGGACAGTTAACAGGCAGCAAGCATTTTTGCCTTTGAAGGAGAGACCCCAAGCTCAGGGCATTGCAAGGGTAGCTTGACACATCCTCGTCTGGGGTGGAATTGTCGTGACTTCTTGAGTATTTGGTTTCATTTCCCTCTCAAATATAAACAGAAGCCAGCATTTTTTAAAGGAGCATTTCACAGGGATAAAAACAAAATAATAAACGGCCAATTCAGAGGGCAGGGGGAGAATACAGATTATAAGCGTTCCTCTCAAAACTCAGCTTATAAAAGGCACAATTCTAGCTCAGCCGTGATAGGAACGATTCCTGTGGTTGGGCTCCGGGCTCTTCTGAAGCCCATTATGACTGCCCTATTCATAGCATTGCTATCGCTGCGGAATTCTTTGGCGAGTGACGCACAGTTCAAGAAAGGGGAAGCTATATTTTTTCTTTTTTCTCTTATTGGAAAAAAAGGAATTCTTGCAGAGGTAGATTTTCCAAAGGAGGACTCAGGACCACAAATCCATACCACCTCCAAAAGAAGACAAAGACTCGCCTTAGAAAATATTTCTAAGTGGAAAAGCCTTTAGACAGAAACCCATTGAGATGGCCCATTGCCAAACCCACCCCATTTCTGCCTTCCCCGTAGAATCTCATTTAAGTAGAAACCGTCAAGAGTTCAGTCCTCCCTGCCCAGGCCAGCAGGCCATGTGCCCACTGAAGTGTCAGAGGGCTTGGCAAAGACCGTGTCTGGACATGGAAATGCATTCCCAGCTCCTCCCCGGCATGGCAGAACTCCATCCCGGTCTGAGCCTCCCGGGGACAGAGGGTATGATGGTTAGAGTTCTCTGACTCCAGCTTGGCCAAGCCGGCTGGAGTTGCTTAATGAAAAAAAGAGAAGTTGTTGCAAAGATACAGGGTGTCTCACAGGTCCCAAGAGCCAGATTGAAGGTCTGAGGCCATGGTCTCTGAAGATGTCAGGACCTTCTCTCCATGTCCACCACAGCTTGTGTTTGTGGGTCATTCCTTCCTGCCCCTACTGCAGACTGGCTTTCTCACAACTTCTCCACATGCAGGCTGATGGGCAGCCCTCAGCACCTTTCATGTAAGTCCTCATCCCTTATCCAAATCCTTTGGGGCCAGATGTGGTACAGAGTTCAGAGCATTTTAGGTGTTAAAGAAGTAACAACAGTGCATCAACCATATATTACTTAGTGAGGTCCAGGGAAGCACCCCACAGTCACACACATGGACATCTCTACCAGGTAACCCGTGAACAGTCTCTAAGTGGGGTGCTGAACACTACCAGCGGCCTCGTGTCAGTCAAGGCTGGTTTTGCTGCTAGATGTGTTTGTACAAGTGTGAGAAAATGCTTGCAGGTTTTCAGAGCTTTTTGGATTTCTGAATTGTAGATGCAAGAGTGTAGGCTTCTTTGGGATTCACAAATCATAAACAGATACAACCTCTCTGTATCTGAATTTCAGTGCTAATTTCCCAGGAGAGAGACTGATTGGTCCAGCTACAGTCAGGTGGCCATTGCTGGTCCAATCAACTGAAGCCTGGCTGTGAGGTCATGGTGGGCTGCTTTGAGGACAGGGGACTGGGCAGCCTCTTCAGCATGTGTTCCCCACAGAGGGCCTGGCAGGGTTTGGTGATGGCCTCAAAATTAATGATGTCTCCACCTTAGTAAGACCTTGTAACCACTGGGAGAGAAAAAACGGCAAGAGCTCCAAGAACCACAAGTGTCTTCACCATGGAGTGCCAGGGGGAATCCTCCAGGCCTCTACCAAGCAGATGTGATCGTGTGGTTCTCAAGCCCCTGAACCTGTCTCCTCCGCCCTGTCTGTGGCTTTCCCATCCAAGTGTCAGTCCTGACAACAGGTGAGCCAGTGAGGAGTTGGGACCCACCCCATTGGGTCTCAGTCCAGTCTCAATCAGAATTTCATCTCCGCACACATCAGCCATGCAAGAGGGATGCTCCAAGCTTTTCTTTGGAGTGTGTGGTTGTATAACTTGTAAGAAGATTTGATCTCCTTCTATACCACTAAGGATGTGAGAGTGTTGACAATGTGCCCAGAGCTGAATCCCAGCACCTCGTGTTATTTATCAGGAGGTTAATTGCCCACCCAAGGCAGCATGAAGGGGAATATTCAGAGAATTTTGAGGCGCTCTGAGCCTCCTCAAGTTTTATAAAGGTTATCCTGAGTCCCTCTGAGAGATAGTACTGTACCTTCCTAGAGGTGGGGGGTGCCCTGAATTCTGAGCAGAGTCCTCAGAAAAGGAGATGGACAAAAGGAAGGAGCTCCAGCTGAGCAGAGGAAGGAAATGTTACCTCTGGACCCTGTTCTAGAGCCTCGGTGTCCCCAGACTGCCCAGGCCGTAACAGACAGTGTCTGCAGGTGGGTGAGGCGAGTGCAGGTGGAGTTGAGTGTACCTTCTTGCTTGAGGTCATGGCCAGGATCCCTCCATCTGAGCTTGGTCCACCCTGCTTTGGAGAGTCTCCACTTCCCTGATGTTCACACCAAAGAGCCCAGATAAACAATCTTCATCCCTTCCAGGTCTGGTTTTTCTAACTTAACCTCAAAAGAGCCTCTACTTTTGTACCCAAATTCCATTTCCATTTCTGCTCAAATCAGAGTGTACACTCTGAAGCCAGAAACATCCATGAAACTAGTGGTTTGTTTTCAGTAACACTGTTTTTCCCCTTGGTATTTTTGGCCCCCAGACTGGAAAGATAGTGGAAAGTAAAGCCAGAATGGAGTGAAGAGGCTGGGGTCTGGCCCTGCCAGCCGAGGGACTCTGGGCAGCCATGCACTTTCTCTGAGCCTCATGTGTTCATCTGTAAGACGGACTGATGACAGCACCCACCTGAAATGCATAGACACTTTAGCATGCTGCCTGACACATAGTAGATAATAAATGTTATTTGTGATTTTATCGTCATCACCACCATCATCATTATTACTGCTATTGAACGAATCACCTCAAAGCTCAGTTACTCCAAGTTGAGGCAGCACTTCACTTTAAAGGTAATTAAAATCCATAGTTTCCAAACTGCTTGGCCAAGGGATCATTTCTTACAGTGAAACATTAGAGGAAGCCCAGTTTGTGGAGAAGATACACCCATCCATTCAGACTGGGGGCTGTGGTGCTGTGTCTATCCCAGTGGCTCCCCAAGATGCTCACAGGAAACCTCAGGCTCCCAAAGGGCACCTCAAAAATTTTGTCACATGAGCCTCCCAGGACCTGATCTTAATTTACATTTCAGTTTCCCATAGTTCTCCTTCCACTGGCCACCTCTTTGGGTCATTCCATCTAAATGGAGGGACAACTCCCAGCCTGCCAGCTGGGGAAATAGGTCACTCCTCCAAGTTTATGCCCTGTCCTCTGACAACTCAGATAAGACCCATCTCATGGGGCTTTTCACAGTCTGCTTCATCTGGGGTTTGCTGTGTACTTGTCCATGAGATCACCAGGGCCTTGAAAAACATGGATTACATATCTTTCTTTCCCCAGCAGTGCCCAAAGAGTGCCTTGTGTGAGGGAGGGGCTCAATCCATGTTTGTTGAATGAGTGAATGTTGAAGCATTGTTACTTTGCTTACCTGGGAAGCTACTCTTCATAGCAGTTGTTTTTCTCCCACAACTAACTGGAACAGTCAAGTTGAACATTTCCACTATACACCTGTAGCTTCTTTCTAGTTTCTAAGACAAGAATTCTCACTGGGCATGTTGATCAGCAGAGCTCCAGGATAGAGGAGCTAGGGAAAGCTGCTGAACACAGTGACGGTTTAGTGAATGTCGTCCAATCATGAAAACCCCAGAGCCTGGGTGAGATAGCACATCTGCTTTGACAAGAACTCTCTAGCTGCGATTCCAAGGTCTTCTGAGGCCAAGTCAGCTCCAGAAGCCTTTCTCTACCCCTGCTATTGCTCACCTGAAACCACCAGAAGGACCCACTGGGGAAGGCTTGTGGTGAAGACAAAGGGCCTGGCAGAGGCAGCACAAAGGTGTTGGTGTTTCTCTCTCTGGAGGTTCCTTTGCAAAATAATCACATAAACATCACTAGAACTAGATGACTGAAAGAGAGAAAAGAGTGCATTCTTCTTTTTCAGTTACACACAGAAAAACAAAATCCATTCATTTATTCCAAAAGAAGCTTGAAGCTTTCCCATTAAGATCAAGAATAAGGCAAGTAAGTCCCCTTTCATCACTCCTTTTCAATATCACACTGGAGGTCCTAGCTAATGCAACAAGACAAGAAAAGGAAATAGAAGGTATACAGATCGAGAAGGAAGCAGTAAAACTATCTTCGTTGGCAGATGACATGATCATCTATATGGAAAATCTGAAAGAATCGACAAAAAAACGCTCCTGGAACTAGTAAGTGATTATAGCAAGGTTGCAGGATATAATGTAAATTTACAAAAGTCAGTCACTTTCCTTTATACCAGCAAGGAGCAAGTGAAGTTTGAAATTAAAAACATAATACCGTTTACATTAGCACCTCAAGAAATGAAATACGTATAAACCTAACAAAATGTGTACAAGATCTATGTGAGGAAAACTGTTAAACTCTGATGAATGAAATAAAAGAATTAATAGGAAGCTGTTCCATGTTCATGGATAGGAAGAATCAATATTGTCAAGATATCACTTCTTCCCAACTTGATCTGTAGATTCGGTGCAGTCCAATCAAAATCTCAGCAAGTTATTTTGGGGATATTGACAAACTGATTCTAAAGTTTATATGGAAAGATGAAAATATTTACCAAGACCTTCTGTGAGCCAGGCCTGGCCTGGGGACAAGAGATGAAAGCTCAGTCTGTTGTCCTCCAGAGGCTCCCAGTCCCATCAGTTCTTCAACCTAAAAGTAATTAGAATCCATCCTTTTTAAACTCCTTTGGCAATGGGACCCATCTTATAGGAAATCCTCTTGTATATGGGAGTTGGTCAAACAATTATAAGACAATAAGATAATGGCTTTAATAGAGGTGTGTGCAAAGTGCAGATAGAGATTCCAAGTCAGAGATGGCATGAATAGACAGAGTTCTGGATTGAAAGCTTCTAGGGTAATAGGAATCTTCCAGAAAGCTAAGTGCAGGAAGGGATTTCCAGGCAGAAGGAACCGCCTAGGCAAAGGCATGAGAGTTGGCATGTTCTGGGAGCTCACTTGGTTCCAAGAGCAGCAGAAACCAGAATTTCTATCCTGCCTGGTGACATGGCTCTTATAGATTGTCCTAGAGGCCCCTGTGTTCTGTACCTTACTCCTGCTCAATTTCTTCCAGGGCCTTCTTGCCACATATGTCAGCCCTGCAGTTTTTATCTAGCAGCTGGGGGAGCACTAAAGCTTTTAGTAAAAGCCTCTGGTTTGGAGACACCCATGGGATCCGCTCCCTTCCCCCTAGGCATTCTTGTTCACTTTCTCTGCTCTCCCACCCCCATGACAGGAGCAGGCCCCAGGCTCACCCTTGATACATATTCAGCTTACTTAGAGCGTAGCACACAGCAAAATGTTTGTTCAGCCTGGTGTTTTTAATGCCTTAAGAAAAAGGGGATACTGTGTCTTTGCAAAGGATAAAAAGAACAAGGTGAAGAAAAGCCCATAGAGCTCTCACTGTGTGTCATTCGCCTGAGTCTGAGAGTCTTTCTCTATTTGCTGTGTCGAGTGTTCCAAGAGGCGGGTAAGCGTCTCTGAGGAACGGGTGCCAGGTTCCTGTGACCTTTACGCCATTCCAACCCTGGTCCCTTGGGCTGGCCCATCACCCACGTGTACCTGTGCCCTCCATGGCCCACACACCCCTTCCCATGTCAACATCCACCCCTCTTTCCCTCCTCAGATAAGCCATGTGAGCTCTACTGCTCGCCCCTTGGGAAGGAGTCCCCACTGCTGGTGGCCGACAGGGTCCTGGATGGCACGCCCTGCGGGCCCTACGAGACTGACCTCTGCGTGCATGGCAGGTGCCAGGTGACGTGTTTTCCTTGTGTCTTTGGCGGGGCTTTGGAGGGGAGGCTCCCTCTCCCCAGAGGGGTTTGGGGTGGGGCAGTGGCCTGGGGGAGTGGATTTTCTCAAGAAGGCACCATGGGTGGTGCTGCCTCCTGCAGCCAGGCACCCCTCCCTCCCTCAGCAGTGACTGAGCATGAAGCCCACCTGCAGGTCAGCTGGGAGTTGAGGTGGCTGAAAGAAGAGTGGCAACATAATAATCTCAAAAGTCTTAAAGTAACTTGAGACGTCATGACCAAGGGAAGAGCAGGTGGAATGCTAAGGTGAGACTGGAAGATGTATATGAACATATGGTTTTTGGGCAAGCTGTGCTCTGTTTAGCTGCAAAAGATATAGCAGAACTAAGCAGAGATTCCTTCATGGGTAGTACGCGGAGAGGTAAATATGCCTGGCTTTTGGGGACCACTCCACCCACTGGAATATAATCCCCAAATGCATCCCGATGTTGAATGTCTGATTCATTGGAATGATGATAAATGTCATTTAAGAAGACAAAAAGAAAAAGGAGGGAGGGAGGATGGAAGCTCACCTTCCACCCGCATTATATATGCCTGAGCTGGGAGCCCTCCTGTAGCTGGGCCCTCTCAAGGGAGCACTTCCCCGCCTGGCATAACAGAGATGACTCTGCCCCAGTTTGCCGTCAGCATGGGCATCCTCCCGATGTGGTGCAGCAGCCCGGCTTGGGTTAGGGGTTAAGAGGCCGCGTATTTCCAGTGCCTAGAGGGGCATGGCTCAGGTGACGCCACCCTCAATTATGCCACATGTGCCATATTTCCTGATGACCCTGTTCTGTCTGAGCCTGTCCTGAGAGAGCCCCAGGGAGCCCTCCCCATCAGCCACGGACGCATGCTCTCGTCATTGTTGCGGCCAAGCTCCCTCAGCTGTGTTCCCAGCAGGTTTGCCCACCAAGAGCTAGAGGTGGCGGCAGCTCCCAGCGCCCTGAGCAGGTAGATGGGTATCAGGATTGCCATGCATTTGACATAGAAAGGAAAACCAGGTCTTTCCTCTGACTTTTACTTTTCCTTGTTTGGCCTCCGTTGACTAGCACCTCTGTAGGAGTGAACAGAATCCATTCACCAGGGTCTACTGAGGGGCCCTCTTATTTACTAGGAAAAGAGAAACCGCTTTCCAGGAGTTGTGTGGCTCTTGATGCTTCAGGGTCCCTGCAACTTTTGAAGTTGACACCCATCTCTAATGCACAGTTTCAGGAAATATTAAAAAGATCTGGGGCTGGCCCGGTGGCACAAGCAGTTAGGTGCGTGCGCTCCGCTACGGTGGCCCAGGGTTTGCCGGTTCGGATTCCAGGCACGCACTGATGCACTGCTTGTCAAGCCTTGCTGTGACAGCGTCCCATATAAAGTGGAGGAAGATGGGCATGGGTGTTAGCCCAGGGCCAGTCTTCCTCAGCAAAAAAAGAGGAGGATTGGCAGGTGTTAGCTCAGGACCGATCTTCCTCACAGAAAATAAAGGGAGCCTGCCCTGTGGCGTAGTGGTTAAGTGCGCGCGCTCTGCTGTTGACGGCCCAGGTTCGGATCCCGGGCGCACACCGCGGCACCACTTGTCAGGCCATGCTGTGGCGGTGTCCCATATAAAGTGGAGGAAGATGGGCACAGATGTTAGCCTGGGGCCAGTCTTCCTTAGCAAAAAGAGGAGGATTGGCATGGATGTTAGCTCAGGGCTGATCTTCCTCACAAAAAAAAGAAAAAACGTTTGAAAAATTGTAAATTCCAGGGGTCACGGGGAGAGAAACTGTCGTCCCTTCCTCAGTTGGACCAGAAACCTGCCTCCAAACCTGGGGCCCCGCTCACCCCAGAAGGGCGGTGGATCTTTGTTCTCTCTGCTTCCCAATGCCTGGCTGAGGGCATAGGTGGCAAGGTTTTGGCGAGTGAAGGAAAGATGGACTAAAAAGGAGAAAGGCAGGAAGACACAGACACAAAGACAACTTCTGAGATAATCCCCGTGGCCACCCATTTCAACCCTAGTGGATTTTTTTCCCTGTGAAGTCCAGGCTAGTCCCAAATTGGGATCTTTCAGGGAAAAGCTTGACAATATCCAGACTCCTCTGGCCCTGCCTGGCTTTGTTATCACATATGGATATGTGTGGGTGATAGACGCTTGGTGCCCGAGAGTCTTGGCAAGGAAGGCATCCTCCCAGGAAAGGGGCAGTGATGGCTGGCAGAACTGGGCCCTCAGGGCTGCCGCTTGTAGCAAAGAATGTGCAGAGCCACAGTGTGAACAAAGGTCTTATCATTATTACTGAAATGAGGAATTGCTGACGGTTCTCTGTAAACCTGCTAGCAAGCCAAGTGCGGGATTTGTTTTCTTCCTAAATTATATACTTGCACGGGCCATCCTGCAGCCTAGTGAGGTACATTCCTTTAGTAACAATTTCCCACATAAAACGACTTGTACCCTTTAGAGCAGCACCAGCTGGGCCACCTCCAGCCTCTTGCCAACATTTTCTGCAGTGTTCTTACCAATGTGGAGGCATTTCTAAGAATCCTGAAATGTTCTGGCCAGTGGGCTCCACATTAAGGGGCCAGACCTGATTTCAGCTCTAAGTGATCAGGGCCATGGGCCCCTTCCATGACCTTGGTTCTAATTGCAGCCTTTCAATTAGGGAATCTTCCCTGTACCATGACAGCAAAACTTTCAGTCCTTTAATTAGTACAACAAGGGCGAGATGCCACTCGAGGTGTTTTAATAGTCTTAAGTCTGTGGGCATCGGGGCACCATTGAACTGGAGCCTGACCTGCACTTGGGTGTGATAGGAATGACATGGGGCACGTGCCTTCCCATTCCCAGATGCTATCCCGTCACCACAGAACCTTCCAATTCTGTTGGTCTGTCTCAAATGCCTCTACCACCGTCATCATCATTGCATCTACTGGCCTCTGCACTGAGCCTGACACTAACCAAGCACAACCCCTCGAGGCAGGAGCACTAGAGCACAGAGGTGCAGACAACGGCGCTTTTCACAACGCTCCATGGTGAGTGGGTGGGCTCCTTCTCCTCAGGAGCCTCACCCTGCCAATGAGGAATCCCCAACCTGCCAGTTTTTGGATGCACCATATCCTGTGAATGGATGCACCCCAGTGACGCCGCTGCCTCCAGGCAGCCCACCAGTCCTAGCAGAAGGCCCACCATCCTGGTAGGTGGTGGCAGCACCTACCTATAAGCACCTCACAGGATGAAAACCCTGAGAAACAACTCACTTTCTGAAAGAAGTTAAAAATACTATCTGCAATTTTTCTAACAGTACTCTTTCTTCAGAGAAACTATAGAGGTTAACGTTAGCTTGTTTTTAAGTCAATTCTCACAAAACCAAATTAGTAAAGTCATAGTTAATGAAGTTTTATAATAAAAATTGGGCATACTTAAATAAGGTTATAAGAAGTCAAATACAAATACAGTATTTATGCCTAGTACAGGAATTGCCAAAATGAAATGTTCTGGATTCCTGTGGTACTTGTGAATGAGTAAGGCAAGGAAAATTGGTGAAAAAGAAGAATAGTAATAGTAATAAAAAAAATCTCAAAGGTTTAGTAAGCAGAGGATCTGTACTTATTCATTGATATAATTATCTCATTATAATCGATAAAAGGTAGAAATCATCCACATTTTATGTAAGACAGCACTTATAGACATATTGCCATGGTTCACTTACTAGCTTTTCCCTCTGTTCACTTCAGCTATAAATTTTGCTATTTTGGGGTAGCAGAAAGAGTTCTGGGAAATTTTAAGAAACATAGTGACTAGTGGGTAGGGAATGGAGGGGATGAAAGGCTCCAAAATGGCATTTTGAGTAGATTCCACTAAGCTCCAAATAGCAGGCTGATTCAAACCATAACATGCAACATGGAAATACCATTTTATTCTGTTTTTATGGGGACTGAGTTAATTTTCATTTCAGTGAGTCACAAATTACTCAACATGCTGAAATGAACCTTAATGCTTATAAAAGTGGGAGCAGGTTGGGGGAAGAAACACAAACATTGTCTATTTTTCAGCAAGTCCCTATATATCAGGAGTCCCATCATTAATGATTCCTACTGTTGGCCTCCAGAAGCAAAGGAATCAAGTTAATACGCCTCTAATGTGCAACTTGCCTTGGAGCTACTGACCTTCAGTGGGTGAGTCAAACTGATGGACAGATCTGAACACACCTGAGACCAGATAGGCTTGGGTTTTCTTTAAGGCTTTATCAACTTATGTACACTTGTAGCCAACGTACTCCAATTGGGGTCACCGTGTCTTGGGACCCTAACTTGTGTACATATCTCAGGCTTGATGAACATGAGAATGAAACACTGTCAGGGCCTGTAAGCTTCTTCAGAGGAGAGAGTGTGTCCGATTCTCTGTGTCCCCTGGGAGCTGGCCCAGAGGAGAGCCTTTGATTGCATATTGAAAACAAAAAACAATGAGCGGATGCATGGGTGGATGCATCACCTGCTCCTAGGACTTCAGTGATTCTGGAATCTGGAGCCCATTTCAACAGACCGCTTTCATTGTCCAGAATTTACTGGCCTCCCATTTTGTGTACAAAGATCTGTTAGGCAAGTAGAATTGCTGGTGGAATTAAGGGAATTATAAGAGACTCTGGCCTCAGAGTCCCCCTGTGTAAAGAAGGGGTAACAAGCTTTCAGGAAGATGCACCAGGCGTTTCTGCTTGGGGCTGTATATCAACAGCACCCTCCTGGTTGCTGCTCTTCCCTACATCCTGACCCTGTAGCTGACATCTCTGAAGTGTGTGACTGTTGGTGCCAAACCCTTATTGATAGCAGCGCCTGAAACTCAGAAGTCATTCCATGCACCCCTTTTATCTGATTAACCTCCTGTAGCAACTTCCAGATTAAGCCAGCAGACTGAACCACATTTCGCTCCTCTTCCATCGCAGGACTCCACTAAAGCGATGGTAAAGGCAGTATAGCACAAACCAGCACAGTGAAGAGAAGCAGAGGCCACCCATTGACAGAAGAAAGACGCTACCTCTTTCTGGAGGATGGAAGTGTCATTGAAGGAACAAAGCAGCAGAAGCCAGAACTGGAACAAATGGAGAGTTGCAACCGAAAGCAGAATGCTTGAAGGAGTCTAGGACTTAGGGATGGAG
This sequence comes from Diceros bicornis minor, assembly GCF_020826845.1. Taxonomy (NCBI): domain Eukaryota; kingdom Metazoa; phylum Chordata; class Mammalia; order Perissodactyla; family Rhinocerotidae; genus Diceros; species Diceros bicornis. Next base: position 81,465,597 of record NC_080744.1, read on the forward strand.
GGTGGGAGTGAGGAGTTGGCTGAAAATAATGAAAAAAGTCAAAGGCTCATACAACATGGCTGACCATGCGTCTGAAAGACCCAGAAAAACAAACAGAAAAACTGACCCTGGCAGAAAATTGGGCTAGTTATAGAATTCTGTATACAGCCACTTAGTATTACTTGATGCACTTGGTGCCTAAAATAATGCCAAACAGAGTAGGCAGAGCACACAAACCTGTCCCAGCCCCTGGATGTCTTGAAGAATTAACTTAAAGGGTGATCCTGCATGCATATCTGTCTGCACCTGACCTGAGAAGCCCACTGGAACAGACAGTGACCTGCTGCATGTGGGGGGCTTCTTGATGATATTATGGGACAGCCCACCTGTGTATGAGCCTCTGAACACTGGCTCTCTGTGCATCTCCCACCAAGAGGAATAGAGGGAAGGATGTGGTCCTGTCTACTTTCTCCCCTCTCCTCCTTTTTTGGAGGGAGCAGGGATTCTGTGAAAGAAAAAGGGGTAGAGGATAATTACCTATCTGTTCAAACAAGGTGATGGTTGTCCCCCAACCCCTTAGAAGGAAGATGGCTTGCTCTGTTTGCAGTCTCCATCCATCTTGACAGCACCCACCCCTCACCAGGGCCCAAGCAGTGAGCCTGGGTTTCCTGAACCAGAGGAGAGGTAATTTTTACAACAACACTGTGGCCTTGAGGTTAATATTCTCATTTTTAGAATGGAGAAACTGAAGCTCATATCTAAATCTGTAATCATCCTCAGGACATGCGTCGTGACCACAACCTTGAGCATAAAATTTGTGGAAGAGAAGCTGACTGCCCACCTGCTGGGGTAACTTAGCCCTAATCCCGCAGCCACTTAGCTACAATTTAAAGTCTTTTTTGTTCTTAGAGGTGAAATTTTATCAAAAGAAACTAGTTTTTACAATTAAAACAAAACGCTGGGAGGGAAAGAGGAGAAAATGGCAAAGCAGTTTCCCCTTGCATCCAGCCTTTGAGAATTGAACACATAAGATCATGTGAATCCTGCCAGGAAGGCTGTCGAAGGATCCAGATCTGGGGCCATGTTTCCTGGGTAGAGAGCTGTAAAAGTGTGGTCTGTGAGGCTCTCAGTTTAAGGCATTTTGGGTCTTGTAACTAGACATTTTGTCATGATGGAGCTTCCTATAGATCATTTACTCGACCTGAGCACCATTGTAGGGCATCTGCTTCCTGAGAGTATAGGGGAGCCAGCCACTGTTGCCTTTAGAGCTCTGCTGGGCACCCCCGTATCCCCCCAGGATATCTCAGCCCAGAACTGCTTCTGCTCAGGGGTAACAGACAATGGAGGCAACAGGAATCACCTCCCCAGTGGGAGGTCCATGCATGGGGCCTTTCCAGGGGGGGCCTCGGGCAGGCATCGTCCCCCTCGGCACACAGAGGGCTCGGGATATGACACCAGTGGCCGTCTCCATGAAGGTCCCTCTCTGAGCTCCAAACCTAGCCCAGTGATCTCCCAACATGCCCTGGGCCCACAGCGTCACCTGGGAACTCATTGGAAATGCAAATTCTTGGGCCCCACCCCAGTCTTCCAGGTGATTCTGGTGCACTGGAGTTTGAGAACTGCTGCCACAGGTGATCTTGTGCCCCTGAGCCCAGGAGATCTCTTGTCTTCCCTGGAGATTGGCCACCACCAGGGAGTTGTTCCCTTTTGGGAATGCAGAGCTCGCAGAGCAAGAATTGTCTGAAAGAGCGTACCATCTTGGTAGACTGATTTCAGCCCTCGAGACTAGTCACCCCAGCCAAAAAATAAGCAGATGGCTCACATTTTGGAAAGGTTCACCCAGCACCTCAAATCCAGATCTAAGCCGTGCTCTTCAGATGCTGTACTGAGCCTCCTGAGAGAAACAGATGATGCAAGGATGGGCCGCCCTGGACTTGCCTGTAAATAACCAGGATTTTCTCGGAAAGGAGGCAAGGCTAAATCCTTGCAGGCCAAGCGTGCTCAAGTGTCATCAAGCAGCAGCACGCTCTACAGTCCCATGGACATCAGGGCCTCAGTGGACTCCCAACTGACTTGGACTTTGTCCCTGAAAAAAGGGAAATCAACTCCAAACGTTGCATCTACTTAAACTTGGGATCTGTGAGGGCTAAACCAGTGCTGGTTGGGGCCTTGCTGCTGAGAAAACGTGTACATATTCTTTATGTTGTGTTGTAGGAGCAATGGCAAGAATCACAGTGAAGGGCGAAAGTTGCCTCCTGACCTGCCTCTGTCCAAGGCAACAGAATCTGCTGCTGGGGACCCACCAACCCCGAGCACACCTGGCGCTGGTCTGGTTATGCAGGGGCTCACTTAAGCCATTGCCTTTCCTGGTTCTCACTTTTCTCTTTCCCATCAAGATCCTTCTTTCAAGAGACTCTGTGGAGGGAAAGCAGTTTGCTCACCTAGGAATGTGTGTGCTTTCCTTCCTGAGGGCCCTCCCTCCCAGTAAGTCCCTTGGCCTGCCCCTTCCTGAAGCACCTTCCACACCTGTCCTTATTGCTTCCAGGTGAATTCCTGGTCTGGCAGATTTCAAACACAAACTCTACCTCCTAGCCTTGATCTCCTAGCCAGACAACAGGTGACCTTCTGAAATTCTAGTATGAATTCTCCCCTGACGTCTACTTTCCTCAAAGGTAGCATTTCTGGTGTTCTTTTAGCTTCTCTATTCTGAATGTTGCCACTTTTTCGCAAACCGAGCATGCTTTTGGAAGAGGCCTTACCCTCGCCAGAAGGCCTCCCAGTTACCCAATCCTTGGCTGAGTCCAATCAAAGGAGATGGTTAGCCAGCCCAGGGCTGGGAGGCAGGAGGTGAGGGCCTGCTCCCAGCCCTGCTAGACACTGTGTGGCCTCAGATTTGTCAGGCGCCATCACTGGAGCTGGAGGAAGCTGTCTGGACCAGGTGGGATATTAACTTAGAGCATTTAGAAACTGTTTAATCCGGAGACCCTAACTGAGGTACCAGACAGAGAGCAGGTGGTCAAGCAGAGACTGTCTATTGCTGAGTGAGAGTGTGGTGAAAAAGTAATAGGAAGCCAATATAGGAAGAGTCTAGAGCTGAGAGTACCTGAGAGATGGGGAAGCCACGTGGGGATAGGTCAGGGTGATATGAAAGAGGCCAGGGTGTGGGGGCCAGCTCTACGGGTGTTGGCCCTGTGACTGCACCAGAAACAGGCTGGAGACCATGACACTGGAGCTCTGGAACACAAAGGAGCGCATGAAGATTGGCAGCACACACGTGGCCCCACAGATCGGGTCCCAGCACATGTGCTGAGCATGCTGGTTGAGCAAAATTTAGGATCTTACCTGCCTTAGCCCCTATAATTTTACATCGAGCAACTTTATAGTGGTCAGCCAGCAGTCCAGATCATGAATCTAGGCAGCTCCTCAACATGCTCCAAGTCCAAGGTACGCTGTGGCAGCCAGTCTACCTCCGGCTCACTCTCAGGTGGTCTGCCCAGGCAGGGGGTTACAGTCGATGCCAGTCACTATCTGGGTCTCCATGTGTCAGCTGAATCTCCCCAGCTCCTTTAAGTCCACTCACCTCCATTCACTCCTCACGTGGCCTCCGGATGCTAAACCCCCCAATCTTGCCCTTTCCTGTTTTTATACTAACTTTGAACACTTTTGAGCTTCTTTTATCCAGATGCTGCCCTTTTCAGTTTTCATAATGGTTATTTTTGGACTAACTTTGCTCAGCCCTAGTATATATTCAAGTCTTCATTGAAATATATTCAGTTATACTATCATTTTTGGACACACAATAGTAATTTCCCATTTATTCTTTCCCAAAGAAATAAAAGGATCCAAGGGTGAGACTTTGAGACTGTTGAATATGAAGAACACTCATTTACTTTTTCTATAGCATACCATAGTGCCTGTCCTGGGTGTGGTCCTGCCCAACAGCATCAGTGTCACCTGGGCACTTGTTAGAAATGCGAATTCTCAGGCCCACCCAGACCTGCTGGATCAGAAACTCCGGGGAGGAGATCCAGTGCTCTGTGTTTTGACAGGCCTCCTGGTGAGGCGGATGCACATGCACACTGAAGAGCCACTGCCATCATGAAGCGGAGGATTCAGGTTAAGCTGGTGAGCAGTGGGGGAGAGCATTCGCCTCCGGGAAGTCTGCTGTGCGGCCAGCTCTGCTCCACGCCCTGCCCTTGTCGGAGTGGGCTGTAAGGAGGAAATCATCTTGCTAGCACCCATCCAGGCGTCACAGGAGAGAGCAAAACCAGCTTGGTGTGGGTTATCTGGCTGTAGAATCCTTTACACTCAAAGTACCAATACCTGATGCAGGGTATAGGGTAGTGAAAAAAACCCAGTTTTTGTTCTTGAAGTATTCACCTTGGGGGTAAAAAAATTTAGAGGGCCATTTCAGCAATTCTAGTAAATAGTTAAACACACAGTGTTTACTATAAAATAAACTTGGATATGTTATTTTGTAGAATATAAAATTTTGTGCATTTTTTTTTTAAAGGAAAAACAGGAGTTCACAAGCTTTTCTCAGTTTTCATGAACTGACTTGGGCTGTGCTGCCCAGAGCCACCAGGGGCAGTGCTTCCCCCCGCTGCCCTCAGACATGCTTTGTGGAAGAGGTTTGAGAGATGGGGCCTCTTCTTGGGCTAGGTCTCCCTAACTGAGAAATGGGGGGCTCATTCCCAGCCATGCCTGGATGAGCTCTGGGCTTCTCAACCTCAGCAGAGAAGTCAGTGTGGTTTCTGCTGTATCTTCTAAGACTGTTGGCCATTCTAGCCAAGATACGGGTGACCCGTGCAGCTCCGAGGGGAACATGAATCATGTGAAGTGTGGCCACCTGGGAGGTGTGTGGAAGCCAGCTTCACTCCCCATCCGTGGCCTCTGCCTCAGGCAGCTCTAGAAGGGGCTGGGCTTCAGGCCTCAGGGTGACTTCTGTGGACACTTCGTGGGTCCACTCCTCCATAATAAATACTAAAAAATACATTTGATGAGTGTGTGGGTATAAAGACAAATATAATACAAGCTGGATTCTATTTATTTTTTCTCTTCCGATTTTAAAATAAATTAAAATATTTTCTTGGGCCTCTGAAAGTATTGTGGGCCCCAGGCACCATGCCTGCTGGGCCTAATGGAAAAGTTGGCCCTACAGGTTATCGTCTTCAAAAATCACTCTGAGTCTTAAACACAGAATAACCCACCCCTCTGGTTGTTTAGAAAATCGGCTGCGATGGCATCATCGGGTCTGCGGCCAAAGAAGACCGGTGCGGGGTCTGCAGCGGGGACGGCAAGACCTGCCGCGTGGTGAAGGGCGACTTCAGCCACTCCCGGGGGACAGGTGAGTAAGAGACCCAAAGGAGGGGTGAACTTGGCCACGCCCAGGGAACGGGTGAGTGTGAGGCCCAAGGGGTTGCTGCAGCTACAGGACAACCTGTGTATGTTGTGTATTTTATTTCCTTTGACCATAGGCCAATGACTGCATGCCATCCCTGCATTTCATATTTAAGAGCTAATTGGTAATACATAGATGACCTGGCACTTCAGTTTTATGATTTCTGAAAGGCAAAGAAACACATTTTAGCCAGAATGTCTTTAGGTTCCTAGAAGTGAATAGTTTGCCTGTGGTGCTCAGTGGCACACCCCGAGGTTCATGAATCATGCGGTAGCTAACCTGCCTGCCATCTCCCCTTGCAGCTTCGTGTCAGCTCATCTTCTGATGTACATACAGAGAAGGCAGCAAAGACAGTTTGCCAGATCATTTTTACCTGTAGGTGGAAGAGGTTCTCTCTGTTGCTGAGTTTTCTGTCAGTAAAAGTAGGGTAGCATTTACCCACATCCCTAAAACATGTGTGAAGCCGTGTGTTCCGGGAAGTCTGAGATGCCTCTGCTGACTGTGACTGCAGACTAACTGAGTCCCCTGTTTCCCAAATGGACACCTCCCCCAACACCATGCTTAGAGAGGTTCCTCAAAGTTCAACTGATGGCCTTCTTAATCTTCCTGCTTGAACTGTCTTCACAGCTGTAGGCCGCTTTGCCCAGAGGTGGGAGATGGTTTCTGATCTCCTGTCCTCAGGGACGCCAGCTTATGATGTCCAGGGAAGTATCTAGGTTGATACTAAATGAGGGCAGCATGAGGCAGCCAAGTCATCTGGAGGGTGAGCTCTTCTGGAAGCCTTAGTGTCCACTCCTCAGCGTCACCAAGAGCGATGTCAGCAAGATAAATTGTTGGGTGGACTGAGCTGAAAAGCTTATGTTCTAATTTCCACAGTTGTTTTGGAAAGAAACTTTTCCATTCAGTCTCAGCCAATAAGAGAACAGAGTCACAGTTATTCCTCCCCATCCCACAGAGCAGGCCTCTGGGACAAGGCAGAGCAGAGTCTGTGCATGCTTCCCTTTTCGCTATGTGAAGAGAAGACCTGGTCTGGAGCAAACGTTCTTTCTGGATACGTTGTGGAAAGGCAACCTATTGCACAAATGTCTTGCAGGATCTTGTGAAAGCAAATGCAAGTGCAGAGGCAAATGCAAGTGCAAAATTGAATTTAAAAGTTACGTTTCAGGCCCAGGAAGGTCTGGTTTCAGGATTTAAAGTCAGATGCCCAGTGTGTGACACAGGAAGCTCGTGTGAGAATCTGTGCATGCTGCATGACTCTTGAGGTAAACTGTAGAAGGTGATGATGTGGGAGCAAGTCAGTTTTGGGGGGAAAAATGCCCTCCGAAGCTCTGCCATCAAGTACAGTAACCACTGGCCACTTATCTATTCAAATTTTAATTGTAATTAATTAAAATTAAATGTACTTAAAAATTCAGCCCTCAATCCCACTAGCCACATTTCAAGTTCTCCTTTGCCACATGTGGCTAGTAGCTCCTGTGTTGGACAGCACAGAGAGAGAACATTTCCATCTTTGCAGAAAGTTCTCTCAGACAACACGGCTCTGGAACTTTGGTAATTTCTTCTATTTGTTTTGACATTTCTGATATCACTTTCTCTATTTGGACCCCAGCTCCAGTTTGCTGGGGGGCTTGGACCTTGCCTACTGCAGCTGTGCCAGCGAGGGCAGTTAGGAACAAAACGTCTGCAGTTGGCAAGTGTTTACTGTTGATTTAAAAAAAAAAACAAGGAAGCATTAGAACCCTATACTTAAATTGAATGTTGCGCTGAGCTCCAATAAACTGAACTGATGACGATTGTTCCATCCTGTGGAAGGCAGGTCGAGCACAGCCATGCCCACTCCTGTCCCCTGGGCAATTCTGTAGCACACTGAGGAAGGTTCCACGGCACACCTTTGAAAACCTTGGCTGTATGTAACACAGCAGCTCAATTCCAAGAGAACCCAGATTGGAGCAAAAGTGTTCTCTCTTTTTTCCCCAGAGTCTAATCGTTTGTTGGCCTTTGGTCTTGGCACAAGCAGATCCATTCCTCCAATTGCAGTAACGTCCTTTTCTTCTGCTCTCCCCTCTCTCCATCCTACCCTGTGCCTTGCCCGGTCCATGCGCAGGAGGGAAGTGGCTGTGATGTGCAGCCTTCCTCCTGGGGAGGTCAGCCTGCCATGGAAGGACAGACAGCTGTTGGAAGCCTTCTGGGGTAGCTGTCTTCACCCTGGCTTGTGACTTAGTCTGCTTCCTTCCAGCTTCTGGGGCAGAAAAGCCTTAGCAAACCTTCGGAGAAAGAGAAGCACAAGTGAGCTTCACCTACCTGTAAAAGTTCTGTCCTTCTGAGCGGTTGCCAAATGCCACACCTTCATTTTAAAGTCTAAAGCTGTTTTTTCCAAATCCTCATGGTTGGGGTCTGTGGACCTAAGCTCATATCAATGTGGATTCTGTTTATTGAAGATGTGCATGGAGTGCTCACTTGCACGTGAATGAGTCATTGTCTACTGTAGTTTCCTCAAATACAAACCTATAATCATGGTCTGACATTCTGGAATGCGCACATACAGGCACTGGCAAATGGTCACCCATGAGTCCATTCACCTAATAAACATTTATTCAGCACTACTACGTTTTAAGCACAAGGTATACAGAAATAAAAGTTAACTGTCACCAAGTCAGTCATAGTCAAGGGAGGGGATCCCCGGGCAAACAGCTTGAGTCCATGTGTGAGGCAGAGGCAGCTCAGTGGGGGGTGCTGTGGGGCCCCAAATTCTGGTGGGGCACCTCCCCCAGGCCTACAGGCAGAAGAGGGTGGCCTCCAGCCCTAAAGGACAAGTAGAAATTAACTGACAGTGGAGGTGGGAGAAGGACATTTCAGGCTAAAGGAAAAACTCAACTTAGAAATGGTGTAATGCCCCCAGGTCATGAAACATCTAGGTGACTCCAAGTGAGGTTGGATGGATTCACTAATCCTGTCAGTTTAGATAGAAAGGTAACTTTCATCTCTGCCCAACTTGAAAGACTGGGGAAAGGAGGAATGTCTTATCACCCTTAAGGCTGAATGTCAAAGAGAAATACCATACCAGGAAGATAAAAAGGAATCAAATGCAGGACTTTTGCACAACTGTACAAAGTCCTGACCCTAGCCTGTATTCTTCTGGGTCCTTTTACCGAAGTGCTTGAGCTGAGGCTCCGGACCAGGCCCGCACAGGGACAGTGTCCACGCCCTCAAGGGTGTCCCGCTCTCGTGTCCTTGAGATGTCCCAATGCAGCAAGTGGGGATATGGCATCCTGAGTGTAGGTTGTTTCTGACCCCAGGCCTGTTGCCTCCCAACTTTGAACAAATGAGGTCCTCGGCAACTCAACTAAAGAAGGAATCGACTCCAGTTGGCTATCATATTACTTTTCTGGTGGATGGCCTTCAAAATGCTCAAGCCTGTGGTTGAGTTGAACCAGTTGAGTTTTTGAATTTAGTAATTTGAAAGTTCTTGGTATGATGCTTTCACTTCATTGATTAAATTGTCATTTTAACATTATCATCTTTATCCTGTGCTGTTCCTCAACACTAGAAAGGTGACTGGTGCCAGTGGACATCCAGGACACACCTGGACTGAAGTCCCCACCAAGAACCAATCACAATGCCCATGGGCTCTGAATCCCTCTGCACTTTGTTCTCAGAAAGAACCTTCTCAATCAATTGTTTTTTTTGTTTGTTTGTTTGTCTGTTTTGGTGAGGAAGATGGGCCCTGAGCTAACATCCGTTGCCAATCTTCCTCTGTCTGTATTCTATGTGGGACGCCCCTACCGCATGGCTTGATGAGTGGTGCATAGGTGCACGCCCAGGATCCGAACCCACAAACCCTAGGCCACCAAAGCAGAGTGCGTGAACTGAACCACTATGCCACTTGGCCGGCCCCACAGTTCTTAAAACGGAGGGTGACATGATCTATCCCTTTTGAATGTGGATAGAGCCGCATGTCACATATTTATTCAATAATTACCTTTAGAACCTCTACCACATGCCAAGTTCTGGGCTCCAGTCTCTAGGTGTGGGTATGGAAATTTCATTTACTGTTACGTGACCGTTACATGATGATGACACAATGATTCTTCTCTCCACTGTGACTAGGACCTGCAGTATCAGTTCCTGAAATGTACACATAAACCAATTACAATGTATTTCTTTTTCTCAGTGAAGAATAATCTTTGTACGAAGGTGTCCACGTGTGTGATGGCAAAGGCTGTTCCCAAGTGCTTCTCGTGTAAGATGTCTGGATGATACACACAGTGCTAGTGGTGACCTGCCTGGTGTGGGGTCCTTGCCTCGCTTATATGCCTGAAGGTTTTCTGAGTAGAGTCAATGGGAGTGAGTCATGCGTGAAGCCATGGATAAACACTACAGCCATTTATCGCTTATATATAATTGACATTTAAGACTGGTTGCCAAAAAAAAAAAAGCTATAGAATAAAACCTATTTTAAAGCTATAAAAGATAAAGAGTCATGAGATTGGAGGCATGACTTAGTGTGCCAAGGGTACGTCTTCATTCTCCTCAGCCACACCTGGCACTTTGGAAGAAAATGCTAAGACATGCCAGGGAATTTAGCCTCAGGTGGTACTTTCCTCCATAGGAGAGTTTCCATATTACAGGGTTGGGTTTCCCAAAGGGCAGAAAGCACTTGGTAACACCCTCCTGCTCTTCATGCTGGAGATAAAGGTCATCGCCTTGGTTTGGCCCACATGCACTGACCTCACATTCTGAGAGCTGAACAGAAGTAATAGTCTAGCCTCTTCGGCTTCCCAAACAATGAGTACTGTTCAGTTAGACCCAGAACAACCTTGAGGGATGAACATAAAGATAGTAATATTCTCAAAAACAACTTTTATACAAAGGGAAAACTATAAACTTAGACAACAGCCTCTCTGAGCATTTTATAAGATAATTACAAAAAAAATACTTTGATTTTTTTTTTTTTTTTTTTTTAAATATGTTTGCTACAACCTTGTGAAAGAGTCCCAGTCCACACAGGCAGGTTTTTACCTATATTCCATCATGGTATCTTACCAGCTCAATGGTTTTCTTCCAAAAAAAGAAAGTATTGCTACTGGAAAAACAAGGAAAAAAAATGTGACCCCCAAATCATGTGAAAGCAAGTGTACTTGGGAAATTCAGACAAAAATTACTTCACAAGGAAATGTGCTCATTTCCTGGTAATTTTAACTATTCAGAAGACAGGTTTAAGGTCAGCATCACTTTGAAGTTCCTTATAACTCCTTGTGCTTAAGGCAAAAATGGCATATTCTCCTAAAACAGCAGCAAAGGCGTTGAATTTTATCCATGGCTTTCTCATGAAACCAAATCGTGTCCCTCTAACTAGGTTTCGCCTGCTTACTGGCAGAGACTAGAATGGAAAATTATTCCAAAGATAAGGTCTTGTTACCTTACCTAAAATGTGACTCTATCTTGTGACTTCTTAGAGTAAATCCTAGTTATAGTTCATTCCCAGTCAACGTGGTGGTTGGTGCCCTGTGTCTGCATGGGGGTCGACTGGTCTAGAGGATGACAGGGTGCTTTGGGACCTGGTGATGGGACTCTTTCCCTTGCAGCTTGCTCTTCAAACCAACCTCAGAGTAGGCTTTGAGCTCTGGGTCAGAGTAGGGGCTATTGGAAAGAGGACAGTGAGTTAGAGGCGGTTTTCTTGGTCTATGGACAGAGGACCTGCCTTTAATTTTGGGGGTTTCTCCTTCATGGTTCCCTCCATATCGTCAGTGGAGAAGCTCATCTTAGAAAGAAAGGTTAGCAGAGCCTGCACAACAATGACCCTCCTGCCCCATTACTCAGAGGTCACCTGAGGATGAGCCTCACCTGAGTTGCATGTCTTCCCTGAACTCTTCACGGCTCATCAGCCTCTGCTCCCACTTACAAGAGAAAAGACAAAAAACAGGTGCCTTTCATTGTTGCTGCGTGTGCCAAAGTTAAGCTTAAAAACAGACATGGTGGCTCTGCATTGGTTGCAATGTATCTTGCTGTGGAATGTGGAAAATTAACTAATCTGGACTTTGGTGGATGTGTCTGTTGCCTCAGATTCTGCAGCCTGGTGATGCTAACACCGAGGTTCGTTAGTCACAAAACAGAAAGATTCCATGTAACAGCAGCTTCTTTCAGAGAATAATTCAACTCCCCAAGCAGATCCTATTCCCAGTTCTGTTTTGTGGTTTAAATGGAGATGCCTCCAAAAACGGTTTTAATCACATTGACCCTGAACAATTTTGTCTCCATTTTTGACACTTCACTATTTTATATGCCTGGAATCCAATAATTCTTCAGACTTCCCTAAAAGGATGGATTTCTCTAAGAGAAATTTGTGGTACAAAATCCAGTGCTGTAATCCTAAAAGTGCTATAATCCCTTTTTTTGTTGCCAAACTTTTTACATAGGGAAGCATTTCTAGAGCAAAAACTATTTTTAATCAAAAAATCTTGCCTTACCCTATAAGGACCGGACAGTGCAGGGGCTGTGTGCAGGCTGTGTGACTTGCTCAGGCAAGTCAGAGTGGCTGTTCCCAAGTCAGAAGTGGTCGGAAGGGATCATACTGGAGAGAGGGCCACACCCCAATTGGTTAAAGTCATCCTGCCTGAGAATCAGGATGGAGCAGGGCGGAAGAAGTAGGCAACTGCTGCCCTCAAACTGGACTTTGTTTACCTCTGTGGAGTCTCGCCAAGCATCAGCTAGAACATTTATTTGTAAATTGTCTATAGTAACAATGCCAAAGCATTTGCTATCAAGACTGTAGAACACTCCTGAACTTTCTGTCCAAGATGGCTGATTGAACACAAGTGCTTATCTCCTTGTCTTCCCAAGATCACCTTAAAGTGAATGAGAAGGAACTTATTAAAAGGTCTAAGAGAACAAGGACATCTCAGGTGGATGTTCATACATGTATGAATCAGAATAAATAGACTTGGTTTTGCTGCAGTAAACAAGCAAACAAACAAAACATGATGCAAAAGCCCCCAAATCTCAGTGGCTTAACACAAAAGTTTCTTGCTCATGCTGCGTGTTCAGTGTGGATTGGCAGGAGGCTCTGCGTATTGTGACCATTCATGGCCGTAGGCTGACAGAGATTTTATTGTTCACACACTGTCACAGTCATCTTGGCAGGAAAAGGGGAACACAGCAAATCAGGCCCTAATGCTCTTAGAGCTCCTACACGCACGTCACTTTCACTCACATTTTAAGGGTCAAAGTCAGTCACATGGTCACACAATTTAAAGAGGGCAGGGAAATGTATTCCTACCATGATTCCAGAGAGACCTGGAAATATTTGGTGGCCAGCACCCCAACACAGCACCTATAGCAAACTTCTCTGCATTCCGGTATTTTGGTTGTCAGCACCTAACAATGGCTTCCTGCCCCCCGAGCTGAAAGCCAGTCCAGACCTGCAGCAAACCCTGCCCATATACACAGAGACAGCCCCTCTGTGGCATCCTTCTCGAAAGAGTCTGCAACACAAATGGGAAAGACCGAGATAACCTGAAAAGATGACCCATGGGAAAACCAAGATAACTCAAATAATAGAAGTTCAAAGTCTGTAAGAACTATTCTTAGAAAGCTGTGAGATGCGCTTTTATCCATAAAACAAATATAAAATTCCATAAGAAGAAACAATCAGAAAACAGAAAGATCTCAAAAATTAAAACTATGACTGTCAAATTAAAACCACGTAATAAAAGGCACCATAAACAAACGATAAATGACAGAAAAAAATGTGTGCAACAAGTTTAGTAAGGAAAGAATTTCACAAGTCCAAAATATATTAAATATATATAAACATTAAAATATATTTTAACTCCTGCTTATCAATTAAATAAAAATAAAAAGCCAGTAGGAAAATGAGGAACACTTATGAACAAAGCAGTTAACTGAAGAGGAGATGCAAATGGCTAGTCGGTATGTGATAAGATGCCAAGCCATATTGAGAACAAGGGAAATGCAAATTAAATATATGATGTAACATTTTTTCACCTATTAGATGAGCAAATATTAAGAAGATTGATAATTTCAAGTGTTTAGAAGTCTGTGAATAAACACGTATTCTCATATAGTGTTGGTTGACTTACATATTATTTAAGCCATTATGGAGGGCAATTTAGCTGTACCTTTAGTATTTAAACCGCATGTATGTTTGACTCTATAATTCTGACAGCTGACCTGGTAAGACTTTGTATATGTACACGAGAAGACATATGCAAAGCTGTTTATTGCAGTATTGTTTCTTTTTTTTTAGCATCTTTGTAGAGATATAATTCACACACCATAAAATTCATCCATTTAAAGTGTGCAATCAATGGGTTTTAGTACATGCACAGAGTTGTGCAACCGTCACTACAATCATCCCAAAAATAAACCTCACACAATTAGTGGTCATTCTCCATTGCCCTCCTACCCTAGCCCTAGGCAACTACTTTCTGTCTATTGTGAACATTTCGTATAAATAGTATCATATGATATGTGGTCCTTTGTGACTGGCTTCTTTAACTTGGCATAATATGTTCAGGGTTCATCCATATTTTAACATGTATCAGTGCTTCATTCTTTTTATTGCTGAATAATATTCCGTTGTGGGTTATACCACATTTTTTAAATATATTGATCAGTTGATATTTGAGTTGTTTCCACTTTTTTGGCTATTATCGATAATACTGATATATAGAGCCGGTCTTCCTCAGCAAAAAGAGGAGGATTAGCATGGATGTTAGCTCAGGGCTGATCTTCCTCACAAAAAAATAAATGAATAATACTGATATAAACATTTGTGTACAAGTTTTTGCATGGACTTACGTTGTCATTCTTCTTGAGTATATACCCAGGAGTGGACTTGGTAGGTCATATGGTAATTCTGTGTTTAATTTTTTGAGGAACTACCAAACTCTTCTCCAAAGTGCCTGCAACATTTTACATTCCTGCTAGCAATGAATGAGGGTTCTGATTTCTCCACATTTTCTCCAGCACTTCTTATTGTCTATCGTTTTTGTTATAGGCATCCTAGTGCATGTGAAGTGGTATCTCAAAGTGGTTTTGATTTGCATTTCCCTAAGGACTAATGATGTTGAGCGTCTTTCATGTGCCTATTGGTTGTTCATATGTCTTCTTTGGAGAAATGTCTATTAAAATCTTTGGCCCATTTTTAAGTTTGATTATTTATCACTTTGTTGTTGAGTTGTAAGCTTTCTTTATATATTCTGGATACAGTTCCTTTATCAAAATGATTTGCAAATATTTTCTCCCAGTGTATGAGTTTGTCTTTTCACTTTCTTGATGGTGCCCTTTGAAGAACAAAGTTTTAAATTTTTATATCATCCACTTAATTTTTTTTTCCTTTTGTTGCTTGTGCTTTTGCTGTCATATCTAAAAAATGTTGCCTAATCCAAGGTCACAAAGATTTACGCCTATGTTTTCTTCTAGGAGTTTTATGGTTTTAGCTCTTAGATTTAGGTCTGTGATCAATTTTAGGTTAGTTTGTTTGTATGATCTGAAGTAGGAGTCCACCTTCATTCCTTTGTATGTGGATATCCAGTTATCCCAACACTGTTGAAAAGGCTATTCTTTCCCCCATTGAATATTCTTGGCGCCTTTGTTTTTTAAAAAAAAATCAATAAAGGATTTGTTTCTAGACTCTCAATTATATTCCATTGATAGAAATGTCTGTCCTTATGCTAGTATACACATTGTTTTGATTATTATAAATGGCTAGAAAACTTTGAAATCAAGAAATATCAGTTCACCAACTTTGTTCTTTTTAAATATTGTTTTGGCTATTCTGAGTTCCTTGTGTTTCCATGTGAATTTTAGGATCAGCTTGTCATTTTTGGCAAAAAAAAACAGCTAGGATTTTGATAGGAATTGTGTTGAATCTGTAAATCAATTTGCAAAGTATTCCCGTGTTAACAATATTGTCTTATCCATGAACATGGGATGTCTTTTCATTTATTTAGAACTTTAATATCTTTCAACAGTGTTTTGTAGCCTTTGGTGTAGAAATCTTGCACATCTTTTGTTAAATGTATTTCTAAATATTTTATTCTTTTTGATGTTATTTAAATCAAATTGTTTCCTTAATTTCATTTCTAACTGTTCCTTCCTAATGTGTAGAAATGCAGTTAATTTTTGTATATTAATCTCATATCCTGCAACCTCGCTGAACCTATACTAATAGATTTTAGTGAATTCCTTAGGATTTTTTTATGTATAACATCTTGACATCTGCAAAGAGAGATAATTTTACTTCTTCCTTTCCAATCTTGATGCCTTTTTAAAATTTTTTTCTTGCCTAATTGACATAGAACTTCCAGTACAATGTTGAATAGAAGTAGCAAGAGTGGACCTCCTTGTCTTCTTCTTGATCTTAGTGGGGAAAGCATTAAGTGTTTCACTATTAAGTCTGATATTAGCTGTGGGTGTTTTGTAACTACTCTTTATCAGGTTGAGGAAGTTCTCTTTCATTCCTAGTTTTTTGAGTCTTTTTCATGCAAGGGTGTTGAATTTTGTCAAATGCTTTCTCTGCATCTATTGAAATGATCATGTGGTTTTTGTCCTTTATATAGTAGATTACATTGATTGGTTTTTATGTATTAAACCAGCCTTGAATTCCTGCGATAAATCCTATTTGATCATGGTGTATAATCCTTTTTATATGTTGCTGGATTAGGTTGCTAGTATTTTGTTGAGAGATTTTGTGTGCATGTTCATACATGCACATTGTTTCTAACAGTGAGAATTTTCAAACAACATAAATGTCCATCAGTAGGGGATTAGTTACATAAACTACATAGAAATTTAAATGAAAAATGAAGTAAAGCTATACATACATGGATAGATCTCCAAGACATATCATGTTTTAAAAAAGAAGTGTAGTATAATGCAATATTTATTCATAGTGTTATTCTTAACACTTATGTAAAATGTAGATAAATATAAATATGAAAATACCATCCAATATATTTTTTATTGTGTAGATATATGTATAAATAGTAAAATATCTGAATGAATATACACCAAACCGATAATGGCAGTTCTCACAGAGGAAGGGAGTGAGATTAGGGGACTTGAAATTTACGTCTATTAAAATGCTTGCATTGAGAAAATACACATGTGTAAATTTTTTACAGAAATAAAAATAGAATCACTGATACACATAAACCTGTGTCCTAACAAATTTTACTGTAAACCAAGGAAAAGTCCTGTTAGCCCACAACACTGTCCTGTCCCTCCCTACCACACAAACCTACTGTGAGCAGCTGGTACAATTAGAACTTGTGTCACTTAAAGATTAGTATAAATTTAGAAAGAATCAGCACAGGATCTATACAAGTATGCTGCAATAGGAAAAAGATAAAGAGACAAGGAGAACAAATGACTAATAAAAAAAATACCAGCAAAATATTACCAAGGAGAAGATGCAAATTGTGACCAAATGTTACTGCCATAAATTCCAAAAACTGATTAAACAATGGCCTCGATAAAACAAGAAGTCATAGCTAAGATACAAGACCTCAAGGAAGATAAAATGAAGCAACAGAGAGAGATGAAACATGCCCTAGCAGAGCTGAGAAAGGTGTATAGGAAGAAAATGAGTCCATCACAGAAACGAAGTCCACCTGAAAGCTGAGGACAGTGACACTGCTGAGAACACGATAAGAAACATGAAGGACAGCATTGAGAATAATGAGCAAAGCAAAATGGAAATGAACAAAGAAGCAAAGGACAAGATATTAAGTGAGCGCTATGGAAGAAAAAAGAGGTCAAACATAAATAATTTGATGCCCCTGAAAAGAAAACTAAACAAATAGATCAGAAAAATATATTTAAGTATAATAATAATATAGTCTTGTGTCCCAAGAAACATTTATACTAACCTTTGAATAGCCTAATAGTTATTAGATTTTAAAGGTAGGAATCTTTTGAGCATCTGATCCAAATCTTAGGTAACCTAATAAAGGGAAAATATCAGATTGACTGTAGACTTCTCCACACTAACATTCAATGGAGCAACTTATATAAGAGCCTCAGAGAAAGAAAATGTGACCCAAGAATTTTGTATTATTGAAACTGACATGCAAGTATGAGGACAATGAACAATAATGTTTTACTTTATTATAGTTCAGAAAATATAATTCCCACAAGCGCATCTCCAAGAGAACAAACTTGAGGCAAGCAAGAATTTATTGGAGAAACTGTAGCAAAAGGACATGAAATGAACATTAATTTTTAGGACTAAGACTAAAACAACTACAGGAAATATCTTAGCAAAAGATAAACGTTACAAACTAATACAACATAGGAATAATGATACAATAAAAGTTGAAGTGAAACGTAAGAGAGTGGAGTGTAATCATGCTGATTTCCTCATCTTTTAATATCAAAGGATTAAAATATTTCACTTATAACTGATAAGTCACATAATAGAAGTGTAAATATAAATAAAGGTTTACAGGAAAACATCAGAATAACAATGAAATAACAGTTAACTAAAATCTATCACTGAAGGAAATGTGTCAGGTGAGATACTGACCCACCCACCGTGTTAGCCATGACCAGTGTGATTACAGTTAAACTAGCTCTGAGGTTCTTTGTGTTGTTTGGAAGAAAAGCAATATCATGCTCTCAGTAGATGCAAAAAAGCACTGGATTAACTTCAATACCTCTTCATAACAAAAGCTCTTAACCAACTAGGCTAAAAGGGACCTTCCTTAACCTGATAAATGAGACCTATCACATTCTCAGAGCAGACATCATTTTCAGTGGGAAGATTTTGGAGGCACTCCTGTGAACGTTGTGAATGAGACAAGGACGCCACAATCTCATGTTGCTTATGTTTTTGTAAGTTCCAACCAGAATGGTGAAAGGGGAAGAAATTAAAGGCATAAGGATTAGAAAGAAAGAAACAAAACTGTCGTGTAGGCAGATGTTTCAGTTAGCTACATAGAAACCCAGCCAAAATATACGCATTCTTATGAAGAACAGGAGTATTAGGAAGGCAGCTAACTACAGGAGATATCTTACAAGATCAATATACCGTATACTCTATCCTTTTATAACTTTTAAATTTTTTACCTTGAGAAAAACTCTGTTTTAAAGTTGTCCCTTTTCACAACCATGTACAATAGCCTAGTCATGTAAAATGGTGCGTGTGTGTTTATATGCATTAAGAGCTGCTGAAAACGCTGGTCACCAAAATATCACTTTCTTAAGGGTAGTTTTCTGAGTGCAATGTGGTATAGGTTGATTTTGTTTTTCTCCCTTTTGTAGTTTAAATTATCGTGTACTATTTTTATAAAAGCCGTTTTTACTGTGAGAAAATGAGGAACTAAACCCCTTAAAATAGATATTTCCATAATCTCTGTGTAGTTGGGCCCAGAAATCTCTCATTTTTTAAGCTCTCCTGCTGATTCTGATGATCACATTTGGAAACCACAGGGGTCAGATTCAGAATCTAATTTGGGATCATCATCTAAATTGCTAAAGCAAATGTCTATTACCCTTGTCTAAAACCCAAATGGAAATCAAAACAAAATGATTATCAGCCTGCATTTCAGAATCTTACCGTAACGTTGGGCTCAGTTGTTGACATGTCCGGTTAACCAGGCATCAGCCAGTTGCTGACCTCCTCCCGGGCAGCCGCAGTCATGTCCTCCTCCAGTCTTCACTAACCACCTGCTGTTCTAGGCCTGGGCGGGGTCAGAGATTGGGCAGAGGAAGGCCGTGGTCTCTGAGGGCCTCCCACTGTACTTAGAATACTCAAGGAAATGGACAAAAGTCTGCCCCGCGATCGTTGCTGAAATGCACGAAGGGCAGTGAAAGCAGGAAACAGTGGGCAGTGTGTTAAGGCAGTGATTTTGTCATAGGGCAGGTCGCTTAGCTTCTACTGTCATCCATGGATTCAGGGAAAGTTTGAAGTACGGCAAAGAGCGAAAGAACCTCCAATAGATGAAGTGGCCAGGACACTCTTCACCAATGCTCCAGGGAGGTGCTGTTCCTGCAGAATGCCAGGCTGTCTTAGTCTGCTAGGGCTGCTGTAAACAAGTACCACACACTGGATGACATAAACAACAGACACTTATTGTCTCCCACTTCTGGAGGCTGGAAGTCTGAGATCAAGTTGTCTGCAGGGCTGGTCCCCTCTGAGGGCCATGAGGGAGAATATGTTCCATGCCTCTCTCCTAGCTTCTGGTGGTTTGCTGGCAATCCTTGGTGTTCCTTGGTTTATAGATGCATCATCTTGATCTCTGCTTCATCTCTGCTTCATGAAGTTTTCCCTCTGTGCATGTCTTTGTCCAAATTTTCCCTTTTATAAGAACAGCAGTCATACTGCGTTAGGGGCCCATCCTACTCCAGTATGACATCATCTTAACTAACTACGTCTGCAACGACCCAATTTCCAGATAAGGTCACATTCTGAGGTACTGGGGGGTTAGGACTTCAACATATGAATTTGGTTGTGGGTGGGGGTGCGGTGGGGGATGACACAATTCAACTTATAACACAGGCAAATGGTGCTCTCTGGGAGCCAGGAGATTCTGGCCATAAAAGAGCATTCATTATTAATTGACTATCTTGATTTCTCAGAGCTGTACCAGCCCGCAGGCTCTGAAATCACTGTGAGGGGAATGGTAGGGTCGATTTTGATAAGGGATGCTGCGTGGGCCTCGGATTGAGGGTGGAGGTGTGGTTCATCTGTATGTTATTTATTACTACAGGTTACATTGAAGCTGCTATCATTCCAGCTGGAGCTCGGAGGATTCGCGTGGTGGAGGATAAGCCTGCCCACAGTTTTCTGGGTAAAACAAAAATGATTTGATTCACAATTTATCTTCTGAGACTCGATTTGGATAATCAGGCTGGTCATTTGGTTCAGCGTCATTCTCCCAGGCCATTGGTTTTATACTCGTATTTTAGGTGCAATGATGTAAGAAATCAAAGTGGACCAAACAGTGCTGTCATATTTGGCTAAAGTGCAGCCACCTCCAACGTGGAGCGGGGACGGGGGATCTGTAGGAACCACCAGCTTTGGACGGGCAGGAAGATGACAGAAGAGTGAAGGAAGATGTGAGCAACTAGGGTAGCATAAGTCCCGCACAGTAACGCCAGGAGAGCTCAGAGCAGCCTTAGCCTGGGCAGTGTGGGTGCATTGCCTAAGTTGCAGGAAGCCCCTGTAGGCTGTCAGTGGCTCTGGGGATGACTCCTTTGCTGGAAAAAGAATAACAGCCCTAAGTCTAATGGAAACCCAAAAGAACACTGCTTTTCACTAAGTACTGTGTACTCCAAATTCCTAGTGGCCAGTTCCATTGACTTCAGGCACAAACGCCTGTCTTTCTATGGAAAGATTGGGTTCCATTCCAGACTGGTCTTCGTTGGCTTCTACAGAACCATGCTTAAAGCATAAGAAGAATTGTTCAGTTGATTCCCTTCTTAGCCATAGAAGACCCTTTGTATCCTGAGCTCAACTCTCAGTTTCCCTCTTGGCCCCTGCAAAGGTCAGCCTGGCACTCGAGCGCCAGGGTAGAGTGCTGAGTTGACACGCAAGTGTTCTTTATGCTGCCGTGGCGGCCAGCAGGGTGCCCAGGGGCTGCCTCTGCTCTTAGTCCGCTGGGATAGAACATGCTATGATCCATGTCCTCCCGCCAGCCCTACTCCCACGTTCTTGTCTTGGGTTGGATTTCAGACTGGAGGTGGCTGATCTCCTACCCAGGTACCCCTCTCCTGAGCTTCCTCATAATCTCAGTCTATGTTGCAAGGTGCTGTTTGAGATTTAAAAAAATATGTAAGACATGATCTCTCTCTGACTTCAAACTTAAGAATTAAGGTATTTGGGTTAAAATGAGGTTACTTATGAAACACTTTTATTTCAACTTTTATCACTGATCTTTAAAAAAATCACATCTTTGTCCATGTTCCTGCCTTTGTAGATACAGAAATATCTAAGTCTTTCTTTGAAATGGTCTCTATTTGAGAACTCAAAGTCTAATGAGACAGACAGAAAACAAAACTCTAATAGGCAAGTTTACAATGAAGAGCACCATCCTATTATTTAAGAGTTAGGAACCACTTACAGACACTAAGATAATCCTCACACACCTGCCTTGGGGAATGGCAGGAGTGGAGACAGGAGCTCTTGTTTCTAAGTGGTCATACCAGGGCTCGCCAGTAAGCAGGCCCCTGGGGGTCCCAACTGTGTCTGGCAGCCCTGCCACCTCCTCCACAGCTTCCTCATCTGCCATCCGCCCTGCATCCTTGAGGCCGTAATAGCCACTGCTGCTCCTGCTGCCCGGGTAGGACCTTGCTGTCCCTCAGGTTGACATCCATGTTGGTCGTCATCAGCCCCATGGTTTTCCCCACGTCTCCAGTGTGGACATTGTCCCAGTCTAGCCTGGCACTCTTCTCCACAGCTGTCCCAGCTGTCGCTCTACAAATAGAACAATGCTTATAAATGCTTTCTAAAACAGGGCCTTGTGCTGCTTTTGGTAGCTTCTTCAGAGTGACATCCTTTTTACTAAATTCTCAAAGAACCCACCCCCTCTCTTTCTGCCTACCTAAGGAAATTGGGTCAACTTCACCAGCATTTGCTTCGGAAGGCCCATCACCTAGTATCACCCCCAAAAGTTCCCCTTTCCAGCTGGTACATTGGCTCTCCCCTACCTGGAGATGACATTTCTGCTCCCCGGGGGCACCAGGCCTCTTGGGGAGGCTATGTCGCCTTTGACCCTTCTCATATTCAAAAATCATAATGCCAGTGTCCTAGAAGCTGGTGCATTTCATAGGTCAATTTACTGGTTCTTCCATAAAGCACCAGGAGGTGCCCCTGCAAGTAAGTCCCTTGGCTTCCAGTCTTGGCTTCTGAGACTTCCCAGCACCATTCCTCCATCTGACCCCAGCACCAGGTATCTGGCAAGAATAGAAACATTATCTCTACTTTTCTGTGGCAATGTAAGAATGACAGAAGGACGTCAGAATCCTTTAGATCACTCAACTTCTAATTCCTATAATAAAAATGAACTTTTCACTGGAACCCATTTTAGGGTCAAGTAACAACTAATGGATGCTGCCCAGGGGAGCTAGCTTTCATGATGGTCCCTCTCAGCTCCTCAAGCCTGAGGGCCACACATGCGAATAATAATACTAACATCAACATTAGTGGCTCCCAGTCATTGAGCCTGGCTCTGCTTTGCAGATCTGACCCCTAATTCCGCCATAGGTACTGCATAGCACTGCTGTGCCTGTTTCATTGGGGAGGAAACTGAGGTTCCAGGGGTTCAGGAGCTTGTCCAAGCTCCTCACTTCATTTGGGCCTGCTACAATTCATAGAACCTCCCAGAATTGCTCTGAGGTGTTCAGTCATGGCCGGAGATCAATGGATGGGGATGATTTTTCACTGGAGAACACGTTAAACCTGCCTGTTGCTACTACTTTGTTGTGTGGACCTCAGAGCAGCAAAGCTCCGTCTTGAGGAGATTGGTTCAGTGTCTCAGGACGACTTCTCAGCTCACTGGACCTCGATGGGAGGTTGGAGGCAGCCTTTGTCCCCTTATGTTATCCACAAGTCATAATCTCAATATTCCAGTGCTTGATGCGTGCACAAGGGCAAATCCGAAGGTGGTCCCTGCTCATTATGTTTCTAAAGTTAGTTCAAACAAGCCTTGTTTCCACTCAGGGCTGGGTGCTTTGGAAGTCAACCCAGTGTAACTTTGAATTACTCTCACATTTGCTGGGAGCAGTTCCTAAAGAATTTCACCCCACCTACCATTCATCCCACGCTGCCTGGCTTTCTGCTCAAAACCACCTGGAACAGGAAATGCCTCTGCAGTTCGCATCCATAGCTAAGAACAGAGCTGGCAGGACTCCGAGTGGAAATAAAAGGAGCTGACTCAATGCCAGGATTAGAAGTAGGTTGACTGTGGGTCAAGTCTTCCAGTGGAATCCAAGAGGGAGAGAGACAAGAAGAAGCCTGGCTTCTCACAGTGCCATGCAAGAGGAGGGCATGTGGACAGAGTCAGACCTCTTACACTTGCCTCCAGCCAGCTCTGAAGAAGAGCTGTGCCCTCCCATCAGGAATGTCCCCTCCCGCTCCCTGGAATGGCTCACGGTCATCTTCCACAGTGCCAGGAAGTCCAGGGACGATATGTAAATGTCCACAGGGATAATGAAGGACCCAGGATGAAAACGGACGTTCATCATGTGACCTCACCTCCCAGGCCATTAAGGAGGTTTTGTTGTGCCATAGTAGCAAGGGAGGAGCATGTACCCATCCTTGTCCCTGAGAAAGTCTCTCTAGCTGTTGAGAGGCTTCTAAGCAAAATATACAAAAGCAAGCACTGTTATATTTTGGACAGTGGTTTAAAACACCCATCCTCTGACCCAGGCAGAACCAGCACATGAAAATCTCCTCCCTAGCAAATCAGAACTTACGACATCACAGATCGAATCAAATCGCTCAGAATTCCATTTGTTCTTAATTCTATTATTTGCCTATCAAATCAAAGCATTTGTAATCATCTTAATAACCCCTGTTAAGTTTCTAGGCACAAAAATCCCAATTTCAAATACAAACTAATCTCAAAATGCTTACAGACGAAGCGTACTTAGATACACCCATTGATGCTCAAGGATTGAAAAGGACAGGAAGTTGTGGGGCCCAAAACTTGTTTAATTTGGAGGCCTTCTTTAAGAAAAAGAATACACATTATGTACAGGGCCTTGGAAAGGACTTATGCATGTGAGGGCCCCTGGAGCTTTGGCCTCACTGGCTCCCACAAACCTGCTCTGTGAAGTTTCCTGGGAGGTGGAGGCCCCTACAGACAGGCCAGGAGGTGATCTGCATTCCTGCTCCTGGAGCTGACATGGCCCCACAAAGTGGCTTTCTCATTGGACTCCACACTGAACCTATTTATTCACTGCTAATAATGATCTTGATGTTCTAACAGAATCCCTGAGACTGTTGTCTCACCCTTTTGAAGGAATGTCAGGCACTAAATTCCGATTTTAGCAAGAAGTTCCAATGTCTCAGCATGGACCACAGCAACCTGCAAATTTTGAATCTTGCTGACTAAATTACACCAAAATCAATAGGTTTGAGGTGATCCCCCTGCTTTTTGGAACTGCTGACCTACTTTTAACTGTGCCTCTGTCTTCCTCCCACTGCAAGATGCGTGAAGGATTGGGGTCATGATCAAACCATCCTGAGGAAGGGGTGCCGGCTTTCAGATGGGAAGCGAAGTAGCAGTTGTAAAGCTACGTTTGCAGTGCCTGGAAGCTTGCACTTGCTGTGGAGGTGGCCACAAGCAGAGCTTTGGCATGCAGAGTTTATTCTTGCTGAGGCCATGAGAGCCCCACACATACACACCCTGAAGCTGGGATAGTGTGAGATTTCACTAACTCAGTAGCTCCAGACCAGGACCTCTGAAGCAAAGACAGGTGCCTTCAGAAGCTGTGGGAGTGCCCCAGCAGTGTGTGGCTTGGGAGAGCTGATTGTTTGCATCTCTTCTCAGCTCTGCATTCACTGAGGTCACGTGGACAACTTGAAATCTGCCATGGTCGGGGTGTTTACACCGTGGGTAGCAACAAGCACTGCAAATCTAGGCTTCTTTCCCCAGAGAGCTTGTCACTAGGGTTCCACTGTCCGGCGTGTTCTTTCCCATTCAGCTGCTGGCCTGGAATAGCTGGTTAGCTACAGCCTGCCTCTCTCACTTCCCTTCTCTGTTCCTTGACCATAGTCACTCCTCCATGGCCTCCCCCAACCCACCCTGCAGACCACCTCCTGAAATGTCTCCTCCACCTACCCCTCCCCACACACCCCCTACTGACAAGCAAGACCCTGCTCTGGTGGTCAGAGGGTGGCACACCCCAAGCCCCAGCTGGCTCTCCACCCGTCCTCTGTATCTCACCCACAGCAGGTGCCTCTGCCGACGGAAGCGGGGCTCCCAGGCCGACCCCCCGCTTCTGCACAGTGTTTCTGTGGATGGTTTTATAATCGTCTCCAGATGTGCCCTCCTGCACTTTTCCAGTCCTTCCCACTCTTGACCTCCCAGATGTTTGACTTTTGGCACGGAGCTGGGGTAGTTTTCAGGTTATAATTCAATAAGTCACTTTAAAGCACGTTACAAAAAGGGCCAGAGAAATGCACAAAAAAGGCCGGGTGAGAAAGAGCCACCTCACCCTGAACGTTAGTGCTGGACAGGAGCAGAGTCCCGGAGACAGAGTAAGGCATGGACTGAGTGTGCCAGGCCTTCCGGTCTCAGGGGGTACTAAGCTTACATTAGTCAGGATCCTAGGGTGATTTCTAGGAATCCATACTAGTAATTTTCTTCCTTGACCTGCCTTGCCCCTATCATGGTTAGTATTTTTTAAAAACCAGCCTCCAAAAGGCGCATGTGAAGGCCAAACCCAGTTCTCAATTGCTGAGAATTGGCTTCAGGCACTGCTGGATCCAGAGGCTTAAAATGATGTCATGGGAAACAGTCTATCTCTATCTTGGCACTGCTGTCTTCTCTCAGTTGACTTTAATATGGGGGCGTCTTCCCATGTACTGGCAGATCCAGCCTTACATCAAGTCTCTGGGCAACCTCTTGGAAAGAAAGCTGCTTCTTCCCAAGGTGAAATTCTTGGAATTGACTCTTACTGTCAGGGTTAGGTGATGGGCCCGTGCCTGGAGCTGGGGTGGAGTTTGGGGTCAGCCTTACAAGATGGGTAGAAGAACATATCCCCAAAGGAAACTCTGGGTGTTGTTACTTGAAGAAGGAGAAATAGATGCCGGGCAGCAACACACTGGGTGTTCACAGCAGCCATAAAACAGGAACAAGGTCAGGGCCCCGACTTCTAAACCCAAGGCCCTGGCCCGGGGCACTGAATGTGGGAGTCAGCTCGTGCTCATGGGTGGACCGGGACGAGGAGAGCAGCCCCCCCAGCGTCCCTCTGGTCTTTGTGTGGGAAGTGGGTTCTATGGGGTGGGCGCAAGCATGCTGGGGGTCAGCAACAGCTTTAAAGAAACTTTCTGCTCATCTCTCTGACTCCAAGTTATGAGGGATCTCAACATGCTCAGGTGTCCCCTACCCCAACAACAGTAACAGCCTTCTCTCTCCTTCTCCACCCTTCATAGCCACTCTCCGTCTCTCACCTCATCTTCCCAGTCAAACTCCTGAAAGAGTATCCCTTTACCTTCTACTTGCTTCTCCACACAGGGCAGTGCTCCGTCCTCCCTCGAGCACCCTGCCACAGAAACTGATCTTCGCAAGGTCAGTCGTGGCCTCTGAGGGTCAGGAGCAACCATCCGTGCCTGCCCATGCGCTCCCGGCCGCCACCTCTCTCTGCTTTCCTTGCCGTCTCAGCTCAAAGGGTGCCTCTTCCAGAAAGCCTTCCCCATCTGCCCCAGCCCCTGCCCACACATGCGCAGGCCCTAGACTTGCCTCGATTGCAGAGCTTATGAAATTGTGTTGTGTTTATCTGTTTTCTCACCTGTCTCCCTTCCAAACACTGAGCTCCTGAGGGCAGGAGCTGTGTCTTCAGCACCCAGCTAGAAGGCCCTCAGGAAAAGATGAGGGGCTGGTCGGGGGATGTGTTGGCTGTTCCCTGTGCTTCCCTGACTTGTTCTTTCTGAGACGTGTCTTAGAGGACTGTGGCCCCTCGTTTTGTCTGTCTGCTACTTCCTACCAGCCTGCACTCATTCCTGAAATCAGATTTACATATGCATGTGCAAGAAACAATTTTCTAAACCTACAGAGAAGTTGAAAGAACAATGAACACCCGTACAGCCTTCACCTAGACTCCCCAATAATTAACATACAAATATATTTTAGGCTATTGATTCACTGGAAGCTTTGGAAATCTGTAAGGTTAGTTATTTTTATAAGGGTATATAGAACATGAGGCCCTGCAGCAGTGTGAGCCTGGAATTTGTTCTCTTTGAAAACAAGTATGACATTTGCACATTTCAGTGTTTGTCATAAAACTCTAGACTGATGCTATAACCTAAAGAATGTGGAAATTAAACTTGCCAGAACGATAAGAGTGCTGAGCTTGGTCTGTTTAGGTTCAGGTCTCTACTTTACAACTTAATAGCTGTGTGACTTTAGGCAGGTTCCTTAACCTCCCTGTGCCCCCATTTCCTCATCTGTGAAAAGATGAAAATAATCCTTTACCTTAGAGAGCCGTTGGGAAGCTTAAATGGGTAAGGGCCGGCCCCATGGCTTAGCGGTTGAGTGCGTGCACTCCGCTACCGGCAGCCCGGGTTCGGATCCCGGGCTCAGATCCCGGGCGCACACCAACGCACCGCTTCTCCGGCCATGCTGAGGCCGCGTCCCACATACAGCAACTAGAATGAAGTGCAACTATGGCATAGAACTATCTACTGGGGCTTTGGGGGGGGGGGGAGGGGGAAAGGAGGAGGATTGACAATAGATGTTAGCTCAGAGCCGGTCTTCCTCAGCAAAAAGAGGAGGATTAGCATGGATGTTAGCTCAGTGCTGATCTTCCTCACAAAAAAAAAAAAAAAGATTAAATGGGTAAAAGTATATGAAGGAGCTAAACCAGGAAATGTGCCCCTTAAATGGTGGCTTACAGGTGGTGTCTTAGGAAGAGAAAAAGGAGCAGAAATTGTGAGTATCCCAACATTCTCACTTCCTTTTAGCAGCCAGGAAATTTCAATAGTGAGTAGATTTTCTTGAAGGAAAACATTTGATTCCAAGTGGTCGAGCTTTCTCTTTTCTCAGCCTTCCTCGAGTCCTCTAATCCTCAGCCGCTCTCTATGCACAACCACCCTGGATGTGAAAGCCCACCTGGAAGTCACTCTGCTGGAAAGCACCTCGTCCTGTTTCTCTCTCGGCTGCTCTGGGCGGTTCCTGTTAGCAAGGAGTCCTGAGCACACCTCTCCTCTGCGTATCCCAGAGGAGCCTGGCTGGGCAGGAACAAGCGCTGGGACCACAATGTCCTAGAGACGAGGAAGCCGAGGCCCAGCGAACCCCAGCAGCTTGTGGCCTGACCAGGACTGGACCTACCCAGCCTGGGGCTCATGAATTCAGGGTTAACTGAAACCCCTTTTTGCTTTCAACTCTCATTATCCAAAATAGATATTAAGTGTGGGTGTTTTATTTGTGGCCTCAGTAAGCAGAGAATGGGGAATGGAGCAGAAGCTGATTTTGCTGATGGTGGCCTGAGCAGGGTCCCAAAGTGAGAGCATTTGGCGTGTCAGAGGGTTCCAGCTGCACTTGCAGAGTGTGGCAAGTGTGTGCTGGAAGGGTGCTCAGGGTGTGCTGGAAGTTTCATTTTGTGAGCGACTTAAAGACTTATCACCTATTGTCATTTACTGCCTTCTTGTAAATGCCAGAGAAGGTTCTAGTTAGCTTTTTTCTTTCCTAAATAGCAAAACAAAAAAACAGAATTTCACTGCAGAGAGAACAACATGAGAACAACATGACTGCAAACCTAGGTGAGAAGATAAAAAAAGGTCACTGATGAGCATGCAGATAATAAGTTTATGGCCTGTGTGGAAAACCAAGTTTTTGCTATGGCCAGTCAGCAAAATGTTGATTCCTTGTCTCTTCCTACACATTTTGTACCAAGTGGGGGTGTGAGCGAGCAAAGTGTGAACCTAAAACCCACAGAACTGGTGTGGGAGCACCCGCACCACAGTTGCGGGCAGCTCAGGTCTCCAGACTCTAATATTTAATAGGATAACAATTGTTTTTGAAGGAGCATTGACTTTACTCACATAAGGCTATCAAATCAGCAAGAGATGTTGGGGTTAGGCTGCCATCTTTAAAGAGCCCCAGGTAAGTAACAGTAAAATGCGTTGAGGAATGTTACTACAGCAGCAAAACCCACTTTGTCGCCTTAGACACATTAAAATAGTGTTCATTCATCTGGCAGAAAATCCTCTCCTCTGTAAGTTTAGGGAAATGTGATTGGGCTGTGGTTGTCTCCATCCTTCCTGCGCCCTTGCTTGTGGATGTTGATTCTGAGACAAGGCAGCCCATGCTCAAAGGTGCAACGATTACGGCAGCTCTTTCGGAGGGTCCTGTGGGTCCTGAGCTGTTTACTCCTCGTGAGCCAGGCTTCTGTTCTCAGTACACAGAAAGCCTGCCTTCTCTCCCTGTAGGCCTCCCTCCCTTCCCCCATGGAGGTGGAGGGTAAGACCTCTGACCCAACACTCAAGACACCCAGATTCCCTTTAAAGATGACTGACTTCCCCTTATTTCATGGTGTTCCATTTTCTTTCTAGCTCTCAAAGACTCCAATAAGAGATCCATCAACAGTGACTGGAAGATAGAACTTCCTGGAGAGTTCCAGATTGCAGGCACGACCGTCCGCTATGTTAGAAGGGGCCTGTGGGAGAAAATTTCTGCCAAGGGACCAACCAAAACACCCCTGCATTTGATGGTAACTTACTGTGCTTTTGTGTTTGCCTTGAGACTGAGGCTCTAAGGGGTCTTCCAGTTTACTTCTTCCCTGGGACCTGGTGGGGAAGAGATGCACCTGGTTCCTGGTAGTTTACTTGGCCACCTGCTGCTCAAGCCCCTTTCTGTCTTTTCTTCTCTAATCACTTTCACCATATGCGTCAGAATTCTCCCCTCTCAAAAGTTCACCCTGGCCCTTCACTGGCAGAGCGCCCATCTTTTTCAACAGGAACTGCCTCCAGGAAGGAAATGCTTAGCCACGTGGCAGCCAAGGAGACTTGACCTCATTAAGTAGCAGACAGCCCTGCTCAAAGTCTGTTCTTTTATATCAGATGGTGTAGATCTGCCCCACAGTTTGTATATCCACTTTGGAAAGTACCTTTTGGAAATGAACTGTTGACTCTATTTCCAAACCAGCATCACTCAGATTTTCCAGTCTCAGCTTGCAACAAGCATTCAGGAATCAGGAGGGAGAACCAAGTTGTACAGGAATATTTACTCCCTGGGTGGTCTCGAGAAAGCTGTGCAATCAGGCCACATCAGGGCACCCTTATCTTACCTGTTGTCTCAGGGAGGACCCCATGCAAACCATTTAACCATCCGGTTATGCATCCTTTTGAGAATATTAAAGATCTCCAGGGAAAGGAATGCCGCTGTTTCCTTCTCAGGGTCCGGGAATTCTCAGGGCTAACTTCTGATAACTCATAATTATTGATTCCGTGTCTCCTTCCGAAGAATGGGATTTGGGGCAGCTTGTGCATCTGTAATCAAAGCACATTTTGTCCTCAGTGCTTGCCAAAGTCTCTGCTTGGAAGTTCCTTTTCTCTGTTAATTTATGGTCTCTGGCAACCTGCAGCTCTTCAAGGTTAGGTGACACCCAAAGGATTCCCTGGCTGCCTCCCAAGGAATCTCTTGAGGAGACCAGCTCTGCCTGTGAGCCCAGCACCCAGTGCGGGTATCGCCCATGTTGGCCCAACTCCATTACAGCTTCTGATGAGAGCAGAGTGAACCGGTTTCCATGCATGACTTAAATTGTCCAGAAATCTGTTAGTGCAGCGCTCAGCCCACTAGGTCCACTGCATATAGATCCTCACAACTTGGTTTCTGGGACCCAAGAACCTGTACCTAGGCCGTTTCTTTGTGATTAGATTGTTTCCTAGTCTAAGTCATTAGAAAGACCCTCCAGTCCTGATTTAAAAGCGGTTATTCAGAGAGGCTAAAAGAGGAAGCAAAAGACAAGAGAAAACCTATATAGCAGCATCGTCTGTTTGCACGTGAATTTGCTTTCTCTAGCAAACACCAAAATGGGGATGTTTCCCTTTTCTCCCCAAAAGCTTTCGTAAACTGTTGGGTGAATGGTCAGCTCATTAAAGCAGATGCACAGCCTGGATTCACTCAGACCGTGATGAACAAAACGAGTAACAACTGCCACAGCTGAAGTTCTAGCCTTCTAATATTAATCGCTTTTCTCTCTTGAAATACGATTATTATTCAAGTTTTTAAATCTAGAAATGAAAGTTGCCCTTCTGCCTCTAAATATAAGTCCATTGTCCCCAAACCGGGGTGTGCATATTGCTTACAGGGTCAGGAGCACCCGTGGAGCCACAGGGACCTGCATTTGAAACCAATTACACACACGCACGCACAAATTATACGTGGCTGCAAAATTGCATGAAATTGGTTTCATATGGATTCTCAATTCACCGGTCTTATTCCCATACTGAGATAATAAAGATCTTTTAAAGAGTTTTTTTTTTCCCCAAACTGGAAGCGTTTTTCCAAATGCATTACTGCATTTGGAGTAGGTGGACGTTTATGCAGTTTGAGCTGCTTTTAGCACCCCACCCCCACCCCATAACTCAAGCCCCTGGAGGGCTGGGAGATGCTTGAGAGGGAAGATGGTTCCCGTCATCTGGCATGCTTTCTACCTGGCCTTCCCTAAGTTAAGTCAGGTGGGTCCTGCACATTGCACCGTTAGCTCCTGCTGGCCTACTCTCCCAGACCTCCCAGCCTGGAAGTGAACTTGCTAGCTGCTTAGACCAGGGCGCCCACTGGTTGGAAGCCTAGCCTGAGGACACATCACCCACAGCCAGGCCACGCGAAGCTCCTACGGGAGGGTTTGTTTTGCAGCTTATGTGTGGAGAAATAAAGCTGGTGGAGCACCTCTGTCCTTACAGGGCTTGTAACATGCATCACCAGAGAGCAGTTCCATCCATCTGCTCACTCACCAAGATTTCAGACACAAGGGTCCCCAAACTGCAGGATGGCTCCCTACCCCTCACTCCCAGCTTTAAGCCCTCAGCTGGGCCTCTGCCACCCCATGGGCACCATCATCATCCTAGCTCCCTTGGCAGCAGGAAGGCTCATCCGTCTTTGGATGCCCAAACAGACATCCTTAAGGTTCCCCTGGCGGGGGCTGTGTTTGCCTTGAGCCTGCATTATGCGTGGTAGTGACTGGTGCTAGGGCAGTGAAAAGTGATGTTCATTTTCAAAGAAGTAGAGTAACTCTACTTGTTCGGACGCCTTTTTAGGGAAAAGCAGTATATTTGTGTCTTGCTTGCCTGCAAGGGCAGCTTCATGGGTGAGTATGCAGGCACGGGTACTTTTCTCTACATGGAGCACCTCTCCCTGTAAGTGTGATTAGAGCCTACAAACTTGCTCATCCCAAAATTCCTCATCTAAACTGGTCCTCTCTCCACCGGGAGAGAGCAGAGCTCCCTGCTGATGGTTTACGTAGCTTCTTCCCCCAAGTTGAGTATCTGAGGAACCCAAGACTGAAATAAAGGATTGGACCTGTTTTGAAGCTGAGAAAAAAACTGGTTACCTCTGGTAAGGGAGACAGCCACAGTGTGGCTTGACTTGCAAATTCAGCAACGCTGTGGGCTTTCGCTCCATTTCATAATGGCCTTTTATTTTGCTGCTGATCCAGGTGTTGTTATTTCATGACCAAAATTATGGAATTCATTACGAATACACTGTTCCTGTAAACTACACTGCTGAAAATCAAAGTGAACCAGAAAAACCCCAGGACTCGCTGTTCATCTGGACCCACAGCGGCTGGGAAGGGTGCAGCGTGCAGTGTGGAGGAGGTGAGCAGGTGGGGTCGCGGGCTCGTTGGGTGTGGGGTTTTGCTGAAGGAGAAGTGAATTCAGGGCACTCCTTGGCCAGTGCACAGAGCATGGGAAAGGCTGGCTACGTAACCTGTATTTCCACGGGAACTTAACCACGTCCCACTGCAAATCTCTCTGCAAAACGCTTGGGCGGTCTTCCAAACTCCTGCACGTTGGAGTTATGCCCAGACGTCTGTTCTGCCTGCAGCATGGGGCCCTCTCACTCTGACCTGTGAGTGGAGGGTTGGCCTATGTACAGCTATGTCATAAGTATGACTGGTGACTCTGGGAATGAAGAGAATAGACCTTCTCTGTTGCTGCTGGGTCGAGGGGCAGCAGAAGATGCCTCTGCTCCCCAGATACCCTTTTCTCTTTGCCACAGTACCCCACTACAGGATACAATGGAAAGAAAAAGTCCTACAAGTCCAGTGAAACCTTTGGAGCATGAGTCCTGGCTTCACGATTTGCTGTCATATTTTGGCAAATGACTTACCCTATAGGTACCTGAATTTCCTCACCTCTAAAATAGAATGATCAGTCCTCACATCCACTGCAGGGAGGAGACTGTCATACTGCAAAAATCAATATGAGCAAAAGGCATTATATTTATTACTGTGTTGTTTGGGAGAAGCAATAGGAAGCCATTCTGACCTCTTAGCCAGAAGCCCCTAGTTCAATGCAATTTGTCACCCTAATAGGGTGCACGGCAGGGTCTTAGGAGGTGGGGCACAGGATGGGTAGGTTTTGATGGGCACAGAGTTAGGGCAGAAGAGTGACCTGGACTCTGGAATGCCAACCCTGAGAGTGGGATGGCAGAGTGGAACCTGGGCGTGTCCCCACCCATACCCAATCCTGAGCGGCTGTTGACTGCTGATGACATTTGTCAGGTGTCCAATATGTAGAGGGTTGTTTGCCATTTAAGGGACCTGTCTCATTTCCAGTGAATAGGAATTAAAGCCATAGCATGATTGAGTCCATCAGACATTGCCAGGGTCAACTGTGAATTCCTTCCCTCTGGTGCATGTCTTGGCTAACTGCCCTCACTGTTTGTTCTCAGCCTCTTCCTGAAGCAGCCCTGTGGCAGTTTCGTATCCTCAAGATTCTACCGTCAGCCCTGTTGTCCTCCCACTCTGCACCTCTCCCTGAGAGTCCCCCTCTCCCTCAGCTGTCCCTCTTTGCTGATGGTCCTCCAACCTCCAGGTCCAGCCCGTGCACATATACCTGATTGCACCAGACTTTTCCTCTTGGGCAACTTGCTGCAAACTAAGCATGGCCCAAATGGAACAGTTAGCAGGCTCCCCTCAGCTGGTGGCGGGGGCTCTGCTGCTGCTGTCGTACTGGCATCCTTTTATGACACCGAGGACTCCCACCTCTCTGACACAGTTGTCAGACCTGCAGCCAAAACTGAAATCTGGCTTGAGGTAGCTTCGTGCTTTCTGTACTCACACAAGGCTGTAGTTGTGGGCAGTAGGAGCTGACAGTGTAGTACAAGATTACGTAATTTTTTCTTAGCTCAGGGTGAATCTTCCTCGGCAAAAAAGAGGAAGACTGGCAACGAATGTTAGCTCAGGGTGAATCTTCCTCAGCAAAAAAAGACTCCATAATTTTGATTCATCCCTATGTGACAAATTCCCCAGGAGACAGACCCATCAAGGAGTCTGGGATCCAGATAGTTGTGCTTGACATCCTACTAATCTTTTATTGCCACTCTTCCCAAATAATAATAATAACAGGAATATAGCTACCATGAGATGTTAACCCCTGCCAGGCTCTGTTCTAAGCACTTTTTTTGTATCAATTTATTTTAACCATGCTGGAAGTACCCTAAGGCACAGGGAGGTTAAGTGAACCAGCCTGGTTGAGGAAACTGAGGCACAGAAGCATGGTGGCTTACTATTGGTTGACACTATGATCACTGTGATAGTGGTCGAGCCAAGTTTAAACCCGGATAGCCTGGCTGCAGAGGCTACCTCCTAGCTCCCAGTCATTTGCCTTCCTGACAAAGTCATGGCCAAGCAATGTGTAGGCCGTGTGTTCTCTTTGGGAACACAAGAGAATGGCTTCATCCAGTTGGAGTAACCAGTTAGCGAAGCTTCCCAAGAGCAGGTGATGCTTGGGCATAGGTAGAAGTTGGCTGGCTAGACAAGTTCTCAGATTGGCTCTAGAATGCTTCCCTGGAGGATACAAGTCTGCATGTCCTTCAAACTAGCCTCCCTAGTCCTCGATTCTCTACAGCAAGTAAGAATTCTGTACTGGGAAGCCATAATCTCTGGTGAGAGCTGATGTACAGATATTTAGTTGAGACCAGATCTCCCTAGACATAAACATCAAATAAACAGATAAAGAGATTGGCAACAGCACCTAGACTTTTAGTGGTGAATATGATGCAGTCTATACAGAAGTCAAAATACGTACACCTGAAATTGTACACCTGAAATTTATATAATGTTCTGAACCAATGTGACCTCAATAAAAAAAAGAGAGAGAAATTGGCAATCTTTGATGGAAATTGAAGGCCCAAATCAGAACTTTGGCCTCGATGAATCCCAATTTGTCCAAGGACACAGCTGATCTGAGGTGTTGCCTCTTTCTGATCCTATTCTAGAATTTTTCTACTGCCCTACACTGCCCTTACCATGTCTTACACACCCTCATCGCTAAAATTACGATTCTCCCTTCCTGACAACCAAAAAGGCATTACCACACTCGCTTTAAGTGACAAACTGGTCAAACGATGTACCTGAACGCTCCTCCATAAGTGTGAATGAATGCCCTTTCCAGGTGTGTGCAGCCACAGCCTCTCAGTTCCCTGTGGTTTGGTTTCCAGGGGAACGCAGAACCATCGTGTCCTGCACGCAGATTGTTAACAAGACCACGACTCTGGTGAATGACAGTGATTGCCCTCAAGCAAGCCGTCCAGAGCCCCAAGTCCGAAGGTGCAACTCACACCCGTGCCAGTCACGGTAAGGAGCTGGATTCTCAAGCTTGGACCCACCACGGTGGGGACAGCAATGCCTGTGAATGAGGGAGGTGTGAGGGACACACGTTAATACCACAGTACTGCTCTGTGCCATGTTCCGTTGTTAGTGCTGAGTGATTTTTGATTGCTCAAAATACTGAATTTCTGGCTACTAAACGAGAACTCTGATAGAAATATACAATCTTAGCTGGAAAGCATCTCATAGGAGATGATTAAGAACATCTCATGGAGAAAAAAATAGCTGTTGCCGCACACTTTCAACTGGTACGTGTCAACTCCCCAAGGTTGCTTTGTCTTGGAGGAAAAGAAAATCATTGTCGGAGTGTGAGTGCCCATGAGTAAGTGCACACAGGTTAGTGTTTGTGGTTGGCTATTTCTGGGGCTGAAATTAACGCCACTGCGTGCAGATCTTAGTGTTTATTGTTTGGAATCCATCAGAACTTCTCTTCCCAGCGCCAGCTATCATGGTCGTGTTCTTCACTTGCTCTGAAGTGAATTCTCTTGGCTGTCAGCTGACATGAATTGTGTGAAATGTGTTCATCAGCTAAGCCTTCTTATTTCTAGTCATTTAACACAGTACTGTGTTACATTGTGTGATATCACCCCTGGCTTCCCGTTCTCCTCTGGCTTGAGGTGCATGGCTTTTGTTTTGTGGTTCTGTGCATCAGGTTAAGGTGTGTTTACCTTTTGTAACTAGGTTGGACTTTTTACATGGCGGTTAAGCTCACTCATGCCATGAGCCTGGTGCAAAAGTTTCACAAATCATTTGGGTTTTGAGCCAACTCGTTTTGCTTTGTCAAACTGGTAAAATGTATGTGAGTTAGAGAGAGAAGACAGGAGGGAAAGCAAGAAGATGAGACTTGCTTCATTGATTTTATGTAGTCCTTGGCAAATTAGGAATGAAATTTTACCCTAACACTGAAGGCCATGAGGAAGAGCTCACTCTGGGAAGTCTTCTTGAGCATCTTGGATATGAGCAACCATCCCACAATCCCATCAACTGATCAGTCAATGAATTACGCACATATGGGGCCAAAGAAGAAAAGACTTGCCACTTGGACAGGCCACAGTCTCTTCTCCTGAAAGCAGAGATAGCCTGGCTCTGTGACATGATTAGAAAGTAGGGTAAGTGTATCAAGAGGAGGAGAGGTCAGCATGGGCTCAAGGGCGTGATTGAGCAAGAAAGATCTTAGAGGGATGTATTCAAGAATCATATTTTAAAATCATTATGTTTTCACACTATTTTAGTATCGAAATATTTTTTAAATTACGTGCAGAAACAAAATATATGAAACATGACATCAGAGTTGCTCTGATTGAATTGAGACACATATATGTGCACTCAGTCTCCCCTCATCTCATGGTAGGCCCACAGCACCTCTGCAGAACTCCAAGGAATAAAGTTTAAAAACTGTCAGTCAATGGTTTCTGCTTTCTGTAATGATGGAATAGCGTGTTTTGGACCATCCCTCAATATTCTTCTAGAATGTTACTCTAGAGCTGTGTTGATCAATATGGTAGCCACTAGCTAGTCCAAATTGAGATGTGCTGTAAAGGTTAAAACACACACCAGATTTCAAAGATTTAGTATGGAAAGTGATAATAAAATATCTTAATAATTTTTGGTATTGATTGTACATTGAAGTAATTATATATTGGATACATTGGGTCAAATACAATATATTATTACAAGTAAATTCACCTATTTCTTTTTCCTTTAATGTGGATACCAGAAAATTAAAATTACATATGCGGTTCACATTTTATTTCTATTGAATAGCACTGCTATAGATTAACATAACATTCACAATGTTCAGGATACAATCCAAAATTACTAGACTTACAAAGAAACAGAAAAATGTGACCCATACTCACACGAGAAGGCAATTAATGGAAACTGAATCCAAGATTATACATGTTGGGATTAGCAGACAAGAATTTCAAAGCAGCTATTACAGTTATGCTCAAAGACATAAGGAAAAATATGGTCATAATCAATGAACACATAGGAAATCTCAGCAGAAAAAAAGAGACACTCTAAAAAAGAACCAAATTTTAGGACTGAAAAATACAATATCTTAAATTTTAAAAATTCATTCAATGGATCTAACCACAGATTGGAGATGACAAAAGAAAGATCAGTGAACTTGAAGAATAGAAATTATCCAGTCTGGAAAATGGAAAGAAAATATTGTTGACAATGACAGAGACTCTCACCTGTAGGATAATATCAAGAGTTCTAACATAAGTGTAATTGGAGTCACAGAAGGAGAGGAGAGAGAGAATGGAGCAGAAAATAATCATTGAAGGAGCAATGACCAAAAATTTCCCAGATTTAGTGAAAGATAGAGAGAGGTAATCAGGTTACATCTTGAGTATTACAACTGGATTCCAGATGAATTCAAAGTGAGCCAGCATAGCATGTTTATGACTTTGCTACCCACAGATCTTCTAGGAGAGGACTTCATTGCACCAGAAAACTCTAACTAGAAAATCATGTAGGAAAACACCTGCAAAAACAGTCACATAAACAAGCATGAGTTAACAAAGGTGCCAACTCTATAAATTGGTGCTACAGAGCTGCTCTAAGCTTGGATAAAAAACATCAAGTGTGTGTGTGGCTCCAGAATGCTCACGGAGTCATTATGGTCTGACAGATCACAGTCCTGCAGCCTTGCCATGTTTGAACACAAGTTCAAGCCAAACACACTTTAGACTAAAAGTAACTTCAGAAGGACATTCTTAGCATCTCCTTAGAACAAGGGTCAGCAAACTTTTCTGTAAAGGGCTGGATAGTAAATATTTTTGGCTTTGCAGGCCACAGTCTCTGATGTCTATTTTTCTTTGTTTTGTTTCTCTTAGAAATGTAAAAACCATTCTTAGCTCCTGGGCTATACAAAAACAATCTGCAAGCCAGAATTGGCTCATGAACCCTGCCTTAGATTATTAGTTACCCTTATTTTGCCCACTGAGATGTTGGGACCATCACCTCAGTATGAGCCTGAGCTCTGAAGGTACTACCTCAGGGAATGCATTCTCTTGCTATACAAAGGAGGGCACGTTATAATACTGAGTTACTTTTTATTGCCCTGTTTCAGTACTCTTGTTAAAAGCATCCAGCACAGCCCTGAGCACATCATACAGCATCAGTAATTTCATTCATTTAACATGTATTTACTGAGCCCCTTCCCATTTACTAGACCCTGTTCTAGGTACCAAGGTATTTAGAGGTAAGAAAAACAGACAAGGTCTTTGCTGTCATGTAACTTGATAAATACTCGGTTTCTTCCTACCACTCTCATTTCTGTCCCACCCTCTTCCATTCCCTACCTGACTCTATAAAATCATGTCGATCGGACTTAAAGAATGAGTGTTATTTCCAAAAGCGAGGGGAAAATAAAATTGATAAAAGAGAAGACAGCACCTGAAATTTACCTCAGAGCCTAGAAAAGAAATGCCTGGATGCCTATGCTAGGCTGGTTCTGTTTGTTGTTTGTTTATTTGGATCATCTGACTTTGTACTGTTTGTTAAAGTGGAGACATGAAGATGAAGTGTTACAGCTTGTCAAATAGTGTTTACTGTTTGGCTAAAGAAATGTGTGATCT
Source organism: Diceros bicornis minor (assembly GCF_020826845.1). Taxonomy (NCBI): domain Eukaryota; kingdom Metazoa; phylum Chordata; class Mammalia; order Perissodactyla; family Rhinocerotidae; genus Diceros; species Diceros bicornis. Next base: position 81,505,092 of record NC_080744.1, read on the forward strand.
GGTGGTAGATTTTAAAACTCTTGCAAATCCTAGTTTTTGTACACGCGCATACACAATATACGTGTGTGTATATATATATATATATATATATATATATATATATATATATATATATATATAACGTACTGATATTATATATATTGTTGTTAGTGCCATGGAGTCAATTCCGTCTCCTGGCGACCCTGTGTACAGTAAAGCAGAACCCTGCCCGGTCTTTCTGCACCATTCTCTCACCTTCTGGCACTATATCAGATAATGCTCTGCTGCTATTCATAGGGTTTTCATGGCCAACTTTTTCAGAAGTAGGTGGCCAGACCCTTCTTCCTAGTCTTAGTCTTGAAGCTCCACTGAAACCTGTCCACCATGCGTGACCCTGCTGGTATTTGAAATACCAGTGAGATAGCTTTCAGTATCACAGCAGCACACAGTCGCCACAGTATGACGACTGACAGATGGATGGTGTGGTTCCCTGACCAGGAAACGAACCTGGACCATGGCAATGAGATCGCCGAATCTTAACCACTAGACCACCAGGGCTGGCTAATATATATACACATGCACACACACACACACACTCATACACATTTAGACAATAAAACTTGAATTATTGTATAGCATCATCTAGTTATTATGAGTCTTTCTCAAGAACATATAGTAATATGGACTCAGGCTAATAAGTGAAGAAAAGTAAAGAGGCTGACCTTAGAAAATGAGTGCTAGATAATCAGAAAGAGATTTAATCCATAGGTGAAAAGTGACCTTGGGTAAGTGGGATGTGGTTTGGAGGTGTGTAGGGTCTGGAGAGCAAATGTCTGCTTTACGTGGGGTAGGCGTGATTGGAGGACAGAGCTTGTAACCTGGAAGAAGAGCCCAAGAACCCTATGGTGCAAACTTTATTAAAGAGGCCAACATGCAACCCACTGTTGAATCTGGCAAGGTGAAAGAGCCTTTCTATATTATTGTTACTCTTTGACCTTTAGAACAACAGAGATGTTTGTCTTTTTCCTTTATATTTCCTTTTATTTCCCCTGATCTCCCTTTAATTTTCTTCAACCCCCTTTTTCCGTCAAGTTCCCGACAGTTTCCTTTACCTTCCCAACTGCATACCATTAGCACCTCTTTATTCTAATCCTGCTCGTAGCTCTGTGGACACTTCTCCCAAATCCCGCTATAACCGTATGGAATCTGGAATCTGACACAGAGGGCAGATGGCCTCTCTCCAGCATCTCACACACCAACACAAACACATCGGCCATCCTGGCCCTGACATTGGCAGGAGAGGCAGAAATCACAGATCAGCTCAGCTGTTATGACTGTGGCCAGCAGCCTTCACCTTGCTGACCACAGTCTGCAGGAACGAGGCCCCACCATCATTTGGCATCCAAAGAGTAACCATGTGTGCCAGCTCCTTAAGACCCAGCCCCAGATAGTCCTGGAGCAAGGAGGTGGGGTAAGACAGGGAGACAGGCTCATTCTGGAGCACATAGCTCATGCTTCACCAGATTTAATATTTTTGCAATCTTTTAGAGCTTTTGGCCACTTGAAAAGGCCGTTCCAAGCTATTAGATAGTTCCCTGTAGTATTTATGATTTGAACTTCTTCCCAGGCAGTACATGTTGTACTGTACATTGAATTAGGGTGATTCAGAAAAGAATATTCAACATCTTATTGGCAATCGAATTGAATACTCATCAATACTTTCTGCAAAGAAGTGTATTTGAATTTTCAACTTGTCCTCTTTGCTCATTTATCTTAACCAGATTTGCCTTGTTTTGGGTAAAATTGAATGGATTCCTTCATGTTTTTATGAAAGCATGTTCCCTGTATGTTTGTGTGTGTGTGTGTGTGTGTGATCATGACTTAAGAATGAAGCCTGGAACATGTGGATCTTTAGGTACAGTCAAGATCTGAAAAGATACCATTGTTTAATCCATTTGTAGCTAGTCTGAAACTTAAAGACTTTCTTTCCCGCATTCCTCTAAAATAAAATAGGTAAATCTAATTGTGAATAGCACCATTGGTCTACTACATGCCTTACTGATAGTATATGAATGGTGAGGAGACATTTACATTAGTTTAATTCCAGGAATTTTTTCTGACACTACCCAAATTTTAGAACCTCACTTGTATTTAAATTAAATAGTAAAATTTTGAAGCCTTTACTTATTTATCTAAATTAGGAAACATTCCAGATGGAGGAAGAGAAAGCATTTCAGAGTGTTGTCTTGAATTAGAAAATTCTGTTTTCTTCTTTTCCATACCTAACATACTCCATCCTTAACCATTTGATCATCTGAACATCCCTCCCTTTGATCATTACAGAGGACAAGAGAATTCCCAGATAGCAGTTTCACAGTTAACAGGATTTTTCTATTGAGAAATGCTTTGCATGTAGACCCTGGGACCCATTAAAAGGTCTCTCTCTCTTCCTGACTTTCTGAGTAATAGATATGAAGAGCATTGAGCACTTGATGTTGCCTTTGATTTTTATGTCACATTTACAGGAAAGGAAAAGTAAATGGAAAAGGTGAAACTCAATCTGAGGAACAATCAAGATTACAAAGTGATCCATCAGAAATGAAGGGGAAATATATATTCTCCAGGTTCTACAAGAAATATCAGACCATAGAAGGAATGCCTCTGCAGTGAGGGTGGACAATGAATAATTCCTAATTTGTAGTATCTCTAGGGATATTTCAGAAATGAGCTTTGGATGTGCTTGGTGGCAGCCTCCCAGAACAGTTTCTTCCCCTTGGGGGTTAATGAAGGTTACTACTGCCAGAATTCTGCACTGGCTGGCTCTCTTACAGGAATGAACAGTCCACAAAAAGATCATTCTTTTCTCCTTACAGGTACATATTTATATACAAAGACATTGAAAGTAAAAAGATAGAAAAAGATGTATCATTCAAACAGAAACCATAAAGAAAGCAGGAGTGCCCATACAAATATCAGACAAAATAGATTTTAAAACAAAAATGGTCCCTAGAGATTTAAAAGGAACATTTTATAGTTATAAAAAGACAATTCATCAGACATTTATAACAGTTATAAACATATATACATCTAACAACAGAGCCCTAAAATACAGCAAAATCTGACAGAATGAAGAGAGAAATAGAATAAACAGTTCAACAATAACAGTTAGAGACTTGAATACCCAACTTTCAGTAATGGATTTTTAAAACTAGGAAGATCAACAAGGAAATAGAAGACTTGAATAATACCATAAACCAACTAGACTTAATAGATATCTATAGAACATACCACCCCAAAACAGCAGAATATATATTCTTCTCATTTGCACATGAAACATTCTTCATATGTGTATAGACCTTATGCTAGGCCATTAAATAAATCTCAACAAATGTAAAAGGACTGAAATACTACAAAGTATATTCTTCAACCACAATGGAATAAAATTAGAAATCAATAATAGAAAGAAATTTTGGAATCTCACAATTACATGAAAATTAAACAAAACACTTCCTAAATAACCAATGGGTCAAAGGGAATTTAGAAAATACTTTGAGATGAATGAAAATGAAGACACAACATGCCAAAGCTTAGAGAATACAGCCAAAGCAGTCCTTAGGGGGAAATTTATAGCTGTAAACACCTATATTAAGAAAGAAGAAATATTTCAAATCAATTACTAACCTTCCACGTTAAGACACTGGAAAAGAATAGCAGCTAAACCTAAGGCAAGCAGAAAGAAGGAAATAATAAATATTAGAGCAGAAATTAATGAAATAGGGAATAGAAAAGCCATAGAGAAAAATCAGGGAAACCAAAAGTTGATTATATCAACAGAACAAAAAATTGACACACTGGGGGCTAGCCTTATGGTCGAGTGGTTAAAGCTCCACATGCTCTGCTTCGGCAGCCCAAGTTTGCAGGTTCAGATCCCAGACATGGACCTACTCCACTCATCAGCCATGCTGTGGAGGCATCCTGCATACAAAATAGAGGAAGACTGGCACAGATGTTAGCTTAGGGCTAATCTTCGTCAAGCAAAAAAAAAAAAACAAACAAAAAGGAGGAAGAGTGGCAATGGATGTTAGGTCAGGACTAATCTTCCTCACCAAAAAAAAAAAAAAAATGGACACACTTAGCTAAATTGACCAAGAAAAAATGAGAGAAGATTCAAATTATTAAAATCATAAATGAAAGAGGGGACATTACTACAGACTTTGCAGAAATAAAAAAGATTGTAAAGGAATACTATGAACAGTTGTATGCTGATGAACTATATGCCAATAAATTAGGTAACTGACATGAAATGGGCAAACTACCAAAACCGAATAAAGAAGAAATAGAAAATCTCAACAGACCTATAACAAGAGATTGAATTACTAATCAAAAAACTTCCCACAAAGACAAGCCTAAGACCAGAAGGCTTCACTTGTGAATTCTAACAAACATTTAAAGCAAAATGAACACCAGTTCTTCACAAACTCTCCCAAAAAATAGAAGAGGAAGGAATACTTCCCAACTCATTCTGTGAGGTTAGTATTACCCTGATACTAAAACCAGACAAAGACGTCACAATAAAGAAATACTACAAACCAGTATCTCATATGAATATTGATGCAAAAATCTTCAACAAAATACAAGCAAACTGAATCCAGCAATATATAAAAAGGATTATACACTATGACCAAGTGGGATTTATCCCAAGAATGCAAGATTGGCTTATCATCTGAAAATCAATTAATGCAATATACTATATCAATAAAATAATTTTTTACCAACAACATGATCATCTCAATGGACACAGCAAAAGACTTTGACAAAATCCAAGACCCTTTCATGATAAAAACACTCAACAAACTAGGATTGGAAGAGAACTTCCTCAACTTGATAAAGGGCATCTACAAAAAACCCACATCATACTTAATGATGAAAGACTAAATGGCTCCCCCCTAAGATCAAGAATAAGACACAATATCTATTGTTGCCACTTCTATTCAACTGGTGGTTCTATTGTATTGGAGATTCTAGCCAGAGAGTTTAGGCAAGAAAATGATATAAAAAGCATCTATATTGGAAGTAAGGAAGTAAAATTATCTCTATTTGCAGATGATATAACCTTGTATATAGAAAGTTCTAAGGAATCCACTAAAAAACTATTAGAACTAGTAAATACAGCAAGGTTGCAAGATATCAGATCAGTAAACAAAAATCAATTGTATTTCTATACAGTAGCAATGAACAACCCAAACATGAAATTAAGAAAACAATCCCATTTACAATAGCATCAGAAAGAATAGAATATTTAGGAATAAATTTAACAAAAGTGCAAAACTCAAACTCTATAAACTACAGAACATGTTAAAAGATATTTAAAAGGATCTCAATAAATATAAAGACATCTCGTGTGCATGGATCAGAAGCCTTAATACTGTTAAGATGGCAATATCCCACAAATTGATCTTCAGATTCAATACAGTCTCTGTCAAAATTTCAGCTGTCCTTTATTGTACAAATGGACAAGTTGATCCTAAAATTCAAATGAAATTGCAACAGGCCTCAGATAGTCAAAACAATCTTTAAAAAGAGGAACAAAGTTGGAGGACTCACGATTCCCAATTTCAAAACTTACTGCAAAGCTACAGTAATCAAGACAGTGTGATACTGGAATAAGATAGACATATAGAACAATGGAATATAATTGAGAGTCCAGAAATAAACCTATACATTTTGAGGCAATTGATTATTGACAAGGTTGCCAAGAGCATTCAATAGGGAAAGAACAGTCTTTTCAACATATGGTGTTGTGACAACTGGATATCCACATGCAGAAGAATAAAGTTGGACACCTGCCTCACACCACATATGAAAAGTAATTCAAAATGTATTAAATAGCTAAAGAGCTATTGTATAAAATTTGTATAAAATTCTTAGAAAAAAACATCAGAAAAAATCTTTGTGACCTTGGATTTGGCAGTGATTTCTTAGATATGACAGCAAAAGTATAAGCAGTAAAAGAAAAAAATAGATAAATTGGGCTTCATGAAAATTATATGTGCTTCAAAAGATAGCATCAAGAAAATAAAAAGACAACCCACAGAATGGGAGAAAATATTTTCAAATCATGTCTAATAAGAGACTTATATCTAGAATATATAAAGAACTATTACAACTCATTAATAAAGTGACACATAACCTGATTTAAATGGAGCAAAGGATCTGAATAGACATTCTCCAAAGATACACAAATGTCCAATAAGCACATGAAAATATGCTCAATATCATTAGTTATCAGGGAAATGCAAATCAAAACCATAAGGAAATACACTTCACACCCACTAGGATGGCTATTTTTTTTAAATACCGATAATAACAAGTTTTGAGGAGAGTGTGGAGAAATCAGAACCCTTATACACTGGGGTAGGAATGTTAAATGGTGCGGCCACTTTTAAAAATAGTCTGGCAGTTCCTCAAAAGGTTATACATTGAGTTACCATTCTACCCGATAATTCCACTCCTAGTTATACACTTAACAATAATGAAAACATGTCCACACAAGAACTTGTACACAAATATTGACAGCATCATTATTTATAACAGCCAAAAGGTCAAAACATGGCAAATGTTCATCCACTAAAGAATAGACAAAGAAATATGGTATATTATATAGCCATAAAAAGGAACAAAGCACTGATACATGCTACAATATGTGTGAACCTCGAAACATGCTAAGTGAAAGAGACCAGACACAAAGAGCCACATATCATAAAATTCCATTTGTATGAAATATCCAGAATAGGCAAATCCAAAGAGACCAAAAGTAGATTGGTGGTTGCCTTGGGCTAAGGAGGACGTTGTGGGAGGGTATTGGGGGTCCATAGCTGAAGTGTACAAAGTTTCTTTTTGGCATAATAAAAATATTCTAGATTGTGGTGAAAGCCATTGAATTTTACACTTTAAGTGGTTGAATTGTGTGGTATATGAGTTATATCTCAATAAAGCTGTTAAAAAATAAACACAAAGAAGCACACATTCATTATTGCAGGCTCTTGGAGCTCTAAGCAGAGGCTTCCAGCAAGTTCCCATGAGTACAGAGGCTGATAGGCTGGCCCCCACCCCAGAGCCCACATATCTCAGGACACAGCGGGAGCTTAGGACAGTTAGAGTCTTGGCTGCAATGTCCTAAGTGGCCTCTCTCAAGCAAGCATTGCTGGATCTTATTTTAATAGCCATCCTTTTCATGCCAGGGCAGCTTATCTCATCTGTCCTCTCTTACTACCAAATGCCAGTTCTCTCCCTGAGCCTCTGGTTGGGATTCTTGGAGAAAGAATTGATAAGTGCAGTCAGTCATCCTCCAGGTGGTCCTGTTTGAGTTGACTTTTCCCACTGGTTGCCTCCCAGGCCTCCCAGTGTCCTCCATGCCTTTCCTCTGGAGGAGCTTTCTAGTAAGGTATACACCCAACGTAGTAGCCATTTCCCAAAGACGCTGGCAAATGAGGCTGAAAGCCCTTCTCAGCATGCCAGCCATCATCCTTATAGCCTCACAGAAAAGCTGTCCCCTAGCATCAAATTGGAGGCGCCACCCAGGTAGGCAGGCTGAGTTTGCAATAGGGAGGCAGGGACACCCCTCCCCCTGCCACTGGTGCTCTCCGTGCCTCTCACTGGTTGGGGGGACCCAAGGCGGCGGGGTGTCTGTGTCTCTGAGCAGTGGTTTGTACATCCATAACATGAAGAGAATAATACCATTTGGTGATCCATCTATTTATTTACTTGGTCATTTCTTTTTAATATTTATACCATATACTACCGTGTTCCCAAAGGATTTGACATTGGCTACTTAATATCACCCGCCTACCCTACCTACCTTGCAGAGTTTAGTACTGGACAAGATGAGAAAGGGCTTCGTAAACTGAAAAGGGAGGCCAGTCTCCCGGACAGGGATCCCCACTCCGGGATCCATCTAGACCATGTAGACCTGCCTGTCCTCCTGGTGGCCCCAGCTCACCCAAGTCAGTCAAATCCTGCCCTGAAAAAAGCCCTGTCCCTCACCTTCTCCTCACCCATGGCATCTCTTCCCCAAACCCCAAAACAGAAACGTTAGGATAAGAATGAGCAAACCTTACACGCTGTTGAGACCATTAAAATAAGAACTTGACAAAAGCTGTGGCCAGGACCCCTTCCTACAAAGACAGGATCATTCTTTCCAGAGTAATGTAGATTGTTTAAATGACTGAGCACATCCCTTATGGTAGCATTTTGCATCCCTTCCTCCCTAAGAACTCACTTGAGCCTGTCTAGAAAGGTCCCACCGAGGCTGGATCCATAAGTCTTCAGAGGGTGCCTGTGGAGCCAGCATCATGGAACTTGGGTTATTTCTGACCGTCTGTGTGCCTGCGTGCCACACCTGTGCTCAGCCTGATTGCACTGTTGCAGACTGAGCTCCCTCAGTACCTTGAGGATCTTCTTTTTACAAACACTTCGATTGCTTTGGGTTTCCCCATGGTGCACAGCATTATTCCTGTGCCCCTGGGGACAGGGAGTGTTAGCTAGGAGACATGCCAGCTTTTCCTATTCCAAGGAACCTCTGTGTGCCTACACATTTAGGCTAAGGGCCACTGTGTCAAGGAAGAGGTGGAATGAAGGATTTCTTGGGTGAGCCAAAGACATTGCCCTGGGAGGTAAGAGATTTAACCTTCTCTTGTGTGGGAATGAGTTGATGGGGTCCTTTTCTGAGAGAGGTTTTGATCCTGGAGGAATAAGGTTAACAAGTAGGTGTCGGGCACACAAGGGAGCAGGATGGAGAACGGGTGGAGAGGGTCAGCGCAGTCTGAAGCCACACCTGGCTCTTTCTTCAGTTCTGCTTGGGACCCTCCCTGAGGGGGTCTTACAGAGTGGCCTAAAATGTCAAAGGAAAGGGTTTGCAAATGAAATTGATCAGGCTGCTTGTTGGCCAAGGCCACAAACGCCAGTTCGGATACTGACAATGGTGTCCTTCATTCCAAGCCCACAGGAGCTTCATGGTGCTCTCAAGGTGAGGCTGTGCGTCCTGTCCCCCAGTGCCAAGTGCTTGCCGAGCCCACAGAGGGCAAGTCCTGCACCCCTCGCACTGGCCAGCTTGCCAGGCATCCGCCATGTGTACACAGTGGTGCTGGTCCCAACAAACTTCCCACAGCAGGGCCCGTGGCAAGTTTAGAGGGAGGAAGGACTCCATGGTCATGTCAGAAAGGGAAGTGCTGGGTCACACAGAGCCGCATGGGGCTCATTACTGCACAGTCCCTCGCTGACACACTTTTGATGTGCCACCATGAGAACACCGCGATTGTGCTGTTTCCCCAGGAGAATTTTGATCTTGGAAGCTGCCCTTCTTAGAGCTTCTACAGACAGGTGCTGCTGGCAGGAGGCTCAAGGGGCCACCACCCTGCGAGGTGAACTTCTCAGGGTGACTCTCTGCCTCCGCCAGAAAAATACACTCAGTTGACATCTTCCTCCCACTGAAGAGAGGATCAAGTGTGGTGGGAGGCAGGAGACCACCCAGTTAGCTAATGACTTGCTGCAAATGGAACTCCTGCCCCACCAGCCTCCTACCTGCTCTGAAGCCTTGGCTATAGCATGTAAATACAAAAGAAATGACCTAGGACCACCACCTTCTAAAGCTCATTGGGTCTGGTCTTTAGTGAAGCAAAATGCTTCATTTGGGAGATCTGCATGCCAAGGTTTTTTGATCCCAGACAACAGGAACTGAATCTAAAAATGTACCAAAAGGATAAGAGTATGCAGAAAGGACGTGGAGTAGCTCCCTCAAATTGAAGAGATGCTGAAAAGCGGGTCTTGGGGAGGGGATCTCGAAGCCAGCTCCAGTGGACAGGCTCTGCAGGGCACTGTGGGCATGCTGCCTCCCCTCCAGGAGCTGCTCCACTCAGAATCCAGGTTCCTGGAGAAGGTCTGATCAGCCTGGCTCAGCTCACATGCTCTCCAGGGGCGTGGTGTAGACACCCAAAGGAAAACTGAGATGTTCTTACCAGGAGAAGGAAGACAACGCTGGAAAAGCAAAAACAGCAGACACGTCCTCCACCCCAAACACGTAGAGACATGCTGATGTCATGATCAAACCGAGACTAAGAAAGACCATCCAACGGACGGTGTCCAGCTAGGATGAGAGCCGGCAGTCTATTAGCAGGCGGGCTACTGTACTGGAAAATTCCTGTGTCCTGGTAAGAAAGGCAGCCTGACGAGAATGTTACTCTTGGATGTGAACTTTCAACATCAGCAGCTGTACTATTCTCAAAGCATGAGAGTTTTTTTCCAAACTCTTAGTGACTGGGTGTGGTGCAACCTGTTACCAAACCCGGGCTTCTCCTGGTTATTTTAACCCCCACATTGTACATAAGCACCAGTTCCTGGAGTGTAACCTGATCAGGTGTGATGGCTGAAAAGAAATATTGCTGGGTCCAGTGATCTCATCAGCTGCTGGTTAAGCTCTACTCACTTGTCCTCTGCTTCCCTGCTGAAAATTCAGTTTGTTCCTATAAATCTCAGAGAAACATTTTTTTCCTCTCAAAAGAATATTTGGAAAGGACTTCACTGTAAAAGCAAAGAATCTTAAGACTGAGAACTTGTGTTCTTCTTGATAAGATGTAACTTATGGAGGTAGCTGAAATCCAAAGTGGAGTGGGAGAGGGCCAGTCCGGTCCTGCCTTGTCCATAGTGAGGAGAGAAGGGAGGGAGGGACTGGGAAGTGGGTGTAGTCATGCCATTTTACAGGTGAAGACTTTGAGTTGCTTAGTTGTTAAGTAACTTACCCAAGGTCATACTGGTAGCAAGTAGAACTCAAACCGAAGTTTTCCGACTTTAAATTAGACATTTTCTGCTATACTGTTCTCATTTTAAAAATAATACAACCTGCTTCTACCGTGGCATGAAAAAGAACTCTTTTTGACCAGGGCACCTTTAAATAGGTATTCGAAAGTGGGACAAGAGAGGTCAGCAGATGGCATGTATAGTGGACTTCAGCTCAAAGGGGGACTGAGAGGAAGCTGTGGTAGCTCCCTTCTCTGCAAGTGAAACATGCAGCTGGAGGTTTGATGTTTTGAAGTTAAACACTAGAGCAATTTTACTGAATGCTCCAGTTGATCAGTTTTCTGGCTTGTTCTTGGTGTTATCTGGACCCACGCTGGAAAAGAAATTAAAATTCAGGAATTCAGCCATCTAAGACTAGGGGCTCAAATATGAAGGTGGTTTCCTAGGAGGCCTGTGTGTATGCAGAGTATCAGGGGGCAGGGAGAGATGCTTGCAGGGGTGCTATCCTGTGAAGACCAAGAAAACTCACTCTGGACCCCAGCTGGCCAGTGTTGGCTCAGAGAGGCTGGGAGGCACCTCACACCCTCTCACTCAGACCCAAGTGAGCAGTGGCACAAGTTACAGGGACTGGACAGGTGAGAGGTCGTCTGTGGCCCAGGTCTGAGATTTTCTGGGTAAGAAGTTAAACCTGCCCAATCAGGGATCAAACCCATAGCCTCTGACACCTCCATCGTGTCCACTGTGGCCAAACAATGAGTTCGCCTGGGCCAAATGCCAGGTGTGGGCAGACACCTCTGTCACTCCCGTTACAATAATCTGTATGGCTCTGTTGACTCCTTTGTTTATTGTTCCCCTTCTTTTTCTTGTTCTCTTCCCCACAAGGACAAGGACCTTGTCCGTGCCCCATTCATTGAGCAGATATTTGTAGAGCATGTACCAATGTGCCAAGTGGGCACTGGAAACTTATGTGTGTGGCTCTCTCTCCAGTGCCCCACAGCACCCAGAGCCTAGGAGGGCTAGTAAGTCCTTTGATGGATAAATGGATTATTTAGTACTGGTGGAGGGAAAGTGCCTCAGCCATCCCTGAATTCCTCATTTCTACGGTCAGTATCATTGTATTGAAAATGAGGTTTAATTCCAGCACCATGAGCAATTACCCACGAGAGGGCAAATGTCTGGACTGGACAGATGCTCCATTGACAAAAGGGTAGAAGTCAGAGGCTGGTTTGGGACCCTGCTGTGTGTTCAATTGTCCCCTGGTTAAATCATTCACTTTCCCTCAGTGCAGTCTGTGGTGGACTTTATCCATGCTGTGTCCTGCCCACAGCTCGCCTCGACTTGACCTGGACCTGACTCTGACTTTGACTTGACCCTGAACCCTCCCAGTAGCCCTTCCCATTCTGCTAGCTCAGCATCAGTTCTTGTAGAAATTCCTTACATACTTCCTTCACCTAGTCATGCTTTACCATGGCCTTTATTTAGATAGATTTGTTTTAAAGTTACAAACAAAAGATCACTATATCCTTATTATGTAGAGGCACCAAAGCACACAATTTGTTAGGCTCATTAGTTAATCAAGAAAAGAGCAAAATGCTCTCTCCATATTACCCAGGAGTGGCCTCATGTGGGGGTTATTGAGATCATGGACTTGGTCAAGGCAAGCATGGGTTCAGGTCCCAGTGCCACCACTACCTACAGGCAAATTCATGGACAAGTTACCTGATCTCACCATCTGTAAATTAGGAAATTAGAACCTCTCTCAGAGAAGTCTTGAGAAGATTAGGTGAAGTAATGCCTATAAATTCCTCCACCCCGAGTAAGCACTCAATGAACACTAGCCAAAACCATCATCACTGCTCAGCTACAAAACTATATTAATGATAGACATCAGCCAGTTGGTAGGCCCCAGCATTTTATGGCTTCTCCATCATTTCTTAAGATACTGCACACACACACACACACACACACACACACACACACATTTTTAATACAGTGTATAACTACATAATTTAAATCACCCATGCTGGTATTTTCCAGGTAATAAAAGATTGGGGGAAGGTCCTAGTGTGTGCTAACGTTCCCCTTCTTGTCAGAGCAAGTTTATATAATTTATATGTATTTCAGGGTAAATTGAAATAGCAGAAAAATCTCAAGTTGTTCATTTCTAACCTCATGAATGTTTCTGAGCTCTAGATTGTGAACTTCAGATCATATTATCAGCAGGATGGGAGTAGAACTTAGGGAGGGAGAGGGATTATGAAAGAGCTTCAGCATCATTCAAACCCCAAGATTGGATTACAGGCTCTGTGCGTGACTGGAAGCTTCACAGATGTGTCATGCCCAGGTGGTTCATTACAAACCTGGCTGGACTGATCGTGGGAAGTAAGAGTAAGGAAGTTATGCTTGATGGGGATGGATATAAAATGCTGGATTCTGCCACTACTTCTGCCTGCTAACCTGTATTTGAATTTAAATACCACTGAAGGAAGGATCCTGGTGAAATACAAGTACATAATTTCCAAGAAGAATTCCATATGGCATTAAAAGCAGAAATTAGCACTGTGGAGGTAATGAGCGTGCCCTGGCCCGCACCAAGCACACGGCTCAGTCGCGTTTTCGCTTCCGTTACTTCTAATCCGCTTCCTGGGAAGAGAATGCTCTCTGGCCACTTGGAGAGAGCTTTATACTAAATCTTGAGAGCAAGGAGGGAAAAAAATTTCAGGTGCACCTGCCCAGGTGAGTTGTCAAGGAGGACAAAGGGTGACCTGAGGGCCAGCTATTCTCAGAGAGCTACTCAGAAACAAGACGTGGGCCTCAGGTGATTATTTTCATTGCATATGCAGTGGTTCTCCTGCACCGGAATCCTCCGGTGTCTTGTTAACCAACAGATTGCCGGGCCCACTCTCAGAATTTCTTTTTTCTTTTTCTTTTTCTTTTATTTATTTATTTATTTTTGTGAGGAAGATCAGCCCTGAGCTAACATCTGCCAATCCTCCACTTTTTTTTGCTGAGGAAGACTGGCCCTGGGCTAACATCCGTGCCCATCTTCCTCTGCTTTATATGGGACGCCGCCACAGCATGGCTTGACAAGTGGTGTGTTGGTGCACGCCCGGGATCTGAACCCGGGCCACCAGCAGCAGAGCTCATGTACCTAACTGCTAAGCGATGGGGCCGACCCCCCTAGAATTTCTGATTCAATAAATCTAGGGAGGGACCTGAGAATCTGCATTTCTAACAAGTTCTCCAATGATGCTGGTCCAGGCACCACACTGAGAGCTACTGGCATATGGTAACAAAGGTTACTTGAAATTTTAACTCAAGAAGTCTGGCGAGAACAACCAGGTTTGGTGGATTGGGTCCTATGACTTGAATTCGACAGGAGATGCAAAAATCCTCCAGTAGAACGAGTGTGGGGCTAATCCAGGAAGGAAAGGTAGTCAATTATCTCATCTTCTGAGGGCTGGAGGACTAGAAGGCCCAGAGCCCAGACCATTGAGGGGTAGGACAGCTGGGCCAGAACTCTAACCAAGTCAAGAATGCAGGGAGGGACCCTCATGGAGGCTCTGGGTCTTGTACAGCAGAGGCTCTAGTGACTGGAGATGGAGATGGAAGATCAGACAGCTGCTCACCCAAGTTTATAGACATAGCAATCCCTACCTGCTCTTCTCTCAGATGATAAAGAATGCTGTGAAAGGGTCCATTACTCTGACTTTAATTCTTACAAAGCAGGAATGAGGAGTCATTGGTCTGACAGTGACAAAAACCTGGGAAGCAATGACTGACCGTGTCATTTTTCAGTTTGCCACAGTCAGGAAAGGGAACTCTGAGCAAGATTAAGCACAGACCCTTCTGCTTTTAGAAAACAGAATAAATAAAGGTCAAAGTAGAGCAGTTCTGATCCCATAGCTAATGAAGGCCATTACAGCTCAGCAGGTAGGGGAAATTCTGGAAGATTCAATTCTGACTCCATAATCATGGACAGACCCAACAAGACATGAGAGGAGACAGATGCAGGACCAGCTACCCGGCAGCTCTGGATGAACTACGTATAAAGACATAATAACTCCAGGAGAAAGGGGCGTGTGGCAAGGGGCAAGCAGAGAAACGATTTGGAACGTCAGCAGACCTCTCAGGCCAGGCAGGCAAAGGCTTGCAGCTGAACCTTGCTTACAGGGGTTCAACAAAGACAGCTTTTTGTTGTTTATTAAATTAACCTTCAAAGTAAGATGAACTGGGAAGGATAAACCCAGTAAGGGCAAAATGCTGCTCTAACCCAGTGCTGCTTTTCAACAAGGAGAACGGGGTTAAAACGGGGCCAGGTGGAGGAAAGCACACAGGGCGTGGTGGCCAAGAGGGACACGGAGAAGGCAGAACACGAGCCCCGGAAGCAGAGTGTGTCCAAGTTCAAGAACCAGGGCTCAGCTGCTGGGTTCCCATCCCAGCTCTTTTGTTGCCACTGGGGGACCTGGGCCAGGCCACTCAGCCTCCGTAAAACAGGGGACACAGGCAGCACCCACCTCATAAGGCCGTCATGAGAATGATAAGAGTTAATAGAAATAAATTGCTTAGGACAGTTCCTGGCACACACTAAGTGCTAAATATGTCATTTTTATGATCATTGTTATCACCATGACTTTTTAGAAGTGTCCCAAACCCCATTCCAGGAGGAAATCCAATCCAAGTTGCTACAGAACTCTACAGATGTTACCTCCAAGGCTCTGCAGGTTGGTTCCATGAAATTGTGGCCGATGAGAGAAAAGCCTTAAGTCTGAGGGTGGGTTCCAATTTCCCAAATGGATAAATGGGCGGGTCCAAGGAACACAGCCTGCTGTCAACCCCTAGCACAACTGGAGGACAAATCAATGATTTAAACAGATGGTTTGTGTGCATTTTAGAAAAGAAGGCTGTGTGCGTGCCCAAAATGGGAGAGGGTTTAATGAGAACACTCTGTGCCTATCAGACAGTGTGTTATTGGGGTAGTGGGTCAGGTCAGCAGAGCACCCAGCAAGTCTCCATGATGTCGCTGTGGATGAAGCAGGAAAACAGGGCAGGCTGATGGCCCATCACCATGGAGCTACCCCTAGATCCGGGTCCCCTCTGTCCGTGTCCAGGGAGGCCCCTGATAGGTCTGTCTGCAGCTCTGCCTTGGAGTTTGTCAGCCTCCTGTCATATGACTGCTCTGGGCAGGGCTCCATGGTGGGGACTGCCGCAGGGTCAGGAAGCTCCATAGAAACTTATGGCCGCTAAATGGTAGGGATCCTCCCAGAACCGGGGCACCCACTCTGCTCTTCCTGGCTTCTCTCCACCACCCAGGGGTCCAGTGAGTGGCACACAGGCTCCCAGTTCTCAGTGGTTGTAAGGTTGTAAGGTTGTAAGTGAGTGGTGTCATTACAGGACAGCAGACCAGGAAGGAGAATGCAAACTGAAGATTTTGTATTTAGCAAAACTGTCCTTCCAGTATCAAGGCTTTAGAAAAACAATTTTACATATGCAAGAGCTTAGGATACTGTACCCATGAACCCTTCTTGAGGAATCTACTAGACCAGGACTCAGCAAACTTTTTCTATAGAGGGAAAATATTAAATATTTTAGCTCTGAAGCCATATAGTCTCCATCATAATTACTCAACTCTGTCATCATAGCACAAAAGCAGCCATAGACAATATATAAACAAATTGGTAGGGCTGTGTTCTAGTAAAACTTTATTTACAAAAACAAGTGTCAAAGGGATTTGGCCCTCAGGCTGTAGTTTGCTAACCTCTTTATGACGGTGTGCTCTTCATCTAACCAAGAAATGACTGGGGACACTTTAGTAAAAGGGCTGATGGTTAATATGTTTAATTGTTGACTTAAGACTAAAGCATAGGTGGAGACAGGAATATTTTAACAGTGAAGATATAACAGTTATGAATATTTATGCCCCAAATAACAGAGCAACTACTTATGTAAAAACCTAAACCACAGGAGATACAAGGAGATAGAGAGAGAAACTTACTGGGTATAGGGGACTTTAACACACCACTCTCAATATAAGACAGACCAAGTGGCAAGTAGATAAAAAATAAGCAAGGATATAAAAGACCTAAACAACGTAATCAATAAGGTAAGTCATACATATTAAACACTAACTCTGATAATAGAGAGTATACCTTTTCCTCAAGTGCATATAGAATATTCACAAAATCTGATCATGTATTTGGTCACAAAGAAAACATCAGTAGATTTCATGATGTAGAAATAGTACAAGAAATATCTTCTGATCACAAAGCAATAAAGTTGGAAATTAATAACAAAAAATTTTTAAATGCAAAAGTCCCCTCTATCTGGCAATAAAAACATACAGGATACAGCACCCACATTTGGCAGTAACTTCAAAGTGGGGAGACCTGCGGATGTCCACTGACATCCAACTCAGCCTGAGCCTTTGAAGCTGTTCCTTCATTCACTCATTTAACAAATTTAACGAGCACCTACTATGCACAGACGTTGAGGCCAGGTAAGGCTAACCTAAGGTGAAGAGGTTTCTCTCTGCCTGTCAGAGCTTCCTTTGGGTGGGAAAGACTGACAGGGAAACAAGGCAGCTCCAGCCCTGTGGGACATGGGACAAATGCCCTCCTGGGACTTATGTGGAGGTGTGTCGAGGTACCAGGAAGCAGTGGCTGTGCTGCATCACACTAGGGCTGGTCACACCATCACACCAGGGCTGAGTGGAGCATCACGGGAGAGTCCACCTTGCCTCTCACTGGCTGTGTGACCCTGAGCAGGTCACTTGTCAGGAACCTCCCTTTCCTCATCCAATTGGGAATCAAGTGAAGACTAGGGCACATAACATCTGCATTTAGAAGGGTCCAGTTAGTTTTGTTCTTGTTGCCTGTTGACTTGAAGCTGGTCAGCTTATAACTGGAACATGTATTTGTTGAGGCCGCATACTAAGAAAGCATTGACCACTGAGTGTGTCCACAGCAGGAGATGGGTGTCAAGGGTGAGTGGCCTGGATACTGCTGCCTCATGAAGAACCGCTGAAGGGCTGTGTACATTGGCAAAAAGAAGACTAAAGAAAGACGTAGAAGGATTTCAGAGACTTTCTTGCCCAGTGCCTTTATAGCCTTAAAGTGTCATCATCTAGAGACAAGCATGCCTGCTCTGGTGCTTCAGCAGGCTAGTGGAGCAGACATCGCCGGTCATGTAATGAGCTCCCCATCATGCACAGATCTGAGCAGTCCCTGCTGGTCTTCTGAATGCATCACTCATCATCTTGGATCCAGGACTTCAATTTCTGCCCTTTGGAAATCATCCAAAATATGGACAAAATTGGCAACTACCCAAGTGTCCAACAAGTATGCACCAGTTAAGTAATTTGGCTCTATCTATGCAATGGAGTGTTATGCGAGCGTTAAAAAATCACTCTTGAGAAAAGATTTTTGATCACATAGGAATTGCTTCTGCTATCAAGAGTGAAATAAGCAAAGTATAAAAATGATTTGTTTATAATATAACACCAACGTTAAAGAAAATATGTTTAGGAAAAAAGACTAGGATCATGTGTATTCTTTGGTTCTTTTGCTTTATATATATGTATCTTCTAGATTTTCTAAAATGTCTGTGAATTATGTTTATAATTTCTACTAAGTAAACAAAAAATATGGCTATAGAAGAAATTCCTAAAATGAGTGAAAGTATAGACAGAGATCCCCTGGAGACCAGCGCAAAGATCATTTTAGGACGCTTTGGATCACTTCTCAGTTTTCTTCATTGACAACCATGGAACTCAATTAAATTCAAAAAATATTTGTTGGGTCCTCAACAACCATAAGGCTCTGTGCTAGAAGTTGTTCTTCACAAGAGCTAGGGATGAAGCAGGTACTTGGGCAAGGATCATCCACAGCAAAATGTGGCCAGGCCTTTGAGGATGAAGGGAGGGCAGTCTGGACTCTGAGTGACCTCAGGTATTTCTCCAGAGTGAGATATTCTCTACAGTTTTCTAAATAAAATTTTCTTTTGTGCACCTAAAAGTAAAAATTGACAACGTGCAACACTTGGATGAGGAGGGAAAAGATGAGTAAGACTTGATGTAGGAGTCTCTTTTCTGAGGTTCTTGAAGGCAGAGCGGGAGGTGGCCAGTCTCATGTGCCCTCTTGGTGGGAAATCCTTCAGATTTCAGAAGGTTTTCAGAAGTACCATCACTGAATAGATACTTAGGAAACTGTTTTTAAAAATCAGGAAGCAGTGTTCTAGTGAAAATATATCATTCTGACACAATACTTGCTGAATAAAAATCTCAAGAGCATACAGGGTGATTTATTGTGATAGATTTAATAAAGCCAGAAATAAAATTAATCTCTTTCCTTTCTGCTTGGAGGACTCAGGGACATGGTTTCTATAGCTCATTAGCTATTAAAATTATTAACAAATTATTATTTTCAATTGAAAGTGGTTGTGGTATTCATTATTTCCTCTCATGCCAAGACTCTATGCAATTTATTCAGAACATGAATTATCCAAAGCAATCCAAAGTTACTAAATAGTTTTGGACCAGGTTCACTGACTTTGGCCCAGCAAGCCACTCAGGGCTGAGTGGCTAAAGGTCTCTGTTACATAAATTATTGAGAACTTAATTGAGACTAATTATTGTCTCTCGTTCGCTTGCCTGAAGAACATCTGCCCAGTATCTGCTGTGACTCCGTTTGGTTGGGATGTTTGAATCTTTCTGTGAAGTGAAATAAAGGGCATGAATATTTTATTGTGGATTTATTTCACTGTAACTTTTTATAGGAAACTGCTGGTTGTTTTATTAGCCAGCAGTGTTAATACGCAGTGTCTCTCCAACATGCCAGAGATGAGGTTTAGGGTGTACTTAGGACACTCTGCATGAGTGAGGTCCACCCCAGAGGAGGAAGTGGTGATCTGTGAAAGATGCAGCTAAGTCAGTGTATTGGGGGGAGGGGGATGCAGAACCTGAACTATTCTGTGACGTGCCTCCTGAAGGCCTGAATCAGTCTAGAAGGGGATACCAGTGATAACAGGTTGACCATAAAGGATCGATCGCTGGCACATCCGTGTAAGACACAAATGAGTAGGAGCTGTTTATTCATTTTCACAGATCGAAAAACTGAACCTAGGAGAAGTTTAGTAACCAAGGTTATCAAACAGTTAGCCAGTGAGCCCAAGCTAGAACCAAGCCTCTTGCCTCCTAGGAGGCTCTCAGTCATAGCAAGGTGAGGATATTCTTAAGGGAAACAGTATTATTCAAATGATTTGGGAAACTTAGAAATGCCAGAGGTGGAAGGGGGCACATCTAGGACCCACAGAGGAGCTCATGGAGGGACAGGCGCTTGAGATCAGCCAACTGAGAGAAATGAGGAGGATGTGCCTGGCAGAGGGAACAGTGTCAGCATCTCCAGGTCAGGGAATATCAAGCAGTCTGGGGAGGGAGGAGCACATGTGGCCAACCAAAGCAGGGGGACGTAAGGCTGGTTCCCCTTACCTTGATCTATCCTAATTCTTATTTTCCTTAGTGCAGAGTCTTATTTTTGTTTGCTTGCATACATTCCTGAAAACATCTGCAATCCTTGGCAGAATGATGGATGAGCATAAGCTGAAGGAATGACTAAATTATCAGACTGGATCTTGAGTGCCAGGCCGGGGATGTGAAAGGCAAGAGGCACTAGGGAGCCATTGAAGGTTTTGGAGCAAGGAGGTCACATGACTGAAGCCATGGCAGAGTGCACAGATTACTTGGAAGGGAAAAGAGATCACATGTGTGGGATCAGTTAGGAGACTGTTACATATACCCCGGGCAAAAGAGTGGCCATGGAAATGGGAAAGGGAGGCAGATTTGAAATCCCTTGTAGGGTTGGCTTGGTGGCATTTAGCAACTGCTTGGACGTGGCTCAGGGAGCAGTCCAAGTTAACCTCCAGATCCTGACCCCGCATGCCTCATCTCTGGAAAAGGAGGGGCCACCAGACTTTGGCAGTGGGGAAAAGAGGAATGGTTTGTGACCACACCCACCCAGAGCCAGAGGTGTGGTGGGACACCCTCCTGTCCTCTAAACTGTCAGTCACAGGGCCTGGATCTCCCAAGGTAGAGAGTCAGGGGTCCCCTGCATCAAAGTACCTGGGGAAACCATGGCATAGGTTAGGTCTGCAAAAAAAATAAAAGTGAGTCATGGGAGCAAAAGAACCAAAACCTGATCCAAGAAGAGGGCCAAGATACACTTGGAGAATGGGGCAGGAGGAGGCCATGGAGAAGTAAGAAAGCAGAGTGACAAGACTCCCAGCTTCTGAGAAGTCAAGGAGAAAGAAGGCAAAAATCAGAATGGTTGCCAGGGTGAAAGCTGTCATATAAACTAAGGATTGTTAGGACAAGTTGTGCTCACCAAGGACCCTCAGTCATTTTAGTTAGTACAGGAAGGTAGACACTAGAGGACACCAGCCACTGAGCAGGATTTGGGTCCCCTGTCACCAGCTATCTCCTCATGGCTCTGGCCTGGATGTCTGTCACCCCTGGGAAGTTTCTTCTCAAGTTCCCCATGGACACGGTCCTTTACAAGACGGTGACCAGCAGGGCCACCGCTTCTAATGCAGCAGCATATTGTGGGGCACCAGGGATTCAAAATAGACCAACAGACAGTCACCTTGGAGGTTGTTGTTGAGAGGGCTTGCTGGCTCCTGTCTGCTCTGGGGGCGTCAGGGAGAGCCTTTGGCAGGAGAGGTGCAGGGAGCAAATGTGAGGATTCCAATTAAAGGTAGTTGTGGGTGGGGAAGCGGGCAGAGCTGTAAGTTCCCTTGCTCGTAAAGCTATGTGCCAGAACCTTCGCAAGGCAAGCTCGGAGCTGGAGTCAGCCAGCTCTTCAGGCTGGTTGTGTTGGAGCGCTGCCTCTGCCCCTCTGAACACAACAGCCTTTCCTCTCTGTACCCCTTCCAGAAGACGCAGAGCTGGCTCACTCTGACTCTGGAGAACTCCCCCTAGGAACATTTTTGGAGAGTCTTGTGAAATTCTGAGTGTTTTCATAGCCAAAGTGGGGCAGCAGCGGGGATGGAATGTCGGGGAGGTCTGCTTGTGTGTTTTCACGTTGAATAATTGTGTGGGGCTGGGCAGCTGGGACAGCCAGGCAGGGACTCCTGCTGGTGTTAATCACGCCTCTGGGTGTTTTCTGCAGTCCACTTGGTTCAGGACTTTGGTATTTGTTTCAGACTGGTACCACTCAGGCTGGTGTCTTGGGAAAACCATGTCACATCATTAATCTGGGGGAGTCTTTTTTTCCTAATCTTCTAAGGACAAAATTCTTGGGACTAACCTATTAAGCCAACCAAAAGACAAACTAGCATGTGTGTGTAATTAGGAACATGGAGACCAAAGTAAAGAAGAAAGAAATAACAGGACCCATGTGGCAAGCAAATGGTGCAGAGTGGCCTCTTCAGGTGAGGGTTAGAGGAAAATACACATCTGGCCATTTGGGTTTAAGTACGGAACTGCCACAGCTGCCTCCTCGGGATATTAAAGTGTGAAGTCCTAGACTGGAGGCCGTGGGGCTGAATTCCACAGCAGACATGGCTTGGCCCACACAGGCATCTTAAGGTTTTAGAGTTCATTTCTAACATTTTAAAATCAGGCAAATGCAATAAGACTCTGGATTTTCAGCTTTACTTTTGGAAAGGAAAGATGTGGCAACACTTGACCCACATAGCCAGATGGCAACAGTGGGCTGGAACCTGGTGGCTGCCCCTGAAACTGGGCACCATGTTCTCAGTTGACTAGTCATCGTCATTGTCTGTGATCAAGGTCCGTTAGTACATACTGGCCTGGCTCTTGTTTATGAAGGAATTTTTCTTATAATAATGTTCATATATACAGAAAAGTGCTGAGATTAACTAAGAAACACCCATGTCTGTACCTCCCAATTTTAACACATCTTCATGATAGCCACATTCGCTTCCCATCTTTTAAGTAGTAACTTATTATAGACACATTAAAAGTCCTCTTTGACTCCTCCCGATCCCATTCTTCTTCCCTCCCCTGTTGTGTGTATGCTTCCTACCTAAATTTTCAGACTTTTACTATGTACTTATATATCCACAAACAAGAAAAGGTGTTGTTTGGCATGTTGTAAACAGGCTCTTAGCATATGTGCATTCATCTTGCCTTTGGGATCTATCTGTGTTGCCACTGTGGCTCTGGTGCATCCATTTTCTTTGCTTTATATTTCATCTTATATATTTATTCATTCTGCCATTGATGGACATTTGGGTTGTTTGCCAGTTGGGGTTTATACAGATAGTATACAGTGAACATCCTCGTCCAGTTTCTTTGGGCACATGTGCCAGAAATTGTATCCCTAGAAGTAGAATTACGAAGTCATGGGGTATGCCCACGTTGAACTTCACTCCACAGGGCTTACATCGAGTTACCATGTCACCAGCACTCTGTAGGAGCGCCCATTGCTCCAGTCTCGGCCAAATTTGGTTTAGTCAGACTTTTTAGTGTTGCCAACCTGGTGGGCGGGAAACGGTGCCTCATTGTTTGATTTTTTAATTACCCTGCTCTGTAGTGAAGTTGAGTACTTTCATATGTTTGGGGGATATTTATATTTCTTCTTCTGTGATTTATTCTCCTGTTCTTTGCCCATTATCCAGTTGGGCTATTTGTCTTTTTTCCTAATAGGTTTATGAGAGTTCTTTACACATCCTGGATTATAAATATTTTCTCTCACTTTGAGACTTTGCTTTTCACGCATATTGTCTTTGAGTAGAAAAATCTTTATTAACTTTCATTTTAGGGGTTGTGCTTCTTTTGTCTTCTTTGACAATTCCTTCCTTACTTTGACAATTATAACTTTATTTTCCTATATATTCTTCCAGAACTTCTAAGGTTTTGCTTTTCTTATGTATTCTTTAACCCATCCAGAATGTCTTTCTCTGTACAGTATGAATTGAGACAATGAATTTATTTCTTCCCTATGATAACCTGTTGCCTTTGTATTATGTAATGGCTAGTTCACTCCTTTCCCACTGATTGATAAGGCTATATTTGTGGTAACCAGAATAACAAAACATACCATGTTTTCTGACCACAAGAAAATTAACATTGGAAATAAGCAGTAAAAAGATAGTGACCTACCTTCCTCTGTATTTTTATAAACTAAAAATATACTTACATATAACTCATGTGTTAAAGAGGAAATGATAGTGGAAATTACAAAATATTTGGAACTAACAATGAAGCATTTCTTATTTTCTTCTTTTCTCTCTATTGATTTGGAAGCTGTAGGTGGTATTTCTGTTCTTTTGATGGTTACTATTAAATGTTTCCTACATATCTTAACTATAAGGGTTTCGGTAAAGTCCAAAGATACTAAGAGTCGCTGTCCTCTTCTCAAACAACGCAGTGACCTTAGCACATGTGACCCATCCAACAGCCCCCACTTCTCTCATTATTATCTGGACATTTGGTGCTACTATTTTGAAAAAACAAAAGTGGTTCTGATTTAACAACAAATTAGATTAATCAGATGAAATGGATGAATTCCTAAAGAGACTCAAACTACTGAAACTGACTCAAGAAAGATAGATAACCTGCATAGACCTATAACAAGTAAAGAGATTGAATTAGAAACAAAACAAAAACTTCTCACAAAGAATCTCACAAAGAAAAGCCTAGAATCAGACAGCTTCACTGGTGAATTTTACCAGACATCTAAAGAAGAATTAATATCAATCCTTCACCAACTCTTTTAAGAAGGAGAAGAGGAGGAAGGACTTTGCAACTCATTCTATGAGGCCAATATTATCCTGATAATAAAACCAGACAAAGACATCACAAGGAAAGAAAACTACAGACCAGTTACTCTTATGAATATAGACACAAAAACCCTCAAGAAAATATTAGTAAATTGAATCCAACAATATGAAAGGGATTATACACTATGGGCAAGTGGGACTTATGCTAGGGATGCAAGGTTGGTTTATCATCTGAAAATCAATTAATGTAATATACCACATCAATAGAATAAAAGACAAAGCCACATCATCATTTCAATAAACACACACAAAAAAAGCATTTGACAAAATTCAACAGCCTTTCATGATCAAAACACTCAACAAACTAAGAATAGAAGGACTTTTCTCAGCCTCATAAAGGGCATCTAGAAAAACCCCACAGCGACCATCATACTTAATGGGGAAAGACTGAATGCTTTCCCTCTAAGAGAGGAACAAGACAAGAATGTCTGCTTTCACCACTTATATTCAACATTGTACTAGTGATTCTAGCCAGGGCAATTAGGCAAGAAAGTGAAATAAAAAGCATCTAGATTGGAGAAGAAGTAAAACTGTATTTGCAGATGACATGATCTCGTGTATAGAAAATCCTAAAGAATCCACTAAAAAGCTACTAGAACTAATATATGAGTTGAGCAAGGTTACAGGATATAAGATCAAGATACAAAAATCAATTATATTTCTATACCCTTGCAATGAATAATCTGAAAAGGAAATTAAGAAAACAGTTCCCTTTGCAGTAGCATCAAAAACAATATAATACTTAGGAATAAATTTAACCAAAGAAGTACAAGATTTATACACTGAAAATGACAATACATTATTGAAAGAAGTTAATGAATATCTAAATACATTCCATGTTCATGGATTATAAGACTTAATATTGTTAAGATGGCAATACTACACAAATTGATCTACTGGTACATCACAATCCTTATCAAAACTCCAGCTATCTTTGTTGCACAAGTGAACAAGATGATCCTAAAGTTTACATGGAATTGCCAAGTGCCCCTAATAGTCAAAACAATCTTTAAAAATAAGAACGAAGTTGGAGGACTCATGCCTCTTGACTTCAAAAATTACTACAAAGCTAGACTAATCAAGACAGTATGAAAGACTAGAAGAAATTACCCAAGCTGAACAGATAAAAGAGAAAAGAATTAAAAAGAGTGAGGACAGTCTAAGGGACCTCTGGGACAACATCAAGCGCACTAGCATCCGTGTTATAGGTGTCCCGGAAGGAGAAGAGCGAGACAAAGGGGCAGAGAATCTATTTCAAGAAATAATAGATGAAAACTTCCCTAGCCTAAGGAAGGAAACAGACATCCAGGTACAGGAAGCACAGAGAGCCCCAAACAAGATAAACCCAGAGAGGCCCACACCAAGACACATCGTAATCAAAATGTCCAGAATTAAAGATAAAGAGAAAATCCTAAAAGCCGCAAGAGAAAGTCAAGTTACATACAAAGGAAACCCCATAAGGCTATCAGCTGACTTCTCAGCAGAAACCTTACAGGCTAGAAGAGATTGGCACAATATATTTAAAGTGCTAAAAGGAAAAAACTTACAGCCCAGAATACTCTACCCAGCAAGGTTATCATTCAAAATGGAAGGAGAGATCAAAAATTTCCCAGACAAGCAAAAATTAAAGGAGTTTGTCACCAAGAAACCAGTGCTACAAGAAATGTTAAAGGGACTGATTTAAGGGGAAAAGAGAAGACCACAAATAGGAAAAATTATCCTTTTCCATGATAAGAACGTAATGGATACAACTGCACAAAAAAGAGGTTAGATATGATATCAAAAACATAAAAGGAGGGAGGAGGGGAGTTAGAGAGTAGAGCTTTCAGACATAGGTCAAACTAAAGAGACCATCAATTCTGTATAGAAGAAGAAAGGAACAGAGAAGGACTACTAAAACACTGAGAAAAAAAAAAAGTTAAAAAATGGCAATAAGTACATACTTATCAATAGTTACTTTAAACGTCAGTGGACTAAATGCTCCAATTAAAAGGCATAGGGTGGCTGATTGGATAAAAAAACAAGACCCATATATATGCTGCATGCAAGAGACACACTTCAGACCTAAAGACACTCACAAACTGAAAGTGAAAGGATGGAAAAAGATACTCCACGCAAATGGCAATGAAAAGAAAGCTGGGGTAGCAGTACTCATATCAGACAAAATAGACTTTAAAACAAAAATTGTAAAAAGAGACAAAGAAGGGCATTACATAATGATCAAAGGAACAATCCAACAAGAGGATATAACACTTGTAAATATCTACGCACCTAATGTAGGTGCACCTAAATATAAAAGCAATTATTAACAGACACAAAAACAGAAATAGACAGTAACACTATAATAGTAGTGGTGGACTACTAAGTAGTCCACTTACACCAACGGATAGATCATCCAAACAGAAGATCAATAAGGAAACATTGGCCTTAAACAACACACTAGAACAGATGGACCTAGTAGATATATACAGAGCATTCCATCCAAAAACCGAAGAATACACGTTCTTTTCAAATGCACATGGAATATTCTCCAGGATTGATCACATATTAGGCCACGAAACAAGTCTCCATAAATTTAAGAAGATTGAAATAATACCAAGCATCTTTTCTGACCACAAGGCTATGAAACTAGAAATCAACTACAGGAAGAAAATCAGAAAAGCCACAAATACGTGGAGATTAAACAAAATGCTACTGAACAATGATGGGGTCAACGAAGAAATCAAAGAAGAAATCAAAAAATACCTAGAGACAAATGAAAATGAAAATACAACATGCCAGAATTTATGGGATACAGCAAAATCGGTTCTAAGGGGGAAGTTTATAGCAATACAGGCCTATCTCAACAAACAAGAAAAATCTCAAATAAACAATCTAACAATGCACCTAAAGGAACTGGAAAAAGAAGAACAAACAAAGCCCAAAATCAGTAGAAGAAGGGAAATAATAAAAATCAGAGCAGAAATAAATGAAATAGAGACCAAAAAAGCAATAGAAAAAATTAATAAAAGCAAGAGCTGGTTCTTTGAAAAGATCAACAAAATTGACAAACCTTTAGCTAGACTCACCAAGAAAAAAAGAGAGAAGGCACAAATAAGTAAAATCAGAAATGAAAGAGGAGAAATTACAACAGACACCTCAGAAATACAAAAGATTATAAGAGAATACTATGAAAAGCTATATGCCAACCAATTCGACAATCTGGAAGAAATGGATAAATTCTTAGAATCATACAACCTTCCAAAACTGGATCAAGAAGAAGTAGAGAATTTGAATAGACCAATCACCAGTAAGGAGATCGAAACAGTAATCACAAACCTCCCCAAAAATAAAAGTCCAGGACCAGACGCCTTCCCTGGTGAATTCTACCAAACATTCCAAGAAGACTTAATACCTGTCCTTCTCAAACTCTTCCAAAAAATTGAGGAGCGGGGGAAGCTCCCTAACTCATTCTACAAAGCCGACATTACCCTGATACCAAAACCAGACAAGGACAACACAAAAAAAATTACAGGCCAATATCACTGATGAACATTGATGCAAAAATCCTCAACAAAATACTAGCAAATCGCATACAACAATACGTTAAAAAGATTATACACCATGATCAAGTGGGATTTATTCCAGGTGTGCAGGGATGGTTCAACATTCGCAAATCAATCAACGTGATACACCACATTAATAAAATGAAGAATAAAAATCCCATGATCATCTCAATAGATGCAGAGAAAGCATTTGACAAGATACAGCATCCATTTATGATAAAAACTCTGAATAAAATGGGTATAGAAGGAAAATACCTCAACATAACAAAGACCATATATGAGAAACCCACAGCTAATATCATCCTCAATGGTGAAAAACTGAAAGCTATCCCTCTAAGAACAGGAACCAGACAAGGATGCCCACTGTCACCACTCCTATTTAACATAGTACTGGAAGTCCTAGCCAAAGCAATCAGGCAAGAAAAAGAAATAAAAGAGATCCAAATTGGAAAGGAAGAAGTGAAACTCTCACTATTTGCAGATGACATGATATTATATATAGAAAACCCTAAAGAATCCACCAAAAAACTTTTAGAAGTAATAAACGAATATGGTAAAGTTGCAGGATACAAAATCAACATACAAAAATCAGTTGCATTTCTATACACTAACACCGAAGTAGCAGAAAGAGAAATTAAGAATACAATCCCATTTACAATTGCAACAAAAAGAATAAAATACCTAGGAATAAACTTAACCAAAGAGGTGAAAGATCTGTACACCAAAACTATAAAACATTGCTGAAAGAAATTGAAGAAGACACAAAGAAATGGAAAGATATTCCGTGCTCTTGGATTGGAAGAATTAACATAGTTAAGATGTCCATACTTCCTAAAGCCATCTATAGATTCAATGCAATCCCTATCAAAGTTCCAACAACATTTTTCACAGAAATAGAACAAAGAACCCTAAAATTTATATGGAACAACAAAAGACCCCAAATAGGTAAAGGAATCCTGAGAAACAAGAACAAAGGTGGAGGTGTCACACTCCCTGATTTCAAAATATACTACAAAGCTATAGTAACCAAAACAGCATGGTACTGGCACAAAAACAGACACACAGATCAATGGAATAGAATCAAAAGCCCAGAAATAAACCCACACATCTATGGACAGCTAATCTTTGACAAAGGAGCCAAGAACATACAATGGGGAAAAGAAAGTCTCTTCAACAAATGGTGTTGGGAAAACTGGATAGCCACATGCAAAAAAATGAAAGTAGACCCTTACCTTACACCTTACACAAAAATTAACTCAAAATGGATTAAAGACTTGAATGTAAGACCTGAAACTATGAAACTTCTAGAAGAAAACATAGGCAGTACGCTCTTCGACATCGGTCTTAGCAACATATTTTCAAGCACCATGTCTGACCGGGCAAGAGAAACAACAGAAAAAATAAACAAATGGGACTACATCATACTAAAAAGCTTCTGCACAGCAAAGGAAACCATCAACAAAACGAAAAGACAACCTAACAATTGGGAGAAGATATTTGCAAACCATACATCTGATAAGGGCTTAATCTCCAAAATATCTAAAGAACTCATGCATGTCAACAACAAAAAAACTAACAACCCAATTAAAAAATGGGCAAAAGACCTGAACAGACATTTCTCCAAAGAAGATATACAGATGGCCAACAGACACATGAAAAGATGTTCAAAATCATTAACTATCGGGAAATGCAAATCAAAACTACAATGAGATATCTACCTCACGCTCATCAGAATGGCTATAATTAACAAGACAGGAAACAGCATGTGTTGGAGAGGATGTGGAGAGAAGGGAACTCTCATACACTGCTGGTGGGAGTGCAAACTGGTGCAGCCACTATGGAAAACAGTATGGAGATTCCTCAGAAAATCAAGGATAGAACTATCATATGATCCAGCTATTCCACTGCTGGGTATTTATCCAAAGAACTTGAAAACACCAACGCATAAAGATACACGCACCCCTGTGTTCATTGCAGCGTTATTCACAATAGCCAAGACTTGGAAGCAACCTAAGTGCCCATCAAGGGACGAATGGATAAAGAAGATGTGGTATATATACACAATGGAATACTACTCAGCCATAAGAAACGATGAAATCCAGGCATTTGTGACAACATGGATGGACATTGAGGGTATTATGCGAAGTGAAATAAGTCAGAGGGAGAAGGTCAAATACCGTATGATTTCCTTCATTAAGTAGTAGATAATAACAACAATAAACAAACACATAGAGACAGAGATTGGATTGGTGTTTACCAGAAGGAAACGGGGGAGGGAGGAGGGTGAAAGGGATAATTCAGCACATGTGTGTGGTGATGGGTTGTAATTAGTATTTGGGTGGTGAACATGATGTAATCTATGCAGAAATAGAAGTATAATGATGTACACCTGAAATTTATACAATGTTATAAACCAATGTTACTGCAATAAACAAAAAAATTAAAAAAAAAAAAAAAAGACAGTATGGTACTGGCATAAAGAGAGATATACTCTCACGTTTACTGTCAATTGATTTCTGACAAAGGTGCCAAGACAATTCAATGGGGAAAGAATAATCTTTTCTATAATTCATACCGAGACACTGGATGTACACATGCAAACAAATGGAGTTGGATTCCTAGCTCATACCATAGACAAAAATTAACTCAAAATGGATCAAAGACCTACATGTAAGAGCTAAAACTATAAAACTCTTACAAGAAAATGTAGGCATAAATCTTCCTGACTCCAGATTAGGCAATGGTTTCTTAGATATGACAGCAAAAGCACAAGCAATAAAAGAAAAAAATAGATAAACTAGACATTATTGAAATTTAAAACTTCTGTGCTTCAAAGTCATCAAGAAAGTAAAAAGATAATCCAAAGAATGGAATAAAAATGTAGCAAATTATATATCTGATAAGCTAATTGTATCTAGAATATATAAAGAACTCTTACAACTCAATAATAAAAAGACAAATAATCCAATTAAAAAGGGCAAATCATCAGAATAGACATTTTTCCAAAGAAGATATACAAATGGCCAATAAGCTCATGAGAAGTTGTTCAACATTATCAGCCATCAGGGAAATACAAATAGAAACCACAATGAAATACAACAAATGATGCTGGGAAAACTAGGTATCAATATACGAAAGAATGAAATTGGACCCTTACCTTCCACCCTATACAAAAATTAATTCAAAGTGGATCAAAGACCTAAACATAAGAGTTAAAACTATAAAACTCTTAGAGGAAAACATAGGAAAAAGGTTCTTGACATTGGATTTGATGACGATTTCTTAGATATGACACCAAAAGCACAGGCAACAAAAGGAAAAACAGATAAAAATAAGACTTCATTAAAATTTAAAACTTTTATGCATCAAAGGACACTATCAACGGAGTGAAAAGGCAACCCAAAGTATGAGAGAACATATTTACAATCATATATTTGATAACGGAGTAAAGTCCAGAATATCTAAAGACCTCCTACAACCCAACAACAAAAAAAACCTGATTAAAAAACAGGCAAAGGACTTCATTACTCATTTCTCCAAAGAAGATATACGAGTGGCCAATGAGCACATGAAAAGATGCTCAACATCACTAATCATTAGGGAAATGCAAATGAAAACCACAATGAGGTAATGACTTTACACCCATTAGGATAGTTATTATCAAAAAACAGAAAACAACAAGTGGTGATGAGAATGTGGTGAAATTGGAGCCTGGTACGTTGCTGATTGGAATGTCAAGTGGTGCAGCTGCTGTGGGAAACAGTATGGTGGTTCCTCAAAAAATTAAAGACAGAATTACCATATGATCCAGCAATTCCACTCCTGGGTATATACCCAAAAGAATTGAAAGCAGGGACTCAAACAGAAATTTATACAACCTTGTTCGGCATTATTCACAATAGCCAAAAGGTGGAAGCAACCCAAAGTGTCCATCAATGGATGAATGGATAGATGAAATGTGTTACATACACACAATGGAATATTATTCAGCCTTAAAAATGAAGGAAATTCTGACAAATGCTACAACATGGATGAACTTTGAAGACATTATGCTGAATGAAATAAGCCAGTCATAAAAAGACAAATATTATATGATTCCATTTATATGAGGTACCTGGAGTAGTCAAACTCATAGAGACAGAAAGTAGGATGATAGTTGCCAAGAGCTGGAGAAAGAGGGGAATAGGAAGTTATTGTTTGGTGAGTCCAGAGTTTCAGTTTGTGAGGATGAAAAGTTAGGGGGATAGTGGTGATGGTTATACAAAAATGTGAATACTTAATGCCACTGAACTGTACATTTAAAAGTGGTTAAAATGGTAAATTTTATATTGTATGTATTTTGCCACAATAAAACAAAACCACAATGACATACCACCTTACACTCACTAGAATGGCTGTCATCAAAACAGACACTAGCAAAAATTTGTGAGGATGTGGAGAATTTAGAACCTTCATACACTACTATAGGAATGCAAAATGGTGCAGCTGCTTTGGAAACAGTCTGACATTCCTCATATTATTAAACATAGAGTTATCATATGATCTAGCAATTCCTCTCCTTGGTATATACCCAAGAGAAATGAGAACATGTGTCCACACAAAAATTGCACACAGATGTTCATTGTAGCATTATTCATAATAGCCAAAAGCCAAAATGTGGAAACAACCCAATATCCATCAACTGATGAACTGATAAATAAAATGTGGTATATCCATACAATCAAATATTATTCAATAATAAAAAGGAATGAAGTACTATACTACATGCTACAACATGGATGAACCTAAGTAAGTACTTGGTTTTATCAAAAAGATTCCAGTAAAATATTTAAAAGCCAAAAAAAAAAAAAAACTATGCTGAGTGAAAGAAGCCAGTTATAAAAACCACATGTTATATGATTCCATTTATATGAAATGTCCAGAAGAGGCAAATCTACGAAGATGGAAAGTAGATTAGTGATTGAAAGGGATGGGGCAGGGGGTAGGGGGTATTGGGAGATGACAGCTAAGGGGTATAGGGTTTCTTTTTAGAGTAATGAAAATGTTCCAAAATTGATTGTGGTGGTGGTTTCACAACTCTGTGAATATATTGAATTGTGCTCTTTACATGGATGAATTGTATGGTATGTGAATTTTATCTCAGTAGAACTGTTAAAATGATTCTCCTACTTAATAATGTGTGATGTTGGGCAAGCCACTTAACCTCTCTGTGCCTCAATTCCTCACCTGTAGAATGGCTCTACATAGGATCATTGCAAGGATCAAATAAGTTGAATCATGTCAAGTGCTGAGAAC
This sequence comes from Diceros bicornis minor, assembly GCF_020826845.1. NCBI lineage: Eukaryota > Metazoa > Chordata > Mammalia > Perissodactyla > Rhinocerotidae > Diceros > Diceros bicornis. The sequence continues at coordinate 81,538,499 of NC_080744.1, forward strand.
ATTGCCTGGCACATAGGAAGCTTTAAAAAAGGGTTAGCTAGTGTAATATCTAGAGAAATCATTTCAGAAACATTTTCCTTTAAACCACATTTTGGCAAAGTGTTGAAGTCTTCCCTTCCTTCCTTCCTTTCTGTTCCTTTCCCCAGCAAATGAGAACTAACCATAATGACCCAAGGACCTCTTCAGGAAAATTTGGAAAGTTCTCAGATCTTGGCCAATCACCCATCTCAACTTTCAGAGCTGGTCTAATAACATACTCAAGCCTAGAAATAAGTGTGTTTATCAGTATTCAAGGCTGAAAGTTGTTTCTTTCAGTGATTCTAATTTTTAACCCTACAAAACAGAAACAGAACTTTTTATGCATTGCTGGACCTCTCTTCAAGCAGAAGTACCTGCCTCCAAAAAATCTCACATTCACAGACTGGCATGTTTGCTCCTCATCATGCACTTCAGGTTTTCATTTCCTCCTTTAAAAAACAAATATGTGAATAATATGACTTTTCAGGGAAATGTATATGAGAACTCATAATTCTCAAGTTTTAAATGAAGAAATGCTGAGTTGAAACTTAACACGCAGCTGCAAAGCGTCACTCTCGTTCCCCTGGGAGAACACTGCAGCCCAGCTTGTGAAGTCCTAGTTGTACGTCCTCCCCCAACTCCTTCTTTCACAGACATCTGTTCAATAAAAGCAGCCACGTATCTTCAGAGACTATAAATGGCACATGTTAAAGTCGTGTTTGGATTGTTCTCATAACAGAGTTGCTGGCTGCAGTCTGCCCTGAGCAATGAGAGCGACTCAGGCGGATAGGAGAGTCCGACACTGCCTAGAGCCCTCCATGGGGTTTTTGGGAGAGGGCCCGGGAGGTCCAGCTCTTGGCCAGCCGGCCCCTGCCACGTCTCCTCATCCCTAGGCCCACGGCGCCCATGAGGACTAAAGCTGTAGGTGCCCTGGGAAAGGCCTCATCATCCATAGGAAAGCAGAGCAAAGTGTTTGCATTCTGCTGGCTGGACGTTCACAGCCCAGTGGACAGTGGCCCTGCACCAGGGAGAAAGGGAAGGGACTCACATCCCCGGGGCCTCCCCTGCGCTGGGCATCTCTCAGGGCTTTACTCACCGTAAGTTTATCATCCAGTCCTCACAAGAGAAGGTCAGTAACACACCAAGTTATAGGATTCAGTGCCCAAACAGAGGCCTTATGCTGTTTTTCATATTTCTCTCATCCAAATCATGCAAATTTATTGAAAATTAGGGAAAAAATTAATTTAATTTGTTCGTCTCTGTTTTGGTTCAGAATGTCCAGACAGACTGCCCATTCCAGAGGGCTTTGGGGAAGAACAGCTCCTCTGAACAAAATGAATGCCTCAACTGAGAATAATAGTTACAGCCTTAATAATAGCTGATATTTATTGGGCCCATTGAGTGCCGGGCCTGGGCTGACCAGAGATTGTCTTGGCCAGTCCTCCAGCAAGCCTGTGAGATGAGAACTAGTGCCAGCATTTTACAGAGGAGGAAACTGAGGCTTGTGTGCTAACTTGCCCAAGGTCACACAGCTGGTAAGTCAGTGGAGTGAGGACTCAAGTCCGAGCCTATCTGACCCCAGGGTGCTGAACATGGGCTTCTGAGAATTTGAGAATGTCTGACTTCAACATGTGGGCACCTTGAACTTTCAGGGCGTCATGATGAGGTTGGTCAAGTGTACTCTAACCAGAAGTATGATCATATAAATAAAAAAACGAAGCCCCTGGATTGGGCACAGAGGACCCACCCACTTAATAACTGGTGGGCCTTGGGCCAGTCTCACTGCCTCTTTGAGTTGGTTTCTCCAACCATAAAGTGAGACCAGGAGGCCTTGAGCCGCCTTCCTCTGAGAGTTATGGTGGGCATGAAAGCAAGATGGCAGTGGGAAAGGTGTGGGACACAAACAAGAGGGTTGACCATGCCCACATCAGAGTCATAGGGCTAACCCACCAGGGGTAAGTGGAAGCCTGCTCTTTCAGACTTTCTCTTGACAAAGAGTAAATGAGAAATGAGAGGTTTGGTCTGTCTAGCTTTCCAAATCAGATTGCCTGAGTCTCCCTGGGCCAGGAATGGACAAGATCACTCTTCAGACAAGGCTCATTTTCAAGGTGCACTAACCAACTGGCCCGGGCTCTGTCACCAAATTCCAGGGAGAGACAGCAGCCAAGCCCTGGCTGAGGCCAAGCCTTCCCCTCACACATCCTCCCCACTTACTGGGTCGCAGGCCTACCTCGCCTGCTGGCTGTCCGAGGGTCAGATGTTGCACAGCCTCTGACAGGTTGTCCACTCGGCTCTTTGGCCCAGGGTGGCTTTTCCATGAGGTGCTGCCCCTGGGCAGGGGTGGCCCTTCTAGACAGACGTGTCCACGAGAGGAACCACTCTGTCTGTCTTCGAGCTGCTGCTTCCACCCCTTGGCTATTCTCAGCATTTCCCTTCTCACGTCCACGTCTCCTCTCGCTTCCACATGCAGTTTACTTGACCAGAGGCTCCCAAGTGATTAGACATCTTCTTTACCTCTGCCACAAGGGCAGGCCTGGTTTCCAAAGCTTAGATGTCACCCCAAGATTGAGGGTCTGTTGGAGCCCACTCTATAGGCATCAAATCAAGTTTGTTCAAGAGGCATCCACACGGTCTCTCTTCTTCACCCACATTCAGCTCTGCACTCACAGTGCACCACCTTCTCCCTGAGTCCTCTCCCAGGTCAGCAACACCTCCTTGTTGCTAGATCCTGAGAGGGCTTTTCAGGCCTCATCCAACCCAACCCTTTCCTTGTGTCTCTTGCATAGTCCTCCTGTCTTCTGAGCCTTGCTAGTCACCCCTTCTCTGTCTCCTTCAGAGCCTCCCATTCCTTGTTCCAATCCCAGGTGCTTACACTCCCCAAGCCCCTCCATCCTCTTTTCTTCCTGTATAAGCTCCTGGATGGATTGTTCTTCCCCTTGCTTTCTACCTTGACCCAATGCTGATGACTCCCAACCCTGTGTCTCCACACCAGACCACACTCCTGAACTCCAGAACTGCACCTGCAGACCCTTCCCAGTACCACACAGCTGCCAAGTGGCTACCTCAACCTGACCCTCTCAAAGCAGCGCCCACCCTTCCGTCCACAGGCAGGGTCCTTTCTCTGTGTTCCCCCTCACGCTGGAGGCACCACCGGCATCCTTGGGGCCTGTCAGAATCCTGAGCTTGACTCTTGCTTCGTCTCTCTCCTTGACCCCGCATACCCAAAGCTCTGTAATAGTCTTCTCTCAGTGCCTGTTTTCCATCTCTTCACATGGCCTTGGTGAAAGCCATCATCTTGCCCCAAGGCACATTATTACTGGAGACACCCAAGGCAACCTCTATCCCATCTACCCTTACATGCCGTTCAAGGACCAGCCATCCCAGACTCAGCAGTTGCACCTTCACTCTCTCCCCTAGACATTTCATGGGCAAACTCTCTCTCTCAGAACACTGAGCCCTGCTTATTTGGTTGGCCAACTTCACTTTGACCCTCAGGACCCAACTCAAGCTCCATTTCCTCCACAAGCACTTATCAGATGGTAAAGAAATTGTCTGCTGTTACGTTTCCCTCTCCCCTAAGGACTACATACTTGAGTCCTTGAAGCTTCATGAAGGTGGGAATACCGAGCTTAGTTCAGGGCTTGGCATGAAGTTGACACCCACATGTCTGGGGGACGTACAAGCTGAGGTTGAACGAAGTCAAGATCTCAGTAGCTGTCCTCTCTTTAACCTGCACTGCAGCTTCCTGGGGCTGTTTCCCATCCTTTGTATGCTGTGATATTTTACATGTGGCCTATTTGGTGCTATGCCTGGAATTTGCCAGTCTCTATAACAGATGCTTAGAGAATCACATACAGGCATCTTGTTTCCTTACTTTGATTAATTTAGCTAATGTAGGGAACGTTCCTAGCACAGAAATAGGCACAGATTAGGTGCTCAGCCAATGCCAGATCCTTCCTTTTGGTGCATCTTAGAGATGGATAAAGTTGACACTGAACTCTGTGGACTGACCACTTGTTAGCTTGAACATTTGTTGTGTTGAAATACAACATCTCACACTGTTTTATACAATTTGAAGTTGTTGAAAATAAATGACCTGCGGGTGTTCTCTTTTTGGTTATCTATATTTGAGATTCACTTTACTTTCAACATCAAATAACTGTGTTAGAATTATGTGATCCTGAAGATGCCGTTGTTTCTTTGAGACAACTAAGTCACATTTCAGCAGATTTCACAAGATCTTTACCTCGTTTAAATCTCAGCCAAATCAAGATTGGAATAGAATTTTAAATAGAAGCTGAAATTTCTCAGAACTGTGAATGTGAAGGGTCTGTGGTAGGCAAAATAACGGCCCCCAAAGATGTCTACCTCCTAATCCCCGAAACTCGTGAATATGTTAGGTTATGTGTCAAAGGGAAATTAGGGTTGTCAATAGAATTAAGGTTGTGTTATGGGTTGAATTGTGTCCTCCTCCCAAAAAAGATGTTGAAGTCCTAACCCTCAGTGTCTCAGAATGTGACCTTATTTGGAAATAGGGTCAGTGCTGATGTAATTAGTTAAGATGAAGTCATGCTAAAGTAGGATGGGCCCCTAATCCAATCTGACTAGTGTCCTTATGAGAAGATGGCCATGTAAGGACACAGAGACACAGGGAAAACGCCATGTGGAGATAGAGGCAGAGATTGGAGTAATACATCTACAAGCCAAGGATTGCCAGCTGTCACCAGAACCTAGGAAAGAGGCATGGAACAGATTGCTCAGAGCCCTCAGAAGGAGCCAACCCTACCAACACTTTGATTTTTTACTTCTAGCCTCCAAAGCTGTGAGAGAATACATTCCAGTTGTTTTAAGCCACTCAGTTTGTGGTACTTTTTCCAGCAACCCTAGCAAATTAATACTAGTTGCCAATCAGCTGGCCTTAAAATAGAGAAATTATCTTGGATTATCTGAGTGGGTTCAATGTAATCACAAGAGGGAGGCAGAAGAGAAGGTCGGAGTGATACAATGTGAGAAGGACTCAACCTGACATTGCTGGCTTTGAACATGGAAGAAGGAACCACCAGCCAAGGAATCAGGGCAGCGTCTAGAAGCTGGAAAAGGCAAAGAAAGTCTTCCCAGAGTCTCCAAAACGAACCAGCCCTGCCAATACCTTGATTTTAGCCCAGTGAAACCCATGTCAGATTTCCAACCTCCGGAAATGTAAGATAATAAATCTGTGTTGTTTTGAGCCATTAAATTGATGTAATTTGCTATAGCAGCAATAAAAAAAGAATACAGTGTCTCAGGTATTAACTGAGCTGCCCGAAGTATCTGATTAGAATGACTGCACTTGAAGTATGTGCAGAGGAGCTGGGTCTGCGCTGGACAGGAAAGGAATGGAGTCCGTTCTGACTCCAGAGTAATGGAGAAGTGTGGCCCGAATTAGGAAGCGTTAAGAATTACAGTTTTGTTGCTTTTAAGAAGAGCTGCTAACTCAAACTTGGCCAATAAGTGTCACTACTAAGGTTTATAGAGGACACAAGTGAAAAAAATATCAGGCTTACGTTGTAATTGTAACATAAATTGTTTTATGGTACTGCAGTTCCTTTCCCAAATTACTGGACTCAGAATTAAGGGGATTTTCCGCCAGTGTCCAGTTGCATGATGTTGTCCCACTGCTGTAGACGGGCCTCCTGCAGGTGAGGTTATTCAGGTGAAATGGTTTCTTTCAGCCACCGGAAACAAAGTTTCAAGAAAGTCTTTTTTTCTCCCCCTACCTCACAGAGGTATTTGTCAAGATCAGGAGCAAACAAGTCTAGCTGAAAAATAGCTATGATAAACCACAGCGTGTGTGCACGCGGCATCGCAGCTTTCCTGCAGCAGCACATCATGCACGTCAGGCAGGGATGCGAGGGCTTTCAGCAGACACTGGCAGCTACCAGGTGTAGGCACAGGTGAGGACCAGCCTCTTCTCCTGTCTCACCTTTGGCTTCCTGGGACTTGGCAGACACGTCACTTCTTTGCCCTTTTTTCACCTATTTACTACCCTTTTCTGACCACCCACTGCCATCACTTTTTTTAAAAGTTAAATTGTGGTAAAATACACATAACGTAAAATTTGCCACCTTAACCATTTTTAAGTGTACGGTTCAGAGGCATTAAATACATTCACATTGGGGGCTGGCCCCATGGCGTAGTGGTTAAGTGCACGCGATCTGCTGCTGGCGGCCCGGGTTCGGATCCCGGGCGTGCACCGACACACCACTTGTCAGGCCATGCTGTGGCAGCATCCCACATAAAGTGGAGGAAGATGGGCACGGATGTTAGCTCAGGGCCAGTCTTCCTCAGCAAAAAAAAAGAGGAGCATTGGTATGGATGTTAGCTCAGGGCTGATCTCCCTCACAAAAATAAATAAATACATTCACGTTGTGCAACCATCACCACCATCCATCTTCAGAGCTCTTTTCATCTTGTTCAAGTGAAATTCGGTACCCGTTAAACACTAACACTCCATTCCCTCCAACCCGGCAGCCACCATCCTACTTTCTGTCTCAATGATTTTGACTACTCTAAGTACTTCATATAAGTGGAATCTTATTGTCTTTTTGTGATTGGCTTATTTCACTCAGCATAATGTCCTCAAGGTTCACCCACATTGTAGCAGGTGACAATTTCCTTTCTTTTTAAGGTTTAGTAATATTCTATTGTATGAATAGACCACAGTCTGTTTATCCATTCTTCCACGAATGGAGACTTGGGTTGCTTCCGCCTTTTGGCTGTTGTGAATAATGCTGCTATGAACATGGGTATACCCGTATCTTCCCATCACTGTTTTTTAAAACTGTCAGGTATTAGAATAACAAATAGCTGCTGAGTAAAACAATGTGTAACAGTTGAGTTTATTCCCAGCTAACCCTGCTTGTGCTTCAAGATTCAGCTCAGACATCACCTCCACCAGACTCACTGACCCCGAGATGGAGTGAGGTGCCCTCCCTAAGCCCCCACAGCCTTGTGCTCACCTCCGCCTGGGCAGTGAGCCTCGTACACTGATCATCTAGCTGGTTGTCTGTTTCCCATGGTGTTGTGCCATATTTGCATCTGTATGTCCAGAACCCTGTGCAGAGCTGGGAAGTGGGAATAGGGGAAGGAGGGGGGGAGGGGTGTGAAGCTGGGATGTACCATGAGCTGTCCTGTGTGTGACTTTCAGTTGTGGGGTACATCCGTGCTCTCTTCTCACCTCCATTGCATCATCCATGGGAATCAAAGTCCCACGTGGTAGGGTTGGGAGGCTGCTTTGGCCTCAGATGGAGTTTGTTTTGAATCCCAGTGGATCCCAGGAAGTGGGAGTTTATCAGTACATCTGACAATGACCATAACAGATCGAGGAGGGGAGCAGGGGCAGCCCCTTTACATAGCTCCAGGAGGCAGAGAATCCCCCTACGAGGGAGCAGGGCAGACCATAGATAGGGTTCACACACCTCTACATGTGCTCAGGGCTGTGACATCCATTCTTCTGCCAGACTCTGGATAGCAGTGAGGAGGGAGATTGTAAGGCATCAAAGGATTCTCCTGGAAAGGGGAGGAGGGATGCATGGGCTATTTTCCATTCTGTCGTACTTTTGCAAAGCACCTGAAAGGTGCAAGAGAGACAACAGAGGCAAAGGAAAGAAGAACCTAGAAGGTTGGCAGCCCCTCATAGCTCTTCAGACACGTGATCCCCACAGATCTGACTTTGCCAGTCAGTGATGGGGCAGGAAGCATCAGAGACGTCCAAGGAAGGACTTCTGAACTTCTCCCAGCATCTCCCCCGCCCCTCCAGGTTCCCAGAGGTGACCTTTGTGTGGACCCGAGTCGATGCCCACATTCCCTAGAACACATGCTCTGGTTGTGTGCCCAGGAATGTAGATGCTGGCCACCAAAGGCCAATGGCGTGCACTCCCAGAGCAGGTGACATTGCCATGAGCATGACATAGAGGTCCCACTTCCCAGGCTCCACCCCAGGAAGCACAGCAAGTAGAAAAAACAGGAGCGAGATTCAAAGCTATCTTCACAGTCGGGGTCAGCATTGAACCGTGTCAACCTAGAGCCTGGCATTTGTGTTCACAAAGTCAACTGCAAAAGGTCAAAACAAGAAGATCTGGCTGAGAGTCAGTTCATGAGAGAAAAAGACAAGTAATAGGAGCTAACAGCGGTGCAGTCTGGTTGCTTTACGAAATAGAAATAGTGCAGAGTTGGGCAGCATTAATGAAAACAGAGTCTCGTTTTAAAGAGAGAAAGTGATCCCATTCTCTCCCGCTGCTTTCGTCCTGCCTCCGGGCCATTTTTTCTGTGACAAAGCAATCCGTCTTAAGAATCCATCTCTTGAGTAGAGAATTAGAGTGGATTGAGAATCTGCCACATGCAAATTATTTGGATCGAGAGAAGAGAAAACTTAAAAGGGAAACGAAAGAGCTATCTTCAGTATTTAAGAAGGCAATCATGTTACTCCAAAGACCAGAATGAGGAGAAATAGGTGGAATTTGGTTCAGTTCTTTAAGTGTTATTTAAACAGTTGCCAGGTACTGAAATGGGAGCAAGACTCCGTTGCTGCCCTCTGGGAGTTCGCCCTCTCCTGCCAAGGAGACAAAGAATAATAGCTAAGAGTTATATGGGTTTGTATGTGCCAAGCGCTACTATAAGCGGTTTACGGGCAGTATGTCACTTGTCCTCACACCGTAAGGCAGGCACTGTGGTTTCCATCCCCGCAGCATGAGCAAGGGGTCGATAAGAGGAGCATCATTAGAGTTAGCCCCTGGGGATGTGGAGAATAGAGTGATGAGCTCTGCCAAGGGGACTGGAAATTAGTTCTGGAAGGTGGCCTAAGCTTGCCCTAACGGACGAGGAGGAACCGTGTGGGGGTAGAGGGAGGGGCTGGGTAGCTCCATCTTCTCAACATTTAGTTCAGCCACTTGCATCACCCTCAGTTGGTTCAAGCTAGTTATCTTCCGCCTGGACCATTGCAGTAGCCTCCTTCCTGGTCTCTCTGCTGCCACCCTTACCCACTGTAGACTGGTAGCTGCCCAGAGCCAGGGTGGTCCTCTCAAAGCTGAGAGGGACATGTCCTCCTCTCTCCAGAACCTCCAGAACTGCATCTTATTCAGTTCAGCGGCCAGCCGGGCCCTGCATCTCACCCTGCTACCTCTCATGTCCCTTCCTCTCCCCCAGCCACACTGGACTCCTTGCTGCTCCTCGGCCCTGCTCCTTGGCCAGCACACTCCTCCACCACGGCCTTTGCACCTGCTGTGCCTTCTGCCTGGAACTCTTCTCCCAGAGAGTCACAGGGCTCACTCTCTCACTTCCTTCCAGGCTCTGCTCAAATGTCAGCTCATAGTGAGGCTGTCCCTGCCGCCTCATATAAAATAGTGCTCACCCCGTACTCCTCCCTAGTCTGCCCTACACTGCTCTACGTTTCTCTAAAGTGTTTATTACCCTATGCATATATATATGTAGTATGTTATATACACTCTTTTATGTTATATTCTGTTGTTTATCGTTCATTGGTTTACTGTCTGTCCCCATTAGAATGGCGGGATTCAGAGGGCAGGGCTTTGTTTCATTCACTGCCTTGTCATCAGAACCTAAACGAGTGCCTGGCACTGGGAGCCCTCAGTGAATATGCCTTGCAGGAGCAGATGGATGAGCAAGTGAACTGGCCCTGGCGGTGAAGAGTCCCTCAAAGGATTCTGCCAGTGGGAAGACACCTCAGATATTTCTAAACAGTGGGAAGGCATAATTAGATTTGGCTTCAGGTGGAACTTAGGACTGTTCTGACTAATGTAAGAACTGAATGGTTATCAGAGGTGGCCATCTATAGACTGAGCTGCTTTGTCAGTGGTGAGCTCCTGGGAGCCAGGAGTATTGAGGCTTCTCCAGGTGGACCAAGGCAGGAGAAAGTCCCTTAGTGTCTCTAAAAGGACATTAAAAGCCCCATTTGTGTCCTGAGAAATCATGATCCCAACTGCCCAGCCTCTTTCCAACACCCTAAGGCCAAAAGAGACCCTGACAGAATTGGGATCATTGAACTGTTAGGCAGGTGGGTGAAGTTTTAGTTGAGTACTTTCAAACTGACAGCCTCAACAGCTTAGTCTTCCCACGGCCCACAGATTGTCTCCTCAAGAGTGACAGTCACCATGCGGGAGGGCCCTCCACTCTTTGGAAAGCAGGGAATACTTATTCCTGGTGTGTTCAAGCTGGGACTGGGGTATCCTTTGTTGAGGGCTGTACCAGTCAGCTTTTGCTGCAGTGACAAACAACCCCAGCATCTCAGAAGCATACAACAGTGTCACGTCAGGCATTCGACAGAGCTCAGCTGTTGAAGCGTCTGCTGCATTGGGACCCGCTGTTCTCACAGCAGAGGGCAGGAAACAGAAAGAATCAGACCAAACCACATAATCACACCCAAAGCTTCTGCTGGGGCGTGGCCAGCTTCGTGTCCACTCAGACTCCTTTGAAGAAAGCGCGTCACCAGACAACAGGCGGGGTATGTAATCCCACTACAGGATGGTGACCAATTGGGAACGATAATTCATCTGCCATAGCAGTGTTGTGTGCAGAGAGAGTTCTGTAGGCCATTGAACCACTCAACTCAGATGGCTCCCTCTGCTTCAGTATTCGAGAAGTCAACAGCAAAGCTCTGAGTCTGTGTCCCTCCCTCCCGCCACAGGCCCAAGATTCCATGATCTGTCTGGAAGACGCTTCAGGGAAGCTGGCCTCTCCACCCAGTTATTCTCTCACTGTCTTTCCTCCTTCTGAGCAGGTGGGTGACAGGCCCATGGAGCCCCTGCTCAGCGACCTGTGAGAAGGGCATCCAGCATCGGGAAGTGACCTGCGTGTATCAGCTGCAGAACGGCACACACGTCGCCACTCGCCCTCTATACTGCCCTGGTCCCCGGCCAGCGCCAGTGCAGAGCTGCGAAGGGCAGGACTGCTTGTCCATCTGGGAGGCATCTGAGTGGTCACAGGTGGGTGCCTGGGCTGCTGCCAGTGCTGAAACCATCACCAGGTCTCGGGGTCTTGTCCACAGGGACCCCAAAATGGTATCTTTCCCTCAGTGGTGTTTGTGTAACATCCCCACTTATCAGTTCTTACCAGACCCTGGAGCAGCTCAAAGCTGTGTTCTAGCTCACGTATTCTTAAATTCCATCTGAGATAACAACATGGCTAAAAAAACTTGGGTAATGTGTTTTTGATAATATATACCACAGTACTGTTTGATCCCATTTCCTATGAAAATTCTCATGTACAGTCATGCGCCACATAATGATGTTTCAGCCAACAACGAACCACATATATGACGGTGGTCCCATGAGATTAGTACCATATAGCCTAGGTGTGTAGTAAGGCCATACCATCAAGGTTTGTGTAAGTACACGCTATGAGTTCACACAATGACGAAATCGCCTAATGATGCATTTCTCAGAACACATCCCTGTCGTTAAGTGACACATGACTGTAAATATAGATGGATGGATAGGTTGATAGGAGATAGGTAGGTAAGTAAGTAGGTAGATAGATAGATAAATATACCTTTTAATTTCTTTTGGGCATATTGGAACTGCAGTGTGGTCAGATTGGGAAGGTGGTTTCAAAGGCTTCCCTTTAACTCCACAGCAGTCTTTGTAGGTTGCAAGAGGCAAACGGATATTGGGAGGGACAACTTTTAGTGTGTGAGTCGGAGTATAAATCTCATGCCATAAAACATTTTGGAAAGAGTCAATTAAGCCTTAAGTTTTAACTTTGAAGACTGATCCCGGAAATATCATTTTATCTTTGGTAATATCATCCTTCAAGGCTTTGCATTGAGTTTGCATTAATGATTTTGATTGTTTGGCTATAAAACAAAAAAATAGCTAAATAAAGGGCAAGCTTCCCTCAGGTCCTCCATCATACGTGTTCTAGGGAAGTCAGAAAGGCTAAATCCAAGACACTCTTCAGTGTGGAAAATATTTTTAAAGTTCCTTTTTATTGCCAAACAGTTGGAATTATTTTGAATAAGAAAGTATTCAGCCCATTTTTAATGAACGAAAAGTCTGCTCTTGGCTGCTCTAAAACTGAGTTTACTTTTCAGACAGATCTTGACATGTACCCGTTTAAAGAACTGAGTCTTTAACCTACCCTTTATGATATTTCAGGAAAAGGAGAGAGTTGAAAATTTTGTTTGATTTTTTTTTTTCTTTATATTTAGTTAGGTTTGTAAGTTTAAATTCAAGGGACCTTTGTTGGGGGTGAGGATACTTGCTGGAGGGCTGGGGGCAGGTATGTGGTCTCCCCCTCACCCCCTCCTCCTTGACCCTTAGAGCCTTGATCACCTGGCTCTTGATCCAAACAAGATTTATGCTTTAATCAGATCAAAACCATGAATTTTCCATTCGGACCCTTTCTTATGGAAAAAAAAAAAGTGCCTCCTTACCAAACTAACCAAGCCTGACATTATCAACTATCATCATACTATTAACGAACATCATATTGGAAAATGTGAGACAAATGGTGCAAGATTTAAAGAAATACTTCTACCTCCATGTCTATATCTATATCCTTGCCTGATCCTAATCCTGAAGTAGTATCCACACCAATCAGTCCAATTCTGGCTCAGCCCAGGCTCCAGCAAAATGCTTCTTTCTAAACATTTGACTTTGAATCAAACCTTTCCCTCATGAGACGCTCTCAAAACTGGCTTCACCACATGCTGAAGCCCCTCTAACATTTCTTCTTCTGGAAACGAATGAGTTTAAATTTCTTATGAGAGAGTTGTTAGTGACGGGGTTCCCTTTATTCAGCCAGCAGTGTTGATTGCTCTCACCACCTACTCCCCAGCTTCTTCCCAGCTTTGTTAGAATGAGGAGCAAATATCGAGAAGGATGACTCTCTCCTGTCCTTGGCTTCCTGTCACCATTCCCGGATCAGAAGCCAAGAGAGAAACTAAACATCGCCCTCCTAGGTCCCTTCCAAGGCAGCCCCAGTCTGCAGCACTGCCCTTTCCCCAAGCCAGAGGCTTCCAGCCAGTGAGCTGCTGGTCAAAAGGGACTGAGCCAGGGTTTGGTCAAGAAACAGACTGGACACTGAGTGTTTGAAATTCAAGGGAAAGGGGCAAGGAATGCAGGTTAGAGTGAGACCACGCAGGAACTCAGGCAGAAGTGGTGACTAGGCTCCTGGTTGCAAAAGAAGCCAGTGGTTTGGGTGCTGGTGCCAGGGAGGAGCCCACGAGGCATATGGTGAGGATGGAGCTGATGAAATGGTGAGAAAGCATTGCCACACAGAGAAGCAGAGGGATGGCCCCTCAAGGCTGTAGCCCAGGGCTCCCTACAGCAGCCCTCCCGGCCCCAACCCGTCGTACCCAGGAGGCCCTGTGGGTGCAGCCTGCCATGGGCTGACCCCTTGCATCTGAAGTCTCTTTAAACCCCACACGCAGGGTCAAATATGTGTGCTCTCCCAGCTCCCCCAGGTGATACCACAATCAGTCCTGAAACATGTATTTCTTCTAGAACACACTAGTCTAAATTAGTCTCAAAAGAAACCCCAATAGGGCGTTTAGTCAGAGAGCTAATTGAATTAATAGGAAAAATAAAGCTAGATAACATTTTGGGTTAAATGTTAATAACAAAAATATAAAGAATAACATTTGTGCTTTATGTGCATTTTTTCACTGGATACAGTGGAACTAACTGTAAAAGTTGAGTTTGCTATAGCTCAAGAAAATCACTGCTGTAGCCTCTCATATTTTTGGTAAATCAAACAAATCTGAAAACAGAAGTTAGAGATGTTGGGGCTCCATTTTGTACTGCTACGGCTCGTGAGCACCCCCCACGATAGCTCTGGGACCCGGCTGTTGGGAGGATTCTCCCTCAGAATCTCCTGGGCAGCCTAGGTCTCATTGTGTCTGTACAGCTTGGCGGGATCCAGCCTTCAGCCCATCATCTTCACAAAGTTACCTGTTGGCATCCACAGTGGGGACAGGGCTTCCGCATGCAGCAAATCGGAGGGAGGGCTCCCTGGGTTTGCAGGCCATGTCACCTCTGCTTGCTGGCCAACTCATGCACACTGTGTGTCACGTCCTTCCAAGGTCACGGGTTGCTCTGCCTGGGCTTCCTTTTGCTTTGTGTTTTGAGGTGGATAAGCACTCTTGCCAGCCGGAGTACCATCCCTCCCTGAGCCTGGAGGGAGCGCGCCAGGAGCAGACTCCAGACACAACCCACAGGTCTGCCATGTTTACGCCCTGTCGCCTCTCGGTCTCTCATCACTCCCTCCAGTGGATCTTGCTGACTGAAGCCATGGAAATCTTGAACCGTTAGGGCTTGCACATCATTTGTCACGCCTCAGGCCCTACTCAGTCCCCTCCCCACACTGTCTCTTGCCTCCATGTCTCCCAGGAAGTATGATACCACAGGGAACACTGCTCTGTTACCATTCTTAGTGTCCACGTTAAAACCGTCATTGAAGCTCTCTGCAAGGGCTGGCCAGCTGCCTTACACGAAAGTCACCTGTGGCTTTGTTTTTTGTCTCCTCCTTTTCCACCCCGAACTGGTGCCTCTGCCCCAGGCTGGCTGCAGGGAAGCAGAGTACCTGGAGGCCAGCTGGGAAGAGCCGGGGCCTCAGACCTCTTTGCCTCAGTTTCCTCACCTGGTTCCACCTGGCCCCCTTCCCTGCTCCACTGGAGGGCCCACCAGCATTTGCTCTTTGAGCTTGCCCGCTGCATTGGTATTTTGGACCTGGCAACAGGCCCCTAAATTTCACTCCCCGAGTTTGACCTTCTAGGTACCCCAAGTTCTTCCCGCTCCTGACTCCTGTGACCCTCCCCCCATCTCTAGCTACTTGGCTGGAGTCCTAGCTGGGACCATGTGCGTAAAATTCTAGAAGACTAGGAGCTTTGTGAGGACAGAAACACGGCATCCTCACCCTTGGCACATAGTGGAGACTTAATAGGTGATGATGGGCTTGAACTGAACTGGACTGGATTAAATCTCTGAATGGTGTCTCTCAGTGTTCTGCCAACTGTGGTAAAGGGACGCAGAAACGAACGGTGACGTGCACCAACTCACAAGGAAAATGCGATGCGTCCACGAGGCCGAAAGCCGAGGAGGTGTGCGAAGACTACTCAGGCTGCTACGAGTGGAAAACTGGGGACTGGTCCAAGGTGAGTCCAGCACGCCTGCATTTCCATCCTGCCCTGGCAGCGCAGGGGGCTCGAGAGGAAGGAACTCAGCTATCTCCGGGGGCCTCATTTCTACTTGGTGGTCCCAGTCTAACCAGGCAAATTCACTTTCTTTCCAAACTCTGCACCTGCCAGTGACCCCACACAGTGTGCGTTCGGAAGGGAGATGAGTGCCCCCTAAAGCAGGAAGCAGGGGTCCCTGCAGTGTGCTGCCAGCAGTGTGCTGGCTGTGCCCCAGCGTCTTGCGGTGGGCTTGGCCACCTGACCATCTCAAGAGCCTTGTAAAAGTGTGGAGTCTTGGCCGAGGCAGACGAGGAGGGAGTTCCTGGGCAAAAGGTACTTCTGTTTGTTTCCAGGACCCTGGGGCTAGGATCTGGAGGACACAGGGGCAGATAGGGCGGGGCCCTTAGAGTGGGAGAAAGGAAGAGTCACCTCCCAGAGCCCAGGGTTCCAGACTCTGTGGGCAGGGAGGGTTAAAAGGCATTCGAATGTAAATGAAATGTTAAAAAGTTTTTTGCTATTCAACCCTTGTTTTATTCACTCACCTGATATCTTTGATTGATTCCTGTTTACTGGGGACTGAGGGAAGTAACATAGTCTTGTGTGAAAACCTTCTAGTAGGTCTTATAGAGAGCCTTTTCCCAAACGCTATAAAATTTCTAATGAAATTTTCTGATGTCTAATTTTCTAGTGAAATTTTCAAATGAGAGTGTGTTTGTGTTTCCTTATGGTCTCTGCAACTGAAAACTCCCCATTTGCTTCTCTTAGTGTCTCTTCAAAGGTTGCAAACTGGTGGCCTGAGAGCCACTGATTTTTGTATGGCCTGCACAATATCTTAAAAACATTTTGGAATTAGTTGCTAACGTTTAAAAGCGAGAAAATTTCACCTGAAAATTTGGATTTTGTCATCTCCACGGAAATCTGACAACATGGCAACCTGGCCTGCGTCCTACATGGCCACTGTGACCTGAGGCTGAGCAGGGGCTGGCCCCTCTCCCCAGGCCACCGTTCTCCAGCTCTCCAGGCTCCTCACAGCCACTTGGCACTTGAACCAGGCAGGAAATTTGGTTTGTGCCTCTGCTTTATGGAAGGAGGAATGGTTTGTCCATTGGAAAGCAAAACTTATCAGAATCTGGTCCTTACAGAAATGCAACCCTCCCTCCCCCAAGTTAGAATACAAATTCCTCCAAACCCGTGGAGTGCATAATAGCCAAATTTGTCAGGTTCCAGTTTGCTGGCTGTGATAAAATGCAGCACCTGATTTCAAAGAAGACCAAAAACCCCTCCTTCCTATTTACTCCCTGATCAAAAAATCTGACCAAAGCAATAAAACCAAGGCCGACAATCCAGTTTCTCCAAAAAACAAACACATGAATGTGATAAAGCTTTTTTGGGGGCTGCCAGGATGAATTTTATATTGAAGAGATTTCACTTGAAGGCTCTTGCAAAAGCAATATGCCGTTAGAACCTGGAGTCCTGTGATAGAAGCATTAAGGGGCTGACTTCTTCTGACTCACCACTTAATGTATCTTAACCTTTCTGGCCCTTGGTCTCTTTATCTTTGAAACGAGAATCATTAACAGCTGGCCCTCCATGTTCTCAGAGATACTCAGAACTTTCAAGGTACTAGTCTGTGTGACTAAACACTTCGATAGCTAAGCCCATTTCCCTGCCTCAAATCCACCACCCAGTGTTCACACTGTTGTGAGGCACAGTCCCCAGGACTAACCTGTTCTGATCTGATCTCACTTTCTCTTATCAGTAGGGCTGCCCAGCCTTTTATAGCCCCAGGCTGAGAAACATTGTCTCATATCCAAGCATGTCCAGACTCAGCTTGAGAAAGGCCACCACTGTGTCCCTTTGGGAAAGGCCCAGGGAAATGTAGGTGAGCTCCCAGCAGTTTAGGTTCTGATCAATAAGAAAACATTTGTGAATGTTCTATGTCAGAATTGTCTAAAGATTTGATGGTTCCATTGTACCTGAGAGGTCAAAGAGTGCACGGGTCGTGGAGGGGGAAACTATCCAACATAGTGACAGGCAGAATAACATTGTCTGGACTCGAGACATCCAGGTGTGGATTGGAATAAAGCTGTCATTATAGTCCAGGAATTAGCAGGATCCTAGTGGTCACCCCCTAAATGCAGCCTATACTATTGAAGGGCAATTCCCGTGGTCACAGGTGTCCATGGGCAGGAAGCAGAGGTGAGGAGTGGTTAGTTAGGTCCTGGGCTACATGCACCCGACAGGGTCTGGGGAGCATTTGGTGTTGTTTCCTCTTTGCAGTGTACCCCTGCGCCTCCCGGCAACCAGTCCCCTCCAGCCAGGGTCATTAGCCCCGTGTTACAGAAGAGGGAGTAGGAGCTCAGAGAGGTTAAGGGACTTGCCCACACTCCTCTGGCAGAGTCCAAGCTCTTGAACCCCAATTTGGAGCTCAGTGCACATGTGGACACAGACCGAGAAGGGCTCTGGAGTCCCCATGATAGTGGCTTTGAGCCACAGGGTGCACTGCAGATCCTGAGGGTGCCATGCGGACGGTCGTTGGCGGCAGGGCCTAGGTTTCTCCAGTCTAACCATTCTGATTTTGAAGACCAGGAGGACATTTTCGTTTTCTTACCTACTGTGAACTTCCTGGTACTGGGAGCAGCAAAACACAGATGGATGAACGGTACCTGAGAAGCTCTGTGCAGTGCTGCCTAAGATCAGTGGCTCGGGCATCATGTGGCTCGGCCCCTGAGCCTTCCCTCCTTCATTGTTCCCGCACCCTCCTCAGCCGAAGACACTGGCACACTGTCTGATAAACTACCCCCAACATAGCACACCGGACATGCCTTCCAGGCGAGACAGGGCCTTTCGCTGGTCTTCCTCTTTGTACTAGCCAGGCCGTGGTGAATACCACCTCCCAGCTTTCAGGAAAGTAAGGTATTGGGAGGCCACGGTGCCTGCTTTTTGCCACAGCCAGCTTGATCGGTTATCCCTGGCAGTAAGAACAAGAAAGATCAATGGAATGTGAAGATCTCAACCGCTGTCCAGGGCTGTCATCCGATGGCATCTAATTGGTGTGCACCAAGCTGTTGGGGAGAGCACTCAGCATGGGTGGAAACCAGCTCCCTGTCCTCAGCTGGCACCAGGTCTGGCCAGAGCCAGGGCCCGGGCTGGCTGTTCTACCTGCAGAGAACTGCAGGGCCTTGAACTGGAAGTCTGGATGTGTGTGCGTGCTCATACTGGGAGCACGTGTTGGGGGTGTGGGGACTGCACAGAACTTAACCGAGAGACCCCCACCCCAGCGCTCTGCCTTACTGCCACTGCCTTCTGCCTCTGCCATCACTGGGGTGGGCTGGCACTCACAGCCCCAGAACAGTTATGGAAATCTGCCCATTGCTTTTCCCTGTGCCTTCTCTGGAGAGGTGGAAAGAATACAGCTTTCCATGGGGGTCCCTGTCCTAGCTCCCTGGGTCACCAGGCCAGTGTAAGTGGATTCCACAGGATGGATCTTCCCCTGACATTTTCACTTATTCAGACTGGATTTGCTTTACGATTTACACGTTATCTTTGCTGTCCAGCTTTTGGATGGTGCCCTGCCGCACACTTGGGGTCAGTGCCCTTTTAAACTAGTCACCGTGGGTGAATCTCCTGTAAGCAGCCTCCAAACCTCCCGCATGCCAGGCTTTGAAGGCAGCAAACAAGTTGAAGATAGAAGTCTGAACACTGTTAAAGTATTAGTGTATCTGGAAGCTTGAGCTCGTCCGCCCAAGCAATCCCTGGCACATGGGCCCAAGGTGCTATTGAGAAAGATAAGCCTGTCTCCAGGGAGGTGATGGATGGGCCAGTCCAAGGACATGCCACAGGTGCTGTCCTGTGCTCCCTAAAGCAAGAAGGACCAGTGGCCCCTCAGGAAGGGGCTAGCACTCATCCCTTCCTGTAGCTGGGTCAGGGTGCCTGAGAATAGCGTCCGGAACGTGGGCGCAGGGTAGGCTTGGAGGGAATTTGGAGCTCCCTCTCCCTCCCCCAACCTCAGCAAATGGCCCAACCCTAACCAGGGTCCATTTGAGGAACAGACTTCACATTTCCAGCCCTGCCCAAGGCATTATTACTGCTCTGCTATGTTTGAAAACTGACCTGCAGCTGCCTGTCCTTCCAGGATATTAGCTGCTCCCAGATTTGTGCAAATCATTGTTTTTGCCCACTAATGCTGGGTTCACGTATTCAGCCTGGGAGGAGGGAGATGTCATTTAAAATGGGAGAGGAGAAAATCGTACTTCTTTCTATAATAGCATGACTTTTGATCAGACGTTGAGATGTTTCAGTTTCAAGACCAGAGGTATTAAGTCACCAGTGAATGATGGGATGTTTCTAATTAGAAACAAATTATTCTGGAGGGATTATAATAGATGGTGTTTGTAAAGAAAACTGTTGGCTCTCTGTGTTAAGAATATGGCGTTCTGGGGCCGGCCCGCTGGTGTAGCGGTTAAGTGCGCGTGCTCTGCTGCGGCGGCCCGGGGTTCGCAGGTTCGCATCCCGGCCACGCACCGATGCACCGCTTGTCAAACCGTGCTGTGGTGGTGTCCCATATAAAGTAGAGGAAGATGGGCATGGATGTTAGCCCAGGGCCAATCTTCCTCAGCAAAAAGAGGAGGATTGGCAACAAATGTTAGCTCAGGGCCGATCTTCCTCATGAAAAAAAGAGTACGGCATTCTCTTTTACTGAAAAGATCAAAGTGGCCTTTGACTCCCTGGTGTCAGTGGAGGTCCCGTGGAATGGGGCTAGTTTGACTTGCAAGGCCTCAGGCAGGCCCCAAGTGTGCCCCTCGCCTCCCAAGCCAGTCTTCTGTCTTCTTTCCGTCTGTAATGTGGAGATAACAGCCCTTCCCAGAGGCCTTAGGAGATCAAATGAAGCCATAAGCATGCAAATACCTGTGAGCTGCAGACCTTGGAGGGAGCCAGGGAGAGCCTCTCACTCAAACAGTGCTGCATCTGGGTATTCCCCAGACGGCTGTTCGATGTCTTCCTGTGTTCCGGGCAGGGGGACCAGGGCTCAAGTTCTGTGGCCCTAGCAACAAACAGACCTTATGTCATGAGAAGGGTTAGTTACAGAACGCCTTTCAGGCCCAGCACTACTTCCGAAGCCTGCATTTGCTTTGCTAGGTCCTGACCCCCCAACCCTGCAAGGCCAGCCTGCCTGCCTAGCTGGGGTCCCCACTTGCTGTGGGCCTGTGGACAAATCACTGTGATTCATCCAACACTTCCTGAGCTCCTGTTCTGTGCCAGACCTGTGCTGGGCACTGGGGGTGCAAAAGTGGACAAAGACCCAGCCTAGATATAGACAGGGCACCAACTGCAGTAGGCCACACCAAGTCCCACTGAACAGGTATGAACACAGTGCTGTGGGACCCAGGCAGCCCTTGCCTGGGGAAACCACAAATGGGGCTGCTGGTGGAGGGTGATGATACTTCTGTTGCGATAGTGACAGTGGCCCCTGACATTCACCAGTGCTTTAGCATTTACAGAGCACTTTCACTCATGTCATCTCATTTGATTCTCACAGCCACCTATCCCCATTTTACAGATGAGGAAACTGAGGCTCAGAGTGGTAGTCTGGCTTTTTTCCCAAGGTCACACAACTAGAAAATGGCAGGGCTTGGAGTCTAGTCCCTGCGTTCTGGCTCTTAATCCACTTTTGTTTCAAATGCACCATAATATCAGAGGCATAGGCTTCTAATTTGAAACAAGAAGGAGCTGAACTATAAGATGCCTTTAGTCCTAACCATCATAGGCATATGCTTGTTATAAAATCAAGCATGTACCCACTGTCTCTCCAGTCTCCCTACTCCCCGCCATCCCCCATCAAAACCTGGTCCCCCAAGGGCTTTGAATCAATCATTTACACTTTAGTGTAAATTTGTTGTCTCTATGGGAGATCCTGAATGTTGTCACCCCTTATTGGTGAAATAAAAAGTTGAGTCCTTAGTAAAAGAAACTTGAGCATCAAACAGCAAATATGGGAGGCGTTGGGGACAGCAGGGCTCTTTTCTGGGTTGTGTGAAACCATACCATGCAAGCAGCCAGCACTCTGCATGAAGACAGGGATAAGCAGATCCTCCATTCAATATTACTCTTGGGAGTGTGAGTAGCCAATGAAAGGAGGGTCGTCAAAATTCAGTTTCTGGGTGGGGGCAAGAGGGAGAGGGGCAGACTCTCCCTTGTGTGGAGCACTTTATGTGGGTGAACAGAGCCTGCCACTGGGTCACAGGATTACAAAGAAAAGTCCAGGACTCGTACCTGCTCAGTTAGAGCAGCGGAGTCCCCAGAAATTGGCAGGAGAGGCGCCTGTGTGGAAGTGAGCTGAATAGTCTAAAGGCCAATGCCTTTGCCCCCTCCACTCCCCTGCTGCCCCTCCATTTGCCCAGTGTCCTTTGTCAAAACAGCTGCCTTTGGGTGGAGTGAGAGATCCGAAAGTGGTGGTGCTGGGTCATCCGGGCCTCCCCTGCACCCGAATCCAGGTTCTAACCACTGGACCTGGCCATTGAAGCAGAGAAGCCATCATCTCTAAGGAACAGTTTTGTTTCATCACATGCCACCTCAGTGACCTCAGAGCAGGGCCCATGGTCAGGACAACACAGGTCCTCATCCCCGCTCTGCTGTGGCCTCGTCTAACCGTGAACCAGCAGCGTCCTCTGTCGGGTGGGTCTAAGGGTGCCCGCCGCGTAGGGCTGACTGCAGAGAGAATGACATCCACATAAAGCACTTAGCCCAAGGCCTGGCACATGGGAAATGCCCAGTAGGTGCTCATTTTTATCATCATCTTCACCATCAGTTCACCATCATTTATCCATTACAGCCACAGGTCTCTTATCTCTCATCAAAATCCCATTTCTCATATGGGCCTGTAAAATATTTATGTCTTAGTAGAACGGTTCTTTGAGTATGGTCCGGGCCCCATAAAACAGTGCGTGCCCTGCCTTGGTACCCAGGCATGATGACAGCATGGCTCGGGGCAGGAGACATTTCTGCAGCATTTGCTGGCCGCCTAGGCCATCCTGCTCTAGAATCGTGGAGGGTCTTTGAAACGGTTGCTGATGGGAGAGCTGAGTTACCAGACTGGTAACGGCTCCTGCCCGAGGAGACATAGTGAGAATGGCCCCTGCAGTCTCCTCCGTGCTCCAGGCTCCAGTCACACCAACCAGAATCAAGAGCTGGGAGAACCAGCCCCTGCAGGTCATCAGGGTCACCTCGGCCTTCAGATTCCCCAGCTAGAACGTCCCAACCAGAATCCGTAGTTCAGCAGGCTGCAAATTCAGAGAGTTGGGGGAAACCCACAGCTAAGGCTGAGGATAGGAGGAAAAAGCAGCTTGAAAGGGAGTATGAGTTGAAGAGGGAGGGTGTGTGTGTGTGTCTAGGAAAGCATTTCCAGTTTCAAGTGTCTGGAGCAAAGACAGTGGGGATTTTCATTATTGTTTAAACCTGCTATTTCAGGTTTCAGCAGCTTCCGAGATTTGCATTGCTCATGCCAAGTCTGGGGGGAAATCTGTCAAAAATGCTTTTGAAGAGCTTTTGACATTTCACCAGCCAAGTGCCTTTCAGACACAAAGAGAAAATGGAGTTACTGTAAGGGTATTTTCTCCCCTGCCACTCTCTCTCATTCTTTGCCATCCAAACCTGCCCGAGGCAGGCTGGCCCCTCCAAGAATGGCCCAGAGGACGTGGGACAGTTACCCTGTGCAGGGAGGGTTCGTCCTCACATCCTCTCACCCTGACCCGGTCTCTTGCTCCCGGAGCCTGTGGAGGGAGCCCCCGCCTGTGCCTCACTCTGTAGGAACCAGAGCTCATTCATGTATGAAACATTCCTGTAGCGTTTTCCTCTTCCCAAGATTTTTACAACCTCCTTTAGCTAATTCTCAAAGCATCCCTTTGGGATCTGGTGTTATTTATAGCCATGATTTTACAGCTGGGAGAAGCAGGAGAAGGGAGTCCTTGCCATGGTGGAGCATGTCATCAGGGTCTGGCCTCCATGTGGTGACAGAGACCTGGTTCCTCCCTGCTGGGGGATGGTGTGGCCGTGGAGGAGTGTGGGCTTTGGGGTGGGCAGGCCAGCGGGGGAGGCTGGGCCGTGTCACTTGGGAAGAGTTACATAGATGCTCTGAGCCTCACGTTCTGCCTCTCTCAAAGGCAGGGCTGTGCCCTGCAGACACCATTCATGCCTTTGGCGCCCATGTATCGCTCACCTACTGTGTTCCAAGCACTAGCCTGGCTGTTAGCATAAGGATTAACAAGGGCCAACGAGGGGACGCAAGCCCAGCGCCCAGCACGTGGTGGGCGTGCAGAAGTTGGGCACTGCTGCTGTTATCATTATTATCATTATTCCAAAGAAGCCAGGCCAGCAATGCTTGCACCGTGTCTCACTGTCACCTGGGTCTGAGGAACAGAAGGTCTTCCCTGCTTTTGCAGGAAACTCTGTCTACCTAGAGGGGTCTCTCTTTTTCACAGTCACTTCACAATTTGCATCACAAGCCTGTGAGTAAACCCAAATCAACTATTTCTCTTTCCTTGGTTGCCATGAGCTTTTTGCTCTCTGTGCACCAAAAGTTTTTATTTCATTATTGCTTTTCCAGGAAACTTCCACTCCAAGTGTCTCAGACTCCCCCCTCTGAGCTAGGGAAGGGCCCGGGGGATCACCAGGCCTTGTTTGTGATGCTCCGCTGCAGGCACTTACTGGCGAGGGGGCATGAGGGGCTGCACTTACTTCAGGTCGTCTGGCAAGGAGCTTTACTGGTGGATTTATTGCTGCTCTCTTTTTGTCTCAGTTTCCTAAAGCTCCAGGAGCCGTGTTAAATCTTAATGTAATGAGTGACTTCAAAAAACTACCCAGCAGTGAGAGAGTGCTTCAAACAAGACCTGAGATGTTTTTTATAGATCTTGCTTGGATTTAAAAGCCTGAAAAATGACTTCACAGCGATGCCTGGGGCTAATTCGATGCTATCAGGATTGACTGTGGTCTCCTAGGTCTCTTTGCTGTTTAATTAAAGCAGAGTCTGAGGGGAGGCTGACAGGGATGGAATTCGTTATCCGTGCCCCTGTTGTCCTTATTGTGGGAGCTCAGGTTACAGGAGGATGCCATTCAAAAGCAACCTTCAGACCTGTCTGGAATCACATTTGTCTTCAGGGCCAAATCAGCCTCTAATTGTGCTCCCAGAGGTTGTCTGGCTGAGCTGCCAGATCAATGCCGGGAGCGAGGCAAAGGTGGACGTCCGCACCTGCCTGCAGAGGCCTGGTGATGGGGCATGGCGGCCTGGGGAGAGCTAAGCAAGGAGGCCAGGTGATTCAGTGCACCTTCCCGGGCTCCAGGGACTCCCTGGTCAGCTCTCTCTGCTCTTGGCCCTGTGCTTCCTGTTGTTAATAATAGTAGCAGTGCTTGTTGAGGGCCCATTCCATTGCAGACTCCCTGCTAGGCACCTGCTCCAAGCTGTCTCTAATATGGAAGTCATTCTGCAAGGAACGTTTTATTATCCTCAAGCCACAAATAAAGAAACTGAGGCTCAGATAGGTTAAGTAACTTACCTGAGGTCACAGGGCTAGTAAGTGGGGATGCAGCACACTAACAGGCCCATCCTGCCCCCACCACTGGGTCCCTGGTGAAACTCCGGTCAAGCAGGGTGTGGTTACCCATGGGTTTTAGGCCAGGAGCAGGCTAGGCACCACCTCGACTCAGATGAAAATGCAGCAGGCTTGGAAGGTGGCAGCCACACCAAAGGGTCATTGGCAGAGTTTTCCACTTTTATTTTTAATTACATAGGTAATTCTGTCTTACTATAGAAAGAAAAATTAGTCCCACAAACCAGATAATAGCATGGTAGATTGTTTTAATGGTTTGTCCTCTGAACTTTTATATAGATACACACAAATAGGTATTGAACAAGAATGGGGTGGTTTCTCTACATGCCACTTTGTCACCTGTTTGTCTTCTCACCTAACACATCAAGGCAGCCTCTGTGGGGCTGGCTCAGACACAGTTCACAGGTGGATAAGCAAACACGCCAGTGTTCTCGAAAATTCTTCCAAGTGAGCATAAGCCATTCACAGCCCAGAGCTGTGTGAACGGCAGCCCCTAGGACTCCAGCTAAAATTTAGCAAAACCTAAACTGAGAGTCAAATCCCTATGAGGGGCAGTGTCTGCAGGGTCTCAAAGTGTCCCCACAGGGGCTGAGGGTCAGCCCTCAGCCTCTCATCTGGCTTAGCCCTGCCTCATGGAGGTGCTAGAGAGCTGTGAGAACAGACACTTGAGTCTGGGGGAGAACTGTGGAGTCACCCTCCATGATCTCATGGAGCAGTTCTTTTCCAGACTGGAAAGTTAAAAACCAGTGACCCAAGCTAGGGAAGATAATGAAGAAACGGTGGAGCTGGCAATGACCTGGTTTTTTGTTTCCCGGCCCCCCATAGAAGCTCTATCCAGTACAACCTCTAATTCATACAGGAAGATGGATCACTAGGTGGGATGGGGCAACTGGGGATCCTGTCCCTTCTCTGCACTCACTACCTCTGTGACCTTGGGTAAGAGACTGACTGCCCCCAAGCTCGGTGGCCAACATCAGCCTCTTGGGATTGTTGTGGAATGTTCTGCAGTAATGTGGAATCACACAAGTGAGCCTGCAGGACAAGCAAACAAGCCCCTTGCACATGCTGAGAGTGTCATGAGTGCTGTCCTTTCCCCCCACCCACCCTGGCCCCAGAGCATGTTAAACAAGACTAAGAACTTTCAGAGGGAAGATTAGTCCTCAAGGTCACCCCAAACACCTGAGTTTTACAGTGGTCACTGACATTTCAGGGCAGAGACCTTATCAATTTTGCACTTGGTTTCAATAGACCCCCCAGGATTGAGCCCTTGCCCTGATTTCACATACGTAATAACAACACCTGCAAAAGACGTTGGAACCCCTCCTGGCATTCGCCAGGAAGTGACTCAGCCAAGCCAATTGCCCAGCCAGCAGGGCCTGGGTACCTCGTGGACAGAGGATGCCATAGGAGCAAGACGGGCATAGTCACGGTGCCTTCTCTGCTAGCCTGTGCAGTTTCCTGGCGACCCAGAAACCCCCCAACCGCCTGCCCCGCCCTGGATGCCCCCCCACCCCCACCCCGCCCAAGAAGGACTATGAGGATACCTCACTCTCCCTCCTGGACGTGTTTCCTGTGGCAGGTGGTGCCAGGGCCAGTGGTCCAAGTCAAGATCTGAAGAGAAAAGGGCTAGTGGTGTTGCCTATAGATCAGCACCCGGATCCCTCTCTTCCCCAGTGCACCTTGTTAATGGCAAATAGTCGTAGAAATAAGGCCCCGAGTGCATGGTAATCCCATTTTCCCAGGGAGCAGGGATTTTTTTTTTTTTAATTTTATGACCAATTTAGATATAAAAGTCTTTCATGGTGTAAGTGGACTACTCAAATGCCTACTTAAAATGTGTAACTTATTCATGTAGTTATACCTTCATATTTAAAGTTATCCATTAGGTTTTAATTTAAAAATAATTGCTTTTTTCTCTCTCTAGCATATTATAAAGTTGACCTTGATAAAATTGCTGCTTATGCAGGGTCCAAAATGGTTGAATATAAGCAATTTTGTAAGGTGCAACCTAATATTTGCAGTGTCTGTCTTCATCATCACTCGCTCCACTTTCTGAGTCACCTGTTCAGTTTGCCAGACTGACCAGATGCCTGGTGACTGCCATCTGAGTTCATTGAGATGCCACCTTTTTTTAATCTGTATGTGCTACTCTCATTGGACATCACTCCCAAGCCGTGGCATAACTTTGCACTGCATTGGCGTGACTTTGCTCTGCATTGGCGTGACTGTGCGATGGCATGACTTTGCTCTGCATTTGCAGGATTTTGCCCTGTTTAGACCTTTGGCCTTTTCCTTCATTCACTCTGTTGGTGCGGACTCCCAGTCTCCTGGTATAACTGCTTACCAGATTGCTTTTTAGGTGATCTTTAAACATTTCTTATACCATCCTCCCTCGTTTGTGATTTTAAAGTGCTGCCTCCACAAGAAGTTAAATTTCTTTGCCTCTCTTTTTCTTTTTTAACCCCTGGGTGATCTTGCTACAAAATAATTGAGGGCACCCCTTACCCCTGCCCCTGAACTGTGAGAGGTTTTGTTCTTATTAGATGTAAGGCAACTTAGTCTTTTCCAAGAATAATTTTGAGTGAAAGCCTTCAGCCTCTTATATTCGGGCACACTGTCACCTGCATGTAAACTCAGCAGTCAGGGCGGGGCTGGATGTCCTTCTTCCTAATTACACATATTTATACGTAAATACTCGACTACTTCATCCTAAGAAAAGAGAGCTCTTCACGCTCTACACAGGACACTGGGAAGAAGTTCAGGGTAAATCAGGTCCTCATTTCTAGCTGCCCATCACAATCACCTGGAGAGCTTTAAAAAACACTGATGCCCGGTGCCCCCTGCAGAGAGACAGACTGACTGGTCTGGGACATCAGGATTTTAAAAAGCTCACCAGGTAATTCCATGCAGCAGAGATCAACCAGCAGCCAAATCCCTTCAAGGCACCCTGCAGGCAGAAGTCACGTTGCTGTGATACCTGTCCCATGTTCAGGGTCTCCTGTTGGTGTGACCTCATCCTTCCACCTCAGCACTCCTCAAACTTCTGTGTGCTCCCATGCTGACTCCTGAGGACTGGAGTAGAGCCCAGAAATCTGCACTTGTAATGTATGATGAATTCTCAAGGCTATAAGCAGCCCTTGACAGGTTTTTCCAGAAGGTGGGATGTGGAGCAAGGCACAAAGCTGAGGCCCTGGGGCCAGCCTTGCCTGTCGGGGAGAGAGCCCATTCTGGTTTGAATGTGGTGGGGCCCACAGTGGGACCGCTTGTGGTTTTCCTACCTCTTTAGTGATAGGCCCGAGGAGGAGGAGACGGGGAGGCACATGATCCAGATGGCACCTGGCATCCTCGCCATGTGTGACTCTCGGAGAACAGACCCCACTCCCCTCTCTCCATGTCGAGGTGCCAGTATTAACTCCAGCTGGGCTGCTGTATCCACGGCCTTTGCTTTCTGAAAGTTTTGCAGAGTGCTCCCAGAACCTGTAAATCACAAGTCGTGTGGGCGCTGGGGGACCCTAGATGGAGGGAATACACACGTGGACCTAGCTCTCTGGATGGGAAAAGACTAACTTAACAGGGAGACAATTCCAAGGGCTCCCGGGAGAGCGAGAAGGGCCAAGGAGCTCGGAGAGCAGGATCAGGCTGGAAGAGCTGCATACCTGGCAGGCTCCCTGTGAAACACTGTTAAAAGAGTGCAAGGAGGGACAGGGAGAGGAGCAGGAGAACAGACTCACATAGCGAAGTCTTACCAAGTCCACTTACTGGATTGGGATGGCTGCTGAATTACACTGGCCTGGTTTCAGCCAACCCAGGTCTGCAAGTCTGGAGACGCCAGCAACTAAAGGATTGGGTGTCTAAATTAAAACTGGTAGCCACAATATTAGTCCATGACTCTGTTGTACAAGAAAGGTTGGACATTTCTCTAACTTTACTTAATTCTGAGCTCTAACTCTCCAGGCTTGTGGGGAATCCAACCCCAGTCATTACTGGGCTCCTCTCCACACCCAGGGCTGGGCAAAGGCCTGGGAGCCGCACGCCACACAAAGTGCTGGGGAGAGCCCCATGGTCATCAGGTCCACTTCCTCCTGGGTGCCAACAAGCCACCCTGCCCACTGTCTCAAGAATTTCACAGAGCCTGGCTCTCTTCTTGGAACAGGGGTGAGAGGGGCTGGAGGTGAAATTCAACCAGCATAAATGAATATTTCAGCAATCATCTTGTGTCTTAGTCAGCTCAAGGTGCTTTAACAAAATACCGACTGGGAGGCTTAAACAACAGACATTTATTTCTCACAGTTCTAGAGGCTGAGAAGTCCAAGATCAAGGTGCCAGCCACTTTGGTTCTTGGTGAAAGAGCACTTCCTGGCTTGTAGACGGCCGCCTTCTCACTGTGTCCTCGCATGGTGGAAAGAGAGAGCTCTGTTCTCTCTTCCTGTTCTTATAAGGACACTAATGTCATCATGGAGGCCCCATACTCATGACCTCATTTAAACCTAATTACCTCCCAAAGGCCCCACCTCCAAATACCATCCCATTGGGGGTTAGGACTTCAACATGTAAATGTTGGGGGGACACAAACATACAGTCCATAACATCTTGAAACAGTCTTCCATCAGGTGGCTGGTAGGCAACCCAGCCCTCTTGTCCTACAATTATTTCAGGCACCTGGGAATGACATGCAGGTACCATGCCCAGGGCTGCTTGCATTGTGGGGCCATCATCACAGCTCCCCAGCGCGGTTCAGGCCTTCTGCTCAGGCTGCTCCTGTCTCTGCAGTGCTCATCAACCTGTGGGAAAGGCCTGCAGTCTCGCGTGGTGCAGTGCATGCACAAGGTCACCGGGCGCCATGGCAATGAGTGCCCTGCCCTCTCGAAGCCGGCGGCCTACAGACAGTGCCACCAAGAAGTCTGCAATGACAAGATCAACGTGAACACCATCACCTCCCCTCGCCTCGGTGAGTGCCTCTGCTGCCTTCCCCAGCCAGTGAGTCCCCACTGGCAGTGGGAGCTCTATACGCCAGAAAGCCCCCTCCTTGGGCCTTATTTGAGCTCTGGAGAGGCTGACATTTGTCAGTTCTATAGAAGATCAGAAGTTTCAGAGATGGAATTTCAGTCCTTGTTCTGAAAAAGGTGCTTGCTAACTGCAGTTTCAAACACTTGAGCGTCCCACTAGCCCCTCTGCCGACAAATGGGGAACAAGGGAGCACGTTCCTCAAATGTTTTAGGATTCCTGTGCGTGAAGAGGGCAGAGGGAGGTGCTTTCTTCTGGAAATGAAGGATGCAGGGGTGTCATTCATGAAACCTGGGTGCTGTTCCCATGGGATGTTCTTAAGCTAACGCTTGAGAAGAAGGCAGAGGTGTTGACAGACTGGAGTCTTTCATTCGGCAGAGAGCTTTCGTGTGAGCAGTTTGGCCATGAGTGTTCCAAACCTGCCCTTTACCAGGCCATGGCCCAGGTGGCACAAGAAGAACATTTAACACTGATCTGATGATTCCTTTGAACAGACTTTCTGCTCTTCCAAATAGAAATCCCTAGGGAATATTTTCCCTGCCAAATACCCTTTCCCTAATGCTGGAATGCCACCAGAATGAAGGGGTTGCTAAGGGGCTTCATTGGGGGATGTTTGAGCACGCAGAGGTGTACCCCAGGCTTTTGCATGCACAAGCCTCCTTGGTATCCTCCAGAGACCTCCCTCAGGCAGCATCTTCTGTCTGCACGACCAAGACTCTGAAGGAGATTTGGGCCACTTGTGCCATGACCTTGTACTTTTGTGGACCCTTTGATGCCCACTGCCCCATGCCATTCTGTTTTATAAATGCCAACAATGATGAGGTCCTCTGTCATAAAATAATGGTAAGTGCCACTTAGCTCAGAAGCAGGATGAGCAGTGCCCTCACCCTGAGGAGGCAACCAAACCACCAAACTCTGCTAAGTGGTCAAGGCTGGACACAGGGGTGTGTCCCCTGTAGAAGAAAGCAGCATCCACAAGGGCTCTGGCAGGGGGCATGGTTTCCCCAGTCTGTGCAAGGCTCCAGTGTGCACATGGGTAAGGGCAGCCCCAGAATGTGTCAGACCACAAGCCATTTCTTGCATGCATCGTGATGCTCCCATGCCATCCATAACCCATGGGCTTTCTCTCTGCACTGTCCCCTTAGCTGCTCTGACCTACAAATGTACACGGGACCAGTGGACAGTGTATTGCCGGGTCATCCGGGAAAAGAACCTCTGCCAGGACATGCGGTGGTACCAGCGCTGCTGCCAGACTTGCAGGGACTTCTATGCAAACAAGATGCGCCAGCCGCTGCCGCCACCACCAAGCTCATGACACATGGCCCAGTGGTCCCACGATGCTCTGACACGAGGTCTGAGTCCTGACGACATGGCTAGTTGAAAGCCCACCCACCTGAGAGCACACCAGTCCTGCGGCCGGGACCCCCCAAAGCACACTGCCGCTCACCCACAAGGCTGTCCCAAGAATCCAGTTGCATAGAACTTGAGAGTGGACTTGGCGTTTGCCGTTAGTGCTTCTATACTTAATATATTATTAACAGCCACTGGATGGCTTTCTACAGTAAGGAAAAAATAGGCATGAGTCACAAAATAATTGTAATGTCTAAGGTTCCATGTACCTCAAAGGGAACACCTCTGACAGACAGTTGTCAAAAGAGAGAGACGTCATTGAATGCCTTTGTCTTGGCTTTCTTTTGACGTTTGAATTCCCAGTGCTTGATGTACCACGGGGGGAGTATCCAAAAAAAACGAGACATTTTACATTAAAACAGGCTTTATTCTGAAAGCCGGCGACACCCTGGATGGAAGGACAGATGTCAGGGAGCCTCTGCTATTGGTTTCTCCAGCGAGGCCCGGGCTGCCAGAGCCCTTCTTGACACCACAAGAATCAGCACTTTGCCTCTCTGCCCATCTCGGAGAACATGTTCTCTAGATCCTGGGCCTTGCCTTGGAAACCATGTCCCTGAGAGTTTGAATCTGTGTAAACCAACAAGGACACCAGGGCCACATAGTTCTACACACCACCCATGTGAGGGAGAATATTCCGGAAGGGTTTGGGTTTGGCTTTGGGGAGGCATCTAATTTTCAGATGTCTGCTGTCCACCACATAGGGAAACAGAAAAGCCTTTCTCCAAGGTGCTGTGAAATGGGACACATGCTAATTTCGGCTATGGAATTGCTTCCTGGCATAAAGGTGAGCTCAGGACCGCTTTGTCAGGGGTGTATGGGCCTCCCCCTCTGCCTTCTGGGGACCTCCTCTACTCTAGCCAGTACTTCAGAAGCTTTGCACCTTGTAGATGGCTTCCCATTGACCTTGGTCATCTATCTGAAGTTGATTCTTTTTAGAACCTCTGAGGACTCAAGCTCAGGGCTGGCTGCCTCACCCTGGCACAGGGTGGGTTTCCTCCAGGGGCCACTCAGCCTGGTGTGCCAAGGTCAGTGGAGGAGTGCCACCTGGCCAGGATCTCGGCACGCTCACCCAACCTCCCTGTAGCCCAGACCTTGCAGTACTCATTACTGTCATGCTGTCATTGATGCGTCTTCTTACTGGGACAAGAATGACACTCAGAAAAGCATGAAGAAGGTCTTTCCCTCCTACAGTCCCCTCGCCCTGAAAACAGAGCTGTGCTCTCTCTGGAGCCCGGGGAGATGACAAGAGTGGCCTCTCTGAGAGTGCAGAAGATGGTAGGACCCTGCCTTTCCCGGGCACTGGGAGGAAGGGACCCTAGCCTGGAAACAGGGACCCTAGATGCCAGGAGGTCTGTTTTGCTGACCAACTTGGTGGGTGTTTGATGGGTGCTTATGTTCAAGGACTTGACCATGAAAAAGCCACCTTCTCCTCCCTTATTTCAGAGGGAATCTCATTTAGGCTAATCTCCATGGGATCATCTCCAAGTGCTTCTTGATTTACTGGTGCTGTGTTTGTGTATCTGTTTGTGTTTTTTATGTCACAACGTTAGGATCAGCTTAAATCAGAAAGAAAAAAAAAATTCTCTGCCATCTCAAGGCTGTCTCATGAGCTGTGTTTTGGTTTTTGATTTTTACTACCCCAGAGGCAGAGAAGTGGTCAGGATGGCAGGGAATTTATTCAGTTCCACTTGAATCAATGAGAAGTATTGAGAAACCTCCTTAGGTGCTCTGTGGAAAGAACCAAGAGAACGCCATGACGGAGTGGCCCATCTTGCAGTGTAACCCAGTGGTCGCTCCAGGGCCTATGCAAAACGCTGTCCTCCTCAGCTCAGGCTTGGCTGCCAGCAGACTCCCCAAAGCCCCGTTTCCACAAAACGCTCAAAATCTTGGGGAGCTAGGGCTCAGTTTTCCCCCAGCCCCAAATGGGCTGTACTTCACTGAAGATGGACAGAAAGCTATCAGCCTTTGGGGCTGAGGGGCAGAGCCGGGACAGCCAGCTGAGGAAGCCAGGGCAAGCTTGCCTGCTCATCTGCCTGGGCCCATGGGCCCACCAGAGCTGGGCAAGCATGGGCATGTGCCCACAGGCAAGCACTTTCCCTGCTGCCTCTGAATTTCCTCCCTGGCCACCCTGACTGTATCAACTGGACGCCCCTGACAAGGGCCTCACAACCTCAGAATGCAAACGATTGACTCAGTTGTTATTCCACACCCATTGGTTCCCCAAAGTCCGTGTCTTTCTGAGCTCTTTTGGCTCATGCTGGCACTGTTGCTCTGAAACTCACCAGCCCGCCTTCTGTTTATTACACCAGCAGTGATTGATTTCCATGAAGCCATCATGGCAGTCTTGCTCTACTTTGTACAGAAGACATTGAAACCCTGTGATTATAACAGTGACGCTTCTTTATTGTTAACGATACCCTGTACTGTCACTCAAGTACTGTACCTTTTTGGTTGCACAAATTACTAACTACAGAGTCTTATGACTTTATGGTGCTATTTTCATTGGTGCAAATGAAACCTTCTCAGCTGACCATGGCTTGATATAATCAGAACACAGGGAAAGATCCTCAATAGCAATAATATCATTGCTTTGTTCTCTTTTCTTCATTTCAGAGTCAAATGTATATATTTTCCATTAGTTAACTTACATTACGTACTGTACCCATGGTATTTTTGTTTTACTTTTTGGTGCTGGTTTTGAAAGACAAAAAAAGAACAGAAGACAAACATTGGACACTACTGTAAATGAAAAATTAATCATTTCATTGGAAGCGAGTTGAATATGTTTAATAAAATGTTTTTCCATAACAATTTTAAGCTGTCTGTGAAGTAAAAGACAAAAACCAGTCCTCAGGGCCTGACAGAGGGAGGCTGTCCTCTCCTTCTGCAGTGGTCACAGAGCTTGCCTGGGACTTGGCTCCAAGAGCTGCAGCCTGCCGACCACAGCTGTGGACGGTGTCAGAGGTCATTGGTAAATGCAGTTCTGGCGGGTGGCTGTGTCTCCCCAAGTGAGTGCTAACAAATCATTCAGCCCTGGGCCTCATCCCTGTGTAGTTGCAAAACCCTGGGTGGGGACGTGACGGTCTGACAGCTGTGCTGTGAGTCTGGATGTCTGATGCAGAGCAGCAGCCACCTTGCTGGCAGAGCCACGCATGTCGGGGGTACAGTGACCCCTGCTGCAAGGGGCCCCTCAGAGCTCAGGCCCCTGTCCTACCAAAATGGGCATCTGCTCCCTATAGCCTGGCTTCTCCAACTTTCAGCCCCCACCCCAACCCTGGTGACAGTCCAAACAGCTTCCCTCCTCCTACAGGTGTGAGCTGGAGTCCTGGCTCTGTTGACCTCCCAGGCTGGGGACACCAAGGTCACCACACCATCATAACTGGGACCACTGCAGCCATTTGGACCCCATCTGGGCCTGACATGGAGCAGGGATGTCACAACTCCTGCTCCTGGGGGCATGTTTCATCTCCTCCTGGCATCAAGGAGAAAGAGCTCCCCACCCAAGAACTTGGAGCTCCATTAGACAGAGTGCCTCCTTTTAATATCAGAGCGGTGCCCAGAAATTTCACGAAATAAAGCCCATTTGTTTAATAGTCAATGAACTGCCCATAACACCCCAGTTGCCAGGAAACCTGTAGCTTGTGTGAATTCTCGAAAACAGTTAGCCACCTGCCTCAGGGACTGTTAGAACCTTCTCCTTTCTCTCAGAGGTCTGATCTCTCTGGTGGGTTAACTTCTAAAAGCCCTGATGTTATGTAATTTCTTTATAAGCTGCTTGGATTCCTGGGTGGCCCTCAGCGATTACAGTCTGTTAGATGAAATTGATAAACTCTCAATCAGCAAGTGTTGAGTGGGATTCTGTTAGGAACCACACACTTTCTGGAACCTCCAAGAACACAAAAAGACCAAATGCCTGCTCAGGAGCCCACAGCCCAGCCGGGCAGACAAGCCTGGAGTCCTGGACAAGAGAGGATGAGAGCTGCAGAAGCTCCAAGAAGGGAAAGGTCAGGCTTCCTTTGTGGGTTTGTTGATTGATCTTCTAGACACAGGCGAGAAGGGTTGGGGTTGGAGTCCTTTATAGTGGTGCTCCTCCTCTGCAAAGGGTGTTGGCCAAAGCCCTTACCTTTCTACTTCTAAATACAAACCTACCTGCATCTGTGTCCTCCTCCTCTGTCTGACGACATGGAAGCCCAGCCCTCACACCTTCGATTAATCCCCCATTGGTTCTCTGCATGCTGCCTCCACCTCCTAACTTTCATGAACTCTCCAGACCACTCCACTGGCTTTTGCCCCCTGCACTGCACTAACATTGTTCTTAATGGGTTACCAGTGACCTTCAGGGTATCAAATTGCATAAACATTTTAGTGTCCTGTTCTCCAGCTCTCAGCAGCCCTCTCCTTTGGGACATCTTCTTCTCCAGCTTCTAGAGCACTCTGTCCTGACTTTCTCCTCCTCCTCCTTCCTAGTTCCCCTTTCTCTGCCAGCTCTCTAGATGATGGAGTGCCACAGGGCTCAGCTCTCCACCCCCTTTTCTCTCTCTACTTCCTCCCTAGGTCATGTCACCTGGACCCAAGACTTTTAAAACCATGTACATTCTGCTGTCTCTCAGATTAATCTCTTGGGCCCTGACATCTCTCTTGACCTCCATATTCATACATGACCCCTCCATGTGCTGCATAGTCAATCCCACGGGAAGCTCTGAGACTGGGATGGCCCTTCAGAGTTGTCCCAAATCTGAGATTTAATGGGGACAGCTCATTTCTGCTCCATGTGGCATCAGCTGGGGTGGCTGGAAGGACAAGTAGAGGCTGGGATTATCAGAAGGCTCACACACTTGCATATCTGGCAGCCTACGCCAGCCATAGGAACCTCCACTAGGACTGTCAGCCAGAACACTTACAAGTGGCCTCTCCAAGGGGCTGCTTGGCAACCCTGAAGCATGATGGCAGAGTTTCAGTGGCAGACACCCTAAGAAAAAGATGACACAAGAGCTGTGTCACCTCATGTGACAACTCAAAAGTTACATGGTGTCACTTCTACCATCCTCTGATAGTTGAGGTGGTCACAAAGGCAGTTCAAGGGGAGGGGACAAAGAGACAGAATCCTCTTGCTTGGGGAGTGGCAAGGCTCTGGAAGAGCAGGTAAGATGGGAAATATTGTTGTGGCGATTTGGGGGAAGATTCACATGCCCCCATAAGCAAAATACACTCAACTCTACCCCACCCCCAGAGTCTCATCCTATTTCAGCATCATGTTCAGGCTCAAGGTCCAGGATTGCATCCTCTAAGTCAGGTGCTGGTGCAGACGGGCTTCCTCCCGTGGGATTCCGTAGGTACAGCCTCTTGAGCAATTTCTCTCAATCAGCAGACCAGTGAACTCAAAAGAGACAGTATCTCCTCCAAACCCTCAACCCCCAAGAGAAAATGGTGGGGCGGGCATAGGAGAACCCTGTAGACTCCCCCTATTTAAAAAGGGGGGAAGGGGAGGCACATTGCAGTCACTGTCCACAGCAGTTCTGAAGTCCAGCCTGTCGCATGTGGCTGATTCCACTAGGCTCAGCCCTACTGTCTGGGAATTATCATCCCTGGGCTGCTTCCAGAACCCAAAGAGGCTTTGCCGCTTGTTGTAATTCATTCTTAATGGAAGGAGAAGCAAGATGCGATCAGGTGTCCTTTCCTTTGGAGAGGAGGCCCTGACATGCCCCAGACCACTGGATTCCTAAAAACTTCACTGACCTAACATGTCCTTGAATCTTCATGGGGCTTGTCTCCCACCTGCTAGAGTACAGGTATCATACTAAGGCCTCCAATTTACTTGCCTCTTCTTGCTCACCTGGTCTGATTTACTTGATGTCATGGATACAGTGGATCAGTGTGGATTCTGTGAAGGGTCTATACAGTCCAGGCCCTTTTGGGCTCTATTATAACAGAATGGGAGAGTTAACATAGCCCTGGGGAAGACTGTGCATAAATGGATACTGCTGTCTGTCACACAAGAATATGAACTGCTCTGGTCTTCCTTCCTCGTAGGGATGGAAAAGGATGCATTCTCCAGTTCGATAGTCATATATCTTGTATCTGAACCTCATTAATCTGCTCTAGCAAAGATACTCTGGCACAGCAGTTTTGGGGGCTAACTCTTGGTGAATATTGTGGTAGTCCACCGTCATGTGACAGGACCCAATCTAAATTTTGTAGGGGCCAGACTGATGAGTTACATGGGAATATGATGGGGACAACCATTCCTACATTCTTCAGATCTTGAAGCGTGACGCTAAAATATTCCATTCTCACTGGGTTACCGTATTGCTGTTGACTTGATATCTTGCCTGGGGAGAGGGAGGCAGTTTCATAGGCTTCCACTTGGCCTTCTCCACTGCAGTAGTTCTTTATCCCATGGGCCAAGGATGAAGTTCATCCATTCCAAGTGTACATTCAGGGACAAGAGAAATGATCACTGGGTGACCTCAAGGACCCACCGGGCTCGCTATGAACCAAACCTATGGGGACTCTATTATCTGAGCACCATCCCTCTTCACACTAAAAGGGTGACCATGATAACATTTTGGGTCCCCTTCAGCAATGTCAACTTGGATCCTGTGTGCAGCAGGTAATTGATTAATTATTAAATTAATCATCCTCAGCATTTTTGTGTTTCTCCAATGCATCAATAACACTCAGCAACAGCCACTGAAATTCTTTGCCTTATAATTTCTATTTCCCTATATCTTTCAAATGACTGAAGTATTGCACTACCAGTGAAAGTTTTAACCCTTGCCCTGTACAGATGTCAGGGGCATGGGGTCCTTGTATCTAGCTGGCAGGCGATACAGCTCTAAAATCCTATTTTAGAGGCTGCTTCCTGGGATCAACTGCCTTAGTTTGGGTTCTTGAGAACCAGTCTCTGGTAAGGAGATTTGTGGGCAGAAGGTTCATTGGGAGGTACCCTTGGGAACACTGTGATGGAGTGAGATAAGCAGGGTTGGGCACAGGGAGATATGGAACTCTGATGCAGTCATAATGGGCTCAGCTGATCCCATGGATAGCTTTGGAGCTGGAATGGCCCGTCAAAGTTGTTCCAGATTGAGACAAGGGGCAGGCCTTTGTATGTCATTGACTGTGAGCTGCCCCGGGGAAGGGGTATAGTCTTGAGAGTCAGCTCTCTTCTGCTGAGGGTGAGGCCTGGGGGACAGACTCAGCTGTCAGTCAGCCAACACTGCTGGCAGCTGCAGGGATGAGGGCCTCGGTCCTGAAGGGGGATCGGTGTGGCACACCATGGCATCCACTGCATGCCTCAATCTTAGATTTTGCAAAACCAAATCCCCAATTTCCTCCCACTCATACACTCACTCTTTCCTTCTGGAGGCGTCCCATCTCAGTAAACGGCACCACTGTCCCCTAATGTCTGACATCTAAACCTCAAAGTCATCCTTGTTTCCTCAGTTTCCCTTTGCATCCCCAGTCTAATGCAGCCATAATTACCATTGTTTCTGCCTCCAAATTATGTCGTTAGTTTGTCTGCTGCTTTCTATCTCTCTGCCGCCACTGTGTGCGAAGTCACAGACCTCTCCCCGGGACCCTGCAAAAGCTTCCTGACCATCTCCCTCCCTCTTCTCTGCCTCTTTCTGGTACATTCTCCACACCCTAGTCAGAGTAATATTTCAAAAACATAAATCACGCCAGTCCCCCACTTAAAACCCTTCGATAGCTTCTCGCCCTGGAGTTTTCTCATCTCACGGCCCTGTGTGACCCTGCCCCTGCTGTCCTCATCTCCCACCCATATCCTGCTCACACACATCAGCCATACAGTCTCCTTCCTGTCCCATGATCCTCCACCCTCTTCCCCGCTGTTGGGCCTCTGCAGGTGTTGTTCCCACCCCCACCCCCCACCTCTTCCCATGGCTGATTGTCTACATCCTTCATGTCGCAGCTGAAATGTTGTTCCTCAGACAGACGTTCCCCGAACACTCTCTCTCTAAAGTGGCTCCCCAGGCACAGTGGCCATCTTTATTCCCTCCTCAGTACTGGTCATAACCTATCATTATTTTGTTAACTTTTTTGCTTGTGTATTATCTGTCTTCCCATCTAGAAAGTAAGTTACACCAGGACAGAAAACATGTCCCTCTTGCGTATCGCCAGATCCCCGGTGCCCAGCATATGCATGCACTAAGTGCATACACTTACCCTTTCCTAGTTACAACTTATATTGTTTAGATTGTCTTCATATAAGTTCAGGATTCTCTCAGAAGATGTTTATACTGGATAATAAAAGTGCACTCTAAACTCAGTGATTTTTTTGCGTATATCTTAAATGATACAAATATTTGGACAACTAGCTGTAAGTCAATGAAAACAAGATGTTTGCAGTTTTTCAAATTCTCCCCCTTGTCAACCACCCCTTGCCAACAGAGACAGGTGTTTCCAGGTGGTTGCCATGGTGATCTAGAAGCTGTTCTCTCTTCTTTTCATTTTATCTTTGGAACAAGAGAGTGATGGACTCAGGAGGCAGAGAACATCTGCGGTTTGGTGAAGATCTTTGTAAAGCTTGATGTGGCGCCACCATCTGGTATTTCTGGAATAAAAGTTCTAACCATGCAGCTCATGGAGTTGTCAGGACAAGTCCACGTGCCTGGCTGGGATCCAGCACAACATGGGTGCTTGCTGTGGGATATCCTCGACCAGGGAACACTCTCGTTACTCCCCCACACACTGTGAACTTGTCATCGCCTTGGCTTTGAAGCCCTCCTCAGAGAAACAACCCCTTTCAGACCCCAAGCAGCTTCAGCATTTCAGGGAATAGCATTCAAAAATGACCAAGAAATTAGAAGGTTCTCTTCCTGGAATTACTTAGGAGAACACTAGTATTTCTCTTGGAAAAGACTAGATACTCAAGTCTAGGGGAATCCATCTCACTGTAGGAAAAAATGTAAATGACCCAGTGAATCAAAGGATCTCTTGGTAGCTAGAGCCCAGTCGAGCCAAAGCAAAACTCCTTTCCAGCAGTGATGAGGATGAGGATCAGCACACCACCAGGGCTGCCTAGGGATCCGCCCAGTGACTGATAGTTACATACGGTCCAACACACAGACAACATTATGCACACAACGTGGAGGTCGGCTTAAATGAGACTCAGGGAAAATGAGTGTCCCTGTGGTTTCCAACAGCCTCCTTCCTATTTCTTCCATATTCTCTCTCTCTTTCTCTCTCTCTCTGTTCACAATTCTCTCTTCGTGCTTTCCATCTTGCTTTCTCACTTTCTGTCTTCTTCTTGTGTCAGTATTTATTTATTCTCTTTCTCCCTCCCTATATCCAATTCTCCTTCCCTCCTCCCTTCCTTTCCACTTTCTGCATTTTTCCACTCTCTCCAATTTCAGGTGATTATCCACTTCTGACTTTGGCCCCATTGTAGATGTAGAAACTTCCATGGAGGGCCCAGTCGTAGGTCCCCAGGGAATGGTGAGCTCCTCTAGGAGCTGAGTTTCCACTGAGCCTTTAGATTACCAAGACCCTTTAAAAATTCACTC
Source organism: Diceros bicornis minor (assembly GCF_020826845.1). Classification (NCBI taxonomy): domain Eukaryota; kingdom Metazoa; phylum Chordata; class Mammalia; order Perissodactyla; family Rhinocerotidae; genus Diceros; species Diceros bicornis. Next base: position 81,579,226 of record NC_080744.1, read on the forward strand.
TCGGGCCGGCCCCGTGCTTAGCGGTTAAGTGCGCACGCTCCGCTACTGGCGGCCCGGGTTCGGATCCCGGGCGCACACCGACGCACTGCTTCTCCGGCCATGCTGAGGCCACATCCCACATACAGCAACTAGAAGGATGTGCAGCTGTGACATACAACTATCTACTGGGGCTTTGGGAGGAAAAAAAAAAATTCACTCTCAAACCACTCACCCAGGATCCTTGCAAACTAACTGTTCTTTAGAAGTTTGAGAGGTCTCTGGGAGCCCATTTCCAGCTTAATTCTGTGTGCCAATCATATGTTCAACAATCCTTTGGCTAATGATGTATCTCCAGCAATTGGCTTTCTCACCCCTGAGGTTAGTTTTAATATGCCAGTTGATAGTTACAAAACAGCAATTCTAGAAGCCACGTCCAAGGATTGCTATGTATTAACACATCATTAAAACAATATATTGCAGAGTCAACATATGATTATAATTGTTGACCTATCAAATACTGAAAGATTTTGAAACTTTAGTGGAAGCCAAATGCCGTTTTATTAAATTGGGATACAGTAAGGGGAAGAGTGTTGCAAATGTTGCAACAGGGTTGGTTTAATGTATTAATGGTTTTTGCCAATATTATTTTTTACCAAATAAGTATATAATATATCTGCATATCTTACATCATAATATATTTTATTTTTATCCTAGATATACCTAATAGACACACACACACACATACAATGCATACATGTGAAGTGTGACCACAGGGTTAATTTGGGACAATCTATTGTGGCTTATGTAACGGCCCTAGAGCAATTTCAGCAGGATCCCTGCATCCTCTGGAGCAATGGCCACATCACTCAGTTAGGACAGAGGCTCCCGAGGCAGCTGCAACACCCATCTGAGTGTATAAGTTATGGTTTATAAAATTTATTTATATCATGATTCATATATGAAATGGCCATTTTACAATGTAAGTCAATAAACTTTCACTGAGCAGTGTGGAAGATGTAGGCTGCAGGGAAAGATGAGTGATGCACAGTTCCCTGTCCTCAGAGAATCATAACAATATGTTGTTGTACCCTTCTCTTGGCAAATAGTGGCTCTGCCCAAATGTGAAAAATATTTAAGTCGGTTCAAAACTAATAGGGCTGTTGGCTCTGAATTCAGGATAAACAAACCTCTGCCCAAGGAGAAATCAGATCCGCTGTCTTTCGGATGGGTCTAACTCAGCAAAGCCAAGTTCTCAAAGTTTGAATGCCTCCCTCATACGCACCCTCAAAGGAAATCTGTGCCTCTGACATTGCATTCAACGCAAATGTCACTTTGTAGTGACGTCACCAGTGGTTTCCAAGTGTATTGACAGGTCAAACCACATTGAATAGTCCCGTGTGGTTTTCTCTCTCCCGACCAAGCTGCCTGGCCTGGTGGATGGACATATCTGTCAGCACAGGGCCAGTTGCACATATAAGCTGAACTCTTATACAGCTATTTTAGCATGTTGAAAGAGATTAAATCAAGGAGTAACATACATTTTAAAAGAACAGGAAATCATGAAACAAAATCAAGTAAATAGGAAAAAGAGCCAACAAGAAAACTCAGAATTGATAAGCGAAGTTGTTAAAATGAAAAACTCAAAACACTGGATAAACTCTAGAGATAAAGGAATCAAACAGAGGATTTGTGAGTTAGAATGTAGGATTGAAGAATTTTACTCAAAAGGCAGTAAAGAGAAACAAAGGAATTTTTTTTAAATGAAAGTGTACTTAAGAAAGAGTGAAGATAGCTTGAGAGGTGTCAACTTTTGTCTAATAGCTGCTCCAGAGATGAGAATAGAAGAAATGGCAGAGGAGCCATATTTGAAGAGAGAATGGCTGAGGATGTCCAAGAATTGAAGAAAGACATGAGTCCTTATATCAAAAGGCACTGCAAAGAGTGAACAAAATAAATAAAAATAAATCCACACCTCATATCGTAGTGAAACTGCAGAAATTAAGGATGAAGAGGAAAAAGGGGGTGAAGGGAAGGCAAAAGGGGTGAAAGGGCACATATACATGGTGACGGATGGAAACTAGACTTTTGGTGGTGAACACAATGCAGTCTACACAGAAGCCGAAATATAATGATGTATACCTGAAATTTACATAATGTTATAAACCAATGAGACCTCAATAAAATTTAAAAAATAATAAAGTAAAAAAAATGTTTAAAAAATCTTTAAAGGGCAGCCACACCCACTTCTCTTCTTTTTTGTTTTTGTTTTTGTTTTTGTTTTTGTTTTTGCTGAGAAAGATTCGCCCTGAGCTAACATCTATTGCCAATCTTCTTCTTTGTTTTGCTTGAGGAAGATTAGTCCTGAGCTAACATCTGAGCCAATCTTCCCCTATTTTGTACATGAGTCACCTGCCACAGCATGGCTGATGAGTGGTGTATGTCTGCTGCTGGGATCCGAACCTACAAAAGCAGAGTGCACCAGACTTAACCACTACGTCACAGGGCCAGCCCCCACACCCGCTTCTCTTTAGTTCACCTATTAGTGTCCCAGGGAACATACATGGGAAGCTCAACTTCACCCTTCTTCAGAATCTCACACAATTGGCAGGGTCAGTTCTCATGTTCATGGCCCCTCCCCAGGCCTACTCATTGCATTGAGTGACCCCACCATCCACTCATTCTTATAAAAGCCAGAAACCCAAGAATCAGCCCATGGACAGGACATCCCCAAACCCATCACTTTCTGTCTTTTAAATTCTCTTCAGCCTGTCCCTCTTCCACACCCCCAGTGGACACTCTTCTGGTTCAGGCCCACTGCAATAGCTTCCTGCCTCGCCTTGCCACCTCTGGTCACCATACCAATACCAAAGTGACCCTTTGAAGACCACTGTCTAACAGGGGCTCCCTCTACTGCTTCCCTGCTCAAAGCCCGTCCCTGGCTCACTCTCAAGACAACATGCTGCCCTTTCAGCTTTGTCCCTCTGTCCCCTTCCTGTACCCTGCCCATGCCTGCCTGTGGACCTCCAACTCTCTAAGCCAGGAGTCTGCAAACTAGGGCCCACCAGCCAATTCCTTCCCACTGCCTATTGTTATAAATAAAGTTTTATTGGAACAAGCCACACTCATCTGTTTATGTATTATCTGTGGCTGCCTGTGCACTACAAAGACAGAGTTGAGTAGTTGGACAGAGCCCCTCCCAGGGCTAGCCAATTCCTAGAATAGTCCAAGAGCATGCTTTTCACATGTAAACCAACCAATCCAGAGCCCAGAATCTCCTTTATCAAGATCTCATACTCCAGGCCACTCTCCTGCCCTGATCACCCCAGGGCCAGGTACCAAGCAACTAGGGAGAGCCTCCATGCCCCAGAGCCCGCTGAAATTATTCAGACTGGCCAATCCTAAGCCTGCCTCCCCTGCCTCACCTGTTCCTTCCAATGGAAACCACAGTAAAGGCTCTTGCCCACACTGCCCCCCTCCCCACTCCCTCTGCCTCCTGACTGACCCTGGAGCTTCACCATGTCCCTGCATGACATGGCATGCCCCCTCCTCTTGGGAACGGTGAGTGACAAACTGTCTTTTCATTGGCAATTGTCTCTTGATCTGTTTGCCTTGCTCTACTTCAAATATTCTATTAATACACTATATTTTACAACAGGATATGAGGAGAGAAGTGGTCCTGACTCTCAGGAGGATTCAGACAGGACCCACAGGTGGACATTCTGGGGCCTGTCTGTCTGGACAGGCAGGTTGCATGGGAGGGGAGCAGATGGGTCAATGCGTTGTGTCTAAGCAGGTGGTCAACGGCCAACTCCCGCCCTGCAACGCTCAGCCTGCCCACCCTCAGCTGACCCATTCTTGCCCTTCCTTCTCAAGTTGGGAAATGAGCCTGGCTCTTCCTGGCTCTCTTCTGAAAGAGAAAACACTAATAAATCAACCAACAAAATATTTATTCTTATCTCATTATCATGCAAGCTTCGTGGGGTCTTTTGGAGCTTTGGTCTACCCACCCTGGACTCCAGCCTTCTGTAAGACTACAATGCACATTACCTTATCAGAACTACAAACTGCCCTCCAGAGGCCTGATGGAATGCTGGCTGTGGGGTCCAGGCCCTGAGGCAGATTTATGGTGAAACCACCTCGAAATGAGGTCCTGTTTGGCTTTGAGTAATATAATAATCCAGGGCCATCCATCACTCTACAGACAGAGTGGGCGTGGCTACGTTTACCACCACAAAGGCTGAAGCAGGGAGGCACTCTCTGGCTTTACCTCTTGCAGAGCAACAAGAACAGAGAGTGATTCGCTCTGAGAGGAGTCCATGAAAGCCTCACAGAGACAATACTTGAAGTAGAAGTAAGGATTTGTCAGGCAGAAGAGAGAAAAGGGCATTCCAGGCAGAAGGGACAGACTGTGCAAGGGAACAGAGATGGATGGAAAATTGGTGGAACAAGGGGTACAGCATTGTGGGAGTTATGGGACTTGAAACTAGAGATGCAAAGACCAGTATGTTTCCAGTTTTGCACCCCTAGGGCCTGGCCCTGGGCCTGGTGCAGCCAGAGGGCTCAATAAAGATTTCTGGATGAATGAACAAGGACAGAGGTGGCCATGGTCAGATACATAGGACCTTGAATCCCTGACCAACAGCATTTTGCCTTCTGCTCCGAGCAGGCTAGCTAGCCTCCAGGCAGAAAAGGACACCTAATTAGACTTTGTTGCTTCTGAGAGACCATGCCAGGATAGCTGGGAGTGTTTCTGGGCTTAGCTGGGGGAGCTGGTTAAGCCATGCTCCTAAAATAAATAGCTTGTACTGTTTGTCCCTCAAGGACAAAATATGCTTCATGGAGCCTGTCTCATTATTCCTTGCAACATACATATGCAAAACATTAGCCAGCGGATTCCCCCTCCCTGGCTTGTTTAAAGAGTAAAGATTTTCGCCAACGTCACACAGCACATTAAGGGTGAAACGAAAACAGTAATGACCCTTGGCCTGTGTCTTAACTGTACTTCTCTCTGTTTTTTCCTCCTGCTTTGGCCAAGGGCCAAGGCTAATCTACCAAATCATGGGCTGAGGCCCTATCTGACGTCTAGGCCTGGGCAGAGGCTCCTCTCCTCCAAGGCAGCTGAGATACAGGCTCCCCCCGACTCCCCCCACACCGCACTGACTACAGCCTAATCACAGCACTATGGTTCTGTCCTCAGGTGATTGTCTCCTTTGGGGGCCAGGTGGGACTACAGCCCCTGAGGGGATGCCTGGAGAGGTAGAAGCTGCACTCAGTGGAAATGGGCCTGGCGTACCCAGTGGGAATTGTTCAGATGGTAACATTTCCCAGCTCTGTGCCATGGAGGCTCCCTTCACCATACAGACCTCCTTGGCCCCTCCAGAAGGCCCCATCATCTTTGTGTGATTCCCACTCCCTCATTTGGGCACTGGAAAGCTGGTTTCCCAGTTCCGTTCGATAATCTTAACAAATATTTATTGGGCTATTGGGCTGTTGTTATGTGCCAGGCACCGAGCTAGCTGACGTCCATGTGGCAGTTGCCACCTGACAATAGTGTAGGTTCTGTGCTAAGCACGTTAGAAGTCAAGGGATGTGTGGTAAATATGACAGGCACAGCCCTGCCCTCATGAGCGTGGAGTCCAAAATCCTTCCATTTGAAAGGGTCAGTGCAACATAGTTGTGGAAAGACCACGAATCTTAAAGAGACCTGGATTCAAGACATGGGTCTAACTTCTTACCAGCTGTTTATTAAATAGCATTAAAATGGAAGTTTGGGTTGACACCAAGAGAATAGGTATCATGTGCCTAAAAGAATGCCTGACCAAAATTGTCAAATCAAGTGGCAAAACCAGTTACATGTCTCTCAAACCCCTCACCCACTTTATGGATCTAAAAGCATTGATGACGAAAGGATTTCTTTGGAGAGAGCTGTTGGTGTGCTGTGAACCTCACTCCAGCCCTGCCAATAAGGAGAGGGGGACGGCACCTCCCAGTCCCCTTTGGCCTAAGAAGAGGGGCTACATCGGGACCTCTTAAGGATTTAGTGGCTCACGCCTCAGAAATCTAGAAGTTGAGAGATGGGCTATGTCTTAGTCAGCTCGGGCTGCCATAACAAAATATCACAGACTTAGTGGCTTAAATAACAAAATGTATTTCTCACAGTTCTGGAGGCTGGAAGTCCCAGGTCAAGGTCCAGCAGGATTTGGTTTCTGGTGAGCGTCCTCTTCCTGGCTTGCAGATGGCCACTTTGTCCTCACGTGGCCTTTCTTCTGAGTGCACCTGGGGGTGGTGGGGGAGAGAGAGAGAGAGAGCACGTGTTCTGGTATCTTGTCTTATAAGGACATTAATCCTGTTGGATCAGGGCCCCACTCTTATGACCTCATTTAACATTAATTACCTCCTTATAGGCCCTATCTCCACATGCAGTCACACTGGGGATTCAACATATGAATTGAGGGGACACAATTCACTTCAGAGCCTGTTGTCTAGCTGCTTTGATGGCAAAGCAATAGAGAAGTAGCTGCACCAGGATTACCTACATTTCCAGAGTGTGTCAGAATGTGTGGGCTATATATGAGAGAGAGCCAGTATGGGGCTTCTGTCCAAGAAGACTGTGTTGTGACAGGGGTCCAGTTGTGATCTGCCAGTATCCCAGGAGCTGAAGAAAGAACATCAGCCACAAGTGGAGGAAAGCACGTCTCCCGCATCAGCCCTACAGGTGAGAGATCCCAGTAGGAGATGGGGCAATGGGTGTGTGTCTCTAAATGACGAATGAAAGTGATCTAGGAGGAAAGCCACCCTTTGTTGCCTGCAAGGCCCAAAGAATGCTTATAATCAATAGCCGCATCAGTCCTGGCAAGTAGGAACTTTCCTGCTCCCCTTTCCTCTCCACCCTCCCCAAGTCCATGGAAGAAGAAAAATGCCCAGGTAGGGAAAGCTCAAAGAGGCTTATCATGGACCCCTTCCCCAATCAGATTTCTAGCCCAAGCCAGAGAAGAAGTAGTCACAACTTATATAAGTTCAGAGCTTAGATTATTAAGTGGAACTAGATATTTTTATTACTGAATTGAGACCGTATTTTGCACTTAAATTGACTTGAGAAAGTGACTAGAGAACTGTTTTTATTACGTAGGAGAGACCAGAAAATTCATGGGCCAAAGTTTTCATCCAGGGCCAGGGGAAGAACCAGCCCCACAGAGTGGATTTCCAGGAACAGTGAAGAGGCAGCAATAAGATTCTTTATGAACCCCCTCACTCCAGGATTTTTGTGTGCTCAATGCCATAGGTACACGAGGTACATGGTCTTCTGATCTTAAAATGGGGATAATATAACCTACCATGAAAGATTGCTCTGAAAATTAAACTACATATGTTAATGTCTACAAAACACCTATGGCAGAGCCTGGTACACAGTAGGTCCAAAGAGATGGTAGCCAGTGTTATTGTTGTGCATGAAGATAATAGTAACTGGACCAATAACATTAAAAAGCACCTTAGCAGTATGCAGTTCCAAGCTTGCTTTGTGTCTTCCCCTCCAAAGTTGACTCTCATGTTTAGGTCAGTTTCCAGTCCTATGGGGCTCTGAGGAAGTAAGCCCCCAACTGCAAGGAAATCTGGCCCCTCTTTCCAGGCTAATACAACTTTTGAATTTTATGTGGAAATAAACTTCTCCTTCTCGTTTGGTCTCCATTTAGAGCTTTGAAAATACAAGACGTGCTGTATATGGTTTCTCCCCAGACACATGCTGAATACTAATCACTGTTTTCCAGAAAGCTCAGCATCTGGGCAGCTATCTAGCCCCTGGGATCACCGATGGAATTGGACTAATACCAAGGACTGGTTACCATAATACGTCATCCACTCATGAATATCATTAAATGAGCTTTGTTTCAAGAAACCTTAAATCTTCAACTTTTAGCTCACTTCAGTCTTTTCTTGGCACTCTGGAACATGATTAATGGTGACACCATGCTACAAATAAGTTATACGTAGCTCAAACTCTAATTCACAATTGATTAGTTCTTTAACAATGGCCCTGAATAATGTGGTGTTAATGGCCAGCCCTGGTGGTCTGCTCCTACCAGAAACCCATTACTAAGTCTACCCTGTGTTTTATAGCATCCCTACTGGAGCCCAAAATCTGCTCAAGGGGACAACTGCTTTATTTAATGGTTGCTAACTATGTGCAATTGGCTAGAGTCGTACAGACAATGTAGAGGTTACTGCCCCAACCTTCTAGAGACAAGATGGAAAATATATTTTTTGAAAGTCAATTTTCCCTCAAGTGGATTATGTTCCAATAGCTTGAGAAATAGATGCCCTCACATTGCACTTTGGATGAGGGCAGGGAGAGAAGTCAGCCTGTGTACTGTGACCTTGGAAGGCAACAGAGGTCAATGGTTGCACAGACAGGAAGTGAAACTCTTAAAGGCCCACAGGATGAAATAAAAGGATGCCTGAAGCTATGGGGTAAGAAGATAAATTAGTGAGGAGGAATGAACAGGAAGACAGAAGAGGTAGGTGGCAAAGAAGTGTGAATCCACGTGAAGAAATAAAAACACTGGTAAAGGTAACTACATTGGTGAACATAAAGGACAGTTGCTATGGAATGAGAGTTTGCGTCCCTCCAGAATTCATATGTTGAAGCCCTAATCCCCAGTGGAATGGTATTTAGAGATGGGGCTTTTGGAGGTAATTAGGGTTAGATTAGGACATGAGGGTGGGGCCCTCATGATGAGATTAATGCCCTTATAAAGCAAAGAAGAGACAAGGATACAGCAAGAAGGTGGCCATCTGCAACCCAGAAAGAGGGCTCCATCAAAACTCAGTCATCTTGGCACCTTGATCTTGGACTTCCAGCCTCTAGAACTATCAGTAATAAATGTTGTTTAAGCCACTCAGTCTATAGTGTTTTGTTACAGCAGCCTAAACTGACTAAGACAACAGTATAATTAGATTTTTTTAGTTGGTAATTCTTTTCTTCTCCTTATGATTTAAAAGGCAACCATGTAAAACAATAATTAGAAGTCTGATTGTTGATGGGTACACAATGTATAGAGGTGTAATTTGTGACAATAAGAGCATAAAGAAGGGAAGAGGGAACAGAGCTATATAGGATCAAAGTTTTTGTATACTATTAAAATTAAATTGGTATTATTCCAAACTAGATTGTTATAAATTAAGATGTTAAAATGGTAACTCTCTTGGGGCCGGCCCAGTGGCACAAGCGGTTAAGTGCGCACGCTCCGCTGCGGCAGCCCGGGTTCGCTGGTTTGGATCCTGGGCGTGCACCAATGTACCACTTGTCGAGCCACGCTGTGGCAGCATCCCATATAAAGTAGAGGAAGATGGGCATGGATGTTAGCTCAGGGCCAGTCTTCCTCAGCAAAAAGAGGAGGATTGGCAGATGTTAGCTCAGGGCTGATCTTCCTCACAAAAAAATAAATAAATAAATAAAATAAAATGGTAACTCTCAGGGCAACCACTAAGAAAATAACTCAAAAATATATAATAAAAGAAGCCAGGGAATTAAAATGGTACACTAGAAAATATCTTTTTAACACAAAAGAAGGCAGTAATGGAGGAATTGAGACACAAAAAGACATACGACATATAGAAAATAAACAGTGAAATGGAAGACATAAATCTTACCCTATCAGTAATTACGTTAAATATAAATGGATTAAATTCTCCAATTAAAAGAAATAGATTGGCAGAATGAATTTAAAAAACATAATCCAACTATATGCTGTCTATAAGAGACTCACTTTAGATTCAAAGACACAAATAGGTTGAAAGTAAAAGGATAGAAAAAGATATACCATACAAAAAGTAACCAAAATAGAGCTGGAGTGGCTGTACTAATGTCAGACAAAATTGACTTTAAGACAAAAATTCTTACTAGAGACAAAGGAATTTTATAATCATAAAAGGCTCAATCCATCAGGAAGATCTAAACAATTATAAACATATCCACTCCTAAAAACAGAGTCCCAACATACATGAAGCACAACTGACAAAATATAAGGAAAAGCTAGAGAATTCAATGATAATATTTGGAGACTTCAATACCCCATTTTCAATAATGGATAGACCAACTAGACAGAAAATCAGCAAGAAAATAGAAGAGTTGAACAACACTATCAACCAACTAGATCTAACAAATATCTATAGAACATTCTACCCAACAGCAAAATACACATTCTTCTCAAGTACATATGGAACATTTTCCAAGATATGTCATTGAAAAAGTCTAAATAAATGTAAAAGTATTCAAATCATACAAAGCATATTCTCCTACCACAATGGACTGAAATTAGAAATCAATAAGAGAAAGAAATTTGGGGAACCAACAAATCTGTGAAAATTAAACAACACACTCCGAAATAACCAATGAGTTAAAGAAGAAATCACAAGGGAAATTGGAGCATACTTTGAGATGAATGAAAATGAAAACTCAACATTCCGAAACTTGTGGGATGCAGTTAAAGTAGTGCCAGAGAGAAATTCATAGCTATAAATGCCTACATTAAAAAAGAAGAAAGATTTCAAATCATTAACCTAAACTTCGGCATTAAGAAACTAGAAATGAAGAGCAAACTAAACTGAAAGCAAACATAGGAAGGGAATAATAAAAATAAGAGTGAAAATACACAAAATAAAGAATAGAGAAACAAGAGAAAATCAATGAGATTAAAAATGCTTTGAAAAGATCAACAAAATTGACAATTTTTTAACTGGAATGACCAAGAAAAAAACCAGAAGACTCAAATTACTAAAACAAGGAATGAAAGAGGTGACATTACTACCAACCTTACAGAAATAAAAAGGATTATAAGGGAATATTATGAATAATTGAACACCAAAAAGTTAGATAACCTAGATGAAATGGACAAACTTTCAGAAAGACACAAATTACCAAACTAATTCAAGTAATAATTTTGATGACAGATGGTGACTAGATTTCTTCTTGTGATCATTTCGTAATGTATATAAATGTTGAATCACTATGTTGTACACTTGAAACTGATATAATATTGTATGTCAACTATACTTCAATTTAAAAAAAATAATTCAAGAAAAAATAGAAAATCTGGATAGATCTAAAAGTAACGAGATTGAGCCAGTAATCAAAAAACGTCCAACAAAGAAAAGGCCGGGACCAGATGGCTTCACTGGTGAATTCTACCAAACGCTTAAGAAGAATTAATACCAATATTTCACAAACCCTTTCAAAAAGTAGAAAAGGATGGAAACATTTCCTAACTCATTCTATGAGATCAGTATTACCTTGACAGCAAAACCAGACAAAGAAAACCACAAGAAAAGAAAAACTACAGATCAATATTTCTTACGAATACAGATGCAATAGTCCTCAACAAAATACTAGCAAACAGAATCTAGCAGTATAGTAAAAGGATTATACACCATGACCAAGGGGATTCATCCCAGGAATGAAAGGTTGGTTCAACAAACAAAACTCAGTCAATGTAATTGTATTAGTTCCTATTGCTGCTATAACAAATTACCACAAATTTAGTGGCTTAAAAACAAGACAGATTCATTAGCATGTTCAAATATCTCTATGTTTCCATAATCATACCACCTTCTCTGACTCTGATCCTCTTATCCTTCTTCTATAAGGACCCTTGAGATTACACTGGTTTCACACAGATAATCCAGAAAAATCTCCCCATCTCAAGATTCTTAATCTAATCACATCTGCAAATTCCCTTTTACCATGTAAGATAACACATTCACAGTTTCTGGAGATTAGGAGTTGGACATCTTTGAGGTGTCATTACTTAGCATACCACATATTAATAGGATAACATTAATAGAATATTATTAGATATTAATAGAATCGATAGAATTAAATATTATAGAATAAAAGAAAAAACATATGACCATCTCAATAAAGTCAGAAAAAGCATTTGACAAAATCTAACATTCTTTCATGATAAAATAAAACTCAACAAACTAAGAATAAAAGTGCATTTCATCAACCTGATACAGGGCATGTATGAAAAATGCACAGCTAACATCATACTTAATGGTAAAAGACTGAATGCTTTCCCCCTAAGATCAGGAACAAGACAAGGATTTCTGCTCTTGCCACTTTATTCAACACTATACTAGAGGTTCTAGCCAGGACAATTATGCAAAGAAATGAAATAAAATGTATCCATATTGGAAATGAAAAGTAAAACTATCTCTATTTGCAAATGACATGATCTTGGCATATAGAAAATCCTAAAGAATCCACAAAAAATGATTAGAGCTAATAAATGAGTTCAGCAAAGTTGCAGAAAATAGGACCAATATATAAAAGTCAGTTGTATTCTGATCACTAGCAATGAAAAATCTGAAAGTGAAATTTAGGAAAACAATTCCATTTATAATAGCATCAAAAAGAATAAAATACAAGGAAGAAATTTAACAAAAAACTGTAATACTTGTATACTAAAAACTACAAAACACTGGTAAAAGAAATTAAAGAAGACAAAATAAAAAGAAAGAAATACGTTGTTAATAGGTTGGAAGATTTAATATTGTTAAGATGGTAATACTCCCCGAACTGATCTACAAATTTAATCTAACTCCTAAAAAATCCCAACTGCTCCTTTTGCAGAAATGGAAAAGATAATCCTAAAATTCATAGGGAAATGTAAGTGACCCAGAATAGCCAAAACAATCTTGAAAAAGAAAAACAAGGTTCGAGGACTTGCACTTCCCAATTTCTGTGAAATTACTTCATGATAATCAAGACAGTGTGGTACTGGCATAAGGAGAGACATCTAGATGAATGGCATAGAATTGAGAGTCCAGAAATAAACCCACACATCTATGGTTAGTTGATTTTCTGCAAGGGTGACAAGACCACTGAATGAGGAAAGAATATTCCTTTCAAAAACATTGTGCTGGGACAACTGGATATCGCCATGCAAAAGAATGGATTGGATCCTTACCTCACACCATATACAAAAAATTAATTAAAAATGGATCAAAGATCTAAATATAAGAATTAAAATGATAAAACTCTTAAAAGAAAACATAGGTAAGGGGCCGGCCCAGTGGAGCAAGCAGTTAAGTGCATGCGCTCTGCTGCGGCGGCCCAGGGTTCGCGGGTTCGGATCCCGGGCGCGCACCGACACACTGCTTGTCAAAACCGTGCTGTGGCGGCATCCCATATAAAGTGGAGGAAGATAGGCATGGATGTTAGCCCAGGGCCAGTCTTCCTCAGCAAAAAGATGAGGATTGGCAGATGTTAGCTCAGGGCCGATCTTCCTCACAAAAAAAAAAGAAAACATAGGTAAATTTTCATGACCTTGGATTAAGTAATGGTTTTTTGGCTCTGATACCAAAAACACGAGCAACCAAAGAAAAATTAAATACATTGGACTTTATCAAAATTTAAAACTTTCGTGCTTCAAAAGACACTATCCAGAAAGTTAAAAGACAGCCCACAAAATGGGAGAAAAATATTTTCAAAGAATATATCCGATAAGGGCCTAGTATTCAGAATAGATAAAGAACTCTTGCAATTCAATAATAAAATGAGAGTCCCATCTTCAAAGACAGGTAAAGGATTTAAATAGATGCTTTTCCAAAGAAGATATACATATGGCAGTAAGTACACGAAAAGATGCCAGACATCATTAGTCATTAGGAAAATACAAATAAAACCCACAATAACATACCACTTCACACCCATTAGATGCTTATAATTTTAAAATACAGTCATGTGTTGCTTACCGACAGGGATACTTGGAGAAATGCATTGTTAGATGGTTTTCGTCATTGCGCAAATATCATAGAGTGTACTTACACAAACCTAGATGGTATAGCCTACTACACACCTAGGCTATATGTTGTAGCCTATTGCTCTTCGGCTACAAACCTGTACAGCATGTTACTGTACTGAGTACTGTAGGCAATTGTAAGTGCTGGTATAACTAAACATAGAAAATGTACAGTAAAAATGTAGTATAAAAGATAAAAATGGTACACCTGTATAAGTATATTCAAATACCATTAATGGAGCTTGCAGGACTGAAAGCTGCTGTGGGTGAGTCAGTGAGCGAGTGGTGAGTGAATGTGAAGGCCTGGGACATGACTGTGCCCCACTGTAGGCTTTATAAACACTGTACACTCAGACCACACTAAATTTATAACAAAAATTTTTCTTTCCTCAATAGTAAATTAACTTTAGCTTAATGTAACATTTTTACTTTACAAACTTAAAAATTTTTTTAACTTTTGACTCATCATAACACTTAGCTTACAGTTGTACAAAAATATTTTCTTTCTTTATACCCTTATTCTATAAGCTGTTTTCTATTTTTAAATATTTTTTTTTTTTTTTTTACTTTTTAAAATTTTCTTTTAAAAGCTAAGACACAAACACACACATTAGTCTAGGCCTACACAGGGTCAGGATCCTAACATCACTTTCTTCCGCCTTCACATTTTGTCCCACTGGAAGGTCTTCAGGGACAATAACAGGCATGGAGCTGTCGTCTCCTATGATAACAATGCCTTCCTCTGGAATACCTGCTGAAGGACCTGCCTGAGGCTCTTCTTGAGGAGGTTTCACTCTTTTCAGAAATATGTCTGTGGTGGTTTGCTTGGTTTGTTTCTCTTTTTTTTTTTTTTATAATAGATTTGCTTATAAGAAAATAATGCACCATGAACATTCTTCTCTATTAATGAAAACATTTTGGTGTTGGAGTCCATGTTTTCAAGCTTTTTAAGGAGTTTAACTTGATGAGGACTGCAAAAGCTTCTGCTAAACCCTTCACTGTGAATTTTCTTGGGGGTTCTTCTTCTTTTTCTTCTCCTGCAGTTTCCTTTTCTCTCGCCTCTTCTTCAGCTATGAATTCCTGTTCCAGTTCCCACAACTCCTCATTAGTCAATTCCTCACAAACCACCTCCAGGAACTCCTCAATGTCATCCTCATCCACACTCAGGTTCACGTTATTTGCCATCTCAACCAACTTGTTGGTTTTAGCAACCTTCTTATCCTTGGCGAATCCTTTGAAGTCATGCACAAACCTCTTGGGTGTCTTCTTCCAGATGCCATTCATACAAACCTTGCCCAAGCAAGGTTTTTGTTGCAGTCATAGATGTTGTAATGCTCCCAGAATTGCATCAGTGTCTTCTCAGTTGCAGCAACAGCCTGGGCAAAGATCCTCCTCAGATAGTAGGCCTTAAAAGCTGCTATAACTCCTTGATCCATTGGTTAGATCAAAGAGACAGTGTTTGGAGGGAGAAACACTGCTTTGGTATTGGGGTGAAGATCACTGATAAAAGGAGGATGTCCAAGGAGCGTTATCAACAATAAGCAAAATCTTGAAAAGTATGTTATTCTCCAAACAGTACTTTTCCATTTCACTGACATAGTAATTGAGGAGGACATTTTGGAAGAGGAGCTGGGTCATCCATGACTTCTTACTGCTCCTGTAGTACACTGGCAGTGTGTGCTGATTCATATGCTTGAAGGCCCTGTGGTTCTCAATGTGCCGGATCGCAAAGGGTTTCAATTTGTAGCCTGCAACATTGCCCCCAAGCAAGACTGTTATCCTGTCCTTAGAAGCCTTGAAACGTGGCATTGACTTGGCCTCCTAATGGATGAAAGTCCTTTCAGGCATCTATTTACAGAATAGGGAGGTTTCATCCATATTGAAAATAATTTTCCTCCACAATCAGCTTGTCTAGAGTTTCCAAAAATTCTTCAGTTGCCTTCACATTAGCACTCAGAGTCACCTCTCACTTTCACATTTTGTAATGAATAATGATTCTTGAATCATTTAAACCACCTAGAGCTAGCAGTAAATTCAACATCATGGTCTGTCTGGCCTTTTCTTTCAATGTCACAAACAAACTTTTTGCTTTGGTCATGATCATCATAGTGCTGAGAGGGATACCCTTCTGTGTCTGGTCTTCAATCCAAGTCGTTAGAAATTTCTCCATGTCTGATATAGGCCCTTCTCAAATTTTTGTTAGTCTTGTTGCCTTCAGTGAAGCAGGCCCTTTAACAGCTTCCATCACTTTATTCTTGTTCTTCAAGATGGTAGCTATGGTGGAATGGGACATGCCTGACTGGCGACCAGTAAGCCTCACTGATCTTCCACCTTTGTAGTCCTTAATCACTTTTAATTTCATTTCCAGGTCAATCACTTGATGTGGCCTCTTATTGGCAACATTAGCAGTGGATTTTGTTTGCTTAGGGACCATGATGGACAAAATAACACAAGATTAAATCAAGCACAAGAGAAAATGATGCAATCAAGAGACACAATAAACATGAGATATATGATGCTGCTGCCAGCATAACATGGCATACTGTTTTACAGTAAAGTTTTGTTTTTTATAATTGGAAAGAGTACACTCTAAAATAATGATAAAAAGTATAAGATAGTAAATACATAAACCAGTATCATAGTTGTTTATTATCATTATCAAGTATTATGTATTGTATATAATTGTATGTGCTATACTTTGATACAACTGGCAGTGCAGTATGTTTGTTTACACGAGCATCACCACAAACACATGAGTAATGCGTTGTGCTGCAACATTATGACATCACTAGGTGATAGGAATTTTTCAGCTCCATTATAATCTTATGGGACCACCATGGTATATGCGGCCCGTCATTAACCAAAACGTCATTATGCAGTGCATGACTGTAACAAAAACAACAGAAAATAACAACATGGATGAACCTTGAAACACTATGTATGATAAGAGTAAAAGAAACAAGTCACAAAAGACTATATATTTTATATTCCATTCATATGAAATGTTCAGAATTGGCAAATCTGTAAAGACAGAAAGTAAATTAGTGGTTTCCTAGTGGTGAGGTGGAAGGTTGGACGTAAATAGGGAGTGACTGCTAATGGGTATGGGGCTTCTTTTTGGGGTGATTAAAATGTTTTAAAATGAATTGTGACGGTTGTACAATTCTGTGAATATACTAAAAAAATTTTATTGTACTTTTTAAGTGGGTGAATTATATGGTATGTGAATTATATCTCAATAAAGCTGTCAAGAAATAAAATAAATTGACATTAATTTTTTTTTAAAGAACTATGATTCCTTAAAATAGCCATTTGGAAAGCAATGCACTTAGGGTATTAGTCAGAAAAGAAGAGACTTTGCTGTGGGGATAAAAAAAAAAACCCACATCTCAGTGACTAACATCACATCCAGTGTTAGCTAGCTGGTTCTCCTGGGCATTTCTTCTCTGAGTGGTGACTTAAGCATCCAAGTTCCTTCCATCTTGTGACATTGCCATGTTAAACATGTGGCCACTGAGATCTCTGTGGAAAAGGAAGAGAGAGGATGGATCATGGCTCAAGGGGTTTATGGCTGGCCTGGAAGTTGTATACCTTACTTCCCCTCACACCCCATTGGCCAGAATATAGTCATATGTCTCCACCTTAATTGCACGTGATGCTGGGGAAGTCTTCCTGTGTGCCCAGGGAGAGGAAAGTGAAATGGGAATTGGCTAGCACATAGCATTGTCTCTGCCCCAAATCACCCATGGATGAAGGGGGTGAGGGGAGGGGAGGAAAGAAAGGAAAAGAAAAAAGAAACCAACTACTACTCAAATTTCTAGACATCTTCTTTGCCAAATACCTTCACATCCAAATGAAAAGTACAAAAGGAATTTGGTTTTCTTCGCCCATAATTAATTCCATGTTTTGAGCCCCAGGTTGATCATGAATGAGACTGTCATTTTGATGACTTCAGACACATTAAGTCTACCCCAGGCCTGTTACAGCCTGTACTCTCAGCACGCTGGGCATATTCCAGGCACACCACTGACTACTTGTACTGCAGGTTATCCGTTTCAGGACTGCAACTTATCCTCAGGCCATGAGCTCTGTAGTGGCAAGGATGCATTTTATTCATTTCTTTACCCCAACTCTTAGCAAGAACCCAGCCCATACTAGATGTCAACACTGATTTGAGGAACTGAACATAGGCCTTGTGTTTCTCCACTCTAAGTGCATGAGAGCACATCTCAGAGTCTGTAACTAGAGAGCATCCTGCCATGGATTTTGGCCACGGCCTGATGGTGCTGGACATGATAGATGGCGTGCTGGGGACAGATTCGGCCCTAGGCCTCCCCAGTGTGTGGGGCACAGGGAGGGCTGGCCCTGCAATCATATCTTTGCCCATGCTTTACTTACAAATAGTACCTCTCTCTTCTTTATAGCTGACAGTTACTTTTTTAGGTTTTCAGTTGTTCCCTTTAACTTTAGGTACAGAGAGTGGCCTGGTTCCTCTGTTCATAGCACACTGTCATGGTCCTGCCCCATCACGCTTACTTGTTTGTTCCTCTTTAGCCTCATCCTCCACCCCCACCCCTGCACAGTCCACTCTTTGGATGTGTTCGGTGCTTATCCTTCTGTTTCTATGTGAGCTTGAGAAACCTGACAAGCTGGTTTCTGTGCATGTATTTTCAATTTATGTCCATGGTATTATGTTATAGATTTTGCTCTGCTTCTTACTTTTCTCACTCAGCACTAGTTTAAGGCTGTAGCCACACTGTTGGGTGTCTATCCTGTTGGTGGCTGTGCAGTAACCCATGTGGCCATCCGTCATTTTACTTTTCCATTCCCCAGTGATGGACATCTGGCTTGACTCTTCACTTTTCACTGCCCCAAACCATGCTGGGATAAATCACGTCCTCTCCATCTCCTTGTGTGCGAATCTTTGGGATATATGCCCGGGAGCAAAATGTCTAGGGCTTGAGATATACAAACATTGGATGTTACTAAGCAGAGCGCAGTTGCCCTCCAGAAGGCTGTGCCAGGCTACATGTTGATCAGCAGCGCACCGAGCGTCTCTACCTTCCCATCCCCACGGCTGACACACGGCTCAGAGGGAGGCCAGTGTAGCTCATAGTCTAGAAGTAGCAAGGAAAAGCCATCATCCTGAGGAACATCTCCTGAAAGGCAGCATTTCCTGAATGGACATCCTGTCCCATGTTTTTCCAGCCCAGGGTCATCCCCGGCAGACAGAATTCTCTTCCTCATCTCTAAACTTTGCCATCCCCCTGCACTGCCTTGGCACCTGGGGGAGGGTGGGTGGGCAGGAATTGTGGCTTTGGCAGTTTGGGCCAGGAGAGAGATGAGCTCTAGATGAGCCATCAGGAGAAGCCTTCTGATCCTCCCCTGTCCCCCAAGTCATCCATCTGATGCTCACAGCAGCCTGTACGACAGATAGGGATGTGAAAAGATGAAGAACCTCCATTCCAAGCGAGGTGATTTGCCAGGGGGGAGTGGCTAAGTTGAGACCAGAATCTCCTCCAGCCTCTTTGACATTCAGGACCCAGGGGTGGGGGTCGGTGGCTTGCTCCCTGGAAAGGAAGAGGGAGGAAGGGGGAGAAAGAGAACGAGCCAAGCCAGCAATTGCAGGTAAACAAGGCAGGCCCATGGCTCAGGCCCAGGGCACTTAGAAGCGAAACCTCAGGTAGAATCAGTGATAGGTCCCCTAGCAGAGCTTCCATTGCTCCCCCCAGACCCCTGCTTGCCCTCCCAGGAGCATCACAGTGTCTCCCTGGCTCAGGACTGATTCATCTGATCTGTTATTTAAGTCCAGGCTCTTGGCTTGGGGAGGGCCACAGTAGGAGGCTTCGGACCCTGTGGGCCAGATGTTTGGAGCTGCCACCCTTAAATCCCTCCATGGTTCCAGTTTCAACCTGGAGCCTTCAAGCACAGACCACCCGGCTGTGCTATCATGTGAGCCTCTGACCAGCATGGGCCTTGGGGAGACCCAAGAAATCGGAAGCCCTAAAGGGCAGGGGCTTGCTCACGACCACACATCTCTTTCAAGTTCCCAGGTTAAAGCTGAGACCCCGCAGAAAGAGCACAGAAGCTGTGGCAAGCCCCGTGGAGCTTCTCTTGTCAGCTTTTCTTCCGTCTGTCACAAGGAAGGCCTGTCCCAGAACCTGGGGCCTTCTGGGCGCTCTGAGAAGCCGCAGCCTGCATTCCAGGAAATTGAGCCATGGACAGTGGGAAAAATACGGCCATTGGTGTCAGAGTCGCAAGTTTAAATCCAAGCTCTGCCACTCACCAGCTGCGTGATCTTGGGCAAATATAGGAGGCGAGAAGCGTTTCCCCAGGCTGGACCTACAGCGACGCCACAGTGCCCCCTGCCGGCTGAGCGCCCTCGCTCCGCGCGCTCAGGCCGGCTGTGTCGCAGCGCTCCTGCCCCCTCGCGCACCCCTAGGCGTGCGCCTGGACCCGCGACTGAGCCTGCACCAGGGCACGCAACGCCGCCTTGGCAGCGCTCACCCTGGACCTAAGGCTTCCTGCCTCGCCTAAGAGGGAAGAAAGAACTCAGGCAGGAAGGTGTCAGCAGCTTAGACCAGGAGAATGCCCCTGGGAGGAAAGCTGCGTGGAGCTCTTCAACAGATCTGCAGGGATGGTGGACAGAAGGAAGAAGGGAGTTGGATTTCAATCCCTATTTTCATCTGGATAACTCCTGAGCCAGACACAGCTTTGTGAGCCTCAAAGGACTCCTGAACCTGCCATCAACTGGGCATAAAGAGGGAAGTCCAGTAGCAATTACATCCGTTCTAAAAACGAAAGCTACTTTTATTTGCCAGGCACGGTAATCGGTGTCTTGTGAGTATGAATTCATCCGTCAAACGGATGAATTGAGCTTCTCCTCTGTGCCAGGTCATACGCTGGTGTTTGGGATCAGGGAGGATGAGCATCTCTCCCTCACACACACATTCTATCCCCTTTACTTCAACTGCATTATTTTTTGACATAGCACTTATCACTATCTAAAATATGTATTTTACTTTATTTTTTTCATTTTATCTGTTACCACACATGTATGCAGGCACACACACACACAAATTTGTTTTCTCCCTAGCACTTAGAAAAGTGCCTTACACATAGTATGTATTCAATTAATATTTATTGACTAGAGGAGTTCAGAATTTAGTAATCTGATTTATCCCTCAAAGCTCCCTAAACTTTGAGGGAATTTTATTCTCCATTTTACAGATGCTAAAACTGCAAGTGTCTTGCAAGGAATTATTATACCGTTCCTGGTGGAGACGGGAAGCAAACCCAGGTCTGTTGACTCCAGATTCTGTGCTCTGAGTGCCAACTCCCACATGTGCGATTTACTGGATAAAGCAAAGAGAAGAAAGGGAAACCACTTACTTATTATCAGCCTTGTTTTTAATTTAATTTTATTAATTTTAAGTGATGAGTCAACATAGTGAAATTCATACAGCAAATTGGCAGACTGCTACTCAAAAATCCCTCCC
Source organism: Diceros bicornis minor (assembly GCF_020826845.1). Classification (NCBI taxonomy): domain Eukaryota; kingdom Metazoa; phylum Chordata; class Mammalia; order Perissodactyla; family Rhinocerotidae; genus Diceros; species Diceros bicornis. The sequence goes on from NC_080744.1 coordinate 81,600,503, forward strand.
AGATAATTACATATAAAAATGACAAATAAAATAATGTTAGCTATGCATATTTAAAGTTTGGCTGAGCTGGCAATAAAGTAAAGAAAACAATCAGAAGGCAGAAATCACAATGAAATAAAAATTTCATAGAAATGAGCTGACTTTTGTGCTGAAGGCGTCTTCTGATTCCTGGGAGTCTAGAGCCAGTTACACTGCGCTATGCCAGGCACAAGAAACAAAAGTTGGAGGAGCAAGTTGATTGGGGGAAGAATTCTGGTCAGAGTCCCCTATGTAGGGCCAGGACTCTCGAAGGTCAACACCTTCCATGGGTGAACAAAGAAAGAAAGGAGTAGTACATTCTCCCTGAGAAATCCTTAACCACTTGTACATATTCAACTGGTTGGGTAACAAGAATTCACACTCCCTGTGAAAACTGAAGAACTCCCAAATGGAAATTTAGTTTAAAGTGATTTGACATTGGTAGTGCTTCCTGGTACCTAGGAAAAGCAATCATAAATTCTCTGGGAAAGATTTAAGTCCAGGCCTTAAAGAATTCTCAGAGATAGTTACAAGGACCATGACTTCATAATCAAAAGTCGCAAAACATACAAAGAAACAAACTACCATGAGATAGGTTCTGTGCCTGGTAATGGTAGACCAGATGGAGCAGACCAACTCCACTCCTGATAACAATAGAAAGTCTTCATATTACTCAAGAGCTAATAAGCCAGTGAGAAATTGTGAGGAAGAAAGGGAATCTCAGAAAAGTGAACCAAAAATTTGGTATCTTATTGTGGTTTTGATTTGCATTTCCCTAATGAGTAGTGATATTGAGGATCTTTACATGTGCTTATTGGTAATTTCTATGTCTTCTTTGGAGAAATGTCTATTCAAATCCTTTGACCATTTTTAAGTGGGTCATTTGTCTTTTTATTGTTGAGTTGTATGAATTCTTTATATATTCTGGATATTAGACACTTATCATATATATAATTTGCAAATATTTTCTTCTAGTATGTGGGTTGTCTTTTAACTTTCTTGATAGTGTTATTTGATGTACAGTGTTTTTAATTTTGATGAAATCCAGTTTGTCTATTTTTTCTTTGATTGTTTGTACTTTTGGTGTTATATCCAAGAAAACTTTGCCTAATCCAAGGTCACAAATTTTCAAACTTATGTTTTCTTCTACGAGGTTTATAGTTTTAGCTCTTAGATTTAGATTTTTGATCCATTTTGAGTTAATTTTTTGTATATGGCATGGAGTAGAGATGCAAATTAATTTTTTTAAATGGGAATTTCCACTTGTCCCAGCACCATTTGCAGAAAAGACCATTCTTTTGTCCATTGAATGGCCTTGATACTCTTGTCAAAAATCAATTCACCTGTAATGTGAGAATTTTTCTAGACTGTCAATTCTATTCCATTGATCTATGTGTCTATTCTTATGCCAATTTTGATTACTGTAGCTTTGTAGTAAGTTTTGAAGTCAGGAATTGTGTGTCCTCCAATCTTGTCTTTGTTTTTCAATATTGTTTTTGGTACTCTGGGTCTCCTGAATTTCTGTATGAATTGTAAGATCAGCTTGTCCATATGTGCAATAAAAAGACAGTTGGAATTTTGAGAGGGATTGCATTGAATCCATTAATCAATTTGGGGAGAACCGTCATCTTAAAAGTATTAAATCTTCGAATCCATGAACATGAGATATCTTTCCATTTATTTTAGTCCTTTTAAGTTCTGTAGTTTTCAGTGTGCAAGTCTTGCACTTCTTTTGTTAAATTTCTCTCTAAGTATTTTATTCTTTTTGATGCTATTGTGAGTGTAATTGTTTCTTAATTTCGTTTTTGCAATGTTCGTTGCTAGTATATAGAAATACAACTGATGTTTATATTGATCTTGTATTATGCAACCTTGCTTAACTCATTTATTAGCTGTAATAGTTTCTTCATGGACTTTTGGGGGGATTTTCTTCTTCTTCTTCTTCTTCTTTTTTTTTTTTTTGAGGAAGATTGGCCCTGAGCTAACATCTGTTGCCAATCTTCCTGCTTTTTTCCTTTTTTCTCCCCAAAGTCCCAGTAGATAGTTGTATGTCATAGTTGTTCATCCTTCTAGTTGCTCCATGTGGGACACCACCTCAGCACAGCTTGATGAGTGGTGCGTATGTCCACACTCACAATCCGAACCGGCGAACCCTGGGCCACCGAAGCAGAGTGTGCGAACTTAACTGTTAGTCTGGGGGGATTTTCTATATACAAGGTCATGTCATCTGCAAATAGAGATAGTTTTACTTCTTTATTTCCAATCTGAATGTCTTTTATTTCATTTTCTCGCCTAGTTGCCCTAGCCAGAACCTCCACTACAATGTTGGACAAAAGTGGCAAGAGCAGATATCCTTGTCTTGTTCCTGATTTTAAGGGGCAAGCTTTCAGTCTTTCATCATTAGGCATGATGTTAGATATGGGGCTTCCATAGATGCCATTTATCAGGTTGAGAAAGTTTCCTTCTATTTCTAGCTTGTTGAATGTGTTTGTCATGAAAGGGTGTTGGATTTTGTGAAATGCTTTTTCTGTGTCTATTGAGATGACCGTGTGGTTTTTGTTCTTTATGCTATTAATATGATGTCTTTGATTGATTTTTCATATGTCGAACCAACCTTTTATAAGTTGATTCCTGGGACAAATCCCACTGTATCCTTTTTAAAGGATAAACTGTTGGATTCAGTTTGCTAACATTTTGTTGAGGATTCTGCATCTATTTTCCTAAGTGTCGCTGGTTTGTAGTTTTCTTTTCTTAAGATGTCTCTGTCCAGCTTTGGTATTAGGGGAATACTGACCTCATAGAATGAGTTGAGAAGGGCTCTATCCTCTGTTTTCTGATAGAGTCTGTAAAAGATTTGCATTATTTATTCTTTAAACATTTGCTAGAATTCACCAGTGAAGCCAATTGGCCTTGGGGTTTGTTGTTGTTGAAAGTTTTTTTATTACTAACTCAATCTCTTTTTACTTATTATAAGTCTTTTCAATTTTCTGTTTCTTCTTCAGTCAGTTTTAGTAGTTCGTGTCTTTCTAGGAATTTGTCCATTTCATCTAGTTATATGATTTGTTGGCATACAACTGTTCATGCTATTCCCTTCTAATCCTTTTTATTTCTATAAGGCTGGTAGTCATACCACTTCTTTCATTCTCGATATTAGTAATTTGAATCTTCTCTCTTTTTTCTTTGGTCAGTCTAGCTAAAGGTTGGTCAATTTTTTTGATCATTTCAAAGAACCAACTTTTGATTTCATTAGTTTTCTCTATTATTCTTATATTCTCTATATGGGTTTTTTTTTTTCTGCCCTAGTCTTTATTATTTCCAGGCAGTTTACAACAAGGCAGAGAAAAGTTAAAAAGGCATTCCAGGATGGGGACTCGCACAAGCTAAGGTTATGTAGACACGTGAAAGGGCATGGCACTTCCAGCAAGTGGTGGGCAGGTCTGTGTAATAGCTTCCAGGATTTAATAGGGAGAAAGGAGGGAAATGGAGATGGAAAAGTGGATTTGGAAGATCTTTGTAGTCTACGCCAAGGGAAAGTCTGGATTTTGTCCAGTAGACAGTGCAGAACTAATCGGGGGGGGGGGGGTTGTACAAATGAATTATATTTTAGGAAGGTCATCCCAGCAGATGTGTGGAAATGTATGGGGAGGAAGTGAGAAAGGAGGAAAGAAGTAGCAGTAGACAGCTTGCAGTGTTAGTGAGCATGGGGAAGAAGTAATGGGTATAACGGGGATTTAAGAGGTCCAGTTGGCAGGGTTGATGCACCATTGACCCTGGGGAGAGGGAGAAGGACAGGCTTGTGTTGACTGAATTTTCTGAACGATGGTGGTGGTGCCATCAGTCATGTGAAGGGAGAGGAAAAGGGAAGACAAGCGATTCGTTTGGGGCAGGTTGTGTGTCAAGGTGTTTTGAGGCCTCCAGATGGAAATGTCCAGTGAGCAGTGGGAAACACAGGTTGGGAACGTGGAAAGAAGTCAAGGATGTGGGGCAGGTTTGAGAGCCATTAGTGTGTAAGCAGAAGGGGTGTGACCCACCCAGGGAAAAGGCCAGGGAAAAAGAGAACCTAAAACACCTCTGGTAACATCAGTGTTTAAAGCTTGAGCACAAGAAGAGGAGCCAGCAAAAGAGTTGATGGGGACAGCCAGAGAGGAGCAATCAGCACTGTGAGAACACCAGGATTGGGAGGCAGCACCTCAGGGGCCAAAGGGAGGTACCCAGCTTAGGGCATGGTCAGAGGGGCCAAGAGCCCCAAAGAGGTCAAGTAAGATGAGGCTGCCAATGTTCACTGGATTTGGCAATGAGCCAGCAGCCACTCTCTCAAGGACTGTGCAGGAGGCAGAAGCTGGACTGGAGTGGGCTGAGGAGCTGAGGGAGGTGAGGAAGTGGAGGAGCAAAGATTAAACAACCTTTCTAGAAGTTTGTTGGGGGCCAGAAGGAGAGTGGGAAAGTGGCCAGCAGGAAATCATGATTAGGGAAAGGTTTTTTGTTTTGGTTTTTGCTTGATTGTTTTGAGGATGTGATAGTTAATTTTTTGTGTCAACTTGACTGGGCCATGGGGTGCTCAGACATTTGGTCAAACATTTTTCTGGACATGTCTGTGAGGATGCCTTTGGATGAGATTAACATTTAAATCAGTAGCGTGAGTAAAGCAGATGGCCCTCCTAATGTGAGTGGGCCTCATCCAATCAGTTAAAGGTTTGAATAGAACAAAAAGGCCTCCCTCCAGTAAAAGGGAACTCCTCCTGCCTGACTGCCTTCAAGCTGGGACATCAGGGTTATCTTTTTCTGCCTTTGGACTGGAAACATTGGCTCTTCCTGGGTCTTGAGCCTGATGGCCTTTGGACTGGAACTACACCATCAGCTCTCCTGGGTCTCCACTTGCCAACTGCAGGTCTTGGGATGTCAGCCTCCATAACCCTATGAGCCAATTCCTTAAAATGTATATGTACATGTACATGTGTGTATTCTGTGTCTCTGGAAAACCCTGACTAATACAGGGGGTGGTAGGGAGTGGTAGAAAGATAAAGCCTTTCTTCAGGGTGAAAGAAAAGACTATGTGGACATGTGGAAGAGTTGAGCAAGAATAGTGGGTGGAAGGGGCCCAGAGGAGGGGACGCTGCTCCGAGGGGGTGGGGCTATTTACTGATCCAGATACAGGGCCCTCAATCTTCATCCACCATTTCATACTCACTACAGGTCAACCAGGCCATGGGGTTGAGGAGTCCCTTCTCCCTGGAGTTCATACGTGAAATGCTTTTGTTTCCTCCAGCATCTGCCCCCAACTGCAAAACCCCCTTTTCCATGGGGTAGCAGCTACTGAAGACGTTGTTGGGGAGCTATAACTGCTTGGCCTCTTTTGGTTACTCATTCTAGGAATTGCGATTCAATCTTGTTCATTTTTTAAATCGTTACTCTCAAAACTCCTCTCCTCTCTCCAGTGCTGGCCAGCACTAGAGTCTCAGCCACTCGAAGCTGGGGAGGAGGCTGAGGTTTATCCCAGCTACTCTCACCCCTCCCCTGGATGCTCACCCCTCTGGTGTCCAGAATGGGGATGTGGGGAGACAGATGGTCCACAGGGGGCTGCTTCTGAGCAAGGCTGGCGACTTCTGCTGGCATCTCCCTTGGGTGGGGTTGGGCTTTTCTGAGGGCAGAGTTCAGTGTTATTCCAGCCCTTACACTGCTAAAGACCACCCCTCCCAAGTGCCCCCTCAGCCTGGCCGAGGTATGGAACCCAACTCAGCTCTCCAGGCAGGTGCCCATTGGGCAGCTTGACTTTCACCCCAGTGGCCCCATTGCTGTCCCTCTGCCAAAGATCCTTCATGAGGAGCTCTTCTGTACTCTCTGAGGGCTTCAGAGAGCTGGGCTGGGGTAAAGGTCCCCCATTTCTTTCCTGGACATGCCATGCCCCATTCCTTCAGCCCTGAGGGCATGGCCCCTCTAGGGGGCCTCCCTCCAGGAACCTCTAGACAAAAGAGGGCCCAAGTCTCCTTGTCCACAGGCCCATTCAGGGGACTCCCATGTCACCAGGAGAGGAGAAAATGGGTTCTCCACACACTCACCGTGGTCCCCATGGGCCGAGGCCCCTCCATCTCTCCCCACTTTCCAACTCATATTGCCTGGGGAGACAGGTGTCGGCAAAGGGTAAGGGATTAGGGCATGCATGAGACAACGCCCAAGCGAAGCAGAGGAGCGCTCCTAGAAGGAACCAGAGGGAAGCTGGGCACACTGGCTTGGTGAAGGGAGGCCACAGGGCCCAGTCTGGCCAAGGCCAAAGGGCATGGGTGGCAGCCCCAGCAATAGAGCAGTGCTTCTCGGCTGTAATTCAGGTGCACACCAACCTCTAGGTATTAAGGTGCAGAATCTGGTTCTGTGTTCCTGGGTGGAGCCTGAGGTTCTGCATTTCTAACACCCTGGGGAAACTGGGGATGCTGGCCCGGGGGACTGTCCTTGGAGGGACCCTCCATTTCAGAGGCACAATTAAAATCTCTGCTCAAAATTCCAGCTACAAAACCTCTCCTGTGCCCTCGCCTTACATGTGCTCCCTCTCCTGTTTCATTTTATTTTCTATATAAATGACATGAACAAAGTGTATAGTAACCAATACGTACACGCACCATAATATCCTATTTAATCCTCTCAACAATCCTCCGTTTCTCAGGTGGGGAAAGGAAGGCCCAGAGAAGTCCTACAACTGACTCAAGGGGACACAGCCAGGAAGTGGCAGAGCCAGGGTTTGAATCTAGGAAGCTCTGACTCCAGAGCCCACGCCCAGCCTCTCGAGTGTGCACAGCTGTGGCTTTGGAAAACTTCCAAAAGCTGCAAAAAGACGTGAGCAGAGAACCATTCCCCTGTTGAGATTAGTAGCCAACATAGCTAGAAGCGCATGCCCAGCATGGGTGGGAGCCGCGGGACCGTGAACGGCTCACTTCTCCCTTAGGGTCTTGGTTTCCTCCTGGTCACCCTGATGTATGTGGAGAGCTGAAAGGGGACAGATGAGCTGTGTCTGAACCTCCTCTGCATCCCTTGACGCCCAGCAAGGGGGTCCCTCCTCCTTGGAATTGTCACCAGACCGGCTCTTTCTCATCCTCTCCTGCCGTCTGCCCGGGTAAGCCACCCTTCTCTTACATAAAAGAGCCCCCTCTTACTCACTGCCACTTGTCCCCCATCTTGCCAGGGCAGCTCACCATCACGTTCACCTTATCTCCTGTCTTCTTTAGGCCGTGAGCTCCTCAGGCATAAGCAGTCTCTCTCGTTGCCACTGTGTCCCTGGGTTTAGTCTGGTGCCCAGCTTGTGGCAGGTTCTCGGGAGATGCTGACCCATCAGTGGTGGCTCTGGCTGCAGAACGCACCACGATGGCTGCCAGGTGGTCACGCCCTATTGTTTGGAATTTTTGTGTGTGAGGAAGATTGACCCTGAGCCGACCTCTGTTGATCTTCCTCTTTTTGCTGAGGAAGATTAGCTGTGAGCTAACATCTGTGCCCATCTTCCTCTACTTTGTATATGGGACACCGCCACAGCAGGGCTTGATGAGTGGTGCGTTGGTCCGCGGCCGGGTCCGAACCTGTGAACCCCAGGCCACGGAAGTGGAGTAGGTGAAATTAACCACTATGCTACCGGGCTGGCCCCATGGAGATTTTAATTGAAGGGTGCTGTCTGACACCTCCGCAGACACCAAGACAGGCACGTGTTTGGGGCTGTCTGGCCTTCTCTGAATGGATAATGAAAGAGCCTGTGTGACACCCCCCCCAGATAAGCTGAGGTCACACACCTGGTGTTCTTCATCTTCCACCCAGGCCTGGCTTCCACTCTGAGCCTCATTTGATTAACAGAATCAAAAGCTGCCCACCTCTCACCACCACCGGCTCTAGAGAAAATCCCAGATTGCCATGAAACAAGGAAAGCTGCCCCACCCCCTGATGTGTTCCCGACCATGTTGTCTCAACAAGCCCATGTGCCCATCATTCTTCAGTTCTTTTAAAATCAAATTTTTAACAGGTAATACATGCACATGCTTCCAAAATAAGGATATAGAAAGAAATGCATTGAGTAATCTGGCTCTGGTCCTGTCCTCCTCCATCCCACTCCTACTTTCTGCCCTCAGTCCAATGGTTTGCCCTAGTTAACCTCTGTATTAGTCAGAGTTCCCCAGAAAAACATGAACCACCAGGAGAGATTGAGAGAGAGAGAGACAGAGAGAGAGAGAGAGAGAGAGAGAGTGATTTTAAGGAATTGGCTCACGTGATTGTGGGAGCTGGCAAGTCCAAAATCTGCAGGGCAGGCCAGCACGCTGGAGACCCAGGGAAGAGTTGATGTTGCAGCTCAAGTCTGAGGGCAGTCTGGAGGCAGAATTCCCTCTTCCTCTGGGGACTTGTCTTTACTCCTAAGGCCTTTAACTGATTGGATAAGTCCCACCCACACTGTGGAGGGTAATCTGCTTTACTCCAAGTCTACTGATTTAAATGTCAATCTCATCCAAAAAATGCCTTCACAGAAACATCTAGACTGGTGTTTGACCAGACAGGATGTAGCCAACTTGACACATAAAATTAACCTTCACAAGCTCTTTTATTAATTTTTGGTGTGGCCTTTCACTATTTCTTTATGCAAATACAAACTGATACTTGAACCTCCCTCTTTCCTACACAAGTTGTAGCATACTCTATCCACTGTTTTGCACCCTGTTTCTTCACTTAACAGTACACTGGATGATGTCTCCTTATCTGCTCCTAAAGGGCTTCCTCAGTTGTCACATTTGCTTCACACAGATGTGCAGTTTATTCAGCCAGCCCTGTGAGGGACGCTAACCAATGATGGCCTTGTGCGTGTCATTTCTTATGATGCCTGTGTGATGGATCCTCTGATCTATCTGAAAGCCAGGGAATCTCGTGGTTTCAGTTTTGCCAGTTCAGAAGGACTCTTAGCAGCAGTGACGTTTGTTAAAGCATCTAGCTGAAATGTACATCATTCTCCAAGATTCCGCCTGTTAGCAAAGAGGAGGGTCCCTCTCAAGCGGTCTCATTGTTGGGGGACACCTTGGGGAGGGCTTGCTGCACAACGAAGCTGCTGAACAGTTGTTTGGAAAGGGACAGCCTGGAAATTTCCTTGGGAGAATTAACTGGACACAAGGACCCTGAGGTAAAAGAGCTGGGGGAGCATTTATATGCTGAGCTTCTCTGGAAAGAGATTAATAAGCCTGGGAGACGGCCAAGTTTGTTTTGAGAAAACAGAAAGGGAGATTGTCAGCCAGAGCAGATGGGAGGCAATGGCAGCCCATGAGTGAGGCTTTGTCTCCCTGAGCAGCAACAGGGTGCTTCCTTGAGTCCACAGCAGAGAAACCCTCTGCACAGAGCCTGAGGGCCCGCTGGGGCCTTGGAGTGGGTGGTGAGATTATTATTCGTTCTTTAGGGCTGCTGGAACAAAGTACCACAGATTGGGTGGCTAAACCACAGAAATTTATTCTCTCGCAGTTCTAGAGGCTGGAAATTCCAGACCAAGGTAGTCGGCAGTGTTGGTTCCTTCTGAGGGCAGTGAGGGAGAGTCTGTTCAGGCCTCTTGCCTGCCTTCAGGTGGTTTGCTGGCGATCTTCCACATCCCTTCACTTGTAGGAGCATCACCCCAATCTCTGCCTTCATGTCGCATGGTCTTCTCCCTCTGTGCATATCTGTCTCTGTGTCCCAATGTCCCTGGTTTATAAGGACTTCAGTCATGTTGGATTAGGGCCCATTCTGTTCCAGTATGACTCAACTAATTTCATCTGCAATGACCCTGTTTCCAAACAGGGCACATTTTGAGGTGCTAGGGGTTAGGACTTCATCCTATGAATTGCTGGGGAACATAATTCAACCCCTTATAGTGAGGGAAGGATCTGGACAGCCTCTCCACCGGGAGAGCTGGGATCCAGGATGGGTGCTTTTTTTAAACATGAATTCCATAACTCCTTCCCCAAGCAGAGTTAGAGAAGGTGTTATAAAACCTGGTGATTAATATCAAATGGCTTTTCTCTGGGAAAAACCCAGTTCTGGAAAGAAATTAGGATGTTTACAAAGCATTTTGTGGGACAGTCTCCACATATTCCACAAGTGTCCTCACTATCATTTCTTTCTCCAAGGCTTCAGTCTGTGGGGCCCGAGGCACAGTCATGGAGGGGCTGGGCTGAAACAAGTCACTGAGCCTCAGTTTCTTCATCTGTAAACTTGGAGAATAATGCCGACCTCACAAGCAAAGTGAAATAATTCATGTAGCGGCCCCAGCGTCACCCTGGCCCATGTAAGCACTTGGTGACCTGGTCCAGGATGGTGACCACCTTCTGCTGCCTGGGCAGGTGCTCTGAGTGTGATTCTTGCACTGCGCTCACCTCGGGGGGCCTCCTCCACAGGTACAGATGCATGCACCTGCCTTGGCCTGCTTTCCTTCCCTTACCCAGCTGTCGCTCAGGGTCCCTCTACTCACCCCACGTGGCTACAGAGGGGCCCATGGTTCCCCCAGCTCCCCCTGCCCTGCTGCCCCTGCAGACCCCACACCCAGGGCCTTCACATTGCAAGTGCTTTCTGTGGGCCAATGTAGGGGGACAGGCAGGGCCCCTTCCTTGGCCAAGAATGGCTTCAGATCCTTAGAGCTTCTGTCCTCATGCTTCTGTGCTCATCCTGGCCCCTGCCCTCCAGCTTCCAACTTTCCCCTTCTAGAAGCCTCCTAGGGACTAGCCCTCAACTCTAATCTCCAGCATCTGCTCCTGACTGCCTCATGGACAAAGGGCATGTGAACCCCCTTTCTGCACAAAGTCCCTTCTTCCCAGCCAGGAGATGCCGTTCCAACAGAATCACAGGTGGCCCTGAGTGTCCCAGGATTCTTGGGAGGGAACGGGGGTCGCTTATTCCATCAGCAGTAGGACCCTCACCGGGGAGAATCACATGCAGCAGGACAATGTTTGCTGAGCAGCTACTATGTGCCAGACTCTCCTTCCAATAGCCCGCAAGGAGCTGGGGTTGAGGGAGGACCCTTCTCCCAATAAACAGCTCCCCTCTTGCCCACCCAAGTCCAGAACCTGTTGAGAGCTAGATAGAGGAATCAACTGAAAATAAAAATATCACCATAATTCTAAAATGTGGTTTGTATCTGCAGATGGGGTGTCCTAGTACCACACCCCAGAATGAGACAGACATCTCCAGCCACGTAACGTTTAGGGTCCTGAGAGTGATCGTAGGCCATCCCCTTACAAAGGAGAGGGGTCACTGAGCCTCCTTACCTTCTCCTCCCAGACTCATGGGTGATGTAAGCCGCTGGATGGAGGTGGGGGCGGAATGCGGGACAGTGAAGAGAAGCCAGCTGTGACTTTACTGGGGCTCCCTGCAGTGGAAGCCAGGGAAAAGCGGGCCCTCACCTCCTCTTGCCGGCCAACAGATACTATTAGCTCTACTTCTCCACTGGGCAAGCTGAGGGTCAGAGAGATTACGAACTTTGTTCGGGTTTACACACGTAGCTGAGGTGAATTTAATGCTCTTCCCACCCTGCCTAAAAGGGAGTTATCTGGAAGTTACTGTCCTGGCCCCCACCCCTGCCCTCTGGCATTTGAGCAAGGCCCTAGGCCAGCGCCTTTGTGCCCTCTTGTGACCCAACCCCCTGAACACGTGGAGTGCATCTGGGCCGGGAATCCTTGGAGACCACAGATGAAGTTTCTGCCCACCCAGCAGCCACTCCCGTCTGATGACAATGTCCCCATGTTTCCTGGGGAACCACTCACCTCTCACCCCCACTGTCAAGTCATGGGCTGAAGGCAGCTGAGCACGACCCAGGGCAGGCCACTGAGAACCCTTCCGGGCCTTTTTCTGACTTACTGGGAAAGATAAGCTCTTCTTTTACCCCATGGTGAAGTGAATCTTATGTACGGATTCTGTACAGTGGAGATAGCCCCTCCTCCTTCACTGGACATGCTGGAGAGCACACCAGGTAATGCAGGCAAAGTCCCCGGGGCAGAGCAGAACTTCAGGAAGCACTGGCTGCTCTCTGGTCGTTGTGAAGTGACGACAGGGTGTAGAGACGGCCTCCAGAGGAACACAGCAAACGTGCGTGTCAGCAGAGGCGGACTTACCAAGACGCTTAAGCTGTAGGGCCCCTGACTTGCCGGGCCCTGTCCAAGGCCCTGCATCCAATTCTGCTTTTCTGACTCTGTTTCTTTTTCATCAAGAGGATCCCCCACCCCAAATTGTGTAAGCTCCACGTCCCAGAAACTTGGATCCGAGCCTACATGTCAGGCAGGGGGTATAAAAGGAACCGGGTTTTCTTTATCAACAAAATGTGGAGGGTGACGCAGACACTCTGGTTTCTTTCTAAGGCTAAAGTCTAGTCTGTCTGTAATCCTGATATGATAAAATCATTCTTTCTAGATTAGGCTGTGACTGGGTTCAAGCCTTTAAACAAAATCGAAAAGTCTTCCTTAAAAATAGAAATTAGCGTTTTATCCTAAGATAATAAAGCAGAAGCCAGGAAGAAAATCAAAATGCTTACATTTCCATTAAGGAATAAGTTCAGGTCTCCCGAGAAACACAATGAACAAATACCTCTCCTGGGGCGAAAGGAAAGCAAGGCAGTGGGAGGACCTTCCCAGGGAGAAAGCTGGAGCCAACGTCCAGGGAAGAATTCGGTATAGAAGGACCCAGATGGAGGGAGGGCTCCATGAAGACTCCGTGCTGGCCTCTTAACCCCAGCCATCTGGGGAGCAGGGAAAAGCCAAATTCAACTGAGATGATTAAATAGACAAGGCAACTGGTGTACAGAGGAAGATTACATGTTAAAGCCTGCTTTTCCTTGTAGAAATTTCTTGAGGCAACAGGAAGTTTTGAAACTCTGTTTTCATTCATTCATTCATTTAGTTAGTCAGTCAACAAACTTTTGGTGTGCTCACGTTTGAGGCACCAAGCTGGGCCCTGGGGATGTAGAAGGGGAAGCTCAGGATCGTGCTTGACATAAATATAGATGTTTTGTGCGATAGCTGCAGCCATGACAGATGGATAGCACAGTCCTCTGGACGGGGACACTTACTAGGGGCTGTCAGCCTATCCCAAGTGTGTTGGTCAGGACATCTAACATCTTTAATTTGGGCTTTCTGCAGATGACAAAGGGAGAGTTGGGAACGCCAAGAACAACAGCTCTGAAATGGGGCCACCCCCCTCCTAGCTGGAAGGAGGTTCGTGGGTTCCTCCAGCAGTATCAGCTCCCACCATGAAGAAAGGACAAGTAAGGACATACTCTTCCAGGCCAGGCCTCCTCCCACAGCTGTGGGACCAGAGGCCCTGGACATGGTCTGCGTGTCCTGAGTTGTCAGCCATCTCTGTGGAAGGCTTTGCTTCTTTCTAAGTGTCTGTAGTGCTTTGGGGTCATACAGGGCCAGCTGGCAGGGCCAGCTGGGTGCACTGGAATCCTGGTCCACCCAGCCCACTCCTGAGTGCTCTGTGCTGGGTCGTCTTCCCTGGAGGGCACAGAGCCACAACTGCCCCCAGCAGCAGCAGCCACGGGCATTTCTGTGTCACCCCCTTATGCCCAGTGCTCTGTGGCCCCCCTTTAATAGGGGCCCCAGGGCAGTGGCATTAACTCTTCTTGGAGGGCTCAGGGATTCTTGGAAAGAACATCATAGTTAAATTGAGTCTTGAGAGGGAAATCAGAACTGCTCCAGCATACAAAAAGAAAAGAGTGTTCCAGATAGAGCAAAAGCAGGAGATGTGACATGACGTGAGAAGGTCTGGCAAGTGCCTGGGCCTGGCAGAGGAGAAATCACAGGCAGGACTGGTGAGACCTGGTGCCCTACTGGACGAGGCCAAAGGAGAAGGAAGTGAGGAGGGCCCCCGGGCTCCTGGGCTGGCCCACAACAGCATTCCCTCCGTAAAAGCAGCATTTACATCCAAGAGCAACTCGCAAGAAATGGAAGTTTGCCGTAGTTTTAGATATCGTCTTTTTTTTTTTTTTTATAATTTTATTTATTTATTTTTCCCCCAAAGCCCCAATAGATAGTTGTATGTCATAGCTGCACATCCTTCCAGTTGCTGTATGTGGGACGCGGCCTCAGCATGGCCGGAGAAGCGGTGCGTCGGTGCGTGCCCGGGATCCGAACCCGGGCCGCCAGTAGCGGAGCGTGCACACTTAACCGCTAAGCCACGGGGCTGGCCCAAGATATTGTCATCTGAATATGCCTATTTGGTATACTAAGATGCGTACATTTCCATTAACACAGCTGAACTCTTATTTGCCTTTACTTGGAAGTGAGTTATAAAACCCGTTGAGGAGATAGCCATCTCCATGGGGTAATTTACAGAGTGTTGAGTGGTGCCACCAGCTGGTCACTAGGTCTTGAAATTGCACTCTTTGGATCATGTCCACAACTGGCTCCCATTGAAATACAAGCATCGTGGGCCAATGACACTGACCTGCTGCTAACTTCGTCCTGTTTACCCCATCTGAGCTAATCTAGGGAAGTGGGAGAAGGGAGTATCCAGGCAAGGGGTATGTGGACAGCTTTGGAGTTCATTGAACAGTTTTGTGAACTAGCTCCAGACCTGCTGGGGCAATTGAGGGGCTGCAAATAGCCAAAGTTACTCGCTTCTTTGCTGGAGGGAGTTCTCCAAATTTTATTGTCAGCGTGGCAGCCCAGGTGGCGGCTTGAATGTTTGGGGTCTAATTTGATAGAGATTAGCCCTGCCTTTTCTAACGTAGATGGCATTAAGGGCCTCAGGTAGGCATCCTCTTTTATGCAAGAGTCCTGAGAACCTAGCCTTTGCCAGACTGGGAAATAGGTCCAAATAGATATCCAGAAATGTGGATCCAAACTGGCAATGTATCCATTGGCTTATTGATGTGGGTGTGTGCTTGTTTATAAATATCCAGTTCTTTCAAAAGAACATAAAGCACCTCACAAAATTGACATGTAATAGGTTAATAAAATTAAATTAAAAAACAAAAACTATGAGAATTATATTACTTTCTGGGTTAAACTTTAAGTTTTGCTCTGAACTTCCTGGCAGCCAGGGCAGAAAGGGGCATGTCTTAAGTTTCATAATTCTCGTTATGGTAACACTTCACAGATTCCTCTCCGGCTTCCTTCCTCCTCGCTCACAAGGTTCTCAAACCTTTGGTGAGCGCCTACTGTGTGCCAGGCCCAGGGTGAGTCACAGGGGCCCATCCTCCAAGAGCTCTGAGCTGAGGGCAGCGATTTCCAAGCTATTGCAGACATTTTCAGTTCTGTGCCGTGAAATCAATTGAGTGGGTCACAGCCAGCATCTTACAAAAAGGAAAAGGATGGGATAGAAAAGAGCAAAGGGCGCTGTCTCGTGTGGTGAGGGAGGGATGGTTTCTCTAAACGGGATCTCAGTTATGGGTGTGGACATGAGTCCCGGGTTGCAAGGACGGTGTGGGGCACGGCCATAAAAGTTTGAAAAACATTGGTCCAGTGGAGGAGACCCTGGGTCAGTACTGCAGGCACGTGCTTGGGAGCCGCCAGTCTGCTTGGGTGTCCCTCACATTCTTCCATGAGAGATTGTCTCGTAAGTTTCCCCTTGACAGCACCAGGTTAGGTTTCTGAAGCAGTGTCCTCAGGATTTTTCCTCTTAATTCCCACAGCTACCCTTAGAGAAGTAAGGGCGCCGGGGCGTGGGGGCAGGGGGTGTAAAAAAATTCCTCTCATACCCGATTGTGGCCATGTTATACTTTAGCAACACCCTTGCCAATTCTGGCAGCCACATCTCTAGAAAAAAATGATTCAGCCGTCAGGGGAATAAAATGGAGAGAGCTCAGAGAATGGCCCAGTTGAGAGCAGACCTGGTCCAATCGTGGGTGCCTCGGGGGGAGGATGGAAACCCTGGGCCTGGTGTCTCCATGGTGTGGAGGGGCAGGACCAAGGAGGAATGACTCTTGGTAGAGGAGCTGGAGCACAGGGGTGGCCCTGACGTACACAGATTAAAGGGCCTACTCACTCTTCCCACCGCCATTTTCCCCCGCAGAGCTGGCAAGGAAAAGGGCTGTGGACGTGAGAATTTTAAAAGCCCAAGCAGCCTGGTATGAGTAATAACACATGGCCTCAGAGCAAAGCAAATGACCCAGGCTTGGTGCTGGGAGCACCATCCATCTGTATTCCAGGGGACGATCCCAGACTCTGGGCAGCATGTTTCCAAGGGCAGCAGCTGGGAAGGGGCTGCCTGGGGCTGCCACAATGCTGGTTTACAGGGACGTGAGCCTGAGCCCTCAGGCCTGCCTGGTTCTTCCTGGGAAGACAGGGCTCCCCAGGAGCCAGCCAGCTGAGGGAGCCTGCAGCAGAGCCTGGGATATGCAGCAAGGAACAGAGTGCTCACTCTCAGGTGAAAGGGGCTCAGAGGAGGTCTCCTGGCCAGAGAATGGGCTGTCAGTAATTGGGCCATTACAATGGCAGGATACTGCTAAAGAGCACAGATCTGGGACTCGGGGCCAGACTGCCAGCTTTGAATCCTGACTCAGACTTTAGCTGTGTGACCTCAGGCAGGTTACTTCACCTCTCTGTGTTTCAGTTAACTCATATATGTAAAATGAGGGTGATAATACAGGTCCACAATTTCAAAATCCAAAAAGGTCTGAAGAAATGAAAAAAATTGTAATGAGTTGGGGGCAAGACCTCACCTAACATTGATCTGAGGTCATTTATATCCCTCATTTAATCCTACTTGGTAGGACTATTCATACATTTTGCTGCAAAAATAAAAATGTGCTTAATAACAAAACGCTCTTCCAGATCCTGCTGGGGTTTTATATAATAAATGCTTCTAAAATCGTGTCTAAGGCCGGCCCAGTGGTGCAAGTGGTTAACTGCACGCGCCACGCTGTGGCAGCTCGGGCTTCGCCAGTTCAGATCCCGGGTGTGCACCGATGCATCGCTTGTCAAGCCATGCTGTGGCGGCATCCCATATAAAGTGGAGGAAGATGGGCATGGATGTTAGCCCAGGGCCAGTCTTCCTCAGCAAAAAGAGGAGGATTGGCAGATGTTAGCTCAGGGCTGATCTTCCTTACACACAAAAAATAATAGTAATAAAAAAATAAAGTAAATAAAATCGTGTCTAAAATAAAAAAAAAATTTGGAATTCCAAAGTATATCTGACCCCAAGGGTTTCAGAGGTGGTCTTGGAGTCCGTCCTCAAGGACTTCAGTGCAAGTTTGGTGAGAAGATGCCCAAGTCACTTAGAGCCATGCTGGGCACATGAACGTGGAGACAGAATACTTCCAACACTCTCACTGATCACTTCAGCTAAAGTCAGGGACAAATTTTGTACCACCCTTTCTATTAGATGACTCCCGTTGTAGGGAAAACTGTCTGTAGGCTGTATCTAAATAATGAGTCACTTATCCCTCCAGGAAGCTTCCCCCGAGTAACTAAGGGTCATCTCGTTTGGAGAGATCTCTGAAGTCACTGGAGGGCTACATTATCTACTGGGGGTGTTTCCTTAAATATTTGAGGTCTCTTATGAACCTCTAGGGTGCAAGTGTCTGTGTTTTGGAGAGGGAGGCACGTTAAAGCCTGGATTCCACACAAGAAGTAGGATTCCAAGGCACACATGGTGTCCCTGAAAAGAAAATTTGTTTATAGTTGTTGTCAACAATCCAAGTGAAACCTCCATCAGTCGGGGCACAGCCTGGCAGAGCCTCCAATATGGTCCTCCAGTTCCTGGTTCAGTTTGAATAATTGGAAGGACTACTGGCCTTAGGCCACCTGTCTCATGTGTCCTATTTGTCCACACCACCAGCTGGGTGGCATTTGTCCACCCCACAGAAGGACGGAGTGTCTGGGTAAGACATCTAGAGGGATTAAGAGGTGGTTAGTGTGGGGGACTGTGTCAGGGTATCCCCAAGACCACCCTCAGTTTCAATGATTTGCTAGAAGGACTCAGAACTCAGAAAATTTGTTAGACTCACGGTTACTGTTTATTACAGCAAAAGGATACAGATTAGAATCAGCAAAGGAAAAAGACACATAAGATGGAGTCCAGGAGAAACCAGGTGCAAGTTTCTAGTTGTCCCCATCCAGTGGAGTCACATGGACAGTGCTTAATTCTCCCAGCAACAACATGTGACAACATGTGCAAAGTGCTGTCACCCAGGGGAGTTCACTTGAACTGTGGTGTCCAGGGTTTTTACTGGGGGCCAATTACATAGCCATGGAATATCCACGTGACTGACCTCAGTTATTCTGTCTCCAGCCTTCCAGAGGTCAAACTGATAAATGGCCCAAGGTCCCAACCATAAATCACACTGTTAGCGCTAACTATCTGGCGTAGCCCAGGGCCCCAGGTAGTCAAAGACACTCTTTTCAGGCAGGATATTCAAAGGCTCAGAGGTTATCCCCCAGGAGCTAGTCAAGGGCCCATTCTGGAGACCTCTGGAATGTGCAGTTTGGGCGACCCAGGCCTGCTGATTTAGCCCTTTACTGCGCGGAAGTGCAGGAGCTCGGCCATCATCTGCTGTTGACAGTAGACAAAAGTTGAGAAGAACAGCCATCAAATCATGGTCAGAGCTATCTGGCAAGGGATGGCATACCCAGCAGTCAATTAAATTTAAGGCCCTTGGGAGAGCCACACCAGGGCAGGGCATTTTCTTAGTGAGAAAAACTGCAAACCCCATTGGTTGAATACAGGCACCTCCTTTCCCCACAGGATCAGGTATGATGGTGAATTGGGCACTTTTATCCAACAGAGCCATAAAAGTTTAAGTCCCTCCCTTCCCTGAAGTTTTCCAGAATACTCCACTTTTTCCTTAAATCGGCTGAGGTCAGGATAGAGGGAACGCGAGGGATTGGGGGCATGGAGGGAGAGAGTGCTCTGGGCCAGTAAGCAAGGTTATACATATACTTTCGGGTTCAAGTAGCCAATGATGGCCTAGGATCAACTAAATGAACTTCTTTGGTCCACCTGAAGCTCTTTACTGCATAGCAAAGTCCCTCTTGCTGACACCATTTATTTCAGCTTTGGGGACTCCTTGACGCAGCAGCCACAACCACATTGCCTTTCTGCTGGGCTGAGTGGTTTGCTGCCCCATTGTCATGATAATATGCCCTCCTCTTCCTTCCTTCAGGAGAGCCAGCAACAACCAAAATGTGTGCTCAGGGGCTTGTTTCCTTTCTACCTCTCACTGCTCAGCCTCTAAATATTAATTAACAGGTAGAACAATGGGGGCCTTACTTCCCTTGTTCCTCCCCATTATTTGGGAGAGAGCATTTACCAGACCTCAGGGAGTTTTCTCATATCCCCTCACCCAGCCCACAGGGGCCATTGTCATTTCTCTTCAGAGAGATCTGTCTCTGTCATCATCCCATTCTCATCACCAAAAACTGTCGAGAACTAGAAACCGTCTGAGATTTCGCTCTACTTGCAAGCTAACAAGTCAGCCTGTCACTATTACATAGATGCTGGCAGAAGACATGAGACTCTTGGGTCCAAGGAAAAAGACTTTATTACTCACAACACAGTGGATCATGAACATCACGTTGGTGTCATTTCCCCTGGCTCCTGTATTAATTTCCCTGCAACAAATTACCACAAACATTGTGGCTTAAGACAACAGAAATTAATTTTCTCGCCATTCTGGAGGCTGCAAGGCTGAAATCAAGATGTCAGCAGGGTTGAGTCTGTTGGGGGAAGAGGGAGAATCTCCCTCTGCCCTTTCCCTTAAGGTTCTTATGGCTGGCCAAATAATTAACAAGACAGGTTAGCAGGAGAAAATAATACCAAGTTTAATAACATGTATACATGGGAGAAACTCAGAAATGAGCAACTCGTCCCTCTGTCTAAGCTGCTCGCTTAAGTATTGCAGCTAAAGGCGAGGAGCGTGTTGGGGGTGGGTAGTGGCCTGGGACTTCAGAGGGCAGGAGGACAATTCTTTTCGGGGTCATCTATAGATAATGTGGTCAGGGAGAGATAGAGTTTTTTGATAAAAAGGGGCTTGGTGCCCCTCCCATTGTAACATCTATTTTACATTATCATTACAGCCATCATGATAGAAGATCTGTTCCAGGAATGAGCCACCATGTCAAATTCTTTAGGCAGTTAGTGGGGGAGGTCAAATGTCCCTCACAGAAAACAATCAAGGTAAAGAGATATATTTCAGAGTGGCCAAATCTTGATCTCCCACAAGTCCTTCTGGAGTCTCTGAGAAATAATCTGATCCATGCCTCTGTCCTAGCTTCTGGTGGTTGCTGGCAATCCTTGCCATTCCTTGACTTGTAGCTGCATCACTCCAGCATCTGCCTCTGTCTTCACATAGCTTTCTTCCCTGTGTCTCTCCTTATAAGGACACCAGTCATTATATTAGGGCCTACCCTAATCCAGTATGACCTCATTTTAACTCCATCACATCTGCAAAGACCCTACTCCCAAATAAGGTCATGTCCATAGGTACCAGGGTCAGGACTTGAAAATATATTTTGGGGGGACACAGTTCACCCACTACATCCCCAAATCCCACGAGAGTGATGCCAAGGCATACACAGGTGGATTCTGTGCATGCTGAGGACCCCTGAGATTAGGAATCCTCATTCTTGTATAACGAGCTGCAAGCAGTCATGCCCGAACTTTGCCCCAGAGGCGTATATCTTCTTTATTATACTAGACAGTACATAACTCTGCCCTTGCTCAACAAAGGGATACACTATATCTGCCTTCCAAGACTGTTCACGATACGCACATTCCTGAAAATGTAGTCCAGAATCAAAGACTATTGGTGCCTCTGCTCATAAGATGTGCAACATCTGGATAGACCCGCTGAGAAGTGTCTCCCAACAGGATACAGGCTCATTGGGGAGGGGGATGGCAGACCAGCTTCTCAGCAGAGGACGAGAGAGGCTGGTATGATACTTCAGAGCACATTTGGGGAAGCTGTCTCCCGCCACAAAGGATGCAGGCCTGAGCTGAGCGTGGCCATGGGGCAGCCTGCTCACCCTCTTTGTTTTGCTCTCCCACTTCTCTTCCACGTTGCAGACCCAAGAAGCTAGTTCAGGGTTTCCTTCAGGGCCCTATAACCCTTCTGCCCGCTCTTTTGCCACATCACAGCCTAACCCAAGCTCAGACTAGAGCCTGGGTCTACTTGGACCACACAGTCTATCTGTCTTCACACTGCAGGGAACAGGCAAACACAGCATGGAGTTAACCACTGGAATCTGGGTGAGACATCCAGCTCTGCTTCTGGGTGATCCTGAGTCTCAGTTTCCCCATCTGTAAGATGGAGATCGCAACAAGAGCACCTGTTTCAAGAGGTTGCTATGAGGGTGGAAGAAGTTGGTACTCTCTACCATTGCTGCAATGTAGATGCCACTCTGGGTCTACCCTTTAGCAGTGGCGCCCAGATGTGGTTGTTGGGGTGCATTACAAGGAAGCTAGAGCATGATTCACTTGAACGTGTGAATCGCCCTTTCATCAATGGGCTATTCATCACCCAAACTGATGTTGGGTTGTTGCACAACTGTCTATGACACGGCTGAGGACTTGAATCAGGTTATGAAAAAAACAAAGCATGGATGACTTGGGAAGCTGGCCACTTGCCTTGCATCTGACCTTCTCCAGAGCATCACCAGTTCCACCGGCCACTCTTTGAAGGGGCAAAGGGGGAGGGCAGGAAACTCATTAGTTTCAAGTAAGTCATAAAGTTTAAAATTTCATATTACAAAAGAGTCCCCAAATAGATCCCATTGTACATATGACTTTAAAGTTCACCAGAGATGGTATTTCAACTCAGCAGGAAAAGGATGAGCTACTTAAGAAATGGTTCTGGCACAGTTGGCCATGCAGCTGAAGGACTATCAAGCTGGACCCTATTTTACACCATATACAAAAGTTAATTCCAGAACAATGAAAGATTTAAATGTAAAAAAAAAAGTAACACAATGCAAATATTAGAAGAAGATACAGGAGATTGCATCTACATGAAAATTTATCTGCCAAAACAGGCAACCCAGAAGCTATAAAAGAAAAACAGGCACATCTGACTATATAAAAATTAAAAGTTTTTAAATGGCAAAAGGGACCACAAACAAATCTGATATATAAACAGCAATTTTGGGAAAATGATCTGCCATGCTGATGAGAGACAAAAGCAAAGAGTTCATATCTACTAGGTTGAAACACAGGAAATTGCTGTTTTTATTGGTCAAAACAATAAAATATCAACAATTTTGTATAGTTCAACCTAATACAGTATTGACAAGAAAAAAGACAAATAGACAAATGGAAAAAAATGGCAAATCTATATCCTTTTGCTGTAAAAAACTGTAACCATGAGTCTAACAAATTTTCTGAGTTCTGTGAGTCCTTCTAGCAAATCATTGAAACTGGGGATAACCTGACACAATCCCCTACACTAATCACCTCTTAATCTCTCTAGATGTCTTACCCAGACACTCCGTCCTTCTGTGGGGTGGACAAATGCCACCCAGCTGGTGGTGTGGACAAATAGGACACATGAGACAGGTGGCCTAAGGCAAGTAATCCCTCCAAAAACAAGAGCTAGACTCAATTATTCAAACTGAACCAGGAACTGGAGGACCATATTGGAGGATCTGCCAGGCCATGCCCTGACTGATGGAGGTTTCACTTAGATTGTTGACAACAACTGTAAACACATTTTCTTTTCAAGGACACCATGCATGCCTTGGAAGCCTACTTCTTGTGTAGAAGCCAGGCATTAACTTGTCCTTCTTCCCAAAACACAGATTCTTGCACCCTAGAGACCATCTACAAGCAGCAGCTGCTATAACTAAGCCATAAACTGGGTGGCTTAAACAACAGAAATTTATTTTTTCACAGTTCTGGAGGCTAGAATTCCAAGATCAAGGTGTCGGCAGTTCTAAGGGCCGTGAGGGAAGGATCTGTTCCAGGCCTCTCTCCTTGGCTTGTAGATGGCCATTTTCTCCCTGTGTCTTCCTTCTGTGTGCATCTGTCTGTGTCCAAATTTCCCCTTTTTGTAAGGACACCAGTCATATTGGATTAGGGCCCACCCTGACGACCTCATTTTAACTTGGTTACTCTGCAAATACCCTATCTCCAAATAAGGTCACATTCTGAGGTAGTGGGAGTTAGGACTCCATAAAATATATTTTTAATGGGGACACACTTCAACCCATAACATACATGTCCACTGGCTGCCACAAATGGCAGCTGAGGTTGTGTGATGTGGGGTATGCCCCACCATACCACAGACACCCTCTTCACCCGACCCCCAAGTAGAGTTATGACTCGGTTAGATCAGCACACTCTTCACAACTGAGTCATGTAGTATAAAAACTCTTAATTTTAGATTCTGCAGTAGTTTTTGTTTTCCCTGGAGTCATAATTGTTGGATTTTTAAAAATTTGTTTAGTTTTCTGCGTTTTTATCAATAATCTAATCCTAAACTCTGCCAGTCTCTCTCAATACATTCAAGCATATCTGACTTGCTTCAATCTGGTCTGGGTGCCCGCCAACATCTTGCGCACATCTTTCACCACCACCCTGTCTTCTGTGATGGAGTCTCTGTTTCCTGGGTGCCTTTTCATCACTTTTGTTTTACTCCCTTGTTTTAGAGGAGCACATCCTTCAGCGGCATCCTAAGGAAAGGTATATGGGTGGTAAATTCTGGGGGATCCTATATATCTAAAAATACCTTTATTCTCTCTTCTCACATGATTGATAGCTTTTCTGGATCCAAAAATTCTAGATTGAAAACCACTTCTCTTCAGAATTTTGAAGACATTGTTCCAATTTTCTTCTTGCTTCCAGTGTGATAATGAGGAGTCTGAAGTCATTCTTATTCCTAGTTCTTTGAATGTGACCTGGTTTTTTCATTGCCTTCTTGAGACACCAGTATTTGAAAATTTCTCCATGAAGTGGCTGGCTGTGGATCTATGTCATCCTTTCAAACTAAATACTCATATCTTTTAGTTGTGGGATTTTCTTGAAATACATTTTTGATGATTTCTTTTCCTCCATTTTCCCCGTCTCATCTTTATGAATCTCCTGTTATTTTGATATTGGACTTCCGGGACTGGCCCCCTAATTTTCTTATATTTTTTCTCTTATCTTCCATCTCTGATTTTTGCTTTACTTTCTGGATGATTTTCTCAACTTTGTATTCTAAAATACTCAGTGTTTATTATTTCTAATTTAAAATTATTTTTAATTTTTAAGAGTTCTTGTTTGTTTTTGGAATATCTCTTTTTAATAGTATTCTGTTCTTGTTTCATGGATCTGGTATCTTCTTTTTTCCCTGCTGTCTGTCTGTCTCTCTCTCTCTTTCATCCTTTCTCTTTCTCCCTCCCTCCTTTCCTTCTTTTCTTTGTTTAATATTCTTCTCCCTGTATAATCTGTTTCGCCAAAGTTGCTTTTTCTTTCTGTGTTCTGATCACTACAGTTTGTGTCAAAGACTGTCTTCAAATGTCTGCTAATTGATGATTACCTGTTCATGTTTAAGTGTAAAAGACTACAAGCCTGCTTGGATGTCTCAAGCACATGGTGGGCTTATAGACGCTGAGCTTCACAGTAGGGCAGGTTTCTCTGCCTGGCAATATTGACATTTTGAGCTGGATAATTCTTTCTTTGGTGGAAAGGCATTCCTATGCAATGAAGGATGTTTAGCAGCATCCATAGATACCAGTAGCGCATGCACGCACGCGCGCGCGCGCGCGCGCGCGCACACACACACACACACACACACACCAGTCTGTATCTCCAGACATCCCCGAATATCCCCTGAGGGGTGCAATCCCTCTGGTTGAGAACCACTGTTATAGAGTGATCTGACTGGGCCATTCCAAGGTCTTTCCCTTGGAATGTTCCTCCCTCCTTCATCCCCTTTTCAGTATAGATTCTCTTTCTTTCAAAACCAGCCAAAGCTAGTTTCTCACTCTCTCTGCTTTCATAAGAGTTAGTAAACTGAGGTATTGGGAACCTATCCCCTTCCCCTTGACAGAATATGGATCATTTCCAGGGCATGAAATAGGACATAATCTGTTTGGGCTCAGGTTCTGATCCTAGGTTGATTGTGGCAGCAAAGAGGAAATCCAGGGACAACGCTTTAAGTATCTTGGCTGAGAGTATCCAACAACTAATGATAAAAAACTGAGCATGGGCACTTGTTCTTAAGATTGCTCAAGAAATTGAGAAGCAATTCCTTTATTTAACATTTTAACATGTTAATGCATCAAATATATTGGGAGTTTCCCTTCAATTCTCTGAATTCAAATGGCAACTCTGGCTTTCCAACCCCTATAATTGACTGCCCAGCACCAATGAGACTTTAATATACAAAGCAAATAAAGCTGCATCTACTCAACACATCAAATCTAAGTGAAACCTAGAAAACATCAGTCAGTTTCATCCAAACGTTTCCCTTAACGGGATGACAGCCAAATATCATGTATCAGCATCATCCCATAAGACAATATTTGAATCCACAGGTTGCCCTGTGGTTCTGTAGAGACTCCACTGATCACTTCCCTTAGTTCTTCTTACTAATTCGCCTGGCCCATGAGACCAGGATGGTAACTCTCCTCCCCCGCTATTATCACCAAACATGTGGTTGACTCAAAAGTGAATGTGAATGAAAAAAATAAAAGTGTATGGTGAATTTTAAGGTATGTGATATTTAGCTCAATAGAGCTGTGGAAAAAAAAATGAATATGAATGGAATGATGTAGGAATTAAGCTATTTGTATTCACGTAGGCTGGGGAGAAAAGTTCCAATTTCAGAGAACCCTAAATGTAAGCCCAAGGCCCTGAGCCAAGTCCAGGTGATGGGGGAGCATCCCCATGCTGGTTCCCACAAGGCTACCCTTCAGGAATGCCTGAGCACGGAAATGGCAGAGACTTTGTCAGCAACATGCATGGGAGAGTGTGAACTGCCCACTGATTTAGGTGCTTGTCACCACACCTAAAAGGTGATAAAGCCAGCTGGACTCTCCTGAAAATAGATGGCATGCTGACTGTGGCAAGGCTCATAAGTTGGAAGGAGTTAGACCGTCTCGGGGAACTCCTGGCTCATCTCATAAAATGTGTGAGCAACACATGTGTGTATGTGAGACAGTGCAAAGAACACAGAGGCACGCCCTTCTCTCCATCACATCTGTCACCTGGCTGGGAGACGCAGGTCTGGAGGAGGTGAAAGGGGTCCCTTTGGGGGTCTGGGTGTCATTTTTGTGCTGCTGTCAGTGAGGAAGTGGGTTCCCTGCTCTATGGGGGTGGATTTGCGCTGAATTCTGACTCCACCAGCAACATGGTCTCGGGCAGTCTTAGTCAGCTTGGGCTGCCGTTACAAATACCACAAATATCAACGGTGGCTTGAGCAACAGATCTATTTCCTCACAGTACTAGAGGCTAGAAGTCTGAGATCAAGGTGTCGGCAGGGTTGGTTTCTCCTGAGGCCTCTCTCCTTGACTTGTAAATGGCTCCTTTCTCTCTACCTCCTCACATGGTCTTCCCTCTGTGTGCACAACCCTGGTGTCTCTGTGTGTCTTAATTTCCTCTGGTTATAAGGACACCAGTCAGATTGGATTAGGGCCCACCCTAATGGCCTCTTTTTTAATTTAATCATCTCTGTAAAGACCTTATCTCTACCTATGGTCACATTCTCAGTTACTGGGACTTCAACATACGAATTTGGTTAGGGACACAATTCAGCCCATAATAGTTAGGCTGTTCAATTCCTCCAATAATCATGCCCTTTCAAAGGTATTGGGACAATGGGGGTGGTACTGCTCCTGGGCCAGCATGCCCGGAGATGTTCCTCACCCTCCCCTCAATTTGCTTTGTACGGCAGCAGCGCTGACCCTGGGCTGTGCTTCCAGGCTTCCAGGGCAGCTGGCTTCCTGCTGGTTCAGCCAATGGGAGGTGCTGGCATAGAGTTTGGAGAGCATGAGTTGGGAAGAGGCCTGAGGGTATCCCGTCTCTCCCTGCCCCACGAGGTAGCTCTGCAGCATTTTCGTCTCTTCCAAAGCTCCAGCTCCCACCGAACAGGCTCCTTTTGGTTCCCTGGGCTCCCATGACACCACCCTCTCCCTCTGCCCCCCAGTTTAGGAGGATGGTGACCCCACCATGGTGACTAATCTCTGGGTTGTCTCAGTGCCCCCTTTTGTTTAGCCATCAACTGTGACCCCAGTGCCTGCACGCAGGTCCCGCAGATGTGAATACTCTGAGTGGTTTCCTGGTTTAACCCTGACTGCTACAGAGATCCAATGTCCCTGAAAGGATTTGAGGTTGGAAATAATGCTGAAAGGGTTAGAGACACAGCAGACCCTCAGTCAATGGTAGCTTCATGCTTCAGGAGCAACTGTATGCTCTTATTTCATTCATTAGTCAAGTAATATTCAAATCAATTAAATAAACGTTTTGTTGAGCCCCTTCTGGGTTCTATGCAAGGGGTTAACAAGATGTTTACAACCTGGTATTAAGTATCTGCTATGTACATATAGGATGCATCAGCTTCAAGTCTATTTTAGGGCAAGAATAGTCTAGCTGAGGGGCCTGGACATGCTCATGTATGTAATCAAAGCTTTCGCAGCCCGGAGTCCCAACGGAATGGCATTACCAGAGGGACCTGCAATTTCACAGGTTCGTGCCCTGACCTGCAGTAACAGAACCACAACCAAAAAGTCCTCCAGACAGCAGGGCATGAGTTGGGAAGAGGCCTGAGTGTGTCCCACAGGGCACTGTGAGGAGCCTTCTCTGCGGCATGCTTGGCTGAGGAGCCCAGGGCCCCTCCCTCACCTTCCTTTGCAGTTGTGACCTCTCATCTCCCTCACTCCCAGACCCTGGCTCCAGGCGCTGCTTCCAACTGCTGCTCCCAGCCCCTCAGTTTGGGTGGGATTCCCATTCACATTATGCTCTCAGAAATATCACTGGGTGCAGCTTTCTCCTGGATCCTCCCCTGGTGCCAGTGGCCCCTGAGTCTTCAGCTGAGAGACTTCCCACTTGTCCCAGCCGGCCCTGCTGCTCCCTTCCTGCCACCACCCGTGGGGGAACTTCAGGCAGGGGGTGGGGATGCAAAAGGGGTCTCTTCACACCTTTCCTGCCTCCCTTCATCTCCTCTCTATCTGTCAATCTCCCGGCCAAGCTTGGACCTGATGTGAATGGTCAGGATATATGCATGTTAACCAGGGCCCTCCGGAGAACAAGGACGCCTGCAGACAAAGGCAGGCTCTCAACAGTGGATTTCAGGCACCGCTGGCAGCGGGATCCTAGAGCAGCACTGCTCTATAGAAATATAATGTGAACCAGATGTAATTTTTCTTTTTTTTTTTTGTGAGGAAGATAGGCCCTGAGCTAACATCTGCCAATCCTCCTCTTTTTTTGCTGAGGAAGATTGGCCCTGAGCTAATATCCATGCCCATCTTCCTCCACTTTATGTGGGACTCCGCCACAGCATGGCCTGACAAGCAGTGTGTCTGTGCGCGCCGGGCATCCGAACTGGCAAACCCCGGGCCACGGCAGCGGAGCTCACACACTTAACCGCTTCCGCCACCACGCTGGCCCCCAGATGTAATTTTTAATTTTCTAGTAGCTACATTAAAAAATAGCTAAAAGAAAAGGTGAAATTGATTTTAATATTTTCTGTAACCTAATATTATCTAAAATAGTATCATTGTATTTAGCATGTAATTCATATAAAAATTATAAATGAGATCTGTCCCCCGCACAATCCCAGGGGACTGGGGAAGAGAAGGGGACCGTGGAGGTGCTGAGTCAGGCCCTGTGAACCTGGGCATAATTCCCAGGTACGCCCAGGGAAGCTAGAGCTGAGTCTAAAGGTTGCATGGGAGAAAGCAAGGAGATTGGAAAGGAGGAGGCAGGGGGTGGGGGTCTAAGGTTTTGCTCCTGAGAGGGACGAAGCGGAGGTGTTAAGATGTGTCTGTAAAACCTTTAAACACCCTGCTGTATGCGCAAAGGTCTGTGGGTGTGGCTCTTTGGAGAAAGACAAACTGGAGACTGAGTTTCCCACCAAGGCGGAGAGGACAGAGCAGCTCCAGGCTCCAAGCTGGAAGGGAGGGGCCAGGAGGAAGTCATCCTGGGATGACTTGGGAGCTGGGGCCAGGCGCTGGGCTTCCCACGTGGGCGCTCACCAGGTCTGAAGGGTGGTGGCCCCTGCTGACATTGCCTAGGACAGCTCACCCAGTTCATCAGGCTCCTGTTTGCCGGCACCTCCCCACATCCTGGCCCTGGGGACTATGGAATCGCACACAAATACAGCTGCTGATGAACAGGCTTAAAACTCACCTGAGAAACCTGTTTCCAGGTCAGTGCAGATCTGAGCCTCACGAACCACCTCCAGCTACCCAAGTTAGGGCAAGAATGTATTTTTTTCTTGAATAATTTACATAACTTTATGGTGTCCCCCTTGGTAATAATGATAGCCCACATTCCTGGAGTGCTCACTGGATACCAGGCATCTGGTGAACAGCAGTGTCTATCTTCCATCCCATTTTATAGATGAGAAAACTGAGGCTTGCAGAGGTCACAGGATTTTTCTGTAGGTCCTAAGGGATGGCGCTGGATTCAAAGTTGGACATCTGGCTTCAGCACCTGTGGCTTTAACCACTGTTCAGTAGGTACACCACCTCCTCATAACAAGAGTAAATAAATGTGTGCAGCAGAGGCAACTTTAAAAAGGCAAATGCACATGAATAGGACAATTAAAGTCACCCAGGAATAACCACCATGAATATGAATATTACAACCCTCAGGTGGACGTGGGCTGACGCTGTGGGGTATCTGTCCCTTATTTTGTTTTCTAGAGATTTTTATTTTATTTTTTTGTGAGGAGGACCAGCCCTGAGCTAACATCCAATGCCAATCCTCCTCTTTTTTGCTGAGGAAGACTGGCCCTGGGCTAACATCCATGCCCATCTTCCTCTACTTTATATGGGACACCGCCACAGCATGGCTTGCCAAGCGGCGCGTCAGTGCGTGCTTGGGGTTCCGAACCTGTGAACCCTGGGCCGCCGCAGCAAAGCCCGCGCACTTAACCGCTGCGCCACCAGGCTGGCCCCTCTACAGATTTTTAAAACAGTGCTTTTTATTCCTAAACATCCTTCCATGTCAATAACTATACTTTTACAAGATTATTATTATTATTATTATCATTTGTGTGAGGTGATCAGCCCTGTGCTAACATCTGCCAATCCTCCTCTTTTTTTTGCTGAGGAAGACTGGCCCTGGGCTAACATCCGTGCCCATCTTCCTCCACTTTATATGGGATGCCGCCACAGCATGGCTTGCCAAGCAGTGCGTCGGTGCAGGCCCGGGATCGGAACCGGCGAACCCCGGGCCGCCACAGTGGGGTGCGCGCACTTAACCGCTTGCGCCACCGGGCTGGCCCTACAAGATTATTTTAAACTAGTGTGCTTTATTCCATTTCATAAATGAGCTAAATGAATTCAACCTAATTCCCCACTATTGGACATTTTGGATTTTTTCCATTTCTCATCACTAAGAACAGTCTTGTAGCAAATCTTTTTAGATGTCCTAATTATTTCCTTGGTAAATTCCTAAATGTGGGAAACAGATTCAAAGCATGTGCACATTTTTAAAGTTATTGTTACATAATGCTACTCATGCCCCAATTGACACTCCTACCTGCAGGACCTGAGAGTACCCTTTCCCCATCTGTATAACCACGTGCCATAGAATCCTTTTAGGTTTGACTTTTTCCAGCTTCTTGCAGCTATTTGAGTTTCTATTGGTCTGACTACCTGTCAAGTTAACACCTTTTTTCTATAAGTATTTCTTTAGTGAATTGTTTGCATCATTTGGCAATTTTTCTATGGAATCTTTCCTTTTTTCCTTATTGAGATCTGAATGCCTTTTATGTATTAAGGATATTAACATATCAAAGATGGCAAATATTTTTACGGAGTTTGTCACACACTCTTTAACTTTCTTTTGTTTTTGTGAGGAAGCCCAGCCCTGAGCTAACATCCATTGCCAATCCTCCTCTTTTTGCTGAGGAAGATTGGCCCTGGGCTAACATCCCTGCCCATCTTCCTCCACTTTATATGGGATGCCGCCACAGGATGGCTTGACAAGCGGTGTGTCGGTGCATGCCCGGGATCTGAACCCCGGGGCCACCGAAGCAGAGCGTGTGCACTTAACTGCTACGCCACCGGGCCGGCCCGCCCTTTAACTTTTTAATGATGGTTTTTGCTGTACCAAATGCAATATATTTCTTCAACCTTTTTTTTTTCCTACCACTCTCCCATGAACTCCTAAGCTGGCAATATCTTTGGAGCTATGAGCTTTAACACTCATAGCTATGTTTCTTCCCTGGGCTTCATTTCCAACAATGACTTTATAACACGTGGAAGACATCAGGAGGTTTTGTTCTTTCCATTTTGTGGATAGGAGACTGATCCCCAATGACCAATGGATTTTCCTGAGTCACTAAATAACCCACAGCCTAAGAAACCAGATCAAGACTACCAGATTCCACAGAGTAGGGATGGCAAATCATTTTCACCAACCCTGACACTATTGGTTGATTGGTCATGGCTGTCTTGGATCCTCCATGCAGAGGCCTGATAGCTGTCTGTGTCTCTGTGATGAACTAGCAGTGTCTGCCAGGGGATGGGTCTGGAGCATGTGTCATGCAAACTGCCACAGAAGTAGAGGGTGTGTCCAAACACTATGAGAAGGGAAGGAGCATTAATAATAATTGTGCTGAGACAATAGGCATAAACTGGAATTGTTCCAGGCAGAAGGAAGGTATGGCCATACAGGGCATAGAGGATAATACAGTAGAAGAGAGGACCAAGGCCCAGAAGTCTTATGGGACTAGATCAAGGTTGCACACCTGGTAAATACAGAGCTGGCTTTGGACTCCATTTATCTTCTGTCATAGCTCAAGGCTACCACTAACCTGCTATGCAATCTTGGGTAAGTCCCCTGTGTCTCTGGGTCTTAAATTCCTCTCTATAAAATGAGAAGTTGTACTTAAGAACTTCTAATGACTTTGCCCATAAAATTCTCTGCTCTCTACCCACTGCTGTTTTGAAACATCTAGTGAAAGCCAGCCATGCAGCATCTGCTCCTTTCCATCTTCTGCCCTCCTGGGGAGAAGGTCAGTTTCTTACTGAGCTCTGGCTATCATAACAAAACACCACACACTGGATGGCTTACACAGAAGAAATTTATTTCTCACAGTTCTGGAGTCTGAAAGTCTCTGGTGAAGGTCTGTCAGGGTTCAGATTCTGGTAAGGGCTCTCTCCCTGGCTTGCAGATGGCCACCTTCTCACTGCGTCCTCACGTGGCCTTTCCTCTGAGTGTGAGCAGGGAGAGAGAGAGAGAAGAATGAGAGTGAACTCTCTGGTGTGTCTTATAGAGACACTAATCCTATTGGCTCAGGGCCCCACCCTTATGACTTAATTTAACCTTAGTTACTTCCCCATAGACCCAATCTCCATAAAGTCACAATGGGGGTTAGGACTTCAACATATGAATTTAGGGGGAACACAATTCAGTCCATAGCAGGCTGACACAGGGACAGGATGGCCTAAGTTTAGCAGGATTTTGAGGGGCATCGGAGTAGACACGTCTGCTTGTGGACATTTGGTCGTGGCTTTCTCAGGGCTGGAGCAGTGGGGCTGTCCTTGGTGGATGTGACTCTGGCACATTTCAGTAGATGAGCCATGTTGCTCCAGCACCTCCCATCTGGCCTCACCTGGACCTGAGGAGCTGTGTCTCAACCAGCCTAACCAAGGGCCTGGGAAGAAAACCAGCTTGGGTATGTTTCAGAGGGAACAGGTGACCAGGTTAGCAGGCCTCCTGGGCTGGGCTGGGGCAGCAGGGAAAGCAGAACTGAGCCCTGCTCAGAAGCTTACAAACCCTGGGCTTTGTAGCCACTGTCTGGGGGTATATCCTGCCTCTTGTACTTACTAGCTATGACATCTTACACAAGTAACTTAACCTCTGTCCCTAAGGATATAAGTTGGGAATTGCTTCAGCTGCTACTAACAGAGATCTTCACAACCTCTTAAGCAACAGAGACATTTCTTTCTTTCTCACACACTTTCCATTATTCTGCTTTGCCATCCTTAGCACACGGATTCCACTACCAATGTTGCCTCATGGTCCAAGCTGACTGCACATGCTGTAGCCATCACATCTTCATTCTAGGCAGCAAGAGTGAGGGTAAAAAGGGCACATATATTTTACAGAGCTTTTCCAGATGTCTCCCTTTTAAAAGCTTTTTCAGAAGTCCCACCCAACATTTTCCTCTTACATCTCATTGTGTGGAACTTATTCACAAGAGTACCCCTTGCAAAGAAGGCTGGGAAATGTAGTCTCAGCTTGGCACATTACTGCCCTCAATAATACTTGGGTTCTATTCCTAAGTAAAAAGGTAGAATGGATATTGGGTAGGCAACTTGCAATTTCTCTCACACTCAGTTTTTCCATCTGTAAATTGGGGATTATAATAATACCTACTCATAGGGCTATTGTGTTGTCTAGTACCCAGTAAGGACTCAATATACGTTAGCTAAATTACTGGCCATCGAGAGAGTGGAGTGTAAGAGGCAAATACTATTGGCATTACTATGTAAAATAGAACACACTTTGAGAACTGCTGCCTTAGAAAATCATGTAATTCTCAGGCAGGCCTGCTAACCAAGCTCCAGTATGACACCAAAGAAAGAAATAACTATAAGTGATCAGAGAGCCATTATATGAATTCAGCTTTGTAGATTCCATTCAGACTCCTCTCCCCATTAATCACACTTCTAAATTCTGACTCCCAGACTTGCCAAGTCCACCAGGCTATGGCAGCACTTTGGGCCAAAAGCACAGCTGTGACTGACAGCTGGGCCTTTGGAGTCAGACACATGAGGATTTGGATTTTGGTGCTGCCATTTCCCTCCTGTGTACTCCAGGTCAGGTCACTTAAAGTCTCTCCTATTGAACCACTATTTAATGTGTATCTAAGTGTCCACACTGAGTTGGGCATTGGAAGTGGTAAGCAAAGCAGACTTAGAGACCATCATCACGGGCAGGAGGATTCTGGCAATAAAACAAGTTAACTAGGAAGTGCAATGAAGACACAGACTGATCTGACAGAGCACAGAGGGAGCACCTACAGGGTGGACAGGGAAGGCCCCACTGAGAAGGTGACTTATCTGAGGCCTGAGGGTCAGAAAGTCCAATCATGCCAGCAGTGAGAGAAGGACGTTCCTGTGAAGGGCCAGAGTTGGGAGATCCGGGTGTTTAAAGGCCAGGAAAAAGTGGAGTGTGGCTGCAAGGAATGGGTAGAATGGTAGAGAATGCGTTGGAGCCCTCACACCATCCTGGGCTTTGTCTGCCAAGATAAAAAATGTGACTTCTCTTCTAAGTGGGATGGAAAAGCATAAAAGGCATTGGGGAGATCTTACTGGTTTCATCCTTTTGCTTTGTTTAATTTGATTGGTAGTGAGGTCTAATTTTTCTCCCCTGTTAACCATTTGTACTCTCCATTTGTAAATTGTCTGCTCACGCTCTCCACCCATTTATCTACTGGAATCTCAACGTCTTTCTTATTCATTTGATGAGGTCTCCCTCAATTAAGGATTTTAATCTTTTATGGTGTTTGTTGCATTTATTTCCCCCAGATAACTGTTTGCTTTTTAATTTTGGTTTTCTTTTTTGGGTTGAAGTTTTAAACGTTTGTGCTTTAGTGTGTGAGAGAGTTCATCCATCACTTTTTAAGCTTAAGGAGTCCTCCGCCATCGACATTTGATCGATTCTGTTTTTTTGGCTCGCGTTGTTTTACGTCGGTGGACTTCTCTGTTTTATCCTCGTGGGCGGTGCGGGGCGGAGCAAACTCCTCCCGCGGTCCGGGCCGGCAAAAGCTCAGGACGCAGAGATCCCTCGCCCACCTGGGCGGAGCCAGAGGGGGCCCTTCGCCGCCGGCGGCCTCAGAGGTGACACGCACCCTACTGGGAATCCGCCTCCTCGTTACAGACCTTTGTCGCACAGGGCGAGGCCAAAGTCCTCTTCTACGGGAGAGAAAGCTGAGGCTCAGCACAAAGCTGGGAGGGAGGCGTTCAAGTGTTTTACAGAGGCAAAAACTAAAGCCAGGACCAGCCCGAGCAGCCGTGCAGGTAGGCGGACGGGCGGGTCCACGGTCAGGGCAGAGAGCTGGGGCCCGGGCCCCGCCCCCGCCCCGCGCTCCGCCCCCGCCCCGCGCTCCCTACCGGTTGTGTGCTGACCTCTCAGCACTGCCAGGCTCGTTCCAGTGCCCGCCCACTGCTGATTTCATTGGCTGCCTCGCCGTCCCCGCCCCCCGCAGACCTGCTGATTTTCGCAGCCAATCGGCGGGCGCAGCGGCGGCGGCGGCGGCGGTTCCTGGGCGTTGAGGTACCGGGGTCTGCAGGGGGAGGCCGCGGTCCTGGTTGCGGGCCCCGCGGGCTCTTTCTGGCGCCGCAGGTTAGCCCCACTTGTCGGCTCGGGGGCGAGCCCGCCACTCCCGGGTCTTCCAGGTTACCCTTCTGCGGCTGGAGGGGCGGCGACGGCGACCGTTGAGGGCTGGCCCGAGATTGCTGGGGTTGGAGGTCATGGGTTGGAGGTCGTGCCTTTGTGAATGTTGCCTGCCCTCGGTCTAAGCATAGAGGCAGGCCGCTCCCCGGTTTTATTGTCAGTTCCTGTTTGAGGACTCCCTTTCACGGAAGGGACTCTGAGGGAAACTGAGGCCTGGGAGCCGCCGGGGCCCCTTGCGGGCCCAGAGCTCGGAGGGGAAGGCTCGGGCCGCTGCGGGTGGCCCTCGGGCACCGAGGGCAGCCGGCCTCCCTCCTCCGGGCCCGCGGGGTCTCTGGAGTGCGGGCCGAGGGGGGGAGGAGGGTGTCAGGGCGGCGGCCTCCGAGGGCGGAGGTGGGGTCGCCCTGGGACCACTCCCCTGGGGCTTCCAAGGGACCCGAGGCCAACTCTTTTTGAGGCTGTCATTCCCCGTGTTTGAGATTTCGATTCTGGAATCTCATTGGAACAGTTCGGAGAGGGGAAAGCGCGTATTGTGGCTTTTGCACTTGTCTAGGAGTGAAAATCAGTACCAGACGTGGGATGTAATGATGGCAAAGGGACCTGGGAGAAACCGGACAAATCTCAGTTGGACAGGAATTTTTCCCCTCACTTGCCCCACATATTGTATAATTCAGGCTGTTTCAAAATCAGAGTATTTTTGTCTCGTGGTTCTTCTAAGCAGTATCCTTAGTCTTGACCTTTTTAGTGAAGATGCTTTGGAATGCTTAAAGTATTGAACAAGACTTTTTGGACAAAAGTTCTGAGTTTACGATTCTCAGTGCAGGGAGGCTGGGAACAATCATTACCTCTCATTGCAATGATCCCAGCCTCATCTTTGGTACTCTGAGACCAAAAAGAAAAGTTGTTTCTCTATGTATGTGGGTTCTGGGGAGCTATGGATGACGGAATAAGGGGAGAAGAAGGGGGATTCTTTTGTTTTCTGTGCAAAAAGTATGCAATTAGAAAAAAAAAGTTCTTATTTCCTTCTCTCTCTGCCTTCATCTCAGCTCGCATAAACACATCCTTTATTGTACTGATAGTATTTATTGAGTATTTATAATGATTAGGAAAAAGAGTAAATCTCTCACAACAGCAAGACACTTATCTTCAGTGTAGCCACAGAGGAATGAATATGGCTTGGCTTATGTGGAATTAACCCTGGGGTTTGGTTTTCAGTTAAGAAAATGAGGCAGAAGGAAGTGTTAACCAAGACCTTCCAAGGCCCAGCTATTGTCTGTAGGACTCCGACCAGCCACGTTTACATGTTTGAGAATGGCGGTGGGGACTCAGGGGATTCCTCTGAGGAAGAGTCCCACCGTGTGGCTCTGCGGCCCCGGAGCAAGGAGCGCCAGAAGAAGGGTGCCCACCACCCTCACCAGCCAGGAGCAGGGGACGTGGTGCTGCTGCAGAGGGAGCTGGCCCAAGAGGACAGCCTCAACAAGCTCGCTCTTCAATACGGCTGCAAAGTAAGAAATCCCACAGGTGAAGGTGCTGCCCGGCCCCTGTGTGTTTAGAGGAACAGAGGAACTCACTGAAGGGTGGGGGCCCTTGCTATCCCTTCCTGACCCCCCAAGGTGGTTGGGAAAGGCCTGTTGTAGCAGTAAAGGACTCTCCTGTCTAGCCAGAGATGGAAGGCAGATGAAAGTACTTTCAGTTCTGAATGCTGGGGTCATAAAGAGGGTTAGGAATCTCAGCTGATGGGGCAGTTCCCTCTCTGCAGAGTACTTCTACTCTTCTCTGTCCCTCCAAACTGAAATTCTGAAACGTTTTGTTTTTCTTTTGAGCACATTTTTTTTAATACCTAATGAGGCCAGAGATGCCAGGCAGAATTTATCCAAGATTTCTTTGGTATGCTTGCTTTTTTGGCTACTTTTCTTTTTATGACCCTTTCTTGGTGGTTGTAGCTTATTTGATTGGTAGTTTTACCTTCTCTCTTTTAGAAGTGCATGATCTAACCTTTGTATGCTATGTATCTATATAACCCTGTTTTTCTCTTTAATTATGTTTTTAGCATTCAGAGTGATTAACAATGGCAAAGTAAGTAGGAAAGTGTTTATAGAATTGTTGCATTCTCGCCTAGATTGAAACTATTTCATTTTACTAACACTGTGCTACAACTTTCTCTGGCCTTCTCTAAGGCTATGTGAGCTACTTATGTAAAAAATCTTTTCCTCTTTAAAGTGTCTATCATTTATCTAACAAGATCCAACTGGCTAAACATGTTATGTGGGGTGGTGTTGTGTTTCCCAGGGAAATACGCAGCCTGGTCTCCAGGGACACATAGTAGTCTGTAAATTGTACTGAGATTAGTATTTCACTGTTATCGTCAGCTTCTGTAGGCATGCTACATGGTTATGGAGAAGGGGCTGAAAATGAAATCCTCCCCTTGGTAGGGACCTGAATAGATGCAGTGGGCTTCTTGGAATGATGTTTAAAAAATCCAGAAAGACTATATAATGCATCCAATAAGTGATCAGTTTTCCTATTTGAAGTAAATAAATTTGATGATAGTTTATTTGGGGCAAAGACAAAAAGGTCTCAAGCACCTTATGCTTTAGTTTCAGAACATAATAAATTAAAAATGTCCCCCACCCCAATTCAATTAAATGATAAAAGCAGTAGCTAAAGAATCAAAATAGTGGCGATGATTGATTTGAATAGGGTTTATGGCTATATTTACACTCTAGTTTAAGTGGACTTATGAGTTAAAACCTTGAAGTCCATTTCTGATGCCTTCAGTAAGTTTGTAAGCAGTAACTGGAGGGAGGGTTTATCTTTGATTTCATTTCCTTCCATTTCTTAAATCTTAAGATTTGATTATAAGAGGAGTTTATGAACTTCATGTTACTTTATAAAACTTGCAGTGGTGTTCCTTTCTTCTCAAGACCTAATATTGGAATAGAAGATTGCAGTCTATAGTTTCCAGTGTGATTCATGATTCCTTACATGTTTCTAATTGTCGTAAGAACTGTTGTGAAATCCTCAAAGTGAATTAACTCTAGGTCGCTTTTATTTAAAAAATGTTTATGTGCCATACAATACTTCTGGGAAAGAAAATTTGGTAGAATCATGAGGACACACTTCTTTCTTAAAATGTTACAGGTAAACTAGGTTCTGAGTGTCTGTAGAGCTGGCTGAGGCTTTGTGTTTGCTGAATGCTAATGTCTACTGCAGCTGCTGAATTGGATTCTAATGCAGGAGAGAAATTAGCCATTTGGAGGCACTGTTGCCTCAAAAGTTAAGAGTGGAAACGGCAACAGTGTGCTTTTTAGTACCATGATGTGTTTCATCTAAAAGCATTTTGTTGCAGTTGCACTTTAAACAAACAAAAATGTCTTTTCCAAAACTATTTTAAATTGTCCAAACTTATAAATCTATAGGAAAATTTGATGATTAAGCTACACATTAAGGCTCAGTTAAAGCCAAAAAAACCAGTTATTCAGCCTAAACTAATTTTGTGTGTAGGTGCAGTTTTCTGGTGTTCATCAGATTCTTAAGCAGGGTGGGCTTGGACCATCACCCAGAAAGGTTTGGAGCCACTTTTTGGATATTAGTTTTAAGGAGCTTTACATATTTCGTGATGTTTCTCTTCATGGCTTCCCTAGGTTGCAGATATCAAGAAAGTCAACAACTTCATCAGAGAACAAGACTTATATGCTTTGAAATCTATTAAGATTCCAGTGAAAAACCACGGGATCCTAACAGAGACCCACAAAGAACTCAGACCCCTTCCAAGTCCATTCTCAGAGACCAGAGTGACCTTCGAGGAGCAGCCAGACTCAGACAGAGCAGCTGTAGGTGCTGGTGCCCCATCCAGCCAACTGACGGATTTCTTTAAGGGCATTGACCAGAATATTGAACGTGCAGTGCAGTCAGAAATCTTTTTGAGTGAAAGTTACTGCGTAGAGACCTCCAGTCAGCCGCTACTTCCAGCTCCTCTGAAGACGCCTACAACTGGTGCAGACGGTGGAATTCAGTGGTGGAATGCTGTTTTTATCATGCTTCTAATTGGAATTGTTTTACCAGTGTTTTATTTGGTCTATTTTAAAATACAAGCTACTGATGAGATCCCTAATAGCTTGAACACAACTGTTGTCACCAATGGCTCAATGGCACTAAATGTAGTTCCAGGGCAAACCCACAAATTAGTGATTCCAGTGCCAGCCATCCCCTCTTCAGACAGCCAGTTCAGTCAAACCAACCAGGCAGGGAACTAGCTATTGTTGTTTCTAAAATCAGCCCATCTTTAGCGGTTGGGCTTGTGATGTGCATCAGCTGACATTAGCCGTATCTTAAGGTGCTGTGTTTTCTTTTCTGTGACATACGGACACGTTTCAGAAGCCACTGTTGTATTCTTGATACCAGCATGGGGAATAGCCTTGCCTACTCCAAGGCTGCGGGAGCCAAAACACCAGTGCCCTCAGCCTCCTACATTCAGAGAGCTGTGGCAAGAGAGACATTTACATGTGACAGCTACCATTTCTTGAAGGCATTTAGTGGTTTGGCCATGACTGTCTTCACAGTAGCACTGTGTGGGCCCCCAAGTTGGACGTGCTTGCAGGGGGAGGAATGGCCTCGTCCAGTGGACCTGCAATATGGAAGCCCCTGGGGTTGGCTTTGGTCGCCTGGCTGCTTGCAGTGCCCCTCACCTGCTATGAGGGGTGTTTGGCTCTGACAAATGGTGTTCTCTGTCTCTCTGGCAAAGGTGCTGTGCAATAGTGGTGGAATGTCACTCTGTTTTAGAGAGTGTGCCGGATTATAATTCTTATAAGCCCTACTTCCTGTTTGCCTCACCAGTTAGCCTTTTTGAGACAGTGTCACATCTAGAATCAAAAATCCCTAAATCCAAATTGTTATGGTATTGAGTAGCAGCAGTTTTGTTCCTTGTACTTTTAGAGCTACTTAGTTTGACACACAGGCATGTTTTAAGCTGCTCCGTGGTACACCTCCTGGCCAGGACCTTTGGGGGCCATGGCCCAGTTTCACTTGAGGTGCATCCCCACAGCAATCGCTAACTGGATTTTCTAAGTCAGCGTTCGTGGAAGGAGCTCTTGCTGGCCAGTGTCTGGAGCCGAGTAGGTGTAGAGAAGGATGAGTGTCTATCACCAGGGTCCCAACATGTGACACTTCTAAGGTCTTAAGGCCAAACAGTCACCAGTCCAGTGTTGCCTAGAGCAGCAGCCCTTGTGTGTGCCTGGAAGAGTAGTGTAGGGAGAATGGGTGTGCTTCCTGCTGTTTCCCTGACTCCATTCTTAGGAATTCTAGAGCCATCACACAAGAATGTGGCTCAGTCATTTTTCTTTGGGTAAATAACACTTTATATACAATGTAGCTCATAATGTTAAAAGTCCAGACACGTAGTGGAGGGCCTACAGGTGACCTTTGCTGTGAAAGGCTATAGAAAGAGGGGCCTGAAACCCATCAGCCTGTGATTTGCCTGTCTCCTCCTGTGACAAGGCAACAGTGGTGCTAAGTGCAGAGGCTTGAGGGGAGCATGGGTTGGCCTCTGAGGCGCTGCGGGTGGAGCAGGAGTAGATGGGGTGAGGGTGAGAGGCTGCTTTGGCAGGAGCCCATCTTGATCCCATGGAGGAGTGGAAATAGGCTGAGGTGGCTGGTGGTTCAGCGTCCGAGAGGTCTATCTCTAGGGAGGAAAACACACTACAAGTGCTAAGCTTTAGGCATGGTTTATGGCATTTGATACATTAGGGCTAGAGATAGATTGAAAAGATCTCATCATGTAAGAGGATAGGAGTGTGGCAGAAGAGTACTTGAGATGCATCCAATTTTTTTCCCAGTTTCTTTCTTTTAGTTGTGTGAAAAAATATTTGCCCTGGGGTCAATTAGCAAATTTAAATTATCTTCAAAGTTAAATGTTTTATTCAAAACCAAAATGGTCTTCAGGATAAAATAAACTTGTGAACCTTTGCTACAGGAAATGTTTTGATCATGTGAATGCTTCTCCAGTCAAATGTTTGTGCTTACTGTGCCCCTAAAGGCCACAGGTTTCTCTAACATTTGTCACCATTAACTTCACCAGGCAGGGCTCAGAGTCCCATGGAAAAATGACTTTTGCCAGGTGAAGAATGAATATCTGTATACTTTTTTCAAATGGAATAAAGTAATTTCTTCTGTGAAGGAAAATTGATTCTTTTTAATTTGGAGGTTGGTAATTGAGAATTAAAAGATATGGGACAATGTTAGAGAAGATGGAGGTGTCAGGTGTCTGTGTCCCAGAGGTGAGGCCCGCTCAGGGCTCGTGCCCAAGGTTACTCCAACAGGTGAACAGAAAGTGGTAACCAGCACAATCTTGCTGATTGGTCTGCATAACATGCTTTAAAATTGCTGTATTAGGTATACATAAGACATACTGTGAAGCTCATTTTCTACATATTTGACTACATTTTTTTTTTGTTTTTTGGTGAGGAAGGTTGGCCCTGAGCTAACATCTGCTCCCAATCTTCCTCTTTTTTCGCTTGAGGAAGATTGTCCCTGAGCTAACATCTGTGCCAATCTTCATCTATTTTTTGTATGTGGGACACTGCCCCAGCATGGCTTGATGAGCAGTGTATAGGTCTGTGCCAGGGATCCGAACCCATGAACCCCAGGCCACTGAAGCAGAGCATGTGAACTTAACCACTATGCCACTGGGCTGGCCCTTTGACTACATTTTCAATGTCTTTTGGGAGTTAATATTGTAAAGAAATAATTAGATTTGTTAGGCTTTAGTCCTTTTGGTTGAACTATAGTGCTTAATGTTGTGGAAGCCTAGGGAATCTCTGTTGTCAGGCAGATGATGCTCCTGTTTTACTCTGGGGAGAGAAGACTGCAGGGACTAAGCAGAGACCCAGAGCAGGACTGCCCAGTTGAGGCCACAAAACAGCCTCCGCACTGCCCCCAGCCCCCCGCCAGGAAGGTAGTTCTTTATACTGCCTCTGCGTTAATTGTGAAGACTGCCTGGGGTTGAAAGAACATGATATGGGCCCTGAAATGATGGCTTATAGAGGGGATTTTAACATTTTTCTTTTTTTTTCCAGTTTTATTGAGAAATAATTGACATACAACACTGTATAAATGTAAGTTGTATGCATGATGATTTGACTTGTATACGTTGTGAAATGATTACCACAGTAAGTTTAGATAATGTCCATCATTCCATATAGATACAAAAAAAAAGAAAAAGAAAACGTTTTTTCCTTGTGATGAGAACTCTTAGATTTACTCTCTTAACAACTTTCATATATACTATACAGCAGTGTTAACTATAGTCATTATGTTGTACATTATGTCCCTAGTACTTATTCATCTTATAACTAGAAGTTTCTATCTTTTGACTACCTTCTTCCAATTCCCCCTCCCCCCACTCCTTTCCTCTGGTAACCATAAATTTGATCTTTCTATGAGTTTTCTTTTTTCTTTTTTTTTAGATTCCACATATAAGTGCGATCATACAGTATTTGTCTTTCTCTGAATGACTTATTTTACTTACCATAATGCCCTCAAAGTCCATCCATGTTTTCCCAAATGACAGAATTTCCTTCTTTTTTATGGCTGAATAATATTCCATTGTGTGTGTAATATGTGTGTGTGTTTATGGTTGTGTGCATATATCTGTATATCACAACTTCTTATCCATTCGTTTGTCGATGAACACTTAGGTTATTTCCATGTGTTGGCTATTGTAAAGAATGCTGCTGTGAACGTGGGGGTGCAGATATCTCTTCAACGTAGTGTTTTTGTTTCCTTTGGATATATTCTTAGAAGTAGAATTGCTGGATCATATGGTAGTTCTATTTTTAATTTTTTGAGGAAACTCCATATTGTTTTCCATAGTGGTTGTACCAATTTACAGGCATACCTTGTAGACACTGCGGGTATGGTTCCAGACCACTGCAATAAAGCGACTATTGCAGTAAAGCAAGTTACACGAATTTTTTGGTTTCCCGGTGCATATAAAAGTTATGTTTATATTATACTGTAGTCTATTAAGTGTACAATAGGATTATGTCTTAAAAAACAATGTACATATCTTAATTAAAAAATACTTTATTGCTAAAAAACGCTAACCAGCATCTGAGCCTTCAACAAGTCATAATCTTTTTGCTGGTGGAGAGTCTTGACTTGATGTTGATGGCTGGTGACTGATCACAGTGGTGGTTGCTGAAGGTTGGGGTGGCAATTTCTTAAAATAAGACAGTGAAGTTTGCCCCATCAATTGACTCTACTTTTCAGGAACAATTTCTCTTAGCATGTGATGCTGTTTGATAGCATTTTACCCACAGTAGAAATTCTTTCAAAATTGGAGTGAATCGTCTCAAACCCTGCTGCTGCTTTATCAACTAAGTTTATGGAATATTTTAAATCCTTTGTTGTTATTTCAACAGTCTTCACAGCATCTTCATCAGGAGTAGGTTCCATCTCAAGAAACCACTTTCTTTGCTCATCCATAAGAAGCAATTCCTCATGTGTTAAAGTTTTATCATGAGATAGCAGCAATTCAGTCACATCTTTAGGCTCCACTTTTAATTCTAGTTTTCTTACTATTTCTATACATATGCAGTTACTTCCTCCACTGAAGTCTTGAACCCCTTAGAGTCATCCAAGAGGGTTGGAATCAGTTACGATAGTAACATTAAAGATCACTGATCACAGGACACCATAACAAATATAAAAATAATGCAAAAGTTTGAAATATTGTGAGAATTACCAAAATGTGACACAGAGACACAAAGTAAGCAAATGCGGTTGAAAAAATGCTTCCAATAGATTTGCTTGACCAGGGTTTCCACAAACCTTCAGTTTGTAAAAAATGCAGTATCTGTGAAGCACAGTAAAGCAAAGTGCGATATAATGAGGTATGCCTGTACAATCCCACCAATGGTACACAAGGCTGCACTCTTCTCCACATCATCACCAGCATTTGGTACCTCTTGTCTTTTTGATGATTGCCATTCTCACAAATGTGAGGGGATATCTC
Source organism: Diceros bicornis minor (assembly GCF_020826845.1). NCBI lineage: Eukaryota > Metazoa > Chordata > Mammalia > Perissodactyla > Rhinocerotidae > Diceros > Diceros bicornis. Next base: position 81,644,991 of record NC_080744.1, read on the forward strand.
ATTGTGGTTTTGATTTGCATTTCCCTAATGATTAGTTATGGTCAGCACCTTTTCATGTACCTGTTGGCCTTTCATATAACTTCTCTAGAAAAATATCTGTTCAGGTCCTTTACCCATTTTATAATTGGATTACTATATATATATATATTTTTGCTATTAAGCTGTATGATTTCTTATATATTTTGGATATTAACCCCTTATCAGATATATGGTTTGCAAATATTTTTTCCCATTCCATAGGTTGTCTTTTCATTTTGTTGATTGTTTCTTTTGCTGTGCAGAAGCTTTAGTTTGATGTAGTCCCACTTGCTTGTTTTTTATTTTATCTTTGTGCTTTAGGTGTCATATCCAAAAAAATCATCACCCAGACCAGTGTCAAGGAGCTTACCGTCATATGTTTTCTTCCAGTTTTATGGTTTTTAGTCTTACATTCAAGTCTTTAATCCATTTTGAGTTAATTTTTGTGAGTGGTGTAAGATAAGGGTCTACTTTCATTCTTTTACACAAAAATATCTAATTTTCGCATCACCATTTATTGAAGAGACTCTCTTTTCCCCATTGAGTATTCTCAGCTCCCTTGTCAAATATTACTTGACCATATATGTGTGGGCTTATTCTAGGCTCTTGATTCTGTGGCATTGGTGTGTGTCTGTTTCAATGCAATTACTACACTGTTTTGATTACCATAGCTTTATAATATAGATTGAAATCAGGAAGTGCGATGCCTCCCACTCTGTGCTTCTTTCTCAGGATTGCTTTGGCTATTCAGAGTCTTTTGTGCTTCCATATGAATTGTAGGATTGTTTTTTCTACTTCTGTAAAAAATGCCATTGGAATCTTGATACAGATAGCATTGAATCTATAGGTGGCTTTCAGTAATATGGACATTTTAACAATGTTATAATAATGTTCCAATCCATGAACATGGGATACCTTTCCATTTATTTGTATCTTCTTCAATTTCTTTCATCAATGTCTTGTTGTTTTCAATGTAGAGATCTTTCCCGTCCTTGGTTAAATTTATTTCTAAATATGTTACTGTTTTTGTGGCTATTGTCAATGGGAGGGATTATTTTCTTTATTTCTTTTTCAGATAATTTGTTATTAATGTATAGAAACACTATTGATGTGTGTTAATTTTGTATCCTGGAACTTTACTGAATTCATTAATTAGATCTAACAGTTTTTTGGTGAAGTCTTGAGGATTTTGTATATATAAAATCATGTTATCTGCAAATAAGGATAATAGAGACAATTTTACTTCTTCTTTACCAATTCTTTCCTGTGTTTTTTAACTTTTAAACTAGAGTTATAAGTGAATTCCACACCACCATTACCATATTATAGAATCTAACTTTGACTATGTATTTATCATTACCAATGAGTTTTAGGCTACCTTCTTATGTTTTTATGCTGTTAATTAGCATCCTTTTACTTCCACTCAAAGAATTCCCTTTAGCATTTCTTGTAAGACAGGTCTAGTAGGGATGAACTCCCTCAGCTTTTGTTTTTTCAGGAAAGTCTTTATTTCTCCTTCATTTCTGAAGGACATCTTTGCTGGGTATAGAATTCTTGGCTGATAGTTTTTCTGTTTCAATATTTTGACTATATCGTCTCTGACCTGAAAAGTTTCTGTTGAGAAATCTGCTGATAGTCTTATGTAGGTTCCCTTGTATGTAACTTCTCTCTTTTCTCTTGCTGCTTTCAAAATTCTTTTTTTATCTTTGACTTTTGACAATTTAATTATAATGTGTCTTGTGTAGCCCTATTCAGATTCAACCTGTTTGGGGTCCTTTCAGCCTCTTGGATCTGGAAATCCATTTCTCTCCCCAGGTTTAGGAAGTTTTCAGCCACTATTGCTTTAAATATACTTTCTTTCCCTTTCTCTTTCTCTTCTCCTTCTGGAATTCCCATAATGCTGATACTGTTTCTTTTGAGTATGTCCCATTAAGTCCTAAAGGCTTTCTTCATTTTCTTCATTCTTTTTTCTTTTTTCCCCTTTGACTGGATAATTTTAAATGTCCTGTCTTCTAGGTCATTGATTCTTTCTTCTACATGATCAAGTCTGTTTTTGAAGTTCTCTCTTGAATTCTTCAGTTCAGTTATGGTATTTTTCAGCTCTAGGATTTCTATTTATCTTTTTTTTATGATTTCTGTTTCTTTGTTGAACTTCTTGTTTTGTTCATTGTTTTCCTAATTTCATGTAGTCCTCTGTGTGTTCTTATAGTTCACTAAACTTCTTGAAGAGGATTATGCTAAATTCTTTGACAGTTCATAGATCTCCATCTTTTTAGGGTCAGTTATTGGAGCTTTATTAGTTTCCTTGGGTGGTGTAATCTTTACCTGATTTTTTGTGATCCTTTATTCCTTACATTGGTATCTGCACATTTGAGTTAGTGGTCTCCTTCTCCAAACTTTACAGGTTCACTTTGGCAGAAACAATTCTTCATCAGTCAGCTTGGTTTGCTGGTAATGTCCTTGGGCAGGTGGGGCTTGCTATCAGGGTCTATTTTTGGGCGAGGCCACTGCCTGAGCTCTGAGGTTGGGCAGAGGGAGGGGTTGCTGCTGGCTGATTGGATAGGAATGCTGGCTTGGTTCCCTGCCCAAGCAAGGCTGTAGGATGGGCTCCACAGTTTCCTGGGTTCTCTGGTCAGGCTTACTGGACATTCGAAACTGAGAGCTACACTCAGCAGTGGATGGGGCTATGAATTAGTTCCTCTGCCTGCGTGGAGCAGGGGAACCCTCCAAGCCTAAAAACACTCTTTGTTTGTGGTCTTGACTCAAGCCGACCTGTTCTACAAGTTCCGTGGCTGAACAGTGCCACTGACTTTGCTCTGTGGATGATCAGCTCTGCCTGCTGTACTCTCTGCTTGAGCGTTGCTGGGCTGTATAGCTTCCAGGTGTTCTGCCCAGCCTTTCTGGTCAGGCACTGCTGGGAGCTACACTCAGCAGTGGACCAAGCTATGACTCAGCTCCGCTGCTTGGGCAGGGGCAGACCAGGCTCCAGGGCCGACAAGGCTCTTCATTTAAGGACCCGAGTCAAGCAGAGCTGCCCTCCACTGAGTTCCCTGGTCAGATTGCGCCACTGTCTTGGCTCTGCACATGCACAAAGCTGCTGATTGGGACTACTATTTGGGCATTGCAGGTAGCATTTGGTCTGCCAAGATCCAAATGCTGGTTGTTGCAGGCCTCTCCCCCTTTCTCTGTCACAGTCAGATTCCCAGTGGTCAAGCCCTGCAGATTCCCCCACAATCCCTGTGGGGCGAGACCAGAGTGGGGGCTTCCAAGGAGCAACTCACAACGTGGGGAGCTGGATGTCCACCCTGGGCTCTCTTTTCCCACTGGAGGAACAGTTGGTTCAGGGGAGACCTCTTGGCGTGGTGCTGCCCTGGCCTAGGGGAGGGGCAAAGCAGTCAGTGTATAGCCACTCCTCTTATCCTCCTAATGCAGTCTGTCTTGGTCTCTGTTGTGCTTCAGCCTCATCCCACGTTCTAGGATTTTCTTTTTTTTTTTTCTGAGGAAGATTAGCCCTGAGCTAACATCTGTGCCAGTCTTCTCTACTTTGTATGTGTATTTACCAAATAGTCCTTATTCACTTTTAATTGCACTCTGAAGCCTTTAGGAGAAAGAATGAATTTCAGTTTTTAATAGACAAAAGCTATATATCCAGGGATATTAAAAGACACAGATGAGGGGAAAGACATCAGATACACATTGTCCATTATTACCTCAGGAAAGAGAAAAAAGGAAGAAAAATCTCAGAGTTATTGTCTAAAACATTGCCCAGCACAGAGGAGCTTCATCCAGACTTCTAGGCACAGGCTCCTTGTGCAAGCCTGGTCTGAGGTGTTTTGGAGGCTTAGGCATCACCTGGTCCAGAGAACAAATAATCAGTATTGGTGGCAGTTTTTAAGAGAGCAGATTAAGGGGCAGATTTCTGTATAAGGTGATGGTGTTGGAATTTCGGTTTCCCAGTCCGTTGGCTTTGTTGAAATGCTGTAGCAGTTTACATAAAGTGCCGTCAGCATGAAGCTTTTCTCAGAAGGGTTTGCTTCTTGCTTGTAGCTACCATAAGGTGGCGATGCCGGTCTGTTCCCTGGGGTTTTTTCTCCAGCTACAACCTTTGCTTTGATGTCAGTTTTTTAATGAAGAGCAGTGAGAAACTTCCTCACTTCCCTCTGGCCTGTTTTCCACCATTTCTTGGAAACTTCCTCCTGACACAAGCCAGGAGCTCCTTGATTGTGGAAATATTTGGCTTAAAGAGTTACAACCATTTGTGTGTAAGATAGAGTTTAAAAATATTCGCTCTCCCTAGCAGGAGCATCAGGGTATCTGTCCCTGTGGTTTGGCAGGTCCCCCGCCCATGCCTGATGCCCTAGAGAGAATGTCAGAGAAAGCAGTGGAATGACCTCCCAATGGACTAATTCATCCATTTATTCAAGCGACATATACAGAGCACCGCCTCTGTGCCGGGTGCTGCCTGGGGTGGCCCTCAGAGGTGAGGAAGGTGTGGCCTGGAAGATGTTACCTGTGAAATAGTCAAGGCTCTGTGCAGGGCCTGGGCTGCAGTGGATGGAGTGTGGAGGGGAGAGGTGGGAGAAGACATGCCTAGTCATTGAATTGAGAGTAGCCACTTGGTTTGCAGGGGCAGGAGGCTGAGCTCAGCTGTAGGAAGGACCCAAAGAGATGTGAAGATTTCTCTTTGGAAAAAGACTGGGATGCAGCCCTAAGAGTAAAAACAATCATCGTCTAATCCATGGCACTTATTAGGTGCCAGAAAATGCTCTAAGAGCTTTACACATGAAATCATTTCTTCCTCACAATATCCTGAGGTTGGAACTTACTATTCCTGTTTTACAGATGGAAAAACAAAGCTAAGATCACATAGCTAGTAAATGGGAGTGCTGGGAGTCTAGCCCAGGCTGACTGGCTCAGGAGCCCATGCTCTTAATCCCTTTGCTTGGGGCCTTGCTGCTCTTCTACCTGTATGCCTGTCCACCGTGGGCCTCCGGAAGGGCACGGATGGCATGACCCAGGTTCACAGAACATGATGGCTGCTTGGGCCATGACTGCACTGGGCTTGTGGCTTCCCAAGGCAGGGTTTCAGGAGGGGGCAGCAGAGAAAGAAGAATAAAGAAAATTTCTACTGGTCCACATGGGGCACTGGCTGTGCAGTGATAAGAAAAGTCAGGCCCACTGCCTGAACCCTAAGGAGAACTGTAGAATCAGCATTTACCTGCCTATTTTCCTAGTGGTGCCCCTGAGCCAGCGAGCCAGGCTCCTTGACTGAGAAATAAACCCCATTTGCGTCAGTAAAGTAGCCTCCCTTAGCAATTTCCCTGCCAGTGCCTAATGCCTTGGGACAGGGTTCCTCCAAGCTTATTTCCAGAGAGGAGGGACAACTGGCTTCACCAGGCTGAGCAGGGGCACCGGAGAATGGAGATAGCATCCATTTTTGCCTGTTCTCCAGGAGCCACCTGGGTACAGTGCAGCTGCTGAGGAGAGGTGGGACCAGCCTCTCTGCCCTCCTGCACAGCCACCGAGGCCCCACAGCCCTGGGAAGGACCAGCATAGTGGCAATGTGCAGTTCCAACCTATGACCTAAGCTCTCTTCTGTCCCTGCTCAAAACTGTGCAGGGGCCCTGAGGGACTGGTACAGCAGTGCTATGAGGGGGTGGGGTCCTTACACACCCCAGGGTAGACTTTCCCAGATCTTCAGAAAACATTATGTTATTTTAATTTCCATTCACTACCCTGAATAAGGAACATGTACTACCATTCATTCGTTCATTCACAAATCTTTCAAAGCACCAAATATATGCCAAGAGGCTATGTGATAACAAGACATGGCCCCTGCCCTCAAGGTACTTTTAATCTAGTGGGAAAGATAAAACCTGTGTAAGAGTGGTGATATGGTAGATCATGCTGGGCCCCATGAGAGGAAAATGGATAAGATGACACAGGGTTGATAAAAGAAGAAAGGTTTTCTAGGAGAGGTGGCATTTCCTTAGTTGACACCTGAAAGGAGGGTGGGAGTCAGTAATGTGGTAATAGATGGCTCTCCAGAGTGCTCTCCAGTGTGAACAAAGGCCTGGAGGCTGGAAACCATGGGGATCATGTGAACAGGGAACTATGAGTAGCCTAGTGGCCTGGATTGAAGGAAGTGGAAGTGGAATTGTGGGAAAATGCTGCAGTAATGGTTTGGGGCCAGGTTATAGACAACCCTGAATTCTATGTGTAAGTGATTTGGACATTATTTAATGGGCAATGGGAAGCTATTGAAAGTCTTCGAGCAGTACAGAGTTGATGAGCGCTGACTTTAAGAATAGTAATCTCACAGTTTTGGAGGGGAGAGGCCTTAAAGAAGTGAGGTAGGTCAGAATTAACAATTTGATTATGAGGAGCTTATGTGTGGTTTTCTTCATAATTCTTCCAATCGGACTTCATTAAGCTTCTTGGATCTGTAGGTTTATGTGGTTTCATCTAATTTGGGAAAATTTGAACCATTATTTTCTTCAAATTGTTTTTCTGATCATTTCCATCCTATTATGCATATATTAGGCCATTTGATGTTGTCCCACAGCTCACTGATGTTCATTCATTTTTCATTGTCTTCCTCTCTGTTTAATCTTGGACAGTTTCTATGGCCATTTCCTCTTCAGTGTCTAATTGGCTATTAATCCCATTTAGTGCATCTTTCATTACAGGTATTTTTCTTCTCTAGAAGTTCTATTTGGGTCTTTTTTTATCTTCTATTTCTTTCATCTTTGTCCTCATATATTTTCAGACACGTGGAGCATATTTATAATAGCTGTTTTAACGTCCTTATCTGATAATTCTATCATTTGTGTCACTCTGGGTCTGTTTCTATTTGTAGATTTTTTTTTCTGGTTGTGGATTATACTGTTTTTCTGCATGCCAGGTAATTTTTGGTTGGATGCTAGACATAGTGAATTTTATGTTGTTATGTGCTAGATTTTGTTGTCTCCCTTTAAATATTTTTGGGCTTTGTTTGGAACTTGGAATCAGTTTGATCCTTTTGAGGCTTTTTTAAAACTCTGTTACGGCAGGTCCAGAGCAGCCTGTAGTCTAGGGCTAATGCAGCCCCACTGTTATGGTGATATACTTCTGAAGCTTCTGCTCAATGCTGTGTGTGTTAGGAAGTCTCCCTGCTCTGGCTGGTGGGAGCACAGATTATTCCTGGCCCTGAGTGAGCTCTGGGAATGGTTCCACCTACTTTTCTTTATTCTTTCTTTTCCTAGCCTCTGTGATTTCCTCACATGCATGTGCAGATCAGTACTCAGCCAGAGACTTGGGGGATCTCTGTCTAACTCCTCCTTTCCCCATACTCTGTCCCCACAAATTCTAGGTGCCTTGGATGCCTTGAATTCCAAATTCCGTCTGCTCAACTCAGCAAGACTGCTGGGCTGTGCTGAGTGGTCTGTGCTGTGTTCTGGAAACTCTCCGGGCACTGAGCTGGGACACTCATCAGTTTTACTTCTCTATTCTCAGGAATCACTCTCCTGCACTGCCTGTTGTCCAGTGTCTCATACCTTTTGTCCAATTCTTTGTTTGAGAGGATAGAATAGAATACATCTGACCTCTGTTACTCCCTCATGGCCAGAAGCTGAAGTTCATAGGCCAGAGTTAGGGGAGGGGCAGTCAAAATGGTGGCACAAGGGGCAAGACTGGTTTCAGAGGCAGATCCAGGGGAGCAGGACTGTTGATAGACCCTGAATTTGTGAACCTGGACTAGATCGTGGGAGAGGAAATAAGAAGGGGCACATTTTCTTGGAGAGGCTTGGGAATGAATCCACTAAATTCCATGCACTGCAAGACAGCTGTACTGGAAGCCTGTAGTTGATATAGTTCAACAAACATTGCATTCCCATATTTGTCAAGTGTTAGGCTCCCTGGTTGTGTGTTGTCTCAACTGAGTAGTTGGGAAGGAAGGACAGCCCATTTTCCAGTAGTCCAGGCAGTGGCGGTGTTATCTTTGTTCCTCATTGCCACTTTGAGATCATTGTTCCACTCTCCTCCCTAAATCTTTCCTCTTTAAAGCACATGTCATCAGAATATAGTACCTGCTACCCTTCCTTATTGCATCGTCTACAGATCTTCTGGTCTCTCCCTCCCATCCACTGAAGACTTTAGTATCTGTTCTCATTCTTGGTATCCATATAGATCAGTGCCTCTCCATCTTTTTTAGGTTGTATCACATATAGAAAATAATAAAATATGTACAGCACCCTGAATGAAACTGGAGGGGATTTGATGATCTTTATATCAGCCCTAGTGTTGTAGATAGACAAAGGGGGCAGTAGCTGGAGAGTTTTGTTCTGTCGTGTTTTTGAAATAGGTGACCAAAATGCATACTTTTATGCTGATGGGAAAGATCTAGAAGAGAGGGAGAAATTGATGCTACCAGAGAGAGGGGATAGTTGCAGGAGTGACGACCTTGAGAAGGAAAGAGGTGGTGACTTCAATATACAGCATGGAGGACTTGGCCTTAGATAAGAGCACAGACAGTCCATAGCTCCTGGAGGGAAGGCAGAGCATGTGGGTACAGGTGCAGGCAGATTTCCTGGACTTCATATTGGGAAGACTAGATAGGTCTCATTTGACTGCATCTATTTTATCAGTGGAAAATGTGAGAGGAAATAATCAGCTGGGAATAAGAGGAAGTGGTCTTGCAGGTTTGAATAGAGAGGAGAAAGAGTAAAATAGTGATGTCGGAAAGTGAGGAAGTCTGTATACTAGGGAATTATAGTTGCATTTCTGGGCAGTGTTAAGAACCTTTTAAAATTTGTGGTCATGGTAGAATAAAAAATGAAAGTCCAGAATCAGACCCAAATACATATGGAAACTTAGTATATGACAAAGGTGGCATCTCAAATCAATGGGATAAAGATGAACTTTTTAATACAGGCATACCTCAGAGATATTGTGGGTTGTTCCAGACCACCACAATAAAGTGAATATCGGAATAAAGTGAGTCACACGAATCTTTTGGTTTCCCAGTGCATATAAAAGTTATCTTTACACTATACTGTAGTCTTTTAAGTGAGCAGTAGCATTCTGGCTAAAAAACAATGTACATCCTTAACTAAAAAATACTTGATTGCTGAAAAATGCTAACCATTATCTGAGTCTTTGATGAGTTGTAATCTTTTTGCTGGTGAAGGGTCATGTACAAAATGCAGTATCTGTGAAGCACAATAAAGTGAAGTGCAATGAAAAGAGGTATGCCTGTAAATGGTACTGGGATAACTGAATAGCCATTTGGAAAAATATAAAATTAGATCCATACCTAAGATTAAATTCCAAATGGATTAGGGTATAAATGTAAAAGATGAAACCATACTAGTACTAGAAGAAAATGTGAGTGTATACCTCTCTAACCTTAGTGTAGGGAAAGGATTCTAAATTTAACTCAAAATCCACAGTCAATAAAAAAAGTTATAAATTTGACTACATAAAAATAATAAAATTTTGTGTGACAAAAGTACCACAAAGTCAAGTCAAATGAAAAACTGGGAGAAAATACTCAGAGCATATATAACAAAGGGCTAATATCCATAAAATAAACAGAACTCTTAAATTGAGGGATAGAGACCAAAAACCCAATAGATGAATGGGAAAAAGACATGATCAGACAATTCACACACACGAGAGAGATTAAAATGGCCCTCAAACATGAAAAAAATGTTCAAATTTACTCATAATAGAGAAAGGCAAATTTAAACATTGAGATATAATCACCCAACTATCAGACGGGTAAAAATAAAAAATATGACAACATTCTGTTGGTGAGGTTGTGGGGAAACAGGCATTCTCATACATTGCTGGAGGAAATGCAAATTGGTGCAACTCCTCTGGAGGCAAATTTGGCAATACTTAACAAAATTACACATGAACTTACTCAGCAGTCCCACTTCTAGGACTCTACCCCTGAAGACAAATCTTTAACAATATGAAAATACATATGCATAAGGTTATTCAATGATACTTGCAAAATATTGGAAACAACTTAAATGCCTATTCACAGTTGAGTAAACTGTGGTACATGCATGCCATGGAGTACTACGCAGCTATAAAAATGATGAAGATTTCTATGAACTGATTGCTCTGTGGAGTGATTTCCAATTACACTGTTTTTTATAGTAGGTTTTTGTTGTTGTTTTGTTTTTTTTCCTGAAGAAGATTCGCCCTGAGCTAACATCTGTGCCAATCTTCCTCTATTTTTTAGTATGTGGGCCACTGGCATAGGACGGCCACTCGGAGAGCAGTGTAGGTCCACGCCTGGGAACTTGAACCTGGGCAGCCAAAGCAGAGTGCGCTGAACTTAACCGCTAGGCCACCGGGGCTGGCTTTACTGTTCTTTATTTTGTTTTGTTTCCCAGATTTTGATGAAATCAAATTCATCAAATTTTTCATTATGGTTTGTGCTTTGGCAGTTCCTCACTCTAGGTCAGAAAGATGTTCTCCTATATTTTCTTCTACAATGCCATCGTTTTATTTTAACTTTTAGGTATTTAATCCATTTGGAGGCTACCTTCTTGTGTCACGTTAGGTAGGAATCCAGTTTTATTTTTCTTTATGTAGTACACTAATTTTACCAACACTATTTACTAAACTGTTTGTTGTCTCCCTAATGATTTTGGAATTAACTTTGTTGTACATTAAATTTCCACATGGGTATTTCTATGAGCACTCAATTCTGTTCTGTTTGCTTATTAGTCGTTTTTTTCCACCAGTTATCACCTGGCTTTTACTTTTGTGGCTTGGCAATACGTCTTAATATCTTGTAGGGCATTTCTACCCCACCCCCTTTAATATTCTAACTAATCGTGGACTTTTTTTTTTAATTGAGATATAATTGACATATAACATTGTGTAAGTTTCAGGTATACAATGTGTTGATTTGATACATTTATATATTGCAGTATGATTACCACCATAGCATTAGCTAACACCTCATCATGTCACATAGTTGTCAATTCTTTTTTGTGTTAAGAACATTTAAGATCTAGTCTCATAGCAACATTTAAGATCTAGTCTCATAGCAACATTGAAGTGTATAATACAATATTGTTAATATAATTAAAATGCTGTGCATTACATCTTTGGAACTTATTCTTCTTACTGCAAGTATGTGCCCTTTGACCAACATCTTCCCACTTCCCCCACTCCCCAACCCCTGGTAACCACCATTCTACTCTCTGTTGTACAAGTTTGGCTTTTTAAGATTCCACATATAAATGATATCATACAGTATTTGTCTTTCTCTGACTTATTTCACTTAGCATGATATGCTCAAGGCCCATCCATGTTGTCCCAAATGATAGGATTTTTCTCTTTCTCATGGCTGAATAATATTCTATTGTATATATATATTACGTCTTCTTTATCCATTCATCCATTGAAAAGACACTTAGGTTGTAACTTTATCTTGGCTATTGTAAATAATGCTGCAATAAACATGAGAGTACAGATATCTTTTTGATATCCTGTTTTCATTCCTTTTGGATATATACCCACAAGTGGGATTGCTGGATCATATGGTAGTTCTATTTTCAATTTTTTGTGGCAAGTCCATACTGTTTTCCATGGTGGCTGAAGCAATTTACATTCCCACCAACAGTGCCTAAGGGTTCCCTTTTCTCCACACCCTTGCCAACACTTGTCTTCTCTTGTTTTGTTTGTTTATTTGCTTTTGTGAGGAAGACTGGCTCTGAGCTAACATCCATTGCCAATCCTTCTCTTTTTGCTGAGGAAGATCAGTCTGAGCTAATATCTGTGCCTGGCTTCCTCTATTTTGTATGTGGGATGCTGCCACAGCATGGCTTGATGAGCAGTGCATAGGTCTGTGCCTGGAATCTGAATCTGCGAACCCTGGGCCACCAAAGCGGAGCCCGTGAACTTAACCACTACACCACCGGGCCAGCCCCATCTCTTTGTTTTTTTAATGGTAGCCATTCTAACAGGTGTGAGCTGATATCTCATTGTGGTTTTGATTTTCATTTCCCTAATGAATAGCGATGTTGAGCATCTTTTCATGTACCTGTTGGCCATCTGAATGTCTTCTTTGGAAAAATGTCTATTTCAGATCCTCTGCCAATGTTTGTTTTTTTGCTATTGAGTTGTATGAGTTCTTATGTATTTTGGATATTAACTTCTTATCAGATATGTGGTTTGCAAATATTTTCTCCCATTTAGTAGGTTGCCTTTTCATTTTGTTCATTGTTTCCTTTGCTGTGCAGAAGCTTTTTAGTTTGATGAGGTCTCACTCACTGATTTTTGCTTTTGTTGCTTGTGTTTTTGGTGTCATATCCAAAAAATCATTGCCAACACGAATGTCAAGGAGCTTTTCTTCTAATTTTTCTTCTTGGAGTTTTATGTTTCAGGTCTTATGTTTAAGTCTGTAATCCATTTCAAGTTAATTTTTGTGAGTAGTATAAGACAAGGGTCCAGTTTCATTCTTCTGCATGTGGTTATACAGTTTTCCCAGCACCATTTATTGAAGAGACTATCCTTTCCCAATTGAGTATTCTTGGTTCTTTTGTTAATATTAGTTGACGGTACATGCAAGAGTTTATTTCTGGGCTCTTGATTCTGTTCCATTGGTCTGTCTATTTTCATGCCAGTATCATACCATTTTGATTACTATAGCTTTGTAGTATAGTTTGAAATCCAGAAGTGTGATGCCTCCAGCTTTGTTCTTTCTCAGAATTGCTTTAACTGTTCAGGATCTTTGTGGCTCCACACAAGTTTTAGGATTGTTTTTTCTATTTCTGTGGAAAACACCATTGGAATTTTGATACAGATTGCATTGAATCTATAGATGGCTTTGGGTAGTATGGATATTTTAACAATATTAATTCTTTTGACCCATAAACACAAGTTATCTTTCCATTTATTTGTGTCTTCTTCAATTTCTTGCATCAACGTCTTGTAGTTTTCAGCATAAAAAACTTTCACCTCCTTTGTTAGATTTATTCATAAGTATTTTATTGTTTTAGATGCTAGTGTGAGTGGAATTGTTTTCCTTATTTCTTTTTCAGATATTTTGTCATTAGTGTATAGAAACACAACTGTTTTCTGTATGTTGATTTTGTATCCTGCAACTTTATTGAATTTGTTGATTAGTTCTAGTAGCTTTTGGTTGTTTCTTTAGGATTTTCTGTATATAAGATCATATCATCTGCAAGCAAAGACAATTTTAATTCTTCCATTCCTATTTAGATGCCTTTTATTGTCTTTTTCTTGCTTGATTGCTCTGGCTAGGATTTTCAGTACTATGTTGAATAGGAGTGGTGAGAGTGGGCACCTTTGTCTTGTTCTTGATCTTACAGAAAAAGCTTTCAACCTTTCACCATTGAGTATGATGTTGGCTGTGGGTTTGTCATGTATGGCCTTTATTGTGTTGAAGTATGTTCCTTCTGTACCCAATTTGTTTAGCATTTTTATCATAAAAGGATGTTGTATTTTGTCAAATACTTTTTCTGCCCCTGTTGAAATGATCATATTTTTATCATTCTATTAAAGTGGTCTATCACATTGGTTAATTTGTGTATATTGAACCACCTTACATCCCGGGGATAAATTCCACTTGATCATGGTGAATGATCCTTTTACTGTGCTATTGAATTTGGTTTGCAAATATTTTGTTGAGAATTTTTGCATCTATATTCATCAGGGATATTTGTCTGTAATTTTCTTTTCTTGTAGTATCCTTATCTGGCTTTGTTATCAGGGAAATGCTGGCCTCGTAAAATGAGTTTGGGAGTGTTCCCTCTTCAGTTTTTTTAAACAGTTTAAGAAGGACTGTTGTTAATTCTTTAAATGTTTGGTAGAATTCACCGGTGAAACCAGCTGGTCCTGGGTTTTTCTGTGTTGGGAGGTTTTGGATTCCTGATTTGATCTCCTTACTCAATATTGGTCTGCTCAGATTTTCTATTTCTTCATGATTTAGTCTTGATAGGTTTATGTTTGTAGGAATTTATCCATTTTTTTCTAGGTTATACAGTTTGTTGGCATATAATTGTTCATAGCAGTCTCTCATGATCCTTTGTATTTCTGTGGTATCAGTTGCAATGTTGACTCTTTCATTTCTGATTTTATTTATTTGAGTCCTCTCTCTGTTTTTCTTAGTCATTGTAGCTAAAGGTTTGTCAATCTTGTTTATCTTTTCAAAAAACCAGCTCTTAGTTTCACTGATCTTTTCTATTGTTTTTCTGGTCTCTATTTCATTTATTTCTGCTCTAATCTTTTTATTTCCTTCTCTTTACTAAATTTGGGCTTATTTTGTTCTTTTTTTTCTAGTGCCTTGAGGTGTAAAGTGAGGTTAGTTGGGCTTTTCTTGTTTCTTGATGTAGGCATTTATCACTATAAACTTCCTTCTTAGAACTGCTTTTGCAGCAGTCCATATGTTTTGTTGTGTTGTGCTCTTATTTTCATTTGTTTCAAGATATTTCTTGATTTCCCTTTTGATGTCTTCTTTAAGCCATTGGTTGTTCAGGAGCATGTTGTTTAGTCTCCATGTATTTGTGTTTTTCCAGCTTTCCTACTGTTATTGATTTATGGTTTCATGCCACTGTGGTCAGAAAAGATACTTGGTATGATTTCAATCTTCTTAAATTTGCTAAGACTTTTTTTGTGACCTATCATGTGATATATCCTAGAGAATGTTCCATGTGCACTTGAGAAGAATGTGTATTCTGCTGCTGTTGGATGGAATGTTTTTGTATGTCTGTTAGGTCCATTTGGTCTAAAGTATAGTTCAAGTCCAACATTTCCTTGTTGATTTTCTGTCTGGATGATCTATCCATTGTTGACTGTGGGGTATTGAAGTCCTCTTCTATTATTATATTGTCATCTTTCCTCCCTTCAGATCTGCTGCTATTTGTTTATTATATTTGGGTGCTCTGATGTTGGGTGCATGTATGTTTATGATTGGTATATCTTCTTGATAAATTGACCCTCTTATTATTATGTAATGACCATCTCTGTCTCTTGTTACTGTTTTTGGCTTAAAGTCAATTTTGTCTGATATTAGTATAGCTACCCATGCCTTTTTGGTTTACACTTGCATGGAATATCTTTTGTTATTCTTTCACTTTGAATCTATGTGTGTCCTTAGAGCTGAGGTGAGTCTCTTGTAGCATATATTTGGGTCTTGGTTTTTCATCCATCCAGCCAGTCAATGCCTTTTGATTGGAGAATTCAGTCCATTAACATTTAGTGTAGTTACTGATAGATAAGGACTTATTAATGCCATCTTATAGTTTTCTGGCTGTTTGTAGTTCCATTTCTCTTTTCTTCCTTTCTTGTTGCCTTCCTTTGTAAATTGATTTTCTGTAGTGGTATACTTTGATTCCCTTCTCTTTATCTTTTGTGTATCTGTTGTAGAATTTTGCTTTGGGATTGCCATGTGGTTTACATAAAACATCTTATAGATATAACAGTGTGTTTTATGCTGATAACAATTTAATTTGATTGCATATAAAAACTCTATCCTTTTACATTTTTTATTTATTTATTTATTTTTGAGGAAGATTGGCCCTGAGCTAACATCTGTTGCCAATATTCCTCCTTTTTTCCTTTTTTCTCCCCAAAGCCCAGTAGATAGTTGTATGTCATAGTTGTACATCCTTCTAGTTGCTCTATGTGGGACGCCACCTCAACATGGCTTGATGGGCAGTGCGTAGGTCTGCACCCAGGATCCGAACCAGCGAACCTTGGGCTGCCGAGCAGAGCACGCGAACTTAACTGCTATGCCACTGGGCCGGCCCTGCATCTTTTTACATTTTTGATGATACCATTTACATTTTTTAATTGTGTATCCATTAATAAATTGCAGAAGCTATAGCTATGTTTAATACTTTTGCCCTTAAACTTTTATCTAGACTTAAGTAGTTAGCACATCACCACATTACAGTATTAAGGTATTCTAAATCTGACTCTATACTTACCTTTACAAGTGTGTTCTATATTTTCTTATGTTTTCAAGCTACTAATTAGCATTCTTCTGTTTCACTTGAAGAGCTCCCTTCAGCATTCTTATAATGTAGGTTTAGTGATGATGAATCCCCTCAGCTTTTGTTTATTAGGGAAAGATTTTATTTCACCTTTATTTCACCTTCATTTCTGAAGGACTTCACTGGGTAAAGTATTCTTGGTTAGCAGTTTCTTTTAGCACTTTGAATATATTATCCCATTCTCTCCTGGCCTGTAAGGTATCTGGTGAGAAATCTGCTGATAGCCTTATGGGAGTTCCCTTGTATGAAAGAATTTTTTTCTCTTGCTGCTTTTAAAATTCTCTGTTTGTCTTTGGTTTTAGACAATTTTATTATTAGGTGTCTTGGAGAAGAATGTTTTAGATTGAAATTTTGCGGTGACCTATTAGCATCATGAACTGGGATGTTCAATTCTCTTTCCATGTTTGGGAAATTTTCAGCCATTATTTCTTCAAGCTTTCTATTCCTTTCTCCCTCTCTTCTCCTTCTGGGACACCAATAATACTGACATTGTTTCTTTTGATTGTGTCCCATAACTCCTGGAGGCTTTCTTTGTTCCTTTTCATTATTTTTTTCTTTTTGTTCTTCTAACTGTATAATTTCAATTGCTCTGTCTTCTAGCTCACTGATTCTTCAGTTTGTTCTGTTGAAGCTCTCTATTGCATTCTTCAATTAAGTCATTGTATTTATCAGCTCCAAAATTTCTGTTTGGTTTCTTTTTTATGTTTTCTATCTCTTTGTTGAGCTTCTCATTTTGTTCTTGTATTGTTTTCCTCATATCATTAAATAGTTTATTTCTGTTCTCTTGTAGCTCTTTGAGCATCTGTAGAACAATTCTTTTGAATTTTTTGTTGGGCACTTCCTGGATCTCCATTTCTTTGGGTCCAGCTGGTAGAGACATGTTTCTCTGATTCTTTGTGATCCCTGTAGCCTTGTATAGGTGTCTGCATATTTGAAGAAGTAGTCACCTCTTCTAGACTTTATGGACTAATTTCAATAACAGAAGCCTTTCACCTGCAGATAAGGGTACACTGGATCATGTTGTAACCCCAGGTCTAGTGGTGCAGGGCACCAAATGCAGGGACGTGTAGCAGCACCGGGTCCTATGAGGGTGTGATGTCTCTTTGTTTTGAGCCACTGTGGTCCACAGTGTATTCCTTGACAATCATGTATTCCTTGGTGAGCACTGCAGGGGGTCTGCAGTGGCTGCTAGGGCTGTTGAGCTCCTAGGCCATGCTTCTAGGACCAGTAGCTAGAGATCAGGGCAGGCAGTGGTGGTAGCTGGAGCCAGTGGTGTGTATATACTCTGCTGTGAGGGCCAGCTGCAGGTGCCTATGTAGTCACAGAGGTGACTTGCAGACACACTTGTAGTGATGGGGGTCAGGGCAGGTAGCAAGGGCCAGGGCCAACTATGGGCTCATTGGCATCTGCAGAGGACCAGGGTGTCAGGGTGCTCTTCTATGGCTTCACATTCTACCCCCAGGAAATGCCTAATGCAGTGGAGGCCAGTGATGAGGGTCAGTCAGGCTGGGGGTCATGCAGGTCCTCAGCTGGAGGGACTACAGGTGGGCATGGTTGTGCTGGCCAGTAACAGAAGGCAGGGCCTGATCTGGACCCACAAGCAGCTGCTGGGGCCCTGGATGTTAGTGTGCCCTTCTGTGGCTGTACTCTCTCTCCATGGGTGTGCACACTGTAGTGAAGGCCAGTGGTGGGGGTTGGGCTAGGAGCATGTAGGTGCACAGCTGGAGGGGCTAGTTATAGGTGAGTGTGGTGGTGCTGGCCAGTGACAGAAGGCAGGGCCTGATCCAGGCCTGCCAGCAGCTGTGGGGGCCCTGGATATCAGTGTGCTCTTCTGCGGCCACACACACTCCCCGCTGGGCATGCACACTGTAATGAAGGCTGGTGATGGGGGTTGGGCTGTTGGCATGCTGGAGCAAAGCTGGAGGGGCTCTCTATAAGTGGGTGTGGTGATGCCAGCCAGTGATAGAAGATAGGGCCTGATCCATACCCAAAAGCAGCTATGGGGGACCCTGGCTGTTGGTGCATTCACCTGTGGCTGCACACTCTCCCTTCCATGTGTATGTGCTGCAGTGGAGGCCAATGATGGGCATCAGGCTGGTGGCATGCAGGTGCACAGCTGGAAGGGCTAGTCCTGAGTGCAGAGCCAGTGGTGGGTGTCAGCTGAGGGCACCTATAGGCTGCTGTCTTGCATTTGTGTAGCTATAGAAGCCTGAGCTGGCTTGTAAGTGTAACTCCTGGGCTCTGATGGGGGTGGGGAGGGACGGAGGTGTCTGACATCTTACACTTTCACAGCTGCAGAGACCGTGGGTGGCCACCATTGTGGGTCCAGGCTCTGACAGGGGGTTGAGGGGTAGGGAGGATGTGGGAAGGGACTGAGCCATGCCTGGCATTAGTGACTGTAAATACTTGTAGGGTGGCTGGCAAAATCTGTGCAGCTGGCCTGTGGCTTCATCAGTGGCAGAAGCTGCTGAGCTTGTCTGCTGGGTAGGTCTCCTGCTCTTCCTTTCCTGGCAAGAGGAACTCGTAGTAGCTGGGAAGTTCCTTCTTGGCACTGAACAATGCTGGCTTGGGGGATGGGATGATTCAGGCAAAATGAAGGTTGTCTTCTTTCTCTTCTTGTGCGATTACTCTCAGGTTTTTTATTCCACAGTCTTGCTAAAACTTCCTAAAGGGATTCTGGAGGTCTTCTGGAGGTGTTTTTGTTTCTGGATAGCTGTCTAATCATTGATCTTTGTGGGGGGATGGGGAAGCTGGGATCTTCTACGTTGCCATTTTGTACCAGAATTCTCCTATTTCTTTTGCTTGTCTGATTGCACTGGCTAGGACTTCCAGTAATATGTTGACTAAGAGCGCTGAGAGTGGGCACCCTTGTCTTGTTCTTGATCTTCGAGGAAAAGCTTTCAACCTTTAACTGTTGAGTATGATGTTAGTTGTGGGTTTGTCATTTATGGCTTTTACTGTGTTAAGGTATAGTCCTTCTATACCCAGTTTGTTGAGCATTCTTATCATGAAAGGATGTTGTATTTTGTCACATGCTTTTTCTGAATCTATTTAGATGATCATATGATTTTTATCTTTCATTCTGTTAATGTGATGTATCACATTGATTTGCATATGTTGAACCATCCTTGTATCCTAGGGATAAGTCCCACTTGATGAAAGTGTATGATCCTTTTAATGTGCTGTTGAATTTGGTTTGCTAATATTTTATTGAGAATTTTTGCATCTATATTCATCAGGGATAATTGGCCTGTAATTTTCTTTTCTTGCATTCTCCTTGTGTGGCTTTGGTGTCAGGATAATGCTGGCCTTGTAAAATGAGATTGGGAGTGTTCCCTTCTCTTCAGTTTTTTGGAATAGTTGGAGAAGGATTGGTGTTAATTCTTCTGTAAATGTTGGTAGAGTTCACCAGTGAAACCAGCTGGTCCTGGGCTTTTCTTCATTGCGAGGCTTTTGATTACTGATTCAATCTCCCTACTCATTATTAGTTAGGTCAGATTTTCTGTTTCTTCATGATTCAGTCTTGGTAGGTGTTGTGTTTCTAGAAATTTATTCATTCAGTCTAGGTTATCCAATTTGTTGGTGTATAACTATTCATAGTAGTATCTTATGATCCTGTGTATTTCTGTGATATCAGTTGTAATGTCTTCTTTCATTTCTGATTTTGGTTTTTATTCTTAATTAGCTAATTAATGTAGCTAAATTTTGTTTTTTAAAATACAGCTTTTAGTTTTGTGGATATTGTCTATTGTTTTTCTGGTCTCTATTTCCTTTATTTCCCCTCTAATCTGTTGTTTTCTTCTTTCTGCTAACCTTGGGCTTATTTTGTTCTTCTTTTTCTAGTTCCTTGAGGTGTAAAGTTAGGTTTTCTTGAGATCTTTCTTTTTTCTTTATCTATGCATTTACCACTATAAACTTCCAAGAATTGCTTTTGCAGCATCCCTTAGGTTTTGCTGTGTTGTGTTTCCATTTTCATTTGTTTCAAGATATTTTTTGATTTCCCTTTTGATTTCTTCTTTGACCCATTGGTTGTTCAGGAGTGTGTTGTTGATGTCTTGTTTATACCAGATATTGTTAAGTGAAAAAAGCAAAGCTGCTAATTTGTGCAAAAGAAATATAGGAAGGATTAAACCATAAACTAAAGAGACTGGTTACGTGTAGGGGGCTGGTGGGAGAAGTAGGGTATGGGAATGGGGTACCAGGGGTGAGAAGAGAGTGGTGTTTCTCTGAATATCTTTTTATATAGCTCTGACTCTTAGAAACATAGTCATCTTTGAGAGACTATTCACGTCCCCCCCAAAATAAAACCAACTAGTATGGGGGATGGGTACCTGAAATGGAATGAAAATACTGACAGATGGCTCTAACTATATTACAGTGAATAACATAACCACACTGAAGGGGGTTGGGAACTAAAATTAACTGTGGAAAACACTATCTTCACTGGATAATGTAAGGCTAAAGGCAAAAAAGAATTACACAAATGCTCTAATCTGGTCAATAAATGTGTTTCTCACACAGGTATGGATTGGCAATTCTGAAACTACATTATGTGTATACTAGAACTGAACAAATAAGTAAAAAGATTGCAGATAATGAGAGCCAGGTTCTTACCTTAGGAGAAAGAAGTTAGAAATAAGGAAAGGTGAAAATGAACCCTGTGATGTCGAATTTAAATCCGAAGTATTACTATAAACTCATGGTTTTTCACATACATATGTTGGGATAACTAGCTGCAGAATATGGATGTGTGTCTACGTGAGTACACCTCCATTTATTTCCCAGTTGTATACAAAGACCTAAAAGCAGTGATACTCTAGTAGTAGTGAGCACAAATAGTGGCTAGATTTTGATTGCCAAATGCCATTCTCCAACAAACAAAACTAGGAATCCTTGGAGAAGTGGTTGATCCAGTACTGGGACAGGGAAAATATGAGTGTGGAACATCTTGCCAGAAAGTAAGGAAATGCTAAAAAAGTGGGGAGGGGCTTTTCCAAAGAACACAGGGGTCTACCTGAAGAAGTGAGCTCTTAATGGCCAAAGCCAGAATAACTTAAACAAAATAATTATGGTACTAAATTATAACCCATAGAATAAGATAAATATCCATGAGTCTATAATGGTATAATCAAATAAATAAGTGGGGAGAAGGGACAGCTCTTCCTTATAGAAGTCCAATTAATAAATGTAGAAGAAAATAGGCAAATATCACAGATGCTGAAATTAGTGGGTGAAAGTTTGAGGAAAAAACTATATAGTCTCAAACTGTCTCCCCAAGATACTTATCAATTACAAAGGGAAAGTCAGTAACTTTACGGTGGAGAAACCCAGTACAAACCACTTAACCAAGTGATCAAGGTCAACATCACCTATAATAAGACATACTGACATCATGAACTTTATGATGCAATGACACATCATTTCTGTGGTATTCTTGCCAAAATGCAAAAACTCATCCTAGTCATGAGAAGACATCAGACAAATCCACATCAAGGGATACTAGTCACAATAACTAATCAGTATTCTTCACAAGTGTCTTTTCAAAGACACTTATATAAGGAACTCTTATAGAGAAATAACAACTAAAAGCAATGTGGGATCCTAGATTGGATCCCAGAACAGATACAGATATTAGTGGAAAAAATGGTGAAATGCAAATAAGGTATTTAGTTAATAGTACTAGATCAACGTTAATGTCCTGGTTCTGACAGTGGTACTATGGGAATGTAAACGTTAACATTAGGGAAAGCTAGGTGAGGGATACATGGAAACATTTTTCCAACTTTTCTGTAAGTTAAAAATTAGTTTAAAACAAAGTTTAAAAAAGTTAAGTTAAAAAAGAAAGGGGAGGAATTACACAGTGAAACCATTTAGTACAACTGAGGTTTTTTTTTTTCTTCCCTAGTTGTGTTCAGCTGCATTGGTATAGACAGAGCAGGCAGATGATATATGTGTAAGACAGTGACCAGAGTCTAGGACATGTTCCCTAAGCTGAGTAAGCTGCTGTGTCAGTTTGAGTCCTTTGGAAGCAGACACTGAGCTGGAGTTAGGAGTGCAAAAGATATTTTAAAGGAGGGAAGCGGTGTACCCCAGCTATGTGCAGTCGTTGGCTAGGGGCTGGCTGGGAAGAGCTTGTCCTCCGCTCACACACTGACAGCTGGGGATCAGGGCTTGCCTCTTACAAACTGGGCTATGCTCTCTCTCTCTGCTACGTGATGGCACCAGTCCACTCAGCCCCCCAGAAGCCCCGCTCCACAGTGTTTCAGGTGCCTCTTTGGAACCTAATTCTTGTGGAAGATAGGAAGAAACCTGATTTCCTCAGTTCTACAACTAAGTGGTACTTTGACCCCTTGTGAGCCACTGGGCAGGCAGATGGGAGCAGACTGGAGTCATCCAGCTGGCAGAGGGCTCAAACTGAAAAATCCTTTTCTTGGCTGGTGCTAGTCAGATACAGAATCAGCTGAAAAACAAGATACAGCCTACAGGAAGGCACCCATGGGAGCTAGCCAGGAACTCACAATGCATTGATTTTAAGTAGCTGCAGCTGTGATTAGAGTATTTTTAGCCACAGGACTCAACAAGCTTTCAAAACCTGATAAGTGCCTTACTGTAGTCAGCTGGTAAAACCACCTGCATAAAAATTTAGCTCTTAATTTAATTGACAGCAAGAATATGCTTAGCTAGGAGCTGGCTTAGAAGGCAAATCAGAGGAAGAGAACACTTTCCACTGCAAGTTTAAAGTAATTTTTCACATCTGTCAATCACTTTTGAAAATAAAATTCAATTCATTTGGTAAATGTTCTGCTACCCCAAGCTCAGTATTTATTATGTACGCATTTTGGGTAAAACAAATCATTTCACCCTCTAAACTTGAAAGATAGATAAATAGAATCTAATGATAGTAAGTCCTAACAATAGCCACCACCTCACCCCTCCCTCCTCACTGCACTTTGGTGGTACATCTTGCAAGAAGTATTCGAACCTGAATGGGTTTAGCTGATCCACACCAACATGCACATAACAGCCAGGCTGGCTGATGCTGGGGACAGGATGGCTGGCTGCTTCCTAAAGGGTCCAGGGCCACCCAGGGAGGGAAGCCCCAGAAGCCAATATGGGTGAGGCTGGCGGGGTGCTGCCACAGTCTCCTTGACCATGTCTCAAAGTAAGTAGAGGGGATCTGCAGGTGGAAAGGGCCTTTGTGAAGGGAAGGGAAAAGGAAAGGGATTTGCGGGAAAGGGGACGACTAGTGGCAAACATGACAGAGTCTAGAGTACACAGGAAAAGCCAGTCCGTCTTTACTGTAGTGAGTGCAGGATACAAATAGTTTAGTTTACAACAACCTCTAGCATTTTCTTAACCATTTGATAAAAAGTTCACTATAATATTTATTGTATAATGAAGAAAAAACAACACATTCAGGGAAAAATTGAGATTAACTTATTTTTCTTAAAAGGTTCATCTCAAGGATGGCAACAAAGTCCAGCTTGTGCCGCCAAACGGTTTTACATGATCAAACCGTGTACAGCTTCTCGTGTGAACTGTTGACTACAAACATTTACCAAATACATAAATCTCTTTTAAAAAAGCCATTTTAAATATAGCAAAGCAGTGTCTTCTTGCACAGCAAAGTGAAGAAAAGTTTCTACAGAGAAATAAAAGTTTTACATTTGTAAAATCTTTTTCACATTCTAGTCATCTAGCTTCTTATGATCCAATGCCAGGAGTTTTCTGGTTCCTTATTTACTATGTATTTCTTGTGCGCATGATGGTTAATACAGAAAATATGTTAATGCTTTATTAGTTGTCCTTAAAGGAAATGGTAAAACATATATTGTTCTTTTAGAACAAACCCCTGATTTAGTCTCTAACACAATGGACATAATTAGGGCTCAAAAGATGGAGTTTTGATTGGGACCATCTGTAGACATACAATGTGACTTTCACTCTCAGTGTGATACCAGTTAGATTACTGAAGGATGCACAGCTGTTGGAAACTGTACTTTAACCAGTGCAATTTACTCTAAGCTTTTTTTGTTTTTGTCTTTTAGTAATAAAATACTTCATCTGAAGGGATAAAATTTTGTTGCAATGGTGTTATACAAAACACATGAATCTAAAAGGGTAAGAAAAGTAGGTTCTAAAGTGACACCGTTAGTGTCTTCCCCACTCTGCGTTGGTTTCCACCAGGAGATGTGTAAGTGAATGTGTTTGTACATGGTGTCCGGGTGAGGGGGTGTCGCTGTCAAGTCCATATGCTCCAAGTCACACTGGGCATATGGGAAAAGAGTTAACAGTCAAATATTCAGTTCCTGAAAACGGAATACATTGTTACTTGGTCAGTGTAATTGAAATACAAACTCCGAGCCTTGTGTAATATTATTTTAGAAAACAGTAGTTGTACTGATTATAAACCTGCATAGAAAGAAAGACTATTGAGATACAGTCAGAAAAGCCATCTCATAAGGCACACAAGAAAATAGACAGTAAATGTGAATGTGTTAACTCCTATTCCAATGTACAGCAGAAGTTCATGAACATGCATAAATAATAACAAAAGAGTCACTTACTTAACACTTTCAAAGCTATAAATGGTTTACAAAGTGGTAAGGATTATCCTGGAAATTCAGTGTTGGGAGACTGTCTTGTTTCAATTAGGTGTGATCTTATGAAGAAATGTGCCTGTAAGTAGTTCAGTAAAATAAGTACATTTTAAAGAAAAACTAATCCTTTCTGAATAAGAGCCAAATGTCTATACTGACAAGAGGAGAGAGCATATCACCCTCCTTTTTTGGCCTCTATCAAAATTTACTAACCAAACGGTCATTAAAACAGAATTCCATTTTGCAGCTGTGAATGCCACAGGGTTATCCTGTACCTAATACCTATGTGTCAGTCAGCAAATCTGGCTGATGATTTGTCACAAAGAGCATATGAGGAAAACATCAAAAGGAACACAATTTAGGGGGGAAAAATAAAATGTAAGTAAAAATTGTAGGTAGCTGCTTAATACTAAATTAAAAATATAAAACACTAGCAATTTTTAAACCTTTGAGTTTCTCAGGAAAAGGAGTATTTAAAAATCTATGATGAAAGATAAGATATACAGGACTTTGAATTTTGTTCATGGCACAAGCCCAGACAATGGATGAACTTGCTATTACCACTTAGTTGTCTTCCTGTAAGAGTAAGGCCTTGTTCAAAATCTAAGCTGAGGGCAGCACTGATTTCATTAGGATGGCAAGAGTTGTGCCGAGGATCTGCACCATGAGAGAATTTCTCCCCACCCTGAAGTGTCATTTCAATGCACAGAGAATTCAGAATGGTAGTATTTTGTAATTAGCTGCATCATTCTATTTTAGAGGGTCAAGGGAAAAAAGATCCTTTCCCTCACAAATAGTTTTCCCTAATCATTTACCACTTATAAAACCTTTGTGCTCATCTACTATTTTGACATTTTCTCTAATATTAATTAAATTAGGTCAGCTTTTTCTACTATATATTTTTTTCCTCACAAAAGGCAAGTTTTAAATAATGCCTTATAAAATCTGTTACAACACATTTTATATTTATGCAGGATGAACTTAACACCAATTTTTTTTGCCACTTTGCTATTTATGTACACATATAAAATATATAATGATGCTCAACCCATACAGCACAAAGATTACAATGTAACATCACACATTCACCACCAGTGAGGGGAGAAACCCCTTTATACAATCCTCTGAAAAGACTGGGCTAATAATTAAAATCCAAAGTACAGTATATTTAACAAAATAGTAAATATTAAACAGTGAATACTCTACTTAATAAGGATCTCGCCTTTTCCCCCCAAATTGGCGGCAATCCACAAAAATATACTTTTTAATCTGGTGACCATACAATACATAGGTACTTACATCAAAGGTGATAATATATTTAAGATGCTATGTACACAAAGAGTTTGGCTCAACTTTTAATTTATATATAGAATAATAAGTGTTCATGGCTTTTTTTTTCCAAGGTTCTGCTTGCAAGATATTTTTGTTTGCTTTTTTCCCCCTCTTAAAATAAAAGTAAAAAGTTAAAACAAGATAAAGCTATTTTCTAAAAAAAAAAAAAAAAAGTTACAACATACAGCTTTGGCTTATATAAATAATTCATAGCACAATGTGTTCAAAAGTAGTGAATATAATTTTATATATAGTCATCAATTCATAAGGGTGTTTTCTTTCATATAAAATATACATGAGCTAAAATCAGTTTCTTTAATTTTTAAGATATGAATGTAAAAAGAAACTTCTGACATATTCCAATTATAACTTAATATATTAATTTATTTTGTTAATGTTCTATATTTCTAGGCTAGTATTTTCTGAATATCTCATGCGTGTTTTCTATTCTCTCTTTTTTATTAGCTAAAGATCACTTCTTTGACCCAATACATTTTTGCACGTGCAAAACAGTTACATGTGGGGCTTTTTGTTTTGTGGGGTTTTTTTTTGTTTTTTGTTTTTTTAAATATTAACAGCCCTTTCCCATGCACCCCTTTGCAATAGAGATCCATGCCAGGTTGGGTAATTAATATAAATGACATTTTATGTACAGTATTGCTTTCTTGGTTCCTGCTTTTCTACTGCTCTGTTCTACAAAGCATTTTTCTTAAGTAACTACAGTCACCGCACAGTTAAATAAAACAAGTAGGGGCCCTCTAGGTTTTTGCAAGCTAGTGTGGGAGAATTATATATGGGTACACGTTTCTCTGCAAAAACTGGTTATCGTATGAAACAAGTAGTCCAAGGAAGTGCCAGACTAAACTCTGCCTACAGGGTGCTTTGCTTGCCATGGGATGCACGTCTGCAGATCTACAAGGAGTTTGCAGGTAAGTGCCTGATTCTGTGTATGCAACACACACCCACACATACACACACTCACACCCACATACATATATATGTAAAGGGATATATATGTATGTATGTACATATAAATATATTTAACTCATGTCCTTATTTATCAATTTAGATATGTAGGGCAGTTCACTGCAGTAACACAAAGTATAAACACCAGCCTGGAAGCCTTAGGTCACCCATGTGTCCATCCTCATTCGCTTTACAGAAGGGCTTTCTCTGTCCTCAGTGTTTGGGGGTCGGCCAAGCACAATTGGAGAATGGAAGTCGCCCCGTGGATCTTCCCGGTCACTGCCATCATAGGAGCTGCTCGAGCTGCTCAGACTGTCCACAGGGGAGCGCCCCATTTCCTGCCGGGGCTGGGGCTGAGGCTGAGGCTGAGGCTGGGAGGGTTGTGACTGTTGCTGCTGCTGCTGCTGCTGCTGCTGCTGGAAGCCTGACGGGGTCATTCGATCCCGGGGAGGTGAAATTGGTTCTGACTTAATGTTGATGTTTTGGTTGGTATTAATGGATAAATTCGAACCCTGAGATAACTGCCCTCCAGCACTGAAGGAAAAAAAAAAAGACATTTGATGGTTTGTGAGTGCATCTGCATAATTGGAATGATATTACAGACACCACCTGACTGAAAAGAGCCCAGGGTCTGAAATACTGTCAGAATTCCCAAAGACTGGTTGTGGTCATTTCTGTCAGTGCTTGGCACAAAAAGAAATCACAACTCCCTGGGAGGAAAAAAAAAAACAGTACAGTTGAGACATTTAGTGGCTCCTTCTACTACCCACAACCTTGGTACTTTTATAGCTGAAGTATCCAAAATGGTGTCAGTGTTTAATGCTGTGCATGGACCAAAATGGGAGAGGAACAACACGACAACTTGAACTCTGCTTCCTCTCTTCTTCCTCAGTTTCTTCTCTCTCTGGCCCTGTGGCAGGCACAACAGCTCATCTATTCTCACAGCAACTCTAAGAAGTCAGTCATATCACCCTGTTTTTCAGATGAGGAAACAGTCTCAGAAAGGCTAAGTTACTTGCTCAGAGTGCTACAGTACGGGGTGTCCAGGCTTCTTCCCCAGTCTGAGCACCAAGCCATTTCCACTTGCTTTTGCAGGGCTATTTTTAGTGTGTTCATTTAGGATGCTCAGCACAGGCCCGAGGACCAAACACCTGTGTAGGCAAAGAAATTTCCCTGAGGTACTCTGCACGTTTTTCCATGACATAATTCCCAAGAAGACCACTGATTAACCGTATGCATTGTGGAGTTATTTCAGAATGCAGGAGGGAAAAGGTTTGCTGAGATGGGGCTCTTGGGGGACTTGCAGGGCAGGAAGCTAGGAGGCTGGGTGTCCCTAGCATTCTGAGCAGGGACGAGGCAACCAACCCTCATGGAGGGTTACTGTCTCCTCTTCTGGGATGCTCTGCTCCACAGGCCTACTGTCACCCTGGCCCTATAAAGGCATTGTTCCTTCTCCCTCCGGCTAGCAATGTCTGGTCCCACCTGGGCACCACTGTAAACCCTTTTCACTTATATCTCCACACCTTGCCCATAAGGAACATTTTCTTTGTGAACCTTCTTGGTGAGGGATAGTGCGTGCAGTGGGCTGGGACCAGCCACATAATCCCATGTAGCCTGACTCATATATAAGAGACTCAACCCCTACCATTCCTCCCCTACAACACAGGGAGAAAAGTAAAGGGCACAGAGCTCATTTTCCTGTTCTCTTTGTCTACTGATATTCACACCAAAGCAAAAAAAGAGAAGGCTGGTAGGTGGGCCTGAATATCTTCAAACTGCCTTTGTTCAAATAGTGGCATCAGACACAGGGGTTGGGAAGGAGGGGTGGGAGTGGGTGGCTTAAGCATTGGTGGGTTGGTAGAAGGGGTGCTTATGGGTGACATCTGTGCCTTGCTACCCCCTGAGATACTAAGTGAGTCTCTCTACCTCAGTATGTCCATATAAGAGAAGCTTTGCTCCCTGAATCTCTTCAAGGAATGCCTAGTTTGCTCAGCATCCAAGCTATTATCTAGAGCCATGTAAAAAAAATATTTTCTACAAACACTTGTGCCACCTAAAACAGAAGCACTGTAGGACAGTCACATGAAAATCAATAGAGCAAAAGACCATAACTGACAGAAAAAGAGTGCGCAGGCTAGGAGTAGAGATTCAGGGAAAATTTCTGGTTACTCACACCAGAGAGCTGAGGGCTGCTTGTCCTAAATGGTGCTGCTGCCAGGCTGACACCTGTCCCAGAGAGAGCATTCCCGGGGAGTTGAAGCCCTGCAGGGCCGAGAGGTCTGCACTAGTCAGCGAGTAATCTAAAACAAGAAGGAAATATCGCTTGTGTGTATATAATAAAAGGACCATGCAAAATCTGTTTTTCAAACAGTAGCTTCGAAAGTTCCTAGGTTGAGAGAAAGGTGGGTACTTCATAACATAAAACAACACACTTATGGGTCTAAAACCCACAAAATTTTTCTTTGAGGAGGTTCATGGGACCTAGCTATATTTAGCTGTCTGGGATTATTTCAATAAAATAAGTCTCAATTTTGTACTAAAGGTTCAAAAGTTGAGATACTTTTTCCAGACTTGTGAATAGAAATAATAAAAAGGCAGTTACTAGAGGATGTTCCTATACAATTGTTATTTTAAATAAAAACGCCTACTACTAACTACCCTCTTGAAGAAAGAGAAACACTCCAGCTCACCCAGACTGAGTCTAGATTAGTAAGTCTTATATGCTTGAAGTATAGGGGCAACAGGAAAGACACCAGTGCCCCTTTCTCATGATGTGCCAAACTTAGTGACATAGAACACTAAATACATTATTACACTATTAATTAATTGCATTTGTTAAAAGTACAGGGACTGTTGAAGATCCCTGATTACACAGAAGATAATTTCAAGTTCATGAAAAACTTTATGTGTTACAAGAGTATAACATAGCTCATTTTATATGAGTGCTTCAGTCATAATCACTTTGACCAAGACTTAGGCCACTAGTTATCATTTGCATGTTATTTCAGTTCATCATTAACACTTGTCTTTTCCATTTAGTTCTAAAGGGAGGTGGCAAAAACTCTTCTACTTTTAATTTCTTTTTCATGTCTCAAGAGAGGTGTTTAAAGAAGCTGGTCTTTCTAGTGAATTAACATTTTAAAAAAAGGAATTGAGTTGAACAGCATAGCCGGTGCTTAGGATTCTGTCCTGACTCTCTCCTTTTCTCATTCTTGTTCTCTAAGACTGCCTCATCCATCCCCACAGAAGCTGGTGCAGGGGATCCATCACACTGAAGTCTTCCACAGTGCCCCCTCCAGCTTTTGACCTCTAGGTCCTTTCAACTACCTACCTGCCAT
The DNA here is from genome assembly GCF_020826845.1 of Diceros bicornis minor. NCBI lineage: Eukaryota > Metazoa > Chordata > Mammalia > Perissodactyla > Rhinocerotidae > Diceros > Diceros bicornis. The sequence continues at coordinate 81,675,267 of NC_080744.1, forward strand.
GTCCACTTAGATGTCTCTCCAAACACCTCAAATTTGACATGACCCAAACTGGACTCATCTTTTCCTCCAAACCTGCTCCTCTTTAAATACTTAGTAAATGGCACCAACTTTCACCTAGTTGCTTGTGCCAGAAACCTGTGAGTGTTATCCTTGATACTCCTTTCTTACTTCCACCAGCAACCACCAAGCCTGGTCAATGCTATCTACTGTCTCTCAAGCCTGCCCAAGTTTCGCCATCTCTACTGCCACCACTCTAGTCCAAGCCACCAGTATCCATTACTTAGGCCACCACAATAGTCTCTTGTGTGGTGTCCTTGTATTCACTTTTGGCCCTATGCACACTGTAGCCAAAGTGATCTTAAAACAACAAATATCATCATGACACTTCTCTGCTTAAAACCTTTTTATGGCTTCTCAACGCTCTCAAAATCCTCAACATGGCCTATAAATCCCTCCTTAACTCTATAGTTGCATCTTCAACCACCCCATGCCATCCCCGTGTCTCCAGCCATGCTTCTGCTGGCTCCCAGCCTTTGTACACAGTATTCCCTCTTCCTGAAACACTCCTCCTATTCTGCCTGGTTGACTCATGTGTGCTCCTTCAGGTTGAAGCTTAAATGCAGCCCTTAACATGACTGAAATAAATTGTTTTATGTCTTTCTCCCTTGATAGACCCTAAGTTCCATTGTCAACCATGCACTCTTGTATTTCTAGTGCATGGCAGGACACCTGCCACACAGTAGGTGTTCAATAAATATGTGAACAGATGCATAAATAAGTTTTTGAGGCTGCGCGTGATCTTACTGATGGGCACGAGGAAGTGTCTACAGGATTCCTTCACACAGAACTGTTTTACTTTTTGAAATGCTGCTCGTTTATTCATCCCTTTACTGACTGTATGGAATGTGTCTGATTCTAAATATGTAAAGAAAGGTAGATGATATACCAAAGAAAGATAAACCATGGATATGTGTTTAAAAAAGGCAATTTGCCTTTATAAATATGTTAAAGATACTATGGTAAAATTAAACAGAATAGGTACTCTGAGAAAGAAAGCAAAAACTAAGTCAATTAAAAGAAGGAATGAGACTGAAGCTAAGTGACTGATGGTTCTGAGAGTATCTAACTCCATTTTTAAGTTTTGGTAATTCCTTCTGGACTTTTAAAAAAACAAATTCTTTCTAATCCAATGGCATTTCTAAAAATAAGTATAATGGAATTTCTAAGTATACTAAAAAATCTGTCATGAAATGCTTGGTAAACTGTAATCTAACTTGGACACCCAGTTCAAGCCCCATCTCCTCAGCCAACACCCCTCTGAACATTCTAGCTCATAGAATTCCTTCCTTCCCCACCTTCTCAAGTCTCAGAGCATAAACTGGTAATCTCAACCAGTCAGGACTTCCCCTTCATAGTTACCAACTTAGGTATGTCCTGTCTCTTTATTGAGAATACACTTGGGAGAAAAGATATGTTCCTAGCAGAGTGTGGCTCATATAGCTGGTGATCACTGCAATGAAACAGGATTTCTATGAATGCATAATCCCTGGCTTTACTCTGGATTTGCAGTTGATGGATTTGGACACTTTATTCATATTAATTGTTGGAAAAGGTAGTGGACGTTTCCTAAGAGACTTTCTTTTTCCATAAAACCTTTTAAAGTTGTTTCTGTTTTAAAAGAACTACCTGGAATTAAAGAGGCAATCAAATGTATCAATGGCTCTGCAGACCTCAGGGAGCTCCAGACAGCATTGTGAAAGCACCGTGCTGAAGCCTTTACCCTGAAGTCTAAAATTAGACGATCTTTATTACAGTCTACTTATTAGAATCATAAAAGAATAAATTCCCTGCATTGCAGTCTCTGAATAATTGGCAAGGTATAATTTAACTATTTGCCTCTTTCCTTCTTCCTTTGAAGCATCAGATGTTTGGCTCAGCTGGTGAGAAAGTGAAACCACACAAGTTCTCTGCCCCTCCTTAGAATGGCGAATCTCAATGAACCTGCTACACAGCAGGTTGATTCTCCATGCAGCCCATTTAGCTAAAAACACCCTTCCAATAAGTGTAGCATTCTTAAATTTTCCTAATATACCTCCGAAATAGGGTATTTTAAGATGAAATGTCTAAATAAATATAAGTGAGTAAAAAGCTCCTCTCAGAGATGAGGAGTGCCTGGCTCTGAGGAGAAACAAGGAAGGTCCTGATTTTGCCCCTCAGGCACAAACAACAGAAACCAAACAGGTAGTTCCACGGAGGAAAACACAACCTGCTCTGCCCAGCTAAACATCTGCCACATCCCCGAGTCCTGAGGTCCAAAGGGATTCAGTCTTTCCCAAAGTAGGTTAACAGAGGATAAAGAGAAAAACATCTTATTTCAAAAGCCTGCAGAGTGAGATACTGTGTAATGAGAAACTACATAGAAGATGCCAAGCAAAAGGCGTGACCTCCTTGGGTCGGTGCTGCATGCCGTACTTCTGATAACAGCTATTTGTTTCTCTGTCAGGGGTAAGTAAAAGTTCACATTGGGAAATCATTCTATGATCTATTTATTTTTCGTAATTTTTTTCAAGGCTAGCATGTGTTTTTTAATATATGCAAATGTGAATCTAAGAAACTGGAAATAATTTATCTCAATAACTATACATTTTTAAAAAAATCACAAAAGCACGTTGATCACAAAACGAAGGAAAACTCACGGAAGGCAGGCTTACCAGTGTTGTAGGCGGTCGGCATTGCTGAGTACACAAGTCCCTGCGGAGGCAAGCTTGGGGTTGTCACAGACACTACTGGGGTAGCTAGAGGTTGAGTGGCTTGAGAACTGCTTATCCTTTGGGTGTTCTGTGAGAGAGTAGAAAAAAGAAAAAGTGTTATTATGCGAGTATTTATGTTCAGACAATATTTTAAAAATAACATTCAATTTAAAAGTGACATTTTTCACAGTTTTATGATGTGAATGTCATTATTTCCTGAAGCAGTGACGATGTGAAAACCTAAAAAATACTAATGGGAATAACTAAATATTTAATTTTAAGGGATATATTTTTACATTAATTATTCATTTTCTCTTGTCTTTCTTATACAGAGTTTATTGATGTCAGAGATGTATCTTTAAAATAGAATCTTGCATTATGGGTGAAAACATTTTTCTGTGTTAGCATAAATGAAGACTGGATGCCACTACAAATATTGCCAGGCTACTCTAAGTAACATATGTGTAGGTTTTAAATATCTGAGGATAGCACAGGTCATTTGTATATACAGAGATTATAAGTCCATGAGTATAGGGATCAAAACTATTTTTATTTGCAGCATTTACATGTTAACATGGTTTTAAGTCATGGCTTTTTGAAGTACAGCTTGTGTTTGGATTTCCTTCCCTGTGATCCTGCAATTGACATACATATGTGTTTTTTTTATTAAGACTTTTTTAGAGCAGTTTTAGGTTCACAGCAAAATCGAGGGGAAGGTACAGAGATTTCCCATATATCCCCTGTCCCCACACATGCATAGCTTCCCCCCATTATCAACATCGCCCACCAATTGACCTTTTTAATAGCAGATTCAGATATGCAGACTTTCAGTCTCTCGACTCTTCTGAAAAGAGAGGCTTTGAGTAGAGAACTTTTGACAAGTACTTTTGATAGGGCTGTAAATGGAGCAACATAAATGCTTGCTGATTGCACCTACATAGTATCCTATCTACACTGGGAATAATAAAGAAAAAAAAAATCAACTATTAAATAATCAAGTCAGTTTAAGATAGTCCACTGTCCACAGTTTAAAAGACAGTCAATGTCCTCATACCCAAAGGGTATGGCAGAGCATTTTCTCACTATACTGGCTTAAGGGGACACTTGCCAAAACTGAGCATCAGAGGAATAGAACAGACTCCATGTTCCAGGTGGTTAGTACACAAGAAGGCCAAAGCACAACTCCAGGGTTATTTTTTCCTAAATGAAGAAGTTACAGCCTGATGACTGACATTGGGGGAGTCTAAGCCATATCAATAAAAGTATTATTCAGGGCCCTTGAGAGTATAAAGAGTCAGAATGTGATTCAGTTTTCTCTATCACCATTTTCAAAGGGTAATCAGATGAAGGCCTTTGGCTAGATCTAGACACTTGAACATTGATCATTTAATAAGGATCCAGAGCTCAGTTTATTTCTTTTTAGTTTGTATTTTCTATCCAATCTTAAGTTAGAGGATGTTAGGAAGACCATTCAGTATGTGGTTATACTGCCTGGGTTTTTGTCCCAGATTCACCACTTCCTAAGCACTGGAAAAATCATTTAAATTCTCCAAACGTCTTTGTTTGTAAAGTAGGGAAGACAGTGATCTCTGTGCTGCCTGCCTTGTGGCACTACTGGGAGAATCTAGTGAGGTAATACGTGGGAAGTGCTTTGGGAACAGAAGTTCTACATAAATGTAAGACAGTATCCTTAAATTATTGTCCCAAGAAATCCCCTGGCCCAAGATTTCTACATAACTGATTTAAAAAAAAAAAAAAAAAAGGATAAACACATTTACTCCTTCAGATCCATAGCTATTTCCTTGGAGCTCTCATGAAGTAAAGTTGTTCTAGAATTGCAAAGCTTCTAAAGGAATCTCTATAGCCTGGCTTTCACCAGAAGAGTTTTTGGTGTAGGCTTCAGGGCACCTGTACTTCCTCACACAATTATATTTTGGAGCTCAAACCAATTTGAACAACTTTCTAAATTCTGACAGATTGTGTTTCTGATTATATTTTGGCTCTGACACATAAAGCTCTACATTTTAAATTAAGTTTTAGAGTCTGAATTAGCTTAAGCTTTAAAGAGTATAAACGACTATTTACAGTTTTTGGTTATGTATTTCTTTCTTAATTACAAATATTTATTTTTATGATTTCTAGATTTTATAGTCTTCAAAGATTTAGAAACTTACCTTTGAGATTCTGTAATTGAGGGTGTAATTTAAAGAATGTGGAAAGGTGATATATGACAACTGGGAATACATTTTAGTCTGAGCATCAAGTTTATAATGTTGATGAATTTCTGGACAAGAGATCTACTTTGGGCTTAATTTGTTCTCACAGATTGATCACTTAACACAGCATGAGCTGGCTCTTTCCACACCTCCATGGCAATCTCCTGGCGTGACCTCAAGATGGGTCGGGGTGTGTGTTTAACAGTGAGACTCCAATACTGGAGCTCCTAATCTCAATGGCACTGAGTTTTATAAGAGTAAATGACTTCCAGAAGCACTAGAGGGCAACATATTGCTAAATAATTCACAAGGAAGCATTCATGACAACTTCTTAAGGGTAAATAGTGAAATCTAATTGAAGATGAATTATTTTATTTTGAATTATAAACTTCCATTTGCTAATCATTACTCTGTATCATTAAGTAAAATATTTCCCCCAAAAGATAGTCTAAATCTGCACATGATATAATCCAACACCACAATGACAGCTGACTAGTATATTTTAGTTAACCAGTATAAAACCACATCCAAAACTGTGAGAGTGATCACAAAGGTAAATAGAGAACAATCTCTGATTTTAAGGACAGAGGACAGACAACCTTATCTGAAAAGAAACAAATTGTGCAAAACACACCAGCATGCATATATATGTAACAATAAAATGTAAGTAATACCAACAAATGCCTTTCCCCCATGCTTTCATGCAATCTGAACCCCTGTCCACTCTAAACGCTAAACATTTTCAAGTTTGTATTCCCCTTAAGGTCATCTAATTAGCAGCTGACTTTGAATTCATATGATCACTTCTGGGAGGTCTGGGTTTTAGTTCCTAAAGAAGAACAGATCAACTGAAAGTTATTTTCAGTCAAATTTATTTTCTAGAAGAAAAGCCAATAGAAATCACTTATTTGGAAAAAGGTAATAGCTACTTTTAAGAACAGAATATCTTCTGATAGTAAAAAAGTAAATTTGTGTATGGTCAGTTATAGACATTCCTTTTCATAAACAGGGAACCCCCCTTGTGGTTTAGATCGTCTCATGCAGGATGAAATAACTGCAACTCTGTGAAAAAGGTGACCTCACCAAAAATGATGTAATCTTTTTGAAAGAGAAATAACACAAGACTGTGTTACAATCTGAGGAACTTTGAGGGTGAAGTCATTTTCTAAAAATATGTTAATAATTTGGGGAACTATATAAGGTATTTTGTATCTTTCCTTAAAAAAAATCTTTAACAAGTGTCTTGTGATCATGGACAGCTATTGTTTTTAAAGGCTCTATTCCAATGTTCCTTCCAACAAATAAAATGGGTCAAGATATATATTATAAATAGAAAAACTAGACTCTGTAGTACCAGTAGATTGGTTTAGTTATTCAAAGTGTTTGGATAGTGTTTAATAACAAGAAAAAAAATCTGTGTAACAAAGGAAACACTGGTTATATAAAAACATTTAAAAGAATTAGTACTTTCTACATCTTTTTCAACTCCCTTCAAGCAGAAACCCACACTCACCAACTCCAATTCCTCTTCCTCCGACTGCACTCAGCATATAAGAGGGATAAGAGAGTTACTAAGACTATTGGTACTCGAAAATAAAATATTGTTTTAGAAAAACATGTTATTTGGACACTAGCAGTTGTTTGGAACTCTAAAAACATGACTATATACCCAACGAATACAAATATAAATTACTTATTGTCTCTGTACTTGTAGTTGATTTCAAAAGACTGGAAAGATTCTTTTAAATTCCCTAGGGCCAAGATTTAAAGATACCCCTCCCCACAACTTGGTCTGCTCTTATGCTGGCCTCGCCTACACATAGCCTTGCTACTGCGACAATATTTAAAAAGGATTCCTAATCATGACACCAGTTTATATTTGGAACCTCAAGAATACTAACTCTACACTTACATCTTAGTCCTCCCATCCCTATCCCTCCTGGCCAAACATGTCCACTTCTCTCCTCTACTAGACTCTGTGTTCCTTGGTGTCAGAAACTATTTTATGTTTTCTTATTTCCCACGGTAGCTAGCACAGTGTTATGAAACAAGAAGAACTCAAACATTTGTTAGTAAGTATAATAGTTTTAAATAACACAGACCTATATATGTTTATCATTTACAAATACAGTTTTCATATGAATAAAATAATTTCAATGGAGAAAAACCACATGAAGAAAATGAGACTGGAGGAGAAATGAACTGATAAGTCACATACAGAAAAGAGATGAATGAAACATATTTGCTCCTTTTCTTCTAAACATCTAGAAAATATTAATTTGCTAGAAATAATCTACTAACTCATTTCTTTCTTATTTTACTTGAGTACTCAAGTCAAGCTTCTTTGTCAATCTGTGAAAGATGTCTTTATAAGCATCCCTGATACATGAAGTCCCAATCTGAAAGCAGGTTTATCTGCAAAGAAATGATGTAAAATACGAGGGAGGCCGGTTATTTATTCTGAAAAGCCATCACTTGGCCTAAAACTATTTCAAATGTGGGTAAAATGCTCTTTAACTGTTGTTATAGATATTTTTACACGTCTCCAACTATAAGATACACATCAAAATACTATGCGGGGGTGTCTGTGTGTACAGTTTTCACTTTAACCTACAGTGGTAGGGGTGTGGTTTACATGGCAAATTTTGAGTAGTCCATGGAGATGATTCATGATCTCTTAAAAAAGATCAGAGATAATCTTGACAAGTTGCTAAATGCCTAAAGGTAGTTTGTCCTCAAACTTTGCAGTTTACTAATAATTCTTATAAACATATTTCTGTGCCTTAAATGAAACTTTCTGTAGTTTTTGTTCCTGAAAGATAGTGGGAGGTATTCCACATCCAGTTCCTGAAAGGTGAGGCAAATAACTGTCCTAAATGCCATTTTTTCTCAGCTCCTTCTTTTGGGGTATATTTTTTTGTTATATAAGTATATATTTCTAACTTTGTGTTCTGAAGTAATTTTAGACTCAGCAGTTGCAAAGACAGCACACCATCACACGCTGCCCCCAATGTTAACATCCCAAAGAAACATGATACAATTGTCAAAACTAATAAAATGACATAGCAGTTACTAAAGCTATAGACTTTACTTGGATTTTACTGGTCTTTTCACAATGTCGTTTTTCAGATACAGGATCAGATCCTGCATCCCATGTGCCTTTAGTTGTCATGTATCCTTAGTTTCCTCTGGTCTTGGACAGTGCCCTCAGTCTTTCCTTGTTTTTCACGATCCTGACAACTTTTAAAGAGTACTGGGCTGGTATCTTATAGAATGTCCCTCAATTTGGGTCTGTCTGATCTTTTCTCATAGTTAGACAGACAGCATGGATTTTTGGAAGAATACCACAGAGGTGATGCGACCCTCTGAGCACATGAGATCAGAAGACACATGTCATCCTATTAGCAGTGATGTTAACCTTGATCTTCTGGTTACGGTAGTGTCTTCCAGGATTCTCCATTGTGAATTGACTATTTTTCCCTTTGTAATCAAGTTATTTGGGGAGAGACACTTCGAGGCTACGCAAATATCCTACTTCTCCTTAAACGTTCACTCACTAATTTTAGCATTCATCCACTCACCTGGCCTGCCACAATTCTCTCTGTACTGTGGTGTTATAATGGTGATTTGCTATTTCTCTCATTCTTGCTACATGTATTAATTAGAATTCTTCTCTAAGGAAGAGTTGTCCCTTCTCCCTTTATTTATTCAATCATTTATTTATATCAGTAACAGACTCAGTATTTTTTATTCCTTGGTTATAATCCAACACTATTGTTACTTTGTTGCTTAAAATGTTCTAGTTTTGTCCACTGGGAGCTTTTCTGAAAGGTTGGTTCCTGTAATCTTTGGATGTGCACTTCCTTTATCCTCTGGCACCTCTGGCTCATCTTATGTTTTCCCTGCCCCAACACTACTATCAATCACTTCTCCAAGGAGTCCACATTCCTTCTAGTAGAGCATGATGTTTTGAAACTGAGATCTGAGTGCTAGGTGTGCTCAGTTACCAAGTGTCATTGTTTCAAGGCCCTCTCAGCAGACACAGCTAGGAAATATATGAGGTATACTAATTCGTGTGTACACACATCTCTATTTCTGTATCTATCTGTATATATGCTTAAAAAATATAAGAAAACCTCCAACTACAACCCAGAAAGGTTTATTCTAGCCTCCTCCACCCCTACCCACCTTATTTTTTTTTTAAATAATTTTATTTATTTATTTATTTTTTCCCCCAAAGCCCCAGTAGATAGTTGTATGTCATAGCTGCACATCCTTCTAGTTGCTGTATGTGGGGCATGGCCTCAGCATGGCCGGAGAAGCAGTGTGTCGGTGTGCCCCCGGGATCCGAACCTGGGCCGCCAGCAGCAGAGCGTGTGCACTTAACCGCTAAGCCATGGGCCGGCCCGCACCTTGCTTATTTGTAACTTTTTTCTCCAACACTGAGAAACTTGGTTTTATCTACAATGTATTCATTTATTTGTTTAAGAGAGAGAAAGAAGTTGTGTGTGTTTGAGTGTATAACAAATTTACCATCTTCAGCACAGTGATTTGGAACAATTTTTTTTTAGTCTCTATCCTTACAGTATCCAGTCAAAAGTTTCCAAAGTTATTTAGACCAGCTCTTTTCTTCCTCATCCCCTTCAGTATCATCATGTCACTCATTTTAATACAGTTATATTCATGTGTTATGGTCTGCATTTCATTTTGAGTTCTCCTGGAATCCTGGTTGATTTTTTTTAACTGCATATAGCAAAAATCACTCTTTGTTTTGTACAGTTTTATGAGTTTTAACAAAAGCATAGACTCATGTATCAAACAACACAGTATCACAGAATACTTCCATCACCTCAAAAATTCTCTCAAACTACCCCTTTGTAGTCAACTCCTCTCCCCACCCCTGGCAACCACTGTTCTGTTTTTCATTTTCCAGAATTAAATATAAATGGAATCATATACTATGAAGTCTTTTGGATCTGGTTCCCTTCACTTAGCAAAATTCACTTAAGAGTCCTCTATATTGTTGTGAATAAATAGTTTATCCCTTTCTACTGCTGAGTAGTATTCCTTTGTATGTACCAGTGTGTATATCCATTCATCTATTGGAAGGACACCTGGGTTGTTTTCAGTTTTTTGTGATTATGAAAAACATAGGTTTTTGTATATGCATAGTTTTCAATTCACTTGGGTAAATACTCTAGGAATGGGATCGTTGGGTTGTATGACAAGTATATATTTAACTTTATAGGAAGTTGCCGAACTGTTTTCCAAAGTGGCTGTACCATTTTGCATTCCACACAGGAAGATATGAGAGTCCTTGTTGCTCTGCATCCTCACCAGAACTTGGTATTTTTATGTTTTTGTTTTTGTTTTTTTAATTTTAGCCATTCTAATAGGTATATTGTTTTATCATTCTGGATACAAGTCCTTTATTGGATAGGTGATTTGCAAATATTTTCTCCTAATCTGTAGGTTGTCTTTTAATTCTCTGAATAGGGCCTTTCACAGAGTAAAACAAATTTTGATAAATACCAACATATCAACTTTTTCTTTATGGATCATTCATACTGTTGTTGTTGTATTGTTTTCTCCAATGTTTTCTTCTAGAAGTCTCAGAGTTTCATGTTTTACATTTGGGTCTATGATATACCTTGAGTTTTTGTATAAGGTATGAGTTATATATTGAGATTCTGTTTTTGCATATGGATGCTGAATTGTTCCAACACTATTAGTTGTACTGACTATCCTTTCTCTGTTGAATCGCCTTACTACTTTTTTCAAAAACCAGCTGAATATTTTCATGTAGATCTATTTTCTGGGCTTTCTGTTTTGTCCATTGATCTATGTGCCCATCTTTTTGCCAATACCACACATTCTTAATTACTGTAGCTTTATAGTAGGTCTGGAAGCCAGGTAGTGTAAATTTTCCTATCTTGTTCTTTTTCAAAATTGTTTTGGCTATTGTAGTTCCTTTGCCTTTCCATATATATTTTAGAACTGGCTTGTTGATATCTATAAAAAAGATTGCTGCAATTTTGATTGGGATTGTGTTTAATCCACAGATCAATTTAAGAAGTGACATTGTGACAATATTGAGTCTTTAAATCCATGAACATGATATATCCCTTTATTCATTTAAGTCTTTGATTTCTTTCAATAGTGTTTTGCAGTTTTTACCATGCCAATTATGCACACATTTTGTTAGATTTGTGCCTAGATATTTCTTTTCTTTCTTTCTTTTTTTTTTTGGTGCTATTTAAATAGTATTCTTTAATTTCCAATTCCAATTGTTCATTGCTGGTATAAGAATACAATTGACTTCTGTATATTGATCTTGTACCCTATAACCTTGCTAAACTCACTAAACTCACTGATTGGTCCAAGGAGTTGTTTTTTTTTTTTTTTTTTTTTTTTTGTAGATCTTTATATGCTTTTCTACATAGACAATTATGCCTTCTATGAATAGAGACAGTTTAATTTCTGCCTTCCCAATATGTATGCATTTTATTTATTTTTCTTGTCTTAACTGTTCTGGCTAGGACTTCCAGTACAATTTTGAATATGAGTGGTGAGAATAAACATATTACTAAAAGACTGAATGTTTTCCCCTTATAAAGTATATTAGTTGTAGGATTTCTGTAGATGCTCTTTATTAGGTTAAAAATGTTCCCTTCTTTTCCTAGTTTGCTGAAAGATTTTTTACCATGAATAAATGTTGAATTCTGTTAACATGGTGAATTATACTGATGAATTTTCAACTTTAAAATAAGCTTTGCATTCCTGGGATGAAACTCACTTGGTCTTGATGGATATACTGATGAATTTATTTACTAATATTTTGTTGAAGATTTTATGTCTAGAGTTTATGAGGGATGTTGGCTTATAGTTTTCTTTTCTTGTAATGCCTTATTCTGATTTTGTATTAGGCTAATGCTGGCTGAATAAAATGAGGTGAGAAGTGTTCCCTCTTCATCTATTTTTCTGAAAGAGATTATGCAGAATTGATATCATTTCTTAATGTTTGGTAGAATTTGCCAGTGAAACCTCCTGGGTCAGGAGTTTTCTTTTTTGGAAGGTTTTTAAACTAGGAATTCAATTTCTTTAATAGACATTTATTATTCAGGTTAACCGTTTCTTCTTCAGTGACTTTGGCAATTCTTTGGTCGTTTGTATCTTTCAAAGAATTTGCCCATATCATCTAACTATCAAATCTACTGGAATAGAGTTGTTTGTAGTATCCCCTTATTTTTTAGTGTCTTTTGGGTTATGTAACCTCTTTCATTCTTGATATTGATAACCTGTGTCTTCTCTTTTTCTTTGGTCAGCTTGGCTAGAAGTTTAGCAATTTTATTCATCTTTCCAAAAAACAAGCTTTTGGTTTGACTGCTTTTCTCTCTTGTCTTTCTGTTTTATAGTTCATTAATTTCTGCTCTTTATTTTTTCTTTTCTTCTGATTGCTTTGGGTTAAGTTTGCTCTTCCTTCTCAAGTTTCTTAAGGTAAAAGCTTACTGATTTGGGACCTTTCTCTTTTTTAATATAAACATTTAATGCTATAAAATTTCCCTCTCAATGCCACTCTATGTGGTCTCCAAAATTTGATATGTTATATATATGTATTTCAAAATTTCCCTTGAGATCTCCTCTTTGACCTATGGGTTATCTAAAAACTGTGCTATTTAATTTCTAAATATCTGGAAATTTTCCTGTTGTCTTTCTGTTACTGATTTCATTATGGTCAGAGAATATAATCTATGATTTCAATTTTTTGAAATTTGTTGAGGTTTGTTTTATGGCACAGGATATGGTCTATCTTGGTGAATGTTCTGCTTGAGAAAAATGTGTGTTCTGCTGTTGTGGAGTGAAGTGTTCTATAAACGTCTCTGAGGTCAGGTTGGTCAGATATTTCTCAGGTCATCTAGATCTTTACTGATTTTTCTGCATACTTGTTCTATCAATTACCAAGAGAAGAGTGCTGAAGTTTCCAACTACAACTGTGGATATTTCTATTCTACCTTTTAGTTCTATCAGTTTTTGCTTTATGTATTTTGAAAGTCTGCTGTTAGGTGCATATACATTAAAGATACTTATTCTTGGAAAATGGACTATGTAATGTCCTTGTTTATCCTTGATAATATTCCTTACTGTGAAGTCTACACTATCTGAAATTAATATGGCTACTCTAGCTTTCTTTTGGTTAATGTTTGCAGGGTATATTTTTCTCCATCCTTTTACCTATGTCTTTCTATTTAAAGTGGGGTTCTTGTAAACAGTGTATAATATGATCTTCCTTTTTAAAGCAATCTGACATTTTGTCTTTTAACCGATGTTATGAACACATTCAATAAGATTACTTGTATGGCTGGATTAAAATCTATAATCTTACTAGCTATATTTTATTTGTTCCATCTGTTCTTTATTTTTCTCTTTTTCTCCCATTTCTTGGGATATCAGAACTTTTTTTATAATTCCATTTTATCTCCTCTATTGACTTAACTATTTATACCCGTTTTTAAATTTTTTTCTATAGTTGCACTACAGTTTACAATATAGATCTTTAGTTAATTAGAGTTCACCTTCAAATATATATTACATCATGTATAAAGTAAGGACTTACAACAGTATATTTCCAATTTCCCCCACCATCATTTGTTGTCATACATTTTATTTTTACATGTGCCATAAACACAAAATTCACTGCCACTATCTTTTCTTTAGAAAGTCAGCTATCTCTTGGAGAAATTAAAAAGAGAGAAAGGACACAGATCTTGGTTTCTAATACCATTCTCCAATAAAAGGAACGAAGCTTCCTTGGAGAAATGTCTGATTCTAGGACTGGGGCAGGAAATATACAAGATGAGCCTGGACCATTTTGTAGTAACTGGAAAATAACAAAGTACCCCCCACTCACCCCTCACCCCAAAAAACCCACAAGGATATGTGAAAGGGGCACAGGAACCAACTGAAAAGTCCCCAAAGCTGAAGCTGCAACAATTTGAGCAACAGAATAAAAGAGTATTGAATTATACATTATAATTAGAATTATACATTATAATTAGGTAGAATTATACATTAACAGAATTTAGTAATATTATAACCCAAAGTATAAAATAAATGCCCATGAGTCCATATTAATATATAAATGATTAAATAAATAAATGAGAGAAAACAGATAAGTCACCTGTGCAGAAGAACTACAAATAATTTATGTAGATACTTTGCCCTCAAGGAGGTGGAGTGTAATTCCCTACTCCTTAAGCGTAGGCCTCACATGGTGACTTCCTTCCAAAGAGGACAGTATGGAAAGGCAAAAAAGAGTAACCCGTGAAACGCCACATCAGCAAGATGACCAAGGTTAACATCAATAGCCATTAGTCATGTTGATAGTATGTGCCCTTGATATGATGTAATGAAAACGACACTTTAGTTCTGTGGCCTTTCTCCTCCAAACCAATAACCCCAGGCTGATCATGAGAAAAACATCAGAAAAATCCCAATTGAGGAATATTCTACAAAATACCTGCCCATTACTCCTCAAAAACTGCCAAGGTCATTAAAGCAAGGAATGTGTTAGAAGCTATCACAGCCAAGAGGAGGCTAAGGAGACGTGACTACTAAATGCAATGTGATATCCTGAATCAGATCCCAGAACTGAAAAGCATGAGGCTAAAAACTCAGGATAGCTGAATAAAGTATGTACTTTAGTTAACAATAATGTATCAATACTGCTTCATTAGTTGAAACAAATGTACGATACTAATGTAAGATGTTAATCACAGGAGAAATTGAGTGTGGAACATATAGGAGCTTTCTGTTCTATCTTTGCAATCTTTGCATAAATTTAAAACTGTTCTAAAATAAGAAGTTTATAAAATGTAGGGAAAAATGAATTTTCTTTTATCTCCATTTATTCTATTTTTCTTTATTTCTTTGTATAGATCCAAGGTTTTGCTGGTAGCATATTCCTTCTGGCAAAGGACTTCTTGTAACATTTCTCATGGAGTACGTATGCTGACAAATTCCCATGATTTTTGTTTGAGAAAGTTTTTCTCTTTCATTTTTGAAAGATATTTTTGCTGGACATAGAATTCTAGGTTGAGTTTTTTTTATTTCAGCACTTTATGTTACTCCACTGTTTTGTAGCTTGCATAGTTTCTAAAGAAAAGTATGGTATAAATTCTTATCTTTGCTCTTCTGTATGTTCTTCTGTCTCTTTTCTCTGGCTGCCTTTAAGATTTTCCTCTTTGTCTTTTGCTTCTAGTAGCCTAAATATGTATGTTGGTGGTAGTATTTACCCTACTTGGTATTGGTTATTATTTCTTCAAATATTTCTTTGCTCTGCTCTCTCTCTTCTCTTTCTGGAATTTCAGTTACAAATACGTTAAACCATCTGATAAAGTCCCACAACTCTTGGAGGCTTTGTTCTGTTTTTTGTTTTGTTTTCACTCTTCTTTCTCTTTGTATTTCAGTTTGGGTAATTCCTACTGACTTACAGACCTATAGGTGTTTCCTCCTGCTAGGCCTTTAGTGTAAGGTTTGAGTTAATTTAACTGGGAACTGGGCTGGGTTTGCATTTCATTGTTGCTATGGTTACCCTCAGGGTATCCACCACAGGCCTCTAATCCCTCCGGAGGGAACAGGGGATTGGTTTGCCAGAGGGTTTTTGTTTTTGTTTTCCCCAATGACTGCTCATTCTCAGTTTTAAGCCTTCCTGTTTGTGCTGTGTCTCAGGCTGTGGCCTTCTCAGTCATCCTGCCACACTCCTAGCATTGTGCCTGCTCCTCCACCATGGGTTGAGATATTTTTCCTTTTCCATTTCCCCAGATACAATGGGACTTCACCAGTGCCCTAAGGGTGACAGTTTTTGTTGTTCATCTTGTCACACATTAAGACTCTGTTCCACAGGAGAGAAGGAGGACAAGGATCCAGGCAAAACTTTTTGCCTTATTACAGTGGTTACTCTTCCCTTCTCTCAGTTGTATACCACAGAGGAGACTTTTTCAGGTCATTCCCAATCTTTTCTGTGAGCACCCAGTGGGATTCATGGAGAAAAAGCCTACAAGAGAACTTGGACTCTCCCTGTATCAGAGCCCCAGGGATTTTACACAGTCCTGCCAGTGAACACTTGGCCTCCAGCAATTCACCAATCACCCTAGCTTAACTCTTATTACCTGTGTCTTACCCAGATAAGTCAGTGCTCAAATGTCCTCTCCCTGCATTTCTTCTCTCCCTAGAGTCTGGGCCAGTTGGTCCCCTGAAATCTCAGGACTACAATGTGTTCAAGGAAAATTATGAACTTGTCTGTCCAACTTCTTTTCATTGTAAGGCTGGGAGTGCCACAGTTTCCAGCTTTCTGTATCTCCAAATGAAAAAGTATTTCTTTGTTTTTTGACTTCAAGAGTCTGGGTCCTGGCTTTCTTTTGTACTACCCTGGAGAAGTATTAAGCTCTCCCACAGTTTCCTCATCTCTACCTAGCCAGGATCACAGTTTGCAATCAAATGAAACAATGTATATAAAGATGTTTGAGAAGCTATAAAGCATTATACAAATATAGAGTTATTATCTAATGCCTGATAGCATCACTTTCACTTAGCAAAGAATCAAATGGCGAGTTTAGCAGCTGCATAGAACAGAACACTTGACATATCTTGTTGCTTGTCAGCAGTCAAACAGTTGCTAAACTAAGAATGGTTTTAAAACTTGCATATATATTCTAATTTTTTCTACAGGAGGCTAAGGGGGATAAACGTACTCTCCTCTTCTTTATAAACACAACATTCAAAAGCAAATGAAACTGGAACTATAAAGATACTGTCAAAGGCTGGGGTGGAGAGACCTGTATTCTTTATAGAGTTAAATGGGGAAGTTATTTGACAAGGAATAAACAATGAAAAATTATTTAGAGAATAACTCATTCAAATTTTTATGCATTCTTCTCTATTCTACAATAGTTCTCTTTGGTATATAGAATTTTCTAACAAATAATCTAGTGTTTCTCTCACAGAAAAGCACGTATAATAGTTTACTGAAAGTATGCAAAGTACAGAGAAGAAATACTTAGGTCATGTTTAATTTACCAGCTTGGGGTTGAGATCTCTAAGCAAAGATTCCAGCCTAGTAAAAATAAAATTAAGCATAATAATCTCTTCATATTTAGCTTTAATTTTAAATAACCATTAAGCAGATTTATTTCCTATTTTTCCATACTCTGATTTGTGTGTATTTAAAATAGATTTGTCCCCTTAAATGCTAATTTCAAACAGAAATATTCAGTAAGAAAAGGTCTAGATCCTATGGAAGTAGAGAAAATTCCAAAGGAAAATATCAACTATGTATAAAATAGGTGTTTTAAAGAATGAAGTTGAAGAAAGGTTTAAGGTACCAGAGGAGGCATCATGCCCTTGCTTGAAGGGGGGATGACAACTCGAAGATCTGGTTTTCGACTGTTCATTCCTAGACTGCCACCACCCGGAGGAGGGGGAGACTTTGTAGGCATAACTTTGCCTAAACTATTTGCACCAGTAGTTCCAATCAAATTTGGAGAAGCTCTTGAGTTTACGAATCCATTCCCTGGAAAAAAGAAATATTCATTAACGTGAGAAGAGTCATTAAAATACATTGGTACAAATATG
Organism: Diceros bicornis minor; assembly: GCF_020826845.1. Classification (NCBI taxonomy): domain Eukaryota; kingdom Metazoa; phylum Chordata; class Mammalia; order Perissodactyla; family Rhinocerotidae; genus Diceros; species Diceros bicornis. The sequence continues at coordinate 81,692,863 of NC_080744.1, forward strand.
AAAAGATTTCCCCAGTCCCAGTTTTAAACAAATTTTATAAGAAAACTCATTAGTAACTAATCAGTATCTTTGGGTATTTTAAAAATAAGCAAAGAAAGTCAACCAAAGTCTGAAATACATATAAACCTTAAGACTAATATCACTTATTTCCAGCCTGACTGCTTGGAGCTGCTGAGAGATACTTAAAACACAAGACAGGTTTCTAACGGAGCATCTCCTACTAGGGACCAAGATAATGGAGATACTATAAGAAAATGCCTGAGACTATCCTATTCATTTATTCCTGCAACAGCAAAGGCACTCCCACCAGGTTTTGGGAACTGAACTAGGTATCATGGCAACTCCTTAACTGCAGCTTATTCAGCACTAGCTCTAATGCCTCATTTTCACCAAGTACTTCTTCCTTTTAGCTCTACCTTTCCCTGCTCTGTTTCTTCAGTTGCCATTATGGTCTTCATTAAATATTTGTAGTTTATCTGACTTTAATCCACTTATTCCTGCTTTTTAACTTTCGCTAATAGAACTGTCTATTCTCTTAAAGGAAATAAGAAAATAGGTACATTGTGGTATATGTTCTATATACACAGCACTTTTGGGCACCAGGTGAGACAGAAAATAAATGTAAGAGATCATCCCTATTTTCATGGATATTGCAGTCCTTCAGGTCCTCCTCATGTGTAGCAGCCATGTGGTTTGGGTGGGGCTGACTCCACTTCAATCTCCCTTGCCACAGACTGGCTTGGTGACAGCCATTTGACTCAGGTCCTAGCCAATGACCTGGCATTCTCCCTTCACACAGTGATGGAATCCAGGAATGTCCAATCAGAACCTAGTAAGGAAGCTGTTATACAGTGGTGAGGGAGGCTCCTGCATTCCTCCAAATATGACTGAGGAAGCGTTTTATTCTCAAGATATTTTAAGACTCAGAAGAAATCCAGAATGAGGAAAAAGCTGATAGAGAAAGGAGAACTGCCAATAAATGAAATAAGAGCCCTACCCTGCTTGTAGTCTTTATCACTTCTGGATCTTTTCAGTTAAATAAAGTTAGTAAATATATTATTTAAGCCTAATTGAGGTGGGTTTCTGTTAGTTGCAACTGATAGTTTCCTAGTAGAAATAGTTACTATTCACCACCTTGTAGTTCAATGGTACAGATAATGTCACTAATAAAAAAAACAGTCGGGGCCGGCCAGGTGGCACAAGCAGTTAAGTGCACACGCTCCGCTGCGGCGGCCTGGGGTTCACCGGTTCAGATCCCGGGCACGCACTCACGCACCGCTTGTCAAGCCATGCTGTGGCAGTGTCCCATATAAAGTGGAGGAAGATGGGCGTGTATGTTAGCCCAGGGCCAGTCTTCCTCAGCAAAAAAAAGAGGAGGATTGGCAGATGTTAGCTCAGGGCAGATCTTCCTCACACACACACACACAAAAAAGGTCAAGTAACAAGTATATAGGTAAATAAAATGTTCATTTATAAAACAGAAGCTACATATGCTATTTTAATTTCTAAGTATATTGCAAATAAAACAGGGACGAATAGAAAACAACATTAACTATATGATATATTTTAAAAATATTTTGTGAGGGGCCAGCCTGGTGGCATAGTGGTTAAGTTCAGCGCACTCCGCTTCAGCAGCCCAGGTTCACAGGTTTGGATCCTGGGTGCAGACCTACACACCACTCATCAAGCCATGCTGTGGCAGTGACCCAGATACAAAATAGAGGAAGATGGGCACAGATGTTAGCTTAGGGCCACTCTTCCTCAGCAAAAAGAGGAAGATTGGCAACAGATGTTAGCTCAGGGCCAATCTTCCTCACCAAAAAAAAAAAAAATATATATATATATATATATATGTTATTTTGTGAAAATTTAATTTCTAAATCTAAAATACAGTGTTAAATGCCTACAAAAAATACAGCATAGGTCACTCTACTATTCCATATTTTTAAAGAAATCATCAACTTTATAAAGTTTATCATGTGTATACAGTGTGCTTTCAGCAATAGAGACTTAATGCCATGAACACTGTACTATTATTTCATTCTGAATAGTCCCTAGTATCTACGTCTACTCTATTACAGTACATAGATATTAATTTAAGAGCACTAGATAAAAGAATAAATTTGTTGGCTTAAGAATTCCATTCCTAGTGTTTATTACCAAGCTGGCCAAGAACAAAATATTCAGAATGTGAACTAGAAGTTCCTGGATGGCTGAACAGGCCTCTTAAATTCTCTGGGTGGGACTCAGCATTCATACATCAATAGTAGCAACCATCTAAAATCAGACAATAATATAGAACTGCCTTTACAATTTGGAAATAAACTTTCAAAAATCTATTATGTGTAGAGCACTGTGCAGTGGGGAGGGTATAGGAAGGGAGAAAAAACCTATATGGTCTTCAAGCAACTTTTCATCTAGTTAGCAAGAGCAGGCATACAACACAGAGGCATGAATATGCCAAAATTATACTTAAGATACGGGCAAAAGCAACACAATGAAGGGTAACCATACAAAACTTACAAAGAAATAGAAAGCAAAGCACTGATATAAGTATGTGGGCTTAACTAGGGAAGACTTTGTGGGATTAATTATGAAGCACTTTGAGAGGACAAAAGATGTTACAGAAAGATGGATAAATGTGAGAAAAATGATACGCTAAAGCATGAATGGACAAGGTTGACTAAGAGATGGTGGGGCAGAAAAGCACAGAGAGCCAATGGCTCCAGTGACCACTAGAGGGAAAAGGCAGCTGTATTTGTTCTGTTCCTTTCCTTCCATATAAAGCAAAAAAGACAACTTTAGAATCCACCAAAAATAAACAGACACTAGATGTTACAAACACATATTCACATCTATGTTAAATACATGTAGGGTCTGACCAAAACTAAGTGTCTGCTGCGTGCTTAACACCAGCCTAAAAACCTTCCTATGATCTCACGGAGAAGGCTGTATTCTAAGAAGTGAAATGGTGTGCCCCAAAGAAATGCAGTGAGTTATTAACAAAAAAGAAGTATGTATTGCCCATATTCTTCAATTTAAGAGCTTTTGTATTGGGTTATCAGGTCATTTTAATTCTATGAAAGTTTCTTGAATGGAATAGAAATATTATTTAAAACCAATTAAAATTCATACTTTGGCAGTTTATAAAATATTTTCAGGAAAGTATATAAAGAATAGGTGACTAGATATGTGAATTATAAAATTAAAAAATATAACTAGAAAAAGATAAAGTTCTTCAAGATAATCTGCTGAAGAAAATGGATGTTTCAATATATCTGCTTATATTTAGACTTTGAAAAAGATATGTTATTTAGGTGAATTATTCATATGACAATACAAAATTGACGTTTTGCCAATGTGATATAATCAACTTTCTTGGATCCTAACCAGTACATTTCCAGGGACAAAGAAAACAGAGAGGTGAGGTGTGGCACTTAGGAACAGGCCTGTATCTCCTCAGCAGCTGTCATTCAAAATGTCATGATTCCAGATGATCAGTGTTTCCTCCCCACTCCACTTCACTCTCACCCAATTCCTCCTGCTTTCTCCAAAACTTTTATTTTACCAAGTGACAAATTTTAATTCGTTTATGTGATTTAATTTTGCTGTGGGGACTGGTATGTCAGTTAACCTTATGAGGCTATTTCCTGCATTCTGCTTCCATTATCTTGAAGAGGCGTGTACTAAATCTGGGCTGAACCTCCTTTCCACACCCCAGAGAGCAATTTCCTGCACTCTGTTAAGCTTCAGAAAGCAGTGCTGTTAAAAAAACAATCTCTTCACTCGGCCATCCCCTGTGGAGTAAAGCTCATCCATGAGTTGGGCAGAGGCAACTACTAAGCAAGTCATCTGGATATAAAATGCTTATCAAATAATTTTATTCAAAAATAAGAAGGTTTAATAGAAACTAATAAAACGACAGATTAACATTAGTAAGTACAGATTAACGTTTCTCTTAAATAATAGCATGAATGTGTGTTCTTAATCTCTCTGATAATATTTAGACGTTTCTTATTTACTTGATTTGCACTCAAATCTGAAGGATAAAGCAGTATTTCCTCTCAAATACATTATAAGATGATGCAAAGATACAATTTAGAAGAATGTATTATCAAGTAGCACTGATACTCTTTTCCCATGTGGAGTCTACGATGCTTTTCAGCTAGCTATGATACCATAGTAACCCACGAGAATCAAATTACAAGAGTGAAAGGGGATCTAAAAGCATGGTATTTCTTAGCGTGAAGCCAGAGTCTGCAGCAGATAATGATTACAGGATGATGTAAGCGTTTGGTAAAATGCCAGTCTGAAACAACAGAATCTTATATGCACCATTTGTTATTTTGTGGCATGTAGTGATATACTACCTAATATATGCCTTCTTACCTCCAGTTCATTTTTTATGACAAAAATGAAGATATTGTTGAGATAGACTTTTGAGGTAGATATGTCCAGTACACAATTCATCTTGCCATGGCCTACAAATTTAGGAATTAAAGTACCAACTCTAAATGAATAAGCACAATTTAATGTGATTGTTAAAATGTCTTTTCAGGTTTTATAAGTTGTGACAAATGTGACAAAAACGCTCTTGAGCAAACTGCATACTAATGCCTCCAGAAACTTAACAAAGCTAATCTCTACTGTGGTCCTACAGTTCTAAGGCAGGTCATTCAATTATATCAATCTGGCTCATATTTCAGAATATCATATCAGCTGAAATAATGCATTCACGTGGCTGGAAAGCACTCCATGCCCTTAATACTACTCTTTTAGGGCTAAATTGTAGACAATGATGTCATTAATGTTTTATTACTATTGAGAAGTTGAACTGACACGCAAAAGATTTTGAAAATCTCAAAGGATTCTGAAAAATTCATCCAAAACAAGGTTCAAGAATTGATTTTATATTTGACATATTTTTCACAAAATGTGACAAACTTTCAGATGATTATTCAATAAATAAACAAAAATACATTTTAAAAGTCTATAAAATTATGTCATTTGTATAACGAACTGAATGAGCTTTCTAAAATTAAAAGAGACCATGGGTTTTAAAATCATTGATGACATATTTATTTATTTTTTGTGTGAGGAAGATCAGCCCTGAGATAACATCCATGCCAATCTTCCTCTTCTTGCTGAAGAAGACCAGCCCTAAGCTAACATCTATTGCCAGTCCTCCTCCTTTTTTTCCCTTTTTCTCCCCAAAGCCCCAGTAGATAGTTGTATGTCACAGTTGCACATCCTTCTAGTTGCTGTATGTGGGACGCCGCCTCAGCATGGCCTGACAAGCAGTGCGTCGGTGCGTGCCTGGGATCCGAACCCAGGCCGCCAGCAGCGAAGCGCGTGCACCCAACCGCTAAGCCACAGGGCTGGCCCGATGACATATTTATTTGATTCAATGGAAATTCCTATATAATGGACAACATGGAATCTGTCCATTAGAAATTTATTATCTAAAATAGACAACGCCGGGCCAGCCCACTGGTGTAGCAGTTAAGTGCGCTCGCTCCACTTCGGCTGCCTGGTTCGCAGGTTCGGATCCTGGGCGTGCACCGATGCACCACTCGTCAAGCCATGCTGTGGTGGCGTCCCATATAAAGTAGAGGAAGATGGGCACAGATATGAGCCCAGGGCCAATCTTCCTCAGCAAAAAGAGGAGGATTGGCATCGGATGTTAGCTCAGGGCTAATCTTCCTCACACACACACACAAACCAAAAATGAAATAGACAGTGCTCATGAGATCCTCCTGCTTCTCTTTCTGAATATTGTACTCCCTCTCTCAATCTCTCCTGTGTGGGCAGCCCCAAAGAGGCTACATTTTTCCTTCTCTTTCAGTGACTTCATGCATCCCCATGGTTTCAACCATTGCCTCAATATGACTCTCAAATTTGTATTTCTGCTTTGTATCTCGTAATTTCTAGTCCATATGCAACCATCTGGTGGCCAGTTTTCCCCAGATATGCTTCTGTGATTTCAAATTCTGCCTGTTTTAAACACCTGTACTACTGTCATCCTCCATCACTCCCAGCCCCACTTTCATAGAACTATCAAGCTTTGTTACTCTTTCTTTACAACGTTTTTTGCCTCATCCATCTCTTTTTAACTGCCACAATTAGAAGTGGCAACGCTCTGCAACAATGCAAACCCTATTACCTTCACTCAACCCTAAACAATTCCAAGAGCTTCTTGAGCCTTTCTATTTCTAGTCTAGTATATTTTTTTCTCTTTCTCAACATGTTTTTTAAAAGTGAAGTTGCTGGATATCGGAGATATTTTAATGCTTGATCTTTAAACATATGTCCAAAGTTAAAAGGAGTTCCCCAAGTCATTTGAACTACAGTATTACCTGAGTATTAAATGAAAACTCTCAGTCGAGAAATATATCTAGTAAACCATAATCAAATACATCCAGTCAACCAAATCAGACTGCCACTATGAAAGATGCATATACTTACAGTATGTACAAAAGTGGCAGGTTTTATTTGGACAATGACATATATTGAAAACAAAAAATTATCACCTTACAAGGAAAAAACGAATGCTCTAATTTACTATAATAAACATTTTATGATTGTAGAGGTACCATACCAATCTAGCATCACACAAAGTTCAGAAACTAGAAAAAGAGAATGAAAATACATATTTCCACCATCCTAACATAACTATTATAATCAGTTTGGATTTCTCTCCTTTTTACTTTCCAAGTGCACATTTTTTGCATAGTTTTAAATCACAACTAAAAAGGAATCCAGTTGAAAATTTTAATTTGCTTAATTTTTATACTGTTGAATATGTTGATTTCTTCCTATTATTCACTACTATAAATAAAGTTGCAATAAGCCTTTGCATATTCTAATTTATTTCTTTAGGAGAGTTTCCCAGAAATGGAATTAGTAGGCTCAGAGGTACAAACATTTTTATGACTACTGGAACATTTTGCCAAAATCTTTCCAGAAAGACCGTTAGTATTTACAATGCCACAAGCACATATGAGATCATCAGTTTCACCACACCTTTCTCAGCTCTCCACGTCACAATAAAAAGTGGTAATAGTCGGCAATTAGTAAGTGTTATTTGCCGTTTTTATTTGAATCTCATGATTACTAGCAACAATGAACATCCTTTTTAATTTTTAAAATACTAGTTGGGTTTCTTTATTGAATTGTACATACAGGTACAAATTAAATGCCCATCCATTTATTAAATATTCCCCTATCTGTGGCTTGTATTTTATCTTACTTTTTCTCTTAAGAATGAGAAAAATTTATATCTCACGTAAGAAAACCGGAGGAAAAGCGGTTGCAGACACAGTGGTTTCAGTAGCTCAACATGGAGGACCCAGAGTCTCTCTAGCCTTCCACTCTGCCATCCTTGGCTTGTTGGCCTGTCTTCTTATACTGACTTGCTTCATGATCTCAAGATGGGGCTGCATATCTAGCTGTCACAGGTAGACAATAAGGTCCAAAGACTCAAAACACTGCTAAGAGTCCTTCTGTGGGTAAGTGTGAATGCGTAGGAGTGTGTGAATTTTTTTCTCTCTAGATTTTGAAATTAATAGTATACTATATAATTTACATTACATTCTCTTATAATTTTAAAAGTGCCTCCACATTTGTGGTTATAATTCATTTTTTATATCAAGTATATTATATTTACTTTTAAAACTTTTATTAATATAACACATATACAGAAAGGTGCACAAAACAAAAACCTAAAGATCAAGGATTTATCGTAAAGTGAACATCGATGTAACTATCAGTCAGATTAAGAAAAAGAATATTGCCAGAACCATGGAAGTTTCTATAATTGGGCCCCCTAAAACACTCCTATTGTCCTACCTACCCAAAGTAACCACTATCATCCCTTTTACAGTAACTTGTTTTTCTTTATAGTTTTACCATCTATCTATACATGCATTGGTAACACTATGGTTTTACTTGCCTGCTTTTCAAACTTTATGTAGACAGAATCATTTAGTATTTGTATCTATCTTCTTTGATTCATATTAGTTTGGTGAAATTCATCCATGCTGTTGATTACTGCTGTAGTTTCTTCATTTTCATTACAGTATAGTATTCCTTCACATAAATGTACTATCATTTATTTATCCATTCTATTGTTGACAGAAATCTGGATTATTTCTAGACGTTGGCTGTAACAAATAATGCCATGCACATTCTTTTCTATATCTCCTGGTGCTCATGGTGCACACATGCATTTCTCTACATTATGTAAGGATGAGTGAAAATGCTGAGTCACAGAATACACATATCTGTAATTTTAGTAGATAAGTCAAAATGGTTGCACCAATTTGTACTGCCATCATCAGTATGAGAGTTTGTTTTTTCCATAGCCTTGTGAACAACTGGTATTATCTGTCTATTTTGCCCTAGGTCTTTGGTAGGTAGAATGCTATCTATTTGTGGTTTTTGCGGGTTTTTTTGGTGAGGAAGATTAGCTAGTACCTGAGCTAGTATCTCTTGCCAATCCTCCTCTTTTTGCTGAGGAAGATTGGTCCTGAGCTAACATCAGTGCCCATCTTCCTCTATTTTATATGTGGGACACCTGCCATAGCATGGCTTGACAAGTGGTGCATAGGTTCATGCCCAGGATCCGAACCTGCGAACTCTGGGCCACCAAAGTGGAGTACGTGAACTTAACCACTACACCACTGGGGCCGGCCCCTATCTGTTTGTGGTTTTAACTCTGCATTTCCTTGATTACTGAGATTGAGCATCTTTTCACATTTATTAGACATCTGGATAGCTTCTTTTGTGAAATGTCTGTGTTCTCATGCACATTTTCAAAAATCAATTTTCTTTTTCTTGATGATTTGTAGGTCTTCTTCATAAAAGCCCTCTGTTTATTATATATATACTATATATATTTTCCTGCTCTGTTTTGTCTTTTCATTCTCTTTATGGTATTTTTGATGAACAAAGGTTCCTAATCTTAATACAGGCAAACTGATCAATTTTTCCTTTACGGTAAGGCTTTCTCTGGCTTCCTATATAACAAGTCTTTCCCTATCCTGAGTTTGTTCAATGCTTAAAAAGCTCAAGGATTCTTCTGCTTTCAACAGTACCTGGGCCTGAAGCATCACAACTTTTGGGAAGCAGATAGAAGACACAACAAAAATTAAAATACAAACAAGGCAAATGGAAAGCTCATCTGTAAACATATTATGCATTTGAAAATGACAGTATCAGTAAAAATGATACAGTTTAAAGATAAAGTGAAACTATCTAGAACTGGCCTATCACAAATCTCTAAACCTGGACTGATACAATAAGAATAAATAATTATACATATTATGTATGAAAAATTTGTTTAGGGGCCAGCCTGGTGGCATAGTGGTTAAGTTCATGTGCTCTGCTTTGGTGGCCCAGGGTTTGCAGGTTCGGATCCCAGGTGTGGACCTACACACCACTCATCAAGCCATCCTGTGGTGGCGTCCCACGTACAAAATAGAGGAAGATGGGTACGGATGTTAGCTGAGGGCCAATCTTCCTCAAGCAAAAAAGAGGAAGATTGACAACAGATGTTAGTTCAGAGCCAATCTTCCTCACCAAAAAAAAAAAAAAAATTTGTTTCAAACAAGCAGAATCTGTAATCTATGCTTATAGTACAGAATAAACATTCTTTTCAATGTTTATATTCTTTCGTGTACGAAAGAATTCTTTCGTGTTCTTTTGTGTACAAATAATAGATTAAAATTGATCACATGCTGGGCCACAAAAAAATGTATCAACAAATTTCAGAGAATTTAATCATATGAAGGTAAGTTCTCCAGTAACAAAACAACTCAGCTAGAAAACAATATCCAGAAGATAACTAGAATGCCCCACGCATTTGTAATTGGGACGTATACTTCTAAATAACTTATGGGTTAGGGGCCCGCCCGGTGGTGCAAGCGGTTAAGTGCGTGCGCTCCGCTGCAACGGCCCGGGGTTCGCCGGTTCGGATCCCGGGTGTGCACTGACGCACCACTTGTCAAGCCATGCTGTGGCGGTGTCCCATATAAAGTGGAGGAAGATGGGCACGGATGGTAGCCCAGGGCCGGTCTTCCTCAGCAAAAAAAAAAGAGGAGGATTGGCAGATGTTAGCACAGGGCTGATCTTACACACACACACATACACACACAAAATAAATAAATAACTTATGGGTTAAAGAAGTTATGATGGAAATTAGAAAATATTTTGAATTGAATGTTAATGAAAATATAACATTCAACTTTATTAATCTTTTTAAAGAACTAATTTTTTATTTAATTCAATTTATATTGTTTTTCTATTTCAGTAATTTCTGCTCTTTATAATTTGCTTCTACTCTCTTTAGGTTTGTTGGTTTTTCCTAACTTTCTGAGTTGTAGGCTTTGCTCAGGATTTTCCAGCCTGTAAGATTTCAATTTCTCTTAAAGTACTGTTTATCTGTATCCCACGTGGGTTTTATGGGGCTTCTTGAATCAGTGGCTTGATGTGTTTTCTCAGTTTTGGAAAATTCTCAGTGATTATCTCTTCAGTTACTGCTTCTGGCCAATTTTCTCTCTCTTTGCCTCCTGGGACTCTAAAGTATGTTAGACTGTCTCACTGTATCCTCTAGGTGTTATTCTTCTTTTGGTTTTTCCATCCATTTGTGTTTCCAAAATTCCAGATATTTTCTTCTGCCTTATCTTTTAGTTTACCAATTCTCTCTTTTGCTCTGTCTAATCTGTTATTAAATGTATCTTGTAAGTTCATAATACTATTACTTTTTTTAGCTCTAAAATGTCCATTTTTAAAAAGTTTCCAGTTTTTTTGCCCAAATTCTTAATCTTTTTTTAATCTCCTTGACACAGTAAACATTGCTATGTTAAAGTCAACGTCTGTGCCTAATAACTCCAAGTTCTAGAGTTCCCAGAGGCTGGTTCTATTGTTCATTTTTTCTGCAGGTTTTCATTTATGCTGTATTGCTTCTGGAGTGTGCCGAGTTAGTTTTGCTTGTGTGCCAAGTAGAAATAATAAGGCCTGGGATGGTGTTTTACCCTTATATATTCTTCTAGAGAACATCAACCTTCTCAGGCATCCTGAAGCCCCTAACAATAGATCACCACAATCTATTTTCAAGAAGTCGGGGGCCGGCCCCGTGGCTTAGCGGTTGGGTGCGTGTGCTCCGATGCTGGCGGCCCGCGTTCGGAACCCCGGGCGCGCACCGACGCACTGCTTCTCTGGCCATGCTGAGGCCGCGTCCCACATACAGCAACTAGAGGAATGTGCAACTATGACATACAACTATCTACTGGGGCTTTGGGGGAAAAAAAAATAAATAAAAATTATAAAAAAAAAAAAACAAAAGAAGTCGGATGATGCAAATATGAGATACAGCTACTACGAGGGACTGTTTATCTCTGATTCACTCTACTTCTAGGGTCCAGTCTTTTGGGGTCTAAACACAAAGTGAGAAGAGTATACTAGGATCTCCCAAATCTTTGTGTGATCAAAGAGAACTTTTATCTCTCCCTCCCCCTAGGTCTCTGAGGCTTTTATACTCAGCTTCTTTGGTATCCCACTGTGGAACTGCCAAATACCATCTGAGGAAAAGCAGCCATAAATGCTAGGCTCGCCTCTTTGAGTCTCTGTCTTTGTCATTCCCTGGATCTTGAGCAAGTAATTTTTCATTATCTTATTAGTTCTCAAATGCTTTCAAGCAGATTTTAAAAATATTTGCCTAGCATTTCTAGTTGTCCTCAGTGAAAGGGTTGGTTCAAATGACCAAGTCTGCCATCACCACAGCAGAAGTCTGAATGTCATTTTTCAAATCTCAATTTTATTTATGAAAGCTTTCTTTTTTTTTTAAGGATCTTTTTTTAAATAAATTTATTTTTTTATTTAATTATTATTATTATTATTTTTTTTGTGAGGAGATCAGCCCTGAGCTAACATCCGCCAATCCTCCTCTTTTTTTTTTTTTTTTTTTTTTTGCTGAGGAAGACGGCCCTGGGCTAACATCGGTGCCTATCTTCCTCCACTTTATATGGGACGCCGCCACAGCATGGCTTACCAAGCAGTACTTCGGTGCGCGCCCGGGATCCGAACCAGCGAACCCCGGGCCGCCGCAGCGCAGCGCGCGCACTTAACCGCTTGCGCCACCGGGCCGGCCCCCTATTTAATTATTTTTATTGTGGTAACACTGGTTTATAACATTACATAAATAGCGGGTGTACACCATTATATTTCGATTTCTGTGTAGATTACGTCATGTTTACCAACCAAAGACTAATTACAATTCATCACCACACACGTGCCTAATCACTCCTTTCGCCCTCCTCCCACCCCGCCCTTCCCCTCTGGTAACCACCAATTCATTCTGTCTCTATGTGTTTGTTTGTTGTCGTTTTTATCTTCTATTTATGAGTGAGATCATACAGCATTTGACTTATGAAAGCTTTCATTAGTCAAAAAACTATCTCCTCTATGTATCGTCTTAAGATCAGAAGCAATATTTCCTAAACCATGTTTCACATGACACTAATTAAGAAAGATGCCTTTTCATGAGAAAACAAAAATGAAGGGTTATATTGTGAAATCACTTTGAGTAACCATATGTTATACACTAAGTTGGAAGATTCACAAAATAGGTTAGCATTTTAAGGTTCTGATAAGTCCTGCATTGAAGAAACCTGTTTAGTTTTATTTAACACAGTTTGCCAAACATATAGAATAGGTCCTTCTTTTCATATAGTTCCAAGAAACACACTTTGAAAAATGTAGATTAGAAATCATACCCACACAGCTTTTAATATATTTTCTTCTAAATTTTTCTGGGAATTTTAAATGTTTAATCTTTTCATTCATAAAGACTTTATTTAGGTGTAAAAATGAGTTTAAACTATTTTTTCCAAACTACCAAATCAAAATGGCACCACTGTTGAAAATGAGCTAAAATATATTTTCTGACTCTTCCTCACAAAAATAACACCTCTAAAATACCTATGACAGACCATATATTTTGGGAGGGAAATTTATAGCAAAAAACTCTAAACCCATGTATGCTCTAAGTATTGCACAAAAATAATTACTTCCAGTTGGTACCTGAATTAAGTGATACAAGATGTCTACCTAGTTGAATCTAAATTCTGAGGTAGTACACGTTAAAAAGCAGTTACAATACAAATGTCATTTAGGATATAATCCAGACAAGTAGACTAAGTAGAATTACCCCTACCTGCAGGTAAAACAGGTATACAGTTATGCACCACATAATTACATTTCAGTCAATGATGGACTACATATACGACGGTGGTCCCATAAAATTAGTACCATTTAGTCTAGGTGTGTGGTAGGCTATACCATCTAGCTTTGTGTAAGTACACTCCATGATGTTCACACAACAATGAAATCGCTTAACGACTCATTTCTCAGAATGTATTTCCATCATTAAGTGACATAGGACTGTATAAGAGAATGCATCAATCAAGAATCAAGACATCCAATCCTATGTGTTATAAGATGTTGAGGCGTACACTTAAGAAACAAGATTTATCTCTGTGCATGCAGTAATGGAAGTAGACTTCTAAATAACTCACTAAGCACTTATAATATTTTAATACTTACTTCGGAATTTTAAATTTTAATAAAAATTCATGTTCACTAATCATGATTATTAACACTAACTATATTAAAATAGTTGCCTATAAATGGGAGGAGGAAGAGAATGGGAGTAGACTAGAGTTATAAAATGGATAAACGAATAACATACTGAGATGCTTCGTACAGACCAATGATGGTTTGCCACGATCAGAGGAGTGTGATTAATGCAACCCTCTAAACCTGAGGGTCCAGAAAGAGGGGAGGAGGCTTACGAAAAAAGAAAAATGAATGAAAAAAAGAAATAAAAGACATAGGATTACGTGTAGAAGGTCAAATTAGAATGATGACAAAGTGTGAGTTTGAAATTGCCAAAGGGAACACAGAAAACTGAGCAGCAGAGACAAAATCTAGATTTACAGGTGCACAGCAGATAAAGAATAGTGAAAAAGCTTTAGGGAAGTGTGGACAGTACAGGAAAAAACAAAAACAACAAGAGAATTGAAACACTTGTTTGATAGGAGGAAGAACCATGTTTACGATGCCAGATGGATGGGAAAAAAATAAAGGCAAGGGAAAAAAACATTACAAATCATCAAATAGTTAAACTCCATAAAATAAAAATAATTTTGGAAATAAAATCAAGATCTAGTTAAAATTAACATTAAATGAAATAGAAATTATTGATGCCAGCCTTAATCAGGCTGGAAAGTAGAAGAGAGAGCAAGATGGATAGTGTTGGGGGGATAAAAGTATATGGGAAAATGTAACACAAAAAGAGTATATGGGCATGCACACAACTAAAGAGACCTGAAAAGAAACAAACTATAAATATTTGGAAATACACATACAAGTGTAGCAGCCCTAATGTATAATTGGTAAGATCTTTAGGAATTTTCCCACATTTAATTATCTGTTCAAAAAGATTCTACAACAGGTCTTATCTGTTTAATTCCATTAAAACAGCAATTAATATAGTGGCAGATATAATTAGGCATTTATTCCTACTTTAGGTCACTATATGTTTTGTACTTTGTCTCACTAATGTCTCTTTATTTCTTTCTCATGATTTTTAATTAAGTTATTAATCATCTCCATAATTTTCTTAAAGCAGAAGCTCCTTAACATTTTTGTGGAATGAATGGGTTCAATACATGCAATTGAGAATTCTTCCTGTAAGTGATCTGTTTTCAGATGTCTCCAGGAACACACAATATCTAAAAGACGAAGGGAATTCCTGCCCTTGCTTTCAGATAACAATGATGATAATTGTGATTGTCATAGATTAAGAGACCAACATGACAATGTGATGATAATCCCAAGGGATACAGTTATTCGTGTAACTCTTTGACATAAATGCCATATTTTTGTAATGTTAGGATCATAATCTATCTTTATCAGCACTTCAGGGCTGGGCAGACATATTTATGACATATGTTTAAACTGCTAGCCATCTTGGGAGGGGTCCCAAAGTAAAAGAACCAATTTGGCTGTAACCACGACAAGATGTCAATGTTCTACATTTGACCACCGAACAGATCCTTTAGAGACAAACTTCTCAATTCTCTTTGTATCTCTAGAAGTAGACCCACCATTTCTTCACAGTGTAATCTCTCTGACATTTTATGCTGTTGTAAGATATATCAGTCTGCTAACAGACTAATTTGGTGAGGACAGATGATACAGAAAGCTTCTCCTTAAGAAAGTGTCTTGATGTAAAAATTGTATTAAGGCAATTTAGTCTTTATAAAAGAACAATGTCTGCTATGAAAGAGGCATTCAATAAATATTTATTGAATGAATGCATAACTGAACTTAAGGCCAAGGTGTAAGGAAGAAAACAGGGGTGTTATGAAAAAATGTTAAATATTAGTGAAAGTACCCCTCAGAAGAAAATTAAGTCTACAAAGGGACACGTCTACTCTAGTCATATCCCCATTTCTTCCTCTTCATTTGGGTGCAAGCCTTGTTTGAGGGACAATATTCCTTTTATCTTAGATAGGATAGATGTCTACAAAGTGAAACAGTAGGAATTCACTCACCCACTGGGCTGCTTCCAGCTCCATTTGGCACTGTAAGGTCTGAAGTGCTCAACATCCCACCT
Source organism: Diceros bicornis minor (assembly GCF_020826845.1). NCBI lineage: Eukaryota > Metazoa > Chordata > Mammalia > Perissodactyla > Rhinocerotidae > Diceros > Diceros bicornis. The sequence continues at coordinate 81,708,542 of NC_080744.1, forward strand.
AAGGACATTATAGAGAGAAGAGAGAGAGGGCAAAGAAGGAACGTAAGTTGGCTCTCCTTCTCTGAATGACTACGAACGGGACAGAGGTAACTCTCACTCCATTCTTAAAATAGACAAAAATAAAAACTAGCCCAGCCTCAACTTGGCATTAATGTGTACTATGATGTAGTCATCTATATATGAGCTCACCTATCAAGCTCTGGACATGTCTGCTTTCCTGTCTATCAATACCAAATGGTATATATTGATAAGAAAGGGGGCAGTGCTAATGCAGTACTATTAAATCTAGGACTTAAGGGAAAGAAGATACTGCATTAATGCAGTAAAGACACTGCAAATTTCTGCTGAATTAATGAACAAATTCAGGTAGGAGGAGATGCAAAAGACCCTCTAACTCCAATCTCCACATTTTTAACATGAAAGGCTCACATGAACTTTAAATCTTTGCTCATGATATCCTAATTAAATTTTCTGCCTGTCAAAGTATGGCTTTCCCCTAATAAGGAAAACTTATACATGGCAGGTTCTCTATATTGTTCCACTGGGCCTGAGGTGATGCCAGAGCTGCAACGGATTTCAAAAAACTACTTTAAAACGGAGCCAATTATTTAGTAGTGACTTTTGCTCATCAAAGCAATAAAATTAAGAGTAGCAGAATAAGAAAATGCTTACATTAGCAATTAGTTTTTTCACCCTTTTTGTTCAAGAACCCGTAGAAGAGATATCACCACATACCTGCACTGCCAGTACTTGGTGGTCTCTGAGGGGCTCCAGGGGATACATTTCTATGTAATGTGGCTTGAGGTGGAGAGAGCATACTTGAATCTGCTAATGTTGAGCTGGCTGCCAAAGATGGGGACACAAGTGAACTCCCTGGGTTAGTGTAGGACAAAGCATTAGGGCTGGTCACAGGGACTGTGACAGACATTGAGAAGTTCTGAGGTGGCAAACCAGGCTGTAAATAATGCAAAAGAAAGAGAAGACTGTTAGTTTCATTTTCATCTACGTTAAATTTAATAACTTTATGAATTTTAATTTGATAAGGTAACTCTAGTTATTAAAAGTAGAAAATGGGAATAAGTTCTTACTAAATCAATTTGCAGATTTAAGCTATTTTCTCAAAAATTATATTTGAACATGAGCATGTTTGACATGAACCTTTTCAGTTTCAGTTTTTATATATTAATACATATATACTATTATAATGTATATATCATATATTTCAAATATTCATAGAGATGAAAATTAGAGGTCAGAACTCGATATTAAAGTAGTATTGTCAAATTTAGACATTACGAAATATATCATCATTACCAAGTAAACATAAATTAGCACTTTAATGCAAACTAGTTTAGTAACGTTACATTTCTATTGGGAGATACCAAATATAATAAAAAGGGAAAAATGTGTACACATATTATAAACTCAACACATCAAATTTGGGACATTATAAATAAGCCCTGGTCTGATTTAACTGACTGACATTCTTAATGGACAAAACTAAAAAAAAAAAAATCAAGTTATATACATAAGACAATGCAATCTGAGTGTAATGAAAATGCAAAGAAACAACCTAAACAATAAAATTAGTGACAAGCTATCTTTAAATTGTATGAAGATTCAATTACAAATATTATAAATGCTATCTTCCTTCCCTCCAAAATATTCCACACCTTTAAAATATTTTCTATTTTCGCCTTGCATTTCCTCCATAGACCACTTACAATATACTTGTTAACCATGATAAATAAGTCCTCTTTATAATTTAAAGTCAGAGGAAAAAAAAACTTTCCTCTCGCCACATTTTAAGAGTGATTTACAAAGTAAAGTAACACTGCTAATTCAAAGTTGGAAGAATACAGTTTATGTACTCTATTCAATAGTTTACTTCACATGGAAAATTATAATAATTCATTAATAGATATAAAACAATGGGTATATAACATTCTTTCAAAGGTCAAGTAATTTTATTTATTTACACAATACTTTTGCAACTTAACATTAACTGCAAGGTCACCGACATCCCTGTGAGGTCAGCAGGGATTTTATTTTGTTTCTTATTGTTTTGTCTTTTAAAAACAATACTGATATTAGCACAAAAATATCTCCTTAAATCTATTTTTCATGAGCTTCTTATAGTATAGGACCACTTTGAAGAAATAATCCATGATGTATACTTTAGGGCATAGTTCTAAGAGATTTAACTGACAATGAAATAAATATCAGCACTGGAACCAATTTGTTCCATGAGGCCTACAATACACATACAGCATTAGAAAATCAGATCCAGAATAGCTGTCTTAAGTAGCTCTCGCCAATGGAGCTTCCATTGAAAACTCTATGAAGAACTATCAAAGGAGCACGAACTCGAAGAAATACTGTTTCACTGTGGTTAGATCTACAAGCATAGAAAAATTTTAAACCAACTATTTGTTTTGTAACCAGTTTAAGAACACTGCTTCTTTAAATTAAAATCAAGCTAAGGCTCTCTTCTTCAATACCTACAGTATAAGACCAGGAGTTTGGAGGTATTGTTGCCAAGTGGTTTTGGGACATTTACGAGGAGCCAAACAGTAAGCTACTACTACTACAGCAACTATACAAAATAATTAAAAATAATTTTGAAACACCAATTTTGTCATAAATCCAACCATTTTATATTTTATAGTCTCAAGATCTATTGAAGTACATATAATATTTTTTAAAAGTCATGGGAGGGAAAGGGAAATCTTATATGCACCCTATATTTAAAATCATGGAAATTTAGAGCTAGAAAGGACCTTAAAAATTGTGTGAGCCAGCTCACTTCACAGATGAGGAAATTACAATCCAGGATATTTAGGTGCCCTATCCAAAGGTACAGGGAATAGTTAAGTAGCAGAGCCTGGATTAGGATGTTTTCTCTTTACTTCTATGTTTAAGACAATGAACATGTATTATTATAAGATTTCAGCAATTTTATTTTGAAGTTCTATAGAACAAAAAAAATTATTAAATGCTTTTTTCCCCTTCTACTTATTGTTGTCATCATCAACTGTGAAAATAAACAAGATGTGTGGTCAATCTCTTCATGCACAAGATAAAAGCACAAACCATACTTTAGTACTCACTGCGATTTTATGATTCCGCATCATATTATCAAATTCCTCATTAATTTTTTTATATTTTTCTTCTGTATGTGGAGTTAGCACATAGGAAGTATCAGGGTCTGGGCTGTCGCACCCTCTGTGTTCCTTCTTGTTCAGAGCCTAAATAATGAAGTTAACAAAAAGGATCAACAAATAAAAAGTAAAGGTAAAGTAAAAGTACTTACAGGGCCTCGTTTGAAAATAAAATCACTATCTTCATTTAGTTTGCTGAATCTGTCCTCCGAGAGTGGACTGTGCTCAAAGTAATCGTCAGCATCAGGGCTCTCACAACCATTAAGGCCTTTCTTTCTTAAAGTCTGAAATACAATTGGAAAATTCACACACAAATGATACTAACTTGCCATGAGTTTTTTTGTAAAATTTATTAAGAGAGCACAGACTGAATGAATTGAGTTATACAAGAGCCACTGAAATGGTTTTAAATGATCACAAATGTACTCTAATTCTTCAAATAAGGTAAACCTTAGATATAAGGAAAGTTAATGCTCCCATTGTACATTAAGAGAAAAAGCACATTTACTTGTTTGGATGCTTCCTTTCCAAACTTCCCAGAGAATACTAAATTACTCACTACTCTGACAGTTACAACCTAAATCTGATTACAGCCTGATCAACAGCCAGATCAGTATCTGATAGGGCCAGTCAGTTTGAGAACTGAAATAGAAATGTATCAAAATGATGTTTTGAGAAGTTATCATAGTACCTTTATGAAATGAACATTTCAGCAACTTCATCTACTGACATTCCTGTCCGCTTTAGAGTTTATCCTATTCACTAGAAAGAATTAGCACAATATCCCAATAATTTCATTCCTAATTTGTTCTTAAATACTATCATTTTCCTACATAACTCAAGTATAAAAACTCAAATATTTATAGATGACAGTAATGATTTTTATATAGAATGTACATATTATTAGTAACTTTACATATTTTTAAAATTTGTAATAAAAAGTTATTCAGCATGTAGCTTCCTCCCCCTTTGCTAGCTTTTCCTCTAGAGCTCCATCATGGATTGATTTAATCTACTGAACAGAACTTTCCGGAGAATTTTCTTGAGTGTCATCAAAGTATCCCCTGGATCATACTGACTTTTTTTTTCTTCTTATTTTGAGGTAAAATTATAGTGAACAGTTGGTTTTTTGATGTTTAGTTTTTTTCAAATTAAAATCATCATGAAATGACTTGTCCAGTATTTAAAAGAATAAATTTAAAACCAAGGGTTTGACAATCTATGGAATATCAATTTACCCCCAAAGTGTCTAAAGTTTTAAAAATCCTGATGGGTCTTATTTTAAAGTAGAATTACTGGTTCAACAACTTAAAGAGCTTTGAGACTTGTTCATTTTCCAGCCAAACCCAGAGGAGTTTTACAAAGTTAAAATATTCCAAGTAAGCCTACCTAACAGAGCTTAATTAGGAAACAAAGTTTGGTCAATAGACTAGTACTAGATAAGTTCACTAATAAATGATTATTTAAATTAGATTTAAGGTATATTTTTAATGAATTCATAATAACATATCTTGGTATCCTTTAAAACATGATTTACAATTATGAATGCTTACTCTTTTTTTCTTGAAAAAAGTAGAATGTAAACACATAATACGTTAAGATTTGCGAATTTTTTTCTTAGTTTCTCTGAAGTCAAATTATTTTAAAATTTCACTTTACTCAACTTGATTTTCTTTTTGCATGCTTAAAGAATCATAAGAAATTACTAGTATAGATATGTTAGCTTCTCAAATTACCTGGCATGGGCTAAGAATCCTACACACAATGCCTGAAACCCTCACCACAATACAATCACTGAACATGAGCATGCAGCAAACACTCCACCTATTTCCCCAACATTGGCCCCACGGCTCTAAGTTCTATAGGTGGAATTAATCACATGGACTTTTAAGTGTACTTAGCCATAAAAGGTCCTGTTGTTTAGAACTAAGGATGGAGACATGTCTCCTCCCCCATCCATGGATGCAAGTTCTGCTTGCCAAAGCTCTGCAAGTTGCTATCAGCAGTGAAGATGTTAACACTCAGAATACTGGAACACAATGTACTCTTATAACCTACACAGCCCTAGAAACAGAACAAATATAGTAGGTGCCTACACATAGATTTTATCATGAAGTCGTTGATCTATTCTAGCCTGAAACCTCTAGATATTTTCCCATCATATTCATATATCTTAAGACTAGGTAATTCATAGTCTTGCTCTTCCACTAATAGCAATCACCAAGTACGTATCTCCCTGAACACTTACTAAATTACAGAAGAAAAAGAATATGGTCTGCGTTTAATAACTACACAAAATTTTTATTCTACAACAGTAGGGTTAACCCTACTTTTACTCATGAAAAAAGAATAACGCTCCGGTATCTCCAGCTCTGCAAGCCTTCACTTCAGATGGGGTTCCTGTCACTGTGAGGGAATTTAAGAGGCGGTATCAGCTCTGGAGATAACAAGCTAATGTACCTCTGTTGGATATCCAACTTGTGTCTCCTTATCATTAGAACATGAAGAGTTGTTTTGAGGACCCAACTACCATAAAAAGACTTTTTCTGTCTTCTTTATCATTACCACATAGCATAATAGTAAAAGTTTCTCCTGTGTCACTGGTACTAACAAGTGGAATGCTGTAATCTATTAACAAGGCCAGGCGAGGCATATGAAAAACAGGCTAGCTTCAGTTTTCTCACGTACTTCAAGTTAGCTACAATAAAAACACTTGCTGGATGAAGAAAACAGTCTAAAAGGTTACTACTATGAGGAATCTGCTTTTAAGTGGAAAAAAATTCATCAAAAGTACTAGCACTGTGCACTCTCTATGGCTATTATTGATGATTATAATGTTCCATTCTGAAGTAAACAGGACTTCAAAAGTACTTTATTCTTACACGATTGACAGTTTTTCAGTGCCATTATGGCAAACTTAAGGGGAAAACTCAATTGTGCCAAAATAATTTCAAATTTCCATAATGTATGCCATTTAAGTTTATTTATCCCTGTTGCTTTTCTTAAATAACTGTATTCTAAAAAATACATTACAAATTGCTAAAGGGTTCTGTTGTGATGAGCAATTAAATTATTAATCAATTTAAGCTGACTTGATACAACCACAACCTGTTCTATGTCCCTTATACCAGTGTCCCAAACATGTTTAAACATTCTAACTGGCAAGGTTACTTAAATGAAATCTTAAAATTAATGCACCTACAATTTTCATCAGTCCATTTCTATAGAAGACAGACATTTTATTTTTGGAGGGTCACTTAAGCACCTTTAAAACACAAACATTCCTACTTGTCACAATAAAGTTAAATTCTATTATGATTTTAATGGCTTTTCTTTTTTGTGATTTTTGGGCCAATTCAGTCAGGTACTTTCAACATACTGTCATTTATGGTACAAACTGTAGGTTTTAAGTAATAAATGTCCTTAGCTAACATTTACCTTCAACATTAGCTATGTGAGGACAAATTTTGAAAAGATTTTTAAATGGATCAAAAAAATAATTGCTAGGTATCTTTAATGAAAAACTATGCATTGTTTAGGGCACATCCTTCCAGGTTATATGATTCTATGGGGTTTTTGCCTGTCTTTGAGCTATTTTACAACTCTGCAGAGACAGAAGTTAATTTGTAGAAAACTGACAGTAATACAAATAATTAGTGTTTATAGACCTGTGTGGGAGATCAAAATTGACCACCCTGAAATATATCTCTTTACCTTGATTATTTTCTCTGATGGACATTTGACCTCCCCCAAACTGCCTGAAGAATTTAACATAGAAGACCTGTTTCAGGAAGGACACACTATCATATGATGGCTGTAATATAATGTAAAATAGATGTTACAATAGAAAAGGCATCAAGCACCTCTTATCAAAAATTCTGTCTCTCACTGGCCCCAAAAAGAGTTGGAAGACAAACATTTACATTTATAAGGGAAATCTCCATTTGTAAAGGTATCTCCCTCTCTGTAGTGGGAAGAGGAGAAGATGATCTTATCTCATGAAACTCTTTTCAGTGTGGAAGGAGAGGACTTAAATCTGCATACACTTGATTGCTGTAACTTCTGTCTCCCTCCCACCCCCAACATCCTCCTTTGTCTTTAGCTGAAGATAGTATTTAAGACGAGAATATCTGCCATTGTGTTGAGAAACTCAGTTTCCCTGGTTTCTCCCATGTATACATGTTATTAAACTTGGTATTATTTTCTGCTGCTAACCTGTCTTTTAATTATTTGGCCAGCCATAAGAACCTTAAGAGAAAGAGCAGAGGGGGATTCTCCCTCTTCCCCGGCACCTGCAAATAAATTCAGTCTGGTGGAGGTTCAACTGACTTCTTTCCTCACTGTGAAAGAGGTCAGTGTTTGCATCTATGGAGTAAATCCATTTTGCCTTCTTGATGGGCTTATATATTTGTCTAATCTTTAGAATTAGCTGTTAACCAGTTGCAACATTTTTTTTCTGGTTCCCTCAGTAATTAATGAGTTAAAATCTTTGGCTCATGTTCATTTTCTATCTGAGAATTATGCTTTTACCTTTTTTGAAAATTACTTTTTAACAGTTATGAGTGAAACTACTCGACTTATGATTCACAGCAGATCTCAACTCAGGAGAAAAGAGATTCCTAATAATCCTTGTTAGGACTTAGCATTAGATGGAGTATTGGTTTTTATTTATTTTTTTAGATACGTAATTTCTTTTTTTTTTTTTCAATTTTATTTATTTTCCCCCCCAAAGCCCCAGGAGATAGTTATCATAGCTGCACATCCTTCTAGTTGCTGCATGTGGGACGCGGCCTCAGCATGGCCGGAGAAGTGGTGTGTCGGTGCGCGCCCAGGATCCGAACCCGGGCTGCCAGCAGCGGAGCGCGCGCACTTAACCACTAAGCCATGGGGCTGGCCCTGAGTATTGGTTTTTAAAAGAAAAAAATCAATGTTCTGTTATTTAAAATTTCTGAAAATATTTGATTATCTGATTAATGATCTGTATTAATTTACTATGGTATCAAAAATTAAGGAAATATGATCAGAGAAGGTTTATGACCTTTCAGTATTCTTCAAAAAATTAAAGAGAATAATCCTTAATTCTTCTGACAATTCATAAATTAAATTTTATTCATATCAGAGTATTAAGAGTACAACTGTCTACAACTGCAAACTCCACAATCTCTTAAACAAGGGTTGTTCTCCATCTGATACTACTGAGTTCTAAAGTGAAATTCAAGCTGGTGGGAAAGACGGTATTGTTTTGCCTGTAAGCATTTCCAGGGAAAAGGGATCCTACATCACATCCCTACTTTCTCAGCTGGAAATGCCCAAATTAAACATAAAAGTAAGGGCAGGTTTTGTTTTTGTTTTTGGTATTAATTAAATCAGTTTTACCTAAAAGAAGAGGAACTTAAAGCCTTCTACCTATTGATTAAAGACCCCCATCTGTAGGAAGGCTCTTAAATTTAACATTTCTATACCAATTTAAGGAAAACAGTGAAAAACTGGAATTTAGTGGGTATCCTGGCTAGAACTTCCATTCAGGTTATATCCACCCTTTGTTCTTTGACTAGACTATTTTACAACTCTGTAGAGCTAGACCTTAGTTAACTTGCAGAAAGTTGACAGTAACTGAAAATAATTCTGTTCATAGAAATTGTTGCCTGTGGAATGTCATTGATTATCACTTTCTGGACACTGACAGGTTTTGCTTGCGTTTGTAAATTCACTTCAGCATTCTTTAACTATTAATGTGTGGTATTTTTAGTTCTTTTTTGAACTGGTTGTGATATCTTACTGGTTCACTCATAAGTTAATTAAATAAAATCTTTGACACATGTTCATTTCACAGTTGTATGAGAGTAATGATTATACCTTCTTCCAAATCTAATCTGAAACTTGGAAGATATAGTCCCAACTGTCTGCTGCACATTTTCATTTGGATATTTGGCTAACATCTCTATTTCAATTTAACGAAGATGGAACTGAGTATCTTTTATTATATAGATCCCCTCTTTGGACTTACCTACTCTCGTCAACAGAGCAAACAATTTTACTGTTCACTCTCTGTTCTCTCCCCATATTCACATGGAATACTAAATTTTGTAGATTACTATATCCATTTCCGCTGCCGCCATACTCATGCAGGACTGCGCTGCCTTATTTCTGGACTCCTACTATAGCCTCTTTCACTTTTTTCTCTCTTCTAATCTGTCTCATAAATTGTTACAGATTCAGTTCTCCTCAATATCACTTTGTATACTTGTCACCCATTGCAAATCTCTGATGGCACTCTATGATCTAGAGCAGCAGTCTCAAACTTTATAGATTATCTACCCCATGTATAAACATATTTCATGCACAGTCCCCAAAATATGCATATATTTTACAAATTATATGCATGAATGACAGTCAATATTTTTTAATATTAGTAGGCATATTTTAGGATAAAACAGAATTTCTATTATTTTCTACTTGAACCCCAAAAGATAGTTTTGTACATTTTACATCCTTCTTTTGAAATAACAGATGTAGAGTACAAAACAAAAATTTCTTAGCCTAACTGCAAGTCACTTACATTCCATTCACTTATTTCCACTTCTAACCTTCCTGAAACATTTGATCCAGCCAGAGTGGTCAAAATTATTGTCCTCCTAACAGTCACAAAAATCCCTTCACTGATGTCACCTCACTTGTTTGAAACCCTGCCCTCTCTCTTATCTGTATGACTGTTTTATGGCTCACTATGGCCTAGTTTTAACCCCATCTTTCCATGAAAACTTTTCCCTCCACTGCTTTCTATGCTAAAATTTTAAGAGCACTTACTCCATAGAACATTCATGTAATACATGTTACCTTGTATTTACCTACCTACTATATATTTCCGGTGTCCTCAACTAATCTATGAACTTTCAAACCAAAGACTGAAGTCTAGATTGCTTTACATTTTCAGAGTGTAGACAAACAAGGTGCTAGACACATATGAAAGCTGTATTTATATCAATACTGGCAAGATTAAAAAAACATACTAAAGGAGAGCAAGATCAGGATGCTATGAAAAGTTACTTCAGAAAGTCTTCTAAAACACAAACTTACGAATTTGTTAAAATATACTTAAACAATAAGTAATCTGGAGACATTCGTTTATACCAGGTTAAGCCACAGAAACTGTTGATATCTGACTGCTTCTGAACTACAAAGAAAAAATTTCATATGTAAGTTTAACTTACAATAGCCTATATTCTGAAAGCTGCTGGGAGATTCTCCAGTGAGTTTTTGGATAGGAAAGATTAGAATTGCTAGTACAAGAAGGCTTCTTTTATGTTGATATACAGTTAGCTATAATCAACAGCCAAAGGTTCTGATTCTGGATCTTATTTGGAACCCAGCACGCTGGAGTACAAACCTAGAAATCTAAAAAACAGAAGCCATACTTTTCTAGAGTAAGGTAATCTCCATGCCATCTATAGAAGACCAAACCAGTTTTTAAAAAAATCTATATTAGCATGAGACAAGGTCCTACAGCTCACCAGATCTTTTCTCCTACTGAAACATAAAACACAGTATCATCAGTGAAGCTTTTTTTTTTTTTTTTTGTTAGGAAGATCAGCCCTGAGCTAACATTCGTGCTAATCCTCCTCTGTTTTTTTTGCTGAGGAAGACTGGCTCTGAGCTAACATCTATTGCCAATCCTCCTCCTTTTTTTTCCCCCAAAGCCCCAGTAGATAGTTGTACGTCACAGCTGCACATCCTTCTAGGTGCTGTATGTGGGACGCCGCCTCAGCGTGGCCGGACAAGCAGTGCGTTGGTGCACACCCGGGATCCGAACCCAGGCTGCCAGTAGTGGAGCGCGCACTTAGCCACTAAGCCACGGGGCCGGCCCTGAAGCTTTTGTTAAATTTGGAAATTATGCTCTGATTATAAAATGGTTAATTGGATAAAGACCCAGAACATCAATTATTTTTACATGAAGATAATTGTGCCTTCAGAAGAGTCACCTTGCAAACCAGCCTTGAGGGCAACGACGAGACCATGCAGACTTGAGATGGTGTCAGGTCCTCAGGGAGCCAGCTATTCCTCCCTGCCTTGGGTGCCATCTGCCTGTATTCTTTCAATAAACTCCACTTTAGCTTGAGCTACTTTAAATGGATTTCTATTCATTATAATCAAAGAACCCTGATGAAGACAACTGTCAAAATCCTTTAGGTCACAAATTAATAGTCTCCTTATCTATGTCATGAAAGTCCCAAAACAAGTCTGGCTAGTACCTCCCCAACCTAGAGTCCAATAAGGGTCCCAAACCTGAAATTAAGATGACTGAGGATTATTTACTGTTTTTGGCCAAAGATAATTGATTCAAATAATGGTACATACATCAACAAAGATCTTCCAAGTCATGTGTTCTATTGTTCTACTTATAAAGTATTAGCAACCTTATCTTTCAAGTTCACGGAAATGTTTACAGAATTCTGGGTATATAATACTGATTGGCAGGCCCTGTATATTTGCCTCTCATTTTCTAGTCTCTATTACTAAATCTGCTGGAGAAACTGGAGATGGAAAGAATAAGGGAAGAGTGGAAAGGAGACAGGGAAAAGAAACTTGAGAAGGCAAGAACAATGCTGTTCAGACTTTTTTGTAAGTATACCTGGGTTTTCTTTTACACGATAAACTTAAAAAAGAAACATATTTCAAAATAGATTATAAATTAGATTTCTTTTGTCTTATAGTTGCTCAGCAGCAAAAAATAATATATTTAAAATTTTAGACATTCTCCACGGAAGTTATATATACACACATACATGTAAATACAAATATATATATGCATAAATACACATACATACATATATTACTATAATCTTTGGTGTTTGTTTATCCCAGGGGACCAGCATTTTCTAGAATCTTGAGATATGCTACTAACCTTTGGATTCAGGAATCTATACTGCCTGAGTGTTTACCAGAGCCCATGCCTCGTTTTTAACTACTGCCTGACAAGAATTGAAATCTTCTTTAACATATGCTCAATTTTATGATAACTGTCAAATTCCATTCCAAACTAAAAGAACCACAGCACTCAGAAGTGAAACTATGGAATTAAAAGTACTCAAAAGGTATATATCTATGGTTTTTAAATGCATGAGGACCTAATCAATTAAAGCAATCCACAATATCAGCACCCACCTTAAATCTCATTTCTGTGAAGCAGTTGAGCAGTAAATGCTCCACAAATATTGGCTGAACGGACAATTAATCAGATCTAGCACAAGGTATAAACGAGTCTTTGTAAAATAAAGAAAGAATAGTTTTAAGTTCCAAGGAACTTAAACTAGACTATTAGAATGTTTTTAAATGAGAAAAGTTCTCCTTTTTCTCATTTTAAATAATTGTTTCCAATTTTGAAAGACAACTCTTATTCTTCCTAGACACTGTGAAATGCATAAAAACATTCCTTAAAATTGTAAACATACATAAGGAAAAGTACATCAAAATTTATATAAAATTCAACAATTATAAAGTGAACACCAGTAATTCTAATCAGGTCAAAACACAGATCAGAACCAGAACCCTATATATCTCCCTCAAACAACCTCCTCTCTCCCCTCTCCAGGTAATACCATCCTAATTCTGTGATGACAACTTTCTGGATGTTCTTTATAGGTTTACCTAATATATACATATTCCTAAAAGTATAATTTAGCTTTGCACATTTTTAAATATTATGTGAATGGAACATGTGCAATGTATTATTTTTGTCTTGCCTCTTTCATTACACATTGTTTATGAGATTCATCCATAGGGTTGCATATAGTTATAGTTTGTTCATTTTCATTAAATAGTGTATTCCATTGTATGCTGAAAAAAAAAACTTTATCCTTTCTACTGCAGATAGATATTGGGGTTGCTTCACTCTTTTGGCTATTATGAAAATGGTGCTATGCACATTTTTGCAGACATAGTCTACTGCATATCTGCACACATTTCTCTGGGGTATATTCTTAGGAATGGAATTGTTAGTTCATAAAATATGTGGATCTTCAGTTATACTAGATAATGCTAAACTGTTTTTTAAAGTAGTTGTATCAACACACCTTTTCTACCTGCAATGAGGATTTAATTTGCATTCCCCTGATTACCAAGGAAATGAAGCACATTTCATATCTATTAGCCATTTGGATTTTCTCTTTTGTGAAGAGCCTATTCAAGCACTTTGCCCAGTTTTCTATTGTTTATCTTTTCCTTTTTGCTTTATAGTCATTCTTTTATTTGTAATCAACATAAGTCCTTTGCTAATTTTATGCACTGTAAAAATATTTTCCCATTCTATGGCATGTTTTTTTAACACTTGTCTTTGGATGAAAATAGGTTCTTAATTTTAATATTAAAAGTCAAATTTATCAAATTTTTTTCCTTTACAGTTATCCTTTATGGTAGTAATTTTTATGTCTTGTATAAGAAATCCTTCCCTATCTCAAAATCATGAAGATATTCTCTTATTATTTTCTAAAAAGCTTTATAATTTTGCCTTTCACACCTAGGTCTATAATCTTCCTGGAGGGAGACTTTGTGTAAGACATGAGGTAGGTTTACTACCATGGCTTTCCCATATATATATATATATCCTTGCCCCAGCACCACTGCTTAAAGAGTTTGTTCTTTTGCCCTTGATTTGTGACGCTATAATTACATACATACGCACATGGTTCTGTTTCTAAGCTCTATTACTCCATTGACATGTTTGGCATTTGGTATTTGTGCCACTGCCACAGTATCTTCATTAGTTTAGTGTTACAATTAGTCTCAATACACAGTAGTGCAAACCTTCTCACCTTGTTATTCTCCAGAGTGTCTTCTTTTCCCCTTGCATTTCCCTATATATTTCAGAATAAGTAGCTGAATTCTTAAATAAAAGAATTTCTTGGGATTTTGATTGGTATTTCCTTGACTCTATACAGATTATTTTAAGTAGCGCAGATATATACAATATTGAGACTTCCAGTCCACGATAATGGGATAACTGTCAAGTTATTCCTGCGTTCCTGGGATAAATCCAACTTAGTCATGATGTATTATCCCTTTTATATATTGCTAGATTTAATTTCTATATTAGTTAGCATAAATAATATTATATGCTATATGAAAGTTTACTTCTTACTCATACATAGCCCCATGAGGATGTAATTTTATTTGAGAGAGCCTTGCGTGAGATTATTCAGAGCCTAGTGTCATTTTTCTTGTGGTTCCACATACAAGACCTCAGAGTTCCCATCTGGATTCTCTGCACCTGGTTGGCAAATAGGGAACACAGAGTATGAAGACTATGTGGAAGATATTTTACAGGTTAGGCCTGGAAGAAGCATCTATCACTTTTATTCACATTCCATTGGCCAACTTAGTCATATGGCCACTCCCAACTGCAAGGGAGGCTGATACACAGAGCTCAGATGTGTGACCAAGCAGGAGAGAAAATGGGTCAATATGAAAAAAAAAATGTCTCCAATAAAAAAAAGATATGAACTCAATGAAGTGGACCAATATTTTGTTTAGGAGTCCTGCATTTATATTCAGAGAGACTGACTTCCGATTCTTCTTTTTAGAACTCTCCTTGTTGGTTTTGCAATCAAGGTTAGGCTAGCTTCATATAATGAGGAAAGGAGGGTTCCCTCTTCTTCCAGTCTCTGGAACAGTTTGTGAAATGTTGGCATTACTTCTTTAAAAATCAGCTAGTACTTGCTTATGAAGCCATCTGTATTTGGAGCTTCTTTGTGGTAAACTTGACAATAAGACTATTCAGATTTTCTATATCTTCATGATTCCATTTTGTTAAATTATATTTTTCTGGAAATTTGTCCACTGAGTCAAAATTTTGAGGCATAAGAGGAAACAGATTTTATGTGTTCAAAAAAGTATATTAAAATAGCTGTTGAATAAAAACTAAATGTACCCTGATGATCATCTAGTTCACCTCCTACATTTATAGAGGAGACTATTAAACCTAGGAGAGATCCAAGTACTCACCCCCCTCAATCCCACCACATCACACAGATATTAAGCTACAGAACTGGAACTAGAATCTAAGTCTTCTGATGTCCAGTTTAGTGCTCCTTCCACTACACTGTATTAGTTCAGCTGATTCAACTGCATTTTATCAGTCAGCAAACAAAAGGGAGAATGCATAGAGGGTTCTGATCAGGAGCCACTTCAACCACTAGGAAGAGAGCACATTTCTTGTGCATGTGGCTGTAGGCCCTGCCTTCAGGCTCCCTCTCTAGTTCCTCCATGATCTTATCCATATCTTCCTCAGTAAGATGTATGTGATATTCAGGCTATGGCTTCTTCGACTTCTATGATACTTCTAGGTTTGACTGCAAAGATGTCAGCAGATGGTAATGATACTTCTCCTCCTCCACCTCAAATCAAGTTTTGGGGCCCTTGTCTCACAGGAGTTGAATACAGAGCAGCCCAGTAGTCTCAGCTTATGAACAGGGATAATGTAACTCGGTTGTAGATCTCCAAACATAAGTGAATACTTTGATAGAATTGGTTCTCAGTGCACTGTGAAGTCAGGAAAGTTTATTTTCAAAAGTCCTGGCTCTTGGTTCTTTACTCTGTTTTTTTTTTAATTGCATAAATTAATTTACCTTTATTCTTTTTTTTTCCTTTAATCCAAAAAAATTTATTGAGAGCATCCTACTCGATTCTGATATTCACTGATAAAATAGACATAGGTCACTGTCCACACGAAGCTGGGGAGGTCATTTGATCTTCTCGTGACGACTGCTTTCTTACCATGGCAGTCTGATGTGGTTTTGGCCCCTTCTTCAAAAGCCTGAGGTGGTTTAGTTGCAAAGCTGATACACAAGTGTTCTGCCTTCATCATTGAAGATATTTTCTCTGGGTATAGAATTCTAGGTTGGATTCCAGACCCCTTCTTCCCAACACATTTAGGATATCATTTCACTGAGTACAGATTTCACTTGTTGCTGTTTAGAACTAGTCAACACTCCTTTGAAGATAATCTATTTAGGTTTTTCTCTTTTATTTTCTGCAGTTTCACTATGATATACCTATGTATAGCTTTTTTTTTTTTTTACTCTGCATGAGATTTGTTGGGCTTCTTAAATCTGAGGATTGTGGACTCTCATCAATCCCAGTAAATCCTGTTATTATCTCTTCAAATACTGCCTCTGCCCTATGCTCAGTCTTCTCTCCTCCCTTTCTCCTTTTAAGGATGTCAATTAAATTTAGGCTAGAATTTCTAACCAATCCTCCTTTTCTCTCAACCTCTCTTGCTATTTCCCACCTTTTCATCTCTTTGTGCTGAATTCTAGCTATCTTTCAGTTCACGAATTCTCTCTTGAGCTATGTCAAATATACTTCCTGTATGTCTACTAAGTTTTAAATTTCGGTTATTGTATTTTTTTCATTTCTAGAAGTATTTCATTCAAGTCTGCTATCACTTTTTTTATAATCCTGTTTCTTGCAGATATTTGCAAGCTTGTTTTTTTATTAAAACATAGAAAGTGAAATTGTTTATAATCTATGTCTAATAGTAACAGTATCTGAAATATTTAGGCATCAGTTTATGCTATTTCTTACTGCATTTTGCCTACTGTGCCTTCTTTTCTTTTTTTTTTTTTTTGTGAGGAGATCAGCCCTGTGCTAACATCTGCCAATCCTCCTCTTTTTTTGCTAAGACTGGCCCTGGGCTAACATCTGCTTTATATCTTTATATGGGACGCCACCACAGCATGGCTTGTCAAGCAGTGCGTCAGTGCGCGCCCAGGATCCGAACCGGCGAACCCCGGGCCACCGCAGCAGAGCGCGCACACTTAACCGCTTGTGCCACTGGGCCGGCCCTATGCCTTATTTTCTTTTATGCTTAGTCATCTTTGTATGATGGATGTTCAGTGGTTTTGAAAGATTATTTGTAGGAGATTTTTGATATCTAGAATAAGGTGTCGTTCTTCAAAAAGGATATAAATTTACTTTTTCCAGGTACTTGGAGCACTAGTTTTCTTGGACTTCTTGTGTTATATGACTTTGGCCTCTGATTCCACACAACACTGGTACTTGTTTTACAACCTCTCAGAGACAGATTCTCTTTCTTTTCTTCTTCTCCTCTTTGCTCTATCTGTTCAGAACAAAAGAACTCTCCTTGCAATCTCTGCAAACAGGAAAAAGGCAGTGAATTTCCCTCTTCCTGAGGTCCCAGTCTGATGTGGGAGGCAATCTATTAGACTCAGACACCTACAAGTAATAACTTCCCTTTGCCTCTAAATCCACCAAAACCTGAAGCTTAGTTTTTCAACTATTTTATCCAGATGGGCAAATCACTCAAGGCAGCCAGAGCTTTAAATACTTCTTTACCCTTCAGGGTCTCGCCTTTTCTTAGATTTTGGCCTGGCATATTCCTTAACAGCTCTTTGATGCTATAAACAAGTTTTTGTATAATTTATCTAACATTTTTAGTTGTCTTCAGCTGAAGGGTTGGTCAAGATAACCAGGCCCAACATTACTGAAATAAAAAAAATCAACATTTTTAGGAAAAAATGAACTAAGCATTTTCTAATGATAGCCATGAAGTTGTTTTTTGATTATCTTTTATCTTTTTTAAGTTAAATGTAAAAAAGAGTTCCACAATTTCTATGGAATTCCACTGTCAAGTTTCTCAAAAAGTTAAACACAGAGCTACCATACAACCCAGTAAATTCCACTCCTAGTGAGATACCCAAGAGAAATAAAAACATGTCCATATAAAAACTTGTATACAAATTTCATTGCAGCATTTTCATAACAGTCAGAAAGTGAAAACAAGCCAATGTCCATCAATTAATAAATGGATAAACAAAAGTGATATATCCATACAATGGAGTATTATTTAGCCATGGAATGAAGTACCAGTACATGCTACAATATGGATGAACCTTGAAAACAGTATGCTAAATGAAAGAAGACAGACACAAAAAATCACATATCGTATAATTCCGTTTATATGAAATCTCCAAAATAGGCAAATCCATAGACACAGAAAGCAGATTAGTGGTTGCCAGGATGCGGGGGGGAAGGCAAGTTGGGAAATGACTACTAATGGGTACCAAGTTTCTTTTTGGGGTGATGAAAGGTTCTGAAATTAAAGTTCATCATTGCACAAACTTATGAATATACTAAAAATCACTTAATTGTATAACTTAAAATGGTGTATTTTATAGTTTGTGAATTATATCCCAATCAAAAGAAGAGAAAAAAAGTTAATCTCAGGTATGTCTATATTACCCACTGTGGTGGCCACTAGCTACCTTTACCTAGCTAAAGTGCCTCACTGAGCATTCAACTGCACATGATGGTGAAGGATACCTGGGGCAATGATTTATAAAGATACCAGGTAGTATGAAAGCACTTTACGCAGGTTACTGAAAACTTTGAAAATGTTTACTATGATTATGAATAATAATCACATTGTAATTCATACCTATTCGTACCACGATGGAATTCATACTTATTCAATCCTATATCCAGGTATATTAAGATTACCAGTGAAAACAACTATGTGAAACAAAACCCAACAGAACCTATGAAAACAACTTTCTTTACACCCCAAAAGAAACTAGAATAATACAACTTCCCTTCTCTGAATAATTTTCTTTCATATAGCAGCCATTTATTCAGATGAACATAAGCTGATGAATGCTATCTTTAGAAAAAGGAAAGAAAAAAACTTCTACGATTAAACAATACAGTCTGCTCTACTATAATGTATTTTGAAATGCAAATTTGCTCATATGAAACTGTAAGTAGTAAGTAGGGAATGATGTCAGCATAATAAAGTCACTCTGGTTCATGGGTGATTTTTCCTAGGCAAGGGGAGCCAGAAAAGTGGGAATACAATTATAACCTTTAGCAGGAAAGGAGAAAGTCCTCCTGACAGCAGGAGCACTTATCTGTATTATAGGAAAATTTAAAATGAGCGCTTCAGAGGAGTACTCCCAGCCTTGCTGCAGGTCGTACTATTTCCCATGCCTACTTGAATGGCAACACCTCCTTGCCCCCAGGGCTCACTGATACACTGCCATCTGCACTGTCCTAAGACCAACTACCTCCAACCTAATTAAAGAGCTGCCAGCATTTCTATTCAAGTAATTAATTTTGTGCATTTATAATATCCACTGTGGTAGCCACTAGCTACACGAAGATGACTCACTGAGCAGTTCAAGCTATCTTCTCAATTACCAATTAATTTCTAGTTTGCATTGGTGCTTAGAACCAACACAAACTAAAAAACCAGGTTTTGCAGTTTGTGAGATTTTTCAGGAATGCAAAAACTGCATTACAGCAGAAGCACCTGTACTTGTTTCTTTTTAAGTCTGTTTACTTCTCTAAAGGCTGGAAGTAAAATATACTGGGAGTAGATGTGGAAGATGGGGAGATACGAAATAAAGGCATTGTTTCCAGTGTTACAGAGTGAAAAGAGGCAAGTCTCCTTCATTCTTGAGCTTTAGGTTCACTTAAACATACTTTAGTTTTTGTCCCTACTAGCTTTGGGTAACATATGATGGAGTTTTACGAGTATCATAAATGAGTTGACACTAAAGTAAGCAACATCGCTTTCAGTTCAATTTTATAGGTCATTATTAAGTTGTGTGCTGGATCTCTGGGAATCTATTGGGAAGAATACTAATGCTCTTTAGCAAGGTCTTTGCCCCAAAGGATCTACAGTTTTTCTGAGACAGACCCCAGGTCTTCAAGAGAACATTATTTAAGTCTTGGTTTTGTCATTATATACTGGTATGACCTTGCGCAAGTCCTTTACTTTCTTTGGACTCCAGCTTCCTTAATCAATTAAATGAAGTATAGAACTAGATCAGGGTTTCCAAACCTTTTTATAACACATAAACTCCTTTTTGTAATAATATTGGTCACTAGTCATTTTTGCATGATAAATAATAATAGTGATTTTAAGTAAAAATATTTTAATCTAAATTGTTGCATTAAAGATCATATTATAAAGATTATTCATAAAATATTTGATCATATTTACATTATGATCAAATTCTAAGCATTTCCTTTTCTACAAATGACTCACTCAAATTTTTTACAGCTCAATTAAGAAAAGCATGATGTGTCAATATTATCATATTCTTTAGAATACAATCTCATCTTCCCTCCCCAATTAAACCAAGTGGAATGCGCCTTCTTCTTCCTACAAATTTCAACATTACTAAAAACTTATAATTAAGAGATAACTTAGTCTATTTTTAAAAGCTATAAACTTCTTTTAAAATGCTGATTATCTGCCGTCAGATTAGCATTCTTTTAACAATTATTTGACTGTCTAAACTTTTAAACCCCTCTAACAGCTGTCAAATGCCTATAGGACAAACGCTAACTGCCACAGCCTGGTACTCAAGGAGCTCCATCAACTATACCCAGTCTATCTCTTCCTTACCTTTATTATTCCCCTATATAAACTCTCTATTCCACAGAAATTTTGTGTATGATGTGTATTTTTTAATGTATATCCAGTTTTTCTAGCACCATTTATTGAAAATACCTTCCTTTTCTCATTGATTTACTTTGGCACTTTTGTCAAACATCAATTAACCATATAGGTGTGGGTCCATTTCTGAGCTCTCTATTCTGTTCCGTTGATCTCCATGTCTATGCCTGTGCGAATACCAAACTTTCTGGATTACTATAGCTTTAAAGTACATCTCAGAAATGGAACATCTGGTGAGAATATGTCCATTGGCACTTTCCATCCTCTCTCCACCACCATGATTAATATATTGTGGGTGGGGGTGTGGAGGCAGTACAGTACAACCAGAATTAATTTTAGGACATTTGCTGGTAATTCTGGGGCACAATTTATCTCTGATGCTTTATACTGCTGCTTAACAATATGGTAGCCACTAGCCACATGTGGTTACTTAAAATTAATTAAAATTAAAAATTCAGTTCCTTAGTTGCACTAGTCATATTTCAAGTGCTCAACAGCTACACGTGGCTAATGGCTGCCATACTGCACAGTACAGATACAGGACATTTCCATCATTACATAAAGTTCTATTGGATAATGCTGCTGTAGATGATGCTGTATGCAGATATAATGCCTGAAGCTGCCATTGTCAACATGAAGAAGCCAGCATCAGGACAAAGCTGATGCCTGAGGAAGGCAGAAATCTGGAGCCCGCTTCAACAGAGCCTAATCTCTACCACACTGTTGGATTTTTTTTGTTATGTGATCTAACACCCCTATTTTAAAGACCAGTTTCAGTCAGGTCTTCCCTCTGTTGTTTGCAATCAGAAACAAACTAACAAATAGTTTTCAAAATGCTTTCACATATCTTATTTTAACTGATCCTAAAAACCCACAAGGTTTATAACTTTAATACCACTCTCTCTTCCTGTTAAACATTGAGCTTAGTTTCTGGTACCATAAGCATTCAATAAATAACTGATTAATATAGCCTAGAAGTGCTAATTATAATACTAGAAATTTACTTTGAATTACTAATAAGTGAAATAACCTATAAAAGGATTTGAGAATGATAATAAAACCTTTCACAAACGCCTAAATATCCACCTAAACTCTTATTTTCTACTGTCCTATAGAACATAACTGGTAGGTTTTTTACACCCCAAAGTAACAGAACAATTTTTAAAAACTTAATTCGACTATACAACTGTGGAAAATAGCAACAAAAATATTTTAATTACATAATATTATGGGATAATTCTATATAACACTGTTGGCATAAAAAAGCAAGCTGAACTTTTAAATTTCCTGTACAAATACTAGTTGCTATTTCTAAGTTCTTTTTGTAGAACATAAACATTTTTGAGGTTTTCAAGATAGATTCTGGAAATAACTCAAGCCCAAAAATTACCAAAAAATAACAAACAAGTTATATGAAAATAAAATTTCTATAAAAACAAAGCATGACAGAGAAATATTCTCCATTGAATTCCAAGAGGTAAATTCCAATATGAATAATCAAGCTTTGCTTTACTAAGACTCAAGCATGTAGCTTATTTACCAAGTTTTAAAAATCACTAACATTTTAAAAACAATATTAAAAGTTTACCTTTTGGTGTTTTACTGCTAATGAGTTAAATTAAAAAATACAAGAAATATCCTTCAAGTAAAGAAATATAATCACATATCAACGTGCCTACACATATAATAATATTTTTCATAGAATATCCTTAGGATACACAGTACCAAAGCACACATTAAAAGTTGTGAATCAACCCACCAAACAAAAACCTAGAAAACTGTAAGGTATGTTTACTTTTCCAAAATATAAAGGGTTCACACTACTATTTTGAATTGTTTACAGGTACAACACTGATGGTATAATTGTAAATTAAAAAGTGGAGTTATGATTAATCTATGCTAAGGAGATACCTCTCTTTCTTTACACTCTAGATCACTAAATAGAGTTTCTCTCAGAACTGAGCTACAAAAATAACTTCAAAATAAATACGAAAATCTATATAGCTATCTCCTTAATTTTAAACTATGTGTCTGAACAACCAGCTTTAAAAAAACTGCATGTCCACATTAGCTACCTTTAAATAAGTGAACTGAAATATCCCTTAGACTATATATATCTCACTTTACAGGTATACACAGAACATTGTTAAATATGGTAAGTACTCTGCATCTTTTGCTCTAAATGAGCTTCTAACTAATAGTAGTATAACATTTATATGCTGAATGATTAATATTTGGTGGGAAATATCAAAATCTTGGGATTCTAAGTGTCTTGAATGCCATCTGAAGTGTATCCAACAAAGGGACTTCTGTAGTAAGATAATAAAATAGCCAACACATCACCTTGTTAGGAAAACAGCAGTTACCACTATATTCCCAGCGTCTAGCACAATGACTTGTACTTAGTACAGTATCAGTGCAATAAATAAAAAAATGGAGAAATAATGCATTACATTCAATATTTTTACCCTTTTCTTTAACTACTTTCAAAAAAATTACCATGCAATTCTAACACAATTCACAGCTTGAGAAGTGCAAGATAGTTAGTAAAACCTAGGCAGCTATTCTATTAAGCTCGTTCAATACCTACCCAAACCTTCAGGAGAAAGTCAAGGGCCTTCTACACCTCTTGGGGATCAGGTTTACTTCTCAGGTCTTCGCTATTTCCACTCTACACACTACACTACAGCTATACTTAGCTGATTTTAACTCCATACAGTAACTGTGCTATATCTCATTTCCTAATTTCCACATAAGCTGCCCCCCTGACCTAGAACACCTTTCTTCTACCCCTTTTCCCTCTCCAACCCTATCCTTTAAAGGACTCAGGTGATGATGTCACCTCTAGAGGAAGTTTTCTCTGACTACTCTCCCAATCCTCTGTACCCTCCTTCTCTCACTGGTCAAAAATTTGGCCAATGTATCCAAGAACTTCCAGATAAACAAGAACAATTTATCTGATTGTAAGTACTAAAACACTCCTCTCTGACACATATGGACATAAAAAGGGCACACAGGTATTTGTCAATTATCACAAGAAATGCATTACAGAAATGTGACCTATATTATAAAGTGATATATATCACCCTTTTCCCCCGTGAACTCCTGTTTATATATCAACATCAATCTCTGATGGAGAAAAATCTGACCTCAAGAAAATAAAAATCACACATTGAGATGCATAGTTCCTTGTAAAAAGCACATAAATGAAAACTAATAATTGTATGATAAATAATAATATTCAAATACATAGCAAAAGAAAAACAGTAAAACTGAAATTGCAAGAGCTACAGTGATTGCTGCGTGAGGTGATGGTGCAGGACATGTGGGAAGAGGAGGGCCATGAGGATTGCATGCCTCACCCTGTGAATCACCATCCTGCTGCTTCAGGCTCTGTTAGGAATAAAAGAGCAGGGCAGGGGGCTGGAGGTGGAGGGAAGCTTTGTCTTGTCTTCAGATGTCTCATTATTTTTTCCCTTTCCCTGCCGCTCCACTGCAGCCCTGTAAAACATTAGGCAAGCCTCTTAAACACTCCCTGTCTGTTCCATTACTCATCTAAAAACTGACTGGTTCAAAAAGGCTCTCTGAGGACATTATAATCATGCCTCTAGTTCTGTAAGTTCAGCACTAAATGATCTCAGGAGACAAAACTCACTTTTCTTTTCTTGCTCAGCTGAGGAACTGGAGCCATCTTCCACACATCCCCACCAGACCCCCTAAATACACTCAAAGAAGCACTTATAACCATACAGAACTGAATTGAAAGGTAACCCATTAGAAATGTGTTCCCTAGTTTTTAATTCATGCTAAATATTGGTATACTATTTTTAACTGCTTTTTAGAAGGTCTTAAAAGTTACAATTTGTGCTTGCTCACTGCCTGAAACTATTTCAGAGGATATTCTTGGGGATAAAAATATTTTAAAAGCTGGATAACCACTGCCAAGAGATCGTATGTTAACCTGAAGCTTTTAGTCTCACTGCACTTAGGACGAGTTAATTCAAGTTAATACAAGATGACTTGGGCTTCATCTCAAGTTTCTGATTCAGCAGGTCTGAGGTAGGGCCCAAGAACTTAGGTTTCTACAAGTTCTCTGGTGATGCTGATGCTGCAGGTCAGGGTAAGACACTTTGAGAACCAATGATTTTAAATAATGTACTCCTGGCAAGATCACTTTTACTACCAGCTGTTTTTATTTAATAATTGATGGATGTATCTTATATTGATTCCCTATCTTCCTTTCTTTAAGATATTATTTCCAAATTCCTTTGTAATTTGAAAGCAGGCAAGGATTATTAAGACTTAAAAAAGCAGATTTTTCTCTTCCTTTAGAACCCAAATTATCATCATCTTACTTCATTTATCACTGTCTCAATTTCCTCAACTGTGAAATGGGGACAATAAGAGGGATTCAATAACATAAGATAAATAAAAGCCCTTAGAAGAGTACCAGGTCATATTAAGTACTTGATAAATGTCATCTATTATTCTTACTGCAATTATCCTCACTAGTTTTCTGTTTATTATTAAGGAAAACTTATTCATGTTTGCTATATGTTACACATTACTGGTATACGTATAAAATCGTATCTGTTTATGGTGAAATGCTCCAGAGCTCCAACAGATTCAGTCAACTGGGGTGCAAAGGGAGTGCAGAATGTCCAAGATCCAGGTTCTAATCCCAGTTCTGCCTCTAAATTGCTACATAACTTTGGGCAAGTCATTTAACCCCAGTCTCAATTTCTACTTCTGAAAAAGCTTACCTTGGATATGAAGATCAAATGAGATAATGCAAGTGGAATTTTTTTTTAAGTACTGTAGTATGCCTGTGGTGAAGAAAATATTTCTATTTGGGAACAGTTCACGAGATACTAACAAGAGAGATAAATGGCCATGGCCTCTGTACTTACATCCTTAAAAGACAGCACAATGATCTAAATCACCTCATAAGCTATTTACTGAATGTTTTCCAATGCCAGTAAGTCACAGCTATTTTTAAAATATTATGAGCAGGAATATTTAATATTTCAAATATTCCTGCAAAGTGAAAGGAAAAACGTGAATACAAAAGTAATCTCAAATGTTTATTGTGTAGTAGCTGCTAAAATCCTCACTTCATGCCTTTAGCATAATTTTTATTTTGATACAGAACCCTTTTATTGGTTCTAGGCTTTTATTTGGTATAAATTTAATCTATACATACACATGTATGAATAGTGGTGACTAACTAGATTGGTGAATTTCATTTCTAGTTTCTAATACTCTAGGACATATCTAACGTTCTTATAAAATTGCATAATACAGTTCACAAGTTTTTAAATCTAAATTTACTGAAAAGAAATTTAAGGGGTTGTAACATTTTCCTTGTACATTTCAATTAAATTACTACTTTTTATAGGACCAAACAAAAGTCTACCACCCATTTTTGTATCAATGCTCAACAACATGAAAAGAAGCAATGTATATCTTTGATGACATTCTTTGCAGAGCGGCTCCTAATGAAATATAGGTAATAAAGTAGTAAAACTCATTTTTTTGTAAGGAATTTATTCCTGAAACGTAATGTATAAACATTTCAAGAAAGATGTCATTTTAAACACAGCAGTGATACTCTCCATTTCAAAGAAATCCAGTTATGAAGTCTCATAAAGTTTACCTTAATGACAATCTTCTAATTTACTAATGTGTTAAGTTTCCATTTTCATATATTTAACTTTCTCAACATAGGAGGTATACGTATCCTACAAGACACTGCAGACCTTAATTTAAAATATCTAAATGGAATTTAAAATATGTAAATGCTGTTGATTAAAAAAAAAGCTATATAGGGCCAGCCCGGTGGCGCAAGCGGTTAAGTGCGCACGTTCTGCTGCGGCGGCCCGGGGTTCGCCAGTTCGGATCCCGGGTGCGCACCGACGCACCGCTTGTTAAGCCATGCTGTGGCAGCGTCCCATATAAAGTAGAGGAAGATGGGCATGGATGTTAGCCCAGGGCCAGTCTTCCTCAGCAAAAAAAAAAAAAAAAAAAAAGAGGGGGATTGGCATTGGATGTTAGCTCAGGGCTGGTCCTCCTCACAAAAAAAAAAAAAAAAAGCTATATAGAACTAATTTTTTATCAACTATAATAAAATGTTAAAATTTTAAGAAACTAGTTTCAAAATACAGGTAATATGAAAAAAGGCCAAGCAAAAATGGAACATCATCCTGTAGATGGGTTTCTAATATCCGTGGTTAAAAACTGAAAGGTAGATAAATGTGAGCTCCACATCTTCCTCTTTATCATCACAATATTCAAATACCAACTACTTTTAATGTATTACATTTATTCTATAGTGCTCCCAGAAAAGATACTAGATCTAATTCTGTAATACATGCGCATCATCACACTGCAGACTATACAGGTATGGTTAACAGCACAGGGCACCCATCCTTCTGCTCTTCACAGAACATTTCGAAAGGGCTTCTGTATAGGATACAATAAAATAGAAATACATCTACAGAAGACTCCATTTTAATATATTCAAGACTCTGTCAAAGGATATTTCAATAATAAGGGGGAAAGTAAAACCCTGCTGATTTTAAAGAGTAACAATGCAACAGGAAATAGGTGAATTCGGGTTAGAGGCCTTATGAAAGTTGTTCACAAAGTTTTCAGTTAGTTTCACCGTTGATCATATTGCAGAAGGAAACATTCTAAGGTAGAGCACTTATCGCTGTTTATGCCTCCATTTACTGCTGATATACTCGGCCACATGAGATGGCTAGAGTCCATAACATCACATCAACTTGTTAAAAGTTTACAGATATAAAATCTTCAGTTGGTAAAAGTGTATTTCAGTGGTTTACAAAACTATGGGTAGAAAGAATAGTCTTGTGGCTTGAATTAGAAATTTCTAAATAACACCACTTTGCAGAGTCCCTGGCAAACAGGAGCCCCTCAAATATTTTTGTCAAATGAACAAATGGACATTAAAAAGTTTGCTTCCAATTACTATAACTGTTTGAAAGGAAACTATATGAAAAAGAAAAAAATACTTACAATGATATTCTAAAAATATCCTTAAATGAGATATTTGTAAAGCACTTAGAAAGTGGCTCATAAGTTCTATATAAGTATTTGTCATTACTCTTATCCTGTAAACTTAGTTTGGTTCACAACAATCTTCGCAGCTGCATGCATAGAGCCATTACCACCACTGATAAAAACAACTCAGATATGTATGCACTACTAGTGAGAATGTAGCTGCATCCCTTTTATATGTGGAGGAAAGACTATCTTACAGGTGTAACCATCATTGTCTTATAACGAAGGTTAACTCAGTAAGACATTAACATACAAGAAAGGTAAATTAAGCTTTATAATTTATCCTACCACAACAAATTAATCCCTTATAATCCAATGTATCTTCTATCCATTATGTATTTATATAAATCAAAACTTCATAAAGAACTATTGGTAAGATTCATGTTTGCTTACATTGAAGAAATGTAATTAAAAAGAAAACATCAAAATCCAAATTGATAATTAAGCTGCAAAAGTTTTCCTTCATATTGAAGCAGATTGTAATATAGGAGACCGCTAAAACACGTCTAGGATTTATTCTCTTACACTTGGATTGCTGACCACAACCGAGATGAAGACCGGGGTAATCTGAAAATTCTGTGAGCATTAAATCAGACTATATTCTTCATATTCTCTAAGGAAGTAAGCGTTAGGCTGTGCCCAATACCCTCAACTTCCCGGGGCCAAGAACCACAACTGCTGCAATGAAAGAGCAGAGTAGTTAGAGTCAAGGAGGTGGTTGCCTTCTATAACGAAACTAGCTTGAATATCTATTTGTTGACATTATTAGAGTCAATTCTATTTCTTTGTTTGACTTAAGGCAGTGGAGCTTTTGAAAAGACATAGAGGTTTTCAAAATAAGATGTCATCTTAAGCTAAACACACAGGGATACTCTCCATTTCAAGGAAATCCAGTTACGAAGTCTCTTATAAACCTTACCCGAATGATGATCTCCCAATTTACAAAATTACAATTCAAAATGCATTATGATATATAACAGGGAAAGAGTCCACTAAATAGTTCATGTTGCATGTAAGTGATAAGATATACCATAAATGCTAAATGATATAAAATAATCTACAACTGATATAAACGTAACTGTGTTAAGGGATTTGGCTAAAGATGTATACATGAAGTTTAACTGAAGTGATCAACAAAAGCAAAATCAAAGGCTTCATGCACATTTCAGGGGGAGGTTCACCTCACGCAGTGAGCCACTTAAATAAAACTGTGGGCAAATCAAGCAACAGAGATGAGTCGTAACTGTAATTATGCTATATTTTTACTTCTCATTTCAAACAATTGATTAATTGCTAAAAAGGTAACAGGAGTGTTTTTTTAATACAAGTAGCAGAATTTTTTTTGCAGTTAACAAACTAAATCAATTACTGTCCAAAAACGAATAGCTAAGGCAGAGAAATATAGGGAAAATTTAAAATGCATTTTCAGAACTATAACATAATCTGTGGAGGAATATAAATTAGATTCCTAAACAATAAGATAAAGTATCTTTCTCTATCTTAATTTCAAGTATTCAAATAAAATCTAGATTGGGACTTCATTTCTTCTTTTATAGTTAGTTCTGCATCATTTCACACAGTTTCAATACTTTCACCAAGGAAATTTCCTAATTTACTGAAATAGTTTTCTAATATTACAAAACTAAGCCAAAGCATATATCTTTTCAAGTAGTGGAAAAAAACCCGTTTCGAGTAAAAATGAAAAAAAATCTCTAAATATAAACAAAAAAGACAAAAATGAATACAAAGCTAATTTAAAATGCTATTAGAAATATACATGGAAAGTTATCTTTAAGAAGATTTTGCAGCAGAAAAGAATTAAAGGGGAAAGCACATTGGTTCTCCTTTTTGAAGGTTTTGTTTTAAAACACTATTTCTGAATAGACGGAAATCACTCTGAAAGATCCCTTTTCTTTATTTTCACTTAATTAGATTGGCAGAACTCGAAGAGATATTGAAAGGCAGCAGATAAAAAGAAAAGAAAATGAGAATGTCTTCCCCCAACAACTAAAGCACTATTAACAAAATGAAAATATTATTTTCATCACTTTCATTTCATTAATGTTTAAAGTTGAGGGTAGTCCTTGACATAAACGATTAAGACATATTATAACTTCATACTGTCCAAAGTGATACAGTTTCTTACAATATTAATTTAAAAACTCATACAAAATAAGTAACCATAGATGAAATGTTAGATTATACTGGTGGATATGGTACAACAGCCTAATTTATTTTCTCAATGAATAGGATATGTTTACAACATAAGTGGGTCATCACATAGCAATAATTAGATCCTCCTAAGAAATGATTCAGAGAAAACATACATCTATAATTTATTTATCTTTTGGATGTAAAAAGCAATCTAACAGTTAAAGTTATTAAATGGAAGTTTTAATTATTATCTGCAATTCAGGCATTACTAGATATTGTGTTACCTCAACAATATCCGAGTTGGTTCTGCTTTCGTGAGGTTCATTATATTCTGTATACTTGAGAAGAACTTTGTCCATATCAGTGCTGGCATACTGAAACAGTTTGTTAGAGCTGTTGAAAATGATGAGTGCTATTTCACAGTCACAGAGCACACTAAGTTCATAGGCTTTCTTCATTAATCCAAACTTTCTCTTTGTAAAAGTGACCTAGACAATCAAAGAAAAAAAAAGTGTGTTTTTATTAAAAGCATTAGCAGTACTTGTATTTGGGCTACATGAAGATGAGTTCTCTTTTTTTTTTTTTTTTTGTGAGGAGATCAGCCCTGAGCTAACATCCGCCAATCCTCCTCTTTTTTTGCTGAGGAAGACGGCCCTGGGCTAACATCTGTGTCTATCTTCCTCCACTTTATATGGGGCGCCACCACAGCATGGCTTACCAAGCAGTGCGTCGGTGTGCGCCCGGGATCCGAACCAGCGAACCCCGGGCCGCCGCAGCGGAGCGCGCGCACTTAACCGCTTGCGCCACCGGGACGGCCCCCAAGATGAGTTCTCTTTTGACACTGAGATTTCAAAGATGGAAAAGGTTCCCAGTCTCATGCTCCACATGAGCTTCTTCCTCCCCCATTTGCCAGAGGACTATAATCCTACACATATCTTCTATTTCCAAGGGCTCTGATAGATCAGTCTCCTGAGGAGGTACTCCTTTATCCTTGGCTGCCACTCCACTACAGAAGGCAAAGAACCAGAGAAGGCAACAGTTGACTAGAGGCTCCTTATCATCCAGCTTAACATGGTTACCATGAGAAACCTCAAGTGCCACCTCAAGTAATCCATCATCACTCAGACTTTAATCCCTAAACAACTAAGCACATCCACTAATCTAACTCATACTTCTCCTCTCTCCCAAGCCCTTCTATTGCACCCCCTGAAATTCACAGTCTAAGATCAGCAAATTGCCCAATGTCCTCAAATTCTTTGAATATTTCTTTCTCTACCTGAAACCTGTCACCCAAAGTTCTCTCAAATAGGGACCGATTTTTGTTTGTTTTTAAATATTACATTCCCTATACTCAAGGCCTAGATTATATGTTCTTTTTGCTCCCTATTCTCTCTTTCAAATTATTTTTCCTTCTTTCCCCTTCAAAAACCCCAGATATTTTGAAGCTCATGCCATGAAATTTATACCACCAATAACCCTCCTTGTGGTGGGCAACAAGTGACTCCCTGGTCACTCTCCCTCATGCACTAGTAAGTATCACCTGACTACTTCTCTTTCTAGCCCCACTCTTATCTCTGGTGACTTCAGCATCTGTGTAAAAAATCATTACAAATACTTTGGCCTCTCAGTTTCTTTCTCTCTCAACCTCCAAATGATCAACTTTCACATGTCAAGCACCCACTACTACTGTCATACCTTTAACTCAGCCACCACCAATAATCACATCACCTCCAAAATCTCAATTTTATGCATTCCACTTCGACTGTCTCCTATCCAGCTCTCCTATTTTATATTATCTCGCCAGAAATTCTTTAACCTTTATCAAGTCCTCTGATCCATTTACCTCACCACTTTGTTACTATCTATTCTCATGTCCTTTTTTCCCTCTTTAGATTCCATGGTCCATCATTATTTTCACTCCCTTGCAAACACACGTAACTCCTTTACCCTTCTCTCATTAACATACTTGCCTGGCACAGCCCCAACCAGGCACTGAATTATCCCTGTATCTTTATCCAAGTAGCTGACAATTCCTGGGAACACGAATGAACACACACACACAAACACAAACCCACCCACCCACCCACCCACATCCTGGTGTTTCTAAATTGATGACCATAAATCTCAACTAATGCTCAGTGTTGCCTGACAATCAGAACTTGGCTTATCTGCCTCATTAGCCCATTCCCCAAGTCAACTATTTCCCACCTTCTCTCCCTCAAATCCACTCTCCACTGCTAACAGTGCCCGAAAACACTGAGAAAACAGAAATAGGCAAGAACTCTCTCACTTCCCATCACAAAATTTACCAGTTTAAACGCTTCATCTGTACCTTTCCACACTCTCCCTTTACTACTGTTATTATTGACATTTCTGTTCTTAATCCTTTCCATATCCTTCGCCCTTTTTCCCATCATGGTTTCCTTCCTCTCTACTAGATCAAAGACCATACGCATACAAACATGCTCTAGCATCTCCTTTGACTCCACATTGCCCTCTTCTCTTTGCTCTACTTCACTGCCCTCCACACCTCTTCTCTTTGCTCTACTTCAAAGTAAAAATGTTTGAAAGAAACGTCTATAGTTGTTGTCTCCAACTTCTCACCACCTACTCTCTCCTCAACCTACTGCGATCAGACTTCCATTCCCCATATTTCACTAAGACTTGCCAATATCATCATCAGTGACCTTCAATTTATGATTAAAGTCAATGGTCACTTTTTCATTCTTATCTTACTATGTATCTCAGCAGCATTTGACAAAGTTGACCATATTTTCATTCTTCAAACACTTTCTTTTCCAGGTGTTTATGACACACCACCACCCTGGTTTTCCTCCTACTTCAGTGACTGCTTACTCTCAGCCTTTAGAGCTATAGCCGCTTCCTCTGTTCAACCTCTACATATTGAAGTGCCCATGAGCTTTAGACATGGACTCCCTTCTCCTCTTTCCCCTCACAGTCCTTGCCAGGTGACTGCATCCAGCTTCATGATTTTCAAAGCAACAAATATGCTCTTTCCATTGTCTTCTCCATTTCAGCAAATGGCACCACCATCCATTCAAACAAAACCAAAAAAATCTAAGAGTTATCCTTGATCCCTCTTAGCCCAATAACCTACCCTACCCAATCCATAAGCAAATTGTATCAACTCTACCTCTAAAACACATCTCAAATTTATCCACTTCTGACTACACCACTACCACCCAAGGCTATGTTATATCATCTCCCATGTATATTATTTATACCATCTTATTGGATTTCTTGCTTCACCTTGTACCCTACAGTACATCTGCCACATACCTGCCAGAGTGATATTTTTGAAACATAAATTAAAATATGTTAAGAGGGAGTTTAGAGTTTTCCATTGCAACGAAAGTAATATCCAAACTCATTAAGTAAACAAAATACATGATCTGGCCTCAATCTCTTTACCTGAACTTATTTCTCAGCACTCTCTCTTACACCCATTAAGCTGCACTGGTGTGTGTACATGTGTGTATTGTATGCATGTGTGTGTGTTTTCCTTAACCACCAGCTATTTTCCACCTTAGGAACCTTGCTATTTTGCCTTTCTATAGAACACTCTTCACACCACATCTTACTAATGATTTCTTCCCTCATCTTTTAAAAATAAATCTCTTATCACTATTTAATCTTTTAAAAAAGTCCTTTATACACAAATACATAATTTTATATAAATGCATATATGGAATACAATGTTTTATTGTTTGCCTCCCTACTTTTCTTTGCACCAAC
Organism: Diceros bicornis minor; assembly: GCF_020826845.1. Classification (NCBI taxonomy): domain Eukaryota; kingdom Metazoa; phylum Chordata; class Mammalia; order Perissodactyla; family Rhinocerotidae; genus Diceros; species Diceros bicornis. The sequence goes on from NC_080744.1 coordinate 81,742,172, forward strand.
ATAAACCCCTTAACCCATGTTTTCTACTTAGTATTTTTCATTCTACACTTTTGTACAAAATCATATACTCATATATACATATAAGGGATTTTGTCATCATTTTACAAAACTGGGACTCTACCAGTACTCTTTATTTTGTTTTTCTCATTCAACCACACCTCATGGATATGCCTCTCTAAGTCAAATGGTATATAGTTCTAAGGTACTCTTTCAAATAATTTCATAATTTTTTCAAATAAATGTTACTACTCTTTTGCTAGTATGGTAGGTATGAAATAATAATCTCATTTCTTATTATGCATTTTTCTAACTAGTAGTGATTAGATATATTTTTCTTATATTTGTTGTCATTTGCAATTTTCTTTCTCTAAACTGCCTTTTAATCATTTTCCTATTTTGTAATTTGTGTTTTACTTGTCTAAGTAAGAGGTCCTTGTACAGATATATCAACCATGTTTTATAAATATTTTCCCAAATTTCTCATTTACATATTAACTTTGTTTACCTATCATTTGTGATTGAAAAGTTCTAAATTTTTATTACTGATTGTAATACTGTTTTTCAAAATCATGGCATTGTATTATACCGTTATAAGTATATAACAAACATAAGAATACCATTATTAAAATACACTATTTTAAAACATTGAAATCGAAATCATTTATATCTTGAGATGCACCTAGATGTACTTGCTGCATTAGAATTTTGAATTTAGCAAAGGTGCAGTCAATTAGAAAATGTTTTTCCATACTTCTAGTACTGAAGAGGAGGAGGAAAATGACAATCAACAAAGCAAAGCATTTATTGCAAGAATAATTTTTAATCTATTCAAAGACTTTCAAAATAAGTGAGGTATGAAGAAGACAGTATTAAAGTTGAGATGAGTAATGCTGCTTCACAATATCCATCAAGCATGATTGAGGAAAATTCCTTAAAACAAAAACCATAGTTCACTCTCAGTAAAAAAGAGTACAGTCCCTGTTGTCCTATCAAAAATGCTTATTTAAAAATATTTCTTCAAAGTTATCAATCAGAAGGAGTTGAAGATGAAGGAAGGGGTTAGTGGAGGAAGAGACTTAGCTTATGACAATCTCCTCTCCATTCCTCCAACTTACTTCAGCTATAATAAGGCCAAAAAGAGCTTTCTCAGCAACTAGAAAAATTTGCTTCAGTGATGACACCGAACACATAACAATGAAAACCACAATCTTAATATTTCACTTTCAAGCTTTATAAATTAAATCTTTTTCATTTTATCTATTGTGCTAAGTCTATTTTTAAACACTGGTTTATTGCTAACAATTTATACAAGAATTGCGATAGTAAAATTAACTTTATATTCCTAAATTTGTTTTTGTCATCCTTTTAACTTTTTATTTTGAAATAATTTCAAACTTACAGAAAAATTTCAAAAAGTAGTACAAAACCTTTCATATATCCTTCAACCAAATTCCCCAACTGTTAACATTACCACGTTTGCATTCTCTACATAAACACACACACCCAATTTTTTTCTGAACCCTTTGGACTAAGCTGTAGGTTAAAAGGTCCCTTAAGCACTTTTTAAATATCAAGGATGGGTGGCCCGCCCCAGGGCCTAGTGGTTAAGTTCAGCACGCTCCACTCCAGCGCCCAGGTTCAGTTGCTGGGCATAGACCTACACCACTCATTGGCACCCATGTGTGGCAGCAACCCACATACAAAACAGAGGAAGAGTACACACAGATGTTAGCTCAGGGCGAATCTTCCTCAGCAAAAAAACCCCAAAAAAACAAAAAAAAAAACAAGGACAAATACAACTACCAAAATTAAAAAACAACATGGATATAGCACTATTATCTAATCTATAAACCTTATTCAAATTTCTCAACTGTCCCACTAATTTTTTATAGGAAAAAAAAAAAGTTTGGGTTTTTTCCCCCCAGTGCAGGATCCAATCCAAGGTTAGATGTTGCATTTAACTGCATTCTCTGTAATCTGAAACACTTCCTCAGTCTTTGGCTTTTAGGACCTTGGCACGTTTGCAGAATATAGCCATTTATATTGTAGTATCTCTCTCAATTTGGCTTTGTCTGATGTTTCTTTCTGATTATATTCAGATTGTGCATTTTTGACAGGAATAGCTTAGAAGTGATATTGTGTCCTCAAGACATCACAGGAAAATGCACTTATCTATATGTCCCATAACTAGTAGTGTTATCTTGGTTAAGGTAGTGTCTGCCAGTTTTTTCCCTGCAGTTACTATTTTCCCCCTCGTAATTAGTAAGTATCTCATGGAGATTTCTACGTAAATATCCTATTTTCTCATCAAACTTTTAACAAACTGATTTTAGCATCCATTGATGATTCTTGTCTGAAAAATTATTACTATGGTGGTTGTCAATCCATTATGCTTTCTATCTACATTTACTAGTTGGCATTTTACTGTGAGGCAGTTTTCCTTTTCCTCCGTTCATTCATTCATTTATATCAACAGCAACTCATGGGTTCTTACTTCATTCTACGGGTTATAATCCATTAGTATCTTTATTTTGATGTTCAAATTGTCTTTGATTTCACCAGTGAGAGACGAACTGTGCTTGTTCCTGAGTCTATCTGACATGTTCCCAATATTCTTTGAACTTGCTGGCACAGTGAGATGTTCCAGGCTCATTCTGTTCTTTCCTGCCCAGCCCTAGAATAAGCCATTTCACCATGAAGCTCTGATTCCTTTTGATAGAGAATTGTATTTAGAAACCAAGATCTGGATGGTAAGTTACTTGGGTGTCATGGTTTCCAGGCCCTCTCAACAGACAAGAGCTAGGAATTGTATGTGTGTACACACACACACACACACACACACACACACACACACACAAAGCCTCCTCAATGTCTATTTCTATTTTTATCAAAATACATTAAAATCTGTGATACTTCCAATTCCAATTCTATGCCATAGGGTTTATTCTAGCCTTCTCCATTTCCATAGCTGTAATTCTCTTCTCTGACAGGAAGAAACTCAGCTCCCAATACCCACAATACATTTATAGTTTTTAAATTGATAACCCACACTATGAAAAACAAACCTACCACGAAAAGTTTTTTTGCCTACAGTCCGAAGGACTGGGTCAAGAGATAAATGCATACATAATTTTCTTAGATATTGTCAAATACCATCCCCCAAAATGGTTATACAAATTTGTATTCTCATCTGCAATGCATAGGAGTATCTACTTCTTTACAGCCTTGCTAACACTTTCATTAACAAAAATGTTTAGGGCTATGAATTTCTTCTGATTTCTATATTAAATATATTCCATAAATATTGATGTGTACTATTTTCATTATTATTTTTTAGAAATTCTGTAATTTCAGTATGTATTTCCCCTTTTAACCAAAAGTTGTTAGACTAACATAAAACTTCTCAAAAAAGAAATTCCCAGGTAGGATTGGCCTTTAAAAAAAAACGAAAAAACCCCTAACTTCTAGTTTTACTACACAGTAATCAGCATACATTTATAATATTTCTTTACTGAATTTACTGATGTATCTTTGGTTAGGTAATAAAAAAAAATTGATCAATTTTGGTGAATGTTCCATGTGCACTTATATACTCTATTTTGTGGGTGTAGAGTTCAACACATAATACACTTTAGGTCTACCTTAATGATTATGCTGTTTAGATCTGGTACATCCTTCATTATTTTTTGGCCATTTGATCAACCTCATGCTAAGAGTAGGGTGTTTAAGTATCTTATTATTAGTTTGTTTCTATTTATGTTTCTTTGCATCTTTAAGTTTTTGCTTGATGAAGGCAGTATTTAGTACACCAATATTCCTAATTCTTAAATCTTCAAGGTGAATTACAGCTTTAGCACTAAAAAAGTATTTCTTTGCAACATTTAGTGCTTTTTGTCTTCAATCCTATATTGTCTAGTATCAGTATTGTAAACCCCGTTTTCTTATTGCTTTCATTTGTCTAGTATACCTTTTTCTATCCCTTTATTTTTAGTTTTTCTGATCATTTCACTTTAGGTGTGTCTCTTTTTTTGCCTATAGTTGGGCCTTGTAAACTAAACTGAAAATGTTTTTTCTTTTAATAAATGAGTTAATCCCATTCAAATTTATTGATATGACTGGTAATACTTAAGAGGTTTTGTTATTTTAATAAATAGTTAATACTTATACATATCATATATATTTCCTATTTTTTCTCTCTCTAAACGATGTATTTTCTTTGCTCTTTTATTAATTTTTTTAAAAGATCCAGGACTTAGAAGCCATTATATTCCAATTCTCTTTAAGTAGAATATTTACTGTTGCTCTACGTTTTTCTTTTTTTTGCAAGAGCTAATTTTGTAGGACTGTTTTGTTTTCTCTTTATGAGGAAGTCACTTGACTCCAGTTGTTTTTGTTTTTTTTCTGGTGAGGAAGATTGGCCCTGAGCTAACCTATTGACAACCTTCCTCTTTTTGCTTCAGTAATAGCGGCCCTGAGCTAACCTCTGTGCCCATCTTCCTCTATTTTGTATGTGGGACACCACCATAGCGTGGCTTGATGAGTGGTGTAGGTCTGTGCTTGGGATCTGAATCTGTGAATGTGGGCTGCCAAAGCAGAGCGTGCTGAACTTAACCATGACACCACCAGGCCAACCCCTTTAATTTTTAATTTTTTTTTGTATTTAGGAAGATTAGCATTTTTGGTCTAGTAGTCACCTTTGCAGTTCTAGATTTTTAAAATGCCCTTGGTCACCTGATTTCATGCCTAAACTTGCAGTATTTAGTCTGTCAGTTCTTAATGATATTCTTTAACTCCTACCTGTTGCCTAAACGATAACCAGTGTGCTTAGTCTACTTTCCTCTTTCCCTCTCCTTTCTCCTACCATGTTTCAGTTGCATTACTTCTTGTGTCAAAATAAATAAAGTAATATATAGGAATACTTCGTTTCAGTGTTCTTTGCAGATACCGTGTTTTTTGTACAAGACCCTCCACCAGCAAAAAGATTATGACTTGCTGAAGGCTCAGATGATGGTTAGCATTTCTTAACAATAAATTTTTTAATTAAAGTATGTTCATTTTTTTAGATATAATGCTATTGCACACTTGACAGACTACAGTATAGTGTAAACATGACTTTTATACACACTGGGAAACCCAAAAATTCATGACTCGCTTTATGGCAACATTTGCTTTATTGTGGTGTTTTGGAACCAACCCACAATATCTCCAAGGTATTCTTCCACCCTTGTCCCCATTATTGCTTTAGGCTTAAATCTATAATTAAATATATTAAATGTTGGTCATGAGTCTTTTTGCTTTAGTTTCCTCAGTCATCTCTCAGTTGTATGAGGTTCATCCTCTACTAAGTGCAGAATTCCTCATAAAGTGCAGAATTCCTCATAAAGTACAGAATTCCCTGAGCTCTGGTATGTTTAAAACTTGTTTTTATAGCCTTTATACTTGAATACAGCTTGACTGCAACTGATATCCTTGCTTCACACTTTTTTCTTGCATTTTTTGAAAATGCTACTCTACTGTTACCTTGCTTTGTATTTGTTTTTGTAAAATGTGATTCCAGTCTAATTCTCTTGCACTTACGAATTTGTTGTTGCTTTATACCTGGAAGCCCTGAGGACTTTTTATCTTAAAATCTAATAGTTTCAGTAAGATATGTATTAAAGTTGATCTCTGCAGGTCCAGTTATTCTTGGTATCTTATTTTCTTTTACTTATGAATGCTTTCCTTTGATTATAGTTTTAAATATTAGTTCTGCTTCCATGGTCTTTTTCTTCTTCAGGGACTGTAATTATATATAAGTTTGATCTTCTTTACCTATCTCGCCTTTCAACTACCTTCTCTCTAGCTGAAATTACTTACCTCATTTTCATTCACTGAACTAAATATTAACATCTCTTTTTAGATCCCTCAGAAAATTGAACTCACAGGGCAACTTATGCCCCCTAAATTGGAGACAGACAGGCAGATACTGAGAATCATAAATTACCAGAGCCAGGAGCAGAAACCTCTACAGGAACCAGTAGCAGGGCAGGAAAACCTAAAGCGCAATTGGTGAACTGCTGCAAGCTCAGTGTGGACAAGTATAAAAGTTAAAAAATCCAGGAGGAGCCCAGTGTTGGGTGGGCGGTACGCCTATACTTTTATGAGTTTTACCTCCAGGACCCCTATCAGGTTCTCACAGTAAAGATCAGAGAAAAATCCCCACGGGCTTCTAGCAGGGAGAGGGAAAAAGTAGCCATTTTGAAATATGCCAGAGCATTCTGTTCCTAACAATTTTACCAGAGCCTAACTGATACGGGTTTTATCAGAGCCTAACTGACCTGGGGAAAGGGAAATACCCAATTCCAGTTCCCTCTAGCCTTTAATGTGAGCAAAGGGAAATACTCAACTCTAACCCTCTCTAGCCATCCGGTCCCACCTAAAGATGGGGGGTGAGGACTGAGAAGCACTTATAAAGTTCACAGTCCACAGGCAGAGGTTCATTATTCATTAAAAGACTGAGACCTAACCATAGGACTATAGAACACTTTCCCTCTCCCCACATCTCACCACTACATTAAAGGCCTATTTACCGCAGTTCCTTTTCCCCAGTACATCACGTCTGGCTTTCAACAAAAAATTACAAGGCATACTAAAGGCAAAAAACACAGTTTGAAGAGATGGAGCAAGCATCAGCAGTAGAGTCAGATATGGCAGGGATGTGGGAATTATCAGACTGGGAATTTAAAACACAACTGTGATTAACATGCTAAGGGCTCAAACAGAAAAAGGAGACAGCATGCAACAACAGGTGGATAACGTAAGCAGAGAGCTGGGAATTCTCAGAAAGAATTTTTTTTAAATGCTGGCAATAAAAAACACTGTAATAGAAATGAAGAATGTCTTTAATGGGCTCATCAGCAGGCTGGAAACTGATGAAGGAAGAATCTCTGAGCTTGAGGATATGTCATGTCAACAGAAATTTCCCAAAATGAAAAGCAAAGAGAACAAAGACTGAAAAAAACAGAACAGGATATCCAAGAACTGTGGGACAACTTAAAAAGTATACTATAAAAGTAAGGTAAATACCAGAAGGGGAAGAAAGATAAAGTAACAGAAGATATATCTGAAGCAATAACATCTGGGAATTGCCCCAAATTAATGCAGACACCAAACCACAGATCCAGGAAGCTCAGAGAACATAAAGCAGAATAAATGCCAAAAAAAAAAAAAAAAAAAACCCCACAAAAAACAAAAACTATATCTAAGCATATTATGTATAAACTACAGAAAATCAAAGATAAAAGATCTGAAAAGAAGCCAGAGGAAAAAAATACCTTACATACAAAAGTTCAAATATAAGAATTACATCCAATTGCTCCTCAGAAACCATGCAAGGAAGAAGAGAGTGGAGTGATATATTTAAAGTGGGAAAAATTTAAGGGGAAAAAACCCAGCAACCTAAAATTCTGTATCTTGAAAAATTATACTGCAAAAGAAATAAAGACTTTCTCAGACAAATAAAAATTGAGGGAATTGCCAGATGACCTGCCTTGCAAGAAATGTTAAAAGAAGTTCTTCTGAGAGAAGGAAAATTATACAGATCAGAAACTCAGATCTACATAAAGCAAGAGCATCAAAGAAGGAATAAGTGAAGGTAAATTAAAAACTTTTATTTTTGTTATTCTTAATTGACCTAACAGATAACAGTTTGTTCAAAATAATGTTAGCGACAATGTATTAGATGATTATAGCTTATCTAATTGTGAAATGAATGACAGCAATGATACAAGGGATGAAAGGCAGGAATTAGGAATACTTTGTTATTATAAGGTAGTTGTACTACTTGTGAATCAGTATAGTGTTATTTGAAGACTTGAATTAGTTGCAAATATATAGTGCAAACTCTAGGGCAACTACTAAAAAGAGTATAAAGAAAGAATTGTAACTGATATGCTAAGAAAGGAGAAAAAAATGGAATCACATAAAATGCTCAACTAAAACCGCAAAAGCAGAGGCTGGCCCTGTGGCCTAGTGGCTGAGTTCGGCGGACTGGGTTCGGTTCCCAGGCATGGACCTATACCACTCATTGATGGCTGTGCTGTGGCAGTGACCCACATACAAAATAGAGGAAGACTGGCAACAGATGTTAGCTCAGGGCGCATCTTCCTCAGCAAAAAAAAAAACACAAAAAGCAGAAAAAGAGTGTTAAGACAAAAATAGGAACAAAGAAAAAGTGCAACAAATAGAATAAAAACATGGTAGGTATTAATCCAACTACATCAATAATCACTTTAAAAGTCAATGATCTAATATACCAATTGAAAAACAAAGCTTCTCAGTGGATCAAAAAACAATACCCAACTATATGTTGTCTACAAGAATCCCATTTCAACACAAAGACACATATACATTAAAAGTAAAGGGACGGAGAAAGATATACTCTGCTAGCACTAATCAAAAAGAAAAGTGAAGTAGCTATATCAATTTCAGACAGAGAAGATTTTAGAACAAGGGAAATTATCAGAGCTAAAGAAGGGCATTACATAATGATAAAGGGGTCAAATCTCCAAGAAGACATAACAATCCTTAAAGTATATGAACCTAGCAAGAGCATCAAAATATGTGAGGCAAACTCTGATAGAACTTCAAGGAGAAATAGATGAATTCACTATTATAGTAGGAGACTTCAACACCCCTCTATCAGAAATGTTGGATATCAGATCCAACAGGCAGAAAATCAGTAACGACATAATTGAACTTAACAGTATCACCAATCAACCGATTATAACTGACATCTACCTTATCCAACAACAGCAAAATACACATTACTCTCAAGCTCAGATGGAACATTCACTAAGAGAGACCACGTTCTGGGCCACATAAACACCTGGGCCACACCTTAACAAATGTAAAAGAACAGAAATCATACAATGTATGCTCTCAGATGACAATGGAATTAAACAAGAAATCAATAACAAAAAGATAGCTAGAAAACCCCAAAATACTTGGAAATTAAACAGCACACTTCTAAACAACAGACAGGTCAAAGAAGAAATCTCAAGAGAAATTAACAACTATTTTGAACCAAATAAAAATGAAAATACAACTCATCAAAATTTGTGGGATGCAGTGAAAACAATGCTTAGAGAGAAATTTATAGCGTTGAATATATATAGGGAAAGAATAAATACCTAAAATCAAGAACCTAAGCAACCATCTAAAGAAATTAGAAAAAGAAGAGCAAATTAAATCCAAAGTAAGCAGAAGAAATAATAAGAATTAGAGCAGAAATCAATGAAATTGAAAATAGGAAATCAACAGAGAAAAATTAATGAAACCAAAAACTGGTTCTTTGAAAAAAATCGATAAGCCTCTAGCCAGGCTAACTAAGAAGAAAAAACAAGACACAAATTACTAACATCAGAAATAAAAGATGGGATGTCACAACTCAACTACAGATCCAATAGACACTAAAAAGATAATACAGGAATAATATGAACAACTACTCTACACCTACAGATTTGATAACCTAGAATGAAACAGACCAATTTCTTGAACAACACAATCTGGTGAAACTCACACAAGAAGAAACAGATATAAGCTTATTCAGATTATCTGTTATTGAATCAATAATTAATAACCTTCCAAAACAGAAAGCACCAGGCCCAGATGGGTACACTGGTGAATTCTACCAAATATTTAAGGAATTATACCAATACTCTACAATCTCTTCCAGAAGACAGAAGCAGAGGGAATATCGCCTAACTCATTCTATGAGGCCACTACTACCCTAATACCAAAACCAGACAGATATTACAAGAAAAGAAAACTAGAGGCCAATATTTCTCAGGAACATAGATGTAAAGATCCTCAACAAAACATTAACAAATCAAATCCAACAATGTATAAAAAGAATTATATACTATGACCAAGTGGAATTTATCCCCAGGTATGCAAAGCTGGTTCAAAATTCAAAAACAATCCAATTAAAAAATGGGCAAAAGATGTGACTAGATATCTCACCAAAGAGGATTATATAGATGGTATAAAAGCATATGAAAAGATGATCAACATCATATGTCATTAAGGAATTGGAAATTTAAACAATGAGATACTACTACATGCCTATTAGAATGGTGAAAATCCAAAACACTGAGGACACCAAATTCTGGCAAGGATATGGAAAAATAGGAACTCTAATTCATTGCTGGTGGGAATGCAAAATGGTACAGCCACTTTGGAAGACAGTTTGTCAGTTTCTTACAAAACTAAACATACTCTTATCATATGACCCAGCAATGTTACTCCTTGGTATTTATCCAAATGAGCTAAAAACTTCCATCCACATGAAAACCTGCACATGGATGTTTATAGCAACTTTATTCGTGATTGCCAAAATGTGGAAGCAACCAAGACCTCCTTCAGCAGATGAACGGATAAACAAACTGTGGTACCTCCAGACAATGAAATATTATTCAGCTAAGAAGAAATGAACTATGAAGCCATGAAATGACATGCAGGAAATTTAAATGCATATTACGAATGAAAGAAGACAACCTGAAAAGACTACATACTGTAAGTCTGAACTATATGACATTCTGGAAAAGACAAAACTATGGAGACAATAAAAAGATCAGTAGTTGCCGGGGGTCAGCAGAGGGGAGGGATGAATAGGCTGACCTCAGAGGATTTTTAGGGCAGTGAAACTATTCTGTTTAATATTAAATGGTGGATACATATCATTATACACTTGTCAAAACCCCACAGATTGTATACCACAAAGAATGAGCCCTATTGTAAAACACAGACCTTGGTTGATGATGATGAGCCAACACAGGTTCGTCAGTTTTAACAAGTGTACCACTCTGGTGTTGGATGTCGGTAGTGGGGAAGCTGTGCATTTGTGGGGGCAGAGTGTATATGGGAACTCTCTATACTTTCTCTTCATTTTTGCCGTGAATCTAAAACTGCTCTAAACATAAAGGTCTATATAAAAAATGGGTAAAAAAAAAAAAAAGTCCACAAAAGTGTACCTTTAAATAGTCTTTAGAATTGTGAAACAATGTAAACGAAGTGCAGCATTTTCTCTCACCATTAATAGCTACTACATGCTTTTACTCCTATGAGCTTTGTCTAACCATCAGCCTAGATTTTGAATCAATCATTGCAGTAGCTACTGAAGAAGCTGAGGATCTCTAGTATGATGGAAAGTAATTGTTTCCACTTTTTTCCACAGGCATAAAATTCTTTTCACAGGGCTAAAATTAATTTAATGTACTCTTACATTACAGGCATAATGTGGAAATGTAAAAGAGAAGCAACAACAATGAAAATGTATTTCACTGTACAATTCAAAGATGTTTCTCTATTTTTCAATATATTTCATTTCCTATATAGCATGGTAAAATTAAAATGTAGCGTAATTTAATAGTTTTCACTAAATTTAGGCAAGATGTCTGTTTTCTTCCTTTTGGTAACATCAAATGTATTTAATATCCACACATCTTAGCATTTGATTACTTTATTCTCTTAATTTTACATAGTTAATCCCGTTAATATTCTTAAAGCCTTTTATTTCCTCTATGTTTCTCAGTACACAAAGCACAACACTCCACATATTTATATGACCACGCAAATATCCTGTTTGCTAGTGAACTGATTTTAAATAAAAAACCTCTGGAACCTATTTTCACTTTCATTTAACCAGAAAATTTAATTAGCCAAAACAATCCAATCTGTTTATGGTATATATTTATATGTAAGTTGTGCTACACACCCAAATTGCCTTTTACAAAGTATCTTTGAATACTGATTTATATTTGATATTTTAAAATTCTCAATATGAAATGCAAATTACAAATTAAATAAAAAATCTCATCTGTTGAAATACTTGTTTCTACAAATAGATTTGGGAAACAAATAAAAAGGAAATGGAATACAGTGAGGGTAAAGCAACAGGAGAAGAAATGAAAGGATATTGACTATAGCTTAAAAGAAGACCATTCTGCTGGAAAATTAGATTATAATAAAATAACATGATACAAAGCAGGAAAATAATCCTTTATAAAGTCTCTACATTTTGTCTTGACTTTAGAGTTTTCAATTATAAGTTTCTGGTTGTCACACAAAGATTTTCCTTCCAGACATCAGTTTTATAAGACATCTAAAGGTGAAAATCAGTAACGGCCTCCTAATTAGTATACTGTTAATTAGTAAGGCTGCAATACAGCTACATTTCAGTTCATAAATTTCATGTGACACAGGTAACATACCCTAAAACTAAGCTAGTTACAGAATACTGACTACATAATTACAATCCAATATTCAACTTACTATTCCAAGACAAATATTATTTTTTAAGCTGAAGATACAAATTACATTAAAATTATGTAAATTCTTTATATTGATTTACATTCAAGAGAAATCACAAAATTTATTTTTCATTTCAAAAAGGAAAAAATCATATTTATTCCTCTCAAAACATTAAAAACATGAAAGAATGACATTGGGTTCTTCAAGGAAAAAGTCAGGCCCCAAACCATGAATTTTCACCTGTCAATTTGGGGAAATTTACTTATTTATTTTAATTTTTTGTTTATTGCAGTAACATTGGTTTATAACATTGTATAAATTTCAGGTGTACAACATTATACTTCTATTTCTGCATAGATTACATCATGTTCACCACCCAAATACTAATTACAACCTACACATGTGCCAAATTACCCCTTTCGCCCTCCTCCCTCCCCCCTTCCCCTCTGGTAACCACCAATCCAATCTCTGTCTCTATGTGTTTGTTTGTTGTTGTTATTATCTACTACTTAATGAGGGAGATCATACGGTATGTGACCTTCTCCCTCTGACTTATTTCACTTTGCATAATACCCTCAATGTCCATCCGTGTTGTCACAAATGACTGGATTTCATCATTTCTTATGGCCGAGTAGTATTCCATTATGTATATATACCACATCTTCTTTATCCATTCGTCCCTTGATGGGCACTTAGGTTGCTTCCAAGTCTTGGCTATTGTGAATAACGCTGCAATGAACACAGGGGTGCATGTATCTTTACGCATTGGTGTTTTCAAGTTCTTTGCATAAATACCCAGCAGTGGAATAGCTGGATCATATGGTAGTTCTATCCTTGATTTTTTGAGGAATCTCCATACTGTTTTCCATAGTGGCTGCACCACTTTGCACTCCCACCAGCAGTGTATGAGAGTTCCCTTCTCTCCACATCCTCTCCAACACATGTTGTTTCCTGTCTTGTTAATTATAGCCATTCTGACAGGGGTGAGGTGATATCTCATTGCAGTTTTGATTTGCATTTCCCTAATCGTTAATGATGTTGAACATCTTTTCATGTGCCTGTTGGCCATCTGTATATCTTCTTTGGAGAAATGTCTGTTCAGGTCTTTTGCCCATTTTTTAATTGGGTTGTTAGTTTTTTTGTTGTTGAGATGCATGAGTTCTTTAGATATTTTGGAGATTAAGCCCTTATCAGATGTATGGTTTGCAAATATCTTCTCCCAATTGTTAGGTTGTCTTTTCGTTTTGTTGATGGTTCCCTTTGCTGTACAGAAGCTTTTTAGTTTGATGTAGTCCCATTTGTTTATTTTTTCTATTGTTTCTCTTGCCCGGTCAGACATGGTGCTTGAAAAGATGTTGCTAAGACCGATGTCGAAGAGTGTACTGCCTATGTTTTCTTCTAGAAGTTTCATAGTTTCAGGTCTTACATTCAAGTCTTTAATGCATTTTGAGTTAATTTTTGTGTATGGTGTAAGGTAAGGGTCTACTTTCATTTTTTTGCATGTGGCTGTCCAGTTTTCCCAACACCAGTTGTTGAAGAGACTTTCTTTTCTCCATTGTATGTTCTTGGCTCCTTTGTCGAAGATCAGCTGTCCATAGATGTGTGGGTTTATTTCTGGGCTTTCGATTCTATTCCATTGATCTGTGTGTCTGTTTTTGTGCCAGTACCATGCTGTTTTGGTTACTATAGCTTTGTAGTATATATTGAAATCAGGGAGTGTGATACCTCCAGCTTTGTTCTTTTTTCTCAGGATTCCTTTAGCTATTCGGGGTCTTTTGTTGTTCCATATAAATTTTAGGATTCTTTGTTCTATTTCTGTGAAAAATGTTGTTGGAACTTTGATAGGGATTGCACTGAATCTACAGATTGCTTTAGGAAGTATGGACATCTTAACTATGTTAATTCTTCCAATCCAAGAGCACGGAATACCTTTCCATTCTTTGTGTCGTCTTCAATTTCTTTCAGCAATGTTTTATAGTTTTCGGTGTACAGATTTTTCACCTCTTTGGTTAAGTTTATTCCTTGGTTAATTTTATTCTTTTTGTTGCGATTGTAAATGGGATTGTATTCTTAACTTCTCTTTCTGCTACTTCGGTGTTAGTGTATAGAAATGCAACTGATTTTTGTATGTTGATTTTGTATCCTACAACTTTACCATATTCGTTTATTACTTCTAAAAGTTTTTTGGTGGATTCTTTAGGGGTTTCTATATATAATATCATGTCATCTGCAAATAGTGAGAGTTTCACTTCTTCCTTTCCAATTTGGATCCCTTTTATTTCTTTTTCTTGCCTGATTGCTCTGGCTAGGACTTCTAGTACTATGTTAAATAGGAGTGGTGACAGTGGGCATCCTTGTCTGGTTCCTGTTCTTAGAGGGATACCTTTCAGTTTTTCACCATTGAGGATGATATTAGCTGTGGATTTCTCATATATGGCCTTTATTATGTTGAGGTACTTTCCTTCTATACCCATTTTATTCAGAGTTTTTATCATAAATGTATGCTGTATCTTGTCAAATGCTTTCTCTGCATTTATTGAGATAATCATGTGATTTTTATTCTTCATTTTATTAATGTGGTGTATTACGTTGGTTGATTTGCAAATGTTGAACCATCCCTGCATACCTGGAATAAATCCCACTTGATCATGGTGTATAATCTTTGTAATGTATTGTTGTATGTGAATTGCTAGTCTTTTGTTGAGGATTTTTGCATCGATGTTCATCAGTGACACTGGCCAGTAATTTTCTTTTTTTGTGTTGTCCTTGTCTGGTTTGGTATCGGGATAATGTCGGCTTCATAGAATGAGTTAGGGAGCTCAAATTGGAGAAATTTAAATGAAAACAAGAGCCAATTCAGAGAATTCACATGCATTTCTTCACAAAAGTTGCAATGTCACATACGGTCCTGGGAAGGTCTAGCCAAGGACCCTTTGATTAGTGCTATAAGATTCAGAAGTGTGGGAAGGCCATGAAAGACGTGAGGAAAAAAAACAGTGGAGACCCTGTTTAAAATGCAGAATGTAAGGGGATGTAAAACGGAAAAAAAGAATTTTATAAGAAAGACATTTTGGTTAACTTGTACCTAATATCATTGCCAAAGATGTAAGACATAACAGAATGACCTAAAAAGTGAGCTAGTATCACTCAGAAAAGAATCAGAAAGGGAAAAAAAATCAAATTGTAGTAGAGATTAAAGCCACAATAAGGGAATTCAAAGACTCAAAACAGAAAATTTTAAAATTAAAATGAATAAAGATGTTGGGTATGGGCCGGCCCCGTGGCTTAGCGGTTGAGTGCGCGTGCTCCGCTGCTGGCGGTCTGGGTTCGGTCCCGGGCACGCACCGACGCGCTGCTTCTCCCGCCATGCTGAGGCCGCGTCCCACATACAGCAACTAGAAGGATGTTAAACTATGATGTACAACTACCTACTGGAGCTTTGGGGGAAAATAAATAAATAAATAAAAATTATAAAAAAAAAAAAAGATGTTGGGTATGGCTGACAGATACTTATATACTAAAAAAAGCATAGAACAATTGAAAAAGGAAAAAATATTTGTTAAAAAATAAAACAAAATACTGAAAAGCCACACCCTTTCCACACACAAAAAATGATAATCAAACTCATAGCATATTCTGGTTAAGTGACTGAACGTGAAGTCACTTATTAGGAGGAGAGAAAAAAATACTCAGGATGTTAGAATCCTGGCAACACTCAAAGCCAGAAGACCTTGAAATAATCTCTACAGTGTGGTATGGAAAAGAAATGGAGTCCTAAAATGTTATACTTAGCCAAGTTATCCATCAAGTATAAAGGTAACAAACATCTCAAACATAAAAATACTCAGGAAGTATAGCACCCATGAGCCCTTCTTGGGAGGAAAACAAAACAAAACAAAACAAAATTACTTGCTGAAAAAGTCCAGTCATCTAAGTAGAATATAAATTGAAAACCACTGGAATTTTTTTCATTTTTGTTCAATGCTGCATACTCAGCTTCTAAAATACCACTTGGTACTGAGCGCTGCTAAAAAATTTCCTAAATGAATCCATAAACCAAGAAATGGATTAAAACAACAATAACAAAAGAATGCAAAAAGGACTAGTGACAGTCAATCAATCCTTTAAATTCAAAACTACGATTCAATAACCATGGAAATTATGATTACAAAATAGAAGATTACTAATTTTAACAATATAAAAAAAATAGCAAATTCAGATTCCTGACAAGATGTTGACACAGAAATCTACCCCTAGAATTAAGCCAGTGGAACTAAAAGTATTATGAATCTGAAAATACAGAAACCTCGTTTAAAATAGAGTCGGGAGGCCAGAAGGGGGAGCTCTCACACCCTACCTCGACAACAGAGCCCAACAGGAAGAATAAAGACTTCCTCTTGTTGACCTGCAAGAAGCTCAGCCAATGAAAAGCCACTACTCTTCGAACTCCCAGTCTCCTCTACTGTGCTCTTTGTTTACAACAGCCCTCCCAACTTTCTTTTCTCTTCTACAAAAGAGTTTCTCCTCTCCTTGCTGCTGGGACTTCCATGTGGCTCGCCATGGTTGCAGACCCCAAACTACAATTCTTTGCTGATCCCAAATAAACCCATTTTTGCTGGAGAAATAACTGGCTGTCTATTTCTTTAAGGTCAACAAATCCTAAGGAATAATGGAGAAAAATGTGAGAAGCACCAGATGTTATGTTGGACTATGTACTTGGGGGGCAGAGAGTGTTGAGTGTAGAGGCTTGTAGCCTGGAGAAGAAATAGCCAGTGGGGCTATGAGAAGTTTTAAAAAGAGCAGTTTGGGTTCAGCTTGTGCCTCTCATCTCCATGCCTGGGATACTCAATGCCTGCCACCTCACAACAGGGACTGGCAGCAGTGCTGGTGCAGACAAATATCCTGCAGAATAAACATCAGGGCATCACAGAAGCACTGCTGGGGATAAGAGCTGAAAAAACACAGGTAGGGATCAACTAACCTCTGGCATTAACTTCCCTACTACTCTTACTCAAAACCTCCAAGGGTGATAGATTTAGATCTAGAGCAAGTATCTTCTGCCAATGCTTTTTCCCTGGGGGACTCAGTGTAAAGCTGCAATCCGAGGAGTTCTTTATGGATATGAGGAGTGATACAATTAACTGTGACTTTTTTGGTGCCGGGGGCCCTCTGACAAATTGCAATAGTCAACTAAGACGGTATAAAATAGTCCCAATATACAAAACATGACAAAGAATAAAATGCAACTAAACTGGCAAGTCAAGAGATATCATCAGACTGGATAAAAAAACAAAATCCAGCCATATCTTATTTACAAAAGATATACCTAAACCATAAGGACGTAGTAAGGTTGAAAATAAATGTAAAGAACTAGACCTATCAAGAGAATACTACCCAGGGCCAGCCCCGTGGCATAGCGGTTAAGTGCGTGTGCTCCACTTCCACAGCCAGGGTTGGCGGGTTCGGATCCTGGGCAAGCACCGATGCACCACTTGTCAAGCCATGCTATGGGCGGCACCCCATATAAAGTGGAGGAAGATGGGCACAGATGTTAGCCCAGGGCCAATCTTCCTCAGCAAAAAGAGGAGGACTGGCATCGGATGTTGGCTCAGGGCTAATCTTCTTCCCCCCACACAAAAAAAGAAAATACTAGCCAAAAGAAAGGTGTAGCTATATTAATGTGAGACAAAGTAAATTTAAGACCAACATACCTTGTTAAGGATAGAGAAGGTCAATATGTATTGAAAAACTCATCAAGAAGGTATAACAACTTTAAATATGTATGAGCCTAATGAAATAGTCCCAATATATAAAACAGTAAGTATTAAACTAATAAAATAGAGAGAAACTGACAAATCCACCATTGTGGTAAGTGCAAGTATTGATAGGTCTCAATGAGCCAAAAACAAACAAACAAATCACAAAAAATATAGATGATTTGAACACAAAATGAGATTGACCTAATAGACATACATAGAATCCTGGATCCAAAAATTAAAGAGTACACACTTCTCTGAAGTCCAATATTTACAAAAACTAAAACTGATGATTTAGGAAATAATGCAAACCTTAAAACATTTCAGTGTTCACAATCTATTGGTAAAGACAATATAAAACACTGTGGGGTAAGTCCTATCATGAAAATGTTTACAAAGAGTTTTGGTAAAGACTGAAAGATACTATCTGAAACAGATAAAAGACATAAAGAATTAATATCTAGAATATATAAAGAACTTCTAAGAAAAAAAAAAGATCAACAACCCACCAGAAAATGGGCAAACCACAAAAACAGGTAACTTTTCACCTTCATTAGATCAGAAAAGAATGTAAAATAAAATGAAAAAAGGAAGTGAGAAAGAGAGAAAGGAAGAAAGGCACAGCATATAGGGATATAGGAGTTCCCATAAATTACTGTAGTGTATCTAGTATAACCACTTTGGAGAGCAACTTGAAAACATCACAGTAAACCTGTAATGGACACACTCAACCCAACAATTCCTTCTCTAAATATTTATCACAGAGAAATTTTTACCCATGTACAAGGAGACATGTCCACAGATGTAACTGTAGCATCACTTGTAACAGTAAAAAATTGGAAACAATCTAAGTGTTCTTTGGTAGAAGTACTGATGAATGAATTGAGGCATATTCATTCCTACAACTAGTTGTACTAAATGAATGAGTTACACAGATAAATCTCAAAAACACCACATTGAGTGAAAAAGCAAGTGAAGATGATAATGCTATTATATAAAAATTTTAAGCTATGTTGAAACAATATTAAATAATATCAGCTGAAATAATAAACATAAAGAAAATACAAAGCAAATTAATGATGGGGGTTACTTTTGGGAAGGAAAGAAGAATGAGACTAGGAAAAATTATAAAAGCTAGTAAATTTCTAATTTTTTTCTTTTACGAGGAAAGATATCTGCAGCAAGTTATGTCAGAACTGACATATACTACTTCTGCATAATAAATGTAACAGTCTTTGAGATTGTCTCTATTTTACCTTAAAACATATATATATATTTTTTTACTCTCTCCATTTCTTTTTAAAGTATATGAGGATGTCTGCCTCTAAGTAAGATGGAGTAATTGGTGGAAGACCAAAGAACCCACTGACATCAACTAGAGAAACAGGATAAAATACAATAAATATCTGTTAGTTGCTGCTGAAGCAAGAAGGGCTGAAGATGCCAAGATTCTAGAGGGGTGAGAACCTTTAAGACATGAAAGGGTGTTCTGCAGTTGCTTTTCCCCCACAGGCATTTACTGATTCTGGGTACGGTACAGAGAGACTAAGAATCTAGCCTTTGTTTGGGCAGTGGGTTGCTGCTGAAAGAGAGAGAGTTTTTGTCTTGGGGGTTGAAGCCACAAAACTGAAGACTCCAGGGGCCTACATACCAGTGACAAGGGAGGGGTAGAAACTGAAGTGATCACTCTGAGGCTGCATAGGGGAGGAGGCTAAAGAAATGAAAAAAAGCAGAAAGTCTCAAAAAAGCAGAGCAGTTTTCTGTAATCTTCCTATGCTGAGAAGACAAGGTTTCAAATTTAAGAAATGCCCCAAGGACTGGGTCCAGTGAACACTCTGAGATCAATGTTGAAAGCCTTGGAGGACTACTCCCTAAGGTAGCCTCCTTGAAGGATTACCAAAAGCTTCACCAAAACTGCAACCTAGAGGCAGGCCCAGTGGCATAATGGATGGGTTTGCGTGCTCTGCTTTGGTAGCCTGGGGTTTGCGGATTCTGACACCAGGCACAGACCTATGCACTGCTCATCAAGCCACACTGTGGCAGCATCCCAGACACAAGACAGAGGAAGATTGGCATGGAAGTTAGCTCAGGGACAATATTCCTCACCAAAAACAAACAAACAAAAAAAAACAACCCTGCAACCTAGCCTCCACTCAGGTCAATTCCTAATTGGTCAAAGATATTCAGTACCTAATTTCAATGGCTAAGAGGAAAGGGTAAACCATTTCTACAGGAAGGTAACAATATGGAATATCTATAATATCTCAAATACAATGTCTGACCACTCATAAAAAACTACTAGACGTGTCAAAAGAAAGGACTATATAATCAAAAACAAAGGGAAAAAGGGATCAGATATAGACCCACAGGTAATCCAGATATAGAAGTTAGCAGACCAGGACTCTATGATTAATATTTTCAAAAAAATAGTGGAAAATATGGCGAAAATACATGAAAAGATGGGCCATTTCACCAGAGAATTGAAATCTGTAAAAACAAAAATCAAAAAGAAATTTTAGAATTGAAAACACCAGAAATTAAGAACTTACTAGCTTGTTTTAAGAGCTAATTTTTTAAAAGCAGGGAAAGGATTACTAGAACACCAAAAACAGATTACTTACTACAAAACAGGACACAAGAAACTAACATTCAAACTAAAGGACATAAAAAAAAGAATAAAAATAACAGGGAGAAAAAAGCATAAGAAATATATAGGACAGGGCCGGCCCCGTGGCTTAGCGGTTAAGTGCGTGCGCTCCACTGCTGGCGGTCCGGGTTCGGATCCCGGGTGTGCACAACGCACCGCTTCTCCGGCCATGCTGAGGCCGCGTCCCACATACAGCAACTAGAAGGATGTGCAGCTATGACATACAACTATCTACTGGGGCTTTGGGGGGAAAAAATAAATAAATAAATAAAATCTTTAAAAGAAATATATAGGACATAGTTAAAAGGTCCAAGTTACATGTAATTGGAATCCCAGAGAAGAAAAGAATGGAGGTATAAGCAATATTTGAAGACACGCACCCCTAGGTACATCACAATAAAAAAAACTTACTACCAAAGAAAAAGTAAAAATCTTAAAAGAACCAGAGCAAAAAAGACACATTATCTTCAAAAAAAGAAGACTGAAAACTGTCCTCTCCACAGAAATGATAAAAAATGAAAGACAGCTGCTTCAAAGTATTAAGAGACTATAACTGACAATCTAGAGTTCTATAACCAATGAAAATAGCTTTCAGAATGAACATGATACAACTCAATAAAAAAAAAAAATGGGGCAAAGGATCAGAATAGATATTTCTCCAAAGAAGGTTTACAATGTCCAATGAGGATATGAAAAGATGCTCAGCATAGTCATTAGGGAAAAGCAAATCAAAACAATGAGATACCAGTTCACACCCACTAGGATAACTATAGACAAAAAGGCAAGCAATAACAAGTGTTAGCACAGATAAGGAAAAACTGGAACCCTCATATATTGCTGGTAGAATGCAAAATGGTGCAGCCGACTTTGGCAAACAGGCTGGCAGTTCCTCAAAATGCTACACTTAGGGGGCCAGCCCAGTAGTGCAGCAGTTATGTGCGCGTGCTCCGCTTCAGCAGCCCAGGGTTCACAGGTTCAGATCCTGCGTGCTCACTGACGCACCACTTGTCAAGCCATGCTGTGGCAGCGTCTCATATAAAGTTGAGGAAGATGGGCACAGATGTTAGCCCAGGTCCAATCTTCCTCAGCAAAAAAGAGGAGGATTGGCATCGGATGTTAGCTCAGGGCTGATCTTACTCACCAAAAAAAAAAAAAAAAATGCTACACTTAGAGTTACCACATGACCTAGCAATTCCACACCTAGGTATACGTCCAAGGGAAATGAAAACATATATTTACACAAAAATGTGTACATGAATGTGCAAAACAGCATTATTCATAATAGTCGACAAGTGGGAACAATCCATTCATCAACTGATGAATGGGTAAACAAATGTGGTATATTCATATAATGAAATATTATTCAGTCACAAAAAGGAACGAAGTACTGACACATGCTACAACATGGATGAACCACGAAAACACTATGATAAGCAAGAGAAGCCAGTTACGAAAGATCACATATTGTGTGATTTCATTTATACGAAATGTCCAGAATAAGCACATCTATAGAGACAGAAAACAGATTAGTGGTTGCCTACAGCTGGGTGTACAGTATGCAGGAGCAGGGAATGGACAGTGACTGCTAATGAATATGAGGTTTCTTTTAGGGGTGATAAAAATATTCTGGAAGCAGACAGTGATGACAGTTGTACTACTTTGTGAATATAGTAAAAAAGCACTGAATTGTACATTTTAAATGAGTGGATTGTATGGTACGCGAATTATATCTCAATAAAGTTGTTTTTCAAAGGGTGGTAAACAAAGACGTGTTCAAACGAAGATAAACAAACACCTGCTTAAAAAGAACTATGATTATATGATGGGATAAAAAGCTGAAGTCTTAGAAGAGATTTGCCCTAAATATAAGAATAACCAAAGGCTGAAGTAAGAAGATACAAGAAGATATACCATGCAAACACTAAGAAAAAGAAAGCTGATACAAGGTATACCAAAACAGAACAAAGTCAGCTTTAAGGCAGACATTATCACTTATGATGAAAAAAGGACATTTCATAATGCTAAAGGAGCCAATCACCAAGAACATATCACAAGCTTAAATTTATATGCAACTCATAACATAGCTCCAAAATGCATAAAGTAAAACCTAAAACAACTAAAAGAGAAAGAGACATAGCCACAATCTTAGCCCAAGACATAATACAGCCCTAGATTATCTATCAGTAGTTGACAGAACAAGCAGTCAAATAATCAAAAAAGTACAAAAGATCTGAAAAACACAATTAAGCACCTAATCTAATTCTCTCTCCCCTCCCCCAGCGCCTCACATACACACATCACTGTAACCAACGTGGTCTTTCAAGTGCAAATGGAACACTTAACAAAACTTACCAAAAGCTGGGTCCTAAAGCAAGGCTCAACACATTTCAAACAACAACAGTCATTTGGAGTTAAGTTCTCTGCACATATCAGAATCAAGCTAAAAATTGATAAAAAAATCTCTAATTTCTTAGAAATTTAGCAATACATTCCTAAATAATGAATGAGTTTAAAAAGAAATACCCGTATAAATTTGAAAATATTCTCAATAGAATAATAATGAAGATAGAAAATACTAAAACTAGTGAGACAGTTAAATCGCTGCCTACAGGGGAAAATGTAGTTCTATATGAATTTGTTAGGAAAAAAAGGAAGGCTGAAAAGTCAATTATTTAAGCTTCCATCTGAAGAAACGTAAAAGAACCACTGTCCAAAAGCAGAAGAAAGGTAATATCAAGAAAAAGCAGAAATAAATGAAATTTAAAACAACTATATAATAAAGACACCAAACTTAAAAAAGTTCATTCTTTGAAAGGGTTCAAAACACTGATACACTCTCAGCAAGACTAATCAAAAAAAAGGACATAAAGTAACAATATAAGGAAGGGGAAATAGAATATAAAAAGAGAGTATGAGCAATATGAAGAAAATAAGAGCATATAAACCAGTCTTCAATAACACTGACAATTTAAATAAAATAGGCAAAGTCCTTGAAAAGCCCAACTTAGCCAATTGACAGAAAAAGTAGAAAAATCTAAATCACTCTTTATTAAAGAAATTAAATATTTAAAAAAATTCTCACACAGTAAACTCCAAGTACAAATAGATCTACCAGTCAAGTTTTCCAAGTATTTAAAGAAGAAATATCCTATTATAGAAACTTCTCCAGAGAACAAAGAAAGAACACTTCCCAACTTGTTTTATAAGGCCAGCATAACCTGGCATAATGTAACAATGACATTACAAGAGAAAAAAATTACAGACAAATTTCACCTACACACACTTTCAAAAATTCAAAATGTAATATGAGCAAATCAAATCAAGTGATGTACAGTCATCTCTTGGTATCCACGGGGAGACTGGTTCCAGGACCCCCATGGATACCCAAATCTGCAAACGCTCAAGTCTCTTATATAAAATTGTGTAGTATTTGCATATAACCTATGCACATCTTCTCGTATACTTTAAATCACCTCTAGATTACTTATAATACTTGATACAATGTAAACACTATGTAAATAGTTGTTACACTGTATTGTTTACGGAATGACAAGGGAAAAAAGTCTGTACATGTTCAATACAGTCACAGCCATCACAGGCATTTTGATCCATGGCTGGTTGAATCCGCAGATGCGGAACCTGCGAACATGAAGCCGACTGTATATAAAAAGGGTAATACATCACAAACAAGGTTTATTTCAAGAATGATACTTTAACTTTTGAAAATCAACCAATACAATGTACCACATTAAAGAATACAAGGAAGAATAATACCATAGAATCATCTAAATAAATGCAGGAAAAAGCATTTGATAAAATTCAATACCAATTCAGGATAAGAACTAGCAGCATTAGAAATAGCAGGAAACTTTCTCATTCTGATAAAGAGTATATTTAAAAAACATTCTCAGTAAATATCACAATTAATGGTCAAATATTGAATGTTTTTTCTCAAAGGACGAGAATGAGACAAGGATGCTCACTACCTCCACTTTTATTCAACATTGTACTGGAGGTCCTAGCTAATAGAATACAACAAGATAATGTAATAAAAGTTAAAGGATTTTAAAAAGAAAAAATAAATCCATCACTGTTCACAGACAATGTAATTGTTTACTTAGAAAATCAAAAAGAATGCACATATAAACTATTAGAAATAAGTAAATTTAGCAAGGTTGCTGGACACAAAGTCAATATAAAAAAAAGTGAACGATACTTTTATATACCTAGCAACAATCATATAGGAAATAAAATTGGGGAAAAATGTAATAATACTAAAACAAATCCAGTACATAAGAATAAATGTAACAAAAAGTGTGCAAGACCTATACATTGAAAACCATTAGACATTATGGAAAGAATTAATGAAAACCAAATGAAAGGTAAACATATTCATGGATTACAAGACTTATAATATTGTAAAGATTTCAGTTCTCCCTAAATCAATCCATACATCCAATGGAAAAAAATCTAAATTCTAGTTAAGTTTTTTTGGTTTGTTTTTCTGGGTGAACACTGACACTTGGCTTCATTTGGAAATGAAAAAGGGCAAGAATAGCTCCTCAGCCCTGCAGAATATAATAGTAGACAACTTTCACTACCAGATGTTAAACTATAATAATTAAAATAGTGTAGAATCGAGCAAGGATATAAAATAGACAAATGAAACAAAATAGAAAACCAGCCCCACACATATATGGTTACTTGATTCATGACAAGGCAACCCTGTCATGCAATGGAGAAAGGATGGTTTTTGCAATAAATTGTACTGGGTCAACTAAATATTCAAGTGGAAAGCAACAAATCTTGACCCCTACATCCCAAACCACATGCACAAATAAATTTCAAATGTATAATAGATCTAAAACATGAAAGGTAAAACAATAGAAGAAAGCATAGAAGAATATCTTCATGCTATATAAGGTAAAGATTTCTTAAACATAACACAAAGAGCATTAGCCATAAAGGAAAAAAAAAAAAAAAGGTAAACTAGACATTAAAATAATGTTATTCATAAATAAAAAAGATTAAGGAAGTGAAAAAGCAAGCCATGTTGTGAGAGAAGATATTTGTAACACATATAATGTACAAAACACTCAGATTATATATAGACTATATATTAATTAATAAGAGAAAGACAGGCAGGCAACCCATTAGGAAAAGAAGTGAAGAGATAAGTCACAAAAGAAGATATCTAAATGGCCAATAAAAATATGAAAAGGTGATCAACTTCATCAGACATCATGGAAACTTAAAATTAAAATGTTACTATTGCTCACCTACCAGAACGCTCAAAATGAAAAGGACAATCAATACCTAGTACTGGTGAAGATTTAGAGCAGCTGGAACTCGCACACACTGCCAGCACAGTGTAAATTATAAATTAGTACAAACACTTTAGAAAACCCTTTGTCAACTGCTATTAAAGCCAATGATATGTATACTCTATTACTTAGCAACTGTATACCTAGGTATATACCCAAGTATTCATGTATACCAGAAGACATATACAAGAACATTCAAAGCAGCACTCTTCATAATAGGCCCAAAGTAAAAAACAACCCAAAAGTCGATTTACAACAGAATAAATAAATATATACATTAATTGTGTTTTGGTCACACAAGGGAATATTATATATCAATGAAAATGCACAAAATATATCTACATACATATCTACATGCACCAATAACATTGATGAATTTCACAAACATAATCTTGTGCAAAAGAACATGTGCTGTTCATGTAAATTCAACAACAAGCATAATTAACCTAGAGTGTTAGAAGTCAGGTTAATGACCTTCCTTGGAACAGGGTGATAATGACTGGGAAACAGGACAAGGAGTGTTTCTGGGGTATGCTGGCTACATAACCATATTCTTTTTGAAAAAATTCACTGAGGCACACATTCAGGATTTGTGGGCTTTTCTTTACGTTATACTTTAATACAAACTTTATTTTTTAAAAAGAAGTTGTATGAGACCAAGAAGGACAAACACCAAGTTTCACCAGAAGCTTCCAAATGAAAGTGAAGTGAAAGCTTCCAAGTGAAAGTGAAGTGAAATGAAGCAGCTCTTTAAGTGCAGAATAGTGTCACCCCCAAGTGACATTTTCATTTGCTGTTTCAATGACTTGAAGTGTGATTTTATCTTTATTAGCTCAAAAACTCTAGTAATCCAAAACTCTATTTGCTATTACCTCCTTCAGTAACTGCTCCTGAACTACCCCATCACCAGAGATTGCTAGTTCTTTCCATAAACCCTCTCATCATCTAAGCTTACTTCTATTTGCCATATACTTAAATCTCCTACGTAGGCTGTATATTTTTAATGAGTTCCCAGTACCTAACACAGTCTCTCGGATATAGTAGGTATTCATATTTGGATCAATAAATGATCTCTCTTTTCTTCTGCATAGAAACAGTTTTTCACCTCTTAATGAAAGAATAATGAAACTTTTAACTCAGAACCCACAAATTCAAAAGTCAGTAAAATTAAGATACTCTTTTAGTTTATAACAAATTGTGCCTGTGCCTAATCTAACCTGAAAAGGAAACTGCCCACCACCTCTTCTATATCTTTTCTGCATTCTTTGCCAAAACTCATCTGAGGAGAATTTCAGATACCCTTGCCCTATTTGGCAGCTTGGAAAGAAGCTGACTTGGCAGGTAAATTTAAGGTAGGAACAGGCTAAGCTAATTCTAGTTGCTGAGCTATAGTGGCAGGCTCCATCTTTTTAACAAGGTCAATTCTCTAACTTAAAAGTTCCATTACACAGCCACTTACCTATTCCTAGCTCCCCTTTCCCTCTAAACATGTGGCGTCCTTTCCACTGGTAGATCCAGCCTCTCTATGCTCAATTTAAACATAACTCTCTGTGGGATAATGAGAGCTCAGGAGATCTTATGTGCTTTGCTACTTGTCTGCTTGTGTTATTCCCTAATAAACCCTATTTTACATTTATACTGCATGTGTTCATGAAGCAAGTCCCCATGCCTCTTCTACATGTCACAATCTTCAGATTTGTGAAGGAAAATTTACTTGCAACCTTGCTTAGTATCATTCCTTTGCAATGATGGAATGGTTATTTTATCAGTCTTCCCCATTTTATCAACCTTCATCATACTATGTGAGCCTTACACTTTAGCTAAGGAATCTTCACGAGCTGAAACAAGGGCCCTCTTCACTTCAGTCTATCAGCAACACTAATCACTCCCACTAACTTCTCTACCAGATACTCAGTTAAGTTTTGTCTCCAATTACATCCATAATACCAGGTGAACTACTACTCAGACTTTGCAGAACACATCTTCAGTACTGTTCTGTTCCTGGTAAGCTTCTAGATACCAGCTGTTCTCGAAACATTTCCTGATATGCAGCCTTTCCAGAGACAGCATCTCTCCCTCCTGCATATGCTTAATAGTTTATTTACAATATTCTATAAAATTATTTTTCTTTCTTTCCTTTAAACCAAGGGGTTGGCAAACTTTTTCTTAAAGGGCCAGAGAGTAAAGATTTTAGGCCTATGGGCCATATAGTCTCTGGGGCAACTACTCAACTATGTTGTAACGGGAAAGCAGCCACACACAATATGTAAAAAAAAAATGGGCATGGCAGTGTTCTAATAACGTTTTATTTATACAAACAGGCAGCCAGCCTATGGACCATAGTTTGCCAGCTCCTGCTCTAAACTCGTACAACTTCTGGTATTCAAAACTCGTACAACTTCTGGTCTTCATGTATCAGTATCATAATTATCCTGAATTTTTAAGAGTGTACTGACACTGGTACTCAAAATTAAGTTCTATATATTTTATCAATTAAAGCTGAGATATATACATAAATGTTTAGAAATATTTGTGATGATAAGAGCTGTAAAAAAATTCTCATTATTTGTTGATTAACCAGAAAGCTTAACTGACCAGAAGACATTCACTGATAACTGTAGATAACTAAGGTATCACCTAATTCTGAAAACAGAGGTGATAATTTAAAATAATAATCAATATATAGAAAACTAACAATCAATCAAATGTACAGAACACTAAATAATGATAAATCCACACAATAAATGGTAGTGGTGGAACTGCAGTGATTTTACTTCTCTTTTTGCCTATGTTTTCTATAATTAACATATATGATGCTTGTAATAAGAAAAAAAAGTTTCTTTAAAGCACGTGATAAAAAGCCAAAAGTTTCTGATTGCTAAAATTTTTTATTTTAGTCTCGAAATAAAAATATTTAGACTTGAAATTAAAGAAAAATTCAACCATTCTATCCTGTGCTCCTTTTTAAAAAAATATTTACATCAATTAAATAGATAAATTAAAATTTTCATTTACCTGTCGGTTCCTTTCATCCATTATGCGTGTGATTTGTATTTTCTTCCGCCCCATTTTCAGTCACCTTTCCTTTCTTATATTCCAAATATTTAATTCAAAAATTAATTTTCTTCAATACCCTAATGCATCGTACACAGCTTCTATTATTTCAGCTTCTAGTCCAAGGGCTACAGCTGAAATTTTCTATAAGATCTAAAAGAAAACACAAATTAGAAAATTTAAGTTCTATAAGTTTGCAAACCATGAAATGTTATACAAATTTCAAACTTGCTTTATGCTGTACATACACAGCATTATTAGCTGAAATTTCTGGTTTTATAAAATTAGTAAATAAGTTGAAGCCTTGTTAATATTACCCCAAAATATCTCTTGAATGTTTTTGTGCCTCTAGTTCTGGCTGAAAGAGTGCAGTTACAACCTTTGAGTTTTTCTCAATGCGTGTAATTAGAGCAACAACAAGAGCCAACACTTATTGAGATTTTTCTAGGTGTCAGGCACTTTTCTAAGTATTTGATATGTCTTAACTCATTCAACCCTAACCGCGATCTTCTGAGTTAGTTAAAATTATCATCTCCGTTTTATAAATAGGGATACTGAGGCACAGAGAAATTAAGTAATGTGTCCAAGGTCACAGTAAGGGGCAGAGCTTAAGAAGTCAGGGAGACTGGCTCCAGCACTTCTCTTGAACATTACAGACTATCCTTAAAAGCTTCTGATGGCCTCCATGTCAAAGGATGAACTAATAAACTGTGGATAACCCCAATTTACTTCTAATTCTTCCTGCAAATTGCCCTAGCCGCCAGAAAAATAACTATTTGTCTATCTACGAAGACACTATATGCTTTCATTATAATGTACACTTGAATGAAATACTATTCCTTTAGCCATTTAATGAACTCCTCCATATCAGTTCGAATGTCATCTCCCTGATGAAGCCAAGACCAATTCCTCTTGGTAGAATAAACCACAGCACCTTACTTCGTGAGTATGTGTGTATAAATTCCAAGTCCATTTTCCTCTGAGACTGTGAATCCTTCAAGAACGAGGATTTTTAATTCCATTTATCTCTATAGTAAAATGACTGGTGATGATATAAATCTTCCCTGCTCTGAATGACAATTGTGTCAAAAACCTAGTGCTTTCAAAACTTACGTAATAAAATATTTACAGAGGAATGGGGGACAAATGCTAAAACATTCACAATAAATTCTCAGGGGAATTTTATTGAAGTATTCTTAAAATTCTATATGTATATCTACAAAACTTCAATTGTACTGTGCAAATCCAGTGTCTGATTAAATCTGGCTTTTGTTCAAAAGCAATGAGCTTTTCAATTCTTATCACTACCATCATTATCATCAGCATGCATTTCTTACATACCTTCTCTCATTCATTCTTTTATTTCATTCATGCAAACAGTAACTGATCATCTATTAACAACTGGTAATGTATTAATTGATCACCTACTTGCAAAAAATGTACTTCCAAACACTGAACTAGGTGCACGGGATAAAATGGTCAAGAAAAAAAGGCATGAATTCTGATCTCACAGAGTTCAGAGTCTAGTAGGGGAAAACAGACATTAATCAAACCATCATATAAATGACTTTGTACAATTCAAAGCTGAAAAGTTCATTTAACTGACCTAAATTCATGGGTCAGAGAAGGCTTCCCTGAGAACATGCCTCATACTCAAATATGACAGTGTACATACTAGGCAGAGAGAATAGCATGTGCAAAAGCCCTGTGACAAGAGGAAGCATGGAACATTAGAGGAACTGAAAGATGGCTAGTCACTGGAGGGAACTAATCAAACAAGCAGCTGTGCTGTAGAATGTTTCTGTTTTCTCAACAGACTGCAATATAAGCAATAGAAGTTGGCTTACTCCAAATCATGTTCCCTAACAGATCACATTGTATCTAACTCCCGTTATAAAAAAAGTAGGTGTAACTTACTCGCACTGTAGTAAGATAACTATTCATGCATTTCACTGCAGAGATATTACACTAACGCCTAAAAGGTATATGCACTGTATTATCTTGTATAATTTGAAAAATTCTGAATTCTAGAACATATCCGAGTACTTTGCTTTTTCTTTTTTTTTTCTGAGGAAGATCAGCCCTGAGCTAACATCCGTGCTAATCCTCCTCTTTTTGCTGAGGAAGACCAGCTCTCAGCTAACATCTATTGCCAATCCTCCTCCTTTTTTCCCCCAAAGCCCCAGTGGATAGTTGTATGTCATAGTTGCACATCCTTCTAGTTGCTGTATGTGGGACGCGGCCTCAGCATGGCCGGAGAAGCGGTGCGTCGGTGTGCGCCGGGGATCCGAACCTGGGCCGCCAGTAGCGGAGCGCGCACACTTAACCACTAAACCACGGGGCCAGCCCGTGAGTACTTTGCTTTTGACAATGATGCAGTAGGTTGTTTCAAACCAACCTTCCCCTGAGAACAACTAGAAAAGCAAAGCAAAAGGTAATCTGTCTAAAACTACTAGATACCTTTCAAGACAGTGAGAATTTGCAGGGCTGAGATCTGAAAGAAACACATGAAACCAGACTTTAGACTCATTTTTCCCCTAGAGTCATTTGTAGATTCTTAAAACACCCGCTGAGAGGCTGAGAAGCTAAGCAGAGCTTTCAAGAGATCTATGGGTGGGGGCATAAAAATTAATTTAGGGCCTGCCCCAGTAAACACACCAGGAATCTGGAGGGAATCCAAAAGACTACACCCTAGGTATAAAGGTAACCCAGAAACAGACCAGGCGACACAAGAAGGGAAGTACAGTGTCAGATCACCTCAATCCCCGATTAGATTAAGGTAGTCTGGGCTACCTAGTGTCATTAGCCTAGCTGCACACTAGTAAAATCTCAAAAGATTTTAGCAAAAGTAAATCTTATCAGCAAAAAGATATCACCTAGAAATTCAAATTATAATTTTTCACTTAAAAAGTCTAAAAATAAAAAACCAGTCAAGACCTGACTGAAAACCAAGACTTAAAAATGGCAACAGAATCGCTTCTCAGCCTTTGGCTAAATTTAAGTGTAGTATCTGTTCTTATCAGCTTAAAAATGGCAATTGAAATAGACCCAGAGTAATTCAGATAACAGCATTATCAGAAAAGGGCTTTAAAATAAGCAATATGTTCAAAGAATTAAAAAACAAAGAATTTTAGCAGATAATACTAAAAATATGGAAAATATAGAATTGAAAAATACAATTTTGAAAACAGAAATTAAGACATCGATGAATGAGTTTAACAATAGGTCAGATATAGCTGAAGAAATAATCAATGACCAAAAAGATAGGAAAGAAGAAACTACCCACAGTGAAGCCCAAAAGACACAAGAATGGGAAATACAGCAAAGAGTGTGAAAAAATTATGAAACATGAAGAAAAGATCCAAAATACTTGTAATTGGAGTCCCAGAAAGGAAAGAGAGAAGATATGGGGAAGAAGAAATATTTAAAGACATAATAGTTAAAAACTTTAAAAAAACTGATCAACGACATCAAGCCACAGACTCAAGAAGATCTACAAGCCTCCAAGCAAAAAAGAAAACCACACTTAGGCACAGCAAAGTAAAGGGGAAAAGGGGAAGGTAGAGAGAAAGAGAAACAGACAGACAGAGAGAGATCTTAAAAGCAGCCAGAAAAATAAAAAAAGATTAACTTTAAGAACAACAGTAAGATTTATAGCTAACTTCTTTACATAAATAAGCCAGAAGACAATGAAATGATATCCTCAAAGTGCCGGGAGCAGGGGAAATGCCAAACTAGAACTCTATATCCGGCAAAAAATACCCTTCAGAAATGAGAATTACCCGAAAAATACCCTTCAGAAATACAGAATTCTATATCTGGCAAAAAATACCCTTTAGAAATGAGGCCAAAATAGACATTTTTAGTCAAACAGAAATACAGAATTTGTTACCAGGAAACACTAAAGGGACTACTTCAAGTAGAAGGAAGAAAAGGATCCAAGACACAGCTTGGATATGCACACAAAAAATGAAGTACAATGAACAGGGTAAATATGTGAGTAACTCTAAATCAATACTGACTAAATAAAATAGTAACAACACTTTGTGGAATTTAAAATACTAAAATACACAACAATAATAGTACATAATTGTGGAGAGTAGTAAATGAAGTTAAAGTGTTCTAAAATCCTTTAATTGACTAGGAAATGGAAAAAGTACTCATGTACTTTAGACTTCAATAAGTCAAAGATGCATTGGTAATCTCTGGGGTAACCACTGCAAGAACAATAAAAGTATATACAGCTAAAATGCTAATAGAGGAGGAAAAAATGGATTAATAAATCATCCAAATTGGATTTAAAAAAACAAAACTCAATTATATGATGATTACAGAGGATATATCTTAAACACAAGGATAGAGAAAGAGTGAAAGTAAAAGCAAGGAGAAAGATATACTATGTAAAACAAACCAAAAGAAAGCTTATGTGGCTATACTTTTCATACTCAACCGTAATGTATGAGATAGATACACAGAGATACATGGAATGAGATAAAATGGGAGATTTCATTACAATAAAAGTTCAAATCACCAGGCAGATACAGCAATTTTAAATGTGAATGCACCTAACAACACTAAAAGTCAGGAATCTGTTCCTGAAAATCAGATATTCAGGGCAAAACTCTAATCAGGAGCTTATTTTCCATTATTTTAAACAGAAAATATTATGTTACATAACTACTCATAATGCCCAACAATTTCTCTTTTAAAATTTAACTAAAACAATAAAATGTCCATTTATCATGGTTAGGATTTAAAATGCTTACATGACTTCATATGCAATAACTTTCTCACTAGCTTTGCTTCCTTCTCTACAATTGAACACTTTCTCAACACTTTTTGTGCATTCTAGAAATCTAGGCAAACTTAAGGCCAAATATGAAAGGCAATTAGAAACTTATTCAAGACAAACACACATGGCAGATAATAGCTCAAAGGCTTATAATATTGTACCATCTTTCTTATCGCCAGCAACATCAGAGATGCACATTCCCTCTTCTGACACTCAGCACATGCTTCAAAATGTCTATATGTGATTCTAATGTTCTACAAATTGCATTTGGAATATAATTTGTGATTTTTCCCATACACCAGTTTGTTAAAATATTGTATTGAATTTTGCAGGTGTAAAAATATACTTTTTCTAAATAAACTTCAGCTAAGAAACAAGGATGTGCCCTATATATAAAGCCAACACCAAAAGAACTAAGCAAAGTCCATGATTCTAGCAAGTTGACTTTAACAGAGTTTTCTCAGTAACTGATGGAACAAGAACACCAAAACAAGAAACAGACCAGAAGAAAGAGAAAAAGATTTGAACTTTACAATTAACAACTTAACTGACATACAGAACACTACACCTAACAACTGCAGAAAATACGTTCTTTCTAAGTGCATAAAAAACATTTACCAAAAGTGACCACATGCTGGACCATAAACTAAGCGTTAACAAATTTCAAAGGACAGACATGTTTCTCTGACCTCAGACAAATTAAGCTATGAATTAATACCAACAATATACCCAGAAAACCCTTATATATATGAAAATTAAGCAATAAACTTCTAAATAACCCATGGGTCAAAGAAGAAATCACAGCGAAAATTAGAACATATTTTGAATGGAATGCTATTAAAAATACTTCATATCAAAAATGTATGGGATGCTGCTAAAACCATGCTTAAGACGGAAATTTATAGCTTTAAAATACATACATGGGGCAAGATCAAAAACCAATGTTCTAAGCAACCATCTGAAACAGTTACAAAAAGAACAAATTAAACTCAGAAACAAATGAAGAAATAAAGGTAAGAGCAAAAAGTAATGAAATATAAAGCAAACATACAACAGAGATCAACAAAGCCAAAAGTTAGTTCTTTGGAAGGACTAATAAAAAATTAAGTCCCTAAAAGATAACAGAGAAAAAAAAAAACAAATAATCCAAAACATACCTGGCCTCAAAGGTCTTAGATAAAGGAATATGGACTTGTTATTCTTAACTGTCCTATACACATATTTATCACAGGAAGACTAATACAAATAACCAACAAGTATCTGACAGTACAGTAAATTATTTATAACGAAATTAAATTGGCATGTATAACTAACCAACACTTCCTATATTTCCAGCTTACACACTCTAATAACCTAATTGCAACAATCTTTTAACCCCTCCAGGTCCTACAATTTATTAAGCCTACCACGTTTTCACTGTCCCTCACCCACTTTGTGTTCCTTATAGTTCCTCCTTATCCATTTTAATTTTCATATACCCTCACTCCCTTGGCCCCTGCTCTCCCTCCTCCTCCCATTTCCTGGAAAAACTCCACCCCTTGGGCGAGCCCCGTGGCTTAGTGGTTAAGTGCGCGCGCTCCGCTACTGGGGGCCCGGGGTTCGGATCCCGGGTGTGCACCGACGCACCACTTCTCCGGCCATGCTGAGGCTGCGTCCCACATACAGCAACTAGAAGGATGTGCAACTATGACATACAACTATCTACTGGGGCTTTGGGAGAAAGAAAAAAAAAAAAGGAAGAGGACTGGCAATAGATGTTAGCTGAGAGCGGATCTTCTTCAGCAAAAAGAGGAGGATTAGCACGGATGTTAGCTCAGGCCTTATCTTCCTCACAAAAACAAACAAACCAACCAACCTACCCCCGAGGGCCTGTTCCCATGTAGCTGAATCTGGCTAGACAATAAACAACCACGCTAACCAGGCTAATTAATGTGACTAAGATCATGAACTCAAACCTTAAATATTCCCTTCATACTGCCCAGCAAGCTTCCATTTTCCAATTTATACTCCAATTTAAATTCCAATTTATATTTATGTTATATTCGCTCTCCTCATGTCTCCAACACTCATCCCTCATCCTCACCTTCAGCTCATGACCTTGCTACTTAGTCTACTGACAGAAAAAAAAAAGCAATCAGAAGACAAGCTCCTCGCATTCCTGCCATCACAACTATCAACCCATCAGCATCTATCTCACATACTCTGCCTTCCTTCCTGTTCAGGTCTTGACTCCAGCAATTCTTCCTTTCTTGCAACTTCAAAATTTCCTTCTATACTGGAACCTTCCCATTGGCAAAAAAAATTAAAATAAAAGATGTTATTATTTCACTTACCTAAAACAAAACACAGAAAACAAAAAATGTTTTCATCCTGAGAGAAATTTAAAATATACTAAATAATAAACAAATTCATGTTTGCAGATTCTCAGAAGTTTCAATTGTGTAAAGATGTCAATTCTCCCCAAATTAATCTAGAGGTAAGATGCAATCTTAATCAAAATACCAATAGGTTTTCTTTTACTGCATGCAGGGACTGACAAGATTATTCTAAAATTCATTTGGAAATACAAAGGTACAAGGTAGCTAAGGCTACCTTGAAGGATAAAGCCAAGACACACACACCATCATTTATCAGACTTATTTTAAAGCTATAGATAGTAATTACGATGACGTGATTTTGCCACAGGGACAAACTCAAAGCTAACAGAAGGAAGGAAATAATTAAGATTAGAAGAGAGAGAGATAGAGAAGAGAAAAACAAAAGGAAAAAAAATCAACAAAACCATTAACTGGTTTTCCAAAAGGTTTAAAAAACTGACGAAACCTTTAGCTTAGATGGACTAAGAAAAAGAGAGAAGACTCAACTAAAATCAGAAATGAAAGTGGGGACATTACTACTAATTCTACAGAAATAAATATTGTAAGAGAGTACTATGAACAACAGTATGCCAACAAATGGGATAACCTAGATAAAACAAATTCCTAGAACACAAAACCTACCAACACTTAATCAAAAAGAAATAGAAAAGTGGAATAAACCTATAACCAGTAAGCAGATGGAATTAGTAATCAAAAACCTCCTGACAAAGAAAAGTACTTGACCTGATGGCTTCACTGGTGAGTTCTACCAAACATTTAAAGAACTAACACCAATCCTTCTCAAACCCTTCCCCAAGGAAGAGAAGAAACACTTCCTAACTCATTCTATGAGATCAGCATGGCCCTGACACCAAAACCAGACAAAGACACTACAAGAAAACTACAGATCAATATCCCTTATGAACACTGATGCAAAGTCTTGAACAAAATACTAGAAAACCAAATTCAGCAGCATATTAAAAGAATTATACATCATGACCAAGTAGGATTTATTCCTGGAATGCAAGGATCATTCAACATACTAAAATTAATATGATATGCCACACTTAGAAAATCAGGAGAAAAAGCCACATGGTCATCTCAAGCAACGCAGAAAAAGAATCTGACAAAATACAATACCCTTTTATGATAAAAACAACCAACTAGGAATAGAAGGAAAATACCTCAACATAATACAAGTCATATAAGGAAATCCTACAGCTTACACCATTCTCAATGGTGAAAGACTGAAAGCTTTTCCTCTAACAAGACAAGGATGACTGGTTTCACCACTGCTATTAAATAACGTAGTGGAAGTGCTAGCCAGAGCAATTAAGCAAGAAAAAAATAAATAAAACACATCCAAATTGGAAAGGGAAAAGTATAATTATCTCTGCAGATGACATGATCTTATACGTAGAATCCCCTAAAAATTCCCCTAAAGACTGCATAAAGACATTAGAACTAATAAACAAATTCATCACAATAGTAGGATACAAATTAACACACAAAAATCAGCTGCATTTCTATACAGTGAACAGTCTGAAATAAGAAAATAATTCCATTACAATAGCATCAAAAAGAATAAAATACTCAGGAATTAACTTAGTCAAGGAGGTGAAATACTCGTACACTGAAAACTAAAATACATCAATAAAAGAAATTAAAGATGACACAATAAATAGAAAGACATCCCATGTTCACAGACTGAAAGACTTAATGTTGTTAACATGTCAATATCACCCAAAGTAATCTACAAGTTCAATGCAATCCTTATCAAAATACCAATGATGATTTTTGCAGAAATAGGAAAATCCATCCTAAAATTCATTTGGAATCTCAAGGGACTCCAAATAGCCAAAACAATCTTGAAAAAGAAGAACAAAGCTGGAGGACTCACACTCCCTAATGTCAAAATTTTCTACAAAGCTACAGAAATCAAAATAGTATGGTACTGGCATAAAAACTAGACACATAGACCAATGGAATAGAACAGAGTGCCCAGAAATAAAACCATGCATATGGTCCAATGTCAAAAAGTGTCAATGGACACTACCAACAGATAAAATAGCAACCCACAGACTAGGAGAAAATAATTGCAAATCACATACATGATACGAAATTAATATCTAGCATACGTAAAGAACTCCTAAAACTCAACAACCAAAAATAAACCACCTTATTTTAAAAAGAGGCAAAAGACTTGAATAGACATTTCTCCAAAGAAGATATCAAATGCCCAATGAGCACATGAAAAGATGGTCAACATCACTAAGCATTAGACAAACGCAAATCAAAACCACAATGAAACACCACTTCACACCCATAAGGATGGCTATTATCAAAACAAACAAACAAGAAAAGAAGCCCAGAAAACAACAGACGTCAATGTGAATGTGGAGAAATTGGAATCCTTATGCAATTTTGGGGAATGTGAAATGGTACAGTTGCTGTGGAAAACAGTATGGCAGTTACTCAAAAAGTTATATATAGGGGCTGGACCCATGGTGTAGTGGTTGGGTCCAATGCACTCTGCTTTAGTGGCCCAGGTTCACAGGTTCTGATCCCGGGAGTGGACCTACGCCACTCATCAAGCCATGCTGTGGTGGCAACCCACATACAAAAAAAAAATAAAGGAAGACTGGCACAGACATTAACTCAGGGCTAATCTTCCTCAAGAAAAAAAGAGGAAGACTGGCAAAGATGTTAGGTCAGAGTGAATCTTCCTCACTGAAAAAAAAAAAAGGTAAATATAGAATTACCATTTGATCCAACAATTCCACTTCTAGGTATATAGGCAAAAGAACTGAAAAGCAAGGACTTGAATAACATATTGTAAACACCAGTGTTCACAGGAGCATTATTCACAATAGTCAAAAGGCAGAAACCATCCAATGGAATATTTTTCAGCCTTAAAACAAGAAATCCTATCACATGCTACAATATGGATGAACCTTGAAAATATTACGCTAAGCAAAATAAGCCAGTCATAGAAGGGTAAATACCATATAATTCCACTTATATGAGGGACCTAAAGTAGTCAAATTCGTAGAGACAGAAAGTAAAACGGTAGTTGTCAGGGATGGGAGGGAGGGAGGGAGGAATGGGAAGTTACTGTTTAATGGGTACAGAGTTTCAATATGGGATGATGAAAAAGTTCTGGAGATGGATGGTGGTGATCACTGCACACCAATGTGAATTTACTTAATGCCACTGGATTGCACACTTAAAAATGGTTAAAATGGTAAATACTATGTTATGTATATTTTAACACAATTAAAAAAAAAATACTCAAAAAAAAGTATGTATACAACCTTTAAAATAATTACAGGATTCAGATTTTATTAATTCAAGCTAACCACTAACTCTTTGGGTCAAATGAGTACTGATTTTTCTATATGATAAAGTTAAAGGAATTTTAATGGAAATGGCAATATTTAAAACCTACCTTTAGAACTAAAACTTATCTTTAGCAAACACAAATGGGTGTTTTTCCCAAAGAGAAAGTAATATATCTTATCCTAGGGAGAAAAAAAAGAATCTAATTGAATCCCAAGTCCTGTATCTTTATTCAGGCAACACTAATACAGTAAAAAATTAGTTTAAACTGAATTCTCAGTTAACTGAAATTTGTCTTATATGTCATTGTTTTAAAATCAGGAACTAGATGTAAGAAAAGATTCCCAATATGGGCTCTGCTGTCTTAATTTAAGAGATATCATAGAATCTAGCAGCTGATTCAGACCAATTCATACTAACACTAATCGTCGATGTTTAGTCTTTTTAAATCAATTTTGTTTACTGTTTTAAAGAACCCTATTGCTTAAATAAATATTTTAAGAGTATGGACTTTAAACAGAGGGTGAACTTTACTTTTTAAACTTGGCCCTTATTAAATAAACACCAATCTTTGCGCTCATCAGCAGAACACTCCCTTTTGATGATTCTGACAAATCAATTGTGTACTAAATTTTTTCAAAAGCTACTAAAATAAACTTGGTAAAAAAAAAAGTAACTACGTGCAATCAACAACTGAACCCT
Organism: Diceros bicornis minor; assembly: GCF_020826845.1. Lineage (NCBI taxonomy): Eukaryota > Metazoa > Chordata > Mammalia > Perissodactyla > Rhinocerotidae > Diceros > Diceros bicornis. The sequence goes on from NC_080744.1 coordinate 81,782,434, forward strand.
TTTAATAAACATGTATATATCAAGAGGAAATCTTTAATGATTCATTACTTCTTTAAGAGGGGAACCTAGGCATTCAATTTTGGACATACTAACTTGAGATGGTCATGGACTGTATAACTGGAAATGTCAAATAGGAAACTAGATATAAGACTCAGACATTAGAGCTAAAAATATGCTTTTGAGAGTCTTGGGCATAGAGATAATATTAATGTTGTGGGAAACAATGTGCTCACCTAGGGATAAAATGCAAAATGAAAAGAGAACAAAAGCCCCAAGGAACAAAACATTATTGTTGTTGCAAACGACAAACAGCCCAAACTATCATCTAGACGTAAGGTTTTTAAACAATTTGGCCAACAGTAAAAAAAAATTCAAAAAGATATCTGACTTTCAGCTTCCCTTGAAAAATACATTCTGTTTTCAAGAATTTATTCTAAGGAAATAAGACAAGGACAAAAATTATAAGTAAATGAATGTGCATCCCAGTGCAATCAAAATAGTGAAAACATTGAGGGAAAATACTACACAAGCATACAGGGACGACCTGTCTATATAATATTGTAGCTATTAAAAAGGTCAAACATTTTATAACAAATGTTCACAATATATTGTTGTGGGCAGAAAATATATAATTCTAATATTGCTTTTATAAATTCTGTAGACAGAGATGTGCACAGACAAAAGATGGCACCGTATATTCATGTTATCAAAATTAATAACTTGTGGACAGTTTTTAAAGATTATTTCATTTTATTTTTCTAAAATAAACACCATTGTTGTGATAAGAAAAAAACTTATTACAAACAACAAAAACTAATGGCTACTTTTAAAATTAAGAAGGAAAAAAAAAATCCTGCAAGCCAGAAAGCATGAACTTAAAACATTACTGAAATGTTCCTTCTACTTTAGCATTTTGTGCAATTTCCAGTTACTCTTTCTTCACAATTGGGAATGCTTGGAATTTCAAAGCATTATCTGCCTGAGAAGGTCTATTACAAGTTGAGTGAGAAATCCTGGATGCTAGCCCTAAACATGTCACTAAACTAGTTGCATGACCTTTAGTACTGACAATTTCTAATTAAAAGTAACTGTTTTATAAACAGGAAAATTGAAATTACACACATTGTATGTACGACACGAGGCTAGAATAAAATCCTATACATTTGCAAATATTTGAGGGAAAGTGATTCATTATTACTACTAACAATTGTATTTCCAAGCATGGTATAACATGTTAATATTTATGATCAAAAAATAAAATCAGTACTTTATCTACTGTGTGCCTGCTATTTCACATATTTACTTCCCTTGAAACATATTAATACCTTTTTCTGAATATACAATAGAAATCAGGAAAAAAATTAAACGGAAAATATTATCTTGTAATTAATTTCCAATAATCGAATGTCAAGTTGGTATCTAAGGTTATACCTTTTTTTTTTTTTTTTTTTTTTTTTTGTGAGGAGATCAGCCCTGAGCTAACATCCGCCAATCCTCCTCCCTTTTCGCTGAGGAAGACGGCCCTGGGCTAACATCGGTGCCTATCTTCCTCCACTTTATATGGGACGCCGCCACAGCATGGCTTACCAAGCAGTGCGTCGGTGCGCGCCCGGGATCCGAACCAGCGAACCCCGGGCCGCCGCAGCGGAGCGCGCGCACTTAACCGCTTGCGCCACCGGGCCGGCCCCGGTTATACCTTTTTTTAAATATAAAAAAGGAAACTAAACATGAAATAGATAAAAGTACTAATCTATATATTATATATACTAATATTAGTATATATAATATTATGTAATGATACAATATATATTCGTATATATAATTACTCATTAGACTAATAGTCATCTAATATACATAATACATGTAATATAATATATAGTGTTTAAATTTACATATAGTTTATATGTAGTTTAATTTTTTTTCCTTAAGCTTAGTAAATATTCTTATTTGATTTCTTCCTTTTTCTGTAAATAGCCTAACAATGAAAAGAAGGGAGAGGAAGAGTGCCGAGTCCACACTGTTCCAGGATGTTTTAATCTAAACCTTTTTCTTCACCAAACTTCAATCAAGCTGCTTGAAAAAGGGTAGAATCCTATAAATTTCAAATTCCCTTAGAAATCTTCTTGTATTGTAACCCCTCCTCCTTCTGCAAAGAAGAAACTGAAATCCATGGAGAAAGGTGAAGCACCCAAAATCTCAGTTAGTTCAAACAGCCAGGAACTTTTCTACTATAACACAGTAGTTGTTCCTTTAACTTTAGTAATTCATGTACTAACTTCTCAATCTTTCTCCTAACTATGTACCACTCTGCACACTATTTACCTCATTTTCTTTACATCAATTTCCTTTTTTACTTTAATACTGCATTTAAATATAAAACTTTATTAATTACTGCTGTAACAGAAAAATTAGTATAACTTGCCACAAATGGAAGATAGTCTTGTCTTAAAAATAATGAAAACGTAATTATATATGAGGTAAAATGGGAGCAATTAAATATAACGTTGATACGTATATGTGTATGTGTGTATCATGGCATTACTACTTAGAGTTTCCACAATTATATGGTAAACATATATGTAATATATAATCACGGTAACTATAAGCACCATGATTATATGGTAACTACATATATATTTTTATATACAAAATGTATATAATATGTACATAATCATGGTAACTATAAGTAACAAGAAATCAAATTACCTGATTTATAAAAATGCATTCCTGAAAATAATTTCCTCAGTAAGAAGAATGGGATTGTAAAAAATTATTATTAAAGGAGATTCAGCTCCATTTTACTTGGAAGACAACTCCAATTTTTAATTTTAATGTAAACCAGATGAAAGAATCCCGTCTTACAAGTCTACTTAATCAGAAAGGGGAAAGATAGGGTTGGAATACTGAAAATTAATTCCTAATCAAAAGAGTAACTTTTATTCAACAAACTTTTGCCTCAAGATGACTTCTGAAGCCTTCTTTCTAGATGTGAAAATACACTTGGCAATTTTCAAACAGTCATGGGAAATGGGTACTATTTTCATTCACTTCTGCCATCCAATTTGGGGGAAATACTTTTTAAAAAATCTTTTACCAGACCTTTCAAGTATCTTCTCATAATATTCAAAATATGTTCACAGCCAGTTCATCAGATAAGGAAGTTCATAACCACAGGATTCAGATAATGACTAAGTTTTCTATTATATACTAGTTGGTTGAATGGAAAAATGAAGTTTTCAAGCGGCCTGGTACGTAATAACAGCAAAGCACTTGATACACGTCATCTTCTTAAATTCTTACAAACTCTTCATAAGATAGGCATTATTATTATTTTCATTTTAAATCTGAGAAAACTGAAGCCTAGGCATTAAGTATCACTTCCCCAAGGTCACAGCTGCTAAATAGCAGAAGCAAGACTCAATCCAGGTCTATGTGACTCCAGAAGAGTGTTCTTTTTTTTTTTTTTTACCCTTTTTTTTTGTGAGGAGGATCAGCCCTGAGCTAACATCTGCCAATCCTCCTCTTTTTGCTGAGGAAGACTAGCCTTGGGCTAACATCTGTGCCCATCTTCCTCCACTTTATATGGGATACCACCACAGCATGGCCTAATAAGCAGTGTACCGGTGCGCGCCCAGGATCCAAACCGGTGAACCTCAGGCCGCTGCAGCGGTGCGCACGCACTTAACCGCTTGCGCCACCGGGCCACTCCCCAGAAGAGTGTTCTAACAGCTGTACTTTGTTGCCTTAGTAAGAGAGGATTAGAAGCTAAAGCCCTGCATCAGTTTTCCCAGAGCGGACTGTCTCAGGTGCCAAGCACCAGCCTTGACCAGGGACCCTGAATCCAGGTCAGTAGTCTGGTGGCCGCTAGCCCAGCCCTACCACAGAAACCCTTTAAGTGATCTCACTGTTGGTAAATGAGCAAGGTGGGAGAGAAGGAAGCAGCCAAGGACTACCAACACCAGCCAGATAAAGAAACCCACCACCACTCCCACAGCCTGGTTTCTTCCCTCCTTCTCCCTCCCATCCTTAATGGCCAGGCCAGGGGCACCACAATCCTTCAAGTTACAGCTGCCACCTCCTTCTACTTGCTCACACTTTAGGATATAGATCTTCCTTGACCTACCATACTATTCTTGCACAATTTAAAATTCATAATTGCCTTAAAAGAAAATATAAAGAATCTCTTCAGGAAGTATACTAATGTTTGCAATCAGCTAAAAAAATTTTTATTTTTTAACTTTTTATTTCAAAATAATTTCAAGCTTACTGACAGTTGCAAGAATATTATAGAGAATTCCTGCATAACTATTATCCAGATTCACCAATTTTTAACATTTGGCCATACTTTTTCATTTTCTCTCCTTCCTCCCTCATGGAATGAATGTGTATAGTATACACCTATATATAAATATAAAAAATGTATTTCTCTGAACCACTTCAGGGTAAAGTGCATATATCATGCCCTTTAAACCTCAATACTTAAAGTGTACATTTCCTAAGAACAAGAATATTTTCTTATATAACCAAAGTACAGTTATCAAATTCAGGAAATAGATCATTGATACAATACTTTAAAGTGCAGGCCATATTCCAATTTTGTCAATTGTCCCAGTAATGTTCTTTAGAGTTTCTTTTTCTCCTCTTCAGTACACCATCCAGGATCACATATACACTTAGTTTTTTGTCTCTTTAGTCTCATTTAATCTAGAAGAGTTACTTAGCCTTTGTCTTTCATGACAGTGACATTTTGAAGAATATAAGCCAGTTATTCTATAGCATATTCCTCAATTTACGTTTGTCTGATGTTTCCTCACATTTAAATTCCCAGGCAAAATACTGTACAAGTGATCTTATACCCTTCTTAGGGTATCATATCCAGAGGCATTTGATGTCCATCTACTTCTTACTGATGTTTATTTGTGTCATCTGATTTCTCTACTGTTAGACCTATTTCCCTCTTGCAAATAACAAGCAATCTGTGGGAAGACATGTTAAAACCATACAAATATCCAACTCTTCATCAAACTTTTCCCCTGGATCTAAACCCTTTGATGATTCTTACTTGAACCAATCTATACCATGACAATTATAAAATGACGGTCTCCCAACTTCCCTACTCCCTTCACATTTATTAGCTGTGAAGAAGAGCCTTCCCCTCTGCTCTACATTATTTATGTATTTATTTATTATCAGTGTGGATTTATATATTCCTCTTTTATTCAATGGGTTATAATCCATTACTCTCCTTATTAAGTTTGATGCTCAAATTATTCCCAATTTGGACAGTGGGACATCCCCCCTCTAGCTGGGTCCTGTGTCTTTTTAACATGCACCCATCATTTCTTAGAGCACTTCCTTACTTTCTGGCCCAAAAAGATATTCTAGGCTCATCTAGTACCCTCCTGAGCCATCTCTAGAATAAGTCATTTATCCAGTGATTCTGGTTCCTTTTACTGGGGAACGGTATTTAGAAGCCAAGATCTGGGTGGTGCTAGGTGTGCTCATTGCTACCGTGGTGCCGTTCTTCTAAGCCATTTCCAGGAAATATATAATATGAACATATGGTCATATGGATACCTAAAATTCCCAGAAGGTTCTTCTCTGCCTTCCCTATTCCATATTTGGAATAAAATGCTACTGACATTTTAGACCAGATAATAATTCTTTGCTGGGGGAGAGTGTGGGAATCCTGTGTATTGTAACATGTTTAGTAGCACAACCCGACCTCTGCCCACTAGACGCCAGGGGCACCCTCCTCTGGTCATGAGAATCAGAAGTATCTCCAGAAATTGCCAAATGTCGCCTGGGGGTCAAAAGCCCCTGGCAGAGAAGCACAATACACATAAAACAGTTTCAGAATTGCCTCACCTATACTATTATCGCTACCTGCAAAAAAAACCAATAAAAAAGAGCTCTATATTTGTTTGCAGTTCTTTTCTTCCATAGAATAAGGAAATACAGTCAAGCACCATATTCAAAAGTTATCTGGATCAGTTTCTTTTTTCTCCTCTTCAGAGTGGTGGTTACTGTTCACTTACCCACACAATTGGATTTATTTCTGTTTGCATCCAACTTGAGGATTTTTTCTCTCTCATCCTTTTTATTTTATGTTTTAATATGTAGAACATTAACATGTTTCTATAAGTCAAAACTATACTAAGGGCCAGCCCTGTGGCGTAGTGGTTGAGTTAGGTGTGCTCTGCTTTGGCGGCCCGGGTTCACAGGTTTGGATCCTGGGCATGGCCCTACACCACTCGTTAGCCACGCTGTGGCAGTGACCCACGTATAAAAAAATAGAGGAAGACTGGTGGTGGATGTTAGCTCAGGGCAAATCTTCCTCAACAACAACAACAAAAAAACTATACTAAAACCTAGAATTAGAGAATGTCCACTTTCCTCTACCTCTTTCCCCTGCCCTCCCTCTTATAGATAACCCAATTTCAACATGTACTGGTTTATGCTTCCTGTGTATATGATACACATACATATGAAGGATATATGTATGTCTTTTTTCTTACCCAAGAGCAACATACCATATTTAGTCTTTCTCAACTTTGCTTTTTTTCTCTTATGATATCCAGTTTTTCACTTATTCTATCAGTTTATAGAAATCCTCATTTTTCACTGAATTTCACAGTAAAGTCTGTTTATTAATATAACACTATGAAAGCAGACTTAAAACCAAAAGCTTAATATAGTCTTATTTTATAAACTCAATACAATAAAATTCATACATACTGAATTTTTAAAGGTAAAAGAAAAGCAAAAATTGCAGTCCAAATTACTCATTTTATAGACAAGAGAAACTAAAGTTTAGAAGTTACAGTCTCGAAACTACAAAGTTCAGCCTAATATACCACATAACCAGCAAGTATTAAGTATTAGACACTACACTAAACACTAAGGAAACAAAAATGAATTTTTTAAGAAATCTTTCTACCTTCAAGAGAGCCATGCCAATAAATGTCAATACACTGCTATATTCAGTGACAGACATATACCCAATTTACAAATATAGTAAAGGAGGGAGCAATCAAGTGTTTGTTTTATTGGTTTGTTTGAATTTAGGTTTGTTAATATGTTTATTGGGATAGAGAGCATATGCTATGAAAGAATAGGATATGGAATTTTAATAAAACCATAAGGAGTTGGAATGGCTGGGGCACAGAGCATTAGTAGAAAAATGAGAAAAGATGATAGTGGAGAGGTAAGCAGGAGATACAGACTTTATTTTAAATATGATGGGAAGCCATCAACAGTTTGTTTTTTGTTTGTTTTTTGTTTTTTTTTTTGTGAGGAAGATCAGTCCTGAGCTAACATCCATGCCAATCCTCCTCTTTTTGCTGAGGAAGACTGGCTCTGAGCTAACATCTATCACCAATCCTCCTCCTTTTTCCCCAAAGCCCCAGTAGATAGCTGTATGTCATAGTTGCACATCCCTCTAGTTGCTGCATGTGGGACACGGCCTCAGCATGGCCGGAGAAGCGGTACGTCAGTGCGCGCCCAGGATCCGAACCCCGGGCCACCAGTAGTGGAGTGCGCGCACTTAATTGCCAAGTCACGGGGCCGGCCCGCATCAATAGTTTTATTCTGGCTTTGCTATTAATTGTGTGACCTTGGAAATGTCATTTGACTTCTCTATGCCAAACCGTGAACTAAGGATAATAATAACATATATATCATATGGTTATTCTAAAGAATAAATGCAATGATATGCTTAAAATTCTTATTAGAGTGCCAAACATACAAAATGTTCTATAAATCCTAGGCAGTATTTCAGTTCTAACATTCCATGATTCTCATTAATATTTCTAAAACACTTCTAAAAATAAAATCTACAATATCATTCGAAGATTATAATCTCTGCTGAACAAATATTGATTTATCTTTGTGAATACTATGCAAACATAAATCATCATCAAAATGGTAGTGTGTAAAGCTGAAGGACATCCAAAGAGTTATTAAAGATGTCATTATAAGGGAACAAAAAAGGTTATATTTGTCCAACTTTACTTCACTGGTCAGATAAGATACTATTTTCTTCTGCACAAAATTTCTTTCGCACTTTTAGGGAAACCACAAAACGCTGCAAAGGATTAAAAAAACAATCCTACATCAATTTTCCCAAATCTTCTCAAATCAAATGTGTAAGCTCTACTGTACCTCTCTGCTGTCATTCTCACAGTAATCATGGTATATGTTTTGCAACTTAAGGGAAGGATCTGTCTGGCCTATCCACACAGTAAGGACACAGTTAACAATTTCATAGTTGCCTAGAAGCACCATTACTTTGCCATTCTAAAAGTCTGTATTGGTTAGTTAAAAAAATAATTATAAATACATGTTGTAGCTACAAAGTGCAATAAAAAGTCAGCTGACAATCATCAACAATCAGAGGCAGGAAAACAACCACTACTACTTTCCAGCGACAGTGAAACAGGAATATGGAGGAAAATTTCCCATCTTTGACTAGATTAACAGCTCACCCATAATAGTTCTGATTAATAACATTCATCTGCACTAAACATTTTTTCCTAAACCTTCATATTACTTTATAATGCTTAATGTCCAATAGTTAGAAACAGACATGGATCCCAATCTCTTTCTGTTACATGTAAGTAAACAGCAGCCAGAGACAACAGGAAGCCTATCCAAAGTCCCAAAGCTGATCAGGAAAAGAAGTGAGACTGACAAAGGCATCACAACATAATGTTTTACACAACATTTATGCAGGCAAGGATTTCATTTTCAACAATATTATTAGAGGAAAGGACAATCCCCAAAAGGTAAAAATTTTGCATGTTTTCAAGATAATTAGATTTCCAGACAAGATCATAAGAAAAATAATTCTTCAAACTCAGTGAAATCTGCCGTTTATTTGATGAGATATTTACTGACTATCATTAGAGAGAAATGTATTTTCAGAACAGCCAAGGGTAAAGAATAAAACTTCAAGTGTTTCAATATTTAGTTATACATAAAAAATAACACAATAAACATATCAAAAGCACAGAAGAGGAGACTTAGACATTCCCATAAGAATATTCTAGCTCTATATAGTATCCCAGGTTATGATCATTGTTTTCTATAGACACAGAATGTAAAATGACCACAGAACAAAAATTTGTAACCAGCTTCATTTTAGTAACAAGTCTGTGGCCATTATAAACAGAAGGAAGAGCTCAGCCTTTCATACCCAAATGAAATCAAAACAACAATTATTATTCATAGGACAGAAAGATTATTTTATATAATTAATTAACAACAAATGCATCCCAAGACATTCCGGTATATTTCCATTACATTTCTATCACCAAAAGATGTAATTCTTTCAATTTCAACTAATTTGATTGTGTACCTCCAGAGAATTAAGATAAGTTTAAACCAAAACCCTACATAAAACAATACTATGTACTTAAGAGAATATGCACTTAACATTAATTACCAATGACAGTTAAGGCTGCTAATGAAAATGTTTTTTGCAACATTCTCAATTTTACGCAAGAAATGATTTTTAAACGCGAGGTACTCAAAAAAAAAAATTCACTTTATACGACTTCAGCTAAGGATGTTAAAAAGCCTCAAGATAACATTGCTCCTGTCCTAACAAAGAGCAAGAGCCAAATACTCTACAAAAGCATAACTTTCCTTGAGCCTATCAAATAGCTGAGGTTGCAAGGCAACCATGTGAATGGAATGCCAAAGGATGACAAGCCGGCTTGCTCTGAGGAGACAGGACACATTAACTGATTCATCTTGGCAGAACACGGGAGAAATAGGCTGCTACCACAAAAGCTGGTAAGAAAAACTCAGCTAACATTTAAAATGTATTCTTAAAGGCTGAGTGGGCTAGTGTGACAGTTTAGACTCTCTGGAAACCCTAGACAAAGGAGAATGTGTTCTTTTCCATGGACTTGTCCTATATGCCCACAAGAAATACTAGGGGACAGTACAAAAGACGTGAGAGAGGCTCCCTTGGTGACACACAAACACAAATTCCTGTCTACTTTCCAGGCATCAGAGTTACTAGATACATGACTTTGGGCTACAATCAAGCAAATTTATCTTACCCTTAGTTTTCAAATCTGTAAAATTGGAATAATAAATTTCACACAGGGTTTTGCGAGGATTCATTGAGATAAAGTATCTGTTCAGCACTTGGCACATATCAGGTGCTTAAAAAATAATACTCATTATTATTGCTCAGTTTATTCCAACTCCAAGTTACCCATTTGTTGATCACAAACTAACAAGGGCAGCGTAGGCTTGGCTGCCACGTAGGGAACATCTAAAAGGTAAAGGAGCCAAAAAAGGGGGGTAGAGAAGGAACCAAAAGATCAATTTTAAATTCTGCTAATTCAATAAGACAGAGAAATTCGTCAGATATTACAAACCTATAAAAAATTTACATTTCTAATGAAAGAGCTAGTTATTTGGAAGAAACCTGTGGTTTCTTTTATAAAAGGAAGAATCACCTTTTACCTGGATTGAAAGTTCATGATTTAGATACATTGGATTTTCATCAAGAGAATTTACTCTTTTTAACACTTTTTAATTTTATACCATGGACATCACAATAAGTGGACTGCATTTACTGACAGGATTCTTTTTGTCTGAGGGGCTTCTGACTACAGACAAAACACTCGTTATCTTCTATGTTTTTTTTGATGTTCATTTTCCATGATGTATATATTTAATTTAAAAATAAACATCATTAGACATTTAGAAGACAATTCATATTCCTTTGGTTTCAACGATGAAAATAAAAGATGAAACAGAAAATAAACTAGGATCTTTAGAATCCAAAGCAAAGAAGTCTATGAGTAATTATTGCTTTTTTCTCCCCAAGGCATAAACACAGTCTAGGTCAACCACACACTGCCTAGGAACTATGCTAGTAGGGAAGGAAAACTAAAACAAAGAAATTTAGAATGAAACAAGAGAACACAAAAATGACAGAGAAAAGACAGAAGAGGGACCCAAATTAACCAACCCTGGAACCACCCTAACTCTGAACTTCTTGTTAGATGAAATAGTAAAATCCTTACTGTTTTAGTTAGCCTCTCTGTTACTTGCAGCAGAAAGCATCCTACCTGATACATATATGCAGATAGTTTAAGAGCTGATTACAATCTGTTCCCAAAAGGACAAGTAAATTATAGACCATTTAAAAATGTTTCAAGTAGGTCATTTTCATATCAAGTCATAAATATTCTTTCCTTGATCTATCATTTCACTTTATAATTATTAGTCTAGACATAAAAAAGATGTACAAATGCTCATAAGACCAAAATCTTCTAAGTCAAAATACCAAATGATACAGAAGGCTAAAAATAGAAACAAAAATGTCTTGTAAAAAAATACAGACCATACAAAACACATACATAGCCTTAAAAATGAAAGAGTTTCCTATGCAGTTCTAAAGAAAGCTATTTCTGATATTCTACTGGTACCCAGTATAGCATGTCTTTACAAGAAATAATGATGTGTGAATTGAGCACTCAAAAACTGCCAAACAACAGCAGTGTTGAGCGATAGAAGCCAGCATTCAAAGATGAGCAATCAATTCTTGTAATATACACAGATCATAATCATACGCAAAATAAAAGGCAAATTAATAAATGACTGTAACAAAGATAAGGTAGGAGACAGTGGCACAGTAAGCTTGTTGATTTAGCTACTGAGTGCTTCCTAAAATTCAAGTTCCTTACAAGACTGCTTCAGAATTCTCTCACATCCAGCCAACCAATCAAAATTCAGTATCTGTTTCAGAAAGGTTCTGCTGGCATAGTGAGACAGGTTTTTTCTTCACTGTACTTCATGTACTTTGCATACATGTAAAAGCTATGTATTATTTATTTTTAAGTATTTCAATTACTTTGTACAGCCCTGAGCTAATATCCATGCCAATCCTCCTCTTTTTGCTGAGGAAGACTGGCCCTGGGCTAACATCCACGCCCATCTTCCTCCACTTTATATGGGACGCCGCCACAGCATGGCTTGCTAAGCAGTGCGTCGGTGCGCGCCCGGGATCCGAACCGGCGAACCCTGGGCCGCCGCAGAGGAGCGCGTGCACCCAACCACTTGCGCCACCGGGCCAGCCCCCTAGAGCAACTGTTTTATTATATTACAACACTAAACTCCTTATTCATTCAAACACTGATCGGCTAGGTGTGAGAGTGAAGTGACGAAATCACATAAATGAGTAAAGTTCTAATGTATTATATCTACACACTGCACTTGATACACACATTTATACTCATTTTCATAAAGGAATACCTTCTTTCCCATTTCCTTGAATTACATGGTTTTCTTGGTGTTTTTTTCTCACATTTGACAAAGAAGAATATAAGAAGAATTTTATATTCCTCATATTTCTTCTATGAGGGGAAAGAAAACAGTTAATAAACACACCAGGAAGCAGGGAGAACACACATTCTGGCTTACCTGGTGGGACAGCCAGCTTTATGTCTATTATGCAGATGTAATTATTAAGCGAGACTCCTCACTCTTGAAAATATCCTGGTTTGATAATAATTAGACCAGAAGTAGGCCACTGTTTTCATTTCTATGTGATTTTTTTAAATTGAGATACAATTCACATATGCCATAAAACTCACCTTTTTAAAGTCTACAATTCAGTGATTTTCTTACTATATTCACAAAGTTGTACAACCGTCCCCACTATCTAATTCTAGAACATTTTCATCATCCCAAAAAGAAACTCAATGCCCATTAGCAATCATTCTCCATTCCTCCCTCTCCCCAATTCCTGGCAATTACTAATCTACTTTCTGTCTCTATGGATTTGCCTATTCAGGACATTTCATATAAATGGAATCATACAATACGCAGCCTTTTGTGTCTGGCTTCTTTCACTCAGCATAATGTTTTCAAGGTTCATCTGTGTTAAATATTATCAGTACTTCATTCCTTTTCTGGCCGAATAATATTGTATTTTATGGCTATACCACATTTTGTTTATCTGTTCAACAGTTGATGAAAATGCGGGTTGTTTCCATTCTTTATTATGAATAATGCTGCTATGAACAATGGTGCACAGGTTTTTGTGTGGACACGTCTTAAATTCTCTTGGGTATATAGCTAGGAGTAGAATTGCTAGTGGTAACTCTATGTTTAACTTTTTGAAAAACTGCCAGACTGTTTTCCAAGGCATCTGAACCACTTTACATTCCCACCAGCAACATATAAGGGTTCTAATTTCTACACATCCTCACTAACACTTGTTCCTGTCTGTCTTTTTTATTACAACCATCCTAGTGGTTGTGAAGCGATATCTCATTATGGTAATGATTTGCATTTCCCTAACAAGTAATGATATAAAGCATTTTTTCATAGGCCTATTGGCCATTCATTCATCTATCTTCTTTGGAGAAACGTCTACTCAAATCCTTTTGTAATTTGGGTTATTTGTTTTTTCACTGTTAAGTTGTAAGGGTTCTTTATATATTCTGGATTCTAGACCCTTATCAGATATATGATTTGCAAACATATTCTCCATTCAGCAGGCTGTTTTTTCATTGTCTTGATAGTCTCCCCAGAAGCACAAAAGTTTTTAATTTTGATGAAGACCAATATATCTACTTTTTCTTTGATTGCTTGTGTTTTTGGTGTCATATCTAAGAAACCACGGCCTAATTCAAGGTCATAAAGATTTAAGCCTATATAGTTTTACCTCATACATTTAAGTCTCTGATCCATTTTGAGGCAATTTTTGTATATAGTGTAAAGTAAGGAACCAACTTTGTTCTTTTACATGTGGATAATCTAGGTGTCCCAGCACCTCTTGTTAAAAAAGGCTATTTTTTCCCCAGTGAATGGTCTTGGCACTCTTGTCAAAAGTCAATTGACCATAAATGTATGGATTTATTTCTGGGCTCTCAATTCTACTCCTTTGATCTATAATGTTTATTCCTATGCCAGTACCACACTGTCTTGATTACTGTAGCTTTGTAGTAAGTTCTAAGACCAGGAAATGGGAGTCCTCCAACTTTATTGTTTTTAAAGATTTTCTTTGGCTATTCTAGGTTTCACGAATTTCCATGTGAATTTTAGGATCAGTTTGTCAATTTCTGCATAAAAAGCCAACTAAGATTTGATATGGATTGCGCTGAATCTGTATGCAGAGTACGGCAATCTCAATAATATTGAGTCTTCCAATCCATAAGCATAGTATGTCTTTGCATTTATTTAGGTCTTCTTTAACTTTTTTCAATAGTGTTTTGTAGTTTTCAGTGTACAGGTGTTGCAATTCTTTTGTTAAATTTATTTCTAAGTATTTTATTCTTTTGATGCTATTATAAATGCAACTGTCTTCCTAATTTCATTTACAGATTTCACTGCTAGCATTCTGTATGATTCTCGATTCCAAAAACCTTCAATGTTACAAAAAAAAAAGTAATTAGAACAGCTGACTGCACTTAAGGATGAATGCTCTGGGTCCTCTAATCATTATCTACCAGAAGGGGAAAAAAATTGATCTAAACAAGCAAGAAACCCTACTGGCTATCCACTTTGCTAAAAGATCTCCTTGAAAAATCAGAATCAAGCAATGCCAAATAATTTTAAACCCAATTTCAGTACTGGACTCTGCAACTACATTATACACACACAAATGATGCCCTATATTCCCTTATAAAATATACAAACAAAAAACCACTCACACTGTATATTCTCTTTGTCAGACAAACTTGAGGGAAACTAGTTTATTGTAATTTGTAATACAATCAGAGGTTCTTTGCCCTTAGAGAGTTATCTTCAGTTACTGTTAATAGAAGAACATTTTTCTCTGTTTCCTCTAAAGTAGGATGTTTTCATTACTGTTTACAAACAATTAAATCCAGGCAGAAATTCAAATTCTAAATTAATATAAGACTATCATTAAACTACTGTTTAATGGAAAACGACTAAAGCATTCCATTTCAGCCAGAACTGTACATGCTGTAGCTAATTACATACTTTTAAAATACAATGATATATTGTATGAACACGATGGCTATTAGTCACTATTTAAAGAAACGATTCAAGAAGGGAAAAGAAACTTTACTTTGAATATAAAGCTCATACACTTATGGTCACTACCTGAAAATGCAATTTTGCTGTATATAACTTTCATAAAGGCAGAACATGCCCTACAAACATTCACATTTAATTTTATAACGTTCTGACTTATATTAGGTTGTTATAAATCTTAGGTAAAATTCAAAAACACTAATATCTGATTCAAGAAATAAGATCAATAAAAGGACAAAAATACAGATAGCACTGAGAAAATAATCCCTTGCTGACTAGAAAAGGGACTGCTTAAAGAATTCTGAAGGTATCATGACATATATCCTGGCCTGCAATACAATTCAAATGTTATAAATCTATCAAAAGGAAGGCAAGAAATCATTATGACTCAAGGCCACTAGGAACAATGGTGGAGGTTGTACCCTGCATGTGGGCGTGGGGCCAAGACAAAGCAAGTCGGGACTGAAATCCAGTTTCTTCTCCACTCTCAAAGCCCTGAACCATAGCAGAGGGCAGCATACACCTAAAATTGGAAGAAGAGCCTTTTTCTAACTTTACAAAGGCTAGCTGTGGCCTGGCTATGACACCTCCAAACAACTACTTGTTAGAAAAGTTGGGACAACTGAAATATTGAATATTGGTGCCTTTGCCTGAAATCATAACACCAAAATATCACTTCTTACTATATGTTTATTTCAAATGTTTCCAGCAAAATTGTCAATACAGCAAAACATAAATAGGTTGAAGAGGGGAGAAGACAGCTAAAAAGTGGTTTAAATACAGTATCTTTCTATCTTAATTTGGATTTCTCTGATTTAATAACAGGTTACATATTTTTGTATGCTTCAATCTATGTTTTCAGAGTAAAAACATTTTAAAGGTGAATGCTAAAATAATAGAGAAGAAGCTTAGGGAAAAAATGTTAAGAGTCTACTCCTATCACACTCTATTCCTATTAGAGATATATAGGTCTTGTTTTACACAACGTATAATACAGTGCTAAAAATTATGTATCAGTCACAAATACTGGTCAGTAAAGCATCTTAAATTTGCTACTGAAATTAACTGAATATGATAGAAACTGGGAGTAATTTTTTTTAATGTCAATATCACTCCCTTCATTTAATTGTACAGAGAGTTCCAACTTTTTTAAAATTGTGCTTCCTTAAAGCAAGACGTACTACTACTTAAAAATGATATAAATAATTAATCATGATAAATAACCCAAACTACTGACTAAAACAACATTATACTTCAAAATTTTTATCAGAATGAACCGTCTACAAAATTTATATTTTATTTCTAGATATACCAATGAATTGTCATGTGATTTT
This sequence comes from Diceros bicornis minor, assembly GCF_020826845.1. NCBI lineage: Eukaryota > Metazoa > Chordata > Mammalia > Perissodactyla > Rhinocerotidae > Diceros > Diceros bicornis. The sequence continues at coordinate 81,798,801 of NC_080744.1, forward strand.
CAGTGACTCACTTCTTCCCTACCTCAATCAGTTCTACAAAGTGGAGCAAGAATATAGCTCAAGCTCTTACAGAAAATTATGAGGATATAACCAAGGGGCACCTTGGGCTTCTTAGAGATAAGCACAATATTATTAAAGTCATTATTAGAAAGGAGACTTTGTAAACTGTCCTTATTAAGACTAAAGCCCATCCATACATGACTTTCCATTCTCAGATTAATTACACCTACATAAGAACAATGTCCTGTCTTCACACAAACACACAAGAGAAACAAAGGACACAGCAAGGCAAGGTGTGGAAATGAAAATGAGATTCTAGTCCTCTACCACCAATTCACAATATTAACACTCCCTCATTTGTAAAATGCAGATACTTATACTTATTCCAAATACTTTTCAGGTTGTCATAATGACTTCTGGAAAAAATCCTTTGCCAGCATCAAGATGAATTATCATTACTAGAAACCATCTCGATTCTCTAAATTACGATTCAAATACTAAATATATTAAAAACTGTGACCTTCATATCACCCAAATCAAATCTGTATATAGATGCTGCTCTAACTTTATCTATATTTATAAAAATAAACATGATTTGGGGTATACCATTATGCTGAGAAAAAGAAGGTTTCTAAATGAGTGTGGAAAGGAGTATAAAAACGTGGGCAGGCATGCAATGGAATTAGGAATTGGTATATTTGGTGTTAACATATAATATGTACAAACATAAAATGTATAGATTTTACCTCTTTTATTTTCACATGTTTTGATTTTACTCTACGTAAATGGAATCACAATCTATGCATTCTTCTGTTTCTGGCTTCTTTTAAGAAACATACTTGTGATTTTCACCTGTATAGTGTATGTGTAGCTGTATTTCATCCATTTTTACTGCTGTAAAGTATTGCATTATATGAATATACTAATATTTTATTTACTGTCAACTGTTGATGAACAATGTACTGAATTTGAAGCTACTACAAATACTGCTGCTACCAATGTTATTAACACATCTCTTAGTACACATATTCATGCATTACTCTCATGGGTACACCCATGGAAGGAAAATACTCAGTCACAGGGTATGCAAATATCAAACTGTTTCCTAAAGTGGCTATAATAACATACATTCTTACCAGCAGTGCTTACTGAGTTCCCATAACTTAACATCCTCTCCAAAATTTGTACTGTCAATCTCTTTTTTAATTTTAGCCACTCTACTGGCTTATGATGGAGCCTCCTTGCAGTTTTAATTTATATTTCTCAGATTACTACTGAGGTTAAGCCCTTTTTTCACATAGGTCTTGAATTTGAATTTCTTTTATGATGTGCCTTTTCATGACTCTTACCCATTTTTCTATTGGATTGTTTGTCTCTGTCACATTGATTTGTAGAAGTGCTTTGAATATTCTGACATATGCCTTTTGTCCGTTATATGTATTGCAAATATGTTCTTTCACTCTGGCTTGCCTCTCTATTCTCCTAATCATGACTTTGCATGAACAAAATTTCTCAATTTTAACGTAATCAAATTTATCAATTGTTTCATTTATATTAGCCGTTTTTATTTCTTTTTAAGAAATATTTGCCTGTCAGAAGATCATGAACATGTTCTCCTTATATTAGCTTCTAAGGTTTTATAGTTTTGCCTTACATGTTGAGATGTACAAACCAATCTTAAATTGATTTTTGCATACGGTATGGAGTATGAGGCATTTTCTTCTGTACAGATCCAACTGTTCCAGGATCATTCACTGAATAATTCTTTCCCTCCTACTTTATAGTGTCCATTTTATCATAAAGCAAGTATCCAGGTATGCACTGACCCTCTTGACCAGGCTCTTTATTTCTTTTGTTTATCCTTGTGGCATTATTTCATGGAAGTAATTACTGGAGATTTAGTAGAGAAAGTCCTTCCACTTGGATCTTCTCTTTTAAGATTACCTAGGTTATTCTTAGGCCACAAAATTTCCTTTAAAACAAAAAACAAAACCAGACAAACAAAATTTTTATAATATTGATTTGAATTACTTTGAATTGAGACTAATCCTCAAAAGGGCACAGATTATAACCCTCAGAAGAGTATAACCTTAATAAGCAACTAAATTAAGTCTACAATAAAGGTTGCTCTAAACCAACACTGACAAAGCTTTTTAAAAAGCCTCAAAAGGATTCAGCTGATATCAAGTAACTTACATGTGTTCAAAAACAAAGCTCAACATTTATTAAAAAAACACAAAAAACTTCTTCACCCAAGAATGTCAAACCACAATGTCCAGCACCCAAAAAAAAATTATAGGGAGTAAAAAGAAGCAGGAAAATGCAGCCCATAAGAAGAAAAGTCACTCAATATAAAGAGATCCAGAAATGATAAAGTTAATGGAATTAACAGATGAGGGCATTAAAACAACAATTATAAATAAGCTCTGTATGTTAGAAAAGGTAAAGGAAAATATGAACAGGAAGAGGAAAGAAAGAGAAGAAATAAAACATCCAGAGATGAAAAATAATTATCAGAAATAAAAAACACAGTGGATGGGATTAAGAACAGATTATATATTGCAGAAGAAAAGACCAGTGAACCTGGAGACATGACAATATTAACCATTCAAACAAAGCAGAAAGAAAAAAAGATGAAAAAACAGTGTTAAGCGACAAGACAGAAAATGTCAAATGTATAACTGGAATTCCACCCTCTCCTCCCTAAAAAAACCTGGGGTAAGTGGAATATTTGAAGAAATACTGGCCAATATGTTTCCAAATTTAGTTTTAAAAAAAAAACAACTCAAAAAGGCTAAGCAGAGTTTTCTCAAAGAAAACCATATTAAGGCACATCATAATCAAATGACTAAAACACAGTCACTGAAAAAGTCTTAAGAGCAGTCAAAGAAAATCGAAAATGTACATATGGGGGAACAAAATAAGAATAACAGCAGACCTTTTGTCAGAAACTATGCAAGCTATTTCAGAAACCATTTCACAGCATATTACCAGAGATAAAGAGAAACATTTCAAGATAGAGGACCCAATCCATCAAGAAGACATAAAAAAACTAAATATGCATGTACCTAATAAGAGAGCTTCAAATACTTGAACCAAGAAGTGAAAGGAGAAACAAACAAATCCACAATTAAAGTTGAAGATTTCCAGACACCTCTCTCTGCAATTACCAGAACAACAGAAAATCAGAAGGGATAAATCTTGAAGAACACTATCAACCAATTTGACCTAATTAACATTTTTAGAAAGCTCCACTCAACAGCAGAATATACATTCTTCTTAGGTGCACACAAAACATTCACTAACACAAACAACATTATGTACTTTATAATAAATACACAAAGTATGTTCTTGGACCACAACAGAATTAAATTAGAAACCTACTAGAGAAAGATATCTGGAAAATTAACTAAATATTTGGAAATTAAATAGGTCAAAAAAAATCACAAAGGAATTTAAAAATTCTTTGAATTTCATGTAAATTAACACACAGCATAATAAACTTAGTAGGCTACAGATAGAGGAAAATTTAAAATATCAAGTGCTCCTTTAGAAAAAGGAGGGTCTCTAATATCAGAATAAAAGAGAGGATATCACTATAGATCCTTCAAACATTAAAAGAATAAGGGAATATAATACGCAACTTCAAGCCGATAAATTAGACAACTTACATAAAATGGACAAATTCCTTGAAAGACACAAACAACTAAAGCTATTCAAAAAGTATTAATCAGAATAGCCCAATATCAATCAAAGAAATTGAATTTATTGTTTAAAACCATCTCACAAAGAAACACCAAGACCAGAGGTCTCCACTGGTGAATTCTACCAAACACTTAAAGAAGAAATAACATCAATTGTAAAGAAACTTTTCCAGAAGAGGAAATCTTTCAAATTCACTCTATTATCCTGATACAAAAACCAGACAAAGACATCATAAAATAAATAAACTACAGACCAATGTCTACTATGAACACAGATGAAAAAAATGTTAACTAAATTTTAGCAAATGAATCCAGCAATATATAACAAGTGTAACACATCATGACCGAATGGGGATTATCTCAGAAATGCATGATTCAACGTTCAAAAATCAACCAATGTAACTGACTATATTAACAGACAAAAAGAGAAAAAAAATCATGTGATCATCTCAACAGATGCAGAAAAAGCATTCGATAAAAACTCAATACCCATTCATGATAAGAAAAAAAAACTCTCAGTAAGCTACTAATAGAAGGGAACTTCCTCAATCTGATAAAGGGTATCTATGAGAAACCTATAGCTAACATCATACTAAATGGCAAAGACTGAATGTTTTCAACCTAAGAATGGGAGTAAGGCAAGGATGTCAGTTCACCACTTCTATTCAACATTGCACTGAGACTACTACTAGGCAGTGCAACAAAGCAAGCAAAAAAAATAAAAGGTATAAAATTTGAAAAAGAGGAAGTAAAACAATCTTTGTTCACAGACAAGATGACAGTCTACACAGAACGTTTGAAGGACTCTACTAAAATGACACTAGAACCAATAATGAGTGTAGCAGAATCACAAATCACAAAGTTTTATTCAAAAATACATTTCTATATACTAACAACAAACAATTGGAAATGGACTTTCTTTAAATTTCCACTTACAATAACATAAAAATATAAAATAGAGATCAATTTAACGAAATATGTATAATACATTCACACTGAAAACTACAAAACACTGCTGAGAAAAACTGAAGACAACTTAAATGGAGATACCAAGTTCATGCATCAGAAGACTAAACATCATTAAGAAGGTCAATTCTCCCCAAATTGTATATGTACAGAAGATTTATATTTAAAAATGTGAATTAAATTTCATTACTTTCATCCTTTCTGTACATATACAAGTCCGGACTGAAGGATACTCTGCTTCAATTGGAAAAGCAATTCCATTTTCTCCTAGTTCCCCAAACTGAAGGATATCATAAATGAGCTGTTCTTCAATCAAGGTTTAAAAAGAAAAATATATAGTCATGAGAAACTGATCTCAGAACAAAGTATTTTAACAAAGAACTCATTTCGTAAATTCATAAAAGTAAGTTCTTCCTATCATTTAACTACTCAAGGAAAAATTTAGACCTTATGTTAAACAGCAAAACTATTCTTCAAATGACAAGAACAACAAAAAATGTCTTAAATACCTTTCCCAAGTTTTTTATTGACATAATCATCAGGCTTGATCAATGATATCTAATACTTAAAATGTTAATGTTATCTTATTATAACACACCAAAAACTATCCCCTACTAGTTTTTCAAATTTACATTATTTTAAAATATTCTGGTATTAATATAATTCATTTCTTTCCCATTTTGAACAGAAGGTGGAATTCAGACAAGGCTTCACTCCTGAAAACTTCTGAGGAGGACTATACATTTTACTGACATATTGGAACCATTAACCTAGGCCAATGAAAATTTTTAAATCAAAATAGCCTACCCTAGGGCTTTGCAAATACGGACCTATGATTTAAGGCAATAAATTCAAAGTCACAAAAAAAGTCCACATTTTTAAAGATCTCTTAAATTGGCTTTTTTTCTTTGATCCTTCCCTCCTTTCAAAAAATATAGCTTCATTTTTCCACTTTGTCTTTCATTTGAAATCTTCCCTCAGTTTACGTAACCCACGTCCTCAAACCCTCCCTTCCTCCTACTTGTCACAGTAAATATGGACTACCTACTTCAGATTTTTTTTCTTCTTTTTTTAAAATAAGGATAATTGATATGGAAGATGGAAGTAGGAAAGATGAAAAAGTTTGGAATTATCTTAGCAGTGACGGAAAAAATATATGAGAAACCGTTACTATTCAATACTATGTACTTCAACTGGATTTTACAAATTTCCTTAATTAATCTACATTAATCCCCAAATAAACTCCAATGACTGCCATTCAATCCCACAAGATATTCTAATTTTTTATAAAACATTTCCATCATGTTTACTTACTTTATAACATAGAAAAAGGAAAAATGTCTTACTAAAATGATGTATCAGCAAAAAGTGCACTTAGATATGATTCAGAAAATTCTTCTTTGTTCCTTTTTCACAAAATGCAATTCCTTAATAAAGAAAAAAATAAGAGAAAGATTAGTAATTGTTCTTAACTCCAAAACTGAATTAAATACACATTTCATTATTACAAATTCCAAAACTCAACACTATGCCTGGCAGACAGCTCCACAAATACTTGCTGAATAACAAAAACAAGTTTTTAAAAGTCAGTTGTTTTATTTGGCTTAAATTAAAAATATAATGTTAGCCAACTGAGGATTTCTAATGTCACTAATCTATTTTTTCAGGAAGTATTACTTAAATGTTCAGTAAGATTCTATGCACTCCAAGATTGACAAATTGGTTTCCTAGGTCCCATTTTCCTATCCTCTGTATCATATGATATGCTTTATACTTACCTGGCACATATGGCCTACTGAATTTACATTTTGACAAAACAGTTGAAAATGTTCATTGTATTATGTTCACATTTAGAAAAGAAAATTGTTAATGGGTCACTGATTTGTATTGCCATAAAATGTTTGTATTCAAATACCATGTGTATACTTGTAGCTTTCACTATCTTTTAAAAGGAACAGTGAAATGAAAATAATGAACATAAAATGGCAAAAACGAATATAAAACTGATCAATGTCAATAATTCACATTAATACAGGAACACTGGTGAATATTAACCAATGGGTTGGTACGTAAAGAATAATTCAGTCCTGCTACATTTTTGCTTGGAAATAGTAGCAAGACATTTAGGTAGAAAACAGCAAGATGGTAAAAGCCACCCCTCTCCTCACCCCAATTAGCCGAGATCAATTATGATGCTAATCCAATAATTTAGAATTGCATAACTGGGTAATTCTACCAAACCCCAAGTAAATCTGCTTCATCAAATGAAAGTGGTAATTTCTCCACAGAAACATCAGTCTTTTGAATCTGATTCAGCAATGTTAATTATTGTGATACTGTAATTTTGTTTCTATTTGAAATGAACACCTCCCCTAGAGGGGGGAAAACACCCACAAACTGCCAAATATTCTTTTTATGTTGACTAATTACGTATTAAAAGCTTGAACTTTAAAACACACATACACAAATAAGCCTTTTTTTGCAAAGTTAAAAGGAGCTTGCTTTAAAAAGCCAATGTCAGCTTTTAATCTGAAATTATACTAATTATATAACTAATTATATATATAATATATATAAGTAATTATATATATATTATATATATATATATAACTAATTATACTGAAATGCAGAAAAGAAAAAAGCTCCTCAAATATACTTGCATTACCAACTTCTAAAATTCAATAATTCAAAGTGAACTATTTTTCATTGGTCCTGGATCTAAACAAAACTATTTTAAAATATATTTCAACACCAGCTTTGTGTAAGTGTCACAGTAGGAATTAAAGTTTAGCATTTTGACTAATGGTAAATAACTGATTAAACACAAATTTGATAGTTACATATCATGGTACATATTCTTATATCAAAATTCATTCTTCAATTCTATAAATCACCTGTTATTGACAACTTGTGTTCTGTATATAGTTCTCAGTTTCTAAAAGGCAATATTCTAAAAAATCAAGTTTTTATAGTTCTTTTATAACAATCTATAATGAAACATACGCTCATCTTCAAAAAATAAAACCCAAACTAAAATGTTAGTGCTGCAGCCAGTTATCACTAAATTTCATATACTGAAACCTCCAAATCCCATGGCTTCTGTTCGGGCAAGAGCTAGACAACCTGTACCGCTAATTGCTCTCCCTCTTAAACTTGGTGCCAACCAACCTCCCAGCTTCCTCTACTTCTAATTAACCTACATTGTTGTTAACCGGGACTACAAGCCATTGCCCAAACTGTCAAACTCTGTAACTTTGTTCACATTTTTACCCCTGCCTGGAAACCACCTTTCCCCTCGTCTCTTATCTGGATCAAATGTCCAGTTCAATGACACCTTCTGTGAGGGCATCCTCAGGACACCATTACCATCACCATCACTCCCAGGGGGCAAAATTATTATATGTAGTTAGTTATGTAAGTATGAGTCTCTTCTATTATACTATATCCTTTCTTAAGAGAAGGAACTTGGTGCTTTGTTCATTTTTATATCCCCAATATCTACTCAATATCTGTCACACAATTCAATATAATCCATTTAGAAAATATTTACCCTGCATCAAATTTTTCCAGATGCTTTTCTAGGTGATGGGGATAAATTCGTGTCTCTACCCCTGACTTCATGGAGCTTACATTCTAGTGGAGGAGACCTACAATACACAGTGAAAGAGGAACGTGTAATATATATGGCAGGTTAGTGGAAAGTCCTTAATGAGAAAAATAATAAAGCAGGGAAGGAAGTACTGTCATAGGGAGAGGATTAAAATTTGAGAAAAAGTATGCAGGGAAGACCTAATGTAATAACAATAACAAGAAAAGGTGCAACAGCAGCAGGAACATTTGAGTATTTACCATATGCTAATCAGCATCCTAATTGCTTTACACGTATTAACTGTCATAAAGCAAACAATAACCTCACTATTATCCTCCAGAGGAAACTGAAATACTAAGAAGCAACTTGCCAAGGTCACACAGCTAAATTAGTGAAGTGGTTAAGTTCGGATTAGAACCCAACATGCTTTTAACAGCTATGCATAACCACAGTTCAGTTAATACTTTTGTTGAATGAATTAAATAAGTGAAAAAAATAAATGCATACTATAGCAATAGATTCAAAAGACAGCAAAGTAAATCTCAATCCAGAGGACTGATACATTCGAGCAGCTTCAGATATACACTGCACATCAATACCTATATATGACAGATACTCTAACAAATAACAGGTAGGTGCCTACTGTGAACAAAAATGGTAAACACTGATAATTTCTCAATCACTTTTAAAATATATTTTAAGTTTGTATATGACAATTACCAGAACTAAAAATTATACAAGACAATATCACAAAAATCATATGGATAAGTCATTTAAAAAAAAACTTTTAAAGGTACTCTGAAAGAAATGAGACCCTTGAAGGCAGTATCATTTCAACAATCGTTAAATGCTGAATATCACATTTTATCCTTGGGGCACAAGTTACCGTCAACTTCCAATGTTCCATATTAACAAGAAGGGTTAAACGAAATGACTGAGGTTCAAACTCCTCTCTTCAAATGATATCTTACATTCTTTTTTTCCATGCTTTATCAAGCAATTAGACAACACCTAATACCTAACCTAACACCTAATATCATCAGTTGATGATACCTGAAGACCTAAATGACCCAAAATAAATAATTTGCTCCCTAACTCCTATCTCTCACTATATTAGCTTGTTAAGTTCCTAATCAGTGAATGCCAATAAACTAGAAAGCAAAGTGAAACCAAAGTGCTGCTGACATGATATTAACATCCCTAGTTTCAAATCCTAAGGGCCTAGAAACCTAAGCATCTCCTCAAATCTTGATAAAAAACTCAATACAATTATGAAGGACATTACTACTGTTTGCAAATTATCAAAATTTCACTGGATATCTCTGCCCTTAGCATAATGCAGTGTCAAAGGAAAGAGGTTTCTACATGAAAACAAACAGCTTTTTAAAGTCAAGCCAGATTAAGACAAAAATGAAAAATGCAAAAAGAAGGAAAGAATAGTCTATAAACACAATAAAAATCTGAGCATATTTGCTCAATTATGAATTTCATTTTATAATCACAACTTAGGTTTAGTGGCAACGGTGTTTTTAATTCAAATGATGGTCAGTTTTCATACATGGGCATCCAACTACTCATGCCTTAAAAAGATTTTTGCTATCAGTCATGATGTAGTAATTAGTACCATGCTCTCCCACCGAACTCAACTAGAAAACTAACAGATATATAAAACTGTAGTTTTAAAACATTGGCCAACAAACAGCTGAGCACTGTGATATCTGAGAGAAGAGAAAGTGCTCCCTGTAAATGCCTGGATGCAGAGTCAGGAGGGCAGTGCAGGAATAGGAAACCAAGCAGAATGGTGGGCTCAGTGAGTAGAAGAGACAGAGGCTGAAATTTAGGGAGGCTGAAGTAGCAGGAATTTGGGAGGCAGAGTAGCAGAGAGGATGGAGCTCAAGAAGAGGAAGCGCTCCTTAAATCTGCAGAGAGGTTTCTAGGGCAGCTCTGCCCAAAAGAAAGATAACATGAGCCTAAAATGTAATTTAAAATTTTATGGTAACCACATACTAAATGAAACAGGAGAAACTAATTTTAACATAATTCATTTAACTCAATATGCTCAAAATATTATCATTTCAGGATATAATATAAAAAACTGAGATATCTTACATTCTTTTTTTCCGTAAGTTCCTGAAATTCAGTGTTTTACACTTACAGTATATTTAAATTCTAACTAGCCACAATTCAAGCTCTCAATGGCCACAGGTGGCTAACTGGTACCATACTTGACAATGCAGTTTTTTGCTGAATATAAAGCTGTGCATGAGTAAAGTGAAACTCTACAAGGCCAGGCAAAGAACAATAACCAGAAAGCCACAGGCTCAAAAGTTCCTAGAGATTACAGAAGACCAGAGGATGTTCAAATTCTGACCAGAGGAAAGAAAGATCTCATTGAAACCTGGGGCAATCAGTAGAAACTGAAGCAGAATCACCCCTTAGTAGCAGTGCTAAACTAATCGTAGAGTAAAGGCTACACTAAACCTGCCAGAACAAATTTTAAAAACAAACCTTAAATGGTTCAAATAGATCCACAAGAAATGTAACAGCCTGCCAAAACAGAATTAAAATCTCTTGAGCGGAATCAACAAAATCCAGACAACAGTGTGATGAATGTCCATGAGTCAATCAAAACTTACTAAACATAAGAAAATGAAGAAATGTGTGACCCAACTAGGGGGAAACTCTGACAAAAGAAACAGATGCAAAAACAAGAGAAATGATATCTTTAAAGACATCAACTTTAAAATATGATAAACATGTTAAAGAATTTAAAGAAAAACAGGAACAAAAAAATATTCTGAAAAGATTTAAATGATTTTCTAAAGATGAAAACTGTAGTACTTCAAATAAAAAATCAACTGGATAAGTGATGTCGGCGTCATGGCAGAGTGAGCTTTCCCGTACACTCTTCCCCCAATAAGATACAACAAAAGGAACAGTCACAGACCAACAACGGAATCCTAGACAGTGAAAAGCAAGATCGGAAAGATCCACACTGCCACACATCTGAGAGTGGAAGGTGCTGGGCCCCAGAGGAAGTGGGGAGAGGTAAGGAGAACTCCTCTCCCTCCCCATCAGATCAGTGATCCCGGTACCCGCAGCTCCCAGAGATGGGGGAGGGGCAGCCCTCTGCGGGGAAACTGTAGCTCTTCGGGCTTTCTCAGCCAGTGGGAAATTCCCACACAGACAACTCAGAACTGTTACAGGGTACCATCAACATCAGAGCACCCCAGAGAGTGGATAACAAGGGGCAAATGAGAAGCCCCCCACACCAGGGACCCAGCGGGCAAAAGAGAGAGCCACCTCCCTCCCCGCAAACTGGACCCTGCAGCTCAGCTGACCAGACCAGACCAAGCAACCAGAGGATCACAGTGAACAGCCACAGCAGAGTGTAGGGGGCTCAGATTACACAGCCCTTTACCCCCACACAGTGGTGGCGGGTGGAAATTGCAACCAAATATTTCCAGGATGAGGAAAAACAAAGCCAATACAGGAACCACAATGCCAAGGTACATGAAATCACCAGACCAGAAACCAACCCTGAAGACACAGAAATCCATAACCTAAATGACAGAGATTTCAAAATAGCTATCATAAAAACACTCAACGAAATACAAGACAACACAAACAATTCAATGAGATTAGGAGTTTCTTCACAAGAGATTGAAATCATAAAAAAAACCAATCAGTACTGATGGAGATGAAGAACACAATGGAGAAGATACAGGAGAATCTGGAATCTTTAAAGAACAGAGCTAACAATATGGAGAAAAGAATTAGTATTATAGAGGAGCATACAGATATGCTCCACATGGAAGAGGAGAGAGAACTAAGACTAAAAAGAAATGAAGAAAGTCTCCGAGAAATATCTGACTCTATTAGGAAATGTAACATGAGAATTACAGGTATTCCAGAGGGAGAAGAGAGGGAGAGAGTAACAGAGAGCCTATTCAAGGAAATAATAGCTGAGAATTTCCCAAATCTGAGGAAGGAGCAGGAAATACCGGTAAGCAAAGCCAACAGGTCACCTAAATACTTCAACAGGCAAAGGTCCACTCCACGACATCTAGTGGTAAGGCTGGCCAAAGTCAATGACAAAGAAACAATATTAAGGGCAGCTAGACAAAAACAAAAAATAACGTACAAAGGAACTCCTATCAGGCTCTCAGCGGATTTCTCAACAGAAACTTTACAGGCTAGGAGAGACTGGAATGATATATTCAAAATACTGAAAGACAAAAACTTTCAGCCAAGAATACTCTATCCAGCAAAAATATCCTTCAAATATGATGGAGAAATAGTAACTTTCCCAGATAAACAAAAGCTAAGGGAGTTCATGGCCACGAGATCCCCACTACAAGAAATACTCAAGAAGGCTCTCAGGCCTGAAAAAAAGAAGAGGAAGGGAATACAAAGCTTGGAGCAAGGAGAAAAATAGGTAGACAAACTCAGAAAAATAGTAGATCTTTACCAGAATAGGTTAGCAACCACTTAAATACCAAATCAAAGATCAAAGGAAGGAATTCACCAAAAATAAATTTAACCTCATCACTGGAAACACACACCCACAACACAAGACAGAATAAGGTATAACAAGAACACTTAGAAGGGAAAGAGGAAAGTGATTGAATTTACTTAGTATAAGGAAATAGGAGGCCATCAGATAATGGACTATCTCATACACAAGATTTTTTACACAAACCTCAAGATAACCACTAACCAAATAATCAAAACAAAATCACATATGATAAAGAGAAAACTAGAAGAGTCATAAGACATAACAACCAAACTGAATTGGCAGTCCGAAACAAATGGGACGAGAAACAAAGGAAATGCAAAAGAACCAGAAAATAAGTGACAAAACAGCAACATTAAGCCCTCATATATCAATAATTAACCTAAATTTAAATGGATTGAACTCTCCAATCAAAAGATACAGAGTGGCAAGATGGATTAAAAAGCAAGACCCAACAATAAGCTGCCTCCAGGAAACACATCTCAGCTCTAAAGACAAGCACAGGCATGGAAGACAATACTCCAAGCTAATGGCAAACAAAAGAAAGCAGGTGTTGCCATACTCATATCAGACAAAGTAGACTTCAAGATAAAACCGGTTAAGAGAGACAAAGAAGGGAAAAATATAATGATACAAGGGACACTCCATCAAGAAGACAGATCACTTATAAATATAGATGCACCCAACATAGGAGCACCAATGTACGTAAGGCAACTATTAACAAACCTAAAAGGAAACATTAACAACAACAAAATAATAGTAGGGAATCTTAATACCCTACTTACATCAACAGATAGATCATCCAGACAAAAAGTCAACAAAGAAATAGTAGACTTAAATGAAAAACTGGACAAGATGGACCTAGTAGACATATACAGAGCACTCCATGCAAAAACAGCTTACTACACATTCTCCTCAAGCGCACATGGAACATTCTCAAGGATAGACCATATGGTGGGAAACAAAGCAAGCCTCAATAAATTTAAGAAGATCGAAATCATAACAAGCATCTTTTCAGACCATAATGCTATGAAACTGGAAATCAACCACGAAAAAAAACTGGGAAAGTGACAAAAACCTGGAGATTAAACATGCTACTGAACAACCAATGGATCATTGATGAAGTTAAAGGAGAAATCAAAAACTATCTGGAAACAAACGAAAATGAAAATATGCCATACCAAACCATATGGGACGTAGCAAAAGCAGTCCTGAGAGGGAAACTTATAGCGATACAAGCCCATCTTAACAAACAAGAAAAAGCCCAAATAAGCAACCTTAAATTACACCTAACAGAACTAGAAAAAGAACAAACAAAGCCCAAAGTCAGCAGAAGGAGAGAAATAATAAAAATCAGAGCAGAAATAAATGAAATTGAGACCAAAAAACAGTAGAAAGGACTAATGAAACAAAGAGTTGGTTCTTTGAGAAGATAAACAAAATCGACAAACCCTTAGCCAGGCTTACTAAGAAAAAAAGAGAAAAGGCTCAAGTAAATAAAATTAGAAATGAAAGAGGAGAAATTACAATGGATACCACAGAAATACAGAGGATTATAAGAGAATACTATGAGAAATTATATGCCAACAAATTGGACAATCTAGAAGAAATGGATAAATTCTTAGACTCATACAACCTCCCAAAACTGAACCAAGAAGAAATGGAGAATCTGACTAGACCAATCACAAGTAAAGAGATTGAAATAGTAATCAAAAACCTCCCAAAAAATAAAAGTCCAGGACCAGATGGCTTCTCCGGTGAATTTTACCAAACATTCAAAGATTTAATTCTTCTCAAACTATTCCAAAAAATAGAGGAAGATGGAACACTTCCTAACTCATTCTACAAGGCCAACATCACCCTGATACCAAAGCCAGACAAAGACAATACAAAGAAGGAAAATTACAGGCCAATATCGCTGATGAACATAGATGCAAAAATCCTCAACAAAATATTGGCAAACCAAATACAGCAATACATTAAAAAGATCATATACCATGATCAAGTGGGATTTATACCAGGGACGCAGGGATGGTTCAACATCGGCAAATCAATCAACGTGATACATGACATCAACAAAACAAAGAATAAAAACCACATGGTCATCTCAATAGACGCAGAGAAGGCATGTGACAAGATACAACATCCACTTATGATAAAAACTCTCAACAAAATGGGAATAGAAGGAAAGTACCTCAACACAATAAAGGCTATTTATGACAAACCCACAGCCAACATCATACTCAATAGGAAAAGATTGAAAGCCATTCCTGAGAACAGGAAATGAGGCAGGGCTGCCCACTCTCACCACTCCTGTTCAACACAGTACTGGAGGTTTTGGCCAGAGCAATTAGGCAAGAAAAAGGAATCCAAATAGGTAACGAAGGAGTGAAACTCGCACTATTTGCAGATGACATGATTTTATATATAGAAAACCCTAAAGAATCCGTTGGAAAACTATTAGGAATAATCAACAACTATAGCAAAGTTGCAGCGTACAAAATCAATCTACAAAAATCAGTTGCATCTCTGTATGCTAATAACAAACTAACAGAAAGAGAGCTCAAAAAGATAATACCATGTACAATTGCATCAAAAAGAATAAAATACCTAGGAATAAATCTTACCAAGGAGGTGAAAAACCTATACAATGAGAACTACAAGACATTATTGAAAGAAATCGATGATGACATAAAGAAATGGAAAGACATCCCATGCACGTGGATTAGAAGAATAAGCATAGTTAAAATGTCTATATTACCTAAAGCAATCTACAGATTCAATGCAATCCCAATCAGAACCCCAATGACATTCTTCACGGAAATAGAAAAAAGAATACTAAAATTCATATGGGACAACAAAAGACCCCAAATAGCTAAAGCAATCCTAAGGAAAAAGAACAAAGCAGGAGGCATCACAAGCCCTGACTTCAAAACATACTACAAAGCAACAGTAATCAAAACAGCATGGTACTGGTACAAAAACAGACACACAGATCAATGGAACAGAATTGAAAGCCCAGGAATAAAACCACACATAAACGGACAACTACTTTTCGACAAAGGAGCTAAGAACATACAACGGAGAAAGGACAGTCTCTTCAATAAATGGTGTTGGGAAAACTAGACAGTCACATGCAAAAGAATGACAGTGGACCATCTGCTATCGCCATTCACATAAATTAACTCAAAATGGATCAAAGACCTAAAAGTGAGACCTGAAACTATAAAACTCATAGAAGAAAATATAGGCAACACACTATTTGACATTGGTCATAAAGGAATCTTTTTGGATGACATGCCTACCCAGACTAGGGAAACTAAAGAAAATAAACAAGTGGGACTTTATCAGAATAAAGAGCTTCTACAAGACAAACGAAACCAGAATCAAGATGAACAGACAACACACCAGCTGGGAGAGAATATCTGCAAAGCATACATCTGACAAGGGGTTGATCGCCATAATATATAAAGAACTCACACAACTGAACAACAAAAAAACAAACAACCCGGTCAAAAAATGGGCAGAGGAAATGAACAGACACTTCTCCAAAGAAGATATACAGATGGCCAATAGGCACATGAAAAGATGTTCAACATCATTAATCATCAGGGAAACGCAAATCAAAACATGTGATATCACTTCACGCCCGTTAGAATGGCTATAATCACCAAGACAAAAAACAACAAATGTTGGAGAGGATGTGGAGAAACAGGAACCCTTATACACAGCTGATGGGAATGCAAACTGGTGCCGCCTCTATGGAAAACGGTATGGAGATTCCTCAAAGAATTAAAAACAGAGATGCCCTATGATCCAGCCATCCCACTACTGGGAATCTATCCAACGAACCTGAAATCAACAATCCAAAGAGGCTTATGCACCCCTATGTTCATTGCAGCATTATTCACTATAGCCAAGAAGTGGAAGCAACCTAAGTGTCCCTCGACTGACGACTGGATCAAGAAAATGTGGTATATATATATACAATGGAATACTACTGAGCCATAAGACAAAATCATCCCATTTGCAACAACATGGATGGGCCTGGAAGGTATTATGTTAAGTGAAGTAAGCCAGAAAGAGAAAGACAAACACTGTATGATCTCACTCATATGTGGAATATAAACCAACACATGGACAGAGAAAACTCTATTGTGGTTACCAGGGGCAATGGGGGTGGGGGATCGGGGGTGGGCACAAGGGGTGAAGGGAGACATATATATGGTGATGGACAAACAAAAATATACAACCCAAAATTTCACAATGTTAAAAACCATTAAAAAAAAAATCAACTGGATAGACTTCAGCAACAGATTAAACAGTGCAGGAAAAAAAGATCCATAAATTGAAGATGTAAAAATAGAACGCGAAAAAAGAAACAAAAAACAGAGCATCAAAGACCTGTGAGAATACCAAGAGCAGTCTGAAATTGGTGTAATTGGAGTCCCAGAAGGATGGGGAGACAGAAAAAATATCTGAAGAAATAAGGGCCAAAGAATTTCCAAATTTGAGGAAAACTGAACCCACATATTCAAGAAACTCAATGAACAGAAAATAAGTTAAGCACAAAGAAACCACACCAAGGCATACAATTAATAATCAAACTGCTGAAATCCAGTAACATAGAGAAAATCTTAAAAGCAGCCACAGCGGGAGAAAGATACATTACACCCAGAGCAACCAAGGTAAGAATTACCACAGACTCCTCGTCAAATGTAATGCAAAAGTTTAAAACAAAGGAACAACGCCTTTAAAGTGATAGAAAGAAAAAACCTGTAAACTAAAATCTACATAAAGCAAAAATATTCTTCACAGATGAAGGGGAAATAAAGACATTTTCAGACAAACCAAAGCTGAGAATCTGTCACCAGCAGGCCTGCACTACAAGGAACACTGAAAGAAGTTCTTCAGGAAGAAAAAGGATAGCAGATCTGCACAACAGAGTAAGCCCTAACGTAAACTATGGACTTAGCTAACAACAATGTAACAATATTGGTTCATTAATTGTAACAAATGTACCACATCAATGCAAAATGTTAACAGGGGCCACTGGAGGTGAGGGGGTAGAGAAGAGGAGAGTACATGGGAACTCTGTACTTTCTGTTTAATTTTTCTGTAAACTTGACACTGCTCTAAGAAATAAGTCTATTAATTTAAAAAGAAATAGCAGATAGAAACCTAGTTCTACACAAAGGAGGAGCAACAGAAATGGTAAATATGTGAGTTTACTATGTATTTTCTTTTAATTTTTAAAAAGATATTTTGATTGTATAAAGAAAAGGAGCAATAATGTATAAAGAAAAGGAGCAATAATAACGTAGAATAAAATGAATGACAAAAATAGCACAAAGAATAGGGGAAGAAAATTGGAAGTACACTGTAGTAAGTAAGAATCTTACATCATTCATAAAGTGATGAAAGTAGATTGTGATAAGTTCAAGATACATGCTGTAAAACCCTATAGCAACTAGGAAAAAAAAACCTAATAAATAAAACTAATATAGCCAGCCCCATGGCTTAGCGGTTAAGTGCGCGCGTTCCACTGCTGGCGGCCCGGGTTCGGATCCCGGGCGTGCACCGAGGCACTGCTTCTCTGGCCATGCTGAGGCCGTGTGCCACATACAGCAACTAGAAGGCTGTGCAACTATGACATACAACTATCTACTGGGGCTTTGGGGGAAAAAATAAATTTAAAAATAAATAAATAAAATAAAACTAATATAGCCAAGAAAGGAGATAAAATGGAACGCTAAAAAATATCCAATCCAAAAATAGGCAGGAAAAGGAAATACACAACAAGTGAGACAAATTAAAAAACACACAGCAAGATGGTAGATTTAAATCCAACTATAGGAACAATTACACTAAATAGTTTTGGTATAAACGTCCCAATTAAAAGGTAGAGACTATCAGACTAAATTAAAACTAGAGATTGCCTGATTGCATAGATATCCACTTTAAATATGATACAGCTAGATTAAACACAAAACAGAAAAGGATATACCATACAAACATTAATCTTAAGAAAGCTGGAGTGCCTATATTAAAATCAGACAAAGTAGACTGCAAGAGAAGGAATATTACCAGGTATAAAGGACATATATCACAACGCTTGAAGCGTCAATTTATCAGAAATACCAAATAATCCTAAACGTTTGTGCAGTCAATAAGAGTTTCAAAATACGTGAAGCAAATACTGACAGAACTAAAAGGACAAATACATAAATCTACAATTATAGGTGGAGATTTTAATACTCCCTCTCAATAATCCATAAAAAAAAAAAAGTAGAAAATCAGTAAAGATATATAAGACCTGAACAACACTATGAACCAGCTTTACCTACCCGAACACTATAACCAACTACATAAGAATAAACATTCACATGTATATGTCTCTTGGTATAGTCAACAAGAGAGAACATATGCTGGACATAAAATAAGACACACAAATTTATAAGAACTGAAATCATACAGAAAGTATTTCTAACTACAAACAAAAGAATTATATTAAAGCTCTGCAAAAAGATACTGGAAAATTTTCCAAGTACTTGGAAATTAACACATTTCTAAATAACTCATAGGTCAAAGAAATCATGAAGAAAATTTAAAAATATATTGAACTGAATGATAACACAAACACATTATTTAATTATGTGGGGCAGAGCTAAAAATACTTGGAAATTTACAGCTTTTAAGTGCTTATGTTAGAAAAGAATAAAGGTTTAACATTAGTGTTCTAAATTAGCTTCCACCTTAAGCAGCTAGGGGAAAAAAACACATTAAACTAAAAGTAGAGGTAAGGAAATAATAAAAGTAGAAATTGGTGAAATAGATGAGAGACAAACAATAGACAAAATCAATGAAAACAACAGCTGGTTCTGTGAAAAAGATACCCTAGCTAGAATGTTCAAGAGGAACAGAGAAGACAAATTACTAACATCAGAATTGAAAGAGGAAATTACTACAGATATTTCAAACATTAAAAGCATATTAAGGTAATACTAAGAGCAATTTTATACCAATAAACTTGACAACTTAAATGAAATAGACAAAATTCCATGAAACATGCATATTATCAAAACCAACACAAAAAGAAAGTCTGAATAACCCTCTAATAAATTGAGTCCAAAATCAAAAAGCTTCCTACAAAGAAAACTCCAGATCCAGACGGCTTCCCTAGTGAATTTTTCAAACATCTAAAGAAGATATCAGTCTTAAACTCTTTTAATTCAGAGTAAGAGAAAACATTTCCTAACATATTTAACGAGGCCATCATAACCCTGATGCCAAAACAAGGCAAGGAGGGCCAGCCCTGTGGCTTAGCGGTTGAGTGCGCGCGCTCCGCTACTGGCAGCCCAGGTTCAGATCCCGGGTGCGCACCGACGCACCGCTTCTCCGGCCATGCTGAGGCCGCATCCCACATACAGCAACTAGAAGAATGTGCAACTATGACATACAACTATCTACTGGGGCTTTGGGGGGAAAAAAAAAAAAAAAAGGAGGAGGATTGGCAATAGACGTTAGCTCAGAGCCGGCCTTCCTCAGCAAAAAGAGAAGGATTAGCATGGATGTTAGCTCAGGGCTGATTTTTCTCACAAAAAAAAAAAAAAACAAAAACAAGGCAAGGAGACCACAACAGAAAGAAACTACATACCAATATCACTTGTGTATACAGACACAAACATCATTTATAAAGTATTAGTAGGTCAACTCGAGCGACATATAACAAGGAAAACATCAGCACAAGCAGGGTTTGTCTAAGGAATACAAGGTTGGTTTAGTATTCAAAAATCAATCAATGTAATTCACTACATTAACATACTAAAAAAGAAAAAAATATACGATTAATTTCAATAGATGTAGAGAAAGCATCTATTCATGATCAAATTCATGGTGGGGGAGGAACCTCTCAGCAAACTAGGATTGAAGGGAACTTCCTCAACCTATTGCAAGTCACCTATGAAAACCTACAGGTAACGTCATACTTAACAATAAAAGACTGATTTTTTTCCTTCTACAGCTGGAAACAAAGCAAGGATGCCCACTCTCATCATTTCTATTCACCATTTTACTGGAGGTCCTAACAAGTGCAATAACACAAAAAAGAGAAAGAAAGGTATCCAGATTGGAAAGGAAGAAGTAAAACAGCCTCTATTCACACATGACATGAGAACATACATCAGAAATATCAAAAAATCTACAACAAAGTGACTGGAACTAAAAAGTGGGCTTTGCAAGGGTGTAGAATACAAGATCAATATGTTTTTTAAGTCATATTTCTATATATTAGTAATGACAAATGTAAAATTAAACTTTTTAAAAATACTACTCACCGTAGCATCAAAAGTATGAGATATTTAAAGACCAACTTAACAATATATGTGCAAGACTATTATCCTGAATACTAGAAAACACTGTTGAGAGAAATTAAGGAAGACCTAAATAAATGGAAAGATATATCGTGTTCATGTATCTGAACACTCAATCAATATTATTGTGACACTGATTCTCCCCAAATTGATCTACAGACTCAACAAAATCCCAATCAAAATCTCAGTAAGCATTCTTGCAGAAAATAACAAAGGTAATTCAAAATGTATAATATAGCTAAAACAATGTGAAAAGAAACAAAGGTTGGAGAATACAGTATACTATTGTTAAAAAAATAAATAATAAAACAAAAATCAAAGGAACAGAATAGAGAATCCAGAAATAAATCCACACACACATGGTCTGATAGTCAACAAAGGTGCCAAGGTAATTCAATGGTAAAAGGAGTCTTATCAACACATGGTACTGTTCAATAGATGAATCTTGATATTACCTCATACCATTCACAAAAATTAACTCAAAATGGATCACAGACCTACTTGTAAAAGCTAAATTATAAAACTTCCAAAAGCAAACAGAACAAAAAAAAAAATTCCACTGTCCCATGTAAGGCAAAGATTTATCAGATAGGCCACAAAAGGTAGGTAAAATTGATAAACAGTACTTTATCAAAATTAAAATCTTCTGCTCTTTGAAAGACACTGTTGAGGAGATAAAAATCAAGCCATATAGTGGTAGAAAAAATACAATACTGAGAATGGAAAAAGAGTTCTACCCAGAATATATAAAGATCTCTCATAGCTCAGTAAAAGGAAGGCAAACAATCCAATTAAAAATAGGCAAAAGATCTGAACAGACATTTCACCAAGACACATGAATAACAAATAAGTAACTGAAAAACGTTTAACATCATTACTCATCACAGAAATGCAAATTAAAACTATAACGAGACACAAGTATATTAGCCACTAAAATTGCTAAACTTAAAAAGGCTGACAACACAAAGGGTTGAAGACGAAACAGAGAAACTGCAACTCTCATTGGTGGTGGGACTATAAAATCATACAACTACTTCGGAAAACAAGTTTCGCAGTTTCTTATCAGGTAAACATACACTTACCATATGACCCAGAAATCCCACTCCTTGGAATTTACCCAAGAAAAATGAAAGCATATGTCCACACAAAGGCTTGTACTCAAACGTACATAGTGGCTTTATTCATAATAGTTCAAACGTAAACAACCAAAATGTCCATGAAAGGTGAATGGAGAAACTGTGGTATAAACACAGTATAATGGAACACTCACTAGGCAAGAGTAAAATGGAAAAAACCACTGACAGACACAAACATAGATGAATCGCAAAAACATTTTGGAGAGGGGAAAAAAGCCAGACACTAAAAAGGTACATATTGTATGATTCCATTTAAAATAAATATGCAGGGCCAGCCCAGTGGCACAAGCAGTTAGGTGCGCGTGCTCCGCTGCGGCGGCCCAGGGTTCGCCGGTTTGGATCCCGGGCGCACACCAACGCACCTCTTGTCAAGCCATGCTGTGGTGGCGTCCCATGTAAAGTGCAGGAAGATGGGCGTGGATGTTAGCCCAGGGCCAGTCTTCTTCAGCAAAAAGAGGAGGATTGGCAGATGTTAGCTCAGGGCCTATCTTCCTCACCAAAAAAAATAATAAATAAATAAAAATAAAAATAAAATAAATATGCAAAATTTTGAGCCACCACCAAAGAACATAAAAAATCCACAATTCAAGCATTATGAAAGCCACTCCTCAACACTGGAAAGCTATATATACATAATTAAAAGACATTTCTGACTTAAGACCAAGACCAATCAGCATTATCTTTTGACTCTTAGTTTCCTCATCTATAAAATAGAATAGTAATAGTTTGTATACTTCATAAATTTAGTTGTGAGAATTAAATAAGCATATTAATGTGCTTAGCATAGTGCCTGACATACAGTATGAGCTCAGTAAGTGCTCGTTAATTACTATGGCTGTTTTTTAAATCATCATCGTCACGATCATTATAATTACTTATTGGGGAACAATACATTCGTAAAGAAATAACCCAAAAAATAGGCAAAAGGAACAGACGGAGAATGTCACTGGAAGTCAATTAACAACATTCCTATTAACAAGTCATGCAACATTCCTATTGAAGTCATCACTTTGTTCAAGACGTCAGAAAGGCAAAAATTACAGCAAAAGCCAAATTAGAAATTTTGGAATATATCTGGAATCATTTAACATCTGATACTAGAAATGAAAAAAAAAATACTATTAAGGCCTTAAAAGAACAGATTTATAAACATATACACAGATACTAAGTCACAAGAAACAATCTCTTTAAGTCAATAAAATTTCACAGAAGCAAGTATTTTTAAGGAAGAAAGAGATTATAAGCACACATGAAACTAGGGATTATTCCAATTACAGGAGGTTAGAAAGAAAGATGATACAAACTTGAGTAGGCGTGAACAAAAAGAGCAAAGCAGGATGTAGTATGGACAGACCGGCAGAGTATAATTATCCACTACCTTGAAAATACAAAAGCAAATGAATTTAATATGAGAAAAAAAAGGCAAGGATAAGAAAAAAGCAAGACTAATTCCGTCAACTGGAATAATGTACAATTCCAGCCTCAGTGCTAGGCAAGGTTAAAAAGCTGGGTTCTTATACAATCCCCACTGAAACACAACCTATTACATTCTTAGCTAGTGGACGAAGAAGGTAGCATTTGTGTCCTAACACGATAGTATAGTAACGCCAAGAAATGTCCACTTTCCCTCATGGCCTTCCACCTCCATCTATATCCCCCAAACTACTCACGAGGCACAAAACATCTCTTCACACAGCTTCTGTTTTTTTTTTTTTTTAAAAAAGAAAATAGCTTTACTGAGATATAATTCACCTACCATACAATTCACCCATTTAAAGTATACACTTGAATGTTTTTTATATTCACAGGAATGTGCAGCCATCACCACTATCTAATTCCATAACATTTTCACCACCTTTAAAAGAAACCCAGTACCCATTAGCAGTCACTCCCCACTCTCTATCCCGACCCTACACCCCAGCCCTAACCAATGGGGCATCTACTTTCTGTCTCTACAGATTTGCCCATTCTGGACATTAACCATACTGTCTTTTATAACTGGCTTATTTCACTTAACAATGTTTTCAAGATCCATCCATGTTGTAGCATGCGTCCATATCTCACTCCTTTTTATTGCCAAATAATATTCCATTGTATGGAAATACCACATTTTATTCATTCATCAGTTGATGGACTTTTGGCTTGTTTCCACTTTTTGCCTATTACGAATAATGCTGCTAAGAACACTGGTAAACAAGTTTTTGTGTGCACATGTGTTCATTTCTAGCTTCTGTTCTTAAAATAAAATATTTCAAGTGTCTTCAGATTTTCCTTCCTATAATCTCACTTCATTATGGTATCTAACACCTTCCCCAAAGTGATACATGTATCTGATGTTATGCCACAGGTAACTACATATTTTGGGTGAATTACCAGTACCTATTTTATTCTCCCACATAGGTACTAGCATCATCCCCCCAATCTATACTCAGCAACCATATTGACAGTTTTCACATTAATATTTAAAATTAATATATATTACATGTTCTGATGATGCTGTCATTCTTCAAGTGGAGGAAGTGACTTCTCAAATACTGAAGTTCCATTTGTTTTAACCCACAACCCACCCTAAGGACTAACATTCCCCGTATTCTTTCTCAGATATATAGTTACTGGAACCTATCATTTTTACAGTCCTCAACCATCCAAACTCCAATAACAAGAAGCACACTTTGCCCTAAAAAAAAGTTTAAAAATGAGCGCACTTTAAAATGTGACACTATGCACTTAACATAATGGTCAAATATATATCACTTTGGTTAAACAGTCTGGTAAACTGGCAAAATCTGTCAAACAGATGTCTATTTAATAAGGATGTTGGCCAGAATCTAGAAAAAGCCTGGACATTGTATTCATGATATTTTGCAACTTTCTAAAGTTTTGAACTGGAAGAGGCCTCAGAGGTCTTTTTAAGGACACAAACTCTAAAGCTTATAGAAATGAAATGGAATCCAGGACTAAAATTCAGACTACTAGTCTAATCCACATTAAAATAGGGTTCTACTTATTTAAAATAAACAATAACAAAAACACCTGAACTAATGAAAAAGAAGAAATTCAAAAAGTCTTATTAAAGTTATCTTGATGGGGCCGGCCCCGAGGCGTAGCGGTTAAGAGCATGCACTCCGCTGCTGGCAGCCCGGGTCCAGATCCCGGGCGCACACCGACGCACCGCTTGTCAGGCCTTCCTGTGGCGGCATCCCATATAAAGTGGAGGAAGATCGGCACGGATGTTAGCTCAGGGCCAGTCTTTCTCAGCAAAAAGAGGAGGACTGGCATGGATATTAGCTCAGGGCTGATCTTCCTCACAAAAAAAAAAAAAAAGTTATCTTGAAAGATGGATACCATAACTTGAGATTTCTCTTGCAAGCAGTTTGAAGTGCTGGTTTGAACTCTAAAATAGATGGAGGGGCTTCAGATTATCCTCAAAGTATCACCTTTGCTTGCATTCTGATATGTCTTCTTAAGTGGAAGAGAATTGTGAAGAGTTACAGCTACTGCCCTAAGAATTGCATATATCTACTACCTGTTACGTCTACAACATATCCTAGAATGCGGCAATTATAAATTACTGTAATACTTTACTTCTCTGCTAAGTAGATACATGGGAGTGTATGTGTCAAAATTTCATCTACTGTTATCTCACAGCAGAAAAAAGGTTGAGAACTACTGATGTAAACCAGCAGGGGTAGAGATGACAAAGCACTTTGCAAAGTCATTTGAAATACAGCAATTTAATAGATTCATTTACTATTTATTTACTGAGAACATACATGAAAAGAATGCAAAAAGAACTAAAACAAGCATAAAAACCTTCAACGCAGTGTGTAGACGTCTACTGCCTTTAGCATAAGGTCAAACATGATAAGTACAATAAGACAGATACAAAGTACTATAGGATTTCAAAAGAAAAAACTTCTAATTATAAGAAATCAGTTCTTTATCGAGAGCACAGCATTTGGCCTGGTCTGGGAAAAGAAATCAAGAAGTGGGATACAGAGGAGAATGAGAAAAGGATAATCTATCTTTATCCATGTCTCCTACTTGAAAGGCATGTATTCCCACCAATTTCCTTCAAATAATCAAATTAAAGAATGAACCTAGCACTATGCTTTTTAAAAAGTGACGCTGAGCATTAGTCTTTAGGGAACCAAGCTTTATTAATAGAAAAGGACATAAACATCGTGTTCATTATCTTGTATAGGCATATTAAAGGAGGCCCTGGTCACTTCCAAGCTCTTTCAACGTCTCTTCCTTACCTGAAGAACAAAGTCCAAACTGCTCAATATTTCAGATGCTCTACAATCTAAGCTCAAGCTCTTTCCCACTTTACCATCTTCTACTTCCGAAAAGCCCTCCAATCTAGGCCAACTGTGTCCGATACACACTTTTCTGTTTCAGCTCTTTTGCTCAAACTGTTTTCTCTATGTAGAGTACCTTTTCCATATCTCTGACAACAAAACAACATCCAGCTCAAATATCAATTCTTCCATGAAGCATCCCCTGATCACTTCTGAACTCTTCCTTCCCTGAACTCCCTAATCCATACATTTTGTCTAAGATTCACACATTACTTGGTAATTAATATAGCATAGTAATTAATGGAGTTTTACCCTCCCTAAGCCATTACCTCCTAGAAGCAAAGAGCTATATCTTACGTGTGTTTATATTTCAGAATCAAAAGAGGGGCAAAGTAACAGAGCCATGGACATTGCTTTGGGGCTACCATACTTACCAGTCCAAAGAAAAATGGGAAGGCAATAAAAAGAAAGTGTACAAAGAGCCTGTCACGTCATTATTTAAGACTTGTAGAAATTATGAAAAAAGTAATGAAAGCTCATAAATGAGGTTCCAAAGACAGACAGCTGGGCATAGATGTTGACTGCCTTTAAACAGCATTAAAAAGCCAGGTGGAAAATTCCAAAGACATCATCAAAAGCAAAAGGTTTTAATTTATATTATGAAAGATTTTTTGATGTTTAAAGTCAATATGCCTTTTAATTCTGGTTGATATTTTTACAAAAAGAAGTATAAAATGACCAATGAAACAAGTCAATTTCTACTCCAACAATATAAAACACTGACAAAAAAACTTGTTAATTCTAAGGAAAGAAATGCTTAAAGGTAATAATATTTTTAAACAACTAGGGCCGGCCCCATGGCTTAGCGGTTAAGTGCGCGCGCTCCGCTACTGGCGGCCCGGGTTGGGATCCTGGGCGCGCACCGACGCACCGCTTCTCCGGCCATGCTGAGGCCGTGTCCCACATACAGCAACTAGAAGGATGTGCAACTATGACCTACAACTATCTACTGGGGCTTTGGGGGAAAAAAAAAAAAGGAGGAAGAGGATTGGCAATAGATGTTAGCTGAGAGCCGGTCTTCCTCAGCAAAAAGAGGAGGATTAGCATGGATGTTAGCTCAGGGCTGATCTTTCTCACAAAAAAAATAAAAATAAAAATAAACTAAATTCTAGAAACCAAGCATAAAGAACTTCCACACATAATTCCAACTTCGTGTTAAATTTCTCATGTTAAAAAGATACAGATATATATAGAAATCGAAATATAATGATGTAGACCTGAAATTTATGTTATAAACCAATGTTACTGCAATAAAAAAAATTTTAAAAAAACAGAAAAAGATACAGACAAAAAGCATAAAAAACAGAGAACCAACTAACTTTAGCTATAATACACATTTAGTGCCACCTTATTAAACACAATGTAACGAGTGTAGAGTCAAGGAATAACAATACGTCTACCCTTCATTGTAATCAAAGGACAAGTGTCAAGATCATAAAACTGAGAAAACCAAAACAGAGCAGAAAAACAAGGAAAAGAGGTACATGTAGCTTAATTTTCAAAGTTAACATCTATCAGTTCATTTCCCAAGCTGATAAGTCAACTTTTCCAAAAACTTCACATGTTAGATTGCCATTAGAATTAAGAAGTACTCAAGAAGCCCTTAGCTGAATATAGGGTGATAGTTCATTTACGTTATAATATAACCAAAGAATTTCCAATATACATTATAGAAACAAACCTTTGAATTAATAACCTTGCTTTACAGAAAAAGGCACCTAAGACTCCTGCAATAACCCAGAACCTTCATTTGCATGCTATCAGAATGACGTAAGAATATTTAAATGTAATTAGTTTATTTCTCCTACAAGGTACTTTCTGGAGTCTCTAGCTCACCAGTGGAAGTTGACTACCTACGTCTTTTCCTAAACAACCTTTGCAGCACTGACAGTGTAAGGCAATAAATTTCGGCTCTCCCTCCTCCAAAAGTAGAGACTTTAAGTGCGGACAATGGTGGTAACATATCTAAGTAACTCTAAAAATATACACCCAAACCATATGAGAAACAAGAAAGGAAAAGGAAATTCTACACAAAACCACTCGTTCAGCATAGCCTGACGACAAAGAATGCTGACACTGCAAAACACACCAAAAGACTTGTTTCCACAAGTCTTAATGGTGAGTGAAAACAGAAAAATCACCAAATCCCAGCACTTGATCTCTCACTCCAACCCCACTCAGCCACAAGGCTTGGTGGCATGGAGGCTAGCAAAGGGGCCTAAGGGTCATTTGCAAGGACCACCAAAAATATTAAACCCATCCTATATCTGAAAATATTGGAAAAGTGTCTGGGCAGACCAGAACACAGACTATAGGGAAGGAAGTTCAAAGTTCTGGTGATTTAAAGGAACAGGTGCCATTTAAGGCACTAGCTGCCATGTCATGGGGCACAACTTGGAAACATACAGCTTCTAGAGGAGAAAACAGGCAAAAGGAAGGGAAAAGTATCTTTTGGCAACTGGATGGCAAAGGGGAAAAAAGAGGAAAATTTAAGGTCTTGCAAGACCAAAGAGAATGATAAAACTGGAAGTCTCACAACTCTACTCCAACCATTAAAACAAACAAATAAAAACCACTGAAGTAACAGGAATGTTCTACACTGACAGAAGAGGGCATCATTAAACTAGGAATACTATAAAACACCCTAATACATGAAAATGAACAAAAGTGAAATCCAGAAAATCAGAAAACAGAATTTGACACAAATCAACTGAGAAAAACCCCCTACCAAAAACAACCTCAAAGCAGAAAAAAAAACTCAGTCAATACTTCAAACAATTAAATATATTCAAACAAGTACTTGAGGATATGAAAATCACTTTGAATCAGAAATTCAAAAACTAAAAATAAAAATGGACAAAATACAAAGAGAAATTTTAAAGCTGACTCAATTCAAAAAAAGAAATGGAAAAAAATAAAAAACTATCACAGAATGAAGAATAAAATGCAAGGCACCCACGGGAGAACTGACTCAAATGAAAATGAGCTACCACAGTCCACCACATGTGCTATAAGCCACATCCATCCACATCTGGTGCTTTGTTTCATCTGATTTCAGGTAACTATCCACCACTTCACAATAACTCACAAGCCACAACTCTTCCAACACACGCAAACATAAGCAAACTTCATGTCTTTTTTCATAGTGAAGTGCCATATTTGCCATGTATTTATGTATTACTTAACCATTTAACACGTCTAAAACCATCCTGCTGTTTTAAATAGGTTTATTAGGTTCCCATCCTTTCTTTTTAATGTGTCATTAACAAAGTTTTGAGTGTTGTTCCCTAATTCCATTGATCCCACAAACCCTATGGTTTTTATTACACAACTTTGCATAGCACAGTGACATTTAGGGACACATATGCCATGTTATATAGAACTGACTGTAGATGTGTATGTGTGAGTTAGTATACACACATATTTCCTAGCTCTGAGATGGCCCAGAAACAATGACACCTCAGTAGCAACAAGCACACCCAGCATGTTGGTTTCTAAATGCCATCCTCCAATAAAAGGAGCCAGGGCTCTTTGGAAAAGAGGATGATTCCACAGTTGGGACAGGTAAAACACAACATGAGCCTGAAGTTTCTTGTAGTACCAGAAAGTAAGGAAGTTCTCAAAAAAGGATGGAGACATGTTAAAAGGACACAGGAGTCAACCTGAAGGAGCTCTCAAGGGACAATCTGAACAATAAAATAAATAATGATAGCATCAGATTATAACCTCCAAAATAAAATAAGTATCTTTGAGTCTATACTTATATAAAAATGTGGCTGAATAAATAAATGAAGGAGAAGGCACATCTCTTCAGTACAGAATAATTTCAACTAATAAATGAGAAAGGAAGAAAAAACTACAAAATCACCACTAGGTAAATATTACAGTAATAACTGCTGCAGATAAGTTCCATCAATGGATGCTAAAATGAGTGGGTGAACTGAGGAGAAACAGGAAATTAACATAGTCTCGAAGTATCTCCCCCAAATATTTATCATTTTCAAAGAGAAAAACTGTTACTTTACAAAGGAGAAACCAGCCAGAGGCCACCTTAATTAAGTGATCAAGATTAACATCACTAATAATAAGAAATTGACATCATGTATCCCTTGATACAAAATGTACCTCCTGATGTGATACTTTTACTTTAGTAGTATTATTGCCAAAAATGCAAAATTCCAAATTAATCATAAGAAAGCAAAGCATCAGAGAAACCCAAATTGAAAGACTTTCTACAAAATAATGACCAGTACTCCTCAAAAGCATCCAGGTCAAAAAGACAAGAAAAGAATGAGTTAATATCACAGATGTGAGGAGACTAACACAACAATAAATGCAATGTGGGATCCTGGATTGGATCCTAGAAAAGAAAAAGGTCGTTAGGAAAAAAACTGATGAAATTCAAATAAGGTATTTAGTTAATAGTATCATATCAATATTAATTTCCTGGTTTTGATAACTATACTATGGTTATGTAAGTTGTCCAACATTAGTGGAAGCTGGGTAAAAAGTATATGCAAACACTCTATTATTTTTGCAACTTTTCTCCATGTGTAACATTATTCCACAACAGAAACTTTTTTTCTACTGAGGGGAGTATAAAAAAAGGAATACTCAGGTCGGCCCGGTGGTGCAGCGGTGGTGCAGCAGTTAAGCGTGAGCGCTCCACTTCGGCGGCCCAGGGTTCGCAGGTTCGGATCCCGGGCGTGCACCAACGCACCACTTGTCAAGCCATGCTGTGGCCACATCCCATATAAAGTAGAGGAAGATGGGCACAGATGTTAGCCCAGAGCCAATCTTCCTCAGCAAAAAAAAAAAAAAAAAAAAGAGGAGGATTGGCAACAGATGTTAGCTCAGGGCTGATCTTCCTTACAAAAAAAAGAAAAAAAAAAGGAACAGTCATTAAACAATTAGTCTAGTTTTTACAAAAATTTACTAAGTAAATTATAACAATTCCTATGGCAATTCAAAATATAATTCATCAATGACATAATATCCCATCATTTTGTTCCAATGTTAATATCCAATCCATTATACTGGAAAGAACAGATAAATGCTGCAATATGACTATTCGTTGAGACATGAACTGCAGAAGAATACACAAAGTTCAACAACATTTTATAAAGTTTTAAAACATGAAAAACACTATCTATGTTTAGCAATATATATGTATATGAAGTTAAAAAAATAAATGAATGGGAAAGGTAAATCCCTATTTAAGATAATCATTACCACTGAAGAAGAAAAAAGGGCAACAGGACTGAGAGATATCCACTGCATTCATCCTGCTAGTACTCATTACACCATTCACTCTAATTTTTGTATGCCTGATATGTTTCATAATTTTTAGCCACTACTGAGGAATACTGACATTTTTAGCTATCTGGGACAATTAATCTCCTGCTTTGTTTAGAAAAAAATATTTTTATTGTTGCAGGGTTTTTTGCTTTGTTCTTTGGTTATTTAACTTAAGACAATCTTACTGAGAATACAGTAATTGTAATTTTTCATTTTTATTTTCCAAGACCAAACACTGAAAACCTTCAGATCATCTAAAACAGGCTCCTCTGCCTTAGAGAAGACATGTCCTTAGGCTCTTTTTTATAGATAAATCCTCTCAGTTCCCTGACCACCTCATACCTTCACTTCCATTTCTCTTCAAACACCCATTCCATGGCCAAATCCTCAGGCCTTGTCATTACCAGGAACTGCTCCACTTCTGATAGTAAGTTATACATCCCACTCTCTGACTATACTTCTTTACCCTTCCAGGCACTCTCTCTCACAAGCCAACTCATCATCTTCCTCTCAAGTCTGCTCCTCCTTCTGTGTGTGCTTCCTATTTCAGTCAACTGCCCATTCATTCCCTCAACTGCCCAAGCCATAAACCTAATCATCACCCCTAACAACTCTTTCTTTCACCTTCCACATACCCTCCATCACTGAGTCCTTTAATTCTACTTCCAATATATCTCTCAATCTACCTACTTTAATGCTCATCCCACTCCCACAGTACAGGCCACCTTATCCCTTTTAACTAGTTTGTTGTAACATTCTCCTTATTATTCTCCCTGCCTACCAATTTTAACTCTCTCCAAAGAATTCTCCACAGCACAATCAGTATTATCTTTTTAATTAATTTCCTTCCAGGCTTAAGATGCTTTGATTTTCCCTAGAATAAAGTACAAATTCCTTAACATAACTTAAGGGCTCTTCATATGCCTGCCCTCTCTCACACACTGCCTGATCCATCCACACTGTCCTGTTTC
The DNA here is from genome assembly GCF_020826845.1 of Diceros bicornis minor. Taxonomy (NCBI): domain Eukaryota; kingdom Metazoa; phylum Chordata; class Mammalia; order Perissodactyla; family Rhinocerotidae; genus Diceros; species Diceros bicornis. Next base: position 81,831,714 of record NC_080744.1, read on the forward strand.
AGTTTCTCCAAGCAACCCAAGCTCTCTAAGTATATCTCTTGTCCTTAACATAGGTCTGATAAACTCCACCCACCCTCTTCACAAGGCTAAGTCCTATTTACTCTTCAGGCTTCAGGCTAAGTTGAAGGTGTCACTTCCTCTGGGATAAATTTTCCTGGCCTCCCTGCGTGTAGGTTACTCACCCCTTCTATGTGCTCCTATAGCACTCAGCACTGTACACATGAAGCAAATAGCAAAGTGGACTATAAACACATATATGTCCACACTCCCATCTGCCTGTGAATGCCAAGCCTGTTCACTGGAATTCCTCATCACCTAGCCCAGTGGACTGAATGAATAAGGTAATGAACACCAAACTGTGCAATAAACTGCTAAAGTAACACAATGCTTACAAAGAATTAGAAACCAATGACTCCTGGCTCAGAAGCACAATATTCTTTCCACTATACTTTATGGCACTTAATTTTACTTTCATCAACAATTCAATGTTGATGAGGTATAAAGCAGGTAACACCGAGTTTAAAAGGCTCTAGATATCATCTCATTTTATAATTAAAGTGATGCCCAGGAAGGTTATTACTTGCTAAAGAACAAAACCCTACAAAACAGCAATGCCAAGATTAGGCATTTTGATGGTCTCTAATTACATACTTTAATCTCAGAAATTAGATTTTTAAATTTTAAAGTTGAAAAACTTTAGTTTTTCATTTCTTCTAGGATAGCAAAGTTATCAAAAACAGAACAAATGAATCACCGATTCACTTAAAAGTTTCTACAGTTACCTAAAATGTTATAACAAACATAAGAATATTTAATTATAGTATAAGAGTAATAAAGATAATATTCAGTCATCATTATAATTATACTTTATAAACAACATATGATTATCAACCATGTTCAAGGCACTGTGGAACATATTCACAATACACAAAGAGATATAAAAAATAGGATTCCTGTTCCCAAGAAGCTCAAAATATGTTTTGGAAAACAAGACCCAACCATTACAGAATTAAATAGAAAAATGGGTGAAAGTAGTCACTTAAATTGTTAACACTTTCAAAGGAAAAGACTTTCCTCTAAAGAGTTTCAGGAATGCAAAGAGAAATTACAGTCTACTGCCTGAGGAATCAGCATAAACTCAAAATTTCTTAGCTTTATCAGCTAAAAGGGTTCTAAAACAATGAAACTCCAGTATCAAAAGCATACTTACTGCCCAGTTCTCGGTTTCTAAATACTCTTACCCAATAAAAGAAACCGGGACTCCCTGAAGAAATGGCTGACTCTAGGACAGCAGCACAAAAAGCAGAAGATGAGCCTGGACTATCTTACTGTCCCAAAAGTAAGAAACTGCTCCAAAAAGGAGAGGAACATAAAACAATCAATGAGTTAAGCTAAAGGAGCTCCCACTGACCAAATCTGAGTTCATCTGGAACATCAAAATGAATACCGACAGGTAATAAGAGTACAATCTACTTAGTAAAAAAGAATCTATGAATTTATATTGATATTAAATAAGCAAATCAGAACCAAAAGCTCTTCTTTACAATAGAAGGGAATGCCACCTAATAAAAGTAGAAGGAATAACAGTTAGAAAAACACCATTTTGGAACCACTGTGTAATAACTGATTCAGGCAAGAATCATCAACGAATGCTAAAACTATTATGTAAACGTTGTTGGGAGGACAGAATATTTACACAGTCTCAAAGTGTCTCCCTACAAATTACACAATAAAAACAAAGAGGACAATGATAACCTTTACACGGAGAAAACTGGCAGGCAAACCTTAAGTGATCACCAACAATGGGTCAAACTGACATCATATTGCCTCCTGATGTGATGCACTGAGGATATATCATCACTTATGTGGTATTCCTGCCAAAAATGCATAACCTGAATCTAACAACAAAGAAGCAATGTGACAAACCCAGATTAATAGACATCCTACAACAAAGGGCTGTACTGTTTAAAACTATTAATGTTAGTGGGTCAGGAATTTGAGTGTGGCTTAAAGAAAAAAAAAACTATTAACGCTAAGAAAAAGAAAAAAACGTTGAGGGGCCAGCCCTGTGGCCTAGCGTTTAAGTTCAGCACACTCCACTTTGGCAGCCCGGGTTCGGTAACTGGATGCAAACCTACACCACTCAGTGGCGGCAAACCACATACAAAATAGAGGAAGACTGTCACAGGTGTTAGCTCAGGGCGAATCTTCCTGAGCAGAGTAAAAAAAAGAAAAGAAAAAAAGGTTGAAAGACTGTTTCAGATTAAAGGAGATAAGAGATATGATAACCAAAATACAATGGATAGGGTCCGGCCCAGTGGTGTAGTGATTAAGTTCCCCCACCCTGCTTCAGCGGTGCGGGGTTCACAGGTTCGAATCCTGGGCGTGGACCCACACACCGCTCATCAAGCCATGCTGCAGCAGCATCCCACATACAAAATAGAGGAAGACTGGCACAGATGTTAGCTCAGAGCCAATCTTCCTCAGCAAAAAGGGGACGATTCACAACAGATGTTAGCTCAGGACCCATGTTCCTCACCAAAAAAAATAAATAAATAAAATACAATGGATAATATTGGATTAGAAAAAATCCTATTAAAGGACTTCAGCACCATTGAAGAGATATCAATATGAACTGTACATTAAGTTATGGTATCAATATTCAATTTCTTGAATCCATCATTCATTCTTACATGTGGTTATATAAGAATATGCCTGTGTTCTCAGGAGCTATCAGTTGAAACATTTAGGGGTAGAGGATCATGAGGTGTACAACCTACTCTCAAATGGCTCAATAATAAAAATAATTATAATAGGAACAGGAAGAAAAAGGAAAAGACGGAAAAAAAAGAGGAAGAAGGAAAGAAAAAAAACGAGATCTACAGAGTGGATCCCTGCTATTACTTTACAACATACGATATGCTCAATGACATTATATGTTTAATAAGTGGTTTCCTTGTTGGCAAAGTACATAGTACATTAATGCAGCATTTCCATCTATCCTTTGTATGCATCTGTGATGCTTTGCCTCAGATGATACGCCTCTGACTTTAAATAAATTTGCATCTTTGGTATACTCCAGAAGACGTAATCAAGGAGCTTCAAACTCTAAATAAAATAAAATAGCAATATCTGTTTCCAGACTTTGAGGCCACCGTGCAAACACAAAGAATGATAAAGCAAATGTGCCAAATGTTAACAACTGGTGATCTAGGTGACGGGTATATGGGAGTTCATTGTACTATTCTTGTAACTTCTAAGTTTTCTCCAAAACAGAAAGTTAAAAAAAAAAAAGACTTCTGCCAATACTAAAACTTTACTTTGGGGAAACTGAGCCATTTCTGAAAAACAAAATCTTAACTCTCAGATTCTTCTCTCCCTTTCCCTTCATAATCCATGTCGAATTAAGTTTAACACCATTAAGAAAAAGATTTTCAGTGTCAAAATAAACATTCTGCTAAAGTAGTCCCCAACTTGCAAATGGGATATGTTCCAAAATGGGATATACCCATTTGTAAGTCAGCTGTTTAGAAGGTGGAATGATTATTCACTATTATAAATAGTGGCTGGTTCCTTAATGTTGGCCACAAAAGCTCTTTGATAAATCTTCATTAGCAAGTGAATTAGTATTCAATTGAATGCAAACTTCATTGCAGTTGAATTAGTACTGTATTTCATGCATACTGTGTTAAATTGCATAGAGTGCCCTCCTGTTAGCCTTTCTGAAATAACATGAAATTAGCTGGATAAGCTGAAGTAAGGGAATGGAGGAGACGTTGGTTAGTAAGGAGCAACGAGTAACTAACTACAATTTCTAACACTGTTTTTACAAGGATTTGCATTTCAAACTGGAAATATAGCCCTCAGACAAGATGTCTACTCGAAGCCCAGTTACAAGGCTAAATGGAATCTCAGGAAATGCCACTTGTGCTCAATAGCTCTGGGATTCCTATCCTGACCCAGAATGCTGATGACAGTATGTCAATACGTACAGAAAACAGAAAATGCATAAGGTAGTATTTTATAGTCTGGAAAGTATCTTTATAATTTTTAAAGTCTGATTTGGGAAAACTGGTTTGTGGTTGGTCATTTTAGTTGCTTAGGACAACTTCCACTCAATTCAACATTTACTGAGCATTCACTATGCACCATGATAGACTGGTGGGTACTGAGCATACAAAAAGCAAAACAGTCTTTGATGTAGGAACTCAGCCTAGCAGAAGAGAATGACATCAATTACAATACTCTCAATATTCTAAAATGGGACTTTCTCTATAAATAGTGTGTATATCAAGAAGAAGTGGGAAAATCTTTGTCTAGAGACATTAAAACTGATATCAGATGACATATGAGCTACAACTTAAACAATAGTTCAACAGGTATATGAGCAAAGGAGCATTCCAATCCCAGGTAAAAACATGAACAAAGACACAGAAGCATTCACTCAAACATTTACTATCTTCCAAGTGCCAGGCAGTGTGCTATTGCCTAGAGATACAGCTATCAACAAGACAGACAAGGCCTCTGCCTTCATGGAGTTTACATTCAGGTAATGGAGAAAGACCATAAATAAGCAATAACTAAACAAACAAGATATGTACCAATTATAAGTGTCTCGAAGGAAATAAACAAGATGTGTGAGAGAGTACCTACTGGAGTGCAACATTAAACAGAATGGTCTGAGTGAGGAAGTGAGATTTGGGCCAAGTTTCAAAAGGTTTGGCCATGCCAGCCTTATGAAGAGCATCTCAAGCAGGCAGTTCTAAAAATGCAAAAGACCCTAAAATAGGAAAGGACTTAGAGAGTTGAAAGAACACTGAGAGGCCTGTGTGGCTGCCATCCAATGAACGAGGGAAGAACAATGAGGAGGAGAAAGAACATTCAGGGCCCTTCGGGCCATGGAAAGGAGTACAGGCTTGATTTCGAGAGGAACAGAAAGCCATTAGAAGATTTTTAAGCAGAGAAATGACATGATTTAGGCTCTTAAAATGATCCCTAGGGCTGTTGTGTGAAGAAAGAACTTGTGAGAAGTAAGGAAAGAAACAAGAAGCCCAATTAGGAGGCTACTGCAGTAATTCATGCAAGAGATAATGATGCTCTGAAATAAAGAAGTGGCAGTGAAGACCAAGAGTGGTGGATTGGCTCAAGATAAATTCCAAATGTACAACAGAAGGGGCGATGGACTGGATCTGAGAGAAAAGAAAAGACTCCAGAATGATACTTTAAGTTTTTGACTTGAGTACTGCCATTTACTTAGATGGGGAAGGCCAGCAGAGACAACAGGGTGTGGAAGTAGGAGGGAAGAAGATTGGCGGAGAGGAATAAATAGTTATATTTTAGTTATATGGCTAATATTATATTTGAGATTCCAACTAGATTTTCAAGTGGATATCAAGCTCAGGAAAATTCTGGGCTAGAAAAAAAAAGTGAGAGACATCATGAAAATACTTGGCCTTTTCAGGGAAGAGCAAACAGCTGGCCTTAACTGGGTCATAGAAACTGAATTGTAGTGGCTGACAATAAGCCTGGAAAGATAGTATAGAACCATATTATTAAGTGAACCACGACTAACAATGGCAATAGCAGTAGTATGAATGATAGTAATAATAGGGGAAAAAATTTATTGCATTTTAGGTACCAAGCACTGTGGTAAAGGCTTTATAATACACATCTCATTCAATCCTCTCAACAACTCTATAATATTATAATTACTATTTTATACACTGAGTCTCAAGAAGATTAAGAACTTGCCAAAGAACACAAAGTGCTAGAGTGGGTATGCAAACTTAGGTGGTCTGATTTTAGAGGCCAATATCTTACCCCTTAAATTACTGTCTCTCTACTGATTTTACATGCCTTCATAGTTTTTCTTAAAAGAAGGATGACATTTAGATCTGAATTTTAGAAATATAATCCAAGTCTCTATGTATGATACAGATTGCTAGGGGTGGGGATAAGAGGTGAGACAGGCAAACACAGTATTAGCCAATGCAAGAGCACCTTGTTTTAATAAGCCAAAAGTTACAAGTTATCTTACCAGGTTAAAGGAAGAGTATTCCTTTGTTCCAAGGGTCACAAATCGTACCTTAAACTAATCTAAGTCAACCTGCATGTGTATGCTACTGGTAACAAGAATAACCTGGTAAAAAGGTCCAGCTCATGCAGTACAAATTTACCACCCATTCCCAAAATATTTCTCAAAACATATAACTTTATTGATGGTTGAATTTTTTTTAAGTTCACAGATTAAAGTTTATATTTTTGTACAAGGAAGAAAATAAAATTAGTACTGATTCAAGACAACCATAAAAATATGTGCCTTGGTATTTTTCAGAAATATTTATCAGAAGTCTGATCGACCAGTGTCTGTTTTTCACCCACGGTAACAATTCTCCGGCTTTCAGCTATTAAACTAACGAAGAAGTGAATTACCTGCTGTCATACACCAATGTTCAAATATTTGGTATACCACCTCACAAACCAGCTGATTTTTTTAACTCATATGCTTATGATTTCATCTCAAGTGACTACTAAGACAATTCTATATTAAAGAAAATAGTAAGTTCAGTAAATATCAATTAAATTCAGTAAATACAAATAATAATTATTAAAATCAGTAAATAACAAAGAGCTATATAAAAAATAGTATTTATTAAATAAGTGCCAACACACATCCCATGCTATGCATGAGACTTATTAATTAACAAATGGGTTTATATCCAAGTATAATAAACTGGACACAGGGTCCATTTATTATAGAGTACACAAATAAAGCATACACAGATAAAATCATTTAGTTCCACAGAGCAGGTAAAATGAAGTATAAAAAAATTATAGATCACCTACTAAAGAAAAGCTATTTTTAAAATATACCTATCACAGATAGGTTATAAAAATATTTTTCTAATTTCAAGTTTTAAACACCATATCTTAAAGACAACTCCTACAGATAATTCCTAAAAGATATACTTCACTGAAGAGTAGGAAAAATACTTTTATTTAATTTTAATTTTTTTTTTTAATATTTGGGGAGATTATGGAGGTTAGAACCAAACAATGATGGCAGATCAAAAACCTAATGTAGAACAGCCAACTAAACATTTTTGTACAATCTGACAACGAATTTAAGACACTGGGATATTTTATCCCAAACACATATATGAGCATTCTCCTGTTTTTATACGTTATATGAAGTCCCTCTGATCACACACACTAAAAGTACAGGTACCGGGCAGAGTACCTATATAATCTTCACAGGAAGGAAAAGGATGTACTGAGGAAGGGATGAAGGGAAATCAGGCAATACGCATTTCTGTACATTAAGCTTCAGGCAGTGTGCTAGGAACTTTCACACCCATTATTTCATTTAATTCTAACATTCCACAGGGCAGGTAGTGTAATTCCTTTCCATTTTACAGAGGATGTCTCATAACTTTGTCAGTGGTGGAGCTGGGATCTGAACCAAGATTCGACGATAAAGTGAAGCAGCCTTCCTTTATGAGGACTTGCAAATCAGCACTACTTAGTAAAGTGTTCTTTTGCAGGAGGTTATCTCACTGGAAGATTGATTTGATTTTCCATATTTACACTTCCCTTTTACTTAAAATTCAGAGGGCACTCACTCACTAAAAACGTCCACAAATTTTCTTTCTAATCTAGAAAAAAGCAATATTGATCATTTTCAATCCACAAAGCAGTATTTTCATTGCCCCATCACTGATAAAAGAAAATTTCAGCTTGACTTTGTCACATTCACATGCACCTTGAGTATATCCTCCAAAACAAAAAATGGGGATATGGTGTGATTACAAGACAGAGTATATGAAATTACAAATGCCCACAGAAAATCGAGGACCATCATCGTTGCATGTTACAGTAAATTCCTCTTGCTAGACTAAAAGCAGCAAAGGCAGAAAAAAAGGTGGCTTTCCAAAACCTGACTGACACACTTGCTACTTCCCAATAACAAATTTGCTTACGGATTCCTCCTCCTAAATCAGAACACAAATCTACTAAAAAGATTTAATTGAGGTATTTCAAACTTCAAAATCATGTTCTAATAAACATTTCCATAATTACTTAACCACCCTCAGAATACACTTCGATATTTCTCTCTTGGTAACCAAACAATTAATGTGTGATGTTGCTATTGCTTGAATATTAATAAAATTAATATTAACTTGTACTGCATTCTAAATGGAAAAGCTATAATGCAATTGCTTTGGGAAAAAAATCACCACTTGAAATAACTTTTTTAAAAAATTATTTCCAATTGCATTTACAAAAATGAATCTTTGTCACACCTACTCATTAAGGAAACATAAAAACTCTAAGAATATGGAAGGAGATTATTCTCAAACCATAATTCAACATGGTGACATTACAATTATTATTTCTGAGCCCCAAAGAGCTATCTTTCTCCCACTGAACACCCCCTATCACACATTCACTCACTCCTCTCAACAATTTAGAAACAAACTTTTGCAGGGAAGTAATTTAAAGAGTTAAATACAACTTCATCATCTTTGTTCCAATATAAATAAAACCATAGTTTTATAATAACAATAGTGTGAATTAAATGAAATAAGCAAATAATTGTGTTTAGAGAGATCCCTGTTACTTCAAAATCGTTGACTGCTTTAGTAAATAAGTTTCTTTTGGAAGCTTTAGTAAATAAGTTTCTTTTGGAAGCACTCTTCTAACAGAATTGTTAATCTCAACACTGAGTCTACAAAGTATTTAAAGCATTAGTTTTAGCTCTTTAGAATATTTTCATTATGTAACATCACAACTTTTTAAAGCAATGCTGAGAATTAAAAGTGATTCCAGAATCAATTTATGCATCATTATACAAAACAAACTAATCTTAATATTTTTATAACACGTGTTCATTACGTTTGATATAAAGTCTAACTAAAACTGGCATCTGCTTTCGTGAAAACACTTCTGACTTTTTTCCTAAACAAAAGTTGCCGTTCACAGGAAAAGAACTGAGTAAAGACTGAGCACTCCAAAAATATAACATCCCCAAAAATGTACCTATGAAAGCCCTAACAACACAATATACTTATTTTATCCTCACTTCCTAAATTCGTGTTATTAAAATAAATACCATTTTTGTGTTTTCAAAAAAAATTTTAAAGCTATTTTGTTTACCTTTTCCACAGACTGTTCAAGTACTGCCAAGGTAACAGATTTTAAAACTGACAACTGGAGTACTTGGCAGTTGCCAAAACAACACAGCTGGATTCTTAAAGGGAAAGTACTCTCGTGTAATGTACACCTAATTATAGCTTTAAAGAATCTTCTCTTCATATAGCGATAGATACAAGACACAAGGGAAATCCGCTGTGCTAAAAAAAACTTGAAAAATTTTAGACAATATTTGTTTAAAAATACACATACTACTGATAACTTATCACAGCAGGCCTTTCTAATTGCACATTTACTGGAATCCCAATCTCGTAAACTAAAATGCAGGTTAACACTATGCTGCTATTCTTCAATCTACACACACGGTTCCCTTCCGGTCCATGACAGGAGGCTCGCTTCACATCTCAGGAATCACACTTCAGGTCTGAGGAACATTTTTAAAGTCACACTTTCACGGAGAAAAATTTTTTTTGTTTTTCTAATTCAGAAATGCTCACCTTTTCTAAACTTGTTTGCACCATCTCACCTACTAATGTAATCCTCACTGTTCAAAGGCAGACGACACCCAACTAAGGCGAAGTTTCTATCACACAAAACCCTCCCTGCGAGCCGCGATCTACTTTCAAGTCCGGGGGCAGCGAGTGGTTCCCCGCGCAGCCCCTCCTTCCCGCGCTGTCTCCTCGCACGGCCCGCAGGTGCCCCCTGCCCTGCCACCTCCCTGGCCCGCCCCAAATACTGCCCCGGACACCGACACCTACACACACACACCGAGAGTTCGGGCCGAAACGTTCCGCCCCGTTAGACCAACCTTCTCCCAAAGCAGACATGGGGGAAGTTCTTCAAGTCCAACAACAGCGCAGAATGCCCCCCGCACCAGGGGTCAATCCCTCTGGGGAGACCCCAGCCTCGGAAGGCAAGATGGGGGGAAGAGCCCTCGGGCGTTCCTCTCCGGAGAGGCTCCAGGCCCCCAGGGAACTCCTTCAACTTTCAAGGAGGCGACGTCCACCACTGTCCCCCAGCCCCAAACGCAGTGGCGCACGGGGAGGCTCCTCGCGTCGAGTCCGCGCGGCCGAGCCTCTCCCGCCGGCCCGCGGCGCCCCGTCAGACCCGGGCCCGCCCTCGGGGCACCCCACCCCCACCTCTGCGGGCGCCGCGCCCCTCCGCGCCAACCCCGATGCGACCACCCCTCGCCGCCGCCCTCCCGCACCTCACCCGCCCCGCCGCCGCGCGCCCACGACCCCGGCCCCCTGCCAGCCGGACGCCGCCCTGTCCTGGTGTCCCCGGAGCCCCGCGGGCGCCCCTCCTCGGCCGCGCCGACCCCCGCCCCAGCGCCCCCCAGCCCTTACCCGGCCCCCTCGCCGCGACACCGCCCCCTCTAGCACCGCCGGCCCCGCAAACGGGGCGCCGCCGCCCGCGGCCCTCACCGTGTCTCCGGCGCAGCTGGCGGGCGCTCGCTCACACGCTGCAGCCCGGGCCCGCCACCAGCGCTCAGCGCCGCCCGGAGCCGCCTCCTTCAGCCCGGGACTCGCCGGGACATCCGCGCATGGATCCCCACACCGGGGCTATTTTTAGGAGACAGACCCCGGCCAGACCGGAACTCGTTCCTGCCGCCGCGCGTGCGCACTATGCCGACGGCGCTCAGTGTCCCTCCGCCATCCTCGCCTTTCCCTCCTGTCTTCTCGGCTTCCTCTCTCTCTTCTCCCATAAGGTTTCTGTTCACAGCTGATTTATCCTTTCCGTGGGCCCTAGAGTACTTGGAGTGGGAAATACAAGGGTGCGGGCAAAGAGTGTCACACAGTTTGGAGGGAGCGCTACTCCACAAGGACGTGAGGGGCGGACTATGTTTTTCCGGGTGGGTGAGGAGACGGATCACCCGGCACAGGAAGGAGATGACGGCGGTTTGGCGCCGTGGTTACGGGCTGGAGCTCGCTTCCCTCTGAAGGACCGTGTTCTCCTGGAAGGGATACTGGTCACTTGATGAGGGCCCGGGCGCCTCCCAGGGCGGGGCGGCCCGGCGGCGTCGCGCCCTGCCGCCCCCGCCTCCCCCGCCACTGCCTCCCGGACCGGCCCGCGGGGGGCAGGGGCCGGGAGCTGCTCTAGTGACGCGGCGCGTGGCAAATCGCCGCGCGTGGCCGCCGTCTCCAGCCAACCCGGGGCGCCGGGGGGGCGGGGCTCCGGGCGCGAGCCCGGCAGTCGCCCGGACTCCGGTGCCGATCACCGTACTTCTGGACGGCGCAGACACCCCCTGCTGGGCTCCTGGGGCCGCGGCCAGACCCCCGCCGTCGGGGCACACTTGGCCTCCCCGGACCTCGGCTCGGCACGCCCGCGCCCACGCCCTCATTGTGGTCAGGGCCGCACCTGTGCTCGCGTCTGGGCGGCCGCCTGCTCACCCTCCCTGAGCAAGCACAATGGGACCCTGGCGCCCGGCGCGCCGCGGCGGCTCGGACCCGGGCCGGAGAGAGTAGGACTTGAAGGAGCCTGGAAGGCAAACGACCTCTTTCAGGCCGGCTAGCCAATCTGCCCACGTCCCAGGAGAGACGCCACCTCCTAATCTTTACTATGAGTGATAGCTAATTACTAATAGGCATAGCTAGTATGCCCTGAGCGCTAAACTACGTGCTGAACATTTTGCATTTGATAGCTCATGTCTTCCTTACAACATCTCCGTGAAGAAGATTCAGTTTCTGTTCCCATTTTACAGACGAAGAAAGGGAAGATGAGCACTAAAGTGGCCTTTTGAGGTCACAGAGCTTAAGAGGAAGGCACTGAGGACTTGAACTCCTAACCACTCTGCATGCTGCCTTTTCTGAGAGAGGTGCAAAGGAGATGTGCTTTGGACAGCCGTTCAGTTTTGTGGGGTTATTGGTTTTGTTGAGGGAAGTGAGCCATTGTTGGTCCTTGCCTCCTGAAGGCTGCTCACCTCTGGAGAGTTTCTAGGGCCACACTGCCTACATCTGCACCCAGAGGTGCCTCTGCAATGGACACAAAGCCAAATGGTTATTTTCATTTGAAGATGAGAAATTCAGTCCCACAGCACTTCGAAACAAAGTGATTGGGGTGGGTGAGCAGATGCGCAGAGGCTGTGGGCAGAAGAACTGGGAAGTTACAAAGGAAGCTGGAGGCTCACAGGCTTCCTCCCTCAAGGAGGAGGCAATGTGCTGGGGAGAACCCAGCACAAAAGAGGCACATAAACACCAGCCACTGGAAAATAAACCTGGAGTCCTGCTCAGAGCCCCATATCAGTGTTCAGAGGAGCCAGCACCAGAGACTGCAGGGAGATCTTTAAAACATTAAAATTTGGTGTAAATCAGTAAATCATGTGGAAATGCATGCTTTTTAACCTGCCAGAAGCTGCAAAGCCAATTGGATTTGGCTTCTCTGTTTCAGGAACATAGAAGAGTTGGACATTTTTCCTTCAAAGCCTAGGGTCTGAGGTGGGGGCACAGTGAGCAATGGCTCCCTCATTCCCACAACCCTTTCACCCTGAAAGGAGAAAAAGAGCGAAGAGAACAGACTGTTCCAAAAGAGGTTTCCATCCTCTCTTTGCTCCAACCCATCTCCCACCCTTCCAGAAGCTGACCCTCCTGGGGCACAGAAGACTCAGCTCAGACTGCCCACCCCTACCCATTCAAATACTATTGGTCACTCCAGAAAGCCAAGCAGAGAACTTGGCCATAAGTCCAGCCAAAGCAGAAATGAAAAGACTCTTAGCATCAGCTAAGAGAACACCTCTCTCCCCACCAGTCCCTGCATTCAAAGCCCTTGTTTAAGAGTTTCAGGGAATGGTAAGAAGGAAGGAAGGAAAGAAGGGAAAGAGGAGAGAAGGAAGGAAGAAAGAAAAAGTTTAAGAATTCTAGAGCACAGCTATTGTAAAATACATTAGCAAAGGATAATGACTGTCATTTGTAATTAAAGTAACCAATTTTAGGAAATTATCACAGTTCTATTCAGGTCTCAAAAACATGTACCTGAAGTCCAGTGTCTCCATCAACTTCCAGCACTCAGCTTGGTGTAGACCATGTGCAGAGCACTTACATGTGCCATTGGCTTGGAGGGAGCTTCTGAGGAGCAGCATCTGTCAGTCTTCCAACTCTTTCTGGCCTCCTTAAAGCACTCAGCTGTCCAGTTCTATCTGAACTGAAGGGGCTCAGCATTGTACTAGGCACTGCCATATAGAGGTGAGAAAGAACAGCCTTCCTTCAAAAGGGCTGGCAGGCCATGAGGGGAGAAACACCTTAAAACACAAGCCAGCCTGATGACCACCAAGAGAGGGGTTTTCTAGGGCAGTAGAAGAGCACAGATGATGAGTATCTAAGAAGGAAAGAGAATCAAAGAAGGCTCCTTAGACAGTACCACAGTGAATCTAGGAAAACTTCCAAGAAGGATGAAAAAGGGACCCTCTCATTATGTCTTGATCTGAAGAAGAAAGCCAGAGCTCCCTGGGAGGCAGGGATTCCTGACTACCTGGCCAGCCTCACCCTCGCCTCTTCCTGCCAGAAACCTCACCACCATCATTCATAAATCTGAGAAGTTTCTCTACACACACCAGGTTATTTCCTTCTGTCTGCAGGGTAAACCCCTTTATATCCATCAAGTCTCCACTTAGACATCATTTTCTCTGAAAGCCCTTCTCTAACATAGTAACTTAGTTGAGGTATAAGTATTTCTTTATGTATATATGTCTCCTCACCTTTAGAGTGAGCTGCTTGAAGACAAGAACTGTGATTTACCCCTTAATTGATCCGCAGTATCTAGCACAGTGCCTGGCATGTAGCAGACACTCAAATAAATGTTCGTTAAATATTTATGAGCAGCCTTTAGGCACAGGGACTACTGTGTGCAAGAGGCAGAGGGACTACTGTGTGCAAGGACCCCTTGAATGTGGCTCAAGGGAGAAACCACAGCTACTGTAGTGTGCCTGGAGTCTGGGTCAAGTGCTGGGAAGTGGGAGAAGAGCCTGGAAGAGTGGTTGGGAGTGAGATCCTTAGCACATCAAGCCAGGCCATTGGATTTTTTTCTGAAAGCAATGGGAAGCCATGGACAGATTTTAAGCAGGTGAATAGCTTGATCTCTTTGGCGTTTTAGAAGGGTCACTTAGGGCCATAGTTGGGGGTAGGTGGGAGGGAGTAAGACTGGAGGCAGGACAACCAGTTAGGAGGCACTGATGATTTAGCCGCTGCTGTCAAAGCCCTCCTGTCCTCCCCTCCCCAGAGATCTCTGCAGACTGTCCCCTCACAAGGGGATGGCTTCCTGTGTGTCTCTGTTAAGGGCATGCTCTGGCCTCAGGAGAGGGCTCGAGTTGGTAGATAAATACCCCCAGCTTCCTCATGCCTCAGGAAGACAGTTCTGAGGCATGTTCCTTGAAGTGTCTCGGTGTGTGTGTGTGTGGGGGTGTCCCAGTGGATTGGGCCCCAGTTGTCCTCAGTGGTGATGCACTCATTTGCACACTTTTTATTGTCTCTCCTCACTTCCCTGCTCCCTCAGAGCTCTTCGTAGGATCACCTCCCAAATAAACTACCTGCACCAAAATCCTTGTTTTGGAGTCTGCTTTTCAGGGGACCCATTTAATAGAGATGGTAACTGAAATAAGGAAGAAAGAGGACCTGAATGAAGACAGTTGCTGTATGATGAAGAGCAAAAACTTAGAGCTTAGTTAGAAGGTAGAATTGACCTGCTTGCTGACCATTGAATCTGGAGTAAGGGAAGGTAGAGGAATCTCAGCTGCCCCCCAGGTTTCTGGTTTGGGGTCCTGGGTGGATAACAGCAGCATCCTTTAAGTGGGGAACACTGGAGGAAGATGAGATTGAGGGGGTTTGACGAGGGGAGTGTGATGATTCCATTCTGCTTGTGTTGAATTTGAGAGGCCTGTGGAACAAAATATACTTGGCTTCATGGGGTTGGAGAAAGATACAACTAGATGAGACTGGGCAATGTAGGAAGGGCTTCCTGGAGGAAGAGAAATCTAAGAAAAATTTGGAAGTTGAGGTATATGGGCTGGAGCAAAAGGGAAACAACTTATGGAGCAGAAGAATGACAATGAAAGGGATGGACAGTAAAAAAAAAAAGTGGATTCATAGAGAAAAAAAGTAAGTTTATCTGAACCAGGGAAAATAAAAAGAGCCTCAAAACACTTTTAATTTGTGAGCTGCTTGAAGATGGGGGCCATGCCATGTTCAATCTTGTGTCCCCAGCACTTAACACAAAGTTGACATTTATTAAATACGATGTGAACCAAGCAACGTGTCTCAATAAATATTTTTCATGATGTCTCAATCTTGTACAAGTATAAATAATTAAAAATTAAAGGTTTTAAATGTGTTTCCCAAAATTAGCAAATTCTCCAAATTTGACTTTGTGTAAGGACTTGTGTCTTGTTGAGAAATGTTACATATAAGAGAAACTACATCTTACTTGTAAAGTTACTTACTTTACTTATAAATCTTACTTGTAAATCTGACGTAAGATCTAATGACTTGTAAATATTTCATAAAATCAAAATTCCACATTTTAAATTAAAGCTAAAGATAAAATCATAATCCACTTTGTACTATACAATGCAAGTTCTTTAGAGTTAAAATCATTAATGTGTGTGTGCAAAGAAAGAAACCCTCTGTGCATTCCTTTTCTATAGCAAGTTCCATGATAAACACCCAGATCTAAATGCAATTTTCCAATAAAAGGAACCAGGGCTCCTTGGAGAAATGGCTGATTCCAGGACTGGGGACGGGGGGAAAAAAAAACTAGATAAACCTATGGTGCCAGAAAACAGGGGAGTGCTTAAAAAACGATGAAAGCATGCCAAAGGGACACAGGAGCCAACCTGAAAGAGCTACCAGTGGCCAAAGCTGGAACAATTTGAGCAACAAAGTAAATAATGCTAGTATTGGATTATAACCTACACGATGAAATAAATATCCGTGAGTCCATACTGATATAAAAAATAATTGAACGAATAAGTAAATGGAAGAGAAATCGCAGATCTTGCTTACAGGAAAATTCCCAGTAAAAAATGTAGGAGGAATGAGAGCAATACAAAAACTACCATTAGGCAAATACCACAGTTAATAACTGTTGCAGACAAGAACTAACAATGGATGCAAAAATTAGTGGGTAAAACAGTGATGAGAAACAGAATATTTACATTGTCTCAAAGTAGTTCCCTACAAGATATTTATTATTTACAAAGAGAAAAATAGTAACTTTGTGATAGAGAAACCCAGCAGACACCACCTTAACCTTAAGTGAACAAGGCTAGCATCACTGGTTACAAAGTGTGTTGACATCATGTACTTGTGATATGATGCAATGAGAAGGGTGCATCCCTTCTTTGGTATTCCTTCCAAAAATGTATAATCTAAATATAATCATGAGAGAACAGCAGACAAGTACAAATTGAGGGACATTCTACAAAGTAACTGACCAGTACTCATTAAAAGTGTCCAGATCAGGAAAGACAAGGAAAGACTGAGCAACTGTCACAGATTAGAGGAGACAAGGAGACCTGACGGCAAATTGCAAAATAGGCTCTTCGATTGGATCTGATACAGAAAAGAGACATTAGTGAGAAAACTGGTGAAATTCAAATAATGTCTGTAGTTTAGTTAATAGTGTTATATCACTGTTAATTTCCATAAGATAACATTCAAGGAAGCTGGGTGAATTCTCTGTAATATGTTTACAACTTTTGGTAGGTCAAAAATTATTTCAAGATGAAAAAATTTTTAGTGATAAAATATTTTAGTATTCTATAATTGACTCAACTCCCCTATAATAACCCTCATGTGGAATTAATATAACTAGTATAAAGCATTTTTACAATACCTTACAATAGATAGTAAGTTCAACTTCACAATGGACAATATTAAAACTATTAGTAAAACGTTTATAAGTATGAATGTTTTGATATGGCCAGTGTTCTGAATTGAGGGGAAAAAACACAGCACATAACAAAATGTTTCCAGTTACTACACAAAGCAATAGGGTCCATGTCTGCCATGTGGCTATTTCTAAGCATCAGAAAGTAGCACACACAGGTATAACTTCTAACATTGCCTGTTACATCTTCTTCAGGCATTAAAAATGTTTTCACTTTTCTTATTTGAATATCACATGGGCTTTTATTCTTGAATGCCTGATGATGAAAAGGATGAATTCACACTCTCAAAGAAGGGGATAAAAGACCTTCTCTTTGCTCAATTTATATTCTTACATGTGAAAGCCTACATAAAGATTAAATAAACTTTAAAAATATAAGAAATTTAATCTTTGACAGCTGGATGTTTTATACAATCAAACTTCAAATAAGTCTTTCAATTTCTATTATATGTTGTCATTTTGTTATATTGTATTTTTTCTTCTGCACGGTTTATTCAGACTTTGTGATTCTCTCCACAACCAACAATACATTCACATGTCAATTATAGTAATTAAAAATCTTGAGTTTATTTTCTTTTCACTTTTTGTATTCCATCCAAAGCGGGGCTGCATTTCACACATCCCCCCAATATCCCACCCACATCTACCCCTTGCATATGAGATCATGCTCTCTCACTACTGTGCTCTTTGCCTGTGAATTTTTGTCGTAGGTATTTCTTCTAAAGGTTGGAACTGGCCTAGTTCTCCCTCAATAATTTCTTTCAAAATGCATCCTAGGCATTACCAAGCTCTGCCTTGACTATTAGGATGTCCATTTAGATCCATCCTGGGCCTGTATCTCCCTCAAGATCTCGTAAAGAGAAAAGTCGGTTCTCTCTGTGATGGTCACATTGTACAAACCATTCCCAAATTGTAACTTACAATCTAGCAAGGATTTTTATCTGTTGGAATTTTAGAATGTTGAAATTTGAGACAAATCTGGGAGTCACTAGAAAAGTAAGACCACAAATTTTGGAGTCAGACATTTAAATCACACCGCTACCATTTCCCAGGTGTATAACTTTGGCCAAGTTTCTCAACCTCTCCAAACCTCATTTTCTCTACATAGAAGATGATAGTAATCCTTACTCAAGGTTATTTTGAGGATTGAGTAAGCTACATAAAGCACCTGCATAATCTACATGTACCTACATTAGTAGAAGCTAGATGTGTGCTTGTTCATTGATTCATTCTGCAAACTTCAACTGAGCCCTTACTGTGTGCCAGGCACTGTTCTAAGCACTGGGACTACAGAGAAGATCCATGTTCTCATGAATTTTGTAGTCATGTGGACAGACCATAAAAAATATATAAAAAAGAAAATGTCAGATGGCGAAAAGGGCTGTGATGAAAATAACACAAGATCAGGAGATAGAATAACTGAGTGAGCGGATACCTTAGTTAGAGTTTCAGGGAAGCCTTCTCTGAGGTAGTGACATTAAGCTGGATGACAAAAGGAGCTGGACAGTGAGGACCTGGGGAAGAGTGTCTCAGGCAGAGGGAAGGACAAAGTCCCCAAGATGAGACTCAGCTTATTTTGTTCAAAGAACAGAAAGAAGGCAAGTATGGCTGAAGCAAGGTTAGGGGTCCCTGGTGGTTTTTAAGCCATTGGAGGGTTGTTGTTACATTGTGTTACCTATGTGGGATAACAATGAAAAAACAGCAGATTAAATTGCCAGCGTGTTAGTACAAAATTGCTCCCTTTCTGCTCAAAAGGGGCAAGTGAGGCAATCATCTGTCAGTCTATTAGTCAGTAGTTTTTTAGCTGCAAGTGACAGGAACCCAAGTCAAACCAACTTAAGCCAAAAATTAAAAGAGGGAGAATTGATTGACTTGTTTGACTGAAAGATTCAAGAGTGTTTCCAATTCCAGCATTGCTGGATTGGAAGCTAAAATGACGTCCTCCATTCTCTCTCTTTCTCATTTACCCTGTTCTGTGTCTCAAAATTCTTATGTTGAAACATAATCCCCAACATGATAGTATTAGGAAATGGGGCCTTTGGGAGATGATTAGGTAATGAGGGTGGGGCCCTCATGAATGGGATTAGTGCCCTTATAAAGTAGACCTAGAGAGCTCCCTTGCCCCTTCAGCCATGTGAGGACACAGGGAAAAGACGGTCATCTATGAACCAGGAAGCGGCTTTCACCAGACACTGAACCTGCTAGTGCCTTGACCTTGGACTTCCCAGTTTCCAGAATTGTGAGAAATAAATTTTCTTGTTTATAAGCCACCCAGTCTGTGATATTTTGTTGTAGCAGCCTGAACAAACTAACAAACGAATGAACCAAGACAAAGAGAAAGAGCTTTCTTAACATATTTATTAGCAAAGTCCCAAAGTTGAGCCTGATCTGGGTCACATGTCTCTCTCTGAACCAATCACTGTGGACAGGGTAATGGAATGCTCTGATTGGTCACTTTTGGGTCACTAGCCCACCCCCAGAGTCCTGGGAAGGGAATCGAACTCACCAAAACTTCAGGAACTCATGGACTGAGAGTGGGGGATGTAGTTCCCCACAAATTAGGATGCTATTATCAAAAGAAGGGGGCCTGGGTGCCAGACAGAAAAAAGAAAATAGACGTCAGAACAGTTGAGCAGCGAGTGTTGATTGTGTGGTTGTAGTTAGACTGTGAGTGGCAGAAATTTAGTCCCTACTCTCAAAGCTAACCCTGGGCTCCTGATGGAAAAGCAACACAGAAGGAAAGTTATCAGTAAGAAATCTAACAGACTGTATTGTGAGGTCTGACATTCCGTGTGCTGCTTTGACATCTTTGACCCTCACAGAGTCCCAGAGTCCTAACCATGAGCTCCCTGTTTTCACCATACATGCATGCCCTTACCCAGCTAGTTCCCCCATCAGCCAGACCAGCCACACCCCACCTGGTCCTAAACCTAATAGGTTTCATGTCCCTGCCAGTGTCTCACCCTGCTGTTCCTGCAAAGCCTTTCTCCCACAGCTCTTGCTGGTTCACTCTGCTCCAGAGTGCAACCCCCATGTGGCCTTGCGTGGCGTTTAGTGTCCTCCTCTCCCAGGCTGTAAGCAGATGTGACTAATAAGCTGCTGCCAGTCTCGTCCATCTACTATCAGGTGCTGTGTGTTCAGCCATCTCCGATTATTTAGGGCGAGGTCCCTCCTGCACCAACGAGGTGAATAGGAGGAGATCAGAACACAGACTTCGATCACTTTTCTAAGAGTAGCCAGAGCTGTTTGCATTGTTCAGTTAGTTTGAGCCTTAACTGGACTCTGACAAACCCCGAGAGCTCCTGCTGATGGGTCCTGGGGACCTCTAGGCATGCTGGCAAATCTTCTCCCACCCCTGGCTCCCAGTTTCTCTTCTCAGATGATCTTCTTGAACATGAGATCTGGCCAGCAGGCGTGGCGTCTTACTCATTAGTGCCCTCGCCAGAGTCTAGCTGAGGACCTGACACATAGTAGGCTTCCGATAAATGTTCCCTGAGTGAAAGAATGGATCTTTGTCTGCAATCAGGCAAAAGCAAAGTGTGGAACATTCTGGTCTGATGCAACTACTTGAAAACTTAGTTTAAGTTAAAGCCAAAGTGACCAACCCAGAAAATCTGAGAATGGAAAATCTATTTTATCCTGGGCTGTGCAGAGGAAAGAAACACTGGAAGGTCAGAAGCCATGGTTTTCAACGTTCACATTAGTGAAGTATCAAAATGGCCTTTTTTTTTTAATGAGGCTTCATTTTTATGCTTACATTTTCAATGAGGTCCCTGTTTTTGTCAGAAATTTCAACCTCTGCTGGGTAATTGCACAACCCCTGGCTTCACTTGGCCTGCATAGCCTTGGCACGAATGACTTTTTTTTTTGGTACATGCTGTAGGCAAGATTTTTATGAGGCTTGATTCTTGTCTTGACTTTATTTGATCATGTATATCTGTAATTCAGCACGTAGATTAAAGCAGACAGCACCTCTCAGCACTAGGATGGTGAACACCACAGAAAATGATAACAAAGTATTTATCATATACATATTTACAGGAATGCATAAAGCCTTTCCAGAAATCATGCTTCAGCATGTTGCGTGAATTAAACACATGGTTTCAGGGGCTGGGTCCTCTCCTTGAGAAACATTTGCAATTTCCAACAGCTTGGATAAGTTTGATTTAGCCTGCCAAAAAAAAAGCCAAAGAGCTTCATCAAAATTCTTCTCTAGGATTCTCTGTCCTGGTCTTTGGATCTGCAAAAGGGTGTATTTTTGAGCAACTTCTCTTCAGAATGCCTCTTGTAGTACTGAACACAATGGCAGAGCTGAGGTTACAGAAAGACTCCATCTTTTCACCTTTTGGATTACAAAATATGAAAAGGTTTGTTAACACCCTGAATTGGCAAGGGTGTATAGAAACAGGCACTCTCGTACATCGTTAGTGGGAGTGAAAATTGGTACAATCTCTTTGGAAAGCAATTTGGTTAATATCTATCACAATTTTAAATGCGCATACCCGTGACCCAACAATTCCACATCTGAGAATTTACCCCATAGAAATACTTACATGTATTTATTGCAGAATTGTTTATAGCAGCAAAATAATTCAACAAAGAAACAAATATCTATCAAAGTGAGATTGGGTAAATAATTTATAGTACAACCATATAAAGAGAATACCATTCAGCCATTATATATATATATTTATATATATATATATATAAAATATTACATATCTATGTATTTTTAAGTTGGTCCAACTTTACCGAAGTCTATTACAGAAGACACAATTCAAATAGGAACCACTGTCTGTTTGTGATTTTAAGGCCTGTAGAAATCTGAGTTATGTTTTACTACAAGAGAATACAAAATACATTAATTCAAACTACAATGTAAAAAGAAATTCTAAAAATGAATAGCATATCCTCATTAAATTAAACGTTTGCAAATTTTTTTTCCTAAACACTTACAACTGGTTAAATAGCTCTTTTAAAAATTCAATAACCAGTTTGAATTTAATGAGAAAAGCCATACTTACTGTATTTTGTGTGTATGTGTGTGTGTCTCTAGACCAGTGGTTTTCAACAGGAAGAACTTCTGATAATATCTGGAGACAACTGGAGAGGGCATCCAATGAGTAGACGCCAGGGATGCTGCTAAACATCCTACAGAGCACAGAACAGCCCCTCCTCTCTGACAACAAAGAATTATCCAGCACAAAATGTCAACAGGTTGAGAAACCCTTCTCCTAGACAATCTCTGGAAGTTTTCATAAGTAACAACAGTAGCTGCTTCTGAGAAGGGAAACTGGAAGACTGGATGGAACTCTTTTGTCCTGATGGAAATTTTACATGTGCACATATTTTATATTTAATGGACTAAATATTAAGCAGTTTTAAAATGCGCATTCACAGGCTTTCTTGGGCAGGGTATTAGAAAGCAGCAGGTTTCACGGGAAAATTTCTCTAGGTTCTTTTGCCTCAAATCTCCTCCTTGCTTAGAGCAAATGAAAGACACAGTGAGTGAGCTTGAGGATGAGAAAAAGTGCTTTGAATTCACAAGTTCCTGGGCCATTTCTGGTCACACAGGAACAGAAATATCACTGATGTTTTGCCTCGAAAAGTAAAGTGTAGCTTTCTTTTACTGCTTGCCTCTGCTCATGTTGACTCTAGAACTTAGCGGTGAAGAAAGGCAAATGCTCTTTCCCTTCCCCGTATGCATTGGTAAGATAAATAACGTCAGAGATATACCTCTCTTACGGCCTGAATGTGCAGTTTTTATAAATCAAATCATAAATTATTTCTTAAAATATTTTAAACACCAATTAGAGTTTAGCATATAAATATTTACCCACAAAAGAATGCCAATGTAGGTCTACAAGGATGTTCACTGCAGCTTTATTTATAAATGGCAAGAATCTGAAAATAAGATAAGAGCCCAGGAGAAAAATGCTCTATAAACTATATCACGGTCCTTCTACAGAATATTCTGCTACCGTTAAAAAATGAGGTAGATTCATATATGTTGATATGAAATGATTTCTATGATATATCACTTGAAAAAAGCAAGTTACAGAACAGTATATACAATAGGCTCCTTTCTGCGCGAATTACAAAAAAAAAAGAATACCTTTAAATTGCATTTTGGGATATGCATGTTTTGCTTTCTGGAAAGAATAATAAAAAACTCTTAACAGAAGTTAAGTCCCTCTTTGGGGAAAGGGACGGAGGGCAGGGGGATAGGGGAATGCATAGGCAGCTCTCATTTGGCATTTCATATCCTCACACCCTGTTTAAACGTGCTAACCATGTACATGCATTACTTTTTAAAATTTTTCAACAGAAGGTATCAAGATGATAAGAGTACAGACCATTTAAAATGTTTTTCTTAGTATTCCTTTTTATTTACAAAAATGCACACAATATCTATTACAAAAGGAAATTTAGAAAACATCAGAATGTAAAAGAGGCAAGAGACAATCGAATTAAATAGACAATTAAATTAAGATTGTTCTTTAAAATTATAGCCAAATCAATTTACAGTAAAATGGCACATATATGAGCCTTCAGATATGAGCAATGCCATTGAACAAGTATAAATAGATCATGCATTATTATCATTATCTTTGTCATTATCATCATGGTTACCATTATTCCTTAATCTGTTGGTATTTTTGAGTGTCTACTATAAGCAAAAAGCATTGTGGTTAATTCTACAAAGGAAGTAAAGATGGTTCAGACATGGACACAGACATATACCCCTTGAGTTCCCTGCCAGCTGAGGTGATGGATTTACACGTTATGTCTGCAAGCGAGGTCACCAGGGTTAGGGACTCAGGCAGCTTCCTGGTAAGGATCACGTGTAGGAACTAGGCCAGTCTGATTTGAGGACCAATTCCCACAAAATCTCTCCCTCGTCGATGGACTGGGACCTGAAATCTCCACCATTACCCCAAGCCCTAGAGTTGACAACAGAGGCTAATTTAAAATAAAATGCTCATGATTAAAATGCACTAAGCAGGCAAGTATTTCCCAAGCCATGTCATCCAGTGTCTAAATATATCATTTGTTTAATTCCTCCTGATGGCAGATAATGTAAATCTTAGCCAATTGACGGCAAAATGGATTATTTAAAGTTGAATCTCATCCAATTCAGGAATCTCCCTCTTTCTCCCTGAGATTGACCTATATTGGGGTGGAGAGACAGAGATGCTGGTTCACAGCCATTCTCTGTAACCAGCTGGCATCCTGCAAGATCTTCAGGCAACTCTGGTTCTTAAATATAGTCATCCTCCTGCATTGGTGTATGCCAAGGCTGGGATGCAGTGTCCCTCACCCAGCTGTGAGTCTCTTCCAGGTGCCCTATTGGTCATAGAATACACGTAAAACCCCAAGAGACAAAGATTCTGGAATCAGATTACTTAGCTTTTCATCCCAGTTTTGTGGTTCTCAACTCTGGCTGCACAGTAGAATCAACTGGGGAGCTTTAAAAAAATGTCTAAGGGGCCGGCCCCGTGGCTTAGCGGTTAAGTGCGCTGTGCTCTGCTACTGGCGGCCCAGGTTTGGATCCCGGGCGCGCACCGACACACCGCTTGTCCGGCCATGCTGAGGCCGTGTCCCACATACAGCAACTAGAAGGATGTGCAACTATGACATACAACTATCTACTGGGGCTTTGGGGAGAAAAAGGGGAAAAAAAAGGAGGAGGATTGGCAATAGATGTTAGCTCAGGGCTGGTCTTCCTCACAAAAAAAAAAAAAAAATGTCTGAGCCCCAACCTTCCCTCAGATCTTCTGATTTAATTGGTCTGGGGTGCAGCCTGGGCATTAAGGTTTTTTAAAAGTCCCTAGATGATTTTAATGTGCAGCTCTGGTTGAGAACCACTGCCCTAGTTCCTCCAGGCCATCCACTCAGCTCTCTTGAGGTTTCAGTTGAAGAGATGGGCCCCCATGTGTCTCTCTGAGCCACTACTTCTCACTCCTTCTTCACCCTCTGACATGACCTATCACTGTACTAGTGAGGGCAGGCATGGCTTGGGTAACAAATATACCCAAATGTGTAATGGCTCAACACTAAGAGACATTCTCTTGCTTAATCCATGTGTGTGTGGTGATGGAGTGTCCTGCTTTATGCAGGTCTCTGAAACACAAGCTGACTGCAATCTGCCATCTTCCCCTAGAGGTCACCAAAACAGTCAGCTGAATGGGGACAACAACATGGAAAAACACATATGGAAGTGTTTAATGGCTAGGCTTAGAAGTGGCCCTTACATCTTCTGTTCCCATTCCATTGGCTAGAATCAGTCATATGGTCAAATCTAAGTGCAAGGGAATCTGAGAAATGTAGTCTAACCATGTTCCCAAGAAGAGATGGAAAATGGATTTTGATGAACCCGTAGTAGTCCCTACTGCAATCTCTATAGTTACTTCCTGCGCACAGTCTCAATTTTCTTACCCCTCTCTGCCTTCATCGTAATTAGCTGGCAACACCATAACTTGTGATGAACTCATAATCTGCCCTCTTGTTGACTGCACCTAAACAGCTGAACATGGCTAGACATGGTCTGACATTTATTTCATGACTTTAAACCTCAAATGGGCACCCAACACTTGTGGCAGTCCAACTACATTTTCTTAGTAAGCTTGCTCTCTTACTGCCTAGTGTGACCATTTTATATCTCAACAACTTCTCAGTCTTAATGTGTTTGAGTTACCTCTAAACCCAAACCTGACCCTCCCCTAGGCTTCTCCATTTGGGAAAACACCACCATCCAGCAAGTTGCTCAACCGAGAAACATGGCCATCATCCTGATTCCTCCCTTTCTGTCCCCCTCATCTAACCCATCATCAAGTCTCATCAGCTCTGCCTCTAAAACATAACCTAATTCTACCCTCTCCCACCTCTCTAGAGCAAGTCATCATTACCTCTCACATGGAGAGCTGTCTACTGGCTCTTGCCTCCCTTACAACCTATTCTCCATAGGCATCCATGGGATATACCTGAAACGTGAGTACTGTCATGTCACTCCCCTGCCTAATCCCCTAAAGTGGCTTTCATTGCACCTTGTAAAAACTCAGCCTGGTTACCATGGCTTACCTGGTACCCACTGCATAATTCTCACCCCTCTAATCCCATCCAACACACTCTCCCTCAGTCCTTGAGCCCTCAAGTCTCTTTCCTTCCTCAAGATCTTCATCCCTGCTGTTCCCTTTGACTAGAATGCTTTTCTCCTGTCTTTTTAGGGCTGGCTCCTAAACATCCTTTAGGTCTGTTTAAACTGCAATGGACAGGACTGCCCCGACCACACTTCTAAGCAGGTCCCCGTTATCCTCTATCATTTCACTCTGCTTCCCTCACGGCACTCTTCACTATTTGTAATTAGTGTATGTGTTACTTGTTTGTCATTCCACCCTATAAGGTTCCTAGATACACCAGAGGGTAGGGCTATATCTGCTTTGTTACTGGCTGTCCCTGATGCCTAACGCATTCTATCTACATTGGTTGCATGCAATATAGATCAGTGAGTGCAATACAATAGGTCAACAGTTCTTAACATTATTTATTTATTTATTTATTTATTTATTTATTTATTTATTTATTTATTTATTTTTAGGTCAAGGAAACTTTAAGAGCCTGATGAAAGCTTTGGGCCTTTTCCCCTTGAAAAATCATGCACACATAACACTGCATTCAGTTTCAGATAATCCCTGGGCCTCCAGAAACCCATCCTCTCAGAATTAGATTAATAATTCCAGAACTGAATGGTACTTTTAGCTCTAGAATTCTTATAGTAATACATTTTATTACAGCAACTACTCTGTTACCAATAAAAGTACCAACAAAGAAAACAGCAAAGGTTAACAAGAAGGTACCCAGGAAAGCTAAGTTTTTATGGGATAGTGAGAAGAAGCAGGAACTACCATGAGTATAGGCTATTGCCTTTGAGAAACAGCTGGAGAAAGACACACCCAAATGGAATCCCAGGGTAGCCAAGAACCAGGGGTACCTGAGTGGGTCCCTTGGAGCCAGGTTCCAGACCAGGAGACCCCCTTCATCACAGACAGCCTGATAAGTGGCACAGCTGAGAAGGTGCAGGGAGGGAGAGCCCACCTGCAAGCTCATCAATGTGAATTCCCTGAAGGGCCCTCCAGAGATGTTGGAGCACCCATATTTCGTCTTCTTGGCAGCTGTGACTGATAGGGGGTGGGGGACAGTAGAACAAGTTCATCAAGGGACTCTTCTCAAGTTGAGTTGGGAGAGCTCTAGCAGTATGTCTTCCCTCGTCTGAATTCCTTCAGCACTTCCATGTTCCTGTGTGCTACAGGTACATGTTCCCATTGCTTCTCTCCCAAACAGCAGGGTCCATGCAATCCCCAAAGCAGCTACTGCAGGCTTTGCACACGGAGCTCCCTGAGAAATGCTCATTGAGGCAATGAACGGATCTTGTGCTGATGCCAGGGCATTCACAAGTCCCAGGGGAGTTGCTATAGGGGCTGGAGGCAGGGACTGCATCTGAGGAGCCCCTCCAAGGAGGCAGGAATCCACGTTATAGAGGAAGCTTTAGGATCAGGACAGCTCATCACGTCTAATGTCAGGTGACATGAGACAGCCCAGTCCTCAACCCAACAGGTGCCAGGACACCTGTCAGCATAGCTGCTACAAATCCCTGGGTATGTCACAAAAAAAGCCCAGGGTTCAGCTATCTGAAGGGTAAGAAGGAGGTTGGGTAACCACAGGGGCCTCACCTGCAGGTCACAGCTGTCCCTGGCCTCAGGCAAGCAGGCCAGTAGCCACTAGCAGGTGCCACCCATCACTGCTATAGCCCAGAAGTTGATACCTTGCTCATTCAGCTGTTGGACATTCTGTGAAGCATGTGTTATGGGTCACTGTGGTGGATGACGCTAGTGCTTAAAATTCTGAGACTAGTTTATAGATGGGCTGTGGGCCCAGTAATTATTTATATAGAAAGGCGGTTTCTGTGCAAGGCAGAAACTGTCCTGCATGTAAAGTGCCCTTTGATCCCCCCAAATCTCCCGTCAATGGACATTTTCTTGTTTCAAGAGGTTTTTTTGCTTTGCTCAGTAAAGACATTTTGAAAAAGGTCATCATCAGGATTGTATATTATTTCAACTTGCAATTAATAGTCTAAAAATCAATAGTTTAAAAACTATATTGTTTAATAGATGCATTTAAAGTAAGAGTGGGGATGGCATAGACTAACTTAAGGAGAGTGAAACCCTCTGGGATGGGAAGGAAAAAGGGAAGAAAGAGGAATTGAGGGGAGGGACTGTTAGCTGTTTCCATTTACTTAAAAAAACAAAAATACAAAGATCTGAAGTAAATATAGCAAAATACCAACCTCTCTTAAATCTGGGAGGTGGAGGCTCCATGGACATGTGTAATATTATTTTCTGTACTTTTTTATACCTTTAAAATGTTTATAATCAAAATAAACTTTTTTTTTTTTTGTGAGGAGGACCAGCCCTGAGCTAACATTCAATGCCAATCCTCCTCTTTTTTTTTGCTGAGGATGACTGGCCCTGGGCCAACATCTGTGTCTATCTTCCTCCACTTTATATGGGACGCCGCCACACCATGGCTTAACAAGCGGTGCGTCGGTGCGTGCCGGGATTCCAACCGGTGAACCCTGGGCCGCCGCAGTGGAGCGCGGGCACTTAACCACTTGCACCACCAGGCTGGCTCCAATAAACATTTTTTTTAATAATAAGATATAGAAAGGAAGTAGACTTTAAGGAACTTAGGTATGTATTGGGATTTCTTAAAGTTCTGCGTATGAATATTTTGCCTTGGAGATGAGAAAAGGGAGATAAATGTCACATTTGGATATGTAAGGCATAATAATAATTAGAGCAAACACCTACATATGTGCTTAGTATGTGCCAGGCACGGTTCTAAACACATTACTCATTAGCTCGTTTAGTCGGATGCCAGTACAAACCTCCACCCTGGGATGTGATCAGTTGAAAAAATGGTTTCATTGCTGGAGTTTCCAACTCGGACTCACTAAGCGAAATTAAGTAGGGGAGCATTGAGCCAGAAAAGATTAAGCTCCTGTTTCTTAGTGTATGGGTCTCAAGGAGTAAGTGAGCCAGGGAGATATAAACCTCTACCTCTGATGCAGCATCCTTGTGGGAATTGGACCTGTGGAAAACAGGCTCCACTTCTAGAAAGGACCAGGGACCAGACACTGTAAGGGGACAGACCTGCTGGGAGGGCTGCCATTCCCAGATATTCTCCCTTCCTTTAAAGGTAACCGTTATCCTGATTGCCAACCCCATCAATTACTTTTGCTTGTTGGTGACACTTATATAAATGGAATCATTTGGAGTGCGTTCTTATGTCTTGCTTGTTTTACTCAACATTATATTTGTGAGATTTATTTATGTGATTGCATGTACCAGTAGTTCATTTATTTTCATTGCTGTAGAGTTTTCCATTGTATGACTGCATTATAATTTATCAATCCACAGTACTATTGATGGACGTTTGGGGAGTTTCCATTTGAGGCTACTATGAACAGTGCTGCATGGAATGTTCTTGCGTATGTCATTTGGTGCAAATATATATGCATTTCTGTTGAGCATATCCCTAAGGTATACGTATGTTCAGCTTTCGTAGACATCTCAAATGGTTTTCCAAAGTGGTTGTACAAATTTACACACTCTCTAGCAGGGTGTGAGAGTTCAAGTTGCCCTGTAATATCATCAAAACTTGAATTTGTCTTTTTTTACTGAATACCTAATCTATGCCTCTCTGTGCTCATAGAAGGAGATTTCTAGTGGGACAAGAGCCTCCCACACTGTTTTCCTTTTTCAAAAAGTTTCTTGTTTTTTCTCAAGTATTTTCTATTCTAGGTAAATCTTAGAACGATTTTATTAAGTTCCATAACAATGTTAGTAATTGCTAGATTATATACATTTAAATTTTTGATAGATACTGCTAAATTGCCCAAGAAAAAGCTTGTGCCAATGTATAGTCCTACCAAGAATGAAAAAGAGTAACCATTTCCCCACACCTTCACCAATCCTGGATATTAACAAATTCTAAAATTTTACCAAAAAAGGATATCTTATTAAATTTAAATTAGCATTCTCTTCATTAATAAGGAGGAAGAGTGAGTATCTTTTACATGTTTAGTGGCCATTTCTATTTCTATGATTTGTCAGTTCATATTCTTGGCTAGTTTGTTCACTGTTTATCTTTTTAGATTTCTATTTCTATCTGTAAGAGTTTTTTTTATATTTTCTAGAACTGCATTGTCCAATATGAGTCACGACTAGCTATATTTGTCTATTTAAATTTAAATTAATTTAGTTAAGTAAAATTTATAATTCGGTTCCTCAATCACGCTGGCCACATTTCAAGTGCTCAGAAGCACATGTGGCTAGTGGCTATCCTGTTGGGCAGCACAGAGAGAACATTTCCATCATTGCAGATAGTTCTGTTGGACAGTGTGCGTCTAAATAGTAATCCTTTTTCTGTATTTATGTTGAAATATTTTCTCTCAATTCATCTTTATATTTTGTCTTTCGAATACTTTCTTCTCTGGTACAGAAAGAATACATTTTTATGTGGCCAAATATATTAGTCATTTTTTGTATGGATCTTGCTTAAGAAAACTTTCAGAACTTATGAACATATTTTCCCCTGTTTTCTTCTAATTATTTATGAGATTTGTTAATCTATATAAAATTAATTTTTTATTATAGTGCAAAATAGGAGCCCAAGTCAATTTTTCCAAATCAAACCTATCTTCCTGGTACTATGTATTGAAAGGAGAAGAAAAAATCAGAAAATTTAGTGAACAGTACTAATAACTATCACATACTTTTAATCAAGGTAATGAAAATTTCCTTCTGATTTTAGTTTGCTAAGCAGTTTTAGCAGGAACAGACATTACATTTTGTCAACTGCTTTTTCTGTGCCTCTCAAGAGAATCTTTTTTTTCTCCTTTGATTGGAACAAATCCTACCCTTAGTTGAGGGTAATGTATTATTTTTAATTCACTAATGGATTTGATGTGCTAATATTTTATTTAGAATTTTTGTATATATTCAGAAACAAGACTGGCACT
The DNA here is from genome assembly GCF_020826845.1 of Diceros bicornis minor. NCBI lineage: Eukaryota > Metazoa > Chordata > Mammalia > Perissodactyla > Rhinocerotidae > Diceros > Diceros bicornis. The sequence continues at coordinate 81,862,822 of NC_080744.1, forward strand.
TTTTTGGATACATAGTATTACATCCTATGAATATATTATACTTTATTAAGCCAGCTCCCTATTAATAAACCTTTGCATTTCCCAATATTTTTCTAATACAAACAATGCTACAATGCTTCTGCAACCCTACACATGTGTCATTTTGCAGCTGTTCAAGTATACCTGTAAGATGAATTCCCAGACATGAGGTTGCTAACTCAAGAAGTTAAGTTTGCCAGATATTGCCAAATTGGCCTCCCTCAAGTTTTTACCTATTTATACTCCTACTGGAAATGTGCGAGAGTGGCTGTTTTCCCAACAGTGTCCTTGAACTGCAAACTGCATCTCCTCAGCAAGGCTGCCTGGCTCTGCCTGTGCCCTCTCCCCTGTGTTAGCGGTCCAGAAATTGTCTCCAGGCAGAGAATGGGGCGATTGTAGGACTCCTATCCTTTATTTTCCTTCTCCGAGGGATCACAGGCCTGTGCTGCCGTTGTCCAATGTCTGAAAGCAGTTGTTTAAAATATTTTGGTCAGTTTTCTAGTGGTTTATGGTGAGAGATTAAATCTGTTCTTGCTGTTGCATCATGAACCAGAAGCAAAAGTCCTGCTTCTACTTTTTATTTTCAACCTTTCTGTATATAGCATAGAGTTGGGTCGGGCTTTGTAATTCAATCCGAAAATCTCTTCTACAGGTAAGTTAAGCTACTTTACGTGGATCGACATGACAGATATGTTTGATCTCAGTTCTGTCATTATTTTATATTATGCTTATTTTTTATGTTAAAGTCATTCCTATTCCTCTTGCTTTTCTTAATTTTTGTGTAGGATTCTTCTACAATTTAGGCAGGCTTATGTTTCTGGTGTTTACCTTCATAATTATAACTTCATATAATACTTCTAGTTCTCTGCTTCCTTGGACTATACCAGTTCCCTATGATGAGCAATGATAAAATTAGCATGTTTCCTCTTCGTTCCTTATCTTTTTCCTCTCCTCCTCCACCCAATTTTAGTCAATAATATTATCTTTCTGTGTTTATCTTTGTACAGTTTAATATACTTGCAATTCTTTTACTTGACTTTCAACCTTAAATGGTATCCTTTGATTCCTGTGACTACAAAGGAGACAATCAGCAAACTTATTCTATCTTCCATCCTTGCCTCTCTTCTCTTTTCTACTCTAGAATTGGATCGTTTCTACATCAGCAGACCGTATGACATTTATTTTCTGAATTGAGATGCTAGTCCCCACATTTCTCTTAGCCTTAGAGCTGCAGTTAGATATATTCCATGTTCGATCATTTCTTCATTGCCTGACGTTTGTCCCTAACAATATGCATATGTTGGTCATCTTTTGCTTGTCTTCTATGTCTAACATTTTCTCTTGAATCTTCTGTAAAAACTTTCTTTACTTCCATTTCATCCATTCATCTTTCTCATTTTCACTCTCTTTGTCCCTACTGTATCTTCTCTCTTATGTTCCTTTCATTTTGTCTTAATTCCTATGTTTTTTTTTTTTTCTATTTTCTTCAGTTTCTTTCCTGAGTTCTTCAAGCACATGAATCATTTCCTCCTGTTGTCTTATCACTTCTTCCCTGAGATTTTTAAAAAAATTTCTGCTTTGGGGTTTCACTCTTAGAGGCGATTTCTTCATTAATTTTTCAATTTCATGGCAACATATTGGTCAACATTTTTATCTGCTTCAAGATGATAACATTTTTTCTGATAAGTATTCTTTATTTCTTGATAAGTCTTGCTGACTTTTCCACAACAAAAAATTAATATCTTTGTATTGGTGTTTTGCTAATTCATTTAAAAAATTATTCATCTTTGAATGACTTTGGTTTTTCTGGACTAAGAGTTTTCCGGCAGGTGGTAATAGGAAAAGGAAGGATGGGGTGGGTATTGCCTTCCACACTTCATAGCTCATGGACTATCTCCTTCTCTGCTACCACAGAGACAGACTGCTTCCTGCAAGTATGGCTCAGCTTTGTGGTTCTTTGAGTGGCTCTACTCAAAGAATGCTTCTTTGAATCAGATCTACTTCTTTGAATTAGATCAGGTCCAAGAGTGTTTCTGCTGCCAGTCTTGCTTATTACAGTTCTCGATATTATTACTGAAAATAGAAGATAAAAATTTACACTTCAAGGAGAGCCTCTCACCTGTTGTTATTGACACTTCCAGCTCTGCCCCCTGGATGTCAGGCTATCTTGCCACTCCCTGAGCCTTTTTCTGCATGTTCTTCTTGTAGCTTTTGCTTAATATCAGCTGTTTTGGCATTCCCTGCACATATTTTGGAATCTGAAAATGGAGTAAATTTTTTCCCCTTCTCTTTGCTGCTTTTATAGGATTTCCTGGAGGACCAGGGGTAAGATGTGGATTTACTCGACCATGTTCTTATTTGAAGTCTGACCCTATTCTTTGAAGTCAAAACATCCTGTTGTCAGTGTTCTTATATAGTCCAAAAAATGGATTTTTATCTATATTTTTCAATATTTCAATTACATAATTTTTATCAATTTGATTTTTATGTGATAATATAATAGAAGGAGAAGATAATAGTGCAAGAGTGGAATATATACCAATTAGGGTGGCAGTCTGACTCTCAGAGTTTCCTTCTTTTGGAATTGGCACCAAAACTTAGGAGGAGGCCCTATCCCTGTCCTTCTGAGCACAACTCTTTGGTACAGTAATATACATGATCAGTAGGAAATATCATAATCAATAATTCAGAAATATCATAATCACCAATTCAGAAAATCATCTCTTCCCTCTTTTTTCTACTTTCTTCTAGAAAGAAAATGATAATGCATTATTTTAATTATTGCATGTATATCTTAGGATAACTGCTATTATTATCCTCATTTTACAGATGATGAAATAAAGCTCAAAGAAGCTCAGTTCCAAGGTCACACAGCCAGAAATGTGCAGAGATAGGATTTGAATCCACGACCACTGAACTCTGAAGTCCACATTCATTTTACTATCCTATCCTGTCCTATCCTATCCTATCCTATCCTATCCTATCCTATCCTATCCTATCCCATCCCATCCCATCCTATCCTATCCTGTCTACACTATACACCATACTATGATATATCATACTGTACTATGCAGTTTTCTTACTTTCTGAGGTGAATTTGCATTTCATGAAAATATACATACTATAAAGATCTATAAACTAAATAACCGTTATTGAGTTTAAAGACAGGTACATTAGTTAAGTCATTAGGTTGGTAGTAATGACAAATTTTCTTTTATTTTTAATTTCCAAATGACAATCAAAAATAATTTTTGCATGAGAAACAACTTTTTTTTTTTTGGTGAGGAAGGTTGGCCCTGAGCTAACATCCATGCCAATCTTCCTCTATTTTGTATGTGGGACGCCGCCACAGCATGGCTTGATGAGTGGTGTGTAGGTCTGCACCCGGAATCCGAACCTGTGAGCCCTGGGCCACCGAAGCGGAGTGTGCAAACTTAACCACTATGTCACCAGGCCAGCCCTGGAAATATCTTTTTTCCCCTTGAATTTTAAACTTTCCTATAGGGAATGAATTTAAAGAAGTTAGATTATTCCCTAACTCAAGATCTAGGTGAGGCAAATTTCCTATTCAGTAGGCCCAGGAACTCAACTATATTTCCTCCAGGTCAAGAGGCAGAGAGACCAGATCCCTTTCAGCTCTTGTCTGAAGATAAGCACCGACATGGGCAGGTCACAAGGCAGCAGGATGCCGAGACAAAATCCAGGGTTCCATTCCTGACGCTCTGGCTCATAAGCTGGGGAGCCTTGGGCGAATTACTTACCCTCTTGGGATTTCAATTTTCTCATGTTTCAAAAGAGTGTGTTGGACTAGGTATCTTATGTAAGGTCTCCTTTAGGGCAAAAAACTGATATAATTTTATAGTTTTAAAAATGGGGACTATGTGAGTTATACTGTTATAGTTAAACAAACACAGCTTACAAAAGTATTACAACACTATAATCCAAATAACCTGTTAAAGGAAATGCAATACATTAAAAAAGATCTATATCTCTGGGTGATAGAATTTTCTTCTGTGTGTTTTTCTGCCTTTTTCAATTTCTGTACAATGAATATGTATTATTTTTGTAACCTGAAAAAAAATGAATTTTGTTTTTTTAACACATTGGAAACTGCAAGTGAACCAAAAATGGAATAAAACAACCCAAATTTTAATGTAACCAGGATACCAGACGGAAAGCCCAACATCCCACATATTATGGAACGTTTTAAGATGTCAGGGGGTCAGGATTTCATCTGACAGATGGACTCACCAGCAATCCAGTCCCTCTCAGCAGCATCCGGGGACAATGTTTCCATAATGACTCACAGGGACTGTGCCAGCCAGCCCCAGATCACAGCCTTTTCCATTTCCAGCTCCAGAGTTGTGACGGCCTGACACTGTGGTTCTCATGGAATTCTGAAACAAGCCTGGTTTCATCATAATGACTGTCTATTCAAGGCAGAAATGGGAAGGAGGATATGACTAATGACATTTGGAGGGAGTATGGGAACAAAACCAAAAATTACAGTGACTTTCTGGTTGGGACACACTGGATAGGAACAGAACTGTGTATTCACAAATCCAAGAGTTTATGTCCTGGCCAAAGGACCAGAGGCAAAAATAAACAGCAGACCTGCCCAATTTGTCGGTTTTTAGTGATGAGACTTGAGATTCAGAATGGGAGTTGGGCGAGAAGACATTTGACAGGTAGGCAGGCTCCTTAGCACTGGGGGCAAACTTCCTTGGTCTGAGAACTGTAGAAAGAACACCCATTTTGGGATGACGGACACTCTCAGTGGTCCTGTGAACACTATATTCCCTCCTCTATGGGGTTTGTGGATAGAATTCAGGGATTCTTCAACTTGGATAAAAGAGCAATTGCACATTTATTTTCACTAGCCTCTGACTGAAATTTAGCATTTCCTTTTATAATGCATGTTGGCAAAAAACCCACAGTAATGGTAACAGTATCTTGACATTGTTACCAATAGAGAGTACAGATATATTCAAATGTCATTACAATTGTTGCACATATCTCAGAATATTGTTCATGCTCATTACCACTTGAAAATTACAGAACTTGTTAGACCCACTGCTAAATCCTATTATTTAATACATTAAGAAGTATGTCTATTGTTATAGCATAAAATCACTTAGAAAAATATTCTAATAACTATAGTCACTATTATTGTTTCCTTTGTGGTACTCTATATTTTACTTTGTACATTTGAAAATATTATTCTGAGAAGCTGTCCATAGGTTTTACAAGATGGCCAGAGGGTCCACGGTGTAAAAACAGTTAAAAATGTCTGCAACAAACAATGTGGTACTTTCTTTTTGACCTACATTGAATACGAGGCTAAATTTTTGGCATTTCACTACCTCTGAAGATTTCTGCTTCCAGCCAAGATGAAACAGCAGGGACTGAATTCCCTCTCCGTGAATATAATTTAGAAACTGGACAAAATATATGAAACAACCATTTTCAAGACATTGAAACAAAGGATAGAGACGGGAAGTGAAGGAGATGATCTCTAAAATCCCCAGGCATACTGCAGCAGAGAATCTCCAGGCACCAATGTAGGGAGGGGGAAGCCAGGTGGGGCCTGGCTGTCTCCCCAGGTTGAGGAGCTGGAAGTCTGAGAGGCCAAGGTGGTTAGAGTTTGCAGAGCAGAGTAGCAGGGAAGAAAGAGCTGCAAAGAGAGGGGACTCTGAAGATCTTTCAGGGATCCCCTCAAATCTTCATCCGAGGACAAATCAGCACATACGTGGGAGAAAAACGACACAAGGCTGAGGAAAGAAGCACCTGAAAGGATTAGAGGGAGCAATCTCCGGAGCTCCCACTGGGCAGGGAAGAGTTCATCATTTATTGGACATTGGTTTCACCTCAGTAGTGGGGAAAAGGCCCCAAACTAAACTCAACTCTGGTCCCTCCTATGGAAGCTTAAAAGTAAGCTTCCCTGGGGCCGGCCCCGTGGCCTAGTGGTTAAGTGCACACGCTCCGCTGCTGGCGGCCCGGGTTCGGATCCCGGGTGCGCACCCACGCACCGCTTCTCCGGCCATGCTGAGGCCACGTCCCACATACAGCAACTAGAAGGATGGGCAGCTATGACATACAACTATCTACTGGGGCTTTGGGGGAAAATAAATAAATAAATAAAATTATTAAAAAAAAAAAAAGTAAGCTTCCCTGAAAGAATCAAACTGGTCCTAAGTAACTTAACTGAATTTCAGAATAAAACCCAAGAATATTCATAGGAATAGAAATACAAAAATGCCCAGCACCCAACAAGGTAAAATTCAAAATACTGGTATCCAATAAAAAGTATCTGGCATGCAAAAGAGCAGGAGAATGTGAACCATAATGAGAAAAAAAATAATCAATAGAAACTGGCCCCAAAATGACACGGATGATATAATTCAAGTAAGTCAAGTAAGTAAAGACAGTGATTATAAATGCACTCAAGAGGATAGATAAAGATTAATCATGTGAAATAGATACATGGTAGATTAAAAAATATATGTATTCTGAAGAGAATTGAAGAGATGAAAGCTATGATGTCTGAGATGAAAAATATACTGGATAGAATTGACGCTGCAGAACAAAAATTCAGTCAACTTGAAGACAGCAATAGAAACTATCCAAAATGAAACACTGAGAGAAAAAAAGAATAAAAAACAATGAACAGAGAATCTGTGAACTGTGGAACAACTTCAAGTTGTTCAGTTACACCTAATATATGTGTAATTGGAATTTCTGAAGGAGGAGAGGGCAGAAAAAATATTTGAAGAAGTAATGCCCCCAATTTTTAAGAATTTGATGAAAACTATAAACTCACAATATAAATCCAAAAAACTCAATGACCCCCCAAGCATAAGAAACATGAAGAAAACCAAGGTACATTATTACCAAATTGCTTAGAACCAGTGATAAAGAGAAAATCTTAAAACAGCCAGAGAAAAAAGACACTTTTCCAGAGAAACAAAGGTGAAGATGGCAGCACATTAAACAATGCAAGAGAGAAGATGGTGGAGCAACACACCCAAAGCACACACGCAAATCTAAGGGCCAGACGGCTTCACCCATTATAATACAAACATTTGAGAAAGAAATAATACCAATTTTGCAAACTAATCCAGAAAATTGAAGAGGAGGAAATACTACCCAATTCATCCTATGGGGTAAGAATTACCGTGATACCAAAACCAGACAAAGACGTTACAAGAAAAGAAACTACAGACTCAAATCCCTCATGAACATAGCTGCAAAAATCTTAACAAAATTATAACAAATCAAAGCAATTCCTCTAAAGAGTCTAAACTTCCCCAAATAGTTGGCTCCCTATTCTTTATTAATAACAATAATATCTTCATTTTAGTCCTTGTTTATTGAATATTCTCTATAATGCCAGCCTATAATGGGGGACTACTTTTATACACAATGACTGTAAGCCTCATAAAAACCCTTGAAGGTAGATGTTCTTAATCACATTTTATACATGAGGAAAATGAAACTCAGACAGGGTAAGTCCTCAAGATCACATTACTGCTAAATGGATTTGAATCCAGGTATTCTTTGATACTCCTCTGCTTGCTAAGGAATATAAGACCTTTTCTTTAAGGAATGTTCTAACTGTTATCTCCAGCCTGAATTGTCCCCATTTTTCAGCTCTCATCAAAACATTAGACAACGATTTCTGTTCAAAAACCACTTTCTTTGTGAAACTTTGCCCAAAAGCCATTCCCTCCTACATAACTCCCACCAGAACAAAAGGCCCTTCAGTGGGACTGTCACACTAGTTTTGCCTACCTGGATTTTCTCTAACATTTCCTACCACTTGCATGTTAGCTGTTTGCATGTCATGCTTTTTTACTAGATTAAGAGCAGGACTGAGTCTTGTTTATTTCTAAATCTCCTTAACACCTTACAGAGAGTTTTATACATATTTAGATGCTCAACACGTACATGTGGAATGAACCAGAATGAAAATAATGACCAACCCAAAGTAAATGGCAAAGCCTTTAGAAGAAGCTAGAAAGACTAATTTCTCTTCCTGGCATTAAGATCTAGCTCCATAGTTACAAGTAAAATAAGAAGGACCTGACAGAGTCCAAATTTTGGAAAGTGATGTTGATATAAAAAGATTCTTATCTGAAATTGGACATAAGAGAGGAACACAACTTCTCATGACATATTTATACATGAACTTTTTTTTTTTTTACACTCAGAATTTATTTTTATTTCTTCAAAAGTTGTTTGGTTCTAGAGCCAGATTTCTGAAAATGAAACTAAAGAAGGGGAAAAAAATGCTTCTCAGATAAAAATTGGCATTCACATTTTATTTCAACCACACCAACTAGCTTTTCCAGATGATTTCCTACCCAAATAGGTTGGACAAGGAAGGTTTGAGCCTCACCGTATACTATATATACATATACACACCTGCCTGCCATAGTGTGGTAAGAGGCTTTGATAATTTAAATAAGCACAATATTGTAATTACCTAAAACATGTAAAATAAAGACATTTTTCCTCTGCAGGGTAGCAGTTCCTGTGGTGGTTAAGGAGTGAATGTCACTGTGGCAAAATAATTTTTAATTGGGTGAAAATGTGAGGAACCAGAAACTCCAGGTCTCTTAAGCCCACTATTCTTTCTGCTTTTTGCTTTCCACACTGTGACTGTCTTTTTCTCTCATTGGAAAACTATCAGATACATTGAAATACTTTCAGATAGCAACAGGTAAATGGAAGGTAAGGAAGCTGAACACCCCAATTTCCCATGCATTGAGTAATCAATTGTTATTAATTAAATTAATCTGTACTAAACACGCAGTTGTGCTTCCTACCATGATGGTGTAACAGGTATTGTATTTATCCTTGCACCAAAAAACTGGAAAACCAGACAAATATATATAAAACAATGGTTTTAAACATTGACAACAGGCAGCACGGGACTATGATTCTCAAAAGAAGTGCAACAAATCAGATAAGCCCTACAATTGCCCCAGTTTACAGCCGGGAGGCAGGCTTCGGGTTGCAGTGCAGGCAGGGGGAACCTACACAGAGCCCAGTGGTCTTACTGAGTTAAAGAGTCAGAGGTCAGAGTTTTGGGAGGTCAAGGTAGCTAGAATTTCCAGATCAGAATACCAGAGAGGAGAGAGATACGCAGAGAAGAGGTACTGCAGATATGCAAAGGGATGGCCCTTGAGTCTTTGGCTAAGTCTTCATCTGCACATGTATGGAAAGAACCTTCCCAAAACTGGAGAAAGAATCACTAGAAAGCAGTCATTATACACTGACTGTTTGTGTTCCCCTCAAATTCATATGTTGAAGCTCTAACCATTAGTGTAGCTGTATTTGGAGAAAAGAAGTAATTAAGGTTAAATGAGGTCATAAGGGTGGGCCCCTGACCCAATAGGATTAGTGTACTTATAAGAAGATACACCAGGGTGCTTTCTCTCTCTCTCTCTCTGTCTGTCTCCACACACACACACTGAGAAAAGGCCATATGAAGACATAGTAAGAAGGTGACCATCTGCAAGCCAGAAAGAGAGCTATCACCAGAAACTGAATCCTGTCAGACCTTAATCTGGGATTTCCAGCCTTCAGAACTGTAAGAAATAAATTTCTGTTGTTTAAGCCACCCAGCTATGGTATTTTGTTATGGGAGCACAAGCAGACTAATATAGTAGTAGACTAAACAATTCCTGGAGCTAACACGGTACTGGGACTAATTCAGCCAGCATGGAAAGACCATTTAATATACAAGGTGTTGGGTAATACTGGGGCTAAATTACCTCGAGACTAAAGACTGCTCTGCACTCACCATAACAAACCTTAAATCAAACCTTGAAAAGATCAAACTGATCCCAAGCTGCATGTCAGAACAACAGTTAACACTATTTCAAAACTACAACAAAAATCTAGCACCAAGAAACATAAAATTTGCAATGTCTAGCATTAAAATAAAAATGACTGGTTATGGAAAGAAGTAGGAAAATATGTTCATAACTAGAAGAAAAATCAGTCAATAGAAATAAGCCTTAGAATTGACAAAGGTGATGAAATTATTAGAAAATGACCTTGAAACAGCCATCATAAATATGTTCCATATGTTCAAGAAGATAGAGAAAAACATGATGAAGAGAGAAATAGATTTAAAAAGACCCAAATGGAACTTCTAGAGATTTGTTTAAAATGCAATATCTGAAGTAAAAAGTGGTGTGGAATGGGATTTAGAATAAACTAGATACTGCAGGAAAACAGATCATAAACATGTAGACATAGCAATAGAAACTACCCAAAAGGAAGCACAGAGAGAAGGATTCTGGAATGAAAATGAACAGACCATCAGTGACTTGTGCAACAAAACAAGTAGTCTAATCAACACGTAGTTGGTATCCTAGAAAAACGGGAGTGGTAGAAAAAAACTTAAAAAAATAATGGCCAAACATTTTCCAAATTTGATGAAAACTATAAACCCAAGATAGAGGAAGCACAATATACCCCAAGCAGAGTAAATGTAAAGAGAACCACACCAAGGCACGTCGTTATCAAATTGCAAAAAACCAATGATAAAGAGAAAACTCTTAAAATCAGTTAGAGAAAAAAAGACACTACATACAGAGGACAATGATAAGAATGAATGACAGCAAATTTTTAGTCACAAACTATGCAAGCCATTAGAAAACGGGACAACAGAATTAAACTACTGGATGAAAATACCTGTCAATCTAAAACTGTATACTCAGCAAAAAGATTTTTCAAAACATAAAGGCAAAACATGACAAACAAAAAGTATTAGAATTTATTCCCAGCAGACCTGCATCGCAAGAAAGGTTAAAAGAAGTTCTTCATGAAAAAGGAAAATGATACCAGATGGAACTATGTATCTACACATAGTAAGAAAGAGTACGGAAAATGGTAAATATCTGGGCAAATAGAAAAGTCTTTGCATTGCAGGCTGGCCATGTTACTATTCGTCCCCATGTGGTAGGTGGGGTAGATTCATGGCTACCTGAGGTACACTGGGTGCTAGGCACCAAGCAGGAGACCTGTCAGGAGCCAACCTTGGGTTCTGACAGTTTGCCTCAAAGTCTGAGAAGAATGCAGTGGCCTTAGTTGTAGATGCAAATAGAAGCCACAGACCATTCAAACCATTCACACAGGATGATCTGCTGTGTGCTTCTGACTTCCCCAAGGACACTTTAATCTACATGCTAACAGGAAGTAATGGGAATGTTCACAGCGGTCATGTTGCTGTGTGAAGCGACAGGAGTAGGCTGTAGGGACAGTGTGATGTAGGTCCCACTGTGCCTAATCCTGTGGTGGGTGCCTCATTGGCCTGCTTCTATTTAATCCTTCACACATAGTGTTCTCCCTTTTACAGATGAAGAAACTCAAAGACTAAACAGCTACTGAAAAAAGCAAGATGCAGAACAGCATATAGAGTACACTACCTTTCGTGTAAGAAGGAAGGAGAAATAAAAAATATATATGTAGATTCATATACATATTTGCTTATTTTTGCAAATAGAAACACAGAAGTTAATGAAAATGGTTACCTGGTGGGAGGAGGGGTGGATAGGAGTCTGGTGAGGAGAATATGGATGGAAAAACTCACTTTTTTTTTTAATATCTTTGAGTTTTGATCTATATTAATATTTCACCTGTTCAAAAAAATAAAATTTAGTTTAAAAGAAATGGAAAAAAGCAAACACTAAAGCTGAACATAAACTAATGAACATTATATCAAATTGATAATATATTTACACAGAGAAAATAATTATTTCAAGTAACTTAAACTCACAGTACTTTGACTACATCTTTGAGATGAATTTACAGTTTATATTAGTAACATTGATGTTGTAAAAAGAAAGAAAGCGACAAAGTTACACCACAATAATAAGCATGATAGAAAAGCTCCTGGATAGAAGTCCTCTATCTGTTCTCTCTATTCCTTCGTGGACAAAGAGCTTCCTCTACAACTTTCAATTTCCTGCCTCAATCAAAAAGCTGGAACTTAACAGCAAAAAGAAATACAAGGTGTCGTTTTGATTACCTTTCCCTAAATAGAGAAAATATAATAACATGGTGCTGATGAAAATTTGAAAAGATAATTTAATTAATTTAAAGAGCTGATTGGCACAGTTTAGTGGACGCTATAACAACATAGTGGCTGCTGTGGTTAGTAAATAAGAACGTGAGCTGTTTAGATTATTTAATTTGTTGCATTGAAACTACAGAATTTTCAGAGAAACCAGTAAAAAATGAGGGTCCAATTTTCAGTGTTGAGTGTTTGTAGTATGTGGGTCATAACTTGGTGTAAAAACATTGGAGGGGCATGACGGTGCTAGACTGGTGGATAAAAGTGTTAGGAGCTATCGGAAAAAAAAGGCTTTATGTTGAAAAGAGATGTTTATATGTTAGATACTTGCCACAATCTGTATAAATATTTGTAAAGGAAAACAAAAAGTGTTGTGTTGTGTATTAAATAATGCTTCTCAAGCACTCACTGTTCGCTATGGATATTACCCAATTGAAGACAGAGAGTTTCCTTGTGGTTAAATCCAAATGACTACCAGTTTTTGACCTTTGGCATTTGCTATTATCAGATATGAATATCTTATTTTCCAGAATTTTGAATAAAGTTGTTTCAGCAAAAAAGAAACAACTTATTTTTAATCTCTTTTAAAATTTGATTATTTAGAGTAAAATAAAAATAATGTACTGTAGAAGCAAAATGTATGACAACCTTAGCACAAAGGTGAGGAGGGAAGAAATGGAACCATACTATTTTAAGATTCCTATACTATAAAAGTTATATAATACTATTTGAAATAAAATTAAGGTAATTTATATACATAACTTATTATAAATTATATTTATTGAAATTTATATACATACTTTTATATAAATTATCTTAATCTTATTTCAAATTATATATAAATAAATTATATATGTATTACACTGTAAATCCTATAGCAATCGCTGAAAAAAAATCAACAGGTATAGCTGATGGTGGAAAGATAGTGGGATCATAAAAAATACTCACTCCAAAAGAAAGCAGGAAAGGAGGAGAAAAAAGAGCAAAGACCAAATGGAAATATAGTAAAAGTATAGCAAGATAGATTTAAACTCAGTCATCAAGCATATTGATAACTACATTAAATGTGAATGATTTAAACACTCCTATTAAAAGGCAGAGATTGTTAGATTAGATTAAAAAATGAAGATCTAAATATATGCTGACTACAAGAAAGCTGTTTTAAATATAAAGTCACATATATGTCAAAAATAAAAGGATAGGGGCTGGCCCCATGGCTTAGTGGTTAAGCGCGTGTGCTCTGCTCCTGGCGGCCCGGGTTCGGATCCCGGGCGTGCACCGACGTGCTGCTTGTCCGGCCATGCTGAGGCTGCGTCCCACATACAGCAACTAGCAGGATGTGCAACTATGACATACAACTATCTACTGGGGCTTTGGGGAGAAAAAGGGGGGAAAAAAAAAAGGAGGAGGTGTGGCAGTGGATGTTAGCTCAGGGCCAGTCTTCCTCAGCAAAAAGCGGAAGATTGGCATGGATGTTAGCTCAGGGCTGATCTTCCTCACACACACACACATAAAACAAAAACAAAAAACCAAAAAATAAAAAAAAAATAAAAGGATAAAAAAATGATATAACGTGTGCAGAAAAGAGTTAACATAGAAGGCCTAAAACTGCTCTCCTTATACAGGCCTTCTTGAAAGTTTGGCCTCTGGCTTATCTCTGGGACCTTGGATTTTGGGCATTACTATCATTTCCAGAACTGATAATAGTGGCTCATTGGGCCTAAACTGTTTGTACAAACAATGTGGTTTATGGTGAACAATTGCTTATCTTCTGGGAGTTTGGAAGAACTAATACAAATTCTACACAAACTCTTCCATAAAATAGAATTGGAAGGAACTTCTCAACTAATTTTATGAGGTCCACGTACCCTGCTACTAGCACCAAATGAAGATAAATCTACAAAAGAAAACCACAAACCAATATCCCTCATGAACATAGATATAAAAACTCTTAGCAAAATTTTAGTTGACTGAAACTAGCAATATATAAAATAAATAATACATCATGGCCAAGTGGTGTTTATCCCAGGAACGCAAATTTCATTTAACATTTGAAAATCAACCAATGTAACTCACTATATTTATAGACTGAAAAAAAAAACCACTCATATGATCTTTTCAATAGATATAAAAAAATGTTTGAGGCTAATTTAGAACTTACTAAAAAGCTACAGTACTCAAGAGAGTGTGCTGGTATTGGTTTAAAGACAGAAATATATATCAATGGAACAGAATAGAGTCCACAAGTCGACTCATACACATACCGTCGACTGAATTTCAGCAAAGGTGCCAGGCAATTCCACAAAAAAAGGATTGACTTTTCAATAAATGTTGTGGGAACAAATGGCTGTCTGCACACAAAAAACAAACCTAGACTCCTTATATCACATCACATACAAAAATTACCTAGAAGTGGATCACAGACTTAAATATAAGAGCTAAAGCTGTAAAACTTCTAAAAGGAAACACATGCATCTTTGTGCCAACAGGTTAGGCAAAGATTTCTTAAATTAGACATAAACCTGAAATATAAATGAAAAAAATTTATAAATTGAACTTCATCAAAATATGAATCTTTCACTCTTCAAAGACATTGTCCAGAAAATGAAAAGGCAAGCTATAGACTAAAAGAAAATATTTACAAAACAGCTATCTGATAAAGGACTTGTATCCAGAACATACAAAGAACGCTTATAACTCAATGATAAGACGAATAACCCAATTAAAAATGATCAAAAGATTTGAACAGATACATCATCTAAAAATACACAAATTTTAAATAAGTACATGAAAATATGCTCAATAGTATTAGTTATAAAGGAAATACAAATTAAAGCCACAATGAGATTCCACTGCATACCCACTAGAATGTCTATAATGAAAAACTAGAAAATGCCAAATTGGAGCAATAGGAACTCTCATACACTGCTTGTAAGAATGCAAAATTGAATAGACACTTTGGAAAACAAGTGGTTTGGTAGTTTCCTACATTGGTAACACATTCTTACCGCACAATGCATACAAACCCAGCACTGCCAGATGTTTGCCCAGAAGAAATGAAAATATTTCCATACAAAGATGTGTACTCAAATAGTGGATTTATTTATAATAGCTCCCAAACTGGATTTATTTATAATAGCTCCCAAACTGGAAAGAGCCTAAACGTTCATCAACTGGTGAATGGGTAGACAAATAATAGTATTATCCATTCAATAGACTACTAGCAGCAAAAAGAAACAAACTACTGATACCTAGAAGAACATGGATAAATTTCAAAAGCATTGTGACTGAGTAAAAGAAGGCAGATACAAACTACATACTGTAGGATTTCACTTGTACCCAACTCTAAAAAACGTATACTATCTTTATAATATAGTGAATGCTATACTACAGAAAGCAGATCAGTGTTTTTCTACAGAAAGCAGATCAGTTATTGTCTGGGGTTGTGGGTGAGGGGAGGGGGATTGACTGCAAAGGGATATAAATGAACATCTTGGGGGTGATAGAAATGTTCTATATCATGATTGTGGTGGTGCTTACATTTGTCAAAGCTCATCAAGCTGTATGTTTAAAATTGTTGAATTTTATTGTGTGTAAATTGTACCTCAGTAAAGAAAGAATAGTTGTATTTAGTTTTTTCTTCAGCTCATGGTGCCCGCCGCATTGTTAGGTCTCGCTAATGCAAATTCCCTTCTCCAGTCCCTCGATGACAATATAATTATGCCTCCACAGCTTCCCTTCTCCCACCAACTGCCTGGGTTCTCCTCTGGGGAAGCACACTTTTCCTCTTACCAGTCATCTTCAGGAATGGACCCTGATTGACTTGAGCCAATTAGCATATTCTATTCCCCTGACCACAGTGATTGGTTCTAGGATAGGCACTTGGTCTGATTTGGACAAATGGAACTCAAGAGATGTTTTCTGGGGGATTCTGGAAAGAGTTTCATTTCTTTCCTGTGGGAACAGACTCTTCCTCTAGATGGTGGATGTGAGGATATGCGGTCTGGAATTTGCTGAAGCCGTTGCTATGACCTTGGAGGGAGCTGGCCTGGGATGAAGCCAAGCACAGAAGAGGGCTAAGCCAGAAAATCTTTTAAAAATTGTATTAGTTTCCTGGGGCTATCATAACTAAGTAGCACAAACTGAGTAGCTTAAATAACAAAAATTTATTGTCTCACAGTTCTGGAGGCTAGAAGTCCGAGATCAAGGTGTCGTCAGGGTTGGTTCCTTCTGAAAGGCTGTGAGGAAGAATATGTTCCAGGCCTCTCCCCTAGCTTCTGGTGGTTTGCTGGCCACCTTTGGCATTCCTTGGCTTATAGATGCATCTTCCTGAACTCTGCCTGCATCTTCACATGGCGTTCTCCCTGTGTACATGTTTATCTCTGTGTCCAAATTTCACCCTTTTATAAGTCACCAGTTGTATTGGATTAGGGCCCACTCCAATGATCTCATTTTAACTTGGTTACCTCTGTAAAGACCATATTTCCAAATAAGGTTGGATTTGGAGGCCCTGGGTTTTAGGGTCCATAAAGGTTTTGGGGGGAGGATACATAACTCTGAGAGTGTGGTGAGCCAATTAATCAAACAGTACCTGAAGATCGCCCTACCACTGGACTTCTTAGTTATTGGAGCTATTAAATACCATTTTTCACTTTAGATTATTTGGGTTAAATTTTCTTTGTTTGCACCTGAAAGACTCCTAGCTCTTCTAGACAGGCATCTAGGGAAGCATTTTAGGACTTTTTTTAAACAATGGGAAGAATATACTATAATTGCGGGTCTCAAAGAGCTGTCCCCAGACCAGGAACATCAGCACCCCCTGGGAACATACTAGAAATGCAAACTCTCAGGCCTCACCTCAGACTTACTGAATCTCTGGGTGTGAAACACTCTGTGTTTTCACAAGCGAGGCAGGTGATTCCGATGCCTGCCCAAGTTTGGACTATAAAATAGACTGTGGTTTGATAGGACCAAGCTAGAAATACTTTGTTATTCACAGCACAACCACAAAGGACATCGTTTGTGGGGCAAATGAGCTGAGGCAGGAAACCATCCCATTGCCCACTACACTTCTTCCCTTCTCCTCTGTAAGTGTGTTTGTTTGTTTATTTTTGATTGTGGTAAAATATACATAATATAAATTTACCATTTTAACCCATTTTAAGTATACAGTCCAGGGGCATTAAGTACATTCACAATGTCATTCAATCATCACCACCGTCCACCTCCAGAACTTTTTCATCTTCCCAAACTGAATCTCTGTACTCATTAAACACTAATTCCCCATCTCCTCCTCTCCCCAGCTCCTGGTAACCTCTATTCTACTTTCTGCCTCTATGAATCTGTCTATTCTAGGTACCGCATATAAATGGAATCATATAACATTTGTTCTTTTGTGTCTGGCTTACTTCACTTAGCATAACGCTATCAAGCCTGATCCTTTGTTTTTGTAAATGCTCAAATCAAATGCGCCCTGTCAGCCTCAGCTTGTAACTCTCAAGTTTAATCCGGTAGGACGGTCGTCATTTCCTTTGTCTAATATACTGTCTAGATAAACTTTTTCAGAGATAATGTGCCACTGCGTTTTTTGAAGATATTTCATCTGACCTTCTTTTTAAACATTTAGGGATGAAGCACCAGTTGTCAGGGGACTTGGGCACTTGTAAGGTTAGCTGAGCATAACACTCCAATTTGTGTTCAGGAGACTATTTCTCTTCTTAGTTAGTATTCTCTAAATGTTTTTGATTTCCTCTAAGAATTTAACCGTCTATTGTGTTGAACCTATAGATTGCAATGAAAATCTGAAATTTACTCTTCAAGAGGCATTTCAAGGTTTCATTGTAGCACCAGCTTAGGGACGTCCATAGTGTGGGGTGGCTAACACTGCATCTCCATGACAATTATGGATCTATGCAAAAGGTGCCTTCCTTGCATCCCAATTTCAAAAGACACATGAAATAATTTTGCAGAAAATGCTACTGCTTACAACTAAAATAGATTCCAACCTATAAATTCTAAAATAAAATTCACTGTGTTAGCCCCACCCTGTTAGCATACTTATTTTTACTTTTTATTATAGAAAATATCAAACATAGGCAAATGTGAACCTCACATATGCATCATTCAACTTCAAGAGTTATCCACATTTTGAACAAATATGTTTAATTTATCCATCCCCCATTTGTATTTTTTTTTTGCTGGAGTATTTCAAATAAAATCCCAGACATTATCTAATTTCACCTGTATATTCTTAAGTATAAATCTTTCACAAATAAGATTTTTACATATCCATAATACCATTTTCCTTCCTAACAAAATTACTCTAATATCATCTAATACACAGTTCATGATCAAATGTCTCCAGTTGTTTTAAATATGGCTTCTTATAGTTGCTCGTTTGAATCAAGATCCAAGAAAGATCCAGAGATTAAATTTGGGTATGTCTCTACATCTCTTTTAATCCATAAGCGTTCTCTCTCTCTTGTTTTATGCCACCTGTCGAAAGAACCGAATTATTTGTGGAGTAGACTTTTGCAGATGCTGTATTTGATTACTTCCTTGTGGCATTGTTTGCCTTATTTCCCTACCTCTTGTATGTCCTGTAAAGTGGAATTAGATCCTACAAGCTTGGTAGGTTTGTGTTCAGTTTTTTTCTTTAAATTTCGGCAAGAATATTTCATAGGTGAGGCTGTGTACTTTCTATTGCATCAAATCAGGGAGCGAACGTAGTGTTTGGCTGCCACATTTTTAGTGATGTTAAGATTGATTAGTATATTTAGGTGTTTTCTGCCTGATTCATCTTTTATAAAGCTCCTCATGAACATTTCATCCAGTGACTTCAGCAGCCATTGACAATCATTGCAGGATGTATCAAGAACCTCAAAAATATTCAAATTCTCTGAGTTCAAATACTATTTTTAGAAATGTATACTAAGGGAAAATAACAGCATATGTAACAAAACTTTAGGAACAAAGATGTTTGCTGTAGCGTTATTTAAGCAGTAAAAAAAAGAAAAGAGAAAGAAAGAAAGAAAGAAAAGAAGGAAGGAAGGAAGAAGAGAAAAAAGGAAAAGAAGAAATCTGGTAATCCAAAAAATAGAGACACGGCTAATGAAATGACTGTAAATCCCATAATGGAATAAAATAGGTATAGGATTATGAGTGCTTTTCTGATTCTTTATTCTTTCTCATAATTTCCAATTTTTCAAAATAAATATATGCATTACTTTTATCATTTAAAAAAATTATAGCAAAAAGTTCTTAGCCAGATGGCATGGACAGCAAAAATCTGGCTTTTTGAGAGTAAAAGAGAATAGAAAAAAATTATTTCTAGGGTTATTTCTGGATCTAAAATTCCCTGATACTCTGTTCCTTTTGGTTAGTTACAACTAAGAGTAAAAGAAGTACAGCTTCTGTCACTGTGTACAGGCCACCATCACTGACTCCTGATGGTCCTGCTTTCCTTGCCCCAACACCAACCACTTTGCCTCCCTCCAATCCAAATCTCTGCTTTTGGAGATAAAGATCCAGTCTATTTTTTGATCATTTTGGTAGATGTCACTGCCCCCACAATTTTTATGGACTCTAGGCCATTGTCTTCTTTTGGGTCCTGGGATAGTATTTAAAAATATTTGGGGAACATTTTCTTAATTGACAAGAACCATTAAAAAAAATCAAAGATTCTGTGGGATTATTATGTGAATAATATTATACACAGAATTATCTGGATCACACAACTTGAGTCTTGCCAGATTTCTTTTAAAACATTAAAAGGTAAAAGTAACATAACCTTTAGATATGCTCTTCCCTCTGTCATTAATGTTTTTTCCCCTTCACCCAGCTAACCTCATTTCATCCTTCAAAATTCGGCTCAACCATCACCACCTCAGGAAAGTCTTTCTGGACATCTCAGACTAGATTTGTGCGATTATATGTTCCTGTAGATCCTGGTTCTTTCCTGTATTGCAGGAGGCAGCTGTACACTTACAACTAAATAACGTCTATCTACCTCTCTGGAATGTATGTTACGTGGGGGCAGTGATTATGTCTGATTGCTCACCTGGGCATCCCCACTTTCTTATTCAGTGCTTGACACACACTGGGAATTCAATACGTATTTGCTAAATGGATGCATGAATTTCCCATCAAAACCAATGAGCTGACTTCAACCAAGGTTTCTACTTGTAAGATTGAATTGAGCACAATACAACAACATATTTTCTTGACTCAATTAAGAGGTCTTTGCAATATTTTTCTTCATATGCGTGCTGGTTCCAGATCCACACCCATTGACAATACCACGAGTATATCACCAGTGTTCCATCTCCTCCAAGTTCATCTTTTCTACATGAATTCTCCTCTTTGTTGAATGACCTCAGTTTTGATATGTTCACTCTGAACTACATCTAGTTAACTTGCTCTAAGTGTTCTGAAGTTGTCTGAAGTTTTTGTCTCCTAGACTTAGTCAACAGTTCCTTGAACCAGAGAATGTTTTTGTTTCTTTCAAATCCCCACAAAGTATTTAACACAATAGACAATGGATGAATCTTGGTGGTTGACTGCCACTAACTTATCTAACATACTTCTCAAGTATCCATAAAGTAACAAATAACTTGACCATCTGATAATTGCATCAAAACTAATGAACTGATTTTATCTAGGGTGATTATTTCTAACCTTTGGAGATTGCAGGCCCCCTTTAGAATGATGAAAGCTAGGGACTTCCTAGAAAAATGCTCTTCTGCAAACTGCAGCTTTAGTATCCTTGCATAGAATGTAGTGTAAAAATACATTAGCATAATCGAAGCCAGTGATGTCCGTGATGTGTTATCATTTTGTGAGTTCGTACACATGAGATGCTATATAGAACCTGTGTCTCTGGGTGACAATTATTTGAATAATTTGGGAGATTAGAGGGTGGAGAAAGAAATTAACACTAAGTACCTACCACACGACTGCATTGTGCTGGGCCTTGTATACACACGATCACATTTCACGACACAGCAACCCTGGAGACAGCTGTCTTTGACTCCACTCTACAGCTGAGGAAACTGAGGCCTAGAGGATTAAACAAACAGTCTGAGATAACGCAGTCACCAAAGAGTGGAGCCAGGTTTTAAACCCAGATCTGTCCAGTGCGTAAGCTCCAGAACTCTCTCCTAAATCACACGCCTCTCAAACACCAGCCAGACTTTGTATAATTACAGCCACACAAACCTCACTTTGGGTGGCTGTGTAGACATTTTACTCGCAAGTCCTGTAATGCACCTTTTCCTTTTAGGCACCAATACTTGGAGAACATAAAGTATTGAAAGTATTCCTGGGTATGTGTAAAGGAGCATTTTGGCAATAAAAATAAGAAAGTAAGATCTTAGAATAAAAATAAGAAAGATCTTATTTCTTTTGCTATTCACCTCAGGCAAAGCTGTAAAATTGCATTATTATTATTATTATTATAAGAAAGAGAGCATCTAATATAGCAGTTTTCATTCCTAACAGACTCAATGCCTTCCTTTAAAACAAAAATTTTGTTTTTTTAAGATCCTGCAATAAAATTCATAAATAACCTATCTATATAAATCATTTCAAAATAATTAATATGCTTTAAATATAATATAAAGAAGAAAGAAGGAAGAAATTAACTTACAATAAAATAATACGTATTTCAATATGTAGATATGCAGGCATGTCTAGACTAGAAGACATAATGACATAAAGACATACAATCAGTTTTTTGCACCGATATGTAGAATCACACACATACAGCTTGATCCTAGAGTGTTATACTGAGGGTTCAAATACCATAAGCAATGTTGCTAATGGAGATGTGATTTCTGAAAAGGTTAACAATTCTCAATGGAGTTTCAAACAAAATGCAGTACAGTCTTTTCTAAATTTATGTGATAGTTGCATTTCTGGAAAATTCAGTGCATATTAAAATGTGCAAATGTCACTTTCTGTTAATATGCAAAATAGAATATTATAAATACAGATAATTACAGACGTATTTACCCCTACATCAATGTCTGGTAGGATATTCTAAAGTTGTGTGGGATGTAGGACAATTCTTTGCATTGCAGGGTTGCCTCATAGGTGTTGTCTAACGTTCTTGGCCCCTGCCCTCTAAATGTTGGTAGTGTCTTCCCAATTATTGTGGTAACCACAAACATTCCCTCCTCCCTCAAACCACATTTCCAAAATTTCCCATTGCGAACCATTGATCTAATATGTGCTAGTCACTCTACTAAATTCCCTATAAATATCATTAACAGTTTATAAATTTTTTCCCATTCAGCAAACATCACATACCCTCTTACATGCTAGACACTGTGCTACTCTGTGGATATACAGTTTTGAACTAGACAATCAATGGTTCTTGACCACAAAGAGTGAATGATCTAGTAGAGGAGACAGATGACAAAAACTTACAAACAAATGAATACATAATTACAAACTGGGTCAAGTTCTACGAAGGAAAGAATTGGATACTGTGAAACAGAATAACACTTGAATCTATTTTAAAGAAGAATTTCCGGGCCAACAATTTAAGCCAAAACCTCAAGGATGTCAAGGAGGCAGCCATGTGAAGTTATTCCATGCTTCTCACGGAGGAAGAAAGTGAAGTCTGGAGAAGTAATCAGCCCAAGGTCACACTGCTTCTAAATAATTGAACCTATTTCAACTCAAGTCTGTCTAGTTCCAAAGGCTATCAACTTTCCAGATCAAAAATGCATAGATCATTTCTCCAAAGAAGATATACAAATTGCCAACAAGTACATGAGAAGATGCTAAATATCATTAGTCATTAGGGAAATACAAGTCAAAACCATGATGAGATACCAGTTCACATGAGAATGGCTATAGTAAAACAAAATGGAAAATAAATGTTGACATGGATGTGGAGAAATTAGAACTCTTGTACATTGCCGGTGGGACCAAAAAATGGTTCAGCCATGGTGGAAAATAGTATGGTGGTTCCTCAAAAAGTTAAACATAGAATTACCATATGACCCAGCAATTCCACTCCTAGGTATATACCCCCCAAAATTGAAAACAGGTACTGAAACAAATCCTTGTACACGAATATTTGTGCAACACTCTTCACGAGAGCCAAAGGGTGGAAAAAACCCAAACGTCCATCAATGGATGAATGGATGAACAAATTGCAACCTATACATACAACAGTATGTTATTCAGCCATAAAAAGGAATGAAGTTTTGATATATGCTACAATGTGGAAGAATCTCGAAAACATTATGCAAAGTGAAAGAAGCCAGACAAAAAAGATCACATATTATACAACTCCATTTATGTGAAATATCCAGAATAGATAATTCCATAGAAACAGAAAGCTGATTGGTGATTGCCAGGGGCTGGAGGAGGAGAGAGTGGAGAGTAACTGCTTAATGGGCAAGTGGTTTTACTTTAGAATGATGGAAATGTTTTGGAACTAGGTAAAGTGGTGGTTGTACAACATTATGAGTGTACTTAATGCTGCTGAATTGTTCACTTTAAAATGGTTAATTTTATGCTTTGTGAATTTCACCTTAATACCTTTTTTAAAAAGTGGATGAATACATTCTCTTGCCTTTTTAGATTTATATCTATCGGCTTTGGAAAAGACCTGACTTGTTTACACATTTTCTTCCAGTGTAAAGTTACATGGCCAGGTGTTACTCACCAGAAATTTTCTCATGAGGGAACCAGTCAGAGTAGTAGAGGAACTCTACATCTCAAGCTTCACGCCTTTCTGAGCTTCCTTGACTGGGAGGCGAGGGAGGAACAGGATGTACGGTTGCAAGGGGGTCCCAGCCACCTGTGGTCCTGGAAGGCAGATGAAGCAGGTTGTGGGGACCTCCTCAGGGAGAGAGCATTGTGGAGGCAAGGGGGAAGGAGAGGAGCTGCAGGCTGCATGGTGGGAAGAAACCACAGGACAGATGAGGGCCACAGGTTAGATGAGCGCCAGCGGGGAGACATTGCTGCCTAGGGGGAGGCAGAGGGAGAGAGGTCTAAACAAGATTTGAGGGAAGCTATCTGTGGTGTGTTTTGGGTAAGACCCTCTAGAAACATCGAAAGTAAAGTTCTACATTATTTGTAAAGATTTCTGGTGATGGATTTGTTTTCTCTCAGAATGTGAAGGAACCTGTAAGGACATGAAACTCATTTGGTCACAGGTAACAATTAATGACTGAAGGGAGTTAATGCCCCCAGTTTTCTCTGTGAAGGTGGAGACTGTGACATTAGCCAAAAGGGAGGAGGACAGGGCCAATGGAGGGAGTTGGCAGAGAGCAATCAGTCCCAATTAGTGAGGATACAGCTGAGACTAGAACTCAACTTTCTACAGTTCCATGTTGCTTACTTTCTAAGTCAGGCTTCACTTGTAGACATCAGAAACCACATTAGTTATTTTGAGCAGAAAGGGATTTAATACAAGGAACTATGTGCTTAAAAATTCACTGGAAGGCTCCAGGCACAGGCCTCAGAAAAGGCCTTAAGGAAAAATTTCCAGCATATCAAGGCAAGACTGGTATGCTGGGGAGCTGCCACAGCAGGAAGAAGGGGCATCCGGAAGCTGCCCTGGACACAATACCTGTAGGTCACCTTCCCACAGTTGCAATCCAGTGCTCAGAAAGCTAGTGCAGAAACATTGGCTCTCAAGCCAAGCAGTGATTCTTGACCTACACCAGCAAAAAATGAGTGCTCTGTGCTCTGCATCAAGATTGAAACTGGGCAGTCTGATGCTGCAGCACAATCCAACACATCTTCAGTGGCATTTGCCAGCAGAAACTACAAAAGCGTGGTCTCCACCTTACTTCTGCCTTCCAAACTTTGTGCAAGGGTACTCAATAGGCCTAAATGGAATCTCGTCCAAAAGTTGAGCTGCAAAGGGTCCTGGGAAAAGCAGTTGTTAGCTTCCCAGACTTGCTGGAAGGCCCACTAGGAGGGCAAAATGGACTGTATGCCAATCCACAGTATCTTCACACCTTCACCTCCCTTTAGACTATTTCTTAATCTTGAAGGTATTATAAAGTGGCAGTGGATCAAGGTTTGTATAGAAATCTAGAAGTTCTGACTCTTGTCCTCAGGCTCCTGTAGATTGCAAATCCTAAAGGAAGAGGCTCTGTGAGGTATTGATTTCTTCACTGAATTTCATCTAGACTTAGGCGAATCTGAGAATTTTGGAGTAAAAAGGGAAACCATTTTGTCTTCATATTAAAGCTGGAGAAAGAAAAACTCAGAGAAATCCAAGCCCTTGATGCCCATATTCTAAATTGCAACACTCAGACCCAAAATATCCCCATGGAGAAAGTAGTTACTATTCTAGAAGGAAGCTCCTAACATCATATTTTCATAAGTTTTGGAAGAGTTCATAGACTACACTGTCGGATGGTAACTGAGCAGTCTTTTTATGCCTAGGGCAAGTTCCAACTGCCCCTCCAATTTGCCCCCCTAATTTGCCAAACCATGAGAAAACAACCCAGCAATTAGAGTTGTATTTTTAAATCATCTAAGTTTTATGTGGCACTTTTTCCCCCTATACACAGTCTCACCAAAATGCTGTTATTTTCACAGAGGAAATACAAAGAGCGGGTTTAAAATTACAAGTCACATTCTAAGTCAGAAAAAGGAAGTGGGTTCTCTGGGGCAACCTCCAGGCTGGACTCTATGCAGTTGTCCCAACCTCATGACGCCACAAAGTCCAGCACCTGGGACAGCCATGGCCTGTCTCTGAAATGTGAAGGCTCCTGCTTCCAATTTTTCTATGCACATTCCAGGTACCTTATTGGCCACTAGATACGTGTGTACGTGTGTGCATGCTTTTGGTTGGGGCTGATGAAGAGGAAGTTTGGTCCCTGGCTCCACGTCACTTAAATGTCAGAAATGTTCTCATTGCCTCCATTGGTGAAATGTCCCTGACCCATACCCCACTGACGCTCATGACATTTTATGTGTTCTAGAAATGACAGAAGACAGGTCCCTCTGGGATTCACACGCCTTTGCTGGGATTTTCACACCATTCACCACGTTAACATGAAACAACAGCTGGGTTGAAGAGAGCTGATAAAAATAGCAACATCACGATGCAAGCGAGCTGGAAAAGAAGGGAATCGAGTATTTAATGCAGAGTGGCATTGATTACTTTTTTCTGAGTCCAGAGCTATGTTTCTTGGAACATCCACTTTTTCAGAAAGAGCAAAGCGAGTTTATTTTCCATCTGAGTGTTGTCTAGGAGAATGTGGAGAGGGGTAGACTGCTCCTACTCTTCCCCGCTCCCCACTTGTAGGCATCTGGTACCCTTGATTGCTAACTGGTAGATCACACAACCTGACAGGGTAGCCCCTGAACGATTGAGTTCAACATTGGGAACTTGGTTTTCAAGGTTGCTGTGTGTTGCTGCAGAAACTTCCTGCTGTTACTCTATCTTTCCATTCATTAAAGTGTAGCTTGCAATTGAACATTCTGACATAACATAGCTGAGATTTTTGGCAGCAACATTAACCATATTCAAGAGTTTCCTTCAGACGATGTTAAATTTTCATATCCTAATGAATGCTTGCCACCTTCTTTTAATAACTTGAAAAAACAAGCTTCTGTCAGGAACTTCATTGTTCCAATATTTTCCTAGCACACATTTACTTCTTTTAGAAGTATGTTAGGTGTGGGTATATTTATAGAGTCAAGGTGTACCTAGGTGGGTTAGAATTCGACATCTAACTTATAAAAAGTAAGCAATATGAATGGATCTTAGAGAAAAGTTATTAGAAGTCTAGTATTTGCTTCATAAGATCCTATTTTTCTCCTTTCTAAGCTATTTGGTCATTTCACCACAAAATTATATTTTGTAAAGAAGGGTATATTCACTAACTGCAAGCCATGGGGTTTGAAAATAACCTTTTACAAAAATGTGTAGAAAATTTACTAACAGGAGGTGGTAAAATGAGTGTTTCCTTCCCTTCCTCCATAGTGAAA
Source organism: Diceros bicornis minor (assembly GCF_020826845.1). Taxonomy (NCBI): domain Eukaryota; kingdom Metazoa; phylum Chordata; class Mammalia; order Perissodactyla; family Rhinocerotidae; genus Diceros; species Diceros bicornis. Next base: position 81,889,898 of record NC_080744.1, read on the forward strand.
AATTGTGTTACTATTTACAGTTATCTTAGGAGAAATTTTTTTAAATAGAAAATTAATTGGTTTAAATTTCTAGATACTTAGACAATTGGAAATTTTTAAACCCATTCTTGTTAAGAAGCAAAGAAATAGAGTGCCAAATGCAATGGAAAGCCCAAATGGACTCATAATGTTTAAGAGCCCACACAAATGGGAAGTTCGTACTCTGCCTGGATGGCAAATGGTTTAAAGAGTTCTCTAATTCTCCAGTTCAAGTGTGGTAGTTGTTTGCAGGCTGAATTACAGCAGCACAGTTACTGTTCCACAAAACTTTAAAAGGCATTATGTAATATAACACAGTGTGGTTAACTGAGATTTTAACCCAAGTTATGACATTATTGAAGTCACCAAGCTCCATTTCAATTTGGAAATTGAACTCTGGCTCTGCTTCTGTGGCCCTGACCTGCCCCTCAGCCCTAATTCATGAGGTGTAAGCTGGCCTAGGGCCGGAACAGAATGGTCTCAGTGACTTACCGCACCTCGCAATCACACAGCAAGCTTTCGCATCCTCTGTTTTCCAGATGAGGAAAGGATGATCAGAGAAGTTAGGAATTTGTCTGAGATAACATAACTGAATGGGATATGAAACCCCGGCTTATTGGTTCCAGAGTTGATATTATAGCCATTCACATGAGTTTACATTTGTTACCTGAACCTTTTGGGTTTATATCATGTTGTTTGCTGGTGTCTCTTGTCTTTGTGTGAATTAAAACTAAATTATGATGGTTTTTATTGACTTCTTCCTCCAAACATGTGTAACACCAAACAGAAAATAAAAGATCACAGATGGGATTCTAGAATATGATTTCTCCAACAAATGACTTTATAAATGTATCAGGCCCAATTTGCTTGGTTGGCCAGATGCTAAAATTGTACCGCAGAAGTTTGGGCAGCTTCTGAGGAAATGGGGCTGCTTCCTGTGTGCATTTGTCAAGCGTTCTGTGGCTTTAGTCTCCCCACACCCCGACCAAGGCACATCAGGCCAGAGAGTGTGTTTTGGGCAGACAGGCAAGGTCCAGCCCTGCCAGTAGCCCAACAGTGCAGAACTGGGGGGCACCCACAGAGCCCTGAGAGCAGGGGCATGTGAGTGCCCTTATTTCCCAGAGGAAAAAACTACCATGGGAAGTGTGAGCCAACAGCCAAAAAGCACATAGGAGTCAAAGGCCTGAGCGAAGCACTATGATTGGCCCAGCTTTGGCCGTGTCCTCTTCTATGGGGGAGGAGGAGCGAAGCCTTTTGCTAGGCGCAGGGCAGACAGGCGTGCTGGGCAGAAGATAACAGTATAGGTCTGCTGTACTGTCCACTTCTTGTTCTGGCCATGGCTTGATCTATCAAAACTGAGCTGAGAGCAGTCAATTGTCCTTACTGAGGGTCAAATCGGGATCTCAGGCATGGAAGCAATTAGCATAAAGTACATTAAATGACGTAGTTCATTTGATTTGCTTTGAATCGCAGTATTTAATTTCATTTGAAATTTCAAATAATATTGAAGAAGGGCACACACATGGACATTTATCAAAATGGGGATCAAAAATATTTGAGAAATAGCATTTTAAGGGGGAGCTTCTCCGACTGTCTCACCAGCAGCAGAACCCATTCCTGTTTGGACAGAGACTGACTTGATCTCTTGAGTTCTCTGTGGGGTGAGTGGAGGATATGATCTAAAACGGTCAGCCACATTCAGAGGGAGTGGGGGAGAGGGAAGGAACCGCTCATGTGCTGATCACCTACTCTGTAACAGGCACGTCATGTGCTCTTTCCCAAAGGGGCCCCATTTCATCTTGCTGGCACCCCAGCAGTTTGTCATAGATGCACCCGCCTTAAGACAAGCACCTTGGCAACCTCCTTAGACTCTCTTTTGAGGTGCTTCCAAGTTTGCCGCGTGGCTGACAGGCCATCGTGTCTGCGTCAAAGTGCCGAGAGGATTGATGAGACGGCGTTGGCAAAGGCGAGCATGATAAAGACACTCCTTTCTGTTCTGAAACCTTATTAGGATACCAAGAGTTCTTTCAATCTGGAATCTGCTGGGGAAAACTGGTCATGCTGCAGCCTTGAAAACGACCAGCCTGTTCCCGTTTCTTGCCCAGAGCTGGCTCTCAGCAGAAAGCAGTGGGGGTGAGTGAAGGGCTGGGTGACCACGGGCAAGGCTCCTCTCCAGTCACATCGATGTCCCTTTGAGATGGTTGTGACAATGCTGACCTGCAGGGGTTTTAGTGAGGGATGGAGAATGACAATGTAAAGTTTCTGGCACAGCGCCTGGCGCATAGGATGTGCTGAATGCATGCAGCTAGTGTTACAAAGGGAAGCATAAGCATGTGCCAATTTATTTTTATTTTCTTTATTTATTTATACCCTTAGCTTGGAGGCCTAGCTTTGCTCAGTTTTCTGGATGTCAGTCAAGCTAAATTAACACTCTTATGTCCTGGCCCCTGCAGCTGGCAGCCTCCCCATAGGTCCTTGGGACATTCACTTTAGACTCAGCCACATCCTGGGACATCCCAGCTGTCCTCTGCCAGGGGTCCCTTTGCCCACGTGCAGGTGAGACCACCCTGGGCTCTGTCTCTGGGGCCAGTAGAGCCCATGATTGTAAGCAGGCAAAGGGGGAGGCCCTGGGCCCTGCACACACTGGAAACACAAAACATCCTGCTGTGAGAGTGAAGGAGGGACCACAAATATTCAGCATAGTTGTCACTTCTGGGCAAAAGTTCACCCAATTTTGCCAGAACGGGCTCAACTAGATGTATTTGATCCATCTAGTAACATCAGCCGCACCCCAGAGTTTTCTTAGGCTACGCTTCTCAAACTCTGACATGCATGCTAATTCCCTGAGGACTCTGTTAAAATGCAGATTCCGAGTAAGCCTGGGGCGGGGACTGAGATTCTGCAGGACTAACAAGCTTCCGGCTGATGCCCATGATGCTCTCTGATGACCACGTTCTGAGGATCTGGGATCCAAGACACTATTTAGCAAACTTTAGTCGTGGTTTTTTATTATTATTTATGTCATCTTTCTTATTATTTAGCTAATACTTTTCTTCAAACTGACCTACCTTTTAACTTCAGTATATGTGTTTTACCATGAAATCACAGCTTTGAGAAGCAATTTTTGTTTGAACACACTTTAAAATGAATACACAACCATAAAATGAGAAATATGTGTCTACAATAATTTTATGTTCCACTGCTGGTACGGCATAGCATCACGTTCTAAGAAACACTGGTAACAGGAGTTCTGGAGGAAAGTTAGCCTAGGCAGCCCAGATCTTGTTCTTTGGACTTTTTAATTTTAGCAGAGTCGATGTTTCTGCAGAAGCAGTGGGGATTCTGGAAGGAAGTTGGGGTGATTTTTGGACAACGTATCAACTGCAGCAAATTCCTGTGCCCAGCAGGCTGTATGGGAGACAGCTCTCCTATCTGAAGCAGGGGCACCTAAAAGGGTGGCTGGCAGCAGTGGTCTCTCATTGAAAGCCATATCCGGACCACTTTTTCTGCTTGGCCGTAATTTTGTGAAAACCTGTTGAGAGACTAGAGAATAGAAAAAAAGAAAAACACCCAAATTCCCTTCCAACTCTGAGGTGCTTGTTTACAAAGTAAAAAGTCCCTGGCGAATCATTTCATTTATAATTAAATCTAATAATAAGCCATGTCGATAAATTAATTTTGAGCTAATTCCACAGGAACTCCGTGTCCTGCATCACTCCTGAAAATAAGAGCTTGGTGTCGTGCAATCTGACTCATTCTGAGGCCAGGTCTCCAGGGACAAGCTCCAGGAGGCTAATGAATAAATACTAGGTTAAGAGAGCTAAGGTTCAGGACCCATGGAGGTGAGAGACACCTGTGTGATGGGTCCCGGAAGTTCCCGGAGGCTGTGTGAGGGTTGCTCAATGGAGACTGGCTTTCTGCTCAGAGCACCAATCTCTGAACAGCCCTTGACTGAGGCAAAGTTTTCCACTGGAACTTGGTCCTCTCTGGCCACAGCCCGGAGGAGCCAACACCCGGGCCATTGGTGTGTCTGCATAGGATCTTTAGTCCTATGAACACCTTGATGTGCCAAACACCCTCACAAATAGGATCCCACTTCACCCCCAGCCTGAGGGGTCTGCGGGTCTCTCCTTTTTGTTGGTGCAATAAGGAGGCTCAAGGAGGCTCAGAATCACCCCAAGTGGTCGCTCTGAGGCCAAGTACGAAGGAAGGTTCAGAGTGGGAGTTTCCAAGCAGACCCAGTGAGTCTGATCATTCTGTCCCTTCATGGAAGTGGTGACTATGAAGAACGTTTTCCCCATGCAGGTGCCCCAAATCTCCCAGTCAGGATCTCTGAAGTTTCTGTAGAACTTCCTCCTTTGAGTTTCATATTTGATTCTGGTTCTCAATTTGGCTGATATCAGTCACTCACACTTGAGTGTGAATGATTCTGAGAACAAACTTTGGGCTCCTCTGCTCTATGGCGGTGGGAGTCAGGGGACCCAAGGGAACACTTAGATGGGAAAGCCTCAGAAAGGGGAGGCTGAAGATGCCAAGGACAAGCTTGGTGGAATTTCTTCATCCTTGGAAGAAATGGCCACACTCAGGCTTCCTTCCTCAGGCCGGGTTGTCTTTTCTCAGATTGCTGCATTTCTGGTTTGATTTATTTGTGCAACCAAATGAAACGTCTTCCCAACTCATCTGTAAATCTCTCTTGGGTTGCGTTTATGATCTCACTTACTCAATTTGCCATCGGGTGATTGCATCTAGTAGAAGACACAGGGTTATGGTGCCCACAAAAGGACAAACCCATGAACATCCCACTGTCTCTGGAATTAAGGCTCCAAAGACATGTGAGTCTTAATTTTCAGGAGCAATAAGCATCTGCCTGTGGTTGTTTTCAACCACATTAGATTAGCATTTTTTTCCTGGTCATGACATTGGTTTGAATTATTCAGATGACCTTTGAAAGAATTCACAGAGCAGGTCCTTTATAGGATTTCTGAAGTGATGCATTTTAACTTGGACTGGTTTTGCAAACAAAAAGATTAGGTCAATGATAGCGGTCCTGTGTTGCCTGTTGGTTTGGCCTTCCTAACCAAGACAGGTTGTGACTGAAGGTCAGCACAGGGCCATTGGTTGGAAAATTTGGAGTCCTGGGGAATGGGTGCTGTGAGGCGGTTTGCCCGTGTTGAGGCCTGGAGAGTGTGGCATTTATTTTCCTGAGCAGGATGTAATTTCCAGCTGAATAGCCCAGGCACTTACTCAGCTTTTACTTTGACTCCAACTGTGTGTTAAGTGCAACCGACATCTCTTTAAAAGCTCCTAATGACAACTTGAATTGATGCGGCTGTTTTGTTTCTAACCAAAGGAAGCTGATGGCATCAGCAAAGAAGGCATTCCCCAGCTCACAGTGATTGTAGGAGCTAGACTAGGGGCAGGAGCCATCTCCACCGGCCATCCGTGTGCTCCCACTGTGAGGAAGGGCCAGAGCAGCGCCCAGAAATGTTTGTTTCTCTGGTTGCCATGTTTCTTCTTTGTCATCTGATGGCTTGCACTCTGACCTTCCCAACGGGCTGCAAGACGGTAATGATTGCTGCCTGAGGGAGGTGACCTTTAAGTGGAAATACTATTCTTGTGGACAAGAGGCCACACACAAAAGGTCACAGTGTGGACCAACAGGGAGCTGCCTTGTGTCTGCACCTCGGGCCATTAAGTCACTCACCTTGGTGCTCATGCCCCCCAAACCCCACGCGCAGAAGGGCAGTGGCCTCTGACAGTCACATCCAAAAGTTGAGGTCCTCGCCTCCCCCCCCCCGGCACTGACCTAATTTCAGCGGAATCTGGTTTCATCTCAGTGTTGCACTCCCCACTAGTAATGGGAGGGAGGGGTTGTGCAGCTCATTATTAAATAACTTTACTCTTGGCCAGTCAAGCACTCTTGGGCACAATGGTCCTTCCCTTCGGGTTAGTCATATCTTCCTGGCCGTGCGCAGTTCTCAGAGGAGGGGCTCCTCCGCAGGTGCAAGTCTTTCATTGTTCTCATCTCTCAACCTCCCCTCTCACAGACCCGTGACCCCCATCAAGCCTCCTGCTCCCTTCCTGAGGCTGAATGTTTTTATCCCCTCAGCTTCCCACCTGCTGTCTGGCTCAGATCTTTGGGTGGAGCCTCTGAGACTATCAGAGAATCTTCTCAGCCCACCTCTAGTGTGTTTCCTATGTGAAAAGGGGACCCTGGTCAGTTATTTTGGTTTCTGGGAATCTCTATTTGGAGAATTGCCTATTGTATGAGTCTGTGAGGAGCAAAACCACCTCTCCCTTAGGTACTGTGAAGGTCAGATACTTCCTTTCCCAGCCTGCCTTGCAACTGGGGCTCAAAACAGGGCCTCGTCTCTGCCAGGCAAATACACCAGCGCAGTGACTCAGGAGGGAAGAGCGGGTGGTGGCCACAGCGGTGGTGGCAGCCAAGCACAGCTCCTGGGGCAGAGGACAGGTGGTGCTCCTCGGCAGTGGTGGGGTTTCCCCACCAGCCCAGTTCTATGCTGTGGTTTGCCTGGCTGTTCCTCACACATCAGCTTTGAACCAGTCCTCTAGCCCTCCACGCAATTCTGTTAGTACCCGATATCATTTTAAGAGACTCTCTTTCTCTAATTTAGCCAGAATTGGTTTCTGTTGCTTGCTCCTGAGAACTTTGTGCAAAGAACATCTGTTTCTCTCCGCCTTAAAGCACATCACAACTTCTGAAAAGATTTCTTTTTCTTATTTTCCTTGTTGGCCTGCAGCCTCTACACAAGGAAAGAGAGGGAAAGTCATTTGAATTTCTAAGTGGATATTTTTAACACGTAGCAGTGACAATACTCTTTAAAAAGCTAAGGCTTTGGTTTCTTCAACAAATAAATTGAAGAGGAGGAGGAGAGGCAGAGGGGAATCAAGCCTCTTGGGGAGCAAAAGCAGCCAGATCATGGAGGGCCCTCATCAGATGAGCCACAGATGGTCTCCCAGAGCTCTCAGCACCCTAGGATGGGGCAGCCAGTGTTTCAGTGACATGGAGGGGGCATAGGTGTACATGAGAACAGGCTGTGGAGCCTTGGTGGCAGAGTAAAGAGGTCATAGAGGGACCTGCTTGAAACAGAAGGGTGGAGGGATCACAGACACAGGTGTAGTAGAGTAGGTGCCAATGTCCTGGGGCCAATGAGCATTGGACATCTTGGTTACAGCCACACAGTGTCTCCTAATCTATAACACATCCTCCTCAAACCTACCCCTTAGAGAGAAGGGAGGGAAAGAGAAATGGGAAAAAAAAAAAATCCTAACTGATTTAGTTTTCATTCAAAGGGCACTAAAAAAAAGTTTGGTAGCGACTGAATGTAAACAGGGGTTTGGGAGCTAAGTTAAGTTCAATCACAGAAAAATAAAAAAAGTTATTTGCCTCCATGAGTCTGCAAAATTTACACCCTCCTCACCTCCTGGGGTTACCGTAGCTTCAATATGTGCTAGGTTCTGGAAGCGGGTGTTGATCAGGGATAGAGATCCATCCTTCCTCCAACCCAGCTTTATCTCTCTCTTTAAAAATTCCAGGCTTTCTGAACTTGATGTGGTTACATCTTTGAACTTGTTGGCAAGAAACATATGATTGCAAACTGGCCTTGAAAAGGAATGCCTACGGGCAGGTCATCGAGAAAGGCCAAAACCCTAATTCTGGGAAATTCTCTGCTTTCCTTGGAAGAAAAATGCTGCCGTGAATGAAAATGAGGTTAAACAAAACCAAAGGAATCAACATATTTCCATCCACCTTTGCTGCTTCAGCCTCTATTTTCAGAAGCTCAGACTCGGAGGTTGTGGAGAGCCCGCTGAGGTGGTGTTCTAAAAACACTAGCATGCTTGGGTCAGCGGGGCTAGCCCTAGAGCCCCACTTTCCATTGCAGGGCCTGTCCTGTGTGCCCTCCAGCCTCATGTTCTAGAAACATCTCCTCTGATCAAGTATGAGTGAATATTTGCCTCACTCTGCCTCTTCCTTTAACCACGTCTTTCCTTGGACTCCACAAAGCTTGGGCTGATGATACATGTCCTCCCGTGTGTGTCTGCTGCTTGGTGCCCTGCACCTTCAAGGACAGACACCCTGCCTTGTGTGAACTCAAGGCAGGGGTTTTGACACACTCCCTGGGCAGCCTCAGCATGCTCCAGGGAGCCTCATGTTATACCGTATTCAAGGAACTCTCTCATGTGGGCCCCAGCCTTCCATGGCAGTGGACAACTTGCTTGTCTCTAAAAATGCCACACATTTTCTCACCACTGTGCCTTTAGCCATGTTGTCTCCCAGAGTGACCCATCATGCCTAGTCTCCAGCCCCTGCCTACCACAATAGGACGTCCGGGACTCTCCTAAGGGCCAGGCTCCACAGCATGGAGAAGCCAGGGCACAGGAAACATTAACAGTGAAGTCTGAGAAACCACTGTGAGCTGAAGATCAATCAACTTATTTACAATGGGACTGTGAATCAAGGTGTGGCTTGGGCATTGACCAGATGTGTGATGTTGATGGATCCTCCACCCTCTCAAGCCTTCTGCTTCCTCTTTTATGAGCTCATAAGGCCACATGGATAAGCCCTGGCTACCACATTAGACAGCCACTGTGATTCTGGGCTTGCTTCCCGGATGGCTCACTCACGTGGCTTTTGAAATGAGGCCTCAGTACCTTGCTGTGTAGACTTCTCCGGGGGGCTGCCTGAGTGTCCTCACAACGTGGCAGCTGGCTTCCCCCAGAGTAAGTGACCCGAGAGGGATGGGCAGAAGCCGTGATGTTTTTATATAACCTAGCCTCAGAAATGACATACCATCACTGTGCCTTAATCTCTTGGTCACGCCGACCAACCCTGATACACTATGGGAGAGGACTGCACCAGAGCGAGTATACTCCCAGGTGGGGGTCCTGGATGGCCCTCTTGGAGGATGGCTGTCACAGTGTTCCCAGTCCAAATTTAGTTATGCTCACCTGCATTATCAAGAAATCAGTCTGGGGATTTCTTAGGAGTGCCTTCCCTAAGGGTCTGTGTCCTACCGCTTTGTTGGCCAGGAGTGGATAGGTCCTGTGGAGCTGCACACTAGAAAAAAATCCTTGTATGAGATGGAGCAATGCTGGGTGCAGAGTTAACAGATGAACAGGAGCCAAGAAGGGGATTTGAGGGCCTAAGGCCTTGGAATGTCTAGAAGCACATCCAACAGAGGAGGGCCCAGAGTGGGAACTGGAGTTGGAGCAGGGTGCAGGAATATATGACTTTTTGGAAGGAGGTAATAAGTCCTTCCTAGTTGCCACTGAAATAAGTGTGTTAAGATTAATACCTTGAATTATATTAATGTGATTTCTTTTTTCACTCCTCTTATTTAGCCACGGTTTCCATTACTTTCATGAGTATTAGCTGGAATGAAGGAGAGAGGAGAGACTGGACTGAAGAGAGAACGTTCAACTTCAGACATCCAAATAAGCTCAGAAACAATGGGATTGAAAGCCAAGTGTCCAACTGCAAGATCCAGGCCACTGAAAGAGGAGAGGTTTTCCTAAATCCAAATAGATTTATTTTAAATATAACAATCTTGGAGGATGAACATGGAATTTTTACCATACACCACATAGTAGGAAGGGTGGGCAATGTGACCTAAGAGGAGTTCCCAATCCCACAGGAAAGGGAACAGCCCTTCCTGGGCTGGGATGTGGGGGCAGAGATTGGAGATTATTTCAGTCGGCAAAATTAGATTAAGACACTATACTTAGGGTACAGGGTGAGATTATGGATATATCAGATGGTCTGAGGAGGGATCCAAAAGCTTGTGTTCCACTTCTGGTTAAGAATTCCAGGCAGAGAGAACCTGGCAGGGTGACCTACATCCAGATGAGGTGGCTTCAGTAGAAGAGAAATGCTGGTGTGGCATGTTTAGACAGAGAGGGAGTCCGAGACTCCACATACCAGGTTCCCTGGAGCTAGTGTGTGGCTTGTGTGAGATCGAGAACTTTCTGTGTAGGTTGGGGTGGGGAGCAGTAGTGATAAGAGGGTGGAAGGAGAGGAAGAGGTGGTAGCCTGGTAGGAGACGAGACCCTACAGCTGGAGGCCAAGGCAGGATCCTGGTCAGTAGTAGCACAGGTCCAGGGATGGAGATGACCTCCAGAAACTGTGGCCGGCCCCAAGTACGTCCCACACAGTCCAACTTGAAACTGAAGAACAGAGAGTAGACCAGGAGTGTCTACCTTGCTGCCGTGAGGAATGTAAGCAATTTCCTGACGAGCCTTTGTGGGAATAGGAAGACTTTTGAGAGGATAGAACTCTGAAAGGGACTCTAAACTTTGGTCTGTTAAGTCAAGTCCTGAATTGCCTAAGTAATTATATAAAAGAGATTAAGTCTTTAAATGGGAGAGAATGTACTTTGAAACAGTAAGATTAGTTGCTTTTATTTTTTCATTTGTTTTGTTTTCTGCTTTCATGAAATAGAACCTCATGAGGAAAGTTGAGTTTGATTAAGTAGAATTTAGTATTTCTCCCATTTGGGTCACAGTGGGTGCATTTTAAACTTAGTACACCACCCAAAGGGATATGATATGAAGTGGGATGGAGGGGTAGGAGCAGTTGAGCTTCAGGAACAGGGGTAGCATGACTAGTAGCTGCTGTTTTACTTTTAAAAACCTTTGAGGGTCTGGAATATATAAAGAATGCCTACAAATCAACAACAATAGCAAAAAGATGAACAGCCCAATTTTCTAAATGGACAAAGGAGTTCAACAGGCATCTAATGAGGAAGATATATGAAGGGTCAATACACACATGAAAAGGTGCTCACCACCATTAGTCATTAGGGAAATGCAAATTAAAACTACAATCAGATAACCATTTCACATCCACCAGAATGGCTAAAATAAAATACAGTGAATGCTGGGAAGTATGTGGGGCAACTGGAACTCATAATCTAGTGGATGGAGAACTGTTTAGCCATCTCTTATGGTAGTAAACATATCTCTACACTATGACCCAGCAATTCCACTCTTAGGTATTAATCCCAAAGAAATGAAAACATATGTCTACACAGAGACTTGTACACAGATGTTTATAGTAGTCATATTCATAAGAATCAAAAACTGGAAACAACCCAAATGCCTACCAACCAAACAGATAAACAAAATGTGGTATGTCCATTTAATGGAATATTACTCAGCAACAAAAAGAACCATTTATTGTTAAACCCACGACATGAATGAATCTCAAAAACGTTATGCAGAGTGAAAGAAGCCAGACACAAAAGAGTATATATTTTAGGATTCCATTTATATGAATCTCTAGAACAGCAAAAATTGATCTATGTTGATACAAGTCAAAAAGGGGTCAGGGGCATGAAGGAACTATCTGGGTGATGGATATGTTCTATATTTTGTTTTTGATGGTGGTTGTTGCACGGGCACATACAATTATCAATCCTCGTCAAACTGAACACCTGTACTGTAATTTATTATACCTTAATTTTAAAAAAAGAATATTAAAAAAACTATTTTCTCAGAGTTTTGTCCCAAGTTCTTATAGCAAACTAGCCAGGCAAACAGAATTAATACACAAGCCTCAGAAGGCTCTGCATCTTTGAGGGGGCACCTTCTCTCTCTCCCTTGATTGATTCCGAGCATACACACACACATACACACAGACTCACCCGCACACACTCTCTCTCTCTCTCACACACACACACACACACACACACACACACTCCTTTATACCCAGCAAGTGTCCCCCGCAGCATGCCCTCCCTCTTGCAGGGAGCCTGCAGGATCACCCCCACTGCCACTCTGTCCCTCTGCCTGCCCTGCCCACACCCTCATCCCCCTTCCCGTGGTCTCTAACTGCACTAGAGTCATCTCCGGTTCTAAACCTCAGTACACCCTAAATCATAGTTTGTGTGTGTTTTTTTCAGTGACATACAGATGCTTTTGAAACCGCTTTCCACTCTAAAGGCCTCCTCCTTCCTCGTCAACTCTGGCCTGAGCCGTTTCATAAATAATGCAGCTCCTGCTCTCATCTCAGTTACAAATGTGGACATCTCCTTGTTTTGAAGGACCAGACCGGCCTCTTTTGGGTTGCTTCCTTGTTTCTCAAGTCCGCCTAGCACCCACACTTACCCCGCCCCTGGGACAAAGGGCAGCACTGATCCTCGGTGCAGGAGGCTTTCTCTTGGGGCTCAGTCAGTTTATTAAAAGCCCGTTGATTCTCCTCTGCCTCTCTTTTGCCAAAAGCACAACTTGGTAGCTCCCCTCTCTCTCTCCAGCCTGTGGGGCTGCATGGGAGTTTCCTTCCTGTACACAGTTCCCAGGGGAGCAGCCCTTTCTACAGGATCAGTGCATACCATGTCACCAGCCCCAAGGGACAAAGGTATCTGACATCAGGGTCCAAATCTCAATGGTTCTGAGCCCCTGCCTACTTCACTGTAGGAATTATGAGGCTCACACTCTCCAAATATTGACTGATTCAGCACCGTTCAGACCTGATGGTTGCTCTCCACCCCAGCTAGCAAAGCTGGACATCCATAAGCCAAGCCCTCCCCCAACTGCGGTCCCTGTCCCCATTGCCCAGCTCTGCTGGTGGCCTTGGTGAGGCTGGAGCTGTCTGCGGCTGGAGGCATGGCACTTGCCATCCTTCCCACAGATGCTTACTGGGCCACATTTGGGGAACAAATGGCATCCTTGGTCCATCTGCTGAGTGCTGCCAGACTCTCCTCTGCTGGGGATGGGGGACATCAGGGAAAGCTAATAATATGATTTAGCAAACAACGTATCATTAAAATTCACCCTGAATTTCTATATTTTCCATTGTTGAATTTAAAAAAACCCATTTCCCAGGTTCCTTTGCACCTCAACTGCAGGCTAGGGGAAGGGTGGGTCCCTTTCATGTTCTCTGAGATAGCGGAGAGCTCAGCCTCACCTACAGGCACCTAGGAGGTATGTGACAAGTGCTATAGTGATGGCAGGTACCAGCAGGGCCTCCAAAGAAGAGCTGGCTCACTGAGTGAGGGAAGGTACTCCAACAGGCCGCACAGGCAGAGTGAAGGGGTGGCGACATTAGAGGGCACAGAGGCCCATGGTGGTCACAGCTGTGGTCCAGGTAGGGGTGGGTAAGCCTGTCTGGAAGGAATGCGTGGCTGGAAGTGGCTTCTGCAGGAGTCATTCCTAGGCTGGCCACCTCCCAGTCCATCTTTCCCCTGTTGTTTCTGTTCTGTGATTGGTCCCTTCCCCTAACTTTGTCTCTAGGCTCAAAGCTTGCATCCTCCCTTCTAACTATTGCTTGGAATATGGCCCAGCCTGGCCTCAGGACCACCTCCCTCAGATGGTTCCCTTGGTAGGCCTGGCCTTTCCAGAGCTGCCAGCCTTGGCCTGCCCAATCCTGCTCAGCCCTGGGATCCAGTGTCAGAGGTGAGCCCTATGGTAAGACCAGATGTGGGGTGGAAACAAGTGAGAGCGATGGGAGGTGAGGTTGGAAAATCAGGTAGGATGACAGAGAGGAGCCTGGAAAGTCGTGCCAAGAAGATTATCCTTTTCCTCGAAGATGGTGAAGAAATGCCCAAGGTGGTTAACTGGATACTGGGTCAGATCTGACTTTCAAAAGGATCCCCTGAGGCCATGGCCATGGGTGATCAAGATTGTGGCAATGAAAACTCAGGACCTATTTTCCCAGCACCGTGGCTGCCTTCCCAGCTCCCCTCTTGCCCTGTCGAAAGGCTGACGGTCACTGTAGCCCCACACTTCAGCTCTGAGGGCTTCTCCAGGGTCCACCTTTTCTTTCCTTTTCAGTCTTCTTGTCCTCTTCTGCTTTCCTTCAGGTCTGTCCTACTGCCTCACACCTGCATCGTCTCTCAATTCCATCCAGACTCACCACAGTGGGACCATCTTCCTGGCTTTATATTTCCTGTCTCTCCATCCTCTCACTTGCCCCTCTCCTGAGAACTCTCCTCTTTCCCTTTTTCCCCTTGGGATCTCTTTTGATTGTCTAGTTTGGAAGTGGAAACTGGACATACACAGCTCAACCCCTTCCTCGTCTCTCTGGGGTGGCTGCCTGCAGAAAGCACATTGTCTACATTGCTCCCTCCACAGGCTGTGCTTGTCAGAGGGGCCTACCTGCATCTTAAGCTTGCTAGTTCTGGAGTTGAGTTTAGTGTTAGTTTAACATGTAGTTCTAGTGGTAGGAAGGCCATTGTCCACAGATAAAGGCCTTGTCCTCCTGCCTAGCCTTGTTAGCAATGAACGTGATATTTTTGATTTTACTTGTCTTACTACTTACTTCTCACTTGCTTCAGAACTTAGGTGTGGAAGAAGGGTGCTATTTATTGGACTCTATCAAAGACCCCAAAATAGAGGCCCCTGTTCCACTTCTCTGGGGAGACCACCACCCATTTCCTCACTTACTTGTTATCTTCTTCGTTATTCTATAGGTGTTTTCACCTGTTCGTGTTTTGAAATGTAGAGGGAAAGACTTTTGCTTCCAAGAAGGATGTAGTGGATAGCAGCAGGCAACACTGCTGTTGCAACAAGTACAGTCACGTGTCACTTAACGACCGGGACATGTTCTGAGAAATGCGTCGTTGGTTGATTTCATCGTTGTGCGAACATCACAGCGTGTACTTACACAAACGTAGATAGTATAGTCCACAACACATCTAAGCTGTATGGCACTCATCTTATGGGACCACCATCGTATATGCGGTCTGTCATTTGACCAAAACGTCATTATGCAGCACATGACTGTAAAGAAAAAAACAAATAAATTGGGACAATCATATTTGTAAAGACCTTGGAGAGCTGTGGATGCAATGAAGACTAGATGACCTAAAATATGAGAGAAGGAAGACCCTTTTCCAGGGCTAAGGACACAGAGACCTGCTAGGCTTTCAGTAAAATGCCTAGGGGAGTCTCACTAGAGGAGCAGGAATAAGGCAGAGGTGGAGTGAGTCTAACCCTGCAGCCCTGCCCCAACCCGGCTCCACTCCTCATGGATTGGGGTGGTCAGCCCCACCAGTTGAGCGGGTGAAAGAGTGAATCTTCTGCATCCTCTAGAATCCTTTTGGTATATAATATCCAGCATATGTTAAAAACTTTAGAGGCACATTAAGAGGCAGGAAGATGTGACCAAAAATAAAAAACAGACTTTAGAAGAGGCCAAGATCTTTAGAGTTAGTGCTTAAGGACTTTGAAAAACCTGCGATAATACATTAAATAAGGTAGAGGAAATAGATAAACAAAATGGATAAAAAAATAGAGAATTTAACAGAAAATTGCAACCTATAAAATAATTAAATGAACGGTCTAGAATTGTAAAATACAGTATCTGAAATCAATCCCTCTTGGATGGATTTAACAGCAGTGAGACATAGAAGACTCAATGAGTGAACTCAGAGAGAGGTCAGTGGGAAATATTCGAGCTGAAGTACAGAGAGAAGAGACTGGAAAGAACAAAAGAGTATAAAAGACACGTGGGTCACCATCAAATGTCTAACATATCATAATTGGAGGCCCAGAAGGAGAGAAGAGAGAATGGGGCAGAAGCAATATTTGAAGAGATAATGGCTGAGAATTTTCCAAAATTGATTAAAAAAAAAAAAAGAAATCAACCCACTCATTAAAAAAACTCAACAAACCCCAAGCAAAATTATAAAACAAAAAAAATCACACGTAGGCACATCATAGTCAGATTGCTGAAAACCACAAACAAAAATAAAATGTTAAAAGCAATTATTGGAAAAAGGGACATTACTTGCAAGAGAGCAACTATAAAATGTATTTTAACAGAAACTATATGTGGCAGCAAGAATAATGGCCCCCCAGAGACAACCATGCCCTAATCCTTGAAACCTGTGAATATGTTACCTTACATGGCAAAAGGGACATTGCAGATATGATTAAGTATTTTGAGATGGAGAAATTATCCTGGATTACCCAGATAGTCCCAATGTAATCATAAGGTCCTTACAAGAAGAAGGCAGGAATCAGAGAAGGAGATGTGACGATGGAAGCAGAGGTCAGAGTGATATGATGGCTGGAAAGGGGCCATGAGCCAAGGAACGTGGGCAGCCTGTAGCAGCTGGAAAAGGTAAGGAAACAGATTCTCCCCCTGAGCCTCCAGAAGGAACACAGCCCTGCCGACACCTTAACTTCAGCCCAGTGAGACTCATTTCAGACTTCTGACCTCCAGAACTGTAAGATAATAAGTTTGTGCTCTTTTAAGCCACTAAATTTGCAGTAATTTGTTACAGCAGCAAAGAAAAGTAATACCCTGTAGAAGTCAGAAGACCATGGAATGGCTTCTTTCCGGTGCTGAATGAAATGAAGGGCGAGGTGCTATAAGTACCTAAATAAATATGTTAGCTGCCACTTTGATCACCAGACCCTGTACCTCTCCCTGCATTCTTTTTTTTTTTAATTTATTTTTTTATTGCAGTAACATTGGTTTATAACATTGTGTACATTTCAGGTGTACATCATTATACTTCTATTTCTGCATAGCTTACATGATGTTCACCACCCAAATACTAATTACAATCGATCACACGCCCTCTTCCCCTCTGGTAATCACCAATCCAATCTCTACTTCTATGTGTTTGTTTGTTGTTGTTTTTATCTTTTACTTATGAGTGAGATCATATGGTATTTGACCTTCTCCCTCTGACTTATTTCACTTTGCGTAATACCCTCAATGTCCATCCATGTTGTCACAAATGGCTGGATTTCATCGTTTCTTATGGCTGAGTAGTATTCCATTGTGTATATATACCACATCTTCTTCATCCATTCGTCTCTTGATGGGCACTTAGGTTGCTTCCAAGTCTTGGCTATTGTGAATAATGCTGCAATGAACACAGTAGTGCGTGTATCTTTACGCGTTGGTGTTTTCATGTTCTTTGGATAAATACTCAGCAGTGGAATAGCTGGGTCATACGGTAGTTCTATCCTTAATTTTTTGAGGAATCTCCATACTGTTTTCCATAGTGGCTGCACCACTTTGCACTCCCACCAGCAGTGTGTGAGTGTTCCCTTCTCTCCACATCCTCTCCAACACTTGTTGTTTCCTGTCTTGTTAATTATAGCCATTCTGACGGGCATGAGGTGATATCTCATTGTAGTTTTGATTTGCATTTCCCTGATAGTTAATGATGTTGAAGAGATCAATGGAATAGAATTGAGAGTCCAGAAATAAAACCACACATCTATGGACAGCTAATCTTCGACAAAGGAGCCAAGAAAATACAATGGAGAAAGGAAAGTCTCTTCAACAAATGATGTTGGGAAAACTGGACAGCCACATGCAAAAAAATGAGAGTAGACCATTATGTTACACCATACACAAAAATCAGCTCAAAATAGATTAAAGACTTGAATGTAAGACCTGAAACCATGAAACTTTTGGAAGAAAACATAGGTAGTACGCTCTTCGACATTGGTCTTAGCAACATACTTTCAAGCACCATGTCTGCCTGGGCAAGAGAAACAATAGAAAAAATAAACAAATGGGACTACATCAAACTAAAAAGCTTCTGCACAGCAAAGGAAACCATCAACAAAACGAAAAGACAACCTAACAATTGGGAGAAGATATTTGCAAACCGTATATCTGATAAGGGATTAATCTCCAAAATATATAAAGAACTCATATAGCTCAACAACAAAAAAACTAACAACTCAATTAAAAAAATGGGCAAAAGACCTGAACAGACATTTCTCCCTGCATTCTTAAAGCTCGGGGATCCCATGAGCCAATCACAATGAGACCCTCTGATGCAAGCTCTGATGCCTCAATTGGTCTTAGAGACAGACTACATTCAAATCTGTTAACCAACCCCAGCACATCCAACACATGGTTATTGAAAATAGGAGGTAACTTTGAAAACTAATTAATGATTTTTCTTTTTTCACACTGTCTTGGCAATGATCTCCTGGTTTAGCAAGCGGAGGATTAAGATTATTATAGTCGAATTAAAAAGAAAGAGACAATGTCCATTTCTTGACATCTAGGATAGGCTCTTGAAGTCCATTCCAGAAACAAGAGTGAGTCTTTCCCTTCCAAGAGTCAGGTTCTTGAGAGGAAAAAGTCTTCTAAATTCCAAAAGCATCTCGTTACCTATGAAGAACCAAAGCCAAAAAGATTAACGTAGAGTTTTGTTTCATTGTGGTAAAATATATGTAACAAAATTTACCATTTTAACCCATTTTCAGCATATAGTTCAGTAGCATTAAGTACATTCACAAAGTTGTGCAACCATCATCACTATCCATCTCCAGAACTTTATCATCTTCCCCAACTGGAACTCCTAAATAATTAGACACTAACTCCCCATTCCTCTTCCCCCCAGCCCCTGGCAACCACCCTTCTTCTTTCTCCCTCTGTGAATTTGAATACTCTGGGTACCTCATATAAGTGGAGAGTTTTCTTTTTAAGCTGCAAAATGAGATATGGGTAATTTCCTGCCACACACGAATGCAATGCATCCTATTTTCTCGGGAAGAGGAAGAATCTGGAGAGAGGGGGAGAGTAAGAGAGTTGAAACTTGAGTGTGTGGCCTCTGTACCTCTGTCCCTGGAGTGAGGAAGGATAGGGACCCCCAGCAGGTTTGGGAATCCCGGAATGGAGGGAGCTTGGCCTGCTTCTCGCCAACAAAAGGAGGCCAGCAAGTCAATCAGAGGGCCGAGCCCCTTTGATAAGACTGTACACAGGCACCCCATGCTCCAGGCGCCAGCGGCGAAGACTGAGCACTTCTCCAAAGAGACTGAGTTCACTGGACTAAACTGTAAACTCAGTGTGACCATGTTCTCCTGGAGGGACGAGGTTAATCTTTTTCCCACCGCTGAGTAGAATCGGAACTCTTCAACAAATGGAGTTGTACTGTAGAAAATAAGGGAAGTTACTTTCCTGCACATCTGAATTGTAACTGTATGTTTTATACCTGCTACAAATACCCTGGCCCAAGAGATTTCTTCATCTCCCCTGAGGGGTTCAAGGCTAGCGTCCCTTGGCTTCCCCAGCTGTTTGGCTCTGAGCTGGGTGGGGCCGCACGCAGGAGCAGGAGCTCCACGTAGAAAGCTGTTTCAGATTTCTCCCTTGGGCAGGGTGCCACACGCACATGCTGCATGCACTGCCGACAGCTATGTCCAGCGCACTGGCAAGCCACTCACCTCCCAGTCTGCTCAGACCACTCGCAAACTCCTGCCCCGTCTCCCACCCTCTCCTTCTCCTTCCCCCACCCAATTCTCTCTCCTGCTCCAGGAAAAACACTTGGACATTGCACACCCCTCCTGTCACGAAATACACACAGACGGAGGAAAGAGGATGAAGGCCGGGTCCAAAGGAACCCAAGTGATGTCAGAGCAGTTCATGCCCGCAGGCAGCGCTTGGGGAATGAACGTGGGCTGTGTGCGCACTGCCAGGCTGGGGAAACTTGCCCGCAGAACACGGAGGAGGATAGCTGGGTGCTTCCAGGGACTGGAGGTCTTGGAGAATCTATAGGATTCACATCCATTCTCTCACCATTTCTCTCGCCTCCACCAGATGTGACCTCCGTGAAGCCAGGGCCAGGCTTGGTTATTTTGAGACCCTCCACGTCCCGTGTCCTTCCCCATGGGGTGTCTCCCTCATCTCACCTTCAGCACTGGTGCATCTAAACCCACCCTTTCACCTGCAAAACCTACAAAGCAGAGGCTGGCAAAGCTGGAGAAACAAGAGGGCTGATGGGCATTCAGGAACCCATTTGGCTGAATTTCAATAAGAACCAATGGCCTTTTGTCTCTAAAGGAGAGAGGAAAGAAGATATGCAGTTCAAAAGTGGTCTGGGCTCAGTTTCCCCAGGGAGGAGGGATGTGCTCCTTTCCCTAAAACATCCCTTTCTCTGCATGACCCTTCTGCTCACTCGGCTGCCTGCTCACCTCACTGCACACTGCCCAGGCCCCCACCCCAGGTGTGTCCTCACCAACAATCTCCCCTGTGGCCTCAGAGGCCAACATGGGCACTCCGTGTCCCCAGGAGCTGCAGGAAGCTCACCTAGAGGCAGCAGGATGAGGGATCGTGGGATGTAAGGGTCTTCCAGTGATGGTCAGAAGACTCTGCGTGTCAGAGTGGAGAGCATTCCCCCTCGTCACTCAGAGGAGAGAGGAAGCTGCCAAGTGAGCTGAGGGGGTGAAGTGAATGACATCTGCCTTTCAGGCTTGCCTTGGCACTTCGGGTTTCGTTTGTTTTTTCATTTTTGCTTTTGTTTTTTTTTTCTGTTTTATGTCATTAGGGAAGCCCAGGCCCCCTCTTTCCATGACTTTGAGTATGCATTCCAGCCAACATTTCTACTCTAATTAGCTTCATCTTTTAACTCCTTCCAGATAGGAGCACCCTCCAGGCCCACGCTTGAAACAGTGATGTCAAATAACAAGCATTTTTTTTCCTTTTCCTGAGCTCAAATATATACCCCCACACTGTGAGGGTGCCCAAGTGCTGTAGATACTCACAGAGAGCTGCTTCCAAGGCCTGGGGTGGGCCACAGAGACCCTTACCCAGCAAGGACCCCAATTCCTCCTGCATCTGGGACACTGTCTGGCCTTTCTGTGCCTCAATTCCTCCCCTGTGAGGCAGGATTAATGGTGCCACACTCTAGACAGGCTGTCAAGTGTTTATGGAAACTTCAAAGGCTTAACAATGATAGCTAAACTTATTTTAGTGATTGCTGTGTGATAGGCACTATTCTAATTAATTTAATTTTCACAACCGGCTCAGGAGGTAAGTACTATTGTTATCCCCCATTTTACAAATGAGAAAGCTCAGGCCCACGAAAGATAAGGGACTTGTCCAAAGTCACACTAAGCGGCAGAGGTGGGACTTGAACTCAGGCCGTCTTCAAAGTCCACTCTCTTGCCCATGTTCAGCTGGCTGAGGCTCAGAGGCAGGGATGGGGGCAATCCAAAATGCCAACATGGGCCATGCAGGACCCACCAACTGGACAGCACACAGCCCTCATGGGGATGGGGGGCAGCTGCTCCTCAACTATAGGCAATTGTTACCATGTGGGCGAGTGGGCTCAGTGTTGTCAGACACTCCAGTTTTTCAAGAGAAGTTGGAAATCTAGATATTTATGTGAAATTTCCCAATTTAAAAATGTCATCAACTAATTCAAACCTTTTCAAAATCTTATATGAGGAAAAAACCCAAAACCACCATATCTCCAGTCCACGTCTAGCTCGTCAGCTGCCTGCACATCTGTGGCCTCTGGCTCAGGCCGAGGAAGGTAGACTGAGTTAATCACCTAAATCAACATTCCATTGGTAGTGGCTACCTGGAGTGCAATGTTGAGAAGGATTCTGAGTGTGAGTCTGGCCTCAATGAGAAAGAGTGCTGCAATCCATTAATAATGTCTGCCATGGGCACAGCCTGGAAGAATGACAGCATCTACACCATGAGTTTGCCCTGACTGAGCTAGACACTGTATAGAATGAACTAACCTTCAGTCCTTGTTCCTCCAGAACCTATTGTTTAAGTCCCCTCACCCACCTCACACTGGCCCAGAGCCCCTTCAGATTCAGTGCTAAATGTTTGGTGGTTAAAGTTCCAAGTATTAAGAACTTACATTATTAACCCTCATGCCAGTCTTGTGAGAGAGGTGTGGTCATGTGCATTTGACTCTGTGTCAGCTCCACTCCAACCAAGAACTAGAAGTCCTGCATCCTTCACTGTTGCCACAAGAAATCCCACCTACACGGGCACTTTGTGATCTCATTGAGTCCTCAGTGGTACTTGGTGAAGGGACATCACACAATGCACATTATTTTCACTCGAAAAAAGCCTCAGAAGACAAAACTCTTCTCTAGAGTGACTTCTTCCTCACTCCACTGTGAGGCTTCTTCCTCCTCTGACACGCTCCTCCCATCTCCTTTCAGGGTCTGACCCTACTGACTTTTCCCTACTGAGGTTTTCCTTATAGCGATTCCCCACCTTTTATCCCTTTCTGAAGCAGCCACATTCTGTGGCTTGAGCACACCCTTTAGAATTGCTCTTTATTCTAATTTACTAAAAACATACTTTCCCCCAAAAAGTCAGCCTCTCCTTAAGAGTTCTCATATCAGCTACTAACAGAAAATGGAACTCCCAATCATCATGATTTCTGTAAAGTTATACAGAGACAACCCTTGAGCCACTTCAGTTGTGTGATATTTATGATATCCAGGTGGCCTTACCCACATACCGATTTTTTTTTCTTCATTACATCCATATTTGCTGAGAGTTTCTCTTGCCTGTCTTAGCAGTTCATCTGCTCTCCTATTGTCTCTCTCTGTGAAATTGATTTTCTCAGCCAAATGACGAGGAACCTGGGAGCATATCCTACTTCTCTTACTTCATTCATTCATTTGACAAACATCATTTGAGTGCCTGCTGTAGGCCAGACACTGTTCTAGGAC
Organism: Diceros bicornis minor; assembly: GCF_020826845.1. NCBI lineage: Eukaryota > Metazoa > Chordata > Mammalia > Perissodactyla > Rhinocerotidae > Diceros > Diceros bicornis. The sequence continues at coordinate 81,912,335 of NC_080744.1, forward strand.
CCAGGGTTACAGCACTGAGCAGAACAGAGTTTCTATGCTCTCGGAGCTTACCTTTCTCTTTCTTTGAATCATGTAACAGTGGATTCCTGTAAACATGCTGGTCTTGAGGATTCTTGAGGTTTCCTTGGGCACAGTCACACACTTGGAACTTGCCCCAGCTTGCCCTGGCTCTGTGCGTTTGGCTTTGGTTTCTCTTTGTGGAGTCTTCTTTTTCTAGCTGTGTTGACACATGCCCTGAAGAAAGACCACCCTCCCCAGGCCCGGGCATTGCCGCTTGATCCTGGGCAAGGCTCTTGAACGTCCTAAGCTCCGTTCCTCACCTATCCAAGACAGGTAATTTCTCTGTGACAGGCTGTTATGACTGTAAGTGGAGTAAAGCACGTCAGCATGATGCAAACATTCCTTATTATTGCAGCACAATAACGTTCAGAGATAAAAATTCAGGATTCTCCTTCCACCCCGCAACGTTTCCTTATTGCCCTGGTCCTTCCAGAGGTCTCCTTTCCCTGAGAGAGAGAAGACGCAACAGAATACAAACACCAAGGAATCAAATTCTTGGCTTTGGAGTTTCAAAATCAACTTTTAAAACTCATAAAAGAGAAAATAATTGTGTGAGTCTAGGCTTTTTGCTATACAAGGGTGTTTATTAGTCAGTGTTCTCCAAAGAAAGAAACAGACAAATAGCATGTATATGAGATGTATGATAAGGAATTGGCTCATGTGATTAGGGAGGTTGAGAAGTCCCAAGATCTGTGGTTGGAAGGTGAGACCCAAGAAAGCCAATGATGCAACTTCCAGTCTGAGGGTAGAACCAGGCTGATGTCCCAGCTCAACAGTCAGGCTGGAAGAGTTCCATCTTACTCAGTCTTTTTGTTTTATTCAAGTCTTCAATTGATTGGATGAGGGCCACCCACATCAAGGAGGGCAATAAACTGTACTTTATTCAGTTTACGGATTCAAATGTTAAGCTCATCCAAAACATCCTCACAGACGCACCCAGAACAATGTTTGACCAAGTGTCCAGGCACGTCTTGGCCCAGTCAAGTTGACACGTAAAATTCACCATCACCAAGAGTGAGGCTTTTTGAAAAGGAAAGGTTTGCTGAATTTCAAAGAGAAACTAAAGAACTCTAAAGAAATTGTAGCATACAATTTAATCCCCAAATAGTAGAATGGGAAGAGGACAGGAGAAGAATCCAAATAAGCCTCATGCCATGCAGACTAGCTTCAAGTTGCTAAGGGCAAGGAAGAAGGAGTCGGAAGGGAGAAGCCTGAGATTCCTCCTGTCCTATCAAGATGGCTCAGGCTCAGGGGAAGATAATGAAACCCCTAGATGAGTTTGGGGAAATCTAAAGGTAGGGAAATCTTGCACCAGCTTCCTGGTAAGAGAGCAGTTGAGAAGAGATGGGTGTGGGGACATTTGAGTTAAAGATCCTGGGTTGAGTCTCCTGTAGTCTTACAGAGATTGCGATAGCAGCCAAAAGCTTGTATGCCCTGAGATGGATATGGCAGTAAGCAAACAGCGGAAGCTGGTGGCCCAAGGGATGCTGGGGATGTGACAAAAAAACACAGTCATTAGTGGCAGATCGGGCCCTGCAAACCAGAGGCCAGACAGAGATATGTTCAATCCCACGGACACTGACATGAGGAAGTGGTGGTTGCTTCAACAGATATCAGAGAAAATCAACGTTGATAGTCAACCTTGAACGGTGCATATCTCAGTGGGGGCCAGCATAGGATGACTCTTGTAATAGTCAGGATAGGCTAGGCTATGCTGTAATAACAAGCAGACCGCAAAACAGAGTAGCTTGACACATGAAAATTTGGTTCTCCTTCATTTTGATCTGATCCACTGCAGCTCCTCCTGAGTGGCTCCCTTCCAAGTGGTGACTCAGGGATCCAATATGCTTAGTTATGACCTCCAGGGTGGACTTAGTAGGAGAAGAGAGGTCTGGCAAGTTGCACAAGCATTGTGCCTTAGCAAAGAAATGACTTACATTATCTCCCCATACAGCTCCTAGACCAGAACTAATCACATGACCTAACTACAAGGGAGGCTGGGAAATGCAGTCTTCCTGTGTGCCCAGGAGGAGGAAATGAAAGCGGACTGAGGGAGACCTAGTATTGTCTTACCACCATTGTGAACCTGGCATGTCCTGGACATGATGATCCGTAAATCCCCTGTGGAACTGAGATGTCATCTCAGGGAGAAAACTCTAAATTGCGACGAGGTTTAACCTAAATTGAGAAATCACTGAATTCTACTGGGTTTTCATAAAAATGACTAGGTGACAATTTTTGTCACCAGGGAGAAACAAGGACTAAAGATGGGAAATAGGTTCAGGTATAGAAAAATAAAGGAGTCATCTTTGCCCACATGAGAATATGGGTCATTATATTATTATGGGTTTTATACATATATATATATTTTTTTTCTTTTTTGTGAGGAAGATTAGCCCTGAGCTAACAACTGACGCCAGTCCTCCTCTTTTTTTGCTGAGGAAGATTGGCCCTGGGCTAACATCCATGCCCATCTTCCTCTACATTATATGCAACGCCGCAACAGCATGGCTTGACAAGCGGTGTGTCTGTGCGCGCCCTGGATCCAAACCTGCGAACCCCGGGCTGCCAAAGAGGAGCGTGCGCACTTAACCACTGAGCCACTGGGCCTGCCCCTATGGGTTATATATTTTTATGGCTGGAAAAAATCTTACAAATTGTTGGTCGGAGGTGGGGTAGCATACAGGTTCAGTGCACTGGCTCATGGGTTCAAATATGAGTTTGGCCCCTCGCTAGCTGGTGCGAAGGTTAAATGGAATCAAACAGGGAAATGCTCAGCTCTGTGCTGGATACATCATAAGCCCATGATGAAGGTTAGCAGTTGTAAGCATCCATAGCTGAAATTAAGATCCAGAGAGTTTGACTTCCAATCTGGTGCTTTTCCATTACTCCTACCCCAGAAAGCTCTTGACATCAAATATCCACTGCTAAGATTAATGATAATGATAATAATAATAACAAGAAGAATATCTTAAAAATTTTCATCACACAAAAAGAAAATTATAGCTGTGTGGTGGTGGATGTTAATTAGACTTATTGTGGTAATCATTTTGCAATGTATACATATATCAAACCATTATGTTGTACATCTTTAATATAATGTTGTATGTCAATCATATTTCAATAAGAGAAGAAGAAGAGGAGGAGAAGAAAACAAGGAACTGCCATTAATCCAGCTCCTGCAATGGACCAGGCATTTTACATAATTTACCTCATTCAATCCTTGAAACAACTCTGTGAATTGGGTATCATTATTACCATTTCATAGGTGAGGCAACCAAGGCTTACAAAGGTTGGATAACCTGTGTGAGGACACTGGGGGAGTTTTAAACATATCCACATTGCGATGCAACACTGGCTCTGCCGTACACTGACTGTCCAACCAAGGCAGGTTATCTCAGCGCTCTAAGATTTGCTTTCTCTGCTTGTAAAAGGGCACTGGAGACAAAATCTACATCAAAAAAAAATAAAAAGTCCACAAATTCTTTGACTTTCCTCCAGCTAAGAGGTGGGGTCTCTGTCCCCTCCCCTTGAATCTGGGTTGACCTTAGTGACTTGCTTGTGACCAATAGAATGAAGCTCAACTTCCAAGGCTACTCAGAAAAGGCCATGTGGTTTCTGCTCAGTTTCCCTGGGACACTTGCCTTTGGAGCCCTGAGTTGTTGTTATGGGTTGAATTGTCCTCCTCTAAAAATTCATATATTGGAGTGCTAACTTTCGGTACCTCAGAATGTGACTTTCTTTGGAAATAGGATCTTTCCAGAGGTAATCAAGATAAAATGAAGTCAGTAGGATGGACCCTAACCCCATGTGACTGATGTCTTTATAAAAGGGGGAAATTTAGATACAGAGACACACATAGAGGGAAGACCATGTGAAGACACAGGGAGAGGACAGCCATCTATAAGCCAAAAAGAGAACTTCTTCCTTCACAGCTCTCAGAAGAAACCAACTCTGCCGACACCTTGATCCTGGACTTCCAGCCTCCAGAACTGTGAGACACTACATTTCTGTTATTCTAAGTCACTCAGTTTGTGGTACTCTGTTATGGCAGTGCTAGCAAAAGAATATAGTTGTTGTGTAAGAAGTCTGATTCCCCCGAGGCCTCCATGCTATGAGGAAGCCCAGGCAACACAAGGAGGCCACGAGGATGTGTTCTGGTGACAGCCCCAGCTGAGGTCCCAGCTGACAGCCAGCATCTGCCACCTGACACGTGAGTCTCCAGATGATTCCGCCACCAGCTGTAGATCACCCTCTGTCCACCCACGTCTTTAAGTGTTCCCAGATGAGGCCCCAGACATCATGAAGCAAGTGGATCCTTCTGTATCCTTGTCTGAATTCTTGACCCATAGAATCTGTGAGAGTCATGAAAGAGGTTTCTTATGCCACCAAGTTCTGAAGCTCTATGCAGCAAGGGGAATGGGAACAGTCTCACAGCTGGTGAGGCCCAGAGCTGGGGAAATGTGACTTGGGAATGCAGGCCCTCTCCCGATGCAAGGTCAGCAGCCTTGTTGTCTCAGAGGGTGTCCGGGTAGGAAGATCTTTGCTAAGTCTTGCCTCCGAGCAAGCAGGGCTGGCCCACATGCACCAGACTCTGGTTACCGGTGAGGACTGTTGGCCTCTGAGGAAGCCAGCTTCCCTCAGTCTTCTTCAAGCTTCGAGAGCAGGCCAGGCTCCCAGAGGCAGCCATCAGGTGTGATCTCTTCAAGGCCGGATCATTTGGTTGAGGGCTAGAACTATAGGTATTGCTTGAACCTGTTCCCATGGTCATTTTGCTGATGGGCTTGTACACGAGGAGAGCTTCTGGGAGGCCAAATATAATCTGGGTGTCTGACTGCCTGGGTTTAAATTTGGCTGTGCAACCTACTAGTTGTATGGTCCTGGGTAAGTTATATAACCTCCCCAAGCCTGTTTCTTCATCTGCAAAATGGGAAAATAATAGCACCCACCTCATAGGGGTTCTCATGAGGCTCAATCAGGACATTCTCACGGGCAGCCTTGAGCCGGGGCCCGCGGCATATGAGAGCTGCTATTGCAATTCACCAACATCGCCATTTGCTTGTAGGGATTTATTTGCTCTCTTCACTGCAGACTAGTGTAGTTCCTGGGAGCTTCCCTGCAAAGGGGAGAAGGTAGCTTAAAATAACCCCAAGAATGTAGAGCTCTTTCACAAGTTAATTATTTTAAAAACATAAAATTCCAGACAAACCTAAGGTAGCATTGTTATTACTGGTTTTATTGTTCCGAACAGCCTTGAAAAACTCCCAGCTTTGAAGCTACAAAGGGTAGCAATTAGTCTCTCATGGAAGTCATCGCAGTAGTGAAGTCTTGCCACGGGGCACAGGGCTTCACTTCCTTCCCCATTCTGTGGTCCCTATGTCTGCCTGCGTCCCCTGCCAGGGCCGGGGCGGGAGTGGTGGGAGGACCATGTGGTCTCCTCCTCACTGGCTGCCACAGGAAACACTGCTGACTCCCAGAAAGAGAAGGCGGATGGGGTGACTCAAAGTGAACGATCTCCTCCCCTCACCCCACCCACACCCCTGACTCTGTGCACTGCACCCTGACAAGCCCCCTCTTCGGAGGGTGAGACTGAGTCATGGCTCAGGGTCCTGGGATGCTCCCCGGCCCCTTTCCCGGTGCTGGCCATGAGATCTGACTTCAGGGTGCCTTTATGGATCAAGTTAATTCCCTTCTAAGCAGCAGCCTGCCCCATGGCGGCGTTTTGTCAGAAATGATCTCTGGGCAGGCTGCGGGCAGGCTGCTTGCTGGCTGCCAAGTCTCCCTCCTGCTCCATGCGGGGCAAGGCTTGTCCAAATATTTGGCTTGATCCTACTTTCTGATTCATCATGTGCAGGAACCTCTGTAATTTCATCTACTGCGTGACTCAGACCAGAGCTAAGCACAAGTGCCGTGCACCGGAGGCCGGAGCCTGCTCTGAGGCCAGGCCTGCAGCCAGCGCCCGCTGCTCCCCAGCTGGCCTCCTGGCCTTGGTGAGAGATGTGGGTGCTCTCTAGACTGACGAGCCTCAGATTAAATCTCCTTTGTCTGAGATGATTAATGGAGCCCCAAACACACCTCAGCACAAGGGTGTGAGGTGCACTTTGTACCTTTTCCAAGTTTTTTTTTTAATGCTAAATCCATTTGCATCTCATAAATTATATTGGCTCCAAAATGAAATGTTCCTGACAGCAGCGGGCAGGGTGTGGATTCCACTAAAACATTTTTCCCTGTCATCCTCTTTCTTGCTTGGAGACCCTAGGAGAAATCCCGCTTGTCTTCCAGAGGAGGAGAAGAGGCAGCAGAATGACCTAGATACCAAATCTGCAAGACAAGTAGAGCAGGCTCGCCTGTCTTCAAAAGGCTGCCCGTGCCCAGCGTTCCAGGGTTTCGGAAGGAGCCAGCAGGAGGAGGCTCTGTCCTGTTCCTGCTTGGACCCTTGCCGCTTCTAGGTGCCACAGTCATTTTCTCCTTCAGTAAGTTTGTCTGCTTAAGAGAGGCCACAAGTTGGGCTGGTGGGGCCCCTGAACCCCTGCCCCCTTCCCTGGTGTCCCTGGGTGATGCTACCTGGTTAGGGGAGTAGGGGAGGGGTTTGATTGACAGCAGAGGTAAGACATCTCCTGTGGAGGTGTGTGGGGCAGGGGAAGGGGGCCTCTAAATAGCGGGGAAGACAATTTAGACACCGGGGTCTCCAGTAATCAGGGACAATGCAATTTAAACCCTTCTTCCACTACTTTCTAGCTTTCTGGCTTTGGACAAGTTATTTGCCCTCTCTGAGCCTCTATTTCTTCATCCATTCATTCATTCAATGCCTATTTTCTGAGAACTCCCTCTGTGTCAGGCCTCGCCCAGCCCCCTGGCACTTACATTCTAGACACTACACAAATAAACACAACCACATGCATACATAAGGCGTCAGGTGGTGGCAAGTACTAAGCAGAAGATCAAGTGAGGTGTGGGCTAGAGAGGCAGAGGGCGCTCAGTGAGCCTTCAGGCTCTGCTGTGTTGAGCCGAGGCTGGGAAGATGAGGAAGACGAGCAACCCTGAAGCAGGAGAATGCACGCACCACTCACGGTGGGAGCTCAGCGAATGTCGCTGCCGTTGTTATGATTTGACTGCTGGCAGTGAGCACGGCGGTATGCTTGGGGGTGAAGATGATGAGGGGAAGGAAAAAGAAGAGCTGGGAGGAAGATGGCTTCAAAGCCAGGGTAAATGGCATACTGCCACACTGCAATGTGTGTCCTGTCATTTCCCGCCACTCCACGCTCCCTCCATGCCGGCCTCCAAAGCACAGCAGGTTTCACTTCACACCATGCCCGAAAGGTCAGCGGGCTAGGGTTTCATGACCGGGTGTTCCAGGCCTGGGGCCTGCACAGGGAGCGCTCTGCCCACGGTCGGGGCTCCAAGTTCCCGTTCAGGACCAACTGCTGGAGCTTTGGCCCATCCCATTGGGCTCAGCTGCTGCTGGGCAGGGGTGGGGTGAATGAGGGAGGAGAGAAGCAGGCCCCAGAGCAGCTGTCCTCTCCTAAGAACCTGAGCCACCCTCAGGGCAGGAAGCCCCAGTCAGGGGCACTCCAGGCTCTGCAGGGAGGGGACACACAGTGCGTAGATATGTATACGTAAATGTATGTGAATGCGTACAGATATATATATGTGAATTATTTTATTTATGTGTTTTTTATTTGATTTCATTTAATTTCCCAAGATTCTGAGCAGTGCCTATTGTCTATCCCCATTTTATATATAAGGAAAAATGAGACTCAGGGAGGTCCAATAAAGATGGCAGAACAAAAGTTCAAACTCTGTGTTCTGTGTGCCTTCAGCTGATGGTCACGAAACAAGACGACACAGCCGTGTGGTAGAGGGGCCTCTGTTCTCGTCACAGGTTTCATTGTGGTCCACTGAGAGAAACAGAAGGAAGTTTTTGTGTCTCCTGTTTTTAAGGTTGAAGGAGAGTCAACAGGAGGGAATGGAGTTTAAACAAAGCCTGTTCTGCCCACATCAGCGATTCCAGCACAGTGGCCCTGTCCACTGGTTGTCCCCGCACCCTGGCTCCTGCGGGAACTCTGCAGATGGTGGGTGAGCTCTGTCAGAAGCCCACGCTCAGAGCTTTCCACCGCCTTCCTCTTCCCCTTTCACTTCCGGACACTATTTGGGTCTGCGCCTGCCTCCTCTGAGGGCCAGCACAGCTTGCCATGCTCATCTTGGCGTGGACGGTGCCAGGCACAGTGAACTGCCATGGAGGGGGGCTCCCTCTCATTTTTCACCTTTATTTCCATAAGGGAGATGAGAATGACCGCAAACCAGGCCAGGGCACAGCCTGGGTGACCTGTCAGCAGTGTGGAGACTCAGCGGAGAAACACAATCCTACACAGGCTTTTTGCAGCCGCAGCTGAGAGGGCAGAGGCAGCCATGTAGAAAACCATCAAGTGACAGAGCAGAAAACCTGCCGTGGCCTCAGCTGCTGCAGCAGGCCGCCTGCTTCAGAACAATTCATCTAGGTGGGAACAGGCCCTCAGAGCACAGCCACAAACAGGGCGCTGCCTTTCTGATGGCGGGTGGAGGAGCTTTACAGAGATAAATGAAAGTAGCCCTTACATCTTGAGGAAGTTTAAAGACACCGAGAGAATGAAGTCTTAGATATCTCCTTCCTGAAAGGCTGAGACTGGGCATAATTCTCTGCCTTTGTTCCCCTCCTTTGTCTTGGGTAAATGTTCCTGGCCATTCTGTACCTGTGGTTTTATTGTCATCCGTTTTGGAAATGGGCGGGGTATAAATCAGTCAATGAAATGTAAAAATGTAGCTCTTTGGTCTAGCATTGAAGTAGACAAAGAAGAAACAGGCACTTAATAATGCCTTTGGAGGCTTCTGATTTGTGTGGGGCTTCCAATAAAAGGCAAAGTCTTTGCTTTGAGGTCACACACACTGAACCCAGGGTGCTCTTCTGGCCTCACAGCACGAGTAGTGCTGGTGCCTTGATCTGTGACCCTGGCCCTCGAAGCTTGGCCACCTCTGGGACCCAGCAGGAAAGAGGGAAGTCTCCTTGCTGCAGCCAGCAGTGGACGTGCTCCCTTGATCCCTCCTCTGGAAAAGAGGTCAGGAGGGGGTGATGCAGAACAACCCTGTCCCTCCTTCCCCCTCCATCCTTCACCCCATTTTGCCACCATTGGCTTCCCCAGGTCTTCCCTTGGTACACAGCAGAGGTCTGACAGTCCTGGGCAGTCAGGGCTCTTGGGAGGGCCTCCGCCCAGTAAAGCCAGGAGAAGGCTAGTTTGCCTATCCCCATGCTGGATACGTGCTGGTAGAAGAGGTTGGTCCTCAGGAAGTTGGTGACTGCAGAGGGAAGGTGAGATATGTCTCCATCACAGTGCAGGACTTGTTAGGGCTGGCGCCGGAGACAATGGGTTCCCTGAGTTGGGGGAAAGATCCAAGGAAGAATTGTGGAATACTGGGCAAAGGATAAAACAGAATGCTCTAAATAAGCATTAAGTTGTGGAGGAAAAAAAGTGTTATGACAAGCCACCCACCTGCAAGCCCTGCTCTTTATTTGGGAGGGCAGCCGTGATGACAACCTTCAAGTGAAGTCAAGGTCAACATGCAGTCCTGAGTCATTAGTCATACATAGATTTGTAGGTTAATATACAGAAGAGTCTTGACAGATGAATTACACCCAGAAGCTGTGTATGAGTCCTTGGGGTTGACATTGAAAGGTTCAGTTATCATAGGGAGAGTGATGCCTGCTTAATTTTGATAGGGCTTAATTATTGTGATAAACGTCCTTGGAGTTTAACTCTTTCACTTCACCTAGCATCAGAATGAGGATCTCAGCTCAGCTGGATATAAGAGGGATGGTCCCTTCTCTCCCCAGCCCCTCTGGGGTCCTCGGGGAGTAAAAGTCTAGTGTTTCAAAAGGATACAGCCTCCTTACCTGGGATTGTCAAGACACTTTTGATCCAAAATGACAGAAGCCCACTTCAAACAAGCCTATGAAATTTATTGGGAGGAAATTGGCTGCTGCCTGGGAATCCAAGATGAAATTGAAGAATTGGGCCTCAGGGGAGGAGGGGACCAGACCTAGAAGGTGGCGAGAGTGAAGGAAGCTACTTCCTCTCTGTCTCTCTCACAGGCTATGTAGGTTCTTGCCTCTACTTCTCTCCACCAACACATCTTCCTTATTGCTTTGTGCATGTGGTAGGTGGAAGATGGTTGTTGCATAGCTCCTGATTTTATATTCTCTCTCTTTATAAGAGCAGCCAATCTCACCCAAGCACTAATTGGTCCAGCCTAGTTTAGGTGTCCACCCCTGCTGCAGTCATCTGGGGTCAGGGGGACAGTGTTGTGTGTGTAGATATGGCCACCAGGAGCCCTCTGCTGCAGGTGGGTGGGTGGAAGGACTCAGCATTCAGAGAACAGAGTCACTGTGAGCAGGTCAGACACTCTGAAAGGAGATGTGTCTTTCTCCTGAGACCAAAATGGCACTCCCAGGCTTTCTTGATGCCAGGAACAGCTTGATGGAATCCTGGGAGTCAGGTGGCCTGGCTCTCCTACCCCCACACTCTCAGGATCTTTCCCCTTCTCTTTATTACAACTTGCTTTAGCAAAGCATCCGGGAGTAGCTTTTTTCAGCCTTATCATTTTCTCGTACAATGCAAAGCTTGGTTCTCCCAGATGTGCTTTAGACATGCCTGGGCTGGATGGATTTGGAGCACTGTGATCGCTTTCTCTCCTCTTGAATCTTCCCTTCAATGGGGGTCCATGTGGTGGGGTGGAAAGTGCATAATTCGATATCAGACACACCTGAACTCTTACCCACACTCTGCAAGTTACTAATGTCTGACCTTTCTAAACCTTGATCTTCTTCTCTGTAAGTGACCTGTATCCTTTGAGGTTGCTGTTAGAACTTGAGATCATGTATGTCAGACCCTTAGTTCACTTAGCTCAGTTCCTGGTGTGTAGAAAGTGCTCAACCCACCTCGGCCCCGTTAGATCCCCTCCCTACAGCCCGAGGTCCTCCAAGGGCAACAACGGTTGCTGCTCCTTCTCCACCAGGGCAACTTTTAGCCCAAGTCCTAATGGCAATTGATGCCATCCACAAGTAGACCTAGGCATCACCACTCAGGTGTGCTTAGGTACTTGGGAGAATGCGATGTCATAAATGTTTAAATAGGCCCATTCATTCACAGTCAAGCAGGACATCTTGACTCATTGCCTTGGAGGATGGAATGGATGCAACATTCCCCTGAAACCACCATCAAAGACAGATTCTGGGAGGTTGGGCCATGGGAACTAATTTTTGAGTTATGTGTGTTGAGCCAATGAGTCAGCATTAACAGATGATTCAAACCTAGCAGAAATCAGACCACATAGAGAGACGGAAGAAAGAAACCCACAAGACCCAGGAGAATTTAGATTTAAAGAATCTTCTCAGAGTGGTTAAAACTGAGAGCCAAGGGGATTCCGTCCTGTCTCCAACATGGCCACAGCCCACCCATCGCCAAGGCCCTTTGGAAGGGGCTGCAGAGAGAGGGAAGGTCCTGGGCTTGAAGGGAAGATTGGAGAAGCAGACTCGGGGCTCTGCACTGGGTGGGGGAAGGTTGGTGGATGGTGAATTCCACCAGCTCTATTCACATTTGTCTGCCCCTCTCAAGAGTCAGTCTCAGGACACAAGGTAAAGACGGCGGAATCTGGGTTGTGGGTAGGGCCCCTTGGCTGAGAACCCCTCCAAGATTTCAGCAGAAGCAATCGCGGCTCTGTGACCAGAGAGCGGGACATGGCTGCTGGGTAACCAAAAGTCAACAAAGGTGCCCCACACCACGTCCTGTTCACTCTGCCTACAAAATATTTTTCAATATATTTCTCAAAACCATTCATGCCTTTCTGATCCCCTGACCTCTATCTTATCACATGGTGCCTGAGCTGCTACAGCAGCGGCCCTCAGATTTCCCTCCACCTCTTCCCCTTCCCCTCTATCCAGCTGCCAGAACTCACTTCCAGAAACACACACTGACCTTTGAGTCTCCGGTGTACAAACCTCCAATGGCTCCCAACTGCCTGCAGAACAAGAGAATGCCAACGTGGGACCCCAAGCTTCCTGCCTGGCTTCATACCCCCACTTCTAGTCTCAGCCACCGGTTACCCTCTGCCTCCACGCCTTGGTCCATGCTGATCCTTTCACTTGGAAAACCACCTGTTCCTGCTCTACCCAGCTCATTCTCACTTATTCTTTTTCAGGGCTCCAGTTAAACATGGCCTCTTCTCTGAGGCTCCCCCAGGCCTCCAGCAGTGGCCATTGCAGGATCTCATTTCACCTTGGTGACTTGACTGCAAGGGGTCTCCTGCCTGGACGATAAGATCCTGGAGAGCAGGGGCTTTGGCTGCCCAGCGCTGAGCCTGGCGCAGTTGCTGGGTGCCCCCTGAAATCCAGGCTCCCTGGCCCCGCATGCCCTTCTGCTGGGTTGTTGTTGCTTCCTGCCCCAGGAGGCAGGGAAAACCCCAGGCCGCGCCATTTCCTGTTCTCCACATCCGCGCAGATCTTCTTTGTCCCAGGTTCTTCCTCTCAGGAGAGCTCCTTATCTGAGGACGGTCCAATGCACAGCAGCAGGCCTGGAGGAGCCGTCCAGCCAATTTCCTGTCTTGGCCACTCTGGATTTGAGTCAGAAGGTCTGGGTTTGGAGCCAAGATCTGAACCTCTTCTCGGCTCGGTGACCTTGGCCTTTGCTTTCACCTCTGCTAAGCCTCAGTTTCTTCATATATAAAATAAAATATTTTCTTGTTTGTTTGTTTGTTTAGCACAAGTTTGTTGTTAGATGTAAAAGTGTGTCTCCTAACCAATTCCTTTCCCTGCAACGAATTACTGTTAACACTTTACAGTGTACCTACCCAGACCTTCTCCTATGCATTGACAAACATACTTAAATTTTATCGTGTTTTGTAGAAAAGAATCACATATACATACTCTTCTGTGCCTGGCTGTTTTTATCTGTCTGATTCGACGCCCCTTCATAGAGATCTCTCATTCTTTGCAGCAGCTGCTTATCTTGCAGCATATGAAAGATCCACAGTTCATTTAACTAGACTCCTAACATTCAAACTGTTTTCCTTAAAAAAAACTTTGTTATTAAAGTTTTTATTTTGTGATAATTGTAGATGCACATGCAGTTGTAGAAATAATACAGAGAAATATCAGGTTCCCTGTATCCAGTTTCCCCCAGTGGTACAACTACGGTACAATATCACCACCAGGATATTGACATTGCTGCAGTCAAGATGCTGAACACGTCCATCGCCACAAGGGTCCCTCCTGTTGCCCTTTTTTTAGCCACACCTACTTCCCTCCCATCCTTACCCCTATTCTCTGCCCCCTGGTCCTTTACCTCTGGCAATCACTGACCTATTTTCTATTTCTATAATTTTGTCATTTCAAGAATGTTATATAAATGGAAGCATATGGAATGTAACCTTTTGGATTGGTTTTTTTCCACTTAACATAATTCCCTGAAGATTCATGCAGGTTGTTGGATGTATCAGTATTTTGCTCTTTTTTATTGCTGAGTGCTGTTCCGTGGGATGGATCTGCCACAGTTTGTTTAATTATTCACCGTTGAAGGATATCTGGGTTGTTTACAGTTTGGGGATATTACCAATAAAGCTGCTATAATCATTTGTGCACAGATTTTTGTGGACTATAAATTTAGTTTCTCTAGGATAAATGCCCAAGAGAACAAATGCAGGATTGTATGGCAGTAGAATGTTTAGTTTGATAAGGAACTGCCAAACTGATTTCCAGAGTGGCTGTGTCATTTTCAATTCCCTCCAGCAACATACGAATGATCCAGTTCTCTATTAACATTTAGTGTTGGTCCTATTTTTTTATTCCAGTCATTCTAACAGGTATGCAGTGATATCTCATTGTGGTTTTCATTTGCATTTCCCTAATGCCTAATGATGTTGAACATCTTTGGTGAAATGTCTCTTCATGCCGTTTTCTAATTGGCTTTTGTTTTGTTTTACTGTTATGTTTTGGGAATTCTTTGTATATTATTCTAGATACCAATTCTTGGTCTGATATGTGGTTTGCAAATATTTTCTCCAAGTCTCTAGCTTGTCTTTTCATCCTCCTAACAGGTTCTTTTACAAGAGCAAAGTTTTAAATTCTGACGAAGTCCAATTCAACAGTTTTTCCTTTATAGATTGTGCTTTTGGTATCAAGTTTAGGAACTCTCAGCTTAACCTTGAATCTTGAAGATTTCCTCCTATGTTTTTTTCTGAAAGATTTATAGTTTCACATTTTACGTTTAAATCCATGATCCATTTTGAATTAGGCGTGAGGTTTAGGGCCAGGTTCACGTTTCGCCTATAGATGTCCAATTGTTCCAGTACCATTTGTTGAAAAGGCTAGACTTCCTCCATTGAAATGCTTTTGCACCTTTGTAAAAAATCACTTGGGCATTTTTGTGTGAGTCTATTTCTTGGTTCTCCATCCTGTTCTGTTGATCTATGTGTCTGTCCCTCTGCCAATACTAAACAGTCTTGATTACTCTTGTTGTTCAAAATTTACTCTTTACTCTTCAAAGTTGTTTTAGTTATTTTAGTTCATTTGCTTTTACATATAAATGTTAGAATAATTTTGTCAAAAATCCAAAAAATCTTGGTGGGGTTTTGATAGGATTGTGTTAAACTTGTGTATCAAATTGGGGAGAATTGACATCTTTTCTATGTTGAGTCTTCCAATCTGTAAATCTGGTCTGTCCTTCCATTTTTCAGATCGTTGATTTCTTTGATCAGAGTTTTGTAGTTTTCAGGATATAAGCCCTTATGTTTTGCATGTAAGTATTTCATTTTTTTTTGAGCAATTGTAAATTGTATTGTGTTTTTTTTTTTTTAGGTGAGGAAGATTGGCCCTGAGCTAACATCTGTGCCTATGTTCCTCTGTTTTGTATATGGGATGCCACCACAGCATGGCTTGATGAGCGGTGCGTAGGTCTGCGCCTGGGATCCAAACCTGCGGACCCCAGGCCACTGAAGTGGAGTGTGCAAACTTAACCACTATGCCTCCGGGCCAGCTCCCAATTGTATTGTATTTTTAATTACTAGTGACCATTGTTAGTATATGGAAATATAATTGATTTTTGTGTGATTAGCTTGGATCCCACACCCTTGCTGAACTCACTTAGTGGTTCTAGAGGATTTTTGTAGATTCCTTGGGATTTTCTATGTCATTTGCAGATAAGTACATTTATGTGTGTGTGTGATTATTAAGCTGTGTCACTTTTATTTAATACTCTCATATCGGGGATATTTTTATTTCTTCCTTTACAAATTATATGCCTTCTATTTTCTTTTCTTGCCTTACTGCAGTGTTAGAACTTCCAGTAAAATGCTGCTTTAGAGTGATGAGAGGAACATCCTTGCTTTGTTCCCAGTCTTAGAGGGAAAGCATTCAGTCTTTCATGATTAAATATAATGTTAGCTGTAGGTTTTCTGTAGTTTCTTTTTTTCTTCTTTTTGTGAGGAAGATTAGCCCTGAGCTAACATCTGTTGCCAATCCTCCTCTTTTTGCTGAGGAAGATTGGCCCTGGGCTAACATCCATGCCCATCTTCCTCTATTTTATATGTGGGATGCCTCGCACAACATGGCTTGATAAGCGATGCGTAGGTCTGTGCCTGGGATCAGAACCTACGAACCCCGTGTCGCCAAAGTGGAGCACGCGAACTTAAACCACTACACCACGGGCCCGCCCCTGTAGATGCTTTTTATCAAGATAAAGGAGTTCCCTCTATTCCTGGTTTGCTGAGATTTCGTTTTAAATCATGAATGGTGTTGTATTTTGTCAAATGCTTTTTCTGAGTCCATTGATATGATCATATGATTTTTCTTCTTTAGCCTGGTGAGATGGTGGATTACATTGATTGATATTTGAATATTGAACCAGCCTTGCATATCTGGAATAAATCCATTTGGTCATGGTGTATAATTCTTTTCCTATGTTGCTGAATTCTATACGCTACAATTTTGTTAAGGAGTTTTGCATCTATATTCATGAATGATATTAGTCTGTATTTTTATCTTTGTATACTGTTTTTGTCTGGTTTTCGTATCAGGGTAATACTAGCTTCATAAAATGAATTGGGAAGTGTTCCCTCTTCTATTTTCTGGAAGAGATTATGTAGAATTGGTGTTAATTCTTTAAAGGCTTGATAGACTTCTGTGATGAAACTATCTGGGTCTGGAGATTCCTCTTTTGGGAATTTTAAAATTAGGAACTTATTTTTCTGAGTAGTTACAGGGCTATTCAAATGATCTGTTTTACATTGGATGAGTTGTGGTAATTTGTACTTTTTGAGAAATTGGTTCATTTCATCTTAGTTGTCAAATGTATGTCTTTGGAGTTGTTCACAGTATCTTGTTATTATTCTTTTGATGACTGCAATATCTGTAGTGATATTCCCCATTTTGCTTTTGATATTGTTAATTTGTGTTTTGTCTCCCTTTCTCTTTGTCAGTCTTGCTAGAAATTTGTCAATTTTAGTGATCTTTTCAAAGAATCAGCTTTTTGGTTTCATTGAATTTTCTCTTTTGTTTTTCTATTTTCAATGCTCTTAATTATTTCCTTTCTTCTCTTTCCTTTGGTTTATTTTTGCTATTCTTTTTATTAATTTTTGAGACAGGACCTTATATTGTTGATTTGATACTTTTCTTTTATCTAATATAACTTTATTTTATTTATATTTTTGCTGAGGAAGATTGGCCCTGGGCTAACATCCATGCCCATCCTCCTCTACTTTATATGGGATGCCAGCACAGCATGGCTTGACAAGCAGTGCATCAGTGCGTGCCCAGGATCTGAACCTGCAAAACTCCAAGCAGCCGAAGTGGAGCGCGTGCACTTAACTGCTGGGCCACTGGGCCGGCCCTCTACTATAACTTTTAATGCTATAAATTTGTCTCTTAGCACTGTCTTAGCTGTATCCCACAAATTTTGACATATTGTATTTTCATTTTTATTTAGTTCAGTATATTTTTAAAATTTTCCTTGAGACTTCTTCTTTGACCCATGATTATTTAAAAGTGTGTGTTTAATTTTTAAGTATTTGGAGATTTTCCTGTTTTCTTTCTGTTATTGATTAATAGTTTGATCCCATGGTTGTCAGAAGGCACACGCTGCGTAAGTTCAATTCTTTTAATTTTGTTGAGGTTTACTTTATGGCCCAGGATATAGTCCATCTTGGTATATGTTGCATGGGCTATTGTAAAGAATGTACAATCTGCTGTTTTGGGATTGAATACTTTATAAATTTTGATGAGATCCTGTTGGTTGATGATGTTGTTGAGTTCTTTTATATGCTTGCTGAATTCTGCCTAATGGCTGTATCAAATGTTGAGAGAAGAGTGCTCAAGTCCCCAACTATAATTATGGATTTGTCTATTTCTCCACTCAGTTCTATCAGTTTTTGCTTCACATTTTTGTGGCTCTGTTGTTTGCTGCATTAACATTTAGGATTGTTATGTCTTCTTACTGGATTGACCCTTGTGTCGTTATGTAATGTCCTTCAATGTGTCTGGTAATTTCCTTTGCTCTGAAGTATACTTCATCTGCCATTAATATGGCCACTCCTGCTTTCTTTTTTAAAATAAACTTTTAATTTTAGGATAGATTTAGAGTTACAGAAGAGTTGTAAAGAGACTTTCCATACACCCCATACCCAACTTCTCTTATTAACATCTTGCATTAGTATGGTACATTTGTCACAGGTAATGAAGCAACATTGATACATTATTATTAACCAGAGTTCACACTTTATTCAGATTTCCTTAGTTTTTCCCTAATGTCCTTTTTGTGTCTGGGATTACATTCAGGCTACCACATTACATTTAGTCATAGTATCTTCTTAGAATTCTCTTAGATGTAACAGTTTCTCAGACCTTTCTTGCTTTTGATGATCTTGACAGTCTTGAGGAGTACCCATAAGATATATTGTAGAATGTCCCTCAATTGGGATTTGTCTGATGTTTTTCTCATAATTAGAGTGGGGTTATAGGTTTTGGGGAGGAAGACTATAGAGGTAAAGTGGCATTCTCATCATATCATGTCAACAGTACATCCTACCAACATGATTTATCACTGTTGATGTTAACCTTGATGACCTGGCTGAGATAGTGTTTGTCAGGTTTCTCCATTATAAAGTTACTCTCCCCCACCTCACCCCTTTCCATACTGTCTTCTTTGGAAAGGAAGTCACTATGCATAGCCCACACCTAAGGAGTGGGGGGTTATGTTCCATCTCCTTGAGGGCAAAGTATCTATATAAATTATTTAGAATTCTTCTGCATAAGAGATTTGTCTGTATTCTCCATTTATTTATGTATTCAATCATTTTTTATAGCAGTATTGACCTTAGGATATTTATTTTATATTCTGGGTTATAATACAATACTACTTTCTTTTTTTGATCAAATTGTTCCAGCTTTAGTCCTTGGGAGCTCCTTCAGTTGGCTGTGTCCAGGACAACTCCTGTGTCCCTTTGACATACTCCTATCATTGTGTTTTATTTTGTGTGGGCTTGGTTTTGAGTACTTCTTTGCTTTCTGACACTACAAGATGCTCAAGAATCATCTAGTATATTTCCTGCCCTAGTTGTAGAATCAGCCATTTCTCTAGGGAACCCTGCTTCCTTTTATTGGAGAATGGTATTAGAAACCAAGATCTGGGCACTAGGTGTGTTCCTGGGTTGTCATGGCTTCTGGACCCTCTCAACTGAGAAAGCAGGAAAATCTGTGTGTGTATACTAACCTGTGTATATATACATATCTATAAATATTTCTATGTGTATCTTTCTATATCTACATTAAGCTAAACACGAGTTCATATTGATATCTCCAACTCTAATCTATCACTCCATAAATCATTCTAGCCTTCTCTCTTTGCTTATCTGTAACCTCCCATTAACAGTGAGAAACTTGGCTTCCAACATTCACCATTCATTTACTTAATTGTTCCATTCCAGTATACATGTATATTTGTTTCAGAATTGTTAACCCATACACCTGTGGGAAACAGCTTTATCAATGAGAGTACAGTGCTTATGTACGACTCTTTTTTGCCTTTAGTCACACAATTTCCATTCATTTCCAAACTTACTAAGGTCAGTACCTTCTCCCCACCCCCTTCTGGGTGGTTGTCTCGTACATTTGTATGAAATAGGCTTCCAAACTGACTGTACCATTTTGCATTCCCACCAGCAATGAAAAATAATTCCTGTTATTTAGAATGCTCACAGCAATTGGTATTAGTTTTTACTCCTGCTTTCTTTTAATTAATGTTAAATTAATGTTTGCACAATGTATTTTTTTCTATCCTTTTACTTTCGACCTACCTGTATCATCATATTTGAAGTGAGTTTCTTGTAGAGAGCATATAGTTTGGCCATGTTATTAAATCCACTCTGCCAATCTCTGTCTTTTTTTTTTTTTTGTAAGGAAGATTGGCCCTGAGCTAACATCCGTTGCCAATCCTCCTCTTTTTGCTGAGGAAGATTGGCCCCGGGCTAATAACCACGCCCATCTTCCTCCACCTTATGTGTGGGATGCCTGCCACAGCATGGCTTGATTAGTGGTGCATAGGTCTGTGCCTGGGATCCGAACATGTGAACCCCAGGCCACCGAAGCGGAGCGTGTGAAGGTAACCACTATGCCACTGGGCTGGCCTGCAGTCTCTGTCTTTTAATTGGTGTATTTAGAACATTTACATTTAATGTAATTATTTACCTATGAGGGCTTGTCTGCCATTTTATTTTTTGTTTTCTGTCTGTTCTGTTTTTCATTTCTCTGTTATCTTTTTCCTGACTTCCTGTGGGTATTTGGACATTTCTTAGGATCCTATTTTGATTTATCTGTAGTATTTTTGAGTGGATCTCTTTGCGTAGCTTTTTTAGTGGTTGCTTTAGTAATTACATTTTATCTATGTAACTTATCACATTCTACTGATGTTGACGTTTTACCAGTTCAGTTCAAAGTATAGAAACCTTACCTCCCTTTACATCCTTTATCCTTCCCCATTTATAATATAATTGTCTTAAGTATTTATTCTAATACAGGTAGAACCACATCAGATAGTGCTATAATCTTTGTTTCAACTGTCAAACATAATTTAGAAAACTCAAGAGGAAAAAGAAAATGTAGTGTATCTGCCTATATTTTATATCTTTCCATTGTTCTTTCTTTGTTCCTGATGTTCCAAGATTCTTTCTTTTATTATTTCCTTCCTGTTGAGGGAATTTCCGTTAGGCATTCTTTTAGGTCTCTGGTGACAAATTCTCTTAGTTTCCTTTCATCTGAGAAAGTCTTGATACCCCCTTAATTCCTAAAGGATATTTTCACTGCATATAGAATTCTGGAGTGAGATTTTTCTTTCAGTGCTTGGAAAATGTAGGGACACTTCTTTTTGGCCTCATCTTTTCTGTTTTTTTTTTAAATAAGAAATCCACTGTCATTGTGGATTGTTTGCCAAATTTGGGAAGTTTTCAGCCATTTTTTTTCCTTCAGGTACTTTTTCAACACAGCTTTCTTTCTTCTCTCCTTCTGGAAGTTTGATAACATGAGTGTTAGATTTTTTTTTTTTTTATCATTATAGTCTCACATATCCCTGAATCTCTGTTTAATTGTTTTTTTCCATCTATGTTCCCTCTACTGTTCAGATTGGTTAATTTCTATTGTTCTACCTTCAAGTTCACTGATTCTTTCCTCCAACCCCTCCATTCTGCATTCTCCATTGAGTTTTTCATTTCAGTTACTGTATTTTTCAGTTTTAAAATTTCCATTTGGCACTTCTTTATATCTTCTATTTCTTTGGTTAGATTTTCTAATTTTCATTTGTTTCAAGTGTGTTTTTAATTGCCCTTTGACACACTTTTATGATTGCTGCTTTAAAATCCTTGTCAGATAATTCTAATATCTCTTTTATATGATTACTGGCATATATTGCCTTTTTTCCTTCAAGTTGAGGTTTTCCTGGTTCTTGATATGATGAGTGATTTCCAGTCGAAACCTGGGCATTTGGGGTATTATGTTGTGAGATTCTGGAGGCTATTTAGACCTTCTGTTTTAGCTGGCTTCTTCTGAGTTTGCTCCAACAGCAAAAGAGGGGACACTACCTTGTCACTGCCAGGTGAAGGTATAAGTCCAGGTTCTCCACTTGGCCTCTATTAACACCTAAGGGGAGGGGACTCCATGTTACTGCTGGTCCAGAGTGGGAATTCCAGCTCCCTCCTAGGCCTCCACTGGTACTACCCCAGTGGGAGGAGGAGGGATATCTCATTATTGCCAAGTAGTGGTGGAAGTCTAGGTTCTCCCTATATTCTCCACTGACAGTGCAGGGGGCCGGAAGCTAAGTTGATTTCCTTTTTAAAAATTACCATCATAAACAAAGCTATGCTGAATATTTGTGTTCAAGTGGGAGGATCTAGAGTCTTGGAGGTGGAACTGCAGAAAAGAGAGGATGCTCATGGCACTTTGAGAGCAAAGCTTTTGAACTGAGGATTCCATGGAGTGCTAGGGACTTCGTAGAGGAACACAGGGAGTTGCATGAGGCATCAGTCAGGTGGAGCTTTGGGTTTTCCACCCTGACTCAACCGGAGATGCTACCCTCTCCCCTGTCTTATTCACTCAGTTTCTGGGTAGGATTTGATTTGAAGAAGTAGTTCCATGGCTAAAGGGCGGTGGGGGGACATGGGGCGGTGGGGGGAGCAGGGCATTTGGAAACCACAGCAAACATGTCTGAGTTTCCCTCCATTTGTGAATTTCTGTGATGGTGTGAATCGTAAAATGTCCCAGCCATATTTTCCAGGCTGTTCAGGAAAGGAGACATGAACTTGAGTAGAACTGGCAATGAGAGCTTTTGAAAATAAAGAATTTGACATCGAATTATCTTAAAATGCAAACCATCTTGGTGCATTGAAAACAACATTTGATTTATAACAAAGCTAATGAACACAGAATACTTTAGACACACATCAATTGTCTGACGCAAGGTATACCTGTACCAAAATTCCCAGGCCCGTGAGTTTGGAGAAGAACATCTGTTTGGATGGGCCCTCAGAGAGCACTGATAGATGGGAACGAAGGGACAGGTCAGGAGGTTGCCAGGGGAGGAGGACAGTTGCAAAAATGTCCCGAACTTTAAAAGAAAACTCTCTTGCTAACAGTAGTTTTTTCCTAAGCATCCCTCTTCCTGACTTCCCATCCACCATTCTCACCCTGCATGTGGATTTCACTCCTAGAGGCAGCTGCCTCATGTTCAGCTTGTGACACCTTTGGAAGCTCTGCTAATAAATGCATATCGGAAAAGCGTTCTGCCCATGGGACCAATTTCTTTTTCCATCACCCATGGCTTCTCAACACAAAATTATAGGCAGCAGCAAGTAATTGCAGCTGGTGGCAGCTCCCAAGGTTCAGCTGCTGCCAGGAGACCTGGTCTGTGTGCCTCCTCCCCCTGTCACTACCATCTCCCATTCTGGGATGAAGCAAAATGTAGGGCTTGGCTTTTTCACAAAAATAAAACAGGCATCACTCTGTTAGCGCTCAGCTAGGCTGGTTAACTGAAGTCGAATGAGCCGCCCCCATCAGCCTTGCCCAGCCCAGGCCACTGTGGGATCTGGCCTCTCCAGACCGAGGCCTGGGTGATCCTCCCGGCTGGCGCACAACTCCCTGAGCAGCCATTCTCAGGAAGCCTCTGGAGCTGGCCCAGCCAGGGGGCTTCCCCAGGCCTTGCCCCAAGTGCAGGACTTAGAAAAGGATGTTGCCAGCTCTCTGTACCAGCTCAGGACAGAGTGCCCCGTGGGCTGCCTCTGCCCTGTGACTGTAGGTTCTTCCCTTTGCCTTGGGGTAGAAGGTAAAAGAGAGGGATGTCTTCTCACGGTGCCTTGGCCAAAGTCACTGGTGACATTTCACTGTCACATGGTCAAACTCAAGTGTGCAGAAAAAAGGCAAGTAGAATTTGCTGACGCTCTGGATACAAGCGGTGAGAGAAATAGAGGAGTCGAGGATGTCATCACGGGTTTTGGTCTGAGCTAAGAAAGTCTGGAGTTGCCGAGGTATAAGCAGGAGTAGCTTTTGGGGGTGGAAATCAGGAGTGCTGGTTTGGGGAGGAGGCAGTTGGATTTACGAGCCCTGAGTTCAGGGGAGAGGGCCAGGCTGGAGATATAACTGGGGGAGGCATCAGCTGGTTTGGACATTCTTTCCCCAACTACTTCATACCTGGCAAAGGCTCTGTTCCCCCTAGTGAGTTAGATGCTCTCTCCCCTGGGTCCCCTGCCCACCTGCCCTCTCTCCTTGCAGAGAATCAAGCTGGTGGGCAGTGTGTCACCTAGGCCAGCAAGCTCTCTCTGTGGTCAGGCTCCAAACAGAGCACCCTCGGATAAGATTCCCCCAACCCACTCATGGCTGCCCACCTACACTGGCCAAGTGTCACGGAAGGAATGTGATGGCAGCTGGGCCCTAATCACAAGACAGAAAGACCCAGGACATGTATGTCAGGTTGAGAAGTGCCTCATGAAAGGCAGAAGCCGGAACAGGCCACGGGGTGTGGGGGTGGGACGTGGGTGGGGGAGAGGGTGGGCTCAGAGGAAACCAGCGCTGGTGACTCAGCCTGCAGTTCTGTTGGATGCAGCGTGTTGCCAGAGAAAACATATTCCTCAAGCAGGTTTATCTCCTTGTGGAGGAGGGATAATCAGCAGCATAGAGTGGCAGAGGAGGGAGGCCATGTGCTCCTGCCCCAGCCAAGTGGCCTGTGCCAGGGTCAGCCGGGCAGAGCAGACGCGGTCCAGGAGCACCTGGTCCCAGGACGGAGGCCTCTGATGGCTCCACATAGGGGAGAGGACCCCACACCACGCAAGCCAGATCAGTCCCAGCCTGAGTCGTCAGGGGGTTGGTGGCCTCTAGGGAGGTGGGGGTCCTGCAGAAATCGCGAGGGGCAGAGGGAGGACAAATTAAAGCAAATGTGGGCACAGACTTTCTGAGGCACCATGTGAAAATCTCCATGGTGACACTCAGAGCTTTCAGTGGGAAGCCTATTAGGCTTGACAATACTGGGAGGCACAGCTCAGGTCCATGTGAATGGTGGCCCCGGATTTGTGTGGTGCACAACCTGCCCAACCATCCTGGGGGCCCTGGATGAAGGTCCCAATTCTCGAGACAGGACCCCATCCTCAGCAGGTGCATTTGAGAGAACCCATCCCTGGGGAGACACATGTAACACTTAGGAAAGTAGGACCAGGTGGGCCCAGCTCAACAGAGCAAGTCACACCTTAACAACGGCCAAATGGAACCACTCAGCTTTCCCTCTTCCCCTTTTTCTTCTACTCCAGTGGTCTTCAGAGTGTGGTCCCCAGTCCAGCAGCAGCAGCACCTGGAAACTCGGGAATAGAAATTCTTGGGCCCTCTCAAGACCTGCTGAATCAGAAACTCCGGGAGGGGGGCCCAGCCATCTGTGTTTAACAGCTCTCCAGGGAATTCTGATGCCCACTAGTTTGAGGGGGACCTACACAGCATGGGGACAGGTAGCTCTCAGCCTCAGAATCACCTGGGCAACTTTAAAAAATGGCGATGCCTGGGTCCTACCCCAGAGATTTAGATTTCATTGGTCTGAGGTTCAGCCTGGGCATCAGGATTTTCAACTGCTTCCCAGGTAAGAACCTCTGTTTTCTGAAGGGCTTGGCTCAGGTCACCATCTGGAACCAAGGGTCAGTCCATAGGTGACGGTTGCAGCTGACATCTCACACGTCTGACCCTCACACTTGGGGAGGCAGCTCAGCTCGGGAGAGGCCCTTGGCCTCTGGGGTGAACCAGAATCACGCCAGGGCTGTGGGGATGCTTGACGGTGCAGATTCCCCAGGCAGCTTCCCCAGAGATCCCAATTCAGTAGGTCTGGAGTAGGACCTAGGAATGTGCCTGGTGAGCAGTGTTCCTCACAATTTGGATGTGGGGTTGGGGAACCCCCTCTTTGAGAACCACAGGTCAAGAACACCTGGTTCTAGTTCCATCTCCACCCTTCACCAGCCACATGTCCCCAGCAAGTTACTTCATCTATGACTTGGGAGAAATAGCAGCTGTCCCGGTCACCTCGGGGCTGTCCTGAGACCACATAGAGTTGGTCAGGGCTGACCACTGTGGATGGCGGGACAGGGGTAAGGAATTGCTGGACTCTCCCCCCGTCTGCCTGATGGTTGAGCTCGCGTGGAAGTCCTTATTAAGAGTGCTTAGCAGAGGTGGAGAGAGCCATGGCTCCAAGAGCAGAACCAGAGTGAGTGGGCGCTGCTCACAGCTCCTGGCAGCCTCAGGGAGGGACTGTGGGTCAGAACCAGGCTTTGGGGTGTGTGGTGGGGAAGGGGCAGGTCCAGAGGTCCCGGGAGCCAGACCTGAGACAGACCAGGGGGCCCCTCTTTTCTGACGGGCTCCACGACCGTTGGGACTTGGGATTCTGTTCAGCTGCCCCTGACCACAGCCGACCGCAGCACTTAGCCTAATAGGAGTTTCGTTTTCTCACAGAACAAGGCCAGAAGCAGACAGGGCAGATGGAGCTGTGTGAGGGGGCCCCGGGGACCCAGGCTCCTTTAGGGTCTGGGCTCTGCCATCCTCAGAGTCACCAGACAGCCACCCCCGGCCGGACTGCACTTCTGCATTCAGCAGGAAGAGCAGGAAGCAGCCAGGAGACAGGGCGGTGACTGTGTCTGGAACCAGCCCTTCCCCAGCGTCCCGGCACCCTGCCACGTGCGACTCATTGGCGAACTTGATCACATCCAGATCCCAGCTGCAGGGGAAGCTGGGAAGTGGGGCCGCCTGGATCAAAATCCAGGTGGTGAGAGGAGGGCGGAGGTGGAGCTGGCTCCCCGGCTGGTCGTGGTGGGCTCCGCTACCTGCCGGGCCCGCCTCTCCTTGGCCACTCCACAGCGGGCAGGGCAGACACACAGGGCAGAACAGGGCCTCCCACTCCTCCCACCCCGTGCCCTGGCCCCATAACGCCCTGGCCGTATCCCGAGAGACTGTGCCCTCGGGAGCAAGACAGTGGCTGGGAAGAGCTCCCTTAGGTCGTTGCAGATGAGCCAAGTGTTCTGGGACACGTCCCTGTGCCCTGGAGCTTTGATTTCCATGATGTTCCCTGACTGCCTGTTGGTGCTTCTAAGAATCAAATGAGGACATGACTGTAGGAACAACTGAAGGGTTAAAAGTCTGGTAAAAGTGCCAGGCATTAAACCCTGACTCGCTCACTTCCCTTCTCTGGTTTTTCTCATAATGTCTCAATTCATACCTCATCCTCCCTGCCCAGGTAGGATTTGCATTCTCTCCTCCTCACCTCTGTTACTTCCAGAGGGCGCTGGTGTCTCCCTCCAGCAGTTCCTGTCTCCGGAGCCTGGCAGCCTCGCCCCCTCTGGGCCAGGGTCTCCGTCCCCACAGCTTCGGCCCTGCACACCTGGCCCCAGGCCCCACACTCCACGCTCAGCGACGGCCGGGCCTCCACAGCGCCCTGGGCTGCGCGGGTGAGCGTCTGACCTTGGCGGGTGGCGGGGCCTTTCTCGGTCAGCACTTCTTCACCTGTCAGGAGGAGATAATAACGTTATCCCGACTCCGGCGGGGGCGGGGAGGGAAGGCAAACAAAAGACTTGGCAAACCTAAACAGCTCTGGAAATGCTTCATAATCAAAATGCTTTTACCCCCTTTTGAAAACAGAAATAGAGGGAGAATGTAAAGGATGGAGAGAGGGAACAGGTCACAGCTTCGGTGGGCAGGGAGGAGACGGGGAGAGGAAGAGGGAAAGAGGGCATTTGCTGAAGGCATGCGGGAGGGGGCTGGGAAGAGCCTTCCTGGGAGGCTGTGAGGTACATCTGAGGGGCCAGGATGGCCGAGGGACCCTGCCGCTCCGCTCAGCGGGCGTGTGGTCAAGGCCTTGTGTTACTGAGTGATTTGCAGGGCTGTGTTCAGTGGCTGCCAGACTCACAGGGGCACGGGAAGGGAGGGGGTGTGACTTGATCCCACTTATTTAGGAGCCAGGAGGTCAGAGAGCACCCACAGCCTCCAAGCAGGGAATCTGGGTCACCACTGCTGGCATTTGTCAAACAGAACAAGCCTCTGAAGGATGACCCCATCTTCCCCATTAAATGTGGCCTCATCTAGCAGGCACCTCCCTTCCCAGCGTGGGACTTGGCTGTCGGTGTCACAGCGACGAGTCTCCAGGTGCACAGGCTCCCAGGAGTCAGGCTCCGAGTTTCCCAGCTTGTCACAGGGAAGTCTTGTCACCTTTCCACTGAGACAGGTGTCGACTATTCCTTTTCCAATTCCTCTGACTTAGGGGGGAAGACAGGGCAAGCTGACCCTGTGATTTGTGACAACACAACCAGAAAAGGGCTGCGCTAACAGTGAGGGGATTTGGAGCTTTGAACTTGGAGAGGAGAAGGCTTGAGGGGCGGGGGTCTGCTCACTGTCTTCCTGTGGGATGTGGGAGATTTGTTAGAATGTGGCTTGTCCTTCCTGTGAGCAGCTGACCCCGTTGGGGGAGGGGGTGTGCAGACTGGACTTAGATGGGAGCAAGTGGTTTCCCGACCTACAAGGTGAAAACTAATCGCTGATGTGGGTTGTAGACAGGAGGTGCAGGCCAGCCCTGGTCCTGGGCCAGGGATTATTTTTAGGGCCATGGATTATCTTTATACATTATTTATAAAAAATTATAAAACCAATAGCCTACAAGGTACCAAAGTTCAAACACTACAGCAGCAAATGTGGTCTCTGGACCAGCAGCAGCAGACACTTGTTAGAAATGCACATTCAGGGGCCCACCCCAGACCTGCTGAACCAGACACTCTGAGCGTGGGCCCCCGAGACCCTCCAGGGATCCTGATGTGCCCGAGAGTCTGGGAACTCCAGAACACAGAGAAGGAGACAGTGGAAGGTAAACTTCTTGTGCTCAGTGCTGCTCCCCCAAGGGAGCTCCCCCAAGGGGAGCACATCCTTCTACGCACTAAAGGTGAAGCTTAGGACTTCACCTTTTCACTTAATAAATATATCCTTGATGGCCCCCCACTCCCACCCCAACCCCCAAACTTACGAATCAACCTATTCCTTTTAACAGCTGTGTGGAATTCCGTCACAGGGGAAGATGGGCATAATTCGTCCAACCATTGCCCTATCAAGGGCGTTTAGGCTGTTTCTAGATTTTTACTATCTCAAGGGCTGGTACAACAAGCATTTTTGGATCTGTTTGTGGGCAGGTACCTCATGGTGGCATTGCTGAGCAGAATCATGAATCATATTCTCAATGCCAATTTTGCTTGGACTCTGCCAGATCCTAGATGCCTCTAAAACAGGTTCCATTGGCTTACACTCCCTCCTAAAATATAGAAAAATTTCCCTTTCCCACTTTCTCATCAGTACTGGAATTGTAAGACTCTGACAGGTGAAAATGGAGCTTCAGCGTTTCCATTTGCTTCTTTAACAGTGAGTGCCCTTGGGGACTCTTCACGTGTTAGCAACCGCTTCTATCTCTTCTGTGAACTCTCTGTTCATAGCTTTTCTTTCTTTTTTTCCTCTGATTTTTCCTTTGGGTTACTGGGCTTTTTCTTATTGATTTGGAATAGCTCATTGTATATTAAGGAAAGTGGAAATTGTCATATTACATGTGGTTTACTGGCATTTCCTTTGTCTTTTGTCTGAGTTTTTGTGGTGGTGATGGTAATTATTATTATTATTGGCCATGAAGGAGTTTCTTTGTTGGATGTTAAATTTATCAGTCTTTTCCTTTAATACTTCTAGCTTTCTGTCATGCTTTCCCACCTTGAGATTTTAGAAAATTCCCTATGTTTTCTTCAAGTTCTTGAGTGAGAGTATGAGCCGCAGGACTAGGTGGCCTAGGTTCACATCCCAGCTCTCCTGCTGTCTGGGTGACCCTGGGCCTCACTTTCCTACTCTGTGAAGTGAGGATAAGGACATCTGCTTCATGAAATCACGTTGGGTGTGTGCTTCTCTCCAGGGTGCCACCTCACGTTCTCAATCCAGAGAATGTTAAAGGCTCCAGATTAAGCAGAAAGATTAATTGGTGGCCTGCTGGAGCAGGAGGCTGGACCAGGGGGATCTAGGATCTCCCAACTCCAAGACCGAGGGGCTTTCCTTGAGCCTGGATACTTGCTTGCTGCTTTCACCATTGGTTCTCAACCTCCCAGGAAAGCAGCCAGGTCTGCCCTGGAGGTCAGCATGCCCCAGAGAAATTGTGAGTCCCTGGGATCCTGTTAGGGGCTGAATTGTGTCCCCTTCAAAGTTCATATGTTGAAGTCCTAGCCCACAGGATGTCTGAATGTAACCATATTTGGAGATAGGGGGGTCTTTAAAGAGGTAACTAAATTAAAATGAGGCCATTAGGTGGGCCCTAATCCAACATGACTGGAGTCCTTATAAGAAGAGGGAATTTGGACACAGACACATATAAAAGGAAGACCATGTGAAGACACGGGGAGAAGATGGCCATCTACAAGCTAAGGAGAGAGGCCTGGAACAGATCCTTCCCTCAGGGCCTTCAGAAGGAACCAACCCTGCAGACAACTCAGCCTTGTACTTCCAGCCCCCAGAACTGTGAGAAAACAGACTTCTGTTGTTTAAGACCCCAGTCTGTGGTCTTTTGTTATGACCCCCTGGGAAGACGAATATAGGTGCTCTGAAGGCACCTGCTCTGGGCAGTCCAGTTCAGGCCTCTGACCCCCTAGGCCCCACGTGGGGATGGGGTTGTCTGGGCATCTTGTTTACCCCTTACCTGATGCTGAGGACCGTGACTCAGATGTAGAAAATGGTTCTCTCGGCTTTCTCCTTCTCCCACACAGTCGCCCTCCCTCTCCCCCCACCAAATAACCCAAAAAACTATGTGAGGCTTTGGGTTTGGACTAAGATGAAAGCCAAAGGACAGGTGCCCAGGCCCTGGTGAGGCCCTTCCTTCACTGGGCATGGACAGGGACATCCAGGCAGACCCCTGACAGCTCCCCCCCGGGCCCCCGGAGGCCTGCTGACAGCTGCAGCAAGCACAAGTGTGGGGGTGCAGGAAGCTGGCAGCCCCCACAGGCCCCGTGCTGGGTGGGCAGCATAGAAGGATGGATGGAGGTTAATGTAGGGGAGGAGTGACGGGGAAGAGACAGCGTGGCCCCTGGTTCTAAGATTTCCAGTCCTCCCGGCTTGCCAGGGCCTCCTGTGGATGGTGGGCATGCCCCGTGCACTGCGAGAATGCTCCTGGGCACCCTTTCTCTGTCCCCTGCAAGCTGGCCAACCCGACCCCAGGCTGGGAGGAAGCCAAACCAAGGGAAAGGACAGGGACAGGAGGGAAAGCTGGGAAAGCTGGATTGTGGCTTCAGGGATGGCGACTAGAGTCCACGTGCTGGAGGAGCAGGAGGTCTGAGTGGAGGACAAAGCTGCTGGCCCAGTTCAGGAGACAGCCCCACGTGGAGGGACTCTTGATGCCTCTCTTTACTCTTCCTGCAGGCCCTGACAGAGGTTCTCCATGCAGGGCAGGGCAGGGGCCCCAGGGGCCTTCCATAAAATGAGGGCCCTGCCCCTCGAAGACATTTGGGCCTCTGCATGGGTAGGAATCCTCCGTCAGCCTTGAGGACCTGCAGATTCCCCACCCGGCACCCCAGGGCTGAGCTGGGTTGGGAGTGGCACGGTTGGGGATGCACCACTCCTCCTGCGACTTGGCCCCGAAGTCCAGACAGGCCTGGGTGCTGTCCCCCACCCAGCTCTGCCCGCCATGGAGGCCATGTCTGCTAATGAGCCAGCTGCCAAGGGGTGGCTCCCAGCAGCTGCTCTGGCCTGGCCAGGTGTGTGTGGCCGGGGCACGCAGACAGCTGGGCAGGCTGAGCGCCACTTGTAAAGGGTAATAACCCGGTGTAGCAGGATAATCGCTCCTTCCTGGCAGGCAGACGTGATCTCATTAGTGCTCATACAGAAGGTCGGGAGGGGACTCCATGCTCCCCGGGGTGGGGAAGGAGCCCAAAGCCAAAGAAGGTGCACAGTCTGCTCCAGGTGCAAATGGGACAAGCTCTAAGTTCAGGGAAATAAGGGAGGGTTAGGCAGGAGACGGGCGTGCTTAACAAAGATGGAGGCTGGCGAAGGCGGTGCTCCCTGGGCTGGCAGGCCATGCCTGGCTCCTCCCCTGGCTGTGCTTACTCCCACCTGCATGCTAGGGCACAGGCTACACCCCCTCCACCAGATGAGCCTGCCTTTGCCGGAAAGAGCTCTCGTCCAGGCCATTCCTTCACCCCCTCTTTCCTCTGAGCTCTTGTTGGGCTGGGCCTGCACCACTGGAGTTGGAAGGAAAGATCAGCTAACACCTCACTGCATAGAAGAGGCCTATAAATTGCAGGTTCCGCAGTCTGTCCTGGATTATATGGCCACCAATGTCCGCTGCTTGGCTGAATTCTGCTCTCCTAATCTCTTTCCTCTATCTCAGGGGTGATTACCCTTTTGAGAACCTGGTGGAAGCTCTCAACCTCTTCCCAGATAAATATACATAAAAATAAAATGTTGTGTTCATGGATTCTCTGAAGTCCATCCATGGATCTTCCAAGTCAGTAGTTTCCATAGTGTGCATCAGAATCATCTGGGGCTTGTCAAAAATGCAGATGTCCCGGCCTTACCAGCTGGTCTGGGGCATGATCAGGGACTCGGCACTTTGGCCAGGGTCCCAGGTGCTTTAGATGTGGGTTCCAGGACTGTACTTCAAGAAACACTGCTGGAGGAGTCCATGGAGCCCAGGTGAGGAAAGTCCCTCAAACCCCTCTCCATCAGTTGCCTTTTTAGATGGGTCTTGGCATCCCAAAGGAAATTGCAAGCTCCCTGACAGAAGGGACCGCCCCTTAAATCTCTCTGTATCCAACCCCAGTGCCCTGAGACCTCATCCCTTAAGGTCTCATTGATTGTCAAAACTCCTTAAGGCTCCCCATGGAGGAGTCTGGGGAAAATCTACAACCCAGTCAATGTGGGGAGACCCTATTTCTTCTTCTATCATCAATGGGGTCAAGCAATGTTGCCTTGTTGTGATAGGATGGGATTCCATCTCGTCTCCTCCATTCTTCCACCATGAGGGGCACTCAGTGAGTGGGGTCCATTTTCAGAAGAAGAGTCTTTGCAAAGGTAGAAATAATCACCAGGGCTCCTGGCTTTCCTGCCCAGGCTCCAGAGACTGTGTGCGAGCTGCGGGTTGGAGGACTGTGAGTGTGTTGGCGTTGTTACACCTCTGTGTTTGAAATTGTTAGCTAGTTTGAAATTGGAATTCTAATCCGATTGACTAAGTAACTTGTACTCTAATTAGAACAGTAGGGTTTGCTCTTAATCTGCAACCATTTAATCTTCCATCTCATTAATTGTACAATGGTCTTTATGAATATGTAGATTGGGAAGAGAATAAAAGATCATTTGACCTTGAAGAAACACGTATAAAATAGGTGTTCACTCTCCCAGCCTCCCGATTCTTTTTATTATGCAGATGCAAAAATTGGTGCGGCTCCAAATCAGGCTATTGTGGGTTATCAGCAATCTTGCTGCCAATTAGGATACAGCATTCTGATGAGCCATAGAGGTTTAATAATTAGTACAGTATTTACATGAGAGCTGCTTGCTGTGAATTTACATGTAAATAAGAACGTGGCTATCAAAACCAGCCAGAAACAGCCCACTGATGAAAAATTCTCAAAAGGGTCTAATGTATAAAAGGAAAATGCCTGTGAAGGAAAGGGTTAAGTGTCCCTGGTGAGAAGTTAAGTCCTTTACGAAAAACTCTAGTTTTTAAGGGTATATGAACTTTTTAATATACCTCATTCTTCCCTTTCAGAAATATTGGTACAAAGTGTCCTCTTCAAGCTGGTTAGCTGGTTAGGATCCTGACCCTGCCACCAACCAGCTGGGACCCCTCTGAGTCTCAATTTCCTTGTCTATAAAATGGGGAAAATTCCACTTTTCTCACAGGCCTGTGAGGCCTGAGCTAAATGAGACTGAACGTGGAGCTCCTGGTACACAAAGACTGCCCATAAAATGTCCATTTTTTAATTTCCTTTCTTCCTTCTGACAGCATATATGGAAGGCTAGGGAGAAAATATTTGCTTAGCAGCCAAATTGACCCACAGGGAGAAATATATTCTTGTCTCCAAGGAGAATGTTTGGGAGAAATAGCAAACCAAACCCCTGGCTCTTGTTATGCCAAGTGGGGTATATAAGTCGGAGTGAGGGAGATGGAAGTTGGGGGTTTGCCGGGTTTGGACCTGGCATGATTGTTAGTAGTCTCCTTTTCACTTTCTCCCTGCAGTTTGAACCCTAAATTATACAGTCCCTGTTGTCAGGGCTGAGTTGCTCAGGACCACTAGAGAGGACTTTAGAGGCCGCATGGGAGAAGAGGACAGGATAGACAAGGCCGCTGATGGGGAAGAGTGGGCGTGGTTCCTGAGGAATTGTTAACACTTCCGCTGAATGCTGGGAGACAATCTCTCCCGGATCCCCCAAAGTCTTTAGCACATTACCCCATTTTTATTAATGTGCTGTGGAGTTAGATCTCTTAGCAGAATATGAGGATTGCTGAGATTGGTCTCAGGGAAGGTGCATGGAAAGAAGGTGAGGGCCACCTGTGGAAGCCCACACTTTGGTTACACCTGGGGCTAGTGCCCAGCTGATACCTTTAGTAATGGCTGTACTGGGTAATAAAACGCAGCCATCCTTCCAGGCCTCGGCCTAATAACCACTGCTGGAGCTCCCATTGTTTGCTGCCCCAGCCCATTTCCAGGGCCCCTCCTGGGTACCCAGCATCTAAAGGATTAACGCTTGCTGCCTCCCGGGGGGTGGGCTCTAGGATCCAACACCAGCCCACCCACTGCCATGTCTTCTTATTGGGTGACACCCCTCCACCACCAGGCTTAAATGTTGTGGCCACATCTCTTCTGGCCTACGCCTGCACCAGGCTCAAAATTCATCTTTAAAGTAAAATTTACGATGGTGATCTGTCTTGAAGAAGATTCAGCCTTGTCATCCTTCAAAGGAGAACCACATGCACTCTTTTCCAACTTGGACCAGTAAGTGTTTAAGCGAATGTCATGGAGGGGAGAGTTGGCCACAAAGTACCCACTCTCCTGCTCAATGATTTCATACCAGGCAACCGGGGTGTTGGAGCTGGCAGGACGAGGGCAGGGGCTGGGGAGGAGAGTGTTTTCCTGGCTAGTGTGGAGCGTGATTTTTGGCTCCTGGCCTTTGACATAGTTTACAAATCCTTTCCAAGCCAAGAGCCTGCAAGGAAGGGCATGTGTGACGAAGATGGGGTGGGGGTGGGGTGTTCCTCTGCTTGCCGCTTTCTGAAGCAGAAGAGGGGGACATGACCATTATTGCTTTTACTCTTTACACGTAGAGCAAATGAGAGCTGAGCCATTTTAATAGTTAATCAGCAGTTTTCAGATGACATATTTCACATTCCTTTTTGTATTCAAACGCCAGTGAGAGAACTCTGGCAAAAAGATCAACTCCATAGATGCTTGAGTGATGGAAAAAAATAGTGACACAGTTTTTCCATTGCAAATCAAAAAGATATGATCTTGTGTTAGTACAGGGAAATGTTTATGAGCAGTGATCTTAAAGGGGGGCAAAACAAAACTTGGCGTGTAGACACTAATTAAAAGTGTGTAGAAACAGCTCTAAGTACATTGACAAAGATCACATGGAATCTCAAAGCTACGCCACTGGTTGGACTCTCTTCTGCATGCAAAGCTAAGTTTTAAATCGTTCTTATAAATATTAATTAGTGATCTGGACCAATAGTTCCAGAAGTGTAGCATTCCCACAGGCTATTCAAATGTTTCATAAACGTCTGGTGCCAGGCCCTCCCCCAGGACAGACACTGAGGCCCCTCCACTGCTGCCTCCAGTGACCCATCTGAAGGTGACCTCAGACGGGGTGGGTTTGAAATTCTTTCCCAGATAGGAGGATCAGGGAGGGAAGCAAAACAGGGAACATTGTAAGCTACAGCCTGTGCATAAAACATACCCAAGTACAAGGGGACAAATGCGCCCGAGGGTCCATGAGCTGTGTCTGGCTGGACAAAAGGCAACAACCCACATGTTGGCCTCTAGGGGGTAAACAAAGGGCTTGGGCATGGGGTAGGAGTGAGGCTTCACTCAATTCCACTTTGTACTGTCTGAGTAAAAATATAACATACAAGCATTTCCTATTCCAAAAATGGACTTGATTATTTTAAATATTTAAATGGGCCTCATCAATGTTCACTGCCAGGTTCCAAACAAGACGCCCTTAGAACATTTAAACCTTGTTCACCTCCTTGGATTCCCAGTGCGACTCCCTCCCTCCCCATCCCCCCACCATACTCCACCGTGATGGTTGTGCAGAGAGACAAAGTCTCAATGATTCATTTCTGCACTTTTCCTTTCCTCAGATCCTCACACCCAGCCTTTTCCCTAGTGGATCAGAGGTGGCTGCATCTTCATTGTTTTCAGAAGAAGGAAAGTTATAGTAGGAATGAAAAAAGCAAGAAACAGGCAATGTGCTTAAAAGAAAAAATCCAGGATAGCTTTTTGCAAATCAAAAAGGAAGCCCAAGATAAGCACAGAGTTTGTATCTAACTAATAGCGTAGAGGAAAGAGAGGACATCCTCCTCCCGTAACCGAGGAGGGGCATCTGGGCTGGGGGTGGGGGAGGAACAGGGTGGGCGAGGCTTTGGGGAGGCTGGGCGCTCGCGGCAGAGACTCGAGGAAAGCATGGGGTCTGAGGTAGTGTTGCCAGATAAAATATAGGATGCCGGTTAAAACCGAACTTCAGATAAACAATGAATACTTACTAAGTCTAAGTATGTCTCAAATATTGCACGGTGTTGCTATAGACAAGGAAGCCTCCACATAGGTTTTAGTTGGGACTAGACAAAGGGGAAGCCCCCCTCCAGCTACGCTGATACTCCAGACCCTTGTCTGCAGGAGACTGGCGTCCTGCTGGCATTAGAAACCATCATCCCAATGCTCTCATTTTATATGAAAAAAACCTGAGACCCAGAGGGCTTGAATGAATTGCCTAGTCTCTTTGTAGTTGCCCATCCCGTCAGTGGCAGGTCTGGATTCCCACTGAGACCAAGGGCTCCTGCTGTGGCCTTTGGAAGGATGCTGAAGGCTGGGAGATGCCTGCACCTGATTCCAACTTGGGTCCTCAGGCTCATTGCTGCTCAGATGAAGCAGCTCAGGCACCACTGGATGTGTTCCCTGCCCTGCCTGGTGGAGCACGGTGTTAGGTTGGTTTTCACTCTTTCACCTTTAAAAATATCACTCATGGAGACATTTGAACCTCTGCTGGAACTAAGGTTGGCATCAGTCCCTATGACATGTCAACATGACCACGACTAGGAGCATCTACATCATGACCTCACCCATTCAGGGGGTTGAAGTCCCAAGTCAAAATGCCACATGCCTGGGACAGATGCCTCCTGACATATCCCTTGTGGGCCTGTTTCTAAATTGGATCTCAAGAAAGCAGATAAATGGAGGAAGAACTAAGCCTGAGAGTGGGCACTAGGAGGAATCCCTTTTACCCATGAGAAGAATAAGGCGTTGAGAGGCTGAACACCCTGCCTAAGGTCACCCAGACCTTCAGTGGAAGAGCCAAGACTTGCACCCAGGCAGTCTGCCTCCAGATCTTGGGTGCTGAATAACCCTCTGCTCTTCTATCTTCCTGGATGATCCCAGTGGTCCCCGTGTGACGCTGCAATTCACAGCTCTCTGCTCTGGTCTCGCAGCTCCTAGGAGGCTGTGATGATGCGACTCCCCACAGCAGTGTTATGGAGAAACCCTCCCCTCCCCATGCCCAGCTACCCCAACTGGCAGCATTTGAGGACAAAACTGTGCACCTTCCTACCGTCTCAGGTCTTGAAGGAGCCTTCTGAACCAAGCAGATTGAATGGTATGGGAGGAAAGACAGGGAAATTCAGAGCAAGAGCAAGCTATAAAGATGCATGACCGAGACTCTGTTCAAGTGATGGAAAAACTCACTTCAAGAGGCTTAAGCAAAAAAAAAGAAAAGGAAATTTATTTCCATAATACCTTTCTATATTATGCAATGGGGACTATTTCAACCTCTCTTTTATAGATAAGAAAATTGAGGCAGAATGTGGTTGAAACACTTGCCCAAGTTCTCACAGCAGATGACATAGCTGGGATGGAACCCAGACAGCTTGGCGCTCTAACCGTGGGCCAGCAGCCATGACACCACCTGGGAGTTTGTTAGAAATGCAGAGCCTCGGGCCCTTCTCGACTCCTATCAGATTCTGCTTTGGCTTCTCCCAATGTCCCAGGTGATTTGTCTGCGCAATTCCAGTTTGAGAAGTGCACCTCAGAGAACTGTCTTATGTTCTGTCTGGGTTTATTGGACAATGCAGCTGACGCCCAGGAGCACGGCTGGCAGGAATCTTCTTGTTTACTGCTGTACTTCCAGCACCTAGAACAATGCCTGTCATATAGTTGATGCTCAACAAATGTTTATTGAGTGAATGAGTAAATGAATGAATGAACTGAATTTGGGTGTGTCTGGTTTAGGCTCCGGGCTCAGAACTACCTTGAAGACTTTCCCTCTATGAGCATGTGGTTTCTGCCAGGGCTGGACCCCTCCTCCCAGTCCTCTTGTTGGAAGCTGTGAAGTGGGTAAAAGGTACCTCCGGCATGGGGATTACTCGTCTTTTGGGATTACCTGCTTCCCTTACTAGTGGAGGTAATTGGCGGTGGCAACATTGGTCCAGTGTTGGATCAAATCATAAAAATTCCTGAAATCTCCCAGGAAGCAGTCTCTCTCCCAGACATGTTCCTCATTTCCTCCATTTGTTCATTGAACCATCCCCACCTTGGGTACAGGGGCTCTTCAGCCACTCACACATCTCGACCGCATTTCACATCCCTGGGAGTTATTTCAGCGGCATTTCTCCAGCGTCTGAGAAGGGTTTTATTTTTGTTCAGTGAAAAGCCTTCAAAGGCCTCTCTCTGAGCTTTGAGTTCAGTGTGGCTGATTTGAACCATTTAATGGGAATTGTTATGTTTTTTCAAGGAGGAATTATTCTCAGCAAAGTCTAGGACGGGCCTGAAGGAGACAGCCAGACATCTCCAGGTAGAAGGAGCTTCCTGCTGTTCTTGGGGAAATCAAAGAGAGACCGGCAGCCCCTGTGCCCCACGAGCCGGACCTGACCCCAGCCTTTCATGCACAGCGGCCATGGGGAGGAGAGACAGCACAAAACCCTAACAAACCCCCCAAAGTAAAGGCCTAAAATGAAACCATTTCACGAGGACAATACTCTGTTCTTCTTTAAACTCTACCCAAGAACAAATGGAAGTCTTTTTTCAGGGGAAAGGCTGGATTCAGGCTTTCATCCTCAGAGGGCTTTATTTTGGGTACCTCCCCGCCCAACCTCCTTTCATTATCTCAGAGCTTCTTAGGGGCCAAGGTGGGGGTGGGGGAGGACAGGAGCCTCCACCCCGCCCCAGGTGAGGACCGCTGGCCTGGGTCTAGGGATGCTTGGTCTCCGCCAGCTCGGGGCTGGGGGATAATGAAGGGTCTGCTTTTAGCTGGGTGGTCCAGAATAAGATAAGTCCAGAGAAATAATGGTGTAGGTGCCCTCCCATCGCCAAAGTGGGGAGCTTCCCTGCCATCTCCTCTGCAACGTGCGTTCACAGGGAGGGTCACCACACAGCTGGTGCAGTTGGGTGGAAATCCGGATATTAAAATAAAATCTTGTCATGCAGCCCACTTAGCAGTGTCACTCTGTGTCCTTGCACTGTGCATGGAGCAGACACAGCGGGAAGGTGGCAGAGAAGGCTGTGTTAGCCACATGGCCCTTCCATGTAGTCTGGAAGCCCAGGATGACTCAGGAAAAGTCTCAGGCGTTCAGGGTTAGATGCTGCTAATCACTCCAGCAGTGAAAAAGCAGTCACACTCTGCTAAAGGTGCTCCGAGAGGTGACAGGAAGCCAAGTCCAGGTTTTCGAGTAAAAGGTTGCCGTTCCCTTGGGAACAAGCCTTTACAATCCGGGTTGGATGGACAAACCAGTGTGGCCCCTGGCCTCAGTGACCCAGAGTTGAACCCACTCTTCATCCAGGCCTCCTCACCTCCTGACTCCAGACCTTGAGGAACCTTCCACGTGGAAAGTCATCCCAGTTGGAGGAGGCAGGAAGCCCAGCCCATGGTGAGAGCCCACACTCCAGGCTCTAGGCTCCAGGCTGGCTGCTGTTCCACCCTGCCCAGCACGGAGCAGATGCCAGGTCTTCCCCACGGCCAGAGGGGACCATGGAGTGGGTGTAGGTGGGCAGGAACCAGTGATCAGAGTAGGTACTCCGGGCGCGGCCCTGGGGAGCCACCGTGATTGTTCTGTGGGATCTCTCGCACTAAGGACACCCACCTGCCTTGTGTCAACGGGATTTTATGCAGTGGCTAGACTCATCTCCCTCCCTGGTCCTCCCGGGCTGGGGCCAAGGGGCTCCTCAGCAGCGATGGGGCTGATTTCCTAGTCCAGCTCTGCTCCCTGAGATGCCCTTTTCCCATGGGAAGTAGTCCCACCTTGCAGCCTGCTGCCCAGGCCCCAGTCCAGACGGGTGCAAATCAGAGCTGTGGCATGGGGATGGGCACATGAGGTGGGCAACTCAGAAAAGCCAGCTATTGTTCTCCCAACCAGGCAGTCAACTATCCTGGGAAGATGCAGAGAAGGCGGATATAGGAAGGAGTCAGGGAAGGAGAGCCGAGCTGGTGGGCAGCAAAAGCTGCTCAGACACATAGGGCTCAGGACTCACTCTGCTGAGGGGCTGGCTCCATCTCTATCACTCAGCACCGCTCCTGCCTGCGCGTGGACCTCAGTCTCCTGCCACAGACAAGCTCTCCCAGAGCAGGGAGCAGGGGAGACTCGGGTGGCAGGCTTCCCTCAGCCCCCCGCTCCCACTGCTGCAGCCTAGTGCCAGGCGTAAGATCCCGGGGAAGGTCTCTGTTCATATGTACCTGCTGCGGGGGTGGCGAGGTGGTGGTGGCTGGGAAGGCAGACCCCCAGAACCACAATGCGGGGGGCAGAAGGCAGTCCCCAAAGGCCAGTGTGCTGAGCTGACCAAAGCACCGGTATCCCCATGTGGCCTATGACTCGACAACCTCTGTGAAGGTGGCCCCGGCACGCAGTCCCAACAGCCTAGGTCATCAAGTGCAGCCTCTCCCCGACTCCCCAGGGCCAGGTGCAGCCTTGTCCACCTGTCACAGAGAAAATGCTGAGGGATCCTGGATGGGAGGGAGGCCATTGGGCCCTGGAGGTCAGGCTGTGGGTCACTGAGAGAACTTCCGGTACTGTCTTCCCATTTTGCACCGAGGGATGGGGACAGGGGGAATTGTGTCCTCCT
Source organism: Diceros bicornis minor (assembly GCF_020826845.1). NCBI lineage: Eukaryota > Metazoa > Chordata > Mammalia > Perissodactyla > Rhinocerotidae > Diceros > Diceros bicornis. The sequence goes on from NC_080744.1 coordinate 81,952,799, forward strand.
CATGGGAGAGGCACCTGTCCTGGGGGCTCAATGCAGGCGGCGTCCTGTGCTGGGGGCACAGGGAAGGCTCTCAGAAGCAGGCGTCCTGACCACAGATTGTGAAGGGCAGATCAGATTTTATTGCCTTGAGAGGGCAGAGGGGTCCCTGCTGGGGTGCAGCCCTGCAGGGAGGAAAGTGGGGGCACCTTGAGCTGCAGAAGATTAAGCCCCTTCTGGCCCCAACTGGTTCCCTTTTCCTTCAAAGCATGGATCATGGGTAAAATCAAACCTGTTTTTGTTCCCTGTCTGGCTCTCCTGTGGGGCTGTAAGCCCAGGGCAGCATCTGGGTCACCCAGGGCTTGGTCCCTAGGCCCAGTGTGGTGCCTGCCCACCACAACGGCTAATTGACAGTTGTGGGAGCAAAGCTATGGAGAGAGAGAGAGAGAGAGAGAGAGAGAGAGAGAGAGAGAGAGAAGAGGCTGGAAGGGGGTGATGTCACTGGGGCTTGAAGAGGCCCAGAGAGCTCCTGTGCCCTGATGCTCCCTGCAGATCTGGGCTCCGAGCCCGGCTCCCCCTCTGACCTCTGCGTGTCATTGGGGGGGTTAACTATCCTGATACTCAGTTCCTCATCTTCTTTTAGGCAATAAAAACAAGCAGGCTCTGGTCATCTGCTCAAGGAGACTAAATGTGGGTTCCCCTCTCTGAGGCCGTGAAGCGGAGGAAGGGGGATGGAACTTGTCACTCTGGGCGTGCTACTCACCTTTTCACCTGTAAAACCAGACACTATAAGGGGTTAATACATTTTCCTTCTCTCTCTCTTTTTTTTTTTAAAGGTAGGGAGAACTCATTTCAGAAGTGTTCTCATTCCGAATTCCAATATATAAAACAGACTAGAGCAGAGCTGCCTGGTTGAAGTCGGGGTGTGTGGGGTGGGGGATAGGGCGAAGGACGGGAAGCTCACCAGGTTGGCCTCCTCCTTGCTCTGGTGACTGCCTTCACACTGGCCATGAAGCCCCAGGGTGCCAGAGACCCCAGTTTGAATATCACTCTGGACCCCAGTTTGAATATCACTCTGAAGGCCTAGACCTCTCTGGAGCTAATTCAGATGCAGCAAACAGAGCCACCAGCAGGAAGCCAGACCCTCTAGTTGCTGAGAAGCCTCATCCAGGCCCCTGCAGTACCTGGGGCAGTGTCCCCTTGGGGTCATCGGCTGAGGGTGGGGCAGTGAGGGGTCTGGCCTAGTGAGCAGGTCAGGGCCAACTTGCAGACGTGGGGAGGGCTGGGTCCAGGCCCGAGGAGGCCTCTGGGTTGCTGGGTTCACACATTCTCTGCATCCCTGTCACCTGGCTCCTCCCCTGCCATGCCCATGGGCCCCCACTCCTCACAGGCGCTCACGCAGAGATGGTTGCCGTCTGAATGCCGCCTCCCCCCGCACATCCCCGAGGCTGGCACACCCTGCAATTACGGCTGCTGTTTCCCTGGCTCTCCATCATGCCTGCCTCACCTCCCCACTCTGGCGGCTAATTGCTGGGTTTGCCCTTCACCGCTTCCGCGCGGTAACACTAAGTCTTGTCCCGCTCACCCAGGGCGCTGACTGTTTTAGTAGCTGCAGAGGAAACAAGAAATCAAGATGGCTTCAGCAAAGCATTTCCCTTAGCCTGGGAGAAGGGAGCATTTGTGGGCAGGCCACCAGCGCTTCTCAAACTGAAACGTGGACTTGCATGATCCTGGAGTTTGTAAAATGCAGGCTCTGGTCCCGTGGACCAAGGTGGGCTGGAGATTTTCCATGTCTGATCAGCTGCTGGGGGATGGTCTGCAGGCCTCAGTGTGAGGCTGAGGGTGCCAGGAAGAGTACAGAGGAAGTTGGGCAGCTTGGAGCAGGTGCCCCCACTGACCTGGGGGTGGCGGTAAGGACCGGGAAGGGGGTGCACTTAATTCTAGCCCAGGACAGGTGCTGCCGAGAGGGCTCCTAGAAGTGATGGGGACGCCGGGATCCTCCCTTCCCACCCTGCTGAGCAAGTGTCACCCTCTCCTGAGGAAAGGATCCTTCTGATTCATTCCAGAAATATTTATTGAGTGCTTACGGCATGGCAGGCGCAGTTTAGGTTCTGAGGATGTAGCGTAAACAAAACAGGCCACATCACTCCTCATGGAACTTCTCTTCTACTGGGAATGGAGGTCGAAAGAGATGCTAAACAAAATAAATCAGTAAAATACAGTGTGTTTTGGGCAATAAGTGCTATGGAGAAAAATAGAGCAGGAGAGGGACATGGTGAATCCAGGCAGGTGTGTGTGTGGGTATTATTTAAATCAGGTGGCCATAAGGCTATCCAGGGGTCCCAGGGGGACTTTTAGAAGATGGATTGTTTGTAAGAGCCAAAGGTATAAGCTCTTAAAAAAAATGAAAATAGCTGATTTCTGAATATGTGAAAATCTGTGACAGGACTTGTCTTCCCATGCTCAGCCACCCAGGTCTTCATGGTGGCCACCATGAGGTGTGGGGAATTGGGCAGCGTCAGGCTGTCCCAGGAATGCTGGCAGGTGGCGGGGATGAGAGGCGAGCTCTGGGCTGGGCCTTTGAATATGTTGTGTAGTGTAGTGCTCCCCATAATGCTCTGCGGGGCCTGTCCCCTTGGCAATGGGCACCTCCCTGGTCCTCTGCCCTTCCTTCTTCCTTCCTCCCTCCTTCCTTCCTTCCTTCTAGGGAAAGGAAGATGGAGGCTGTCACAGGCTCCTGTCCCCTCCGGCCAGGGGGACCAGCCGCACATGGCCATCTGCCCCCTGCCAGCTCCATGGGGTCCCTGCCATAGGAGAAGTTACCAAGAACCCCCAGAGCCCAGTGAGTAGCCAGGTGGAGCCCCAGCAAGTGCTCAGGTGGGGAGAGGCAGATTGAGCCATGGCAGGTCTGATTTTCCAAATTTTCTATTTTAACTGGAATCCCAGGGGTTAAATGGGGCACACGAGCCTCTTGTTCCCTGGCCATGCTGTTCCACAAGAGGGACCTTCCTTTCCTCGCTGGACCTGCTCTGCATGTGGCCTCTCCAGGCCTCTGCTCCCAGTCAGGTCTAACCCAGGATGGACGTGGGGGCAGAGTGAGAGGAACCAAGCCAGGAAGCTGCAGAAATAGCTTTCAGGGGGTGGGAGGGCGTGGTGCTCGCTGAAGGCCGGACACCCACACTGGGCGTTGTTTCTCCAAACTCCCAGGCCAAGGGGATTTCTCAGATGCAGGGCTGCTTTCCCCAGGAGTCAAAGCCTGTGTTCAGTGATATCCCTGCCCCACCCCAGGCTCTGTTTCCTCTCACTGTTCTCCACTTAACAGCTAGCAGGGGACATCAATGTCCTGCTGGCCATGGGCCCTTGAGAAGGGGAAACTGATCAGTGTCCTTGTGCCCAGCACATGTCCACCTGGGCTCCCCAGCCAGCGTCTGGGCTCTGTCTGACCCCACTCCACCATGGGGCACAATCCAGCTCCAGACCTCAGTGTGGCCAAGGTGACATCTGTCTTTGGTGTCCCTTCCTTGTCTCAATGGCCTTTTCACATCTGGGGCTCACTTGTGAGGGGCCATCCCTGCCCCGCGTGGGACTCCCTATCAATTGAGGCTGCATGAGGTGCTGGGTGTCCATCTCCGGGTGGCTGGGAGGAGGAGGAGCACTCAGCAGACAGGACAGCAGTCAGCGGGGCTGGGTGACTCTGGCAGGGCTTGGAGGAGCCGTGAGCTCTCAGCCGGGGCGCAGAGTGCATGCTGAGCAGGCAGAGGCAAAGCCCAGGAATCTGACTGATAGGCAGCCAGCCTGGGGGCCAGAGGAGTGTGGGGGGTGTTCCACCCTCAGTATCCTGGATCTGTATCTCTTTCCCGCCCTGTGGGGGGATGGCAGAGCATGGGCAGAGAGCTGTGTCCCCCTCCACTTCTTCACCCTCTGCCAGGCAGCCTCCACTTACATCACCCCCTCCCAGTTATAGCCCCCAGTCCAATTCCAAGGGAAGAGACCCTGGACTGGCCCATCTTGAGTGAGGGGTCCCTCCTGGGCCAAACCAATGTTGCTAGAATCCTTGATTGTGTTCCATCATTAGCCCACATGGTGGCTCTAGGGAAAGAGTCAAGGACCCCCGAGAGACAGGAAGGGCCCCCTTTCCCACACAGCCTGCTGGGCATGGCACCACCCATCTAGCTGGGTCCTGAAGATGAGTCCAGGGCCTTCCGTGGCTGCTGCCCCTCCTCATACCCACCAGGTCACAGACCCCTCCCTCACCTCTCCCAGGAAGGCCTGACCCCTCCCAGTGTGTCACCCCCGCTTAACCCAGACCACTAGAGGACCAGAACCCCTGTCTCCCCAGCCCTAGCTGGGGGTCTGGCACCCAGTGGGTGCTCACTGCACTCCCAGGGAGCCGCTGTTTGGGGTCAGGTCACCTCTGGGGTGCAGGGGTGGTCATTGGAGAAAGATCAGCCCTGCCTTCTGCTGCTGCTGCATCAGCCCCGTCCCCTGCCTCCCTCACGTGGGCCAACAGGCCTTCTCACCCATGCCCTGTCACCTGCTGGCCACGGGCTTCCCTTGGTGGCTCCTGCCCACTCCCAGGTGAGTTCTTGAACCCCACAGGGAGGCCGGCCTGTCAGGTCTGCACGTGGCTGTGTGCACAGCCGGCCACCAGCCCCTTTGTGCTGTTCCCCATCAGGGAACAAGGTGGGGCCATGTGATAATAAGGGCCAAGGGAAAATTGTCACAGGGCGTGAAAAGCAGGAAATAGTGGTGCCCCCAGGAAGGGAGGTAAGTCTTGGCGATGCCCATCCAAGCCATCAGTTACTAAGCTGTCCTTAGAAGCGAGCACTGTGCAAAGGGCTTTCTCTCCTCTGATGTCGCCAGCTGTGTGACCTCCGTTACATTACTTAGCCTCTTTATGCCTCAATATCCTCATCTGACGAAACGGGAGTGGATGAAAATCGTACCTCCTTAGGGAGGCTGGGTGAGGGTCTGAGACACTGCTGTGTGTCAGCTGCTGAGGAAGTGTCTGGCTTTTAGCAGTCTTTCAGTATACGTCATTGCCAGGTGACAGGGATGCGGGAGCAACTGAGACCTGGGCTGAGGTGACTTGCCCAAGGTCACACTGCCAGCAGAGAGCTGGCCACACTGCCGAGAGCCTGCAGGAAATAGATGGGGACAAAGCAGCATTGTTTTTCAGCCACTCTCCATGGGAGAGCAGGCTGAAGCTGACCTCACCACACAGAAATCGATAAGCAGGAGGCTGTTAAAAACCACCTCCCCATCGAGCCCGTTGCTGGCTGGGAGCTGAGAGATGCTCGTGTTGTGGCCTGCCCAGCCAGAGGACACTTAGGACTGGTCCACACGATGTGCAGGGCACGCACGTGGGGTTCAGACAGACGAGGAGACAGGGATGGGCCTGCAAGGTTGTGTGTGTACCTCTCAGCTCCCCACTTAACACTGTATGTTCCTGGGGAGACAGATTTCTCTCTGACAGCTTCACAGCCAGGGGAGACCATCAGCTCTCAGCAAAATATAAGGCAAGTGTGAAAACAGCTTTTTATGCCAGCTGGGGCCCACATTTCCAGGGGAGGCCTTCCCTGGAGGCCCCCGTTCACTGCAATTCCTCAGCCTGGCTTGAAATCATAGCCCTCCCAGCAAGAACTGTTACAGATGGGGCTAGACCCCAGAGCCTGTGGTTCGGGGGCTTCCCAAGTGGCGGGGTAAGGGGGGCGGTGTGTGGAAGTGTTGAAACAATCCAGGGTTGCAGAGAGGATTGGCCAGGAAACCTAAGTCAGACCCACCAAGAACCTGAGAGCCAGCATGTCCTGGTCATGGCTGGAAGGAAAATCAGGAGATTTTTCTGGGATTATTTTGGCCTTGAACCTGCCAGGATAAGCTAGGTTGTGGTCGCAAACACCCCCGAAATCTTGGGGACTCATAGCAACAAAGTTTTCTCTCTTGCTCATGGCTCGTGCCCATGATGGATTGGCAGGCGGACTGGCCATTGTTGTCTTTCCAGGACCGGGTTTATGGGGCAGCCACCATTTTGAACTTTGCCACCTTCTGTTTCAGAGGGAAGGAGACCTCTCCAGCATTCAGGTGCTCCAGGCTGGAAGTGTCACAAGCCACTTTCGATTATTGGCCAGAACTAGTCCCATGGCCCTGCCCAAACATTTGGGGACCAGGTGGACAGCCCCACTGGGTGTCTGATCACTAGGCCAGTCAACAGCAGTTATGACACCATCGGTCTGCTCCAGACCACATTCAACCAGGAATACCCCTCCTCACCTGCTCGGCCCCTCCTGCAGCCACAAAGCCACATGATTGCCACATCAGGATATGTTTATGGAGCTCAAGGCCAAGCCTGCTTCAAGCCCCCTGGCTGGGCCATCATTGTGAGCTTCATGTTTCAGATGTTCACTTTTTTTTTTTTTTTTGTGAGGAAGACCAGCTCTGAGCTAACATCTATTGCCAATCCTCCTCCTTCCCCCCCCGCCAAAGCCCCAGTAGATAATTGTATGTCATAGTTGCACATCCTTCTAGTTGCTGTATGTGGGAGGCGGCCTCAGCATGGCCGGAGAAGTGGTGTGTCGGTGCGCACCCGGGATCCGAACCCGGGCTGCCAGCAGCGGAGCGCGTGCACTTAACCGCTAAGCCACGGGGCTGGCTCTGTCCCCACATTTTAAAATGCGACTTCCAGGCCCTCGTCTCCTTCCAGATGGCCAACAGCGGTCCCTCTAACTGGCAATCCTTCCCCTCTGCCATCTCCCCCAGATACTCTGGCCTGGGCGTGTGCAGGGGGCCATTTCCCAGGTCAAAATCTACTGTGGTGTTGCTATTCCTTGCTCCGACCACACTCCTTAGCCTCAGCCAAAGCCCAGCCTGATCTGTCACAGGATGCAACCCTGTGGCACAACTGTGCACCATCCACAGGGCACTGTCCTGCCTCCATCATCCCTCAGAGCAGCTCCACTGGCCAGTCTCCTCTCAGCTGCACCTGTTCTTCCCTCCAGGCCTGAGACAGGGACTGTCCCCAACAAGGTCCTCCAGAAGGCCTGTGCCTGCATTACGCTTGTGTGATTATTGGCCAGCTTCAATGACTCGAGCGCAGTCTCACTTGGGATACTTTGTCTCCAAAACTCAGTAATAAACTCCTCAAAAGAGAAGGAGGCCGGGGCCATCCCGGTGGCGTGTTGGTTAAGTGCGCGCGTTCCGCTTCGGTGGCCCAGGGTTCGCAGGTTTGGATCCCGGGCGCGCACCAACGCACCACTTGGCAAGCCATGCTGTGGCAGCATCCCATGTAAAGTGGAGGAAGATAGGCATGGATGTTAGCCCAATGCCAATCTTCCTCAGCAAAAAGAAGAGGATTGGCAAAGGATGTTAGCTCAGGGCTAATCTTCCTCACAAAGAAAAAAAAAAAAAGGAGGCCACTCAGCGTCATGGAAAAGACGATGGCTTCAGAAGAGCTGGATTCTAATTTCAAGATTATGTGACCTCACAAAAGCTTCCCTTTCCTCATCTGTAAAATGGGAGATCTAGTAAACTCTTTGCACCCGGAGGTGGCCATGAGGCTCGAAAGAATATATGTCGAACTGCAAATGCTTTTCAGATGTCAGTACTGGGACCCAACTCTTACATGTGCTCCGTTTCATGGGGCACAGCCCTGGGTATACAATAGGTGCTGAATCAGTGCAGGTGATCGTGAAGCAGGGCTGTGGCCAGTGGAGGGTAGGCAGGTCAGATTCCACTGAGGTGCTAAGAGGCTGCGCCTTGGGAAGGGCCAAGGGAGTGATAGAGACAGGACAGGCAGCCCTGCTCTTGGAGGCCTTGGCTTGGAGCCAGCACCCCTTCTTTGCCCTCTTTGTAGTGGGGAAGTCAGGAGCATCAGCAGGAGTGGCCCATGCTCCCCACCTGAGGACATTTGGAGGGGACAGTAGGCCGATGGGACTAAAAGTGGTGCTAAGCCTCCCACTGGCTGTGATGTGGCTGGGCAGTGTGTCTTGGCGTGAAATCATCAGACAAGCAGCCTGAGCTGGGGCTGGGCTGGGACCCCAGACAGCACACACCAGGAGCCACAGATGTTCGCCACGTTCCTGAAGGAATGTGGGGTTGATGAGTGGCAGAGCTTTCATTTGTTGACCGCTAACCCATGAGCTAACTTCTAGAGCTACTGTTTCCAGGGAGAAGGGGGCAGGAAGAGGAGATGAGCACCCCCAGTGGACGGCTCCTCCCCTTCTCGAAGGACATGTGGGACACAGATGTCAAGAAGGGTTTAGAGAGGGCCCAAGTGATGAGCTGCCCAGGGGGGACAGTCTTGGATGATGGACGGAGACCCGGGAAGAGGGCTTGAAGACAGAGCAGCAGTGGCTGCTGGGTGGGAACACACCCCGGCCAGGAAGATCTGAAAGGGCTTCCCCTGGACCTTGCAGCATTAACCCCAGGCCTGGAAACCTCCTTCCTCCTGGCTCCATGGTGGGCAGGCTGCATTCTCCCTGCCCGAGAGGGACCGCCACCTTCCCCTCTTGGCTAAGGCAGAGCACGGCCCAGGCTGGGGGCCAGACCTTTGTGCCAATTTGGCATTTGGCCTGAGCTACAAAATCTGAGCTCTGCCACAGGCGGGGAGGGCTCTGCTAAAGCGTTCTGGGCACAGATGGGGGCAAGGGAGCCACCGCCCTTCACTCTGGCCCCACCATCCATCCAAGGCCCCATTGTGGTGTTGGTGACTCAGAAGAGGTTCTGGTTTCTGTCAGATTCTTGAGGCTCAGGCAACCTGATCCTGAAACAATGACCGGCTTTGGAACAATCCTTCCCGGCTGCCCCAGGGAAGCATTTCAGGCCTGGCCAAAAACGCAGCCGAACGGAAAATGATGTTGGGAGGGAAAGGTCAGGCGCTGGACCTCCCGTGGCAGGAAGCAGGTGGCTGCTTGGGCCAGAGGGCCAAGTGACGTGGCCTGTGGGCACAGGTGGGTGGCAGTGACCCTGAGATCAGCCTGGGCCCTGGCTGCTGACACCTAGCAGACGGTACCCTGGCCTGGCCTGGTCGACAGGCATGGTCCCCCATCATCCTGGCTGGGACACCTCAGGACAGCGTCTGGCCTGCTCAGTGTGTTTAAGTCAGATTTGCCTCGAGCCCCAGGCTGCCCGCAGGTGCAGGAACGGGGAGTGGAGCAGAGGTGGCAGAAGGGAAAGAAGAACCCAGAGCCACACAGAGCGTTCAGCAACCTCACTAAGGAGCTGCCGCTGGAGAGCCAGCAATTACAGAACCCCTACTGTATGCCAGGCAGCACATTTGTTATTACGATAGAGCATAGAGCAGAGGATGCAATGCCCGTCCAGTTCTCCCACCAGGCAGGAGACACCTACAGGCCCACTTCTCTTTTCTTTTCATCTCTGCTTCCTTGAGAAGTTGCTCCCCCCCCCCGCAGGGGCAGCCCAGAGGTGCCAGCGAAGTTTGTGCCCCCAAGAGCCTCTCATCTCGTGGGATGGGGGCTTGTGGATAAATGCCCACTGGAGGGCTGTTTCCCACATCTCTCCAAGGGCCCAGGGGGTAGAGCCTGTCGCTGGCAGTGGAAACCCATCATCATGCACTCTTCAGGGGTCTCCCTCTCTCCCCCGTCTCCCTTCTCCACTTCTACCCTGTTCTTCTTGGGTTTATCTCAAAAATAAATCACCCACAACTAAGTCCTTGTTGTGGGGTCTGCTTTGGGGGACACCCAAATGAAAGCAGAGAGAGGAAGTATGGTGCCCTCTGCCAAGTGTGCTATGGGGGTGGGGGATTTCAAACACCAGCGTTCAATTCAGAATCAAACAAGAATGAAGGAATCTGCTGTGAAGATGCCGACAGATAACCTTCCACCAGTTTAAAGGGGACCAGAAGTTGGGTAGAATTATAGTAGTTAGGATGCTTTTGGCTCCAAGTAACAGGAAATCCAGTGAAGAAGCAGTGGAGAACTTCACTTAAGCAGTGAAGAAATTCTCTGGCTGGTGACTGGAGTCCAGAGGTGAGGGGCTGCAGGATGGGCTTCATCTGTGGCTCCTGCTCTGGTCCCTGTGGTTCCTCTGCATGGTCCCCCCACCCTAGGAGAGGAGCTGACGACTAGGCCATTCTGGGCTCACATCCACTCTTGATCATGTCTGGAGAGCCCTGCCACTGTATGCTCATCCTGGGCCCTCTACCAAGAGAGAGGACTGCGGTGACCAGAAAAACAATCTGGGTTTTTGAGATGGAAGAAGGGGTAGTGGAAGCTGGGTGAGTAACCAACCAGTGTCCACTAGAATTTTTTTCCTCACACTTAAGTTTCTCCCTATTGAGTTATCCTTAACCCTTCAATGACTGCAGTCAGAGGCTTGCCTGCTGGCAAGTGCTAGCAGATGACAAAGGCAATGAACAAGTAGCAAAATAATCCTCACAGAAAAGCTCAGACTTGGCCAAGCCTTTCACAGCGTTTCTGTATACGGCGAACCCATGGGCTGTGGTTTAACTGTGTGTAAACATAACGAAGTTGTATTATGCAAGTAAACATGTTCCTAATTTGAGGGCCGGATTTAAACATAAGAGTGTTCTGCAGCCTTCTCCAACGAGTTGGGTGTCCTGCAGAGTCCTGCCCACGGCCCTGCGGGCTCCCGCCATGGACCTGGCCGTTCGCCTGTGTCTGTGGACTGCTGAGCTGGCGGCCAGCGCAGGAGCAGCCATTTCAGGCAGGCCCGGGAGGTGCTGTGGTGTGTGGTGTGGAGGGGCTGGAGCTGCCCTGCACAGGCGTAGGAGGGTCCTTGCCTCCCTCACGGGGAGGGTCCAATGGCACAGGACACATTTCTATCCCTTCCCCAATCCCAGCCAAGAATTTCAAGGCCTCACCATCTCCTTAAATAATTCCTAGCTTCATGTCCTCATAGATTGAAGAAAATTCCACAGACAGAAGAAAGCTGCTCCACATTTGGGAGCAACTTGACCCTGGAGTCCCAAGTCCCTACTTTCCCTGAGAAATGAGATTGGCTTCCCCTCCTTGCAGGGCAGTGCGGCGCAGTAGAGGAGCACGGCTGTGGGCGCCACTTGCAGCTGTGTGGTCTTTAGCAAGGGAGTGCACCCTGTGGCCCACCTGAGAGCTGGGGAGACATTGCACCTACCTCTCAAGGCTCCAAGAGGGTGAAATTAGAGAGTTCGTGAGGCCCCAAGCGCAGGGCGGGTCTTTGACCACACTCACCTGTCTTGCTCAGGGCACAGCTGGAGGCAGAAACCCCACCGGCTCTTTGGACAGAGAGAGTTTACCATAAAGAACTGCTACCAGTGGAGCAAGCGCAGGAAGAGAGCTGGGGACAAAGAGAGTGGAATGATTAAACCCAGAACTAAGGGACCCCATGAAGTGGGAACCCACATCTGCGAGGATGTGGGCACAGCTGGCTGCTGCTGGTCGCCCCCATGGAGGGGAAGGAATGATGGAGCAGGCTCTGCAATGACCCCATGCATTTAGTGCCCAATGCACTCTGCCATCTCCAGCTCCTTGGCCTTGACCTTCTCAGCTGGCCCCCGATGATCCCCACCTGTTGGTAATCCCCACCTTTGGGCAATCCTCCTCCCTTAACTGTGGGCTGGACCAGTAAGTCGCTTCTACTAAATAGAATATAGCAAAGTTGATGGGATGTCACGTTCAAGATTATTAGACTACAAAACGATAGTGACTTCCATATTGCCTGCCTTCTCTCTCTCTCATTCAGAGCCCTCGCTCTGGGAAAAACCAGCTGCCACGTTGTGAGCAGCCCTGTGGAGGGCCCATGTAGCAAAGAACTGATGGATGCCTCCAGCCAACAGCCAGCGAGGACCTGAGGCCTGCCAGCGGACACATGAGAGAACTGGGAAACAGATTCTGCAGCCTGATCGGGCCTGAGAGGCTGCCCCACATCTTGATTGTGGCCTTGTGAGTCTCTGAGCTAAGCTGCACTTGGATTCTGGACCCACAGAAACTGAGTGAGATAATAAATGTTTGTTGTTTTGAGCTGTGAAATTTTGGAGTAATTTTGTTATGCAGTAATAGCTAATGAATACACCTATTCACCTCTCTCGTCTATTCATTCCTCCAACACATGGATATTGAGCTTCCACTAAGTTCCAGGCCCTGTGCTGGGTGCTAATGTTAGAAAGATGAGAGGAAGAAGGGACCCAGCCCTCAAAGAGACAGGCAAGGTTGGCCTGTGATGGAGAAGGATGTGACCATGCCTGTGACTGGGTAGTCTCCTCTTTAGAACTCTGGGAGCATTTTTTTGGACCTTTTCTTACGTCACTGCTCCCACGTGCGCAGCTTTTCCTATGTGCCCAGCTGGGGCACGTGTGGCCTTCACTCGGACACCTATCATCTTTGTGTTTCTCTCCCACGGAGTAGTGTGTAGTTGCTGACACCACATGCTAACATCTCACACCGCTGTGACATGTACATGTCATAGCTATGCCATGAGCTCCTAGAGCAGGCCCAGCTGGTGTCCCTCAGGTGCCCAGCCTGGTACCTGGTACCAGTAGGTATCCAAAGATGGAATTACAGTTGGTGTGTCTAAATCTTGTCTCCTCTACTACATAGTAGGTTTTTGAAGCTCAGCATCTGAACTGACAGCACCCTACGCATGGGCGAGCCATCAGGGAGCTCAGAGAATTTCCCCAGGATCCTCTTCTTACCCACTGTCTTAGTCTATTTGGGCTGCTATAACAAAATACCAGGACTGGGTGCCTTATAAACAACAGAAATGTATTTCTCGCAGCTCTGGAGGCTGGAAGTCCAAGATCAAGGCACCAGCAGATTCGCTATCTGGTAAAGGCCTGCTTCCTGGTTCGCGGACGGCCACCTTCTCCCTGTGTCCTCACGTGGTGGAACGGAGGAGGGAGAGCTCTAGAGTCTCTTCCGTAAGGGCACTAATCCCACTCATGAGGGCTCTGTCCTCATCACCTAATCACCTTCCAAAGGCCACACCTCCCAACCACCAGCACATTGGGGGCTACGGTTTCAACATATGAATTTGGGGAGACACAAACATTCAGTCTGTAGCACCCTCCATTCCTACTTTCTCTGATGGGACAGCCCTCACACCAGTCCTGTTATGGTGTTAGGGCAATTGACATACACTCCCTTCAGCTGGGCAAAGATTATATAGATTATTCATTTCCTATAGCTGGTAGCAAAGATAAATGTCACACCCCGGGAGGGCAACAGCTGAGGTGAGGTGGGTCTGTCCTGACTCTGGGATTCTGCAGGCAAACTCTACTGAGCCTGGAGACCCTGGACCTCCTCGCTGTGGCTCGGTCAGCGCCGGTGTCCCCCTGTCGGCGCTGCGCTGCCTCATTTCCTACAGGTGCTGTCCTGAGACCTCCCTGGGGAACACATGAGATCTGCTGGGCTTCTTCCCAGCTCTGCAGGGACAGAAGGGACACCCAAGACAGACCCTGAGTCCTTCTCTCCTCTGAAAACCTCCCGCAATTGGGTTCCCAGGGAAGCTGCCTCTGAGGTGGAGCCTGGCCTGCAGGAAGTTTGTAGCGTGTCCTCTAGGCGTCAGGCCGGTGGAAGGCAGGGAAGGGACTGAGCAGGATCAGGCAGGAGGAGAAGGTGGGTTGTGATATAGACTCAATGAGGTTGGGGAGCTCTGGAGCTGGGGGTGTCCCAGGTTGGGGGGAGGGCATCGAGGTTTATATCCCAAGCTGATCAGCCTCTGGCCTCGGGCTGCCCTTAGAAAGGGATGTGCCCTTGGGCGAGGCAGCTCTCTTCAGCCCAGAGAGCTGGCAGCTCTGAGACACAGACCTTGAGGTTCTAAGCTTCTCCTTCTCTGGGCCGGAAGCCTCATGGCTCACCCTTGGAGGAGAGCAGTGAGGAAATTCAGTCACCATGCATGGAGGCAGAGAAAGAAATGAAGGGAGTGCACACTGTCTGGTCGACGGCCACAGCCAGCCTGGAACCTTGGGGAGACGAGGTCCTGCTGCTGGACCTCATCTGGATCTGACTCATCCCTGGGGGTCCATGGCCCCTAGACTGAGTGCTGCCCGTTGCAAGTGCTCAGTAAAGCTGCTGATGCTCACGCCGTTGCCTCCTCGTTTTCTGCCACTGCCGGTGCACTTTAGGAATGAATACTTATGAGGATCAGCCCCTAGGCGGTGCCTGGAAACCCTCATTTTAAGGACTATCCACTTACTGGCCCTCCGCACTGGCTACCTCTAGGTCCTCTCTGACCAGAGTTGACAGCTCGTGGCACAGACAGGAGCCCCACTTTGCTGTATCATTTACTATTGCCACAATAAGGCTGTGTGACAGATCGTCCCAAAACTCAGTGGCTTAAAGCAATAAGCATTTATTTATCTCACAAGTCTGCAGGCCGGCGACTTAGGCTGAGCTCATCTGAGCAGTTGTCCTGGTGCTGGCTGGGCTCACTCACACGCATGGAGATCACGTGCGTGGCTGTTGGCTGGTCTAGGGTGGCCTCAGCCAGGGCAATGGGGGCCACTAGTTCTGTTCCACATGTCTCATCAATGAGCAGGTCAATTGAGGCACATTCTCATGGCTGTGGCAGAGAAGCAGGAGCAAGCCCCACTTTGCCAGCACTTTTCAAGCCTCTACTTGTGTCACTTGCTAACAGCCTGTTGGCCAAAGCAAGTCACGTGACTGCTCTGGGGTCAAAGAGGGAGGGTCCTTCAAGGGGACTGATGAAGGACAGGCCTGGACACAGGGAGGGCGAGAACTGACAGCCTCCTGCCTGCATGCTGCTGACATAAGAGGGAAGGCTGACAAAGAGACCCCAAGAGTCACAGTCATAAGGCTAGTTCTGACACTGGAGCCAATGGTCACACCCCTGAGGACTTTCATGGGCTGGACCAGAGTGTCGACGACACATCATCATGAGGCCCCTGGAGTCCAGAGCAAGCAAAATGCCAAAGGACACTCAGCCTGAACCTGAACGGAGGTGACTTCCTGGGAGTGTGGCGTGGGCAGGCTGAGGCCCTGGGGCCATCTCTGAGCTGGGGTGGTGTCGGAGCCTGTCCACAATCACAGCCACTCAGGCTGGCCTGGACCCCGGGGCTTGGGGGGGACAGGAGCACAGGTGGGGCGAGGAGGAGGGGAACAGCAGCCTTCCCTGTGGGATCCTCCGTGCGTGCGAGGCGGTGCAGTGTGTGGAACACACCAGACGGCAGCAAAGCATCCAGCTCCCCCCAGGGCGACTCCTTGTGAGATTTACCAGAGTGATGTCCCCACCTGCCTTCCTGCCGTGCCTCCACGCGGTTCTCCTCGTGGAGTCCTTCTCCTCAGCTCTGTGCTGGAACGAAATGAGACTCCACACAAGGTATCTCCCAAGGGGATTCAGAACATGGAACAAACGCGGGCACTCGGCTTTCAGCTCCTCCATGACTGTCGATGGGGTGATTCGCACATGTGCTGGGTGTGAACTCAAGGCAGAAGGAACACTCATTTCTTTAGTTTCTATTGATCAGTTTACCTCGAGCTCCAGGCTTCACCATGCCGAGCTGGAGGGAATTTGACCTCAGTCATCCTTGGGCTTCTGCCTCAGGAAGAGCAGGGGTCCCCAGCTTTCTGTCACTGGTCTGCCCTGGGTGTGTCAGGACACTGGCCCCCAGCCTGCCCTGCCCCTCACATCTGTGCATGAGACACACCTGTGTGAGTGTGAGAATCTTGACAAGTCTAGGAGTTCTGGAAGCCTCATGCCTCCGAGTGCATCTGGGAGGAGTCAGATATCCACTGCCCAGGACCCTCAGACACTTCTCCCCAGGGAAAAAGGAAAATTAGTATCACACAAAAAGAAACAAGAAAGGAGCTCCACTGATTCTCCATTCCTGCAAATAATAATGGCTAAATTTGATGGCCTGCTTACTATGTGTCTAGCATTGCTTTACGTTTCTTACAAATAATTAACTCATTTGATCCTCACAACAACCCTATGAGGCTAGAATTACTCCCATTTTACAGGTGAGGAAACTGAGGCACAGAGCTATTCAGTAATTTGCCCAAGGTCAAATAGCTAACAAGCAGCAGGCTTTGAACTCAGGAAGCCTGACACTCTTGACCTCTCTGCTCTCTGGCCTCTCTAAAGAGAAGCACAGCCTGCAGCGGGACTGCCAAGGGGTGAATCCGGGCACCCTCCCTAATTGCAGAGAGCTGTTCTCACAGGGACTGGAGTCCTGGCCTTGGAGGTGGCCAAGGGCTTTCACTCTCTTCTCCTCTGGTCTCAAAGCCCATTGCCCTCAGTCCTTCTGCTGAGGGTCTTCACAGACGCCAGAGAGGAGCACTTGGAACAAGATCCAAGATGGGCAGAGCCAAGGTAGAAGGTAAGTTTGACACACCTATTAATTCAGGTAAATCATTCCACAGCATCAGTGTGCAACAGTGATCCTCAAGTCACCTGGACTAGTTTCAGAGAAGGTATTTGCTAGAAAGTGAGTTTGTGTGTGTATGTGTGTGGGAGGGGTGCTGCCCTGAGGAGGCCTCCCAGCCCTTGCCCCGTTATGCTCAAAGGAAGATGAGCGCCTCCATGAAGATACCAAACCACAGGGAAATTCTATGCTCACATAAGTAGATGCCAGTGTGAGGGTGGCCTTCAGGGCTGGTTTAATCTAGGGGCTCTGGTCCCCTCTCTCAGTAATTCTTTCTGTCCCCTCACCCAAACTGTATTGGGTTCTTCCTCAGTCCGGCTTCCTTCATGGTGACAAAATGGCAGCAGCAGTCCCATGCCTTATACACACATGCCTAACTGTCCAGAGAAAGGGAAAGTGTTTCTTTCCCTGCTTGGTGTTAAGAGGGAGGAACTGTTTTTACATCTTACTGTCTCTAGCTGGATCACAGCCATTTGAGGACCAGCTCTGGGGCCCAGGGTAATGCCGTGTGCTAATTGGCTTTGGCCTGGATCCCTCAACCAATCACAGTGCCCAAGACAATGGGCTGACACTTGGGCCAATCCGGCTGAGCGCCGGGGCAGGGATGCTTGGGGCAGGTCTGGGGAAGGCAGCTGGGGCACAGAGACTGGTGGGGCAAGGGGGAAGTGGACTTCAGGTCTAAAAGGAGAGGAAATTGGTCAAAAAGGAGGCAAGCCCCGGATAATCAGACTTTCCAGCTCAGATTGGTTCTTTGCCTCGGAGGCTTGTGTCCTGACATGGATCCTTCCTGTATGATGTGTCCTGGCTGGCCTGGAGGCCAAAGCCAGAGAGAGAGAGTCAGACAGACAGAGTGGCTTTGGGAGCCGGGGCAGGCCCCGAAGCCCCCTGCCAATATCCCCGGCTTGGACGGCTTGGAGAGGCATTTTCCGCAGAGCCCTTCTAGAAAGAGTCCTTGTTAAGTGGGGCCCCACTCATCAGATGCCGGTGGTGTGGAACTCCTGTTGCCCATCAGACCATGCTCTGCCTCTCGGTGATGCTTTTGACAAGCATAGATTAAAGGTGTGTTTTAACAACCAGGCGGCAGCTGGGGAGGTGGGAGAAATCAGTGGAGCATCAGTCTCCAGCCCGGCCTGGGCTCTCAAGCTCCCTCTGCTCCTTGCAGGATTGGGGAGGTGCTATTCGGGGTGCCAGGGCCATCGCCACAACGCAGATAGGGAAACAGTGTCATTGAGGGGTCAGCTGGCACTGAAAGCCTTTCTGCAGCCCTAAGGCAGCACACAGAACCCACTCTCAACTTAAAATTGGGCAAACACGCCTGGCTTTTTAATTCTTTAAGTGACGTTACCACCAAGGTGATCGTGTTGTGGCGTGAAAGTAGAAGGGCTCCTAGGCCAGAGGCACAGAGTCAGCAAATGCTAGTCTTTTTGCAGGCGGCAGCCAGAAGCTCAGGAGAACCACGGGCAAAACGGATCAACAGGCTCCATCTTAGAAATGCAAAGTGAGTGAAAAAATAGGGGAACAGTGATATTATCTGCCCAGGGCCCACAAGGCCATATAATATTGTACGTGGGACTTTTCTGTATGTAAACATATAACAAATAAGCAGAGAAACTCCAGACCACATTTATGAGAGCGGCTGCCTCTGTTGAAGGGGCCAGAGTCTTGGGTGGGCATGATATTAAGTCCGCCACTAATATTTTTATTCTCTCCAAGTCCTTCCCAGGGTTGGTGGGAGTAGAGGCCTAGTGGCACAGGGAGATGTGGTTTGATGTCTGACATTGTTTTGGGTTCAAAGGCATCCAAGTAACTTGTGTCAGCAGTTAGAAATGCACCAGAGCTGAGTGTCTCCAAACTGGGCCTGGAGTCACGAGGAGAGGAGAGGTGGCTGTGGGCTTGGCGGGAGTGTGAGCTGAGTGGAGGCTGGAATTGGCCCGCAGGAGTGTAATCCCCTTGGGGACAAGAGAAAGGCTTTCCAATGCCACCCCCTCCCAACCTAATTCAGCTCCAGGGACATGAAGATAAATACTGAGCTGAGCCCAAGAGAGGAAGTGAGTGGGCAGGAGGGGAGTAGAGTTGGGCGTCTGAAGTGGGTGACGGTTTCCTTTCAGCCCCTATGAGACGCCAGTATCATTTCATTATTCCTGAAAAAGTCCTCGGAGCAAGTCTTTGTTGCGCCTTTATAAGACAAGGAAAGGAGGCTTAGAGAGGCCAAGGGTGCAGCCAGGCTCCGGGTGAACACACGCTGTTCAACTGCAGAGACCTGCCCCCTCCAGCCAGGGCAAAGGATGCCTCTATACTTTGGGGACTGCAGAATGTGGGGGTGCTGGTGGAGGGGACTCAGGGAGTGCCACCTCCAGGGTTGGCCCTCCCCAGTCTGCAGCCTCCTTGGTTCTCGGGCTCCAGGACCAGGTCCTTGAAGCCTGGAGGAGCCCTTCTGAAGCTGGGTCCAGGGCCCAACAGGTCAGCCAAGGGAGGCAGGGGGCTGGGAAGTATCTCATGGAGGCAAACGTGTGCCTGTGTCAGGTGCATCAGCTCGAAGAGGGATTTATATCTCCCCGGAGGCTGTTCAGCCTGACTTGAGGCTCTGCTGGAAAATTACCCAGAAAATACAACAAACAGCTGTTACTTAATAAATGTAGGTTTCCAAGGCAGATGAAATCTTTCAGGCCTAGGGTGGGTCTTGGGGAAACGGACATCAAAGGATCTCTCTGAGCCCTTGCTGGCCTGTGGCTGGAAGCACCTTGCTCTCAAGCTGCTCACCATTGGACCTCATGTGGCCCGAGGTCCCAGCCAGGTGGTGGCCATCTCGGGCAGGCTATCCACACGGGACGGGCTTCTGTACAGACCTGCTGACTGGCTAGCCCGATGCTGAGAGGTGTGTGACATGGAGCAGCACAGGCGAGGCCCCAGACAACAGCCTGACTGGGAGGGAAGAGGAGAGCTTGCCTGGGGCTGTGCCCATCCAATCCTGGTGCTTCTGACTGTGTGTGTTTTTTTGTCCATCTGGTCCCAGCTGTCCACCTGGAGAGACTGAAATCTTCCTTGGAGCAACACGCAACACTGTGCTGGGCGCAAAGTGGGGACGCGCACAATTTGAGACTACAGGTGGAGGCTGAGAGGTTGAGAAGGGCAACATGAGCTGACGGAACCCTCCAGCTTCCCAGCTTGGGTTTGGGTAAGAATCAGGACTCATTTTTTTAGAGAATCTGCTCTTTTCCTCTTTCTTGTCTGCAGAATTATCACCAAGTCTGTTCTATCCTTCAGTTGGAAGGAGTCTTTTTTTTTAAGATGCTAACCCTGGCACAGCCAAGCCACAGAGCAGCCGTTGGTGGGGAGCCTGGGGAGACCTGATAGGGCTGTGCAGTGCACCTGGAAGGTTGCCATTGCTCTCAGAGCAAAGATGGAAATTCTTGTCACAAATCTCTGGCCCTGTAAGGCCAGTTGAATGCCTCAGAACAAAGAAAACGTTTTTTGATCGAAATACTTTTAGGTGCAAGAATTATTCTTCTGGGCAAGAAGACAGGTTGATGCCACTATTTCACATCTGCAAGAGTCATTTAGCCCAGGAGGTGCATGTCCCTCATTCTGACGATATCATATCTATACTTTCTCACTTCCCAGTAATGAACACAGGTGCCCTTTGCCCCCTGACCATGTTATGACGAATTACTCCAGCCACAGCCAGCCCAGGTGCCCAGGGTGCCTTGGCTGGAAATGGCAATGTTTGCCAAAGAACAGAGAATAAGGCTCCTGCACAATCTCCTCCCTTCTCCCAGCCCTTGTCCATCCTCTTGCTCTATAAGGAAATGATACTGTGGAACAGTGAGAGGATGCAGAGCCAGAAGCCCAAGCCCACGCACTGCCATGGAGGCGTCATTTCATTTCACTTGACTTACTTTCTCATTTCTTCCCTTCATTCATTCACTTTAGAGGAGACTTGTCCAATCTTTGGAGTCACCCAGAGGTGTGGTCTCCTCGCGTTGTTTCCCTTCCCCAAGGCTGGTTCCTGGAAGAGCCTCTTTCTTCTCCTCCTCATTATGGTTGGATCATAAGGGTCCCTGGAGCAGTGGCAGTTGGGCTTCCCTCCGTCATGGCCAGAAGCAGCCCCCTATCTTAGAATGTAGGAAGTGGGGACCTCAGAGAAATTCATGAGGGCTCTCTTCCTCCCCAAGTGAACAGATTTCTCCAGTCCAACAGTGGAAGGAAGTATTGAGGGGATGTTCAACTGGGATCTCACCAGGCCCGCGGGATGGGACCTTGTTTTTGGCTGAGCTTGAGGGGGAACATTCCTGGGGAGGATTGCTATCGCCACCACCCAGTCTCCTGGGCTCCTGTCACCATGTCACAATGCCCCTACCTGGAACGAATAGTGGATTTGAACACGGTGATGTTTATCCTTATTTGATTATAAATGTGGTCTCTTTCCTCTCTCCATTTCCCTTTTCTACTAATGTTTTTTCACTCCCAGGGTTATAAAGAATATATTATGAACTTCTCAAAGGCTTGTTCCCTATGTATGTACCTCTGCAGGGCCTAGAATAGAATCTTAAATATCATAGACACTCAGTAAATATTTCTGTAGGACCTGAACTTCGCTCATGTGGTCACTTATCATAGACCGCACAGGAAGTACTGCAGGAGAGGAATGGGACCCTCAGAGGTAGAAAAGGAAGTGATCTCTAGCATTAGAGAACTACAAATAAAATGTTATAAGAGTCAGAAGAAGGGAGAACTGCAGTGATGAGCAGGGACGCTTGCCTGAGGAGGGGGAAGTGAAGAAGTCCAAAGGCATCTGACCTGGAGAGCAAAGAGTAAGCAAAGGGTGGCCGTGTGTGTCCCAGGGCTCAAGCTGAACTCCACACTGTCACTGTCACTGGCTCGGGTAAGGAATGGGCCTCACCAGGAGACGAGGGTCCTTGCAAAGCCAGAGTCAGCACGAGATGGGGAGACATGATCCCATCCTCCCACATCTCACAGAGTAGGGCAGGGCGGGGCCTGGCGGGTAGACGTTCCAGGGAAGGTTCCTACTTCTGTTATTGTCCCTTTTTATAGGGCCCACGTGAGAAGGCAGCCCTGTCACAGGGGGAATACCCAGGCCACCTGGTGCCAGGAAGTCTGGCGCGTGATGCCAGCTGTTTGCAGGAGTATACTGGGAACACCAGCTACCTGGCAACTGCAGATCTGGGCCCAGGAAAGCCACAGAGAAACCACCTGTCCCAGGGGAGGCAAGCCTGGGGCGCCCCTCTCATTGGAAGAGGAGGCCCAGGTCCCTGCTGGCTCCAGGTCCAGGCAACACAGCGTGAGCCCATGTTTGTAGACGGCCCTGCTCCTTCATCGTAAAGACATAGTGAGGTAATCAGTTGCTGACATCTAGATAGAATGAGTAATTTTGAATTTTAGAAAATAAGAGGATCAGGAGGCATTGTGTAAAAGAAATTCACGAAAACAAAGAGGAGAAGAACAAGTCGAAGCAAGAAGGACTTAGGATAAGTAACGGCACGCTAGTCTTACCTGTGTGAGAGAAAGTGGATGGGACATTGTGAAGTCCTGTAGGACAGGGGACGATTTGTTGAATGAAGCTGTCCGGCATCCTTTCCCCACCCACTAATGCCAAGTGCCTTAGACCCATATGACAGCCCAAAGCACCCTCCCAAACGTCTGAGTGCTCCCTAGGTGGCAGTGGCCATGCTGTGAACCACTGACCGGAGAGCCCTAAAGGATTTTGTGGCGCAATGGTGGGGGCTCAGGTGAGAGAGTGATGGGGGGCAGCCTGGATTTGAGAAATACTGATGGACCAGAGTTGGCTGACTCTGGCAACTTTCTAGACTTGGGAGGTTAGTCAGAGGGAGGAATCAAGTGTGACTCATGTTTGAGGCCAGCGGTGGCTCGCTGGTGACAGGGGCATGGATGTGGAGGTTAGGGCTGGGGGGGGGGAAAGGAGTGCTGTTGGGCTTCTTCCTTTGTTTGTTTCTTAAAGCTTCACTGAAGTATAATTTATATACCATAAAACTTGTCCATTTTCAATGTAGAATTCAGTGGTTATTAGTGTATTTACAGAGTTGTGTGGCCAGCTCCACAACCTTGTTTTAATGAGCTGTGGAACTTTCCTGAGACTGAGGCAGCAGACCAGGCCTGGGGGCGTGTCAGGCTTGGACGTGTAGTTGAGAAGCACTTTCCTTCAAGGTGATGATGGGAGCTATAGGCAGGGGTTGATGTAAGACATGGCGCTTCCAGCAAACTCGTAGAGTCCAGCATCTTGGGGCCTGTGTTGACTTAACGGGGTGGAAGGAGAAGGAGGAGCCAAGGATATAGAGAGGTAGGAGGAGGAGCCTGTCGCGCCAGAGTTCAAGGTCAGAGGGGTGAAGCCCACTGGTGAGGCAGAAGAAGTTGGGCGGGTTGGGTGGCTGCAGTCGGGAAGGTGGGCCATCAGCCACCTCTAACAGCAGTGTCAGAGGGTGGTGGAGGCAAGATGGAGACGGGGGACAGAAAGGAAGTGGAAGCAGTGTAGGGAGACTGCTCTGTCGATGAAGAGAACGCAGGGATAGACCAAAACCAAAGGTGCGTGGACAGCAAGACGGAGATGGCGCAGGAACTGGAAGACGTGGTGGACGCCAGGGGCACCTCTCTCCCTCACCCTCCCTCGTCGCTTGCCCTTCCTGCTTTACCTCCTCCTCTCAGCTCTGCTCTGTCCATTTCTCTCCATCTCCAATCTGCCCTAATAGCCACCGCCACCCTCCCTGGCCCCACTCAACTCTCGTGGGCCTCTGTCCACTCTCCACTCTCAGCCCTCTCCAGTCCAGTCCCCACGGCATCACATCGGAAGTGGGACAGAACGTCCACCTGCCCAAAACGCTTCACGGCTTCTCATTGTCCCCGGGGAGGAAACCTCTATCGCTTTAGCAACGCTGCGCCGGACCCTACCCTCCGGTCCTGCTTCTCCGTCAGCCCCGCCCCGTCCGCCCAGTCTGCCCAGTGCCCGCCGCCCTCCAGCGCGCTGGGCTTCCCTCAGCCGCGAACGCGCAGGCGCAGCCCCGCCGCAGAGCCATGGGCCCTGTATCCCTCTGCCCTCAGCGCTTCCGCTCCTGGCTTCATCTCATCTTTCAGGCTCCCGACCCTGTCTGCCTCATTTAGCCCCTTTCCTGGCAGCTTCCTTTTGCCTGCCTGGCACTTGCCATTCTTTGTCACTCTCCATTTGGGTATATTTTTGTTTACTGTCTGTTTTCCTTCGTTAGAAAATCAGCGCCCTGAAGGCAGGCCCCAGCTCTGTACTGCTCACCCTTTAGTCCACAGAGCCCAGCACAGGGTCTGCTACTTTGCAGTGTGTCCTGGGAATGAATGAAAGGATGGAGTTTTAGCTTCAACTCTTTCACAATTAGCCTGTGAAACCTTAGCTCTGTCTCCTGATTTTCCTTTGGCACCAGTTTGTTCTTATGGCAGATGTGGGCCAACATATCGCACCTTCCAATCTCTCAGGACCTCTAAGGAGAGACGGTAGTTCTTTGCTGTAATGTTATGTGGCTCTGGCTGGTTTAGACCACTGGAAAGCCTTGGTTTTCTTCTGACGTTGGAGCTGTTCGTCACTGCAGACTTGGCCCTGTGCAGATTGCCGCACCAAGTTGTGCTCTGCACTGCAAGGGCTGGCAGGGGAGAGGGCCTGAAACCCAGCAGGGTTATTAGTACCTTAGCCAAGCCCTGTGCCTGGGGGACAGGGTGCTGTCCCCAGGCTGCATCTTCTGGGGACACCGCCCTCGAACCTACTCAAAGACAGCCCGGCCCTGCCTGTGGCTCTCTTTCCCTGGAGCCCCAAACAACATGCTTTTTTCCTGTCTTGTGTGCCTTTTTGGCAGGTTGGATTTTCTCTTTTACAATGTCGGGAAAGGGAATCAGGTTTCTCTCTTCATTCTGCTACTTTCTGCTCCCTCTGTGGGCTCTGGGACACGTTGCCAATCTGTAAACGATGTTTAGTTCTTTCTTTTTTGTTGTTTTGGAGCTGTGAAGCTGTGCTGTTAACACCAGGTGCTGAAAAATTAAAACTTATCATCAATTGCCATCATCAAAGCAAGGTGGGGTAGGATGGTTTCAACTAGTCCCAAATTTCCTGAAGGAATTTGGCCTCTCATCAATTCCCCTCTCCTGAGGCTGACGGTACTAGCAGAATGAAGTTCTCTTTAGCTACCCAGCAATCTTGGGTTTACTCAATTAAAATCCCATACAATGGCCTCAGCGTTAAGCACAAGAAAGGAACCAGCATTTCTTGACTGATAATATAGTAGTTGTTTCTTGCAATCGGACTGTGGGACTCTAAGAATAGTACATTTTTTTTCTGGAAGCAGAGTTTTAACAACCTAGAAAGCTTAATTAAGCTTTCCTGCTGCACTTTTTTTTTAATTGAGTTAGTAGCAGGAGAATATTTTTAGAACTGAAGTGATTATTTTGTGTAAGGGATACATGTCTGAATATTCTTAAACCTCCATATAGAGCAAAACTTAGCTAAAGAATTGACTTCACAAGTCTAAAAGTATGACTGGTTGTTTTTACACACATCATCACCATCATATCTGTTTATTCTATTCATTCATTATTTATACCCTGAATTCCTTCTTGGTGAGTACAAGGTGGGGTGGGGTTGGGAGGAGAATTTTTAAAAACGCTTTACAAACTTGGTGGGCATTAAATGTTTTTCCAATTCCCTCTGGTTTTGCTGGTCTAGGTGGGCTCCTTTCCTAGATTTTGGTCTCATTGGATTTTTTTCTTTTATTGAAAGTAACAGGATATCACTTAGAGGTGAATGCTTTGTATGTTACTTCGAATAGTAAAAATAACACTAAAAAGTTGTGTTATGAGGAAGCAGCATGTTAAAAAAGAAAGCAGCCATTTAGCTAAAACTATGAAGTGTGCAGTCTCTCAGCAACTTATGGTGGCAAAGTACCACACGGGATGTTTTCAAATGAAGGCTTTAGCTATATTGGATCTTTAAGACTCTAGTGAAAAACATGACATAAAATTGGTCCAAATGAAATGTTCAGATTTTTCTAGAAGATTCTTTGTATACAAGTAGAATAACGTGACTTTAGTATTGGTAATGTGGAAAATGCAGTTTGCAAATTATGGCCACTACAGTTCCTGGTTAAGATCACTAAAATATTTATATACAAATAATAGGAATTATCTAATAGAAATAGAGTAACTGATCTGAAGTGGAAATTATCCACATGTGCACAAATTATCTAGAAGTTTGGCAAAGGGGCTGAGAAGAAACCTGTGAGAAACCTGAGGGTGAGGTGGGGTGGGGCGTGATGCATGCTATTTAAGGAATTTTCCACATTCTCTGAGATAAGTTTGCCAATTCTGATGCATCAGTGAGATCCACACAAAGATAAGGGTCTGGGCAGGACTGTCCCAAAGGAGGGTGGCATGTGAAGACAACTCCTTGAGGTGGCCACAGGCGCAGGCAAAAATCAAGTCATTTCTTGCTTTCTTTTTGATATTTGTGGTATCAGATGCTGCTGCTCTTTAATCTCACATTTCCATGTTTACCTTGAGAGTGAGTTTCGGTATTTCCCCATATCTCTTCCGCTGCCAAAAACTGCAAATCTTAGGGACCTTCTGTAAAGGATTATGAACCATTTCTTCTGAAATTGTATATGATCTTATTCAATTAGGGCTTGTTTAATGACCTGCAAAACCTCAGGCTTCTCTTCATCTTCAAGTATTCACTTAGCTTAGCCTCCTACGGGGTAGACAGAGATGTGCTCACTTTCAGGCTAGGTTTTTCCAAAAAACCACGAGCACCATAGCCATCAAGACAAGGCCACACACCCTACAGCCTGTAAGCAATCTCGGCTGCTGAGAGGTAAGCACCTGACTCCAGCAAAGTCAGGGTGCTGTGAGTCCCAGGACTGTGGTTGGCTAGAGGCAGAGGAGGAGACCAATGGTACCAAATTCAATTTCTTTCCTTAAATTTGGATTCTATTTCACTAAACAGGGTACATATCATTAAAGCAAAAGAGGGTGGAAAGAAAACACAGGTACTGGTCAAATTAGGCTCATTTCTGTTTTAAGCAATGCCTTCTTCCTGAAGCAGTGGTGTTTTTCATCATTCCCCCCCACCCCGTCTTTTCTCCTTACTCTGATCTCTTTACTTTTCACACTTCCTAAGTCTGCAGAGTTCCTCAGCCACTTGGGTATGAGCCATGAAAACTCCCCCAAAGGGTGTGGTTTGCTCCTCTGCAGCTGACTCGCCCTCCTGCTGCTACTCTCGTCTTTTTGATGCCGTTTTCTTGTTGGCATTAACGCAACCCTTTCTGTGAGCTGTTTGTTTTAAAGCTGGATCCCATATCTTATTTTTGCAGCGACCCCAGATCATTATGCGAACTATAAATATTTTGGCCATGAATCTGATGTAAATCAATGCTGTGAATTTAGCCTTAAACAAAAGCATAATTGATCAAATACCAGCTCATTTTTGTTGCTGTTGTTTTAAAAAAATATGCCAAATGGAAATGTTTTGGAGAAACCTCTTTACTGAAAACTGTAGGTGGTCGTGGCATACTAGACAGTTACTGCCCTATTTCAGGGATCTAGTCACAGTGAATTTAACATTAAATAAAAGGACAAAGTTTTCCAAGATTGCTCCGGTTGAAAAGAGCTAAACTGATCATGTATATTTGTAAAAGCAGTAGCAATCTAATGCTGACTTATTAAAGAATTAATCTCTCATCTGCCTTCCCAAATAAACCGGTACTACTCAGAGGAAGAAACGGAAAGAAACTGATATTTTCAAATACAATAGAAACAAAAAAATCTTTTTGTTTAAAAATTTATTAAGTATATATATATAACATATTAAATAATATTGGTAGAAATGCAATACTATGCAGTCAGTGATTATGTATATTTGTATTTATTGACATGGATTTTTACAATATATTAAGTGAAGAAAGCAGATTATAAAATAGTATGTATACTAAGATACCATTTAAGTAAATCCACATGTGTATGTGTAGGAGTCACAGAAAAGAATGAAAAGATAGACAAATGCTTATCAAAAGATGGGGGGATTACTGGGATGGAAAGCTTTTTCTTCAAGCTTTTGTCTAGGCTACAGTGTTGCTTTTGTAATCAGAATAAGGCGACTTTAATATGAATTATAAACTAAAAAATTACATGGATAGAGAATCCTTGCAGGAAGACTGGGGTTAAGGTATATTCCTATAGTAAATATAAAAGAGCAGGTTTTCCCTTTTAGGATAGTCTGCTGAGTGCTTTTATGCATGATGGATCAGATTATATAATCAATGTACAGGCCTCAGTAATAGCTCGAGACACAGTTTACCTGGATTATCTCAAATAGTAAGATCACACTAATAATATTACAACTGGATTTTACATTTTTTCTCATAAAATTCTTTACCAGCCCAATCAACTAAAAATGAACATATACCTGAAGAGAACAAGATATAACTACTATTTCTTATATACAATTTAAAAATCTCTATCCTTTTATTTAAAATCTAGATGCAGTTTTGGTCTACTGAATTAGACTACACACCCTCAAAGCGGGTGTAACTGGTCAATAAACCCAGTGGTGACTTTTATCAGTTTCAGAGAATTATGAGCAGCCTTGGATTAAGGTACTTTTGGAATACCTGATAAAATAAATACAACTATTTAATAATTATGCTGAAAAGATAGGACTTTTAGTAAATAATACCTCCCTGAACATTTTTGTTCTAGGTGAAGAATGGTACCAAAACACAGTGTTGTAAACTACAAAAAAAGCAAATATTACTTCCAAGTACATTACAGAAGAGTATTTCCTAGTACTTTATAGAATTTTCCACTTGATTATATTTTCAAACACATTAATTTCATAGTGTTTTACTTGCAGCAGGCCTTAGTGGGCCTTGAGGGGCCCTCACTGGAATGGTGACTGATCAATGGATTAAGTGAGTTGGAAGGCTCACCAGCTGAGATTTTTAAATTACTCTAGTATTGACCTAATGTTGGTGTTAACCAGCAAGAACAGACTCTGGAACCAGATGAACTGTTAATACTGAGTTTTCATCCATTTCACAGCCGCAGTGACAGCAGTTCCATTCATGGCTTCTGGAAGGATTGTTGATCTACCCAAAATAGTTTATTAACAGATATGTCAAGTAAGTTGCATCCCTGGCTTTGATTTTAAAATTGAGATATAATTCACATACCATAAAATTCATCCCTTTAAAGTGTGCAATACAGTGGTTTTTAGTATATTCACAAGGTTGTGCAATCCTTCCCACTATCTAACTCCAGACTATTTCCATCACCCCAAAAAGAAACCCCACACCCATCAGCAGTCACTACCCATTTTCCCCTCCCCCTAGACCCTCGAAACCATTAATCTACTTTCTGTTTCTATGGATGCTGATTCTGGAGATTGCATATAAATGGAATCATACATACGAGGTCTTTTGTGTCTTGCTTCTGTCATGTTTTCAAAGTTCATCCATGTTGTAGCATGTATGAGTACTTCTTTCCTTTTTATGGTTGGTAATATTCTATCATATGGATATCCCAAAATTGTATTCATCCATTCATCCACTGAGGAGCATTTGAGTTGTTCCTGCTTTTTTGCTATTATGAATATGAACATTTGTGTACAAGTTTTTGTGTGGACATATGTTTTCAATTCTCTTAGGTACCCAGGAGTGGAATTGCTGGGGCACATGGTAACTGTAGGTTTAACCTTCTGAGGAACTGCCGATCTGTTTTCCAAAACAGCTGAGCCAACATTGTATAGTTCATACATCCTTACCAGCAGCTGGGTTTTGATTTCTCCACAGCCTTGCCAACACTTGTAATTGTCCACTTTTTTGTTTATAGCCATCCTAGTGGGTGTGAAGTGGTATCTAATTGTGATTTTGATTTGCATTTCCCTAAGGACTAATGATGTTGAGCATCTTTTATGTGCTTATGGACATTTGTATATCTTCTTTGAAGAAATGCTTGTTGAAAGTCCTTTGACTAATTTTTATTTGTTGTTGAGTTGTAAAAGTTCTTTTTATATTCTGGATACTAGACGCTTATCAGATATGTGATTTGAAATAATTGATCCCATTCTGTGGGTTGTCTTTTCACCTTTTTTTTCTTTTGGCTGAGGAAGATTCACCCTGGGCTAACATCTGTGCCAATCTTCCTCTATTTTTTATATGTGGGTTGCTGCCACAGCACGGCCAAAGAGTGGCGTAGGTCCACACCTGGGATCTGAACCCGCAAACCTGGGCCGCTGAAGTGGAGCATGCCAAACTTAACCACTACGCCACAGGGCCAGCCCCTCTTTTCACTTATTTTTAATAGTATCCTGTGAGGCACAAAAGTTGTTAATTTTGATGAAGTACAATTTATCTACTTTCTCTTTGGTTGCTTGTGCTTTTGGTGTCATGTCTAAGAAACTATTGCTTAGTCCAATGTCATGAAGATTGATACCTGTGTTTTCTTCTAAGAGTCTTATTATTTTAGTTATTACATTTAGGTATGTGATCCATTTGAGTTAATTTTTGCAGGAGTTTAAAAGCAGTAGTCCAGTTTAATTCTGTTGCATGTGGATATCCAGTTGTCCTAGCACCATTTTTAAAAAACATTATTCATTCCTTCATTTAGTTGTCTTGGCACTCTTGTCAAAAATAAATTGACCATAAATGTAATGGTTTATTATGGACTCTAAATTTTATTCCACTGATCTGCATGTCTATCCTTATGCCAGTACCACACAGTCTTAATTAATGTAGCTTTGTAGTAGGTTTTGAAATTGGGAAGTGTGAGTCCTACGACTCTGTTCCTCTTTTCAAGAGTATTTCGGCTATTCTGGGTCCCTTGCATTTCCACATGAATTTTAGGATCAGCCTGTCCATTTCTGTGAAAAATACAGCTGGAATTTTGATAGGGATTTGCATTGAATCTGTAGATCAATTTGGGGAGTATTGCCATGTTACCAATATTAAGTCTCCCAATCCGTGAACACAGGATTTCTTTACATTTATTCAGGTTATCTTTAATTTTTTCAATGATGTTTTGTGATTTTCAGTGAATAAGTCTTGCACTTCATTTGTTAAATTTATTCCTAAGTATTTTATTCTTTTTGATGTCATTGTAAATGGAATTGTTTCCTTAATTTCCTTTTTGAATTGTTCATTGCTAATGTATAAAAATCAATTTTTTTTTTTTTTTGGTGAGGAGGAGTGGCCCTGAGCTAACATCTGTGCCAGTCCTCCTCTACTTTGTATGTGAGTCACCACTACTGCACGGCTTGAAGAGTGGTGCAGGTCCATGCCTAGAATCCGAACCCGTGAGCCCAGGCCGCTGAAGCAGAGCATGCTGGACTTAACCATTACACCACTGGGCCGGTCCCTAAACATCAATTTTTGTATATTAATCCTCTATCCTGCAACTTTGTTGAACTTTTATTAGCTCTAATAGTTTTTTTGTGTATGTTTTCCTTAGGAATTTGTATATACAAGATCATCTTGTTTGAAAATATGGTTTTATTTCTTCCTTTCCAATCTGGTTGCTTTATGTTTCTTCTTCCTTTTACCTATTGCCTGGGCTAGAACCTCTAGTACAAAGTTGAACAGAAGTGTGAGAGGCTGCGTCTTTGTCTTGTTCCTGATCTCAGGAGGAAAGCTTACAGTATTTTGCCACCAATATGACATCAGCTCTTGATTTTCGTAGGTGTGGTGTATCAGGTTGAGGAAGTTCCCTTCTATTTTTAGTTTGTTGAATGTCTTAATTTTAAAACATTTGTCAAATATTAAATGCTTTTTTGGCATCTACTGAGATAAACGTTATCTTTGTTCTTTATTCTAATAATATGGTGAATTACATTGTTTTTCAGAAGAGTTTGTGAATAACTGGTGTTAACTATTCTTTAAATGTTTTGTAGAATTCACCAGTGAAGATATTCATTCCTCTGATGATATTCATTCCTGGATCTCTTGTTTAGATCTATTTTTTATTTCTTTTTGAGTCAGTTTTGGTAGTTTGTATCTTTCTATAAATTTGTTCATTTCATCTAGGTTCTCTAACTTGCTGGCATACACATTCCCTTATGATTCTTTATTTCTAGAAGGTTAGTAGTAACCTTTCATTCCTGATTTTAGGAATTTGAGTCTTCTCTATTTTTTTTTCTGGTCTAGCTAAGGGCATTTCTATTTTGTTGATTATTTTCAACAGCCAACTTTTGGTTTCAGTTTTCTCTATTATTTTCCTACCCTCTATTTCATTTATTTTGACTCTAATCTGTATTATACCTTTTTTCTGCTTTCTTTAGGTTCAGATTGCTGTTTTTTTCTGGTTTCTTAAGGTTGAAGCTTAGGTTATTGGTTTAAGACCTTTATTTTTTAAATTTAGGCATTTATAGCTATATATTAACCTTTAAGTACTGCTTTAGCTATATCCCATAAATTTTGATTATGTTGTTTTTTCATTAATTTGAAAGAATTTTCTAATTCCCCTTGTGATTTTTTCCTTGACTTATTATTTAGGAATGTATTGTTTAATTTCCACATATTTGTGAATTTTCCAAATTTCTTTATTTATTTCTAATTTCATTCCATTGTGGTCAGAGAACATACTTTGTATGATTTCAATCCTATTAAAAATATTAAGACTTAGTTGAGGGGCCGGCCCCGTGGCTTAGTGGTTAAGTGTGCTTGCTCCGCTGCTGGCAGTTCAGGTTCGGATCCTGGGTGCGCACCGACGCACTGCTTGTCTGGCCATGCTGTGGCGGTGTCCCACATACAGCAACTAGAAGGATGTGCAACTATGACGTACAACTGTCTACTGGGGCTTTGGGGAGAGAAAGGGAGAAAAAGGAGGAGGATTGGCAATAGATGTTAGCTCAGGGCTGGTCATCCTCAGCAAAAAGAGGAGGATTGGCATGGATGTTAGCTCAGGGCTGATCTTCCTCACAAAAAAAAAGAAAAAAAGAAAAGAAAAACACTTAGTTTAATGACTTAACATGATTTACCCCAGGGAATGTTCCATGTCAACTTTGAAAGAATGTGCATTTTGCTGTCATTGGGTGGAATGTTCTATAAATGTCTGTAAGGTCTACTTGGCTTAAGGTATTGTTCAAGGTTTCTATTTCTTGGTTGACCTTCTGTCTAGTTGTCCTATCCATTACTGCAAGTGAGGCACTGAAGTCTTCAACTGCTGTTATTGAATTGTCTATTTCTCCCTTCAATTCTATCAGTTTTGGAGCTCTGTTTTTAGGTGCATATATGCGCATAATTATATCTTCTTGATCCTTTTATCATTATGTAATGTCTTTGTCTCTAGTAATAATTTTGCCTTAAAGTCTATTTTGTCTGATATTATATTTACTCTAGCTCCTTTTGTTAGTTTGCATGGGATATCTTTTCCCTTCCTTTTACTTTCAACCTATTTGTGTCATTGACTAAAATGTGTCTCCTGTAGGCAGCATATAGTTGGACCATGACTTTTACCCATTCTGCCATCTCTGCCTTTCAATTGGAGTGTTTAATCCATTTACATTTAATGTAATTACCAATAAGGTAGGAGTTAGTCTGCCATTTTGCTAATTGTTTTCTGTATGTCTGACGTCTTTTTGTTCCTCTATTCCTCCTTTACTTCCACGCCTTCTGTTGTATTGGTAGACATTTTCTAGTGTACCATTTTAATTCTCTTGTTGTATCTTTTACTATATATTCTTTAGTTATTTTCTTAATGCTTTCCCTGAGGATTATAATTAACATCTTAATGTATAACAATCTAGTTTGGATTAATACCAGCTTAATTTCAGTGGTATACAAAAATTTTGTTCCCATGTTTGTTCCCTCCCCTTTCCTTTGTACTGTTATTGTCATAAAATTTTGTGTTTTTTTGCTTTGTGCCCATCAACACAGATGTATAATCTTTTTATGCAGTTGCCTCTTAAATCAGATAGGAGGAAATCAGAGTTATGAATAAATATGCATTTACATTGTCTTTTATATTTACCTAAGTAGTTACCTTTATCAGTGTTCTTTATTTCTTTGTGTGGATTCAAGTTGCTGTCTACTGTCCTTTCATTTCAGCCTGAAGGATTCTGTTTATTATTCCTTGTAGGGCAGACTTGTTAATGATGAATTCTGTTTTTATTTATCTGGGAATGTCCTAATTTCTTCTTCATTTTTGAAGGATAGTTTTGCTGGACATAGAATTCTTGTTTGATAGTCATTTACTTTAGCACTTTGAGTATGTCATCCCACTGCCTTCTGGCCTCCAAGATTTCTGATGAGAATCCTTTGTGAGTTCTTTCTCTTTCTGCTTTCAAGAGTCTCTCCTTGTCTTACCTTTTGGCAGCATGATTATGTTACGTATGATGTAGTTGCTGATTTTTGTTTGTTTTGTGACATCTGAACTAATTCTGTAAAGTCTATATTCTTTGTAATGCATGGACACTGAAGTCTCACTTAGGTAGTTTTGTGGTGAGCTAATGATTGGACAGGGATTTCCTTAAACACTTGAAACCAATAACTCTCCTAGTCTTTATTGAGTGTTTTGTGTGTATGTTGGAACACCCTTCAACACTCAGCTGGGAAGTTCACAGCTCTGCCTTAGGCTTCACTTTCTGCTTGTGCAGATCCTCAACGTCAACCTAAGGTGAGAGCTGAGGATGTTCTCAGGTCTTTCCTGAGCAGATGTACAACCCTTGGCTTGTAAAAAACCCTATGCGTGTGCATGGCCATCTAAATTCCCAGGAATGTCAGAGTGTTTTTAAAGACTTGACAAGTATCTCATTCCTCAGCTTTTCCTTTTAGGTTTTTGGTTAGCCTGATGTTTGCTCTGATGGTTATCCACTGCTTCAGGCAGCCACCACTGTCTCTGATTTTTTTTTCAGTAAATGTCCCTGTGGAAAAGGCTTTTCACACCTTGCAAGCTCTGATCAGGCAAAATAAAGATAGCCTTGCAAGTGAGGCTTGCAAGGGAACCACCAGACAAGTCAAATAATGACAATTCTCTGGGAATGAGGCTTTGAAGGAGCTCCAACCCCATTCTGCCTCCTCCAGTGGCTTCTATGCTGCTGCTTCTACCTTGATTGTGGATTGTTAGTTTTTAAGGATATGGCTGAGCTGGAAAGGGGAGGGGCACTGGAAATAGGGCTAGTTGAAATGCCACAAAGCTTATGGTTCTTTCTGAGATTCAGCTATTTCTCTTGAGTAAATATTCCTTGGATTGCTGCTAAGCCTTTGGTTAATTTCCAGAGTTCTGAAAAAAGTTGATTCTGACAATTTTTGCCAATTTTCTCCTTGCTTTTATGGAGGGGAGAATTTTCAGAGGTCCCTCCTCCACCATTTTTGTTGGCTTTAATATTTAATCTCCTTTAATTTTTTCCTAACTAAATGAATCTGGTTAAAACAATGAAGTCACCACCAATGATATTTCTAGGCATTCACATGGTTCAAGCTCAACTATTCTATAAAGAGCAGTAGCTGAGAGAACAACCAAACTGGATACAATATGAGCTTTAGAAAATGTCCACACTCCAAATGAATGTTGCCATTAATTTTTCAGTAGGCAGAGTTTGAGAAAATTCTTTCATTATACAAAAAAAAAAAAAAAAAGAAAAGAAAAGAAAAAGAGGGGCCAGCCTAGTGGCATAGTGTTTAAGTTCATGCACTCCCCTTCAGCAACCTGGGGTTGGTGAGTTCAGATCCTGGGCGTGGACCTATGCACTGCTTATCAAGCCATGCTGTGGTGGTGTCCCACATATAAAATAGAGGAAGAGGAACACAGATGTTAGCTCAGGGCCAATCTTCCTCAGCAAAAAGAGGATTGGCAGGTCAGGGTTAATCTTCCTCACATCACCCACCCCCCCCCATAAAAAAGAAAGAAAAAGAAAAAATCTTGGATTTTATTATAGTCTCAGAATTGCTATGAGAAACAAAACCTGATATTCTTTAACATAGGTAGCAAGGATAATCCACACTCTACTATAAGACGAGTGAAAAAAACAAACCTGGCCAACCCTTGCAAGTCTCTTAATTACATATAGAAATGATCGCCAAATGCTCCATCCTCTGCCCAGCCACCACACTGGGCTGCCAGTACTTTTCTGTCTCTGAAGTACAAGGGACAATACAGTCATGCTTCAAAGAGAACATCCTAGGCTGTAAAGCAATCTCTTTTCCTGACCAAGGATAACAGTCAACTCAGCTATGATCAATCCCTTTCCTAGACACACTTGCATCACTTTTAGATCTATTAGCTGATAACACAGGGAGATACCTCCTGGCTGGGGACAGTGAGATTTGAATGAGTTTTAGATAGATATAGAGCTGTTTTCAAGAATATAAACTTTACAAAAATCTCCTCTGTTTAAGAGAAGACAAGATATTCACTGAATTCCTGGAGAAATGTAGAAGAGCCTCATTAGGACTAAGCAGGAGTTGATGGAAACCACAAAAATAATGAAAGCATAATAAAACAGCTAGGGTTTTGTAAGGATACATTTTTAAGTAAGATTCCTAAAGAGAGTGTGTTTACAAGTCTGTGAAATGAAGTTTACTTCTCAGTATTTAATTACATCAGATTGCATTAGTGCTGGCCCTGTTAGGAATCCATGTTCATAAATCATCTGAATAAAAATGTTTTGATTTCTGCTGAAGCAATGTATTGTGTTTAAGCTTTTTTCAGTAAAGATAAAAATGCCTGATTTTTCAATTCAGAAAACAGAAACCTAATTTTACTATTAATAATTTTTAAAACTGGCTTTGAAAGTCCTCAGAGAGTACAAAATAGGCATATATTTTAGGGCAAACTACATGCAAAGCCTCATAAGCCAATTGGTATTGAAGCCTTTTTTATTAGACTGAAAACATTTTAATTCATAATTCTAAGTGTGGAAGAAGATTGAGATGTACATGGAACTAGTCAGACAAGCCTGAGCATGAAAGGTTTTAGTGAGCATTGAGTACACTGACCCAAAGGTGTTTAACATATACCTCACTTTTCCAGAAGAGGAGGGCCAGGTACCAAGGAGCTCATCTCTCTTCTCTATTAACCAGAGTGGATGCTCCACCAGACAGGGCTCTTTTGTGTACTGAACATTTAAAAAAAATTTTAAGTGTGCTTAAAATACATATTTTATTCATTAAAGATGCAACATTTCATCTACACAACGTTATGTAATTGAGGATTTTGGTATGATAACAATTAGGCATTCTGAAGAACACTAATACGGTAATCCACTTAAAATGGACCCCTTTTACACTATATCATAAGAAGGCCTATGCCCAACAGGGTATCCTAAATTTAAAAATTTACCATTAGCCACATCAGATTATTGATGTAAACTTACCTGAACAGACTATATTTTCCAAGTAACTCACTCTTTTTTTGCATTACTATAATTGTCTGAAATATTTCTCTACCTAGTATAACTTGCTCAAGAAAACACATATATAATTTCAGAATTTTCTGCAAAGCTCTGGACACAATTCAAATACACAGCATGTAGGCAAATTTTCTCTAGTCTAAAACACTCCTCTATAATATCAAAAGGTTAAGAATGACATCAGTGAATCCAGTACAAAATTTTGATAATGAACAGCACCAGGGAAGCCAAATTATAAGTTCCATTTCTCATCAATTAAGCTGGGTGCTGCACCAAGGATTAGAGTTGGGAGTGCCCAAAAGTTGTCTGCCCAGCTCACTGCTGGTGGTCAACACACATTGTTTATAATAGGAACAGAGATGATGCTTGGATTGTAAGCGTCTTTGTAAAATTTCAAACAAATTAAAACAAAAGCATTACATATCCTTACCTCAATGAGAATCCTGAATATCAGGCAAGCACATTTCATAGCTCCATTTTAAGACAGATGATTGAGGAGGGTGAAAGAGAAAGATGCTGCAGTATATTCACTATCACTTAAATATCAGGCAGCAGCTACTTAGGCCTGAATCACATTTGTGAAGTTTCATGCCGCATTGTTCACCTGCCAACTTATATACATGTAGAGGTTATACTAAAACTTCAATTATTCCAAAGGATGAAAGAAGTGCTATATTTTGATATGGATCTTCAGTTCCTATTCTACTATAAGCCTTTGAAATGTTAAGGCTGAACAGGCCAAGTTATGAAAGGGACAAGAGGAAGTAAGAACAGTGGAAATACAGTTGGAACACACAGTAATGTTCTGCCTTCACCATTCTATGTGGATAGTTGCTTTCCGGGCGGCAGGTGGTGCGACTGTGAAAAGATCACACATTCGTCAGTAACTATGTAGGATTTCTAGCACTGTTAGGGCCTAGCATTACAGATTTAGGGTAGCTAGTAAGATTCCATAAACCAAATTTTTGACAAGTCTGAAATCTTTTGAAAATTTTCCTACCAAGTAAATCTTTTTGGTTCCCCTTTTAAAAAGTCCTGCCTTAGAGAAAACTCTGTATAATTAAAATTTTTACAAATTAAAAAAGAGTCACTTCACAGCAACCAGAAGAACATCTGGCAGTAAGGCAACATTAAACGCCTTCCTTTCAAAGGAAGAGCAAACACGTGACCCCTCCATGAAGAGCATCTCTTCTGTCAGAGATAATCTCACAGACTTTCCATTTATGGTCTTTTTGCAAAAGTCCAAGGCTGAATTTGGACCTGCTTTTCCTGTATTTCCTCAGTGGTATCTGGACAACAGTGTTGTTAAATACATAAGAAATCTAGGGTCAAAATTAAGATAATCGAATGCACTAGGTATTTAAATCCATGTGCATAGGTTGTCCTTAGAATCACCCTGCTAAAAACTAGTAGCAGAAGTAGCTGAAGCCTGGTATTCACGTGTAACAAAAATATTTCAAAGTCAATATAAATTTAATCATAAACCCATCTAACAAGAAACACTGGAGGTTATATTTTGATGTGTTTTTTTCTCCCTTTTTCTCATTAGCCAGAAAATGTTTAAATCTAGAAGAAAAAGATCAGATTTTTTTAAAGCCTCAAATATTCCTCAAACTCTTCTCATATAAAAAAATCTTACCAGGAAATAAAAAATTTCAAAAATTATTTTTCTATAAACAGTCTTTCAAAATGAGTGTATTCTTCTATAATCTACATTTTTATTTTTAAATAAAATTAAGAGACTCTCACAAAAGTCTCTTAACACGTTGCAAAACTTATAAACAAGGTTGTAGCTTTCCAGGGGGTGTGTGTTAGGACCCTTGAGGAGCCTCCCCTGGAGTCTAACTTCGCTGCCAACTCAGGCACCCTCCCTGCTGTTCAATACTACAGGGGCCGTGGAGTTTGCTGAAATTCGTTAAAAACATGGAGGATACCCTCTGGGGGAAATCATTCTCTGAGGAAAGAAAGAGAGAGGAGAAGATTAGAAGTATCATTGAAGGTATGTGTGTTCAAAGTTAATTTGGCTATATTATCAAATTATGGTTCTTCAGGGAACTGAAACTTGCTTTAAATTAGATTTGGGGAGGCACATCAAACTGAATAGTCCGCGTATGAGACACACTCACATAAAAAGAAAAACACAGAAGTCAGAGTTCTTAATTTTGGGGAGGATATATTCCAACTTAGAGGAAGGGTGAAGGCATTTTAGCCCTGAAGCCCAATCATGACATTTACAGAGTGTTCTGCAGTCCCCCGCCTTTGACGGGACTGGATGTAAGGGCCTGCTCAGCCAGGCTGGCCTCTCCTGTCCCTCTGCCGCACAAACAGCGTGTGATATGCAGGCGACTGTGTGTCAAGCTGGCAATACTCCTGAGGCTCCTGAGTGTTTATCAGCTCAGTAGGTCAAAAGTCTGCAGACACTGGGTGGAGCAGCAGTAAGCCACAAAACTAACAGCTGTCCTCCTGGAAGGGGAAAAAGGGAGAGAAGAGCACTGTGAGTTCAAGATTAAAGTCTTGGGATTCCTTCCATTAGAGACAGTCTTTTTCTTTGTTAAAATAAAGGATTAGGCATGGTCAACAAAGTACACAACAGAAATGTAAATTTCCTTTTAAAATTGAGCACTGGAATCAGGTGAGGTATGTGTGTGTTCATTTTATTAGCAGTTTTCAGATGACATAATATCCTTAAGTTAGCAGCTAAGGAAAAATAACATTTTTCCACGTTATGGTCTGAATTCTGCTTACTAGAACCAACAGTGCAATGATAGAATTTGAAATACAGTATAAAAACCATGTAACAGAAAACATCATCAATTTAGCTAGAACACATATATACCAAACAACTTAAAAAGTAGACTTTTAAGAAATTTATCCTACAAATGTATTTGCACAGATTGCTTATAGAGGTAATTTTGGAATCTGAGTAAGAGTTTGAGGATCTTCTCACACAGCAGAGGAATGCCATCTCAGATTCCTGTTTGGCACCTTTCCACAGCGAGTCAGAGCCCCGTGACCCATTCTGGACAGCTCCAGCTGTTAGATGCCTTGTTTTCCCACCAGAAGTGCTATCCTCTGGTGAGGAGAGAATCGTCTACTGCTGTTTTCATAAGACCGCCTGTGCCGACTGTTTCCTACTTCCCCAACCCTTAGTCCACTCTTTGCCTTTCTCTGTAGCCCAGGGAGGTGACCTCTGCAGACCCTACCCCAAAGCTGCCTGATTGTTGGTTTCTGGCTGGATTACGCTAGTGGGAGGCACAGCAAGAAGGTAAAGGGCAGGAAGAGAGAAAAGTTGCATATTTCTTTTCTTCTTTTTTTTTTTTAAAGTCTAGTTAATTGAGGTATATTTACATATAAACATACAATAAAATTCACCCGTTTTAAGTATACAGTTGAATGAGTTTTGAAAAATATACAATTATTTAACTAACACCACAATTTAGATATAAATATTTTCCTTATCCTAAAAACTTCCTTGTGTCCATCTGTAGCCAATCCCTCCACCCCCCACCAAGTATCTAGTAACAACTAATCATTTTGTTACCTTGTGGGCCTTTATTATTTTTCCCTGGTCCCTGACAATCCTCCAAAAGAAGCTGTGCCCCCATTTCATCTTGATTGATAAATGACCTCAAGGCAAGAGCTAGAACTACCTCTATGAGTCCTCTCATCTTAGATTTGGACCAATCCTGGATTCCCTTACCAACTGGCTTCCAAGTAGGTCTGGATAATGGGAGGGTAAAGCTGCCATGGGTGGCCCATTCTGTATGGCTTCAGTTCCCACTATGCTCCAGTAACACTTTTCAACACTCACCCAGGCAGCTGAGAGCTCTGCCTTAGCCTTCACTTCCTGCTTGCACAGAGCCTCAGAATCAACCAGAGGTGAGAGCTCAGGGCCTTCTTGGGTCTTTTCTGAGCAGGCTCACATCCCTATGCATGCATGTGGCCTTACAGACTCCCAGGAATACGTTAGTACTTTTCAGAACCCCTATGGAAACCTCATTCTCCTAATTTTCCTTTTCAGCTTTATGATCAGTCAATTGTTTGCCCCAACAGTTATCCAGTGCCTCAGGCACCTGTGAAGTTAAGCAATCATCTGTAACCGTTTTGAAAATTTTTGACGAACACCCTCAGAGAAGAGGCTTTTTGCATTGGTGAGCTCTGACTGAGGTCAAATAAAGACAGGCTTGCAAGTGAGGTCTTTTAGTGAACCACCAAACAGGACAAATAATGACAGTGCTCTGGCAATGGGCCTTCGAAGATGCTCCCACTCTCTTCTACCTCTTTCCAGTTGCTGCCAGGCTGCTGGTGTTAACTGTGATTGCAGATTCTTGGTTTTCAAGGTTACGACTAGAAGATGGGACTATAATAAGTTAAAATTTCACAAAGGTCTCTATTCTTACTGAGATTCAGCCACTTTTCTCGGATAAATGCACTCCAGATTGCTGTAAGCCTTTTGTTAATTTCCAGAGTTCTGAAAAATTTGATTCTGACAATTTTTGCCAGTTTTCTCATTGCTTTTATGGAAAGGATGAATATTTCTATCCTACTTCATCTCTATCTCTCTGACTAGAGCTCCTATGGGCAGCCCTCTCTGACAGCTCTAGTTCTCAGCAGCCTCCAGATCCCCTTTTGTCCTTCAGGCCTAAGGATCAAGGATGACAAAGCTTCCTACTGCTGTAAATTCCCAGGTGCTTTATCAGCCTTGTGGGTGCTCTGAGCCCTGCCTAAACTTCTGTGAATAGTCCCTCTCCATTAATTTCTCTTCAAAATCTCAGCTTATATGTGTTTTCAAAATCCCAGTTATATGTGACTGTTTTAGTATGTGTTACAAGGAGGGGCTTAAGGAAACAGTCCATCAGACTACTGCTGGGATTGGGTTGGTGAGTGCATGAGTGGTATCCTTGCTAGGGAAAAATAAGACACTGCTAATCAGTAGTATGCGTGGCATCATGATTACTAGAAGTATCACTTAAACAGACCGCCAATGAGGGTAAGGCGCTGGGAGACCAAGTGGCTGTGGCACTTGATTGCTGGGCATCACGGTGAATTCAAAGATTGTGGAGTGAGATGGTCTTCTTCTGACTACTAAAGAGATCCTCCACCTCCCCAAAA
This sequence comes from Diceros bicornis minor, assembly GCF_020826845.1. Taxonomy (NCBI): domain Eukaryota; kingdom Metazoa; phylum Chordata; class Mammalia; order Perissodactyla; family Rhinocerotidae; genus Diceros; species Diceros bicornis. The sequence continues at coordinate 81,994,600 of NC_080744.1, forward strand.
GAGAAAAGCTTAGTGCCTTGAACTCTCAAGTCAAGGCACAGGTAAAGAATCAGCAAGTTTCTATGGTGGCCTTAAAGGAATTCTTATTTTATGAAGCTTATTCTATGTAGCTCATTCATGCCTGAGGCCTGAATGTACGGGCTGCAGAATCACATACCAGGTAAAGGTATATTCATGCTTAGTCTCTTATGCTAAGGTAAAGCTGCTGGTTGGGAAGGAGCGGGAATTTGAGATTTGAGATGGAAACCTTTGTGTAGACACAAAGCTAAGAACCTTGAACCTCTAATATCTCTAAACATTTCTTCACATCAGAAACAGTTCTTCTTACCTTCTAAGAAAACTAGCATTCCCTACATAAAAATATTTCACTTACTTTATCTAGAGTGGTTACCTAAAAACAAAATGCCTAGTCTCTTCAGTATCCACCACTAACAATACTCACTGCCTCTAGGGCTATAAAAGACTAAGATCCCAGCTTGATCCAGAGAGATAATTGCAAGGGCTGCTCCTGGGAAAGATAACGTATATGAAGAAGTTGTAGGATCTTTCCAAATTTTATTAGCAGGAACCTGGAAAGCAAGCATGGAAATGGATTCTAAGTACATGAGCCAGCGAGAATAAATCTAAGGTTGGATCAGGCCAACAAGGGTGCTTCACATACGCCTGATAGGATTTAATGTGTTAGCTCAAGCACCTGTAATGGTTAACAGAAGTCTTGACTCATAGAGGCCTACAGTCAACCAGACACAGATGCTAGACCCCACTGCATAGGCTAGAGGAGATCAAAAGCTTAGAGAAATGGAAACATTGAAGTGGATCCAATGTGGTGCAACCTGCTCAGCCACCTCCTGAAAACCTCGGGCGGGTCAGGAAGACATTCCCCTCACTAAGACATTAAAATACGTATTGGTGAGGGAATACAAACTGGAAGTACCAAGCACACTTGATACTTAATATGAAATAAGCCTACTAGAGGTGATAGAGAAATCTAGCTGAATTTTGCAGGCAAAATATATTTGGGTGGGGACTTTCTGTTCTGCTAAGATGGAGTAGCCCCATTCCTCCCAGGTCCTTCCTCTTACAACTAAAATACCCTGGTCATAACACCACAAACAAGCATAGGAAGTTTCTGAAACACAGAATGAAGGTGAACAGCCTAGGGACATTGGGACTTGAGGAGCAACACAGCAGTGGTTAAGTTCCCTAGGTTTCCTTATTGCTTCCCACATATCTCAGATAGGATGCTGCAGAAGCCTCCAACCCAGAACCATCAACAGGCACAGACAAAAAAAATCTCCAAGAAAAGCCTGTTCCCCTTAGCCAAAGGACTGGGACAGAGAAATCTATAGAGACAGAAAGTAAATAAGTAGTTGCATAGGGCTAAGTATGGGGGAATAGAGAGGTGACAGCTAAAGGGCACAAGGTTTCTTTTAGGGTGAGAAAAATGTTCTAAAATTGACATGGTGATGGTTGCACATATCTGTGAATATAGTAAAAACCACTGAATTGTATACTTTAAACGAGTGTATTGTATGATATGTGAATTAACTCAATAAAGCTGTTAAAAAAATAATAGTGCTGAAAGGAGAAATAGATAAATCCACAATTAGAGTGGGGACTTCAACATCCCACTCTTAGCAACTGATAGAACCACTGCACAGAAAATCAGTAAAGGTATAAAAGAAGTAAACAACTCAATGAACTAAAGAATCTAACTGACACACACACAGAACACTCCACCCAACAACAGCAGAATACATTTTTTTTTCAAATGCCCATGGAACATTCACCAAGAAAGACTATATCTTGGGCCATAAAATAAACCTCAACAAATTTGAAAGAACTGAAATTAAACAGAGGACATGTCCAATTTCATCTCTGACATATAATAAGCCTAGAAGTTGTCACTCCTTTTCTTATAATAAGAACAAGCTGAACAAATTGAAAATCAACAACTCTTTTTCCACCCACCAGAGAACTGAGATTGTAGGGCAAACTGCAACCTCAAAATCTGGAGAGGCAGGTGAATCCGGAGAGTCACAGCTGAGATTTGCTTACCTCGATAGAAGATGCTAGAATTGCTGGAGGCTGAGTGTGGATTAGCCTGAGAGTGAGATAGCCCTGGGGCTGCAATCTTAGCATAGCCCCACACAGAGGGACATGGTGAAAATCCAAAAAAAAGATCCCATTGCAGCTCAGTCAGGAGGAGAGAAAGAGTAGTTATTGTGCGACATGTCACATGCTTCATAACAAAGGACTGATCTCCAGAGGAAAAGAGTTTACCAGAGCCTTTTCTTAGCTGGAGAAGGGCATTCTTCCTACTCCAGCTCCTTCTAGCCTGCCCATCTCACCTAAGAGGGGAAAGCAAGCTATGTGACACAAGAAAGACTTGTGAAGGTCACAGCCCAGACATACAGGCCTACTAAAATACTGAGATATAATCATAAAATTTCAGAACACTTCCCTCCCTCACACCTTACCACCAGAGTAACTGGGCTCCAGCATAAGAACAGAAGACTATAGATAAAACAACTGCAAGATGCAGACTCTCTGAGGAGTACACAGGGAAGCCCAAAGTCAAGTGAGCAGGAAAAAACAAGGACATTAAAGGAATTTGAATTTGAATTTGAAGTGTCTGGTACCTACAACTACAGCAAACATTAAACACAGCCCAACTCCTAGCCAGATTAACATAAAATCTCACACTAAATGCCTATTTACCTCAGTTCTTATTACCCAATACAACATGTGTGACTTTCAACCAAAAATTAGAGGACATGCCAAAAGGCAGAAAAAAGCACATGCTGAGAAGAGAGAGAAAACCTTAGAACCAGACTCAGATATGACACAGATGTTAGAATTATCAAACAGGGAATTAAAAAAATAATAAAACAGGAAACTCAAGATCTGTGAAACAATTTCTAAAGGTGAAACATATTCATAATTAGAATACCAGAAGAAGAAAGAGAGAAAGGAGAAGAAATATTTGAAGTGATAATGGTTAAGAATTTTACAAAATTAATGATAGATCCAAAAGCTTAACAACACCAAGTAGGAGAAATATCAAAAATAAAAACAGAAATTAAAAACTACACATAGGAATATCACATTCAAACTGGAGAAAACCAAAGAAAAAGAAAATCTTGAAAAAAGCCAGAGGAAGAAAAACCTTACCTATAGAGGAAAAAGTATAAGAATTACAGTAGACTTCTTATTAGAAACCATGCAAGCAAGAAGAGAGTAGAGTGAAATATTTAGTGTGCTCAAAGAAAAAAAATCATAACCTAGAATTCTCCATCCAGTGAAATTATCTTTCAAAAGTAAAGGAGTATAAAGACTTTTTCAGACAAACTGAGAACTAAGAGAATTCATTGCCAGCAAACTTGCCCTGCAAGAAAGATTGAAAAGAGTTCTTTAGGGAAAAGGAAAATGATATAGGTCAGAAAATCAGATCTAAATAAAAAAATAGGAAGGTTGTCAGAGAAGGAATAAATAAAGGTAAAATAAAATCTTGTATTTTTCTAATTTTCAATCAATCTAAAATATATCTCATTTAAAGTAATAAGGGTAACAATGTATTATATGACTACAACAGATGGAGAGTGAAATGAATGACAGCAATGTCATAAGGGATGGGAGGGAGGAATTAGGACTATTCTGTTACAAAGTACCTGTACTCCACAGGGAGCAGTATAGTGTCATTTGAAGATGGATTTAGATTAGTTAAAAAAGTATATTGCAAATTCTATGACTACAACTTTTTAAAAAAGAAGAATAATCGATATGCTAAAAGAGGAGATAAAACGGAATGACATAAAATGCTCAATTAAAACCAGAGAAGGCAGAAAAAGAGGAGGGAAAAGAAACAAATTAAAAATACAAACAAAGAACACATATGAAAAATAGAAAGTTACAAACACAGTACATATTAATCCAACTAAATCAATAATCACTTTAAATGTGAATGGTCTAAACATACCAATTAAAAGACAGAGATTGTCAGAGTGGATGAAAAAACAAGATCCAACTATATGTTGTATACAAGACACCCACTTTATTTTATTTTATTGTTTTCGTGAGGAAGATCAGCCCTAAGCTAACATCCGTGCTAATCCTCCTCTTTTTGCTGAGGAAGACTGGCTCTGAGCTAACATCTATTGCCAATCCTCCTCCTTTTTTTTTTCTTTTCCCCCCAAAGCCCCAGTAGATAGTTGTATGTCATAGTTGCACGTCCTTCTAGTTGCTGTATGTGGGAGGCGGCCTCAGCATGGCCAAAGCGGTGCGTCGGTGCGTGCCCGGGATCCAAACCCGGGCCACCAGTAGTGGAGCGTGTGCACTTAACCACTAAGCCACGGGGCCGGCCCAAGAAACCCACTTTAAACATATAGATGCAGACAGGTTAAAAGTTAAGGGATGGGGAAAGATATACCATGTTAACACTAATCAAAAGAAAGATGGAATAGCTATATCAATTTCATATAAAGCAGACTTCAGGACAGGGAAAATGATCAGACCTAAAGAGGGGCATTACATAATAATAAAGGGGCCAAATTCTCCAAGAAGACATAACACTGTGAGATGCGTATGAACCTAATAACAGTGTCAAAACACATGAGGCAAACAATGATAGAAGCACAAGGAGAAACAGACAAACCCACTATTAGAGTTGGAGACTTCAACATCCCCTTAAGTAATTAATAGATCAAGAAAGAAGAAAAGCAGACACAATACAGTTGAACTCAACAACATCATTAATCAACTGGACCTAATTGAAATTTATAGATACTCCATCCAACAATAGAAAAATACACATTCTTCTCAAGCTCATGTGTAACAGTCATCAAGAAGGAACACATTCTGGGACATAAAACCACACCATAAATGTTTAAAGGAAGAGAAATCATACAAACTCTGTTCTCAGACCACAATGGAATTAAACTAGAAGTCAATAATAGATAGCTGGAAAATTCCCAAATATTTGGAAATTAAACAATTAAATTCTAAGTAACACATAGATGAAAGACTAGGTGTCCAGAGAAATTAAAATATTTTGAACTGAATGAAAATGAAATACAACTGATTAAAAAATTATGAGTACTGAGTAAAAGCAGTACTACAGGGAAATTGACAGCATTACACACATGTATTAGAAAGGAAGAAAGCTCTAAAATTCATAACCTTCCACCAGGAAGTTAGAGAATGAAGAGCAATTTAAGTCTAAAGTAAGTAAAAATCATAAAGCATGTTCTCTGTCCATAACGAAATCAAACTAGAAATCAATAACAGAAAGACAACAGGAAAATCTCCAAACATGGAAATTAAACAACACAGTTCTTTGACCTTCTTTGACCCATGGTTCAAATGACTACTTTCTCAAGGGTTAAAGAGGCAGTCTCAAAAGATATAAAAAACTTACATGAACTGAATGAAAATGAAAATACAATATATCAAAAATTTTGAGACATAGTAAGGCAGTGCTGAGAGAGAAATTTATAGCACTAAATGTTATGTTAAAAAAGAGGACAGGTCTCAAATTAATAATCTTCTACCCTAAAAACCTAAAAAAAAAAAAAGCAAAATAAATCCAAAACAAGCAGAAGGAAGGAAATAATAAAGAGGAAAAACCAATGAAATTGAAAACTTCACTAGGATTAAGAAGATCAATAAAATTGATAAATCTTTAGCAAGACTGACAAAAATAAAAAGAGAGAAGAAAAATTCACATAAGAAACAAAACAGGTGCTATCACTACAGATCCTGCAGCCATTAAAAAGATATAAGGGAATACTATGAACAACTTCACATCATAAATTTGGAAACTGAGAAGAAATAGATGAATTCCTTGAAAACTACAAACTACCAAAACTCAACCAAGATGAAACAGCGAACCTGAATAGTCCTGTAACTATTAAAGAAATTGAATTTGTAATTAAAAAAAAGAAAAGAAATTTCCAGGTCCAGATGGTTTCACTGGAGAATTCTATCAAACATTTAAAGAAAAACTAAGAGGAATTTTTACACAATCTATCTCAGAAAAATAGAAGAGGGGGAACACTTCCCAACTCATTTTATGAGGTCAGTATAACTCTGACTCTAAAGCCAGACAAAGAGGACAAACCCAGAAAACTACAGACCAATATCTCTCATGAACATAGATACAAAAAGCCTCAACAAAATATTAACAAGTTAAATACAGAAATGTATAAAAAGAACTATACACCATGATCAAGCGGGAGTTATTCTGGGTATGTAAGGCTGGTTCAATATTTGAAAATCGATGTCATCCACCATATCAACACGTTAACGAAGAAAAATTTGCATGATATCAATGGATTCAGAAAAAGCATTTGACAAAATACGACATCCATTCATGATAAAAACTCTCAGTAAAGTAGGGACAGACGGGATTTTTCTCAATTTGATAAGCAGAATCTATAAAACCTATTGCTGAGACCACACTCTACAGTGAGGTCCACTTTCACCACCTTAGTCAACACAGCACTGGAAGTTCTAATAAGGTAACAAGGCAAGAAAAAGAAATAAAAGGCATACAGATTGGAAGGGAAGAAATAAAACTATTCCTACTTTCAGACAGCATGACATGATTGTCTAATAGAAAATGCCAAGGAATCTACAAAAAATAGTCCTAGATTCTTAAACAAGTTCAGCAAGGTTACATGCACATAAGATCTAAATACAAAAATCAATCACATTTCTATATATTAACAATGAACACATAGAAATTGAAATTTAAAAATATAATATTTATAATTACACAAAGAAAGGGAAATACTTGGGTATAAACGTGACAAAACATTTAAGGATCTATGTGCTGTAAATTATTAAATGCTGATGAAAGAAATAAAAGAATACTTAAATCATTGGAGAGACATACTGTGTTTATGCACTGGAAGACTCAACATGGCAAAGATGTCAATTCTCTCCAAATTGATCTACAGATTGAATGCAATTCTTATCAAAATCTAGCGTAAAGTTTTTTGGAGACAAAGATAAGCTTATTTTAAAATTTATATGGAAAATCAGAGGCCCTAGAATAGTTAAAACAATCTTGAAAGAGAAGAATAAAGTGGAAGTATCACTTTACCTGATATTAAGGCCTACTATGTAACTACAGTAATCAAGTCAGTTTGGTATTGACTGAGAGACAGACACAGATCAATGAACGAAATAGAGAACGTCTTCATGACCTTGGGGTAGGTAAAGATTTCTTAGGACACAAAAAACACTATAAAATTAAAATGGATAAATTTGACTTGATCAAAATTAAAACTTTCTGCTTTGCAAATTACACTCATAAAAAATGAAAAGGCAAGTATCACTTTTGAGATTTTCTTAACTCAGGAACTTATGTAAATTTTAAGTTATTAAATATTTTGTATTACCTTATTTTTTTAAAAAATATTAAAGTTGGTTAGAACCCTAGTTCAGATAATTTGCTACACCAGAATGTATATATTTGTATAAATCACAATTAAAATGAAACTCAGACACAAAATGATCTTAAATGGCAAGTGCATTTTTGAGGATCAGCTAACTAAACTTAATTCTTCTGTTTTTTGAAGATAATTACGTTAACTAAAAATCATTCATAGAGATGATACATTTCATACCACAACCACTGAATTTTTTAAAAATTCTAAGCAAAAGAATCCAACTCCATAAAGATGTGGGATTTTTATTCATTGAAGCATAATGCCCAGTGGATCATCATTAACTCCTTATGAAGCTCAAGGGAATAGGGTGGGTAACCTGGAGGTGTCATATTTGTGCTACAAAGAAATCCCGTCTGTGTACTTATTTACTTTGGAGAGACTCATCTGATAACATACTGTATCTGCTTGTTGCATTAATGATCTAAGTTGTTACAAGTACACCAACAAATCTACTGCCTTAAGAATGGATTTGTGTTGGCTAGGTTCTTTAAAATTCCAGAACTGTGGCACCAGAGACATGATAGTTTTAGGGGAGAAACTTTGAGCTAAGCAATAAACTCTACAGTTAGGAAAAAGTCGCTGATAAATTCCACAAAGAACATCAGACACGACATTTGTTGCTTTAGAATCTCTGAGCATATTTATAGGCAAGGCAGAAGAAAGAGCATTTCAGCTGAGTTTCAAAATACAGAAATACCACTATTCTTAAAAAACACAAATCACAATGTTGTTGGCACATATTAGAGCCCAGGAAAATCATAAGAAATGTGGTATTTTCTTTGCAAACGTGTTTCCTGATTAGAAACAAAAAGCATATCCTTGACTCATACAGAAACTCAAGCCAGAAGAAAAATAATATTTGTTAGAGTTGATGAGATGAAATTCCAAGCTTATGTACATATTAACTTATGGGAGAATCATCTGGTAGCATATTGTATCTGCTTGTTAGATTTATGTTAATAGCGACTATCCTCTCATGGGAAGATTCTGTGTGCAGAACTAGAGGCTTAAATATCACATACTTGTTGACCTCTCTCATATGTGGAATATAAACTAACACACGGACAGAGAGAACAGTTTGGTGGTTACCAAGGGGAAGGGAGTTGGGAGGTGGGCACAAGGGGTGAAGGGGACATTTATATGGTGACTGACAAATAATGTACGACTGGAATCTCACAATGCTATAAACTATTATGACATCAATAAAAAAAAATATTACATACTTGCTTCTCCACTTGATCGGTCCGTGCCCTAGAACTTTAGGAGTAAGACATGTATGGGAAAGGAAGTATCAGGTGGTTTGGTCATAGCTGAATCCCCAGTACCTAGTACAGAGTTTGGCACATAGCAGATGGTCAATACATAATTGATGAGGGATACAATGAGGAAGAAACAGTTAGGAACAATTTACCTAAATTTGTTTAAGAATATTTTACCTGTGCAAAATTTCATAAGTCACCTTAAGAGGGTGCCAATGAATAGGCTTCTGCTGAAAGAAAAAAAAAAAATCCCAAACACAAGTAAGCAAATAATATCAGTATTACTGATGTTAATTAGGTTCATAGAAGAAAGTAATACCCACAAAAACCATGGGTAAGAAAATGTCATAAGTGATTTACCTATCTCAGAATTAGATAGAAGAGACTATTTAAAAATAAACTAGTGGGAGAAGGGAGTATTAGTTGTTCTGAAAGACAATGGGAAGCCATAAGACAAAGACAGTTCTGCAAGCCCTCTAATAACAGGTCTCTTTCTATCCCAAGGCAAAATAGTAACCCAGACATCTGGTCCTCCCATGTAATCACTCTGGCCTAAAAGACAAAAGAGAATTTCTGAAAGAACCAATCTCCGTAAATCTGAGCCTGAAAGCAGCTGACTGAAGCCCTGGTGCCAGTGCCTACCACAGTGCCCCGCTTGCACTAAATGCTCACTGCATGTCTGCTAACTGACTGGGCCAACTAAGAAATGAGTGGATGAGTTCTTCTAAGCTATTTGGAAGTAACTCTAAGGCATTTTTTACAGAAATAGAAAAAAAAAATCCTAAAATTCATACAAAAGATCCCAATTAGCCAAACAAAGTTCAAGAAAGAACAAAGCTGGAGGCATCACACTTCTTGATTTCAAAATATATTACAAAGCTACAGTAATCAAAACAGTATGGTACTGGCATAAAGACAGAAATATCGACCAACAGAACAGAATAGAGAGCCTAGAAAGAAACCCTCACTTACAAAGTCAACTGATTTTCCACAAGGAAGCCAAGAATACACAATGGGAAAAGGATAGTCTCTTCAACAAATGGTGCTAGGAAAATTGGATATCCATATGCAAAAGAATGAAATTGGACCCTATCCTACGCCATACACAAAAAATCAATTCAAAATGGATTACAGACTTAAAAAAATTTAAGACCTGAAACTACAAAGCTCCTAGAAGAAAACATATGAGAAAACCTTCTTGGCATTGGTCTTGGCAATGATTTCTTGGACATGACACCAAAAACACAAGCAACAAAAGTAAAAATAAACAAATGGGACTACATCAAACTAAAAAGCTTCTGTACAGCAAAGGAAACCATTGCAAAGGGTTTCCCTTGCAAATATTTGCAAAAAATATTTGATAAAGGGTTAATATATAAACTATATAGGGAACTCTTATAACTCAATAGCAAAAAAACCAAATAATCTGATTTAAAAATGGGTAACGGACTTAAATAGACATCTCTCCAAAGAAGACAAATGGCCAAGAGGTACGTGAAAAGGTTCTCAACATCAATAATCATCAGGGAAATGCAAATTAAACACACAATGAGATACCACCTTCCACCTGTTAGGATGGCTATTATAAAAAAACCCCAAAAGAGCAAAAAATAACAAGCGTTGGCAAGGAATGTAGCGAAATTAGAATCCTTGTATACTGTTGGTGGCAATGTAAAATGGTGCAGCCGCTATGGAAAACAGTATGGTGGTTCCTCAAAAAACTAAAAATAGAACTATCATATGATCCAGCAATCCCACTTCTGAGTATATATCCCAAAGAACTGAAATCAGGATCTCAGAGATACCTGCACTCCCATGTTCACTGCAGCATTATTCACAATATCCAAGATATGGAAACAACCTAAATGTCCATCAACAAATGAATGGATAAAGAAAATGTGGTATATACATACAATGGAACATTAAATATTTAGCCTTAAGAACGAAGGATATCCTGCCATATGAAACAACATGGATGACCCTGGAAGACATTATGCCAAGTGAAATAAGCCAGTTACGGAAAGACAAATACTGCATGATTCCACTTACATGAGATATTTAAGATAGTCAAACTCATAGAAGCAGAGAGTAGAATGGTGGTTACCAGGGGCTGGGGGGAGGGAGAAATGGGAGTTGTTGTTCAATGGGTATGGTTTCAGTTATGCAAGACTTCCAGGGAGCTGCTGTACAATATAGTGCCTATAGTTAATAATATTGTATTGTGCACTTAAAAATTTGTTAAGAGTTAAAAATTTGTTAAGAGGGTAGATCTCATGTTAAATGTTGTTACTACAATTAAAAAACAAAAAGCAATAGGGAGCACCAATAATCTGGTTCAATGAACCCTCAGTTAAGAAGTCAATTAAGAGATATTCTACTTTAGCCTAAAATATTAACAATGGTCATTTCTAGTGGCAGTACTTTCATTTGATATATTCTCCTTTTGCAGAATTGTATTCTCTAATTGTGCTTCGATGATCATGTATGAATTGAATAGATTTATTTTGTCCCCTCCAAAAAATAAAAATAAAAAACCACTTATCTACTAATGTTTTAATAATTCAACATATTTTTAATTTCTAAAGTAATCTAGTTTGTTGTAAAAATTCAACACTACTCAAAGGAAACCACTGTTACTTTGGTGAAAAGTCTTTGAGACTTTTTCTATATATTTAAACAATTTAAACTATATATATATTTAAAAAATACTATATATATAGTATTTTATATATATATATTTTATATATATATTCACATCCATAATTGACAAAAATTGGATCACACTATGCAACCTGTTTAACTAAACAGGTTAACTAAACATTTTTAACTAAACAAAAAATTTTGCTACAAGAATCTTTCCTTTTCTTTTTTAACCTGTATAGTTTACAGGTTAAAAAACAAAGGATTTTTTTAAATCCCTCTAGATATATTATTTTTTTCAAATTTTTGTTTTGTGTATTTGTAAAAATACAACCTCACTGAAAATATTCAAATGATTCTATAGTATACAGAGTTGAAAATTAAAGTACCCCCTAACCACCCCATAACCCCACATTTCTCCCTCCCAAGATAACCATAGTTAAGAGTTGGATCTGCATCCTGCTGGACTTCTTAGTGCATACACACACACATATATATGTACACGTGTACATATATATATACACACACACACATATGTATTTCAAAAGTGTCTTGTTCAGAATATTGGAGCTTATCTTCATTTCGTATTAAAGAGTATCATTTCAAAATTTCTTTGTGCTATCTAGTGATCCACTTAGTAGCTAACTGCAGCATAGTGTCTAAAACAGAGATTTGGAGCCAGACTGCTAGAATTCAAATCCCAGCTCTGCTATGAGACCTTGGCCCAGTTTCTAATCTTTCTGTGCCTCAGTTCCCCCTTCCCCTTCCTCCTGTAAAATGGAGATTCTATTTGGTTGAACCACATGGAAGTGCTGAGGTGTATGATTCACATGATTCAATCTAGTAATAGTACCTGTCTTACAGTACTAAGAGAAGTAATACAGCTCAACTTCCAAGCTGGATCTCCTGACCCCTGAGGCTGGTGAGTTTTTTTCATTCTAGCCCAGGGCCTCACTGCACAAAAGCAGAGATGTCACCACACCAACACCTGAGTGTACACTATAGTATCTGTTATGGCTAAAACTTAACCCAGCAGTATGGGAAGAACCATTGGGATTCTGGGCCATTTGTAGTTCCTGTCTCAAAATACCCTGGTGATTTAAGTGAGATCTTTTGAATGTCTGTGATGGAATTCTGTGTGTCAACTTGGCTAGGCCATGGTGCCCAGTTGTTTGGTCAAATACTAGTCTAGATATTGCTGTGAAGGTATTTTTTGGATATGATTACATTTAAATCAGTAGACTTTGAGTAAAGCAGATTACTTTCCATAATGTGGGTGGGCCACATCCAATCAGTTGAAGACCTTAAGAGCAAAGACGTAGGACTTTTCCTTAAGACAGCAACATAGAAACCCTGCCTGAGTTTCCAGTCTACTGCCCTGTGGAATTTGGACTCAAAACTGCAACATCAACTCTTTTCTAAATTTCCAGCCTGCCAGTCTGCCTATGGTTTTGGACTTGCCAGCTCTCACAATCACATGAGCCAATTCCTTAAAATCAATCAGTCTCTCTCTATCTCTACTTATATATATAGATATAGGTTCTGTTTCTCTGGAGAACTCTAAGCAATACAGATTTAGCTACTGGGAGGTGAGATGCTGCTGTAACAAATACTTAAAAATCTAGAAGTGGCTTTGAAATTGGGTAATGGGTAGGGGCTAAAAGAGTTCTGAAGTGGATGGCAGAAAAAGCCTCGATTGCCTTGAAGAGACTGTTGGCTGAAATACAGACATTAAAGGATATCTGGTGAGTGCTCACAACGGAAAGAGGAGAGCTATAGAAAAAGCTTCTACTGTCTTAGAGAATACATATATTGTCTTGAATTAAGAGAATGTTGCTAGAAATATGAGTGTTAAAGGTGTTTCTGGTGAGGTCTCAGACAAAAATGAGGAACGTGTTATTGGAAACGGGAAGAAAGATGATCCTTATATAGCACAGAGGACCTGACTGAATTGTGTTCTGCTGGATGGAAAGTAGAACTTGTAAGGATGAACCTGGGTATTAGCTGAGATTTCTAAGTAGTGTTGAAGGCATGGTCTGATTTTTCCTTGCTGCTTACAGTAAAATGTTGAGAGGAGAAAGATAAATTGAGGGAATTGTTAGGCAAAAAGGAACCAGAACTCGAAGATTTGGAAAATTCTCAGCCTATCCATCTTGTAAAGAATGAGAAAGCACGCGCTGGAGAAAACACCAAGGGTGTGGCTGGACAACCGTTCGTTAAGAGATTAGGCATGTGACTTGTGGATCCAGTCAACCATTTCAGCAGAAGCCCTGTCAGCTTGGACTGAAAGGGACAGAGACGGGACAGGATGAAGCAATGCTGTCAGGCTTCCGAGATCCTACAGGTAGGAAAAGGGCAATAGAGCTATCAAGAAAAGCTATCAAGAATGACCTGGGAGATGAGGCCACCTCTTCAACTCCAGTGAGGCAACTTTCTTGGTTTTAGAGGGCAGGCCCCACCCAGGGCTGAGGGGGTGGGGCCATCCTGGTGGGCCTACAGGACAGAACATCTAGCCAAAGAGGATTATTCTCAAGCATTAAAATCTAATAGAATTTGCCCTTCTAAGTTTCAGATTTGTTTGGAACTCATGACCTTTTTTTTCCTTCTCATGTTCTCCCTTTTGTGATGGGAATGTCTATCTTATGCCTGTCCCACCATTATATATTGAATGGAGGTAACTTGTCTGGTTTTATAGGTTCAAGGCTGGAGAGGAGTTTTGCCCCAGGATGAATTATACCAAGTTTCACCCATACCTGATATAAATGATAATTAAGATGAGATTTTGAACATAAGAGTTGATGCTGGGATGAGTTAGGATTTTTGGGGTGTTGGAATGGGGTGAATTTATTTTGCATGTGAGAAGGACATGAATTTTTGGAGCCAGAGGGCAGACTGTTATAGGTTGAACTGTATCCCCCCAAATTCATATGTTGAAGTCCTAACCTCCAATGTGATGATGGTATTTGGAGATGAGGTCTTTGGGAGATAATTAGGGTTAGATGAGGTCATGAGGATGGGGCCCTCATGACGAGATTAGTGCCCTTATAAGAAGAGACACCAGAGAGCTTGTGTTTCAGTGTGCTCACACTCTCTCTGCCACGTGAGCTAGCAGGAAAGCAGCCATCTTCAAACCAGGAAGAGTCCTCACCACGAACTGATGATGCGTAACTCTGATTTCAGACTTTCAGGTTTCAGAACTGTGAGAAAATAAATTTAAGTTGTTTAAGCCACTCAGTCTATGGGATTTTGTTATAGAGGCCCCTGCAGAGTAATAGAGTGACCTTATTTGGAAACAGGATCATTGCAGTTGTAATTAGTTAAGTCATGATGAGGTCAATAGGGTGGGCCATAATGCAGTATCACTGGTGTCCTTATAAAAGGGGGATATTTGGACACAGAGACAGACATACATAGAGGCAAGGTGATGTGAAGAGATGACGGGAGAAGATGACCACCTACAAGACAAGGTGAACAGATTCTCCCTCACAGCCCTCAGAAAAAACCAATCATACCAACATCTTGGTTTTAGACTTCTAGCCTTCAGAGCTGTGAGACAATAAATTTCTGTTGTTTAAGGCAACCAGTTTTGTGGTATTTTGTTGCAGCATCCCTAGCAAATGAATACAATACCCCTGAAAAGCCTTGAGTAGCTTGGTTCATAGAATCAGGGAAATACAGAACTTGTGAGAAAAGCCAGACACATATTGTTATACTAATAAATAATCCTCCAAGTTCATGTTCTCTGTTTTAACAAATGAACAGTAAGTTTTGGGAATGAAAATTTGCTATGCCGAAAATGATCAAAAGTCATGAATATACTAGGCATTCTTCTCTGCTACAGATATTTGAAGGTTTGGGTATTTATTGTTTATGCAAAATACTGTAATTTCTTTTTACCTCACTCTGTATGAAATTTAGGTTGGAGCTAACACTTATATAGGACTTGGTATTTTAGAAGAATAGTCAATATGTTCTTTTAAAATCATGCCAGATGTCCACATTAATTTAGATATTGGCTGATACAATGTATTATTTTATGACAAGCAATGCAAACTGAACTGAATATATTAGAAAACTTAAAAATAATATTATCCAGATATTTTAGAGTTTCTGATGTTAAAAATATTGATTTTATTTTCAGCAATGAGCTGCTGAGATTCAAATATTTGGTTTACAGTTACAAAAGAAAGTACTTTAAAGACTATGGTAGAAATGGAAGTCAATGCTTTTAATATAATCTCCATAGCAACATGGGAAGGAGCAAAGTCTGGTGGACCAAATGAAAGCCACAAACTCTCATTTTCAGACCCTACCATTAACTCACCACAGAAAGCCATGTTTATATCTTGACATTTCATCTTTGCTATAAACACAGACACTTCTGGCTTTGCTCAACAAAAGGGCATTGCCTAAGTCCTATGTATTAAATGGATACTTTTATATTTATGTTCTCAAACAATATAAGATTATTCACACTGAATATCTAGGTTGTAGTAGAGAAATAAGATGCGGTAAATGCAAATACTGAATAAGTTCCCCAAATTTCATACAAAGATAACACAAAAATGACTTCATTTGAAAAATCTACTTTATTTTCACAAATTATCATGATGAAAAGAAAGTTTATCTTTTTAAATAGGTATTTGGAATTTTATCAGCTACTAACAGAGCATCCTGACCATACTGAACTGTTTTCATTTTCATATTTTCAGTAAGGAAATGTCTTCTATAGGAAATTGTACAACAACAGTGCATAATACTATAGTTTAATGAATTAGTTAAGCTTTTCCTATGATATCTTACCAATATGACGATTATTTGCTAAAAACACATACAACAAAGAAATTTTACAAAAAACCTCTGAGCTACAAAAATAGATTTAACATTTACTTAGTATTTATTACATGCCAGATACCATCCTGGGCTCTTTATATGAATAATCTCATTTAATCCTCACAATGACCTTATTAAATAGGTATTATTACTATGCTTATTTTATTGATAAAAAGATGACGCTCAGAGATGTTAAGTAATTGGCCCAAGGTCTCCAAGTGGAGGAGTAAGAATCAGGGCCTGTGCACTTAACTGCTATGCACGACTGCTTCTCACAGATGTGTCTATTTTATCTGTTAATTTTATTCATGTAGTAAGACACTCAGGCCCTGACTCAGTCCTTTTAACTCTAATTTAAATGGAATTCCACTAAAGGTATTGATCTGATCACACGGAATTAGAAGCAGCAAATGAGAAAGGTTTGGAGGAGGGCTTCTGTAGGCAGGCGCAGAAAAGCAGGAAACATTAAAAATATAGAAAGTTGAAACAGGAACTGAAAGTATAGCAAAATAGGATTATTCAGGGTAAGAAAAAGATAAATGCAGCTTTGGGAGGGAGTGGGTGGAGCGATGGAAAGGTAACTACCATGTGTTGAGCACCCATTATATGCCAGGTGTTCGCCTTCATCCTCTGCTAATCTTCACAGAGGCCCTGCCCAGCAGGCTGTTCTATGCCCATTTTGAGGCTCAGAGAGGTTCAGCACCCTGCCCATGCTCGCTCTTGTTCTATAAAAATGATTACAAAGGAAACGCTTCTTGGCACTGAATAGAAGTAACAAGCTATCTGGAAAATTTACTAACCCAAAATACTACATTTGATGGATAAGTGAGGCATTATAGTACTTTTTTTTAACTTCGAAAAATGTGAATTTAGAAAATCCTAAATTTAGAAAATCTATAAGCTACGGTTGTGTTAATGGGGGATTTTTCATTTGATGTCCTACTTTAAAGTTTGTCTGGTATTCTTTTTTTAAACTACCAGGATAGGGGTTTTTACTTAGTGAACATTCTTAGCAAATTTAAGGCATTGTGCCAAGAAATAGAGAGCGGCAAGAGAATGTCATTTGGAAGGGTTGGAAATTCAAAACAGAAACACACACACACACACACACACACACACACACACACACACAGTTCAGCCACACACCTTCAGTTAGCAACGCCAATTAAATAGAGGAGCTGGGCTGGTCCCATGATATAACAAATATTTTGTTCTTACATTCCTTATTGCCTAAAGACTATTGTGAATAGGGGAACAGCAGGAAAAGACTCCTACAAAGAATGAGCTACACTAAATAATATATACAATAAAACTCTTCTGTATATGACCAAAAAAGTAATAAAGGAAGTCCAGTTTTCTTGTGATGCTGAAAATGTGCATTTGTTTCATTTAGCTGTATCTCAGGAAGCACTTGATGCCCCTTTACAGCTGCTGACTTCCCAATACTTTGATACGTGTCCTCCGCCCCTCCCCACATTCCCACCCCCGCCCCGGTGTAAGCCCTGGTGCCCACTTAGGCATGATTACCCCTGGTGCAGCCCTGCCATCGGTGTCTCTCTCAAGGGAAAGAGCTTGGGGTAGACAATCGTAAACATGGGCTCGCTACACCGGTGACAGTGCCCCAGGGGGCAGTGTAGCAGCTCCAGGAGACTTCTGGGTAATGAGATTGGAGACAGAAAGTCCAAATCTGGAACACAAGAGAAAATCACGTGTGAATGAAAAAATCATATTTCCTTAAACTAGGCTTCTTAAAATATTTCTCTCTGTTACCAAGTTAGTTCAGCTAAAGTACTGCATGTTGAAAATTCTGTTATTTGATAGGCACTGAATAAAAACGTAACATTATTTGGAAACGGAAGCTGTTTTTTACATTTTTGATACTAAGAGAAAACCTAAATCTACTCTTTTAAGAGTAACCAGAAGCTGTCGTGAGGTAGAGGAAGGAAAGAGCAAATATTACTTAAGAACAGAGATCAAAAAGGCATTAATTTACCCAGAAAGGGTTTGTAAACTTCTAAAAGAGACAGAGAATAAAACAAGGACTGGGACTGCAGACTGAAACTGACTTTCCTTAAGTTCTTTCTAAATCTATTGGGCAATTAGTATTAATCAAGCTAAATTATATTACTGAAAAGAATGAAAAGGGGAAACAAAGAAATCAAAGAAAATGAAAAATAATGAAACCAAGCTTTTCCTTGCCTCACTCCCATGAGCTGGCATTAATAAAAACAGAGTGCTTCCTTCTCAGCTTAGCTGAGCTACACCAAAGAAACACCTGATGCAAAACATCCCAGTGGCCCAGGCAATCTTGAGCACAAATGTACACAGGGTTGCTACTGATGGTAAACATCCAGGAGAGAGAAATGGTCATATTGAGGTGAAACCTAAAAATTATCGACTCATCTTCGGGAAGAAAATACAAATTAATTTATCATCTTTTATATCTGTCCAGACGTATCAATCACTATTTAGAAAAATGTAATTTACTCATAGGTGAATAATTATAACTTTCTGCTTAGTTTTAAAAAACAACTTAACTTTGTATTAGACATTCCTGGAGCTTAATGTTGGCTATCTTTGTATGTAACTTTTTTTTAAAGCAAAGACAAGACATTTATCAGTTTTAAAAACACTTAAATGCATTTTTCTTATTAATATTGCCTTAAATATTCTTAAAGCATCTCAGATATTCACTCCACAACACCTATGAAATCTACACATTGCCAAATCCTTTCCAAACTAAGAGCTGGCATGCTGTGGTAATACTGCCAAAAGCTCCTGATATTTCTTCCCCTTGAGGTAAATAAATTTCTCAGATGTGAGGAGGCTACACGGTAAAAACCTGCTTTGCTGAAAAAGGTATCCAGCTTTGCTTTAAGGATAAGATCTCTGCGAATGTTTTCCTACTGAAGAAAGTGCCTCTGCCAGCCTTCTCACTTCCACCAAATAAACGTTCCCAAACACCAATTTCCTTCATTTAAACCACATAGTTTAACTTTTAACCTCTGTCCTTTGTGATTGAAGACCATATTTTAGTGAATGCTTCTCTGTGTCTGGAGGGAGTACTGAAAGGATCAGTGTTGATAAAATATTAAAACTTCTTTTCTTATGGAAAAAAAGTCCCATTGCACAACAATGTGAATGTACTTAATGCCAATGAACTGAACACTTAAAAATGGTTAAATGGTAAATTTTATGTTATGTACATTTTACTATAATAAAAAAAAATGAACACCAAATAGGCAGCATAAAACACAATTTCTAAGTTCACTGAATGAGAGGCAGTGAAAAAAAAAGAAAAGTTCTATATACCTTTTAGGAAACTGTGGTAGGTGTGATGCAGACTCCTCATGGCCAACTCTTGCAGAGGCAGGACGCGATCATTCTCTGTCCCTATGGCCTTCACCTCGGCAGGGAGGAAAACGGTTAGTTGCCCTGATGAAAAGGAAAGCAGCTTCACCTCGGAAACTTGAATGGGAGCACCACAGCTGCAGAAAGACACATGTTCACAGTAGTATCAGCAAAAAGGAAAAGATGTGCCAAAAAAATGTGTTAATCAAAATATACTTTTAAAACTTTAAGATACTGCTGAATTGCCAGAGTTCTTTTTAAAGTGAACAGATGCTATCCTGGGTTCCTTAATAAAACCTGCCATAGAAATTGAAACTCATCAGTTGGAACTCAGCTAAGCTAAATCATTGCTGAGGTCCAGTCACTTCCAGTAAGAACAAACTTTGAAGAACGTTCCTTCATAGGATCTAAGCAATTTGCTTTGTAAGCCCTATTTATCCTCATTTTATTACCCCTACCAAGTTTATGTTTATTGAAATTTTCAAAATTAAAAGGAAAAAGGAGCTCTCTGTTGAGTTACAGTACCTTGGTTTAATAGAACTTTTGTGTGGAAAAAACCCTACAAAGCAAATAGATTTTTAATGGTAGAAGATAACTTTATTGGATCCTTCCATAAACTTCTGGGGAAAATTTCTTGCCAAAGCCTACTGAATAAGCCAAGTCACGCCCTATTCCCTGCAGCCACTCATAACCAGAGGCAGAGATGTCCTTGTTCCCTCGGCCGCAGGGTTACCATGGCTCAGGAGTCTGACTGATCTTACTCTACCTCCTGTCCGAGACCACCAGATTACCTAAACACCTCAACACTTCTCTTCTCCAATGACAAACAGGTGCCAACAAACCGTGGCTCTCCGGACACAACATGAGATTATCTCCCTAACCTCAACTAGAAACAGGCAATGAAGGAGAGGACACAGGAACGGAAGGCAGAAGCCCTTGGCTCGTTTGTTCATTAGAAGTTCTTTCATTTGGTCATCCCTTCTATCAGAAAACATTTCCAGAGTACCTACTATATGGCAGTCAGTCAAGATACTTAAATGAAAAACAACAAGATGACTCTCTTCCCTTGGAAAATGTAATAATTACAATATAATTTTAATCATATTATAATATAATTACAGAGAAGATAGAGTGACTGACTCTGTCCAGATAATCAGGGAAGATTTTACAGAGGAGACAATATCTGACCTATAACACAACTGATTTCACTCAACCAATTTCTCCATCTGGCTCAAGCAAAAGAATCTCAGAAGGCCACTTTGGGCCCCCTTTCTAGGCAGAACCCATATCCCAAAGGGAACCAGTATTCCAAATTTTAACACTATAGTTTGGTTTTGCCTTTTTCAACAGCATGAAATATTCTGTATCTGACTCCCGTTGTCAACATTACATTTCTGAGATTCATCCATGTTGCTGCATGTACTGTAGTTTATTCATTTTCATTGCTGTGTAGTAACTGAAAAACATTTGGGCTATTTCCAGTGTGGGTCTATTATGAACATTTTTGTGTATATTATTTGATACATATGACCATACAAGTCTGCTAGATACATATGTAAGATTGGAATTGTGCTTATTATAGTGAAAGCAGACAGACAATAAAGAGATAAATATATAATAAAATAGAGTGAGAGCTGTATCACTATAGATAGCATAACCAAAGAAAGTCTTTCTGAGGAGCTGACATCTGAGCAGAGACCTGATTGGAGAGAAGAGTTGACTCAGAGAAGAGGAACTCAGTCATAGTCTGATAGGCACCCTAAATTGAATACAAGGAACTAAGAGTTCAGGGAGTCCAAAACAGCTAGAGTTCACAGGACAGAGAACCTCAAAGGAGGGAGATGCACAGAGAGAGAACCCTGGAGATCTTAGAAGGTCTTCCTTGAGTATTCAGATGAATACTGATCAACACATACATGTGAGGAAACTACCAGAGGATGGAAAAAGTACCAGCTGAAAGGATTAAAGGTAACAGTGCCCAGAACACACACAGGGTTGAAAATAATGCTTGTTCTTATCAGTCAGATTGAGAAGAGTGGACAGAAGCATCTTATGTCAGTAGTGGGGAATAATTAACACTAGACTGAACACAATTCCATTCACACCTAACAAATCCTAAAAGCCATATCTGAAAAGATCAAATTGTTTCCAATTAACTTAATTGTGTCCCGGAACATACATCAAGAATAGCTATATGAATACAAAAATATCCAGCACTCAACATGGTAAAACTCACACTGTCTAGCATCCAATCAAAAATTATCAGGCTTTCCAATAAGCAGGAAAATATGACCTACAATGAGGAGAAAAATCACACAACTAAAACCAACCAAGAACTGCTAGATGTTAGAACTAGAAGAAAACATCATTATAATAATTATAATTACTGCATAGAAGAAGGACGTGTTACATTCATAGCTGTCACCTAAAGAAGCTAGAAATAAGAGAGCAAATTAAACCCTAAGTAAACAGATGAAAAGAAATAATAAAGAGTATCAAGAAAATTGATGTGGAAAAAAGAAAGATAATAGAGAAAAATCAATGAAAACAAAAGCTGGATCTTTGAGAAGATCGATAAAATTGATAAATCTCTAACAAGACTAATCAGAGAGAAGACACAACTTACCAATATCAGGAAAGAGAAAGGAGACATTGCCCAGTTTCTACAGATAATAAAAAGGTAATAAGCAACTTTATGCCAATTCAAAGTCCTTGAAGGACAAAAATTACCAAAGCTCACTCAAGAAACAGAAAGTTGAACAGCCTATACTTATTAAAAAGTTGAATTTGTACTTAAAAGGTTGGAATACTTCCCAACTCATTCTATGAAGCCAGCATTACCCTGATACTCAAACCAGATGAATACATTACAAGAAAAAAGAAAAAAAAACCAGTATTGCTCATGAACATAGTTGGAAAAAGTCTAAACAAAATTTTAGCAAACTGAATTCAACGATATGTAAAGTCACTATGACCAAATGAGGTTTATCTTATTAATCAAGATTTCATTAACATTAGAAAATCAATGTAAATCACTACATTAGTCCCCCCTTATCCACGGTTTCACTTTCCACAGTTTCAGTTACCTGTGGTCAATTGTAATCAAAGAATATTACATGGAAAATTCCAGAAATAAAAAATTCATAAGTTTTAAGTTGCATGCCATTCTGAGTAGCGTGATGAAATCTCATGCTATCCCACTCCATCCCATTTGGGACATGAATCATCTTTTTGTCCAGTGTATCCACACTGTATACGATCCCCACTAGTTAGTCACTTAGTAGCCCTCTTGGTTATCAGGTCGACTGTTGTGGTATCACAGTGCTTACATTCAAGTAACCCTTATTTTACTTAATAATGGCCCCAAAGCGCAAGAGGAGTGATGTTAGCAATTTGGGTATGCCAAAGAGAAGCTGTAAAGTGCTTCCTTTAAGTGAAAAGGTAAAAGTTCTCGACTTAGTAAGGAAAGAAAAAAATTGTATGCTGAGCTTGCTAAGATCTACAATAACTTTTATTACAGTATGTTGTCATAATTGTTCTATTTTATTATTAGTTATTGTTGTTAATCTCTTACTGTACCTAATTCATAAGTTAAACTTTATCACAGGTATGTATATATATATATGAAAAAACATAGTATATAGGGTTCGGTACTATCTGCAGTTTCAGGCATCCACTGGGGATTCTTGGAACATATCCCCAACAGATACAGGGCGACTATTTTATATTAAAACCTAAAATAGAAAAACCATATAGTCATTTCAATAGATGCAGAAAAAGTGTCTAACAAAATTCAACACTCATTCCTGATTAAAAAAACTCTCAGCAACCTAGGGATAGAAGGGAATTTACTCATTTGATAAAAGATATCTATGAAAAAACAACAGTTAATATTATACTTAATGTAGAAAGACTGTTTTCCCCATAAGTTCAGCAAGGCAAACATGTCTGCTCTCACTACTACTATTTAACATCATACTGGAGCTTCTAGTTGGTGCAATACAGCAAGAAAAAAAAAAAAGGCAACCAGATTTGAAAGGAAAAAGTAAAACTGTCTTTATTCCCAGAAGACATGACTGTGTATACAGAAAGTCCAATAGAATCTACAAAAAACCTACTGGAACTAATAAGTAAGCTTAGCAAGTTTGAAGGATACAAGAGCAACATACAAAGTCATTTGTACTTCCATATGGTAGCAACAATCAACTGGAAACCGAGTTTTTAAAATACCATGTATAAAAGTATGAAAAATATGAAACATTTAGTGATAAATCTTACAAGAGATGTCCAAGACTTGTACACTGAAAACTACAAAATATTGTTGAGAAATGAAGACATTTATTGCGATGACAGGTTGGAAGACTCAATATTGTTAAGATGTTAATTCTCCTCAAATTGATCTATAGATTAAATGCAATCAAAATCGCAGGTTTTTTAAAAAATATAAATTGAAAATCTGATTCTAAAATTTATATGGAAATGCAAAACAACTAGAACAGTCAAAAGATTTTAAAAAAACATTCAGAGGACTAACACCACCTGATTTTAAGACTTGTTATAAAACTATGTTAATGAAGACAATGTGGTACTGGTGTTAAAAAGACAAATATAGATCAATGGAGCAGATAGAGTATCCAGAAATAGACCCATACATGTATGGATAACTAATTTTCAACAAAGGTACAGAGGTAATACAGTGGAGAAAGGACAGTATTTTTAACAAGTGGTGCTGGAACAATTGTACATCCATATGCAAAAAAAAGGAATTTCAACTACACCTTGTACCATATACAAAAATTAACTCAAAATGAATCTAAATGTAAATATAAACCCTTAAAAATTCTAGAAGACAACATAGAAGAAAATCTTTGTGATTTGGGTTACACCAAAACCAAGCTCCATGAAGGAACAAATCGATAAACTGGACTTTATCAAAATCACAAATGTCTGCTCTTCAAAACGCCCTGTTGAAAGAACGAAAAGACAAGCCATGGACTGGGAGAAAATATTTGCAAAGCATATATATGATAAAGGACTTGTATGCAGAACCTAAAAAGAACTTTCAAAACTCAATAATAAGAAAACAAACACCCAAGAAAAATGGGAAAAAGACTTAGACAATATACCAATGCAGATGGCATATGGATGGCAAATAAGACACGAAAAGATGCATACCCTTATTCACTAGGAAAATGCAATTTAAAAACATAATGAAATACCACTATGCACTAATTAGAATGGATAAAATTTACAGGACTGACAACTGCAAGTGTTGGCAAAAATATGGAAAAACTGAAAATTTCTTATATTGAAGGTGGGAATGTAAAATTGGAGTTATTTTTTGAAGCTTTGGCAGTTCCTTCAAAAACTAAACATACACCTACTGTATGATCCAGACACTCCCCTCCTAGGTATTTATCCAAGGAAATTTAAGTCTAGAACCATTAAAAGACAGTCTACATATGTTCATAGCAGCTTTATTTGTAATAAAGCCAAAAACTAGAACCAACACAAATGTACATTAACAAGTAAATGCAAACAACCTGTGGTACATCCATACAATGGAATTCTACATAGCAATAAAAAGGAATGAACTATTGATA
Source organism: Diceros bicornis minor (assembly GCF_020826845.1). Classification (NCBI taxonomy): domain Eukaryota; kingdom Metazoa; phylum Chordata; class Mammalia; order Perissodactyla; family Rhinocerotidae; genus Diceros; species Diceros bicornis. The sequence goes on from NC_080744.1 coordinate 82,019,740, forward strand.
TACACTACATCATGGATAAATCTCCAAATCCTTATGCTGAGCAAAAGAAGCCAGACCAAAACAGAGTACATACTATTTGATTCCATTCATATAAAACTCTAGAAAATACAAATTAATCTATAGTGACAGAACACAGATCAGTGGTTGCCTGCAGACACGATGAGGAGCAGGCAGGAAGGATTAACAAGGGGCAGGAGGAAACTTTGGGAGTGATGGATATGTTTATCATCTTAATTGTAGTGATGGTTTCAGAGGTATATATGTATGTATATGTGTATATATATGTGCAATTTATCATATGGCAATAGTTTCTCAATAAAGCTCTTTTCGAAAAATGCTAGGAAAAGCAAAGCAAAATAAATACAAAGTAAGAGTAGGAGATTGAAAAAAATAAGAGATGAAATTGATGAAAAAGAAACAAAGAATAAAAAAGATAAATAGAACCAAAAACTGGTTCTTTGGAATAAAAAATGCAACTGGCATGTACTGATTAAAAGAATGAGAAAAATTAAAAATCTACAACATCAGAATGAAAAAGGAGCTAATACAACATACATGAAAGAGATTAACAGATTTATAAAGGAAGTTCCCCTTCTTGTGATGGCAAGCCAGGTAATAACTGAAGGCAATATAAAAATCTGGTTAAAATACCTGCTTTACTGCCTCAGAGAGCATTCAGAAAAATCACGGAGCCAAGATCCAGGAGAAGACTGAAACCTGAGGAACAAAGTGGCATTTGAGGCTGCTTCTTTTCTAAGGGTGTTAGTTAATTACTGAAAAGACTGCTTGGAAGCAGAGCAGCGTTTGACCGCCTAATAGAGCTAGGGGGACAAAAATTGGTGTCCAGAGCCCATTAAGGAGAGTGGAGGACTGATAGATCCCCCACACAAAGGGCTCTCAGAGTAAGCAGGAATTCAAAGTAGAGACCATCTCAAGGACTAAAGCCTAACTTCAAATCATCTCAATCTGTGAAATTGGATTAGCAACTACCAGCAACTGGAAGCAGCCTAGCAAACTGCTAGGTCATTGTATCAGTCAGGGTCCAGCCAAGGGACAAAAACCACACCAGTAATTTGAAGAGGGAAAATTCTAAGAATTGTCAAGTAAGAAGGTTGTGAACTTCTAAAAGGGGCATAGAAGTAAGAATAGCAGAAAGAAGCTACTGCCTCTGGAATTTAGGGAGTGGGAACAAGGAAGTTACTTAGAAACTTGGAAAGCTTCCCTCCTCCAGACCTCTTTGGAGAGGGCATGGCTGCCACAGGAACATATAGAGCTGTGGAGAAGAAACTTGCTGGAGGGTGCAAGCTGCAGCTAGTCCACAGAATCAGCTCACTGAGTGGCAGACACCCAGGTAGTCTGCAGGAGTCGTCTGCCAAGGGACAGAGAAACTTGCTGGAGGGTGTGGGTTTCTGCTGGTCTGTGATGGCTGCTGAGGTGAATATTACTGGGTCTCACTTTACTAGCTGCTGTGCAGAAAACAGCACCCTGGAAGCAGGAAGGGAAGGCTCTTCCTCCTGTTCTAGCCTTGCAGTGTCCTTCCAGGGCCTTCTATTGAAAAAGCCTTATATTAATCCAGATGACCAAGGAGAAATTTCTGTAGGGGCCTGTTCCAGAGAAAAGGGTGAATTTGGAGTTGAGAAGCAATAAATTGATAAAAGGCACACATATATGAGTCCTCTCTACAGGGAGATAATAATTTGAGGCCTAGGACAAAGTTAACAGTTCCCTAAATACCACACCTGGCAGGTATTCAAAAATAACCAAGTACAAGAGTAGATAAAACTACATAAAAGAAAAATCAAGAGAAAAAACAGATTAAAAAAAAAGAATTTTTGTAAAGATGGCAGAGGATGGAATTATCAGATACAAACTCTATAATAATCATCCTTAATATGTCTAAGAATCTATGTCTAAGATTTGGAATTTCAACAGTAAACTGGAAGCTGTAACACATATGGTGTTAAGACTCTGACGAAAAATTAACTAGGGTAAAAGATAGCAATTACAGAGAGAGGGTGGGTGTGCTATTTTAGATAGAGGAGGTCCGAGAAGGTAAGTAAGTGACAGCATGAATGAAGTAAGAAGCCATATGTATATGAGGGAGAACAGTATTCCAGTTAGAGGAAAAAGGGCTAAGTTCTTGAGGCAGGAGTCTGGTGTGTTCAAGAAAAAGGGAGAAGGTAAGTATGGCTGAAGTGGAGTTAGAAAGGAAGAGAATATTAGGAGAGGAATTCAAAAGTGTAGTAGCCTAGAGGACAGACCATGTATGGGTTCAAAGGTCATTGGAAGGACTTTGGGTTTTTTCCTAAGTATATGGAATACCAAGGGAGATGTTTGAATAAAGGAATAATGGGATCTGAGTTATGATTTAGCAGGATCACTAGACACTATGTAAAGAATAAACTCAAGGAGGTTGAGACAGAAGTAGGAGTTATAATCCAGGTGAGAGATGATAGTAGGTTAGGTCAAGGTGATAGTAAATGGAAGTGGTGAGAATTGGTAAGAGCCTGAATTTATTTTTGAATGTAGAGCCATATGTGACAGGTTGGTTGTGGGATGTGAGAAAGAGAAATTAAAGATGACCCCCAAGCTTTTGGGCTGAGTAATTGGAAGAATGGAGTTTCCATCAACTGAGATGTAGAAGATTGTGGAAAACTGAGCTGGGGGATAAGGGTATTAAGAGTTTGATGATAGATATGTTAACTTTTAATTACCTATTAGACATCCATGTGGAGATGCTGACTGGATGCTGTTGGATGTAGGAGTCTGGAGGCCAGGCAAGTGGTCCAGGCTGAAGCTCTATATTTGGGAATTGTCAGTGCATGGATAATATTTAAAGCATAATCTTGATGGCATGAAATAACCTAGGAGTGTTTCTCACTGGGGGTGCTCTTAACATTTGGGTGGCGGGGTGGGTGGGGGGACACATACATATTCTTAATTGTTTAAAACCTTTGTTTGTGTGCATTGCAAGACATTTAGCATCCCACCAAATGTCAGTAGAGATCCCCGGCATTTAAAAAGCCAACTCCCTCCCCAACTTACACACATTTCCAAATACCCTGGGATGGAGAACTACTACTCCTGATTGAGAATCACTGACCTAGAGAATACATACAAATAGAGAAGAGTTTTGAGTTCTGAGCCTAGTATTTAGTGATCAGGGAAATGAGGATGAACCAGTAGAGAAGACTGAGAAGCCATGGATAACCGCAGAGGAGGGGAACCAAGAGAGAGTAGCATTCTGGAAGCCAGGTGAAGAAGGTGTTTCAAGAAAGAGAAAATGATCAGCTGTGTCAAATGTTGGACAGGTCAAGAAAGACAAGAACTGAGAAGTGAATTTGGCAATGTGGAAGCCATTGGTGACCCTGAAAATGGCAGCTTTAGTGTAGAACTGGAGATAAATGCTAACTGGTGTGAGTTATGACAGAATGGAAAGAAGTGAAGATACTAAATACAGACATCTCTTTCAAAGAATTTTTCTCTAAAGAGGAGCACAAAAATGGGGAAGAAGCTGGAGAATAAAAACAAAATGTTATGTGAAAAAAGCATGTTATAGAAGAATACATACAGCATAATCCATTTACATAAAGTTAAAAGATACAAAACTTGACAATATCATATGAGGATGTATTTACAGATATTAAAATCATAACTAAGTGCAAATGAATGATAAATACAAAATTCAGAATGGTGGCTAAGCTTAGAGAAGATGGAAGGGCATACATTTGGAGAGGGGCATACAGGTGCTTCAAATTATTGGTAATGTTCTTTTTGTAAGCTAGAGATTTACACTGATGTGCAGCGTCAAAATATGGAAGCCTTCTAGCCAAATTTTAAGAATGACTCTCTTACCTTAGTTGATGCAAAAGGAAGAGACCTTAGGCAGAAAGGTGCCTTATGGATGCATGTGGCCTTACCATTTCCTTGCAGATTCTGAATCACAGGACTTACCATAGGCAATGCTGTCTTTATTAAAATGAGCCATGGCTTCTCCTGCCTACAGGCCAAACTAGGTCCAGAATTTTCCACATCCTATCATTCGAAATACAAATTTTACTCATCCTCAAATCTAATTCCTTTATAAAGTGTTCCCTGATATCCTCTCTTATCAATGATCCATCACAACGTTTGAAGTTTCTATCACACATTTTCTACCTGTATTACAGGCATTTTTCTGCTGTTAACTCATCTAATGTGTTCAGTTTTCTCTTTTATCTAGCAGTTTCTATAGTGATACCCAAGCAGTTCCAAATACAGATTGGTTGTTTTGAGACTTCACACATACGAAAAAAATGTTTGAAAGAGAAACGACAAAAAGGAAATACTGAGTCATCCACATGGTGCCAAAAAGAAAATAATTTGGGGGTAGCTCGCAGGGGTCTATTCTAAGTCTTAGGACCAGGAGATGTGCTGGAGACCTGAGCATCACATATGTCTGTGTTTGGTTACCCAATGGGATGACCATATTTAAGAAAATTATTATTTAGGAAAGTGATAGTAATCTGTCAAATGAGATTTTAGAAAATGTCTTATTTATGGATTAAATTAAACATATCTTGAGTCATGTGTGTATTGGGGTGAGGAGTACTATGAAGAACCACAATATAGGCCAGTTAAGTCTGTTAAGAGAATGACAGACAAGCCACAGACTGGTAGAAAATATTTGCAAATCACATATCTTATAAAAGACATGTATTCAGAATATATAGAGAACTCTCAAACCTCAATAATAAAAAATCCAATTTTTAAAAAATGGGTGAAAGATTGGAACACACTTTACCAAAGAAGAGAAATGGACAGCAAATATGCACATGAAAAGATGTTCAAAATCAAAAGTCAGAGAAATGCAAATTAAAACCATGAGATATCATTACCCACTTACTAGAATATCTGAAAGAAAAAAAAACTGACAAGAACTCTTATAAGTTGCTGATGGAAATACAAAATAGCACAGCCATGCTGGAAAACAGTTTGACAGGTTTTTTATAAAGTTAAACATACACTTACCATACGACCCAGCAAATGCATTCTTAGGTATTTACCCAAGTGAAACGAAAATTTATGTTCACACAAAACCCCGTACATGAGTATTTACAGCAGCTTGTATTATTTCATTTATATGACATTCTGGAAGTGGTAAAATACAGGTACACAAAACAGACCACTGTTTCCAGGATAGGGTGGGAGGGGAGAGACTCATTTCAAAGGAACATGGGGGACATTTTTGGGGTGAATGAACTGTTCTACATCTTGATTATAGTTGTGGCTCTATGACTGTATGCATTTGTCAAAATTCACAGAAATGTAGACTAAAAAGGGTGACTATTACTGTATGTAAATTATACTTGAATAAAACAAACAAACAGTACCACAGTGCTGAAGCATGGTCCTGGAGCCCTCTGCTCTGTTAGTGACTAGCCTTCTAGTTGCTTGATTATGGGGAGATCTTAGGTGAGAGGCATACCTGGTGGCTGGGGAACTCAGGAGCCTTAGCCCAAAAGCTGTTCAGCCACTTGTGTAGAAACACTTCAATATTGTCAATAATCTAACAGCTGGTATGGGTGCACTAGTGCAAACCAGCTGCATACCGGCCTGTCAAATGGTGTCAAAATTTGTATGAAATTTTTCTCAATATATTTCTTTGATTTCCTACTTTGCCTTTATCCCTCTTACTTTCAAAATTCCTGTTGACCCCATGTGATCACATAAGCATGAGACATGTAGCGACTCAATTGTGGTTTTGTATGAGTATTTCTATGGATTAGAAAGATACTACTCTTATGAACGTTTTGTGAAGATGAGGAAATGAATCTAAATTTTACTTTAAAATTATTGTTTCTTTCCTAATATGGAAAAAATTAAGATGAGAGGATCATATCCAAAATGCTATTATGCAATGTGGCCACTAAGTCTGGAAACATTGGCAAACACATAATAAATGATTCTTTTGATGATATACTACAACACATGGTGTGATGATTAAATTTTTGTATCATCTTGGCTAGGCCATGGTACCCAGATCACACCCAGTCTAGATGTTCCTGTGAAGGTATTTTTTTAGATGAGATTAACATTTAAATCAGTAGACTCTGAATAAAGCTGATTATCCTCTATAATATGAGTGGACCTCATCCAATCAGTTGAAGGCCTTAAGAGAAAAAGACTGAGGTCCCCCAAGGAAGAGGGAATTCTGCCTCCAGACTGTCTTCAGACTCAAGCTGCCAAATCAACTTTTCCTGGGTTTCCAGCCTGCCCTGCAGATTCCAGACTTGCCAGCCCCCACAATCATATGAGCCAATTCCTTAAAATAAATCAATCTCCCTCTCTCTTTCCACCTGCCTGCCCCGTCCCCCCGTCCCCCCACCCAACACACATCCTATTGGTTCTGTTGCTGTGGAGAACCCTGACTAATATGCATGGTCAAATAATATTATTTGTTTCCAAACTTTACAGCCAGACTGTAGTATGAGAACCCTGAGCAAAACCATAAAACAATGAAAATGTAAGGTAAAAAGCAAGCAAGTCATTTGTGAATATTTACTTCATATCGTTATTGCTTTAACAGCTGCTGCTTCTTAACCCAATTGTGGATGCGCGCTACATGGACACTGCCCAAAGAATTTAACAATATAGAGTAACAAATAAAGGTTTAGAAAACTGAGAGCCAGATTTTTCCCAATGCTTCCTCGTCTCCAGTAATTAAAAAGACTGGTGTCTGACTGAAACCACTGAAAAGGCTCACATTAACAAGTAAGTGGATCCTTATTTTATGTAAGGTCTAATTTCCCTTTGACAATTCTTTTAGCAGAAGTTCCTACTCTTCACCATTGGATACAAAGAGCTAATTAATTCATTTTACAATACATCTATTAAATGCCTTCTCTGGAGAAGAGATGCAGCTATGTAGAATGCTGGCTGCAAAGGAGAAATTCACTGAGTTAGGGACCTTTCAGCTGGCCATTGCCAACCTCCCTTGACCTCATCAGAGACTAACTATCCACCCCTACTACATGAAATGATGCAGGAGCCAGAAAGGTATTTTTCATCTCTGCTCTCAGGGAGCTGGTAAAGGGGCTCAAATAGATCCAGGAGAAGAGGGAGGCAGTGTATGCAGCGCAGAGGTTAAGAGTATGCACAATGAAGCAGATGATAACTCTACCACCACCTATCTTTGTGACCTGGGACAATTTACCTAATCTCTCTGGGCTTCATTTCTAAGATAGGGATAATATCACAAGGGTTGCTGGGAGGATTATGTGCAATATGCAAATAAACCAATGAGCACAATGCCTGGCACACAGTAAGGTTAGGCAATGTTTATACCTGTGCTTTCTTTTTATTATTATAATAAATGATTCTTTTGATATTATACTACAATACACGGTGTGATAATAAAATTTTTGTATCAACTTGGCTAGGCCGTGGTACCCAGATATTTGGTCAGACACCAGTCTAGATGTTGCTGTGAAGGTAGGTATCTGTTGTTACGAATTAAGATTAGCATGATATTTCAGAGAAACCAGCTCTGTGAATACACAGGGTACATGCTTTTGAAGTATTCCTTTGTACGTAATTTGTCATTTTTCTCTGGTTGCTTTTAAGATTTTCTTTTCATCTTTGGTTTTCAGCAGCTTTGCCTAGGCATGGTTTTCTTTGTAATTCATACTGCTTAGGGTTTGCTGAGCTTCTTGAAAATATAAATTTATGTCTTTCATCATATTTGGGAAATTTTTGGACATTACTTCTTCAACATTTTTGTAGTTGTCGCTGCTGCATTCTCTCTCTATTCTCCTTCTGGGATGCCAATTATACAGACATTGGGTTTGTTTATACTGTCTGGCAGGTCCCCGATGCTGTGTTCATTTTTGTTTTCAATTTTTTTCTCTACGTTCTTCAGACTGAATCATTTCTATTGATCCACCACCAAGTTTACTGACTTGTCCTCTGTTATACCCATTTTGTTAAGCCCATCAAGTACAGTATTTTTTCAGATATTGCATTTTTCAACTCTAGAATTTCCATTTGTTTCTTTTTTATGGTTTCTATTTTTCTGATCTTTTCATTCACTGCAGACTTACTTTTTCTTTACTTCATTGAGAATAGTTGTTTTAAAATCCTTGTCTGTCAATTCCAACATTTGGGTCATCTCAGGTTGGTCTCTGCTGATTGTCTTTTCCCTTGAGAATAAGTCATATTTTCCTTATTCTTCATATGTTATGTAATTTTGAGTTGTATCCTGGACATTGTAAAAGTTATATTGTGGAGACTCTGGATTCTGTCATATTCCCCTAAAACTTAAAAGGAGTTTTAACATTTTTGTTTTAATAAGCAATTAATTATTTTGATGGAATCAAACTGCAAACTGTCTCTTAAATGACAGCTCAAATTACATTTCAGTTTTTTTTATCTGTAGCTAGATTGCTTTGTGCCTGTCCCATGGAAGCGTGATTCAAGTATCTAATACTGCTTGTTTTGGGTGTGTAGGCAGCCCCTACATAAAAATGGCCTGTGATCTAGAAGATATTTCTTAGTCTACTGGTTTAACTCAGAACTCAGACTGCATTTCTCGTATGAACAATTTTGTTACCTTGAGTGGTTATATTAACAAACCATTTAATCAAGTCATTTAACCAATTTGTACCCAAATCCAGCTATATTTACATAAGAAAAAGCAAAGGCAGTGGCTCGGTTTCCTTTTTCTCATATAATCAGACAACTGGAAAAATAACTCTGGTGTAGGATCACTTTTACCATTTCGTTCTCCTGAATAAGCAAATGTGCCAATTACCACTCCCTAAAATTCTAACATGAGAGGGACTTCTCTTTCTGGGTAAAATGTAGAAAAACTGAAGCCATTTACTCCTGTAGTAACAAGAAGAAAAACCCAGACAAATAAATATCATATTCTCCCATGAGCCTAGCAACGACCAGTGGATGCAAGGAAGCGGTGCTAGCCAGCCTGCAAGATGGCTCCCATGATCCTCCCCTCCTAGTATTCACTCCCATACATGGTCTCCTCACACAATGAATAGGGTAGATCTGTGTAATCACTACGCTATAACAGAAATGACAGTCTGTGACTTCAAGGCTAGGCCATAAAAGATAGTTCCATGCTCTAAATTTTCATCACTCTTACCTCTCTTAGGGTATTTATTTTTTGTATTACAGTTATTTTTGTATATTAAGATAAACATCTAAATTGTCTTTTCCACTAAATGATCTTTGTCTTTTCCATAATTCTTAGCATAGTGCTGACTTGCTGGTTAATGCTCAATAATCATTTGACAAATAAATGAACATATAATAATAAGGTGCCAAATTTATTCCCATTTCCATGAGTATCACAGATAATTCTGTGAGACTTTTGAGATTTCTTGAAACTGTGAAACATTTGTTACTTGCTATTTTTATACCTGTTTATATATTTTATACCCCATTCTCTATTTTCCTTCTGAGGTGTGAATTATACATATGCCAGACTTTTTATATTGTGCCACAGGTCCCTAAAGCTGTGTTCATTTTGCTCTGCTGTTGCTTTAATTCTCTTAGACTCTTAATCCAAAAAGAGTAAGGTAATTATTTCAGAGATAGTACAGTACAGCAGAAGCTACTGTGTTCTTATATTCAGGGCCTACATCTGGGCTGGAAGCAACATGTGACAGCAGTCGAGAACCAAGTGTGCTGATCCTTAGGTTCTCAGCTTAAATATCACCTCCTTAAAGAGAATTAGCACCAAGTTTGTTCAATTATTTATTGTTCCTTTGGATCCCTGGCTAGATTATAAGGTCCACGAGGTGAGGTACTGAACTGTTTCACTCATCATCATATGGCCATTGTCTAGCATAATGACCAAACAGAGCAGTTGCTCAATAAATACTCGTTGAATGAACAAGTAAACCAAGATCCTTATCCAGAATGAAGAAGTGCTCTTTCTACATCTCAAAAACCATTTTGCTCTTTATATTAGATTTACCTCAGAACCTTGTTCCACTCCTTACCCACCCTTTTCCCAAAGCACCCCCACTTTGACTTGGAATGGAGGAGTCCCTTTGTACATATTCAACAGAAAAAAGAGATAAAAGAAAGAGGCCCCTTAATTTTGTTACCAAGGCTTCAATAGTCACTATCTATTAGAATTCTGAATACATTTTGCCATAAAATATTGTATAAGTAAGTATAATTTTCAGGGTACAAAATGGGCTAAAAGACCTTTTAATGAGCTGGCTAGGAATATAACCACCAGAAGTGCTTCTATGAGAAAAGCATTTTGAGTTGAACCAACAGACTAAAAATACCTTTTGGATCACTGTCCATTCGTAAGTGGGGAATCCTTATATTCCAAAAACTACTAATATTAGAAAACTGATTGTTTGATACTGTCCTTTTAATAATAATTTTATTTTCTTATTACTGCTACTAAAATAAGATGTTAAAGACGATAAAAAATGTAGACTACTAGCTAATAATTTGCGTATTTTGTCCTCCTCTTTATTTTCTCAAGGATTGGAGCTCTCATAAAATTCACTACCTCTTTTACCAGATACCAAGTCAAGGATTAAAAAATATCTCTCTACTCAGCACAAATGGAACTTTCTGGCAGTCAATAACATCCATATCTAACACCAAAGTAGAAGGCTCTTTATCTTAAGTAAAAGCTGTTCCTCAATTGTAGTAGAGACTTAAATCACATTTCAGTGCAGTCTCTGAAGGCTTTGGCGCAGGAAAAACTGCCTTCAGCCTTGGAGCTGGCTTGCATCATTCCATGTATCTCAGTGATCGAGGGCATTTTACTCCCCACTTAGAAGAATTAGGCTATATTATAAATCCTTTAGAACTCATTAGGATTAATGACTGAGTACTATCACAGCTATCACATAATCAGTTGTAGAAAAATCACTGAGCTAAAAACACCACACATTCGATTATCTCTGCTTCACAGAAGGTTCTGGAATATATCTCTGGGCTTGTATTTCATCAGCCTATATAGGCACTGAACTCATCTAGAGCTCTTCCAAGATAACAATTATACAGTTTTTCCCAAGGGAAGGCTACTACTCCTAGGACTGCCCTCTCTAGAGCAATTGCTGCTCAGTGCACATCCCCTGGAGCCATGCCAACAGGGGAATGGCTGTCCTCTAAGCACAAGCTTACTGTCATCCCTTTTCTTTCCAGAACCACATACAGTATGAGCCAGGTTACACAGGGTATTGGGGATTACAAGGAGAGAGTCAAACAGGCTGGCTCCCATTAACTGAAACATCTTTTTGATTGCTAGAATCATGATTTGTATTGAAAGACTATTTCAAATGTTGAGTTTTAAATATTTCCAAATGGAAAAGTTCTAGATACTAGGGCTGTTCCTGTGGTAAAATTGTCACTGCAATGGAGTGCAGAGAAAGAAAAGCTTCTAAATTAATGCTGATTCCTCCAGTTTCTGTGACTGATACTACTGAGTTTATAATGGTATGCATGGATTCATTCTTCTTTTGACTGGAAAATAATAAACAAATTACTGACTGAACTCACAACTTACTAACTGAACTCGAGGTACAATACTTTAAATTGCTTGCTTAACATTCTTAGCTTCTAAGGGTATTTATTTAGCATATTAAGGCCAAAGACAAAATTGAACAGGATTATCAAAGGAGTTCATCTATTTCTAAGTTATATCAGGACCAAATAATGAAATAGAAACAAAGCTAGCAAAAGAGTTGAGCTACCGTATAAAGTATGAAATCAGCCTTACCCATTGCACCCGATGACTTTATTGTACAGATAGGATGGCAAGCCTTTCAGGTGAATGTTGTTATCCACGTACACATATTGTAGTTCTCGAGATCGACCTAAATCTGGATTAGAAAGAAAGTACTATAACTCTTATAAATACACACCAATATAATGCGAAATGTAAAATTTAATACATAATATTAAAATAATTCAAAATTTCTACTCTGGAAGAAAAATTGTTGTAGATTTCACTCTGAACGTGAAATTATGTCAGCTGCAATATTAGATTCTGCATCAGAAAACATGATTGTAGAAAAATTACTTAACCCACTTGGACCTTGATTTCTTAAACTGGACAATGAGATAACTGGGAATAGAGTATTATTAAATTTCCTTCCCAAATAAAAATTCTATGACTTTTTATAAACAATTTTAAGAATAAAGTGTGTTGTAGGTCATTCACTTAGTTTCATTTTTCTCCATAGGAAAAAATGTTATACAAACTAAGTTGGCAGGTCAGCCTAAACAAGTCTAGTTCTGGCCCTATATCAAGATTTACTGTGTCTTGCCTCCCCTGGGCAGAAAGATGGGAGGAGGGGTGAAGAAGGACTGGGGTCTCAGGAGCCAGGCTGATGTGGGAAAGGATAAAACTGCCCATGGCTGCAGGGAGAGAAAGAAGCAAAGGGAACCCCAAGTCCCAGTCCCCTAGGGAGGTGTGAAGGTGAGGTGGCCAAGACCAGCAGGCCAGGGAGTGGGGACTAGAATGGGTATGTATAAGGAATGGGAAGAGGTGAGAGAGGGGGCCCAAAAAGAAGGGTCTGCATCAGGAACAAGTATGCCAGAAAGAGGCAGAATCCAGGTGATTTCCAGAAGTAGCTGGGTAATGTGGGGGCAAAGATTGGAGGGGGATTCAGTGAGGAGACAAAGCACAAAGTATTGAAGGTGATCTCTGGCCAACACAGGCAGCAGAGACACTTCCAGATGTCGACATCATCCCTTCCTGTTTACCGTGTGCCCAAGAATGTTCGACCAGCTTTCCTTTCCACTCCTAGCACTCACTGGGTAGGGCTCTTTGTCTTCATTGTCACAGAACAGAGTCCTCAGCAGCCATGCTACCCTTGGCTCCCTAAAGCAAGAACATAACCTTTGAAAAGTTTTCTCAAGTTCTGCTTGTGAAAACAGGAAATAGGCAATTGGATGAAGGAGATCTCTTCCCCCTTGTCTGTCGTCAGTTTAGGAAAGACGAAGGCCCAGAAAGCTAAAATAGGATGTTCTTAAGTGTATTTACATTTCAAAAGAAAAACCATTTAGCCATTAAGGACCTTTTAGGCACTACGGTAGGCCTTGGGGATATAGATATGAAGACGATATAATATATATGCAGACAGACATGGAAAATGATAATTGTAATACAATATGATTATTGCTATTCAAGAGGCTTGTATAAAGTCTTATGGGTTCACAGATGGGTTCTGGACAATTTGTTACAGAAAGTGGGAGGGGGTAATATAAGATTGAAATAAGGAAGGATTCCTCAGTAGGGAAGGGTTAATATTACCTCCTCCTTTCCACTGCTAGTCCTATTCCAATAGTCCTGCCCAGGACTAGCACTGGAACAAATTACAAAAAGAGGAACCAAAACTGGGAGCATGGGGAACAGGCAACAAAAGGAGAAGTGGCAACTCTTAGGGAGAAAAAAGAATTACTAGGTTATTGGCTAGAGATGCTCCTTCCCAGTGAGGTGGTTTTAAAATATCTAACAAACAGAATAAGCAGAAACGATGTGATTTCAGAGAGTAAGTCATAAAAGGCATTGTGACTTCCTCTTGGCTCTCTCCCTTGGATCACTCATTCCGGTGGAAGACAACTTCCTTGTCATGAGGTCCCTCCAGCAGCTTTCTGGAGAGGAAGTGAGGCCTCCAGACAACAGCCATGTGAGTGAGCCATCTTGGAAGTAGCTCCTCCAAGCCCCAGGTCAAGCCTTCAGATTACAACACCCCGAAGCCTATGTAAATATCCTGTTTGTCCTCAAGATTTTGTTTATTAGTTTTAGCATCCATCAATAGATCTTTTTGGTAACAATTATTACATGGTATTTATCTAATGGAAATTTTCTATTACTGTCTTTCTGTCTACATTTATTAATTGGAATTCTTCTGTAAGGAAGAGCCATTCTTTCCTTCCCATTTACTTATTTGATTTTTATATCAGTATGGATTCATGAATATTTATTTTATTGTATGGACTAAAAGCCCAATAACATTATCATTTATCATGTTGGTCAAAACGTCCTGGTTCTGGCAATTAGGAACAGCTGAAGATTGGCTCTTACGTTCTTTCAACAAGTTTTCATCCTCTTTTGAGCACTTTTAGCTTTCTGGCACCACAAGATGTTCCAAGCTCAGCTTGTATTTTCCCTGCTCTAGCCCTTAAATCAACTAATTCTCCAAGGTGCTTTAATTCTTTTTGTTGGGTTATGGTGTCTAGAAACCAAGATCTGAGTGCTGTGGGTGCTCATTACTACAGGTATGCAATTGCTTCTAGGATCTCTTAGTGGATAGAGCTACAAAACATATCTATGTATATTAACCCACGTATACACATACATCTATATTGTTGGAGGTGTACCTTCAGCATAGACTCCTAAGAGTGGACTTGCTGGGTCAAAAGGTAAGTACATGTGTAGAGTCTTTAGTATTTCCATCCAAAAGGGTTATACCAATTTGCGTCCCTCCCAGCAACGTATGAAAGCATTGGCTTTCCCATAGTCTCAGCTACTTTTTAAATTTGTTGTTCTATTTTAAAATTTTTGTCATTCTGATAGGTGAGAAATGATATCTCAGCATTGTTTTAATTTGCATTTCTCTAATTATGTGTGTGGACATTTTTAGTATGTCTGAGGGCCATTTTTACATAATTTTTTGTGAATTGTTTGTTCATATCTTATGTGTCTGTTCTTTCACTTATTAGCCATATGAGCAGCGCTTTAGTTTGCACATATGTTAAATGGCATAATAGTACCTAGTCCCTCAACCTCACCAGGTTGGTATGATAACTGAATGTGAAACTAATCTTTGAAATTTAAATCACTATACAATATGGTTTTTTAAGCACAAGAATATATAATTACCAAAATAATGTTACACTGCTACTTTAGTAAACATGTATAAACATATCTACTGGTATAAAAGGCTCTAAATTTATAAAACAAAGATGGAAAAAATATAGATAGAAATACCAGAATCCACTTGCAATGAAAAGGTCTCAAAGTTACCCTAAGAATTTCTAGTCTATATTTCTTCACTACTTCTCTGATATGCATACAAATTCTTTCATCACAAATAGAAATCCACAGACTTTAAGGGCATACAGAAAACTTTGGAATTTTTTAAAAAATGAAACTACCTTGATAAAAATATAAATAAGCTCTGGTCTTAGATTTGCCTTTCAGAGCCCCTAGGGGGCTCAAGGAAAGATTCTTTACTTGAGTTTATGCAGCAGTAAGGTGTGTAGGATACTAACTAATGGAGCAAGAACACAGTCTTCGAGTCAGACAACCTGGGTTTGAATCCTCATTCTTCTATTTACTAAATGTGTGTCCTCAGTTTCCTCATCTGTAAAAAGAGGAAAATAATGCTGTCTCTTAAGGTTAGTGAGAATTACTAACGAAATTTATAAATTATCAAGCAGAATTCTTGCCACACAGCCTTTTCCAATACATAGCAGTTATTATTATTCTCATTATTATTAGTAAATGATATATTTGTTAAGTGTGGCCTACAGTAGAAGGCCAATTAAAAGAAAATTCTCTTTGGCATGTAGCAAAGGGCACTAACACTTTTCTATATTTTAATTGCACAGAAAAGAGTTGGAGGCAACAGCCTCTAGAAACAGTGATTCATTCCCTCGAGCCAAGGACACAAAATGGGACATGACAGAGCAAGCACCTCTCTCCTCCAACATACACAAAAGAGCTTGTGCAAATTAAATGAGGCTACATACAAAGATCACAATACAAAGTTAAGTAAAAGCTGACACTTGCTACTTCTTATATAGTTTAGTCTTCTTTCCTATCCTAGTTTTTTAGGAAGAAATAAAGAATTGATGATTTAAAAATTCTATTTGGTTTAGATCTTATCTTAGGTTTTCAATATTCCAGAGAATTCTTTTTTGCACCTCCTGACCACTTTGTCTGGGGAATGTAATTTTTTATATATGCCCATAATGGAATGAACTATTTTCTACTACATCTGAAAGAAAACGTGAATAAGCTATGCTCAAATCTATTACACGTTAGCCAGTATAACACCACACGGACATGAATATTTAATACAGACACTTAAACTTTCCAAATAACACAATCTCATATAGAGTAACAAAAAGTAGTACTGAAATTCCATGATGTAGTGGGCTTCGAGTCAGAACTGAGTCTGAATTCTGGCTCTTCAGTTTCTAACTGCCTTGTGGGAAATTAAACACTCTGAGCCCGTTACCTCCTCTGTGAAATGGAGATCGTAATACCTGTCATAGGCTTGTTATGAAGATTCAACGATGTATACAATGCCAAGCTTGATCCCTTGCACTGTATTTGGTGCTCAACACATCTTAGCCTTTTACCTCTCTCTTTTTTATATAAAGAAGATCACAAAACAGGGTGCAGGATTATAAAGAGAACCAGGCAACTCTTGCTTTAGCTGACACAGCACAGCCTGCTGGCTAGGTTGAGACACCTAAACACCCAGCAAGGTCACAGGCTGCACAGGCAGAGCCGTGACAGCCTCATGAAAGCGTGCCCTCAGCTAGAAGGCTGTCCGCTGGCAAAACTCCAAGCTCAATGGAATGGTATTTTTAATTATAATGAGACTGAAATATAACTATTTTCTGCATGAAAAAGCTTTGAGATATTTCTTCTATTCTTAAAACAAAATCTTCGCTCAATAATTAACTTTGGAAGAGACCATTCATCTATTAGCTAATGAGCTTGTTTGTTTTCTTCCTTCAATTAATTTTAATGTACCAATACCTTGCAATAAATATACCACGCAATAATATTTTTTACAGTTTCTGTGCAAAAATGCTCAGTATGTGAATTATATAAAGCAAGGAAGTTGTCCATCCGCACAGATGCTAAAGCAACAAAGAACTTTTTCATGTGGCTTTTTAAAATGCTGTAACTGTGTCTAAAATGCTTCCCTTTTTTTCTTCCAGACTCACAGATCAAAGTATTGTTACTTAGAAATTAGCAAAAGCTAGCAATCCTGCACAAACTCCAATTCTTTTTTTTTTTTTTTTTAACTTCAAGGCTCTGGCATATGTAGTCCACATGGCTGAAGATGGAACAAAAAGCTCCTCTGTGTCTAGGCTATTGCTCTTTTAACCATACTGTAAAAGCAAGCACAGAATGACAGCATGAGCAAGAACCGAACAGGATCTGTTTACTGCACACTGACCAGTATGAAACTCATTTATTTTGTCAAAAAGTAAATGATGTATACTCTTTCACAAAATGATAGGGCAACAGAAACCACAATATCAAAGCAACAGACCAAAACAGGTTGTTTGGAATGTTCTAATAATGTTATACCAATTATCATAGTTGAATAAGTCAGATATATTATTGTCATAATCACATTTTTAACTACTACAAAATGTAGGTTTCTTCACAGTTAATTCAGAGTAATTTACAGTTATTTCAAAATAATCTTTAAAACTAAATTATCTACATGATGCCTTTTACAAAGAGAACTTTTCAACCATGTTTTCAGAATAATGAATTTTTTTAAGTGTTTGCTTCTTTAAATACACACACACTCCATTAAATCTTTTACATAATCATATTCATTCTCATCTATTCAACTTTTACAAAATAAGATTTCACAGTGAATTATAATTTAATAAGATGCTTTATACACAGTAGATCATCAACAACTGTTAAATTAAAAAAATTGATTTTAATGAATTTGAATGACCGGAGGCTTTCTCTTCTGTTGGCTTAAATACTCAAGCGTCAGCATCTCTATTTCTGTTGCACAGTTCAGGTAACAAAGAAATTATTACAAGCAACGGGCTAGACACTGTGCTTGATGCTTAGGGTACAAATGTGAAGACACACAGAGTCCCAACCCTTTCTTACAGTTTAGTGAAACAATAAAAATAGTTCACATTGATTGTGTGCTTATGTAGTATTTATGAGTGACAGAAGTGTTTTAAATGGATCTTATTTAATTCTCACAACAGTGCTATGAAGTAGGGACTAATATTACCTGGTTACTCAGACTTAGACAAATTAAACAGTGTTTCTAAGCCCAAGATCACACAACTATTAAATCATAGAGCTGGAATTTAAAAGCATGTCTGCTGTTTCATCATGAGGGTAGTTAGACAGCCTCCCTCAACAGATCATTTCCATATAAGCAGGGCACTCCCACATAATGTAGGACATGATACTACCTAGCAGGCTGTACGGGGGGCTGTGGGTGCCAGGGGACTGGCACTGTGCCCAAGCATCCAGGTGTGATGCCAGGAGACATTGCCAAGGAGACAAGTGATGAACAAAATACCCCTTTGCTTCCTTTAAAAGACCAGACACTCTCGGGCTGTAGGATGCCCAGAAGCCCCCAGTCTGAGACCAATGCCATCAGGACCTCATTGTGGAGGAGGGCTCTGCTCTCCTTATCTTTCAATAAAGCTGTGGGTCTAACAAACAAACAAATAAAGACCAGATAATTGGTGGGCTAGTTCCGACTTAGATTTAGGGCAGTAATTTCAAAAGTACCAAGAATTGCTTCAAAGAAGATCCTAGAGAAGGAGACTTCATGCTGACTGTCCAGCATGGACCCGGGAATTACAACAGAATATCTTCCAGCACCATGGCAGCCAGTGTGGAGAGCAAATGTCTTCACTCTGCATCTTACCTTGAGCTGTTCTGCTCACCTGAACTTGTATCTGTTTTTTCCCCCCCTAAGCCTTAAGAACGTTACTGAAAACTATGACTGACAGAAACTCCAGATTTTTGCTTTACAGTCAACTGACAACATCTTCCAGACTTCGCTAGTAGGGCACATTCTTGTCACTATTTAAAAAACTCTAAGTTCCAGAACCAAATTAACAAAAACTTTGCTGGCAAAGATTCTGCTCATAGTTCTAGCCCTCATAGTACTTATTTTTCTAAATTTCACATCTGTACCTTTAAAAAAAGTGGGCAGCAGTTCCCTTTTTTTAAATTCATAATTGAGAAAACTGGGTTCACTTTTTCATATTAATCACTCCCTACCCCCAAATCCTACTCTAAAACTTAGAGAAAAATATACATTGTCGATTTAAAGCTCATCTACTCTACGTGAACTTTTCTCTTCACACATTAACATACTAAAGTCAGCACCTGACCCATGCTGCAGAAGCCATATTAAATAATCCTATTAACTCCCTAAGAAAACCTTAAGGCAAGAATAAAGGCCTGATGTGATGAAAGAAAAATAAAGCAGAGGTAATCATTAAGACAGTGGAAAAGGGTCAGATGAGTAAACAGCACCGAGATGAAGAAAGGAATTTTTGTTACAAATACTTGTAAAAAGACAGAGCATTGAACAATCCATTTCCTTGAAGAGATACACATTCTAGAGTTATAACTTTACTCCTGAAACAAAGTCTGTATAGACTTTAATTAATAGAATAATTCTCTCCCTCTTTTTCCCATTACTAGTTTTTGAACCTTGTTTTCAAGCCCCTTCTTTCTCCTTTTTCATTATGCCTTTGATTAGAGACCTGCCCAACAATCCCTACAGAACACGATACAGAACACAATTTTAGTGGCATGTTTGGGTCCCTCCCTGGAAAGCAGTCATCACACCTTCTACTCAAACACAGGACTAATTCCAATCTCTGGGACTTCTGGTCTGTACTAGAACAAACTTTTTTTGCACTGAAATTTATTTCAGGCTACAAACTTTGCAAATTATTCCTGTTAAACAATGACCTCAAGGCAGTAGTTCTTCAAATTGCAGATTAAATACATTCACGGTTCAGTAAAGTAGAGTTTATATTCATCCCTAAGTCTGAGATTACGGAATTTTTAATTGGTTTCCATCTAGTTTCCATACTGCTTTGAAGTTTAAATAGTTTTGCTGTGTGGACTTAAATATTTTCTTAAAAAATAGTAAGCAGCAATACTTTTTCTGACTTTCTAAGCAGATACAGAGAAAACAGGAACAAGCAATAGAAAAAACAAGTGCAGTTATCAGATTTATGTCTTTTACATGCCATTTGCAAGAAGAGAAGGGATTTCAGCATGGGTTTTGGAAATGCCTAGAAGCTGGTTTCTAAAACTGCACCACTACTTAGCATAAACTATTTTTTTCTACACAAGGTATTCAATTCCTACAAAGGAAAAACAACTACGACTACTACAGAAAACTGGAGTGATCTCCTGGTATGTGATAAAAGGGCCAGATTTACATCCATGTCAGAGTCACGGTGTCTAATCCATAACAGTAAAGGAGCTGTCATTTCACTCACAGCACAAGTCTTTGGCACACAGAATCACTCTCCCTGAGAAAATAAACACTTCACTACTAGAATCTTCAAAGAACAACTCCGGGAGTGGTTCAAAACCCAAATAATTTCCCACTGGTAGGAAGCTATTCTCTACTAACTTTTGGGTATACTACATGGTAGTTTATACAACAGGATGTTCTATAAATCTCAGTGTCATTTACCAAATGTTCTTGGTTAAGAATTCACTCACTATTTTCTAACTTAACCCTCAAAAATGCCACCCACTAATGTGGGTGCAATTTTGTTTTCTTGTTTTCTTAAACTACAAATGTTACTGACCTTGAGTTTAGCTGACATAGCACTTCCTGGGGGCTAACTAAAGAATGTTTTTCTTTTTTTTTTTTTTTTTATTGAGGTATTGTTTTACAACATTACATAAATTTCAGGTGTACATCATTACATTTCGACTTCTTTTCCTTTTTAGAAGGGAGTCGTCTTTTTTTTTTCCTGAGGAAGATTGGTCCTGAGCTAACATCTGTTGCCAATTTTCCTCTTTTTCTTTTTAATTCTTTTTCTGCCCCAAAGCCCCAGTACACAATGGTATATCCTAGTTGTAGATCGCTCTAGTTCTTTTATGTGGGATGCCGCCTCAGCATGGCTTCATGAGCGGTGAGTAGGTCTACGCCCAGGATCTGAACCAGCGCACCCCGGGCCGCTGAAGCGGAATGCACGAACTTAACCGCTACGCCACCGGGGCGGCCCTATATTTCAATTTCTGTGTAGACTACATCATGTTCACTATCCAAAGACTAATTACCATCCATCACTGTAAAAATATGCCCTGTCACCTCTTTCGCCCTCCCCCTCCCTTCCCCTCTGGTAACCACCAATTTAATCTCTGTATCTATGTGTTTGCTGCTGCTGTTGTTGTTTTTATCTTCTACTTATGAGTGACATCACACAGTATTTGACTTCTCCATCTGACTTAATTTCACTTAGCATAATACCCTCAAGGTCCATCCATGTTGTCACAAATGGCTGGATTTCATCTTTTTTTATAGCTGAGTAGTATTCCATTGTGTATAATATACCACATCTTCTTTATCCATTCGTCCCTTGATGGGCACTTAGGTTGTTTCCAAGTCTTGGCTATTGTAAATAATACTGCAATGAACACAGAGGTGCATATATCTTTATGCATTCATGTTTTCACGTTCTTTGGATAAATACCCAGCAGTGGAATAGCTGGATCACATGGTAGTTCTATCCTTAATTTTTTGAGGAGTCTCCATACTGTTTTCCATAGTGGCTGCACCAGTTTACATTCCCACCAGCAGTGTATGAGAGTTCCCTTTTCTCCACATCGTCTCCAACACTGGTTATTTCTTGTCTTGTTAATTATAGCCATTCTGACAGGCGAGAGGTGATAGCTCATTGTAGTTTTGATTCACATTCCCCTAATAATTAGTGATGTTGAACATCTTTTCATGTTCCTGTTGGCCATCTGTATATCTTCTTTGGAAAAATGTCTATTCAGATCTTCTGCCCATTTTTTAACTGGGCTGTTTGTTTCTTTATTGTTGAGATGTACAAGTTCTTTATATATTTTGGATATTAACCCTTATCAGATATATATTTTGCAAATATCCTCTCCCAATTGTTATGCTGTCTTCATTCTGTTGATGGTTTCCTTTGCTATGCAGAAGCTTTTTAGTTTGATGTAGTCCCATTTGTTTATTTTTAAAGAATGATTTTCTATAGCCAATTTATGCATGGGTAACCTCATAGTACTTATATCTATTATTCAACATTAAATAAGTTGCAAACATTACTGAATAATTGGGCTTATTAATTATGCAAGAGAAACCAAGAACACCTGGTAAAAAAGCCTTAGAGGAAAAAGCCCTTTTCTTTGTATTTTCCTACACTTTCAGAAGCCCAGAGGTGAGTCACAACTCTATGAGCTATTTAGTGTACGGAGCTATACTGAATCAACAACAAATATTCACATTTCAAGGCCTCTATTAAATCTCATAGCACTGGGGGCAACTGATTAATTTCCCCCTCCTCCTCACTGATAGTCACCACTGTGAATAAAGCTTCTGTTTGTAGACTAATCTGTCACTCAACTGTCAGGGTATAGTTATAATAGGAACACCCTTCTTTCTTTATGCATCATTTCATCTTAAAAAGAACATATTCAAAGAGTGTTAATGGTTTAGATAGTATTACAACTGATTTAAGTCATTCTTACACATAGCTTCTGTACTTGCTTTCTGAAGAGGCTGTATTCTGACATTCCTTTAAGAAGCCCTATAAAAAACTGCTTTTCTCCTAAGACAAACTTCTTTGGCAAGAAACTGAATTCATTAAGTAGCTCCCCAAAATAAGATTCCTACCTCCACTCACAGGCAGAGATATTACAGCAGCCATTTCAAAGACTTTCAAGTTCCTCTATTATGCTTATAGAATCATGGTTAAACACAGGAGCCTTCTATTTGAAAACTTTAGTTGTGAGTGTATACATACACATAGTATCTTCTAACTATTGAAAAGAGGCAGCTCTGTTTGCTAAGTTCACAAGAACAGTTCAGTTCTCTGAGGAAAGGCACTGCCAGCAGCCACATGCTTCATTTGACTCTGTCCCAGATAGTTCTCGGCATTTAGATGGCTTTGGTTTATCAGAAAGGAGTTCAAGGAAAGGTTTCAAGGGCATAAACTCCATGGAAGGACAGCTATGGACTTAATGATTTTGTTCCTAAAGACTTAATTGAATTCTCTTTCCAAATCCACCTTCATAGTACTTTAAACAAACAAACCAAAACCCAAAAATGAGACTGAGAAGATTGTTGATATTTCTATCAGCTTTAATTTCATCATCTTCACAGACTATCCTGTCTCCAATCTCCTGAAGTCTTCTTTGGGCAACCTCACACTGTAGGTCTCTGGCTGTCTCATCCATTCTTTACAAAGATTCGTCCAATATAACAATGCAGAAAGGCCACTACTGCTTGTATTTGCTTCCTGACTCTTTACTCCTGCTGTTCTCAAAGAATCCAGTCTGAGACCAGGGCAGAGCATTGCTTCAGGCAGCCTGTTTCTTTCTTACTAGACAATTTTCATCACCATCCTCTTGCTTGTATGTTTTTCTATAGTAAAATAAAATACATCTACAGACTTCTTTCCTGCTAGGGCTGTGAGCCAGGATGGCACCCAGGCGAGTGTGGAAGCTGCTTCCATCTCCTGGGCTGCCCATGGCCCCAGGCTTGAGAGCTGCGGTTACTACAGACTGTTGTGAGGGGCCCTCCTCAGGGCCCAGCGCAAACCCTCTTGCCTCTCATGCTCTTTGATATTAACAAGTTTGCAAAGGAAAACCTCTCCTAACACAGAGGCAAGCTTTTGGGAGTGACAAAAAACCTGGAGACAGAAACTATCTGTAAGGCTCTACTCACCATTGAACACTGAGTGCTGAAGAAGAGATGACCCCAGTATTTCGCACAGTGCATACAGAAGATGCCCCAGGAAATAAACAGCTGAGGTCCCAAAGCAGAAGAGTAGCCAGGCAACGTGTAGTGCACTCTACCACTCAACAACCGTTTCTATCACCCTGCACCAGACACTGCCACTCAGGTCATCTGTTGCTGTAAGCATTCAGCATGACACACAATGTCACTCCTTGGCATCCCAAACATTAACAGTGGTCAGGTTCCTACTGGAATGGCTTCGCTTTTCCCCCAACACCACTGTCACTACAGCACATGCTCGGCTGTGTCACTGCTGAAACAACAGATAGGAATGAGCGGCAAATGACGAGGGGAATAAGGAGCCACAGCTGGAGGAGCTACAGTGAGGTAGAGAGAAGAGGCAAGATGGAAACTGGCTGGACTTGAGACAGGGCCCACAGGCTAAAGATTAGTAAACAAGATTCATTCAGTTTAAAAAGTCCAATTGTACATGGGATTCTAGGCAGAACTCAGGGTCTAAAGCTAGATGGCATTCTGATAAGAGTACCTCTGGTTATCAGACACGAGAACAGGCCTGTGGATCAGACTCACAGGAAGGACGGAACCAGTCATTGTATGAATGGTTTAGATTTGAGACAAAGTGTATATAATGGAAAAACCAAGAAGACGAAGGCAAAGGAAAATAAGTTGTTAGCAGCACAACTTAAAAATTAGGGAATCAGGAGCTCTGCTGAGGTTGAAGGGGCCAGGCAAAATAAGAGTGGCTAGCACCAAGAAAGACCTAGGTAACAGGTCTCTGGTCTAAGCTTTTATAAGATTCCTGTTGCTGCAGAATCTGCAGAAGCTAGACAAGGTAGAAACAAGTAATTGGGAGCACCTGGTTGACGTTCAGGCTGTAAGTTAGAGAAAGCTATAGCAGACCGTGCTCAGCAAATAGAGAGAGACTGAATGGGGCCAACTAGAGTGTCCATAGGGGTATTTGAGCCCAGATTTGACATTGGAGATGGCCACACAATAACCAGAAAGATGTTCAGTATAGTTCAGCCTATTGTCAAATGAAGTTCCCTTGCAGAGGGATCATGCCTGGAATATGGGAATAGCATGTCAAGGTGGAAAGAATGTGGAGTTTAGGATCAGATGGAGTCTGAAATTCAATTCTGTGATTCTGTGATTAGCTGTGATTCTGGGCAGGCTACTTAACTTCTCTGAACCCCAATTTCCTCATCTGTAAAACTAGGTTGTCAATAGGTTTTGTAATAATAGATTTTGTCATAAGGTTTTCTAATAATTAAATTAGAGGGCATCTGTACAGCGCTTAACAGAATACCTGGTTCAATAAGCGACAGCCATTATTCTCACAAACAGCTGTAGTAGTATTGTACATGGAAACACTCCTTATATGGATGGTCAATAATAATAATAACACTACTGTGAATAATAGCATAGGCAGCCCCAGACTTAAGCTAATCTGTTTCTGGTAACACTTTAAAGTCAAACCACACTAAGTTAAGGGTTGCTTATAATGGAATTTCCAGCTTTACCCCGAACTCTGTTATATCAGTAAGTTGGGTTCTACATCACACAAATCAAACCATCACATCTTTTCCCTCCCTCCCTCTCTCCTTTCCTCCACTCATTTATTATCAGCATTGACTGCACCATTCTAGCAATCACTTGGTAGGGAGTCAGCACTGGTGTAGGTCGCAGTTCTTAAGAAGTGGTAAATACAAGTTGTGGTGGTTACTATGGAGGGTCATAGAGATGAGAAGGAGGGTAGAACTTTTAAAAAGCAGGATATGGTAATCCACAAGTTGTGCCTTCTCAGTTGAGAGTCATCTGCATTTGTATAGTGCATTATAATTGTTATACATGAGCTATCTTATTCAATTTCAAAAGTAAAGAAGATAAATGTTATTATCTCTGGGTTATGGATAAGGAAAATGAAGCTCAGAGTTTTTGGTGATTTACTCCAGGTCAATGCACTTGATACGGTGCATGGCTAGAACCTGGATCTTTGGATTTGTAACTCGGTGCTTGTCCACTATAATTGTTCTATAACCTGTGGTTTATGCAGTAGATATATTTATTTTTTTAAACCTATTTATATTTGATATTTTTCTCACTTGAAAGAAAGCTCTGATTTCTTAGAAATGTAGCTTGCTTCTGAAATGGTTTTATTTCGTTAATTTTATAAGTATAGAATTTAACTGTATTTATAGAAAAGTAATCTAAAAATGGATATTTACTATTACTCAAATTGATTTTCATGTCTCATAGTTATTTTTAATTGAAAATAATATGTGTACTCTATTATGGTGGAAAATATTTCCTTTCAGGGTCTAGTAAATTATTCACTTCACTGCCCTCAGAGATAAATTATTCATTATAAAAAATGCTTTTATGAGTAAAATCATATGATGCTTATTGTGACAGTTTACAGTTCTGTGGAGCTCCGTATTTTAATTTTTTTTTAATGGCACTTTTGTTTCTCATAAGGCAACAAAATAACTCAATTCTCAGTGAAAATAAATGTATTTTATTAAAGGCTTATGTTCTTTAACATATATTATGTCAAAATGGGCCAGCTACAGAAATCTACTGTGGATAATATGTTATTTATTAGCCAGGGTGACATTTCTAGCTCAGCAAGCAGTTCAGCTAATTTTAAAGTCTTTAAAATTTTGTAGTCTGGTTATCTGGTAATAGTAGTCATTAGGATACCCAACACAAATTTTTCTACATAGAAGTCAACATCTAAGCAGATATATTTGTACCACTAGCTCTTGTTTCATACTGCTCCACATCCCCTGTCAATTTTATAGTTTTATACACACACTATATATATATTTATATATATATGTGTATATTTAATTCCTTTCTAGGAGTAAATCATCTCATATCTCATATGTTTTCTCCCTAAACAAATTTTTAGCACTGATTTCTTTTTAAAATATGAAATCCCTAATTGAAATAAATGTTATTTGTTAACTGGGAATGATGCTTTGTTCACTGAAAAAATGGATTTAGAGAGGCAATCTTCAAGATAAACAGAATGAAAGAAATTGACTAACCCTTCCTAGTCAAGGAAACAAAGGCTTTCCATCTTATTCTTTGGCATTTTTGCTTTAGCATACAAACATGATCACTTACCAAGTGGCAAAAATGCAAGACGGTTTCCAGCCATGGAGAGCTCATTGAGGCTGGGCAGCTGGCAGAGATGGCGCGGCACACACCACAGACGATTTCGGTCCGCAGTGAGGTACTGCAGAGAAAGGCACAGGTGAAGCCTCTCGGGTAAAGTTAGCAAACGATTGGTAGAAATGTCTAGTGTCTGCAGCTCCTTCAAATCGCCAACCTCTACAACCAAAATCAAAATTAAGATAAATTGCATCCTGGTTAAATTAAGTAATTACATTAATTAAGTAAAACGAATCAATACTGTAAAAGTTCAACCAAATAAAATCAGTAGCTGCAGCTATTTTCACAGACGTGAATGCTGAAGCACAGAATTTAGGTCTAGTATGCAAATCCAACCTAGGTAGGTGTCTTTAAATTATCCTGCCAGAATTCTTTTACACGGAGAAAAGTGCTGGCATAGAGAAAGGAGAGACACAAGCAGTGAATCTGAGCCAGCAGTCTGTTACTATGGCTTCTGCTTTTGATGAATCAAAAGTTGCTACAGTGATAAAAGAACAATTACAGCCACTTCAAGGTACCTGGTTTTTGCTACTTTTGTGATTTTACCTTCTGTTAAGTAGATTGCAAGGGACTTAAAAATATAAGTTATAGTATCCCAGTAAGTGCACCTTGTTGATATGAACTAAATAGAAAATTTCTGGACTAAGAATCAAGATGTCTTTTGGAAATCTTCACCATAGTAAAGTTAGTAATAAAATGAAATTAACGGTAGGTGACGTTTTTAGATATTGTCCAGCCATATGGTTCCTTTTTAAAAATCCACTCTAAGTGTACATATGCTATGAAGATTTACTTTAATTCCATCCAAATAAAATCCTTCCATTTACTCCAATATTCTCTCATTATTGATGTCTATAGTTGTAACCTGTTCCATGGTGAGCACAATTATGTCCTTGTCATACACCAAATCACCAAGTCTCAGGTTGAGAAGTTCTTTACAAGATACTTCATCCTTCTCAGGGAAAGTCATCAGAAAGCATCTCTGAGCAGAGGAAGTTCTGCTAAGCAATCTCTAGGGGAAGGACATTTACACAGCACATTCCACTCTAGGCTCTATAGGAAGTGCTGTGCGGGACAAGACTACTTCTTCTACATCATGGAACTTTCAAGGTGAAGACCACTGTGAAGCCATCTCTCAGCCTTCTCTAATCCTGACCCTGTTCCTCGAGCCCTTCCTCTCAGGTCAAGGTTTGCCATGCTCCCACCACTTGATTGCACCCCTCTGGGCACAGTCCAGTTTGTTCAGGGCTTAGATTACTACTGGCAATGTCTTCCCTATTGGATAGAAAATCTTCTGCCCTCTTGGATGCTCAATTACACAGATTAGTTTTTCTTATGGCTACAGACCAGGGGTTGGCAAACTATGGCTCACAAGCAAAATTGGGCCCATGGCCCACTTTTGTACTGCCTGCAAGCTAAGACTGGTTTCTACATTTTTAAAGGGTGGTAAAAAACAACAAAAACAAAAAAAGAATATGTGACAGAGACCACTTAGATCTGCAAAGCCTAAAAATATTTACTATATTGCCATTTACAGAAAAAGTTTGCCAGTGTTTGTTAGAGACTTACTGTTAACAGGAGCATTTTTAATAACTTTTTTCAAATAAAAGTAATCCAAGTGCAAAATTCATTCATTTCTAGTTATTTTTATAATATTTCAAGGGATTTGTGCTAGGAAGTTCACACTTTATTGCCCAATTTCCCCAATACTGAACAACATACATTTTTGAAGATATGTAGGCAGGATTCAGTGAACAGTCTGGGACACTTACCAGGGGTTTTGATCTATTTGAACCTAAATGATGCACATGGGAGTCAATTTCACTCTTGGCTCCATTAGCACATATTTCATCTAGATTAGTCTGCCTGCCTACCTATCTATTTCACACAAAAAAATTATTTCTCATGTGGAGTGTGTGGGGGTGAGGGAGTTGAGGGAAGAATCATCATGTTTTAGAATTTAATAAAAAGAAAAAGAAACAAGAAACCTTTCTAACCTCACTTTATATAGTGATTATAGGAGTGAAATGGGACAGAAGTGCAACCCATCAGCTACACACCATGGGGCCAGGTGCCAAGAGAAGAATGAGACAAGCTCTCTGCCATTGAGAATCACATTACATACAAGAGACAATGTGTGACAGGAGCTCAGGGAAAGGACTTAGATGAGGGGCTGGAAAAGTTTTTGCAAAATTTATTGAAGGAGATGGGAACTTGACTAGGTCAAAAGGAAAGCAGATACAGCATTCCAAACAGGGGATGGGTGTGAGGGTGAATGCTTCAGGGAAGGTATGAAAGTGAAAAAATAAATACAGCATGCACAACAGGCTATTTGGAGCCCCAAAAGTATCAAATACACCAATGGGAGAAGAGTCAAAAATAAGTTCAATAGAGAGGGCTTAGTGGAGACACAGATGATAATGAATACAGGGTAGAGAAGTGTGCACTTACTGTAGTGGGAATATGACATCTCTTGAATATTCCTGGAGGGTGAAAGGACTCTTTTAGAAAGGTTAAAATGGCAAATATGCAGAAAGCAATGAAATGGAAAGAGATCGTAGGCTGAGAAAACAAGTAGACATTTGACTATAACAGAGGCAGTGTAACAGAGTTTAAAGGTAAATTCCAGAGATATTTTAAGAAAAGCATCAGGTATGCTTGATTGGAAATGGAAAATAGTGAAATAGGAAAAAGCCAAAGATAATTTCAGTTTCTAGACTATTACACTCTAAGTATGGTGATGCCAATGCTAAAAACTTAATTTTTTTGTAGGAAAAAACCTAAAATTATATCAACACTTCTGAATTGCAGTATCTATAGGCCACTTATTTAAAGGAATTTAAAAAATCCATCAAAAATCACATGGGAGCAAGCAAAATAAATTATTTTCATCATTTCAAAAATAATTAAATGTGTAAAAAAGTGTTTTGTCTTGGCTGCAAAAATTACTAAGACCTGCAATTGCCCACCATTTTAATTCAGCATTGCCTTATTGTATTGTGAAATGGGGAAAGAATATGTGATTATGATTTTAAAATTTCCATAATTTACGTTCTACAATGGTAACAGATGAATATTTACACTTTGCTTTGGCAGATATGCTCATATCTCAGATATGACAAAGAAAAGGATACATAAACTGTCAGTACCAAAGGTCAAAGTACTGAGGAATGGGAAGGCGAAAGAAAAACTGACATTTCTTACTTCCTATATGCGATGAATAAAAAATATTTCATTAAATCTGAAACAGGCAGAACTGCATATATTAAATGAACAAATGAAACAAAAAAAACATTATTCTTAGTAGCTTAATATACAGGCCTTTCATCTGTTAGAAAAAACTTGAGCTGTTATTCTAATTAAAATATTGAGTTGAATACTATCTATAATATGGTTGGAAAATTAATGATTTTGTCATACCATGAAAATATTTGGGAAAGAGAGAGAAATAAAATTAAATAGCTTCTCAGGTGGATTCAATTAAACATAATTTTCATGACCATTTTATAACAGGCCACAATTCTAAGACTTTATATGGCATCTTTATTTCAATAATCAGTTAAAAAATATACTTGCTAATAAGCTCAGCCAATGGAAAGTATATTTTTAGAAAGCAATAAAGTCAAACAAAATTTATCTAAGATTCTAACTTAAACACAAGAAATAGGAAATAAACCTGGGGTAGCAATATATCAGGCAGGAATAAAGAAACAGAGTTCAAAGTGTGGGCTCAAGTTAAAAACTGGAAAACTATCAGCCAAATATAATGTAGCAAATTTGGTCAAGTCTGAAACTTGCACTGAGGCCAGGACGAAGGATGCTCTTAAATAACTCTGCTGCTCTTCTTTCATCCTGAAGATCCAAGTTTCCTGCTTATATCTTTTCTGTCAGCCTGAAAAACTTTTAGCATTTCTTCTAGAGCAAGTATGCTGGCAACAAATTCTCTTAGTTTTCCTTTATCTGGGAATGTCTTTGTATCGTTGTAACTCCTAAAGATTATTTTCATTAGATACAGAATTCTGGATTGGCCATTCTTTTCTTTGGGTACTTTAAAGATGTTGTTCCACCATCTTCCAGCCTCCATGGTGTCCAAGGAAAAATCCACAGTTATTTGAATCACTGTTTCTTTAGGTGTCTTCAAGATTTGTTCTTTATCTTTACTCATTAGCAGAATGATTATCATGTATCTGTAAATGGCTTTCTTTGCATTTATCCTATTTGGGGTCTGCTGAGCTTTTTAAACCTGTAAATTTATGTCTTTCACCAAATTTTCTCAGGTTTAGCCATTATGTCTTCAAATTTAAGAGTTACTATTTCTGAGTAAATATAATAGACTATTACTTTTCTCCTTTTAAGGTCTTCAAGATATGCCTGACTGCTGAAAGCAAAAATTATAGCATTATCTGATATGGTTTTTAATATATAAAGATGTACTATTTATGATAAGTATAACATAAAGGTTAGTTGAGGTAAGTAAAAGAGTTTCAAATCAGATTTTGAAAGACATGTATAGTGTAATTCCTAAACAATAACTAAAAATAAAATACAAAGAAAAAGAGATAAATCCAGAAAGCCAATGAATGAATTAAAATAGAATATAAAAGTAGATTTAAATAATACCAAAAAAGGCAGGAAAGAGGGCACAAAGAAACAAAACTAGATGTTACAAACAGGAAACTAACAATAAAATGGTAGGCCTAAATCTAACGAGATCAATCATAAAATTAAAAGTAAATAGCCTGAAAATATCAATTCAAAGAAAGAGATTACCAGAGTGGATTTAAAAACAAGACCCTGGTATAGTCTATCTAAAAGGAATCCACTTTAAATATAAATACATAAATAGATTAAATGTAAAATAATAAAAACACATGCCATGCAAACGATGGCCCAAAAAAAAGCTGGAACTTCCAGTATGACAGAGTGAGGAGGATGCCAAATCCTCAGCCCAAAACGCAACTATAAAATTATACCAAGTTATCAAAAACAACCTTTTCAGCACTCTGGAAAGTGACCAAAGGTTTTCAACAAAAGGAAAAGCACTTATTCATGAAAAACTACTGCACATCAGATAAGTAGAACAGAAATCTGTGGCATGCTTGCTTGGGGTATCTCCCATCCTCTCACCCAGCTAGTTTAGTACAACAGTTTTAATACGGCAGGGCAGGCTGCAAACAACCAGCAGCTTCACTGCTGGAGGGGGCTGACTGGAAGTGGAAAGAAAGGTGTAAAGCCCACACCCAGCAGTGTCATCAGTTGTAAGTAGCAATCTTGGTCATAAGCGAACATGGGAGGCCAATGATTTTACGAGGCTAAAGGGTGTTCCAGGTTGGGGCAAAAAATGGAATGGGCAGATGAGCCAGAAATTTAACAAGGAGGTATAGCATATGAAATAGAAAGACATTTGACAGACTCTCCACATGTCCCAGGCTGATAGGAGGTGGTAAGAAAGCACAGGGAAGACCAGAGAGGGCTCAAGCTATTTACACAACTCAGGTTTACAGCCAGCTTGCATACATGCACAGAAGAGAAAAGAGAGGGCCCAACACAAAATAATAGCTGGGGTAAAGTTGAAAACTGCCCAAATGTTAAACGTGTTTCTGAATCCACAAATAGATTTAATGGCAAAAGACAGAAGCCTTACTATCTTAAGGTGTTCAACCACTAAGCTATGCAGACA
The DNA here is from genome assembly GCF_020826845.1 of Diceros bicornis minor. Taxonomy (NCBI): domain Eukaryota; kingdom Metazoa; phylum Chordata; class Mammalia; order Perissodactyla; family Rhinocerotidae; genus Diceros; species Diceros bicornis. The sequence goes on from NC_080744.1 coordinate 82,052,305, forward strand.
CAGGAAAAAGTCCTAAAAACCTAGGCTTAAAAATTAAAACAAAAATAAAAGGAAAAAAAAAAAAAAAAAACAGAGACATCAATTGGCACAAAATATGGGGGAAATGGATTTCATATTTTTAGTCCAGGCAAATTACTAAAAAAATAAATAGCAATAACAACAATCCTCAGGTAGAAGAAACCAATCAGAATCCAGAGTTGCAACAATACATTTCTAATGTCCAGTTTTTTAAAAAATTAAAAGACATGCAATAAAACAAGACAGTGTAGCCCATATTCAGGAAAAAAGTGAGTAAATAGAAACTGATTCTAAGTGGACCCACACGTTGGATTTAGCAGATGATGACTTCAAAGCAGCTATAATAAATATGTTAAAAGAACTAAAAGAACAGGTTTAAAGAATCAAAGTATGATGACAATGACTCAAAAAATAGAAAACATTCTCAATAAAGAGAAATAAGAGAATGGAAATTCTGGAGTTGAAGGGTACAACTTTTGAAAAGAAAAATTCATTAGAGAGGCTCAACAGCAGATTTGAACAGGTAGACAAGAAATCAGTGATAATAATAAAAAGTATCCAAATAGAAAACCAGTGAAAAAGACTGAAGAAAAGTGAACAAAGCCTTGGAGATCTGTGGGACAAAACCATTGCACAAATATATGTGGTATGGGATTCCCATAAAAAGAGAAGAAGGAGAAAGGAGAAGAAAAAATATTTGAAAAAACAGTAGCCATAAAATTAAATTCCAAATTTGGACGAAAAATACTACTCTAAAGATCCAAGAAGCTCAATAAATACCAAGCAGGATAAACACAAAGAGAGCCACACACACGCACATCACAATCAAACTGCAAAAACACAGAAAAATCTTAAAAGCAGCAAAAGAAAAATGACTTTTGAAAAAAAATACAAAAAAAGGCCTGATTTCTCATCATAAACAAAGGAAGCCAGAAGGCAGTAGAAAGACACATTCAAAGTGCTAAAAGAAAAAGGCTGTCAATTAGAAATTCTATATCCAGCAAGACTATCTTCCTAAAACAAAACAAAATAAAGATAATCGCAAATAAACAAAGACTGAGGGAAATCATTGCTACAAGACCTGCATTATAAGAAATTCTAATGGAGTCTTCAGGCTAAAAATAAATGCTACCAGATGCTAACTCAAGTCCCGAGAAAGAAAGAAAGAGCACCAGAAATGGTAAATATATGAGTAAATATAAAAGATCCTATAAACTTATCATTTTCTCTTTCCTTCTAACTTCCTTAAAAGATACAAGATTATATAAAGCAATAATTATAAAACTGTATTGTGGAGGTCATAACATAGATTCAGTTAATATATATGACAATAATAGCACAAAAGAAAGGAGAAGTTATGGAACAGTACTGGAGTAAAGTTTCTAAAATTCACCAGAACTCTTAGTATTAATTTGAAATAAATGGTAATAAATGAAATGTTTATTATAGTTCCCTAAAACACTAAGAAGATAACTAAAAATATATAGCTAAAAAAGTTGACAGAGGAGTTGAAATCATGCACTAAAAGTGTTTATTCATAAGGCCATAAAACAAGTCTTAATAGATTTAAAAAGACTGGTTCTTTGAAAAGATAAACAAAATTGACAAACTTTTAGCTAGACTCACCAAGAAACAAAAAGAGGTCTCAAATAAATAAAATCATTAATGAAAGAGGAGATGTTACAACTGATAGCACAGAAATACAAAGGATAATAAGAGACTACCACAAACAATTATATGCCAACAAATTTGACAATCTAGAAGAAATGGATAAATTCCTAGGAACATACAACCTACCAAGGCTGAATTATGAAGAAACAGAAAATCTGAACAGATCAATTACTAGTAAGGAGATTGAATCAGTAATCAAAAAAACCTCCCAACAAACCAAGACCAGGACCAGATGGTTCATTGGTAAATTCTACCAAACACTGGAAGAAGAATTAATACCAATCCTTCTCAAACCTTTCCAAAAAATAGAAGAGGAGGGAACACTTCCAGATTCATCTTACAAGGCTAGCATTACCCTGATACCAAAATCAGATAAGGACAACACACAAAAAAGAAAATTATAGGCCAATATCCCTGATAAACACAGACACAAAAATCCTTAACAAAATATTAGCAAACTGAATTCAACAATACATTAAAAGAATCATGCATCATGAAAGTGAGATTTATTCCACAGATGCAAGGATGGTTGAACAAAATCAATCAATGTGATATACCACATTAACAAAATGAAGGATAAAAATCATATGATCATCTCAATAGATGCTGAAAGAGCATGTGACAAAATTCAACATCCATTTACGATAAAAACTCTCAACAAAGTGAGTATAAGGGAATGTACCTCAACATAATAAAGGCCATATACGACAAGCCCACAGCTAACACCATACTCAACAGTGAAAAGCTAAGACCAGGAACAAGACAAAAATGGCCACTCTTGCCACTTTTATTCAACATAGTATTGGAAGTCTGAGCCAAAGCAATTAGGCAAGAAAAAGAAATAAAAGGCATCCAAATTGGAAAGGAAGAAGTAAAACTGTCACTATCTGCAGATGACATGATATTCTATGTAGAAAACCTTAAAGACTCCACCAAAAAACTGTTAAACTAATAAAGGAATTCAGTAAAGTTGCAGGACACAAAATCAACATACAAAATTATGTTGTGTTTTTATACACGAATAAACTATCAGAAAGAGAAATTTAAAAAACCGTCCCATTTACAAATGCATCAAAAAGAATAAAATACCTAAAAATAAACTTAACCAAGGAGGTGAAAGACCTGTACACTGAAAACTATAAGACATTAATGAAACAAATTGAAAAAGACACAGATAAATAGAGAGATATTCATGGATTAAAGGAATTAATATTGTTAAAATGTCCATGCTACCCAAAGCAATCTACAGATTTGATGCAATCTCAATCAAAATTACAATGGAATTTTTCACAGAAATAGAACAAATAATCTTATAATTTGTACGGAACCAAAAAACACCTTGAATAGCCAAGGCAACCTTGAGAAAAAAAATAAAGCTGGAGGAATCACACTCCCTGAGTTCAAACTATATTACAAAGGTATAGTAATCAAAAAGTATAGTATTAGCATAAAAACAGACACCTAGATGAATGGAACAGAATACAGTCCAGAAATAAAACCACATATACATGGCCAATTAATTTACAACAAAGGAGCCAAGAATATAGAAGAGGGAAAGGACAGTCTCTTCAATAAATGGTGCTGGGAAAACTGGACAGCCACATGTGAAAGCATGAAACTGGACCACTATCTTACACCATACACAAAAATTAACTCAAAATAGATTAAAGACTTGAACATAAGACCTGAAGCCATAAAACTCCTAGAAGAAAACATAGGCAATAAGCTCCTTGACATTGGTCTTGGTGATGATTTTTTTTAATCTGACACCAAAAGCAAGGCAACAAAAGCAGAAATAAACAAATGAGACTACATCAAACTAAAAAGCTTTTGCACAACAAAGAAAAACATCAACAAAATGAAAAGGCAACCCACTGAATGGTAGAAAATATTTGCAAATCATATATCTAATAAGGGGTTAATGTCCAAAATAAAGAACTCATACAACTCAACAGCATGAAAACAAAAAATCTGATTAAAAAATGGGCAGGCCTGAATAGACTTTTTTCCAAAGAAGACATAGAGATGGCCAACAGGTACATAAAAAGATGCTCAGCATTACCGATCATCAGAAAAATGCAAATCAAAATCACAATGAGATATTACCTCACACCTGTCAGAATGGCTATTATCAAAAAGACAAGAAATAACAAGTGTTGGTGAGGACGTAGAGAAAACGGAATCCTTGTGCACTGTTGGTGGGAATGTAAAGTGGTACAGCCACAATGGAAAACAGTATGGAGGTTCCTCAAAAAATTAAAAAGAGAACTACCAGGGGCCAGCCCGGTGGTGTAGTGGTTAAGTTTGCGCGCTCTGCTTCAGCAGCCCAGGGTTTGCAGGTTTGGATCCCGGGCACGGACCTATGCACTGCCATGTTGTGGCAGCGTCCCATATAAAATGAAGGAAGATGGGCATAGATGTTAGCCCAGGGCCAGTCTTCCTCAGCAAAAGGAGGAGGACTGGCAACAGATGTTAGCTCAGGGCTAATCTTCCTCACCAAAAAAAAAAAAAAAATTTGAACTACCATATGATCCAACAATTTTGCTTCTAGGTATTGATCTGAAGAAAACAAAAACACTAACTCGAAAAGATATATGCACCCCCATGTTCATTGCAGCATTATTTACAATAGCCAAGATATGAAAACGACCTAAATGTCTATCGATGAATGAAAGGATAAAGAAAATGTACATATATACACACACACACACAATGGAATATTATTCAGCCATAAGAAAGAATGAAATCTTGGGCCATTTGTGACAACATGAATGGATCTTGAAGGCACTATGCTAAGTGAAATAAGTCAGATAGAGACAAATAACATATGATCCAACTTATACATGGAATCTAAAAACAAAACAAAACAAGCTCATAGAGATAGAGAACAGCTTAGTAGTTGCCAGAGGTGGGCGTGAGGGGCAGGTGAAATGAGTGAAGTGGGTCTAAATGTTGGACTGCCACTTTTTTTTTTTTTTTTTTTTTGGTGAGGAAGATCAGCCCTGAGCTAACATCCATGCCAATCCTCCTCTTTTTGCCAAGGAAGACTGGCCCTGAGCTAACATCCGTGCGCATCTTCCTCCACTTTATGTGGGACGCTGCCACAGCACGGCCTGACAAGCAGTGCGTCGGTGTGTGTCTGGGCTCCGAACCCGGGCCGCCAGCAGTGGAACGTGCGCACTTAACCGCTACGACCCGGGGCCGGCCCCCGGACTCCCACTTTTAAAAAAAATGAGTCATGGGTATGTAACGTATAGCATGGTGACTATAGTTAATAATGCTGTATTGCATATTTGAAAGTTGCTAAGAGAGTAAATCTTAGAAATTCTCATCACAAGAAAAAAAATTTTTAACTACTCTGGTGATGAATGTTAACTAGACTCATTGTGGTGATCATTTTGCAATATATAAAAACATCAAATCATTATGCTGTACATCTGAAAATAACAATGTTATATGTCAATTATACCTCAATTAAACAAAAAAAAGAAAATATTAACATAAAAGAAGGCAATTTTAAAGGAGGTACAGAGGAACAAAAAAGATACAAGTAACATAGAACACAAATAGCAAAATGGCTGATGTAAATACAACCATATCAACAATTACATTAAATGTCAACAGACAAAACAACCCAATCTAATGGGAGAAGATGTCAGATTAATAAAAAACAATGCTTTCTGTAAGAAACACACTTGAGATTCAATTGTACAAACAGGCTGAAAGTAAAAGGATGGAAAAATATATGCCATACAAAAAATAATGAGAAGAGAGATAGAGTGGCTGTATTCTTATCAGAAAAAATAGACATTAAAATAAGAAATATTACAAGAGACAAACAGGATCATTTCATGACAGTAAAATGATCAATCTTTCAGGAAGATATAACAATTATAACTACATACACATCTAAAAACAGAGCCCAAAATTACATAAAGCAAAAACTGATAGAACAGAAAGGAAAGGTAGACACTTCAACGACGATAGAGATTTTAATACATTACTCTCAATAACTGATAGAACATCTAGACAGAAAATAAGCAAAGATATAGAAAACTGAAACTATGTTATCAACTACATTGACCTAATTTGTCATTTACAGAACACTACAGCAAAATATACATTCTTTTCAAGTGCACATGGTACATTCTCCACTATAGATCACATGCTAGTCTCAAAACAAGTCTCATATCTAAAGGGATTAAAATCATACAAGGTATGTTCTCTGAACAAAATGGAATTAGATTAGAAATCAACAACATAAAGAAATCTGTGAAATTCCCAATATTTGGAAATTAAACATCACACTTCTAAATAACCTATGAGTAAAAGAAATCACAAGAAAAATTAGAAAATGTTTTTGACCAAATGAAAACAACAATACAACACATCAAAATTTATGGGATGCAGCTAAGAAAGTGTTTAGCATAGAATATAAAGCTTTAAATCCCTATATTAGGAAAGAAAGTTTCAAATTCCTTACCTAAGTTCCCACCTAATTAAACCTAAAGTAAGCAGAAGGAAAAAAGTAATAAAAATTATACAGGTCCTAGGGTGTGGATGACGGCTGGTGTATAAGGGGCACAGAGGAATCTTGGGGGGTGTTGGAATTCTTCTATATTTGATTGAGGTGGTAGTTACACAACTCAAAAGGGTGAATTTTCCTGTACATTAAAATACAAAATGAAAACAGTAACACAAAAATTATTTTCAAAAATAAAATTCTATATAAAAGTTAAAAATAAAATATGTATTAAAGCAAAATTTTAAAAATTCCATATATTGATTGTCTGGACATTAGAACTAAGTATAATAATTATTCTTGGTATAAATTCATATAATTTAATCTGTTTCTTAGTTGTTTTTATTTCTAATAATGTGTTACTTGAATTTTTCTGGTCTTTTTTCAACATGGTATTATGATGTTTCTTTTTAATAAAACTGTCTATAATTAATTTTATCATTAATAAATTTAACATTATTGACACTTTCAAAAATATTTATTGCTATGTCATCTTGAAATTAATGTAGTATTACTGATGGAGAGTCACAACGCATTCTTTTTGGAAATCTAGTAGAACCCTACTCTCTTCAGCTGGTCTCCCTGTTACCACACCAGTCCTTAGGAAGTAAACATCAGTTTGTATACTTTATTTTCTTAATGTGCCTAGAATAATCCTAACTTCACAGTTGTTTGCATTGTTTACTTTTATGCTAAATATACAATACCTTAAAACTTCTCAGTTACTTATAGAATATCCTGAAAATGATTTCATTATTGCCACATAGTAATTACTTACACTAAGCATAAAAATAACATTAGAGTGGCAATTTCAAAAGAAAAAACAGTAAGTCCCCTTTAAATCATCATTCTCTGCTGATGTACACCGATCTAACCTAAAATTTAAATGGAAATGGGAAGGAAGCCACCCACTCCTGGCCAAGCCAGTGACCACAGAGAGTCAATAACAAGGCTTGGTATTTTCGAGCACTGGCTTTTTCCGCTACCACTAAAAACAGCTCTAATTTGAGCTCCAAAGCACACCGGGTTAGGGAAAGCATACAGAGAAATAAAAGACAATATTTCAATGCCAAATTCCATTCTATGCAATAAGTATCCCTCTTTATATTCATTCTCTGTCTCTTGACTGGGCTGTGGAAGGTACATACTCTGGTATGTACAATAGGTTCAAATCATAATTCTATTACTTATCAGCTGTGTGACTTTGGGTTATTTACTCAAATATTTAGATCATTGGTTTGATGTGAAAAAAATCATCTGTAAAAAAAGATAGAATAATACATAACTCAAGTGATAAAATGAAATATCCCAAATAATTCAACAAACACCAGAAAACAATAAACATTTATTTCTAATTTTCAGCTCATCATACTACATAATATTCTAAATGTAAATTTTGATTATAAATACCTTTTTAGTTGATGTTGTTTTTATCACAGAAATAATTATGAACACATTATGTATATGTTTGTTATGTCTAATATAGAGAAAGGGGTTCTTAGGAGGTAGATGTCTTTTAGAAAATGGACAAGACTAACTTCCTCGGTCAAATAAAAAAATTAAAACCAACTCAGATTCAACTGAAATATCAGTCCATTTTGAAGGAGGGCTAACAAAGCACAGAGATGTCACATAATCTTGAGTTAACTGCAATTACCAAACAATACAACCTCTTACATATTACTTGTGACAACTGGGATCAAATCTTAGATATATTCTAAAGCCATAACAAACATCTAAATTAGTATTTCCTTAAGAAGGAGTTTAACTTGCTTATCTGACATGAGAACTAAAATCCTTTAACACTGAATTATTGTACTTGTCTTTTTTAATGCAGACTGATCACTCTGCAAATAAGCAGCCTGTCTAGAAACGGCCTGGTTTCCACATGTGGGCTGAAACATGCTCACAGACCAGGTAAGGGCAGTTTACACCATTAAAACCTTTTAAATCATTTTTTATCAAAACAAAAAGTTTATAATAAACTCTTTATGGATGACATACTATGAACTGGGTAATGGCCAAACCTGGGAACCACTACAAGTTGTCATTTCCTCCACAGAGTAGAGGCAAACAGGGAACAAAGGTTGCTGAGCGCCCGTGATAGGCCACGCTGCAAAATATGTACCGAATCTGTCTTCTCTCTGCCTCCACTGTTACCACACTGAGCTAAGCACCACTATCATCTTTTGCCTGAACTGATTCAACAGGCTCCTCAACTGGTTTTCTTGCTTCCATTCTTGTCTCCTTCATCCATTTTCTACACAGAAGGCAAAGTGATATTAAAACATCTGTCAGATATGTTCCTTCCCTGTCCCAAACTCTGCTCTGGCTTCCCACTGTACATGAACAAAACAAATTCTTAAATACCATCTTACTAGCAACAGGGTCCCTGATCAGCCCTGGCCTGTCTCTCTCATCCACCTCACTACAATCCAATTACTCTGCCCTTCTTTCTGGCCCATGAAAGTGTCAAGTTACTTTTCAGAGCCTTTGAATCTGCTATTACCTCTGCCAGGAATATTCTTTGCCCAACTACTCAAACTGTGGGCTCATTCTCGTCTTTTGGAACTTTACTGTCACATTTTCACAATGGCCTTCCTGGACTCGAATTAAACAGGATCCCTATTTCTCAACTACAGTACCCCACTTATTTCCTTCCCTGCATTTACCACAATCTTTGATTATTTTGTTTATTCATTTATTTACCTGTGAAACCTTAGTTTGTGCCTCCCACTAGAAAAATCAACTTCATAAGAGCAGGAGCTCTGTCTGTCTTATTTACTGCTATATCCCTAGCACTTAGCAGTGTATATCATGGTAGGTGCTCAGCAAATATTCTTTGAATTAATTAATCAATGCCTTAAACTGTCTCACTTATTACGTGACCACAGACCAGACCTGCAGCTGCACAAATGCCTCATAATTTATGATTCAAATTTGTTTAGCAAAATCACAACTGTCGTGGAACTTTGAGACAACTCACAAATCCCTGAAAAAGGAAATGTGAAATCCAAGACTTCCAGAAGTTTGTTGCATACTAAACATAATTTAAGTTTTCCCCAATGTCTTATAATTATCTTTGTGACTGCAAGTGATAGGGGTATTCTATAAGAGAGATTACTGACAGAAGACTAGCTGCCCACATACTCAATAGCCCCGGACTGTTATGCATTTTCAAACTCTTGTGGTACAATTGTAGAGAAATAAATATAACTTACAAAGAATGATTATAAAATAATATAACTAAAATTTTAGCAAGAATTTCTGAAGTTGTAAGCAAATAAATATTGTCCTTCAAGGCCATCAGCCAACAAAGCAAATCCAAGGATATGTTTTCATTAATATCTTTTAAAATTCCTGTTTTGGAATTGCCATAAGATCTTTGATACAGAATTACTTCAGGCATTCTAGCAATCAAATCCACCCTAAAAAGGACAAGGATTTGCTACCACCAATTTTACTGAGAACATGCCTCAAACTCTGAAGGCAAGTACAAAAGAAAAAAAAATTTTTTAAGTTTAAAAAAAATTGGCAATCTTAGAATAACATATGTTGAAAATGTTCAATGATAGCTCAGGGGCATTCTTATAGCAATGATGTTTTCTTGTTTTTGGAATTATTTAGAAACTCCATTAGGAGAAAAACCACAGAGTCTTGTTAGAATGAACGGGTCTTCAAGATAATTAATTTGAAGGAAGTAACAATGATTTGACTTTACAAATTTAGAATCTGGGTATATTTGTTGGACTATTACATCCTGTTCATATAGGAGAAGGTGTAACCATATCCAACCAGTTTGGAAAAACCAAATCCATTCTTTAATTCGTCCATTTGATGGGCCAGAAATAGCATGAATTCGAGTCACATCATAATACAGTAAGACTGAAGGAGTGATTATTTGTGGGGCTCAAACAGTACCAGTGTATTTCTCCCATCTTTACTCTTAACACACTCCATTGTAGTTGCATGCTCACTTGCATGTGTTCCCTCCTATGATAGCAGGCGCATATGTATTTCAAGGGTACCATGAGTTACCATGTGATAGGAGATTTGCTTCTAAATCTATTCACCAATTATATTGTTTCCAAGGAATAATGGTTTACAAACTAAACATGAACTTATAAATAACATTTTTAATACCCTTAGTAATACACTACTTAGGGTCTTCCAGTATAGGACAAAACTATCAACAATCATAGAGGCTTGCTATATATTCCTAACTAGGAATGTGTGGCAGGTTATGTTTAATAACAATCACAATGGAGAATAAAATTAACAATACCAGAAAGCTCACTGAGAAAATCTATTAACTACACATTTGTCTAATATAAGCAATATTCAAGAAGAACATTTTTAAGTTAAAAAAATAAAACTAGCAATTAAGAAGTCCTCTTAATTATGAAAAATAATTAAATATTATTTGGAAGCTTTAACATAAAATGCTCTGAAACACATGACATCTGAGAAACACTGTAGAAACTGAGGTGACTCAAATATTTATGTCTGGATGTCAAGCTTGTCAATTAATTTCCAATAGAAATTCTAAAATGTTAAAGACATTACTCCAAAAAAGAAAAACACATTGTTTTGACATTTTACCTGGTGCTTTGTGTGTGATTAAATTACGCACTAGACTCTCATTCAATGTTCTTCAAAATAAGTTATTTACCAGGTATTTATTGGTTATCTAATAGTCAGTTTGGCACTTGAGGTACCTAGCAAAATGCCACTGAGAATACTGCAGAAGATAAGAAAAAGTATCTAGAAAGTATTCTTGCTAAGTGGCAATTCCAATATAACTAACTACTAGAGAGAAATGGCATATATCCCCTCTTCGAATATATTCTGTCTTTGAAACTTAAAAGCGTTTACTCTAAAACTCAGCATCTTTAATATTTCCTTGTGTCAGTACATAGATTACTACTTGGAAAAATCCTTGTTCTTCCTCATTCTGCAAGAATCATGGAGATCACACAGGCAGATTTTCATCTTGTTACATTTTAGTGATTGTCTATTTCACAGATTTCTTCTAAGCAGGCTTTTTCCTCCTTACGGAGATAGCACAAGGGAGTTTTTAGGCTTTGACCTGAATGAGACCACAAGGGGTCCATTGTTGGCATAAACCTATTATAATCACCACCTCAAGAAATATCACAGCAACTGTAGTCCAGAACAAAAATTTATTTTTTCTTACTTTGCAGAGAATAACTACAAGCAATCCATATTTCACTATCTGAAAAGAATGGTATCGTTATAATAATTGCTTTCATCTCACTTTCTAAACTCAAATTAAAACGGAGAAATTTCAAAGAGAAAATTTTTAGTGTATATATATTTCAAATTGATTCATTGTAGTTTACTTCTTTGAAATTCCTCATAAGAAAAGTAACTATCTTGAAATATAGAAAGTGGCTGATAAAAAGAATGACCTCCACTGACAGAACACTTACAAACCACTGGAAAAACATATCACGCCCAACACATGAACCATAGTTTTAAAAAAATTCTCCATTAATTAAAAAAATTCCACATTAAATTCAAAATGTAACTCTGACTTGTAAATATATACCCTATAAAGAAACTCACATCACTATTAACATGAGAAATTTTACATTAGAGAATTTTGAATTTGTACATATTGGTTGTCAATCTTAATACAAAAACAAGTCTCTAGATTTATTACCTGCTATTGTTTAGAGTTATGGAGGAAACCAACAGCAGAACGAAAACAAAAAGGACTCAATAGTGATTAATATCAAGGGTAGGAATGCAAAGGGGGTGAAACTGTCTGGGACTTCCCTACCACCCTTGATTGGTCCACCTACTAAAATGTTTTTGTAAGTTGTTTTTCAGAGAGTGTGAGTGCCCGATGGGGCAGCATGGCATGTACGGAACCATTCATGTTCCCTCGGGAGCCCAGCGCAGAGCGCATGCACAGAAGATGGAAACCTTGTCGTCAAATGACCTTGAGCAGCCTTGGACCCAAAAGTTCCCTGACTGTGGAACTCAATGTGATGTGAAAGCGGTGTGGAGAAATTCATGAGAAGCAAGGAGTCTCGTGATCTGTAGCACTCTGGACTTTTAAGACTTACTCTCCCACCATCCAATCAGATTCCACCAAGCCAGTACTTTGCATAACTACTCTCACTTCCAACTCCTTGAAAGTCTGTTCCCACTTCAGTTCAGGGAGACAGAGTTGAGCCCTGCCTGCTGTCTCCTTGCTGGTTGACCTTGCAATAAAGGTTTTTCTTCTCTCAAAGGCCAGTGCCAAAGGGTTTCTATGTGCATCTAGCAGCAAGCCCTGGCTCAGTAACAGGGACACAGAAAGATGTAACTTTTCATTTTTAAACTTTCTTATACTGTTTAAATATTTATTTCCATGCTCATGTATTACTTTTATAATAATACAAAATTAAATTAATCACATGCTAATATGGTACTTTATCACACACTTTGGGATTCCTTAGAATAAGCGATGCAACAATTCTAAACAACTGTTGCACTGGCTTTTTTTTATTAGTTGTATTTATTTTGCCTAAGAATGATCACACAGAAATCTGTGATTAAAATTTTAAGAATTTGGGTTTCCTAATGACACTTCAGTTCACTGAAATACAATGCAACAGAAAATAAAAAGTCAATAAATAGATATATACAGTGCTGCTATGCAAATCTATATTGCTGAGGGTCTTACAAGTTCTGTCATTATAAAATGAAAAAAATCAGCTTATACGGTTTTTGTTAAATATAAGTATTACATAAAATTGTACGGTACTTCTAAAGAGAACATATAAAAATGCATTTCTTCAGATTTCTATTTATTCCCCAACCTTTGGAAAAATACTACAAAGTAGTGACACTGCTTTGCTGTAAGCCAGTCAATATACACCTTTTATAGGAGTTCAAAACCTTTTACTGTGCTCTATAAATCTTTTGTTGTGCACTGCATTAACAAAGCTTCCAAATGCCCCTCAATAAGAGGAAGTACAGAACAGTGGAACAAAAAGAATAAAAACTTGTAAGCACACACAGAATACCAAACAGTTCAATGTGAACAGATGACTTGTGCTCGTTAAGTTGTCTTTCTTTCAGAAATGAGTTAGTTGTACATAAAGTTTCCAAGAATATTAACATTTTCCAAATTAATTTATTTTATGCTCTACTGATCTTATTATTTGAACTGGCAGTTTAGTAAAAAATAAGAAATGTCAAAATAACACCCATAAAAGCTATTTTTAAAAAAAGCCCATATTTAATTTTTAGATTAATTTTATCAAAAACAAATGTTTGCAATAATAGTTGTGACAGAGCTTATGGAATAGCACTCATCTAGAGCAGTGTTTACTCCAACTACGTTCACAGGAACACCAGTTTAGAGCAATGTTCCCATGGTCAAATAAGTTTAGGAAAAATAACATGTATACTGTTTATCATAAAACATATTACAATATTAAAGAATAGTTATCCAGTCAGGAAACCCATTTAATTGTGATGCACCAACAGTTTCCCATCATTTGGCCAGGGTATACTTTTTTCACAGAACATGTAAAGAAAGTTTGGAAAATGCTGATAATCAACATTTAAGGTGTGCTTCCCCCTACGTACGCCATGAAAGGTTGAACACTCTAAATAGTAGTACTAAATCTTTTTTTTACTTTTATATAGGAAAAGCAAAAGGAATTATCTTGAACTCTGCTCAAGGGAAAGAAAAAAAAAAGTGATGCTAAATTCTGGCTTTATTTTAATACTAATGGTCACCTTAACACTTGTATACCTATGACATTTGTGGGACGCTGATTATTATAACTTTAGGCTGAGGTCCAAGCTTATATCAGGAAACAGGCATTCAGCCACTTAAGGCCCATGCTGCCATTACAGTAGTAGTAATTTAAAAGTTTCTTAACAACATATGGAACAAGCCAAATCCATAATCCCTTCAAATCTTTCCACAAAGATATGACTTTCATTACTCCCAGACAAATGGTTTCTACCATAAAATTTCTTCAGAAAAAAGTCTCAGACAGAATACTAATAAATTAAATAAATAAAGGGGAAAAAAAGCCATCTTGGTTGAAATGACTCAACAAAAATATAGGTATAATTACTGTTCAAACAATTGTTAATATTCCTTTGTATTCACTTTCATTAACAGACAAAAACAGTATATATGACATAAATTATATTTTATGAGTGATTAAAAGTATAAGTGAAATGACTTATACAACTTTAAATTTAGAAAAACTATCAACATTGTCACTACAAACTTTACAAAGAGCTTACTGGTAGATATAGCATGAGAACTTTAACACCTACATGGTGTTAAAATTTGCAGAAAGCATGAGCTCATTCCATTAATGGCACACAAAAGTCAATAATCTGATGCTTTATCCAATTTTTAAAAATACGATACTTTTTGTTACAAATTCATATTTTAAAATAAAAGTTTCATGGGTGGGAAACAGGCTACTAGTAGGCGAAGATAGTGTTTCTACTCCCTTATCTTAATCTGACCATTATCACAGTTGGTGCTTAACAAAATTAGTGTCACAGAGTTTCAGACAACTTCAAACATTTCTACACGGCCCCACTCCCTACCCACAAAGTAGCAATAGCTAATTTTTGCAAAACTAGGTAACAGTTAAAAAAGTATGATTGGGTCAAAGCATATGGATATCTAACAGCATGGAAATCTACAATTATCTCAAAATTTAGAGTTTAACAAACAAGCAAACAAACATACGGACTGCCAATGGCACTGCTGCCATGGGATCCTGGAACTCTGTTTCCTACTATAAAAATTTTAGAATAATAGCAACTTTCTATTGGAAGTTCATTTTAAGCCTATAATTAGACAGTAAGAAAGTTAATTAGGCTAATGATTCAAAACACCAAGGCACTCTTGGCATCAGAAACAATACAGGAACAGTAGCACCTAAAACAATAGAATGAATGAATTTACTTTTCTGTTGCCTAGATATTATTGTCTCTTGATCTGCTGTTTTCATTAACAACTCAATTTACATATTTTAAATAAATAGTCAACATTGAAATTATATTGTGCTCTTCTGAGAACTATTACATGAATTGCATGCTCACTTGTTTGGTCATCTTATGATAAAATCTCATTTTTTCATCTTCTGAAGAGTTGGAATCTACAAAAACCATTTTCTAGTTTTTATTATTTTATTCCTGTGGAGTAAAGAGAATAAAAATTGATGTTAAATAATGCCCTAAGTAAATAAAATCCAAGGTCTCAAGTTATATATATATCTTATTCTTTTCTGAGATTTACATTTGTCTTTGCTTATAGTTTTAGACATGAATCTGCAAGAATGGAGGAAATTCCATTGTCCCAAATGAGCCTCACTTCAGGAAAATGCTAAGGATACCAAAAATATTTCTCAAGCTATGCTTGAAGCAAGAATAATTAGCTAACACATGACAAATAAAAGGCATCTACCTTCTCCACTAAAGAGAACAACGTTCAAACCTCCTAGAGAGAACTTAAAACCCAGGTTAGCTAAAGGGGCTAAGAAGACTTTCACACACTTTAAAGCAGTTTACATTATATACCCAGAGAAATAGCATCTCAAGATTTTTGTCAGTAACTACAGACATAGGACCTTGTCCAATAACTTTAGAATAGAAGTGCCAGAGAGCCAAGAATGAGAAGATATTGTCATAAAATTCACGATAAAAATAGGGATTCTTCAGCTTCCTGAGCACTTTCAAACTTTTAAATATCTAATCAAATAAATGGCTTGAGAATAGTTAAAAAGAGTGGGGGCCTAGGATGGTGTGAAGAGCTCAGTGAAGTCTTTCCACCAAAAACAAGCGTAACACTGGACAAAACTGTAAAAAGAAGGAAAAAAACCCCAACTATTTTAGAGCTCTGGAAATCAATGAAAGGCAGACAATAAATTCAGAAATATTTATTCTTAAAAATGTGTTAAAGCTTTCTTCAAGAATACCGGGCATCTGCAGCCTTTTCTTGCTTAGGTGGCTCCTTTCCCATCCTACCCCCAAGCTCAATCTTGAATGTTAGTTTACCAAGGCAAGGTTGATTACGAAAACCAAAAGCTTGGCAGTCAGAAAGGGAATCCTTGATTTGGAGCAGGGGTCAAAATCCCACAGCTTTTTTAGCTAAAAGCGGCAAACTCTGTAGGAAAAGAATGAGGAAAATGCACAACATCTGCTTTGCTAGTCTCGGATTGCAGATCCAGTTGGAATGAGTGGTTGAACAGCCAGAAATTTAACTGGGAGATTCTGGAAATGAGATAGCCAAACAAGTTCTAGATATGCTCTCCACAAATCCTTAGACAACTGAGAAACTATGTGCACACGCAGGGGAGACCCAAGAGAGCACATAGAAAGTAAAAGACAAGGCAGATGTGATAACTGACCACCTATGAAACCACTCCCCAGTCCAAATACATTTAAGCAGAAGATAGAAACCTTACGGGCTTAAAGTGTTTGAGTAAACCTCTTTTCAAATCCATGGCTACCCTTGAGCTATACAGAAAGAGCAGCAACCCCTAGGAAGCCAGGTTAAAAAAAGTACGACAAAAATCTGAGCAGAACCATCAGAGGCTACACACTACAGAAGGGAAAGATTCTGCAATATAAACCCCAGAAAGTAACAAAATAAATAAATAAAAACAACTCGCAGAAAAATAAATCAAAATCCAAAGTTGCCACAATATATTACCTAAAATTTCCAGTTTTCAACAACAAAAAAATACAAGACACACAAAGAAATGGCAAAGTGTGACCTATAGCCAGGACAAAAAAAAAGCAGTCAACAGAAACTAACTCTGAATGGGTCCAGATGTTGAACTTGGCAAAGATTTCAAAGCAGCTGTTATAAATGTGTTTAAAGAAACAGAGTAAAAAAATTAAAGAAAAATATGATGACAATGATTCAATCAATAGGGAATCTAAAGAGAAAAATACAAGCCATAAAAAGAGTCAAAGAAAAATTTTAAAGTTGAAAATACAATAATTGAAATGAAAAATTCACTAGATGGTCTCAGGAGCAGATTTGAGATGGCAGAGGAAAGAATCAGTAAACTCAAAGACATATCAATAGAAATTATCAAATCTGAAAAGCAGAGAGAAAAAAAAATCAAGGGAAAATGAACAGAGCCTCAGAGACCTGTGGGATACCATTATATGCATAATGCCAGTCCCAGAAGGAGAAGAAACAGAGAAAGTGGCAGAAAAAATGCGTGAAAAGACAATAGCTGAGTATGTCCCATATTTGAAGAAAAACATTAATCTACAGATCCACAAAGTTCAATGAATTCCAGGTAGGATAAACACAAAGAGATCTAGACAATATCATAGCCAAATTGCTGAAAGATAAATATACACAGAAAATCTGGAAAGCCACAAGAGAAAAAAGACTCATACACAGAGGAGAATATCAGTATAATTAAAAGCTGACTTCTCATCAGAAACCATATTAGTCAGAAGACACCGAAATGACATATTTAAAATGCTAAAAGAAAAAAATGTTAATCAAGAATTATATATCCAGCAAAACTATCCTTCGAAAATAAAGTCAAAATAAAGACATTCCCAGATGAACAAGAAATGAGAAAATCAGTTGCTAGGAGACCTGTCCTATGATAAATATTAAAGGAAGTCTGTAGGGCTAAAAAAAAAAAAATGATACCAAATGGTAACTCAAACCAACAGGAAGAAATCAAGTTCTTCTAAATTTATTGAGATTTGTTTTATGGGCTAGCATATGATCTATCCTGGAGAATGTTCTATGTGTGCTGAAAAAGAGTACATATTCTGCTCTTGTTGAGTGGAGAGATAAATATATGTAAGTTAGTTCAAGTTGGTTAATAGTGTTGTTCAAGTTTTCTATATCCTTAGTTGTTCTATCAGATGCAAAGGAAGGAGTATTAAAATCCTCAACTACAACTGCTGAGTTGCCCATTTCCCCTTTTAATTCTGTCATTTTCTGCTTCATGTATTTTGGGCCTGTATTGTTAAGTGCATAAACATTTACAATGTTACATCTTCCTGATGTATTGACACTTCTATCATTATGAATTGTCCCTCTTTAACTCCAATAACATTTTTTGTCTTCAAGTCTATTTCATCTGTTATTAAAATAGCTACTGTGACTAATACTTACTGTTTGCAAGGCATATCTTTTTCCTTTTTATTTTAAATTTACTCAACCTATTTAAATCTATTTGACTCTAAAGTACGTGTCTCTTAAGAGGATATGGTTGGATCTTGCATTTTTATCTTTGTCTTTTGATTGCAAGGTTAAGACCATTCACATTTAATGTAATTATTGATAAGGTTATATTTACATGTACAATTTTTCTATTATTTATTATGTCTCATGTCTTTCTGTTTCTCTCTTCTTTCATTACTATCTTTTGTCTTATACAAGTTGTTTTTTTTTTTGGTGAGGAAGATCGGCCCTGAGCTAACATCTGCCAATCTTCCTCTTTTTGATGAGGAAGACTGGCCCTGGGCTAACATCCACGCCCATCTTCCTCCACTTTATATGGGCTGCCGCCACAGCATGGCTTGCCAAGGGGTGCGTCGGTACGTGCCTGGGATCCGAACCGGTGAACCCCGGGCTGCCACAGCGAAGCGCGCACTTAACCACTTGCACCACCAGGCCAGCCCCTTATATAAGTATTTTTATATACTATTTTTTTTTTTTATGTTTACAAAATATTTTTTTTTTATGTTTACAAAATATATATATTTTTTTATTGATGTTTTAATGGTTTCTAACATTGTGAAATTTTGGGTTGTACATTTTTGTTTGTCCATCACCCCATATATGACTCCCTTCACCCCTTGTGCCCACCCCCCACCCACACTTCCCGGGTAACCACAGTCCAGTTTTCTCTGTCCATGTGTTGGTTTATATTCCACATATGAGTGAGATCATACAGTGTTTGTCTTTCTCTTTCTGGCTTATTTCACTTAACATAATACGCTCCAGGCCCATCCATGTTGTTGCAAATGGGACGATTTTGTCTTTTTTTATGGCTGAGTAGTATTCCATTGTATATATATACCACATTTTCTTAATCCAATCGTCAGTCGAGGGACACTTAGGTTGCTTCCACTTCTTGGCTATGGTGAATAATGCTGCAATGAACATAGGGGTGCATAAGCCTCTTTGGATTGTTGATTTCAGGTGCGTTGGATAGATTCCCAGTAGTGGGATGGCTGGATCATAGGGCATCTCTATTTTTAATTCTTTGAGGAATCTCCATACCGTTTTCCATAGAGGCTGCACCAATTTGCATTCCCACCAGCTGTGTATGAGGGTTCCTGTTTCTCCACATCCTCTCCAACATTTGTTGTTTTTTGTCTTGGTGATTATAGCCATTCTAACGGGCGTGAGGTGGTATCTTAGTGTTGTTTTGATTTGCATTTCCCTGATGATTAGTGATGTTGAGCATCTTTTCATGTGCCTATTGGCCATCTGTATATCTTCCTTGGAGAAGTGTCTGTTCATTTCCTCTGCCCATTTATTGATCCGGTTGTTTGTTTTTTTGTTGTTCAATTGTGTGAGTTCTTTATATATTATGGAGATCAACCCCTTGTCAGATGTATGTTTTGCAAATATTCTCTCCCAGCTGGTTGGTTGTTTGTTCATCTTGATTCTGGTTTCATTTGTCTTATAAAAGCTCTTTAGTCTGATAAAGTCCCACTTGTTTATTTTTTCTTTAGTTTCCCTAGTCTGGGTAGGCATGTCATCCGAAAAGATTCCTTTAAAACCAATGTCAAATAGTGTGTTGCCTATATTTTCTTCTATGAGTTTTATAGTTTCAGGTCTCACCTTCAGGTCTTTGATCCATTTTGAGTTAATTTTTGTGAATGGCGATAGCACATGGTCCACTTTCATTCTTTTGCATGTGGCTGTCCAGTTTTCCCAACACCATTTATTGAAGAGACTTTCCTTTCTCCATTGCATGTTCTTAGCACCTTTGTCGAAAATTAGCTGTCTGTATATGT
This sequence comes from Diceros bicornis minor, assembly GCF_020826845.1. Lineage (NCBI taxonomy): Eukaryota > Metazoa > Chordata > Mammalia > Perissodactyla > Rhinocerotidae > Diceros > Diceros bicornis. Next base: position 82,072,526 of record NC_080744.1, read on the forward strand.
ATGGTTTTATTTCTGGGCTTTCAATTCTGTTCCATTGATCTGTGTGTCTGTTTTTGTACCAGTACCATGCTGTTTTGATTACTATTGCTTTGTAGTATGTTTTGAAGTCAGGAATTGTGATGCCTCCTGCTTTGTTCTTTTTCTTTAGGATTTCTTTAGCTATTCGGGGTCTTTTGTTGCCCCATATAAATTTTAGTATTCTTTTTTCTATTTCTGTGAAGAATGTCATTGGGATTCTGATTGGGATTGCATTGAATCTGTAGATTGCTTTAGGTAATATAGACATTTTAACTATGTTTATTCTTCCAATCCACGTGCATGGGATATCTTTCCATTTCTTTATGTCATCGTGGATTTCCCTCAATAATGTCTTGTAGTTCTCATTGTATAGGTCCTTCACCTCCTTGGTAAGATTTATTCCTAGGTATTTTATTCTTTTTGATGCAATTGTAAATGGTATTATCTTTTTGAGCTCTCTTTCTGTTAGTTCATTATTAGCATATAGAAATGCAACTGATTTTTGTAGATTGATTTTGTACCCTGCAACTTTGCTGTAGTTGTTGATTGTTTCTAACAGTTTTCCAACAGATTCTTTAGGGTTTTCTATATATACAATCATGTCATCTGCAAATAGTGAGAGTTTCACTTCTTCGTTACCTATTTGGATTCCTTTTATTCCTTTTTCTTGCCTAATTGCTCTGGCCAAAACCTCCAGTACTATGTTAAACAGGAGTGGTGAGAGTGGGCAGCCCTGCCTCGTTCCTGTTCTCAGAGGAATGGCTTTCAGTCTTTCCCCGTTGAGTATGATGTTAGCTGTGGGTTTGTCATATATGGCCTTTATTATGTTGAGGTACTTTCCTTCTATTCCCATTTTATTGAGAGTTTTTATCATAAATGGATGTTGTATCTTGTCAAATGCCTTCTCTGCGTCTATTGAGACGATCATGTGGTTTTTATTCTTTGTTTTGTTGATGTGATGTATCACATTGATTGATTTGCGGATGTTGAACCATCCCTGCGTCTCTGGTATAAATCCCACTTGATCATGGTGTATGATCTTTTTAATATATTGTTGTATTCGGTTTGCCAATATTTTGTTGAGGATTTTTGCATCAATGTTCATCAGCGATATTGGCCTGTAATTTTCTTTCTTTGTATTGTCTTTGTCTGGTTTTGGTATCAGGGTGATGTTGGCCTCATAGAATGATTCAGGAAGTGTTCCATCTTCCTCTATTTTTTGGAATAGTTTGAGGAGGATGGGTATTAAATCTTCTTTGAATGTTTGGTAAAATTCACTGGAGAAGCCATCTGGTCCTGGACTTTTATTTTTTGGGAGGTTTTTGATTACTATTTCAATCTCTTTACTTGTGATTGGTCTATTCAGATTCTCCATTTCTTCTTGGTTCAATTTTGGGAGGTTGTATAAGTCTAAGAATTTATCCATTTCTTCTAGATTGTCCAATTTGTTGGCATATAATTTCTCATAGTATTCTCTTATAATCCTCTGTATTTCCATGGTATCCGTTGTAATTTCTCCTCTTTCATTTCTAATTTTATTTACTTGAGCCTTTTCTCTTTTTTTCTTAGTTAGCCTGGCTAAGGGTTTGTCTATTTTGTTTATCTTCTCGAAGAACCAACTCTTTGTTTCATTAATCCTTTCTACTGTTTTTTTGGTCTGAATATCATTTATTTCTGCTCTGATTTTTATTATTTCTCTCCTTCTGCTGGCTTTGGGTTTTGTTTGTTCTTCTTTTTCTAGTTCTGTTAGGTGTAATTTAAGGTTGCCTATTAGGGCTTTTTCTTATTTGTTAAGGTGGGCTTGTATCGCTATGAGTTTCCCTCTCAGGACCGCTTTTGCTGCATCCCATATGGTTTGATATGGCATGTTATCATTTTCGTTTGTTTCCAGATAGTTTTTGATTTCTCCTTTAATTTCATCAATGATCCATTGGTTGTTCAGTAGCATGTTGTTTAATCTCCACATTTTTGTCACTTTCCCAGTTTTTTTTTCCTGGTTCATTTCCAGTTTCATAGCCTTATGGTCTGAAAAGATGCTTGTTATGATTTCAATCTTCTTAAATTTATTGAGGCTTGCTTTGTTTCCCAACATATGGTCTATCCTAGAGAATGTTCCATGCGCGCTTGAGAAGAATGTGTAGTCAGCTGTTTTTGGGTGGAGTGCTCTGTATATGTCTACTAGGTCCATCTCGTCCAGTTTTTCATTTAAGTCTAATATTTCTTTATTAACTTTTTGTCTGGATGATCTATCCATTGCTGTAAGTGGGGTGTTAAGATCCCCTACTATTATTGTGTTGTTGTTGATTTCTCCTTTTAGGTTTGTTAATAGTTGTTTTATGTACATTGGTGCTCCTATGTTGGGTGCATATATATTTATAAGTGATATGTCTTCTTGATGGAGTGTCCCTTTTATCATTATATATTTCCCTTCTTTGTCTTTCTTAACCTGTTTTATCTTGAAGTCTACTTTGTCTGATATGAGTATGGCAACACCTGCTTTCTTTTGTTTGCCATTAGCTTGGAGTATTGTCTTCCATCCTTTCACTCTGAGCCTGTGCTTGTCTTTAGTGCTAAGATGTGTTTCCTGAAGGCAGCATATTGTTGGGTCTTGCTTTTTAATCCATCCTGCCACTCTGTATCTTTTGATTGGAGAGTTCAATCCATTTACATTTAGGGTAATTATTGAAATATGAGGGCTGAATTTTGCTGTTTTGTCACTTATTTTCTGGTTCTTTTGCATTTCCTTTGTTTCTTGTCCCATTTGTTTTGGACTGCCAATTCAGTTTGGTTGTTCTGTCTTATGATTCTTCTAGTTTTCTCTTTGTTTATCATATGTGGTTTTAATTTGATTATTTGTTTAGTGGTTACCTTGAGGTTTGGGCAAAAAATCTTCTGTATGAGATAGTCCATTATCTGATAGCCTCCTATTTCCTTATACTAAGTCAATTCAGTCACTTTCCTCTTCCCCTTCTAAGTTGCTCTTGTTATACCTTATTCTATCTTGTGTTGTGGCTGTGTGTTTACAGTGATGAGGTTAAATTTATTTTTGGTGAATTTCTTCCTTTGATCTTTGAGTTTAGTATTTAAGTGGTTGCTAACCTATTCCGGTAAAGATCTACTATTTCTCTGATTTTGTCTACCTACTTTTCTCCTTACTCCAAGCTTTGTGTTCCCTTTCTCTTCTTGTTTTCAGGTCTGAGGGCCTTCTTGAGTATTTCTTGTAGTGGGGGTCTCATGGCCATGAACTCCCTTAGCTTTTGTTTATCTGGGAGAGTTACTATTTCTCCATCATATTTGAAGGATATTTTTGCTGGATAGAGTATTCTTGGCTGAAAGTTTTTGTCTTTTAGTATTTTGAATATATCATTCCAGTCTCTTCTAGCCTGAAAAGTTTCTGTTGAGAAATCCGCTGAGAGCCTGATGGGAGTTCCTTTGTACGTTATTTTTTGTTTTTGTCTAGCTGCCCTTAATATTGTTTCTTTGTCGTTGACCCTGGCTAGCCTTACCACTAGGTGTCGTGGTGAAGGCCTTTGTCTGTTAATATATATAGGAGTCCTGTTGGCTTCGCTTACTGGTATTTCCTGCTCCTTCCCCAGATTTGGGAAATTTTCAGCTATTATTTCCTTGAATAGGCTCTCTGTTCCTCTTTCCCTCTCCTCTCCCTCAGGAATACCTATAATTCTTATGTTACATTTTCTAATAGAGTCCGATATTTCTCGGAGTCTTTCTTCATTTCTTTTTAGTCTTAGTTCTCTCTCTTCTTCCATCTGGAGTATATCTGTATTCCTATCCTCTAAAGTACTAATTCTTTCCTCCATATTGTCAGCTCTGTTCTTTAAAGATTCCAGATTCTCCTTTATCTCCTCCATTGTGTTCTTCATCTCCATCAGCACTGATAGGTTTTTCTTTATGATTTCAATCTCTTTTGTGAAGAAACTCCTAATCTCATTTAATTGTTTGTATGTGTTGTCTCGTATTTCGTTGAGTGTTTTTATGATAGCTATTTTGAAATCTCTGTCATTTAGTTTATGGATTTCTGTGTCTTCGGGGTTGATTTCTGGGTGCTTGTCATTTTGTTTCTGGTCTGGTGATTTCATATATTTTTGCATTGTGGTTCCTGTGTTGGTTTTGATTTTCCTCATCCTGGAAGTCTCTGGTTGCAATTTCCACCTGCCGCCACTGTGTGGTGGTAAAGGGCTGTGTAGTCTAAGCCCCCTGCGCTCTGCCCCAGTTTTTCTGCTGCGATCCGCAGTTTTGTTTTGTTTTGTTTTGTTTTTTTTGCCCACTGCGATCCACGGGTCCAGTCCAGCTTGTTCAGGTCTGCCTCGGATCGCTAGATCTGGTCGAGCTGCAGACTCCGGGTTGCGGGGAGGGGGGAGCTCTCTCTTTTGCCCTCTGGGTCCCTGACGTGGGAGGCTTCTCGTTTGCCCCTCTTTATCCGCTCTCTGGGGTGCTCAGATGTTGATGGTAGCCCTGTGGCTCCTCTGAGCCCTCTGTGCGGGAGTTTCCCACTGGCTGAGAGAGCCCGAAGAGCTACAGTTTCCCGCCGAGGGCCGCCCCTCCCCCCTCTCTGGGAGCCACGCGGACCGGATCGCTGATCTGATGGGGAGGGAGCGGAGCTCTCCTTACCTCTCCCCACTTCCTCCGGGGGCCCAGCACCTTCCGCTCTCAGATGTGCGGCAGTGTGGATCCCTCTGCTCTAGCTTTTCACTGTCTGGGATTCCGTTGTTGGTCTGTGGCTGTTGCTTTTATTGTATCTTGTGGGGGAAGAATTCACGGGAAAGCTCACTCCGCCATGATGCTGACGTCACTCCTACCTTTTACATACTATTTTAATTTCCTTTGGTTGTATTAATTTTTTGGCTGTATTTCTTGAGTTATTTTCTTAGTGGTTGTTCTAGGGATCACACTACACATCATTAATTAATAATATATTTCAGGTTAATAATGGCTTAATTCTGGGAAAATATAGCAACTTTGCTCCAATATAGCTCCATTTCCACCTTTCTCACTGTTTTAACTATTGCTTTAAGTAATTTTTATGCTTTTTAAAATAAATTAAGAAATATACATCAAGCTTTTTATATTTCCCATACATTTACCATGTCCATTAAACCATATACTAAGGCCAAGATTGGAAAATTCTTTTGGTAAAGGGTCAGATAGTAAATATTTTAGGCTTTGTAGGTCATATAGAGTCTCTGTTGCATGTTCTTGTTGTTTTCCTTTTAAAAAACCCTTTAAAATGTAAAAAATCATTCTTAGCTTGCAGGTCATTAAAAAAAAAAAGTCATAGGCCAGATTTGACCTGTGGGCCATAGTTTGCAAACCCCTGTGTTAGACTATAAAACAAGTCTTATTAAATTAAAAAAAAAAAAACCGAAAACATACAAGTATATTCTCCAACCACAACAGAATTACATTGGAAATCAACAACAGAGAGAAATTTGAGAAATCTCCAAATATTTGGAAATTAAACAACACACTTCTAAACAACTCATGGGTCAAAGAAGAAATCATGAAGAAAATTAGAAAATATCTTGAATTGAATGAAAACAAAAACACAACATATCAAAATTCATCAGAAGCAGCTAAAGTAGGATAGAGAATAGGGAATTTTATACTTTTAAAGCTTGCACTAGCCAGAAAGATTTAAAAATATGTAATATAAGCTTCCCCCTCAAGAAGCTACAATAAGAAAAGTCAATCAAATCCAAAGTAAGTAGAAGGAAGGAAATAATAAAGATCAGAGCAACAATTCATAAAATATAAAACAGAAAAATAACAGAGAAAGCCAATGAAACCAAAAGTTGGGTCTTTTAAAAGATCAACAAAATTGCAAACATTTAGCTTAGACTAACCAAAGAAAGTGGAGAGCAAGAGAGAGAGCAAGTAATTACTAATTACCAAAATTAGTAATAATTCTATAGAAATTAAATGAATTGTAAGAGAATATTAATGAATGACTTTAGGCCAAAAATCAGACAATGTGGATGAAATGGACAAATTTCTAAAAAATTATCAAAGAGATTAAAGAAAAAATAGAAAATCTTAATAGAACTATAACACGTAAAGAAATTGAATTAGTAATTAAAATCTTTACACAACAAAAAAACCAGGCACATATTGCTTCATAGGTAAATTTCATCAAACATTTTTGAATAAATAGTACCAATCCTAAAGAAAACTGAGAAGCTGATTCTCATATTTATATGGAAATGAAAGGACCCAAAATAGGCAAAACAATTTTGAAAAGAAAAAAGTTGGAGGATTGATACTACTTGATTTCAAGACTTATTATAGAGTGACAGTAATCAAGACAGTGTGATAGTGACAGAAGGCCAGACCAATGGGTCAATGGAACAGAATATACAGTCGAGAAATAAACCCTTACAATTATCGTCAATTGATTTTTCACACAAGTACCAAGGGATTGAGGAAAAGATAGTCTTTTCAATAAATGGTGCTGGAACAGTTGGGTATCATATGCAAAAACAAATGAACTTAGGCTATAACCTCACATCACACATAAAAGTTAACTGACAACTGACCAGACGACTAAACATAAGAGAAAAAACTATGAAACATCTATAAGAGAATTGAGAGTTTTTGTGACCCTGGGTTAGGCACAGATTTCTTAGTCATGACAAGAAAAAAAACGCTTTAAAAAATTTACAAACTGGGCTTCGTAAAAAATTAAAAACTTTTGCTCTTCAAAAGACACTGTTAAGAAAAGGAAAAGGGAAGAGACATAATGGGAGAAAATATTTGCAAATCATAAATTTTATAAAGGACTTGTATCCAAAATATATTAGGAACTTTTATATCTCAATAAGAAGATGAACAACACAATTAATAAATAGGCATTTCACCAAAGAATACATATAAATGGAAAATTATGATATGAAAAGATGCTCATCAGTGATTAGAAAAATCCAACTTAAAACCACAATGAGACATCACTACATATCCCACTAAAAAGACTACAATCAAAAAGACTGACAAGGGGGGCCTGGCCTGGTGGAGTAGTGGTTAAGTTCGAGTGCCCTGCTTCAGCGACCCAGGGCTCACAGGTTCGGAACCCCGGGCACGGACCTATGCACCGCTTATCAAGTCATGCTGAGGCGGCGTCCCACATAGAAGAACTAGAAGGACCTACAACTAGGATATGTAACTATATACTGGGGGCTTTAGGGAGAAGGAAAAAAAGAGGAAGATGGGCAACAGATGTTAGCTCAGGACCAGTCTTCCTCAAAAATAAACAAGGCCACTGATTAAGTCACCTGTGAGGTACATATCAAAAATGATAATTCGTTGCTGTTTTCTTAAAAAAAAAAAAGTCTGACAATACCAAGTGTTAGTGAGGATGTGGCAAAAACAGAACCCTTACACATTGCTGGTGGGAATGTAAGATGGTACAGCCACTTTGGAAAAAAGTTGGACAGTTTCTTTAAAAAGGTAAACATACACTTATGATACACTCAGAAAAAAAAGTGGTATTTATTGAAGAAAAATGAAGACATATGTCCACACAAAGACTTGTACAAAAACACCCGACAGCACTATTCATAACTGCCAAAAATTGGAAATAATCCAAATGTCCAACATCTGGCAAATGGATAAAGAAAATGTGGTATATCCATACAATGAAATATAAATCAGCTCTACAAAGCCATGAACTACTAAGGCATGCAACTACATGAATTAACCTCAAAAACACTACCCTAAGTGAAAGTACCCAAACATAAAATACTATATATCGTATGATTCCACTTATGTGAAATCTTTATAAAAATCAAAACTAGAGAGACAGAAAGATCAGAAGCTATCTGTGTCCTAGAGTGGGAGTGGAGATTGACTACAATCAGGCACAAAGGTACTTTTTGTGATGATGGAAGTGTTCTAAAAATGGATCATGGTGATGATGGTACAACTGCATAAATTTACTAATCATTTAGAATTTAGAATTGCCATTTGAAACACATTGAATCTTTATACCATGAATTTTATGGTATGTAGTAAATTATACCTCAATAAACCTGTTAAGAAATGTTTACAAAAAGGAATGTGGTGTTAATTTGGAGCCAGCATAGATTGAGCTAACTTCATTTGCTTTTACAAGGTTACTATATTAGAAGGCCATAATCACAGTACATCAAGATTCCAACATGAAAACTACTGATGTAAAGGTAAAGCATTATAGGTTTCTTCTGCATAACTATCCTGTTAGACATTTTTATCAGTTACTTTCATAAAGACACAGAGGACTTGCCTTTCAAATGTGTAATTTAAAAGTGGGAGGGATAGCTATATCGACAGCTGATAGAATCATGACTGAAAATGATTTTACAGCCATTTATTGGCAAAAAATTTAACGTTTCACAATGACAAGTATTGGAAAAAATGTTACTAGCAAAAACAGTAACTCATCCTAGGTAGTAGATAAATTGCTGCAACCACTATGGAGAGCCATATGTATTCTCTGCAACCAGCAATTTTACTCTGATGAATGTACCCTAGGTCAGAGCCCCTCAAGTGATTCCAGGAGGATCACTTCTGACCTGTATCCAGGGCTCCGAATTTCCTCCAGTTTACCTCAGTATGCTGGAAAAACATCGTTTTCAGGGTGTAACATGACATAAAAAGGATTGGGAAGCACTGCCTTAGAAAAGTTCTCACACAGAGGCACCAAGAAACATGTACAAACAACATTATATCCACCACTCCCACATAAAAAGCATATTATCGACATCATCACCTCAATAGCAGACAGCACACTTAGCACCCAGATCTTGGTTTCTAAACACCACTCTCTAATAAAAAGAACCAGAGTTGAGGCACAGAAAATACAAAATGAGCCTGGAACATCTTACGACAGCAGAAAATACAAAAGTGCTTGAAAAAGAATGGGGACATGACAAAAGACAAAAGAGCCAACCAGGAGTTTCCAATGGCCGAAGTTGGAACAATTTGAACAAAAAAATAATAATGGCATTAGACTATAACCCACAGAAATAAATGTAGAAGGAATGAGGGAAATACAAATGTCACTTTAGGCAAACACCATAGTAATCACTGCTGCAGGCAAGATCCACCAATGGATGCTGAAATCAGAAAGTGAAAGTCTGAGGAGAAACAGCACAATGACACAGTTTCAAAGTATCTCCAAAGAGACTTTTCAATCCTGACCTTTATGAAAATCACCTCTTTACTTGCCTTTTCCTGTTTACAACCCAAGTAAGCATCCTTGAAGAGTATAATTTAGTTTTGCTTATTTTAGAACTTTATATAATTGGAATTATATAATATGCATTGCATTCCTTTGTGACTGGCTTCTGTTGCTCAACATTTTATTTGTGTGATTCAAACATACTGCAGAATATAGCTACCTGCTCCTTTTCACTGCTGTATAATATTCCATTATATTAACTACTTTCATCCATTCTATTATTAAAGGACACCTGGGTTGTTTCTAGTTTGGGGCAATTATGAATATTATGAACTTAATGAACATTATTAAACATGTCTTTTGGTTTATATTATGAGCATAAATCTAGGAGTAGAACTGCTTGGTCAGAGTATGCACATCATCATTACAGGGTATGAGAGCCCTGTTGCTCCACATGCCCATAATTGCCTGGTTTTGTCAGTCTTTTTGAGTCATTCTAGTTGCTACTTAGTGGAACCTCATTGTGGTTTTAATTTGCATGTCTCTGATGGCTAATGAAGCTCAGTATATTAACATACATTTATTGGGCATTTGGATTTCCTCTTTAAGAAAGTACCTGTTCAAGTCTCCTGCCAAGTTTTTAAGCTGGGTTGTTGGTCTTTTTCATATTGATTTGTAAGAGTTCATTATGGATATAAGCCCTCTGTCAATTATATGTATTGCAAGTATCTTCTCCCATTGTGAGACTTACCTTTTCATTATTTGATCTATGTCAGGGAGCAGCAAACTATGGCCTACATGCTGACTCTGGCCCACCATCTATTTTTGTATGTAAAGTTTCACTTATTATTTATTATACATCATTAACATATTGTCCTTGACTACTTTCTTGCTACAACGTCAGAGATGAATAGTTGGGACAAAGACAGCATTGCTGCAATAATTGGCCCTTTATAGAAAAGGTTTGCCAATCCCTGGTCTAGGTAATGAAAATGCTTTCTAAACTGTCATGTCAATTTTTATCACTCTTTCCCTTTATACCTATGCATTTTGTGTCCTGTTGAAGAAGTCTTTCCCTACCCTGAGGTCATGAAGAAATTCACCTGCATTATCTAGGGGAATTACTATTTATATTATTGTACTGATTTCTAGTTTAATCACACTGTGGTAATAGAACAGTATAATTTCACGTCTTATTTGATTTTTGTAAATGTGTATTCTTCAGTTGTAGAGTATGCTATTCTATACATTCCACTAGGTTAACTTTAACATTGTAAAACAGGTTACAGAAATAATTTGAGACCTAGGATAATGTTATCTTCTGCCTGAGAAAATTTCTATTTGCTTCTGTCAGGCACTTGGGGACATAAGCAATCTGAAATGCAATGTCAGAAATTTTCACATTTTTGGCTGCCCAGACAACTGGGAGCTAGGCTGCAATCCATGCAAAGCCTGCTATATTTCATAGTCACCTTACGAAGTATTTCACCTGCAAAAATACTTCAGTATATATTCTAACAGATAAGGACTTTAAAAAAAAAAAAAACCCACAATACCATTATTGTACCTAATAAAATCAAGAATTTCTTAATATTGTCTAATACCCTATCCATGTTCAATTTTCCCTGATATTCACAAAAACTGTATTCTTACAATAGGTTTATTTGAATCAAAATCTAAACAAGGTCCAAAAACTGCATTTGGCTGATATGACTCTTAAGTCTCTTTTAATTCATAACAGTTTCCTCTCCATTTTTGTTTCCAGGTTTTCGTTTGTTTAAAAAAATGGATATTTGTTGTAGAATTTCCAACATTCTAAATTTAATTTATTGTGTCTTCGTGGTGTCATTTAAAATATTTACTTATCCCGTGTATTTATTCCCTGTAAACTGGTAGTTAGAAAAGCTTAAATAGATTCAGGTTCAGTTTTCTTTGGTAAGATTATATCTTATGGGCAGGGCCATACACTTCCAACTGCATCACACTGGAAGGATCTAATGTCTGCTTGACCCACTTTTAGTGATGCTAAGATTAGTGGGTTCAGGTGTCATCAGCCTGATCCATCCAATACAGAGTTCCCTATCAACTTTTTACCTAATTGTTCAAGAAGCTATTAATGATCTTTGCTGCAATCTATTATTTAATTAGATATTACAAAATGTTGATTTTTTTATAATTCCATCATTCCTACTATATTTATTAGCTATAATTACCCCATAGAGAAAAACTCTCCTTCATCCAACTATTTAGTTACCCCTGAAATGCAACTGGTTTAGAAAAGGCAGAATAATGTTTTGATTCCTTCCCTTTAAATTTTTTCAAAGAACAAGTTGGTATTCTATCCACCTCCAGAATTTACAAATAAGTTTTTTTAAGAGTATCATTATGAATTCATAGAAGTTTGTATATCTGATGTGTTCCAATCCATTTCAATCATTATTTTTTTTGATGGCCAAACTGTCCACCTTTGACTCCTGTATTATTTTCACATGACCTTAGTAGTCTTTGATTGGTTCCCTGTTTTCCGGTACAAGAGTCCCAGATGCATCTTCTACCTGCTGTGCCTCAACCAAGCAACTCAGATTTGTTCTAGTGTGATATGGTTTGTAAAGACTGCAATCTCTTTGGCCTTGGGGATTTCTTCACCACCTTGTTAGCTCACCAGTGCCTTCAAAACAGATTTTTCCCCTCCTGTTTTTCTAGCTGTCCTTAAGGGAGGGCTGGTCTGAATTATCCAGTCTGCCAATTCTGTAAGCTGAAGTCCTAAAATAAGTAAAGCAGAAAGCACAAGGAAACAGACTAACAGAAGAATTTGTGGGAGAGAGTACCAAAACGCTTTTTAAAGACAGCTTCCCTCAGTTCTATGTCATAAAAAGGAAGACTAGTTCAGAAGAATCAACTACGCTGCGGTAGAATCTGGAAAAGCTGCCAGACTGGAGATTCAGATCATGGCCACAGTGGTTGTGTTTCTGCACCCAGAGGCTGGTTCCAAAACTAATTTTCTTAAATAAAGAACCTGCAAAACAGCACCCTGACACTGGACTAAGAGCAAAAGTAAAAGTAAATTAGGAAGTGAAATGAAAAGTAACCATTAACAGGCCTAATTAGTGTGGTTAGCAGTGGCAGCAAAATAAGGAGCCAGATAACACCCACCAACACACAGTCTGCATACCAAGATTCTAACAGAGTGGAATGAACAAGTTTTTAACACTCCAAATACTAAGTATATGTATCTAAAGCTGAGGAAGGAAGGGAAGAATCCTACAGAAAAAAAGATAAGGGCACCATCCTTTAATAGAATTCTTTCCCTCGGGCAGCAAAAACAGTCAAGAATTCCTTTGCTAGATGGCTAAGACACTAAGTTCCATTATATGACTTCAACCATTTTTGTCCCAGGCTCATGCATAAGAAACAATGTTAATGGATCTTCAGTAAAATGCAGATCCTTCTGCAGTTGAGCCTCAGATGAGAACATAACCCTGGCCAACCCAACCTTGACTGCAGCCACCATCGTCTCCTGCCTGGGTTATTTCAGTGGATTCCTAACGTATCTCCCAATCTTTGTCCTTGGCTCCTTCTTTACACAGTTGCCTGAGTAATCCTTTTAAGTCTAAGTCAGATCATCTCACTCCTCTGCTCAGAACCCTCCAGGGGCTTTCCATCACAGCAAGAATAAAGTCCCTAATGACCAAGGTCACACACATTAAGTCTTTACTGTTAACAAGTAGTACACTGCACCTTAGCAAGATTCTCAATTGCAGTATCTTTAATTTACCTTAAAACTGAGATGGGTGATGGAAGTCAGAATAGTGGTTACACCTGGAAGAGGGTAATAGCGACTAGAAAGAAGCACAACGGGGCTTCTGGGGCTCTGGTAACATTTTATTTCTTGATTGGGGTGCTAGTTACAAAGGTGTATTTATTTTGTGAAAATTCATAGAGTATATACTTTAATCTTATATACTTTTCTATATGTAACAACTTTTACATTAAAAAAAATGAATGAACTGGATTAGAATCTTTGATCCCTCACTTAACTAGCTGTATAACCTCTAGCAAGATAGTTAATCTATCTAAGCTACAGGTTTCTCATCTTTAAAAAAATAAAAAACAATAATACCTGTCCCATACGATTATTTTGACAATTAACAGAGAAAATAGAGTTAAGCACTGGCATGCCTGGCTTAGTTTAAATACTTAATAAATGTACTAACAACAATAATAACCTCTTGATTATCGGGAGAAGCAAAATTTACCACTTTTTAGAGTAACTGTTATTATTATTTTTATTATTATTAATACTAGCCATAACAATAACATGAATACAATGCATATAAAAGTTAAATTTACTCCGATAGCAAAAATATCTACATACCTGATCATCACTAATATTCAGAATTACATAGTAACCAGTAGATGCCACTTTGAGTCTCTGACTATAGAGGCCTCCCCTCTGCCCATCTCTTAGTAAGCCAAAACCTTGTTAGAACAGTGCCCTCTCTCTCAGGAAAGCAAGGAAAAGGCAAATGGCCAGCCTCCATGGGATACGGATTTTAAGAGCATAGGAATAAACTAGAAGGCAGAAGAATGAGAAAAGGAAGGGAGTAAAAAGGGAGGAATCCTGATGTTAAGACTGGGCATCTGTCCTATTCAGATATTTACAAAAGTTGAGGAATAGATCATTTTAAAAACTGACTATTTTTACAGATTAGTAACCTTCTGACCACTTTTGGTCAAAAAATTTGATGGCATTTATACAATGGGAAAGCTTATTGATTCTAAAATCAATGTAATTTGACTACTTAAGTTTATATTAAATCCATTTTGTTCCATTCTGTGACTAACACTGCTTTAGTATGATTTGGAGCATGCACATTGCATCTTCCTCCATACCCTACCCACATTCTCCCAAGTATTAGAATTAATTGTTCATTCCTGTTTGTCAAAAGTCTTATAAGGGATGAGATGTATACACACACACAATTCTCTCTCTCTCTCAATAAAAATATGCTTCAGAATTACCTGCCTCTGAAGTTTACATACAGTCTAAAGCCAATTAAAAAGAGATCACCAGGGTGGACAGCTGGCCCTCACCTGACAATGAAAGGCAGAGTCAGACAAAAAGAAGAATACATGAAGGTTTGAAGGAGAAAAGAAGTGAGCTAATTCTTAGGCCTCAAGGCTCCTCCAAATTTAGAGGCAATGGACTTTAATACGACCAACAACACGCCAGACAAGAAGCACTAACAAGAAGGAAAAATGTCAGCAGACAGGAAAGCAGCCTGTGCTTAAACATTCAAGAAAGCAACCACTGCAAACCCACCCAGAGGAGAGTGAGCATGCATGATGCAGAACACTAAGGATGCCAGAAGTGCAGGAGAGACAACAGGAACCAAGGCCGCCCAGCCAAGCTGGTGCCAGAGGCAGCATGTAAAACCAGGCTCTTTTTTTTTTCTTTATCTGTCAGAGCTTTCTCTCATTTCCTCACAAAGAAGCACATTATACACAGGTATTATTGACTCTTATATTATGCTATTTTGAAGGGTATTACAAATGCATAAAATAATTGATTTTGATGCATTATTTACTAAAAGAGAAAATGCTTTTTAAAAGTTCACAAAAATATAAAACTAAAAACACAAAGATGAAGGGTAATTTTGGAAAAGGAACCAATAAATCATTTAGTGTATATGCGTCTTTAAACAAAACTGACTTTTATTTAGGTGGTAGCGTGTTAGTTGAGTTCCTTTAAATAGTAGTTAGGGATCTGCGAAGTGCAAAGCTCATGTAACGTAATCTGTGTTTTCCGCAAATCCCCACCAGTCCATTTACTTAAGAAACCCATGCTTCCTGGCTGGGTGCCAGCATACCAAACCTGCCCAGTGGTGCATAGTTTTATTTTGTTACTAAATTAGGAAACCAAAGTGGCAATGAGAAAAGGCTCAGCATCATTAGTCTGCAAGTCTTCTTAAAAGCCAGATCATTACAAGATATTTAATTTTTTTATTGATGTTTTAATAGTTTATAACATTGTGAAATTTTGGGTTGTACATTTTTGTTTGTCCATCACCATATATATGTCTCCCTTCACCCCTTGTGCCCACCCCCTACCCCCACTGCCCCTGGTAACCACAATACAGTTTTCTCTGTCCATGTGTTGGTTTATATTCCACATATGAGTGAGATAGCAGTGTTTGCCTTTCTCTTTCTGGCTTATTTCACTTAACATAATACCCTCCAGGCCCATCCATGTTGTTGCAAATGGGACGATTTTGTCTTTTTTTATGGCTGAGTAGTATTCCATTGTATATATATATACCACATCTTCTTGATCCAATCATCAGTCGAGGGACACTTAGGTTGCTTCCACTTCTTGGCTATAGTGAATAATGCTGTAACGAACATAGGGGTGCACAAGCCTCTTTGGATTGCTGATTTCAGGTTCGTTGGATAGATTCCCAGTAGTGGGATAGCTGGATCATAGGGTATTTCTATTTTTAATTCTTTGAGGAATCTCCATACCATTTCCCATAGAGGCTGCACCAGTTTGCATTCCCACCAGCTGTGTATGAGGGTTTCTGTTTCTCCACATCCTCTCCAACATTTGTTGTTTTTTGTCTTGGTGATTATAGCCATTTTAATCGGCGTGAGGTGATAACTTAGTGCTGTTTTGATTTGCATTTCCCTGATGGTTAGTGATGCTGAACATCTTTTCATGTGCCTATTGGCCATCTGTATAAGATATTTAATTTTTAATTAGAGATACCAAAGTAATTTAGCCTAATAAGGAGCAATACTAAGAAATAATTAAATGAAGACAAAGGGAGAAAAACACTTAACAAAAGTATTCTTCTAAATAGCCTTAATCATGATGTTGAAAATAAATTAACTGCTACCACTCAAGGCTTAATGTCTCAATGACTGGTACTAAAATACTGCCATCTTCTCAGCAGTGAGGAAGAAATGGGAAGTTATTCATCACAAATTTTACAAAGATTTACTAACGTACTTTAGGTAGAGCACTGTTTAGAGAAACTAAGTGGAGTATTCAAAGAGCCTTGAGTGGAGAATCACAAAGGATTTCAAGAGAACACAGTCACTGTGTTTATTTTCAAAGTAATTTAAAAATGACAAAAATATGACATATAGAAGGAAAAATACATAATTTTGCACTTTCCAAATTTTACTTGCCCCTAATTAACATATGAAAGGGGTTTAAAAAGACAGTAGTTAATCAACATTCCTTAAAGTATTTTAAACATATCCCAATACTTTATCAAAAGCTAAAGCTTGAATCCTAAAAGTGTTGGGAGAATTTTACTTCTAGCAATATCTGAGTATTTTTCTTATAAACATTTTGTTAAATATTCATAAATTTCAAAGTAGTATTTATTTTACTTTAGTTCTATGAAAGAATTAAAAAATTAAATGAATACTTTATTTGCTATAAAATCTATATTTTTATATGGATGAAATGTATTTAAATAACAGAATTTAAAAATTACAGAAAAATTAAATAACAAAGTTTGTGTTATTAATAGGCCCTGAAAGGTTTATCAAACATGACTAAAAAAAAAAAAAAAGACGTTCACAATATTTACTTCCCAACCTTTAGCAATACAGAAATTCATTCATATTTATAAAGAAGCCACAGAGAGAATTCATCCAGTAACCATCCTAATTGTTTGGTATTCTTTCATCTAATCACGTTATATATATTTACATGATCTCTATAGGACATCGAAATGCATCTGGATGATCTGGAGTGAGCCAAAACCCAGAGCCTCTATCTTCTTTTGCTCAACTCCCACTACCAACATCTTGCCCTCAGTGAAGAGCAGAAGCACGTCCACAGGGGTGGGACAAGCAGTAACAGCTTCCTTCCATTTCAAACCGGTCCATCCTTCAACTATCCATCCTACTGGAGTCACAATGCAGCCCATGTCATCTGGCCCACTTGTCTGGCCCTTCACTGTCCCCATATTATTGATAAGAGGCACACTGCTGTGAAAGGCACAATAAAATTAGAGAAGCAAGGTTAAAGTTGTAAGTTACACGAATAAAAATAAAAGCAAGAAACAGACTGAGTGATTAGAAATTATACTGAATACTGTAATCATCCCCATAGATCACTTTGATTAAAGGTCCTCTAGACCCTCATCTTTATCTTCTTATTGCTACCCATATATACACAAAGAAACATGTATACAGACGAAATGCCCAAAAAGGAGGAAAAATGAACTTTCTTTGGTTGTAAAAAATCAGTGAAATTTGATTTCTTCAAAAGAAATTTGAACAAGAAGAACAAAGTTGGAGGACTTACAACAGCTTCATTTCAAAACTCCCTATAAAGCTACAGTAATCAAACCAACATGGTATTGCCATAGGATAGACAGAAAGACGAATGAAACAGAACATTAGAAATAAACCCATATGTTTATGGTCAACTGATTTTTGACAAAGGTACCAAGGTAATTCAACAAAGAAAGAATAGTCTTTTCAACAAATTGTGCTGGAACAACTGAACATCCCATATGTAAAAATATCTCAACGCTTACTTCACATCAGACACAATAATTGACTTGAAATGGAACACAGACATAAATGTAATTGACAATTTTATCTAAAACCTGTATAAGAAAACATAGGAGAAAAATCTTTATGACCCCAGGTTTGGTAAACAGTTCTTAAATACAACATCAACAGCACAACCCATAAAATAAAAACTGATAATTGGGCTTTTTCATCAAAATTTAAAACTTTTGCTCTTCACAAAAGATCGTTAAGAAAATGAAAAGACAAGCCACAGACTAGGAGAAAATATTTATAAATAATATATCTGATAAAGGACTTGCATCCAGACAATAGCAGGGGTCAGCAAACTTGCTGTAAAGGGTCATTTAGTAAATATTTTAGGCTTTGTGAACCATAGAGTCACTGTCACAACTACTCAACTCTGCCACTGCAGCACAAAAACAGCCTTACACAACATGTAAATGAATAGGTATGGCTGTCTTCCAATAAATCTTTATTTACAAAATCAGGTAGAAGGTCAGATTTGACACACAGGTCAGAGTTTGCTGACCCTGGTCTCTAGCACATCCTTCTAGGTTATCTGATTTTCGTTCTATGAGAGCTATTTTACAACTCTGTAAGTTGTAGATTACTGATAGCAATGTAAAATAATCCTTGTTTATAAACACAAAAATAAATTATGGCCAGCGGAGGGACAACCCTCTGCCCCTGTAGAGAAAACTAGCTGTGCCTCCACTGGAATGTTCATTTCAATATTCTTGATCTATAAATGTGTCTGTTCTTTGGATCCTCCTTTGAACTGGTTATAACACCTTACCAGGTGCCTCACTAAGAGGTTAAATAAAAGCTTTAACATATTTTAAACTTTTTATATCTATATGGCAATCATGATCTTACCTTTTTTTGTGAAAATCGTCCTTTAACACCAGAATATACAAAGAACTCTTACAAATAATAATAACATAAACAATGCAATTTAAATTAGGGCAAAAGATTTTTATATAGATACTTCACTGAAGAAATGGCAAATAAGCACATGAAAAAAATGCTGTCTTACTCCATTCAGACTACTATAACAAAAATACTATAAACTCGGTGGCTTTAAATCAACAGAAATTTTATTTTTCACTGTTTTGGAGGCTGGGGAGTCCAAGATCAAGGTGCTGGCAGATCTGGTGTCAAGCGAGGACCTGTTTTCTCATTGACAGCCGTCTTCTCACTGTAACCTCACGTGGTGGAAGGGGTGAGGGAGCTTTCTTGGGCCTTCTTTATAAGGGCACAATCTCATTTATGAGGGCTCTACCCTTATGACTTAATTACCTCCCAAATGCACCATTTCCTAACACCATCACCTTAGGGGTTAGGATTTTAACATATGAATTTTGTGAGGCCACAAACAGATGCCTAATCTTTATTTTATTAGGGAAATGCAAAATATAACCACAATAAGCTGACACTACATAACCACTAGAATAGCCACAATAAATCACTGAAAATACCAAATGTTGCCGAGGATACAGAGGAACTGGAACTCTCATACACTGCTAGCAGGAATGTAAATGGTACAGCCACTTTGGAAAACAGTTTAACAGTTTCTTTCCAAGTTAAAAATATAGTTACCATACAATCCAGCAATTCTACTCATAGGTATTTACCCAAGGAAAACATACGCCCACAAAAAGCTTGCACACAAATGTTCACAGCAACATTATTCATAACAGCTCAAACTGGAAACAATCTAAATGGTTAATCAACACATGAATAAACAAAATATGGCATATCCATACAACAAAATATTACTCAGCAATAAAAAGAAACAAACTATTAAAACATGAAACAACATACATACAAAAACATTATGCTAAGTAAAATAAGCTAGACAGAAAAGGCTACATATTACACAATTCTATTGGTATGGAATTTCTAGAAAAGACAAAAGTATAGAAATAGAAACAAGATGAGTAGTTGGCTGGGGCTGAGAACAGGAGCTGGCAACAAACAGGCATTAAGGAACTTTCTGGGATGATGGACATATTCTAAAACGAGATCCTGAACTGTATATCTAATAAAATTCATCAAACTGTACATGTAAAATGGTAAATTTTATGCTATGTAAATTGTACCTCAATAAAGCTGTTTAAAGAAATCAATGGGGGGTAGTTTAAATAAATTATTAACTCATGCTAGGAACAAAGTTACTAACCACTATCATAAAATTTAACAAGGTATTATTTAGAAGACTTTAAAAAGTGATGTGGAGGAAAATAAGTTATGTATATATCACACCTTGCAAATCAGTTATAGACAATATCCTGGAGATAAGGAAATCAAAGTCATATTCCTTTGTTTACTATTTATATATCATAACATTACATATGTTTCTGATTTTGGAGTCAGAAATTTAAACTATAAACAGGAAATAAACATAATATGTAAACCCTCATACCTAGTTTGTCATGTCTTTTAGCAACAGAAGCAAATTTTTAAGGCTGTCATTCTATACCCTTCATAAAATTAAACCTGTTAGAGTTAGTATAAATTTAAGGATGTTGGATTTTAGTGGTAGAAGGAATATCAGAGCCCATGAAGTTAAAACCTAGAACCCATCAAGTTAAAACTTATCTATCACACTGGATAAGAAAATGGAGACAGTGAGACCAAGTAACATTAATTTTATAGGCTTTTGCTTTATTGAAAGTTCATAGTTATTAAAGCTCCATGGAATTCTAGGTGTGGGAAATCTGAATAGCTTTATCTATAAAGTTCAAAAGCAATATCACAGGATATCATAGGCAAACCAAGAACATTCAAATAAAATATATAGGGTGATTGGCTCTTCAGAAAAAAATTCTTTAAGAAGCACAGAAGAGGCAAAACTATTACTAATTGTTGATTTATGGAGCTGATGTGATCAATTAAGAATCTCAAAAGACAAAAAGATTAAAACTTTCATTTTTCCCTTTTATTTAAAATTAACAGTATTCTATAGTCTATATTTAATATATCACTCACTAATACAATATAAATATTTGGCTCTTAGATTGCTAAATAATTTAGGGATTTGATATGTGTAAAATATATACTCAATTACGCCACTAGATCATTTCACTTTAACTGAACAAGTCATGGAAATTTATCTCTGAAGACCCCTCTTGTGGGTGTAAAGACTGCAAGACAACACTCCATGCACACACGACATTATCAGTGATTCTTCCCTCACTGTTTATGTGCACAGACAGAAAAACTGTCTCATTCTCAAATGTGTAGTATTCAGCCTCCTACTGATATCAGGTAATAGAAGAACTACACCACAGAAACCATAACTTGGGTTTGGGATATATACAACAATATGCATAATTGTGCATACTTTTAAAAATGTTTTCCAATGTACATTTGCTCTGCTTTAGTTTAACATCTTTTTCAAAGCTTGCGAAGAGGAAATTATAAGACTATTTTTTTGTTTACTTGACTGAAGATTTTTTTTCCAGCTGTTTTTTTTTAGCTCAGGAAGATTCGCCCTGATCTGTTGCCAATCTTCCTCTATTTTGTATGTGAGCTGCCGCCACAGCATGGCCACTGATAGACAAGTGTTGTAGGTCCATGCCCGGGAACCGAACCTGGGCCGCCAAAGCAGAGCGCACTAAGCCACTGGAGCTCGCCCATTGACTGAAGATTTAATAATTAAAATTTTAAACTTATTGTACTTATAAGAAACTTGAACTTTCCTTCATAAAATATACATTTATATTTTAAAAGAAGATAAAAATGGATGAAGGAAAGAAAAATTCTAAAATTAAACATTCACATATATCTTTGGCTATTTTTTATTTTTGATTATTTCAACATTTTATGATAATGACTATGAAATTACAGCAAAAGCTATCCCATTTAAGAAAAATGGATTTATGTTAGGACCTAAATATATAAGTAAATAATCTGACTTCTACAAAACCTGTTATTATTCCTAAAAAAATAAATACTAAGACAATAATATTAGTACTGTAAGTTCATACTAAAGTGATGAATACTAAACTTTTGCAATTAAAAAGAAAAAACTCATCAAAACAAACCTGCCGACTTTAATTTTCTTTCAGAATAAGTCAGGAGCAGGGATGTCAGCAGATCCAGCTAAGTAAGAAGTAAAGGAGACACACAACCAACTAATGATACTTGTTATAAGCAAATAAGGACATTTGTTTTTTGAACCCTTCATCGCTTCCATAGCCAAAGTTTTGACTTCAGGTTTTCTCACTACCTTATAAATAAATACACAGTGAAAACAAAAACAAATTGCTTAAAAACATCAACGTATCTGATTAAAATGCTGATTTTTAAAAAAGGATTAAATAAAGAACTGTGATGCCAACTGCAGGCGGGGCAGGGGTGAGTTTGGCAACAAACCATATCAAACTAAATTTTGTTTAATTACTTCTAATTACATCAACCTTGGCAAATCATTTCATTCACTAAAACAATCAACTTTAAATTTACTTGCAGAATAGACAATCTGATTTAAATTAAAACCTTTAACAAGATAAAACATAATTTACAGATGAAGTAAGCAATAAGCATGTTCAAATAACATATGAAAAAAGTAAAACAAAATGTTTTACATATTGAAGACATTACTTTTTAAGAAATACCTATTTAAGCACATCAACTATATTCTGTCAGGTGATTTTTCTTCACAATTACATTGTTTTACATGAAACCATAATTTTCTGATCATGTCACAAACAACAAGATACTGAAATCAAGGTAGAAAAATCAACTAAAGCTATAAAATAACCATGAAAACACAATCTTTGCTTATGTATCTATTTAAAACTTGCTTTTCTTAAAGACTGGTTAATAAATGCAACATATCAAATCACTCTATGAAGAAAACCATGCTCAATACTTGAAAGCTCTTTAGTAAAAATAAACCATGAACCCAAGTTTTGCCAAGATATCAAAAGGTATGATAGAAATTACTCCACGCCATCTCTAAAACACTGCAAGTTGATTTAGATCCAAAAATAACAATTAAATCTCTGAATTCCCATTAATAGGTTGCATCTAAGAAAACACACTTTATAAATTCTCAAGAAAATTCACTCCAAAAGATTAAGAACACGTCTATATTCATCAGTTTTTTCCTTTTAATATTCCTAATTCCTGGTATTTATAATAAACAAATAATTACGAACCCAGTATGGGTTTCTATCATGGCAACCAAACACTTTTGACAAATTATTTAAATGAAAGATTTTAATTGGGGAAGTAGTTTACCAAATCTGTATTTTACAAAGAATATCTTGGAAGCAATGTGTATGATAGACTATGACATAGATATATTTCAAAGACAAAATAATAGAAAACATCTAAATCCAAATCATTAGCTCCTGCATACCACTGACACATCAGTTCAGTTCCTTACATCATGCATGACCTCTCCTCAAATTCTCTTCCACTGACCTCAGTACTGTCTTCACAGTTCCCATACAGCACCAAGCTTGTAATAGACCATGTTGTAGAAAATTATTGTATACAGAAAGGGAAGATAAGGAGCCGCGCGTGTGAAGTGAATTTGGAAGTATTCCCCTTAACATTTCAAATTGGATCACTGCTGTTATGATGTTAGCTGCTTTTAAATCTTTCCGCAAAGGAACGGTCCATGGAAGGGAGTTCAGCATGCCTTAGCCAGGAGTATGATTGATGGGAGAAGCTTTCCAAGTTTGAGGTACCAACTTTTCTCCTTTTGCCTTTTTTAAAAAGTATCACCACAATGAACTTTTGTTCAGACATCTGGCAAGTTTTCCACCATTTCCCTTCACATCTTTCCTAAAAAGGAGTATTTTCTGTATTTATTTGACACCAAGAAGGATGCATGGTCCAGAAAACAAAACATTTTTCTTTTAAAAGAATTTTAATGATCATTTTTATTCTAACGTTTTTGTCCAATTTTCAAAACTTGTAAAAGTTTGTAAATAAAATTTTAAAGTTTTAGCTCCACTTGCAACCAGATTTTATAATACATATAATAGTACTGACAGTAAAAATACTTTTTCTCTGAGAAATCTATGTGTTTTACCTAATGTAGTATACCAAGATAATTTTATGTAAAAACATGAGTAAAAAACCTATATGTTACTATAAAGTTAACATATATATTTAACTATAGTTTAAAGTTACTTTACTAATAAAGTACTATACGTACTACAAAGACACTAATAAAGTAACATTACGTCTATAAGAGACATCGAAAGAACAAGTTCTGAATATGAGTTTAGGACTCTGGCAGACAATTTACTCATTTATTCAGTGGTCATCCAGCAAGCTGAGGGCAAGTAAATTGTTAGATTTTATCCCTCTATCCATTAGGCGTCAAATTGGGTATTTTAAACACTCGGCACTGTACCAAGATAATGACCAACTACTAACACACTCACCACTACTTGCTCTCTCCTCTCTGTCTAGTCTCTTCTTTGGAAGTACACAGTTTAAAATATTAGACAATAAAATATTATCAGCTCCTTTGAAGCCTGGATCTAGATTTTGTTCACCTTCATTGTCCCCACTTCCTCTAGTACACAGCATGGTACTTTGAACCAACAAATATTTTTTGTTAAGTAGATGAAACAGTAAGTGCCTCAGGTCATGTTGATAACCCCACAAAATAGAGAAAGTCTACTTACATATATTGCTGACCATATATATATATATATATATAGTGTGGTGACACCAGACAGGTGCTCTCCCAGAGATTAATTATTTAGATACTTTTTTAGTGAGAAAAGTGCTACCTACGTATTTTACCAGCACCACTGTGGAATCGGTGAAAAGCTGTCTCCCTAGGAAGGTAAATCACGCCAAACTACTATGGTATCCACCCAAGGAGGGTAATAAGGGGTAAACAGCCTTGATATTTGGGGTCAGGAGGCACAATAAGACCCTCTATGCTTTAAGGATTCAAAAAGAGAGCTGCTCTATTCTCCCTTTGAATTGATCACTAAGGAGGCAGGCACAATAGAAGAAATAATAATGAAACCAGGGCTGACCTAGTGTTCCTGGGGCCACCCAGCATTCCTAGAAACTGTAACCCAAGGAATGCAAACGTGGAACACCTGTGACCAGGCTTGTACCTACAGGAGTGGGGCCAGTACCTCTGAAGAACCACTGCAGCCTGTGCTACTATCTGTGAGACTATGCCAATGAAGACTCAACAGATGGGGTAGTAAGCAACAATGGAAGCCCTAGAATGACCAGGCTCCACAGGAAGCCTGCCCTCTGTAGGAAGAAGGCTGATCTGCTCCTCCCTACCTCCACACTAGACCAATGAGCACAGAGATCCCAGAACAATTTAGATGGCAACAGGACAGATCTGAGAAGAGACACCAAATTTCATTTCAAGAGGCTCAATTGGAGAAAAAATAACTTTCAAGAAAAAATAATAAACTTGACCACAGTTGAAGCCTGAGTCTTAGGAACAATTCATGCTACTTATATGTAGTACATATTTCTGTGTTTATGCATGCTTTTTATCCATTAAAGTACAACAGAGATTGCTTTAGTGTTTTCAATTTGAGCTAAAAAGTCCTTCCTTTTTTGGTATGCAAAACAACTTTTCAAGGATAAAAGCATTTCAAAAAAATAGGCTGATTTATATGGCAGATGTAAGCAACATCTTTTCTGACTCCTGGTTACATTTTGTTGTTTGTTTGTTACCATAACCTTCTCTCATGGGAGTTTACAGTGAGTTTATAGTGAATCACAAAAGCATCAGGCTTCTCTTGACTATCAAGGGTTAGTTGGCTTTTCTGACTCTTCTAATATCCATTGGCCTTTGTGGTCTTTACCAAGAGTGAATCACACAGTGTTTGGCAAGTAGCTCTGCACTGATGGAAATCCTTCCCCAATAATCCTTTATTGGTAAGTGCACGATATTTCTCTTCATAATAGATCATGTAATTTTACTTAATCAAGTTAGAAAAAGCTTTTGGAAGAAAATGAGTTTAAATTTGTTCTGTAACAAATAATGTTATAGTTTTAACACTGGAAGTAGAAGAAAGCAATATATAAATGTTTTAAGTATTACATAGTTATATAAAAGAATTCAGATAAGTAATTAAATGAGAAATCAAAGAACATCTAACAGGACCTCCACTTCCAGACATGACAGGGTCACTGACACCAACTTGCCTCCCATCAAAATATAACAATAAAACTAGTCAAAAATCGGGGCCAGCCCGGTGGCATAGCGGTTAAGTTCGCGCACTCCGCTCCAGCGGTTCGCAGGTTCGGATCCTGGCCACTGACCTACGCACCGCTTACCAAGCCATGCTGTGGCAGGCGTCCCACATATAAGGTAGAGGAAGATGGGCACAGATGTCAGCAAAAAGAGGAGGACTGGCAACAGATGTTAGCTTAGGGCTAACCTTCCTCACCAAAAAACAAACAAAAAAAACTAGTCAAAAATATACAAGGCAACTATTTTCAAGCAATGGACAGGAAAAACACAACTTGGATCCCTGAAATAGGGGAAATACAAGAGGTGAGTCCCATGTTGGATCTGGCTTTCTGCCAAGGGATACACTCTGAGCCACAGTACAAGGAAATGGAACCCAAGCAGAGTGCACCAATCTTACAGTGCTGAAGAGCCAGAGATCAGAGTTTGGGTAGTTGAAGTGCCTGGAAAATGCAGGACAGGGTACCAAAGAGGAAAAAGCTGTGAGAAGCTGAAGAAGGGCTTAATAAACAGCACACTGCAGAGCACAAAAGAAGTTAGCGGAGTAGAAGACAGATCAACAGATATCACTCAACCTTTAGATAAAGACAAAAAAAGAGATTAAAATGAAGAACAAAGTCTCAATGACCTGTGAAACAATATCAAATGATCTAATGTGTGTAACTGGAGTTTCCAAAAGAGAGGAAATTGGGGCATAAAAAGGTTTAAAGAAGTTATGACAGAAAATTTCCCAATTAGGGAATCAACAAAATCCCAAGCAGGATAAATATAAAAAATTCTACATCATGGGACATCATAGACAAACTGCTAGTACCAAAGATAAAGAGAAAACTTAATTTAGCCATAGAAAAAGACTTTGTATACAGGGTAACAACGATACAAATTGCAAGTGACTTTTCATCACAAACAATGGGGTCACAAGACAATGGAAGGTCATCTTTAAAAGTGCTAAAAAGAAAATCCTGTCAACTCAGAATTCTATATCCAGAGAAAATATTCTTTAAAAAAAAAAAAGGTGAGGGGCCAGCTTGGAGGCATAATGGCTAAGTTCGCATGCTCTGCTTCAGCAGCCTGGGGTTCGTGGGTTCGGATCCCGGGCATGGAGCTACACACCACTCATCAAGCTATGCTGTGGTGGTGTCCCACATACAAAATAGAGAAAGACTGGCACAGGTGTTAGCTCAGCAACAATCTTCCTCAAGAAAAAAGAGGAAGATTGGCAACAGATGTTAGCTCAGGGCCAATGTTCCTCTCACACACAAAAAAAGGTGAAATAAAGACATTTTCATATAAAGAAAAACTGAGATAGTTCATTCATTGCCACTAGAAGAACTGCATTACAAGAAATACTAAGGGAAGTACTTCAGGCTGAAAACAAATGATACCAGATAGAAAACAGATCTACAGAAAAGGATGAAGAATACCAGAAATGGTAAATATTTGGGTGAACACAAAGAATTTTTTTTTAATTATCTTGATTTCCTTTAAAGACAATTGACTGTCGAAAAAAAATTCTATTGTAGGGTTCATAACATATATTGAAGCAAAATATATGCTACAATAGCACAAAGGAAGGAGAGTAAATAGAAGTATACTATGGAAGTATACTACGGAAGGTTCTTACAATTTATATGAAGTGGTATAATATCCCAAGTAAACTATAATAAGTTAAGGGTACATATTGTAAACCCGAGAGAAAAGCCAATAGAGGAAATTAAATGGAACACTAAAACATTCAAGTAATCCAAAGAAGATAGAAAAGAGGTACAGAGGAACAAAAAAAAATTGTAGTAGCAGGTGGGGGGGAGAACTTAATTCAAATTTGAAAATAGAAAGTTAAAAGAGACTGTCACTCACACCAACTAGAAGAAGCTGGATAAGCTACCTAATTATAATTTTTAAAACCTGTCAGAGACTGAGGACACCAAGAAACCTATATCAACTCCAAAAAGTGACAAGCTCATTTTAAAAGATTGTCCCCCGCAGCTGCTATCATCTTTGACCGAAACAGGGGGACAAGGATTCTCCACAGACAAGGGCTAAAGAGAAATCAGTCTAACTTGGAAGGGCTATGTGTGGACTGGCATACTAGCATAGAATCCAGAGGAGCCCCAGATGTGGAGGAAGACTGTACTAACTACTCGCCCTCCCCAACACCCATACACACACAAACTCCTTCCCACCAGTCTTCACCAAAAATGGAGGCAAGAAAAGAGAGCTGACATAATCTCCCCAATGTGCTCTAGGCTTTGAGCTAAGGAAGATTTATGGGATGGAAGGTAACAGGAAAGTCAAGAGAAACTTCTCAGAGGCAAGACCCACCTTCACAGAGGACAAGGCAGCCACAGTTACTCTACACAAGCCAATGATGGGGCAGCAGGGCTGGAAGAGCTCTCAAGGCACAGAAAAGCAAGGGGCTGAACTAGAAAGCAAAGAGAATTCTTCAGCAACCTAAAGCTGGCCACTGGTCTATAAAGCAAGGAGATACTTTCTACAATTCAAAAAGATTTGGAATAGCCCATAAACACTTGAGAAGGTGCTAAACACCATCAGTCAAGAGGGAAAGGCAAATTAAATTAAATACAAATTAAAACAACAACACAATTCAACTTCACACTCATTAGGATAGCTAAAAACAAACAAACAAACAAAGCCCAAAACAGACAACACCAAATACTGGCAAAGATGCAGAGTAACTAGAACTCTCATACATTGCTCAGAGAAGTGTAAAATGGTAAAAGCATTTTGAAAATTACTCGGCAATTTCTTATAAAGTTAAATATATACCTACCCTATGAACCAACATTTCCACTCCTAGGTATTTACCCAAGAGAAATGAAAATATATACCCTTAGAAAATCTTACATAGAATGTTTATATTACCTTTATTCATAATAGCTCAAAGAAAAACTCACATATCCATCAAGAGGAAAACAAACATATAAATTGTATATTCATACAATGGAATACTACTCTGCAATAAAAAAGAATGAACTACTGATATATGCAACAGCATGGATACATCCTGAAACCATTATTTTGAGTGAAAGTAGCTGGACACAGAGAATGTATTACATGGTTTTATGTTATGTATATGTTTGTAGTATGTTCAATAACAGATCAAATTAATCTATGGTGACAAATATCAGAAGAGTGTTTGCCTATGGCAAACAGGTTCACTGGAAGAGGCATGAGAGAACTTTCTGGGGTGATGGAAATTTTGGTTACACACGTATATACATTTGTCAAAACTCAGAATTGTATACTTGTGCAATTCACTGTATGTAAGTTTTAGTTCAATTAAAAAACTATAAGAGGGAACAAAAATATAAAGAACAAAAACTAAATGAAAAATATAGAAGAGGAGACGGCCATGAGTTGATAATGGTTAAAGTTTAGGTGTTGGGTATATGGGGGCTCATTATTCTGTTCTGTCTACTTTGGACTGTGTTTAAAATTTTCCATAATAAAAAGTTTTTAAAAAAGAAACTAGAATAATAACGTATTGTATATTTAAAATTTGCTGAGAGTACATTTCAAGTGTTCTTACCACACACACACACACAAAAAGGTAACTATGGGAGGTGATGAATAAGTTAATTAGTTTGATTGTGGTAATTATTTCAAAATGTATACATACATCAAAACAGCACATTGTACACCTTAAATATATACGATTTGTATTTGTAAAAAATAAAATCAAAAATAATTTTATAAACATCACAATAAAAAAATAATAACTAGTCAAAATATTCATTTAACCTTTTCCTTACGGTATTTTGACACAAACCCACAATGCTCATTGCCAAATAAAACACAAAGTTATTGAAAAAAAAAGGGAACTGGGACTGCTCAGAAAAATAGTGCTTCAAAGTTCCAAAGTTCTTACACCATAGACTGTGACTTCAATAACTTTAGCCAGGAAGATTTTTTGAGTGATAATTATTTATTTATCTTGGAACCAAGTTAAACCTATACTATTAAATTAGCCTTATCCTTCAGGCTGGGGTCTCTGGATCAAGTCAGGAAGATTTTTGAAGCAGGTGTATCAAGCACCTTTCTTCAGTCCATGGTGCATGATGTCTGTCAAAGCTTGTCAGAGCTCCACAGGCACCACTCAGACCTACCACCTCAGTGTTCTCTGGCCAATGCTCCACTGCCAGTATCTATATCCCTGTTGCTGAGGCCATTTCTGAAACCACAGAAGGCTGCTGCTCTGTCCACCTGTGTACATGTGCAGCATGCCAGAAGTACCAGAGAATTTATACCCACCCTCCCACCCAAGGAACTCTGAAGCAATAATTTTTGGGAGTTGATGTTTAAATGCTTAAGTCTCTCATCACTTGAGTGGGATGATTCTGAAGGATGTGTTTTATATAGGATTAAGCTCTAGTTGCCATTGTGGTGGCTGGTGTAGTTCAGAGCATGCCACCCCAAAATATGTCCCCCTGGCACATTGATTATTTTGAGTTAAAGGCACTGAAAAATGGGAGATGCAAGCAGGGCACTCTGACCTTCCTTTTACTTCCTGAAAGCAGGAGATAAAACTTCCACATGAAAGGTACCCTCCTTGTACCAGCAGGGAGATATTCTTAGCACCAGAGATAGGGAGTCGAGGCTGAGGGAAATCTGTACAAACAAACCCTTGTTAAACTAACCTTTATCTCCTTGGTCACTTTCCCACAATTAACTGCCCTAACCCAAACCCTTTTGTCTTGTCATGTTTTCACAGTTTACTACTCTTTGTCCAACCTAGTATATAAGCATTCGTCTCTAACTCTTTGGGTCTTCAGTTTCCTTGTGAAGCCTCCCATGTACATGTAAAAATTACTAAGAAAACAACCTACCAACCCGGAGAAAGTATTTGCAAATCATATATCTGATGAGGGATTAATTTCCAAAATATATAAAGAACTCATATAACTCAACAACAAAAAAATAAACATTCAGATCAAAAAATGGGCAGAGGATATGAACAGACATTTTTCCAAAGAAGATATACAGATGGCCAACAGGCACATGAAAAGATGTTCAATATTACTAATTATTAGGGAAATGCAAATCAAAACTACAATGAGACATCACCTCACACCCATCAGAATGGCTATTAAAAAGACAAGAAATAACAAGTGTTGGAGAAGATGTGGAGAAAAGGGAAGCCTCATACACTGCTGATGGAAGTGCAAACTGGTGCAGCTACTATGCAAAACAGTATGGAGATTCCTCAAAAAATTAAAAATAGAAATACTGTACAATCTAGCTGTCCCACTACTGAGTACTTATCCAAAGAACAAGAAATCAATAATTCAAAGAGATTTATACATCTGTATGTTCATCACAGCAATTATTCACAACAGCCAAGACGTGGAAGGAACCCAGGTGCCCGTCAACAGATGAACGGATAAAGAAGAGGTGGTGTACATATATACAATGGACTACTACTCAGCCATAAACAAAGATAAAATTGTGCCATTTGCGACAACATGGATGGACCTTAACGGTATTATGCTAGGCGAAATAAGCCAGACAGAAAGACAAACACCGTATAATTTCATTCATATGTGGAAGATAAACGTACACATGGATAAGGAGAACAGATTAGTGGTTACCAGAGGGGAAGCGGGTGGGGGGAGGGCAAAAAGGGTAAACGGGCACATATGTACAGTGATGGATGAAAACCAGACTGTCAGTGGTGAACATAATGCAGTCTACATAGAAAGTGAAATAAGATAATGTACACCTGAAATTTACACTATGTTATAAGCCAATATGATGTCAACAAAAAAAAATTACTAAGTAAAATTTTCACACTTTCCTTCTGTTAATCTGTCTTATGTCAGTTTAAGTCTGAGGCCTAGCTGGAGACTTAAGAGGCCAGAGGAGAAATTTTACCTTCCCTAGTGTACTAGACTTAATAACATATGCTATATAGGCTGTCTCCACATTCCTATATCCTATCACCACTCCACACCAATGTTCTCTGTAACTCCCGAAAACCTACTTGCACTCAGGGAGAAAAACGAAAGGGCATCTAATAGAAAGGATGCAAAGTGTATTGTAAAAAGGAAAAAACCAAGTGACAGAATGAACCACTTCATAGATCATGCTACTGCTAACCCTGGACTTTCTACTATTAATAAGAGCTTTTGGGATCAGCCCCGGTAGCCTAGTGGTTAATTTCAGTGCACCCCACTTCAGAGGCCTGGGTTTGCTTCCCAGGCGCAGACCTACACCACTCGTTTGTCAGTGGCCACGCTGTGGTGGCAGTTCACATACAAAAAGAAGATTGGCAGTGGATGTTAGCATAGGGCGAATCTTCCTTAGTGAAAAAAAAAGAGCTTTTGCGATTTTAAAGCATAACAGGTAAGTAAATAGGAGAGTTCAAGATACAGTTAATCCTACACCCTAGTAAGGTTGTTTTAAGCCTTTGGGGCAGCTATGCTACATGGAGCTCTTTTGGCTACAATTCATAGAAGCCAACTAGGGCTAGGTGAAGCACAAAGCCTGTGGGCCTCAAGCACAGAACCAGTGATTGTGATATTAAGGAAAACTTGGAAAGTCTCTGCCTTCATCTTCTCTCTGTGTGTCTGCTTCATCCTCTCTCTTTCTGTTTCCCAGTCCACATGGCTACTACCAGCACCTCACAAGATTACACAGTATTGTACAGTAGCCCAGAGAGAAAGAGACTGACATTCTTTTTCTGCCTCTCCTACTCTCTTTCCTTCTCCCCCACCAGCCTCTTCCAAAATTTCCAGGAAAAGAACTGGTCCTGCTTGGGTCAGGAACCTACACCAGGACCCATCAATCATGGAGAGAAAGTAAGGTCACATGGTAGAAGAATGGCAGTACTCTGTAATCCAATAGAATAAGAGAAAGGGATATTCCCAGAAAATGGATACTGGCAAACAGCCCAATAGAATCCACCATATGAGACATGGATCTGCTTGAGAAACTGATGCAAACATTGGACCTTCTTCACAGCAATATGTATGTACGCACAAACATCAAACTGTGCATAAAATTTGAGAGTGTTCATGAAAACCCTGTAATTCATCCTTAGGTTCTAATTTAAAAACTCTCTATATCCATCTAGATTTTTCAAATGTTTCAAATTTTTCAAATATTGATATAAAATTTTTCAAACTTTAAATATTGAACATGAACTTACCCTTAAATGTTTTTCAATCACAACAAATATATACAGCAAAATGTTAAGTCTTTTGAGGGACTATAACATGTAAGAAGTCTACATATAATAGCAGAGGCTAGGTAGGAAGGGTTA
This sequence comes from Diceros bicornis minor, assembly GCF_020826845.1. Taxonomy (NCBI): domain Eukaryota; kingdom Metazoa; phylum Chordata; class Mammalia; order Perissodactyla; family Rhinocerotidae; genus Diceros; species Diceros bicornis. Next base: position 82,105,757 of record NC_080744.1, read on the forward strand.
TCATTCAGATATCAACTAGTGTCTACGGCCATCACATGGAAACAATATGGCAGTCCCTCACAACTTTTTTTACTACAGTTAGAATACTTGTCCATCCTATATCCCCAAACATGATCAAATATTTGGGGGATGTGTACCTAGCCACTCATCCATTAAAATTGTAACATTTGAAATTACCTGATAAAAAGATAAATAAAGTAGATCAAATAATTAGTAAGATCTAGTCCCTGCTATTCATGATGGCCTAGCAAGAAAAAAATCTCTATATGGCTCAATCAAAAGTTTCTATTCAAAATATATAGCTATTACCATATACAATTTTACTCAAAACAATCAAAACAAAACACAGACAATAGAAATAAGACAGAGAAATTAAATCAGAAGTAAATGCCTCAAATCTATTATGCAACAGGTGAGATATAAATAAAAAATTATATGAAAGTAGTCACGAAAAAACCTATATCCTTCACTGGTTGTTAGGAAGCAGTCAATGATATTAGTAGTACATTCTTAACATCTGAGAGTATATAAAAGAAGGAAATGGCCACAACCTACCACAAAATGTTCTTATATCACAGGAAAAGATAGAATAATAGAATACAAAGAACAATGGTCTAACAGAGAATTGTATTTCTTATATGTTCTTTAAACATATATAAAAAGGGGCTTACAAATACAATATTATATCCACGTATTTTGATTCTACAATATATCTTGTATAAGTTTCATATGTGAAAATATTATGAAAACTTAAAGTATTATCTTTAGTGACACATTTTCTAGGCAATCTCCAAAAGAGAATGTAATTTCCTGAGTATCTGAATATATAAACTTGATGAACACTAGGATGATGAAACACCACTGAACCTAATTACACACAATAAACTCTAAAGGAAAGATCATATTCATATACCATATTGAAAATTTTTGTATTAACTATAGTTGGAAAAAATAAGAGACTCATTATATGAGGTTAAAAAATTATTTTTTAAGCAGAGTCACTGCTATACTAGTACCATCTTAATAAACAATATTGAACCTACTTATTAAGGCCAGCACATAAAGTCTAAAAATTAATCAGTCACTATGTTTTCATTTAGAAATTTCTGTACTTGAAAACCTTTGGAGAAAGTATTTTTTAAATTACAGAGACCTTTTCATTCATGGATTTAACATGAATAGTTTTAACATTCTCATGTGACCCTGAAGTTCCACGACAGGTAGTAATTTGTAATTTTGGTTGAGTAACACATTTCACTTGGATACACTAACAGACTGGTTGGTGTTCCTGACAGGGTTGCTAAAAATAATCCCAGCCAATATGATAACTGTATTTTTCTCTGCTCATTCTTGCACACAGAGTAACTTTCATGTAATACCTGAAGCACAAGTTTTTTATTTTTTTAACCAGACTTCACCTTTTTCTTTATATGGGAAATGACACATGACAGTGGAATTTGCAAATGTGTGGATTCACAAAGGAAGGTCTCTGGATGCCCCTCGTGAGAAAGTCAGAGTTTAATGGTAGCTCAGGAGAATGCAGGATTTTGGTACTGAATATAGGTAAATCATAATCTAAGAGGATGTTCAGTAGGCAGAAATGATAATTCTAGGATTCAAACTTAAATTCTGCTACTAAATTCTAGTATTATTTCTTATTAAATCAAAGTTAACATACATCAATTACCTCACCAGATAATAAGAGAAAACACTGCATAGCTGCCTTTTGGATTCTAAAATGATTACATTATGCAAAGTTCATCTAAATTTTCTTACGTGAAATTCAGAACTGAAGCAGTTTTTTGTAGAAAAAACTTTTCTACCAGGGCAGTGATTTGAAGGGGCACTGATTGCCATGCACAATTGTAGTAACTGTAATTCAAAAACATAAATGCCACCTTCTTATGTTTGCATCAAGGAAAAGACTCTTAGCCACATTTCACCCACATTGCTTAGTTTCATGTTCAAACAAATGGACAATCAAATACTTACAAATATATCCAAAGCCCAATGCCTAGACACACAGAGAGAAATATGAATAAAAACAGATTTGTAATAGGCAAGAAACTATTATGTGCTACAGACTATGATTACCTGGAGGTAGGAATTGCAGTTGGTTATTAGCTAATCGAAGATGACGTAAAGCTCTCAGACGACCAATTTCTGGGCAAACAATTTCTAAGGCATTGTCACTAAGATCCAAACACTGGAGTTTTACAAGGGACCCAATGGCTTCAAAGAGAAAAGAAGGGTAAAGGCAAAATGAATTTGGCCCAAGTGTTATGTCAATGTTTAATGTAAGTATTCCAAGTTAAAATATTTTAATACTTAATATCCCCATCTCAATTGCTCACAAAATAGTAAAAACTTAGATCAAACTAAATTATATGGACGCGATAAGACTTCTACCTCGATATAAAATACATAACTTTAAAAATAGCACAAATAAAAACGTTAAAACAATGTAAAAAATTGCTTGAATAACTCATGGAATGATATATAAGATCTTTTTTATCTACCAAAATTCTTAACTGGATTTATTAAATTTAGAATTCATCATTTTATTATTACCTAACAACAATTTATCTGATAATAATTTACCTAACCACTATAATTATTTTAGACTTATTATTTATTTAATCATAATTTTTAAGTGGACTTACTAAGACGAAAAAAAGCTTTGAAACTAATAAATAAAAGATACTTTATAATTAAAATTCACTAATACACCAACCAAAATAGGTTTAAAGAGACAATTTGTTCTACTATTATAAAGTAAAGCTTAAAGTATAGTATCTCCTAACTAAAAACTGGAAGTGCACTTACCTTCCGGAACCACAACTATGTTATTTGAGTGAAGGTACCTGGGAGAAAAGAAAAAAACCAGCTATTATCATTCAGTACTTTTGCTACATAATCGTTCTGTAAAATGCTCACTTAGAAATTTATCAAATATAAAGGGACCAAAACCTTCTTTTACACCCTACTCTAAGTACATCCACACAAAATATATGGTCATCACAGATAACTAATAATACTTGGAGAATAATATTTTATGCTGGAATTACAAATATTGAAACTATTTACTGATTTAGTTGCTATTTTAAAATAAAAGCATACACAATAGATAAATTATGAGGTTTTTTCCCAACCTCATAAAACAAATTACTAGTTTCTCTAGCTCATTTATATTTTCAGGTTTTCAGAAAAACACCTATTGTGTAAAGAAAAATCAACACTTTATTGTGTAAAGGAAGTTATCTAAAAGATAACTTCACAAAATTATCAAATCAACAATATTTCCAGCCAGTATGCTTACAGAGAATGAAGAATGGAAAGATTGAATACTCATCATTTACAGTACCTGTAGAAATACTCAACTGTCAAGGTACAGAATTTATTTCACAGCAAAAGGAATTTCATAAACAAGAAATCAAATTCTTTCCTTAAAAAAAACACCGTATCCACTGACTAAGTCCAGGCAAGCCTAAGTAACACTTTTCCCAAAGAAGTGTCTTTAGCACACTCTAGTGGAGACTTTATGCAATCAGCAGCAGCCAACTATTCAGAACAAAACAATGGTGACCACTGGAGATCACATAGTAATAATTTAAAAGAATTAATTTATATCACTGATTTTGAACAAGAGAACTAGATTTTGATAAATTATTTCCAAACCTATCATTTCATTTATTATACCCCATAAATCAATCTTCATAAAGTATTTTTTGAATAGAATTTTGAGATTTTCTTCTACATTTTTAAGCCTAATATCAAATCTTAAAATGTCAATGACACTGAATAAGAAAGCTACAAAATTAATAAACTTAAGATTATTCTATGCTGCAGTAAATCAATTTTGTGTAGGTATTAACCTGCTGGGTCTAAGAGAATTTAAACAATTACACCATTCTATATTTTATTCCTTGCTTTGTACATATGAAATGATTTCATGGCTTAAAATCAATATTCTTTAAACATTAACTTTAGGAAGGAATACCTAATTATTCTTTGTGCCAAAAGACTACACATAAATAAGTGTGCACACACAAACACATACATGCACATGCATTTGCATTTGTTACACAAAAGCCAGAGTGCCTAGACATCAAAATAAAGAGGTAACTAATTTTTCAGTTATCTGCAAAATATTTGCCTCAACTCAAGTTCTACCTATAAAAAAGGACCTTAAAATGACCAAATCAAAACATGAACTACATTACTCACTATTATGATTGAAAATTAAAAGTATGTTTTAACACATTAAATTTATCTACATTATAATGAAGATGCAGTATACAGTAGTACAGAATGTTCCCAATTCTGACTATCCACTAGAATCACCAGTGGTCTTCAAAATGTAGGTGCCCAAGACCATCCGGTATCATGTGAAACACCATCTCTATTCCTCAAGCTATTCTGCAACCAATGAAGAATCATCGCTGGAGGAGTGGATGAGAGAGCAGGCTCTGGAGCCAGACTGCCTACATCTTAATAGACCAGGGGAACATTACTAAAATTCTCACTTTCTTAAGCTACAAAAGCAGAGGATAACAGCACCACCAACAAAGGGATGTTGTCAGGATTAAATGAATCAATAAACGTAAATCTCTTAGAACAGTCGGAGTTCGATGAATGCTACTGTCACTGTTGTTATAATTATTAGTGTTATCATGAGTTGTTTGTAATCAAAGCCTTAGCAATTTTAAGTCACTTCTCTTTACTTACTTTTTGTAATTTCAGAACAGTTGAAATGTTGGTGTTTCAAAGTAACTAGTTTTCATCATGTTCTTCTACTCAAATAATATAAGAACTCTCATTCATTGCTGGTGGGAATGTAAGACAGTACAGCCACTTTGGAAAGTTTGGTAGTTTTTTAATAAAATTAAATATAGACATTTACTTAATAGTAACATGCCAATGCCAGTTTAAAATGTTAACAATGGGAGAAACTGCGTGAGAGGTATACTGGAACTGTGTACTATCTTTACAACTTTTCTGTGAATATAAATTGTTCTAAAATAAAAAGGTTATTAAATATTTTTTAAAAATTAAAGGAATAGGACTTTTACTTCCAGACATGATAAAATAACAGGGACTAGATTTACCCAACTGCTATAAGCAACAAGAAAACCGGATATAATATATGAAACAATTATTTTCAGATATTGACAACAGGAAACTTGGACTATGTTCCCTGAAAGAGAAACAAGTGAGGTGAGACACACCATGTCCCTAGCTTTCTGCCTAGAGGCAAATTGTGGACAGTGGTACAGGAATAGGATCCCAAACAGAGTATGGAAGTCTCACTGAGTTATGGAGACACATCTCAGAGTTCAGGGAACCTGAGGCAGCTGGAAGTTGTAGGGTAGAGTTTTGGAGGAGAGAGTGCTGAAAAAAAAAAAAGAAAAAAAAAATTTCAAATATTTAAGAGTAAAGGATCCTCTGACTCTTAGGTGAATTCTAAAATGACCCTAGGAAAAAAATAACTGAAAACCTATCAGCTGAATGGTCCCCAGAGCTCATACAGGGCTAGAAGGCATTCAAGTTCTGAGCAGCAAGGGTACCAAGTCCTTGTTGATCACCTGAAGCATTCAAATGAGATCCTAGAAAGGCTGTGCCTTGGTAATAGGGCTAAATTACCCCTAGAGTAGAGGTTACTTGAGACCTGTCCTAACAAGGCATAAAGACAAGCCTTGAAAGTATCAAACTAAACTGCAAATAACCGTATGCCAGAACAAAGCATAACAAAAAAAGAAGACAACAAAGTCTAGGCATTCAACAATGTAAAATTTGTAAGGTCCAGTGTCTAATCAAAAGTGTTAGATATACCAAGAATCAAGAAATCGTGACCATTAACCAGGATAAAAACCAGTCAATACAAACAGACCCAGTATCACAGAGAGATGGAATGAGCAAACAAGGACTAAAACATCTATAAGACTATATTTAGGTATTTAAATGAAAATCTGAACATCGTGAGAGAAATGTTTAGGTATAAAGAAGAACCAAATGGAACTTCTAGAGATCAAAAAAACAATAAAGTGAAAACTTCACTGGGTGGGATTAACAGCATATTAGACACTGAAGCAGAAAATATTACTGACCCTGAGACAGAGAAAACAATTTGTCCAAAGTGAAGCACAGAGAAGAAAAAATGACTGAAAAGAATTGAACAGAGTGTCAGTGATTATGGGACATTATTAAACAGTCTAACAAACATGTAACAGTCCCAGAGGTGGGGGCCAGAGATAGAGGTACAGAAATATCTGAAGACATAATGTCAAAAAATTTCCATATTTGATGAAAACTTCAAAAACACAAACCCAAGAGGCTCAATGAATACCAAGGAAAAGGAAAAAGAAAACCATAAGGTATATCAAAATCAAATCCTGAAAACCATTGTAAAAAAACAGAAATTCTTCAAAGTAGCCCAAGGAGAAAAGACACATTATATACAGAGGAACAAATATAAGAATGAGAGCAGACGTCTCTCTCCAGAAACGATGCAAGCCAGAAGACAAATCAACATCATGAAAATGCTAAAAGGAAAAAACAAAAAAAACCAAAACAAAACTGGCAACCAAGAATTCTAATTCCAGAAGACAAAAAAAAAAAAAAAAAAAAAAAAAATTAAAAACTCTGGAAATGAATGTAAAACAAAAAAAGTATAAGACTTTTAGAGAGAAAAAAAAAAACAACAACAGAGAAAAGCTTCAGGGCCTAGGACTAGACAAAGAGTTCTTAGACTTGACAACTAAAAACAGGATACATAAAAGAATAATGTTGGAGGACTCACATTTCTCAATTTCAAAACTTACCACAAAGCTACAATAATCAAGTCCGTGTGGTACTGGCAAAAAGACAGACAAATAAATCAATGGAATAGAATTGAGAACCCAAAAATATGCCCATGTGTCTATGGTCAACTGATTTTTGACAAAGGTGCCAAGACAATTCAATGGGAAAGAGTAGCCCTTTCAATAAATAGTGCTGAGATAACTGGATATCCACATGCAAAAACAGAAGTTAGACCTTTACATCACATCATATGCAAAAATTAACTCCAATGGATCAAAGACCTAAATGTAAGAGCTAAAACTATACAGCTCAAATAAAAAAACAGAGGCAAATTTTCATGACATTGGATTAGAAACAGTTTCTTAGATATGATACCAAAACACAAGCAACCAAATAAAAAATTATCAAGAAAGTGAAAGATTAATCACATAATAGGAGAAAACATTTGCAAATCATATATCTGGTAAGGATCTAGTATCCCAAATATATAAAGCACACTTACAACTCAACAATAAAAAGATAAATATCGTAAGTTTAAAATGGACAATGAATTTGAATAGACATTTCTAGAAAGAATGTATACAAATGGTCAATAAGCACATGAAAAGACATCATTAGTCATTAGAAAAATACAAATCAAAACTACAAAGAGATACTAATTCACACCTACTAGAATGACTATAATCAAAAGGATGGAAAATAACAAGTGTTGATGAGGATGTAGAGAAATTAGAATCCTCACATATTGTTGGTGGAACTGAAAATGATATAGCCTTTTTGGAAAACAATTTGGTAGCTCCTCAAAAGGTTAAACATAGAGTTACCATTGCAATTCCACTCGTAGGTACAAACCCCAGAGATTATATGTTCACAGATAAACTTCTCTATAAATATTCACAGTTGCATTAATTAGCATAGGCAAAAAGTGGAAACAACCCAAATGTCCATTGACTGAAGAATGGATAAACAAGATGTGGCATATCCATGCAATGGAATATTATTCAGCCATAAAAAAGGAATGAATTCTGAAGCATGCTACAACATAGATAACTTTGAAAACATGCTATGTTAAAGCAGTCAGACATAACAGGCCACATTTTGTAAAATTCCATTTATACGAACTGTCTAGAATAGGCATATCCATTGAAATAGAAAGCAGATTATTGGTCACCAAGAAGTTACTAGGGATTGGGGGAAGGAGAGAATGACTGCGAATGGGTTTCTTATGAGGTGATGATCACGTTCTGAAATTAGACAGTGGTAATGGCTGCTCAATCTTGTGAATATACTAAAAACCACTGAACTATACACCTTAAAAGGGTGAATTTTATGGTATGTGAATTATATCTCAATAAAAAAATGAAACGTGCAACTACCATATGACTCAGCAATTGCAGTCTTGGGCATTCATCTCAGAGAAATGAAAATTTACACAAAAACAAGTACATGAATGTTCGTAGCAGCTTTATTCATAATAGCTAAAAACTGCAAACAGCCAATATGTTCTTCAATAGGTGAATGGTTGAACAAACTGCATTACACCCATACCATGAAATATAACTCAGCAACAAAAAGGAACAACTTGATACATGCACGTATTGATACATGCAACAACTTGAATGGATTTCAAAAAAATTATGGTGAATGAAAAAAAGCCAGTCCCAAAAGGTTACATACTATATGATTCCATTTACATAACATTCTTAAAAGGACAAAATTATAGAGATAGAGAACAGACTGGTAGTTGCCAGAGTTTGGGGGACAAGGGGAGTATGATTATTAAAAGGGTAGCTCAAGCAATCCTTGTGCTGATGCAAGTGTTCTCTACCTTGACTGTGGTAGCAATGACACAAATTTACACGAGATAAAACTGCACAGAACTAAATACACAAACACAAATGAGTGCCCAGAAAATGATGAAAAATAAGTAAGATCAGTGGATCGTATCAATGTCAATTTCTTGGTGGTGATCTTATATTATACTTATGCAAGACGTGAACACTGTGGAAACTAGAGGGTACACAGGATGTTTGTTTATTTCTTACAATTACGTGTGAATCTACCATAATCTCTAAGTAAAAAGTTTAATTTTTTTAAAAAAGAGAAATTAAGACTTTTTTCAGGCAAACCAAATCTGAGAGAATAATATAGGAATTAATATAAACATTTTTCTCATTTTTTAATTTCTTTAAATTAATAATTTAAATTCAAAACTATAATAATGAATTTTGCCAGTTGTCAATTTAGTCTCTCAGTTCCAAGTCTACTTTCTACGCCATACTAGAGCTGGACTCTGTCAACGCTTCTCCTTTGTCAACTGGCCTAATGTTAGACTGTCAAAAGAGGGCACTGGAGTGACTTTGCCAGATAGCAGCAGGAAAGCACTTCCCTTCTGGGTCTAGTCCCCCTTCAATTTTTTATTCAGCACAGGAGCCAAGGCCAGTGGCACTCACCTCAGCAGCCCTCTTGGACAACCTCAAGCCACACTCTCTCAAAGCATGAACTCTTCACCCAGAAGTCACCTTTGTGGCATCTCTGGCTGCACCCTCAGGCCACACTCTCCCCATCTAGCAATGCACTTCTACAGACCAGCTTCAGCCAGCCTCAGGCAACTGTTTTACCACCCTGTGGCCACTTCTGCAGTAGCTCTGCCACATTCTCAGGAAACTGCTTCCCTATCAGCCAGGCTGATCTCGCAGACCAGCTCCAGACAATCAACACCCTCCCACAACAGTGAGCTAATATTACAGACCAACTCTGGCCTAAACCATCTGGCAAGTTTGCTCACCATCAGCAGGCTATACGTTCTTGTGACAGCCATATCTTCTTTAAAAGAGGTCTAAATCTCAGCATAGGGGTTGGGGCTCTCCTAAGTCTTTAGTTTCCTCATTGTCTACTCTCCCTCAGCCCAGAGGTAGTAGCTGCTTTTTTGTACTTACCAATTCTGAATACCATAGAGTCCTCTTAACTTCTTTTAGTAGTTAATATCATTTTACTGGTTAACAATTCTTTATATTTAAAAGAAATTCTCTGTTTAAATTGAGGGTATGCTTCCTATCTCCTAACTGAACCTTGACTAATATACATATCAGTGTGTGATATAGATAACACATGCAAACACATTCATGTAAAATATATGACAATAGCACAAGGGATGGGAGGGAGGAACTGGAAGTATTGATGTAAGGTTCTTATATTACATGTGAAGTGGTATGACATTATGTGAAAGTAGATTGTAATAGGTTAAAGATGCATAATATATACCTTACAACACTGAAATGACGTCAAGTTAATAAGCCAATGGTGGTAGTAAAATGGAATTCTAAATAACACTAAAATAAATTTAAAAGAAGGAAAGAAAAGAGGAAAAAATAAAGGAGAGTTGGGACAAACAGAAAACAAATTGTAAAATGGTGGACTTAAACTCAATCATATCAGTAATTACATTAAACATAAATGGTCTAAACACTACAGTTAAACAGCCCAGATTGTCAGACTGGTCAAAAATCAAAGAACCAACTAATGTTGACTACAAGAGACTCACCTGCATTATAAAGACATAGACAGGTTAAAATAAAAGAATGCAAGTCCCAATTCCAGTAGAGCAGAATAAACTCCTATTGGAATGGTCCTCTGACCCGTTTAATCTTCTGAGAGGTAACAACTACAATAATAAAGAACATATGGAACCATAAAAGACCCCAAATAGCCAAAGCAATCTTGAGATAGAAGAACAAAGATGGAGGCATCATGTTCCCTAACTTCAAACTATATTACAAAACTATAGTAATCAAAACAGTATGGTATTGGCATAAAAACAGACACAGAGATCAATGAAAAAGAACAGAGAGCCAAGAATTAAACCCATGAATATATGGTCAATTAATTTACGACAAAGGAGCAAGAATATACAAGGGGGAAAGGACAGTCTCTTCAATAAATGGTGTATACTATCAGTATACATATATATGTTTTGCATGTAGACAGCCATATGGAAAAGAATGAAACTAGACCATTATCTTACATCATACACAAAAATTAACTCAAAATAGATTAAAGACTTGAATGTAAGACCTGAAACCATAAAACTCCTAGAAGAAAACATAGGCAGAAAGCTCCTTGCCACTGGTCTTGACAATGATTTTTTGGATTTCACATAGAAAGCAAAGGCAACAAAAGCAAAAATAAACAAGTGGGACTACATCAAACTAAAAAGCTTCTGCACAACAAAGAAAACCATCAACAAAATGAATAGGCAACATATCCAATGGGAAAAAATATTTGCAAAGCCTATATCTGAAAAAGGGTTAATATCAAAAATATATAAAGAACTCATACAACTCAACAGCAAAAAAAACCCCATCTGATTAAAAAATGGGCAGAGCATCTGAACAGACATTTTTCCAAAGAAGACATACAGTTGGCCAACAGGTACATGAAAAGGCACTCAACATCACTAATCAGGGAAATGCAAATCAAAACCACAATGAGATATCACTTCACACCTGTTAAAATGGCTATTATCAAAAAGACAAGAAATAACAAGTGTTGGCAAGGATGTGGAGAAAAGGGAACCCTTGTGAACTGTTAGTAGGAATGTAAACTGCTGTAGCCGCTATGGAAAAGAGTATGGAGGTTCTTCAAAAACTAAAACCAGAAGTACCATATGATCCAGCAATACCACTTCTGGGTATTTATCTGAAGAAAATAAAAACACTAACTCAAAAAGATATACGTGCCACCATGTTCACTGCAGCATTATTTACAATAGTCAAGATACGGAAACAACCTAAATGTCCATTGACAGATGAATGGATAAAGAAAATATGGTATATACATACATACACACATACACAACGAAATATTATTCAGCCATTAAAAAAAAAAAAAGGAGGGGGTCGGCCCGGTGGCGCAAGTGGTTAAGTGCGCGCGCTCCGCTGCGGCGGCCCGGGGTTCGCTGGTTCGGATCCCGGGCGCGCACCGACGCACTGCTTGGTAAGCCATGCTGTGGCGGCGTCCCATATAAAGTGGAGGAAGATAGGCACAGATGTTAGCCTAGGGCCGCCTTCCTCAGCAAAAAAAAGTGGAGGATTGGCTGATGTTAGCTCAGGGCTGATCTCCTCACAAAAAAAAAAAAAAAAGGAAATCTTGCCATTTGCAACAAAATGGACGGACCTTGAGGTCCATTACGCTAAGTGAAATAAGTCAGACAGAGAAAGATAAATACCATATGATCTCACTTACAGGTGGAATCTGAAAAAAAAAACAAAACAAACAAAAAAATGAACTCACAGATACAGAGAACAGACTGGTGGTTGCCAGAGGTGGGGGTGGGCAAAACGGGTGAAGGGGCTCAAGAGGTACAAACTTCCAGTTATAAAATACATAAGCCATGGGGATGTAAGGTACAGTGTGGTAACTGTAGTTAATAATACCATATGGCATATTGAAAGTTGCTAAGAGAGTAAATCTTAAAAGTTCTCATTACTAGAAAAAAAAATTTTGTAACTATATATGGTGATGGATATTAACTAGACTTATTGTGGTGATCATTTCACAAAATATACAAATATTGAATCATTATGCTGTACACCTGAAACTAATATAATGTTATATGTCAATTATACCTCAATTAAAAAAACACACACACACTCACACACACACAGACAAAACTACCCTAAAGCACTGCAGAGTAAACAAAAACAAGCCAATTCCGGAGGAGAGGAAACACTTAGAAGAAGGAATGGCACTGAGTGAGTTTGAGTTTTCTCTTTTTTTTTTAAAACAGCATTTAGTCTAAGGCAGTATACAGACAGTTACCACACAAAGTGGCTAAAATTCTGATAGAAAATTGCAGTCTTGCTAGCCTAAAGAATGGGAGGAGAGAGTTCAGGACAGCCATGGCCAGTTACAAGTAAAGTGAGAATATCAGGAAAAAAAGAGCCATGGAGGGGGCACCCCAAATTCTACATATAAACTTTGCCTAAATCAATGGCTGACCCTGGAACCAAGCATATGTGGAAGAAACCACAGCTAAAGACAAAAGAACTGGACTGAGATTTCAGCTGCCCTCCAAGAGACAACTTATTGTTTGAGTCAAAAGAGGTAAATTACTTGCTAAAACAAAAATATCAACACTCTTTGAAGGGATATAACAGATTCCAGTCTCCAAGACATAACTTCTCAATTGTCAGAATATAATGTAAAATTACTCAACATGAAAATTCAAGAAAATGTGATCCATTGTCAACAACAATGGACAGCAATCTCAAGATAACCTAGATGCTGGATTCAGCAGACAAGAATATTTTTATGTAGTTGTTATAACTTTGCATAGTGATCTAAAGTAAAATATGCCTCTAGTGACAAGACAGAAAATCTCAGCAGAGAAACAAAAGGTAAAAAAAAAAAGAAAGAAAATTCCAGAACTGAAAAATGTACTGGATAAAGCTGAATCACAGAATGAATATGACAAAGGAAAAAGTCAATGAACTTGAAGACAGATGAATGTAAATGATTCAATCTAAAGTTCAGAGAGAAAAAGAGATTAAAGGAAACATGAATAGCACCTCGGAGGTATGTAGGACAACATCAACAGGTCTAACATATGTGTAAATGGAGTCCAAGAAGGAGAGAGGGAATGCAGCATAAAATATATTTGAAGAAATAATGGTTGACAGTGTCCCCAAATTGGTAAAAGACATAAATTCAGAGATTCAAGTTGCTCAACAAACTCCAAGATAAATACAAAGAAAATCCTGGCAAGGCACATCATAGTTAAATTGCTGAAAACCAAAGATAAAATCTTGAAAGAAGCCAGAAAAAAATGATATATTACATACATGTGGAAAGGGATTAAAACCCCACTGACTGCTTATGAGAATCTATGGAGAGCAGAAGACAATCAAAAATACTTTTAAAGGGCTCAAAGAAAAAACCGTGGAGCCAGAATTCAATAACCATTGTATACATAAATCAGTTTGGAGTATTATGCTACATTCTTCTTTATCTTCATGATTGTTTCACTTTTTTGCCTGAAGGGCCCAAGGATTTCTTCTTTAAAGTCTGAAAAAGCCTTTGAAAAAAACTCCACACTGATTACTAATAAAAATTCTTCAGAAACTGGGAATGAATAGTGTGGTAGGTAGCCTCTATGATGTTCCCAATTGAACTCCACTACCCGGCATCCAGGCCCTTATGTAACAGCCTCCCCTCGAGTGTGGGCTGGACCTAGTGACTTGCTTCTAATGAACAAGACAGGGCAAAAGTGATGGGATGTCACTTCCATGATTAGATTAGAAAGAGACTGTGGCTCCTGTCTTGCATACCCTCTCCTGCTCTTTTGCTTTCTTGCTTTGACGGAAGCCAGCTGCCATGTTGTGAGCTACACTATAGAGGGGCCAAACGGCAAGGAGCTAAGAAAATCCTCTGGCTAATAGCCAGCAAGGAACTAAGGCCTTCAGTACAACAACCTGCAAGGAATTGAATCCTGCTAACAACCACATGAGTAACCATAGAAGAGGATCCTTTTTCAATTGAGCCTTCAGGTAAGACAGCAGCCCTGGGCAACAACCTTATTGCAGTCTTGAGAGAGATACTGAAGCCAAGGCACCCAGCTAAGCCAAGCCCAGATTCTAGAACTTCAGAAAATACGAGATAATAAGTGTTTATTCTTTTAAGCACTTCTACGTTTTAAACCACTACATTTTGAGGTAATTTGTTAAGCAGCAACAGATAATTAATGCAGATGGATATTTACTTAACACAATAGAACACATATACCTTAATTGTAAAGCCAGCATCTTTCTTAATGGGGCAACTCTAGAGGCATTCACACTAAGGTCAATAGAGAAGACCAGGATGCCCACCATCTGAAGTACAATTTCACATTGTTATGGAGGGACTAGCCAATGTACTTAGACTAGAGAAAACAAAGGCATAAGATTCGGAAAAGAAGAAATAATGAATAAAATAAAGAATCGGTATTTTCAGACAGGAGAGTATACTTGGAAAATCCTGGAGAATCTGTGATAAAACAATACAAGATTTTAGCAAGGTAGGAGGATATGAAGTTAACATGCAAAAATCAATAGTGCTCATACATACAAAAAATAACCAGTTAGAAGTATAACAGATAAAGTTCATTAACAACAGCAAGGAAAAAAGATTAAATATTTAGGAGTAAACTTTAGGAATGGTCAAAACCTATACAAAGAAAACTTGAAAGCATTCTACTAAGGACACAAAAGTAGACCTAAGACAATGTTAAGACATCCTTGTTCTTGGAAATACACATTGAAGTATTTAGGGGTAAAGAGCCACGATGTATGTAACTTACTCTCAAAAGCTTCAGAAAAAATAAATACACGTATACCTATGTATAAAGAGAAGGAAAGCAAAAATCTAATAAAGCAAATAGGGTAGAACATCACCAAAGATGCTTAAACTGAATCTAATCAAGAGGAAACAGTCAAACAAATCCAGTAATCTACTTTAAAAAGACATATTTTTTTGAAAATGGGGATAATTTAAATATGAACTGCATATTAGATGATTATTGAATGAATATTACTTTTCTTAGGTGTGATAATGATACTTAATTATGTGCAAGAATGTCCTTATTCTTGGAAGATACATGCTTAAGTATTTAGGGGTAAACGTAACGTCTGTAATTTGGGGGCTGCGGTGGCGACAAGGGAGAGAGTAGGAGAGAGAAGGTAGGAGAGGGAAGGAGAGAAGGCAAATATGGAAAAATGCTAACAACTGGTTAAATTTAGTGAAGGGTTAGCTTTACCTCCTGAAAATCACACCAACTAATAAAGATAACAAGAAATAGCAATGCAAACTCCTCCTTCCACAAAATTAGGAGGCAGCCGGAAAGAAAGGGAACTACAAGATATCTAAATTTCTTATCTTCCTTAGTGGTCAATAGATACTTAAAGTTGATGCACTAAAAAACAAAGGTGTAAACATATTATGTAGCATTATGCAGGTAATCATCAAAAGAACTAAAACAAATAAAGTGTGGAGGATGCAGGGAAGGAGGCTTTTACTCTATATTTTAAATCTTTTATACTGTCTGACTGTTTATATCAAGTATCACAGGTAATACTAGTAACAATAATAATAATAAATTTTCCCAATTCCATGGACTATCCAGAAGGATTCTGTGACAAAGATGCTGCACCCAGGAAAAATGTATCTTTCATCTTCTTCACTACCTTGAGGTAAGATATTTAAAACATAAATTTAAAGGATAAAATACTTTAAAACACTATTGGGTTTAGCAGAACCACAGGTCTACCTACATAAGCACCATAATCATATCAAAAAATAATAAGTTAACATATTAAAATTATATTTCCTATTATTTCAAATAACTTATAATTATTTTCATTCTTGATTTTTAAAAAATTTGAATAAACACACTCACAGTTCCACAAGGTTTGGAAGCTTCTGAGCAAGGTTTTCTGGCTGAAAATTAAAAACTCAGAATTAAATTTTATTTTTGAAAAATTTATAAACATTTCTAAACAGCTTAAACACAAAGTACTATCTTTTTGAGGGGTGTTAAAATTTTGTGAAAATAATAAATCAGCGAATCTGGGTTTATGCTTACACAGACAATACTACAATTTAAATTTATAAATTTGAACACTTAAAATCAATGTCTCTTGGAGAAACCAGAAACCTCATATTCCACGGCCATGGAAGAAATGAAAATGTTTCAACAGACACAGACAGAGGGAATAGCGCCATGTGACACCAGAGACCGAGATTGGAGTGATGCAGCTGCCAAGCTAAGGGTACTACTGGCAATCCCCAGAAGCCAGGAGAAAGGAACAGATTCTCCCTCAGAGCCCCAAGAAGCAGCCAACCCTGTCCTCACCTTGATTTTGGACTTCTGGCCTCCAGAACTGTTAGAGAATAAATTTCTGTTGTTTTAAGCCATGTAGCCTGTGTAATTTGTTACAGTAGCCCTAGGAAACTAAGACTCCCCTACCCCAAACTCCCAAACCATGCTCCTCAGGATAGAGTAAGGGAAATCCCCAGGGGCCAGAAACCAAGACCTAACTAAGCTCAGGATAAACAGAGTAAACTGGAGCTCAGCTGGTCGAGGGGAGTGTCAGATCTGGCCACAGGTCACAAGTCTGGAGTCAGCATATGGGTGTGGCAGGGGTAGAAACTGGCCCTTGGAAGAAGAGGAAAGGAGATGGTCCTAGGTCCCTTATGCAGAGTCAGAGCCCTGGAAGGACCGCCCCTTCCATGAAAAGAATCCTAGAAAAATTCCCCCCACATTGAAAGCAGGCTTCTCTCTGCTGGCTGCAATGGGTAGGAGGAAATGCCTCCTGTAAATAACTGAAAGCCAGCCTGCATCTCTCCTTCTTTCTCCCTCCCTCCCTCCCCCCGCCCGCCTCCCTGTCCCTCTGTCTCTCTCTCTGTCTCTCTCTCTCTCTCACACACACACACACACACACACACACGCACACGCACACGCAAGATAGGAGCTGTTAAGACTGAAGGAGCACACTGAGTCAGGAATAATTTTTTTTAATTCTAATTCAAACATAGTGTAAGGTAAGCTAGATATCAATAACAAAGAATCAGGAATGGCTTTTTAGAAGAAATTAGGTCTGACTTAAGTCCTGAAAGACAAATACAAATTATCAGAGGTTTGCCATGGAGCAGGGAAAAAGGATAGTTCTGGTTAGCTTTCTAGGCACAGGAAGCAACATATGAAAAGGCAGGAGAGAGCTGTCTTCGGGAAATTGCAAATACAATCTGTTCTGCTGTAACTCTGTAACAGCAGTCCTGAAGAAATCTTACATTTTCAAAAATCCGCTTATAAAAAAATTGTTAACAGAAAAACAAGTGTTGGGGACTAAAAAGTTTTAGATTTGTAACAAAGTAATTTTTCATATAGAAGCTTGTAACAGTGATTATCATGAGGAAAAAGACTAGGATAGTTATTCTGCATCTAATTTTATATCATTTGAATTTTTAACAATGAGCATATGTGTCTTTTATAATTAAAAAAAGTTAAAATTAAAAATGTGATATGCATGGCATAAACTGCTACATAATTGAGTAATCAGTCATATTATATGCAATTTGGGTTCTAAATACTCAATAAGAGAAATGTCATTAGTTTGGTATGTCTGGGCCATAGGGTATAAAGGTGTATAATGATTTTGCAGAGAGCGGAAAGAAACAGATCATTGACGGTTTATATTTTATACTGAAGAAAAAATTTTTTTTTTAATCCTGAACACAATGGAAATCCACTGTTTTATTTGAAACAAGGAAATGACATTATTAATTTCCTGTTGGCATACTGATGTATTTCAATACTCATTAACAGTACCCTAAGCTGTTTACATACATATATATCCTTGCCCTTTTATGATAACCAAACAGCACTGAATAGGAATACTGTTATGAAGTCAATGAAATATTTATTGAGTACCCGCTTTTGATAAAACCACTTGTATTTAGTTTTCAAATGCTGAAAGCTGTGATTCTTTTTTTCCTCCATGTTTTGATATCGATATATGCAACAAAGCCCTTCATGACAAGTCTTTCCTCAGATGTTACTCTCCAATCTGTCCAAATCCTCAAAATGTTTCTTTTAGTGTTGGTATCTCCCCAGGAAGGAGAATATACACTTCCTAGACCCTCATCTAGTTTTACCTACTACAATATCAATATCATATCCGGCTAACTCACAGGACCCGTGGTCATTCTTTCCAGATGTCTACTTGGCTCCGTCAGACAGCATTCTAATGCTTCCATGACC
Source organism: Diceros bicornis minor (assembly GCF_020826845.1). NCBI lineage: Eukaryota > Metazoa > Chordata > Mammalia > Perissodactyla > Rhinocerotidae > Diceros > Diceros bicornis. The sequence goes on from NC_080744.1 coordinate 82,124,355, forward strand.
AACTAGTTAGCTCATTTGAGCTATATAGCTACACACACAATTAAGCACCAAATAACGTTTCTGCTGCCAATAGTGCATCACTACATCTTTATTAATGAGGAAGTACATTGTGTTTTTATTTAAAAATAAGTACACTGACCTTGAGAAAACTGCAGTTCATTAGAATACTAGGTAATAAAACAAAACGAAACACTTATTAGTATCTGCCCCCAAAAGCCTGGCAAATAGGCAGCCCATTGCATAGGCTGTGGCTGACACCTACTGGTGTTCTATAATATTATTTTCTGCTTTCTATTAGCACATTTTTAGCAATGTAGCTAAATAATGTAAGGGAAACACTATACATTTTAAATTTGCTACGTCCATAGTTTATGTAAAGTGACTAAAAGATTGGACAACTATACATTAAGGTCAAAATTTTTGTTACTCTCTGGGTAACTAGGCTCTAATGCTGGATTATAGATGCCAAACTAGTTTATCTTGATCCATAAAACTTACGGTTTACTAAGTTTTAAAATGTTTTTAAGATCCCGATAGATAAAAGTAATAATCTTAAAGTACCTTTTCAAACTGTCATTACTATTATTTCCTTCTCTTTTTTCACAATTTTGACAAACAAAAGTTTTAATAGATAAATAACCTATACCAAAATTTCTTGAGTATATATGCTTCGTACTAAACTACTTGAAAACTGTTTTCTAAATTAAGCCAAAATTCTCTTCATTAAATCTCACATTATCACTTAGCTAAACAATTTTTCTTTACAAATAATGTAAAAGTAAACTCCAGCAAGCACAGTTAATATAAAATTTATCTTTTGGATTGATGCTTTACCATATCCTTCTAAGAAAAACTTTCAACCCCTTTAAATAGGAATAAAATTGTGTATCTTAGAACAAATACAGTCACATGCTGCATAATGACACTTTGGTCAACGACAGACTGCATATACGACAGTGGTCCCATAAGATTAGTACCATATAGCCTAGGTGTGTAGTAAGCTATATACCACGTAGGTTTGTGTGAGTACACTCTACGATGTACATACAACAACAAAATCGCCTAACGATGCATTTCTCAGAACATATCCCCACTGTTAACCAACACATGACTGTACTTCAAATACTTTGCAAACATGTTCAGTGATATTCTCTGGTAGGCAGTGTGTACCACCTACTTCCTCTTCTTTTCCTTCTGGACACCTGGTAGGACTGCGCTTCTCTCTTCAAGCTGAGCATGGCTAGGTGACTTGCTTGGTTAGTGAAATTACGTCAAAATGGAGGCCTTAAAGAGCTTGAGTACAAAAGGTCCACAGTGACCTTCAGATGATGGAAGCTTTGCCAGCCTTCGGCCCTGAGTGAGGAACTTGAGTCCCCAAGCAATCTGAGAGAATAATGCAGTGTGAGCAAGAAATAATTGTGCTGTTATAAACCACTAGATTCAGTGTTCAGCAACATTATTTGCTTATCTGCTTCATCCTGACCTCTAACAACACATTTCAAAGAAGTTATATGTTAAATACATTCCGGTTCTTATACCAGTTATAAAAAGTAGAATGAAGTTGGACCTCTACTTCACATCATTTACAAAAATTAACTAAAAATGGATCAAAAACTTAAATATAAGAGCTAAAACTATAAAACTCATAGAAGAAAATATAGGGACAAATCATGATCATGAATTTGGCAATGGATTAATAGATATGACACTGAAAACATGAGCAACAACAGAAAACACAGATAAATTGAAGTTCATCAAAATTTAAAACTTTTGTGCATCACAGGACATTATAAGAAAGCGAAAAGACAACGTATAGACTAGGAGAAAATATGTGTAAATCGTGTATCTAATAAGAGTCTAGCATCCAGAATATAAAGAACTCTTACAACTCAATTAACAAGAAAACAACCCAACTAAAAAATACGCAAACGGCTTGAACAGACATTCTCTAAAGAAGATATACACGGGCCGGCCCAGTGGCGCAAGCAGTTAAGTGTGCGCACTCCACTGCGGCGGCCCGGGGTTCGCTGGTTTGGATCCCGGGCACGCACCAATGCACCACTTGGCAAGCCATGCTGTGGCGGCATCCCATATAAAGTGGAGGAAGATGGGCACGGATGTTAGCCCAGGGCCAGTCTTCCTCAGCAAAAAAAAAAAAAAAAAAGAAAGAAAAAGAAAAAGAGGAGGATTGGCAGATGTTAGCACAGGGCTGATCTTCCTCACAAAAAAAAAAAAAAAGAAGATATATAAATGGCCAAACAAGCACATGAAAAGATGCTCAACATCATTAGCATTAGGGAAATGCAAATCAAAACCACTTCAAAACTATCAGAATGGCTATAATTAAAAAATTTTAAAAAAAAGAAAATAAATATTTGCAAGGATGTGTAGATACTAGAACCTTTGTACATTGCTGGCAGTAACATAAAATGGTTCAGCCACTGTAGAAAGCAGTTAGGCAGTTCCTCAAAAAGTTAAACATAAAATTGTGACTCCACAATTCCATCTCCATGTATATACCCAAAATAATTAAAACAGGTACTCAACCATGTACGTGTACCCCCATGTTCATATTCACAATAGCCAAAAAAGGTGGAAACAGCCCAAATGTCCATCAGTGGATGAATGGATAAACAAATTGTGGTACACACATACAACGGAATCTTACCAAGCCATAAAAAAGAATGAAGGATTGATACATGCTACAACTTGGATGATCCTTAAGAACAGTTTGCTAAGTGAAAAGAAGCCAGGCACAAAAGGTCACATATTGTATGATCCCATTTATATGAAATAGCCAAAACAGATAAATCCATAGAGACAGAACACAGACTGGTGGTTGCTAGGGCTGGGGTATGGAGGAGAATGGGGAGAAATTGCTTAATGGGTAAGGAGTTTTATTTTGGAGTGATGGAAATGTTTGTAACTAGATAGGAGTGGTGGTTGCACAGCATTGTGAATGTACTAAATGCTACCTAATTGTTCACTTTAAAACAGTTAATTTTATGCTATGTAAATTTCACCTCAATAAATTTTTTAATTTTTTTTTAGTTTAAAAAAAGTTAATGAAATTTTGGTACTGAAGGAAAAAAGCACTTCATTCACAAACCATGAAACACACTCAACAAGCTTTCTAGTTGGATCAATAATTCGATGTCATTGCTTCTGGGGAAGCACACAGCATGAGTTAAATACTGTGTCTTTATGGGAACAACTAAGGTAGATCTCTTTTTACCAGCGATACTAACCCACTCCTCCTCCAGTATTTCTCAACCTTTTAATATATATTATGGAGCAGTATTTCTCAACAGAGGAATCAGAAACTCTAGCAGGCTAATGGGAACAGAGAGGGAGAACCAGCACCACCTTTCCTCTTCCGCAGTAGCATAAAGGCCCTCCAGAGACCTAGCTACGATTTGCTCCCCAATGTCCTTTATCATTTACTCCTTTGTCTCTTGGATCACTTCCCATTAATTACTCATTTTCCTCTTTTTAAATTTCTCTCCAAATAAACTTTAAGCAGCCTAAAAAAGCATGAGTCTTGTCTTAAACACGTGTCATATTTCCTTGGTGTTTCCTGGAGATAGAAAGAAACAGCAGATGCTCAACACTTTAATCTACCAACATCAAATCTCTGACGGTTAAGTTCAGTTCTTCTGAAATGAGTGACACAAAGCAATGTTACTACCTATGGTTTTCATTTGAATTATCCTAGAAAGCTTGACACATTTTGGCGGGGGGTCGGGGGAGCGGAGGTGCCAGAGAAAGAGACAATAAGAAATGTGTTTGAAAGCACTAACAGCCCACTAATCCCTCTTGCTAAGAGAAGATCACTCCTAGCAAGGGCTATGCAATCACTGATTGTCAAGTAATGCCAAAAGTTTACACACGTTTTGCTAGCTGCCACTGACATGCTGTTTCCCAGTAAAAATGTAAATGACTATGCTGTGTAAATAATGGCTAATCTATTCATAAACAATATAAAAAGGATAATCTAAAACATGTCAGTGTTTTAAAGGAAAATGTAAATTTTCATTATTTGGATATGCAAGTACAACATCTTTAGTTCTTTAATGGTTCTAAAAGAAAAGCAATGAAAAAACTGCAGCAAATACCCAAATTTCTTGGAGTATCTCCACCAAAATAATCACAGGTATTTTATATTCCAAGTTCATTAAAATAAAATTTTCCATTGGAAAAAAAATTTTCCATTGGGAATTCACTGAATACAAGTATTACAAATATTAAAACAAAGCCACTTCAAAAGGGAGGGAAAAGGAGGAAGAATGAGAGAAAGAAAATTTTCAAAATGTGGACAAGTTCTTTTGCTTCTAAAGTTGTCTTTGAGATGCCTAAAAAGAACCCTGAGAGAATTTTTCTTTACTGCTTTGCATTATGATTATGCAGCATTAACATACAGTGGCAGTTTAACTTTCACGATAAAAATGAATTGACATAGTTGATTATAACGTATTATTTTCTTTTTTTCAATCAAACACACCACTGGCCCAACAGAACTTTCTGCAACGATGGAAATATTCTCTATCTGCACTTTCCAATAAGGTGGTCACTGGCCACTTGTGGCTATTAAGCACTTAAAATGCGGTTACTGTGAACAAGGAATTGAAATTTTAATATTATTTCATTATAATTTAATTTAAACATTAATAGCCACATGTGACTGGTAGCTATCACATTAATGCAGAATTTATATCTTTATACTCCCTACCAATTTTTCACTTAAACTCAACTCTTTTAGATGTAAAACAAAAAAGAACAATTACTTAACTGTATGAACAACAAATTTTTGACATTATTTTTCTTAGACATGATGAAGTATTTGTTTAGCATTTATAGAAGCTGAAACTGTCATCTTAAAACATGTAAATAAAAAAATTTTAAGTATGCAAAGATGCAAATGTTTTATTGCCAAAAATATAAAAAAAAACTTGACATATTTTTTACTTAGCAAAAACTCTTACAGAAAATATGCTCAAAATTAAAAATACTGTATATCCAGTATATTTACAAAACTGAAATATGTATCTGAATTGTGATAAAAATTTGATTACCAAGATTTTACAAAAGAAGGAAAACAAACATTAAAAATCACTGAAATGCCTCTTGAAGTATTAATCTTAAAAATATTTCTTTAAAAATGACAGCTACATAAATATCATAAATAAGAGTTGAAGATTAAAATTATTTGCCCCTACCTACTTTCTATTTTTTATTTTAAAAAATCTATTTAGGGGCCAGCCCAGTAGCATAGTGGTTAAGTTCACACGCTCCACTTTGGCGGCCCAGGGTTCGCAGGTTCGGATCCCGGGTGCAAACTTTTGTGCCGCTCATCAAGCCATGCTGTGGTGGTGGCCCATATACAAAAAAGAGGAAGATGGGCACAGGTGTTAGCACAGGGCCCATCTTCCTCAGCAAAAAGAGGAAGACTGACAACAGACCTTAGCTCAGGGCCAATCTTCCTCACCAAAAAAAAAAAAAAATCTATTTGATATGCATTCAATAAGTTGATTTCATAAATGGAATTTTCAAAGCAACAGAAAAATACACACAAAAAAGAATACTAAACACTTATTCCCATAAAGCCAGATCAACCACTTAAAATTATATCTAGCCTGAATAATTCTATAAGCTTATGACATAATTGTTTGTTTATTTGGAGGGGGAGCATGTTCCAAGCTCAATGTATGATATTTCAAGTGCCTTACTTACATATTATGTATATTTGTTGACTGATTTGATGGGGCTAACACTTAGAAACTAGTGTCTCACTTTGGTGCGCAGGTATCAAATTTTAGTACAGTGAATGCTTGAAAATGAATTTAAAATTGTGGAAACATATACATAGCAATGGCTTTTAAGCCTTCTTGCAAAAAGAATCCTTCAACTGCACAACGATATGGTCTGGTATAAGAGCAAGACCCCTCTCCCCGCCACCTCTTTTTAAACTTTCCCTCCTAACTCCCCAGGCAGAAACTATGAATCACATAGAGTAGGTTAAATCAGGCTCCCTGTATTTTCTTTAAGAAAGTATAGTATGATACATGTTTTACAAATATTTCTATTAAGAAAAGTTAGACTTTTACTCAAAATAAAACTCAGAGGCAACTAGGAAAATTCACTTAACGTGGAACACCTCATTGCTCCACAGTGGATAAACGTGGTTAAATCTAACTAAATGGTGCTAGGCTAGAAGTAGGTCATCAATAAACACTTGCAGAACTAAAATGAAAGCAAGATTGACTGAACTACCAATTAGGAGACCTGGTTTTTGCTCTAACTGACCATAAAAGTGACCTTAGGCCAATCTGTTATCTTCCAAGCTTACTTTCCTCAAAAAGAAAAATCGCCTAAATTATCTGTCAAGCTACTTTCAGCTTTGAAATTCTGTGATTCAATAAATAGAAGTAAATGATAGGTGAGGTGTTCATTTTCCAAATAGTTTACTACTTGACAAGGAGCCACTGTCAATCAACCAGTAACGATGAGGGGGAAAACTACTAAATCTGAAAATTCAATAGGAAAAGCAGCTCTGATTTGTAACAAAACTCATACTTCTCCTGCACATGTGTATTACTGAGATGGGATACACTCATAATGAATATTTTGTAGGACTATACCACAGTCTACACATAAGCACTAAAACACAAACAGAGCATCAGAATGCTTTACTATTTGACATTGTCACCCATTTCCACACATTCGATTTAAGAAATAACTAAGATGCTTTTATGCAGAGCTAGTTCGAGAACAGAGCAATCACTGTGATTATGGAAGCCCTGCACCCTAGCAGCAGTTGAAGCTGCAAGGGTTTATCAGACTAGGGAAAAACAAGAAACCCCTTGTGCTGGAATTCAAAATGAACCAAACAAACAAAAACAGAAATTAATTCCCTCTCCCTATTTCTTCTGCCACACTTAATTGCATGAAGCTCTTTTTACTATCTCCTTAACTTACTGTTTTTCTCGTGAAGGTGTTCCCATGTTCGTTTGATCCAGATCCTGTCCTACCAAATTCAAAGGGGGCGGAGGGCATAGCTGCGTGACCCCCAGTTATCAACCCTTTCACCCTCAACCCAGCCACCAGCAGCAATGAGCGATCGACATCAATTCAGCATAAACATAGGCATCACCATCATTGTAAATCAAAATATTTAGACTCATTGATTAATAAAATTTGAGAGCTGGATAAGATCATAGTGGTACTATATTCCAACAACCTTATTTTAATTATAACAATAATAAATATTTATTGAAAAGAATATAAACCAAACTTAATAGTAGAACCTTTCCCTTTTACTATAAATACTTAAGTAAGGCTTTCTGTTTCTTCCAGCTCCCATCCCCACTCTCACGCCCCCCACCCCATCCACAGCTATAATCACTATAAAATTTGGTGCACACCCTTTTTCATGCCTTAGTTTATTTGTCTATTAGGTAGGGATAATAACAGCGCCTACCTCAAAGGACTGTCTTGAGGATTCAGTAAGTTAATACACGTAAATCACTTAAAACAGCACCTGGCACTTAGTAAAGATTCAAATGATGTTAGCTGCTATCCGATTTTAACCAACCTCATATTGACGAACATTTAGGTTTCACAATTTTTCATCATATACAATGCTGTGATGAACATCCTTGCTCGCCTGACTTTTTTTTCTGTTGGGTAAATTCATGCAAGTAAAAATGCTGATTCAAACATACGCTCATGTAAAATTTTGCTAGATGAGGTCCAACCACCCACCAAAAACACTGAGTCAATTTCCTCTCCCTCTAACAATGTGTGAGAGTATCTTCTCAATCTTTTCAACACTGGGCATTAATAATCTACAACACTAGGTATTAATCTTTTCCAATCTATTAGGCAAGGATGATCAGTGTTCTATCATTTCTTCTATTGGAAGTTACACATCTTTTTGTGTTTTGACTATCTGTATTCTTTTACGATTTGCCTGTTCATGTTTGACAGGGAAGGTCAGGAATGTTTTCTCTTGGGCCAACAGGAAAGAAAAAAACATTTATGCCTCACCTCCCACCCCAATTCAGCAACATGTGATTGACAGACCTCTTCTTCCCTTCAGTCTCAGTAGGATATCATTTTTAAGTTAAGTTCTCTTTTGTTGCATAGATTAATTGCTTAATCAGGATCCATCTGCTCTTACTGCTTAGCTATAAGCCAAACTCCCCTCTTTCATTAAAATTTAGATGCCTCTTTCTTGTCCTTTCATATTTATAAATAAAATTGGCAACTGGTGAGAGGTCCATCAGTATTTGGGTAGGGGAGGCCTCCTGTCTACTGCCCTCATTAAGAGAAGAAGTTGGCAGGTCCATTAAACGATTTTGCTTCCAGGGTGAGATTTTTTTTTCCCTCCAAGTCTCTTGTGGCCTTTTCTTTTATAAATGAAGGAACTGAGGTCCAAAGAGGTTAAGCACACACAACCTGGGTCTGTTACCTGCTAGTACTAAGTTTGGCTACCAAACAATTAAACAGCTCCTTCCTGGGACTGCAGCCCTCAACAGCTTTCACTGCTAATTCCCTCCCTTGATGAACTTCCAGGTTAGGAGGAAGACTTGGTGATTGCTGCTTCCAAGCTATATTCCTTCTCCAACTCTTACAAAGACCCAGCCACCGGTGAGGGGGTTGGGGGGGAAATCAGGGTAGGCTCCACCTCAGCCTCCTCCCCCCTGCACACTCATATACTGTTATCATCTGAAACTTCTTAATGAGGAAAATCTCTCCCTACAACCACATATACCATTCCCCCAGACGGCTTACTCAAGCAGGCCCTGTACAACAATTCTTCAACATCAATGGGTCCTTTAGCCCCTCTCCATTCTCCCTCTTCATTCACTCCTCCTTTCCTGCTTTGCCTCCAATTCAGCTCAGATTCCATCTGCCATCATTTTAATCACTCTTGCCAAAATCCTAAACCTCCTCAGTCCCTCTGTACCTGTATTGTATCCACCTGGCAAAAACCTAACCCTGCATAAATGCAGCAGGCCACCTTCTTCATACCTCAGACCGCTGAGTACTACAGGAGAAAATCCCCTAAACAAGCAGATGGTTCCACCATAAGCTTAGCCACCAACTGCTTGCTGAATAATGCCAAAGATTCTACTACCTTTTCCTAGCCAAACTGCCATGCCACTCTTCACAACAATAATTTCAAACCCGCAGTCTCCACGAATCTTCACTCCCCAAGCAGCTGGCTTTGCCTGGTAAAGTCATCAGAGAAGAACTCCCTCATCTGCCTCTCTCCCTCGCAATCTGTATCTTTGCACCCATCCTCCCTTTCCTTCTCATGTTACAATGGAAGAAGGGATACTATTTCCAAGGTCAATTCTTCTACATGTACTCTGGAGCCCAACCCCTCCTACCTTCTTAGGAATCTCGGACTTCTCAACATTCCCTTTTTCTGTATCTTCAACTCCTCTCTAATGGAGATTTCCCATCAGCATTTACACAGGCTCAACTCTTTCCTCTTAGAAACGAGAGAAGAGGAAAAGAGGAAAGAGAAAAGGCGAGAGAAGAAAAAAATTTCCTTTGTTGTCAAGACCACTCCAAATATGCCCCTCCTTCCATATCACAACCAAACTTGAAGATTCATCTACCTTGCTATCTATTTTTCTTATCTCCGTCTCACCACTTAACCGATGAAACTTGGATTCTACACTCCAAAGTTTCTACCCCCTGAACACAGTCACCGGCAGCTTGTCACTAAAGTCCTTGGACAAATACTTAGTAGATGTCTAAGCACCAATCACTCCTTAAAACACTCTCTCCCTCTGGCCTCCATAATATCAAACTCCTGGTTCTCCTTCTGCCTCTCTGACAGCTGCTCCTCATCTTCTTACACCCAAATTTTAAATGTAGAAATTTAAATTTAAAGAAATTTCTTTCTCAGTTTCTAAGCAATTCCATTCTTGCTCTTGGCTTCTATTATCATCAACATACCACAGATTCCCACATTTATATATATCTAGCTCAGAACTCTCAGGAGTCCTGAGAAGACTTTTACTCTCCCAAACCTGTTCCACCTCTAATATTCCCTAACTCAGTAAACCACAGTTACTCAAACTTGAAATTTGGAAGTCACATTATTAATCAGGACTTCTAAGTTTCAAAGAAAAAGAGAAAAAAAACCACTTCAAACTAGTTTCAGCAAAAAGGAGGAGGAGGAGGAAAAAAAATATATTAACTCAAGTAATTACCATATAATAGGCACTCCATAAATATGTGTTAAATGAATGAATGATGAATAAATAAATGAATGGGGAAAAATCCAGGGATAAATCTAATTCCAGAGATGCTGGATCCAGGTATTCAAATGTCATCAGGAAGCCTTCTCTCTTTAACACCCAGATCCGCTCTCTTCTCTGCTTGCTTCATGCTCAGGTAGGCTCCAAGATGGCCACCAGCAGCTTCAGGTTTATATTCCATCAATTTAACAACTCACTGGAGTGTGCCTTTTCCCCAAAGTCCCAGTTAAAGTCTCTAGGCTGGGCTAACCACTGTGGCCAGGAGAAGGGAATACACGCTTTTTACCACCTGAAATCTCTTCTCCACCTCTATTGCCACCACCCTTGTCTACCTGCCTTCTTAATATCTCCACTTGAGTGTCTTCACTAGCTAAGAAAAAGCCCTTAACATGTGCAAGATTTTGTGTGGCCTGGCCCCTACCAGCCTCTTCAGCTATCCATTTCACTCTCTATGCTCCAGCTACAATGGACCAATCTTCATTTCTCTGATCATGCCTGCTGACTCCAATGTCGGGGCCTTTGCCTATGCTTTTCCCTCTGTCTGTAAAGTTCTTTATTAATGCCTACTCATCCTTCCAGTCTCAGCTTAATATCACTTCCTCAGGGACACTCTCCCTGATCCCTAGAGAAGATTAAATAATCCATGTTACAGACCAAACCAGCAGTCTGTCCTTATCAAGAGTCTTGTGATTACTGTTTAACATCTGTCTTCCCTGCCAGAATAGAGGCCCCATAAAGGCAAGGCTTACATCTGTCTTGTTCATCATCATGGATCCTAGCATAGCAACTGGTACACTTAGGTACTCCTCAAATATATGTGAAATAAACGAGTGAACGGCATGCTATGGTAGTCAGCTTAAAATCCATCTACTTGATTTTGTTTAAAACGATAAATCAAGATAAAGTGAGGCAATCAATGAAATAAACTTACTAAATTTACAAAATTCTTATCCAGAAAAGATCTCAAAGAATAATATCTAAAGTTGTAAGCTTGTTAGTCCCATGTGCAAAAAATATTCAGTAGCTCTACATTGCCTATAGAATATAGTTCTAACACCTTAGGAACTATTTAAAGATTTAAGAATCAACATGACCCTGGCCCCAACCTAGAATTTTCATCTCAGCTTTATTTCCTGCTCTTTCCTCTCCCAAAATCTTTGCTAAATTAGTGGTTTTCTATTCCATTCTGTAGTTTCCTAGAGAGTCCATATAGTTCCCTGGAAGGGAAGGAGATGTAGATTGAACAAGTCTCCCACCTATCGCCTCCCCTAAACAAAAATAGCTTCAGTTGTATCTATTTTACTTATGGAACTTTTTGAATAAATAGTTCTGCTAAATTGGGTTTGAAAACATTTACTAGATCTGCACAGCCCAGCCATGTGAGGTTTTGTATAGAGAGCACCAATACAGAAAGCAAACAGAAGGAGAGCTGTCCTGGCTGAAGTGGAGACACTCAACTGCTCGGTCTTCCCCTTCCACCTCCCCATAATTCCCCACCTAGGTCCTGCTCAGGTACCCTGAGGCTCTGAAGAACACATAAAACAACTGCTCTAGGCAAAATAGGCACCTAGACTTGTCCCTGGAAATTTCTGCCATTGAGTCTTAAGTCTTAGTTCATATTTTTTTCTTCAGCTTGGGACGTCAACAAACTAAAATTCCATGAAAAGAAGAATTTATTCCATGGCAGTGCCTTGAAGAATACTGGGTACACACTAAGAACTCAATAAATACATGCTGAATGAATGATACTTTTCCTCCTGAGCTTCTGTCACAGTCATTCTTCAGTGTCAATGCAAATAGCATCATCTTTAAAAAATCTTCCACAATCCTGCTACACAGAATTAAATTATGTGTCCTACAAATGTTAGGCAGTAGGCCAGACACTGGGGATACAGAACTTAAGACAGAGTCCCTGCCCTTGAAGGATCTCATTCTGGAACTCTTATATCTATACTATAGTCCTTATGCTAATCTACCTGATATTCATTTATTCATTCAACAACGATGTGAATACCTATCACATAACAAACACAGAACCTGTATGTCCTATTCTGTTATTTCTCTTCTAACTACCACAAAGACTAGACTTTATAATTCTTGAAACACATTTAAAATAATTATAGAAAAATTCTTGTAAAAAATTTTACTTCTTCACATTCTAAGATAAATATTAGGAACCAGAATCATGTTTCCTAACTACTTTTTATTCACCCATTAATTACAAAACAGGATTCCTATATAAACTGACTCATATATGTTAAAAAAAGTTTAAAGATTTCTCAGTTATACAAATAAATGGTAATACTGCATAACGAAATATTACTAAAAAGCATTGTAAAATGTAAAATGCACCTACCCTTTGACCCAGCAGTCCTACTTTTGAGACTCAATCCTAAACACAAACATACAGGCACATAGAAGGATGTATGATGTATGCATATCTCCTGGCCTTGAGGTTAGTGGAATGAGAATACCATGAAGTAAAAAGAGAAATATGCAGAGAAATACATATAGTATGATTCTATTTTGTTGTTACAAAAAGGGAAAAAATATAGAGAGTGTATAATTATATAAACACAAACAAAGGAGTCGAAGCACACAACCAAACTATTAACACTGGTTACTCCACAGTATAGAATAGGATAAAGAAAGAGAGACAACTACTTTCCATATATTCCTCTATGTTGTTTGATGTAAGTACATATATCATTTTTGTTTTTAAAATATGAAAAGTTTATTCTTTTAAGTGTATAAAAAAGGCTTTTTAGGGCTGGCCCAGTGGCACAGTGGTTAAGTTCATATGCTCTGCTGCGGCAGCCCGAGGTTCACGGGTTCAAATCCTGGGCATGGACCTACACACTGCTCATCAAGCCATGCTGTGGGGGGATCCCACATGCAAAAATAGAGGAAGATCGGCACAGATGTTAGCTCAGCGACAATCTTCCTCAAGCAAAAAGAGGAAGATTGGCAACAGATGTTAGCTCAGGGCCAATCTTCCTCACCAAAAAAAAAAAAAAAGGCTTTTCTCTGTGCTTTGGTTCTAACTATGGGCATTCCCCAAGTTCTGAACGTTTGACATACAATCATCCTACAGATATATACCACTGTGCTATACCAAGTGATTGAAGGAAAAAAGGAAGAAGGGCAGAGGTTGTGCATTAGTGACTACTTCTCACCAAGAGGCTTCATATGGTGAGGGGTGGGGAGTAAAGGAGAAGAGCATTGTTGAGAAGAGGGCATTTAACACAATAGAACAATTTTAATATGAAATAATAAAACAATGTGAAAATGGAAATGATTGGCAGGTTCCCAAGCTTCTTGGAAAAAAAAAAAGAGACCAATTAACCCATAATGTGTTTGACATACTACATGTTTCCAAAAATGTAGTTTTTTTCCTTTGGACAGTATTACAGTTCTAAGTCAAATTCCACATACTAAATTTCCTTTAGGAATTACACTTTATCAATAACACCACCAAACATTCTAAAAGCCTTAAATCACAAGGTAGAGCACTCCAGAACAAGCACTGTTTCATCTGCTTCCAAACACTGTGCAATAAGCTGTCTTATATCCACTATTGTCAGGGAATGGGATGACTGCTACTATTCCCAACACCCTGATACCTGTATAGCACTTCAGGTGGCAGAGCATGAACTTGAAATGAATGCTTATCAGTTAAAATAGTATAGTGGATATCTAAATATTTTCATAAGTAGAAAACTGCAGCTGAGAAACTGCCACAAAACCAAAAGTTTATTGTAACTTTTCTAAGCAAAGGTCAATTTCTTTGAACAAAGTTTACCCCAGTGGACTATGACTGATTGTTAAGAAGTAATCCACTCACAAGTTTTTTTTGTACATCAATAACAAACATGGGAAAATATGGGCTATAATCCTTGACAAATTATTTCTTACACTTCTTCTTCCCCAAAGAGGGAAAAAAAACCACTAGGTAAATACAGTTTCACATCATGCAGTGATGATTTTGCAAAAAGGATTTAGGATTCATATAACTATATACAGACTATCAAAGTTTGGAAACTGAAAAATCTAATTTAAAAAAATCTGACAAGGTACTCAAAATAACACATATACCAATGTGGCAAACACTAAAAATGAAAGATATATATCCATTTACTTCCAGATACACCAAAGATAAACAAATTTTACAATGCTTTCTACCTCTGGTAGATATTTTACATAGATTAAGTAAAACTTTTCCAGGAAAACACTTCATATACATGAAGCCAGTAAGATGTACTTTCAGCTATTTAGGAAAGTCCAATACAGAGAAGGGAATGAAGAATGGGTCAATTCACAAAGAAACAACAAGACATCATAAATCATTTAAAATTAATAAGAACTAAAATTCAAGTATAAGACTCAAATGAGGTAAAGTGATAACTAGAAAAGGCCACATAAAGCAAATTCATTTAAAACAGAGACAAATTTCATAATAAAGAGTGGGAATAAAAAGTTTGACTGGGACATTCTCTTTAAAAAAAATTTTAAAGTTTTTTTTTAATCTTATATGTAATAAAATTTAGGTTATAATGATAACTATATGCTTATTCTTAGAACATAAAAAAAAAAAACAAGTGAATCAAATGTTGCTTTTGTGGCAAAAATTTTTCCAACAAATTGAATAGCCCAATTCAAAATCATTTGATTTTCACAGTGCAATCACAAAAAAGGTTTTCTGTTTTTTGGGGTTTTTTAATTTTTTCAAAACACTCAAAGGCTACATCAAGCTTCCCAAATGCCTGTCTTAATATTTTAATCTTCAAATCATTTTCTTTTTAAATGCCTCTAACTCAAAGTCATCCTCATTGGTCTTTTTCTTCTTTACTTTTTAACTGGTCCATTGGGTATTGTAACATCCAAAAACCATCTAGCAAGCTTAACACACAAACAAAGTACCCAGATAGATGCACAAGCTAAGTGAAGAGGGGTTTTTAAATGGGGACTAGTTTTATAGTGGTACATTAGTGAATATTTTGCTTTCCTACACAATTCCTCCTGCAACCTCATAATTACAGGGACTTAATTACATAATTACAGGGACTTAATAGAATAATGAATTCTCAGCTAATGAGAACTCCCTATCTGCGTACTTATATTACCTGTTTATATAACAAGAGGGGATATACATTTTGGTCTGAATATCTTAGGGTGGATAAAATAGATCTATAAAGGATTTTTTTAATGCAATATAATACCGTACCAAGGTTGTAAGGGAGTTCCTTTTCATATAGAGTCTCTCCAAGTACTGTAGTCCCTCATCTTTCAGTAACTCCAATGGGAAATGGTGCAGATTCCTATAATTTAAGAACAAATTTTTGTGCTTTTCCAGCCTTGCCACAGAGATCGTCTTGCAAAGTTCGGATGCCATGACTGAACATATCCCATTGGGCACGCCGCAGCACTACATCTTGTCAAAATTGGTCCATTTCTAAAGAGAATAAGAAAATTGAATAATTACAATACTGCTTACAAGCATTGCCAAAAAACCAGCTAGTATATAGAGCAATTTCAAATACTAAAAGGAGAGTTATACATTCAATCCCTGTTTTTCTTTCTTAACTAAATTTGTCACACATATTTAGAAGGATATTAAAATGAATAACTACTTAATAAAAATACTCTCACTTTTAAGCAATTTCCTACTTAGTAGAAACAGTCCCAATTGAAAAAATAGTTCTTGGACTCCAGATAGGAATCCCTGTCTAAGAGAACAGAGACCAGTTTCGTAACATACAAGCAAAGAAAAAGCTTAAAAATCAGATATAGTAAAGCCATTTCCTTCTTGAGCTACCTCATTCTGTATTTAGCCTAAAGTATTTCAAAAATATTTGAATATTTACATAAAATATATCTAGATCACTTACAACCTCACTTTCTTCACTTCCTACTATATAAATAATATTGTCCTATATACTAATTTTTTCTATATTTTATCTCTTTATTCTTTTCTTTCTTTCTTCTCAGTTTGGCAGATTATCAGACGTAGCAAAGAAACAGATCCAGGAACACACTGTTTTATTTTATTATTTCAGTGAAACACTGCACTAGGAAATAACAACCCTGTATTATTCTATTACAATCTCTCTGGGCTTCAGTTGCCTAACATAAAATGGAGACAGCAATTTATTGGTAAAGGCCTGAACCCAGAACAGATTAAATTCCCTTCTAGCTCCAAAACTGACAAGGGTAGGAAGAGAAATAACACTTGCCATCTTATCAACTAGGCACAGGGCAGAAACAAACTTCACAGTCACTTAAGACTGGAAGAAACAAACTCAGAGCTCCAATAATTTGTCCAAGGCTGAAGAGCTCATAAGAGATAAAAGCAGGGACTGGGGCGGGGCGGGGCGGGGGGTGGGTGGCCCGGTGGAGCAGCAGTTAAGTGCATGCGCTCCACTTTAGCAGCCCGGGGTTCACCTGCTTGGATTCTGGGCGTGCACCGACACATCGCTTGTCAAGCCATGCTGTGGCGGCATCTCATATAAAGTAGAGGAAGATGGGCACGGATGTCAGCCCGGGGCCAATCTTCCTTAGCAAAAAAGAGGAAGATTGGCATTGGATGTTAGCTCAGGGCTGATCTTCCTCACAAAAAAAAAAACGCAGGGATTGGGGTGGGGTGGGGCTAGTGGATTTCAAAGCCTGGGTTGTTTACCTATATACACTCACAGGATTCTACAGGATACTAAGGAAATGCTAAAATGACTAAAAAGAAGTTGAGCTTTGTTCCAAGGGTCTACTCTCTGTTTTCCTGGGCACCCTTTTCTAAACTCTTTAATGGAAAACACCTTTCAAAGAAAATTTTTTTCTTAAGAAAAACTATTTTCACTGGGAATTAACACCAAGTTAGTGCAAAATATAGTAACAAACTTTTAGTAAGCAGAGTTTTGTAACTTTTTCGTTATTTTACATTATTTTCAAACTTCAATTCCTAGTTAATAAGAGAGCACTTGCCATTTTATATAAAAGGGCAGAGAATACGGAATATTCAATAATATCCCCAATGCAACATGAGAATCCAATACATTCCTATATTTATTCCACTCACTCACTTACCTATATTTATGAGACATATTATGTGACTGAGCAAGATACTCAATCTTGCTCCATCTTAATTCTCTCACCTGTAAGCAAGGGGAACTAGACTAAATAACATCAATGATTCTGTGTGAAAAGGGAAGCTTAATAGGTAATTATTCACAGAACTAGCAAACTGGAAGCAGTTTAGATGTCTCACAAGCACCTTAAACTTAACACATTCAAGAGAGCTTTTGATTTTTATCACCAGTCAGAATCCTCTCCAGGTTTTCCCATCTCAGTAAAGGGCACACACTTCCATCCAAAATACATCTTAAGCCCATCCACATCCCTCCACCTGCCAAAACTGAAAGCCACTGTCATCTCCTGCCTGGCCATCTGTATTACTGGTCTCCCTGTATCCACCCTAGCCACCTTCCAATACATTAATCTCTTAGCAGAGAGCCTTTAAAAATGTAAATCCAGAAGAGATGTCAGCATCATGGTGGAGTGAGTTCTCCTCTAAGACTCTCCCCACCTAAGATACAACAAAAAGGACATTCATATCCCAACAGAGGACATTCACACAACACAAAAGATGTCTGAGAGACCTGAGCAGCCTTACATCTGAAGATGGAGGTGCCAATATCCCCAGAGGAAGTGGAAGGAGGTTAAGGAGAACTCCCCTGCATCTCCAATGGCAGTGACCACGGGACTGGGGCCACGTGGCTCTCAGAGAGAGAGGGGGGATGGATGGCCCTCTGTGGGAAAACTGTCACTCTCCAAGTTCCCTCACAGCCCATGGGAAACTCCCACACAGAGGGGACTGAACCCTTGCAGGGTGTCTTCATCAAGCTGGCACCCTGGAGAGCAGACAGCAAGAGAAGAGTGAAAAGCCCCAGGGGAATGGGCAGGCAAAAGAAAGTGCCCCTCCCCCCGCCTGGCACTTCAGCTCAGCCCATCAGCCAGAGCGCCCATAGATAGCAGTGGGCTCAGAATACACAGCTCTAGACCCCCACCCAGTGGTGGCAGGTGGAGGCTGCCAACAGATATTATCAATATGAGGAAAAACAAACCCACACCGTCAAACAGTATGCAAAAATATATTAAATCTCCAGACCAGAAGGAAAATGACAACCACCCAGAAATCAATCCTGAAAGCACATAAATTTATAATCTAAACAACAGAGAATTCAAAATAGCTATCATAAAAAAAGTCAACAAGTTCCGAAAAAATAGAGATAGTGCAATGAAATCAGGCACTTCTTCACAAGACATTGAAACTATAAAGAAAATGCAATCTGAAATGTTGGAGATGAGAAACACAATGGAGGAGATAAAGAAAAATCTGGAATCTTTAAAGAATAGTGCTGACAATATGGAGAAAAGAATGATCATTGAGGGTAGGAATGCGTAAATGCTCCAGATGGAGGAGGAGAGAGAACTAAGACTAAAAAGAAATGAAGAAATTCTCTGAGAATTATCCAATTCAATTAGGAAATGCAACCATAAGGATTATAGGTACTCCAGAGGGAGAAGAGACGGAAAAAGGAGCAGAGAGCTTGTTCAAAGAAATAATAAGTGAGAACTTCCTAAACCTGGGGAAGGAGTTGGAAACATAAGTGAATGAAGTCAATAGATCTCCTAACTACATCAACGTAAAAAGACCTTCTCCAATGCATACAGTAGTAAAGCTGGCAAACGTTAATGACAAAGAAAAGATATTAAGGGCAGTAAGACAAAAAAATAATAATAATAACGTACAAAGGAATCTCTATCAGGTTCTGAGGAGATTTCTCAGCAGAAACCTTACAGGCTAGGAGAGAGTAAAACATATTCAAAATTATGAAAGACAAAAACTTTCAGCCAAGCATACTCTATCCAGTGAAAATATCCTTCAGATATGATGGAGAAATAAAAACTTTCCTAGATAAACAAAAGCTAAGGGGTTCATTGCCACAAGACCCCATCTACAAGAAATGCTCAAGAAGGCCCTCATGCCTGGAAAAAAATAAATAAAGGGGCTACAAAGCCTTGATCAAGGAGAAAAATAGGTAGACAAAATCAGAAAAATTGCAGCTCTCTGTCAGAATAGGTTAGCAAACACTAATTATAACATCAAAGATAAAGGGAAGGAAAACATCAAAAATAAATATAACTTCATCACTTCAACCACAAACACACAATACAAGATGGAATAAGTTGTGACAATAATAACTTAGAAGGGGAAGAGGAAAAGGATGGAAGTGACAGTCTAAGGAAATAAAAGGCCATCAGAAAATAGACTATCTCACCTATGAGAGTTTTTATACAAACCTCATGGTAACCACTAAACAAATAATCAGAACAGAGACACATATGATAAATAAAGAGAAAACTAAGAAAACGATGACACAGAAAACCAAACTGAATTGGTAGTCTGAAACACATGGGATGAGAAACAAAGGAAATCCAGAAGAACCAGAAAACGAGTGATAAAATAGCAACATAAAGCCCTCATATATCAATAATCACTCTAAATGTAAATGGATTGAATTTTCCAATCAAAGGACATGGAGTGGCAGGATGGATTAAAAAACAAGACCCAAGAGTATGCTGCCTCCAGGAAACACATCTCAGCTCTAAAGACAAACACAGGATCAGAATGAAAGGATGGAAGACAATACTCCAGGCTAATGACAAACAAAAGAAAGCAGGTGTTACTATACTTATATCAGACGAAGTAAACTTCAAGATAAAACAGGTAATGAGAAACAAAGAGGGGCAATATATAATGATAAAAGGGACACTCCACCAAGAAGACATATCACTGATCAATATATATGCACCCAACACAGGAGCACCAAAGTACACAAAGCAACTATTAACAAACCTAAAAGGAGACATTAACAACAACACAGTAATAGTAGGGGACTTTAACACCCCACTTACATCAATGGATAGATCATCCAGACAGAAAGTCAATAAGGAAAGAGCAGACTTAAAGAAAAACTAGACAAGATGCACTTAATACATATATAGAGAGCACTCCATCCAAACACAGCAGATTACACATTCTTCTCAAGCACGCAAAGGACATTCTCAAGGACAGACCATATGTTGGGAAACAAGGCAAGTCTCTATAAATTTAAGAAGATTGAAAACATAACAAGCATCTTTTCTGACCATAATGCTATGAAACTAGAAATCAACTACAAGAAAAAACTGGGAAAGTGACAAAGATATAGAGACTAAACAATATGCTACTGAACAACCAAAGTATCATTGAAGAAATTAAAGGAGAAATCAAAAAATATCTGGAGACAAATGAATATGAAAATACACCATACCAACTCATATGGGGTACAGCAAAAGTGGTCCTGAGAGGGAAATTCATAACAATACAGGCCCACCTTAACAAATAAGAAAAATCCCAAATAAGCAATCTTAAACTACACCTAACAGAACTAGAAAAAGGACAAACAAAGCCCACAGTCAGCAGAAGGAGGGAAATAATAAAAATTAGAGCAGAAATAAATGAAATTGAAACCAAAAAAACAGTAGAAAGGATCAATGAAACAAAAAACTGGTTCTTTGAGATGATAAACAAAATTGACAAACCCTTACCCAGACTTACTAAGAAAAAAAGAGAGAAGGCTCAAATAAATACAATTAGAAATGGAAGAGGAGAAATTACAATGGATACCACAAAATACTATAGGCCAACAAATTGGACAATCTAGAAGAAATGGATAAATTCTTAGACTCATACAACCTCCCCAAACCGAATAAAGAAGAAAGAGAGAATCTGAATAGACCAATCACAAGTAAAGAGATTGAAACAGTAATCAAAAACCTTCCAAAAAATGAAAGGCCAGGACTAGATGGCTTCTGTGGAGAATTTTACCAAACATTTAAAGAAGATTTAATACCTAACCTTCTCAAACTATTCCAAAAAATAGAAGAAGATGAGACACTTTCTAACACATCCTATGAGGCCAACATCACCCTAATACCAAAGCCAGACAAAGACAATACAACGAAGGAAAATTACAGGCCAATATCGCTAATGAACACAGATGCAAAAATCCTCAACAAAATATTGGCAAACCGAATACAGCAATACATTAAAAAGATCATACACCATGATCTAGTGGGATGTATACCAGGTACACAGGGATGGTTCAACATCCACAAATCAATCAATGTGATACACCACATTAACAAAACGAGAACTAAAAACCACATGATCATCTCAATAGATGCAGAGAAAGCATTTGACAAGATCCAACATCCATTTATGATAAAAACTCTCAACAAAACAGGTACAGAAAGTACCTCAACATAATAAAGGCCATATATGACAAACCCACAGCCAACATCACACCCAACGGGGAAAAACTGAAAGCCATCCCTCTGAGAACAGGAACAAGACAAGGGTGCCCACTTGCAACACTTTTATTCAACATAGTACTGGAGGTTTTGGCCAGAGCAATGAGGCAAGAAGAAGGAATACAAAGAATCCAAATAGCAACAAAGAAGTGAAACTCTCACTGTTTGCAGACGACATGATTTTATATACAGAAAACCCTAAAGAATCCATCAGAAAACTACTAGAAATAATCAACAACTACAGCAAAGTTGCAGGGTACAAAATCAACTTACAAAAATCAGTTGCATTTCTATACTCTAATAACAAACTAACAGAAAGAGAACTCAAGAATACAATCCCATTTATAATCGCAACAAAAAGAATAAAATATCTAGGAATAAACTTAACCAAGGAGGTGAAAGACCTATACAATGAAAATGGTAAGATATTATTAAAAGAAATCAATGATGACATAAAGAAATGGAAAGATATTCCATGCACATGGATTGGAAGAATAAATATAGTTAAAATGTCCATACTATCTAAAGCAATCTACAAATTCAATGCAATCCTAATCAGAATCCCAATGACATTCTTCACGGAAATAGAACAAAGAATACTAAAATTCATATGTGGCAATAAAAGACCCCGAATAGCTAAAACAATCTTGAGAAAAAAGAACAAAGCTGGAGACATCACAATCCCTGACTTCAAAGTACACTACAAAGCTGTGATAATTACAACAGCATGGTACCGGTACAAAAACAGACACACAGATCAATGGAACAGAATTGAAAGCCCAGAAATAAAACCACACATCTACACACAGCTAATCTTCAACAAAGGAGCTAAGAATATACAATGGAGAAAGGAAAGTCTCTTCAATAAATGGTGTTGGGAAAACTGGACAGCCACACACAAAAGAATGAAAGTAGACCATTTTCTTTCACCAGACACAAAAACTAACTCAAAATGGATCAAAGACTTGAAGACCTGAAACTATAAAACTCCTAGAAGAAAATATAAGCAGTACACTCTGACATTGGTCATAGAAGGATCTTTTTGAATTCCATGTCTATTTGGACAATGGAAACAAAAGATAAACAAGTGGGACTTCATCAGACTAAAGAGCTTCTGCAGGGCAAAGGAAACCAGAATCAAAATGAAAAGACAACCCACCAGCTGGGAGAAAATATTTGCAAATCATATATCCAACAAGCGGTTAATCTCCATAATATATAAAGAACTCACACAACTGAACAACAACAATAACAAAAAAACCCAATCAAAAAATGGGCAGAGGATGTGAACAGACATTTTTCCAAGAAAGATATACAGATGGCCAATAGGCACATGAAAAGATGCTCAACATCACTAATCATCAGGGAAATACAAATCAACACTACACTAAGATATCACTTTACACCTGTTAGAATGGCTATAATTACCAAGACAAAAAATAACAAACGTTGGAGAGGCTGTGGAGGAAAGGGAACCCTCATTCACTGCTGGTGGGAATGGAAACTAGTGCAGCCTCTATGGAAAACAGTAGGGAGATTCCTCAAAAAATTAAAAATAGAAATACCTTATGATCCAGCTATCCCACTACTGGGTATCTATCCAAAGAACCTGAAATCAACAATCCAAAGAGGCTTATGCACCCCTCTGTTCATTGCAGCATTATTCACTACAGCCAAGAAGTGCAAGCAATCCAAGTGTCCGTCGACAGATGATTGAATAAAGAAGATGTGGGGGGCCAGCCCTGTGGCTTAGCGGTTAAGTGCACGCGCTCCGCTACTGGCGGCCCGGGTTGGGATCCCGGGCGCGCACCAACGCACTGCTTCTCCGGCCATGCTAAGGCCGCGTCCCACATACAGCAACTAGAAGGATGTGCAACTATGACATACAACTATCTGCTGGAGCTTTGGGGGAAAAAAAGAGGAGGACTGGCAGTGGATGTTAGCTCAGAGCCAGTCTTACTCAGCCAAAAGAGGAGGATTAGCATGGATGTTAGCTCAGGGCTGATCTTCCTCACAAAAAAAAAAAAAAAAAAAAAGATGTGGTATATACATACAATGGAATACTACTCAGCCAGAAAAAAAGACAAAAATAGTCCCATTTGCAACAACATGGATGGACCTGGCAGGTATTATGCTAAGTGAAATAAGCCAGACAGAGAAAGACAAACACCATATGATTTCACTCATATGTGGAAGATAAACTTAACACACAGAGAGAACAGTTTGGTGGTTACCAGGGGGAAGAGGGTTAGGAGTGGGCAGAAGGGGTGAAGGGACGCATTTATATGGCGACTGACAAACAATAATGTATAACTAAAATTTCACAATGTTATCAACTATTATGACGTCAACAACAAAAAAAATGTAAATCCAATTATGTCTCCTTCTCTCTCAGGTAAACTCGCTCCCTAGTGCACACACATCCTACTAAATAAACCCTTTAAAAGCCTTTTAGAAAATCAAACTCTTAACCAGGACTTCAGGGGTCCTCACTATCTGTCCCCACCTATTTCTCCAACCGTATCTGACAGCACACTCCCCGGCTTCTCACCAAGCTCCTGGGCTTTTCTAGCCCTTGACAGTGTGAAAGTCTTCACAGCACTTGGCGCTCTCCTTAACCTGGAAAGCACTGTCCCATCACCTTGCAGGTTTCAAGGTAAAAATCACTTCCCTATCCCAAACTAAAGTATTCTCCTGTTATTCTTTCAGAGAAACCCAATTGTTTTTCTTTGTAGGACTCCTCACAGTTTGTAATCTATATATTTATTGGTATATCTGTCTATTGTCAATCTAGCCAAGCGACTGTAAACTCCTGAGGGCAGAGATTCTGCTGTTTTCTTCACTCATGTAAACCAGCCTCTGCTGCAGTATCTAGCACAAAGCGGGTCCTCAAACACCTGGTGAATGGATGAAAGGAGGACACGTGAGTAATACTGCAAGAGAGATTTTTTCATTCTGTGATCTAAGGTCGGCTTGTAGATGCTACATACTGAGTGCTTATTATGTGCCAAAGATCCCTAATCCTTCCAACTCTGCATTGCAATAGACGTTATTTGGCCAATTTCATAGATGAGGCAACTGAGTTTCTCAGGAAAAACCTGCCAGAATTCCTACCCAGGTGGACGGACTCCAAAGCCTGTGCACTGCCCTACAATGTAGCCTTTCCCAGCCCTTCAATGGGGCCTGTGCTTCTTCCTAGTATCATTTAAGTGGCAGGCAAGCTTATAAATTTAAGACTACAAAGCAAAACTATACCCAAAACCCATCCTCACTGATGGGAGATCCAGTAAGAGAATTCAGTGTAACCTGATGGCTTTCCCTCTGAATTCGGATGGCTGAAATTAGCTGCCTTTAAAATATCATGACACCATGTTAAAATGCATCTTGCTACAAACACTATTTGGGAGATAAAAACTACAAAATGAAATCTGAAAGCTGCCAATAATAAATAATGCTAATGGTTTTCCAATATGCATTCATTGGCAATCTACAGCCTGTACCAGGATAATTTTCTTACACAAATTCCCTTCTCTACCTCTTATCTACAGTTAAAAGTAAATGGTATACTTAATATTAACTGTATATAAATGCACTTCCACAATCGTTTTCTGACAGGTAAAGACCAATCCACTTTATTATTATTTAAAACAAACAGACCCTTCCATCTTAAGAACATCCCACACATTTTAAGCAGGACTGTTTTAAAGGAAAGGAGTCTCTTAAACTGACTTTAGTATTTAATTCAGTAGAATATCCACTCCAATTTCCTAATATTGGAAATTAGAGAATTAAAAACTGTATATTAAAAGCATTTGGTATTAAAAGCATTTGTAAAAGGTTATTTTCTCAGTGCTAAGAAGCGCTGGCAGAAGTCTTAGGCAAAACACATGCCCTTTCGCCCGAGTTAGCTGAGCACTCCGGTCGCTACAGTTTGGAAGCAGGGAGCCCAGTGGCCAGGATTTCAAAGACCAGATATCGGGATTCTCCAGTACCGGAGGGCGAAGAGGGCCCGGCAGCTGTGGCGACCCGAGGCCCAGACGGGCCCGCTCAGGCCGAAGCCCACTCGCCGCGACACGGACGCTTTGGCCACACTCGACCAGGGGGCCGGGGACGGGCCATGGGGCCTTGCCACGTGAGCCACCCGACGCCACGGACGGCCGCACTCACCTCGGCGCCAGCGGAGCCAGCGCTCCGGAGCGCAGGTGGCGCTGGACGGCGAGCCCAGGGACGGCGGGCGGGGCGGGGCGCCGGGCGGGGGGCGGGGCGAGGCGCGGGTGGCTAGGAGCGGGGCGGGGCGGAAGCCTTGGAGAGGGAGACGGAACCTCGCGATAATTCTCCCTTGTTCTCGCAGTTTCACGATAGGTCGGACAAGAGGCTCGTTTTCCAAGACATGTCCCTATTGGCCGAGAGCAAGGCTTCCTCCAGACGGGCTCCGCCCATCGCTCGACCCTTGCTTCCGGCTGTGGTTGGGAGCTTGCTGTGTGGAAAATCGCCTTCTGCATAGTCTTTTGAGGGGATGATTTAGCCGGCCCCAACCTCAGAAACCGCCAGCACCTGATGTGTTTTTTCATTCATACGTTCGTTCAGGCACTCGTGCTCTCATTGGTCTCGGTTAAAGCATATGTTGAGGGATTACAATGGCAATAACACCCGAGCGCTTATTGTGTACCAGGCAGCGTTCTAAGAGCTGTGCATAGATTATCTCATTTAACCCTCACGCAATCCCGTGACACAGGTACTGTTATTATACCTTTTTGCCGGATGAAAAACTGAGGCCCAGTGGGTTTATGTAATGTGGCCAAGGTTGGTTAGTACGTAGCCTAAGCACAGGATTTAAGGGCTCACTGCGCGCTGATAGGGTTCCACAGCTGAGGCGGTGACAAAGTCTCTTGCTCTTGAAATACCTAAGGTCAATTGTGAGAAACGATCACTGAAAAGGGCAATAACAACTTAGTAAGTTAAATATTATGGCAGTTAATAGCCTGACTGAGTAGGACGTCAATATTTCCTGAGGATGAAAATTCCTTAGTCAGCGGAAAGAGACGTCAAAGGAAGAGAGCTTTATGCTGGTAAAAAGAAAAAAATACCAAGCATTGTTAGGGAACATTTAAAAAGCCAAACTTATTTTTTAAATACCTTGTTGGTTAATATGGCAACTTTCTTTCTCAAGTGAAGTTTGTTTATATTAATTTTCTCTCATGAAACTGCTGTTATTTATTGTTCTTTGAAAAGCTTGATTAATTTATTAACGGTTCACTGTCAAGCAACCTTAACTTTATAACTAGTTTCGCGTTGGTTTATTTAATTACTGTTAGAGATGAATAACCTAAAAGGCAGAGTTATACTAAATAAAAATAACGCCTATTCCAAAACAGGGTATGAGTTATAACGAAATACTTACCAATTACCTATTTATTAAACCTGGTCTTCAGAAGTTGATGTATATGGCATGGCATATGTCATGTAGTTCTAGGACCTTTGGTACAGGTTTCTAAATACCTAAGAATTTGTATTACTTAGAAATTTTTTGCTAGACGTAAAATGAGGAGACCTGTAGTTTGTAAAGAACTTTCTATACAGTTTGTAAAGAAAAATCTTTAGGGTATTAAGAATCAAGCCAAATAATAAGACTTGCTCCTAATATTGAAGAGTCACAAAAAAAGGATTAACAATAGAACAATACTTTTTTTAAAGTAATGTTAGCCTCTTAGTTTTCATTTCTTAAAAAAAGAAATATTTTAATGCATTAATTAACATCCGATATTTGATCATGAAAAATGAAGCATACTAGGGACGGCTCCGTGGCGTAGTGGTTAATATCGCGCATTCCGCTTGGCGGCCCCAGGTTCGGGGTTCGCAGGTTCTGATCCCCCCGCGCAGCGAGGCACCGCTTGTCAAGCCATGCTGTGGCGGTGTCCCATACAAAGTAGAGGAAGATGGGCACAGATGTTAGCCCAGGGCCAGTCTTTCTCAGTGAAAAGAGGAGGATTGGCAAGGGATGTTAGCTCAGGGCTAATCTTCCTCATACACACAAAAAAAGAATCATACTAAAATAACTTACACCCCCTGAAACTGACATACAGTAGCCAAGTGATTCTGTTAGTATAGTATCCTATGACCACTCTTAAAAATTCTCTAAATTTGTCTAGTGTCAATTTTCACATTTTGCCTCACTCAAAACAAGGCGGAGGGGATTCTCTCATTTAAGCTAGTGATTTTGCGATCTTGGACAAACTTGAACATCAACAGGCAGCGATACCACTTTAAGAAAATTCCAAGGAAAAGACAACCCCATTTTAAAATTCCCACCCCTGGCTCCCAAGGATTGGGTTACAAACTTCTACAAAAGACTCTTCTCCACTCCCTATTGGTGCATGCTCTATCATTCATTCTTCTGCCTGGAGTTTTGTGAGGTACCTGGTTGCTTTACGGGAAAAGGCTGCTCTAATTTAGTCTGGAACTGCCCTACTTGAGACTTTTTCATAGTTATCGATCTGTACAAAGAATCACCAAACTGCTAAGGGAACCAATACTGGCAAATCAGGCTGCCGAGACAACTGTGTAATTCGCTCGAAAAAGAAACGGAGAACTTCTCAAGCATACAGGGTAAATTTTTGACACGGATTTTACGACACGGAGATATGAGAGTTAAGGAAACTTTTCCAATTTTTCGCTAGTTTTAAAGGAGTAAGTGTCAAAGGAAAACCAGATAAAATAAGGGCACAATCTAAGAGTGGCAGGAAGACGAGTTTTCAGAGGGTGTTTTTCTTTTTAGGGTGAAGTTGGAAGAACATTATTGTTGGATTAGCAGTGGATTTTTGAATGGTAAAGGGAACAAGGTAATAAGATTAATTATAGATTATTTTATATTCTAAGAAGCTGTGGTTTGTTCTTGCTTTAATATGCATTTAAAGGGACACAGTAATGTTATTTGTAATTATCAAGTGGTGGATATTTTTGTTTACATATTATCATACCTAGCATAATAGACAATCCATCTATTAAAAGATATAAGAGAAAATTAGAATCATCTTTGGATCCAAATTTTGTGTATATTTTTAGATTAGGAGATCCAGGGACAGATCTGCTAATGACCAAGCGAAACATAATGTTGGTATATGAAGCAGAATCAGTAGGTAATTAATGTAAGGATAAATTTTCAAAAATGAAATCCTGCATTTATATTTTCAAAAAGATATTTTCATTAAAACTAAAATATAAAAGTTAAGGAAAATATTGATAAACAAGAATAACATATATTAAAACTTATATTTGAAATAGCAACATAATATTTTTTTAGGATCCAGACCAATATATAATTCCAAAATATAACATCTTAAGGATTCTTCAAACATTAATTCAATTAATAAATATAATACCTAGTGGCACATGTATACCTCTACAAGGCCTAACCCATAGTGGGTATACAATAAATATTTCTTAAGGGGCCTCTGTTAATCCATGTTTGTGGATATAAAATAATAAAATACAGTCTCTCAAGAAGCTCATACTCTAACTGGGAGAATGAGACTCAAAACATTTAAATGAAAACTTTTGGACAGTTCTTAATGCATACATGACCGTTACAGATCATACGTGCTTCAGGTGCTCAGATCAGTGTGAGCTGAAATAGAGAGAACTTCACAGCAGGGTTCAGACCCAATTTGGGCCTGAGCAATGGGCAAAGTTTCAGTAGATAGAAAAGAAGGGAAGTGGCATCCCAGGTAGTGGGTGAGTTGTTAGCAAATATGTGCAGCCTAGAGAATAATTGGCTCTGACTGCAGCAGAAGGTTGATTTGGGGACTTTAGTTTAAAAAAAAGCATGAAAAGTCACATGAAAAGTCAAAATTGCCAGAATTAGGGAGTTTGGTGCTGGGTTTTGAACAGGAGGGAGACCTCATGCAAGTAGTATTTAAAAAAGATAAAACTGACGCAGTTTGAGATGGCTCCAAGAGCAGAGACTGGAAGCTAGCTAAGGGGCTAAATAGTGATAACTAATAACTACAAATAATGGAGTACATATTGGTAGTAGCCTCTTAAGACATTTTATCCTAATAACTTTACTTTCGCCTAGTTGAATAACATCAATCTTGATGCATTTCTTTCTATTCTTTTAAAGCATTGAGCTTATTTTTTTGTTTAGCACTACAAATACAAATTTTATTAGATGTGGCAGTGTTATGGTGCAATTAAAACAGTAAAAGTGATTGTTGTTCACATCGCATCAGTCCTTGCTCCTTTTCCCTCCGAATTTCATTGTGTTTCTTCGTTCTATTTAACTGAATTGAAGGAATTTCAACGATAATAACAAAAAACCCTTATGAGGGAAGAATGCCATGGGAGGATGGAAGATGTTCTTGCCCAGACTGTAGGCTTTCACCTGACCTGTTTCTCTGAGACAAAACTCAGTTCCATACACTCAGTGAGCTGCTACCATGTGCCGGATACTATCCTCAGTGTTGGGCAAACAAAGGTGAATCAGGACCATCTCCCAAAAAAAGCAAAGTGATTCAGGGATACCAAGCAGGGTGTCTCTAGCTTCAAAACTTGCTTCAAAGAATCTGAAGCTCATCTAGCCTAAATTGTTGATCAGTGGTTCTTAATTAGGTAGATGGAGAAGGAGGAATCTCTGGCTGTGGAAAAGAACTCTGAAACAAGGCTCCCTGATGTGGTAGATCGCAATGCTCACCAAATAATTCCATTTACTCCCCTGGATACCTAGCCCTCTTTGCAGTTAGGGGAGCAAATGAAATGTTAGCAGAAGTGACTTGTGTCACTTCTGGGCAATGGCATCCACAGTTTTCCAATCTCTATTAGTCCACTATGACTCTTGTTTATGTATAGTTAAACCTTGGTCAGCCTGGGTCTCTGAGAGACTGTGGGTCAGACATTCCCACTCCCCACCCCCATCTCCAACCCCTCTCCTAAACCCTTGGGTCTGTAGTGTGTAGGAGCTGGTGTCTTACCTCATTACAGCCTCTTCAATCCTGACCACCTCAACTGTTAACAGCCTTTCCCCTGGGGATATTGGTATTTCATTTATTTAAGATTTCTTAAGTTAAAAAAAAAAACACCCTAGTCAACTGAGTTGCATGTATCAGGTTGATGAGACGTTTGGGGGAAAATTACACTATAAAGATGGTTTAATTGCTCATCCAGTAAACATTTATTGAGGCCTACTAGGTGCCAGGCGCTAATGCCATGTGACCCTTCTATTTGTAGAGCCAGAATATTAACTTAAGGTTGGTGTTCAAGATTTTGGGGGCCTCTGCCACATTGTCTTTAGGAATCAGGGCTGCCCTAACTTATAAAAGTCTTGCAGTCATAAGATGTATAAAAGCTAGAATTACACATAAAACTGCATTGTGGTTTCATAGCTATTTTTTAACAGTTTTAGTGAGGTATAATTTACATACCACAAAATTCACGCATTTTAAGGATATAACTCAATGATTTTTTAGAAAATTTACAAGTTGTGTAACTATCACCACATTCCAGTTTTAGAAAATTTCCATCACTCTAAAAGGATACTTCACACCCATGTGCAGGCACTCTGCACTCCTACCCCTAGCCCAGGCAAACACTAATAAACTTTCTGTCTCTATAGATTTGCCTTTTCTGGGCATTTACTTTAAATGGAATCATACCATATGTGGTATTTTGCATCTGGCTTCATTCACTTAGCATAATATTTTTGAGGTTTATCCATATTGTGGTATGTATCAGTACTTCATTCCTTTTTATTGCCCAATAATATTCCATTGGACAGACTACCACATTTTGTTTATTCATTCACTAGTTGATGGACATTTAGATTGCTTTCAGTATTGTAAACAATGCTACTATGAAGATGTGTATAAGTTTTTGTGTAAACGTGTTTTCAGTTCTGTTGGAATGAGAACTAGGAATGGAATTGCTGAGTTATATGGTAACTCTGTGTTTAACTTTTTAAGGAATTACTCAACTGCTTTCTAAAGTGAATGCAGGATTTTACATTCCACCAGTGTTGTATAAGGGTTCTAATTTCTCCACATCCTCACCAATACTTCTTAACATCTGTCTTTTTGATTGTAGTCACTCTGGTGGGTATGTAGTGGTTCTCATTATAGTTTTGATTTGTATTTTCCTAACAACTAATGATGTTGAGCATCTGGTCATGTGCTTATTGGCCGTCATGTATCTTCTTTTGTAAAATATCTATTCAAATCTTTTGCCTATTTTTTAATTAGGTTATTTGTTGTCTTATTATTGAGTTGTAAGTGTTATTTATATATTCTGGATAAAAGTCCTTTATCAGATAAATGATATATCTGCAAAATATTTTGCCCCATTTTGTAGGTTGTCTTTTGGCTTCTATAATGGTGTCTTTTAGAGCAACAAGAGTTTTTAATTTTGATGAAGTCCAATTTATCTATTTTTTCCTTTTCTCACTTGTGCCTTTGATACTGTATCTAAGAAATCTTTGCCTAACCCAGGCTCATACATAGTCCTATGTTTTGTAAGAGTTTTATAGTTTTAGCTCTTATTTTTAGGTCTTTGATCCAGTCGGAGTTAGTTTTTGTATATGGTGAGAGGGAAGATTCCAACTTCATTCTTTTGCATGTGCCTATCTATTTGTTCCAGCACCATTTATTGAAAGGACTGTTTGTTCCCAACTGA
Source organism: Diceros bicornis minor (assembly GCF_020826845.1). Taxonomy (NCBI): domain Eukaryota; kingdom Metazoa; phylum Chordata; class Mammalia; order Perissodactyla; family Rhinocerotidae; genus Diceros; species Diceros bicornis. The sequence goes on from NC_080744.1 coordinate 82,156,700, forward strand.
ATTATCTTGACACTCTTGTCAAAAATAATTGACCATAAATGTAAGGGTTTATTTCTGGATTCTCAATTCTATTCCATTGAGCTCTATGTCAATCCTTATGCCAATATCATGCTGTTTTGATTACTGTATCTTGGTAGTAAATTTTAAAAATAGGAAGTGCCAGTCCTCCAACTTTGTTCTTTTTCAAGATTTTTTTAGCTATTCTAGGTCTCTTGCATTTCCATATGTATTTAAGGTCAAATACTGCCAAAAAAGAAAAAAAAAAAAGGCAGCTGGGATTTTGATAGGGATTACATTAAATCTGTGCATCAACTTGGGGAGTATTGCTGTCTTAGTAATATTAAGGCTTATAATCCATGAACATGGAATGTCTCTCCATTTATTTAGATCCTCTTTGATTTCTTTTGGTAATATTTTTCAGTGTAAAAGTCTTGTACTTCTTTTGTTAAAATTATTCCTAAGTATTTTATTCTTTTTGCTGCTATTGTGAAGGGAAATGTTTTCTTAATTTTATTTTCAGCTTGATAGAAATACAATTTTTCTTCATTTTGTATCCTATGACCTTGCTGAAATTGTTTAGTAGTTCTAGTAGGACAAAGTGTTTTTGTTTTGCTTTTCTGTGTGGCTCCCTTAGGATTTTCTATATGTAGGATTATGTCATCTGATAAGAGTTTTATTTCTTCCTCTCTAATCTGTATACCTTTTATTTCTTTTTCTTGCCTTATTGCACTAGCTAGAACATCCATGTCAATCTTGAATACAAGTGTTGAGAGCAAATATCCTTGCCTTGTTTCCAATCTTAGGTGAAAAGCATTCAAATGTTCACCATTTAGTGTGATGTTAGCCTTAGGTTTTTTAAAATCAAGTTTTTAACAGCCCTTTATGAGATTGAAGAAGTTTTTATCATTAGTGGGTGTTGGATTTTGCCAAATGTGTTTTCTGCATCTATCAACATTATCATGTGGTTTTTGTCCTCTATTCTATTAATGTGGTATATTATATTAATGATTTCAGATGTTAAACCAACCTTACATTCTTGGGATAAATCTTCCTTTGTCATAGTATATAATCCTTTTGATATGTTGCTAGATTTGGTTTGCTAATATTTTGTTGAGGATTTTTTGTCTCCTATTCATCAAAGCTATCGGTTTGTTGTTTTCTTTTCTTGTTGTCTTTATCTGCATTTGGTAACAAGATAATACTGGCCTCATCGAATGAGTTGGAAAGGGTTTCCTCCTCTTTTTTCTGATAGAGTTTTCAAAAGATACATATTATTTTTCTTGAAAGGTTTAGTAGAATTCACCACTAAAGCCAAATGGGCCTGGGCTTAACTTTGTGTAAGTATTTTTAATTATTAATTTTATTTCTTGTTATAGTTCTGTTCAGATTTTCTATTTCTTTCTTTTTTCAGTTTTGGTATTTTCAGTCTTTCTAGGATGTTTTTCCGTTTCACAGCTTTTTGATGCTTCAGCTTACACATGGGCAAGGTTGTTTTTTAACTAGTACACACTCATACAGTCATAATGGTTGTTATTTCCTAGGAGCCAGTACCCTGAGGGGTCCTGCCCCTCCCTCAAGCCTCCCTACAGCTCCCCACAAGTCAGCACCCAAAAGTTAACACCTGGAACAGCAGAGGACCTTCAGAACCCAACTCCATCATAGTTGCCATCTATACAGATTGGTTGGTCCTCCTACTATACCAGTTATTTAATTTTTGAACATCACTTCTTGGAAATGGAAGACTGAGATCCCACTTTAGACCTCTTCTTCCTTTCACTTTGAACTGGGGCTGATCATGTGCTTCAGCATTCTACTGGGCAGGTTCTGGCAGAAGGAATAGCACCAATTGATTAGGTATGTCTGACTGGCAGTTGTAGGCACTGATTGAGAGTCCTGGGAAGCTGAACCCAAGGCTAGCAGGGAGAGGGTGGTGCCTGGGGCTGATGATAAGTGTGTAACTCAAAGTGAGTGAACTGAAGAGTGTGTCTTTGTGCTAAAGGTATTACTTTATGATGCTACACACATTGAAACAGACACATATTTAAAGCAAAGGTACTGATTCAAATGCTTTCAGAAGGCAGACGGGTACCATGCCTCATTTCATTGATTCAAAGATGCACATTTCTTTTGCCTTAAACATCTCTGAAATTGGAATGTATGTTACAATTGATGGGATGTCATAATTTAATGGCAGTGTTGTTTCTTTCTTAGTGGTTATAAAATACTGGCGTGTCTTATAATCAATGATGTTTTAGATTAGATTAAATTTAGGAAATGAGTAGCAAGTGGCATGGGCCAGGAAAATCACATCCCTTTACATCAGCCTTTCACTTTGAAAGAGACGAATGAATACAGAGACATATTCTTTTACAATAAGAAAAACAACAACATAGAGCAATGACAAATGGCAGCTACTTTGCTGCTTCCATGTCCAGGAGCCAGTAGGGAATGGTGGCAAATGGAAAACTGGAAAGTGCACCCTGTCCAGGGGCAGCTGCCACTCCCCTCTGGCTGATTGTGTGACAGGGGCTCAGTGTTGACAGATGTTCTGAGTTTTCAGAGAAGCCAGAAATGCAGAAATCTAGATGTTTATGTGAAACTCCTACTTTAAAATAATGGCTCAATTTTTTTAACTGTCTGACCAGAAAGAAAAAAGGAAAAAAAGAGAGAAAGTTAGATCCAACCTGTGAGCACTCAGATTATGACCTGTGTTTTAAGGATCCAATATTAAGAGGTGGCACGAGACAAACCACTTTTTACGGTTAAGTCAAAAACTAAAAAAAAGAAAAAGAAAACCATTTCCAAAGTTTAACATTAGGTTCAGAGGCCCAGAATAGCAAATACTGCAGGACATATTACTTATGTAGCTTTTAAAATTTCATCTCTGCCTCCCCTAAATAGAAGATAAGAAAATGTGGTTAAGTCTGCTGATGATGTTGCATTTCCTGATTATAAAAATATATTATCACTTTAAAAATGCAGCCTTAGGTTTCTAAAGTAAAAGCATTTGCTTCCTACTGCTATAGACTGTGGTCAATGAAAGGCAGGACGACGTGGTGGGAAACCACCAAATTATTAGAAGACCAGGGTCCTGATTCTGGCCATGTGACGTTGGGTAAGTACTTTAGCTTCTTTCAGCTTCATTGTCCTCATTTATAAAATACAAATAATCATACCTGTCTCTGTACCTCACATGGCTGTGGTAAGGGCCACATGAGATAAAATACGTGAAAGTATCAAGTGTTGTGCAAATATCGGTTGTTGGTATTGCCAACATCACATGGGTAGTTGGGACAGCACAGGTTCTTAAATCTCAAATTCCTCATCCCAATCTACTGCTCTTTCTCTAGACCACAGCACCTATTGAAGTGGTCGTCTTCATCAGCCAATGGGGTGAGTAGATGAGGGAGCTTAAGGCAAGAGTTAATTATAAAAAAAGTCTGCCAACATCTTGGAATCTGAGATAGTACTGAGGCTCCGTACAGGAGGGTTTGGGTAAAGCTTAGATGCTGAACCTGAAGGATTGGCCTTTCATGTTTTGAAGGGCTACCTAGGAATGAGAGGTTCACCTATAGATCAGCCGCTCTGTCTTTCTCATAGCCTGACCTTACACTAGTTCCTTCCTTTTCTGTTTCATATTTTCATTCTATATTGCTTTATGAAGAAAAGAAAAGTTTCTGCTTTCTTCCTTCTTGGTGAAAATGTAAAGCTCTGTTTTGGATTATTAAGGAGTGGACACACTTGACCTTGGTAACTATATGCAGTCTAACTGCTTCAACACTGGCCTCTAGCCATTTCAAATCCTATTTGGAAGTAGGCATGGAATAAGTTACAAATTTTTTGAAAAGGAAAGGAAAACCAATTACTTTTTAAAAGATGTCACTCAGAACCAGTGGTGTGTTTCTAACTTCAAAATTGGACGTTATTATATCAACTTTCTCCCACAACCTCAAATCCAGTCTGGTTGAGACCAAATTGATTGTCTTATCAAAATGACCATCCCCCTTTATCTCACTACTTCTGTTCATGGCGTCACCGTTTTTAGGGGTTGGTAAACTTTTCTGTAAAGGGCCAGGTAGTAAATATTTTAGGCTTTGAGGGCCTTAGGGTTTCTGTCATAGCACTCATGTCTGCTGTTGTAATGCAAAAGCAACCATAAACAACATGTAAATGAATGAACAGGGCTGTGTTCCAATAAAGTTTTATTTACAAAAACAATGAGCAAGATTTGGCCCATAGCCATAGTGTGCCAACCCCTATTCTAGAGTCTCAGGATGAAAATATGAAGTCAGTCTTGATTGTCCCTTCTTTGATTTTACATCCAAGCAGCTCTCAAGTTACAATAATTACATCTTTCAGGAATTCCCCTGATCCGTCTCTTCCCTTCCCTTCCCACTGCTACTGTGCATCTGAATTCATTCTGTACAACTGCAGTAACATACTCTGATTTTTTTCAACTGGTGGTAAGAGGGTGGCTTCAGGACCATATATACTGAAGAGATATCAAAATTTCTTGGAGATGGGGCTGGCCTGTGGCATAGCAGTTAAGTGCGTGCACTCCGCTGCTGGCGGCCAGGGTTCAGATCCTGGGCGCACACCAACGCACCACTTGTCAGGCCATGCTGTGGTGGCGTCCCATATAAAGTGGAGGAAGATGGGCACAGATGTTAGCCCAGGGCCGGTCTTCCTCAGCAAAAAGAGGAGGATTGGCATGGATGTTAGCTCAGGGCTGATCTTCCTCACCAAAAAAAAAAAAAAAAAAAAAAAAAAAAAATTTCTTGGAGAAAGTTTTAAGAAACACATAGAATATTCTAATTTTATTTTTAAGTAAAATGCCTACTTTGTTAGAATGTAAACTATAGAAAGTAAAACTTGATGAAATCTTCTTGGGTGATGGGTCATGGTTAAAAATGGTCATGAGACCATTGCTCAAATTTAAAATTTCCCAAGGTACACATTTGGTGATGCCTAATGTGATGTTAGGTAGAACACAAACTTTTTAAATCTTAATACCTATGTTTTTATTTTAAAGTGTATTAGGGGAAATATAACATCAAACCCATAATGTCACTTATTATTTATTAGGGTGTGGCTGAAGTAAGTATTTGAGTTTTTAAAAAGTGTGAGGATTTGAAGAAAAAGTTAACAATATTTCAGGCAGAATATAGATATGGTAAAAATCATCAAGGTGGTACCCGAATATCTAAAGTTTGAAAATCAGTGGCCACTTTGCCACCTGTGGTTTCCATTGTGATATAGTTGTCTACTAATTACAGATCAGTCTCATAGGAGCATTTTTTTTTCTCTTTCCTGATAAAAACCTTCAGGGGCTCACTACCACCTGCCAAATAAAGTCAATAAAATTCCTATCCTGAAATCAATGTCTTCTAAACCTGCCTCCAGCCTTCCACTTTTCCTCTACCTCAGGGTCTCCCGAACAATGCTCGAAAAAATATCAGTTGCATAAGATTTAATAGGTACTCCAGAAAAAGAGCATTTCACGGTTAAAAAAGTTTGGGAAATTGCTGCATACTATACCCCTCTGCAGTATATTCACAAGAAATTATACCACATTAAAGCCTTTAAGAAGACCTGAGGTAAAGAAACTTGTCCATGTTTATCTGTTTGTTTATTTTTTTGGTGAGGAAGATCAGCCCTGAGCTAACATCCAATGCCAATCCTCTTTTTTTTTGCTGAGGAAGATTGGCCCTGAGCTAACATCCATACCCATCTTCTTCCACTTTATAAGGGCCGCCGCCACAGCGTGGCCTGACAAGCGGTGCATCAATGCGTGCCCAGGATCAGAACCCCGGGAACCCAGGGCCGCCAAAGTGGAGCACGCGCATTTAGCCGCTTGCGCCACTGGCCCAGCCCTGTCCATGTTTATCTATTTACTTGATCATAGAGCCCTGCTTTTGTGGAACCATTATTTGTGTTTACCAACTTAGTCGATCATCTTTGTCAATAACCTTCCCTTATAGATTAAGCTTTAATGTCTTGTGGCTCTAACATACTACAGAAGTTGGTTTGGAAAATTCTGTTCTATGTCCGTGTCCGCCACACATACCAGCCAAAGTGAACCACCAGCAGTCAGTCATATGCCCATTTCACTTTCCACTTCTGAGCTTTTGCTTATTATTCACTCTACTTGAGAAGCTTTCCTTCTCTATCCTTGCTCTCTGAAATTTTTGCAACCAAACAAGCTGAGTTGCTTCAACAGTAATAGTTCCCATTTCTGAAGTCTTACCACTTCCCACTCTTCCAGCGCTTGTACCACCCAGTGTTGTGGTAATTGTGTACCTGATCTTTTTTCCTGCTAGATTTTAAGTTTCTTGGAGTTACTGTTTTCTACATAGTGCATTAGTCTAGTGCATTGCTTATAGTAGGAATTAAATAAATTTTGCTAAATGAATAAATAAATGAATGACAATAGAGTGAAATTTAAAATGTTACCTGTAGTAAATAATAAAATTGTAGTTTAAAGTATCCACGTGGGGAGTAGGGTGAATGGGGAGGGATCTCTGAAAGGCTGATAGATATATATGGTTTTTGAAAACAGCTTTATTAATTGTCATAAAAGTACACAATCTGATAAATTTTGATGTATGTATAGAACCCATGAAACTACCACCACAATCAAGACAATGAACATATCCATCACCCCCCAAAATTTCCTCATGCTGCTTTGTAATCTCTCCATCCTACTCCTCCCCGAATCTTCTGCTTCTCCTTGCTCAGACACTTCCCCAACCCCCACTTTGAGACAACCACTGATCTGGTCACTCCACATTGGTTTGCATTTCCTAGAATTTTATATAAATGGAATCATACCGTATGTACTCTCTTTTGTCTGGCTTCTCTCACTTAGCATAACTATTTTGAATTTCATTCGTGTTACAGCATATTTGTTCCTTTTTATTGCTGAATAGTATTTCATTATATAGCTATACCACATTTTTTTAATCCATTTGCCTATTGATGGACATTTGGGTTGTTTCTAGTTTTTGGCTATTAAAAATAAAACTCCTGTGAACATTTGTGTGTAATTCTTTGTGCAGACATATGCTTTCATTTCTTTTGTGTAAATACCTAGGAGTGAAATGGGTGGATCATGTGGCAGGTGTATGTTTAACTTATTAAGAAACTGCCAAACTGTTTGCCAAGGTGGTTGTACATTTTACATTCCCACCAACAGTGTATGAGAGTCCAAGTTTTCCTCCTCCCCACCAATACTTAGTACAGTCAGTTTTTTTTAATTTTAGTTATTCTAATTGGTATGAATGATATCTTATTGTGGTTTTGACTTGCATTTCCCTAATGAAGAATGATGTACTTTTCGTATGCCTATTTGTCTTTAATATAGCTTCTTTGATGACATGTCTGTTCAAATATTTTGCCCATTTTTATAGTGAGCTGTTTGTTTTCTTATTATTGACTTTTGAAAGTTTTTTATTAGAAACATGTTTTGCAAGTATTTTCTCCCAGCCTGTGGCTTGTCTTTTCATTCTCTTCACAGTTTCTCGTGAAGAGCAGAAATTTTTAATTTTGATGAAGTCCAATTTGTCATTTTGTTCTTTTTATGATTCTTTTTTGTGTCTTATCTAGGAAATCTTTGCCTAATCCAGAGTCACGAAGATTTTCTTATAGAGGTCTGTGTTCCATTTTGAATTAATTCTTGTATATGATGTGAGGCATGGATAAAACGATTTTTGTTTTGTTTTATTTTTACATGTGAATATCCAATTGTTCTAACACCATTTATTAAACAGACTATTCTTTCTCCAATGAATTGCTTTTGCAGTTTTGTCAACAGTCAATTGTTTATATATGCAGGGGCCCACTTCTGGACTCTCCATTCTGTTCCATTGATCTATTTGTCTATCTTGACAGCAATACCAAACAGCTTTGGTTACTGTAGCTTTATAATAAATCCTAATAAAAATTATGTTTGTCCTCTAGCTTTGTTCTTCTTTTATAAAGTTGTTTTGAGTGTTCTAGGTACTTTGCATTTTCATATGAACTTTAGAAACGGTTTGTCAATTTCTACCAAAAAAAAAAAAAAAGACTATGCAGGAACTTGGATTGGCTTGGCTTTAAATCTGTAGATCAATTTGGGGAGAGTCGACATCTTAACAATGTTGAATCTAGGGGCCGGCCCCGTGGCCTTGTGGTTACGTTTGGTGAGCTTTGCTTTGGTGGCCTGGGTTCGGTTCCCAGACACAGACCTATACCACTCCTCAGCAGCCATGCTGTGGAGGCAACGCACATACAAAATAAAGGAAGATTGGCACAGATGTTAGCTCAGGGCAAATCTTCATCAAGCAAAAAGAGGAAGATTGGCAACAGACGTTAACTCAGGGCAAATCTTCCTCAGCAAAAAATAAAACAAAACAAAAAACAATGTTGAGTCTTTCAACTCATGAATATGGTATATTTAGATCTTCCTTAATTTGTCTTAGCTGTGTTTTATAGTTTTAACTCTATAAGTCATATTCATCTTTTGGTAGATTTATTCCTTATTTCATATTTTTGGATGCTATTGCACATAGTATTGTATTTTAATTTCAATTTGATTGCCCACTGCTAATGTACAGAAATATAATTTTTGTATAGTGCTCTTGTATCCTGCAACCTTGTTAGACTCACTTACTTTAGGAGATTTTTTGGCATATTTCATCCAATTTCCTACGTAGATGGTAACAGAGGTATACTGTCTGTGAATAAAGGCAGTTTTACTACTTCCTTTCTGATTTGACTGCCTTTTATTTCTTTTTCTTGATTGATTGCACTGGCTGGAATCCCTAGTAAAATGTTAATTCGAAGTGTTGGGCATGAACTTCTTTGTCTTGTTTCTGATCTTAGGGGGAGAGCATTCAGTCTTTCACCAAAAGGTCTAATGTTAGCTGTAGATTTTTCATAGATGCCCTTTATCAGGTGGAGGAAATACAATTCTATTGCTACTTTTCTAAGATTTTTTATCAGAAATGGATATTAGATTTTGTCAAGATATTTTTTGTGTGTTGATCAAGATGATAATATGGTTTTTCTTTTTTCATTTATTAATGTTATGAATTACATTGACTGCTTTTTGAATGTTAAACCAGTCTTGCATTCCTGAGATGAACTCTACTTGGTCATGGTGTATTTTCCCTTTTATATATTACTGGGTTTAATTTGCTAAAGTTTTGTTTTAAATTTTTGCATCTATGTTTCTGAGGCATATTGATCTGCGATTTTCTTTTCTTGAAGCGTATTTGTCTTGTTTTGGTATCAAGGTCTCATAAAATGAGTTAGAAAATATTCTCTTTTTTAATTTTCTGGAAGAGGTTATATGGAATTGGTATTATATCTTCCTTAAATATCTGGTAGGATTCACTGAAGCCATCTAGGCCTGGAGTTTTATTTTTCGTTTTTTTGGTAAGGTTTTTAAAGTACAAGTTCAGTTTCTCTAATAGATATAGGGCTATTCAGGTAACTATTTCTTCTTGAGTAAGCTCTAGTATTTTGTGTCTTTAAAGAAATTTGTCCATTCATCTAAGTTGTCAAATTTATCGGCATAAACGGTGTTCACAACATTCCCATATTGACCTTTTAATATTTGTAGAATCTGTAGTGATATCATCCTTCTCATTCCTGATATTGGTGATTTGTGTCTTCTCTCCTTTTTTCCTGATTAGTCCAGGTTAGAGATTTGTCAATGTTATTGGTCTCAAAGAACCAGATTTTGGTTTCATTGATTTTTCTCTATTGTTTTTCTATTTTTATTTCATTGATTTGTGAGGTTGGCTTTATTGTTTATTTTATTCCTTTCTTCTGTTTACTTTGAGTTTAATTTGCTCTTCTTTTTCTAGTTGCTGAAGGTAAAAGCCATAATCATGAATTTTCGGCCTTTCTACTTTTCTAATATAGGCATTTAATGTTATAAATTTCCCCATAAGAACTGCTTTAGTGACATTCTCAAATTCTTACATGTTGTAGTTTTATATTCATTTAGTTCAAACCACCTAGAAATTTCTTTTTTGATTTCTTCTTTGACTCACGGTTTTTTTTAGAAGTTTGTTATTTAGTTTCTAAGTATTTGGACATGTTCTAGACGTCTTTCTGCTATTGATTTACAATTTAATCCCTTTGTAGTCAGAGATTATACTTTGTATGACTTGAAGCCTAACAAATTTATTGAAACTTGTTTTATGACCCCAAATAGAATCTCTCTTAGTCATTGTCCACATATCTTGAAAAGAATGTGTATTCTGCTCTTTTTGGGTAGAGTGTTCTAGTAAATGTCAAATCAAATTGGTTGATGATATAGTTCATGATGATATACCCTTTACTAATTTTCTGCCTACTTGATGTATCAATTATTGAGAGCAAAGTATTTAAATCTCTCACTATAATTGAGGATTTGTCTGTTTCTCCTTGCAATTCCATCAATTTTGAGTCTTATTTTGAAACTGTTATTAGGTGTGTAAGCACTTGGGATGGTTATGTCCTCTTGCTAATTGACTCTTTACTTTATGAAACCACCTTCTTGATGGTAATATTCTTTACTGTATAATCTACTTTGATATTAATATAGACACTCCAAGTTTGTTTTTGACTAATTTTAGGATATTTTCCATCCTTTTACTTTTAATCTAGTTGTCTTTCCTATTTAAAGTGAATTTCTTGTAGGCAACATATAGTTGGGTTTTGCATTTTTATCCAATCTGTCAGTGACTATCTCTTAATTGGAGTGTTTAGACCTTTTTTTTTTAAAGATTTTATTTATTTTTCCCCCCAAAGCCCCAGTAGATAGTTGTATGTCATAGCTGCACATCCTTCTAGTTGCTGTATGTGGGACGCAGCCTCAGCATGGCCGGAGAAGCGGTGCCTCGGTGCGCACCCGGGATCCGAACCGGGGCTGCCAGGAGTGGAGCGTGAGCGCTTAACCGCTAGGCCACGGGGCCGGCCCTAGACCATTTATATTTAATGTTATTATTGCTATAGTTAGCTTTAAGTCTATCACCTTGCTATTTATTTTCTATTTATTCTGTCTGTGTTTTGTTCCCTTTTCCCTCTTTTGTCTATTTTCTATTGGATTATTTTTATGACTCTCTTTTCATCTCCTTAGTTGACTTATTACCTGTAACTCTTTATTTTGTTATTTTAATGGTTGCTGTAGGGCTTATAATATACATCTTTAACTAATCTCAGTCTGTCTTCAAGTAACATTATACCACTCCACATCCAATATAAGAACTTCACAATTCCATTCCTCCCCTTCTATCCTTTATGCTACTGTTTTCATACATTTCACTTATACGTATGTTATAAGCCCCACAGTACATTATTATTCTTTTGTTTAAACAGTTGATTATCTTTTAAAGAGATTTGAATAATATGAAAAGTCTTACATATTTGCCCATATAAGTATCATTTCCATTGCTCTTTATTCCTTTGTATAGATCTAGATTTCCATTTGTTATCATTTTCCTTCCTTCTGAAAGACTTCCTTTAATATTTCTATGAGAACATTGGAGTGCAAATCTGCTGGTGATAAATTCTTTCAGATTTTGTTTTTGAAAGATATTTTCACTGGTACAGAATTTTAGCTTGACAACTTTTTTCTTTCCATATTTTAAATATGTTGCTTCACTCTCTTCTCATGTGCTTTTTTTTCCTCCAAGAAATCTGCTGCCATCCTTACCTTTACATTTTTATCTTGTGTCTTTTTTTTCTGACTACTTTTAAGGTTTTTCTCTTTATTATGGTTTTGAGCAATTTGGTAATAATGTGTCTCTTGGTGTAGTTTTCTTTGTGTTTCTTGTGTTTACTATTCATTGAACTTAGATCTCTGTGGATTTTTACCTTTCTGCAAATTTGGGAAAATTTTAGCAATTATTTCTTCAAATATTTTTTCTGTCCCTGCTACAATCTGCTTTCCTTTAGGGACTCAAATTACGTATATATTAGGCAACTTGAAATTGTTTCACAGCTCACTGATTTTTTTTTGATGGTTTCTATTGCTATATCTGCACATTCACTCATCTTTTAATATGTAATATCTAATCAGTCATTAATCTCACCTAGTGTATTTTTCATCTCACATATAATTTTCATATATAGAAGTTTAATTTGGATCTTTTTTATATCTTCCATGTCTCTACTTAACTTTTTAAATGTATTGAATACAATTATAATAACTATTTGATTGTTTTTCTCTGCTAACTTAGTATCTACGTCAGTTCTGGGTCAATTTTGATTGATTGTTATTCTCATTATGGGCCATGTTTTCCTGCCTCTTTGCATGCCTGGTAATCTTTGATTGGATGTCAGACTTAGTGATTTTTACCTTGTTGTGTGCTGGTTATTTTTGTATTCCTATGAATATCCTTGAGTTTTGTCCTCTGGTACAGTTAAGTTACTAGAAAACAGTTTTATCCTTTTAGGTCTTACCTTTATGATTTGTTAGGTAGATCTGAGCAGTACTCAGTCTAGGGCTAATTATTCCCCACTACCGAGACAAAACTTTTCTGAGTACTTTACCCTATGCCTCATGAATTATGAGTTTTTCCAGTCTGGTTGGTGGGAATAGACACTGCCAGCCTTGGTGTTCCTTTCAATCTTATTAGAGGAGTCTCAGACTCAAGTAGTTTTCTTATACCTATGCTGATCAGTATTCTCTCCCCATACTTGACGGAGACCCTCTGCTAATCTCTGGATTCCTCTCTGTGCCACTCTATCCTCTCCAGTAATATGTCCTGTGAACTCTAGCCACCTTGGTCTCCCCAGACCCTCAGCTCTATTTCCTCAACTCAGATATCTATGGGGTAACTTCTGAGTCCCCCCTCCCTGCATGTCCTGGAAACTTTCTCAAAGCAATCATGGGTCTCATTTTTTTCATCTCTCAGGCTTGATGTTCTGTCTCTTAAAAACCATTGTTTCATAACTTTTTTGTCTGTGGGTTGTGTTTTTGTTTGTTTTTTGGTTTTGTTGGTTGGTTGGTTATTTCAGGCAAGAGGGTAAATCTGGTCCATATTACCCCAACTTGACTGGAAGTAAAAGTTTAACAAGTCATTTTTTTCTTGCTTCAAGATCAGTTGGGTTCAGATGATCTAATCTGGGGTCTTGGAGAGTTGTTTGGGCTCAGCTGATTTCTACTGTATATTTATACATATACATGTATATGTATATTGTATACAAACATATTTTATATATGCGTATTATATATTTTATTTGTGCATATTATATATATTTACATATACATATTTATATATGTATAAAATGTGTGTGTATTTATATATATATATATATATTTTTTTTTTTTTTTTTTGATGAACAAAGACTGTTTGGTTTAGTTGGAACTGGAAATCAACCTGAAAGTTTTACAAAGAAGCCAGTACTAGCCACCAGGATCTTTTTGGACAGACTGCTACTAATTTCAAAGAAGTCACGAGTATAGTGTTGAAATTTTCCTAGATTCTAGCCTCAGTTTCTAGGAAAAAATATGTATTTCTAAGAGTAACTATGGAAATTATTTAATACCTTTATTTTCTTATTTAAAAATTAGAGGATAATGCATATAAAAATATGCAAGAATCACAGGAAACCCACATATCCAACCACCTAGATGAAATTGTTGCTGCTGTCAGCATAACGCCTGGAAAGAAGATCCAAAACAAGCTGCCTCAGACAGCACTATTCCAGCCTCCTCGAGAGAAACTCTGCCTCTGTGAAGAGAAAGCGAAGTCCTATTCCAGCAGTCAGGAGGTAAGGAGCCTTTCTTTTCTACACCTGTACTCTGGTAATTGAAAAGTAGGATATTCTAGGTTACATTCCTACTCTCTGGAGTTTGGTACAAGAGAGTATATAAGAGAGTGCCTTTTTCACAGCATGAATCGGTGTAGCACCTCAGGGCTCCAAGCCCAGCAGTTGGCATAGTCAATGTTGTGTTTGTTGAGTGACTGCACAAATGAACAAACAAGACTACCCTGACCTCTGGGGTGTATACCAGACTGACTGGTTGTAGATTTGACCTACTCAGTCATTTTCCATCAGCCAATAAATATTTATTGAGCTCCTCCTGTGTACCAGGTCTTTGTGTTGTCTGGAAGACAACACAAAGCAGATGAAGCTTCTTCTCTCGTAGCTTAGATTTCTTATGTTCTTAACCTTCTTGTTCTCTGCACACTTCTTTGCCATTCTCTCCTCAAGTTTTACTCATTCACCCATTTATTCAATGTGTATTTCTCTACCCCCTCTTATGTGTCCAGTCCTGATTATCCAGTCATTATTTAACAAATATCTACTATATACCTCATATGTGCCAGGTGCTGGGGGCACAGATGGGAAAGCTACAGCCTGTGCCTTGGAGGGACTCATAGTTTGGTTGGGAAGACAGACAGCAGGACAGATAATGGTAGTTAGCATAATAAGTCCTGTGACAGACACAAGCTCTGGTGATATAGACGCAAAACACGAGGAGTGAGGGAAAGTGGAGTGGGCAATGAGCCTGGAGTTGGTGGAGCAACAGCAGTTAAGGCACCACTCTTGGGATAGGAGTTACTTGGACTGTACTGATAACAGTGCTTCAAAGTTGGCCAGGTAAGGGAGAGGACAATAGTGTTCTGGGCAGAGGCAGCAGATGGGCAAGAACTGAGGGTCTAAGGGTGCACAGTGTGTTTGGGGAACTACAAGGAGCCATCTGGGATGCAGGCTTTAGTGACAGAGGGCAGGAAATGAGGTTGGATTATGGACAGGAGCTGGGGCCCAGAGGGTGTTCAGCACCCAGGAAAAGAGTTTAGATTTTCTCCTCAAGGTGCTGGAGACTATCATAGGATTATAAGCAGGAGAATGCCATAGCAAGTTTCAGTTTCTGGAACAATCACTCAGATCTCAGAAAGCTGTATGGAGGAGGATGAGAAGGGAGTAAAACAGGAGGAGGGCCAGTTCGGAGGATATCTGCAATAATCCTGGCAAGGAATTATGAGGGCCTGAAGTACGGCAGAGGCAGTAGAGATGCTGAGATCTTTTGGCAGGTATTTGGAATTGTGAATCAGTAGGACCTGGTGACTGAGGAGATGCAGGAGATGGAGAGGCAAGACCAAGCCAGAGCGGCGTGTGTACAATTCCTGACTTAGGTCTCAGCCAGCGTGGGTAACTAGAGGCTTGCTGGTGCCCTTTGTCATTGCAATGAATACAGGAAGAAGAGCAGAATTATGGAGAGGAGGTGTGAATTCCATTTTGAATGTTTACTTATTCATTATGCAACAGATATTTATTTAGTACCTACTGTGTGCCAGGCCCTGTGCTAGGTAGGCCTCAGCTGGCAGCCTTTCTCAACCAGAGTTCTGCAAAAGAATTAAGCCCTAAAAAAAAAAAAAAAAGAATTAAGCCCTAATGCGCTAAGGCATTTAGTGTATGTAAAGAATTAACTTCTCACCTTGTGTCTAGAATGATACTAAAGCCTTTTCTGAGTTCTGCAGTTCAGATAAGGAACCCCTGGATCCAGTGGTGAACAGAACAGCCAGGTTGCATGCCCTCATGGAGCTGAGGGGCAATTGACTTGTAAATAAACCGGCTAACTAGAGACTGTGCTAAGTGCTAGAGAGGAAATAGAGTGGGGCTATCTTGGGTAGGGTGGTCTGGGAGGTCCTCTGTGAAGTGGTGACATATGAGCTAAGACCTGAAGAAGAGAAGGAGCCATCATGAAGGAGCTGAGGGAAAAGAGTTCTAGCAAGAAGGAACAGTACCCATAAATTCTGTAAGGTAGGCACAAGCGTGATGTGTTTGAAAAGAAGAGAGGAAGCTGTGGGCTGATGTCAAATGCAGTTGGAGAGGCAGTCGGTTCAGTTAAGGCCTTGCAGGTCTCAAGTTAAGTGCCCTGGGAAGCTTTAAAAGTATTTTGAAGAAAATATTAACACTTGCTTTTTGAAATGGCCATTTTTTGGTAATTTTTTATTTTAAAATACTTTCAGACTTACAGAAAAGTTATAAGGTGCACCAATTGTGAACATTCACTTTATTGCTTTCTCTCTGTCATTGTTTTTCTGAATCATCTGAGAGTAAGTTACAGACATTATAGTTCTTTACCCCTAAATACTTCAGCACATATTTCCTAAGAATAAAGGATATTCTCCTACAACACCATAGTACAATGATTGAAATTGGGAAATTAATATTGGTATGATACTATTATCTAATCTACAAACCTTATCAACATTTCTCCAATTATCTCAATAATGTCATGTACAGAAAGAAAAAATCAGACAGATCCATGGTGCAATCCATGAATTCATGTTGAATATAGTTGCCATGTCTCTTTAGTCTCCTTTAATCTACTAGAACAGTTCCTTAGCCTGTCTTGGTCTTTCATAATCTTGATATTTTTGAAAAGTACTGTATTAGTCAGCTCAGGCTGCTGTAATAAAAACCACAGACAGCGTGGCTTAAACAACAGAAATGTATTTCTCACAATTCTGGAGGCTGGAAGTCCAAGGTCAAGGTGCCAGCAGGGTTGGTGTCTGGTGAGAGCTCTCCCCTTGGGTTGCAGACCACCACCTTCTAGGTGTGTCCTCACATGGCCTCTTCTTTGTGGATGTGGGGGAAGGAGGAGAAAAAGGTGTCTCTTCTTATAAGGACACTAATCCTATTGGATCAGTGCCCCACCTTTATGACCTCATTTAACCTCAGTTACTTCCTTAGAGGCCCTATCTCCAAATACCACAATGGCGGTTAGGGCTTCAACATGTGAATTTGCAGGTGGTCACAAACATTCAGTCTATAACAAGTAACTCCAATTATTTTGTAGACTATTTCCCAATTTGAATTTGTCATGCATTTCTTCATGATTAGATTCAGGTTATGCATTTTGGGCAGGAATCCCGCAGACATGACCGTAGGGCTCTTCTCAGTGCATCATATCAGGAGTCATATGATATCTTCTTGTCTTGTTACTATGATGCTAACTTTGATCACTTGGTTAAGGTGCTGTCTGGCAGGTTTCTTCACTGTAGAGTGACTGTTCTTCCCTTTGTAATTAATAAATATTTTGTGGGGAGATTCACTGAGATTTAAATATATCCTATTCCTCATTAAAACTTCACCTCCTAGTTTTAGCATCCATTGATGATTCTCACCTGAATTAGTTATTACTATGATGTTTGTCAAATGACGATTCTCTGACTTTGGGATTCTTTCAAAATTTATTTGTTGGCATTCTTTTATAAGGAAGAGCTTTTCCTTCTTCACACTTTATTGTTCACTTGTTTATATCAGTATGGGTTTAGGAAATCCTATTTTTCAAATATGTTACAATCCATTATCATCATCAAAGCTTGAATTGTCCTATATTTGCCACTGGGAGCCACTTCAGGCTGGCTCCTGAGTCCTGATACATCCCCATTATTCTTTCCTTAGTTTCCAGCACATCAAGATTTTTCAGGTTCATCTTGTACTTCCTCTGCTTCAGCTATGGATTCAAGGAATCCTGGTTCTTCTTAGTGGAGAATAGTATTTAGACACCACAATCTGGGTATTAAATACCCATTTTAAAATATATGTGGCCAGACTTACTGATCATCAGAGTTGCATATTTTAATATTAAGAGCTCAAGAATGATGTTATGGAAAGAGCTCTGGACTTTGCAACGAGGAGCTTGACTGTGAGTTCTGACTCTACCACTCTGTGGTAAATCATCTCACCTCTCTGGCCTTACATTTCTTCTTTACATTGACAAGATCAGATTAGATGATTTCTAATGTTCATCCCAGTTCTGAAATTGTCTGCCTACTCATACTTCTCTTCTGTCTACCCCCTACCCATGCCTGTTGGGTAAAACTACCGGAACTGGCAGGACAAAGATTGGAAAGCCAAAAGGGTTATCTGGACTATGCATTCTAGCAAATAAGAAAGTAGAGGGAGGGCTCTCTCTGTCCCCTGGTCCGTGATGCAGGTTGCAAGGACCAAGGCTATGATCTGGGAGACCTGACTCTCAGCCTGCATCGCCCCTTCCTTGGAAATCTGTGGTTGGGACAGATTCTCTATCAGATCACATCCCCCTCTCTTTTTGGCAGACTGCCTATCTAGACCTCCCAATGTTTTCATCATTGCTTTCTTTCTTATACACTGTATTCATTAGCTTTGTCTCCAAGGAAGCTATTCCCTAAACTTCGTGTCTCTAGAGGCAATAAAAAGATGATTCCCAAAAGAAGTACAAAGAGCCAATAAACGTCTGAAGATGTTCAGCCTCACCAGTTTGGGGGAAAAAATGCAAACTAAAACAAGAGAAATGAATTAACTGACAAATTGGCAAGTTAAAACACACCTCTATGTAAGGGGCATTCCTAATCGCACACACTGTGCTGGAAGTGTGGATCGGTACAACCTCCCGAGGCAGCACTCTAGCAATCACTACGCAGAGCCTCAGGATTTTGCACATCCTTTACCCAATACTCGCATTTCTAGGAATTTATTCTGGGGAAATACTTATGGATACAAGCAAAGCTATCCACACAGATGTTCAGAGAGTAAAAAATTTAAAAATAACCTAAATGCTCAATAACTCAATTATGATATATCCATGTAATAAAATACTATGCAGCCATTAAAAGATTACATGGAGAAGTGTTCACAAATTGTTAAAACAAGTGGCAACCCTACGTGTAGCTTATGAACCTATTTTAGAAAAAGAAAAAAATATATAGATTCATAGGAGTAAAGACTGGAGGGATATTTAGCTACCTAGTTGTCTCTAAGAGGTGAGATTGCAGGTGATGTTTTATTTTCATCTTTTTGCTCATCTATATTTTGATAATGAGCATGTATGACTTTTGTAATAAGAAAAATGTTTCTATACAGAAAAGCCACAGCTCCATCTTCTTTCATCACTAGGGAGTGAGCACAATGTCCCTCAGCCTCCTGCTGCTAGGTCACAAAAGTGACTGTGCTGTGGTCAACTGTCTGGCCATGTATTTTTGTGAAGATGAGTATTGTTTCAGGGTGAAAGTGTTTCTAGTCCATGTGGGAACTGTGTGGAAATGCAGGCCCTTTGAGCTTAGACGTTGACTGGGAGTGCGTCCTGGGTCTTCTGGATCTTCTCCAACACTCTGTCCTTATTTTTACCTTTCTTCCTCTACTTTGCCTCCTTCAGTTTTGTACCTTCCACTTCCTCTTTTGCTATTCCAGCTATCTATTGCTATATAATATTCTAAAACTTAGTGGCATAAGACAAAAACAACCATTCATTTTGCTCATGAACCTACAATTTGTGCAGAGCTCAGTAGGGTCTGGTCAGCTGTGCTCCATGCAGCTTCAGCTGAGCTTGACAGGTGTGGAGAATCTGCTGCCAAGATGGCTTACTCCTGTGGCTGAGTAATTGTTGCTGGCTACCGGCGCCATGGGGCGGCATGGTGGTTGGGTTATTAGTCTGCTAGGGCTGCCATAACAAAATGCCTCAGACTGGGTGGCTTTAACAACAGAAGTTTATCTTCTCACAGTTCTGGAGGCTAGAAGTCCAAGATCTAAATGTCGGCAGGGTTGATTTCATTCAGAGGCCTCTTTCCTTGGTTTGCAGATGGCTGTCCTCTTGCTGTGTCCTCACAAGGTGTTTCTCTGTGTGTGCACATCCCTGGTGTCTCTTCCTCTTCTTATAAGGACATCAGTCATATTAGATTAGGCCCCCATCCTAATGGCCTCATTTTAACTTTTTCACCTCTTTAAAGACCTTCTCTCCAAATATAATTACATTCTGAAGTACTTGGGACTTCAACATATGAATTTTGCGGGGGACACAATTCAGCCCATAACAAGTACCAAGAGTGAGTACCTAAGGAGAGACAGAAAGTGGAAGCCTCAAGGTCCTTAAGACCTGGGTCCGAAAAGTGGCACTGCATCATTTGCTCCGTGTTCTTTTGGCCAAACAGTCATAAAGCCCAGATTCAAAGGCAAGGGGACATTAAACCCTCATCTCTGGATGGATGGCAGCTGGAAAACCTAGGGAATGATTAGATGTCTGCTCCACTTATTCTACTTTTCTTTATTCCATTATGTTTTTCACCTTTAAATGTACTATAAATTTTACTTATTTCTTATGTTTATTGTCTGTTTCACCCTACCAGATGAAAACCCTACTGCCCAAAACAGATCTTTGTCTGTTTTGTTCTCTGATGTCTCCCACGTGCTTAGAAACATGCCTAGCACATAGCAAGCACTCCCTCTCTCTCTCTCTCTCTCTCTCTCTATATATATATATATATATTGAATGGATAAAAGTACAGGACAGTTTTGAGCTTTGTGACTCTAAGATTTCAGTTGTCTAACTGGTAAGCCCATTTCCTCTTCCTCACAGTATAAACAGGCCGTCCACGAGCTTGTGCGCTGCGTGGCACTGACAAGAATTTGCTATGGCGACTCCCATTGGAAACTAGCAGAGGCACATGTTAATCTGGCTCAAGGCTACCTCCAGCTGAAAGGTGAGTTAGTCTCAGGCTGAGGAGGATCAGTCAGTTGGTTTCTGCTCTTTCCCCATATTTGTCTCACACTTGACTAGAAGGATTAAGTTTTCTTGGATATCTTCCTCTCCACACATTGATAAGCCATCTCCTTTCAGAAAGAATCAATAAGATTTTTTTAATATAATACATGAAAAAGGAAGGAAGATTTTAGCCCTTTGGAATTTTGTTATTTATGATGTTAAAAGCTGGGTTCTTGGGAGAGAATTAATTTGTTAGCTTTGTGGGCATTGTAGAAAGGGCCCAGGGCATGGAGTAGGGGCCTAAAATGGGATCCATTCACATCTGTATTGATGGAGAGTCTCTTGCCTGTAAGTGACTGCCCTCCCCACAAAAATAAAAGACTAAATCAAGCTGGCAATAAACAAAGGTAATGTATCGGCTCATACAACTTAAAAATTCAAGGGTAAAACTTACTGTAGAGCTAGCCAGACCCAGGTGTGCAAACAATGTGATCAGTTTCTATTTCTCTTTTTTCCCACCACGTGGCTCTGTTTTTCTCTATATTGGCTCCATTCTTAGCCAGGCTTTGCCCACATGGTGGCAGTAAGGCTGCCAGCAATTTTAGCTTCCCTCCTCAACAGTCCCAGGACAAAAAGAATGTCTCTCTACCAAACTCTCAAGATTTAGGGGTTCTAATTGTGCCAACTTGGGTTGTATGTCAAAGGCAAGGAATAGTCTGATTGGCTAGACATGCTTTTTGGCTCCACTGGATCCTAGGGAAGAAGCTAACCTTGGCTAAATCACATGGATTGGGTGTGTGGGGGCTGGGTGTCCCCAAAAGAAAACAGAGGAAGGGACAATGGATTCAGGGAAGGGAAAAAAAACAAGATATCATGTCGTTTACTTTCTGACTGGCAACCTAGGACAAGATGTACAAGAGTAGATCTCTGTACTTCGTTTCTTCAACTGAAAAGTGATGATAATGGTGATGGTGGTACTAACTTCCTGGAATTGGTCCAGTGAATAAATAAAATAATAGAAGAGGACACTGCAATGCTAAGCATAGAATTGCCACTCGGTAAATTTGGCCAAATCTGATTATACACTGGTCCTACCTGTTAGATCAAAGACTGTTTGAGCCAGAGGGGACCTTGGAGATCATCTAGTTCAAACCCCACCCAACTCCTTATTTTTTAAATTCAGAGGAAACAATGAGTCTGAGTTGAAACAGCTTGCCTCGGATCATACTGTCAATAAGTAGCTGATCTGAGACTCAGACCTAGGATTTTGGATGCCAGTACAAGTGTCCTGGTATCTAGGGTTTCAAATGATGCCTTTCTTCCACACCTTTCTACATAATAGTATTTCTTTCTCAATTTAAAGTAAAAGCAATATCTATCATTTATTAAGGTCTTATTGAGTGCCAGTTACCATGCTAACTATTTTCCATACATAATCTCATTCAATCTTCACCACAGTCCTATGAGGTAGGTAATACTATTAATCCTTGTTTACAGTTGAAGAAGTTGAGGCCGATGTTTCAGAGTAAGTGGTGGAGCAGGGAATTCATCCTTAGCTGTTTGACTTCAGAGCCAGTGTTCTTGAACCTCAACCAATGCTGCCTCCAGTAGTTTGAGTTCAAGTTCCTTGAGAGAATGGACCAAAGTTGCAAATGTAGTCTACCATGCCTTTTGTAATATTGCATGCATAATTGGCACTAATAAATTTCTGGTAGGTTGAATAAGTGTGTGCTTTTAAAAAATAAGACAAAATTCTATTAGGAGTTTCACAGGAAGAGCATATCCTGGATTTTTTCCATCAGAAAATATATTCTTTCTGTTTTATAGACATAGGAACAGAATGAACTTTGTACTTTGACAGCTTTTTAAAGAGGTTTGAGATACAATTCCGTATAATAAAGAACATAAGACCAGGAGTATATACATGTAGGTGGGAGGGGGTGTGGAAGGGGGTGTCATTGGTGGGGAAGAGGATGGGAGTGTGGGGAAATGAAAAGCCCCGAAATCTAACGGGTGATTCCCAGTGACACTCTTACCACAAATTAATAAGCCCATGGAAGAACACTAGAACAGACTGGGGAATTAGTTCTCGGTGGTAACTTTTGTTTTTACTCCATTGTTTCATATTAGTGGATTACCACATAGGAACAAGAGATTATAGCACATTAGCCCATTACCTCATTGGAATGGTGTTTGTAAGTTTTTGTAGATATCATCATATTCATATTATGTTAAAATAACTCTAACGTTATGATTATAGGTGGGTGAGCAGAAGATTCAGAATTTTTAATATTTCATTAAGATTGCTGTCACAAAGCCAGGATTAAAATTCATGAATATCTTATTTCCTGCCCAGAATGCTATAGTCCTTGTATCCCATTTGTTTTTATAATTATTTAGAACATATTTTCCATCTGATGTTGGTGAGGTTTCAAAACTGTTCAATTCCTGCTCATTCTGTTTGTTTTATTTCTAAAAGGACCATTTGGGGAAAAATTTATCTTAAGTACTAGTTGTAAAACACTTCTTTGGTTTTTACAGTCACGACAATATTTCGTGTGGCCCCTATACATCTCTATGTGCCACTTGACAATATGTAAAGGAGATCTCATTAGATTCCCTGGCCATAGATAACTGTATTCCTGTCCAGCTGAGATGAAAAAGAAACTGAGACCTCTTTTTCTTTGTCCACAGGGATGTCACTGCAAGCAAAACAACATGCAGAAAAAGCCAAAGAAATCCTCACCAACTCCATTGTACCTCCCTATCACGATGATACAGACGTTTTCAAGTGTTCAGTTGAACTATTCCATACCATGGGGAGAGCCTTACTCTCCCTTCACAAGTATCCTTTGCCGCTCACCTTTACAAATAGAAATACCCTTCATAATACTTATAGTTAATTTTCAAGGCCAAATCAAAAGCTGGCAGATGACTCAGGAAGGGTGGTGGGAAGTAGGAGAGCCAAGGATGTCTGGGAACTGGGGTCCCAGAATGTAGAACCAAGTGTAAAGTTTCCTGAACACAACTCAGATTTAAAGAAGCTTCAGAGAATTTGACCAAAGCAGAGAGACTTGCAAAGGAGCTGCTGCAATGTGAAAGGATTATAAAGGAAGAATGGATAGAAATTCAAGCACGGATCAAATTGTCATTGGCACAGTAAGTTTCCAGCTTAGGATTTTTTATATACATGACAGCTGGAGGTTCTTTGCCAGAAGAATCTGTCTTCAGGCAGGAGGAGCTTCTCCATGATGCTGTGTCCGTGGTTTCTCTGTGGCGATTGTCCAGAAGTATAAAAGGCCCGCGGTCTATCTGCCTGCTCTCCCTGCCCCCCTCCTCTTGCACGTATGCCCTTCCCTTCCCCTCCTCTTCTTTTTTTCCCCTAGTGCTTTAGTCTAAAATATTTCAATACATTGATTTTATGATTAAGGCCTCAAAAGAGAAAGATCTTAAAGATATCTGATTCCCTGAGGATGAGAGGATTTTTGTTTATTCCCCTCACCCTCACCCCACACTCACCAAATCAACCTAGCTGAAAGGTTGAATGCTTGGAGCCTGAGGGAGAAGAGGATGGACCTTGGGTAGTTAGCACATTTATCCTGCCCCAAAGGCCCACCCCAAGCCAATTCCCCAGAGCATTGGGGTAACAGTATGCATACAACTCTTTGGAAAGATGAGTTCATGGGAGGAAGAGGGCGGAGAAAGTCTCTTCTAGAAAAGGTAGAGAATCCCCATGGAGGCCCTTAGCCAAAGCTGGAAGAATTCAGTTTACCTTCATAACCAAACTGTATGCATAGGTTGATCCCCAAGTGAACTCAGAGACCCAGTGGGATCATTTTAAGAAGGAAAGGGCCCTGAGAGAACACACCTAATGCTTCCATATAAGTGGAAACTGGGAAGGACCAACTTGCACTCATGCTTTTACAGATATTTTTTATGATCATAACTCCACTCTTGTTATTTTGTTTTGTTTGGGGAGTTTTTTGGACATGAAGTGCTGAAAATTCATCAGTCCATGCAAGACCTTTGGTATGCTTTTTTAAATTGATTTTTTTCTTTCATCTCTGATCCTTACTCTCATTCTGCCCCAAATATATCGTAGATACTTATTTTAATGATGATTTATGTCTTTGAGTATGTATTTCTGAATAATAGTGTTGTTTTATGTATTTATGTGTTTTAGGTTTGTAGTATATTTGTGTAAATTTGTGGTATATATCTCACTCTTTCTCATTTTTTTCCACTTAGCACTGGGATAGGATTGCGTGTTCACGGGGCACATTTGTACTTCAAGTTCACCACACATTGGCCGATTGCTACACCCATCTGCACTCCCCCTCTCAGGGCAGGCAGGTTTTCTCACATCCCCAACGATATTTGGCACTGTCGGTCTTTCTAACCATTGCCACCCTGATGCATATAATGTGCTATTTAGTTAGTTATTTTAAAATTCTGTTTACATTTCTCTTATTAGTGAGTTTGAGTACCTCTTCATATACTTCTTAGCCATTTGAGATTCCCCTTCTATGAATAGCTTGTTAGTATTCTTTCTCATTTTTCTTTTGGGCCTCCCTGTACTTTTCTTATTGATAATCAAGATTTTCTTGTATATTATAAATATTAGTGATGTTGCAAATATCTTCTTACATCTATTGCCCATGTATTAATTTTGTCTCTGCTATTCTTCATGGCATAGAAATTCTTAATTTTGCTAGAGTCAAATCTATTAATTTTTAACCTTATGATTTATGTTTTGGGAGTTTGTTTAGAAAGTCTTTCCCACCCAGGTGTCAAAGATATTCTCCAAAATATCCCCATAAGTCTTGCTTTAGGTCTGCCCCACATGCTCTAACGTGTAGCATTATCATGCACCTTAAGTTCTTAGTAGTTCATAACTTAGTTTATAAATTATTCTTTAATCCATAGATTACTCAAATGATGTGTTTTAGTTTGCAGATATATGCAATTTTTCAAAGATATGTTTTATTTCTACTTTTATTGCACTATGGACAGAAACGTATTTATGTATATGGTATCGATGTTTTGAAATTTACTGAAGCTTCCTTTGTGACCTAGTCCATTGTCAGTTTTTGTGAATGTTCCAAATGTGCTACAGAAGAAATTATATTCTTTATTTGTTGTGTGTATGGTTCAAATAAATTTACACTAGGATGACCTTATTAATTCTGTTACTCAGATTTACATTTTTGTTTATCTTTTGCCAATTTGATATATTAGTGTTTAAGATGAGTGAGTTTAAATTTTGAACTACAATTATTGATCTATCTATAGCTCCTCATGGTTCTGCCAGTCATTGTTTTATATATTCTGAGATATTCTGTTGGGTGGGAGGAGAGTTAAACAGCAGCATATCTTAATCTATTATTCTATTAGTCAGTATATGTTGTCCTTCTTTGTCCCCCACATCTATTTTGCCTAATATTAAAATTGGTACCCTAGCTGCCTTTTGGTACAAATTTTCCTATATCTTTTTCCATTCCTTAATTTTCAGTCTTTGTGCGTTTTTTTGTTTTAATTACTGATATATTGAGTTTAAATTTTCTTTTGTCCTGCCAATTTTATATTCCTTTCTTTCTCTTTTATTGCCTTCTTTTAGATTTATCAAATACTTTTATCATTCTGTTTTCCTACCTATTAACTGGTAACTTATCCATTGTTTTATTTTTCTTCTAGTGACTACCATGGAGTTTGTCACTTTTAACCCTGACTTACTAGAATCTAACGTAAATTAGTCAGTTGGCCACGTCTTGACAATGTAAGGATCTTTTAAGCATGTTACTTCTCTTTATCCTCTTCTGCTTGGTGCTATGTTATTCTGTATTTATTTATTTATTTATTTGTTTGTGTGTGTGTTTGTTTATTTTTGTGAGGAAGATCGGCCCTGAGCTAACATCTGCCAATCCTCTTCTTTTTGCTGAGGAAGACTGGCCGTGGGCTAACATCCATGCCCATCTTCCTCCACTTTGTATGGGATGCCACCACAGCGTGGCTCGACAAGGGGTGTGTCGGTACGCGCCGGGGATCTGAACCGGCAAACCCTGGGCCGCCGCAGCGGAGCGTGCGCACTTAACCGCTTGCGCACCAGGCCGGCCCCTATGTTATTCTGTATTTAAACCACCATATATTTCATTACCACAAACAAGCACAGAGAGGAAGAAGATATTTGTAATACATATAACTGGCAAAGGGTTCGTATCTAGAATCTGTAGAGAACTCGTATATCAATAAAACAAACACAAACAACTGAATAGGATGAAACTGAAACACAAAAAACGATACCCACATAGCTGATAAACATATTAAATAGTGTTCCATCTTATCAGTCATCGGGAAATGAAAATGAAAATAAGATACTACTACATTTCCACTAGAATGGCTAAAGTTTTTTAAAAGAATGATAATATCAAGTGTTGGCAAGGATGTCGTGCTTTCATATGCTTTCTCTTATGTTGTTGTTTAGAATATATTTGGTCTAATTACTGTAGAAAACTGTTTGGCTTTATCTTTTAAATTTGAACGTTTGCATACCCTATGACCCAGCAGTATCCCTCCTTAATATACACCCAACAGAAATGCACACGTATGTTCACCAAAAGACACAGCCATGAATGTCCAAAGCTACATTATTTGTAATAGCCAAGAACTGGAAACAACCTAAACATTCATCAAAAGTAGAATAGATAAAATTGTGATCTGTTCACACAAAGAAAATGATCAAACTACTCCTATGCTTAACATCATGGATGACTCTCACAGCATAATGTTTAGTGAAAGAAGCCAGATCAAAAAGAATTCATACTGTATGCTTCCATTTATGTAACAAGAGGAGGAAGAGAGTAGTGACTGGAAGGGCCTACCAGTCCAGAATTTCTTCTTGCCCAGAAGTAGGTATTCTATCCTGTATTGTAGGATAGGAAATATACAAATCAGTGGTCCAAGATCTGATATTTGTTGCATCTGTTGAGACCTGACGAATGTTATTAGTACTTAATGTTGAGCAGTGTTGCTACAAAATCGGGTAAATTATCCTCTGTCAGGATCTGGCACCTCATCCAATAGTGCTTTCCAAATTAGCAGTGCCAAGCCTTGCCAGCAGATGGCGAGCCTTGTACGCATCTGTGCTGGATACCCAACAAGAATTTAAGTTAATGCTCTCAACTATCCCACAAAGTTACTTTGTGTTTAGTGGAGTTGTTTTAAACTTTGCTACTTCTTTGCATCCTGATTCTTCACAGTGATTCACTGGAACTTGCATGTTTAAACCGCCTGGTTTTTATTTGATCAGTTTGCTGTTTCTCCTCACTAAAGTGTGAATATTTTGCCTAAACCCATCTGCTTTAGAAAGTAACAAGGCTTTGGGTTTGTACATTTCTGTAGTCATACTCACAACCACAATGGACTTTTCTTTGGCCAGGTCTTGGAGGTGGAAGGCCAGGATAATTTGTCTGGCAGCTCTCGCGGGATTTATGTTTCTCTTAAAAGGGTATCTTTCAGTGCATCTTCTTCCTCCTCCTGCCTCGCCTTTTATGGTGCCCATCAGACCAGGCCAGTTCTTTTCTCCTTGGGCTTACAGATAAGTGCTGCAGGGTGACTCATGCTCTGTGCCTTCCATCCCTAACTGTGGCCTGAAGCTTCGTCCCTTCTACCTGTCCTCTGTTCCAGCACTACTTCATTCACTAATTGTTTATTAACTTTGGAGAGTGAATCCAAATCATACGTTCCTATGCGTGCAGTTGTTTTTTTAAATCTGATAAAGAAAGTCACTAGGAAAAATGGGCAAACTCTTCCCCAATATTAAGAATTATTTTCTTTTTCTATCCTGGTTGCTGATAGCTAGATCTCCAGACTCAGATGGTTGTCTCAGTATACACAGGCACACACCGTTACACACACACCTTTTTAAATGATCTTTCTGTGTGGCATGATGGTGATGATCTATTGAGACTGCTGTTCCAGAACACGTGTCCTGTCCAGGCTTTCTCTGTGACTGCGTGATATGTCGTCTTTGGAGTCTTCCACAGCTTGCCCAGTGAGCACTTTGTCTGGCGGCGTTGTTGTGCTGAGCCAGCTCTCAAGTGTGCCTGTGATAACTAAACTCTCCTCAGAGCATCAACATGACACCTCCCATGTATCTCGAAGGAATGACGTGGTATGGTTTACAAAGTGGGCTTTAAAGTCAGGTGGCCCTCCTTTCAAATCAGCGTCCATTCAATCTTCCCAGCTGCAGGACCGTGGGCAAGTCCCACATTCTCCTCCCTTCTTAAAGTGGCAATGATCAGACCTCAGAGGGTGGCTGTGATGATGAAATGGACCCCACATTAAAGCGTCTAGGTACATGGTACACCCTTTTAAAAAAAAGTAGTAATTATTTTTATTACTGTGTAATTGAACATTTTTCTGTCATTACAGAAATGATTTGATTTTAAAGCATGTACTTACATCACAGATTAAGATTCTGTACCCCAAGGCTGCCCCTGGTGTGCAATATTCTTTCCTATATTTTTGTCCTGTGACTTGAGAAGGCTGTTTTTTTGTATTTGCTCTCGTGAACTGCCTGAGCTAAAAGTTGGAGAGTCTTAATATGTTTTTTTTAAAGCTTGAGTTCATTTCTTTGTCTTGCTTTCTCTTGGTTCATTATAGTCATGCAATTTGGAAAGTGATACCAACGTGAGATTTGGAAAGTGATTCTAACATAAGTTTTCCAAAGAGGAAAGGAAATGAGGAAGGTATCCCCAGAGCCAGTACTTCCTGGGAAGGGGTGAAGATAATGGAGAAAACAGTGGCCACTTGAACAGTGTATATATCTACCTGCCATCACCTCATTTGGATGGAGGAATTCTACTCAGTTCCATATGCCTCCCCATAAAGCATCCCCAGTGTTTTTTAGTGAGAATTTTTGATACTTCAATAATAGTCTTTTTTTAGATCTCACAGTCCTTCCTAGATTGGTCGAGTCAGTAATCTCCAAATCTAACTGCTGCTTTCTGGACTCAGCTTCTTTCTTTTTTTTAGTTCATCCCATCGCCTGGAGATTCTTGATGTCTAAGTCGCACCTCTGTAGATGTGTTTCTTTAAAGAATTACTTTCTCTGCATTTATCTCTTGGGCATAAAGTCTCTGACAAATGCTCATGTGTTCAAAGCCCTGCTTCTCCCTTTCCTGCTCCCGGGAAACGCCCTGCTGTTCTCCAGAAGAGATGTTTCTCCTGTTAGCTTCTCCCACGGGACGCTGTGTGCCTGGAATTCTTCATGCTTATGTAACAAAGAAGGAAATCATTTGTTGTTCTGGCACTGTTTCTCATCTTATACGCCTGTGATTGAAGAGATGCTCTTCACTTATAAAAGATCTGATTTTTTTAAAAAATTTTTTTAAATGTGGGGAGGCAGAAAACCTCATGGCACAGATTACTTTTATATACATGAATCCCCTAGAGCTTTACTACTTCAGAGCACTGCACTTTTGTCTTTTCCTTTCTGACATTCTATCTTTATAATACACATTTCCCTTAAACAACTGTAAATAATAATAATAATGATTTTAAACAACCACACCAGCTACCAATTCTTGACCACCTTCTCTGTCAGGCTCTTGCTAAGTGCTTTGCAGACCTCACCTCATTTAATCCGCAGTCCTCCTATGAGGTAGGTACCCTTGTATTCCCATTTTCAAATGAAGCAACAGAGGGTGAGAGAAGTGTGGTCATTTCCCAAAGTCATACAGCTGGGAAGTGGCAGAGCAGAGCCAGGTCTATCAAACTCTAGTGTCCAGGCTCCTAACCATGGCACCAGTCACATTTGCTAGCACAGAGTGGAAGCCTGACAGTGTACCCACAGAGCCTTAAAGCCTTTACCTTTTGTGCCAGATGGTAGAAGGAGACCCAGATGTAAGCCTTTTCTCACTTTGACACTAGAAAATCCCACTTGTCCTCTTGCAGGATTGACTTCTCACCAGATTCCGATCATCAGCAACATTCCCACCAAGCCTCTGCTTTTCACTCACGCTCAACATTCTTGCCAAATTCTAGAGCCTTGAAAAGGAAACCCTCTGCTGCCTTAGTAATACTAAAGGAGATTGCATTTGTTGGTTGCATGTTAAAACAAGTCTTCATCCCTGTGAGATCTTCAGAAGCTCATGGGAAATGAGTTGTGTCTAGTTATATGCTCTGTAGAATTACTGTGGATGTATTTTCCTTCAATAATACAATAATACATGCTGTGGTTTAAGTTATGGACCTGCCACATTAACATACTGCCACATTCTGTTGTTCAAAATTCTCTATTTTTTCATCTATCTAGTGTGTTCCTAAAGCTACCCAAACATGTTATGGGCACACTAGATAATAAATCCTCACAGCATCCCCGGCAGGTAGATAGAAATGGAAAGGAGAAAAGGATGCTATCCCAAACATTACATATGAGCAAATGGAGACAGACAAGATTACCTAAAATTGACTGATGCTTTAAGTGAGTTGGAGATGGAGGTAAGACTATAATTTATTTCCTGATATAGTACCTGCTCAATTCCTTTTTTATTAAATATATTGTGAAGCTAAATAATTTTATTTTCTATTTTGTCTTTTATGTGAACAGGGTACCCTCAATGAGCTCCAGAAGGCTCATTGTAGACTGCATTAGCTTAATAGCCTCCATTTCTGGCTGTTGTGTTAAGTGCCAGGACTCTGGAATAGCATGCAACAGCAACTTCAAAGGGTGAGGCATAGAACGTGCTTCATTCTTTGCACACGGTAAACAATAGAGTGTTGTATTTGTTGATCTTTTTAACAAAATATCTCAGGCATATAAAAATATAGATATTGTTACGCAAATACTCATGTACACACTACCGAGTTTACAAAATAGAACATTTCAGATAAATAGAAACCTATTACACATTCTTCCCAATCTTGTTTTCTTTCCTCCACATTATAGGCAATTATTATGCTGAATTTAGTGTTTTTCATTCCTCTGAATGTATATATGGATAGCCATAAAAATTATACAATGTTATTTTTCATTTTTTTAAACTTTATTTGTATGTTCCTTTCTGAAGCTTGTTTTTTTTTCCCATTACATTTGTATTTTTGAGATGTATCCACATCATTTGATACATGTAGCTCTAGTCTCTTTGTTTTAAATCTTCATATGGTGTTTAATCCATGTGACTTTCCCCTTTAAATTAAATTATCCGTTCTCATGAGGGTGAACATGTAAATTGATTCCAATTTTTCACTATTATAAACACCATTTGCATCATCATTCTTGTATGTGTCTCTTTGGGCACACGTGCAGGATTATCTCTGATGTATATGCCCAGGAGTGGAATTGCTTAATTGACAAGTATCCACATCTTCAACTTTACTGGATTTCCCAAATGCTTTCCACCAATTTATACTCTTACCAGCAGGATATGTAAATTCCTATTACTCCACGTCCTTGCCAACACCTGATATTGTCAAGCTTCTTATCTTTGCCAATCTTATGGTTTCTTTAATTACATTCCCCTGGTAGTGGAAGGTTGAACATATTTTCCTATGTTTGCTGGGAATTTGGAATTCCTGTTGTGTCAATTGTCTATTCATATCTTTTGCTCATTTTTTAACTGTGTGGTTTGCATTTTTCTTATTAATTTATAGACATCCTTGATAATTCTGACAACAACTTATTTGCTGGTTATATATATTCTAAGTACTCTCAGTGTGGTTTGCCTTTATACTTTCTTTATGCTGGCTTTTGATGCATAGAAGTTTTTATTTTTAGTATGACCAAATTTACCTAGCTTTTCTATTCTGATTTGTACTTTTTTTTTTTGGTGAGGAAGATTAGCCTTGAGCTAACATCCGTTGCCAATCCTCCTCTTTTTGCTGAGGAAGATTGGCCCTGGGCTAACATTTGTGCCCGTCTTCCTCTAATATGTGGGACGCCTGCCACAGCATGGCCTGATAAGTGGTGCGTAGGTCCGCGCCTGGGATTGGAACTTGTGAACCCTGGGCCGCTGAAGCAGAGCACACAAATTTAACCACTATGCTACTGGGCCGGCCCCACTGATGTGTACTTTTTGTATCTTATTTAAGAACTCCTTCCCTACCCAAAGTCAAAATAGTTACTTTTCCTTATATTTTCTCTCAAACATATTAAAGTTTTGCATTTTAAATTTAGGCCTCTAATCTGCTTGGAACTGATGTGCATAGTGTGAGGGATCTAATTTTTTCCCCCTGTGGATAACCTAAGTAAAGAGGTAAATAGTTTTAGCTGCAGGTGAAAAAGGACTCAGAATCTGAAGAATTCAGTAGAGTTTGAAATGTGACGCCAATAATAGTCTGACAAAAGTCTTTTAAATTTAGAGTTCAGAAATGGCAACAGGTCACCTTGATGTGTGGGTATTTTATGTATGGCTGTGTCCCTTCAGGGCTGGGCACCCCACTAAGTTCGGCTTGCTGGACGTCATTGGATTCATGAGATCTGTGCTCTCATGTGGACATTCTTGTAGCAGAACAGAACTATGGCAGGTGAAAGCCATGTGTTGTTTCCTGCTGAATTTGCCTGATTCCAGGTCTCCATCTCAGCAGATGTTCAAATTAAATTTCCAGGCAGTGAACTAATGGGAAGTTACCACTCGGACTTGAGCACAATGTGAATTAAAAAAAAAAAAAAAAGGGAGTGCTTCCATATCTAAATAGCTGCTCTGGACGAGTACACCCAGTGTTCATCTATTAGGGAGCTGTCGGAAGGAAAATCCAGGCCTGGAGTCAGCCAGCAGGGGTTCTGCACTAGTTTGCTAAGCCTGCCATAACAAAGTACCACCAACTAGATGACTTAGAAAATTGTTCTCTCACAGTTCTGGAGGCTGGAAGTCTGAGATAAATATGTTGGCAGTGTTGGTTCCTTCTGGAGGCTATGAGGGGGAGTCTGTTCCAGGCCTCTCTCCTACCTTCTGACGGTTTGCTGGCCATCTTTGGCATTCCTTGGCTTGTAGATGTATCACCCCGATCTCTGTCTTCATGTTCACCTGGTGTTCTCTGTGTGGGTGTGTCTCTGTGTCCAAATTTACCCTTTTTATAAGGACACCAGTCATAGTGGATTGGCCCCCACCCCCACTCCAGTATGATGTCTTCCTAATTTAACTAGTTACATCTACAATGGCCCTATTTCCAAATAAAGTCACATTCTGAGGTACTGGGGGTGACCACTTCAACATATGAATTTGGGGGAGGGGGACACAATTCAACCCATGATGCGTTCTGACAAGGTTTCTTTTATTCTACCCTTATAAATTGCGACAAGTTCTCCATCCCTTAATTAGATAATAGTCTATCATATTTTTGTTACCAAATCAATGTGAAAACATGTTCTTTTCTGGAAGATTTTTTTCCTAGAACTTATTCTGGGATCTGTGAATACTAAGATATAAACTAAAACCTCAGAGTCTCTAAGTCAGTGGATTTGCCGGTTGTTACTTCCTTCCTCCCTCCTTACCTCGTCCTCCCTCCTTCCAATACACAACTGGCACCCACTGTGTGTCAGATACTGGGCAAAGTGCTGGGGATGCCAAGGAGAATGAGGCAGCCTTGGACCCTGCCTTCACGGAGCCCAGCACTAAAGGAATGGGTGCTGAGTTCCCAGGCAGTTATAATACAGTATGAGAGATGTTTCCTGAGCAGGGAGCATAGTCAGGTGTTCCAGAGGCACCCAACCCAGCCTGGGATGTCAGGAAACAGAGGCAGGGCTAGGATGAGGAACCCAG
Source organism: Diceros bicornis minor (assembly GCF_020826845.1). Lineage (NCBI taxonomy): Eukaryota > Metazoa > Chordata > Mammalia > Perissodactyla > Rhinocerotidae > Diceros > Diceros bicornis. Next base: position 82,190,912 of record NC_080744.1, read on the forward strand.
GTACCCAGGCCACATGATTTAAGGAGGCACTCACTCTCGAGTGATGACCCTGCAAGTGCCTGCCCCTGAGAGTGAGCACCACCTTAAATGGTGTGTCCTGGGTGTCTCACTGGTCCCACTCTAGTCTTGGCCCTGGCAGGGAAGGCTACCTAAAGGAGGAGGTGGCTAAGCTAAAACTAAAAGAGGAATGATAGAAAGATGAAGGGCAGTTTGCTAGACAGAGATGGAAGAAAGAACAAACATTCCAAATAGAAGGACCAGCAGAGACCCAGAGGGAAGATATGCATGACACACTTGGGGGCTGAAATGGAGCTGGCATCAGGGGAGCCAGATGGGAAGGTTTAGATGACTCTCAAGAGTCATCTGAACTCATCAAGTCCGGGGAAACTAGGATCCCAGAAGAGCTAGTACCACCTCTGCACCACCTTTGTACACAGCTGTGGAAGTGGATGGAGACTTTGCGAGAATGAGAAAAAGGTGCCCTTTCTTCCAAGTGGACGCAGCCCTGTGTCCAAGCACACAACTTGGCCAGCAAAGCACAGGCTGGATTGAAACTCCCATTTGTCCCCTCAGGCAGGTGTCCTTCAGGACTTAGGCACAGAGGAAGGAGCAGGAGTCTATGAATGCAGAGTCTGGCCCTGCAGGCAGGAGTTTGAGCTCTTCAGTGTTGGACCAGAACGCTGGAAACCATCCCCCAATGGCCTGGTGTGCTTCACTCGGCTCTGGGCTGGAGGTTTCCAGCCATCCTTGGCACACTGAGAATTCTGCTAACCTGGGTAACTTTGGGAGCTGTATTGAACTTACCTTTCTTCTATTACTCAACAGTCCTCAAGCTAATTTCTTGAACCACAGCATATTGGTTTGAATCAATCAGCTGAAGGAAAAAGATTCTGGGTTTATCACTGGTTTCTGGATTCTTCCACATCTGTGTTCTCCAGGGGTCGTGATATGAAATATATTACCATATTTAAACTTACAGAGTAATTGTTTTACCAGAATACTCCATTAAGAGTAGTTTTATATGGCTTTTCTGTCTATGAATTTCCTGCTTTCTCATAAGATTATACTTTACATAGCTCTAGGCATTCCCCAGGAATGAGCTCATCAGGAAACATGCCTACAGCTCTGGAAGGTTAGAGAGAGACCAGTAGCTCACTGTCCAAGCCTGATTTATGGCCTCCCCATGGGAATGCCCACTGTGCTGAGTGTCAAGTGCAGCAGGACCCACAGCATTCTCTGCTCTCCTAACTTCCCTCCCTAAAACAGGTGTGTGGGATCATCCAATCATAGGACCAGTTTACAGCCAAAGCGCATATCTTTTTCTGACCTGCTTTGAAAGCGCAAGTTAGAAATGATAATTGGTTTGAGGATGGTATTAAGAGAAAAATATTTTAATTTTTGTTTAAGAATTACTATTACAGTTATTTGTTTAAACAAAAAATTATTAAGTTTATGGCTACTACTGAATCTCATCTATATTTAGTTTGCTTCCAAATGTTCACAAACTTTTTTTTTTTTTTTGTGAGGAAGATCAGCCCTGAGCTAACATCCATGCCAATCCTCCTCTTTTTGCTGAGGAAGACTAGCTCTGAGCTAACATCTATTGCCGATCCTCCTCCTTTTTTTCCCTTTTTCTCCCCAAAGCCCCAGTAGATAGTTGTATGTCATAGTTGCACATCCTTCTAGTTGCTGTATGTGGGATGCGGCCTCAGCATGGCCAGAGAAGTGGTGCTTCAGTGTGCGCCCGGGATCCAAACCCAGGCCACCAGTAGCAGAGCGTGCGCACTTAACTGCTAAGCCACGGGGCTGGCCCCCACAAACTTTTTTTAAATAACAGATTTATTGAGATTTAATTCACATACCGTACAATTCACCCAATTAAAGTATACAATTTGGTGGTTTTCAGTGTATTAACAAGAGTTGTGCAAATCATCACAATCGATTTTACAGCATTTTCATCCCATTAGCAGTCTCTAATGTTCCCCCAACACCTGACAACTGCTGATCTACATTCTGTATATAGATTTGCCTATTCAGGACATTTCATCTGAATGGAATTATAGTGTGTGGTCTTTTGTGACTGGCCTTTTTCACTTAGCATAATTTTGTCAAGGTTCATCCATGTTGTAACATGTATCAATACTTCCTTTTTATGACTGAATAATACTCCACTGTATGGATATACTACATTTTATTCATTCATTTCTCAGTTGGTAGACATTTGGGTTGTTTCCACTTTTCAGCTCTTATGAATAGTGCTGTTATGAACATTTGTGTACAGGTTTTTATGTGGACATATGTTTTCATTTCTTTTGGGTATATACCTAGGAGGGAAATTGCTGGGTCACTTAATAATTCTATGTTTAAACTTTTGAGGAACTAATACTCTTTTCCTAAGTAGCTACACCATTTTACATTCCCACCAGTGGTGAGTGAGAATTCTAATTTCTCCACATCCTTGTCAACACTTCTTATTATCTTTTTTTTTAAATTATAGCCACCATTGTAGTGAGTGTGAAGTGGTATCTTGTAGTTTTGATTTGCATTTCCTTGATGACTAATGGTTGTAAATATCTCTTTATATGATTAGTGACCATTTATCTATCTTCTTTGGAGAAATGACTATTTCTCCTTTGCTCATTTTTAAATTGGGTTGTCTTTTTATTACTGTTGTAGGAGTTTTTTTATATATTCAGGATACAAGTCCCTCATCAGAAGCATGATTTGTGAAAATTTTCCACAAACCGTTTTTTTTTTTTTTTTTTTGATGAGAAAGATTGGCCCTGAGCTAACATCTGTGCCAATCTTCCTCTGTTTTTTGTATGTGGGACACCACCACAGCATGGCTTGATGAGCGGTGCATAGGTCCACTCCTGGGATCCAAACTCGCACACCCCTGGCCACCAAAGTGGAGTGCGTGAACTTAACCACTATACCACCAGGCCAGCCCCTCTACAAACAATTTTTTAAACTTCCTAAATAATAATATTTTAAAGATGGGTGGTCCATCAAATCTGATATGACACCACTCAGCCACTGAAAGTGATTTTATAGCATTCATTGCCACTTTTTAATGTATGATTAAGTGAAAAAAGCAGGTTCTAAAACATTATGAGTCTTATTTAAAAATCAGCCGGCCCCATGGCTTAGCGGTTAAGTGCATGCACTCCGCTGCTGGCGGCCCAGGTTCGGATCCCGGGCGCGCACCGACGCACGGCTTCTCCGGCCATGCTGAGGCCGCGTCCCACATACAGCAACTAAAAGGATGTGCAACTATGACATACAACTATCTACTGGGGCTTTGGGGGGAAAAATAAATAAATAAATAAAATCTAAAAAAAGAGCCTCTCTTTAAAAAAATAAATAAAAAATAAAACTATGCATAGAAAATCAACTATCAGGGTATACAGGACTCATCTTTGGATATTGTGATTATATATTTTTTATTTTTATTTTCCTATATCTTTTCTTACTTTTAATGATGAGTATATATTGTTCTTATAATAAATTATTCTCAATTTTTTTAAGAGCTCAGTTGGATAAGAAAATGCCTATTTCACTTGCACACAAGTTTAACTGATTCTGCCTATTATTTAGACTTTCCAAAATCTTATGTGGCTGGGTGGGAGGAAGCTGAGACCACAAATGAGCCCATTTCAACATGAGAACAACCTGAGGCTGTACCACTCAGTTCCATTGAGACTGCAGGTTGGGAGGGGAAGCAGGGAGAGGTACGATTATGTGTAGGCATTTCATCCAGTCTGTATGGCTTGCTTCCATGTGCAGAGCACTTTCAGGCATGTTACTTGATTCTCACAACAACCCTGTTGGACACCAGTGTTCAGATGAAGAAACCAAAGTTCGGAGACGTTTTGTTCTTGCCCAAGGTTGTGCAGCCTGGGAAGTAAGGATGCTCAAAATACAGTTTGGGTTTTCTACTCCTGCTGCCATACTTGTAACTGATCGCCCTGCCTCTCATCCTGTATTCTTTTCTATAAAATTTTCTCTGAAAGTCAGGTATTTGAAGGATGACTTTTTGATACCTGAAAAGGTGCCGTGGTGTTAACTTGGAGAGATATGCTGTGCTTTTGGCTAAGATAGATAGTAGATGGCTGCAAGTTGTCCCTGGTTTCCACCACTACAAATCCCCAAATACTTTTCTTTAGGGTTCTATCTTGGAAAAGGAAGAATAGTTGATATACGAATTAACTTATGCCTTGTTATTGTTTACTTTTCTGTTTTTTCTCCCTTATTAGCTTGGTTACTAAGCTTTGAATATTGCTTTCTTTTAAAGCTGTTGTGTAAATGAAATCATCTTGGCATTTATATTTGCTTTACTATTCTGACTTTTACAAGCAGCCTTGGAAACAAAGGACCTATTCTTTGTTTCTTTGGCACACTCTTCATCATTTAAGAACATAAGAAAGGAAGCAGATGAATATTTTTTTTCCTTTGCTCAAATATGTACAGCATTGTCTGAGTTCCCTAGGCTAAATTAGGTGGAAAAAAGTCTGGAATCATTTGGAAAGTATGTGACTTTCTCTAGATTCTAGACCAGAGGTTGGCAAACTTTTTTTGTAACGGCCCAGACAGTAAATATTTTAAGCTTTGTAGGCCATGTGGTGTTTGTTGCAGCTACTCAACTCTGCTATTGTAGTGCAAAAGCAGCTGTAGACAATAAGTAAACAAGTGGGTGTGGCTGTGTGCCAATAAAACTTTATTTACAAAAGCAGACAATGAGTAGATTTGGCCCACAAGCCATAGTTGGCTGACTCCTATTTTCAATTATTTAATCTTTGTCTACCAGGAATCTAATTCTTTGGCTAAGTGATTTGTTACCAACCATATGTTTCCAAGCCTCTTTTTATCACTAAAGATGCTAGTGGGTTTTCTCTTCAAAAATAAAATATGATGCTTACAACACTAATTATTACTCCACTACATTCTAAGCTCATTAAGAGTCAAAAGGCAAGTCCAGTATTATCAGGTCACATATTAATCTCTTCCTTTCCAAGATTAGAGTTGCTGCAAGCTGCAGTCTGGTCCAGGAACATATCCCTGACCTCTTCCTGTGTTTTAAACCTCTTTACAATTATAGAAGATATCCCAGTTCACAAAATATTCAGCGAGCATTTTATTTCATTATGGCCATTTGAACCACAGATCTGCAAAGTATCTTTACTTGTATCAGTCGATTCCCTTGAAATGTATTGGAGAGCAAAGATAGTTGTGAAAAATATCCAATGATTGAGTTGAAAACAATACCTGTTTTTTGTGGTCTCTTAGTCACTTTCTCAAGTTACGTCTCAGTTTGCCCATAGGCAATTTGGAAATTGTAAAGCCTTTTTGTAGTAAAGATTCTGGGGCAGAGGGCAGCATAGGAAGAGTTGATATCTTCCATTATGAATTTTGTACATAAAATTTTTCCATGCCAAAAAAAAAGTTTTTAGTAGTCTTGGCAAATATTTTGGGGAAGATTGTTTTTAAATGTCTGTTATTGTGTTTGCTGAACAATATGGAGGGATACATTTTGTATACGAGAAAGTCTTATCCCAAGAAACTACAAGAATATTTTCCCACTGCCACCTTTACTTATAATTTTTAAATTAACATTTTTCTAACGTAAAAGTAATAATAGTTTTATAGAAGAAAATTTAGGAAATTTGAGAAGCATAAGCGAGAAAAGTAAAATCACAACCAATTCCTTAGAGATAACTATTGCTAACATTTTAGTGACCATTCTTTAGTATTTCTGTATGCATATGTGTACATACAGATTAGATATAAATTTTTCACATGCATGAGATATTACACAAAGTATTTTTGTAATCTGCCTTTTTTTACTGAAGAATATATAGTCAGTATACTTCTATGTTGATAAATACGGATTAACATTAACTTTAATAGTTACTTGACATTCCACAGTATAGATGTACTTACTGTAACCTACTTAGATGATCGCCTATTGGTGTATTTTAAGTTCTTTGTACTTTTCCACTATTACAACAAATGCTTAGGTAGACATTCTTATATATTCTTGTCCTGCCAGAGTATCTCTTCAATATAAACTACTAGAAGTGCAATTAGCAGAAATATGTGTGTGTACATATATATGTATAATGTTAATATAGAAAAATTTATGCCCAAATTATATTCTCCCCAACAGTTAAGGACAGTGCTTCACACCCTCACCAATGCTGTGAAATTTCTGTAATTTCTCAACAGATTAGTTATCATCGTCTCGGCATCCTTTATGATGATTATTGTTGTTTTTGTTGAATATTTATATATGTTTAAACCAGCGACTGCATAGCATTTACTATGTGTCAGAGACTGTTCTAAGTGTTTTTACGAATATTAACTAATTTAAATTTCATAATAACCCAATGTAGTGGGCATTGTTATTATTCTTAACTTACAGATGAGGGAATTGTTAAGCAACTTGAAAGTTGTACATCTAGTTAGGTGGTAGAGCCAAGATTTGAACCTTCCTGGTTATTCCAAAGTCCATCCTCTTGACCACGATGCCCAGCTGCCTCTGGGCGGAAAGAAAAGCTTAGTTGGTGAGGAAACAAACCTGGACAACAGGGGTCAGACAGCCAAATCCTAACCACCAGCCCACCTTTATCTTCTGTATTTTCTATTTTAATTATTTTAAAAATAATCCCTTCGATTTTTTTAGGCTATATCAAGGTCAGAAGAAATCAAAAGAAGCTCTGCCCCACTACCAAGAGGCTTTAGAATATATTGAGACCAGTAAAGGTGAACAAAGTCTTGAGTGTGTACCAATATTGAGGGAATTAGCAGGTGTAGAACAAACCCTGGGATTTCACAACGCATCCATCGACCATTTTTTACAGGTAAGCTGCAACATACTGGCCACTAAAGCTGTTCTAGACCCGATGCTTTTCATAGACACAAGTGGAGTAGCAGCTCAGAATGCCTGGCTGTGTTATTTGCTATAGATAAGTAGAACTCTTAGCCTGGAGTAGACGTTCAACAAATATCTTCATATAGAGGGTCAAGTGGGTGAGTATCAGATACTAGTCCTCTGTTGCCAGGTGCACATTCCACAAACAACCTGAGACTCCCTAGAACGTGGCTTTTCTCATATTAGGTGCATAATTTAAGTCTTATTTCCCAGATAAAGTGTCTTTATCCTTTAGTATTTCATCAATTTAGAGCTTATATCATCAAACTGATTAGGGTTCTTTTCTACTACACTCTAAAATCTGTACCTGAAACCACTTAGAGTCGTCATGTGTTAGCTGCTGTTCTACTTTAAGATTCCTCTGTGAGTGTGTCAGTCAGGGTTCTCCAGAGAGACAGAACCAATAGGATATATACATATATAGAGAGAGAAATTTATTCTAAGGAATTGGTTCCCATGATTGTGGGGGCTGAAAAGTCCAAAATCCGTAGAGGGTAAGTGGGCCACCTAAAAACTCAGGCAGGATCTCTGTTACAGTCTTGAGACAGAATTCCTTCTTTTCGAGAAACCTCAGCTTTTTGTTCTTTAGACCTTCAACTGATTAGATGAGGCCCGCTCATCTTATGGAGGGTAATCTCTTTTATTCAAAGTCTACTGATTGTAAATGTTAATCACATCTACAAAATACATTCTCAGCAACGTCTAGACTAGTATTTGACCTAACAACTGGACATTATATAGCTTAGCCAAGTTGACAAACAAAATTAACCATCCCAGTGAGTTTGATGTTTTTGTATCAAATGATCTGCTAAAAGCATCTTTTAAATCGTTTTCTCAGAATTTTTCCTTTTTGAAGTTGTAAAATATAGACTAACTCATTCCTATTATTTCAAATGAGAGATAATAACATGGTACTGAGAGTACTTTATTGCTATTTCTTTTCAAATTTGTCTGACCATTTATACTCTCATCTACAATTTATTAGAGTGTCCTATTCTCTCACTTTGTCTGGATTATCTCTCTTAATCATTATTACCACTCTGTGACTTATTATTATTTCCAGTTTATATATGAAGAAGTCAAGAATTAGAAAGGTTGAGTGATATGCCCAGGAGTACACAGCCAATAAATGGCATAGCCCAAAGTCAAACCCAGTATTCTTAGAAAGATTATTCTGGCTGACATATAGAGAACGGATTTTGGGAGATGTGCCAAGAGTGGAAGTAGAGAGACCAGTTAGGAGGCTATTGAAGTAACAAAGTCCTAAGAAGATGGTGGCTTGAACTGGGATGATGATAGTAAAAGAGTAAAGGGAAGTAGATGAGTTTGACAAAGGTTTAGGAGGCAGAATTGATGAGATGTGGAGATTGATTGGATGTGGGAAACAGAGGGAAGGAGAAGAGTCAAAGATGACTCCTGGGTTTCTGGTCTGAACAACTTAGTGGACGTTTGTGCCATTGACAGTGGGGGAGCAAGTGTGAATGGGTGATAGAGAGGTGGTGAGCTCAGGTTTGGATGGTGAGTCTGAGATGCCCATGAGGCGGCATACAAATGGAAACAACAATTGGGTGGCTAGCATTCAAATCCTTTGCCTATTTTTTAATAGGGTTATTTGTCTTTTTATTGTTGACTTATAAGAGTTCTTTATATTGGATACTAGATACTAGACCCTTATCGGATACATGATTTGTAAACATTTTCTCTCATTACGTGGGTTTTTCTCACTTTCTTGATAGTGTTGTTTGAAGCACAAGAGTTTTTAATTGTGATAAAGTCCAGTTTATCCTTTTTTCTTTTGTTGCTTGTGCTCTTGGCATCACATCTAAGAAACCATTGCCTAATCCAAGTTCGTGAAGCCTTGTATCTATGTTTCCTTCTAAGCATTTTATAGTTTTAGTTCTTATATTTAGGTGTTTGATCCATTTTGAGTTAATTTTTTTTGTATGATGTGAGGTAGAGGTCCAACTTCATTCTTTTGCATGTGGATATTCAGTTGTCCCAGCACTATTTATTAAAAGGACTATCTTTTCAACACAATTATCTTGATATCTGCGTCAAAATCAATTGACCATAAATGTAAGGGTTTATTTCTGGATTCTCAACTCTATTCCATAGATCTATATGTCTATCCTTATGTCAGTATCACACTGTCTCGATTACTGTTGTTTTGCATTAAGTTAACGGATATTATGAATAATGCTGCTATGAATACTTATGTACAAGTTTTGAAGTAAGTTTTGAAATCATAAGTGTGACATCTCCAACTTTGTTATTCTTTTTCAAGATTTTTTTGGCTATTCTGGGTCCCTTGCATTTTCATATGAATTTTAGGATAAGCTTATCAATTTCTGGAAAAAAAAACCAGCTGAGATTTTGACAGGGAGTACTCGAATCTGTATTTCAATTGGGAAGTATTGACATCTTAATATTAAGCCTTTCAAAACATGAACATGGGATGGGATATCTCTATTTCTTTAGGTCTTCCTTAATTTCTTTCAACCACGTTTTGTAGTATAAGTTTTGCACTTCTTTTGGTAGATTTATTCCTAAGTATTTTGTTCTCTTTGATGCTACTACAAATGGAAGTGTTTTCTTAATTTCCTTTTCCTATTGTTCATTGCTAGTGTGTAGAAATACAAACGGTATATTTAGCTTGTATGCTGCAACCTTGCCGAACTCATTTATTAGCTCTAATATTTTTTTGTGGATTCATGTTTTTTTGCCATGCAAAAGTTTTCTTAATGCTTTCAAATTTTCAGCGTTCCTTCCATCACATTTGGATTTTGAATCTAAGTTAGAAGGATTTCTCTGTATTTGGGTTATGGAGGAATTCACTCATTTTTGTAAATGAGTGAATTATAAAGTTCTATATGGGATTTTTGTTGTTTGTTTATTCTTGAGGTTAATAAAAATTAGAGAGTGTTTAAACAAATACTTCCTGATCATTATTAAAGAGATAGCTTGGTATATTCAAAATAGCATTGTATTTGAAATCAGAAAATCTGAGTTGGAGTCCAGATTCTTCTGTTTACCGTCTGTTTGTGATACAAGTCATTTAACCTCTCAAAGAAGAAAAAAAAAAAAACCCTACAAAAGACCCTGTCTACTTCACAGAACTGCTCAAAGGTTCAAAATTGAAAGTACTCTATGAACCATTAGGCATGTTGCCAGTGTAAGCTACTTTTATTTATTAACAGTAATTATTAAACATTTATCAAGGCTCCCCTTTTCTTTCTTTACCTAAGATACAGAAAGGTACTGTGTGGCCTCAGCTCTCCAAGGGAACCCATGCCTAAAAGCCATTTATTATGTGCACACAAAGAAAGGGGGCTTTGTTATTTCCTCTCTTGTTTTTCACTTTTCATTCCTTTGGAGTAAGAGAAACACCCAGAGAGAAAAGACCTTTTATTTTCTGTAGAATGTAGAAAAGTATTTTAGGAAATAATCCATTAAAGTGGAGAAAAATAAAGCAAGCCCTACAGAGCCACCACCCACGGAAGGTGGCAATCTCAGGGACTGATGACAGAGCTGTCCTTGGCCCCATTCGGCTCTCTGCAGCAGGGGACCGTGGGAAAACTGTGCAAATGTGATCATTTCTGAAACTCCTCATGGCAGATTTTGGCAATAGAACTTTGTTTTCCTATCCAAAAGAAAAACCACAGGATTTCATTTATGTGAGTGAGAGCATGTTTGTGGTGTGTGTTTTCCAGGGGTATAAATTAACCCCGCACTAGCATGGATAGCTTTTTCACATCTCTGACACTTGGATGGTATATCTGTCTTTTCAGTTTTCAAGACGGCTCTGCCACTCAGTAGTTCCCAAATTTAGAGAAGTTTAATTTGCAAAGTATAATGAAATAATTTATCAGTTACTCTTCCAACTTTGAGGTCAGAAAATCTGCCTTCAGGTTCCTGCTCTTGGTCAGGCCTGAGTGATGGCTGATAGGTGCTCACACCCGGCTCCTGGCAGATTCAGATTCCTCAGCAAATGGTAGCACTTCTAATAGGTGCTCATTAACTACTGTGTATTTGCTATAACCTGCAATAATTAGACAAGTACCAAATCTCTGACAATACTAGCCTTTTTGGTTTAAAATTAGAAAAGTTGCAGAATGCAATTATGATTTTATGCATTATTAACGTTTTCTAACATATGAATGACATAAGTCCAGATGCCATACTGTTTCTTTTTAAATAACAACTCTTTTTTATAAAAATGATAATGATCTTTATTAAAAAAAAAATCAAGCCATATAGAAAAGCACAAAGAAATGGGTTACAAGTCATCCCAGGCCTCCTGTACCAGAAGTAGCCAGTGTTGACACTTGTTGAGCACTTTCCTCTGAATGTGTGTAGATGGGTATAGATTGAGAAACAGAGGAGATAAAAGAGAAAGGAAGATTGATAAATTTGACAGCATAAAAATGAAAAACTTCTCTGTGACAACATATCATAAAGTTAAAAAATGTCAAAGAGGGGAAAGTATAGAGAGAATTCTTATAAAATCGAGATGAAAAAGACAACTCAATAGAAATGTGGACAAAAGACAGGAACAGGCACTTTACAGGAGAGGAAATACAAGTGGCCAATAACCTAGCAAAAATAATCCTCAGCCTCACTTATTTAAGAAATGAAATTTAACCAAGGAGATGCTGTTTTTTAACTACTAATGAGCAAAATTAAAAAGTTTGCTGATGCCCCGTGGTGGCAAGGGTACAGGAAAGCAGGCATCCCCGTGCACTGCCAGTAGGCGTGGGGGTTGGCGCCACTTCGGGGGAAAGCATCTGATATTCTCTCTCCAGTTTTGTCATGCACTGACCCTTTGACCCATCAGTTTCACATCTAGAGACTTACTTAAAGATATATATGTGCACAGGTGTGCAGAGATGTACAAGAAGTGAAACAACATTGTTGTTGGCAATAGCAAAAATTAGAAATACCCTTAAAATCCATTAATGGGGGCCTGGTTATGAAATTATGATATATCCATGTGATGGAATACTATAGAGCCATCAAAGGAATGAGATAGATGTATATGTTCTGACATGAAAGATGTCCAAAGTGTATTATTAATTTTAAAAAGCCAGATATAGACCAGAATATTTATTCAGTCAATAACTGATTGAACACTACAATGTGCCAGGCACAGTGGTAGGCTCTGGGACCATGATGGAGAGTCCAGACATCAGGGGTCCTGCTCTCGAGGTGCAGCCTAGTGAGTGAGATAGACCTTAGTTGAATAATCACACAGATGAATATAAAACAACAACTGTGATGTGCGCCACAGGGAGAGGTACCGGGTGCTATGAGAGCTCCCAACAAGGCAGCGTGACCTGGCGTGGGATCCCATGGGGGCTGATAATGAGACACCCCAAAGTCTGAGAAGAGGGGAGAGGAGCCATTGTGGTGAGAGCCCAGAGTGGGTGGCAGGAGACGAAGCTGAGCTGAGAGGGGGCAGGGCCAAGGTATGGTCTTGTGTGTGTGTGTGTGTGTAAGAACATGTGCCTGTGTGTGTGTGTTTGTGTAAGCATATCAGTATTTCTGAGAGGATACACAGGAAACTGTTGATAGCAGTTAGCTATAAGAAGTCAGACTGGCACTGGGGAGACGAGAGGGTGAGGCTTGTAGACAGAAGGGAGGGGGCATTGAAAATTGTACTTGTCTATTCTTTTCTACCACTGAGAATTTTAAAAAAATTATATGCAGGTATTACTCTTATAATCTAAAAATGTAGTTAAGTTTTAAGAAAACACATACTTGCAACCAAAAGAAGATGAAAATATAAGCCCCTGACACATCTCTTTGGGTGCTAACACTTACAGAGAGTAGGGCCTTTTCTCCCCAGCCTTTTGGAGGAGCTCAAACTGACAACTGGAGAGCTGCCACTGAGGACTTTCTCTGATATTAAAAGAAACTGGCTTAGTTTGGGGCCTGCAGAACTCAGTTTTCTAATACCCTCTGCACCCAGTGACTTCTCTTTCATCTACTCCCCCAGGAATTCCCAGCTCCATCTTTTTCTTAGCCAAGGCTCTCCAGCTGCCTCAGGCCCCTGTGGTGTGTGTGGCCGTGCAAGACTTCCCTACTAGGCAGGGGAGATGGGAGAGGAAAGGAAGTGGCAACCTTGGACTGCAACATGACCCATTCTTGCACAAGGATGTCAGCTCAAAGCTGAATGGTGGAATAGCAGCTTCGGCAGGGCTTCACAGCTGGTCAGTTTTAAAAGAAACACAGCAAGCTCACACCTCACAATGACAAGTGGACTTGAGCTTCTATTGAATTAAGGCACAAATTTGAGTCAAAGCAGAAATAGAGACACTTAGTGAAAGGCACACTTAATGTCTGCTCCATCTACCATCCACTGCCTGACTCTCCTCTATGGCACCCCTCTAAAGTTAGTTCTCAGAAGCTCCTTAGGTATCCACATATTGGCAGCTCACTCTCCCCCTAGCCAGTCCATTCAATTTCTGGGCGGAGTCTACTACTTAGCAACCATTCCTCTGACTCTTAATTAGTTCTTTATTATATTGTCTTGAAAGTCACCGTTCTGTAACTTCTACCCTCTCAATAACCAGGTGTTAAGACTAGAAAAGCATGCAATTTGGAATCCCATGACTTAGTTTGAATCTCTGCCCTGCTATTGACCCACCATGTGACCTTCAGACAGTTGCTTAATCTCCTTGAGTCTTCATTGCCCCATTTGTAAATTGGGCAGTTAGCATCACTCTCACTGGTCATTTTGAGATTAAGCAAGCTGGTGTATATCCTGGCAAAAGTAGGTGCTTAAAAATGTTAGTTCCCTCCTTCCTCTGTCCCTCCCTAGTGCTAGCCCTCAGCTGTACAAAGAGATCCTGGCTATTAGTAAGTTGAAGACTTCTATTGTCTTCCTGATGAGTGTTCTCATCTCCAGGGTCAATAGACCCAGTTTAAGTCCACAAATGTACTTTGAGGTACTTGTGTATTCTCCACTTTGCTATGGCAGAGGAGATTTCCCTGAGTCAGTGATCCCCTAATCATTACCAAGTGAGAAAAATATTTCTCTCTCCCTCCCCCCAAGAGCTAGTATTCCACACTCAGAACCATCACAGTGTTTTGAGTGTTCATAGGATGGGGTCTGCCTGTATAACTAGAAACAACCTTTTTACTAGTCATCAAGTTTTCTCTTCAAGAACTATTACACATTTTACAAATCCAAGGGGACAGGCCCAGTGAGATAAGAGTCCACTAGCTCTGGCTCGGGCTGCATCTATTGACAGCTGGATTGGCGCTGAGAAATCGGTGGTTTCCCCCAGAAATGCACAAGAGGACCAGAGTGCAATAGCTGTTCTGCACCTTGCCAGGGCTTGAGGCCTTGTGAATGAGGTTATTCAATTAATGACTTTGCTCAATGTGGGATATTAAAGGTTCTTTTGTTTTTTTTTTGTTTGTTTGTTTTTGTGAGGAAGATTAGCCCTGAGCTAACATCAGTTGCCAATCCTCCTCTTTTTGCTGAGGAAGATTGGCCCTGGGCTAAAATCCGTGCCCATCTTCCTCTACTTTATATGTGGGATGCTGCCACAGCATGGCTTGATAAGTGATGCAAAGGTCTGCACCTGGGATCCGAACCTGCAAACCCCAGGCCACCAAAGAGGAGTGTGAGAACTTAACCACTACACTGCTGGGCCAGCCCCAAGGTTCTTTTGTTTTTGTTATTAACACAGTACAACATGCTAGCAGCTCGAGATTTAGAAATATTAAACACTCCTCCTTGGCTTCAAGATGACAGTTGATAAATATATAACCATAAGATATTGAAAACAGCAAAGGACAGGAGGAGAAATGTGAGCCCTGGGAAGATGAATAAATAACGAGGAGTGAGTGCAGTCAAGCCGCAGATCCCCAGCGGGGCCCATTACTTGGGCTCCTGCATAAAGCCAGAGAGGCAAGCACAACCCCTGTAATTCTGTTAGCTCTAACAACTAGTCCTTAAATGCTGTCAGATGTATATAACAGACGCATTTATAGTCTCTTAACAAACAAGTTGTTGTTCCAGAGTTATGAACAGTGGTTTAGTTTGGAAAGATTGGGTAATCTAATTACTAGCTTTGTCAACTTCCTTTGTACTCACTCGCTAAGGAGGCCTTCTGCATAGTGTGGTGCTGTGGTTCTCAGTCTGTGATCCTGAGCCCTCATGTTCCATGGAGGGTCTTTTTGGGGCAGCTGGTTGGGAGCAGCTGGGTGGGCTTCCAGGCTCTCTCCACCCGCTTCAGTGAGAACAGCTCCATTCTTACCTGCTTTGTATATTAGAGAACTATGGAAGGTTATGTTTGGAATATGAGGGGTTCTTCTGCTTCAAAACAGAAGCTTGAAAATCAGTGGTGCCGTGATGTTTGCATCCTTTTATAAGTTGCTTTTCCCCTCATTGTATGTTTTTGAAATGTAACCATGTTAAGATATGTAGATAGAGTTAAATCATTGTATAAATAAATCACAGTATATTCATTCCCCTGCTGAGGGATATTTAGATGGTTTCCCCTTTGTCATTATCTCAAATAGTGCTTCAGTGGAGTTGAGGGCACTTTTGATAATGACAGTGATGGCTGGTGCACTCTAAGCTAGACAAGAAAGGAAGGGACAGCAGGAGGGAGTGGATGGATAGCGAGACTGTGGAGAGTGGACAGAGGACTGGAAGTTGCGTGGACATGATAGAGCCGGATGTGATAGAGCAAGGGAGTCTATGAGCCGTAGAATCCAAGAAGCTGTGAGGTAGCACGGATTAAGCGATAAGGCGTGGAGCGTGAAAGGGGACTGGGTGGCTGAGGGTAGAGAGGAAAATGAGCCTGTCAAAACCTGAGAGGCCAAGGTGGTAGAAGAGTCATTCGCTGGACGTTTTAGTTTGCTCTTTCAGCTCCACTCTGCGTCCCTCTCAGCCCTGCGCTGTGCCCTAGACGCTGACCCTTAAGCACGGCGTCAGGGGGCCCCTTGCCCTCTGGCTGGGAGGCACGAAGCCTTGACTTTGGAAGGAGAGAGAGGAACAGGGTATTTGTTCCCTCAGCTCCACCCTGCAAGCTCCCTGCTGTGGGCGGCATCCCTCTACTGAGAGCCACAGCTCCCTCCCCCACCATTCATCTTTCCAGTTCCAACAAAGGTTCCCTCCCTTGCTCTGCCTGGGATGGTAAAGCATCTTGCCTTGGGGTTCTGCACTCTCCTCTTTGGATTTCCTCCATGTAAAGGATCGTTTTATCGACCTCTTTTCCTCTATTTACCCAGTAGACTGTGCCACCTCTTTCTTGACTGATAGGTGTGGCCAGTCTCATGGATACTGAAATCCTAAAAATGACGACAGGTGGAGGGTGGAGAGGAAGGTAGTGAGCCGGGTGCTAAAATCTAGTGAGGGACAGTGTGAGTTTAGGGAAAATCAAAATACCCCACATTTTTGTAGTTCACCTGTGAGCCCTTTTAAAGCCGAAAGCCCTGCCTAATTTTTTTTTTTTTTTGTGAATTCCTAGTGTTTGAACAATATCTAGCATGTACGAAGCATTTAAAAATTAAGATAAATTGAATTGAACAGGACTGAGTTAAATTAAACTGAATTGAATTTTACTGAATAAATGAGATGCTAATGTTACACATTTTAAACATCATGGGTTCCCTTCTCCAACCCCCCACTCCTCCCAGCATATGGTTTTTAGAAGCTTCATAAACATCAAATAATAAATTAGATCAGGGATTGAGTTTCTGAAGTGAATAATGGATAATAAATGCTTATATTAGCATCTCACAGAGAAAAATGTTGAGGTTATGAAGATTTGGGGATA
This sequence comes from Diceros bicornis minor, assembly GCF_020826845.1. NCBI lineage: Eukaryota > Metazoa > Chordata > Mammalia > Perissodactyla > Rhinocerotidae > Diceros > Diceros bicornis. Next base: position 82,207,637 of record NC_080744.1, read on the forward strand.
AATTCAGATCCCCTTAGGCTTTCAGGATCCGCTTTCTTGATATTGTGAGCATTTTTGCTCTTAGAAAGCTTTGCTTCCTCTCTCCAAGGCAAAAGGCAATTCACAGAAAGTGTAGTTATTCACTTGAAAATAATTGTGATAGACACATATCCTTTACATTGCCTTAAATTATAATTTTGAATAGAAACAAAATATGAAATCTTTTTGAATTTGAATTTGAGTTTTAATCAATCTAAAATACCGTGTGTTAAAAGTCTTTGTAACAATGTGAGTTAAATCTTTCTGGCATCACAAGGTGCCCTCCTCACTAGTGGATTGTAGAGATAAGGAACCCAGAGGAAAACACAAAGTAAACATGATTCAGTTTGCATTTGGGGTGGGGCGGGCTCTTCCTCTCTCTTCTTTCCTTTCCCTAAACACTGAACACGTGATCCTTTGAGTCTATCCCTGTGGCTCCTATTATCTTTACTTACATGTAGTTGCTTTTTGGAGTGCCCATTATTTGAAAAGCATATCAAATCAGAGCTTCAGGCCAAATCAAGGAAAATGACTAATTTGGGGGTCACTAAAATCACTTAGTTTATTTGTATCCTATAATAAGAAAAGTAGTTTTAAAACAAAGGATAGTGTTAGCATTTATTAATACAAAATTCTGGTTGTTCTAACACAGCAATAAAAGTTATTACCAGCAATCTTGATTTGGAGTAGCACCTGTCATAAAAAGTCTACAGTTAGTAACTCAGTTGATTTTAACATATGACAAATGTGGCAACAGTCTAGAATCTACCCTGATCACCATCTCAGAAATGCATTCCACTGGTCATCAGAGGAGCAAATCTCTATGCTCTGCTGTCTCACTGTTTGGTCTAGATTAGAAGGTTCTAGTGGTATGGCTTTATCTCCTAGGCCAGCTCCCACGGATTAGTCTTAGCTCTTGGAGGCTGAATGAATCAGGGTGCTCTGGGGAGTGTGCTGGCATCAATTAGTGATGTCTGCCACCTGGGCCAGGCCAGGAGGAGTGGCAGCGTTCATGACATGGTAGAAAAAGCAAATTTGAAGTCAGAGTATCAAGGTCAGAGTCTTCTCTCCATCCTTTATTAGCTGTGAGATAACTTGGGCAAGTCACCCATTCAGCAACCTCCATTTTCTCATCTATAAAATGAGGATAATAAAAATTGTCAAGAAAATTAAAATTGGTATTAACAATGAAAAAGAATTAAAGTACAGCTTAAGTCTCAGTTGTTGTTAGTATGTTTTACCTATCTCAATCTAGTATTTCCCTCCTTTAAATTCATGGTACCTTAGTATTTCTGTCACTCTTTTGGCAATTGATTGTGGACTACCTGCCATCTCACCTTGGTGCATTATGTGACGTCGTGTTTACTTCTTGTTTCTTTCTCTACTGCCCATACTTCCTAGCCCATGCCTCTCCTAGAGGAGGCCATCTCTGAGTATCTGTTTATTGGATGAATGTAAACATGTTACTAATAGAATTTTTAAAACTCCAAATATTGATGAGTAGTAACTTTATCTTTTTATTTATTTATTTTATATATTTTTACTTGAAGAGTTATATTTTCTATTCTATTTGGAAGAATTATTTTATGTTCGTAAGATCATAGGGTTTGGCTTTTTTTTCTTAAGGAATATTAGAATAGGCCTTATTTTCAAGGAACTGAGCTGTTTTCTGTGCTCTGGCAGCTGCCATGGGCCAGTTTGCAGAGAGTGCAGGCAAATGGGCTTGGTGAATCAGGCATGGGGGAGGAGTCTGGGTTCTGTGAATGAGGCTGCTGACACGGTGGGTAGGTCTGCCTTTCTGGGCTGACCAGTGGGCAGGGGGCTGGGCTTCCCCACTTCCTCTGCACAGTGCTGGCACTTTTTAATCTTTCTCCTTCCTTCTTGAAACCCTTCCCCCTCCTCCACTGACACCACACTCATAGGAGCATACACCGTTAAATGATTGGCTTAATGATAGGCCCTGGCCACAGCATCAAGCCATCTCATCAAGCCATCTGGACTCAGCATCCGGTACTTTCTCTCGCCACTACACAGTGCTTTTAAAATCCAGCTCTCCCAAGAGTTGATTGAACTTCCACATAAATCATATTGTCCAACTTGCTAGAAAGTTCCTTGGCTTTCTGCTTATCGCTACCAGAACAGTTAGTTCCCTGTTGCTGCTGCCAAGCATGTAAACAAACCTGTTTCTTCTTTCCATGGTGACAGGCACATCTCATCGTCCTGAGCAGAAACCCCTCTCAAGAGGAGGCAGCGGTCTCCGGCCACTTTGTCGCCCACGCTGCTGTTGCTTCTGGGAGGCCTGAGCACCATGGTGAGAAGGAGCCTTCTGTGGGTGACGGGCACTGCCTGCTCCTTGCCTGTCCCGCACGCGTCGTGGCCTGTAAACTAGCTGCCTTTGGGATGGTGAACAGGGGGACGGAGCTGTGACATAGGCCCTTCAGAGAGCCTTGATGGCTTTATTGATCGTCTGTAGCTGTGCCACTCTGTTAGCTTCACCTAGTCCTTTGGTTTCTATCCCTGTTCTGCCTTCCTCTAATCTTTTACTTTCAAATACGGTGAATCTGCATCCAAACATAGCTGTTAAGAGTCCCAGAGAATCCGTGCTGGGCTTACAGGGAAACCTGCTCTGCTGTCAAAGGCGATCTATTTTTAAAGATTGTTGTGGAGCTACTGTGGCAACAGATCTGGCCTGTTGGAACGCCAGCCTCCAGACTCTCACAGGGCTGAGCTTTCAATCAGGATGGACTTACACAGTTTCAGGATCCCAAAAGGAAGTTGCCATTTATGACTCATATGGTTTTTCTTAGCCCACGTAATAGGTAGAGCAGCGAGCTTGGGGAGTTCTCTGATCCTGGGCTCAGAGCATACAATATGCCTCTATTGACAGAGAACACACATTCTAGTGGCTTTTTCTTTTTTGGTTGGAATATTCAGAAACAGAGTATAACCCATAAGAAGACCTAGGGGTATATTCCAAGATGTCAGATAAAAATAATTATGTCTTATAGTAAAATAAGGTCCAATGTGCCAGCAAGCCTAAAATTGTTATCTGGAAGGCTTGGGGTTGGGGTTCAGGGAGGAGGAGTTGGGCTAAGATGAGGAGGCTGGTGATGGGAGAAGATGAAGGGGACGCCTCAATGAGCAGCCTGGCCTGCACAGATCCCTGGCCAGGCAAGGGCTCCAGTCTAGGCAGGAGCTGGTAAAGGGGATACCGGTGTTTATCCATCTGTCCATCCCACCTTGCAGATCCTTTATTCTGGTCTCCTAGAGCTTTGAGTGCCTTTTCAGAGCTAGAGAAGCCTGTCTAGGGATAGAGAGAGAAGGCAGGCAACCTTTCTGATCCTCACTCCTTAGAACATTCTATACATAACAATCAACTTCAAAACCTTCAAAGAGCCAATATTTTGATGAGCTTATTGGTGCCTAAAATTCCTTTAATAGGGGAAAAGAACCTTCCATTCCACAACCATTAGTAAGACATTTAAAATGCAAATGCATGTTTGATGGAAACTCCTAGAATACCAAGAATCACAAAGGTAAATGTCTATAGGAACCAAGTAAGCAATGTGAGTGAAGCTATAGTTATTAGAAAATAGTAGTAGCAGCAAGCATAATTATAAGTGGCAGCTGTCAGCTGTAATATGAGAGAGACAAGATGGAGTGGTGAGGACTGTGGCAACCTGGAGAAGCCCATATTCTATCAAAAGTGAGCAGCTGTTACTCAGCTCCAGCCCATTTCTGTCGTGTGGAAGGCAGGTTTATATTGGCAGATGTTCTTTTTCAAGAGAAGGCAAAAATTTGGATTTTTATGTGAAGTCAATTTGTAATTGATGGTAACTAACTCAAATATGTTTCAGGCTCTGAGTGAGATAAAACAAGTGTGAGGGCTGAATCTATAACTTCTGATCTGGAGAACCTGAGTGTAATGAGTGGTTGTCAGATCCTTCTTGTGTTACTCAGGGGTTCATGGGTTAAGACAACTAGAGGGTTCTGAGCATTTAAATTGGTGGGGTGTGTGGAATGAGGTCTAGTCCCAAAAGAATACCAAACAGCTGGAGGAGGCTAAGGCCTAAAGACCATCTTTGCCTAGAAGGATTCCAGTTTGCCAGCATCTCAGCTCAGTGTACACATTTAGTGAATGTATGGATTGAGTGGGGACCAGCAGAAATTGTGTCCTAAAATCTTTTTTTCCTGTAGCTGCAAAGTTAGGCCACTCTGCTTTGTGTGATTTACAGAATCAGACAAGCCAATTTTATACATATATATATATTTTTTTTTTTTTTTAAACTTTTCCAGTCTAAGTATAGTGTTGGTGTTGCCTCCCCTGTAAATTGAGAAGGACAGTAATACCTACTCGATATAGACAAGGTCTGGGAGAATTTGATGACCTCATACAATAATAATAGCTAACATTTACATAGTGCATACTGGCATGGTTCTAACCACATTATGTTTATTAACTCAATTAATCCTCACAACAGCTCTGTGAGGTTGGTGTAAATATTCCCAGTTTTCATATGGAGAAACTGAGGCACAGGGAGATTAGGTAATTTCCCTAAAGACCCATAGCCAGGGAGTGGCAGGTTTGCACCTAGGCTCTTGACCTCGGTGTTACATTAAAAGGACTGGCACTGCACATGCCCCCTTCCTTTCCTAGCCCCTCCCCACTTAGGCCAGCCAAAGAGTCTGTGGCCTTTGGGACAGACAAGGGACATAAGAAGAGCAAAGGCAACCCAGAGGGACAGGTTTGGAGTGCCAGTGGAAAGGGGCCAGTCCAGGAGCGTGCACAGGATCTCACATGCCCTCTGCCTTTGGTGACCTGCAGTCTGAAAGCTGAGTGGCCAGTTAGAATTTGAAATATAAGAGAAGTGTAAAGATGGCAGGATAAGAAGAAAACTTCCCCAGGAGCAGGGAGTTGAACAGATGCAATTGGCTGTACAGATTAGGGAAGGAGGATGCTTCTACTTGAGGCCGGAGGATTGGTTGCTTGAAACATAGGCAATGGAGGTCTCAGGGACTCGGACTCGGAACCAGCAGGAATCATAGTAAGAGTAATATTAACAACAGTGACAACAGTAGCAACAGTCGAGCGTCCCTCGTATGCAGGTGCTGGTATTCTCACAAACATGCTCATTTAATCCTTTTAACAAGCCTTTGAGGCAGGACACGACCTCCCATTTTATAAATGAGCTAACAGCCAGCTCTCCACACCAGGAAGTCCATCAGTCTGTATGCTCTCTACTCACTGCTCTACCCTAAAAGGACAAAGCCCCCGTCAGTCTGTGGGATACTGCTAGACAAGCCCTTCTCAGACTCAGCTTCTGCTAATCAGAAGACGCCTGAAATGTCTATTACCTTGATGCCATTAGGAAGAAAGTTTACTGAAGCCTTAAAGGCAGGTCAACGCTAAGTGAGGAGGTCGGCAGTGAAACTGTAGGATCGAACAGCTGCTTGTCGGGCAGCAATATGAAGCCCTGGAACAGGTGCAGAGAGGAGCACCAGCCCTCGCCCCTAGGGCCTCAAACAAACTATCGAAATGGGCATGTCAGAAACAAAAGCAAGGAAAAACCCCAAACTATTCCCACCGTGTTAACCTGTTTGAAAACTGCTGCTGTCGGAATCCTTGTTCTCTTGGTGGTAAATGTGGGAAAGGCTATGGAAAATGAGCTGACTGGGCCTGCGTTTTGAGTTACAGGGTTTGTTACGGCTCTTACCCGCAAGTGCCCGAGTGTGGTGTGGGCCAAGAGGGTGCGGCCCATGTCACAGACGTGGAATCGGCTTCCCTCTGGAAGCAGGAATGAGCCAGGCCCCACTCAGCCAGGAGCTGCAGAGGGAGGGGGCAGGCGCATCCCCACTGTCTTTCAGGGTGCCTAGTTTTCATGTCATCTCTCTGTTATCTCCTCACATGGCCGGTAGCCCCACAGTGGGAATGAGGGAAACCCATCCAGGGCTGAGGTTTCTCCAGGCCTCTGCTACTTCCAGCAAGGGGAAAGGAAAGGGGGGAATTTGGAGCTCATCTTTGACAACTAAGAGGAGATGAACCTCCCCGCCAGCTCTCACCCAGGCAGGACTCTCTGACCTGGACCTCAGTCACTTCTAGTTCAGAAGTCCCAGCCAGATCCCCTGGGAACAAATCTGCATGTTCCACCAAGCGCCAAAGAAATCCACATGCATGGGGATCTCAGCTCTGCTCTCCTGTGCTTAAACCCGTCTGTGCTGAGTACAATTTTTTTTTTTTAAGAATCATTAATGAGAACAAATTTCTCACTGGAGGATTCTCCGCAGCCTGCTTGCTGAATGCCCATTGAAGGCATTGCCCTCTGACAAAACAAGCACCACTAGCCAAGAAGCCAGTTTCAGGCTCCACACTCAAGCTAACCCCTCTGCTCTGTGCCTTCCCTGCAGTCCTTTTGCAGACAAAACTGCCTTAGAAGTCACGAAGGATTGTGATTGCATAAGGACTCCCAATTCAGGCTCCTGGAATGTCACTAACCTGAGCCTGGCCAGCTTCCCGGAGCAGCCATAGACAAACTTGGTATTAACAGCTCTCCCAACCCTGCTAAGTGTTCAGGGCATTGGCCTTGTGTTTATAACTCTTCTTCTGAAGGATATTAAAATGAAATGGGCTGAAGCCAAGTACATTTCAGTATAAATCTCTGAGAGGCAGAGCCTGCTGAGCACAGGCAGCCTTGTTTGGAAGTGGCCCCATCTGCGACCTGGGCTTCAGCAGGCTGGGGAGCTCTGAAGTGTCCAGAGACAGCAGAAAGGGCTGGGCTCTGCCGTATCAGAGCATTGGGGGCAGCGGGTAGGATGCCTGGCTATATCGACCAGACTCATGAGTGCAGGATGCATTCCCAAGATATAATTCCCTATGCACAAATGTGTATATCTCCCCAGCCCCCACTTGTCCTGGTCTCTGCCCACATTTTATGCAGTAGACATGAAGTATGTAAGTATCTGTAGCTAGGCACTGTATCTCCATGAAGCCTCCTCTTTTTAACCCTATACCATCCTCCCTTTTCTCAACTCTTCCTCCTGTGGCCTCCTTCTCAGCTTGCCCCACGCTGGGCCCTGCCCCTACCCCAGCCCATTCCCGCCTCAATGGGTTATTGATGCTCCTTGGGCCCTTTATGTCCCAGAGAGACCAGAAGTCAGACAGCCTCTGGCATACACATGCGCCCAGCTCCAGTGGGCTCCTGAGGGGTAATATGGCCACCTAGGAGCAGCCACAGTCAGGTGTCCTTCACCTTCCCGTGGCCTGTCTTAGCTGCCCCTGCTGCCTGCCTCACCCCACCTCCAACCTGAGGCCTCCAAATGGGGCTTGTGGTATAGCCCTGCTGGTGGAAATGAGTGTAAGCCACCTGGCCACACCCAGTCACCTCTCTCCCTTCCTCCTCATTCTTCTCTTCTCCGTCTTCCCTCCTCCGCAGCCTTCCCAACCCCTCGAGCCCTGTGTGCTCTGAGAGACCTTTCTTCAGCTCCTACTCAGGGCCTGTTTCTTGTTACAAAATGCCCAGCCAGCCTGAGCCTGGCCTGCCTCTGAGCTCCCCAAGCAGATGTCAGCATCCATGCCTGCTCTGTGCTCCGCAGGCCAGGTGAGAAAGGGGAAGCTGTAGAGAGCAAGTGGTGGATGAGGCCAGAGAAGAAAAGGGAAGTCTCTTACCCTGCTTTCTACCATCGTTAGTAGGATCCCCTCTCAGAAACCTCTGGAAGGCACCTTAGAGCACATCCTGTCTAGAGTACTGGGATTCAAGGAGTGTCGAGGGTCGCTCTGCAAGTTAGAGGCAAAGCAAGGCCTAGGCAGAGGCCAAGTGCTGCCTACTTAACCACACTCTGGAAGTGGAGAGCTAGTGGCATGTGGGTGCCCTGTCCCCCACGGTCCGGGGAGCCGGGAAGCCCCAGAGGATGGGTAGGTGGGGGCTGCAGGGGTTGGCAGTTCTTGGGGCCAGTAGAGGAGTAGAAGGGGTGGCCTCTTTTTCACTCCAAGTCTATGCTGTTGGTCTCTCTTCATAGAGGGACAACCTGGGGCAGAACTAAAACCTTATCAAGCTTTGCTTACAAACTGCCTTTCCTCTTCGCATCTGAGAACAAAGTCTGTGGCTTGACTCTTCTCCTGGGGAGGATGAAGTGCATGCACTCTGTGATAACCACTTTTATGGGGCTCCGGTTTTTCACTTTTGTGCTGGCAAATACTTTGTGTTCAGAACTTCTCAGAAAAGCCTATGTTATTTATACCCTGACTTGGCTTCAAAAAGGATTTTTAGGGCAGCTTATGGAAAACACATAGACTTCAACAAGAGAAGTAACTGGAGCAATAGGCCTGTGGCTGCTGGACACCTGACCACTGTATGGGTGGCCCCGAGTGAGACTCTGAGCGGTATGGGGCTAGGGATGGGATCCTTCCTGGTGGTGAGGATGTTTGAGGCAGGCAGATCCCCGTGGTGACAAAGTCCCTGACCAGGCCTGTGAGCACCACGTACTGTGCCGGCACTTCCTGTATGCTCTCCTGTGTGAACCTTATCTGGCCTGCCGCCATCTTGGTTACCTCACTCTACTGATGCAAACCCCCAGAGACGGCCATGAACTTTCTGGGACCACATGGCCAGTGAGCAGCAAGTCTGCTGCTCCTGGAAGCCATGTCCAGGCCCTGTGAAGTGTTCCTCTTGAAGATGGTCTCCATTGTAGGCCACTGCGGGCCTCGTGGTAAGGAGTGAGCCTGTTTTGGACTCGGTATGTCCTCAAGCTTCCCTAGCGGCCTCCCCCCAGGCAGGTGGCCTTAGAGCAGCTGCCTGTGCAGAGCCTGTGCAGCAGCCCCCAGCAGGGTCTAAATGGGTTCAATCTGTTTGCTTGCTGGGTGATGGCACTCCTTTGGGTTAACGCTGGGCTAGGATTTGAGACTTTCTATTTTCAAATTCCCTGGGGTCCTTCATGCTTTTACAGTTAGTACAGAGTACAGACTATTTCCCAGGACTGTTACAAAAGGTAATTGTCACATTGAACACACAGGCATCCCTCTTAATGAAAGCTGTCCTCACTGTTCCAGCTCTTGCTGTAGGATGGCCTCAAGAAAACAAGCCCAGGGTTACTGGGATTTATTTTAATTAAAAGCCTTCTGGCCTCCAGTGTGTCAAACTGTAACCCTGAATTCCTCCGGCTCTTTGAATGTGGCCTTGTTTTTTTTTGCCTGTATATAAACATACAGACAGAAAAGAGTCTGACAGGACCTCCAGGAGATGTTAAGCCACCCTGCCCAGCGGGCCACAGTTCCTCCCTCGCTCTAACTCTCAGGCAGCCTAAACGTTCTGTTGGAGTGAAAATGGGAGATTAATGGCCTTGGAACACCTGTGTGACTGGGGCTCAGATTTACCAGCTAAGTCATGCGCCCGTGCTTTAGAAAATGACCTCATCTTCTGCCGAGGCCACCGGCATCAGGTTGCAGAGGATTCTAGAAGAGGTTTTTAAAGTTAGGGATGGCTGGGTGCTAGTGTTGAAACTGCTGGCTCTTTGTGAACCCACACTCAGCTTCAGGGCACAAGGTCCATGCTAGGAGGTGGCGTCCCACCCACCCAGCTGTGACCTCCTCTCCCTCTGGAAATCTTGTTGTCATTTGTCCCAGATGGACCTCCTATGGGATGCCCACCTCCAGGAGAACAAACTACTTATCAGAGAGTCACTCCTTAGCTGTAGTAATAGGACAAATTTGCTCTCCCCTCAAAGACTAATCATGTGGTTCATAGTTCAGAAAGTTAATTTGGAGGTTTGAGGGCTGGGGGAAATAAGTCAGAGTCTTGCAGTAAAGGAGCGCTCCTGTATCCCAGATAAAGAGAAAAGTGATTTCATGGGGCTGGCCCAGTGGCGTAGTGGTTAAGTTCAGCGTGCTCTGCTTCAGTGGTCCGGGATCACGGGTTCAGATCCCGAGCGTGGACCTACACCACTCATCAAGCCGTGCTGTGGCGGCGTCCCACATACAAAATAGAGGAAAATGGGCAGGGATGTTAGCTCAAGGCCAATCTTCTTCAGCAAAAAAAAAAGTGGTTTCAGATTTATAGACAGGGAAGGCGCTCATAGTGGATGCCCTAGACCTTCCTCTGTTCCTAAGCTCTACGCTCTTCTGATATACAAGGGTCCTGATGTGTTGCCTGACATGTGGTCGACTTGTACGTGACAACAGCTGTCTGTTGTCCTCCCTACCCCTATCCCCGATCCTCACCCCTCGCCCTCCTCTGACTAGAGATCTTTCAAGAACAGAAATGAGAAAAATCCAGACCTTTACAGAAGCTGAGGACTCAGAAGTGGAGGAAGGGAAGCAGCAGCTTTAAGAGGCTGACCCCAGAGGGTAGATTTCCAGGCAGCGCCTGTCTCCATTGTCCCACCACAACGCCGAGCTTTCCTTCACTTCAGTAGCCACACTGCCTTAATTTAAGTAATAACTTCCTTCCTCCCTCCCCTCCCTTCCTTCCTCCCTCACTTCCACTCTCTCTTCCAGAGATCCATATGTGCTAAAAAGCATCCTCTTTGGAAAATATGAATAGGTCTTCCTGAGTTAGAGGTTATGAGCCATTTACACACTAGTTTGAGTTAGGCCAAGCAGCTTCCTTTCTCCCAGCATCTCTGGGAGATCAGCTACACTAAGGGAAAGGAGCATGCAGTACCCAGGTCTTGGGGACCAGCCTAACGGGTGCCTTTGGGGGGCTATTGGTCAGCATGTGACCACCAGGGGAAGGAATACTAAGAGGTGGGAGAACATTACAAGAAAGGGGCTAGGAAGGTATCAAGTGTGGCTGTGTCCATCTGTGTCTAAGAGACTGGCTGCTTACCCAGGAAGGGAGGGAAACACTTCCAATCCCTTTTGGTCTCCTCCTTTACCTGAGCATGGCACCACTTCTGCCAAAGCCCAGGTCAGAAATTCAGTCCATGCCCATTCAGCCCCAGCTCCTTCCTACACCCTTTACATCTGCTGGTCTTTATAGTAAGGTCTCATCCCCAGGGGAACAAGGCTGAGACTCGGAAAGATCTTTACTCTTAAAGAAGGGCTCGGTTTCTTCCTTTGGTTAATTCCAAATGAGACAGAGAATTAAAATATCAAGAGCATGCCACTCCTGAATATCCTCATTAATTTTTAGACATGGAATGTTCATCTCTGTAATGCTTTTAGAATCAACAAAATAAATGCTACATCATCCCCATATTTGCTGTCATCAGAATATCAAAGTAGCCAAAGTTAATACTTAGTCTGAACGTTAACTCTGTAATGTTTTCTCCCACGAGTCAGCCATGAGTGAAGATATCACATTTTCCATGTGACAGAATGTTCTCCTACCAAGAGAGATATTTGACTAATACTCTAGAAATCTATCTGCTGGTCTGGCTGTAGGCAGACCCCCAGTGAAAGAGAGGTGAAGGGGACTTCAGTTCAATCCACTTCTGTGGAGCTACAAACCTAACCTCAGTCAGGAGCAACCAAAGTTTTAGGAAGAATTAATAGTTACTCAACCTGAAAAACTTACCAATGTGTTCAAATCTGGGGGAAGGTTCCATGAATGCATTAACTTTGCTTACTCTGTCACTGGGAGAGCTGAGACATATGAAAACCGAGAAAAGTAATTTGCTGTATCCTTCTGAGACCTAGTCTTTTCTGATAAGACAGGCAGATTAATGGGCAAAAGACTGTTCCTTTAATTGTATTCTCTCGTCCAAATGCTTATTATTTACAAATAGTTCGCCACCACTAAAAGCATATTTATTCTGTTTCCATTTCAAATCTGTGAGCAGTTTTCAAAGTTGTTGTGGTGATGTTTTTCTTCAGCTGTGGCTGAGCAGTATTTTCAAGAGAGCATGGCTAATCTGAAGGATGCTGAAGGGGTGGGAAAAGCCAAATTTCTTTCAATTCAAGATGAATATTGCCATTTTCTACAAGTCACTGGACAACAAGAGGTAAGTGAGTTTGGACCACAGTTGACCAGTTATTTATGTGGGTGACCCAGTTCTATCCAAAGGGCTACTGCTTTACTCTGCAAGCACCCATTAGACATCTACTATGTGCAAGCCATGTGCCAGGCTCCACAGGGACACAGATAAATAAGGCCATGTGGCTACTCTCAGGCAGCTTCCAGATACTTGCTCTTGGGAAACGAAAACTGCTTATGAGAATGCAGATGTTGTGTTCACCCACAAAGGATTCCAAAGGACTAGACACCTTGAGAACCCGGTGGACAGGCCCTGCTTCTCAAAGCCCTCTGTTCTGGCTGGGATAGAGGAAAGCAGTTAGTGTGTCAGTTCCTCCCTCCTTATTTTGGATAATGCGCGGAATTTGCATATCTACCGAGAATTAGATACACAGTGCAGAAGTTACAGCTCATTCTCTTTTACCATTGAACCATACAGGCATGCTTTCCTTGGCTTACAAAAATGGAACAGGACCGAGAGTTGATATTCATTGGTAATTAAACCCTTGGGAACTTATTCTGTGCAAAGCCCAACAGCTACCAGAAAGCCACATGCTGTGGCTCGGTTTATATAGATACATTTTTTTTTTTCAACTCCAACCTATCAAGGCAAATACTTGAGATGAAAAACTTTTTATTTCCTTTTCTGTTCTGTAGACTCCTTTCCAACAGCTCTCGCCTAACTCTTAATTCCCCACTCCTGTCTCAACTGATGTGAGCTTAAGAAACATAGGTTTTTAATCTGGATGTACCCATGTTCCTCAGGCCAAAGTAGGCCTACAGTAACAATAACAAATGGAGTTTCCATATTTTTCTGGATCACCCAAGCAAGCAGAGAAGGGCTTTCCAGGGGCCTCAGACTCTAGCACATCTCATGAAATTCTATGGGGAATGCTCAGGTCAGAAGTCTGGGGGGAAATTTGCCCCCATTATGCCTCACCCCTTCCAGCTCATGCGTCATTTTTACCTCCAAAATGCACCTTGAATCCATCCATTGGTCGCCATCTCCACCTCTGCTCGTCATCGTCCCCTGCCTGAACTACTCTAACAAACTCCAGGCCCCTGGCTGCTGCTTCCACTCCAGCCCTTTCCTAATCCATTCTGAATAAGGAAGCCAGGGTGATCTTTTCAAAACGCAGGTCTGATCAGTGAACCGCATTTATAAAATACTCCAATGCCTTCTCGGTGCCCTTAAGATAAACCAGAGTCCCATTTGGCCCACAATATCTTGCACGATCTGCATTCTGCTGACATTGCCAGTCTCACTTCTGCCCCTTCCCCCGATCTGTGTTCCAGCCACACTGGCCTTTTCTAATTCCCACTTCCGGGCAGTGCCAGCTTTTGTCTCCTGCTCCTGGAAGGCTCTTCTCCATTTGTCCCCTGGTTAATGCGGATCCATCCTTCAGGACTCACCAGCCTACCTGATTCCTCTCTCCACTTTTCATTAGATTCTCCCCATTATTATTCCTCATAGAATCCTACTTGATATAATTTGTAAGTAAAAATGTAGATGTTTACTGTTTTCCCTGACTAGACTGAATTCCTTGAGAGCAGGGACCCTCTTGCTCGTGGAGGGAAGTGACGAGCAGATGGGTGGATGGATGCTGGGCGGTGGGCTGCCTGACTGCTCTGGCTACCGCAGGGCATCCGCCCTTACCCCCATTCCTATCTGGCTTTCTTCCCTGATGTCTGTTGTCACCGATGCTACACCTCACTGCCCTTGCCCATGTCACCCAAATCAGTGGTGTTGATCTAAAGATGCACCTTGCTCCCAGGCTGCCCTTGGAGATTTTAGAAAACCAGCCCCTGTCATTCTAGGGCTCCTGCCAGCCCTTCCAGTGCCATTGTAAGAACAGAAAACAATACCTCTTCCTCAGGTGGATGCAGCCTGTGCCAAAGCACATTGCTTGGAGCGTGGAACATGGGCTGGATTTCGGCCCTCCTCATTCTCCTGCCGGGTGCCCCTGTGCATGGCACAGCCTGTCCGATCAAACGTGGCAGTCTTGCATTGTGCTCACCCTTGGTTGCAGAGCTCTTGCTGTAGGTTCTAGCAGAAGTCAGCCAACAAAGGCTGGGCCTCATGACAGTCCCAAGCACAAGCACGGAGCTGTGCTCAGACCACCCTAGAGGTGGTCCACAGCCTACGCATGGGCTAGAATCCTGCGCCAACAGGAAGGTGATTTTTGGAGAGGAAAATGCCTTTTAAGGTCAAATGTAAGTGAAGGTCTCTGCCACAGGTTAAGATACCCTGTGTGGGTTTATCTTCTAGTTATACTTTTTTCCTGCTCAAGAGCCTTCTCTGACTTCTTAACCCCATCAGAAAATCCAAATTTCTCAGCCTGGCACGAAGGCCCTCCACCCCCAGCCCAGCCTGTGACTCCTGCCTCAGCTTGCTCTGCGCCCCTCCCTGCTTTCTCTGCTGCACTCAGATTAGTCTGCTCACGGGCTGCGAACATGCTGTGTGCTTCTCCTACCTCACGCCTATGTTCCCAGTTTCCTATGCCCTCTTCTCAGCCCACCTAAGTCCTGTTGATTCTTCCCTCCTCTCTATTAAGCTTTTCCAACTCTCAGAGGCTGGCACAGTCTGTTTCCTCTAAACCCCTGTGGCATCTTTTCCATTGCCATCTCGACCTTCCATTCAAGTTCATGAACATCCATCTCTAGTTTCCCCATTCAGGCTGTAAAGAACATTGAAAACTTCATTTAGGAAAGGAGTCTGGCTCTTCTTTCCATCATTGGCACCTCAAAGCCTGACAACCAATTCCCATGGTTGTCAATGAAAAGCTGCCAACCCCAACACTTGCACCAAGCTAAGTCCTTGCTCACAGATGCAGGGAGGAGACGTGGTACACTGGGCATGACGATGGGCTTTAGCATCAGGCAAGTCCCTCATATACCGAGGTGGGTCACACACACAATTTACACAATTTCTCTGCCCCTACAGTGGTCCTCTTTCCACTCAGGAAATTATTTCTGCCTCATCAGCATGTTTACTGTGGTTCCCCCACCCCACCCCCAGTACCTAACCCATATTATTGCCAATAAAAGGAGTAAAGCCCTTGCTAGCTCCTTCTGTCTGTGGAGTGCTATCAGGATGCCTTCAGGGCTGGGTGGTGGGGAAGCCTCCTTCACTGGTTCCTGCATTATTTAGCCATAAATTCAGTGTTTGTGTTCTGCAACTGTAATCATGCTTTCATGTAGAAGATTGTGGAAGAATTTCAGGAGAAATGTGGGCGATCAACATACAGAGTTTTCCCTCTGTCTATCTTGGTGTCTGACTGAAGAGATTAGTATAAGAAGACATTGGTTTCTAATGAACTCATGTTTTTTATTCCATGTTATAAATTCCGTGGTATAAATAAATCAGATAAACCAAACAATATGTCAAATATATTTAATTTTTTATCATGTTGGAATGTTTGCTTTTGATTTCCTAAACTATTTCCTATGAGAAATGGAAAACCATGGAGTATGTTCTGGATATTCTGTAAGTAGATAAATAGCCAGGAAACTCTATGGTTTTCACTTTTTTTGTTCCCCTTGCCTTGTTTGTTTATTGAGGTCATAATAGTTTATAACATTGTGAAATTTCAGTTGTACATTATTATTTGTCAGTCACCATATAAATGTGCCCCTTCACCCCTTGTGCCCATCCCCCAAACCCCTTACCCTCTGGTAACCACTAAAGTGTTTTCTTTGTCCATGTGTTAGTTTATCTTCCACGTATGAGTGAAATCATGCTGTGTTTGTCTTTCTCTGTCTGCCTTATTTTGCTTAACATAATACCCTCAAGGTCCATCCATGTTGTTGAGAATGGGACAATTTTGTCTTTTTTTATGGCTGAGTAGTGTTCCATTTTGTATATATACCACATCTTTTTTTATATATATATAATTTTATTTATTTCTTTTTCCCCCAAAGCCCCAGCAGATAGTTGTATGTCATAGTTGCACATTCTTCTAGTTGCTGTATGTGGGATGCAGCCTCATCATGGCCGGAGAAGCAGTGCGTCAGTGCGCACCTGGGATCCGAACCTGGGCCACCAGCAGCGGAGTGTGCGCACTTAACCACTAAGCCATGGGGCCGGCCCTACCACATCTTCTTTATCCAATCATCAGTCATTGGGCACTTGGGTTGCTTCCACTTATTGGCTATAGTGAATAATGCTGCAATGAACACAGGGGTGCATAAGTCGCTTTGAATTGTTGATTTCAAATTCTTTGGATAAATACCCAGTAGTGGGATAGCTGGGTCATATGGTATTTCTGTTTTTAATTTTTTGAGAAATCTCCATACTGTTTTCCATAGTGGCTGCGCCAGTTTGCGTTCCCACCAACAGTATATGAGTGTTCCGTTTTCTCCACATCCTCTCCAACATTTGTTATTTTTTGTCTTGGTGATTATAGCCATTCTAACAGGTATAAGGTAATATCATAGTGTAGTTTTGATTTACATTTCCCTGATGATTAGTGATATTGAACATCTTTTCATGTGCCTATTGGCCATCTGTCTATCTTCTTTGGAAAAATGTCTGTTCATATCCTCTGCCTATTTTTTGATTGGATTGTTTGTTTTTTTGTTGTTCAGTTGTGTGAGTTCTTTATATATTTTGGAGATTAACCCCTTGTCAGATATATGATTTGTAAATATTTTATCCCAGCTGGTGGGTTGTCTTTTCATTTTGTTCCTGGTTTCCTTTGCCTTGCAGAAGCTCTTTAGTCTGATGAAGTCGCACTTGTTTGTTTTTTCTTTTGGTTCCCTTGTCTGACTAGACATTGTATTTGGAAAGATCCTTCTACGACCAATGTCAAAGAGTGTACTGCCTATATTTTCTTCCAGCAGTTTTATGGTTTCAGGTCTTACCTTCAAGTCTTTGATCAATTTTGAGTTAATTTTTGTGTATGGTGAAAGATAATGGTCTATTTTCATTCTTTTGCATGTGGCTGTTCAGTTTTTCCAACACCATTTATTGAAGAGACTTTCCTTTCTCCATTGTATGTTCTTAGCTCCTTTGTCGAAGATTAGCTGTTTGTAGATGTGTTGGTTTTATTTCTGGGCTTTCAATTCTGTTGAATTTATCTGTGGGTCTGTTTTTGTATCAGTACCATGCTGTTTTGATTACTATAGCTTTGTAGCATATTTTGAAGTCAGGGATTGTGAGGCCTCCAGCTTTATTCTTTTTTCTCAGGATTGTTTTAGTTATTCGGGGTCTTTTATTGCCCCATATGAATTTTGGGATTCTTTGTTCTATTTCCGTGAAGAATGTCCCTGGGATTCTGATTGGGATTTCATTGAATCTGTAGATTGCTTTAGTAGTATGGAAAGTTTAACCATGTTTATTCTTCCAATCCATGTGCATGTAATATCTTTCCATTTCTTTATGTCATCATAGATTTCTTTCAATAATGTCTTATAGTTTTCATTGTATAGGTCTTTTACCTCCTTGGTTAACTTTATTCCTAGATATTTTATTCTTTTTGTGCAATTGAAAATAGGATTGTCTTCTTGAGTTCTCTTTCTGTTAGTTCGTTATTAGAGTATAGAAATGCAACTGATTTTTGTAAGTTGATTTTGTACCCTGAAACTCTGTCATAGTTGTTGATTATTTCTAATAGTTTTCTGATGGATTCTTTATGGTTTTCTATATATAAAATCATATTGTCTGCAAACAGCAAGAGTTTCATTTCTTCATTGCCTATTTAGACTCCTTTTATTCCTTTTCCTTGCCTAACTGCTCTGGCCAAAACCTCCAGTACTATGTTGAATGAGAGTAGTGAGAGTGGGCACCCTTGTCTTGTTCTTGTTCTCAGAAGGATGGCTTTCAGTTTTTCCCCGTTGAGTATGATGTTGGCTGTGGGTTTGTCGTATGTGGCCTTTATTATGTTGAGGTACTTTCCTTCTATACCCATTCTATTGAGAGTTTTTATCATAAATGGATGTTGGATCTTGTCAGATGCTTTCTGTACATCTATTGAGATGATCATGTGGTTTTTATTCCTCATTTTGTTATCATAGTGTATCACATTGATTGCTTTGCAGATGTTGAGCCGCCCCTGTGTCCCTGGTATAAATCCCACTTGATCGTGGTGTATTATCTTTTTAATGTATTGCTGTATTTGGTTTGCCAATATGTTGTTGAGAATTTTTGCATCTATGTTTATCAGCGATATTGGCCTGTAGTTTTCCTTCTTTGTGTTGTTTTTGTCTAGCTTTGGTATCAGGGTGATGTTGGCCTCGTAAAATGTTTTAGAAGTGTTCTGTCTTCCTCAATTTTTTGGAGTAGTTTGAGCAGGATAGGTATTAATTCTTCTTTGAATGTTTGGTAGGATTCTCCAGAGAAGCCATATGGTTCTGCACTTTTATTTTGGGGGATTTTTGATTACTGTTTCAATCTCTCTACTTGTGATTGGCCTATTCACGTTCTTTATTTCTCCTTGTTTCAGTTTTGGGAGGTTTTATGAGTCTAAGAATTTATCCATTTCTTCTAGATTGTCCAATTTGTTGGCATATAGTTTTTCACAGTATTTTCTTATAATCCTTTGTATTTCTGTGGTATCCATTGTAATTTCTCCTCTTTCATTTCTAATTTTATTTATTTGAGCCTTCTCTCTTTATTTCTTAGTGAGTCTGGTTAAGAGTTTGTCAATTTTGTTTATCTTCTCAAAGAACCAGCTCTTTGTTTCATTGATCCTTTCTACTGTTTTGTTGTTTGTTTCAATTTCATTTATTTCTGCTCTAATTTTTATTATTTCCCTTCTTCTGCTGACTTTGGGCTCTGTCTATTCTTCTTTCTCTAAATCTGTTAGGTGTTTTTCTAACGGTCTTTTTCTGCTATAATGTTTTCTGCTATAATGCTGTGAAACTAGAAATCAACTATAAGAAAAAAGCTGGGAAAGTGATAAAGATGTGGAGACTAAACCACATGCTACTGAACAACCAATGGCTCATTGAAGAAATTAAAGGAGAAATCAAAAAATATCTGGAGACAAATGAGAATGAAAATACACCATACCAAGTCATATGGGATGCAGCAAAAGTGGTCCTAAGAGGGAAATTCATAGCAATACCGGCCCACCTTGACAAACAAGAAAAATCTCAAGTAAGCAATCTTAAATAAACTAACAGAATTAGAAAAAGACCTACAGAAAAACACATTTAGATTGATATAATTTCAATCTTCTTAAATTTATTGAGGCTTGCCTTGTTTCCCAACATATAGTCTATCCTTGAGAATGTTCCATGTGCACTTGAGAAGAATGTGTATTCTGCTGTTTTTGGCTGGAGTGTTCTATATATATCTATTAAGTGCATCTGGTCTAGTTTTTCGTTTGAATCCACTGTTTCCTTGTTGACTACTTGTCTGGATGATCTATCTATTGATGTAAGTGGGGTGTTAAGGTCCCCTACTATTATTGTGTTGTTGTTAATGTCTCCTTTTAGGTTTGTTAATAGTTGATTTATGTACTTTGGTGCTCCTGTGTTAGGTGCATGTATATTTATAAGTGTTATGTCTTCTTGGTGGAGTGTCCCTTTTATCATTATATATTGCCCCTCTTTGTCTCTCATTACCTCTTTTGTCTTGAAGACTATTTTGTCTGATATAAGTATGGCAACATCTGCTTTCTTTTGTTTGCCATTGGCTTGGAGTATCATCTTCCATCCCTTCACTCTGAGCCTGTGTTTGTCTTTAAAGCTGAGATGTGTTTCCTGGAGGCAGCATATTGTTGGGTCTTGTTTTTTAATCCATCCTGCCACTCTATGTCTTTTGATTGGAGAATTCAATCCATTTGCATTTAGAGTGATTATTGATATATGAGGGTTTAATGCTGCCATTTTATTGGTTGTTTTCTGGTTCTTCTGCATTTCCTTTTTCTCTCGTCTCATGTATTTTAGACTACCAGTTCAGTTTGGTAGTTCTCTATGATGGTTTTCTTAGTTTTCTCTTTATTTATCATTTGTGTCTCTGTTCTGATTATTTGTTTAGTGGTTACCATGAGGTTTGTATAAAAAATCTCATAGATGAGATAATTCATCTTCTGCTAGCCTCTTATTTCCTTAGACTAAGCCAATTCCATCCCTCTCCTCTTCCCCTTCTAAGTTATTATTGTCACAAGTTATTCCATCTTGTGTTGTGAGTTTATGGTTGAAATGATGAGATTATATTCATTTTTGATGTTTTCCTTCCCTTTATCTTTAATGTCATAATTAAATTTTTGCAAACCTGTTCTGATAGAGAGCGGCAATTTTTTGATTTTGTCTACCTGTTTATCTCCTTGCTCAAGGCTTTGTAGCCCCTTTCTTTTTTTTTTCAGGTATGAGGGCCTTCTTGAGCATTTCTTGTAGGGGGTGTCTTGTGGCAATGAACTCCCTTAGCTTTTGTTTATCTGGGAAAGTTTTTATTTCTCCATCATATCTGAAGGAAATTTTCACTGGATAGAGTATTTTTGGCTGAAAATTTTTGTCTTTCACAATTTTGAATATATCATTCCACTCTCTCCTTATCTGTAAGGTTTATGCTGAGAAATCTGCTGAAAGCCTAATAGGGGTTTGTTTGTAACTTATTTTCTTCTGCCTTGCTGTCCTTAATATTTTTTTTTGTCATTGACTCTTGCCAGCTTTACTACTATATGCCTTGAAGAAGGTCTTTTTACATTGGTATAATTAGGAGTTCTAATAGCTTCTTTCACTTGTATTTCCAGCTCCTTCCTCAGGTTTGGGGAGTTCTCAGCTATTATTTCTTTGAACAAGTTTTCTGCTCCATTGTCCTTCTCTTCTCCCCCTGGAATATAATCCTTATGTTGCGTTTCTTAATTGAGTCAGATATTTCTTGGAGAATTTCTTCATTTCTTTTTAGTCTTAGCTCTCTTTCCTCCTCCATCTGAAGCATTTCTATATTTCTGTCCTCTTGACTGCTGATTCTCTCCTCTATAATATCAGCTCTGTTATTCAGGGAGTCCAGATTTTTCTTTATCTCATCCAGTGTGTTTTTCATCTCCAACATTTCTGATTGGTTTTTCTTTATACTTTCAATCTCTTTTGTGAAGAAGTTCCTGATTTCATTGAACTGTCTATCTGTATTCTCTTGTAACTCATTGAGTTTTTTGTGATAGCTATTTTGAAGTCTGTGTCATTTAGATTAAAAATTTCTGTGCCTTCACGATTGATTTCTGGCTGCTTGTCATTTTCCTTCTGGTCTGGAGTATTAATATATTTTTTCATACTGTTTGACAGCATCAATTTGTGTTTCTGCATATTGATAGTATCTGGCCGCAGCTTCCACCTGCCACCACTGGGCGGGGGTCATGAGCTGTGTATTCTGAGCCCACCACCATCTGCAGCTCGCTCACAGCTGCTACTTTTCTATCATACGTGCGGGCACTCTGGCTGACCAGCTGAGCTGGAGCATGGGGCGAGGGGAGGGGCACTTTCTTTCACCTGTGCGATCCCAGAGGCTTTTTGCTCTGCCCTCGCTATCTACTCTCCTGGGTTGCTGGCTTGATGCAGATACCCCCACAGTAGTTTAGCCACCTCTGTGTGGGGCTTTCCCCCAGGCTGTGAGGGAACTTGGAGAGCAAAGGTGTTCCCACAGAGTGCCACCCCTCCCCCTCCTCCTCTCAGAGCCACACGCAGTTCTGGGGTCACTGCCATTCAGGAAGGAGAGGAGATCCTCTACCTCCTACCACTTCCTCCAGGGGTCCAGCACCTCCACTTTCAGGCATATGTCTGCGCGGGTCTCTCAGACGTCTTTTGTGTTGTGTGAATGTCCTCTGTTTGTATATGACTGTACTTTTCATTGTATCTTAGAGGAGTGAGTCTAAGGGAAGTGCTCACTCCGCCATGATGCTGACATCGCTCTCCTATGGTTTCACTTTCGTAAGAACATCACTATGCACAGAGTGAGAAGAGCCAGCATCCAAAAAAGATTAAAATTACTGGCTGGATTCAGATCCTAGCTCTACCATTGATGACCTTTCTGACTCTGAGCAAATTTCTTGACTGCTCTGTGCCTCACTTTCCTCCTCTATCAAATCAGGATTACAATTGCACCTATCTAAAGGAGACAGTGAGAATTAAGTGAGCTCACACACGTAAACTGTTTAGCACTGTTCTTGACACAAAAGGACACGATACATGTTAGCTTTTGTTCTTACTACTCAACTAAAATGGGTTCTGTAATGTCTGAAGTGGCTTTTTCTCCAGATGTCCTTTATGCATTCTCTCTTCATAGTTCACAGCTTTTTCTCCCCTGTATGTTATTCCTGTCTCCTATTTATCCAGAGGAAAGTAGGTTCAGCTCATGAGATGCTCTACCCAAACCCATTCCCCTAAAAAGTCAAAATACACATCAGTTATGTCATTTTCTTAAGAGGCATTGATTTTTTTCAGCCTTTAAACTTTTTCACCAGACAGCTTTTTGTTCCTTTCACAGAGAGCAACCTCAATCCTGAGAGAATCCCTGCAAGCCAAAGTGGGAGTGTTTGGCGATCTCAGTCCTGAGGTGGCAGAGACATACCGGCTCCTGGGTGGGGCCGACCTGGCGCAGGGGAACCACAGTGGGGCCCACAGGAAACTGAAGAAGGTAAAGCTGGAGCCAGTCATAATGCAGAGAAAAGCCGTCTCTCCCTCCCCATGGGTCAGTTTCTCTCCCTCCAACATGCTTTTTTTAATGAAATTTCATAAGTGGCTTATTTAGGTAAGATGACATCACTTTTGCAGTTAATCTAACCTAATAGTTTTTGGGTAAAAAATATAGTAATCATCCTATACACATATATTTTAAAATGAATTATCAATTATTTTTTTACCATGCAAATAATTTTTAATTTTTACATACTGTAATGTATCAATATTTTGTTTTATTATGCTCTGTTTCTGTACACCCAGTTTCTAGAGGAATTCTTCTGTGTGTTCTAGTACTTATATATTTATTTCTTTTTAATTTGGAGTTTATTTGTGTGGTTTGTGTGAGGTATGGATCTAATGTTATCTTTTCTCCAAATGGCTACCCAGTTGTTCAGCGCCATTTTATAAAGAGCCCATCTATGCTCCAGTGATTTGAGATAACACCTTCATCATATACTACAGTTCCATATGTACTTGAGTCTATTTCTGGATTTCTATTCTATTCTTCTGGTCTCTTTGTTTATTCCAATGTCAGGACCTCATAGTTGTAATTATAGAGATTTCATAGCGTGATTTCATATCTGACAGGAATAGGCACCTTTCTTGGTTTTTCTCCCCCTAGAATATCAAGTTTTCTAGATATTCTTGCAAGTTTATTTCCACATGAATTTTAGTATCAACTTGTCTAGTTCCATAAAATGTTTGGTGGTATTTTTTGGAGGATTGTCTTTTTTGTAAATGAACTTATGGAGAACTGTTATCTTTATGATGCTGAGTCATTTTACCCAAGAACAAGGGGTGTCTTTATATCTGTTCATGTCTAGTTTTGTATCATTCAGGCACATTTTAAAGTATACCTTATATAGGTTTTGCACATTTCTTGTTAAATTGATTTCTAAGCATTTTATCTTCTTTAATACTATGGTAAATGAATTTTTATCCACTATTATATCTTTTGGTTGGTTATTTTTGTGTCTATGAAGACTATTTGTTTTGCTATGTTAATTTTATATTCTGCTAGCTTGCTTAATTCTTTCCTTGCTTGAGTTAGAGTATTGATTCTCTCAGGTTTTTCAGGTATACTATTACATCATCTGAGAATACTTTTACTTTTTATTTTCCAATTCTTATGACTCTAATTGATTTCTCTTATCTAATTCTGTTGACTCATACCTCTAGTACAATAATAAATAGTAGTGAGATAATGGACATCCTTGCCTTGTTCCTGATCTTAGTGGAAATGCCTCTAGTGATTCTTCATTTAGTAGATGCTGGCTTTAGGACTAAGGTTTATATATTTTATCACGTTAAGGAAGTATCTATTGATATCTGTTTTCTTGAGTTTTTTTTTTATTGGAAATAATGTTGGATTTTATCAAAGACTTTTTCAGTATCAGTGGAGATAATCAGATTATTCTTCTTAGATCACTTAATATGGTGTTTTTTATTATATTATTGAACCGACCTTGCATTCCTGGAATAAATCTCCTTAGTCTTATTGAATTATTTTCTTAATATGGTGTTGATCCTGTTTGCTAATATTTATTTTGGGATTTTTGCACCAATATTTGTAAGTGATATTTGTTTAAGTATCAATGTTCTATTTGCTTCATAAAAATAATTTGGAAGTTTACTTTTATTTTCTATGCACTGAAGAAATTTATGCAGTGTTAAAACTATTTAGTCTTTGAAGGTTTATACCTCCTGTGAAACTCTTTAGGCCTGGTGCTTTTTTGTGGGGAAATACCTTGACAATTTTCTCTGTTTCTTCTACAAAAAGTTGGTTTGTTGAAGCTTTATATCTCTAATGGGGTCATTTTGGTAAACTGTATTTTTCTAGGTAATTATCTATT
Organism: Diceros bicornis minor; assembly: GCF_020826845.1. Classification (NCBI taxonomy): domain Eukaryota; kingdom Metazoa; phylum Chordata; class Mammalia; order Perissodactyla; family Rhinocerotidae; genus Diceros; species Diceros bicornis. The sequence continues at coordinate 82,232,076 of NC_080744.1, forward strand.
TCACTTATACTTTCAGGTTGATTTGCATAGAGATGTACAAAGTAGGCTTATGCATTTTAAAAATTTCTACTTTTTTAATAGTTATTTTCTCATTGTAAATTCTTAATTTTATATTTGGATTTTCTCACTTTTTTCTTTACTGAGTTAGTTAATTGTTTGTCTATTTTGTTAACTTTCCCAAAGAACTAGAATTTTAATTCCTTTGGATTACTTGTCTTCCTATTCTCTATTTCATTAATTTCTGATTTTATCTTTATTATTTCTTTCCTTGTGACTTATTTTGTTTTACTTTGTTGGAGTTTTTTTTCTATCTTTTTGAGTTTGTAATTTAATTAATTTATTTTCGTTTCTATTGATTTAAGTATTTTAGGCTATGAATTTGCCTCTTATTGTAGGTTTAAATTTACCTCCTAAGTTCTATCATGTTGTGTCTTTATTATATTAATTAGTTTTAAAATGGGGAAAACCTGAGAACCTGTCAGTAACATAACTGACCAAACCAAAAGAATTAACTTCAGTTCTGAGTGGGCTCTCTTGTAAGTCGAGCCTTTTTCTCTTCTTATGACTTTTCTGATTCTGCTGCAAAAGGCACCATGTGTGGTGCCTGTTTTTAAGTGAGGTAACACATATATCTATTATTAGTTAGTCAACAAATTGTTATTAGTAATCTTCTGTGGGCCAGTTACTGTGCTAGGCAGACCTAGGAAAAAACAATGACCAAGACAAATATGTTCCTTGTCTTTATGACACTTTCCAGTCTAGCCAGGAAGATATATATTAAACCAATCATTTCACATAATTTAAACATTACACGTGTCAAAGACATTATGGTGAGGGAAGAGGTGAGAAGAGAAGCTGAAAGCGGCAGTTGCTGTCTTTCTCCATCACCCACTTCCATGTAATAATAGCTAATGCTTGTCGAGTGATTCTTATATCCCTGGCACTGTGTTAAATGATTTACATATGTAACAAATATTTAACCCTACAGCAACCGTAAGAGTTGGGTACCTTTACTGTCGGTTTTTTACAAAGAGGGAAACTGAGGCCGAAAAGATAAGTGTCTCAGCCTTGACTGCAAAGCTAGGAGTTGTGAGGCAGTCTGTATTGGGCAGTCTATTCAACACTTCCTCTATTTCACATCTTGGGCTTCCGAGTAAGATTTGGTTTGAACGAGGGCTTCCTATGCTTTAAAAAAGTTTGGAAATCAGGGGCACAGTGGGGAGAATGCCAAGATCAAGATAGTAGGAGTTTTGGGGTTACCACTGACAGAATACAACTCAAACTAGCTCAGGTATAAAGGGGCATCTAATGTCTTGGAAGAGGGAAGAGCCAACAGGCAGGTGATAAGCAGGGCAGGGACGCATTTGAGCCTCAGGAGAAAGTGCTGAGGCCAGAATTTAACACCACCAGGGCTCTCTCTGCCCAAGACTGCTGCCTGCTTCTCTCTGCACATCATCTTCCTCCTCTCTCATGGCAGTGTCTCCCCTCAAGATGGAAATCATGGGGCCGCTCTCTAGACTTACTTCCTACCCCTATGCTGTTTCTCAGTCACAGCTTGAAAGCTCTCAGGGAAAGGATGATAGGCCTGGCTTGAATCTGGTGCCCACCCTGGAGCAGTCAGCTAAGGCCAGGGGAGTGATAGGGTGTAGGAACATGTTGCCTCTAAGGCAGCAGGATGGCCTGTGGTGGAGGTGGTGCAGGAAACACAGTCCCATAGTCAGAAAACTTGGGACAGGGTCACTAGAGCCCCTCCCTATTTTTGGAGCACATGCAGCAAGTACAATAGGCGTGCAGCAGCCCCTTCCTTTAGGAGTGTCCCAGGCCAGTGTGGGAATTACAGACTGTAAACTCCCAACTATGACATTATGTGCCAAGTTCTGTGTGACAGGTCTATACTGGGATCTATGGGAGAGAAGGGGTTTAGGGAAAGTGTTTAGGGAAGATGTCCAGATAAGTAGTCCTGAAAAAGAGTATAGCCTGGCAGAGGCAGGAAATCCTAGGTTGGAAGTGGGGTGGAAGAGGGGCTCAGGGGTGAGAGAGCAAAGCCTCTCTAAGAAGCAAAATGCAGTTGCAGCTGGGAGCCAGCCCCATAGCCTAGTGGTTAAGTTTGGTGCGCTCCACTTCAGCGACCTGGATTCGGTTCCTGGGTGCGGGCATGGGCCTATACCACTCCTCAGCAGCCATACTGTGGCAGCAGCCCACATAGAAAATAGAGGAAGACTGGCACAGATGTTAGCTCAGGGCAAATCTTCCTCAAGCAAAAATAAAATTAGTTGGGGCTGACTATCTGTCTGGGGAGCAGCTGGGAAAGACGTGGGGACAAGTCCCTGCAGCTGTTTGCCAGGTTAAGGGGCTGAGACTTCGTCCTTTTAGCAAGGTTCCCATATGACGGCCTGCAGGCCAGTCCAACCTACTGCCTGTTTTTGTATGGCCCCCAAGTTAAAAATGGTTTTTACAGATCATAAAATCTGTACTCATTTTACAGATGATCATATATTGATTTCATGGTAGGGAACACTAACTTTGAGCCCAACTAGGTGAAATGTTATCCCCCCTCCAAAAAAGAAATCCATTCTCATTAGTAGAACTAGGTTACAAAAATCTGCACTCGATATTATTATATTTTGAATTTCATTGATAAAAGTTTGTGGAAATTTGTTTTCTTTTTTTGTTACATAAGTACATAGTACTTACCTACATGGTGGCCTCAATTTTTGCCTCTTGGTCCGCAAAGCCTACAACATTTACTATCTGGTGTTTTGCAGAAAACCTTTTTTGAACCTTGCTCTAAGCAGCTGGGAGCTGTGGAGGAAATTTTAAGAAGGGTACGACAGCTCTATATTTGTACTTTGGGTTTTTGTTTTTTTAAAAAAAAAGAATCACTGTCAGGATAGTGTTGAGAATGGAATGGAGTGGCCCAAGAATTGAGGCAAAAGGCCTGTTTTCTCATCGTAAAATGGAGATAACAGCAACCCTGAGCCCTCCTTCCCTCCTGCATTTGTTCTGAGGAGGGAATGAGGTGAGGGGAGTGCAGCTGCTTTGATACGCGCCAGCCCTGCCCCAGTGCAGGCCGCTGAAGAGCACCGAGGGAGGAGAAGGCAGAGCGTTCATGGCCCTTAGGAATCTCCACTTTCCTTCCCTTTCCTCCTTTCTCCCCCCAGGAAGGTAGGTGAAATATGGAAAAACTCTTCCGAGGGTTCAGCCTAGCCACTCAGCTCCAGGCAGGGGAGGGAGCCCAGGAGTGGGGGAGGGGTAATAAATGTTAGCGGCTGTGCAAGAAACTTGAGAGGGGCCACAGCAACCTTCATACGGCCCGGCTGGCTCCCATGGGGACCAGCTGGTACGAGTACTGACCTCATGCTCCAGGCCAGGCTCGCTGCTGCCAAGGGTGGCTCCTACATCATTCCTAATCCTCCCAGCAGCCCTGCAGGGCAGACCTTACTAGCCCTGTTTTACAGACAGGGGCCTGAGCCTCCTAGAAGTGAAGTAAATTGTCTATGGGCGGATTACTCTGAAGTAAAGCCCACCTCATTCCTTTATGTCAGTGGTTCACCAAGCAGAGGTCTTCAACCCGCTGCATCAGAGTCACCTTCTAAACCACAGTCTGGGGCAGGGGCCCAGGGATCTGCATTTCACCTTCTGGGGGAAGGTCAAGAATCATTGCTCTAGGCCACAAGCCCACCCAAGGGGCTGAAAATCGGCTCGGCTTCAAGAAACTCTCAGCTTTTATCATCCCTAAAACCTGTAGCGGAAGTTCGTGACACTTTTTCCTTTAGTTTGGCCTCATTAACCATCAGTCCTGGAAACAATGGCTTTGACATAAAGCTATCTGGCCATTTGCCAGGATCAGAGAGGAAAGGGTTGAATCTTCTATCTCTGTAGGTTGTGCACGCTGTGGTACATGCTGTCCTCATTCCCCTTTCCCTGTGTACCCAGCTGAGGACAGGGCTGGCCACTCCGTGACCACCAGGGCACACACAGGGCTTGAAACCTGCCTCTCACATCTGCTGCTGAACTGGACTTTCTCAAATGCTGTGTTTAGCACTGGGCTCTGTGGAGCCAGCAGCAGCTTTCTAAAGCTACGGGCCGAGTGTGTCTCTTGTTTTTATCACAGCAGCAGCTGCATCCCCCTGGTTTTCAACTCTGGAGCAGGAATCCATTGACTACTGGCCTCTCGAGATGTGCCCTCTTGTGCTGAATGGCCCAGGCATGGTCCTGCATGCATGAAAAACAGGAAGGCACGAGAAACAAAGCAGACAGCGGAATTAGATTACTGAAAAGAAAACCATATTATTGATCTCTTTCAAAGGCGTCTGCCTGCAGGGGAAAATTGGAGAACTCTGTTGGCTCCAGATGGAAATTTCCACAGCAAAAGTTCACATGCTTTTGCAACATAGAGACCTGGTTTGATTCTAGGATGGGCCTCATTGCCAAGATTTTCATCCAGGTGAAAGGCTGCCAAAAAGAATCCACGAAGACTGTTTCCTAGGTCAGTAGCATCTCAGGACCAATCCTGGGCCCAGTTACAGTGTGCAGCTGGGATTGGGTCCCGTCTCGATCTGGCCTCCTTATTAGATACTATCATTGTCAGGGTTCAGTCCACCGCCTGACTACAGCTGCGAACAGTAAACATTTCCATAAAAGAATAACATAATTTTATGTGACCTTTCTCCAAGAAATCCAACGCCTACTGTAATGAATCATTTGAAGAAAGGTGATGGAAAATGGTTTTCATTTATAGATTATAGGTGAGAAAGCCAACCCTGGAAGGGTTTTATGTGGTCATGGGTCAAGACACGACCATGAAAACAGGCTGTCAGGTCATTGGCTGTATTCCAGCCATTCCTCCAACCGGCCAAACACACAGAGCCTTCTGATAGATGGCCATATTTTATACACAGTTCATGTCCTATTGTGCCATCAGTGGCCCACTTGGTTTTACTTTCCCTTTAGCATATGTGGTGTTTTCCTGGTTGCCCTGGATACCAGAAATCCAGAGCCAATCTGGAGTCCCCACAGAGCCACGTGTTAGCCCACACTGTTTTCATGGGTAGAATCTTACTTGTCCTCGACCCTGATTTTTCTAATCGTCTTTGACTAACCCCCACTGTTGGGCTACAGCAGTCCACCTCAACTCTTTTGAAAGAGAGGAAGGTCATAATGACATTAATGGCATATAAAAAAAATCCTGGGGCAGGCCAGGTGGCGTAGCCGTTAAGTGTGCATGCTCTGCTGTGGCGGCCTGGGGTTCGCAGGTTCGGATCCCGGGTGCACACCAACGCACCACTTGTCAAGCCATGCTGTGGCGGCATCCCATATAAAAGTAGAGGAAGATGGGCATGGATGTTAGCCCAGGGCCAATCTTCCTCAGCAAAAAGAGGAGGATTGGCAACAGATGTTAGCTCAGGGCTGGTCTTCCTCACACAAAATCCTGTTCTTGGGTTGAGAAATGTACTTAACAATGCTTCAAGCACTCCTTACTGGATGTTTGTGTATCAGTTGATGTGGTATAAGAATGGGAGCTGATGTTTAAAGGGATCAAGGTCATTCATTCTTAGCCTTCTGTGGGGAAAAGGTGGAGCCCACCTTGCTTGCTACAGGCAGGTGGAAATGAGAATTTCAGGCCTTCTGGCCACAGACCCCACTGGTGTCGTCAGCTGCCAAGAAGAGTTGCTCTCCTCAGGGTTGGGGCCCCTAACCATGGCAGCGCCCCTCCACCTTTGCTGTCCCTTAAAAAACACAGATAGGTAGTGTACACACACTGCCACGGACAAGGCTGCATTTGCTATGGAAAGCTCCTCGAATATCAGAACTCTCACTGTGGCTTGGTGAGTGCACAATGCCTTAGAAGTTCCTAAATTGGCCTCGAGGTCTGCAGAACTGTGGGTCTGGCAGACCGTCCTGGCCTGAGACTGTCGGGTGATTTGTCAGAGCCACGCTGGATGCAGAACCATAAGTTTATGGGGGGATGGCCAGGGATGGAAGGAAAGGCAAAATCTCCTACTGCATAAATTCAGTGTGACCTTAAACAAGTGGAAAGAGTGATGGTCAGGAATGGCTGGTGTGGACTGCACGAACTCAGGAAGGAAGGACTGAGCAAAATGGCTGAGCTCCATATCATGAGGGAAACGGGCCAAGAAAAGGCAGCTCAAAAGGCTTGCCTTTAACAGGATCTGGATCTCTTGCTCTATCTGGCTCAGAAATAGGCTAGTCCAGCTCTTATACAAAAAGCTGGCTGTCTGGTTTAAAAACGAAGCCTTAATTTACGTGTGGGGACACAGGATTCCTCACAATAGCAAGTCCTGCTGATGCATCTGTTTTCTAAATATTTGTGTTGCAGTTGTCCTGGAGAAAGATGATGGTAGCTTGCTCCAAGACAGTGGCCCGGGGATGGAGCAAAGTCGTGGGGGAGTTGAGGGATGTCGATAAGGATATAGAGCCCACAGCACTTGGCAACTCAGAGGTGAGGAGTGAGGGAGACAGCAAGGATGACATCCACACTTCCAAGGCTGGCACTCAGTAGATACTCAGGCAGAGCTTTCCAAATGGGCACTCTGAGCAGCTGTGCATGTGGCAGTGCCTGGGCCTCCCTCCCACTCTCCCTCATCTTCTGTTTCCCTCCTCCTCCTGGGCCCCTGGTCCCACCTTACCTGTATTTCTCTCATGGGATGCTTCCTACCCACCTGTGCAGCAAATCCTTGGGTCTCAGATTGGTGACCCTCCAGATAAGGGAGCTGCGTGTGTTGTGTGTGTGTGTGTGTGTCTGTGTCTGTGTCTATGTGTGAGAGAGAGAGAGAGAGAGAGAGAGAGGGCTGCAGGGTATGCTCCCTCAAACACTTCCCATTCCTCCTGCCTGGGACCACACCCCCACCCCACCTTTCCCCAACCTGGTGCTCTTCACCTGGCTGACTCCCATCCTGCAGGTCGCAACTTGGATGTCACCTCAGAAAGGCCTTCACGGACCCAAGAACCCTCTACCACCACCGACACCCCTTTTATTCTTTCATAGCCCCATGTCCCTTTCTCCTTTCCATAGCTCTTGTGGTGAGTTGTTATGACATGTTTATTTACATATTTTTAAATGTCTGGCTCCACTGCTACGTTGGAAGCCCCCTGAGAGCAAGGCTCATGTCTGCCCGTTCTCAGCTCTGTCACTGAAGTGGGCACGGGGCTGGCCTATTGCAGGTCCTCAGCAAACCCTGCTGCAGGGGTGAGTGGATATGGTGGGAAATGCGGGTCCAGCGAGGACAAGGCTAGTTTCTGAGTGGCTCGGGAAAACCAAGTCCCACCCACACGTGACCCTGTTTCTATAGGAACATGCTGTCTCACGAATTGTGTTTCCGTTTGTCCTTTCAGTCCCCCAAGTTCATTATTTAAGTAATCATTTCTGCCTGCCTTGTAAAGATTAGTAAATGAAAGTATATTTGTGTTTTTCTACACATTTAAGACATTTCACACTTTCACGTATTTTGGTTTCTGACATCTTTTTTTTTTTTTAATACTAGCCTTGAGAATTGATATGAAAACAGGCACAGTTCATGAGTTCCTGGGTAAATTTCTCCTCCGTGGACATACTCTAGCATCAGACAACATGTGTAGAGAAGAGTAGAGATTTCAGATCCTGAGCGTTACAGTAGTTTAAAACAATTTACCTTTATCTGGCTTTGTTTTTCATTTCATGTAAACACAAAATACACATAATAGCATGACAAGCTGGCGTGGACTCTTACCAGGCCTGAAAAAGGATGTCTTTCTCCATTTTCCATTATTGAGTCATGTAGCCTCACATTGAAAAGGCTCTTTACTGGCAGCCCTGGCTACACTGCCTCTGTTGATAAATAGGATGTATTCCATCAGCACTTTGATTGTCTGAAATTCCCCAACAGAAATTATGATGCGATTCCAGGACTTAAGGCTGGAAGTTGAGAGAGGAAGGGAGGGCTAGGGCACCCCCAGTCCACTCCTGAAGAGGTGCTACTGTGAAAATAAATGGCCCTGTGTAACAGATTTTCAGAGATCCCCCCACCCCAAAACCAGAAAATGCACTTCTTTGTGAGTTTGGGTATTTAACTGTTGTGGTTTTCTAAAGCCAGAATGTCCTGAGTCAGCTAACCTCCACACCATAGCTGCCACCGAGCCACCCCTCTGTCCACACTGGGAAGGGTGTGACCCTGGGGCACAGAGACAGGCCAGAGCTATTAAGACAGCAAACTGGTGGTTCCTATCCCAGCTTCCTTGGCTCCTGGGCTCCTTAGTACCTAGCTTTCAAAAGTCAAAGTCATGTCAAAAATAATTTTTAAAGTTCACATCAAATGCTTAAGATCGTGTCTTAACCACTCTGGTTTATGAATGACTCCTGAGAGAAGGCAGTCATGATCACTGCACTCTTCCCACTACTGATCCTGCCTGGATGGTGATGGTGAAGGGTGGCGACACTGCACCTACAACGGAGCTTCCTTACCAGAGGTTTCAGTAGCAGATGTGTCACTGGAGCCCTGCGGTCCGACCATGTCTTAAGGCTCCGTATAAGAACTTCCTCAGTTGATCTGTTTGTTCACTTGTTGAATCACTCATTCATTTAGCAAATATTTCATCTTCTTACCTGCCGGGGACTGGGCAAGGCCCTGGGGCACAAAGGTGAGCAAGACAAACGTGGCCCCTTTAGGGACAGCTTGCAGGTTAGTGTAAAAGCGGGTGTTCCGTTTCGTCTTCCTGCAGGGGGAGGAAAGCTCCTTGTTTGGTATTGAAGGAATTACAGAAACACAAGTGACTTCTGCCAACACCTGCAGATAAAATCAAAGAGCATCACAGCAATGTGATAGCTCCCTAAAATTCATCTGTTACTCGACATTTTAGTTTTTTATCTGCTTAAAGAAAAGTGAGAAACACCCTTTGGAGGCTGATTTCAAACAGGAGTGCACTGGCCTCCTTGGAAGAATCTGAAGAGCACGGAATGCCTTTATTTATGATGGAGAATGTTCGCTGTCAAAGTATGGGGAGTTCTTTACTTAGCCCAGCAAGATGTTTACAAGGCCTGAATCCTAGTAGGTTCAATTAACATTTATTGACTCTCTGTCTCTGTCAATGTCTAGGTTTTTAACAAAAGGAGGAAAATACCTACTTCGCACAAAAATGCTTAAGCAAATTCAGCTAAGAGCAGCAGAACATTGAAAAATTCAATTTGTGTTTCTTAGATGAATATATAGCTATGTAAAACATTTTCTAGTAAAAGTCAGCAATGGGTTATTCATTTTAAAAAGGTAGCTCTTGGAGATGATTTCAGTTAGTGGATGAACCATTTTTCCCTGACTTGGTGCCTGGTGTGGCCTCCCTGGGTGCTGTCATCATAAAAGGGATGAGGTAGGGCAGAGGATCTGCTTCCTTCTCCTAGGTGACATCCCTTTACATCTCTTCTCACTTCAGCTAGAATTTTGGGCAAACCTCCTTGGTGAGGGTAAGTAGCCTCATTAAAAAAATCTATTAATACCAGGAATAGAAGAGGACCTCAGACCCTTAACTGAGGTCTAGGAGGTAGGATGGGGATGGAGCTCACCTCCCCGGGCTTGATTATTGAAGAAGATCACTTTTCCCAACCATGACCCTCTTTCCTAACTCCACTCTCTCTACTAACACAATGCCCCAGTGAAAATGATCAGACAAGGTCTGGAATGGAGGTGGTTGAGAGAACCAGTGAGAATTCGTATAAGCACTGTCAATTGTCATGTCATTCTTCCCAGGAATCCGTGAATATTCAGCTAGTAGTATCTCTTTCCCTAGAGAATGAGGGGCCCGGGAGAAGATGCTTCGATAACCAAAGGGGTAGGATGGAAATTCCTCCCAAGCTTTAAGTCTTGGAGGCCATCTATTAAGGCCAGGTGAACTGAGACCCTAGACTGTCTCAAATAATCATTATAATGTCAGTAAAATTCTAATGCCACAGTGAATGAATTAACACCAAGGTACATCGACATCAGTTCGTCTCAAAATGAGCTGCATCAGAGGCACTCCTAAATACGTAAACAGGAAAGTTCGGGTGGGTGTAAAATTAGCCCTGATCTTTTACACTGAGTGGAGGCATTTCTGGCTGTGTGGGAGAAGATGAAGTCTGTTCTGGCAAGAAGTGTCAGCCCTGGAGAGAGGCCTTTCACTGACTAGCATGAATGAGAGGAGAGGAGTGCTGAAAGACTTTACATCAGTGTCCTGAGTGTCAGAGACCTGTCCCCATCTCCTTCCCCTCAGAGCAACACAGAACTTTCTCAAGGTTCTTAAATTTCCAAGGTCACAACAATCTATCCATGGCTTAAAGCAGTGCTGGTTCAAACCCATGGAATGAGCAGCACGTTGCCCAAGCCAGGCCAGGGCCCCAGTGCAGGTTCAAACAGGGTGGGGCTTGCTGGACAGAGGGGCTGGGAGCCTTGCTTTGCAGAATTTGGATTATACACTAAATAGAGTAACAGAAGAAGTGTACTACTCCTTGGTGTTATATAATTCAATTATATAATTCAAGAAATAGTGAATATTTTCTATTATTTAAAAAATCCTGTCATTGTTATCTAATAATATTTCTTTCCTCCAAAAGACAACCACATTTCTCAGGTTCCAGAACCACATTCTCAGTTCTTCAGATTGAACCAAACATTCGGATGGTTTTGATATTTTCCACAGCTTATAAAGACAAAGTATTTTGGCCGCTTGTATTTTAATTTTCTCGAAGACCTAAAAACAGTTGGCGGATAAGAATGAATAAACAGACTTCGGTACGAAGTCTCCAAACCCTCACACTTTTTTTGACTCAAGCTGTTACCATGTAGAAAAACTAATTCAGTCTTTTAAAAATATATTATGAAATATCTCAGATATGCAGAAAAGTATAAAAAATGTAACAAATACCTCTGAGGTCACTATTCAATATAAGGAATAAAATGTGACCCCTATAGTTGAAGTCCCCTCTATACCCCTCCCCACCCCATCTCCAGATAACTACTGTCATGAATTTGATACCATTCCCATGTTTTCTTCATTATATTACTGGGGTTTTGTTTTACATGTTTTTTAAGCTTGATATAAATTACATATATAATATGCATTCAACCACAGTTTGCTTTTTTCTCTCTACTTTATAATCATGAGATTCCTTATTGGATACACATGCACACACACACACATCAAAAATTTGTATGATATCATACATATATAATACATATAGATCACAATTTACTTATCCATTACTAAGTGTTACCAAATTGTTCTACAAAGTGCTTCTATCAATTTTAACACCCACTATCAATATATAAAAGAGTTCTTCTTGCTTCACATCTTTGACCAAGCTTGGTATTATCATTATCAGACTATAATTTTTGCAATTTGATATGTGAAGGGGCAACCTCATGGAAGTTTTGGTTTGCATTTATGGTTACTAGTGAACTTAGGCATGTTTGTTAGCCATTCAGTTTTCAACTTCTTTGAATAATCTGTTTATATCTTTTGATCATTTTCTATTGGTAGGTTGTTCTTCTCATTACCTTATAGGAGTTCTTTATGTATTCTGAAAGCTAATCCTTTCTCAGTTTTGTGTGAATATTTTCCCTCAGTCTGGTTTGTCTTTGTACTTTGCTTAAGGTGAATTTTGGTGCACAGATGTTTTGAATTTTAATACAGTTACATTTTATCAGTCTTTTACTTTTGGTTTGTCTGGATCTTGTCTAAAAAATACTTCCCTACCTCAAGATCTTAAAGATCTTCTCCAATATTTTCATCTAAGTTCCAAGTTTGCATTTCACATTTAGTTCCTCAATCTGTCCAGGACTAGTTTTTGTGTTTGGTATGGGGTAGGGATCCATTTTCTTCCATTTGGAAAACCAATAGTCCCAGTTTCATTTATTGACTAGTTCAACTGTTCCTCACCGACCCTTCAGGGCTGCTTCTGTCGTCTATCAAGTATTGGGCTCTCTGCCATGTTCCATTGGTCTGTGTGTCTATCCCTGCGTGAAAACCACACTGTCTTAATTACTATAGTTTTATAAAAGGTGTTGACATCCAGTAAAGCAAGTTCTTCCACCTCATTCTTCTTCGAAATTATTTTGACCATTTTGGGCATAACTTTCATCTTTATTCTTTCCTTGAGTTTGCCCTGACCTGGTACAAGCAAAAATGGCAGAACAATTAAGCAGAAGGGAGAAAACGAGCCAAAGCCAGCCCTGGATAATACATAAACTGAATATTTAACTCCTGAGTAAATTAATTCCTAAGAAATTTCTGTGTAGTAATGAATATAGAAAGCCCATATAAGATAAAGCATTTGTTTACAAAAAAACAAAACCATTAAAAAAATTTTCTGGGCTGTATGTAGCAAGGGTCATTTAAAAATGGAAATTAAAGGCCCGGCCCCTTGGCTTAGCAGTGAAGTGCGCACGCTCCACTACTGGCGGCCCGGGTTCGGATCCCGGTCATGCACCGACGCACTGCTTCTCCGGCCATGCTGAGGCCGCATCCCACATACAGCAACTAGAAGGATGTGTAACTATGACATACAACTATCTACTGGGACTTTGAAGAAGAAAAGGGGGAAGACTGGCAATAGATGTTAGCTCAGAGCCGGTCTTCTTCAGCAAAAAGAGGAGGATTAGCATGGATGTTAGCTCAGGGCTGATCTTCCTCACAAAAAAAAAAAAAAATAGAAATTAAAGACCATCCTCTGGTCTATACCAATGTTCTTGCCTTTATTTTCTAAAAATACTACTTTAAACATATTTTTACATACAGATAGTCACAGAGAGTTCTATAAAATAGTGCCAAAACTGTCATTTGTTTCCTGGATCCCTCAGACCATCCAAATTGAAGGTCAGACTGTCCCTTGGAGGAACCCCGAGAACACACTAACTCCGTCGTAGCATGGGTCTAAGAATGAAGTATTCTTTCTCTCATTCAAGGGAGACTTCATTTTCCTGCAAATGCTCTCAGTGACATTTTCATAACCTCATGATTACTACTTGGTGTTCTGCAGTGTCTTCAGATTCAGACTCTCTTATATGGACCGCAGGACAAGAGGACTCTGGCCACCCAGAAGACCCTGGACGTCCTGTCCAAGTGAGTTGGCTTCCTCTCACACTATTTCCTTTGCCATTCAGAATCTCAGAGAAAGCTGGTTCTGTAAGGTTCTGTGGAACTTTCCATGGAAAGTTTTACTAATTGACTTCCCGTAACCCATAAACTATGCAAAACCAGTTCCTTTGAAAACCCAGTTGTAAAATATCTTCCTTGCCCAGATATTAAGAAGAAGTTATCTTTTCAATAATGTCAGAAATACATGCTGAGATTCATCCTCCTGCAGACTGGCCTCCTGCACGTCATCTCGCCTGCTGGAGGGTGAGGGCACAGAACCCTAGTTTGGCCTGCTAGCGTCCTGCCTTGGGCTTCCCTTTGCTCTCAGGGTGCATGTTAGGACAGGAGCCCTGGAGCCCTCTGACTTCGCCTTGAAGGCTGGCCCCATGTCTTTCTCAGTCTCTGAGCAGAAGCCCTGTGCTCTGCAGTGGAGGTGCCCCACCTCACAGAGCCTGTGTCACTGAGAGCCGTGGGCTAACTGCCAAGTCCCTGCTCCTGGAAGCACCGCAGCTATGGACACAGCCAGCAGGAGGCACTGTCTCAGAGCCTACTGTGTGGGCCCAGGCCCCTTTAGCACAGGGAAGATGAGCCAGCAAGGCCTCCAGCCCAAACTTTCTGCTCACCTTCTGCTCACTGAGCCAGCTACAGGTTGACTGTCTCAGCTCAGCGAGAATGGCCACAAGAAATTAGAAAGCGGGAGAACAAACCTTGTGTTCTATGTTCCTGGGCCATGATTGTCCCTCATTTACATTCCCTCCTGAGGGTCATTCATGAATTGTAGCTCAGCAACTGCTAAGCATGTCTTCACAGCAGCAAAGGCTGGGGGGAGACCATGCGGAGGTCTCAGGGGAGCCACACTCACCCACACCCTCTGCTCGTTTGCAGGGCCCCTGAGATGGCTGTGAAGCCTAGGCCGGCCCCCAGAGCCAAACCGGCATTCTGCACTGGCGTGCCCCCGCACACAGTGCTGGGGAAGGCTAGGTCCAACGCGGCGGACTGAGAACCCCCCACCCCACCCCCAAAGAAGGCTTTGGTCATGCCTGGCTGCTGACATTTAGGGTGCTGTGTAAATCTCTGTCTACGAGATGGAACTCAACAGTCATTGTACAGATTTTCAAGACCAACTGTTTGCTCCCACATGCAACAGTGACACCATTCACCTCCCATGGGCCACATTTTGACAGTGGATGCCCTTCAGGGTGATCTGGTGCTTCTACAAAGCATTTTACTTTTTATTACCTAAGTGGTTTTTGTTCCCAACAAAAATCTTTACCCATCAGCATTTTTTTTTACTGTGGCTGAAAGACTTCTCTTCAGAAGTTCAAAACTCCCTGTGCAGGAAAGCAGACTCAACATCTGACTGTACAAATATAGCCCCTCGCACAGGTCTGGAGTCAGATTTGGAGCAATAAAATTCTGGAAAAAGCCCTTTCTTATAGGAAGCTATTAGGGATTGAGAATAACATGCTAATAAAAGGAAACTTGGAAGTGCTGGGGTCGGTATGCGTTTTTAAAATGAAGCCTGCCTGAGTTCCTTGGAGCCTGGACAGGGGCACGGGGCAGCTTCTCTTCACTTGTGTACTGTCACTCATCCAATTTGGTTGAGCACCCACTATGTACCAGGCATGTGCTAAGAACTGGGGACACAACAATAAACCAGACATACTGTCCCCTTCCTCTCAGAGCCTGCCATCCAACATGGCGCTAGTTATTAAACATATAATGGATTAATTCGTTGAAGACAACAGAGGCAAAGAGCCCAGGACAATGGGGCAGGTGATAAATGGACCTGACTTGGCCTAGAGGTCAGGGGAGGCAGGTGTAAGGGAGTGAAGAGAAATGACAGGAGTGAGGCCGGCACAGAGGGACTGCCGGGGGAGTGACACTGATTCCCTGCTGCTTCCTCCTGTGGCCTCTACTCCAGGCAGGAGAAATGTGGCTGCCGCTCTGGAGCTTCTTTTTTGAGGTGGCACAGCCCTTGGCCCCCTGCTCTCCCGTGTTCCTGCGTTCAGCCTGCGGGGGGTAGGGAGGGTGGAGTGGGATGAGCGGTTATGTCCACAGGGGTCTTTGGTCTCCCGGGGGAGAAGCCATCGTCATTCAAGAATGGAAAAGTAGAGTGGGAAGCCTTGAACACCTTTCTCCATGCTGTCAACGATGGGATCCAGTGCTGGAACGAGGAGGATGGAGCACGCAGAGGGTGGCGGTGGGATGTGGGCAGTGCTGGTCCTTCTCCTCCCCCCATCCCATGGACCGTGGCCCATAGAGGCTGCAGCGTGGTGCTAAGATGGTAGCAGGATGCAGCATGTGTCCCCTTCCACTCCAACATCTACTGGGAAACCCCAAACCACTCGAGCTCCATTTGTGCAGGGTGCCACCTTGCAAATTGATGGGGAAAATAAACCAAAAAGGTCCATGACAGGGTAGAGACAGGCAGGGTCCCTTGTCCTCCTCAGGAGTGTGACAGCTGATCACACAGGCCACCCTTGCTCATACCCATCCATCCCAGAGAGTCCTCTGGGATGAAAGCAATGTGCAAAAAAGGTGTAAGACGTGGTCACTACTCACCAAGTGTCCTCTCTAGTTGAAGACATGGGTTTTGCTGTGGATGGTGGAATGAGCATTTTAAATACACACCACCTTGGAGTCTGCCAAGGACTCAATGTCTGTGTACCTTCACAATTCATATATGGAAGCCCTAATCCCCAGTGTGAAAGTATTTGGAGGTGAGGCCTCTGGGAGGTCATAGTATATGAGGGTGGGGCCTCATGAATGGGATTAGTGCCCTTATAAGAAGAGACATGAGAGAGATGATCTTTCTCTCCACCATGTGTGACACAGCAAAAAGGCAGCCATTTGCAAACCAGGAAGAGAGCCCCCACCACGAATCCCTCAGCACCCTGATCTCAGACTTTCAGCCTCCAGATCTGCAAGAAAGAAATGTCCATTGTTTAAGCCTCTCAGGCTGCTGTAACATAATACCACAGACTTGGAGGCTTAAACAACTCAGTGTCCATGCTGAGTTTTTGAAAAAAAATGTGAATTCTGATGTTACTTCTTCCTTTCTGTATTCCTTGGAGGACAATATCTTGGAATCACAGATGTTTTAAAAAACGTAGCCCCCCACCCCAGGAAAGAATGAATTTAGGAATGTTCCACCAGATGTCTCCCATCTGTTAAATGTGTTAACTTCAATGTGAGAGGAAGACTATAGTTATTCATGGTTTGGGGTTTTTTTTTTAGTAAAAGGTTACAAACAGGTAAGGGTATCTACTCCTTTGTCGCAAACTACTGCAATTTTTTTTTTTAAAGATTTATTTATTTATTTTCCCCCCAAGCCCCAGTAGACAGTTGTATGTCATAGCTGGACATCCTTCTAGTTGCTGTATGTGGGACGCCACCTCAGCATGGCCGGAGAAGCGGTGCGTCAGTGCGCGCCTGGGATCCGAACCCGGGCCGCCAGCAGCAGAGCGCACACACTTAACTGCTAAGCCACGGGGCCGGCCCTACTGCAATTTTTTTCAAGTTCCTAAGAAATGGCCAGGATTGACTAACCACTCCACTTTGCACTTGAGGTAACCAGCCATCTTGGTGTGGCCAGGATTGTCCTGGTTTTAGCACTGCAAGTCTCGTGTCCCAGGAGACCCCTCCATCCCAGGCAGAATGGATGGTTGGTCGCCCTGCGGGCACTAGCCTCCCAGGCTGTGATGATGACATTCTGACCACAAACTGTCCGGTCTGTATTTGAATATAAGCCAGTTGTTCTGTGCTCTGTCTGCCATGCTTTCTAGTTCTGTGCTAAAAATACCGAGTTCTGATTCAGGCGAGGAATTAAGGAACTGGAACTTTTCATATATATTCTCCCCAGTGATTCTGTGCCACCATAAAAAACATGCATGTAACACATATATGCTTTAATCAGAGTTTAAATAGAAACCACAAAAACACCTACTGGAAAACATTCATTCTCTTTAGGAACAAGGTGGGGTTTTTTCTTAGATTTTTATTTTTACACATTCTTGTGACATTTCCCTTTGTAGGGAACAGGAGGTTAGCAAGATCAGCTTTTTAGATGATTCCATTCTAAATATACATTTTAAACAATATCAAAACAACCAGTGGGAAGGCGAACATTCCATTAATACTGTTTTGTCTAAACAACAACAAATAGGAAGACTGGTTGTGTCTTCACCTCATCCAACCACAAAGTTGATTTCTATTGCCTCCAGAATGACTAGTTTTAAAGGACACGGAACTGTGGGGTGACCTGTCACAGTGTCAAGCACAGCCTGCTCCTGGGTGATCCAGAGACCTAGTAACCAGTGACAGCTCATGATTCCACATTGGGAAATACTCTTGGCAGGATACTTCTTGAAGATAGGCATTGCAACATGGAGAAATAAATTTATTTATTTCCTAAATAGAAGGGGGTCACAATATTAATAACCTGTTCACATTAGCACTCATTTACAAGGTCATGAGCTAGGCTAGTGACATCAGACTAAGCCCACTTAGACTTACATAATAGACTCTCCATCTGTCTGTCTTGACATCAAAACAGTAGGCTGTCACCCTGCCCAAAGTCTCACCAATAAGTCACTTATACAAATACCATTACCAGTGACAGCTAACACAAAACCAGCCCATCTTTGACTGTATTAGAAATGAGAAGTCTTTGCCAAGTTTGCAAAGCCATCCTCCATACCAGTTTGTGACAATCACTAGTTCATCTGGCAGATAACAAAGGTTTAAACTTGCAATTCAAATCAACTTTCTGTCTATACCTTGATCCACAGTGTTTTTAAAATAGATCATCCTGAAAGCTGTGCTGTGTTTCTCCTCTGCTTATCAATTAGGAAAACGTACTCTCCCTCAACTACCACCTGTAACCATTTCCGGAAGCTGAGGAGATGTGCATCTTGGGGGTCTGAGGGCCACTGTGTAAAATCCAGAGGGAAGAGCCTCAAATGCCATAACCACCCCCCCATCATCATAACCTACCTGAGGATGACGTTACCTCGGATCATTATTCCTCAGTGCACTACAGGCAGTTCTACGATACTGTGTTAGAGGAAGTACAGTTCAGACAACATTATGTGAAAGAACCTAGTTTGGATTAAACTAATAATGTGCTGCTAGAGATACTATTTTTATGTGACACTACACCTTTAAGATGGAAGCTTTAAAAACAATACCCTTGCGTAAGACAAAAATCCAATAGCACACACTCATTCTAGCTTCTTAAACTTGGTGGTGTATGTATATCAGGTCCATGTTCTATGGCCGCGAGAGTAGGGCCTCTGCCTTCCTCCAGGGCCCCTCCTGGGTGCTTCAGTGCTGGGCAGCAGGCAAGGCACCCAGTTCCTTCCCTCAAACATCTTATTCTATTTAATGTATTACTCATTTCCCTGGACAAGACACCCCAACTGTAATGATTTCTGTTCAAAGTGCAAAAGCTTCAGTGAGGTTGGTTGTCGTTTTTCATCTCTCACTCTTGGAGCCCAGAAAGACCTCCACCCCATTAGTGGCGGGTTGGAAAGGGCTTCTTTGGGAGGCACGGTCCACCTGGTGCTTCCAATTTGACTGCACATCAACCATCTTGCAAGTCCACCTGTAGTCTGAGCATCAACATTCTCTTTATTGTCTTCAGGGTCTACCTCCCACCAGTGAAATTAAATGCTTAGGTGCTAAGGGATAAGGTGCAGAGCTGGCTATTCCAGAACTTAGGTTATAACAAAAATGTGTATTTAGACTGTGCACTACTTAGCGACCTAGTGCTGCAAAAAAGAAACGGTACTTTAAGCGATTCCCGCTAATCATTTCCCCTACACACTGGTCCAGTGCAGGGTTCTAGGAACCTGGGCAGACAGAGCAAGTATGTTGATTTAAAATATTGCATTAGGCTGGAGCTGTCCTCTCCATACATAAAAGACTATATTTTTTTAAAGTTCTGCCCACAGAAAGCAATTCATTCAAGCCTTAAAATGAATTTAACTCTATGACAAATAACTTTTTCCTAAAGATGAAATCATTTAGATTTTTTTTTTTAATGTAAGCAATCTGCTTGTTTCCTACAATTTCTTTTGGAAAAGACTTTGGAAAGAGAAAAATGTATTCATTTTTCCCTTAAAATGTTAGTTTACTATTTCACATTAGCACATGCAAATAAAATTTAAATATATTACTTTAATCTGGTTACTATTTAGGCATCTTGTCTATAGATAATTATAGTTTCAAACAGATGCAAGGCATTTCTGTGACCAGATGCAAACCTGGTAGAAATCGTCTCTAGGAGTGGAGAGAAAACTCCAGAAAAAGGGAACTTTTAAGACTAAAAAAACGAAAAGTATTTTTGTAAAAGTTTCAACTCAAAAATGAAAATCCAGTGCCTTTTAAGGCATGAATGAATTTGAAACCTTTACAGATTACAAAGTAAATTGACACCGCCTGGAGCATTGTTTGAAGAAAGTAAAAAAAAGGGAAGGTTTTAATCAAGAGCCTCCCTCCCTTAAAATAAGTAAAGGCCTTTGTGTGTTGGTATGTCACAAAATAAGATACCATTTAAAACAAATCTTTCTGTTCATCAAAACCAGTCTCCCTCATTCTCCTCCTCCTGATTGTCTAGATAGAGGAGGGCAACTTTCTTTTCATCTGAAATCACCGACCTTTGGTCTACCATCCTCTGTAGCTGCACCATCTTATCAAACTCGGCCTGCTCCTTGCCCTCTTCCCCGGGGGCCTGGCGTCCATCCCCAGCAGAGCCCTGAAAGCTCACGTCGGCTGCCCGGGCACTTCTACTGCCAGCGTCTCTCCAGGCACCAGCGTCGGACACGCTATGAACTTCCGCTTCTGTCCCTGCAGGGAAGAAGACTGTGGCCTCTTGTGTCCAGCTGGGGGTCACCTCTATGTTACTCACATCCATCTGAAAGGTAAACGAAGTTTCTTTGGGCCCCAGTGCAACTTGCCTTGGTGTTCTGCTGCTGTCTGCTAACTCGCCTAGCTCAGGGGAATCCACTGAACCAGCAAGCGCAAATGTTTTGGAAATAGGTCCTCGGAAGACAACACGTTCAGAGGTTTCGGTTTCCGTAGGACCTAGCCGAATGTGCCTAAAGGATCTGCTCATGCCCGATGTCGCTTCTGTCCCTGACATGTCTCCCACACTAGCCTCCTGAGGCGATTCAGAGACGGCCCCTCGGAAGCTGTTCTTTTCAGTCATTAGGATTTTCCTACCCACGGTGTAACTACGAGTGGCCTGGGTCACATCTGCCGAGCCCTCTCTGTGGGCAGTGCTTTCTGAGTCGCTAGATTCCGTGGGTTGCAGAACTATCTGCTCGGTGGTCTGATGCCTCTGAGGCCCAATTTTGACGTGCCTGATGGCTGTGCTATTCCCTGACCACTCTTCAGTGTGCACAGAAGCTCCTCTGACACCCGACTCCATTTTGTCTGAAAGGGGGGCTATGAACTGGATTTGCTCACTGAACCCCTCTCTAGGGTCTAAGTGAAGGTGCTTTACAGAAGTCTGGGTACCCACTGACTCTTCTGTTTCAAAATAATCACCAACTTTCCCTGCCCCAGAAATGGGGCCCTGAAAAATAATTTCCCTCTTAGCATGAAACTGTTTGGAGCCAAATGCGCTGTTCCTCCCCGATCTGTCGGTATCTGCGGAAAGCTCTGCCGGGCCAGGCTCTTCTGTGCCCCCCGCCTCCTCACAGGCAGGGACAGGCCCTTGGAAGAAGACTTCTTTGGACACTTGACTTTGATGGGGACCCAACGTAAAGTGCCTCACTGACCAGCTGGCTCCAGCTGAGCTCGCCGCCTGACTTAAGTCGCCTTCCCCACTTACCTCCACCACTTCTGCAGTGGGTCCTTCGTGTGAGACTTGCTCAGTCCTCCAAATTCCAGTGGGGCCTATTTTAATGTGCCTTACAGACTGGCTTACGTCCTCTAACACATGTGACTGGGCAAAGCCCCTTGGGCTGGTGACTTCCACGGTGGCCGACACCGGACCCTGGGAAGTGACCTGCTCTGTGCTGTGAGCCCGGCCAGCCTCATCATCCTCACCAGAGGGGCTGTACAGTTCCTGGGTGGCCCAGCGCTTGAAGCGAAAGCCAGGAGCTGGGGCCTCTGCTCCAGCCTCCCTGTCTGGGCTTCCAGGTGTTGGGCTGTGTGGCTTGGTCAAACTGTCTCGTACCACCGATTCCACGGCTTTCTCTATTTCACCGGCTTCATCTTTGCTCAGCTCCTCCAGGTCTAACTGATCGGCACCCACAGTTCGCGAGAGGTTGACTTCAGCGACTAAGGTCACGGACTCACCGCCAGAGGTCTGGACTTTCTTTACATCAACTGAAACATTCCCTGGCCCACCTTGACCCTCCCTGGTGAGGGCAGACAGCTCTTCCTTCATGCGCTCCGGAAGGCTTTCTTCTAGCTGCCCGATAACCTCCACCAGCTGGTGTCTGGGCTCCTTGAAGGCTCCCTTAATGGATGTGTGAAAATCATGTGGTATTTTAATTTCCTTTTCAATGACTGTGGGTTCAGCATGAAATTCACCACTTCTAGCTTGTTCTTTCCAGTGAGTAGAACCCACATCCCCCTCCAGAGAAGATTCTGGAACATCCAGTGGCTTTACAACCTTCTCTCCCAATGCATCATCACTCTTTATTCTTCTCCGAGTCCCTGGCACAATTTCATCTTGCCAAGAGTACCTGATGGTGGATTCTTCTTCAATGTGGATCTGCCCATACACTGAGCCTTCTTCTCTGTCATGCCCCCCGGTATGTTCATCTGGAGTCGACACAAAATAACTCTGCTCTCCCTCTGAGTCACCTGCCTCCATCACTTCCTCAACATGAGTTACATTCTCTTGAGGCTGCTTGGTCTTTTTATGTTGATTACCTGAGACTGTGATATCTGTCTCTACATAACCTTCCTCCTCCTCAACAAGCCCCTTCAAGCCCGGAGACACATCATCGACCTCCTCCACTTCGAATGGGGTAGAAAACTCATCTGCCCTCTCGCTGCCTACATAGCTCACAGGCTCTTCAATGATCTCCACGTTGACAACTTTTGCTCTCCCCTCTCTTCCTTTCAGACCAAGATTGATGATATCTCCTATCATCCGCTCGGCTGATTTTCCTTTCAGCTCCACCTTATCCTTAACATCCTTGCTTAAAAGGTAGTCCAGGCCAGCTTCATTTGAAACATCAATCTCTTCAGTCAGTTTCGACTCCACGACTATCTCAGTCTTTGTCTTCCTGTCAGCAGGAAGTTCTTTCCTGTCCACATAAGTGACTTTTGTGTCTGGAAAAGCATTAGCAGATGCTTCTGTATCAGGAGACTGGGTAAACTGCTTCAGAATACTGGACACGATGTTCTCTGCAATGGTTTCAGTTGTGGAATCGCCTTTCAGAGAGCCTGTGGTGTCGCTAGTGCCCAAGGTGAACCTTGCCTCTCTCGTTTCAACCCCTCTACCCGGACCATCACCAGCATCCTTCTTCAGGGGTGTCTGGAAACCTTTTGGAGCCACCTCTGGGGTGCTGTCCTGGGATACTTCTAGACTGACTGGTATCTCTCTTTCTCTCACACTTTTCTCCTTCAATGACTCCTTCTCTTTCGCCTTTTCCCTCATTTGCTGGCTTTCTCTCTTTCTTGCTTCTTTATCTAACTTTGTCAGTTCTTCCCACCTTAAGTTTCTCTCCTCTGAAGCCTTCTCTTTAGAATCAAACATTTTCTCTTCTCGCTTTGTTTGGATGGTTCCTGGTCTGTTTCTCTCTTGCTCCCTCATGGCTTTAGCTTCCGTTTTCTTTTCCAAAATGACGGTCCTCTCATCGGACCAAGTGCTTTCAGAAGCACCTGCCGCCACATTGGCCTGACGTTCTCGGTATGACTCTTGGGCAACAGTGGACTCTTTGGCTAAATTAGTGGGGACGTCCTTTGTACCTTCAGTTCTTGGTCTATTGGGGAATGTTTTCACTTGAGCTTCCGTATTTCTTAAAAGACCATGAGCTGATGATACAGTTCTATAGTTGGGTTGACTTTTGGCAGTTTTTTCATAAGAGCTTTCCCGCTGGGTAGTGGTAAACGAGGAATATCCTGAGCCCAGGAAGTCTCTTCTGGCAGTGCTTCCAATGGCTGGCTGAGATCCGGAGTAAGCCGACAGGTTAGAATGCAGCCCCGGGCTGTGACTGAAGCTCACTGAAGGCACTTTCTGCCTTGGAAACAGATTTCTTTCATTTTCCCTCTGTAACACCGAGCTGGTATACTGATAGGATGTGTTTCTGAATTCTGTAGAAATTGAACAAAGAGTTCATTAAAATGATAGTCATCATTACCTTTTTTCATCTGAAAACCATCACCACAGGTCAAATCTCATCTCATCATAATAAATACATACTATTACCACAGGGAGGTTGGTATAAATATTTTCAATCCCCAAATTATTTCTTTTGTAGTTTCAAAAATCCTGTTACAACAAAATATAGCACTACAAATCCTTCAGCACAACACTTTTCTCCAGTTACTGATCTTAACATTCATCTATCTTAACAAATATATCAAACGTGTGATCAGAAAGCATGGCACATGGGCCAGAGAGGTTAAGGAGTGCTAGTTTTTGCCACCAAAATTTCACAATATTATGATAATTTGGAATCATTCATTTCTACTTTGTTGAGATAAGTTTATTTTACTTATTTCAGCAGAGAAGAGCTTCATGATTACAAAGCAAAGTACATAATTACTAAGCACTAAATGGCATTATCCCTCCATCATTTAATATGCTCTTATTTTTCAATGATTTCCATGTTGGGCCAACAAGTATTGAAGAATTTAAATTTAAATTAAAAAAAATTTTAAGCTTCCTGATTTCTTCTATTTTTACATTTCTATTTTTACAAACTTCTCATTTGAAAAGGTGCCAGAGCAGGAAGCCAACTAGTCACCAACACTACAATCTGTTTTCATGTCATGATCCTGGGGTTGGGAGGCAGTCCACGGGACTTCCTGCTTTGCTCTGGACCATCTGAAGAGAGCGTTACCCTTGAAGGGGTCCAAACTCCACCAGGGTACCTGCTCTTAGGAATGGCAGCTGGTGGGTAGAGTGTGGCCGGGAGCACCATCCACCCTGAGAACACTCCTTGTGCACACCCACACCCTATCCTGCTAAGCTGGGCAGAGCTTTCTTTTCCCTGGTCTCCCTAACAGCAGCGAAGGCCAGGGGCCTCTTTAGGACAGATGCCAAGATACAGGAGAGCGACCAGGTCACAACATTTTCTACAGAGATTCCTCTTTTCAAGTCAACATACTGATCCTAAACTGAGAAGTCCCAGAAATTGAACCCCCAGGAAACAGTGCAGGAACCACCTGGTTTTTAATTAGGGTTCAATGAGAAATACGGAAAATCATAGACTGGTTTTAGGCCTATCATCTTGTGGGCAAGCAGCCAGCATTATTTTATGCAATATTACAAAAGAAACATACATGCATTAATAAGCATTGATAAATTCACTATCTAGGAATGCATCTATACATTTATTCAGTGAACAGTTAATGCGCACCTGTTGTACAGGACACAGAACTATTTGGAAGCTCAAAGCCTAATAAAAGAGTTCACAACCGGTACTCTTTATTTTAATGCTTACTTCCTTTTGGCATAATATATAATTTCTAAAATAAATTTACTTTACAAATACTGTCTCTATATCCTTTAAGAAGCTGGAAAAAACAATGAATGAATGAAACAAGTTAACAGAGATACCCAGTAGCCCTCTTCCTAGGCTCCAAAATCACAGCTCAGAGTAAAAGATTAGCAAGCCTGGACCTAGACTGTTGGTCCTCCTCAAAGTTTGGTCCTGGCCTGTTTCTCTCCCCTCTCTCTAAGTTATGTATTAGACTTCCAGACTTATATCCACACGTGAAAAATTTAGGTGACTAAGTAAACCTTAAAATCTGGTAAATGAATAATTCTTACTTTATAGATGTCATATATCAACAGATGCCAGGCAGACTGACTAATGGCCACTTCCATGGACATCTCTGCTTTTTTCAACCTTACTCTCAAAATCAGAAAGCAAACTTTCTGGACATTGTCTAAGAGCAAATCCCTTCCAGTCACGGATGACTGGAACCAGAATTATTATTCTGAACCCAATGACCTGTCAGATCTGTGAAGGGCCTAATAGGGATGCTATTCCTGAAAAATAAAGATGGAAAGTGTTATTTTCTTAAAAATCGACCATCTATCCAGATTGGCTGTTAATCAAATATTCTCCTGATAGAGGTACCAAATACATGTATTCCCAATTTGCCATGATTTAGAATATGATAATACTCACAGAGACTGAAACCATGCTGAGTAAGGTATATATTGAACATGCTATATGTAATTTAATCTGCCCTTGCTTAGCCAGAAAGCTCTTTAAGATTCTATGGGGCTTTAAAAGTTTTTTTTTAAAGTTATCCTACAAGTTCTTAGGGTCTTTCTAACGAACACTAACTCGCTCATGTCAGTTCTGCAGCTCCAGGAAGCATGGGGTTTGTCCTGAAGCCTTAGGCCTGAACCAAGACATACCTAGGGCACCCGGTAAGACCTGCCGCACACATCAGCCTGCGCTGCCCATGCCGACCGAGGGTGGTGGGAACGGTGTAATTGCTCCCTGCTCTGTCCCCGGTGGGGTAGCAAGTTCCAGAGTGTTCACTGCCTGCTGCACAAAGTAATACCTCCTTATACTTGAGTCAAAACCACAAGTCTTTGGTCTGTAAAGGGCGTTCCCTCCCAAGGGTGTGATCAACAAGTCATGTTCACCTTCTCCTCACCCTTCACCCTTACCAGGTCTCCGTTAGCCCCTTCTCCTCCCTCCCCAC
The DNA here is from genome assembly GCF_020826845.1 of Diceros bicornis minor. Lineage (NCBI taxonomy): Eukaryota > Metazoa > Chordata > Mammalia > Perissodactyla > Rhinocerotidae > Diceros > Diceros bicornis. Next base: position 82,258,035 of record NC_080744.1, read on the forward strand.
ATTGGGTAAGAAGCACCCCAAAATACAGGCTAGATAAACACGTGAGTTTATCAGGCACTTTCCCATACAGTCTCATTTACATTATTATTTAAACTATGGCCCATTAAATAAAATCTATTTGGTACTTATGAGAGGGATGAACGACCCTTCTCACAAGTTATCTGAAAAATCGTATCTAATCCCAATTCTTCCAAATAAATGATGCTTTGCTATTTATCCATGGAATGAACCCATTCAGATGGAAAGCATCTTAAAGTTAAATAATCAGCTTTTCTTATATTTACCTTGTGGCATGTTTTCAATGTGCTTAGTAAAGATCAATATCTCCGGATTACTTTCTCCTTCCAGTAAGGCTCTGTAAAAATAATTTTCAAAAGAAAGTTCATTAGGACATAAAACAGCGAGAAGTTCCTCTATCAGCCGTAGCATGTAGTATTTGGTCAATGACCACATTGTCACAGTGTGATGTGTGTTAGGACTCATGTCTGAAGATGCTGCACCACAGGGATGCAAGCCCACCTCAGCAGACCTGGCCGGACAGAACATCTGTCCAGCTGAATGAACAAAATGAGGGGACTAGGGCTTCAGAAGTATTGCAGAACCAGGCCCTTCTTGAAAGCCCTTCCAAGCCCAGGGCAAGGAGGAGGAGGAGATAGATGTGGGCCCAGGAGGGGAGGTCAGGGGTCTGGGCTCTCTGGGACGTGGAGAGGGGCCCATGTGTGGCACATCACCCCAGCCTAGAGGGCCCTAGAATAATTACAACCCCCACTGGGGTCCTTCTGGAGTCATACATCGGGGGTTGACTAGGAGCACAGCAAGGACATCTGTTCGTAAATAAGGCAGCCAGACTGCACCTGTGGTTTTCAAACTGAGTTCCAGGGGGACATCCCAGAGATAAAAAAAAAAATAAAAGAGGAGAGATGGAAGGCAAGCAGGAGAAGAGGAGGAGAAAGAGCTACAGACCACACCCTCCACCATCACCATCCGCAGGGGCATTTCATCCACAGAAGAATCTTGTTATCTCCTTTAATAAAATGGCAAAAAGCACTCGACTAGGTGATTTCCCTTTGGCTACATCTAGCTCCAAAAGTCTAAAACTGTCGAGTCTTCATTAAGTTGTCATTCACGCCTATAATTCAGTCCCCGGTGCTGAGGAGAGAGTGGACACGTCAGGCTGTGGGCCTGACAGACCCCGGTGCTGGGGGTGGGTTAGCACTTGGATGTCCGTGGCTCACAGAGACCCCTAAAATGCTGGCTGCTGCAGGCACAACAGTTGTTCAGTTGCTAGAGCAACATGTGACGCCACTAACTTCAGTTCCAAGAAATACACTGTAGATGGCGAAAGGGCAACCCAGAAGCAGGGCCCACTTGGAAATGCTGATATCACCCCTGAGAGCTGGGCACGGGAACACAGGAGGGACGCCAGGGCCGAGAGGGACTCGGCGGGTCAGGCAAACCGGCGCCGAGTTCCCACTCCACTGATTCAAATGGGGTGATTCCCACAGATGCGAGAAGCCTGGGGCAAGTGGAAGAAAGCACAGGAGGCCGCCTTCTGAGGAAAAAAGCCAAGACAATGGCGAGAGGGATTCTACTCAAGGTGTGCACGGATGGGTGTGCCAGGGAAGCAGCGACTGAAGTGCCCATGTGTGCAGATGCGGGAAGACCAGGGGCCGTGTCCAGAGCCCCAGCCCTTCCACGGGAGGTGAAAGCCAGGAAACAGGACACCAACCCATTAATCCCACACCCGCATGACAAAGCGTTTTAGGTTCCGGGAACACAAATAGCTTCCATCACCAAGAAAATTCCAAGAGGAACGTTGAGGTGAAAAGGTAAAAGTCAGACTCTGAGGGTCTGCACCCCAGGGTTACAGCAGCAGAAGAGGTGGCGTCCTACCGCCAAGGGGCCAGGGTGGCGCTCGGTGAGAAGGCCAAGTTCTATTTCAGATCCTCCCTCGGCCTGTGCAGCAGGAGCCTCGGGTTGCCACAGGGCTCTCACTCGAGCTGCCCAAGCCAGGGCAGAGAGAGCCTGTGAGGAGTCCAGGTCAGCAGAGAAATCAGTGACAGGTCCCGTGGGGGGTGTGGGGGCACTCAGGATAAAGAAAATCCCCTTGGGGGAAAAGATCTCTCCTCACCCCTCAGAGGGGAATGGTTTTTTCCTTTCAGGGAAAATCCAAACCATCTCCAAACCTTTACTGAGTTCAGGACCCTGTCGTACATGGGAGGGGGCACCAGCCCCAGAGGGGCTTGTGTGGTCGGGTGCAGGTCACAAACACCTCCCGTACCCAGGGCCTTTACTAGCCCTGGCTAAGACTGAGCACCAGGCACGGCTCTCACCCTCCGGTCTGGGACCTCACAAAGGCCTCCTAGCAACCCCATGTGCAGGGCACCCCGATGACAAGCACCCTGGCTCTGTAGGTGAGGCGACTGCAGCACAGGGAGAGTGTCTTGGCCAAAGGCACACAGTTCACCAGTAGAGAGGGAGCTGGAACCCAGGCAGCCTGAGCCTCGACCCCTCCCTTGCAAGCTGCTTAGACGTCCCTGTGAGGCCAGAGACGTCGGTATCTCACACACATTTTAGAAAGAACAAATCCTTCAGAAGGACCCTCCAGACCAGAGGAATGAAAGCATATTCAACACCTTTAGTGATTTCCATCAAAACGCCCCTACAGGGTCTCCCATAAGGTATGAAGCTGCCCCTGGGGAAGGACTCAGTTCCACTTCCGCGTCCCCCTCTCGGTGGCTGGCTCCTAGAAGGCAGGGGATGTGTCACCTTCTCCACCTGAGCACCCAGCACAGGGCCTTATAGGCACAGTTGAGACACTGGTCATTTAATTCATGCCTTAATTAACTGTACATACAACCCCCATGACACACACGGTATTCTGCCCTCCACCAGCACAGCTCACAAACTAACAGAGCAAAGGCATAAACGAGACCACTGACCACTGTAAGATTTCCTCAAAAGCTCTTAAAAGAACATTTTCAAGGAATAGACTCCTACAACTTTAAGAAATGGGTAGAGCGTTCTCAGGTTATTTTGAGAGCGCTGGAGGGAAACTGCCTCCCAGCCATGGTGACATGGTGACAGTGAGAAATGCCAACCCCCTGAATCACGGGCTATTAGTGAACATTTCACACAGTGCCACAGGTTGGCAGTCTCTTAAGCAGGAAAAGAAGCAAACATGTGAGGGAAAACCGAGTCCCTGGCCTCATTAGAGTCCGAGACAAATCTATAGCGCAGAGTGAGCTCTAAAGCGGCCTCTGGCCAGGCTCCAGGTCCTAAGAAACTACCCCTTGTCCTAACTGGGCCCCGGCAGGGCTCTCCGTCTGGGACAGATTATCCTAATGGAATTGCAGGGATATCCGCTGTTATTCGGCACTGTGGGCACCAGGTTGCTTCACTGTATACCCACAATAGATGAGGACAAGGGTGATGGAGGAAGGACAGTCAGAGGATGTTTCCAGAAGCCACACCAGTAGGGGAGCCTGCCACTCTGGTCCATGGATGGTTCACAGCAGGTGGGGAGCCTTGGGAGATGAATGGGGAACTGCCTCCCTGGCCTCCAAGCTCCAGAGAGGGTGAGGGGACTGCCTGTCACCCCAGACACTGGACTGGGAAGACAATGGATGGGGGGCGGAGATGAGAGAGAGGGGCAGAATTCCATTCACAGGACCTGCATCACCATCTGTATCAGAACAGTCTGCCCCAAACCACGGGCATCATGTGAAAGATAACAGTGAGGCGAGGGTACCATACCATTTTCGATCATTTCCTCTGTGCCCAATATTAAATCACATCCTGAAAGCCTATTCATCAACTCTAGGGACTGAAAAAAAAATCAGATGAATGACAGAGAGACCAAGATTACTAATAAAACAGAGAGGGAGCACAGGGAGTGGTTAATGGAGCAACCTCTGGAGTCTGTTGCCTGGATTCAAATCCTGGGCCTTGCTGCTTCCCAGTTCTGCGAACTTGGCCAAGTCGCTTGAACCTCTGTGACTCAGTTTCCCCATTTCTGAAATGGGGAGCACTCACAGGTTTGGGGTGGTAATTAAGTAACTGGAAAGTTCTTAGAAGAACGGCTGTCACAGAATAAGTGCTCAATAAATGCTAGCTATCATGATCACCATCATCATCACCATCTTCTACTGACCTCAGAAGAAAACTGATCGTCAGTTACCCAAAGTAGTTCAAGAGGGGAACAGATTCTGGATAACCTAAAATCATAGTGACCTGAGGATTAATTAGTTTATGCATGATGTGGGAAAGGCTAGCAACCAAATGTACCAGTTGATCTCATTTACGTATGCTTAAAACTACCAGATTTTCTTAACTTCAAATATTTCATGTAATAACCAGATAAGTCTGTGTTAACATGGTTTTATAAGTTTTCAAGAAAGTAGAATTTAATGTAAAAAACAAAACGTACGTCTTCAAGCCTTGAAAAATCCTAAGGAAATGGTTTCCTTTGGACAGACACGTGAAAAGGTCTAAAATATAATGGAGCAACCAGAAATATCATTAAAGTGATGAAATGACAAACGTCGGTAATCTCTATTGCTTCATTAGCAGTGTAAACCTAGAGACCGAATCATGGGTTCCTCAGTTAAAACACGCTGTTTCTGCCCGCTGCAATCAGACAGAGGAAAGAGAAAGCTTTTCACATCCTCCCTCTACATGCAGAGATCTGCAAAGAACATTTTTTGATGTTGTCTCCAACCTATAAACTTTTAGAAGGACTTTTGCCTTAAAGAGCCCAGACAGTAAATCTTGGCATTACATTTTCATATCTGGCCAGGCAAGACTCCCTTTGGTATTTTTCTTTGGAAAAATCATTTTGGCCCTGCTTTCCATTTTTTTCCGGTGAAATTTAAAGCAATTGTTATATCCTTCACCCCCAAAACATAAAAAACAAAGCCTCTTTTTAAATTTTGATGGAGATTGCATCATCTGTCTCCCAGATCACAAATCCAGGACAGGCCTCTTCTTACACACACAGTTTCCACATCCTTAAGTTTTGTGGGTTTTGGAGTCAGTTTATTCCTGGGTATTTTTGCACTTTTTGTTTCAATTTTGAATATCTTTTTTTTCCATTATATTTTCTAAGCTTATTCCCGATGCTTGGGTTCTGTTCTCTCTTTTTTTTTTTTTTTTGGTGGGGAGGCTATTTATTTTCTAACTGTGCTTCTACAAGCTCTCAATCTATGTCGTTTGGACCAGATCTTCCCGTCAGCAGTGGGAGGGGTCCAGGACATTGCAGGTCCTGGAGGGTCCCACAGTTTTCACCATCTTCAGATTATCGACTACTTAAGAAGCACCTGCTTTATGGAGCGGCCTCGGTGTTGGGCGGTCTAGTCTGCAAGAGTATGTGATGGGCAGCCCATTTCTCCCACGTTCCTACCCAGAAAGCTCCCCCCACCCCCAGGCCCCTCCTCACTGCCCACACCAGCCAGGCTCTAAAAACTCTTGGTCAGCCCTCTGCTGAGGCTCCCTCAGCCACTGATGTCAGGTCCTCACCACCTGAATCTCCGACTATAGGAACCTGCTGAGGCCTCCCCACACCTACTCACAGACACACACACCCCTTCCACCCCAGCACCCCAGCCCTCCAGCACTCCACCTGCCAGTGGCCGCCTCCGCTCCCCATGGCGCTGGCCCTGGGACCGTCCCTCCGCCTGCCACAGATAGTCCCACCTCAGTCGGCTGGCATTCAAGGCCCCTTCCTCCACTTATTTTCTTTTCCTGACTCACCCACCTGGAGCTCCTTCCTGCCTCCTTTCTGCCAGTCCAGTTCCTCTCTCTCACCTTCCCCAACCCACCCCCTCAAGGCCCAACTCAAAGCCCACATCCCTTGGAAATCTCTCCCCCTCACCTCGGCCTGAAGCTCTCTGCCCCTTCTCTGAATGGGCTTTATCTGACCCTGTTAGGTGGCAGTAAACCATCTACAGTATTCTCTTGGAACATGCGTTATATGACTTTAACATCTTGTTTGACTTCTTACCTAAGTATCCTGTGTCCCTCCTCCCATGCCACCCCCTACTTCCCACCTCCCCCTCTCCTACATGTCTGTTCAAATCTCCACCACCCTTTAAGATCCAGAGTGATCTCACCTCCCTCTTGAAGCCTTCCCTGATTCTCACAACTCCCTTCCCATCTCTGGAAACCTTGTACTCGTGTGTCGTCTGCGGCATTTTGTGGTGGAGGAGGCAGGTCCACGCCACCTTATCCACAGCATATGATTCTCAACACCAAGGCCACCCTGCCCATACCTTTGTGGGACCCTCTGAGCCGGCACTGCACCCTACATGCTGAGTGTCTCTGAAGCAGCCTGAAGGCACAGATCCCAGTTCATAAAACATGGCCTCACAGGTGTGGCCCACCCATTACACATGGCCCTCCATGATAGGTCCCCAAAATCGAGCTGCCCAGGACACCCAAATGTTTGGCATTGCCACAGACACCATGCTAGCTCAGTCCTCAGGTCCTCACCCAGGCTGCCTCCTCTGCCTGGAAAGCCCTTCCCACAGGATCTCTTCCTGGCTTCCCTTTTCACAAGACCCAAGCACTGCCTCTTCCAGGAAGCCTGCCCTGCATGCCTTGTCAGCCCCATAGCACCCAACACATCACTAAGCCTGTCCATCCTTTGTTTCGTCCTCCAGACTGCTGTGAAAGAGAGGCCTGGTGTTTTCCTGATGCCCCCGGGCCACTTTACAAACAGTGGCATATACACAAATCATCCGGGATCTTGTTGCAAGGCTGACTTTGATCAGCAGCTCTGGGGTGAGCCCAAGATGTTGCATTTCCAACAAGCTTGCAACGCCTCATGATGCCGATGCTGTCAGTCCACGAGGCCCTGCAAGCAGTGAGGCCCTGGACCAGTGCTTCTCGACCCTGGCTGTACCTCACATGCCTGACCCCACCGCGCAGCCAATCTAATCGGGATCTCTAGGGGTGGGCCCAGGGGTCGATGCTGTTTCAGGTTCTCCAGGTGATCCCCAAGTACGGATGAGGCTGAGAACCACACCCTGTCCTGTTTCTGAGCATCTCCCCCCTAACCACTCAGCTCCTAGTAGAATAAACACTAGCGTTCCAGGAAAAACCCGTGATTACGTACCAGGCGGATGAGCATCTCCAGCCCCACATGACTTCCCTCATGACTGGCAGATGAGAGCAAGCACGGCCGTGCAGCCTGCTTCCTCCTACACTCTCCCTCTTCTCCCAGCATCCACGGCCCCAGCCCAGCCCCACGGCCACTGCCAAAAGTCACCTGCGACGCGGTAGGAAAGGGCTCATTCTCACGTTCACCTGCCAGGTGAGGCACCAGTGTCCTCCATGGCCACCAACTGGCCAACGAGGTGTGATAAAAACCTCATGCCTTAGACTCTGAGGTTTGCTTTGTTTGTTTTCATTTTATTATTTTATTAAATTATATGTTTACTTATAAACTATGAGTCTATATTTATAAATCATAAGTTATACTAGTTTGCTATTATTTTAATGTTTCCTCTTCACTGTGAAGGTTACCAGGAAGGGCCAAATATCTGGGTTCAGAGGGTTCGTGACACCTGAGAGCTGTCCTGGAATGTGCTTCCAGCTTAAAGAGCCACAGCCCCTCCTCTGATGTTTCGTCAGGATGATGACTGTCGACTAAGCCGTGCTGGGGGAAAGGCCACTGCAGGGAAAACCCGTGGCAAGTCACACGATCTCAGTCATGGAGGGCAATGCCAGCTGCGGTGTCTGCCCCCCCAGCTCCCTGCACAGCTGGACAGGGCTGGTGAGGAGCACCCTCCACAGGTCCCTGGGCTGTGGTCCCCGGGGGGGTTGACTGTCCCTGCCCCCCTCGGTAAGGCAGGGTATGGGAGGAAACTCAACATCCTCAAAGATGGTGGGTCCAGGCTTGTAAAGATCACATGCGCACTTGTGAAAGGGTGAGAGGGCAAAGGCCACTAACACAAATAGGAATTTCATACCTGCCCTCAGAACCTGGGCAGCAACACAAAACACAGAAAGAGTCACAGAGGAGATGACAAGGGCTTGTCTTCAGGACACTCATCAATGATAAAAAAAAGCTAGGCTTTTGGCTTATACAAAGAAATGGGTTATATTCAACGGCCGTATGTCTTTCAGATCTGTGGGCATCTCACAGACTAAATCCTGAGCACTGGGAGGTGGGAGCCTGCAGCAATGCTAATCCCTGACGCTGGTATCTGCAGCTGGGTGGGGCCGGGCTCCTCATTTTCCCCATGCAAACTTGGACTTCAGAAAGACGCACAGTGAAATCAATCACTCGCCTCCCTAAAAGCACTGATGCCTCCTAAATTCCTAGGAGAGGGCCAAGTCGATCCCTATCGGGTCAGAGAAATGCCAGCCACAGACAGAAGCAGTAGCTCTGTCCCTGCTGACAGTCAGACTGCTGACAGGAGTGGAAAAGGCTCCCGATCAATGCCCTGGAGAAAAGTTAAGCTGCAGGGCTGTGGACACTTACTAAAGGTAAGGCCCTGGCCTCTCAGGCAAGATGCCCGCCTGTGCCCTCTGACTTCACAACCAAAAACTGGGGCAGGATGAAATGAGGAAGGAAAGAGCTCAAAATCCCAGAGAGACAAAGCACAGAATCAGTCTCCCAATTCCAACCCAGAGACCTGTTACAAAAAGGACACAGGAAGATCCAACTGCCTCTGCAGGGAAAAGACTCACCTGGCATCAGGTGTCACCTAACACAGGCACAGATGCGGGCTTTCTGGGCCGACCCAGCATCCGCTCTAGAACGGTGCCGGCTTTGGGGTTCCTCTCACCCCAGTCTCAGTCTGTGTGACTCATGGGAAGCTGACCCCCACCTCAAGCTCTAGAGCACTGTGCCACCGGGCCAGGGATGGGCACAGAACCCAACAGAGCCAGACAGCTGGGCCCAGGAGTCCTGCTGAGCTGGTTGGGACAGAGCCCCCTCCTCCAACCAGGGATGTGAAGCTGCAGCGACAAGAGCACAGAGCTGCCTGGGGCCCATCCCGCCACCACGCAGGCAGAGCCAGGAAGGAAGAGACCGGAGAGGGTGGCAGGGACAGAGCGCCACCAACCTCATCCAGCCGTCCGGACCTACTGTGCCTGAAACTAAGGACTGTTTCAGTTATATGAGTAATAAATGCCATTTTTGACTTGAGCCAGTCTGAGGAGGGTCTCTGTCACTTGTGAGTGAAAAAATCCTGATTGATGTATCCTTCCCCCAAATAAAGCCTGACTGTTTTGAAGTTTTCCTTATTAGTAAAGTTTAGATCATCTTCCTCAGCATTTATTAGAATACTTTATTAATTTAATTTTGTGATTGTTCACCCATGAGATTTCCAAGGAGCCTTGGGAAGGACAGGCCTCCTCTCCCCTTCCTATAAGCCCTGATGACCGTCCCCTCTGCAGGACTCAGCCACAGCATGGCTCTCAGGACAACCCCTCAATTCTCCTCCAACGGCTGCTGCAGCCCTGGGCAGGCCTCACCCCTTAGCGGCCGCCATGGGCCCAGGCCGGGGGCTGCCCCATGGCCTGCTTCCTCTTCATGGATGGTAACAAGGGCGGTGATGAGAGGCTGGCTGAGGCAAGTCTTCCAGATCATAAAGACAGTGAGACCGGCCAAGGCTGCAGTACGCACCACCAGCAACACCAGTCAGACACTTTCTTTTAATGGACATCAAAGCAACCCAGGCCACTTCGATATTCTCAGAGCAAAATCATGATCGGAAGACTGCACAGGTGGCCTACAGAGAGTGCTGACCTAGGCCTGGCTCTGCCCCTAACCAGGGGAGTAGACCTTGGTCCCCTTCTTATCCTCTCAGGTTTAACTCCCACCATCAGTTAATGATGATGCCGTTGGAAGACGGCATCGAGGACTATTCCTTCTACTCATTTGCTAAGGCAGTTTCCAAAGTCTGTTCACATCCATGATCAATTTATGCTCACAACAACCCTGGGAATGAACGGGGCATCACGCCTACTCCACATGGTTTGGTGGGTAAGGCACAGGTCCCTCACCGCCCTGACCTCTGGCTTCCAGGACCCCCTCCTTCAACTGTAAAAGGGGTGAGTGGTATCCACCCAACAGAGAGGATGACTGTGGGCAGTGATCAGCTGCAAAGGACTTAGCACAGTGTCTGGCAGGCATTAAAGGCTCAATAATATTGGCTACTGTTCTCATTCTCACAAGTGAGGAACCTCGGTCCCTCAAATTCCTTCTATTGTCAGTGTCTGAGACCTGGGCCCCGCTGTACCAGTCCTCACTGAGCAGGAAAGCTGCAGGAAATAAGGGGCACCACCTCAACCCAACGCCGCTTGCCCCTCAGGGGCAGGAAGGGGAGCGCCAAGGGGACGCGCCGCTCTGCGGGCCCACAGGCCACTCCAGGGACACTGGACTGCGTTCTCTGCCCTGCCCAGGAGCCAGCCCCTCCGAGGTCTTTGTGACTTTTTCATTTCTGTTGGTCACCCCGCATCCAAGTCAACATCTTGACAAACACAGCCAGTTGCTTAGCATACCATGCTAATCTTTTGGCAGAGAGGCAGTTCTTCAAGGCCAAACCCGGGGGGAGTAGAGTCAGAGCCCTGGGATTTGAAGCAACAGTGCACAGGCAGATGGACTGGGACTTTCTGGGTTCGAATCCTGCCCTCCACTTTCTAGCTCTGCAGCTTCTCTGAGCAAAGTCTGTTCATCTGTAAACACAGTACTGAATTCCTGGGATCCAAGGAGCTGACATGTGTAAAGCTCTTCAACTTTACAGTTGAAGGACATGCAAACACCAGGCAAGGGCGCAAAGCTCGGCTATCCCCATCACCGGGGGACACCTGCTCCACAATCTGAGTGAGGCCCCGCTCTTCCTCCTCCCTTTGGCCCTGGACTCCTCCCCTGGCCACGCCAAGGTTTGATCTCTGTTTGTCACAAAGCCACAGGGACTCTGCAGGGGCCGAGGTGACTGCACACTGCCGGTTTCATCAAGGCAGACTCAGCACGGCGTCCTTACCGGTAGGTTGCCACCTCCAGGCTGAGGTTGGTCTTCACCTGCACGAGCTCCTGATAGTCCCGCAGCCGGTCGGCCATGGCCAAGGTGAGGGCCGCCTTCTCATCCTCCAGGCAGGCAATGCCTCTCTAAAGAGAACAGAGGGCTTTTAGATCAGAGGACTGGAACTTTGCTGGGTCGAACTTAAGGTACCAACAGTTCAGAACACAAAAAGAGATGAAAGACCTCCAGGCTTATTAAAGATGCCGTCATTACAAGGTTGGTTTTAAATACTGTATTTCTTCTACATGGAAGATTTTTTTTATTGCATATGCAAGATTTTGATGGGACACTGGCTTCTCTGTTCATACTCTCTAGTAATAATGAAGGCTCGGGAGTTCATTAAGGCATCTGTGCAGTTCACACATCAGTCTGCTGAGGAAAGTCAAAACATCAAACTCAGCAACTAAGACGCTACTGAAAATAAGCCAAAACTAGAACACAGGGCTTTTACAATATTTAAAACAGAAGTCACACAAATTAGAAATAGAATTTCCCCTAAACTCATCATTTCCCCAATAATAAGCAAGTAAGTTGATACATTGTTCTTTGTTTCACCTAGAAAAGTTACTTTAAAATCATCTGGGGAGAAAAGCTACATTAATGAGACAGGAATATATTCTGGGCATAAATGTCAAAATTCAGACCCAGATATAAATATTCTTTTTTGACTGTCCATGTAGGACATGGTTAATAAGCGCTCCCTCAGCATGTGTTCACACCGCCCCCACGCCTGGTTAATTACATCTGTCCCTCCGTCTCCCTGGCTGGGAGACACTGAAGGGCATGGCCGGCTGCCTTATGCATCTCCCGCCTCTAGAAAAACACCCTCCGCATACAAGTCACACAGCACGCACTTAATTGGTGAATTGTATTTAAAATAAATGATCAAGGTAATATTACCCTCCTCAAAATGTACCATTTTAAATTGTCATTTTACCATTAAATTTGACATTTTAAATTGTCAATATCTTTTAATTAATAAATACAATGGCTTCTTTGTACTATTTTACAGTTTTGTGTTTTTTCCTTAGTTGTTAACCAGTTACTCTGGGGAATAATCAACTGAGCAAATATTTAAACACTGAAAAAAGTCCATATACTTTAACTTCTGGTTTGTTATGGAAAACAGCATTATTTCTGAACACTATACTAACTAAACAGGCTACACTTTTTAGATATTTAATCTTTGTGGAATTCAAAAATTGTAAGACAATCAGGAGAGGGAATTTCTTTTCATTCCTAGTATAACCCCTCCACCAAAGGCACCTGGCAATATGCTGAAGGTACACAAGACACAGGTAACGTCTGCGAAACCAAGGAATGAACTTAACTAAGATCTCACACTGGACTTGCCATTTAAAAAATGTGTGATCAGCATGTAAACAATTCTGCTTCCCATAATAGTTCTATTGCTAAGCTAATAATTGCTGTTAGGTTCTCTTTGTGTATATAAAATGTGCTAAAAACAAAAACTGAAACCATTTAGCTTTTAAAGCAAAGGAGTAAATTTAAGAACTGCTAGCTAGTATCCCAGGGTGGATATATGTTCACAGCCCCCAAAGCTGGCATTGTAAATAGATAAAGACGTTTACCAAAGCAGACCATTGGCCAGTCTTGATTTAAGTGACAGTTACTAGACTTTAGTCATGATATTCATACATTCTATAGTTAAGTTTCAGTGTTAAAATCCTACATTTCTGTTTTAGAGGGAATATAAACTCAGGTACAAGATTATAGTATAAAATGTGCTGTAAACATAAATATATTATTCCCATCTACTGCAGAAAATTCAGCCTAAATATTAAAGCTTGAGAATTTGTAGTAATTTATTCTTCATAAAGAAGTTCAACTATGGTTAAATTGCTTAGAAAAAAATACCAGATGCACTCAATTCTCCAGCCACAAACCTCCTAAGCAGGTCAGGATTTCCCTGCCACGCCCAAGAGGTAGGCACGAAGATGTTCCCTCCTCCCAGACGGCACAGAAAAGTTCTGCACCCCACAAAACAGGAGGAGGAAAATCAAACTGTGTTTAAGGTAAAATAAGCATAGTTCCAACAACATTTCCATGTGAGTCAACTCTTCCTAAACTGTCAAAGGAAAATGAGCTGACTTTTGGAAGCAGGAACGTAAGACTTATTGGCTCCCGACCATCTCCACAGAAAGTGTAACCGACCCTGCTGGCTGAATAAAGCTTCAGACTTGGGCTCCACTTGGCCAGAAGTTTTCAAAGGGGCCAGGCCGGAGGCCCAGGAGCATGAGGCACTGAACACTAATTCTAACCCAGCAGAAGCATTTCGCCTAATGTTATCAAAGCTGGGAGAGAGGTCACCTTTTTTCGTTGCTATTTAGAGAACTTTTGGGCAGCATCACAACTGATGATGAAACGTGGGTCTACGCCAGGAAAAGCACACTGGTGTTAGTGTCCGAAGAATTCTCTTTCTCTTAATCAGACTTAAGCCGCTGCTTGCTGAGCAAGTCACACTGACATAATAGGAAGAGCCTGCAAATGTCATGGTCACGTCCCTCGCAATCTTGAATGCTAAAGCTTGAGGGAATTTAAATACTGTGATAACCTCATTTAGATACAAAAACTAAATGTATTAATAATAAGCATCGCCTGGATGCTAATTCAGTATTTATCGTTCTAGTCCAGACAACACTGTGAACTCCACACTCATCTTACAATTCCAGGTGGGCAGTTAGAGGCATCTCAAACTGAACTCTGATCTCCCACCCAAACCTGCCCACCTGGACCAACCCCCTCAGCAAAGAGCACGCTCTCCTTCCTTCCAGTTGCTCAGGCCACAAGGCCTGGAGTCAGCGTTGATTTCTGCCTCTCTCCCACCACATCCAATCCATCCGCAAGGGCCATGGGCTTAAACTCAGAGCAGATCCCCTTCTCAGCCCCCTCCGTGCCGCCCCTGGCTCAGCCTCCAGCACCTCCTGCCTTGATTACTGCAATAGTCTCCTAAAGAGGTCTCCCCGCTCCCACTCCTGCTCCACACAGTCTATTTTCAACACAGCAGCCAGAGCAACTCCATCAAGACTGAGTCAGGTCACCTCCTGCCTCTGCTCAGAGCTTCCAGGGGCTTTCCATGGCACTCACGGCAAAACTCAGGTCCCGTAGCGGCCACTATCCCCCTCACTCACTCCACCCCACCCCACCCACCTCTTGGACACCGTGCACTGTTTCCACCTCAAGACCTTTAGGATCAAGGGACTCTCTCTGTTTTGTTCTGTTCACTGCTGTATCCCCAGCACTTAAGAACCAAGCTTGGCACACTATGTGCTCAACAGCGGTTAGCTGAAGGAATGAATTGAATGTGTGTACCCTGTAAGCTATTTTCCTTAACCCCGTTTCACAAATGGGGAAACTGAGACACAAACAGTGGCAGAGCCAGAATTCAGGCCCAGGTAGGGCAGCTACAGAGCCCTGACCCTTAATCACACAGCTAATTCAGTCCCCATTCCAATCAAAAGCAAGTTCTCATTCAATCATGTTCTGAGGACTTGGAAGTCTTTCACCAACAGTAAGCATTGAAGGCTAAGAGCTCATTTTCACAAGCAAAAATCCCAATGTTTATAGGGTAAGGCTGGCGCAAACCACAAACATCTTAGGTTTTTGTACAAAGCCCCTTCCTGCAAACCGGGAGACAGGGTGTGTTACTCAGGCTTCACTCCATCTAAACCACATATAAAACCCTGGAATGTGCATGTCAGTTCAGCACATTGTTCTCTGGCAAATCTGAGGTGAGGGGCCTAACAGAGAGAAGGCATGGGGGCCACGTGGGAAGGACCACTTTTCCCAGAAAGAGAGTCCTAGCGAGCATCTCTCCCCCTCAAGCTGCAGAGGGGCCCAGAGCCAGGGAGACACTGGGCACTGTGTGGGGGCTCCTGGCTCCCGGCGGGGGGGGGCCCCACTAAACTACATGGAACACAGAAAAAAGTAAATGAAAGAGACTTAACACTGAAACCATTCTGACGACAGCCAGCTGGAAGGGTCTGATAGCGTTCTAGGCTTTTAGATTAACAGAGCACTGCTGGGCTGGCCCTTAGGAAGAACAATTATCATTATTCTACGAATGCAAAGAGAATACTGGTTAAAGGTTTATCTTTGATGGAACAGACAGAAGAGAGGAATGGGGCCCAGGGGTTAGATGCTCAAGCACTGGAGCCTGAATCAAACCCTGGCTTAGTCACTTACTGACTAGGTGACCTAAGTGCCTCAGTTTCATCTGTAAAACGGGGCTAACATCAGTACCCACCTCATAAGACTGGTGTGAAGACGGAGAGTGAATATGTGTACCTGTGGTATCCAACACACAGAAAGCACTTGATGAAGGCTAACTCTTAGTAATGAAACATTTATTATGCACATTAGTTAAATCAGGTTTCATATTTTCAGTCTCCCCAGAGTGAGTTTCTATAGAATTTGAAAAAATCAGGGGGTTGTGGTTAAATCATTGATACTTTTAAACAAAATTCCTACCATTTTTACACTAAGAAAAAAATACTAATGCTTGGTGTTGAATCTTTTGGAATGCAAGTTGAAATACAGTTGCTTTAAGCTAACTGGAGAAAGATTCAGGATATGGATAAGGAAACAACCAGTACAATGCAACCTCGACAAATGGGAACTGAAAAAAATCCAAGTCCTTATTGCCCTTTTTCCTTGCCCATTACTTTTTGGGGAAAGAAGCAAATTCCAAGGAGACAGGTTATCAGTGGACAGGAAGTTGAGGGTGGGATCCTAGTTCCAGGTCAGGTGTGACCCCAGGGAAGGCACTTCCTGGGTGGGCCCCAGGTCCGTGAATCAAAGAAGCGCTGGACAGTGATTCTAACTGCACTCCTCGAGCCCCGCCGCCCCCCCCCCCAATCAGAGGAACTCCTCTCTCATCTCTTTCACATCTGGGGTTGCACGTAAGATTTAATTAGCAGGAGAAGGGTTCTGCTGCTAAAAAAGCACACTGCAACCTGAGCTTCAAGGTCTGAAAGGAGCCAAGTGAGCTATGAGTGCATGTGACTGGTGAGGATTTAGCCTACACAACGCGCCTCCAAGAAGCATTTTCCGAACCGATTTACACAACATGGGCCCTTGAGGTGGTGGTAGGGGTTCCCTACAAAGGGGGTTAGGGGGTAGTCCATTTGGCAGGCACTCCTTTTTGATTAAAAGCCCTGTGAAAGCCTACATGAAAGACACTTTTTAACTTGCACTCAACACAAGCATGGGGCCCCGTGGAACCAGCGTCCCTGGCCGCCGTCACTGGCAAGGGAAGTGCTCTCGAGTTGTAAGCTCTAGAAATCAGCACACGCTTCAGCCAGTCCCTGTCCTTGCTCCACCAACAACCCTAGAGGGTTGTCGAAACCCTTGAAAATTATGAGGTGGAGGCCAAACAAAACCCACAATCCAAAAGATTAAATTCCAAACAATTTAGGACTGTATTGCTTTACATGATTTCCCATCTAGCCTCCAGCTCCTTGAATACTGAAACCCCAGTGCAGCGCTGGGGACCCAGGGGGAAGTCAATGGATACTTGACCATTTGCGGACGGCTGCCACATCCCCACAGTTCTCTATGCCACACCACCATGTTCTCCTTCTAATTTTTTCCAAAAAAGCACAAAATCACTCTTAAAATCACAAATCTTTAACTCACAGCTTCAAACTGTTCCCTTAAAATATTTCTGAATTCATGTGGATGTTATTTTAAACTGTTGTCCTGAGAACTACTGATAGTATGATTTGGGAATATTTCCAATTCTGGCAGAGAGTGGGCAGGACCAGGGCCAACGTTAGGACTGGACTGGGTGTACACTCAATAAATCAGCCACAGGTGTCACCCTGTCAGTGTCAGAGGTCTGAGCTCTGCTTCTCCAAAATAGCAACTGTTTATATTACTCTGCGCTTGTAATAACATCCTGCCACAGAGACCCGTGTTTCCACCACTTTTACACTACCCAGAGATCTTACGTCAGTCAGCTCGGACTGTGAGAAAAACATCCCTAATTAAGCTCTTTTCTGCATTAAGGTTGCTGCTCCTCCCAAGAACAAACAAGGCAGCGGCCCAGGGAGCCGCAACCAGCGGCCTCCAGCTGGGAACTCATCCTGGCAAAATAAAAACCATTTTGGAAAACAATTTAAGTTTTTCCCAGGGGAGGCCTAGAGCCAACCAGGCTGCCATTTTGAATGGCTCCAGGTAAGGCCTTGACACTGCCTAGAAACCTTCCAACACTAGGACTTACTGAGAAGGAATGAGCTGGCACCTCTGAAAGCCACTTCTGGAAGTCAGAAGGACTTCTCGATTGACTTTTATGTGAACTAGGTCTACGAAGCGCAGGCAACTGAGAGACCCTAGAACTGCCAGGGTGGTTTGTCAGGATGCGCCCAGTCACGTCAAAGTCTAAAGAAGGTGACAACCTAACGAGATGCCGGGGATGGGGCTAGCCACCGGGACCTGCCACAGGGCACTCGCCTGCTCTTCTTCCAGGGCGACCCCTCAGCGCCCGGGTCCCCAGGGCGTTCGGGTACCCTCTGAGCCCGCCCCACCCGTCGGCGACGCCGCGCCCCAGGTGAACGCGCTGCGGGTCCAGAGAGCCCCGTCGCCCTCGCCCCCTTCCCAGGCCCCCACTCCCCGCGCGCAGGGCGCCCGGAGTCGCGGCGGGGGCTGGGCGAGCACACTGACCTGCCGCTCCTCCGCCTGCAGCTCGTACACCTCGCGCATCCGCAGCAGCTCGTCCTCCAACAGCACGCGCAGCTGCTCCAGCTCGAGTGCCTCGCGCCGCAGCGCCTCCGCCTCCTGCGCGCACAGCCTCGTCTCCTCCTCGGCCTCGCGCCGGCTCTCCTGGCCGCGCCGCAGCATCTCCTCCAGCTCGCGCACCTCGTCCTCGTACAGCTGCACGGTCTCCCGCCACGACTCAGCCACCAGCAGCGCGTAGCTGTCGTGCACCTCCTGCAGGCGCGGCGGGGGCGCGGAGGGGCCGACGGCGCGGGCGCGGTAGTGCATGGTCAGGCCGGCGGAGCGCTCGCGCAGCTCCCGCACGTCGCGCTCGTGGGCCTCGTCGAGGCCGCGGCGCTCGGCCTGCAGCCGGCCCAGCAGCTCCTCGAGGGCGGCGTGCGCACTCAGCGCCTCCTGCAGCTCGCGCTGCTGCGCGCCCAGCTCGGCATCCAGGCGGCCGCGGGCGGCGCGCGCCTCCTCACCGAGCCGCCGCAGCTCCCACAGCTCGCGCCGCAGGGCATCGCGCTCGCCCTCGGCCAGCGCCGTGGCCCAGCTCAGCTCGTCCAGCTGCTGCCGCAAGTTGCGCGCCTCCTTGGCGAAGCGGGCCTGCCCCTCGGCCCACAGGCTCTCCTGCCCGCGCCGGCTGCGCAGCTCCTCCTCCAGGAGCAGGTTTTCGCGCTCCAGCTCCCGCACCCGGCACACGTAGTCGTAGAGCCGGGCGTTGAGCTCCTGCAGCTCGGCCTTCTCGGAGCCCGTCTGCAGCCGCCAGGACAGCATCTTGCTGGGTGTACGGGGCTCTCCCGGCTGCCCGGTTCCCTCCTGCCCTGGTCTTGTCCCCTCCGCCGCGCTGCTCCCGCCCCGCCGCCGCCCAGGAGGCTCGCAGACTGGAACCAGAGCTGGCGCACCGCCGCACTTAGCGGACGCGGCGGGCGGGAGTGGGAGCGGGCCACGGCCTCCAGCCAATCAGAGAGCGGCCCGGCGCGACCACTGCGGCCGGACAGCACCCCCTGCCGGCATGACCGCGGCGCCGCGCCGCTGCCCCGCCCAGGGCCCGGGCGGCCGCGAGTCCTCTCAGGCTGTCAGGTAACAGCGGGCGGGCGGGTGACTCGCTGGCTCGCTCGCTGGGCAGGGCTCGGAGAGGGATGCCGAGGAGGGCTCCCTGTTGCTGCCCTGTCGCGCGTACCTCTGGCACCCAAGTGTCCTGGCGTTCAGGGATGGAAATGGAAGCCGCTACTAAGTGAGATGCTGAGTTGCTGTGATACGGTCATTTATGAGAGACTTTCATACGAGGCCCTGGAGATTGGAGAATTTGGAATTTTTTTAAATTATATGTATTTATGTACATATGTAACATACATATATAATGTATACACATACTCATGTACACACACATGTACATTAAATATTCTACTTTAACTTAAAACATAAATACACATCCATTTGCAAATGTTTCGATGTATAGGCAAGACTTCTGTTGATATGGGTTGACTGGAGTTCCACGTTTTCCTTCTTATACAAACTAGCCGCATGGGACATAGTCTACACTTTCCAATATCAGTTTCTTTCTGTTGGTGTGAGAACTTAAAGAAACTTGTGAAGTGCTCTGATTGCAGAATTTTTCCAGACCCCTAACATCTCCCCAAACTTTTACAGTCGTTACCCCTACACCTAATGTGACAGCGGTTTTTTCTCAACATGCCTCAATTTAATTGTCATAGAAGCCGTAGCTCTCTTTTGCACACTTGTGTTTCATTAGTTTTCACGGCAGTTATTTAGGTTACAAAAAACAAAGACCAGTATGTGTGGCATTAGGGAGCACAGGAACAAACACAGCTGGCCCTTGGTTGGGGTGCCCCTGGACTGGTGGGGTCAGAAGTGCCCAGGGGAGGCCTAGAAACTCATCCACTGGCCAGAGGGCTCCTCATGTCAGGGCCCCCAATCAGTGTAATTTACAGATGGCATGGAAAGATGGGTTGGTTAGCACGTTGGTCCAGGGAAGTTCCCTTGAGACAGCTCCCAGTGCTCTCCTTGTGACAGGCATGAGTCTCCAACCACAAATGGGGCAGAAGTAGGCCTTTGTCTTACGAAAGACCCCATATCACAGCCCCCATTCTGCAGGTGGTAGAAATTTATAATTTTTTTTTTTTTTTATGAGGGAGACCAGCCCTGAGCTAACATCCGATGCCGATCCTCCTCTTTGTTGCTGAGGAAGATTGGCCCTGGGCTAACATCCATGACCATCTTCCTCTACTTTATATGGGACGCCGCTACAGGATGGCTTAACAAGCAGTGCATCGGTGCGTGCCCCAGATCCCGACGGGCGAACCCCGAGCCACCGCAGCGGAGCACGCACACTTAACCGCTTGCGCCACCGGGCTGGCCCCAGAAATTAATATCTTTCATGTCAGAATTCCCTCTCCCTTTCTGCTAAGGCCAAGTTGGGGGAGGGGATTATTCAGTGCCAAAGCATGCAAGGGGGCTCTAGACTCCTATTATCATCCGTCCTTCTCCCATTCACCCAGGTGCACATCGCCACCTCGCCCTTGCTTATCAGGCCACACGGCCACCGTGATGTCATCACCCAGAAGCCCCATCAGTCTAGGTATCTCTCCTGGGCCACAGTGGGTCACCAGGGCATTGTGGGGTGGTTCACAGTGCCCTGAATTCTGCCTTCAGCCATTTGTTCTCAACTCTTCAACTCCCCACGCTACCAGGGGTTCTGCTGTCCCACTTCTCCTGGCTTGGCAGGGAACAGCTCTGCAGTGGGGGACTGCCTTCTCAGGGACCCGTGGGTCTCCCAGCAGGATGCTTTGCACTGACTCAATAGGTTTTCTTTGCCCTTCAGGGTCTTGGATTTTGAAGCTCAAAACCTTTCTCTGACTTCTGCTCTAAATCCTGTCCCAGAGGAAACGTCTGCTACAGGGCACAGCTGCCCAGTTTGGGAAAGAGATAAGGGCACCAGGAAACAGCAGGAGAAAAACAAGTGCCATTGGTTAATCTTTCAAAATAATATCCTGCTGTATCCTACTCAATCCTCACAAAACTGAAGCTCAGAGAAGTTGAGTAACTTGCCTAAGGACACACAGTTCCTAAATTTGGGAATAGAAGTATTAGAAGCTGTGACCACAGAAGCAGATGGGCAGGCAGGGTCAGGCCAGGACGCAGAGGTGCACTCAAAGGGAAGGGAATGATTAATAGGATGTAATGAGAAGACTGTTTACAAAGGGGTGGAGGGGATGGGGAAGCATCTGGAACCAGCAGGAGTGAGAAACCAAGAAGCCGTTAGCGTTCTAGGGGCAGAAGGAGGGAACAGTGCTGGCTGAGCCTGGAGCTCTGGAAGAGGGGCCTCTGGGGGAGCATGAGCTGTGGAATGCATAGCAGAAGGGAGCAGGAGAAGGAAAACCCAACCCTTCTCTCTTCCTGCCCTCCCTCTCCTGCCAATGCCTCTCACTGTGGAGCCAGAAGTCACTGGAGCCAGGCAGTAGCGTGCTGCGGCCGGCTCCTACTGGCTTGTGAGGACCATTGTTAAATTTTCAGGAAGTTCATGTCAGTTGTTAAACGCAGCCATTATTAAAAATTAAATTATAGAAGCTTACCATGAATTATACAAAAAACAAAGGAAATAAATACTTAAAATGTATCCCATCCTGATTGTTCAACTGTATTTTACTATTATCTGTTCTGGAAGGTATGGATGTCTAGGTACCTGTATGGTGGAAACACTACACAACTCATGCTACTGTGCGTCTCTGCCCACCTCCGTGATCACTGACATCGCGTTGGTAGCTTGAGTATTTACACCACAGAAATCAGTAAATGATTTGTGAAATGTTGCCTTGGTTTATTATTTTGTTGATCGTCTAGACATAAAAAAGTGATGGAGAACATGTTAATAATGCAGATTAAATTTAGTAGCATATTGTGTACGGGGCTATTAAATTGCAAATACCACAAAAATTTGAGGAAATATTTTTCCAGTGTTTCAAAACTATTATCTGAGTTAGCAGAGAAATTGCTTCCATGTTGAGAATGAGTGGAGTTTCTTGTTTATCTCGCCTTTGTCTTTCTTGTTAAAGTAAACAAAAATATCAAGCAACATTCCTGTCATCCTACACTCATACATCAATTCCAATAATAGATTGACTAGGGACAGCAGAGTTCTGCGAAAATCAATGAAAGCATTCTGTAAGAATCAATTTGCCATATGGAAATTATGACGAGTATTGTATATTTTATTATTGTTTGTAATAAAAATTTAAAAGCTGCCTCTATGTTACTACCATATTAACACATATGCTTTTGCTATTAACAGCTTAATGGCAAAAAAAAAAAAAAGTCCTGCAGTCCTCATTTCTCACTGACATTCTTCTATTCAATAGAGTGGGTAATCTAAGTTGTAAGAATAAACCCACATTGGGCCAGGCCCTGTGGCATAGAGGTTACGTCCCGGCGCTCTGCTGCTGACGGCCCAGGTTCGGATCCCAGGCGCGCACAGATGCACCGCTTGTCAGGCCATGCGGTGGCGGCGTCCCATATACAGCGGAGGAAGATGGGTACAGATGTTAGCCCAGGGCCAGTCTTCCTCAGCAAAAAAGAGGAGGATTGGCATGGATGTTAGCTCGGAGCTGATCTTCCTCACAAAAAAAAAAAAAAGAATGAACACACACTCTCCCATGGCATTAAATAAAATAATTTTTACTTTCAATTTTTAAAAATGACCTGTAAATAATTTTTTCTAGAATTGGTCTGATACAAAAGAAATTGCCCCCCACTGCAGTAAGACAGTGGTTTAGAAGACTTTTCTTTTTACCACAAGTCCCCTTTGTCAGTCTAAACGCCTCCGGGAGCGCATACCCGGCCTGTTACCACTTTTCAGTGAAAACAGAACTCAGAGATATCAAAGAATCGGAGAGAACAAAGTTACGTTTTAGCCTCACTTACTGATTTCAGTAGATTAACAGTAAGAAGCTTGTCGTCAGTTGCAGAAAAGAAGGCCTGTGCGATGCGCGTTGGTGAGTCGGCCGCCGCGAGCCGCGCGCCTTGAAGGAGAGCGCGAGTTCTCTGGACCCCCGGCAGGGGGCGCTGCCCGACGACGCGGAGCCCAGGACCGGCTCCGGGGCCGCTCCAGGCACGCACGCCTTCCTCCACCCGGGGAAGAGGCCCCGCGGTGGGAAGCAGGCGGCCCCCAGGCAGAGTTCCACCGGAAGCCCGAGAAGCAGGAGGGCGGCGCGGGGCTTGAGGACCCAGGCTTTTTCATCAGCTCCTGCGCCGGGCTGGGGAAGAGGGACTAGCAAGTCTTTCTCTACCTGGAGGACCTGGAGCAGTGTGGCCAGCGCCGCATGGGCCTCCTACGCATGGGGGAACAATTTAGGGGGAGAAATTAATGGGTTTCCCCCTAATAGTTCATTCTTCCCCCCACCTCCAATCCGTTTCCTGAGGGGAGACAGAAAGCCAAAACAGAAAGGTCTTCCTGGCTTTGATCTTCAAAATGCGAGTTTTAAAGGCTTGGAGAGGACTTCTTGCTAAATAAAATGTTGGGGAGAAAATCCAGAGGGATGGCAGAGGAGGGGGGGTGCGGGGGGGGCGTTAAAAGGGAACTCATGAAAGCACGATAGTTCCTAGAGAGGTGCCAGAGAGAGGACCCTTGCACCCCTTCCTCTGCAGAGCCCCTAGGAGACGGCAAAACTGCAGCTATATGGTGGTCTCCAAGAACAGGGGCCTTGTGCCAGACCTCCCAGCTACAGGCCTGAGAGGAAGGGCTGCAGCCTGGGCCAGGGGAGCCTTTATGAGGTGCCCGCCCCCAGCATGAGTGAGACCAGGAGCCCGAGCACCACCCCAAAGTGTCAGAGGACCTGAGGGTGCCGTTCAGACAGGGACGGGGTGACTCGAGCAGGGCCCCAGCCTGCTCTAAAATGCCTTTGTGTAAATTAGAAAAAGGTGGATGAAGAAGCCCAGAGGTGCATAGCCCGGTCAGTGGGTGGCTCCTTCGTGCAAAGGAAGAGGTGTCCCTTCCTGAGGGTGGAAGCAGCCCTGCACCGACATCCATGGCGTAGCGTGTACAGCACAGGCTGGATTTCAGTCCCACTCACCCCCTCATTCAGATATGTTCGTGCAGTGGAAAACCTGCTCGACTCTTCATGGTGGCCCGCTGTCCCAGCCTCTGCCTGTGGGGACAAAGACCAAGGGCTCTGTGGGGTGGGGTGGAAGGCTGGTGGATGCCAGCACAGGAAGGTGACATGAGGACTAGGTAGGCCTCCACCTCCGGTGCTTTGGCAGTGTGTAAATCCTCAACATTGTCGTGCAGCCCCAAGGAAGGAGGTTAGAACCTTGAACAGATAGAGATTGAGTGTCTATCACCCTAGTGGAGGTTGGGGCCCTATCTAGAAATTAGGTTGAGATATAGATAATAATCTGCTGTTATTTCCTGCACACCCAAGTTTGTGGTCTAGGAGGTGCACCTGCCACCCCGCAGGTTTGGCCAGGTAGCAAATGAAGCAAGTGGGGAAGGAAAATGCAGTGGGCACAGTGGTGTAGAGCAGACTGAGCTGCTTCATGTCCTAGCACTTACTACCAGCATGACCTTGGGCACAGCGACCTCTCTGAGCCCGTTTCTTATTCACGTAATAATGAAGACAAAACAACGCACAGAGAACCCCTGGGTTGGATGACCAGAGCCAGTCCTCGCATAGCCCTTACCATGTGCCAGGCACGGTTCTGAGCCCTTTATGTGGATTAACTCCTGTCATTAGCACAGCAACCTAAAAAGTAGGTCCTAGCAGCTCTATTTTAACAATGAGGAAACTGAGCCATAGCGCGGCCAGCTTGCCCAAGGCCATGCAAGTAGGAAGTGGCGGGATTTGTACCCTGGTCCTGCTTACTCTGCCACACTGCCCGTTATACTGTGTGAAGTTCATCGCACAGTGCCTGGTGCGCAAGACCCAGAAAATATTGGTCATCCTCTTGGGTGAAGGCCCAAGCCTAAGAATCACATGAAGGCCTGTGGCCAGGGCTCTGTCTCAGGAAGGCCAGGAAGAGATGCTCAGGATGCAGGGGACCAATGCAGACGACAGGCAGCTCATCAGGGTCCACAGCCGAGTGGGGATAGGAGCAGTGCAGGCATGGCCTAGTCCTTGAACCTTCCAGACTCAGTTTACTCCTTCGTAAAGTGAGGATGACTCCTCCTGCTGCTACAGGGACTGTACAAGAAGAAGATATGAAGGTATTCAGGACGCAGCGTCTTTATGCCCCACCTCATTTGAAAGTCATTGCTCTTCTGGCTATTTCGAGAGGGTAGATCATTTGTTTATCACCGTTTCATAGGAGCAGGTGTTTATTGGGGTATAGGCTGCCTTTTTCAAAGGGTGCAAAAATAGCATTTGTCATATGAAAAAAAAAGTGCAGTAACTTAAGCTGCATAACTTCCCTCTCTTAATTTGGAAAGTCATGTCATATACATTACAAATGAACTTGGGAAGGGCCCCAAGTGGCAAAGAAACATTCCCCGGTTAATCTTCCCAACAGGAACAAGACTCACATTTCATCCTAAGAACTAAAAAAAGAAGAATGTGCCATCAAAGAAGAATAGCACCTTTGTTGTTGCTGCCCTTAAAAATATGCTTTCCCTGGAGTTCATTCGTGCTGGCCATGACGGGATAATTCAAAAACTAGTTATTGAGTCCGTCCTGTGTGCTGGGGGCTGGGCTGGGCTGGGCCTTGGGGACACAGAGCGGAGGGAGACAGAGCCACTTTCCTCATGCACTCGGGGCTGGGGAGTCCAGGAGGCTTCGGGGAGGGTGCTGTCTTTCCCCAGTACCACCACACGTGTGTGCTTCCTCTCCTCGTTGACAACTACCAGTCACTCAGCAAGACTTCTCTGTCTACACTCGCTGCTCCAATCCAATCTGGTGGCTTTAAATACCAACAACATGCCAGTGACCCTCAAATGTGTAACTCCATCCCAAATTCCCTTTCTGAACCCGCTGTGTCTTAGGCCAGGGCTCTGTTTATGGCATGACGCCCACATGTTCCAACTCTTGCAGGAGAGCCATGAGGGTGCTTTGGGTCCCTGAGTATCAGCGTCAGTTTGACTCGGTTGTGGGTACCCACCTCTCTGGAAAGAAATGGGTGTCCTGTTTCCCCAGGGTAAATGGCTATCATCCCTTTGTGGAAGGCCCAGGGGATCACAACTGTATTTACCCACCATGGATGTTGCCGGGTCCTGCCTTCAGTCGATGGATTCTATGTCTGAGAACTGACTCAGGCCTGGAAATTGGGCAATGACTTACTTTAGGGGTGTTTTTGATTATGTCTTTATTAGTGATGTTCTTGTCAGCAGCCCCATTTATCTTCCGCTAGGAACACCAAGTTCTATGAATCATCTCTGTAGATGCCTTAGGTCATCTCCCCTACCCCAGGATGCCATTCCGATTTTGCTGCTCATTATGGTATTGTACTCACCTTACTTCTGATACTTGTAGGCTGCTGGGCCTCTATCCAGTGGTTTTTCCTCAGTATCACTGGTTCTCGGACTAGCACCAGAACATCACCTAGGAGCTTGTTAGAAATGTATGTTCTCCAGCCCCAAACCCAGACCTACTGAATCAAAACCTCTGTGTTTTGACAAGCCCTCTGGTTGGTTTTAATGCACGCTAATGTTTGAGAACCATGGCTACGTTATCATCCCCAACAGAGAGGCTGGTTCTGTAACAGCCTCTCCTACCGTCAGTCCCTCCTCCCGCAGAAGACGTCCACCACGGCGCTTCTCGACGATGCCTGGCCCCTCACCTGTGGCGGCCTTATCGCTTTGGCAGATGGAGTGTCCGCACAGCATCCCAGGGAACACGGCCAGCCTGGGGGGTTTCTGGTCTTATGCACACTTCTCCGATCATTTGTTCCCTTCCTCCACAGTTTGACACAGAAGTTTGGCATCTCTACATCGTTTAATGTGGGCCAGCCCAGCAGCATACTGGCACAGTCACCCAGGGCGCTGTCACAGGAGAGGCCCCCCCCCACCAGACTCTCCCTGACCCAGCTTTCTAGCTGCCCTCCTGACCCAGCACCCTCAGGCCCCACTCCAGGCCTCCTGCTCCAGTCACTGGGTGGTAGCCAGGTTCTGTAGCACCTCTGATGCATAGCTCCTCTCCTTCCTGCACAGGCCCAGCACTTTCTCAGTTGGGTTTGCAGAGGTTTCACCCTAGAGATAGGTCTAGAGGCCAGGAGAGAGGTGGTGGTGGATCCCAAAGGACAAGCATTGTCCTGGAAGGCACCTGATTCATTTGTGGCCTCTGCATAGTCTTCTAGCAGGAGGCAGGAGGGGGCTCTATATTCCACTTCTGCAGGTCCAGGGGAATCTGGAGGTGCCAGGTCCTTACCTGCAGTACCCAGATACCCGAGTCCCTAGTCTCTGAGTCTCACTTCTTCCCCATCAGGGCCCTGACTTCAACATAGGAGACTTGCCTGGAATGAGAACTCAGCCTTCTCAGAAGTACTGCTTCTCTTACGTTTACATACTGTGTCTGGTCTTCCATTCTCTCTGCTTTCCACTTGCAGGACAACAACAAGGTAGGTGCCCTGACTCTTACACTTTGATTTAAATTGCTGCGCAATAGGTCTGAAACCAACATTTCCTCTCTCAATGAATCAGTGGCACTTAGCAAAACTCACTTGATTTCGCAGTCCTTCTAGTTACTGTTTCCTCCAAACCCGTCAAGAGCCCACGATATTGCACCAGCTGGTACCTCCCCTTCTGCCTGTATCCTGTCCCAGTTCATCAACGGGGAAAGTCTTCGCAATCACACTGTGACAGCACGCCAGGAAGTCCTGCATTAGCAGGGAGCAACCCAAAAGTGAAGTTAAGAAAACAATTCCACTTGCAATGGCATCAAAAAGAATAAAATACTTAGGAATAAAATTAGTGGAAGAAGTGCGAGACCTGGAAACTACAAAACATTATTGAAATAAAGACCTAAGTAAATGGAAAGACATCCCATGCTCATGGATTGAAAGATTTAATGTAAGATGGCAACACACACACACTCCAGGTGTACACACATCTCTATATTTATTTTTCTATCTATCTATCTACCCACAAACATCAGTGCATACCAATGACTCCAATTTCAATCCAGAAGGTTCTTTCTGGCCTTCTTTCTCGCTTTGCTTATTTGTAACTTCTTTCTCTGACAGTGTGAATCCTTCTCCGTTATCTACAGTATATTCCACTTATTTGTTCAACCCGAGTGTATATGTAAAGTAGTTTATCCATAGTCTTTTTAAAACCTAAGTCAATCACTCCTCTGCTCAAAACCCTCCCACATCTCCCCATTTCACTCAGAGTAAACCCAAAGTCCTTGCCCTCCTATGGCCTTCAAGGCCCTACAAAACATGGATCACTGATACGTATCCATCTACTTCCTTGTGCTTCTGCTCTGAGACCTTGGCTTCCTTGCTGCACCCCAGAGGCTGGGGTGATAGGAGGGGATTTGACTGAAAACAGGAATAGGGAACTTCTTGGGGGTAGTAGAACTTTTCTATATCTTGATGTTGGTGGTGGTAACACAACTGTATACATTTGTCAAAACTCCTTAAACTACACACTTAAAATCAGTGAATCTTATTGTATGTCAAGCGCACCTCAAAAAGTCGATTTTTTAAAAAAAGATATTTATACCAAGCAATAAAATCTGTGATATCACCCATTTGAAATGTTAGTTATAGGTTTTTAAAATATTTTTAAATAAATACAGAACTGGTAATATTTTCCATGTTATCTTCCACTTCTACCTAAAATCATGTCCCTTTTCACTGTGATATGTTCCCTGTCATGAACTCTGTTGGGTTTTAGCAGAGGATCCAACGTCATTGGTTGGATTTGGCTGCCATGCTCTACTTGCATATTGAGCAAAATCGTTATGCATCAGTGGTTTTCAAACTGTTTTGTCGGCGACCACAACAAAAAGGAAATATACTTTACATTGCACACACATGCAAGTAACTGAAATAAAAGTTCTACAAAACATTAGTTATTTTACTCCAATATTTTAGTCTTTTTTTTTAGTGCTGGTTTGGATCTACAAATTTAATATTATGACTCATTAATGAGTCTTAACTAATAACTTCAAAACTCCTCATCTATATGATGCCTTCTATAATTTCAATCAACAACATTGGCCTGGCATTCATCAACACCTGTTGTCTTCTAAATGTGATGGATAATGGGCCAGGTCTGAATACATTCTGTAATTGACTGCCACTGGTCACCCCTCTTCCACTACTTTCCTAAAGCTTCCCGGTCCAACCCTAGTCCACTTTTTCTAACCTCTTACCACCTCCTCAGCAGTAAATCTTCAAGATCAACTCATGGGCAAGTAAATCAGTGGGCAAGGATGATTCTCCAAAATGAACAGACATTGACTTACCAACTGTACTTAAAATTTTTCCCACTGAATTTGGCGATTGTTTTGATGATGTAGATAGGCATGGGCAGGAAGCTGCTTTAAGTTCTTGATCACAAAATATCAGCTTCTCCAGTAAAACAGCAGTGGCAGCTGAGGTGAGGGGAGCTCTCAGAAAAGCTGTCAGAGTCCTCCTTCCAGACAGCCCCAAAGTTTAGTCATCAGTAGCCAGGAAAGTGATTCAGAGCTTGAACCTTTGACTAATACTGCTGTGTTTGAACCTTATGGAGTTAGATTTGGAGATATCAGTCTCAAATCATGGACTCTCAGCCTAGCCCCACCCCATTCGTCCCCGTTGGACTAAATTCATCTATACTTCAAGGCGCAACCCAAATGTCACCGTATCCACAAAGCCTTCCCTGACAGTGCCTGTGGAAACCAAGCCTTCCTCTGAGCTCTCATGGGTCTTGGGTTGTAACACTGAGGAAATGTGCTCCACTCTCCTGGGTGATCTCATTCAGTGTATCCCACTCCTCACCACTCCTGTGACCTCCTGGGCAGGGACCATGACTGTATCCTTCACCCTGGAATCTCCCTGCTGCCTGGTCCAGTCCCTGCTTTTGGTAAGCACCAAAAAAGTAAAATAAATAGTTGCTAAATTGAAATGTCCTAAAATATGAAAATTCCAGGTTCAAGTCCTGGTTTGGATATTAACCAGTGGGATGATCTTGGCCAACTCACTTCACCTCTCCAGGCCACAGCTTCCTTGGCTGCAGTTGAGGAAATCAGATTATGTGATCTCTGAGGTTCTGTGGTAGCCAGCCTCCAAGATGGCCCCCTGTGAGCCCACCTCCTGTTATTCACTCTTCTTGTGCCACAGAGAGTCAGCATGACACTCAAGTTGGTTATAAAAGTCACTGTGGCTTCTTTCTTTGTCACTCTTTCTCTCCTTTGGATCACTCACGCTGGGTGAGGTCAGATGCCATGTCACGAGCAGCCCTTTGGAGATGCCTAGGCAGCGAGGAACTGAAGCCTCAGGCCAACAGCCTTCAAAAAGCTAAGGGCTGCCAACAAATGCGCGAGTGAACTTGGAAATGGATTCGCCGGCCCCAGTCAGTCTTTGAGTTGATTGCAGCCTGGCCCGCAGCTTGACTGGAACCTCATGAAAGAACCTGAGCCAGAACAACCCAGCTAAGCCACTTCTGGGTCCCCGCCCCTCAGAAACTGTGAGATAATAAATATTTGTTGATTTGAGATCATCTGTTACGTAGCAGTTGATACTAATTGATACTACTAATACAGAGTGGATACTACTATACAGATACTACTAATACAGCAGTTGATACTACTAATACAGACCATTTCTGGCTCTACAATCCTATACGCCTCAAGTCCCTGAAATATAGCTATCGCATTCAGGAAAAGCCTGATTTATAACAATTGTCAATCTTTGCCCTCCCACTCCCAGCTGGAATCCATAAAGAGATAATACAAAATGTCAAAATATATTTTGCAGCAACAATATTTATTTTATTTGTGTTTGTGAGAGTTCCCAAAGCTTTGTTGATTTTGCTTCACTGAACCCTTTATTTCATAAATGAAGGTGGAAGTACAGATAAATTAGGTGATTGGAATGATGCAAATGTTCTTCACTTTCACAACGTTTGCATTTTTTCAGTGGTGAATAGAAATGAGGTACAGGCTTGCTTTGTTTTGCTCCAGCTTCATCTTGAGAAATTTGTCTTGAGCAGTGGTAACACTTGCACATGTCTTCCCAGGGGCCACGGCCCAGTGGAATCCCAGGGGATGGCTAAGGCAGGGCAGCCACGAGAAGGGAGAGTGCTAAGTCACCTCCAGAAAAGCAGCTGAAGGTCAGAGGGCGCAGCCAGGCAATGGGGCCACCACGTCAGCCTTGATTAAGAAAAGACTTTTGACAGGCCAAGGAGTGACCGGAAGTGATTTTCTGTTTAAAACGAGACTACGGCCCCATGGTAAACAGGGGGATGGGAAGGAAACTAAGAGCATGGAGGTTGGTAAAGGAGGTGTGTGTCTCCTCTGGCTGTGGGCATGAGCCTGGTAGCTCCCCAAATGAAAACAAGCAGCTGGGGACCTCAGGAATCTGGGTCAATAACAAGTAATGAATTTGGGGAAAGGGTAGAAAGGGGCTGGGAGGGAAAGGAGAATGCCTAAAACTGATAGAGCACATTGGGAGGTCTGTGTCACTCACTAACCCCTAGATTTGGTGCCTCCTGGAGGAGATCATCAATGTGGATTTATTGAAAGGATGGAAGTGAGTGTGAAAATGAAATTAGGAAAAGAGGCGTGGACAGGTGGGAGATGCTCTGGGAGATTAAAAGTGTGTTCCTCTGAAAGCCTCTGCTTCATCAAACAGGATTTTATTGCGATATTTTCTTACTTAAGTAACATTGACAATTAGAGAAACCCCATCTTGAACTTACTCATTGCCTTTTGGATCAAAAAGATCTAAATGGTTTTAACTGGATGGGAATTTCTGGACCCTTTGGTATTGTTACCGAATAAAGGAGGAGGTTGGGCAAAAAAATAAGAGATGTGAGGCCAGAAGGCCAAAGGAAAAGCTGACAGGAGGCAGGGGCTTTGGCTTAGCTGCAGATCTCCTATGGATTCAAGCAAATATGCCTACTTCACCAAGATTGTGAGGCAGATTCATTGCTCCTCCCAACATGTCCCTGTCAAAGTCAGACCACACACAGCTGAACACACTTTTCTCCTCTATATGAGTGTTTCCTTTGTTAATGGAATAAAGTCATGCTTGGGGAGTGAATAGCAGAAAAATCCATCAAAATGGAAATACTAGGGAATAGAATGCTGAAAGTTGCAGGAACTTGGATATTTTTTGGTGTATATTAAATAGCGATTTCTCCCCCTTATATTTGTACACCACACGAGAATTATTTTTTTCTGAAACTGAGTCTCAGGATAGATGTGATAATAGATGTGAAAGTGTCTTGAATCCAATAAACTTTTTTTGGACCAGTTGTTTTACTGGTGATGGTAACACAGTATTTCACTTATTCTCTCAACATAACTGTCAGGAAGGGGGGAAGAAAATGTCATTGATATTTTGAGGTAACAAGACCAGTGCACAGAGTTCTTAACAACTTGCTCACTGTGACAGATGGGTCAGAGTGACTCAGAGGTAACAAGTACCAGAAGTTATCTTGGGTCCTAGGAATGATTTTCCACTGGGACTACCATGGGGTTTGGCACAGGGATCTCGGTGATGGGCAGCAGATCCAAAAACAGTCAAGTCTTCGCTTGCCGAGTTAGTGGAGAGCCATGGTGTGAAGGTAACCGAAGATAACACATAAACCCAGAAGTAAGTTATGTGGAACTTTG
The DNA here is from genome assembly GCF_020826845.1 of Diceros bicornis minor. Lineage (NCBI taxonomy): Eukaryota > Metazoa > Chordata > Mammalia > Perissodactyla > Rhinocerotidae > Diceros > Diceros bicornis. Next base: position 82,290,556 of record NC_080744.1, read on the forward strand.
TAAAGCAGGACCCAATGTTAGGACGCCTGGGCAGACACGACTGTAGGGTCAGGCAGACACTCAGTCCTTTCCTGGGGTTTGATTAGACGTGAGGCATGAGAGACCCAGGGCTGATCCTGGGGGAGGGAGTGGTTAATATTTGGAATAATAGGCAAACTCCCCTTCCCCATTCTGTCAACTAAGCTTTCCATGGCACTCAGAGAAAGGATGACCATGGCATATGGGAGAACTCCCCAGGAGGAAGAACACAACGTTTTGCCCTCCCACTCTTGGCTCCCAGACTGGAAAAGATTCCCTACACTTGGTGGATAGAAGAGTTGCTGAGAAGTCCAGGAGTCGAGTGGTGGTTCCCAAGGAAAGGCTTCTGTGCTCTGATCTGGGTCCTGCCCTAGGCAGAGGAACCCCAGGGAGGTTGGGGCATTCCGAAGGACAGGGGACTGGTCTGGGAAAGTGACAAGATTCCAGAGGAAAAATATGACCATGCAGAGAATCTAGACACAAAGGCCTTGGACAGGCTCACAGACAGTCCTGTGTGTTTCCCGTGCGTCTAAGGATAGCAGAAAGAAGGGACAGAGAGCTGGATCTGAAGGGGTCTGGGATGAAGTAGCACGTCCTGGGTCAGCCTGGGTTGGAAGGGCAGACAGAAGCAAAAGTATCTTACTAAGGTCCCTGAAAGGGTCTCTCTATGTGGCTTCTTCCCAGTTTCATCTCACCACATGCTGTACCTTACCTCCAACACTTGGACACCATGCAAGCTCCCTGAAAGACAGGTGCAATGCTAGAAACAACGTGAGGACCTCTCCAAATTGGTGAGATTGCGTATCTACCATAACGAAGGCTCAGACGATGTTATAGAAAATTAAGGAAGTTACCTTTCCTGCAGGCTTGAGTTTGTAGACCGAGAACCGAACCTGTGGTATTATGCCAGAGGATCAGGTAGCCCAGCCAATGGGCATGACTCAACTCAAGGCTATGGTTTCAGACTGGCCCCTCCAGTGATGACAAATGTTAGTCCACATTGCACCTCATTGACCCTCCCTTTTTTTCCCCCTCAATTTTGCCAGACATTGTGCTATTCCTTCATGAGTAGTCCTCTGTGTGAGACTTTGTCTGAACTCAGCAAAACAAAGTGTGGTAATCAAATATCAAGTCGGCTTGTGTGTAGGGAATGGAGTGAGGTAGCAAGCTTACCAGTACTTGCCAATCCATCCTCTTTCAAATCCCAGGAGTGCAAATGACTGAAAAACTGAGATGTGGAGACCTAAACAGAATGTCTAGTTATTCAACATGGGGAATTTTCTAGAAGGGCAAGAGAGAGCTAATATTGCTAAGCTAGAGGTCTGTGCATCCCAGATGTTTGGCCATTGAACACAAGGCAATCCAAGATGGCATCCAATTCATGAGGTAGGCACTGCGAGCCTGACAGAAAATACTGAGTGTTTTCTTCTTGGTGCCATGATGGGGGTGGGGGAGGGAGTCTGGTGGTCAGGGATCGTTACGGACAGAAGTGGGGAAGATAAGCAGGCAGGAAGGGAAATATGGTGGCTTTAAGCAACTGGAAGCCATTTTAGGATTAAAAATATTACAGGATAGAGGGGCCAGCCCCATGGCCTAGTGGTTAAGTTTGGCACACTCGATTTCGGTGGCCCAGGTTTGGTTCCCGGGCCAGGACCTACACCACTCATCAGCAGCCATGCTGTGACAGCAACCCACATACAAAATAGAGGAAGATTGGCAACAGATGTTAGCTCAGGGCAAATCTTCCTCAGCAAAAATAAATAAATAAATTATAGGATAATAAAAAAATGTACACTCCCACTAGAGATAGGTGAGATTGGTTTTAGTATGAAATACTAATTTAATTGATATTATTAAATATCAACTAAATATCAATTTCCAAGCAGCTATCTTCGCTTCTGAAAGGCATTGATTTTAGGAACATCCTTGTAGGACAATGTGATAAAAATCAATACATGTCAGATTTCCAGATCACTACTTTAAAAAGACATATTCTAACAAATGAAAATTCATAATGTGTAACTAACACTCCAGTTATCACAAAGCCAAGTGGAGATGTGGACAGAGGAAAGTCCATGTGTAAAGCCGTTAGCTCTTCTGAGATGCTCCACCAATGCCATTCTTCAGGGACTGTTGAAATAAAACTGGCATGTGGCTTTTCATTCTGATTTATCCAGCAATTTATAATGGAACAAATATCTTTGTTTATGTCATATTTGAGGGTAATTAAGAAATACTTTTCTTATGATCATTTCACCTAATTGTCCATCACTGCTAATAATTTACTTATTTACAGTAAAGGAATTCCATAAAAGAATGAATGAGTTCTTCTATCATTCATACTATCAACTCCTAGTACTTGTAGTCAAGGATGGAAAAACCAACAACAACCACTTTGAGGATGGGGTGAAGACCCAAAGAAGTACTGTACGTAGCTGGTGAATCAAGGAAATATGGGATATTCTGGAAGTAAACCAAAAGACATGGCAGCTTAGCAGGAACACTCAAGCCTATAAATACCCAAGACAAATGCTCCTGGAGTAGCTCCCACTTGCCTGTCTTCATAAAGTGTCTTTAGTAGTTTGTGGATAGCAAAAGAAACGTATTGCTCAATTTGGTCCCAAGTAAATTTCGAGTTTCCGAAGCAGGTTTTAATTGAAGAGTGGAAGAGTACAAATCCTAAGTGTACACTACTCACACTATCACAAAGTGAACACACCTGGTTCCAGTATCAAGCTCAAGAAATAGAAGATAGCCAGCACCCAGAAGCCTCCCTCATCTCCCCTCCCAGGCACTATCCCCTCCCTTTAAAACCATAGTCTGCAGTAGCCAGGATGATGGAATCACACAGTGTGCATTCTTATGTGTCTGACTTCTTTCTTCCAACAGAACAGTGTTATTTGTAACAGCCAAGAATTGGAAACAACCCGAAGGCTTAGCAACAGAAATAATGAGTAACTAAATTGTGATCTATTAATACAATGTAATACAACACAGCAACCAAAATGAGTGACCTGTTGCTACATGCAGCAGCATGGATTATTTTCACAGACATGAGGTTGAGTGAAAGAAGCCAGACTCAAAAGAATATACAATTCAAAAACAAACAATATTAAGCTATGGATTTAGAAGTCAGAGCTGTGGTCTCTTTGGGACTGATGATAAGGATAATGTCCCAGGAGTTTCTCAGTATTTTAAATTGTAGCCATTACAATGGATGTTTATGAGTTAAGGTCTAGGGTTAGGATTGGGGGTGGTATAAGTACCAGGGTTAGAGTTTTACATTATCCTGATTACTAATGAGGTTGAACATTTGTTCATACATTTATTGGCTACTCTTTTGTGACACATCTGTTCACATCTTTTGCCCATTTTTCTGTCGGGTTGTGTGGCTTTTGCTCGTTGATTTGTTTTTTACATATTCTTGATACAAGTCTTCTCTTATATCCATGGTTATACCTCTCTGGTTATATCTTCTATCTATCTATCTATATCTTCTCCCACTCTGAGTCTTGCTTTTTCTCTTTCTTAATGGTGTCTTTTTCAAATTGAGATATAATTCATATATCACAAATACACCTATTTAAGGTGTACATTTCAGTGGTTGTCAGTATATTCACAAGGTTGTACATTCATCACCACTATCTAATTCCAGAACATTTTCATCAGCCCCCAAAAGAAACCCCATTCCCATGAGCCGGCACTTATTCCCTCCTCCTCCTGTCTTTGGCAACCACTAAACTTTTTGTCTCCATGGATTTGCCTATTCTGAACACTTCATATAAATAGAATCATATCATATGTGGTCCTTTGTGTCTGGCTTCTATCACTTAGCGTAATGTTTTCAAGTTTCATCCAGGTTGTAGCATGTGTCAGTACCTCATTCCTTTCTATAACTGAATACTATTCCATTGTACAGATATAACAGATTTTGTTTATCATTTCATCAGTTGATAGACATTTGAGTTGTTTCTATTTCTTGGCTACTATGAATAACGCTGTTATAAGCATTTGTGTACAAGTTTTTGTGTGAACATATGTTTTCAATTCTCTTATTTTAAAGCTAAGAGTGGAATTGCTGGGTTATATGCTAACTCTATGTTTCACTTTTTGAGAAATGGCCAAACTTCTCAAAAACAGTCTCACCATTTTTCATTCCAACCAGCAAGGTATGAGAGTTCCAATTCTTCCACATCCTTGCCAACCTTGCTTATTGCCTGTCTTCTTTGTTATGCCATACTAGAGGATGTGAAGTGGCAGTTCATTGTTTTGATTGCATTTTCCTAATGACTAATGGTATTTAGCATCTTTTCATGTGCTTATTGGACATTTGTGTATCTTCCTTGGAGAAATATTTATTCAAATACTTTGCCTGTTTTTAATTGTTTTTTTTTTCATTGTGTAGTTGTAAGAATTATTTATATATTCTGGATACAAGTTTCTTATCACATATATAATTTGAGGATATTTTCTCCCATTCTGTGGGTTGTCCTCTCACTTTCTTGATAGCACTCTTTGAAGCACAAAATTTTTTAATTTTGATGAAGTCTAATTTATCTATTTTTTTCTTTGGTTGCTTGTGTTTTGGTGTCATAGCTCAGAAACCATGGCCTAATCCAAGGCCATAAATGTTTGGACCTGCGTTTTCATCTAAGAGCTTTATAGTTTTAACTTTAGTCTACAATCCATTTTGAGTGAATTTTTGGGTATGGTGTGAGGTAGGGGTCCAATTTCATTCCTTTGCATGTGGATATTCAGTTCTTCCAGCCCTGTTTGTTGTAAAGACTATTCTTTCTCCCATTGAATTGTTTTGTACATCCTTGTCAAAATCAGTTGATCATAAATGTATGGGTTAATTTCTGGACTCTCAATTCTATTCCATTGATCTACATGGCTATCCTTATGCCAGTACCACACTTGATTGCTGCAGCTTTGTAGTAACTTTTGAAATTAAGAAATTTGTGCATCTTCCAACTTTGTTCTTCTTTTTCAAGATTGTTCAGGCTATTTTGGGTCCCTTGCATTTATGTATCAATTTGTCAATTGCTGCAAAAAAGGCAGCTGAGATTTTGATAAAGATTGTGTTGAATCTGTTGATCAACTTGAGGAGTATTGTCATCTTACCAATATTAAGTGTTCTAATCCATAAACATGGAATGTCTTCCCATCTATTTAGGTCTTCTTTAATTTCTTTCAATGACATTTTGTAGTTTTCAGTGTACAAATCTTGCATCTCTTTTGTTAAATTTGTTTCTAAGTATGTTATTCCCTGTGATGCTATTATAAATGGGATTCTTTTCTTAATTTCATTTCCAGATTAGTTATCACTAGTATATAGAAATAAAACTGATTTTTATATATTGATCTTGTATCCTGCAACCTTGCTGAACTCATTTATTATCTCTAGTAGATATCTTTGGTACGGATTCCTTAAGGTTTTCTATGTATAAGATCATGTCATCTGCAAAAAGAGATAGTTTTACTTCTTCCTTTCCAATCTGGATGCCTTTTATTTTACTTTCTTGCCTAATTGCCTTGACTAGAACCTCCAGAACAATATTGAATAGAAGCGGTGAGAGTGGACATCCTTGCCTTGTTCCTGATATTAGGAGAATCTTATGTCTTTCACCACTTCACCATTAGGTCTTCTACATTAAGTATAATGTTAGCTGTGGGCTTTTCATAGATGCCCTTTATTAGATTGAAGAAGTTCCCTTCTATTCCTAGTTTGTTTCACGTTTTATCATGAAAGGGTGTTGGATTTTGTCAAATACTTTTTCTGCTTCTTTGAGATGAACATGTTTTTATTTTTTATTCTATTAACATGGTGTATTAAATTGATTGATTCTCTTATGTTGAACCCACTAATGGTATCCTTTGATGAACAGAAATTCTTATCTTAATGTAGGTCAATTTATCCATCTTTTGCTTTAGATTTTATGTTTTTGTGTCCTGTATAAGAAATCTTTGTCTGTCCCAAGATCATGAAGATATTCTCCTATATTATCTTTTATATGCTTTGTTGTTTTACCTTTCACATTTAGATCTACAATCCATCTGGAATTGATTTTTGTGTAGAGTGTTTATAGAGATCAACATAAATTCTGTCCACATTGATTCCAATTGACCCAGCACTATTTATTGAAAAGATCATCCTTTCCCATTATTCTGATGACAAAAGTGTCACCTCTGTCATAAACTGAGCAGGTGTGTGTACTTCTGGACTCTCTATTTTGTTCCGTTGATCATTTGTTTAATCTTGCTCCAGTGCCACATTGCCTTAATGACTGAGCTTTCTAACAAACCTTGATATCCTGTAGTGTTAAGTCCTCTTATTAGCTCTTTTTCTTCAAGATTAGCTTGGTTATTTTTGACATGTTGTATTGCTGTATAAATTTTACAATCAACTTGTGAATTTATACACACATATACACATGCACACACAAAATCTGGAATTTTTATTAAGATTGCATTGAGTCTATAGCTCAATTTTGGAGAGAATTGACCATTTTACAATATTGAGGATCCATGTGAGTTCATCAGTAAAGAGTTTTTTAAGCCTTATCTTTTCTATGATTTTATTTAATGAGAATAAGTAAAGATAACAATAAAAATAACAACAGCAATAATAGCTAACATTTTTAATAGTTACTGTATGCTTGATGTGGCTAAATGTTTTACAGGGATTACCTTATTTCATTATAAAAATTTGTGAAAAATTATGAGACTTTCCTAAAGAAAGCCATAACATTTTGTTAAAGGCATAAAAGCAATATTTGAACCAATGACAAGGCACAGCATGTCCTGGGATGGGGAGAATTAATAATCATAAAAGTGTTGATGATTTCCAAATAAACATTTACCTTAAATTAATTCCAATCGGAATATCAATGGTGTTTTCCTAGAGCTGTATATAAAAAGCACTTTAGCATTAACACTGAGGAAATTCTGTTTCAGAATTGACAACAAAAATCTTTAATTTCAAAAAAGAATATTAAAGTAGGATTGCCTTACCAGATATTTAAACTTTCCATGATGCTAATGTAACAATTTTTTAAAAAACTGTGTGGTTTTGGCTTATAAATAAGCTTACAGATCAGAAGACCAGAAAGTAAAAAAGATCTGAGTATATATTCAAATTTAATATGTGATCAAGACAGCATTTCTGTTCAGTGGGGAGAAGATGGTTTATTTAATTAATGCTATTGGTATAATTGGTTATTGATCTGCAAAAAACACCTCCAGCCATGAATAAAATCATTATGAACGGATTAAAACTCAAAATGAAAAACATAAAACAAAAAATGATAGAATGAATTTAAGAGAAAATTTGCATAGCCTCAAGATTGGGGGGTGGAAAGGAACTTATGCAAAACTGAGAATCTAGAATCCATAAGAGGAAGGACTAACAAGTTTGACTATAAAAAGTTAAAGTGCAAAAACATACTGGGAAAAATATTTGCAACTTTCTTAACCGACAAATTAGTGTCCCTAATATACAAGCAGCTCTTGCAACTGATTAAAAGAAAAAAAAAAACTTAACCCAATAGAAACTTGAGCAAAGGGTATGACTGGGCAACACATGAAAGATGATATGAAAATGGCAAATAAACATTTGCAAAGATCTCCAGACTCTACTAGGCAGGGAAATACAACTTATATCAACGTGAAGGCATTTTTCACCAATCATGTTAGAAGAATTAAAAGCCTTCAAAAGCACATTCAGTTCTCATGAAGGTGTAGAGGAAACAGATCGTCTTATACAATGCTAAGGGGAAGGTGACTTACTTCCTTTTGGTAAAGGAAGCTGGCTGGCAGCATCGGTTAAAATGTCAAACATATACACCATTGAACCCAGCAAATCCATTTGGTGGATGCTATACTTCAAAGGACACGTGTTCACAGGTGGCTTTTTGCAGCTATTGAAGAACAAGTTAGATCTATTGTGTGGACTATATGAGATGTCCATACATGTTTAAGTTGAAAAAGCAACTTGCAAAGTAATATTATAGACTCTTAATAACATACATTTAAATCACATTTATTGTACAGTAGGGTCAGTTCTGAGTGAGTCACAGGTATTTGCTGATGGAAACATCAGGACCAACGAGGTTGTGCTCCCATCAGTCCTGGTTATTGATGGGAAGGTCACACAGCAGGTGTGTGGTGGAGCTGGGGCTGGATCCCAAGCACTCTGATTCAAGTCTGTCTGTAACCTCTCTGGTATTCTGCACGTTGATCTCATTTTGAAAAACGATCAAATTTTAAAGAAGGAAGAAAAACTCTCTATACATGAAATACTTTTTAATGAAATGTGTGATATGAAACAACTGCAGGAGATTTTCTACCTTTTAATGCATTCTTCTGGTTGCAAAGATCACTGGTTCTCACTGGAATCATCTGGGGAGCTTAAAAAACACTGATGCCTAGGCCTCATTCTCGGAGATTCTGATTTAATGGTGTGGGACGTAGTCTGGGCATCAGATTTTTATGAGCTCCCAGGATGATTTTTAATGTGTAGCAAAGTCTGAGAACCGTGGGCATAGATACCTTAGGTCTGAAGCCCAGTTTTGGAATAGTTTGGCTTGTGATCTGTGATGCTATTTTTGCAATTGTGCTGTTTACCACTAGATGGAGTATTGTCCACATGACAGCAATTCGGCAACAAGCGGTTTGCAGAATCTTTCTGGTAGGCAAGCAGGAGACATCCAGGAAGCACTGAGATTGAATGGACCGGATCTGTGACCAGGTATTCGGCCAGGCTTTGGCCTCACAGTGTACTATGTAGTTCGCATACATGTTTTTAAAGTTCTGCGAAGAAATTCTCGTCATCTTTTAAACCTGACTTTCCCTTTCAGAGGCTGTGCCTTTTCACAGAGGCACAGCCCCTTAGTTTCTTCTTGTCTCCGTGTTTTCTTGGATATGAATTACAGAAAGTCATTCTTTGTGGAAGGGCACACCCTCTGTTGTTTGGCTGCAAAGGTAAAATGGAATGACACTCTTCGGAAATCTCTTAATTAAAAGTACAGAATCGTGTAGTAAATAGCCAGAAGGGCAATATTTATACCCTATTTATAGATTGAGATTAGTGGTTCAAGTAAATAGGACAGTCAGGAGAGAACTGCTAAATTAAGAATATTCCTGTCCCCCTAACATACAAGAGTGTGATTTTTCCAGAAAACAATTATCTCTGGGCTTAGTTTTTCTCCCTTTGATCTCAAAATAAACACCAACCTCCACACTTCTTGGTCATGCACTGTTGATTCATTAAAGAGCCGTATGTTGATTTCCTGTAAGTGTTTAACTCATAATGATTATGGGCAAAGCCAAGAAACATAATTTAAGAAAAATTTTGCAATAAAATTAGCCTCGTAACTAAGTGTAATTGCTGTATCAGTGTTTCCACTATTTGGACTTTTTCCCATTGGAATTTATAAATAATGTTCTTAGTGAGTGTACAACTTACGTGTTTCGTAGAGCAAATAACTCCAACTCAACAAGGAATGAGATGGTGGCTATACCCCAGAGCAGAGAATTAATGTAAAGGACTTGAGATTTCTGTCACAGCTACTCATCCACAAAGCAGTCTATGAACTATGAGGCCCTGTGGACCACCATACTACCCAAAATCTGTCCCAAAACCTATATTAGTCAGTGTTCTCCAGAGAAACAGAACCAATAGGATACACACACACACACACACACACACACACACACACACACGTATATATGATTTATTTTAATATGATTTATTTTAAGGAATTGCCAATTCCTTATAATAAGTTCCCCCACAATCATGGAGGCTGAGAAGGCCCAAGATCTGCAGTCAGCAAGCTGGAGACCCAGGAGAGCTGAGGGTGTAAGTTCCAGTCGGGGTCCAAGCCCGAAGGCAGGAGAAGACTGATGCCTCAACTCAAAGACCATGAGGCAGAGAGAGTGAGCCCTCCCTTACCCGGCCTTTTTGTTCTATTCAGGCCTTCAGCAGATGGGATGGAAATCAAATAGCTTTCTCAAAGTGTGTTCCACAGAATTCTAGTTCCTTGGGATGTGAATACAGGCAATTTGGTATAAAAGGGTTCCAATGTCAAGTAAGTTTGGAAACTCCTGGGTAAAATAGTTAAGCAGATTTCTCTTCTGCAGTCCTTCTCAAAGCCTTTAATATGTCAATGTGCTTTGTGTTTATCTAAGAAGAGGTGATACTTTGCAAAGGTTTCCAAACTTACTTAGCATAGTATCCTGTTTGGCATTTAGCACCTCTCCAAATACTGGAATACTGCTTTATTAAGTACTTCAGAGCAGAGACTATATTTTATCTGATTTTGTACCCCAGCCTCTAGCTCAGTGCCAGCCAAACAGAAGAGACCCAATAAATGCTTGAGGGCCTATTAAGTGAAATGATGAATGATCAATGAAAGGGTAGTAAGATATGGCCAAGTCATAAACAAATTCTATACAGGACTAGCCTGAGACTATACAAGGACTTCCTCGCCTACTCCCAGAGGGCCAGAAAATGTGAAATAGATTTTGAGGACCTTGGAGTAGAGCCTAAGCTGTCACCATTTATAGAAGATGGCACAAGGAGAACAAGAGTAAATTTATTCTTTCTTAGTGAAGCAGGTCTGCCTGGGCCCTGCCGGTACCCCCGTTCCTCCCAACTGCCAGTACCTGCATTTCTGTCTGAGGTTTTCTTTTGCTGCAAGAGCCAGCTTTGCTGTCTACTCAGCAACTGGGAGCAGCTCTCACCAATGATCAACTGGAGTGGGTGTATAGATACCCCAGCACCCCCGCCCCTCAGTGGGATGACTCTTAGCGCTGTGTGTTACACCGCTCCCAGAGTGCTCCAGGGGACTGTGGTCGAATGGCCCACAGTGGCGACTTGATGATGCACTGACTCCTCCCCACCCCTGCCTCTCCTCCCACTCCCCTGCCGGGATCCCCTGAGATCAGCTCTCACGTGCTGCTCCTGGTCCTTGGCTCACGTTCTGCCTCTGGGAGACCCCTAATTCCATGGTGCTCACTTTCTGAGGACTCTTTCCTGTCTTGACTCCACCTCAACTACAGGACCTTGGGACCCCTGGAAATTTGCCCTAAATTATTTCTTGGCATCCTCTAAGGGGAACCTCATGTTGGCTCATGATCTGTTTATCAGCTGCAGACACGCCCCAGACACGCATTCATCGGTATAGAGGAGAGACTCTGTGATGAGCCTGGTGCTGCGCCAGGGGCTGGGATACAAAGGTGAGCGAGACAGACTTGGAACCAGCCCTCACAAAGCTTCCAGACTTTTAGGGAAGACAAGCACAAATCACATTATCACACAAATCAACAAGCAATGATAGTCTTTAATGAGTGCTGAAAATAAAACCATGGGATGCTATGCAGAATAACAGGAGGGCCTAATCCAGTCAAAGATGTGAGGGATGCGTCCCAGAGGAATTGAATTTGTTGCTGAGATATGAAAGATGAATAGGAACTAGGTAGATGTGGGGGTGGGGTGGGGTGGGGAAGAGAGATCCAAGCAATGGGAACAGCATATGCAAAGGCCCTAGGTAGAGGAGTATGCTTCTTTTCATGCCAATAATCCTGATAGGTGGGCCTTCCAAGGTTCCTGAAACCATCAATCCCATCTAGGGAGCAGGAGCAGAGGTAGGGAGAAAAGCCCCCCTCTTCACTCTGTGCCAAACTTTGTCTTCTGGGGCCCCAAACAGCCCTGCTTGTTCTCTGAGGCTCACGGGTGTCTCTCCTACAGATTAGCTCCATCTCCTGTTGTGTAGACTGTCCACCAGTTTCTCTCTCTGCATGAGGAATGCACTCTCCAGGCCCCTGGAGTTGGATTTGCTTTGGCCAATGAAATGTGAGCAGAAATGATCAACTCCGTTTCCTAGAGGAGGCCTTGAAGAGCTGATGCACAAGTGCTGTGCTCTCTCCCCTCTGCCATGGCAACTGGCAATGTTCTAGATGGGTCATCCCTGTCTGTGTAGGACAACAGTGACACATCAGCTGACCCTAATAATCATGTAGCATAAGTCAGAAACAAACCTTTGTTGTTTAAAACTAATGAGATTTGGGGTTACTACTGTAGCATGGGCTAGCCATCCTGACTGATAAACCCATGAAAACCGCTCCAGGAAAGACACACAGAGCACACATCGGCAAAATGCATGGCGGTAACTGCACCATCTCTGGGGCCCACTGGCTTGCATTCAAATCCTGGCTCCGCCGCATCCTCGCCGAGAGACACTGGGCACGTTGCTCAAGCTCTTTATGCCTCTATTTCTTCATCTATAAAATAATAATACTTGTATTTACTTCATATTCTTGTGAGAATTACATAAGTTAATTCACGTACAAAGCTTGGAAAATTACCAGGCACAGAGTAAGTGCTCAATAAATATTAGCCTTATTATTAGTATTTCTTCAAAAACAAACAACAGTTGGATGCTGCAGGTGGCCCAGATCCTCCTTAGGAAAAGTGTTATCCAAAGGAAACCTCACTGGCGTCTGGCCTCCAGGAGAGGCAATCTTCTATATCAAGGGATGCAAACGCAAATGTCTTCAAGGAGCCAGCCAGTGGCATCAACATGTGTAGCTTTCATTTTTTTCATGTTTGATAGAGGCCTGGATACAAAGAAAAACTCGGATCTTCTATAATAAAAACAATGGTGCAAAAGAAGTGATAAATGACAGCTGATGCCCAGCGTCCATGCTGGGGCACTTTGGGTAATGTGGGTGCTATGGGGGGAGAGGAGCTCTGCAGAGCGTGTGCCCCTCCCACAGTCGTGGCTGGGGGCCATCCGCAAATGCAGGTGCAGTGAAGCTAAAGAAGTAAGAGATTCAGATGATAAAATGTGAACTTGCTTCTTTTTAAAACACCGTTTAGGCCACACAGATCACAGGAGAAAGTTGGATGCAGTCTGTGGTTTGCATCTTCTGTTTTCAAGACCTTGCGCTTGCCTGGGGCCGATGTTCAAACATCTGCATCACTAAATGTTGAGGTACTCGTTTGGATGGCCTTTCCTGAATCTAGGTAACACCTTCCCAAACACACACTTAGGCCTCCATCTCTTGCAAACACAGACCCCCTTGCATTTTTGAAATGGCAATGTTTTCAGGATCCACCACCTTCTCAATGTTGCTCAGACTTTGGTCCTTGTGTCAGTCTGAGCTCAAATCAGTGTAAGTGGTGTCTCCTCAGCAATCTTTGGGAGAAGCAGGCTTGTCCCAGGCTCCGGGCCTCAACATGGGCACTAAATGGAGAGGGGATAGTGCAAAGTCCTGTGTCCCCACCAGCTCCACACCCCTCTCAGGGCCACTATTTGGAAGGCGTAGGTTTTTTTTGGCAACTTTGAGGGAGTGGCGCTGCTGCAGCCCTGGAGCAATGCTGCCATCTGTCTGTTTGTCCATTTGGACTCTGTCTCCCCAATCAACGGTCAACCAACAGCAGGTGTGTGCAGTCCTGGGTGCGGGTTCCTCCCACCTCCTTCCTTCTCTGCCACACAATGGGGAAAGGTCAGAGAGTTTAGGAAGTAATCCTGCCCCACCTTTCGTCTGTTAACCTTGGCCTGGGGTGACCATGATTTCACATCAGCCAGAGTAAAGCAGCGGGATCCTTCAAAACCCTTACCAGTGACTTCTAAGTTGACACCAGGCAGATCACTGAAAATTTTTTTTGATGATTCAGTCTCTTATCTGTAACGTAGGTGTAATAATAGCATCTTCAGAGAGTCATGTGTCACATAATTCATTAGCATTTCCAAATCCCGGTGAGCTTCTCAGGGGGAGAGATGGTATACCCCGCTGCACTGCTCCATATGATCCCATACGAGAATATCTCCATTATTTTCTGGTAGCAGCTGAATGGGGAAAATGATTTTGAGAAACGTGATTTAGAATACTTCACAATGATGCATTAATACTTCACACGACTGTCAGAGTTTCTCACTGCAATTTATCTTTCTATGTGGGTTTCTCCAAATGGAGCTGGCAGATATTTTTCTCCCCAATCTGATGCCAATTCCAGTTCCAACCTTTGTCTAATTTCTTTCCTGTGGTCTAAACCTACAGCCGCACACGAACATGGGAACAAATTGGTTTTTAATCACGTGGAAGAGGGAGAAGTGGGGGAGCCTTCACTGGGTAATGAAATGCAGAGAGCCTAACGTTCTGTAAGAACAAAAAACCTTTCTAGAGACATTTTTTTCAGAATCATTCTCATTAATATTAGAAGACATTTGCTGCCACTTTAAAAGATGAAGCTTTATAACATGCCTGTAAGTAGTGCAGAACAAATTAATTTCAGGTGGGTTCCTAGCAGCAGTCGGAGGAAGCTCTTGCCTACACCTCAATCCTTCCAGCAGGTATATGGAGACTGACTCTTTCTTCTACTGGAACTTTGGACACGGCAAGTCCTTGAGGAAGGGCTCATGATCCCCAGGAGAGGGGGACAAAGTATTTTTCCATCTCTTCCGGCACCTGCTGCTGCAAAGGACATCGGCCTTAAGCACAAGATGAGGATCTGCTTATTTCTATAGTCTTTTGTTGCTCTCCAAATATTCTTGGCCCTGCACTTACAAGAGTGGGTGCACTGGGGAGCGAGGGACATGAGGGTTAGGGGTGGGGTCCATCCACACATGCTTGCCAGCCCATGGTGACCAGGAGCACATAGCTGGGCATCAGCCAGCAGGGGTCAAGAGGCCAGCTGAGTCTGGGCAGCTCTCCTTCATTAGACCATGGTGCATCAGCCATTGAAACTCTCCAAACATCTCTTTATGAAAACACAGCAATAGCGAGGCCAATGTTCAGCACAGTGGCCAACCCAGCTCTGATTAGTCAGATGTCCCTTCTGACTGGTTGGTGCCTGTGCCTTCCGGGTTGTTCAGTATTTCGAATGTTACCCCTGCCCACGGGCATGGAAGAAGCTAATGGGTCCCAGTCGTCTATGTGCATGAGCTCGTTTAATCTTAACGCGGTCTTGCTATGTAGAAACTGTTAGTATGCTCATTTTTACAGGTGAGGAAACTGAGACTCCAATGAAGGTATTGAGATCATTGAGTCAACCTGGAAGGCAGCTAGAAAGGCAGAAGTCTCCTCAGCGGGGCTAGGATGCAGGTGGCTTGCTCATCTTTGTATTCCCAGATCTGGCACACAGTAGGTGCTCAGTCAGTATCTAATGACTGAATAAGCAAAAGAATAAAGAGCTGAGTGAACATCCATGGGCCCACACTATTCCATTTCATGGCATTGCCTCCTTGGGGAATAAGGACCCTTCTGATTTCTCGTATTTCACTTCCTCCTCTAGCCCCCAATAATTGAGCCCTCAGTTCAGAGCAAAGCAGGCTGCAGGAAAGCCACTCACACAGCAGCTAGCTCTTTGGTTAGAAAGACATGCCCCCCTTCCCTGCCATGGCCTCCATTCAAGCCCCATCCCCCCCAAGGCTGTAGCATCCTTCGGCAGCCCTGCCAGAGGTGAGTGTGGCATCAGCTCTGTCCTCCCTGGCTGTGTGTCCTTTGCCAAGTCATTTAACGTCTCTGAGTCTCAATTTCCTCATCGGTAAAATGGGACAAATAAGTCTCGCTGTGCAGAGTGGATGAGGCCGGGTTTCTGCAGTGTCTGGCGTGGTGATCGTGTCACAACAACAGTGCAATGGCAGAAAGTCATTTCAGAATGTGTACGTGGGAGTTCACTGTATTATTCTCTCTGCTTTTGAGTATTTGAAAATTTCATAATTTTTTTTAAATAAAGAGACCCATACAGGCACCTCAATGATTCATTAGGACTTGTTTCTAAGGGAGAGGAAGGTGGAAGACTCGCTAGGGGCTCAGGGCAGGTCTGGAAGGGATAGAGAAGGCGGTGGAGGGAGCCGTGCAGAAAGGCCCATATTTCCTCCCTGTGCTTAGGAGCCTCATCAAGTTCTCAGCCAACAGAAGCCAGCCTGGGGTTTCCAAGCCAATCCTCAAAGCCCACATGAAACCCCATTGTTAGGATCCAGAGAAGTCAGAGGTTGACAATGAGAACGTCCTCACTCATTTCTTATCCTTCTTGGATTCCGGCTCATTCTTCCATTCCCACCCACTTATACAAGCTATTTCTCTTAACCTCTCCTCTCATGGGGGAAGAGCTACTCACGGGGACCAATGCCACCACTGTCTTATAGGCATAACTTTCTCTGGTCCTTTCTTTTTAACCCAAAATATTTAACCTATTTCTGGGCTCTGGCCCATCCCTGCTTGCCCAGACAGCTGTCCTCTGAATGCATGTGATAGGGCTTGAAGAAGTCCTCAAAAAAAGCTCATCAAATATTTCCCATTCTTTTTCCAGGCAGTGATAGAATTGGGAGTTGGCCATGTGACTTCCCATGTGACTTGGAGTTAGCTATGTGACTTGCTTTGGCCAATAAAATGTGGGTGAAAGTGACATGTGTCAGTTCCAGGAGGAAGCTTTAAGAGCCAGCACACCATTTGCCAAGCTCTCTTTGCCTCTGCTGTATAGCTGGCAACATTCCGGCTAACAGAGCCTCTGTCAACCTATGTCCTGGAGTGAAGATGATGCAGGGCAGAGCCCCCGTCTCCAACAATGGGCATGTAGCATGATCAAGACATAGATCCTTGTTATTTTAAGCCACTGAGATTTGGAGGTTGTTTGTTACTGCAGCAGCACCTATCCCAAACTGACTGATGCAGACTAGAGAGTGGAGAGGCTATTAGAAGTGCACAGGCCATGGCTAATTGTTGATGATTGACTTTCCCCTCCAGGATACCATGAGACAGAGGCAGAGGTGGAGCGCCAGAGGAAGCACAGCCTCCAGAGGGGAGCCTTTCAACAGTTGTTACTACTCTGGTAGAAAGACTAGAGGAGTTGGTGTGGAATACGTGACTGAACATGGCTAGGCTGCAAGAGAGGATAGGAGGTAGTCAATGTGTGGCTTCATTTTATCTTACCTCCCCACCAGCCAGTGTCACAGTTTCCCTGCCCTTGGGGTCCACCCCAGACTCACATCAGCCCCCACTGCCCCCCCCACCATGCAAGAACTTGGCTAATCCCTTAAGATCCCAGATGGTGATTAAAGCTAGTGTTGACATTTCTTGCACTATTTGTCCAAGAAACAACCTATTTTCCTTTCTACCAGTGCCTTCTACCTCTCGTGTGGTAGTAAATGTATAAAGTTTTAAACATTTTTGGTCTGTATTTTTATAAACTCACATAGAGAAAGATGCCGAAACCTCAAGTGTACAATTTAGCAAACTATCATCAGGCCAAGACCCCTGTAATTATCACTCAGTTGGGAAATTCTTGCAGGATGCTAAACTGGAACTTCCAACTGAGGTACCGAGGCCATGGAGACTGCATTCCAAAGTGGTGAGCACAAAACCAGTCGCATGAGTCTCGAAACCAGGACCCACTTCTGGGCAGAGAAGGATTGAACTGTTGGATGTTAGAGAAGATTTGTCAAGAGCATCTCTTTGGAGAAGACTGAGCTAAGACTTCCAACACCCCCAGCAAGAGGGGAGGAGTGGAACGGCTTCCCTCCTTCCCTCAGTCAAGACAGAGGTGCTTCAAAGGGACTACAGGGAGTGCTTGACATGTGTCCCTTACCATAAAGGGGACCCAGTGGACTGGTGTCTGATGACTGCTCAGGAAATCTTGATGATGAGGGATCAAATTCCAGTGGCATTGTTTATTAGGGATCTATCCTTAGAAAACCTACCTGGACAAAGGACAAAGTTTAGCACAAGGCCTGGCACAGGTAGGAAGCTCCCTGTCCACCATAGTAGCCATTATTATAATTATTCTTGCCCTTGGACTTGAGACCTGATGAAAGGGGTAAATCCCTCCTGGAGAAGGCTTCACTGCTTCAAGACTACTTATTGGATAATTCAGGGCTGGGTCTTTGTTCTTGGAGGGCTGCCCATACGAGCACAGCAGGGCACTGTCTGAGATCTGAAGGGAGCATATCTAAACATCTCTCCCACCACCCATCTCTGCCTCCAACATCTCTCCCACCTTCTTAAATTCCATCATTCACCCTCCTCCGTATATTACTTTACAAGCTCCTGTTAACCATAGAAGGGACAGCACAGTAACCTGCCCTTGCTGCGGTGCCCTGGACTGCTCCAGGATGTGGACATGTGCCATTTTCTTTTGGGCTGCCTGGCATCCCACCCCCTTTCTTTCCAGGAGGCTTCCCTACCATGGGAACCTCAGTCAGCCGGTACACGCAGGGGTGTGCTGAAGAAAGATTCACCAGCCCACCAGAGCCAATTCTGAAATTCCCAGGAATCTTTTGAGCTAGGTGTTAACTGGTTAGCAGGAATGTTTACACCAAAGAAGTCAGCAAATTGCCACAGATCAGAGCTGTTCCCACTGGAGAACAGGCTGTTAAACATTTACCAACACACCGCTAGGCACTTCATTTCGCTTGAGCCAACCGATCCCATCTGAGGCTTTGAATCTCGAGCAAGTGATCCAAGACAAAGGGACAAGGCAGAATCCAGTTACTGCAGCCACATCTGGCCATAGTAGGGTGTGTCTACTGGGGGTGGCGGTGCTTTGGGGTGCCCTGGCATGATCTTGGCCAGGTCTTCCTTCTGCCTGGCTTCCTTTGCTCCTACTCAACTTCCAAACCTCCTTCTCCTGCCTTCTCATCCATTCCAAGAGCTACCCTTTCCTGCTGAGTTAACCAAAGCCAGTTCCTCCTAAGGGGTCTGCCTGATACAGATGGCTAAACACTGGTAGACGGAGGTCCCCAAGGAAGGAGAAGAAGCTCTCATTTTGATTTCTCAAGGGGAAGGGCTGCTTGGGGCAGAGCAGCCCTGGGGTCATGCATTTAGCAAACATTTATAGAGTACCTACTGTGTACCAAGCAGCAGATACCCAACTAATTATGCCATTAATTCTTCTGTGGGTCATTTCCTCATCATGAGTTCACACCAATCTATTGATAAATATTTGAACCCTGCAATGGGTAAAATGCTGTGTAAGTTACCAAGGGATATACTGAAAAAGGTTAAACAATCAGTGCCTCCCCCCCTGAATTTACAGTTTAGCTGGCGACATAGGTATGTGCTCACGTAGCTGAATATCTGTCTGGACACAAGTTCTTACTTGTAAGGATCGTGGAGAGCTGTAACTTTCAACCTTGAGGATCAGGGAAGGCTTTCTGGAGAGAGTGGGATTGGAGCACAGCCTTGACAGTGGTTTCACATGTATGTGTGTAATATACACACATGTATATATGTATCTGTTTATCAAGAAATGTTATTTCCTTTATGCCATTTCTTTTCTTTTTTTTTTTCTTTCTTTTTTTTTTTTTTTTTTGTGAGGTAGATTAGCCCTGAGCTAGTATCGCCAATCCTCCTCTTTTTACTGAGGAATACCGGCCCTGGGCTAACATCCGTGCCCATCTTCCTCCACTTTATATGGGACCCACCACAGCGTGGCTTGACAAGCGTTGCCTAGGTCCATGCCTGGGTCTGAACACCACTCTGCCAAAGTGGAGCACACGCACTTAACCGCTATGCCACCGGGCCGGCCCCCTGCCATTTCTTTTTTTTTTTAAAGTAAAATCACATTTTTATTAGAAAATAATATACAATCACTTCTGGAAAGGGTTCAACAGTAGAGAAAGCATACCTGTGAAATTAGCCACCTGAAATCCTACCCCCCCCAAGTGACCACAGTTAGCACTGCCAGGAGTGCCCTTCTGCACAGCTGTGGGATCCTGTTATGCACACTGGTGTGTAACCAGCTGTTTTCACTCAACAATATGTCATGGACATTTTTCCATGCTAATTATTCCCAATCTACATTACCATTTAAGTGGCTGGAGAGTATTCCATTATACGGATGTACTCTAAATTAATCAAATCCCCATTGATAAACATTTAGTGTTGCGGTCAAGGGCACAGACTCTGGAGCCCCACAGTCCAAGCATAAATCCTGGCTCTACCGCTCCCGGGCTGGGTGATCTTGAGTGGAAACCTAACCTCTGAGTGCAGATTCCTCTTCTGTAAAGTAGGAGTATTAATAATACCCACTGCACGGGGATGTTGTGAGTAGATACTTGTAAGACATTGATAACAGTTTCTAGCCGTGGTAAATGCTCAGTGAAGGCCAGCAGGGCCAACGGGCAGGGCTGTGGCCATCGTCTGAATACGTCCTCCTCATTACCTGCCTAGGCTAAAACGTAGAAGTGGAATGAAACAGCCAAACGGCAAACATTTAAAATCCTGATAAATATGGCTCAATTGCCCTCCAGAAACGTACCCATCACTGGTGGGCAGGAGGACCTGCGGTTGGTAGGAGGCAGTGGGAGGGGACAGCCACTGCCTCCTGGCCCCGAGCACAGGAGACCTTCACAAGTGGTCCGCAAACCAGCGGGTGAGGTCTCCTGACTTGCCCAGCCTTCTGGGTGGCATTCTGGAATACAAAGCAGGAGGGAAATTAACAGCAAGTCAGGTCAGACTCTCTCACTTTGATTTCTAGAAGGAAAACTAGAGTTGAGGCCGTATTCGAAAATATAGGTCAAATCTCGGTTTCTGTGGTTACCAAACACTGTCAATCACCAGTGATTCCCTCCCTCGGGGGTGATGCCAGGGTTCCGAGGCCTGGCAGCCGGGCCTGGCTCCCCTTGGTCTGCGCCCCCCGCCCCGTGGTGGCCGGGGCTGGCCCCGTTGCCCGGCGGGCCCGGGGGTCTGCAGTGAGCGCTGCGAGGGGGCGGGGCCCCGGGCCCCTGACCTCCACTTTTTGGTGGGGAGTGGGGCTTGGCGGTGCTGCCGATGGGGCTCGGGGGACCCCGGGCGGCAGCCCTGCCCGCTCGCCAGCCCGGCTCCCCGCGTCCGCGCTGCAGGGAGCGCCCCGCCTGGACACGGGCCGTGCCCGCCCGGAGGAGGGAGGAGGCCGGCCGCCGCGGGAACAATGTGGTCGGTTGTTTTGCCGACTGTCAGCCCTGTTCCCGGATCCTCCTTTCCACGCCCCTTGGCCTAACCGCCACAGGCCCGGCACGCAGAGGGAAGAGCCCCCTTATTTGGTCTTGGAAAGAAAGGGGAAAGGTTATCCTCAGATGCCTGCGGCGTTGGGTCATCGGCCCGCAGTTGTTGGCCCGCGCCCGGGAGCAGTGCCGTCTCCCGCCGGTAGGTGGCGGCGCCGGGCAGGCCGCGCCGAGACGCCCGGGTGGTAAACAAGCCCGCGGGGTCCGGTACCCCGGCGCCGCGCTTCTTTTGTGCGCGCGCGGGGAGGGGGGAGGGAGGCCGGGCCGGGAGAGGGAGGGGAGCGGCCGAGGACGGAAGAAGAGCGGGAAAAGAAAAAAAACAAAGGCTTTTTTATGGGGTGGTGCAGCTTTCAAAACCGGAGAATCGGCTTCCGTGTGAGGGCGTGACTTTGCCGCGTCGGTTTCATGCGAACCGTTCGCGAGTGCACGAGGGGATGCGGGCGTCAGTTTTACCGTCAGCCGGGCGGGTGGGGTGCAAATTCCTTGAGGAACGTTGGTAAGGTACTCTGTGAGGATTAGTACCCGCTTGGAGGTTTCCTTTCTTTCCTCCCTCCGCCCCCTCCTTCCCTCTCACTCCTCCCGCCTCCTCCCTCCCTTTGCCAGCCTCGCAGGTGAGCTAGCGAGGTGCACCGAGCCACCTGCCTTCTTGGGGCCAGAGCAGGATGGAAGCGGAGGGTCCTGAGCACTGACCACGTGCAGGCCAGCCCTTGCTCACTCTTACTGCTGATCCTCACACCATCCCCGTATGAGAGGAGTTACCCTCGCCATTTTACGCGGAGCTCCGAGAGCCTAAGAGCACACGGACAGTAAGCGGCAAAGCAGGGATTTGCACCCAAGTCCTTCACACTTCATGGCCGAGGCTTGTCCCCCAATTAGGAGCACATTACCTCGCCAATGACTCCTCCATTAAATAAAGCTCTTGTGATATGTATCATTCTCCAAAGACCTTTAAAAAGAACCAAAACGTTAATGTGATTTGAATTTCTTCAGCAGAACAAAGCCAAGCCACTACCGCGTACAGGTGAATTTGCTGGGCGAACTGGCGCCTCTCAGGTGGGAAGGAGACCCGAGGTCAGGGGAGCCAGCGGGCATTAGCTTCTGCTGTAAGTGCCTCGGGGGCTTGTGCGCTTCTCCAGAGAGGCTCTGGGGCAGCATCCTGCCGAGGTGCTTGCTGCTACGCAGAGGGCTCCCGAGAGGGGCCCGCCAGGCGGGAAGCCGTGGCTAACTTTTATTTTCTATTTTTGGCAAGTCGCAGACAGCCCTTTTGTTTGGCTGGGAGTCCAACAGCTCTCCTGCTCCTTCCCGTTGTTCCATCTGCCTTATGGGGGGGCGGGGTGGATAATTTTCGCTCAGAAGACCTGTTTCGCGTTTCTTCATCTGGAAAGAGATTAATTTTCCAAGCCACACAATTATAGGCAACTTTTTAAAGAGTTACTGGAGTGACAGTTTCATGCTTAGATTAAGCAGTGCCAGTTTTCCTTGTAAAAAAAGTTTGTGCGAACAAAGTTAAATCCAAGAAATGTGGTTTTTCTCTATCTCTTTTTCATGAAATAGTAAAAAAAAAAAAAAAAAACTGCTTCTACCAGTTTTGGGGGATTTCCAGGTTTCCAAGAATTCACTTAGCTTGCTGCATAGTATGTTTCTGTGGAAAAATTACGGCAAGAATATCTTGTAGATCATTACTCCCCAGTCATTGTTTTATTGGTTCTCAGCTTCAATGAGAACCAGCACGGTCTGGGTTTGCCCTGACATTCCAGAGCCCAGGTCCCCATCCCAGGAGCCAGAAAGAGTCCTTAGTGGGATCAGGAATGTTGTGGCCTTGCCTGCTGCCTTGTCCCTTCCCAGATGTGCTGGCAAACTGGACTCCTCTAAGCCCTCACTCTGCACTGCATTCCACAGCTCCCCCCACCCCCCAAACTGTCCCCAAGACTTGATTCGGTTCCATTCAGTTGCCTGGATCCCACTCTCTGTTTATGCCTTGAGGCGGGTGGAGCCCAAGGAACATCGCACGGTGCCACCATCCTCTCAGGGGCTGCCCTGTTTGGAGGGGCAGCAGCACCCAGCCAGCCAGCCAGCATGGGTTGAGGAACAGAGCTGTGCATCCTTGGCCATGCGCCTTAACCCCTGTGCTCCAGCTGTTGTGAGGATTTAATGATTTCTTCAGGTGTGAAGGACTTAAAACAGTGTCTGCCCCATGCGGAGCACAGTAGGGCACACCTCCCAGGGTTGTTAGGAGGATTAAATGAAAGAATGCCTATAAAACCCTTAGTCCTGGGCCTGGCACCCAGAAAGAATTCAATAAATGTCCGCTGAGTAGTGTAATCGGCTACCTCTTTTTGACTGTCAGCTATATGCTACAAACTATTTAAGGCTCTTTACATATGTGCTTGAATCCTGATGGAAAACCTAGGATGTAGATAAAACTATTGCATGTACAGGGACTTCGGAATCAGGTGGGTTAAGCAAAATTACCCAAAGTCGCACAGCTAGGATGTGGCAGGACCAAGATCTGTCTGACTCCAAAGTATGTTCCCTTTTGATCGTGGGCAGCCTGGGAGGAAAGAAGAAATTATAAACAGTCCTATGTGGTAAGCTGAAGGGTCTTCATGGGAGGGGGAGTCATATCTGCCTCCTCGTTATAACTTGCTATTATCCCTGTGTCTTTGGGGTGGCTGTGGAAGACGGTGACGTAAGTATGATTACACATGTAAATATAAGAACCAGTGGACAACAGCCACCTTTGGGGCTCCTGATTGTCATCTGCCTAAATTCCCAAAGCTTCATGGCTCCCTTTCAAGCCCAGGCTAGAAATGGCTCTGTGTACTGGTCAGGACTCTTTCTGTTTTTGCAAAAGACAAAAACCCAACTCAAACTGGCTTGAGCAAAAAAGAGATATAATTAGCTCATGCAACTAATAATGGAAAGATATAGCTTCAGGCATGGCTTGATCCAGGAGTTCAACAATATTATCTGGACTTGGCCTTATCCATAGCCTCCATGTTGGCTTTATTCTCAGATTAGCTCTCTCACTGACCCTTTTTGGCCCTAGTTGGTCAGGCCCAAGAAAACTTGGGTCCCTAAAAGAAAAATCATAGTTCTCTTATTAAAAGAGGCTAGGGATGCTAAGCAGGCAAGAACAATGGATGTCCACTCCACCTTGCCTACGTAGCACCATCATTCAGAAAGATGGAGAGAAAAGACTTTAATTGTGAACTTTTCTGCTATGAAGGACACTCACAACTCAAGCAGGCAGGGGAGGGGTAACTAGAAGTGTTTCCAGTTACACAGGGGCCCAGGACCTTACTGTTTCAAGTCAGGTTACCTGATTCTAAATGATAGAGTAAAACCTTATGTCATAAAGATGTGTCTGAAGGTCTTTGGAAATCCTCAGTACCAAAACGCTTTAATGATATATAATAATAGAAATATAATACATAATAAAATGCTTTAACAATGTATATACAAATATATATAAAAGTATATATGTGTACATATATATGTACATATAGGCTATTATGATATATGTATTAATGTAAAAATGCAATAAAGTGCTACTGAACTAAAGCTGCCTGTAGACCCTTAATGAGAGTCACCACACACAACTATAAATAAAACATTACAAATCCACGCTGAGGGTGGATGCCGGGCTGTTGACTCTGTCTGGTCACAAGCTGCATGATGATTTGTTCCTCGCACCAATTTGACGCAACTGAGACTGGTGCCTGAGCAAACTGGCAAATTACTAGATGTCATGGACTTTTGGTCACTTCTCGAACAGTCAAGCTTGAGAATGTTCACTGGACAAATTCCAATGCTGCTT
The DNA here is from genome assembly GCF_020826845.1 of Diceros bicornis minor. NCBI lineage: Eukaryota > Metazoa > Chordata > Mammalia > Perissodactyla > Rhinocerotidae > Diceros > Diceros bicornis. The sequence continues at coordinate 82,315,381 of NC_080744.1, forward strand.
TCCTGCATTAAGTGTTTCCTGAGGCGGAGGGACACGGCTGAGGCATGTCCCACGTTCAGGACCGAGGGTGCTGCTGGCACCCAAGAACTGGTGTGGGAAGTGGGCGAGCTTCCCACCTTCTGCCCGGGGTGTGTCTCCCAGCATCCATGCTTCCCTCGGGACCTTCCCTCGGGAGTTGCCCACTCCCCCTCCTACACTGTCCCCTGTCACTTGGGTGGAGACTCTGGACCCCATTCAGAGGAGAGCACTCACAGTGAAATCGCCTTGGATGTCAGTCATCCAAGAACACTTCAATGTCGTGTCCCACCACGCGAGCAGGGAGCAGGTAAAAACTACCCCGAACAGGTGTTTGCATCTCCAGAATGTGTCTGCCCTCCTCCCACTTGTCTCCCGATTCTCTGACCTGGGCATTGTCAGTTTGCTCCTCAAGTGCCCCTGCTGTGCGGATCTATTTGGACCTGAGGACGGTGACAGTGGCTGCCAGCTGTTGAGTATTCACTATATACTGAGTCCTTTCACACGTGACTTCATTTCCTCCTGTAACAGCCTGGGAGGCTGGCATTATCAGCTTCATTTTACACAGAGGGAATTGGGGCTGAAGAGGTCCTGGTGTCACTCTCCACACGTCACACAGAGAGGAAGAGGATGAGACCAGATTTAGTTCTGGGCCCAAGCAATTCATCTTTTCACTTATCAACTTGTTATTGAGAATTTACCAGGTGCCAGGTGGGATGCTGGGGCCTGTGAATTCCGTAAGGAGCAAAACAGACTGGCCCTGGCCCTCAGCAAGTGTAGAGTCTACTGGAGAGACGGACATTAACAGAGCAATCGTACAGCATCTTACTTCAAATTATGTGTCATGCTGTGAAGGAGAAGGACCTAGTGCTGTAACGCATATACTGGGGAGATCTCACTGTCTTCGCCTGGGTTCCCCCACGAGCTGACCCTGAACCAGGGCTTGGGTGAGAGTAGTTCCTCCGGGGGGTGAGTGCAGAGAGCGAGTGAGACAGGGAAGGAAGCCAACAAAGGGCATCTCAATGGGACCCTGACCCCTGTGGGCAACTAGAGCTTGGGCTGGCTGGGGACACTCTGAGAGACCATGGAGAACACCAGTGTCCCACCACTGAGTGGTGCTGGAAGCTGGGTGTTTAACACAGACTTCTGTCCCTCATTGGTTGAAGGGTGCTCTTAGGGCATTTTGACCCCCCAGCACTTCTAATCCACATGAGAGCTGGCTGAACTCTGGGCTGCAGCCAGAGAGGACCCTCAGGCAGAGAGAGGCAGGCACTTGAGGGGAGAGCTGTCAGTCCATTGGGACCCTTCCATCAAAGCCCCAGGACTCAGTGGGCACTAACTGGGTGGGTTATTGTCTGTTCCACTAACCTGATATCTGAGTTAAGGATGGGGAGAGGGGAGGGGAAGAGGGAACAAAACATGCAAATGGGCAGAGGCTGGAGGGAGCACAGAGGTCTGAGAACTAGGAGGAGGTCAGAGGAGCTGACCGGCAGGTGTGTGTGCTGTGGGGTGAGGCTGAGAGGCACGGGGGCCAGACAGAACACTGACCATGCAGGGAGCCACAGGAAGCCCAGGAAGGCTTTCAGGAGGTGGGGGCCTGTCAGGCTCACATTTTAGGAGGATCTGTCTGGCTGTAGCGTGCAGAGCAATTCAGAGAATCACAGTTACAAGAAGAGATTAGGTAAGAGGTTCTTGTGAGGGTTCGGGTGAGAGATGATGCTAGCTGCGAAAGCGACAGTTGAGTTGGAGGGGACAGGAACTAAAATCAGTGGGACTGCTGCTCTCTGCCTCCCTCATCCCATACCCTTCCACACCTCTGTCAAGGGCATGGCAGACACTCACTGGACCCACTCCTGCTGACATCCCACCACAAGAGCAGGATGAGACAGTATGAAAAACACTTGGAAAAAATGAGAGTATTTGCTTTTAAGAGGTGTATCAATGAAGAGTCATGGAAGTGAGGGACAGAAAGGAGCTCTGGCAAGCTTAAGCAAGAAGGGCATTTCCTGGGAGGCTCTTGGAGCTCAGAAAACCTGTGCAGGCTGAAGGACCAGGCTTGAGAAATGGACAGGAACCAAGGTGGCTCCAGATTACCAGGCAGCAGGAATCCCCACTTTTTCATTCCCTAAACATTTATTGAGTGCCTGCTATGTGCCAAGCATGTTCCAGGGCTGTGGCTACAGCAGTGAGCACAGCCCAGCCCCTTGTCTCACGGGGCTTCCCTTCTTACAGGGGAAGACGAGCAATAAACATGACAAATGGTGATGAAACCTCATGAAGAGTAAAGGGGGGCACAGGATATGCACAGCATGGGTGTTCTATTTTAGATCGGTGTCAGGGATGTCCGTTCCAATGAAGCCATGAGAGGAGAACCCTGAATGAGGAGAGAGAAGAGCCATGCAAATCTGGGGTAAGAGTGCCCCCAGCAGGGGCAGAGGCTGGTGTGGCTGTGGCTGACGGAGCAGGTCATAGTTAGGACTGTGATTTTGAGTGAAATGGCAAGCCACTGGGAGGATCTGAACAGGAGGCTGACGCAATCTGGTTTACGTGTTGAAAGGATCACTCTGACTTCTATGTGGAGAATGGATTGTAGAGGCCCAAAGGGGAAGCCCAGTCAAGAGGCTACTGTAGGGGTCTCACAACCCCTACGTTGTGGGGATACGGGAGCTGTTACCATAGGAAGTAATAAGTGGCCAGACTCAGATATTCTTTGGAGGTGGAGCTGACATCATGGGTGGATTGGACAAAGTATGATGGGAAAGAGAGAAGTCAAGAATACCTCCTAGGTTTTTGGCCAAATGAGATGCCATTTACTGAGATGGGGACAGCTAGAGACAGCTGGGGAATTGAGAGATGTGTTTGTATGTGTTGGTGTCACACTAAGACACACAAGACCTTTAGAAGGACCCCTAGGGATACATACGCACTCCAACCATCCCACATCTTCGAGACCCTTGCTCAAGATCCAAAGTCCTGGAACATCACGTGCATGCTCCCTAGCTGATCTCAGGCTGGACAGAGAGAGGCCAGCCCCTGGGCGGTGGCCGCTCCCTCCCCGAAAAAGGCCACTCAGGGAATACCCTGGAAGAGACTCTGTTAGGAATGTGCTGTTAGGAATGTGGTGGGATGTTAGATAATCAAAAATGAGTGAGAATCCACTCTAAGAAGACAAGTCTGAGGGTAAGCGCATGATCCACAAGCCTGCTGAGGGTACGCCAGCCAATCAAGACACAGCATGTGCTGTGGGCTCTGAGATCAGGGGCCAGAACCAACGAGCAGAAGCTCCAGGGAGGCAGGTTTGGATTTGGTACAAGACAGAAATTTCCAACCCCTTTCAAGATGCCCTGGGCCACTGGGAGGCAGCCATACCCTGGCGTTTGACTCCTTTAAGCAACAACTGGCCAAGCCCTGGGAGGGGCGCGGAGGAGGAAAGCTAAGCACAGGGGAGGGCTCGAAGTGTTTTGGCTGAGCACTCCCATCAATATTTTGAGGGTGCATCCCCAATATCTATATATATGTGTGTGTTTATTCAAATGTATATCATGTTCTACTATAATAATAATAGCTATGCCTACAATAAACCATCACAAGATAGACCTTTAAAAGGATGAGCAATAAATAGAATAAACCTATTTTAAGTTAATTTTTACTTTATTAACAATACAAACATATTATCACTAAAATATTAGATTAATTATTAATATTTTAGAGCAATGTGATTGAAAATATTTGATTATTTGTTTTATTGGTTTACCACTCTGTAACATTGTAATGTGAATGCCTGGTTCTAAATTTAGTTTACTTGAATACTTGGTTTTAATAACTGTTGAGCTGTACAACATAATTTTAAAAGATGCCTGTTTCCACACAGCAGACAGGCATCATTGGCCATAGTTAGTGAATCATGACTTCCATTTTTCAGTCCCACTCATCAATTGATTAAAAAAATTTTAATGAAATGTAGTTAGTAATTCTATATCTCCTTTGATGTTAATTGGTTATTCTTGAAACTGAAACTGGAAAGTATGGCAGTTTTATGTTGTTTTAATTGTGATAAAATACACATAACATAAAATTGACCATCTAGCCATTTTTAAGTGTACAGCTCAGTAGTGTTAAGTACATTCACACTGTTTTGCAACCAATCTCCAGAACTTTTTCATCTTGCAAAACTGAAACTCTATATTTATTAAACAATGCAGTTTTATATTTTTAACAATTGAGCACAAAACCCAATTAAATATTTCATTCGGAAAATAAACATTCTGTTTCTAAGTTTTAAAATATGTATCTAGAGGAGTTTATTGTGACCACACGTATCATTTTTTTGTAACAAAATCAAAATCACATGTTGGAAACATTTAAAAACATCTGTTTCAAAACGACCTCTCTGGAGCATGTTTCTTTCAAAAGGCAGTTAATTTCTAATTCATTGTTCCAAGCCACCTTTACTTGAAGGTACAGATGAAATCTGTTTCTTTCTTTAATTTTACTATATATACCTATTTTGTTGAAAGCCACTTGTCATTCCAGAAAAGGTCAGAAAATCTGCAGCATTTTTCTTTTTGTCAAAAAAGACAACACCTGTTTCTTAAGGTCACCAGCTGGCAGGATAACATCGTAAAAAGATTTGACTATATTTTAAACTCCTTGTTTTCATAAAATTAACCACACTGATGACACCCTGTATCACTTGGTCTGCTTTTGCCTTTCAGTTCTCCGGGGCAATGCTTTGCCTCTGAACGACACAGTGAATGGTCTTCATATGTTCTGCTCACTCTGAAACCCGACCCTGGAACTTTTATAAAAAAAATGCAATCGACACAGCCATCCCTGCTGTGGTTACATCTACACCGTTTTCCCACAAAACATCATCTTAAATAAAGTCATATGCTATTGGGAATACGTCTTCTCTGCTACATCTTTCCTTTAATAGTTTCCAAACAACCAAATTCTTCTTCTTCTTCTTTTTTTTTTTGTGAGGAAGATCAGCCCTGAGCTAACATCCATGCCAATCCTCCTCTTTTTGCTGAGGAAGACCGGCCCTGAGCTAACATCTATTGCCAATCCTCCTCCTTTTTCCCCTTTTTCTCCCCAAAGCCCCAGTAGATAGTTGTATGTCATAGTTGCACTTCCTGCTAGTTGCTGTGTGTGGGACGCCGCCTCAGCACGGATGGACAAGCGGTGCCCTGGTGCACGCCCGGGATCCGAACCCGGGCCGCCAGTAGCGGAGTGTGCGTACTTAACCGCTAAGCCACAGGACTGGCCCCTAAACAACCAAATTCTTTATGTTTTCATCATTGAAACAAAATTTAGCAAATACCTTAAACTCATACATGTAAGAAAAAAAAAAAACCACTGCACTTTCATCCAACTGTACAGCAAATGTCCCCTATTGCATATTTTTCCAGTATTGTATTTTCAAATCTTTAGCAATATGTTCTTGTCTTTCAGCAGTATTTGCTGACAAATGAATGCATTTTAGTTTGTCTTTATTTTTTCTCTGTATTATTTCTGCTATTTTTATGTGACAAGAGGAACAAATATTCATCAATGGTATGTGAGTTTTGGTCTTGTGGTCTAAACGTTTATCATTACACCTAAGGAAATATTTGAAGTTTGGATTGAGTATTTCATTAAATACTAGAAAAATTGGAGAAGTTTATCTTTGTATTCTAGATGTTTCTTTTTTTTACATTCGCTGAAACACACAAGTCTTAGGTATCTAGCACAGTGAATTTTACCTGTGTATCTGCTCGTGTGACTGTCACCCAGTTTGGGGAAATTATAAGTAAAGTTACTATAAACAATCTTGTACAAGTGTCATAGAGTAGATGTCTGTTTAATTTTACTAGAAACCGCCAAACAGCTTTCCTGTTTACACTCCCACCAGCTATGGATGAGAGTTTAGTTGCTCTAATCCGTGCTAACACTTGACCTTGGTCTTTTACATTTTAGCCACTCTGGTTAGTGTCTATTGATATCACGTTGCAGTTTTAAGTTGCATTTCCCTGATGAGTAATAATGGCATGTATGTTTATTGATCATTTGGATATCTTCTTTTGTGAAGTGCTTGTTCACATATTTTGCCCATTTAAAAAAATTGCTTATCTTCTTCTTATTGACTTGTAGGAGTTCTTTATGTATTACAGATCTGAGTTCTTTGTTGGAATGTACTGTAAATATTTTCTCCCACTCTGTGGTTTGCCTCTTCTCTTTCTTAATGATGTCTTTTGATGGGCAATTTTAAATTTTGATGAAATACAATTTATCATTTATTTCATGGATTGTCTTTTGTGTCTTATTTAAGAAATCTATCCTATTTCTAGGTCATGAGGATATTCTCCTATGTTTTATGGTTCTACACTTTCCAAGTTTAGCTTTTACATTTAGGTCTAGGATCCCTCTGGTATTAATTTTTTGAGGTAGGGTAGAGGGTCCTTTCCCTTCCCCCTAAGGTGGATATCCAGTTGTTCCAGCACCATTTCTTGAAAAGTGGATGTAAGTGTTCGGATGTTAAACAAATCACAATGACTTCATGTTACCATTAGCAAGGGTCTCCAGGCACAATGCACACTTAGGGTGATGTTCATCACTAAGGACAGTGGATATAAACCCTTATTTAAAAGACTATTCTTGGAAATTATAACCTTGTTTGGATGTCTTTTCTGATCTCATTAGCCCATTGTTTTTATCTTGCAATGTGGCTAAGAGCTCATACTAGGGGTAGGAGAAGGATCAGTTCTGCAAATTTCTTTAATTTGCTTATGCTTGCATCATTATAGTATACATTATATACGGTATACAGTATAACCTTTTAGTATATTCCAGAAATATTTTTAAGCTGCTTCTCCATTTTTAAAAAAAAATTCCCCCATTGATTGATTAAAAGTTCGTCTCTCTGTAAAATTTGTCAATTTTTACGTTGTATATTTTGAGGATACAATACCAGGTGCATTACATTTTAAATTATTGTCTCTTTCTAGCAAATTCAATCTTTTATCACTGTGAAGTGATCAACTTATCTCTGGTAAGACTATTGGCCTTAAAGCTTACAATATCTGCTGTTAACATGGCCACATCAGCTTCTTTTTTGTCCAACCTCTTTTTTCAATTTTTGTGGCCTTTTGTTTTAGATGTTTTTCTTGAACATAATATATAGTTGAAACGAAGAAAAATCAGTCTGACTGTCTTTGTCAGTTAACTAAAGCATTTAACCATTTGTATTTTATGATATATTTGTGTTAAATTTGGCATCTTGTTTTGTGCTTTCCAATAGTTCTACCTCATATTAGTTTCCTAGGGCTGCTTATATTAGTTTGGGTTCTATAGAGAAAAAAACCAAAAGGATATATTTATATTTATATTTATATTTATATTTATATTTATATTTATATTTATATTTATATTTATATTTATAATTTACTATAAGGAATTGGCTCACACAATTATGGAGGCCGAGAAGTCCACGATCTGCAGTCAGCAGGCTGGAGACCCAGGGGACCTGACGGTGTGAGCTCCAGTATGATTCCAAGTGTGAAGGCAGGAGCAGAATGATGTCCCAGCTCGAAGAAAGAATTCTTTATTACCCAGTGTTTTATTCTATTCAGACCTTCAATGGATTGGACGAGGCCCACCCACATTGGGGAGAACAATCTGCTCTACTCGGTGTATGATTCAAATCTTAATCTCACCCAGAAACACCCTCACATGTACTCTCAGAATAATGTTTGACAAAAAATCTGGGCACTCCATATCCCTGTCAAGTTGACACATAAATTTAACCGTTACACTGCTGTAACAAAGTACCACAAACTGGGTGGCTTAAAACAATATAAACATTCTCTCCCAGTCCTGGAAACCAAAAGTCTAAGATAAAGGTGTTAGCAGGGTCATGCTCCCTCTGAGACCCTGGGTAGAATCTTAACTTTTGGTGGCGGCCGTTGATCCTCGGCATTCCTTGGCTTGCAGCTGCATCACTCCCATCTCTGCTTCTGTTGTCACATGCCCTGTTCCCTCAGTGTCTGGGTCTCTTGTCCTCTTATAGGGACACAGGCATATTGGCTTAGGGCCCATCCTACTTCAGCACGACCTCATCTTAATTACATCTGCAAAGACCTTATTTCCAAATAAGGTCACGTTCATAGGTACCAGGGTTTAGGATTTCAGCATAGTTTTTTCAGGGGGACACAGTTAAACCTAGAACACACCTGTTCCATACCTCTTTTTCTCTCCTTTCTTGCCTAGTTTTGGATTATTTTTATCACTCCATTCTTTTCCTTCTACTACAGTGAGAGTTCTACTTCTATTTCTACTCTCTTAGTTGTTATCCTAGAAATTACAATACATATACTTAAAGTCTAAAGTCACTGTGTACATTTACCCTTTGCCCAGACAGTAGAAAGACCTTAGACCACTTTAATGACACTTGCCCCTCTCCCAACCGTATGTAACATTATCACCATGTGTCTCAATCTATTTTTTAAGCAATCTTTTTATTGTAAAATAAAACCCAGAAGGCAGAAAGCAACATGATCAAATATATGACTTAATGAAACATTTTATGATAAACACCATTCGGGTTGGAAATAAAATTTTGCCGGCCCCCCAGAAGCACCTTTGCATGCTTCTCCCAATTACAAGCCCCTCCTTGCTCCTTGAGTAACCACTACCTTGATTTCTATACTTTTCTTTTTCTTGTATTTCTTTAAAAAGAAAGTTTTATCAACCAAATGTGCATCCCTAAACACTCTATCATTGCACTGCCCTTTAAAAATTTTCTGATTTTTTTTTAAGTCTCTTTTAATCTCTAAGTTCTCTTTTCATCCTTTTCTTTTCCTAACAGTTTATGTCTCAAAGACCCTGGACTGTATGACGAGTAGTTTAGTTTCCCACAGCCTGGATTTTTTTAAAATCACATCCTCAGGGTACAAAGCATTTATCTGCCCTCTCTATTTCCAGAAAATTGGGCAACTGGATCAGATTCGAGATTGATCCCTTTGGCAAGACCACAGGAGGTACATAATGTCCAGTTATCACTATTTTTGATGTTAGCAGTTGTTGATGCTTAATGTCTAAATCTATTCCTTCATTGGGGGTTGAAAAGTGGTGACACGCTATCTTTTTTTTTTTTTTTTTGGCTATTTAATTGTTGTAATACTGTTGTAAGAAGATGGTTCTCCATCTACTATCTGGTTACCCAGGGGTCCGGTTCATATAGGAAAGACAGGATAAATGCTGGAAACTTTTCCTTTATTCAGGAGTTTTCAAGATAAAAAATTAGTTCCACATCATCCTCTGAGGGTGACTAATTCTTTTTCTTTCCTCAATTTTCTTATGAACTCATGAATTTAAACATTATTTTTGCTGCTGCTCAAATTGTCCCAGTGGGAGCCTCTTCAGGTGGGTTTCTGTGTCCTTCTGACATGACCCTAGCAGTATTTAAAAGTTTCCTTGCTATCTGCTATGACAAGATGTTACAGGCTCACCTTGTACATCTCCTGCACCAGACCTGGATTCGGGCAATTCTGCACGAAGTCCTCGTTCCTTTTAGTGAAAAATAGTACTTCAAGACTACGATCTCAGCACTAGGAATACTCATTGCTCTAGGTTGGTGATTCTTTAGTAGAGCTAAACACACACACACACAAAGAAACCTTTCTGAGTTTTTCTAAATCTGAAGTATATCATCCTTTTCCTGTCTTGTACACATACATACAAATATACATTAAAGTATCTCTTGAGTCAATATTGATACTTCTAATCTAATTCAAAACTACGAAAATTTCATTTAACTTGTACATTACACCTGTAACTCCTTTCTTCTACACCACGAATCTTGGTTCTCCAGAATACAAGGGATGATATAACTAGAGTTTCCCACAGTTATTAATTTATTTTATCCCATATTACACACATAACAGACTTGGAATAAACATACTAATAAAAAATACTAATATATAACCAATATGTTTATTTAAAACATTAAAATAAATCTTTTTGTGTATGTTCTTCCTATCTCCTCTCCATTTTCAGTAGCTGTACTATATATCATCAGAGCATATGGCCACTATAGTCTATACTCACCCCCGTTAAGCCATCATTCAGTCTTAGTCCTACAGGTTACTTTAAATTTCATCCTCACCATCTGCCCTCACATCAGCAGGGTCATTTTGGTTGTCTGAAGATTATGCTCTAGTAAATTTCTCACAAAGGACTCATGGGAACAATATTCCCTGAGATCCTGCATGTTGATAACAGTTTGTTCTAATATTTGAAATTCAATTTTGCTGGATATCAAATCCTGGGTGCACATTTTCTTTTCTTTTTTTTTTTTTAAAGATTTTATTTATTTATTTTTCCCCCAAAGCCCCAGTACATAGTTGTCTGTCTTAGCTGCACATCCTTCTAGTTGCTGTATGTGGGACGCGGCCTCAGCATGGCTGGAGGAGTGGTGCCTCTGTGCGCACCCGGGATCCGAACCCGGGCCGCGGGCAGCGGAGCGCACGCACTTAACCGCTAAGCCACGGGGCCGGCCCCACATTTTCTTAAATACATGACTATATTTTTTCTGGCATAAAGTACTGCTGTCAACAAGTCTGATGATAATCTAGCATTCTTTTCTTACAAGTTCCATTCTCTCTTTTCCTATGCTAGTCCAGTAATTATAGTAGAACATCTCAAGGTGGTAGCAACTTTTGGTTGATATTCTTAGGTAGAGTGTCCTCTTTTGAAATGTAACTTTGAATCCTTTTTTTTTTAAATGTATATAATTTTAGGCAAGGTCTCTTGGATTATAGTCTTTGGTATTTTTTTTGTTTCCTTGCACGATTTGCTTCTTCAAGTCTTCTGTTATCCATAAGTTTTAGTCATCTTTGCCATCTTTAACATTTGTCACTTTCTCCCACATCCTTTTTATCCCGTTTTTATTTGAGATAATATAAAATTCTATCCCTTTTATTTTTTATCTCATTTCTTTTTTGTTTGAAAACTTGTTTTTTCACCTTCCATTTCTCTTAAGGTATTATTTCTTGTTTATTCTTTCTCATGTTCCTTCTAGTTTAGTCTTTATCTCTGAAATGACCTTTTTCTTTTATTTCTAATTATTTCTTAATTATTTCTGTCACTGCATTTCTAAGTTTTTATAATTCTATGTATTTCCATGTCTTTTACCATTCTCTTAATGTTTTTAGGTTGTTTTGAAATGGAGATTACATTTTTATCTATTTTGTGGGCATGACTTTTTGTGTGTTTTTGATGTCTTTGTTTCTTATTTTCTTTTTTTAAATTCTAACTTTGTACAGAATTTGACCTTAATGTTTCTTTATATTGCTAAGTTTTGGGTGAAATTCATTTTCCTGACTTTTAGAATTCAGCAGGGTACTATAGACTGAATGCTTGTGTCCTCCCAAAATTCACATGTTGAAAGTCTAACCTCCAGTCTGGTGGGGCCTTTGGTAGATGATTAGGTTGTGAGGGCTCCCCCCCTACGAATGGGATTAGTGCCCCTGTGAAAGACACCTCAGGGGCACATCCCCCTCATCCCTTCTGCCACATAAGGAGACAGCAAGGAGTCAGCAGTCTGCAACCTGAAAGAGGGCTCTCCCCAGAACTCGACCATGCTGGCACCCTGATCTCAGACTTCTGGCCTCCAAACCTGTGAGAAATAAACTTCTGCTGTGTATATGCCACCCAGTTTATGGTATTTTTTTTATAGCGGGCCAGCTAAGACATAGGACATAGGGAATTTATCTAATATCATAAAGCTCCCTCTCTATTGTTTTTGTGTGGTGTCAAACATCAGATGGCTTACTTTCTGAGACTTCCTGTCTCTGGCCCCCTCTCTTATTTTGGTCTGGACCTTCTCTTTTCTTCATCTATATTGTCCTTTTCTGGCTCAATTTCAATTCCACTCTCAGCGCTTTCCCCTCAGTATGGGGCCCTGCCCTAGAAGGAAGCCCTAGAGGGCTAGTTTTGAGAGTTCATGACACTTGCACTCACCCAGTATTGGCCACTCCCAGTTTCAACTGCTTGTCTCAGTTGGCTTTCTGGTAAATTCCTGTTGAGGTTCTGCTATTCTCAGGCATATCAAATGCCACTCTGTTGCTTCGTTTTTCTACTTCCCACACAGACTGCAATATCAAGAAGATCTCAGAATTATTGGTGGTTTGTCCACACCCACTTGTATTTTAGGGTTTGGGGGGGTCACTAGTTTTATTATAAACGTTGTCTGTTATTATGTAGAGATTCAGAGCAAGTAAAGAGCTGCCACCACTACAATTTTCCCCTAATCTGTCTCTTTTTTTTAACCTCACAAGACACTATTTTTATTTTAGACAGTCAATATTTGTTTAGAACTAACCACATATTTTTCTACTTTCTTGGCTTTTCATTCTTTATCTTCTTTCTGGAATCAATTTTTTTCTGTCTTTAGAATTTCTTTTAATGATAGTCTACTAGTGATAAAGTCACAGTGTTTGTTTGTTTCTGAAAGTATGTTTATTTTGCCCTTGAAAGATATTGTTTCTGAGTGTAGAATCCTACATTGGCAGCCAGTTTTGTTCACCCCATTGAAGATGTCATTCAACTGTCTTATGACTTCCATTGTTACAGTTGATAAGTCAGCTGTAAGTTTGTCACTCCTTTGAAGGCAGTATTTTTTTTTTCCTTTTGCTGAGGAAGATTCTCCCTGAACTAACGTTGCTGCCAATCTTCCTCTTTTTGTATGTGAGCTGCTGCCACAGCATGGCCACTGACAGACGAGTGGTATAGGTCTGCGCTTGGGAACTGAACCCGGGCCACCAAAGTGTAGCACACCAAACTTAACCGCTAGGCCACCAGGGCTGGCCCTGAAGGCAGTATATCTTTTTACTCTGGCCCCTTTTATAACTTTCTATTTGTTTTTCATGTGTTGCTATTCCACTATAATATATCTAGATTTGCACTTCTTTTTATTTACACTGCTTGAAATTCATTATTAAATTCATTATGGAATGATTCACTATTGACTTCCCAGCCATTATCTCTTCAAATACTTCCTCTGCATCATTCTCTCTATTCTCTCCTTCAGGGACTCTGCTGTAGTGGATGTTACACCTTCTCAGTTTATCTTCCATATCTTGTAACCTCTATTCTGTATTTTCCATCTTTTTGTCTCTTTGTACTGTATTCTGGAAAATGCCCTCTAACATATCTTCCATTTCATTAAATTCTTTCTTTAGCTCTATCTAGTCTGTTTTTATATGCATCCACTGAGTTCTTCATCTCAATTCTTGAACTTTTCATTTGTAGAAATCTTATTTGGTTCTTTTTCAAATCATCTATGTCACTTTTTACAGTTTCCTATTCCCTGTATACATATTTTAGGTTGTCTTTAATCTTTAAACATGGTAAGCATACTTGTTTTATAATCTGTGTTTGACAATTCCAATAAATGAAGTCTTTGGATGTTTCCGTTTTAAGTTGTTTCTGACCATTCTCATTCACAGTGCTTGTTTTCCTATGTGCTTGATTATTTTTAGTTGTATGCTGCTTTTTGTCATTAAAAATTATTTTTAGGAGTAAGTTGGAATCTAGAAGGAAGAAGCACTTCTTACAAGAGGATTTGCATTTGTTCCTGCTGAGTACCTCAAAGCACTACAGTCTGAGATTCTTTCAAATGAAATTCACAACCAACAGGGTTTTGGTCCTCCCAAGTGGTGTTACTTTGCACTGCAAATCCATGAAAGTGTTGGTTCAACTTCTAGATCACCCATAACTTGAGAGAGTATCCTTTTGGGGTCCCACTTTATTTGGGGAAAGGTCTATTATGGTTTGATTTCTGTCCCTCTTGCCCAAAGAGGCTGTGAAGTCTAATGCTTCTATGTGCCTAGAACAGCAAACTCACTAAAAAAATTAGGGTTCTAATTTTTCCACCAATTTTAAATTACCTTGTAATTCTCAACTATGTTGCCAATTCCTTGAAATTTTAAGAAGATTTTTAAAAATCTATTTTATCTAGCATGTTTATATGTGAAAATGAAAGTAAGAGCATTAGTCCAAATGGCTCATCATTAACACACACAGAAGTTCCACTTGTTACAGCCAGCTTACTTAAAACCCAGTACTATCATGTATGAAGCCACTTAATCTGGTACTCAGGCTGCAACATGTTAGGATGAGATGTCCCTCTTGTCTCCCAGGATACCTGGTACCTTAGCCACTGGGAACATTTGACCAAAGGAGAGCAGTAGTGTCTTCCGCATATCAGATACTCATAAAAGTTAATTTCTTCCTTATTTTTTACATAAAAAATAAAAGCAAAAAGTCTAATATTTCTTTTCTGTATCCCAAAAGGTCATCTTATGTATCTCTTTTTGAATTTGGGTTCTGCCAACCCTGGGGTCCTATGATTCTATCAAAACTCACTCGAGTAAACACATTTGTTTTCAGGGATGTTCGGTCAGCTCTTTCCTTTGCTACAGGAGATCTTGGCCAGCACACTTAACTTTGCTTTCACCGTGTCTGCAATGCTACAGTTTGACTTTTTTGGGGATAACCATGTCACTTCCATGTGAATACAAAGTTCCTTTTTAGTTGCAGAAGTGAAATGAAACATTTGTTCCTAATCTTCAGGCATCTAAAAACAGGTGTATGGGATTTGAATGTGTCTTTGGGGAGAATTTCGGCCATGAGGATTTCCTAATATCCTTTCAATGTCTCCACTGAACAGTTCTTTTTCTAGGCAAATGTAAAGCTAACCCCCTGTGCTGCCATCTTCAAGCCATTTCCCCTTTTCACAGCGCTAAGTAGATTTCTCATCCTAAAGTTCTTAAACTGCCAATCTGTGGTCCTAGGTTCTCATTTAGTGGGCTTTTCAGTGAACCCAGGGGTAGTTTTCTCATTTCGTATTAGAAGGAGTAAGCACGACTGCTCTGAGGCAGGAAATCTGGGTTCTCCCCCGATCTGTTGCCAGCCAGCTGGTGACCTTCAATTCATTATTCAACCTGTCCAGATGCAGTGTCCACTTCTGTAACATGAAGGGAGTGATTTGGCTTGATGTTCTTTAAGATTCTAGCCCAAGAACAATGCTATGTTCCCTATTCTAGGATTCTCTCCTGTTCCTATAAGGTTTCTATAATGCCTTACATTTGTAGGAACTGAAAAATCAGAGCAACTGTGCTCGAGTGGGGTAATTTCTAGTAAGTTTTATGTGGTCAGCCACAAAATTGTCACTGAGGCTGAGAGATGAGGGTGCTCCCAGGACAAATGTAATGTAGTTTTTGTGTCTCAAGCAGAATAAAAGGGGAGAGAATTTGGTGTAGTGTCTTGGATTATATTCAGCAGCCACTGCCCCATTTATTTAAGAAATCTGAAATCATTTGGCAAAAATGCAGATGTATACACCTTACCAAGGTATTTCTTCATGGTTAAAGCTACTAACTTCCTCTTCCTCAAAAAGATATTCTTTGGTTAGATTTTTTTTCTTGTCCTGTCAAGGAAACAGCAGAAAAAAGTGTCCTTGCTTGCTTTTTCAGTGCTAAAGTCTGGGTACAGGTTTGTAGTGTGTTGTGCTCTCTCAAGGAAAAAGTAGGTGTGCCATATTGCCCTGCTTTTCCTTTTCTTCTTTCATGTTTTCTATGATCTAGTTTTCACAACTTAAGCTTGCACTTAGAACCTATAAGAAATTCGGTTATTTTTAAGGCAAGTATAAAAATTGGGGGGGCCAGCCCCGTGGCTTAGCGGTTAAGTGCGCACGCACTCTGCTACTGGCGGCCTGGGTTCAGATCCCGGGTGCGCACCGACACACCGTTTGTCTGGCCATGCTGAGGTGGCGTCTCACATACAGCAACTAGAAGGATGTGCAACTATGACATACAACCAGCTACTGGGGCTTTGGGGAGAAAAGGGGAAAAACAAAGGAGGAGGATTGGCATGGATGTTAGCTCAGGGCTGATCTTCCTCACCAAAAAAAAAAAAAAAAATTTGGAATGCTTTAGTCTAATTCATCTTTGGAATCTTTGGGGACAGGCGTGTCCCCATGACTGGGCTTGGTCAGGATGCTGTTGGATCTCAGCCCCGAGCTACAGCAGCACGTCCCACCTGAGAGAGAGCAGGTGCCAGGCTCTGCTCCTCAACTCCTGGCTTGTGGTGGAGAGTGTGCCTCCATCATGCCAGACAGAATGGTCTTCTCTTGGGCTTATTCCGTTCCACTCATTTTTCTCTCTATACCACATTTTTGGATCCTTTTTTTTTTCGTACTTCGGTGGGTAGACTGGTGAGTTTCCAGGATTCCTGAGAAAGGTGTCAGCCACCATCTGTTCAACTGCTTTTCAACTCCGGAACATGAGAAGTTAGCTTGACATTGGTGCGAGAGTGTGGTGGGACTCAGGCACAAAGAGGATGTTCACATCCTCTCTAGGATCTGATTTCAACAGCAGTGAAATACCAAGGCAGGGCCTAATTGCTTTAAGCCGGAGCTCCTTCTGGGGAAATCGAAACTGCGTAAGGATCCCAGAAAATAATGAAAACCAGAGCTTCGTTTCTGCTGTGATGTATTATCAAAGTTAATCATTTGTTTCAAATCTGTCCTGCCCTCTCCCATCAAATCTCTCCTCCCCCAGAACGCCTTAACCTAGAAGAATGAAATGGTGTGGTATGCTCCTCTCTGTGCCTGTGGGTTCACCACTGCAGCACCATGTTTGGTCACCTCGGTGAGCAGAGACACAGAGAAGAGCAGGATGGTGTGGACCTGGTGTATACACATACCAGATACTGTCTGCACCCTGCCCAGGCCACCTGGACCACGCGTCCTCAACAGGCGGAATATGGCCCCCAACTGGGAGAAAATTGGTATTTGGGGTAGGGGGGTGATGGTTAATTTTATGTTTCAACTTGACTGGGCCACAGGGCATCCAGATATTTGGTCAAGCATTATTCTGAGTGTATCTGTGAGGGTATTTCTGGATAAGATTAACATTTGTATTGGTAGACTGAGTAAAGCAGATTGCTCTCCCTAATGTGGGTGGGTCCTAGCTAGTCAGTTGAAGGTCTGAATAGAACAAAAATGCTGACCCTCCCAGGAGTAAGAGGGGATTCCTCCTGCCTGACTACCTTGAGCTGGGACATTGGTTCTTTCCTTCCTTGGGGTTTGATCCGAAACATGAGCTTTCTCTGGGTCTCGAGCCTGCTGGCCTTCAGACTGGAACTATACCATCGGCTCTCCTGGGTCTCCAGCTTGCTGACTGCAGATCTTGGGACTTCTCAGCCTTCATAATCACATGAGCCAATTCCTTGTTTTATTTTATGAATGAAGTCACACACACACACACACACACACACACACACACACACACACACACATGCCCTATTGGTTCTATTCCTCCAGAGAACTTTGACTAATACAGGGGGCAAAAATAGTCTTGCATATTTTAATGGTTTGTGATCCACTCCCCAAAAGGGTCACAGAACATAAACAGATATACAATATATCTGTGGTATTAAACTTTCATAGGGGCAGGAGCAATTAGGAAAATTTGCTTTAAAAGGCTCCTTAGGGGTGGCAATGATTAAAAAAAAAAAAAGATTAAGAAACACTGCTTTGGACCCTACTTTTTCATGTGCCCCAGATACCTTCCAACTACCAATGTGTGCATTTCTGTCCTCAAAGGCTTTCCCCACATTCCTCAGTGTCTGTCACCCAGTGACTGACTGGGCTTGGTGTATACATGTCCCCACTCCCTCACCCCTGGGGTGCGTTGGGTGGCTCTGAGCCATGTGTTTTCTAGTTTGCCCACAAAGGTAAAATCCAGCTGCCCTTTGTGGCTGCTGCTTAAGAACATACCTTTTATTGGCTGCCTTCTCTTTCCTGTCCCCCTCCTCCACCCTCCTGCTCATTCCTCCACACCTTCCAAATAAACCACCTGCACTCAGATCTCTGTCTCAGGGTCTGCTTCTATGGGAGCCCAAACTAAGACTATACATGCATGTGTGTGTGTGTGTTTTAAATGATTTGTAACTTCATTAATTAAATAAGTAAAAGAGGGTCCATGCATGAGAGAATGCGTCATACACAGATTGTAATTAACCCAATTCTATGTACCTGAGGTCCATTTTAAACATTTTTTTAAAGCATGGACCCTGGGCCCAGACTGCCAGGCTCCCCCTCTTTCTAGCTGTGTGATCATGGGCAGGTTACTTATCCTCTCTGTGCCTCGGTTTCCTCATCTATAAAATGCGGATGATAAGTGTAGCTCCTCGGAGGGTGGTTGTGCCATTAAAGGAGTTAGTCGTTGTGTCACTGCCAGACCGTGTGCATAGGCTCCGTCTCACCAAGAGAGCAGGAAAACACAGCAGCAGTAAGAGTTTTACTAGGACTGTTTAACGGAGATGTCACCTTTCGTCTAAGAGGGCGCAGAGGTTGGGCTATCCGGGCTAGCATGTTCTTACTGCATTAATGATCACACTATTTAGTGTCCCCCCAGAGCAATCCCACACTCGCCCTTTGGGATTCAGAGATCCCCATCTCCAGTAAAACCACAGCCGGCATCTGCTTTACGACCCACTGGGCTACTGACTCCAAACACAGAATTTCCAAACAGGTAGGCACTGGCCTAACATAATGAGCCCTATTGGGCAATAAGTCTCTCCGGCATGAGAAAAACGCTCCGTGTTTCTTTTCTCTCCATTTGCAGCAGCAGCACGAATGTAGGTGATGGCCTTCATACAAAGCCTTAAAGTGAGAGAACCCAAGTGTTTTCAATACCCCCACCCATCGGCAAGAGGAAGTTAGGATCCTTCCCTCCCATGTTTGAGCTTCCAAGGAGATGTTTCGCTCTACTGTGGTTCTGATTTTGACGTGCTTTATTTGTGAGTCAGAGATCCCGTGCGTTGATAAAATGTTTAATACCTCTGTAAAAACCTACACGGTAATTTCTTTTTGTACCCAAGCAGTTCCATTTAGATTTATTCTCTGCATAGACTGCTTATTAAATAATGCAATCACAACCCACAGAACCCTCTCCTCTCCCTGTTCATGTTGGAACCCACCTCCTAATTGAAGGCTCCAATTTCCCCTGCATATACTCTATTTCTGTTTCTTCGTTCCCATTCTCTGGGTATATGTGACTTTTTCTTTCTCCACTCCATCTGGCCATCACCTCACCAACAGCCTGTGGACCTCTCTGAAATAACAACTTCCAGTAGGACAGGGATCAGTGACCTATTTCTATAAAGGGCCAAATTGCAAATATTTTAAGCTTTGAGGGCTGTACGGTCTCTGTCGTAACTACTCAACTCTGCTGTTGAATCATGAGAGCAGCCACAGACAATACATAAACAAATGAATGTAGTCTTTTGCCAATAAAACTTTATTTACAAAAACAGGCAGTGGGCCAGATTTGGCCCACGAGCTATAGTTTGCAAATCTCTGCTGTAGAACAACAAAAACAAACAAAATTTGTCATCCACCAGATCTACTCAATAAAGCATTTCAGAATTGCCTTGTTTTTTAAAATGATTTTTTATGTAATGCCGTGTACACAAAAATTACTATATTTACTTCTAAAGCTGCTTTGAGACACAGCCAGAGTTGTACTGCAACATTCTCTATGTTCACCCTACTTTGTCAATTGAAAGCAATAATTAGGGTCCTCATATTCATGCATTCATTTCATAAAAACCACATACTGGCCACCAAGGTTACACCCTTTGGTACATTCATCAATGCTTCTCATTTCACTTTTCTTCTCGCTGCCTACAGTATAATTTTGTTTCCCACATTAGGCACACTAACAACGTTTTTCTCTACGATGGACACACAATCAAAAGAAAAGGAGACTATTGACCGCACTAACTTTGGCTCAAGACATCTGTATGGAAACTTTAGAACAGAAATACAATTTCTCTAGTTATTTCCTCCACTCTCCTGAGTTAAACTGTGCACAAATTACTTGTCATTGTGGTGACACCAATAAGACTTCATTAACATCACCATTCTGATCTTGGTAAACAAGTTTATTTACACTCGAGCACTGCTGAAGAATGAAGTTATAGAGAAAAGTTCACGGTAGGTGGCCCTGCCTTCTTCATTAAGGCGGGCTTTGACAGAATCCCCAGCACCTCTGTCAGACAAGCTGCTATTCAGATCCCGGGGTTAATGAAAGTGCGGGGTGTGTGCCTGTTAGGGGAGGACGACACTTGTAATCAGGCTGATCACATTTTTATTTAAGGATACATGTCGTTACTGTTTCTAGCCTTTTTTCTAACTCCTTGTTCCTTTGCTCTCCCGGTGCATTTAAAAAGGATACATCAGGTCTCCCGGGTGACATTTGATGGCTGGTTAGCTATCAGTTAAATCAGTTTTTTGACTTATAATTAGATATCAAGTACTTCTCAAAACCTGAGGAGCTGTGGCTCCAGGTGCTTATCTGAGATGGTGAGAATGAATGTTCCATCATCACACTGAAGAAATAATGTGGGAACTGGCCGTGTTTCCTTCTATGAGAGCAGAATGTGCGTAATGGGAAAGTGCCACCCAAATGTTCAGGATCTACCACAGGACTGGTTGGTGGGTCCTCACACGAGGAAAAGAGGAGGGAAATTCCAGCTCCTGACGCTGTGTATGCTGGGAAAATACGTGGTGGCCGATGCAAATGTGAATGCAGATCCCTGTGACAGCCTTGCCCATGCATAGAGGAAACCCCCAGCAAGGCAGCAGAAGGAGCTCGTCTCCCCTCCTGAGACTCCTGGTTCAACGGGAAGGCCATGCCTGGTCCTGCCCTCACGCCCACTGGGTGGCCAGTGGTTGGCATCCTATCATGCTGGTGGACCAAGAGGAACACTTGTCTATGACAGCTTGGAGCCAGACCCCAGAGTGGTCTTTTCCGGGGGTCAGCTGGGTGAGAGCAGGCTCCAGGCAGGGGTAGGGGCCGCGGGCAGGAAGGAGACATAACATTCACAGAGCGCCAGCCATGCTCTGAGCATGGAAATGAGTGGCTTATGTCATCTGGTCACATGTCATCGAGTTTACCTGAGACTCTGACAATGGCATTATCTGAATCCTAGGTGGGATGGTTTCCTCTCTGCAACCTTTTCCTGGGAGGTTGGCTTTAGACAGAAGAGTCAGAGACTAGCATTATGTACTCTCACTGAAGCTTGCAATAAGAAGAGTCAATAAGACACATTTGAAAACGGATCCTGCACCATGCTCTAGACTCTGGCAATAGGATTTATTTCAGGTAATGGACTGGACCAATGCTACAGGTATAGCTACAGGGCTCTAACCATATTTGAGATGAGGCCTGAGACTCAGAGGCTGAGTGTGTGGCCCAGAGACTAGTCACACCCTGCCCTTTCCCAGCAGGAGCAGGCCAGCCAGTGAGTCCACGGGAAGGGACTGAGCATCCCAAGGACTAGGTTTAACAGCAAATGGGAGTTTTCGATTGGTAAATAGACAACATTTCAAGCCCCAAGGAGCTTTCAGGCCCGAAGGAGAGAGCAGATGAGCCAGCAAGCAATCCCTTCCTATGATAATAATAATTTACTAGATACTTCCACGTGCTCAAGACTGCTCAAATGAATCATAGTACTTAACTCACTCAATCCTCACAACAGTGCTATGAGGTTGGTACTGTTACCATCCCCATGTTAAAGACGAGGAAACAGTGCAGAGAAGTTAAATTACTTGGACAAGTTGTACACCTCATTTAGTGGCAGGGCTGGGATTCTGAGACCTATGGTTCCAGAGAGGGAAGGAGAGTGAAGGAGAGTGAAAACCGACCAGCATCAAGATAGACAGACCTCTGTGAGGTAAGAGAGCGCCCATCACTTCCAAAACTAACTACATTTACAGAGAGTTTACATTCAATACGTCTAGTCCTTGTGAGATAGGAATACGTCCCATTTTGCAAACGAGGAATTTGAGTTTTGGGGAGTGAAACACCTGGGAAAATCTCACATATCAAGTAGCTTGGCAGAGTTGAGATTCAAACTCGGGTATCTGATTTGTATCTTCTTCTCTTTCCACCACTCCACTATTGACTGATTTAGAGGAAGAAGGGACGCCCTTTGCCCTTCCAGGTTCCCATGATGTCTGGTTCCTGGGAGGTTTCTAAAGCTATGGGCATTTATTCCCACTTAGGGGGCAGACAAGATTTCTCAAGAGTTGAGGTCTAATTACGGTAGCCATCCAGAAGACGGGAGATGGTTAACAGTTGTCTCTGTGGCAAGAGGTGCTAACTGGGGGTCGTAACACCATTGAAGATCTCAGTTCAAGCTGCCAGCTCCAGGGTCCTTTCCACAGTCCTCAGAAGCTAAAGAAAGGGTGAGATTTATAAGGCCCAGATGTGAGCAATCCCCTGGTTCATACCAAGTGTCCCAGTCACACCACTATTCACAAGACCACCTTTCAACTATATGGAATGCGGGTTAGTGTGGACTTTTTTGCATGTCAAGGTGCCCAACTCTTCTAGGCAGAAGGACTGGTTACCTGAAGTAACCTGGGCTTGGAGGCAACAAAGGGCATTCTTGGAGTAAGTGGCTTTTTGGAAGCGCCAAGGGTCAAAGCTGGCAAAACTAAAATTGCTGGGAACCCCAAGGGTCAAGGTCAGATACACCCTGGAACAAAGCAAGGGCAAAAAGCAAAGTAAGAGGCATCTGGAGGGAAGAGGCAACTGTCACATTCTGTTGTAAGATTAGAGTCACCTAATCTTACACCTAAATCTGTGTTTAGCAGAGAATTCCAACTAACAAATAGGAATTATAGAAATCACAGAAAGTGCACAAAGTGTGGTTTGTTTCTTTCTCATATAGAAGTTCCAATGTGGGCTGTTCAGGCTTAGTATGGCCAATGTGTTCCACAACGGTCTTGAGGACTGTCTTAGTTAGTGCTAGCTGCAGTGACAAGCAAGCCCCCAAATATTAACCTCTTAACACAAAAAAAGGTGTTTTCCCTCATTATTTAACAATCCAATGTAAGTGTTCTTGATCATCAGGCATCTTTCCTCCGTGAGTGCCCAGCCTGTTTTAGGTCCTAGTTTATTTTACTTGTTAAATAAACCTATTTAAGAAATGTATTCAGGGGTCGGCCTGGTGGCGTAGCGGTTAAGTGCACGCGCTCCACCATGGCAGCCCGGGGTTCACAGGTTCGGATCCCCAGCACGCACCGATGCACTGCTTGTCAAGCCATGCTGTGGCAGTGTCCCATATAAAGTGCAGGAAGATGGGCAGGGATGTTAGCCCAGGGCCAATCTTCCTCAGCAAAAAAGAGGAGGATTGGCATTGGATGTTAGCTCAGGGCTAATCTTCCTCACAAACAAACAAAAAAAAGGAATGTATTCAAGAAATGGAGGACACAGATTCCTTCCCCCTGTGGTTCTGCCATTCCCTAAAGCCTCAGAATCCTCTGCACGTAGCCAGATGACAGAGAAAGAGCACAGAGGAAGGAGCGTGGATTCTAATGGGTCACCTCTAGAATTCCATTCAAATTCCATTGACTGGAAATTATTCTAGGTTGCAAAGGGTTGAAGAATGTAGTCTAGCATGTGCCCAAGAAGAAGAGCAAATTGCTTTGGTGAATGGTCTCTGCTACAGGGACCCAGGATCCCTGCACTCCTTGCAACTCAAAGGTCTGGCCCTTGATCAAAAGTGGCAGCCAGCAAAGCTGCATTGTAGCTTGTAACTTGAAGAACCACTGAACTGAATCTTGAGTATAATTCATCACTCCTTAAATAGTTAATCTCTTAGGTCAGTTTGGGTTTTTTGTATCCATCAGATGGAGGAAAGAACAAGGAAAAATAGAGAAGTAAGGGCATATGCCACGTGTGCCTTAGTTTCCTCATCTGTAAGACGGAGATAATAAGAATACTTACTTCATAGTGTTGTGAGAAACAAAGGAATCGATGTAGGCAAAATGCTTCAAAGAGTGTCTGCCTCATATTAAATGTTCAGTAATAGAGAGCTATGTGAATAGGAGTGGGGAGAGGATGGAGAAGGAAAAGAGGAGAAAAGGAAGGTTCCCTGAAGCAGAAATTTCCCAGGAGCTTCTGGTATTTCCCAGTGGTAAGAACATAGTCACATGGTCACGTAGATGCAAGGGAGGCTGGAAAGTGTAGTTTTTATTCCAGGGACTCATACGTCTGGCTAAAAGTTAGGGTCTTTATTTCTACGGAAGAAAAGGAGAATGGATATCGAGGGACAACTAATAGTTTCTGCCACATTCAGTAACAGCCTGGACAAGGATCATTTTTCAAAGCTGCTAAGTTCCCAGGGAGCAGGCAGAATCCCCTGGTCTAAGGGGGACCTGAGACAAAGCCCTTAACCAGGACTGTGGCCAGGCAGTGGATGCCCAATCAGGGGCAGCCCTGAGGTGGCCAATGGGGGTGCTCGAGCTCTCCACCTCTGACATGTGCCATCTGTCAGGGAGGATGGGGGACCAAGCCACCTCCAGGACTGAAGCTAACTCACCTAGGATGGGCCCTGTCTTCATCTGTGCCTCAACCATTCCCTCCTGTTTCTTTGATTCTTCAGCGCCTGAGGACCGCCCCCCCCCCAGGTTCCTTATTGCTGCCTGGGACCCCACCCTAGGACCCATTCGTGCTTGACTGTCCAGGCTCCATCCAGACTTGCCTCAGCCTTTGCACCTGGTGTTACAGGTTGAACTGCACCCTCTCCAAATTCGTATGTTGAAGTCCTAACCCCAGAACCTGTGACTGTGACTTTATTTGGAAATAGGGTCACCGCAGATGTAATTACTTAAGAGGAGGTCATACTGGAGGAGGATGGGACCCTCATCCAATATATGACTGGTATCCTTATAGAAAGGTGAAATGTGGATGCAGATTCACTCACAGGGAGAATGCCATGTGAACATGAAGGCGGAGATCAGGGTAATGTGTCGACAAGCCAAGGACCACCAAGGATTATCAGCAGACTACCAGAAGCTAGGGGAGAGGCCTAGAACAAATTCTCCTTCATAGCCCTCAGAAGAAATCAACCCTGCCAGTACCTTGATCTCGGACTTCCATCCTCCAGAGCTGTGAGATAATAATTGTCTGCTGTTTAAGTCCACCAATCTGTGGTACTTTATTATGGCAGCCCAAGAAAATGAATACACCTACTCTGGTTCCAGCTCACCACCAGTTTTGAGCCAAGCCATGCTCTAACCACCCAGACTGGGCCTCCTTGGCTGGTCCCAGCCCTTGGCTCCATCTCACGTTGGCTTTCCCTATTCCAGCCCCACCCCACTCACCCCTGATCTGCCCACCTGCTCTCCAGTGACTGCTGTCAACAATCCTGGTGTTGATCACAGGATTCAAGGACCACATGTTCACTTTAAGAATCCTCCTCTCACAAAACTGTTTACAGCCAATGAGTAAGTATTTTAGGGGAAGCCAGAAACTCTCACCTCCCCTTAGGCTTTATTTGTGCAACAAAGGGAAATAGAGTTGAGTGTCTCCTGGATAATCTGATTAACTTTGACAGTCACACTGAATAATTAGACAGACGGTCTTCTCGATGGGGGGCGGGGGGTGTTTGCCAGAAACAGAGCAAGAGGTGGGTTCTTAGAGCTCCTCCTCTTTAGAATGTGTGGATGTGGCTTTTTGTGTCTGCACCATCCAGTTAACCCAGCAATTCCAAGGTATCTGGGCCACCAATGCAAGAAGTCTCAATTGTTATTTACAAAGTACTTTCCGGTAATGGAAATAACTGAATTTCACGAGGGAGAAACCTAGGAAACAGGTGAAATAAAAGGCATGCAACTAGTCTGACCATATCCAAAAAAGGAGTCCCATGAATGGGAAACTCCCAGGTTACTCGAGCAGAGGTGCGACCGCCACACACCCCAGCTTCCCAGGGCAGCGCTGATCTCAAAGCTTCACTTCCCTGAACACCCTAAGAATTCTCATACCTACATGTTTAGATTTGGGGTTCATAAAATATGGCCACCATCAAGTCAAGGCTCATCAAGGAAGCCCCCTGCTTACCAGAGGGCACAGTGGAAGGTAGGGTACTAAGAGGTGCCGAAGAAGACCCAAGGAAGGGTCACATCCTGCCTGATGGAGTACCCAGGCCTGGAGAGGGCAGCGATCCCAAAGACCCACCAGGGGAAATGCAGTCAAGAGTCTCCTCCCCCACACTGTTAGGTAAGTGCCATCTGGTTAAAATGAGCATCAAAGGCATCCTTGAAATAGAAAAGAAGTCCCAAATGGATAACCCAAGAGAGGGCAACCAGAAGACAGTCATGGGTCCCTAACTGCCCCACACCCTACGCTGCCGTGTGCAGAAGTGAGTGACCCGGGTGTCTGGCACTCCTTTTCAGCATTGGCCTCCAAGTAGGACGGAGGGCAAAGCCAGCGCCGGAGGATTACTGTAAGCTGGCAACGGAACTATGGGCAGGTCCCAGGCTTTCCTCCTGGTCCGGTCCCTGCTTCCTGAGTGATGAGAGGCTTTCTCTCTGGGTTAGTGCCTGCACCTCCCTGGTGTGCCCCAGGCTTGGCTCCCCATAACCCCCCGCATCAAGTTCTGCAGGTGCAGGCTTCTTGGCAACACGTGGTCCTCAGTGCCTGAGAGCCATGCTTGGTGTTCCTGCATTGCTCTCATGAGAGGACGGGAGAGAATATGCTCCCCTTGGCACTGGCCACAGTGAGCAATCGGGACCCTAGCCTCATTTCAAGGAGCAAAGGGCAGGGGGATTCAGTCTGTGTTGCATCCAAGTTTTGTTTTGTTTTTTGTTTTTAATTTTCAGATGAATAATTCAGTGGCTATGCCAAGGTTGAAATATTTTTCTGTTTTCAGTAAGATGTGAGAAAAGGAAATGAATTTTAATGAAATGTTTTGGTTTACTTTATCAGAGGCTTCCAGTATAGTGGGATTCCCACGCCCTAAACAGATGTCAGCTGTCTTATCCTCTTGCCTGCAAAAGGCAAAAGAGAGCCATGTGGCTGCCCTGCTCAGCCCTCTTGCAGCCCCCATTTCCCTGATGGGAAGAGCTTACCTACAAGCACCAAGCTGGTAGAACTCTGAAGCCATGTGAATTTCAGAAACTAAAATTACAAGTGATGATTGTGATGTCATCGCTGACACAGACCCACAGGTCTCCATAGGTAAGAGCAAAGCACCTGTCCCATGTTCCTGGGGCCTGTGCTTCCCTGTCCCCTCAGGTGGCACAGGATTTGGCAGATGGCCCAAGCTCTCCAAGCTGACCACTCCCAGGAAGGACTTAGCAGCATACGATTCTCAAAACAAGATTTAAGGGGAGGTGGAGAGATGTGGCAAGATCTCTATGGAGAAGGCAGAGCCGTCAGGTGGAGGTGATGTCACAGACATCTGAGAAAATGCCACAGCATGAGCTAATTTATAGCTGCGGGCTCAGGACATGTTTTTAGCAGAAGTTTCTGAACTAAGTCAGCAACTAATAGACCACATGGACTCTCTTAAATGGGATTACTGATGGGATTCCTCCTAATTCAAGAAAACGCCTGCCTAAAATGAGTTGTCATCTACAGATCATTCAAAGGAACGGTTTGTTGACCCCTGAGCACTGTGCTGGTTTGGGGGATGGAGAGGTAAAGGTAACCAGATCCTGTTTGCAAGGGCTTATGAAAATATGCTTGTCAAGGCCACGACTGTACACGACAAACCAAAGAAAACCCACAGACAGTCTGTAATCAAGCTCTCCTTGCCTGGCTTCTCAGCTGCCACCATCCCCGGGGTGTCGCCTTGTCTAGAGACCCAAGTAGCTATCTAAAAAGAGAAAAAGAGGAGTAGTTGTTGAAAGAACATAGCTATAAAAGATTTCTGTCATTACAGGGATCTCATACTAATTCTCTGTTCACAGACTTCTCCATTTAAGGTTTTCCAGTCGCGTTCTAACCATGTATCATCATTGCTCTGGTAAGAAAAGGAGGAACATCTTTGTCTTGGTCTTACTGGTGATTTAGAGGAGGCATTGGGATTCATATGCTAGCTTCCCAGGAGCATCTGTGCTCCGTTCTCCTGATTCATGCGGGGAGGGGGCTTGTGGGGTTGGGGGGTGGAGTCCAGCAGGCAGAAAACTTGTGAAGTAGATGACTTCTAGCGGAAGCCACACAGGAAGCTCCCCTTTCTCATTTTCTTTCCCTGGGTGTGACTTCCTAACAGAACAAAGGTTCCATGCCTTCCTAGTGGAAGGCTATTGTGTTACCCACCTTCCCAAAGATAGCTGGTGGAGGGACAGATGCTGTTGATCAACTTGCTGTTTCCTCTGTCCAGGGCCTCAAATCCAACCGCCTGCAAACGCTGTCTCTGCACTGGGTTAGTCCTTAAACCACACTGTCTGCTGTGCTCAATGCAATCAACCCACACTGCAGAGTGGCAAAGTAGAGGCCAGCATCCTCCCCCAAGGCTGAGAGGGTGATGGAGGGGACACCAGGAGCCCAGCAGGAGCAACGTCTGTATCCACAGGCTTTGCAGATATCCTGGAGTGTGATAATTTAGTGAGGGGAGGGAGATGAGGGGGACTTGGTGTAGACCTGGCTCAAGGAATGGATTTGGTTAGGAAAAAAGGATCGACAGAGCAAACAAAGAACCCCGGTGTGTAGATAGCTGCAACTAAGGGGTGAAGGAATCAATAAAAACCAGTAGGAATTCTTAATATAAACCTGAAAAAGACCTACTCCTTTATCCTGCCATTGGACAAGCTGATTCTAACACTGATATGGGAAAAATAACAAGCAAGACTGGACAGGAAAATTGCAAAAAAGAAGTACAAGGAGAAGGGAACTAGCCCTCCAGATAAAACATGCTTCCTCAATAATTAAAATAGTGTGGAAATAGCCAGACATACTAATGGAAGCACAGAAAATCCAGAAACAGACACAGAGACATATAGGAATTTAGTTTCTGATAGCAGTGGCATCTCATTTCAGTGAGGATAAATGTTAACATTTTAATAAATGGTGTTAGGACAAATGAATAACCATCCAAAAGATATAGCTGGACATAAAGATAAGCTCCAAATGGATCAAAATTTAATGTGAAAAATGAAACCATAAAAGTTAAGAAGAAAATATGGACAAATTTCTTTGCAATCTTGGAATAGAAAAGGGCTGCCTATGATTTAAAGAACAAGAACCATAAAAAAACAAATGAATAAATTTGATTATATAAAAATAAAAAACTTCTAAAGGAAAAAATACCACAGCAAATTGAAAGACAAATAACAAATGGGAAAAAAATATTTGAAACTCATGCCTCCCCAACATACACAGAACTCCTAGAAATTGAGAATATGAAAACCAATAATCCAACAGAAAATGGGCAAAGGATTTGAATAGCGAGTTCACCAAAAAGAAATGCAAATGGATCTTAAATTTATGAAAGCTGTTTAATGAAGGAAATGCAAATTAAAACTACACTGAGATACCACTTGTCATCCATCAGTTTGGAGAAACCCAAAAGTTGAGAACATCCTCTGCTGGCGAGGCTGTGGTTAGCCATAGCCCATGGAGGGCAATCTGGGACTCAAACATCTATCGAAATGACTAATGCACTACCTTGCCCGGCAACGTCACCTCTGGAAATTTAGCCACAGCTGCACATGCACAAGATTATGCGTGAACCAGATTCCACATTGTAACGTCATTTGTAAGGGACCAAAAATTGGAAACATCTCAGGTGTCCATCAATAGGACATTGGTGTTAAATACACCTTGGAATATCATGCAGCTGTTACAAAAATGAATGAGGGGCTCTTTATAGTCTAATGTGGAAAATTCTCCATAACCTAGAAAGCGAGGAAAGCAAGTTTTAGAAGAGTATGATACCTTTCCTGAAAGAAAGGGGGAAAATAAGATTGCATATTCATATTGGCATGTATGTGCATAAAAACTGGAAGACTCCACAGGTCACTAATAAAAGCAGTTACGGGTGACAGGGAGCAGAGTAGAGCAGTCAGAGATAGGAGGGGGACTGAGACTTTTGGTCTGGGTCTGGCCCCCCCAGGGAGGGGTGTCCAAAACCTTCCCAGGGAAGCCAAGTGGATGTATTAAATTTCAAATAAAAACAATTTTTTTTTTCAGTCAACAGGAAGAAATTTAAATGAAAAAGAACTTGCTCAGAATCTCTACGTACCCCAAATCCTTAGTCTGAATTCCATCCTCCATTCAGTCAAACCTCAACCAGAAATTCCAGCAAGTTTGGAGTTAGTGTTTCCTGAGAAGCTAAGTTACAGCTGATTTCCCAGTTTAGTTCAGCTATTTGCTTGGTATAAAAGTCCAAACCAGATTTCTACAGAACAGCAAGATTACACCATGACAGGGGGAGTAAGCATGTGTCTCTTGTATGTCTGACTTTATGTTGTAAATATTTAACATAAAGCAATCCTCTATGATATTTAAAAGGGTATGAAAGATTTATTTATTGTTCGTTCACTCAGTGTTTTCTAAGCCTGCACTGGGTGGAAGGTTCTGGGTCACACTCGCAAGGTCTCTTGCTACTAGGAGAAGAAGCTAAGTCCTTCTCATGGACTTCATGACTTTCAGGGCACACTCTGGCTCAAGGCACTCACTCTCAGATTCCGTGCTGTGGCCACACAGCTGCCCTGTTAATTCCTTGACTGCTTTGTCCCTCCTCTGGGTGCTTCCATACTGCTGTCTGCCCGAAATTCTCCTCCCCTCACTGCTTGACAAGTTGACTTCCATTCCTCCATCAGGGCTCAGCTCAAGAGCTGATCACACAAAGCAGATCAGCGGTTACCAGGGGCTGGGGGAGTGGGGAACGGAGTGACTGCTCAAGGCCACAGGTTTTCTTTTTTGGGTTGAAGAAAATGTTCTGAAATTAGATAGAGGTGATGGTTACAAAATTTGGGGAAAAGACTAAAAACCACCGAATTGTACACTTTAAAAGCTGAATTTTATGGTATGTGAATTATATTCAATAATCTTTTTTAAAAAAGATCTCTTCTCCAATGAAGTCCTCTTGGATCAATCCGACCCCTTACTACCTCAGAGGCCCCCGTGACTCCTGTTGTAGCAGGTGTCAATATTATAAAGAGTAATGTGTCACTGGTTATTAAACGCAGTGGTGTACTGAGGGCAAGGTGTGGGGCGGGGGTGGGGGGTGGGGGATACATTGCAGATAATTTAAAAGCAGTAACAAAACCAACTAAAAGTTGATCTTCTCTTTACTATGCCATGCCTGGCACAGTTCTAAATAATGTCGGTGATAAAATACATCCCCTCACCCCCAATTTTTTTTTTGTTTAAATTCTAAACAATTAAAGGGATTACTGTTGAGTTTAAATGATTTATAGGAAAGCTTCAAGTTAACACATTCTTATTACTTATCCTTTAATAAACTTTGTATTCTACATGGAAGTTAATTCAGAGAATTGCCAATAACAGCCAGTCCCCCACAGGTGAACTCAGCTACAGGGCTTCTTTTTGAGATAAATTTGTCACCGTAACAGTTCAAAGCGCTTCAGCTGGTGTTTCCAGCCCTGTGCTACTACAAATACCTGCCTTTAAACTGTAGATTCAAAGTAAACACTGATAGCACACTGATTACAAAGATGAAAACAGAGCTTGAGGGACTTCGATTCTGTCATTCTATGTTACCACTTGAGTTTTTATTTGTTTTAAAATTTAAAACAGTGAAACAGTGAGAAGTGCAAAATTTTCGTTCAGTGAGTACAAATTTTAGTTCATACATGAAATATTTTACTGAATTTGACATTGAAATTTATTCTTTCCTAATTGTTGTTTGTTTTGAAATAAAGAACAAATCAAGAAAATAAATTGTTACAGCAGTGGTACCATCTGGTAGTTGCCTAAATCATACTTTTTACAGATGTTTTGGTTTTATTAAAATTCACTTATTAGTTACTGAACAATTATTTACACGAAATAATACGAGACTGTAACCAACTGATCAAAGTTTAATCTTAAATAGATATAAAAACTAATGAATAATTGGATTCAGTTTTTTCCTTTTTTTGCACAATAATATCTTTATTTTTATTTTTTGCTGGCAAGATTACATAAATAAATATTTAATATGAGGAAATTTTCAGTGTTTGCATTTATTTTCTGGCCATTTCTGTTATTCATTTCATTTTGTGATTATTGCTGAAAATAATTTAGGATTATTGAGAAGGGAATGATTTCTATTACACCCCTCTCTGATTAAATAGTAATATTCATGAAGGATATATTAATGAGCTACACAGGTTCTTGACTATATTCCTAAATATATTGAATATATGTTGAATATATAATAAGGATATATATTTTTGAAGAATATTCATATTCATTTAAAGTATTCAGGAGAAATATTCTTCAACACAAGGTTTTCGTAAATTGCTAAATTTGTGAATTGACTCTTCAGTGACTTAGCCATTCAATGAGTCGTCTTCACCCTTATGAGATGGACAATGTCATCTCCATTTATCTCCACGGGAAAACTGAGAGGCAGAGAATGTGAAATAATTTGTCTGCGGTCAGAGCACCAGTAAGAGGAGCTGGGATCTTCTAACTGGAGAATCTTCTAACTGGAGAGCCCACTCTCTTAGCTGTTATGCTATATTGCTTCTTCACACACATACTGGTGAAACTAAAGTTGCCCATGAAATGCCGTCCAACTGTAACTTCACCAGAAACGCTGCCAGGTGAAGATGAGTAGCCAAATGGGGATACAGAACCCTGGTCTACATGCCTGTGAGCCAAACTCACCCTTTACTCTGATCACCAAGGATTGTTAATCACAAGCAGGCAACATCTCAAATGCCAAGGACCTGCTTCCAGGGTGGCTCATTGGGTTCATCTCCTGGGCTAGGTCCTGGACCATGCTATGTCATTCCTGCTTCAGGGCCTTTGCACTCACTGTTCTTTTGTTTTGCTTCCTCCTCCCCTCCCCCATCCCACTACCCTACCCTACCCTACACCTCTTGAAATAACTCTCATGTTACCTCCTCAAAGAAGCCCTCCTTGACTATCATATCTAAAGTTACCCCTCCCAGTCACTAACCAATCACTAACCATTGCCCTGTTTCATTTATTTTATAGCATATAGCATTGCTTTTGCTCCCTTTCTCTTTTCTTTCTGTCTTCTTTCTCTCTCTCTCTCTCTTTCTTTCGTCAGATCAGTGCCTGGCATATAATAGGTTTTTTAATAAGTATTAAGTTACTGAAAGAATGACTACATGAAAGGATTAGTAACGCTGTGCTAACAAGGATTCTGAGGTCACATCCAGGCTCAGTGGGACAAAGTACTATGAGAAATACGCCATGCCTGCCATGCACAGGGTGTGGGGAGGGACAGCACACCTGCACATGTGGGCCCTGGACTGCCATAGGATCCAAAGCAGAGGGACAGGCTAGGGCTCTCCGCTCATCAGGACCCATCAACACCCTAGCATAGGCTCACTCACTGACGGGATTCTTTAGCCCTCTCTCTCTCTCTGGAGATGGAGAGCTAGTCCTTGAGGAGAGAAAGTAGGTGCAGCACAAGAAGGGCACTGCTCAGAGTCAACAAGCCTGATCAAGAGGGTGAAGACTTTGTTTTCACCACGATTCTCACCTTCACGCTGGGACAGGTGAGCAAAGGTTACTCAACAGGGTTCAAAGTTCATAAACCAAGACCCTACCAGTTCCCCCCAGCCTGAATCTGCAAGGAAGGAGCTCACGGAAAGGAGGCAGGAGAATAAAACCAGCCCCTGCATCCGATTCTCTCCGTCCCCTCCCAAGTCATTAACGAAGACTGACACTGTAGTCTTTATCAAAAAATCTTGTTCCCTAAGTGGTGATACAGAATAATTATCTCAGCAGGCAATCAGCGCAGCGATCTTCTTCAAAGCAATTTGTGGCAAGGATATGCATTTTTAAAATAGATTAAATTTTCAAGAGCTCGCCTCTTAAACCTAGTCAGAATGTATTTACAACTCACCTGGTGAGCTGATGCACATCTCCACGCCGGAATTCGCTTTCATTAGGTCTTGCTCAATTGAATCAAGCAGAGTCGTTTTGGGATTGTCCCAAAAGAAAATCTTTTATCTCAAGGCAAATGTGTCTTAACAAGGCCCTACAGGTAAATAAAGCCAGGTTTCCACTCACCTGAACTCTGTGCTCCTTTCAAAATCCTACCACCTGACTTCATTTGTTTTCTTTTACGTGAGAAAATTGCTTACGGAGTTAACTGTTGCCAGTGAAAGCAACAAGCTGGCTTTTTTTTTCCTTTCCTTTAACTGTTAAGAAACCCTCTATCTCCCTTCTTCCTTCCTTCCTTCCTTTCTCACAAATACAGTGTGCATCAGCTGGAGTGTGTCTGCACTGCAGGGTATAACCAGGAGGGTCAGATTCAGCCTTGTTTGATTCCCACTGGGTTGACCCTAGAATTTAGGGTTTTTTTTTTTTTTTTTTTTTGGCTTAATCAACAGAACTTCATTGTCTCAGCTCTGGATAGAATTTAGGCTTTTGATACATTGTTACTGAATTAACGAAACGTCCAAGACCGTGACTCCGCAGGCCCCCAAACACCGGAGTGCAGTCGGAGCCCTTGAAGTGTTCACCGTGGGTTTCTTCTCTCACCAGCCGGGACACCTGTGTTCTTTACATTCACGTGCTCCTCTGTCCCTGGGATACCCTTCAAATGCAGACTGGGATTCTGGAGCCCTGGGTGGAGGCAGGACTGGTCCCTAAGCTGCGAAGGCTAATGGATGTGATGATGGTACACTCTACACCGGGAGGGGCGCACTCAACCTCGAAAACCAATCCACAGATCTGAAGCGGGGTCAGAGTGGTCTGTCGCCTGCCAGACACCCTATAAACAGTTTCTCCCGGACTCTACTCCTAGCCCAGAAGAATCTCAGAATCCTTGTCTAGAAAAGTGACTTGTCTTGCCTGGCACTTTTCGCAGTAGGTTTCCTTGACTCAGCATAACTCTGGTTCCAACAAAAATCAGAGGCGGCCTGAGCAGCATGTACTCCCCTCCATCACCCTCCACGCTGCCCTGTGCTGGTATTGAGCTGTGCTCATCTCAAATGTCACTCGGGGATGACTAATAGTGGATGCTGATTACAGCCTTCAGCCTTACGGTAAAGGAGCATGCAGACTCAGAACCAGTCATCTGACGGGTCACGTGGGCGGGAGGGGCCGGCCTCGCCCCTCCCCGTCCTCCGTGACTCAGTGTATCACACGGTCCTCCGTGAAGGGCAGGAGTTACGTAAACGCCAGCGAGTTCACACCGTGCCACGGGGAAGCCGCGTGAACGCCGCGACCCAGACACCTCCTCTTTTAGCTCCGGCCCGAGCTGGGGGCGGGCCCGGCTCCCCGCCCTCCCCGGATAACGAGGGGGGGGCGGCGGGGCTGTGAGGCAGCAGAGGTTTCCAGAACACAAAAGCGGGACCCAAGAAGTTTCTCACGCCGGGAATAGGCCCCGAGTTGTAAATCCAGAAAAGACATCCTCCATCCTAGATCAGTGCTGTATTTCAGAGAAAGCGATTCCTCCCCCATCGCAAAGCCGGCAGGGGCGGGGCGGGGCGGGGCGGGGCGGGCCCGGGGAGCCGGGAGACAGTCTATTATATAAACTTGTAATTGGCTCTGGCTCCTGCGGCTCGGGGCGCTGGGCGATGTTTCCAACCAGATGGATCGTGAGGCCGGCAGCTTCCTATTCCCTCTTCCTCCGCCTCCTCCCACCGTTCCCTCCCTGCCCAAGCCCCACCCTTCTGCCTTCCCAAGTCTACGAAATTTCTTTCTTTCCAGTCCTCCCCTGCATGACGGATGGCACCCAGAAGGCACTATTATTTGAAAATGATATTTAATTATTAAACTAACATATGCCCAGCCCTGCTAGTCCAGGGCTCCGGATCAGCATTTAGGAACTGCACACTAACTCAGGTGGAGAATCAGTGATCCCAGACCAGCGGTCCTCAAGCGTTTTCGAGGGTGCATCAGAAAGCCCTGGGGGAGCCTGTTAACACTCAGAGTGCTGAGCCACACCCCCAGAGTTCTGCTCAGTAGGCCTGGAGGGGGCCCCAGGAACGTGCATTTCTACACAGTACCAAGTGATGCTGATGCTGTTGAACCAGGATTATAGACAGGGGCGGGGCTGCAATTGATATTTTTTCCTCCATTAAAGAAGATTTGCCAAACAAATTAATATTGTAAACAAGATGTCAGGAAGACCAGCCTCCTCTCCAGGATTCTCTGGCACTTTAGAAGCACGCATTTACAAACAACCACCATGTTCATCATAAACCATAACATCCATCCCTGGGCATGATGAAACAACTCTTCATGAGCACCTCGAATTAGCAACCGAGGTTGGCTCATTCCCGGAGTTTGGAAATGGACCGTTTTATAGCAAGAGGTGAGCTCAGAGGTTTGGCCAGGCCAAAACCTCTTCTAACAGGTGAGAAACCAACAGCAGGAGGGTAGGTGGATTGTCTGGTGAGCTGGGAAGGCCGAGATCCCTGTAAGCAGGTGTAACCACCTGGGTGTGTTCAAACCTCAACTCTGTCACTGGTTAGCTGTGTCATCTTAATTTTCCCCTCAGTTTTCTAATTCGTGAAATGGGACCCAATTCTATTTTGCTGCAGTATTGTGAAAATAATAACGTATATTCAGGCCTGCATGTGTGTTATATTATTGCTATTGTTATAGTGGTCAAGGCCACTGTGCTCGTTGCAGGTGAGCCTAGACTCAAACCCGGGAGCCCTGACTTCTAATCCAAAATAAATTTTTCACTGCCCTAGTGCGTCGGGAATGTTTGTTTAAAAGATATATACCTGTGGTGCTTATACCTCAAGCTTTTCATTGATCATGAAGCATTTTCTCCTTTAGTCCAACTAGGTGAAGTGTGTTACACTTTGTGGTTGTTCATGAGCTGAAGTAACAGTCACAGCCCAAGAACCAGGAGGATTCAGGTATGCCATGTCAGAGCTTTTGTGAAGTACAAACCCTGAATTGGCTCACTCCATCTCTCCTGCTTTTTAAAACTGATATATTCAGTTGTCGGGCACCAGGGGCAAATGTTAGGTAAATTACTCCCACAGCACCCCTGCAGCACCCCCTGCCCAGCTGCCCAAGAGCAAATACTCTAGAACTAGTGAATCCTTGTGACTTCAGTCTGGAGCTTAATACTGCTCTCTCTGAGCTCCTGAATGGATGATATTCATGCCTGAACTGCTTCCCCTGTGTTTTCAGCAACCAGGGCTGTTAGTCACACCTTTGCACCTGCTTTTCCCCGGCCTTCAGAGAGACCCCTGCTGCTGGGAGAGTCACAGAAGTCACAGAAGGGATGGGGAGGAAGGAAAAGCAGTCAAATAATCAGGGTGAGTAAGTTGCAAACATAGAACCCAACGTGGCACCAAGCGCCATCGCCATCGTGGGGACGTGAGTACGTGGCATTCACATTCCCACATGAAATGAGATGCTACATTGCTAATAGCCTTCCTGGGGTTTGGTGCCCTGCTGCGAAGCCTTCCATGATTTCCCCGAGCACAGGCGCATTCAGTATCGCAGCGTATGCTCACATGTGAGGCATCCGCTCGGGCTCTTGACGGTGATGCTGAAATTCCGTAAGAGAAACTTCTTCCCCACGTGATCCGACTGCCAGGCAGTTATCAACAGGCACTTCCAAGTGAGACCACTTACTGTGAGCACCACTGTGACATCTGAGGCTCCTAAATTGTTGTAGTGATGCACAGAACAAGTTTTGAGCTGGTGATTTTAATTCTCAGAATTTGTCTTTTCTGCATTAACCATTTTTTTCCCTCTCCAATCTGACTCTGCTTCAGCCTTCAGTTTTATTTCATAATTGCTCTTATTTTTAATCCCCTCAGCCCTCCATCATCTTAAATTCACTTGACCTTTAAAATCTTGAATTTCCACTTTAGTTCTCATAGCTGGTTGGATTCCAAAACTACAAGCCTGGTTTTACAATCTAATCAGGCATTCTGAGATTTGTGTGCCTAACGTGTCTTCAGGTGGGTGGCACCTGTAACTAGATAGGAATCTATTTTAAATCAATATGCTGGTCTGAATATTTATTCCGAGTTTTCTCAAGTTATCGTCTGAGAGCAGTCACTTATTTTCTCTTTTTCATCTTGATATTTTCCTCCTAGGTCAGTAACTTTTATAGCATGTTCTTAGGTACCTTGATAGAAAGATTTTGATTTATCTAACCTTTTACAAATTCAAGAGCATGGCTCATGTTTCTTAATATTGCTAGTGAAGTTTTGATTGTTTTTGTGACAATTATTGATGTACGCAATATATCCAGACCTGTTGTTTACAGATACATCCAGAGGGGCACAGCTGGTAGAAAACTGAAATAATTGCTCACTTGGATCCCTTTCCAAGTTGCAGCATGATTATTCCTCTTGGGTTAATCGCTTGGGTGTTAAACACATTTTCTTATCCGGAAAACATACTGAGAGCCTGTTGTGCCAGGCCACGGCTCCTTCGGGGAATCTGGTGACAGTGGAAAATGTGAACAGATATGAGCTATAACAGCGCCATGATGGGAAGCGGTGCCAGGGGCTATGGAAGCCTGAGGAGAGGCATCTGACCTGCCTTTGGGAGACCAGGGTGGCTTCCCAGAGTAGGTGGCACCTTAGCTGAGTGATACAGGAAAAACCAGATTTTGATGGACAGAAAAGTGGGTCAGTCAGTTAAGATGGTGCTTGAAAGCACTCTTTATATAAGTTAAGATCTTGTTTGTCTACAAATAACAAAGATCAAAGAAAAAAAGTGACTGAAACAAGGTAGAAGTTAATTTTTCTCACACATAAACTAAGTCCAGAGGTGATATGGAGGCTCTACAGGTGTCATCAACCCAAGGTCTTCCTATCTTGTTGCACTGCCATGCATGGAACCTCTTGGTTCAAGATGGCTGCAAGAGCCCCAGCCATGACAGCTTCATTCCAGACAACACAAAGGTGGAAGAGAAGGAAGAAAGGCCTTTGCTTTTCAAGGAGGCCTCCTAATATGCCATACTTTCCTCATTGATCAAAATTTATCACATTGTTCCACATAGCTGCAAGAGAGGCTAGGGAGTAAGGTCTTTAACTGTATGGCAATATGCCTAGGTAAAGTCAGGACTGATAGTAAGGAAGAAGGG
Organism: Diceros bicornis minor; assembly: GCF_020826845.1. NCBI lineage: Eukaryota > Metazoa > Chordata > Mammalia > Perissodactyla > Rhinocerotidae > Diceros > Diceros bicornis. The sequence goes on from NC_080744.1 coordinate 82,354,468, forward strand.
CAGCTGTTGGGAAGCAAGCAGCTGTCTCTGCCATAGTGGGGACTATGGGTGGAGAGAAGGCTGTGTGAGCAGAGGAGGGAAGGAAAGCTTATCTCCATTTCAGGGAATAGATAAAGATAAGTAGGTCAATTTGGCTTAGAGTTTGGTTTACCCAGAGATAAGGCTGGAGAAGTAAACAGATGCTAGGTCATGGGAGGTCTTGTCAACTGTGCCCTGCTGTGGAGTTTTCTCCTGGGGAGTATGGGGAGCCATTGAAGGAATTTCATCCTTAGGTAGAGGGGAAAATACCCTGGGAGGTAAGGGCAGGGTCATCATTAGGAGGTGGTGACTGCCTTTCAGGAGAAACTGTGACAGCCTGGGCTAGGCAGTGGCAGCAGGGCTGGGGAGAAGTGACCAGATTCATGAGATGTGAGAGAGGTAGAACTGGCCAGATGCAGGTGGTGAGAGAGAGTGGCCACAGATGGCAGACACCTGGGCCCGCAGGCGCATCTGACACCGTCCACTGAGGTCACAGGGAATGCTGGGAAGTTGGATGGAAAAGGTGAGCTTGGTTTGGACGCACTGTCCCAAACATTACATCTACACACATAATTTGGGTTGATCCATTGTTAGCAGTTTTGTTGAGGTGTAATTTACCTACCATTCAATTCACCCATATTAAGCGTACAGTAGGATGAGTTTTAGTAAATTTATATAATTGTGCAACAATTATTCAGTGTTGGAAGACTTCCACTGTCCCAGAAAGTTCCCCCATGCCCGTTTATAGTCAATTCCCTCCCACAGATAGTTCCAGAGAATCACTGATTTGCCTTCTGTCAGATCCACTTTTTAAGAGTAAGTTCAATAAAATGGTGAGCGCAGTGACTCCTTGGTGGGAAAGCGAGGGGCCAGTGGGGTCATGATCCCGCAGGAGAGTGCACAAGGATCATCTAGGGGGCTTTTCCAGACCGCACATCTGTGCCACACCCCCTCAAGGGCTGTGCTCCCTTCCGACCTCCAACCCTCCCCCTTGGTGAGCCACTTTTAGAATTGGGGATGCGGGTGTTCTTCAAGGATTTTAAGGCGGAAGATGGTTGGAAACTCCTGAGCCTCTCGATTTTTAATAACTAGCTTAATAAATATTTTATTTTATTGTTTTCAACCAGATGTTTTAGAAGGCAATTATCTAGAGAGAGCTCAGATTTTAGTTATGGCCCAAATACCAGATGAGATGGTGCTTGAAAGCACACTTCATATACCATATCGCTTTTCAGGACCACGCCCTGGTTTTCCCACAGAGAGCGTCTCAACAGTGGTGAGGTATGAGCCCTGATCGCCACTCCTTGGATGAAGTTTTTCAAGTGCAGTTCAGCAAGTTACAAACCCAAGGGTGCCTCAGCCTCCCTTGGTACTATGACTGTATTTTTTGGCTGTGAATAATTCCACATGTAAACATAGATGGATGATTCTTTCCATAGGTTCCAATATGTTGCACTATTGGACCCTATTGAGTGGTTTGAGGACACATCAGTTTGAATGTCCCCAGTTTTCCTCAGGAGGACTGTTCCATCAGGAACACCTTTTCTTAGTAGTTGGCTTTAAGCTTATTATAGATATCTAAAGTCTTTCAGATTCCATTTCGATTATATCTATCTTGAGTAATGTCCTGATTTCTTAATTACTTGCTAACACTATCAATGCTATGAAGCCTAAGACAGCTGTTCTAGAAATGAGAAATGAGCACTTTTTCCTCTGCTCCCCTAATTGTCTCAGAGCATTAAGGATTCAAAGGGGCTTTTGGATGGAACTGTGGCTCTAACACATTTCCATCCCTCAAAGGGGCTTCCCCAATGTTTTTTCCTCCTCTGATCTTTCTGTCACTTGCAGAGCTAGGAAAAGTGATATTAAGCACCACAGAAACCACAATCTTTGAAAACCATCATATCAAATATTCTTCAAATTTATCTTTCCTTCTAGCAGGCAGCACTGGTATTGCAGCTCATTGAAAGCAGTGTACAACCTCTCCAGGAAAAGTGGCCAAAAGAGGTTACCATGTATTCCTTCATCCCACAAATATTTTTTGAGCACCTACTGAGTGCCAGACCCTTGGTACCGGGGTACCAGGGATTCAGCAATGAACAAGACAGGAAGGGTCTCTGCTTTCGGGGGCTGACATTCTGGCGGGGCAAGAAAAAGATAATCAACAGGATAATTTCACAGTGGTAAGTGAAGTAAATGAGACAGGATGATGTGCTGGTGAGTGACGTGGGTGATTGAAAGTCAGTGGAGTGCTGGAAGAAGGTGAAAAGCATGATGCCCTTTGCTCTGAAGGAAAATCACTCTGGCTGCTGAGTGGAAGGCTGGACTGGGGGCAGGGCAAGAGAGGAGGCAGGAGGACAGGTTAGGAGTGAATTGCGTAATGGAGATGAGAGATGACGTGGCTCTGAAGTGGACAGTGATGAGGCATGTGGTGGGAAGGGCTGGGATTGGGAACATATTTTGGAGTTAGAGCTTCAGGATGCAATGCTGGGTGGGATGCGGGGAGGTTGAGGAAAGAGAGGAATCAAACATGATGCCAACGTTCTTGACTTGGACAGCTGGATTGATGGGGATGCTGTTTACTGGGGTGGGGAGGAGGGCAGGACGAGCAGGTGTGGAGAATGTGGGGAATCAAGAGTTCTGTTTTGAACATGTTAGGTCTGAGATATCTATTCACTCACTCATTCATTCATTCTTTCACTCACTTATTCACTCAACTCTCCTTGAATGTGCACTCTGTTCCAGACACTAAGCATTTTCACTGGGGTCATAAAGATAAACAAGCCAGAGTCCCTAGGCATTCCTGGTCTAGTAGAGGTGGCAGACATATAAGAAAAGAGTCATAATATGGGTGATCAGAGACGTAATAGAGGTGTCAGTGGACCAGCCATGCATAACTGAAGGTATGACCAACTCGCTTGGGAGGGGAAGGTTAGTGATGCTTAAGAGAGGGGAGGTCTTTGAGCTGGGTCTTGGGAGACAACAGCAGCAGCTGCTGAGTTTACCCATAAGGGGGATTATCCCTGAGCACTGGAGATGGTGGCCATGGGGATTAGTTATCCAGCCCTGGGAGGGAGGACTGGGAGAGTGCCTGATCCTCGAGAGGAGCCGTAGAACCACAATGACTAACATCTCTTTTGAACCTGGACCGAACTGAGATAGTAACACATACTGGTTATCATAGATTTTTAAAAAATTGTTATATGAACAAACATACTATACTATATTGGCCCAAAATAAGAATTCTGTAAAGGAAAATGTATTTTCAATAGTATTTCTGGAGATGTCTCTCCATTTGTAGGGAGTCATAGAGAAATTAAGGAACTCACCTAGGGTCACTCAAGGGGTAAGTGTGCAGCTGGGATTTCATCCCAGGAGGTCTGGGTCCAGAGCCCAGTCTGGCCTCCGCCCCCATAGGTGCCATCATGGAAAGATTAGCAAGTGAAAATGAAGACATTGCAGACCAGCAGATTCAGCACGATCATGACCTCATTTATGTTGCAGAGGGAAAGGCTCTTAACCACAAACAGATATTCACACATACATTCTGTGCATAGAATTTTACTAGGGAGATTAAAAAGAAAGAAAACAAAACATTACAGGTTACCTTTGGGGTATTGGAATGAAGCTAGAGGAAAAGGAAACTTTTAATTTTATATCTTTCTACTGCTTGGATTTTTAAAAAGTGAGAATGTATTAACTTACAATCAAGACATTGCAGATGGGTAGTCCATGCAGGGGCATGCCATCTGTGGTTCACCCACGACCACCCATTCCAACTTGGTGGAATTTTTAGTGTGCTGCGGCATTTTCCCTCTGGCTCCTACTCAAGGCCACTTCGCCATTGCCCCAGGGCAGCAAGGACAGTCACTTTTGGAAGCTCATCTTTTTTTTTTGTGAGGAAAATCAGCTCTTACGTAACATCCATGCCAATCCTCCTCTTTTTGCTGAGGAAGACTGGCCCTGGGCTAACATCCGTGACCATCTTCCTCTACTTTATATGGGATGCCGCCTCAGCATGGCCTGACAAGCGGTGCATTTGTGCACGCCTGAGATCCGAACCCCGGGCCACCAGCAGTGGAGCACGCGCACTTAACCGCTATGCCACGGCGCCGGCCCCTGGAAGCTCATCTTTTGAAAATTTAGTTCCTGAGCCTTCTTGCACACACCTCACGCCAATCTCTGTTGCCCTCAGCTTAGAGCATGAGGTCTAGAGAGAGGTCATCGAATTCTTTCCTTATTGCCCCAAAAGGAACATTCTTTGTTGTCTCGCCCTGAGGGGTTGCAATACAGGCCAGAGATGTTTTAGGGGTAAAAATCATAGATACCAGACAATCCTGGATAACTAAGGATGGTTAGAGAGCACAGATAACCCACGTGGGGCACCTTCAGGCAGAAATGAAGAGGAAAAGGAGTAATTGAAGTTCATTCATTTCTGCATTATTTGCCTGACACCATCTCAGTGTGATAAATACCTTAACCACAGATGTGGCAAATAGGTTTTACTACAAAAGCAAAATCCATTTGATTGCTGTTGCCTGCTAGGGGCACTAAATTGAGAAGAATCTGAGGCAAAATCTGAGCTCTGTGGAAAAAAAGGAATTCCTGATTGATTAGTGATGTCTGCCATGGGCAAGATATGGATAACTAAAGTATATGGATGCCAAGTAGCTCTCATCCCTGCTTGAGTTCAATCCTGCCTTTGGCTTTTTCTTCAAACAAGATGAGTAATTCAGATTCTCCCAGCTGATATTTATCTCATACACTTGGTTCATACTTTTGGAACCACGCTTGCCACAGCCTGCCTCGTGCCTGAATCAGTCACATGTGTGTCTATCTCTTTTTCTAGCTCACTGCTCCCAAGGACCGGGGCCGTACTATATCCTTGTTTCCATCCCTGCTGCACTCTTGTGCATTCTGCACATAGTTGGCACACAGAGAATGTTTGTGGAATTGAAATACGTGGAAGTGATTTTTGCTGGGGCTCCTGCGAGAGACGTGAACAACCTGGAGAGTCCTGAGGAATCGCAGCAAGGGAGGGGAGAATCTGCAAAGAGGGAGGGGGCCCGTCAAAACCCCGGTGTGGAGGAAATCTCCATTCCACTTATTGTCTTCTGTATTAGTTTTCTATGTCTGCAGCAGCTACAAACTTAGTGGCTTAAAGCAACACACATTTATTATCTTACAAATCTACAGGTTCTGAGTCCAGCATGGGTCTCACTGGTCAAAGATCAAGGTGTTGGCAGAGCTGCATTCCTTCTGGACACTCTAGGAGAGAATCCCAATTTTTGCCCTCTCCAGCTTCTAGAGGCCACCTGCAATCCTTGGCTTGTGGCTCCTTCCTTCTTCAGAGCCAGCAACATAGCATCTTCGGATCTCTTAGGATTGCCTCTTCTGCTTTTAAGGACCCTTGTGATTACGTTGAGCCCACTGGGAGATTCCAGGACGGTCTCCCTATTGCAAGGTCAGCTGATTAGCAACCTTAATTCCATCTGCAACTTTAATTTTCTTTTGCCAAGTAAGATGCCATATTCACAGGCTCCAGGCTTTAGGATGGGGACATCTTTGGAGGGGCCGTTATTCTGCCTACCACATCTTTAAATAAACTTACAGACAACTCTGCACCCCTAGCTGGTAGGGTTGAGGGGACATTTCACCCAACTCAGAATTGGAGCTCCCTCCTGTTGTCTCACAAAGACCAGAGAGGCCCACAGGGCCACAGGGGCATGGCAGGAGGGCCTCTACCCTCCTGTCCATCATGATAGCATCATAGTGGCGTCGCTCAAGCTGTGAGGTCCCCACGGGGTGCCTTTCAGTTTCAGTAGCATTGTCCAGTCTGGAATCCTCAGCAGAGGAGATCCAGCTTCGCTGAGACCCCTAAGAGCCTTTCCTTGTCTTCAAAGACACTCCTCTCCCTCTGCTGCCTGCCTTGGGAACTCCAGCAAAACCTGTCCAGGGAGCTGGGAATGTTTCAAGACAGGATCCCCTTCGCCCAGACACACATGCTTTGAGCTTTTAGTGGAGCAAAAATCCTTGAGGTAAAGACTCACAAAAGGTCTGACTACTTGCTTGGAAATGGGGTGGAGGAGAGAAAAACATAGAGAAGGAAACATACATTAATACCTCAGAAATGTCTCAGGCCACACCTTTTGCCCAGTTTTGCCTGGGGCCCGTCTCAGCATCATAAATGCCTCATTACAGCCCTGCCTGGGGCACTCTTCCCATTTGGACGGCACCGATCTGCTCCTCTCTAAGTCCTGGGCAGGAGGCAGCCCCCCTGTCACTGGCTGCCATGATCGTAATTGCCCAGACCGGGCTGGGCACGTCAGAGCCTCCCCCGGGAGCAGGAGAGTGTTTACACGACTGGCAGGGAGGCTGGCCCGGGCGTGAGAAGAGGCCTGTTTAGAGCAGAGCGCCCGGAAGGATTTATGGAGGGCCGGCTGCTGAAAGGGAGCAGTCATTAAGGAGAGGTGGGCAGCCGTTGGGAGCGGGAATATTTAGTAATGACATGGGCACAAACATCGGTCAGGGAGGGCCTTCCTAGAATGTGCTGTTTTCTATTTGCTTTGTGGGGGAGGAGAGTCTGCTGCCTTTTTTGGAAAATGAGGATAAAAAGATGTGAATTTAGTGCTTGTGAGAGGCAGAGGAAAGCCCTGGAAGCAGAAGTCCTTAACTCGGCCCCAGAGGCACAGGTGGGCCTGGCTGTGACCCTGTGGCCCAAGGTGAGGTCGAGGCCTGGGGGAGAAGCCTGAGGGGTGGACGGGCCCTGGGGACCCACCTACAACAATCACGCCACCCCGGAGCCAGTGAGAGAGACTTTTGATTTTTCCGTGTAGTCTGTACTTCATTTCACCTGCAAAGACCAGCAAGACAAGCTTTTACTCTTTCCCTTTTAGGATTCATTTAAATATTCCAAATATTCTTGATAGGTCTTGACCTTAGAGTCTAAGGCTTAGATGGATAGATCTTCATATGTGTTCCTTGAGAGTATTTACAAAGTCTTCCTGAAGTTTTTGTTACTTTTCTGTGTTGGTTTTCCCTCAGGCATGGATAGCTGTATCAGAAATAATTTCCCTAATCAATTCCTGAAATTGGAAGCCCTAAGTATTATAGTCATGTTGTTTGTGTCTGCCCAGCACCCCTTTCTTTGGGAAACATCCCTCTCTCATCTCTATGATCCTGATGGTCTGTCAATCATGGGACTCTCATTTACCTCTAAAAAGATGGCACATGACCCAGGGCAGACATGGTGATTGGTCAGGGATAGACACGTGACCCACACTTGGCCAATCACAGGACTACTTCCTCTGGACATAGTGATTGGCCTAGGATGAACACATGACCCAAACCAGGGCAAAAAGAGTTCCTTTGGGGCATGGGTGCACATTAATTTGAAGAGAGGTGAACTGCTAAGCTGGGCCATCTTACCTGGCCACAGGAGGGAGCCTGCTAGAGTAGGAGAGAATGTAGCTGTGGCACAAGGGAAGGAGAATGGAGACAGAGAGGCCAAGGGATCTGAGGTCATCATTTGTGCCCTGGGATGGAGCTGAGCTTGGAGTCAATAACACTCCTGGGCTTTTTAGTTGGGTGAAATTCCTCGTTGATGTTTAAGCTACTTTGAGTTGGGTCTCTGTCACTTACAACCCAAAGTTCCTGATATATTTAACGCATATATTGTGTAAAATGGAAGACATTTTGCCTATCCAAATGAGCATTTAAAATATTGTTTCTTTCCTTAATGGCTCAGTCCTTCACTTGCTTTGTGTGTACCTGACTCAGGTGCTACCAAGCCTTCCCTATCTGTCCTGTGGCATCGAGAGACCAGACTATCGTGCCACCTGTGCCTGCAGGCCCTCACCCCAGCTCTTAGCCAGTGTATGCAGCTGACGAGCAGCTTGAGCAAGCCACCCTATTGCTGATGGTGAAGTGCCCCTTGTGAGAATGGAAGTCTGCACCACAATGGTGTGCCCGGATGCTCTCAAAGCTGCCCCAGAATGGTGCAAAAGAAGGGAAGTTAGTCACCTGGAGGCAGTATGATGTAGTGGTTAAGGGCGTGGTTTGGGGAGCCAGAGCAATGATGGTCCAGTCCCAGATCTACCACGTACCACTTACCAGCTGTGCAGGGTCGGCCCTGTTCCCTAAGTTCCCTGTGCATCAACAACCTTATCTATTCAGTGGGGCTGATAAGAATATCTAACACATAGGGCTGGCTGAGGATTCAGTGGGTTATTGTTGTTACTAATGGAACCCCAGAGCCCAAAAGCAGGACTGCCTAGGCCCAGAATCTCACAAAATCTTTCATGAAGTTCCAGTTTAGCCCTGTCCTAGCTATGTACCTTTGGCAAGTCATTTAATGTCTCTCAGCCCAGTTTTCCTACCTGAGAAAAGAGGATGGTAACAACACCTTCCTTATAGGAATGTGTGAGGACTAAACGAGATAGCGCTTGTAAAATGGACATAATAGTAAAACATACGCAGTAGGTACTCAGGACACATCAGCTATCAGGGTGACAGACGATACAGCTCTTTCCCAACAGACTAAAATGGACCTGCCCCACTTTTCTTTGCAGAGAGCAAGCCCCTCCCAAGTGCGAGGCCTAGCAAGAGGAGCCTGCCCTGAGATGGGGCGTCAGAAGTCCTGTTTCTGGCACTTTCCCCAACACTTACATGCATGTGTGCACACACACACACACACACATGCACAGGGATACTTTGTGCCCGGGGCCTCCGCCTTTTCATGGACAAGGGGCGATTGCTGTGACAACTGGTTCCAGTATTTTCTATTTGCTCATTACCTATTTTAATTCACGTGGAATATCCTGATGCCTTGCGCCCAGGGCTTCTTCCTTGCGTTGTATCACACAACACTCTTTACCTCCAAGGTCAGGAAGTGCATTTCCTTGAAACTTTACTGTCCTTAAAAAATTATCTATTTTGAAGGGTTCAATTAACTTACTGTGTAGAAATAAATCAACATAATTTATTTTTATGTAGCTGGCTTAAAAGTCATCAAATTTTACCTTTAACCAACTGTGTTTTTGATCCAATATTTATTTGATAATTTAGACATTGTATAGTTTTAAATGTACTGTCATTATTCTAAGATGATTTGGAACAGTATATTTTATTCTGTCTCTCAGAAAAATGCCGATCCTCTGAAAACAAGCGATAGTTAAACTTGTATTTTTTCAAAGAGAACTAATAGAATTTTTGGTAGTTTTAAAGCAAAAAACAAATAAATACTGAGATTTTTACACATGCCTCTTAACCATTTTTTTCAAGTATAAAAAGTATGAAGAATTGATAGAAGCAACAGTATTTCTAAACAATTTTAGTTGAGAAGATAGGAAATTGCAGTCTAAAGACAGCCTTGCAAAAGACACAGAGAGAAACCAGAGGAGAAGGAATAAGGTGTCTGCACGCGGGCGCTGTTGCTGGCCATGGCTCCCCTGGGCACAGAGGGACCCTTTGCGGATCTGCCCTCAGACTTGATGGGCAGGCGGACCAAAGAGTCAATGAAAGTTCCATTCAAATGGCTCTTTTCATCCTGGAATCAAAAAGGACTGCTCAGAGCCCAGGTCAATGAGCCGTGGTGTAACCGCAGACAGGCAGCCACCTCTGAGACGAAACACAAACCCAGGATCTTGCCAGAATATTCCACCAAGGGGATGGGCAACCACCACACACATTTCCAAGTAGCCATGTGCCGAATTCTAATGTTTCCTTATCCATGCCAAATGTGTTGGCCCTTTAGTGTTCCGTTTAGCATCTTATCCTAATCTACCTGTGTCTGTCTCTGCTTGCCATCTCTGTATTTTCTCCCCCTGCCTCGTTGGGTGCCAGGATGGGGCAGTGTAATCAGCTCAGGTTTTAAAACCAAACAGACTGGGCTCTGAATCCCAGCTGAGTGCCTTAACCACCAAGAAGAATTTAACACATCCTTACTATCTGTATGTTTGAAAGTTTTACTTGGAGCATCCTTTCCATGCCTCAGTTTCTTCATCTATAAAGCAATACTAGCATCTGCCTTACAGGTTGGTTGTGAGGATTACATGAGATAACCCAGTGCACAGTTTGGCACATGGTACATTCTTAATCCATATCAGCTATTATTATTTGTATTTTGTGTGTGTGTGTGTGAGGAAGATCAGCCCTGTGCTAACATCTGCCAATCCTCCTCTTTTTTTGCTGAGGAAGACTGGCCCTGGGCTAACATCCGTGCCTCATCTTCCTCTACTTTATATGGGACGCTGCCACAGCATGGCCCGCCAAGCGGTGCATTGGTGTGCACCCGGGATCCGAACCGGTGAACCCCGGGCTGCCGCATCGGAACGCGCGCACCCAATCGCTTGCGCCACCGGGCCGGCCCCCTATTATTTGTATTTGTCATCATCACTGGAATACATGTGTAGCCTTCCAAGGTTTTAAATGTTCTACTTTGAAGATCAGTAGTCACTCAGTGACTAGCTTCTTGTGTGATGTTAAAAAATAAGCCTCATCCAAAAGTAAGTCCCACATCATTACATTCCCACACCAGCTTGAGGAGATGACAGCTTCTTTAAGTTGAATATGATACTGTTAAAGCAATTAAACACGTTGACGTAAAATAAACATCAGCCTAGTGCTCCTACCCAGCAAAATGAAAAAGTGGGAGGGGGGACACGTGTAAGAGATTCTATTCAAGATAAAGGATCATCATTCTGATCCCATGTCTCCTCGGTGTCATACGTGTGGTGATCAGTTTCAGGAATCCCTCCTGGAGGATGTTCCTTTTGCTTTCTTTGTTGCTAACTGGAATCCCATCACAGGTGGCTAGGTTTTGGTGCCTGCTTGGTTTTCTCTCGGGAACCCTTTACATTCCCAGGGGCTGGCCTCGTACCTTTCTGCTCACTCTTAAGCAATAGCAAAACCAATGGCCACTTTAAGTTACAGACTGGCAGCATCCAGGCCAAGACATTAATCAACATTTTAATTGTCATTCAAAGCTCAGACTTCTCCCCTTCAGGCAGCTAAGGACAGAGTGACCACACATCAGGGATTGCCTAGAATAGTCCCAGTTTATGCTTAGTGTCCTGGCATCCTCTCCTTGTTAGCCTCTGTCCTGGATTTCCCATTTTAAATCAAGTGTTACTAGTAATAGTTGCATTAAAATAAGCTGGTGTGGCTTTGGTAGATCTGCATTTGGTACTTTTCAGTTCTTCCAGAGTCCCTACTAGAAGCACGCAAGACTGATGAACAATGAATAGAGTTCTCACATCAACACAATGTGAAAACTGAAAGTTGAGTGAAACTCTTTTCCCAACCCTTCCCAGATTAAACATAACTAACAGCTGCCTTTCAGGGACAGCCTGCAGGGTTGTGGCTAATAGAACAGTGTGCTCACACAGAAGCATTTGGGGACAGCTGGCTCCTTCCAGCCTCAAACAGTGATGGGAGAATAATCAATGCTGCTGGGCTGACTGGCCACTTGGTATCCTAGCCAGCTACACCATGGTCTGTGTGGAGTCACAAAGCTGCCAGGCTTCCCTGGGCAGAGTCAGCATAATGTGGGAAATCATAGGTTAGTTGTGAGCAAAGAAATATGTGCAGAAAATAGAAGCTGAGATCCTCCAAGAGAGCATTTAGAGAGTAGTCTGAAAGTTTTTGCTATGGTGGCATTGTTACTTATTATATCGTGTAAATCTACAACTATTATTGATTGGTAGTGCTTTTTATTTGTAATAAAGCTTTTCAGCAGTGATGAAAACAATGTAAGTGCCTTTTTAATGAAATATTAAGTACTGCATTTAAATTCCTTAAGAAATTGAGTGATGAATATATAACTTGCACAAAATATTTGTTGACATTTGTCATCCACTGGGGGAGTTACAGCAATGTTATTGACCCCGTGAGAACCAAAAGACACGAATCTGCTGGTAAAGGCACTAACTTCTATGACATTTAATGCATGCAACTGCAGAAAGAGTTTTATATACCATTCTGTGAAGCATGAGTTTTCATTTAGGTCAAATGTCTTTCTTGTAAATTAATTTTGCTTATTTTCAATTCTACATTTTCTTTTGTACATGTGAAAAGTGAAACCATGCCTGTTGAAGTGTTAGCTCCATTGGCAGCAGAAGAATTTTTCCAAACAGTCAAGTGATGCCTGATTTATGTCAGTAACATCAGATCCTTCAAACAGAAAACCAGTTAACTGTACTAATCATTTAAGATTTTCATCCAATTCTTGTTTGTGGAGGTTCACTCTGTCAACAGTGAAACATCTGACATTGTATGGATTCTTTTTATAAATCCGAATAAGAGATTCAACATTGAAGATAAAATTATTTGCTTTTACAATGATAACAGGATTACAAATTTTGGTGGAGCATAGTATTGTGGTTAAAACATTGTTATCTCTAAATTAGGAACTTTATGAAGCAGAAGTGTATTTGGAATTAGTTGTGGTGCACAGGTAATTTATAATCACATCTAAACAAGCTGAAACATTTTATTTTCAAAATAGAAGCGTTGGTTATCTAATTATCTACCTACCTATCTACCTATTAGAAAATGAACTACAAAATTTTTGCAACTGAGATGATGTTGAGTACAAAAACATGCTTCTGCATGGCAGGATGTATTTAGGGTTTTTTTTTTTTATTTTCAGTTAGTCATGAATAAAATTTTAGACATGTTAGAGCCTTTAAAGAAATATTGTATAAATCAACCGAAATATCTTGTAATGGAATTAAACTTTTCCAAAGATGAGTCATCTAAATGTTGATTGCATTTTGGTTACACTTTGTTCCAAACAAATGATTCCAACAAACCAGTTAAAAATATTCAACCAAGTATTCAAGGAATGGGGCAACAACAAAACGTCAGATTTTGAAGTTTTTTAGTAAATTGCAATGACTGAAAACAATGCTTGAGGTAGGAAGATATTACATTTTTTCTCCACAAAATCAAAAGAGGCACAATGAGATGCCACTTCACACCCACTAGGATGGCTATAATAATAATTAATTAATGGAAAATAACGAGTGTCAGAGAGGATGTGGAGAAATCGGAACTCTCCTACGTTGCTGGTGGCGATGTAAAATGGTGCAGCTGCTGTGGAAAATAGTTTGGCAGTTCCTAAAAAAATTATATATAGAATTCCCAGATGACCCAGAAATTCCACTCCTAGGTAAATATACAAAAGAATTGAAAACAGGTGTTCAAACATTCATACAGGAATGTTCATAGTGGTACTATTCACAATAGCCAAAAGGTATAAACAACTCAAATGTCCATCAACAGATGAATAGATAAACAAAATATGTAGTAAGTCTATACAATGGAATATTATTCAGCCATAACAAAGGAATGAAGTACTAATACGTGCTACAATGTGGATGAACCTTGAAGACATTCTGCTAAGTCAAAGAAGCCAGAAACAAAGATCACATATTTTCTGATTCCATTCATATGAAATATCCAGAACAGGTAAATCCGTAGAGACAGAAAGTAGATTAATACTTGCCAGGAGCCAGGGGGAGGGAGAATGGGGAATGAATTCTTAATGAGTACAAGGCTTCCTTTTGAGGTGATGAAAATGTTTTAGAAGTAGATAGAGGTGATGGTTGCACAACATTGTGAATGTAGTAAATGTCACTGAATTGTACACTTTAAAATGGTGAATTTTATTTCAATTTTTATAAAGCCAGGAGGAACTGAACATATTAAACTAAATGGTTTACATGATTTTGGGGGGGCTTATATTTTTTTATTAGATGTTTACTAATATAATTGAAAAGATCTAAAATTTTGTAGCAAATTTGCTAAAATATTAAAAAGATCATAAGTAGAGATCATTTATTTGATTATGTTTGTCTTGTGCAAATATTTGCCAAAGAAGGGTTATCTGAATGACTGCAAAATGACAACACCTGTGAAAATATTTGCACCTTTCAAATCCTGAAAAAATAGAATACTCCATTTAACAGAATTTGCTCTGAGATTACCAGGTACTTTAGCACCAGTAGAGAGAGTATTTTATCACTAAAATTGTTGTGGTCTATAGAGAAAGCTCAATTGAAGATGTCACCAATTTCAAATTTGTTATTTATAGTAAATGCGTAATAAAATGCATCCTAGAGGGTGGCTTCGGTCAGTTTTATGAAAAAAAAAAATAAGACCATATTGAAAAAAATACGCTATTAGAACAAGGCTAAGAAACTTATAAAAGTATGTGACTATGTACCAAGATTAGTTATTCTGCTTATTTTTTTAATGCTCAGATAATCAACATAAAGGGGTTTTTATATTTTTCTTTAATGTACATAGATATATATTACTTTTATTTTTAAAGAAATAATTGTATTTCAAAAATAGTTTTGAATAGAACTATCTTTACAATATAATAAAACCAATGAAGTATCGCAGTTTGGATGGTCAATCATAGGGCCACCCCGGGGAAGGTCTGGAAGACAGAGGAAGGGGACGTGGTCCACTTCTACCCCCTGTCTTCCCATCTTCCCTCCCACATTGGCTAAAGAAGATGGAAGGAGGAGAAGCCAAGGGGTAAGAGCGTCTTTACTTGACTGGATGTTTTGAGCTCTCTGGGTCTGGAAGATGTATGAAGCTGACTCTCTCCTGGGCACTTTCATGGGCTCTTTGAAGATTCACTACACTGGGAAGCTCCACTGAAGATCCCAATAATTAGGCAAGGCATATTCTTTGGCAACCACTCTCCACCCAGCTCCCCGCTACCACCATTTTTTCATCTCATACCAGAAAACAAGGAAATGCTGAAAGACTAATCAGTCATGTCAAAAAGACACAAGAGAAATTTGAATGAATTCCTGCTGGCCAAATTTAGGACCATTTTGCATCAAAATAATAATGACTATGATTGATTATATTATATTGAATCATATATATTCATTAATGAATAATAGAAGTCAATGAGTATGCAAAAAAAAAAAAAAAGAGGCTCGTCTTGAAACAAAAATGTCAGCTTCTAACTGTAGAGGTGTAAAATTAGAAAATCACCATATTTGCAAACCCCAGTGTAACAATTGATTCAGGCAAGGGTCTTCAATGGCTGGTAAAACCATTAGGGGAAAAATTGTTGGGTCTGGATATTTGCTTGATGTCAAAGCATCACTCTGTAGGTTACTTACTAATTTCAAAGGAAAAAAGATATCTTCATAGTGAGAGTTCTGGAGGTGACCATCTTAAATGAATTATCAAGATTAACATCACTAACAGTGAAACAACCTGACATTACCTGCCCTCCAGTATGATGTAATTTGAAGAAAGCAAATGCTTAAGAGATTCTTGCCAAAAAAGAACAAAAAACCAAACAAGACTAACATAAATGTGATCAAGCCTTAATTTCCAGATCATGCAAAACACAGAAAGTAGAGAAACAAGCTCAAGACAGCATAGGGAAACAATCAAACAAATCTAGAATCTGGAATGTTCTACCAAAAAACTAGCCTGAATTCTTGAAAAAAATCAGTGTCACCCAGCACCCATATTTGGGTCTCTAAATACCATTGCCCACTAAAAGGAAACAGAGATCTTTGGAGAACTGGCCAATTCCAGGTCTGGGGCAGGAAGGATGCAAAGGATGCCTAGAACGGTACCAGAGAGCAGGGAAGCTATCAAAGTGTATAAAATTCACGTTAAAAGAACTCAGGAACCATCATGAAGAGGCTCCCATTGGCCAGAGTTGGGAAAATTTGAGCAATCATAAGAACAAAGCTGCAATGAATAGAAACACACCAAATAAGCTAAAAATCAATGAATTCACGATAATGTTTTAAAAAATCATTGATCACCGTTGGATTTCACTAGACAACTCATAACTCTAAAACATGATAGATAAAGGCAAAGAACCATGCATTTATACTGTCTTTCTTTTATGAAATATATTTCAAGGCTACTAAATAGTCTGCGATGATGACTTCTTTATAGATATATTCCAGCTAATAAATGCGGAAGGAATGATAGAACTATCACCACTTTGCATCCCCTAATGAAGTAATGGGTCTGGGCAATGAATCAATGGCTGCTAAATCCAGTGGGAGAAAAGTTGGTGGAGAACTTTGTAATGATGGATGGGCATGCCGGCACCTGACCCCGCTGATCAATCTTAGTATCAAAAAAAGATAACAGGACATATGGAGCCCCTTGAAGCGATGCAACAGGAAGTATACAACACCATCTCTCCAGTGTTCTTGCCAGAATTTTGAGCCAAAATCTGGTTAAGCCTTTAGTATTTGTTTGTATTTTGTAGAAAATACAGGGGACAGAAGACCGTGCTAAAACAACATGGATGCAATCAGCAAAATCCAGAATATGAGAAACTCCACAGACAAATCCCAGTTTCTCCAACAAATAAGTAGCAATTAAAAACAACAAAGAGAAAAGGAACTTATAGATGAAAAGAGTCTAAGGAGACATCCGCACCTAATGCAATGTGTGGACCTTGTTTAGATCCTGATTCAAACAAACCTCTTGGGGAAAAAAAGAAAAGATAATCGGGAAATTTGAATCCTGACCAATATTAAGGAAGGAGGGAAGAAGAAGGGAGAGGGTTAGGAACACTTTCTTCAAGCAGATTCTTCTGGAGAGATGGGATAGATCAGACAGAACTCCTTGAGCTACTCAGGACAGTTTGAGAACCCTGAGGGTCTCTGGGGAGGATGTGGCTGAGCGGGCTGGTGGAACGCCAGGATCCACCTTAAACACAGGAGGTCCTGCCTCCCTCCATGCCCCCTCAACCTAGGCAACAAGATTCTTTCCAGAGCCAAACCCTGCCCATCATATCTCAGCCCCCAAATCATTTCCTCAGGGAATCCAAAGGTGGATGAACCCCAAAGCTTTAGCTTCAGGAGCTGTCACTTGTAGGATCTCCTTGCAAGGCCCTGAAGAGGGGGGCCCTATGGTGTGGTCATACACCCCTGTAAAATTTACAAAACAAAAGTTAAATCACGATTGCCTGAGACCCCTGTCTCTCTCCACTCTGACTCCGCCTCCCTCACACTTTTCTTCATATTACCACTGGAAGGGGCCTGGGGAAGCTGAGTAGAGGAGACATTCAGTTTGGGTTCAGTGGGACATACACGTATATTTGGTTTTCAGTCATTGCCACGCATAGTGGAGTTGCTGCTGGCGTCCTCGTGTACGAAGGACCTCCGGGGATCCTTCCACCTCCCACGCTGCTGATTGATCTGGCAGACAGGGGCTGGAGGAGCAGGGCAGAGGTCATATACAACGTAAACACGTCCTACAGCACCTGGCACCAGAAGTCTGTGGGTGGTGGAACAGAAGCAGGGTCTGAAATGCACAGAAGTTCTGAAATGAGCAAGAAGCTAGTCTGTGGAGAATTCTCCCGGATCTTACAGATCATGCATAAAACTTGATAAAGCTTTCCTGAGATCTGCTGCAAATACACTGTGTATGACATTACCAAAAATGAGTTGTAAAGCTGGAGGAAACATTTTGCAACTCTCAGTAATAAAAAAAAATTTTCATCGCCCAATGCTAGAGTAATGACTAAGTTATCTTTCTATAGTCTATACAGGAAACATATCACAAAATTGTTACCTTGTGAAACTGTGATTAAAGAGTGTGCAGACAAAAAATGTTACAGAGGTATGTCAGGAAGTTAATTATTAAAAATATTATGAGTTTTTTGGGGAAAGGGAGATTTTATGTTTTGATATTTGCAGCTTTAAAAAATTCATAATTTGTCACCATTTCTTGTCTCATTCTAAATAAATACTCTCTTTTAAGCCTAATTTTATGTTTATAATTTTGTACTTTTTTTCATAAAGACAACCCTTCCTTGTACAGCTTCAGGCTCTACAAAATCTGGATCCCTCCAGGGATGCCTTATCTGAACCCCAAGACTAGGCAGGGTTGTCCTACTTGTGTTTAAAGTTGCCTCATACTTTTCCCTGACAGCTCTGACTCTGGTTTGTAGTTAGACATTCATCACGGTGAAAATTAGATTGACATTTACCTCCTCCAGACCTTAAGTTCTGTGCACACAGGGACCACTTCTGATATTGTTCCTAGTTATATTACGTTTCCCTATATTGATCACAGTGCCTGGCACATAATAAATAAATGCTCAACAAATGTTTGTTGAATGGCTTTATGAATGACTATATAAACATGCCTTCTCTCCTTATCAGCATTAAGTAACCTGTTCCTGCATCAGTTTGATTCTCTGATTGTTTATGTGCCAGTTTCTCGACTTCAACAGGTGGCCTAAATTATGAAGCTGGTATTGTCTTGACACGTTTTCTAGATATTAGCTGTTTCTACATATTTATTTTTCAAAAGGCAGTTTGTCATAAAACTTTATTTTATGTCTGTAATGTGTTACACTGCAATAAGATTTTTCTACTTTTTTACTTAAAAATAAATAATATTCTTTTTGGTCTTTTCAGAAAATATGTATTTCTCCCTCATGTACTAACCTTTCTATGCTTTTATAACTTTTGCTGTACATGTTCCTGAAATACTATTTTCTTATATGAATATTAGATACATCAGAAGAATTCATTCAGAAACCTGAAGGGCTCTCAGGAGCCTGGGGTGGTCTCAGCAGAGTGTGTTAATGATGGGACTACTCACTAAAATGGGGAGAGGACCACTTCCCAGGGTGGTTCTGAGGGTGGGGGGACCCCAGACTTGAAAGTGCCTCAAAACTGTAATATTTGTTGCAAATTTTAGGCCTTCATCATCATCACCATCATCACCATCATCATCACAGTGTTTTACCAAGGTTTTGACATTATTAAATATATCGTTTACACCAACTCAAGATATTGACAGGAAAAATCCTGGAAAAAACATAATTCTGTATATTTATTACTTCTATTATAACAGTTTAATGAAAATCATATTTTTGTTTAAATGAAATTTTTTCTTTTCAAACAAGGATATGGTAATTTGTCTGCATTATAGCTCAATTTTTTTAAATTTAAAATTGAGAGTTCTCAGGAATAAATTTCTGGAAACAATAATCCTCTTATTTCAATTCATAGAATCCACTGCCAGTTTATTCTTTAGTAATTTTACATGAAGAGGAGGTTTAATTTCTTCCAATACCATTCAATCTTTTGATGTCTTTTACCATCTTGTAAGCTAGAATATAGAATTATTTTCTTGATGAAAAAGCATCTTTTTGTTGCAAATGCTAACAGTGGAATATAAGTTTCATTGTTGCCCTAGCGTAAATAATAGTATGAGTACAATCTATGCTCATACTATTTGTGATGACAAAGAAGCCCCTTACTAACCCTCCTTACCTAATGTCAACCATAAAGGGTTTTGAACGTGTTCCTTTCAAATTAAAAATAAATACGATACACAAATTTCACCTCAGATCCTTCTGTTTAGCTCTGAGTTTGCTTATTTATTATATATTCCCATCGTTACTCATAAAACCACCCATGATGACGGTCATCGACAGACATTCAACCATATCTAAGTTTCCCATCTCCCTTACTGAAAACTATTGCAGAAATAAAAATATTTCACAGTTATTGTATTTTTATCTGAAATGAGACAAGTAGAGGATGAGCTGGTGGCTCTTCCCACTTACCAGTGACCTCTGTAATGCGGCCCGCAGGTTTATCATAGTCAGCTCAACATCCACAAAGGTAAATTATGTTCATTGAAGAAAATTTAGAAAAAAACAGAAAAGCAAAAATCATAAAATAAAAGTTACTATAACCCCCTGTCCCAGAAATAGCCTACTGGGAAAATTTGTGGGAGGTCCCTTCAGTCCGTTTTCTAAGCGTATACGATGATTGTCACTTTCATGGTTGTCATCAATCTGATTTGCAACCTGCTTTTCTCATGTGCATCATGAATGGTATTTCATATCACTAAATATACTCTAAACATAATTTTTAATATCTACATGGTAGCTCACTAATGACTCTGCCGTAACTTTATTCAATATTCAGAGATATCGGTATACAACTTTGAGCAAATATTTGCATATACTCAGGATACATCCTAAAAATGGAATTTCTGGAACAAAGGATAGTCATGTTTTGAAAAGCTTTCAATAAGTAGTTTTAAAATGCTCTCTAGAAGGCTTCAAATAATTTGGACCCCGCAATGTCCTCTTCAGCATTTGATATTATCATTAGAGAAAACCGCTTAAAGAAGAAAAAATTAACCCGTTATTTTAACTTGCCTGTTTGATTACTAGTGAGTTGAATTTTTAAAATATGTGTTCACTGATAATTTGTGCGTGTGTGCGGTATTTGGGGAGAGAGGATCACCTCTCCATGTCTACTAGGGCAGAGTTGTCTTTTTCTTATTCATTTGTATGAATAAGCCTAGTTTTTAGAAAGGGCAGAAAAAGATAAATGTTTAGGATAATAGAACAATCTGGTTGGTGATGGTTAGATTATTTGTTGCGCTGTATGAATACCACACTGGTCTTTTGGATAAAACACTCACTGAGCACCAAAAAAAAAAAAACACCTTGCAATGGCAATCTGAGGCCAAGACATTATAACCCCACCCCTGGCATTTCGATGGAAGGGGGGCAATATTTCAATGTCCAACAAGTGGGGTTTAGCCTTCACCTCCTCCTTGACAGACCTTTGTGAGAACTCAGAGTACTTCCAAGGGCGCAGCTCCAGCCCGTTACTATATTTCTGTCAGGAACATTTCCCCCTGGTTACCAGCTCTCAAGGAGGGGTGGGAATGTCCTCTCTTGCATAAGTTGCTACAGAGCACGAGGCATCAGGTAGACCCCACCATGTACTAGCTGGATGACTGTGGATGAGGTTCCTCTCGGGGCAGCCTCAATGTTCTCGTTTGTGAAATGGGAATAATAGCAGCAGCTCGCTCCTGGATTATTGTGAGTAACAAATGAGCTAAGAGGCTAAAGGACTTTGTGTAACACACACTGCATATTAAATGTGTAATCAACATTCCAACTGCATGGAGGTAGTTGACTTTTTCTTATCAATTTATTTAAAAAATTTTATATTTTAGAAACAGCAACCAAAACTAACTTTCCAGGATGACTTAACTAGCTGGTTGGTTGCTAATGATCCAATTATGGGTTCAAATGCAAATAACACCTGTTTTCTTGGACAAAACACTCTTCGAGCACCAAAAGTAATATTATTTCTGTTATTTTTCTATAAGACTGGCATGTGGGGGAGAGCAAGAGAGAAGAGAAGCAAGAGGCAAGTGGGCTAAGAGCTGGGCACCGCTGAGCACCATTTTGGCACAGAGTTGGGTAACATCCCCACCCATCCTCCCACAAACAACCCACCTTCTCAGAGCGGGAAAATCCCCATAACCCTAGTCACTAAGCACATACAGCTCTCTCCTCCTGAAAAGGTACAAAAGATGCAGATTCCTTACGTGCATAAGGCTCTCTGTGCATCTAGTCCTATCTGATGCTGGCCCAACGTGGCAGAGCAGAGGTCACATGGAAAGCATCGATAGAGCCCACATCCCCCACCAAAATGCTCACTGCAGCCAGACAGCTGGCCAGGACGCTGTAGTTAGTGGAGGATGTGCGTGTCACTGAGGGTTCCAAGGAATTTGGCTTATTCTGGGCTCTGCCTCTCCAGCAAAATGATTTCCACTTGTTCCCTGCATTTCAGGCTCTCTCGATTATGTGAAGTGGTGGTATCCCTTCCCGGCACAATTGACAACGTTAATAAAAATAGATAACGTATTTTTAAAACCCACAGCAGATTGTCATGGCAATAAATAATTGTATCATGTTGCTGTCATGGCAACAGAGTCTGTATAACAGAGACAAATCAAGCCTATATGGAATTTTTCTAAATTTAGGTGTTTGAAAAGAGTTAAAATAGCCTATAGTCATGGAGAGGTGCATTAAAACAAAAAAATCCTTAACCTTCGTTGGAAAAAATATTTTCAGTCATTTTTTAAAAATCTGAATTGCTTATTGTTACATTTTTCTATTCTCTTCAAATTATAAATCTTGATTTCTCTTTTTGTCATATATAGGAATATATATATATCACATATATGTGAATATATATATTCTTAAGGGCTTTCATGAGCAGTGAAGACTAGAGAGGACTCTCACTCTTCCACTCTTTCTTCTTCAAGGCAGCATGTCATGATTCTTGTCCTTTTCCCTGGCAGCTAATGACATAATATTAATGGAATAACAAGTTACATTAGCTAAACCATGCTATGCCAAATTAATAGCTAGTTTCCATACTCTCGATTTCATTTTTTTAAAAAGCATTTTTTACTGCATATCTGATGTGTCGTTGAGAACTACAGATGACCAGAGCTAACGATGATTATTCTCTGACACAGTAAACTTTCCTTCCTGACTTCCACCAAATGCTACCAAAATGACAAATAAGTGGCATTGCCCCAAAAGAGGAGAATGCTTTTTTCACAGATGTGTAATTGTTGTGCCGTTAAGAGGAATCTCCACATCCAAAATAATTACGTGAAAAAATGCTGCAGTTTTGCACATGACAAAACAAGACCTCTGTCATTTGATATTTTTTTCTTTTCTTTCATTTGGTTTTGCTGAAATAAAAATGTCTCTTTTTTTTGTTCCATAAAGATTTCTACTATCCAAATCTCCACCAGAGAGGGACTGTCATCCTATAGAAACCGAGTTCAATGCCAAGCTGAGTTACCTACACGTCTGTGAACTTGCAGCACTGCGATGCAGTTTTATTTAACTCTTTGAACTATTATGATTTAGAAAAAAATAAAAATTAGATCACAAATTTTTGAAGATAAGATAATTAAATGAGATAGTGCATGCAAAGTATCTAATACATAGACAGTGCTCAGAAATACATTGGCTGCTATTTTTAATTCAAATCAAAGATTGAATTATATATTCAACTTCAATAAGAGACTATAAAACAGGGAGATCCTTAAACCTCTATGGTGTAGGAAAAAATACTACATAAAAATTATAAGTAGTATAGTATAAATGCATACCTCTAACGATACTAATTTTTTTCTTTACTATTGTCCCTTTATAATGATTTTCATGACTTATTTTTCTCAGATGAACTTTACTAAAAGGTGGCTGCCCAAGAGTGAGCAGAGTCTGGCCTTAGTCGGGGAGAAGGGGAGATGGTGTCACGGAATTATGGTGTTCACTCCACTGATGGCCACCAGTTTTGCTGCCTGGCTCCCTGGAACAAGTGGGGCTTCTGGAAGTCAGGAGACAAACTTTATCCCTTGGCAGCCCCAGTTCTATCCCAGAAACCTGACGGCTGACAAAAAATGTCTGTGGAAGAAACCTGTGAAGGAATTAGAGATTCTGACTTGCCCAAGAAACCAGAAGTGAATGTACTTGTATGAATAAAGAGTGCCGCTCGCCCAGAAGAGAAGATCCTGCTTCTTGAGGCTTCCTCCCCCAAAGCGGAGCCTTGACCCTCTTGGCAGACATGTTCTGCTCTTCTGGCAGTGTGCAGGCACAAGCGATAGCTCGATGTGCTTGCAGAGAAAAACTTATTTTGGGGTGTGGTAGTTTCTTCTTTTCTACTTCTTAGACAATTCCTTTTTGCCTTTATTCTCTGGAGTTTTGTTTTGTTTATTTCATTTTGTTTTGTTTTTGGAAGGACTTAAATGCCACTTTAAGGACAGTCCAACTTTTTGAGAATATTTTACAAGCAAGTCATGCCTTTTAAAGCTATACACCTAGAGAAAGTTATTACAAGCGGGAAAAATCCTTTACCAAACACATGAAGATGCATGGCTTTTTCCTCACTGAAAAAACCAAATTAGGTTTCATAATTTCATAAATTTACCACCTCATGTATTTAGGACATAAATTTCAAGATATGCTTCTAAAGAAGGAAGGAAAAAGAGTAAAATTAATAGATGTTATTTCTAAGTGATGGCACTATGGATGATTTTTATTTTCCTTATTTACAGTTTAGCCCATTCCTACAACTAATTTTTTTAATCTGAAAAATGAACATTATGTAGGGGATATCAAATTCTTCTTCCTGTGTGTCGATTGCCCTGGCTGTGACTGAAATTAAATCAGAATGATGGGGTTGGGCCAGATGGAGTCTGTGACCCTTTCAGCTTTTAGATGCTGCCTGTTCAGTTTCCACAAGTGTGCATGCCAACTGGGAAGGAGTGGCAAATATAAAGTCATCCTATTTATTACCTTAATTGTTATATTTATTGTTTTGGTACTATCATTAATGTCATTGCATTGCATGTGATATATTTAAACATTTTCAAATTGTTTTCCTGTTAGTTATTTTCTCCTGAGACTGTAATAGGACTTTACCCATTTTACAGAAAAGAAGACTGAATCCCTCCCTATTCAGTCTTCAGAACAACTTCCCATACTGTGTCTCTCTAGGAAATCCAAGAGCCATTTAGATTTGACATTGATTTATAAGTGGCATGTGATTTTTGTGTGTATGTCAGATGTGGCAGCAAATTTATCTTCCTAATTATGTTTTGCTTAGGCTAACATAAAAATCAGCTTGCATTTTTTGATCATTCACCAGCTGGGATGTAGAGAGTGTTCTGTGATGGGGGGAAGCTGCCTTGAGACTTCAAACCTGGCCATGTTTTAAAACAAACAAATAAAGGGAGAAAACATTTGTAGCATGTGACCAAACAGTGTAGCAAGAGTTAATACATTACGTAATGAAGTTGGGCAAATTGATAACAGCAACATAAGTCCCAACACATAAAACTGGCAATACTTTCTATTTCTAAGTTTTCTATGACTAGGAAAAGAAATATTTCTAGTTGAAAATATAGAAACATTTGCTCAAACATTGCATTTTTGCTCTACCCTCTAATAACCAAAGAAATTCAGTTTAAACCAAATTGAGGTGAGGTACTTTCCAAAACAAACATTTAAAAATATGAAATCGGTATACTTAATCTTGAAAAATTATCCTTTTTGAAAATCAATCTGTCTATAACCATCAACATGTATTAAGAGCCATCAAAATGTCCTGGTAATTCTAAAGTTTTAAGGCCACAATTACATATTTGGAAAATGCAAGAACACATTTGTGACATGTAAAGGGACTTTCCAGCAATGTGGAAAAATACTCCTGGAAAATAAATGGGAAAAGGAATACAAAATTGCAGGTACTCTATGATTACAACGACTTAAAAATAAATATGGGAAAACAATGGAAAAGAGATGCTCAGATAAGAGTGATTGTGAGTTTTTTATTCTTGTTACCCTCTTTCTTTTTTCCAAACAGTGATTGTGGGGATTTTTTTTCTCTTTTGATTTTCATTATTTCTATCCCTTTCTCTTCTCCATGTTTAATGACAAAATGTAGCCATGGACCATCCATACCTGGAACCCTGAGTGTGGGTCTGCTACACTAGAAACGTAATAGAAAGCAGATCAGCATCTCCCTCTAGGTTTAAGAATGTATAAATGCCACTGTATAAAACAACAGGAACTTGCAATGGTTTTGTGCAGAGTGAAGTCTCCTTGTGTGTGTTCTTCTGAGGACTACAGAATTTCAGCAATGCCTTTCCTCACTTATCATTTAAAGACTTCTATCAAGGCTGATTCTGAGAAGGATCTATTTGAACAGAATTTCTCCTTCGTAAAGTGATACTTGAAAATGTTCTCTGAGGCCACTCACTCACTCTCTTACAAGGACCTATGTGATCAATTCCTGCTTGAGTTTAGTTCTAGGAAAATTTTTTACAAAGGTGGATTAATTTGTAAGCTCTCTTCTTTTTTAAAAAACTCTCTGTAGCCCCACAGCGTGGACAAGAACTCTTTTTTCTGTTATCCTGGAGTTGCCAGAGAATTCCTAGTCAAAGTCACTGCCTATTTGACTGCAATCAGCGCTGAACATCTCTGCCTTCTGTTTCCTTCAGGTTATCTGTGTCCTGTGGTTTTAATGCTTTGATATTTTATCTTGAAGTTTTCTCAGAAGTAGGTAGGTACAGAAATTGAAAATAAACAAATGAAGAAAAGGATTTTGTTACAAAAACAGAACATACTATTTTTTTTATCAAGATGCAAACAATTTAAATGAGTAGAAAATGAGAAAATCAAAGTGTTCCTCCACCCAGTCTCATTCCCAGAGGTAACCCAGTTTGGAGTATATCTTTTCATATCTATGAATAGACAAACTTTTTTTTCCCTAAAAAAGAAAGACATTAAAAAATTTGTTTTTAAAACTGAGTTTAATGTAGTCTTGAAATTTTCAACTTTTTTTTTTAAGTTTATGCTTTTTTAAAACACAGGGTGACCCCAGTTATGCGTGATTGCCTACTAAGGTTCAGGTGTGTTTTCCAAAAATAGAAGAATTATGTTCTGTGTGGCAGATGAACTGATATTTTACATATAGATTAAGAAATTACCCATGTCCAAATATTTAATCAAATTATTCTCGAAAAATCTGAACTGCTTAGATTTGCAAATTCAGATGAAACCCTTTTGGAAACATAAGGAGGAAGCCCTCAGTTGTTTCTGTGTTTGAGGGTTGTGTGCTGGTGTTTTGTTTCAATTGTCTTTTCCTCTGGTGGGATGGAACTTCTGTCCTGATAGTGAAGGCACGAGATGAAAAGCAGGGCTTTCCCAAGGCTGTTTTGGATAAGTTTTACCATCAACCCTCTTTTCTCAACAGGAAGCTCTAATTAACTCCTGGAAAGGAGAGGACACAGCCTCTAAAAACTCAACTCCCTGAACTTTCTGCTAAAAAAAAAAACAACAACTCTTTTTTAATAACAAAGTGATAGAATTCCTGGTGATTTTAGTTGTTGCAGAAGATATAAAGACAACCAAGATGTATACCATGCTTCACATTATGAAAATTCTCAGAGTCAAGTTCGAAAGCTTAAAGAAAAAGTTTAAAATTAATCCCATAAACATCATAAAGAAAATTACCAAAGGGTTATATAAATTTAAGCATATAAAATGACCTGAATTTAAAAATATTCTTTCCAAAAATATTAGGAGGAATTTTAAATCAGAATTATTTGTTATTTCCATGGGTTTCTTTTAAATCTTTACTTATAGGCAAAGAATATGTTTGTAATTTGCCCCAAATGAGTAACTATGTTATTTCAAATGAATGAAAATAGAAAAACTCGAGGTGAGGTTATATTACTATGGATGATTTAATATTATTTTTAATGAAAGGGGAAGGTATTATCCCTGTTAAAACAAGAAATTATTTAATAGTTCATTTATTCCATCTGCATGCAAGCCAAAAATGTCTACTTCACTTACAAAAGAGATGTTTCATTTATTTAAAAGGCTACATTTTTTTAAAAGATAGTTATTAAAGATAATAATTTAAAATTCTGTTGGAAGGCTGGCTGGATACATTGTACATAATGACTAAAGAATGGGGTTAGGATATCCTATTTACTGACAGGAAATAAACATCCAAAATCAAGAGTGTTTATAAAATATAAAGAAAGGCAAAAAATGTTCATTTTAGGTACTTATGTGAATACTACGCAATTCTCATCTGGCACAAAGACAGTCTCTTTTGCACGTGATGTTTCATATTAGTCCTAGGTCGTGATCAGGAACGGTACCACCTTGCCATGATTTAGAAAAACTTCCTCCGAACATAAAATCTGAGAAAACACACGCACACATGCGTTAAACGCTAAGTTTTCTTTTACATCCAATTTTTTAAGTTTTGTGTAAGGGGGATTTCAAAAATACATTTGTTTTGTGAGATTCAGCATATTTCACTTTTAAAAATTGTATCACTTTAGAGTGAATGGTTAAACAAACTACAGTATATCTCTAGCATGGACTATTGCTCAGAAATAAAAAGGAACTATTGATACATATGACAATTTGGATGGATCTCAAGGAAATTACACTGAGTGGAAAAGTCAATTCCAAAAGTTTATATGCTATATGATTCCATTTCTATAATATTCTTAAAATGATAAAATTATAGAAATGGAGAACAGATGGGTAGTTGCCAGGGGTTAAAGAGAGGGGAGAGGGCGGGGAGGAAGTGACTGTGGCTCTAAGAGGGCAATTGAGGGCTCCTGGTGGTGGTGGAAATGTTCTGTATCTTGAGTGAGGTGACAGATGCTTGAACCTACACACGTGATAAAATTGTATAAAACTAAATACACATACAAATGAGTTCAATTAAAACGGGAAATCTGAACAAGGTCTGTGGATTGTATCAATGTCAATATCTTGGTTGTGATATTGTACTATAATTTTGCAAGATGTTACCGGGGTGGAAACTGGAAAAAAGGGTACCTGGAATTTCCCCGTATTATTTCTTACCACTGCCTATGAATCTACAGTTATTTCAAAATAAAAACTTTAATTAAAAAAAGTTTTATTGTTTTAGGATTGTGTTTTCTAACCTGAATTAAAACAATGTGTTGCCTCTCACAATACAAATATTAGGAAGACATATGTGCTGGGAAAATACATAACATCCCCACATGCCCTGCATCTTTCACTCATCCTAAGGACACATTTGATGGAGCTGAATAGGCTTTTAACTTTTAGAACCAAACAAGTCC
The DNA here is from genome assembly GCF_020826845.1 of Diceros bicornis minor. Classification (NCBI taxonomy): domain Eukaryota; kingdom Metazoa; phylum Chordata; class Mammalia; order Perissodactyla; family Rhinocerotidae; genus Diceros; species Diceros bicornis. The sequence goes on from NC_080744.1 coordinate 82,382,992, forward strand.
CACAAACCTGAACTTGGAAAAGCTTCCAAATGCTCAGAAGCTCCAGGCAAAGCCACACTTCTCCTGGCCCCCATAGATGTTCAGAGGAACCCTTTCAGATGCTCCAGGACAAAGTTCTAATCTTCTTGTTGCCGCAAATAAAAATATCAAACTTCAAAAATCACACATTATCGAAAACATTTTTCTCCCTCTGTGGACGTCCCTCTCTCAACAGCAGGAGTTTTTGTGCTTAGATAGGACCAGGAGAGAGTTTTCCCCATTCTCGGGGTGTCGTGTGTGTGGGAAGCTTGCGTTCCAGCCTTATGCCCTTGCCCATTATGGTCCACAAATGGCTGTGCACCTCTGTACCCACCTTAAGTTGCTCTTGCTTCCTCCTTTTGTTCCAAGCTGTGGAATAGGTCCAAGAACGCAATTGTTTGGAAGAACTCTGAGCTCCCTTGGTTGTGCAGCCCTTAGTTCCTCCTTGCAACGGCTTACAACTATGTTGGGATTCTCCAAAGCATCTGGTCTCACAGGGGAAGCTGTTAACAACTGCTCTAGAAAGCAAGAACTCTTGCTGTTTCTAAAGTCAAATACTTTGGCCATTAACACACATAATAGTTCTCCTAATTCATCTCTTTCTATGCCAGAACCTGTCCAACTCTTGGCTCTGGGTTGGTTTTCACTGTCACTTACTCATGTTCTCTCCTACTTTCTCCTGTTTTTATCTCACAGAGGCATGCCCACTTGCCTTTATCTTTTCTCCTTCAAGTCTGTTTAGCCCACGCATCTCCATAGTCACTAATTCAACAGGTCTCTCCAGGGAGGATACCACCTCCTCTACCTTGTCACAGATGAAGCCTAGGAAACATGACTGCCTTTTGTTGTTGTCGTAGGGGATGAGCTACTGAAGGAGAGAGATGCCAAGATCCTGTGGACAAGCTGACAACAAGACATGTTAACGCTCTTATCTGTTTAGAGAAGGCGCAGTGTTCTCCTTGATAGGGATACTTAGCAGATTGTCTCCCAATAAAGCCAGGGTGAGTTAGGATCCTCGAGCAACTTAATAATTCCAGGGGGACTTTGGTATACATTATGATAAAATAATTTTGAAGCGTTCCCTTCTTTTGTTTGCCTGCAATAATAGTTTTGAAAAAAAAAATCTATTAACACTCCCCCCTTCCCCAGGCTTCTTAATGGCATTTAAAATGAGGTGGTGGGGAGTTTATGCCCTACTCTGTTGGTGATTCAGACTTCGCACTGCCTGGAGATGAGGTTTGAAGATGTTCACTGCTCTCCAGGATCTATCACCTGCCTACACATTTGTGGGTCCTGTGGCTCCATCAGAAATTTGGCGGTCAACATGGGCCATCCAGTGGTTTTAGCCTACTGGGGGGCAGGATGAGCCACTGGTTCCTCCATTTGGTTAGAGAGCCTCTCTTCTCTCTCCCTTGCTTCCCTGCCCCTCTGGGTGGCAGATGTGGAGAGACAAGGGTCAGATGAGCTAGACAGCAGAGGAGTTTGCTGTGGGAGCTGGCTGGATCCAGCATGGACGTTCCAAACCAGCACTAGATCCAGGTTGGAAGGCCAGTCCCGGCTCACTGACTGACTCGCAGCCGGCTCTGCCTTTTCCAGCCTTGAATTCCATCCAGTCCTTCTAGTTGTCAGCCCCTCCTCAGAGGCGCTCTGATGTGGTTTTCCCACTTCCTCCCCCACCCCACTCTCCCTGCCAGCCCCCTTGAGCTTCGTGAGAAAGGGACTGGACAATTGAAAGTTATATTTTATTTCCCAGCTCTGTTGTCAGCTCTTTATAGTCACAAAATTGTAAAAGAAAACAAAACAACAAAAAACGGGAAGTTAATTCCGATAAGATTTTGTGCATTTTAAGACTAGGCATTTTGGTGATAAGGGAAATACAAACATTGGTCATCCTGGCTTCAGAGACCTAATTAAAACAATCATTCTCTGTGGAGCAAAACATTGGCTTCTGGTCATGTCAATTTGGTGGCCTCAGGAAAGTCACTCCCCTTTTCCACATCTCAGTTTCTCCTTTTGGAAAACAAGGAAATTGGAACACATGATTTCCAAGGTTACTTTCAGAGCTAACATTCTTAGAAAATATAAATGAATTCTTTTGAAGAGGGAGGTTAAGATGAAGTTCCTGAGAAATGCAATGTCGTTTTAAAAGAATTAGCAAATTTGTGTATTGATGAAAACTCAGATTCAGATATTAAGCGTCCTTCTTTCTGAATGTTTATGTCCAAGGACTAAGAGTTACAGGGTTGCACAGAGAAGTAAAAGTCATCACGACATGGAAGATTGACTAATGAATTGATCTTTTGTAATATATTTCCTCAATTGAACATCCTTCCAGGTGTGAGAAGAACACTGACCCACACCCAGCACATCAATATTGTTTTAGGTCAGTCTCCCTCTGATGGTGACAAGGCTGCAAATATCCAACAACACAAGGCAAATACAAACAAGTTGACTGCAAAGTGAAAGTATGAATTGTAAAAAAACAATACTACAAAGGTCAGCCCTGATTGGGGAAAAAAGTCACATTATCCTATCCTTTTGAAACACGTAGGCAAACCCCTACCAGCAAAAATGACAACTGAATCATGGTTTGTTCTGAAAATTTGCACATAGTTGTCACTACTACCTAGATAATTAATTTTGTTTAAATTTTAGTGTATATCTTTGATATCAAGTTCTAATTAAACCTGTTTCTCCCATTATTTGCTATAAAATTTGGTTTCTGTTTTAAATGGATTTATTTTAAGAGGTATTTTCCCCGGCATCAATCATCAGGCAATGGGAATCCACTGAACTTACTGAGGAAGACCAACAGAATGTGCCAACTTAGAGATAGTGGCCAATAAGCTAAAGAAATCTCCAAGCACAGCGGATCACCTAGAACTTGTTCCATGGCGTCAACACAGAAAGGGTTTAGGCCCGCACTCTGATGGAAGAGGGCTCCAGGGGACTTGTCTTAAATCCTGTTTGGATAACAGAAAGTGTTGTTTATTGAGCACTTACTATGCTTCACAGTGTACAAACACCATCTCTTTTAATCCTCACAGTAATCTTATGAGATAGCTCCAATTATTGCTCCAGTTTCACAGACAAGGACGCCAGCACAGAGCTGTCCCCATTCACACATCTACTAAGAGACAAGGGAGATATAACCCAGGCAGTCTGGCTCCAGGGCCTTTGCTCATTTAAGTCAATGGTTCTTAAACTACACGGAGCCACGAGAGCCGGGCCAGAGGCCTGGCTCCTGAAAGCCTCCCAGACCATGCTGACATGCAACCAGCGGGGAGAACCACTGACTCGGGGCAGCACTTCTCTGATTCTAATGTGCACACGCATTCCTGCAGAGCTTTTGGAACGCCAGTTCTGGTTTAGAGGCGCTGCAAATTCTGTGATTCTTTAGCTCTAATAATCTCCCCAGAGAAACTGATGCTGCTGGTCATGGAGCAACCAGACTTTGAGGAGCAATTAGAAACTCTCTCTATTTGGGCATGGTTTTGAGGGAGCTCATAAAAGTTCTGAGAGGGTTATCCCTGGCCTCTTCTGCAAGCCACCCCCTGGTGGCATCACTATAGGGACCCTTGAACACATACCGTCAGCCAATTTTCCACAAGCAAATGTCTCTCTCCCTTCATGAGGCGGAGAAAATAAAGGAAAAGTTAATCTTTCATAGTCTTGAGCCATGGAGATGCCAACTTGACAAAGGTAGAAATGAAAAAGAAAATTGCCTCAAGACATTCCCTATCCTTTCTCCGTGCTGTTGAGGGTTTCATCATCAACCTCGCGGCTGCCTACCAGTATTAGAACTGAAGAAACTCAGCCTTTTCTGGCACTTCAAGGTCATCTCTCTTTCCAAAGGGACCCTGGAGTCATTTTGTTCTCTTCTGGAGCATCAGGATCAGTACCACTGAGGAAGGAATAGATACCCTCCAAACTGGTGCCTGAAAGAAACCCAAAGCCCTTTGAGAAGTGTTCCAACCACTTCTAGTTCCTGCTACCCTCAAATTAGTCCTCTCCCTGAGTGACACACATTGCTGTTATTAAATAACTATTATTGTTTAACAGTAACTGAATACACTGTGTACGGAAAAGATACAGTCATTAACAGATGGACCTAAAATCTAAATGATACAAACAGGCACCAAACAGACATGAGAGAGCCTGCGTGCCTGTGGATTACATAAGGCTGGGGTAGAGGAGGAGTGGCGGGGACTGCAAGACGTTTATTGTCATGACAATATCTGGGTAAAGAAGGAGATGTGCAGTGTAACTTCCAAGTGGATGTGAAGAGCCATATATGTATTTGAGGGCTGGTAAGACAAAGCTCAAATGCTGGAGAACTCAAAGCATTTGGCTTCCGTCGCTTCCAGAGGGATGCATCCATGTCTGTGTGCATGAGCAAGAGTGTGTGTGTATGTGTGTGTTTAAAAGAGAGTGATGGAACGAGAACTATTTAAAGGTACTATGTGTAATACAATGTTTCGTTTCGTTATATCGAATGCTGTGTGGAACTGGATTACACACTTTCAGCATCTTTGCCAGGACACTTGGGCTCTTTGGCTCACCAAGAGCAAGCACTGAAGTCCCCTCAGAATGTGTCACAGAGGGACGCCAGGAAAGACTGGTGCTGCATACCACTCCCACTCTGAAAACTTCTCCAGGTCTTAAAGGAGTCCAGACCTGGGTAGGAAGGAATCTGTCTCCAGAAGTTAAACTGTAAGTGGTTTGTTTGTTTTTTGTTTCTGCTGCTTTGTTCTGTGTTAGTTGGAAGGTTCCTGAAGACTTAGTTACTGGCAAGACATAGCGGTGGTTCTGCAGTTTGATGCCTCTGGCACTGCTGTCACCAGCTGGTGGTCTCCTGTCCCGAATCTCTCATCTCATGAAACCATCACCTGTCGTCTGCACGTGGGACCCTTCCTTTCAGGAGACGTCAGCCGGTGTCCTGAGCCACCTTGCTTTGCTGAAGGGCCCCTCGGCCACACCCGGTTTGATCAGTTTCACTTTCTTAGCACCCCTCACCCCCAAAGAGTGTCCTGGAGCAGAATAGGTGACTCACGGAGACCGAGAGCCCACTGTCCTGAGCCCTCTCAGAGCAGATCCTGACAGACAGGGAGAGTGCACGTGTCCAGAGAAATGCTCCAGGATGCCTTCTAGGAATCTGATGGGTTCCCAAAGGAAAAATTAGAGCTCCGGACTCTCTAATAGCCCTATAAAAACCAAACAAACGTTTAGAAAAATCCTAACATCTTCCAACCACTGCTACATTCTAAATTCTCATTAAGAAGATATTTTGCTCCAAAAAGATTCCAGTTGGCGTTTTAAGATATTTCTTTTTAAAAACTACTTAAATATCTGATGTGTGAAAAACATTGAATTAAATTTACCATTTGTAATTGGAACTAACATTAAGCAGGGTTTGTCAACAAAGTTTTTCTAGAGATGTATGTAAACATACAGGCTTTTAGCATACATATAATAGCATGTGTTGGATGAAGAGATTTATGAAAACATACAACATATAATTCCATAAAGCAACAATTTCTTGGGCAATAGAAAAAACACATTTCAGGGTAATTTTAAGGAGATTTTTTAAAACTTTAGACAACAGTTGGCTTTATGGAAAAGGATTTGCCTCTGTTGTGTCATCCAGAGGAGCCTGCTCTGACCCACTACAGGTCTGATTGTATCACTGCTGTCTTTCCCACCAGACTGTGAGCTCCCCAGGAGGAAGAGTTGGGGAGTGTGTCTCTTTTGCTCACTATTAGATCCCCAGCACCCAGCTCAGAACATGGCACACAGTAGGGTTCTCTAACCATTTGTTGAATGAACTAATTCCATACCTGACTGCTGGGAAAGTCCATCCATCACATTAAAAAAGGAAAAGAAAAAAAGAAAACCTTATTGCTTTCAAATTGATCTATGTAATCCTACTCCTAGAAAGGCATTCCTTTACCATGACATTCCAGCTCTGGTTGAATAGGCAAATCTTAGTCACAGTGCCTAGTATTAATTGGGGGCTTACCGTGCTTCATAGGTTATCTTAACGGATACTGACAACCCCTTTTTAGGGAGATAGGATTATCATCATCACCATGCCCATTTTACAGATGAGGACAGTGAGGTTCAATTGTTGCCCAAGGTCACAGAGCCAGCAAGAAGTAGAGCCAGGATTCAAGCCCAGGCCACCTGGCTTCACATCACTGTCGATGCGGTTCTGCAAATCCGTTCCTGGGAAAGAATACTTTGGCTTTGGATGATAAAGACAAACCATCTGCTTCCCCCAAATCATGTCTTTTTGACTAAAAACCCAAACTACCAGGCTTCTGAATCAGGATCTACTAGATTCAAATCCCAACTCAGAACACATGGCTTCAGGCAAATTATTTAACCTCTTTGAAGGCTGAAAAAACACCTGTCTCCTAGACATGATGTGTGGAAACTCTCAGGCCCATAGTAGGCACACAACTGATGCTTACTAAGCGCATTTTACATCATTGTTAGAATGACGAGAGCATTGGGCAAAGCTGCTGACTCCTAGGGGGCTTTTCCCTTCATCCCTCTTCATACAGACTGAGGAAGGAGTATGGATTTTATGTTCCTGTCATTGGGATAAAAGATATTTATGGGCAAATAATTGCATTTACCAAGAGGAAACAAAGAGAAGAGTGTGGGGTACACGATCTGCATAAATGCAGATAGCATACATGCTGACAAATATTTTGTGCCTAGAAGCTGGAGTGTGGTAAAACAAGCCGTTCCTATTTATAGCTGAGGATGGACAGCCTGCAGGCTGTGCAACTGTGTTTTTGTCTTGCCGCTCAGAAGGAATGGGGGTTTCAGACCACGTCCTAAGTTTTTAATGACAATCCACACCAAGTTTTAGGTTTAACATTTTGAGGGCCCCTATGTCATGAACTAAGTATGTGAAGCTCAAAAAACTGGAATGGAATTCAATTTCCAGAGGGATCAGGACCTTTTGCAAGTAACTGAGTACCTAGGGTGCATACAATGCACACACATGTGTAGGGGAGGCCTTTAAGTAGGAGGGCAGAGCTGAGGCCTCCTTTAAAAAAATGCTAAATACAATTCTGAGAACAAGCAGGCCCCTATATTCCTTGAGCTGGAAAGAATTGAGCATACAGGTATGTTTACAAAGACTGGGCTCACTGAAGAGGTTTTAAAAGACTAAAAAAAATCTCAATGGGAAATAATACCTCCCTCTTCCTCTCCTCCTCCTCCTCCTCCTCCTGTTCCTTCTCCTCTCTCTCTCTCTCTCTCTCTCTCTCTCTCTCTCTCTCTCTCTCCTCTCTCTCCCTCTCTCTCTCTCTCTCTCTCTCTCTCTCTCTCTCTCTCTCTCTCTCTCTCTGTCTCTATCTTAGGATTCCATCCTCAAGGCTGCTGCTGGCTTCTTGTGGGTGGTCACTTCCCAAAGAATGTGCTCTTTTGGGTTCCCCTGTAGGAGGTCTCTAGTTCTGTCTCTTGGCCTCTGGATTGCTTTCTGTTGGTTGTTTTTATTCTCACTTTCTCTCCATTGAAGCCCTTTCCTAATTTATACTGACAGCCTGAAATCCTACAGATTTGAAGCTTCTACACTGTGTCCACAGTAAACATATAATGCATTATTTTCTTCTCCAACTACAAAAATATTTCCTTGAAAACAATTGTAACAAGAACTTGGCTACATTTTGCAATGGGAAATAACAAAGTGGCCAAGGAAAACGTCAATAAAACTCAGAGAGAGCATACAAATTAGTCCTTTAATATACATTTTTGTTTCCTTACAAAAACCTTCACCTTCATAACTTTCATATTACAACACCAAAAACCAACAGACAGAAATCATTCTGAAATAGCAAATGAGCTATACAGAAATGATAGAAAGGTCTAGATAATTTGAATTTTTTCAGTCTTACTTTCCCTTTATTTAAAAATATTATGTTGTTAAGAAAATAAAAAGACAACTAACAGAAAAGAAGAAAATATTTGCAAATCCTACATTTGATAAGGGACTGCTATCCAGAATACACAAAGAATTCTTATAACTCAATAACAAAAAGACAGATAACCTAATTTAAAAATGGGTGAAGGATTTGAATACACATTTCTCCAAAGAAGATACAAAATGGCCAATAAGTACATCACAAGATGGTCAATTTAATTAACCATGAGGGAAACACAAATCAAAACCATAATGAGATACTACTTCATATTCTCTTGAATGGCAATAATCAAAATGACAGACAATAGCAAGCAGCAGTAAGGATATGGAGAAATTGGAATCCTCCTACATTGATGGTGGGAATGTAAAATGGTGCAGCCACATCGCAAAACAGTTTGGCAATTTCTCAAAATGTTGAATATAGTTATCAAATGACCCAGCAATTCCACTCTTAGGTATCTACCCAAGAGAAATGAAATCTACATCCACACAAAAGCTTATACACAAATGTTCATAGTGGCATTATTCATAAGAGCCAAAAAGTGGAAACAACCCAAGTGTTTATCAACTGATGAATGGATAAATAAAATGTGATATATCCATATAATGGAATATTGTTCAGCCATAAAAAGGAATGAAGTACTGATATATGCTACAACATGGATAAACCTTAAAAACATTATGCCAAGTAGAAAAAGCCATTTACAAAGAACACATATCATATGATTCCATTTATATAAAATGTTTAGAATAGGCAAATCTATAAAGACAGAAAGTAGATCAACGTTTACCTGGGGCTGGGGGAGGAGAGAGTGAGGAGTGACTGCTAATAGGTGCAGGGCTTCTTTTTGGGGTGATGAAAAATTTCTAACATTAGATCATGGTGATGGTTGCATAACTCTTTGAATATACTAACACCATTGACTTGTACATTCAAATGAGTGAGTTTTATGGTATGTGAATTATATTTCAACAGATACATTTAAAATATAAAATTAATTTCATCTTAACATTTTGTAATTGTGTGCTAAACACCTTAATTTATCATTTTGTTCATAACCCACCTGTTAGACTATTTCTATCCCTAATGGTAAAAAAATTGTATGTTTTGACATTAACATTTGAAAGAAGTGACAATGGTTAGGAGTGAAACTTTTCCACTTTTCCCAGTATAAGTACTAGGAAATGCCATTATACAAAGAGGAGAATTCATTTTCTTTGGATAGCAACAAACGACATACTTTTCAAGGTCTTTCCCACTGAAGAATACTAAGTATTTTTTAAAAAGCAATTCTTTTAAAAATTAGAAACACCACCTAAGAGTTTTTCCAAATGTTTCAAATGAATACACCCCCAAAATTATTTTTCTTTCTCAGGCATCAGCTAAATATCTTAAATGGGTGTTTACTTGTGGTATCCCCCACCCCCAGCCCCAGGACCTTGCATGCAGGTGGTGCCTCATAAGTGTTTGTTAAGAGAGCCTATGACAAAAGTAAATGCCATCTGTCACACCAGAGAGTGGAACTGCTGGTTACACTATTTCTACTGGATACACAGAGAAAACATTGAATGATTTTCATGCTTTTGCTCTAAGTGTTAGAGAGGCCATGTATTGTGGTCTTTCTCGAGATTCCAAGTCAATACATGCTCATCTATGGGGCATCTGGAACATGCAAGGGCATGTGGCAGGTGCTTCTCAGGGAAAAAAAGACAAGGAAAGTGGTCCCCATCCTTGTGGCACCTTCAGCCCACATGGGGAAGATCAGTCGACACACAGATAACAAGGAGCAGCACTCGCCCCCAGTAGGGGGGCTTCTGGGGAGCTTGGGTTTGCTATGGAACTGGGAGGAGGGGGGAAGGTAGGAAAGGAAGGGAGGAGGCTATGGGGGGTCCTTCCAGGCAAGAGGGACATCATGAATAAAAATCAAAGCTGAAAAAGGAAGGACAAGCCTGGGAGAAGAGTCTCGAGGAAGATGGAGATGACTCAGGGAAACAACAACCCGGTTTCCAATGCCACTGTGTGGGCAGCCCTGCTGGAAAGAGGTGGACAAGGAGTCAAGAGCATCTATGAAATGCAGACTTGGGGAAACAGTACTGCTGGCTGCTGATTGTGAGGGACTGCTCTCTTCATGTGCTTACAGGGGGTGGATGGGAGAGCGCTTGTGTTGGAGAAAGAGCACCTACCGCCCAGTGCTGGATGGTTCTGCCGTGGCGGAGACCACAGAAGAGCAGCAGCTGAAGTCTAAAGTGTTGAGCATATGCTTGCTATCACTATACAGGGTCACAAGGGACAATAATTTATGGAAGTTTTACATCATGGTCCAAAACAGAAACAGAAATTTTCTACAGTATTTGTGTTGAAGTTTGGGCAGCACTTGAGAACACAGAAATGGCAGTTCGAATGTGACGTATAACCAGCAGCAAAGGCTTGGAGGCTGTAGGCAGCAGGAATTCCATCTTCTAAAGACCCCGGGCAGGACAAGAAAGTCGGTGGGGATCCCAGCTTCTGTTCCTCTCACCCCTTGACCAGGGCACCTCCCATGTGATAGATGGGTAGTTTCTAGTAGGGACGTCGACGGTTGAATAGGTGAGTGCGCTAGTTGCGGTGGGAAAGGACCCTATTTGAGGTGCAAAAGATCTCAGGGGGAGAGTCCTCCTCCTTTCTCACATATTTGTTACTGGAAGAAATCGTTGCCTCCTCCTGCAATTGAGGGAATTGTCTAAGGCTTTTCACAGAGTGGTGGACTCAGGATTTTCTCCTCCCATTGAGCGAAAGTTGAATGAGGAGGTGGGGATGGTTTGGGAGCTGAAAACCTGGGGGCCAGGGGGCATATCCCTGAGCCCCACTACAAGGCTATGTTTAAACCTCTCCTCCTCTAGAGCTTCCCCCATCCCCACCCCACTACCCCCGGGCTGAGATGGCAGCTCCTCACTCTTGGTCCTCGGAATCTGGCCCACCCTTCCCTCATTGTCCTCACCAGGCTGGCTTCTAATCAATAGTCTCTTCTGTGACTAGAGGGCAGAGGCTGCCCCAGGCATTACCTTCATGTCCCTAGATCTATGCCCAGGACATGGCAACCTCCCAATAAACGTTTGCTGAGTGAAAAACCATGTGTCTCTTTGGTACCTAATGGTAATTCCACATGGAAAGATCACCACTGAAGTCTTTTCTCCTGGCATTTTATTTTATTTTTTTGAACGCTGTCTCATTTTCTTCTTTGCCATCACTGGGGTCTACTTGGGCAGAAGAGCCTGGCCCCTGGCCAGGGACATAACCCCTTGTCTGTGGCTTTTGAGAGAATAGAAAATGTGTCAGGACTTAGGAGGACCCAAGGATCATCTGATCTAATCTCCTAATTTTGTGGATGAGAAAACAGAACTCTCCCAAAATACCCCAGATGTAACCCATCCCCTGATTCCTGCCCAACTCTGTCAGTGATATCCTGTTATATAGAGGAGTCAATAAGATATTGGATAGGAACGGATTCCTTCAACTGCCTGGGGTGACATAAAGATGATCAGCTCTAGAGGCAGGAGACCTTGGTTTGAGTCCCAGCCATCTGAGGCTTTGAGCAAGTCAAATAAATTTCCAACCACAGTCTACCTATCTAGAAAATGGACAGGAATTATTATTATTATTATAATATTTTCATCACAGGACTATTATGAGACATTTTATCTGAACGTTCTTTGAAATATGTAAACATCTTATAAATGTGAGTTATTGTTATTTTTGTCCTTATTCTCAGTAAACCCAAGGCTGTCTGAGGAAGGAGAATATGTCTTACAGTTTGGCAGTGACTTTTATAAAAGCTGAAAGATTATAAAGATGGGAAACCTGAGGATGCCTAGGATCATTTGATTTGTGAAGGCTTCCTAAGAGTGTGGCTGGGTTCACATGCACTTCGAAGTTGCCAGGTGTTGACTGATCTGGTTGTGTTGGAGCCCAAGGCAAGGGGTTTTGAAACGTTGGGGCCACCTCATGTGACACACCCCGTGTGACACTGGTCCTCCTGGCCCAGGCTCAGACTGTGCCTCATCCAGGAGCCTCATCCATTGCCTTAACACCTGCCTGCAAGGATGTGACTTGGGTATGTTTACCTCCTCACAGAGCATAGGACACCATCTCCCTGGGTTCTTGGCTGTTAGCAGAAGCTTTTCGAGGGTGAATTCTACAAATCAGGATTGCATACAGGAATAGAATTATGAAAGTCAAGCAAGTTTAGAGTGCCTCAGAAGGGTGCAAAAACAACTCCTTCCAGCAATGTCGGGCCTTTGGAGTTAATGTGCAATCCATTCTAGCTCGTCCCTCCAGGACAAGCACAGTTAGGTCAAGCGTCTGGGGCCGAGGTCATCCGTGTCTCCCATTCACATTCCCTTGGCTGGCTTTTTCTACTCTGCTGGAAAGAGAACAGCAAGGTCCCCTCTGTCATCACCATAGGTGACAGCCAGGTGAGGAAACAAGAGTGGTTACGAGATCATGGCCCCAGGAGGCTGATGAGACCCTCTACTCCCACCATCCCCCCATTTGGAGAATGTACAACTCACAGGATCCCGGCCCTGCCCCTTGGCACCTAATTTTATATTTTCCCTCATGAATCAACTGTGCATTATTTTCAAGCATGTGTCATTTATAAATTAAGAGGTTCAATGGCTGAGATGCACAGTGATTTTTCTGGGTTTATCACTTATCCTTCAAGGGTTCTTACCATTTCCTTTTTTTGACCCATATGCTCTTTAATTTTATATCATGGAAAAGATTAGACACGACCACAGAGAACGAACACTGCCCTCTTATCCTTTGCTCAGCATCCTGCTGGCAGAACAAGAGGAGGATGCTGTTCTTATGCATGTATTTTTTTATATAACCACCTATAACCATTTCTCCCCAAATCCAAAAGCTATGCATGCTCAGTTCACATGTTTCCTCATTTACCACCAGACTCAGCAGGTGTCCACCGTGTGCCAAGACCTGTTCTAGGGGCTGGAGAAGCAGCAGCGAGCTAACGGGACACAAATCCCCACCCTCAGTGAGCTCTTATTCCAGCGAGGTCTAGATAGGGCAAATAAAGTTCACGGAAAAAATGGAAACATCCTCCTTAATTTCAACTGCTGGTAGTTTAGAAATATCCTTCTAGTGCTTTTTTTTTTAGTATCTTCATTTTAACATCTTAATTATTTAAAGAGGTAATATATTTCATTTTCTCTATTTTTCTGTATATTTGAAACCTTTAATAATGAAAAAAAATTTAAATTAAGTAATGCAGGCAGCTGGGCCCTCTCCACCTGTGTCTACTCCCCAGAGGAAAACAGATTTTCCTCCCAGCCTCCTGCCTGTGCTTCCAGAGCGAGTCTGCAGATGTGCAAGCATGTTTCTGCACCTGCTTGGATTCCGACGTGTGAATCCTAAGAAGTTGGGCCCCCCAGACATGACTGAGCCCCACTCACTGCAGAAGATTTGGGGTGAGGGGACAGAAGGAGCACTTCCTTGGGGCTGGGGCTGCCTCTGCTTCCTGAGAACTTAGCCCATGCCCATGACCTGACCCAAGTCTGAGAAGACCAGCGTGAGCACCTCTGGCCACTGTCGTGCAGTCTGGGCACAGAACCACAACCTCTCTGAGCCCCGGTTTTCTTTCTTTTTTTTTCTTTTATAACTTTATTGAGGTCATATTGGCTTACAAGATTGTGTAAATTTCAGGTGTACATCACTGTATTTCAGTTTCTGTATGGACTGCATCATGTTCACCACCAACCGTCTGGTTTTTATCCATCACCATATGTATGTGCCCTTTTACCCCTTTCACCCTCTCCCTACCTCCTTTTCCTCTGGTAACCACTAATCTGTTCAGTTTTCTTATTGGTGGTAAGTGCATGATGCTCTCTGCCTGGTCTCGCAATGGTCATTGTGGGGACAAGTGGGTTGGAACAGAGTCTTACAGAGTTCTACTTGCAGTGCCTTTGTATGGTGGAAAATGGTCCTAGAGCAGAGATCCTCTCCTTGGTGGCACATTAGGATCACCTGGGGAGATAAAAAACATATATATATAGTCATGTGCTGCATAACAACGTTTCGGTCAATGATGGGCTGCATATACGATGGTAGTCTCATGGATTGGTACCATATAGACTAGGTGTGTAGTAGGCTATACCACCTGAGTTTGTGTAAGTACACTGTATAATGTTCTCACAACAATGAATTCACCTAAGGATGCATTTCTCAGAATGTATCCCCCTTCGTTAAGTGACACACAACTGTATACCCTGAAGCCCCCCCGGACCAACGATATCAACCTCACTGGAGCAAGATCCCAGGCATCGGCAGTTATAAAGCTGCCCAGGTGGTTCCAACAGGCAGCCAGGCTGTGGGCCAGCACTCAGGAGCACAGGGGCCCTGAGCAGAGTTTTGTGGAATGAGTCAGTATAGACGGGGATGTCACTTGAGTTGTGGTGTGTGAGCTGTTTTTGTAACTTCAATTTAGGGGGACATGGTTGTCACAAGATTTGTGTTTAGGATCATGGGTGTTTAATAAAAGTCTGAAAGGATATCAACCAAAGTGTTCCCAGAGGTGTGAAATCAGACAGTGTTCATGGTTGGGGGTGGATATGGCTGGAAGGGGCACCAGCTGGGTGCCGGTTACAGTTTGCTGTGCACTGATGATTTAAGTACTTTACCCCAAGTGTGTTGTACTCCAATAAAAGTATAAGAAATTACACACACACAGAGATTGCTGCAAAAAGGTTAACAGTAGTTACCTCTTAGGTGGTTAGATTTCAAGCACTTTAGGTTTTTTCCTTTGTACTTTAATGCATTGTTGGAATATTTTACTGTGAGTAGGTGTTATTTTACAATAATAATAAATTTTTTAAAAGAAAGCCAATGGAAAAGAAAGGGCACAGGAAGAGAGAGGAAGAGGGGAGAGACATTTTATTTATCAGGATACCTCTGCTGGTGTCTCATATTTATTAGAAAGCAAACAATAATTATTTGATTGCTTCTTATTGCAGAGCAGTTCCCCAGCAAGTAGTCTAGCTCAGTCCCTCGTCTTGAGTGATCCTCCGGAGTCCTGGGACGCTGACCGCAGCTCCCAGCCTTCCACCTGGCCCTTTTCTGAACCTGGGTGAGGCAAGGCTGTTGTTCGATGTTAAGCAGCAGCATAGGCGTGCTCACATGGGACATCTGCCAGGACATGTCTCCTGGGCATTGGGAGAGGGGTTGGGGAAGTCAAGGCACATGCCCCTCCCTGTTGGAGAGAGGTTTCCATTGGGTGTGTGTTTGAACTGCCCTCAATTCATCTGGCCAGGCTCAGAAATCCAAAATTAATTTTTCCTCTTGTACTTTATGCCCCCTCAAAATTTCCTCTGCTAGACGGGGGCAAAGGAGCGAGTGCTGTTGACCCACCAATGTAATCTAATCGTGTGAAAAACTGAACAATGATCAGTTGCAGAGAAAGTGCCGTGAAATAATTCTACTTGACTATTATTGGTGACTCTTTTGTTGTTGATTGGTTGATGGAAGAGAAAGAAAGTGCAGTAGCTTTTGTTATCATCTGTCAGTATATCCTAAAAACTCAAAAAAAATTTTTTCTTAAGTACAGCATTGGCCATCGCCCTGTAAACAATTTCCAGGTCCTCATTTCAAGAATTATCCACAGCTGTGTCAACAGAGGTTGCATGCTCCCTGCCCACCAGTGTGACTGCCCAAGATGTCTTGAGAAATAGATGTGAAAAATCCCCACTGCCCAGTCCGAGAATGGCTGTGGGTTTCTCCTACCTCCTTCAGAGTCAGCATCAAGTCAGGGGGCCATGGTTAGATCTCTCACTTTACCAAGCACCTACTCTGAAGGTTGCACAGGTGGGCACAGCGCAGAATTTGCAGGATGAGATCTCCGACTCCCCACCCAAGGAAAGATCTCACCCGTGCTGAGAAAATGAACTCAGTGCAGAAGCAGCTTTCTTTTTATGCAGCCGTTTGGTTCACGTGGCTGACTTTCTTAACCCCACCAGGACTGTACTGTCTCTTTCCTTCTGGGTGAGTGCAGTGGGGACAGCACCAAACTGAGAGGACACGAGTTCAAGCGCAGGCGCTATGTAACCGTGAGCAAGCTTGGGCCTTGAGCCTGTATCACTGAAACAGGGGCTTCACTGTCACACATGGGGTGACAGTTTTCTCTCTGGGTCAATGGGAGGATTCCACAAGCCAGGACAAGTGAAAGTACTTTGCAGCTGGTAAATCACGGTACAGCCAAAGATGGTTTTGATATAACTACATTCTTATTCCCTGTTCTTACCCCATGTTCTGTTCTCCACGTAGCCCTGGTTGCCATTTTCAGGTACTCCTTCTGACTCAGGAGTGCCCAGGGTAAGGATTTACAGGGCTTGGAGAAGGAGAGAGAAGGTGCCAAATTATTTGTTTCTTCATATGCTTGTTATTACTCTCATCACATCAGCATGTCAGCTCCGTGAAGGCGGGAGTTTACTGTCTGCTGTGTCCACTATGTCCACTGCTGTGATCCAGCAGCTAGTGCCTGGATGCCTTTACCAGTGTAGTAAATTATCAATATTATATCAATATTATCATCGATATTTATAATTGACATATTATCAATTATATATTATATAAAATAATCTCAATGATATAATAGTATCAATTACAAAATAATTATTTTATCAATATTATAAATGATAAGTCCCCCATTAAGGAGGAGCTCCTGGGGCACAAGGGAGAACTTTACATCAGCTATGCTTGAAGGGTCACTGCGCTCTGAGACCTGCCACTGGAACATTCAGACTTCAGGCTTTTGTGCTTTGCAGTGCCTCAGGGGTGTGCGGTCCTGTCAATTATTGGGGTTGCTCTCCCCTCACCATCTGACTGAGCTAGAATGACACACTTTACATATGTTCTCACGGAAATCTCCTCGACGCTTCCATAGCAACCCCCAGGATCTTTCTGTCTCTCTTAATAATATTTTGCTGAACTCCAGAGAAACTTTCTAGTCTGCACGGAATGTCCGAAGTCTTATTTTTAAAAATTCGACTGATCTAGATCCCATTTACGATGTCGGATGAATTCTCCTGCTGGCAAAGCTTGTAAAGGCTGGGAGTTCCGTAAAACATTCCTTTAGTTCAGGCTCCACCCTTAGAGCGAAGAGACAGTGATCTTAGGGTTTCCTTCTTTCTGCAGAAGGGTCAGGAGCCAGGCCCATGGGACCTGGTATGAAGCTGGGAAGGTATTTTGCCTGCCTGGCATACAGTTAAGTGCCCATCACATTTTAGTTGAATGCCTAAACACATAGAAAACAAGATTTGTTCTTTCCAGAACCTGGAGCTCAATAGGAAGATTATAGAGTGTCAGAAACTTGAAATAGGTAAAATGCAGGTGAGGTTTGGCCTGGAGTAGGAGCAGCCAGGAGGCTACCTGCTGAAAATCCCAAGAGACAGCAAGGAGCTGGGGAGCAGAGCCAGGCCAGAGGCAAAAAAGGCTACCAGCCACCTGCGAGTCCAGGCGTCCACCAACCAGGAACTGGTACTGTGTCAACTAGCAGCTTTTGTGTCCCTTGTCTGTGTTCCTTTTGTTTTTTCTTAATTTTTAATAAAGCTCCTTGTGAAAATGCCTCCATCCTGTCTGGGTCTTCTAAGAGAAAATGGGGAAAGTTCTAGGAGCTGTCATGAGTCAGAGACAAGGAAGAGGCAGGAACCCTGTGAGGAGGAGCCGTGACCACCAGCCTTTCCATGTCCAGGGACCCTTGTCCTCTCTCTTTCTTCCTCACAACAAGCCTGGATATAGTTGAGATCAGCTGGAGAGAATTTACTGAAACCCAGTGGGGAGGGGAAATCTCAAAGGAAACCCACCAGGACAGCTCGCCCTCCTATGCAAGCAGACAGCCTGGTAATTTGTTACAGCAGCCATGGGAAACTATGATGTGTTCATTTATGACAAAATTACAAATTTCCTGAAGGTTTGGGACTCTGTCTGATTTGTTCCCTGCTTAATGTCTGGCCACTGAACTCTACTGGGCCTTGGTATATGCTCAATTAATATTTGTGGAATAAATATTGGATGTTCCTGAATCTCCAAGAGGAAGGCAATATTTTGTGGTGCTTCCCAAACTTATTACTAAAAGAACCTTTTCCCAAAAAACATCTTTTGGTACAAGGGTTGTCCACTTTGGGAAATACTGATTTCTCTTTTCCTGAATCTTTGGAAAGATGTGGAAGGAGGTGTTTAAATGGTGCATTGTGCATTCCTGGCTCCTCCGCTAGGAGCATGTTTTCATCCTTGGAATGCCCAGCATTTTACTAGGTGTCCAATATTCAGTGGGTGATGGGAAATACTTGTGGCTGTTGATGCTCAGATTGTGAGGAAAAATATTTATGAGAGTGAATGGCTCTGATCACACATTTGTATTAACAAAAACGTGATGCCTTGAAATGTTTAAATGCTACACAGGCACTATTTATAGAATCTCCATTTAAAAGGGGAGGCAGTCAGAAATGTCATGCTTGCTCAGCTTTACAGTAATAACACTATTTATTGCAGGGATACAAATAGTAATGCTAGCAATATTTAGCAGTGCCATCCAGCTTCCCGTTTCCAGCGCATGCTAACGTGGTGTTTTGTGCGTCAACTGCAAATTATCAATTACAGTTCTCCTGAAGGGGCCAGCTTCCCTTCTGTGTGCAAAAATGAGAGAAGCTTTTACTCTCCTTGTCTTCCCCAGCGTGTTTATTTTAGGCTTTTAAAAGAAAAATGCACAAAGATATTACTCAGATTTGTGGGCATTTTGGGTGTAGGGGCGACAGTGGATGCAGAAATTTCACAGCACGCAATAGCATAAGGCAGTGGATCCTGCTGTGCCCTGTGCACATGTTATTTTGAATTTGCTCACGAGATGCACTCTTGGGAAGGAGGTTAAGAGACACAGGGACAAATGGGTTAAAGGTCTGGGCAAAAGGTAGGTAGTAGTGGTGGTAGTGTTGAAATGTTTTCCAGTCTGTTTAAGAAAGATTTTTGTTGTTGTTCAGAGCACTTGTTTCCCCCCTAAGAAAACATAACTGTATTGACAAATTCTAAGTAGCTCTGTAAGAGAGGGAATTACCTACCCAGATGGAAAGAGGTTGCTGAGAAGCAGAATTATATTTAAATGATTAGTAATGAAAAGCCAAACTTCAGAAATCAAAAGATGTCTAAGAGAAGAGAGCTTTTTAACTCTGGGAACAGAGGATTCAAAGAATAAATAAGTTCTCATGTTTGTCTCTCTTTCCAATAGTTAAGAACTTTTAGTTATGTTTTGTTATCAAGATCAATTATAATAATGGACAATATTTGTTTCACAAGATAATTTGCATTTTCTCTAGGTTCTTTTGGTAAAGTCAAGCCATTTGGAAAGAACACTGTTCTGAATAGACGACAGAGTGAGACTTTCTGTAGGGTAACTCTTCTCTGTTAAGACCATTGAGATACCAATTAAAATATCAGAAATCTAGAAACTCTTTCGTGAATATATAAAAGCTCGAGAGAGAAAGAAATGAGCCTTCTTAGGAGCTGTGCAAAAAGAAAGAAGTGTAAACACTTTAAAAGTAAGTGAAAACCTTATACAATACACACCACTAATAGCAGGAAAACTATTCAAGCTCCTGTCCCTTCTCCTAAAAAGAACAAGAATCAGAATATAGATGACCTTCATTCTCAAAGAACAATGAGAAAGAACCACCACTGAACATATTGGGGCTTTAAAAACAGAAATTAGTGATTGCTTTAAACAGAACAATCTAGAACAGGCTAAAAGCGGGGGTAGGGGGAGAGACAATACTCCAGAATATTGAATCATTAAAATAAAGGATAAACTGGAAAATCAAGTGTAAAATAAAGATTAAACTCTCTGTGAATATCATGAAAGAAAAGAAATGCAAGTATGGTTTTTCCAAACCTTGCAGTGTGGCAGCTTGTGGCAAAAGGTCGATAAATCTTAGCCATTGCTGATACTATTACTCCTAAGGAAACAATAAGTGCCCCAGACCATCATTTAAACGGTAAGCAAATAGAATTTCCAGAACTGATTAAAGAGCTTAGACTGGAAACTGAAACAGTGTTGAGTATACCCTTGATTTCATAGGTATTTAAAGTATTCCACATCTCATTCCAAAAAAGAATCTCAGCTGTGTGAGGCAGTTACATAACAGACATGCTATAAAGAAAGAAAGAATTAGTTCAATCGATACATAAATAAATGAATGAAGTTCTGGGATAATGGAACTGTCACCGGAAGTTGGCGTCTTTGACTACCCTCAGCAATTGAGACCATCTCAATTTCTAGGAGAAGGTACTGCAGTTGGTGGCAGAGCTAAGTTTTGAATTCTAAACCCCATGCTCCTCCCAGCAAGGGCCCACGGAGTCTGGCAAGCTCGGAGAGGCAGCCAGCTAATAGCTCTAAAATTTCCTAGTAGAGAACAGGGCATGCAACCATCTTTTCAGTGTTAAGTGTGAGATGAATACAAGCCTCTGACATGATGTTGCCTGTCCTATTCATGTTCTTATTTAAAATGTAATAAAGAGGATTTTCTACTTTTAAAAATACTTTAGACTAGAATGAAATCAAATATAGCAGCTGCGACTGTAACTTTCCCAAAGGCAGTGGAAAACTATCTAAAGTGTTCCTAAAAAGAAAAAAAAAAAACATCCTCATAGATTATCTACCAGATTTGATAGCAGAAGACCCTGCATAAACTCCCTGACCATACCCCTCAACTTTAAACAGCATTTCCAGAGTTACGGCAATAAACAATTGGTGACAGAAAAATACAAAACATTTTTAAAAATGATTTCTCTCAGATGTACAAGCTAGGAGGAATGGAGGAAGGAAAAGAGGAGAGGGAAGGTATAGAGTCAAGGGTGCAAAATTCTAAGGGTCAGATTTTTCTCAATTGTTACGACTATTTATTTATAAAAACACAAATATTTTTTCTATTTCTTTTTAGAATGGAGTGAAGTAAAAGAAGCTTAAATATGACGCTTTCCCAAGTCAAGAAACAAAAAAGAAATATAAAAAGACATAGAGAATAATCAAAATAAAATATAGTCACAATGGTTTAAATAAAACAATTGTAAGAGTATATGCCAATGAATTAAATTTACCTATTAAAAAAATTTTTTTTCAGGTTGTATTTAAGAAAAAAATCCAAAAATATTCTACTTAAAAGAGAAAGACAAGTAGATGTGGAAAGAGTAAAAATAATTGGTTGGTCAGAAAATCAATCAATCAAACACATTATGATATCAAAGCGGAATATAAAGCAAAAAGGGAGAAGCAGCAAAGTGAGTTTATTATGTGACAATAAAGTGCAAAATGATCAGTGAAAACAAAAAGTATTAAATTTATATGAATTAAAACACGTTGCAACCAAGTACATGAAAGAACCTTAGAATTACGAGATGAAATTGAAAGAAACAAAATTGTAGCAGAAATCTTTATCCCACCGTAATAATTCAACAGATAAAGTAGGCAAACAAAGAAATAAGAATTTGCAAAACTGAAAACTATAATTAATGGGGTTGAATGAGCAATTTTATGGTGCGAATTTAAAGGGGAGAACAGAATATGGGAAGCTTTCACAGAAAGAAATTAACGGAGATTTTCAATGAAGGAAAAATACCAAAAATTATATACCCTACATTATATGATCTCACTGGAAAAAAATGTTAATATTTTATTTTAAATTTTAAAAAAATGACTAAATACCAATGAAACAAAGATTCTAACTATCACCTGCTCAGGAAAGAAACTTAAAATATAATAACAAATCATTTTAAAATATGGAAGAGAAAGGTGCTACTCACCAACTCTTTGAAATAAAGGAAAGATATATTTAGAGAAAAGTTACTGCTTCAAAGGTTTTTATTAATAAGAAAAGCAAAATTTCAAGAACTAGAAATGTATTTCTAGAAAAAGAACCAAGCAAAAACCTCAAGGAAAAAAATATATGCAGAAGTAAACAAATGGGACAAAAAAGATTCTCTAAAATACTGAAGCAGACATCTCTCTAAAAAGACAAAAAAAATTAAATTCACTAGCGAATTTAATGAGAAACAAAAAAGAGACAGAAAAATTTAAAAATCAATAAAAAGAGACTAAAAATTATTAGGGAATATGCTGTCCATTTACAATGATGATGCATTTGGACATTCAATTAAAATTAATATTTTACAGACATTCAATTAAAATTAATATTTTACAGACATTCAATTAAAATTAATATTTTACAAAAGCTACAGAATTTAAAACGATACCATAAGAGGCTGAGAATGTGAATAGACCAGGAGCTAAGGAAGAAATTAAGGTTAGCCAAGAAACTGCTTTCTTTGCCACAATGAGTTAACTGGAGATGTTTTTCAAAATTTCAAATAAAAACTAATTACAACTCATAAAAAATGTTTTAACTTAAATATTTCTTAGCTTATTCTAGCAGACAAAAATGATCCTGTTCTTAAACCTGGTAACACTACAAAGAAAATCTCTCTCTAGAGGAAGCTCTTACAAACGTGAAAATATCTGTAAATAGAATATGACCCTATTTTTAAAGAATTGCTTACCATGAACAGGTAGTGTTTATCATAGTAATATGTCCAGTTTAATACAAATAAAATCATAAATAAAATACACAATTTAAATAACTTCAGGAACAAAATTTATATGGCCTTAGTAAAAGAATAAAATATTTGATAAAATCCAGTGCTCTTCTCTGTAAAAATTTAAAAATAGAAATAGGAAAATATTTCTTTAACACGATAAAATCTACCAATCTGTGATAGAGAAGCTTTTGAAGCATTCTCTTTAAAAACAGGCAAAAACAGAGATTTTTTTGTTAAAATTATTTAGCATATCTTTGGAGATTCTTGTTATCCTAACAATGCTTCAAAAATGCACCAGAGAATCAATATTATAAAGTAAAAAACAGAATCATTATTTTAAGTTGAACCTGAAGAAACTAAGGATTCCAACTGAAAGTATTAGAAATAAAAAGATTTTATGGAAGTGTCCAGATAAAGACTAAATCCACAAAACTCCTTTCTAGTAAAAACCAGCAAGTAACTGGTAATTGGTTTGAAGCAGTCCCATTCAAAATACTAACAGAAATATAGAATATTCCAGAATTACACTAATGTAATATGTACAAACAAAACTAGAAAATGCTAAATTTTAAAAGGAGATGTAAAGGAAGACAAAAGCACTACATTGGATGATTGAATATAGAAAAGAATATATTGTCTCACTTGTTAATTTTTAGATCTGATTTACTTTCCATTAAACCTATAAAAATACTTATAAAAATCTGACAAAAATTATTCCAATATTACTTCTCAAAAATAAATGTGTATGAATGGTAAATACAATTTTTAAAGATTTTTCCTCATTATAAATACCAAAAACAAATAAAATAAAATGCACGCTTATTGAAAAATTTTAGAAAACACAGAATTGTGTAAATAAGAAAATAAAAATCATTATGGTTTTGGCTTAAAAATAGAAACAAATTTAAACATAATAGAGAATGCAGGAGTAGAATATCACATATAAGAACTTGGTAAATGATAAATATTAAAGCAAATGGAGAGGTAATAATTATTTAATGAATGCTTGAGGATAATTAGAAAAAAAATGAAGAAAAAATTAACTTACACCTAGACCTCAAAGCTACTATCATAATAAACAGTGAGTGGATTAAACGGTAAACTAATAATAATAATAATAGGAAAACTAGGAGAAAATAGAACAGAATTATGTATGAAAATACATACATATTTTGTATATTTTGTTTATTCAAGCAACAGAAAAAGTAGATTGATAGAATTCAATTTCTAAAAATCATATAAGATGAAAAACATTTGAAATAAATGATAGGAAAATGCTTATTATCTGAAATAGATGAAAGATTTATATAAATTCATTAGAACAGAACCATACGTGGGTGCTCAAGAGACAAGTGTAAAAAAAGAAAAGGGATAGTTTAAACAAAATAAAACACTAATAGGAAACGGACATATGATGAATCACCCACCTTTCTAAAATTTAAAGAAATTCAAATTGAATCAATGCGTCATCATTTCACACCACTAAATTAAAGTAAAATGAATGATAAAACTCATTGTAAGCTGGGCTTTGGGGAAACAGAGGACTCTTGTTTGTTGATGGCAATAAAAATTAGTCCATTTCTTCTGGAAAGAAATCTGACAATGCATATCACAAACAAAAAAATATTCCTCTCAGAATATTTTTGCTTCTCAGAAAAATTTGCCTCTCAGAATTTATCCTAATGAAATTAATTTTTAAAAAACTATATGCAAAGACACTTATACTAGCATTGTTTAAATTTTCAAACTGAAAACAACTTAATTATATAAGAAAAGGGAGTTATAAATGTTGAAATGAACTATCGTGGTGGTTAGTCCTAAGCTCGATGGGCACCCCATTAAACCATATAAGATTTTGTTTGATAAAAGAACTATTGTACTAAAGAAATTTTGAAAGCTACTCCTTTCCAGGAAAAAAAAATTTAATGTGATTTCAAAATTTTTTAAAGATACATTGAAAAATGTGTAAAAAACAAAAGTGAAAAGAGTAGCACATAAAAGTGTATGAAAATGTGTAAAATTATGAATAAAGGTGTATGAAATCCAATATACAAATAAAAATCAGAAAAAGGCTTAAAATAATATGGTTGAATTGTTTAATCAAAGAATGTAAATATTGTTTTCAAATTGTTTTATTAATAAATTAAATTAAAGTCTTAGGTTGAAAAACAGAAAAGGAAAGGATGTGTCCTTAAGCTCTGGCTAGTGTAGGAATCATGGGCTTTGGTACGCATCTCTGAAATCACACCTTACCAAGACCACCTACTGAATCAAGAAGTACATTTACCCCGTTTTGAAGGACAAAGCAAAAGAAAATTATTTCAGATCTGGGATCTTTGCCACTTCTCTCATTCATTTCCTAGGGATCTTTTTTCTTGAGGAAAAATGCTCAAAGAATTGTGGGCTATTCAAGCAATCTGAAGTCAAATCTCTTGACTTATTTGTGTTTATAATGTGCCAGCATCTATATTGTTGTTTCTGGTATCAATTAGTGTGGTATTTAGCTAAATGTCTTTATGATATTTTGTTTAAAAAGTAAAACAAACAAATATTTCAATCAAAAACAGCACCATTCTTCTACTCTCTTATTGATGGGGTGTGTGTGTGTGCGCGCGCGCGCGCTTCATTCCAGGAGCACATGGGAGAGAGCAGGGGTCCTTTAGGTCAGCAATTCTTGCTTGCTCAGCCAAGGGAGTTTTTAAGGACAAAGACCATGTGAGTTTTCTTTCTATGTGACACAGCCAACCCAGTGTTGCTCCTGTATAAACCACTATTGATGAAAATAACCAAACCAAACAAAAATACTAAGATAATTAGAAAACAACAGAATGAATTAGAATGATAGGCTAGACATCGGAAAAAATAAATAAATGAATATAAATGAAGTATATGAATTCTTTAAGAAAATTTATCCTAAACCACGTGTTATTAAAATATCTCCTAAGCCATTTGTGATTAAGATACCATCCACACTTTTCATCCTTAGAGCATCTACAACATTACCATGCAGCACCTCTGTGCATTTTAACGCCTTACTTTCAGAAAGGGGAAACAAATTCTTTTCTGAAGGATCATTTGAATGTAAGCCCTCTTCAAAGTCAGTTCTTTCTAAACTTTGCACCTTGATAGGACATTTTCACATCAGAAAAGTCACAGATCCGACAGAGCACGGCCACATCTTTGGAAGAGCAGCTTGGGCTGTCTTGGCGAATGCTCAGGATGTGGGACCAGAAGTCTTGGGTGTGAGTTGCTGCTTTGTCTGGCTTTCCCGAACCTCAGAGTCCACACACGTAAAATAGAGTGAGTAATAATGATGACAAGTGCATGTACTAAAATTTCACACATTAGTTCTAAGACAAAACAAATTCTTTATAAACTAGATAACATATATAACGTTTAAGGTGCTACACAAACTCAGGTTATTATTGTGAAGACAGTATTTCTTATATCTTAAAATCTGAGCGCTGTTCAAGAACTGAGCACTCAGTCTGAAAGGTAGCATGTTCCAGGGAATGGGGTTGCCTGCCCATCTCATGGTGCCTTTCATGCCCCCACTCCCAAGAGAAAAGGCAGGCTCACTGAGAGAGGGCACAAAATGCCAACTGGCAGCCCACTCCCCCTTTACTCCCAGCTTGCCTCCCACCCAGATCCCAGAATCCTGACCTCCTGCACTCCCACCACTTGTTCCAGATGGCGTTCGCTGGTGTGGGCAATCCCCAGGCTCCCCTCAAAGCCTACTTTAGAAGGACCTCATAGCTCCTGCCCATTTTCAGGTTGCATTTGTACCTATGGTTTTTCCAATCCCTCATGGCCCTGACTGCTCCACCTCTGGCCCTCGGAGCTTCATTAGAGATGGATATCAAAGAATGGATGGGTCTGTACCTGAGAAAATGGGTGAGGAAAAGTATTTCACGGCAAAGGAAATGGCAGAAGCAGAGACAAAGAAGCTGGAAAGTGAGATCTTAGGCATGGCTGGAGGGGTCTTGGATGGCAGCAGGGGACACCAGATGAAACTCCTTGGTCAAGGAAAGCCTTAAGGGCATCTCTATCCAGATAATAGTAGCAGAGAATGGCCAATCATTCTAATGCGCCAGGTCTCTAGTGACTTCTTCCATCCCCTTTTTTAATCTATAAAAGTTATCTTTTTTCTTTTCTATACCAATCCTATGGTTAAGTGCAATATCATTACATTTCTATGGAATTTATTCTTATTAATTTTGAAGAGACTTTTATAAAATGTAACACAGTATTGGTGAGGATGCAATAAAATCTCACACTTGGCTGCTAAAAATGTAAGTCGCAAAACTTCCTGCAAGCAAATTACTAGTACGTGTGCATTAAGAGATTTTAAAAAAATGTTCATGTTCTTTGACCCAGTAATTTTACTTTGAGGAGTTTATCCTAAGGATATAACCAAATGTTCACAGAGGGTATGTACAAGGATGTCCACTACAAAATTATTTAAAATTGAGAAAATATTGTAAACATTTTACATATCCAACCATAACTAATTGGTTTAAATAAATTAAGGCTCATGGGTAAGACTGAGTTCTATTGATTATTAGAACATTCCGTGGGAAAAGCAGGATACTGCACTGGATGATCCTGAATGTGTATCTGCATACATATACACATATGACCAGAAAAACAGAAAACTCACAGCTCATTAGTCAAATCCTATCACTGTGTGATGAAATAACAGGTGGCTTTAATTTTATTTTACTTTATAGATTTTCCAAGCTTTCTTTAATACAGATTTATTGCTTTATTAGGGGAGGGACTTGAAGAAACCTCCTTTTTAAACTATTTTTTATTATGGTAAAATATACATAATATAAATTTTGCCATTTTAACTGTTTTAAGTGTACATTTCAGCGACATTAATTATATCCACAATGTTGTGCAACTCGCACCACTATTTCCAAAACTTTTTCATCTTCCCCAAACAGAAACTCTCTACCCATGCAGCAATAACTCTCTACTCCCCTCTCCTCCCAGCCCTTGATAACCCTAATCTATTTTCCATCTTTATGAATTTGCCTATTCCAGATAGTTCATGTAAATAGAATCATACAATATTTTTCCTTTTGTTTCTGGCTTATTTCACTTGGCATAATGTTTTCAAGGTTCATCCATGTTATAGCATATGTCAGAATTTTCTTCTTTTTAAAGGCAAAATAATATTCCATTGTATGGATATACCACATTTGCCTATCCATTCATCTGTTGATGGATGCTTGGATTGTTTCCACCTTTTGTCTATTGTGGATAATGCTGCTATGAACGTTGGTGTACAAATACCTGTTCGAGTTCCTGCTTTCAATTCTTTTGTGGATATACCTAGGAGTGGAGTTGCTGGGTCATATGGTAATTCTATGATTAATTTTTGAAGGTTCTGCTGATTTTTTATCAGAAAAAAAGTGACATTTTAAATTTCAATGTGATTCAGCTTTCAAGACTATAGTGTAGGAAGGGACAGTTGGATGTTGATATCTATGGGTTGTAAAATTGAACGCCTCAAAATGTTCTGTTTGACACGTGCTCACACCAGCTATAAACCTATGCCAACTTTTAGAAAATGTCAATATAAATTTAATTTATCCAAATATCCGTAAGAGTTCCATGTATGCCAAGTATTTCAAGGCTAGGAGCTAAAAGAAACTTTGTGATCAGTAACTCTTTTTGGAATGTGTCAAGTTGCAAAATCACCCCTGAGAAAACCACATCATTTACTTTATTGCAATCTTTTGCCAACACTTAGATCTTTTCCTCACATTTCCACACACTAAATTTTCAGTTCCAGGCAAACTCCAAGTATTTTCTTTTAGGAGTTAGGTATCTAATTTTTTTTTTAAAATCAGAATGTCAATTTTTAAATTTAGTATGAAATTCAATTCTGTTTAGTTTAAGGAAATTTTTCTTTGGTAACTTGTCAGAAAAGCATGATTGATTGCTTATGACTTGAATATTTTAAAAACAAGAATCATGGAATTTAATAAAGTGTATTGTTTTCTCATGGGCTTAAGACATCTACAGAGGATCCAATTCAAATATGTTTAACCTTCCTGAATTTTTGCCACAAAAATCTTTTCTTATTAACCTGGCAAAAGAAGTAAATCTGGCCAATAGTTTTCAGGACAGAGGACATCTCTTTTTATCTGTTTTGAAAACTCTTGCTTACACAGAGAAGGTTCTATAAATAGGAGAATGGATGAAGTATAGATGGGAAAACAAGAATCTTTTTAATATCTGAATTTCAAACTTTTCTAGTTGTACAATTTAATTGTATTATCTAAAACCATAGGTACCTAGGATATATTCCAGAAAAAAACCAATCCAGTGTGTTTTATAGTGGAGCAGGCATATACAAAATAGACTTATACGAAGAGTGGGGACATTGGGGGGAGGGATAAAAGTAGAAATTTAATAGGCAAAGGATTCATATCTACAATGCATAAAGAATTCCAATAAATCAATAAGAAAAAGACAAATAATTAGGCTTAAAAACTGACAAAGTGTTGAACTGGTAATTCCCAGAAGAGGAAACCAGAATGGCCAATAGGCAAATAAAAATATGCTCAGCTTCACCAGCCATTGTGGAAGTGCAAATTAAAACAGCCATGGGAAGGCATTTCATGCCCATGATATTAGTAAAAATAAAGTCTAACAACATCAGGAAATAGCATGGAAGCAGAGAGATATGGGCTCTCCTCTCCTGGTGGAGTTTAAATTGGTGAAGACACTCTGAGGAGTAATTTGGAAAAATCTAGAATAGCGGAAAATGTACATCTCCTGTGACCCAGCAATTCCACTGCTAGGTATACCCTCTAGAGAAACTCTTACACTTAAGGAAATAAGTGCACATTCCTCCACTAAAAATAACAAGTCTTATAAGACGGGGAAAATAGGGTTGGGGAAGACCACTCAAAACCTGTGGAATTCTGTCACCTAAGAAGTAACAAAAACAAAAATATTTTAAAAATCATGACAAAAATACAGTCAGTTAATCCACCACTGACATTCACCCCTAGAATCCCAGATACCTGTCCTTTTGGACTCCTTCCTTCCTGGACAGGTAGATGTGGGTGGCCTCTAGTAGAGACCATTTTCATAAAAATTAAAAATATCGCTCTGGGGATAGCCTTTTTCATTATTCCATTGCTTTAATGGAATAAAGGGAGAAATGCTTCCAATTTCTTCATTTTCTTCATCTGCACTCCCAGCATCACCAGACGGTTTAATAATGGAAAGCACAGTGGTCCTTAAAGCCACTAAACCTGACACTATTTGCTCTGAAGAAAGATATTTCTGTAGATTTTCAGCTTAAGTCTGTATTTATTGCTAAGACTTTCTCTTTTAATCAATTCAAAACAGTAATATATTGGGAAAAATCACATATGAGCCAACGTGACTTCATGTCTTACCAACGTCCTTCCTCTATTTACCAATGGTGTATTAGGTAATTTGTACAATAAGTAACCCGAGTTGTAATAGGGATGTTAATTACAGCATTGTTTGTTACAGTGGAGAGTTGGGCAGTGAGCCCCCACATGTCTCTCACTTGGGAATGGATAAGTAAAATGTGGTAAATTCAAACCATGGGATGTTATATAATAACTAAGGTAAATAAACTAGATGTATTATATGCATCAACATGAATAGATCTTGAAAACATATATTAAGTTTAAAAAGCAAGGTACAGAACATATAAAATTTTAAAAAGCATATGAAATAAAATCAAGGATTACATGTAGTAAAAGTATAAAAATATAGATCAGAAATATACATACCAAAATAATAATCCTAGTTTTCTCTGCAGTGGACAGGAGAAGAACGAAATCAGAGAATAAAACCATCTGTAAATTTTATTTCTTTTAAGCAAACAAAGATCT
Source organism: Diceros bicornis minor (assembly GCF_020826845.1). Classification (NCBI taxonomy): domain Eukaryota; kingdom Metazoa; phylum Chordata; class Mammalia; order Perissodactyla; family Rhinocerotidae; genus Diceros; species Diceros bicornis. The sequence goes on from NC_080744.1 coordinate 82,413,464, forward strand.
AAAGCAAAGAAGAGAAAATGTTATCATTTGCCGCAAATTCTGGCTCATGGGTAATGTGTCTCTTCAAAACTTTTCTCCTTATTTTTCTGAATTAAAATTTCTCCCAATTAACAAAGCAGGAATTTAACTCAGTTTAGCAGACATTTACTGAATGCTACATGTGCACACACGCCTGTAAGTAACATCAGTGAAAGAAGTGACACAAACTCTGCCTACAAATCATTTTTGATGAGTGCAGATGGTAAAAAGGGATGTGAGGGTTTGGAGAGGAAAAGCTGATTCCACCTCTGGGAACCAGAGCTCCTCGCTCCTGAGAGATGCGAGGGTTTGTGGAGTGACTAGCGTGCAAGGGGGGTTTCCTCTTTAGGGTATGACATATTGTAGAAATACAGGTGTTTTTTTTTTTTTAATTTTTTTTAACTCATTTCCAAATGAAAACCCAAGAAATTGAGACAGAGGAATCTAATGGTGTAATCATAAATGGCACAGGAAACCCTAATTCCACTAATTTTAAATGTTATTTTAATAAGGCAGAATTCGAGTTCACCCATGGAAAAACATTAACTCCATTTTGCTAAATAAATTTATTTTGAAAATAGTATAAAAAAAATGTTTTCTGTGTCTGTGTTTAAGGCAGAATTTGTAACACTGTAACCTTACAAGTTGTCCACCTTGGGGGCACCTCTTATCCTCTCCCTACACTCAGTGTCCCCATCTGGGAAAATGGCTGTGATAATAACGACCACCTCTGTGGGAAAAGGAAGGGGAGACGATACATCAGATGCAATGCCTGGCCCAGAGTAAGCACTCAACTAAGGAAGCTGTTTTCCTCCTCTTCTAGAAGATTCTATTTATATACAAGCAATGTCTATGTTGCACTAATTACCAATGATCATTGTCCATTCATTAACATAAAATTTCTATTGTATTGCAATTTTTTATTCTAATGAAACTTATTTTTATAATTTTGAGAAGATAAAGGTATAGTCCATTTAAAGGAGTCTGCATTTCAAATACTTTCCTATTTCTCACAATTTGATAACATAGGGATAAGGAACTTGGGGTTTGAAGAATGTCCGCAGAGAGCCTCAGGGGTCCCTGAACCCTAGGAATTGCAAAATTGTGTGTTTGAATAGAGGCAGATTTTTCCAGGGAGAGGGTCCACAACTTTTATCAGATGACTGCTTCAACACTGCTATAACCTTATATCATGTATTTTTTCCCCATAACCCAGCTTTTCAATTGTGTACAAAATTTAAAATTACTTGTCTACCTTTATGATTAAAAAAAAGGTTAAGGAGTGGATGGGAGTGGGGTATGAGGATAAAAGAGAATAAATTAGTAAAACAAGAGAAGAGTCTGGTACAGAACAATGAAGTAGGATGAACACACCCCCTGTATCTGTGGCCCATCGAAAAGCAAGAAGGAAGCAGCGGCCCCACGGCAGCTGATCCATGATAAGCAGGTGAACAGGATGATATTTGTAGGAATATTCAACATATCATCTTTTGTTGGATAAATTTTTTCTACAGTCTTCATTGTGAAGCAAGAGGAAATGTTTAATGAAAATTTAATGCCTCTATTGCAAATGTCAAATTTTGGAGATGGAGGAAACCTCTCTACCTTTATGCTTTAAGTGCTGCAGATTTGGGGGAGTACTGGTTCCTACGGAAAACGTCCAGACCCTTTTATCTTTCTTCACCCTCCCTCCCATAGGCTGGTGTCCCCTGGACAAAGGAAAGTACCACATGCCCTTCTCTTGTTGGTCCCTTAGTAATGACTTTAATGTCTTTTTCTTGGATGTGGTCTTTGGAGATTCTTCAGGAGTTTCCACCTATTCCCTCCTCCTGAGGTCGGGAGACTTCTCACTGACATGATGATCCAGTCACATAGACACCCCCTTCTTCTCGACAGTGCACATGGCCAATTTCCCTATGGGCAGAGGAGGACAGCTTTGGAGAGGCCTCAAACATTACCCCCACTCTGACAATGGGATTTGAGCCCCAGCAGCAGTCTTGACTTCTGAAATGAGGGCCTTGGCTGCTCTGCCTTCCCGGAGCCCTACAGACCCCAGGAGTCAGTCTCAAGCTGAGGCTCCTCCCTCCTTTGCCCTCACTCTCTGCCTCATCGCCATGACACCACCCAGTCTCCTCTGGGGTACCTTGTCACAGGCAATGATTTTCGAACTTTTTCTTTTTTTCTTTTAAGTAGTGGAGTTATTCTTTCCAAATGAACAATTGAGCCAAAATCCAATCTATAAATAGAGCTTGGATGGGGCAACTGGTCATATCTTTAGCTACTTAACTTCTCAGCCAGGGAGGGGCTCCACGGCACGTCCCAAATCCCAGGAATCCCTCTGAGGAAGTTGGTGGAAGGAAACAAAGCAGTGACTGGTCACTCACTCTGTCAAGTTTCTTTTCTTTTCTTTTCTTTTTTGCTGAGGAAGATTAGCCCTGAGCTAACATCTGTGCCAGTCTTCCTCTATTTCATATGTGGGTTGCCACCACAGCATGGCTGACGAGTGGTGTAGGTTGGCCCCCAGGATCCGAACCTGTGAACCTGGGCCACCAAAGCAGAGTGCAACAAACCTAACCGCTATGCTGTGGGCTGGCCCCTCTGTCAAGTTTCTTGATCATAAACAGCAATATCCAATTCTATGTCCCCTGACCAGTGAAGGAATTCATTGGAAGGCTGCTGCATAGCTGAGAATTGTAAAGAAGGCTGGGAGAACCAGGCTCAAAAAAAGGGGGAAAGAACCAAAAGGGTCTAGATCAGCTGAGCTCCTTCTGAGAAAGGGCATATATGACCGTGCAGTTTATGCACCACACAATTCCAGGATGCTGATCACTAGTCTTGTGCAGTGTACAACCTGCACAGCTATCCATGACAATCCTGAGCAGGGCTCTCGGGATCCCCTTCAAACAGAGGTGATGTTCAGATGCTGGGCAGCCCAGAACGACAGTGTCCTTCCTGCTCCTGTGTGCCAAGCGCTTTACCTATTTCAGCTCATTTCATCCTCTCCAAAGCCTACAGAACATCATAAAAATCATTGGGAGCCCTTGTTAAAATGCAGAGTTTTAGGCTCTTCCTACTAGGATTCTATCTGATAAAAAATTTCTAGGTGGCAGCCTGGGAAGTTCCATTTTACAAGCACCTCGGCTGATTCTGATGTGGGTGGTACAGGAAACACACTTAGAGAAATACTGCCCTGCATGCCAAGTTTTATTATTGCCATCTTACAGATAGAGAAAGTTTCACTTACCCAAGCCCACACAGCTGGCAATTGGCAAAAAGGGAGTTTGAATTCAGACCCTTCTGGCTCCAAAGTGTGTGCAATTTTCGCTATACTCAAACATCTCTCTTTGCACCTGTTTCCAAAACTTCAATTTCCTACCATCCCAAATGTCACTTTATATGTTTATTTAAACTGATTTTTATTAAAAATAAAACAGATTTTTTAATTGTTTATTATTTCCATAAATAGAAAACGAGTGTCACTTTCTACTTGCTGTAAACCGCAGGTAATTATAAAAGTGAACTGGCAGCTGCCGGTGACAGATCCTGGGCCCACACCTGCCCATCCTGAAAACAACAGGGCTCAAGCGGTGCAGCCTCCACACTGAGCCCGCGTGCCCACCCCTCCCCACCAGCAAACAAACAGACTTGACATTCATGTAGTATCCATGAGGTTTTCTTAATCTGAAGTCCAAGTATGGGCTCAGAGGTGAGGATTCCCCCACAATAGAACAATTTTTCATGCTGCTTGATCTATGTGAGTATTTTCCTGGGAAGGTCTACAGCCTTCGTCTGAGTCTCAAAGCGGTTATCATTTAAAAGAAGTTAAGAACTGTTGTTGCAAATGAATGTCTCCAATCTTGTTTTTCTCTTTAGCTTGCATCCCGTGACTCTCTCTCTTGTGTAATCTTCTTCGAGGACCCCTTCAGGTGTGCTTTGGTGGTTTTCATTCCTCCCATCCAGGTTTCAGTGACTCGATTTGAAAAGACATTTTGTGTGTGTTTCCATGAGTGCCCACAGGAAGCGTAAAACGGACAAAACGGGGGTCTGTGCTGTGAATGCATCATGACATGAAATGTTGTCTGCCCTCAGACATCTGCTCTGTAAGTAGTCTGCACCTTTGGTCCAGATGCTGTAACAAATTGAAGCATTTCTCTACAGCTTTTCTTTTTCTTCTTTAAACAATTGTAAATGGAGCAATAAGTAAACGGGTGGCAGATGATGAGAACAAGGTTTCTCACTGTTAGAATGGGAGCAAGGGGAGGAGGCCAGAATGACCCGTGTGCTAACGGATGAGAGTTGGAGACTCGGTATGAGTTCATGCTGAGTTTAATTGAGGTACAGATATGTGGAAATACACAACTTAGTATACACACATATTTCCTTGTTCTGTCAGCTGAGAGGCCCTACAAGAAATGACACCCTAGTAGCAACAAGCACATCCAGTACCCAGATTTTGGTTTCTAACAGAATTCTCCCATAGAAGGACCCAGAACTCTCGGAGAAATGACTGAGTCTAGAACTGGGGCAGGAGGTACAGAAGGTGAGTCTAGAGTGTCTTGTAGTGCCAGAAAGTAAGGAAGTGCTAAACAACAACAACAACAACAGCAAAACACAATGATGGGGGCGTGCCAAAGGGACCCAGGAGCTGCTGGAAGAGCTCCCAACAGCCACAGCTGGAAGCAGTTGAGCAAAGCAAAATCAATGAAGTAGTATTGGATTATAACCGAAAATATGAAATAAGTATATGTGAGTCCACACTGATGTAAATAATTATTAAGTAAATAAATAAATGAGGAGAATAGACAAGTCTCCCGTGTAGAAGAATTCCAAATAATTTACGTAGATACTCTGCTCCAAAGGAGAGGGAGCATAACCCCACACTCATTAAGCACAGTGACTTTCTTTCAAGAGGACAGTAGGAAAAGAGAGGGGAAAAGGGTAACTTTACAGTGGAGAAACCTGATAAACACAACCTCAAGCCAAATGATCAAGGTCAACATCAATGATGATGAGTCATGATGACGGTATGTACCCTTGATGTGATGTGATGGAAATGGCTCTTTAACTCTGTGGTTTTCCCCCCACAACACATGACCCCAGTCTAATCATGAGAAAAACACCAGATAAATTCCAACTGAGGGACAGTCTACAGAATACCCAAGCAGTACTCCTCCAAGTTGTCAAGGTCATCAGAAACACGGAAAGTCTGAGAAGCTCTCACAGCCAAGAGGAGTCCAAGGAGACACAATATCTAAATGCGGTGTGGAATCCTAGGTGGGATCCCAGGACAGAAAATAGACATTAAGGGAAAACTGAGGAAATGTAAACAAGAGTGTGGACTTTAGTTAATAATAGTAACGTATCAATATTGGTTCCATAATTGTGACAAATGCACCATACTAATATAAGACGTTAACGGTAGGGGAAACTGTATAGGAACACTCTGTACTATCTTTGCAATGATCCTGTAAATCTAAAACTGTTCTAAAATTAAAAGTTTATTCAAAAAAAGACAAATAAAAATTATAAAATAGTTCAAGCATACAGAAAATAACTTAAAAGACACACATGTACCCATCATCTAGGTTTAACAGATATTAACATTTTGCCCTATTTGCTTCAGATCTCTTTTGTCTTTTAAAGAAATAAAACATCATCAATATAGTTGAAACTACTCTCGCTCCCTTTTCTCTCCCTTCATCCCCAGCGATAACGTCTGAAGTTGTTGTTTATCATTTCCATTCATGTTTTATAATACTTATGCTACACTCTGTTTCCATTAACAATACATACTGTTGTTTTTGTATTAATAGTTACATAAACGGTAGCATGTGGTTATATAACTTTTGTAAATTGCTCCTTCACATAATATTCGTTGTTAAATTTATCTATATTGATTCGCTTAGATCTAGTTCATTCATTTTAACCTCTGCATAGTATCCTACTGTATGAATAATGCACCGTTATTCATCCTTCCACTGAAGGACAATTAGATTATTTCTAGTTTTGTTACTATTGAAAACAATGTTCCAATTAACATTCTTATATGTGCCTCCTGGTGCATATGTCAAGAGTTTTTAGGATATTCTCTTTATGAGTAGAATTGCTGGGTTGTGGGGTAGGTGCATTTTTAATATTATGGATATTGCCAAGTTGCCCTCCACAGTGCGTGTACTAATTTATCTTCCCAGTAGCAGTGACTAAGAATTCAATTTCCTCCATTCATCCCTGTGACCAGTTGGTGCTATCCAATTCTTAATTTTGCCAACCAGGTTGCTGAGTATATTTTCATGCTTATTGGCCGTTCTGGTTTCTTATTCTGTGAATTGCCTGTTTATGGCTATTGCCATTTTTGTACTGGGTTACTTATAAATTTCTTACTGAATGCATATTTAATTTGTTACAAAGGCAACACAAGGTTCTCATTTATCTTAACCCAGTGGTGTCCTGGCACAGGCTCACAAGGTCTCACAAAAGCCAACTGTACATCTCCTCAGAACTCTGTATTCAGTGACCTCACGTTAGTAGCTTAAATCGGCCAAGCTGGGAATATTTACACAAGGGAAAATGGCAAGCTCTACAAATCGGGGATCCACCCTCCACATAGCCTATTGTCAAAAATTTACCAGCAAATCCCTATCTTAAGCTCCACCTGGCTCCCACCTGCCTCAACCGTCTCCCACAATGTGTTTGGTTTGAAAGCAATCCCTGATCTCCTAACTTGACTTTTCAGCCTAGTGAAACTAGTCCTTGGACCTCTCTCAGGAGATAATTTCATCAGAGTTTATAAAATATTAGATAAACTCAACATCCCATTAAAGTAACACATCTTCAACTTTGAAGCTGATCACTATTTGTTTAAAGCAAAGCCAGGGTCCTTCAGTGGTCATCGGACACAGTAATCCAAGCATAGAAGTAGAATCCAAATATCCAGTGATCCTGGAATTGGAAAAGACCTCAGACGTCACCCTGTCATCCTCTCAGTCAACCCAGTGCTCCTGTGGACAATTTCCCCAGCAGGTGTGAATCCAGTCTCTGCACAGACATCCTGATCACATAGGGCACCCTTCCACACAAGGCAGTGCTTCAAGCAGAGACTGCAAGATAATGCTAGTTATTCATTTCTATTGGAAAAGAAGAAACATTCTTAAAAAGAACTGAAATCTGTTTTCCTTCCCATTGGTCTAGCTCTGCCCATTGGAGTTACCTGGGTCAAGTCTAATAATCATTTTCCAGGTATATGAGATCAGAAGTCATATAAGACTTCTCTTAACGTGCATATGTCTTAATCATTCCTCATGGGATACAGGAACCAGCCCTTTCCTTTTCTGGCCCCTGCGTCAGTGTTCAGTTCTCCTGTTGATCAATGGTCCTCCAAGGACAAATGTAAACAACTTCATTCTCCAGATGTGGCCTCCACACTGCAGAGCAGCAGACATCTGCATAACTTCAAGATCTCATTTATTTGTAGCATGTCCATGAGGCCAGAAACAGAAGTTTGCTGCTAGTAAGGAACCTGACACATTGATGTTGCTAAAAAAAAATATTTACTGAAGAAATGTACACATATATTCTACAGAATAAGGTTCCACTAGACCTCAATATCCGGAAGAGAACATTTTGTGGGAACTTTCTCAATGATCAACTGGGGGATTATTCTTTCTGTGGATCACCTGTGGCCACTTGCCCTTGCTGCGGTGATGTTTCTGCTTGTTTTTCCATATTCATATTCTTAGAAGAATATATATAGGAATTTAGAACTGCTTAAAAAAATGTGTTCTGCTCGAATAAACCCTAGTGTGTGAAAAATCTGCATTAATGAAACAAATTAGGAAGCAATTATTCCCTGAGCCTGGCTCCTGTTGCCTGTGCATTGATTTATAGACTATTAATTACTTGACAGAGAAGGCAAAGGTGGGAGAGTGCAGCTGAAGTATGAGATACCAAGGTACCACTGTCAACTAAAATCAAAGAAAGAAACTATGGCATTTTAGAAGCAGAAAGGTTGACTCCAACCTGATCATTTCACAGAGGAGAAAACAGAGAAGTGAAGCGACCTACACAAAGTCATGCAGCTTTGCAGCGTGGAGCAGGGCAGGACAGAGGAGGAGCTTGTCCCCTCCTGGCATGTTGCGGATAAAACATCTCAGAGCTGGTGGCATTAATCAGAGGGAATAGAAATTTTGATTTAACCTCACTTTTCAGGTACTTCTATGCTGCATTTCAAAAACGAATAAGCATCTTTTGTGCTCTCTGCCAGGCAGGGATCCTTACTATTGATGTGTTTGAAAGTTAATCACACAGAGGAGTAAAGATGGCACACCCATCTCAGAGACTAAACACAGCAAATGACAAGTGAAAAAGATGGGGCCATTACAGCGCTCCCAGTGGTGCTTATATCCCCACAGATTACTGTGTGGGGAGTGGAACATGTTCACCATCAGATCGGGGTAGTGCCAGCCTGTGGAAGGCTATTATGCTCAGGGCACTGGTGCAGGACAGAAGACTTCCAGTCTCCACCGTGGATCTATGGCCATCCCAGGGGTGCCTGTCACTCCTGGCCCAGGCCCTGGTTTTCCAGGAACTTCCCTTATAGATATGTCACCCGAATGTGGTTCTAGGAGTAGTCACAAAAGATGTCCCAGCTGTCTCTGTCTAAATGCTCTCTGAAATGTCCACATTGCTTTTAAAGTATCATGGAGGAATGTAGCATTTATGGCCCTGTGAGCTGGCTATCTGTGCAAATCTAAAACAGAAAATCTTCTCGTGTTGAGTGTAAACAGACCTCAAGGAGACTGGGACTCAGGTTGCTGTGGCCATATGGGGACTGGAACCAACTAGAGAGCACGAATATCTTTCCAGCCCCTAGATTGCTTTGTAGAGACCCCTTAGTGCCTTCCACAGCTAAAGCCCTTTGCAGGGGACGGTTGGCATTTTCAAATACCTCTGAAAGTGTATTTATCTGTACAGACAGATGTGGGCAAGGAGGTTGGAGATGAGCATCTCCACACTAACTCACATAATAGCAAAAAGGGAAAGCATCATGCTAACCTTTTTCAGAACAGTTGCAAAATTTCTAAATTACATAATGCACTCTTTGAAACTTTTAAAATTCAGATATAATTACACACAATGAAGTGCATCAGTCTTAAGCATACAGTTTACTGTGTTTTTGATGAATGCAAACATGACCATAGCCAATACCCTAATTGAGAAATAGAGCATTGCCATCACCCTAGAAAGTTCTTTGTGCTTCTTCCTAGTCATCCACAACCCCTCTCTCCCTCTGCCCACAAAGGGCAACCATGATTCTGATTTCTATCTCACAGATGAGTTTTGCCTGCTCTTGAACTTCATATGAATGGACTAATATGTACTATTATGTATGTACTATTTGTACCTAGCTTATGTATTATTCTTTTGAGGCTCATCCATGTTTTTGTATGCATTAATAGTTCATTCCTTTTTATTGTTAAGCAGTATTGCGTGGAATGGCTATATCACAATTTGCTTATCCATTTTCCTTTTGAGGTACATTTGGGTTGTTCTCAGTTTTTTGCTATTATGAATAAATCAACTATCAGTATTCCCGTACAGGTCTTTTTGTGGATATATTTTCATTTGTTTTAGTTAAATAGCAAGGGATAGAACTGCTAGATCATAAGTTAGGTGTATATTTAACCTTATAGGAAACTGCCAGACAGTTTACATCATGCACTCTTAACTAATGAGCCTGATTACCTATGAAGTGAATGCTTCTACATTTTTTCTTTCATGGTGTGCTTTTGTCTTGAATTGCGTCGATAGGATATGAGTATACATCCTTCTGAAATGTATCCTTAAGAATGAGACTTTGATTAACTATATCATTTTAGGGGTTCTTTAACACTTCTGAGTTGTTTATACAAACAGCTTGGAATCTGAAAGAATCATATTGGAAAACTGGGATGATCTCTTTTGTGAATCTCTCCCATAATTTTCTTTATTATCTTTTAAAATATTTGATACATGCAAAAATATGTATAACATATGTGTTAGTTATAAAGCATAATTATAAAAAGGAAATCTGAAAATCCACCACTCAATCTGAGAATAAACATATTTCCAAGAACATCACATGTGCCTATGGGCTTCTCCCCACCACGTCCCAGAGGTAACCAGGATCTTGGATTTTGTGTTCTTTATTAATCCTCTTGCTAAAATAAAAGCAAAGCAAAATAAAACAAAAATATTTTACCATGTGTTTAATTCTCTTGCTTTAAAAAATTTGCCACATATTTTTTGTTTTCCTTGATTTTAAGAGCCTTATCAAATGGTGTCATGTGTATAGTTTTTCAGAACTTGCATTTTTTTACGTAACATTGTGTTTTAAAGATCTTCCCATGTTGTGTAGTTTATTCACTTTTGCTGCTGAATAACATTCCTTTCTGGAAATATATTACAACATATTGTGTTACTAGTGATACTTGTCAATTGTCATTTGTGCAGTTTCTCATATTTTTACTTGGTATATATTACCTTTTTGGGGAGTCTGGTACAGTTAGCAGAATAATTTGAGATAAAACTGTTTTCAAGTAAACAGTTTTTAAAAAATGAAAATGAGCAACCAGTTTCTGCTCCAAAAGAAGGGAAATTTATAATATACCTGGGGAAAATTGTATAAAACAAAAAAATGTGATACATTGTCAGTGCGGTTGTAAATCAAAGATGATAATTAATGTTTTACTACATGATTTTATTTCTAAGGTTGAAAGAATAAGTTTGACTTCAGTATGTAGAATGTAATCATTGAAGAAAATAAAAATACCTTTTTTGTCTATGTGATCAACTTAGAGCTGAAAGGCAACCTAAATTTTGATTCTTTTTTCTAAATATTAAGCTACATAATAATAAGCATCTAACTTCACTGCCTAAAATAATTTAATCTTACTGATTTTCTACTACTTTAGGAAAACACAAACATTTAAAAAATTCACAAATGAAAAATCATTTTAGTAAAAAAAACCCTTACAATTTAAATATCTATGCATTACTCCATATACTTCCTGTTCTTAGGGACAATTGAATGGGCATTTTTATTACTAATACTAAAAATATACGGTGGATTTTTTAAAGATTTTATATTAACATTAGCCTTTTAAAATCAGCTCTAAACTTTTGTCTAAATTTACAAGTACGTATTTAAAAATTCTGAACACAAAATATGATGAAAATATAATATTGATATTCCTTTACATTTAACTGTAGAGTGGATCCATAGGCATCAAGACCAACCTCATGTAGGGAACTCTGAAAATATACTTAACAACTCGTAGACTAAATTTTAATTATTCACATGTAGTGCCTAATTTTTAAATGATACATGCTAAACTTAAGTTTCTTTTTAAAGATTCTAATATATTTCTTCCTTTGTTAATGTCCAGAACATCTAAAACTGGAACATTTTATTTAAAATTAAACCGAATTTCAGTGAAACAAAACAATCCCATATGAATAACTCTCAAGTAAAAAAAGATTTATTTTCCTTCTATACAACTGACTGACTGAATTGAGCTAAAAATTTCCAAGGGGAAAAATGATCTAGGGAATAAATATAAGGGGGGAAAAGGCTACGTTTCCATTATGATAGCTTTTGACTTGTTTGTAGCTCTTAATTTAAAATATTATTTACTAACGGTGGGTCGCATATTGTAACTCGGAAATCTTTTACAATTAGAGAGTAAAAAAAGAAATCTACCTTTCCTTTAGAACAGATCTCTTCCTACCAGACAGCCTGATTGTTTACGAGACAAACACTTCTACTCGATCTAGACATTCACAACTCTTTTATTAGCCATCTTCTTTTTATTTATTATTGACAACAATTAGCCTGAGTCATGAAACCGGACCATATTAAAGGCGACACGTGGTCCAATCACTATTTTTAAAAGTCCACGTATTTCAAACTCCTCTCTCCAGCCATTGCTGAGCTGTTTCCCCCTTTGAGGACCTGGTCTCCGCCGCATTTATTCATTAGATGGCAGTGCTAGGGCAGTCTCGCTTTGGGGAAACCTCTCCTTGGGTACATTCAAGAAAACCACAGAGGCGACTTGGGGTTGGTGCTGGTTTCTAGTCACTTACATTGCAAAGGAAGCAAGAAGGACGTGCCCGGGAGGACCCGAGGCAGGTGCGGGTGGGTTTCCGCAGTGACCACTGATCACGCGTGTGTGCGGCGCGTCCTCGGGTCCCGATCCCAGCCCGGAGACCCATCGGGGCGCCAGGCCCCTACGCCTTCCTCGGGGGCCCCTCGGACACACCCCCTAGCCTCTGGGGCTTGGCAGCCCCGCACAGTGCACGCCCCTGCAGCTCCCCGCAGCAGCCCACGTGGTGGAGGCCCGAGCAACGCGAGGCCGCGAGGAGCTCTCTGGGCGGGCCGTTGGTCCTGGAGGCCCAGCCAACGCGACCCAGCCCGGCCGGCCCCCACTCCGGGCCCCCATATTTCCTCTCCCGGAGGGAGGGAGGCGACACTCCGCGGGCCAGCCCTCCCCGGCGCCTGCCGCGCCCTCTGGCGGCCGCCGCAGGGACGCGCCCTGGGCACGCGGGGCAGCCTGTCTGGGCCCCGCTTCCCTAGCTCGGGGCGGGCGGCGGGCCGTCTCCCCTCGCCTCCCTGGGCCGAGCGACGCGGGCCGCACCCTTTCCCCTCAGCTCCCCGCGAGCCCCGGGACTCTGGGCTCCCCAGTCGCGGCGCTGCGGCCGCCCCAGCCTTGCCTGCAAGTGCCCGCCTTAGTAGCCTGGGGGTCTCCTTTCTCCCAGGTGTGCCCCTCCCGTCACGTTCGGGCTTTCCAGCCTGCTGCGAAAAAATGCCGCATGCACGCACTTATTTATTTATTTTGCAACAGCTGCAAGAAACAATGAAGCTTTTCAAGAACCGGGGAAACGCGCTTTCCAGCCGCGCTGTTCTTTTCAATGAACCTCTCGGGCCCCGCACTCTCCGCCCACCCCGCCCCCTACCCTCCTCCCCTCATCTCCTCCCCGGCCAGTCCCTCTGTCCACCCCAGCCGGCGCCCGGGGCATTGTTTTTGGAGTCTTGCGGGAGAGAAGAGCGCGTGCAGGCTGTGGCCGGCGCAGTGCGGGTGGGGGCGAGAGCGGGTGGACGCGCGCGCGCGTGTGTGTGCGCGCGCGTGTGCTGGCGCGGGCGGGGGGCGGAGACGGCGCTTTGCCGCCTCACACCCCACGGCCGGGCTCCGCTCCGCACGTCCGTGAAATCCCGGGCTCCGGCTCTTGGCGCGCGCCGGTCTGGGCCGGGCCCTCGGCGCGCCGCGGCTGCGGCTGTGGCCGCTCGTGTGTGCGCGCGCGCGCGTGTGCGCGGCCCCGAGCGCGCGCGCGCGCGCGAGCCCCCAGTGTGTGGCAGCGGCGGCGGCGGCAGCGGCGCGGCGAGCCTGAGGCTCTTGTTTACCAGCATTAACTCCGCTGAGCGGAAAAAAAAAAAAAAAAAAAAAAAAAGGGAAAAAACCCGAGGAGGAGCGAGCGCACCAGGCGAACTCGAGAGAGGCGAGCGAGCGAGAGGGACGCCGCCAGCGAGCCTGCCCCCGGCGCTCCCCTGCCCGGCGTCTGCAGACCCTCGGCCCCGCTCCCCGGGCCCTCCACGCCCCTCCCGCGCGAGGGGAGCTCCACGGCGCGCCTCGGCTTTGACCTTCAGCGAGCCGGAGCCCCCGCGCGCGGAGCCGGCGGCGGCGGGCGGGGGCCGGGCGGGGGCCGGCGCGAAGCCCGGGCGGCGCGGCGGGAGTGCTGAGCGCGCCGCGGCCGGCCCGCCGCTTTGTGTGTGTCCTGGATTTGGGAAGGAGCTCGCGGCGGCGGAGGCGGCGGCGCTGAGGGAGGAGGCGGCGGCGGCGGCGAGCGGAGCCCGGAGGAGGAGGGGGAGCCGCTCATTCATTTTTCCTCCGCATTTCTGCCCCCGGCCCGCCTCGCCCGCGACCCGGACTTCGGGGCGATCTTGCAAACTGCGTCGCGCCCTCCCGCCGCGGAGGCTCGGGCGGCGGACAGCCTTCCCCGCTGTCTGGGGTCGGGGTGGTTTTTCGTCGCGGAGACGGATTTGGGCTTTGCCCCCTTTCTGTGCAGTTTTTCCCCTTCCTGCCTCTCTGGGTTTGAAAATGGAGGCCGACGACGCCGACAGCCCGCCCCGGCGCGCCTCGGGTTCCCGACTCCGCCGAGCCCTGGGCCGCGGCTGCCGGCGCTGAGGGGCCGCCCCGCGCCGCCGCCCGCCCCGTCCGCGCAGCCCGCCGGGCCCCGGCCGGCGCCGCCTTTGGAGGACTGTTTCCTTCGCCCTGGGTTTTGGAGGGGGCCGAAGACTTGAGTTTGAGACTTTTTCTTTTCCTTTCCTTTTTTTTTTTTTGGAGAAAGGGGAATTTCGTCCCAAATAAAAGGAATGAAGTCTGGCTCCGGAGGAGGGTCCCCGACCTCGCTGTGGGGGCTCCTGTTTTTCTCCGCCGCGCTCTCGCTCTGGCCGACGAGTGGAGAAAGTGAGTATGTGCCCGCCGCCCGCGGCCACTGCGGGAACTTTTCCTCCGAGGGGCTGCACCCTGTTTGCGAAACCCGAGTTGCCACCGTCGCAGCTGTCGGGCCCCCGGGCCCGGGAGCGGTGGGGCGGGGCGCGGAGGGGCCCGGCCAGAAGGCCCGAGCGGCTCCGGGGCCCGGGCTCAGCGCATCGCCGCGCGCGCGCGGGCAGGGCCTTGGGGGCTTTCTCTTCCGCTGTCCCGAGAGCCCTGCCCCGCGGGCCGGCTGACTCGGCAGCGCTCGCTCCCCGACGGCCCACGGACCGGACCGGCGCTGGGACTCGGTCGGGGAAGTTCGCGCCCGGCCGGGCCCGGACACCCGCATCTCGCCCCCTCCCGGCGCGCGGGGCCGCTGCGTTCCCGGCGCTGGCCCCCGCGCAGCGCGCAGACGGCAGTGACAGCTCAGTCGGCCGCGCGGCGCCCTCGCTGCTGGGGCAGACACGGTTCCCGGTGCGGGGAGCTCACCGGCCCGTGGGGTGCAAGTTGCCCCCGAGGGGGTGGTGCCGGGTGGAGAGGCCCCGCAGCTCCGGGACACGTTTCCGAACGTCCCAGCGCGGCCTCCTGCCTCCCAATGTGCTTTGCCCCTTGGCTTCTTTGGGTTCCTGGCCTTTCTCGTCACTTTCGCCCGATCTGCGGCGAGTTACCTGCCCCCAGCTTCCCAGGGCTGCTCTGTGCGCCTCAGGGGTGGGGGGAGCGTTCCTGCTTAACCCCCAGCCTCCATGCAGCCCCTGGAAAGATGCGAGGTCGGGGGCCCTGCTTCAGTCAGGCTCTTCCGGGGAGCGCGTCCCGAGCCCCTAGTTTAGAGGGTGCTGGGACCTTCTCCCAGTTTTTGCTTGGCCAGTGGCCGCCTCTCCTCCTCCTGGCGGGGCTCAGGGGTGGTAGGTAGGGCAGCGTCCGAGTATGCGGGAGTGGGTGTGTGATCGGGTCGACGTGCATTTCCACACACGTGCTCGCAACGCGGGGGTGTAGCTGCCGCCACACGGCCGCTCAGGGGACACCTACACGCCTGGCCCTGGCGAGAGGTGTTGTGCGCGGTGGTTTAAGGAGCGCCAGGGTCTGTGGCGGCGGGGGGTGGGGAGGAGGGTGTTTTGTTTTTCGAGCGCGGAGCCCTGGCCTTGGTTTTGTGGCCAGAGTTGTGTTGCCCCCCCTCCCCCCGCTCCGCACTTCCTTTGTGCATAGTTAATAAGCAATATCGCTGCACACTCGCTATCGCTGGCAATCAGATAGCTTTTGTTTTGGTAGTGTCGGGTAGGGGTAGGGAAGCGCGCGGAAGGAGGGAGAACTTAGGGCCCCACGGTATGTGGAGAGAGGAGGAGGAGGGGGTTTTACTCTTCTTAGAAATTTAAAAGGTGGCTTACTGGTACATTCACAATGGTGGGGAACTTGAACACGATTCAAGTTTAAATGCAGTCGCAGAACTGGGGCTGGGAACCGTGAGGGTGTGTTGGTGAGTAATGTTTGCCGAGGGTATGCAGGTGGTGCCAGTTAACTTTGAAAAATCACGACTGAGCCTTGAAGAGTGAGGGGGAGAATCAAGAGGCAGCGGGGCTGTCTGGCCCCATCAAGGGGGCAAATCCGAACGGCTGTTTGTATGTACAAACCCTTAAACGTCTTGTAAGAAATGAGTCCATGATGGAGTAAGAGCAGACTTTTATAGATTTAGCATGTTTACTGCATGGAGGACGGCACAGATCGAGGCTGGACCTTCCACAAATCTGAGCTCTCCTGCTCTTTGTTTTCTAAACTTTCAGCTCACTGGATTGGGCGAAAGGCTTTCGGCTCCCTTCTAAGGCTTACAGATGGTGTTTGGGGGGACAGAGGAGGGTTTCTAGCCTTTCAAAGCTAAATATAGTTTAGAAGACACAGGCGAGTTAATCCATTTTATTATGGCAAGCTATTGAACTGTGTAGCGTCTCTAGTTTTATTATTTAATGTTAGTAAATTCCAAAATTCACAATGGCAGTGATGGCCTTGCTTCTCCGAGGCAGGAGTCGGGCATTTTAAAATAGGATGTCTTGCTGTTTGAAGCGATTCTTCATGAGAAATATTCTTTGTGAAAGGCGGCTCTTTCTTGAGAAAACAGACAGGAGGGGAAGGGGTATTTTAATGTATGTTTATAATCCCAGTAGCCAAAGCTTTTCTCAAGGATGCCTTGAAGTGGTTGGTTCCCGAAAACCTGATGGATGGCCAGAAGGGACCTGAATCCTGATTATGGTTTGTTGAAGTTCCAACTTAGTACCTGCCCCTCCCTACAGCTCTGAAGTTTTGAGGAGTAAATGATATGCTCAATGTGAGCGTGAGTTCAGTTTTTAGTCCAAAAGGTGCTGGAACACTTAACTCTGATAGAAATAAACTGAGTCCTATCAGAGACTGACATTCTTTTGGCTGTCTAGTAGAGTAATAAAGATTGGGGTGGTGTTGGTTCCGTATTGCATTGGTATATTTAGGGATTAGTGTTTCATGTTTGCCTGCGACAGCAGTAGGGTGATTTCTTTATCTTTAACCTGGAAAATTTAGAAGTTCTTGAAGCAAATGAAGTCATACAGACACGTTTGTTTTGTGTCAATGTGAACAGAGCATCTAAGTAAGAGAGGTTTGGAAGTTATGAGTGATAGCCAAAATATCTGATGGCTTTTTTTTCTTTTAAATCAACGTGCGCTTTAAACATATTGTGGCCATCCTATTAAAAGGATTCAGTCATCTTTCTGCCCCAGGCACAGTCATATCCTATTGTCAGAGAAATATAGGTATGTGAAAGGTTGGTGTTTAAAGAAGTTGGTGTTTTATTACCAGAAGAAGAACCAAGAATAAGAAGTTTGGAAAGAACCTAAATAGCAAATTATAGTTTAGATTCTCCAGAGGGAAATAGCAAGTACATGGTGCTTTTGAGGAGGGATGGGGTGTGGGTCAGGGTTTGAAGTTCAAAAGGTTGTATGTTTGATTTTTCAGAAGTATTAGAAAAGTCTAGCCTTAAGAAATATGCTAAGGTTGACTGGAAGAACCTTAAAGGCATCATGCTAAGTGAAAGAAGCCAGTCACAAAAGACCGTATATTGTATGATTCCATTTATATGAAGTTTAGAATAAGCAAATCCATAGAGACAGAAAGTAGATTAGTGATTGCTTAGGGCTGGGGGAGGAGGGAATGGGGAGTGACTGCTAATGGGTACGGGGTTTCTTTTTGGGGTGATGAAAATATTCTAAAATTAGATTATGGTGCTGGTTGCACAACTGTGAATAAACTAAAAAACCATTGAATTGTACACTGTAGTGACTTTTATGGTATGTGAAATATATCCCAATAGACCTTTTTTTTAAAGAAATATGCTAATGTTGAAAAGAATGCATTCTGTTAGTTTCAACATAGAAGCTAGATTAAAATTATTAGGTATATTTGTACAGCAGATTGGTGTCTGTCTGTTTTATTTATGGAGGTTTTCAGATCCATGAACTACAGCAATACAGCAAACTGATAACTGAAGCTCATGAGTGATAGTCAATCTCATGGCTTTTTTTTTTTTTTAAATCACATGCATTTTAAACATTGTGACTATCTTATTGAAAAAGTTCAGTCATAGGAGAAATGAACAGAAAGGAGAAAGGAATCTTGGTTATACGTAGTTCAAGTTAAGGATTGAGGGGTTGGATTGAAAAAACACAAATGCTTGTGAGTCAGATCTGTGACAGTAAAATCCTTAACTGAATCTGAAATGATGTTGGTCTTTCCAGGGTTAGAATTTAGGAGCTGAGTCTGGATGGTTTTTTGTATTTCCAATTTTCTTACATATGTTTTCAACAGAGAAATAATGTAGTGTTTTAAGATCGTAAGGAATTTCCACTCTCTTTTTTGAGTTCCCATATTAACCATCTTGGTAGTAAAGACTGAGGATGAACTGTTCATTTTAATATAGTGGGGTGTTTTTCTTTGTTGCCAATTTTATTTCTTACACAGCTTTAGAGTCTGAGCAGGAAGAAGGATCTTCGCAGGAGACAGTAGTTTCAGACACAGTAATTTTTTTTAAAAAACTTAAAATTTCTTATGGAACAAAAGATTTAAAAATATAGCAAAGGCATTTTTTTGTTTTTAAACTATTATGCCTTTATCCAAATTTACCTTGGCCTTTTAATAGGAAAAGATCTAGAGAATAATTGTTGTTTACATTTGTTTTTAGTCTTTGTCTAAGGCTTAGTTTACTAATAAAAATGTTTCCTGCTGGTCTTATTGTTGCAAGATCAGCGCAGTAATGAAAATCAACTGTATCATTTTCACTTGTTGCCTTAGAGTTTTGCCAAGGGAAGTCCTAAGGGACAGTAGCTTCCTTTTAAATCTGGTTTCATTTGTTTTGTAAGAATGTGCTGTAAGAAGCAACTGAATCCAGCAGCACTTATTGGGCACCTGCTGTATGAAAGCTGGACCTTGTGCCAAGTAATGCCTGAGCCTACAAAGGAAGAGGACTTTGCTTTTGTCCTTGGGGCATTTTATATACTCTCGCATGAAACAAAGTTGCTTTAAAATTCAGATCTTTTTCTGACTCAGCACAAGATACATAGTTTTGGAATAGACAGCAAACAGCATTTGAGGCTCTTTAAAAACACTTCTGTAGACTTAAGATATGACGCAAACCAATGTTGTTGATCTTCTGGAGGCCTGTGCTGCACCATTTTTGCCTCGTGAAAACTTTCCCTCTTATTGCAAAGTCACTGCAGGCTGTGACATACAGAGACATTCGACCATCTTGATCAGCCTTGCCGCCTTTTTTTATTGCATTGGTTATGACAATTGTGATTAAAAATGTGCAGGGTTGCAGTTACCTTTGGCCAAAACTTTAGGAGTTACAGGTGTGTACATGAATGTTGCATAGCATGTTTTGAATTGTAAGAAAGATGGAAGTTATTTCAAAACTTTTCTGGATTTACACATCTCTTAGCTTTCTGGAAATAATTAGGAAACTTTCATAATTTTAAGGCTTTGCGTAATTTAAAATAACTTACTGCTTTTAAAAGTGTGAGGGGGTAAGAATGAGATCGAGGAGGCAATTAAATCTTGAAATTTTTTTAAATTGTAAAATGTACAAGCCATGTTTCTCTCTGGGTTGTGATTTTCTTCCATTTGTTTTCAAAACTCATTTAAAAATCAACCCCAGTTCATAGAAGAGGTATTTGTGCCCTCGGGCCAACTTGCTTTGAACTGCTTGTCTTAGCCAACTTACGACAGGTGCTATCTGAGTCCAAGAGACGCACTCTTCTCAATTGTACTAAATATATAATAGTTGCACACGTGCTGGGGATATAGTTTCTTGATTTCCCTGTCTGAGATGTTCTGAAGGAAAATTCGGGACACTTTAAAGACAGCAAAGTGAATAATGTATGAAGCACTCTGACTGCTCCTGGAAAATGGCGTTTGGCATCAGATTATCAAGAGGAAGTTTTCCAGTTATTTGTAAAGATACGATTTGGCTTAAACTAAGGGGGTGGTGCAACAGTCCCGGTGTTTGTGCACATTGAGACCTGTTGACATTTGGGGAGGATAACTGATTTTCACCGTTTGGAAAGATGAACACCCTGAAATATGTGCATCCCCACCCCCACCCTCACAGATCTGTGAAAGAACTGATTTGTTCTGAGGAAAGGGCATATGTTTGGTATAAAATGGTTAATAAACAAAAGATCTTTAAAAACAAGTTAGGTTGTTATCCCAGTAGGTGCATGTTCCCTCAACATGGTAAGGTTTGTTTCTTTTGTTAAATGGCTTTGGTCTTATTTGACTCAAAATATTAACAGTATCTTTGATTTTAAGACTTTTGAACTTTGAAGATTAACGTGTTTTCTGTTTTTAAATCATCAGTTTTACACATGTTGTAAAGTCCCAAATATCAGTTTGGAAGATTTTCCTACTTTTTTCACTTATGCCAGTTTCACTTATGGCTTATGAAATTGATTAATTTCAAGATATGAAGGAAATATTGATATTTCTTTACTTGAATTGAGAAATAGTTTTTCTCCTTCCTCTCTTCCTCAATAAATACATGTTGACCACTTATTGGACTCAGTTCTGTAAGTTTAAAAATTCGTTCTGATACCATAAAATGCCTGACATAAGTTTTTAAAGATATAAGTCAAACCATAGAAGTTACTTGCTATGTTTATTTAAAACACTAAAGAAAAAAACTCTGGTAAGCAAGGCTTTCATTTTTCTTTTTTTTTTTCTGCCCTGGACTACAAGAATTTTTAAACTTATAGGTAGCTGTTCAGATTTTACTAGAACACAACAGAAAGTAGTTTCTTTTATGATGAGGGGTGAATGCCTGCCACTGCAGTAACTTGACGGTATTGTTGCTGTTATTGATGACTGGCGAGAGTAAGGATGGATGCAGGCACTGCCCTTATCCTCCCGTTTCTCCTCCTTGGTTAGTGCTGGTGATGGCTTCCTTTATAAGTTGCTGGGGACACGTCCATGGAACTGAGTGACTTTGTCCCACGTGTGATGGTTGATGGTGTTGAAGCTCACACTTTCTTATTTGAAATTTCCCTCTGTGGCCAGCCACATAGGGAAAATGTGACTGCTTATGACCGGTACCACTGAACACTGCCGAGATAGCTATGCCTGCTTTAAATTGCTCACATTGTAATAGTCTGAAGTCTTTTTTTTTTTTTTTAATTACAGCATTTATATTTTAAAGACTTTAGAAAGTAGTCTATTCCTAGTCCAGAAAATTCTTGGGAGTGGTGGTGAAATTTTATTCTTTTATCTTACCTCTCACTCTCTTATCCCCCTTAACAAGACAGGCATCTGCTTGAGTAATAGTTGTATAATAAAAATGCCATTTCTTCAAAATTGTGTGTGTGTGTATTTCCATCCATTCATCCAAATTCTGACAGTTTTAAATACATTATTGTTGATATTTTGTATACTTTTGTATGGCTACTTTCTTTTTAACTTGGCACTAGCTTTCTTTAAACTGGGTTTGGAATTGTCAGTTTGGTAAATCAGGTGTATGCATCCTGCTTTTTAAATTACTCTTGACATGGGAGAACAAATATATTTTGATGGTCTTAAAGCATAAATGTTTTATAGAGTAGAACTTTTAAATTTTCCTGAGATATTTTGGATGGCTACTTTCAGCTTGTCCTCTCATGTAAAATATAGTCAGTAGTTTGTCTCTATAAAATTGGTTATTGAAAATACATGTTTGACTAAGTAAATGAGACAGCACCAATTTGAGTTAGGCACATTTTAGTTAATAGCACTTTAAGGAACAGAAGTTTGATGACAGTTAGGGAGAGATGAGTTTATGTATAACAGTTTTTCAGTTTTCCCCAAATTTGAAATATCTGAGTGACCTTTATTAACTTCCTGGAAAAAAGGAGGAAGCGTAGAGAGGTCCATGACCCACCTGGCTGTGTCAGCTGGCAGTAGTTTTCTGAGTCATCAGCTATTCTATTTAGATAGTAAAATCCTCATCAGTTGTGTTCAGATTTATCGGTGTCATCCTGTATTTATTCTCCCCACCTAATTTTCCTGGGTCTCATAGTAGTGGGGTAATACACAAGCTCACAGACTTGGGATTTGAAAGAGAAGCATAGATTGCCATGAAAACAAATGATCAAAGAGACCAGTGAAAGCGGAAGATCTGCTGTTCAGCTCTCCTTAGTTCTGTTGTCTGATTTCTGTGGATAATGAGTTCATGACATATGTTAGGTCACAGTATGGTATAGTTTAATCACAGGAAATTCTTTTGTTCTTGTCGCCTTACTTGGGCGATATATTTGGGATTTTCTTTCTAACACATACCTTGATAAGATTTTCAACAACAAAGGTTGGATCAGGATGGAATTTCTAGTTAAATTTCAGTGCTTCAACCCATCCTTTCCTGGGGAGACTGGTTAATTGAATGTTTCCTTTCCACTTCACTGAGTCGCTTGAAATCGTTCAGATTTGCCCATTTCTGGCTCCACCTTGGTCCAGTCCAGACCGGCATCGACTCGATGAGGAGATGCTCAGTTGGCCTCTAAGCTGGCCACTCCAACTCCTGTGCGATCCCTCTGGTTCGATGGATTTGCCAGCCCCGAATTCTCAGCATGTGCCTTTTGTGATGCCAAGTCATGGTACGAGAATCCAGTCTAAGGCCCCTCATACTGAGCTGTGATGTGTCCTTAATAAGACTTTGCTGTAGGGATCCTGTGTTAATTTCCATCACTCCCCAGCCCCCAAGCTTTAGCTCTGCGGTGAGTAAGCCATGCTGCCTGTCTCCTTGCTTTTGCTCCTTCTGTGTTCATGGCCTGGCATGTTTTTCCTCTTTCTGGTCTGCCGCCCCATACTCAATGGTGGAGAGTGCTACTCTAGAGCAGAGCAAGGTTGCATGGTTCCAGTTTCTCCTTTGCTGCCAGTTAGTTCTCTGGCCCTGAACAAGTTCTTTAACTGTTCTGAGTCTCAAAGAAATGTACAGACTTAAAATAATTGAAGGAGAATTTTCTCCTTTTCTCACTAAACAACAAAATAACATTTTCTAAGATATTTAGAAAACTAATGTCAGAAAAATTTGGCGGGGAGGGGGGGAGAATGTAATTTTTTTCGTTTTTAAAAATCTTTAGGTTTCAGATAGATCTGTAAAATAGAGACAAGACTGTAACTGTCTAAAGGCGGGACACTCAACATTTCCCCCAAATACCTTTCTATGGTTTTAATAGATCTGAGATCCCATCCTTTAGTTTCTAACTCAGATTCCTTCTCCTTCATGAAGCTTTTCTAGATTACCCTAACTTCTATAGAGCTGACTTCCCCTTACTCCTTTTGAGTTCATAGCCATGACTGTGCTGGTGACAGTGGTTTGTCTTGTACCTGAGCTGTTGTCATTTTATGAGGCTGTAGAGAGCAGTGGAGCCAAGGAGCTGGGTTTGAATCTCAGCTCCTCGAAAGCTAAGCTCTCAGGCAAATTATTTAATCTTCCTATGCCTGTTTCCTCATCTGTGGAACAGTAATTTGAATAGAACCTACTTCATACATTTATTCATAAAAATTAAATGAATCAATACGTATGTCCAGTCTTTAGAACAGAGACAGGAGTATACTAAGCCCGTAGAGTTTAGCTTGCTGCTGCTCTTATGGACACGACGTTCTTGAACAGAGATGTTCTTTGGATAGTGCCAGAAATATAGGTACACTTGATATTTGACTGCCCTTGTCAATTTAAGTGTGATACAGAGCCTGGCACACAGTAGGTGCTCAATAAGTGTTTGTTCTATAATAAAACTTCATTTTGCTAAGGTGCTTAAACAAGATTACAGTTTGCTTGTTAAACACAGTTGTGTGGTTTTACCTTTTTTTGGTAAACAGTGGCCAGCCCCTGCAGTTCAACTTACATTTCAGGGATCTGTTTATTATGCTTTCTCCTTTAATCCTTTCAATTGTCAGTTTCTGCCAGCGCCTGAGAAGTGTCCAGTGTGCACTTTGCCTGCCTACTAATGCATAGGCGCCATCTAGTGGCCACAAAGGAAACTCAGCCCCTTCCGTGACTGAATTAACAGTGCCCTAAGGATGAAGATATCCATCCCCCACCCAATCCCTTAAAGTCTGCTTTCTGGCTTGGTTCCTGGAAACCTGGTTGCAGAAAAACGTGGAGACTGCAGACTTCTGTAGAAACCATTAGGATATGGTGATGGATTAAGATTGTTCTACTGTGTCAGTGAGCTAGCAGGAGAGAATTGGAGTCTTCCTAAGTGATGTAAACAACTTTGGCAGAGTTGTTCTATCTAGTGTGCCTTTTACAATTCAGGATTTGAGATTTTTTTTTTACAGGAATTTAATAAATGAAAAGTTCTAAAATATTACTTTTGAGATTAGAAATTTAAAAAAACCCATTGATTCATTGTGAAAAATAAAGCAAGATTTACTTTCCATTGCTCTATTTAAATATGTGGTAACGCTTTAATTATCAATCTTATGTGTGTCCCAAGGGGGACACATATAAGAAGTTAAGATGCTCACCAGCCCTGAATCCTAATAGAGAATAATAAACATTTCTGTTACTGGTGTTGGGTCTCACGTTGGCTGTATTTTGTGAGATATTTTTCTGTATTTAGTTTCATACTTTTTTGACATTTTTGGAATCTACTTTCTCACTTCCTTAGTTGAGTCTAACTTAGTGTATAGGTGGTGATTCAATTTTACATTTCGAAAGATTTAGGCTCGTTTTGCTGTGATTGCCTTTTATTGGAAATCATTTGTTTGGCTATCTGAGAGAGGACTGCAGCCTGCCATCATCTCAGACATTTTGAACAACAACTCTGGCTGTTTGTGAGACAGGCTGTGCTTATTCCAGTCTCTTTGCCTTGGCAGGTGGAAGCCCCTTGCTTGGAACAACTATGAAATTTGCCCTCTGGCAAACTCCTTTAAGAATTAGCTACAATTTCACCCTCTCTGGTGGCCTTGATTTGACATGCGATGGCCCCACGGCACTCTCCTTATATCTCTGTTAGTGCATCACCCCCGTATGGTTTCCCGGCACTTGTCAGGGAGGGGAATGGTACCTTGGTCATCTTTGAATTCCCAGGACGTGGCCCAGTGCCTGACGCAGAGGAAAACCTCAAGAAATAGAAGACTTTTTAAAGGGGCAAACTCCCCCCCCCCACCCCATGCACTTTGAAGCACTCTTTACAACAAATTTATTTTCATCTTGTCATTGTAGCTTGGCCAGCTGAAACATTTTCTCACGCCAGTTACTGCTACATAGAACTTGAAAGCAATACAGTTATCTTTAAAATCATTGCTTCGTCAGGCTTTTTGTACATTGAGGTGAATAAAAACCTTAGAACTCCTGGAAAGGTCACTTGTGAGTCCAGCCGTGTGTCCAGGTTGCCTCATCCCTGTGGAGGGAGACCTTGTTCGGAAGTTCCCTACAGGTAGGATTTAATGAATCATCATCAACACCAGTTGTGTTGGCCGTGGGCTTTAGACCATGGTGGAGCTGGGCGCCGGACTGAAGGAAGCCAGTCAGGCTGGGCTCCGTGGTGTCGTGGTCTCCGCGTGGCCTGGTGCAGAGGAGCACAGTGGAGCCCCGGGGCCAGGTGGGCACTGCATCCCCGGCAGCTGCTGACTGCTCTTTCCCTCTCTTCTTTCTGAATGACGGGGTGGCCTGGGCTGTTCCTCATGGCCTTTCCAGCCTTCAGATCCTGAGACACAGGGTAGAGAGAGATGGAGCTCTTAGGAAGGTCTGGTTGGAACCAGCAGAATCTCTGTGAACATTTGCTTCTGTTTTTCTTGGTGAGGCCAGGAAACTTTTGTGATGGATCCTAGCAGGGACAGTAGCCAATCTTACAGGCCCTCATCACGTGAGTGCTCGTCTCCTTTCGGGAGCTGGTCCAGGCCTCTGACAGCCTCCTTGTGGGGCCATTGCAGTGGAGCTCGCTCCCTGCTCCCCTGACAGAGGAAGTTTACTTGTCTAGGATGGTGTGAAGAAGACTCCTGAACGTAATCAACACCTAAGAAATTATCCTTAAAAGCTTCATACTCCTGAGGAGACTTGTGAGGCGGCATATTTCTTACGGAAGATGTAAACATAATCATTTGAACCTGGCATGTTAATTTCAAGCGTAGCTTGTAAAAAGAGTATCTTGTAAAATCGCCGTGTCAATGTTGCACAGGGTGGATGTGAACTTAGCAGGACAAGCCAGGACAGCGCCTGCCTTTCATCTGCCCTCGTCGGTGGGGTTTGCCTGTGCGTGGCGGGCGCTGCCTTTGAAGCCCGTCCCCTCAGACTCCTCTCTGTCTCCCTCTCTCAGATGCAGGGAGGCATATGGGAAAGGGCTCTATAGGCCTCAGTGTCCCCATCTGTAGTTTGGGGTAATCCTGCTCTATTTGGGGTGACATGAGGAGTAGCAATAATGTACCTGAGAGGCCCAGCAGAATCGGCGAGTGGAGAGCGTCCAACAAATGCATGTTTCTCTCTCTCTCTTCTCTACGTGCCGTGGTGGCCCTGCTGGCCTCTCTCCGGGGCTGCAGTCTTCCTCTCCCCCCAGCACCGGACATTGTCTCCACTTAAGGATAGACCTCCTTTCCCATATCCACAGTGAAGGTTTGAGCTCATGAAGCATGAACCTCAGGTCGGCCCCTGGAACCACTAACCAGGCTGCCTCTCTGCACCAGAAAACTTGTCTTTAAGGTAACTGGGCTGGCTCCCGTGGATCCATAGGTTCGAGGTCGTCTCCTCGGCTGAGGAGGAGGGGAGGAGGGGTGGAGGGCTGGCGGTGGGGAGGATACACAGCCCACTTTTCCGTGTCAAGGTCCCCAGTGACCTCAGCTCCGAGGAGAGCATATGAAAAACAGGCGTGATGTTCTCTCTCCTCAAGGAGCTTTCTCTCCAGTTGGGAGAAGTCAGACCCTGATGAACAGTCCCAGGCGATATGTGTTCAGTGGTAAATTATGGGACGCTGACTAAGGGTTGGGAGAAGTGTGTGGGCTGTAGGGGTGGAGTCACCCAGCTACTGAAGAGCTTGAGACGGCTTTAGGGAGGACGTCTGACTTTAGTGCACCTTGAATGTTTGACTCTCAGGGTCCCGGGGGACAGTGCTCCAGCTGGCAGGCCTGTGGGGGGTGTGGTAGCAGTGCACACCGATGGGGTGAGGCGGGCATCAGAACCAAGTGCCCTGGGAGGAGGACCTCACAATGGGTAGGGAGTGAGGAGCTTTGAAGCCTTTTGAGAACTGGAGTGGTGGTGGACCCAGGGACAGGGTGTGCTGGGGAGGCTGCTCTGGCCTCTTAAGGGTCAGCGTTGGGGAGACCAGAGATAGAAACCCCAGTGTGAACCAGTGAGGGTGCAGAGGAGGGAGACCTAGGAGGAGCATGGGAGCAAAGCCCTTCATAAACGGCTGCATCATCCAACTCTTCTCCACCCCTCCTCCCCACCCTCCTCCCCCGCAATAAAGCTCCCATGGAGGAACGCTCACCTTTGATGGGGGACATCAGGGGTACCTGGTAAGTTCGAGGACCAGGTTAAAACCGTGGGAGTACTACGGCATCTAAACTTCTCTAAAGCTAAAAGTGAAACCTTTTCAGATGAGGGCACTGCTTTCTAACTTTCTAAGGAAACCAGGTTAGAGATGACCCAGGTTTCCATTTGAGCTGCGTCATGTGGGCCCGGGGTAGCCCTGGGCTGGCTGGGGCATCCAGGGGCCTTGGTGTCGTTTGTGGGGGCGCCCCCCTGCAGTGCTGGCAAACCCTGCCAGGGCTGTTTCCAGCCCTCACTGCACAGGCCTAGAGGAGTGAGGGATGGTTTGTTTGAAAGAGGACACCAAGTCTGTGTCCAGGTCTGGGCTCTGCTACCGGTGCTGTTTATCTTGTGTTGATTTATGTTTGTAACTCCTGGGCACGTCGTGGTTCTCAATGAGAAGCCGTCGCTGGTCCTTAGCCCGGGATTGGTGCTGGCAGATTCGTGCTACTGGTCCTGCACCTGTAACTGTCTTCACCAGACAAGTAACATGAAAAGACACAGTAATGCAAGAGGCTTCCTGGGAGGGTGGTTATCACTTGGCCTAGGGGCTTTTGTATTCAGTTCCTACGATCAGGATAGTGAATTCTGAATTTTAAATCATTTTTCAGCTGTTCCAGCTAGCAGAACCTAAGCACCTCAGACAGTCTGTTTTCCTCAGTTGGAAGCAGGCCTTCTGCTGTGTCCCAGACCACTTTTTCCCCCAGTCATGTTTGATGGTCCGGATTCCCTTTTGAGATTTGAATTAGAGTCTCTCAAAATGAGAAGTCTCCTGCTGGGCTGTGCCTGGGGACACCTCGTTTTGCCTCTCTGCCCCAGTTTTCTCATCTGTAAAATGGGAGATGAGACAATGACACGCATCTCAGAGGATGGTTGCAAGTATTTCATGAGTGAATACACATAAATCCCTTAGAGCCAAGTGCCTATCATAAGCGCTAGGGGTTAGCTGTTATTGTTGTTAAGGACGGAGGAAACACACGTAGGACATTGTTTACTTCCTTTAAAAAAAATTGGTACCCTCCTTGGTGTGTATGGACTGATGTTCACTCTTGGCTGCATTTGCCTTTTCTGGCCTTTACGTTCAGACTGTGGCTTCATTGTACATAGAGCAGTTTCACAAGTGCTCTGTGAAGCCTTTTCATCTCTGGGGATGGAAACCGCCTCCCTCCCTTGAGTTCCTCTCTCTTCCTGATGCACTTTCTGCCTCTGGGGAAGGGCGTGAAGCATTCTCCTCTGGGAGAGGGATTGTTGGGTTCCCAAGAAGGCCCATGTGTCAGGGAGCCCAAATGACAGAAGTGAGTCATTCACATAGCAGTGTGAGTGGGATACATCCCAGCACTCTCCTCCTCCCTCAGCGGTAGGTGGGTAATGAGGGGTCATGCTGCCTCCTGGGGAAGAACCAGATCTGCGTGGTCAAGGACGTGAGGAATGGGGGTGGGAGTCATATCCTCTGCCAAAATTTTGGATACAGGATCTGAAAAGCATGGATCTACGTATCCAGAAAAACTAATTAAAATATTTTAAAATGAGAGTGGGGTAAGTTGAGAACCCGCGGCCCTTGTAGATGGACGGCTGCTTGCAGGAGTGGGAGTCCCCAGAGCCTGGGGCCCCAGGATGCCAGAGGAGGCTTGGTCAGGGGGTGGGAAGCCAGCCGCAGAAATGGTGCCTGATTAGTAAACGTTTTGCTGGAGAGCCTTCCTCTGGGACAGAGGAGGAGCCGCTCTCCTGCTCTGATCCCTTGGGTTGTACGGGGTCTCTGCTTTCCAGGATTGGGATTCAGGCTTTGTCCTGCTTCAGTAGCCTGTTAGGTGGGCTTGGGTGGTCTTGCTAGGGGGCCATCACCTATGGTGGTGTTTCCAAGGGACGTGTGTTTTGAACTGAAGCCACTTAACCAACTTAGTGAAACAACTCTCACAGTAAGTGATAGTACTATTTACCTTTTGTGAGAAAAGCTCTCTTAGGAAGAAGAGTTAATTCCTTTTGTTTAAAACTTATTCCTTGAGGCCAATAAGCACATGAAAAGATGCTCAGCATCACTAGTCATTAGGGAAATGCAAACCAAAACCACAATGAGATACCACTTCATACCCACTAGGATGACGATTATCAAAAAATTGAAAATAACAAGTGTTGGCAAGGATGTGAAGAAATGGGCATGCTTATGCATTGCTGGTGGGAATGTAAATGGTGCAGTCATTGTGGAAAACAGTTTGGCAGTTCCTCAAAAGATTAAACACAGAATTGCCATCTCGTCTGATTCAGCAATCCTACTTTGAGTATATACCCCGAAGAATTGAAAGCAGGGAGTCAAATAGATATTTGCATGCCCGGGTTCACAGCAGCAAATAATGATTTGTAATAGTCAACCCAAGTGTCCATCAATGGATGATGAATGGTTAAACAAAATGTGCTACATACAAACAATGGAATATCGTGCAGCCTTAAGAAGGAAGGAGATTCTGACACATGCTACAACACGGATGAACCTTGAGGATATTATGTTAAGTGAAATAAGCCAGTCACAAAGAAATAAATACCGTATGATTCCACTTATATGAGGTACCTAGAGTTGTCAAATTTGCAAAGATAGAAAGTAGAATAGTAGTTACCAGGGACTAGGGGGTTGGGGGGAATTGAGAGTTAGTGTCATATGGGTACAGAGTTTCAGTTTTGCAAGATGAAAAGAGTTCCATGGATGGATGGTGGTGATAGTTGCACAACAGTGTGAATGTGCTTAATGCCACTGAACTGCACACTGAAAAATGGTTAAAATGGTAAATCTTATATTGTGTTTATTTTTTAAAGGAAAAGCCCCTTATTTCTTGATTGGTTCAACCATGAGTGTATACCATGTGGGACAGTGGAGGAGACAAATTTAAGAAGACCAGCCCCTGCCCGTGGTGGCCACAGTGGAGGAGCCAAGCCAGGGGTGTTGCAGGTGCCCCGGGGACACAGCAGAGGACGTGTGAGGTCAGGGAAGCCTTCACCAAAAAACGTAGATTTGAGCTGAGTCACCAGGGATGGGTTTGTTTTCCATAATGAGAGAGTATCACAGATAATGTTTCCCTTTCAGGGAAGACAAGTCAGGAGTCAGACTCTCGTGCCATCTAGTCACAAATGAAATTTATTACTAATCAGCCATGTGACATGTAATTGCTTTTTCATTTTCTTAGTTTTCCAGAAGAAAGATTTGTTTAGATATTTGGTTCCCTCACTGATTATACTGGAAGTTTTTCATTTGTTTTGACAGCTCAGTTTTTTATTGCACACTGACTCCCCTGTTACATAGGGAGCCCTGAAGGAAAGGGATTGACCTCTGCAAACAAGAACGGGAGCGTCTCAAAAGTAGAAAAAGGCCAGAGCCTTTGCTCTACAGAAGAGGAAACTGAGGCTCCGAGAGGTGTGTTGCCCGAGGGCGCATGTGCTGCCTGTCAAAGCAGGTCTGCCTGTCTGCCACTCCAGCAGATACTCTCTGGGACCGCTTCTTTGTACTATGTTGTCATCCTTTAGTTTAACCAGGAGTCAGGGCTCAGGCCTGGACCTGCTGGATGCCAACACGACTGGGAGGTAGCCGAGCCTGTCTGGCTGCGAGAGGAGTTTTTTCCACCTGGTTCAGAAGAGCAGCTCTTCTTGGTCTGGGCTCTGTGGGAGGAAGCTCTCTGCTGGCAGCTCCTCCGGGTCTGGAAGTTGGACTGGCATTTTCCCTGCATCTTGGAAGCAAGCCCAAGTGACCACTCTTGGCTTCCCCTGGGCAGGAAGTGCTGTCACATGACAGGAGGGTGGTGTGCCCCTTCCCTGGGTTGGTGATGCGCTCTTACAGAGCTGTAGGGATGTCCGCATGGTCAGCCCAGGCTGCTGTAACAAATTACCACAGACTGGGTGGCTTAAACAATGGACATTTGTTTCTCACAGTTCTGGAGGCTAGAAGTCCAAGATCAAGGTGCCGGCAGATCCCATGTCTGGTGAGAGCCCACTTCCTGCTTTGCAGCTGGCCGCCATCTTGTATCCTCACACGATGGAGAGAGACAGAGAGCCAGCGAGTGCATGCCTTGGTCTCTTCTTGTAAGGACACTCATCCCGTCTTGGGGCTCCACCCTGGTGACCTCATCTAAACCCAGTCACCTCCCCAAGGCCCCACCTCCTAATGCTATCCCTTTGGGGGTTAGGGCTTCAGCATGTAAATTTGGGGGGCACACAAACATGCAGTCCTTAATGATGGAGTAATGTGCTGTAGCTAAGGCTTCTCAAGACCGGGACTCTGTTTATGTATAAGTTCTCGGCCAATTTTGAGAGTTGGTTACAGATTAATTTTGAAAAATTAAGTGGAACCCAGTACCTAAAAGTACACATTTTCAAGATAGCACTAAGCACATTTGTCATCTGACACTTTGGCCAAATGCTTGAAATGTGTAGTCTGTCTTTTCTGTGTACCCCATTGCTTTTCTTGAAGTGAATGCTGCTTGAGAGGAACACAATTATTGGGAGATATCACATGACCCCATTTCCTCCATTTTTGGACAAAGAAGTTGCTGCCTTTTTTTTGTGAGGAAGGTCAGCCCTGAGCTAACATCTATGCCAATCCTCCTCTTTTTGCTGAGGAAGACTGGCCCTGGGCTAACATCTGTGCCCATCTTCCTCCACTTTTTATATGGGACATCGCCACAGCATGGCTTGACAAGCCGTGTCGGTGCACGCCCAGGATCCGAACACGGGCCGCCAACAGCGGAGCGTGCGCACTTAACTGCTATGCCACGGGGCCGGCCCTAGAAGCTGCTGCTTTTAAACTCTGCAGTAGCTACATAGAAGGGAATTATACTCCAGGACAGCTTAACTTGTTTTTGAAAGCTCAGTTCCTTGGTGAGCACATAACTATCAGGTGTATGGAATTCGGTTCAAAGGTGCTCTTCTTAACTTCCCCAGGGTCTGTTCTGTAGCCCTGACTCCAGCATCAGTGGGGTGGCGGGGCGGGGAGTTGTGACGAGGACAGACCTGCCCCTGCAGCCCACTCCAGAGGGCTTAGTGGTTCTTCCTCTCTAAGCAAATCCAGAAAGCTGGGGAGGTGATTGTTAATCGTTTATAAGCATTAACTGTTTACAAGTCATACTTACTATTTTAACTCTGACCCTGCTATTATGTTGTTTTGTTTCTGTTCGCAGCTGAGTTTTGAGCTGGGTAGGGTTTAATGGTGAGTCACTCCCATAACGGTAAAATCAGTATTGATCGAGCCTTCCTGTTAATCCTTCGTGCAGTTCAGAGACGGATGAGACCGTCGTAAGACCAGGATCCCTGCATCCGGTTGTTGCCTACCTTTGGGCTTCTTTAGGACTTGGGGAGCCCCTTTATCTGCTGCTCTGAAACCTGCAAGTGGCATTTATCATGCTTCTTGGAACCCCTGCTGCCTGGAAATGGGGCGTGTTTCGGTGAAGGGGATCCAAGCCCACAGTGCGGTTTTCTCCCTGAGCTCCACCCTGACTACCTACTAGCGTTTGGTGGTTCAGTGAACGTGTGTCAGTTACTTGTGAGGAGTTCGTGATGCGTCTCTTGCCGCCCTGGGCTCTGAATGGAAGTCTGATTTACCACTTTTTTCTTGTCTTGGTCAGAAAGTTGCCCTGAGGATCATGTGTGCATGGCTGCTGTGGGTTCTTATGGACAGAGAAAGGTTGAGGGTCAGCTCTCTGGACAGAGTGTGATGGGAGCGGGACACAGCAGGAGCACTGGGACCCTCCTCTTCTTGGCTGTGGGAATTCAGGCCCCCGACTCTCACCTTCCCTCAGTCCTCTCAGCGGCCTTCCTAGGTCATGTAGAAACTGAGGGATGTCTGCCCAGGGCCGTGCAGCCAGCTTGGTGTCCCAGCTCCAAGTCCTGAGTGTGGCCCCTTAGGCTGGCCACCTCGCGAGGAAGCTGCACAGGGCACAGAGGGGTGTTGTAACTTCGGGCAGGGGTAGTGGGTCATGTTCACTTGTTTTGGCTTTCTCTCTGATGCCAGGCCTGCCCAGGGCGCCTGTGAGGGCATGGGCTGAGAACGCCACTTGGATTCAGCTACAGTGAGCAGCAGACTGGGAGGGTTTGGTATTGCTTTTACTGCAGAGCAGAGGAGGCAAACAGGAGATCAGGGGCCCAGGGGATGCTGAGCTGAGCTGGGTAGAGAGAATCTGGTTTTGTAGGAGTGGAAGAGAGAGACAGATTGGAGTGTCTGGATGTTCAGGGACCTGCCGGAGGTAGATAGGTGTGTAAAAAGCAGCCCCTGCCTTCAGAAGAGCTCATAGTGTAGTTGAGAAGATAAGGTATGCACAGCTGCCGGGATACGACCAGACACTTTCATGAATGAGAACAGAATGAGCAGAGTGGGAAGGGGCTGTGGAAATTGAGGAAGAGATGCTAGTGCCCAGAGGGATCCTGGAGGCCTGCTGGAGGAGGTGCTTGGAGGATCAGAAGGATTTTCCTAGGTGGTGGGCTGAGGTCAGGAATTTAACAGTGTGGAAGGGGACTTGACGAATGGCTGGAGAGGAAGGTTTGTTGAGGTAGTAGTGGGGGATAAGTCTGGGGGCAAATTGGCACTGGTTTTGGGGGTCCTCAGAGGGGCTAAGGGATGTGGTGGTTTCTTGAGGGAAAAAGAGTTCATTAAAGACTCTTATTGTACTAAGTTAAAGCAGCACCCTGGAGGCTACTGGTCTGTGAAATAACCCAGAGCCTTTCTGGGGAGGTGGTGATGAATGTCTAGTGGAGGAGACGAAGAGAAGGCTGGTGCCTGGGGTCTTGTGTGGTACCTGCCTCGAGTCTCCGAGGCATCATCACTCTGCACATTCCGGTTGTATTTGCCTGTATTTGATTAAGGCAGGTTCACTTATGGGGACGCCAGAAAAAGGCCTCCCAAATGATCACGTCTGATGGGAGTCAGTAGATATGACTTTACAGGCATACCTCGTTTTATTGCGCGTCACTTTATTGCACTTCACAGATACTGCAGTTTTTACAAGACCCTCCACCAGCAAAAAGATTACAACTCGCTGAAGGCTCAGATGACGGTTAGCATCTTTTAACAATAAAATATTTTTTAATTGAAGTATGTACATTTTTTCAGACATGATGCTAATGCACATTTAATAGACTACAGTATAGCGTAAACATGACTTTCATATGCACTGGGAAAACAAAAAATTCACATGACTTGCTTTATTTCAGTACATTTTCGCTTTATTGTGGTGGTGTGGAACCAAACCCAAAGTATCTCTGAGGTATGCCTGTATTTCCTTTTTTTTTTTTCCTTTGCTTTCCACCCCAGTTCAACATTTTTTTAATGTTGCTAGTAGAGGTGGTATGTTTGATTTCTATAGAAAATAATTGGGAATATTTTACAAGCTCGGTGGCTTTCCAGTGTTCATATTATTAGGACTTTGGAACAAGAATAAGTTTCTGATTGAGTTGTTACTACTTTTGGAAGGAAGATGACGGCGCACTCTTTCCTCTGATCATGTAATAAACTGCTGTGCAGACATTTGTGGGGTGTCTCGCATTGATGCAAATCCAGGCTTTGCAGAGAGTGAGCCTGCCCTGTTCCTAAAGCTCCATTTGAAAGAGGTGAGCTAAAATGAGAGTGTGTCCCCCTCACATCTGCAGGTCTGAAAGGGTTCATGCAGTTTTGTTCCATGGGCCTTAGAGTTTTACTCAGACTTAGCAAAATATATCAGGTAGAGTCTTCCCTGAAAACAAAAGTGGCCATTATTTTTAATCAACTGTAGGGTGTCTTGAGATGTGAAATATTTAGAGTCCCTAGTCTATTGCAGGTTCAACATTGGGAAGGAATGAGGAGACTGAAGCATGGGGGCAGGCTCTGTCTGTGCAGACCGTGAGCTCTCACCCCCTTCTCCTTAGCAGCATAGTAAACAAAACCCCATTTGTAGACACTGAGTTCCCACTGAGCCTTTAATTTTGGGGGCAAGGTATGCCTGGTGATTGGGGCATGAAGCCAGAGGCTGGGGGCTTTACTTACTGGTTAATTTTCCCTGCCCTTTTCTCTCTCTCGAGTCTCAGCTCTTTTAAGATTCAGAAAATAATGCAAAATGCCTAAGATTTCTGAAATTCCTGGCCTTGGAGACTTGACTACATAAAAGAGCCAGGATTTTCAGGCAGGCCATTTCAGCATCAGCCATTTCCCACTTCCTGATTCATAGCTTCCAGGATTTGTAATGCTTGTAGACTTTTTTTCTCTCTCTCTTTAAAAGCAGCCATTGAAAGAAAAAATAAATAGCAAAATCCCCATCCCAGAAGTTCTACTTCCTGTTGTTGTACTATTGAGCTCTGAAAAATAGCTTTGCAAGTTTAGGCTCTTGTTTGGGCTATTTCAAAGGAATTCTTGAGATCTTTTTGTTTGGACAGGCTGTATGAAGGCGATAAGTTAACAGAACTTTAGTTTAATCAGCACAGAAGTGCATAGGCTAAATTTTAGGTTCTTTCTTATCTTTATGGTGTGTATATGAATATAGTCCTAGCAACAGTGAATTAGGGCACACAGACATTTGCAACAATGCCGATTGTTTCTGTCATAATGTTAATGTTTTTTTTTTTTTAAACTTATTTAGGTACAAATTACACTTTGTGAATATGAAAAAAGTGGGAATATATATGATTCCTGCAACAAGGGAGAAAGATCCAAAGTTATCAAGAAAATGATGGAATGTCCGACTTCACATTTTCCCACCAACCCTTTTCATTAAATAAAAGTGTGGATCAGCAAAAGTGTCTCAAGTTCAGATGCTTCCATGCTACGAGTTTTATTCCTCCTATTTGAAAAGTCTGGTCTAATTTGTGGTAAAAGGCATAACAGTTTGAGTAATACAAAAACCTTGTTAGCTTTAAGGAATGATGTCTTGGCCACTCAAAGGGTCCTGATTGAGTTAATTAATTCTTGTCTCAGAATCATTTCATCTGTGGTAAATGGATTTTTTTTCCCCCCAATCCAGGTGCCTAAAATGTTGAAGCAGCATATCTAGTGATAGTTGATTTGGGACTTCTTAAGGATTAACACAAATATTTCGGGGTGGAATTCCTCATGTCCAATTTCCATTGTACAGTGCAATGACTGTTCTTTGGAGGTGCCAGGCTGCATTGTCAGCAGGAGCATGTTAAAATGCTATGGCCTGCCTTCTCTGGAGTTATTGTAGGGTCCATTTGGAGTGTACATGGTTTTACACAATATGTTTAATTGATAGACTGGTGGAACAGCCCGTCTTCTGGGGGCCTCTTTCTAGAGGTCGTAAATAGGAGACATATCTTACTGTTTTGTCTTCCCTCAATTACTCCTCCAGTGGGGGAGTAACAGCTGTCTTAGCTATAGTTTTTTGGAGGCTCTCTCAACAATAAAAATTGGAAAAAAATACTCAAATCCTTGGGTGCAACTTTTTTTTTTTTTTTAATCAGAAAGACTTAGTAGCGTTACAAATCATCTTTGGAAACACCTGTGTTTATAACAAATGAAGTGTTGACCACTGGGTTCTCCCATGTACAGTATGTGCTCTGCAAGTGCAGTTAGACCCTCCTGGCCTCACCCTTGGCTGATGAAGACATCTTTTCCCATTTCTGCTGATGGTATAGAGCTCTTGGGAGTTGGGTGCTCTGAGTTCGAGGATGCCGACTGCTGTTTAAGGCTGCCGTTCATTCTGCGAAATAGTTAATGTGCAAATGCCTGATAAACACCCCCTCTGCTTCGGGCTCTGCTAATTAGTTTTGTATTTTGCGTGTTCGAGGCCAGCATCTTTTTCTCTCTGGAAATCTATCAAGCTTCCTTTTCTCCTCATCCAGCAAACTTTCCAGTGTAGTGCAACTTTTCTAGAGAATACTTGTAAAAACTGTGGAACCGTTTTTTTCTTGTCTAGTGAGGGCCGTCTCGAGGGCTTAGACAAGTTTAATGGGCAGAATGAGTCAGTGGTGGTCTCTGAATGCTTGAAATGTTAATACTGTCTATAGATTTTAGCACTCTATATATTTAAAAGTAATAGTGATAAATTCTCAGCTTTTGGGAAGGGTGGATTTTAGACATAGTTTAAAATTATTACTATAAAATGAATCTGATTCTTGTATTGAAACAGGATTTGTTATCAAATCATAATTGCACATGCCAGAAGGGCAAAACTGTGGTCTGATGGTTTTAACTTAAGATTTTGGAGAAACTAAGCTCCGTGAAAGCAAGAACCGTGTTCACTGTTGGGTCCGTGATACCTGGCACGTGGTGGGTGTTCTGTAAATGTAAATTAAAGAAATGGAGGTCCAGAGAGTTTTAAGATCATAGTCAAGATCACAACCCAAGCAAAGCTTCCTACCTTCTTGCACTTACTGTGCTCCCGGTAGATCCCATTGCCTCCTGTGTATGAGGCCTACAGAGAGGGTTCAGATAGCTCTGAGCACTGATTCAGCAACTGTGTATACATATGACAGTATAACAATTTCACATATTTGACCTGTTTAAAGATAACGTGCCACTATGATGAACAACGAACCTTTAATTAGGGACAAATTTGCTTGACATCTTATACTACAATTACTACATTTATTGCTTTTTTCAAATTATAGTAATGAATGGTTATTAGGGGAAAATTAGAAAATATCCTTAGGAAAAAAGGAAAATAAAAATCATCTTCAGTCAATCAATCTAGAGGTAGCCATTGTTAATATTTTGCTATATTTTCCAGAGGTCTTTTTTTCCCTTAAACTTATGGGTGTACCTATATATTTTTAAAAATAAAATGAGTGTTACACTATATACACTGTTTTGTATCGTCCTTTTCCCCACTTAGAATCACATTGTTAATTTTTTGTCTGTTGTCTTACATTTTTGTCATCTGGAATATGGTCTTTATGAAATGATTCTAAAATTCAATTCTAAAATTAAAATTTGATCATTTTACAATTTTTGCCATTAAAAATGATGTGATAAAATCATTGTGTATTATTGTTGATGTGCTACTCTGATTATTTCTTTGGCTTAGATTCCAAAGGGTGAAAGTGTGGAATACTGGGAATTTTTAAGTCTGCATACTTTTGATCCTAGATAAATATTGCTGAATTGCTTTCCAGAAAACTCCTAGTGTAAGCTTTACCAGTATTGAATGCCAAATTGAGCCTTGCAATTTTAGCATTTAAAAAACTTTATCTCACTGTTTTAATTTCCTTTTTTAAAATTATTGATGGGATCTTCATTTTTCTCTTTTTCCGTTTTTCACTTGAGTTATTTATCAGTGCATTCTTATAGATTTGTGTAGACCTTTCTATTATAAAGATGTTTACCCTGTGCTCTCTGTATTGCACGTATTGCTCCTGGCTTGTTTTTTGTTTGTTTTTTACTGGTTGACATGTACAGTGTTTCATTTTAATACAGAATAGCAATCTCTTCATTATGATTTTTAGTCCTTTTGCTTAGAAAGTTTACACTCATGTCAAAATCAGTTAAATTTAATCATGCCTATTAACTTGTAGTTTATGTTTCATCTTTTCTTTTAATTATTTTAATGCTTCTAGGATTTATTTTATATTTAAATAAAGTGAGATACCTCCCCCTGTTGATTATTCAATTTTCCCAACATGGTGCTGTTTTATCTTTTTCTTCAATGGATTATCCAATGTATTTTATATTATAGGATCTATTTCAAAGCTCTCTTTTCCCACTGATCTGCGTGCTGTTTGTGGTAAAATCATGCTATCTTAACACATTGTGGCTTCATTGTATGGATTAACATCTTCTAGGAAGAATCTCCCCTGAGTTAAAAATTTTTGAAAAAGCATTCTTCCAGGTGAAGTTTTGCATGTATGTGTTTTGTTTTTGTTTTTGCAAGTCTTCTCCACCACTCTCCTAAAAAAGAAAAAAAATCCATTGGATTTTGATTGTGATTATTAATAAATCAATTTGGGAGAAAACAACATTTCCAAATATTTGCACTTCTCATTAAAGGACATTTCATAGCTGTCCAGTTATTCAGCTTTTATTTATCTAGTAAGAAATCGTAGAAGGTCATAGAGGTCTCATGCTTTTCTTGTTGGGTTATTTCTAGATAATTAACACTTTTTTGTTGGTAATGTGGAAGGAATTTTTATTCCTCATTTTATCTTTTAACTGATTATTGCTTGTGTGTGAGGAAGGCTATGGTGTTTTGTATATTTATCTTGTATCTACCTAATTCATTGATTCATTGATTGCTCTTGTTATAGTTTTTCAGTTGATTCTCCTGATTTTTCTATGCAGAGAATCATTGGTTATGGATATGGATAATTTTGGACATGGATAATTTTTTCTCCATTTTCCCAGTGCTTATACCTCTTAGCTCTATTTCATGTATGTGTCAGTTAGGAATATAAATGGCTACAAATAACAAGAAACCTGCCTAAAAAAGGTTTAAGCAGGCAGGGGCTGATTTTTTTCAAGTTCGAAAAGTCCAGAGGGAAGCAGTCTGTGACCACTGCAACGTGTTCAAAGAGGGCATGGAGGACCGGAGTCCTGGCTTCTGTTTCTCCATCCGTTCATGTGGCCTCTGTCCTCATGGTCACAAGATGGCCCATGTGCCTCCAGGCATCACATCTGTGTTTCATGTAGGAAGAAGGAGGAAGGGATAAAGGCAAAGGGCAAAAGGGCAGACTGACATGCCAGCAAGCTCTGCTCAGCCAACTGCCTTTCTCTTGCATGGCTAGAGCTGAGTCACATGGCCACCTCTGGGTAGAAGGTGGGAGGTGGCTGGTGGGCCTGCCATGGGAGTTGGGTCAGCCAAGCAGCATTGGCTGCACATCCAGAATAGTATTAAATGCTGATTATGGGCATATTTGTCTTTTTTGGCTTATATTAATGGTAATGCCTCTGATATTCCTCAATATGTAGGATATCTTGGTTTTCATCATGTTGAAGAATTATCTGTCTAGTTTTCATGGATGACTTATTAGGGTGCATACTGAATGTCCGCAGATGTCGTTTTGTACCTGTTAGTGTAGTGGGGCACTAGGTTGATTACCTGGTAGTAATCCTTCCTCAGATTCCTGGGATAGTCTATTTTTGGTTGTGTTGGGGGACTGTTTAAATTCCTGGTTAAATTTGGTTTGCTAATATTACATGTAGAATTTTTCATCTCTAATTTTAAGTGAGATAATTTTATGGTTCTCTTTATATACTATCTTTTCCAGATTTTGCTATCAGGTTTATGCTAGCTTTGTAAAATGAATTATTGACTTTCCTTTTTACCTTTTTCTCTGTAACAGTTTCTATAGTGTGGCCATAAACTGTCCTTTGAAGGTTTGAAAGAACTCACTTGTTAAGCAGTTAGAGGCTGACACTTTTTTTGTGTGTGTGTGAGGAAGATCAGCCCTGTGTTAACATCTGCCAATCCTCGTTTTTTTTTTTTTTGCTGAGGAAGACTGGCCCTGGGCTAACATCCGTGCCCATCTTCTTCCACTTTATATGGGATGCCGCCACAGCATGGCTTGCCAAGTGGTGCGTTGGTGCGTGCCTGGGATCTGAACTGGCGAACCCTGGGCTGCCGCAGTGGAGCACGCACACTTAACCGCTTGTGCCACTGGGCCAGCCCCAAGGCTGGCACTTTTAAAAATGGATAGTTCTGTGACAACTTTAAAAAATTCTTCCATGGGTATTGGTCTATTCCAGACTTCTGTTTTTTAGAGTTGATTTTGGTAAGTTAAATGTTCTGGCAAATCAGTTTTATTACATTTAAAAATTATAGCTCTGTTGTGTGTAGTATTTTCTTTATGGTGTTATTTCTTTGATGTCTTTCTCATTTCTATTTCTAGTTGCTTTTGCCTTTTATTCCTGATTAGACCTACCAGAACTTTATTTTGTGCCTCCCTCCCTTCTTCCCTCAAAGAACAAAAACTGATAACCTCCTTCTTGAAGCTTCCCTAGCTCTTTGCTTGTGTTAGGATTCTGTCTGTTTGCAAGTCTGGTTTGCTGATAGATTGGGAACTCATTGAGGGTAAGTGCTGTGTCCCCTTTCTGTCTGCACCGTACTTGACACGGCACACACTTGGCTGTTTAATTCTTGCTTCCTTGCACGTGTCTTGCATCCACCATCAGCTGTTGCTATAGTTATAGGGAGGTTTTTGTTGATTGCAGTCTGTGTAATGGGTGTTGCATTGACCTTGGGGGCCTTATGGAGAGGAAGATGCTTGCATATTTGGGGTCATCTCAAGGGGTAGCCCCTGGATAAACCTCCAGGTTAGGTAGTGTTGTAGTTTGCTGGATATTTGAGGGGCCCCAGAAGGTGGCTTGGACGGCCTCAGATGGTTCCTGGCTGCAGAGGTGGAAGCAGAGATGGGATGCCATCACCCTGGGTAATGTCATGTGTGAGGGATGGCTCAGATCCTCTGAGGGGCTTTTCTCCAACCTCAGGGCTATTCTTGGAGATGCTGTGAGATTCCCTTCACCTCAGTGGAGAGTCTTGCTCCCTGTATTGGTAAAAATCAGTCTGGCTCAATAAATGGGTTTAATTTGAAAATCCTGTTCATGTCTCTGCTTTAGCCCTATATCACGACAAGACTTGACAGTAAGGTCTTTCTCTGATGTCATCTGAAATGTTCTTTGGTATAAGTGACCACGAGGAGATTGTCATTATTCAGCATGTGTGGGGTGGGGCAGGAGAAATGCCGTGATTTCTGTTGTGTCATAGGAAATCAATTTGGACTTTTGGTGGAGTCCTTGTACTCGTTCTTTTGAGCTCTGAGGGACCTGGGTGGATGTGTGGAGCAGGCCTGCATCCTGGAAACCTGCAAGGGCCTGCCACTGTCATTTGGTCATAGAAAACATTCAGTGGTGATCTTGTTTGACGTGATTTTGAGTGACTGCCATCTCCCAAATAATACCAGAACTCTTTTATCTACCAAAGTGATCTGAGTTGTCTTCCAGGAGGGGCTGGGAACATTCCAGGAGCAAGACGACCACCTCCCTTAGCTTTGCTTAGAATATTCCTGTTGGGTGAGCTAGTGTTCCATTTAGGGCCCGAGGAGTCCGACCTTCTCATAGAAGAAGCATCTCGGTGCTCTTGGATTATTTTTTCATGAGGAAGAATGTCAAATGTAATTGTAAGAGGAGTCATTTTCTTCAAATAGGTGATTCAAAAACATTGGAGATTTAATTGAAGAACTTGTCTACATTTTTACATTTTCCTTAGGGACACAGAAACTAGTATTTTTCTCTAGGTGGCTTTTGAAATTTATATTTAATGTCTTATTTGGGTCTCAAATGCAATAAGTGGATATACTTTCGTGCTCTGCATTTTACTCACAGTAGGCTCTTGGACAGCACTTCTCACCTCAGAGTTGGTGAACCTCTAGCTGCTAGTGTATCTAGTATGCACTGCTGGCTGTACTGACTGCATAGTGCTAGGGTGATAGGTTTATATCTCTCTCCTCTCTGTTACTATAGGGGTTCTTTAAGAGCAGGGAACATGTTCTTTGTTTCCCAAGGGTCTCATAGAGTGCATGGCACATAGTAGATGATCATTAAAACAGGTGGAATTGGGTTACCATTACAAGAGTTTTAGAGGAGATCTGATGAGTTTGGGTGTGTGACCTAGAAAGGAGATAAAGTGCCTTTTCAAGGATACACCTCAGCAATTCCTCAAGTGATCTGGCTGTTTATTTTAGGATTCAAAAAGTAAAGAGTTCTGTTTAGCAGACCAAGTCCTTCACAGTCTGATGTTATCCAGTTTTGTTGAACCTTCTCTATCATCCTCGCTTTGGTGGCTGTTCCCACTCAGAAGGCTGGGAGGTTGCTGGCAATTCCCCTGGGTTCTGCAAAGGGACGTGTGCTCGTGTGGGCACTGCCGGGCTGGGTTACAACTTGTTTACTGCCCTTGGTTTTTAAGAGATGAGGTAATCTTAGCTTAGTTTAATACACAACAGTCGTGTTTGTTGAGGAACTCATTGTCTATTGAAGTTTTTAAGATGTTAGGGATGTTACAAATTGCAGTCAAGTGGGTATCCTCTTATATAAGTGCATCTGACAAGCCAGTTTCACAAGCACATCTCATCAGTCACAGTTGGATGGCAAGGTTTATTGTTTAAAGTTTTTTTGTTTTTTGTTTTTGTTTTTTAAAGTAGGGAAAGGAAGCCTCTATATAGAAACCAAATGGTTTCAGAGGCCAAGAAATGGCACGAAGGCATGGGTATTTAGAAATCTGGGCATAATTCCTCATTCTTCTTACTGTGTTACTTCTGATCTCTGGGGCACTGAGACAGCTGTTAATTGAACTACTTGTTCAAAATATTGAGATGTAATGAAATGCGAGTGCGGTGACCACCTGGCGTTTGTGGATCCCTGGGATAGTCCTGGAGGCTGGTGAGGCTGCTCTCAGCAGCATCTTTACCAACTTGGCTTCCAAGCTGAACCACATGCTTTGTTCATTCTCAGAAGGCGCTGCCCATCCTTTAGCCAGTTGTTAAATCACTTTGGATGTGTTGACAACCTCAAAAAGTCACAGCTTAAAAAAAAAGTTCAAATTTGAAAAAAGGCGTAGCAATGATCTCCTAGTGAGGCAACTTCTGCCTAAAAAATAAAAGCTTCGAAGACATAAATTCTGTGTTATAAACAACTTATAATTTTGATTACTCTCAGTTGTAGCTCCAGCAGCCCCTATGATAGATCTTAAATATGTTTATCACAGCTGGAAAAATGTTTTATTGTCATCCTTGTTTATCATAATATGCCACCTACTTTGGTGGTGTCTTACTGTAGCTTTGCTTTCTTGTTTTATGTTTTTTAATGGGAGGGGGAGTTGCAGATGAATGTAAATGATACCTAGAAATTTAAATGGGAAAAAAAAGCGATTCAGCCAGTGCTGTTTCCAGGTTATAGCTAGACGTCAGCTGGCAGCCTCCAAGCTGTGGTTTATTGAATAATACTTATTACTTAGCACAGCCCTCAGTGAAGATGTTTTTATGGCCTTTTCTGAATGTTTTACAAACATAACTAAAGCCTATCCAGATGAGGGTAGGGAGCTTGCTTTCTTTTTCAAAGGGAGCAAAATTCGGCCGTTGGGAAGCTGCAGTTTAGAGAGTAGAAAGAGAATTGTGGCCAGGGGGAGACCCTCCATGTGCTGGGAGAGCTCGTGTGGGGTTTGGCCTCGGTAAATCTGGACTTGCATTCCACCCAGTGTTAATATTTAGTGACAGAATGGGGGCAAATCATGTATTCCCCCTGAGCTTCAGGGTGTTTAGGAAACCTTGTGAGGAGTTGGGCTCCATACTGTAGCTCCCCGTATACATTTCTTCTTCCTCTTCTCATCCTCCAAACTTGAGATTGTCCCTGCGTGGATTTTTCAAAGCTTTGATTTTGCCCTGCCACTCTGCACATAATTGGGCACCATTTGTTAACATAATTTGAAAATTGCAAATTCATTGTAATAATATCTTAGGCCAAATATAATGAG
Organism: Diceros bicornis minor; assembly: GCF_020826845.1. Classification (NCBI taxonomy): domain Eukaryota; kingdom Metazoa; phylum Chordata; class Mammalia; order Perissodactyla; family Rhinocerotidae; genus Diceros; species Diceros bicornis. The sequence goes on from NC_080744.1 coordinate 82,458,409, forward strand.
GAAAGTCAGTTTTACGGGCCCAAATCATATTATGAAGCTAAATGGAAACGAGTTTTAGATTATTTTAATTTATCTGTTTCTTCACCGTTCCATCCGATGTCTACTGGATGATGGGATTTCACCAGATTGAAAATCTGAAGGTTGGTTCCTAGCATTTCAGAATTCCATTTAACATTTCAGTTGGAACTATTGGCTTTTGAGAAGAATGATGCTGTGTCTGAATTCATGGTTAACATCCCCATGATTTCTGGGAAGTGAGCGGTGGGCATGTGAGCCCAGCAGTGCTGTGTTGTGTTCATTAGACCTCCAGGAATTGCCCCCTTGGGTTCTCGTTGGGGCTGCAACTTACAAGAGCGCACACCCCAACTTTCTGCTCGAGTTGGTTAGCACAAGGGGTTAAGATGGATCTGGGGTACGGCTCCGCTGCGTTCCTGCTGTGCTCCACTCCCCACTATGCTGCCAGGCGTCTCTTCCTCTGACCTGCTCTTTGGCATTTTCCCAGGGCCCAGCCACAGCCTCTTGCCTGGGCCTCTGGGAGCGGCCCCTACTGGCTCAGACTATGTCTATATTTGCTATTGTTTGCCCAGGGTCTCTCTGAGACGCCTCTTGACAGCAAAGCCCCCAAGTGGTGCCCCCAAATGACCGTTGAAGATGGGAGAAGAGTGTGCAAAAGACCAGCATGTTCCTGGTATGCAGATCTGGTTTAGGGCTGGCAGCAAGTCCCTTCTCCCACACCCCATGCAGCCTGATCACCAAGTCTTAGGGCTGCAGCCTTTTTGGATGGTGGGGCAGCTATCAGTGTCTAAAACCACTTTGAACTTTACTTAGAGCAGTGTCAGACAGAAGCAACTGAGGACACTTTTTCCCCCCTAATTTTAATTGTATACATAACATAAAATTTACTATCTTAACCATTTTTAAGTGTACAGTTCAGTGACATTAAATACATTCACATTGTTATGCAGCCATTACCACCATCCATCTCTAGAACTCTTTTCATCTTGCAGAACTAAAACTCTGTACCCATTTAACACTAACTCCCCATTTTTGCCTCCCTGCAGCCCTTGGTAACCACCATTCTCCATTCTGTCTCTATGAATTTGATGACTCTAGGAGCCTCATGTAAGTGGGATCAAATACTGTTTGTCCTTTCATTTCTAGCTTTTTCACTTAGCATAATGTTTTAAAGGTTCATATTTTAGCATATATCAGAATTTCCTTCCTTTTTAAGGCTGCATAATATTCCCTTGTATGTATAGATCACATGTTGTTTAACCATTCATCCATCAGTGGACACTGGGTTGCTTCTACCTTTTGGCTATCGTGAATAATGCTGATATGGACATGGGTGTGCAAATATCTGTTTGAGTCTCTGCTTTCAGTGCTTATGGATATATACCCAGAAGTGGAATTGCTACATCATATGATAATTCTGTGTTTAATTTTTGAGGAACCACAAAACTGTTTTCCACAGCGGGTACACCGTTTTACATTCCCACCAGCACTGCACAAAGGTTCCAATTTCTCCACATCCTTGTTAACATTTGTTGTTTTGTTTTGTTGGTTGGTTGGTGGTAGCCATCCTGATGGGTATGAGGGTGGTATCTTATTGTCGTTTTGACTGAGGACACTTTAGAGTTTTAGCAAATTTCAGTGAAGTATTTGGACTTCTTATGGTCATGCACTGACTTAATACCTGAAGGTTTTGGGAGGAGGAGAGGAGAGAGAGCGTGTGAACAACAAGTAGCAGCTGATTTTGTACTCGTCATTCATTTGCCAGGTGTTTACCGAGTACCTGCTGTTCCTCAGGCCTGTGCTGGGTGGGTCTTGTGAAAGATAGAAAATGAACACAGTGCGTCCCTGCTGCCCAGAGGCTCGCAGTCCAGTAGGCAAGCGCGTGCCTAAACTGCAAGGGAGATGAGTGCAGCCAGGGTCCTGTGGCAGAGCAGAGAGTGAGGGTCAAGTCGGCACCAAGGTGAGTTTTGAAGGCTTGGCGGCATAGAGAAGATGGGTGTTTGGATAGAAGGAGCTCCTGGGAGGCGTGTGTACCTGGTGTCTAGAGTTTGGGAATCTAAGGTGGCCCCATGTGTTGTCCTTGGAGAGGGAGTACCAGGAGCTGACACGGGAGGCATTGGCACGGGTCAGGTCACAAAGGGTCTCACAGGCTGTTCTAAGGAGGTTGGATTTTATCTGGGAGGCACAGGGAGCCTTTGAAGGACTTGAAGTGGAAGAATGGGCACCATCAGATTTGCATTTTAGAAAGGCTGCCTTGGTAGCAGGGCAGGGGGTGTATTATAGAGGGTTAGACCTGGGGCCTAGTCCCCAGCTAGGTGCTGTGTGGTAACCAGGGAAGAGGTAGTGGCAGCAGCAGCCAGGACTTGGCACAGATGCCACAGCACCCCAAAGTTGTCATTGTATAATGGTTAAATTCGGACAAAGAAAGAAAGTTCTTAAAACTTACCAGCTGTAGAGCTCTCTGTCTCAATTTGCCTTCAGGTTTTAGCTTCGCCATCTCTGGCCACTGATGGAAGGTGGAAGTCACCTATCTCTCAGCTGAAAGTGAAACTCCTCATGCTCGCTGGCTCCTGTGTGGTGGTGTGGCTTGAGCGTCTGTGGAAACAGACTACACAATGCCACTCAGCTGGAGGTTTTTGCTTGTGGACCTGCAGCGGGTGCCATGTGTTCCATGGTTTGCAGTGTGAGATGGGGGCTGTTGGACAGGGTGTTGGGTCCTGCTGGTAGAGAGCCTCTGTGTGCTTGCTTGGTATTTAAAGGAGGACAGGGTGGCTACCTCCCGGGCTTCCCAGAGTGTTCTCTGGCAGTCTAAACATGGATTCTTGTTTCATGAGTAGACTGCAGGATTCTGAATTGTGGACTCCAGCCCTGGCCCGAGTTCATAGTGACCAGTAGCACAGTGCTCTCACTCCTGCTCACTGCACAGACTGTTACCTGGATGTGTTACATCAGTTCTGATTCATGTACGTACCATTATGCAGCTGTGGCACGTGTGGGAATGACATTATAACCCTTTTTTAGGGGGTCGAGGCTAACCTCTGCTGGATGTGCTGCATGTTTTCTAGAAACATCTCAGCAGCATGAGACCAGGGCTTCATTTCCACCCTGCCACCAGCTAGTGGGGGAATTTTGAGAAAGTCATCTAATCTCTCTAGACCTCAGTTTATCCATCTGTAAAATGGTATTATAGATGCTTAATGCTCAAGAGTACGTGATTAGTGATCTGTGACTTAGGAGGCCTGTAGATGGGGTTCAGAAGACCCCTTGAAATTCTATGCAAACTCTTTGTAAGTGTCGTTAATTGGAGAAAGAGCCCAGCTTTTATCAGACTTTCTGAGAGACCCAGGACCTAAAAAAGAAACCATGGTTGATCTCGGAGGCTCCATTTTAACCCACCGTGCTTCCATTCATCAGCATCTCCACAGCCTGATGGTTCGTGCCTCCTTCCCTCCTCTGTGTGGTGGGAGGCGACTTTGGCTTGCCCAGATGTTAATATCAAGTAAGGGGAAGCTCAACCAGTGTTAGCAAAATTAAATCACTCTGAAAAAAATCAATGTTAGTGAAATTAAGTCACTTGATCTTAAAAGCAATATGAAATAACAGTTTTTCATATTCATTGAGCTGTTTCCTCCCTCTAGATATCTTACAGTACTTTGTGTGGTTTTGATGTCCTTTTCAAGGAGAAGCAGCTTTGCAGGAGGTTTTTAGACACCCCAGTTGGGGATCCAGGGGTTTGTCATAGGTTGATTAATCAGAATGTATTAATCCAAAGTATTAGACTCTATTTACTTCAGGAGGAGAACTTACGTAGTTTAAAAATGATTCAGAAGGCACGTTAGGATCTTGCCATACTTTCCTGCCATTATGGGTATCATTTACCACGTTCCTGTAGCTCTGCCAGGATGCTGCACTGGAGAGCAGCGTTGATACCCAACAGACCCTGTTGCACAGAGAGGTTCCGTTACCAGCGGTCCAGCTAACGGTCCAGCTAACATGTGAGTGAGGGCTGGGGGCCGCTTTGGAAGGCGCTCCTTGCTCCCATCCCCCACGACCACTAGGCTGTGGGCAGAGGAGGAGGGTATGGCCCTAGAAGTAGAATCACAAAATGTTTGCTCCTTTGGGTGTGGTTTGGGGCCAAGGAAATGAAGCAAGTCAGGAATGAACTGTGAAGATTTATTGTCATTTTGATGATGATTATTATGAAAAAGACGTGCTTCTGGTGAAACACTTGAATGGAAGGTGAAGAGCAAAAATGCCAGGCCCCCTACTCTTCTCTCCTCAGACTCTTCCTCCTTCCATCCTCCTTCCAAAGGTAAGCTTGGCACATGCTCACTATGCATCCCAAACATGTTGTGTCCTGGGTATTTTTTACACATAAAAGGGCAATTTGTGGTTTAGTTTGTTTTGTTTTGCTGAGGAAGATTTGTCCTGAGCTAACATCTGTTGCCAATCTCCCTGTTTTTTGCTGAGGAAGATTCGCCCTGAGCTAACATCTGTTGCCAGTCTTCCTCTATTTTGTATGTGAGGCGCTGCCACAGCATGGCCACTGGCAGACAAGTGGTCTGTACCCGGGAGCCAAACCCGGGTCACTGAAGCAGAGTGTGCTGAACTTAACCACTAGGCCACCAGGGCTGGCCCAGTTTGTGGTTTTTCAAGGTAATGTATCTTGGATCTCTTCCTATAGCAGAGTAATGTACTTTGTCAATGGTTTTGAGTGTACAAGTAAGACATGAATGTATGCTCCTTGTGAAAATTAAAATGATACAGAATCGAGGAGTGGAGGTGATAGCATTAACCACTCCCCCGCTCCTAGAGGTAACCCCTACAAATAGCTGTGTGTTCCCTTCCAGGCGTTTCTGCCCTGTGTATATACACCTGTACGAACTGGGTTGGGGGTCAGTGGGTGAGGAGGGCAAGCAGCCACAGAACAATATGGATAGTTTTTTAAAAAAACATAAATAGGATTCCTGTTGTCCTGAGTGTGTCTTTTTTTAAAATAACCTTTTTCTGTTAAAATAATTTTAGATTTTCAGAAAAGTTGCCACTACAGTTCCTATATACCCCTTAACAGCTTCCCCTGTTAACATCCTGCATCACTGTGGTACATTTGTTACAGCTAAGGAACCAGCATTTCTACATCACTGTTAATTAACTATACGCAACACTATTCGGATTTCACCAGTTTTTGCCCAATGTTATTTTTCTGTCCCAGGATCCCGAGTTACATTTAGTCTTCGTGTCTCCACCTCCTCTGGTCTGTGACGGTTTCTCAGCTTTCCTTGTCCTTGGTGACTGTGACAATTTTGAGGAGCACTGGTCAGGTTTTATGCAGAGTGTCCCTTAATTTGGGTTTCTCTGATGCTTTGCCTACGGTGAGACTGGGATCGTGGGTTTTGGGTGGGAAGCCCCCAGAGGTGAAGTGCCTTCTCTCACAGCCTGTCCAGGGGGAATGTACTGTTGACACGACTTATCCCTGTGATGTTAACCTTGACCATGTGGCTGACGTGGCGTGCATTGGGCTTCTTTACTGTGAAGGGCTTAAAAAATCAGCTGCATATTGATATCTCTGTTCTTTTTAATTGCTCTGTATTGATCACTGTAAGGAGACCTTGCAGCTTTTTGATAAGATGGATGTTTAGGTTGTTTCCTGGTTTTTGATTTTATTCTAGGGACTGTTTCACATTTATCTGTTTGCCCCACCTGTGTGAGGGATGGATGGGTCTCTAGAAGAGGAGTCACTGGGTCAAAGATTATGGGCATTTGAATTTTTGGATCCATGTGGCCTTCCAAAATGGCTGTAAATGTGCCATTTACACATTGCTTGTGTCCTCACTCAAGCTTAGTGTTATTAGATTTGTAATTTTTTGCTAATCCAGTAAATTAAAAATGTTTTAGTTTGCATTCCTCTAATCGTGACAAGTGTGCTGACGATGCCCTAGAACCCTAATGTCGATGAGAACTGGACTCTCCAGTGACATGTGATAACCATCCATTTAATACCAGGCTCTTAGAGAAATATAAACAGAATAGGAGTCTGTTCTCAAGGAATCAGAGCCTTTAGCTAAAAACTCCCTTTCCCACAGCACCTACCTGAGATGTTTTCCTTGGTCAAAGTCCCCAACATTTAAAAGTGGAAATCACTCAATCCGTGTTACCCCGAGTGTGTTGTTTTCCATCTAATCCGTCAGTGAGAGCAGCCGCCTGATGGTATGGGGATTTTAATGGGGACAGGGAGAAGCACACCTTGCCGCAAGGACTAGGGGACCCAGGGTGAGGCAGGCCTGGGTGGGGTGCAGGAGTGTTGAGCAGTGTGAGAACCCCGTTCCCTAGTCTATAGGGTCATTACATCTTGCCAAGGCTTTGTCCCTTTGTCCCCTGTCTGCTTTGCCCGGGGCATTGACCTAGAGAGCGTGAAGGGGCTGGAGCGCATGCGCAGTGTGTTCCGTAACCCTGCGCCCCGGTGGAAGAGCGGGCCCCCCGCCGCCGCCAGCCCTCCTGCCTGACCCCATGGGACCACTCTTTCCTTGCTGCCCCCTGACTTCTTGCCCGCAGCTACAGTTGTGCTGGGACCGGGAGACCCGTTAAGCCTCAGAGGCTGGGTCCAGGGTGAGCAGAAGGCAGCAGGCATAGAGGTGATGTTGGCCGTGGCCAGGTGAGTGTTGACGGTGCCTGTGATGGGTGCCACCTGCGTGTGTGGGGGGGGGGACGGGACAGGATTTACCACCCCACTGTGAGGACTTGAGGCTTTTTAGACTGTTTTCTCCTTTGCAGAGCAACTTCATTTTAATCCCCTACTTTGAGCTTGGTTCCACAGCGGAGCCCTGGGAAGGCTGGTCCACACAGCACCTGAGCGTGGCTGCTGTCCAGCAGGCCCGGCCTCCAGCTGCGGAAGGTGGAGAACACTGCGACCTCGGCCCGCGCTCCCCTGGGGCCCGCTGCCTCCGCAGTGCGTGCGCTGACAACAGAGGCCTGCCTTGTCGGAGTGCCACGGAGCTGGGCTGCTCCACCTCCCAGGGGTTTGTTTCTTCCCTGATGGAATGGTCATCTGTTTTCTGTGTTTCCCTGCTGTCTAGGGTAGAATTCTTAAAGGCTGCACCAATGTTATCCTAAAGAGGGGAAATGGGAGAAGCTTTTGATTATCTCAAAGTGCCTAGGGTGGGGCTGCCCAGCAGCACCTGTCTCATTTCTGGTTACCATTTGGAAATGTGTCTGTTTTCTAGTACCAAGGAGCATTTGAATTTATCCTGCTGCACTTAATTGCCACGCTTTTATGTATCCAGGGTTTTTTTTAGCATAATTCTTCTTGTCTACACAGTGTACTGTGCTGCTGACTTTGAAGCAAATTAACACAGTATGTGCTGGGATGTAAGGGTGCAGGGAAACTGAACTGGAGGGTTATCAGAGGGGTGACTCCACTGCACCATTGGTTCACGGGCACCGCTTCCGTGCCCGGCTGTTTAATTCTCTATGACAGTCCATCAAGTGGGTGTGCCTATCACCCCTTCACTGATGAGAATGAGCCTTGGGCAGGCTCCAGGACCCTGGTTGTACCGCCATCTGGCTTTGTGAATATCTGCCACCTTCCTGGAGGGAGTAGTGGTGGCAGCCTGGCTTTCCCCCCTTGCCTTGGGACCTCAGCCTGCAGTACTCCCCCAGCCCCAGCATCCCTGAGCCTACTCAGTTGGAGGGCCTGGGTGAGAGGGGATGCAGATGCTGGAGGCTGCATTTGGCTCCTCACATCTCACTAAGTGGTTTGCTTTAAAGGCAAGAGTTGCTCATGTTTGTCAAAGTTCTCCATATACTTGAGGATGGTATTGTGCTTAACCTGAGCTTGTAAAGAAAAAAAATGTGAGCCTCTCAGCTCTGTGAAAGAACATATAGATTTTTTGGTTGGGTGGTAACTCTCTTAACATTAATGCATCTTGGTGTGATCTGAATTTCAGCATCAAATAAAAAATATGTGTGCTAAGGTTGAGGGGGCCAACTTCTCTGTGACTTGCAGAGCAAAGTTTGGCCCGTTTCTAAACTGTTATAAAGAGCTATATGTGGAAGGAAAACTATTTGAGAGTTGAGATAAAAGTGGGTATGTGATTTCATAGAAACACAGGGAGAGTGATGAGCGGTGGTTGCCTGATGAGGTTGAAATCCTGCGTTCCAAATTTATGAGCTCCACCTCTGTCCTCCAAGGAAAACACTGAATGTCCGGAAAGAGATCTTTACATTGTGAGAAAGAGATCTCACAATGTAATTGTGTGAGATTGTGTTTTCTGTCTTTATTTTTTTCCCCATGGTTTGCGAACAAAAATGAGAATTTGACGTTCTGCAGTGGAATTAACTTGTGGCAACAGTATGTGCTTTTCAATGGAATATAAGGTCTGAAACAGTAGCAATACCCCCACCCCAAGTCAGTGTCTCATCCCTTTACATGTGGGTAGAGACATCACTAAGGCTCTTTCCAGGCTTCCTTTGTTTTCTTTCTGTGAGGGGTCAGGGCATCGGGGTTGGCAGAGGTGTCTCCCCTCGGAGCCTCTAAAAAGGTACCCATGGTAGTCAGCTGGCTCTCGGGCTGCATGGTGTGTGGGTGAGCCCCTCTTCCAGTCCTATGCACCTGGCTGTAGCATCTTTGCCAGCCTTGCAGTATCTCTCAAGACGAGTTTTCTCTTCTCCAGAATCGTGTGAGGCAATCAAGATTTAAGCCCCAGCTCTGCTCCTAATAACCTGTGATCCCTGGTGGGTCATTTGGTCATTGTTGAGCTTCAGATTCCTCAACTGTAAACAGGGCAAATAACACCTCCAAAGGGTTATCAGCAGTAAATGAAATCAGGCTCATAAAATCTCTGTAATGTGCAGCTCCACAGAAATCTTTGTTATCTGTCTAGGCAGCCCAGTCTGATTTCGAATAAATCCTGCTGTGTGTTCTCATAGGGAACCCAAATCCTTCACTGTGTGGTGGTCTGAGTCCTGTGTTCCCCACCCCCAACAGGGTCACAGAGGTCCCTGTGGACCCTTGCATGCTTGATTTCTGCAGCCATTTCCCATGAGATGGATTTCAGGTCCCCACTCCTTCCTGGCTGTCACTTGGATGTTCTCCCATTTACTCTCTTCTCTTTTAAAGTGTGGAGACAGAAACCTAGTTTTGGGAGCCTCTCCTGTGGCCGTTTACTAAGTCTTTCTTAGTGCTTAGGACTTAGTCTAAGACAGCCTGACTTTTTTTTTTTGTTTTTGGCAGCCACAACGCCCCATCATCACATACAGAAATTATATCCAATTAAATCTCCTAAGTCTTTTTCACACCTCCTACATTTGTGCATTTCTTTTTTTGCACCCAAGTGTCCAAATAACATTATTTCCTCTCTATTGCAATTCCAATCTGTTGATCTTTTTAGCTCTTGACTTTGCCATCCAGTGTATTTGCCATGTCTCCTGGAAACTTGTCATCTTTGAATTAGATAAACATTTTATCTGTGCCATCGTTCAAGTAATTGATAAAAATGTTGAAACATACAGGACTCAGAGCCCGGGGGCCTTTCACTAGAGACCTTCCTTGGGACCTTCATTAATGAGCACATTGGAGGGTGAACTGCACATTTACCAAGCTATTTAAATGTAGTTCACATTGCTTCACCTCGTCAACAAGATATGATGAGATTTTAACAAGGGACTGTAGACAAAGTCTAGTGTCTCCACAATCTACCAATTTGAAAAATCCTTATGCCAAGAAGAAAAACATCCAGAAATCTCAAGTCATTGTGGTTTATGATGGTTTATGGTTTATGACCCATGGCTTCACTTTGCAGCAGCATTTCTTTTTCTATTTCTGCCTTTGGATGATAATGCTGCTCGAGTGCAATGAGGAAGTATTACTGCTGGGTGGCTGCATGTTGGGCTGTTATCTGGAGCAGAGCAGGATCGAGCTGCTTGGGAGAAAGGTGTTTAGATGATCCTTTTGGGGAGTGAAGGCCTGGGAGGGCATTGATTTTGGACATCCTCTCCTGGCAGGATGCCGGGAGTGGCTTCCATGGGGCTGCCGTCTCGAGTCCCATGGCGTGGATGGAGAAATATCAAATGCACAAGGTACCTGGACTTGGCAAAAAAAAAAATCACAGCATGCCCAGTGAAGGAGTCAGGGGTACGATTGGTCTCCAGATGCTCAGATAAGCACTAAGTGGAAAAAATACCCCTCCTTTGGGGGAGAGGTGAATGTGGAGGTGTTAGAGCAGAATGATAAATGCAGAGGTGGTAGAAGATAGAAAGGCCTTTACAAGAGTGGGAGTGATGACATAAGGGAAGGCAGGCACTTGGAGGAATAGGCTGGAGTGTTCCCACCCTTTTCTTGCTTTCTTCCACCATGTTTTACAAGGCGGGAGCTGGGTGGAGGTACAGTTGTGTCTGGCTGTAAGAAACAATCCATAAACACCCAAAGTTAGAAAATCGATGAAATGGGTGAGAATTCTGCCCTTGAATCGTGTCAGATGGTGAGTTTCAGCCACAGTCTAGTTCGCAGAGGTGGTGGGTTGCGTGTGGGATTTTAGCTTCTGCCCACTCCAGATAGAGAAGTGTGCAGACCTCCACTTGTCCAGCCACTTACACCTGCCTCGTGTGCTCAGAGCCTATTTCCCTGGGAGTCTGTGCAGGACCCTTGCTGAGGGCCCCCTGCTTGTGCCCCGAGGTCTCTGGCTGTGCTGGGTGCAGGCCCACAGCTGTGCCTGGCCCGATGGCATTTCTAAATCTGTGGCAGAGCTGTGCCTGAACCTCCTTCCCTCCTGCTGGGCTCTCCTTGGTGCTCAGTGGAGGACAGGCTGCCTGGCCTGTCCCTAGCTGTCCATTTACACTTACGTGACCCACATGAGGGGCAGGATAAAATGCAGCTCAAGTTTTTCCCTATACTTTTCAGAAAAAAATTGTGGTAAAATATGCATGACATAAAATTTACCATCTTAACAATGTTTAAGTTTACAGTCACGTTAAGTACATTCACACTGTTGTATAACCCATCTCTAGAATTCTTTTCATCTTGAAAAGCGTAAACTCTATACCCATTGAACAACTCCCCATTGTTCCCCAACCCCCACCTCTTACCCCACAACCGCCCTTCTGCTTTCTGTCTCTATGAATCTGACTACTCTAGGACCTCATGTTAGTGGAATCATACAGAATTTGCCTTTTCTTGTCTGGCTTATTTCACTTAGCATAATGTCCTCAAGGTTCATTTATGTTATAGCAAGTGTCAGAATTTCCTTGCTTTGTTTTTTTTCCCTCTCCCCAAAGCCCCAGTACATAGTTGTGTATTCTGGTTATAAGTCCTTCTAGTTCTTCTGTGTGAGCCACCGCCACAGCACGGCTACTGACAGATGAGTGGTGTGGTTCCGTGACCAGGAACTGAACCCCGGGCCACGGAAGCAGTGAGAGCGCTGAACTTGAACTACTAGGCCATCAGGGCTGGCTCAAGAATTTCCTTGCTTTTTAATTAAGGCTGACTAATATTTCATTGTATGGATATACCAGATTTTACTTATCCATTCATCTGTTGTTGGACGCTTGGGTTGCCTCTACCTTTTGGCTGTTGAGAATAATGCTGCTGTGGACATGGGTGTACAATGCCCTGTACTTTTGTTTGGCTGCTGACCACTGCCAGAATGACCATTCCCAAACTCCATATTTTTATGATGTTCACCCCAGATCCCTTGGTGGTCATGCCTTTCCCTTGCTTTGTGAGTGCTGAGGCTCTGCATGCAGCTGGGGTTTTCCCTTAGCTTTTTTAATGCCTTCTGTTCCAGGCCTCCATTTGCCCTTCTCTGGCATTGCCTCGTCCTGCTGTCCCTTGGACCTCTCTGTCACCTTTCTTCTCCACTGCTTAAAGTCCTGTTCTCTTGGGACCCAGCTCCATGTGGTCTCTGCTGACGTCAGCAGCCTACTGGCTGAGCACACCTCTTTCTTGGAGCTCCTGCTATATGTAGCTTTCGGTTAGTGCTTGCTGGTCGTGGGGTTACTCCCTCTTTGGGCATCTGAGATCGGTGTCCTGTCCTGTTTTATGTAATGGTTCTCTGTAGTAGGTACGAGTTGATTCATTTGGTATCCAGCAGGGGCATTATCTTTGAGTGTGCATCAAGCCTGTGGTGCTGACTCGGTGTTAGGGTCGCTGCAGGTGAGTCTGGGGGTCTGCCCTGGGGGACATGGGGTGGTATGACTTCGGGGCCCTCAGAACTGGCTGCTCCATGAAGGCAGTGTGTTGTTTTTGTTCACTCCTGATTTCCTAGGACCTGGAAAGTGCGTATTAGCACATGATCGATGTTTTATAGTAAGTATTTGTTGGAAGAATGAATAAATTTAGTCCCAAACCCACATCTGAATCATGAGGAAATTGAGGCACAGAGCAATGAAGTGACCGACCTCAGGCCAAGTGGTGGGTGGTTAGTGATGGGACCAAGAGTTACCTGGTCCCTGAGGACTAGCCCAGTGGCCCTCCTCTCTAGCAAAGCCCCCAGATCAGATAAAATCCTAGGCAGTTCAAGGAGCTGATCTTGAACACAACATCCATGAAGAATCGCCGATTTCTATACTGATTATCAGCTTGTTTAGGTAACTGGCTAACTGAAAGAGTACAAGTTGCTTAAGGAAACTGGAGCATTGTAGCGCAAAGTAAAATACTTCTGAAATGAGGATGGGAACTCTGCCTGGAATGATATAATGTGTTCCGCAAAACGAAGCCAGTGAGATAGTATGGGTGCCACAGGGCCAACTTTTATTTGGAGGGTTAGCCTGGTTCTGAGCAGAAAATCCAAAATCATGAGAGAAGGGAAAAGAAAGCGGAAGGGTAACATGGTTTCCAGGTCAGGCTGCAGCATGTCTGCCCCATCTTGGCTTCACCCCGCACCTACCCCGGTGCCTGGGGCCCCCCAGTGCCATCCGCTGGCTGCACAGATTCGCCCTTTGGAGGTTCAGCACACTGTCTGTCCTGCACTGTGGCATGCCTGGGTGGTGGTGAGGAAGCTGCCTCCCCCGGGAAGGCCTGGCAGTGAGGCTCCCACAGGGCCTGGGGTTGGGGGGGGTGTCTAGTGAGTGACAGTGGGTAGGTATAGGCAAGGGAATCTAGTTCCCATATGCTGCTTCATCAAAAAGGCAACCAGCTATCGGAACTGGGAATAATTAGAAAGGATTCAGGGCTCTTAGAAGGGTGCTTGTAGAATATAGAAACTTAGAATATTGGACTTCGAATATTTTAAGATCAGAAAGGAATTTGGAGTAACTGTCAGAGTAGGTAAAATTGTTTTTGTGAAGGCCCAGGAAAATAGTTGTTGCTCCTCCGTTGAAGCAAATATAGCTTGATTCTGCACCAATCTGTCTGGCTCCAGATGCTTTATGTGATGGGGACACTGGGGCTTGTGTTCCCTCCAGTCTTTGAATTAATTCCCGGTAGTTTCCATTTCTTCATTGGCAAGCAGGATGTAAACATCTTGCTGGGCTTTGTAAGTTCTTTGCCATGTTATAGCACTCTATTTTAATACTCTGAGCCTTCAGGACTACACGTTATGTGGCATGGGGTTTTTACATTGTTTATATGTATGATAGAGGTGACTCTTTTGTGGGGCAGTGAAGAACAATTTGCACATTACAATTACACTTAATTTTTAATTTTTGTCCCCAAAGTCACCTGTGTAATGCAATCCCTTTCATTCTTATGATTGCCTTCAGTTATCGAATGCGTCAGGTGGCCGGGACTGCTGTCTGTGTAAAATATGAATATACGTATACAATGTAAACACATTCTCATTGACACATGAAGATAAGAGACTTAACATGAATTGCGTCTGTTTACACTTACACAGAAAATTCTGCTATAACAAATTCTGGAATATCGGTAGTGTTTGTTATCACAACATTGTCTTTTTTCCCCCATCTCTGGTTTTTTCGGTTAGTTTCAGTCTACTGAGAAGGAGTGGGCGGAAAGAAACCCCCAGCACCCCTTCCCTGAGCACATGGAGGGAGTGTGGGACCGCAGAGAAGGGGCTGCAGATTCAGCAGCCACGTGTGGACCGTGGGGTATGAGGAACACACCATCACCACCCTGTCTTCCTTCTGCTTCTCTGTGCTTCATGCATTGTTTCTATGGTTTGCTTGGGAATTTTCTGGTAAAATGAAGATCAAATTAAGAAATATAGGTGCACAGGCTTTACCTGTGCCACATGCAAATGTGGGTGGATCGGGAGGGAAGTGACAGGTGAGAGGGGTTAAAGGGTTATTTTCTAGGGCAGTGGTTCTCACAGGGTGGTGCTCAGACCAGCAGGATCAGCATCACCTGGGCACTTAGAAATGCAAATTACCGGCCCCCACACTCTGCATTTTCACAAGCCGTCCAGGTAGTTCAGATGCCTGCTCAGGAATTTGAAGACTCGCCTACCTGCAAAAAGCATTTGTCTCAGCCTGCTTTCTGGCATCTGCCCTGCTGTTGCTCTGTTCTTCTTCCTGCCATACAGGCTGTACCCCGGTCCCCTGCACTGCCAGGAGCCCCCTTCAGGTGTGGCCCCTCCCTCTGCCTGGGGCATCCTACCCCTCGCCTTCCCTGGCAAGACCCTGCTCATCTTTCAGACGTTCCTCAGGGATCCCCTCCTCTGAGAAGGCTTCCTGACCTCCCTAGAGGAGTTGTAGGTCCCCTTCTTTGTGGTCCCTGTTCATTGGGCTGTTAAAACTTTGATCTAATTTGCCACTGGCTCGAGAGGTGATTGCTTTGTCTCCTTGTACAAAATTCAGTTATACATGAATCCTCTCCTCATGTTTTAAATCAGTGTGACTTGCACAGAGGGATAGGCTCTAGAAAGTTCATAGTACTAAGTTATTGGTTCCAAAGAATTCATTTTAAGAAAAGTGAAGAACTCTTATAGTGGCTGAGACAAAAAGGTTTTGTTATGTTGGGTTTTACCACCAGAACCAAAGATGACAGCTGGTTCACTGCTGTGTTTTACCTTCATTATTTGCCTGGAAACCTGTAGTAAAACGATGCTAATATGTTTCCCGATGTCTTTTATTTCCAACTATAAGCTAAGACTGTCCCATATTTTGCAAAGAAGAGTTGATCAAAGTTGAAAACATTTTAATTAGGTATCTACCGCTGATACTCTTTAATGGAATTGGTATCAGAAGGATAATTAACGATTTTGCTCATTTTCTCCCTTTGTTGTATGTTAGTCATATTTAGTTTGGGGCGACAAAATGGATGCTTGTTTTTATTAATGTTTAATTTATGTAGTAACATGGCCTAAAGCTTATTACTGTGGACAGGAACGCAGAAGCACATATCTGATCCTTTTGACAGCTTCTATAGGTATCAACAGCCCATTTTGCAGATAAAGAAAATGAGGCTGAGAGATGGGATGTGCCCCCTGAGGGCAGAAGCTGGTAAACGGCACTCTGGGACTCCGACCCGAGTCAGCCCATTTTTCATTTTCTAGGACCCAAGACTGTGTTTAATGTAGAGCATATAATAAAGCTGTAATTGAATTTCTTCTCTAGCTTTTCCAAATACTTAGATACACAGCTTTTGGGGGTTTTCTCAGCCAAATGCTTTTCATTAGCCCTTCTCATATTAGCAGTTCTTAGGCATTTATTTTCCAAATATGTATGGTTTGTTTATGTCATTCACTTAAGTCCCGAGAACACAAATTCTGCCTTTTGATGTTTTAAAAATACCTAGGAATTTTGGGGGAACAGTATTCCTCTCAACTGAAAGACTTTATTTAAAATGGTATCTTTGGGGAAGTGAATTCTACCCCCTAGGCTCTCACCTGCCCACTTGCCTGTCTCCCCTGAGGTGGCCTGGCTTGGGTATCAGGCCACCGCTGCCCCTCTATCTCCTCCCTCCCCTGTGCCCTCTGCTCCCTGCACTGGAGGTCCTCCATGTATTTTAGTTCTGTTGTCCCTGTTTACTGGCTTCAAACCTGCTGCCTAGGCCGACTGTCCCTACCTTCCAGCTGTGTTCTTTCCCTTTGCTTCCTCCTTGCTTTCATTTTATCCATAAGCTTTGATTATTCTTTAGGACCAGCCTGAGATCTCACATTCCTAAAGTTTTCGATGTCTGTTTGGATATCTGTTGCTTCGAAAAGGGAGAAACAGTGTTTTGCAATTTCCTTTTACTCATCAATGAGTAGTAGCAAGGGCGTGGCTTTCCTTCACGCTGTGTGGACTATTTACTCCCTCAATGCTTGTGTTATTTTACAGCACAAATGAAGCATGTTATATTCCCTTTCCTGTTTGTGGCTTGTGCCTTTTGAACACTGTGCTATCATTCCTGGTCCAGCTGGGTTTTCATTTTTCTGTTCCTATCACAAAACACCCCAAAGACCGACAGTGTCACTCAGGAATCCAAAACAGCTGGTGGCTGGGTCCTGCCTCACACATTGTGGCTTGGGTTTGTCCTCTCTTTTGGAATAAGTGGGTAGTTTCTTCCTACTTTTTTTCTTTTCCTCTATAAATGGGGAAAAAGTGCCCAGTATGGAGGCTGCTCTTTCATACGAAGGGCGTGTTCGTTCTGGCTCTGTAGCGTGGCTTCTGTTAACTGAGTGGTCTACACTGGTCGTGGAGGAGAGCCAGGAGGCAGATTGAAGCTGATTCTTCCCTGGTGTCTGTGTTTTGATTGAGATATAAAAGTTCATCAAACTTCGGTTATGAGTCTTCATGTTCTTTCACTAGGTACTGAGTTTTCTGGTCTATTAGAAATGGAAGCAAATAAATTGATTCCTAACACTTTATAATATGATCAGATGTATGTTGAATGCAGTAATAGAATGCATTCAAGTACTCCTCTATAAAAACTTCTGTTTTATTACTTAAGAGCAAACTATACTTAATTTGTAATGGCATAGAAGGGATAAGAATTTTTCGGCTGGGCATAGGCAAAAAATAAAATAGTACAAAAGAAGAAAAAAAAAGGTTTTCACATTGAGTCATTGGCCTGAAGTTGGGTGATATTTCTTGATTTTGAGAATATTCTCGTGGCAAATATCTTGCTCTCTCCATTGCTCCTCAGGCTGACTTAAGAGTAGAAACCAAGGTCCTAGGCTCACCTTGGCCCCCAGTCAGGCAATACATGTTTACTGGAGCTGCTGTGAGCCTGGACGTTTAGGTGTGGGGAACCTGGCAGAAAACACAGTGCAGCCACTGCCCTCCAGACACAGGCCTTCAGTAGGGATCATAGACAGTGATCACTCAGATAAACACATCCTTTCTGGTACGACACTTTTCAGACGCGAAAAGTTCTATGGAAACGGTGAAACAGAAAAATGAGGGGAGGGAGGGAGTTGGGGCAAAGCTCTGAGGAGGTGGCATTTGAATGGAGACCCGAATGATGAGAATGAGGCAGCCATGTGACGGGGGAAGCATTCCAGACAGTAGGGGATGAGGAGGGAAGGCGTGTGATGGCCACCGTGTGCTCAACAAGAACATACTAGAAGATGAAGTAGAAGTAGACAGGAATGAGCTCCTGTAGAGTCTCATGGGCCCAGTGCTGGGTCGAGAATGGCCTGGGGGGCAGAGGATGGATCATGGGGAGGGTGTCACTGTAGTCCAGGCTGGAGATGACGATGGCTCAGATCAGAGTTAGAGCAGTGGAGACAGACAGATGTGCTGAAATCCATTCATTCTACACGTGTGGTAATGATGTGTGTCCCACGCACCAAGTACTGTTTGAGGCAGTGGGGATGTAATTGTGGACTAAATAGAAAATAATTCTCTATCCTCCTGGAGCTGACATTGTGGTGCAAGTGACCAGAGTGAGAGAGGGTGAGAAGAAAGGCCAGAGCTAGGTCTTGAAGCAGGGAGAGAATGAATCGAGGGGGAGAGGAACAAGGAGCTGAAGAAAATTGTGGGAAGAGCACCCAGATTCCCATAGGCTTGGAAGCGGGAGCCAAGAGGACTTTTTTTTTCAGCTTTACTGAGATATTATTAGACGTTAACATATGTAAGTTTAAGGTATACAGTGTGATGATTAGATACATGTATACATTATAAAATGATTACCACAATGAGGGTCACATAATTATGCTCATCCCCTCACATAATTATGATTTGTTTGTGTGTGTATGGTGATAACATTTAAGATCTACTGTCTTAACAACTTTCAAGTATATAATACAATATTGTTAATTATAGTCACCAAGCTGTGCATTAGATCCCCAGATCATATTCATCTTAAAGCTAAGAGTTTGTACCCTTTGACCAGCATCTCTGCATTTCCCCCACCCCCAGCCCCTAGCAACCACCATTCTACTCTATGTCTATGAGTTTGGCATTTTTAGGTTCCACATATAAGTGAGAACATACAGTATTTGTCTTTCTCTGTCTGACATTTCAATTAGCGTAATGCCCAAGAGGACTTGTTGCTGCACTGGATATGTGTGGTGTGAGGGACAGAGGAATCAGGAATGACTCTTTAATTTTTGACATGAGCAATTCAGAGAATGGGAGTGTCATTAAGCAAGATATGGAAGCTTGGTTGGCAGATTTTGGGGTGGGGGGAAGAAGTGAGTTATTAGACACCTAAGTGGAGAGGTGGAGTAGGCAGATGAATATACAACTCCAGAGCTCAGAGGACTCTGGGCCAATGACATGCATTTGAGAATCACCCAGCGTGTGGGTGGCACAGGAAGCCAGTTGTCCATGTGAGATGACAGAGGGAGAGGGAGAGGCTGAGGACAGAGGCCAGCATTTGGAGGTCAGGCAAAAGAGGAACAGTGGTCAGTGGGCATGTGGAATCAGAGAAGCCTAGAGAAGGAGACAACGTCCAATGACTCTAAAAGCGTCAAGTAAAATGAGGACAGGGAACTGTCATTGGCTTTGATAATGTTGGGGGCTTTGCTGAGAGCTCTTCGATATCATAATTGGGGCAGAATCTTAGTTGGAGTGGGCTGAAGGTAACCAGTTGGTGACGATGCTGACAGCTGGGACTATCCAAAAACTGCATCAAGTTTTGCTATGAAGAGGCCGGTGTCTTGCATCTGTGACCTGATATGAATGACTTGACTTCCCCAAATCTATTTCCTCACCTTCAAAGTGGTGATGATATTACATAGTGTGAGGTGGTGTTGAGAGCATCACATGAGATGAAAGAAAATGATGCATCCATAGCTTCTAGCACAGCTTCTGTCTGGTGTGTGTGTTTTCTCAGAGTGCTGGTTTCTCCCATTCCCTTTTCTGTCTTAGGGGCCTCATTTTCTCATCAGTAAAAGGAGGGAATTGGGGCCAGCCTGGTGGTGTAGCGGTTAAGTTCACGCACTCCACTTCAGTGGCCTGGGTTCAGATCCCAGGCACGCACCGATACACCGCTTGTCAAGCCATGCTGTGGCGGCGACCCATATAAAGTGGAGGAAGATGGGCATGGATCTTAGCCCAGGGCCAGTCTTCCTCAGCAAAAAGAGGAAGATTGGCAACAGATGTTAGCTCAGGGCTGATCTTCCTCACAAAAAAAAAAAAAAGAGAGAGAATTGGACCAAATGAAGTTTCAAGTTCTAGGTTCTCAAGCTTTGCCTGCTCCTCAGCCCTTGGGGCCCCCGCTTCCCTCTCCCCCTACTGTCTCTGTCCAGTTCCTGGCTATGGCTATAAGCCCCATTGGACTTCTCTTCCCTTTTCTCTTGTCTACTCCACTTGGATTCTGTCTTGCACTCGACCATCAGATTAAGCCTCCAAAAAAGGTCTCGTTTGGG
The DNA here is from genome assembly GCF_020826845.1 of Diceros bicornis minor. Classification (NCBI taxonomy): domain Eukaryota; kingdom Metazoa; phylum Chordata; class Mammalia; order Perissodactyla; family Rhinocerotidae; genus Diceros; species Diceros bicornis. The sequence goes on from NC_080744.1 coordinate 82,478,115, forward strand.
CTTCTCTCCCACTCAAGAGTCGTGAGAGGGGCCTCATTCCTGAGATGAAAGTTCTCATTCCCCACCTCTGATCCTTTATGACCTGGGCTCTACCAAACTCCTTTCCTCTCCTCTCCTCTGCATCCCTGACCATCAGATTTGCTGTCCCTTGAATATATCTTGTTTTGCCTTTTCTCTGGCCTCTGGAATGTTATACCCAGTTTTAAATTCCTCCCATCCTTCAGGAGCCAGCACGTGTACAGAGCTTCCCTCAGCTCTGCAATAGAAAGGACTTACTCTCTGAAGGAGGCTCCGAGGCTGCCCCGTCTCTCCTGCTTAGCTCAGTTCACATGTACAGTGGACTTGCAGTGTGCACACCGCTGACCGCCTCCTCTCTCGTATGACAGTTGTTTATGACAGGTCTTAGCTTCTGGCCTTCACCATGAGCCTTCACATAGGGCGGGGCACTGCTTCTTTGACTCTCCTACAGTGTCATACATGTTGGGTGCTTCACAAATCAATGAATTACATCAATCAGAAAACTGCACTGTCTGAGAAGATTTACTGGAAGGTTGGGGGATTGTTAAATCCTAAGAAATGATGTTAACCAAGAGTTTTTTTTGTGTGTGTGTGTCTAGAATTTTGAAAATAAAGTTTCCGGTATTGAGGCTATTTTATCAAAAGCCTTTAAAATCTGCAAATGCCTTGGCCCAGCAATTCTACTTCTAGGGATTTATCCTAAGAAAATGGTCTTGAATATCTGCCAAGAATGTTCATTGGAGTGTTGTTTATGACATGAAAAACTCGAGATAACCTAAATATCCAACAGTAGGGGATTGGTTTAAAAAAATAAAAGAACTGGAGTCGGCCGGGTGGCGTAGTGGTTAAGTTCACATGCTCCACTTCGGTGGCCCGGGGTTCACAGGTTTGGATCCTGGGTGCAGACCGACACACTGCTAGTCAAGCCATGCTGTGGCGGTGTCCCATATAAAGTAGAGGAGGACGGGCATGGATGTTAGCCCAGAGCAATCTTCCTCAGCAAAAAGAGGAGGATTGGCAATGGATGTTAGCTCAGGGCTAATCTTCCTCACCAAAAAACAAAACAAAAATAAAAACTCATGGTGCATATTCATACCCTAGAATTACTATCTCTTTCTTAAAATGATGATGTAGAAAGATATTTATTGGCTTGGTAAAATGTTCGTATTAAGTGAAGGAAGTATGTTTGAAAACATTGTATTATTGTCTGATTTCTTTACCTTAAATTATTTCTAGAGAAAGGGTAATTGGCATAGGTAGTGTTAACAGTGATTATCTTTGGATGTTGAGATCATTGATGATTTTTACTCTCTTTTTGCCATCTATTACCTATACTTTCTACAGGAACCATGCTTTCTTGATTAATTAAGCACTTTATTAAAGTTGGAATTGTATAACCTCTTGTATTCATATAAATCACATGTTCTGATCTTCCTGTTAGATTACCCTTTATATCTACACTCATGCAGTGTTGGGGAGAACACAAGGCCACCGGGCCTACGTCAGGTGATAACAGGAAACAGGAGGAGTGTGCTTTTGTGGGTCCCTCCTTTCCGAGTCACAGTGACTGTTCTCTAGTGTAGACTTTACTGCTTGGTGTCCTAGAGGCTGGAGGCAGTAGTAAGTTGTTATGTGGCCGTCGAGCTGTTGGTTCAGGTGTTGGGCACTGGCGCTCTGCAGAAGGGATGGGGAGTGTGCAGCCTGGCAGCTGTGGAAGCAGGCCGGCCTGGGTTGCACCCTTGACTCTCGCATGTGCTGCTGTGGTTTGCACGTTAGTAGGGTGGGGACAGTATCTTCCACAGTTGGGCAAGCGTGTTGCAGAGCGTCTGGCCCAGAGTAGGCACTTCACGAATGACAGCTGACCGTTAGCTACCTGGATGGTCAACCTGTGGCCCACACCTGAGGTTAGTCTGCAGTGAAGAACTGAGTCTTATTTCTTTAGTAACGATATAGGTTTCCTGAAAACTGATTATATGGTGGGTTGGAAACTAGTTTTAAAAATGATTTCTTTTTAACTCAGAATGTCCCGCCTTGCCCTCTTGTCTCCCTTTAGTTTGTGGGCCGGGCATCGACATCCGCAACGACTATCAGCAGCTGAAGCGCCTGGAGAACTGCACAGTGATCGAGGGCTACCTCCACATCCTGCTCATCTCCAAAGCAGAGGACTACCGCAGCTACCGCTTCCCCAAGCTCACGGTCATCACCGAATACTTGCTGCTGTTCCGCGTGGCCGGCCTCGAGAGCCTCGGCGACCTCTTCCCGAACCTCACGGTCATCCGCGGCTGGAAACTCTTCTACAACTACGCCCTGGTCATCTTTGAGATGACCAATCTCAAAGATATTGGGCTTTACAACCTGAGGAACATTACTCGGGGGGCCATCAGGATTGAGAAAAATGCCGACCTCTGTTACCTCTCCACAGTGGACTGGTCCCTGATCCTGGATGCAGTGTCCAATAACTACATCGTGGGGAACAAGCCCCCGAAAGAATGCGGGGACCTGTGTCCAGGGACAATGGAGGAGAAGCCATTGTGCGAGAAGACCACCATCAACAATGAGTACAACTATCGCTGCTGGACTACCAATCGCTGCCAGAAAAGTAAGAATGATGCTGACCATGGCTTTCCTTCTGCTTCTCTCTCTTCACTCCTTCTCTCCCTTGCCCTCCCTCCTCTTCTGGATGCAGGGGTCCATTGGGCGGGTGCGGTTATATTGCATTTAGGAGGTGACTCGCCTGCCATGTGGAAGTGGGGGTCTCGGTTGGCTTTCTTTTGCATCTGGGAACTCATGGAATGCAGGACTGTGGCATGGCTGGAGGCCATCGTGGCTGCTGTCAGGACCATTCAGTTCACATACTAGAAATAATCCACCACTACCACACTTCTGGGCTAGAAGCTTGCTGACCTTCAGCTTTGAATTTCTGATGAGGAAGGTGACCTGGTGTGCTTGGAAGTGCGTAAGCCCTGGCAGCTGGGGGCTGCTTATGTATCAACTCTTTCATCCTTTGCGTGAAAGGATATTTTTTGTTGTAGCAGTTCTTCCTTAGCATGAATACGCTTGGAATATGGTTGAATAAAGGAAAAGTAAAGAGCTAATTTATCTCCTGTGAAAGTGGTGACCTCTACCCCATCCTTGGTCCTTAATGATGATGTTATGATGCTCAGGTGTCCTGGTTTATGATGGAACACCTAGCCAAGGTGGGAGAGCGCTGGACCAGTTTCCAAGGCTCTGCTTGGAGGTAGCTGTGTAGCAGGGTTCATTTGTATACCCAGGCTTCCCTTTTTGTCTAGCTCTTTCCTGAAGAGTTGTGCAAATCTTATGAAATCACTTAGGGAGAGAACTTTGATATCTGTTCACTGCTCTTGGGAGTCAGACGGTGGTATTTTGAAGCTTCTTGTTTATTTATCTGCGATATGCTTATTTTCCCTTGAGTATAACCAAACTCTGGCCTTATTGTGATCAATTCCTTGAGAGCCAGGTTGTTTGGTATTAAAATGTGACTCTGGGCCTTTGCCTTACTGCTTTCAGCAATGTTTAGGTGTATTGGCCAGGAAGGCTCCCCTCACTGGTTGGAAGTCAGTGTGGTGGCTATAAATAGCTTTTAATGGTTGGCCCAGTGAAAGGCCCAAGGAGCCCATGTACTCTAGCTGGTCATGAAGAGCCAAGAAATCCCAAATTGGTAGGCTTGCCTAAACCGTAAAGTGTGTAAAATAAACAAATCAAAGGCCAGACCCCACAGGTAGCCGTTGTTTCAGTTCCCCTCCAGCCAGGGCTGAAGTAGGAAAAGGATGCTTTCTTTGACCCAGCACACACTTGCACACTCTGTTTCGTTTCCTCACTGTGTACGTGGGCATTTGGTTAGAAGAGGAAGGGGGTCCCCTTGGCTGTGGCCAGGACCTTGAAGAGCTGAGAATGCCATCAGGCCACTTGAAGAATCCCTGTTGACTAGGGTTGGAGGAAGATGCTGTGCTAAAGTCACATTTGTGATGGATGACAGCTGTGCCCTATCATTAGGTTACCCACTGGTTTGAGAAAACAACAAAATATATTTTTAAGTAGTCTTGGCATTTTAAAATTTTATTTTAAAAGAAAAAGGCGTCATCAAGGGAGGCATCACAGTGTAGTAGAAGGACATTGGATGTAGTATGAGTGGCCTGGGTGACCTTGGACCAGCCAGCCCTTCTGGGCGGTAGTTGGGCATCTTTAGATTATTCCTTAGGGCCATCCCCCATTATTCCTTAGTGGTGGTCAAACGTGTGCAAAAATGTTTTGAAAACTCGTAAGCTCTGTACAAAAGCGAGGTGCTATTTAAGAAGTCATTAGGTGGGTACTGGTTCTGTGATTCAGTCGATATTTACTTTGGTCTCACTGTGCGTTTTCGGCTGTTTCTGACCAGCTGCTTGTTGAAGAAGCCTGGAGCAGGGGCATGGTCTGAGTGCTGGGTCCAAGTTTAGTAGCTGTGACTGGAAATGAGCAAGTAATTTAAATTGCCTGACCCTCAGTTTGTTCATCTGTAAAATGGGATAGATCCTGTCTTCCTCACAGGTCTGTTGGAAGATTAAAAGGAGAAAGAAGACAAGCACCCTGAAAAAGGAACAGGGGTTAGCAGTTGGGCCCTGGTGCTGGTACAGCTGATGATGACAGGCCTGTTGGCTGGACACCCGCTTCCCAAGGCCACACCCTGTGGCCTTCTCCTCTGCCAGTTGTCTCAGTCCTGTTGATGTTTTCCTGTGATTTCATAATGGAGTATTTATTTAAAATTAATAACAGCATTTGGGGAAACTGTCTTTCCTTCACCTTGTCCTGAAAACTCAAGCATAGACAGGTTTCTTGGAAATTTTCTAGTTGAATTAAATTCTTTCTCTTGGCGTAAATTCCCTTCAGACCTGCACTGTCCAGTATGATAGCCTCTAGCCACATGTGGCTTATTGAGTACTTGAACTGTGGCCAGTCCAAATTGAGACTTGCTCTCAGTGTAAAATAAAATACACACTGGATTCCAAAGACGTAGTATGGAAAAAAAAAAAAAGATATCTCCTTAATACTTTGTGTATTGATTACATGTTGAAATGATAATATTTTGGACATATTAGATTAATTAAAATGTTACTAAAATTAATTTCACCTGTTTCTTTTTACTTTTTAGTGTGGCTACTAGAAAATATGAAATTACAGATGTGGCTCACTGTTTGTTGGAAATGGCTGCTTTAGAGCGTTCCTTCTAAGACCACGGGTTCCTCCCCAGCTCACCTCTCTGGCTGAGCCCCGCAGTGCTGTGATATTCCTACATGTCTCCAGCCAGAATGCTTAGGAATCATTCAAGGAGCCAGGTGAAGGGCATGGAGTCTGGACAGAATGTCTACCTTGAGGTCAACATCAACATTAAAATAGCCATTTAAAAAGATTAAGCGTAGAAGAATCCCATTCAGTTATTCTTCACAGGGCTGGCTACAGAAGTCGCGAGAACATCTGGAGAGAGACGTCAAGGGTGTGTGTGAAATTTTTGACATAAAGGAGAAACACTCAATTATGTAGTGCTGATATGCAGTTTTTCCTTGACGCTCTGCTTTAAACTGCCTCTTTCGTGTCGTGACTGCGGTGGCAGGCAGCTTCGTAGACAGCCCCATTAAGGAAAGTACTACTGGATGGGTTCTCTGCACACTTCTGTATTTCTCTGTTGTCTTACGATATGAGGGGTGGTTTTATGCAGGCTTGAGTTATTCCTAAAAAAGTGATTGACCCTCAAAATAATTGTGTATGGCTTTTTCCTTTCAGTAAAAATATAATTGGTGCCCCCAGACATTTGGCACTATTGATTCCTCCTCCCTTGCCTTCTGCCACTACTTCTGATTCTCCTCCCACCTCTACTGCTGTTTCTTTTTCGGCTCCTTTTCCTTGGTCCAGTCTTGAATAGCTGGTGGTCACCAGAGTTCCATCTTAGGCTCTCTTTTTGCCGTCCTTGTTCCCCCAGAATATCTCATCCACTGGTGCTTCAGCAGCCTCTCATCTGCATCTGGCTTCCAAAGATCATCTCCAGCCTAGACCTCTTTGTGAGCTCAAGACCCACGTATCTGTTCATATCAGATGACCATGGGCGTGTCAGCGTCTGATGGTCTTTCCTGTCTCCTCACTTCTGGCCTCTTGTTTTCCTGTATTCCCTCTCTGCGTGGGCAGCATTCTTCTTCTCCTAGCTCCCATGTCAGAAACTTGGGTGTCTCTCGGGCACTTCCTCCATTTGGACACCAAGCCCTTCCTATCCAAAATGTTTCTCTAATCTGCCTTGCTCTGCTCTCCCCTCTGCCCATTCAGCAACTTGGCCTCTCTACAGCCCCTCTGCTTCTCCACCCTGGCCCAGTGAACTTCCTGACGCACGCTCTGACTGATAGGCTCCCCTCTCTGAGATCCTGTGTGTGAGCCTGTGAAACCCCATGAAACCGGGCAATGCACCCAACAAGCTGCCTCCTTGCCTTGTGCCTGCAGCGTCCTTGGTCTGCGATGGTGCTCTTTCATGCCGACTGGCTGGCCGCCGCTCACAGGCAGACTCCTCGCCCATTGGTGGAGAACTTCAGGACTTTGCAGACTCCAGTGGGCCTTTCCCGCAGCACCTGGCTGTGGCACTTTTTGCACTGCTGAGTAAATTCCGGGTGTGTCCTCCAGCTCTTGGAGAGCATGGCTGTCACCCCGAGGGTGAGCATGGCACCTGCTTTGTGAAAGATTTATTGTCAGGAAGACATGTTTTCCCCCTTGAGCAGAGAGCAGTGTGTAATAACAGTCCTCAGCTAGCCAAAAGGATCCAGGATTATGAAAGGCGGATGTTTCCTGTGTAGGTTTCACGGTCGTTGCTACCCAGGAGCACTGTCACCAAAGCTGTCTCCAGCTCTTAGCTGGCAGGAAAGATCAACCCGGAGTGGTAGCTCTTTTCTCTCCTGCCCCTGTCAGAATGATTCAAGGCCAAAGATGATGGAGAAGTATGGAAATCATCTTAAAAGTCGAAGCTTGGCCTGTGGCACTGTTCACTACTTTGTATGGCAGTGATTTGCTGAAGGCCAACCATGTACAGGGAAGGAACCAAGATGAATCCTCAGAGGACCTGTGGTTCTCTTGCCCTCCTGGGAGTTTGCTGACCTGGTGCCTGGTGAATTTGCTGACCTGCCTCCTGGTGCTGTAGCTTTCTGGTACCTGATTTCAGATATAGACTACCCCCTTCCCCCTAAAAGTTCCAAAATCTTAAGCTGAACTTTAGTCTCTGAATACTTTTTAACCTGTCAGGATGAACAGCTTGTGGTCTACTCAGATTGCTGTATTGCCCATAAGAAGGCCTGGTCTTTGCCAGGAAATCTGTGAAGGCGGCGAGCCTGGCCGTGTTGGAAGCTGGCTTCGCTGGTGGTGCAGCCTTATTTCAATTAAAAGGGCATTGATTGGGAACAGCGGTCCTGGAGTTTGTTGCATTTCCTACTGCCTTCAAAATGAGAAAGCAGGAAAGTAGCAGATTGGAGCCTTCCAGGGAGAAGGCGGTAAATGGTTCCCTTTATTGACAAAAGGAAAACGTTTTATTGCCGTCTCACTGATGGGATCAGGGACTTAAGATGAAGGCAGGTGGTGTAAAAAAGACAATGCTATATATTTTTTCCCCTACAGGTTCTTGTGTTCTTTTTTCTCAGATGCCCCTCACAAGAGCAGTATGGGTGTGTGGAGTGGAATGGCTCCCTTTCCTCATTTTCTTATGGATTAGTATGCCTGGCCCACCAGATGAAAGGGAAAGACTTGTTTAAGTGTTTGTAAATCACCTGCTGGATTGGAGTGAGGTGAGGGGGCACAGTGTCTTTGCCTTGCGACCCCACACGTGTGATGGGCGTTATTTCATCTTAACAGGATAGAGACCTGCATCTTCAGGTGGGGTGGAGAGATGGCTCCTGGAGGAGGAGGCAGTCGGTCAGTCGAGCGGGCTCTGGCTTTGTGTTGTCAGTAGGAGCTTGTCTCTCTTGCCCTGGAAGGCCCCTGCTCTGGTCAGCTGCTCCCAGTGTGGGGGTGATCTTTATTTAGACGGGGGTCACATGCCCCTGGGCCTCGTTTCTCTGCCTTTTATAGTCAAGCATGGAGATCACATTCTGTTCTCCCTGACTGTCGACCCTTGTTACCAAGATGGTGAAGCAGTTTGTGTCCATGTTTCTCTGGGGCACCTCTTAGCCAGCCCCATCTCTTAGTTCATGTGCCTTATTCCCGAAAGGCTTTGTTCTTGGCTAATTGTCACCTAATTAAGGTGTCACTCTCCTGAGTTCCCTTCAGAAGTTTGTTTTTTAATGGAGATCTTATCTTAGAGACGGAAAAGCTTTCAGAATGGCTCTCTTAGGGTGATTATTGAATATTTGGAAAGTATCTGGAGTCCCTTCAAATCTCATCAGTTGAGCCTACTTGTGAGATTGTTCTGGTTTCTTTCTACTTCTAAAAAGCCTCTTTCTTTTGTTGAGTTAATATTTCTATCTTGCTTGTCTTGTGTGTATGCCGGTGTGACATTCTCAACTAGAGTGGGGATGACGTAGAACGTGTGGGCCCGTGGCTAATCTTGTCCTGGATTGCATTGCTCAACTCAAGTGCATAGGGTGGCTCAGAAGTTAGGTTTGGCTTACGGTGGAGCTGGAAGCCATGACTTGGAAACACGCCTCCTTCTGGCATATGGTCTGACTCAAGGACTCAGGCTGTTTGAGGCGGGGTCTCTGAGCACCATCCTAGGATGGAATGCCCTCCCTGACTTGGAGGCAATGAGAGACATCCAAGGTGTTCCAGGAAGGCTGATGGGCAGGAGATGCAATCTTTCAGTCTGTGAACACAGGATATTAAACAGGCATCTGTTGATCACGTGATAACTTGGGAATCTGGGTTTAAGAAATTTAGAGATCTTTTACATGGAAGAAGGAACCCCACGTGGAAATCCAAAATCTAGACCATTCTGGGTTCTATTCTGTATCTGGTACTGGCTAACATATATGACTTTGAGCTGGACATTGTATTGAGAGCTGGGGTTTCGTCTAGTTCCAAATGGCCTTGCTTCTCAGTCTTTGGAGAAGTAGCTCACCACAGAACCCTAGTAACCGCGTGAACTGCACTTTTTGGGGGTAGGCAGAGGAGCAGAGCAGTCTCAGGGCTTGGGGGAGACAGTTGTCATCTCAGGTTAAGGAGTGATGTAGCTTTTGGGGCCAGAGTCATAGGCAGTGAAGAGTGACCATCCGGATAAGATTGTGCTCCTATAGGATCAGCTTGGCCACTGTTTGCAGTTCTCAGGGTGTGGTGGGGCTGGCCAGGATCTCACTCCAGATATTCCCAGGACATCCAACCCTGACAATATTGTGGAGTCCATGAGGGCAGCAGCTGCCATCACGTGCCTGCCACCTTCTGTTTGAATGGTTTTCAGGCGTATATAGGTGGTCCTGTACCTGGAAGCTGTGGTTTTCCCCTATGGACCATCATGGCGTATTAACATTGAGATTTACAAGAATGTATAATTTTGTACAAAATGGGATGAATTTTTTTTTCTTATAAACTACATTCTAGTATGAACAAGTGGTGTCATATGGCAAAGGTTTAGGAATAGTCGGTGAATTGAGAGGATTCTGTCTGTTAGCCTCGTGTGTTCCCCAGTGCTGGGACAAGCTGCCAGGCTTCATCTTCCATCTGTGAGACAGGGACGAGCAGGCACAGAACCAGACGGACTGCTCAGCACATAGTAGGTTCTGGGAAATGGTAGCAGCTGTTAGTCTTTTTAAAAATTAAACTAAGAGCTGCATTCTGAGATCATCTAAAATTCTGAGCATTAAGCTGGGTTGACTGTGTATGTTTACTGCCATGTCTTAAATGGTCTTTCTCTGTTGCTTTTCCTAAATTGCAAAAATTCAATTATCATAAATAACATGGCATAGTGTAGGAGTGGTTTTTACTAATTTAATCCAAATCATTCAAATTCTTGTGTCTGTCCAGATAAGCCATATCTTTAAAGAACATTCAGTGAGGTACATATGTCTATATCAGGGTCTCTATAGTTACATATAAACTCTATTTATTTGATTATCAAACCGTATGAATTTATTCTGCTTGCAAGCATGGTGGTGGGAAGAATTTTAAAAATATCAACAAGATTCTTGTTTTGTACTGACATTAAATATTATCTTTTTTAAATGTGTTTTTTTTGTGGAGAGCAGTGAAGTGGTTACAGAGTGGGCACAATTTTGGTAAAAATAACAAGGATGTACAATTTTATTTGTGACAACTGCAGGTCTCCCATGGTAAAGGTAGCCAACCATCTGCTCCAAGATGGAGCGTGTGCCTGTTTATTCTCTTCTTCGGGTGATACTAGCTGTGTGTGTGTGTGTGTGTGTGTCTGTGCATGTGTGCACACATGTGCACACACATACCTCTTTATTCTCCCACCCATCCTCTTCTCCTGTTGTGCTGTTTTGTTTTGTTTTATTTTTCTCCTCTCACTCCCAATGCAGGAAACAAACACTGGCTCTCTGTGTCCTCCCTTAGATCTTCCTTCCTTTCAAGGGGATCAGGTGGGTGGGAAAATGTTGTTCAGGAATGTCAGGCCCTCTCCCGGAAGCCCGGCTTCTGTTTCATCTCATTATTGAACAGAGGTCGCTTTTTGTTTGTTTCCCTCAGTCACAACCACCCAGTCCTCTCTCCTTTCTTCGTGCCATTTTTCACGGAATCCATGTGGGATGGTAACAGAGGCAGCATGTTTGGGAACTCGGTGTTGCCTGATACTTATAGCCTCGTGTAGAAAAGCTGTGCAGACTGACCCAGTGTGTAGCTGCCTGTCATTTGTTTTCACAAGTCCTCATGAAGGGACTTGGATGAAGTTGGTGAGGTTGCAGTTGCTGGAGCCCATGTATACAGGCCCGTGGCTATGGAGCTTGGTTGCCCTGCGTGTAGGACCGACGCTGCCCGGCCCCCAGGCCTTGAGCTGTCTGTGCCCAGGGACCTCTGGGGAGGAGGGCCCAGCTGCGATGTGCATACATCTGCCCTTGGCAGCAGATCTGTGAACTGAGGCTGCCATTCTGGATTTCCGGATAGCTGCAAAGTGCTTGGATGGTTTTTAGCAGCTGCTGAGACCAGATCCTTGGGCTTAGTAGTAAAAAGGGACAAAAAAAGTAAAAGAAGGTTGAGAAGCAAATAGCCTACAATACAATAAAAGGCAAGATGAGGGTTGGTATTATTAGAAACACTTCCTGGGCAGCTGTAGTGTTCAAAGTAGGATTTTTCCCCCCCAAAAAAGTATTAGTGGTAATACAGAGACAAATGGAAACTAGTCAGATCCCGAGGTCCAGAAGAAGCTAGCTCTGTTCCTGGGGTGTAACCTAGTGTGATATTTCCATTCTGATTTCCTGACCTCTGAATGGCCCCTTACACTTGGCTAAGTAGATGATATTATTAGGTTCTTCGATGATTCCTCAGATAGGTTGTAGCAATGTATTTTTGTTCTCTGCCTCAGTGAACTTGAAATGATTGGATTATTTTGTAATACATCGATACTTGTTTTAGAAGCTTTTGAATAACTGTGTCGAAGAAGCTTTAGAACAGGTTTTAAAGCAAGGTTGCGTAAAATGTACCTCATGCTTTCTTCCACTCACAAGGAGAGAGAGAGAAGCCTGGATGCAGAATAGCATATCTTGTACGTTCTTTTTATAAATTCACGCACAGTCTAGGTGGCACGATCTAGGTGACATGGTGTCATCTTTTGAGATCATTGGATTTCCTGTCCCTTCTTCTCCAACCACCTCATCTCTGGCCATCCTTTTAGATTCACTGTGGGAGTTGAGGCTTGAAGGATCTTGATGTCATAGTTGCTTGTGAATGGAATTCTGAGAAGAACACTTCTTTAGCTCAATAAATATTTCTTGTTGTTGAGAAACTCTCCTTGGAAAAGTCATTGGATGCTAGAGATGGGCGATTGGGAGAAGGGTGAACTTCTGTGTGTACTTAAATAAAGCAGTTTTTATTGATAGACGAATTGATAAAATAGCCAAAGCCTATTTAACAGACTGCCATTTTAAGAGAAATTTGTTTTGCAGGATTAATATGATTTTAGATTTACTGATGGCTCTTCAGTGATGACGGCTCTCAGTGGCTTGCCGGGTCTTCTGCCCATGAGCTTGCAGAGGAGGCCTTTAGGTGAATTCCTCTGAATTCACTGAACTTCATGTTAATGCTGTGGGGTCGGGGGATTTCAGACCCTCAACTTGATTTGGTCCCCCAGGAAGGTTTATGCTGTTTATGGTAACTGTAACTCTATCTTGTTGGGCACTGTTATCCTAATTCGTAGAAAGCCTCAGAGTACAGATAAAGAGCTGCTGAAGATGTGTGAGAAGGGATTTAAGTGGTCATTAGAGAAAAATGGTAATTGGGATGGTGTTCAGACCCCACTTCAACTAATCAATAAAAGGCGAGTGGTTTTTGTGACTGTTTTAGTGTGAGCTAGTTCAGATTCTGTTTTTGTAAACAAGCTGGTATACATCTTGCATTTTTATAAAGATGTAAAGTATGGACTTGCATATACCAGCTCCTCAACCTCCTGTAATTCCAGTCTCAGATTCCTCCACTATATCAAAATAAATGCAAACCTCTCATCAGTGCCTTCTTGTCTGAAGCCAGGCTGGAGAGGCAGGTGGATGGGTAATCAAATGATAAGAAGGAGGAGGCAGCCCTGCTGTGCGATCAGATGGAATTTGCATGAAAATTGTGTGCACACAAGCATCGTCGTTTATTGCAGAAAGCACTGACCAGACCTCCTCCACCACAGCTTAGCTGAGTGGCCCAAAGCCAGCCACTTCCCTCCCTGCTCCTCCGTCTCCTCATCTTTTAAATCTTTTTTTTTTTTTTTTTTTTTTTTTTTGTGAGGAGATCAGCCCTGAGCTAACATCCGCCAATCCTCCTCTTTTTTTGCTGAGGAAGACGGCCCTGGGCTAACATCTGTGCCTATCTTCCTCCACTTTATATGGGACGCCACCACAGCATGGCTTACCAAGCAGTGCGTCGGTGCGCGCCCGGGATCCGAACCAGCGAACCCCGGGCCGCCGCAGCGGAGCGCGCGCACTTAACCGCTTACGCCACCGGGCCGGCCCCCGTCTCCTCATCTTTTGAACCCAGTGAGGCCTGAATTTCCTTCCAGCTCTAAGATTTATTGTTGGCAGAGTAGAGTGTTGGGGACCTAGGATGGATCCACTGGCCCAGGCTTTCAGGAAATGCTGCTAGAGAATGAAAACAGATGTTCTAGACTTGCAGTGGCCTGAAGCAGTTGACCTGTTTTGGATGGGCCCTACCCTTAGGGACAGACTTGGAGAGGGGTTCCAGAAGGGTGGGCTGTGGACTCCCAGGAGGTGGTTATGTTTCACAGGCTCTGACAAGCTCACCCAGCGGTAGCAGATGTCAGATAGGAGGCTGGTGAAGCATCTGATAGGGAAGAAAGAAGTAAAAGTGGCTAGAGAAGGCATTGAGAGTAGGAAATTCAGTAGAGTTTGTGCTAAGTCTTGTGTCTTTGAAGTGACTTTTTCTGGTCTGGTAACAGCAAAAGCCAAAGTGAATTATTCATAAGTACTTCGAGAAATACCGTGTAATGCGCTTATGTTGAACAAGTTTAAATTCATTCGAATCATTCTTTTCAATGAAAGTAAGCTTTCCCTCATCCAGAATCTGAGCAAGCTGATAGCCCAGCAAGAGTTTCCTGCTCTCGTGGCAAATGACTGGTGTCTACCAGGATACTGCTGAGGTGCTTTGGACTCAGAAGCATATTTGGAATCATAGTGAAATTAAAATTCTTTCTCAGGAGTTTGAGAGTTGGGTGTGTTTTACTGTGCATTTTGGTCCTGGGCAATCTGGCTGTGGTGTGTATGCATGGTGAGTTTCAGCTAGAGCAAACACGGGCTGCTGAGGCCATGCTCTTCATGGTCTGTCCTTAACTCTCGTTCACTTGTTTTTCATGGCTTGGCTTGAGTCTCCTCTTCCATGAGACCTCTCCAAATCCCAGTCGCTCATCTGCTGGTAGTGAGCCATTGCTGGCTTCTTTGGTCTGTGATCATTTCTCTCTCTACCAAATCATGTGCCATGTAACGACGTTTCAGTCAACTACATATACGACAGTGGTCCGATAAAATTATGATGGAGCTGAAAAATTCCTACTGCCTAGTGACGTCGTAGTTGTCCTAACGATGTAGTGCAACACATTACTCGCGTGTTTGTGACGATGCTGGTGTAGACAAACCTCCAGGACTTTCAGGAGGTATTCCGGAGGAACGCATTGTTATCATAGGAGATGACAGCTCCGTGCATGTTATTGGCCCTGAAGACCTTCCAGTGGGATGTGATGTGGATGTGGAAGACAGTGATATTGATGATCCTGACCCTGTACTAGTGTGTGTGTTTGTGTCTTAGTTTTTAACAGAAAAGTTTAAAAAGTAAAAAAAAAATAATAAATTTTAAAATAGAAAAAGCTTATAGAATAAAGCTATAAAGAAAGAAGATACTTTTGTATAGCTGTACAATGTGTTTGTTTTAAGCTGTGTTATTACAAAAGAGTTAGTTAAAAAAATTTAGAAAGTTTATGAAGTAAAAAAGTTACAGTAAGCTAAAGTTAATTTATTATTGAAGAAAGAAAATTTTTTTTATAAATTTAGTGTGTCCTAAGTGTACAGTGTTTATAAAGCCTACAGTAGTGTCCAGTTATGTCCTAGGCCTCCAGATTCACTCACCACTCACTCACTGACTCACCCAGAGCAACTTCCAGTCCTGCAAGCTCCATTCATGTAAATGCCCTATACAGGTGTGCTGTTTTTTATCTTTTATATCGTATTTTTACTGTAGCTTTTCTATGTTCAGATATGTTTAGATACACAAATACCATTGTGTTACAATTGGCTACAGTATTCAGGACAGTAACATGCTGTACAGGTTTGTAGCCTAGGAGCAGTTGGCTATACCGTAGAGCCTAGGTGTGGAGCAGGCTATACCACCTAGGTTTGTGTAAGTACACGCCATGATGTTCGCACAATGAGGAAATCATCTAACGACACATTTCTCAGAACATATCTCCGTCATTAAGCCACGCATAACTGTACTCTATCAGTTGTTTCGGAAGACCTTGCTGCCTTTGTCTCTTTCTCCAAATAGATGATAAATCACTTGTGGGTTAAGACTTGTGCCCTGTTTACATATTTTGGTTCTCTACCCTCACTGCCAGAGGGAGGCCCCTGGAGGAGATATTTTGTACCAATCCATCTCCCACAAGGGCTTGACCCTGCATAGCACCTGAGTGGCTGGTTCTCATGAAGACTGAGAGGCTGGGGATGAGGGAAGGGAGGTGGCTGGGAATCATGGTCCTTACTCAGGGTAGTGCAAGTGTGAGAGCAAGCACCAGCTTGAATTTTGCACCTTAGGCACCAATCTTGTCTCACTCTAGTCCCAACCCTGATAGGTACAGGAATTTTATAAAAGCATTGATAAAATATTTTTGAATGACCAAAGGGTTGGAGCTGGAATGAGTAAACCAAGTAAATATCAACAGCGTTTAAGAGCGATTGAGTGAGTGAGGGTGTGAGAGAGAGCATGTGTATACATATATGGTTTGGGTGATTCTTAACCTCTGTTGAGTTGTAAGTGATTTTGGGTCTGCTGTTCCTCCCTACCATTCTTGTTAATATAAATCCAGTGTCGCTAATGAAGTAAAAGAGAATATATTATGTCCATATCATTCCTGTGGTAAGGGAGAATGGTGAAGAGGTTTGAATTATAAGTAGCATCTAAGTTAGGTCTTGATGTGTCTGTGCAGGTTTTCACACTTGTTACTCTGCCAAAATTTCCATTGTTTCCATTGGTCAGCCTATTTTATGTAAGTTCCATGCTAGGGAATATGAGATGAAAGAAACCTACGATTTTGTTGTGAGATAAGATAAAAACACATGACATTCCAAAAGAAAGAGAGAGAGAGAATTTATGCTGTGTGACAAGGCACTCCACAATTTTTGCTAAAAGAGGAGAAGAGGCAACAAGTGCTAAGAGCTAAGAGGGGAGAGAATGCCGTATTTGGACCTTTGCATGGAAAGGATATTTGCCTCAAGTGAAATTGAGGCCTTTCACTAAGAATGTCCACACTTGCTCAATACTGTTTGCCTAGCATTGTATACACGGTCCTCAACTCGTGAATGGGTTGCACTCCAAAACTTTGCAAGGCATTTGGAATGTGGAGTATATTATTTCATAAGAACAGAAGTCTGAATGGTGGTTGAGGTCCCAACTGGCAACCCCTCCCCTGCCCCCATCCGTCCCCAAGCCTCTTTGGCTTAGATATCATTTATGTCTAACTATTGCCCACAGCTTTGTGTCTATGGGGGAAAAGACTTATTGAGCGCTGTCCCAGGAGGTGGTGCCTTTGCTGTTGGATGGATGAGGCAGGTGTGGTGGTGGGAAGCTGATGGTTTCCACTTTATCTCTGATGAAAAAATAAATAAATAAAAATAAAAATGAAATCCCTTCCTGAGGGCTTAGCACTTCCCATATGTTCAGGCTTGGAGGAACAAAGAAGTAGCCTTCGCAAGGGTCTGTAGGCGTACAGTAGGACTAGGAGCTGGGACTCCACTCCCAGCTTCCTGCTTGTCTGGATGGGAGGATTCTAAGTCGAATCCAGAACACGTCCACCAGATGCTGTAGGAGGTAAGAAGTGGAAGGTGTGATTCTTGCTCTTGGAAGACTTGGTGGACTTTTGGTTCATTACTCATGTCATGATTTCTGTGAAATGTGGACTTATGGTCCACATCTGGGTTGGACTCCCTGCTCTACCACCAGGGCCACCAAAGCAAGTTTTATGATATAAGGTCAGTAAGGTGTCTGGCAGTGTTTGAAACCAGAATGGCCTCAGTACATTTTAGTTCCTTCTCCTTTTTTCTCCCGACTTTGGATCTGAAATTGGGGGTGCTGATTTAAGCTTTTTATAATTTATTGATAATTGTTCTCTGGAATTGTCCACGAGAACAAAGGGATTCCAGACATCCTCCCTCTCTACTTATCTCTTCTGTTCTCCAGTCAAAGGAAAACTCAGCGTATGATCTTTGGCCTAGAGAAATATTAAATCTATGTTAAGTGTGCAGACATGAATGGGCAAAGGAAGGATTTGTGGCAAAGAGGCTCTGCTGAAACATAAGTAATGTAAATGGGCAGAAAGAAATATTAAATTGATTGCATCTTTCAGCTCCTGGTACTTAATGCAATGATAAAATAGTGGGAAAAGGTTGTCATTTGAAGTAATGGAAAGATGAGGGAGTTCGGAAGCCAGCTGGGATTCTTCTGCCTGCCCATAGAGTGACTTGGATTACAGACCATAAAAGTGAAGATGTTTGAGTAGGACAGTTCCATTTAGGATGGATCATGATAGGTATTGCTTTCTGGGCAACCTCTGTAGTAAGGCAGAGAAGCTAAAATCCCCAGGCCTGGAAGATATTGGATAACAGCTCATTAAAGTTTTGTCAGAAGCCTTCATTTAACGTTGTGGGAAGACTCGCAATATCTGCCTTATGAAGCCATTTAGATTTTTTTTAAAGTATGCTGTTAACGTTTTTTGTTTATTAAGTGGAGCAGTAGATTGGAACTCGATGGATTTGATTCTCTCATCCTGTGTAGTATGCTCAGAAGCCCAAGGTTTCCCAGAATTTTTATTATGGTAGCGAGAGCAAATTTAATTAGCAGATTGGAAAAGCTTTGGAGCAGTTTAGGCCAATCCACAGTTAATTGTATCAGTAGTCAATATTTTGAGAAAATGGAAAGAATGAAACAAACTTTTCCTCTAGGATTTTCTTTTGTTATTTAAGGTTATAGTAAATGAGTTAACTTTTGAACTAAGAGGCTAAAGCAAACTAGAGCAAGTAACCATTAAATTTTGTATTGTATATCCCCACGCCCCTCACCCCATGCCCAGCCAAATTGTTCCTTTAGCATCACCTATGAACCAAAACTATGAGCTTGCAAGATTGATTTTTAAGGAGACTCAACCTTTTGGATTTCCATATTAAGAAAATTCTAGGTATGTGGCCCAGAAATGAGTTTCCTGGAGAGGAGAGGCCATCTCATGTGGGTAAGTGAGGGGCGATTGTGCACTTGGTGTGGCTTCCGCACACTGACAATTAGGAAGCAGGGGCTACTACTGTGAGATGAGGAAGCCAGTGTGGGGAAATGCTGTGCATCTGTGTGGATCTCAGAGTGGAAAAGAAGCGTAGAGATCATTTAGTCTGATCCCAGACTTTGTTCAGGAATCCCTTCTCCAAGGACCTCCACACATGCTCTCATGTGGCTGCCCATTTTCACTTTAAGTTACAGCTATCACGGTGAACTTCTCCCACGCCCACAGCTTCATTTTCCAATTAAGCTGAGACCCCTGTGATAAAAGCACCCTTGTCATTTTTCCTTGTATCTAAAGGTATGCTTGACTAGGGTGGGTCTTCTAGGTCAGAGGAGGCCTGGGTTAAAGCCAGCGGGATGGGATGGCTCCAGAGTGCTTTGCCCTTGTAGGATGTGCTCTGGCTTAGCAAGTGAGAAGAGGATTTTTCCTGCAGTGGACCAAGACAACAGCAGGAGACTGAGACACCTGGTCTCACTCCTTGTCACTCACAGCAGGATCTCACAGACCTGTACAATATCTACAGATTTGATTATTCAAGGGTGTGCTGCCATTAAAAGAAAAGGCATTGGCCCTGGAGTGTATAAAAGTTAGAACTTTGTATTCCATGAGCACTTCTAGGAAATAGATTCACATGCCCTGCTTACTCCCCTGGAAAAGTCAGAGCGAGTTAGAGGGAAACTGCAGCTTGGAAAAGGACTGAGAAATTTAGCCAAGGCGACACCCACGGCTCTGAGGGCCAAGCTGGATTAGAACCTGGGACATCTCCTGTCCACCGTCTCCAGCTAAACACACTTTTTCCTTCCCCTGCCATCATCTGCCCCTGCTCCCTTTTCTCCTCTCAAGGGCTCTTGCTCTAATGAGAGGGAGGGTGAGTGCAATGAGCCACACTGACACATTGTGAATGGTGCCAAGAGAAAGGTGTTCATCTGGTGGCAGAAACAGAGCTACAGAATCTTATTAGGTCAGAATCTTTGTCCCCTCATCCAGTATCTTCACGACTCAGTGTTTTCTGAATACAAAAAAAAAAATCTATGTCTAAATCCTGGGCATGGCATTTTTTGCTAATCTGTGGTTAAAGCTCTTCAAAACCTTTCAGAAGATACCCCTACATTTTGAGGTTTTGCAGATTAGAACCCATTTCCCCCCACAATGCTCTGCAAGTCCCACATGAGCTAGACCTCCAAGGTGCCTGCTGATCTGACCCACACATGCTAGTCCCCTTTTGGACACCGGGGTGTGGCCCTGGGGTATAGAGGGATCAGATGGGAGGTGGTTCTTCTGCATGAGATCTCTGCATGGGTGAATTCACCCCAGTCACCCTTTGGATCCCTGTGGCAATTAATCTCTTAGAAAGGACTGTGTTTATGATCACTACTGGCATTCATTGAGCAATTACTATGTGCCAGGCACCTTGCAAGTATTCTCATTTAATCTCTGTCTGTAGGGTGGATACTACCATTCCCTGTTTGTAGATTAGGAAACTGAGGCACAGAGACCTGACATAACAGGTGTAGGTATCATGCAGCTAAGCAGCCAAATCCAGACCTGCTTTCCGGAATCCAGACCTACTTTCCTTTGATTCCATGGCCTGTTACTCTCTGCATTGAACCACACCATTTCCCTGGGAGCCCTCTTGTGTGTCCGATGAACACACACCCAACAATGACTCCATGGCCTATCTTCCCCTGGACAAGGCACCGTGTTTGACGAATTCTTGATGTTCTGCTCTAGCCAAGGGGCTTTAGTGCACGTCCCCCTAGTGATCAGTAATGGTGGTGAGGGTTCTGTTCGCATGCCTCCATACCTCCTCCCTGCTACTCCGCCTTACCTCCTCCTCTTTATGTGATCAGAAAACTTATGAGTCTTAAGATAGGAAAAATGAGTGATATAAGCACAGTCAAATTACAGTTGCTTAATTAGGAAGCAACTTGTTTCTGAATTTTAAAACTTTGCTTTTGTCTCAGTCTTTACCCCCTCCCCCGCCTTAGGCAGGATTCATTTTTAACAGTGATGGATTATTTTCATGTGGGGAGCAAAACTTTGATGCTGCTCAGTGATCAAGCACCTTTGTTGAACTGATTTTTACCTGGAAGATTTTTTTCTCTCTAAAACCCTTCTTTAATCTTGTAAAAATATCTCTAAATGGGTGGATGCTTTAGCTCTGATGAATGGCAGGTTGTGGTAAAGGAAGAAAGGGATGTGGTTTACAATAAACTTTTATTCTTTTGTAAAAAAAAAATGTAACAGTCCTACAGGGAGTAAAATATAAAGTGTCAGGAAATGATTTATCAAAATCAGATCTTGGACTGATGATGATTGTACCACGAATTAGGCTCCTGAAAAAGGAGTTGGCCATGTAACCTTACGTTTATTTTTGTTTGTTTGTTTTCTCTTATTTATTGGGCAAAACAAACTTGTGGTTGCCTGCCCACAGTTTAATTCTACCTCCCTCAGGCAAACAACCAGCATTTACTTGGAGTTTTTCTCAAAGAGATAAAGGTGTGCCTTGAAACTCAGCTTTATGATCACTGGGCAGAGTCAGGCCTGAGTCTGGGGCCTGATGTTTCTGTAAGGATTGCCGAGAACGATGGGCTGTCACCTGCGCTCAGGTGGCCTCTTTCCCCTTGGTGGCAGAAGTAACCCTCCTGCTCTTCCCTCACAGCACCCGGGGCTTGAGGGCAGAGTTTGGGCTTTCTTTCCAGGGAAGGGGCCCCGGGCCAGCTGTGGGGCTTCCTCCACCCGCCCGCCCGTCCTTGCCGTCCTCCCATGTGGGTCGGGAACAGGGGCTGGGATTCCTGCCGGCTTAGTCACCATGCTTGCGGGGCGGTGGGAGGATGGGGAAACCGCGTCCGGGCGCTCTGTCACCCTGAAGGAATGCCGGCCGGGCCGGGGCTGCTGGGCCAGAAAAGGTCTCCCTGAGGCTCTGTTGCAAATCTGGCCCCACTGACGCAAAGTAAAGCCCCCCTCTTCTTTTCCCATCAAAGAATAAAGGACCAGAAGCTAGCCACTATACTCAGCGGAAGATGACTTCTTTACTCAGTTTTTAAATACGCATTTTTGTTGTGCGAGTTCCTGGATCCATAAACACACCCACAGCTATTCAAGATAGGCGTTTTAGTGAAGAGTGATGTTTCCGGGGAGAAATCCCGCCTATCATTGCCCCCGGCCCTCACCATTCCTTTTGTCTGGCTGGGAGAATCTGGCTGGGCTTGGAGGGGCTGGGAATGAATGGTCGGGTCGGCTTGCTTCAGCCCAGGCAGCTCCTCCTCCACTGCTCCGCTCAAGACCCTGTTCAGGGGACAGCCAACCAAGAACGCGGGTCGCCCCCAGCCCTGCCCCACGCTAGCTTGATTGAGCCCATTCTGCCCTCTCCCTGAAAACCAGCTGCTGGGCGAGACCCCAGGGAGTGGGTGATGGTCCTTTCTCTGTATAGCTTTTGGAGTGGC
The DNA here is from genome assembly GCF_020826845.1 of Diceros bicornis minor. Lineage (NCBI taxonomy): Eukaryota > Metazoa > Chordata > Mammalia > Perissodactyla > Rhinocerotidae > Diceros > Diceros bicornis. The sequence goes on from NC_080744.1 coordinate 82,499,733, forward strand.
TTCCTTTTCTCTGCTGGGGAAACCAACGCCTTTATCCTGTGTCAAGAAAGCTCCTTCTAGTAGGAGGTAGTAGAATCAGACAGATCCAGCTTAAAGTCTTGGCTCTGTCATCTCCCGGTTCTGACACCTTGGTCAAGAGCTTACCTTCCTATGGCTCTTCTGTAAGACAGGATACTAGCTCCCTTCCAGAGTTGTTGGGAGGAGTCAAGGCAAGGGCTCAGCACAGGGCCTGACGCGGAATACTTCCTCAGCGGAACACTAGCTGATGCAGTTGTAATGTTTTTATTCTCATGGGTGTAATTGTTAAAGAATGAAAGGATTACCAAGTAAGCACAATATTGCGTATTGAATTTGCTTCTGATTCATACATATCCAAAGAGTAAAATTCTCACTGCACAGCTGTTTTTAAAATAGTTAGATCTTCATACGCTGATATAAATTAAGTGTAAAAAGGTGCAGACAGTTGTATGTAGTATAACCCTTCAGGTCTGACTTTAAAAAGAGCATATACAGTGGTACTTACATGCTGGTAAATGCTGATCTAATCATTAAAAAGTTTTCCAGAAGGAATCCCAGAAAGTGATAAACACTTAGTTTCCATGGAAAGGGACTGGAGATGCTGGGTGACCCTCACTGCTCATCTTGCACTCTTTTTGCACTCTCTGGATTTTCTAACCATGTGCTTTTATTTTTTATTTTTTTTAATTTATTTTTTTTATTGAGGTAACACTGGTTTATAATATTATATAAATTTCAGGTGTACATCATTATATTTCGACTTCTGTATAGTAGACTACATGGTGTTCACCACCAAAAGTCTAGTTTCCATTCATCACCGTATACCTGTGCCCCTTCACCCCTTTTACCCTCCCCCACCCCCTTCCCCTCTGGTAACCACCAATATGTTCTCTGTATCTATGTTTGTTTATCTTCCACATGAGTGAAATCATACAGTAATTGTCTTTCTCTGTCTGACTTATTTCACTTAGCATAATACCCTCAAGGTCCATCCATGTTGTCACAAATGGAAAGATTTCATCTTTTTTATCGCTGAGTAGTAGTCCAGTGTGTGTTTGTGTGTGTGTGTGTACATGTGTGTACATACACACCACATCTTCTTCGTCCACTCATCAGCTGATGGGCACTTAAGTTGCTTCCAAGTCTTGGCTATTGTGAGTAATGCTGCAGTGAACATAGGAGTGCATGTATCGTTTTGAATTAGTGTTTTTGTGTTCTTTGGATAAATACCCAGAAGTAGAATAGCTGGATCATAGGGTAGTTCTATTCTTAATTGCTTTTATTGTTTTTGAAGGTCAACAGGTATTATTTGGACAACAGAGTTATGGTCCATTTTCTAGTTTCTTTGTTACATCTGATTGTCCTTCAATGAGAGCAGGCTCAGTGTGAGGTCTTGGTGAACTCCTCAGCTCCCTGGAGACATTAGCTGGGGGCCTCCTTGCCTTTCCCACTGAGAATTGGGCTTTCTCATGAATAGAAGCCTGGGATTCACCTTCATCCTCTGTAAGAGCCAAACAGTAGGCCCTGGCAGGAGGTTTGGTCTAGAATGCCCTTGGGGCAAAATGTGTGTTTGTGTGTGTGTGTGTTTCCTTGGTAAATGGCCTTGAAAATGTTGTGTGCTTTTGGCAGGCTTGGATAAGTTTTTCCCTGCGTAACCCTTGGAAAGGACAATTCTCACTTGTAACACCCTGTTTCTGCAGGTCCATGATTTTGTAATTAAAAATTTATGGGATCATAAGGGCCCATTTAAAGGGCATCTGGTTTTAACAGCCCAGTTAAAAGCAGAATTTGTGTCAGTGGTTCCCTTAATTTCTCAAATGTGGTTATTTGTAAGTCCGTCCTACTGGATGCTTGTGTTGAATGTTTTATTGATGAAAGAGGCAAGATTATGTAAGGGAAAAATATTTAAAAGCCAGGAGAACTCAAATTCTGATGTGGGAATGTACCACTGCTCCATGGGTATTACCTTGGGCAGGTCACCTCACCTCTCTTGGAAATAAAGGTGTTGTACCACATTAGGAGTTTTCAGTTTTTTTTGGACCAGACTCACAATAAGCCATAGATTTACATCATGACCCCAGGATAAATAAGCATATAACTAAAATAAGTGTTTCCAAAACACTTATCTGACATAGTGCTCACCCTTCCAGTTCATGTAGTACCACAATATTTTCTTATTCTATTCTAATGCTGGTAAGTGATGCATTAAACTGATTTTGAGAACTACCAGTGGGTGGCAACTAGTGGTTTCAAAAGCATATTATTAAGGTCTTTCCTGGCTCTGATTCTGAGTCTGTTGGCTCTGAGTTGAGAACCCTGTACTAGTGCACGTGGAATTGGCCTTTGAGGTCAGCCTTCTGTTTTCTTCTTAAAATGAGGAGTGAAGGGAGTTACTTGTTTCTTAATAGCTACCCCCAGAGGAATGGGAGGATTTTAAGAATTTGAGTGTATGTTCCCCATGGTAGGAGGTATTTTATTGTCCACGCACAAGCATTTGTGAATATTTGAGATCTGCTGTATCTTGGTTAACTTATATAAATTCCTGTTTTGTAAAATAACTTAGTTATTGAAGTAACAAAAATAATGGCAAATGTTATACCTTCCTGTTTTTCCTCATACATTAATACATATAAAAAAATGAAAGAGGAGCTGGCCCAGTGGCGCAAGCGGTTAAGTGTGCGCGCTCCGCTGCAGCGGCCCAGGGTTCGCCGGATCAGATCGCGGGCTCACACCAACGCACCGCTTGGCAAGCCGTGCTGTGGAGGCGTCCCATGTAAAGTGGAGGAAGATGGGCATGGATGTTAGCCCAGGGCCAGTCTTTCTCAGCAAAAAGGAGGATTGGCAGATGTTATCTCAGGGCCAATCTTCCTCACAAAAATAAATAAATAAATAAATAAACCCAAATTAAGAATAAATCTAATTTAAAATAAAATGAAAGAATTTTATCACGTAAGTGTAATCAGCAGTCAATTATTTTATACTGAAGGCTTTTTATTAGAAAGGAGCTTGATTCAGTGATAACAGATAATATCTGAGTGCTTAGTGTGTATGCTGGGTGCTCTTTCTATTAACTCACACTTGTAAATAACCCCATTAGTTAAGTTCTCACCAGGCTCTGTTGGGCATGTGGAATCATTTGATGAATTTTGAAAATAACTTGGTCTGTTCTAAAAGGCCCTACTAGATCCAGACGGTTGTGGACTGGTGCCTGGTAACTCTGATGGCCATTTTGAAATGTTACCATAGTGATAATTCTTCTGGAATCTCAAGTCATTAAAAGTGATATGGCTAACTCTGGGCTGTGTGCTGTAAAAATAAATGTCATGGGATATGCGAATCCTTTTCTCAACGTTAGAGTTTATATCAACTGCAGGAATATTTTAGTGGAGACTTGAATACTTATTAGAGGCTAGTTGCTCTGCTGCCTTTTTCTTCTTGACGCACATCATCTATCCACGTAATCATTAACCATAAGAATGAATGGCATTTAAAATTTTTCCCTCATTTGACTTCAGTTATTTTGCCCCTTGCTTCCTTTTACCACTGAATTTTTTCACAAGTTGGGTTATGACGACAGATTACCATCGTTGATATCGCTTCCATAGATTTGTTTGTTTAAACTGCATCCAGAGCTCTTCAGTGCTGCGGCTGGAACTCTGTGCCTCGTATCCCAGCCGTGGTGCCTCTTCTGGGGAGGATTGGGAGTTGGCACAAATCATGTCCTGTTTCCCGGAATGTACTGTGGACACTTCAATGGACAGTGCACCCTTTCAGCTTTGCACTGCCCCTTTCGCTTCTGAACCCCAGGGTAATAATTAAAAGAGTCTATATTAGTTCCCTCTCTAGTTAGAGGAATACAGGTTGGAGACTCTAAATAGCGATTAACTGGTTGGTCCAGGACGTGAAGCCAACCATTGGAAAATGTGGTTAGCAGTGACAGTTGACAGCGTGTTTACGCACAGTCGTGTTGTTTGGTTCTCCTTGTTGACTGGAGTACTGGCATTGGGGGAAGTCCAGCTTCTCTTAGCCAAGTGGGTAGCATTAGACTGGCTGCATTTATTTCACAGGCATCGTCTTCCCCCCAAAGCTCTCAGTACTGTGAGTGCAGCATTCAGATTCAGCAGACATTTGCTGGGTGCTGCCCCCCACCAAGCCCCAAGCTCAGCTCTGGGGATCCGAAGATGCGTGAGACACAGCCGCTCTCCTGGAGGAGCCTCACCTAGAGGGGGATGGATATGTGAATAAACTACACAGCAGTGTGGTGTGGATTTTATTAGGGCTGTATGTAAAGTGCCGTGGGAGCCTGGGAGGGAGCAGGTTGGTTTGGAGGGGTTAGGGAAGGTCTCCCATGCGAGCAGGGCCTCAACGGATGCAGAAGTGTTCACAGGGTGCCAGAGGTTGGGGAGTGGGGTGAACAAAGACAGTATAAGAACAGGTTGGGATAGGCAGATTGTCTCAAAGAATAAGGGAGAGAAGGCTGGCAGCAACTGGGTTATGCTGGGCCCATCTGCCTGCCTGAGGAGATTGGACCTGACTTCAGAGGCAGTGGCTGTGAAGCAGGGGAAATGCTAGAAGCAGGTCTGTGTTCCGTGAAGGCTCTCTGATGGTCATTTGTTGGGGGTCGTGGGGGGACGATGGTGCTGGTGGAGAAGCTGGCAGAGCTGGCGAGTGAAGAGTGAGTGTACAAAAGGATGCCAGAGACCTTTTGGAGATATATTGAGCAGGACTTGGTGAAGGACGAAGGTGATGGGGAAGGAGAAGAAAAGCAAAGAGCTTAAGGATGACTGAGGACCAGTTGGAGAAACTGATTGATCACCAGTGCCATTAACTAGGACAGGAAAAAACAGAGGGTAGAAATTTGTCAGGGGAGGGAGAGAGAATGTTTTGGATTTTATCATATTGAGTTTGAGGTGCTTGTGGTATGAGCAAGTGGAGCTGGTCCAGGAGGTTTTCTGGAAACACTGGCCTGGCTGGAGAGAGGGAGAGCACCGGACACCTGTTTTGGGAGTCATCCCAGTGCTTTGGAGGAGTTATGGGGAGTGGGAAGAAGAGAGCCCCCAGGGCCTATATGTTAGAATAAATATTTGTCTTTGAAACACATTATATAAGAAGGAGTAGCTGATACATAGAAGGATGTCTTTGTGTCCTTGAGCACCTGGCATATTCCATGGAGGAAAACTTCGGTGAACTTCTGTAGCGGCAGGACCACTCTGCTGACCTAAGGATTGGATCCAAAGGCACCTCTGGGTCTCAAGGGAAGGAGGCTGTTTTGAAGGGCTCAGGTCCTTCCTGTCAGGTTTCAAACAAAAAGCTGAAGGAACCCCAGAAAAGGTCCGTTTAACCCCCACGTGGTCCAGAGGAGGCCAGAGTATCTCATGTAGGGAGACTCACTCAAGGCCACTCATCCCTTGGAGGAGCCAGGCCTCCAGTCCTGTTGCCTTCCCCCAGTACTATCATTTGAGGGAAGAATCCTCCAAAATCCTTAGGCTTATTCTCAGTACAAGCAACTTGCAGCATAACTACCTGATAGGGATGAGGGGGGATGACATCCCCCTCCACCCCACCTAGTGAGATCTTAACAAGATCTGAATGGAACACAGGACTCCTTGCAAGTTCCTCTGTTCCCAGAATCACCATCATAGGGACCTCAAACAGTGCACTGAAAGGTATCTTCGGAAGGCAAAGCCCAGGGATTTGTTTAGTTTACCTCCAGTCATCTCTTTCTTTCCTTTTCTTGCAAGTCTTATACCTGGATAATTTAGTACATCTGATCTACTAACAGGACCCTAACGGGGCTGCTGATATTACATACCCTGAAAGTCCTCCTCAAGCGTGCTGTGGTGGTGATGGAATAGTTTCCCGAGCAGTGGGTAACATCAGCCCTCCTTGTGGGACCCTTAGCTGCTGGCTGTGTATGTTACAATTCTTAGCTATAAAAGAGTGTGCGTCCAGTTCATGTAAACTACGTTACTATTTCCATTTGACGTTTTTATTGTCCTGTGATTTCTTTGGATTTCGTATTCTCCATAACTGTGTCACTGCATGTGAAGAGAGCTTGGGCTTGTGACTGGGCATAACCATGGGTATCCTCTTTAGTCATTTTGCTCAGTCGTATTAACCTCAAGGACACAACATATTTTTATTCAACCTTTTTTTATTTTTAAAATACTCAGCTATAAATGCATCCTTTTTTATTTCAAAGTAGGTCAGCCTCAATCAAGTCTCAGTATTTCTCATCATGCTTTTTTTTCTTGAAATGGAAACACATGGAGAAAAAGTCGCATGTTTTTTGTCCTCCGACTGCACCCAGTACTGCCCAGGCTGGCTTATGAAGTTTGTATCCACGGAGGCTTCATAAAGGTGGAATTAACTTTGCAGTAAAGTAACTGACCCCAAACTGTGTCATTTCAGGCTTAGTCAAGCGCTAACAGAGCAACTTAAAACTTAAACAGAGGTGTGAGCTTGATAAATCAGTGTGTGATTTGGACTAATTGGTGACCACCATTCTGAACATTAACTACTTTTGGTTACTTTAATGATTCCAGGAGGCTGATTGTATAACCTCTGAATGCCTGCTTGAATTTTGACAAGAACTAAATTAATATGATGCCTTCCTGTTTATAAGACTTTTGGAGAGCCACGAATCACTTTGTGTGATTTTTGCATTCTTTAGTTTTTATGCTGCTGTTCTGAATTTGGTGTTTCCCTTTTATGCCTAGACAGATTTGTAGGTTAAACTTAAAAAAAAAAAAAAAAAAAGAGACAGCCTAAATGTAAAAATTGGTCCTGAGGAAGGACTATATAACTCGACTTCCAATTTCCTGCATTAAAAGAAAAGAGTATCAAGCCAGCTGTTGGCATAGTGGTTAAGTTCATGTGCTCTGCTTTAGCGGCCCAGGGTTTGCTGGTTTGGATCCCGGGCACGGACCTGCACGCTGCTCATCAAGCCATGCTGTGGCGATGTCCCACGTACAAAATAGAGGAAGATTGGCATGGATGTTAGCTCAGGGACAATCATCTTCAAGCAAAAAGAGAAAGATTGGCAACAGATGTTAGCTCAGGGCTACTCTTCCTCACCAAAAAAAAACCACACAAAGTATTGGTAGCAATATCCTTTGTTCTTGTTTCTGCTTCCTGGTGATGTGTGAGACCCTGGAATGTCCTAATGGCAGTGCTGATGGAATTGTAGCTGGTGCTCACCATGGGGTCCAAAGTTGGGGAGCACGGAGGTGCTGTTCACGGAAGTGCTGTCGTGCCCAGGGCTCCTGCAGTGTGAGGGGAGATGACCACCCTAGTGCAGCCACTCCTTGTTCCTTCAAATTCAGGGAGGTCTTCGTGGCCCTATGGGAAATGTGTTGTATGAAGTTATCTTCACTTTCATTTCTGAGGGGAAAAAAACCCAGTTCAGCTGGTTTATGCAAAAAAAAAAAAGAGCATTTTCATCTAACTTAATGGAAAAGTCTGGGAATGGAGCAGGCTTCAGAAGAGCCACTGGGGCTCTCCGAGACTCATCTGCCTGCATATTGGCTTCATTCTTAGGATCATGTGATAGCAAAAAGGTTGTTAGCAGCTTCACCCCTGCGTGCACCCAACTTCGTGTTTGGTGCACAAGAGCCAGTGCTCTGTTCTCATCACACGTGTTTCCTTATGTCTCTGTTGGCTGTGATAGGCCCTCAGTCCCTGTCCCCCACCAGTGCGTTCCAGGGAAATGATGCTTTGATGGGCCAGCCCAGTCCTAGTCTTAGGGAGGAAGAGGACAAGGTGGTTCAGCGAAGGAAAATGTGGATATTCTGATCAGAAGAAAGAAGGTCATGAAACAACACCCATACACCGTAGATGAGCAGTAGGAGGTTTACGGAAATAAATTTCAGTGTGTGAATATGTTGGAGGTACTTCAAAGTGCAAACATACGACTGCGGTTTCTTTCTCTCAGTGAGTTTCTGGAGCGACATACTCTCTCTTCATGAGATCCTTATTGTGGGGCATGGAAACCTCTAGCTTCTCTCTCCTTCTCTCCAAGTGTTCTCACTCCACCGAGACCTGTTTGCCCTGGAAGAGCCTTGTGCCATTGCTCTATTGTCAAAATTGTATTGAACAGGCACATCAAAGTAAAAACTTTTGGGATCACTCACCAAAATGGTTTCCTGTACTGTACTCCCCTGAGGGCGGCATTGCAAGTATATTCATCCATTTCATTGATCTATCATTTTTATTACAAAGAAAAAATCCAACCCACAGAGGAAGTGCAGCCAGCTGCCTGAAGAGTGGAGATGATATTTTGATTACATTAATCCATATCCTGTTAGTTCTCTTTGCTTCTGTCACTGCCACTGGTGAAGTTACTAATGTGAACTGATTATATTTGCTCTGAAAAGCCGGAATTTTTAATGTGTATCAGCAAGAAAGGTTAATAATCAATTTAACAGCATGAATGAAACATTGTGTGTATTGAACTCAAACTGTCCTAAAAGCCTGGATAATAAAAACCCAGTGGCTTCTTTTAAAACTCACTGGGTAAACAGCTATTGGTGAGATATGGTTAATACTTTCTTCTTCTCTTTGAGCATGACAGGTGGTAGGCAATCAGCATTCGATGCTGTCTGCTTGCAGGGCAATCTGGTAATTGTGTGTGACATAGAAGACCACATTACACAAGGTGCTCCCTCCTTTTAAAAGCTTTGCAGGGGAGCTGCATATGTTTTCCTATTCAGTGGGGGTATTTTTAAAGAGAAAAATATATCACCTTACCCTCAAATGGTAACAACCTTCCTGTTTTAAAAGCATCTATGTATTACCAAGACCCATAGCACAATATACTTTAAACGTCAGTCATTTCTCTGGAACCAGTCAGCCCCTGAAGACAGTATTTCAGAGAGTGGGGTGTTCTGGGAGGGGCATCTGGTCTATAGGGACTTAACTGGCCCGGCTTCTTGCCTACACACATGGTACCTGCAATGATCCCTTATGTTGAATGATTTCCTGCTTTCCTGTGACTTACTCAGTGGTCAACAATGAGAATGGGCACAGCCTGCAGCCGTTCTGTGCCATCCGTCATCTTGGGAGCCACTGTGTGGCATCCTTTCTGGGGGAAGTATGTTGAAGTTTTTGGCTGGTGACGTTTGGTGACCAGTTGGTTCCTCAGTGTCTTTCAATGTAGAGATTAGGAACCCGGGGTGGATTTGTTCTGCCGAGAACGTGACTTGTCTCTCTATGGCCTGAGAGGAGTGGTGTAAATTGATAGGAGCTGGAGATACTCTTTTGGGTGAGACTCATCCAAAAGGGGGAGCTGAGTCACAGAACTTCTGAATTTGAGATCTGTCAAATAAATTTCAGATTCTCCTCAGGTAAAATTTTCAATTGGAGCTTTTCAAAAATAAGTCATTTTTAAAAGAATAAAAAAAATTGTCTTGTCTCCTTCCTCCCTCCCCACAATATCCTAGGATGAAGAAAAGCAGGTTTTAGAAAAATGTTTTTTTTTATTATTTATTTTTAAGCAGTCTGAGCCTGTTGAGATCCAGGTTGATCACTATTGATCTAAGATCCCCTGTTGATCAGTGGGATGGAGCTGGCAGAAGAGAGGGGAGAAGTCTTTGAGGAGGTGTGGATGGGGAAGGAGGGGAAGGTTCTATAACCTCCTCTAACCTTCTCTCTGGCTCTCAAAGAGTCTCAAGTCTTCAGGATTTGTGCCATTTGTGCTACATCACGGGGAAAGACCCACGCACGCCCTTGATGTCTGGTGTAGGAGCAAAAGCGTTTCCCGGTCCTGATCTGAGCTCCCACAGTCTTGTTTACGAAGGCTTGTCACTCCCATTTGGACGACGCCTCCAGGCAGGCTGTTTCCTCTGGCTCCAGTTGTCACTGCAGGTTTTTCTGTGGTGCTTGGTCATGCTCGTATGTCTAGATTAAAATCCTATGACAGTCTACCCAGTTCATATCTAAATTTGTTCAGAGAGCCCTATGATAGTAAAAAAAATGATGGAGGCAACGGTTACCCTTTACCTGAGTAAAACATGGTTTGTTCCACAGTTCGGTCCCATTGTAAGGCCAGGGGAGAAGCCAGCTGATGAAGAGCTTTCTTCTAAATGAGTAGGATTTAAAAAGACCAGTGGGATTTGGCATCCTATTCAGAGTTAGGCTCTTTTGCTGTAAGTGCCCAAGGCCCTAGTCTCAGACACTATCTGTCTGCGGCCCATGCCCTTGCTGGATGTGGGTGAGTGCCCACCTTTGCTACTGGATACCATAGGCTGAGCCTCCGTGCCTTGCACATGACTCAGGCCTGATAAATATCAGAGAGGAGCTATTTATGAAAGTGTGCAGTCATTTTCTTTAAGTTCCAGTTATTGATATCTGAGCTAGAAAATCGTCCCATGGAATTTTAGTCCTGCCTTATGTATTATTAGGCAGTTGTAGTTGTTTGAGGCCAAGTCACACACAAACCCCTCCCTCCTCCAATTCAGGATTTGCGTGGCTAAATCTCACTTGCATTTTCAGGTGGATTTTTCTATTAAGGTTATAAAAGACCAAAATAACTGGAAATTCAAATTTGTGCTTAAATACCTAAAGATGCCCAACATTCTCTTGAATCCCGTTTTACAGTTTCCCAGCACACTCACCTGATCCTTCCAACAGCCATTTACTCGGGTATCCAGTGTATATTCTGGATGACTGAAAGTCGAGTGTCTTTGCCGAAGGTTTCTTAGCTTCTTAAGTAGTTAAACTTGAACCTTCACATCCTGCCGACTCCAGGATATATACTCTTATATCCTGAAACACAAACAAAACAAAACAAAAGAACAAGGTCTTTTGTTAGAGGACCTTTTGTCTTAGAACAAGGTCTAGAGGACCTTTTGTCCTACTTAAAAACTTCAAAGTTTACATTGCTTTAAAAAAATAGTTATAACTTGGAGTGTGGGAATGACACGCTCACTTTTTAGGCTGTAGCTATACCATCAGGGGCTGTACTCTTCGTGCATCTCAGACAGAATGGACCTTGATTCATGCTTGACTCAAGAACTATGCAGGACATCCAGGAAATGGTGGTGGCAGATCTTGGCCATTCTTGATTTTGTGAAATTAAGGCTCACACATGCCATGTTATTTGGGTGACCTGTTGAAGGTCTAGCCTGGGAGAATCTGCTTGCTTTCATGTTTGTCCCAGCCTTCTTAGCAACTCTTAAGCTTACATACTATTTTTTTCATCATTTCCCTCAAAGTGGCACCTTGGAATTTTTTCAAGTTCAAAGAATAACTATGGATATTTATCATAAACAAAATTATAAATTGATTAGACATAGGTCTTTTGATACCAAATGGCATATCCTTAGTGCTTCAACACACTCTCTCTTAAAAATTTGTGTTTTGAACCTACACTACCTACATGAGATTATTATGAAAGTAGAAAATAGCCTAAAAAATGGTACCTTTGCTAAAAGAAAATATTAAACTCATGACTGGAAACAATCTGAATCTTGTGGCTGTGTCCAGCATTTGTCCTAGTCCCCTCTGCTGTGTATGTGTGTGTGTATGTATGTATGTATGTACGTTTACAAGGGAGAAGGTCTCACAGTTCTATGAAGAACTCAAGCCTGGGGAATGAACTTGAGAGCATGCTTAGATAGTGTCACTTTCTACTTAAAATATTTTGGCCCTGTTATTTACTTCAGAAAGTAAAAGCATTAAGGCTAAATGTTCTATTAAGGTATGGGTTAGTTATCTTGATGTTTTAAAATGTCTTAGCACTCCTGTGTTTGTTGTGCGTGGGATGCAGTCTTGCCCTAATTTACACACCTCTTGCCCGTGACTAATTCACAATGGGACTCCTGTGGCCTTATTAACTTCTCTTTCTAGTTTCTCTCAGAGAACATTGTGGCTGTGGTTAGTAAGATGATAAATGGGACCGAGAGTAAATGAGGGCCAAAAAAGCATTTAACAGGTTAAGAATCTGAAGCTTTTAAGAAGAAAAAACAATAAACAAGAAACCCAAACAAAGCCAAAACACAGTCTTGAAGCACACCCATCAAAACCCTAGTTTCAGAATTTGTGGTAACCTTGCTGCTGAATCACGCTAAAAGCTGAAAAGGCTTTTGTGGTTAGTTATGTGTGACATAAGAAATTGATGTGTCTGAGAGAAGTAGGATTTCTCTTTTTGTGAAGAAAAGTACAACAAAGGGAAATGCTTTATTTTGAAATATTTTGTTTACAGTAAATATGTGGCTTGCCGTCTCTGTAGGGCAAAGATTTGGTTGCTGGTGTTTTGAAGGTAGCATAAAGGAGGATATTAAAATGTTTGTGCTGTATAGCTTGCATTAGGGCTGCACATGTGAAAGCATTGTAGAATTCACACAGTTTAAACAAAGTGGTTGATTTAGGAAATATTTCTTCCCATTCCTTAGCATTCCCCATGTGCCTCTTTCCCCCATTCCCTGTTAGGAATCCGAATTGGCTCTTTAAAGAGACTGAGTGAAATTTAATTATCTAGGGAAACCCCACTTCACATTCCACAAGAATAGTCTTCTTCATTGGCAAATCTCAGTTGTGTATATCTGTGGTCCAAAAATCCTTCCTGAGTAGGAATATCAAAGAATCATATTTAATATTGCTTAAATTTTTGTTTTTAAAAAAGTTTTATGCTCTGTAAACTTCAGTCTAACCTCACATTTGTAGACTTCATATTTTAGAATAACTCTCTTGGGTAAGTTATTAGCAGAAACTTTCGTGTTGACATGTCCATTTTCCTTTCCATTGAACTGTCTTCATTGTACGTCTTTTGATATGGCTTAAATGTGGTTTTCCTGCGCATTTGGGTAACAAGAAATCTGTGTGCTCTGAAAAACTCCTGGCTTTTCAGTTTATACCATTTCCTCAAATTTTTAGATGCTAGATAGAGAAGTGACTTTCTTCCGGAGTTTGGTAAAATACTTCCTTCCTGGATAAGGTGTGACATTCAGTCTTGCTGCCTGATGTGCTCATTTCCTCCTTCAGCAATGGGAGGCTCTATATTGCCTTTTACCAGGCACCCAGAGGGTCATGTTGGAAAATAGCAGACTCTTAGCAAAAACATCCCCTCACTGAGAGTAAATTGCCAAGTCCTTTCCAGGCCACTGAAGGGTCCTTCAGGTGCCACATTTCCATGTGTTGGAGAGCAGATGCATACTCTCATACCTGCTGGCTATTGCTGGTCCATCACTGCATCCTAGTGCTGTTTTTTCCCCTTCTGTAGGGTCGTTCGTCTTAGACTAGAGGGTCTCGCAGAGTTGTTGAATTTTCCCAGGAGATACTGTGAAGAATCATCATAAAGAGATAAGATCAGGTCTTGGTCTAAAACTTACTTTCCATAAGTAGGTTTAAAGGCATATCCCTGTTGTTCTCTTCCTACACATGGGTATTTATGTGGTTAGTAAGAAAATCGTATACGTTTATTTATCTAAATTTCTACGTTATTTGTTCCTGTTCATATATATGCACACATATACACACTTGTGTGTGTGTATTCACAAAAGACTTCCAGTGTGTTTTAAAGGGTGGAGACTCCTAGTGCATGGTGGTCTCTGGGCAATCTCAAGTGAGTTGGGGGTGAAAGGTGAGCCGGTGTGAGGGAACTCAGCTTAGCCGTTCAAGAATTGGTCTGTCCCTGGAAGCCAAGACTATAGGCACTTTCTTGCATAGTCCTGGCATAGTTCACTCTACATTCAGCTGGGCGGGGAAAAGTCTCTTTAAAGATCAGATCTTCTTCCTGGGGTGTGTATCCAGCCCTCCCACGTGCATATCCTGTTAAGTATCAGTTTAAATTAGCCCAGGCCTGGATTATGGACAACATGGAGCCAGGTCTAAAACAGTTGGTGGATAAGTGAGGAATTCAGTAAAGTTTGAAAATAAACCCAATAGAACTAGTACTGGTCTTGGTCATTGTCAAAGCAAGCAGAAGTGGTGAATAGCTTGGTCTGGCTGAGGTATAAAGTGCTTGAGGGGACAGATGGGATCAGCTGATGGAGAATCTGTGCAGGCTGAGGAGCTCTGACGCTGTGGAGGTGTTTGTAAAAATTTCTGAAGGGATTAAAATAATTTTGTAGCATTAACTCTAGGCTAATGTGGCTTGATCTGAACCAGCTCCAGCAAGAAGAACTCTTGTGTTATATCCTTAGCATAAGATTTTCTGAAGTTCAAATTTTCAATGTAATTTTATCTTTTTTAAAAGAGGTACTGATCATTTGGGATTGTTTCTAAATAACACTATTTTCTCTTGTTACAAAAATTGGCTCACCTGTATAATAATTGCCCTCATAATGAATCCCTTAAGGAAACATGTGTTAAGTTAATCATGATTTCATAGTAAATAGGTTGTTTTTAGATATTCTTTTTTTTTTTTTTTGTGAGGAAGATCAGCTCTGAGCTAACATCCATGCTAATCCTCCTCTTTTTGCTGAGGAAGACTGGCTCTGAGCTAACATCCATTGCCAATCCTCCTCCTTTTGTTCCCCAAAGCCCCAGTAGATAGTTGTATGTCATAGTTGCACATCCTTCTAGTTGCTGTATGTGGGACGCGGCCTCAGCATGGCCGGAGAAGCGGTGCGTCAGTGTGCGCCCGGGATCCGAACCTGGGCTGCCAGTAGCGGAGCGCGCGCACTTAGGTGCTAAGCCATGGGGCCGGCCCTAGATTTTTTTTTATTGTTCCTTCTTCCAGTGACTGGCACTTCTGTGTCTACCTTTTAAAAATAAAGTATAAATTAGGTGGCTGTAAACATAAGGGAGGTAAGATGGTAATACATTACTATTTTTATAATTTGCTGTTGATAAGATTTAGAAACATAAACATGATAAACTGTGTTTCCATGACACAGATATATCATCAAGTTCTTACAATGTACCTTTGAGGTAACTGGGATTTTCATGTCATTTGGAGTAGGGCAGGCCAATGACTCATTCATCTCTCCTTTCATTGGTTCATTCATTATATAAATACATATTAAATACCCACTGGGCACTGAGGAGTCATTTGCATACATTGGCTCCTGCCCCTATGGACTGACTATTGGGAGACACAGTAATCACACCAGCCACAAACAGATAAAACATTGTATCTCTGATGAGTGCCACAAAGACCAGGCGTGGTGCTATGAGACCAAGAGGGAGGGGAAATAATGTATAAAGGACCTGTAGTGGGAATAGGGGGAGGTGAGGGATGGGGGCCAGGCCATGGCAGGGCCCAGAGGCCATGTTCAGGGTTTCGTGTTTACCATATGAGCAATGGGAAATCAGTGTAGGACGTTAAACAGGTACAGGGTGTGTTTGTGTGTGTATGTGTGTGAGAGAGAGAGAGAGAGAATATCATACTTGCATAAAAAAATCACCCTGGCTACAATGTGAAGAGTAAATTAGAGCGTAGGCTAATTAGGAAGCTACTGGAGTAGGCAAGGCAAAGCATGAAGCTAACTTGGACTGGTGGTGGAGATAAGAAGAAGTTGACGGTAGAGAGATTAGGAGGTAAAATTGCCCAGACTTGTGTTGAGGAGTGGGTGGGTGGGCAGGACATCAAGGATAACGTCCAGGGCTCTGACTTGCATGATGACTGTGGCAGTGCCCGTCCCTGAGCGAGGGAATGCTGGAGGAAGATCAGGTGGCCAGGATCATGAGCATGAGTTTGTCTTTGGAGATAGTGAGTCTGAGGCACCTCCGAGTCAAATAGGCATTTGGAGATGTGGATTGGTGCTTAGAGGGAGGTCTGGGCAGGCAGCTTATTTGGGAATTTGTCTGGGTGGAGGTGGTATTTGAAAGCTGAAATATAGTCCGGCAGCCAGGGAAGGAGTTTTGGGTAAGGCCATGCCAGTGATGGAACCTGAAGGAACATCAGTGTTTAAGGGCCAGGGAGAGGAATATGAGTCTGTAAAGGAGACCCAGGTGGTGCAGGTGCCAGGAGGAAAGCGAAGGAGTGGGGTGTCCAGGATTCCAGCGGAGGGGGTTTTAGGAGGAAGCCATTGATGAAAAATACCAAAACCCCCTAGGAAGAGAAATGAAGAGGTCCACGGGGTCTTGCAACAGGGAGGGCTTTGGGGACGTCACCTGAGAGCGGATTCAGTGGAGTAGGTGGGCCAGCAGCGGCTCTGGAGTGGGAAGTGACTGTAGGGGAGATAAGGACATAGAGAAGTATGGCTGCACCTGGGATAGGAGGGATGACAACTGGGGACGGGGAGGCTTCGAGTGCAGATTTTGTTTTCTTTAACAGAGACTGGAGTCCTGGAGTCCGTGGAAGGGGCTCTGCTGAGAGGGAGTGGTAGATCAATGAGAGCAAGGAGGAAAGCCCCAGTAAGGATGCTGAGACCCGATGGCTGCACAGCACAGATGGAGGGATTTGCTTTAGATAAGAGAGAGGACACAGATGGTCCCTTAAAGGTGACGGCAATGCAGACTGCTCCCCCTTTTACGCCCTATTGTGTTTACTATGGACTTTGTGTATGTTTTCTCATTTGATCCCAACAAAATCCTATGAGTAGAAACTGCCATTACCCTCTCATAGAGGGGGACACTAAACCCTGGAGAGGCTTAAGAACCTTGCCCATGGTCCCCCAGGAGGAGGGCTAGCCTGGGGGACACGACCCCAGGTGCTTCTTTCCACGAATTGTGCTGCCTCTGCCAGGAGCTGGGGTGGAGTGGTGGCCTTGTGCTCTGACCCAGAGGCCTGGGTGTAATTGCCTAATGACTTTTTTGCCCAGTAAAATTTAACAGGAACTTAATGCTTTAGGGGATGATTGCGTTTATTTTAATGATTAGTTGTTTTTCTAGTAATATTAACTAGTGTAGGGAGGGAGAAGCTAAGCACTTTTCAAGTCAAAACAACAGTATCTGTATATTGATTTACTCAATTGAGCTTTCTACTAAATTACAGGAGTTAATTTACACTTTGTTATAATCTTGGTATTACGAAGTGATGTCCATGAGTTTATCATGAAGTGGTACTAGTTACTCTTTCTTGGAGTGCATGCGTCGTGCCACTCACTGCAGTAAGCATTTGCCTACATGACCCCCATCTGACCCCCTCGCCAGCAGCCCTGTGTGGTTTGTGTCACCACTGACACCTCTAACAGGTGAGGAAGCTGGGAGGTGCAGAGACCTAAAGACGGTGGCCCTTCAGGAGCTCCTAAGTGGCGGAGCTGTCTCACCTTCCTGGGTCCCTTCTCTCTTCTCACTTGAAAGGAGAGAGGACTTTGGAACCTGGCCTGCATGTGGGCCCTGGTGAGGCAGAAGCGCTATGCTTCTCTTTGGGGTGTCCTGAGGATAAAGGAGAAAAAAAATCTTTGAGGAATTGCAGATGCCATGTGAAAGATGTCAGGCTGAAACTCCTGGCAGATATTCAAATTCCTCTTTGGGGAAACTTCTATTTTCTCTTCCTTTTCTGTTTTGAGGGTTAAAGCTACTCTAAAATCTAAAAATTTGTCCAGCAGTCTCTATTGTTAAGACTTTGGAGAAACAAGAACTTTCATACATTGCTGTTGAGAATGTAAAATAGTACCACCTTCATGGAAGGCAGTTTGGCGGTATCTATCAAAGTTGTAGAAATGCATGTAACCTTTGACCCAGAAGTCCCACTTCTGGGAATTTATCTTACAAATACACCTGCGTGCATACAAATTGCAGCATTGTTTGTGATAGTAATAGATCGGGAGCAATCCCATGTGTCCTTCAGTAGGAGATCGGTTAATAAACTAAGATACATGCACAAAATGGAATACTCTGTAGCTTAAAGAAGTGCAAGGATGCCTTATGCTCTGTGTGAATAGATCTCCAGGATGTTAAGTGAAAAAGGCAAGGTGTACTTCTTTTTTATAAAATTAAGAAGGGGAAAATAAGACTGTCTCTTTGCATTTGCTTATATTTGTGTAGACTGACACCAGAAGGAAAACCAAGAAACTGATTAACGTGATGACACGTGGGTGCAGGTGGGGAACAAACTAGGGATGGGAGTGAAACCGCTCAATGTACATTTTTGTATCATTTTTTAAGTCTTATGCTTACATTATGTATTAAAACTTAAAAAAAAAGAAAAAGAAAAACTCGCTGTGCTCCAGTAGCAGGGGGCTCTGGCAAGTCCTTCTAGGTTGACCTTAGATGGTATTCCCCCGAACTTGTGGGAAGACCACGTGAAAGGTGCAAGTCCATGCCCCTTGGACACTCCTTTTTATGTAACTTAACAGGCCATTTCGGTGGCTGCCCTAGGATGCTTCTCAGAAATCACCCTGGCAGTTCTTGGTTCATGTGCGTTTCTTCCGCAATTCGAGTCTTTCTAAACCCACCCACACCAATCGAGGGGAAAATAGTGTATTTTCTTAGTTTGTAGAAAGGGGTATTTCTGGACATGTTGGTCTTGTTGTTTCCTTATCGTTGTCAAGTCACAAAGTCTGCTGATCAAATCTACTCCCGTGTTTTAAAAAAGCTTTCTTTTTGGTTGTTCTGTTTTGCTTTTAATTTGAGAGTTGAGGCCTTTAGGTGCATGTGGTAAGAAATCAAAGGGCCAAATGGGTGTGTCTTGTTAGTTATTTCTTCAAACCTCTTTTGGCATTTGAATGGTGTTGGTTTTTCCGCTAATTAAGGTTGGGGAAGAAACCTTTTGAACACTGGTTTGGAGAGGTGTTGTTCTTACATCATATCTCTTGAGTTGATCCTATGCTCTCTTGATGGATGAACTTGTACTTCACCAGGTTCCTGGATCACTAAGAGTAATTTTTCAAGCTATCAGCTATTTAACTATCTAATGCCAAGTGTTCAGAAGATAATGTAAATTCATTGTAATGTAAATTCAAGTTGGTGACTCCAGCAATTTACCCTCCAATTATAGCTGTATTGGTTCCCATTTATTGACACTCTTTTCCTACTCAGTTTGTGATCAGAGTACTTCGTTTTGCGTGCTAGGTCAATTAATTATTTTGCATCTTAGATTCCCTCTGATGACTAAATCTTTTAAGAAGAGGTATGCGAGCATGAGAAGCGTGTTGTGTGATCCTGCAGGGGGGGTGGTAGTGATTAGAAGGGGATTTTGAGATTTGAAAACAAAAAAGCTACCCCAAGATGCAGAACAGTGAATTGACTGGTGAATTGTCACCCTGTGGTTGGAACTTTTTGGGGAATCCATAAAGTTCTGCTGCATCTCTCAAGAGCAAGAGAGAGACAATAATATGGTCAAATTTGGGCCAGCTGTGTTGCAGCACATGGTACTGAGTGTCACTAGTTTGTTGGGAAAATGGCTCTTTACTGACTCTTAAAAATATCACCTATAATATCAGTTTTAGTAGCAGAATGGTTCACTTGTATTTGTGTGTGTTGTAGGGTGGCAAGGGGAGGGAGTTAGTTAGGCCAAAGAGTTTTGAAATACATTTGGAGGAGATAAATGTTTGCCTGTTGAATAATTCTAAAACTAGAAACACCCCCCCCCATTTTATTTCTGATTAGCTTATTGCTACCAGGGAATGATTCTTATATGACCAAAATATGCTTTCACATTTATACTTATGCATATATAATTTGTTCTTTCTTTACCCCATTAGGTGCATTCCTCAGCAGTTATATGTGAAATGAAAATATGTGTGAAAACTCGTCTTTTTCTGTTGACTTTCATTGCAAAATCTGAAAACTGTAGGATCTAAAACAAATCCCATTTATGACTCCTATTATCCACTTGCCTTTTCCAGCGTTCAGAGTGTTTTAAAACGTTTTGCTATGTAAGTAGTTAGTCCATTGGCTATTAATCTATAATTTGGTATCTTCGCTGCAAACATTTAGTTAATTGCTTTTATCCTTGAGCCATCCTGCTTACTCCTAGGATTTGATTATCAGCAGCTACAATAGTTATTCCTGGAGTTATTAGAATTACGAGCCAGAGGGAAATGCTGTTTAAGCTACATTTAGGCTGGGCTGGTACACTCACATATTACATGTGGGGTCTCTAAGGGAATTCTGTGCCACAAGGTCAGGGTGGGGAGAAGGCCCTTTGGATGCATCTCTTTTCGTTCAGTGAGATCCCAAATGTGCATTAGTTATGCTTTCTTTGGCTCATTCTTCAACAGGTATTTGTTGTTTCTGGAAGATACCATCGCTTGTGTTGTCCCTGTTAAAAAATTGAGTTTAGGTGGGGTTAGTGTTGTAGCAGTATAACTTAATACAGTAGTCCCATCTTATCCTCAGTTTCACTTTCCATGGTTTGTTACCCACGGTCAACCATGGTCTAAAAATATTAAATGGATAATTCTAGAAATAAACGATTCGTAAGTTTTAGATTGCGTGCTGTTCTGGGTAGTGTGATGAAACCTCTCGCCATCCTGCTCCATCCTGCTCAGGACGTGAATCATTGCTTTGTCCAGTGTATCCATGCTGTATACCCGCCCGTTAGTCACTTTGTCTCAGTTATCAGATCAACTGTTGAGGTATCACAGTGCTTGTGTTAAAATAACCCTTATTTTACTTAATAATGGCCGCAAAGCACAACAGTAGTGATGCTGGCAATTCACATATGCCAAAGAGAAGCTGTAAAGTGCTTCTTTTAAGTGAAAAGGTAAATGTTCTCGACTTGGTAAAGAAAGAAAAAAAAATTGTATGCTGAGTTTGCTAAGCTCTGTGGTAACGTTTATTGCAGAATGTTGTTAAATTGTTCTGTTTTATTATTAGTTATTGTTGTTAATCTCTTACTGTGCCTAATTTATAAATTAAACTTTATCATAGGTCTGTATATGTAGGAAAAACATAATATATATATAGAGTTTGGTACTATCTGCTGGTTTCAGGCATCCACTGGGGGTCCTGGAAATGCATCCCCCAAGGATAAGCGGGGACTACTGTAAGTTATTTACCACGTCTCTGAAACTCTTGTTCATCTGAAGATGGGACTGATACCACCTTTCTAACTGGCTCAGATACCACGAGTTGACACCTTTTTAAGTGACAAGTAAAGAATGTCGGAAGCCCCAATAACCTAGAAGTTGATTTCAGGGATGCTTTCGTTTTGTTTTCAGGTTGCTTTACAACTGGTAACAGGTTGTAAACCTGTGGTTTTGGCTTGTGGTTCTCTGCTCTTTGTGACACCCTCCTCGTTACTTAATGCTTTATAAATTTATATTAGTACCCACCAGGAACCATAGAATAAGTCCTTTTCTTATATATTTTAGTTTACCTATTTTTAAAACTTGGGTATTTGTAGTTGCCTTGTTGTAGGTAGCCAATGGAGAGTGCTGTCTTTTTTAGTGCAGAGGTAAAATTTTAAACTGTATCTTAAATATTTGTATTTGTTTGTTCTTGGTGACACTGTGATTTGGGTCACTCTGACATTTAATCAAGTTAAACAATGTAGTTCTTAGAAAATATGTCTAGCAGGTATTCTGAGAGCTAGACACCTAGTAACACAACTGAGAAATTTCATCAGGATTAATTTCTTAATTTCTTAAGTACTCTTGTCAAGTTTGCCTTTAATTTTCATTTTTCTAAGTTTCCATTAGCAACTGTGGCCTCACTCATTACTTAATAATAAATGGTTACAAATTATTTGTGTGTTTTTGTAATTAGAATGTGATAGCAATCATCTACTGGATGAGCTAACACTGTAATGACAGAAAGTCAGTAACAATTATGCCTAACAGGAAAATTAATTATGTAATCCTATCAGACTATATTTTGCCTAAGAGATTAGATTTTGCTGTTACTAGGCTGGTGACACCTGCTAGGCAGGTGACAGCATGGTGTAACACTTCTCATTTTTCTGGATAGACTAGTTCACCAAAATGTTCACTGTATCACCTGGGAAAATCATTTGATTATTTTAGATTTTTGAAATAAATATTTTCAGGCTTTTGATTTTCTGCTTAAAAAGAAGAGAGAAAACCTCTTTTACTGGGATATTTTATTCTTCTAGTTTCTTAGTGAATAAAGATATTTGCTGGATTTCTATCCAAGAGGGGCCATCCTTTCTTCTCCTCTTTCCTTACTTATAAGGGACGTGAAGCCGTGCGAGTGAATTGTTTGCATACAGCAATACCATTTTGACTCCAGTAAAAGTTCTTACCTTTCTCTCTTCATTCCTCAACCTCCAACCTAAGGCACCCATTCCTCCGGCACACAGAGCGGCTGCAAGTCTAAGGGGCAGGCAGGGAATGGATAGGCAGAGGAAGACCTCGTCGGGTGCGCCGGAGCACCTGGCTGGGCCTCCCTTGGGGGTCCTGGGCTGGCCTGCTCTGCAGCCCTCAGTGCTCCCCTGTGCCCTGAGGCTGTGTGGGTCACAGGCAAGGGGGCTGGCCTCCCAGGCTGGGTGCACTTTGCCTGAGAAGAACCCTGGAATTATCTAGTTCAACTTCTCATCTTCCAGGTGCAAAAACTAATGCACTAAGATGTTTAGTGGTTTGTCCAAGGGCAGAGCTGGGACCACAACCCACGTCTTCTGAAACTAGTATGGTTTTCTTTCTATCATACATTGTTCTGTTTTTAAAAATTGCCTAAAACTGCTCAGCATCTAGGGATAAAAGTTTGTCTCTAAGCTAAAGAATTTGGAAGAACCTCAGAAAAGTCAAGCCTCCTATGATCCGTCACTGAGAGCAGTTAAGTAAATTTTCCTCTAGATTTTTTTTGTGTGTGAGGAAGATTAGCCCTGAACTAACATCTGTTGCCAATCCTCCTCTTTTTTTGCTGAGAAAGATTGGCCCTGGGCTAACATTCATGCCCATCTTCCTCTACTTTATATGGGACGCTGCCACAGCATGGCTTAATGAGCGGTGTGCAGATCCACGCTTGGGATCCGAACCCGCAGACCCTGGGCGACCGAAGCGGAGCACACAAACTTAACCACTATGCCACCGGGTCAGCCCCTTCTTCTAGATTTTTTTTTTTTTTTTGTGAGGAAGATCAGCCCTGAGCTAACATCCGTGCTAATCCTCCTCTTTTTGCTGAGGAAGACCGGCTCTGAGCTAACATTCATTGCCAATCCTCCTCCTTTTTTTGCTCCAAAGCCCCAGTAGATAGTTGTATGTCACAGTTGCACAGCCTTCTAGTTGCTGTATGTGGGACGTGGCCTCAGCATGGCCAGAGAAGCGGTGCGTCAGTGTGTGCCCGGGATCCGAACTTGGGCCGCCAGTAGCAGAGTGCACGCACTTAACCGCTAAGCCACGGGGCCGGCCCTCTTCTAGATTTTTTAAACGTATTTTAGCCTCTTCTAGTAATGTTTATTGCCTGGCATTTTAAAGCTTTTCAGTGCCATAAAGTCATTCTAAGCCTTATTTTTAATGGCTGTGTAAAGTTACAGGGGACGAAGGTGCCATAATGTACTTAAACATTCCCCGATGTTGGGCATTTGCATTGGTTCCAATTTTGCATAATTTTTCGTGACTGTAAGTAAGACTGCAGTGAACATGATCATATACCTTAATCTCTGTCCTTTACTTCAGATTAATTCCTTAGGATACATACCCTGAAACAGGATTTCTGAGGAAAGGTATGCATTTAAGGCTCTTGGCCCATATGGCCAAATTGCTTCCCAGACAACTTATGTCAATTTATATTCTGACAGGTGTTCCTACATCCCATGGGAGAGATGGTCACACTCACTTTGTGAGAAATTCTCCACAAATAAGAAAACCCTGGAGGCAAAATAACAGTTGTTTGGATATATGCTGTGGTTTGGGTGGGCTCCTCCTACCCTCTTCCCCACCCCAGCTCAAGTCAGTCTTATTCTAGATAATCAACGTACATGATAGAAACTCTTGACTGTTTTGTAGATGTGTAAGTTTGCCCCTCCAGATCTCCCTCCCCCGTGTATTAGTCAGTGACAAGCAGATACTCTCAATGAAACGTTCATTTGTGGACTTTTG
The DNA here is from genome assembly GCF_020826845.1 of Diceros bicornis minor. Lineage (NCBI taxonomy): Eukaryota > Metazoa > Chordata > Mammalia > Perissodactyla > Rhinocerotidae > Diceros > Diceros bicornis. The sequence goes on from NC_080744.1 coordinate 82,523,582, forward strand.
ACATTATGACTATTTTCTGAACCCCAAATCATGTCATTTTTATATAAAATCAGGACACAGCTGTGAAAACTTAGGGCATGTGGCCATCCTAGTTAATGGGTCCTGCTCTCTGTGGAGTTGTTTTGATTTAAATCCATTTTTAAGGAATGACATGTTCATTAATTAAACTATATTTAAGTTTTATCCCCTAAATATGTTTTACATGTGAATAATATAGCTCAAGCTAGTGATATATATAATATTGAATGTACTTTGAGTTATTATAAATGATACCTTTTTATTAAAAGTAAATTATGTATTATTTCAATCAATATCAAATATTCAAGAAGAAAAAATCTAAAATATTAGTAAAACAGTTACTCAGATGAGATGAGGAATATGTTTGGGCTGGAGAATCAGATAATCTTTGATATAAATTCTTAAAGGAATATGTGATTTTTTTGCTAAGTATATTTATAAAGTTAATTGGGTTTTACATAAAAGAAGCTTTTGAATCTTTTCGTTTCCTTTTTAATTTATTATCTGGGAGAAAATTGTGAAGAATTCCCTGTTAGTTAAACCATGGTGAATTAATATTTCTTATAGATGATTTTATTTCCTTTTTATGATATTACATGGATCATGAAACAAGTATCTTGGAGAATGTGAGATACAAAGATGTGAGTTGGGAAATCACTCTTGTATGTAACTTCTTTCTATAATAGAGAAAGGATACTTTCAGTTAAAGCTGAGATGTTTCTCCTTTCTGCTCTTGGCTGTGACTTTGTTGCAAGGAGCTTCTATGCCCTCCTCCTCCTCCTCCAGGGCAGTATCTGCTCCTTGACATGGCAGAGCTCCTGACACCCTCCCGGCAAACTCATTTCTTAGGGAAGCCCTGTTTTCCTTTTTTGGAAAATTTAAATGTATTTTTAACACACGATTTAGCCCCCTTTCCTGTTGTTACTTTTTCCTTCTCTGTTATTTTGTTCTTAATTAATACACTTCTTACAGAATGGGATCAGTGTCAGGACTGGGAGGTGACCAGATCTCAGAAGTCCCCCTTGCTCTTTCTTTTCTGCCTTTAATGACCCTTAATTCATCGGGCAGCTTGGAAGCAGTAGCTTCAGCTCTTCCTCATGTTTTCTTTCTACGTTTCCATCTGGGGTTTGGAAATAGAGGGCTCTACCAGCGCTCCTTTTGTCTTTTTTTGTCCAAAAGAGTCTTACATGATCTTCTCCAGGAGATTCTTGGCCGCTACCATCGGTCTGCCGGTGAATTTTTAAGAGAAGTTGCTGCTTTTTAAATACCAGTTGAGAAGTTCAAGGCTGGTGTTGTGGTTGTGATCAGCTCCCAGCAGGACAGCCGAGGACCACCAACCTTTTCAGGTCACCTTTAACTCACTCACACTGGCAGCAATGGTATCAAAAAGGAGTCTGCACAGAACCTTGGCTGTAGTCAGACATAGCAAAAGTCAGGGATTTAGGTACTGCCAGGCAGCCGTTGGAAACCTACAGGGAGGCAAGTTTAGACCCTTCTTTCTGTCTCTTTTTGAGAGGAATGAGCTGGTAAAAGGACCCTAGTAATGAGTACATTTCAGGTTAGGTGCCGACATGTAGTCTTCTTTAAACTTATGGGGTAGGAGAAGCTATCCCCGTTCTACAGATGAGGAAACAGAGGCATGGAGAGGCTAAGGAACTTGCTACTAAGTGAAGTCAGGATTTGAACCTAAGTTGATCTGAGGCCAGCTGCTATAATGTATGCCCTTACCTTGCTAAGAAATAACAGTATGCAGAGAATCTCTTTTCTAGCTTCGGTGTGCCTGGAAGATGCTTTGTGCCATCAAAACAGATATTTTTTTTGATCTCCTTAAGATTTTCTTTAACAAAATAAAAACAAAAAGTGATGCAAGTGAAAAATAAAAGATATATATAGAAAATTTCTACTGTGTTCTTTCTCTAGGAGTGTAAAAATATGCACATTTTACATACAGTATAGTTTGAGGTTTTCATAAAAATGGGATCATGCTATTAATATAAAGACTATGCTATAGATAGTATTCTGTGGCATTTGTTGATTTTTCTTAAAGTATGGATGTCACTTTAGGTCAATTGCCTATATTGAAATAAGAGTTCAAGTTATAGCAATTTACAGTATGCATGTACCATAATTTAGTCAGCCATCTTGTGTTGATGGACCATCATGTTGCTTCTTGTTTGTTGTTTTCTTTTTGTGTTTTGCTACTAAAACAAGATTTCAGTAAATTCACTTGTATATGTGTATATATCCATCCTTGTTTGTTTGCTGGTACTTTTGTTTTTGTGGAAAAGGGCATTGCTATTTTGCTCCTGATTTTAATAAAAATATTTCAGGCCTTTAAGCATTGAATATGCTTGTTGTTAAGTTTTGGTAAAGATAACTTATATTTAAGTAGTGTATATCCATTCATGTTTTAATTTTTTTTTTCCTTTTTATTTCTTTTCTTTCTTTTTTTTTTTTTTTGTGAGGAGATCAGCCCTGTGCTAACATCTGCCAATCCTCCTCTTTTTTTTTTTTATTTTTTGCTGAGGAAGACTGGCCCTGGGCTAACATCCGTGTCCATCTTCCTCCACTTTGTATGGGATGCCGCCACAGCACGGCTTGCTAAGCAGTGCGTCAGTGTGCACCCGGGATCCGAACTGGCGAACCCCGGGCCGCCACAGTGGAGTGTGCGCGCTTAACTGCTTGCGCCACCGGGCCAGCCCGTCATGTTTTAATTTTTATTGGAAGAAGCTGATGAATTTTATTAAATGCCTTTTTGGCATGATATAATTGTAAGCTTTTGCCTTTATTTTATGGTGTAATAAATTACATTGATTAGATTTCCCAATACCGCATCATCTTTGCATTCCTGGAATAAATGTTAATTTGTTACAGTGTGGTATTCTTTTGATATGTTGCTAAATTAGATTTGCTAATACTTTTTTTAATTTTTGTAACTGCGGTCTTGAGATAGGTCTGGAGTTTCTTCCTTATTTGCACTCTATCAGGTGTTGATATTAGGATTATATTTTTAAAATGATTTAAGAAGAATTTCATCCTTTTCTAAAGTCTAAAAGCATTTGCATAATATAGGAAAAACCTGGTTTTAAAATATTAAAGAGAAATCAACTGGAAAACCACCTGGGCTTGGTATCTTCCCCACCCTACCCTGAAATCTTTTAAAGCACATTCTTTAGTTTTCCAGAATATATTACAGTTGTTCTATTCAGCTCTTATACCTTTTCTCTGGATTTTGATATTTTCTGCTTGCTAGGAAATTAGTTTACCTAAAATTTAAGTTTATTGCACAGAATTGTACATAATACTTTTTACATAATAATTTTTTTGGTATCCATGGTAATAACCCCTTCCTCATTATTAATGTATACTTTTGCTTTCATTCTTTTTTCCCCTTAATCAAGCTTGTTAGAGGTTTATATATTTTATTCTCTTCAAAGAACTAAGCATGAATTTTATATTCATCTTACTTTTAAATTTAACTTCAGTCTTTAATCTTTATTAATTCACTTTATTCCTTTTGACTTAAGTTTATTAAGTTGAATGCTTGTCTCATTTTGCTTTTAGTCTTAAAATAATGGCATTTGAGTCTATAAATTTTCTTTGAAAATAGCTTTATCTTTTTGCTTTTGGTTTTTGAGAATTAATCTCCTTTTTGTTATTTTTAGATGGTTTGTAATTAAAATATTGACTTGCCCATTGATTCTGAGATGTTAGAAGTATGTCACTAAATTTTCTTTTGTGTATCTTTTGATATTTTGTTATGATCTATGATGTAGCTATAAAATCTCTATCTTAGGGGATTTATTGAAGTTTACTTGTGTACAGGTACATGGTCAATTTTTCACTGTTCCATGAACATTAAAAAAATTATATCGTTTGGGGCCGGCCCGGTGGCGCAAGCGGTTAAGTGCGCGCGCTCCGCTGCGGCGGCCCGGGGTTCGCTGGTTCGGATCCCGGGCGCGCACCGACGCACTGCTTGGTAAGCCATGCTGTGGCGGCATCCCATGTAAAGTGGAGGAAGATAGGCACCGATGTTGGCCCAGGGCCGTCTTCCTCAGCAAAAAAAGAGGAGGATTGGCGGATGTTAGCTCAGGGCTGATCTCCTCACAAAAAAAAAAAAAAAAAAAAAAAAAAAAAATTATATCGTTTGTAAAATACAAAGCTTTCATTTTCTATATTTAGTAAATCAAACTTAATGATGGCATTATATTCAGAGCCATGTTTGTTTTTAACCATCAAATTGAGAGATATGTTAAAGTATCTTTTATAATTTTTAAACTTTCATATTTCTAAGAGCTTTTGCTTAATGTATTCACCTGCCATTTTGTTCGATGCATAACGATGTCTAATTCTTATTTTTGCTTCAGGTTGCATGTTTATCATTATGTAATATCCCTCTTTGTCCAGTTTAATGCTTATGGCCTTGAATTCTTCTTTGTTTGATTTTAATATTGCTACCCTTGGTTTTTTTTGCATTTGCTTGATGTTCCTTTGTTCAACTCTTCATTTTTAAACTTTGTCTATGTTTTGGGTGGGTTCCATTTTTTTGTTATTACTGTTTTTTTCAGTACACCTGGACTTGCAAGATTTCATGTGACACAGTTGTGCTTTAACAGGGAAATCCTGCCTTGTCTGTTTATTGTGATAACTGATAAATTTTGCTTTATTGTTTTCATCTTAATCAGTGGTTGCCACTTGTTTTACTTTTTGTTTTTCTCAATTCTCATGTTAATTTAACAATTCTCTTGTTAATTTGAAAGTTGTTTTATTTTCAATCCTGCCAGTGCCTAACAGCTGAGAGTAAAACTTTCTTTTCTACCATACCAGCATTAAATCACTGATTTGTCCACAAGAGATGCATTTGCCCAACTTCTGTCCTTCCCATAACTCGCCTGGTATCTCCTGGATCTGTCCTTCCAGTCTCTTGTCCTTTGACTCATGCATTCCATGTTCTTATTCTTTGCTCTTTAATGCCTACATTTCTTCTCCTTAATCCTCCAGAATATTAATTTGATACTTTAGAGCAATAGATATTGTGTTAATTGTATTTTATTTTGACTTTTAAAATTTTATTCTAGTGGCTGGCCCGGTGGCGCGAGCGGTTAAGTGCGTGCGCTCCGCTGCAGCGGCCTGGGGCTCGCCGGTTCGGATCCCGGGCTCGCACCGATGCACTGCTTGTCAAGCCATGCTGTGGCGGTGTCCCATGTAAAGTAGAGGAAGATGGGCATGGATGTTAGCCAGGGCCAGTCTTCTTCAGCAAAAGAGAGGAGGATTGGCAGATGTTAGCTCAGGGCCGACCTTCCTCACCAAAAAAAAAAAAAATTTATTCTACTGTGGTAAGAACACTTAACATGAGATTTACCCTCTCAACGAATTTTTAAGTATACCATAGGGTATTGTTGACTATAAGTGCAGTGTTGTACAGCAGATCTCTAGAATTTATTCCTCTAGTTTAACTGAGACTTGATGCTTTTCTGTTAGGTTTTTTTAAGTTTTTTTTTTAATTCAGAAAGTTTTTATATTCCAATTACATCTCTATGTGCGTCCTCATTACTTTTCCATTAATATTTTCTTCTCTCTGTTCGATTAGTTTGACTTCGGTGGGTGCCACTTGCAGTTCTGCTTGGTCACCCTCCCTCAGGCTCCTGCGTCCCTTTGCCTGCTTACAGCTGCCCTCAGCAGCCATGCAGGTCACGAGTTGGTGTCACTCAAGTAATGGCAAACTAGCAGGTGGTAGATGACAGAAGTGAGAAAACAGCCTGCTCTGCTAAGTTGCTCTGTTCCCAGTCTCTCCTGGCCACAAGGCTTGGGAACTGTGCCACCCTCCATTGGAGCCCTCTTCCCTTGATTTCAGCTGTGTCCAAAGCCTTCTTCCCTTCACATAGACCCTCAGCTTCACTGACTGTGGAGAACCATGCCTGCTCACTCTCCTGGAGATGTTAGGGCCTCAGTAGTCCACTGACCCCAGGTGCTGCCTTGTTACTTTAGAGAGGGGACTGGCAGGGAGGCAGGATCAAGAATGTTTACTCAGGCCACCATCTTCATAAAGACTGTGTTAGAGTAGAAATTTATTTGCTGTATTGTGAGATGGAAGTAGAAAGAAGATGTGCATACCTGCATGTGAAAGCAACTCTCAGAGTGATGATATATTGATTGGGCAGAATTGCCCATCATTTAACTGTATGAAATTAGGACTCTTATATAAAGGATGCACTATGTTTCTCTTATAGAAAGGACTCTATTTCTTCCCCCTATGCCCAGCACTCTCTCCCCTACATCACTCAGTACAGAGAATAATACATCCTATCCGTGGAGTAATCTCTGTTAATAACATCAATTATATGCCTATAAGTGTGTACACACACACACACACACACACACACACACACACACACAGAGAGAAAGGTGGCATTTCCTCTCTTCACAGCTGGAAAACTTGAGGCAAAATGCTGCACCAGCTTGGCCCAAATTTGAGAGTGTTAGCGTCGGCATCTCAGTGCAGGTGTTTGTGGCTTATATTCATGGGCTATTTATATAAAGTGGCACTGGGGTGCCCCAGAAAGGACTGCAGCACTAGGATAAGACCACATAGGCTTAGTCTTCATTTTAAAGACAGTCTTGTCTTTGGAATTACTTAGTGTGTTTTCCTGCTTTTCAGTATCTTAGGATATAAGTGCTGAAAGTACCTTCATGGTTTGGTCCAATGTGGGAAATACCTTCCCTTGCATCACAGGAGAAGGGCCCCCTGCGTGGTCTGTTTGATGAACACATGTATTATTGCAGCGAAGTGCTATAGAAATAGCTTCACGTCCTTGCAAAATTGCCAACATAAGTAAGAACCTGGAAATTGTTGGTATGCCTATGTGTCAGGAGATTTCTTAACCACTTCCATGCTGAATTTAAAAAAAAGACTTTTTTATTTTCAAGTTTTGCAGGGGTCTGGGGCAATATGTCAAATAAAGTTGAATATTTTTAAGGCATTTTTAGTTCCTTGGGTACATATTCTGTTTAAAATATCTCTGTGTATCTGGTCTAAAAGTTAAAGGACCTGTCACCTGCTAACGAAAGCTGTGTCTGCACTGGCAATCTGAGGTTCTACCACACTGTGACTTGCAGGATTGCATAATGTTGCTAGCTTTTCATTCCTCAAACGGTTTAGCTGCCTGTCCCACAGCACTTTGAGACTTGCTTCTTATCTAAGTTGACCAGTATTTGCAGACAGGGCCGCTGCCTTTGCTGCCACTTTCGCTTGGTTATTGCGAGAGAGCACCATCATTTTTCTCTTTTTTTAATGAAGCATTAAGGTCCATTTACATAGTGATAAATAATTACTGCAGCGATGGCATTCTGCCTAAGTCGTCTTGAAAACTGAATGCAAAATCTTTTTAATAGCCCCATAATAGTCTCTTAAAGTGTTGCAGATTTTTGTAATGATAGCTGTATTATAAGTGCCATTGTTTACTGTGAGATTTGAATGCTTTGGCCATTTACATGGATCCTTGTGCATCTCCAGCTGAACTGAGTGCATATTGCTGCAGACGGACGTGTGCATGCTGGCTTCTGCGGTGGGTGTGTCTGCCAGGGTTGCCCTTGGGCAGGAGAAGGAGGGTAGCCTGTCACCATCTTGTGATGACTGGAGTGTGTCTAGTCCAGCTCTCCGTTGCCATGTAGGAGGTTTTAGAATATCTTCTTTTTTGGCAAAATGCAGATTCTGTTTTGGGAACTCTAAGCCACTGCCCAGTTTGGAGAGTATTATGTAAGAAGTTATATTTCTTCTGTTTTCTGATTACCCATCATTTGATACAGACCAAACAAAGAACACTACAGTGATGAAAAGAAAGAGAGAACCGTTGCTCAACTCTTTTCTTGGCCAGTATCATTTGCTTTTTGATGTCTAATTTATTACAACATTTTAAAGTGACATATATTCTGAACAGCCTCTTCGTGCCAAATGTAAAATAAACTAGAGACGAGTTTAGCACAGAGCTTTGCAGATTGTTACACTCTTGGTAGTCTGGGTCTGATACCCTCTGGCCAGTGGATGGGTGACCAACTCTATTGTGGGGGTTCTGCAGCTCTGGCGGTGTCAAAAGGGACCCTGGCTCTGAGTTCCAGAGTATTCTCCTGTGGGAAAGTCTGCAAGGGCACGGCAGAGCACTTGGGTCTCTGCACATCTGTTGTTAGCTGTCATTGGCTTTGATGGCTTGAGGTATCATGGAGACACACCATTGTCACCCCCAGTGGTCAATGCTGTCACTGCATAGTTTCCAGGTCTTTCTGGGTCCCAAATGAGTTTCAGAGACAGAGCAGAGAGGGAGAAAGAATGCAATCCAGAGCCAAACTGGGAAAGAGGAAAGAGCTACAAAGCCATGAGAGGGAGGAGAGAGGATGCGTGTGGATGGGGTAACATTCAGAGCAGGTAGGGAAATTATTTCATCTAACAGTTCATAGAGAAGGACTCAGCCAAGGGTCAAGCGCTCACTATTTGACTTGATAGCTTGTCCGAGGCTGGCTACCTGGGTGAGTTGGCCAGAGCCAGGGGTACAGATGCTAGACACTCCCCTCCTGGCCTAGGAGAGCCCATGTGACAGTATAAGGCTCTGTGGGAACTTGCGCTTTCCTGCTGAGGTTTGAGGAGACCCTCTAATTGCGTTTCCATCCAGTAGTCCAGTGGTCTCAGCGCTGAGCTTGAGCTATTGCCCCTGGGAGAAAAACTTTTCCTTCTATGGGCATCTCCAAATCTTTCCCTTCTTCCACGTCCCGTTCAATCCCTACCTCTTCTATGATGGAATATCAGTTAATGCACTCGTTCCACAGTCATTTGTTGGCCACCTATCACATGCCAGTTCACGTGCTAGGCATGGATGAACTCACCCTCGTTCCTGCTTCAGAGAGCTCACAGTCGAGTGGAGAAACAGACGAAACGTACGTCTTAACTACACACCCTTTTATTCTTTACCTGTTGTTTCAGCCAGTCTTGCCTTCCTAACATTTATTCCCAGTTTTGGAGCGTGTATGATGTTTATGGCTTACCATATAAAGACTGCAGTGTGCATTTGCCCACCTCTGGTAATGATGTAACTAACTTGGTCCAACGACAGCAATAATTCCTGCACATATGCAGCGACCATCATATTTACATAAAGAAACGTTGGAAGACTATATAAGAAACTAATAAAAGTTGTTACCTCCTAAATGTATACCTTTTTATATCGTTCTGGTTTTTGAACTGTGCAATTATATATATAACGTATTCCAAAAAAGTTTTAAATAAAAAAAAGGCATCTTTCAAAAATGCATACATTCCAAAGGTTAATTTTTTTGTTATGGAGATCACCTTCATTCAAATATGTAAGCTAAATTTAAAAGAAAAAGTAAACATTTGAGAGAAAATGAAAACCAATGTAATGTACATAAATGCAGCTTTGTTAGTCTCTTCTTATTTAATATGGGCATTTTCTATGGTTCATTTTTCATGGTCTACCTAGGGAAATTTTTTTCCTTCCAACTTTGTTTTTCTCAATGTATTTAGATCCCTTCCCATTCCGTTGTGTTAATTTGGGGTGTTGTGATTTGGGATGCGATTTAGGGGTTGCAAATGATCTTTGAAAGCCAGCAGACATTCTGAGGGCCTTGGTTTGTTTGCTAGTTTGTTTTTAGCAACAGTTGGTATTGTACAACTGACATGGCTGGGACTCTTGTTTTTTTAGAACAAAGCGTTGTGTCCGTTGTCATCCTGGTGTGGAGCAGGTGGCCTTCCCCTGACTCCCACCCACCTTTCCCTTATTTGTGAGGCAGCGTAAACTATGTTAATTGGCAGCATCCTCCGCCCCTGGGACGGATGTGGGGTCCCTTTAGAAACTGCTGGGTCTTAGTCTCATCCAAGTTATAACCTTCAGTTTTGGTACAGACTAACTTGTTAAAACTGGGGTAAGTGGTTTTAACCTCTTTTGTGCCTTCCTTTTGAATGCTTGGGCCGGAAGGTCCCTTGGAGACCCCTGACTAAGGCAGGCCCACTTCCTTCCACTGCAGGCTGGTTGGTGCCTGCAAATGCTGTCCACTTCTTCTTTATTAGTTTTTGTAACAGATTTATTGAGATACTATTCACATACCATATAATTCACCCATTTAAAGAGTATAATTCAGTGGCTTTTAGTATATTCTGAGTTATGCAATCATCACCACAATCAATTTTTTTAGGGTGCACAATGTGATGATTTAATATATGTATACATTGTGAAATGATTACCACAATCAAATTAATGAACGCGTCCGTCACCTCACATTGTTACCATTTTTTGTATGTGTTGAGACACTCAAGATCTACTTTCTTAGCAAATTTCAAGTGTAAATTATATTATTATATATAGTCACCTTGCTGTACCTTAGATCCTCAGAATTTATTCATCTTATAACTGAAAGTTTTGACCAGCGTCTCCCTATTTCCACATCCCTCAGCCTCTGGCGACCACCATTCTTCACTCTGGTTCTATGGGTTTAACTTTTTTGGATTCCATGTACGAGTAAGATCACGCAATATTTATGTTTCTCTGTCTGGGTTATTTCACTTAGCATAATGTCTTCCAGGTTCATCCATGTAGTTGCAAATGACAGGATTTCCTTCTTTTTTTATGACTGAATAATATTCTGTTGTGTATATATACCACCTTTTATTTATTCATTTATCCTTCAACAGGCATTTAGGTTGTTTCCATATCTTGGCTATTGTGAATAATGCTGCAAAGAACATGGGGTACACCTTCAATAATGGGATACACGTGGGATTACCATCCACTTCTAACAGGGCTCCGCAGGTGTGATGTCATCCTGCCTGGTGGGACCCCATTAATGTGAGTGGCTTTCACTGAGAGTGTCTTGTTTTTAAAGCATTCTTCCCCATCCTGGGTGCTCAGGAGTGGGTCTTGCCTTGTGCCTGTGCCAGATAGAGGTGCATGTTTTAGCTTTTTGATTCTTCTGGAGAAAATAATTGTTGCTGATGGGAACACTTGGCCTTGCATCTGATTTGTTCTTGCAGCTGCTGTATTAGCAATAAATAGATACTCGGTTTGCATATTTAACACCCCTTCTTCCTTCAGCCCACACCTCTTCACTACAGGATCAGCTTTTCTTTGCTGAGTAGAGCTTTTAATTACATGAGGCTTTTGTATCTTAACCAGAATATAACTTTTCTCCTTGTTAATCAGAAAAAGTCACCAAGAATGTTACAACTTATAATGGAATGGAGGAATATTCAAACAAGCTTATCTTTTTTCCTCTTTTTTTGTTACACTACTTTTATCACCAGACAAGAAAAAAGGGAACTTTTGGAAGTAAAAATAAACATTCATTTGGTAAAATCATCAACCTTCATGAGTAACACTTACACAGAATGTTGGTCTAGTGTTTGCAGAAAAAGAATTACATACGGAATGCCGGGGACTTTAACCGAATAAGAAAAATTAGATTTCATTACAGTAGAGGCTTTCAGCACAGAGAAAGGGGACACTTTATAAACATTGTGGAGAGTTTTCAAAGGTAATAGAATAATGGAGAATACTAAACGAATTTAAACAATTTCTCGTATATTTTTTTAATGACACTAACTGTTTGAGTGATAATTCCTTGTACTGTTTACGAATCCACAGCTCCACTGAGGTGTCCATGTGTCTTCAGAGCCATTGAGAGTCTGTTTTAAGACTTCCTTTCTGTTGTTTGTGATGGAGGATTTGCTTTCTTTCTTTCTTTTTTTTTTTTTTGTGAGGAAGATCAGCCCTGAGCTAACATCCATCCCAGTCCTCCTCTTTTTGCTGAGGAAGACTGGCCCTGAGCTAACATCCGTGCCCATCTTCCTCCACTTTATGTGGGACGCCGCCACAGCATGGCCTGACAAGCGGTGCATCGGTGCGTGCCCAGGATCCGAACCCAGGCCGCCAGCAGCGGAGCACGTGCACTTAGCTGCTACGCCACGGGGCCGGCCCGAGAAGATTTGCTTTTTTAAAAAATTTTTTATTTATTTTATTGAGATAAAATTCACCTAACGTAAAATTAGCCATTTAAAAGTGAACAATTCATTGATGTTTAGTACATTCACAATGTTGTGCAAGCAGCATTTCTAACTATCTAGTTCCAAAATGTTTTCATCACCCGAAAAGGAAACCCTGTGCCCATTAAGTAGTTGCTCCCCATTCCCCACTTCTCCCAGCTACTGACAGCCACCAATCTGCTTTCTGTCTCTGTGGATTTACCTGTTCTGGACATTTCATATGAATGGAATCATTCACTGTGTGACCTTTTGTGTCAGACTTCTTTCACTTAGCATTGTATTTTCAAGGTTCATCCATGTTGCAGCATGTATCAATCCTTCATTCCTTTTTATGGCTGAATAATGTTCCATTGTACAGATAGACCCCATTTTTTTTTATCCAGAAGATTTGTTGCATAAACCCAGAACTTAACATCTCAATCTTTGTTCTGGGATGGATGCAAGGTTAGTGTGTTCTCTCTCTCTTTCGCTGAAACCGGATAATCATGCCTACATTTCTTATTCAGAGATAGAGTGAGAATGCATCTGAACAATAGAAGTGAAAGCACTTTAAAAAGAAAATATTTCACAAGTACTAGATAACTTGTATTCCTATGGTTCAGACTAATCTTATGTTAATTGAAGATGGCTAGATTCTTTAGAATACACTAGCATTGTAGAAAATTTCCCCCACAATGTCACAGCCCACTCGTCAGTCAGGGGGTGTTGGGAGTCAGCTGTGTCCCAGGCACCGCCCTCTGATACCGTCCTCAGGAAGTTCATGCTGCAGCAGGGAGAGGACAGAAGGGTAAATGTTGCCGTGCTAGCGATGAGCGTCCCATGGTGGGTGTACTGATGGCACACATGGAGAGGGCTTCCAGTTCTGCATGGTGGCACTGACGTAGCTGGGGACTGGGCTAGGACAGGAGGAAGACAGGTGTTCCATGTAGAGTGCAGGGCTGGAAGCAGCACATGGAGGGAAAGAGTAGGGACTGGAATGAGGCTGGACTGATGATGGGCACAGAGCACTTTCAGGGTCAGACAAGTAATCTTCATTCTTCAGTCCTTAGGGTACCCAGAAGTATTTTCCATTGAACCAGAATTCCCCTAATTCTTCAATTCTAAGGCTTAACTAAATTCAATACTGATAAGCTGTCCATCACCCAAGTGATGAATTGAATCCCACAAGGCTTTCCAGATCCCACCTGATTTTGCTGAGTGCAAGTCCACACTTCGTTGTGAACTTGTCTTTCTTCTTCTGATTCCCACACCCACTTTTCCTCACTTCTCTGCTTAATAACAAAAGTAGGTATTCTGCAAATTCCAATTTTATGAATGGTTAATGCTGGAAACTTTTATTCATTGAAAGATAAACATAAAAAAATGTACTTCAAGGGTCATTCTTTTTGTTGTGGTGGTGGTTCTTTTTTTATTTTAAGAGTCATTCTTGATATACCTTAAGATATCTTAACATATCCGCAGGATTTGAGTAGTTGAGTTGGTGATTGAATAACTCATTTCTTGGTTATTTAACTCTCTGTGGGTCTACAAGGACCCATCTTTATATCTCGTGGTGTCTCTTTAGTCTTCGTTTAAAAAATTTCGCAATGTCAACCTCTGCCAAAGTCAGTGCAGTTGCTGTGGGTGGTAGGAAGCAAACCTGTGGATTTATTCTTGGAGGCATTAGAAGCAGCGCCACCTTGAACGGTTTTGTCATGACCATCTTGTACCTATGATTCTGTACTAAGTCAGTTGCTTTGTTAATTCAAGTTACTGTGAAAATCTCAACAGGAGTTTACTCGAGAAAGTGACAATTTATAATTCTAATTGTAGAAAAACACATCTAGCCAGCACATTATTCTGGGGCTGCGTGATGTCAGAGCATTTAGCACATTCTTCCAGGTGTGCCCTTGACCTCTGCCTCTCCCCAGTTAGTTGCCCGCTCTCCCAGTGGTGTCCCCTGAGCTACTAGAAACCCAGAGAAGCATTTCACGTGGGTAACTGGAAGTCATTCACTCTTCCACCTATGTTTTATGTTCTCTGGATCAGTAGTTGTAAATGGTTCATTTTTACATGCAAATGTTAGGTTCTTCATGTGATCTCTTAATAGGTGCACTGGCGGAATGACTGGTCTTAGTATTATTACTTTTAATAGTTCATATGAAATATCTTTTCTGAGCATGGATTTTTCTGTTCCAGGTAGGCTCTAATTCTGTGCTGTCGCTCTGTTTGGGAGCATTGTTTTTGTCAGGGTTGCTACCACTGTGGAGTAAGGAAGGATACATTAACATGGGAGGCATGACCGTAATTACCTGGTTGGGTGTGGTTTGTATTGTTTTTCACCTCTTCATGAAATTTTGAAAAATTGAGACCAAAAGTGGGGTTTATTTTTCTCCTCTAAAAGCTGAGGGGGTTTTTTGTTTTTTATGGTGACGGTGGTTGGCCCTGAGCTAACATCTGTTGTCAATCCTCCTCTTTTTCTTTTTGCCTGAGGAAGATAGTCACTGAGCTAACATCTGTGCCAGTCTTCCTCTACTTTATATATGGGACGCTGCCATAGCAGGGCTTGATCAGTGGTGCATAGGTCCATGCCCAGGATTCAGACCCACAAACCCCAGGCCGCCGAAGCAGAGCGCGCAAACTTAACTATTATGCCACTGGGCCAGCCTCTCTAAAAGATGTTTTAAAATAAAATTGTAACGTAAAAGTTTTATAGATGTGTCCAATAACTCAGAAAATATTTTTTGTTGTCAATATCCAACAATTTGTAAGTGCAGTGATCTTGTGGGTAGGTTTTTATCATGGTATGTTTTTAGAAATGGTGGAATTTGATATATTAAAATGTATGGTTCTTAGTTAAAATAAGATGAAAAGAGATAGTGAGCATGAACAGAACTTTCCACTTGAACCCATTTTGTTTCATCCAGGCAGCCAGCGTCCCTGGCTGGTTGGGATCTCTACCTCCTGCTGGTGCTGTTGTGATAGGGAAGAGGTGGGGAGCGCTGTGCCCATTTCATCTCCCAAGTCAGATCCTTAGCATTGTTTGAATATTTGTGTGTTTGTGTGGGGGTGATGTTTTCCTGAGAATGTTGCTAAATAGTAGAAATTCCCAGAGTTCCTCAGTCTGCAGACTACAGCTGAGTGGTGTGTGCCTTCTAGCCACAAGGTAAATTTCAGGTTGATGGGAAGACAGATAGACTTGAGTCAGAACACAAACTGCTGGAGGAAATGGTGGACTCTTTGTTGCCATTGAAACTCACTGGTTGCCAAATGAAAATCCAGTTTCTCTTCTCATACACACCACCCTTCAGGACCTCGGATGAGCTTATGTGTCCAGGAAATTGAGCTGAGGTCTCCTGATACCTTCAGCTACACTGAGTGTTTTTTTTTTTTTTTTTAGTAACTTTGATTTCGATTGTTATGTAGTCTCTCCAAAGAAAATATTCATCAAATGCCCTTTCTACACTGTGGCATTGTGCAAGAAGTATCAGATTTTAAAATGAAAGTGCGCAACTCTGGCCCCTCAGAGCTTACATATTAATAAATTTAGACAATGTGAAATGTGAACCCATTTGGTATTTGTTGCAAAATATAGTTTATTTGATCTCACTCGTTATATGAACTCTTTTGATACAGTCTCTATATCCAAAGAATCAGCAACAGTTTTAAGTGTGTAAATACATATTTTGCTTAGTTTTGTGAAAAATTTTAAACAGAAAGACTTAATATTTTCTTTGTAAGCAAGCAACATCAAAAAATAGCATTTCTCTGCCTTTATGGTATGCATCTTGTGGCTGATTTGTCCATGAAGGGATATGCTTTGTGTTGTGTTGTTTAAAGCACTTAAACTCTTGAAAGTGTTGCCAAACTCACCTATTTTTGCTCTAACAAGTATAAGGCGTCAGAAAATGAATCGAAGGTAACTCATATTCTCATCTTTTCTGCTGACTTCCTTCTATTCTTTTTCTGTAAAACCTCGTAGAGCTGTATGCCTGCTCCCAGGAGCCTTTTAAGCCCTCAATCTAGTGACAGTGCCACATGCAGCAGGGAGAGGAGGAAAACACTGTCATCATCCTCTTCTTTTAGACTCGGTAAGAAATATGTCCGAACATATCAGATGCTCTCAGAATCACAGCATGGTGCACTACTGGTAATTAAAACTGATGCTCACATTGAACAAGAAGTAATTTTTTATTGATTGCTGGCATTTGTGAAAAAGTTTTAATTAGACCAGGATATGCAAAGGGCTTATCGGCACTTTCATTAGCCGTCGTTGACGTGGTTATTTTCTGTGTCTCAGTTTACTTGGGAATTTATGATTCTCTACCGCCTTCTTACAAGTATGCCAGTAGCACAACTTTTATGCTCGTTAACTAGAGCTATTTTGTTTTGTCGTTTTAAACTTACACATCATGGCATGTGCTCAAAGGTTTTTCAAGGCAAAATTTCTCTAAAGCGGGATTTTAGATTGTCTTTTTCCTTCTGTTGTCGATTATGCCTCTTAATGTTGTCTCAGCCTTTCTGTGGTCTTCCTTGTTCTCCGTGGATCTCGGGGTGTAGGCTGGCCATTAGCTGCCTCTCAAGTCCCTTGCCTCCCAGCTCTACCCGGGCTCTGCACTCTGGTGGGCATCTAACCTGGAACTCCTCTGAGACGTGGAATCCTCTACTACGTCAATGGACTTCCAAGTTTGGAGGTGATAATAAGTGACCATAGGCTGACCGAATGTCCCTCTGCTGGAATGAGAAGTTAGGGGAAGAGATAGGTTTGGGCAACAGATTTTTACCCTGAAGACCGTTGAACAAGGGATAGGTTTAGGGTGTGTGTGTTGGTGGTGGGGGGAGTGTCCATGAATCCCTCAATATTGTGTAAAAATTTTTCTGTGTGCATTTTTTCTGGGCAAGAGGGTCCCCAACAAGTCGTCAGATTCCCAGACATTTCTGACCCCTAAACCTTTAGAAATCACCAGTCAATAAGAAGTTTCCAGTTGTGTCTTATTAGTCCCATGGCAGTGTATTTGAATGTTTAAAGTTGGAGAATGGCTACTTCTGTCTTAATCCCAAGGATGAAGCTTCGAATGGGGGTTGTTGATGAGAGTTGGGTCATTGCTGTGTGATGACGTGCAACTTTCAATCTAATGGGGTCCTCAGAGCAGTGGAGATGGTTGTGGCACTACTGTTTCTGTCTGTTCCATCCATCTGTTTCTTCGTCTTCCCTTCAGGTGCCCAGTGTGGAGATCAGGAAGGTGACTGATATATAGACCCTGCTGCCCTTGTTTTCCTAACAATGTGTGTTAGGACAATGGATATTTAGTTCTCTGTAGAACAATGCTAAGTCATAGTTGTGGGGAGTTTTCCTGCGTGCTGCCCTCCCATTCGCCTCCCCTCTGTTCACCCATCCTTCCCCCTCTCTCCCTTTCCTCACTCTGTGTTGTTACTAGGGGTTCTCAGCTTCCTCTGAATAGAGCAAGCCCACGTGCAGGTGTGTGGGCTTACCCGTGCGTGTGTATTTGACAAGGAAAAGGGACAAGGCCAAGTCTTTAACTAGTAAGCTGAGAAGTTTTATATATATAAACAATCCCTGACTGATGATGGTTTGACTTATGATTTTTCGACTTTACGATGGCGCAAAAGTGATACACATTCTATAGAAACCATACTTCGAGTTTTGAATTTTGCTCTTTTCCCAGGCTACAATGCTCTCTCCTGGTCAGCCACATGATCAAGAGAGTGAACAACTGATACACTCACAACCGTTCTGTATCATACAACCATTCTGTTTTTCACTTTCAGTACAGTATTCAATCAATTACATGAGATATTCAACACTTCATCATAAAAACGGCTTTGTGTTAGATGATTTTGCCCAACTGTAGGCTGACGTAGGAGTTCTGAGCATGTTTAAGGTAGGCTAGGCTAAGCTATGATGTTCAGTAGGTTAAGTGTATTAAATGCATTTTCAACTTATGATATTTTCAACTTACGGTGGTTTATTGGGACATAACCCCATCGTAAGTCGAGGAAGATCTGTAGTGATACGTGGAAAACAGTGATGTGGGAGGTGAGGCAGTTCATCTGGGCCAGAATATGCTCCCGGAGGGAAGCTCTCTGGTGAAGCCTGCGTGCTTCTTGGAAAGACTGTATCTCAGATCAGGGCTTGGGTTTCCCCTGCAGTTCATCTATGAACAAGCAACAACTTACGCAAGAGATAAGGCCGTTGTTTCAGAATGAACATTTTCAGTGATAAGGGAGAGGAAAAAATTTAAGGGGAGGGTTAAGTTTGGGTTGTTTGCTTATTTGTTTAGTTTATTGGCAATTGTTATAAAGCCCAGGGTGTTCTTTGTTTACCAGCAGCATGCTTCTCGAGTTACTGATGCTCAAGCTGACTTTCCTTGCCCCCTCCCCTTCCTCCTTTCCATCCTCCTTCCTTCTCCTGCCCTGCTGATAATTTTTTTAAGTACACTGGAAGCCTTTTCATTTTTTAACCACGTGGGAATAGCTTACATGTCCCCCCTCTGGTAGTCTGCTCATAGCAGCTTAGGTGAGGACAGACCGGTTTGCACAGCTGAGTTCTACAATGAATAGTTGCTTACGTTCTTTATGCACACACATCCGAGGGTTTTTCCACTGAGACCCCCCAAACTGTGAATAAACATAGAATTTTAGTTGAACTAAAAGCATGAATTTTTTCTTTAAGATATGACCCTGTGGTATCTGTGGAATAATTTGAAAATTTCTGAAAACATGAAACAGGTTGTTTGATTATAAGTTTTCTGACTTAAAAAACTTGTGAAATAAATCTTATACCAACTTTATTAAAAATTGCTATTTTAGATTTGCAAATATTTCTTACAGTTGACTTATAAATACTTTCTAGCCTCTGGAAAAAGAGAAACTTGTTGAAAGTGGCTGATATTTTTGCTCTCCTTTCTTTTTTTTTTTTTGAATGCATCCTCATGGAGTGGTGGGCTCTATTCTATGGAATTAATATTGAACAGGCTGTTCTGAACAGAAGAAAGGTTTGTGAAGAAATAGAATGAAGATTCCAGAAGGTCATTTTTTGGTGGGCAGGGGGAGAGGGAGGGGAACAGGAGCTGAGTCATGATTTGTTATTATTTTTTCCATGGCAGACAAATAAAGAGCTTACTACAACGCCTGTTGATTCCATGATTGTGTTTGCGTTTGAGGGGATGGGAGTGTTGAAGGCCAATGTTTAGAATCATTCTCTTTCCCCTCAGGATAGAGCCATCCATGCTCCTTGATTCAAATCGTTCTTGAACATTTAAGTTATAAACGCATGGATTTATGTTCTAACCTCAGAATTATAGAATCTTGCCTGACATTTACATGACTCTCTTTCTGAAGTTAAATACTGCTCTATGAGATCCTCACCTCAAGTCATTTTTGGCCAAGTATAGATAAGAGAATTAGAAAATTGTTTCCAATAGGGAAGCTTTTATCATTGTCTTCCCTGGCTATGGTACCCAGATACTTTCTTGTTGTTGCCATACTAGATAAATAGATGTTTCAGAAGCTCTCAGCCCCTCCCTGTCCATACATTCCCATCCAGAGAATGATGGGGGCTGTGCAAAACTTGAGATTTGGAGTAACTGTCATTTTCTAAAAGATAAATATGGCTGCTGTTGGCTTGGAAGTTCAACTTTGTAAAAAATATGCATAATTAGGAATAATCAAGGCACCTGTGAACTCTACCTTGATCGGAAGGGATGAATCAGTTCCCTGAGAGAAGAGGGGGAAAGTTATAATGCTAGATAGCTTATTATTCCAATCAAAAACTTCTGAAGAAGTATGTGAAATTTTGGCATGGGGATAACATGGAGTCTTGCTTAAGCCATGAGGTGCCTTGGGGGACATGGATCAGCAACCATTTCCTTTTGCTCAAAGCCCCCAGATTTTCCTTTGGGGACCGCCCTATCTGTAGTAGCCAGACATTTTGAATGAGATTAACCCCAAATTTGGCATAAGCTATTCAGAGTATCCTCCCCTTCCCAAAGGATGGGCTGTCACCCAGGCCCACATTATAATCAGTGGGAGGCATTTCCTGGCCACAGTTAACAGTCCAGTTTGGGTTGATTCATTAGGAAAGTACTCAGAACTTTGGTTCAGTGGCTCTGGGAAGCAGAGTGTGAATAAGGTTGCACATTGTTCCAGTTGGTGCTGAAGCCATCTTGTGATCAGGAGGGAAGCCAACCTGAAGAACCTGCAGGACAGGGAGGATCACTGAAACACAAAGTGTAAGCCCAGAGCAAACTGTACCTGAACCCTACCTTGTTTCTATATGTTTCAGTTTTGAGCAAATCTCCTTTATTGTATAATTAGTTTTATTTCTTTGGAGTTGATTGTTGGTCAGTTATCATAGTTAGGAGATAGGCAAAGAACCAGGCTGTGGGTTAGCTATAATACTATGACAAAAAGGAGGGGATCTTAAAAGTAGAGGGCCTTTCACTGAGGTTTAATGAGCCCTTCTTCAGTCCCTTCAAATCAGACCAAGTTCTTTTCTCTCCAAGTCTTCTGTACTTAGACGTGTTGCATGTTAAGTTGGGTTGGCTACAGCACTATCTTGGATTCCTTCTGATTCAGGCTGTAAAAGTGGATTCCACTGGTCTGAATTTGGGGCCAAGATACAAGGCAGAGATTGAAAATTGAGAACATCTTGCACTTTCCCCACAAAAGATTGAAGAATTCATTTACCATTGATTGCATGAGAGCTGCAGTGTCTGTGTTTTCAGGCATGGGAAATGCAAAGCTTGACTAAAGAGTTTAGTTTTTAAAATTGAGAATTGTTTCTTTAAGAAGAAATATAGAATATTATTCAGCCTTGAAAAGGAAGAGAATTCGGACATATGCTATAACATGGATGAACCATGAGGACATTGTGCTAAGTAAAATAAGCCAGTTACAAAAAGACAAATAGTGTTTGATTCCACTTATATGAGCTTCCTAGAGTTGTCAAATTCACAGAGACAGAAAGCAGAATAGTAATTGCCAGGGACTGAGGGGAGGGAGGAATGGGGAGTTAGTGTTTGATGGGTCAGAGTTTCAGTTTTACAAGATCAAAAGGGTTCTGGAAATGGATGATGATTGATGGTCGCTCAACAATATAAATGTACTTAAAACTACTGAACTGTACATGTAAAATGGTTAAAATGGTAAGTTTTATGTTATGTATATTTTACCATCAAGTTAATTTTTTTTTAAAATGAAGAAATGTATTGAGCTGGTCATTGGATATTAGATCAGAGAACGGGAGGTGGGGGTCTCACTTGTTCATTTTATAGCTCAGGGAGCCTGGGGCCAAGCTCACTCATCGGCTGGGCAGTCTTGGGTGTGAGTTCTGGCTTCAGTTGGGGACTGTGTAACTGAGAACAATTCTGACCTGCCTTAGCCTCAGACTCATGATAAGGAAAATAGGTTCTTAATACCAGAGGTGATGTACAACAAGCCTGGGTGGTGCCAGGCCCCTGGGAGCACTGGTGCAGGATGATGCCGACTTGTCTTAGGCCAGACTTTGGAGTGAGTCCTCCCTCATGTCGCATCCCCTCCACCTCTTGTGTGCTGCCTCTTCTCTATTTGATCAGTCATAGGTCAGTAAGAAGACCTAAACTTGTTTGCTCATTGTAATTACCTGGGGAGCTTTTTAAATTCTAGATCCAGGCTCCTCTCCTCTCTAGACCAATTGAATTGAACCACCTGTAGACCGGTTGAATCACCATTTCTGGGGATGGGCCAGGGCATGGTATTTTTTTACCTCCAACTTTATTGACGTATAATTGACAAATAAAATTGTGTATGTTTAAAGGGTACAAGGTGATTTGATATATGTATACATTGTGAAAGAATTCCCACCATCAAGTTAATTAATGCATTCATCACCTCACAGTTACTTTTTTTTCTGGTGAGAACATTTGAGATCTACTCTCAGCAAATTTCAGTTATACAATACAGTATAGTCACCGTGTTATACATTAGAGCCTCAGAACTACTTCTTATAACTGAAAGCTTGTACTCTTTTATAAGCCTTTTCCCATTTCGCTCACCCCCAGCTCTTGGCAACCGCCATTCTACTCTCTCTTTCTATGAGTTCAGCATTTTATTTTAGAATCCACATATAAGTGATACCGTGCAGTACTGGTCTTTTCTCTGAGCTTTGTCTGACTTATTTTACTTAGCGTAATGACCTCCAGGTTCATCCATGTTGTTGTTAATGGCAGGATTTCCTTATGGCTGAATAATTTTCCATTGTGTACACCATATACACACTATATTTTCTTTATCCATTCATCCATTGGTGGACATTTAGGTTGTTTCTATATCTTGTCTATTGTGAATAATGCTGCACTGAAAATGGAAGTGCAGCTATCTCTTCAAGGTAATGATTTTGTTTCCTTCAGATCTATACCCAGAAGTGGGATGGCTGGATCATATGGTAGTTCTATTTTTAATTTTTTGAGGAATCTCCGTGCTGTTTTCCATAGCGGCTGCACCAATTTGCATTCCCGACGACACTGCACAGGGGTTCCCTTTTGTTCACACCCTTGTCAACACTGGCCTCTGTTCTTTTTTTTTTCTTTTCACTAATCATCTTCTCCCAACTTTATTTTTTTTAACTCCAAAGGTTATTATCATTTTTTTCCCAACTATTTTATTGAGGTCATATTGGTCTATAACATTGTGTAATTTCAAGTGTACATTATAATATATCATTTTCTGTATAGATTTTCATTGTGCTCACCACCAATGGTCTAACTTTCATCCATTACCATACATATGTGCCCCTCTACCCCTTGCGCCCACCCGACCCCCACACCTTCCCCTCTGGTAACCACTAATCTGTTCTTTTTATCCATGTGTTTATCTTCCACATATGAGTGATTATTAGGGAAATGGCAAATCAAAACTACAATGAGATATCACCTTACACCTGTCAGAATGGCTATAACTGTCAAGATAAAAAAATAACAAATGTTGGAGAGGATGTAGAGAAGAGTGAACCCTCACACTGCTGGTGGGAATGCCAACTGGTACAGTCACTATGGAAAACAGTATGGAGATTTCTCAAAAAATTAAAAATAGGAATAGCATAAGATCCAGCTATCCCACTCCTGGGTATTTACCCAAAGAACTTGAAATGAACAATTCAAAGAGATTTATGCGCCCCTATGTTCAGTGTGTTTTTGATAATCACCATTCTGACAGGTGTGAGGTGATAGCTCATTGTGGTTTTGATTTGCATTTCCCTGATGGTCAGCGATGTTGAGGGCATCAGTATTTGTAGAGCTCCTAGGTTAGTACCATGTGCAGACAAGTTCAGGGACTCTTATCATGGCCACTACCACAGTTATGCCACCTGTGGACTGTCCCAAGGTCCCACTTATGGGAGAATCCTTTGGGGAGGGGTCTTCTGCCCTCTCTGAGGCAGTGAGGGAAAGGGCCACACTTGGCTCATGTGAGAGATTGACGCCCACTGAAGCTGGGCAGAGGGTCAGCAGGAGGAGGCTCATTGCCCTGTGCGCTGGGTCTCAGACCAGAACCCCCTGGGGGCTTGTTAAAACTCACCTGGCTGGGCCATAGCCCTGGGTTTCTGATTCAGCAGGTCTTCTCACAAGTGCTCCAAGGACCCTGGACCGTACTTTGAGAACTACTGGCCTGTTGAACAAATCTTTGCAAATTAGGGAGGTGTGTTGTGGGAGGAAGGGGTACTGAGCTTTCAAAGACTATTTGCTTAAATACGTTGTTGAGCATTTGCCAAGTACACAGCCTTCTTTCTGGCTTTAATCATCCATAGGCTTTCTACATCGCGTGTAATTGCACATCTTTTAAGCAGCTTTTGACTGACTTTGGTTTTCTCTTTGTGGTGATTTTCCTTAAACTCCTGAAGGAGGGGCAGGTGGGGCAAGAGAGATTGTATTTCTTTTAAAAAGAGGCTTATTAGTTATTAGCAGAGTCGCCTTCTCAGTACTTGATGTCATAAGCATTGCTTTGAAGAGCCTCTTCAGCCACTCCCTGGGTTGAGTCAGGGACTGCGAACAGCTGAGCTGTATGTGGAGGCTGCCATCACCCAGTGCTCATGCTGATTTGCCTTCACCTCTCTCCACTCACCTGCGGCCACATCACTGAGCAAGGACGAGGTCTGTCTTGTCGTAAGCGTGTTTTCAAAACCATTGTTTGGTCTGGGCCTTGATGTGATTCCACAGATAAGCCTGAGAGGGACCCATGTCTTAAATGCCCGTGACCTTGAATGGTCTTTCCGGTGGGGTGGCTGGATTCGTGCTCTTGTCATCTCAGGTGTGTGTCACACCTGCCGTCATCTCAGCGCTGGACACAGGTGCTTAGGAAAATTCCTTACCAAGGGGCTTTCGGGATTTACAAGTTCTTGCTGTTTTTGTGACCTTGTGTGGTTTCTGGTTTCACAGAAGGCTTTGTTTCTCCCTTTTTCTTGCTGCGTTCAGCCTTGCCCTGTAATCACCGGGCGCCAGGGAGGGCTGTGGTCTGCTTCCCGGGGTGTGCTCAGATACCGTGTCAGCCCACGTGTGTCACCGCAGCGGCGGGGGGTGGGGTGTGGGGGGGTGTTCTGAAGCACACTCAATTCCTAATCACGGCCTTCATTTGAATTTTGCACTTGCCCCAAATGGTGACATTCCTTTGAGCTGCTCAGTGTGGTTTGTTTTAAATGGGCCATCTCTTAATTCATGTGACTCTGGAACTTGGTCAAGTAGGTGCGTGTGCTTTCCAAGTTTAGAGTTTAGGGGCTGTTAGCTGTAACCTTTCAAAGAGAGGAGAGCTTGCCTTGAATTCATTCTGGGGTTTGGGAGTTTGGGGGAGGTGGAGGGGGCAGGGGAGGCCCTTAAGAAATAAAGTGTTGGTCAAGGACACAGCCTTATGGCCTACATCAGAGGGCTTCAGTGTCCTATCCAGGGAAGGAGAGGTGACCAGAGGGGCATCTCGAAGATGCAGGTGGCTCAGGTATTTCAGTCTGCACATGTCGGTGATGGAAAGAGCAGCTAAGGAACGATGTACATAGCGGGGGCCATAAAAAGTCATGGCGAACACTGTGGCTGGCAGGAGGGTGAGGCAGGCATGTGCTGACAGCTAATGGAGAAAACAGCATTTTAGCCTAAGGAAAAGAGAAGAACACAGACGCAAGATAGGGTCTACGGATGCTCGCCCTGGCCAGGGAGAGAGGTAGCTTGGAGCAGCTGCGTTATTTTTCCAAAAAGTAGTGTGTGTTCACTGTAAGGGTCCCATGTGGAGATCCTTACAGTAAGTTCTAGATGAATGGACTGATAGTGGAAATAGAGGAGAGAAAAGTAGAAATTGACAGTATAAAGACCCATATATGCCATTCTGTTTCTGGTGTGTGTGTG
Organism: Diceros bicornis minor; assembly: GCF_020826845.1. Classification (NCBI taxonomy): domain Eukaryota; kingdom Metazoa; phylum Chordata; class Mammalia; order Perissodactyla; family Rhinocerotidae; genus Diceros; species Diceros bicornis. The sequence continues at coordinate 82,549,004 of NC_080744.1, forward strand.
GGGGAATATTGTCATTTATTGAACACCTACTACATACTAGGTGGAGTAGTCAGCAATGACCATGCAGAGCTCAGTAAGACCAGGTCTGGACTAGTCTGGGGGAAAACAGAGCAGAAATGGGTAATTATACCACTGTTCCAAGAACATGAGAAGGGATCAGTGGTCAGCACGACCAGCTCTGCCTGCGGTCTGCTGAAGGCTTCCCAGAAGAGGGGCATCTGCATGTGGTCCTCGGTCACCATCATGCTGTGTGACATCCAGTTATCTTAACTGTAGTGGGAAATGGAGAAGCTATAAGCCTTGTTCAGTATGTCTTTATCGACTTCAGTTTTATTATTTAAAAAATTGAGAGTATCTGAACTCCTTTTGCTCCTTTCTCACAATCCTTGACACTAAGCTATGGACTTGGTTTATTAGTTCATAGTCCTTCATTTTATTATTCTTTATTTATGACCTACATTCCTATTGGAAGTCACCTCGTCCCACCCCACTTTATAGATGAGAAAACTGAGACCCAGACAGGGGCTGTGATTTACTGTTTGTCAAACGGTGCAGAAGCCCATTGGGTACCGGGGCCCTCTGACTCTCTAGTTCTCAGGCTCCTTGACGACAGGAAGGACGCCTTCCAGGGGAGCATAGTAGGGCGTAGGGATGGCCCTGGGCTGGGTGGCCGTTTGCTGGTCTCTGCTGGCCATGTGACTCTGGGCAGGTCCCCTCCCTTCACCCCCAAGTCTGAGTCTGTTCCCTTTGGTGAAGTAAAGAGGTGAGGATGCTCCCTTCTGAGTAACTGCGTTCCCTTTCATGTGTGTCCTGCATGCAGCCACCTTCCCAGGAGCCAACATGTTGGATCTCTGGCGGTGACCTTTTCTGTGTGATTTCTGGTGACTGATTGCTATAGAGTCTCTGGACGTTAGCATGTGAGTAGCTCTCTGCCTTTTGAAAACAATGGAAAAACCCACCACCAGCCCCCAAACCAGCTGTCTTTCTGCTAAGGAATAGACAGCAAGCCATGAAGAGCAAAAAAAAGTAGTTCCCTGTAAGTGCTCTGGGAGTACATAATATATTTTAGATTAAAAATTACGTATTATTCTTACATACCAGTATCACTGTCAGATAATTGAGCATGAGAGCATTCAGGGCTCTGTGCTAGGTACGAAGTAGTAACATCAATTCAGTGTTCAGTACATCGACTTTGTTCAAGAACAATGTATTCAAGGTCAGTGTATTTTGGCTGTGCTACAGGGTTCTGGAAATTCCCAAGAGAATAAGTTTTTTGTCTATTATGTAACCCAGCATAAGTGACTGTGTAGCGGCACCTCATGTTTAGTAATAACTTTAAAAATGCAGTTGTTTCTAAAATTTAGCTTTTAAAAATTTTGACTGTGTTTTAAAAAATGCCTCTTAAGTTTTAAGCTAGACTTTTGCTTATTTTATTTAATTTATTCAAGAAATAGTTATGGAGCACTGTTCTGGGCTAAGTACTGTCCTAAGCTCTTTACAAATATTAATTTATTTAATCCACAACCTCATTAGGTAAGTACTGCTATACCCACTTTACAGATGAGGAAACTGGGCCACAGAGAGGTTCAAGTTGCTCAAGTGACACAGCTAGTTAGAGGTTTTACTACTTTTAAGTTTCAGATAACTACTGTGAAATGTTATTATCTTGAGCTACACATTTCAGAATCTTTTCTGATGCGAAGTACCATTAAAAATATCATCCCTTTCTCTAAAGTCAAACACGGTGATAACATAGTAGCACGTGACTTGGGCTCGTCCCTGGAGGAGGACAACGTCAAGGGAGCCGAGGCAGGGGCTGCAGCATCTCTGAGAACACAGCCCTCCAGTAGAGGGAACACGAGAGCAGGCTGCCTGTAGGGATGTCCCGGTAGAACACGTGAAGATGGACAGAGGGAACCCAAGCAAAGAAAGGTTGGAGATGAGTTCATTAGCAGTGGCGTTTTCCTGCCAGGCCTTGGTGGGCAAGTCTGTGTGGGGGTCTGGAGTTTCTGTTTGGTTTGATCATTAAACGCCCTCACCGAATTCTTGGCTTGGTGATGTCCAGCTGTTGTAGTGATCTGCATGAGGCTGTAAGGGCTGTCATCTGGAGATCCCTGCACCAGAGGGCAGCCTCCAGACAGAAGGTATAGCGGAACCTACTCAATAGACACACTTCGTCCACTCTAACACCACCAATTCAAAGTTAGTGGCCAAGAGTGGAGTCAGATGGATGTTTTTCTCTATGTAATAACAACAAACATTCATGTTTATTGAATATTTATCTCTATGTGTCAGACACTATTCCAAGAGCTTGGCAGTGTATCGTCTGATTTAATTGTTCTGGGTAATAATAAATTAATACAGTAAATAAGACTGTGAGGTGCATATGTGGCCTATTTGATAGAACTCTTTAAAGTACCTTGAAGAGTTTTATAATTTCCTATTTATAGGTGAAATTAACACGCTAGTTACAAATCGTTCCTCACTATTCATTCAGGCAGGCTGGCTCCTGAAAGATCCTTTTAAGGTTTAGATGGGTAACTTAATTGAATTGCTTAATACATTTGAAATTAATAACACTGCAATTATTTTTAATTATATAATCCAAATAGCAAGGAATAACTCTGATAGGAAACGCGCAGGACATATTTGTGGAAAATCTATACAATCTTACTGAGCAATATAGAAAAGAAGATTTAAATGAATTGAAACGTCATTTTTCCTAGATAGGAAGCTAGAATATTACCAATGTCACTCCTCAAATTGATTTGTAATTTAAAAACTCTTTCACCTCTTCTGCAGTTTTTTTGGAGCTCGATAAAGTGATTCTAAAGTTTATCTTGAAGCTTCAATAGGTGAGACGAATTTAAAATTTTTTGGAAAAAATAATGAATTGGGGTTGGAGTATGGAGGAGACTTGTCTGATCACTTTTGTTAGAACTAAATGTTTCCTCAAAATTACTTATGTTGCACATCAGATCATATTTAAATCTATTAGAAGATTTTATGTTTTAGGAGGAACTACCAAATAACTGGTGAAGACTCTGCTTATGTGTGGAACCCAATTTCTCAGTTTTCAGCTTAGATTTAACTGAGCTTTTTGTCAAGTAGTAATTGACTATATTTTTACTGTTTATCAAATGCTTTTTACATAGAAATAATGAGTTATCACATTTAATCTACCTTGGTAAATTAATAACTACAAGATTGTAGGGCAAATATGTAAACTACTTGGAACTTTGCATACCTTGCACATTTTGTAACTCCTATTTGCATATGCACGTCACATGCTCCCCTTCTTTGTGGAGGAGTGCCCTCTGCTATCATTGTGCCAGGCACTGAGGCCGTATTGAGTCTATCTCCTGTCTTTGTCGACTTGATGGATATTATGGACAGCTTTGCGATATTGCAAAGGCGAGGGAATCAAATTCATTCCCTTTCTCAAACTCTGAAATGGATCCACTGAGCATCTTTTCATGCGCTGGCCAAGTGAAAGGCTGATTACCTTATCCCCTTCCTGTTTATGTTTTAAATGGCATTTCTCAAACCTGTGTGAGCAAATAACTTTCCTGTTAATATGTAGAGTTCCTTGAAAGACTTGAGTTTGTGAGTCCCTGGTCTAATCATTTTTTAAGAAGGAAAAACTCAGTGACAGATTTGGGTAAAAAACAGAATCGGTGCATTATGGGATGATATGAAAGAAAGTAACTTCTTTTTAAATCCAATTCAAATAAGTGGAAAAGACATCTTATTTCAATCACGATTGATAGAAATCTAAATTTGTGTGTTCTGATTTATTTATTTTTTTTTTACAATAAGAATACATTTTTAAATGCCTGTAGCATAAGGTCATTCCTCTTTTTCCCATCCAAATTATCATCCCCTTCCCCCTGAAGTCTTCGTTATAAATGACTTTGAAAATATTCCATAGATTTAAAGACTGAAATGCGATCATTCTTTTGCATTGTTCTGCACCTTTTTTCAGCTTAATAATTCACCTTGATTATCATTCACTGTCAGTACACATGGATCTACCTTGTTATTTTTAACCATTGCATAATGCTAGAATGATGGGCACAATTTCTTTCATCACTCCAAATTAGGCATTTAGGTTGTTTCCAGTTTTTTAGTATTACAAATAACCCTGTAATAAACATGTCTTGGATTTGTATTCTTTTAGTTTAAAATAGTTGTGTTCCTTCAGAAAGTTGCTCAATAATTGGCTTAGAAATTCTTTTGTGCTAATTACTGTGATTGCTTATTTTTGAGTTCTTCCTTTAGTTTATTGTTTTTATAGTATATAATCCAAAATTATTATAACTGAAATAGTTCTTTTGCTAAGAATGCGGTTTAGCTTAAAGATGGGATTTCTAAATAGAGACTTAAAAATTAACCTCTTTGGAGCTGTGACTTCCTGATGAAGTGGTAACACACGGGTGGAATATGTTCCACATCTGGACGGCCTACATAGGGAAATGATGTGATTTTTAAGAAGCTGTTTGTCTGCCTAGGCTGCTGGAGGATGGCAAGTTAACTTATTTGTTATTGAAAGCCTTTTTTTTAATTAAAATTCTTTTTTTATTTTGAGGCAATTATAGATGCACGTGCAATTATAAGAAATAGCTCCTGTGCACCAGTTTCCTCCAATAGTAATATTTTATTATTACATAAAATATTACAGTAATATAATTTATAATTTATATATTTATATATTTATATAATTATATAATATATAGTAAAATAAATATATATTATAAATATATATATTTGTAATATAAAATATTATATTACTATAATATATAATATTACTAAAATATATATATTATTACATAAAATATTACTATATTACAATATCACAATCAAGATATTGACATTGATACAGTCAAGATACAGAACATTTGCATCACCACAGGAGTCTCTGCTATTGCTATTTTATAGCCACACCCACTTCCTTCTACTTCTACAACCTCCTTAACCCCTGGTTACAACCAATCTGTTCTCCATCTCTAAAATGTTGTCATTTGAAGAATGTTCTTTAAATGGAATCATGCGATATGTAACATTTTGGGATTGACTTTTTTGCCCTCAGCATAATTCTCTATAAATTCATCCAGGTTGTTGTGTGTTCCCTTCTATTGCTGAATAATATATTCCTTGGTAGGGATATACCACTGTTTATTTCACCATTTACCCCTTAAAGGACATCTGGGTTGATTCTAGTTTTTGGCTATTAAAAAAAAACTGCTATAAACATTCACATACATGTTTTTGTGCAATGTAAGTTTTCATTTCTCTGGGATAAATGCCCAGGAGTGCAATTGCTGGGTTTTATTGTATAGTAGATGCATGTTTAGTTTTTTAAGAAACTGCCAAACTATTTTCCAGAATGACTGTATCATTCTACATAACCACCAGCAATATGTGAATGACCCAGCTTCTCCACATCCTTCCCAGCATTTGGTGTCACTGTTTTTTATTTTAGCCTATTCTGATAGATGTAGAACTATATCTCATTGTGGTTTTAATTTGCATTTCCCTGATGGCTAATGATGCTGAACCACCCTCTCATGTGTTTTTTTTGCTATCTATATAGCCTCTTCGGTGAAGCAGCTGTTCATGTTATTTGCTGATTTTCTAATTAGGTTGTTTTTTAATGTTGAGTTTTCCGAGTTCCTTCTGTATTCCAGAGACCAGTCTTTTGTGGGATATTTGGTTTTTAAATATTTTCTCTCAGTCTGTAGCTTGTCTTTTCATCTTTTTAACAGGGTCTTTTGCCAAGCAAAAGTTTTAAATCTTGTTGAAGTCTAATTTATCAATTTTTCCTTGTATGGTGTGTGGTTTTTGGTGTCCAGTCTAACTCTACCTAGTTCTAGACCCCCAAGATTTTCTTCTATTTTTTTCCTAAAAGATTTATAGTTTTATGTTTTACATTTAAGTCCATGATCCATTTTGAGTTAATGTTTGTATAAGATATGAGACTTAGGTTGAGGGGGTTTGTTTTTGTTTTTGTTTTTGTTTTAGCCTAAGGATGTCTACTTACTCCAGCATCATTTGTAGAAAAATTATCATTCCTCTGTTGAATTGCTTTTGCTCCTTTGTCAAAAATCACTTGTGCATGTTTGTGTGGGTCTGTTTCTGAGTTCTCTATTCTGTTCCATTGATCTGTGTGTCTGTTCCTCCACCAGTATCACACAGTTTTGATTAGTGTAGCTATACAGCAAATTTTAAAATCAGGTAAACTTATTCCTCCCACCTCATTTTTCTTTTTCAGAATTGTTTTAGCTATTTGAGTCCTTTGACTTTCAATATAAATTTTGGAATAAACATGTCTATATTTTAAAATATCTTGCTGGCATTTTGCTTGGAATTGCAATAAACTTGTATATCAGTTTGGGAGAGAACTGACATCTTTATGATGTTGAGTCTTTACTCCTTGAGCATGATATTTCTCTCCATTTATCTTAGTTTCTGTTTGATTCCTTTTATTAGCATTTTGTAGTTTAAACATACAAGTCCTGTACATGTTTGTATGTACGTTTACAATAAACCTGTATATCTTTTTGGGGGAGAAGGGAGAACCGACATCTTTATGATGTTGAGTCTTTATTCTTTGAGCACAATATGTCTCTCCATTTATTTTAGTTTCTGTTTGATTTCTTTCATTAGTATTTTGTAGCTTCAACATATGAGTCCTGTGCATGTTTGTTAGAGTTGTACCTAAGTATTAATTATTTTGTTCATTGCTAGTGTATCGATACAACTTTCTAAATTCACTTTTTTTTTTTTGTAGACTTTCTTGGGATTTTCTACATAGATGATCATGCTGTCTGTAAATAGGCACAGTTTTATTTCTTCTTTTTCCATCTGTATGCCTTTTATTTCCTTTTCTTGCCCTATTGCAGTGGCTGAATAAGCGTGGTGAGAAAAAGACATCTTGCCCTATTCATGATATTAGAAGGGTTTCCATGTCTTTTTAACTTTAAACTAAAATAAAATCTTATCTTTCTTGAGGATAGAACAGTTTTCTATTTCAAGCTTTTTTCTGTACTACATAGTATTAACAACTGCCTCATCACAACGCCGTGGCATTTCATTTTAACCTAGTCTAGAGGAGTTAGTATATGCTCAATATATGTAAACTCCTATTCTTTTTATTAGGAACCACTTGGTAAATTTTGTGGAGCATACTGATGCTATTTCCCAGAAAGTACTTTTGTCACAAAGTGAGTTTATATATGTTTAAAACCACATTCTCTATAAAATCCCTGCATTCTTCCTAGGATAAGTTAGAAGTTATTTATGTACTGGGTGCACATACGTGACAGACCAATCAGAAACTGTATAATATGGCATTTAAATTTCTTTTTTAAGTGTAAAAAGTTTTTTTCCACCTTGGGATTAGTTTATGTATGGTGCAGGGATCTGGCATTCTTTTCCTCATGGCAGCAAACAGAGGAGGCATAGGGGAACCCTTCCCTGTTTGAGAAGTAAAAATGTCTTAGAATCTTTTTTTGCTTTTCCTGCTAGAAAGAATAGTGTCAGAATGAGGTACCAACCAGGTGGTCAGAGTTAGCCAGAATACAGATTTTCCTGGTGAGCAATTTAGACCAGGATAATTCATACTTGACCACATGCCCAAGTTTAGGATCTAGTTTATGGACATCCTTTACCTGACTTACTATAATTCTAGTCACTTATCATTCAAAACTGCATATTTGTAACGTGTCTAGTTTTTTGACAATTTGGATTAAACTGGAAAGATTATGAACATGTGTGTGCGTGCTCGCGTGCGTGTGTATTTAGAAGGGGGCAAGCAGTTAAATGTGGGAAATAGTTCCTCGTAGTTTGTAATTTTATGACTGCAATTTTAAAATTCAGTTTTGCAACTGAAATTTGACATGATTGGTTAGTGTCTTACAGTAATGAACCTCTAACTCATCACCATGACATGTTGTTACAAGAAATCGAATCTAATTTTCTCACATAAAGAGTGTTTGTAGAAACGATACAATGTATATCTAGGTTGTACCAAGAGTTGAATGTACCCAGTCAAATGAGTTTCTTCATCCTTCTTTCTCTCAGATGTTACAATTGCCTGTTCCTCTGTAGCGATTGAAAATAGTGTATATGTGCTGAATTTGGGAATATCAAGTAATATTGTTACTGGTTCCGGTGCTAGGTAATTGAGTGTTAAAAATAATGTCCAGATTGCGGTGGGGGTGGGTGCAGCAAAATTTATATTTGAATTCTAATTATAGGTGGTAGTGTTGATCAGTCCCAGGGGCATGGGCTTTGGGATCCAATAGACTTTGTGTCTCAGAGGGGTTTTATAGAACCTGTCTGGAGTCCTCATCAGTACATTCAGAATGATATAATGCCTTAGAGGTATTTTGAGGATTGAATTAGATAATGTGGGTAAAGCAGTCTAGCCTGCAATTATTATACTATTAATGTGTTCAGTAACCTGTGTTGTTTTCCCTTAGAGCTCCTTCTGGCATGATTCCTGTCCCAGGGAAAGAGAGGAAGGAAGTCTAACCATGAGAGACACTCCAATAATGGATCTATATTGTAAATCTGGAATGTAGATATCGGGTTTCCTTAAAACAAAGCACACCTACATGACCACTAGCTGGTGCAAGCACACTAGCTGGGCTGGGTGTGCTGGAAGCATGAATTGGTCGTGGCTGTCTAATCCAATTATAGACGGTTTCTCAGTGCCCAGCTTTCCAGCTGCTGCCTGTCTCCCCTGCAGACCCTGCCTCTCTCATCCTTCCCTTTCCGTGCGTGGTCTGTGGCTGCCCCAGAAATCCCATGCATTTGTAAGCTTCGACAAGTACAACCTCATTAATCCCAAGCATTGAAAGCAAGTTGCCCAGGTCTATAGATGAGTGTTAGATTTCCCAGCATGTGACCTTAGTACAGGTTTTGTTCATTCCAGCCATTTGGGGCTAGCACCTATTTGAGGCCAGGAGTCTTAGAACAAGATGAGGGAAATTTGAAGGTGTATCATGATTTTCTTGGTTCATCTAACTGAGACTCAGAATAATTATCATTGTCGCAAATGATCCTTCCTCTGTGGTTTAATTATTAACCAGAGAGTTAAAAAAAAATTTTTTTTAATGAAGAAGGAAAAAAACGTCTCCACTTTTCTGAACAGATCACCCACTTGAAAGAAAGCCACTGGCTGCAGGGAAAGACCCATGTCTCAGAGAACAGAGACCACCTTGGAGCTGCCTTGTGCCTCTTTCTAGCTCAATGAGAAGGTTGCTTTGGGCTTGGTTGTGTATTCCAGGACATGTGGACAAGCCTATTCCAGTCTTTTCATATGTTTCAGGGAACCTGAAAACGTGGGTGATCTCCATGTTGACTCTTTAATACAGTAAAACAAAACAAAACAAAGCAAAAAAACCCCTCTCTTTTATCTGTATTGGGGAAAAAACTCTAGGTTTATGTATATATTTTCACTCCTAGGGTTTGTTTAGAATTGTTTGAGACAGGAGATTGTTCTTTGGCCAGTAACCAGGCCGTGTCCTTTGTCACAAGATGATCAAGCAGGTGCCTGCACCGTCGGAGGACTAAGAGTGGGCAGTTAGAGAGCCTCCTCTGAAACGGGAGCCCTCTCCCTGCTTGTTGCCATCATAACCTTTTCCTAAGTCATGGAGAACTGATACTGACTTGGGCATTCTTGCCCTCTCTCACCCACTTGAGGATTGCTCAGAGCCCGGTTTCAGGATTGAAATGGCACTATTTCTGGTTGCTGATGACATTTCCTAAGTACGCAGTGCAGTTTAAATATCCACAAGGGTGCCCTAGATCCATCAGCACCCGCTAGTAGCTGGTCATGAGACCTGAGGGTGGAGGGAGCTGGGTAGGGCTCCCCTGTCCTGGCTCCTGGGAAGGATTCACAGCATAGCAGTGGGATTCCAGCGTGCTGCGGGTGCACAGGTCTCTGTGTTCTGTCCTTTCCTGAATCTGTCTGGCCTGCAGAGCAGAATATTGTCACCATCCGTGCCACTCCTTCCCACCCTGACTTTACATGGCTGTATTTGGGGCTTGGGTAGTAAGTGACCCCACAGCTGTCCTAAATAAAATATGTTCAAACAAATCTGGACACTGTTACTCACAAAACCACCCACCTCAAAATTGTGAAATTGTCAGGTTGACTAAATCCAGGAGAAGGTGTTGGAGTATGAGCAAATGAAGAGTGGTTAAAGAGAGGTTTGCTTTTCATCATCCTTTTATTACCCTCTCCCCCAACCTTTACTAGAACCCTCAAACCCTTAGAAAATGGTTGTAGAGTATACTATTTTTATTGGTCCTGAAAACGATGACTCCCCACCCTCACCCCAGGTATATTTCTAACTAAAATGTGTTCTACATTGGAAACTCTCTGTGGAAACTTCTGCTATCCTCAACTCAGAAGGAAAGAATTGGAATACTTAGCTGGTAGTTTCCAGTAGGGATGTCTGCTTTTTGAATTGGGTACATATATTTTGTACATGTGCCTGGAGGCCATTTGTGGCATGAGAACATTTAATTTGAAGAAGGCAAAAGGAGGCAGAAGAGAAATGGGAATGATTCTCAAGGCTCCATCTTTGTGAGGAAGAGTGGGCACCAGGCTTAATAAGAAAGTTGCCTCTGGATCCATGGGTCACGTTCCAATGATGATAGGGAATTTTTTTTCTTTGGTGTTTTTCTTTTTGGTAACTGGATTAGTGATTGCTGTATGTTAGTGAAGAATGCTGGGGTGACCTGCACATGCCCACGCTGTATTGAGGGGCTTTGAACAGGAGCAGATGTTTGACACACCCTCCGCATGGATAGATCTTAATCTGAAAGCATTCACTTCCAAAGTTAGAAAGAAATCTGCTCACCAGCGTGGATGCTGCGATTGCCCTACTCCCAGGGTTTAGAGGAGCATCCTGAACACACAGGATGTCAGAGGAAGAGGTGCAGGGCTCTCCCCTGGGGGAGGGCAGAGATCGTCTCTGAGTCGTGAGCTGGGACCAGTGAAAGGTCAGAGGGAAGAGTTCTCGAGCTGTCTTCTACATCACAAACTGTCTTTCTGTTCTCTGAGCCCGGTCACTTACCCGAGGTGCCTTTTACTCAGAGGTACCATTGTCTGTTTACATATAATGTACATCTCTTCCATTAAAGGATTTTTAAGGCATTCATCTAATGAAAGTCTCCCTCTGTCGGGGGATCTTTTCCCTGGTTGCAGGTAAATAATGATGCCAGCTTTGCCATTTGTGTTTAATTCTCCAAACTGTCTCTTTACTGCTCAGCCTTGATCCGGGCTCCCTAAGGATGCTCTGGTTATGCTGAGCCCCGGCAGCTCCGGGAGGGTGGTGAGGGATTGTCCTGTCCCCTGTGCTCTGGCAAGTGATTCACTTCAGGGTGGAAGCTGTGCAGAAGCAGCTCCAGTAATCTTTGTGTAAGACACATTTTCTCTCTCCTTGTTCTTTTTCCCCTTCGGCCTGATGTCTTCATGGTTTTCGGCAAAGCGGGGGGCTTCATGTTTATTCCTTGTGGTTTCTCAGCAGTTACTTCTAGCACCTATTTCAATTGATTAGAGTGATTAAAGAATTTTTGTGCATAGTAGTCAGTTAAATATCGTGTTTTTTTTTTTTACTTTTAACTTAGAAACTAGTTCTACGGTGGCTTTTTTTTTTTTTACGTTCCTGAAGGTAGACCATGCTCGTGACACGAGGGGACACCTGGGCTCATGGCTTGCTTTTTCCAGTTCACTTTCTTGTTCATTTACCTTTCCGTAAAATGGAAAGACAAACAAGCAAACCCTTAAACCCAGCTCAGATCGTAGTTGCCAACTTTTTTCTTTGTGCGTAAGTAGTTATATTATTTCTAGGTTATGCCTTTTTTATTTATCTTTGAAAGAAAAAAAAAAACCTCGCACTGTTTACAAGAACACATTGTTCTAGGCTGTACAATTGCATCCGTGACACTTTTTTGCCGTTGGAACCATGGGGGTGACAAGGTTGATGTCAGCTGGCTAGCCTGTTTTTTTTTTTAAGGCAAAACCCCATAACCTTACTGTATACCCATAATCGTTTTCGTTATGTATGTAGCGTGCTTCGCAGGATGTCACACGTCACAGTTCCAGCTTCTGTGAATGAGGGCTCGTGTTCGCCCTTTCGCTGCTCGCCACCTCCCTAGTCCTTACTTCTAGTCCTGTCTTTGGAGGAGGTGGTTCTCTTTCATTTGAAAATTGAAAATTCCCTACCTTATAAAGAAGGTGATGTGCCATTTCTTAAATGTAGTCATATGCAACTGTGACTTTCGAAGTGGACCTTAAAATTATGCTGTTGAACATTTTCTTTTGGGGAGGGACTTTTCAAATTGAGTGATCTTACAGTTAAATAAGAAAAAATAATGATCAAGCTTTACAGAATATGTGTTCTTGATTCCTGCGACCAGGGTGGTAAGCCGAGGCTCTTTCGTGGCCTTGGGAGGGTCTTCCCGTTTTGCTGAGAGGGGAGTCTTGGGGGAAGCACCATGGGAGGGAGATGGTCAGACAGGGGGCTCCTGGTGCTCGGGGAGAGAGGAAAGTCCATGCACTAGAAACAGTCCTGACTTGCTTTGGGTGTGCTCCATCTGCCAACATTGCATATCTTTTTCTTAGCCAGAGGACATGGGCATTAACGGTTGAGTTTCTGTGGCCTGCGTTCTGGGACTTTGCTCCCTAGGCTACCCTATGAAGGAGCAGGTGGCTCTGTTCCACTTCGGTTTGGGAAGGGGCCAGGACAGGTGACAGAAGGAAGAAAGTGTTGGCAGCACAGGAGGCTTCATGCTTAGTCACCTTAGTGCGTCTGGTGGCCCAGCATGTCTGGCATTTTGGGGTGCTGTGTATGCCATGATGCTGTGGGTCTGAGAGTGGTGGGGGGTTGTATAAAATGGAGGGGGCACCTGGTTGACCTGTGTCCTTGCCTAGAAAAGTCATCACTTTTTTTGTTTAAAAGAAGCATGTGAAGGAGCCATGGGGGATCATTTCTGCCCCCGTCCTTGCAGGTGATCAGTCCCTCGATAGGGCTGTGACAAACTTGCACAGAAAATCACATAACTCCCACGTGGAACACATCTGAGGAAGCTTATCTCAGATTCAGTTTGCACCTTGCGGAGGTGCTGTGTGCGTTGGGTGGAACAGGTGGCAGAGTTCAGGGACCTGGGAAGAACCGGCTCTGGGCCTGGAGCCTCTGGACCTTGCTGTTTTTATCCGCCCAGCAAAGCGTCTGGCCTCCCTGGGCTCTTCCCACTGCAAGACCTTGCTGTCTTTATGCCCTAAGGGGAAATATGGAAAGCAGAGAAAGGGTAGACCAGAGTCTTCCCCTGACGGAGATAAGAAGAAGAAAAAGAAAAACATTTAACAGCATTAAAACCATGTGTAAAACTTCTACTGTCTCAAAAACCTATTTATTTTTTTTTCACTTCATGTTGAATCATATAGTCAAGCTAATCAAATTATAGAGTTCTTGCTTACTACCCTAAGTATATGTATTCAATTCATTTATCTTATAATACTTAAAACAAAAGCAGAAAATGATATTGGTGAAACATGAAGAAAAGATCATTTTCTTTTTTATATTTTTATGCCTCCTGGCCAGATAACTATGATGCATACAAAGTAAAACTATTCCTGAGCCTTCATTAGACTGAGGCTTGTCCTCAAACTTCCTTCAAAAAAGTTTCGTAGCTGCTAGTTCATGCTTAGATAGTTCGATGATGATGAATTCTTGATTAGAAATTACTTAACAGAGCCTAATGAACTATTGACTAATAAATATTAAAACACATTCTTTTACTGCCTAAATCATATTCTTGTGGTGCCAAGAAGGCCTTGTGGGTGTGGTTCCCTAGCTATAAACTGTTATGCCATTTGTCAAATGCAACAAATGTTATTGTGATACCTCAAAAGACAAAAAAAGCAACAACTAACTGATTTTGTATCTCTTTCTCTAATAATTGATTTTAACTTATTATTACACTTACTAAAGAGTTTACTTTTTTTTGTATTAAATTTTACTTGTAAAGGGATGAAGCGAAGAAGATTGGTGATCCTTTCTAACAGGTTAGCATCCTTGTCTATGACCACCGTGTAACTGTATGTACCATGTAATGTGTGACCTGGGGACTGTAACGGAGGACAGTTTTCTGGCTGAAAGCATTGGCGTCACAGATGGACAAATCGTTTTACCATCTGATAAAAAGTAAAATGTATGGATGAATCTTGGAAACAATATGCCAAGTGAAAGAAGCCAGCCACAAAATGCCACATATTGTCTGATTCCATTTTAGGTTGTAAGCTGTGTAAAAGGCTGCATGACCCATAGAGCATGTCTTAGTAAATAGAGTGATAGTGCTCCAGTGAGAGAAGATTCCAGGCACATGTGATGCAGTTAATGATATGCGTAATCATTATTGTGTTGCATGGCAATGATGCACAAATAGAAGGTAGCACATTTAAGGTTCCTGTTACTTGACACAAACACAAATGGAGAGTTTCAGTGGTATGATTTGGAGAGGGAGAAGTAGAAGATGGAAGGAGAGAAGTTGGCAGAGTAAGAAATCTACGCTAATAACTTCCAGTACGTAATCTAGATCTAGATCCTCACCTGGCAAGAGGTAAGGTGGGAGGGGTTGGATAGAGTGGCTGGAGGTTTATACAGTTCTCCCCTTTACATGCCAACCAGGCAGTTAAGAGAAAAATCTCTTTTTGTTCTCCCTATTACCTTAAAAATCCCCACATTCGGGGCCGGCCCCGTGGCTTAGCGGTTAAGTGCACGCACTCCGCTACTGGCGGCCCGGGTTAGGATCCCGGGCGCGCACCGACGCACCGCTTGTCTGGCCATGCTGAGGTGGCGTCCCACATACAGCAACTAGAAGGATGTGCAACTATGACATACAACTATCTACGGGGGCTTTGGGGAGAAAAAAGGGAAAAAGAAAAAGGAGGAGGATTGGCAATAGATGTTAGCTCAGGGCCGGTCTTCCTCAGCAAAAAGAGGAGGGATTGGCATGGATGTTAGCTTAGTGCTGGTCTTCCTCACACACACACACACACAAAAATCCCCAGTTTCATTTTCTGTAGAATAGTTGAATCAGATTGCCTTCCTAACATTTAAAAGAGTTAGGATATGAATGGCTGGTAGCTGTCTTCTCTCAGCACCTCCTCCATTTATTTGCTAATCCAAATTGAGTGTTTAATTGGTAGAATATTGTAAATGTAGGGGAGATGAATTCTAAGCCTTCAAATGTTAGCTGCTTAGTCTCAGTGAGAAAGGAAGATAACTGACACCCACACCCATACCCATCATTATATGAACTTAGCATTTATGAGGCATTTTCATATATTGTGAGAGACAAGAGCGCCCACGAGTGAGATTCGTCTTTGGAAATATAGAAGACACATTAGCAAAATCCTTTGAATTTTAAAATGTGCTTTTTGATTTGATATCTGTATGTTTGGAAAGAGGCTTTTAAAATAAAAGCTATCACTATGTGGCCATTATCATCAAAGGCTAAATTCTGGTGGGTAGTTATTACCTGGGTTACCATATTAAGATGATTACGGAGCCAGTCCTAGTGGTCTGGTGGTTAAGATTCGGTGCTCTCGCCCTTGCGGCCCAGGGTTCGTTTCCCAGTCAGGGAACCATACCATGCGTCTGTCAGTTGTCATACTGTGGCAGTGGCTCACACAGAGAACTAAAACTAACAACTAGGATACACAACCATGTACTGAAGCTTTAAAAAAAAAAATGATGATTATGGCTGGTGTAAATCATGGGATCTTTTCACATATATATTTTACATTATAACTTCAGTCTTTTTTATTAACATCCCTAGATGGAGGCAGGTGGGAAGCCAAACTCCCGAAGCCCAAATTTTAAACAATTGTTATTCCTCTTAATTATTGGATGTTTTTTTGAATTTACTGTGGTTTTTTTTTTTTTTTTTTTGGAAAAGTTCACTTTAGTTTTTGGATATTTTGTACTGATATTCTGTGCCTAAACAAAAAACAACTTTTTTGGCTCAATAAGAGTTGATATTTTGTCGAGGATTGCTTCCTGTGAGAGTACAAATACAAATTTAAGTTCAACAGGCTTCTGAACCGGATGTTCCTATGTGCTAAATCTCTGTAAACATGTGTAGCTTTGTCTACCATTGTATATTTCTGTATTGATTTCTCTTTTTTCCTTGTTAGAAGCTCCAGCCTGTCTGTTCTGTGCTGATACAAAGGCTGGCCTGTTCCCCAGGGCCACTGCAAGCGAACCCCTAGGGCGTGTATGGTATTAGATATTACTGTCTGTGAAGTCACTCCAAATTCTCTTGCGCTTGATCATAAAATTCCATTAAGAGTTCAGTGTGATATATATGAAGTTACTTTGTCAAAAAGAATGTATGTTTGCTCAACAGATCCAGTTGTCGTTGTTGACAGATGTGAAAATTAACAAACAGCAAAAAGTTTCCCTTTTAGGAAAGGAAAACAAGTACTTTAAAAAAATCTTGTGTTGTCAATAAGTGAATCCATTTTAAACGCCTTTTCGAACATTTGTAATGAAAACAGGCCTTCTAATGTTTCAGGGGGGATGGAGAGCCAGCTAACATGCAATCAAATGCTCCTCTTACTGCTATTGCTGTAGTAATAGGGTCTCGTTCTGCCCTTTAAGTCACACTCCCGGGTTACTCTGGGTGTTAGCTGCAGTCACGATACTTTTCTTTTTTCAAAAAGAAAAAAGACTGTATCCCAGTGCTTTCCTATGCTAAAACGTGAGGGGATGCTAACCTGTTAAAGTGACAGTTTAGATGTTGTTATTTTGACAGAAATATTAGTAAATATGTCATATTATCTCTTGCTAAATATTTATAGCTTAGAATGTATGCTCGGATGCATAATATTTTGTGAAAGAAATACCTTTGCCTCAAATCTCTTCCACTGCGTTGACATTGATCTGTAATTAACACCTAGAGGTCTGTAGTAAAAAGACTATTAAGATTCCTTTATTTCAACAAAGATATAGTGCAATCTTAAGAGAGAACATCCTTGAATCTTTGGGACCCTTACAAGTGGGAGCATTCTGAAATACATGCATTTTTTCTTTTGCTAGGATTTTAGTAGCTTCACTTTTGCAAAAAGGCACAGAATGAGGGTGATTTTAGGCATGAAATTTTAGTTTTTGAGATGAAGCAAGGTGCACCGTGGTGAGTTACCTGATCTCAGTTTTATGTAATGGCTATGGCGAGTGTCCTGTGCGTTCCTGACCAGAGGGGAAATGCTGTTATGAAAATGGCACTTTCCTCTGGGTTCAGCTCTGTGACTGAAAGACGTCGTTCGACAGCTGTGGGTTTATAGGATGTTGCACACTGAGTATTTTTCTCTGACTTATTTAGAAAAACCCTTCTAGACTTCAGCAGTTTTGGATTCATGGCTGTAGTTTTGGGTTTTATTAGATGGCTCTCGAAGGTACTTTTCAGGTAGACATTGATTTCATGCCAAATGTCTGAGATGATTTTCCCTAAAAATGGATGGGTGCATAGGATACATTCTGTGTTAGAGAGCAGATGTTGTCCACAGTGGTGATCAGATTGATTACGTGCGAGAAGGAGAAGAGCAGAGATGGAAGAGGAAAACTGAACCTTCCACACAGCTCTGTAAACAGCCTAGTGGTTCTCCAGGATGAGTTCTTATTTACAAAATGGACTTGAAAATTAATTAGTAAACAAACCGTCTCCATTGGACACATGGTATTCTGATTTGTCTGTGGAAAGTTCCATTTCCCAAGTCATGTCCTCCAAAGCACTTGTATGTGTGATGACTGCAAACTGCTCTACAAATGTTTGCTGTCATTTGGTTGTAACGAAATCAATCATGGATTTCAAAATGGAATAATTTCAGGGCCCTTCATTTACAGTAGTTTGGGAAACACTTAAAATACCAAGTGATCTTGATTCACTGCGAACTCTCTATCTGGGAAATGTGCCTGGTGTCTCCTTGAAGCAAGAATCCCTCACCTCGTGACCTCACCGTTTTAGGCTTGAGTCTTCAACCTTGTTTTGTAGACGTCAGCATTCGTACTATGTAATCTTTGACCTTCTACCTCTCTTCTAAGCTATGACCTGGTTGTTTATACCTTAGCATTGCTATCAGTTTGGACGAGAAGTCAGGAATCTTTCCCTGACCTTCACCTCACTGTGGGTCGGCTCAAGGAAGAATCTGGATCTGCTGATGTATAAGCACTAAATTGTGTGAAAATTAATAACATTTCACCCTCAAATCCCTAAGAAAGTAAGTGGGAAAAGAATTGAATATTTTATAGTGGTTGTAAATTATTTAGGAAATAGCTAAAAGGTAAGTTTTTATTTAACTAAAGTTTAAAAAAGTGAAAGACAGTGGGGAAGGAAAGAGTCATTAAGAAAATTCACTTTAACGTGTATACTGTGTTATTTTAGCTTCACTCTCTAGACTGGTTTAAGTAGTCATGTATTTTATGTCTTAAAAAACATATGCACTTGGGGGCGGGCCCCGTGATGTAGCAGTTAAGGGCATGCGCTCCGCTGCTGGCGGCCCGGGTTCGGATGCTGGGCACGCACTGAGGCACCACTTGTCAGGCCATGCTGTGGCGGCGTCCCATATAAAGTGGAGGAAAATAGGCACAGGTGTTAGCCCAGGGCCAGTCTTCCTCACAAAAAAACAAACAAACAAAAACAACCCATATCCACTTGTATTAGTAAGTTAAAAATTTAACAATACACAAATTATTATGTTAGAATTATATGTTCTTGAAGAAATGATCTAACTTTAATAAGCACGTTTTACAAATGCTATTTCCTGAGAACCGTTGCTTCTAGATGGAACGTGCCAAATATTTGGGCTAACCCCATTGTATTGTCCATGCTTTCTTCCTGTAATTTGAAACACCTATTTAAATTGCCTTTAGCAAGCAAAATAACCAGATCACCATTAAGGTTTCTTAATGTCCTTTTAGAATATCTGAAATACTGAAGATATCGAAGGACAGTGCTTACACTTCTCAAGTTTAGTTGGCACCCATCTCTGCCTTGTGGACAGACTGTGCTCCATTGCATATCCCCACAGACAGCCCAGTGCTCAGCATGGCTGTGGTCCATGGGTACCCCAGCACAGGCAGAGGCGTCTCTGTAGGAAGAGAGTGGCCAACAGAGGACACGAGCTGTGTGGGCCAGGCTTTGTGTTGGGTACTCTGCTGCGAGGGGAGAGGGGCATCACCAGGGTACTATCTGGTAGTGGTGGACCTTCACATGCCTCAGGGGGGTCAGGAGGAGAGTGCAGTAAAGGTGCCTGGATGTGTGTTTGTGTGTGTGTATGGTTCTGTTTCGGATTTGTTGTAAAAACCCAGCTCCTCACCTTTGGAAAAATTCCAGTCCAATTGAGAGGGTCACCTGCCAGGGATGTTGCAGGAGTAAGAACTTGGTGGGCAGGCATTTCATTTCTTTAGCAAATGCTTGCTGAGCCTCTGACCTGTGCCAGGTGCTCTTCTTGAACTGAGAATCCTGCAGGGGGCAAAAGAGACAAAGACAACATGGTCCTGCAGTTCACATTCTGATGAGTATACTCTCTCTGTCACGTAGCAGAACTTCTCTGGTGTCTCTGAACCCTACATTCATGGTCTTCCTTAGCTGCTGAGGTCTCATGACTAGTAATTGGTGATTTCAATCTGGATTTCTCCACTTATTATTTTCTAACATATGATTTAACTTAATAATTGTCTTTTGTATATTTTCTTTCTCTGCCCCCCCCCCCAAGCTTTACAAGTGCAGAGATCTTATCTTTTTGTTTTTCTTATCCCTGTCTCCTAAGCACCTGGACAGAGCCTCAGTCACCAAAGCCTCAGGCAGAGTATCCTGAATGCGTGTTTACTGGATTTTTTCAAACGCTCTCACTTAGGAATCCTGTGGGAGTTCTGACAGTGCAGCTGACTCTCAGAGCCATGGTCCTGGGGGCTCTTGAGGGGGATGAGCCTGCTTTCACCTCCTTTGCAGGGTGCTGGTCCCCTACATTCTTCACAGCTCTCCCCACTGCCCTGTGCGGGAGACAAAGCCCTGTGCTCCCAGAGTCACGTTTTGTGTTGCCAGCCTTCCCCATGGTCACGACAGCAGCACCATTAAATGTTGTACCTGCTTTCTCAGCGGCCCTGTGAGGTGATTTTTCCTCTTCAAAGAGTCACTTGACATCTTTGCTGCACAGGAAATGCATCCGAGGCTTCAGGAGTGAGGAGCCGGCCCCCGGGCTGCTGTCCGGGCCCTGTTTTGGAGTGGCCGTCTCCCAGGCAGCTATGATGAGCCTCGAAAGCCCACTCAGGGAGAAGGTAAACCTGACGCCCTGTGTTTGGACAGGTAACGCCAGGCTGGGATTGTTGGCTGTGCGTAGAGTTGCTCATCTGTGGTGACAGATGCTGGCCTGTTATTTAGTAACTTAGATTTGTTTTCCGTTGCGCACAAGCAAAATCTAGACCCTGAGCGCTCCCACCAGCTACCACGGAGAGCTGATCAGTAGGTGAGACGTTTTCAGGTGCCCAAGGTATTTCATGGAGAGAACCTTCAGAGTACATGTCACTGGGGTAAGACAGACCCCTCCCAGCCTCTCTCCTGGATCTGTGCTTCTAGCCTTTAAAGAATGTGCACCACCATTCATTCAAATAAATGGACCAAGCACTCTGTAGTAGCCACTGGGGGTACAGAGATGGACAAAGCCAGATCCTTACTCAGATAGAAACATTCTAGTGGCAGAAACAGACAGTAAACAAGTAATAATGTCGGACAGTGATAAGTGCTGTGAGGGGAAGAAGATGGAGTTACTGGTGAGGGTGGAGTCCTTGGGTCAGGCTCTCAGAGAAGGCCTTTCTGAGGAGGGGACGTTTGCTCTGAGACCATGAGTCAGCCAGGAGAAGATGTGGGGAAGTGGTGGAAGATGAGCGTGACGGGAAAGGCCCCAAGGTGGGAAAGATCTTGGGGTTGGGAACAGGGCCATTTATGCACTCCACAATACTCGCTCACACCTGCCCTGTGCCCTGCTCTCAGTGTGAGAATAGAGCGGTGGACAAAACCACGTCTCTGCCTTCATGGAGCTTTTCTTAAAGTAGGGACGGGGTTGGGGGCTGTGCTGGGGTGGGGTGCTCTTTTATGTAGAGTGCTCAGAGTATCTAGTGAGGTGGCATTTGGGCAGAGACCTAAAGGAAGGGGTGCAGGAAAGCGAGGAGGTGGGAGGGCCGTGGTGCAGAGGGGCGGAGGTCGGTTGTGGGGGCACAGGGGCTGTGGTGAGGACCTTGGCTTTGGCTCTGGCAGGAGATGGCAGGGCTCTGAGCAGAGGAGTGACACGCTGTCTGCTGAGTTGAGAATGGACTACAGGGCAGGGACAGGAGTAGAGAGACTAATAGGAGGAGGCAGTTGCCGCAATCCAGGGCAGAGAAGATGCGTCTTAGACCAGGGTGGTGGTGGAGACCACTGGGAGAGGTAGTCAGGGTCCAGAAGCACCGACAGGGCTGGGATGCATATGGGATGGTGGAGAGTGAGGAAGAGACAGGTCGTGAGTCTGGAGCCCCATGAGCCAGGGACTCCAGAGTATAGCCAGATCACATGGGCCATGGAGCCAGGTAAAGAATTTGGATTTTGTTCTGTGTTGCAAAGTCAGTAGAGAGTTTAGACAGGGGGGTGATAGGATGTAATGATAGTATTAGTAACAGCAACTAACATTTATTGAGTACTTATTGCGCACCAGCTCTTACAACCCTGCAAGAGTCAGTTCTCTTGTTACACCCATTCTGTAAATGAGGAAACAGAGAGATTAGATAACTTGCCCAATACCACCCAGTTAGTTAGGGCCAAACTTGATTAAATGATATGTGTCCTAGTGTGTATTATATTGTTCCTTTAGGGAAGTTACCATGTTTTGGGTAACCGTGCCCACACCCAAGGGCTTAAGAAACAATTTGATGATTAACAGGAGAAGTTTGGGAGCGAGGCCAGAGACAATTTAGATATTAAAATCTCCCTAAATCTGTATCCATTCTCTGACTCATACACCCCCTCCTTCAGGCGCCCCTCATAAGTGATCATGAGTATGTTTCCCTTACCTGTAAAGCACGTTCCCCTTACCTGTAAAGCATGTTCGTGGTCACAGAAGATCCACAAAGAACCACAGGACTGTAGGTCTCTCTGTAGGAGCTCTCAAACAATAGCCAGAAGGTCTGAGACAAGTTAAAAAAACAAAAAATTTCTGTGGATTCCGGGCTGCAGCCACTAGAAGTTTGGGTAATCTCTTTATAAAGCTTGGCATCATTTCTGAAAGACTTGTTTATTTTGCTGTCAGCTTGTTATCCTGACATTTTTGTCTTTGAAGAGGTTATAGAATTATTATGATTTAATCACAGACCAGGTATTTCACAAGATTCATTTGCTATCTCCAAATTATTTTCTTGTTTCTTTGGCTGTCAGTCCCTGGGCAAAGGTGGGAGGGGGAGGCCTGACTGAAGGGAGAGAATGTGGTAGAAATGAGTGTTTACCAAAGGAGAGCACTGAGAGCTTCCGTCACAGTCTCGGGGCGCCTGGCAGAGGGCGTGTGTGAACATGAATTCCTGGTCCCCAGCCCTGATGAGCAGGGTGGGATTACGGAGCGATGGTGTGTTAAAGTGAGTATTTTCTGGAAATGTAGCAGACTTCTTTCTCCCCCTTCTCACATAGGAGATTTTGAAGCCCTGTTTGTGTTTTGCCAAAGTTGAGGGGGGATCAGACCAGTTAATAGCTCTGCTTTTCTTGTCTCTGGAGAGAATTTATATCTCAATTCACCAGAAGACAGATCTGGTATTAGGGCAACAAGAATGGTTTCATTCGTGTCTTCCCTTCCTGCTCTCTGTTCCCATTTAATTCTTGCATTAAAACCATTCCTGGTAAATTAAAACATGCTCTTGTGTTCAGGCCTTGTTTTTAAGAAGGGTATGGAGTCTAAAAAATTTGATAGCCTCTGATTTATCATGGTGATTTCTGAGTTTCCTAAAGGACTGTGTTTAGCAGGGCTGTTTCTTTGCAAAACCGGCCTCCCTGGGCCTGGGAGGAGGTGAAAGACGCTCTGCCGGGAGGGAGGGGAGCTGTGGAAAAGAGACTGGCCTGGGGAAACTGGCCGAGATGCAGCATATCTATTATTGGTTTGTTTTGTTTGTAAATTTGAAAAGTAATATTAACAAAGTTGTACCTCACCTCCTAAGATTTCTAGCATGACCGTATAAAGTTTGGGTATGGTAAAATCAGTTTAAGTGGACAATTAAAAAATTCCATCTCTTCTGGAAATGTGTTGCCACGTCTGCTCCAATTTGGCAATCTGTAGATAAACTGGCAGCCCTCATTTTACCAACAAAGAAGAACCTTTAATTTTTATTATTTATTATTTTTTTAAATGACAGGGAGGTGAAAGATATGGAGAGTGACTCAGCAGATGAGAATTCCTTTAATGACACGCTGGGGGTGTTAGCATTAGAACTGCCACCGACAAACAGCTCTGCAGAACGCCCTCCGCCTGTTTGGGTGACAGATACGGAGACCAAGAGAAGCCGCAGCAAACTGCCCAAGAGGAGGCAGACTGCGTGGAAGCCTCTGAGGGAGTCCCTTTGTGTCTGTTGTTTGCCCTCTGTCTTGGAGAATGCAGACACAAATCCAGTCCTGGTTCCTGCAGCTGCTGGGGCAGAGCAGGCTTTTTATGAATGAGGCCCAGGAGGGGGAGGAGAGGGCTTGTGTTACACCAGCAGTTGGGTAATGCATTTCATTCACTCCCAGCCATCTAGCCCAGGCTTTGTTTTAAAGAATATTGTTCATTTTTGGCGATTCAAATTAGACTCCCCCCCACCCCCGTGTAACTGTCGGTAAATTAGAACGCTAGGCATGTGTGTGCATTGACTTTTTTTTTTTTTTTGAGTGTTTGCTCATTTAGTTGGGAGGAATGTTAGGAGAGGTGACCTGAGAGAAGGGAAGGGAGGGAAGCCTTTGTCATCCCTGGGGGCCTTAGTTCCTTTTCCCTCCACGTGCCACCCAAGAGGAAGGTAGGTAGGATCCCTCTGCCCAACCCTCGGAGCCGTGAGAGTGAGGTGACTTCTGCCTGGGGTCTGCCCAGGTCTGTGTGTACCAGCTTCCCTGCCTTGTTCTGTCCTGCTCCCAGTGGTCAGCTCTTTATTGGTGGCACTTGAGGCCCCATTGTTGTGGCCACCAAAGCCTGAATTGGAAGCTGGGTGACAACACTGGCCCCCGTCCCTGCCACTGCTTCCTGCTGGGGGCAGAACGAAAATGGCAGGCATTGTCTTGGGTATAAGTGAACCTCTATCAAAACAAACACCAACACCTGGAGCAAGGGGCGGCCCGGTTACAGCTGCCTGTGTGAGCCCCAGCAGAGGGCCTCCTTCCTCACAAAGGGCGCTTTAAGGCCTGGACGAGGCCTTTCCTGGGTAACCATCCAGTGCACAGGGAGCGAAAGACCCCCTACTCAAAACAAAGCAAACCCCAAACCAACTGGCCATCCCTGCCATCCTCAAAATGACTCCCCAAATCGGAAATGCGGGGTTTGTGTCCTTGAGCACGGTTGGGGGAAGAGAGTTACCCCTGAGGCATCCTAGCTGTATATGAACAGTATAATTTTGTTTTAAAGTGGTGCTGCCAAAGAGTTTAAGCACTTCCTCCTCCAAGGTGGACACTGAGAATAGAGTTAGAGAGGATTAAGCTGGTTTTTTGCTCCAGCTTTTAAATAGGAACCCCTCCCCATCGCTAGCAGCAACCAAGTGCTTTAAGACACCTAATGCCTGATGTTGCAAAGACTACCCAGATGCACCGGGCATCTTTCCTTTCCTCTTCATGTTTTGATGTTGTATAAACACAACTGGTAATGACCCTAAAGCACCATTCCCCAGGGCTGGTGTGGAAGCTCACCATTGCATACCCAAATCCCCTTCCTGATTTTCCTGGTTTCTCTCTTGTGTGGGTGTTGTGTGTCTTGTTACCACGATATGGCCCTTTCCCAACCTTGCACGCCACATCTGGGCTGTTGAGGAATGGGCAGTATGAGCTGGTTTTCTTACCGTAAAAGGAAAGGCAGGATTGGTTGTTGGTCATTTCATTGCAATTACACCAAAGGAAGGTCTGAGAGAGAATGCACTGAGGATTTGATATAAACAGCTATTCTTGGGTCCTAATTATTGAGTCTCTCTTTTGGCTGATAGCCAACATGATGTCACTGTGTCCAGCATCCTGAGGGGCTGTGTGGAAAGGCACACTGCATGTATCGGTTCCAGGTGCGGCGATGGAGTTCAGGTGGGGTCCTGATTAGGAAAAAGTTGGGGTGAGCTGGAGTCCGGTGTGGCTGGCAGGTTCTAAGGCAGGATTCCAGCCCTAGTCTTAGTGCTAACAATGACAGGTCACTTAAGCCCACAGTCTAGGCCCTAAAGAGGCCCTTGGAGGACTTTAGGACTTAAGGAAGAAGAAGGGTTGGAGAAGGATTGCAGTAAGAAATAAAAAAAGGAACAGGAGAGAACTGCCGTAGAAGGAGAGAGAATCAAACGACTGGGTCTCTGGTGACACAGTCGTTTTAGTAGAAGGAGCACACACTGGATAGCCCAGTGGTTAAGTTGTCAGCAGAGGCCAGAGCTGTAGGCTCCTCTTTCTGAAAGATAGGGAGAAAATGGAAGAGGAGAGATAAAGCAGAACTGAGGAAAGTTTATGGTTTGTTTTGTTTGGCTTAAGGGTGGGGATTGCCAGAGTGAGATCAAGAGAGCCAGAACTGTCAAGATCAAGAAGAGTTTCAGAGATGTTTTGACCAACAGCAGCTTTGTGGAGCAAAGTGTGTATAGGCTTTGAACTTAGTTCCTTGAAAGACAAGGGTCACTTGTATGCACAAATTCACATGTAAAGAATACATCCCACCTTAACTGCAGTCTTTGTGTACATGCAGACATCTACATATGCATATATTTGTCTAGCGTCGTTGAAACAGAAGTTTCTTGCTTGAGTTGATTTCCCACGTAATCGAAGCTCACTTCTCAGAGTGCAAGATATTTAAATTTTTCTCTTAATTATTATTGATTGATGGCAGTTTGCTCTCTTTAATGATGGATCATTTTCTTGGCAACCCAGGGCACTATTATGAAACCTTGTGCCTCAGAATCTGTTGCCGTGTGGGGCTCTGATTTTCCTTAAGTTAAATGGCCTAGGACGTCTATGAATTTTTATATTTGATGCATTTTGTGTATTCTCCCTGTATTCAGGGATCGTAAATTCTGATCTTAGGCTGTCTCTCTCTCAGTAAAATAGATAACTGTGGATTTTTGTAAATGATTTTCCATGAAGCTCAGAGGACTTCTGAGATTGCTTTTATGTTGGCATCAGGTTCCAAGTGTTTCATGGTTGAGATACTAGAATTCCGTCCATCAGATACATGGACCGTTACTATAAACACATACTCGGATATGAACTCCAAGTGGGAAGGATTTCTATTTAATGTTTTTAGATTTTGAGCCACTTTTGTTTATATTGTTGTATTTTTCTCTCTCATGTTCATGGTCGTTAGCAAGTCAGACCCCCTAAGAATTTTTGGTTCCTTTTTCTTACTTTTCCTACATGTAACTCCTTATGTTTTCCCAGACAGGAATTGTTCTACCTAAAATGAAAAGTAAATGTAGTATGTAACATTCTATTGGTAATTGTTTGTTTCCATTTTAGTCTGACACTGAGCTAATGATTTTTTAATTGTAGCTGACTTGAAACACAATGAAAAAGTGATTTCCTGCTGTTTGTTTATTTTTTAAAGCTGGATTCAATAACTTGAAGGTAATTAAAAATGTACAGATCTCAGTGATGTATTTATATTGCATAGCCATGGATTAACCAAGCGGTGCTCATGTAGAATAGCTGGATGGGATATAAGAACACTGAGGTAAAGAATAGCCTGTTTTATATATTTATTACATTATTATTTATATAGAGGAATAAAAAATATTTTTTCTGTAGTTCTAGAATGCCATTAAATGTCTGGTTGAGGCATTGTTGTGCCATTTTGCAAGGTAATCTTCCATTTCTGAATAGTGTTACATGTAACTAGTATTCCGAGAGCTGGTTTGGGACTGAGGCAAGGAATTTAGGGGGCACAAGAGAAAAGGAAGAAGTAAACACATGCCTTTTCTTTTTAAAAGAAGGAACGTAGTTTGCTTGTTGCTTTAGCTTTAAGACCATGGAGGATGAAGGACGTACTCCAGGGTAAGTAAAGTGGGGTGTGACCCTGAAGGGGGGGCTGTGCACACACAGCACATGTGTGAATGTGATTATGAGTTAGGAGTGAGAGTGCTAAGACATCATAGACACTCAGAAAATACTTGCTAATCCATTTGTTTGAAGATACAGTGAACTGGAGAGGACTTTTACGAGAAATGGTAGATTCTCACAGATAAGGAACATAGGATAATTATTCAGCAGAATTTGAAATCATCATTATATCCAAAGACATTTTCTTTTTGGGTGGTTTTGTATTTAAGGTTTGAATTTAGATGACTCATGATTCCAAATCTTGAGGTATTAGTGGAGCATTACAGAGGAATCTCATAGACGTGCAGGTTAAATTTAATTTGAACTTTCTACTGCCAGAGTTGGCAAACTAAGTGAAAAGTTAAAAGAAATTTGGATAGGTCTTCTTCCCCCACCCCCTCCAAGAGCTGATTTTCACTTTGGATGAAATGTTTCTCATTTTTCACAGAGTTAATGTTTCCCTAGGGTTGTTTTCCCCAAAGCGTGTACTCATTCACCCCTGCTTTGGGGCTTAGCAACAAGACCAGACTTCCAAATGGCATGCTGCATTTTAATGTGCTTTTATGCCATCCTTTCCAAAAGGTGCTGGTGTGTTTATCTGGTGTGCGTGTGTGTGTGATTCAAGGTGTTTTGTATCCGCCCACCATCACCTCAAGCACCCCTGAAATGCAGCCCCTCCTGTCTGTTTTAGTTGCCCTGTGAGTACCAACCTGTGATAACTCCAGGAGAGTCAGGAAGAAGTTATTTGTTTTGTTTGTCTTGTTTAACCAATTAAACCTTTAATCATGGTCCTTAAAAGAAACTTTAAAATAAAATCCTGAAATAGCTCTAATAACTTATTACCATAAATTATACCATAAGTATATACCAGAAGTATAACATAAAGGACTCAAATACCCTTTTTTTTTCTGGTGGGTAAGCTTTGTAACCAAAACCATTTCTGATAGTTATGGCAGCTTGTTAGGGAAGACAAATGCATTTTTTGGTCCTTTGAACTAGAAAAGCACCCACCCTGTGCTTCCCACAGCCCTTCTGTGGCGTGGGTATTGGACAGAATTTGTTAGACCAGGCAGGGGGACCACATCTGGGAGGGGGCGGAGTGAACATGGACCCACTCATTCCAGTCCAGCCTCTGGGTCCTCTCTGTTTCAAGTTTCTATTTGAGTCTGTCTTGGCCTTAAATTTTTCTCTGCTTTTGGTTAACTAATCCAAAACCTTGTGGAAAGGGCTGGGATGGGTTAGCAAGTGCGTTAGCGAGGCCCAGGGTAGGCCGAAGGTCCACATTTGTCTTACACATTGCCTGAAGGTGCAGAAAGAATCAGATGTCCTCTGTCAGCCCTTCCTGCCCCACTCCCCCCAGATTCCCTGGGATCCAAGGAAGAACGCCTTCCCACTGCCCCTGCCCAGCTTTCCCTGCATGCGGCACGTAGTTCTGGAAATGCTGCGAGGGGGCTTCCTTCTCGTGGTTGTCACAACCAGTTCTGTAGCTAGTACACGAGCACTTCAGGATAAAACACAACCTCTCTTCCCATCTCCTCCTCTCTTCCTTCTTGTCCTTGGAAAGTTGGAGGCTGGCCTGGAAGGAAAGTGGCAGAGGGGATGCAGGAGGAAGAGCTGGAAGCAAATTGACAGTGCTTCTGTCAGAGGCGTGCAGAGGTCTCTAAGAAGGTAGGAATTTGCTGCAATACCATGTCCATCTGCTCAGCCCACTTAGGGTGGGCTAAGTTCTGTGTGGTGTCCACGCTGACTGCGGGAGAGCTGCGTGGGACCAGCTCGCCGGCCTTGCGCTTCGTGCACTACCTCTGCTGGTGTCTTCAGGCTTGAAGGGCCACCACTTCTCTCCCCTTCATCTGTTTCTTGAAAGGAGCTAAAAAAAAAAAATTAAAAGTTCTGGTGAATGATAGGAGCCTCCCTCTGTAATTGGCATGTGTGGGAATAAATATTAAATAAACACCTTCTAATAGGCGTTACCAGAACTCCTGTGGACATTCTCTCACAGTGTTTCCAGCATTGTGAAAAGAAAAGCTGACTCCTAGGGATATCTCTTTCTCTGGTCCTTCTCGTGGACCGTGCTGAAAGCCAGGAGTGGTACTGTGGCTAGAAAAGTCCATTCTCTGGCATTAGTAAGAGATAGCCAAGGATGTGTATTTACCAGCATTAAGCATCCACAAAATACTGACTTGAGAGTTTTAGGGCACAACTGACCCTAAATGTGACATGATAGTTAATATTTTGCAAGTTGAAAATTTTATAACATCTGATGTGATGTGTTCTCTAAGCATTGCAGTCAGAGCTTCCCTGTTCATCCCAGGCCCTCTCAGGTCACCGCCCTATGCCTGGCTCACAGTTGCTCAATAAAATGCTTTGTTCGTTGTAGCATGGTGGTATTTTTATAAATCCAAATAACTTGGAGGTAGTGGTCACATTTTTAGCAGCAGAAAACATACTAATCATAAAGCTTAGAGTCTTCTAAGTAAGGCGTTGAACACAGGCTGCATCCTGGATGTATTAACAAATGAACCTCATCATGTGACGGATTCTCTGTCCCTCAGAACTTCCCTTTGCCTGGATGAACCATATAAGGTCTGGGCAGCTTTCTAGAGACTTTTCTTGTGCAACATTGTGCAATAAATGTACTCGTTTGTGATATGTGAGGCATTTTGGTTGTATGGAGCTTGTCTGAGTCAAATTTAGATTCCCGGCATAGTTTTGGATGTGAATGCGTTCTCTGAGAAAGGGTAGGGACTCAAACCATCGACTGCTGCCAGACGGAGTTCCATCCAGACTCGACCACTTACTAGCTACGAGAGCTGTGTCTCTGGGTGCCCCTCTGTAAGACGGCATTAATAGTGGTGCCCACCTTGCGAGATTGTTGTGTTGTGAGGTTTAAATGAACTAATTAATGTGAGGAGTTTACAGTGGTGCCTGGACCGTAGTACAACACCCTCTGTATAAGTGTAAGCCATCGGCGCTTTGTCACCATCATCAGTTGTTAATGCGTCCACTGTCCCCTGGCTTTTTTTCTTTCATCTTAGCAGTAGGATTTTCTGTCAAACAAAAGAAAGCCTCTATGTTTCACACAGCGTAAGTGTAAAGGAAACAATAACAGCTGTATGAAAATAGTAACTTTCTTTCCGAAATCGTATTTGTGAATTTAGTGAGAATATTTGATCCGCAAGCTCTCATTATAAACATTGCCTTGTAATTGGAACATCCTCTAAGGGAAGCTCCAATGAACACTACTTTTTGATGTTTGAGGTATCACTTTTGTGTGATAAAGAAGCTGTAGTACAAAGACACTAAATCTGTGTTGTTTAATAGAGGCGTTCGGGGCAGCTTGGCGTGGGACAGGATGATGTTGGGGTATTCCTGTGAGGAGCTTAGATCAACCAAAGGTAGAGTCACATTTGTTGGTATAAGATCTATTAATTTTAAAAATAATAATCAGGTATCAGGATATCAGCCACCAAATGAGATGACTACAACTAGATAGCCTTTCGTTAATTCTGAAACTTAAAGTTGAAAGATTTCCATTTTCCTTGTCAATGTGTTTGTCTCCCTCAAAAATATGTTTCCAGGTTTGGGGTAAGTTAAGTAATCATCTCACTTTGATTTTTAATATTACCAATATGACAGTTTTGCATTGAACGAACAGTGGGTATGAGAACCATTATTTAGCCTCTGGGATTACTGTGTGTTCCTGTGTCACCAACAGCGCATGAGAACTTAAAAAGCAGATGAGTTTAATATCCATCCATAGAGAAAACACTGTAGGCCATTATGGTTTTTGATGCTGGAGTCATGATGACGAATATGACATGAACTTCAGCTAGAGTCTGTGCAGGGATAAGGGAAGTATATTCTTAAAAGATTCCCATCAGACAGTTAAAATAAGAGGCTGTTAAGATGTTCACTTACCCTGAATGTTCCAGTCCCTCAAGGTGCTAGGTGGCTGCAGTGTTGTTCTGGTGTGAAAAATAAAACTCTGAAGAGGGCACATGTTCCAGGGCCCTGGCTGACGCCCTTTGAAGTGACATTCCACAGTGCCCCGACCCGAACTCTTCCCTGGCATATACTGGGGATGGAGGCAGCCTTGGGTGGCACAGGGATTTGTGGCCCAGCCAGCAGCACTTCAGGGTGCTGGGAGGTTTGAGGACCTCCTATTGTAAGCTTGAATTAGCCTTTTCCGGGACAACTGAGATTGGACTGCATTAGCTCAGGGTCTTAAGAGCTGGAAGGGCTTGCTTCTGCTAAGGTAAATCTGGGAGAGGAGCCATGAAGTCAGCGTGAGCTCTCCTGCCTCCCGAGTCCTGCTGGCTCAAGAGGCTTGCCTGGTGCCAAGGCTCTGGGCATCGGGAGCATTGCCTGGCCTGCCGGGCAAGAAACGTGAACCACCGCAGTGAACTGGCAGTGAATTAGCAGGCTCTTTAAGTGCCATTTTTTCCCCACTCCATGTTTTTATAACGCCGCTGAGTAGACACCAGATTATAAATCCTGTGCAAATAGTCTTAGAGTTTCTGGACTCAACCCCAGAGAAGACTAGTTTGGGTTTTGAGGAATACTTAAAGAAAATGTTTGTCAGTTCCATTTTCCAATGTAAAGTGCTGCACCCGGGCTCTGCCATGAGATCCAGAAGTGTCCACATAGCCCTCAGTGAGTGCCTGAAGTGGGCAACTGCTTTGGAGGGAAGTGGTTCCAATGAGTTTCCCACCCTCCGTCCTAGTTGCTCAAGTTGTGTTCCCGGTGCTGTGTTTTGTTAATGGGGTGAAAACCCACTACTCCTCCCGTGGGGTCTAGGTGGAAGGAGGACATGTACATACAGGACTAACTCAGGGCTTGGCCCCGTGAGCACAGTAGGGGTGCTCCATCCTGAGGAATAGCAAGCAGACCCACACAGGTCCTCGCTTTGGGGAATTTGGGATGAACTAAGTGAAAAGAGGTCATGAGAATAACCTTTTGGGTTTGAGAGAAAGCTGATACATACCCCAGCCTTGGAAGGTGGGGCCCAGGATATCCATCCTTATGGTGAAAGGCCTTGTATCGTTGCATCCCTGAGGAACCTGACTGGCGCACTGCTCTCTCTGCTTTCTGAGGGTCCTTAGCTGTGCTGGTGGTTTGCTTGTATCTGCATTATATCAGTTCTGTGTTAGAACCTGACTATTGCTGAATTACTGTGCATAGGGAAGCTAGAACTGATATATTTTAGATAAGATCCCCCACCCCGCCCCCAAATTAAAACCCTGCCATTTTAAGGTGAAAAGTCAAAATGTTAGTGTCTTTGGATATATTAATCTTGGGGGAAGCAATACTTATTGAATGTTTATGTATGTATATGGTTATCCCTTTATATCCTCTTTATAGGTGAGTAACTCTCTTGTAAAATCTAAGATTCTAAATGATTTTCTTTAATTCAAGGGTTGGCACACTAGAGCACACACTGCCAAATCCAGCCCACCACACTTGTTTTTGTAAATAAAGTTTTATTGGAACACAAGTCACCCTCATTTTCTTATCTGTCATCTGTCTGCTTTCTGGCTACGATGGCAGAGCTGAGTAGTTGCAACACAAACAACATGGCTTGCAAATCTCTTTGCATAAAAAGTTTGCTGAACATCAGTGTATTTGGTAGAGGAATAACTAGTTTCCCCTTGAACACCTCCATGTCCAAGAAACTCATCATCTTATGAGGCAACTTGTTCCATTTTCAGACAACTTAAGAGTGTTAGAAAACTCTTCCTTTTCTGAAACAAACAAAACCGTACTTCCTTGTAACTTGTATATGTTGGTTCTATTTGTATCTCATGAACCATAAAAAATAAGTCAAATATCCCTTCAAGATAATTGCTCTTTTGAATATGTAAGGACATCTATTCTGTACCCTCTGAATATTTTCTTCTCCAGATTAAATATTTCCAGTTCTTTTACCTGTTCTTTACTTTAGAGGTTTTAGTGTCCACTTGATAAATTCTGGTTCAACAATCCTCTAAACCACGTCCCTGAGAATTAAAAGTCATCTTTGTGGGTTGTAACAGTAGAAATCAGACCCAGACCATTTACCGGCCTTATAGTGGATGCCCTGGCCTCTGGGATGCAGCTGAAGACAGTATCATCTTCTAGGAGCCATCTGGCGCTGCTGACTCATTGACATGAGCCAACAAAGCATCTTGGACTCTCTGACCCTTTCAGCTGTTAGCCGTGTCACCAATGTATTATGCTTACATTGTTGTTATTCTTTATAAAGCTCTTCAAAACTTTGTGTGTGGGCTGGCCTGGTGGTGTAGTGGTTAAGTTCGTGTGCTCCGCTTCAGCAGCCTGGGGTTCGTGGGTTCGGGTCCTGGGCACGGACCTATACACTGCTTATCAAGCCACGCTATGGCAGTGCCCCACATACAAAATAGAGGAAGCTTGGCACAGGTATTAGCTCAGGGCCAATATTCCTCACCAAAAAAAGAAAAACAAAAATAAAACTTTGTCATATAAGATTTGGACCTTCTTTCCAAACTTGATCTTTTTATATCCTATTTTATCTAATTTGCCCTTGCTTTCAACTTGATCTTTGAATTTCATATGTGTATTGTCTAGGTTCCTCTTTGAGGCATTGTCCTTGGGTTTACCACTGGATAACTCCAAGTTATCCAAATGAGCTGCCTTTGCAGGTGTCATGAAATGTACTATTGTTGACAAGCGACCATAATTCCATTATCTTAAGTCCGTTACCCACTTCCTTTCTTTTATGCTATTCTAATCTTCAGCTGAAAAGTGGTGGTTTAAGTGACTTTTCTAGTAGTGCTTGTGAATTGGGAGCTTCTGTTCAGATGTTCTCATCATCTCCCTTGACGTTAGTGAGGGTTACTTCCCGGGGGCCATGGAAGTTTTGACCTAACTGACTTGTGCTACCTTTCTGTATTAATCATTCCTTTTTATTTTCTGTAATTCTGGTGCTTTGACATCTTGGGGTTTTGCAGACTCTGGAGAGCCTGCCTCTTCCAGAACTGGCCAATTCCTAGAGACAGTAAATGAGCATACCTTTCATATACAAACTAACCATTCCAGAGCACCCCCCCCACCCCCCGTATCAGTCTCTCACACTCAGGGTTGATATTCCCTTGCTCTAATTACCACAGGGCAAGGTACCAGACAACTAGAGACAGCCCCTACACCCCAGAGCTGGCTGAAAATATTCAACTCTAGCCAATCCTAAGCCTGCTTACTCTGCCTCACCCGTTCTGTCCTGCGGAAACCAAAATAAAGTCTCTTGCTCACATTTTCCTCCACTTGCTCTGCCTCCTGAGCGACCTTGGTGCTTCCCCATGTGGCTCTGCGTGGCATGGCACAACTACTCCTCTTGGGAACTGTGAGTGACAAACTGTCTTTTCTATGGTAGTTGTCTCCTGGTCTGTTGGTCTTACCACACCTGGATAACAATAAATCCTACATTATACAACACTTTGAGATTGTCACATAGTGAGAATTGTCACCTACTGAGAACAGGTGAGGCTGAGGGCAATTTACTGGATACAGAGTGGCCCCATCTATTCCTTGTGTCTGAGCTCTGAGACTTTAGAAAAGGTACAGAGGAGCCTGAGTACCAAGAAGTGCCTTCTCTGATGAAGTAGGTTGAAGATGCACAAACTCCCTCCATTGTTGTGACTCCACATGTTGAAAATGACAGTGAATTTTGACAACCCAGCTCAATCCAATGGAAAAAAGGTCCCGAATAGATTCTGGTTTGGTATAATTGAGGTTTTTTACTTTCTGTGCTGAAGCCAAAGCAAGTGCGAAAGCACCTCTTGAACATTTTGTAAATTGTGAGATTACTCAAGTATGTGAGATGGTGAATAAACCAGTGTCTCCTACTTGAGCTTCATAACAAATGAAGCACATGATTGTGGATTGTTCGCCTCACTAGATCCTGTTGAGAAACCAAGATTAAACTTTAAAATACATTTTAGCTTAAGTTACTCTTCCTGGCATGAATGATAAATCACTTCAGAAGAACACTTTACTGTGCGGCTGAAGGCCCTTTGTATGCCCTGATGCAGCATGGATCTCTGTAGCCTTATATGGTTTGTTTACATGGTTTGGAAAACAAAAATGTATATGCTCTCCAGATGGCTTTCGGAGAGTTTATTAGTGTTTTGGCCATTTGGAACTCCATTTCATTTAAATTGGAAGAGTGAAAGAAAAGTGAATAGGAGAAAGACCATAAAATAGGGAAGGAGAAACCTCTTTGTGTCAAATGTCAATGTCTCAGCCTGGAAGAATGGCCATTCTGAATTACTGGAAATATAAAGATTTTTAAACTTCCTTAATAGTAATATCATAACTGGTATATAAGGGCGTTTCTGGCCAAGGCACTTCCTTGTATTTGTGGGGAAAATCTAACTTACATTCTAAAAGGAAACATAATGCTTTATATTTTTAAACACAAAGAATTTGTTTTTCAAGCAACACTTATAAAGTGATGAGTTTTATTCTTTAGTTCACACATTTTTACGAGGAAAAGTAATTAGTACAAAAATATAGGCACTCACTTAAACTCTAATTCCAAAAGTGGTATGAAGATATAAGATATGAAAACAGGAACATTTTGAAAGTTGCAGCTTATGACAATTTAAAATCGTGGTTGACATTTCATAAAAAGCTTAAAAGAAATCATCAGTGTAAAATTGTGCAACTTGGGTTTTAAAGCAAACAGCCCTCTCTTCTGGTGAAAGGAGAACTTTCTGGGTGAGGGCAAAGGCAACAGCAAATCTGGGGAACAATGGCTGTTGTCTTTAATGGGCATTGTTCCTTTTCCTTGTGGTAACAGCCTCTTCCTGTTGCTCCTTTCCGAATGGAATTGCTGCAGTGAAGTTGTTGAAGAAATGAGCAGGCGGGAAGCATACCCATCCGTCTGTAGCAAGAGCAGCCTGGCCTGTGAAAGCAGGCCTTTGTGTGCGCTGGGCTGGGCCCGTGGCAAACAGGGCACAATCAGGCTATTGTTTGTTTGGGAAAAGCTTCAGCATCCTATTGCAATTATTTATGGAAGAAAATATTTGATGTTTTTGGAAGAGGTTGGGTGTGAGGGGATGCGGGAGGGAGGCCCACCTCTTGTCCCATCCACTCCAGATCTCCCAGCATGTAGGAGAGAGTGTTATGTGTTGGTGTGTTTGGGGCAGAGAAATTAAAAGCATCCCCAGTGTTGTCCCAGGAATGAGAGAAGGAATCGCCTTACTCCTCCTCAGGCTGACATGAGGCAGCTTGTTCCCTTTGAGCCTTCCAGCCTCTGTTACTTTTTGATGCTTTCTTTGAAGTATTTCCCACACTGCCTCCACTCTTGCTGCAGTCTGGACCTGTTACGTTGATTCTTGAGTAAATATTAGTGTAAAATGAGAAGATATTTGCAGCATCCCTTCTCCCCATCAGTGTTCATTTCTCAAGTTGGATGCTCTTCGATACGCAATTTGCGTGTTCCTGCAGAGAGGAGTCCCATACTTCTTGCATACCAGGCGTTTCATGATATGCTGTTTCTGACCACCCAGCCCACTTTCCCAGTCCTCCCCACTTGGGCTTCACATTCTAACAATTACAGTTCCCTTGCCTGTGACCACCTCATCTCCCCTGAAACATCTTTCTCTCTCTCCTGTGGCATTCATCACAGTCTCTTCTCTTCTCCCTCAGAAGCTTCCCTGGTGGGCCTAGTCAGGGGTGTATCACCCTTGTTTACCTGACTGTCTGTGACTTGAGCAACCATTCCTCCTTAGGACTCTCCTTGAAATTCCCATCAGTGACTTCAAGAGCTGATTGGTGCCTTGGACATTGTAGGCCAGCAGGAATTTGTGAGTTTACTATTCCAATATACATTTTCCTTCACAGAATCACCATTCCTCATACTTTCATTTGTGTCCAGACCTCCCTCGTCAAAAATCCAATAATTCGAAAGCACCTGCCTGTACCAAGTATGTAGAAAGAACAGATATCAACCCGGGCTGGCGGGTCTCTCTCCATCGGCCCACCCTTTCTTCCTTTGCCACCATGACTTGCCTTAGGTTTCTTTGGGCAGTTCAGGGTAGGGTCCTCGAGAAGTTGCTGTGAGTCTTACTGAAGTAACACGTTATAAACACACTATAAACTGCTTACTCACTCTGGCTACAAATAACAAAGACTGGGGACTACCCCCTTGCTTCCTTGTGCATCGATAATTTTTTTTTCCTGGTCTGTGTTTCAACATAATGTTGAGACTTGATGCTCCCTGGAATGAAAGAATATGAATAACTGTTCACTGTTGATGTTGCAGTTACTTATTATCTCCTGTCCCACATGGGCCCCAGAGGAATCTGAGATTGGCACAAACAAGATGACTTTCTTTGGGGAGGTGGGAGAGGGAGGTGAGTCATGGGGCAAGGCATATTCCCTTGGCCTCATGGCTCTTGAAAGCTGACTGGCTCAGAGAGTGGCCGGAAATGCCCAGTTGTTTAAATTTGAGCTTCACGAAGGCAGGTTCATTCACTTATTTATTGATTTAACAAATATTAAGCACCTGCTCTGTGTCCTGCCCTGATACAGCAGGAAACTAGACAGAAAAGGTTTCTGCATTCTATATGAGGATTAGGGTAGGGAGACAGACGATAAACAGAATAATAAGCTAGTGATGATTACCCAAGAAGAATATCAAAAACAGGGTACTGTTAATTGGAGTGCAGGAGTGCTGGGTGGGCATGTGTGTGGTTGGGAGTGTACATTAGGCTGGGTAGTCAGGGAGCCCTCTCTGAGAGAGTGGTATTTGGACTAAGGGTGATTGGTGAGGGGTCAGCCAGGGGAAGTTCAGGGTGAAAAGCAAGAACTAAAGGCTGTGAGGTGGGCACAGACAGACGACCAAGAGGCTGGAACTTAGCAGATTAGGGAAACTGAGTGTATTAGTCAGCTAATTTATTGTCTCACGGTTCTGGAGGCTAGAAGTCTGAGATCAGGGTGCCCGCATGGTTGGGTTCTGGTGAAGACTTTCTTCCTGGCTTGCAGATGGCTGCCTTGTCACTGTGTTCACACATGGTGGAGGGCTAGCGAGCAGCTCTGGTGTTTCTTATAAGGACATTAATCCTATTTTATTAGGGTCTTACCCTTATGACCTCATTTAACCCTAATTACCTTCTTAAAGGCCCTATCTCCAATACTGTCACACAGGGGTTAGGGCTTCAACATAAGAATGTTGGAGCCAGCGGGATGGGGGACACAATTCAGTCTATAGCACTGAGTTATAAGGTGGATCAGAGTGGTGGGAAGCAACCAGAGCAGGTAGGACCTGTAGGCCGTGGCAAGAGTGACAATTTACTTGACATGCAGCAGGAGGCCAGTGATGGATTAGAAACAGAACAGTGGCGTGCTCTGATTTATATTTTGTAACAATCACTCTAGCTGCTGTGTGGAGAAGGGACAGAGGAGGCGGGGAGGGGAAGTCCGAGTGGAAGCAGGGAGACCAGTTAGGAAGCTGTTGGGATCACCCTGTGGAGAGAGATCGGTGTCTTGGACCAGAGCTGGGTCTCAACCTCAGGACTGTTGCCATTGGGGGTCAGATAAGTCTTGGTTGGGGCGGGGGCTGTCCTGTGCATTGTAGGATATTCAGCAGCATTCCTAGTCTATACTTCCTGGATACCAGTAGCCCACCTACCCACCCCACCCCCGTGGCAATCAAAAATTAATTGCCAGATGTGCCCTGGGAAGGGAGAGGTGGTGCAAAATTGACCCCTGTTGAGAACCACAGGATCAGAGTGATAGCAATTGGTAGTGGAATATTTAGGGGAATAATCTAGGAATATTTGGGGACTTATAAAATATATAGAATATGAGGAGTGGAGGGGGGAAAAATTAAAGATGACTGAGACTTTTTGGCTAGGACAGAACAGGGGGTGGAGGTGTCAGTTCCTGAGCTGGAAGGAGAGTGAGGGAGGTGTAAAGATGGGGCAGGAGCTTTGTCTTGTATCTGTTGAGTCTGAAATGCCTCTTAGGCATCCAGGGGAAGGCCTAAGAGGGAGTTAAATATAGGAGTGTAGGGTTCAGCGGACAGGTCAGACTCATCTGCCTGTCGCTCTCCTGGTAGGAAGGATGAGATCACCTAGGGCTTTTCAAACTCATTGGTCTCCAGACCCCTTTACATTGTTAAATATTATTGAAAACCCCAAGGAGCTTTTGTTTATGTGGGTTATATCTATTGATGTTTGCCATATGGAAAATTAATATTGAATAAATAAATTTATTAATTCATCTAAATTTATCTAAAAAATAATAAACATGTTAAAACATAATAAAAGCATAATGATGCATCTAAAAATAATAAACATGTTAACATATTTTTGTGGGGGGAAAAAACTATATTCCCCCTAACATAGTGAGTGGAGTAGCAATGTTTTACATGTTTCAAAATCTCTATAATATCTGGCATAATAGAATTCAACTGGATTCTCATAGCGTCTTCCACATTCAATCTGCTGCCAATATCACACAGCATCTGGAAAAGTCTACTGTACACTCATGAAACAATGCAAGTATAAAAGGCAAATAATGTCTTGGTAGTGTTATGAAAAATAGGTTGATCTCCTGGACTCCTGCGAAAGGGCTGTAGAGCCCACAGGGGTCCACGGGCCACATTTTGAGAGCCATCCATCTACAGATTCAGTTCCCTGATTTCTATGCAGTTTAGAGTGTGGCTGAGCCTCATCATCACTCGCTCTTCACAGATAATGAGTTCCATACCCCAAGTTGATATTTCAGAGTTTGGCCCTGTTTAACTAGGGACTTAACTGAAGCCGCTTTCATGTATGTGTAATTCTAGCTTTTCTCTCTGCTCATCGAAAGACATATACATAGGTACTTTCATATCAGGGAAATATGTCCTAAAAAGCAGAACATTCCAAGAACACAAGGAAAAGCTTTAATTATATGAATGATAACTGAGTTACCTGGCTAGTGAAGGAGTCATCTTTTCTAAGCAACACAATTAAAATAATTATTTTTAAAGGAAATATTTCTGAAGGATATGTCACATTGCTTTCATTAAAGAGAGTGTAATGAACATAATCTCACTTTTTCTCAATACTCAAGGTCATCACTGTGAAAGTAGCTTCATTCTATGATGAGATAATAAAGTGATGTTCCCAGGTGGGAAGAGCAGTGTTTTTCATCTTTGATAATTGAGACCCCTTTTTAAAGGTAAAAGATATTCACTGCCCCTCAGTGCCATTATAAATTACTTTGGTATAAAGATACTTAAATATCTATAACTAGGCATAGATATATCTATAATATCTATAACTAGGCAACCATAAAACTAGGCCTAAGCTTCTTATGAGTCTAGATTTTTTATAACTATAAATTAAATAAATGTACACATTAAATGCAGATAAAACAAAAAAATTCAAACTCAGACGTTAATTTGACACAGGTGATATTTTGCTGAAGCTAAATCATCACTCAAAATGTGAATAAACTACTGACCTCAAAGGCATGAGTTACGGAATGCCTCTCTCTGGCATTTCATTTAGCTTTTCTCTTTAAGTATTGCAGAGCCTCAATTCACACAGAGTACCACGACATGGTTTGGTCTTCCCTTAGTAAGTGAACACCTGTTTATATGTTAAATGCACTTTTTCTCTTCTTTTTGGTGTACAACAACTAGACTAACACAGTTTGCTCCCAGTGTGTTTTTGATGTAAATGCCGATGCTGAAATCACTTGGCAGCACTGCATTCTAAGAAGGTGAAATAGATGAACTAGAAGATAGAAAAGTAGATCATACTTAAAACAGACAAAATAAAAATTATTAAGGAGAACTCTCAAGTCCCCTAAGTTGTGTGAAACAGCTTTTGGTGTGGAAGCACTCACTGCGTTAAATGGCCTGTGAGTGCCTGGCTTTTGAGACCCTGTGTTGGGTTTTTATAGCTGCCTTTTTTTTGCATTGTTCATGTTTTTGTTTTTATTGCTTTTATCACTATCTCTAGCTCTGTTCCCTAGAGTTGGCTTCTGGTCTACTTGGGGCTTGGAACTTAAATATTTAATCTTGCTAAAGGTATATGCAAATTAATATTCAGCAGATTGTGAATTTAGATGAGTGAAACAAAATCGTGAATACATAGTCACTGTGGCCCCTTCCTTTCTGGATTTTGGTTTTGTAACCATTTTGGAAGGGAGTGGAAGGGGAAAGAGTGGCTTGCTAGCTAGTTGAGTTATGGGTAAAGGAGGTGTTAGATGTGCATAATGCTCTAAAATGCCTCAAATAGGGCCAGCCCCGTGGCTTAGCGGTTAAGTGTGCACGCTCTGCTGCTGGCGGCCTGGCTTCAGACCCCGGGCGTGCACCGACGCACCGCTTCTCCAGCCATGCTGAGGCCGCGTCCCACATACAGCAACTAGAAGGATGTGCAGCTATGACATACAACTATCTACTGGGGCTTTGGGGGGAAAAAAAATAAATAAAATCTTTAAAAAAATAAAATGCCTCAAATGTTTTTACATCCAGTATGACTTCTTTTCCACAGATGAGGAAACGAAGGCAGAGAAATGAGATGTAGTTCTCCGACCTTTGTTAGTAGTGTGAATGGGACTGATTTATTCATGAAACTGGGCCTCAAACTATGGGCCATTCCTGGGATGACCAAATTTGCTTGATGTGCTATCTGCAAGGAGCTTCAGGAATAGGAGGCCCGGGGACAAGGGGCCAAGATGCCAAGACTTGAAGTGTCATAAGGTGGGAGGGAATTAGTTACTGGCCCAGCACTTGGAGACACGCATATGTATGCACACACACACGTTTATATTCATGGTGGCTCCTGAATTCTAACTCTAGGCTGGCTCAGTTTCCTTTCCATCCATGGGTAATTATGAACTTATGAAGGGTTTATGAAGTGCTAAAAATATTTACAGAGTATGTTGCAAATATGAACTACTCTATAAATGATAAATAATAATTGACTGGCAAGTCTGGGCAGAGTAAATCAGTGAGATTATAAGAAAAGAGATGTTAGGCTTTCAGAAAGGTGGGGAATTCCCTTCATCTCTGCAAGGACTGTTGTAAAGCATTTGAGCCACCCTCAAATAGTTATCTAGTGAGTGTTCCACAGAGAAGGCAGGCCTGAGAGAGAAAACCATCCTGAGATTTGCGCCAAGGGTGGTGATCGTGTGTGGTGCTTGGTCCTGCCTTTGGCCCACAGGCTGAGGTGGAGTTCTTCTCAGTATGTTCACTCATCTCTTAGTGATGGTTCTGGCAGGGAGCGAGTAAATACAGGATTGGGGTCATAAGCATGTTTTAGCCTTGAGGTGGCTTTGTAGGTTTGGTTAATGCAACTGTGTTTCCTATAGGATAAAGTTCTAGAATGATAGGAGTTCCTGACTTACAAGATCTCAATGAGAATGACTGAGCCTATCTTAGAATTCAAAATGCATTTTGATCCATTGGTATTGAAAGCTGATATAACTTCATGCCAGTGAGTCACTGGGCTGGTTTGGGTTTGTAAAGCCTGTTAATTTTTTTTTTTTAAACATATTATCCTACAAGGAAGCTTTTTCCTTTGAGTTGAACATAAAAAGTTAAAAGTTGCACTGAATGCTTGAACTCTGTCTACTGTTTTGTGACTTCTGTGGTAACTTACTATATGGAAGACGGAAAAAAATCAGAATAAACTGCTTTATTTTTCAAATCAGAAAGGAGTTGTTCCAACTTCTGGTGGTCACATTGTTAACAGAAAAATAGTAGAGTTAGGTGAAATAAATTAAGATGGCTTATTATGGAGAAAGAGAGGTAGTGTTTGACTAAATTAGAAACGTTCTCTGAGTTTTCCAAATGTGAATGATTTAAATGAGGTTCCAGCATAGTATTGCATGTGGTTTCCATTTGATAGTTTTCCTGCTTGAAAACAAACTGTCAGGATTTTTATTTAAGTGAATCCCATTTAACTTAAGGCTTAGCAGCGACCTTTTGCTCCTCTTCCCATCGCCCGCCTCATGCTGTGAAGAGTCTTACACCATCGTGGGGTTGATTGAAACCTTTATTTCACCAGTTCTGTTATAAACTGGACGAAGGAAAACCAAGGACGTTTGGCACTTCATGACTCCATAAGACATGTTTCTTCCTCTCTCTTTCTCTTCTAAATGACTTGGCCTGCTGAGGCCCTGAAGTCCCTGGCAAGGGGGAAGCTGAAATGAAAACAAAGTTGAATTAATAAAGTGATGTCACTCGGAACCAATTGGAACAGTTGGCATCACGTGCCTGGCAGCTACTTCAAGTGCCCACAAAACAAGAGTAATGGCTTAAGCTGCCCTCCCCTTCTCCCTCTCCCCTAGTCAGCAGCAGACTTCTAGAGAAGAGAGGCAGGGCAGTCATTACACCAGGCTGAGTTGTTCATGGAGAATGCATCTTAGCAAGTTAGCAGGTTTTGGCAAAGCATAAGACTAATTCAAAGCATATTTTCTGTTGTTGCCCCACCAATATGGCCAAAACCATTTCTTACTGAGTGAGAAATGGGCTTATGGTCAGGTTTGATTCCACTTGAGGTGGTGAGCGGAGCAGGGCTGGTCTGTGAACCCTATGGCACCTTTCCAGGTGGCAGACCTGTGGTTTTAAGCTAACGTTACGTTTACTGAGCTTCACAGCAATAACTTCTTGGTTTCATTATCACGAGGCTTTCAGTACAGCCTCCACACATTTTCTGTTTGTGATCTAATAGTTAAAACTCTCCCAGAAAATGCTTCTCGCTCTAGATCATCCTGATTTAAACAAAATAAAACAACCACCGAAAAAACACAAACAAGCAAACAACTTGGTTAACTACTATTTTCCAGCATATTCTGAGAGAGAGAGAAAAGACTAGACATCCTGAAACCAAGCAACATGACTGGTGATCTTTTATCACTCAGTCATTTATGAATGATGTGGTTCAGACAAAACTGAAATAAGAATAGTTTTTCTCATTAAAAATATGTTTGTTGTGTTCGGAACTAGTGAGGGTAACGTGAGAGCACAGTAGCGACTCGCAGGGCTGGCTGGTTGACTGCAGCCCATTCAGGAGAGGGGAGGATTGGTAGTTAGCGCTGCCCCAGGGAGCACTGC
Organism: Diceros bicornis minor; assembly: GCF_020826845.1. NCBI lineage: Eukaryota > Metazoa > Chordata > Mammalia > Perissodactyla > Rhinocerotidae > Diceros > Diceros bicornis. The sequence continues at coordinate 82,593,396 of NC_080744.1, forward strand.
TTCTCCCAGGTAGAAGAGAATAAATACACAGGCCTGTGTGCATGCCCACCTGTTTCTGTTCTCACTTCCCCCTGTGTGTCAAGTGGCCCATCATAATTAGGCCTGGGAAGGAATTTTCCTTCCTGCCCATCTCCTTCAGTCTTTTATGCAAATACCCCATGTGTTTCCCTTCCTCTTTCAGTCCTGGTACCTCTACCCTGGTCTCCTGGTTAGAGTCCTCACTTGCAGCCTTTCCTCTCCTCCAATCCATCCTGTAAAGTACTGCCAGACTGTTTTATCTAAACTGCCGCTTTGATTAAGACACCTGCTCAAAATAATTCATAAGGGCTCCCTGTTGTCTGTGATGTGAGGTCCTACCTGTTAGACTTAGCTCTCCCCGCTCTGTACCTAGGCTTACCTTTGCCGCTCTCCAGAGACATGGGCCACTAACCTGGTTTCCTGAAGTTTCTGCCGAGATGCTAGATCTTTGTCTCCCACCCTCATGCCTTCCTTCATGTTTTCTTCCACTTGATTGGAATTCCTTCCTGCACTCTTTCTTTGACCATTGCTCCCTAGCTAAGGTCTGGTTTTTTTCCTAAGCGCTCTGTTGCAGTTGTAGTCTTCAGTTGCTCCCCTAAGACTTGATCACGCACTGGATTGTTTTCTTCTTGAATTTCACAAACTTGGCATAGCCTGGAAGGCATCATAGTGGTGCCATATATTTGTAAACAAACTGGGTTTGGGAGTTGGGCAGATCCTCCAGTGTTACCAGCCGTGTGACCTTTATGGCCCTCATTATCACTTTCCATATCTTTCAAATGGGATGATCATCTCCACCTCCCAGGAATGTTGTGGGGATGACATGGCATGGCCTGTGTGTGTGGAGCATTTAGGGCAGTGCCTGGCATGTCGTAAGTGCCCAGAAAGCAGCTGGTCTTGGTGGTAGTGCTTCACTCCTTGAAATCCTGGAGATCCCCAAATCCTTCCCCCAAGTCTGGACACCTGCATATTGCCCAAGTTCGTTTAATATTTGTTGTGTCATAACCTGAATATTTTAAAACCAAATTATAGCACTTCCTTCAGGGGATTAATTTGGTAAATGTGGAAGACTGAATGATAGAATGTGTAAGCTGTATTTTTCTTGTGATTCTATGTACTGTCCATGTCGCAACTTAAATTGAAGTTTTTTGGAAAGCAATGTAAAAATGATTTACTATTCTATAATTGGTTTCCTGAAAGCGAAATGATATTTATGTGAGCTGCAATGAAAGATGCAACTACTGTAATTTATTATTGAAGAACATTTTCAAAGTGTATAGAATCACTAACGCTTAAGTGTATTAAATATTCTGGAGGAAGACGTATTTAAGCTATAAATCTATAGACTTCCTTTGGAATTTGTTTTATTCTTCTCTGCCAGGTGTATGAAGATTTTAAGTTCTTAGGCCTTAGGGGAAGATTTAAGGTTCTAGGAGTACATTTGTATCTCTTTTAAATTTTCTATTGTTTATCAGTGACATATATAAATGTTTTAGGGAAGTGTTTACCATAACATTACCCATGTTAGCTCTGTGCAGTTGTCTGGCAACCAGTGTGATAAAGACAGAGGGAAGTGCTGTATTTTATTGCTGACAAGGATATCTCGAAAGTGCTAGAGCACCTGAATAGGTAATAAAATATTGAGAACTGCTCCTGGAGCAGCTTGCTCTACATGATGTGTCTATGGGGTTTATAATCAGTCTGGCCATACGGCTGCCTAGGATTACACTCTCTTCATGTTACACTAAACACTCTTAGAAAAGAGAACAAGGAGATAGTTTATTTTAAAAAGCAATTGCTACGTTACCAAGATTTGAATTTAGTACTGAGAATAAACCATTATCCATTATAGAGGATGACTGGCTAAAAATTTAACCCCCACTGCCCCCAAAAAATCAGAGAAGAAATAACAAGTGAACGTGACAGTGAAGTCTCGTGTCGTCATTTTCATACCTGTGTTTAGGAGTTTCAGAGCAAATGGCTCTTGGAAAACATGCAGAATACATTGCAATGGGCATTTGTACACACCTTTAGAATCTGTGAAGAATTCTGCATTGTGCCATGTGACTGCTATTCACAGAGGATTTGAATATTTAAAACCCCCTTGGTCCACATCGCTTTGTTGCATTTAAGTGATCCTAATATTCTTCATGAACTGAAGAGGAAGCTGTTATGGGAAAAGAGCCAGGACTAGATTTCATTCTAATGCTTATAAGGAGAGTTCTAGGAAACTCTGACTTGGTGAACTGAGGCACTTGGAGATAGTGTGAATTGATTTAAAAGGCATTTTAAACCATCTCTCACTTAGCTGATTAAATGTGATCATTTAAACTTCTAGTAACATCAGAAAGAAAGACATTCTCATTGTTGTATTCCCATTTCATCTGCTGAAAGCTGACCCATCAGTCAGGTTTTGATTTTCCTCTATTAGTAGTAAACTAGCCTCCAAAATTCCCCCCGTTTCGTAGTGGGTGTGGAATGACCTGAGAAAGAAAGGTCACCTGGAACATTCAGCACCAGACAAGTGTGCCCTTAAGAATGGTCACTCTTGCCCAGTTTTGACTCTATTTACTTATACAGGAGTGAGTTCTGATGTTCTTCCCAGCACTCTGTATACTTGGGCTAAACTTGTCACAATCCTTCCTTCGGCCTCAGGAGAGGCTATCAGGAACTTCTCTTTGACTCCCAGGTAGTTTGGCTCCAGCCAGAATCCTAAAAAGAGCTGCGGAGAGCCCTCTTGCCCAGTTGTGTAAGACACAGCACCTTGGTTGGGTCCCTGCCACTGACCACTGGACGGGGTGGCCATTGGCTGCACAGGGAGGCAGGACAGGGTGAAATGACTCGTGTGTCTGACCTCCTGTACTTCTGATGAGTTGGATTCAAATGGGGAGATGTAATGGCCTCTGAAAACCACTGGGAGAGGAAGGGTAGTTGATACGTTTTGAAAGGAGCATGCATACTTTCCAAAACCTCTCGAATCACATTTCCATTGATCTTCAATTCCCATGCTCTGGCCATGCAACTCCTTTGCAAAGTAATTAATCATCTGGGAAGAAACACTTATGGGCATGAATGTGACCTACTATTTAAAGAAATCCTGAAGTGAATATTTTTCTAATTTATATTTATCCTAATGTATTTACTTAGCATATGCTTTTTTTTCTATTTCCAAGTTTGTTTGTTTTCACCTAGAGAATGCCTAATATGTACTATTTAGTGCATTTGTTCATCTTAATATCCCGGTGCATGACAAAGTTGACTAATTCAGTTAAATGCCATAGAATCCTTTATATGAACTTGATGATATTTGAACTACTGGAGAACAACTACTTTCAAGCCCTCAGAAACACTTAGTTACAATTGTTGGCCTAATTGCGCATTATTCTTATTCATTAAAACAAGTCCCTGAGGGCATCTTAGGATACTATTCCTTGTTATTATAAGTCCTTCTTGTTATTAGAAGTCCTTAGCAGTAGAAAAACTTCATTAATTTAAAAATAATCTCTAATTCAGACTTTTATTCAAACAAATCACTTTACAACATGTCCAGCTCAAGGAGCTTTTTTACGACATTTGTTGTGTTTAGTGAGAGAAGAATATTTTTGCTAGATTCCCTGTTGGTACTGTGATCAGTCCCGATGCCCTTTTCTCTTCACGCCTTTAGCATTATCCGTGTCCGAGATAACGGAATGCTAAGTAACCGAAGTACTGATTTGATGGAATTGCTCTGTGATTTTTCCACAGCAGTAGCTGCTATTACCTTAAAAAATAACTTGAGGTTTTTTTCCCCCCTTTATCCGGGTTTTATACAAATATGTAATTAGGCTGTTTGGGAGTTAGAGTTGGCAAACAAGGAGTCCATTTTTAAGAACACCATTTACAAGCCAAAATTAAGTGCTGAACTGCTTCAGAGTGCAGGTCGTCAGAGGCATGATGTCTACTTTGCTTTGTTTTGTGGAATAATTTCTAACATTTCTATTGAGCATTCATGATGCTCCAAATAGAAGCAGGAGAACATTGTAGCTCTTGGATCCCGGGAGAGGCAGGCCACTAGGGCTCCCACTGTTTGGGGACAGTCTGTGACTCTACATCTTTTTATATGCCACAATTATGACCTTGAAAAATGGGTAACTCTAATATTGGCATTCATCGACTTGAAAAATTTTTAATACACAAATGCCAGAGACCAGATCGTCTCAGATGGACCAGAATTGACCACTGCTGTGCATGGAGCACAGTGTTTAGGTGAAATCTGATGCCCTTGCTTTTCTCCACGTACCTTGTTTTTAATTGGGAAATAATTTATTTATGAAAATAACCAAGTCTGAAAAGCAAAGTATAATTGAATTTAAGAGGCAGTTCCATGTAGTTGTAACTAATTGACTGTTTATCAAATGTCTACCATAAATATGTTAAATATGGTTTTCTAATACGGAAACAACAAGGGTGGGGTAGCCTGCCCTTTGAAGTCTTGTTGGTTTGTCCCACCTGTGTCCTGGCCTGGAATGCCCTTTCCCCTCCTTTTAACAAAGCTGAACGACCCTTTGAGCACATTTCGAAAGCCTTACTCCTATATGGAATCATTCTGTCCACCTGGACCCTCCTCCAAGTTTCTGGAACAGTGTCCCTGTCTTTCTGCATGGAGTGGGAGCTCTCAGGTTGCTCATCACCTTCATGGCTTTTTCTGTCATGGCCACAGAGATGGGTTCCGCTTAGACATGCTTTTCCCCTGCACTTTTTTTTGCCCCATGTCTCCATTGTGCACCAGACTCATGTGTTGGGAAAGCCTCCCATAATCTCAGATGAACGTGTGAAACACCACATGCATTGGCTTTTCAGAGCCAACCTGTGTTCTGGACTCTACTGTTGATGTCCTGGCCTAAGCTCAAAACCTTGAAATCTGTCATCAGTGATCAAATTCTGCCAATTCTTTTCTACTTAAAGCCTCTCTTTTCCATTTGTCCCACCCTTATCCTACCCTAGAATTTCTACAGTGTCCTGACTGAATTTCCTACACCCACTTTCTCCCACCTAAATCCACCTTACCTTCTCATCTGCCAGCTTAACACTCCTTTGCATGGACCCTGCTCAGGCACAAATGCAGCTCAACGTTACCAGTTCTAGAAATCTTCACCCGCTTGCGCCAGTATATGCCATCCACATTCCTATCTTGACAACATCTCACTCTCTTCTATTTGCCGGAAATAGTCTTCACTCTCTTCCTCATGTGTCTGAGTTCTTTCCTTTAGATTTCAGGAAACTCTTCTTCCTCTCTACTCCCAGAATTCACATTGCTTTTGCCTTCTGGCATTCTACTTCTATTTAATTTTATCATTATGCACAGCTTCTGTGTGCCCAAGGAGATTGTAAACTCCTAGAGGGCAGGGACTATGTCTTAAAACCCTAGAAGAGTAGACAGGTGTCTTAACACATTCCTCCAGCCCCAGCTGCGCTCATGGGTGTAGGAATCACACATGTCTTATACCCTACTGGGCTCCCAGCACCTGGCAGAGGCCCAGGCACATTCTAGGAGCTCATTACTTATTTAAATAAATGACTGAATGAGGGAGAGAAGCTAGGAAGGAAACTTTGTAAAACTTTATTAAGTTATATCTGAGATGTTTAACCTCTTTACAAGTTAGATTTTTTGAGCCACAGTCTGGGTATTTTATTCCTACTCAAAGAGCCTGAAAGATTAAGGATAATCCTTTTACAGATATATGTTGACACATCTCTATGAAATGAATTAACTATGTAAATCTTGAATGCCATTCTTGGGTGCAGTTTTCTCTGGAAAAGCAAACTTAGGTAGGAAGCTTCATGAAGCTTTAGACACCTTTCTCTTCTCTCTTTAAGACATGGTTAATTACCTTATGCTAAATGGAAATTGGCTTCCTAAACTCTGTTTACTTTCTATGTCTACAAAAATATTGATATAATGTAAAGCCATGGATTACAGAATTTCTGGCACATTCACCTGGTCCCTGTTATTCAGATTTGTGGAACCAGTTTCTTATTGCAAATAGTACTGTTACCAGTTTAATTGCTTCGGATCCTAAACAATCTGTATCTGTGATGGTGATTGCATTCATTTGTGGCCTTGACTTGGAACCTGCATGTCGAACTAGTGCTGTGGGTTAGGGTCAGGTCTGATGCTAGCATTACTAGGAGGAGATGGCGAGGACTACATTATGTACCCTCGTTCCGGTTCAAATTGTCAAAGAGAAGTTACTTTGGGTTGAGGTGTCCACTGGTATCCTCTCCTGAAATTTAGTAGCATAACATGATGTGGTTGACTGTACTAGAAAAATAAACAAAGAAACCTAGGTTCTTGTATTAACTCATTTGATCTCCATCAACATCACTTTCCTCATTGTCAAACAGTTTCAAACGGTTAACGTCTATGCTCCCCGTCTGGAAAATTTAAGAACCACCATTTATGATTGTACCATATTCTCCATTCTAGACCTTTGCCTTTAGAATCTCTAAGAGCCCCACCAGGTGATGTAAATGATGGTTCTTAGTGTTCTATTGACTTGACTGGTTGATTCAGTCCTAGTTGTTGACTAGGTTAATCTGATTTGGTCCAGCCTCAGAATGGATTTACAGGTAGACAGCTTTCTAATGTTTGTTCCAAGTAAGCAACTGAACACAGAGTTTGCATCAGCTGTTTTGTGGGAGAGAATGATTCTCTCTTGATGGTAATACCTTCAGAATCTCATGTGAATGACTTGACAGTAGTTCCCATTTTTGAATGGCCCATTGATAGTTGTAGTCTAAAATTTTCCAGAAATTACACAAGGATTTTTTTAAAAAGGAGTAGGAGTGGGGAGGGGGCATATCAGTTCCAGAAGAATCTTTAGGGCAATTATATGCTTTTAGGAAATGCATATAATAGTAACACAGATATGCAAGGCTTATATCACCTAAATCATTAATCATGCATGCTCTTGACAGGGAGATTATTTTCCAGTTTTTTAAAAAAGAAAATCTTAAAAGCTTAAGCTTTTTTTGTTTGCTTTTTTTATTAAAAAGTAATTTGGAGCCAGTAACTTAACCTGTTTTTCATAAATGTGCTAGCTAGAAGCAGCCAAAAAAATATTCATGCTTACACAGTTGGGGTCCTCAAGTGAACTTATGTGTTGGATCATGATAACTCTAGTAATTGCTTGAATTATCCTTGTTGAGTAATAATACGGACCCTGAATACAGGGGTTTGATTTATTACGGCCAGATGTCTATTCTGCTGGGTTTATGAGGACTCGATAAATGCCATCTCCTAATTAAAATCTCTCTTTACCCTTACCACCCTTCTCCCCCACCCCTAGGAAGTGAATCCATTCTATCTCCATAGCGTATAACAGTTTGTGTTATAGTCATATGTTTACAGCTTGATCTTTGTCTAGACTGTGGCTTTTTAAAAGGATTTTTAAGACTTTGAAGCCTAGTTCTGACTTATCTTTGTATCCCCAGCATCACCGTGGTGCCTGGCACACAGAAGGATTTGCATTTATGGTAGAAACATAAGATGTTTATTGTAGAAACATCAGAAGGGATCACTTCCTCTGGTCGTGGTAGTTGTCATCTTCTCAGGGGGAAAATACTCTTAAGAAAATGGAGGTTGTTAATGCTGTAGCTTCAATAATATAATCTGTGTTTTTATTGTGTGGGTTATGTCACTAAAGGATCAGATTCTTGTGAAAACTCTTGGCTTCACACTTATTTCTACTTTGTTCTATCTTATTCACCATTTAGCTCCACCAGAATTGATACTGGAGTCAATAAGGCTTCAGTCCCATTGGACAAATTGAGCTAGAAAGACACTGAACTCTAGGGGTTCCCAGAAATATCTGAAAACAGAGCAATTACTGATAGGTGGGGCTCCCTGAGTGTCGTTACCTTTGTAGATCCTTGTAACAGCTCTGAAAGACAGAGCATTGCTAGATGAGCCAGGCGAAGAGCTCCTGGATGGTTCATTGGCTCAAGCATTGGGGATCAAGGGCACCTTTTGCCCTTGGACTTGGAAAGGTTTTAATTGGGAGACGACATGTAGGGCATCCTCATAAACTAGCAGACATGAACCTAGCATACTAGGGTGCATACTGTTACTTGCACTTAGACCATTGTCACTGTTATCAACAGCTTTGGTTGGGGATTTTGGGGGGCCAGTGGGACACACCTAAATGCTTGCCTGTGTTCGTAAGAAAAAAAGTTTTGAGCTGTCTTATATGCTTATGTTGAACCCAAAGTAATGTGAGCCTTTGTCAAAAGTAACTCAGGCTTTTTAGGTGGCCAGGGCAAGAGAAAACGAACACACACACGCAAACACACGCACACACTCCCCAGATTTGAAGGATACAGCTAATCCTGAGAGATATACAACTAATACGACTGTTGCTGTTATGTGTAGGTAACTGGTAAGAAGGAATACAGGTAGAACTACCTACCATGAACTCTTACCAACTCTGACCAGCAAAGTGGAAGCACTCATCTTTTTTCCATTCTTACCCTTTCAAAGAAAGTTGGAGGGGATGTAATTTTAATTGTGGCTTTAAAGTGGAGATTTCCTCCAGGAATAATTGTTCCTCTCAGTAGATGGTTGGCTTCCATAGTTGTTTAAAACTGTTTTTGTTCACCCCAAGTGTTGACCTAGGCAAAAAGGGTGAACCCTCTTCAGTTTAGTTAAATTTAATTTTAGTTAAATTTTAGGCACAACAGGGTCAAAGAGTGGGGGAAAAGTTGGTCCTGGAAACAAGTGATGTTGACTTAGTCTGTAAGGGAGTCAGGAAGGAATGGCAAGCCAGAGCCATCCTGGCAGCTTTCCATGCTGTTGGGGTCTGGGAAGAAGGCTGGCCCCCAAATCCTCTGTGGACCTAACTTCTGTATAATGAAGCCTCTGCATCCCCCAGTAACTTACTAAAGGTTTGTTAGGACTGCATTTTCTACAAAGCCAAGTTCTGAATAAAGAGTATTTGTTTTGAGTTCTAGCCAGATTACTGTAGTATTGTTGAGGGAGATTTGCCCATGGAAGGGATGGGGGTTAAATGAATTGTGAGGATGGTGTAAAGTATTTAGAATTTTTAAATTTCTCAATAATTCCTCTTTCCTCAGTGTCAATATGACTTCTTTATTCATGTTCTTCCTTCAGTCTGTTGAATTTGAATTTCAACTGTATAATATCAGTGGTACCAAAGATTATAAAATCCATCAAGTGGGGAAAAGCCGGAGAGCTGGAGCCAAAACCAGCACCTTTGTAGTAAGGATGACCACATTCACCAGGGGTAAACCGAACAGTCTCTCTCCCTCTTTTTTTTCATTTTTTTTTAATATAACTTTGTATTTTGTAATAATTTTAGACTTTAAAAAAAGTTGAAAAAACAGCACAGAGAGTTCCCGAAATGTCACCCAGTTTTCCCTAACATTAACATCTTACATAACCATAATCCAATTATCAAATGCAAGAAATTAACATTGGCACGATACTGTTAAACTACAAACTTTATTCGGATTTCACCAGTTTTTCCACGAATGTCCTTTTTCAGCCCTGGATCCTTCGTCGCACTTATTTACTGTACCTACTTAGTCTCCTCCAAATGTGACAGTTCCTCTGTCTTTCCTTGTTTTTCATGACCTTGATGTTTTTGAAGATTATTAATCAGTTATTTTATAGAATGCTCCTCAACTTGAGTTTCTCTGATGTTTTCTCCAAATTAGACTCAATTTCTGCATTTGGAGGAAGAATACTACAGGAGTGATGTTGTGTTCTTCTCAGTGGATCATATCAGGGTGATGTCAGTATGTTTACTACTAGTGATGGTAGCCTTGATCACTTGGTTAAGGTGGTGTCTGCCAGGTTTCTCCACTGTGGAGAGTTACTCCTTTCCCTTTTGTACATAATATCTTGGGGTGGGGAGGGGGTGATACTTGGATACTATGCAAATGTCCTCTTTCTCATCACTCACTAATATTGGCATCCTGTGGTGGAGCTTACCTGCAACAATTATTACTATGATGTTCTGATGGCGATTTTCTGTCTCCTTCTATATTTATTCATTGGGATTTTTCTCTAAGGAAGAGCTGCCCCTTCTCCCCTGAACAGACTCTTTAGCCATATTTTTCTCCAGGTAACTTTCTCGGTGGCCGAAGATTTACAGAAAATGTAGACATCTTTTAAATGTTGAAAGGACGGCATTCTACTGGATGCCAAGAATGCCTTCTTCACCTGGCATGGAGACTCTCTAAACTGCCTTGACCACAGTTCTGATTTGGATCCACTGGATTGCCAAACCTCTTAGAGCATTTGCAAAATAGTTTTCATGGCTTGAGAGTCTTTCTGATACTGATTTTTTTCCTATTTCTTTACGAACAGCCTTTATTTAGTAGCATATTATAGAACATGTTTTGGGTTCACCTTTATTGGAAAAAATTTAGATTTTTCTAATTCAGCCTTTTCATTTTCTACTAGCGATTTAGGATATCAGCGAGACCCTTTACTTTCTCATCTGTCTGCATTTGACCATCTCGGTGCTTATTAGCATCTTTACCAAATATCTCTTTGGAGTTGTATCAGAAGTACAAGCTAAAGATTAGAAAAAGGGAGGAAGTTGACATTTTTGGCTAAAAGGAATTTCTAAGATTATCTGTAGATTTCAATTTAACCATGCTCTTTGGCCTTACTTACCACAGATTATCCAAAGCTGGCTGTCCTGCAAGGAGATAAGAGAGATAGGTTGACGTAAATTCTACCAAATGATGATAATGATATCTTATTGATACACAGGTACTTGAATTGTGGGATCAAGATAGAGTTCTCAGCAGGGATGGTGGCCATACTAACTATATTTAGAAAGATGAAAATTAAAATGCCCTCTAGGTCTTGCATGTAAAGCAATGAAAACTAATACGTGACCCTGAAAATTCTCTGCCTCTCACTTCAGGTTTTGTGTTAAGAACTAAGGCTATCCTAGGACTTGTTGGAGTGTAAATATTTAGGAAATGGGAATGGTAGGGATGCCTAGTGTGCTTTCTTGAGCTCTCAACTTGTTTAGAAGGTGGATGGCAGTCTGTTTACAGCTGGGCAAGGCCCCGATACAACCGTTTGAAGCCTGTGGTCCTGCAGCACGTGGCCATCTCATGCTGTTGCCCATCAAGACTTTTCCTGCACTCCGAGGTCAAAGGGTGGTGCACCATGCTGATCTCATCATAGTGTTACCCTTGCCTCACTCATCTCTATTTATTTGTAGGTCTCAGGGCCCAGAGCATCCCTTTAGAATGGGACTTAGGACAACTTAAGCCTCCAGACTGAAGGTGGCTGGCTGCAATCCTGGGTAAGATGCTCAGGCTCCCTTGTCATCACCTGAGGCTCTTGTCCTCCTGCCCCTTGGTTTTCCTCTTCTGACCATTCAGCCGACCCTGGAAAAGTACAGGAAGTTCCTCAGTGTCCATTGGAGTGATGGGGCTCCTGCTTTTGCTGGGAGAGTTTCGGTTGTCTCAGTCCCCACTCAACTCCAAACTCCTGCCGAGGCCACCGAGGGCAAGAGCAGGAGGACTGGAGGGCGATTGAAGGGTGAGGAGGCCACTGGGTTTCACAATCAGCACTGTCAGCCAAGCTGTAGCTTGTTAGCTGTCCAGAAGACTCCCATTCCCGCTGCTGCTGAGCTTACACTTAGATCACAACAGTAACACACTTATTCAGCACTTACTGTATGCCTGGTACTATTCTAAGCACTTCGCACATACAACCTCAGTTTTGACCTAGATAGAATTATCACCACCACTTTAGAGGTGGGAAAACTGAGGCACAGAGAGGGTAAGTACTTTGACCAAGGAAGCATAGTTAGTAAATGGCAGATCTGGGATTTGAACCCAACCAATCTGGCTCTAGAGCACATACTCTTAGACCCTGCTCTCTACTGCCTTTTATTAGAAGTCTCCCCCCAACACACACTGAATCTAGCTGGATGGTTCGGATGGCTGGAAGTGGTATCTCAACTCTGTTTGACATGAAAATGTTAGGTTCAGACGCCACTCAGACTTCAGAATTTTCTATTAGCTTTGTGTAGAGGAAGGAGAAGAATGTTCAGAGAGACAAACAGGCTTTCTTTGTCGCAAGATTGTGTTCCCCTTCTTTCTAGATTTAGTGACAAGAACAGTACCCTGGATGGTGGAGATGGTGGTGGTGGATGAGATATAACAGCCCCCAGATTCTGCTTTGTCCCCATTAATGACAAGTCTGAGGACCCCCAACTTCATCCATTTACTAACAGCCTCCTCTCAGCCAGCCTTGTGGTGCTGGATGCAGGGAGTGACTTGCAGGACATCTCCACGAACCCTGCGTCAGCACCAGCCGTCCTCCACCGTGTAGAGTGGTGCTCACCTCACTGGCCATTTCCCCACTGCTCCGTGGCTGGATATTTGCCACGTCATAAAGTGGTGGATATCTTTGCTCAAATGGTCCCTCAGTCTTCATTTCATTTTGGAGGAAAATCATTTGCCTGCTGTCATTTTGTCTGTACAGGAAAAAAAAAAAAACAACTAAGGGTATAATCCAGGTTTTTTACCATATTATTTATCTTGCAGTTACTCTTTTTCAAGTCTGTTCTGAAAACTCAGTTGTTCCACCAAACTTTGACATGGCCCTTGTAATTAACCTTGCCTACAGAAATCATTCCCCCTTGTAGTTTTAATTGCACGTTCCATTCTTTTCTGTCCTTCCTGGACATTATTGCTCGCATGGTTGGGGCAGGCAGGCTGTCAGGGATCCCCCACACCCCCTGAGCCAGGCATTCCTTAGGGGTGTGTTAAATGAGTCCTAAGCACATGATGTGAGAGCCCTCATTGATGAGAGAGACTGCAAAAACAGTGTGTGCTGTTATCAGAACCGACTGCCTTAAAATGTTGCTTTCTGTGGTTGCAAAATAAACTTTTTATAGTTTCCTGTTTCTTCTGGTATAATCTAAAGCAGTAGAAAAAAGTGAGTAAGTGGTAACCTTTAGAAAAAAAGAAGGTAGGGGGAGAACATATAGTGAAGGCTTTGCTTTACCAGTAAGTTGTTTTTAAATGTGTGTGTGTTGAAAATCATAATGAAGTTATCTAGTGCATTTCTACAGGCTACCAAGAAAGCTATTTCCTCAGTCTCACCTTATCCTTGTTTCTCCTTCTCACCATCAGGGAGGAGTTGGGGTTGGTATGTCTTGACTGGTCACCCTGCCTGTGCATAGCCAATCCTCTCCATATTGAGTGCCTTCAAAATATAGGCACAAACAACTTGTGGAAGCCTTTGAGAAGTGCATTTGAGAAACAAGGTGCCTGGACTTGGGTGGGAGTTTGTTCCCTTTCGCATTGTTCTGGTCATCTACTGCAGGGGCGGAGCTGTGGGGTGCTTCTCTTCCTTGCCACATGGGGGCCGTCCCTCTGCTGTGCTTGTACATTTAAAAAGAAGTTCATCCACTCCTTGGAAGGTTCTAGAAAAGGGGTTCTCCACTGACATTCCAGCATGTTTGCCTCTACATTGTTGGCTTCCTGAGGACAGCTGTTGTCCTTTCCATCTTCCTGGAAATGGGTGACTCCTGGCATCTTCTTTCTAGATGAGCTCCTTCCTACAACTCCTTTAGAAGCCATTTTCTCTGTGTTTTGTTTTGCTTTTGTTTTTCCCTGTACATAGGAGTAACATTTGGACTAGAAAGTTCCCTATTTTGATACCTAAAATGGCCTCCTTGGAAAATTCCAGAACAGACCCCTTAATCTCTGTCCCTAGAGAGAAGCAGCAGCAGGTGACATGCTTTCCTGGCAAGCCAAGTACCCACCAGCTCAATACTATGTACGTTCATTTTTTCTGTTTTTACTCCTTTACTTCCTTTAATAAGGAAGAGACTTCCTCATTAAAACTAATTTTGCTGAGGGGGCTGAGAGGAAAACAATCTATTGTCCTGCAGAGGTCAAGGCCGCGCTCCACAACGGGACCATTGTGCTCCTGCAGTGTAGTTTGGGGGACAGGGGGAATGTTTATAAAAACAAACTTTTTTGAAGCAGGGACAGTGAAAGGCTTTGTTTACCTGGGGCTCTAAACTTAAGGTACTCATTTTGCTTGAAGAATGATGAAATGCAGAGTTGTAATTAGAAAAGGTTGACGTAATTGATATGTTAATCTTTGTTTGAGGTTTTTCTCTCTCCCGTTTAGGACAGTCATGCACTTATTTTTCTGAAGCCAAAATCAGAACTGTTCGTCTAAGGCAAAAACAGCCCTCAAGAAACACTGTCTTTTGGCAAAGAAAGACAAGGATCCTTGTTCTCCAGGCCAGCGTGTGTATGTGCGGAACGTTTTAAAGAACAATTTTGATATGAACTCTTAAAATGAAACCCTATCACAGAGTCATTTTTAGGGAGGTACAGTAGGATGTATGCAAGCATTCTACTGTGAGCCGAGGATTTCCAAAGGTGACGTATAGTCCTAAACTGACTTGGTCACATTGACAGTGTCTGTCTTAGGTTGGGAGTGAACATTGGTTGCAAATCTATAGAAACTCCATTGCGCTTTTTCGTCTTTAAGCTACTAGCAAATGGCGATATACATGACACGGGGAATGAGATTTAAAGTTTCCTTTTTGTTATCAGGCTTAGGATTTAATTTGGAAAGTTGCACCTTAAATTTCTTCTTCTGGCAACAGACAGGCGTGTCTTCTATTTGCTCCCTGGTATGTGTGTTCTCGTGTCATTTTGGTTGCTGAAAATGCTCTTCCCATTCTTTGATCCTTTAACCTGCTGTGCTACATTTCCAAACAGTAACCTGCTGTTTATTTTTGTTCAGAATTTGCTCACTAGAGTTATTCTTTTTGCATCTCTTTTTTTTTTGCCCCTGAAAATTAGAATATTGGCAATTCATTGGCGTTAGTGGAACTGCCTCCTGATGCAGCAGCGTGTTCTCTTATCTCCATAATAGGAGGAGGGTCAGTTCACTCTGGATGGAGGGAGCTGTGTGTCCACCTCTACGAGGGTGTGCTCTACTGTGTGCCAGGTAACGAGAGAGCCACGGAGATTACAGAAATAAATAGGGCAGAGCCTTGTTCTTGTTTTTCTTTCTTTCTCGTTGGTTTAGAGTCTTGCCCCTTCTGGGTTGCATTGAAATGGAAATGTACCCAGTAGATAATTTTAAATGTTTTTTAAAATCTGCCTCTTTCAGTGCTCACTTTCCCTGTGTAGACAGGACACCTAGCTTTCCTTCATCTTAACTTGACCACAGAGAGCAGCCCTTGGAGAAGCAAAGTGTACCCACGTGAGCTTTCCTTTGCGCTCACTGAGCAGTCCAGTAGAAACTCACGGCTGCTTACAGGTCTCCTGGGCTTTCTTCAGGGTGACATTGTTTGTTATTTTGCCATAAGTAATGGTCTATTAAATGAACAGTTGCTAGAAGAGAAACTACATCTCGATATGGAATTATATTCTTGTTGGTAGTACATTTTCATAATAGCAATGAAAAAAAAAAAACCATTCTCACCAGCAGCTGAAACGTACGAATACTGAGGAAATTCCTGTGAACTGTGTGTGCTGCTGCTTCCTTTTGTTTGTTTGTTTTCAGAGCAGATGGGCTTGTTTGCTTTTTGCTTAAACATTAATCAAAAATCAATTTATGGCTATGTAAGTGGCATTAGATAATTCTCATTCTGACTACAGTAAATAATATCTATTTGTTCATGTTAGATAAGTCTGGGTGGCGGTGAAATGTAAAATAGAATTACATGAGATATGACATATGGCTATGTGTTTTATAAATTAATGCTTTTATGCATGTGGGAGGAGAAATAATTTAGCTTACTGACAAAAGGAAAAGCGAAGGGAATTCCAGAGAAAGAACAGGGCAGCAAGTCTAAATAAATTTGGAAGATGAAGAGAATATGATAATTAATTATATCTTTTTAACAAATCATTGCAATTTATATGTTGGGATAAGAAATGTGAGAAAATTAAAATTCTTAGTGCTGAACATTTTAATGTACTCCGAGGATACTTGTATAACTGTTCTGCTGACCAGATAATAAAGTATTTGGGGATTGGGGTGTGGGGCATGTCGTGTCATATAAATGAATACATTTTTTTCCTAATCTTCTAGTAGGCATGTCTGTTTGTAAATAAGTTGCCTGAGCTTGTCATGTTTCTGCAAATGTAACTGACGTTTCCTTGATATTAGAAAATAGAAAATTAAATTTTGCTGAGTATATATAGAATATATATTTTTTCTTTATATAGAGAGATATACATTTTTTTTATTTGCGATATCTAGAGAAAGTGAGAGATTATTGAAATTGCTATTAATGCTCCCTTTTTCAGAGATCTAGATCTGTTAATTGCAAGAAGTCTGTTTTTAAATTAATCAACGAGAACTTTTTATTTCTTCTCTAAGATTCATTTAGCCTTGAAAAGGCCAAAAGTTTACTGAAGCTTCTAAATGCCAATCTCGCCTTCCTTCTGTTAGAGAATAGACTTCAACTATAATTACATTTGCATTGTTTAAAATATTAGTAATTCTACAGCCAGACCTCTGAGATTGCTAGCAACGTAAAAGCTTGAAGACACATCAGCACCCTGGAGACCCTCTTTACACACCACGTGCTGATTCACCATTTTACATGTTTTTTTTTTTTTTTAAAGCTTTACTGAGGTATAATTGACAAATGAAAATAACTGACCACCTTTACTGAGGTGTACAACTTGATGTTTTGATATGCATATACATTGTGAAATGATCACCACAATTAAGCTAATTAACATACTCATCACCTCACTTGTGGTGAGGTTACCTTGCTAACCCTGGAAGAATCTAGGCAGTGCCCTAAACTCTGCAAACTCTTGTATCTTGTATCCAGTAGGTGCTCAGTAACTCTGAGAGTAGGGAGAGGAAGAATATGTTACTAATACTTTTTAAGTCTGTGTTATTAACAGAATAGACATTCTGACTTTCCCTGTGAATTGTGCCTAGGAGTTTTTCATTTTACCCTAATTCAGGATCAGAGCTGGCATGATAACCTTTGAGGAGCTTTGTGTGTGTGCAACTTGGAAATTGAATCTGTCTGTCTGGGGCCGGCCCCGTGGCTTAGTGGTTAAGTGTGCTTGCTCCACTACTGGCGGCCCGGGTTCGGATCCCAGGCGCGCACCGACTCACCGCTTCTCCGGCCATGCTGAGGCCACGTGCCACATACAGCAACTAGAAGAATGTGCAACTATGACATACAACTATCTACTGGGGCTTTGGGGGGAAAAAAAATCGGTCTGTCTGTCTCTTCCTGCCCCCATTCACATATATTCTCTCTCTCTCTCTCATTTGCAACCTTTGCTGTCAGCTGAGATGAGCCTGTAAAGCACTCTATTTGCAATTGATTGGCAACTTGCTCTTCTCCTTCTGCTACCTCAAGCTGAATCATCACTTGCCTCCATCAATTTTCTGAACACCTCACCTAGTGATCGTGGTGGGGCAATTACAGTGATTAGCGCTCCAACTCTTGTTTGCCCATAAGTGTTCCACAGTAGTATTTTTAAAAATTCTTCTAAGATATTTTCTTCTTTCATTGTAGATATGGTGAATATTAAATGTCCCCTAATTGACTGAAATTTTGGTACTATAAAATTGGCAGCTTTACAAAGTAAAAGGTTAGAGGTATGAGCTTAAGGCTCACAGTTTTACAACATCCTTGGGTTGCCTTGCCTATCGTATTCTGCTCTGTTGTCACATGACTGCTGTCACTGGCTGTTTTCATTTAATATTTGTTTTTCTTAGAAGATATATTAATAATTTTTCTGTAGCTTCGTTGGTATCAACCAAAGGAAATCAATTTTGTTGGGTTATATATACTTTTCTCCTCACCATCTCATTGACATTAATATCAAAGTGTGTTCTTTCAAATGGCTTATAAAAATTTAAAATTACACCAGTCTCATAAGCCGGGTATAAAAAGCAGACTCATACATGTGCTGATGATCCATTGGTATTTTGTGTCGTTTAGCAGTTTTAACATCTTCGCTTATTTCCTTTGTGCTCCTACTGTGTCCCTGATAAAGTTATCAAAGGTGTCATTGGATGCATTCATGCTTCCCTGGGCAGTGACCAGGCTGAAGGTACAACAGTGTGGCTTTACTAAATTTGGAAATAGTAAATGAGTTAGGAGAGAATTTAAGGATAATGTAGGTAAGCATAATTGATCTTTACTTTTGTGCCTATACAGTCCCCAGCCCACCTGTGGAAACCAGAATCAAAATCTGAGGATGCTTTAGTCCCTTAGTCTGCCATCTGTATCTGAGGATTCACCCAACTGCGGATCATAAACATGGTACACAATCCAGTTGGATGCGGAACCCGTGGATACGGAGGGCTAACTGTAACTTAAACTACAGTGGGAGGAATTTAAGGGCAGGAAAAGTTAAGATCTGGTCCCAGTAGTACCACTAACAAGTTGGCTGACTTTGGGCTTGTCTGTTGGATGGTTTCGTTAGCACTACCACAAGGTGGTAATACTAGAGACACTGTACTGTCTTTGGTTGGGGTAGCCAGGGTTTCTTAGAGGTCCCTGTGTGGAAGACAAAATGGAGAAGAGGCTAGTACTGCCAGACTCAAAAGACCCAATTCAGCAAGAACAGCGCTGCTTCTCTTACCCTGCCTTAAAAAAATGTTTGAAAGCCACTGGGTAACCCCCTTCATCCACTACTCAAGATTAATTTTAACAGTTTAATGAATCAGTGCGATTAAGGGAAATTACACAACACTCTCTCACGATGTGTTTAAACAACTGTGTGAATGCTCTGTTTTTGGCTTGGCATAAAGGAAGTACAGCTGTGACCCAGGAATATGGTGCTTGGCTACCAATTATCATATCTGCTTATAAATCAAAGACACAACAGTCCATTGTTTACAGGGAAGTATCTTAGTATAGGTGCAAAAGCACCCAGGGATGCCATGCCAGCCCCAAACTACACCAGCTCTATGAGCCTGTGCTGATAAACAAAGAGGGTTGGACGGTATACTATCAGGAAATGAAAAGGCTTTGGAACCAAATAGACCTGCCTGCATTTGAATCTGGGTTCTGCCACATATTTGCATCAGGTGTTCCTTGTCTGTAAAATGGAAATGATTATACCTGCTGCCCAAGATGGACGTGAGGATAAATTTAGCCAGACAAACTATGTAACTGCCCAACATGAAGCAAATGCCCATTTATAGCCATGGAAGTTTGGAGGACTTCTAAAATGTGATGATGCTAACTTTTAGGTGCATTTTTTTGACTCCTGCAATTCAAGCCCTTTTTATTTCTGGTCTCAGAATTGTCTGATCCTACATTACATGAGGATTTTTATTCCCTCCTCTTCCCCCCAAAATTTGCTAAGCACCTTTGTTGCAGATTGCATTCTCCTGCAGACTCTGAGGTGAAGTTAGGAATGCAGAAGACTTACTAAGGAGTAACACTTGTGAAAGGAAGAGGAGGAAGATGATGGGCTGGGGGAGAGGGGGCTTCCAACCAGGATTTTGATCTGACAGAGACTCTGCCAGCCTTCAGGGAGCTCAGAGCAGAGAGTCCCATTTGAGGAGTCCCTTGTTGGATGGAGATAGCCAGGCCCTGGGACCACTGCTGTGCTCAGTTACTGGCCAGGGGCTGCCCTAAGAAGAGTGTGACGTCAGCCAAAAGCTGAAGTGGACCCTGAAGAGCTAGCAGCTGGAGGCTGTCAGCTAGTGACACTCTTCAGCTGGACAGCGAGTCCTTTCTGCAAGGGCATCCGAGCCCTGTATCTCTGTGCTCACCACAGCCCTGATGTTTCAAGTTAGGACCACTAGATTTGAAAAATAAATGTTTGAGTGAGGGTTTGATTATTCTTAAAGGGACATATCTTGAAAACCTATGGCTGTGGGAGAGGAAACTATTTCTTGACTTGTAAATACCAGCAGAGCCTTGCAGTAACCACCTCATGGGAAATACATCCCATCACCTACAGTTTATGTGTTCACACTAAAATGCCAATCCCCTTGGATTTTTGCTAGTTTAGATATATGCATTGCTAACATCATCAGCCTAGCCAAGATATTACCATTGTCCTCAAGCGCCCGGGGAAGGCATGAAGTCAGCTGCTCATAATTGTTAGATCAGTCCTTAATTTTTTTTTCCTGCTTATTTCCCCTAACCTCTCTGAATCTCTTGGGTCCGAAGCTTAAGGAATACCATCTCCTCTGCCAGAGTCCTGCCTTTGCCTCTCCAGCAATATGACCCACATGATTTGACTTGCTTGTTTTGTGTATGCCAACTCAAAATGTGCTACTTTGATGCTTGATTAGGATCTTAACCTTTATTTATTGTTAAGAGTATTCAATCTTTGAGTTTTTCATCCCATTTTATTTTTCTAAAGGCACAGAATAGAATGTCCTCTGCTAGAAACAACATAAACAGATTTGTCATAATACAACCCTACAATATGCAAATAACTTGTTAGAAGATATTATAGAAGAAAAGACTCTATTTCCAATGAAAATAAAAAGAGAAAACACCTAAGAATTAACAATAAAACTTTGTGCTATTAAAAAAATACAAAAGACAACTTGAATAAATGGAAAGATATACCATAGTATTAGACAGGAATAATCAACATTATCAAGATGTCAGTTCTCCTTAAATTAATTTATGAATTTAATGTGATCCAGATACCAACAGGTGCTTCTTTTAATTAGACTAATTCTAAAGTTATGAAAAAAACAAAATAGCCAAGAAAACTGTACAAGAGCAATGAGGAGTTCTAGCCTTATCAGATATTAAAATAGTCCAGAGAGTCTAAATAATTAAAATGGTGAGGTGCATGAAGAGACAATGGAACAGAATAAGTCCAGATATAGATGCAAAGATTGTATGGAAATTTAGCATTTGATAAAGGTAGCCTCTCAAATCAGTTGGATAAAGATGAACGCTTCATTTATTGGCACTGGGGCATGGGTAACCATCTGGAAAAGAAGTAAAGTTGGGTCCATACATCATACTGTATACCGGGGTAAACTCCAAATGGATCCAAGGTAAAAGTGTAAACAACAAAACTATAAAGTTCTAAAAGAACACATGGGGGAATTCTTCTATAACCCTGGAGTAGGGAAGGCCTTTTTAGTTTCAGTGCAAAATCCAGAAGCCAGAAAAGAAAACATTCATAAGAACTGAATAAAAACAAACGAACAAAACTTCTGCATAGCCAAAAACCATAAGCAAAGACAAATATAGGGACAAATATATGCAACTCCTATCACAGACAAAGAGCTAATCTTCCTAAACAAAACAGAGCTCCTAGAAATTGATAAGGAAAAGACTAACAATTCCAGAGGATTTGGGGTGAAGTATCAAATAGATAATTCACAGAAGAAGAAATACACATAACTATTCAGCATACAAAAAAATGTTTAATCTCATTTATAAAATGGAATTAAAACTACACTGAGATACCATTTTTTCACTTCTCACACAGGCATACTTGCACACATGCGAAATTACAATTGTGCAAAGTTATTTGTTTGAAATGGCAAAAGATGGGAAATAACCAAAATATCCATCAGTAAGAGAATAGATGACTAAGTTAGGGCAGTGGCTCCCAAACTTGTCTGCTCATTAGAATCACCTGGGGATTTTTGTTTGTTTGTTTAATTTCGAAGTTCAGGTCATACCCCAGACCAATTAAATCAGTATCTGGAAGGTGGGACACAGAGTTCATATTCTTTTGAAGTTGTCCCAAGGGATTCCAATGTACAGACAAGTTTGAGAACCACTGAATTAGGGTTTATCAATAGAGTGGAATATTATTTAGCCACTAAAATAGAATGAAGACTTTTTTCATTTGCTGAGATAGACAGATCTCCAAGATATATTAAGTGAACAAAATAACACAGAACAGTATGTACAAAAGGTTACTATTTGTGTAAAAAGGGAGAAATAAAAATATTTGTATTTGCCAAATACTGAAAGCAAAGTATGGGAAGGACGATTCTGTGCTGTATTTTTTTTCATTTTTGAGCCCCATAGTTATTACCTATACCAAAAAATTTTGATTAAAAAATAAGTCCCTACAATAAGAGGGCTGGTTTTTATTGTTGAAAGTACTGAGTTTGCCAGTAATAATTATCCTCTCCCACCATTAATCTGTATCCATTGGGAGTATATACGGGATGACATACATAATGTGTTATACTGGGTGCAAACAAACCACAGGCTCCTGCTGTGGAATCCTGGGGTTCTCAGGATGCCTAGAACTGCTTGGCTCAAGTGACGCTACAGAGCTCAGTCTAGTCCCAAGGACTAGTAAGTTTCCATGAGTGTCAGCCTGAGGCAAGACTCCCAAAAGAACTTGTCTTCCCTTTGCCTGGATATGTTGCTGAGTGATTTGTTCCCCGTTGTCTTTTGTGGTGCCCAGCGTGACTTTGGAACTTCTGGTATGGACCAGGCATTCCTCTAGGTATACAGGAGATGTGGTGGTGAGTACAACAGATAAAAGGTTCCTGTCCTTATTAGAGCTTGTATGGCAGGGATGGGAGATAACAGACTGTAAAGCCAGCAAATGGATAATCAGATAAGAAGGATGATAGTTAAATCTCATGAAGAAAATTACACAGATCTGTGCAATAGTGGTCAGCGGGTGGGCGGCTGAGGGTGACATTTGAGTTGAGACCTGAAGGGTGAGAAAGAGCCAGCCACTCTCAGACATATAGAAGGCCTTCAGGAAGAGAAAGCAGGGATGGACCCTGTGGCCGAGAAGAGCTTGCAACATGGAGACCAGAATATATTGGTTCTGTAGACACCTTGGGGGCACCATTTGTGAATCTGCCTTTCAGCTCTTGGTTCTTCCAGCAAACCATGCCAGCTGTAGTACCACAGTTATGTCCTGGAGAGAGAGGAGAGGATGCGTGGAGACCTCTCTCTCTGAGATGCTCTGGGGGAACAGGGGACTGGGGTGGAGTTTATGGAAGGTCTACCCAAGGTAGGAAGTGATTTTTAGGCAGAAGAGGAATTTGCCAGGTAGAAAAGGCAGAAAACGGCCTACCTGGCAGAGGCAACGGCACAAGCAAGAGCAGGTGCATGTGTGTAGGGAACCACGGAGAGATGGTCAGAGCAGAGCTGCCCGGGCCTCTAATTTGGGGGATGGGGAAACATGTTAGCAAGGAGCCAGTTAGAACACCCAGAATTGACTGGGGGGCAGGGAGAGGATGAGGACTGAGTGCAAATGTTTGCTAAGTCTGGAGTGTGCTTATCGTGGGCCTGCGTCTCCAGTAGATACACAAATCAGAATATGACACAGACAGCCTTTGCCCTCGGGAAGTTCAGGGTCTAGTGAGGTAGCCAGACTGCAAGCAGAGTCAGAGTACAGTGTTGGAAGTGCTGTCGGTGACATTGACATAAGTGCTACAGATTTCAGAGCAGTTCTGCAGGGACAGGGGAAGCAGTGGAGAACAGTGGCCTCTCCCGGGCAGGCAGGGGTAAGGCCTAGAAAGCAGAAGGAAGGATCTGAGTGAAGGGTGTGTGTGGCCGGTGCAGGGACCTGTGACAAGAACAGAGTGGCTGGAAGGAGAGGTGCTTGGAAGGAAGGAGGCTGCACACACGGGGGCTAGGGCCAGGCTGGAAGGGCCAAAGGGGACTAACTACATCCTGCAGGCTGTGGAGGCTTTTTATAGGAGTGGTGACTCCAGGGATGAGAGGTTCCCTGGGGCTGGTTGGGGTGAGGCTCAATTGGAGCAGGCAGACACCAGAGGCTGGAGGAGAGCATGGGCCTGGGAGTGATGAAGAGGACCCCCAGGTGGCCAGTGCACCTTGAGTTGCATCCTGCGGGGAGTCCTTTGTATCTTTCTTTATGTTTAAAGCTTGGACAGTCTTCTGGCCACAGGTGACAGCATGACTTATCAGCATAGAGTCAGTGGGAAAACGAATGAAGTGGAGATCCCTCTTGAGTCCAGCCTTCTGGTTTCCTCCTGCCGCCTTCATGTCCTCCATCAACATAGGGAGGGGCATCTCTAGAATCTCCTCAGGAAGGTGGTTTGTGTAGACCTCTGAGGTGATTAGGCACCTCCTGGAGGCAGCACCAGGAGCTGCCTAATTTGAGGGAGCAGCGCCTCCCTGCTGGAAGCTTCAGATTTTCTAGCTAAGGTCCTCTGAGGATAGTGAGGCCTGAACAAGGAATAGATTGTGATTCAAGTCAAACCAGATGGGGAATTACCTTCGATAATCCTGTTTTGATGGTAGCCTGACTAAACTACACGTAACTCTACAGAAAATGCAAGTTAACTGCTTATTTCTTGTTAAGGGAGCTTAATACCATCATCTCAGTTTCTTTTTATATAGGCTTCAGAACACAGGCACCTCCGAGTGACATCACAGCTCCAGAAACTTGTAATGAAAAGGTCTAACGGCATCTGATTCACCTCTGTGCCACTGTGTATTGTGTATTATATTGTGTAAGGAAACAATTTTCAGTACAGGGATTTAAAACAACTTCTGAACAGAGCTAAAAATTAATTTAAAGGGAGGCAGGGAGAGGGTCAACTAAATTGGCTCTCCCTCCCTTTTGAGTGTTTAAACCCTAAGAAGAAGAAGAGTAAGCATTGTGGAAACAAAACCTTTATGGTTTTCCACACAACAAAAATGATGTGAAGCTGCGAGTCTGCAGTTCTCGCCCAGGGGCTCTAAAGGACGCCGACCTGTTTTTGCTTTTCTGGGCGACCCTTCGTCGTCTCCCCATTGCTGTGGGTTCCTTTTGTCTTGCATGCTGCCCCCCACTTGGGGCGAGGACGGGCGAGCAGGCATCCCGCGCCCTCCCCGCCACCGCGGTGGACCAAGGTTGTTTACTACTTTCTACTCCAAGTAGCACGCCAATCACGAGGGCCCGCCCTCTCCGCCGTCCAATCGGCTCGTTGGGAAAGTCCACCTTTCCGCGATGCCCGGGCCGTGACTGGCTGGAGCAGCTGTCATTCAAATGGGCATCCCGCAAGGATGCAGCAGGAGTATTAGGGACGCGATCACCAGAGCGGAGGAGGAGTAACCTTACCCATAAACAAGATGTGGGCCCCCCCAATAAAGCCGAGGGGTGGGGGTGCCGAAGCACAACCCAACCTTGGGGCCCCACTGGAGCGGAGAGGGCTGAGCGGAGAGTTGGGGAATCCCTCCCTCCCTCCGCCTCCCGCCCACCACTGCAGTTGTAAACACGTTTCCCTCCATGTCTGTTTTCCCTTCTCTCTAACAGTGGCCATTACAGGCTTCTGTTTACCAAAACCTGGTAGGGCAGAAGTGTCCTCTCGTCTCCGGCCTCCACTGCCCGTGCCTCCCTGCCCTTATTCTGGCTTTTTTCTTCTCCTGTCTCTGGTCCGCAGAGTAAAGGAGGCTGGGTTGTGATCAGGCTTGTTTTCTTTTTATTCATGTCCATGTGGGACAAGTCATGCCTTGTCAACATGCACCATTTTTTTCGGAGACCCTGCTTCCTTTTAAAATTGCATGCACGGGCTAGATTGATTTTAGTTGGGAATGCTGCAGCTGAAACAGAGGCAGCTCTGGAAGGATTGGGTGGTTTTTTGTTGTTGCTGTTTTGGGACGCATGGAATGCTATTTTAATTCTGCGTTTTCTTCCAAGATGGGTCTTGAATCCTTTCTTCACTTGTAGGTTTGAGATATATTACCTCCTTAAAAAAAAAAAGGCAGCATTGTGTTGAACTAAATGTTTTTGTACCTTCTTCTGTGATCAGAATCAGGTTTCCCATTTCCAGCTGCACAATGTGGTTGTATTCAGTGTGATAGGGGCGTAGTGGACATGAATTATTTGTGACAGGGCTGCCTGGAAGATGCGGAGCGGAATTTGCGTGGCCCGGAGCAGCTCCAATGTCTGAGGCTTCTCTGTTATGTTACCCAGGCTCCAAGCAGGAAGCCCAGGCAAAACGCAAAATACAGCATGTGGCATTCGGTTCAAAATGCCCTATTTTAGGAGCTGCTATTCCAGATGACACCTAGTCTTAGTTACCTTTTCTTTTTAAATGAAAGGAAAACTTATCTATGAAGATGGCTTATTTGGGATATTTTGTGAGTATTAGGAGTCAACAAAAAAAATGATGCTTTTGAGGTTCTGGTTTGCTGACTGGAGGTTAGGCCTCTTTGGTGTTCTGAATCACAGTCACAGAGAGAGAAGGCATCCGCCTCTTGGTATAGGAATTACAGGGACATATTGTGGAGCCACAGCCACGGGGAGGGGTGGAGCCTTCCGCCCATCTCAGCCCTGCAGCCTGTGTACTTTTTCAGCAACGGGGCATTTGAGGTGCGTATAGGGAATGAAAAGGGGAAAAGATAGGTTGCAAATATAAATGTAAGGAATGGCACGTGGTGGCCAGGATTTGCAGGAGCAGCTTCCAGACCTACTTAAGCCCCAGGAAAGGTCCTGTTCCAAGTTAGCCACCACATCTGATTTGGATTTCTCTCTCTCTGTCTCTCCATTTTCCTCCTCCAGTTGTCCATTTGTATTCTCTCCCCTGCTAGGAATATTTTTCCAAGATGATCAAATTAACATATGTCATGGTATTATTGTTAGAATAGGTTCAACTTTCACTTCATGATTTGAGGGAAATGGTTCTTGCGCTCAAGAGGTGACAGCAGGTGAAGGAGAGGGCCAGGCTGGGACAGAGTTCTGCCTCAGGGTCATGAAGTTCCTGGCAGCACCGTCACACCACCTCATGAAGTGATAAACTAGGCAATTGACTGAAGGCAGAAAAACACTATAAGGAAATGTGCTATAATGATGTGTGCTCTGGCTTCTGGCCCTTATTAGCTCATCTGGGGCAATTAATTTCACCACGGTGAGCCTCAGTGTCCCCCTGCATGAGATGGGAATAGGGATGTCTATGCAGCATTGGGAGGACTAAAGGAAATACCTTTGGGAGTGTGGCTGGCTCTATGCTGGGCCCACAGAGGTGCCTGAGGCTCCGCCTTACCCTCTGTCTCTGGTAAATCATCTCCCCGATCTTCCTTCTGGGGCTCTTCCAGTGAGCCTCCTACTTATTCAGGGTGGCATGTTGAGCTCATCTTTTGCTGGGTTTCTGCGTCACCTGCTCTTTTCTGGCCAGGTCAGCCTGTTCATTTTTCCATGCCAACAGCCTCTACGTGCCAGTAAGTCACGTCTGAATAACCAAAGCAGGTTTCCCTGCTGGAGAATGCCAGGGCAGGCGGGTCTGGGAGCTAAGTGGCTTTCTCCTGTTCAAATAAGTAGGGGAAGCAGAAGAGACCTGGCTGCTCTGTGCCTTAGTGACTAGAGACAAGTTTTGAATCACCTGGTGAATCTCTTGAAATCATGCCTTCAATTCCCATCCCAGTTCCCCCTTTCTTTCCCACATGACTGAGCTTTGAGCTCTTCCTGATCTGACTTTCACTTGCCTTTGCCTCCGGCCCCCCAACCCCTGGCATGCGCCTGTGAGTCTGCCAGCCACCACACTGCTCAGTGCTCCTGTGACTACAGGACACATGGAGCTCCTGTCTCTGTTCCATACCGGGCCTCCCTAGTTCTGGATGGCTCTCCCTGTAGGCCAAACTGCTCCGTCTTCTAGAACCAACTTCAGACTGCCCCTCCATGAGCCCACCCCTGGTGCACTAGCTCCTCACCCTCTTTTCTTGTGAGTCTTGTTCTCTCCACTTGCGGGACACTGATGCTGACTTGTGATGTGTGTTCCCTGATCTCATGTTCATCTTTTATTTTCTGTGTGTCTCCTAGTCCAGGTGAAAGGTAGTCTCATATAATGGTACCTGGGCCGTGGAACCAGACACACTAGCACCTCAGACACGTGACTGTCCCTCTGAGCCTGTCTTTTCTCATCTGTAGAAAGGGGAGATAATACCTGTCCCTTGGAGCCATGAGGATTAACTGTGCTTGGCACCGTTTTGCACCTCGTAGGCACTAAGTGTGAGTTATTGTAAGCATTGTTTCTTATCAGCCATAGATGGAGATGTTACCTCCTTTATAGGACCGCCGAAAGAATAATTGAGAATTATGCAGTCACTTACTTGGGAATCGATTAATGTTCATTTACTTCTCCTCCATAAGGACAGGTACCCGTCATTATGTCTTTATGTGTTCCACTTGGCAAGCCCTTGATACATTTATTAAACAAAAAATTAGCTCTTCATATGTATAAATTTACAACCTATTGTTTTGTCAATAGTGATTTTTTATGAAAATGAATACTTATAGGTCAGACTTCTAGAACCCCTAATCTGAGGGAATTGAGCCAAACAGGAAAGTCTGAGTCCCTTGAAGACAGTGTTGTCTCACCAACACCTGGGGCCCAAGGCCCCAATGGGGGCTTACGAAATGGTTGTCAAGTGTGTTTTAAAATAATGGAGTTATTGTGTGGAAGTTCTGAGTAGTGCAAAAAATGATAACCCTTGAAGTGCTGGCAGCTCCTCCCAGTGCCATGCAGTGGTCAGTCTGCAGAAGCAGGCTGGCTCCTGAGGCTGGATGGCCATGGCAGCCAAAGCATGAAGCTGCTGTATAGTGGGCAGGGTCACTGTTGGAGAGAGGTGGGTGTGCTGAGCTCTGCCCGCTCCTGTGACCCTAGTAGACACTGTCTGCAATGCTGGGTAGCCCTGAGTGATCAGGACTATTGAGTTTTGTTCAGCAAACATTTGTGGGATGCCTGCAGGGCAGGTGCTCTGCTAAACTCTGGGGGTACAAAGTTGAGAGCCCTGCCCTTCCTTGAAGGAATGCCCAGCACCATTGGAGCTCTCCTGACTCAAGCAGGAATTGTACAACTTAGGCACTATGACGATCATGGTCCATAATCATCTCCAGGGGAGCTTTTCCAACTAGCTTTCTGACCTTGGGCAAGTCCCTTAATTTCCCTAAACCTTGCTTTCCTCCTCCACGTAGCAAAGAAGATATGAGAGTGAGGAGCAGATGAGATAGTTAATGTAAAATGCTTAGTGCTATGCCTTTTGCTGTGCCTTTTGGAAGGAGCCATTGCTGAGTATGGAAGAACTGAACTGTAGCGTGCATACTTGCTGAGTTATTTTAAGTTTGCATCTGAAAATAAAGGGTGGATTGCTATCCAAATATAAAAGAATTGGATCCAGGCTCTAAAAGGATGTTTGCTGTTCTTTAGCAAAATACCATTCTTCTTAAATTTCATTCAATCATTCCACAAAAATCTGAGCATCTGTTTTGTCCCAGGCACTGTGCTTGTAATGGGTGTACAATAGCAAACAGAACACTTGCTTTCTGCTCATATCAACCTGACAGTTGGACAAGGAATGTAGACATTAAATAAATAGAAGTGTGATGAAGGCCGTATAGGGAGAAAGCCTGCTATGTGTTTTAATATTTAACACCTGCTATGTGTTTTAATATTTAAATGTATCTTGGGAAGGTCTTTCCATCTGAAAAGAATGATTTGCCCTTTTGCTTGCAAATAACTCCATTCTCTGTAGGCAACAGGAATCCTATTCAAGCTCTGGATGAGAGGTTCTGTTAATAGGGAAGAGAGGAGTTTTACAGCTGAAGATAAACTAGAGATGATGCTAAGGAGAGACTATATATTGGGTTTTCCTTGGCTTGTGCATTGAAGTTGCTTAGGGAAAGCACTTGTGTGCAAGTGGAATGGTGTAGCTTTAAAGAAGCTACTCCAAAGTGACCCCAAAATTCAGATAAACCATTTTGTGTACATCTTTAAAAATAAATGTTAATACCCAAAGCTCACAGCTCTGTTCCTTGATCTGATGGAAATGTTCTATATCTGCCCTATCCATAGCCACTTGGCACCTGTGGAGGTGGAGCACCTGAAATGTGGCTACTGGGACTGAGAGATGAATTTCAGATTTTACTTAATTTTTAATTAATTTAAATTTGAATAGCCACATGTGGCTTGTGGCCACTAGACATTACAGATCTAGACACAAGATTAACTGACAAAATTCTTTCCTCCTAAAGTATATGTTTATTTTGATAAGGGTAACTAAGACTTGTACATTTCATTTTTCCTGTCATATTTAGGGTTAATAAAGGGAGTGTGCAAATTTTTAAAAATGCAACACAATTAATGAGACCAGCTGTCTAATTGCACACATTTTCTGGGGCTGTCGATGTTGATTACTGGCAAGTACTAAACACTGCTAATGACTCCAAAGCAAGTCATCTTCTATAACTGAATACCAGTGGGTTTCTTGGTTGAGAGAAAATAACCAAGAAGGTCTTCATGGTTCTATCAAGTGGCTGTTGATTTATGGACATTCAAAAGCCTTTTTGGCTGTGAAAATAAGCTGGATTTTAGAAATTTTGAAACAAAATTGAAACTCTCATTTGAGTTTAAATTTTTAGTGGAGTTGATTTTTATTTCTTCTTTTGGTTCATGTGTGGTTTTTCCCTCTGCTTTGTTGTTTTATCAGGTTGGGAGAGTAAAGCCTGGCTGGGTCAGTTTCAATTTTATTTAAATTCACTTTGTCTTCATTCCTTCTAATCTAGCACAGTCCTGTGATGTATTGAGATCAGAGTGCTCTGGGGAAACGTTGAAATATAAAAACATTTTCATGAAAACATTTCCACTTATATTTAATTTTTCTTCTCAATAGAAAAATATTTCCAACTTAATCCTCCCTCTCCCCTCTTGAAATGAATTGCATGCTTTAGAAATAACATCAATCCACCCAAGTACACAAGGACAATCTCAGCCACTTAATGGAGATATAAAGGCTCAGAGAATGGTGGTGTTCAGAGGCACAGACTACCTTTCAGGATGCTAATAAACATGGGTGAGGCCCTCCATTCTCCACCCAGCAGTTCAGCACACCAGCGCAGCACTTCGCTCCGGGCCTGCCATGGAGAAGTCTCTCACTCCATCATAAACCATCATCATCGTCAAGTTTTATTTTGAACAACTTTTAAGTGTCTGCCAAGGCTGGTGGATGTTGAAATTTCCTTTTTCCAAACCCCATCTGACATCTGGGACCAGCTATGTTAGAAGGTGTTTGGACATGCCGTGGAGTGGCTCACCCCTGTCTTGAGGAATGGAAGGCAAGCAAGCCCCTCTCAAGGGCAGACTGCTGCTTTCGCTCTACCCTTTTATTTTGTTGTTGTTGTTCCTTAGTAACTTCGGCTTACTAGGAAGCCCAGCCTCGGGGGAAGGTGAGCCTCTCTTGCAAGGAAAAAGTAAAAACTCATAAAGAAAAAAATTGTCCAACATAGAAACACATCCCGTTTGAGCTCGACTGTGCTAACGTTCAACCCCGTGAATATTGGGGTCTTTGTAAAACTTCAGCACATTCACCTGTATTAAAATAAGCAACATACTAAGCTTACTATGCACTGTCAGACACATTTCATTTAGTTTTTGCAACAGCCAGTGAGGTGGATTCTACCAACATTGTTTTACTGATGAGCAAATGGAGAACTGGAAAAAATAAATTGTTCATAGTCACATACCTGGTAGGTGGGAGAGACAGGATTTGAACCAAGATATACCCAATTTTTAAAGGTATGCTGTCTTTGCTCTACTGCATCTACAACCTTTCCACTCAGACATTAGAGAAAATTTTCTGTTGCGTGTTTTGCCCCAAGAGCCCATTAAAATGAAAATTTCCAGTTTGTGAGCTTTGCCCTCAAGCGGGGAAGGAAACTCTTGGGTTTCTAAAACAATAAGAAAATGAAAAGTAATTTTTTTTGCATCTAGATTTTCTGATTAAGTTATGATTTTTGTGATCTTGTGAATTTTTTAAACAATATCAAGATATCTAGGATTTTTCTTTAAAAAAGAATAACTACTTGAAACATACATGTCACATTCTTAAATGCATTGATTATATGTAGAATGATTCAGTTATGGGATCTTGGAGCCTAAATATAAGAATGCATATGTGTCAGAATTTATTTCCTCAACAAGGAGAAAGAGCTGGCAAATTCAGGAATTGTGGTTCTGTTAGCCTTTTGTATTGTCATATTTTTGTGCATGCAAAGCCACATGCCTTGGTTATGAGTACTGGTTCTTGAAGTATTGAGTACTCCTTAATGCCTAACTGTATGATCAAAGACTTAGGCCAGTTTCAGTTGCTCATATCCAAAATAAGTCAAAACTTCTTTCAGATTCAGTACATAGCACTGAGTACAAAAGTCCAAACACTTGTACAAGCTGTCCTGGTAGCAGTTTGGGTCCTGAGTATCTTAAATCCTTCCTAGATTGTGAACTCCATGAGAGCAGCAGCCTTGCCTCTCACAGCAGTCTCTCCAATGTGCTCAATAAATATTTGTTAAAAGAATAAACTAAGAAAGAAGTACAGCAAAGCGTTAGGGAGGGCTGAGGCTACTGCACCAGTTTCTATACACTATCACGCTGGAAATCTTTCCAGCATTATGTACTTCTTTGCTTCTTACTCTAGTGAATATAATTTAATAATTTCTGGCCGACTCGGGGACATCAGTGAGCATAAATTGTTGTATTATGCATAATACAGTGATAGCCTCAAGGCCTGGTGGGAGGCGGTTTGCCCTATACTGAAGATTTCTCGTGCTTATTGTGTTCTTATGGTCTGCTTGTATCATTTTTATGTCTCCATTTCTGTTTAATAGACTTATTGCCTTAAGAAGAGAAAGCTGTGTCTATTAGCCCCTCTTGTAGGTGATTATTTGCTGCTTCCTCTTTGCTGTGGGTACTTTGAAAACAGATTTCCAAGCTTGTTAGTGTTGTGTATAAGAATAAATAGGCAGTAAGTGAAATTTAGCTTCTTTCTGGTCCCTGGTCCAAAACTTTATTTTGATTTGGGAGGCAACATGGTGTAGCAGAGCCTGGATCCTCGAGTGAGGCCAACCGGAGTCCACACCCTACCTTCACCCCCTGACCCCACGGCACCCTCCCCGCACCCCCAACAGTGGACAGGTCAGACCAGTCTTCAAGCCTTAGTGTCCTGTCCAGAGAAGGGAGCTTGTACAGATTTAATCAGCACAGTACCCGGTGCAAAGCAGAGGCTTAATCAGTGGTACCTCACTGCTTGCCTTTCAGTAATACTGCATAATGTGGCACATGTATTTAAGAGAATTGTGCATTCCTTGACAATAGAAGAATTCTCATCTTCTGTTCCACACCCCATAATGCTGGGAATGCCAAAGTAAAAATGGTAGCTTTTGCACATTCATTTTTGGCCTCAATTTTCCATTATTCCCCAATGAGGATCATTTCATTTGAGACCAGTATCTGGGAGAAAAAGTAGATCTAAGCTTTTCAGACGAGATTTTAGTGCAACCCTGACAAACTCTTTTTATTGCCTTCGCTACCACATAGTGGTGGATCAGGAAACTGTAGGGCTTGCAATGCTGGGAAATTGCTGCTAATGCAGTGGAGATTTTTGCTGTTGAAAGAATTTGGTCCCTTGCATGTATACCACGAAGAGAGCAGAAGCCTATGTGATCTATAGAAGATGACAGAACAGAGTATATTTCCAAATCAGAAAAATACGGTTCTCAATACGTTTAAAGCAAAAAGACAAAGAGTTGTTATAAGGATCCAGGACAGTTGCACACAGTTGTCTATTGTCCATTTTGTTGTTTCTCTTTGCATCCCTAGACCATCTTACTTCCTGCCTCCACCTCATTGGAGGATAAATTGAAGATAAATTAAATGTCAGGCAATACATCAGAATGGAAAAGGCTGTCAATATGCATGCCTGGGTCTCTACTAACCTCATCAGCCTCCAGCAATAATATTTCTCTGGGAATCATCTGTAAAAAGGAGAGATTTGCCTCATCTCCAAATTAGGGGTTTACCTTATTTATGAAACTCTTGTCAGTTACTTCATCTTGGGGGGGTGAGGTAATTAGTAACTCTTGTTCAAGTGGGAGGGACGCAAAGTTAAATCTATCATTCAAAGTGAGATTTTTTAGTTTACCAATGATTGATTGTCATGTGTCCCGATAGCTTAAGAGTCTATCTTTCAATTTAGTGATGATCACGCTATAAGTTGCTTTCTTTTCCTTATATGAACTTTTTAATAACTTTGATTTTTTAGCTTTTAAATTTGAAATAATTTCAAACTTGGAAAAAAAGTCACAAACGGTTTCCCAACACCCCTCCATCCGGCTTCCTCACGGTAACGTCCTACGTAACATAATACAGTTACCAAACCACAGTGTTAACACTGATGCAGTAGTATGAATCTCCAGACTGGATTCAGATTTCACCAGTTTTCCACTGATGTCCTTTTTCTGGTCCTATATCCAATAGAGGATCCCACCTCACCTTGGTTGTCCTATTTCTTCAGTTTCCTTGAATCGGAGATGTTTTCTTCAGTCTTCCTTAGTCCCTCACCACCTTCGCACTTTTGAAGAGCGTGGACTGGTTATTTTGTAGAAATGTCCTTCAGTTTGAGTTTCTGTTTCCTCATGATTATGTTTAGGTTATACATTTTTAGCAAGAAGATCACAGAAGTGCCACTGTGCCCTTCTCAGTGCATCCTGTCAGGAGACACATGATGCCCGTGTTTCATTTCTGATGATGATAACTTTGATCACTTGGTTAAGGTGGTCTCTGTAGGCTCCTCCATTATCGTGACTATTTTTCCCTTTGTAATTGGGAAGCATCTTTTGGGGGGAGATACTTGAGACTATCCTCTTCATGCTGTTCCTCATTATCCTTTCACTACTAATTTTAACATCTATTACTGTGGTGTTTGCCAAATGGTGATTTTTCTATTTCTGTTTTGTACACTTAGCAATTGAAATTCTACTCTGAGGACTTTATGTATTTTTAAAATAAGGGACATAAAACTTTTAAATAGCAGTGGCAGCTCCGCTCTTTCTGGGAGGACAATTATGAATGACATGAAGCAGAAAAATATGCAGAAGCCTAAGAAATCTCAAATATGAATGTTATTTGAAATGTCCTTGCCATTTTTCCCCTTCAGAGGAGCTGAAGGAGAAGGGAGGAGATCTCAATTGCCAAAAAAAAGTCCCATTAGTTTTGGTCCCGGCCGCAAGTGTCTCTTGCTTGAGAGAACACAAGTGGAGGACAAGCCTGAATGTTTTGGATGGGTTAGGAAGGCTTATGCCACCATAAGAAATTTAATTAATCGTATGAAATTTTATCTGTGCGCTTTTTAAACTGTAACTGAAAGAAGCGCTCAAGATACAGTTTCCTTCTTTTCGAATACATGCTCTTATTGACATGGCAAACAATTTGGAGGATCCCCCCCATTTAATTAAATTTCAGCAGCCCCAAGTCAAATTCGTGTGAAGAAATCATTATTTTGAATTCTCAACTACTGAAAGATTAAGATTACTCTTTACTCTTAAGAAGGAGGTTTTTAAAATTGGGCTGTTTTATTCTTTGATTTTAATCCTACCTATGTGATCTTTTATATTCTTCTTAATTATACCTTAAAAGAATTAAAAAGTATTTATGTTCCTTAAAAGAATTAAAAAGTATTTATATTCCTCAACTATAATATTTTGTTGAAGCTCATGCGTCTATTTGATAGAACTGTGAATGGCTACATTTCTTAATATCCTGCAATCCATCCCAGTTTGTAATTTTGTTATCACACTCAGACAAGATCACAGTAGGTACACTAAGCTTCCTGTGGCCCTCATTCTTCCTCGCTGATATTACTAACTCCTTACAAATTAAATTTTAGGAGTTTGAAATGTAACTGTTACACTGGGAGAAGAAAAAAGAACCACCCCCCCCCCCAACTGTAGATGCTCAGTCGGATACGCTGTCTACTCACATTTGCCGGACCAAGTAGGAATTTTGACAGTAGAACTGATGATTCTGAATTAGTCTGGGTGCTGATTACATATGACTTTTAAAGACGTGGCTGCACAGAATTCGCGAGACCATGTACTAAGGTTCTTTTGTGTTTGCAATTTCTTGGTGAATGTTTTAAAGTTGGCCACAAAGCAGAGCGAGATAAGTAACCTTTATTTGAGTGTTACTTCTAGACCCCAAGTGCGGTGATGGAATAAGTCTCAACGTATTCGTTAAAATGATTGCACGTGCATGTGCGGACTGGGTTCTGAAGCGCGCGGACCGCCCGCGCGCCAGCTCCTGCCCGGCTGGCTGGAGGCGGGACTCGGCGAGCGCGTGCCCGCTCTGGTGGGCGGGCCAGGCCACGTGACTGCGCCCGGGCCGCGCCTGCCGCCACTTCACGTGGTCTCTGGACGCCACGTGCAAGAGTGGATGGAAAAGGGAGTGGCCGAGTGTGTTGTTCCGGGGGCTTTGGGGGACGTCAGCTCTCTATTTTTGTCTTCTAACTCTTTAATCCCCATTGCTGAAAAACTCATCAAGAATTTCTCGTTTATCTCCGATCCCGTCATCTAAACCTCTGGTGGTTCAAGTGTCTCTACCAAAACGTGGTTTTAGTGTGTAAGGGAGGGGGGAGGCAGGGGGTAGATACCCAGTGCCAGAGCCGCCTTGCCTCCCTCCGAAGGGGACGGGAATGGCTTGGGATTCCCGAGTGTCGATAATCCATTTTACGGTGGAAAAGTAAATCATTCTGAACTAGTTCAGAACCAAATCCCAGTTTCTTCTTCAGGATAATTAAGTTTTGGTAGAAAACCAGCTGTCCTCAAGTTTTAAGAAGAGGGTGCTCCAATCTCCAACTCTGGCGGCGTTGTTGCCGCTGTCTAACAGGAGGAGGCTCACGGGCTAAATAACTTGCCTTGGTCATCCGTGTTCGTTGCTAATGTGCTTACGAGCAGTGCACAATTTAAAATGAAAGTAAAAGACATAAATGTGTTTGCGAAAGAGAAAAATTAATATGGAGGAAGGGCGTGCTTTCTCAAACTGAACTCAGTCTTCCAGTCCCGTGCTGACACGCAGTTATCCACGGGCTCCGCTCAGATCCCGAATCGCATCAGAACAGCCTGGGATGCTCACGCCATCCACCGGAAGACGCCCGAGTCTCCGTCCCCGCCGCCACCGAACAAGACACACGTACCCTCTTAATTTCCTGGCACCCACTCAATGCAGATCCTGATTTAAATCTTCTTCGGCACACCCATTTCTTCTCCTTTCGCATGGGGAGTTAAGATTCTCTTCAGTTTACTTTCTATTCACGGTCATTAAAATGCAGTAAAGCAAAGGAGTTTATTAATGGAGATCCCAGTGTTTAGAGACAATTTATTGAAAAGAAGAAAGGCTCGAAAGATTAAACCTCATCTTAAAAATCAGAAGCAGACTCTTGTTATTAATAACTTTGAAAATGGAAATCCAACTTCCGATAAATTATTTCAGAACAGTAGTTCTGTGGACCAGACATTTGGTAGGTAACTCTTGTGTCTGGTCATCAATTATAGTGATTTCCTTGCATGGGCTCCAAAAAATCAGAATATTCATGAGCTTTCTGGTCTGACTCAGACCTTCAGGAGCCATGAAATTTTCCTGTTGGGATGAGAGGAAGTGTTGTCGGTGGTTTGGCAGCTGAGTGAAACCAGAAATAGATAAGCAGGAGAGAGGGGTGATGTCCACTTGTTTGGTCTCATCATCCTGCTTTTAATTTGTGAAAGTTAAAGTTTTAAAATCATATTACATGTGTAATCCTTTTTAGAATTCACTGGGTATATTGAGGAAGTGGTTTTGTTTTTGTGAGTTTGTTTAAACAGATGACTGAGGTTTTTGTTTTTTGCTCTGTCTGGCCAAGCAGCATTGCTACACTTTTTTAAATTCATGAAATACTGACCAGTGAGGCTGTTCTTTAGCACTCCTCTCCTTTTGTGATGGAAAGACAAGGAGGCAGACACCAATGGCGCCTCTCACAATGGAGGTTTGTTTGTTTATTTTTTAATTTAATGGAGGGATTGTAGATGGCTTAAAATTTCCTTGTGCCAGGATGGGGGGTGGGGGTGGGGACAGAATAATTAGCCCATTCTAAACAACTTTAGCGATAGATGATCCATAGGCATTAACTTTGGACAGCAACAGAAGCCTCTTTCTGGACTCATCCTCTGATGTTTTAAACAAATTTGATTTGTTTAATTAAAATCTTTCTTAAAGGCAAAAATGCACTGAGGTCATTTTTAAGAATTTTAAGTTATATATTAATAAAGATGGCAATTTATAATTTTCTGTTAAAATATATGAGAAGCCCCACCCCCACACCCCACTCCCTGAAACCCCAAGGCTCGCTTGCCTACTTAGAGTCCCTACTGAGGTGCTTCTGCCTTGCACACACCCTTCTATTCCATGGTCCTCTCAGCCAGAAGGATTCTTGTCCTGATGTGTATCTTTTATGACATGAATCTTTACCTTGAATTATTATCTGTGTGTACATCTCATTTCACGAGCCCAGCTTCAGAAGGCCTTGTGCATTTCTGTTAGCCCTCACAGTACCTGATGTGTCTTCCAGACAGTTCCCTTTGGGTGTTAGATGAACAATATTTAATCCATAAGAACTTACGAAAAGAAGAGTTCTTTGACTTTGTATTTTTTTTAAAAAGCCCTTGTTATTAAACACAGTGTTTGGGGTGGTTGTAATTCTGTGCTCTACCAGTTTGTGTGAATTACGACATTTAAAGTAGAAATAATTGAGAAATATTTTGAAGTTAGGTTAAGCACAGCAGTAAAGTTCCCACTTTTTAAAATAGCCAAATTCATCACTTTTTGGTCCTCTGGGATGCCCCAAAATGGCCCTGACAACTCTTTAAGGCACAGACGTGAGCCTCATGCAGTCTTAGGGCTGAGCTGCTGGCCTTCGGTACTTGTCTTCTGCTTATCAGCTCGTTCTCCCTGGCGACTCACAGCCTCTTTGGTCCTCAGTCTCCTCATCAGTGAAATAATGCTGATTCCTTTCTAGGAGTTATGAGAGTGGGTTATGAGAATTACACTAGAAAACTCTGTGGCGTGTGCAGGTGCACTATAGCATGCTAGTTGAAAGCATGGACCCTTGGAGTCAGATCACTTAAGTTGAAATCCTACCTCTGCCTCCTCCAAGCTATGTTACGCTGGGCAAGCTGCTCTCTCTGCGCCTCAGACTCCAGTTCGGAAGATGGGAAAATAGCAGGCTGTCCCTCTCCGAGTTGTTGAGATTAAATTAGGCAGTGCATGCCAAGTTCTTAGCACATGTAGCAATGAGTGCCCCATAAATGGTAGGTGTCTTACTAGTAATAACAACGAACATTCATTTTTTTCCCTGCCCATCTGGTACCTTCAGCTTTTATTCACATTGAACCCTTGAGAGAGAGAGAATTGTTTTCATTGAAAAGTTTTAGTCTGGGGGCCGGCCCGGTGGCGCAAGCGGTTAAGTGCGCGCGCTCCGCTGCGGCGGCCCGGGGTTCGCTGGTTCGGATCCCGGGCGTGCACCGACGCACTGCTTGGTAAGCCATGCTGTGGCGGCGTCCCATATAAAGTGGAGGAAGATGGGCACAGATGTTAGCCCAGGGCCAGTCTTCCTCAGCAAAAAAAGAGGAGAATTGGCGGATGTTAGCTCAGGGCTGATCTCCTCACAAAAAAAAAAAAAAAAAAAAAAAAAAAGTTTTAGTCTGCCTAAAATCAAGTGTGACCTTAAAGAAGGCTGGGACTTGGTGTTAGGTCAGATGATTTTGTTGGTTGTTCCTGGGGAAAACCAGCCAAGAAATGAAGCCAGAGGACTATGGTTCATTTTATTCCTCATCACCTGAAAATGGCTTCTGTGATTTTTGCCATTTTTCCCCCTTTTTAGGAGGGGGCAAGGAGAGTAGTTTTTCATATTACATTCGTCATCAGTTATTTATTTATAACAATTCACTATCAAAACATAGAAAAGTACTTATCCTGCGGGAAACTCCCTTCTATTACTTACTTATTTGCTTTCAATTTATACTTTGTCTAACGCCAAAGAAAATTTGAGGCAGATTTCAATTAAAAAAAAAATTGGACGACATGGAACCTGAGTGGTCGAGTCAGCAAGAAGACCACAACACACCACAAGGATGATTAGTCTTCCTGGAATCTGGTTTCTTGGCACCCAAGGCAAAAGAGGAAATCAAGTAAAATCTGTCTGTATATACACATATCCCAGCACACACATTTTATATAATATTCAAGGGCTTTGCTGTTGGAAACTTTGCATAAGTAGCAGTCCATGGTAAATAGCACCTGACTCTACCTGTGGGTCAAACCCTCTGGAAGGAGCTGCGAGGCAAATAAAAATAAGGAGTGAAGTCCGTGTCCTCAAGGAGCTTACAGTTGAGAAGAAAATGTGTATGTCATGAATCATTGCACTAATATACACTGAGCACCTACTGTGATCTAGGTTCTGGGCATGGTCCTGGGAACACAGTGATGGAAAAATATAGTGCCCCAGTGGACACTAGTGGAAGGAAGAGAAAGAGGCATTAAACAAAACTGTGTTTTTTTTTTCAGTTGTGGTAAAGTACGTATAACAAAAAATTTACCATCGTAACCATTTTTAAGTGTACAATTCAGTGGCATTAAGTATATTTGCATTGTTGTGCACCCATCACCACCACCCATCTCCAGAACGCTTTTCCTCTTGCACAGCTGAAACTCTGTACCCGTTAAACACTAACTCTCCATTCCCCCTACCCTCCAGCCCCTGGCAAAAAAAAAAAAAAAAAGTCTTTGGTTGTAAATGTGGTCAGTGCTTTGAAGGAGGTGAAGAGGATGCTGTGACATAAAATGATGGGGTAACAGGAATGGCACCTACCAGAGATGCTGGTCACGAGAGGCTTTCTGGGGGTAAAGACAGCCAGGCCCAGCACTGCAGGCTGGGGAGGTA
This sequence comes from Diceros bicornis minor, assembly GCF_020826845.1. NCBI lineage: Eukaryota > Metazoa > Chordata > Mammalia > Perissodactyla > Rhinocerotidae > Diceros > Diceros bicornis. The sequence goes on from NC_080744.1 coordinate 82,634,123, forward strand.
GGTCAAGAGCGGGAAGAAGCATAAGCCAGGCAGAAGGAACAACGTGTATGAAGGCCCAGAGTTAGGATAGGGTCTGCCTCCCTCAAGAAAGAGAAAGGAGCCAGTGTGGTTGGAGCAGGGGCCAGGAGGGCGAAAGGTTTTAGTTTACTATGTGTATGTATGTTTGTGTATCCCTGTCATGATTCAGTAAAATCATTTCCACCGTGTGCTAAACTAATAAAATGATCTCTCTACAGCTTTTCAATAACCTAGAGTACAAACTCAAAGCTATGTCCCAGAACTCTGGGCAGTGGCTGCACTAGAAAATCACAAAAATCCTTCCTGAATGGATGCACGAGTGCATCTTCCTTGATACAGGTCCAGAGAGGGGAAGGTCTGAGAGGACCAGGTGGTCATCATACTCCTGGCATCCCCCTTTCCATCGCAGTGGCCTGGGGTGATGGGGTGAGGATAAAGGAATGTCCCCATGGCACTGGCACCCAGGATTATTTTTGTGAAGCGAGAGCATTGGGTTCTAGATAGGGAGGTGCAGGTGGCATGAGAACTGGACAGTTTGACAGGTGCTCTGGCCAGCTGGCCGTCCTTCCCATCTCCACGTGGAGGAGCCTGCCCAGGGTTCCTGTGCACAAGCCAACGTTTTTTTCAAACAGCCTGCACATATTCTTGGTTGCAACTGAGAGGTCTAGCCTGTAGATCCTAAAAGAGATTCCTTTGACCTTGAAAATCATAATGGCAGATATTTGTACTCAGCTCTCAAGCAAGCCTCAGAGTGGTTCCTGTAGAACCTCTAAATTTGAGTAGCCTCTGAACCTGACAGCCAAATCTAGTTGTAGAGCCCTTTTGAATAGTATTATTTAGCAGTCCCCATTTATTTGAACATTGATGACGATTGGTGATGCCCATCCCAAATTTTGGCATCACCATGTTATTTCCCTCCCTCCCCCCAACCTCCGTCTCAGCCCAGTAATTAACAAGGGAGGTGTTCCTTCACCTCTTTCTTTATTGTTTGTAGGGATTTTTTTCATTACCATAGAGGAAGGAGCTTGTATATCTCTTTGCTGCAGTCCGAGTCTTCATCTAACCCATATATGAGTCGAATAAAGTTATTTAGGAGCAAAGTGTATTGGGAGTTATTTTCTTCTTTGAAGAGCCAAGTGAAGCCTTTTGAAACAGAAAATTCTTTTTCTTGTTTAAAAAGAGCTTACTGATGGAAGTTGAAAGTTTAACTTCCATGCTTTAATCTACCCATAGTCTCAACAAACCACCACCACCCTGCCCCCCGCACGTAGTCTGTCTGCATCTTGAGAACCTTTCAAAATAGTAACTGAAACTACAGTGAACCTTCAAATGATGTTGTCTTGGGTAAGTCACTGTGCAACTTGCACTAAATGAAGATTATTTCACAGCAAATGGATGTAAGAACACTGAAAAACTGAACTTGGAATGCCAAGCTAATCTGAAATTTGAGCAGAGATGAAATTTAAAATATTTTAGTCTCCTATGCTTTGGTTTTCTTTTCTTTTTTCTTTTTCCCCTTTCTTAGCCACATAACTCTCCCTCTGAAATGAAATCATGTGTGGATCCCCAGTATATGAAACTGATCAGAGACACAGCTCTTGGTCTCTCCCTTTACCCCTCCCAGCACATTGTGGTCCATAAGACACCTCCAGGGGATTAGACAGAGACCAGTGGGTCACAGTGTGAGACGAGTTATCTCTCCTACCCTATGCACACATCAGCTGAGCAGGCAGATAGTTGGCAAACCTAGGACCTTAAAATCTAGTCTAGGGATCAAATAATAATAGCTGATATTTACAGAGGAACTTCGACATGCCAGGAGAAATACTCAACACAGTTACATCGTTTACCACATTTGATCTTGCAACAATGGCACAAGGCGGTATTATCTTATATGTATACTGAGGAAACTGAGTCCCTTTGTCATACAGCAGCCAATAAATGGCAAAGCTAGGATATAAACTCACTCCTGTTTAATCCCAGAGTCCGTGTGCTTCTCCAGTCTGAACATTGCCTCCTCTCTCTTGCTCTGTCTCCAAAACAGAGGATGAACTTAAGCATCTCAAAATTTTAAATACTGACTCTCCCTAAAACCAATTTTAAAAAAAGTAGACAGACAGACAGACATGACTTGGGCCCTTAAAAATGTGGTCAAGCTGGCACGTAAATGGGCGTAGGCTGTTTCTAAATTGTTGCTTTAAATTTTGCCAGCATAGCTTCTGGGCTGGTAGTTTTGTTTGCTTTTTAATATATTTTTGACGCTATTTATGTGCATAGGAATGCTGCCGCTTGCCATCATGTCCCTCCTCCCTGAGGGCAAGCCAAGGGTGTTGAGGGGCCACATCAGGGGATGTGCACCCAGAGGGCAAAACTGCCCAGCAGGTGGGTGTGGGGTAAATGTGACAATGTTCAGGGGCTGGTAGATTATTTACATAGAATATCTCACAAACACATATTGACGTGTGTTAATCTGTAAACTGTGCTAGATCGATGTTTCCCACTTTTTCCTATTCTTTCTGTTTCTTCATTTTCATTGATACTTCTTTCAAAAATATCTCCATTAAGTTTAGAACCAATTTAAAGATTTATCTTTAGATAAATAAATCCATATTCTTGATGTCCCTCCTTGTCCAGTGTAAAGATATAGAAGGGAAACCCCAGATATAGGGAGTAGGGTCACTGGCTGCTTTCTGCTGGCTGCTTTAGATGTGTCCTATTTTGCAGATTGTTTGTATTTGTCAAAAAAGCAAAAGATGCCCCTTGCAAAGGGGCAAAGACATGTGTCCACTACACCTCTGCTCCCATATGCACCATGAGACTTGAAAGTGAGCCAGGACTTGAAAATATTGGATTGGGATAATGTTATTTTTTTTAAACACCTGGCTAATTTAATACAAAGTGTTTACACTTCATTTTTCTGGCAGTGGGTTTTCTATGTAAGTGGTAGAAGATTTCCTGTAAGTTTTGCAAGTTCCAGGGGAGGAGAGTTGCAATACATACCCTCTGTGGTCACAGGGACATGAAGGGCGATTTCTTAATCCGCTATTGTTACCGCGTGTGTAGGTGGATACTGACTATTGCAGAGGGTGTCCTTTCAACCCCTGGACTGTTGCAAGTTCACAGGTATGTTAATGAAAATGAATAAGAATGGCCTTTTTAGGAATTCTAAATATTGAGTCTTGAAGAAATAATCTTTTCCCTAAATGTGGTGCACCAGTCAGAATTGCTGTCTACAATACCTCGTGGGTCAAACGGATATTTCGAGCGTGATTGAGCTTGTTAAGAGCCCTGAGGCGCTTCCTCTGCCGGGGGGGGTTTAGAAATTTCAGAGGGTGGGGTTAGGGGAGGGAGGAATTAGGGGCGTGAAATGTAGAGAGGGCAGGAGGATGGAAGCAATAGGTTCAAAATGTATCTTCTGTGCTCCTCCAGAGCTGTGGCGTGGGCTGGGAATATGAATTTTGGAAGATAAGGTCTTCCCATCTGTGGAGTAGGAGAAAGTGGACTGGGAGCAAGTTTAGGTGCTGTTTTTTGGATGGGGGTGGGGGACTGCAATTGGAGGGAAATGCATTGTAATAGGCTTTACTTAGATTGGGAGAATTATGTTTGTGGAATGGGGGACAAGTGCAATTGGGAGCAAAATACCATGAACAGGCAGTTTCAGAATTGGAAAATGGGAGCAAAGATCCATTTCAAAATTTCCAACAATATCGAAGGGGATTTGTGCATGGTTAATGAAAAGAGTCGTGTGCTTTAACGATGGAGAGGTGCTTTTCCTTGCAGGGGAGCAGGGCAGTGGGAACATCACATCATAGTGTGATAGGAGCCCTGAACTCAGAGTTCTGGAGCCCCGGGCGCTCGGTCCAGCTCTCCTGTGAGCGGTGTGACTTTCGTAGCTTCAGCTCTCGGGGCTTCACTTTCTTCATCTGCCAAATGAAGACAAAGACATCCAACTGGATGCTGAATTTTTGAGTTGCTTTCAGCTGCAGAAAACTATGACTCCTTCCTTTGGGCATGCATCTCATTTCAAAGATGCTCCCGGCTTAGTGGTGAAGCAAAACACAGTAATGCATCCCAGAGAGCCGGTGGATGAGGACCTTAGGTGAGAGGTCCTCCTGGGTGAATGGGAAACCGGGAAGCCTTTTCCTTCTTCAGAGCACTCCACATAATAAGCATTGCACAGAGCCTGGCTAGAGCTGCAGTGAACAAACGCTGACTTCAGTCTTTACCCTGGGTTTCAGGTCACTCTCATTGTTTGCAAAACATGTTCTTTTTTTTTTGTCACTTGCCAGTACTTGTTCTTTCTATGAGTAGAACACAAACACGTCCTGAGGGATGTTGTGCACCAATTTGCGCCAAGCACTGCAGCTTCTGCACCCTGGCCTCCCAGTACCTCTGCTCCGGGATGAGGATGCACAGGTAACTGGGGAAACAACAGTGGATGAGGATGCACAGGTAACTGGGGAAACAACAGTTGTTTCAACGTGAATTTCAAGGAGGTTGCTACAGAGCTTATCCCTTTGAAGAATAAAAAAAAGATAACTCTTTAACATTTTCAGATCCTTGTTTTCAGTTTGTTCAAGTCCAGGATTTTGGATAAGATTTTTGGAGAAGAGACTTATGCTTGAGATTCTTTCTTTTTTTTTTTTTTTTTAGTGACTCGGCTAGTTTGGGGTTTTACAGTGTTCAGGGAAAGGGTTAAGAAGTTGACTTGGGAGGCACAGTCATGTGTTCTAAAAGTTGCTGTCTACTGATTCCTTCATTTAGCAAGTAAACCTTACACGCTCTTGTGGTATGCCAGACATGTGGCTTCATGAGCATACTCATTGGAGCTTGAGTGCAATTGGACCCCTTTATGTTTATGAACTTTTTGTGCAAATTGTTTCAGTCTTCACGCCAAGCATGGAATGAAAGAATGATCCATGAATGTGGTTTCCAAGTTTGGAGCCTCATTTATGTTTTGCATTTTAGAGCCGCCCTGCTTGTTTGTTTTATAAAGTTCTTCCATCTTTCAAAGCAAATTCCTTTGAACCCTGAAAGTCAGACTCTAGGATATAATAGATAATGTTTGGGAGGCAATTAAAAGATGAGGATGTGGGGTAGGGGAAAGGTTGCTCCAACAGGAATGGAAGAGAAACCTGCCTGTATCTCCCAGCACACACCAAGCTGTCTGCATGTCATCTCCTTCAGCCTGGCCCGTTGTGGTCAAGTCACCTGCCATGATTACGGGGCGAATGAGTAGCAGTGTCTGAAGGAAAAGCCCTTGAATTTTCCACCCTACTTTTCAGAGCTGAACAGTAGGCTTTGTCATATTTTGCTTCACATTCCAGCTTTCTTAGAACCCTGAGTGATGTTGGGTGGGACTGCAGCAATATAATTCACTTTATAATTTGCATAATACTCTGGAAAAAACCAAATACCTAAAATCAGAAATGATATGAGATATTGAATGGTTCAGGGATCAAATAAAAATTTATTCTCAGATGTTTCCTAATTAATTGGAAAAAGCAGAAGTTAGCTGTGAGCCCAACACCGTTGGGCATTTACAACTGAAACACACTCTTTCAACTAGCATTTTACGCATGGGTACCTGTGTTGGCATTTAAGTCGAACCCAATTTTACCTATCATTTACAAAAACAAAACAAAACTAAAGCTATTAGAGTTAAAAGAAAAAGGGGAGGTGTCTTAAACTTTGAAATCTTTCAGTCAACCTTTCCAAAGTATAGAGTTGGAGTTTTTCTCTGGTTGAACTTTAGGAAATGGAGTTTCCAATATAATTGGATTTGTATTGCCAAGATAGGATTTTAGCACTTTTAATGCATTCTGGCAAGGTTGATAACATGTTTATCAAATGCACTGCCCCACCACCACCTCCACCACCAAAAATAAAAGCTAAACAAAAATAGAATATGAACCAACAAAATTCTGTAGGAATGGCAAGTTTTGTTTTGTTTGTTTTATTTTTAGTGGTAATCTTTGCAAGGATATCCCAGCATTCTACCTGTGTATGTTTTTCTGAGGCACTTTTGAATCACCAAATAAATTAAATGTAAGTTCCATGAATTTTTGTGGGTATAGGTGTTTTGTGGTCCAGTTCTCAAAAACTGATTCTCATACGGTTTGTGTGGTGATTCTTTTGACCAGAATGTATGATCAACTGAGACACCCTGTTCCCCCTTCTTTCTTGATAACGGAGCTGATGTACTTTGAAAGTCTAGAGGATCTTCTGTGATTTCTCCACAATAGTAAAAATACTTTAACTTCAGGAAGTGGGGCCACCAATCAGATTTGATAATGGAAAAGAATAATGTGACATTCTAGCATAACATATACTCTAAAATACATTTACAAGTCCAAAAGCATGCCATCAGGAAGTAACAAGATCAAAGGAGAGACGACCAGAGAAGCTGGAAAGGCCAATGACTGAAAGGTTGCCGACCTGTAGTCGTTGCAATACATGCTTCTCAGGTAGATTTAGTTACAGAAAGAAAGCGGGGGAAGAGGGAGGTGAGCAGGCATTTTTCTCAAGCCACCCAGAACAAAAATTTTTAAGGCACAACGCTGTGTTTAAAAAGTATTTACATCTTTAAGGGCTCAAACAAATTTAAATATATAGTGAAAACTGAAGCTCCCAAGAAGAAAAGGAACCAAAGACATTAAGACACAGTTAACTCGAGAGGTACCGCAAGTGGCCAAGAGACGTGTGGGGGAGAAAAGCCAACCTCACCTGCAGACACAGAAAGAGATGAGATACCTATTTTCCCTTCTGACATTAGGAAAGGAAGAAAAATGGGATTACGGGCCATTTTTTCCTTTTTTTTACAAAGATGTGTACTCTTGAGGCCATATCAAAGAATGTACTCGGGTCTCTAGAAGCATTTCTCAAAAGAGGATTCTGAAATGACCTTGCGGAATTGTGCAGTCATTGACTAGGAGTGTGTCGTCCCTAGGAGGCGGCTTTGGAGGAGCTGTTCTTATTCATGTGTTCAACATCTGTAAAGAGGCTTTGCCCTGATGCATATATGTGTACAGGTGTGCACGTGCAAATCTAAATTCTACAGATAGTGTAAAAATCTACCACCATCAGTACCTCATACGTTTATCACTGTCCCCTGGTAAACAGTTCTGTTGTTGTTGACAAAATTTTACCCAAAATGTTGTCTGCTGGTCTCTAAATAGTAGTTCCCCTGTGAGTGGCTGTGTTCAGTTAAGTCATTTAAATTATGTTGACATAAATGTTTATATATGTGGAAAGGGGCTTTTGCATGAGTTGTTGAAGCATTGCATCTTTTTGCTAACAATTTCTACCAAAATAAATAGGAAGAGGTGGTGTGTGTAGCTACAACTGTGTAGCATGGAGCTCCTAACGGGTATGTGCAGTAGATAATCTATCAGTAGCATTGATACTTCAGTCAACACCGGTAAGGCATGTAATTGCCCAGAGATGGACCCTAACACCGGTTTTAAGAGATGCAGGCAAAACCACAAAGCTGGAGGCCTCTCCCTCTGAGTTTGGCCTCCATTTGGACGAAACAGCCCCCAATTTGTCCCTACGGGACACAGGCCTGCCTTGTTAGGAAATCAGCAAAGTTTAGGAGCCCACAATACCTCACATAACTCTGTGTACAGTAACTGAGAGTGGAAATAGGGCTGTAAGCACGAGCAACCAGACAAGTTATAAATATAGAATACTCGCTCAATTCCACTTCAGTTAGTCATGGAGGGACAGTGTGAGTTTTATAAACTTATAAGGAATATACAAACAGTTCCAAATTTAAAATAACTTGGAGTAATTTTTAAGTGTGTGAAAAGAATATGTTTTCCACCCTTGTCCATTTAAGCATCTGTGTCAGGCAATAGTAAGTGATGGGTGTCTTCATGTGGTCATGCCTGGCAGTCACAGCACTGGGGAAGAGTTTCAGAAGAATCATCCATTCTGTGTGATTTTTCTCTCTTTCTTTTTTGAGAAAGACTCAAAAAAAGATGGAGGAGGGGGTGTGAGTTGTGTGTGAGAGAGACACTCTGTGTGTTCCTGTGTGAAGAAACGGCCCCAGGCTGCTCTCGCCACAGTGTGCTGGAGCAGGGTAGGTCCTGACTGGACACCCAGAGTGCTCCCCACATTTTTCTAGATTTTTCTCCCATTAAAACTTGCCTGTCCCAAATTTGTATGTAGGCTTTGAATATGAGTTCAGAAGAAAGAATTTTTGGACCATTTTAAAGTATGGTAGGATAGTTGATTTTTTAAAAGCATATTCTATTATATAAAAATAAAAGGAGTAGGAAGTCAAGTCCTCCTCCCTTTCGTAATTTCTGACTTTATTCCTGTCCTTTTCCCTCACCGCCATCTCAGGAGGCGTGTCTGTGATGCAGCATCAGCTTCCTCTGTCAGGCATTTCTGCAGAGATTAAGCTCATTCAGGTATTTCGTCCTCCGTTGGCAGAGCAGGTAGGCGGGTCACGGACTTGGTGACCTTCCCCCCACAGATTAAATGGCTACTCCTCTTTTTTCCTGATATCAGAGAATGACACAATTTAGTCAATTTAACAGGTATCAAATCTGTCTTCCTTTAGAATAAATCTGGACCGTGAGTAGACTGTGTGGTCCAAACAGGCCTCTCTACCAACTTTCAACTGATGAACCTGTGATTTTATCACTATACATGAATAGAAGGGCATACAGGGCTAATTTTGCCACCTGTGGATCACGAAAGTCAAAATTTATGAAAAAAAATAAAGGGGAATGAAGGAAGTACTGACACAACATGGATGAACTTTGAAAACGTTATGCGAAGTGAAAGAAGCCAGTCACAAAGGACCACATATTATATAGTCCCATTCAAATGAAATGTCCAGAATAGGCAAATTCATAGAGACAGAAAGTAGATTAGTGATTGCCTAGGGCTAGAGAGGGGATGGGGATAGGGGAGGTGGCTAATGGGTACACGGTTTCTCTTTGGGGTAACGTTTGCACAACTCTGTGAAAGCCATCGATTTGTACACTTTAAGTGGGTGAACTGTGTGTGAATTATATCTCAATAAAGCTGTCATGTAAAAAAAGTATGAAGGAAGAAAGAAATCATGTAACCCACAGTAACCAAAACCAGCAGCTCAGCCAGAGGAAGATTCCTGAGCCACCTTCTGCTCACTTCCCTTTTGGTGTTAATTGTAATTTCCTGCATTGTATCTTTGCATTGATGGCTGCTCTTGCTTTCCACTTACTAATTCGCTCTTGAAATTTTTGTTTAATAATGGTATTATGTATAACTTTCCTCCTTCTGGTTTCTTGGTTGTCTTTTTTTTTCTTTTTCTGTTTTCTTGATACTCTGCCCAGCACTGCTTGTTGGATCCTGGAGACTTAAGTGATCCAATGGGCATTATCTGTAGGTGATTATTTCTTTTGCTCATTAATGAAATGTTCACAGATGCATTCAGTAGCCAGTATAAAATGTTTTCCCAAATCTCTTGGCTTACCTTGTGTACTAGACAGTAAGGATCCACTTGGAACTTGGCTGTTTCTCTGAGCCTTGATTATATTTGTTTATGTGCCCGACCAAGGGGAAGGCACGGAACTTAGTTTTTCCTTCTTCTCCATGACCAAGTTTCCAGTCTTGCTGAGACATATGAGTTGGTGAAAAGAATGAACTCTGGTTATTTAATCTCATGGGTAAGACTTGTTGGGGTGAAACGGGTTCTGTGGGTCGTCGAGTCTCCCTGGGTCTTGCTGGTCTGGCTTCCTGATAGCACATTCATTTATATATAGTTGCATTTGCCTCCTAGAACGCACCCTAACTGAGTGCCTTCCGTGGCGGGAGCTGCTGCTTTAGTGCTACAACTTAGCAGTGACCCTTGCTGATAAACCTGACAAGGCTCAGCCTTGCAAGTGTGCACTGGGAAAACGTCCTTGAGGATTCTGTTTGTTATAACTCAGTAAATAAAGAAGGCTTGGTGGCACATGTTATCTCCTTAATATTGCCTGGATGCTTGACCCTTCTCCAGAGTGTCATGTTTCATGGGTTTTGTCCTTCCTTCAGACTAAGTGGTAGATCTCAGGGAGGAGAAAAGGGTGCTAGGACTTGTGATGTATTTTTTCCTGATGGATGCATGAGAAGAACTCCCTAGCCCTTTCCTTTTAGACAGCAGAGACTGGCTGAAACATCATGCCACCGTGGAACAGAGTGGGTGAAAAGACTGCGACCAACAGTCAGCTCTGAGTTTGAAGCCCAGGTGTACAGCTTAACAATTATTAAACTGGACAGTTAATAGCCCTGGACAGTTATTAAATCTGTGCCTCCATTTGCTTATCTACAAATGAGGATAATGATACTGACCCCATGTGATTCTTAGGCAGATTGTTAAGTAACATATATAAGATACTGAATGTATTGTCAGGCACATGGAAAATGCTCAGTATGTTAATAAAAAGTCCTGTATTCAGATTCAAATTACTTTCATATAGGAGAGACTCAAACAGTTATTGTGAAAAAGAAGAGAGGAATCGTAGGCGATTAAAAGCTCCAAATGAGCTAGCTCAGTGAGATGATGATAGTTGTTTTGAAGATCATACAAAGAGACCCCAAGCATTCTGCCTTGGGTGTGGAAGACCACCATTGGTCTCTTAGTCTCCTCGTATTCCACGCTGTTCAGACTACTTCTGCAGTGTTAGAGTAGGGTTAGCGGCAGGTGTTAAGGAGCAGTGGTGTTCGTATATGTTACATGAGCTGTGACTAAGGCATTCAGAGGGTGACCAGGATCACCATCTTGGAATTTTGAGTCTGAGTATTTGAAAGTCTGACCTGTGCAAGCAAGCATCCACCTTCCCTGAGTATCAGACACCTGAACGAGGCCTCCGGAGAGTGCACTACATGCAAGTGCATTCTCGTTGGGTGGAAGGAGGAACTTGGTCAAGATTGGTGCTCTCTGGCAGTTGGAGTAGCACTTTCTCTAATGTAATGAGCCCCCACTTAAACATTGCTTGAAGGCTCACCTAGGTTTTTGTAGAGAAGTGTCTTGGACAGACATGAGATGGATGACCTCTAAAAATTTCCTTTCGACTCTAACAATCTACGGTTCGATGAAAGGGAGAAAGTGGCTTCATAAGTACTTGCTGCTTATGAACCGGAGACATATCTGATGGCCCTTGGAGCTCCTTGCACAAGGCTGCCTGCTATTGCATGCTCTGAAGCGGTCTTGCAACCCAATGTCACCTGAGAGGCGTGGAAAGTGGGAGAAGACAGTTAACAGGAGGGAGTGATGAGGAGTGAAAGTTTAAGGTCTTGTCCCCCTCTACACATTCCCAGTGTCTCAGAAAGTTATACGTTAACACAAGGATGCCTTGTCCAGGGGCCTTCCTGTTAGAAAGGAAGCTGACTCAAAACTTGAAAACCCCTTCAAAGATTGCAAGGAGGCACTCCTTCATACACGCTGGACTTGGGATTAAATGAGAGCTTTCAGGCTCCCTATGTTAACAGGTTCTGAAACTGTGGCCCACCCCTTTTACTGACCAGCCTTTCCGTGCTCACTGAGGAGTCCTGTTCAGGACCTTTCTCCAGGCCTCTGGGTGGTGCCCGAAGCTCTGGTTCTCATGATAACCTTTCAGTGGGCATGCTGAATACTTTTGGTTCCAACAGAGAAACTGAAGTATCTTCAGATTCTAACTATTAAAATACCTCTTCCTGGCTGCTACCAGGGTGGAATGTTTTCTCCAGCACACAGGGTGGTTTCTTTTGGCATTGAGAAGAGAAACGTTGTTGCAAATGCGAATTTCTTTTGTGAACCTTTGAGACACAGGGGTTGCCACTTGAACTTTCTTTTGCCATGCATAACTGATTCACTGTAACAGCTACAGTTTTCTGGGCAGAAGCTTGTTTGGAAGTTGTTTTAGACTCCGCCTGGGAGTTCTAGGCAGTGGTTCTGTGGAGTTTTTCCATTGGCCATTTCTCAATACGTCAAAAAAACTTGACAGATTCTTCTTGTCTTCCTTTTGAGAAAATTGTGCTTTACTGTGTGCGTGCGTGTGCGTGTGTGTGTGTGTGTGTGTGTAGCTCACACATCATGGTACCAGGTTTATTTCAGTTTTATTTCATGCATCGAAGCATTTTCATGTAAGCCTGCTCTTCCGTCCTAGCCAACTTACTCAAAGAACTCCAGACTAAGAAGCTGAGATGAAATATAGCAGCTCTCTGAGCCTGAGAAGCTCCTCACCAACTCTGCTTCCTTTGATAGATGTCTTTGCTTGGGGTGATTGGGTGGGCAGGGGTATGTGTGTGAGAACAAAAGGGAGAACAGACTGAAGATTATTTTACAGGGCGAGAGCTTCTGGTGCCCGCCATGGGCTCCATGGCCCGGGGTGGGTTCTCCTGGGCATGCCCTGAGCACCTCTGCAATCAGTAATGGCTCCTGGAGATGGGACGGACACCCTTTCTGTCCAAACTGGAACATCCAAACAAGCGGCAGGCATCCATGGATCACCGGCTGTCTCGGCCAAGAAGGTCAGCTTGGAGCTCCCACAGCAGCAGGGCGTGCAGGCTTTAGAAGCAGCCCCAGGGTGAGGCTCTCTGTATTCCCTCACTCTGGTTGATGTGACAACCGAAGAGAAAGCAGTGGGGCCCAACCTTGGTTGAGCTATTTGTCTTTAGGTCCTTGGTGCTCAGTTGGTAAGGCTTAGAAGGAGAATTCCACGAAAACATTATTGTCAATACTTGAACTTATACTTTGTGTGTCTGTTGAGGAGGGTGGCAGGGAGGGGTAGAAGCATGAGACCCAGAATTCACAGATGATTATACTGAAAGCCACTTACTGAGTAGGCTTCTTTGAAAAGAATGGGGGTATTTGAAAGGAGCAGGGACTCTAGTGGGTGCTGCTGGGCCCCATGGGTGGTGGTTGCCTTGTACTTCTGTCCTGGGTCCTCCTGGCACTCCTAAGATCTCCCTCTCAGCTCGTGGACAGTCTCCTCTCCCTCTGTCTGTTGACCCCACCCATGACATTGCCAGCTCAGAACCCTGGTTGTATCCATGCAGCTGCGTGCTGGGCATTTCCATTTGGATGTGTGCACAAAAACAATACATCCCAAACTGAACTGATCTTTCTCTACCCCTCCAAAAAAAAGAAAAAAAGTTTGCCACACTTTTCACACACTCTTCCAAATTCTCCAGATATATCTTGAATCTTCCCGCTTTCCCCATCTGCTCCGCTGCCTCCTCAATCTGGACCACCATCGTGGCTCATGGAGATGGCTCCTGTGGCCCCGTGGGTCCCCTTTCTGTTCTGTTTTCCACTCGGCAGCCAAAGCCATCCTTCTAAAATGCACATCTGATTAGAATCCTTAAATAGCATCCCTTTCCTCTTAAGAGTTGTCCAAACTCCTACTTCTGAGTTAAAAGGCCCTTCTCACCTGTCTGTACCTCGGGCCTCACCGTCTTTCTTCCCAGTGTCCCCCACCCCTCCAGTCCCCAAAGCCTCAGTCATGCAGTTGTGCTGAGTCTGTTCTCTCGGCCTGCACTCCCCATCAGCCCTGCCAATCCCCATGCACCTGCTAGCTGATACTGGCTTTTCAAGCTTGGGCCTGGCAAGCCCTTCCCCTGGAAAGCCCTGCTCACTGGCCCTTTGTGCCCTTTCGTATTCCCACTGCTTGTCCTCAGAGTGGGGAGCCCTGGGAGGTCTGGGCTGTCCGGTACCTGCCCTGTCTCCAGGACCTAGCCTAGAGCCTGGCTGATAAGGCTGATGTATTTAACAGTTGAAAGGAACCTTTCTCATCCCTCATCTGTGCCTACGTGCTCTCTGGAGAATGCCAACAGCCTTGGGTGGACTTCTGGCCGTGCTGGGGGACCCCTGCACGTTGAGTTGACTCAGCTGGTGCCCCCCCGCCTCTGGTGTCTGATGGAGTCAGTGCCTCTCCTGGCAAGACAAGAGAGCCACACAATTCCTCTGGCCCGTGGGTCTCACTGATCCCCTTGGGAAGCTGCAGTGCACTTTCCTGGAGTTAGCAGCAGTTCACCTTTATGCATAATGATACATGTCTATTAGGAAAGGCATCCCTCTTTTTATATGGAACAGCGGTGTGTCACTTAGAGTAACCCAGAAATAACTAAGATGTCCCTAAACTAGTCTGTGTTTTGACTCAGAAGCTTGACCTTATTTGAACATCCATGAACTAGTTTGATCCTTTAGAAATTATTTGGGATAAAATCGTTTGCATTTTTTAACGTTGTGTGGCTAAGTGGCCCCCTTTCATTTTTTGTTCCTCGTGAGGAGGCAGAGTTCCCCATCTTTTCTTCTAGCAGAGTACTTATCATAATATATGATACGCTTTTAAAAATGGTTTCTCTGAGGTAAACATTGTTAAAGAACTTACTGGCAAGAACAAAAACAAGTGTTTAAAAAAAAACCCTAGAAAGAATTTGATAAATACAAGGACTCCAGAGAGGGACAGAGTTAAAGGCTGATGTATGTGACTTTTTTCTTGTCCCCAAAAATGAAGAGAATGAGCTTTTAATGTAGTGCCTCATTTTTATGTGACTGTGACCGCAAACCAATCCTTTCACTGGTAGATGTGGGATATGTCGTTAGTTTTTCCAAGAATTCAGATAGGCGTTTGTTTTTATTGTTGGTTGTTATAAGAGAGAGAGCTCATGGGCAAAATCAATTTGCTTTTTCCCCTGTATATTTGTTAGTTTATAGCAGCTTTTCTTTTCCTTTTATTTTTAAAAGGGGAAATGCCTTTAATCATGCTAGGTGTGCTCCCTATTCATGGAAGCCAGGGAGGAGGTTCCCTTCCTTTCTCCCACAGCTCCGTAATTGGGATTTTGGTAACTGTACTAAATTTTAAGTTTTGGCATTCATGTGGAGCAGCCATCCATCTGCTGGCGAGACACACTGCCCTGGGCTTTTCAAGAAATCCCCTAATAGTCCTGAACACTAATAATATTTATATACATTGAGATGAGGCAAAATTTACAGCAGGCTTCTGGGGCTGGCTCCAGGACTCTCTAATCCTGAACTTCCACGTGTTCTCTGCCTGCCTCCCAGAATCCTCTCTGACTGTGCCGCAGCCAGGGGAACACCGGCTTCCAACCCTGGAGCAGCCTCTTATTTATGGAATTTGTCTTCTAACAACAAGTCATCTCTCCCCATCACACCCCCTATATATTCCCCCATAGTATTTGATACCTGTTTGTGCAGCTTGCATCACGGAACATAAAGGAACCCCTTGATTCGTGATCCTTGTAAGAGAAATTGTTCTCTTTATAAAGAATATGATTTTACCTAATTTAAACTGTACTGAAATTCCTCCTGAAGTAGCTCCCATCACTGAAACAAAACCCTAATTCCCCAGCCTGTGTGCTACTTGTGGCAAGAACTGACTAATGGTGCAGTTCTATATAACACACCCCTTTGGGGATCTCAATACACGGCTGCCCAGAGATGCTGTTTCCAGTGGAGTGGGGGATGGAATGCAAAATATATCTACAGATACTTTTTCAGGTATTTTTTTTTTCTCATAATGAAAATGCCCAACATTTGCATTTGGGTATAACTGATTCCAAGCAAGTGCGTGGGGACATTTTTCTGTTCTTGTAAATACTCTTGAGTTTTTAGTATTACATTAATAGCTATTTGATATTAATGTCTGCTACTTGTCATTTTATATAGCATTTAATTTAAATTGTAAGTGAGGCAAAGGGGGTTTTGCAAGTAGATATTGGTCCCAGTTAGTCTCTGATGATGACTGTAAGATTCTTAATCGATTTTCCCCTCCTCCAGTCACAAAGCACAGTGGTGGCTCATGGCTGAAGAGAAGCCCCCAGAGACTTCAGTGCTCTGAGTGAGGTGTATGCTTAATACAGCTGGTTTGTGCTGACGAGTGGGACTATGCACATGGTTTCTGCAGCCAGTTTCATTTTAACCACATGAACCTCATGGATCTATTATATTACATAAACTTTGTAGGGACAACATAACAAGCCTGCGTGTCTCCTCTCCTCTCGCCTGATCCCTCTTATTTCAGCTCTGCCCTCTCTGGTCATCATACCCTCTGTGCTGCTGCCAGATGACCTTTGTAATATGAAAATCTGACCATGTTGCTCTCCTGCCTAAAAGCTTCAGTGATGCCCATCGTCCACCAACTGGTCTCAACACCTCAGACAGGCCTTCAGTGCTTCCCTGAGCTGGCCCTCTTCTCTGTCTGTGGCTGGCCCCCAGCCTTCTTCACTGGTACCCAGTCCTCCCTCCGCAGTGACTTGATTGCTTTCACGTGCATTCACATATAATTCCATCTGTGTTATTCTCGATTCTTATCCTCCTCATCTTTCTTCTTTCAGCTCCAGCCTCAACACCTCTGTGGAACCTTTCCTGGCACCCAGGGCCCAGGGCACACCATGCACCTCCACTCACTCCTGCACTTAGCTGGTGTATCATCCGTTCCTTGAGGACAGGGTCTGGCATACAGGTGCAGCACACACTCAAATAGTTGCTGAGTGGATAAATAACTGAAGGATAGATGGACTTATGTTCTTTTGTTATTTAAAAACCTGAACTAGGGAGACACAATTTCATTGTTTCTTTAGATCTTGAGCCTTGAAGTTACCTCCATAATGGATATATTTGAAATTAAATAGTCATTTAATCTATTTGCTTATTAGATGTCTCTGAGTGTGAGATTTGAGAGTCAAGTGTGTGTGTGTGCATGTGTCTGTGTGCGTTTACCGCAAATATGCTAGGCCTATCAATTCAAATCAGTGTTATCCTCGTCATGATAATCACCTTCGTAGACAATTTATATATCTCCGCATTTTAGGAGTTCCTACAACATATATTTTTTGGTGTGATCAGAGATAGTTAGTCCTTGTTATTTGTTGGATAGATTAGTTTTTGGAAATAGCCAGAAGTTAGTGAGAGCTAATTCTGGTTAACAAAAATGACGTAAGCCAACAGGAGTGGTGGTCTTCTTGGCTTACAGATAGCTCTAAAGGTGTGTCTTATTTGGGATTAGTTCTGTTGCATAACACAAATAGCAGCACTGGAACAAGATGAAAGTTTACTTCTCTCTCAAGAAGTCTAGAGGTGAGCAGTCCAGGGTTAGCCTACTGGCTATACAGTGATAAGGGACCAAGTACCTTTTATCTTGCTCCACTATTCTTAATGGGCCACCTCATGGTCCAAAAGGGCTGCTTGAGCTTCATGCATTACTCCTGCATTCCAGCCAGCAAAGAAGAAAAAGGGCATGCCCCCTCTGATTTAAGGAATCTTCTAGGAAGTTGCACCCAAAAAGTTTTCTTATGTCTCACTGGCTAGAATTTAGTCACTGCTAGCTGTAAGAGAGGCTGAGAGATGTAATATATAGCTGGATGGCAAAATGCCCAGTTAAAAATCAAGCTTCTGTTATCAAAATCAGAAGAATAAATAATGGAAGGCAACCTTTGGTCTCTGTCAAAGGATGATTTCAAAGGAGAAAATTGCAAAATTATTTTAAGCTTGACAGTAGCACGCGAATTTGTTGGCTTTCTTCAGAGGTTTCAGTATTCGTTTGAACGTCCAAGTTCTGATAATCTGTTTTTAAATTCACCTGTTTGCAGTGAAACAGGAACTCTTGGACACAGCTATTTGGTGTGTAAATTGGTAAAAACTTTTTAGAGGACAGTTTGACCTGGTAAGGTCAATTCTGGAAATTGATCCTAATGAAATAACTAAGGACTCTCATGAAGGTTTAGTGCTGATTGTAATAATAAAACGTTGGGAATAAACGAGATGTCTAATCATAGGAGACTCATTGTAACTTACAGTACATTATACCATGGGATGCAATGCAGCTGTTAAACGATTGTGGAATTCCCGGTATATTATGCCAAACAATGCTTTCAGAAGGGCTTGACCCTTTTTGGTGTGTGTGTGAGGAAGATTAGCCCTGAGCTAACATCTGTTGCCAGTTCTCCTCTTTTTGCTGAGAAAGATTGGCCCTGGGGTAACATCCATGCGCATCTTCCTCTACTTTATATGTGGGATGCTGCCACAGCATGGCTTGATGAGCGGTACGGAGGTCCATGCCTGGGATCTGAACCGGTGAACCCTGGGCTGCTGAAGTGGAGCCTGCGAACTTAACCACTATGCCACTGGGCCGGCCCCTTGACCTGTTTTTTTAATAGATATTTGTAGTTGCAAGCACATGCATAGGAAAGGATCTGGGAGGGTCCACATGAAGGTATTGATAAAGGGTGGTTTGTGGGCCAGTGGACTGGATGTTCTTTATATTCTCTTTTCTTATCTGTGATCTCTGATTTTTTTTTTGAGCATGTATTTTTATTATAAGGAAAACCAATAATAGAATCTTCACTAAAAAATGCATGTCAGAGTCAATAATATACATATTTAAATAATTTTCTGTTGTTTTCCAACTCATGGAAAAAGTAGGAAATGTATAATGCAAACCAGATTTCATATTTTGTTGATTTATACTTTATTTGCTTAGTGAGGCTGACAGCCCCATAGAGTGTGAGCATTACAGCATTGTTATGGAAATAGATGCCAGCTCATCTATTTGGGATGTGAATTGTGGATCTCTGGTTTTTAGACACTGCTTTCCCTCAACTTTAGCATGGAGGGGCTCAGAGGAGATGGTTTCTAATATCCTGTGGTCCTGTGGGCTCAGAGACACTGCCCACCCACCCACTTTCTTGTATTTGAGAATAACCATCAGGCATGGGACTTCTCAGTGATGTAATAGGTTAGGATTCGTGAAGTTAGTATTCATTGCTTATTTGGGGTAAGACCTTTGATGTGATGCAGGCAGACATACACAAACTTTTCTAAAGCCATTTTGTAAACCTGAATCATTTTTAAAATAAATGAGCATTTCTGCACACCAAGGCTTTTCAAGGTATTTCAGTAAAGAATACATCCAAAATGCAGAATGAACACAGCATAATGCCTTTAAAAAGGAATAATACACAGTACTGTTTGTGTAGGGTTGCTACATTATGACATGCGCCTCAGGCAACCTTCTACTGTGGGTATTACTGCCTCCACTTGATAGAGGATCAAGGTCAAAGAAGCTAATGGACTCATCCAAGACCAAACAGCCAGTAAATAGGAGAGGCTGGACTTAAAACCCTGCTCTCCTGACTCTAAAGACAAAGTATTTTCTCCCTGCCTTGAAGAAACTCTGAATATGGTCTATAATAACTGTCATTGCAACCCTTACCTGGCGTGCAGGGCCCAGTGATTTTCCATTTGGAGATTTCCCATGTGGTTGGTTGGTTTCTGTCAATGGAGCGATCTGGTGCTGGTGGTAGCCCATGACCAAGAAGAATGCTGGCCAGGCCCGGTGAAGGCCGTCCAGTTCCTGCCATCTCACCGCCCTGTCCCCTCTGCCCCCACAGTGTGCCCTAGCGCGTGTGGAAAGCGGGCGTGCACCGAGAACAATGAGTGCTGCCACCCCGAGTGCCTGGGCAGCTGCAGCGCGCCCGACAATGACACAGCCTGCGTCGCCTGCCGCCACTACTTCTATGCCGGCGTCTGCGTGCCCACCTGCCCGCCCAACACCTACCGCTTTGAGGGCTGGCGCTGCGTGGACCGCGACTTCTGTGCCAACATCCTCAGCGCCGAGGGCAGCGACTCCGAGGGGTTCGTGATCCACGACGGCGAGTGCATGCAGGAGTGCCCCTCGGGGTTCATCCGCAATGGCAGTCAGAGGTCAGTCTCGTGGCCTGTCGGTCACACAGCGCCCCCAGGGGACAGAAAGGTGGGCTCTGCTGGTTGTTCCATTTCAGTGGGACCCCGGGGGGATTAACGGAAATGGGTCTTCTTGGAGGACTGGCGTAACTTAAATTTTTTATGAGATTTCTAGGAGCAATTGGCAATTTTTTTTTCAGTTTATTTTGCTTTTTTTTGAAGTGTACTGCCTGGACACTTGAAATTAAGGACTTGACTTGCTGGCTCAGGTAACCAGAGGTCACCGTCACACTTGCTGGGCTTCCATTGGAGCGGTGGGGGGTGGGGGGAGATGACCCTGTAGATTTAGGTTTTCCTCACCCCTAGTGCTGTTCAACACTAGCCCAGTGAAGGCTTTGGGATTGCAAGAGGGAAGACAAGACAAGCCCCCACAGCATCCTTGAGGCAGCGAGCAGGCCTAAAATGTCTCTTAGCACAAGCTCACGTCCTGTGCCTGAACCAGCCGCTACTAAGAGTAAAGCAGTAGCTTAAAGTAACCTGCGTTTTCCATCAGCACCCTCTCCTCTCTCTCACCTCCACCCCCTTCTTCGCCCTCCCTCAGTTTTCTCTGTGCCCCTCATTTTCCTTCCTAAATGTTGAGACTTCACTTGGGAAGCAAAGAAGTTCCTTACAGCAAATGGCATCCCCCTTGTGTATGCCAACTGGACTTCTCTAAAATTGTCATGTTTATGAAAAAGCAATCTTAGCGTTGTTACAAAATATAAGACTGTAACCCTGGAAGCAAAAGAATACTAGAGGTTTGGAGTTGCTGTTCCCTCCTCTGGAGCAGAGCAGAGAACTTTTAGGAAAAAGTAGTTCAGTTGTAATGGGCCAGAAGCCTCCTTCATGATGAGCACCAGGGGACCCTTACATTCCTGGGTTCTTCAGAACTATTCTACAAATATAAAATACTGCTTGAAAAGTAAACATTAATTTTGAATATAATGTGTCATTTACCTGCTTTTTCCTGCAGTCTATTTCTATAAAATGCATCAAGTAAGTCTTTATAAAGGAGATTCTGTTTTCAGTGTAATATTTGAAGATGTTATTCCTACCGTAGGCTTACCTTCAAATCAAAGATAAAACTCACATTATTTCATAACGTTGGATGTAGAACAACTTTCTGCCCATTATAATTTCTATAACCATTGTAATAATAAAAATTACTGTAAGTACTTTAAAATGATAAATGTGCCAAGGACTCCAGTGAACTCGTAAGTATATATATTCCAACCAAAATAAGTCTACCACATTTTATTCACATTTTATTGGCAGTCTTAGAACTTAAAAGGGCTTTACCAGTGCCCTGAGGTGACTCAGCCACAGTTCCTCCTGGGAGTGGGATGGTGATGGGGCAGCTGGTCCATGAACTGGGGGTGATACCATCTTTGTCCTTTGGGTACATTTTCCTATGATGTAGCGGGCAAAGTGGGGGTGCTGTGCATTTCAAGTGGTGTTTCTCCCACTGCAGTGCATTCCTCAAAGAATTGAGCCATTATTTTCCCTATGCATTCTTACAGTCTGTTCAAAGCTAGAGATCTACCTTTTCCATTTTGAAATAAAATGGCATCGGGCCCGGACCGGTGGTGCAAGCGGTTAAGTGTGCACGCTCTGCTGCGGCAGCCCGGGGTTCACCGGTTTGGACGCCAGGCGTGGACCGACGCACCGCTTGTCAAGCCGTGCTGTGGCCGCGTTCCACATAAAGTGGAGGAAGATGGGCATGGATGTTAGCCCAGGGCCAGTCTTCCTCAGCAAAAAGAGGAGGATTGGCAGATGTTAGCTCAG
Source organism: Diceros bicornis minor (assembly GCF_020826845.1). Classification (NCBI taxonomy): domain Eukaryota; kingdom Metazoa; phylum Chordata; class Mammalia; order Perissodactyla; family Rhinocerotidae; genus Diceros; species Diceros bicornis. Next base: position 82,655,625 of record NC_080744.1, read on the forward strand.
GGACGATCCTCCTCACAAAAAAAAAAGAAATAAAATAAAATAAAATGGCATCAAGAAATAATAAATCCCCTCTCTCAGCCTTTAAGGCCTATTTGACACTTACTTTAAATTATTTATTTTTAAATACTGTTTATACCCTCTCTGTATCAGAATGGATTCTAGGAAGCTTAATCTGTAAACATGTAATCGGAGCACTTCCTTAGAGAAGCATTTTTAGAGTGCTAGATGATTCCTAGACATTTTAATGAAGGCACTTGGTTCAGTTGCTAGTTGAATAAAATGTCAAGGGGAACTCAACGGACACTTACCTTACAACCTAGAAGTTACACTCCTGGACATTTATCCCAGAGAAATGAAAACTTATGTCCACACAAAAACACTTACACAGTTGTTCAGAGCAGCTTTGTTTGTAATAGCCAAAAACTGGAAGTAACTCAGATATTCCACAATAAGTAAATGGTTCAGCAAACTGTGGCATATCACACCATGGAATATTATTCAGCAACAAAAAGGAACAAACTATTGAAATACAAAACAACTTGGATAGATCTCAAGAACCTTACGCTGTGTGAAAACAGCCAATCTTGAAAGGTCACATACTATGTAATTCCATTTATATAACATTCTCAAAATGACAAAATTAGAGAGATAGAGGTGGAGAACAGGTTAGTGGTTGCCAGGAAGGAGTTAGGGATATGGGGGTGACTATATGGGAGATCTTTGTGGACTGGTTCTGTATCTTGATCAAAATGGTGCTTACACAGTGATGAGATGACGTAGAATTATACACATACACTATACCAGTGTGAATTTCCTGGGTTTGATATTACATTATCATTATATGAGATATAGCCATTGGGAGGAACTGGGTGAAGGATACATGGGACCTTTCTGTACTCTTTGCAACTTTCTATGAATCTGTAATTATTTCAAAATGAAAAATTTTGTAAAAGGGAGATTGGGGGCATTATATGGCATGTAGGTAAATTAGAAGCAATAAAAAAACCAACAAAAAGTGCTGAAGGGAAGCTACTACCCACACTAGAAATGGGAATGTTGAGTGTGGTGTTAGATGAAGAAGAGCTCTCCCTTCCTGTGGTTGGCTCAGTTCCTTTGGAAACCTTGCCTCCCATTCTCCCGACACGAAATAGGAAGATACCAGGGGAGTTTTGTGTACCTATAAACTTTTAAACAAAACAAAACCCTGCGTCTTTGCCTTAGATATGCAGTAAAGTTCCAGGGGAAAAAAAAAGTCCTTAATGAAAAGAGCTAATTTACACTGTTTTCTTGAATGTTTTTAACTTATCTGCATGAAATTTAAAAGGTCATTCAAGGAGCTGGCCTGGTGGCCTAGTGGTTAAGTTCGACATACTCCACTTCCGCAGCCCGGATTCAGTTCCTGGGCATGGACCTACACCACTCGTCCGTCAGTGGCCATGCTGTGGCGGTGACCCACATACAAATAGAGGAAGATTGGCATAGATGTTAGCTCAGGGCACATCTTCCTCAAACAAAAAGAGGAAGATTGGCAACAGATATTAGCTCAGGGCCGGTCTTCCTCAGCAAATAAATAAATAAATAAATAAAAGATCATTCAAGAACAATAGTGTAAATAGAATGGCTCTCCAACTCACCATCCTGTTGTACACACATCCCATAATGTTGTATCATTTATTTTGTTTGGAAATCAACGCAGCCTTTGATCCTTGCTCTGTGGCTCAGGAGGTGGATTAGCGTTTTGTCTGCTATTTCCTAAATAATGATAGGTAGGCAGGAAAAGTGCCAGTCTCGCTCGCTGTCCGTGACTCTTGGTGGTTTGTGGCATGTTCAAGATAGCATATGAAAAAGGAGCTCATTACAAAGGAATGGAAGTTCCTTGCTTTTACTGTGCATGCAGCAAAAACAACATTTGGATCAATTTACAAGTTTCTGCAAAACACTGTCAAGAAATAATTTCACTTGTGCTTTAGCAAGAAAATAATGGATCTGTGCTATACCACATGCCTTTCAGAGTCCCTCAGTGGGTTTTCTGGAACTCTGGCTGTGGGAGTCAGACTCCTGTTAGTAGCAAAGATATTGCTGTCCCTTTGCTGTCCCTGTCGCCTCTCCAGCTTCTCCAGGGTGTGCTAGGCAGGGGCCATGACATCAGAGAGCAGCCCCATTCTCCAGAGCCCCCAGTGCTTCCTTTCTGCAAGGCTCTTTCTCCCACATGGGACCAGCTGGCTCACCAGTCGGACAGCCTATGACACACACATGCTTCAAGGATGTATCACGTATTTTGTCTGGAAACAAGCAACATACTTTTCCTGTGTAGGCACTTTTCTTCCTTTTGTTTGCAATTTGAGTGGCTTATCCTGGGTGGGCTTGAGGATGAGATACAGTGTGACCACTTGAACGCTTCAAAACGGTTGGTTTTTATAATTTGTACTACAAAAACAACTAGAATAAGAGCATGTCCTTAGGATTTTTTTAATGCAAGGAGACACTCTGATCTCTGTGTTTTGGTTGGTTCTTTATCTCCAACAGCATGTATTGCATCCCTTGTGAAGGTCCTTGCCCCAAAGTCTGTGAGGAAGAAAAGAAAACAAAGACCATTGATTCTGTTACTTCCGCTCAAATGCTCCAAGGATGCACCATCTTCAAGGGCAATTTGCTCATTAATATCCGACGAGGCAGTAAGTATTCTATCCTCCTGGAAGAGGTGGCTGGATCTCTTGGTGTCTTTTGTTGATGCTTTTCCTACCCGTCCATGACTCACAACTAAAATATGGGCCTAAGAAAACAACATGGTGCCATAAGCCTCATGCTTGATGCCTCTCCTTTGAGTTTCCCTCAAAAATAAAAAACAGATTGAAAGGCAGTCTGTTTTCTAGCCATTGGCGCAGTGTTTACTCCTGCAGAGGGTCATCCCTCATCTTTCTTTTAGTCTCGTCCTACGCAGGAGAGGCAGGTCCCAACACACACAAACCCCAGAAGAGACCAGGGGATCAGAGGTATGACTCAGCAGCCTCCAGCTGGAGCCAAATCCACACAGTTTTTGTTTTGTTTTGTTTTTTGTGAGGAAGACCAGCCCTGAGCTAACATCCGATGCCAATCCTCCTTTTTTTTTTTTTTGTGCTGAGGAAGACTGGCCCTGGGCTAACATCCATGCCCATCTTCCTCTACTTTATATGGGACGCCGCCACAGCATGGCTTGACAAGCGGTGCGTCGGTGCGCGCCCAGGATCCGAACCGGCGAACCCCGGGCTGTCACAGTGGAGTGCGTGCACTTAACCACTTGCACCACCGGGCCGGCCCCCCAAATCCACACAGTTTTAAGTCCAAAGAGTTTCGGTTACTTGGATATATTGAGGAGACTGAGCAAAGGGAAGAGTTTAATGATATCACTTTAAAATTTTATTAAGTCCAAAAGAGTGGTTAATCTGCAGATTTACTTCTGAGAGCCAAAATGATACAAGTATCTGTCGTCATTTATTTAGAGCTTCCGTCTCACCCCTGCAGAATCACCGTCATTTGCAGTAGGTGGCATTCCTGGTCATTGCATTTGTGCAGGGCAGTTCCTGTTGACTTATTCTGTGATATTTTCACTTCTGGTCTTTAATCGACAAGGGCTTCTAGTTGTGGTGCCTTAAATTCTCCACCACCAGGACCACTTGGTCAAGGTACTGATAGTTTCTTAAGCTAGAATAAATATAGTAAGAAAGCCCTGAGGTTGAAAGAAATTGTTTTTCTAAATCCTTTTGTGAAGAAATTGTTTTTACCATTTGGGGAAAGAAAATGACTAATTTATTTATTCTGTGAATTTACTTTTCCTTAATACTGTTTGTTAAATGAGTGAGCTATATTCTCACAGTTTAGAGATGGCAGAAACAAGTTTTTGCTTAGCTCTTCTGAATTTTTTGATATCCCTTGTTTTTCACGACACCTTTCACCCCTCGACAACAGGGATAACTTTGTTTCCACATAGCTAGAATTTTCTTACCCTCGTGGTATTCTGCAGATTTATTCTTTTTGCTCTTACTAGATTTCCTAATTTTTTTTCTTTTTTTTTTTTGCTGAGGAACATTAGCCCTGAGCTAACATATGCGCCACTCTTCCTCTATTTGGTACGTGGGTCACCACCACAGCATGGCCAATGAGTGGTGCAGGTCCACGCCCAGGATCCAAACCTGCGAACCCGAGCCGCTGAAGCGGAGCGCACTGAACTTAACCACTACACCACAGGGCCGGCCCCATAGATTTCCTAATTTTTAAAAAGATTTCTTCATCCCTAGAACATGCCCTTTAAGTACCTAAACCTTCCTTTTTTTTAATCTTCTTATTCTGAAGGTAAAAATTGAATCCATGAATTAAACCCATGGAGAAGTATAATTTGAGAGGCAATTGGTACATATTCTTGCATGATGATGAAATGTGTCTTCCAGTTTATGTCCAACTCAGGAAGTCATTTGGATTTAGGGTAATAGGACATCTTATTGGAAGGGACAGTCCCAGCCTTGACTACAGGGCATGCGTCCTGCCTCACATTTAAGATTCAGCACCATTTCCTTGAACCATCACTGACAGGCAACCTCTAGTCTTTGCAACTTGAATTTCTCTTGGAAAACCACGGAAGTGTACATGAAATGTAGGGCCTTGCCCTCTAGGACAGGACCTTTATTCTTTCATTTTTATCAGTTCAAAGCAAAATAGAACCTTTCATTAAATGAGCCTTCACAAGTCATACATGGTAAAATCCCATTAGTTGAACCATGCCCAGTTCATTATAGTATTTATTATAATTTTGATGTAAGTTGAACTGAAGTTTATGTTTTTTATTTACTATGAGAAAAAGATAGGCTAAATAAGATTAAAGGAAATACACTGTTTATATATCATGTTGTTTTTACATATGTTTTAGCTACTATTTTCTAGTTATGAAAATAATACATGTGCATTACAGAAAATTTAGAAGCACAGAAATGAATTTTTAAAAATCACCTGCAGATAACTATCGTTAACATTTTAGTGCGTTTTCCAGTCTTAGTAAGATGGAACCTTTCAATTTGGATCCCTGTATCTTAGGAACTAGAAATGCAGCAAAGGCAGTTCCTAATGAGACGGGGAAATTGTTGTTTATTTAGTCATGCCCTTGTACTGTGGAGGCAGTGCTGTCTGTTGACAGAGCATATTAAAAGACGTTCCCTAGATTTGTTGGCCTTCGCTAATTGGCAGTCTGGTATTTATGATTTTACATTGTTAGTCAGCCTGGGAGCTGCAGTACCCGGCCTTCTAGAAACTCGCTTTCTCCTGCCTCAGGGGCCCTGTCCTGGGAAAGGTTCTTGAAAGTCAAGCCTGGGGAAGTGCATTTTTGACAGAAGGCGGCGGGTCCTGTGCCAGCAGCCTGAGCATCTCGGTGGCACCACAAAACAAGACCTGCCACGGAATCGCTCTCTATGCGTGTTTGTGAGAAACCAAGTGTGTTGCCCTTACGCTAAGTGAATGCTCAGTAACATGGTCCCCTCTTAACATAGATAACATTGCCTCGGAACTGGAGAACTTCATGGGGCTCATCGAGGTGGTGACAGGCTATGTGAAGATCCGCCATTCCCACGCCTTGGTCTCCTTGTCCTTTCTGAAAAACCTTCGCCAGATCTTAGGAGAGGAGCAGCTAGAGGGGTAAGTGCTCCAAATTTCATGAACTGACATTCTCCTATTACAAAATAAGTAGCGTGCTTTTAAAATTCTACGTTACTAAGTAAGAACTGTTTTCTTGTTACAAAGAAAAAAGGAAGAAGTGACAGTAATGCTAGTGCTACCTGAGTGATGGCCCACCTCCTTCAGTAGTGTCCGGTGTAGTTGAGATTCTCCATCCTTGGGACGTTGCTTTTTGGAAAACTATGCTGTGACCCATCAGTCAGGGGTTGCATGACTGACTGTGGCCGGTGAAACAGCAGACAGGGATGTTCTTGGGGGCTCTTTCTTCCAAGAGTGACAGGAATGGGTCTAAAATGCTTAACTCTCGATGAAATCATCATTTACATGACCCTTAACTGCCTCAGGATGCAGTACCATCCTACATAAAAACCGTTCCATCTTCCAAAATGTGTTGGGATATAAGAGATTTGGAGGAGTATGGACAGTTCATTTTGTTATAAAGAACTCTTGATTCACAAAATTGTTTTTATTGATTAGCTTATAGGATTTGCGGTATTGATAGAATTTTTGCCTTCTGCAGAAATGTGCTTTGCGATAGGGGTTTTAAAATAGCTGGAGGCTTTCTATCAGAGGATAAATGACAGCTGGTGCTTGTTGCACACACGGTGTCTTTCCAGCAGTTAGCCTGTGTATACCTTTGTATCTGTACTTTTTTCTTCCCAGTCCTCCTTTTAAATACAGCTCTTGCCTGGCTTTAAGCTAATGCTTTGAAATAAAGAGAGACATCCATTAATGAGTGGATTCCTTCTAAAGAGAATTTGGGGAAATAATTTAAGAAAGAAAGAGGTGGGAAGGTCGTGGGAAAGGTTGTCCTTGCTGATTTATCTACCCTGACTGGGTAAAGTTACCGCATAAGAGTTTCTTTACAGCCTCTCTGCTTTTCTCAGACTAACTCTTGGTCAGTCTTAAATTCTTAAAATTCCATCATCTGATACAGCTCAAGAGAGGGGGCAGCTCTTCATTCCATCCTTGAAAAGCACACTGTCCTTCCCACTGGGAACACTGATTCTTTCGAAAAACTTCTTTCTCCTCGCAAATCCAAGAGGCTGCCACTGTGCCCAGTCCCAGAGTGTCCCAGGCCACTTGCATGGCAAGCTGAGGCTCTGCCGATTGGAGGTGGTGGTTATTGTTGGTTGTATTAAATTGTAAAATGAATTTTAGTGCAGTTTTTCTTTCTCCAAGTAGGTTTGTGTTTCTGGAGTCCCTGGTGTTGATAAGCATTTTTCCTTTGGCAGATCGGTATCTGCAAGATTTCCTGCTGTGTAAGGGTACACATTTTTTCCCCAGGTTGAGCAGGTGAGAGAGAGATGAAAGCTGAGAGGAGAGTTTAACTAATTTTTATTCATTATTACATAATGTGATTCCCTTTTAGTTGTGTGTTAACTAGAAGTGTTATGCATTTAAATGTAGCTGAAAATTAAAGCTTGATTTTTATGTGCAAGAATATGATGTATTTCTCTTTATCTGAAACTTGTGTAAAACCAGAAGTCCCAGTGGGGTCTTTTTAAGGTTGCGCGTCATTGCTCAGGTGTTTGGGACACTTTGAAGCTCAGGTAAGCCTTGGTCCCCTGCCCTGCTGTGAGTGTTTTAGATGGTGGGGGAGGGCAAATGGGCCTCAGGTTGTCAGAACCTGCTGCTGGTCAATAGCCCTTGTAGCTCTGAGGCTGCTGGGCTCCCAGCCTTTTATTCCTGCGTGTTGCTTTTCGGAGGCTCTCTCTTGAGCTAGGGCGCTTAAGAACCTTGCCTCTCTTGATGGGAATTGAGTTCTCTCCCCTGCCTTCCTCACCCTTAACCGAAAAGGTGTAGGTCATCCTCGCTTGTAATGAATTCCCCACAGCTGTCTTTGTACCAGGTATCACCAGTAGCAACAACTCGATTCTTTTTTTCTCCTCCTCAGACTTAGGAAGAGAATTAGGTCCAGCCCCTTCACCTGCTCCCCTCCTGCAAGAAGGGAAGAGTTCGGGAGGAAGAGAAGAACAGAATATGATAAAGAGATGAATGCCAAGAGGGCAAAGCAGAACTTGCGAGGTGCCAGGAGGGAAAGAAAAGGAACGTGCCATGGGCATGAAAAAGAGTCAGATATCTGATTAAGAAGATCAAACAGGCTTCCAAGAAGAAGGGGCATTTGAGATGGGCCTGGAAGGGTTTCCAGAAACACTCAGAAAGCAGAGGGTGAAGAAAGGCAGTTTAGGGTAGGGCGGCAGGAGCAAAGGCAACGAGTTGGGGCATCCTGGGACCTGTTTGGCAAATGATGCTGGAGAGGTAGGTGGTATTAGAATTACGTAAGGTGTTATGCATCCAGGTGTGGAGGTTATAATTTAGGTAGGCAGTAGCACGTATTCAAGGCTTCTGAGTTAGAGGAGTGTTAGCAGAGCTATCTGGAAATTTAATTTCTGAACATTTCATTTCTGTGTGCTTTTGGTTTAAGCCAAGATAACTTTTATCGCAGTGGTTCCCAAACTTTGCTACTCATTAGAATCATCTGGGGGGCTTTAAATAAATCCTGACACTCGAGTTGCACCCTGTCCCAATTCAATCAGAATGTTTGGAGTGGGATCCAGGCATTTTCTGAAGACTTCGAGGGAACTTCAATGTGCAGTAGAGATTGGAAACCCCTGCTCTCTCCCGTTATTTCTTCTTATATGCATATCCCCAAAGCATTTTGACTTTTTTTCCTAAATATTTTCTTGTCACACTGTTGCCACAATGTACTATTTTTCTCAAGCCTGTCATAGCCAGTGAGAATATAAATAAATGCTTTCATTTGGTTCAATAGGATGAAAGTTTTGTAGCCTTTTGTTTTGATGGAGAGCAGAAAAAGTCATCGTGCAGAGATCCTTCATGTCAAGATCCTTTGACAACATTGGCTTTCCAAACTGGAACTGAGATCTGCCTCCAGAAGTTTCCCGAGCAGCCCAGACCACTGGGTCAAGTCGAGAATGTGAAATTCAAGCATTTTACCTAGAGCAGAGCTCTTGGAACTCACTGAGAGCCTGTTTGCTCTTATATCAATCATTGTGAGCCGATTTTGTAATCTGATTTCCAGACTAGCAACAGGTAGAGGCAGAATCACATCAGAACAGACAGCAGGGCAGTCGGTTGCTGGAGAACAGGGCTCGGAGAGCATCGGTTTGTTCAGAAGAACTCAGACGGCCAGGGTTTCCTTGAGGGCATCACTCACTCCATTAATGTGATGTGTTTCTAGACCAATAACCTTAAACATTAAGAAAACCAAGGTTCTTCTGCTATTTAAGAAGGAAACGGATTTTGTAATGCACATGTACAAAATTTCTATAAAATCGCTCATTTTTAAGCCCTTAAATAAGAGACAGTATTTCTGATATCTGGAAATGTCATTATTTGGACAACCTTATTTTCTGATGTCATCAGCTAAACCGGGAGTTAAAATTTCAGATTCTTTGGTGCCACCAAGGAAAAGCCCTGAAAAGAATAAAAGTAGGCGAAGGTAGTGGGTTGTAAGAATTGAAATTCTTGGCTGCATTGAGGCACCTCTGTGCTGGTGTACCCACCATGACTTTGCAACACTCATGCTTCATTCTACCTTTGCAACTCTAAGATTGGGTTGCAACAGAGTTGCACTTTAACATTTCTCTGGGGCTTTTAAAAAATATAGACTCAACCATGTGACTCAGCAGTTCTAGGCTCTACCCAGTATCTGCCCAAGAGAAATGAAAACATGCCCACACAAGACTTGTATGTGAATGTTCATAGCAGTATTATTCATGAGAGCCCCTTCCCCCCACCCAAAAAAAACACTGGAAACAATCCAAATGTCCATCAACAGATGAATGGATAACAAAATGTGGCACAATGGAATACTGCTCAACAATAATGTAACAACGTAGATGAACCTCAAAAACATTAGGTTAAGTGAAAAAGCCAGACACAAAAGGCTACACATTGTATGATCCCGTTAATATGTAATTTCTACAAAAGGCAACACTATGGAGACAGAAAGCAGATCAGTGAGAACTGGGGACGGGATGGGAGATTGACCACCATTGGAAATGAGAGAACTTGGACATGATAGAAATGTTCTGAAACGGCACAGTGGTGATTGTTGGACAGCTGTATAGATTTACTGAAGCTCAGAGAACTGTACACTTAAAACGGGTGAATTTTTTGGTAGGTAAATTATCAGACCTGGTGGTCTAGTGGTTAAGATTCAGTGCTCTCACCGCTGTGGCTGGGGTTCGTTTCCTGGTCAGGGAACCACACCACCTATCTTGTCGGTTGTCATACTGTGGCGGCTGCATGTGGCTGTGATGCTGAAAGCTATGCCACTGGGATTTCAAATAGCAGCAGAGTCACCCATGGTGGATAGATTTCAGCAGAGCTTCCAGACTAAGACAGACTAGAAAAAAGGACCTGGCCACCCACTTCCAAAAATTGGCCATGAAAACCCTATGAATAACAGCAGAGCATTATCTGATAGAGCGCTAGAAGATGAGAGGATGGTGCAGAAAGACTGGGTAGGGGTCTGCCCTGCTGTCCACAGCGTCACTGGGAGTCAGGATCAACTCCATGGCATTAAAACAACAGCAAGATGATATCTCAGTACAGCTCCTTTAAAAACACTCAAAGAGGAAATATTTTCCAAGTATCTGTTTGGTGCCTAGTGCCACTTGAATATAAATTCCCACCCTTGCTGAGCCCCCAAGATTGGTGTAAATGTTGGATTTGGGGAAGTTTGGACCTGGTGTGAAGCAACCTCTTACAGATGGGTTGGAGGCAGCATCTGTGAAAAGGCTAAGTCCTGTATCAGTTGCAGATTGCTCCAATGCTGGAGATGGCCCCATGTGCTGGGTTCTGATGCCCCCTAGAGACAGCCGGAAAGACGCCATGGTTTCTCCTCCGAGAAGTGAAAGGGAATGATCTGTTGTGTATTTGCAGATTTTTTTTTTCAATTTGTGAGCAAGGGCTGGAAAGAGGGAATTATCCCTTCCTACTTCCGCAGGCTGGAGACCTTGCCCTCAGCCCCATTTGTCCCAGCCTGGGAGAAGCCTACTAAATACTTTGCCTAGAGTTGTTGCTTAGTAAGTAGTGGAGGTGACACTCAGACCCTGATCCTCGGATTCCCAAATGCGGTTCTCCAAACCCTGGACGCGGGGCTGTCTTTTAAGTACCATGCAAATCCCTAGTGCTTTTGCCTTCCTTTGCTTCCTGATCCTCCCTGCCCTTCATTGGAGCAGGCGGGAAGGTGGTGGTGTTGATAATTCAGAGGTAAGACAGCCCCAAGACTGGAGCCATAAATGAAGCAATTGAGTATATAATATGTGCTAGGCATTTAGAATATCAATACAGATAATCTACAGATGTCCGCAAAGAGATAACTGACTGCTTCCAGCCTGCCTCAGCTGGTCAACATTTTGGCAGGTGGGGCCTACCCAGTACAGAAACAGACTTTTTTTGCAACATTAGAAGGCCAGGAGCCATGATTCCAATATCTGTGAAACCCAGGCACCATGGAGCCCATGTTAGCTATAGAAAAATAAACAAATAACTTATTTTTTAAAAATATTGTTTGAATGTAAAGGCAGTAAGCTTAGAAACAATTAGGAAATCACGTTTACTGAGTAATCGGCATAAATAACCATTTCCTTTAGGAAACAATGAAAATCTAAGCGTGTGTGTGTTGAAGATGTGCAGACAAGTCTCCGCCTTCTACCATCTCTTAATACTCACCTCATCACGGGAGGAATTTGAGGGGAGCCAGGCCCCAAGCTGGGTTGGAAAAACAAGAGCAGTATTGACAGGCAGCTCATAAATGGCTTGATTATTATTTTGACGAGGGTTTTATTTTTATCTTTCCTTCGCTTACACAGGTTCCATAAGCCTGGGTTTTATTGATATTGGTATCCTGGCTCCAGGCCTTCTCGGTGTTGTAAAAAATGTTTGTGTTTACTGTAAAAAGATAATCTTGCTTTTCAAAGTGATTAATTACATACACAGGATTTCAGTGTGCCTGCCATTCATTTGTCACATTCCTGACTTATAATTCATGCTTCCTCCCCTGGAGAGAAGCATATTTTGTTTAGAAGGTGTTTTCGATGTGGTTCTGTTCCCTGCTAGTGAAGTGACTTCACTAAAAAGACGTCTCATCCTGGGTTGAGACAGAAGTTTGACCTGGTTAATTGGAACTTACTCCCAGCCCAGAGGTTTCTGCACCAACAAGGAGATTTTGTGCATGTGACCAGCTCAGGAACCTGAGCAGCTAGACCCGTTGGGGTTAGTATTAACACTGCAGAGTGTCCTTCGGAGCTGGAAATATTCCACGGGCAAGAATGGGCCTACAATAGGAGGCATCTGTTTCCACCTGTAAACCCTCCTTCAGTGGTAAGACTGCACGAATCCTTCTGCCTTCTGGCAGCATCCTGGGAGATGAGGGAGAGCAGACGTGGGTGGGGGCTGTCCTGAGGGACGGCAGATCTCACCTTGCCATCTCCGGGTGCTTCCCGCCTGCACACATGGCCTTGTGTTGCCTGTTCCGACTCTAGATTCATTTGGACAGTGTCCTACGTTCCTTTTCCAGCAGATGTATGTGTTAGGGGGTGAGCTCTTACCAAAAGGAGAGGATTGTTGACTTGTAGATTTTTACCACCTGGTTTGGTGGCCGTGAATGTGTCAAGAGGCCTCAAGGTGAGTTTGTGAGGAGCCTGCCTTTGGAGGCCCTTGTCTCACTGCACCCCTGTGCGTGCAGGACTCCCACCCCCAACCCCCAGGCATGTGCAGACGGGGGCCAGTGCTTGCAGAGAGGTTGGGCTTCAGGCTGGTGGGGCAGATTCCACCTCAGCTCTCTACCTCCTCCTGGGCATTAGGGTCCTGGACTCTTAAAGCCGACAGGGAGCTCAGATGCCCCTTTTGTCCTATGAATGAGTAAATGGGGCTACAGAAAGCGCTAAGTGACCTGCCTATGGCCATGTAGCTCATTAATGACATTTCTAGTCCTGGATCCCCGTCTCCAAACTCCCTCCCACCTGAACTCCCCTGTGAATTCCCAGGGAAATGTCAAGTGTCTGCTTGGCAGCATTGTAACCATAACTTCTGCTTTGCTCTAAGTGAATGAGACTCAGGCTAAGGATTCCCCAGGCATGTAGGGGTCCTGGTATGAGTGTCAATGAAGAACCTCACCAGGCACAGAGAGGTGGCCAGTGGACACAGCCCCCAGGGGAGAGGAGGGCTTCAGGCTTCTGTTTTGTCCTGGCTACCCTGGCTCTGGAAAGAGGGCAGGGGATCCTTGCCTCTCCACTGTTTGTGTGTTGGATCCGTGAGTGGATCTTAGCTTAACTCAGGGTGCTATACCAATTCCTAGACTCAGTTTTGTGTAAAGTGCTCAAGTGAATCCCAGAAAAAAACTGAGGCTGAAGAGCAGGAGGGGAGAGGAAAGATTCGAGGTCCGTGGGAAGCAGACCTTTCAGCACAGAGGACTCAGGCGGGCAGCTGTGGCCCTATCTGCCTGGTTTCCCGAGGGACCTCTAGGGAAAGGTATAATGCAAGGATCTTTCTCCAGATCCGCAAGCCGTGGCTGTCTGCTCTCTGCCTCCCCGGGTATGAGTTTCTTTCCAGGTAGCCAGAGGTAGCTGCTGCCAATGTTGGCTGTCCCTTCATCTTTCCTTCAGTGGACAGCTGGGTCTGCTGCTTCTCTGTCCACCCGCTAGGGGCAGGACCCACGTCTGACTTTGTCAGCTTTGGACCTCCAGACCCTGGTTGGTGCTCAGCATCTGTTAGACCAGTGCTTCTCCAAGTGTGGTCCCAGTACCAGCATCATCAGCATCACCTGGGCACTGGTTAGAAATGTAGAGTCTCAGCCCACTCAGACCTGCTAATCAGAAACTCTGGGGATGGGGCCCAGTGCTCTGAAAACAAACTTTGTACACTGTGCACACTAAGCTTGTGTTGGACACTGATTCACTGTTGCCTGAATGGGTGGCCCAGGGGCACTGCCCATCAGGGGCTGTTTTTCCTCCCCCACCTTCTCCAGGGACCCAGGCTGGGGCTTTTCAGGGTGGGGTGAATCTGGAGGAGGGATTCACCACCACTGAATGTGTCTCCCTGTCCCGTTCTCCCTCCTGTTGCATCATATGCTGCTGACGGCTCGGATGGGATTTACCCCTAAGGATAATGGGCGACTTTCTACAGCAAATATGTAAGCTGTTCCGGTTGAGTAGCAGAGCATGTCTGTCCTCCCGTGGACTGATTTCAAGTACATTGTACATACTCTGCTCTGAGAGAAATAACCAGAGGCATTTCTAGGGGATGATTCGAGTAACATCCTCCACTGTGAGAAGCATTATTTATTGGTAATAGAGGTCATTAATTAGTGTCTTATCGATTTCAATATGTTATCCTTGAATCATGTTATTGCCGTTGTCAACAGTAACTAGCCGTTCTCAGATGCCTTTAATAACTAAACCTCTTATTGGCCAAGGCAGTGTATTCTGGAGCCACGCGGCAGAGAGGACCTGTGTGGGGTGGCCAGCAGTCTAGGGTGGATGATGGAAAGGGCAGAGGTGCTGATGCAAATTTCTGTGCTTCTAGGAATTACTCCTTCTACGTCCTCGACAACCAGAACTTGCAGCAGCTGTGGGACTGGGACCACCGCAACCTGACCATCAAAGCTGGCAAAATGTACTTTGCTTTCAATCCAAAATTGTGTGTCTCTGAAATTTACCGCATGGAGGAAGTGACAGGGACTAAAGGGCGCCAGAGCAAAGGGGACATCAACACCAGGAACAACGGAGAGAGAGCCTCCTGTGAGTGAACCCAAGGGTCCTGATAAAGCAACCCTCTGCCAGTCTAGAACAGTGGCTTCCGTGTGTGGCCCGCTCCTCGTGTCACTTGGTGGGACGCAAGGCCTCCTTAACCAATACTTTGCTGATACATGTATATCTTCAGAGTCAGTAGTGGGCAGATTCATGACAGATTCATGTTTGTAAATTTTTCTTAGCATCTATATACTGACTATTTATAAATAGGTTCTTACTCAGAATTTAAAGGAGTGCTGCTTACAGAATACAAAGAGTTAAATGTCTTTTTACGCACAAGCATACAGTCAAAGTATTTTTTAGGGAAGAGCTGGTCCCCCCAGCCCCGGGAGGAAGCCAGCTTGGCTCTCACTCTCCCACAGTGTGGCAGGGAGGCCTGAGGGCACGGGGGCTCAGCTACGAGCACAGCCCCCATGGCCACGGGTCCCTGTCCCTGGCTTGGCCTCCTCCTTGCTCCCACCACAACGCAAAAAAGATGGGGAGAGCCTGCCTCCCTGAATTGATATTGCTTTTTAGATTTAGAACAATATAATTATAACCTCGCACTGGTTATACGACTTTTTCTTTAAGGTCTTGTATCTGAGATATAACAGTGCATTTCTTGTCTAATCCTGTATATAAAACTGCTTTTAAAAATGTGGTTCTGTTTGGCTGGGTAGAGTTATAAAAGTGAATTGTCTCTCCATCATTGGCTTTTAATAAGGAAGAGTATTAGAAAAAAATACAGTAATTTATATGACCAAGGATGATTTGCACACACACACGTACATGCTGGGGGTGGAGAAGGACCTGTCAGATGATCACCATTTGACTTTGGTTTGTTTTGCTGGTGTCTGGCTTTGCCCAGTAGACGCTCACATTGCTGAGGAGGAGTTTTTAGAGGGAAGAAGCCTGACACAGAGCTGGAGAGCGTGTTCACAACCAGCACCTTCTCCCTTGTGGTACCTGCCACAGCCCCTGCTGTGCTCCCTGCTCAAACCATAGCAGAAGCGGATGTGTCAGAGCATTTTCAAAGCATTCTTCTCCTTCGAGTCAGCCAGGGTGACCTGTCAGATCATGAATACAGTAGCCATTTATTTTCCCTTGAAAACAAGTTTTCATGTTTTCCCTCTAAATAACACTTTAGCAGGAACTGCAACATTTCTCCGATCTCAGTCCAGCAAATTTTGCCCCACAGACTTCTAGTTTTTAACTACCTTTAGCCTCGCTGCTTCACCTGCCGCGTGTACTTTGGGATTCAGGTGAATACCAGGGAAAGGACAATTCGTAGGAGACCTTTGGTCTCTGTGAGGGGAGGCAGTCATCAGTTCTTCGCTGGTTCTCGTTGCAGTTTGAATCTGGTCGGAGGAGCAAGAGGGGAATCGGGGCAGCGTCCCTTCACCAGCAAAGGCTTACTCCCCTCAGAGCACAGAAGGCTTCACCACGTGGAATTGTTCTTGTTAGTGCTGATTCATTCCCCACTGTATGTCAGTGCTAGCTGTTCCTGTGTACTTCCAGTTTGATCCCAAGTTGAGACTAAGGAAAGCTCCCCTCTGTGGCAGCTTGGTCTCTTACCTGTCTTTGGTGGTTGCACAAGGGCAGGCAGGTATCCACAACTGCAGAACAGGTGCCATCATATCTAAGAAGATTCGGCCCAGTGTAAAGGTGTACTCTCACCTCCTGTGGTCTCCTCGGCAGCCCTCATCTTAGAGATGGGCAGAAAGGTAAAGTTACCTTCTTCAATTAAGCAGTCCTCTTTCAGGTTAGGAATCACTCACGGGTTCACGTCCAGTGCACCCAAGTGTGCTAAAACAAAGGAGCAAGCCCCTTGGAGCTCCACACAGTAAAATGTTTGAGTCCTTAGTAGAAATAAGAAAGCCACTGAGAAGTCCAGAGGGGGACTTAGTGTGCACAGCCAGCTTTGGAGAAGGGGAAAGTAGTACAGGACAGGTGACTTCTCTGACACGTGGAGGAAAAGGACGTTGATCTCTCACTCGTGATGTGCCTCTGTGCCCCAGGTGAGAGTGACGTCCTGCACTTCACCTCCACCACCACGTGGAAGAATCGCATCATCATCACCTGGCACCGGTACCGGCCCCCTGACTACAGGGACCTCATCAGCTTCACCGTCTACTACAAGGAGGCGTGAGTTTCTGTGCTTGGTGACGTTCTTCTGTTGGCAGGGCTGCGGGTGGGGAGGTCCCTGCTTCATCCTCATCACCTTCCCTGGCTGTCACGTGACATCCACCACTGCCAGTGCCAGCTACAAAGGGGAAAGTGTTAGCTTGAGGCCTTTCATTCTTCAGTAGGTAATTAGAGGCATTTAAATAAAATAAATCCTGGGGCTGGCCCGTGGCCGAGTGGTTCAAGTTCTACACGCTCCGCTTTGGCGGCCCGGATTCATGGGTTCAGATCCCAGGTGTGGACCTACTCCACTCATCAGCCATGTTGTGGAGGCATCCCACATACAAAGTCGAGGAGGATTGACACAGATGTTAGCTCAGGGCTAACCTTCCTCAAGCAAAAGTAAAATAAAAATTTAATTAATTAATTAAAGCTAAAGAGAAAAGATTGTTTTTTAGAGAACTAAGTCAGTCCAAACATTCATAAACTGGGATGGAGGATGTGGTTGAAATATCATTGGTGCTAACCCATACCACAGGAATACCCCACAGGATGCTCAGCTCCCCTTGAGGTGACCCCTGGACAGGTCTGTCATCTCAATCCTGTCCCTCTATCCACGGGCCCCTCCCAGGGTGTGGTCCCCTGCTGTGGGTCATGAGCCCTCCAAACAAGGAAGGAGAATGAAGAGACTGATCTTCATGTCTTGAACCTTTCACAATTTCTCCTCAAATCTACTGGGGGCTTTTCTGGAGCCTTCAGATGACGGTCGCCTGCCTAAGTATCCATGACTTACTCCTCCAGACGGCAGCTCTTCTTGGTCTCCCTCTTCCTTCCTCTGCCTCCTGTATCCAGGTGGTTCCCCCAGTCTACTTAGTCCCCCTCCTTACCCCGTAGGTCTCTTGGCCGGGGGCTTGGCTTCCCCAGAGCTGGAACCAGAGCCACCAATGGCAGCATCTGATACCCTTTCTCCTGCTGGAGCCGGGCCCTGGGAAGGGTCCTAGCAATGAAAACTGCGGGGCTCAGGATTATTAGGCATTCAGTGTTCCTATATATGGGGGTCACTCATGGTCTTCCATTGCGATGACAGGGAGGGGTATGTTAATGTCTGTTTCAGAAGCCAGTGGCCAGTGGCTGTCCAGCCCTTTCATCTGACAGATGTAGAATCCCTGACCAACCACGTATCTGTGCAAAGTACTCTCTTCTCTTTGATAGTCCTGCATTGCCATTTGGCTTTGTCGCTGGTCATTTCACCAAGGAGTTGATGCTAGTTTCTGAGACAATCTGGAAACCTAATATTTGAAGATACTTAAGCGATAGAATTGTTTGTGAGCAAATTAGATTTTGGAAGCTATATTTTAGAAGTTGTTTTTCTGTAACAAAGACATTTTTCTCCAAAAGTTATTCTTTATCCATAGCTGATGTTTACATTAAATGACTGCGCTTGTTTTTTCTTAATGGTGAAAAAAATTCCACAATCAGAAGAGAGAAAAATAGAGTTTGCATATATTCTTAAGGAACAGTGTTTTCAATCCCGGTAACTATAGAATTTACTCTTTCTGAGGCAGAGTATTCAATTCTATAGTGCATAACTGTGGTCCAGTTGCTTAATTTTATTCTTCTATAAAAATCTAATTGATCATTTGTTTTATTTAGAATTCCCATTATAGAAAGTTTGATGTGCTAGGCCCCTGGGGAAGGTTTCTGAGAGCTTTGATGTCAAAGCCCTAAAACATGCTCTGAGCTTTATCGATTGTCTTTTAGACCCTTTAAAAACGTCACGGAGTACGATGGACAGGATGCCTGTGGCTCCAACAGCTGGAACATGGTGGATGTGGACCTCCCTCCCAACAAGGACGTCGAGCCTGGCATTTTGCTGCACGGGCTGAAGCCCTGGACGCAGTACGCCGTTTACGTCAAGGCCGTGACCCTCACCATGGTGGAGAACGACCACATTCGTGGGGCCAAGAGTGAAATCTTGTATATTCGCACCAATGCTTCAGGTATCCATGTACCACCCCTGCCGTCCCATACTTCTTCATGAGCTGACTGTTTTTACTTATTACAAGATGTAGTCATAGGGTTAACAATGAATGTGCCTATTGTCTCTGTCTGTCCTGGGCCAGTCTGTCTTTTATATGTCCTTTTTGTCAGTATATAATACCATATCATATTCTTTTTCCCACTCTTGATACCCTAGGCTCTTCCGGGCCATTTTCTGGACTTGGTACCATCTTCCATTGTCTGTCTGCCCTGGGCTGATGAGCCCAGGTCCTCCAGGGTGCTGGGTTGGTTTTGTTGGAAGGCCCAGCCAGCATACAGCCCTGTAAGGGTGCCCTTCTTATTTATTTTGATAGTTGAACCTCTCTTAACTAAAAACATGCTGATTGGTGTTCCAGTTACCTCACTTGGCTCATTGATTTTCCATCTTCCTTCTGTAGCAGCTGGGGTTTGAAAGAGGTCGATAAAAGTTGGAAGACGTCAGGCATAGTATGTTGTGGATGTTCAAAGTATTCACTGATGAAAGTGTTCCTCCTTCTCCTCTGTCTTCATTTTCTAAACCACCTCATTTCTCAACTCCAGAATCAGGAACTAATGAAAGGAAACATTGTGTATATTTTCCAAGTATATAAAAACCAGTTTAGAAGTAGGAAAATACACATCATTTTTAAATACACTGATAAACATTCTTTGATGATAGCTGTTGTTAGAATTGGTAGGCTGTTTTAAAATGCCTATAAGCTAGCACAAAATAGGTTTAAATGGCAGAGAGGGTGAGGAAAAGATGTTGGTGGGGAAAACCTTTAGCTCATGTACTCCTGCTTCCGCCTCCCCTCCCCCACCCCAGCTCGATGATCCTGTGAGTGGCCACAATCATGTCACTGACCGTAAAGTGTTTATAGAAATAAATCGGGCACAGGCTTCTGATCCCAGGTGTGGGGTGGTGTAGCAGAGGCTCAAAGGCAACAAAATAAGTTGTTCTTCCTAAAATTTGGAAGTAACCCTTCCCAGCAATTTATTGTAGCCGGTTCAGGAAGAATAAGAATCGTTCCCTATTATGACAAATTCTCACGAAACCTATTTCCTTCCCCAAAGGTGGAAAATGAAGCATTGTACAAACTGAGTCAGTATACTACAGTTAAGTCCCTGTCCTTACAAGTGGTGGGGACAGAGGATAACTTAGTCTTTTGCCTCCGCTTTTTCTTGACACTCACCATTGAAACATCCAGGGGTAAGCTGTTTGTTTCTGGAACACTTATTTTTGGAAACCTGAAAGTGGCCAAGCATCCAGTGGTTATGTTTCCCCTGAAAAAGCTAGCATTAGTTATAACTTTTCCCCAAAGCATCATTCCTTACAGATGTTCTTAACTTTGTACATAATATTATGTACCTTAAAGTACCCTTAACTTGTTTGCCCCTTTGAAATTTTAAAAGCAGCTTGGATGACCATGTTGCTTAAGTGACATACAGTGGAGGTGTCTCTTGCACTGTGGAAAACCCACCGAAATTGGTGTTTTCTTGTGAACCCCATGAGAGTAAGATTTCAGTGGTCCTGGGATGCATTTGCCCTTTATGTACAAATCAGCTCTGGATTTGGGTTCATGGCCGGGGGGTGGGGGCGGCTGGCGCAGTGGCAGGCAGTAGTAAGTAAAGCTTGACCAGATGATTATGCTTTGCCTGTAAATCAGTATTCTCTTGCTGGTAACAGACTCCATTGCTTGAAGTCAGGGCTTTATGTGTGTTTGAGTTTTTAGACTGCTTTTCATAGTTGTGTCTCAGTCATTCCATTAAAGCATGATTGTAGAATTTTAGACTTCGAGGCCTTTCACATCACCTTTTCCTCCAAGCTCTCGTACACACACGTGCACATGCGCACACACATGCACACACACTCCAGCCCCTTTTTTACTTTCTCCTTTCATTTTGGTTTCTTGCCATTCTTATCAGAGATTCAAAATCTCAGGTGAAATGCAAGTCAGTCAATTTTATCACTTGCTAAAGCTTCTGGAGTTAAATGTTTTGGAGAATGGCAGCTGTAATAAATGAGAAAAATCCGGTGTTTGAATTGCCTGTAGATTTTAAGTCATCCATTCTAACCCTCATGCGCCCCCACAACCTTTTTCCATTTGCAGCTCAGTAATGTTTGTTTTCACAGAGATTACCTGAGAATAGATATTATAAAGGGAAACGTTGGCATTTAAATTAATACTGTTGCAAAACAAGGCTCAGTTTTCATTTTGCGCTTCAGTGTTCACTGCCGTTTTCTTATCCAGGTCAGACTTTCGGCTGCTTGTTGGTTCGCTTTGAGGACCTGACAGCCTGGGTCTTGGGTTCATTCCCTTTTCTGAACTGTCCTTCATTTCCTTTTCCAGTTCCTTCCATCCCGCTGGATGTTCTTTCAGCATCCAACTCTTCTTCTCAGCTCATCGTGAAGTGGAACCCGCCCTCTCTGCCCAACGGCAACCTGAGTTACTACATTGTGAGATGGCAGCGACAGCCTCAGGACAGCTACCTTTACCGGCACAATTACTGCTCCAAAGGTAAGGATGGAATGTGGGGAGACCTGTAACCGTGAACCCCTATCATCTGAACATATCCAAGCCCTGACATTACACGTATCAGCTAGCAGTGTAAGCCCTTGGAAACTGGCCACGTTCTTGATTAAAGGTGCTGACGGCTATTATTTTATTCTTTTCCCTCAGAGGCATGTATAACTTGGCTTTCATTTCCACTCTCATCGGGCTTCTGTTTTCTGAGCAGACAAAATCCCCATCAGGAAGTATGCCGATGGCACCATTGACGTTGAAGAGGTGACAGAGAATCCCAAGACCGAAGTGTGTGGTGGAGAGAAAGGACCTTGCTGCGCTTGCCCCAAAACTGAAGCTGAGAAGCAGGCAGAGAAGGAGGAGGCCGAGTACCGCAAAGTCTTCGAGAATTTCCTGCACAACTCCATCTTTGTGCCCAGGTACCAGCGTCATTTGAAAATGTCTCCAGTCTGGTGCTCCTCTGGCGGGTTCTGGTGCTTTCTCTCCACCCCAGTAGTTTGTAGGTCAACACCCTTGGGGCAAGACTCAGTAGCCATCAAGGAGGGAACAACAACATAGGATATCAATTTGGTTGAGTGGGGTTCCTGTGGAAGGCGGTTTGCCCTAAAGGGAAGGGAGCTCGGGGCACATGCTGCTGGGGGCCGCCAGCTTGACAGGTGCGGCTGCCTCTCAGCCACATAGCCTCCTGCAGAGGGTGGGCTCTCCACTGTAGGAATGGGGAAGTGAGGCTCAGAGAGCTGAAACCACCTGGCCTTGCTCATGGAGACCAGTGGGCGGAAGAGCCGGGATTTGAGCCCTTCTCTGCCGCTCCCACCTCTCCCTGCTGCCTCTCTCACCTGGCCGAGGAGGACTGAAGCAAGAGGGAGAAAATCAGTTGGTTTTGAAAGGGGCCCAACTTCAAAACAGAACCAAGTGCCACCAGCATCCTTGACAAGCAGCTTTGGGAAGCAGTACAGAAGACAGCCTTTCAGAGTAAAGCAGCCCCTGCTCCAGTCTCAGTTTCTGCCAAGTGGAGGAAAGTAAACGTTTGAAGCAGCACTATTCACGATAGCCAAAACCTGAGAACAACCCCAGTGTCTATCAGTAGATGATGGATAGACAAAATGTGGTATATCCATGCCATAGAATATTATTCAGCCATAAAAAGGAATGAGATTCTGCAGCATGGGCTACAACATGGATGAACCTTGAAAATGTTATGCTAAGTGAAAAAAACCAGATGCAAAAGGACAAATATTATATGTTTCCACATATATGAAATATCTAGAATAGGCAAATTGATAGCAATAGAAAGTAGATTAGAGGTTACCAGGGGCTGGGGGGAGGGGAAAATGGGGAATTATTCCTTAAGGGTTATAGCACTTCTGTTTAGGGTGATGAAAAATTTTGGAAATGTTGGTGATGGTTGCACAACATTATGAATGTAATCAATGACACTGAATTGTACACTTAAAAATGGTTAAAATGCCAAAATTTTGTTACATATTTTTTCATTTAAAATTTTTATTTTATCACAATAAAAAATAGTAAAAAAATAAAAAATAACTAGAGGAAAGTTCAGCAGGGTAGCCCATTGTGCAATGTCTGGGAGGGGGGCGGAGAGGGAAGTGGCGTGGGTATCCATGGCTCCCTTTTCTTCCTGAAAGATTATAGTGTAGAATTTAGAAACAACCTCGTGCCTGCAATCTGGGCAGAGTAGTTAGATTCAGACCAGTGTTGTACCTACAAGCCGCTGGTTCCCCAGTCCCCACAGTGCCCCAGCCACCGGCCAGCTCCAGGCGTGTTCTCACTCTTTTTCCTGCTCCTCGACCTTGGGAGGCGCCAGCAGCCTGTAGCTTCTGTTTATTCCATAGTCACTTTGCCCTTAAAGTCTTTCTTAGGTTGTAAAAACAAATGGTTGTTAAAGTGATTTTTTTTTCCTATCAAGTGACCTTCCTAATGTTTGTGTAATAATCAAAGATAGCCATCTTACTTTGAAAAATCATCAAAATGGGATATACAGACCTTTTAGAGTTGGAAGCACTATTTCCTTTTCAGATTGACCCTCTTCATTGCTTAGTGGCTCTCTGCTCCTTCTCTCCTCTCCAGTAGTTAAAACCACTGAACCAGGAGGCCATGAGAGCCCACTGTGGGTCCTCTCTGGCCTGCCCCACTGGTGATGTCTCCTGTTTGCTGGTAGACTATAGGGATGCAGTACAAGTGTTAGTCCAGATATTCTGTATATCGTGTGTGGTTTCGAGAATCAGAAAGTTTGAGACCAAAAAGAGCTCAAAGATATTTAAAAACTAGAACTCAAGTTTAGTGACTTCTCCAACATCCTAATTAATTAATGATCTATTTGGGTCTTGGCACTTCCTTCCCATACACCAAGGCTCTTTCCCTTCATGGCGTTGCTTCTCAGCACGGTCCACTTTCCCCATGCCAGCAGAAGCTCAGCTAGTGTTACTTCCTGTGGACACAGAGGAGGATGAATTTAGAGCATCCCAAACAGGCTGGGCAGGAGCTGTCTATTTATTCTCCGTCAAAGGCTGTTGGTTACGTTGCTGTCTTGTCCCACCCACCTGCCAGAGGTTCAGATTGTGAGTCCACGCTCTGGAAAGGCCCCTAGCTTTCCAGTTTGTGGTTATAAGGCAGTACCTTTTTTTCTCGTGAGATGTGAAGTACAAGATCAAGCTATGTGAAGATAGAGCTGTGGTTGACATAGATATTATTGATGCATTGTGTTCATGTTGTTGAGTTCAAAATTAGTTTCCTCTATGCGAAATTCCCCCTGATGAATGAGTGCATCCACCCCTGCAGTCGTGATGTTCTTTCTCCTAAGACAAGTCCGCCTTGGTAGTCTTTCTTTCATAGGATGGATATAAATACTATATTTTGCCCATAGTGAGGGGCCACAGTTTATAAGAACTTCATGGTTTTTTGCATGTCTCCTACTGAGGCATAAATCTGATGGCCACACGATTTCCAATAAAATTCAGGTAAAAGGAGTATCCGGGGGACAGAATGACTGAATCATAAAGGATTTTATGATTTACTTTTACAGCTAAATTATCCAAAGATGGTTTTTATTTCTTTCAATTCATTCTAAGAACAATTTATTTGGGGGCTAAAACCAGTCAAGTCGGATTTAGTATGTTATACATTGTCCAACATGTTTATATGTTTTGAAGTAGGATGGAAGCTAGTTTGTAGGTTGCTTTCTGGAGTCAATACTTGGTGGTGAGTGCCTTTCATTGACCACTGCCTTTATTTTTTAAATCACATACTTTGGGTTAAGTAACTGAAACATCGACAGATGTTGAAGAGTAGGAGGTTTTCCCATGGGAGTAGGTTGTGTCATGGGGTGGGAGTGGGGAAAGCTGGTGATAATATTTGCCGTTGGTCGCACCATTTGGAAATGTGGCTATTTATAAAGAATCATGGACAGACCATTCTACTTGCCCCGTAACTTCCTGACGGTGTCCTGTGTGGCCTCCCTCCTTCCAGTCCCTGACTTGGTGTCAATAGTAACAGCTCTGCAGTCTCCAAAAGTGTGGTGTTTATAAATATATAAGCTATTAAGTGTACTTAGTGGTGTAATCCCAAGTAAGTGGGAGTGGGCTGTGGGAGGGGTTGTAACAGTATTATTTTGCAGTGGGTTAAACCCAAGAAACTTATTTATAGACACAAGTAGATGTTGTGTTGGTTTTGTGTGTTGTGTTGGTTTTGAAGAGAAGGAAGGAAATTAATTCTGGTAGGTGTCAAAAAAAGTCTCCCTAGCAATAAATGTGGTTTCTTGTGTCCTTCCCTTCCAGAAAGGTTGGTTGGTTTGCAGGGTATGAGGATGGGGAATTATCAGCCTCATTTCCTAACCCTTCTTCTCCCAATGTTGTGGAAGCAAATGCAGTGGGACCATTAGTACACACCCTAACCCCGTGGTTCTCTGCCTGGTGGAATGAGCATATCGGTGTTGAATGGTCCATGTTTTTGTCAGGGCCCAGTGTGTCACTGCACAAAGGTGGTAACGGTGTTTTCTACAGGGGAATCCATGGGCCGGGCAGACTGGGGAGCCAGAGGCTCTTCCCCAAGCCCCCTGCTTTTGCCTTCTAGGTTTTTCACTTCTGGATGAGTAAGGACCAGCAGGGATCCTGCTGAGTGTCCGCTGAACCACAAATGGCTTCCTGGGTGTCCTGACCCCCTGTGGGAATCTCTCCTCTCCCCCCTACGTGAGAAGTGAAAAGTGTTCCATTTTCTGGGCTTTCTCATTTCCTCAGTGTCTTACTTTTGTTTCCCAGATGAGGTTTGTTCTGTTTGCTGTCTGCCCTTTGCCCATTCATAGAATGAGTGATGCAGGCTGATGGCCTCAGTGTGGAACGGACAGTGCCCTGGTCCTGCCGTTTTCTGTGGCTCACCTGAGGGTGCCTGTTTCTTTGTCTGGATGCTTATTATCATTTTCTGTTTTGTTGGTTTCTGTAAATGCTAGCAGCCTGTTTTTAAGGTCTCTGGGGGAGCCAAAAAGCCCTTTTTCCATAACCCAGGAAGCAGCCTCCGGAAGGGTCCCCCCCTCCAGCTTCTTGGACCAGCTCATCTGCCCTCTGGGTATGGACATTCTCCCCCCAGTGACTTTCTGCATTCTCTTGCTGTCCTGTTTTGTAGCTGTTGTTCCAAGCCGTACTCAAATCCATGACAGTGACTCTGCCCTTACCTTGTGTAGGGTTTCGGGGAGGCCGCAGGTGGTCACTGCTGAGTGGGAGGCGAGGCCAGGCTGGAGAAGACTCCTGGAGTGTGAAAAATACAGATGCTAGGGCCTCGGAGGAGGAGGGGGTCAGCAGGAACCCCAGAGGGAAGGGTCTGGGGGTCCAAGCAAGTGCTCAATTACTGGCATCTTTCTTTTTTTTCCCACAGTCAGAGGGGATCAAAGAAGCCACCATCACAGGCCTTTGAGCCCCCTCTGCCCCGTCTCTCTGGGGCCTGCACCACAAACCTCACCTCTCACCTCGCCCCTAATCAATCTTAGTATGGCCATTAGCTTGGTCACCTTTAATGCTTGACCATAAGGTCTGTGGACTGGACGGCACCAACATTGTGATGAAACAGCCAGGATGCTGCCGAGGCAAGGGTGGCCGAGGCGTGCGTTTACTCCTCGGTATAATCGAGTAACGGCTCTGGGAGCCAGGGGGCAGTTTGTGTGCCGATTCTGAGGTTCACAGAGTGGAGTAAGCAAAATAAATAATGAAGAAGGAAATCCCTGTCTTATTGGTTAGTTCTTATCCAATGGGGTTGAATAGCTCCTTTTATTCCACAGTTAAGATTTTTCTTTTCTTTCTGTTACTCTAACCTAAGTCATAGAAAAGACAAAAGAGGCAGACGCCCTTATAAGCCAAGTTTCTCTCTTCCTTGCAGACCTGAAAGGAAGCGGAGAGATGTCATGCAAGTTGCCAATACCACCATGTCCAGCCGAAGCAGGAACACCACTGTGGCAGACACCTACAATGTCACAGACCCAGAAGAGCTGGAGACAGAATACCCTTTCTTTGAGAGCAGAGTGGACAACAAGGAGAGGACTGTCATTTCTAACCTCCGGCCTTTCACTTTGTATCGCATTGACATCCATAGCTGTAACCATGAGGCTGAGAAGCTGGGCTGCAGTGCCTCCAACTTCGTCTTTGCAAGAACCATGCCTGCAGGTATGGTGTGATCCAGCTAGCCCCACTCCCAACTGACTCACAGCCTAATGAAGAGATTGTGTTTTATGGACATGGAGTCTGACATCCAGGGCAGTGACCCTTAGCTTCAGTCCTTCTTATTAAAGAATGAGTGGTCATTTGTAGGCAGCATGGTAGACCAGCAGCTCAGGGAATGGAGTCCATTCATAGTGACATCACCCCCATCCCAGTATCTCCATACAAACTATTCAAGAGCAGAGAGCATGCTTCATGGTCAACTCTCCTCCTTCTACCTGGTTCACATGGTGCATTGCCACAGCCCTTTTTCCCCATTTGTGCACAGGTAAATTTGCCTAGTCCCTTCTGAGTTCTCACAAATTCAGTGAAATCCCTAGTTAGCTGCCTTGAATCAGAGTGACCATCACTCCTCAAGGTCAACTCCTGGAGTAGCCTTTGGTCCTGCTTGTTTGGTCTTCACCCTCCCTTTGTAAGTTAGAAGCCACCTGTCGCTCAGACAGCCATCCGTCCGTCCGTCCATCCATCCATCCATCCATCCATCCATCCATCCATCTTTAAGGATGGGTTAACTGCCCAGTTCTCTTTCCAGCCAGAGGCGGCAGGTGGTAGAAAAGCATGGAAGTGACTGGAGTCTGGGAGAGGGGCCTCATGGGGCCAGTTCTGGCACTGACATGCAGAGTATCTCGGGGCAGCTGTCAGCCTCCCCGGCCTCAGTTTCCTCACTCTCCCAGGAGAGACATAGACCAGCTGATTTCTCAGAGCCTTTCCAAGCTGTACCTTGCAGTGGCTTTTGCTCACCACTTGGCTTACTGCTTTAAGAGGCACAAGCAAGAGAGGGAGCCCCAGCCTCACCTAGCAGCTGGAGGAGTAGTTGATGACGGCAGCGAGAGCTCGCTCTCAGCATCAGCTTCCTCACAGCTGGGGCCTGTGGACCATCCTTCACGCCTGTGTAAAAATTTACTTGCCATGTGCAGATGCAGACTGCGAAGGATCTGTGTCATGGCCTGGAGGCTCGATGCTGCTGCTTCTGCGCACTCAGCACCTCTTCCATGCTGCTTGAGTTTGATGGCATCACGTAGTTTCTTTTTTCAAGTGGTAGAAGCTGAATACCAGAAATAAGTTACTTAAGTTGCCAAGATTTTCCTATTGTACTTGACAGCAAGCTTTTTTGTTGCAGGTTTGGGGGGCACGGGGCATGGGGAAGGGAGGGTATTGTGGCGTCTTGAGACTTACAGGCCATTAGATTGCTCTGATTCCAAAAGCTCTGCTGTGTGTGAGCAGCCAGCTTATGAGGAGTTGTGTGGTCCCCTCAATCCTGCATGCGTGGGTTGGGGGAGGGTGTTCTTAGGTTACCTCAGTGTTTATATCCCTCCCTGGGGACTCAAATCCAACTTTACCGCTTGTTTCAATTGTTGCACAGAAGGAGCAGATGACATTCCTGGGCCAGTGACCTGGGAGCCGAGGCCTGAAAACTCCATCTTTTTAAAGTGGCCAGAACCTGAGAATCCCAATGGATTGATTCTAATGTATGAAATAAAATATGGATCACAAATTGAGGTAAGACGGGGGGAATGGTCGATGTCTGGGTGCGTTTCCATGACAGTTGAAAGCGTATGTTACAGTACAACACAAGTCACCTCCTGGTTAGTTCACGACTAACAATCAAATAAGGTGGTAAGTCAGCGAGGATGTAGGTCTTTCTACCAGCTCCACGCTCTTGGAGGAGTACTTGGAATATGTGAGGAGCTGCGCTTGTTCTCACCCTCAGGAAACTATTTCATTGCAGGAAATGATCTTTCAGCATAGACTAGATTTGTCTTAATAACTCGTAATCTTTCTGGAGCCCTTTTGGCCCAAAAACCTGTTTGGTCAAGACTTGGGTGTGCTTCAAGTTCTTGGAGGACTGCTGTTTAAGACTTGGTTTCTTCCCTTTTATTGTAAATCAGGATCACCGTTAGGTGGGTGACACAGGAGTCACCCATTTCTCCTGTGTTTGTGGGAAACTGACACATATGTTTTATGTCCCCCAGGACCAGCGGGAATGTGTGTCCAGACAGGAGTACAGGAAGTATGGAGGGGCCAAGCTTAACCGGCTCAACCCCGGGAACTATACAGCCCGGATCCAGGCCACCTCTCTCTCTGGAAATGGGTCGTGGACTGATCCTGTGTTCTTCTACGTCCCAGCCAAAAGTAAGACTTGTGAGGGAGTAGCTGGGAAAACTGAAAGCAGGTTGGGCCAGGATTGGGGAAGCCTGGGTCATCGTGGCTCTCTGATTTTCTGATTTGTGTTGGAACAGAGTTAGCCAGCTTTCGGAAGGGTCACACTTCTGCCAGCGTCTGGTCTGGGAGCTTGGGCTGGACAATTGCTCTGCTTGGCGTCCCTGCCTCATCTGATGGGCAGGGAGAGGGTCCAAGCCCCTCTTTTGAGGAGGTGGCAAGAGACCTTTGCTTTCAACTTGGTTTATGTCCAAAGCATTTTACAAAGCGCTGAATTGACCATTCCACCTCCTGCCTCATCAGGGATGCTGGTTAGCGCTCAGATTCAGGACTTAGAATCCTAAGGGGTGACAGGAAACTGGGGGCCATCTGGTCCAGCCTGCTCCAGGGCAGAAGTCTCCATGACAGCATCTCAGGCTGAGGCATTGTCTCCTTCACTGCCCATTGGTAAGATACAGATGCACTTTTAAAGCACCAACATGCATTGAAAGCACACAGTGCTCACTGTTTCGTGCAGAGACTGGGCTGTGTTGTGAGTGAGTTTTTGCTCAAACCATCAACAAGATGGTATTCTTAGAAGGCCCTTCTATGAGAGAATTTCAGATTTTAAAATTGAATTTTGTAAAAGGTATAATCACAACAAGGACCCTATACTTGCTTGGCCCAGAAAATTCAGTATTGTATTTGGTGACATAAATATTCCTTATTATTTCCATATTGAGTTTTTACTATTTCTTATTAGAAGCCCAATTTTTTTAGATTATTTCATGTTCAGATGATGGGATCAAATTTGGCAAAACCCTGTTCCTTACTGCTCCCACAAGAGAGAACAGCCCTACCTTGCTCAGTGGTGCTACTTTTGGGTCTAGTGGACAGTTCCCACTGCCCTGGTCCCTCCTGGTGTCCACATCCTTGCTGCCCTGATGTGGAGTCTGAGTTTTTAAATTCAGGATTCAACCAATCCAGGAGTCCACCTGGTTAGTGCCTAATAGTCAAAGATGTGCAGGTTATTTGAAAATCCTTACAGTGACAGATATCAAAAGAAGGATAGGGGTGAATAGAGTTGCAGACCTTGAGGCTGCATTTTATAGGCCTGGCACTGTGCCTGGGTCAGGTTTTAGGAGTAAACAGATGCTTAGGCAGATAACTCCGTCAACTAAAATAGTCTGAATTCTCCATGTGGTCCACTTAAACTACTCTTACTGGTTAGCCTGTGCCACCCATTCCTGTGCTAGACCCTTCACAGTATTTCTAGAGCCCTCTCCAGAGTAGTGGCTTGCTTTCTCTCCTCTTCTCTCTACATCTGTCTGTTAGGAGCAGAGCCTAGGTTTGGAGGTCTGGTATCAGGCTGTGGTCTTTGAAACAGCAGCCTTGGCTTCTGGGGTTCAGTGAACTTGGCTTGTCTTCAGAGACAACATGTTCCTCTCTGCCATTGCTCCCCTGTTTTTAACTGTGTGGATGCCAATGGAAAACCGAAGAGCCCCTCTGATGGAATCTCTCCAGCAGAAGTTGGCATATACCACCAGGACATTAAATCTACTTGCTTGCTTTGCTGTCGGGAAGTTTTTCCTTCTGGTAGACAAGATTCTCCTGCTGCAGTAGAGTCTCATTTCCTCTTATTTAATCCTCAGAGGAGATGGAAGCTTTGGAAGCTTTCTGGTGACTGCTCTCCTTTTAGGAACCCTTCGTGTGCTTGAATACTATTAAATTACTCTTCAGACTTTTCTTCTCCAGACTAAATAATCTCACGTCTTTTGGCCTTTTCTTGTGGCCCAGTCTCGTCGACCAATTTTCTAGCCATTTAATCATTTTGTTCTTCTCTGGATGTGTTCCTGTTTCTTCATGTCCCTGTTGAAATGTGAAACTCAGAAAGAACACAGTACAACCTGACCAGTAGTATAAGTGGTACAAATATAAGAAATAGTCCTCAGGGGGAGAAAAAGAAAACTCTGCCAGCTTCCCAAAGGCAAGGATAACTTGTGAGTATTTTCAAGAACTACAAAATGCAGCAAGTTGCATCCATTTTGAGAGCTACTTAATAAAAATATCTTTAAAAAAATTAAAATAGCTTTAATAGTCCTTGAAGAGTAATAATAATAATAGATTTTAGTGGCAAAAGAACCACTGATGGGTGACTTATAATAAATTTAACTTGGTCCCCAATGAGTTCCAACCTCATTTCTGCATAGACACATCTACTTGGTGTCCCGGTGTCCCATGGGCACCTCAAACTCCTTGTGCACAAAACCAAAATCACAGCTGCTACCCTCAAAAAATCTCTCTCCATCCTTTGTTCCTGAGCTCAGTCAGTGGCCCCATAATCTGTGCACCACCCAAGCCAGGAACATCACAGCCCTCCCTCACCTTTCTTTCTCTCTAGCCACCCATTTCTCATTCAAACCCAAGTCTCATAGATTCCGCAGCTTAAATATCTCTGGAATCCAGCCTCTTTTGCCACCACGACTGTCTCGGCTCAGAGCCTCCAGAGTGCTTGCTTCAGGGGAAAGTATGAGCTGTGGGTGCTGGAAGCCTGGGTTCCAGTCCCAGGGCCCTGGCTTACCAGCTGCCTCCTGACCCTGGGGAGGACAGTGCATCTCTGTGAGTCTTCGTGATTTGTAGGAAAGAAGCAGTGATTTCTTCGTGAGGTCTGAGCTGGGTAATGCAGAGTGTGTCCAGGTCCCTCCCACCCCCTGGCACTCTGCGAGACATGGCAGTGCCCCCTCCCCGCTGCCAGCCCCTTCCCGGCTGTTCTCTGGCACAGCCATCTCTCCATACACAGATCTGATCAGTTCACTGCAGGGTTTGAGAGCTCTCGCTGGCTCCTTTTAATCTGCAAAATAAAGTTCAAACTGCTTAGCTTGGACAAGGCCTCTTGGGAGCAGGCCCTGACTTCTCTCCAGTATTGTTTCCAACCATTCCTCTGCGCTTGGAAAACTTCCCCTGACTCCCTTTTCTCCTCTCTCTTCCTCTCTGCATCCTTGCGATATGTGCAGTCCACTTTTCTAGTTGTTATGCTACTTATGGACCTATTGATTTCCTGCGTCCAGCAGAATTTTCAAGGGTGTAGATCAGCATCCTGTGTCCAGCCTGGCGTCTGTCATATGAATGCTGGTGACAGTGATGAGCAGGTGCTGCAGTGAGCTCTGTGGTCTCAGACTTGTCACTAGACTCTAATGTTTGGGAAGAATTCAGAGCAACTTTGGCAAGGAGTGCCATCCAGTTATTTTTTGTTTTTTTAAATTGTCTGTTACCTGTCTTAAGACAGATAAAGGTCAGTACAGCTTGAGCACTATATATATAAGAATATGCATTTTATTTTAGTAAATGTATGCATTCCGTTAATATCATTAAACTGCATGTAAGGATTACTGAGCCCATCATTGGAACTGTTATTTCAGAATTCATTGTACTTTAAAAATAAAAATGAGTATACTCCTCAGTCTGCACTTACCGTTTTTCAAATAATTCAGTTTTTCTGCTGTTATTTCTGATACTGTTTACCTTCAGAATTCCTAGTTCGTGATAGGGCAGTAAAGGAATTTTCAGGGATTTTTTTTCATACTTCCAGCTTTCTCCATACTTCCATTTTTCATTAAAAAATG
This sequence comes from Diceros bicornis minor, assembly GCF_020826845.1. Lineage (NCBI taxonomy): Eukaryota > Metazoa > Chordata > Mammalia > Perissodactyla > Rhinocerotidae > Diceros > Diceros bicornis. The sequence goes on from NC_080744.1 coordinate 82,688,237, forward strand.
AAATGAGCAGCTTGTTCAGCTAGTGAAATTTTATCATTTCCCCCTTGTTTCTGCAGCGACGTATGAAAATTTCATCCATCTGATCATTGCTCTGCCCGTTGCCGTCCTGTTAATAGTAGGAGGGTTGGTTATAATGTTGTACGTCTTCCATAGAAAAAGGTGAGTGACTCAGTTTTGTGAGCAAGTGACCACGTTTTGTGGCTAAGTGATTTAATGATTTGAACCTGAGTTAAGGTAAACTTTTGGAGGATTTTGAGGAAATATTTTATGGATTGGAAAACGTGATTTTCCAATCAAAAGTTCTTCACAGGAAAAGAGAATATTTTCTAATGAGTCAACAACAACAAAAAGTTGTTTTTGGATGGTACGGCTCATCCCCTCACTGGTCGCTCCATCACAAAAGCTTATACAGAGCTTTTCCAAACATGATGTTTGAGCTCTCGATCAAATAAGTCTTTCAATTTCCAGTGAAGTAAAGAAACAAATGTTTTTTAAAAAGCTCTAATCTGAGGCCACTGAAGAAGCCAAAAGACAGGTTAGCAAATGTCTGCTGGCCTCCCAGCCTAAATGGGGAGCGTAGGTGAGAGCCATAGTGGCAGTAAGTTCCCCCACTGCCTTTCTCCTGATACTTAATGAAAACACAACAAACGAAACTGATGTAACGAACATATGGGTATATACGGAAGTGTGTGAAGATAGGATTTTTTAACCTACACTTTAACCTTTTTGACAGAAATAACAGCAGGCTGGGGAATGGAGTGCTGTATGCGTCTGTGAACCCAGAATACTTCAGTGCGGCCGATGGTAAGCTTCTGAGCTACATTCTTCAGGAGTGTTGCTGATTTAGGGGAAGAGGTTTGCATTACTTTGAGGTACGTTTTGCCTCAGATCTGTCTTCATTAACACTTTTTTTTTTTTTTTTGCTGAGGAGGATTCACCCTGAGCTAGCATCTGTTGCCAATCCTCCTGTTGTTTTTTTTTTTTGTCTTGAGGAAGATTAGCCCTGAGCTAACATCTATGCCAGTCTTCCTCTATTTTGTATGTGGGTGGCCGCCACAGCATGGCTGGTGAGTAGAGCAGGTCTACGCCTTCGCCTGAACCCGCGAACCCGGGCTGCCAAAGCAGAACACGTGGAACTTGAACCACTCGGCCACAGGGCCGGCCCAACACTTCTTTTTGTTAATCCAAGTTTTGAGCAGTTCACTGAATATGTCAAAAATTCTGGGACTGTATGGGATGCCCCAAGAAGAAACAGGCTTCAGAGATGAATGTGGCCAGCACAGTAATCAATTTATTTAATTGCTTGAAATTTTATGCTGGAATGAAAAAAGCTGTTTAATTGTTGACATCTAGTCAGAGGATATGCTGCAGCTGACAAAACAGCCCTTTTAAACTAGTTCAGCTTGAATTTCATATTGTTATTATTGTGTTTGATTACTTACAGCTTCTCTGCATTTTTTTATCTTGGGGTCCTCCTGACTTGGGCCATCTGATTGACACCATCATGGTCCAATGACATTCCCTTTGGTCACTAACTAACAAGGGCCATTAGTTAAATGGCTGAAAAAGTTGGGTTGTACTCAACAGTTGTTGTTGGTATTTTTTTTTTTTTCCTTTTTTGCTGTCTTTTCTTCCTAGTGTGCTTAAATCCTAACCTTTACAAGTAACTCAGAATGTGGCATTGGTCATCAGGTCCAACGATACTAGTACCATTACCTAGTACCACTTTGCAGGGGCTTTTACAAACACCGTCCAATTTGATCCCTCCATCTCTGTAAAGTGGATTTTCTGGTGTCCATCTATCTGTAGGTGAGGAAATGAGGTTCAGAGGAGGAACTTGCCCGGGTCACATAACTAGGCAGTCTAGAAGTCAGGACATCACAGTCCCTGGCATCTTGTTGACAGTGTGGCTCAGTCATCATGGAAAAGGACTGTCCTCGGGGCAGGCAGGGAAGCTGGCCCACAGGAGGAGCTGGACCAGATTTGTCAAATGAATAAATAAGTGCATGAAATTGGGTGGATGTGTTTAGAAAAAGTGTTTGCCTCTTTCTTGCTTCAGGAGAAGTGAAAGTAGATGTGCAGGAGATATGAAATAAAGAGTCGTGATTATCCTAATTGATTATCCTGATCAAATGAGAAAACATAAGAAAACACCTACACCTTGACAATTTAAGAGCACTACATAAATGTGTAGAGTTTTACTATGATTTCTTTAATAATTTCTAATTGTGTTCACAATAAAGCCAATCAAAATCAGCCTCCTCTGAATGGGAATCAAGTGCAGAATAAGGGCATAATTCCTGTTTATATAAAGGTCTCACAAAGTTGTATTTTTAATAGGCTAAATGCCTATTAAATATGTATACACACACACATCCCCCTATACCCCATGTATGTATGTATGTATATAAGGCATAGAGAACATTTTGGAAGGAAACACACCAAACTTAAAAGAGTAGTTACTTATGGAGAGGATCTTTTTCTTTAAAAAGAGCAAGAAGATTTTTGTGCATTGTTTGTATAAATAATAGCTTTAAAAAAAATTAAGTAAGGTAAGGAGTGATCACACACTTAATGGAATTTATAGGGGAAATGCAGGGCCACATCCCCTCTCTGTAAGGGTGGAATAAGACTATTCCAGAGAACCTGCTCTGCTTTGAAATAAAGCACAGAAGATTGGCATTCATAGCTTTGACTCTGAAGTGTCCAAGGAGTTTAGAGAGAGCATTAATACAATAATATCAGGCTCTAATGGTGATTTGAATTTAAATTTTGTGTCTTTCCAGAATGCTTTCATAATATGTCTTGATTCTTCCTTAAAAACACAACAAAAAACAAACTTATTGTCACTCAGGACAACAGGTAGGAACACTGTCACCTCATTTGAACTTATTTGGCTTTTTGGCGAGCACCTTCTAGCTAGTTTCCTCAAGGGGCGACAAAATGACATTGCAGTTCAAAAATGCTTAAAAAACTTCTTTGTCCAAAAGCTAATCTGCATGTCACCATTCTCCAGAGTACACTGAAAATCCCCTACAGGGAAGTGCTGATAACACTGTGCACATAAACTGCTGCTGGCTGCCAGGGCTTAGGACTGCAGGTTAAAGTCAGAGCTGTTGGGTTGAATTTAGAGAAAAGGATTGCGAGCATTGACTTCAAGGACCTCCCAAGGAATGAATGTGATTGGTTTTAACTCCTTGGTTTATGGTGTGCTACATAGTTAATGCTGATTAAAAGCAAGCCTGGATTTTCAGAGATAAATGGGTATAGACAGTGTCTCTGTATACCTTCTGAGAGGTATTGTGAAGTCTTATCTACTGGGTTGTCTTGCATACTTACCCTCCTAAGCAAGCGTCAGCCTCTTCTGCAGGGCTATAAACTGTCTAAGCCATATGGAGGGTAGACTTCCATTTGTGAAATTCCTAAACACATTTGTACTATGAAATACAAAAATGTGTATGAAAGAAAACTCTAGATTGATTAATATAGTACATATTGGACACTCCTCAGAGGTGTAAATTGGTAGTATCTCCTGGGCCTAATTTATAGACATGTTTTTTTAAGACATCGCTTGGGCCTTGGGGGTATTGGAATACAGTTGTCAGCCCACTGCTTCTCTCACATCCAGCCACAGGCCCAAGGTTAATTTCTGAAAGCATCAAAGCAAACACAGATGCCATGCCAGGTTCCCAGTCCTTCTGCATTTCTGAGCCAGGACCCCCTCCTTCCTACCAGTTAGTGTGCGGTGGAGTCTGACGGGGGTTCCCCTCTCAGGCAAGGTTGTAAGCACACAGCATTAGAAGGATATGATATTAATTGAAATTTCTTGTGGAGCTTACGGAACGGGTTGATTTTATTTTACTTTTCATTCTACCCATCGGAGTTGCGGGAGGGATCCTCTGATTTTTGTTTTCCTTTCTTTCTTACCTCCTTTCTCCCTTTCCCTCTCTCATTCTCCTTCCTTCCTGCCTAGAATTATTTGCTTATTTATTTTCTTAAATGAGACTGAATCTGACCAGAAGCATAGGCTGGAGAGGAAATCATATTTGGGCTCAGTTGTTACCATGCCCCACTTCCCACCCCTCACCCCAGTGGTGGGAGGGCACTGAGTTCACGGAGCTCAGGCCAAAGCCTGGGGAGACCCAGGCTGTCCCTCCATGCTGGTCACCACTGAATGCCCCTTGATGCCAGAGCTCAGTTGCTTCTGTGCCTCATTAGATGCCCCTGGGTCTTCTACGAAGCCAAGACACTTTGCCTAGACTAGGGCAGTGCTACCTGTGGAAATAAAAAGCCAGGCCCATGTGTAACCTTAAATTTTTCTAATAGCCACATAAAAAAAAAGTAAAAATAAACAGGTGAAATAAATGTTAATAATATATTTTATTTATCCCAAGTATTATCGATTTTAATATGTAATCAGTATAAAAATTATTGAAATATTTGCATTATTTTTTGTACTAAGTCTTTGACATCCAGTGTGAATTTTATACTTACAGTACATCTCAAATTGGACTACTTTCTGGTTCTTAAATGTTGTTAGTATCCTTGAATTATCTAGGAATCCTTGAAGATGTGAAATACCAGTATTTGACCACACAGTTGCCTTATTGACATCCATAGCATGTGGGAAATTTCAGAACAAGCCACGTCCCTGTCTCCTGATGTTCTCCTCCGTGCGCTTTAGAAAGTGGAGTCTTCTGTTCTTTGGCCCAGAGTTTCCCCCAAAAGCACGTTCTGTCACAGGGGCTCGTTGCCATACCTGCTTCAGTTCTGGTTTCCTCTTCCCTAGTATACGTCCCTGATGAGTGGGAGGTCGCTCGGGAGAAGATCACCATGAGCCGAGAGCTGGGGCAGGGCTCATTTGGGATGGTGTATGAAGGAGTCGCCAAAGGTGTGGTCAAAGATGAGCCTGAAACCAGGGTGGCCATTAAAACAGTGAACGAGGCTGCAAGCATGCGCGAAAGGATTGAATTTCTCAACGAGGCTTCAGTGATGAAGGAGTTCAATTGTCACCATGTGGTAAGAGAAAGCCCTGAAAAGCCAAAATCTGACACAGGAGAAGGTGTCAGTGACCACGCTTGTGGGTTTGGTGACTTGCCCCGTCTTCCATAGAGTTCCCCCATTGCCTTACTGTTGCCTGTAGAGACCTGTGCATGGGAAGGTTCTGGATGTGATGCAGACCCTGGCCAGTGGGGCCCCTGTGGCCTGCTCATCTGGGCTCTGCTGCTGGCCAGCAGGTCCCAGCACCACACTCACAGTCCTAGCGGTGGGGGGAGCAACAGTCGTGGGCAACGCTCACCCTCTGAGTCCTTCTCTCTGTCATTCCTCCCAGGTGCGGTTGCTGGGTGTGGTGTCCCAGGGCCAGCCGACGCTTGTCATCATGGAGTTGATGACACGTGGGGATCTCAAAAGTTACCTCAGGTCTCTGAGGCCAGAAATGGAGGTCAGTTTTGATTTTAACCAACTTAGCATGTTATCTGTTCTCTTTCCTTTAGAACCTTCCCCCAGAAGATGTTGTGTCTTCAAATCTGTTTACTTTTCAGCATTGAATGTTTCTTGCTGCGTGCTGGGTGACAGGTCTTTCATATGAAGGATTTCCCTGACAAGAGAGAGACCTTGCTGTTTTGTGAGAGGCACCTGCCATTCCTCAAATACCCTTTCACTTAAGCACCTCCGTTCTTTTGTTACTGCATCTCCTCCACCTCCAGTGACCTCCTCCACCGCAGTCTCTCCTTGATTTCCACCTACAGACCCCTGTCAGCGCTGCTTCCTCTCTGAACAGCCTTTCCTGCCCCTCACCCCCACCCCCGCCAGGAGTAACCATCTCCTCCGCTGACTTCTCTCCAGGCGCCGACTTACTCTTGTTTCATTCTCTGAGTGTATTCCCCATCCACCCCACTGTGTTCAGCTTTTCACCTCAGCACAGCCTATAGTTCAGGGCCATGTTTGTGGCAGATGATCTTTCAATACATGCTTGTCAGAGTGCAGTTTTAGGTTGAGTTGATTCTTGTGCCGGGGTGATTTCCCACCCAGCGCTGTGCACAAGACGTCCACTTGTTCACAAGCTCCGTCCCCACACACACGCCCTGCCCCCACACCGTCAGCCATCTGTGCCTTGAGAGGAGGAAGCTCGACTTCTCAAGCTCTGCATCCACGTTTCAGGCTGGATCCTGAGTCAGTGTCTTGCTTGTGCTTCTGAATGATAAGCGCCTCAGCTGTACCATCTCTGCTTTGTCTAGTAAAAAATATCGATTTGTGTTCCGAGCTTCCAATTCTAACCCTGCTGCAGTCCTGTGCAGTTTCTCATTAGTCACCACGGTGTCTCCCTTCTGTAGCATGAACCCACAAGCCGGCTTTTTAACATATGGAGGCATGACTTAAGTGAGTGAGTCTAAGAATAAACTGGTAGATAATTATTGAGAAATAATACCAGCAGCATCTGCCTTTCATTTGGCTGCCTCGGTGTGTGTCAGGTCCTCACCTTGACCCTGACTTTGCTACGTGTGAGTAAGCTTTGTGTCTGCTTGTATTCCCTACAATACTGCCCTTTCTCTACCCTTTTGAATTTCTGTAGCTTTTCTGTTTGAGCTTAATCTTTTGTTTTTCTTCTTTTATTTTGCAACTTAATCATCTCCCAAGTAGTAGTTCCTTAATCTTAGTTGTGAGCACCTGTTCACATGTGGCTTCGTTTATTCATAGCAGATGATGTTTGGGGTTCTGTCAGGGCCACAAGGCCGAGTGTGGACCGAGGCCCCGAGCGGGGTGGTTTACAGTACACCCGCCTCTGCTCCCCTCCAACCGACCTGGGTCCCAGCTCCCCGGATCTTAGTGCCTTTTCCTGGCTCACTTTGTAATGCACAGCCAGCATGACGGAGAAAAGCTTCAGCAGATAGGTGACTGGAGACGTGGCAGTATATTTCTCATCAGATTCATTCAAGGCACCTCTCAAAAGTATGAAACGCTCACTCCCTTCATCCTCAATTTTAGGCACAAAACTTGGAACATATAGTCTTAGTCCTGGCTCTGCAGTCCTCAGGAAGCCGCTTCAGGCCTCAGTTTCCTCATGTGTAAAATAAGAGGGTTGGACAAGATGATTACTGAAGTCCTTTTCAGACCTAAAATTCATTTTTAGATTTCTCAGATTTAAACTTGTTCTTTCTGACGCATATCAAGTATGAAAACGTGTATGCTTGTCCTGCGGTTTCATTCTGTTCTGCTTGGCATCTTCCCCCCAAGTTAAGATTTGCTCATTTACCTTGCTAAATGTGGGTGCTTGTGTATACATGTCTTAAGTAGCTCTAAGCAGATTAAAGATTTCTGCTCTCTAAAGTATCTGAAAGAATGGCAGCGTAGCACCATGAACTGACTGAATGTCAGCTTTCTCTTTCAGTGTTTAAAATCAGGTTCTTTTTATTGATTCTGTTTTTCATATTAATTATGAATGACCACTTCTAGTGAATGCCTATATTTAATACTCCACACTTCAGTATTATGCATAAATTTAACATTTCACCTGCAGATTTCCTAGTGTACCATGCACATTCAAAGCCCTGAAAAGGTTAAAAGGAAGTGTTAGGTCCTGAGAGAAAAAATCTTGTCTGAACGAGGATCCTATGTAAAGACAGTAGTGGTTTGGGCTTACCCTCAGGGACATCGTGTTACTTCCCCAGACAGCTCAGTGATAAGTATTTTAAATCACCAGAGACTGTCTTGATCGACTGTTCAGCATTCAGGTATACGTCGAGTGTAGGGAACCAGCCCAGAAGTACTTGGAGAGTTGTTATACTGCTTCTGGAAGCCAGCTTTCAGCAGAAACTAGTACCTCACTGAACGAAGCCAACATCCACCAAGCATGGACCTTGGCCAGGCCCTGGTGGGCACTTTCCTTGCATGATCCCAGGTCATCCTCTCAGCAATGACCTCACCCTGGTCCCTGTGTGGAAGAGCCCAGGCAGGAGCCCAGACGGTCTGACCCCAAAGCGTAGGCACGCTCTTCCCAGGCCCACAGGGTTTGAGTTCCCCAGGGAAGGTGACCCGTGGGACCTGTCAGAACAAGACGGCTTTGCAGTGTTGTAAGAGATGCTCTGTAGTCAGGAAAACTAAGGTAAAATCTATTGTACTAGTTTAAGCAAGAGGTGGTTAGCATCTGAACTATAGAGTGCTTATTAGTTTTTGCACTTTTTTTTAAGATGGAGAGACTTGGGCACCTGTTTTATATAAAACTTTTTTCTAAATGGATTTATTCTTATTTGAGTGTATCGCTCTTCAATCCAAAGCCAGTATGTTGCCCTCCTCTGCAAAGAGGATGTGCTTATCCATGTTGCTTGTCACTATTTTATGCTGGTCTTCCTCCAAGATAAGCTTCGGCTGGCCTTAAATTAATTGTCAAGTGCTTGTTTTTCTCAGTGCCCACACGAAATAAAATAATCCAAGGAATGCACATTGTAAGGTGAAAAAAATTAATCTTGATATTTTTGTACTTTGGAGGAAAGTCAAAGAGAAAGAAAAAGATGAAATGGCTTATAGCAATGCTTTTGTGAAAAATAAAGCACAGCGTCCATTTGGGAAACACATTTGCTTATTTCCATGTGGCCTTTGTAATGTTCTCCCTCCTTTTACCTGTACTTTGATTATAGGAATAAAAGGAACATATAAACTAAAAGGAATTTGAGTAACCAAGAATTCCTATTGTCAAAAATCGCTTGTTTCACTTTAAATAATTTTTGCCCTACCCGAAATAGAAAATGCTGGTCCCAAGTTGTGCTAATTGATGTTTCTCTCTGCAGCTCTGTGTGATGTGGTCAGCAAGCAAGCGCATGACTTTACCACAAAGCAGATGCTATGGTCTCCATAATAATATGTTCCTTCTGAGCAAGTCCTGATTTCTTACAGAATGACCTGTGGTGCTCAGATTGAACAAAGATGGATTTGCAAACACTGAAAGAATGTGGGGTCGAAAAAAATTCCTAAATTCTCACATGAATTTTTTTTTCTTTGTCTCCAACAGAATAATCCAGTCCTAGCACCTCCAAGCCTAAGCAAGATGATCCAGATGGCTGGAGAGATTGCAGATGGCATGGCATACCTCAACGCCAACAAGTTCGTCCACAGAGACCTTGCCGCCCGGAACTGCATGGTGGCCGAAGATTTCACAGTCAAAATTGGAGGTGTGTCCTTAGCTTTCCAGATCTGAGCAAAAACTAAACTCGCACATATTTTAGGGACCGAGTTGGCATTAGCCTGCCTGTGGAGAGGTTTTCCAGCACGTCCCTTGAGTGCAAAGTCTTGCTCTTGGGAATAATATGATTCTCTCCAGTTGATAGTCAGTCACAAACCTGCCCGGGCTGGCTCCAATCCTGAGAGTGCATGGGCATGTTCCACGTAGTGGGCAAGGATGAGTGGAGGCCATACTCCCTGAGTTGCCTCTCCTGGCATTCGAGGCATTTCTTGGCAGAACAATTCTAAGCATTGGTTGCAGAAATAATCGAGACAATGTCCTCAGGTGATTTTGACTTGGGAATAAAAGTTGCCGTCCAAACTACTACCTCCAATTTTCCTAGCTTACAAGGAGTGTTGTCCCCCCGAGGGATCCATGGAGTTTCTAAGAAGTGAGGTCCCCTAATCGTAAAGCCGCTGCACAGAGCAGGAGTGGTGACAGGGAGCTGGCAATCCCTCAGGTGAGGGAAGATCGCTGCTTACTAGGGTTCACACCCAGGCTGGTCAGCTCTTGACCCCTCTGTTATAACACTCACTTAGCTGACTAACCTGCTGGTTAGACCCCTTGTTGCCACCACCCACTGGAACACCAACAAAAGGGGTTGGCTTGCATTTCAGATCACTGGTTAACAATTCATTTCAGCCTTTAGGTTTGGTTTTCGCTTTGGTCTTTAGATCGGCCTGATAAAAACATATGCAATCTCAGGGCTGCTCAGGTAACCAGCTGCTCTTACCAGGACCCTTATCTTCCCACTGTGAGATGGTGAGGACTCAGAAAAATACCAAATATTTATCCTGAGAAACTGCAAGGGAGACTTGACATCCAAAAACTGTTTAAATTAACCTTTTTGTCTAGTTCTTGAACTGTCTGTTCTGGAAATGCTCATCTTCCTTGAGCAATATTTTGTTTTCTTTGGCAATGATTTTGAATGAAGTGTTTTGGCCCTTTAGTGAACAATGAGTATCCTCGCTAGAATGGTTTCCAAATTAGGGGTGAGTGTCTTTATTTTTCATTTGGAGGAGCTAGAGGTGATGACTGAAGCCGTGTCATAAAGCAAACATCCCTCAGTCATTAGTTACTCATTCAGGAGCCAGCAGTGTGTCCCTGGATTTGGCCCTTTGAGGCATCCACATGTTTGGTGCCCCTTGAAGCCCTAGAGGCTCTCCTGCCCCAGGGCTCCCAGGGAAGAGCCCCTCCAGCGCCATCTGGGCTTCCTTTGCGCACCTTGCTCACTTGCTCTTCCCTTCCCTTCCCATTCCCGTCACTTCTCCATGGGGACTCCAGTTGTTCCCCCGGGGATGCCAGCCGGTTCCCCTTCCCCAGCACTGGGGAGCTGGGCAGGCCTGAGCTTAAATCTGGGTTCTGCCACTAACAGATGAGAAACTTGGGGCAAGTGCCTCAAGTTCTGGGAGCCTCAATTTCTTCATCTCTGAAATGGAGGTGATAGTATAACAGACCCATGAGATGGTGGGAAGGACTCAATGCAAGAAAGCACCAAGCACATGCCTGACGTGGGGCAGGTCCTCAGTAAATGTTAGTTCCTGTGGTCATCAGCATCCTGCTTCCCATCCCACTTCTGGCACAAGGCAGGTTCATGCTACTTTCCTCCCTGCCTCACATCACAGTGCAGAGCTGTTTTTGTGCCACTTGCCATTTAAAGCCCAAATCAGCAAGGACTATATTTGCTGTTTAACCATGTGCCATATTTATAATGACATTTTCTTTGTACTAGTGGTTTTTCTTCCTAAAATCTGAGATTTTTCTTTTGTGTTAAGGAAGAAATAGTTTGTGTTCTTTTTCTGGGATTTCTTTTTTTCATTTTTGTGCAAGTAAAAGCAGATCCTCTAATTTGCGTGTCACTGGATTAATTCAGAGATAAGATTTTACCACTTCATTTTTATTCTTCACTAGGGTTCAGAAGTGTTTTTCCAATACCCAGTGTCTCACGGATTACAAACATAATTTTACCAGAGGCAATTTGATGGCCCTTTGCATAGTACAAGTAAATTATGTTGGTTAACGTCCAAGGAACTTTGTTCTCTATGTCTGCTTTGTAACCTTACCTCTTTGTGGCAGAGTTAGAGACATGAATGAGCATTTTAAAGAAGAGAGCAGCCCTTTCTCCTGAGAAGGAGAACAGAAGAGTCCCTGTAAGAAAAGTTTGCATGATCGAGTGTAAAATCAAAATCTGACAAAGAAGCAATAATTTAGGATTATAAAGCAAGCCTGCCATCAAACATAATTATGTGACATCTTCTAGAGACTTGGAAAATGGAAGATATTTTCAAAAACGAGTGGGAGTATTATGTTGAAAAACATTATTGAGTAATAGCTTCAGGGGCCTAGTAAATAGCATCTCTTAGGCATCTTACTGTGTACTTTTTTCATCGTGAATTGGTACTCTTAATATTTTTCCCCTTATTAGACGGTGAGACTGTTTTCTTTCCTCTGGCAGTGGGGCAGTGCTACCAAGTAAATAAGAGTCAACAAACTCCTGTTTATTTCTTCAGACTTTAACACCACATATAAATGACCTTTGCTCTACACAGAACATATTTTCTTCATAAACTGTGGGACTTGATAATTTGTAAACTGCCTCTCATTTTAAATGCAATAAGGGAATTAACTTTTTAAAAGAATCAAATTATAAATGGATTTAAAAGCAGAGATTTCTTGGTATTTGCTTGTCATGTGACTCATCAATCATCCCTTACTGTTTCTGCCTTATAAAATCGCAGACATCTGGCCTCCTTAAAGTGTGTTTCCCCCTTGGACGTGGGTACAGGGTCTTCCTCCAGCAGTGATGGTATGTCTCTGTGTTTCCTCTGAGAGCTGCTCACACAGCATAACTCTCGTACCTTCTCTCCACCTTACAGATTTTGGCATGACGAGAGATATCTACGAGACAGACTATTACCGGAAAGGAGGGAAGGGGCTGCTGCCTGTGCGCTGGATGTCTCCCGAGTCCCTCAAGGATGGAGTCTTCACCACTCACTCTGACGTCTGGTATGAAAGGCTTTTCCTGTAACATGAGCCCAGAGCCCTCCAGGCTCCACCAGTCCCACTGGCTCAGTGTTGAGGGCTTTGTTTTTCTTCTGTTTTCTATTCCTTTGTTACCCCATTTCCAGCTTTGGCCAAGTGTTATGTGGGCCACACTCCATCATCATTGAAATGTTCCTGTTGTCTGTGGGCTAGCTAAGGACAGAGGGCATTTGTGGGATCTAAAGAATTTGCAGGACTGACACTTCTTTCGATCATTAGCTACTCACTAAGTGGCTAGGAGCCCTTGAGACAGAATACCAGGAGTCAGGACATGCCAGAAAACTTCACCTCTCTCTGCTTCTCCCGCTACCTGCCTTCTCTCTTTTTATCTTTCTCAATAAGTAGATATGATGCGTGTGTGTGTGTGTGTGTGTGTGTGTGTGTGTGTGGCTGCCTCACTTAATTAAACCTTCAGATTGCAGACACTGCTTTATTTAGGCCCAAAGCTTACGGGTCTTGATGTGTTTTCCTGTTGGTCCCATCTACTCTGTCCTCTTCAATGGACACCCATTGTTATTGACCCAGGGATGGTATGGAGAGCAAAATGTCTCCCTTAATAATAAAAGTGTCTTGGAGGCAGAAAGCTTATCAGCTAGGGAGTGCAGAGGATTCTCAATAGTATTGTTTATTGCAATTCCTCAGCAACATCGTGGAGAGGCGGTCAGGTTCTGAAATACAACTGAGGTTCTTGGCAAGCTAAGGTCCTGGCACATCTATCTTCTAGAACATCAACTAGTTTCTTGGCTGCCCTCTTGGGAGATCCCATTGCTGATGTTACAGAAATGGTAGTTGTTTACTCCAACTGTCTGGATGACCACATAGAGGAGCTATTTAAATAGTGACTGACATCATTTTTTTAACCTCCTGAACCTTTCACAGTTCAAGGGCCTTGGATCTTATTTTGAAGACAGGTGCAAATTGGAAATAGCATTTGAATATGACCCAGCAAAGCGTGATTGCTTCTTGAGCTCAAGTATAGGATCTGTTTTGCAATCACCCTGTCCAAGATGGTTATCTCTTTACTGTCAAATCAAAGTGCTTGACACCATTATTAGACACAGATTTGATGGGGAGAGAACAGGCCTGGGTCCATGCATGCATCTGTTTATTCTAGGCTCCATGCCTCCAAAAGCTTTGAGGTCAGCTTGCAGTACAATAAAATAGAAAACCACGAGAGCCAGAGAAAACAGAGGCAGGGTAGGAAAATAAAACAAGAGTTGTTAATAACTCACAGGCTAATTTTACCCAAATTCTGGTTAGCAACTATTGCGACAAGCAACAACAAAGGGATACAGGGTGTTCAGTGCCAATTTCCTCCCACTTGACTACACAGACATTATGAACCAACGAGAAAAAATAGATATAAACAAGAGTAGGCATTTGGTGTTCATTCCATTCAATGTTCAGGCACTGACAGTGCTTTAAATTTTTTTTTTTTAAACAACCTTTGAGGATAACACAGGTGGGGCTGGCCAGGATGTTGGAGAATACAGGTTTCTCAGCCGTCCAGGCTCTAAACTGAAGCTGTCCCTCTCACAGGAATGGAAATGATTTTAGATTGTATTGAATAGCATAAAACAATCATTCCTAAATAGTTAAAATCTAGAAAGAAATGCAAAGGATTTAGTTTGACTTTGTAGAAGATACCCCAGAATCTTAGGATGGGAAGGTGTCTCTGAGGTCAGGTCCAGGCCCTGAAGCCATCCCATCCACAGTGTCTCTGACAGCTGGTTGTTGAGCTTCTGTTTCCAGAGACTGCTTATTCCTCCCTCACAAGGACAGGCTATCCTGATTCTTAAGACATCCTTATTCTTTGCAGGTCCTTCTCATGTTAAGTCAGCCTCTCAATGACACCCCATTGGCCCTTCTCTCTGTAGCAGGATCGCACACCCTGCTCTGTTTTTGATAAGGCAGGCCTTGGAGTCACCAGGAAGTGGTCTCTTTTGTCTAGTTGGAACATCTCCAGATTTTCTGCTGTCCTTCAAGACTTTATTCCCAGACCCTTGGGCACTGTGCTTGCTCCTTCTACAGCTCCCTTGTAGCTCTGTGTCCCAACAAATGGCTCTGTTTGGGTTATAAGACACAAGTGTGCCCTCCAGGCGTGGAGGACCCCAGGACTAAGAGGTGGGACCCATAGCTTAAAGATGTGTTCCCTTCCTGGGCAGTCAGGATCGCCCTACAGCAGTCTTCATTTTTTGACTAAGAAGCTTTCCAAATGGCCACAAATATCTAGGACTGGTTGCACCCTCTTAGAGTTATTGCTTCTTTAGTGGCTAATTAATATCAGTGGGAAATCTGGATATCTCTGTTGGTTTCGATTTGCTGTGGGTGGGACACTGACATGATCCCGTCCTGGTGGGGAGAAGTGTAATTACTGAATGCTGATTGCTGACCCCAGCCAGCACTGGCATTGAGGTGGGACTTACACCAAGTTGTCCCTTACTCGAGGAAAACAAGCCCAATGCTGATAATTAGAAAAGACTTCACACAAAGGCATTTGTCTAATGTTTAAAGATGAAATCTGTCCACAAAATTCAAGCCTTCGATTTGTATGAAGGCATTAATACCAATGCCACACAGTAAAATACCTGCTGTGAAAAACACATGGGTGTTGCATATTTCTCAGTGCCTCTGACTCAAACCATGGGCCTTCTCTGGGCTTTGGTTGTTCCATCTTTGAGGTGAGGTCTGTTTAAGGATGTCTGCATTCCCTGTAGCTCTGCAGTATCTTGTAGTTTAAATGACTCCTGGGATAGCTAGTGATCCAGGGAGGCATGTTGGGGTTTGGTAGAGATGGTTTAGCCTCCATACTTTGGGGCAGAAAAACAGTTGGACTTAGCTGGTCACATTGAGCTGTGACAGACAGCCAGACTCCAATGCTATGTGGCCCTCAGTGACAGACCACACTGACATTACACAAGAGTCGTTCTGGGGAAAGTGTTTATAGAGAGCTGGGTCTATTACCTGCTGCGTTATCTCGGGTGTGTGATCGTGAAGACACACGTGTGTGCATGGCCCAGGCATAGGGTTCAGTGTGTGCAAGAACAGGGTGACTAGAGACACAGTCTCTGTCCTCAAGGGATGAGGTCTTGTGGAGAAGAAGTGACCCTGACAGGGTGGAATCACGGAAGCCTTCCCAGAAGACAGGGAGTCGTGGGGGCACCCTAATGTGTGGAATGTCATCAGTGGAGCAGTGAGGAAGCGGATTCCTGGCAGTGCAAATGCTGGGGAAGCCATGGCGGAGGGAAGCGCCTGCTGCATATGGAGGTTGGTGGGACTTCCTTGAGGGAGTTAGGTTGAAGAGAATCAAGTGAGGCCGCAAATATTGTGTTAGGGGTTTAGGACTAATTCTGCAGGCTCTGCAAAGACTTTCAAGGCTTCTGAACAGGAGAATGACCTAGAGCTGTGTTTTAAGAAGTTCATGTGAGCTAGAGGGTCAAGCTGCATTGAGTAAGGTGTTGGTGCCAAAAAGGAGGAGTGCCGTAGGCCAAGCGAGGAGGACAGTCTGCCCTGAGGAAGTGCTGGGGTGACAAAAGGAGGGGACCAGACCTTTGGACAAATGTAAGCCTGACTTGGCAAGCTGTGGTGTCACTCTGAGGAGACCGAGAGAAGAACGACCTTAGGTTGACTGCTCAGGTGGGATGGGGCATCAACTGCAGTGAGGCCCGAGGAAAAACACGGTGGTAAGACAGTTCAGTTTGAGACACGTTAAGTTTGTGGATAGCCAAGTAACTGGGAGCTTGAAATAGAGCAGTCAGGGCTGAAAGGGTCAGTGTGGGAGCCATCCAGTGAGAATTGGCTGTTTGACACAGCCCGGGAAAGCTTGGGGGCAAGAGAAGTGGACCTGGGAGGGAACCGCATTTTTAGATTATTTCTCAGGCCAGGCATGCAGTCAGTAAAAATAGCATGCTTGTCATTTCTTGTACTGTACCGCATTTCAGATGTGAAGGTTGGGAGCTGCAGCCTCCAAGGCATGCTACTTATGTGACCAGGCCAATTTCAGGATGCAGAGATCCACCATGAAGCTGACGAAGAAGCCCACTGCCCTCTGGCCAGGCCTTTGAACGCTACGCTTTGGCCTCTGGGTCTTTGGCTTTTCTAGGTCTCTTGTGCAATATAAAGACTATTTTTTTGTCGCTGGAAGTTAAAAAGGGCCTTGGGTGGGTCAGTCCTCTGATTGCTAAGATTCTATTTATGTTTAACATCTACTCTTAGTATCAATTTGTACAAAACCCTTTTGTGCATGGAAAATAGCTGAAGCAGCAAATAAAACATTCTGATACGGAGTCAGAGGCCCTCCTGGCTTGGGCTCCAGGCCAGGACCCCAAGAGCTCTCGGTGGGAAGGGCCCTGCTCCAGGATTTTTGGTGGGCTTCACCAGCATCCCTGGCCTCAGTGGGAAGCCCCTTGGGCTGCTTGCTGCTGAGCAGCGGCTTCATTCCACGGAAATGGGCAGACACCAATGGAATGTAAAGGCAAATAGAAGGCGGGGAATTTGTACAAGACAGCAATGTGGGGGCCGGCCCCGTGGCTTTAAGGGCGCGCGCACCTCTACTGGCAGCCGGGTTCGGATCCTGGGCGCGCACCGACACACCGCGTCTCTGGCCATGCTGAGGCCGCATCCCACATGCAGCAGAAGGATGTGCAACTATGACATACAACTATCTACTGGGGCTTTGGGGAAGGAAAAAAAAAGGAGGAGGATCGGCAATAGATGTTAGCTCAGAGCAGGTCTTCCTCAGCAAAAAAAAGGAGGATTAGCACGGATGTTAGCTAAGGGCTGATCTTCCTCACAAAAAAAAAAAAAAAAAGACAGCAATGTGTGCTGGGAAGCCACCTTTATTTTGCAGATTACAGCATTGCCTTTTTAACCTTTATCTGTCTGAAATTTCTGTGTATGTGTATGATCTATTTGAATTTGTTTTCCAGTAATTGGATCTTCTAAAACGACAGGCAAAACTGCATGTGTGGCGGAATAGCTCACTGCTCCGCCTGCTGACTTTATCCCTCCACCGACCCCCTTTCCCTCAGCTAAACTCTGTGCTTGAGGATTCTTCCTAGTCCATGACGCCCCCAGCCGGGGCCGCCGTCCTCAATGCCCCTACCTGTGAGACTGAGCCCTTCCCCAGCCGGTGGCTCCCCAGCTCCCTGGGGGCGGGCTGCTCTTCTCCCTGGCCCCACTGGACCTGTAAGATCCCTGACGAGCCTTTAGACACTCCAGGTGCAGGCCCCAGCCCCAGACCAGTGAAATCAGAACTGCTCTCCGGGGCCCAGGCGTCAGGATGTTTTTAAAAACCCGCTAGGAGATTCCACTCTGCAGCCAGTGTTGAGAGCCACTTTGGTAGAAGTTTCCAAAACTGGGGAGCTTGTTGAACAGCTTGTTTGTCCCAGGCCACATTCGAGGCCACTAAATCACTGCTGTGGCAGGGCCTGGGGATCTGCATTTTATTATTCTTGGGATAAAGCATGTTTGGGAGACACTGCCCTGCCAAGTGAACGGCTGGAGCTGGGCCCTGAACTCAGCTTGCCCGGGGTTCAAATCAGAAACTGATGCCTCCTAGCCGTTCAAGGTACCCTGAAAACTCCCTCCACATGAGCTTCCTCCCCTGGGCCACCAAGGCTGCATTTACTGAGGATGGATATTCCACACTTAGCCCAGTGTCTGGCACACTGTCTGACACGCTCTCGGTTGCACAATGAGGGCAGTTTTTCAGGGCCCGGGAGGAGAAATGCCGGAAAGGAGAGGGCAGCATGGTTCTGTCTGTCCTTTCCAAGCGCCTCACATTTCTTTTCTCACTGTAGGTCCTTTGGGGTCGTCCTCTGGGAGATTGCCACGCTGGCCGAGCAGCCGTACCAGGGCTTGTCCAACGAGCAAGTCCTTCGCTTCGTCATGGAGGGTGGCCTTCTAGACAAGCCGGACAACTGCCCTGACATGTTGTACGTACTTCCTGGGTCCCCGCAGCTCTCCCTGCAATTTCCCGTCTCAATAACTCCTTTCCTGGGTCACATAAGATTAGTCGTTCTGAGAGCCAGCCTCTCTGGCCCGGTGGGTACTGTGATAGTCAGGAGCCATTTAGAAGAGGTTTCTCCTGACAGAAGGAACCTGTGCCTTTGTGCAAGTACCTTAATTCCATCTCATCTTCCTTAATCCTTTAGTTCTGATTTGCAGTTGGCGCTATGGTTTCTCAGGCCAAATCTCTCTGTGAAATATTTGACCAAAACACTCCTTACTTGCCTTCTCCATGCAAAGTTTTAAAAAAAAAGGCGACAACATGACACTGATTACTCTTAAGCCAAATTCCCGAGGCTTTCCGCAGCCTTTGGCAGGCCTGAGAGAGCAGCTGGTTGACACAAAGCTTTATGGTCAGGACTCCTTCATGCACTGTGCAGGGGAAACCGCAGACCTCTTCCCACCGGCAGTTCTAGCATACTGCCACCACAGTGGTGTCCCCCAGGATTCTTCTCTGTAATTCATAAACCATGTAAGTGACATGCTCTCTGGAGCTTTGTCCAGTGACCCATGTGGACTTGGAACATGGTTCAGCTGACCTTCCTGCAGACACACCCCTGGGCACACATAGCTTTGGGCGCTGGCAAGTTTGTCTCCTCACACCACTTTTCAAAGAAAACCATACAGCTTTGAGTTCCTAAGATTTGTCAGATAATAGGGAAGTGTCCGTGATGCCTCCTGGGCCTCACTGCTCAGCATTCTTAGGAGAAGCCCCTCTGTTGGTGGAAATTGGAGCTGTTGAAGGTCTGAGGCCCTCATCTTTCCTGGAAGAAGTCAGAGGAGAGTGTGAAGGTATTATGTGGTTAGGTTGTCAGGTGAAGGACAGGTACAGGTGAGAATTGGTGGGCTTGCTGTCGACATGCACATTAAGGCAGGGCTCAGAGATTCTTCTAGATCCCACTAGGTAGAAGGTAGGCTACCACTGGTACCTCAAGACCAATTCAGGAATTTTCCAGAAGTGCTTTTCAGGACAAGTTCAGCTTCACATCAGAAAGGATCCCAGAGGAATTGTTGGGCTGTCTCTGTGTCTATGTGGAAGACTCCCAGATCTGCCACCCACCCATGCACCAAGCCTCGAGTGAGCACTGACTCAGGCTGGGCCCCATAGTGGTGGGATGATTTACGGATATGGGTCAGACACCCTGACAAGTGGGTACCGGGGAAGTTGGTCCCAACAGCCATGAAAACTTTGCTCATTTGGCCTCTCTCAGTTTTTTCCATGAGTCAGGAATCCAGACACAGGTGTGCTAGCTCCTCTGCTCAGTCTCACGAGGCTGAAATCAAGATGCCAGCAGGGCTGCAATTATCTGAGGCTCACGGACCCCCCTCTTCCAGGCTCTTTCAGGTTGTTGGCAGGATTCAGCCCCTTATGGCTGTAGGACTGGGGTCCTTTGTTCTTGCTGGCTATCAGCCAGGGATGGCTAGAGGCTGAGGCCACTCCCAGTCCTTGCCACATTCCCCCCTCCATAGACCTTCTCACAACAGAGCACTTTATTTCTTCAACGCCAGCAAGAGAATCTCTCTGCTGCTTTCACCTTTTTTTCACCTGATTAAGTCACACCTCCCAGGATAATCCCCCTTTTGATTAACTCAAAAGTCGACTGATTAGAAACCTAAATAAAGGAGTGAAATCCCATCATATTCATGAGTCCCACCCACACTCAGGTGAAGGGATTATACAGGGTGTTTACACCAAGGGCAGGAATCTTGGGGACCATCTTAGAATCTGACTACCACAGCCTGGGAAGCAGAAACCATTGTCCTATCAACAAACCAAGGTTTTGTTTTTTTCTAAAGCACTTTGAGTGTTGCTACCAAGACTGAATCCGTAAGCTCCATGTAGAGGTGGTGGGCCTTCCTCTGCCTCTGACTGTGCTGCTGAAGGGCCCATGGGTTCTGGGGGACTTGGTGCAGCACCCCTGTGCTTCAAGAGTCCATTAGCTGGGCTTTATACTCTTTATACTGCTGCTCCTGAATGTTTGTTCAGCCAAAACCTGTTCTATCCCATGGACAGCTTGCATGGAATTAAGAAAGAGGGCCAGAGACTGCCATAGAGTAGGCAACGTCCTTGTGTCAGCGTGTGTGTGTGTGCTGGGGGGGAGGGGACTCATTGATCACCTGAGCATAGGCCTGTACTAGGAAACCTGCACGTGTCCACTGACAGAAGGCTCCACTTCTCAGAGGGCAATGCATATGGGAGGCACTGGGTTTCCTGGATCCCTCATTGAGAAACTTCCCAATACAGCCTCTTTAGACTTCAGGACCCAAAGTTGGAAGAGACTCAAAAGGCCACTTAGTGCTTTTTCTTGCCCAACATGGAAATTCTTCCTCTTCCCACCTGTATTAGTTTTTTTTTTTTTTTTTTTCCATTATTGCAGTATAACATTACCCAAACCTAATAGTTTAAAACAACAATAAGCATTTATTATCTCACAGAGTTTCTGAAGGGTCAGGAATCCAGGAGCAGCTTAGCTGGATGACTCTGGCTCTGGGTCTGAGGTTGCAATCTAGCTGGCAGCCAGGGCTGCAGTCTTCTGAAGGCTTGACTTGGGGCTAGGATCCACTTCCAAGGTGGAGCACTCACCTCGCAGAGCGCCATGTGAGGCCTTAGTTTCTCCATGACACTGCTTGAATGTCCTCATCCCATGCAGCTGACTTCTCCTAGAGAAGGGCTCAGCAAACTTTTTCTCTAAAAAGACAGATAGTAAATATTTTCAGCTCCGTGGGCCCATACGATCGCAATTGCAGCTACTCAGCTCTGCTGTTGCAGTGTGAAGGCAGCCATAGACATCACATGAATGAGCATGGCTGTGCTCCAATAAAACTTTATTTTTCAACACTGAAATTTGAATTTCACGTAATTTTCATGTTGTCACAAAATATTATTTCGATTTTTTTTTCAACGATTTACAAATATAAAAACCATCCTTAGCTCATAGCCTTACAAAATCAGAGAGCAGGCCAGGTTTGGCCCACAAGCCCATAGCTTGCCTGCACTGCCCAGGAGCAAATGATCCCGCAGTGGAGTAGAAGCCTAGCCTAGATGGAGCCTTGGAAGTCCACAGTTTCCACCATCTCCTATGAGTTACAGGGGCAGCCCTATTTGATGTGGGAGGAGATTACGTGGGCTGTGAATACCAGGTGAGGCCCCCTGGGGTCTTGGAGGCTGGCTGCCACACCCCGATGACTCCCACTTTCCTTCCACTTTGAACAGTGTGGTCACTGTATTCTTGTCAGCCTATTATAAGAAAAATCTTCCTTCAGAGCAAAAATATAAGTAATGGAGTCTGAGGAGTGATGCCCACTGAATTTGCATAAGAGTGTGTGGTGCCAGAAGAGAGGCTAATACTAGAATCGGTGTTGTCTTAGCAAGCTTAGCAACAGTCCGAGAACACAGGTGTGAGTTTTGTTCGTGTAGTTTGGGGGTAGTGGGAGGAGAGGTATTGTTTCTGAGTTTTCTCTTCAACTCAGGCAAACGTTTGTCTCTGAGAAACTTGTGGGATTCTTAAAGTTGATCCACCTCCAGGTGACTGGAGTTTTAATATTAATTTAATATGCCTGGGAAGCAGCCCACCTGCCATGGGAAAGGCAGTGTACTTCCTGTTCCCAGCATAGAGTGACAAGGAAACTTACATGGAAAGGTTACTCTTGGATATTAAATGTTTAATTCAGGTGGCATTTCTGCTTTGCCATCCAGAACCCCCTTGGCAAATTGTTCTCTGTTCTCAGAAAGAACAAAATGAAAGGAGGCAAGTTGGTTTCATAGGGAGTGTCTGTGTTGTCCTTGTGGATTTACTGATGAACAACTTAGGTAAGAAGAAGGGTTCTGGAAGAGGCATTCTTATGTTACAGGAGATGAAAGAATGGACTCGTGTTTCTCCCAGAGGAGGAGAAAGTCACTGAGCCCTTGAGAGTTGCCTGAAAGCGCTGCTGGGCCTCCGTGTGGGAGAGAAACCACTTCGGTTGTGTTGCTCCAGAGGCCTGAATGGGCACCCGCAGGGTCACGTCTGGGTGGGGCGCGCCGTGGCTGCTGGGGGCCTTCAACTCAGCATCAGGAAGACACTTCAGCTATTTGGCGATGCCTGCAAGCAGGTGAGCAGGCTCCTCCGAAGCAGCCAGTAATCCCCATCCTCTCAGTAGCACGGAGTGCTCAGCCATAGAGGAAAAGCTACATGGTCCGAGCACAGAGTGTCCGGGCTTGTGCATCTCAACATCGAGACTCAGTCTGAATTAATTTGGCAAGTGGCATGAGATCAGATTTGGCTTGAGGTTCGCTGGTGGATCTGTACTTTAAATAGACGACAAAGCCCCTTCTTCACCTTCTCTTACACTTGGGTCTCCATACTTATACCACAAATGTCCTTGAGCCCCTCTGGGTGCTTGCTGACTGCTGATGTCCCAGAGACGGGGCTGTAAGGAGTGGTCCCAGCTTTCACGAAGTCTGTTGACTGGAAGGACTGAATTCTAATGCTGCAGGAGAAGCACTAGAGCAGAGATGTCCACTGAGCCATAAATCTCGGGCCAAGAAGCCATATTCTCTGCAGGTAACACTTGCACATCACGTGTGAGGACCCTTGCCAGGGAAGTCTTCAGTGTGCAGCATTCAGGAGAGAATGAACTTTTTAGCCCAGAGAGTCATCAATTCGTAGATGGGTCTAAAACTCAGTAGACTCCGGTTGCTTTTGCAGTTTTACATGGTTTTTCCTGTTGCTGATTAAACCCCCACATGGCTGGGAATCCTGTGCTGGTTTTGTGGGAACCGAGTGCTTGAGGAGGATCCAGACAGTCAGGAATGGCCACTCCTGCCCAGTTAGCCTTGCAATGGGCTTTCCTGTGGTGCACAGGCCCTGTGTCTGAGCTCTGCCCGAGGTCAGAGTAGCCTGGGTGAGGGGTCAGGCAGGCCCCACTGTCCCACCGCCATCCTGGCTGAGAAGTGGTTCAGAGACAATCCTGGGTGTTCAGGGCTGCTGGGAGGACGTGGGGGAGGGCCGCACTGAGCCCTGCAGGTCCTCTCTGGAATCCAGTCTCTTTGTTGTGACCCTCATCCCTTGGACTGAGGCTGTGCTCATGCTCGGGTGCTGGGCTGCGTGCGCATCTTGGCGTGTGATCACAGCCTGCCTGCACACAGCAGGCCGAGGTGGGGAGGAGTAGGGAGGTGCCATAGTGTGCAGCATGGAGTGGACAGTACAGTTGGCCCTCTTTCCTCACACCCCCGACCATCACCAGCCTCTAGGTCACACATGTCTGTTAGGCTGCTTCACAGCAGGGCAGCAGCTCCATGTGGTCTTACTCCAGGTGAAGGCCGTGTGCATGCACCCCACCACAGTGTTGGATTGGGGGGGGTACTCAGTCAAGGACCGCTCCAGGTCACCAGAGCTAACTAGTTGTAAAAAATGTGCTTTATAAAGAGGAGTTTTATCAGCTCATAAATCCTTCTAGAGTCTACTGGAAAGTTTTCTTGTGGAGATAGTGTAAACAAGGTCTTGAATCCCACAGAGTAGAAAAGACTTCCTTTTATGGGCAGCACTGGAAGGGCTGTGACTTTGGAATGGTTTAAAAGCAGTGTCACGTGGCTTGTTTGTGCTGATGTCACTGGCATCACTCCCCTGCTGGTGGCACCTCCTCAGCCCCGGGCCACAGGGCACAGAGCCAGGACACGTCACATGTTCTTGGCCCTGGCTGCGCTTCTATTCAGGGATAATTCAGTCAGCCAGAGAGGGAATCGCAGCTGAGCCATAGAGAGGGATTTCATGTAGTTATGGCCCTTTTTTGTTTACTCTTTTGGGGGGGTCCTTTTTCATAGGAAGTGATGGGGGTATAGGAAGGAGGCTTGTTTGCCATCTGATCCAAGGAGGAGCTGCCAGTTTATCACTGCAAACCACCTACAACACCTGTGACTGTCGGGGGACAACCAGAGGAGGGAAGGTCTACTGGCAGGACCATGGTTTCTCTCGTTTAGGTTGAGAGAAAATTCCTTTTTCGGACGTAGGTGGCCTTCGAAGTGCTGCCATACTGCTTCACAGAGCACTCCATCCCAGCTGCACCCTCACTAGTTTGGGGACCTCAGACAAATTGTTTAATCTCTTGGTATTTCTGCTTCCTCATCTACAAAATGGGGATATGTATAAAACCCCTACCTCCCAGACTCGTGGGGAGTAGAGCAGTTCACACACTAACCCCTACTGCCTGATGCCCAGCGTGTACCACCGAGAGCGCCCACGGACCGTCAGCCCTGCATGTGGTTATTGCTGTGGCCTAGACAGAGGTGGTTTTGTTGGGAAGGGAAAAAACTAGTCAGTCTTCGTGTTTTGTCTCATTCTTTTTCCGCTAGAACAGGGGTGGCAAACTTTTCTGTCAGGGGCCACACAGTACATATTTTGGGCTTGTAGTCCAAAAGGTCTCTGTTCCAACTACTCCACTCGCAGTTGTAGCCTGAAAGCAGCCACAATCTGTAAACAAATGGGCGTGGCTCTGCGCCAATAAAACTTGATTTACAGAAACAGGCAGCATAACAGACAGCAAGCAAGCCTCTCTCCCATTCCCACCCTCCCTCAAGGCCACATCCACTTCCATCTGACTTGACCAGACATCTTTTCCCCATTTCTTTCAAGGTAGCTGGACAGTTGGCATAGGAGCTTTCTCTTTGCTGGCCAGTTTCCATGCCCCACAGGCTTCTACCCCTAGAACTTGCCCTGGGGCCAGACATAAGCAGATGGTCTGTGGGTCAAGTGGCCAGCCTGACAGAAGGCTGGAAGCCAATTTGGGGTGCTTTGAGCTTCCTAGGTACGGGGAGTTCCATTGGGCCATTTTTATTGAAAAGCATCTCTTTCGCTAGCAGTTTTAAAACAGAGAATAGAATTTTCCAGCAAGAACAGAAGTAGAAGGAAGGCACTTTGGTTTCAAGTTCATGTGAGAAAGGGCCACTGGCCGATCCCTTCTTGGAGCCGTGGCTGCCTCTGTGCTCTGTGGCTGGCCTGGGTGTTGGCTCATTCACCCTCCTTTTTGCTTCAAAGGTCGACTTAGCTAGATCTCTCTGCATTCTGGGTTAATAAGAAGCATCGCCTCCTCCCGCAGCCGTTCTGAACTCTTGACAAAGCCTAGGCCTTTCCTGGGTTGGGACAGCTGGCTGCACCAGCAACACCATTCCTCCTTTCTTCTTCCGTGTGTGGTCTCCTGCTCTCTGGGGGGGCTCAGTCCCATTGCCAGGAAGACTCCTGGTGGCCCACGGGACTCTGAGGGCCTCATAGAAGTTTGCAGCCCAAGTGCCATCGGGGCCCAGCTGGTGAGACCCAGGCGCAGCACGGGCTCCACACTGTGTTCTCTGCCTGTCCCCTGCTTGTGCAGAGCCTCTTGCACAGGGCTCTCCCTCACCGGCTTGTTGGGATCTGGCTTCAGGTCTTCACTGGGACTCTTGTTCAGTTCAGCACAGCCTGCATCAGAGGCCGGGCTCTGCCATCGTGGGGCACGCAGCAAGCAGCCTTCACCCCAGCGCTAGACGGAGCCGGCAGACTGGGAATGGGCACTCCTCCTGTCTGGCAGCCGTGCTGCCTCACACTGCCTATTCCTCAAGTCCTCTGCCAGTGGTCCCCTGCCACCAAGGGGAAGCTTAGAAATAACATAGGTGGAGTTAAAGGAGAGATCACTGTCGGGAAAGCTGTGATCACTCCTCACCCTTATTAGTTGAGAAACTGGAGGTTTCCTGCATTCTAATTCTGGAAATAATGTTTAATCAGTGGCTGCAAGAGATGCTTCAGATAGAAAGCTGGGTTTGTTGTTGGTTTTTTAGCTCCCTGTGATAACAGGCTCTGTGTGAGTGTAGATTTGTCCTGAGGAAATGAGAGTTTGGGTTTTGCCCTGTGGAGGGTCTCGGGTCCTGGGTTCTGGGTGAAGTGAATCCAGTGGTAGAACGTTAAGTCAGGAGAAGCTGAAGGCTGCTTGGGCTATCAAGATGGAAAGCCAGAGCCTCAGAGAAGCAGCAGAACTGTTTTCAGTGCTCTCACTGTTTGCACAGTAGGTGGAGAAACCACAGCAAGTGGCCCCTGGAGACTGCTTGGCCACGTACACCTTTCCAGGTGGGACCCATCCTCTGTCTGTCTTCACCTCAGGTTTGAGCTGATGCGCATGTGCTGGCAGTACAACCCCAAGATGAGGCCTTCCTTCCTGGAGATCATCAGCAGCATCAAGGACGAGATGGAGTCTGGCTTTCGGGAGGTCTCCTTCTACTACAGTGAGGAGAACAAGCCGCCAGAGCCAGAGGAGCTGGACCTGGAGCCGGAGAACATGGAGAGTGTCCCCCTGGACCCCTCCGCCTCCTCATCCTCCCTGCCGCTGCCAGACAGACACTCAGGACACAAGGCCGAGAATGGCCCAGGCCCTGGCGTGCTGGTTCTCCGAGCCAGCTTCGATGAAAGACAGCCTTACGCGCACATGAACGGGGGACGCAAGAACGAGAGAGCCTTGCCTCTGCCCCAGTCTTCGACCTGCTGATCCTTGGATCCCGAATCCCGTGCAGACAGTAACGTGTGCACGCTTGGCAGCGGGTGGGGGGAGAGAGTTTTAACAATCTATTCACAGCCTCCTGTACCTCAGTGGATCTTCAGAACTGCCATTGCTGCCCACGGGAGACGGCTTCTCTGCAGTAAACACATTTGGGATGTTCCTTTTTTCAATATGCAAGCAGCTTTTTATTTCCCAACCCAAACCCTTAACTGACATGGGCCTTTAAGAACCTTAATGACAACACTTAATAGCAACAGAACACTTGAGAATTGAGTCTCCTCACTCTCTTTCCTTGTCTCTTCTCTCATCTCGCTCTCACCCTTGTCTCTCTCTCTCATGTCTCTTTCTCATTGTCACTCTCTCGCTCTCATACCTTTCTCTTTCCTTCTGCTTCATAATGGAAAAACATCTGCCACCAGCCCAGCCAGGACACCCTTTTTATCACATTGAGGAAATGGTGTCCCTCCCTGTGGCCCCACATTGCCCCTGTATACACCTGCCTGTCACCGTAGGTCTTTATAAAAAACACATTGAGATGGAATTTTTTAATTATATCTAACCTTTTTAGGGACGTATGAAATTTAAAAAAGGCCATCATTCATCCAAGGTTGTTACCATTTTAATGCTGCCAAATTCTGCCAAAACCCTGAACTTTCTCCCTCACAACCCCTGCACTTGTTTTCTTGTTTCCAGAGGCATGGGGCGAGCATGGTATCTGGGCCCTCCGTTTAAGAGCCACGCTGGTGATGCACTCCATCTGATCATCCCCTGGTGTTCTTTTCAAGTCTTACATTCACACAGGTCTGATTGCTTCTGACTAGGTTATGGTTTGGGGGAACTGGACAGAATGGGACTTTCTCTCAGTGAAGATGGGGAGAAGCCGAACTGGCTTCCCTGCGCCACCTCCCCACCCCCACCTTCTAGCCCCCAGGAATTTTGGAGAAAATAGGCCCTGTCGAGAGCCTGGAAGACAGGCTCTGAGTAAAGGTCGTCCACGTGCCAGTCTCCTGTCCCTGCCCCAGCTTCCCTCCCGGCCCCCAAGGACACAGATGGCAAGGGGTTTCCAGGGACTCAGCCCAACTGTTTATGCAGGTTTGCAAGGAAAGCAATTCAAACACCACAACAACAGTAAGAAGAAAAGCAGTAAATGGATTCAAGCATTCTAAGCTTTGTTGACATTTTCTCTGTTACTAGGACTTCTTCATGGGTCTTACAGTTCTATGTTAGACCATGAAACATTTGCATACACATCGTCTTTAATGTCACTTTTATAACTTTTTTACGGTTCAGATATTCATCTATACGTCTGTACAGAAAAAAAAAGCTGCTATTTTTTTTGTTCTTTATCTTTGTGGATTTAATCTATGAAAATCTTCAGGTCTACCCTTCTTCCCTCTCTGCTCACTCCAAGAAACTTCTTATGCTTTGTACTAGAGTGCGTGACTTTCTTCCTCTTTTCCCAGTAACTGATACTTATATAACATAATTTGCCATGAACTGTTTGATGCCTTTTTATAAATACATCCTCCCCTCCCCGCTGCCCCACCCCATCAGTCTGTTCTAACCCATAGGCTCTGTGGGCACGAGGCTGGTGAAGGAAGGAGGCAGGAAGAAGGCCCAGTGCCGCCCCCGGGGCCACAGTCCTGGGGTGCCGCACACCCCTCTTTCCTCAGCCTGCTCTCACACAGCATTTGAGTCTGTTACAGTGCAAGACATGATACAAACTCAGGTCAGAAAACAAAGGTTAAATATTTCGCACATCCTTGTTCAGTGTTGATAGTCACCATTGTTGAAAAGTCTCACCTTCTCTTTCCCTTGCCTTTGTTTTGGTTGTGACACACATCTATCTATTTTTTTAATTCTTGGGTACAACAGCAGTTTTAACTGCAGACACTAGGCATTTGGATTACTTTTTTTTTTTATGGATATTTAATCCTTCCATCCCATGTAAAACAGCTGCTGAGTCCAAGGGTGCAGCAGAGTGTGGTCCAGCAGACCCCTCTGTGGCCTTCCGCCACCACCCTCCAGACCGACCTACCTGTCTTTAGAACCTGAAAATCCCCAGGGTCCTCCTTGGCACTGGCGGGGATGGGGCACAGGGGC
Source organism: Diceros bicornis minor (assembly GCF_020826845.1). Classification (NCBI taxonomy): domain Eukaryota; kingdom Metazoa; phylum Chordata; class Mammalia; order Perissodactyla; family Rhinocerotidae; genus Diceros; species Diceros bicornis. Next base: position 82,717,107 of record NC_080744.1, read on the forward strand.
AGCATCCTCGTGGTGTTGGCAAGCCCACCACCAGGTCTACTGGCCCCAGGACCAGGTCGGGGCAGTATGGGCACCCAAGTGGCCGAAGAGCCCCATGCTCACTCCCAGAGGACCAGAGCCCTGGCGCTGCCGCGCTTTTCCTTGGCCAGGCGTCCAAGTCCTTGGGCCCAGGGGTCTTGTTTTGTTTAGTTTTTAGCACTTCTCACCAGAGTGATGACAGCACAAGAGTTGCTTCTGGGATGGAAATGTTTAAATTCTGAGTAAGAACAAAGCTAAAATATGAGGCTTGCTAGTTGTGACTGGAGATTAAACACAAGAAAGGAAGTTTGTAGTGCTTTTTTGCTTGTCAGTAGTTTGAGTCCCATGAATTTCTCTAGCCTCTGTCCCATAGTTTTTCCCTTTAAAAAAAAATGAAAAAAGAAAAAAGTTAATTAAGAAGGTATTATATGTAGGAGTTTTAATTTATTTTGTGATACCAGTTTCAATCACTGTAGAGAAGCCCCATTATGAATTTAAATACTGAGAAAAGAGTTTGTGTGTGTGTGTGTGTAAGACGGGACAGTTTTTGGTTTTTTGTGTTGTTTTTTCCCCAACATTTATCTACCTCACTCTTATTTTTTATATGTGTATATATAAAAAAGAATACATCTCACATTTCTCAGCACCTGACAACATGCCGTTGATACTGGGAACCTCATCCACACCACAGGCCGCACACACCACATGACGCAGGGAGAGGCCACGCTGGATTCCGGGTCGGGTCGGAGCAACACGCACGCACTCTCCGCTCCTTTCAGACAGCCTGCCTTTGTCTGAGATGTCTGTTTTGCATTTCTTTTGTTCTTCTCCCACCTTGCTTCCTATGAGGCTGTGAGGTATTAGGATTTCCTCCCGGCTGCCCCTGCCTGCTGTGAGGTGGGGAGTGCACCCAGCACAGCAGGAGGCCAAGGGGCGGCCAGGCTGGTTGTCTCAGAAACAAACTACTTTGTGCAGATTGAGTGACTAACAAATTCCATCACTGGAAGAGCAGTGGTTTCCCGGGTTCTGAGGGCAGGAAGTGCCCGGGGGCAGTCTCGGTTAGAGGCCCACCTGGAAGGGTGCCGTATTAGGTTTGCTCCCTTTGGCCACTCCCCTTGCAGCCCTGGCCCAGGCCTGGCCCGGGCAGGTTCACATCAGCCAGGCAGCAGCGTCAGCTCTTTGAGAGCTCGGTCTGCCAGGCCTTCTGCTTGAGGATGCAGAGGCTCCTGACCCAGCAGCCAACCCCACGTAAAATGTACGGAGGACAAAAGTCCCCTTCTCTCTCTCCAGACTGTTCTCCGACTTCACCCTCACCTCCTCCTCCCCCAGGGGAAAACAAAGATGTACCAAACCTTTAGGCTGGAAAGGGCTGGTGGTCGGCACAGAGCCTCTTTCTCGGGTGTCACGCTTCCTGCCAGGGCTGTGCCTCCACCCCACTGTCCTGCTGCTCACAGGGGTGGATGGTGCACTCCCCGATTCCAGCAGCTGCTCTTACAGGCACTGGCGATTTTATCTGGGAAACATGGTGGGGGTTTTCCCGAAGTGTGGACGGCTCCTTTAAAGTTCCAGTACTGCAGTTAAGCTCAGGAGCATTTTCCCTCCTGCAAGAACACTACTCTCCTTTCCCACGTCCCCTAGGATCTTAAGGTCATTGAGAAATACTGTTTGATCAGGGTTTTCTTCTTCCACACTGTAGGTGACCCCTTGGAATAGTGGCCTCTCCTCTCTTTTGCACATACCTACCGGTTTCCACAACTGGATTTCTACAGATCATTCAGCTGGTTATAGGGTTTTGTTTAAACTGTCCGAGTTGTTGGTGTCATTTTGTTTTTGTTTTATGTAGGTGGTTTTTCTTTAAGTAGAAAGAAAACACTAATAGCATAGTGCCCATCATAACAAATGCTTCAGAAACACTTAAATAAAAGAGAAAATGTTGCTTGTGTGATGGTGCAGTCATTTTACTGGACCAAACCACCCACCTTGACTATACCAAGGCATCTTTCCACAGTTCTAGCCTAATTTTATGCTCATTTCCCACCTCTTCTTGATTTTTCTCTTTTGTATGCTCCAAATAATTTAATCAAGCTGAGTTGTGGCATTTTCCATGCAACCTCCTCCTGACAGCAGCTCACACTGCTTGAAGTGACGTGAACCACTGAGGCACATCATTGAATTGATGTGAGTGTTAAAACATTATCACACACAGCCCTTCCCTGAGGCAGCAGGAGCTGGTGTATTCTGGAGACGTTGTTGAACTGCAGCTGTGTGAGACCCAGACCACCCTAGGTCTCCTTTATGGGATGTCATGATGTTTGACACACAGTTGGAACGAGCTTTCCTCCTTGGAAGATAGATCAAGACGGTGTTCATGGCCAACACTGGCCTCTCCTTCCAGCCTGTTTCTTATGACTCGGAACAACATTTCAATGGTAGGAAAAGTAGCTTGGTAAAATAGAAAAGTGGTTATCGTGGAACTACCCAATGGCAAAATATTTGGCGTCAAGTGGTGTGTTTTGGTTGGGATAACAGATTTACAGGCCAAGTATTATGCCAAATTCTAGGCCAGTTTGTTCCACCAAAGCCTCTTTCTCAGCAGCCCACCTCTGTTGGCAGGTGGCTGCACGTGATGCAGGCTGCTGTTGTGGCAACGTCACACTAGCTGATTGGTGAGAAGGCTAGGATGTTTGGTCCAAGGTCCTCAGCTGTCACTGTTGGGTCCTGCCAAATTGGCCAGACAGTGTCAAAGGCAACTCCTTTCCAAAACATAGGCACCCTCCAGTTGACAGTAATGCTCCATGGTATGCCTTGGCCCATTCCAGCAATCCCAGTAATGCATTTAAGGTTTGGGGTTTGTTCTTTTGTTAATGTTACTTGTGTGTTTGTCAGCTGTCTTTTCATTTCCTGGGCTAAGCAGCATTGGGAGATATGGACCAGAGATCCACTCTTTAAGAACCAGTGATGAAAGTCAAACTTTCTTACTCCCCTCTGACGTAGTTGGTGGCACGAATGAGAACTTCGAGAGAGGATGTTGTTAGATTAAACCTCTGTTGCCAGAGATGCTGAAGATACAGACCTTGAACAGGCCAGAGGGTTTCATTTTTGACCTCCAGCTTAGATGACTAGGTGGTCATTTAGAGAAAAAGCAGACGAACACTCCTTGATGATGGAATGATCAGGCAGTAGGAAACCATTGTAGCAGGTTATGACACAACATGAAGAGGAGAATTGCGAGCAGAAGGGTACAGGGCTTAGAAGAAGTGTGGACCATGTTTTGAACGTGATGGTTTCTGAAGATATCAGACCACATCAAGGCTCAACAGTCATCCATGGGCATTTGGTTTCAACAAATCAAACTAACATCCTACTTTGGAAACTGTTATAGCGGAGTTAAGTCAAATTGTTCAAGAACTCGAACTGCATCACACCCGTCAGTTGTCAGTTCTGGGGCATGACTTTAGGGTTTTGTTTTATTTTGTTTATGCGAGAACATAATGATCACTCATCTGTATGTCCACGTTTGTATGTGTCCACATCTTTCTGGTAAACATTGTTTTAATTAGTCACTCATTAGCGTTTTCAATAGGGCTCTTAAGTCCAGTAGATTACGGGTAGTCAGTTGACGAAGATCTGGTTTACAAGAACTAATTAAATGTTTCATTGCATTTTTGTAAGAACATAGAATAATTTTATAAAATGTAGTTTATAATTGCCGAAAATAATTTAAAGACACTTTTTTCTCTGTGTGTGCAAATGTGTGTTTGTGATCCATTTTTTTAGGACACCTGTTTACTAGCTAGCTTTACAATATGCCAAAAAAAGATTTTTCCCTGACCCAAGCCGTGGTTCACCCTCTTTTCCCCCATGCTTTGTGCCCTAGTTTATAACAAAGGAATGATGATGATTGAAGTAGTTCTGTATCTTCAGTATCTTGGTCTTCCAGAACCCTCTGGTTGGGAAGGGGATCGTCTTTTACTGGTCATTTCCCTTTGGAGTGTAGCTACTTTAACAGACTGAAAGAACCTCATTGGCCAACGAAACAGCAGAGGTGTTGCAGTCCAGCGGTGCCCGTGGCACTACTGAGCATCTGGTGTGGTTGCTTTAGTTGTTATTGTTATGCAATGCCTAGAGATGGAAGGACTTGATTGTACAGCTAATGTTTTTCACAGTGCTCACAGCATACAGACTTACCACGCAAAAGATGATAATTCTGGTGCACGCAGGCCGTTTGCTTACATGCCTCATATCAGGATTAATGCAAGGAAGAGACCCTACTTATTTTTATTTAAGGCAGAACACCGAAGATAGGTACATTTTTCCAATACAAAACAAGTTCTTTTTAATAAAGACTACACACGTACAAGTTTTTTTGTTTGACTCCATTTCCTCTAGCTCCCAACAAATTATCGTCCATGTTCTACACAACTCCACAAAATTCCCATGGTTGGAAATATCTGGATATTTTGCAGTATATGGGAGAAAGGTCCAGAAACAATTTGTTTTTTGTTTTCAACTTTTCATTCGGATGTTGGGCGTTGCGTAGACACATCCACAGGTGGAACAGATGCTTGGCAAAAACACCTGTCTGCTTTCTAAGCCAGTGAGGTTGAGGTGAGAGGTTCGCCAGAGTTTGTCTACCTCTGGGACACAAAAAAAAAATCAAACCAGAAGGCGCGATGGAATGGATGCATCGCAAATAATGCATTTTCTGAGTTTTCTTGTTTAAAAAAAAGTTTTTTAAAAAAAGTAAAAAAAAAAAAAAGGTAATAACATGGCCAATTTGTTACATAAAATGACTTTCTGTGTATAAATTATTCCTAAAAAAATTCCTCTGTTTATATAAAAAAATCAGTAGATGAAAAAAATTTCAAAATGTTTTTGTATATTCTGTTGTAAGAATTTATTCCTGTTATTGCGATATACTTTGGATTCTTTACATTATGAGAAAAAAAAACTCTGTCTATTTTGAATGGCTGAAGCTAAAGCAACTTTAGTTTCTCTTACTCTGCTTTTTTCTAGTAGTTAAAGTACGACATGGTTTAAGTTAAATAAAAGAATTCTGTATGCATTTTTGGCCTCTGATTTTGTTCCCCCCCTTTCTGGAAGAATCAGCATGCCTCTGAGGCAGGGAAACTGAGCTGCGGGTGGCATTTGTGTTCACACATGTCGTTCAGAGGTGTTCCGTGTGAGGCTCTTTCTTTCTGACAGCTGAACCTTCTCAGCATGCAAATTGCTGGTGAAGACAGGGAAGCTATTCTGTTTCTCACTCCATTAAATCAGCTAGAAGAAAATTTGAATACATAAAATATAGAAACCTGTACTTCATTTCTGACGGATTTGTAGACTTTTCCTCTACCTTCCACTGACTTACTTAAAGTCAGGCCAAGGCAGGTCTGCTCTGAGTGACTCTGGGGCAAACGACTTCAAGTCTTCACGCTTCCATGTCCTTGTTGGTACCTCATGGCTAGTGCACCTCCTCAGAGGGTGCCGGTGAGAACCAAGTAAGTACCCCAGGATGCGGCTCACTGGAGGTGCTCAGAAATGTTCGTTACTTTCTAGCTGGTGATCTCGGCCTGCCCCAGGGACTCTACGATCCAGGCATCATTATCTTTGCCAGGGGAAATGGTTATGGTAGGAAATGTAAATACATGTTCAAAGGAAAGAAGCTGTGTATGTTCTGGAATCAGCCCAGAGATGCTTAGACACATCAGGAGGACAAGCTGATCATTCACTAAACTTTGATCATGGCAAATTATACTCCAGTAACAAAATCAGCCCCTGGATAAAGGGCTAAATGACAAGAGTGGGCAGTAGCAGGAAACCAAAGGCCATGCTTACTGAAGACCTGTGAGTCTCACAAGGATTTGGACCTGAAAACAAAAGGCCTTTCTAAGAGAGGGGGCTCTCTCAAGCTTGATGTTACCCCAGGGTTTTTGCTCACCATTGTCACAGTACCTGGCACTCAGGGGACTCACTAGATGACTGACGACTAAAGACTGCTCATTTCCAAGGCTCAGATGGATGTCTGGGCTTCAGGTGGGGTGGACAGAGGCGCGCCATGTTGCTCTCCCGTGTTCCTGGGCAGGTTGACACTGCACTTCCTGGTGGCCGCAGCATGTTCTACACTTGTCCTCTGCCAGAAGCAGCAGCAATTTCTTCTTAGGATGAAGGTACTGGGTCTTTAGAAGTGTCAGAACCTCTCCCCACCGTGCCACCTCTTAAGACCACAAACCCAGCAGGGCTATTCTATATTTACCCTCACAGGTCCTGCTACGAGCCCATACTCAGGAAGGTGTGTATTTTTATAGTGTTCTCTCATCACTGATGGACTTCCATATCCATTCTCTCACTGGATCTTCACAACAACTCTGCAAAGGAAGGATTTTTATTACTCTGTTTTATAGATGAGCAAATACAGAGACATGCTCAAGACGCCCCCCCCCCCCAGCTATTAAATGACCAAACCAGGGCTCAGCTTTTTTAAGCTTAGTCAGCTTTCAAACTGACTCAGAACTGCCACATATCAGCCGTAACTCAACAGACCCCAGTGTGTATCAATGGGGTGGCAGGCCACTTAGACCAGGATGTGAACTGGCCCTCTGGGGTTCTTCACAGAGAACTCTGCAGGCCACAGAGGGGACGATGATGGGGACATTCATCAAGAGGGAGCTCTGGCCTCCCAATTGAATGACATCTAAAAGTTTGTAAAATGTGTATGAGTGCCGCCAAGCTATCTGAAATAACACTGGAGCCAGGTCCCAGAGGCCCCCTGCTTGCCACTGTCCTGAGACAGGAACTAGAAGGGGGGCATCCGAGGCTCTGGGTAGCAGATGTTTGCCTACAAATACAGAAGACTCTCCACATTAACAACAGTGCAGCCGGACCCACGCATGCTGGCCAGACCATCCCACTCCACTTGCTGGCTTTGATCTGTTAACCTGTGACTCTGATCTGTTTTATGTTAAGTGAGGCAGTTTCATTTGCAAAGGGAGTCCTGTAAAGTCTATTCCAAACGCACAAGTATGCTGGAGGGCTAATGGTAAAACAAGCAAGGCCTGCCCAGTTCCTTTGTTATTAAGTTGAAGATGCTTTTTCTTACAGTGAATGAATCTGGCACTAAGTGACGATGATTTTTTTAAATGTAATTAAGTGGAAAAATGATAGCTGAGAGTACACCAACATAACAAGAAATTTCCCAGATTTTAGCCACCTTCAACCCCTTCCTCTAAAGAACAATATTACTAATGGGGTTCCCAAAAGAAATCTGCTCCCAGAAAACACTCACAGCAAGTAAAACCTTGCTATGAGCAGTTTGGCACAAGACCCACTACAGTGTCATACAGGGAAAATACAAGATGAAAAGGGATAGTACTGACCACAGCACAGAAGCTAAACCTAGCTATTAACCTTTGCTTTAAGAACAAAAGCTACTGGTAGGAATATAAAATGGTGCAGCTGCCATGGAAAACAGTGTGGCAGTTCCTCAAAAAATTAAACACAGAATTACCTTATGATCCAGAAATTCCACTTTTAGGTATATACACAAAAGAACTGAAATCAGGGACTCTTAACAGATATTTGCACACACCAGTGTTCACAGTAGTAATATTCACAATAACCAAAAGGTGGAAGCAACCCAGTGTCCATCAAAAGGTGAATGGATAAACAAAATATGGTCTCTACATACAACGAATATTATTCAGCCTTAAAAAGGTAGGAAATTCAGACTCATGCTGCAACACGGATGAACTCTGAAGACATGCTGAGTGAAATAAGCCAGTCACAAAAGAACAAGTGTTGTTCCATTTATATGAGGTCCCTCGAGTACTCAAATTCAGAGATGGAGGGCAGAATAATGGTTGCCAAGGGCCGGGGGGAGAGTTGGGACACATATTGTTTAATGGGTACAGAGTTTCAGTTTGGGATGATGAGAAAGTTCTAAAGATGGATGGTGGTGATGGATGTACAACAACTGAATGTACATAATGCCACCGAACACTTAAAAATGGTTAAAATGGTAACTTTTATGTTACATGTATTTTACCACAATTTTTCAAAAAAAGAAAGAGAAAAACCAAACACTAGAGACTCAGTGGCTCAGAAGCTGCCCATAGCACCTGGATGCTCGAGCTTGGAGACCAGGAATGGGGCACCTGAGTGGTGGCAGCACATGTGTTTCCCCATGGCCAGCTGGTCATGGATCAACTCAGTACGTGGGGCTCTGCAGAACAGGTCTGTGGTCCTGGCAATCTGGGCAGGATCACACAAGCCCGCTACATGGTCTCTTAAGAGAAAAAAAATTACTAGGATTTCATTTTATTGTCATGAAAACCATAACTGAAGCTGGTTAATCCCTTGTGAAATGTCTGCCTTTCGGAGTGTTCTTTCTTCTGACAATAAAATAACCCTTTGTGATTTCGTTGGGCTAATTCAGAATTTTTTTCTCTGTGTAAACTGTTTTACAAGCAATTTTTTTAAAAGTCTCTCAAAGCACAGTAAAACTCTGCACACAGGATTGAAACACTGAATTTTCTCTAAAGGAGCAGTCCCCCAATTGGTTCCCCTTGGCTGGAGTCACGGAGATTGAGTTTTCTGCAAACGAGGCTTTGAGCTCGGGCTTTCTCCCTCTCCTCCAGCATTTCCTGGATGATCACTTGCAGGGCTTTTCCCAGCAGGCTGGCCGGGAGCCAACGAGATAACGGAGGGATGTGGATGAGTGCCGCGCACCCATTTCCATGATGCAAAGACAGGTAGTAGGTGTAATCGCAGACATATCTGCAACCACACGAAACACCATGTTACTCCTTGGACCAGCCTCTAACCTCAGTGAAATGAAAGCAGAAGTGGCCATGCAGCATCCTCAAAGCATGAGGAGGGAGGACACCCCCCCAGGGAGACTTAGGTTTTGTTCTTCTGCCTCAGAAAGAACATGTTGCTGGGAATGAGGTGGGGAGAGACTGGCTCTTGGCCTCATAATCCCCTACCCAGCAAGTGGCCAAGCCCAGGGGAAGGGACCAGATTTTCAACCAATTAGTCCAAAACAGCTTTACCACTGTGAACCCCTCTCATTCATGTCTGCATTGAGTCATTTGTTCATTTATTCTTTGGGCGGAGGAGAGGGTCAAAGTTTGGAGAAACAAAGGTAAATTAATCTTTACTTGAGGCTAAATCAGAATGGTTAACTCACAACTTTGGCCGCAATAAATAAAAATAAAACATCCACAAAATGTTAGTGGCACTCAAAATACGCCTTCCCGTGTCTTCTCCTCTGTCAATGCACCAAAGGCCGTGTTAGGGGGAGGGGGTCTTGGAACCGAGACCTCAGGCGGGTGTGTGCAACGTTCTGGTCTGCAGGGGCTACTCTGGGACGGCACCCCGTGACCAAGTGCCTAGCCGGACGGCACAAGATGGCCTCTTGGGGGAAAAAAGGCGGACGTCCCTGAAGAAAGAACGACACTGGAGCCGTTTCTCCTCCCCTACCTGCTCAGTGACCCCACACCCACAGAACATACCTGCCTGCGTCCCGGGAAAAGGCCACCTCCACGCCCTCCACGGCCACGCGCCTGCTGATCGTCTTCATGCTGACTCCCGACGCGATCACTTCCGGGCCGTCCGGAAGGCACACGCCGCCGTCGGGCCGGAAGCCCCGGATGTCAGCGTCCCGGTAGCCCCGGTTCTTGCCGCACTGTTCCAGAACGATGGCCTTGGCGGCGGCGTCCAGGCCCACATGCACGGCGAGCTGTGTAAACACACGTGAGATGTGCAGGCAGAGAGAGAGGGAAACTGAGATCTGCTCTGCTCACCAGATGTGGCAGAAGGGCCAAGCCGAGGGGGAGCTCCAGAGTGCAAATCATCTTCAAACCCCAGATTGGCACCACAGCCCCCGATCCCGGCCTCCTCTCCTAGCTAATGTGCTGGAAGGTAAAACAGCTGGACAGAAGCCCATGTGGCATTTAATTCAAATACTTCTATATTACAAAATATTCCTACAGGGCAGTATATTCCCTTTTTCCCCCTGGGGTCCAGCTGGTATCTAAGCTGGTATCTGGAGAAGCTTAGCATTTCAGTGGAATCTTCCATCTCTTTTATGAAACTCTAATAAAGGAAGTTAGTAACAGTCTAATAAAATATTGTTAGACTTTTTTGAGCTGATTATTCTTCATCTTTGAAAAATAGCTGCTGAAAGTTTTATCAAAACATTTGGGCTGTTGTCTTAATGGTTTGGTGGTGTAGGTTTTGTTAATCTCATCATCTGGTCTTCATATTTTTGGGATATTTGTGCCAGTTTTTTTATATAGTAACTCTGTCTGAATAAAACAGGCTGAGTGTGATGAAGATGAGCCCTCCCCAGATGGGCCACTCTCCCACCTCCCAGTACGAGCCTCCTCCGGCTGCTCTCCCAGGCCCAAAGGGTCCTCGCCTCACATCGCAACTCACGGCCAGCCTGCCCTGCGTGGGCACGGCTGGGACCTAACCCAGTGGCCTCTCTGTTAGGTGGAAACTGTCTTTGAGCCCTGACTGGGAATAAAGCTTCCATTTCTTTTACTCTTTCCGTCTCTCCAGAGTCTCCTTCCAAGAGCTGCTCCATAGTTCAGCTTAAACTTTTACAAACAGACCCAGAACCTTATGAAATAAGCTGGGACCTTACTGTTGGGATGTGGGGCAGGGTGCGCTTTTGAGCCATCAACCCTGGATCCACAATGTCTTCAGCCCCCTACCCCTACTCCTGCCCCACCGCTCCCCCAGCTGTCATTTACTTGCGGTTGAAGATCTTCCCAGATTCTGGTGACCCTCTGCTTCACCTCCCTGTAATCTACAGGCAGCTCAAGAGTCCGCAGCTCCACCTCCGTGTCACTCCCCAGGCCCAGCTTGGAGAGCTCCTGCAGAAAGAAGCAGGTAGACTCACCTCCTTGATGGAGGGCCAGGGGGAGTCCCTGAAAAGCCAACACTTGGGGTCATCCATTCCACTCCCAGGGGCCTTCTTTGGGCTTGGACCCTGCCCTCAAGGAGCTCACACAGTGGCCAGGGGCCAGCCGAAGAGTCATGGTTCCTGCCCCTCAAGGCCCCATGAAGCCATTCCCACCGAGGTGCGGTACCCAGGAGGCGTGTCTGACCCAGCCTGCGGGTTAGGATGCAGATCACAGAGGGGATGCAGGGGAGTTCTAAGAGACAGAGGGGGATGAGCCAGATGAAGAGCTGGGCAAGGGCATGCCAGACAGGAGGAGCTGCAGAGAAACAGGGGAGTGTGAGAGCCTGAGGCCTTTGGGAAACGTGGTATGACATGGCACTCTTGGGGAGGGGGTGGGGGGGTGCAGAAGCCTTCTTGCGTGTGCCCTTCACCTCCAAGGACAGGACGTTTAGCAGCCCTGGACTCTGACCCGAGCATTAACTGCCTGTGGCACCCCCAGGCATTTTGAGAAGTAACCCACCACCGCCAATGGTGTATCCGGGGGCATTACACATGGGGGCAGAATGAGAACAGAAGCTAGAAAAGTCTGTGGAAGCCAGATTGAGTGCTTAGAGGCTGGATTGATCCTTAGGGCAAAAGGGAGCCGTCAAAGGATTGTGCGCAGGAGCTAATGAGTCGAGCTGCTTCCTGAGGATGGAGGAGGTGGTGGAGGGGGGCTGGGGGGCATCATAGGGTGGATTTTGGATCGCCGGGTTTGAAGGACCCAAGGGGAGCTGGTCCCTCTGCTCTGTGTGCCTGGAGCTCACAGGGAGGCTTCTGGGGAGACACTGGCATGTCACGGCAGCAAAAGCCATGAGTTTAGGTGAGACCTAGATGGAAAGAGAGAGCACCGGCAGGGAGAGGAGAAGGGCTGTGGAGAAAACTCACCATCAGGGAGCATCCTCCTTCAAGGACAGGAGAAATGGCAGACAGTTTGGAAGGAAGAAAACCAGGAGAGTGAGATCTTAGAGAGGTGCATTTCACTGTTAGTGAAAGTTAAATTAGGAGACTGAAGGCCAACCCTGGAAAGGCCAGATCCTTTCCCTGTACTGGGAGCTGTGCTGGTCACCAAGATGGTTTTGGATTAGAGTCTCTGTTTTTCTTGACTCCCTTTCCTGGCATTTCAGGACACCCAGGAGCATGCATCGCTGGATGGAGGGTGCAGCCAGGGCTGTGTGGCCTGCCCGAAGATTGCAGGCAGGAGATTCCAGGGCCTGGGCCTGGACTTCGGAGGAGACAGGCGAGGATGACGTATCCAGCTGTGGGTCAGCTTGTGCTGCTCTCATCAGGAGGGAGGTGTTCCTTCTGGCTGACTTTTGGTGTCTTGGATCTGTCCTCAACCAGCTCAGCCTTCCTGAGGGGCTCTGCTCTGTCCTCCAGATACCTACTCAGAAGCTCAGTTCCCTTGACCAGCTTAAGCTTTGTTCATTTCCAAAAGTAAATGCCAAGATCACATCCCCATTTTGGACCTTGAGGGAGAAGTCATTTGCCTGACTGACGGTGGGAGGCAGGAAGGTGAGCCAGGCCACACAGGGCAGGGGGCTAGAGGGCCTTGGAGGAAGTGGGCTGAGCTTTCAGGTGGACATTCCAAAGGCCAGACAGACCAAGGGGGTTCTAGACAAGCCCAAGTTCCTTGTGATGCCGTCTGGGTCCCCTGTCCTGCAGAGAATGAGTTAGGCTGCACAGGCCCAGGCTCCTTCAGGGTGCTCCCAATTCAGGGGGTCGGGGCTGGAAGGCATCACTCTTGGGTCACCTTTGGCTCTGTCATGAGGGTAAGGAGGCCTTGGCTTGGCTCAGGGCTGCTTCTGGGAACCCAACCATCTGGGCGGAACCGGTTTCTTCTACTCAGTGGAGTTCTCATGGGGTCTGGCTCTGAGCAAAGGCTGCAGAGGAGCCCCAGAACTGGAGTTGCCTGGGAATCTGCTTTCAGGGCTGTACCCTGAGGAGCTGCCCTAGTTTGGTTGTCAGTGGAAACATCGATTAATTATGCTCAATAAGCCTGCAAAGAAAGCAGTGCCCACGGGACAGAGACATCCACCCTGAGCCGGGCAGGCCCACTCCCCCCGCCCCCCGCCCAGCAGTGATTGGCCCATGCCTCCTCTTCACATAAGGATGCAGCTCTGCTTCAGGGTGGGCACATATGTAGAGCCCAGACCAAGGCAGGCCACAGCACGAGCACCCCTTTTTTTCCTCCACCACAGGTCTTTCTTCCCACCCCACCCCCAAGCCAGTTGAGGGAGGAGAGGAGAGAGAGAGAACCTCTGGATGTCTTGTAGAAGATCTTCCAGCTGCTGTGTGAGTTTGGGAGCCGGATCTGGGGAGGTCCTTTGCATGAGTTTGCTGTGGCTGTTGTAACAAAGGACCACTAACTGTATGGTTTAGAACAGAAATTTCTCATCTCACAGTCCTGCAGGGAAGAAGTCCAAAATCAAGGTGTCAGCAGAGCCGTGCTCCCTCTGAACCCTGTAGGAGAAGGATCCCACCTTGCTTCTTTCAGCTTCTGGTAGCCCCAGACATTCCTTGGCTTGTGGCAGCGTAACTCCAGTCTTTATATGGTCTTCCCTCTGGGCCCATCTGTCTCTGTGTCTAGATTTCCCTGTTTTATGAGGACACTGGTCATATTGGATTGGAGCCCACGCTAATGATCTCGTCTTAACTTGATCATCTGCAAAGACCCTATCTACACAAGGGCCGATTCACAGGTATTGGGGGTTAGGACTTCAACATCTTTTGAGGGGATGTAACTCAATCCATAACACTTTCTGAGGCCGTGATGGCATCACTCTTGCCAAACTGTAGATCTCCTTGGCATTTATAGAGCTGGTGTGGAATGGAGGGTATTTGACATTAGACTTGACTCCTCTCTCTATTTCACTTATCTGAAAGACGATGCCCAGGAGATTAGAAAGCCCTGCTTCTGTTTATCAGGTATTTCCTTTCAAGCTTCCAAGCTGGAGCTCAAACACACTTGACTACTGGCTGACATTAGAATCCACCCTCTGGATTCCAGCAGAGCTCCTGGTCTGGCGCTGCACTCCATAGCCAGCCACACATGTCACACATTGCCTCACATCAGCTCAGGTCACTTTTTGCCACCAAACAACTTTTTAAAAACTTCTAATTTTTACAGGTCTTTGGATATCAGAATTGCTGGTAAGGAATTGTGGACCAGTATAAACTTGAACTTGTTCCTGTATTGCCTTGAAATTATTCTCTGGTATCTCCCTTGTGTATTTTCTCTTCCTAAACTAGAATGTCACTCTTTCCTCTTTCTCTCCACAGTTGTCTCTCCACAGTTGTGCTGATGAAGGCAGAGCCTGCAGCTTGGTGGATCTGCCCTGTCACCAGTGACAGGGACTCTGCTAATGTGCAGCCAGCCTCCCCTGGGAGGAAGTGACCACTGCTGCCCACGCTGTGGGGCTGGGAGTCCCAACCCTTGCTGGTTTCCCTGGAGCCCTTCAAGCAGGGGGAGGAACAGGAGAGCAGGGGGCTGACAGGAGAGCAACTGCAACCTCCTCTGGCCACAGACCTCACCTGGGCCTGGGCCAAGCTGCTTGGACAGCCCTGGGAGTCTGCAGCCATTCCAAGGTCACCAGGACGGGTGGTTGGCTGTATCGGTGTAGGAGGGTTCTATGGACTGAATGTTTGTGTCCCCCTAGATTCATATGTTGAAGCCCTAATACCCCCCAAATGGAGTATTTGGAGATGAGATCTTTGGGAGGTAATTAGATTTAGATGAGGTCTGGAGGGTGGGGCCCCCAGGATGGGATTAGCATCCTTATAAGAAGAAGAGAGACCAGAGCCTTTTATTCTCTGCCAGGTGAGGACACAGCCAGAAGGTGGCTGTCTGCAAGCCAGGAAGAGGGTTCTCAACAGAAACTGAATCTGCTGGTACCTTGATCTTGGACTTCCCAGCCTCCACAACTGAGATAAATAAATATCTGTTGTTTTAGCTGCCCACCCAGTCTGTGGTATTGTGTTATAGCAGCCCGAGGGCTGACTGAGACAGGGCTTCCAGTCGGTAATGCGGTGAGGCCTGGTTGAGTTTCAGACACATGCCAGCTCATCCAACCAGCTCGTTATGAAGCTTGAGAGGGCCATGGATGACCTGGACCTGCTGTCGGAATCTGATTAGGGAGATCCAGGAAATTTTTCCAACTGGAAATCATGGAGCGAGACTCCAGGCCCTGCCTTATGTGGACACTCTGCTCTCTCTCTCTCTCTCAAACACACACACACACACACACACACACACACACACTTGGTGTCCTAGATCACCTACACTGTGACTCCTGGCAGATAAGGCATTTGAGAAAAATCAGCCAAGTTGGTGGTTATTACCAGCCTAGGCCTGGATTGAGGAGGCTGCAGGGCAGAGGGGGGCACACGCAGAGCTAGACCCCAACTGTGGTGCCACAGGAAAGGCATGGGCTCAAGGATCAGAAAGACGTGGGTTTGAGACCTGGCTCTGCCACCTTTCACTGGGTCCACTCGGGTGTGTTATTTAACCTTGGTGCACCTCAGTTTTCTAATCTATGAAATGGGATAATTAAAAGTCAGAGGGGTTTTCACAGATATTAAATGAGATGATCTACAAAAAGTGCCCAGTGCAGTGCTGGCACATAATGGGGGCTTTATAGGAGGGATCAATGCTTCTAATTGGCCCACATTAATTAGAGAAAGTCATGCAAGAGGGATTTATTGAAAGTGACATTTATTAGAATTTGATGAGCCCGGGGCCCGTCAGAAGCAGTGAGTAGAACATTCTGCAGAAGCAGACGCCAGGCTGCTGGCTGCCGGCGCGCTTGCTGCCGAGAAGGGCTGGTTGTTTAGGAAAGGGGAGCGTAGGTTCTCCGCAGGCCTAGAGAGAGCCAGGGGCTTGTGCTTTCCGGACTGGCATGCCTTCTCAGCCAGACTTGCAGAGTGTCTGTGCTAAAGGGCGGAGGGATAGCACCTGGAGGAACCACCTGGCCAGAGTGGACCCCAGGGCACTGCTTTAGCCAAGGAATGACCAGGCTCAGGCGCCGACTGCCCATGCGGGCCCAGAATCCCTCAAAAAAGCCTGAACCCCATCAGTTGCAAAGGTCCTGGGGAAGCAGGAAGCCCCGCCTTCTGCCTCTTTCTCCCACGTCTTCCTGTCTCCATGTCTTCCGAAATCTGGTCGCCAGGAACACATGGCAGTTTAACAAAGGGAACCGAAGGAAAGAGAAGAGACACCAGTTGCTCTCTGAATTTTTTTCAAATCCACTGAGGCTGTGGCACCAGCTGGTGTTGCAAAACAGTTGCTGTTTTTCCAAAATCTGATTCTTCCCTTCTCAAGCGAGAGCTCCGGGCTCGCACCAGGAGGCAGGGATGCAGGGCTTCATTCCGTCTTTCAAGAAAACTCCCGGAGCGCCCAGCATGGGTCCTCCACGCAGGGCTGGGCATGTCCTGGAGGGTTACATTCTCGGAGGGGACGAGGATGAGGACTAGAAACAGGAAGTGATGACTGGCGTCCTGGTTCAAGGGCTCTGTGGACCCCCACTGGGCTGTGGAAGGGAGAAGGAGCCTGAACCCCACTTCTTCCACTCCCGATTGTGTGAGTTTGGGCAAATTATCGAAACTTGCTGAGCTTTAGTTTCCCTATCTGTAACACATAGTGATAACCGGCCTCCCTCATGAGACTTGTTGTGAAGGTTAAGCCAGACCACCCACGTGGAGGTGCAGCCTGAGAGGGCTGCCAGGAGGAGGCTCTGACTGGGGCTTGGAGGATCAGCAGGAGTGTGCCCAGAAAGGAATAGTGAGGCTTGGAGATGTGTGCAAGCCTCCCTCTCTCTCCCCCACTTCCTCCCTCTCTCTCTATTTTCATCCTTTCCTCTCCTCCTTCCCTCCCCTCCCCACTGCCTTCCCTTCCTCCCTTCCTCCTTCCTTCCATTCCTCTTTCCCTCAGTCATCCATCAATCATTGGACGTGGACGAGACACCTGCTGCAGGTAGTCTCTGTGCTGGGCCCTGGCTGAGGGTCTTGGGGACGGGGGAGGGTGTGCGGGGTATGACAATGGAAGAGGGAGTGATAACAGGTTCCTCTTGATCTGCTGGGTTGGAAGGGACCCGGGAGCCATCAGGTGGTAGCTGAGACCCAGGCTTGATCCCCACCTCCCCTGACCATGGAGAGAGAAGAAAGCTGAGCCAGAGCTGGGACGGGCTCATCAGGAGGAAGCAGAAGCCGCAGAGATGGGAGGAGGCCTGACATATTAAGTGTAGGCTAGCTATCAGTGGGGTCTAATGCAGCCATTCAAAACAACCTTGCAAACAACTTATTGACACAGGAAAATCTCTGAGAAGGAGTAAGTAAAATAAATGAGTCTCTTGGCCTGTTTCCTGCAGCCATTCATGGAAATGGAAAGATCCTAAAATGGTCATCCCTTGAGGGAAGAGTTAGGGGTGACTCTTGTTTCTTGTACTCTGTAAGATTTTTACAGTGGACATGTCTGTACTATTTTTCTGATTCTAAAAGCTTAAAAAATGGTCTGGTGATCAAACTAGCTGCCCCCGGAGAACCTTCCTGTGTACAGGCCCATGCCCAGCCCCTCACCACAACCCTCCTGATGAGGTGTTCACACTGTCCCCATTTTATAGAGGAGGAAACTGAAGCTTAGAGAGGATAAGTTTAAAAGAAGGGAGGAGTTCCAGGAAGAAGCCTCAAAGGAGATATTACCACAACAATGGCGTCAACTATATAGGGCTGATCATAGCCCTCACAAGTGCTTTTGGAAATCTTGGGATTCTGTTTTAAGGTCACTCTCTTTACCTTAACAGTGCCAAGTTCCATTCTCCATAGGTGAGGATTGTCCCAGCCCACTCTCAATATCCTTAGTCATTCTTCCAAACTTGTGGGTCATTCTTGCCCGAAAAATCCAGGAATGAAAAACAGCAACCCCACGATTCCCAATTCTCTGGAGCAGTTGTCTCCAAATTTTTTGATCATGCACGCACACACACACACACACACACAATCATTAGCTAATAATGTCTCAAGACATGAAACACACCTCGAGTGGGCTTCATTACTAACAGTGGATGTAAATCTACATTTTCAATGGTTTTCTTAATTCCTCCCCCCTTTTTTGGCCAACTTCTTACCAGATTGTCATTGTTTTTATATCAGAATTTGGCTGACAAAGAGCACATATGAGGGGTAGAAGAAGTGTCGCTCAGCTGTTTTCACATGTTTGCTCAGGTTTACATTATTCATGTTATCTTCTATCTGTGGGCTTTTGCAGGTCATTTTTGTGAGGATTCCTTGAACATAATTTGAGGATTAATTAAAACTGGATAATATAATCCTGAAACCCAATAACTGGGCTGAAATACTTTGTAGTAAATTAAAGGTGAATCTGAGAGGAAGTGCCTCTCTATCGTCAGGGCGGCCCTCGCGCCAGTGTGACACGTTCCCTCTCAGGACACCATGCCTGTCCCAGGACCTGCAGACCATACAAAGCAAGGCCAGCGTCGGCCCAGCTACAAAATATTGGTCAAGGCTAATTTCTTTCTTTTTTTTATAGACTAAAAACATAGACATTCACACCTGTTAGGATGACCACTACGAAAAAAAACAAAATAAGGAGTGCTGGCGAGGATGTGGAGAAATTGCAACTCTTGTGCACTGTTGGTGGGAGTCTAACACGGGGCAGCTGCTGTGGAAGAGTATGGAAGTTCCTCAAAATATTAAAAATAGAATTACCATATGATCCAGCAATCCTATTTGTGGGTGTATATCCAAAAGAATTGAAAGCAGGATCTCAAAGAGATGTTTACACACCCATGTTCATTGCAACATTATTCACAATAGCTAAGAGGTGGAAGCAACCCAGATGTCCATCAATGGATAGATGGATAAATAAAATGTGGTATGTACAAACAATGGAATATTACTCAGCCTTAAAAAGGAAGAAAATTCCGACACATGCTACAACATGGATGAACCTTGAGGACATTATGCTAAGTGAAATAAGCCAGTCACAAAAAGACAAATACCATATGATTCCACTTATATGAGGTATTTAAAGTAGTCAAATTTATAGAAACAAAAAGTAGAATGATGGGGCCAACCCCATGGCCAAGTGGTTAAAGTTCTGCGCGCTCCGCTTCTGCGGCCCGGGTTCGTGGGTTTGGATCCTGGGCACAAATCTACTCCACTCATCAGCCATGCTGTGGAGGTATCCCACATACAAAATGGAGGACGAATGGCAGTGATGTTAGCTCAGGGTGAATCTTCCTCACCAAACAAACAAACAAAAAAAATAGAATGGTGGTAACGGGGGTTGGGAGGAGGGGAAAATGAAGAGTTGTTGTTCAACAGGTATAGAGTTTCAGTTTTGCAAGATGAAAACTTCTAGATGGCTGTTGCACTACAATGTGAATATACTTAACACTACTGAACCGTACACTTAAAAATGGTTGAGATGGTATATTTTATGTTTTTTATCACAATTTTAAAAAAAACATAGAAATAGTAATCCTGATCTTTTCATCCCGCACCCCAGTGGACCACCTTGCGAACCCCACTTTGGAAATGATTTTGGATCCTCAAGGAGGTGCTGATGTAGGAAGTAAGGGAATGACCTGAAGGACGAGGGGTGGGTGGGCCTGCACACCTCTGTTTAGGAGGCTAGGCAGGAATGGGTTAACTCAGGCCTGGGCTGCTCATACCCTGAGCATTCCCAAGAAAGAACTGTCCTCAGGACTGACATTTGGCCCTGGGAGAAGAGCTCTGAACCCTCAGGATGTTCTGCCTGATAAGAGTGGCTTTGTGTGCCCGAGGCCTTGGGTCACATGTTCTGGTCTGGTTAGCGTTCATGCTGACAGTGTCACTTATGGTGGATGCCTGTTTTTTTTTTTTGTTTTGTTTTTTGTTTTTTTTTGTTTGTTTGTTTGTTTTTTGTGAGGAGATCAGCCCTGAGCTAACATCCGCCAATCCTCCTCTTTTTTTGCTGAGGAAGACGGCCCTGGGCTAACATCCGTGCCCATCTTCCTCCACTTTATATGGGATGCCGCCACAGCATGGCTTACCAAGCAGTGCGTCGGTGCGCGCCCGGGATCCGAACCAGCGAACCCCGGGCCGCCGCAGCGGAGCGCGCGCACCTAACCGCTTGCGCCACCGGGCCGGCCCCTGGTGGATGCCTGTTTTTGCAATGCAGTCTGAGTAGCTGAGGGCAGTCAGGCGAGCACTGCATGCCTATGTGACTGACCCCTAATAAAAACTCTGGACACTGAGGCTCAGGTGAGCTTCCTGGGTTAACAACACTTCACACATGTTGTCGCACGTCCTTGCTGGGAGAGTCACATGTATCCGCGCAACTCCACTGGGCGAGGACTTGTGGAAGCTGGCGCCTGGCCTCTCCTGGTCTTTGCTCCACGCGCCTTCTCCTGGACTGATTTCATCTGGGTCCTTTTGCTGTGGGACACAGTAACTGTGAGTATAACAGCTTTTCTGAGGCTGGATTCAGCTGAATCATGGAGCCTGAGGGTGGTCTTGGGGACCCCCTGACACAGAGGCCTCCAATGTCTCTTGAGTCCTGAGTTCTCCTTTAGAATCATTTCCCCTTTTTTTTCTCCCTAGCTTTTGGTCCCAGCAGGAAAGAAAGCAATTTTCTTTGTTTTCATTCATTCATTCATTTTTTTTGGCATTTTTTGAGCCCTTCCTTTGGCCAAGCACTGTGTTGACATGTTCCTACATGGAAGGGAAATGCCCATGGAGAATAGACGTCTTCAGGGCAGGTGGAGGGTGGGCAGGAGAGAAGGAACTACCAGGGCCAAGTTGGAGGTCACGGCACATTGTAGGAGTTGGGAGAAGAGGCTTAGAGCCTGGTGGGTGCAGGTTCAATTCCACATCTGCCCCTCAGATGTCTTGACCTTGACCTTGGACTAGAGACTTAGGCTCTAGGGGCCTCAGATGTCTCGTCTGTAAAACTGAGACAACGCTGCTGCCCTTGCAGTGGCTCTCCACGGGCATGCTGTCCCCCTGCGGGGTGTCTGAACATATGCAGAGTGTCTTTAGTGTTTGGGGGAAGCTGCTGACAACGTCCCAGAGGTTGCAATGCTACACATCCTTCAATGCACACTTTGTTTGATCCCACACTATGCACACAATCATCTCAGAATAATACTACTTACTTCACCTCCAATGATATGGTTACTGAAAAGTTTAAGATATTTTTGTTTCGTGTTTGTTTTTTGTCCTTAAAGTAAATGGCTGTATTTCAAATCTACTCATCAGAGTTCCTCTCTGTGTGGTTATGTCACTAATTGGATACACTGTTAGGCTCATTCACTCAACTGACTTTTTATTTTATTTTATTTTTTGTGAGGAAGATTAGCCCTGAGCTAACATCTGATGCCAATCCTCCTCTTTTTGCTGAGGAAGATTGGCCCTGGGCTAACATCCGTGCCCATCTTCCTCTACTTTATATGGGATGCTGCCACAGCATGGCTTGACAAGCAGTGCGTCGGTGCGTGCCTGGGATCCGAACCCATGAACCCTGGGCGGCCGAAGCGGAGCACGCACACTTAAGCGCTACGCCACCAGGCCGGCCCCTCTCAATTTACTTAATTTCTATGGATTGCTTTTTTAAAAATTTAATTTTGTTTCATTAGTATGTAAAATATCCTACATGGTTCCAAAGTTAAATCGACAAAACAAGCTCAAAGAAGTATAGTTCTTTTTCCTTTCCCGTCCATTGGAAACCATTTTTTAATTTTATGATTTATCCTTCATTTTTTAAATTATCATAAACAAATATGTAACATATATTTAGTCTCCCCTCTTTCTTATATACACTTTCTCCATCTTTGTGCGTGTCTTTTCTTATTTTTGCCAGTGTATCTTTGAGAGAGCTTCCTAGAATTTTGCTGGATTGCTGGGGCAACGTGTACATCACGTTGCTGGGTGTTGCCAAATCTGCCTCCACTGGGGTTGTACCATAATCCATTCCCAGTAGCAAATTATGACAGTGCCCCTCAGCCTCACAGCCCCTTGCACACTAGTTGTCAAACTTTTGGATTTTTGCCAATCTGATCTTAGTGTAGTTTTAATTTGCTTTACTTTTATGAACAAGTTTGAACGTATTTTTACATGAGTAAGAGCCATTTGCATTCCTTTCTCTGTCAAGTGTCTCTTTGGCCCACTTTTCCATAAGGTCATTCACCATTTTTTTTTTCTAGTCATAGAAGCTCTTTATATATTCAGGATATTACCTTTTAACTTATGCTAAAAGTGCATCAGTTGCATTTGGGCTGTGATGACTGCATAGGACTGAGCGAGGAAGAGAAAGGATGGGAGGGTACCATCCCCTCTTTCTAGCCAAAGACTAGCCATGGGAGTCTGCCACATTCAGAGATCTGGCCAGAAAGGAAGGTCTGTAGAGAATGCTGCTAGAATTGGCTTTTTAGATGGACACAGTTGGAGGTTATTAATCTCTGAATACATCTACAGTGGTTTTGTTCCAAAAATAACGCGACACCCTCATGGTCTATCAAGAATGCCCCTCAGCTCCAGGGAGGTCCCAGTTCCCTATCCGGGAGCCTGGACAGATTCAGGTTTCCCGGTGCTGCCCCCAGACCTATGGCGGCTCTAGGTCTTCTCTGCAGCCGGGAGCTGAGGCTTAACCAGACTGTCTACATGATTCATAACAAGCAAAGTCAAGGGCGTTTGGGAGGGCAGTTTAGGCTGCAGGAGCAGCAGTTCACGCTCTTGACAGTGGTCGGCTGCTGCAGGTGCAGAGGGTGGGCTGGACTTGTTCAGTCACGTAGTCCTTGCAAGGGAGATGTTTTACAAAATAAGTCTGCCTCTGAGTATCAATTTCCCCTCAGACTTTCTGAGACACAGAGATCCTCAATCTCCAGTCTGTTCAATTGAAACCATGTCTCTGCAATGAGATGGAAATGCCCCCCCATTCCATTTGGCACACATGACTTTTTCCCAATGAATGACAGAGCAGAACAATTAACCCAAAGTAATCTCAGCCCAGAAGAACATTCCTCCCACGGGTCTGGTTTCTAATATCCTGGAGGCACATAGTCAAAAGAATTTGGGTGTGGAATGTAGAGGTACAAGCCTGCCGCCTCCCACTTCCTCTGCGCCTCTCTTCCGGGCTCCGTTACTGCGGTCCTGCGATGCTACCCAAGGGCCTTCGCAGCAGGTGCTCCCTCTGCCTGGAACACTTCCCAGAGTGGCTTCTTGTCATTCAGATCCCAGCTGAAATGTCACGCCCTCAGAGAGGCCTTTCCGGCCCACTTCTGCTAGAGGAGTTCCTAAGTCACCTTCCACTGCCTCACCCTGGCCTATATTCTTCAAAGCTCTTAGCACTCCCTGACATTCTCTTGCCTGGTTTTTACAGTTGTGCATCGCTTAACGACAGGGATGTGGTCTGAGAAATGCATCTTTAAGTGATTTTGTCGTCGTTCGAACATCATAGAATGTACTGAGGGGGAACAAAATTTGCCCCCCCAAAATATGTCTTTTTAACATGAGGATTATTTTAGGCCGATTATTTATCTTATTTTATTTTTGTGTGTGTGTGAGGAGGATTGGCCCTGAGCTAAGATCTGTTGCCAATCTTCCTCTTTTTGCTGAGGAAGATTGGCCCTGAGTTAACATCTGCGCCCATCTTCCACTATTTTGTATGTGGGACACCACCACAGCCTGGCTTGATGAGCAGTACGTCAGTCTGCACCCAGGATTCGAACCTGTGAACCCTGGGCTGCTGAAGCAGAGCACACAAACTTAACCACTACCCTACCGGGCTGGCCTCTTGGCCAATTATTTTTAAGAAACAAAAAACTCAGAAAGTTTTTCTTGTTATCTCTCCCTTAACTGCCTAAAAAAATTCGGATAAAAAATCTGTCTCAGGAAGCAAGCTATCACTTTAGCATAACATGAACTAGATGGTGGACAGGGAGGAACCTAGAAAAGTCTATTTGTTGGGCTCCCCTCTATGTTCTTCTGTATCTGTGTGGCCAAACAGTTTTCCAAATGCTTGATCCTTTTCACCTACCTGTGAATTGCCTTCCTTCCCTTTAAAGCCCTTGGCTCTCCCAACCCCCAACATCTTTTATCTTTAGCTGAGGATGGTATTTAAGGTGGTGGCCTCAAACATTTTGGCTAGTTGCTCAGTTTTCCTGGGTTTCTCCCATGTATACATGTTATTAAACTTTTGTTTGTTTTTCTCCTATTAATCCATCTCATGTCAATTTAGACCAGGCAGAAGAGCCTAGAAGGGTAGAAGAAAATTTCTTCCTTCCCTACAGTACTTAGACAAACCTAGAGGGTACAACCTACAACACACCTAGGCTATATGGTACTAATCTCAAGGGACCACTGTCATATATGTGGTCTGTCGTTGACCTAAATGTAGTCACGTGGTGCATGACTGTACTTGTTTCCTGTACGTTTCCCTGCCACAGAAGACCAGTACAATGGGAGCTGACGCTTTGACTCCTTCACTTCTGGGTGCCTGGCACTGGAAACTGTACCTGGTGCACAGCAGGTGTGTGCCAGATGTTGTGGAATGAAAAAGAGAGTGCTTGACCTTTTTCTGTATGTGTCACCACAAATCCCAAATGCTCAGATTCTTCACTGGAATTCCAGGATTATTCTAAACAAGACACAATAATAACTCTGCCTACTTAGCACTTGAATTTTATCAAACAATTTTTCTTTTTTTTTCTTAATTTTTTTTTTTTTTTGGTGAGGAAGATTGGCCCTGAGCTAACATCTGTGCCCATCTTCCTCTATTTTGTATGTGGGATGCCACCACAGCTTGATGAGCAGTGTGTAGGTCTATGCCTGGGATCTGAACCTGCAAACCCTGTGCCGCCAAGTGGAGCACGTGAACTTAACCACTACACCACAGGGCCAGCACTATCAAACAATTTTTCAAATCATCTAGACCTGAAAGTTTGATTGACAAAAAAAGTGTCTTGTGGGGCACACACTGAAAAGGGAACCAAGAGCCTTTGTCCAAATGAAGGAGTGGGCTGTTCACATTTAATTTTATTTTCAGTTTATTTTACAAAATGGAATGTGGGAGATATGTTTGCCTGTGCAATATATTGATCATGATTATAGTCAAGCTGTACCACTTGAGATTCACATCTGTAAAAAGCTTGGAAAAAACGTTCAATCATACAGATGCAATATATTATTATTGAGGTTATTTTCTGTTCCTAAAAAGTGACCAGTCAGGAAACTCAGAGGAATTGAGTCAATGACACTTCTCCACTCCTTTCAATGAAAATTGTCTTGATTTGAGTGCTAGTTTAATAGGATTCATATTAACAATGTGATACTAATCAAAATGGCAAAGGTTTTAAAAATTGTAACCACCCAGGGTTGGGGTGGGTACGAAGCATCATGAACTGTCATTCACTGCTGCTGGAAGGGGACGTGGTGTAACCCTTCTGAAGGGTAATAGTAGCTCCTGTGGTAGCTCTCATCCAAGATGGCCCCAGCTATGACTGAATGTCTGTGTCCCCTCAAAATTCGTATGTTGAAGCCTAATCCCCAATGTGATGGTATTTGGATGTGGGGCCTGTGGGAGATAATTAGGTTTAGATGAGGTCATGAGGGTGGGGCCCCATGATGGGATTAGTGCCCTTGTAAGGGCATGATGAGACCAGAGCTCACTCTCCCTCTCTAAATCCCGCCCCCCCCCCCCCCCGCATGCACCAAGGAAAGGCTTTGTGAGGTCATACCCTGGAAGAGGGCCCTCATCAAGAACCCACCATGCTGGCACCTTGATCTCGTACTTCCAGCCTCCGGAACTGTGAGAAATGTGTTTCTTGTTTAAGCTACTCAGTCTACGGTATTCTGTTATAGTAGCCCAAGCTGACTAAGACAGCCCCCAGTGAAGCGTGCCTTCTGGTATTCACACTTTGGTGTACTCTCCTCCCACAATGAGTCTGGGCTGGCCTATGACTCATTTTAACCAACAGAATTCAGCCAGTTCAGAGCCTAGGCCTTAATAAGCCCTGGCAGCTTCTCTGTCTGGCTACCCTGCTGGGGAGATCTCGGGGAAACCTCACATGGTAAGGGACAGAGACCGTGCTGTCCTAGCACCCCCGTTAAGCCTCCGGGATCCTGCCCCAGCCTCCGTCTTACTGCAACCACACGAGAGAACCAAGCAAGACCAGCAGAAGAAATGCCCAGCTGAGTCCAGTTGACCCACAGAACCTGGAGAGATACAATGGTGATTGTTTGACACCACTAAGTTCTGGGGGGCTTGATTTGCAGCAATAGATACCTGACACAGAGCGTGACAATAAAGATTGAGAGGACACACACTGTACTCAGGGTTCTTTTGGTGGTGAATTACAATCTGGTTTTCTCTGTTTCTTTGTGGTCTTTGGAGGTCTTATGTAATTGCTCACTTGTAATTGGAGAAAAGAACAACACGTTGTTAAAAGTAAGACGTATGTATTTTGCTTCCTTGGGAATGTAGAATTTCATTAACAATGATATTCCTTAAAAAATATTCATTTTGCTCCTACCATGTTCTAGGCCTGTGGAGGTGCTGGAGGTATACTAGAGATCAGGACAGACAAGAGAGAAGAAGGGGCAGATACTGAGAACAGTGTAACAGGGAAGGGAAGGTGGCCAAGTTCAGTGGCAAATGTGGGCAGAAAAAAAAGATATATGGAGAAATAAGCCAGACACAAGTGGAAAAATATTGTATGATCCCACCTATATAAGGTAGCTAGAGTAGTCAAATTCATAGACACAGGAAGTAGAATGGGGATTACCAGGGGCTGGGGGAGGAAGAATGGGGAGTTATAATTTAACAGGTACAGAGTTTCTATTTGGGATGATGGCAAGTTCTGGAGATGGATGCCAGTGATGGTTGTACAACAATGTGAATGTACTTAACGTCTTATTGTACACTTAAAAATGCTTAAAATGGTAAATTTTATGTTATATGTATTTTTTGCCTCAGTTAAAAAAAACCAAACATTTATGATTGGACTTTACCATCACCCTCTTCCACTGACTAAAAAGGGCAGTCTGAAAAGAGACTAAATTCACAGTAAGTCAGGTAGCTCGTGCCAACGTCTCCATCTTTTAGACAGGACTAATAATTCAGTGGAGATTTAACAAAGCCTACTCTTTTCCATAGCTGAAAGTCTTCTAGACCAGAGTTCTAGAGGTTTAAGGCATCAAGATCTAAAAGTCATTTTCTCAGATGATGGCAAGAGAGTCTGAAAGGTGACAGTATCTGAGCTGCTGGTTTGCTGAAGGTGTCTCAGGATTTGAGGGATCCTAAAGAGAAGTGGTTACGATGGCAGTTATTCCCACATAAATTGCAAACCCAGAACAATCAAAATGTGGATTCTCAGGAACAGAGAATGAGGCAGGGACAGCAGTGACTCCAGACTTTTCTGGTGGCTGGAGCCTGAGCATGGCAAGCTGGTTGGAAAAGGGTGTGGTCTTGGTAAGGGAAGATCATGATTAGATGATGTTTACTTGATGTATCTTGAAGGTATTAGTAAAAATACGAGCTGAGCTAAATCTTTTCAGGTTATTATTTTATTTGATTGAATCCTCACCACATTTCAAGCCCATAAAAGGAGAAAAAAGGAAGATCTGGTCAACTTGGGCCTCAGTCTCCTCACCTGTATAATGGGAACAATAACAATACTGCATCACCATAAAGACTATTAGGATCCCAGGGAGTTCAAATAAAATGGTAAAAAAGACATCCTTAGTGACTTTGATGGGAGCAATTTGAGTGTGGGACCAGGGCTGGAAGCCAGGCGGTGGTAAATGAATTTAAAAGTTAATAGGAAAAATTAATTATTCTCTATCTTTCTTTTCTTGATCAGGCTGGCTACAGATTTGTCAATTTTATTGATTTTCTCAAAGAACCAGCTTTTGGTTTCTTTGATTTTTGTTATTGTGTTTCTATTCTCCAGTTCATTGATTTATGCTTTGATCTTTACTATTTGCTTTCTTCTGCTTAGTTTGGGTTTAATTTGCTCTTCTTTTCTAGTTTCATAAAATAGAAGCTGAGGGCGTTGATTTGGGGCCTTTCTTCTTTTTTAAGATTGTTGCTCAGTGTGACAGATTTCTCCGAGTTCAGCGTTAGCAGCATGCCGTGAAGATTAACACGTTGTGCTTTAACTTTTATTCATTTCAGAATACTTTATAATGTCCCTTTTGATTTCTTCTTTGATCCATGGCTTATTTAGATGTGTATGATTTAGTCTCCAAATATTTGGGGGTTTTCCAGATATCCTTCTGTTGTTGATTTCTACCTTAAATGCCTTGTGGCCAGAGAACATACTCGTATGACTTGAATCATTTTGAATTTATTCAGACTTGTTTTATGGCCCAGGATATGGTCCATCTTGCTAAATGTTCTATATGCACTTAAAAGAGTGTGCATTCTGCTGATGGTGGGTGGAGTGTTCTATAAATGTCAATTAGGTCAAGTTGGTTGATGGTTTGTTCAAGTCTTCTGCATCTTTGCTGATTTTCTGTCTACGTGTTCTATCCATTATTGAGAGAGGAGTATTGAAATCTCTGACTGTAACTGTAGATTTGTCTACTCCTTGCAGTTCTATTAGTTTTTGCTTCATGTATTTTGGAAGCACTGTTATTAGGGGCATACATGTTTAGGGCTGTTATGTCCTCTTTAGTAATTGACCTTGATTAATTGGCTGCTTAATACATAATTGCTAAATGACTTTCTGACTCCAAATTGTGAGCTCTTAGAACACAGTTACCAAGATGGGTAAAGGACAGGAACAGCATTACAGGTGGGCAAAAGAGAGGGTGACCCAGCATGGATGATGACCCAGCAGGATGCTGCCTGAGGACTGCTACCCCGAATGCATCTTGTATTCCCATCTCTGGGGAACCCAGTGCCTGAAAGTTCACCACCATAGATCCCTTGGGGTCATTAGTCCCTGTCTAGACATTTTTGCAAATGCTTGTGAGAGAGGAAACACAACACCAGCACACCTTCCTGCCCAGAGAAAAGGTGAGTGTGTGAGTGCGGGGGCCCAGGAGGTGGGACCTGAAGCTGTGAGAATCAGGAGCACCCCAGAGAGGTGCAACCTTACCAAGGCTGGTCGGGGTGCAGCGTAATTATCTGTGATTATAGATGTCAGCCCAGAGGGCTGGGACCCATTAATGGCATCTCAAACTGGCCCACAGCCTGCAGGCCCACGAGGGCCCGCATGGATTTTGGAACCCCAGGTGTGGCATCCCTAATATAACGCTGACATTTTTGCAAGATGTGGAACACGCTTCTAATGTGAGTGGATGCGAGGATGGAGATGAGAAACGGCATGCCCAATAGCCTCCTTTTTTGTTTGCTTCCCTAAAAGCTCTCTCCCTCCCCAGAATGCAAAGGATCTTAGGGTTGCCTTTTACATCCCACTTCAAATGCGACGTTCCACTGCCCTGAGTCACCTGCAGGATTTCCAGGGTCACGCTTGTTTGTGTACTTTTCTCTGGTGTTAGACTGTGTGTGGTGCAGGATGTATTTCCCTCATATTTATGGCAACACAAATACAGACTGAATGCCCTCAAGATTCTGGTTTGGACTCTACAAAGCAAGATAAACAGGCCAGAGTGTTTCCTATGCCGACAGAGTATGTAATCCAGAAAGGACATGATGTATTTTATCAAATCTAAGCCCCAGAGATTGAATGCTAGGCATTATTGTGTGAACCACCAAGAAAGCAGACTCTGCTCAACTATGACAAAGCATAAGATGGACATGACTGTAAGATTTGTCTGATTTCAGGATGCCAAAATGTTTCTTTTAAAAAAAAGAGCCCTTTGGGGGCTAGCCTGGTGGCGCAGTGCTTAAGTTCGCACGCTCCGCTTCAGCGGCCCAGGGTTTTGCAGGTTCAGATCCCGGGCATGGACCTCCGCACCACTTATCAAGCCATGCTGTGGTGGTGTCCCATATAAAGTAGAGGAAGATGGGCACGGATGTTAGCCCAGGGCCAATCTTCCTTAGCAAAAAGAGGAGGATTGGCAACAGATGTTAGCTCAGGGCCAATCTTCCTCACACACACAAAAAAAGGAGCCCTTTGCATCAATGAAATATGATAAGTGATGCGAACAAGGGCAGGAGGACATGCGCAGATTTATATATAAAAAGCATGCGCAGATTTATATATAAAAAGAATGCAGTTAATTAAAAAGTTCCCTGCTTTAGTCTAATTTTCAATGCAATCAAGTACATGGTGGAAAACAAAATGTGGAATGTTGCATTTCCCTTGGAAGAGAGGGGTGTCAGCGATGGGGATAGTAAAGGAGGTGGGAAAGGTTTCAGGAGAAGATGGACTTTGAAAAGGAAACAAGCCATAACCCAAAGTATAAAATAACTGTCCATGATGCCTTCCTGACATAGAGAAATCATTAAATCGATAAATAAACAGCTGGAGGCAGGAAGAGCCCAATCTCCCAGGCAGATGCATTTCAAATAATTGATGTAGATACTCTGTCCTCCAGGGGGCGTAACTCCTTGCCCCTTGAGTGTGAGTGCAGTATAAAAAGGGGGAAAAAGCAACTTTACAGTGAGAAACCTGAGAAACACTCCCTCAGCCAGGTGATCAAGGTCGACATCCACAGTGACCCGTCATGCTGACAGTATGTGCCCTTGATGGGATGGCATGAGAATGGCACTTGACCTCTGTGCTCCTCCCCAAACCCCATAACCCCAGGCTAATCATGAGAAAAACATTCAGATCCAACTGAAGGACAGTCTATAAAATACCTAATCAGTACTCCTTAAAACTGTCAAAGCCACCCAAAACAAGGAAAGTCTAAGAAACTGTCACAGCCAAGAAGACCCTAAGGAGACATGAGGACTAAGTGTGACGGGCCATCCTGGACAGGATGATGGAACAGGAAAATGACTCTGTATTTGCTAGGGAGCAGGGTGGGGAAGGAGAAGGACCCACAATAAGGCCCTGGAAAGGTTCTAGGGTCTCTTTGAAAGATCTTATCCTCGTTTTTCTGGTTTATCGTCCTGTCATTGTGGGGGAGGATTTAGGATTTAAGGAGAAGTAAACATTTGACTCACTTGTCTGTAAATGACGAGCTTTCCCCCAAATAAGCAGACTAAATAAATGCATTTTTCTGAGTGTTTAATGAAAGCACGGTGTCTACAGTGAGGGCTGTGAAACCACAGCAGACACTCTACATGAGTGTGGATAAGTGTTCATCCGCCCAGGGGTAGGTTTTCTCTTTACTTGCTTTTATCCTCGGGGGCTCTTTGTAGCTCGGCTCCTTGTATGGGCTGCTGCTATAGGAGCAAGGCTTCTGCCCAGGGCCCAGGCTCGTTGTCATGGGCTCACATATTCCCCATATTCATGTCAATTCTTGCGCCATTGCAAAATGAGAAAGCAAGGACAGCCCTATTTCACGTTGTACTGGGGCCAGCAGGAACTGCGTACAGTAATAGGGCGGCTTCTCTTCCCACTCATAAGACGGGTTCATACTACACAGTCATCAGATTGAAGAAAGAAAGTGTAAGAAATCATGGAAAAGGCTTCAAGTGAGTTTGGGTTATCCAGCCTTGGAGGTCAATGTCCACACAACCATCCAAGTGGTTGCCCTGGAAGCGGTTGGCACTGAGCTGGTTGCTATGGTAGATGAGGTCCCTGTGGACAGGGAGATGTTGGGGTCTCCTTTCATCCTCACACTGGTTATTTTTATCTCAGGCTTTCCTGTATTAATCAAGAAAACAAAACAAAACCCACTGTGGGCTAGATTGGGAAAATGCCTGTCATGTTTATCATCTATATTCACTTAGGTTAGGAAAAGGTTTTATCTTGGGATTTGGTAGGAAGAATAGAGATGAAGCAAAAGAAACCATTTACTTTGACTTAGAAAGATAAGCAGTTGCCTACCTGTCCCTACGCAGGGTCTGCAGGACCCATCCTTCATGGTAAAGTTCTGTTCAGCTTGGTGCTTCTTTTACTCTTCTGATTCACTGCCTTTTATTTTTTATTATTACGATTTTTTTAAAGCAACATGTAAGATAGGCACGAGGCCACCTCATCTTTGGAGTAAAAAGAAATTACTCTGCATATCAAGTTGATCAAATTTGGCAAGAGCCCTTACCTCTTGACCTCCTGGGCTGGGTTTATTATGACAGTTACATAATGCCTTAGCCCAAATGACCCATGGTGAGTTTGACAAAACCCTTGTTTTATTTGCTGCCTTTCTAGCTTCAAGCACTTCTAGAAGAGTTAAGGACATAATTTCTTTGAGATATATATATATTTTGCAGGGGGACATAATTTCTTTTGAAAAAATCTGAAGTGGTACTGGCTCCTGATACTGGTACTTAGAGTCTCCAGAAACCAGCAATATTGTGAGCAAGAAGAATGAGCAGCCTATCACCTTGTCCACGTCTCAGAAGCTGGTAGGAGAGCTGTAAAGGGGGTGGATATGAACTCACAGCAGAGGGTCAGCCATGATGACATGGACGTAGGGCTGAGGCATTTGGGTGAACATCCTCACTTTGCTCACCATTGATTATTGGGTAGTGGGTCTTGACATCTCTTTGTGGTCCTCTTCCTCTGAACTAAATGTCGTGTTCCCCCAGGGAAAGAGTGAGGCAAGTGGGCTGAACGTGGACTTCACTCACTGGGACCAACTGAGATTGGAATCTAGGCACGCCACTTCACGGCATGTGCCCTTGGGCCCGATATTCAACCTCTCTGAGTGTCCATTTCCTCACCTACCAAATGGAAATGACAATATCAACTTCTCGGCACTGCAGGGAGAATTCAGTGAGCTACTCTGCATCAAGTGTCTGGCGTAGTACCGAGCACATGGTGGTTTTGAAAATTTATTCCCACTTGCAAGAAGTTAGCCCATCCTTTATTGCTGCTTCCACCAGGTGGCCTTCCCAGTGACCTCTCAGCATACAATTTCCTCTCATTTTCTTTAGGTTCCTTTGTTCCATATATTCTCCAGAATGAAATTAGTCTTTTCCTCTTCAGAGTCTTATAACATAGCACTACTCAGAATCTGCTTTGGGTTATAATTATTTTATTTATGGGCCATCTCCTCTCCTAGAGGAACCCCTGGAGGGAACTGTGGTATAAGAACTTTGTCCCAAGTTCCAGGCACAGAGCTTCAAAAGCCCTTGGAATTTCCTGTGTGACAGGAATGTCTTTGTTATGCTAATAAGGTGACTCATGGTGGACTCCTAGATAGCTTCAGAATGGGAGCTGGTCACCAGGAAAACCAACTACATGATTAGAGGGTTGAGACTTTCAGATTCCCAACCTCCGGAGAGGGGAGGTGGACTGGAGATTGAGTTCAGTCACATTGCCAATAGTTTAATCAATCATGTCTCTGTAATGAAACTCCAGTAAAAACTAGATACAGAAGCTCAGTGGAGTTTCCTGGTTGATGAACTCATTGATGCGCTGGGAGGGTGATGTGCCCTGACTCCACGGGGAGAGGGCATGGGAGCCCTTCCCAACCTCACCCTACACATATTCTCTGTAATAAAGCTGTAATCGTAAGTATAATGCTTTCCTGAGATCTGTGAGTCATTCTAGCAAATTATCAAACCTGAGGGGGTCATGAAAACTCCTAAATTTACAGTTGGTCAGAAGTGCAGAGGGCCTGGGGACCTCTGAAATGCAGCAGGTGTCTGAAGTGAGGGCAGTCTTGTGGAGGACCTTGCCCTAACCTGTGAGGTCTGGGCTAACTCCAGAGTTAGTGTCAGAATTGTAGTGCAGTACACCCAGTTGGGGTGGAATCCGAACAGGAAGAGACTACTGTTTTGGTAGATTCTAATCTCCACATCAGGAACTGGGTAAATATAGGTTGAATTGAGAAGAGTTGAGTTAATAGTCTATGTTCATATGAACATTATTATTTCTTTGGTCTTCCCCTGATTTGGGGCACCCATGATATTAGAGTCTTGGCAGAGGACAGAGCCTGGGTCCCACCACAAATGCTGAAAAGGCCAGTCTCTCTGTGGCCAGGGCAAGATCATATGAACTAGGTTCAGCCAATCTGATGCACTCATCATCTTTGACTTTGAATCAGGAGCAAATCTCTTTGATAGAAGCAACATCCAGCTTCCTGGGGCAGCAGCGATGCCAGTCGAGGTGTGAAGCAGCCAGTGTCATGAGGAAAAGCTACACAGTAACAGTGTTCAGTGAGACAGCAGTGGTATCCTCATCTACCTTGTTCTGCAAGGTGATTTTTGGTCCCTTTGATTGAGATTTTATTCATTTGTTGTCTTATTCTGTTTGGTTCTTCTACTGTCTTGAAAGTCATATAATGTATGCTATTTCTACTCTTTTATGGTTACTCTTGAAATTTTGCCATGGATATGTAATTTAACAAAGTCTAAACTTGATACCTGGATGCCTGTCCTATAGAATACAAGGATCTGAGAAGACATAAACTTCAATAATTTCAATTATTACTTTATTATTATTATGTTATTATTTTATTATTATGTATTATTATCATCTTATACAAATAATGCTAGTTTAGATTTTACCTACAGGCTCACTACTCCTCTTCACATGTGATATCATCTTTCTGGGACCATTTTCCTTTTTTCTGAAGGATATCCTTTACATGTTTCTTTAGTATTGTGCCTGTTGGTAGTAAACTCTTGGTGCTTGTTTTTATGAAAATGTTTTTATTTCATCCTTGTTCTTGAAATATAATTTTTATGGGTACAC
Organism: Diceros bicornis minor; assembly: GCF_020826845.1. Lineage (NCBI taxonomy): Eukaryota > Metazoa > Chordata > Mammalia > Perissodactyla > Rhinocerotidae > Diceros > Diceros bicornis. The sequence continues at coordinate 82,751,790 of NC_080744.1, forward strand.
AATTCAGGTTGATAATATGTTTTCAGCCTTTTGAAGATATTATGCCACTGTTTTCTGGCTTTTATTGTTGTTTTTGAGAAATTTACTCTTAGTCGAATTCTTTTGTCAATTTTTATAGGTGACCTGTCTCTTATCTCTGGCTACTTTAAGATCTCCTTGTCTTTGGTTTTCTGCACTTTTACTATGATGTGTATAGGTATGGATTTTGTTCATCTTTGCTTGGTATATTTTGTACTTCTTATCTTTGTGGAAACTGATTCTTGCATCAATTCTGGAATAGTTTCAACAATTATCTCTTTGAATTTTGCTTCTCTTCCATTCTTACCCTTCTCTCCTTGTGGAATTCCAATTAAACATAAGTTAGAAGATCTCATTTTATCATCTATATCTCTTAATTTCTTTTTTCATTTCCTTATCCATCTCTTTATGCTGCTCTTCAAATAATATCTTCAGATCTATCTTCTAGTTCACTAATTTTCTCTTCATCTGTCTCTAAACTGCCATACATATGTATATTTGAGTGTGTGTAGTTCATACTATTTACCCATTTAAAGTCTATAATTCAATGGTTTTTAGTATATTCACAGAGTTGTGCAACCATCACCACAATCAATTTTAGAAACTTTTCATCACCCCTAAAAGAAACTCTATACCCATTAGCAGCCACTCCCTCTTCCTCCCAACCCCCCTCACCTGCCCTGGGCAACCACTAATCTACTTTATGTCTCAATAGATTTGCTTCATCTGGACATTCATCTAAATGGAATCATACAGTATGTGGTCTTTTGTGACTGGCATCTTTCACTTAGCGTAATTCTAAACTGCCTTTTAAGTCATCTGTTGAATTCTTACTTCAACAGTTGTGTTTTAAATTTCTATAAAATCTATTACTCCCTTTTTCAATTTACCTGATCTTTTGATAGTCTTTTGTTGCTTATTTTTGTGATTCTATCTTTACTTCTTTAAATATTTCACATATAGTTATGCTATTTTCTGAGGCTATCTAGCAGAATGAGCTAGAACCTCAAGAACTTTCTTCTGCTGATTCTCACTCATGGTAGTTTATTGCTTTGTGTATCTGGCAGTCTTTGCTCGGAAACTGACATTTAGGTTATCTTAGTTTGTGGAAAATCTGAGGTTTTTAATCCTCATGAGAAATTGCATATGCTTCTATCTCACAGTTTATCTGCAGGGAAGGGCCCTGTGGAGTGCCTCATTTGTCATCCTGCTGCCACTCCTGGAAGCCCCTAGCCTGCTTCTTCTTCTGCCCTGGTTCTCCAGCTTTATCGGTGAATCTTGGGCCTCTCAATCCTTCCATTTCCTGTGTGAATCTCCAGAGCCAGATTCTGTTTGCCCGCAACCGAGAACCCTGATAGATAGAACAGCCTCTAGTAATACAAGAATTACCTCTGTGAGCATAGGCAGTGTGCCCTGCCCTGTTCTAACTGCTTCACGTGTGTTAACTCCCATGGTCATCACAACCTTCACATTTTACAGATAAAGAAACTGAGGCACAGAAAAGTTGGGTAACCCGTCTTGGGTTCCACAGGTTGCAATTGTTGGACCTAGGAAGTGAACCCTGGCTCTTTTCCATTCCCATGATTACAAAATGAAACGGAAGGGCTCAGGGCCATCCGGAATTCGGCAGAAAAAGTCCTGTTTTTCAAGGAACACGCTGCAAACACCGGGAGCTCATGAAAGCCCCGACCTGGCCTTTCTGGTATATTGTGTGTAGCAGCGAGGCTTGGCAGTGAGTCCGGGGTTCTCTGAGCTTTTTTCTGGTTGAAAGACACCCAAATTCTAACACATGAATCGTGAGTTTCCTTGACTGCATCTGTGCAGACAGGCTAGAAAATCAATGCCACGGTGGCTGCAAATGCATGATTCAAGTGGTTTTGTTGCATTTTCAGCTTGACTGGGGAACTCTGAGAATAGACGCAAGACCTCACCTTTGGCTTGATCCAACAGAGGCATGACGCTGAGGATCAGCGTGTATAAACAGCCGGCTGTGTTCTGGGACTTGGAGCGCCCCCCGTGTGGGAACTGGCTTAACATGATTGCTTCAAGATTGCTCCTGACCCCTCCTCATGTACTGTCCCAGGATGTGCTTGCTCCTGACCACTACTTTCTCAAAAGTAGAGGTAGATTGTTTTTTTTTTAATAATTTTATTTATTTATTTATTTTTCCCCCCAAAAGCCCCAGTAGATAGTTGCATGTCATAGCTGCACGTCCTTCTAGCTGCTGTATGTGGGTCGCAGCCTCAGCGTGGTGGGAAAAGCAGTGCGTTTGTTCGGTGCGTGCCCAGGATCCGGCCTGGGCCGCCAGCAGCGGAGCGCGTGCACTTAACCGCTAAGCCATGGGGCCGGCCCCAGGTATATTGTTTATAATAAGCATTTATTAAGCGCTTACCTTGTGCCAGGCACTGTGCTTTATAATTTTATTTTTTTTCCCCCCAAAGCCCCAGTAGATAGTTGTATGTCATAGCTGCACATCCTTCTAGTTGCTGTATGTGGGACGCGGCCTCAGCATGGCCGGAGAAGCGGTGTGTCGGTGCGCACCCGAGATCTGAACCCCGGCCACCAGCAGCCGAGCGCGCGCACTTAACCGCTAAGCCACGGGGCAGGTCAGGCACTGTGCTTTAAAAAGCTGCTTTTATAGACTTGCATACTTACTGCTTTACATACTTACCTCTTTCTCTCCTCAGAACAGCCCTGTAACATCGGCTAACTAGTTTGTAATCACTACTGTCCCCCATTTCATGAACGAGGAAACTGAGGCAGAGGGAAGTGACCCCCTGAGGCCTCGCAGGCAGAAGGGGTGGGGGCCATGGGAACCCGGCCCACGGGGCAGCAGAGCCTGCCTCAGGGCCCTCCCGTCCTTCCCAGGAGTCCTTCCTTTAGCCTCCTTTCTCTACGACACAGCCAGAAGGGCCACCTGGGGGCGGGCGAGTCACAACCCAAGGACTGAAGGCTCGCTCTTCTCCCAGGGCCCCACTATTTGTTTTTTCCCCTCGCATGTGGAGCTGCTACCGAGGGGCCTGCGCACCGGGTTTCTCAGAGCCACAGAAGGAACCGGAGCCCTGAGCTCCCGGGGCTGGGCCAGGTGGGTGCTTACCTTCACTGCCTCCCAGCTGGAGTTCACCAGGTGCTGGCGGAAGGGCCCAAAACCTGAAACCAAGGAGACCATGGTTTGCTCAGGCTAGCCTGGGGAGGGGGTGTCCACTCCTGGGCTGCTCCCCACACCCCCATGGGAACTTCCTGCTGCTCCCAGGGCCATCGTGGGCCCGCGGGAACTCCACACATGCCCTTTCTTGTGGAGGCCTGTGACCTTGCCAGTCTGGGAGCATCTGCAGAGTTCGCTTGTGAGGCATTATGGGGGAGCCAAAAAGGAACATGGGGCTGACCCACCGCCGAGCCAGGAGGGCTTGAGAAAGTGTGCAAAACCGTCTGGTTAAAATGCATGCTTTCTAGAGAGCCCCAAATACACCCACATGAATGTGCCCAGTTGTTTGCTAACAAAGGTACAAAAGCAATTCAATAGAGAAGGGATAGCTTTTTCAACACACAGGGCTGAAACAGTCAGACACTCAGGCGAAAAGATGAACCTCGCAACCTGAGTCTTGTACCTTACACAAAAATTAACTCAAAATGGATCATGGACTTAAATGTAAAAAGTAAAACTATAAAACTTTTAAGGGAAAAAAAAGGAGAAAATCTTGGGACCTAGTGCTAGGCAGAGAGTTCTCAGACTTGACACCAAGAGCACATGCAGTCCATAAAAGTAAAATCTGATAAATTGGACCTCATCAAAATTAAAAACTTTTGCTCTGCAAAAGACCCCGTTGATAGGATGAAAAGACAAGCTACGGACAGGGAGAAAATAGTTGCAAATCACATACCAGAAAAAGGCATTGTATGCAGAATATATAAACTCTCAAAACTCAACATTAAAAAAGCAATCCAATTAGAAAATGGGCAAAATACAGGAAGAGACATTTCACTAAACAGAAAAGACAGACTGCAAATAAGCACATGGAAAGATGTTCAGGGCCGGCCCCCCGGCGTAGCGGTTAAGTGAGCGTGCTCCGCTGCTGGCGGTCCTGGTTCGGATCCCAGGCGCGCACCAACGCACCGCTTGTGAGGCCATGCTGTGGCGGCGACCCATATAAAGTGGAGGAAGATGGGCATGGATGTTAGCTCAGGGCCAGACTTCCTCAGCAAAAAGAGGAGGATTGGCATGGAGGTAAGCTCAGGGCTGATCTTCCTCACAAAAAAAAAAAAAAAAAAAATGATGTTCAGCATTGCTAGCCATCAGGTAAGTGCAAACGAAAATGACAGTGAGATATTACTACCTTCTAGTAGAATGACTAAAACAGAAATAATGATAACACCAAATGGTGGCAAGGCTGAGGAGAAACTGGGTCACACATACACAGTTGGTGGGAATGTAAAATGGTACTGCCACTCCAGGAAATAGTTTGACAATTTCTTTTAGAACTGAAAGTGGACTTCCCACCGCTGTACTCCTGGACATTTATCCCAAAGAAATGAAAACTTATTTCAAACTTGTACATGAATGTCCACAGCAGCTTTATTTGTAATAGCCCAGAGCTGGAAACTCCCAAATGTCCTTCAATAGGTGAACGGTTAAACAAACTGTGGTGCATCCAGAATGTGGAATACTTCTCAGCAGTAAAAAGAAAAGAAAAAAGTGGAAACAGCACACATGTCCATCACTGGTGAATGGATAAACACAATGTGGTATAATCCATACAATGGAATATTATTTGTCAATAAAAGCAAATGAAATACTGATTCACGTTACAACACAAGTGGACCCTGAAAACATGCTAAGTGAAAGAGGCCAGTTACAAAGGACCACATAATGTATGATTCCATTGATATGAAATGTCCAGAATTGGCAGTCTATAGAGACAGAAAGTAGATTAGTCGTTCCTAGAGCTGGAGTGTGCATGTGTACGTGGGTAGAATTAGGGAGTGACAGCTAAGGGGAGTGGGGTTTCTTTTTAGGGTAAGGAAAATGTTCTAAAATTGATGGTGGTGATGAATGTATAACTCTGTGAATATATTAAAAGCTATCGAATTGTACACTTTAAATGAGTGAATTGGATAGCATATGAATTATATCTTAATAAAGCTGTTACTTTTTTTTTAAAAACAAAGGAAGTATTGATATATACAACAACTTGGATGAACATCAAGGGAATTATGCTGAGTGAAAAAAAGCAAATCTCAAAAGGATACATACTACATGATTCCATTTATATAATATGTGTAAAATAACATAATGATAGAGATGAAGAATAGATTAATGGTTGCCAGGAGTTAGAGATGCAGGAAGGGAGTGGGTGTGGCTATGAAGAGTAGTTCAAGGGAGCCTTGTGATGTTGGTACAGTTATTTATTGTGATGGTGGTGGTGACACAAAGCTACACATGTGATAAAACTGCATAGAGCTGTACACACACACACACACACACACACACACACACAGAGCTATACCAGTGTCAATATCCTGGCTTTGATATTGAAGATGTTAACATTAGAGGAGGCTGGGTGAAGGGTGCAGGGGACCATTCTATACATTTCTTTGTAAATTCCTGTGAATCTATAATTATTTCAAAATAAAAATTTTTTAAATGTGTGCTTTGATCCAGCGTTTGTCAAATGCTAATACTATGTAGGTATATCTTGTTAAAATATAGAATCTAATTGTGTGGGCCTGGGGTGATGCTGGAGATTCTGCAGTCCTAACAAGCCCCTGGGGGGTACTGATGCTACTGGCCCTTGGACTGATACTGGCTCAACACAAGGTTGACATGAGGGAAGCTATATTGTAGAAAAGAAACCCTACTGTAACTTTGAATCATCTCTGACGAACTAACCCAGACGTGCTCTGTAGATTTTATGGCCCCTCCCAGCTGCTATAAGTGGATAACTTTGTCCTCTAGAGTTCCTTAGGAATGTGATGACCCCCAGGCAGAAAGTCTATGCTGACAGCCATCATCAATGACAACTGAAAGATCAGGGTATAGGGCGTTGCTCTGGTCTCTGATGCATATCCAGTAAAACAAAAGACTTTCAGGAACTAAGAACAGATGGTTGCCTCCACCCAGAGACCAGATGCCTCCCCCACCAGGAGACCAGCCACCTATATAACTGGCCTGTAGTCTTTGCTCTATAAGATGGTTTTTTTCAGACATTAGTTGGCCATCTTCCCCCTTGCTAGCAAGCTGTAATCAATACTCCTTTCTCTCCTACCTCCTTGCCTCTTGACTATTGGCATGGCTAGCGGCAGGCAGACGACAGCACCCACGGGCAGTAACAGGACCATACTTTGAGCAGTGAGGCTTTGAACAAGTAGGGTTGGAATACTTTAAAGAGGGGAGAGAGCAGCTAGGGTAGGGGTTGGTTGGGGAAGACTCCTAGAGGAGGAGGTTGAGCCAGGACTTCATAGAGAGGAGGAGGCCAAGTGGCTGGAGGGACTGGGCCTGGGCCAGGTGAGCCCCCAGGGGGAGGCCCTAGTTGGGGAGGCCTCATTCTGGGAAAGAGCAAGAGCCAGGGCCGCTGGATGAGGCTTGTGGATGGAAGGGCTCGTTCCTTGAACTGGGAACACTTACCCTGGGTAGTACTTCATAATTTAATTGCAAAGAAGATTTCTAATAAAAGGCAATTAGGTAGAATTTTGCTTTGGGGAGGACAGTGAATCCCCTCTGGGACTTGCTTAGGAAAGGTTTCCTGCTGGCCTGGGGAGAGGCCACATTTTGGGACTCTGTTGCCCTCTCAATGTTCCAGCTGCTCATTTTTATGGCACGCAGACAACTGACAAGAGATTTTCACATATTGAGGTATACGGGGTAAGCTAATCTGGTTCAAAACTGATTCAGCTTGAACTAAAGAAGCCTGACTTATGGCCTATCAAACATACTTGTACATCTGCTTTAGCCATTAAAGTAAAGAATGCACTCTCTTAACATAAGAATGCATAGTTCCCCTCCTACGAGGCCAGTATCTGGTAATGCCTTATCCGTAACACCCGTGTAGTACTCCTGAAGATAAGTTCCCTTTCCTGACATCATGGTCATGTTGACCTGCTAATTTGCAACTGAATACCTCCTGGAAACTTTGATGAATATGTATCCTGGGTGTGTTTAATGTGTGTTCTTTGTTCTAAAAATGTCTAAGACTGTACTGAAAACCACGCTTCTCCAGAACACTTTCTCCCTCTGTGGAGACTGCCTTCCCACATTATAGTCCTCACCCTGGCCCAAGTAAAGGCCACCTATCTCTCTTACCTACAGAATGGTTATTGGTTATTTTGCATTGACACCATGAAGTGGCCCCTCCAAAGCTCAGGCCATGGCTTGGATGGCAGCCAGGAGTAGTCAAAGACCTCAGTGTTGGGGGTCAGGCTTCTGCTTTTGCATCTCAGCCCCACCACTTACCAGCTGGGTGACCTTGAGCAAGTTGCTTAGCTTCAGAGTATTGGTTTTCTCATCTGTAAAATGAGGCCTAATCATAGTAATCTAAAAGAGTTGTTGTGAGGATTAAATGAATGAATAAAATGGAGCATTCGGAAAACTGCCTGGGGCATAGAAAGCAGTGTTGAGTGCTCGTCTTCATTATTGTTATAGTCACGTACCTCTCTGGATGGTTGTATGGATTAAACAATGCCATGTATGGCATGTATTATTTCCAGAACTTGATAGATGCTGTCAGGGAGGAAGAACTATTCTCTATCCTCTAGGTTTTCCAGGCTGGTCTAAGAATTAAATCAACGTGAGACAGAATAACAGGAGAAAATCAAACAAAGTTTAACGACATGTATACATGGGAAAAACCCAGGAAAACTGAGTAACTTGTCAAAATAGCCAAAGCCACTACCTAAATACCATCTTCAGCTCAAGACAAAGGAGGATGTTGGGAGTGGTGGTTTAGGACTTCAAAGGGGAGGAATTCACATGGAGATGGAAAAGCAAATGTTTGATAAACAAATGTTTGCCATGCCTTGTAAAGACGATGAGACCCAAGAGGGAACTTGGATAAAATGGGCCTTGCTAGGTGCCTTCCTGCCACACCTAGAGTCATCTATGGTGATAGCTCCTTCCTGGGACAGGTCTTCTAAAATTCTTTTAGGCAGTTAGGGGGAAAGTGAAAGTTTCCTTCTGAGTCTTTTGTTCTTAAAAATAATCAAGCCAAAGAGAAACATTTTGGGGGGGCAGATTCTGATTCCCCACAGTGCTCAACAAATGCTGAGTCCTTTTCCACTGTCTCCCCACACAACACGGGATGGACTCCAGCTAGGCCCTTGCTCTGCCCTGATTCTCTCTGATCACTTGATGCCTGCCATTTCTCAGCCCCAAAGTCCCCTGGGCACTATGCCTATCAGTCAGGGGCACCCCATCCTTGCTTTTCCATAATGAGATTTCACCTGCACTTTAGACCTCTATTTCTCTCTCCAGGAAGAGAAAGTCTTGTTCTCAGAGTTCTCCTGAGAAACTATACACACACATACACACAGAGTCATCTGTTGCTCAACGACAGGGATATGTTCTGAGAAATGCATCGTTGAGCAATTTCATTCTTGTATGAACATCATAGAGTGTACTTAGACAAATCTAGATGGTATTGCCTACTACACACCTAGGCTATATGGTACCAATCTTACAGGACCACCATTGTATATGCGGTCTGTTGTTGACCAAAACATTATGTGGCACATGACTTGCATATTTTATATATATGTAAGTATGTGTATATATAGAAAGAGATTTATTATAAGGTATTGGCTCATGTAATTACGGAGGTTGAGAAATCCCAAGATCTGCCATCTGCAAGCTGGAGACCCAGGAGAGCCGGTAGAGTAAATTCCAGCGTCTGAAGGCCTGAGAACCAGAAGCGCAGATGGTCTAGGTCCCAGCCAGAGGGCAGGAGAAGACAAATGTCTCAGTTCATGCCCTTAGGCAGAAAGAATTCAACCCTCCTCCACCTTTTTATTCTATTCAGACCCTCAATGGATTAGATGAGGCCCACCCTTACCAGGGAGGGCCATCTACTTTACTGAGCCCTCTAATTCACATGTGAATATCTTCCAGAAACATCCTCATAGCCACATCCAGAAATAACGTTTAACCAGATATCTGGGCACTTCAAGGCCCTGTCAAATTGACACAGAAAACTAACCATCACCAGGCCTAAAGGATGGTGTGACTAGGAGTGACGAGGCCTGGGGGCCTCTTACTTCATCTCTCCTTCAGAGTGACCATGCTCAGAGCTCATCAGCCCTGCCTGGCCCCTGTAGGGGAGGCCAGCAGCTGTCAGATGGGCCTGTGATGGGTGGGGCTCATTTCATGGGGGGTAGTGGGCCGCAGATACAGGTAGCATTCTCCAACTCTGCTTTACCTGGAAGACAGCTAAATTTTGAGTTCCATCCATCTGATTATCGTGACATATTTCTCAACTCAGATTCTGAGACGGGGAGGAGCTGTGATTAAACATCAACCTCAGAACCCCCAGGTTCCCGGACCTCAGGCCTTTGGAGCAGGAGCCAGTTCTGGAAAGGACTGTGCCTTTGAAGTTCCTGAACATCTGGGTCTGGAACCACTAACGAGGGCAGCTCACAGTGGATAAAACCTTCTCAGGGAATAGAAGTTTTGGACAGGATGTCCTAGGAAGAAGCGGTGTCCTCTATCTTTGACTGAATCCTATAGAATAAATAAGATTATAGCTGCCACTGAGAGCAGCCTGCCAAAAAAAATCATTTTAGGAAATACTGAGATTAAGGAAAAGTCACTGAGAATCCAGGTACCTCCTGGGATGATTGTAGGAATACCAAAAATGCAGCAACGCAAAAAAAATCACATTCTGCTTCAGAATCATATTCAGATCATCTCTTATCTGTTTTAAATTAGGAGAAACCACTAGGCAAGTGAAGGTTTGAAGCTCTTGTTTTGCAGGATCAACCTTATACTTTAAGCTTGGCAGGCTCTTGAGTGGAACTTGCGAAAGGGGCTGGAGAATTCTCTCGGAATCAATGGAGGCCCAAGACGGATGCAGGTTTTCTCCGTCTCCCACTGTTATTGTTGGTGCCAGGGAGAACGGCTTGATCTTGAGACAGTTTGTCAGAGTCCTTGTTCCCCCACCATCTGTCTGCGTGCCAATTGTCTTGGCGAGATTTACACACGAAGCAAATCCAATTAAATGAAAAGTCTGCCCCTGGCAGTTCAGAGCATTCCACACTCTGGAAGCCAGGAGGCATTCCCAAATCGCTGCTGATTATCAGGTACTTCATCAAACAATCTAGAGTTTGCCAGCAAACCACAAGCTGACAGGACAGAGCAGGGGTCAATGCGAGTCTCAGACTTGCCACGGCGCTTCAATTTTCATATTTCATTTGTGACAAGCGTTGCGTTTATCAGGGGTACAGTTTCCTTAGGAATTCAAGAGTAATTTTAACCACTCCATCTCTATACTCAAAATAACACGAATGAGAGCAAGGGAGATAAAAGATTTTCAAAAGAACTTTCTTTTTCTCAGAAGGTTAACAGGAGTTTGATTACAGCCTGAAAATATTAAGATAGGTAACTTTCAATTTTCCCTGCACACAGGAATCCTTGTCTCTTCTGTTTCCTTCATCTAACACAATTCAAAAAACTTAAAATACGCCAAATGTGTCTACCTAAAAATAAAGAGCTTTGTGAAGAAAGCGAGTCCTCCAGGGACCAGCTGTGACAATGAGAGGGGGTGGCTGGTGTTGATTTTGGATGTGCTGGTGAAAGGCAGGAGTGGGCAGCTACCCTGGGCAGGTCCGAGTTGACCTTTTAGGGTTCACAGTCTCCAACTGGTGGCTCTCCGGGGGTACTTTGAGTTCACTGAGTGGCTGAAAGCTCCCCAGTGTAGGGGCAGAGGCTGTGTGTTCCTTTGGGGGTGGTCATGGGAGGTGGACTGTTCTAGCCTTAGGAGGCCCTGTCCTTTCTGGATGCCCAGCTCCTCCTTCCTTGCTATGTAACTGCACCCCAGTGGATGCCACATGGGCCCACTGGGCTCCAGGTTTAGGGACAGCAGGTGCCAGCCTCAGCTTCCTCCCTGATGGGCTGAAGGACAGGGTCTGACTAAGCCACATGTGGGCACCTATGTGTATGCCACTCAAGAGTTATGTGAAGTGGATGGCAGGACAGAAGCAGAAAAGCCTCTCTATCCCCTGATGGTTTTTTAATAGGGCATGGCAGCAAGTTAGCTTCCATTTGGAGTTACTGGCACCACCAGTTGCCACTCTTCTTTTCCCATGAGGAAACTGTTTATGACCAGGATGTGGAAAGTGTACATTCCATGGCCAGGCTACAAGCAGCAGCAAATGGGAAAGCAGAAAAATAGTCTTACCGGTCACCACCACACAGCTGGACTGGGAATTCATGAAACCGGAGCGCGGAGGGTGCGTCTGCGCCTCAGTGGGTCAGCCGGCCAGGGCGCAGCTCAGGGCACCCGGCGCTCTGAGCATTGGACACCCCTCCAGCCTCGCCGCCTGCAGCCTCGGGCTCCTGTCGGGGGGGGGGGGGGGGGGCACCCAGCCTTGTCCTGCCGCAAGGCCCCCGCAGCGTTGTGGGGCCCGGAAAGGCTGGCGACTGTGGGGTGGGGGGTGGGGTGGTAAGGTGATCCCCCTTGAAAGCAGAAATAGACAGCTCAGGACACAGAGGCTGTGGCAACAGATAAGGACTTTCTGGCCCCTTGGATCTGGGTCACCTTGTTGCTCGGTATGGTTCAAAGTGAGCCACAAGTTTGGCGACCGACTGTCCCGATTTGCCCAGGACTGAGGGGTTTCTGGTATGGGGGGGTGGGCAGGACTAAAATGTGCTCAAACTGGTACAGTCCGGGGCAAATCAGGACAGTGGGTGACCCTACAAGCTGTTGGTTTCAACCCTGTTTTCTCCTCGTTAGTAATCTCCCCCCTCCCCTCCCCCAGAGTCCCTCGTTGTGTTTGGCCATTATGACTTGGGGAAATTTGGTTCTTCTTGAAACTGATTCTGCAAAATATGTAAAAAAAAAAAAAAAAAAAAAAAAAAAAGGAGTGGGGAAGAAAAGAAAACCAAAACCACGGATGAAGCTTATGGTTAAAAGCCTTGGTTAAGAGTACCTGTTGCCTATAAGCTGTGGGTCCTCAGGCCAGGGAACCTCTCTGGGCCGTTTCCCCTTTCTGTGAAATAGGGATGGCCACAGCATCGCCCTCATGAACGGAGTCTCACTGAGCACCCAGCACTGTCCTCAGTCCCAGCAGCCCTGGGGGCAGAGGCTCACACAGCCGGCAGAGCCTGAGCTGGCTTCCCAGGCTGTGCTCTTGCCACCCCACATTCTGGCTGCGGAAAATGCTTAACGGGGTTTTTGACTAACACCACGCACCACCCGTCAGCCTCTGTGGGTGAGCATTCCACCTGGCTGGGTAGGCATTCCTCCTCCTTTTTAATGCAGTCAGAGTAACCAAGAGAGCTAACATTTGCGGCTAGTTCCTCTACTGAAGAAGCCTAGTTATGCAACATCTTGACCTTTCAGAATATACTATTTAAGAAAAAAAAAAAAAACACCTCTTTTTTAACTAAAAATACTTTTTTTTTTTTTTTGATTTTTATTGATATTTTAATGGTTTCTAACATTGTGAAATTTTGGGTTGTACATTTTTGTTTGTCCGTCACCCCATATATGACTCCCTTCACCCCTTGTGCCCACCCCCCACCCCCACTTCCCGGGTAACCACAGTCCAGTTTTCTCTGTCCATGTGTTGGTTTATATTCCACATATGAGTGAGATCATACAGTGTTTGTCTTTCTCTTTCTGGCTTATTTCACTTAACATAATACGCTCCAGGCCCATCCATGTTGTTGCAAATGGGACGATTTTGTCTTTTTTTATGGCTGAGTAGTATTCCATTGTATATATATACCACATTTTCTTAATCCAATCGTCAGTCGAGGGACACTTAGGTTGCTTCCACTTCTTGGCTATGGTGAATAATGCTGCAATGAACATAGGGGTGCATAAGCCTCTTTGGATTGTTGATTTCAGGTGCGTTGGATAGATTCCCAGTAGTGGGATGGCTGGATCATAGGGCATCTCTATTTTTAATTCTTTGAGGAATCTCCATACCGTTTTCCATAGAGGCTGCACCAGTTTGCATTCCCACCAGCTGTGTATGAGGGTTCCTGTTTCTCCACATCCTCTCCAACATTTGTTGTTTTTTGTCTTGGTGATTATAGCCATTCTAACGGGCGTGAGGTGGTATCTTAGTGTTGTTTTGATTTGCATTTCCCTGATGATTAGTGATGTTGAGCATCTTTTCATGTGCCTATTGGCCATCTGTATATCTTCCTTGGAGAAGTGTCTGTTCATTTCCTCTGCCCATTTTTTGATCGGGTTGTTTGTTTTTTTTGTTGTTCAATTGTGTGAGTTCTTTATATATTATGGAGATCAACCCCTTGTCAGATGTATGTTTTGCAAATATTCTCTCCCAGCTGGTTGGTTGTTTGTTCATCTTGATTCTGATTTCATTTGTCTTATAAAAGCTCTTTAGTCTGATAAAGTCCCACTTGTTTATTTTTTCTTTAGTTTCCCTAGTCTGGGTAGGCATGTCATCCGAAAAGATTCCTTTAAACCCAATGTCAAATAGTGTGTTGCCTATATTTTCTTCTATGAGTTTTATAGTTTCAGGTCTCACCTTCAGGTCTTTGATCCATTTTGAGTTAATTTTTGTGAATGGCGATAGCACATGGTCCACTTTCATTCTTTTGCATGTGGATGTCCAGTTTTCCCAACACCATTTATTGAAGAGACTTTCCTTTCTCCATTGCATGTCCTTAGCACCTTTGTCGAAAATTAGCTGTCCGTATATGTGTGGTTTTATTTCTGGGCTTTCAATTCTGTTCCATTGATCTGTGTGTCTGTTTTTGTACCAGTACCATGCTGTTTTGATTACTATTGCTTTGTAGTATGTTTTGAAGTCAGGAATTGTGATGCCTCCTGCTTTGTTCTTTTTCTTTAGGATTTCTTTAGCTATTCGGGGTCTTTTGTTGCCCCATATAAATTTTAGTATTCTTTTTTCTATTTCTGTGAAGAATGTCATTGGGATTCTGATTGGGATTGCATTGAATCTGTAGATTGCTTTAGGTAATATAGACATTTTAACTATGTTTATTCTTCCAATCCACGTGCATGGGATATCTTTCCATTTCTTTATGTCATCGTAGATTTCCCTCAATAATGTCTTGTAGTTCTCATTGTATAGGTCCTTCACCTCCTTGGTAAGATTTATTCCTAGGTATTTTATTCTTTTTGATGCAATTGTAAATGGTATTATCTTTTTGAGCTCTCTTTCTGTTAGTTCATTATTAGCATATAGAAATGCAACTGACTTTTGTAGATTGATTTTGTACCCTGCAACTTTGCTGTAGTTGTTGATTGTTTCTAACAGTTTTCCAACAGATTCTTTAGGGTTTTCTATATATACAATCATGTCATCTGCAAATAGTGAGAGTTTCACTTCTTCGTTACCTATTTGGATTCCTTTTATTCCTTTTTCTTGCCTAATTGCTCTGGCCAAAACCTCCAGTACTATGTTGAACAGGAGTGGTGAGAGTGGGCAGCCCTGCCTCGTTCCTGTTCTCAGAGGAATGGCTTTCAGTCTTTCCCCGTTGAGTATGATGTTAGCTGTGGGTTTGTCATATATGGCCTTTATTATGTTGAGGTACTTTCCTTCTATTCCCATTTTATTGAGAGTTTTTATCATAAATGGATGTTGTATCTTGTCAAATGCCTTCTCTGCATCTATTGAGATGATCATGTGGTTTTTATTCTTTGTTTTGTTGATGTGATGTATCACGTTGATTGATTTGCGGATGTTGAACCATCCCTGCGTCTCTGGTATAAAACCCACTTGATCATGGTGTATGATCTTTTTAATATATTGTTGTATTTTAACTAAAAATACTTTTTAAAAAAAGCCGTCTAATAAGAGGTACAAAAGACCTAATTCTCTTTCCCCATCTCGGCGTTGCTGTGAGACGCTCCAGCCACGGGAAGCCAGCAGAGTGCCTCCAGTCCCACACTGCTTCCCAAGTTCACCCTGTATTAGAGGGTGTGGCTTCTTAATTGGCCCCCTGATTAAAAAAAAAGTACCCCCCCCCCCCAGCCCAACACACGTAATTGGGATCACTGCTAAGGACTAGACTACACCTGATACCTCCCCAGGACGTAGCACCAACGGCCATTCCTTTTAATTGGCCCCTGGTGTGGGCTGCAGGCTTATTTACAGCAGAGAACAGGTGGGAAGTGGCATTCACTCCCAGTGGCCTCCACCCCCAGTGGCCTCCCCCTGCCGGCTCTGGGGAGCTGGGACCACCTTGTTTTGCAGAGGATGCACAGGGCTTTGCACTTCACGTTATTTAGAGACTAAAGTAGACAATACAAAAATTCAAGTTGGAAAGCAATTACCCAGTTTCTTATACTCCTTTGGGCATTGCCGATGTTATCTCAGCCCCCCTGTGGTGAACAGCACCGCTGGTTCGTATCCCTTACCTAGTTCTTCTATTAGGAGGCCCTTGCTTGCCCATCACAGATATGAACAAGGATATTAGGTCATTAGAAACGCCTACATTTGTAAAGCTGGTTGCTGCTAGGATCAAACTCTGATACCAGCATTAACTAACGAGGTCTGGGTATCTAACTCGTGTTTACTAATGTTAACTTATCTTGCCTCAAAACAGACTCCTCAACTGCTAAGACTGCCAGTTTTTAATGATACTGCTTTTCTGATAACAAAGCTGCAATTTTTATTTTTTCAGGATTTGACATAAGCCATTCTTATTTTAACTTAAACTGGAACGTGTCCTGGAATTTTCACTTTTCCATAATTCACTTATTTTTTATGTCCTAAAATTTCCTTTAATTTTGCAATTAATAAAAAAGAAAAGGAGAGATGTAAAATATTTTTACTCAGCCACAGGGACATGTCTATGATTGCATTCATCCTCACCTGGGGGAAGAAAACACATTCTCACTCTCTAAAATGAAAACAATTCAGAAAAGTGTGGAGTTTGAGGTCTGACATCCACACTCATTTCTTTTTCCATTGTAAAAACAAATGGTTTCTAACAATCACTAATGTCAAACACAATCTTTAGGCCAATGAAATACGGTCAGCCTGAGAACGAATAAGGCAACTAAAGCGAGATGTTTTATTTAACAAAAAGCACCGTGATCTTCCTTACAAGTTAGATTCCTGGGAAGAAAATAATTGTAATCGTATTTGACTCTGGGATTAAGAGGGCAAGGTGCGATCCCCTCTCAGTGAACCGGAAAGCAAGCAACAGTACACACGTGTTCTCACCAGGGACAACAAATGTGGGTTGCCAAGATTACAATAACCCAAGACCTAAAATATTTGGAGTTTTGAACCAACATAAAACTTTTTGAAATTTGTTTTGAATTTCTTATTGGCAAGTTGTGACTTCCTGCTTAAGCAGCAAAAATGATTAAAAGGGTTTGTTTATTGTCTCCGACACAAACAACTCTTACAACATACTTTGTACACTTGACGTAAATGAAATGTAATCAAACTGGTCAAATTCCTCTTGGGATGTGGATAGAATAATTCAATCAGCAAAAAGTACTGGTGAGTAAAATAATACTAAAAGCTCCCCTCTGTGTCAAACATCACTGCTTCCAGATCAGCCACTTATCTCTACCATAAAGCACAGAACTCCTAGCCAAACTGTCTCTTGTCGATGCACTAACAGATTCTCCAAAAATGTCACCCTTCCAAGATAGCCTTTGGGACTCATCCTCCCCTATTCCCTTGCCTTTTCAGCTTAATACTGCAACAGAGGCCAACACCCAGTTCCTGTAGAGTGCTAGATAGTAAATGTTTCAGGCTTTGCAGCCACACAGTCTCTGTTGCAACTATTTAACTCTGCTGTTGTCCTATGAAAGCAGCCATAGATAATATGCAAATAATGGGTATGGCTATGTTCCCATAATATGGAAGCTAAATTTTGAATTTCATATAATGCCCATGTATCATAAACTATTATTCTTCTTTTGATTTTCTTTCAACTATTTACAAATGTGAAAACCATTTTGAACTCAGGCTATACAAAAATAGGCTATACAAAAATAGGCTGGGTTGGAGCTGTGGGCTGTAGTTTGCCAAACCTTGCTCTAGAATATAGTTTTTCTTCTGTAGGGAATATGATATCGCTGGTGATAAAGTGATTTTATGGTATACAGGAACGGATTTTCAGTTAAATGGGTAAATAGATTATAATTAAAATTAACAAGGATTAAGTGATTCAGAATATTCCATCAAAAAACCCATTGCTGCGGCCGGCCCTGTGGCCTAGTGGTTAAGTTCGGCGCGCTCCACTTCGGCAGCCTGGGTTTGCAGGTTTGGATCCCAGGTGCAGACCTACACCACCCACCAGCCATGCTGTGGTGGTGACCCACATACAAAATAGAGGAAGACTGGCACAGATGGTAGCTCAGGGCAAATCTTCCTCCAGCAAAAAGAGGAAGATTGGCAACAGACATTAACTCAGGGCCACTCTTCCACACCAAAAAAAAAAAACAAAACCCAATCCATTGCTCTCCCTATTTTGTTAGGTTCATCTAGTGTTAAATTAGAAGTGTATTCTAAATAAATGTGGCAAACATTTTTGTTTTCAAAACTATAGTATTTATGATTTTTACTACTGTGGAATTAGCTTACTGAAGCAGTTATGAATTAATATTTTTTCTCACCCATTGCTGTGTGATTGCTGGTTGTCCTAGATAAGATTTGGCTCCAACACATGAAGCTATACTCCAAAAAATGAAGCTATACTTCATTTTTTTTGAGGTTTCAGATGCCATATATTCATATTTCTAACCTTTCTACTAAAATGTAGCTCTTAAATGCTTATGACATTTACTAATCTAAAAATTAAAAATTTGAGACTTTTATAACATTCTGAAACAACCGTTTAAAACAATTGGGAAATTGGTACGTGAGAGACCATATGGCAACACTGGGATTATCTTTAACATTTCATGGGAAACTGGTATAGAAGATAGTTTTTATAAATTCACCTATGAATTATGAACTAACAGCTTGAAAATTAGTGTTATAAAATTTCTGGCAGGGCCGGCCCCATGGTGTAGTGGTTAAGTACGCGTGCTCTGCTGCTGGCAGCCTGGGTTCAGATCCCGGGTGCACACCGATACACCGCTTGTCAGGCCATGCTGTGCCAGCGTCCTACGTAAAAGTGGAGGAAGATGGGCACGGATATTAGCCCAGGGCCAGACTTCCTCAGCAAAAAGAGGAGGATTGGCATGGATGTTAGCTCAGGGCTGATCTTCCTCACACACACTCACACAAATTTCTGGCAGTCTGCTATGATATATCATAAGGTAATATTTTCCCTACATTTTATAGGAGAAAGGTTTGCCTATATTTTTCTTTTGTCTTATATTTTTTCCTTGATTTTTACTAAACTTTGATCTTTTCTTTTTTTAAGGACTACATCTCCTTGACTGAAAAGTAGCAACTGTTGCAACAGGAATTTGTTCCCTTATTAAAATCCACTAGTTTGCTAGCCCTGTTGTTTAAATACTGGATTTTTCTTTCAAATTTCACAAATACCTTGGGAATGGCTAGAACAGTTGTGTTCTTAACACTGAGAAAATTCCTGTGTAGATGAATGAGGCCAGATGGAGGCTGCAGCAGAGTGCTTAACGACCTCCTGGAATGGAAGAGAGGACCACACTGAAAACACGCCCACTTCTTTATGGGGCCCCTATTTTCCCGTATACATTATATTTTTCTATTTTTTTTGGTTAAGGTCAAGGGCAATTTTAGTGTCAGAAGTGAGGGCTAAGTGGCTGAGTAGGTTTGAGGAAGGTTTAGAAATCCAACAATTTATTTGCAGACAATCTGATTGTCTACTTAGAAAATCTATGATAATTGACTTAAAAAACGATTGGACCTCATAAAAGTTGCTAGATATGAGACTGGCATATACCCAAGCCGAGAGTTTTCTTATATACCAGTAATAACCAATGATAAAATGTAACTGGAGAAAAGAAAGAGCCCATTCACAACAGCCAACAAATATCAGACGTATGTAGGAATAAACTTAACATGAAATGTCTTAGATCCATTTGTAAGAACTCTAGAACTTTAGCCAAAAAGAAGCATAAAAAACCTGAATACACCCTGATGTGCTTATGATGGGAAGACTCAGAACTTTAACGATGTTGGTGCTCTGTAAATTAATGTTCAGGATTAGATGCAACCCCAGTCAAACCCCACTATCCTTAACCAGCTGGTTTGAATATTTGATGAGGGAGGGCTTGTCCACTCAGATATCCAAACACGGGATAAAGCTACGGTAATTAAAATGCAGTATTGTCCTAGAAATAGTAAGACAGTCAATAAAACAAGAGCCACAATGTATATGGGAATTTAATACATGACTTAGGAACTAATTCAAATTAAAGAGGGAAAGAATGGATTTAATTTAATGTTTAAATTTAAACATTTAATGGTGTGGGAATAACTGGCTATATACTACTGTATGTTACGCCATATACATAAATAAATTCTGGTTGGATTTAAAATTCAAATCTAAAGGCCAAACAAAAAAAATATTGGAAGTAAGTGTGGAAGAATTTATTTCTAATTTTTGGATAGTTTCAGCCTATCCAAGCAAGAAAGAAAATCCAGAAACTATAAAGGAAAAGAGGAAGTATTTGACTAAATATTGACTTTGGGAAGAGAATGAGAAGCAGGGAACTTTTCAGTCTATAATTCTTTAATGTTTTTTTCCTGAAAGAACATGTATTCAAGTACTATGTGAGTAATTTAAAAAACAAGATAAAAACTTAAAAAAAAAAGTAATAAGACCTTGAAGAAGTATGTTTTCAGCAGAGATTAATAAGCCTTTAGCAATGTGTCAATAGCTTAAGTAACACCCACGATTATCAGGGGCTCAACAAAGGCTTGTACGGGAGAAGAACTATTCCTCTACCCTCCAGGTCATTCTGGCTGCTCTAAGAATTAAATTGACATGAGACAGAGTAACAGGAGAAAATCAAACAAATTTAGTAACACATATACATGGGAGAAACCCAGGAAAACTGAGTAACTCGTCAAAATGGCCAAAGCCACCACCTTAAATATCATCTTCAGCTAAAGACAAAGAAGGATGTTGCGGGTAGTGGTTTGGGGTTTCAAAGGGGAGGAAGTCAATTTATGTGGAGACAGAAAAGCAAATCTTTGGTAAACAATTGTTTGCCATAATTTGCAAAAACAATGGGACAAGGAGAGGACTTTGATTAATGGGGACTTGCTAGGTTCCTGCCTGTTTACCACACCTAGTTTATATCATACTATGGTTATCTCATGGTATTAGCTGCTTCGTGGAACGGGCCTTCTATCTTAAATTCTTTTAGGCAGTTAGGGGGAAAGTCAAAGTTCCTTTCTGAGTTTTTTGTTCTTAAATATAGTCAAGCTAGGGGCCAGCCCCAGGGTGTAGTGGTTAAATTCAGCATGCTCCGCTTTGGCGGTCCAAGTTCGCAGGTTCGGATCCCAGGTGCAGACCTACAACACTCGTCAGCCATGCTGTGGCAGTGACTCACATACAAAATAGAGGAAGATTGGCACAGATGTTAGCTCAGGGCTAATCTTCCTCAAGCAGAAAAAAGAGGAAGATTAGCAACAGATGTTAGCTCAGGGTGAATCCTCCTCAGCAAAAAAAAAAAAAAAAAAAAAAAAAATCAAACCAAAGAGACACATTTTGGGGTGGCAGATTCTGATCCATCACAGGCTTAAGGGCCAAGAAAAGAGATTTGTTCCCACGTCAGGGCCTTTGCACTTGCTGTAACCGTTGCCATTTCCCCTTCCCACATGCTTAGTTCCTTCACTTTCTTCATGTTTTGCTTCTTCTTCTCTCTGTTTTATTTTTTTCCTTAGCTCTTATTTAACATATTATTATGTTCTATCTCCTGCCCACTCCTGCTCACTGGAAAGTAACCACTATGAGGACAAAGTTTTATTCATTTTGTTTACTGCTGAATTTCTAGAATCTAGAACAGTTTAGGGCACATAGTGGAAGCCTAATAAATATGTGTTGAATGAAGACATGGTGTTTGGAGGAGTTGAAGCTGGGTAACTGAGGGTTACTGCAAATATTCAATAAGAATCTGATTACCCTTTGACCTTGTTCCCAACATGGACACAGACGAAAAGAAGTTAATCTTGTTAATTGCTATTTTCTTGTTTAACCTGAGGGGTGACTCAAGGGTCACAAGGATTTATGAGTTTGTTTTGCAGAAGAAAAAGAATGCCTTCAAGGAAGTTACGATCACCAGATAACCAGGCCCCAGAAGCCAACCCCAGAAGTCTGATTGCTCAAGGGCTTATCTGGAGTGAAAGAAACATGGATTTCCCCTTTGTTTCTCTGAAACTCCTTCTCCTGAGCTCCTTAGCTCTATAAAATGCTCAGCTTTCTTCTTTTGTTAAGGCGAATTTGAGAGAACCTATCCTCTTGCCTTCTCAAAGTTTTGGTCAATTTGAATAAAGCTTTCTCCATCTCTAAGCACCTATGTCTCAGTGATTGGCTTATTGTGCATCAGGCACACAAACTTGAGATTAAGAGGTTTGGTATCAGAGTTAAGTGTCCTGAATGCTATGCCCAGGAAGCTCTGTGTTTTCACTACCGTAGAAAATGATATCTCAAACTTCCAAGAAGTGACTCAAGGGTGGCCTCCAGCTCTGGGCTCCAACAATGTACACACTGCTGCAACATGCAGTGGAAGCAGAATTGGGGCCATATTTCATCCCATGCATGGGGGTGCTCTGGTCTTTGGCAAGTTGGTTGCTCCGAAGGTGGGGGTGCATAGTGGGGAGCAGCTGGGAAGCTCCCCTGATCAGCTGTTTTCTGGGGTGGAGGGACAAGGCAGGCAGATGAGTTCCAGACCAGTCCTGGGGGCAGAGGCCCATAAGGGCTGAGGATGCAGCCTGAGGGGAGCCAGTCCACAAGGGCAAACCTCAGAGCTGCCACCAAAAGAGGGCAGGCACCAGCTGACTGACCACAGGCCTCTGGGTTCTAAGGCCCTTGGCATTTTAAAACCACCCCCGCTCCCACCTCCCCTGTAAAAAACACCTTACAACAGGCCAAGAAATATTGCAGAAACAATTGCCTCTCATTGAATTTTGCTATTTTAAGTAAGTATAAGCTTGAACACTTAATAAATAAAAGTATTAGTTATCAGCAAAAACAGGCACAACACAGTTGTCAGGAAAAAATGAAAAGACTTTGAAATGGGCAGACAAGATTACTGGATGTCCTGCATCATGTGTGCCATTGATTGTCTTTGAGTTATTTTTCTGTGTAACTTTTCTAAAAGGAATAATGCAGATGACTATTCTCCATAGAAATAGAGATAAAAGAAGGAAGTGGGAGGGGTTGCAGAGAGGGGTGTTGGGTGCAGGCCCAAAGGCATTGGCAAGGGTGTGGAGGTGCGAACAGTTTCCTCTTCGAAAGAATTAAGGGGAGTAATACTCCTTGGAGGTAGCGAACTCGCTTTGCAAACTGTTTGGGGAGACGGGGGTCGCTAGGAAAGAAAACTGCGCAGCGGCGGCCCAGATGCAAGGGGCAGGGTGCGGGGCGGGGGGGCGGGGGGGGGAAGGGGGGCAGCCCCGGAGAGGGATCTGGGGCGCGGAGAGGGAGCTGGGGAGCGGGGCGGCCCCAGGGAGGGGACGCGGAGGGGAAACCCAGCAGCTCCGGGGCGGGGCGCGGCGCAGCGCCGCCGGAGCCCGAGCATGGTGGAGGCCGAGGCGCCCCGCGGAGCTGCAGGTGAGGGGAGCTGCGGCCAGCGCGGCCCGCGCCTGCCCGCCCGCCTCCCTGGCCGTCCGCCGCGCCGGCCCCTCCCCGCGGGTCGGGTTTCAATGGCTGGGCCGGCCCCAGAGCTCCGGGCCCCCGCGCTGCGAAACGAGACCGTAAGCAGCGCGCCGCGGCCAAGGAAAGTTTCTCCGGAGTCGGCGCCAGGGCGCCGCGAGCCGCGCACCTGTCGCCGCCGGGGAACGAGATGGGCAGGCGGGCGGGCGGCCCAGGACGTGGGGTGAGGGGCCCACGGGGCTCGGGCGCTCACCCCGGGAGGGGCAGCCCCGGAGGGTCTCGGTCACGGCTCTCCCGGCCATGCGGGCGTCGGAACCGCTGACCTGGGCTTGCGAGCTCCCTGCCTTCCCGCAGCCTCGGTGGCCGTGTCTGTGAAATGGGAACCGCACGGTGGGGAGAATTCAGTGCGGCGGCTCGGGTTACGGCGGGCGCCCCGCGCCCCACTCTGAGACTGCCAGTTCCGGCCCGGGCGCCGTGCGCGGCGGCCAGCGGGGAGCCTGGAGTTGAGCGCGCGCCCCCGAGCCCACCCACTCCGGCGCCCCAGATGGGGCCCAAAGCGGTGCGACTTCGGAGTCTGAAAGCACGTGGGACAAATCCCAAAGGGGTTTCCGCCTGTCCAGCAAAGGAGGGAGTGTTTGGACGCGAGCAGGCGTAGGAACGTTGGATGCTGAGAAAGTGCCTCTTCCCTCCTGCATCCTTTACCTTCTTCCCGTGGGGACCGGCGGCAGGAAGGGCCCCTTGGCCGGGTCCTCCCCTCCCCTACACGTGCAGTCTGGCCCGCGAGTGCAGTCAAACCCCAGACCCCACTTTCTCCCGCCGCACATCTCCCTAAGGAAAAAGCCGATCTTATAGAGGCTCCTCTGCCTTTTATTGGAAGCCAACAGCGGGGAATTACTTGTTTTTATGATCTGCATTTAAAAGCTGTGACTCTGAGTTGTGTTTCCCCTGATTTCAAGTGAGTGAGTTAAGGAGAGAAGGTCGCCAGTAGCCAATTGTATGAGTTAGTTACATTCCTCGTGAAAGTTTTCATTGGTCTAGAGATTGAGAAAGGGTTTTGTCTCTATTTTTAGAGGGGGAGATTCTGTTCGTTTTTTATTTTTTCCTGTGGTCGTTTCTGGAAAGCTGGCCGTCATGGCTGTGGATAGTGGGTGCTGTTGCCAGTTTATATGTTTGAGAACTAGGGCAAGAAAAAAAGTGACTTGCTCTTTTGATCTCATCTTTCTCATCCCCCAAATAGAGAAGATTTTGCCCACTTAGGGACTTATTGTACAAAAATATCTCATACATTTTAAACGCTTAGCCAGCCTGCACACAGAGTTGCTCAATCCAAGCTTTTCCCTTCTCTAGGCCTCAGAGTGGTGCCATGAGTCAGAGAGTTCCTCTCAACTATTGCCTTAGAGCTGTGCTATTCTACCCAGTCCTGCTCCGTTTTAATGGGAAAAGTAATGGTAATTTCATCTTCTGGAAAAGCATAGTTTGCCAAAACAGTTTAAGGATTTTCCTGTATTTATTTCAGCGTTCGCTGTGGCTTTCGTGGTTGCTGATGGCCCAGATGACACACAGCAGTTGCTCATTAATCATTTCCACATGTGCTCGATCCTAATGGATTGGAGTTTTACATAGCTGAACCGCTGCCCACGCTTTGATAGCCCATTTCCAAAAAGGGCTTGAGCAAATCATGTCTACGTGGGAATCCTTTTTCCTTTAGCGAGGAAGCATTACACTAAGACTTATGCTTTCAGATGAGGCTGTTTCCCAGTCCCCACTTAGGTCTAGCGATAAAATGTAGAGAAAGGCCAGTAACATTCCCCTGGGAGCTGTGTTCTGTATCCAGATGAGGCTCCTCAATATTGGTGTGTCTGGTTGAGGGGGACTATCCAGTGTGCTTTGGGGATACCCCCCAATAATTCAAGACCTGCCCCAGGGCCACACGCACGTTCTCGCTCTCTCTCTGAGAGGGTGTATGTGTTCTTAATTTCCCTGATGCTGGAGACCTTCTTGGGTTCCACAGACCATCTGTTGCTGTCATGTCAGCTTGGAGTCTAGTCGAAAGGAGAAAGAAAGTCAGACACAGCCCGGTTCTGTTACTCCCCTCATCCTTTATCTCCACCTTCCCTCATCTGTGAAATAAGGACTTGACCTGCCTCGTAAGGATAGGGTGAGACCCTGTGTCTGTCAGAGCCAGCTGCTGGGCCTGTAGTGAAATTTAGAATAGGCTCGGAGAAGGCCACTTGTTTTTTACCCCCTCCCTTCTGTTTACACACAAAATGGAAGCGTTTGTGAGAATTACCTATTTTATGATCTCCATTTAGGAAGTGGGTTTACTGTTCCAGGTTAGAAAATTTAGGTATTGGACAGTTTGCACTGGTAATAGAGCAGAGCTTTACAGACAGGAAGCTAGCAAGTGAGGAGGAAAATCCAGGACGACTCTGAAGCTTGGGTTGGGGGAACAGGGATGGTGATGACACCAATAAAGGAAGTCACTCTCAGAGGGGTTACACATGATGCAATCTAGACAGAGTGATTTCAGACTGTTTCAGAACATGCCTCCTGTTGGAGATACTGAAGAGTTAGTCAGAAACACTAACCCCGGAGCGTAGGAGGAATCTAGAAAGGCCAGGGCCTGCCCTGAGCTCTCTTGGGGACCCCTGTTGCTGAGTGGAGAGAGAGCAGAGCAGTTGGAGGCCTGGGAGGGGCGTCCCCTGGGAGATGGGAGGAGAGGGGGAGCTGAGTGCACAGCTGGAAGGCTCAGAGAGGGAGAATTTCTGAGAACCTGGTTTGGAGATGAGGACCCACAGGAAGAGAGACCAGAAAGAAAAGAAGCCCGTGGGGAGGGCCTGGTGCTGAGGGAGGCTGAGGCAGGGGCAGACCTGGGTCGGCCCAGAAGGAGGGTCAGGGGAAGGGAGACGCCAGAAGAGAAAGGGGTCGGCATGTCGCAGGACCCTGAAGGAGGCCAGGCATAGCTGCTGTTTCAAAAGGGCTTGCAGGGACAAGGAGGGGGAGAAGGCCGAGCTTGAGGTGGTGGTACGAGAGAGGAAGGTGGCTTTTCCCTTGCTTATTTGGGTGGAGGAGACTTGTATTCATTTTTGGTAAAGTAACCCTTAGGAGCACTCTACTGTATGCCAGGTATTGGCTGAGCCTTTTCTAAGCGTTACCTTGACTGATGCTCATAATGAGTAAACACAGATACCGTTGTTATCCCCATTTCACTGTCGAGGAAGCTAAGGCATGGAGATGAAGTGGCTAGTAAGTGGCAGTGTTGGGATTCAAATGGGGGAGTGGTGGTGGTGGTCTGATGACCCAGAGAAAGGAACCTGACATGAGGGTGGGGTTTGAAGTGGAGCCCTCCCCCCCAAAACAGTGGAGGCTCTTGAAGGAAATAATCCATGAGCCAGTTCTGCAGAGATGACCTCATGTTAACATACAACTTAAAAAACAAAATCAAATATTCATCAGCCACTTTGGGTCTTCTCTAGTTCAAGGTGCAGAAGGGTCCCCAGAGAGGAACGAGGACTTGGCGAGTTTGGGGATCTCAGTTCCTGCGGAGCAGGGCCTCACTGGGGCAATGGGCGAGGGCTGGGCAGGGCATCGGGACCCCTATCACTGTCACCAAGTGTTTTGTGGCCCTCAGCAAGTCTCCATGCCTTCATCAGGAGGGAAGGGAAAGGACTGGAGGAGATGGCTGTGACGTCCACTTGGCCGTGCAGTTTATCTGTTACTTCTGGCCCAATGAGACTGCGATCTCCCTGAGGGCAGGGCCCTTACCGATCTCTCTGTCCTAGCGCCCTGCTCGCACCTGGCACACAGCAGGGACTCCATGAGCAGTGAATGGAGGAGTCGTTTCCTTTTAGGTGCTGGTGAAGACTTGTGTTGGTTCCATGGTTATAGGAAGGATCGGTCGCTGGGAGGAGCTTTCTACAGATTGGGTGTATCAGGATGTGGGGTGATGCAAGCTGGTCTGCCACCCCGGGGAGGAGTGCTCCTAGTCAGCCATCCCCTGGAATGTCTCTCCAGGGGTCCTGCTCTTCCTGGGAGGCCGGCTCCTAAGTGGGTCCTCCTAATGGCCTGGCCATACTGTATGCCCCCCTTCTGTTGGTTGTGATTCCTTGCCATGTAATGGTATCTATCCTGTAGATGGTTCTTGTTCACCCCCATTTCTAGACATCAAGGGCCATGTTATATCTTTATTAAACAGGGGATCTCTACTGCGTGAGGCCTGGCCAGAGATGGCTGGTGTCCTGACCTTCTCCAGGATCCTGCTGTGCCCTGGCAGGATAGAGTGAATGACCGGGAGGCCAGAACTCGGGCGGGGCCATGGGAGGGCTGTGGGCACTCAGGTGTTGTCTTTCTGACCTTTGAAACCCTAGTCTGGTGACTGGCTGACTGGCCTTAGCTGGGTTCCTGACAGCAGCTGGCTCCTGGCTCCTCTGATGACATTCTTATTTGTAGCTCAGCCCTGGGAAATTCCAAACAGAGGCTTGTAGAAAATGGCTGTGTTTTTTGCTGAGTTGTGTGGTACAGAAATAAACTTCAAGGCAAAATTCAAGCACATTTGTTGGTCAGATGCCCCTGGTGTCACCTGACTTTTCAAGTCAGGGTTACTGCAGGGGGCAGTTGCAGTTCAGTGACTGTCGGTAGCAACTGAAGGTGGGGCCTTTGAATAACGCTTATTAGGATGTAATAGCTGTGGTTTACAAATTCCATGCCTTTTAGTGCACCCATCCTCTGTTGCGGGTTTTCTTTTCCAAGGCCAGTGATTAGCAAGCTTGGGTGGGGGTGGGACACAGTGTGTGTGAATCCAAAGGCCACTGTCTGTTGAAACCCAGGCATGTCATCCCTGCCCCGCCATTCTCTGGCCCACTGGGAGCCCGCTCACACCAAACCCTTTGCATTCCCTGTGCCCAGGCTGTGGCCTCATTTCCTGCTTAAACCAATGCCTATTGTCTGTCAAGGCATTACTTCTGACTCATTTCAATGCTTCTTTGCTTCTCCAAACCAGGGCAGCCACGGGGCCACTGGGAACCACCTGAGGCTGGGGGCTCTGGAGGAGGGCAGAGGGGGAGCTCTCATCCATGTGTGTGTGACGGGGGCTCCCAGGGCCCAACCCTCCTAGACTGCTTGGTTTCCTTGACTTGTAGAAATTAAGATAAATGTGTTTTTCTTGGAAACCTAGTCTTTAACCACTACTCGAAAATTGCATTAATTCCAGAGAGAGAAAGCTGTGCTCATTTCTTCATTGCATTTTGCTGAAACAAACCCTAATCAAGTCCTTGAATGTTTCATTCAGTGGTAAGTGCTTGAGAAGTGATGTTGGGGAGATGTCACCATTGCATAAACCTTCCTCTCACAACACTGGCCCCCACCCAGTTGTACTCTGTCACACTGCTACTTCCTGGACTATTTTTGGTGAGTGTATGAATGTGGGTAGAGGGTTGGTTGTTCATTTTGACCTTCATGTTTTTCAACAAGTAATTTCTGTAATGCATGGGTGTTGCCCACATATGGGCTATTAGAACATCTTGGGAAAAAAAATTTTTTTTTTTCTTTTTGTGAGGTAGATCAGCCCTGAGCTAACATCTGCCAATCCTCCTCTTTTTGCTGAGGAAGACTGGCCCTGGGCTAACATCTGTGCCCATCTTCCTCCACTTTATATGGGACGCCGCCACAGCATGGCTTGACAAGCAGTGCATCAGTGCATGCCTGGGATCCGAGCCAGTGAACCCTGGGCCGCCGCAGCCAAGCGCGCACACTTAACCGCTTGCGCCACTGGGCCAGCCCTAAAAAATTTTTTTTTTGAGGACGATCGGCCCTGAGCTAACATCTGCCAATCCTCCTCTTTTTGCTGAGGAAGACTGGCCCTGGGCTAACATCCATGCCCATCTTCCTCCACTTTATATGGAACACTGCTACAGCATGGCTTGACAAGCAGTGCGTCCGTGTGCGCCCGGGATCCGAACCGGCGAACCCTGGGCCGCCGCAGCGGAGCGCGTGCACTTAACTGCTTGTGCCAGTGGGCCGGCCCAGAAAAATATTTTTTTAAGCTATGCAGAAGGAAGGATATTGCTTTGTGATTTTTCATAATACCTGAATATTGAATAAAAATATTATTGTAATACTAAAAAATACTTCGGGTAAAAATACAAATGAAACAAAAACTGTCCTTCTGCAAAAGCATAGTCTAGTTACTTGTTGATGAATATCTGTTTTTAATCATAATTAAATATGAATATCGACAGATCATCTTGTTTTCATTTCTTCTTTTAAATTGAGATTCTCTCCACCCTTGCCCTAATTCCATTTTTTCTCTCTCCTATTTTGAAATTTAATATCTATGTCTCTATTCTTTTAGGGGCTAACTTAGAAATTTTAATATGCATGTTACCTTGAATTAATTCTGAAATTAATCAATTTAAAACTTTCTCTGGAATCATAAAAGGGCTTTAGAATACTTTCACTCCAAGTACCCCCCTCTCCCAATTTATGTGCCTATTGTTAATGCAGCACTTTAGTTCTATTATGATTTGTTTATCTCCTCAAATTAGATATTTTTGTTTTGTATGTTCAGCATTGGCTTGGATTTTATCCACGTGTTTCTCATTTTCTTTGCTCCCAATCCTTCTTGACTAACTTCCTCTTCAGGTCATTTTTCTTTCCCCTGAGGTGCATCCTTTAGAAATAACTTCAGTGAGAATCTGTTGGTAGTGAACTCTCTCTGGTTTTGTTTTTCTAAACATTTCTTTATTTCATCCTCATTCTTGGAAGTTACTTTTGCTAGATGGAGGATGAAAGTTATTTTCCTTTAGCACTTTAAAAATGTTCTTCCATTGTCATCTGGCTTCCATAGTTGCTGTTGAGAAGGCAGCTGTCAGTGTAATGGTCATTCCCTTGGGGGGATCTGTTTTTCCCTTCTGGCTGCTTTTATGGTCATCTTTTTGTGTTTGCTGTTTTGCACTTTGATTACAGTGTGTTTACATGGGGATTTTTATTTTTATTTTTCCTACTTTGGGGTTGGTTGGGAGTCCCGTATTTGAGGATAGGTAACTTTCATTAATTCTGGAAAAATTTCAACCATTATTTCTTCAAACCTTGATTCGTCCTCATTCTATTTTCTCCTTCCAGAACTTTGATTGTTTTTTTTTTTTTTTGTGAGGAAGGTCAGCCCTGAGCTATCATCCGTGCTAATCTTCCTCTTTTTGCTGAGGAAGACCAGCTCTGAGCTAACATCTATTGCCAATCCTCCTCCTTTTTTCCCCCCCCCCAAAGCCCCTGTAGATAGTTGTATGTCATAGTTGCACATCCTTCTAGTTGCTGTACGTGGGACGTGGCCTCAGCATGGCTGGAGAAGCGGTGCGTCGGTGCCCACCCAGGATCCGAACCCGGGCCGCCAGTAGTGGAATGCGCGCACTTAACCACTAAACCACGGGGCCGGCCCCAGAACTTTGATTGTTACTGAATCTTGCCATTCTACTCTCCATCTCTCTTAACCCGCCTTTCATATTTTCCACCTGTGTGTCTTTCTGTGCTGCATTCTGGGTAATTTCATATTTTCCAGTTCATCACCTATTTAAGACATTCATTTCTAGAAGCTCTACTTTCTCGCCCCCTAGAATCTTATTGAGCAATTTAAAAAATCTTAGCCCTTTAAATTACCTATTTAAAGTCCTTTAAACATATTTAATATCCCTATCTTCTTTATTGGATACTTTCAAAATCTGTAGTCTTTGTGGATCTGATTCTGTAGTTTGTGTTAACCCTTTTGTGGAAGTTTATTTCATCATATGTTCAGAGATTCTTGAAATCAGGTCTAAATGACCCCAAAGCTGGTGCCCTTGCCTTCATGCTCTAACCTCACTGCCTGTGTGGCCTGATCTTGGGGAGGTCTGACAAGGCTGTATCCTTTCATCTGTCTTTTCATATTGGCTTAGTTTGTAATACCTTAAGGAAAATATTTAGTATTTTAGAGTAATGTACATCTTGTTTTCTGTTGGAGGTTAATCAATTTCCCCTTTGGGAAAGAGCTGGGATCTTAAGGGACTTAGACTGGTTTCCAATGTTAGTTTATAAATGTCACAATTTGAAAACTACCAGTTGAATTTCATTGACTTATATGAAGGGGAGGGGTTAAAGAAGATGATCAGCTTGGCCCCTCACCCCACACATGCAGCTAGCAGCAGGTTCTGCCATGGCCACTGCCAAACCTGGCTCAAGCTTGCCACATCCTTCTTGTCATCTTCACTGCCATGATTAGTCCAAACTGTTATCATCACTTGCTTTAACTTGTGTTACCTCTGATTGTGCTTCCTACTGTCGTGTGTTCTGGAGGAGGCAGGAAACTTACACTCCAGCTATCACACTCTGTTAAGGACCCTTCAGCAGCCTCCTATTGCATTTTGCTTGGAACCTGAAGTCTGGAATGTGGCCAAGGTCCTGCTCCTTCAGCCCCTGCCTGCCTGCTTTCCTTGACGCCTCTCCTCTTCGCCGCCATGCTGCAGGCACACTGGCTGACCTTTGCTTCTTGGAATCCCTCTGCTCCTTTCTTCCTCCTGCATGGGCTGTTCCTTCAGTCTGGGTGGCCCTTGCCCCTGCTCTGCACAGGGCCAACATTTTATTCTTCAGTCTTTCTGCTTAAAGGTTACCTCCTCAAAGAAACCTTCCCTGGTCATCCTGTCCCCTTTCTCCCACATCCCATATCACTCTCTCCCTTCCATGCATGCTATGGGTTGCTTATTCTCTACCACTCCACCTAATTGCAATGTGCAATTCTCTTTCTACCTCTTATAAGTTTTTCAAAGTATATGTTAAAAATTATGACTGTGGGCAAAAGACTAAAATAGATTTTTCTCCAATGAAGACATACAGTTGGACAGTAAGCACATGAAAAGATGCTCAACATCAACTTTTCAACTAATCATCAGGGAAATGCAACTAACTTTTCAACTAACCATTAGGGAAATGCAAATCAAAACCACAGTGAGATGCCACTTCACACCATTGGGATAGTTATTATCAAAAAAACAGAAAGTAAGTGTTGGCGAGAACGTGGAGAAATTGGAACCCTGTGTATTGCTGGTGGGCATGTAAAATAGTGCAGCGAACTGTGGAAAACAGTCTGTTCCTCAAAAAATTAAACATAGAATTACCATCTCATCCAGTAATACTACTTTTGGGTTCATATCCAAAAGAAATGAAAGTAGGGACTTGAAGAGATATTTCTAAATCTGTATTCATAGCAGCATTATTCACAATAGCCAAAAGGTGGAAGCAACCCAAGTATCCATTGATGGATGAATGGATAAGCAAAATGGGATGTGTGTGTGTGTGTGTGTGTGTGTGTGTGTGTGTGTGTGTGTGTGTATATATACACACATATATATATATATACACAATGGAATATTATTCAGCCTCAAAAAGATATTTTAAGCCATGCTATGCTGATCACTAGCTGCCATTTGGTGCTGGTACACTGTGCGTGGTCCGTGACATGATACAAATTAATAATTAGGTGAGTCAGTGAAGGTTCTGCTGGAAATCTCAAGATCTGGGTTTGAGTCCCAGCCTTACTACTACCTGACTTTCCATTTTGAACTTCTGTTTCCACATCTGAAAAATGGGGTAAGTGCTTTGTGCTTTCTTGACTTCAAAGAGTTGATGTAAGTTTCAAAGAAGTGAGGATGTGTGAAAGCCCTAAACTGCAAAACACTATGCAAATGTAAGGTGTAAAAGGGTACATCTTAATGTGAGAACGTAGCACTATTTTTCTAATACTTTTTCTCCCAACCAGTACTTTAGAAACTTTTTATCTGCAGGAGGCAGAATATTAACTTTCTTTTATATTTCTTCAGTTTAAAACTGAGCTGGTACTAACCAGATGCAAATATTCATATTCGGCATGTACTTCATCATCTAGTTTTCAGTTTTACACAGATGAGTCCAGTGCCCTTATGAAAATGTATCTGTCTCCATATTTTTCCAGTTATTAGGAAGTAACTGTGTTTCCCCCAAGCGAGTTATTGTCTCAGTGTAAGGTAATCCCATTCTTCTCTGTCCATTCTCCATGTGCGGTAGGCTGGGTGATGAGTCTAAGTACTTGAACAGTGAGCACCAACTTAATCTAGAACTTGATCATGGAGACTGGGGACTAGTCTACTTTCAGCTCCCCTTTTTGCTTTGCAAAGGGCTGGGCATGCCAGATAGAAACCCATTTTATTCCTCTTCCAAGGAGCTGTTCTTGTTTTCAGTGTAATAGATGAACATACAGGGATGTGATTTCTGGATGAAAGTTTTTAAAGTCCATTAACAGCCACAATTTTGGGGTAAGTTCTGAGAAATGTTATTCTGTGACTAATGGGTAGAAGCATTACGGTGATGAGGAGTTATTTTGCTTCCTCTGTGTGCTGTGTGGTTTAGGGCTCCAGTTCCATGCTGGAAATGCTCACCCACAGCATTTTCCCACCAACTTCAGGGCCACCACTTGTGGTGGTGTTACTGACACTGGGGCTCGGTATTTTTACGAGCTCTGGGTCAATTAAATTTAGGATACAAAGAGTAGGGTTTTCCGTGAGTATGTGCCAAAGCCCTCTTCCTTCCTGGTACAGGTTAGACAAATAGGGCACCGTAATGATGACCACATGGGATGAGGGGCTCAAGTTCAGGGGCATGGAAAGCTTGAGCTTCCTGCAGTTGTGTAAGGTGAGGACCCCTCTTCTGTTACCATTCTTAAGGAAGCAGATATTTGAGATGTTTTTTCCTCCTCTCTGCCCCAAATAGGGCTCCACATTTGTCCCCAAATGTGACAACTCTTTGAATACAAAAGGAACAATATGTCTCAGTTCTACTTCCTATCCTTTTGGATGCTTCAGGGGGAAAAGATGGTTTTATCTTTGTTATCTTTTGCCTAAAAGTAAGATGCACCAACACTCAGATTACAAGACCTTCATATTAAAAGCAATTAGGATTATGTAAACCTTTGTGTGGGCGGCACATAAAGTCATCTGCATATTTTACCATCTTAGATTTGGGACAAGTGATTTATTCTCAGCCAAGGCAATGACAGGTTGCAAGTTGGCCAATACTAAATATGTGATAACAGAGCAACAGGCTCCCTGTCAATTACCGGGTAACGAAACCTTCCCTGCCACCACCTGCAGACCTTTCCCAGCGCTTCCTCCATTCCCTGACAACTTTGCTCATCTGCTCAGAAAATTCTAACATATTCTACACTCTGTCTTCCAACTTTTTTTTTCAATTCTTTGCTAAGAATATTTTGGCAATCAGATGCTCTTCAAAAACCAACAAAAATATCCGTGTGTATTTGCTTCACCTTCTGTTCTCTACTCCTCTGTGTAGAGGATTGCTCTGCTGACACCTCAGCCCCCTTTCCTGGCAGTCTGTGAGCTCCAGGCGTTTGCATGTCAGTTGTCTGTCTGAGAGTGATGGGTCCTCCTGCCCTGACATTATTTCAAAGCACTCTTCTCTAAGAGTGTCATCTGTCAGTGTTCTAGGACAAGGGGTCCCTAGTTAAATAAGTTTGGGAAATAAATGCTGGATTAAGCAAATTGCATTGCTGCAGGATTTCTAAATTTCTAAATATGTTCTGACTGTGGGTAGGCACGTAGAACGCCCAGCAGTGCACTCTGCGTGCCACTGCAGGCCACCTTTTCTAAACTTGCTGGCCTCAAAAACCCCTTCCCCAGCATATCTTGTGGAGCTGGTGTTCCACAGGATGCACTTGGGAAAACGCTGGCATGATGCAAGGGAAGTCACAGTGATGGGTGCTCAAATCTTGGATTCTATGATATTAAATAAATGCCAGGCCCTGCCTTGCACAACTGTGGGTATTTCTCTCTCTCTCTCTTTTTTTTTTTTAATTAAACAGAATCATATTTTAAAAGTTAAAAGTAGTTCTCAGTTTTAAGGCATCCTGTGGTGAACGCTTTGGACGCTCAGAATGATGTTTGCATTTGTGAATGCTGAGTTTTCTTAAAGCATACAGCTTGAAGACAAACAGCTCTGGCGACTGGACTGTGCAGGGAAGTGCATGCCTTGCTAGAAATCTGGGACCCTGATGAATTCCTGGTCCTGAATTCTGAGCAGTTGAGGTGGCATTTGGAAATCTTCTCCCATTAGGCACTACCCTACTGCCTTGGGTGTGCAGAACACCTGGGTTCAGACCCCCGCAGAGACTTCCTGCTTGAGTCTTCCTGTCTCTTCTGGTGTCCTCCTCTCTGGTTAGAAACCAGTCTCCAAGCTCTCTGCTAAGCTCAGAATGAATCCCCTTTGGCAGGTTTCTTCTATAATAAGGATTCCTTCTTATAATAATTTCCTGTTAAAAGAAAACTAACTTATGAAGAAAAAACCAGAAAATAAAAAAAATCAAAAATCAAAAAATTCTGTACGTGATATCTACTCTTTACCATTTTTTAAAAACAAAAGTAAAATATACTTTGTAATTTTGCATCCTTAAAAATTTTTTCATGTATTATCACGAGCAAGAATTATTCTTACTCTAATTCAAGAATGACAACCCACATTACAAAAAAACCCAAGTGATTACAGCCAGCTTTTCCAAGGACATAATGCCATGTAGTTACTGATGCTTTCGGTAAAGTAGAAATTCTTAAGAGTGGGGTGAGTAAGATTTAGAATATCTTTATTAATGTTTCTCATAATTATAGTCCCATGTGAGAAAAATTACACTTTGCTAAAATGAAAGAATTTTTCCTAATCTTTGTGGTGAGGTAGTATTTGGAGAGAATATTCTGTAAGTGATACTCAGTCAATGATTAAGTGCGGAGCATTGACCTCTTTCATTAATTGGCATTGCTGTTTACATCAGGAGGACCGAAAAGTGCTTGGAAAGCTCTCAAGCAGTAGGCCTTGCCTGACTGACCAGCAGTGGCTGACCCAGCAGGATTGACGGAACAGCAGTGGGTGACAGGCGGTGGCTTAGGGGAGTGTGGCACACGTGCATGCAGTCCTGGGAACTGGAGCTTTGGTACAAAGATCCTGAGTGAATTAAGTATTTTCCATAGAAGAATGCTTTAAGATGTGCCACTTGTTTTTTGGTTTCTTTTTCGGGTGACTACAGCAAACATATGCTTAAAGTGAATTCTTAAATTCGGGGTTCGTTTGGGGCTTTCAATTTCTTTACAGTCTGCAATGAATTATCATTTGCGCTGTATGCCTTTTTCATAAAAGCATTTTACATTGTACTGAAAAGATTACATTCTTTTGACTTTGGAAAAATATTTCCTGTTCAGTTCAAGCCATTAAAGCCCGTTACCATTTCACATCTGGAAGCCCCTGCCCCCGTCTGCCTTGCATCAACAGGGGAGCGAGTGTGGCCGAGGCCTCCGGCGCGTGCGTAAACCGCTCCAGACTTGTTTACTTCCCCAGGGCCCCTCCACGCTGCCCCAACGCGCCCTTGTGGTTTGGGGGTGGGCGAAAGGCTTCCTTCCTCCCTGGGATGGAGGCGGGGTCTCGTGCCTCTGCGCGCTCCGCGCGCGCCTGTGCGTGTCCCTCCTAGGTTGGGGAGGGGGGGTCTCCCTTTCTCCGAGAGGGTGGGCGTGGAGGGGGGTCTTCCTTTTCGGGTCCGGTAGGGGCCCTTTGTTCCTCCCTCCTGGGGGGGGTCTTCCTTCCTAGTGGTCATTGGGTGCCCCCTCCCTTCTCCCGCCTTAAGCAGCTCCTTTTTTCATTTGCACCCAGTTTTCTAGAAAGCTAACGCAAACATTTTCTTTGTAAGAGGGAAGTGGTGAGCTTTTGTTTTGGGGGAATTTTCCCACGAGGGAGGAGAACTAATTAAAACCAAAAGGCTGGAGAATTGCCGCCTTCTGGTGTCCCCCAGGCCCACGTGGGGTGCGGCAGACCCCTGCGCCCACTTCCAGGTTTTAAAGGGGAACCGAGCTTGGGTGCGGCCTGCTTGTGTGAGTATTGAGATATTCGGATATTTCTTTTCCCCGAGGGTTAATTTATGCCAGCCGGGCCCTCTCCCAGAGGCAGGCCCGAAGCACCCCCACTCTTAGATTTGGGGGCTCCCTGCCAATTGATTTTGCCGGGCTTCCTGCTGAGAAGACCCTGGAGGGACCCACCCCTGGGCCCGCTGGGCAGTAGAACCCGGAGGGACGCGGGTGCCGTGGGATTCTGTCCAGTCAGTTCCTTAAGGGGGTCTCGCAGCCTCAGCAGCGTAACCCGCAGGGGAAATGATTTCATGGTGGCCAGGAGTAAAGTACATTCATAGCATTTCTCTTGACCGCACGCGACCAGAACCGATGCCAGGCAACCCTTGGCAGGCTGGGGGGGAACCAGGCAGAGGCCTCCCTGGGCTGCCCAGCAGGCCCCTGGGCCCAGTGGTCTTGGGTGAGGTACCCCTCCCAATGCCCCTCTGGGAAAACCGGGACGACCACAGTGTCCTCCTAGTCCCCCTGTCATGAGGGGTCCCAAGGGGCCAGCTTCAGCTTGTGGGTGGGGCTGGTTAATAAGGCTCTTCTGTCAACCCTCAACCTCACTGGAGTGGACTGAAGGCCAGGGTATGACAAACGTGTCTCCAACACAGAGGGCCAGGAGCAGAGAGTAAAAGTCAGAGTGAGATCTTTGCTTGCTTCTTAAGATGGTGTTCCTGGAGGCGTTGTGAGAAAGGTAGCTGTTGAAGTCGTTTTCATGGGACAAGCATGCAGCATGATTTGGGTGCCCCAGGATTGAAGCAGCCCTCTTTCCAGTTTGTTTTTCTTAATTTATTTGAACGTGCATCAAATGTTTTTTCATACCTGTGTCCAAAAATTGAATAGCGGGAGAATGTATTTACTCAGCTCTTAGCCACTCTGTGTGTGCCCATGACGTTTTCACCAGGGAAGGCCAGGGGCAGGGGGTTGGGCTGAGGAAGAGGAGGAGGAGCAGACAGCTGCTCTGGCAGCGCCCTCCCTGTCCCCCCAGGAAGAGCCCAGAGGTGAATCAAGGTGGGGTCCACAGAAGGCAACACAGCCCCCTCCCACTCAGGACCATGCCAGCCAGAGGTCAGCCAGTGTCTCAGAGGAAAACCGACCACCGCATCCAGGCTGAATTGAGTGCTGTCAATTTATATGATTATTTAAGGATATAATTTTCCTCTAAAAATGTGGTGATAAAGAGATGCTGAGGAAAGTTGGGAGATAACCTGCAAAATAATGTGTACAGTAGTCTGTGTATGGACATGTAGTTTACACACAGTTTTACAATTTATACTAACTGGTGCGTTGCAACTCTTACTGAAGAGTGGCCCAATCAAAGGAGAGGACTTGGCAAATCTTATTAGCCTGCTTGGCAAATGTAAGCTGGCAGAATGATAACTCAAGCCAGAGTTATCATTTTGTTCAAGTTATCAAGGTTCTAACCAGTTAGCGTCAGCTCTCAGGGTACCTCCTTGTTCACGTGGCCGCCGTGGCTGGGCCACCTGGAAAATACATGGGAAACCATTCTGTGATTTGGGTGTAGGGAAGGAAGTTTCCACAGCAGTCTGAGAGGGTTCCTGTTGAACCTCATATCTCCTTGGGCTTGGTGCCAACCCTCCCATCGGAAACGTCTTCCATTTTCTTTTGGTGCCTGCTACTACACCTTTTTCATTTTTTAAAGAATAGGTGAAGATATTAATTTTTAAAGCAAGTGTTCAATTGGGTGCTTTTTTAAAAAAAATCTTCAAAAAATAAGTGATTTTCCCTTTAACGAAAGAGTAAAACTAATGTCATTTCTTGCCTTCTTTTTCTCCTAACAGGCATTTACCCAGTGGATATTTTGGAAGATGATCCCGAAGGGCATCGGGAAGCAGCTCTGGCTTACTATGCCTCGCTTTGGGGAGAAGCGCGGCCCTCAGCAGAGGTTTTCTGTCTTCCCACTGGGGAGCAGGTATGTGATTGTCGTTGGTGGTGGAGAGCTCTTTAAAATCTAACTTATTAGAAAGAATGTTAGTGAAAGAGTATTACAGATTAAAAAAAAACTTTGTGGAGTGAATACTAGAATAATTCCACTTTGAAAAGCAGAAGGAATCCTGGATTGGGAGTCCTAAGTCCAGTTCTGCAAGGCAGTGAGCCAGACAGCCTGTTGTGACTCCCATGCCTACTACTCACTAGCTGTGTGACCTTGAGCAAGTGTCTTTTTTTATTAATAATTTAATTAATTTATTTTTTCCCCCAAAGCCCCAGTAGATAGTTGTATGCCATAGCTGCACATCCTTCCAGTTGCTGTACGTGGGACACGGCCTCAGCATGGCCGGACAAGCGGTGCATTGGTGCGCGCGCGCCCGGGGTCCGAACCGGGCCGCCAGCAGCAGAGTGCGCGCCCTTAACTGCTAAGCCACAGGGCCGGCCCTGAGCAAGTGTCTTAACCTCTCTGGTCTTGATATTCTCGTCTCTAAAATTGGGATAATAATATAGTTTACCACATACTGTTGTTACGAGGATTAAATGAGAGACTGTGTGTAATGCCTGGCTAGGCCTTAGTTTCCCCATTTGTAAAATGAGGGGATTAATTGGTCTTTGGTCTCTAAGGTTTGGCTCAGTTCTAAAATTTCGTGATTTGGAATGAAGTTATATCAATTGGAATGAAGTTATATTAATTATGATTTTTAACACTGATAAGATTGCATTTTGATTATGGATTGGAAGAGAACAGAGAGAAATGAAAAGTGTTTGTTAGGACAGTGGGGTTGTGGCTGAAATTTTAATATTGTGTTACTTTTAAGGCCCCCTCGCCGTAAGTAAAAAGAATATGTGGTGAATCTTGGGCTATACCTAAGTCAGTCACCTTTCTTTCAGATTTGAGGCTGATCTGTTGAAAAAGACAAGATTTTCGTGTTTTATACGTGTAAGATTTCACTCCTACGAGAAATTGTTGCTATCTGGCAGGAAAGTTGGTTGAGGAAGACAGGGTTTTGTTTCACTGCACTGAAGTTGTTCCAGAGTTAGTTAAAACAGTGGCTTATACGGTTTATATAGTGTGGCTTCCTTGAGATGTAGGTGATGCTAGTTTGTAATCAGCTCCTAGAAGAATCCAGTTCCCAAGTGTGATTCCTCATTGTTGATCTGCAGAGGGAGGTGGCTGTGCTCACGTGCTGGCAGCGCCCTCTAGTGACAGTTAAACCAGAAAAGAAAGCGAGTGCTTGCTCAAGACTGGGGGCTTACTCCTAGGAGCTTTGGGGTAGGATGGAGTGTGGGGAATGCCGGGTAATCTGAGAAGTGTGGTGAAATACAAGAGTTAGCCCTGAAATACTTTAGGGTACAGTTTCCAGTCATCTGCTTTTATTTCATGCTTATTTATGGATTACTTAAAATGAATATGTAGTATGCTCAGTGAGTGAATAATTTTAGTGTTATTAGCAAAAACATAATAAAATAAGACAGTTACTAAAATTAAGTTGTTTTAATGTTATAGAAATGCTGGAATGGCTTTATACTTATTCTCTTCCCCCCCTTATGAAAAAAGAAGGTTTTGTAAAAACAATCATTTGGTTTCCTATCATTTTAGCAGTTAATTAAGAAATGGTAGCAGTTGTCTACCAATTAGCAGGTCAGAATACTCTAATTTGGGATGCTTTTGGACCTCCTTATCACTTTTAGTAAATTTAACTTTTCTATTTGAATACAGAGAATTTTTTCCGAATTTTCTTTCTTTTTTAAAAAAAGAACTGGTTTGAGGATGTATCACACCACATCCCTCTGGTCTTCCTAAAAGTGTTTTCTTTTCATAATTAACTCTGTTTCCAGTCTTGATATTGTCCTGTTACCTTTAAAATACAATAATACTTATGGATTTTTCTGGTTATAAACAGTGTATACACATTGTATAGTATTTGGGAACTGTAGCCAAGGACAGAGAAAATAAAATCACTCACAGTTTAACTGCGAGTGATTAACTGCGAGTTAACAGTAAACATTTTGACGTTTCCATTTGATTTTTATTTATGTGCATGCTTTTTTAACATTCAGATCACACTCTGAATACAATATTGTCGATAATGAGCCTCTTTCCATGTCGATACACTGCTTTGTACATATTGTTTTTAATGGCCTTATATCGGCTGTCTGGTGGGTGAGTCATGCTTCATATAACCACTGCAGGTGGCCCAGTGCGGGGACTCTTCATTAAGGTGACTTGAAAATGAGGAGTCACCAAGATGTTTACTGGTCTCAGGATTTGTTAAGGAACAGGTCTCTGAAGCTATGGAGGCCTGCTGTAAACTCTTACAGGCAACCTGCCTGCCTGGCTCAGGCGACACATTCTTTTCTCATTTTCTTATACTCGCCTCAGTTTTCAAAACAGACTTTGCAATGGAACGTGGTGGCCTTTTGCTTTGAGAGCTAGGGAGTGGTGGGTTTGATGGCCACAAAGAGGGCTGGGGATGTGGACACTTGAGAGAAGCGTCCTGGGACAGACAGTCCCAGCGTTAAAGACGCCACACGTGCTGCTTGGTGCTCCTCTCATTCCTAAGCACACAGGTGCCCAGCATTGAGCTTCTCTACCCTGGGGCTGCCACGGAGCCAGAGCTGAGCCTGCAGGGCCCAGAGAGGGCATGCATTTCTTGAGACTGCTTGCAGCGACCCGAGCCAGGCGGGGGGCAGCCTGAGTGGCATCCTGGGTGGAGACAGGCTTGTACAGGTTGTTTCTGTAGAGTGGCCACAGCAGGACAGTTGAGGCTGGCTTGGCAGATGCGGGCCTGAGGTGGGTGTGTAGCCCCCTGCCTTTGTAGGCTGAGGCCCAAGGCGGGTGAGGGTGGAGGAGGCTGCTGGGGTAGGAAGTATCTGGAAGGGAGAGATCGGAAGAGCTTCAGCTGAGTAGGTGTTTAATCAGTGCTTGGCTAGATGGACAGGTGAGCGAGGGAAAGAGGAGGTTTGCTGGTTGGGAGACGGGGAGGGCCTTTGTCAGATTACCCTCGTGTTTGGCTCAGAGTGGTCAAGGTTTCCATTTTTATCTTGCCTACATCCTGTCAAATTAACCTCTGTGTAGCAGTGTTCTTTCGGTGAATACTGTGCTAATTAATTGTTAAGTAATTCCCTGTGCCCCCATTATGATGAAAGAAGAAAATGACGATTTTATTATTTTTCAGGTAAAACTTGAAGCTTCGTCTGTTTGCTTTTGCACTGTGCACCGTGATGAACCTCAGCATAAAATATTGGTCTTGGTTAACCCCCAGGACACAAAGACAGGTTGGTAGTTATTAATGGATTTAAATGATTTAATCGTTTACAACTAATGGAATCAAAGAGCGAGGAAATGACGATTGTACTCTTATACTGGACTTAGAAGAACATCAAGGCAGAATGATATATTTTCAGCTTTTAGAGATCCAGTAGTGCATTATTATTTCTGTTCATTGACACATAGATCGATTTTTGTGTTAAAGACACTAGACACCCTCTTGCCCACAGTGATGGTATTCAGAGCTGCTTTTGAGGGTAGCCCTTGCCGTTCTTATTAATCCATGTATAGGTTGTGTGCACTCGGTGGAGCCCTTTTATTGGCATGTCACTGCTGCCCTGTGAAGCACAGGGCCCATTCTTATCCCCTGAGGAGGGATGAGGAAATGAGTCTTCTCGTCAAAAACTTGCCCAGGGCCACCCAGCTCATGCATAGTGGGGGGTTCTTGCAAGGTGGTGGTGGGGTGGGGTTTGTTTCTGGCGGTGAAGTTTGTGTCGTCTGTAGCTCATTTATTCTTCCTCTGCATTGTGAAGAGACCATTTGTGACCGCTGTCAGCTCCTCGGAGTGAGCTCTCTGCAGAGGCATGGGCCCTGCTCAGTTGCATGTGGGGCAGGGGTCTGGGGCTGTTGGCAGTGGGGGCGTGAGGTGGGGAGGAGAGAAGAGTTGCAGCCTCTCTGTCCACCTTGACCCCAGGGCACCAGTGAGCTGTAAGCAAAGCACCTCGTCTCTGACCTCCAGGGAGCCCCAACTTAAATTTAATCTTATTTAGAAATGTTATCCTTTATTATACTTTTTTGTGTTTTACAGATTTCCTACAATGACCATGTATGGCTTTGCTAATAAGAAATTAAAAAAAAACAAACCAACCCTTAATTCGTCAGCCCTCCGTAAACGATGTGGTATCTGTGAAAGTTTGGGGTTATAG
Organism: Diceros bicornis minor; assembly: GCF_020826845.1. Taxonomy (NCBI): domain Eukaryota; kingdom Metazoa; phylum Chordata; class Mammalia; order Perissodactyla; family Rhinocerotidae; genus Diceros; species Diceros bicornis. Next base: position 82,794,813 of record NC_080744.1, read on the forward strand.
GTCTTTAACTACAGTTTGCAAAGGGGGCCATCTTCTGCTCTCCTCCACCCCGGATGTAGACATTAGTCTTTCACCGAGCGTGTCTGTGTGGGGTTTGTACTCAGAGGCTGCCCTGCTCCATTGGTGTCATAAAGCCCAAGGTGACATCCTCGACTGGGGAAAGTTATTCAGCACATAGCCTGTCGTTAGTGTCTCTCTTGCTGCTAATCCGGAGGCACAAGTGAGCTTGGCTAGCTGTCCGAGAGTCGATGGCATGTGGGCAGAGCCTCCTCCTTGCTCCGCGGCTGGGGTGGCTGAGCTGTGTGGGAGAGCTTTCTGGTCAAGGTTCAGGACATCTCCTGTTTCCACCCTGCAAAGCCCTGGTCACCATGAACGAAGGGGCCGTGGTAACCCCGGGCCTTTGACATTGCCTTGAATTTGTGTCTCCACCACCAGGTTAGTGAAAGTAACAAGATGTGCCCAAGCCACTCCTCTTTGGACAGATTGTCAAGAACTCTAAAGATATCATTTGCCAATTTTAAGAAAATGTCCAAATATCAGCAGCCCTCCCCCTTGCCTTTTTTCGGCATTTAACAATATTCTGGTTATAGGTCTTTAACTACAATTTGCATAAGGTAAACATATGATTGACTCTTGTCAATCTGTTTCCTGTTCATACTATACTTAATTTTTTGGTTGTTTTCAAGAATATATTACAATAAATATTCATAAGCTCCAAGGCATCTCATTCCAGACCTTTTCTTATATATAATAGTGCTTTAAATAAAGTTTCCAAATGTTTTTCTGCTGCTGGGGCTCTATTGTGGTTGCTACGATTTCGCATGATTTCCAAGAAGCACTCAGGTGTTACCCACACCTCTTGCTCTTTGATCTGGTATTTAGAAGCAGACACGATGTATAAATGCGCCTCTTGTGGCTTGAAACATGTGGACTCTGAAGCATCCCATGGTATCATGGACCCTCTTTGCAGCTTCGACACGTGTCACTTCACCTGTGTGCTTAGCTGTGCCCATTGAGAACGCTGCCGCTGGTTCCTTTGTAATTGTCCTCGAGCAGTTATATTTGTGAAGGCTGTGTGTGTTTGTGTGTGTGTGTTTAGATGGAAGCTAAAGGGATCAGAAGCTGTTTGATAAGCCCTGTGTATGAGTTAATTATTGAAAAGCTGGTTGAATCCATCACAGTAACTTCCGATAACCCAGTGAAGAAGTGGAAAGCATCCTGGAGTTGTGAATTCCCCGGTGGCTTGCAGTTGCCGTGCACGGCAGCCTGCTGTTAGGATGTAAGTAATGAAGCTTTCCCCTTTAAGAAACTGGGAATGCACTTTTCATAACGGTGGTTCCAGAAGCATGTGCCCTCATCCGTGTGTTCCCTGCGGGGCTCATTCTTCACTGTTTCTCTAATCAGAGGCTGGTTTATGTCACCGAGGGGACATGGCTGGAGGCTGCCAAGAACCTCCCTCCCTTAGTTGCCCCTCTGCCTCCCAGGGGCCTTATCTTTCATTTATTTCCTCTTATTTGTTATTTCATTTATTTCCCCTTGTTTTGTTATTCTTCTTATTTTTAAATTATTAACTGGTCTGAAGGGTTTACAAAGATTAAAAAATAATGCTTCTCACCAAAAAAGTTGTGGTATTTTTCTTATCTCCTGTATTAAATCAAAACTGCTTACCCTAGCATTCCAGGTTCCCCTCTACTGCTGGCCTTTTGCGTTTCTCATTTCCTCCTGTCACCTGCGGAGCAGGATAGGATGAACCTGGACTTTGGTGTCAGGTGCAACTGACTTGGCGTCCTGACTCTGCCAACTGACTGGGTGACCCAGATAAGTTCTGTAGCCTCTCTGAGCATCAGTTTGGTCATTTGGAAAAACGGGGATGTCTTACCTACATTGCAGGGTTGTTGTGAGAATGAAATGATTTGTGGCAGACAATCTGATGCCTTGGACCATCCAGGGCAGAGTGTAGCCTGGATTTAGCAGTATTCTTCCATCATGGTGCACCTTCGCTTGTCCTTCCACTGCCTTTGAGTGTTGTGTTATATAGAAGCACAGGATTTTGGAGTGGGAGGCCGCCTTGTTAACTGCTGGCCAAACTTCGGCAGCTGAATTACCTCCTTGTAAGAAAGTTGTTCCTCTGCTAATCTAAAACTGCCTGGTTGGATAAATGTCGTGTAGTCTATCCAAAAGCAGCAGTCATCAAGGGTGGGCCCGGGAGGATGTGCCTCTATAGCGCCTGGGTGAAAGGATCCAGATGACAGTTCTCATCCTCGGAAAGTGCAGTGAGCCCCGGCATTGAAGTGGGCTGCTGGAGAGTGGGTGTGACCTGTGTTAATGGAAGGAGAGTGGGGCTGTGTTAATGGAAGGGTGATGCTACAGCTCAGTTCTCTTTGGTGCTGCTGAGGCCGTGTCTGAATCACACTGGTGCTATCCATGGAGAGTAACTGGGTGATGAGAGGGCTTGAGACCATTTGAGTCCGGCTTGAGCTGTTGAATTTTAGAGGGGGAGTGGGAGATGCAGGGCTCCAGAAGCTTGTGGTTGAAAGGGTGTTTAGATCATTAGGTCTGGTGTTTTTCAGGATGATTTTAGGTGGTGCGGTTGAATTTCAGGAGAAAAAGGATGATCTTTTGAATTTTATTTCAATCCTAAATATATCAAGGAAAAAGTGTCTGTTTCCTGCTAATTTGCCTTTAATGCCTGTCTACCATAACGTTAACATTTGTTAATCCTCCTCCTTTTTAAAAAGAGAATAGGCCTCCCAGCTTCTAGCACCCTTTGCTAGAATTCAAAGATTTGTCTTTGTAAGATTTATTTTTATAATTATGGTAAATGATGCCTCATTTATGGTAGGGCTAATAAGGTGGTGTGCAGATAGGTCAAAATCACAAAGGGGTGTTTGGGAAGCGCTGGCTTCTAGTCTGGGGCCTCTCCATCCTGGGAGGGCCTGTTCTGTTCTGAGGCAGCTCTGACTGTTAGAACATGCTTGGTAAGGAGCCCACACTGATAGGCCCGTAAGTCTCCTCACTGGCCTAGTGCCCACACTGGGGCCATCTAGGTAGGTGGGCAAGGCTCCTCCACAGGACAGCTCTTCCCAGGTTTGGGGCCAGCTGCCATATCTCCTGAGTTGTCTTTTTATTTTTATTTTATTTTATATTAATTTATTTTATTGAGGTCATAATGGTTTATAACATGGTATAATTTCAGGTATACATTATTATATATCAGTTTCTGTATAGACTGCATTGTGCTCACCACCAGTAGTCTAGTTTTTATCTGTCGCCGTGCATATGTGCCCCTTTATCCCTTTCACCCAACCCCTACCGCCTTCCCCTCTGGTAACCACTAATCTGTTCTCTTTGTCCATGTGTTTGTTTATCTTCCACATATCAGTGAAATCATACAGTGTTTGTCTTTGTCTGGCTTATTTCGCTTGACATGATACCCTCAAGGTCCGTCCATGTTGTTGCAAATGGGACGATTTTGTCTTTTTTTATGGCTGAGTAGTAGTCCATTGTATGTATATGCCATGTCTTCTTTATGCATTCATCAGTTGATGGGCACTTGAGTTGCTTCCACTTGGCTGTTGGGGTGCTTAGATCTCTTTGTATTGTTGATTTCATGTTCTTCGGATGAATACTCAGTAGTGGCATAGCTGGATCGTATGGTATTTCTATTTTTAATTTTTTGAGAAATCTCCATACTGTTTTCTATAGTGGCTGCACCAGTTTGTATTCCCACCAGCGGTGTGTGAGGGTTCCCGTTTCTCCACATCCTCTCCAACACTTATTATTTCTTATCTTGTTAATTACAGCCGTTCTCATGGGTGTGAGGGGCTATCTCATTGTAGTTTTGATTTGCATTTCCCTAATAATTAGTGATGTTGAACATCTTTTCATGTGCCTGTTGGCCATCTGTATATCTTCTTTGAAAAAAATCTGTTCATATCCTCTGCCCATTTTTTGATCAGGTTGTTTGTCTTTTTGTTGTTGAGCTGTATGAGTTCTTTATATTTTCTGGAAATGAACCGCTTGTCAGGTATATGGTTTGCACATGTTTTCTCCTGGTTAGTGGGTTATGTTTTCATTCTGTTCTTGGTTTCCTTTGCCTTGCAGAAGCCTTTCAGTCTGATGTAGTCCATTTGTTTATTTTTTCTTTTGTTTCGCTTGCCTGAGTAGCCATGGTGTTCAAAAAGATGCTGCTAAAACTGATGTCAGAGAGTGTACTGCCTATATTTTCTTGTAGGAGTTTTATGGTTTCAGGTCTTACATTTAAGTTTTTATTCCATTTTGAGTTAATTTTTGTGTGTGGTGTAAGATAATGGTCTACTTTCATTCTTTTGCATGTGGCTGTCCAGTTTTCCCAACACCATTTATTGAAGAGACTTTCCTTTCTCCATTGCATGTTCTTGGCTCCTTTGTTGAAGATTAGCTGCCCATAGATGTCTGGTTTTATTTCTGGGCTTTTAATTCTGTTCCCTTGATCTGTTTGTCTGTTTTTGTGCCAGTACCATGCTGTTTTGATTACTATAGCTTTGTAGTATATTTTGAAGTCAGGGATTGTGATGCCTTCAGCTTTGTTCTTTCTTTTTTTTGTTTTGTTTTGTGAGGAAGATCAGCCCTGAGCTAACATCCGATACCAATTCTCCTCTTTTTTTGCTGAGGAAGATTGGCCCTGAGCTAACATCCATGCCCATCCTCCTCTACTTTATATGAGATATCGCCACAGCATGGCCTGAAAAGCAGTGCATCGGTGTGTACCAGGGATCCGAACCTGCGAACCCCAGGCTGCCGAAGCAGAGTGTGCACACTTAACTGCTTTCGCCACTGGGCCGGCCCCCAGCTTTGTTCTTTTTTCTCAGGATTGCTTTGGCTATTTGGGGTCTTTTGTTATTCCATATAAATTTTAGTATTCTTTGTTCTATTTCTGTGAAGAATGTCATTGGGATTCTGATTGGGATTCTGTAGGTTGCTTTCTGTAATATGGCCGTTTTAACTGTGTTTATTCTTCCAATCCATGAGCATGGAATATCTTTCCTTTTCTTTATGTCTTCTTCAATTTCTTTCAATAATGTCTTATAGTTTTCAGTGTATAGGTCTTTCACCTCCTTGGTTAAGTTTATTCCTAGATATTTTATTCTTTTTGTTCTGATTGTAAATGGGATTGTATTCTTGAGTTCTCTTTCTGCTAATTTGTTATTAGGGTTTAGAGATGAATCTGATTTTTGTCAGTTGATTTTGTACCCTGCAACTTTGCTGTAGTTGTTGATTATTTCTAATAGTTTTCTGGTGAATTCTTTAGGGTTTTCTGTATATAGAATCATGTCATCCGCAAACAGTGAAAGTTTCACTTTTTCCTTTCCAATTTGGATTCCTTTTATTTATTTTTCTTGCCTAACTGCTCTGGCCAAAACCTCCAGTACTATGTTGAATAGGAGTGGTGAGAGTGGGCACCCTTGTCTTGTTCCTTTTCATGTGGATGGCTTTTAGTTTTTCACTGTTAAGTATGATGTTGGCTGTGGGTTTGTTGTATATGGCCTTTATTATATTGAGGTACTTTCCTTCTGTAACCATTTTATTGAGAGTTTTTATCATAAATGGGTGTTGGATCTTGTCAAATGCTTCTTTGCAGCTACTGAGATAATCATGTGGTTTTTATTCCTCATTTTGTTAATGTGGTGTATCACATTGATTGATTTGTGGATGTTGAACCATCCCTGCGTCTGTGGTATAAGTCCCACTTGATCATGGTGTATGATACTTTTAATGTACTGCTGTATTCAGTTTGCCAGTATTTTGTTGAGTATTTTTGCATCTATGTTCATCAGTGATATTGGCCTATAATTTTCCTTCCTTGTGTTGTTCTTGTCTGGTTTTCGTATTAGGGTGATGTTGGCCTCATAGAATGAGTTAGGAAGCATCCTGTCTTCTTCAATTTTTTGGAATAGCTTGAGAAGGATAGGTATTAAATCTTCTTTGAATGTTTGGTAGAATTCTCCAGAGAAGCCATCTGGTCCTGGACTTTTGTTTTTTGGGATGTTTTTGATGACTGTTTCAATCTCTTGTGATCGGTCTATTCAGATTCTCTATTTCTTCTCGATTCAGTTTTGGGAGGTTGTATGAGTCTAAGAATTTATCCATTTCTCCTAGATTGTCCAATTTGTTGCCATATAGTTTTTCTTAGTATTCTCTTATAATCCTTTATATTTCTGTGGTGTCTGCTGTGATTTCTCCTCTTTCATTTCTAATTTTATTTATTTGAGTCTTCTCTCATTTTTCCTTCGTGAGTCTGGCTAAGGGTTTGTCAATTTTGTTTATCTTGTCAAAGAACCAGCTGTTAGTTTCATTGATATTGTCTATTGTTTTTTTAGTCTCTATTTCATTTATTTCTGCTCTAATTTTTATTCTTTCCCTCTTTCTGCTGATTTTGGGCTTTGTTCTTCTTTTTGTAGTTCTGTTAGGTGTAGTTTAGGATTACTTATTTGAGATTTTTCTTCTTTGTTGATGTGGGCCTGTATTGCTATAAATTTCCCTCTTAGCACTGCTTTGCTGCATCCCATAAGAGTTGGTATGTTGTGTTTTCATTTTCATTTGTCTCCAGGTATTTTTTGATTTCTCCTTTGATGTCTTCATTGATCCAGTGATTGTTCGGTAGCATGTCGTTTAGTCTCTGTGTGTTTGTCAGTTTCCCAGTCTTTTTCTTTTTTTTTTTTGAGGAAGATTGGCATTGAGCTTACATCTGTTGCCAGTCTTCCTCCTTTTTTCCTTTTTTTTTCTCCCCAGAGCCCCAGTAGATAGTTGTATGTCATAGTTGTACATCCTTCCAGTTGCTCTATGTGGGATGCCACCTCAGCATGGCTTGATGAATGTAGGTCCGCACCCAGGATCCAAACTGGTGACCCCTGGGCCACCGAAACAGAGCACGTAAACTTAACTGCTATGCCACCGGGCTGGCCCCCCAGCCTTTTTCTTTCTTTTTTTTTTTGGTGAGGAAGATTAGCCCTGAGCTAACATCTGTTTCCAGTCCTCATCTTTTTGCTGAGGAAGATTGGCCCTGGGCTAACATCTGTGCCCATCATTCCTCCATTTTATATGTGGGATGTCTGCCACAGCATGGCTTGATAAGCAGTGCATAGGTCTGGGCCTGGGATCCGAACCTGCGAACCCCAGGCCACTGAAGTGGAGCGTGCAAACTTAAGCACTATGCCACCGGGCCAGCCCCCCAGCCTTTTTCTTGTAGTTGGTTTCTAGTTTCATAGCATTGTGGTCAGAAAAGATGCTTGATATGATTTTAATCTTAAATTTGTTGAAGCTTGTTTCCCAACATATGGTCTATCTTTGAGAATGTTCCATGTGCACTTGAGAAGAATGTGTATTCTGCTGTTTTGGAATGGACTGTTCTCTATATATCTGTTAGTCAATCGGGTCTACTATTTCATTCAGTCCATCAGGTCTACTATTTCATTTAAAGCCACTGTTTCCTTGTTGACTTTCTGTCTGGATGATCTGTCCATTGATGTAAGTGGGGTATTGAGGTCGCCTACCATTATTGTGTTGCTGTCAGTTTCTCACTTTAGGTCTGTTAGTAGTTGCTTTATATACTTTGGTGCTCCTGTGTTAGGAGCATGTATATTCATAAGCGTTATATTCTCTTAGTGGAATGTCCCTTTTATCATTATACACTGCCCCTCTTTGTCTCTCATTGTCTTTTTTATCTTGAAGTGTGCTTTGTCTGATACAAGTATGGCTAAACCGGCTTTCTTTTGCTTGCTATTTTCTTGGAGTATCATCTTCCATCTCTTCACACTGACCCTGTGTTTGTCTTCAGAGCTGAGATGTGTTTCATGGAGACAGCATACTGTTGGGTCTTGTTTTTTTAATCCATCCAGCCCCTCTGTGTCTTTTGATTGGAGAATTCAATCCATTTACATTTAGAGTGATTATTGATATATGAGGGCTTAATACTGCCATTTTATCTCTTGTTTTCCAGTTGTTCTATATTTCCATTGTTTCTCTTCCCTTATATTTCTGACTACCATTTCAGTTTCGTGGTTTTATGTGATGATTTTCTGGTTATTTATGATTTGTGTTTCTGTTCTGATTTTTTGTCTAGTGGTTACCATGAGGTTTGTATAAAAGATCTCATAGAGGAGATAGTCCATTTTCTGATAGCCTTTTATCTCCATTAGCCCAAGCAGGTCCTATCCCTTTCCTCTTCCCCTTCTGAGTTATTGTTGTCACAAATTGATCTTTTTTTATTGTGAGTTTGTAACTAAATTGAAGTGTTTATAGTTATTTTTGATGTTTTCCTTCCCTTTGTCTTTTATGTTATAATTAAACGTTTACTAAGCTATTCTGTTATAAAGCTGCCATTTTCTGATTCTGTCTGTCTATTTATCTCCTTGCTCAAGGTTTTGTAAGCGTTTGCTTTTTGGTTTCAGATGGGGGGGCTCCTTTCAACGTTTCTTGTAAGGCAGACCTAGTGGCAATGGAACTCCCTCAGCTTTTATTTATCTGGGAAAGCTTTTATTTCTCCATCATATCTGAAGGATAGTTTCGCTGGATAGAGTATTCTTGCCTTTCAGTTTTTGTCTTTCAGTATTTTGAATATATCATTCCATGCTTTCCTAGCCTGTAAGGTTTCTGCTGAGAAATTGACTGAAAGCCTCGTAGGGGTTCCTTGTTGGTTATTTTCTTCTGCCTTGCTGCCCTTAGTATTTTTTCTTTGTCATTGACTTTTGCCAGTTTTAATAGTATATGCCTTGGAGAAGGTCTTTTTGCATTGATGTAATTAGGAGTTCTATTGGCTTCATGTACTTGTAAGTCCAGTTCCTTTCCCAAGTTTGGGAAGTTCTCAACTATTATTTCTGTGAATAAGCTCTCTGCTCCTTTCTCCCTTTTTCCCCCCTCTGGAATACCTATAATCCTTATGGGTTTCTTTTCCTAATTGAGTCGGATATTTCTCAAAGCATTTCTTCATTTTTTAAGAATCTTAGTTCTGTCTCTTCCGTCACCTGAAGCATTTCTGTATTTCTATTCTCTGAATCACTAATTCTGTCCTCAATAATGTTAGCTCTATTTTTTATGGATTCTAGATTATTTTTTATCTCATTAATTGTTTTCTTCCTATTCAGAATTTGTTTGTTTGTTTGTTTTGTGAGAAAGATTAGCCCTGAGCTAACATCTTTTTGCCAATCCTCCTCTTTTTGCTGAGGAAGATTGGCTGTGAACTAACATCTGTGCCCATCTTCCTGCATTTTATATGTGGGACGCCTGCCACAGAATGACTTGATAAGTGGTGTGTACGTCCATGCCCAGGATCTGAATCCACAAACCCCAGGCCGCTGAAGTGGAGTGTGCAAACCTAATCACTACACCACCAGGCTGGCCCCCATTTGGTTTTTGTTTTAGAGCTTCAATCTCTTTGGTGAAGTATTCCTTCTACTCACTAATTTTATTCCTGAGCTCATTGAACTGTCTTTCTGAGTTTTCTTGTAACTTGTTGAGTTTCTTTATGATAACTATTTTTTCTTTTTTATTTTGTGGAAGATCAGCCCTGAGCTAACATCCGATGCCAATCCTTCACTTTCTTTTTTTCTTTTTTGCTGAGGAAGATTAGCCCTGAGCTGACATCTGTGCCGATCTTGCTCTGCTTTATACGGGACTCCACCACAGCATGGCTTGACAAGTGGTGCGTCGGTGCGTGCCTGGGATCCAAACCCATGAACCCCAGGCTGCCATAGTGGAGCGCACACACTTAACTGCTTGCACCACTGGGCTGTCCCCTATGATAACTATTTTGAATTCTCTGTAATTTAGATTGTAAATTTCTGTGAGTTCAGGATTCGTTTCTGGAGACTTGTCATTTTCCTTCTTCTCTGAAGTGTTAATGTAGTTCTTTATGGTGTTTGATGAGGTGATCTTTTGCTGGCGCATTTGTGGTAGTGTCACCTCACAGATTCCACCTACCACCACTGGGGGGTGGCAGGAGCTGTGTTTTCTGATTCTGCCCCATCTGCTGGAAGTTGTGCCAATAGGGCTTCTCTGTGTTTGTGCGCAGCTGCTTGGCAGGTCACGCACACCTGCGCAGGCTGGCCTTCTCTGCTCTGCTGGTGGGTTGCTCTGGTGGAAGATCGCTGTGCTTGGTACGGGACCTGCTGGGCTGGGAGGGGAGGGGCACTTTCTTTTGCTTTTGGGCTGGATTTGTGCTTGTCGACTGCTCGGCTGAGCTGCTGCACTTGGTGGGGGCTCCTTCGTGGGGGCTGAACTGCACCACTCAGTGGGGAGTTTTCCCATGAGTGGAGCCTCTGTGGTATGGTGGGCGCTCCTGCAGGCTGGGCTACAACTCCGAAAGCATTCACGCAGGCTGGGCTGCCCCCACCTCCTTTTACAGTCATGCTGGTTACTGTGTGAGGACCTGCAGCCTAGTTTGCTGCCGCTGGGGAGGGGGAGAGGAGAGGGGAGGAGTGCACTCACTCAGTTCCACTGCTTCCCTGGGATCCAGTGCCTGGGATCCAGTCCCTTCAGAAGCATGGCTGCGTGGATCTCTCAGATGTCCTGTTGTGCTGGTCAGGGAATCCTCTGCTGGTTAGTGAATGTCCATTTAGTTGTAACTTAGAGGGGAGAGACAAAGGGAACAGCTGGCTCTGCCATGATTCTGATGTCACTCTTCCTGAGTCTTGTTTTTAGATCACACATCTCTCATTCTCCAACTGTTCCTCCTGTGACATGGGCTCCAGAGCTCATCACATCCTGGATCCTTCTTCAGACCTGGGCTTCTTTTGGAATATGGTGCTTAGAACCCATGTCACGGGTGTTGTGGTGGAAACAACCTGGGTTTTGGAGTCAGTGAGACCTGAGTTCAAATCCTCTGCCCCTTATGAGTGGGTAGCCCAAGTTAAGTTATTTAGCATCTCTGAGCTTCTGTTTCCCGCCTTCCTACTCAGCTGTATTCTGTGGCCCAGCAGCAAGGCATCACCAGGGAACTTGTTAGAAATGCAGGAGCTTGGGCCCCACCCAGACCTGCTGAATCAGAATCTGCACTTTAACAAGATCCCCTGGTAATTGTGGGCACATTGCCATCTGAGAAGTGCTTGTCTAGAGAACTGTGAGAAGAGAATGGTGGATGGTGAGAGCATTCCTCACTGTTCCTGGACATTCTGCTTCTTCAAAGTTAGCCTCAGTTTACCTTAACATTTCAGTAGAAGCAACCCAAGGTTGACTCACCTCCAGCTGACAGCTCATTACTTGCATGCCTGGCCCCTGGGCTTTTCACATAAACTTGTTATTACGACATGGTACTGTCTTCCAAAATTCGTGTAGTTGATATTTTGAACCTACAGAAAGGACTTAACTTTTATTCCCATTTTAAACAGCTTTATTGAGGTGTAATTCACATATACGTTTTACCCATTTAAAGTATACAATTCATTCGTTTTTAGTATATTTACAGAGTTGCACATCCATTACCACACTTAATTTTAGACCATTTCATTACCCCTAAAAGAAACCCGTCTCCCCTTATCTATCACTTCTATCTACCTCCCTTTTCCTCCCCAGCTTTAGGCAATCCATTCTATTTCTATGGATTTGCCTGTTCTGGACATTTCATGTGAATAGAATCATGCAGTATGTGGCCTTTTGTGTCTGACTTGCTTAGCATGAAGGGTCATTCATAGTATGTTTCTGTACTTTATTTATTTTTATGGCTGAATAATATTCCTTTGGATGGATGTACAACATTTTGTTTATCCATTTTTCAGTTGATGGACTTTTGGGTTGCTTCCACCTTTTGGCTGTTATGAATAATGCTGCTGTGAAAATTCGTATACAGGTTTTTTTGTTTTCATTTCTTATGTTTTCATTTCTCTTGGGAGCCCAAAAGTTGAATTGCTGGTATGAATTTAGCATGGTAACTATGTTTAAACTTTTGAGGAACTGCCAGATTGTTTTCCAGAATGACTACACCATTATATTCCTACCAACAATGTATAAGGGTTCCAATTTCTCTACATCCTGGTCGATACTTGTTATTGTCTGTTTTTGATTATAGCCATTCTAGTGGGTGTGAAGTGGTATCTCATTGTGGTTTTGAGTTGCATTTCCCTGGTGACTGATGATGTTGAGCATCTTTTCAAGTGTTTATTGGTTACTTGTATATCTTCTTTGGAGAACGATCTACTCAGATCTTTTGCCCATTTTTACCTTGGGTTATTTGACTTGAGTTGTAGGGGTTATTTATGTATTCTGGATACAAGTCCCTTATCAGATATATGGTTTTCAAAATTCTTTGTTCCTATTCTGTGGGTTGTCTTTTCACTTTCTCGATGGTGTCATTAGAAGCACGAAACTTTTTAATTTTTTATGATATCTGGTTTATCTGTCTTTCCTTTTGTCGCTTGTGCTTTTGGTGTCATATCTAAGAAAACTTTTCTTGTTTTAGTAGTAGGTCCTTCCATCCAGTTATATTAACTCTTCCTTCTGGCTGTATAGTTAATGTCATTTGAAGTTCTGAAGGTGTGCGTTCTTCATTTTTAATCCAAGTAATTTTTTAAAATGCTGATTTTTATTCATGCAATTATTATACCATTAAGCACACACCCAACCCATTGTTTAGCAAACATTTCCGGTTCGTCCACAAGGAGATTTCAAGAGACTTTATGAAGTGCTTGCCTGAAATTAAGAATGGAGAGAAATCTGGCTGCCAAAATTAAGATAACTTTTCTCCTAACACCAGCCTGGAAGACTGTCAGAAAAGGCAGTGAGGCCAGTTTGCCTTCTCAGGTCTTGGTGAATTCATAGTTTACTCTAGACCTTCCTTAGGAGGGGATTTCAGGGAACCAGGCGTTAGTTCCAACATCTACATCTTCCCCTCACGAACTAGGAAAGCATCAGTTCATATTTGGTCTTTTTGGTCACTCCTAGTCACAGGCTGTCAGAGATTAAGGGTTACAACTTCAGGATCATAGTCGCAGGACTTTCTGGCCTCTGGGATGTAAATTCACTGGGTGTCGAGATTTGAGCTTCTCTAGAAGTAGCGAATGCACGCCTATTGCTTTTCCAGTTTCCAGCTACCAGCCTTGCTCCTCATTTAGAGACCCTTTGCCTTCCCAGTGAAGATGGTCCTCTGTGACCATTAGAGTATCTGGCTAAGGTGTGTTTCTTAATAGGGGTTCTCCCCTCTGAATCTAGCCAGCCTGTCTAGTCTAGCTTGTTTTCTTGAACATTTTCCCAGCCTGCTTGAATGTACTCACTGCTCTGGCCTTTCCCACTTAGTTCTTAGAGGATTGTGCCCGGCCCAGGGACTTGTGTTTTTTTTTTAAAGATTTTATTTATTTATTTTTTCCCCCCAAAGCCCCAGTAGATAGTTGTGTGTCATAGCTGCACATCCTTCTAGTTGCTGTATGTGGGATGCGGCCTCAGCATGGCCAGAGAAGCAGCGCGTCGGTGCGAGCCCGGGATCCAAACCCGGGTCACCAGCAGTGGAGCGCACTCACTTAACCACTAAGCCACGGGGCCGGCCCGGGACTTGTGTTTTTTATGACACCTCGTCCGTCCTTTACACTTGTTCTTTTAACATCTGACCCTTTCTTATGGAACCCCTCTCTGCAAGCTCCTGGGCCTCATGTAGAGTTTTCCTAGATGATGTCTTCCTGTTTTTCTTGTCAGAAAACTTGTTAGATTTTTCTTTTTTTCAGCTTTCTTTCTGACAGTATCTGTTTGATATTTTTTTCATATAAAACCTAGTGGTCAGATGATCAGAGAGGAGGGCAAAGAATGTCCCATAGCTGATGAAAAATGGCAAACTGTAATTGAGTCTAATGAAGGAGATCTAATCCCACAGTGCTACGGAAGTTTCCAGAATAAGGGAACTCTTGGATATTGCGGGGCATAGTGGGGAGCCGTCCCTGGTTTTTGGCAGGGAATTGGCAGTATGGTCAAAATAGGGGGTGGGAGGCCTGAGAAGTTCTCCACTGCCCCCTTACTGGGGCCTCTGGTCTTCTCTCTTGGTGTCCAGGCTCTCTGGTGTCACACAGCGGTCACTGAGGCCGCTCCTCTGCCCTGCAGGGCTGGCAGCTCTGGACCTGAAGCAGCACCTGTGGAGGCACAGGGCCCTCAGAAAGCAGGCCCTCCACTCACTCCCAGGCAACCGCCTACCTTTCAAAGTGTGGCTGTGAGGCACATCAGTCTCTTCTCTGAGTCTTTTGAAGTTTCCTTTTACAGAGTCTTCTCTTTATGCTCTCCGCCCTCAGCTGCAGGGGAGGCCATGCTGAGGGGAGTTAGAAAGATGCCTAGTGATGTTATGGGGATGGGTGGGGACTGGGGCTGGAGGCAGCGGTCCTGTCTTTGGATCTTCAGCCCTTCACAGAACGCCCTACTCATGATCAGATGGGATGATGGATAGAAGGAAGGACAAGCCAAGAAATCCCAGGAGGGAGGCTGTTAGTGCCCCGGGGAGAGATGCTGAGGGCTTGCCTGGTGGGGAGGACGTGGGTTGAAAAAATAGGGGAAATGACAGGACTTGGGGTGGATTGAAGGTGGAGGGGAGGAGGGCTGGAAATGAGTTGGGTTTTGACTGGGCTTGGTGGTGGTGGTAAGAGTGCTGGGTAATTTGGAAGAAAAAACTTGGGGTGAGGACAGCCTGAGCTTGTGACTGAGGGGTCTGTGGGACGTCAAAGTGGAGGAGGGGTCTGGGTGGGGACCTAGACTCCAGGTGTGCCTTCAGTGTGGAACATCACTTGGAAGTTGTCCACCAGTAGCAGTTCATCTCTCAGGTTGTTTCCTGTGGCTGATCTTCTGAGGTAGATTGTGAGCTCTTTGAGGGGAGGGATCATGTCACTTAGATCTTCTGGGCTCTTCCTGGACAATGTTGAGTAAATCCTCATCAGCTCACTGCACAGAGGCGACAGACGTGGGCAAGAGAGGCGGTGAGGCTGAGCAGCAGAAAGCAGGATACTCCCGGAGAGTGAAGACTGAGGAGAGTTGTTTGTCATTGTTACCACGTGTTGACTTCCCTGATTAGAACATCTATCCCCCCAGCCCGCTTCCAGGACATTTTGTGACCAAGCATAACACTCATCTTTCAAATTGCTGCTAATTTATTTACAGTTTTTGGTGATTGCATGTCATGTGCACCCTGAGAAAAACAAGCAGGGAATCGAAAAATGATGATTTTTTCCTGGAAGCGCGTGCCCATTCTAGGCCTGCAATGACAGCGAGAGCCAAGGCAAACATTCAGATGAAACCGGAGCCGCTGTGGAGCCTGCCTTTCCAGTGGCTGTCCTGGGCTGAGCTGGATTGCGACATGGCGGGCCTGGGGCCAGGCCTTCTCTGGGCTGTGTTTGGGGCAGGTGGGTGGTGGGTCGGGTGGGTGGGATGGAGAGTGAGGTGTGACCCTGAGGTGTCCAGAGAACTTCAGAACTGGGAGACCCTTCCTGGGACACTCCTCACCCCTGAGCAGGCTGCGCAGACTTTGGGGAGGAGTCAGGGATGGAAGGCTAGAATGGAGGGTGTGCTGGGGTGCTGTGAATTTCTGGCCCCTAGCTAGAGCAACTCCTGGTCCTGCGTGTGTCTTGAAGGGAGAGGCCTGGCCCCCTCATGGGCTGGACAGATGGGGCTCAGCCCGGCTCTGTTTGGCCAGACGAGCATGTCACCCTGACTCAATGCAACAGTGGTTTGTATATTTCCAGTAAAAAACAAGCTAATACGGTGGGAGTCGAGGAGAGGCTTGCTGACCCGGTGAAGTCTGAGCTTTGGCACATGGAGAAATAATTGCGATTTTTCTGCCTTTGAAGTGTGGTGACCCAGCAGTCTCATGAACAGAAAGGGTCCAGGGCCCACCTGGTGAGCAGGCACCCCGTTGGCACACAGCAGCCCGCCATGATCCTGTGGACGTTGAATCTTTATGTCTGTGCTTGCTCTCTGGATAATGCAAAGTAAATGTCAGCCTGAGACAGGGCCTGTCCTCCCACCTTCCACATTGGTGGAGTCCCACTTAAGTGGCTTTGACAGTTTGGGGTGAAAGAGTTCTGGCCAGCAAGTTAGGCTTGGTTTAAGTACCTGCTCCTGCTGGCAGCTAAGGTGGCTGTGTGTCTGATGCTCGGCCAGCGTCAGGCAGCCCCCAGGTTGAGTAGGACCCGAGTTCACCTCAGCTAAAGGAGCTCTATCATAGAACCAGAGAGAGCTCTGTTTTTCTTGGGCTGTGTTGGATGCAGATCGAAGAGCTATTCGCAGTGACAGCACTGTGTTTTGGGAACACACATGGGCTATTGTTTGGGATTTCCATCTTGATTCCCTGTTAATTTATGGCACTTACTGTGAGCTGGATTCAAACATAGGGGAAAACAGCATCCCACAAACAAAGACATGTCATTCTCACCAAGGGATTGATGGTATTTGGAAAACAGGGACGCTCCAAGGAAAATATTCCGAGCGTCAAGGATGGAGCCATTGTTGGGGGTGGGAGTGCTTCTTTGAGGCATCTGAGGGTTTTCCCGCTGTAGCGTGGGCTGCCCGCACCTCTCTCTGCTCCCCCAGTCCTAAGAAATGTGCTGCACTTGCTTCTATCCAGCTCAGTGATCGTAAGATTCCATCCCCAGATAGACCAGCTTTGGTGTGGATTTCTTTTTGCCCCCAACACCCTGCAGTCCAGCTGTACCTCAGAATCCAGGCACTCCGTCTCGCCCCATCTTCCTTGAGTTAAAACCTAGACTCATGAAAACAAAATTGCTTAAGGCAAGAAAAGCCTGAGAACCACAAGGAGGCTGATGCAAATATACTGCAAACCAGATGTTTCCTTCTCTATGGCAAAGAGGCGCCCAAGTTCATGGGGCATCTGGGGAAGTGTTTTCCTTTAAGGAAGACATCTGTATGGAAATGGTAGCCCGAGTAATGCGATGTGACAGTTGCTATGTCAACTCATGTATTTTCCCCTCCCCTTAAATTATTGACCGGCTCAGGCAATGTTGCATAAAAGTCATGCAATGCCTTGGAATGTGTTTATGTGCTGTCCTCTGCCAGAACTTTTCAGCATTTTTTTCCTACATGTATTTTGCTTTTGGGAAGATGGCCTGTCACTTTGGTTTAACTGTGCTCTTTTTTTTTTGGTGGAACTACATATTTCTTAGATTCGTAACGGGGCAGTGGAGGCATAGGCTCCAGGAGAGCAGTTGAGGGGGGAGCAGGGGGATACAGCAAGGGGACTTGAAGCCACCTCAGTTGTGATGGAAGAAGTATAAACCATAGTGCAGTACATGGACAGCTTGTAGTTAGTGTGTGGGTGGGGGTGTGGGTGTGGGTGTGTGCGTGACTCCTCCCTCCTTGGTTCCTGTGATGGTATGGGGCGTGGACCCTCTCTGTCTCTCTGCTCAGCTCCGGGCTATGTATCCAGCTGCCTGCTGCCCCCCTTGACAGTTGCTTCAAAACTGAAACCCTCACGCCTCTTCCTCATCCTCACTTCCTCCTGGTTAAGGCACCTGCGTCCTTCCGCTCAAGCTTGATAGCTGGCTGTGCCCCTGCCTCCCCTCTCTCTTCTGCCTTAGGACCAGTCCAATTCCCAGGTGGTCTTTTCTGTCCCCTGAGCTTCTCCCTCCCCGCCAGCGAGATTGCTGCAGTCAGCCCTCCCTCACTTCTTGGCTGGATCACCACAGCCTCCCACTGTCCTCCTTGCCTCTGGCCTCATCCCCCCACCCAAATCTGTTCTCCACACTCAGTCAGTGTGATTCTTCTTCTCAAATAATTTTTATTTTATTTTATTTATTTTTTTGGTGAGGAGAACTAGCCCTGAGTTAACGTCTGTTGCCAGTCTTTCTCTCTTTGCTGAGGAAGAGTGGCCGTGGGCTAACATCCATGCCCATCTTCCTCTACTTTGTTTTTTTATATGTGGGATGCCTGTCACAGCATGACTTGATAAGTGGTGTGTAGGTCAGTGCCTGGGATCCGAACCAGTGAACCCCAGGCCACCGAAGCGGAGCACGCGAACTTAACCACTACACCACTGGGCTAGCCCTCAAATAATTTTTTTTTTAATTTCAAAAGGACTGATTCCTCCACCTGGGCATAACCCAACTGTTCTCTTTCTAAAACACCACTCTGACCATGTCTCTCTTTGATTGGACTCTTCCAGAGACTTACTACGAAGCCGATACCTCAGCCTGGTCGCTGGTGCCTCCAGTACTGAAGCCCAGTGTGGGCCAGGCCTATTCTTGGAACTCTGCCCCAGCCCGCCCAGGCAGCATGTATGGTCTGAACGTTTGTGTCCCCCCAAAATTCATATGTTGAAATCCTAATCCCCAGTGTGGTGGTATTAGGAGGTGGGGCCTTAGGGAGGTGCTTAGGTCATGAAGGTGGAGCCCTCAGGAATGGGATTAGTGCCCTTATAAAAGAGACCGCAGAGGGTTCCCCTGCCCCTTCCACCATGTGAGGACACAGTGAGAAACTGGCAGTCTGCGGCCTGGAAGAGGGCTCCACCAGAACTCAACCATGCTGGCACCCTGATCTTGGATTTCCAGCCTCCAAAACTGAGAAATAAATTTCTGTTTTTTATAAGCCACCTAGTCTGTGGTATTTTGTCATAGCAGCTTGCATAAATGAAGTCACAGCCCCTGACCACTGCTCACATCTTGGAGCTCTGGTCATGCTGTGTGTGGTCATGGCCTAGTGGCCTGTCTTGCCCCTGCTGGACAGTGTCTTCTTTCCTGGATCCCTGGTGACAGTGCCTGGCACTTGTCAATGTTTGAATAAATGGCAGCCCTCTTTCCCCCATTCCACAGTGCAGTACGCGGTCCTAAGGTGTCTACTCTGTTAAGGTCTTTCCGTGCTGGCCTCTCCTTTCTCGTCATAGTGTCTTCGCTTGTCCCCTCCTCATCTCTCGTCTCATCTCTCTCTTTCCTACCCTGCTGGCCTTTGTGGGGGCCTGGCCTTGTCTCTGCCCTCTGTCTGTTCTTCACCTGGAATGGTGGTTAGAGCAGGGGCTCTGGAACCAATGGGACCTGGTTCACATCCAGTCCCAATGCTGCCGATTGTAGGCACACGACCTTGAGCAGGTTCCTCTGACAACCAGAATCAGCTGTGGCCAGCATTGCTGAGATACTGCCCTTGGCATTGTGCCAGATGTTTGGCAAGTGCTTGGATATGTGGTTGTGGTGAATATTATTTTAAAACAGCGGTTGGGTCGTTTCCCTCTCCTCCTCTGAAGCGTGGTGGCCGCAGTTGTCTCCAGGGTGTGGTCCTGGAGGCCGTCCTGTGCGGCCCCCTCCCTCCTGCCTGCACCTTCAGCTCTGGCATGCTGCGGTTCCTGTCCTTGCCTGGCATGCTGTGTGTGCTTTCATGTCTCTGAGGCTCTGTCACCTCCCTGACCTGGAGTCCCCTTCTCCCGTAACTGGGCCTCACTCGTTCTTCAGGTCCCATTTAGGGCACCTTCCGTTGGAGACTCTCCCGCCTCCTCAGCAGGAATGACCTGCTGCTTCTCTCCTCTCCCGCAGCACAGGGCCTGGCTCTGATTTCACTTTATTTTGCTTCATGTCCCAGACACTCTCTCCCCGCTAGGTTGTAAGTGTCTTAAGCCAGATTCTAAATTTAATTCCTGGAGTGGATTTATGATGTGCTTTGCACATAAGAGCTACTCAACCTGTGGGTTGAATGAGCAACGTGTGCTTCAGAATTGTGACCTCTGGAGGGCCATATGCCACTTTGGTGCCTCCTGCTGTCCTCTGTGCTGAGGCAGGCGAGGAGGGACGGCAAGCCAGCTACAAGTGCTACTGCCCTCCACCTGGACGATGCTAATCCATCACAGTGCTGCTCCTTGCTGAGTTGGGCTGTGCCCTCAAAATCCTTCTCAGGGCACGTCTCTGCTGTCACAGCCCATCCATCTGAGGTGACAGGTGACAACCAGCTCTCTCTGACCCATACTGTGGAAAAATCACACTAAATCATTTTTAAAAATGATTGCTTTATGTATTGATTGATTTAAAAATGGTTAAATAAAAAAGCATTTATCTCCTTTAAGAAATCTTAGGCAAGATAAAAGGTTAAAAAATCTTGTTGGAAGGTCCTGAGTGGGTTAAAATGTGTGCATGGTGTGTGCCACAGCCTTGGGAGGAGAAAGTGAGGAATGCAATGGTCAGCTTAATGTTCCCTGATAGAAAAAGGAACGGTCATGAGAAAGTGTGGTGGGAAGAAATGTATCCACTTATGGGAGCAGACAGGATGGGAATGATCAGGCTGTGAAAGAGAGACATTTCCATGCAAACCAGAGTAGAAAGTTTGGAGAGGGAGCTCCCAGGAAGAAACGAGTGTGTCATGAAGCACTTTGTATTGTTTCACTGACAAAAACCAACAAATAACAAAGGGCTGTGTTTGTATTTCATACTTCTTTGAAATCCCAGAATAATGCTTGAAGCAGGTGAAGGCAGTTTCTAGAAACCACTGAAAACCTTCAAACACCTAGGAAAAGCAGTTTGGCGAGGTGAACGCTTTCAAGAAACCTGTGTAATGACCAGGTGAGAGGATATTGTGGTCTCCATTTGACAGATGGGGAGTCAAAGCTATGGGGTGGGGGTTAGGTCACGCAACTAGTAATTGGAGAAGCCAGAATTTGAACCCTGTCTGGCTCTGGAGTTCATATTATTTTTTCTACACCAGGTACGTAAGGCAGTATCTAAAATGCTTTCTGTCATCTTGCTCTTGGTTGGCACTGAAGTCCATTGGAGACTGGTGAATGAATGAAGCCAGTGTTTTGTTGAGATGGTGTTTGTGAAGGGTGAAAGGTCTGTGTCTAGATTCATTTTTATGTGTGTGGGTGTCCCTTTGTTCCAGCACCATTTGTTGAAGAGGCTATCTTTGTTCCTTTGTGTGGCCTTTGCTCTTTTGTCAAAAGTAAGTTGACTATTTTTATGTGTTTCTATTTCAGGGCACTCTATTCTGTTCCGTTGATCTGTTTGTTTATTTTTTCATTAATACAGTAACCCACTGTCTTGATTGCTGTAGCTTTATAGTAAGTCTTGAAGTTGAGTAGGGTCAGTCCTCCAAATTTGTTCTTCTCCTTCAATATTGTGTTGGCTATTCTGGGTCTTTTGCTTTTCCATATAAACTTTGGAATCAGTTTGTTGATATCCCCAAAATAAATTGCTGGGATTTTGATTGGGATTGCATTGAATCTGTAGATTAAGTTGGGAAGAACTGACATCTTGACGATATTGAGTCTTTCTATCTATGAACACAGAATATCTCTTTTTTTAATTTAATTCTTTGATTTTGCTCATCAGAGTTTTGTAGTTTTCCTCATAGATCATGTGCATATTTTATTAAATTTATACCTATGTATTTCATTTTTTTGGGATGCAAATGTAAATGGTATTGTGTTTTTTTGTGTGTGTGTGTAAGGAAACTTGGCCATGAGCTAATATCCGTTGCCAGTCTTCCTCTTTTTGCTGAGAAAGATTGGCCCTGAGCTAACATCCGTGCCCATCTTCCTTTATTTTGTATATGGGACGCCTACACAGCGTGGCTTGATGAGTGGTGTGTAGGTCTGTGCCCAGGATCTGAACCTGCGAACCCCGGGCCGCTGAAGCGGAGCACTTGAACTTAACCGCTACGCCACCAGGCTGGCTCCAATGGTATTGTGTTTTTAATTTTAAATTCCACTTGTTCATTGCTGGTGTATAGGAAAGCTGTTGGCTTTTGTATATTAACTTTGTATCCTGCAACCTTGCCATAATCAATGTTTACAGCCCTGTCTCTCCCTTGTCTAGGTCTCGCCCAGCTACCCCTGCTGCTTGGGATGCCCTGGGTGTGGCTTTGGACTTGTAGGGCTTTGTGCCTCTGCTCATGGGTTACACTGCCTGCAGGGTCCTCATGCGTCCTCTCTGCCTGTTGAAACCTTCCCCACTGATCCAGAGCCTGAGCTGGAGGAGCTCTCCAGGATCACTTTCCCAATACCCCTCAGCAGAGTGGATTCCCTCCTCTGGGTCCTTGTGACACTGTGGCTCCCAGCTTGATTCCAGCACCTTTCATGTGCTGTCCTGAATTAGAGCAGCTCTCTCTTCCCCTGCAGGCTGCCTACTCCCGGGGGCAAGAGTGGAGTCTTACTCATCAGCCTCTGGGGGCCTAGGACAGCGCTGTTCGTGCATTCGGGAACTCAGCCAAGGGTGGCTGAATTCAGTTGATGATGCTGAGCCTTGATGAAGCCAGGCCGCTGGGAGTTAGCCTCAGGGACCTCACTGTCTTAACTTGTTTGGGAAACCTTGGAGTGTCGTAGAATAAAATCCATTACTGACATCTTTCTTGTGGTGCACATCACCTGTCATTCAGGGGGAAAGGGAAATTAAATTGGTGCAATGAGGCTGGCCCTTAACAATGCCCATTGATTGCTGTCACCACTGCACAGCCTTCTGCAGGTGTCCAGTCTCTGCTTAGACCCTCAATGGTGGAGAGCTAGAAGATACTGATCAGAATCATTATTTTTTTCTTTTAATACCATGGATGTTGTGGTTTCCATTTTCTGACTCTCAGAACTCGCTGGCTTCAGGGTTGCAGAAGTGATGCCCTGAGGCTGGTTCTACGGTACCTGTCAGTCCTCCGGGATCTATCCTTTGTCCTTGCCGAGCTGAGTACAGCCTCTCTCCAAGGGCTCTGCCACCATTCCTCCTCCTTGTTTCCTCTTGACCAGGTATCCTGCTTTTCTGATCAAAAGCTGCCACTCTCTGGAAGGCTGACTCTATTTTTCAGGAGTTGATTTTGAGAACAGTTTCTTTTGGGCCTGTTAGATTTGATTGGACTTCACTTTCATTGTTATGTCCACTTAGCAGCTTAAGATTAGTTTTGGAAAAAAACAGCTGAGTCCATTTGGTGACAACTTGTGTGACTAATTAATGCTCTGCAGTGCACCGTGCACCTTGCAAGGCACCACACAAACACCAGATCATAACATGCTTCCTGTTTGAAACTATCATAGTAAGTTGAAAACCTGTATTTCAGTAATACACTGTATTAGTAAATTGAACATCTTTTATTGATTCACCTTGTTAAGCAGGAAAGTAATCCTTACAGTTTTATAAACCTCCTGTAAGTTCTAGTAGGTGCCATTTTGAAAATGAATTTAGTTGAATAAATGAAGGCAGATGTCAAGCATTAAATTGGCCCTTCTCTCTCAGCTGGCTCTATCAATTTTGGAACTGTTGTTGGAGATGATATAATTTACCAATGATATGAAACTGACATAGTGGATTAGAGGCTGTTGGTCTTTGGAGGGGAGGGGCTGGCTGTGCCACATTCGTGTTTAATAACTGGCTAATGTTGTAACCTGGTCTTCAAAGAGTTTTCCACTGAAGTTCCTCAAAGATCACAGAGAAATAGGGAAGAAGGGGGCGGCAGCTTAACCTGAGTGCCCACAAAATTTGTTTTAAAGTCTTGAGCCTTCTATTAAATGTTCAAATGACTTGTTTTCTATTCTGTGTTAACATTTTCCTGCAAATCTTCAGCTGAAAAGATTTGACTGGGAGGTTGCGTCTTTTTATTTTGTGGCTTCTGGACCCCTTGGGCTCAGATGAGAAGCAGGTATAAAAATGGAAATAGGGGCCGGCCCTGTGGCTTAGCCCTTAGTGTGCGCACTCAGCTACTGGCGGCCCAGGTTCGGATGCTGGGAGCGCACCAGCGCATCGCTTGTCTGGCCGTGCTGAGGCGGCGTCCCACATACAGCAACTAGAAGGATGTGCAACTATGACATACAACTATCTACTGGGGCTTTGGGGAGAAAAAGGGGAAAAAAAAAAAAAAAGGACGAGGATTGGTAATAGATGTTAGCTCAGGGCTGGTCTTCCTCAGCAAAAAGAGGAGGATTGGCATGGATGTTAGCTCAGGGCTGATCTTCCTCACAAAAAAAAAAGGAAATAAAAGGAGTATAAAAAAAGATGCAGGAGAAGAAATAACTGTGGTACCTCCAGACAATGGAATATTATTTAGCGCTAAAAAGAATTTTGAGATATCTAGCCATGGAAAGACATGGAGGAACCTTAAATGCATATTACTAAGTGAAAGAAGGCAGTATGAAAGGCTACGTACTGTATGGTTCCAATTATATGACATTTTGGAAAAGGCAAAACTATGGAGACAGTAAAAAGATCAGTGGTTGCCAGGGGTTGGGGGGAAGAGGGGTGAATAGGCAGAGCACAGAGGATTTTTTGGGCAGTGAAAAGACTCTGTACAATCCTATAGTGATGGTTACGTGTCATTATACATTTATCCAAACCCATAGAATGTACACCACCGAAAGTGACCCCCAATGTGAGCTCTGGCCTCTGGATGTTTATGATGTGTCAGTGTAAGTTCATCAGTTGTAATACGTGTACCGATCTGGTGAGGGCTGTTGATAATGGGGGAGGCTATGCATGTGTGGGACAGGGGATATATGGGAAATCTCTGCCTTCCCCTCAGTTGTGCCATGAAGTTGAAACTGCTCTAAAAAAAGTCTTAATTGAAAAAAAAAACAGATACCAGAAAACAATCAAAGTAACTTTGGTGTTTAAAATGTAATTCTTAAGCAAGGACAGGAGGATTGCACAGCTGAGAGACAGGAGGCAGAGGCCATGACTGGATTTGCCTTTGGAGTGGCCACTCAGTAGGGGTAGATTGGTATGGAGTCTGAGGCAGGGGATGGGGTGAGGGGCTGTCGCAGTCATTTGTGGAGGTGGTGGTGGCCTGGACCTAGCTGCCATCCAGGGCGGCCATCCCGAGGCAGCAGGTGGGAGTGAGGGACGTGGGACTGCAGCAGGAGCAGGGGAGGAGAGCTGACTCATTCATTAGTAGATGCTGAGCATGTTCTACCTGCCGGCCCGTGCGGGCCCTTTCATCCCCCATCCTCATTGGAACTTGTCAGCCACCTCCGGTGATCAGTTTGGGCAACTCTGATGAGGAGTCTGGGCCTTAGTGAGGTTGAGGGTGTGCTGAGGTCATCCCAACCAAGCACCAGGACCCATGTCCGAACTTGGAATGGGCAGAAGCTACAGGCTTCAGTGACTGTCTAGACTGGGGCCAGGCAAAAATGTGGGGAGGAGAGATGCCTCTACCCTTCTCCTCCTGCAGATCCCAGCACTGGGGCCTTTTCATCCAAAGACACGTCTGTCATCCCTGCGTGATTCGCCCCATTCCTAACAGCTGACCCATTTCCGGCTTCTTGGAAAGAGCACTGGACTTGGAGTCAAGTGGCCCAGAGCTGAACCCCACCTGAGGCCCTCCTAGTGGTTGTCTTCAAATTACTTCACTTCTCAGAGCTTCAGTTTCCTCCTCAGGAGAATGCAGATGACAGTTTCATGAGAATGAAAGAAAATCATGTAGAAGGAGCCAGTGCCAAGCGCAGTGCCAAGGACGATGTTAATATGGTTTGTTCAGGGCCCTTAGATAATGTTGGATTTGACTAAATTTGGGCAGTTCCAAGTTGTGGCACATAATTGGACTTTGGAAAAAAATGTGATTCTTACCCATTGAATTTGTCAGAATTGGTGTGTAGTCTTTTTTGCCCAGCAGCATTGGGATACATCCTGTTTTGGAGTCAATAGTGGGCCATCTGTGAAGAGAGCTGTGAAGTCCCCTTCAGGTGATAGTGGCCCCTCTGTCCTGGTCAGTGCTCTCAGAAAACTTCAGCTAAAAATATCACCTGCTTTACCAGCACCTGATCTTTCTTTTGCACCTTGACAGTGGCTGCCTGCTGTTAAAACTGCCCCTCTGGTGGCCGGTTGGCTGTGTGCACATCATCCTTTTCTTTTGGCTTTCTCTTTAGTTGTGGCTGTTTACATAAAGGAGTCCTGGTGGACCACAGAAGATGTACTGAGAACCTCTGATCCTGCAAGAGAAGGTCTGATGAAGGTAAGGTGATGTAATTTTAAATAGACATTGCAAAACAGGTTTAAAAAGTCACTGGACTTGTTATCATGTTAATAATTTAAACCAGTCTATCCCTGTGGATTAGTCTTCTAGGGCTCTGTAACAAAATACCACAAATTGGGTGACTTAAACAACAGAAACTTGTCTCATAGTCCTGGAGGTTAGAAGTCTGAAATCAAGGTGTCAGCGGGGTTGGTTCCTTCCAAGAGCTGTGAGGGAGGATCTGTTCAGGCCTCTCTCCTAGCTTCTGGTAGCCTCAGGCATTCCTTGGCTTATAGATGACATTCTCCTTGTGTCTTCACATTATCTTCCCTCTATGTGTCTCTGTCTCTGTCCAAATCCCCCCTTTCTATAAGGACACCACTTCTTAGATTAGGCCCCACCCTAATGACTTGATCTTGACTTG
Source organism: Diceros bicornis minor (assembly GCF_020826845.1). Taxonomy (NCBI): domain Eukaryota; kingdom Metazoa; phylum Chordata; class Mammalia; order Perissodactyla; family Rhinocerotidae; genus Diceros; species Diceros bicornis. The sequence goes on from NC_080744.1 coordinate 82,821,082, forward strand.
ATCATCAGCAAAGACCCTGTTTGAATAAATCATATTGGCACATGCTAGGGATTAGGACTTCAGCATCTTTTTGGGAGACACAATTCAATCCACAACACCCTGCCAGCAAGGAAAATAGTAGTAAATGGCTGTATGCAACAGATATCTGGCTATTGGTAAATCTCTTTTACCTTCCTGAGTGGCCTCTCGTGTCTTAATTTTAAAACTTTAATCCACACCATCTCTCTAGTATGTAGGAAGGTTCTGCTTAGTGTGTTCAAGCGATGTTTGTTGGTCCTTACTATGAGTCAGACGTTGTGTGACATACTAGCCTATGCGTTACCCAAGAGTCTTTACAGGGATGATCTAATTTCAGAATGCTCAGGTTATTGGTTTTGCAGATGAGGAAGTTGAAGCTGAACCACACAGCTAGAAAGTGATTTATCTGGACACAAGCTCTAGTCTCTCTAAGGTCAGGCCTGGCAGTCTTTGAAGCACTATGGCTTCATAGAGCACTTGTAAAGCAGAGACCCAGGATGGCAAGGGTGAGAGCAGGCACCACAGCAGCTTCTCAGAGGTCCAGGCGGAGTCCTCTTAGCTGAGGTTTGGCTGGGGCAAAGGCGGAGGAGGAAGGTAGTAAACTCAGCAGAGAGTTTGGACTATTCACCTCTTTTCATTTGAGTGGCATATTTATCATATTTCCATAGGTAGGAAGACAGATGGTGCTTCTTGGCAGTCTTGAAATGGTGGGTCTGTCCACAGGTGGCTGGAATTCTACTTGGTCTCTCCCATGGGAACCTGTAAATACTGAATGAAATATTGGTATTCTTTCAGGTTTGGTTTGAAGAATGCGTTGATAATCAGGTTTTTTTTTCCCCCTCTGTTGAACAATTAAAAAAACCCAAATTCTGGGGGCCAGCCTGGGGGCATAGCGGATAAGTGTGTGCGCTCTGCTTCTGCGGCCTTGGGTTTGCAAGTTTGGATCCCTGGTGTGCACCGATGCACCGCTTGTCAGGCCATGCTGTGGCGTCGTCCCCTACAAAGTAGAGGAAGATGGGCACGGATGTTAGCCCAGGGCCAATCTTTCTCGGCGAAAAGAGGAGAATTGGCATCGGATGTTAGCTCAGGGCTGATCTTCCTCACACACACACATACAAAACCCGAATTCAGTTCTAGTTCTTTTTTTACCCAACAACAGCTTCATTGAGATATAATTCACATACTATAAATTTCGCTCTTTTTTTTTTTATTTGTGAGGAAGATCAGCCCTGAGCTAACATATGATGCCAATCCTCCTCTTTTTTTTGCTGAGGAAGATTGGCCCTGAGCTAACATCCGTGCCCATCTTCCTCTACTTTATATGTGGGATGCTGCCACAGCATGGCTGGATAAGCGTTATGTAGGTCCATGCCCAGGATCCGAACCTGCAAACCCCAGGCTGCTGAAGCAGAGCGCGCGCATTTAACCACTGCGCCACTGGGCCGGCCCAAATTTCACTCTTTTAAAGTGTACAATTCAGTGATTTTTTAGCATAGTCGCAAAATTGTACATCAATCACCACTGTCTAATTCCAGAACATTTTCATTGCCCCAAAAAGAAATCCATGTGCATTAGCGGTCACCCCTAAATCCCCTCTTTCCCCAGCCCCTGGCAACACTAATCTATTTTCTGTCTCTATGGGTTTGCCTATGTGTTTCCCATCAGTGGAATCAAATAATATCTGGTCTTCTGTGTCCAGCTTCTTTCACTCAGCATGGTGTCCTCAAGGTTCATCCATGTTGTAATGTGTCAGAACTTCATTTTTTTATAGCTGAATAATATTCCATTGTATGTATATACCACATTTTATTTATCCTTTCATCAGTTGATGGACGTTTGGGTTGTTTCCACTTTTTGGCTATTATGAATAATGTTCTATGGACATTTGTGTACAAGTTTTTGGGTGGACATATACTTTCAATTCTCTTGGGTATGTATGTAGGAGTACAATTGTTGGGTCGTATGGTAACTCTGTGTTTAACATGTTGAGGAACTGCCAGACTGTTTTCCACAGCAGCTGCACCATTTTACATTCCCACTAGCAATGTCTGAGGATTTCAATCTCTCCATATCCTCACCAGTGCTTTTTATTGTCTGTCTTTTTTATTTACCCATCCTAGTGAGTATGAAGTGGTATCTTACTGTGTTTTTGATTTACATTTCCTTGATGGCTAAGGATGTTGAGCATCTTTTCATGTGCTTATTGGAAATTTGTATATCCTCTTTGGGAAAATATGTATTAAAATCCTTGGCTCACTTTTTACTGTTGAGTTGTAAGGGATTTTTATATATTCTGGATGCAAGTCTTTTATTGCGTATATGATTTGCAAATATTTTTTCCCCTTTCTGTGGGTTGTCTTTTTCAGGTCTGTTTTTTTTCCAGCTTTACTGAGATATAATTGACATATGACATTGTATAAGTTTAAGGTGTACAACGTTTTGATTTGATAGACTTATGTATTGCAAAATGATTACCACCATAGGTGAGCCAGTACCTCCATCATGTCATATAATTAACGTTTCTTTTTTGTTTTGAGAACATTTAAGATCTAGTCTCTTAGCAGCTTTCAAGTGTATAATACAGTGTTGTTATCTATAGTTACTATGCTGTATATTAGAGCCCCAGACGTATTCATCTTTTAATTGGAAGTTTGTGACCAACAAACTTTGACCAACATCTCTTCTGCTCCCCCAGCCCCTAGCCTCTGGTAACCACCATTCTACTCTGTTTCTCTGAGTTCAGCTTTTTTAGATTGTACGTATAAGTGAGATCATACAGTATTTATCTTTCTCTGTCTGACTTATCTCATTTAGCATAATGCCCTCAAGGTCTAACCATGTTGTTGCTGACAGCAGGATGTTTTCAGGTCTGGTTTTAATTGACTTGATAGATATTATTTCAAAGAGGGTTTTCTTCCAGCAAATTAACGATGGCTTGAGATTGGGCAGATTAGCGTGATGTACCCAATGGGGCTGCCTGGCAGGCCCGTTTGTGTTGCTGTCCCTGTGCCCTGGGCCTGGTGGTATGTAGTGGTTGAGTGTTCTGAATGCTAGGAAGAGTCTGATTTGCTCTTTAATTTTTTTCAGAACAAGAGCGGTCACTTCCTTCGTGTGCCAATTCTTCTAAGTTTAGATGAGGAAAACCCCCACATGTTCAGAAAATGTGGCCCATGTTGTAAACAGAAAGAAACTTGGATGCTGTTTCCACTTCATGAAGCATGTTGTCAAGACCTGTCCTGCCCCAGCTGTAGACGGGGGTAGTTCCCCTTTCCGTTTATAGAACTTTGGGTCTTGACTTCTTTTTTCTTTTAATTATATTTTGTTTCTTAGCCAGCTCTCTCTTCTTCACAAATTACCAAAGAAAGCGTTTTAAATGTTTTTTTTCTGTTAACATAGTTAGTGGTCCTAATTGAGGGATTAGAACTGGATCTTAGTTTTGTGTTTTCAGAAATGTTTCTAAGTCAGAATCACATGTCACGCATTCCCCCACCCCCCGCAATGAAATTGGACAAATTAAGTGCATTTTCTTTTTCTCCTTTTTCTCCTGCCAGCTTTTGATTGGATATTTCCCTTCTGCCAGATGCAATCTGCTTTTCTCTTCTGGCTTCCCTCTGAACTTTTTGGTTTTATAAGTTGAAAACTATAACCTCCCACATCACACCAGTCAGGTTTTGTGACTAGCTGGTTATTCTTAAAGTCTGAACTTGAGTTGGCTGCCGCTGTCTGAGATACAAAATTGGGGTGGCTTCTCAGAGTTAAGCTGGTGTAGTTTTCACAAATATTTTTCTCATCTAAGATTTGGCTCCAGATGAAGGTGAAATATTTTACATTCTGGGCCAATTAATAAGTTTATTGGCACTGAACACTTTGTACCATTTGCTAGGATGCTGCAAGCTGCCTTATTTTTATTATCAGAGCATTTGAAAAACATGTGAATGTTTGAGAGACTAGCTAGGTGATCTTTTCCCTTGACCAGTGGAGGAAACTGAGGCTCAAAGAGGTTGTGAGTTGCTGAAGGTCTCCCAGCAAATCTAGGCTGAGAAGGCACAACCACAAATGATGATGATGATGATGATAAAAATTTAAGGGTCAAGTATTAAATATAAAACCAAGCATTAATACTTATATTAAATTTCCCTTTCCAAAAGTCTCAGTTCTAATGGATGAAGATGCAGCTGACTGGGCTCGAGCAGGTGCACTGGCTTGGGACTCAGAAGCCCTGGCCTGTTGTTTTGAGCCTGCCTGCCTCTGACAGAACCCTCGTCCAGCTGTCATAAGTCCTCTTTGGAACGAGGCAGGGAAATCAATAAATATAATCGCTTACCCTCTTTGAGCTTCAATTTCCTCATCTATAAAGCAGGACCTCCTCGGCAGGTGGTGAGAGTCAAATGGTAGCGTGTGGGTGGAAGTCACAGCCCAGTTAATGGGATTGCTGATTTTGTGGTGACAGACAGCCACACACTTAGGCTGTCACATATCAGTGTTGTCAGAGTAAAATCCAGTACAATGAGACTGTCACTTTGTCAATAGCAGATTGGTTTCATCTCAAGTGCCCCATTTTAGCAGTTGCTTAGGGCTGTCGGGAGGACTGCATGTAGGGGGATTCGGAGACTGTATCCAGGCTCAGCCACATGGAGTATGAATTGATTAGCTATGTCTGCTGTGGGCACAGGAGTGGGAGGCCTCCATTTATGCCCATATCTGCCATCCATAGGCTATACAAATGCAGAGAATTTTAACAGGCAGGGGCGTGTAGTCATTTTGACTTGTTAAGGATAAAGCTCTCAGTGGGCCTGACATTGACTACAGTACAGTTTCTTCATTTTCATGACTTTGCTGTGGGTGGGAGATGGTTCCATTTTATAGCCTTAGAATGGGGTGGGCCTTAAGTCCCAGTAATTCTTTCAGATTGGGACTCTATTGTGTGCTCAGAATCTGTCACAAGCCATTGAAAATCAGTTGCTTTTGGGGTAGCAATTGATCTCCCCAATTTTTTACCCTCCTGTTGAGGGCCAGAATTCTGGGGCTGTTGTTAAAAATGGTGAATTGGATTTATTTCTAGACACATTCAGTGAATCTGAAACGCTGGCCTTGCCCCCCGCAGAGGTAACTTCCTGTCTCATTGGCATGCGATTTCTTGTTCTCTGTTCAACTTACATTCCATGGCTGTGGCCCTGGGGACCCAGAAGGCTCCCCTGGCACTGCCCCTCACTCCTGGAGGCTGACTGGTGTGAAAGGTCAGGGATGTGAAAACCTCTGTGAGAAAATATCGTTCACATTTTGGCTCTTGAGCATGAAACACATCGTGATGTTGTAGTGCACACCTGGCCCCGACGTGTGGGTCCATTCCAACTGCAAAATTGATCATGTCTGATGTTCCTCTCTAGTCTCACTGGGTTGGTCTTTTTTTTTTTTCCCTTAAAGGTTCAGTCATTTGGAGAAAGGATTGTGCTTTTCATTCTAAACGTCGTTATTTTTGGAAGATTGGAGAGAAATTTGGATGATGATGACATGTTTTTTTTACCTCATTCTGTGAAGGAGCAAGCTAAAATTCTGTGGAGGGATGGAGCAGCTGTTGGATTTTACACAACCAAAATGAAAGGTGAGGGGCCCACAGCCGTGTGGGGTCACCGCCATTTCAGGTTTGGAGGGGAGGCTCTTTAGATGTCTGCCTGCCTCAGAGCACTTCCTTAGCACAAGTGTTACTTGGAGAGAGTCTTCTGGCACAGGAAATATCACTAATTCAGCTATCATGTAAATAAACTGAAGGTATGGGTTTCATTTTCACCACATTTCTCGTTTTACTGGCAAACAGGGTGAAAACCATGTCCCTTTGATTCCCAGGCAGTGCCATGTCCCCTGTAAAATACTTGTTGCAGTTAATGGTGTAAAATGACTTTGCAAGCACAATGCTTTTCATTTCTTTTATTTAATGTCACCAATTAGCTGTCAGGAAAAATACCATTGCTAATAGCTGACATGTGGTGCAGAAGCACACTGGATGCCAAGATTTATAGACATTACCTCAGAAGAGAGAAAGGTTGGCCATGATAACAAGGTTAGGCTAAAAGACTGGGACTTATTTTTAGGGGCTGTGACGAGAAGTGAGTGTGGAACTAGTACCATTTTGCTGAAGGGATTGGTCTCTAAAGTTGCTTTCTTTAAGTTTCTTTAGTTTTGAAAGGCTGTCAACATCTCTGACCCAGCTGGTCCCAGCTCTGTCATTTGGTTCTTATAAAGTTCTAAATTTTAGCAAAAAATAAAATTTCCCAATAAACCGCCATGGATAGGCTGCTTTCTGAGTTGTTTTTTTTTCAGAGGATGAAGAGGCTGATTCTGGTTTTGAGCTATGGTCACATTATGTATATGCTGCGCCTGTCCAGGGTGGAGTAAATCTGCTTTTCTCCTTTTTTTTCCCTCAGTGTGATAGCACAAGTTTCCCATGCCAACAACTCCTTTGGTTAATTATTTGTCACGGTTGGTCATAGAGGCTTAAGTGCCTGTGTCTTTCAGCTCCTTTGGTCATGATAGCCATTCGCCCTTTGGTTTTGATGTTCCATTTCACTTTTTTGAGTGGCCATGTTCTTTAGTCATTAATTTGAGATAGACCAAGGTACCTGGAGAATAATGAAAATGGAAGTGATCCCTTTTGTGATTCTTCTTTCCTGAGAGACTCCATTCATTGTCATTTTCTACCAAATGGCTGGTCTTAAATCTGTCACAAAATCATTTGTGGCATAGACGTCCTACTAATAGTAACAAAACTGTTAACAGACACCAACTTGGTGTGTGAGAACCACAGCTGTGGGGCAGAAGGAACTTGACCTTGGTCTTGCCTTGTCCTGCTGCTGTTCCTGGTCACAGCGATACCCTGGGCTTTGCTCTGTGGGGTGAAGAAGAGGTTGGTTGTGGCTGCCTCCTTCCCAAGGCAGACCCAGAGCCTTTTTTTTTTTTGGTGAGGAAGATCAGCTCTGAGGTAACATCCGGTGCCAATCCTCCTCTTTTTTTTTGCTGAGGAAGATTGGCCCTGAGCTAACATCTGTGCCCATCTTCCTCCACTTTATATGGGACGGCACCACAGCATGGCTTGACAAGCAGTGCATCGGTGCGCGCCCGGGATCCAAATCTGCGGACCTTGGGCCACCAAAGTGGAGTGTGCACACTTAACTGCTTGTGCCACTGGGCCAGCCCCAGACCCAGAGCCTTGGAGTGGAAGGAGGACCTTCAGACGTTGAGGTGAGGCAGATCAGACCAGGTGCTTGAATTTCTGCCTCCTCTTCGTTTCTGATGAATTATATGAATTCGGTATCAAACCTGTAGAAAATTAAAGAAAGAAAGAAAATATATTATCTGGGTTACATTGCCAACTTTTAATTTTTTTTTACTGCCTATTTATGGATTATCTTATTTTTGAAGAGCCAAAATAAAAGTATTTCCATGGAGTAATTATATATATGTCACCACCAGCATTGTATGAGAGTTCCAGTTCCTCTGCTTCTTTGCCAATACTTGGTATTGTTAGTCTTTTGAATTTTAGCCATTCTCCAGGGTGGAAAGTGGTATCTAATTTTGGTTTTAATTTGCATTTTTGTAGTGACAAATGATATTGATCATATTTTCGTATGCTTTTTTGATAGCCATATATCCTTTTTGGTGAAGTGTTGATTCAAATATTTTTGCCCATTTTTTGTTAGGTTGTTTGTTTTCTTGTTATCGAGCTTTAAGAGTACTTTATATGTTATAGATATCATTTCTTTATTAAACTTATATTTTGATAACATTTTAATTTTGGTATAATAGTGTTTTTCAAAGAACAGAAGTTTTAAGTTTTGGTGAATTTTTGTGATATTGTGATTTTGTGAATTGGTGATAATTTATCAGTTCACCAATTTTCATTGTTATTCCATTCAAACTATTTTCTTATTTACTTTGTGATTTTTATGGGTTATTTAAAAGTGAATTTTACATTTACAGATATTTGTGGGCTATTCCAGATGTTTTATTTTTTGTTGATTTCTGATTTAATTCTGTTACAGTAAGAGAAGATAGTCTGTTACATTTTAATATTTTGAAAACTGTTGAGAGTTGTTTCATGGCCCAGTATATGGTCTATCTTGGTAGATGTTCTATATGGACTTGAAAGAGTGTGTATATTCTGCAGGTATGGGGTTTAGTGTTCTGAACATGTCAGTTAGGATAAGGTGATTAGTGGTGTCATTCAGATTTTCTACATCCTTGCTGATATTTTTATTGAGTTCTATTAATTTCTGAGAGAAGTCTGTTAAAGTCTTTATCTATAATTGTGGATTCATCTGTTTCTCCTTTTAGTTCTGTCAGTTTTTACTTTATATGTTTTGAAGGTTTGTTATTAGTCACATCTATATTTATGATTGTTATATCTATCTGATGTATTGACCATTTTATCGTTATGAAGTATCCCCAATAATATTTCTTGTTATGAAGTCTATTTTGTCTGATATTAATATAGCCACTTCATCTTTCTTATGCTTACTGTTTTTGTGGAAAATATTCTTTGTAGCTTTTTACTTTTAGTCTGTTTATGTCTTTATATTTAAAGCATGTATTTTGTTAGCAGCATACAATTGGGTCTTGGATTTTAAATCTAGTCTTAAAAACCTGTGTCTTTTTATTAGAGTGTTAGTCCATTTACATTTAATTATTGATATGGTTGTACTTAGGTCTTCCCTTTTGTAATTTGTTTTGTCTCCTGTTTTTCTTTGTTCCTCTCTTCCTCCTTTCCTGTCTTCTTTTGTTTTAATTAGATATGTAGGTTTTAGTATTCCACTTTAATTTCTCTGTTGGCTTTCTAGTTCTATATTTTTACATTTTTTTTTTTAGTTGTTGCTCTAGGGATCAAATGCATCTTAAACTTATCCCAATTTACTTAGTTAATATTGAATTACTTTAGGTAAAATATAGAAATCTTGCAACAGTGTATTTTTATTTACATAGTGGTATTGTTATATATTAGATCTGTTTATGTTATAAACTTATCAGTACTGAGTTATAATTTTTAATTTAAGTAGTCATAGCTTTTAAAGATATTTAAAAAAGAAAATAAAAAAATACATAGTTTTAAAATATTTACTCACATAACTTGCCATGAGGAATTTTTTTGTATTGGTCCCAGTCGCCATTCAGTGTCATTTCCCTTCAGGCTAAAGTACTTCCTTTAGAATTTCTTGTAGTGGAGTTCTACTGGCAAGAAATTCCCTGTTTTTGTTTACTGAAAATGCCTTTATTTTATTTTGTGTTCACATTTGAAGGATAGTTTAGCTGGATATACAATTATTAGTAATCGTTTTTTTTCCTTCGATGCTTTGAATATGTTGTTCCAGTATCTTCTGGCTTTCATAGTTTCTGATGAGAAGTGAGCAAATATTTATTGTTGTTCCTTCATATGTAACATGTCATTTTTCTCTGAATGCTTTCAAGACTTTAGCTTTTTTGCAGTTTGACTGTGATGTATCTAGGAGTGATTTTATTTTTATTTATTTTTCTTGGGGTTTGTTCTCCTTTTTGAATCTTTAAATTAATGTTTCTACCAAATTTGGGAAGTTTTTGGTTATTATTTCTTCAAATTTTTCATGCTACTTTCTCTTTTATTTTTCTGGGATTCTAGTTATATGTATGTTGGAGTGCTTCATATTGTCTTACAAGTCTCTGAAGTTTTGTTCCTTGTTCTTCATTTTTCTCTTTTCTTTGGATAATTTTTATTGATCTATATTCAAGTTCATCTGCCATCTCCAGTCTGTTGTTGAGCCCATTTAAAGATTTCATTTATTGTATTTTTCAGCTCTAGGATTTCTATCACGTATAGTTTCCATTTCTTGGTTGAGATTTTCTGTTTACTGATTGAACACATATTTCCCTTTCATTTTTTGAATGATTTTGTTTTAATCCTTTGAACATATTTATAAAGCTGTTTGGATGTCTTTGTCTGCCAAACCCAACATCTGGGCCTATTTAAATTCAGTTACATTGGCTGCCTTCTTTTCCTGAGTATGGATCACACTTTCCTTTTTCTTTGCGTGTTTAGTAATTTTTGGTTGAAAACTAGACATTGCATATATATAGTAGCAACTCTGATTTTTTTATGTATGTTTTTTTTCCTGAGGATTTTTGATCTAGTAGGCATTCAAGTTGCCTGGATTCAAATCTCAGACTTTGTTTCCTTTGTGATATGCAGCTGCTGACATCTGTTTGTATGACTTGCCATGGCTGCTTCTGTAGCCTGGCCCTGTAGAGGTGTTCCCTTTGCCTGCAAAATTGGTGGTCAGACAAAGATTTGGGCTTGGGTGTTGCTTACCATCTCTGTGGTTACCTTGCTTTTTGCTGGTTTGGGGCTCTGTACTCTCACCCTTTAAAACCTGTTTGACTTTGGCTTTCTGCCAGTTGAGCTGCCCAAGTTAAGGAATGTCCTTGGTTAAGAAAAGCATCAGACTCACAGGTCTGATCTCGTGTAGTTCCATCTTTCAGGAGTAGACGTCTCTCTGGTCTCTGACTTCTTTTTGTTGGGTCTCCTTCACTCCTGTGTAGGTTTATTTATAAGCCAGGGATTTGGGCGGTTGCTCTGAATTTGGGCTTCATTCATTCTGTGGTTCTCATATTGCCAGGATTTCCTGTTTAAGTTGCCAGCTGCTGTTTTAGTCCTAAACCCTAATCTCTGACACCTTCAGCTGATAAAGCTATGTTTTTTCCTGCCAGTATTTGTGTAGCCATGGGGGTTGAGTTATACCCTATGGCCGGTAAGTTGCAAACTCACAGGTTTTATCTATTCCAGTTGCAATTTTCTGAAATTAAATTTTCTTCTGGCTTCTATGTGCTTTTGAATTCCTTACGGGATCTGTAAGTGATTTCTTAAATTTATTTTATAAGTGGTTTTTATATGTGAGACTTTGCATGACCGCTTCATTTTACCATCATTATCTGATGGGGACTCTGTTGCAGTATGAATGATAACATTTTATTCCTTGCCTTCTCATCTTTTTCTGTAAGTTGAGAGAGGGATTTATTTTGATGAATTAGAAAATAGTTGATATTAGCAGCATGCAGGTAAATTAAAAAATAGTTTAGATAGTGAATAGATATATTTTATAATGTTTTATTATTTTACACATATGATTTGTGAAAAATCACTGGTGAATACATGTGGTTTAATTGACTATGGGAGGAGTTTAGAACTTCAGAACAGTTAATGATGTGTCTTCAGTCCTGGCTCTGTCTTTGGTGTTTGTCACAGTGTCATATAGTGTTGTTGTCTTGATGCTTAGGATGTGAGTATAGCACATGGCATGCTTCTCAACTTTGCAGCAGTACAATTTCTCTCCGTAGTTTAGATCCACATGATTCAGAATATCTATTAAATTAGCTTGGGCTAGGCTGAAGTTTATAATTTCATTCTGTGAGGAAAAGAAAAGATACAGATTCATTGCATAAATAGGATCACAGGGGCCAGGTTTTACCTGTTTAAGAGTATACATTGTTCCTAAGCACATTTTTAGCACATTGATTTGTGTGTGTGTGACTTTAAGTATTATTTAAAAAAAAATTTCAGACAGTAAAATTGACCCTTTTTTTGACTTTATAGTTCTATAAATTTTGAGCCATGTGTAGATTCATATACCACAACCACTATGAAAATACAGAATAGTTCCATCATCCCCCTAAATGCCTTCATGTTATCCTTGGTCATTCCCCCCAACTCCCCGCCCTTAACCCCTGGCAACCACTGATCTGTTCTCCATCATTATAGTTTTGCCTTTTCTAGAATATCATGTAATCGAATCATATAGTATATAACCTTTGAGACTGACTTTTTTTACTCAGCATAATGCCTTTGAAATTCATCCAGTTCAATGCGTATATCAGTAGTTTGTGCCTCTTTATTGCTCAGGAGCACATTCAATTTGCAGACAAGTGAGGGCCTTTGTATAGAATGAATGAGATCTTTTCAGGTAGACCTCTCTTTGGGAACATTTTGTTAATAGGCTGGTTTGAGTTTCTCCCTTCGTTGATGGTTCTATGATTGCCTTTCCTACAAAATATTGACACTCTAATCATTTCACTATTTCATGCTGAAATTCTCTCTAGATAATCAAAATTAGTGAGGTTTTACTTTTTTTCCTCCCAAACCACCAGTCGATGAGACTGTTAGCATTCAAGGGAAGAAAATACTGGGTTGGTGAGTGGAGAGTCAGCCAATTTAAGGCAGAGCTAATAAGTATTTTGCTTTTGTATAAAAATCTAAAAAGAACAGCTGTACATTTTAGATTCCTGAAAGCCAAACACTAATGCAAATCATAAAAACAAGAGAACATGAAACACTGGAAGGTACCAAATTAGGTGATCTGCAATCCAGACAAGCATGTGACCTGTGGGAGGTAGTGATGCTTGGAAGTGGCCTCAGCTGCCTTGCCCGTCTCTAGTGCCTCCTGGTCTCCCCTTCCCGAGATGCCCAGTGCCAGAGGCACCTCCTTCCCTGATGTCCTGTCAAGCAGGGGCCCTCATGTCATCTTCTGGGCTTTAGCAGAAACATAAGCAGCAAAAAATGGAGTGGTAAGAGTGTGATGTTGGTTCAGGTTCCAACTCCACAGCCCAGTAAGAAAGGGATTGCTGTTGCTAGGAATAGAAGTCCCCTCAAGGGCTTGCAAGACAGAGTATTGGAAAGGTGTAGGGGAAGTGCATGGGATACAGCCTGGCTTCTTGTGCTGAGATGGGTACCCAACAGCTGCTCCATTCTCATCTTTGCAAACCAGCTTGCTTTACTCACTTTGTTTCCTATTTCCTCATAATCTTGACTTTAGTTTGCCGTGACGTCCACCTGGCCTCTAACTGTACCTGCCTTAACTGTACCTGCCTTAAAGGGCCAGGACCTACTATACTTCTAGTTGCACTTCATTCAGAGTCTCTTGGAAGAATCAGATTCGTCTAGCTGGGCTGTGGATTGGTTTCTTTTGGATCACGGGTCCACCTTTAGCTCAGTTGTCTATGGACAGGTGGGATGGCTTTTGTGGTTCAGATATGGCCATCTAGACTTACTCTTTAACTGAGGCTGTGGTAGGGGCAATTTTAAAGAACTGTGGGCTGGGCAAACACCCTATAGTAATCCAAGAATCCTGTTTATGAAGTCTCAGCTTGGGCTGGAATACTTCCTGTCAAGACCGCTAGGCAGCGCTTCATTGCTACACAATGGATAATACCCAGTGGAGTGCTCCCGCAGACACAGTTTGTGCTACTCACTTATCGTGGACTCCACCCCAGACCTGCTGCATCAGAAACTCTGGTGGTGGAGTGGGCCCAGCAGTCTATGGTTTAACAAGCCCTCCAGGTGATTCTTGTGTAGTCTAAAGTTTTAGAACCACCCATCTAAGGCATGCGTTCTCAGTGGGGTGGTATTGCCTCTAACAGGCAAACATTCATTCTTGGGGAGCAAAAAAAGCCTTAGATATTACAATGGTTTTGTGGCTCTCCAAAGCTCAGCCCTACCCAACAGGTCTTATTCCTTAGTATTCAATTTGGTGGGGGATGACGATTAGGAAAAAATGTCTAAAAGGCTCCTTAGATTGGTGATAATGAAAAAACGTTTGTGAACACTGATCTAGGATGGATACTTAGAAGTGGAACTGCTGGGTGTAGAGGAAACACTAACTCAGCTTCCCTAGGTGATGTGCAGCTGTTTTCCAAAATGGCTGCACATGTTTACCAGTGGAAGGTGAGAGTTTTTGTCACTCCACATCTTTGTCAACACTTGGTATTGTCTAGCTTCTTCATGGTTGCTGATCTCTTTTCTATGAAAAAATATATCATCTTAAAGGCTATTTTCTGATTGTTGCTAGTATATAGAAATGGCATCTTTTATGTATTGAACTTATGTCTGTAAACCTTGCTAAATACTCCTATTAGTTCTATAATCTGTTGGTAGTTTCTTTTGATTTTAAATTTTTTCTACATTCTCTGCCATATGGACTGGATAGTGTGCAGCGTCCAGCCTAATGTTGAACTGAAGCAGTTCTTCCTGCTGTAATCTATAAATGAGATGAATTACTGGTGCAGATTTTCTTATGTTCAACCACCTGGGATAAATCCAGTTAGGTCAAATTTATTTCCTTTAAGCAAATAAGCTTTTCTTCAATATTTTTAAAATAAATTTTATGACACCTTATAAATAAATTCTTGTTATAATAGTAAAATATGTAGAAAGGAAGGATACTTTCAGAAGGAAAAACAATATAAAGCTTATCTCCAAATGTGTCTAGTTTTGGGTTGGTTCACGTTAATGTATTATTTTTAGTAGTTTTTGAGAAAAGATGATTATTACAAATAGATATTATAAACACTTAGTCCTACTTACTGAAAGTGATGTTTTTCTGGAGAACATATTGGCAACTGTGGCCTGTAGCCCAAATTCTGCCGATCACCTGTTTTTTTAAATAAAGTTTTATTGGAACACAGCCATGCCCATTTGTATTGTCCATGGCTGATTTTGCGCTACAACTGCAGAGGTGAGTGGTTGCCCAAAGCCTAAAGTATTTTCTATCTGGCCTGTAGAGAAAAAGTTTGCCAGCCCCTGTTCTAGAGAATATAATTTAAATGTCTCGTATTTTTTAAAAAATGATTTTATCCAGATTGGTCTTAGCAATGTTCCTTGGTGGATAGAATTCAGGAACATCCAGACCGTTTATTGGTATCTTCAATAGATGCTCCACTGCCCCAGGTTTCAAGGGAGTCTGGTTCTAACCTTGTGAAGCAGGCTCATGACAGACATATCGTATGATTGTAACAAAAAGATAGTGCCAACAGTTAGCAAAGGTTAATGCTTTAACTATTTCTCTTTTGGGTTTCTGTGGTTTTGGAGTGTCCCAAATGTCTTTATAATCTGAACTTAAGCTCTCTGACTGGCAACTGTGGCCACTTGACCTGAATTTGGATTTTTAGAGCAGTTATTTTAAAAATGCTCCACAGAGCCACTGACAGCCACTGTCAGCATATTGTCTTTTGGGATTAGCAGGACAAACCTGGACAGGTGCTTCACAGCCCCACAAATGCAACTTTGCAAAAGGAAATGCACCAAATGCTGGTTGCCTTTGGCTGGCCCCCGGTTATTTTATGCTCTGTGGACCTGCACCATAGCTTTCCTGGTGCCCAGATCTTGATTCTCAAAAATAGCCGGATAGTGGAAATACACTGTGGCATTCATCTTGCCACTTGCCTTTTCTTTCTTCTTCCTTCCTGACGCCTCTCTTTTTATGAAGCAGATACAATTTCTTCCATTGCTTTTTGGCTGTCTGCTGCTATCATTTCCCCATGGTGCACCCTCTGTGAATTCTGTCTTAGGTAGTCCACGAATTCACTCATATCTTCATGAAGTAACCCTCTTTGTCTTTTTCTTTGTTTTGTTGGGGTGCATATTGTTAAGAGAGAGCCTGTTGGTATCACGTCGTTTACTCTTTGGTAGGCTTTGTCTTGTTCTCAGAGGTTCCTTCTTCAGGTCCTCCCAGGCCGTTGAAGGTAAAGCCCTCTTATGGGCAGTGTTGGTCTGTGCCCCTAGTCGTGGTTTCATCATAGATGCCTTATTGATCATGTGTAAGTCCTCCAGAACAGCCAGGGTAGTGAGCAGAGAAACCAGCCCCTTACAGTGATCAAAATTAACTTTATATACTCTATTGAATTCCGTTTGTTAATACTGGTTTAATTTTTTTGTCTTATCTTCATGAATTACTGTTATTGACCTATTTTTCCTATCCTTGGCAGCTTTTTATCTTTTTCCTTGAAAAGTTATGTTATACTCATAGACTGAGTTGGAGAATACAGGCATACTTCATTTTATTGAGCTCTGCAGATACTGTGCTTTTTACAAGTTGAAGGTTGGTGGCAACCCTGCATCGAGCAAGTCTGTCTGCACCATTTTTCCAACAGCATTTGCTCACTTTGTGTCTCTGTGTCACATTTTGATAATTCTTGCAATATTTCAAACTTTTTCATTATTATTATATTTGTTATGGTGATCTGTGATCAGTGATCTTTGATGTTACTGTTATTGTTTTGGGGCAGTATAAACTGTGCCCATATAAGATGGCGAACTTAATAAATGTGTGTGTTCTGACTGCTCCACCAACTAGCTGTTCTCCTGTCTCTCTCCTTCTCCTCTGGCATTCCTATTCCTTGAGACACAGCAATATTGAAATTAGGCCAGTTAATAACCCCCCAATGGCCTCTAAGTGTTAAGTGAAAGGAAGAGTCGCATGTCTCTCACTTTAAATCAAAAGCTAGAAATGATTAAGTTTAGTGAGGAAGGCATGTCGAAAGCCAAGACAGACTGAAAGCTAGGCCTCACGTGCCAAACAGTTAGCCAAGCTGTGAATGCCAAGGAAAAATTCTTGAAGGAAATTAAAAGTGCCACTCCACTGAACACACAAATGATAAGAAAGTCAAACAGCCTTATTGCTGATACGGAGAAAGTTTTAGTGGTCTGGATAGAAGATCAAACCAGCCACAACATTCTCTTAAGCCAAAGCCTAATCCAGAGCAAGGCCCTCACTCTCTTCAATTCTATGAAGGCTGAGAGAGGTGAGGAAGCTGCAGGAGAAAAACCTGAAGCTAGCAGTGGTTGGTTCATGAGGTTGAAGGAAAGAAGCTGTCTCCATAACATACAAGTGCAGAGTGAAGCAGCAAGTGCTGATGTAGAAGCTGCAGCAAGTTATCCAGAAGATCTAGCTAATATCATTAATGACAGTGGCTACACTAAACAACAGATTTTCAGTGTAGACAAAACAGCCTTATAGTGGAAGAAGATGCCATCTAGGACCTTTCATAGCTAGAGAGGAGAAGTCAGTGCCTGGCTTAAAGCTTCAAAGGACAGGCTGACTCTTGTTAGGGCCGAATGCAGCTGGTGACTTTAAGTTAAAGCCAGTGCTCATTTACCATTCTGAAAATTCTAGGGCCCTTAAGAGTTATGCTAAATCTCTGCTTGTGCTCTGTAAATGGAACAACAAAGCCCGGATGACAGCACATCTGTTTACAACATGGTTTACTGAATGTGTTAAGCCCACCGTTGAGACCCACTGCTCACAAAAAAAATTCTTTTCAAAATATTGCTGCTCATTGACAATGCACCTGGTCACCCAAGAGCTCTGATGGAGATGTACAAGGAGATTAATATTGTTTTTGTGCCTGCTAACACAACATCCATTCTGCAGCCCATGGATCAAGGAGTAAATTTGACTTCCAAGTCTTAACAAATACATTTCATAAGGCTATAGCTGCCATAGTGATTCCTCTGATGGATCTGGGCAAAGCAAATTGAAAACCTTCTGGAAAGGATTCACCATTCAAGATGCCATTAGGGACATTTGTGATTCATGGGAAGATGTCAGAATATCGACATTAACAAGAGTTTGGAAGAAGCTGATTCCAACCCTCACAGATGACTTTGAGGGGTTCAGGACTTCAGTGGAGGAAGCAACTGCAGATGTGGTAGAAACAGCAAGAGAACTAGAATTAGAAGTGGAGCCTGAAGATGTGACTGAAAATTGCTGCCATCTTATCATAAAACTTTAGTGGATGAGGAGTTGCTTCTTATGGATGAGCAAAGAAAGTGGTTTCTTGAGATGGAATCTCCTCCTGGTAGAGATGCTGTGAAGATTGTTGAAATGACAACAGAGGATTGAGAATACTCCATAAACTTAGTTGATAAAATAGCAGCAGCAGGGTTTGAGAGGATTGACTCTAGTTTTGAAAGAAGTTCTACTGTGGGTAAATGCTGTCAAACAGCATCACGTGCTAGAGAGAAATCGTTCATGAAAGGAAGAGCCAATCGATGAGGCAAGCTTCATTGTCGTCTTATTTTAAAAAATTGTCACAGCCACCTCAACCTTCAGCAACCACCACCCTGATCAGTCAGCAGCCATCAACATCGAGGCAAGACCCTCCACCAGGAAAAAGGTTACTGCTTGCTGAAGGCTTAGATGATGGTTGCATTTTTTAGCAATGAAGTATTTTTTAATTAAGGTATGTACATTGTTTTTTAAGACATAATGCTATTGCATACTTAATGGACTATAGTGTAAACATAACTTTTATGTGCACTGGGAAACCAAAAAATTTGTGACTTGCTTTATTGCGATATTTGCTTTATTGCAGTGGTCTGGAACGAACCCGTGTTATCTCCAAGGTATGCCTCTATTCTCTCTTCTTCTGTTCTCTGGAAGGGTTTCCTTGGAATGTTAGTAGAACTTATTTCTAAACCCACCTGGGCCTGGCGTGTTTGGTATGGGAGGGTTTTAAACTACTGGTTTCGTGTTTTAATGCTTATAGGGGAGTTTAGTCTTTATGTTTTTTCATGAGTCAGTTTTGGTGGGTTGTATTATCCTAGGAATGTGTCCTTTTCATCTGTTTTCAAATTTATTGGAATTGATTTATTTGTTCTATTCTCTTACCTTTTAAATTTCTTCCACATCTGTAGTGATATTTCTATTTTAATTCCTAATATGCTTTATGTCTTGTGTCTTCTTTCTTTCTTACTTTAGCAACTCTTGAATTTAAAAAAAATTCTTTATGTTGTATCTTTGTTTCATATTTCATTAATTTCTATCCTTCTTTTCTCCTTCCCTGTATTTTCTTTGAGCTTCTTCTGTTCTTTTTCAGTCTTTTAAATTCTGATGCTTGGCTTGTTCATGTTCAGCCTTTCTTGTTTTCGACTGTCAGCATTTATGGTTAAAATTGTCTCACGCTGCTGGTTTGTCCAGTTCACCCTGCCATGGCCTCATGGGTGAAGTGTTCTCACTGGTTCGAGCTTTGACATCCTTTTCTTTTTTTTCCCACCCCCACCATTTACTCTGAATTGTGATCTCCATGGATATGTTCCCATGGTCTTTTTTCCAGCATTAATTATCCTGAGGTAACAAAGTCTTTCTGGATACTTAAATCTCCCTGAGGGACAGCAGCTTTATTCTGACTTTGGATAGTGCACATCTGGAAGTTGCCTGAATCTCTCAAGTGTCCTTAGGGATAGAGGCAGTCTGTGGAGTCAGGGAAGGTAATTTTGGATGTGAAGCAGCCAGAAAGAAGAAGAAAGGGCCCCAGGAGGCCTTGGTTCTTGGCTCAGTTCTGCCACCAGCTACCTTGGTGCTGTGGTTGGTCTCAGTGTGCTCTGGGATCAACAGACTCCCAGTGAGCTCACGAGAGGCAGTACTGGGCAGTTGTTGCCCTCAAAAGGGAGCCAACCCCATGTTCTCCATGTTTTTAGCCTTTCTTGACCCTGTCAGCTGCCCTGTCTGTAAAATGGGTAGAATGGGTGAGATCGTTGCTAGGATTCCTACTAACTAGTCCATGCCATGTGGCGTGAGTTGCTTGGACTTTGTTTTCTGATTATGAGTGGAGAGTCCATTTGAGTGCAACCAGCTTATTGCCTCAGCCCCTGTTCATAATTAGGTTGTTATATTCTTATAACAGTTAATTAATATTCTTATTAAAAAGCCTATTTCTTTGGCTTTGGGAATTGATTTTACAAAGATGGATTTTATTTGACCAACCTGAAGGTGTGATTAGCCTTTAGAAAAGGCTGGTGGAGTGCTTTTGTTTCTTTTCCCCTGCCCCTCAGCTTTTTATTTTGAAATAGTTTTAGATTTACAGAAGAGTCACAAAGATAGTGCAGCGAGTTCCTATTATATGCCTTTACCCACCTTCCCCTAATGTTAACATCTTATCTACACGATACAATGATCAAAAGTAAAAAATTAACATTGGTTAATTTTACGGTGCTGTCCTTCTCTGGTAGGATCTGATCCGGATACCACATTGCATTTAGAATTCAGGTCTCCTTAGTCTCCTCTTCCAATCTGTGACCACTTCTTGATTTTCTTTGTCTTTCCTGATCTGGACATTTTTGAGGAGTACTGGTCAGGAGATTTATGGAATATCCCTTAGTGTAGGTCTATCTAATATTTTTCATGATTAAACTGGGGGTTATGGGTTGGGGAGAAGTGATGTGCCTTTCTCACAGGCTCACATCATGTGGGGAGTTCATGGTAGCAACATGGTTACTGGTAATATTCACCTGGTCACTCAAGGGGGTGTCTGCCAGGTTTCTCTGATGTAAAGTTACTATTTTTCCCTTTCCATACTTGATTGTATCTTTTTAATACAATTTTAATTCAATTCATTTTATCTTTTTAAAATCAATTTTATTGAAGTATAATTTTACATCCCATGAATGTTGCCAATTGTAAGAGTACCATTCAATGATTTTTAGTAAATTTAGAGAGTTGTGTAACCATCACCACAATCCAGATTTTGGGTATTTCCATCACTCCAAAAAATTGCCTGTTTGGTGTCAGTCTGTTTCCATCCCAGCTCTAGGTAACCACGAGTCTCTCTGTCTGTATCAATTTGCTTTTCCTGGACATTTCATGTAAACAGAATGATACAATATGTGGTTTTTTGCGTCTGGCTTCTTTCACTTAGCATGGTGATTTTGAGGTTCATCCAAATGGTGGTGTATCTTAGCGTTTCATTTCTTTTCATTGCTGACTAATGTTCCATGGTATGAGTGGACCACATTTTGGTAATGCATTTACCAGCATGGTTTCCCGTTTTGGCTGTCATGAATAATGCTGCTGTAAGCATTCACATGCGTGTCTTTGTATGGATGTGTCTTTCATTTCTCTTGGGTGGGTTCCTAGGAGTAGAATTGCTGGGTCATTTGGTAAGCATATGTTTAACTTTTTAAGAAACTGCCTAATTATTTGACAAAGTGGATGCCCCATTATACATTCCCATCAGAAATATATGAGGGTTTCAATTTCTCCACATTCTCTCAGCAGTGATTATTGCTTGTCTTTTTGATTATGGCCATTCTGGTAGGTCAAAAGTAGCATTTCATTGTGGTTTTAATTTGCATTTTCCTAATGACTAATGATGTTGATATCTTTTCATTGATTATTAACCATTTGTATGTCTTCTTTGAAGAAATGTCAGTTCAGATTATCCATTTTTAATTGGTTGTTTTCATGTTATTGAATAGTAAGAGTTCTTTATGTATTCTGGATATGTATTTTATCATCAGTGTGATTGGCAGACATTTTTTTTACAGTCTGTGGCTTGTCTTTTCATTTTCTTTCTTTCTTTCTTTTTTTTTTTTTGCTGAGGAAGATTCACCCTGAGCTAACATCTGTTGCTGATCTTCTCTTTTTTTTTCCTTGAGGAAGATTAGCCCTGAGCTAACATCTGTGTCAGTCTTCCTCTATCTTGTATGTGGGTTGCTGCCACAGCGACCACGTGCTAATGAGTGATGTAGGTCTGTACTCGAGATCCGAACCTGTGAACCTGGGCTGCTGAAGCAGAGCATGCTGAACCCAACCACTGTGCCATGCGGCCGGCCCCATCTTTTCATTTTCTTAATGGTGTCTTTTTAAGACACCATTGGTTTTCAGTTTTGATGAAGTCAGATTTGTCAATTGGTTATGCTTTTGATGTTGAACCTAAGGACTCTTTGCCTAACCCAGTGTTGTGAAGATTTTCTTCTAAAGACTTTATAGTTTTAACTCTTAAATTTATGTCTAATCTGCCTTTTTTTTGTGTGTGTGAAGATCAGCCCTGTGCTAACATCTGCCAATCCTCTTCTTCTTTTTTTTTTTTTTTTCGCTGAGGAAGACTAGCCCTGAGCTAACATCCATGCCCATCTCCCTCCACTTTATAGGGGACAACGCCACAGCATGGCTTGCCAAGCGGTGCGTCGGTGCGTGCCCGGGATCCGAACTGGCAAACCCTGGGCCGTCGCAGTGGAGTGCGCACACTTAACCATTTGCGCCACTGGGCTGGCCCCTAGATCCATCTTGAATTAATTTTTGTATATGATGTGAGGTAAGGGTCCAACTTCATTTAAAAACACACCTAATACATTAAGAAAATTAATAGACTTTATTTTGTAGAGCAGTTTTAGGTTTACATAAATATTGAGCAGAAAGTACAGAGAGTTCCCATATCCCCCCCATACACACAGTTTTTTCTATTATTAACATATTGCATTAGTGTGGTACATTTGTTACAAATCATCAACCAATATTCATACATATATTGGTTGGCTAGGGCTGCCATAACAAAATACCACAGACTGGGTGGCTTAAACAACAGAAGTTAATTTTCTCACGATTCTGGAGGCTGGAAGTCCAGGATCAAGGTGTTGGCAGGTTTGGTTTCTCCTGAGGCCTTTCTCCTTGGCTTGTAGTGGCCATCTTCTCATTGTGTCCTCACACGGTCTTTTCTTGTGTGTGCGCATCCCTGGTGTCTCTCTGTGTGTCCAAATTTCGTCTTCTTTTAAGGACACCAGTCAGATTGGGTTAGGGCCTACCTTAACAGCCTCGTTTTAACTTCATCACCTCTTTAAAGGCCCTGTCTCCAAATATAGTCATGTTCTGGGGTGTTGGGGGTTTGGGCTTCAACATGTGAATTTTGGGAAGATACAAGTCAGTCCATAAGAATGTATTATTATTAACTAAAGTCTGTAGTTTACATTAGGGTTCATTCTTTTTGTTTACATTCTGTGGGTTTTGACCAGTGTATAATGACATGTATTTACCATTATAGCAACATATAGAATAGCTTGACACCCTAAAAATCCACTGTGCTCCGTCTATTCATCCCTCCCTCCCCCCTAACCCTTGGCAACCACTGATCTTTTTACTGCCTCCATAGTTTTGCCTTTTCCAGAATGTCATATGATTGAAATCGTATGGTATGTAACCTTTTCAGATTGGCTTCTTTCATATAGTAATATACTTTTAAGGATTCTCCATGTCTTTCTGTGGCTTGATGGCTCATTTCATTTTAGCACAGAATAATATTCCATTGTCTGGATGTACCATAGTTTTATATTCATTTACTTATTGAAGGATATCTTGGTTGCTTCCAAGTTTTGGCAGTCATGAACACAGCTGCTATAAACATTTATGTGCAGGTTATTGTGTGGGTATAAGTTTTCAGCTCCTTTAGGTAAATATAGAGGAGCACAATTGCTGCATCACACGGTCAGAGTATGTTTGGTTTTGTAAGAAACCACCAAACTGGCTTCTAGAGTGGCTGTACCATTTCGCATTCCCATCAACAATGAATGAGAGTTCCTGTTGCTGCACATCCTTGTCAGCATTTGGTGTTGTCAGTGTTTTGGATTTTCGGCATTCTAATAGGTGTGCAGTGGTATCTTATTGTTATTTTAATTTTGCAATTCCCTAATGACATATGATGTTGAGCGTCATGTTTTCATATGCTTATTTGCCATCTTTATATCTTCTTTGGTAGGTGTCTTTACATATCTTTTGCCTATTTTTTAATCAGGTTGTTTGTTTGCTTATTGTTGAGTTTTAAGAGTTCTTTGTATATTTTGGTAACAGTCCTTTATCAGACATGTCTTTTGCAAATATTTTTTCTCAGTTTGTGGCTTGTCTTCTCATTCTCTTGACAGTATCTTTCACAGGGCAGAAAATTTTAATTTTAATGAAATTCAACTTATCAATGATTTTCTTTCATGAATCGTGCCTTTGTATGTAAAAATGTATCACCAAACCCAAGGTCATCTGGACTTTCTCCTATATTATCTTCTAGGAGTTTTATAGGTTTGCATTTTACATTTATGTCTATGATCCATTTTGAGTAATTTTTTGAAGGGTTTAAGGTCTGTGTCTAGATTCGTTTTTTTGCACGTGGATGTCCAGTTGTTCCAGCATCATTTGTTGAAAAGACTGTCCTTTCTCCATTGACTTTGTTTTGCTCCTTTGTCAAAGCTCAGTTGTCTCCATTTGTGTGGGTCTATTTCTGGCCTCTCTATACTGTTCCAGCTTTTTTTGTTTTTTGCTTATGAATGTCCAGTTGTCCCACCACTCACTGTTTATTGAAAAGACTGTCCTTTCCCCATTGAATTGCCTTCGTGCTTTTATTGAAATTCGAAGTATAAGAGTATGTTTATGGACTCTCAGTTTTGTTCCATTGACCTCTATGCCTATCCTTGCATCACTATCACACTGTCTTGATTACCTTGATTTTATAAGAAGCTTTGAAATTGGGTTGTGTAAAACCTCCAACTTTGCTCTTCTTTTTCAAGACTGTTTTGCTTATTGTACAGACTTTGCATTTCGTGTAAGTTTTAGTATCAGCTTGTCACTTTCCACAAAAAATCCTGCTGGGATTTTGATAGGGCTGACATTGAATTTACAGATCATTTTGGGAAGAATTGCCACCTTAACAGTATTAAGTCATCCAGTCCATGAACATGGAATTTCTCTTCATTTGTTTAGATCTTTAATTTCCCTCAACAATGTTTTGTAGTTTCCAGTATTCAAGGCTTGTGTTTCTTTTGTTAAATATATTCCTAGGTATTTACTTCTTTTTAATGCTCTTGTGAATGGAATTGTATCTTTATTTAAATTTAAACCTTCTTAGCTTTGTAAGACGTCACCGTTTGGGGAATGTTGTTCTCAACGTCTGTAAAAGTTGGAGGTTATATAATTCCCACCAAGTTGGTGCTGTCTTTTCAGGCACATTGAGGGTGAAATCCAGAGACTTTGCAGTCACCATCTTGAGTGAGTTGGGGTTGCTCATTGGCCATAGGTTATTTGTCCATTCATTTCTGGTACAAAACCAGCTATGTAGCTCACCAGTCTTTTGGTTGGCAGTTAGGGTGGGACTCAGCAGCGTGGTTTTCTAGTCTAGGCCCGGCTGGCTTATGTGTCTGTGGCCATCTGCCCATCAGGTAGGTGGCTCTGCTTCTTGGGGCTGACTAGATGTTGGCTGGGACTGCAGGGGTTTCTCTCATGGTGACAGGCTAGCTCGGGTTTGTTCTTGTGGTGAGTGGCAGGGATCTGAGAGCGATAGAGGGGTACTGGACCCCAGGAGGCCTAGGCTCAGAGTTGATGTGCTCTCACTGGCCTCATTCTGTTGCTCAAAGCGAGTCATCAGGCCAGCCAGATTGAAGGGGAGGAAAAATAGACCCATCTCTTGATGAGAGGAGCTTCAAAATCACATGCAAAGGGGTGTGGCTATAGGAAGGGGAATAATTGTGACCACTTTTGTGCACAGTTCCCTACAGTAGGTTGTATCTCTGCAGTTCCGTCTGGCTGATTAGAATCAGAATCCTTTTTTTATGTTTTTGGAAATTACCCACCTTCTGAATCTTGGTGGGGACAAGTACCACCTCTTCCAATAGGAGCTGAATATGCTACATATTTGTTTTCCTGGACTCCAGTGCATCTAGGGCACAGGCACCTGTGCAGTTTGGAAGTGAGGGAGCTGATGTAGTAGGCTCTGCATGGCATTAATTTTCTGGTTAGGGTGACGACAGAGGTGACTGGTTGCAAGGCCGAGTTCCCGTTGCAGAAGCAGCAGCTGTGCTGGTGTTGGTGCTGGTTGCAGTAAAGTTAAGGTCAGAGTGGAAAAGTGGGAAGGGTGCCAACTGTCGCCTCTCTTGCTCTGCTGCAGCAGGGTCATCGACGTTTTATGGGAAGCAGGACTTGGTGCTGCATCTGTTTGGGGTTAATGCACTTTGCCATCGTTGGACACGATGAGCTCTTGTTAGAGTTAATGAGACAAGCCATGCCCCAGAGATGTGTCGGTGGGTCTCTCAGCCCGCATCCCCTGGGTTCAGGGAGCACTTTGATGTTGCCCAGATGCTCCTCGTTGGCTTCAAGAGTCTCCGAGAACCATGCACGGTGAGAGGAGGTATGAAGAGTCTGGGTGCACCAATGGCCTTGCTCTGCTCAGTCACCCAGGTTTGTGTTTCATTTCAGTGCAATAGTCTAGTGGCTGCACTCGTAGCAGTTAATGACATGTGGGCTGATTAGTCAGCTGGAGAACTGGTGGTTTGGACTGATCTGCTATTTTGTCCTTGGTTGTTTAGTTTGTGAGGCCAGCCCTGCTTCCAGGTGGTACCAGTGACCTGGCGGGTTAGCGCAAGCCCAGGGGACAGGTCATGTCTCTTGCTTTCCCCACAGGCAGCCTCTGTGGCAGTGGCATAGGTGTGTGCTACCTGCTGCCTGTCTTCGACACCGTGTTTGTCAGGAGGAGATACCGTCGCCAAGGCCTGGGCATGGCCATGCTGCAGGACTTCTGTGAGACGTTCCGAGAGGAAGAGGCCCTGGGGGTCAGCTGCCCGATTTCTCCTGCCATGTACCAAGGTAAACCCACCTTGCGTCAGGTAGAAGTGTTTGGGTGGCAGTGATGGATAATACATGTGCACTACAGGTGATTCTGGAATTCCCGGAGGAGGGAGGTGCCTTGGGGTCCTCGGCACTGTGACATGCATGTAGGTTTTCTCTTCCTCCTGAGAAATCTGTCATTGCTTCACCACAAATGAGACTTTATACTCGATCACAAGGGGCGAACCTTTCCCAGGCTGAGGAATAATTGGATTTAGAAATAATAAAAACAAATCGACACAGCGTCAGAGAGAGGCGGAACCCAGAGACCTGCTGCTGTGCTGCGGTGGCTGATGGGCCCTCGGAGGCTCTCTGCTCTTTCACTTGAAGCTTATAGTTTGTCGCTTTGCCCTTTCAACTGGAAGCTGCAGGGAGCCCAGGAGCCGAAAGGAAGGGCAGTAGCTGGTGTGCAGAGGCCAGCTCTGAATGCACTGAGCCACGAGCACCTCTGTAGCTCTCACTGCAGAAGACGGTTCCCCCTTCTTCTGTTCTCGTCCCACTGAGTCCCTGTATTAGTCAGGGTTCTCCAGAGAAACAGAACCAATAGGATGTATATATATATGTGTGTGTATGTATGTGTATATATATATATAGAGAGCGAGCGCCTGAGAGAGAGAGAGGGAGAGAGAGAGGGGAGGTTTATTGTAAGGCATCGGCTCAGTTGATATGGAGACTGAGATGTTCCAAGATCTACAGTTGGCAAGCTATAGACCCAGGAGAGTCGATGGGGTGGTTCCAGTCCAAATGCCAGCAGGCTCGAGACCCAAGGAAAGCTAATGTTTTAGTCCAAGTCTGAAGGCAGGAAAAGACCAGTGTCCAAGCTCAATCAGTCAGGCAGGAGGAGTTCCCTCTTACTTATGAGAGGGTCAGCCTTTTTGTTCTATTTTCAGGCCTTCAACTGACTAGATGAGGCCCACCCACATTAGGGAGGGCAGTTTACTCAGTCTACCGATTTAAACGATAATCTCATTCAGAAACACCCTCACAGACACACCCAGAACAATGTTTGACCAAATGTCTGGGCTCCCCTGGCCCAGTCAAGTTGACGTATAAAATGAACTATCACCATCTTCCGTGTTCTGGAATAGAAATCTTTATACATATTTGCCAGAGGAAGTTCAAAAAGCTCTGATGTTAAACGCCGCCTTCCAAGTCAACAAGTGTGGGAGAGTCTGGTGAGCATCTCCCCCAGGATCTGCTTGCCCTCTGGGAAGCAGCCCCCACGCCCCTGTTGGGCCCTGCCTCACTTCTTGTCATGCAGATGCTTTTGGACCCTCAGTGTTGCATTTCCATTATGAGAGGAACCACAGATAGGAGAGAAAAGGGGGGGACAGGCGAGGAAGCTTCTGTTGCTGTGAAGTTAGGAGAAAAGCAGGTGAAACATATTTTCCCTCAGGTGTATTTCATTGTTTCTTTGTGTTTTCAAACTCTTAGTCTGTAATTGAACTCTGAAGATCCTTGTATTTCTGCAGAGTGCTTGAGGCTTCCTGCACTGTGTAGCTCATTTTGAGGTGTTAGAAAGTTCTGGAATCCAGGCAGCTGGTTCTCTATCCACACCACTGTCCTGTCCATCCCTCTCCTTATTCTGGCTTCAATTCTGAGACCTCTGTTTGAGTGCCTTGGCCCTCAGGGCAGCCACCTCGGGTTTCCTCGGGGGAACAGCAGGCTCCAAGGGCGGCACCGCACCTAGGCCAGTGCTGCGGAGGCCCTGGCGGGGTCCACAGATCCCCGCTTTCCCTCCTCCTGGCAGAGAAAGGAGACCTGACGGTGCTGATTCTGAATCACGCTCCTCGTCTCGGGGGTTTCAGCTGCCCGGGTGCTGGGGCTTGAGCTCTTACGTCCCCCTGACTGCGCCTGGGTGCGTGGGCCAGCAGGCGGAGCGTAGAGGAAGAAGCAGCTGGAGGTTCAAGACGTGCCTGGGCCTGCAGCTGCATGCTTCACGGAGCGGCTTTTATCGAGTACAGGCCTGCCTTTCAGCTGCACATGAGGGACTCCTGCTCAGGGCCTCGTGCTTCCGAGCCTCTTGAAGCTGCGCCTGTCTCCACGGGGTGGGGAATCTGTGGGCCCAAGAGGATGTTCCCACCCGGGTCCAGTCAACTGGCTCAGGGTACCAGCACCCCAGGATTCCTGCCAGTGGCTGCTGAGGGCCCCGGTGGACTCCATCCCTGGATACGGGCCCTTGAGGGCCGACCACGCCACCAGTTTGCGTATCCTTAGGCTCCAGGGACAGCTTCTGGTGGGACGTGGATGGAGTGTGGGTATGGTGTCCACATTTCTATGCACAGGCCCATTGTAGTGGGGGGGAGCCAGAGTGGGAGGAGAAGCGGGTGGGCTGCCGGCGGGGGGCCGGCTCTCTTGGTATCGCCACATTCTGGTGCAAAACTCCAAGGGGTCCAAGAATTCTAAATTTGAAACTGGCTTTCCCTGTTGTTAGGAAGTTATATTTGTCAAGATAGGAGAGCAGAACATTCTATCCAGCACTCTGCTGTCTTGGCTTACACCTTTGGAACACTTAGCGTCACGTGCGTGGGTTTCCATCTGTGCTTTGGCCTGGGCCCGAAAATGTTAGGAGAGGCCTGATGGAGTCCCCTCGGGCACCTGCGGGACCCGGAGCAGCTTCCCGTTCCGCTGGATTCGGGTGCTGCCGCGTGAAAATGCTCATCCCATGAATGTGGGCATAAAGGTCTGCAAGCCTTGAGGGGGCCCTGGAATCAAGGTGTCTTCGGAGGATGAGCTGGAAGGTTCTGTGGGAGAGGAGGGCTGCGGAGGCTCAGAGGGAGGGAGACAGTGCCTGAGGAGAGAACTGAGTGGGGTGATGTTATGGGCTGAATTGGGTCCCCCACCCAGATTCTTATGTTGAAGCCCTAACCGCCAGTGTGACTGTATGTGGAGATGGGGCCTTTGAAGAAGTGATTAAGGTTAAATGAGGTCATGAGAGTGGGGCCCTGATCCAGTGGGACTGGAACTCGTATGAGAAGAGGAGATGAGGACACAGCCGGGTATAGAGGGAAGACCCTGTGACACAGTAAGAAGATGGCCATCTGCAAGCCAAGGAGAGAGGCCTCAGGAGAAAGCAGACCTGCTGACCCCTCGATTTTGGACTTCCGGCCTCCAGACTGTGAGAAAATAAATGTCTGTTCCTTGAGCCCCGCAGTCTGTGGTGTGTTGTTATGGCCGCCGGAGCTGACTAAGATGGGATGGACGACAGTGGGAGCACAAGCTGGGCAGGTGGGGATGATGAAAGTGGTTTGTGTGTAGCAGGGATCAGAGCAGAGACCTGGGGGTGGGGTGGGTGGGTGCAGGGAGAACCAGAGGAGGCCATGCCTGGGGATGCGGAGAGGGGCTGGCGTGTGAGCCGGGGTGGGGCGGGCCTTCCTGACTCTCGTGCTCTCCTTCCTCTCAGTCTGCAGGAAGTTCCTGTCGGCCCGGCCGGAGGAGCAGGGGCGCCTGTGGGAGGTGGAGCCCCCGGGAGCCTGGGGCCAGCGAGGCAACATCTGGCGGAAGGTTCAGCTTCAACAGTCAAGACTTTCCGAGTGTGAGTCGGAGTGAAGAACATGTGGTTTGTTCTCATTACTCCTCTTGTCAGTAACTGAAGCGCGGATGAATTTCTAGGATTGAGGCAGGCCTGTGCAGATGTTATGTCTGTTGTTGCAGGAACGAAGGCGTTCTGTCCTCCTTCCACCTTCCCGCCCTGAATGAACCACGCCTTCTAGACCCTGCTGCTCGGAAAGAAAGCTCTCCCCCGGTTAGCTGAATCAGGACCTCCTGGGGGCCGAGGGGCTCCCTGTTTACCATTAGAACAGACCACTGAGGGCCGGCCCCGTGGCTTAGCTGTTAAGTGCGTGCGCTCCGCTGCTGGCGGCCCGGGTTCGGATCCCGAGCGTGCACCGACGCACCGCTTCTCCGGCCATGCTGAGGCCGTGTCCCACATACAGCAACTAGAAGGATGTGCAGCTGTGACATACAACTATCTAGTGGGGCTTTGGGGGAAAAATAAAAATAAATAAAATTAAAAAAAAAAAAACAGATCACTGAAACACATAAGAAGATTGATTTTCTCTGTCTAGCTGAAGATCAATTGAAAACATTATTTTGAATAGGCAATGTGAGCATCTGGTGAAAAATGCAAAAGACACACCAGGGTTTACTGTGAACCTCTCTCCTTCATGGAGGACACAGGCATGCAGAAGTGACCGCATCACATGGACAGTGTACTTTGTCCTCCTTTTTAAGGGCAGCCTAGTATGATGCCGTGTGGCTGTGTTGTTGTTTATTTGGGCAGCCAAATAAACCCTGCTGCAGACACAGACGTCGTCCTCAGTTTGGGGTTGTCACAGGCAGCACCTCAGTGAATTTGCCAGCAGGGTTTTGGTGGAGGGTGTTGGTGAGAGACAGGAACAGGTGGTGAGTGTGGGTCCCAAGGCGGGGGTGGGGGGAGACCTTTAAGTAGCTAGAGGGGAGCGCAGGGTGGCAGACACACTTGTCTCTGCATCTCCAGGTTGCTGTGACAGTGTTCTTCCCACCTGTCCCGGGGGGGGAGGAGTGCACACTGCAGGCCTTTCTCAGCTCAGCGCTGAGGGTGAGGCCCCGAGACAGGGCCAGGCCGTGCGGAGCCCTCCAGGCTGCGGGTGCCTTGTGGAAGGCACGTGAGGTTCTAACGGCTTAAATTCACTGGCCAAAATGAAAGTGCCGGCTTTTCTTCCCTCCTGGCATCGGAGCTGCTGTCAGCATCAAATGCCATTCTGAGGCTGCAGGTGGCTCATTAGGGGACGGATGGGCACCGAGGGGCAGGGCTTTTCTCCGTGTGGATAACTGATTTACCTTATTGGTGACAGAGAAGAGTGCCTTGGAATTTAGTGATGATAATAGTGATAGGTTTGGCTTTTATGGTGCCTTTCAACTGAAAAGCTTAATGGATATTTACGGATGTTAATGGGGTGACCAGGCACCTGGGAAGGAGGCCGTGGCAGGGCGGTGACTGTGAGCCTAATGAGGTGGTTAAGTGGCTTGCCCTGTGGTGTCGAGAGTTAGAAATGAAGGGGAGCCAGCCCAGACCCTGTGCTCTGAGCTGACCGGGTGCTGGGTTCTCCATGAGCTCCACAGATGGGTCTGCAGCCCCCACGCCGACTCGGCCTTTGTGTCTTGGATGCTGAGTTCCTTGGCTGGGAATGGAAAGAAAAAATGGCTCTCGTATCAGAATGTGGAAATAATGTGGAAATGGCACAGGCCAGCAGGGGGAGGAGGTTTTCGCATAATTAGGGAGATGGCTTCCTCTGAGGAGAATTCCACTGGGGGCGATTTCAAGAGCCGAGAACTGGTGTGGTCTGGTCAGAGGAAACCGAGCTGGGAGTCAGATGCCAGACCTGTCACTTTAACTCACTCTGAGATACGCCAACTCTTTCTTTAAAACAGCAAATGAGGGGACTTTTGCAGAGAATGTTCCAGAAGCATGCTCGAGTCCCTTGAAGGAAGAAGGGTCATCATTATAATTAGGATATAATTAGATTAGTACAACTTTATAATTTTTTTTTAAATTCCAAGTTATGGTCTTCTCACTCCCTGTGTAAATCGTAGCTAGTTCCCAGTTTCACCCACACCTCTGTCTCCCCCAGGGCCAGCAGGCAGGAAGGTTTTTAATCCACTCAGGAAGGCTTTTAGCCACCCAGCTTCATCTCATCACAAGGGTGTCAGTCAGTGCTGCCAGCTCAGGTTAGAAGTGGTGAGTAGGGGCTGTGAATACAATCACACGTTAGCCCAGAGGCTCTGCCGTTGCTCTGTTTCCAGTCTGTTTCTCTCTTCATGGACATCAGCAAGTGTTTGCCCATTAGATTTTCCCACAGGTCACCAAACAATGCAGATTCTGGAATCTTCTCTTTCCTGGAAATCTCACTAGGCACTTAATTTTAGTTTCTAATTAGTCAGTTATTTTTAGAGTTGCTTTCTTGAATTGTTCTGTTTTTCAGTTTCTGACTGTTATTTGGGAGGTTTTCTACAATTTCATGTGCCATAGAAATAGAACAGTAAGCAAGAAGCCCAGTGGAGCTGATTGCATTTTACATTCTAAGAAAGTCATGGACGTTTTACAACATTCCAGAGGGAAATTGTGTTCCTTTCAAGTGTTTTAAAATCTATTTTTGGAGCAGTGTCATTTGTGGACTAGGTCTTTTAAAGTTTGCGCGATCCTGCCTGTTGATAACATCTGTGGCTTATAATGGCCCTGGAAATATTTACAGGGTTATTCAGACCTTTTGAGAGAAGGAGTTTGTGGGAAATTAGTTTGTTCCCTCACTTAGTTACATATGAAGCCTTTGAAACTTGAGCAATGGGATCATAATTCTCTCTGATGTGACTTCCCAGTTAGCCTGCCCATGCCTTCAGTTTCTTTACTGGAGGAGATGAAATTGAATACGTCAACGGCCCCGTGTTCTTTTACAGAAACGATGCTGGAGGCAGGAAATAATTGCACACAGCTTTAAAAATTAATTTTTTCTTTCATACGTTATAGTTTTGCTTTCTTTCCAGGTGAATTTTTAATAGCTTCAATTGTCATCCACAGGGAAAATACTTTTCTTCTATTTACTTTGAATTTTTAAAGCTGGAGGGAGCGTACGTGAAGAGATGTGAAATATTTGAGCTGGGGAGTGGGGTCATTTTTCTAAAAGTCTGATGCTTAGCAAACTGCAGCTCTAACCTTATTTCAGCTTGTTGTGGTGAGTCGGACATTACAGAGTGCAGTAGCAGTAGCAATTTTATGGGGGGTGAGCTCTGCTGGGAAGTGCTGAGGGCAGAACCACCATCCTGGATGGGTTTTTTTCTGGCTAACGCTGCTCTTCGAAAGGTTGCGTGGCTCCCTCTAGTGGCCATTGTAGTCTGCTGCAGCCCTGGATGTTAACTTGGACGTGTTTACCTTTGACCTGCCTGTGTGGTTGCTTCTCAGATTCTTATACTTGTGAGTCCAAATTAGTGCCTTCATTTTTAAAACTTATTGACCCTTCATTGGTTGGGAATAAAATACAAGTAAACATTTGATGGCTACTATCATGCTTTAGTCTCTAACACACAAAAACATATGTCAGGAAATGTGGAAAACTGATAACGGATTATCTGCTTCATTCTCTTATTCATTCACTCACTCATTCATTCATTCATGTAATTGCTCATTCATTGAATTGGTTACCGTTAGTGGAGCATCTCCTGACACCAGGCACTGTCCGAAGCGGTAGGGATACAGAGGTGAAGAAGGCTGACGAGTCTCTGAACTCATTTATGAGCTTAGATTTTCGTGAAGAAAAGTGCCTGGGCAGCTACTACTGTGTTATGTAAAATCTTTACATATCAGAGAGAACTAAAGAGTCCTGATATTTTTAAATGCTTACCATTGGATTTTGCAAACCAATTTTGCTAATTTATAAAGTCTGGAAATAAGCTTTAAAATTTACTTCTAAAGGTAACAACTAAATAATACATTTATTCTTTTTTCGAAAAATGTGTTTCATCTGTATTTTCAGTTCAAATGGAAAACTGCATATTTTTTTCCTAAGGGATCTGAACAGATCTCCGCCCACACACATATACCCCCATATATGGACTTTGGGGTGTAGGGAGGTGCACAGTAGGATAAGGAAGTCATCGCCTTCCAGGTTGGCCCTACAGGATTCTGTAGGAGGGGGAAGGAGGCTGAATTAACGTGAGTGATTATGGGCTCTCTTGTGAGTAAAAATTCCAGTGAGCAAAGAGGAGACCTAGGAATAGAACTGGAGACCTGACTCTATGGAATGCCCCCATAATTGGAAGACAAGATCAAAACTCGAGCTCCGAAATGCTTGAGTGGAACCACCAGTTCCTGTCTCCTGACACCTGGCAGGTTTCCCTCCCCTCCAGAGGGTGCTGGAGCAGGTGTAAAGTGAAGGTCAAGAGGATGGAATTGGGCCGTGCTGATCAATGCTTTTGGAAGGGTCCCCAACGTGTTGTTAACCTTTGGATTGTCCTCTCCCTCGGGAGCCACCCCCGTTTGCTTATCCCGCTTTCTTCCTTGGGGAGGGCAGCTCATCCGGGAAATTCCAAGGAGGATGTGAGTGGTCGCGGGCGGACTTCTCAAGATGGGACACCCAGACAGTCCACACTGGGGAAGGCAGTGAGGTACGGTGATGGATGTGTCGTTCTAGGAATATGTTTGTGTTCTTAGTGACTGTGATGTGCTTGTTGAGTGAAGCTGGGGTCCCAACCTGCAAGGCCACTTCCTCAGCACCTCGGCCGTGGGCTTCTCTGTGGCAGGGGCCTGTTGATTTATGCTCGGAACCTCTGTGCCATGGTATGAGGAGACGCCTTTGTAATTAGACTTTTCATGTTCCTCTTCTCTAAGCTGGACCAGCTCTCCCAAAGCCAAAACTAAACAGAGAACACATGGGAATTGGCCGTAACCTTGCATTGTTAGGGAAATACTGAAAAATCTGAATTTCAAATTCTGCCATGGACCAGCATCTTTCAAGCAGAACAAATGCACAAATTTGTCTTTCTTCCCTCCCCTGCCCCTCAAGCCCAGACGCTAGCAAATGGAACATGGCATTAAGTTGTCATATAACCCAGCTCATGGTAGAACAGAACCGTGGGCAAGGTTCTGAATATGTCTTAGTGGCTTGATGTCATTCATTATTTTATAAGATTGTGAAGTGATATGATTCCTTAAGTGTTTTCCTTGCCCACAAGAAGTAGTTGTAATAACAGCTACTCTCTGGCATGGAAGGGCCTTTGCTCTTGAATCCCTCAAGAGTCAATAATGATTTTAAACTCCAAAACTTACAATTGCACTTTGTGGGGAATACTGCTTATTTTGGAAAATAGATGGTTCTGCAATAGAAGACTGAACATCAAAGGCATAAAATATCCCAGTAAGTTTTAGAATATAAAGTTATAAAATATCCCTGACCATTTTAGAAAAGCTGCCCAGTGTCTGACATTAGTTTCAGCCATCTTGGTTCATGATGGAAAGATGGGCTAACTTACAACCCTCCCAGGCCACTGAATGGAGAGTGTGTGGTATGCCTCTTCGCTGGTCTCTGACTTTCCTTTTAAACCTTGAAGGCCGTTAGAAGAGGCGGGAGGTGTCCAGTGTGGTGTAATGCCCACGGGCATGTGTGTGGGGAGTCTGCGCGTTCAAGTGTAAAAGCATCAGTTGTTAAAGGGGTGCCTCCTTGCCTTGTTCTTCCTCATCTCCCTGGGCTGGGCCTCCCCTCCGTTCCCATCAGTGGACATGCGCTCAGAGCTTCTTACATACAAAACGTGGTGTCCCTGTGCCTGGCGGAGTGTTTGAACCCAGCTCATCCATTCTGAATCTGAGCACGTGGTGCAAAGCCCAGCCCAGGCCAGGCCACCAGCAAGCCCATCACAGCGTTAGCTGGAATGTTTTATTGACTCTTTTCTGTTTTCAGGACAGGATCAGTGGAGAAGAACTGGAAGAAACACAGAATGATCCAGACTGTGGAGTGACAGAAGAAGCAGGGCGACTTGGGGGAGCCTGCGGGGCTGAGCTGGAGGGGGAGGATGCCAAGAGGACAGTGGTGGACCCTGGGCTGGCCGGGGAGTCCTGGCAGACAGACGCACATGCGGGCCCGTTCCTGACTCCCAGGGGCCCATCTGAGTCTTGTTGAGAGGCCCGTCCTGGGCCCCAGGGGATGCGGGTTTGAGAGCTGCCTCTGTCATTCCCCGCTTGTGTGGCCGAGAGCTGGTCTCTGTCCTTGCTGTGCTGTCCCTTGAGAAGAAAATGACCACACAGACCCTACCTACCTCAGGCTTGTCATGTGGGCTCAGGAGATAGAAAGTCTGAGCAGATGCTTCTCTGTAAGCGCACAGTGCCATGCAGGTGCATGGAATTACTCCCAAGCTCAGATTTCAGAAGCTCCTTCGTTAAGCCTAATGGGTTTCTGTTACTCAGGATGACTTGATAAAGACTGCACTGGAGCCCCATGAATGTGCCTCTTTCTTCAGCACAAGGAAGCTCAGAGAAAGGCCACACCCATCCGGTCTGCACTGCAGAAAGCCCTTTCAGGTTTGCCCACACCAGCCCTACTGTGACTGTGGGACCCCAGACACCAGAGCAGTTTCTAGGGAGACACATTCCTTTTCCAGACAAGCTTCAGCCACGGTGGCAGCACCCTGAAGGCAGGGGCTGGGGCCGCCTGGTGCACACCATAGCCTCTTGCTCATATCTGGCCCGGTATACAGGAGGCGCTCAGAGTGGGCTCCAGGCAGGCATCAGGATCTCAGCCATCAGCTAATTCAGAGAGGAAGCCACTGGAGGGGACTTTGGGTTGATGGCCCTTGCAGTGTATTGGCGCCTTGAGTGGAAAGGCTTGTGCTGATAAAGGTGACTGTAAAGATAACAGCTTGACCCAAAGTGACATCGGCCTCCCCTTTCTCAGCCCTGCTCAGGGCATGCGCTCGGCCACGGTTGGGGATTCGGAGCTGAGCCAAGGACCCTGCCCCCAGGCCCCACTGTGGTCAGGTGAGGCTGACCGTGGCCAGGGCCGCCGGCCTTTCACAGCGTGAAGCACAGTCCAGGCCGCCCCATGGGGCCCCATGGCCTGCTCCCCAAGAGCTGGGATGGGGCTTTCTCTGCAGGTGGCCCAGCCTCACCGATGTCCAGTAGGATTCTAACCAGACAAAGCTGGTCAGGTCATCTTGGGCCAGGCAACCCAATTCCAGCCCCTCCTCCAGGGTGCATGCAAACCTGATCGTGTCACTGAGGACACCCTGAACCCCACTGTGGCTTACCACTGCCCCTGGAGCGCTTGGGCCTGTCACAGAGGGCCCTGCTGACTCTGCTCCTGTCTGGGCATGGCCGCCTTGCCGTCTGTGTTCCAGCTGCCTGAGCTCCTGTATCCTCAGACGCCAGCTCTCTCACTTCAGGGTCGGTGCTCATGCACTCGCTTTGCTTGGGCACGTGCCTTCCCTCTCCCTCTCACACGCAAACACACACATGCACACCCACCTTGTCAGTCAGGCCAATTCCTACTCACACATCTGATCTCAGCTCAGATGTCCCTTCCTGACCCCTCCCCCTCCCCCTCCCATGTGGCCTCGGAGCACTGGGCACTCAGCTGTGACTCCACGAGCCTCCACCAGGGTCAGCCCTTAGTTGCCTCATGTGTCCCCAGTGCCAGTGTGGAGCTGGCCCCCAGTAACTTTGTGGGAGTGAATGGTAACAGGTCACCTCAGGAGTGAGGAGTTGCCTTCCTTCTGTTCCTCTGCTACAAGACTCTGGAGCGGTGGAGAGAAGAACAAGTTCCAGCTTTTTAGGGATATAGTAAACCCATCCTGGAGTCTGGGGATGGGGAGGAGACCGCTGGCAGTCCTGAGTGCTGGCAGGATATCACCTGCTGTTTTGCTCAGTGGTCAAAGGACATATGTGGTGGGACCCTTGTTACTTATGCCACATACATCCCCGTGTCTCTCCATCCACCCATCCATCCATCTATCCGTCTGCCTGTCCATCCATCCATCCATCCATCCATCCACCCATCCATCTTCCCATCCTTCCCTCCCTCCTCCCTCCATCCATCTCTCCACTCATCTCCTCATCCATCCACCCACCCATCCTACTGTCTACCCGTCTGTCTGTCCATTCATCCATCCACCTACCCACCCACCTGTCTGTCCATTCATCCATTTGTCTGCATCTGTCCATTCATCTCTCTGTTCATCCATCCATCCGTCCATCCTGTTGTACAGCAAACAGTGTGATTACTCATGGCCAAGCTCTGTGCTGGGCGCTGGGGAGATAGTGAGGCATGGTTACTGGATGCAAGGATTAAATATTCTCTCTGGAAGAGTCTCTTCTGGAGTGTTCTACTGGAGTTGTTTGTTCTCTTACACCCATTAGTTAAAGCAGGAAGAGTCTTAATTTAATAGAAATAGAGTTTGGAGCTCCATGTGGAGACATCCTGAAGTGCCCCCATGCATGTGGGCTCTCTGTGAAGGAGGCACAGGCCATACAGGTGTGATCAAGTCTGCACGAGAGGATGCTTTGTGTGTGACGCCCGACATAACCTTTAACGTGACATAGATGTGCGCTGTGAATGTTGTACTGTTTGAGATGTATGGTAGGTGCTTTGTAATGTTTACATGAATATGAACTGATGAAAATGTCTCAGGGGTTTGATGAAGTTACTGTTCAATAAAAGAATCCTCTCAAGGAAGAAAAACTGATGTGCTGATGTAGTTGGTTGAAGGACATATACATGAACCACACGGAGTTGGAAGGAATTCCTCTGAGCGCATAGCAACCCCTCCCTGGCAGCGGCACAGCCTCCCGGGTCTGGGGCTGTGTGCCGTGTTCGTTTCCACGTGGCGTGTGCAGGGAATGTTGGTGAGGCTTGTATGTGTGTGTGTGTGTTTGCATGCGTGTGTTGTGTTGTTTTTAGTAAATCACTTTTGTTTAATTTATTATTCAGTTCCTCTATGTTCTTGACTTATTTTTTAACAGCTCTATTCAGATATAATTTACAATCCATGAAATGCATTTCACTTCAAGTATATAATTCCACGGTTCTTAGTATATTTACAGAGTTGTGCAACCACCACCACAATCAATACCTCAAAAAGAAACCCCATACCCATTAGCAGTCTCTCCCTTTCCACCCACCCCCCAGCCCTAGGCAACCATGCATCTACTTTTTCTCACTCTAGATTTTCCTGTTCTGGACATGTACTAGTGGAATCTTACAATGTGTGGCCTTTTGAATCTGTTTTTTTTTTTTTTCCCCCTTAGCACAATGTTTTTAAAGCTCATCCATGTTGTAGCATGTGTCAGTACTTCATTCCTTTTTAAAGTTGAATAATACTCTGTTGTATGGATAGACCACATTTTGTCTCTCCATTTACCAGTTGATGGACTTTTGGATTGATTTCAGTTTTTGGCTATTATCAATAATGCTGCTGTGAACATTCGTGTACAAGTTTTTGTGCAGACCTATGTCTTCAGTTCTTTTGAGTATCTACCAAGGAGTAGAGTTTCTGGGTCATATGGTAACTCTATATTTAACATTTTGAGGAACTGCCAAATTATTTTTCCAAGTGACTACATCATTTTACATTCCCACCAGCAATGTGTGAGGGTTCCAGTTTCTCTCCATTCCAGCCAACACGAGTTGGTATCTTTTTGATGATAGCCACCATCCTAGTGAGTATGGACTTGTATCTTATTGTGGTTTTGATGTGCATTTCCCTGAAGACTAATGATGTGGAGCATCTTTTCATGTGCCTGTTGGCCTTTTTTTTGTCTTGGGAGAAATATCTATTCAGATCCTTTATCCATTTCTTAATTGGAGTGTCTTTTTATTATTGAGTTGTGATAGTTCTTTATATATTCTGGATACAAGTCTCTTATTACATATCTCATTTGCAGATATGTTCTCCCATTATGTGGGTTGTCTTTTCACTTTCTTGATGATGTCATTGAAGTGCAACATCATTAATTTTGATGAAGTCCAATTTAGTTTTTCTTTGGTTGCTTGTGCTTTTGGTGTTGCAGTAGTAATGATTGTGTTTTATAAATGCATGTCCTTTCACTCCCATCTAAAGGGAGTTGATGGGGAGAAAGTTATTGATTCTACAATGAATATAGAAAAATCCACAAAGAAGTCATTACTTGTAAGAAAGCTCTGTCCCTGGATCCCAGGCCTATGCCCCATGAGAGGTGTGTTGCCCTGTGGGCTGCTCCATCCTGCGCTCATGAATGGGCTCAGGCCCACAGAGGATGTTGGGGGTCCATAGTCCTGCAGAAGCTTGCATATGGATTCAGGGTCTGGCAGGGGTGGTGGGCACTCAACGCTATGCACTCGGCCCTCGAACAGATTTTCTTTCAGGGAGTGGGGTTTTCAGCAGGGGGCAGTTTGTTCCAGAAAGTCTTTGAGAATAAGCCCTTCGGGATGAGAAAGGAAGGAATCCAGCTGTTGGGCTGCTTATGGAAAGCTTAGAGG
Organism: Diceros bicornis minor; assembly: GCF_020826845.1. Classification (NCBI taxonomy): domain Eukaryota; kingdom Metazoa; phylum Chordata; class Mammalia; order Perissodactyla; family Rhinocerotidae; genus Diceros; species Diceros bicornis. The sequence goes on from NC_080744.1 coordinate 82,861,280, forward strand.
GCCAACAGATTATGAGATAATTTCTAAAATCCCCATTTTCTGCTAGAAGCAATATAAAATCTCTGATTTTGATTTAGTTCTCTCTCTAGGGAGAGATGGTCAACATCTGGAAGTTTTGAAGTTAAGTGTCCAAGTTTCCATGTTGAGAAGCCATGAAATTCCTTGGCCCCCTTCCTCTGCTACCTCCACCTCTGCCGTTCCACACAGGACACAAAGTTATCACCATGGCCAAGCAAGGGAACGAAGAGCTGGAACCTCAGTGACACAGTCCCCAACCGAACATCCGGGGAGCTTGGCTTTTTGTCATTTTCAACATCAAATGAGACATAATCAGAAAGAGTAGAGTAATCCTGTCAGACAAATCCTACAAATGGCCACAGCAACTGAAATGCTTCCATGAACGTGCTTTAAAGCCTACAGACTCTGTTTAATGGAATTGGCTTATCTTATTGCGCCCTCCTTCCCACCAAACAAAAGTTACCTTTAGGTTTCTAGAAGGCAGCCTCTCCAGCAGGGAGCTTGACGCTGTGCAGATGGCTGCAGAGCTTGTGGGCTTTCGTGGCCTCGATGGCCCATGACTTGCAGCACCCACTCCCCAGTGGGTGGCCTGTGGACACTGTACAAGGCGACGCTGAGCTGATGGCTCTTTCAGTCCTTGGGTGCTTGGATTCTGTTCAAATTCGGTGGGATTGGGAGGGCGTGTCCTTGGGGTGGATTGAGGTAGAATCTTCCTGGTGCAGTGTGAGTCGGGGGAATGAGGCTCAGTTGATTATCATTCCTTCTCAGCTTGCAGCTGGGGTGCTGTGATTTGGGGAATGTTTGCTGGGTTCTCATGTGACCAACAAGCAGGTAAAATCCACATGATCTAGTATATATATAACCAACTATACATATTACATTTGTAAAGTAACTTTATGAAAATCCATACAAATTAAAACCACATAAGTAAAAGAAAAACGGTAAGGAGCATACTTAAATGTGACACTGCAGGTAGAAGTCAGGCTCTCTCCTGCCCCCTGGTGGGCATCATTCCTGGGGCTGCCGACAGGGGCTGGTGATGGACCACAGACTTGCAATGTCAGAATGCCAAACTCGGATATCTGCCTTGATCTCGCCCTTTGTGGGAGATTTCTGGCCATTTCCTAAATAGATCCTATGCTGCTCCCTTCCTGAATGCTTCAGACGTAATTTGAGCAGCAGAAAACAGATTTCAACAGTGTATGTGCTGATTTTTATCCCACTCACTTTTGCTGTGGACCAGAGCCGGCGGCCGGGTGATTTTTGGAGATCTGGCAGCTTTGATGTTGGTGCCTTGCGCGGTGAGGAGGCCAGGCTGACTCTGGGAGCCACATTCCCAGCCCTGCAGTACCTGGATTATGTCTCTGCCGACCCCCTGTGGGCGGAGCTCCCTTGCTGGCTTCCCCAGCCCTGTCCTTCAGAGAGTCCTGGGCACACGGTGACGTTCAGAACCCGTCAGCCCTTGATGACGGATCGGGAGGCAGCCCTGGGAGAGGGCTCCATTCTACCATCTCTCTTTTGGGGGCAGTTTGACAGGGGATGCACAGTGTTTTGAGTCTAAAGACACGGCCCAGCACGGTGATACTGGGCCAGTGACTCTGCAGCTCTGACTGCGTAGGCCTTGGCCATGCATAGGGATGAGCTGCCCACCCGGCAGTTCCCTGTGAGGCTCACTGTGAGGCCCCAGACAGCTCTTCTCCATCTAGAGACGTGTTGCAGGCATTGGGGATTGTTGTGCTTAGTTTTGTCTTTGCACAGCTCACACTCAGGCATGCAAAATTAGAAGTTGATTTTCCTATAACTGATCTGATCTTCATCTATATCTTGAGCGTCGTTCTGGCTCATGGCAGAAAACACCTTCCAATTTAACCTCACTCTAAATAGGATTTTCCTTTGTGCCTCTTTCTTCCTGGGGTCAATTCCTAGCTCTGGGGCTTGCGCAGGGCAGGGGACTTGGTGAGGAGGGGACATCTGCTCTTGGCCTGAGTATGTCCTGTCCACACCGGCACCAGCTCACATGTGTGATTGTCTTGTCAGGGCCTCTGCTCTCAGGCACTTTACCACGCGGGCAGTGAGGGCTGTACTGGTGGCCTTCCACACCTGGACTCCCGCCATGTGGCCCCGCTGGCGTCTGCTGATCTTCCCCTGGTGCCAGACAGGAGGTGTCACTGGGGCCTGCAGGTTCCCTCTCCCAACCTATGCCCTCACGGCTCCTGGCCACCTGGGAAATTTGCTTCCCACCGGGGATGTGTGTGGGGCTAGCCCTGGCTCCCCCATGTAGCTCTCTCCCAGGGTCTGGGGCTCGGGCTGCTCTCTGGGGCCTTTCCTTCTCTGGGAACTCCGGTCTGGGGTGGGGCCCCCCTCCCTTCTACTCTGGAGCCCAACATCTATTTGGGAGTTTCTCTTACTCCCATCCCTGTCCAATGAATCTGGCTTTTTAGACTTCAAAGCCAATGAATCGGACATTTGTTTTTGGTTCTCTTCCTTGATGCCCTGTATCCTCACACTTGGCACAGAGCCAAAATCAGATTTCCTCGCCCAGGATGGATACAGACCCCTGAGTGCACCCTGTCAGCCCCCCGGCAGCGTATGGCCCCCACGCTGTTCTCAGGTCAAGTCCCTCAGGTAGGCAGCATCCATGGCTGATTCTCGCGGCCTGGCCTTCAGGCCTCCTGTGGGGCATGGGCTATAGACCGAGGTGGGGGCCACCTTTTCTCTCTCATGGACCTGATGCACATCTTGAAATCCCATCATTAGAAATGTTTTCCTTGGAGGTGGGTGAGTAACCAGGAATTGTGTCCTGGGACTGGGAAGAGCGTGGGGCCTGGTTCCACCCTGGCCCTCACTCCAGTGGGGCCTGGGATGGTCACTTCCCTTCCTCGCACCCGAGGGTCCTCATGGTGAAATGAAGGGGGTGAGTCAGGGTCTGTGACCTGGCAGCTTGATGATGCAAATTGTTTACAGGTGAGATTTGTTTGGGCCACACAGGGTTTTAGGACCCAGACGCTGCTGTCCCCTTCAGGGATGGCATGTCCCCGCCATTCACTGGCTGTGTTACTCATTTGCGCTCTCAGGCCAGCTGGAGCCAATTACGTTTGTACTGCCTTGTGGCAGGCTGAATAATGCTCCCCCCTGCAAAGATGTCCACGTCGGTCCCCAGAACCTGTGACCATGTTCCCTGAGGTGGTACAAGGGGCTTTGCAGATGTGGCTAGGGATCTTGAAATGGGGAGATTACATTGGATTATCCCGGTGGGCCCAGTGTGATGACGTGGGTCCTTACATAAGGGAGGTTTGACTACAAAAGAGAATTGTCAGAGGGATGCAGTGTGAGAAAGACTCCACCAACCACTGCGGGTTCTGAATTTGGAGGAAAGGGCCACCTTGAGCCAAGGAAGGCAGGCGGCTTCTAGAACCTGGAAAAAGCAAATGGATTCTCCCCTAGAGCCTAGAGAAGGAACGCAGCCCTGCTGGCACCTTGATTTTAGCCCAATGAGACCCATTTGGACTTCTGATCCCCAGAACTGTACGATAATCCATGCAGTTTTTGGCCACTAAACGTGGTAATTTGTTAGCAACAATAGGAAGTATACCCCTGGACAGTGGTTCTCAACTGGGGCTGACTTGTATCCCAGGGGACATTTGGCCACGTCTGGAGACATTTTTGGTTGTCACAATTGTGGGCGGTGCTACTGGATCTGGTAGGTAGGGGCCAGGGATGCTGCTCCACATCCCGCGATGTCAGGACAGCCCCCATAACCCCAGGAATTATCTGGCCTGAAATGTCATGCCAAGGCTGAGAAACCTTGCCTCAGACTGATAGGTGCCTGTAGCTCTCAGGTCCTAGTGTCTGCAGGTTCGGTCCATCTCACCCTCGTTCACTGATGACTTCAGAGCAGCTGAGAGCTCAGGCCTGGAGGAGACAGCGATGCCAGACTTTAAGCTGCTATTTGTTGAGCGCTTGTTCTGTGCTGGCTCGGTTCCTACTCAGAGAGGGTTCCAGGAACTGCCAGGGCTGTGTCCAACTCTGAGACAAGGGCAGGACGTGCAAGATGACCCAGCGGAGACCGGACCAGTGCTTGGGGATGCTTCACCTCTTAGACGTTATGACTGTCCTGACTGGTAAGCAAGTTCTTCCTCGTTTAGAGGAGAAATCACTGCGTTTCTGTTTGAGGTCCATGGTAGGGTCCAGGAGATGTCCTGAAGACTCAGACCTGGACGACAACATTGGGACTGGATTTTCCTCTTAATCGATATCGTGAGTCCCCATTCTAGCTGGTGGCAGAAAACTGTGATTGTAGAATAGATTTGCAGAGAGCGTGGACACAGCGCTCCTGGGCAGTTTTCCGAGGGAAATACCCGCGGCGGCCACACGATGGCAGTCTTGCACAAACCAAAGCCTGCTCGCCACGGGACCGCAGCCCCAGGTGGGTGTCCGGGCAGTGGACACCCTCCTGCCCTCCTGCAGAAACCGAGGAGGCCTGGCTGGGTGAGCGTCTTTCATTGCAGTTGGAAACTGCGCTTTGCAAGTGAAAGAAACAGCGGTGTAGAGTGCTCATGCCCTCCTCTGTTAATCTGTTTCAATAAGGAGCTGGCTCACTACCCCAGCCCGTGAATTTCAGTGATGTGACAAGACAGATAATACAGTTGAGACTTATTCTTAAGAGAGGCTCAAAAGTATCTCTCTCTCTCTCTCTCTTTTTTTTTTTAAGGAAAAAGTGTTCCGCTTTCGTTGTGAGTCCAGGAATGGAGACAGGTTCCAAATTTCCCTGATTTCTTCATTAACTCCATAGGCTTGCCAATAAGAAAAGAGACAGAGCTACCAACCCGCTAAAATGCACCCTGCCTCCCTTGGCTGCTGGTTAAAAGTGGGGGGCCCTGAGACTTGCCTCCTCCCTGGATCCCTCACAGGGCGAGTGCTTTGGCGATGCTGAGGGAAAGGGAAGGAATGAGAAAGGTGGGTGAGCTCTACACCCATCTGCTGGCAAAGGGAATTGCTCTTTCTTGGTTTCTTTCCACCCATGTGTGCCCCACATCCTTCCCTTCAGCATCGGAATGCAGAGAATCGGGCAGATCATTCCGTTTGATTCTCTCTCTCTTTTACAAAACAGCTTTATTGAGGTATAATTGATACACAATGAACTGCACCTATTGGATGAGTTTGGACATATGCACACAGCTGTGAACCCATCACCACAATATCAAGGTAGTAGACATACCCATCACCTCCAAGAGTTTCTGGTGTCCCTTTTTATTGGTGTAAGAACACTCAGCATGAGATCTACCCTCTTCATAAATTTTTAAGTGCGTAATACAGTATTGCTGACTGTAGACACTGTGCTGCACAGTAGACCTCTAGAACTTATTCATCTCACGTAACTTGAAACTTTATACCAATTGGACAACAACTCCCATTTTGCCCTGCCCCAGCCCCTGGCAGCCACCATTCAGTTCTCTGTTGCTGTGAGTTGGACTATTTTAGGTCTGTCATGTAAGTAGAATCATGTAGTATTTGTCCTTCTGTGCCTGGCTTATTTTACTCAGCATAATATTCTCCACTTTCATCCATATTGTCACAAATGGCAAGATTTCCTTCTTTTTTAAGGCTGACTGGTATTCCATTGTGTATGTATACCACATTTTCTTTATCCGTTGATCCATCGATGGGCACTGGGGTTGTTTCCATGTCTTGGCTATTGCGAATAATGTGGCAGTGAACATGGGGGTACAGATATCTCTTCAAGATCCTGATTTCAGTTCTTTCTCTTTAAAGATACTTCCCGGAGCAAGACTCTTTCAGCCAACTCATTTTTGGCATTTGATGGCATTTTATTGTTTTTATGCAACACATTCCCTTCCTTCTGTGCACCACTGTGAGGGTCCCAGGGCACCCAAACCCAGCCTCTCTGGGAAAGGTGCCTTGACCGACCTTGATTGACCTAGGAGCCAGGCTCACTGGGGAGAACGCGCGTCCTGGCCCCTTGGCTCTCCTCTGTCCAGCCCCCTGCCCCCTCCCTCCTCCTCCCTCTCTAGCCCTTTGGCACCCTCCCATGGGGGAGGGGTTCAGGAAACCCTGGGGACTGGGCACCTGGAGACAGGTCCCCAGCCATCTGTGATTTGGACTCCCTTCTCTTCTGGGTCATCAGTTTGGCGCCATTTTCACCTTTAGTTTTTCTGACATGCTACTCAGCCTTTTCTTCTCAGCAGCAACATCTAAAATATTCTGGGGCCAGTTTTGCTCATTTATAAAGTGGGGCCAGTGTTGCCCTTGCAGGAGTCACAGGGAGGCTGAAGGTAAATGCCCAGTATCCAGGGATGCTCACTTCCTGGTGGACCTGGGGGTGGGAAGAGGAGAGAGAGGGAACACGGAAGGTGGAATAGCAAACCGCAGGTGAGCCCGGCCCTGTCTGCCCCACGAGGGTGAGCTGAGATGCGGGTGAGGTGGGGAGCCAGGCGTGGTCCCTGGGGCGGGTGGGAGGGGTGGGGGACACCCTCTGGCCCACGAGGGCTTTCCCCTCATTCAGCCAAGCTGGGCCTGCTAACAAAGACGCCCGAGGACCTCCCAGCCACAGGGCTCCACGGGAGGACAGGACAGCGTGCTCTCGGCTCACTGAGGTTCTCGTGACTGAAGAAACCAGTGCACGCCTTATGCCTTCCACGGGCCAGGCGCTGTGCCCAGGCTGGGGACGGACTCCTGCGCATGGCAGCCGTGGCTCCTGTCCTCCTGGAGCTTTCTGGCTAGTGTGAGTGGCACCCCCTACAAGAAGCAATAATGTAACGGAGACAGGGGCCCTGGTTTCATCCTAGGCTTAACAATCAGCATGTTAACCCATGACATTCAAAAGTGCTGGTAAAGGAACCACTTTGGAGGAATGAGTGCAGAGCATGCCATAGGTGAGGAGAGAAAATGAAGAGAGCATCATCCTTCCACTGCTCACGCCTTCGAGGACCAGGTACAAGCACAGCCAGGAGGTGAGTGTGGGAGGGATTTCTGAGGAGGACAGGGTGCTGCTGAGGGGATGGGGGGTGGGAGAGAGTGAGAGAGAGAGGAAGGAGACTTGTGGCGTGGCTGATGAGATCTGTAGCAGTGGCTGGTGACACTGTTCGGCTGCCTTGGACCCTGTTACGATGCTAAAGGAGCAGACCAGAAGCAAGGTCCACCTGTGGATATTCCCCCTGGATTGTCAGCCCTCTGAATTCAGGGTCGGGGCTCAGGCCCCACAGCATTGATGCAGTTGGCCCCCCCGTGAATATCAGTCAGAAGCCTGCAGAGAGGGAACGAACCCTTGGGAGGACTTGGACACTGTCACATTTGGTGGCGTCCCCCATGGAGAAGCCCTGGGGGGGGTGGGGCGGGCACACACGCCGGTTAGGAAGCCTGAGCTGGGGGTGACAGCTCTGTGGGGCATGTAGGGCAGAGCTGGGCGTCCCAGCGGCTCTGAGGCTTGAGTAGGAGCAGGCACCCTTGCCTTCAGTGGACTCATGTCTTGCTATGTTTCTACACACTGCCCCAGATGGACACTGCTGTATTTTGGTGTATATACTTCCAGACCTTTTGCTTAAAAAGTAAGGCCATAGTAGTAGTCATATTGTACATGCAATTTCCTTCCTGGTTTTTTTAAAAAAATGTGAGCCTCACCTGAGTTATTTTACCCCAGTGTTTTTTAACCATCATACTTAAGTCTGCTTGAGATCTCAGTGATTCATTGTACCATAATTTATACAACCATTTCCCTTCTCTTGGATGTTTAGGTTGCTTCCTGTTTTTAGCTGTTATAAAGAACAAGCTATAAAATAGAGAGAGCTTGTCTAAAGGACTAAAACCAAAGAGAGAAGGTAGGGGAGATATTTTTGGTTGGGGAGGACTTCTGATTTCTCTCAAATCCTTCCTCACAAGATCAGCCTTCCTTGGAATTCTGTTTCCTTGGCACAAACTTTGGCTTTGCAGAGTCTGTCCCCCTGCCCCCTTAAGCCTCTCTCTGTCCTCTTCCCCCTGTTCTCAGCTCTCTTCCTGGGCCGATGGGAAGCAGTGCCCCCTCCTCCTGTGATGGGGAGAGGAGTGGAGTTGGCGGCACTGATCCTTAGCTGTGGAACAACGCTCAGAAACATAGAGTGGAGATGTCCAATTGCAGGAATAAAGGGCACAGACCCTGACCTGTGTCCTGGCAGACACGACGTTTCTGTCCGAGAAAGATGAAATTTAGCCTCTATACATCGTCCTGACCACGCAGTCCCACAAGGGCTTCCCCATCCACAGGGTGGGGAATCTTGGAGCTTTGGGGATGAGGGTGGGGTGGGGAGTGTTTGGGGCCATATTGGTGACCCAGCCCCTGGTTTCTTTTTCTTTAGGATGACCAGCATATGGTCCATGGTAATTTCCCAGACGAGAAAATGTCCTCATGGCTACATGGCCATACCATGGAGACTCTAGATTGTTCCATTGAGGGTTTTGCACCCTCTGTCCTTAAAGCTAGGAATCTTAATTGACCCAGTTTAATTTGGGGTGGGAATATTCTTGGTCTAGTAAGAGAGAAAATTGTACCAAGAGTCAGGGGACCATGACCTAGTCCATCTCTGCCCCCAGCTGGTGGGTGACATGGGAAGACACGGACCCTTGGGCTGGCTTCCTTCTCCATATAGTGAAGGGTTCCCTCTGGGTGCTCTTAAGGCTTCCCTGCTCTTGGAGTTAATGGTTCCGATCTCCCCACAGAGATTGGCCACCAGCGTACATCTGAGAAACGGCTGGCCAGAGTGACAGGGCAAAGATGCAGGTGTGGCCGTGGCCCACCCCAGGGTCGCCTGGCTGCCTGGGCCCCCTGTGCAAGCTTGGCCTCCTCTGTCCAGAGCGTCGAACCAGCAATAATCACGGAAGAAGTTAGGGATCTGAGATGACTAAATGGCCTGGCAAGAAGATGCCGGAAGCCACTCAAGGTATTGTGGCTCCTGAATAAGATTTTACATCAGGGAGGGTAGGAGGCTAAGGTGCTGTATTAGGGTTCTCTAGAGAAACAGAACCAAGGCGATATTTATCTACATATCTACCTACCTATCTTTCTATCTCTAGAAAGAGATTTATTATAAGGAATTGGTTCATGCAATTATCGAGGCTGAGAAGTTCCAGGATCTGCTGTCTGCAAGCTGGAGACCCAGGAAAGTTGGTATGAATTCCAGTCTGAGTCTGAAGGCTTGAGAACTGGGAGCAATGATGGTGTAAGTCCCAGTCCAAGGGCAGAAGACTGATGTCCCAGCTCAGCAGTCAGGCAGATAAATATATATGTGTATATATATATCAAATTCTCCCTTCCTGCGGTTTTGTTCTATGCCCAACCACTGGGGAGGGTAGTCTGCTTTACTCAGTCTACTGATTCAAATGCTAATCTCATCTGGAAACACTCGCACAAACACACCTCAAAATAATGTGTAGCCAAGTATCTGGGCCCCTGTGATCCAGTCAAGTTGACACATAAAATTAACTATCCCGGATGCTGGATGCTGTGGCAGAACCAGCAGCCTTGTGATGGAGGGAAGTGGACCAAGCCGTGAGACAGCAGCGCCTTGGCCACATTTGGGGTAGGTCATCCATGCCTCCTGCTCCAGAGGGCTCTGACAGCCTCACCTGGATCCCAGAGCGCGGGAGATTGCAGACGTGCTGGAAAGAACTGTAGCTGAACAGCACAGTGATTGCCTGTGTTCTCATGTGACCAGCCAGCTCTGATTCCCAAAGGGGCCTGTGGACCCTGCCTGGGATGAGAGATGGTTTTGAGTGGTATGTGGATGACCATTTTTAAGTTTAATAGTTCTGGGTTGATTTTGAAATTAATTTTTATTTGAGGCAAGTGATACTGTTTCGATTTATAATTGTGATATGAAGGTGATGTTTAAGGTCCATTTGTGTGGGTATAATAGGTGAATTGACTTAAGAAAAATAAGTAAACGATAATACAAGTGGAAAAATTCCAAGGGTGATACAGATATGAATACGGTTGGAAAACATCAAAAAGACTTAACTGGAAGGAAGTCTCTTGAACTCATAGCAATGAAGGGACCAGCAAAGGCCTTGGTAAGACTCTGTTCGGGATTTTCCATCCTTCCTGTGTTTTCCCCACGCCTCTCTTAGGTGTGTGATATTTTCTGTCCTCAATTCTTAGACCACAAGGAGACAGCAGTAAAGGAGAAAACACACACCTGGGGTCTGGGGATTTGGCTTTCAGTTCTGACTCTGCCGCTTTCCAGGCAGGTGATCTTGGGCAGGAAGCTGAACCTCTCTGGGCCTCAGTCTCCTCATCTATGAAATGGGGGGAATGAAATCCTGGTCCCCAGGATTTGTCGGGTGGTCCCACAAGCCGAGGTATGTGGAGGCTGTAAGGCATGTGCTGCTGGGTTCCCGCATCGGCTGTCCTGCCATGCAGACATGGGGTGTGAGTGGGGCGGGTGACCCAGGCCTGAGCCGGTCTGAAAAGAGGCTAGCGGGAAGTGAGTGTGGAAAGACTGCTGCCGTCTTGTGGCTGCAGTGAAGGGCCAGAAAGTGGAATTGGAGCTGAGAGATGGAGAGACACCAGATCCTAGTGCCTTTGATTGAGTCCCTGAATCCAGCTGTGTCTGAACTTGGAGCGACCCCTAGAGTTTTCAGTTGCAAGAGTCAAAAATCACCCTTTTTTGCTTAAGCCAGTTTGCGTTGTTTTTTCGTTACTTGAAACCAAGAGTCCAGACTGATACATTCTTTTTCTCCAGTATACGCTGTCTTTTGTAATAAGGGAAGGAAAAGAGAAGGGTTACACGGAACTACAGATGGTTAGAGCTGTACAGGCCGTCAGGACAATGTGATTCTGCCCATGTGCTTGATGCAAGACTTTCATGGGCCCTGGCTCCTTTCCTCCATAAAAAAACATTCTGTGGGCTCCTTCCTCCATAAAAAAACAAAACAAAACAACAACAAAAACACAAACACACACACACAACCATTTTGCTACTGTGTTATCAGAAAGATGAATATAATGCAGGACAGATTGTATTCATTTTTTTCTTATTTTAAAATAAATAAAAACATTTCCTTGGTCCCTAGCCAGAGTGCCTGTTGTGTTAATGGATAAGTGAACACTGAGGGTGGGCTTTTCTCCTGCTTGTATATATTTTTGTCATGGGCATACATTTGTAATGAACAGTCAGTTCCTAGTTACAAGCAAATCACCTTTTCAGTTGATCTCTGATGCAATTAAAGTGATATCAACTGAGACCCAGTTCTTGACTTAATAGAACAGGTATAACCAATGTTGTGCGTTCTAGTGGGTGGGTGCTCAGGCCATTCGTCCCTTCTGATTGGCTGAATGCATTTGTGGTCTGATTGGCCTAAAATGTGATGGGAGGGGGCTCAGGGCAAGGTTCACTTCTGATTGGCTGAGTACACTAGTGGTCTGATTGGCCAGAATGTGATAGGTTAGCACTACGAGCCCTGCTCACTTCTGATTGGCTGAATCCATATGCTGGCTTGTTGGCCTGGCTGTCAGGCCAAGCCCCACATGCTCAAGACTGCAGGCTGAGAAAAAGGACCGTGTTACGGAATCACGTTGGTTGTACCACGCAGAAGCTCCCCATGTGTGTCAACAAGTCTCTAGCATGAAATGCCGCCAATACAAGTCTTTCTGTGAATGTTGTGAAAAACTCACGAAAGTTCACGTTGTGGAGATGACCTGAAGCTGTCCCTCCGTGAATGTGGATGGCAGGTATCTTGACCTCAGTGACCGGCTGGATGCTGCGGTTGAAACCAAGGGTCTTTCTGACTCTGTCTTGTTTCCCGGTGCATCCCGGCCTGCAAGAGCATGACGGTGGCAAGGACAGCCCTTGTGGTCAGCTCTGTCTTATGTCCTCTCCAGTATCCCCCCAGCTCCTCCCTGGCTTTTCCTCAAAGAGTTGCCAGACTGAGGCCACGGAACTCTGCCAGTGTAACTGGAGCCAGATGTGTAGACCACCTTTCCAAATGTTAAGCAGCAGCAGTCCAGCCTGAATAAATATTAGACTTAAGCGATGAGTCTCAGAGTGGGACCCCAGACCAGCAACATCACCGTCACCAAGAGAATGTGATAGAAATGCAGATTCTCAGGCCCCACCCCACACCCACGGACTCAGAGACTACAGGTGTGGCCCAGGAATCCTTGATTTAACAATCCCTCCAGAGTCGATGCACGCTCAGGTCTGGGAACCTGTGCCCTGTTGGGGTCTCTTCCCAAAAGAACACAGTCTTTTCCTCTCTTGGAGGAGGCCTTCTACGATAGCTTTGCTAACCGCGGGCCCGGCAGACAGGCGGCCGGGGCAGGCCGGCTCTAGCCCAGGCGGGCAGGCCCTGACACGCGGGGGCCTCGCACCGCCTTCCACGTGCCTGGGAGTCTCGGGAATCCCGCTCTGGCGTCCCCTTTAGGTCCCTCGTCAACGCCCAAGCCGAATAGGTCAAACCCCTGTAACACGATTTGGCCTTACTTCTCTTAATGATGTGGCAGCGGTCGCCACTCGTATTCTCCAACAAGCTCAGGAGGCCGTGTCACTGCGCGGTGACCACGGATCTGGCGGGACCACGTTTTCCCTGGGACTGAAGACGGTCACTGCGCGCGGATCCCCGCAGCCGCCCGCGCGGCCGCTAGATGGCGCTGTTGCACTTTCCTGCGGGCTCCGCGGAAAAGTGGCTTCCCCGGGTCCCACCCGGGTCCGTGAAGTGAAACAACAACGTGCCGTTGTGGGCCGAGGCCTGTTTCACTAAGATGTCCAGGAAATGATATGCAGCCAGGAGGCTTTGGCCAGAGGGAACGCTGACTGTGGGATTGTAGCAGGAAAGCCCTTTAAGACTTTATAAGTCTCCCACCCCACGCGCTGCATGCCGCCCCCCACCCCCCAAGCCCAGCCCTTTTGGGTGGCAGAGCTCCAGTCACAGGCCCTAACATCAGTCGCGGGAGGAGGGCTTGTAAAAGTGGCGACAGGCTATTTTCTTCTCCGGGGAAGCCTCTAATCTGATTGCATCCCTCTCGTTCTTTTGTGTGTCTGTGCATCGTTCAGCCGTGACGGAGTAAAAGGAAAACACCACAGATTGGCAAGGGAACTGCCGAAGGCTCAGATGGAGAAAGAACAATCTGCTGGGTTTGAGGACATCGGGACCGGGCGCGAATGAGTGGGCCTGTGGGCTGTGGGGCAGCAGAGGGCAGGCTGGCTGGGGCTGGGTTTAGGACCAAGTGGGGTCAGAGCCCAGGACAGCCGCAGCGCCTGGGAACTTTGTAGACACCCACTGCACGAGAGGCTCTGCGGAGTGCTGGGGGGCAGAAGGGCCAGTCCAGCGACCTCCAGGAGGTGGAGTCTCCTGATTGTGAGGCTATAATAGTAATAAACACAACAGCAGCGGTGAGGATGAAACGCTTACCGTGCACTGTTCTAACAGAACCAACTGTTCTAACAAAACCAACTCCTGTGATCCTCACCACACCCAGTACTGTGGGGCTGTTGTGCCCCTGTTTACAGGTGATCAAATAGAGGCCCAGAGAGGCGGAGTCAGGCCACACTGCACGGAAGGGCAGGTCAGGATTCACCACCAGAACTTCTGATTCCAGAGCGTCCTGGCCACAAAGCTGGCAGCCTCAAGGGCCTCTAGGGGTGGTCCCTGGAGGCTGTGGTGTCCCCACTGAGGGGGCTGCCCCTGTTGGGGCCTCTTGGGATTTATCTGTCCTCACTGGCATCAGGGCCAAAAAGGAGCCAGAGGGCCCAGTGCTCTGAGGTCACATGGCTCCGCTGGAGGGCCCCTCACAATCGGCTCCGCAGGCTTTGGGTCTGATTGAGGGAACCATATAATTCCCAATGCGCACAGCCTTGATTCCACTGAGGAGGTTTAAAAGAGAGTGCTCAGGCCCCCAAGGTCGCAGACAGGCAGTGGTGAGGCTGCAGCTTTAGAATCAGCCTTCTTCCCCAGAAGCGAAACCGGGCCACAGCTGCAGGGGGCAAGACCAGGCCAGGGCCGGCGCCAGCCGGAGCCAGGTATGTAGGCAGCAACCAGAGGGGAGATGAACTTGGAGGGAGCATGAAGTGCAAGGGAAAGAAACAGCTGTGTGGATGGCCCCCCAGAGCTGAGCGTGGCGCCCCCATGGTGGTCTCATCTCAGTGAGCGGCACCTCCTTCACCTAACTGCTCAAGCCCCGGCTACACCTGGGAGCTGCCCTGGACCATTCCTTGGTTTGCGCTCCAGGACAAACGTATCTGTTAGACTCATCACGACCATTCACAAAATGCCTGGTCCTCATGCCTCCTTCAGCTCCGGCTTAAGTTTTCCTGAAACATGATCTAATTTAGGTTTCCACTTTTACTTCCTCATAGGCTCCCCATTTTGCTTCCTTGTATCTTTGAACTTCTCCCTTATAGCCTTTAACAGTCTGTGATGGTAAATTTACTTGCGATTTTCGGTTTGTCATCTGTCTCCTCCTCCTCCAGTCTATAAGCTCCATGAGACCTTTGGTTTCCATCCCCACAGTGCTAGGGCCTAGGGAAGCTTCTGGAACATAGTGGGTACTGGAGAACATTGGAACAGGCCCTCTCCTGGGCCCACGCTGGCTCCTGCCCAATCACACTTTGCTGCCCGCTAATGCTCTAATGAGGTGCGTGTCTCCCTCTGCTCGCAGTCACTCAAAGATGAGATTTAAAAAGCAACGTTTTTTTGGAATTAATTTTAAGTTGAAAAGAGTTGCAACAATGCAAATAGTACAAGGAGTGTCCGTGTACCCTTTGCCCAGATTTGCTCTGGGTGTAATGTTTTTTCTGACCCATTCTAGATTGGTACATAAATCACGGCCCTTGAATCCTGAACATTTCAGGACGTGTTTCCTGAGAATGGAGCTGATCTCTTAAGTGATCACAGTGCAGTTATCAACATCATCGATTTTCGTTGATGCAATACTTTCCTCTAATCTATTGCCTATTCTAATTTTGTCCCTTGACCTAATAATATCCTTTATAACATATCCCCCTGTAGTACAGGCTCCAGTCGAGGGGCAGATACTGCGTTTAGTTGTCCTGTCTCTTTAGACCCTGTAGTCTGGAATGTTTCCACAACATTTCTTTCTTTTATGACATTGACATTTTTGAAGGATATATACCTCTGCCTTTTTTTTTTTTTTTTTTTTTAGTAAAGTGTTCTTTATTTTGTGTTTGTCTGATGTGGCCTTGTGGTCATGCTGGGGCACAGCGTAGGTGATCGTGTTCCTTCTCAGGTGTGACATCTGGAGGCAGATTTAAATTCAGAACCTTCCTCAAGTGCTGTCTCCTAGCTCTGGCTAGTTCTATTTCGCTGCTTCCACAGGATCTATGCAAATACGGTAGCAACAAGAGGTGGCTCTTTTTCAATGTGGGCTCTGAAAAAAATGTCTTTCTTCTCAGCTGTGGTTGCAAGACCTGAACAAGCCTCCTGACTTCTGGCAGGAAGGCCCAACGTCAAGCATGAGTGGTGCTGGCAGTTCCCACGCTTCCCAAATGCCATTTTCTCTGTACTTACTGCTGGGGCTGCACTGTGAAGTCCTCCCCAAGGAGCAGATCAGGGCTGGGAACAATCTCCCTCTTACCTCCTGGGCGATGTTGCTGTATAGCTTTTGAAACACTCCAACGTGTGTTATGCCACAGACGGCAGGGGCTGGGAGGACCACTTGGAAGGCTCAGTTGCACTGGGAGTGCAGCTGCAATGCTAATGTCCCAAGAAGAGGGGACACTGGAAGGCATCACTGGCCATGGGCTCCTGGAGATGACCCACTGACTGAGTGTCAGTGGGGAGGGGATCGTGGAGAGCCCTGGGGCCCTGGGACTGCAGCAGTGACACCCTTGAAAGTGGCCTTTTCTGCATGGTCCTTACCCATCCCAGAAAAGAAAAAAGACACATCTTTTTTGATGCTTTAAAGTGTCCATGGGGAAGGCAGCCTGGGGAGGTGGAAAGAGAGCCCACGTTTGAGTCTTGGGTTCAAATCTTGATTCTGCCTCTGATTCCTGTGGGGCCTTAACTGCTCCAGAGCCTCTTCTGTGTTCAGAGTTTGTAGCAATGATAGAAGAGAGAATGTGTGTGCTGGGTGTTGTGGTCGTGCATAGCTGGTGCTTCCAAAGTGCGGTGTCCTTTCCCTCTCCCACCTCCTGGCTGCCTTCTCCACTCACCCCTCCAGCACTGAGACGGAGATGGATCTAGCAGAGGGCAGAGGGGCTGGCTGTGCCACAGTGACCCAGGCCCGAGTGGGCACAGGCGTCTACAAATGCTGATGCTCTGGCATTTTTGATTTTTGCTGGTTTGGCATGATTTTAAGGGTACCCGGGATTCTTGTTGATCAGGTATAATAAGCCATGCAGACATGGAAATGAGGGCTGTCGTGAAGAAGAATTCTATCATAGTCACCATTCCCTAGAAACAGGAGGCACAGCACCCTAGGCAGGACCACATGGGGAAGAACAGGGGTCGGTCGGGGGCAGAAGGAGTGAGAGGGAAACATGGACAAGAGCCTTTATTATGGTTTCCATAGAAGGAAACGGCAAGGCAAGGTAAGCAGGCTTAGGATTGGCTAGTTTGAAGAATTTCAAGACTCTGGGGCTTAGGGGCCATCCCTAGTTCTCTAGAACCCAGCTCTGGGGTGATTAGGGAGGAAGGAGAGAGGCTCTGAGTATGTGAGCTCGTAGAGGAGGTGTTTGGGGAGTGGGAGGAGGTGTTTGGGGAGTGGACTCTGGATTGGCTGGTTTGCACATGAAAAGTATTCTCAGTGTCGTGGGGTTGTTTACTGTTTCCAGGAACTGGCTACCCCCGGAAGAGGCAGTCCCTCCAGGGTCAGCAAGGCCCCGGATGTCAAAGCATCAGCGTACAGACAATAAAGGATGTGGTCAATACAGGCAGCTTCCATCCCCAGGAAGGAGGAAGGTCTAACTTTGGGGATCCCACCAATGAGGCTGTACTCGGGTCCCTCAAAGCCACGGCTTGTGTGTATGGTCTTCTAGAATGCGTGCTTCACTGCCACAAATAAAAACTTCCTGGGTGACTGCAGAAAGCCTGGGCTTTTCATTCGAATACAGACACTTCCAGCATTATGTAAAACTTGGCAGGCAGAGCTGTGCTCGTGGGCACCTTGTCAACAGCCTCTCTTCAATCCGTCTCTTGCTCAGTCAGTCAGCCAGGGCCGTCACCAGGGATGTGGCCTGGAGTGGGCTGGAGATGCCCAGGAAAATGATGACCCCCTGGAAGAGAGTGGCATGCTCACTTTGCATCGCACTGGATCTCACTAAAGTTTGTGTTCTTTCAGATGAGACTTGGAAGGGGAAGGAAGAATTGTACAGATCACTCTGGAATGGAAGAGTTCAGAACTCACCGGGTTTTGTTTGCAACTGGGAATGAGACCATCCTAAGTCCCCAGCTCCGGCGCTGAGCAGTAGAGTCGAGTGGCCCTGCGTGTTAGTTCCCGTGTGTGCATACACGTGTGTGCATGTGTGTGTGTGTGCGCACATAGGCTGTGCAGGGTGAGAACTGTGTGGGTTCTGGGGATGAGGGTGAAGGTCAGTGTGCATGGTCACTCGTGGGCCCCAGTGAGCACACGTTTGGGGGGGAGGAGCAGAACCTCCTTGTCCATGGCTCGCTGGCTAGAGACAAGGGGCAACCGATTAGGAGTGATGCGGCCCGATGAGCTGGGAGGGGCATCCCGTTGGATATCAACAACTGGGCTAGGATGATAAAAGTTTGGAGGTTAAAACTCTTTGACAGAGAGACTACAGCACATTGGTGGAGACAAAATTGGTAATGCGCCTTCATCCAGCCTTTGAGTTTCTCCAGAGGATGTGCCCCCCCGAACCACCCTTTTCTCCTTCCCTACTCTCCTCCCTTCCTTCCACACCTGCTGGGAGCCAGTCACTGTGTCTTAGGCACTGGGGACAAACAATGAACAAGAAAAGGTCCAGCGCCTGCCTGGATGGAGTTTATAATCTAGGCCAGGGTTGCCTGATCGCGGCGTTATTAGCATTTTGGGCTGGATGATTCTTTGCTGTGGGGAATGTCCTGTGTGCTGTTAGGTTTTTAGCAGCACCCCTGGTCTCTATCCGCTGGATGCCAGTAGCACCTCCCTTCTCTCCACAGTTTTGACAATCGAAACATGTCTCCGGACGTCACCCAGTGTCCCCCGCGTGACACAGATCACTCTAGTTGAGAACCACTGATGGAGCGGCAGACAGAGCCTGTGCCGCCCAGCTTACATAGCATGGGAAGGGTCTCGGTGGGTCTCCATTCAGGGGGTCCTGCTCACAGAGTCAGGGTAGGGGGGCCGGCAGTTGGTGCTTAGTATATGCCTGTTGAGAATTGACCACGGGCCACCAAAAAACTCCAGTCAAGAGAGGACTTGTATTAATATCATGGGGTATTGTCATGGATGCTCTTAATTGGCATCATTCAAAAAAAGTAGGTGGTGGAATCGGTCAATAAGATAAAGAACACAATGACCTTCCCTGTTACTCTATTTTGGCCTCTCCTTCCCCTTGAAATAACTGCTGTGTGGGACAGTGAGTTCATTTGGTGGCAGGCCTAGAATCTGAACTTTTTCTGCTTTTTGAGTAAACTCGAATTCCCTCAGTGTTTCTGTGGCCCCTTGTAGGAGCAGCAGAGAAGAGTGTGCAAATGGATTTCTTTATGCCTGATCCAGGGGCTTTTGCCAAACATTTGGCTGTATCTGGCGCTTGGCAAGGCATACGCATCTGCTACTTGTGATGTCCTATAGAAGAGCACCGTCTGATTCAAGAATCCTCCACAGAAGACGCTGTCAACACCCCTGCCTGTTCCTCTTGTGTCCAGCTGAGCTCCTTTCTCTCTGCTCAGCTCCAAGGTGTTGATGGGTCAATCAGTGTGGTGCTTGCAATTGTCTCTCAGCTGGGAATTCTGATGAGGTGGCTGTGTGCCCATGAGTGTGCATGCGTGCGATCTAGCTCCTTGGTCAACACACACTCAAAATGCTACAAGATGCTGCTGGAAAGGATTTTATTTTGCTCATTTGACCGCTGAAAGAGGCTATGCCTGCTTCAAGTTCCTCAGATGCTCAGGGATAATTGCAAGCATTTTAGAAAATGAAACATCAAAATGGAAACTTTTTAGTGTAACAAGAGATGCATTGGCTATTTCAATCATTGAAATGACAAGTTTAGAAACTCCCTTAGAGGAGGAAGTCAAGATGGCGGCGTAGGCAGACTCTGAACTCACCTCCTCCCGTGGACACAGCCAATTTACAACTACTCATGGAATAATTACCCCTGAGACAGAACTGAAAACTGGATAAGAGGAACTCCTGCAACAAAGGACAATCCTAATTGAGGTAGAAGAGGCAGAAACTCCCTTCTGGAGAGGAAAAACACCGCTTTCACAAGCCGCAGCGCCTCACGGCTGCCCGGGAGCAGCCCAAAGGTACATAGTCTCCCTGGAGGATCGGGGCTCTGAGGCGGGGAGCGCCCCCGCTGTGGGCATTCTGTCGACCCAGCACAATCGAGACGAGTGGCATAATGTCTGACTTTGCCTGCTACTAAAACATTAGGGAGTACCCCCAGAAAAGCTGGTTCACAAAGAAATTAAAACCGGCTCTTAAAGGGCCCACAGGCAAACTCAGCCGTTTCAGAAAGCAACCTAAAATCACCAGAAAGAAAGGTGCACAGTGCTTTGGTGAAAAGAGACTCACCTAATAGGCCCTGAGTGCATCTCGGTGAGAGGTGAGACCTCTCCAGGGACTGCAACATTGGTGGCGGCCATTGTTGTGGCCTGGTGTGGGCGTGCTGACACAGACGCCATTGGAGTTCTCCCTGACGCCTCCTAGCCCAGGGTCTGCCCCACCCGCTACAGCATCGATTTAATCCAGCTCAGCCAGGGCAGGCAGCCCACCCTAGAGACTGGCCCCACCCAACAACAAGCCCTCAGGCAACTTGTGGGCCTGCATAGATTGGTGACTGGATTCTCTGCAGCCTGGCAACTGAGCCGACTTGAGCGGGGCAGGGTGTGCACAAGGAGTGGGTGGATAGTGTGGGGTGGTGGTGGAGTGTGTGGGGCTCCCGCCGTGGAGAGACTGGGTCCACTTAAGGAGGTCGGGCCGCGCACACGGGGCAGGACTGTGTTGACTGTGTGTGTGGATCTGTGGGCGGCAGGGCTTGTCAGCTGCAGAAGACTTGTGCTTCTCAAAGACCCACATGGGGGTTTGCCCCACCTTCCAAAGCCTGAAACAATTGGGTGCTCCCGTGCCTGAAGCCAGCCCCACCCAGCTGCAATCCTCAGAGAGCTGACAAGAGACCTAAAGGCTGGAGGCTTATAGCAATTGTAAGCCCCTGAGCCTAACAACATGCCATGTTGGGGGCCTACTTACTTAAAAGAAATACTGCAACACAAATGCAGTATTAGACCTTGCAGCCAACTGTGCTGGGGCTCCCCACACCTGATAAAGAGACTGAAGGGCCCACAACAACTACAAGCAGCTGAGCATTACAACAGCTGGCCAGGAGCGTAACTCAGCCTCCCTGGGTGCCTACAGGGACAGCAAACAGGCCACAACAGAAGGACACATGTAGCCCACATAGGGGTCACCCCTGGAACATTGAGAACTAAGGGTAGCACACTGCAGGCCTCCTAAGCCATCACTTACATAAAGTCACCTATCCAAGAGCAGGAGACGTAGCTGACCTACCTAATACGTAGACACAAGCACAGGGAAAGAGGCAAAATGAGGAGGCAAAAGAATACATTCCAAGTAAGGGAACAGGACAAAACCCCAGAAAAGGAACTAAGTGAAACAGAAATGAGCAACCTACCTGACAGAGAGTTCAAACAAAGAGTGTTAAGGATGCTCACTGATCTGGGGAGAAGAATAGATGAACTCAGTGAGAATGTCAACAAAGTAATGGAAGATATAAAAAAGAACCAATCAGAAATGAAGAATACAATACTGGAAATGAAAAATTCACTAGAGGGACTCAAAAGCAGAGTAGAAGATACAGAAGAATGGATCTGCGAGCTGGATGAAAGACTAGGAAATTACTCAAGCTGAACAGGTAAAAGAGAAAAGAATTACAAAGAGTGAGGACAGTCTAAGGGACCTCTGGGACAACATCAAGCGCACTAACATCCGTGTTATAGGTGTCCCGGAAGGAGAAGAGCGAGACAAGGGGGCAGAGAATCTGTTTCAAGAAATAATAGATGAAAACTTCCCTAACATAAGGAAGGAAACAGACATCCCAGTACAGGAAGCACAGAGAGCCCCAAACAAGAGAAACCCAAAGAGGCCCACAACGAGACACAGCATAATCAAAATGTCCAGAATTAAAGATAAAGAGAGAATCCTAAAAGCCGCAAGAGAAAGTCAAGTTACATACAAAGGAAACCTCTTAAGGCTATCAGCTGACTTCTCAGCAGAAACCTTACAGGCTAGAAGAGAGTGGCACAATATATTTAAAGTGCTAAAAGGAAAAAACTTACAGCCAAGAATACTCTACCCAGCAAGGTTATCATTCAAAATGGAAGGAGAGATCAAAAATTTCCCAGACAAGCAAAAATTAAAGGAGTTTGTCACGAAGAAACCAGTGCCACAAGAAATGTTAAAGGGACTGATTTAAGGGGAAAAGAGAAGACAACAAATAGGAAAAATTATCTATTTCCATGATAAGAGGGTAATAGATACAAATGCACAAAAAAGAGATTAGATATGATATCAAAAACATAAAAAGAGGGAGGAGGGGAGTTAAAGAGTAGAGCTTTCAGATGGAGGTCAAACTAAAGAGACCATCAATTCTGTATAGAAGAAGAAAGGAACAGAGAAGGACTACTAAAACACTGAGAAAAAAAAA
Organism: Diceros bicornis minor; assembly: GCF_020826845.1. Classification (NCBI taxonomy): domain Eukaryota; kingdom Metazoa; phylum Chordata; class Mammalia; order Perissodactyla; family Rhinocerotidae; genus Diceros; species Diceros bicornis. The sequence goes on from NC_080744.1 coordinate 82,883,134, forward strand.
GTTAAAAAATGGCAGTAAGTACATACTTATCAATAGCTACTTTAAACGTCAATGGACTAAATGCTCGAATTAAAAGGCATAGGGTGGCTGATTGGATAAAAAAACAAGACCCATATATATTCTGCATACAAGGGACACACTTCAGACGTAAAGACACTCACAAACTGAAAGTGAAGGGATGGAAAAAGATACTCCACGCAAATGACAATGAAAAGAAAGCTGGGGTAGCAGTACTCATATCAGACAAAATAGACTTTAAAACAAAAACTGTAAAAAGAGACACAGAAGGACATTACATAACGATCAAGGGGACAATCCAACAAGAGGATATAACACTTGCAAATATCTACGCACCCAATGTAGGTGCACCTAAATATATAAAGCAATTATTAACAGACATAAAAAGAGAAATAGACAGTAACTCAATAATAGTAGGGGACTTGAATACTCCACTTACACCAACGGATAGATCATCCAAACAGAAGATCAATAAGGAAACATTGGCCTTAAACGACACACTAGAACAGATGGACCTAGTAGATATATACAGAGCATTCCATCCCCAAACCGAAGAATACATGTTCTTTTCAAATGCACATGGAACATTCTCCAGGATTGATCACATATTAGGCCACAAAACAAGTCTCCATAAATTTAAGAAGATTGAAATAATACCAAGCATCTTTTCTGACCACAGCAGTATGAAACTAGAAATCAACTATAGGAAGAAAATCAGAAAAGTCACAAATACGTGGAGATTAAACAAAATGCTACTGAACAATGACTGGGTCAACGAAGAAATGAAAGAAGAAATCAAAAAATACCTGGAGACAAATGAAAATGAAAATACGACATGCCAGAATTTATGGGCTACAGCAAAAGTGGTTCTAAGAGGGAAGTTTATAGCAATACAGGCCTATCTCAACAAACAAGAAAAATCTAAAATAAACAACCTAACAATGCACCTAAAGGAACTGGAAAAAGAAGAACAAACAAAGCCCAAAATCAGTAGAAGAAGGGAAATAATAAAAATCAGAGCAGAAATAAATGAAATAGAGACCAAAATAACAATAGAAAAAATTAATAAAACCAAGAGCTGGTTCTTTGAAAAGATAAACAAAATTGGCAAACCTTTAGCTAGACTCACCAAGAAAAAAAGAGAGAAGGCACAAATAAGTAAAATCAGAAATGAAAGAGGAGAAATTACAACAGACACCTCAGAAATACAAAAGATTATAAGAGAATACTATGAAAGGCTATATGCCAACCAATTCGACAATCTGGAAGAAATGGATAAATTCTTAGAATCATACAACCTTCCAAAACTGTATCAAGAAGAAGTAGAGAATTTGAATAGATCAATCACCAGTAAGGAGATCGAAACAGTAATCACAAACCTCCCCAAAAATAAAACTCCAGGACCAGATGGCTTCCCTGGTGAATTCTACCAAACATTCAAAGAAGACTTAATACCTATCCTTCTCAAACTCGTCCAAAAAATTGAAGAGCGGGGGAAGCTCCCTAAGTCATTCTACGAAGCCGACATTACCCTGATACCAAAACCGGACGAGGACACCACAAAAAAAGAAAATTACAGGCCAATATCACTGATGAAGATTGATGCAAAAATCCTCAACAAAATGCTAGCAAATTGCATAAAACAATATGTTAAAAATATTATACACCATGATCAAGTGGGATTTATTCCAGGTATGCAGGGATGGTTCAACATTCGCAAATCAATCAACGTAATACACCACATTAATAAAATGAAGAATAAAAATCACATGATCATCTCAATAGATGCAGAGAAAGCATTTGACAAGATACAGCATCCATCTATGATAAAAACTCTGAATAAAATGGGTATAGAAGGAAAGTACCTCAACATAATAAAGGCCATATATGAGAAACCCACAGCTAATATCATCCTCAATGGTGAAAAACTGAAAGCTATCCCTCTAAGAACAGGTACCAGACAAGGATGCCCACTGTCACCACTCCTATTTAACATAGCACTGGAAGTCCTAGCCAGAGCAATCAGGCAAGAGAAAGAAATAAAAGGGATCCAAATTGGAAAGGAAGAAGTGAAACTGTCACTATTTGCAGATGACATGATTTTATATATAGAAAACCCTAAAGAATCCACCAGAAAAATTTTAGAAGTAATAAACGAATATGGTAAAGTTGCAGGATACAAAATCAACATACAAAAATCAGTTGCATTTCTACTATACGCTAACAACGAAGTAGCAGAAAGAGAAATTAAGAATACCATCCCATTTACAAGTGCAACAAAAAGAATAAAATACCTAGGAATAAACTTAACCAAAGAGGTGAAAAAGCTGTACATGGAAAACTATAAAACATTGCTGAAAGAAATTGAAGAAGACACAAAGAATTGGAAAGATATTCTGTGCTCTTGGATTGGAAGAATTAACATAGTTAAGATGTCCATACTTCCTAAAGCCATCTATAGATTCAATGCAATCCCTATCAAAGTTCCAACAACACTTTTCACAGAAATAGAACAAAGAATCCTAAAATTTATATGGAACAACAAAAGACCCCGAATAGCTAAAGGAATCCTGAGAAAAAAGAACAAAGCTGGAGGTATCACACTCTCTGATTTCAAAATATGCTACAAAGCTATAGTAACCAAAACAGCATGATACTGGCACAAAAACAGACACACAGATCAATGGAATAGAATCGAAAGCCCAGAAATAAACCCACACATCTATGGACAGCTGATCTTTGACAAAGGAGCCAAGAACATACGATGGAGAAAGGAAGGCTCTTCAACAAATGGTGTTGGGAAAACTGGATAGCCACATGCAAAAAATTGAAAGTAGACCCTTACCTTACACCATACACAAAAATTAACTCCAAATGGATTAAAGACTTGAATGTAAGACCTGAAACTATGAAACTTCTAGAAGAAAACATAGGCAGTACGCTCTTTGACATTGGTCTTAGCAACATATTTTCAAGCACCGTGTCTGACCGGGCAAGAGAAACAATAGAAAAAATAAACAAATTGGACTACATCAAACTAAAAAGCTTCTGCACAGCAAAGGAAACCATCAACAAAACGAAAAGACAAACTAACAATTAGGAGAAGATATTTGCAAACCATACATCTGATAAGGGCTTAAGCTCCAAAATATATAAAGAACTCATGCATCTCAACACCAAAAAAACTACCAACCCAATTAAAAAATGGGCAAAAGACCTGAACAGACATTTCTCCAAAGAAGATATACAGATGGCCAACAGACACATGAAAAGATGTTCAAAATCATTAACTATCAGGGAAATGCAAATCAAAACTACAAGGAGATATCACCTCACACCCATCAGAATGGCTATAATTGACAAGACAGGAAACAACATGTGTTGGAGAGGATGTGGAGAGAAGGGAACTCTCATACACTGCTGGTGGGAGTGCAAACTGGTGCAGCCACTATGGAAAACAGTATGGAGATTCCTCAAAAAATCAAGGATAGAACTACCATATGATCCAGCTATTCCACTGCTGGGTATTTATCCGAAGAACTTGAAAACACCAATGCATAAAGATACATGCACCCCTGTGTTCATTGCAGCGTTATTCACAATAGCCAAGACTTGGAAGCAACCTAAGTGCCTATCAAGGGACGAATGGATAAAGAAGATATGGTATATATACACAATGGAATACTACCCAGCCACAAGAAAGGATGAAATCCAGCCATTTGTGACAACATGGATGGACATTGAGGGTATTATGCAAAGTGAAATAAGTCAGAGGGAGAAGGTCAAATACTGTATGATTTCCTTCATTAACTAGTAGATAATAACAACAATAAACAAACACACAGAGACAGAGATTGGATTGGTGGTTACCAGAGGGGAAGGGGGGAGGGAGGAGGGTGAAAGGGATAATTCGGCACATGTGTGTGGTGATGGGTTGTAATTAGTATTTGGGTGGTGAACATGATGTAATCTATGCAGAAATAGAAGTATAATGTTGTACACCTGAAATTTATACAATGTTGTAAACCAATGTTACTGCAATAAACAAAAAATTAAAAAAAAACTCCTTTAAGTGAAATCATTTTATAAGAAGCCATTTTAAGACAATACTCTTTAAAAGGAAAACTGTTGTAAATACCAAAACTAACAATGTGATGATGGTGTTTATGATGACAAAGACAGATCCACATAGTTTCCATTTCTAAAGGCTTTTAGGTCATTTCCATTTCCAAAGGATCTCAGTCCTCAGGCTCAAAACCTTGGAAGAATCTTTGTGATCTTCCTTTCCTACACCTCCCATGGTTGACCAGTTCCCCAAATCCCAGCGTTTCCATCTTTGATCAGTCGTGGGTATTCCTGTCCTTTCTGTTCCCATCACCCTCGTTCAGCCCCTCACATGTTTTTCCTAAACTTTGGCCAGGGCTGCCTATCAGGTCTTCCTCCTCCCTGCATTTTATCATTCATCTTCCAACTGTTTCTTGAGCATCCCAGTGTATTAGTTATCTATTGTTGTGCAACAAATTACCTCAAAATGTATTGGCCAAAAACAACGTTTATCGTCTCACATATTTTCTGAGAGTCAGGAATTAGGGAGCCTCTTAGCTGGGTGGTTCTGGCTCAGAGTATTTTGTGAGGTAGCAGCCAAGATGTTGGCTTGGAGTCACAGTCATCTGAAGGCTTGACTGGGGCTGGAGGACCCACTCCCAAGATGGCACACTCACAGGGCTGTTGGTGGGAGGCCTCAGTTTCTCACCCACATGGGCCTCTTCATAGTGCTGCTTGAGTATCCTCACAACATGGCAGCTGGCTCCCCCAGAGCAAGGGGGAGGATGCAATGTCTTTTAAGACCTAGTCTTGGATGTCTGCTATCACTTCTTCCCCCCAATTCTATTTGTTAGAAGCCAGCTCATACTTTATTTTGGATTAGGTTCCACCTTTTGAAGGGAGCAGTTTTGAGGAATTTGTGGACATATTTAAAAATCACCACATCCCTTATGTAAATGTTGCTTTTTGTGTTTTCAAAGAAGTTAGTCCATAAGGTGCTTCCATGTTGGTTTATCCCAGTCTAAACAGACAAGCTGCCAGCATAAGTCATCCACTCCTGTTGGATCTTTGCTTAGAAATCTTCACATTTTCAATAAATGGTGTTGAGAAAACTGGACAGCCACATGCAAAAGAGTGAAACTAGACCACTATCTTATACTATACACAAAAATTAACTCAAAATAGATTAAAATCTTGAATGTAAGACCTGAAACCATAAAACTTCTAAGAGAAAACATAGTTAGTGTGCTATATGACATTGGTCTTAGCAGTATCTTTTTGAATATGTCTCCTCAGGCAAGGGAAACAAAAGTAAAAATAAACAAATGGGACAAATAACAAATTAAAAAGCTTCTGCACAGCAAAGGAAATCATCAACAAAATGAAAAGACAACTTACCAATTGGGAGATGATATTTGCAAATGATACATCTGATAAGGGGTAAATACCCAAAATATATAAAGAACTCATTGAACTCAGCAACAAAATACCAAAAACCTCAACCTGATTAAAAAAAGGAGCAGAGGATCTGAACAGACATTTTTCCAAAGAAGACATGCAGACAGCTAACAGGCATGTGAAAAGATGTTTGACATCACTAATTATTAGGGAAATGCAAATCAAAACCACAATGAGATATCACCTCATACCTGTCAGAATGGCTATTATTAAAAAGACAAGAGATAACAAGTGTTGGAGAGGATGTGGAGGAAAGGAACCCTTGTACACTGCTGGTGGGAATGTAAATTGGTGCAGTTACTATGGAAAACAGTTTGGAGATTCTCAAAAAATTAAGAATACAACTACCACATGATCCAGCTATTCCACTTCTGGGTGTTTATCCAAAGAACACGAAAACGCTAATTTGAAAAGATACATGCACCCCTATGTTCATTGCAGCATTATTTATAATAGCTAAGATTTGGAAACGACCTAAGTGTCCATCAAGGGATGAATGGATAAAGAAGATGTGGTATGTATGTACAATGGAATACTACTCAGCCATAAAAAAGAATGAAATCTTGCCATGTTCAACAACATGGATGGACCTTGAGGTTTTTATGCTAAGTGAAATAAGTCAGATGGAGAAAGACAATTACTGTATGACTTCACTCATATGGAAGATAAACACACATGGATACAGAGAACAGATTGGTGGTTATCAGAGGGGAACGGGGTGGGGGCAGGGTGAAATGGGTAAAGGGGCACATGTGTACAGTGATGGATGGCAACTAGACTTTTGGTTATGAAAAAGATGTAACGTATACAGAAGATGAATTATAATGGTGTACACCTGAAATCTATATAATGTTTTAAACCAATGGTACCTCAGTGAAAAAATTAATTAATTAAAAAAACCCTTCAGGGATTAAAAAATCCCTTGCCTATAGATTCAACACAAAGTCCCCAACCCCACAGTCTTCCCGGCCGCTGACCATACCTTCTCCTTGAGAACATTCCACTTTCTGCCTCCCCTGATGACTTGCTCTTCTGTGGACACATCCTAGCTTCCCCATCCTTCAGCCTCCACTGATTCCCATCATCCTCTAAACTCCTGCCTCTCCTTTACCCCTGTTTTCAATCACTAACCCTGTTGATTTTACTTTCTCAATTTTTTTCAGAAATTGGTCCCCACCTTTCTCTCTCTCCTCCATGACCCCAGGTCAGACGCCTGGTCTCTCATCAGGACCCTGCAGGAGCCTCTCCTTTGGGATCTCTCTCCATTTTTGTTTACTTTCTCACCAATTTCTACAGATACAGCTGTGCCGTGATCCATCTAAAGTGCACATCTGACCATGTTCATTCCTTGCTTAAAATCCTTCCTTGCCCTCCCACCAAGCACTAGATAAAGTCCACCTTCCTTGCGTGGTGCCCAAGAGCCTTGGCCACCCAGCCCCCAGCCAGGTTCTCCAGGCTGCTCTCCCAGCACCACACCTCTTGCTGCTATTGTCACACCAGGCAGTTCCCCACCTTTGCTCCTGTTCTTGTTTCCCTTTGGCAGGTGGGATGAAGGACCAGGGAGAAAGGAAGCAGGACCATAGGGCCCCCATGTGAATGTAAGCCCCAAGAGTCCAAAGATATCTTGGGGAGCACTGAACTTTCCATCTGGCAAGGAATAGGAGTCCCCAGTCAATTTTATGTGGGCCTCAGAGGACGGGATTACATATAGATCCTGATACCAAGGTGCTAATTAAACTCCCTAATGATCTTGACCTGGAAAACGAGGTCCTTTCCTGAGTCCCCTGTAAGTCTGGCAGAGCCAGAGAATATTGCTGCTGCTAATAACCCACAGCCGTACCTGGCAGAGTAATATGCCCGGAGGAATTTCTGCTGCTTTGTGCATTTTTAAACGCACTTCCAAATGAGGGAAAGAAGCATTCTGTCACCTCTGTGCAGGAATCCAAATTCTTTGAGGCGTTTCATCCTGTTCATGCCCAACACAGGCAGTATTGTGGAAGGATGTGCATGCTCAATTAGTGTGAACACAGCTGACTTGTAAAGAGAGCAGTGAGGAAATTCGGAGCTCCCCCACCCTTTGCTAAATGCAAAATAAAGCTGTCTTCTGTGATGATACCCCCTTCCACTCTGAGCTGCTAGATCTTCGGAGGGGTTTGATCTTTTGCCTTCCAGTCATCCTGCTGGCACCACTGTCCAGGGCTGGTGTGAATGGAGCTTACCAGATGTCTCCTCTTGTGGTGCGTGGTGCTCCTTAGTGCTATTCACTAAATATTTCCCTTTCTTCCTTCTCTAGGCATATGCTGTGATTGCACTTCCTGGCCCCCTCATGGTTGGGTGGTGCCAAGTGATTAGTTCAGGCCAATGATTGTGCATGGACCGTGTCACCCACAGACTGGACATTCAATTGCAAATATGAGACCCTCCAGAGCTCTCTTTCTCCCTGGCACTGGTGACCAGTGCCATTTGAGATGGTAAGTTTTCAGTAAGCCTGGACCTCCAAGCAGAGTCCCTTTGCTGATCTACAAAGGACATGCAACACAATTTTTAACCCACTGAGATTTTGGAGTTGTTTGTTACTGCAGCACATCCTAGCGTATCCTGACTGATACATAGTGTTGGCATTTTTGGCAACTTAATATTTGCCGTAACTTCACTTACACAGAGGCAGTGAGTGCCTTTGCCTTTCTTGGTTTATCAGTTCGTATTCCTTGAGGGCATTTTCACTGATGGCCTATTGGATGGTCAGAATTTATTATCCTTTTCAAGATTGGGAAAAGAGAAGTTGTGGTCTAATATTTTTGGCACCACAGCCCAGCGGTCTGATATCTTAGAATGACCTTGGCATACTTGGTGAGGTTAACCTTTCCTGGCTTGATAACAGATGCCCCAGCTTTGGCCATGCCATGCCATTGCAGGGCTTAATATTGACAATTCATTGAGTGCCAACTATGTGCCAGCATAGCACTGAGAATACTTTATCTCTAATTCTTAGTACAACTCTATAAGGGAGGCCTTATAGTATTCCCATTTCTCAGATGATAAAACTGAGGTACGAAGAGGCTAAATAGCTTGCCTAAACTTACTTTGCTAGTGGAGCCAAGATATGGACCGAGCTCTGGATGTAAAAGTGTACTTTTTATTGCATCTGACCAATTATCCTTTGAAAATTTCTAGGAAAGGGATGAAAGGTGCTCTTTTCCTTTGGGTTCTTATCCTTGGGGATATCAGCACCTTGATATTCTGTGTTTGGTGGGATGCTACATTTTCATTCATTTGCTCATTCGCTCATTCACTCGCTCACTCACCCACTCATTCATAAATTCATTCACTTATTCATAAATCTACTCATTCATCAATTCACTCATTCACTCATTCAGTAGGCTTTGTTGAGAATCTGTTAGTTTCTGGGTTTTGTTTGGGGCTGGAATTTAGATGTGAACTGGTTATGATTCACATCCTCAACCTCAATGGACTTGCAGCCTTGAGGGGATAGCAATGTATGACTCACAGAAAGTGTTACAGTTATGCCCACGGAAGTACAGGCACACTGAGGAAGTGGCTCCTGGTCTAGACGGGGTCTCTGGTTGTGTCAGGGCTGACATCCTAGAGTAGATGATACTGGAAATCATTGTAGAGGTTTTGTCTTCTGTTTGTCTTTGAGAGTGTTTCACTGTTTGCCCTCTCACCCCACACCCTATCCCACTAGCTCCATAGCCTGAGGGTCAGTGTCATTGTCACTGGCCATGATCCTTCTGTTTCTGAAGGTCACAATGTCAACAGCTCTGTATTCCATGCTCTTCCCCTGGCAGGTGCTCGGCTTCTTCCTGTTCTCCCACCCCTGACCTCAGAGTCATCATTTCCTGCATCCCCCTAGACCCAGAATTTTGGGCAGCCACTCCTAAAGAATGAAGGTACAGAATCCTAGCTCTTTGAGGGCGTAAATAGATTTCCCTCAAGTTTGGCCTGTCGCTTGTTCTTTATGGCTTGGGGTTGGTTGCAGAACTAGACAGCAGGAAAAATGAACAGAACCCTCTAATTCTGCACTCCTAAGATGGCTGGGGTAATTTGAGCAGAAACGGCTTTATGGCTCTGGGGGAAGAGAATGTAATTCTCGTGTATGAAAAGCGTGAGCTGGAGTTACCATGTTCACTTCTTGTTTTTAAAGCCCCCCCCGGCCGAGTCACATATCTGGGTCAGAGGGTCTATTGATTACCTGTCAGGGCCCGAGGTGTGGGTAATCAATAACACTAACCTACAGGAAAGGTGGCCTGGAATACAGAAACCCCATCACATTGACCCTCTGTTTCTTCTGGTCTGTAAGTGCTTTGCGGGGAAGCAAAACTCTCCAAACTAGAGCTACAAACGCCCCAAATCCTGACAATGTTCCTACAAGCCAAGGCTTTGGAAGTGCACCCCCTGCCCCCACCACCAAATGAACCAAAGGCAGATTGTTCGTTTGGTCTCTCAGCCCTTAAACAGCTGTGGGGCATGCACGGAGGTAGGGAAGACACAGCATCGCAACAGGAGAGGTCCTGGGGAAGAGAGACGAAGAGTGATTTTGTCAGGAGGTCCCTAGGACCATAACCTTGACCTTTTATTAATGTTTAATGAGGTGCTTACAGCAAAGCACTTTAAAACTCCTGCAAATCCATATGACCTATGAAGGGCCCAGTGATGTAGGAGGTGGGCTTTGCCTGGATCGGCGTAGGATGCTCCCCACATGAATGACTTTCTTTCTGGAGAGAGGTGCCACATAGCAAGTGTTGGCTTCTTATCATGTGTCTACCAGGGGTCTGGTCTAGAGATCGTGTTGAGAAAAGGCAATGTCATAGCAGCTGCAGTGGCTCTTGGAATCATTTACCCAGCATCCAGACCCCCTTCCTCCTTCCTAAGGGACCCTGCCTTTGTTAAGTGTCCCCTCTCCCTGTGGGAGGCAGGAAATGTGGCTGGGGAATCAGCACGTAGCAGTCCCCTGGTGGCGGAGCTGAGTCGAGGGGTGATCATAGGACCTATGTTGGCCCAATGTGGAAAGTTCCAGAGTCTGCTGATGGAGGAGGGATTCTGTCTCTTGCAGGATAATAATAGTCTACCTTCTAGCCCACCTGTTTGATGGAGGGCTGCTGCTGGCAGCCATCTTTGGACCTCTAGAGGACCAGTGTCAAGATGATGATGGCTGTGGAGCACAATCTTTGAAGACGCCATTGAATTGACAAATCAATGCCCTAACTGGATGCCCTGTTATAGGAAGTAATCACTGTCTATATTTCAAAATCAGTTTGAATCAGGTTTTGTTGTTTGTTACTTGGAGTTGAAAACATCCAAACTGGGCAGGGGCAGATACTGTGGCTATAGCTGTGATCCTGGATTGTGGCCAAATAACGCTGATTAACATTATAAAAACCCACAATTTGGGCCACTGGGTGTGGGGAGGGAATATGAATTATGGAATGTCTGAAAAAAAAAGTGCTGTGTGTTGCTCACAGGGAAGCCAATGGGGTTAATGCCGGATCTCTCAATGGAGGGTCTTGGTGGGCAGTGTCTGTGGGGAGGGAGCATGGGTATTGGATGCGACAGACCTGGCCGGGTGAGTTGTTAAGACAGTCAGAAGTGGTCAGCAATACCAGTTCCCTGTGGGTGACACTCTGTAATCATTTGTCGTTCCATGACTGATGGAAATTATGCTTAATAGTGCTTTTAAATGCTTTCCTCTCTAAAGAAACGTGGATCTCAGATAGTCAGACTTCAGCCTTCCAGTGCTTTCGGGTATCAAGGAGAACTGCAAACCCAGAAGCACCTGGAGGGGAGAGGGTTTTCTCAGGGGATGATGGAAGGAGTAATGCCGGTACAACTCACCCACTCACTTCAAAATCATCAGTTAGAACCACAGACTCCTGGCCCCAGGCCGACAAAAGTAAAATCTCTTGGGGTGGAGCTCAGGATTCTGTATTTTCAACAAGTGTTTCCAGAAGGTTATTTTTGGTAGCTGAAGTTTTTGGACTGTTGCTTTGAGGGCTCATCAGTGACAGGAGCAGCAGGGAAGAGCGGAAGATGACAGGCAGGATCCTATCGGGAAAGGAAGAGAGTAATGGGCTTGACTGAGGGATTAACTGTGTGTGTGTGAGTGTGTATATGAGAGTGTGGGTGTGTAAGAGAGTGTGTAAGTGCGATTGTGTGTGTCAAATAGTGTGAGTGTGTGCAAGAGTATTGTGCACGAATTGTGTCAGTGTGTGAGAGAATGTGAGTGTGAGTGTGTGAAAGAATGTGAGTGTGAGAGAAGGTATGAGTGTGTGAGAGAAAGTGTGTGTGTGTTTGTGACAGTGTGTGAGTGTGTGAAAGAGTATGTGTGAGTGTGTATGAGAATGTATGGGAGTGTGAGTGAGAGTGTGTGTGAGTGTGTGAATGGAGAGCGTGTGTGTGTGTGTGTGTGTGTGTGCGTGTGAAGTAACTGGAGACAAGAGGCTGAGGCAGGCAACCGACAGAAGCCTGGAGATTTGAAGAAGTAACAAGGGCAAAGTGATGGGCTGAGAAATGAAGAGCCCCGGGTAGGCGGGGGTGTGGAGAGGGTGGGCAGATGGTGCTCTGCTGGTAAGGGGCCGAACAACCCCACACACTAGCTCATTGACTCCTGACAATTCCCTTCAGGGGAGAGATATTATCTTTCTCCTTCTACGGATGAGGAAATAGAAACCTAGGATTTTAGTGAGCAAGACCCTCAGCATGTGAATGATGAGAAGTAAGGCGAGAAGGGGGACCCGGGCAGCAGGGTTAGCCTTCTTCATCCGCCTTTCTCCTCAGTGGCTGTTGCTCTGTCCTGACCACCCTACCCCCTTGTTGACCTGAATTTCCTTGTCCTTCAAGACTCAAGTCAGTGGCTACCTCAGAAACCACCTTCTGGCCCCGTCCCAAGGTCCAGGTTGGAGCCCTCTGTGCTCAGGAGCATTGGGGCTTCCCTCTGTCCTTGTCACTTCCCTTTACTGCTGGCCGTTTTAGGAGACTGTCGTCCTGAAAGACAGAGTTGCATCTTAGCCCCTTCAGTAGGGGCTGAGTAAACCAATTGCTGTCTGGCGTCGGGGTTAGCAAACAGACACCCTTCCCCTCAATGCTGTAGATGCGGGCTCTTGGGAATCATGTAGTGTGTGTGTGTGTGTGTGTGTGTGTGTGTGTGTGTGTATGAGGGAGGAAGAGAGACAGCATATTCCACAAATGTCTGGGACATATGTGAAGTCACAGCACCACCTACAATGTGGCACAGCATGTCACAATTCCATCAGACTTGAGGTTGCCTATGAAAGGAACCGGAAACATTGACCAGCAGTGACAGAAGCCTGGGGGAGGGGGGCCAGCGGCAGCAGGGGGCAGCCACATGCAGTCCCCACAGCAGTGGTACCACTGGTTGGGGATCTGCCCCCGACCCTGTGACCTTGAACTTGTACAAGATAAGCTTTCCCAAGTGAAGCCTGAGTTGAGAGCTCAACATTCATTAGGGACTCTTTTCTGTAGGGTGAGGAAGAGACTCAAACAAGCTGGGATCTGGACTCGGGCTCTTCAGCCTCACCCTACATGTTCTAGAAATGGAGGTTCCATTGAGGGTGACTGGCCTTGGGGGCGCGTCCAGAAGCTCTGGGAAACAGCTGAGGCCCTGACTTACATAATGCCTTTTTTTCCCCAATTTTTTTTATTGTGGTAAAGTACATATAACATTAAATTTATTATCTTAACTATTTTTTTAGTGTACAGTTCAGTGGTATTAAGTACATATATATTGTTGTGCACCCATCACCACTACCCATCTCCAGAATGCTTTTCGTCTTGCACAACTGAGACTCTGTACCCAGTAAAAGTTCTCCCTTCCCCCAGGCCCTGGCAACCACCATCCTAATTTCTGTCTCTCTGAATTTGACTTCTCTAGGAACCTCATATAAGTGGAACCATACAGTATTTGGCTTTTTGGTGTCTGGTTTGTTTCACTTAGCATAATGTCTTCTAGGTTCATCCATGTGTAGCATGTGTCAGGATTTCCTTCCTTTTAAAGGCTGAATGATCTTCCATTGTATGGATCTACTACATTTTGCTCATCCATTCATCTGTTGATGGACACTTGGGTTGCATGGTGCCTTTTACAAGTGTTTACATCATGAAATAATCCAAATTACGAGATTTAAGTCTATACCCTCAGTTATTTACACTTTTGTCTCATTGAATCATTGCCCTGGAATCCTATTCATATAGCTAATTTGACCACTGTGAGGAAAGTGCTTGGGAGGCAAAGTAAAGTGTTAGCATGTCAGACATTCTGTGTGAGCTGGAACCTGGGACTTTCCTTGGGGAGGACAGTGGGCTGGACTCCATTCACGGCGTCTCAGCTGTTTGCCCAGTGGTGGGGGCTTCTACAGTAATCCACCTAGGTTTTCCACCGTGTCTTCTTTCTACCCGCCAGCTGGGTGTTATGGTGGGCCATCCCTAGGCGCTGGAGTCAGATATGCCTGGCACTGAATGTGTGACCTCAGGTGACTTTACCTCTCAGAGCCTCTTCATTTGGGATCCCACAAGGTGGCCATAGAAACAAATGGGATAGCACAGGTCTGAGCAATAGTGACTGCTCGATAAAGGTCCGTTTCCTTGTCCACTCTCCTCTCAGGTTGTGGTCACACAATGAAGAGAAAATAATGCTTGACTTTCGGGAATCATATACACAATGACACATTGTACAGTGTCATACTGGTCAGTCAGGTCCCTCTTATCCCCTACGGAGAGTTGGGTTTTCCCTGAGAAGCCCAGCCTCGAAAAGCATTCCTAGGAATCTCTGAGTCATTCCTAATTCCATTATTCAGGGGTGCAGCGAAGTCCCCAGCTGCTATATGTTCTGGCATTGGAAGCAAAACTTAGCACCCAGTCTGGAAGCAAAACGGGGACCCACTGCTCCACCTCAAAGACCTGTAGGGAGTCCATGCCAGTGACCAGCTGTCGCTAATTACTGCCCGGGAGTTCAGTGCTATTGCTTGATTAGCTAAAGTAAATATTTTGGACTAAAAAGCCTTACTAATTTCATGGTCTGGTCTGAAGCAGTCTTTGTGGAGCGTCCAGTGAGTCTGGTCACCTTAGAAGTTTCTTTATGCTGACCCCTGGTGACAAGCCTCCATTTCAACATAGAGGGGACATTTCGCTAAGTAAGCATGACAAAAATGCAGAGACCACCAGCTGACCTGGCAGGATGTGGGAGCCCCAGCTGAGATCCCAGCTCAGGGCTGGTGCGGTTTGGGGCACAGTGGGCGCACCAGGGCATTTCCGTGGGTTCACCGGCACACCACATCCTTCTCCCTGGGCTTGCCTCCATCCCTTTCTACAGCCCTGGCCCTTCCCTGCCTGACACAGTCCTTTTCTTTAGAGTCTGGGTCCACCCGTATAGAAACAAAAGCGCTATGACTAATTATAAAACCATTATATGATTAAACTCAATTAACTTCAAATAACCCTTGAAATTTGCTTAATGTCAGCCCTTGGCCCCGCTTGAACTGCTAAATATTGCTCCTCTTTGAAATTCTGAGAAGAGCTGATTATGCCTGGTACTTGGTGCTCTGTGGGGCACACGCCTGTCTCTGAGTGCAGGGCAGGAAATGGTGCCCGTGTGGAGGGTCCTGGGTGAAGGTTCAGGGGGAGATTTGGGGAGACGGTGGACCTGCAGCTCTGCTGGGTGTCAGACCGTGAATTGCTGGCTGGGAATGCTGAGGGGTCTCTCACCTGGGTTCTGACAAGTTTGTTCAAACCTTCAACTTTGGACTTGGTGCCTGTTACAGGCTGAATTGTGTCCCCCACCAAATTCATATGTTGGGGTCCTAACCCCCGTACCTCAGAACGTGGCTGTGTTTGGAGATAGCGTCTTTTAACAGGTAATTAAGTTAAAATGAGGTCATGAGGGTGGGCCCTAATCTAGTCTGACTGAGGTCCTTGTAAGAAGAGGAGATTAGGACATAGACACACACAGAGGGAAGACAATGTGAAGACACAGACCACCTGCAAGCCAAGGAGAGGGGCCTCGGAAGAAACAGCCCTGCCGACACATTGATCTTGGACTTGTTGCCTCCAGAACTGTGAGAAATTTCTGTGGTTTAAGCCCCCTAGTCTGTGGCACTTTTTTATGGCAGCCCCAGCAAACTAATACCATGCCCTTCACTCTGTTTGATTTGGGCCACCTGTCTCCCACCCAGCACCATTTTGGCGGCCACCAAGTCACCTAACTCGAGGATGCGCCCTGTTAGCCTTGGAGAAGGTAAGACTGAAGCCCTGATGGCAGAGGCGGGAGGCAGGCACCCCTGTGAGTAGGAAGATGAAGGACTGGGAAAGTGATCCAGGGTCTTGCAGGAGGGAGGCCAGTAGCCACCCAGAATTTCAGTGCAGACTGAACATTAGAAGAAATGGGTAAGAAGACACACAAATGGCCAATAGATATATGAAAAGGTGCTTAACATCACTAATTATTACAGAAATGCAAATCAAAACTGCAGTGAGGGGCTGGCCTGGTGGCGTAGTGGTTAACTGCGCGTGCTCCGCTTTGGCGGCCTGGGGTTCGCAGGTTCAGATCCCGGGCGCGGACAAACGCACTGCTTGTCAAGCCATGCTGTGGTGGCGTTCCGTATAAAGTAGTGGAAGATGGGCCCGGATGTTAGTCCAGGGCCAATCTTCCTCAGCAAAAAGAGGAGGACTGGTATCCGGTGTTAGCTCAGGGCTGATATTTCTCACAAAAAAAAGAAAAAGCAAAAAACTATGAGGTATCACCTCACATCTGTTAGAATGGCTATCATCAAGAAGATAAGAGACAACAAATGCTGGTGAGGATGTAGAGAAAAGGGAACCCTTATACACTGTTGGTGGGGATGTAAACCACAATGGAAAGCAGTATGGAGGGTCCTCAAGAAATTAAAAATAGGACTACTATACGATCCAGCAATTCCACTTCTGGGACATAGCCAAAGTAAATGAAATCAGTATATGGAAGAGATATTTGCACTCTCTTGTTCATTGCAGCATTATTCACAAAAGCCAAGATATAGAAACAACCTAAGTGTCCGTGGACAGATGAATGGATAAAGAAGATGTGGTATATATATACAATGGAATATTATTCAGCCATAAAAAGGAAGGCGATCCTGACATTTGTGATAACGTGGATGAACCTAGAGGACATTATGCTAGGTGAAATAAGTCAGACGAAGAAAGAATAATACTGCATGATCTCACTTGTATGTAGGATCTAAAAAAGTCAAATTCACAGAAGCAGAGAGTAGAACAGTGGTTACCAGGGGTGGGAGTGGCGCTGGGGAAATGGGGAGATGTTGGTCAAAGGGTATACAGTTTCAGTTATGCAGGATGCATAAGTTCTAGAGATCTAATGTACAGCATGATGACTCTAGTTAGTAATACCGTATTGTATACTGGAAATTTGCTAAGAGAGTAGCTCTCAGGTGCTCTCATAACAACAACAATAAAATGGACTATGTGAGGAGGTGGAGATGTTAATTAGCTTGATTGTAGTAATCATTTCACCTTGTATATATGTATATCAAAACATCATGTTGTATGCCTTAAATATTTTTATTTAAAAAAAATAAATGAGTAAGAACTGGCTAAATGCTCTGTGCCCTGGTTCCCACACTTGTAAAAAAAAAAAACAGGGATGATAAAAGTATCCTTCACAGAGGGTCATGAGAATTAACTGAATTAATTAAATGTATAACGGCCTGGCGAAGAGGGACCACTGAGTAGGTGCCAGCAATTGTACTAGTTTTCTATCACTGTGTAGCAGATTTCCACATGCTCAGTGGCTTAACACAGTGCGCATGTATTCACTCACAGTTCATGGGTCAGGACTCCCGGAAAGGCTGGGTTCTCTGCTCAGGCTCTACGGGCTGAATCACAGTGTTGGCCAGGATGCATTCCTTTTTGGATGCTCTGGGCAAGAATTTGCTTCCAAGCTCAGATTATTGGTCAAAATCGCTTCTTTACCATTGTAGGAATGAGGTCCTTGTTTCTTTAGGCTGCCCTTCAGCCGGGGACTGCTCTCAGTGCCTAGAGGTCACCCACATGCCTTGCCCCATGGCGCCCTCCATCTTCTAAGCCAGGCACAGAGATCTGCCCTTGCGTTGGATCCCTTTTATACTTTGAATCTCTTGAGCCGGGAGGAGCCCAGTCCCTTCTATGGGCTCACTTGATTAGATCAGGCTCACTCAGGATAATCTCCCTTTCTTAAGGTCAACTGATTTGGGACCTTAATTACATCTGTAAAATCCCTTCATGGTAGCACCTAGGTTAGTGTTTGATTGAATGTCTGGGAGAACATATAGGTATATGAGGGGGAGAGAAGCTGGGGGACCGTCCCAGAATTCTGCCTGTCACAGCAATTCTTGTTATTATAAGTGTATCATTCCAGCTCTATTTGGGGAGCTCATCTTGGCGAAAGCTGGTTTGCTGGCCTCTAAATATGTCCCCTGCATATAGGGGCTGCAGTGACATGAAGAACGCATTATTTTCTTGAGTCATTTTTGTGTGTTTCTGCTGACCTACTGGGACGACATCCTCATTGTTCCCCTTCTTTACTCCCAGCCCCCTCCCCCATGGTTGATTACATCACTGCTTCTGCCTTTTAGGAGTTACTGTACCGTGATAAACAACAGTCTTTGCTGTGATGAGCCCTGGTGCCCCATGGTTTGGGCAATCACCAGGCTTCCCTCCCAGAAGAGGCTCTGCTGCCTGGGGTGCACTGGACTTGGAGTCAGAGGCTGTGGGCTGGAGTACTCACTCGCTCTCATTTATTAACCACTCAGCCTCATTTCTTAATTTCTAAATGGGGAATAATGACCCAATTTTCAGAGGTGTCTTAAGGTTTAAATGAGAGGAGGTGCATGAACACATTTTATCCTGATAAAACGTCCAACAGATGCACCATGCTATTATTAACCATGTACCCTTTAGATCACCCAGTAAGTGAACTCTGCAGGCTGGTTAGCGGGATTTAGATAACTCGGAGTACTGAATAGATCTCACGTTTGCTAGGTAAGACACTGTTCCTTCTTCATGAATGTCCTTATCACCTGCACAAATCTAAACCACCTTCCACAGTCTCCCTCCTTCAACACAGTAACTGTGTGCATGAAGTCTGGAAACTGTCATCTTATTTTGATGATGAAGTCGGTGGTTGACTCGTGGATGCAGCCGGGTAGTTTCTAAGACTCCACCTAAAGGATGTGACTTTTGTGCTGCAGGTTGGACCTCCACAGGGCTGGGTGCTGCTTCTATTGGTGTCAGCAGAGTCCCTCACATGCTTCTTCAAGGAAATGTGTACCCAGCCCTTGCAGGCTGAGAGCTTTGACATTTCTGCACTGAGGGAAGCAGTCAGCTCTTACTATGCTCATAGACAGCTGAGCCAGATGGGTGTTTTGATGATCTTTGTGATGGTTAATTTTATGTATCAACTTGGAGGGTGGTTTTGGATGAAATTAACACTTAAATTGGTGAACTCTGAGTAAAGCAGATTATCCTCCATGATGTGGGTGGGCCGCATCCAATCAGTTGAAGGCCTGCATAGACCAAAACAACTGGCCTTCCCAGGCAAGAGAAAATTCTCTAGTGGACTACTTTCAGCCTGGAACTGCAGCATTGGCTCTCCTGGTTCTCTGCCTGCCGGCCCACACTGCAGATTTGGACTTCCTGTCCTCCATAATTGTGTGAGCCAATTCCTTGTAATAAACCTCTTTCTATACCTATACACCTCTTGTTGGTTCTGTCTTGCTGGAGAACCCTGACTCATGCAGATCTTCTCAGATTTGCTCTTTTCTCCCTAGGTCAATGATGTCTCATCTTCCCAATCTCCAAGGCTGGACATCTTGTGGCTGTTCTTCTCTGTCACCTCCTGATGGCCCATCAGTCACCAGGTCCTGCAGAGTCTACCTTTGAATGCCTCAGCCATGCCTGCTCTCCTCTGTTTGTACTTCTGTTCCTCAGGCCTTAATAACTTCTTGGCTAAAGAATTTTTAAAACTACTTAACTGGTCTCCTTACTTACAATCTAACCCTCTCCTTCTCTTCAGAGATATGGTCCCCAGACGTGGCTCACTTCATGTCCCTTCCCTGCTTAGATCAGTTCACATTCTGGCCACAAATCACCCTTCCCGTTTCTTGTCCTGACTTTCTCCCTTCCCCACCACTAACTTGACCTTGTTCATTCCTCACGACCTAGCTCAAAAGCCGCCTCCCCAGTGGAGGCTTTTCTAGTCTCTTATAGTAATTTTTTTTTGAACACGCATGACTTGGGGATGTGATCAAAATGCAACTTCATTTTCTCCCCACTCTCTCATCGTGGCTGGACTCCATGACCTTAGCAGTCACTCTGAAGTGATAGACGGGCCTGCAGCGTCTACAGCAAACAGAGTTTCCATCCAGAAATGAAGATGCCCAGTTCTGCATAATATTCAATGCTCTGAATCTGATTCTAGTTAAAACTTCCCTCCTGCCCGCACCAGGGCCAGCTGCCTGCCCCGTGGGAGGACACAGGGTCACCCCACTTGCCCTCCCTGCTGCTCCCCCCAACTTGCTAGTTCTGGCTGCTGACCCCTCAAGGCTAGAGTGTGGGAGTGAGAGTGGACAAGGAGGTAAGCACAGTGTTACCTGATGTCTTAGTCGGCTTGGGCTGCCATAACAAAATACCACAGCCTGGGAGGCTTAAACGTCAGAAATCGATTTCCTCAGTTCTGGAGGCTAGAAGTTCAACATCAAGGTGCCAGTATGGTGAGTTTCTGGTGAGAGCTCCCTTCCTGACCTGCAGATGACCACCTTCTCACTGTGTTCTCACATGGCAGAGAGAGAGGAAGCCAGCCCTCTGGGGTCTCTTCTTATAAGGGCACTAATCCCATCATGGGTGCCCCACCCTCATGATCTCATCTAAACCTAATCACATCCCAAAGGTCTCATCTTCAAATGCCATCACATTGGGGATTAGGGCTTCAATATTTGAATTCTGGGGGGGCACAATTCAGTCCGCAGCATTTGACTCATGCCACTGTGAGTTGCCATTAGCCCTCGGGGCCTAGCCTTCCTCCAAAGCTGCCTCTCCTTCACGATGCAGATGTGTCTGTGGGTCCTTCAGAGGCTATGGCCCTGAAGTGGGTGGCGCTTACCTCCAGTGGGCAGCTCTTGCCCCCTCCAGCAGGCTCAGTTTCTCCACCCGTCTACCTATACAGACCTCTTTGTGGTGTGATCCCTTTAAAAATGTTCCTAGGACAAGCTCCCACCTGTAGATTCCTCTCTGAGTCCCCGACTCACCTGCGGAGGGAGACCTTCTGCCTTGGCTCCAGCCTCCCTCCTTTAGATCCCTTAGGCACCGGTCAGACACAGTCCACTGCACCTCCCACTCCAGGGCCCTCACCGGGCTCTCCGAGGATCTTCCCGAAGCCCCACTTTGAGAGAGAGCCGTGCAGGCTGAAACCATGTGGTCAGCACCCAAGGTCCTGTCCCCTTTCTCAGGGGCCGCACAGCCGGCTACAGCGCTGGCCATGCAGGCTGCATGTGCTCTTGCTCATCTCGGCTTCCATCTCCTCCTGTTCTCCGGCTTCTTCTAGAAGCCCAAGCCGCATGGTCTTCCTGCTGCTGCCTTGATCACATCCACCTGCTGTGTCTTGTGGCACAGCTTCCCAAGAAAGACTACCACTGGTTTACACCACTACTCAGGAGGGTTAATTTATACCCAGGATTTGGATTTTGCCCTGTTGAGTCCAGCTGTGGCCAGGGCCACAAAACCATCAGCCCAAAGACTCCGAAGCCACAGGCTGGACGGGTGCTGGGCGGGCACTCTGGAATGTGCCTCCTCCGGTCTGGGCTAGACTTTATTTT
Source organism: Diceros bicornis minor (assembly GCF_020826845.1). Classification (NCBI taxonomy): domain Eukaryota; kingdom Metazoa; phylum Chordata; class Mammalia; order Perissodactyla; family Rhinocerotidae; genus Diceros; species Diceros bicornis. The sequence continues at coordinate 82,904,532 of NC_080744.1, forward strand.
TCCTCTTAGCCTGTGGTGTCTAGCCCATTACTTTGCATGAAACAGGTACTCAGTTCACCATTGAGAAGAATGCCATCTCTTTCTTAGGAAAGGAACTGTGCATGCTTTCTTTCCTATATCCCCACAGCTCCTTGCGGCGGGTTTTATATGACGCAGGTGCTTAATAAATATTGTTGACTGATTCACTGGGAAAAAGGTGGTCCAGACATGCCTTCTGGAAATGTCCAATAAGCCCCATTATTCCTCTTTGCAGTCAATTGTGGTGGAATGGGCCTTTTGGCGTGAATCCCGAAAGGGCAGTAAACAAAGATGACTGTATAATTTTATCGTCTCTCATCCTCCATCAAAGCAGGCTTCCTCGCCTCCATGCGCATCTCTGCCTCATTGCTTCTGGGTTCACCCCTAGTACAGCTGTTGGATCACGCTAATAGCCCCCGGATCTTCATTTTGAACAATAATGTTTGTTTCCAGAATAATTGAATCCAGTGGGGACACGAAGGGTGTAGAACACTTTATAACACTTGCTGTGGAAAAGGGAAAATCAAGAATTTGCTTGATGGCATTTAGTTCAGGGAACACAATTTATCAGAGCTGTCTTTATCTACTTATGTTTTAGTGATTCAGTGCTGGGGGAAATAGCCTCAGACATAAAATGTGAGCTGTGCTTCTGGCAGAGCCTGTCGGTTTAATTCAGACGTTAAATATTTTCAGGAGGGTCAAGCGCTCAAGGCCCGTATGTTTTGTCCTTTGAGTGAAACTAGCTAAAATGAAAAGGAGATAATCAGAAGCCCCAACCTGGGATACACGTCAACGTCGCAGGGGTCAGAGGTCCCAATTTTACAGGAAACTGATGTTCCAGCTCTGGGGCTCTGAGAAAAGGATTTAAAATGTGGCTAATTTCATTATTTAAAAGTCAGCTTAGAAAAATCCTTGTTCCTAGAAAATAGATGCTTTATTTAAGGTTGATTAAGTTGGAACTCTCTCACCAAAACTTTTGTCTGTCTGCGATTTCCCCAACACAGACATGTAGACATTCTGGCAAAGGAACTGTGCAGAGCAACTTATCTGAGGGGGCCCTGCCATGTTTCCACGCGTTCTGTGCTAATTGCTGGGAATGAGTGGGCCTTGGTTGGCTTCCAGGTCTCAGGGAGCAAACCCATAAATTCCTGGAGAGAATTCTGGCCTCCTGGGCTCCAGCTGCTTGCATTGTGAGGTTTGCACCCAGAAGATGCTTTATTTCCTCCTCTGGTTCCTCTCAGGAAATAGGATTGGCTCTGATCCCTCATGCAAAAATTCCATGGGAGTGGTTCTCCAGGAACTAGCAGCAAGTTCTTCCCACAAAATTATACCTTTAAACTCATCACACCAATGAGCCAATATGCCTTAATTACTATTAACCCAAATACTACATTTAAATAGGTAAGATTTAGGGAATTATACTTTTATGTTCAACTTTCTTTACCGGCTGACTACCTATAGTGTCCAGAGGTAAGAATTCTACAAAATGGAACTCTTTATTAACTCAAACATAAATGTTAATCAGTTTTAGCACAAACATAGTCTTAAAATAAATTATGCAATTAGAATAAGATTTAAATGATTATCTCCTTTATTTACTAGCTGCATTGAAGGAATAAATTAGAAAGAAAGGTAAACTGAAGTCAGAACATAACTCAAAAGCAAAGGAAAACAGAAACATGCACAAACTCAGACTTTAAAACAGGAAGCGGCAAGGTTTTAAAACACAATTTTGGAATGATCCTTCACCCCCAGGACCCCTGAATTTGTGGCATTGCTGATATTGGGTATTTCAATAACAGAGAAATACTCTAATTTATAACCCAGATTAAATTTAAGGACTTGGTACCTAACAATCTTAAAGCAGGAGATAAAGTTTGCTAAAGGTTTTTGCAGAAAAATAGTAGTCAGTTTCCATAGGGGCTATCTCTTAGAATTCCTGTTACTTTTTGTTTAATGTTTATGTATCCTTGCAGAAGTTTTAACCCTAGAGTGACCATGTAGTTTATTGTCCCAGCCTGGCCACTTTTGAGAGTGAAAGGGGAGCTGTTAATAATTAAGCTGGGACAGCGGGCATCAATTGGGACTTTCAGGATGGTTTCTCTGGAACTAGACACCAGCGTCATTGCGGCCTCTTCTCTTGGCCTCTGCCTTCACCACTCCCATGTTCGCTTCAGGTGCCCCCTGAAATATTGCCATGGGTCTAGACTAGGTAAAACAGCAGTACAGAGGAGGGACTGATCTGAGGAAGTGCCTGGAAGGCGGGAGAGCTCAGTAGTTAAGGGGACGTGCGCTGGCCTGTCACCGTCCTGTTGGGTCTTAGCATCACCCCTTCTTGGCTCTGTGGCCTAAAGTGACTTGTTTCACCTCATGTGCCTCGATTTCCCTCATTTGTAAAATAGGGATTGTTAGAGGGTTTAAGAAGATCGTAAAGCATTTATTAGTGCTTTCTAGCATACAGCGAGCACCCAATAACTGTTGCTATTACAGTGTTATTATTAAAAGCTTTCAAATGATCAATTTGCTCAGGCCAACAGACAACAAAAGCTAGGAGTCTGACTTCCCCAAAGACTGAACATTGCAGGGCCTTGGTAGGGTTGGGAGGAAGCGCTAATGTCGAAAAGGCTTTGCTGTACTCCATTAAGCGTTATCTTTTTCCCCTGGGAAGAAGTGTTTTGGAGGGCGCCTCTAGGAAAGGCCCAGAGAAGCCTTTGACTGCCTGAACTTCCTCAGATCTGGCCGGGCCCTGGTCTGTGACTTCCTTGGTGAGAGCCACATGCTCTGTAAGCTACCTTGGTTTGCCAGTTTGCATTCTCCCCTATGGTTGATGAAGCCCACTCATCTTCACTCCTTGAACCCTTACTTGGGCCACGCAAGGAGGTGACAGGGACCCATTTGCCAGATGAGGATATTGAGGCTCACTTGGGACTAAGAGGGAGCAGGGGCAGAGCTAGGACTGGCGCCACATCTGATGACATGGAGTTGGGTTTCTTTCTGTTGCACTGCCCACCTGCCTTCTTGGAGATTCGGCAAATGAGAACAGCAGCAAGGACATGCCCCATCACTGAGGCTAAACTTGGAAACCCGGACCGAGCATGGGGGCCAGGGACACAGACCACAAGCAGTGTCACCCCAGGGTACCCCCCTGGGGTACAAGGCCCTGGTCCTACAGATACTCAGCTAATACTTTTATTGAAACCATTCTTAGATACTCTTGGTTGTTCAGATGTGACAAATCAGAATGATACACAATTATAGTGATTTCCAGGGTATATAGAACAATTTTTTTTTTAAAGAAGAAGAAAAGCAACTCTGTTTCATCGAGTATTTCCACGGCATTTTCCCCCGATACAGATGTCGAATACACATATGGAATTGCACATTAACGCAAAGACACAGCACTTCAGTTGGCATGTCTGGTAACTGCTATGGTGTGTGTGTGTGTATGTGTGCGCGTGCACATCCCCTGGGGGTTGGGGAATTCAGAATCCTGCAAGGGCCTCCAGATGTCTATTTGGGTGTGAACGGCCACACTTGCCCACACTTATGTCAATTTAACGCCACGACGCTCGCTCTGCAGGGTGCATTTTGCTGCTCAACTTCTTTATTTCTCAGCCACTTGGTTTCAAACGTGGAAAAGCTGCATTTGATGTTGAAAGCTAAGTTCACACCATGCAGGGTATTTTAAAACCCAGCATCTGATGCCTGAAGTGTGAAAAAACATCTTTTTAATCCTTTTTGTGCTTATGGAAAGCTGGGAAAGTATTTCTTAACTTACCAGGGAACAGAAAGCATCGACAGGATGAGTGTGCTGCGAGGGTGAATAAATCAGATGTTCCGGGAAGCACTTCGGAATGATCCCCGATGTTTCAGCTGTAAACCAGTTTCAGTAAATATTAGTTTGGTAGGAAAATGGTCTAAATGACAGGGATAATTTTTTGAGAAAGGATTGCTCAAATTCAATAAATAAAAATGGATTTATTTGAATTTTTTAAAAAATTAGGTAGTTACTCATGTAGGTTTTGAGGCTTACAAAACAAAAGAATACAAGAGGCAGTTGAAGAAATCAGGGCGAAAGGAAGTAAGGGCAGCGCAGTTATTAAGACGAGGTGCGGGGGGCAGGATATTTCCCTGAAAGGATTGTTACATGCTCCACCTCATCGGAGCCTTCTGCTGCGCTGGCCACACTTTCTTGGAACTGTCCGCAGATCCGAGGCTCTTCCTTCCCAGTTCTCCTTCCTTCCTTCTCGCCTTCTCTTCCAGCTGTCAGATCTACATTGCACACTGAAGTCCCCCACTCCTGCTCCTGATCCCCCTTCCCTTTACAAATCTCGCACACTTCTAACTCCCAGAGAAGCCAGCTGGCATATGTGCTTAGCAATCACCTGCCTGTGATTCCCAGTTTCTCACCAGCTCCCAGGTGACCCTGTCGCTGCAGGTCCCTGGACCACACATTGAGTAGTGAGACACCCATTTGCTGCCCAGGTGGCACTTTGTATCACAAACTTTATTTTATGTGTATATTCCCTATCAGAGTGTAGGCATTAAGGAGAAAAGGATTCCTGTCTGGTTCATTTTTGTTTCCCTCTAAGTGTCCTTCACCGCATTGTGTCTTTCCCATGGAAGGAGCTGAAAGGTGACAGTTTATAGAAGGAAGTTGGAGGACGTCTCCCTTGCTCAAAATATCTTACAGGAAATAAATTCTGTGTTTGCAGAAGTCAAATCTGGTCCCATAATGGGCTTCAACTTTAAAGATGATTTTTTAGAGTTAGTGTTGCTCAGAAAATAAATTATTGAAAATAAGAATTCTAAATTCCAGGGTCCCCAGTTGTGTATGTGTGTGTGTGTGGGGGGGGCATTATCCACAGTATCAGCTGAGGCCTTGTTTTGAGTGCTACAGCAGAGATGGGGAACCTCACAGGCATCTTCTCTGGTCCTCTAGGTTCCAGCCACCATCCAAAGCTATACAGTGATAAAGGAGGAGCGCCGTAGTGCCAAGACCTGTGGCCTCCTTGCTCTCTTTTGTTCCTCTAGAACAAAAGCTGGCAAATTTTGTCTGTGAAGTGACAGATAGTAAATATGTTAGGTTTTGAGGTCTGTAAGTTCTCCATCACAACTTCTCCACTTTGCCATTATAGTGAGAAAGCAGCTATAACAATACATAAATGAGCAAGGCTGTATTCCAATAAAGCTTTATTTACAAAACCAAATGGTGGGCCGGATTTGGCTCTCGGGCCATAGTTGGCTGACTGCTGCTCTAGAACTATTTGTGACAATAGGAGAGGCAAATAGGGAACAGATTCCTGAAGGTCTCTTCTGAGAAGGGCACTTGCCTACTGATCTCTCCATTCAATGCTCCAAGGAGGGAGATAGCTTTGCCCCACTTGGTAAATGAGAACACTGAGGCTCCACAGCATCAGCCAAGTTGCCCATGATAACACAGCTGGTAAGAGATGCAGGTAGGATGTGAATCCAGATCTACTGAGTCAGAATCCAGTGTTCTTTTTCCGCTATGCTTTCCTTGATCTTGCCTTAGAGTACTGGCTACAAGCCCATAACACCCACGGTGCCAGTGTAGGGTCACTCCACCCAGCTCTCCTGGAACTGAAACCCATCCCACACCAACATACACTGCAGGAAACCACCTCTTACCCAACTCTTCTGCTTACCAATAGGCAGAGTGTAGACGACAGTGCATTACTTTGAAACATGTAGAAACTGGGCTGGATTTTCTACAACAGGCCTTTGTGCACAAGCCAGTGAACACCAATAGAAAAAAAATAATAACCTTATCGCAAATTAAAAGAACAATCTTTAGAAAATAGCTGAAATGTAAGGTTAATTGGAGCCAGAAATGTCAAATTAATGCAGCAATGCACGGGGGAGCCTGCCCTGGCCTTTGTGCACACGACGAAGGGAAGCAGGGAACGATATAATAGGATTTTAGGGAGTCCCCTGTCATATTAAACAGACTTTGCAATTAATTTCTTGCTGCAATGTTATTTTCATTGGCCTATATTTTCTTTGACCTCTCACATTTTTTAAGCTACCAAGGCAGGGCAAGTGGGATTTAGGATTGAAATTTTAAAAACCCGCAAAATTGTTTTGACTTAAAATCAGTAGAAATGTGATAGAACTGTAGTGGGGTGAGTGAGTGGTTGGCGTGCTCTTGGGGTGAGTTGGGGTTCACAGGTCTTTCAGCAGGAAGACGCTGACCTGGGAACAAGGGGCCTGCTCTGCTCGGCGATTTACTGCCTTATTTTAGCCCCTTTCAGAATCGCCTCCCAGGTCTCATCTTGCAAGAAAGGCTTAGGATGCCCAGAAGGAAGGCAGTGGCCTTACAGGCCAACATCATGCATTCATGGAACACAAAACACAGCCCAGGCACCTTTTAAAAACTTTACCTTATTTAATCTTCATAAAAACCCTGTGAGGTATGTTCCGTAATTATTGCCATTTTCAGGTGGGGAAATGGAGGCACAGAATAGTTAAGTGCCTGGTTAAAGACACACAGATAGTAAACATTCCAGGCTGGGGTTTGAACCCAGGTCTTCCTGATGCCAGGGGCTGTGTGTTTAACTGCTGCATCATGCTTTCCCCTCCTGAGATGGCACCAAAGTTCACCTGGAATTCCTGCAGGCCACATAACCACAATCAATTTCATTTCTATTTTTATTTCCAGTTGTGGTAAAATACACATAACATAAAATTTACCATCTTAACCATTTTTAGGTGTATGATTCAGTAGCGCTAGGTATATTCATGGTGTTGTACAACCCATCTTCAGAGCTTTTTCATCTTGTAAAACTGAACCTCAGTACCCATTAAACAACAACTCCTCATTCTCCCTCCCCTCAGCCCCTGGCAACCACCATTCTACTTTCTGACTCTATGAATTTGACTGCTCATATGAGTGGAATCGTAGAGTGTTTGTCCTTTTGTGACTGGCTTATTTCGTTCAGCGTAATGTCCTCCAAGTTCATCCATGTGTTGGAATTTCCTTCCTTTTTAAGGCTGAATAATATTCCATTATACAATGGAATATTATATATATGGAATATATATAATACTTACCTAATATAATACTTAACTAATATAGACTGTTATACACATTTATCCCATTTTGGTTATCCATTCCTCTGTCAATGGACATTTGGGTTGCTTCCACCTTTTATCTATTGTGAATTATGCTGCTAGGCACCACAATCAATTTTAAAGGTTGGTATTAGGGTGTGACTATAAAGGGGTTACAGGAGGAGTTCCCATGCGCTGATCAAATGTTCTGTGTTCTGATGGTGGTGGTGACAGAATCTATTTATGGGATCAAACTGCCTAGAAACATAGACAGACAGACAGACCACGAATGCCTGTAAAAACTGGTGAAAACTGATTCAAGTCTGTAGGCTGATTAACAGTATTGTCCCAAAGTCCAGGTCAAGTTCCTGTTTTTGATATTGTTCTACTGTTCCATACGAGGTCACTTCTGGGGAAGCTGGGGGAGGGGCTTACAAGGCTTTGTGCTAATTTTGCAACTTCTTTTGAATATATAATTATTTCAAAGTAAATGGTTAAAAAATACACACCTATTAAAAAGAAGTTAGGAATTGGTTTTGCTGCATCAGCTTAGCAACCAAAAGGATGTCATAGTGTGATATCAGGTGATGTTGTCACCAGAAAATCTTCCTAGGTTTCCTGAGTTATCTAAACCACTCATAACTATTCTAGGAGAAAGTTCCAAAGAGGATGTGTGTTCACAGAAAACTGATCCCCTGTCAGTAATGGCGGCGAGGGGGTGAGGTCCGTGTGTTGGGTTGAGTATTTTGTTTGTGCAGGAGGGAGGGGTCAGCACTTCTTTCTTTTGAGGCGCTGGACCTCCTGGGCCTCTGTTTCTACAGCACCCAGCTCATAGTGGGGCACAGTGATCTTGAGTCGTGGGTATTATTATTGCATTCCATGGATGAGGAAATTCAGGCTTCGAAGGGGTAAGTGACGGTCCAGTGTCATGCAGTTAGTAAGCCAGCCAGATAGGGCTCACCTGTCTAATGGCTGAATCCTTCTCCTTTCATCCACATCATTCTGCTTCCCGAGTCAGAGCTGTAAGGAGCAGAGGGTGTGACTAAGCAGGGTTTGCTTCGTCTGGTATTGGCTGTGAAATAAAATGATGTGAACTCTTGGGTCTGAGCTCGAAGATACCAAGAGGTGTCTCTGTTGAGACTTTTGAGGATCAAATTGTCTTCTGCAAAATGTCTGAGCAACTGATAAAAAGATGTTACATTCTAGTGTTGAGATTAATCTTTGCAAGGCACAGAAGCATTTAAATAAGAGACGGAATGCTATGTGAGTTTCTACTTTGGGCTTTAGGAGAAAGGATATATGCATCTGAAAATTCTTTGGATGGGACTTGGGGTAGGGAATTTGAAGTGCCTGCTATATTTAAAAGCTAGAAGCATGAAATATGGGTATCATGGCTAAAATATGCCATACTTTCCTTGAAAAATGTTGGTTCTTGGAATTGTTGGAATGCCTATAACATAACGCTGGAGTAGTTCGTGTTGCTGGGTCCAGCCTCACTGTATTTCACACTGTGTCAAAACATTCATCCACTGTCAGGCTAATTTGGAATAAAATGTCATATTAATTTAGAAATGTGTCTCAGGAGACACACATGGCTTTTGAAGGACACCTCCCAACAGCATGCTCTAGGAACACAGAGAAAGCTCCTTGCATCGTAAACAAGCGTCTCAGAAGACCAGAGGCCCTGGTCAAGGGTGGATTGGAGAGCTGGTTTCCCTCGTTCTTGAAGGAAGAAAGGAAGAAAGTGAGCATTTGGCTTCTTCTATTTCAATTCTCACCACAACCTTCTAAGATCGATATTGTCTTCTCCACTTTGCCACTGGGGAAACTGAGGCTCAGCTGGGTTAGCTTACTGAGGGTCACACGAGTAAACAAAATAGCCAGGCTTGATCTTCCATTCTGATCCCAAGTCCAGGTCTCGCTCTTGCGCATTATGCTGAATCTCCTATCATCTGGTTCTTCAGGACAAGTGATAAAGTCAGAAATTGGAAAATTGTGGCTTCCTTACACATTTCCATAGATTTATCTTCCATATGTGTGTGTGTGTGTTTATACACACATTACCACTTACTATTTCATATATGTGATGAAAATTGATCTTCCACATGCTAATTAATTTTTTGAAAATATTCATTTCTTACATGAATCGTGCAACTGTTGAAAATCCACCCAAACTGAAGAATGAGTTTGAATGTGTTTAGCCAATTCAGTGATTCACGATCTCTTAGGAGACATGAAACGTGACATATAGGTAAGTGTATACAGCTGGCATATTTCCAGCCCTTTGGACTCCATTGAGAATTAGAATTCAGAGGTATCTTTCAACCTTTCTTCTCTTCCCCCTACAACTAGCCCAATTTTTTGTATTCCCAGAATGCTGAAAAGGTGGGAGAATTTTAAAAGGTGGGGAGGATTTTGTTGTAATATGTGGAAATCCTTAATTGGCCCTGCTAACCAGGTGGCTAATTGATGAACCATTGTATATCAATGGTATAAGCAGCAACTTAAACAGTTAAATATTTGCACGTGTATCTTATTGCCTATGCGAAATTGTTCCTGCCAAGCAGAAGTCTGGTTGAGCCTTCAAAATAACTTGGCATTCAACATGCATTAATATTTTAAACCGTCACTAACACTTGCTGGAGATCCAATTTTACTAACGTGTTCTTTTTTCAACACCTCCCACTGCAGTGTGTAATTTGTGAATATCTGTAGCATGCTTAGAATACTATCGTAAGGTCCCAAGAACCAAGGATTCTGATTGTGAATTCACAGTGCCCAGATAACCAGTAGAAAACACCCCCCACCCCAAATTCAGTTAGTCAACCAGTTGTTATTTTTCTTTCTAAATAATGTAAAAAAAAAAATTGAGTTAACTTTGTGTTACTGCCTTGGAGCATAGAGAGGGTGGGTCCACTCAACGCGACGTCGTGTGGGTGAGGGCACAGCAGCCGTGCTTCAGGCTCTGACCCATGAATGAAGCCCTTCATGCAACACGTGCGTTCCCCGCTCTGTGGAGCAGAGCCGTGCCAGCGTTTGCAGCAACACAGCAGGTGGGGGTTTGGGAAAGGTATTCCTGCCCCTCCCCACTGCCCCAGGCGGGATGGTGAGCTCAGAGCCCAGTGCTGAACCATCCGAAGGCATCCTGCAAGGGGCCAAGATAGTCCAGGCAGAAGGAGACAGGACAGAGCAGGCTTGGGGACTGCTGGGAGGAGGGCTTGGTGTCTGGCAGGTGAGGGGTCCCTGGGAGCAGTGGGGAGTGAGGCTGGCGAGGACACAGGGACGTGAGATCACAGAAGAACTTGCAAGTCACACTAAGGACTGTGGACTTGAGCCTGAGGGATTTAGCAGGGGAGCTGTGACTGTAACCACCAGGACCCGGTCTCTGAGATAAGCCACTCGTGGGCTGTAGCATTAACACTGGGAGAACTTCATTAACTCTGCCCCATCCTAGTGAGCACATTGCGATCCATGGACCACGAGGAGTAATCTCCGCCCCTCCTAACCCCGGGGTCTCACTTCTTCAAAGATTGTGAGGTTAAACGGATCTGGGAAACATTATTGAAAATTAGAATTCAAAAACAACATTGGTGCGGCTACACTTTCAGACACTACAGTGACCGTTCATTTATTTCATTTAACAAAATTTACTTTGTTCAGTGGTTCCTCAACCAGACAAAGTGTCAGGAGACATTTTTGGTCATCACAACCAGAGTGGGGGCGCTACTGGCCTTGCGTCTACTGGTTAGAGGCCAGGAATGCTGCTCAGCATTCCTGTAGGGCACAGGACAGCCCCCACAACAATTATGCCGCCCCAAAGGTCAACAGTGCCGAGACTGGGAAACCCTGTTTTAGCATCTGCTAGCGTCTGGACATTGTGCCAATCACTGGGAGTACTGAGATAAATAGGACTGAATCGATGCTCTTGAGGAGCTTGTGAGCTACAGCAAGGACAGACTGGGAGACACATAGCTAGAGGTCACTGAAGGGCTGTGGGCTGTGAGTTTCCAGAAACAGGAGCACCTCCCCTTGCGTCCATGCACGGAATAAAGTATTTGCTTTGCCTTTTCTCGTGTGAGAAAACAAGCCACGTCCTTCCTTCATCGCTGGGGCCAGCTCTTCTTTTGGGCTGCTTAAAAAGGGAGACCAGTGCGGGGAAGTTGGAATGGGAAAAAAAATTCCAGGGGAAAACAGCCAAGAAAAGAGAGGCTGAATTAAGAATGCTGTAGCTGTCTTTTAATTTTATTTCTAAATCATATTACTCATAGAGGCAGGCAAGAAGCTTGACTTAGTTTTTTTGCAACCCATGAGTTCTAGGTCAAAGCTGACACACAGGAGGAGCTTAATAATCATTGTCGAGTGGGTTTGGAATCTGGTCTTGCGTGAACTCTCCTACACTCTCTCTGCTTGGTGCTTTATCAGGTGGAATACTTTTATGATGTCTAAGGTTTCCAAATGTTGGTGTCGCTCGTCCTAGAAGGAGCAGCGCCATCGCCATCGAGAAGCATCCTCTGATGCTCTCAGCAAGTGCTTTATCTCATACTTCCTTCTGCCTGCTTTTGCAATCAGGCTAGTGACTCAAGTCCCTGCTTCCTGCTGACCTTCTTGTGCTGTGGAGAGCAGGCTGCAGCCAAACCACCAGCCGGGACCCTGACAGCTTCCCAGATGTCTGTGCCCCAAGGACCAGGGTCCCTCCTCGGCTCAAATGCCCTCCTGCAAGGGCTCCTGCAAACTCAAGTCTGCAGTGAACTTTCTGAGACCCCCTCCATTTCAGAGTCATTAGCTGGCACTGAGTCACAGCATCAGGTAGAGTGACAGGACAGGGGAACTGCAGATGGACCCAAGGCCAGAACTGAGGCAAAAGAGTGACATGAATGGAGAAGAAAACTTAAAAATTCCTGCACGCTGGAGAAAGATTATGCTGGCAGACCCATCGAGTTCCTGCTGAGCACAGTTGTAATTGGAATGTACTCTGCAAAGTTTATTGGGTCCTGGAGCGACTTGTTACTGAACTGGTCAATTAATCTATTTTTTTTTGTTTTTTAATGAGTTAGGGGATTTCCTTTAGCAGAAAATCACCAGGAAGCATGGCCAAATGCCCAGAGCTCAGGGAAAGGCTGGCCTTCCCTTCTAGAAAACCCTATTCAACAATTATAGGAGGAAATGGACGCCTCCCACTACAGGTGGCAAATTGGGCTGAGCTGGGAACCAGAGGAAGGGTTTATCCTGCGCAGAGGTGAGCGCGGGCTCACTAGGAAGCCGATTCCTCAAGTGCAGCAGCTTGAATATTCGGAAATAAAGCTGTTGGTCTCCCTGCTGAGAGACAAATGATTTCTATTTAAAAACCTGCTTGTTCCACGCAGTAACTCCCAGTGTAGCAATAATTAATGATATCAGAAGGTTAAGAAAGACTTTCTGCTGGAATCCCTCTGCTCCAGGCATGAAATTGGATTAAAGTGAAGATAAACTTAGACATGAAATCTGTTGAGGGAATCAGTAATTATGTGGAAATGCACACAATTGGAGCTATTTGAGTGAGTCAGGTGGATGAAGCGTCCATAGTCCTGTCCCGGGCATCACTGTGTCCCAGGCATTTGGGCCTCGGTGGTGATGAACTGTCAGAGAAGATGCTAAACAGGGCATTGTACCCACCTTAGTCCCAACTCTAGATTTAACTTTTTTCCCAAAATGAATTTCTGTGGGCCTTTTGGATGCACTGTATGCTGGCTGGCTGCCTAATATCCATTTCTCTTCTTTACTAACAGATTTTTTTTCAGGGAGGCAATGTACAGACCAAAGAATGTAATTTCCCAGGCAGTCTGGCAGTTGGGGGAGGCTGTGTGACATGGTTCTGGCCAAAGAAACTTAAGTGGAAATCTACTGGGTGGGGCTTCTGGAAATGTTATTCGTTTTCTCTCATATGAAGGGACAGAGTCAGTTGACTGGCATGTGCCTTTTGCCCTTTGCCTTTTGCCCTCCCCTTCTGCTCTTTGCCCTATCTGGAACAGCAGTGGAAGGGCCAGAGGTTGGGCAGCCATTTTGTAACAATAGGGATGAAATTTCTGTCTTAGGGATGGTAGAGTTGGCAGCAAGAAAGAACCTGGCTCCTTTGTGATTTTCTTGGGCAAACAGGAAAGAGAAGGCCCTGCTATTAGGCAACTTAACTGATCAAGCCCCAAGCCATCAAGTTTAGATTTAGAATAAAATTTCTTTCTTGATTTTGGGCAAAGAGCCAAAAGAAAGTCCAATCATGTGCAACATGGTGTGCCATCTGGGACAACTCTGTGAGGCTACCCTGGCCCTCCTTGAGGAAGAAGACGTGTCCGCCGTGTGGCCACTGAGAGGATGAGCTGGGCCAGCTGTGGTGCATCCTCTGGGCACGGAAAGGGAGGAGGAGGAGGTGTTGATGGCCTTCTCTGGTGTGTGGCTGAGGGATGTGGCTCTTTTGGTCCTTTCTAGGTCTCCTCAGTCACCCTTGGTGAGTCATGTGTCTGCCTCCAGGGGCCCAATCGGTTCCCTTCACTCCGGGTTCTGAGTTGAACCGGGGGCATCCTTGTATCAATGCTTTTAAGACTAATAGAAAACATCTTCAGTCCCTCTCCCTGCAAATATCCCAAGGTCACTGTCTAAACAGAGAGGACTGGATTTCTGCACCAGTTCTCCTTGATCCTAGAATGCTGCTGTTGGATCCAGGCAAAGCTAAACCTGAGGATGTTTCCCTCCTTGGAGGCACCCTCTGTGAAGGACCCATCATAGTTTCTTATTGTCTGGGGTTGGGCTTCCTTCTCAGGGAGCTACACCTCTGCCTTGCCTTTCGTTGTGATGGGGGCTGGCTCTGTGGAGCAACTGGGGTGCAGGGCTGTGTGCTGAGCAGGCTCCTCTGGATTTGAGCAGAGAATGGCTTTCAGGCTGGGATCCTCCTGCAAAACACGTCTCCCACCTGCAGGAATCATCAGCAATCTCACACTTCCTGGGTGACGTTATGAAGTTCTTCCGTGGCCAAAGCCTAGTATTTGGTCTTTAATCAGTTAAAGCCCACATTTCCATGCATTTCTTTAATTAGTCCTTATAACACCCCTTGAGTTAGTTGTTTTTAGTCTCGTTTCACATGTGAAGAATCTGAGGCTACAAGAGGTTCGCTATCTGGGCCAAGATCACGAAGTCAGTCCTCACCAGAGCTGGGACGGAATTCAGAGAAGGCTTCTCTTTCTCCTACCACTGCCTCCACACCAGCTCCCCGCTCCTCCCTAGACACTCCCACCAGGGACTGGTGGCAGAGCTCTTGCATTCACATATCCAGTTTTCCACTCCTTCCTGGACGCACAGCTAAACTACTTTTTCCCAGGCCTCCCTTGTATCAGATGGTACAATGAGTTCAGGCCAATGATGAGGGCAGAAAGGATTTTTGCTACTTTGGGTCCTGGCTCCTAAAACGTCCTATGTGATGTGGACTCCAAATATGGAGGATCCAGAGGGACTTTAAGACGGCCCAATGGCAGAGCCACAAGATAAAAGGCGTCTGAGACATGCTTAGAATAGAGCTGCCCAGCTTACATTGGTCTGTGGCGCCGGTGAGACATTTGGGGGCTGTTAGTTACAGCAGCTAGTGTTAATAATCCTGACTATTACAGGCTGCTTGGGTTGCTGATGCACAAATGTCTGTATTGGACCTTATAAAAGTCATGACTGGTTGGTGGCAAGGCATCATGTCCCAGATATTCTGAGATAGGTATAAGTTTCTTATAGAGACATTCTCTTGCAATCTGAGATTCCTATGACCACATGTCTCTGAAGATGGTTGACATATGCTATGGCTTTAGGGATGGAGCCTCTAAAGCATGAAAATAGCCCCCAGCCCCCAGTTATCAGGTCTGTCTGTCTTTAGTCTCTTAGAGTTTTCCCCTAATGGTATCTGTAAACTCCAAACTGAATTTCTCCTTGGGTTTTTTCATAAACGTAAAAGTGAATTTCTTGCAGCCACTTGCTGAATCTAGCTTATGGGGAGTCATTCTCAAGTCGTGGAAGTAGCTCTAGGTACCTTCATCACCTTCTGCCACACTCTCCATTGCACACACACAGACACACACTCACACTCACAGATTCTAAGGTTGCATATAGTTTTGTTTTGATCTCCAGTAGTGGTGTGTTTGAGACTGTGTTTATATATCAGAGAGCAAGTTAGTTCACTTCTGAAATTCAGTTTCTTCATGTGGAAAATGGAGATAAAAATATCCCCCTCTCCAGGTTGTCATGAGGACAGAAAGGGAGAACATGTGTAAAAGCGCCGGGCACTAAACTAAGGAGCTCCGCCAACAGGGGAGCTGATGTTTCAGTGCACAGACTCATCTCTACCACTGAATCAGAGGGTGGGGCAAATCCAGAGATTCTTAACTTGCTTAATAGTGGCTTGATAAGTATGTGTGCAATGAGAAAATATATAGTCTGAAAGGAACTGCAGCTAATGGTTTGCTTCAATCAGCCTATTTTTAAAAAGATGATTTTAATGTTTATTAAAGAATTAACATTTATCAGGATTCCAGGACTTTTCTCCCATCTTTTTGCTTTACTCTTTATTCTCTGTTTCAGTTAAAATCTGCTTTCTATCATTTCCCCCAAGGCAGGTTAGTATACACTATGTGGCTTGTTTTAAGTGAAAAGTCCCGTAAATTTGAGTGCTTATTTATTATTTATGGTAGTAGAAGAAGGCTTCCCTTCTCACGCTCTCAGCAGGAGCCTGCTGACACTTGAGAGCAGAAGCTGAATTTAGAATAAACATTCCTCTCGGTGAAAGCAGCCACTACTCACCGTCCTCTCCGGATGCCTTCCATTTGGACTGCTGCTTGATGGTACCTCAGTCCTTCCTTTTCATTACATTTTAACTTTGCTTCTTCTAACAGCAGTGGAAGTGGCCAGAGTTGGCAGCTCTTACGTTATGTATCCATAGAAATATTTTGGGGACCTATTAATTCTCAACCACTTGAGCTGGCAAGCGGGAGGCCTGGGAACAAATGAGTCTGGCGAGCGGCCAGGCTATCAAACCAGGGTGCTGTTCCCTGGCGAGGACCCACCTTTTGTGCTCTGATGCGGTTCTACTTTGCGGACGGTTTTTGTATCTGTCTTAGTGGACGGCTGTGGGACCCTGGGGGTTATTACTCCGTTCACTCAAGCAGGAACGCAGAGACACTGAAGAATGCATAAGAGGGAGGCAGCACTGGGAGTCTTGGTTGAAGGGTCTTGATGTACTCTTGTTGCACGTTGTTTCTATTCCTGACTCCCAAGGTTTGCATTTCAATACCATCAACGAGGAAATATGAATGCAGAAAAATACCTTCCTCTTTCTTTTGGAGCAGGAAATCACATTCTGACACGTGTCATGTGAATTCCTTGTCTGTGAGTGCGGAGCCTTGGGCTTCTTAGCTGCTCCATCGTGCTTTTCTCATCCACTCTTTCCTCCCGGCCGCCATCTTGGTCCCTGCTTTGGGGCTCCCATTGTCAAGCAGAAAAGTGGGGAAAGTTTCTGGATGTTCTCTCTCTCCTCCTCCTCTTTGTTTTTTTCATATTCTAGAAAATAACTTATTTTCTTATTACAAAAGTATTGTGTGCTTCCTGTAGAAATTGCACAGAATGCACTTGGAGAAGACGCCCTCACTGAGTTTAAACGGGGATTGAGACGTGGCAGTGCCTGATCAACAGGTGGGATGATGTGCCTGCCTCCCCCGCCCCACCCTTCCCCCTGCTCCCACACCCGTGCCCATCCGTTTGTATGAATTTACTACTAATTTTCTTTTTATAGCAGGGCAAGTTAGGAGGCTTGCAAAGGGAGAAGAGACACTTTAAACCAGAGCATTAAATCACAAGAACTGCCAAGACTCACCTGGCCGACCTCCATGCAATCCTGTTTAGGAATTGCATCTACTTTCCTAGACCATCTTCTAAATGAGCAGTTTGTAAAGGGTGGTCCAAGGACCCCTGCGGATCCCCAAGACCCTTTCTCCTTTTTCCAATAACATATCTGTGTGAGGCTGGATTTTCTTCTTATACTTCAACCAAACAAGATATTGCAACAGATTGAATGCAAAAGTAGACACAATGACACAGCTGTCTTCCACGAGGCCAGACGTTCAAAAGATTTGCAAAATGTAAAACAATGCCCCTCTTCTCACTAATTTTTGTTTTGTTTGGGAAAATATAGTTTTTTTTTAAATAAAAGTATGTTACTTACGTTAACGTGATGAGTTTATTATTGTTATTTTAAAATGAATTAATAAATATATTAACATTTCCCAGTTTTAATTTCTAATACAGTAAATATTGATAGATAAAACCTGTATAAACAAAATTGCTTTGGGGTCTTCAATAAGTTTTAAATGTGTAAAGGGATCTTGAGACCAGAAAGCTTGCGAATAAGTATCCTAATTATTTCTTCCAGTGCATCACAGGTATTTTTGTGCCTTAAAATCAATGGTTGTTTGGATGCATCCTAAATATCCATCAACTATAATGGATAATAAATGATGATATATTTACACACTGGAATACTATACAGCAATGAACATGAGTAAACTACAGCTATGCACAATTGTGTGTTGAGTGAAAGAACCCAGGCACAAAAGAGTACATATTGAAAGTCAAAAACTGGTGAAAATTAACTATAGTGTTTAGGGATGCGTACATGGGTGGTAAAAGTAGAAAGAAAAGCGTGGAGGTGATGCCTTAAAAGTTAGGGCTGTGGTTGCCTTCATGGGGCAGGGTGAGGGCTGTGAACGGGAAGGGGTCTGCTGGTTATTAACCTATTGTGTATGAGCTCTAAACCTACCCTTTTTATACCTTTTTCGATGTTGAGGATGGCACCCTGGAAGTCACATTTTCCTTTGCCAAATAGCTCAGTTACGCATTGCCAGAAGGGCCTCTGGAGAGAGGCTGGAAGGCTGGGGGATGAAGGAGGGACTTGGGCCTTACTGCAGCCACGCTTCCTCACCTGGCAGGTCCAGCTGATGCCAGTAGCCACAGCTGATTCCAATCTGCAGTCTTAGACTCCTTGAACCGGGCTTGTTGCCTCTCCTCAGAAGCAGCAGCACCAGCCAGCATGGTACCCAGTCCAGGTGGAGCAGTGGCCTGTCCTGGAAGGTCTGATTTCCAGCTCTGCAGGATTCCTCCTTCAAGCTTCTAAATTTTAATAGTCCCAGCCTCTTCTCTTTGTTCCTGCAGCCCTAGGGCTAGTAACGCTTCCTACAGGTAGCTGCTTTCTATGGAAGACACTCATAAACTGAAGTTATTCAATGGTATTGGGTCCTCTTGCTGTTGTCATTTACATTTTGTTACCAAACATTAGAGATCGGAGGAACTGCTTAGGAATCTCACTTGGGAGATGTTCTAGGTATTACCTCCATGAAAGCTGCGTATCCACCTTGTCCCTTTTCATTCTCAATAATTTAGTTAGCCTCACTTTATGTTAAATTCTCTCCGTCAGAATAATTGGTGCGTTTCCTGTCTCCTGAATGAACCCTTAATGATACAGAAAAGGGTTCCAAGAGTGACCCCAGGAAAAAGATCCTCAAAGATGGGATTTGGGGCATGATTTGATTCTGTCCTTGGACTTGAATTCAGCGCTGAGCTCCTTGCTGTGGCGCATAGTGGCGTCACGTGTAATCAGTGTATCCCTTGCGGTTGCTTGTCACGAAACGCTTCCTGAAGCAAAGGCTGTGGGGACAAGTGGCAGCTGCACTTGCCTGGTGGGCAGTAACATTGACGGCCAGGACTGTGGGACATGGGATGGCTATTTCTCAACATGCTGGAGCACTTACACGAAGAAAATCAACACACTCAGCTCTTTAAACTCGCAGTTCAAGTCTTGGTCAGAGAAACAGAGAGCTTCTAGAGTGACTCCCCTCAAAATCTCTTTTTCTTGTAGCCCCAGGGCTGACCTTGCTGAAAATCAGACAAAATATTTAATCGTGCAGGATGCAGAATGACAACCTAAAATGAATTCAAAGCTATGGCAAGTCTCTTACGTGAAATTTAGGGTGTTCTCTGGGAAGAAATGGGGCCCTGAGGCCCGGTATGGGGAGATCTGGATGGATTCAGATGAAGCTGATAGTTTTGAAGCCCTGAGACGCTTTGATCCTTCCTTGAGAGTGGAAGCAGTTTGCCACCTGTGTCTGAGGAGACCAGGCTTTTACTGCCTGAAGACGCTGTAATAATCTCACACAGGGAAGTTGTCTTGCAAGGTAGGCCTACCCACCCTCCCTAAAACCTAACCAACCATCTCTCGTCCCTCAGCATGCTCCAGAGAACAAGTACAAAGCCTACACAGGAGGAAATAGCCTATATTTCAAGAGAGTTGCAAGATTTTGATAATTTATATTACCAGAAACCTGAGGAATATGTGTAGTAATGTATTTTAAGGGTATTGGACAAAGAAGACAGGCTATGACACTGGAGGACCAAATTTCTCTATGTGGTTGCACTTACCAGAGATCCAGGAAATCATGTGCAGCTGGAATTGGATCTAGTGGTTTATTTGGTTGGGTGACTAAGGCTTAGACCCAGTGGTGACCTGCACTTAATGACACTGAGATGCCAGAACTTCCTTGGCATCATGTCGATGAAGGGATCCTAAGGGTTAGGGAGATGGGAGTGTCGCAGTGGATTTATTTTCTGAAGCTTCACCCTCCTCTCCCCACTACATCTCTCGAGAGAGCCCAGAGCACCTTCCTTGTTAAGGGCCTGAGAAATGCAGGGGTGAGGGGAGCACTAGAGCTCTTGAGAAGCTCTGCGGGTCGCTCTTCCCTGTGAGCCGTATGGTGACGGGAGATGCTGCCGCTCCGGTGGGCTCTCGGGCTTCAGCGGGGATGACAGGATCCCAGAAGAGCAGAGATCAAATGCAGCCCTTACCTCCAGAGACACGGTGGGCTGCGCAGGAACAGATGGCCTTGCCCCACCAGGATCTTCAGCGGTGGCTAATGATCACGACACCCTTAGGAGTGAAATAGAAGGGCAGCCTACTAAAACGTGTCTGTGTTATGGAGGAAACTCCAGGTTTGGTGGCCGCCAGTGCCAGAGTGGAGAGTCCGGCCTATCACTCCAATTCCGGGCCTCAGCCAGTTCTCAGATCCGGAGCCCCTTGATTGAGAGGAGGCAGGGTCCCCTTGAAGATGGCTGCACCGTCACAAGTGTAGACTGTAAATCTTCCTCCAAGCCTTCCCCAAAGGGCCATGGGATCATTAACAAGGGTGACGCCGCACTGAGGAAAAAGAAGTGGGTAGGCACCTCAGAATTTCCTGACTCTGAATTGATGCCAATTCCCGGGGTCCCAAAATGCCACTGGGATCCACCTGTCAAAATGGGGGCTTATGGTGCTAAGGTTATAGCTGGAGAACTGAGCCAAGCTCCTCTCTCAGGGCTCCCAGTACGTCTGTGAGCTCATCCTGGGGTTATCTCTCCAGCTCCAGAACATAAAATCAGGGTGTACATCCTTGGCAGTGGGCAGAATTCATAAATGAGCTCTTTATATGGGAAGTCCCTAGAACTTCCCCCTCCTACCTCAATAGTAAACCAAAAGCTATACCACAGTCCTGACTCTGATGTGACACCAGTACCACTCTAGAAGACTTGGAGATGTAAGTGATACTTGCTGTGTGCTTGCTATAATCCCACGTAACTCACTTTTGTGGTCTGTGCAGATAGTGGATTGATCCTGGAGAAGGAGTGTGAAGAATCCTCTGCTTAATCGAGTGGTGACTTCAATTGCAGCTGCTGTTCCAGATGTGGTGTTTTATTTTGGAGCAAATCAGCACAGTTCCTGATACTGGTACATGGCCACTGACCAGATAAATGCTTTTTCTCTAGGCCTGTTTGCAAGGACAATCAGAAGATTGTTTTTACCTGACAGGGCCAAATTATACCTGACTGATACAGCGTGTTATAGTTCACAATAAAAGTTTTTAAAAATAAAAAATAAAAATAATACAGCTCTTACCTATATAAATAAAATCACAATTCTCTGTGTTGTTAATGCATCATGAGAAACTGGCTGGAGAGATTTTCATTGGAATCAGAAGGTATATTTGAGAAGGTTTAACTTCAAAGATGGGTGGCATAGAATGTACAGCATTTACTTTGGGGGCCAGGGGGGCATGTCACTAAGGCAGGTAGGCAGTAGGCAGCTTCAATTATGATACCCTGAGAGGCCTGCCGACTGCCAGCCAGGACACACAGCTGTGTGTTCATGGGCCGTAGGTGGTGAAAACAAACAGCATTTCTGCATATGAGCTCTTGTGCAGAGCATCCAAATTTCAGGCTCTGGTTCAAGATATAGCTGCTTCTCACAACATCCCAGCGCTGGGTGCTCCAGGCACGCAGGGCTTCCTTTCGTGATGGCACGTGACGCTGGGGCAGCTCTGGGAAGGCTCAACTTGCAAGTCACTTAGTCAAAGCTTTTGAGAGTTCAGCGGGGGTCAGCTGCACACCATTTTAATTACACACCATCTGGATTAACCAGAACAAACAAACACGCCTATCAGAGCCTGTTAGAGACTATCCTGTGTGAGAAGTGCTCTCTGGCAAGGAAGATTCCCTCTCTGCTCTCCTTTTTGAAGGAACCAGTGGAAGAATTAGAGGCTGGGAGTGAGCTTGCAAGTCATTAGACTGACCTCGTACCCAAAGCAGGAATAAACCTGCAAAAAACAAAACTATGAGCATAACCACCAGTGAGAAAGGATGGGAAGCAGCGTTCTCTCCCCACCTTTGGATTCAAACACGATTCCTTTGACTCTCATAGCCCTTAGGGGTTCCCTGCATCTTGGTTTCTACCACACTCTTTTGTCTTTATGGACTTGCTGGGTTGCTCAGCTGCTAGACTGTGAGCTAGGAGAGACAGGCGCCCCTGTTTCTATTCCCAGGCCCTGGCCACAAGTCTGGGCTCAATCAACATTTTCCAAATGGAAAAGCTTTATTTCTCTTTTACGTTATCTCTCTGCACTGACAGCCTCTTACTCCGTAGACAGACAGACTTTCTCTCTTATAAGAAGAATGGGATAGAGGACAGTTTAGAATTATGTCTTTCTGCTCTAGTTTTATAGTACAAGGCATCTCTAAAGAATTGCAAATAATCTCTCCAAAGGTTAAAATAAGATCCTGAGTCATTTGAATTTTAAAATATATAACAGATGGGATTTTTATTTTGTTTCCGAGGGAGGATGCTGGGCAGGATATGTCAATAGAAAGTTAGGTCCCCTCAGCAGACACTAAGGGATCTGAATCTGGTAACTAAGTGGGAGGGACTCTTGTTTCCATCACTACCACCACCCAGAATCAGGGTTTCAGTGACACTTGGAGGGACTCTGACGTTTCGGAATCAAACGCCATCACAGAGAACTTTGTGGGCTTCCCCATACGTCCTTCCTGGAGAGGTCCCAGTGTGGAATGGAGCCTGCAGGGTTGCAGATCTTTTGCTTAAGTAAAGCCTCCCTCTAAATAAATAAAAATCCTGTACCGTGCTGTCTTTTCTGTTGTCACACCTCCATGTTTTGTGCCCTTAATTTGTTAGCCCATTTAATTCTCAGAACATTCCACACGGTGAGCAATTTTACTCTCACCTTGAAGATGAGGGGACTGAGGCTCAGAAGGGGTACAAAAAGTTTCCCAACATCTCCCAGAAAGTAAGCGGCTGAGCAGATTCCACCCGGGCATCTGACTCTACCTCCCACGGTCCTGTTGCTTCTCAACCACCTCTTGGAGAAGAGCTTGGGCACGCTGAGGACAGCGGCTCCAGGTCTGAGAAGGGTCCCAGGCATGGATTTGAAGAATACGGCAGCTACATGGAGGTTGTTCTACATCCTGTGGGAAGACGAGGACGGCCTTCATCCTTTGTGGCCACTCCACGCTCTGCTCTCAATAACTGGAATGTCCTTCTGTTCAGGCAACTTGGGACATTTGCTTAATCGTCTGTGCCTCAGATGATTTCCTTCCTGACCGTAGATAAGGATAAATAGTGCCCCCTCTAGGCCTGCTGTGGGAGTAAACGAAATGACAAATGCAAAAAGCCCACTAAACAGACTCTTTAAACAGATGGCAGGAGTCGTGGTGGTTTACATTCATTCAGTTGGTGACTCTCTCTCCGAGCCAAGAACGTGCAGCACCCATGGCTTCATTTGTTTTCTTTTTTTTTATTAAGGTAAAATTGATATATAAAATTTTATAAGTTTCAGGTGTACAACATTATAATTTGACATCTGTATACGCTACAGCATGCTCGCCACCAAAAGACTAGTTACCACCCATCACCACAAAATTGACCCCCTTCACCCATGTTGTCCTCCTCCAATCTCCTTCCCCTCTGTTCCCTGTATCTATGAGTTTGTTTTTGTTTTGTTTTGTTAGATTCCTTATATGAATGAAATCATACTGTATTTGTCTTTCTCTGTCTGACTTATTTCACTTAGCATAATACCCTCAAGGTCCATCCATGTTGTCACAAATGGAAAGATTTCACCTTTTTATGGCTGAGTAGTATTCCATTTTCATATATACCACATTTTCTTTATCCATTCACCCACTGATGGACACTTAGGTTGTTTCCACATCTTATCTATTGTAAATAACGCTGCAGTGAACGTAGGGGTGCAGATATCTTTTCAAATTAGTGTTTTTGTATTCTTTGGATAAATACCCAGAAGTGGAAAAGCTGGAGCATATGGTAGTTCTATTCTTAATTTTTTGAGGAATCTCCATACTGTTTTCCGTAGTGGCTGCACAAATTTGTGTCTCCATCAACAGTGCATGACGGTTCCCTTTTCTTTACATCCTCTCCGACACTTGTTATTTCTCATTTTTTGATAATGGCCAAGTCTCCATTTCATTGGAGAACTAATTGACCTCTTGGAGAGGGGGCATTTGGGCACAATGAAGGTGTCTCTGTGATAGTGTGCAATGGCTTAAATTTAGTGTCACTGTGTATGTCTTGAAACCACGACTTTGAGTTATTGTGTTCAAAAATAATCTCTGTTAGTCAATCACCAAGTTTTAATTTTTTTTAAAGTTTAAAAGGGGAGGGACTTTTTTCCCCTTGGGGCTTTATACCCCATCTTTGTACTGACACGAGTGTCATAAAGATAGAAATATTTATCTGGACTTACATCCATATAGATACAACATAGATAAAATAGATGGCAGGATGGACTTTTTCTACCCCTGCATCCCTTTTCTTTTCTCTGCCTTGCTTCTTTACCTAAAGTATACATATTTTGGTAAAAGTTAGAAAGAGACTGTAACAGTATAGTTTATCTAAGCTGCACTGTGAGAGCCAGCCAAGGTTGTCAGGAGAAATGATTGTGGTCCTGCAGGCGTTTCATTCTGAAGGACTGGAGGACGCCTCTGAAGAAGCTCCGAGGAGCCCTCCAATCCATTGGACTGGAAGCTGGGAGTCTCCCAGGAGGGGAAATGTTGGGAAGAGAGCAACACAAGGGGCCTGCTAGACACCCCTCCAAGCATGGATGGGAAAAATAAAGAACTGAATTTGGTAGGCAGCCATGATCATCTAATGGTAAGATTCTTTCTGGCAATGGATTGTACCTTCAAGCACTTTTAGGCATTGCTCACACAGCTGAGAGGTTATAAATACAATCTTAATATCTGTGTCTCTGTCACCAGTTATTTAAAAACTGGATCCAAATAGGTTTCTCTTTTATCTGTCATGAGTAGGGCATGGCATATTCAAGTCAGTTAAACTTTACAATTAGGAGTAGCAGATAAACTCTATACACTTCAGTAAGTTTAAAGACATGAGCATGCACTTCACATTCATGTGTCATAGAACGAAATGTCCTTCTGTGGATGAGGACTCAGAAGTCCTGCAGCCTCTGGGTCACAAAAGGGCACCAACTCTCACGGCCTAGGAGAGCGCAGGGCTCATAGCCATCGTTTAGTTCAGGGGGTTTTGAGTTTTGCTCCATGGGACTCTATACAAATGGGAGATTTAAACTGAGGGTTTGTGCTGTATTAGTTTGCTAGGGCCACCATAACAAAGTACTACACTTGGGTGGCTTAGAATGATAGAAATTTATTGTCTCACAGTTCTGGACGCCGGGAAGTCCAAAATCAGGGCCATACCCGCTCTGAAGGTGCTGGGGGATGAAGGGTTGTAGGGGAGAGATCTGTTCTTGACATCTCCCCCAGCTTCTGGTAGCCTCAGGCTTGAGGAGATTGTGTCTCTTCACATCATCTTTCCTTTGTCCACGTCTCTGTGTCCAAATTTCCCATTTCTATAAGAACAACAGTCATGTTGGATTAGGGCCCACCCTAATGACCTCATTTCAACTTGATTATCTCTGTAAAGACCTGTCTCAAATAAGGTCACATTCTGAGGTCCTGACCATTAGGACTCAACATATCTTTTTTGGGGGGGTACGCTATTCAATCCATAACAGATGCTGTTAATAGATGGGAGCTCTGGATAAGATTTCTTTAAAAAAGAAGTTCACAGCTAAATATTTTGAAAATCCATTATCTGAAAGGTGAGGAAACTAAGGCCTAAGTGAGGTAAATGACTTGTTGACATTGTACACCATATGTGGCAGATTTGGGATTCCAATCCGGGGCCTGGGGCTTCTCAGTGTGCTTTCCACTGCGCAGCAGTAGCTGCCACAGACAGAAAGTTCTGGTTGCTAGCATAGCTGCTAAACCAACTTTACTCTTTAAAGTTTTTATTAGTCTTTTTCAGAAATGTCCCTTTTAATTGGAGAATTTGACATCGACATTCTGTTGGTTGGAAAGAGCCTAAGGCAACGTGAAGTAATTGTCTTTCATTAGAAGAGTTCAGAAGTACATTTGATGATCTCTGTCAGCTGCTGAAAAATATTCATTTCTTCCTGGAATAATTTTGAAGTGAAAAGGTGGAAAACAATCCAACAGTTAATGACATACAATCAATACTGAATATCCACCAGTTAATGGCATACACTCAATACTGAATAGAAAGGACTTAACACTGTTGTTGGGCTTCTTTTATTTCTTTATTCCCATTCCACCTCCTTTTTTTCATTATCTGACAAGACTTGTTGACAGATGCTAATTCGAGGGACTCAGAACTTCTGGGTGAGTGGAAGCCAGTTTGGAATTCCTGTGTCGTTTTGATTCTCCTGTGACAGTTTGCGAATGTGGAGACCCACGGAATGAAAGTAATCAGTCAGTGAGATTTATCTTGTTAGACCAAGATCTATGTTGTTCTGTTTGGCATGAAGGGCAGCCTGAGATCTGTCCAGGAAGCCTACTCTTTGGCTCGTTGGGTGGTGGGTTACATTGGTCCTGGGTGACCCCTGACATTCTCTCCGTATCCCTTCCTGCTCTTGGTCGTTTAGGCACCTGGCGCTCTCCTTGATCACTTCCTGTGTCCCTTCCCAGGGAACTCTGGGAAGGTAGCAGCTTGCATGAACATCTCCGAGGCCCTCTTTCTCTTTTGAATAATACAAGGACCGATGACCAATGCAGGCACGGCCATGAGTTTGTCTGAGCTCTCTGAGGGTGAGGGGAGGGAGCAGGGGAGCATTCTCTAGGGCTTAGGGTGAACCGGGAGGGAACAGTGCAGAGCAGAAGGGCTGCCTCGGCCAGCGGCTCAGAGGGAAGACTGCAGACACTGTGCCCCCTGAGAAGGCGCAGTCAGCAGAGGCCTGAGTCCTCCCTAGGGGTCCTCCTGAACCTTCTGGTCTGAGGCTGCCCATAGTGCTGACCCTCAAGAGCCAGAGGGGCCCCACACAGAGGCTGGAGAACTGGGCTTCGGGTTGAGAGACAACCTGTTGGTTGAATTGGAATAAACCTAAGAGTGGTGAGGTTCCTCTGGTGTTCCTCAGCTGAGAAGTGAGTCAGGGGTTCTCCAGGAAGCAGCTGCCAAGACACACTTAGAAGTGCAAGATATTTGGGGTTTAGTGCTTGTGAAAGACATAGAGGAGAAGGAGCAGGACTAGGCAGGAAAAGCCTTCGGACCATGAGGCAGGGCTGCTTTCTGAGCCAGACGACAGGAAGGAAGAAGGATCACGATGCAGCTCGGAGAAATTCAGCCAACCCGGTGTGGAGCTTCAGCGGCAAGATTGCCTACAGTCTCTGGATGGGACAGAAATGGCCAGGTCTAGTGCTCCCACTGGGCTCGGTCGCTGACTGAGAGCTGCCTGAGGAGAATATGACCTCAGCTTGAACACCGGATCAGATCCTAAAGGCACTGCAGCTGAAGCCTGTCAGCTAATTGAACTCCTGGTTCTTAAGATTCTTGCTGAAGAATCTTAAATGAATGAACAGAGACAGGAGACAGAAAGAGAAAGAGAGACAAAGATGAAAATGGACACACACACACACATATATATATCTCCTCTCTCTCTTTGTCATATATCTGTATCTATATCTATGTCTGTATCTGTATCTATGTCTATATCCATATAGATAATTTCAATGGCAAAAAAGTTCTATATTTATATGCCTATGTAATATATATTTATATATTATATAGAAAATATGCACCTATACACATAAATATAAATATACATGTATATACACATATGCACAGATAACGCATATGTATGTTACAAGTGATGTATTTGTGTAGACATTTATATTTGTATAAACATGGAGAAAGGTATGCAAAGACAAGTGCATACATGAGAGTGTGGTTATCTCAGGGGTGAGAACAAAGGGTTGTGTGCATGTCAATTATTAATATTTTCTTTTACAACTTTAGGTTTACGCTTGTTACAACAAGTTATTTGTGCGTTAAAATTTTAATTATATCGAAATAAAATGTGCTTATTGTTAAAAATCTAATAGTACCAAACAGATTTGTAATGAGAAAAGAGGGCCTGCCCTGCTCTTTCCCACCAGCCCATCCGTCATCCCACAGGCAACCACTTGTGATTATTTCAGCTGTCTCTTTCGGTTGCCGCTTCCATATTTCTAAATAATATGCTGATACTGCTCTTCCTTGATTTTTCCCGTTTGAGACATTGTCCACACCTTCCTGGTGTTGTGGAGGGGCATTTATCTCCCTGGCCCCGCCCCGCCTCAGCTGGCCCCTCCTCTCCTTTGTCTTTCCCATGTAGCTTTATGGTATCACAACTGTTAGTTATCCGTGAAAAGCATCTATATCATTACAACTGTAGGACTATGGTTTCCTAGAGAGCCAAATATTTTACTATGATTGCATTTCTTTTACTATATAGGGTATTTTGTGTGTTTCCAGTGAAAAATATCTTTCTACCATTGCAATCAGATTCCCTCTAAGGAACAGTGTACATTTCTTATGTATCCTTCTAGAGAAATTTTACACACATGCAAGCACATATGTATATATTTTCCTTTCTCCCCTGGAAATAGTTGTGTACTATACACACAATCCCTCACTTTGTTGATTTTTTAAAAAAATAATATGTCTTGGATATTGGTCTATATTAACACACATAAACATGCCTTGTTCTTTACAGCTAGTGGCTGCACAGTATTCTATTGTATGAATACACCAAAATTTATTTAACTGGTGCTCTATGATGGAAATTTAGGTTATCGTCAGATATAGAATGCATATTCTCTACACATGTCATTTCATATGTGTGTTTATTATCCATCTAAGGATAAATTCCTACATGTGGAGTTTCTGGGTGAAACAATATAGACATTTTAAGTTTGGATGATATAGTCAAGTTGTTCTTCAAGGAGGTTATAACCATTTACATTTCCAACAATATAATTTGTTTCTCTAGCCTTTTACCAGCACAGAATATTGTTAAACAATTTCCTCTTTGCCAAACTGACAAAGAACTACAATGAGATATGATTGCAGTTTTATTCTGCATTTATCATACTATGGATGAGTTTGAGTATATTTTCATACATTTAAGAGCCATTTATAACACCTTGTATGTGAATTACCTGATAGTGTATTTTGCCAAGTTTTCTATTGGATTGTGTGTCCTATTGATTTGTTCAAACTATTTACATATTAAGGGAATTGGCTTTTTATTGGATTATGTCTTGCAGATTATTTTCTTCAGTTTGGGGTTTATCTTTTGACTTTGTTTAGAGTGTTTCTTTCATGCAGAAAATTTCAATTTTTATCTAATCAAATTCTGCAGTTGTATAGCCTTAGTCCACTTATGAGAAAATATCAGACAAATCCAAATTGAGGAACATTTAACAAAATAACTTAATACTTTTCAAAAGTGTCAAGGTCGTGAAAGACTTAGTAACTGTGACAGATTGCAGGAGACTAAGGAGGAATAACAACTAAATGCAACATAATATCCTGGATAGGATCCTGGAACTGAAAAAGGACATTGGTGAAAAAATTGATGAAATTGAATAGGTCTTTTGTATTGTGCGAATACGAATTTCCGGGTTCTGATAATTGTATTACGGTTATGTAAGATGTTAACATTAATGGAAGCTGTGGGGGGCATATATAAAAACTCTCTGCTCTATTTTTGCCACTTTTCTGTATCTAAAAATTAGTTAAAAAATTTTATAATTTTTGCAAATGCTGCCAATTGTCTACCCAATATTTATTTTACCTTCCTTCCTTATTAACATAATCTTAGGCAATGTTTCTGCTTCTTTTCAGATGGGGTGGCCAATGAGGAGAAAGCAGAATTTGTCAAGTGGGTCTTCTGTGAAAGTCAGTTTGCCTTTCTCTTTCCAGTTTCCTGGGAAGCAGAAAACGTGGCTGGAGCTCCAGCAGCCATCTTTGATTCATGAAGGAAGAGACAAACGAATTTCAGAGACCTAACACTGGGCATCATTGATATCCTGAACCATCAGCAGCAATGGTCTATCCTTTTGTGACTAAGTCTTTACATACCTAAAACGCAATTTCTAGCTGATGGCAGCGTGGCTCCTGGCCCTCCTCACTTCAAAAGCTTTAAAAAAAGACTCCATTTTCCTTCTGGTATGACTTTGGTTTCATTTTTATATTAAAAAAATGTTCATCTATCTGGAATTAATTTCATTTGGTCTAAGGATTGACATGGAGATCTAACTTAATTTTTCCCTCAATACCTATTCAGTTGCCCAACACCATTAATGTATTGAATTTCCCCCCACTGATATTCAATGTCATTTTAATAATATGCTAGATTTTAATGGATTTTTGCTCTATTTCTATCTGGTTGCATTGATCTAATTATTCACGTGCCACTTCCACAATATCTTCACTCTAGTTTTATAACATATTTTAATATCTAGTAGCACAAATGTTACCTCAACTTTTTTTTCCAATTTTTTTTTGTGGATTTTATATATTTCCATATGAACTTTAGAATCAGATTGTGTTCTAAAATTGTTTGCTTGGTGTTTATATTGAGATTGCATTACATTTATGTACTAACTTAAGAAAGATTGATATCCCTTTAATATTGAGCCTTCCTGTCTCAACAAATAGAATCTGCCTTTTAATTTATTCAAGTATATTCTTTAGAAGCATTATAAGTTTTATTCACATGGGTCTTACACATTTCTTATTAATTTTACTCTCATGTATTCAGTCTTTTCTGTTGTTATTTTAGGAGAGTTGTTTTCTTCTATTACATTTCCTAATCTGTATATAGGGAATATAATAATTTTGTATATTAATTTTATAATCAGACAACTTAAATTTTCATATTGTTTTTAATAGTGTTTT
Organism: Diceros bicornis minor; assembly: GCF_020826845.1. NCBI lineage: Eukaryota > Metazoa > Chordata > Mammalia > Perissodactyla > Rhinocerotidae > Diceros > Diceros bicornis. Next base: position 82,935,274 of record NC_080744.1, read on the forward strand.
CAGTTGATTCTTTTTTAGGGTTTTCACTTATACAATCATTTTACCTACCTACAATGATACTTTTACTTTATGATATTTCTTTATATACTCTGTAATGATACTTTTACTTAATGATACTTTCTTTATATACTCTAATTTCTTTCTCATGTCTGATTGCATCAGATAGTTAAATAGGTAGAGGAGAGGAAGTCAGATTTCTAACATAAAACAGCATGTTAAAATTGGGTACTATCAGAAAAGTTTAATAAACGAGCTGCTTCCACAGTGTGAACAAAGTGTAGAGAAACTGTCACTGAACTCAATGGATCTGTCTCTTGGTGAATGAAAAGCCGAAAAGCAGAACTAAGGCTTATTGCTTACACAAGCAATGGATAACACCGGGGATAGCTCCCAAAGCAGTGCCCCCCACCCCGAGCTTAGTGCAGTTGGAGATTTTATACACCAGAGTGCAGAGGATACATTACAACGGTGTAACAACTGGGCCTCATCAGGGCACATGTGCAGGCCAATGCATAACGAGTTCAATGCAATATGCCATCACATAACAGGTCCAAGGTAACTTCTGGATGCCTAGAGCTGGAGCAATTTGCAGGAGTCTGGCTACAACCGTGTAAGTTTCACTGTAGGGTGGCAACATCTGCAAAAATGAGGACATCACCTTCTGAAAACAGCACATTTAGTTTTCTCCTTGTCTGGAAAACGTTTGACAGACTATATTTAGTTATGGATCAGATTTTCATTAACTGTTTCCTTGCCTGGTTTCTGGTCGCAAAACCACCAGGCATGGTGCAGTACTCTGGCCAGTAACAGTGGGTAACTTACCACCTCTAGGCCTGCTGAGGTGAAGGGAGGGAGAAGCTATTGGAGCCCGGAGCCAGAGAGAGCTGTGTGGAGAGGGTCATCACACAGGAGTGGTGGCCTTTAGTTGAGACACAGCCAACTTGCTACGACAGGGAGAGAATGGAGGAATGGTGCCCAACCATGCTCTTCCTATCTGCCAGTGCACCCCACTGGTAGAACCCAGTGAGTAGCCAGAGATAAGGCATCCTGTTGATGCGCTCTTTGTAGGCGAGCTTCCCCAGCAAGAGCAGGGCCTAGAAGGACAGAGTAGACCCAGAGGGGCAAAGAAGAGAGAACCAGCACAGGGCACACACTTGTCTTGTTCCTGACACTAGTAGGAAAACCTCTAGTATTCACCATTAAGCATATATGTTTGTATGTATGTACATGTATATATCTACATAGCTACAAATAGGTATGTATATTTGTATCTATCATCTATCTGTCTGTAAATCTGTATATCTGTATATATATATGTTTAAAAAGTAAACCATGTTTAAGAAGTAAACATCAATTTCTTTTTTTAATTAAAAAATTCTGCGATTGATGTTGAATATTATATCAGAATCTTTGTAGTATTTAAAGAGATGATCATATGATTTTTCTTTTTATATAGAAATAATAAATATTTTAATATATATCCAATGATGATATCGTCTTTGCAGTGCTGATATGAAAACTTATGTAGTCATAATGTATCGTTTTTTTAATATGCTACTGGATTCTGTTTGCTAACATTTTATTTAGGATTTTTGCATTGATATTCATGGGTGAGATTTTTCCACATAGTTTTATCTTTGTTAAATTTTATATTAATATTATGCTGATTTTATAAAAGAATTTGAAAGTTTTGCTTCTTTTTTCTGTGCTCTGTTAACAGTTTAAATAGCATTGATGTTATTAGTTTCTTAAATGGGCAGTAGAATTTACCCGGGAAAATGATGGTGTGTATATATATATGTCTCTTTTCGACAACTTTCTCCATCTTTTAAATGGAAATTTGTCTCTTTGGATTTTTTTCTCCACTTTGATGACTTTATGTAACATATTTTCCTAGAAAACCGTCTATTATATTGAAGTTATAGATTTATCTACTTCGAGTTGACAAACTAGTCTCATGGTTCTTTAAATTTCCTCTGTATCTATAGTTTTCATATTCAAAAATTTTTTGTGTGTATATGTGTGCTTTTTCTGTTTTTTCCTTGACTTGTTAGTGACAATTTTTAAAAATTATTTTTTCTAAAAAATAGCTCTCAGATTTCTTTCTACCACTTTCTTTTCCCCAAATAATTTATTTCTGCTCTTTAGTAATTCCTTCCTCTGATTTACTTAATTTAATTTTTTGTTGTACTTCTAACTTCTTGAGTTGGATTCTTAAATCATTTTTTGTCATTCTCAGTTATTTATTATATTAATATTTAAAGCTGTGATTTTTCTCATTGGGACCACTTTAATCGTAACCCACGGGTTCTGTAATGTATTTTTATTGTTATTTTTTTCCAATTCTACAGTTTCAGTGTTGTCCTCCTCTGACTCAAGAGTTGTTTAAAGAAGTTTAAAATTTTTAAGATGTAGGCTTTCATACTGCGTTTTTCTTCTTTTTAAAAAATAGACTTTTTTTTTTTTGGGTCGTCTTAGGTTCACAGCAAAACTGAGCAGAAGGTACAGAGATTTCCCACATGCCCACTGTCCCTGCCCAACCAAACTCCTCCACTATCGACATCCTACATCACCATGGTACATGTGTTACAACTGATGAACCTATATTGACACGTGGTTATCCTCCAAAGTCCATAGTTTACATCAGGGTTTACTTTTGGTGTACATTCTATGGGTTTAGACAAATGTACAATGACGTGTCCACTATTACAGTATACAGAATAGTTTCACTGCCCTAAAAATCTTGTGTTTTGCCTATTCATCCCTCCCTTCCCTTTAACCCCAGGCAACCACTGATCTTTTATTGTCTCCATAGTTTTGCCTTTTACAGAGTGTCATAGTTGGAATCTTAAAGAATGTAGCTTTTTAAGATTGGCTTCTTTCACTTAATAATATGCATTTCCTCCATCTCTTCTCATGTCTTGATAGCTCATTTCTTTCTCGTGCTGAATAATTTTCCATTGTATGGATGTACCACAGTTTATTTATCCATTCACCTACTGAAGGACATTTTGGTGGCTTCCAAGTTTTGGAAATGATTAATTAAGCTGCTATAAGCATCTGTGTGCAGGTTATTGTGTGGACAAAAGTTTTCAACTCCTTTGGGTGAATACCAAGGAGTGCAATTACTGGTAAGAGTATGTTCAGTTTTGTAATAAAGTGCCAAATTATCTTCCAAAGTGACTGCATCATTTTGCATTCCCTCCAGCAATGAATGAGAGTTTCTGTTGCTCCACATCCTCATCAGCATTTTGTGTTGTCAGTGTTTTGGATTTTTGCCATTCTAATAGGTACGTATAATGGTATCCCATTGTTGTTTTAATTTGCAATTCCCTAATGATATATGATGTTGAGCATGTTTTCATATGCTCATTTTCTGTCTGGGTATATTCCTTGGTGAGGTGTCTGTTCACGTCTGTGTTCATTTTTTAATTGGGTTGTTAGTTTTCTTATTGCTGAGTTTAAAATTTCTTTGTATATTTTGGATAGCAGTCCTTTATCAGATATGTCTTTTGCAAATATTTTCTCCCATTATGTGGCTTATCTTTTCATTCTCTTGACAGTGTCTTTTGCAGAGCAGAAGTTTTTAGTTTTAATGAAGTCCAGCTTATCAATTATTTGTTTCATGGGTTGTACCTTAGGTGTTGTATCTAAAAAATCATCACCATACCCAAGATCATCTAGATTTTCTCCTATGTTATCTTCCTGACTTGTTTTTTTATTTGCATAGTTTACTAATTATTTATTCTTATTTTTCCTAAATACTCTATCATATGAGTTATTCTACAGAGTTCTCAGTTTTTTTGTTGACTTCCCCCTTCTCAGAGTTATCATTTCTCTTGCTTTAATGTGGAATGGTTGGTCTCCACTGCTGCTGCTTAGACCTGATAAAGTGCATTAGAACAGAGATATGAAGTCAGTGAAGGAACCAGTCACATGGATATCTGGGGAAAAAGCATTCCAGGGAGAAGGAACTGAGGAAAACACTTTTCAGTTTAGAGTTTTATGCCCAGCTGAACTACCACTCAAATGTAAAGATAGAATAGACACTTTTTTTTTTGGATGTACAAGGACTCAGAATATTTACATACAAACACTCTTTCTTAGAAACTATCACAAGCTGTAGTCCAACAAAATCAAGCAGTGCAAAAACACTAAGGTAGAGATGCATTTGGAATGTTCAAGTACTGCAAGGAGGCCAATATGGCTGGAGCCACGTGAGTGCAAGGGACAGCAGCAGGAGATGAGTCAAAGAGGTGGAAGTCAGGAAGGTAAGTGTGTAGGACTTCATAGACCATTGCAAGACTTTGGTCCTTATTCTTTGTGAGACAAAAAAAAAAAACAAACCAATGGAGGGTTTTGCAGAGAAAACATATATTTCAGAGGATCTCTCTGGCTGTTCGATGGAGAATAGACACAGGTGGAAGCAAGGAGACTAGCACTCTTGTGTTAGAGCCTGTTTTCTGAACCACATGTTTTCCTTTTCCTCTTTTTTTGTTTGCTCTTTGATTATGCTGGAGCACATTTTGTAGTAGTTTCCTAAGAAAGAGTGCTTTATAAGTAAATACTTTTTGTCTTTGTATGTCTAAAAGGCCTTCATTCTCTCTTACAATTGAATAGTAGTTGGACTGGGTATAAAATTCTAGCTTGAAAATTATTTCTCTTCAGAATTTTACAAACCCCATTGCCTTCTAGCACCCAGTATTGAGAAGTCTGATACACGTCTGATTCCTGATCCTTTGCATGTGACTATTCTTTTTATTTCTGGAAGCTTTTAGGATATTCTCTTTATTTTTGAAGTCCTATAATTTCATGATAATGTGGTGTATTTATGATCATGTGTAAGTGTTCTCTCATTTTACTAAGCGTTTAGTGTGGACATGCATATTATTCAGTTCTGGGAAAATTTACTTGTATTATTTTTTGAATTTCTTTTTTTTAATCTTATGTTCTCTCTACTATTTGTTAGATTTTGGACCCTGTAGAATGATCCTTGAAATTTCTTATCCTTTCCCTTACTTGTTTAAACTTTATGTCATTTTGTTCTACCTACTTCCTGGGAAATTTTCCCAATATGATCTATAAACATTTCAGTTAATTTTTTGTCTTTGCAATTGTACTTTTAATTTCTAAGAGCATTCTTTTATAAAATAACATTATGTTTTAGTTTAGTGAAAGGAATATATTCTCATCTCTCAGAGGATTCTAAAAATAGAGCTTTTAAATATTTTCCCCTCTATTTCCTGAATGATCTCTTTCTTCTGGGTTCATTCATTTTTAAAATTTGTTTATTTTCTCTCTCTTTTTCATAACAGATGGCTTGCTCCAATATCTGATGGTACTTCCTTAGCTTTAGGTGGTTTCAGCGGGGGCCTGACATTTATCAGGGTGGTTCCCAAATGCCAGAATACGGTGGCCTTTTCTCTGATTTGTTCAGTTTCTCCAGGTGACTACTCTAATATCTCTTGGTGGAATAGATCCTTGGCTGCCAGCATTTTCTATATAGCGTGTGAAATTTAAGCTAAGAGTCAAGATCACTCCCTATTTGGTCCTTCAATTACACCACCCTGTCTCAAGTTCAGACCTAAGGTGTCTCTGAGTCCTGTGCCATTTCCTTTCAATTTCTCCAAATGCAGACTTCCATTTGCCTGCATGCGGGTGCAGACCAGCTGTTGGCATTCTGTGTGGGAGTGGAGCTGGGGAGAGGGTGGGCGTAGGCATTTCTGTACATGCCTTTTAGCCATTGTATTCAATCCCAGGCATCTGATTCCAGCTTTTTGGCATTTGGGGGTAGGAGGCAGTTGGATTCTCTTCTTGTCCATATCCGGCTCTGCAAACCCTCTGGCCTATTGATTCCTCCAGTTCACTCAATCAGTTACCACTGCCCCATTTGCCTTCCGTTTCCTGAAAATATGTCATGTACTCTCCTGATGTATCCTCCTCCATTGCCCTTGCTTAATGGGCTACACATTTCTCCCCTTTGCTATAATTTTAGTGAAGTTTCAGATAGAATGGAAAATTTACTCAATCTACCATATTTTGATAATGAAAACTCAAATAAAGAAAATTTAAAAGGAAGAAAAATAGTTCTACCAGCAGAAGAGTCATTTTCACTTCAGAATTGCCTTGAGCTCACTATGTCCCCTCCCTTAATGTATCTTTCATTGTGAAAAGTCATTGTCATCCTCAAAGGACTTTCAGGCACAGAAAACTAGAGGGGGTTTCTGAGGGAGAGCAGGAGTGAGGTCCCCAAATAGCTCATGTAAGTGCCTGGCTCCTGGGGAGGGGGAGGTCATGCTAGATCACCATGAGCATCTTGGAACAAACCATATTCCTCCCCAGCTCCTGGCTCCCCCATACACTGGAAATTGGGAGGGGATGTTTGGCGGGGCCTGGGAGCTGAGGGGCAAGGTAGGACAAGGCCTAAAGCACTAAGGACAAAGATTTCAGCTGCACATGACCTTGGTGAATCTGGGGTCCCAGAGAGCCCTCTAACTTACAGTCTGGGGACTCTTGGGGTAGGCAACACAGCATTTCATCAGTGCTACGCATTTCTCCAGTTTTAACCATGTGCATCAGCTTCAGAGGAAAATTTTCTGAGGGCATGCTCTCTGTCTGGCACCATGCTGGACACGTGACAGGCATAATCTTATTCTATTTTCAGAACAAACATGAGAGATAAGAGTTTTTACCCTTATATTTCAATTTTACCAAGGAAGAAACTAAAACTCAAGAAATTAAGAACCAGAACTTGAATCCAGGTCTCCTTGGCCTTTCCTTTGACTGAAGTCTGAGGAGGATTTAGGCCAGAAGTCTCATCAAGTTTTGCTGTAGACATGTATTGCTTGGCCCATGCACTGTAGGCTCATACAATGTTCTAAGAATATTTTGAATTAGTTGGCAGTGTTGGGAAACTCAAGAGAGTTTACATAATCATCCAGAATTGCAGCTTTTCTTGAAAGGTCAGCAGACCTGACAACACTGGTTCCACAATTCTTATATGGTAATAATACCTTAGAGCCAGGGCAGTTACATCCTGAAATGGCAGGGATGTGTCTTACAGCCTTCCATGTGACCCCAAAATAACCCATGTGAGCATCTGGCTCCTGGAGAGTATGAAGTTATTCTATATGGTTGCAGACAAACTCCACAGATAGCTTAGAACCAGATGGGACATCAGCTTGTCAGTTTGCCACTATCCCCACCACTCCCTATTACTCTCCATCTTGGGTACTGGTATTGGTGTCTATTACTGAGCTTGTGTTGTAGTTTTTCTTATAGTAATATCTACAGAAACAAGTTCATTCAATAAACAGATTTATTGAATGAGCTGGACTTAGAAGGGGGTATAAGTAAAGCTGTTTCAAGCATCATCACTGTTCTTCACTAAACTCCCTTCCTGGGGTCATTCTTTTTTGTCCTTGGATGAATCTCGGTGCATGTAGATAATAAGAAGTTTACTTCAGTCTCATAACCATGTCACTTCAGCATTCTCCCCCTCCCACTCTGCTGCATCTTGGCCACCAGCCTGCAGGAGGGAGGCGAGGCTGGTTGGCTGGCTCATCTCACCGCTCCTCGCTGCATTTGCCCCCACTGGCTGGCTGCTGCCTTCGGCCCCTCCAGGTCAGCAGCGGGGACTGGTGGACAGGACACAGCCCACTGCAGCTGGAATAAGTGGAAACTGGCTTATGTTGGTGTCCTCAGTTGAGCTGACTCTTTTGTTGTTCCTAGCTGATCTCTGCCTGCAGTCCAACTGTCTTCCTTTTTTTTTTTTTTTTTTAATTTTCACCTAATTTCTATGAGTTTATTTTTTCACAGATATGGCCTATTGATATAATATATATTTCTTTAGATAGATTATATATTTCTTTGGCAGCATATATTTGAATATTATTTAAGCAGAACTGTTTATTTTTTAAATGATGGAATTTAAAATATACATAAATTGGTTTGTGTATTATGGGTTAAGTTTTTCAAAGCAGTAGTGAAACTTTTTGTTAATACATAGCTTATAATTAAAATGGCACATATAGTCATGTGTTGCATAATGATGTTTTTGTCAACAATGGACCACATATATGATGGTGGTCCCATAAGATTAGTACCATGTAGCCTAGGTGTATAGGAGGCTATACCATCTAGGTTTGTGTAAGTATGCTCTATGATGTTTGCACAACAATGAAATTGCCTAACAACACAGTTCTCAGAAGGTAACCCCATCATGAAACGACACGTGGCTGTATTTGTACATTTAAAACATTACAGTGTAAAATCTTTTAGTTGGAATACTCTTTCCCTTGGCTAATTCATTAGGAAAATATTCATTCCTCAAATAAACACTATATAGTATGAATCAATTTTTTCATAGTGTAAACTTGTTTACAATTTGATTTTACTTTAAAACTTTCAGTTTGCTTCTTATACATATAGTTCATACTAGATATACTCACAAGTGCAGACACATATGAAGGAAATACATATCAACTGTCTGGTTTTACAAATGATCATTAAAACACCATATCTTACTACTTTGACTGCTTTTGACTCCTTTTCAACCCCTGGCCTCCTCTGGGGTCTCAGCTGCTTCCAAATGGTACTCCTGGGCACTCTTTTTTGGATGACCCTAGGCTATCTTGCTTCTATGGGATCCATATCGGGTCTTCTGGGAAACGCACACCTTTGTTCTGTACACTTTGTGTTTAACCAATTCCCTGTATCAAATTCTTTCTGTTAAATACAACTGGTGTGGTTCTGTTTCCCTGGCTGGACCTCAGACAGAGCAGCTCCAGCATCTAACTGTTCTCTCAGGGCTCCAAATGAGACACTAATTACCTCCAAAAGGTATTGATTAATCTCTGGCTGTGTTTAAAAAGTTATTTCTTTACTTAAGTTCTCTTTCTTTTCTCCCTGTATCCATCCCTATCTGATCTCTTGGATTTTTTCCTTTCCCTACGTAGAGAATGAAGTACATTTGCCAACTGGTTAGCTCAAAGTATCTATAGTAATGGCTCATTTAGTCAAAGTTGTGATGGAAAGATGGGGGATGAATTATACATATATGGAAGAATTCTTAATCATGGTTCACTTATAAACATCATTTCTTCTTGACAATGTTTGTTAGCCAAGCAAAATAACCAAAGAAGGAAGAATTTATTTGGAAACCTGATTTACACTAGATACAGGGCAGATTAAATGATTGAATGGATTTCTGAATTTGGATATATAAAAGGAATTGGAATACATGATTTTTGGGTCTGGTAAGTACAAGATCTGTAGGGCAGGCCAGCATGCTGGAAATTTAGGTAAGAGTTGATGTTGTAGTCTTGAGTCTGAATTCTGCGGGGCAGCAGGCTGAAAACTCAAGCAGGGTGTCTATGTTATAGTCTTGAGACAGAACTGCTTCTTCTTCAGGATATCTCAATCTTTGCTTCTAAGGCCCTCAACTGGTTGCATGAGGCCCACCCACATTATGGAGGTCAATCTGCTTTACTCAAAATCTACTGATTGTAGATATTAATCACATTAAAAAATACATTCACAGCAACATCTATACTGGTGTTTGACCAAACAACTGGGGTCCATAGCCTAGCTAAATTGACACATAAAATTAACTATCACACACGTAAAAATAAAACCTAATTTTGGACCCACCCTAGGTTCTGGCTCTGTGTTAGGCACTGTGGTAGACAGACCCTAGGGTGGCCTGCAGTAACTCCTGCCTCCTGGTGTCTATGCCTTTGTGTGATCCTCTCCTCTTGAGTGTGGGCAGGACCTGTGGCCTGCTTCTAACCGCCAGAATATGGCAAAGGTGATTTCTGTGACTATGTGACATTGTACAAAACGGTGTTAGCAGACCGGAGTGAGTGGCTGTCCTGCTCGCCTGGAGGAAGCAAGTCGCTCTGATGTGATCTGAGTATGGAGAGGCCCACGGGGAGGGAAACTGCTGGTGGCCTCTAGGAGCTAAGGGCCTTGGTCCTACACCTGCAAGGAACTGACTTCTGCCAACAAGCACGTGAGCCTGGAAGAGGACCCCGAGCTTCAGGTGGGACCACAGCCTCAGCCTTGGTTGCAGACCCAGAGCAGAGGACCCCACTAAGCTGTGCCTGGACTCCTGACCCAGGGAAGCTGTGAGATAATCAATCTGTGTTGTTTTAGCCCCCTGAGTTGGTGATAATTTGTTATGCAGCACGAGCAAGCTAATACAGCACTTTATACACATCCCACACTAACGCTAAACGGCGGTGTCAATGCCAGACGAGATGCTGGGCTCAGAGAAGTCAAATATCTTACCCCCATCAGGGCCACTCTGGAGCAGAGCTGGGACTCCCAGTCCCCGTGTGTCCGAGACCACAGCCATGTTGTCTCCTCAGTGGACTGTGGGAGAACAGACCAGATACTGAACTCCGAGAGACGTGAGGACAGAAAGAAGAATCTGTTGTGCATAGGTAAATGGAGAGTCAAGCAGGTGAGATTTAAACGTCTTCTTTCACCTGAGAAAGACGCCAGGAAGCTGGGTCACTTTCTCTCAGCAGCCAGGAGACTCTCCCGACCTCCCTCTGAGGGTGACCTTAAAATGCCCCAGGGATCCTTAATTAGGAAGGAAGGGTTGAAACACTGTCTGAACAGATCTTCCTTTGTGCCCGTGTGTGTCCTTTGATGGACTCTGCGGCAGACCAGACAGATGAAAGGTGAGCAGGGTGCCCTGGCGAGGGTGGAGGAGGGGCATGGGACTCGTGGCTGCGCTTGTCCAGGGCTGAGCTGAGGCAGTCTGAAGGTGACAGAAGCCTGCTTGACAACCGCCTTCCACTCTCATGGCAGTAAACTAGCTCCCTGTGGATAGCGTGGCCTCCCACTATCTACAGATGCCACGACTTCTCATTATCCCTCTTCTGCCCTTCCTTAGTGCAGGAGACGGGACTAGGACAACATTTGGGGGCCCTGACCCTATTTTCATGCAATAACTCTGCTTTGGGGGATGCACAAGTTGAATTGGGTCATGAGATGAAGAGATCCGGGGCCAGAACGACACAGCATGATGTCACATCCTTGTCCCACTCCCTGGGGTGGGATCTCAGAGATGAGGAGGCCCTTCTGGGTGGCTCCTGTGTGGTCCCATGGGTGGTAACCAATTCTTCCTGGAAAGGGATCCTTGGTGACGTTCTTTCCTTTTCTCTAAAAACGGGCAGTCTGTTGCTCCTTCTGAGTCCCATCTCACTATCTAAGAAGCTTCCCCAGCTTAATCCTGTGCGAACCCAGCTCTTCCTCCCTCATGACTTCAGAGATCAAGTCGCTCATCTGTCTCAGTCTGTGCTTTAGTTTTATGTCCTCTGTTCCATGACATGTGACATGCTCCATGAGCTGACCCTGGGCACAGCTCTCTGGCTTTTCATCCTGCCCCCACCGTACCTGAAGTTCCACCAGCATTGCCAGGAGTGTGCCTCTCTTCCTTTCTTTCATCCTTTGCGGAGGCTGTTCCCTCCACCTGGAATGCCCTTCCCTGCCTCCTGGCCAATTCCCACCTGCTCTCCAAGCACAACCGAGGTGCACTTCCCCTGCAGAGCTCTGCCAGCTCCCCCGTATTCTCTCACGGTATCTCCCATATATCCCAGCTCTTGGTTACCAGCTGTGAAACTTTAGGCCAGGTGATTTGCTGCTCTATAGTTTCCTAATCCGTAAGTAAATCTCATAATACCTATTTTATATGATTGTTGTGAGGTGTAAATTAGAAAATACATGAAAAGAGCTTAGCACAATGCCTGCTGCATACTAAGCAGTCTAAAAGTTAGATATAATCTCACCCTGGCTTTATTTATTTAGGTATTTCTCTGCTCTCCAAATCTGTGAGCACCTTGAGGGCAGGAAGTGTGTCTTAGTTGTGGTGTTGATCGGGGGCCTCACTGTGGCAGGCTGTATTCTCACCAAATGGCTGCAGCGTGCTCTTCCTGCAATGTGACCTTGACACTCTTCCCAGCGGGAGGTGGATCTATGTTCCTTCCCTTTGAACGTAAGTGGGTTCGTAGCTGTGGTGGGAGTGATGCCCTGTGACTTCTGAGGCTAGGACATACATGGTGACACAGCTTCCAGTCCCCACGCTGTGAGGAAATCCAAGCAGCCCATGGACAGGCCCGTGTGAGGAGGAAATGAGGCTCCCAGCCCACAGCCCTGGCTGGGCTCTCAGCTGAGATCCAGCATTGACATGCTTGCCATGTGAGTGAGCCATCCGGAAAGCACATCTTTCAACCACGGGGCAAGCTGCCGCATGGAGCAGAGACAAGGCAACCCAGTGGAGTCCTTCCTAAATTGCAGATTTTTGAGCAAAATAAATAATTGTTGTGGTTTTAAGCTACTAAGTTTTGGGGTAGTTTTTTACTCAGCAATAATAACCAGAATGTCCACTTTGGCCCCTGACTTAGAAGATTTCCAATCAGAGTACATTAAATGAATAAATGGAGTGAAGGTATAAGTTTGTCTCTCCCAGAAGTGACCTCTCTCGAGGCAGGAGGAACACTTTGCATCTCCGACTCCTCCCAGGATGCTTTCTACATTGGAGCCTCCGTAAATGCTGGCTGAGTTGAACAGAGTTGGTGAAGAGACTCAATTGAACAAGCATTTGTAGAGTGCTGTTGTATGCCTAAAATTCTGCCACGGGGAGCATAGGCTAACCTTCTGTCCTCAGGGAGCCTAGAATCTGTTGGGAGGAGAAAACACACAAAGGAAACAGTTGGAATGTAACAGAAGAAACTACACGTTCAAAAGTCAAAGTCAGAGGCCGGCCTGATGGTGTAGCTAAGTGCGCACACTCCGCTTTGGTGGCCCGGGGTTCGCAGGTTCGGATCCTGGGCATGCACAGACGCAACGCTTGTCAAGCCACACTGTGGCGGCATCCCACATAAAATAGAGGAAGATGGACACGGATGTTAGCCCAGGGCCAATATTCCTCAACAAAAAGAGGAGGATTGGCATCGGATGCTAGCTCAGGGTCCGATCTTCCTCACAAAAAAAAAAAAAAAGTCAAAGTCAGTGTCAGAAGCGATTGGAAAGGGGCAAGCCACTGGGAGGAAGTTGGAGTTGAGGTAGTTTGGAAGGGCTGAGAGTATCAGGTGTGCTGAGGGGAGGGGAGGGGGTATCCAGGTAGAGAGGAGAGAATCGGGGATGCAGCAGGGGCAGCAGAAGTAGATGACGCTGGGTGCTGGGAGCGAGCATGCAGGTCCTTAAGCATCAGGATGAGGATTGTGAGTTTGATTTTTTTCAGGCACTTTACATGATCCACATTCTGAATCCATTCTAGATCCCAGAGCAAGGGAGTGACTTGATAGCAGGCGTGTTGGAATGACTTGTTAGGCAGCAGTATCTAGGGTGGATTGGGACAGGGAGAGTCAGGATGTTGGAGAGGGTGACTGGAGGTCTCAGCAGTGATCCAGGGGACAGGGGATGGTTCATTGTCCAGAAGATCACTTCCTGGTCAGTGCTCCACCGATGCTGCTCAAGCCCCTCTTGGATGTCCCTTGTGCTGTCTGCTGGACAGCCTGTGTGTCTTCTGGTGGCATGGCCTTCCTGTTGGCGAGGTGGGGTGTAGACCCAGGTGATGGCTTCGAATCCTGGCTCCATCTCTTAGTAGCCTATGTGTTCTTGGGCAAGTTAATTAACTTCTTTTGCCTCAGTTTCCTCATCTGAGAAGTAGGATAATAATAATACAAGGCTTTGTGAGATTGTGGGTTGCTGTGTACAGAAAGAAAATAGTCAGTGAATATTCACGTTATTTTGTGTCACAGCTTTAACACATTTCCACAGCTGGACTCTGGCTAGAGGCACATACAGATATTTTATTTGGGACTCTGGGGACTTCCCAAACAGCCATCAGTCACCAACTTACAGTTTATCCTTCAGACAGAGCTACTTTAAGAGATGCCCAAACTCATCAGCATATATGAATTTAATCAGATTCCAGGGTATCTCACTGTCTCCCCTCTGTGTTGTTCTTCACTCACAAATAGCTGGCAAAGTCCACACAATCTGTATCTATAAAATTGAACAAAATCATTTTTCTCTAAGGAGGGTTCAAACCAGACAGATAACTCCAAAACATCCTAAGTGACTTTTGGTTCTGGGGAGAAATGGTGCCAGAAAGATGACAACTCTCAGAATTGGGGATCATTTGGGGGTGACATAAATCCTACTAAAGATGGCCCAAATCTGGAGCCTGGGATTAGGAAAGAGTTTGGAGCAGATTTTAGTAGCAAGAAATTCTCTCTCTCATTCTCTGTTCTTATATCCCTCCATCCCTCCATCCCTCCATCTATTCATCCATCCATCCATCCATCTATGCAATCATCCATCCATCCATTCATCCCTCCATCCACCCATTTATCCACCCTTCTTGCATGCTGTCAGATCTTTTTCATCTATAAAGTGAGTTAGAGTTGATTTACTTGTTAACTTTATTTGTTATTCAATGGAATTGACCAAATCAATCAATTCTTTTAGTTATATTGACCCAGCTAACATATTAACACATTGTTCCAATTTAACAAAAAATTTGAGCAAAGTCTGTCTTTGTCTTCGGTTCCATTTTTGATATATGACTCATTCTTAATATTTATTATCATGAATACGTACTTGTTATTAATAAAGGTAGAGCTTTTGTGATATTCGGAGCTCCAATGGCTCCTTGATAACTGTTCTATAGTGCGTGTTCCTGGAGGCACTCATGATTGATTCTCTTTCCCAAGGCCAGGAAAGACAAGAAGCTTCCTTTGGTGTTGATTGGAACCATTAAATGGAGCACAAGGGAAAAGCACATTGCTCCGATTACTATCTTTGCTAAATTGGATATAGAATCTTCTTATTTCATAAGGCTTTCAGCACTGATTTTTAACAAAATTCTTTTCTCTCTCATTTATGGACAGTGCCTCAGGCATCTGTTATATGATAGGTGCTTAATAAATAATAATAACAGTTATTATTACCGAGCAGAAATCTGCTGATCCTTTCACATGAATGGAACCTTGAGACCTCTTTTCTATTATGTAGAAGGTTGTATTTGTTTTAACACCACATTATTGTGGCTTTTTATTTCAATGCATCAGCATTCCATTTATCCACATGCTTCAGGATTTACGGTTATTACTGTGTCTGTTTTTCTGTCTCCTCCATATTCCCAAGCTTCAAATTCTTCTCTTGCTAAATTCCAAGAGTTCAGATAGCAACATAAAATGTATAATGAATTTATGCCTCAGTAAATCGTACAGGAAGTGAATGAGGCTTTGCATGTGATTAGATTCATTTTGCCTGTATTTTTCTCACTTAAAAAAATTTTGATCAGTTTATTCTTTATCACTTTGGGAAATAGTATAAAATGTGATTAGAGGCCTACATAATCTGGCCTGCGTTCCCAGAACTGTTTTTATTTAGTGTTGCTGTATTTGGGTGATGAAATGTTTATGCCACAGCAATAGACTTTTCAAGTTACACTATATTCTGTAAAGATACTGCATTTAAACCTCTTGTCCTTTTTGGGCAGAGAGCTTTTTTTCCTCTAAATCTTACACAAAGTGTTTTGGGTGGAAAATGTTTTAATAAGAATAACACATTCTCACCATTTCATAAAATGTGTACAATTTCATCTTTGCCTCACGACTCAAAGTAGTCATGAACCTAAGTTGTGGAGCATTGCAATGTCTTCAGGGGTTATCAAGATGTTTCACACTAGATGTTCCCAGGCTGCTTTCTGGAACTTCTACCTCATTGGTTCTGTCTCCTCGTGCATTACCAGGCTGTCAATTTTTGCTCTTTGCTGCTGTTTCTGCCTAGTGTTACCCTCTCTCCCACCCTACAGTCTTAATGTGAGCTTTGAGATGGAAAAATAGATAATCAGTACTGTTGGTGTTGTATGCTACACAAGAATCAGTAAGCTAGGAATAGGTTCCATGTGGGAACTCAAGTGTGTGGACCAAAACTCTGCACTGAGAGCTGCTAGTGTGACCTTGGGCAATAATCTCTCAGGACCTCAGTTTCCTCCACTCTAAAATGATGAAGTTAGGTTACCAGGTCTCCAGTCTTAAAGAGACTCTCTTGCTGCTAAAATCTGCTCCATTTATGAGCCTACCAAAGGCGGCCTTTAGTCTCTGTACTTTACAACAGATATGTTGACTTCTTGGATGCCATTTTTGTTTACTTCTGGGTTTTTGCTGTATCCTCAGGGTGATCTTCTGGATGTTTTCTCCCTAGATGAGGGGAACGTTAACCTGGTCATTACCTTGCTCTGCCTTCAGGTGTCGATCTGAGGTCACTCCCCCGTAAACTACCAGAATGCAATCTTCATTTCAGAGGCCACTTCTTGCAGGAGAACCTGACCTGTGACAGAGCTGTTCAATAAAGATTTCTGCGCTTGACTGTACATGCTGTACTGAAAAAAAGTTAGCAAAATAATACATTAAAAATGCAAGAGCACATGGTAGGATGAATAATGGCTCCAAAACATCCACCTCCTAGTTCCTGGAATCTGTGAATATTTTACCTCATATGGTAAAAGGGGCTTTGCAGGTGCAATTAAATTAAGGACCTTGAGACAGGGAGATTACCTTGGATTATCATGTGGGTCCAATGTAATCACAAGGGTCCTTATAAGAGGAAGGCAGGAAGCTGGCTTTGGAGATGGAGGAAGGAGTCACCACCTAAGGCATTTGGGTGGCCCCTGGTAGCTGGAAAAGTCAAAGAAACAGATTTTTCTCCTAGAACCTCCAAAAAGGAATACAACCCTGCTGACACGTTGATGTTAGCTCCATAAGACTGCTTTTGGACTTCTGACTTCCAGAACCATGAGAGAATAAAATGGTGTTGTTTTAAGCCACAAAGCTTGTGGTTCTTTGTCACTGCAGCCGCAGCAGAGCTGCTATTCTTCTCATTGTCTGTGACTTGTTCTCTGTTCTCCCCCTCTGCTCCCCCTGAGCTGATTGAAGGGCTCCAGAAAGGATGCTGGAGCCATTTTCCCTGAGGGAACCCCAAACCGTGCTGTGGAGGGCACCTGGGCCCAGTTCCCTGGCTCCTTTATCTGCCTGTCATCGAGCGTGGACTCCCTTTGCAGGCCTTGGCTCCTGGGACACTGGGAGAGACTCTGGCAGGGCCCATGGTGAACTTCTCCAGACTGCCCCTGGCGGACAGCGAGAGCCAACACTTCCATCTCTGTCCCCAGGGCACGCGAGTTTCTGCCTGTGCCTGCAGGACGCAGGCCTTCCTCGCCATTTCCTGAGGCTCCACCCCTCGGATCCCGGGATGCCCGCCTTTATTCATCTTGGCTCTTCTGCTGGTTTTGATCCACCAGGGCTCTCACTGCAGGTATTTTGGCCCTTGCTACTCCCCGTACCCTCTGGTCCCAGGAGGTTTCCTGTTTGTCTTGGGCATTCATTGCCCTCCTCCCCGCGTCTGTGACATCGTCTGCTCCACTCTGAAAGTTGCCCAGGTGTCAGTCAGAACTCTCCAGCCTGAGCACTTTTAATCTTAGCCTGCGCATTTTTCATCATTGAATGCTCACATTCCAGAAGGGTGAAGAGGGAAAAGGACAATTGAAATGTAAAGTCGTAACAAGAAAGAGCACAGGGTGGCCATTTTCCTTGGTTTGTATTGGTGTGTCTTCCTTCCACTTTCCCCTGAGATATACCTTATGCTACAGATTGCTCCAAAAAGAAGCGTTTGGGCTGACTGGGGGCCTAGTTATGATCAGTAAGAAAGCATGCTTGCCATAGGAGGGGCATTCCCATTTCAGACGGCTGAAAATGCCGTCATTTTCCTCATTCATTATGGTGAGGTTTCCAGGGTCCTTTGGATTAAGTTTATATGTTGAGGGAGCTCCGTGTGCTCCGTTTATGGAATTTGTTCCGTCAGAACGAAGGTGTTAATTATGGCCTTGGTAAATTGCGCTCTGTGCCCCGCACGGTGAGGAAAGCACAACACAGAAGTACCCAGATGAGTTCTAGTCTCTCCCGCACTTTAACTCGGGGGGTGGGGGGGTGGGGTGGGGGGTGCGTGGGTTCAGTCAAAGTCTGGCGTTGGCGTCGCAAGCCCATTGATGCAGCCGCGGAGGTGAACTTGCAAAGCACAGAATCAGCCAATGACCCGTGCTCATCTGAAAACTTTGCCCAGGGAGTGTGTATTTGAATCAGTTCTCTACCAGATTTGTTGGGAATGGTCGGAAGTTCAAATAGGATCAGCCTTGTTTCATTTGTTACTTGTTTGGTTACTGTGAACTGGAAGGGAGGAGGGGATGACGGGAAGGAAAATGCAACTTCACGTTGAGCATCAGAGCCAGACAGATCTGGGTTGGAATCTCGGCTCCACCATTTTCTAAAAGGTAAGATTTGGAGCAAGCTCTCAGTTACCTTATGCATAAAATGGGTGATAATAATGTCTGCCTTTCAGGAGTGTTGGTGAATTAAATACACAATATAAAGTGCATTGTTTAGTGCCTGGGATATGGCAAGGACCAACAAGATGTTAATTTCCTTACCTCACATTAGGTAGTCTGTGATCATGCTAGACTTTTAAAGATCTGAACTGCCAGTGCTACCCAAGCATGCCATTGTTGTGTGTGGAATAGTTTTCTTATTCTGTATTCTGTAGTTTTTTATTCTGTAATTCCGGGCTTCATGCCCACAGAGCAATGGGTGTCAGTGTTCTGGGGAAGCGTGAGTGTTTACTAGAATGAGTCATTGCTCAGCTTTGACCTTCAAATTAGATTTTGTTTTGATGCTATTGGCATCATCAGGGAAAAAGGATTTTCCAAATTCTTTAACGGAACCAGAACAAAGCTTGGAGGCATCAGATCACATAGTTTTTCTGTAATGCGGAGAAGGTCCCCTTTCACTCATGAGGCTAGACCATGAGGCTCATTGCCCTAGAATGAAGGAGAATGTTATGTATAAGTGGAAAGGTTCAAGCCTGTCTCTTCTGGCTTAGTGGAGTGTGAGATAAAGAAGGGACAGAGTCATAGAATGGAGGCCTGCACCTTGAGGTGGGTGAGTGGTGCTTTAGAGACATCCAGATAGGTATGAGGGTGGGTCTCACAGGAGATGGGGCTAGTGGCATGCTTACCTGGCTTATCCTCTAAGGAGCTGCCCATCCTCTGTCACTTCCAACATGACACAGGTTGATAGTGTAGCAGTATTGGTGGGAGGGGGCTAGATTAGTGAGCTTGTGGATGGCCTGAGCATAGCAGAGCCTAAAATGCAGAGGTCCCTGTGCCCTAGTTATGGGATGTACAGGAGTGATGGGGCCAGGGGCTGGGCCTTGAGACTGGTAGTTGCTGGCCCTAGCCATGCCTCTAGAGGGGAGGACAGAAAGCTACACGAGACCACTGATAACATCGGTGATCAGCTGTCTAGCCACTCAGTAGCAGAGACCAAGGAGGACCCAGAGGACACTGTAGATCCAAGGACCTTCTCTCCTTCCCTGCCCCAGGCCCACGAAGACACAGTGAGCTCCCTTC
The DNA here is from genome assembly GCF_020826845.1 of Diceros bicornis minor. Lineage (NCBI taxonomy): Eukaryota > Metazoa > Chordata > Mammalia > Perissodactyla > Rhinocerotidae > Diceros > Diceros bicornis. Next base: position 82,954,754 of record NC_080744.1, read on the forward strand.
ACATCTGCAGGCCCACCTTAGGGAGGAGGATGAGCATCTACCTGATGAGACCGAGTCAACAAAAAAGGCTCCTGACCTGACAGTTGAACTTTGCACAGACTGGCTGTTTAAACCAAGGGAAGATTATTCAGATCTGGCGAGATAGGAGAATGGTTAATTGACTCATGTAAATTTTTCTGCTACCCAGGGAGAAAATATATTAAGTATATTTTCAGTGCACGTCTGAGTGTAGTGTGAGTAAATATGCAAGCCCACTAGGTATTAAAGCTTGGTATGCAAAACATTACTTAACTTTAATTAAGAGCTATGTTAGATTTAATTCACTTCAGTGGAATTTTGAGTTTGTCTTTGGTTCTCATACTGCTGTTGTGATTTCCAAAAATGTTCGTGTCCACATATCAGTGGTTGCCTATGAGTCTTTCAAGTTTTTCTCTTTGTCTTTGGTTTTCTGCAGTGAATATGGTATGCCTAGGTGTAGTTATTTTGGTATTTATCCTGCTTGGTGTTTCTTGAGCTTCCTGAGTCTGTGGGTTGTTGTCTGTCATTAATTATGCAAAGTTCTCAGCCATTATTACTTCAAATATTCCTTATGCTCTGTTCTCTCTTATGCCTCCTTCTGGTGTTGTGATTATTCATGTTACACCTTGTGAAATTGTCCCATAGTTCCTTGATGTTCTGTTTTTTTCTTTTTTGTTCTTTTTTCTCTTTGCATGTCAGTTTGAGAAGTTTCTATTGATATTTTTCAAGCTCACTGATTCCTTGGCTGTGTCCAGTCTACTGATGAACTCATCAAAGACATTCTTCATTTTTGTTACAGTATTTATGATTTTTAACATTTCCTTTCGATTCTTTCTTAGAGTTTCCATCTCTCTGCTTATATTAGCCAACTGTTCTTACAAGTTGTCCACTTTTTCCTTTAGAACTCTTGGCATATTAATCATAATTATTTTATTTTTATTTATTTATTTATTTATTTATTTATTTATTTATTTATTTATTGAGGAAGATCAGCCCTGAGCTAACATCCATGCAAATCCTCCTTGTTTTTTACTGAGGAAGACTGGCTCTGAGCTAACATCTATTGCCAATACTCCTCCTTTTTTTTCCCCCAAAGCCCCAGTGGATGGTTGTATGTCATAGTTGCACATCCTTCTAGTTGCTGTATGTGGGACGTGGCCTCAGCATGGCTGGAGAAGTGGTGTACTGGTGCGTGCCCGGGATCCGAACCTGGGCTGCCAGTAGTGGAGTGTGCGCACTTAACCGCTAAGCCACAGGGCCGGCCCAATCATAATTATTTTAAATTCCTGGTCTGATAGGTTCAAAATCTCTGCCATATCTGAGCCTGGTTCTGATGCTTGCTCTGTTTCTTCAGTATGTGTTTTTCTTGTCTTTTGGTGTGTCTAGTAATTGTTGGAAGCTGGACATGTTGTATTGGGTAATAGGCCTTTGGTGTGAGATTTTATGTTAATCTGGCTAGGAGTTGGGCTGTGTTTAATGTTAGCTGTAGCTGTAGATGCCAGAGGCTTTATTTTATTTATTTTCTAATGGTATATAATATTATTTTTATTGTATTCAGTTTTAAATAACCAGAGACTTTAAATTCCTCCAGTGTCCTTATTTTTGTGTCCCCTATTACTTTGGGCTTCCTAAGTACTGGTCCTCAGAGAGTCTGTATCTTGCAGCTCTTTCAGCTATAGTCCCCTGATGTTATCCCAGAGCCCTATTGGTGTGGTATAAAGTGTGGGGGAGGGAAAGTTGGCTCCAATCTTATGATTAGATCTCAGTCTTTTAGTGGGCCTGTGACCTTCACAGGTGTTTCTCTAGTGGGGTAGCTTACTCACTCCCACCTCCCATCCCTTGGGGTGAGACAGGAAGTCTAGAGGGGCAGAGGTGGGAGGAATGCCCTTCCCCCAGCTGGGGTGAGACGCTGGCAAAGCCTTTCCCCTTGGAGAATAGGCCTTCGTTATGTGGAACCCTCGGGGGTATTTCACAATGATTACTCTTCCCTTGCTTCTGCCGGAGTCACGAGGGGCTCTTTCTCAGATCCACACTGTGAGAACCTGGTGGCAAGACCTGTAAAAGTGTGGAGGCCCCCCAAGACTGCAGCCCTGGGAATTTCTCACTCTTATACTATGACACTCAGCCTCCAGCAGTTCTCAAATCTGCCATTTCAGTGTTCCAACCAGTTTATGGCTCCAGGGGCCTTCTGCTCCAGGTGAGCAGATCTTGACTGTGACTCTGGATTCGCCTGTCTTTCTAGAGCTCAATTCTCTAATGGGTCCAAGAAAATGTGTTGATTTCAGTTTGGTCGACCTTTTCTTATAAGAAGGGGGAGACAACTTCCAAGCCCTTTGCATGTCAGAGCAGAAACTGGAAGTCTGTGTGAGTCTAACCTGTCTTCAGGTGTGAGCGGCTGGAGTCCAGAGGTGGGTCCATCAGCATGCTGTCTAGAGTAGCCTGTGGTCAACATAGACGACCCAATCCATTTGATGGTTTTCAGTCTAGGTGACTAAGCTTAATCACTTGTGGAACTTGTAAATTCTGTGGCTGCCCATCCTGACTCCTGAAGATTCTGAGTGGATCTGATGTAAGACCCAAGCATCTGTGTGTTTAAAAAACTCCGAAGGCCATTCTGATAGACACACTATAGAGGACTCCAGATGATGGCTATAAATCCAACACATCTCATGAAGAAATAGGAAAATATTTTGGCTTCTTTTCCCTTGTTCAGTCCTCCCACCATCCCCAAGCAAACTGTATCACCTAGGGTTGGGAACAACGTTGGAGAACCAAGGAGGTCCCTTATAGAACTTATAAATGAAATAAAGATAGTTGTGTATAGTCAGAGCCCAGGCAAGAAAACGGAGAAACAGAAACCACAGTAGATATTTCAGTAGGGATGATTTAATGTGGAGTTAAACAAATGTGGAGGGCTGAAAGAGCAAAACACGAACTCTGTAGTAGCACAGAGATACCAGCTGCCAGAGGCAACTACCAGAACCTTGGGTTATCAGAACCAGGAACTCAGAGGTGGGGCCCTGTAGAGCTTGGACTCAGATCTCGGAGGAGGAGGCACAGCTGGCTGCTGACAGAACTTCAGGAGCATGCAGGAAAGATGCCATGAGGCTGGGCCTCAGACCTTCAAAGAGGGGTTGTGTGCTGCTCGTTCTGGGAAGATTAAAAAGGCTGGAGGTTGGAACCAATTGCTGCCATCAGGGTGAAGTGACAGTGCTGGGGCATCATTGGCGGGAACAGTGAAGGAGCCAGTTCTTTATTCTGGCTCCAGCCCTGTGGTCTCCCTCTATCGCCCCCTATTGGCAGAGCCTAACAGGGGCAGCCGGCAAAGGAGGAATGGCATTCGTACAGTCCTAGCCCCAGCATCACAGAGCTGAGTATGGAAGGGTAAGTTTGGAGCTGATCAGCAATAGTTTAATAACCAGCACAAGTTGCATTCAAAGAGTTAAAATTGTTAATCCAACATGTAAAGGCTGAGATGGAGACCCACAAAATCACCTTAAAGAAAGGGAGTGTCTAAGCATAGTCAGACTGGACTGGGAGTTGATTTGAATGTACTTACTTATCTTAAGGGGGATCAGTCACTACTGGAGGTTTAGAGAAGGGGGCTGCTTATGGAGGCAGATGTTGGCTGGTCCCATTTGACGTCATCATAACTTTATTTGATTGCAAGACAGAAACCTGCTTGAACAAAGAGGAGAGATTTCCTGTAAAGATAAGAGGGTAACTGAAGGATGATGTGTACTGTGGGGAGGGAATCAGTTCTCCGGGTGGTAAGGCTGCGGTCTGGGTAGCAGGAGTTTAGGGTGACGACCGTTGGCCAGGTTCTTCCCCTGATGGGGAAGACTGCCTCAGGCGCTTCAACTGAGCACTGCTCTTCAGACGTGGTACCTGTCTTGTTTCTGATTTCATGTTCTTCAAGTCCCTTTCTGATTGTAATTTGATTTTCTATTTTGTATTTTCTCCTGGCCATGCCCAAGAAAATAGTCCAGTCATGCCAAGGCCATTAATCCAGAGGCATTGGGCTTATACATCAGTCTCTGCTAATTTGACTATCGTGAGTCTGCCCTAGGGAGACAAATCTTTCTGTGAGCTGACAAAACTAAGTCTCTGAGCCTTGAAGCCTGAAGGGTATGACATGGCTCTGTGGTAAATTCTTAAAGTGATACGCCTCTCCGTTTTCTCCTGGAAATGTTCCTAATGCACAATGTATCTTTCCCATTAACCAATGAAATTTTTTGTAGGTTTAATTAATTATATAAGTCTATGAAGGAAGAAGAAGTTCTTAAATATGTTTTTTGTTGTCCTGGGTAGGCCTAATTTTTTTTTTTGAAGTCTGTAATCCCAGGTTGGGTTTTACTCATGCCTGGTGTCTTAAGACAAGAGGAATAATTTAATAATATTCTGGCCGCTGCCCAGCTCCCCAGGACTTCTTCTTGGTTAAATGGGGTAACATTGTTAACTATGGTATCTTCAAAACAGAGGTGCTCATTAAGCATGCTGCTGGTGTTAGGTGTGTCACGAACAGCGCCCTGAGCAAGAGGATGCCTATGTGGGTCACGAATATGTCTTGAAGTTTTTCAGAGGAGGCTTGAGAGTCCCATTGAGGCCATCACACGTCCTTGGACCACTCTGTGCTGCCTGGTGCCCTTGACTGCCCTGTCTCAATTTGGGGAGGATGTAGCTCTCTCCCAGGCAGTCTTCTGTTTTATTTGGCCCTGACTGAATAAAATCATATTATGCACAGTGGGATCATGTTGGATGAACACCCAGCTTACTCAAATTCAATTCTATGAGCTCCTTACAAGAGGAAAATGGTAATTTCAGTGGCATTATTGGGGAAGAGAAAGACTCATCACTGGAAGATACACAGGATTCATCTTCAGTCCCCACAGTTCATCAGACATTCGATTTTTATGCAAACACAACAATGTACTGGGTAGTATACAGCAAACCATGTGTACTGAGCAAGGGATTGGTCTGAGGGTTCTGGAGCCAGACTTCAGTGTGCGAATCCTGGCTCCGCCACTTGGTGGCTCTGTGACCTTGGGTGAATGTAACTTAATTGCTCTGTGCCTCAGTTTCCCACATCTATAAAAAGGAACTCATAATCATACCTATCTCTTAAGGTTAGGATAGTGCTGGCAAGGAGTAGGCTCTCCCAGGGTGCTAGGTATTGTCATGATTCTTCTTACTCTACTCAATGAGCTACGTAAGGGATTTTCAAGGGCAGCTTTGTCCCCACATGACTTTTCCATTACCTGCTGATTTTATAAATTTCATGGGGCTTTCCTACAGAAAGCAGGACCTGTGGGACTTCTCTGCCAGGAGCATCTCCAAAGTTAAGTCCTCTCAGGGGGCCCTAGAATTATGATCTTCTTCCAGCTTGGTGGGAAGAAAGGCCACACCCCTGCCTGGGCCCCTTCCCCTCCTTGTTGCTAAGCTGACCTTGATGGAAACTTCCAGCAAAGCATTTCTGCAGAGCAATCCATTAAGCATGACCTAGAGCTATTTTAAACCTACAAAAATCAACCTCCAACAGTGAGAAACAGTTTTATACGATAAAATAGTGATTACATTTTCTAATGATTGCTCAAAGTATTTTGTAGTCTATAGGGAATATATTTCACAGCTCCCGCGAGCCCTCCCAGCTCCCCTATTTGTCATTCCACACTTTAAGTAGAGCATAGAATATGAGGAGAGCAATCTTGGCATACATTATCCTTCGGGGAACTCAATAGATGAATATCCACGCAATTAACCTGTGTTTAGCTAGCCTGCTCGTGATGATGCTGTTCTGTCCTCAGCAACAATGAAATGAATGAATTGCACGTTGGACCTCTACCCCCAACCCAAGTTTCTTTTTTAAAAAATACCATCATATTTTTCACACTCCAAGTGAAGTGCTAGCATTTTCTATTTTCCTGTAAGAAAGTTTTCTTTCATTCTTTCGATCTAACGTTCTTCATAAAAGCAGTTTCCTGATCGGAGACCAGTTAGCTCTTTTTCCAGCTCATTCATCGAAGTGCCCGGGGTTTCTAAGGCAAGTATTCCTGGCTTGAGGTGTGGACCCAACCACACAGTTTTTCTGAAGAGAGAAAACGTGCCACTGCTAATGGTGAAGAAAATATGCACTGGATCCCAAAGATTTCTATTCAAAATGTAAGCTAGAATGAATATTCTAATATAGGACATAAAATATTAAGTTGGAAGGGATTGAAATAAATTAAAAAATGTATACACCCAGTGCATGTCATACACATATGTTTGCATGCATATATATATATATATATATACACATGGGTGTGTGTGATGCCCTAGTGTTCAATTTGATGCTGTGTGTGTGTGTTTCATTAAAGGAGCACAGATATGGAGCCTGGGTTATTATTTCCAGTGACTTGCAGCCTCGGGGGCAGCCGTGAAATGGAAAAGAGCAGGGCAGCGGGCTCTCCCAGCGATGTTCACTGCATCTGAAAGGTCATGTCGTGTTTCCTGGCAATTGACTCGATGGGTTTGGATTCTACAACGTCAAGTCGGGCCGTTTCCACTCTGCATGTGTTTCCTGGGGAACGTGCCTTCCAGTTGTTTTCACACTGACCTCATTACCCAGCCCTGGTGATGAGCTTGGCATGGACTTGCTGCAGCTGCCACAGGCTTGGCTGTTCTGCCCCTGAGACCCCGTGCCTCTGCCCTGGGGAGCGTGGGTGGGTGTGGACGCCTTTTTTGGCTTAGGAAGGCCTGATCCTTCTCCCAGCCAATACCAGCTGTGTGTCACTGAACAAGGACTGCAGGAGTGTGAGGACATGCAGGAGGGTGTGGGGACTATTTCTCCTACTCATGGGAGGACTGGGAATGGAGGGAAGAGGAGACAGGCGACACTCAGGCCCCTCATCTCAGATCTTCAGCGCGTGGACAGAGGGACCCAATGGAGACAAATATAAAATTTCCCCACTCCTCAGATCAGTTCTGGAAGCTCATTTTGAGCAACAAGAATGTCATTTTCTTGAATCCACTGCCTCTGTATATCTCCTGCCTGCAAAAGTTTCTCCTGGGTCACTTTCAAGGGAATTAGAATCCTTGTGAAAACAAGATTGTTCCAGCCCCGGGAAGTGGACTCTGTCAAAGCTAAAATACTCACTGAATTCAAGTTTTATCTCCCCAAACTATTGAGGAACTCAAGCATGAGTTCCTCAGTGGCCAAAGTGCTTCTATCAATTGAATACCAGGAAGCCGAGCGGGTGGGAAGGGCGGAGCTCTGGCTCATCTGCCGAGTCTCAGCCATGGTTTCATCCCTTGCGTTGTGGCCCTGGCCAAGCTACTTGAAATCTCAGAGCCTGTCAAATGGAGCTGGTGTTCCACACCCTTGTTATGACGATTAAATGAGATCGTGTCCAGGGAGAACTTATTAAGGGCTAATTTAAGTTCTTTAAGGCCGTATTTCTGATTTTTACTATGAGACTATTTCATTCACCAGAGTCTGGCCAGTTATCTGCTGAAGTTAGAAGAAGGAAAACTAAAGTCTGACACAGAGGAAAAGAACATTCTGAATCACAAAGGTCAATCAGGCAGTAGAATAATTTTGCTCAGGAAGCTGTCAAGATGCTAGAACTGGAGATATTCAAGGGAAAATTGGATGTAATACTTAGGGAAATAGTATGGGAAGACTTTTTGCCCTTGTGTTCGATGTCAGAAGGAGATGACCCGGCAGCCAATCTGTAAATAAACTGCTTTTTTGTTGTCTAAGATTTTGGTGCTTTGGGATTGGGGGGCTGTGGCGGGCACTTTAAAAGGTGATAGTACAAAAAGCATTGAAGCAAAATGAAAGCCTGTTGTTTCTCTTCCTCGCAAAAACTATATTTGAAATGTGAGGCCCATTCTAAAATGCAAATCTGACCGTGTCACTCACTCTGCATTAGAGTAGATTAGGCTACCCTGTACGAACGTGCATAGTGGCTCCACACCATACAAGTGTATTGTTTTGCTCCACTGTCTGAGGCAGCTGTTCCTGGCTGATGGGAAGCTTTCTTCCACACAATGATTCAGGAATCCAAGCTCCTTTTGTCTTCTGGTTCCACCATGCCCTACACTCTCGCCGTCCTCTGCATGAGCTGGTGCACAGAGAAAGGATATGTAGGAGGGACAGCTACTTCTTAAAAGCCTTGGCCAGAACAGGTGCCATCTTCCTTTCCATATTACATTGGCTAGGACCCAGCCACACCTGCCAGCAAGGGAGGCTGGGAGATGGAGTTAGCTGGATGCCCAGGAAGAGGAGGAGATGTCACACGTTTCCTTTCTTGAAGTCCTTCAGCAGATCCTCACTGCTCTGAGATTGGAGTATTTACACCAGGCAGAGCACAGTCACAGGCTTCTTTGAGAAGCAAATAAAAGCTATGGAACCTCTTCCCATCCTTATACCCATAGCCAATCCTGCCTGAAAGTTTAGGGAGAGTTCCCAGATGCCATTAACGGAATTTCTGATCTAGAGGGACAGCGAAATTGTTCTCTGATAGTGGTACAGTCTATGAAGTAGCTTTTTCGTGAAAAACTAGTGCACTTTCAGAAGGCCTGGAGTGGGTAGGAAGCATGCAAGGGCCTAATTTTAATGCCAACATGCTTAGGATGGGTTGCCTGAGGAATACGTGGAAGGAAAATGCTAGCCCCGCACACGGGCACGTGGTGAGCTGAGCTGTTTTCTGCAAAGGTGCTTCTAACAAGGCCCTGTTTGATTGCCACCTTCTGCCGTGTGAGACCATCGTGGCTTCCCACCCGAGAGGCGAGGCTGACGTGTATATACAAGGTGGCCAGTCCCCGAGGACCAATTGCATAGAAACTCGTGCAGGTGTCATAATTAGCCATTTCCTGACAAAACCCCACAAATAAGCTACAATCCTCGAGATACAGCCCTCTGGAACCTTTTACAGAATTGTTTTCAGACCAAATAATATTCATCTGTAACCCGTTTAATTACCCAAGCCGTATATTTAACTGCCCTTGACTTGCTGGTACGAATTTTACAGTGAATCGGATGTGAGGGGTTAGCAGCAGGTGGGGCTGTAGCCACCGTGTGGAGCTGAACAAACCTGAAACTGAGGCTGGTCTGCCCACAGGCAAGTCAGGTGGGTGCGAGGTGGCTGTTTCCCATTCTATTCCTTGCCCGTCAAGACCAATAAACATGTCATGAAGTGACCAGAAACTTATGAAGTTGGGAAGTCAAACGCCGATGTTGAACACAATGTTTCAGTGGTCTGAGCAGGTTCCCCTGTCCCCTACGAGGGGAAGTTAAGGTGCTAGATTGTTTAAGGTGCAAAACCTCCTTAAATACCCTACTTTCTGCCTCCAGGTATCCCCTGAAAATCCCAGCAAATATATGAATCAAACAATCATTTTCCTTCCTAGGAGAAAATCAAATTTCATGTTAAAGTCTAAATGATGTTTATTTGGGCTATGCTTGCTAATGGCACCGATGAGGCCCCCTCTCCCCCAGCAGGAAGGTGTTGGAGAGCTACTGTGCACTTTACACTACCAGAGAGACGCCTCCTGGGGATGTGTCATGTGGCCTGCCTCCAACATGTTTAGAGGATGAGTTGTTGGATAAGCAATTGCTCAGGTTGTCTGGAGATTCACGCGGATGTATTTTCATCACACGATTCATTTGTCAGTGTATAGACATAGCTGCCACCTCTCCGCTTTGAGGATCACAGTTCTCATGTGGTTTTGGAGCCTCTGTTAGCCTTCTCATGCTGGGGGCTGCACAAAGACTGTTCTTGGGCAAATGCAAACTTAACTCCATGGTTAGAGAGAAAATTTGATGAGAAGGTATTGTATGAAGTGCAATGCGTTCCTCTTTGGGAACATTGAGTGATACAGTCTTTTGCACAAAGCCTTCTCTGTTTTATTTATTTGAAATAAACCTGTATTATTTCCTTTTCTTTTTTTTTCTTCTTCCCAAAGCTGCAGTGCATGGTTGTATATCCTAGTTATAAGTCCTTCTAGTTCTTCTATGTGAGCCACCACCACAGCATGGCATGGCAACTGACAGACAGATGGTGTTCCAAGATCAGGAAATGAACCCGGGCCACTGAGGCGGAAAGCGTAGAATTTTAACCTTTAGGCCATCAGGGTTGGCTCTCCTTTTCTTATTATTGTAAATAATGCTTCAATGAACATCTTCCTACAAATGACCTCTTTTCTTCTTTTAAATTATTTCCTCAAGAATAAATTTTACACATGAGAATATTTGGTTAAAGGATATGGAATTCTTTTTTTAAGAAATATATATTGTCAACTTACCTTTCCAGAGGAATTATGCTAATTTATATTGTCACCAGCAAATAATGAATTTAACAGTTTCACTGCAATTTTATGTGTTGGATTTTGCCTTATACTTTTGTTCATTGACATAGGTCTGAAATGGCACTCATTATTATTTCAATTTGCATTTAAAAAAAATTTATAGCAATGATATTTTCCCATGTGCTCGTTTACTCTGTATTTTTTTGGTGACTATTCAAATATTTTGCTATATAATGATCTTTTCCATTTGAATGAGCCCTTTGTAATACATGAGCGTTATCTCTTTAAACAAAGTGAAGTCTAGCGGTCATAATTATGTTCATATCTATAAAATGTGAGTAATAATACATTCCTTGGTTTACTGCATAGAATTGTTGTGATAATGCATTTGAAAGTGCCTTGGAAAATCCTAAGCATTATGTACATGCAAGATGATCTTACTCTAAAATTTTAATGTAAAAATTTATATTTAGTTAAAAGTGTAAGTATAAGCATAAATGTACTTTGAGAATAAATAGTTTGATAGGAATTCATGTGTCGAAGATCTGGGTATCTTAGCTGACCACAAACTCAATAAGGGACAATGGTGGGATCCAAATGATAAAAGAGGTTAATATGAGACACAATTTATGCCTGAATGTTTAGTGAGTTTTTTCTCCTAAAAATATCCATCTGAGAAAAAAAAAGCCACCTTATATTCAAGTTCTAATGAAGTCTCTCATAAGAAACAATAATATATCGTATTAGGAAGACATATTAGCCTAAAAATACCTCAGTCAATACTAGCTTTGATGTTTACAGAAGCTCTTTGATAGAAACAGTTAAAAAAAAGGAGGCAAAGAAATTTAATACCAACTTAGTGATAATTTCCAGGTGCATGACCCCACAATTTTAAATGTTGAATGTTGATTTACACAAGTCTTTCAATGATCTTTTAGAGATCACTGGACAAAGCTCAATCAATGAGGAGTTACAGTGTGGAAATCCCACATGTAAACCTATGAAATGAATTTAAAAAGCCCAATTGTCCAATATTATGCAAATAGCCACTTGTGTCTTTTAAGTAAATACACCACACCCAGATTTAAACAGTGCAGTATTCCTTGAACTACAACTAAAATATGAAACGATATGGATGGATCTCACAGACATAATATTAACCAAAAGGAGCTAGACACAAAAAAACACTTATGTAAAATTCCCAGACAGGCAGCTCTGATGGACTGTGTCAGAAATCAGGATAGGGCCGGCCCCATGGCTTAGTGGTTGAGTGCGCGCGTTCCGCTACTGCTGGCCCGGGTTCGGATCCCGGGCACGCACCGACGCACCGCTCATCGGGCCATGCTGAGGCCGCGTCCCACACACAGCAACTAGAAGGATGTGCAGCTATGACATACAACTATCTGCTGGGGCTTTGGGGAAAAAAAAGGGGGAGGAGGATTGGCAATAGATGTTAGCTCAGAGCCGGTCTTCCTCAGCAAAAAGAGGAGGATTGGCATGGATGTTAGCTCAGGGCTGATCTTCCTCCAGAAAAAAAAAAAAAAGGAAGTCAGGATAGTGGTTACCGTCTGAAAGAGCGACAGAGGGAGCCTGCTAGGGTGCTGGTCATGTGATGGGTGCAAGGATCACTTTACTTTGTGCAAAGCCAATGAGCCAAACACGAATTATTTGTGCATCTTTCTGTATGTGCGTGTTGTACTTCAGGGAAAGTTTTGAAAAAGACCACATTTTGAGCAACTTAGAGCTAAAGATGGTGTGTTCTGGAAAACTGGTTTACATCATTCCAGAAGAGCTCTAAGTGATGGCAAAGATGACATCAAAGATGCAACTGAAGGTGATGAAAAGTGTGTGGGGAAGAAAAGCCACACTTCCTAATGAACCTATTGTATTAGGATATGGGATTCAGAATAAGTATGTAATTTAATTTTTCAATTACAAAATTAAAATTAAAATTTTAAAATAGACATTTGACTGTTTCCCCATAATCCCTCAGTTATATATCCACGTTGGCCGCACAGTGTGCTGTAGGATTTTCTCATTGGGAAACCGTAGCATGGCCTTCTTTGAAGGGCATTTTTATTCTGAGCGGCAGTTTGAACTCATTTCCTGCATATTTAGTTCTAGGAGCTTTGTTTTAAGAGGGGGACTTACATTACGAAGCTGGTGCAGAGAGGGTGACTAGAGGACTGAGGAATTCCGAGATCATTTGTGTGAGGAAAGGCTGAGAGTTGCTAAGCTGAGGTAAGAGGAGACTTGGGGCATAAGATGTCTATGAAAATTGGAAGAGCTGTCATGTGGCTTCAGAGAACAGAACTAGGACCAGTGAGTGGAGGACACATTTCAAGCCAGTAGTAGGAAGAATTTTCATAACAATTGGAGCTCTGTAGAAGTGAGATAGGCTGCCTTCAAATTAGAACACCTAGAAGATTCAAGAAGAAGCTAGGTAATTATTTGTTAGAAATATTTGTAGAAGGGATTCCTTTGATGAATTAGCTCATCTTTTAAGATTTCTCCCAACCCCAAGAGCTACTGACTTCGTGGTACCTTTCTTAGCCATCTCTCTCTGGTCAGCTCACTGTGTGCAACGTCTGGGAGGTAGATAGTTAGTCTGGGAAGTGATCCATTCCACAGAGTCAAGTCATTTTGGCACCAATCCTGGGCCAGGATTATCCATTTTGATTCTTCACAGTGATCATGTGAACAAAAATAACTATTGTTCTCTTTGTTAATTTTTGTAGGTCAAAATTCTGAACTATCTATGTGTTTTGTTTCGCTTACAGAGTTAAAAAAAAACGAATTTGTTGTCAACATTTAAAAACCAGAAGTTTTCACAGGAAACTCCACGTTTCCGAGTTTTTCTTGACAAGCCTGCAGGCAGGCACTGGGGTACCCAATCCCCACAGGCGTGGACCACAAAGGGCCCCAGGTGGCCTTTACTCCCTGTAGATGCGGCCGGCATTCCTGGGTTCAGCCAGGCCCCACCCCGCTGCTTCACTCACTCATTCACATTATCTGCCCGACCCCTGAATCTTTCCAGTTTGCAATCCCTGTTCTAAGAAGATAAGCGTTTTCTTCTTTAATTTGACACATAATATCAGTTGCCTTTAAAAAGCAATTAAATTTATAGTGATCAGTCTACAGCAATGAAAAATCAAAGTCTGATGCTTGTAAATCAATTTAACATTCTAAGTAAAAATGATCCTACCAAGAATTGGTATAGGATCTGCTAACCTGCTTTATAATGTGAATTTAGAATGTTATTTTTCTTGCCAACTTAGTCTCTCTGTTCCTCAGTTTCCTCATCTATAAAATAAGGTTAATACAGTCATAGTAGCTACCTCATGGAGTAATTTATGTGGATTAAATGTAGTCATGCTGGAAAGCACTTATGTTAGTGCTTGGCAGATGGAATCTCTCAGTAAATATTTATTATGTTGGGGGGCCGTGATGAAGGAATCATCTAAACTCCAAATTGTCTAAAATATACTCAGCAGGGGCCGGCTGGGTGGCGCAAGCGGTTAAGTGCACCAGCTCTGCTGCGGGGGCCCGGGGTTCGCCGGTTCGGATCCAGGGCACGCACCGATGCACTGGTTGGCAGGCCATGCTGTGGCAGCGTCCCACATAAAGTGGAGGAAGACGGGCACGGATGTTAGCCCAGGGCCAGTCTTCCTCAGCAAAAAAAAAAAAAAAAAAGAGCAGAATTGGCAGATGTTAGCACAGGTCTGATCTCCTCACACACACACACAAATAATAAAATAAAATAAAATAAAATATACTCAGTAAAATATACTGAGCTAGAAATCTCAAAATATTTACTGTGGTATTGAATTAGCAAACATTTCAATAATTTGGCTGCCGTTGTATTTGGTGGGATTGATAAACTTCATGTCATTGTTGTGTTCACTTTCCAGTTCTCCTGCTCTGACTCAGCAGTTACCATAGCCCTAGAGGCTCTGTTAGGCTGGGGGCAGTCACTTGGTGGGACTGGGGTCTTCTAAAAAATAGCTGGTTTCCCCACCTTCCTGTCTAGGACATCTCTTGAGGAAATTGTCTTCAAAAACAGAAACAAAACCCAAACCCAAACATATGAACAAACAAACAAAATAGATGATTCCTTTTGGAATAATAGAATGGCAGAAGTCTCTTTGGTACTACCTGGAGTTAGCCAGACTCAAGGTGAAGGGTACAGTCTTCCAAGACTGCCAAGTCTGCCCAAGGCTTCTGATACCAGCTACAAGTGTGGGAGTCCCCAGGGCCACCCTCACATGAGACCAGCTAGCTATAAAATTGGGGGTCCCAATGATCTCCCTCAGGTTTGATAATTTGCTAGAGTGACTCATAGAACTCAGGAAAATACTGAACTTACAATTCCAGTTTTATAGCAAAAGGATGCAAATCAGAATCAGCCAAAGGAAGAGACACATAGGGTGGAGTCTGGGACTGGGAGGGTCCCAAATGCAAAGCTTCAGTGTCCTTGGGAACGTGTTACCCTCCTATCCTCAATGCCTGACAATACGCATGGAGTAATACCAGCCTGGGAAGCTCACCAAACTTTAGTGTCTAGAGTTTTTATTAGGGTTGCATTACGTGGGCATGATTGATTGAATCCTTGACCATGTGACTCAATCTCCAGGCCCCCTCCCCTCCTTGGAAGGCCAGGTGATATCGCATGGCTCAAAGCCCTAACCCTCTAATCACATAGTTGGTCTTTCTGTCATGGCCAGTCCCCATCCTGAGTCACCTTGTTAGCACAAACTATCCAGCGACCTACCATGAATAACACAGACACTGCTATCACTTGGGAAATTCCAAGGTTTAGAGGTTACCTCCCAGGAGCTGGGACAGGGGCCAGACCTCTCTTTGGGTAAAGTTAGTTCTTTACTACACAGGTACATGCCTGTGGCAGGCAGCCTTTGAGATGACCCCTAATGATCCCAGGTCCTGGTATTCCCACTTGTATAATCCACTCTCTTGTAGTGAGGGCTGGACCGCGTGACACATTTCTAACAAATAGAATTCTGAAAAAGTGATGAGATGTCACTTCTGGGATTAGGTTATAGAAAGACTTTGACTTCCCTCTTATTCTTTTGCTTCTTGCATCGATGAGGCCAACTGCCATGTGGTGAGCTGCCCTATGGAGAGGCCCATGTGGAAGGAAGCGAGGGAGGCCTCTGGCCAACAGCTAGCAAGGAATTGGGGTCTTTAGTCCAACAGCCTGTGAGGAACTGAATCCTGCTAACAACCATGTGAGCAAGTTTGAGCGTAAATCTATCCCCAGTTGAGCCTCCAGATGTGACTCACACCCTGCTGACACCTTGAATGAACCGTGTCAGAGACCCTGGGCTTGCTGAAGACACTCAGCTAAGCCACATCTGGATTCTTGAGTCACAGGAACTATGAGAAAATAAATCTTGCTGTTCAAATCTGCTAAGTTTTGGGATAATTTTTTATGTAGCAATACATAAAATATCACATTATCCTATCTTTTGCTCTTTTCTCTTGGAAATCTGCTTGCCAAGATGTTACAAAAATATCTTTCAGATCAGAGGCTGAAAGATAGATCATAGATGCAATATTTAAATTTAGATATGTCCATTATAGCTGTTCATATGAGCTTTGATGCATAAAATGATATTTTGCTCTCTTTTAAGACATTCTTACTTAACTCTTATTATTTTCTTTGCAACAAGTTAGTATAAAATTAATACAGTTTGTAGGTTTTTAATTTTCTTAATTCTTTTTAAACAAACCACATAACATCTATCCATCATTATTTAAAGGATAAAATTCTCTGCAATAGGAGAGGTTTATGGAAACTCTGTTTACGTTCATCTTCATCACCCATTAAGTCTATTTTCTGCCAACTAAGTAGATATCAAACTAACAAGGGATTGAACTATTAAAATGTTACTTTTTTGGGGCCAGCCCAGTGACGTAGTGGTTAAGTTCACACACTCCGCTGCAGTGGCCTGGGGTTCTCGGGGTCGGATGCGGGTGTAGACCTATGCACTGCTCATCAAGTCATGCTGTGGCGGGGTCCCATATACAAAATAGAGGAAGATTGGCACAGATGTTAGCTCAGGGACAATCTTCCTCAGCAAAAAGATGAAGATTGGCAACAGATGTTACCTCAGGGCCCATCTTCCTCACCAAAAAAAAAAAAAAAGTTACTTTTGGAGAATCTTTTTTTTTAAAAAAATATGACCACTTCAACCGAAAAGTTATGTTTTTGTTGAAAGTTATTATTTTGGAATTTGAATTTTCTTGGAGCTAAGCCCTCTGATAGTTGTAAAGCCTACACCTGTGAATTTGCTCCTAGGAAGATACTTTTAGTGACCAATTGTTACTCTGTGGGTAAATTCAATTATAAATTACAATAAAATTGACTTCTTCATTCCTCACTCTCCAGGTATCTGAAAGTCCTCTGTGGATTATAAAGTAATTACAGTGCTCAAAGGACAGCTTAATAATTCTGGACTCAAACACAGACTCCCCTCTATATTCAAGAAGGACTCATTCCCAGCTGGGAACATTAAGTTGGATTTTATTGAGACTGAAGCCAGACACCTGGGTGATCCCTTGTGCTATTTTGAAAAGTATCTTGGGATCTTTAATTTCCACCTGGATGGTCAGAGAGGTGAGAGTATGACCCTCACTGGGTGTGACCTTGAGTTCCACTCACGGTCTTGAACCAGGCAACCTCCCATCCCAGAGGTGAGATGTGCAATCTGGGCAAATTATACGACCTCTTAATTATTTGTGCTGAATCCCAACTGTATTCCCACAGTTGGTTCTCTCCCAGGTGAGTTCAGATGGTAGCCAAGAAGAAATGTTAGAAAGTTTTCAGACAGCTGTTTCCTAAGAATGTTTTCATTGGTCTATACGTGATGCTGTTGCCTTTTAATACGATTGTTTTTTCTTTCTGTGATGCCACTCGTGTAATACAGACCTGACAAACGCTCAAGGTTCTTTAGTTGTCTGCCACAGTCTTCCTTTGGCACGTCTGATATGGAGCCTCTCAGTCTTTCTCCCTTTGCCCCTCTTCGTCTGTTGCCTTGGCACTGCTGGCTGACTGATTAAATGATGACTTTGTCTTTTGCACCTCACCTTGACAGGCTTTGGTATGAAAAGGTGCTAATTACGCCGTAGCTGTTGGCCCTGTTGTCTATGTGGGTTCTAGGATGCGAAAGACCTGGGTTAGCTTGTGTGTGTGTGTGTTCGTTTTTCAGCTTTTTGAGGAATTGTTACCAGTGAGAATTGGGTTAGAGCTTATTAACACAACAAATTCTTCAAAATACCTCTGGGGTTGACTCAAAGGCAATTCAAATGTAGTCGGGCGGTTCAACTAAATGCCGTTCAGTTTGTGGTGATCGTAACTCCACATACACTGAATTTGAATAGTTTCTGAATCTAAGGAGAAATATGTGTTTTTTCTAAAAACAGTTATCTTCCTCCCTCATCTCACCCTGTAAATATTAGGAATGGTGATGAACAAATGTAGGAGCACAACACAGTGCTATTTCATCAGTGTCTAAAATGTGAGGTAAATCTGCGCCCCTGCCTGGACCTGTGGGCTCACGTGCTGGTGTGATAACCATGGCATTCTCCTGGGAACTGGTTCTGAGGCACTGACTACGTTTCTTCTGAAGTTAAAGTACTTAGGTTTGCTTCCATGCCTGTTAATATAATTTGTAGGCCTCAGCAGATTTCTAAAGTATACCACTTGATGTCTTTCACAGCTCAAGGTAAATTCTATACCAGGAATTTATAGGATTTTTTCTTTTACCTGGGGTGAGAATGTACCTTTTTCTAGCACTGTTTTTCTAAGACACCTTTCATCTGTTTACATGAATTTTTTTCTTGCTGTGATTTAAAAAAAAATCGCCAAAGCTGTCTACATAGATGTGAAATTTTTGTGACTTTTTTGAAGTTAGGTGGGACCGTAATGTTTTCATCTCTGTATCCTGAAAGTCTCTCACATTTCTTAGCAGCAGGTGGACACTCAACAGTTACTGAGAAGCAAAGAGTTGAATGATGGTTACCAGGGGCAAGGAGGTGGGGGAAATGGGGAGATGTTGGTCAAAGGGTACAAAGTTGAATTTATGTGGAATGAATAAGTCTAGAGATCTAATGTACAGCATGTTAGCTATAATTAATAACAGTGTTTGGAATACTGGAAATTTGCTAACAGAGTAGATTTCAGGTGCTTTCACCACAAAAAAAAGAAAAAAAAATGGCAACTATGTGAGGAGATGGAGATGTTAATTAGTTGTAGTAATCATTTCACTATGTATATCAAATCATCACGTTGTATACCTTAAATATTTACAATTTTTTAATTAAAAACAGTTATTGAATGATGTGATGATGGATCAGGTCTGTCAATCGGTTGAATTATTTTTATGTACTTAATTCATTTGTTGACTGAATTAACCTACTCAAGGGCTGTTTTGGGCATGAGAGATATTTAAATGTTTCTGGAGAATGTACAATCACCCTAGTTAACAATGTTTGTTGGAGGCATTTGATTCCAAGAGTCCCAAAGAACCGTGGTTGAATTCTGCTTGGGCGTAACTCCATTTTCTACCAGAAAATGGATAAGAGCTTTTTGATGACTGATGTGAAAATTTCAGCTCTGAATGACATCCAGAAAATCTCCTTTTGCAGTAAACAAACAAAATGTTCTGAAGGAACCTGAGAGGAGGCTTGGTCTTTTATCTCTCACGTAGATCAGGAAAATTCTGGAAGTCTCTTAGGAGAGGGTGGTCTCATTAGGAAATGGTGGAAGACCAGAGATCAACCAACTGTTCATGCTAGGAGACAGAGAGGGAGCTTAGAGCTTGGGGGAGGACTGATCACAACAATGAATGACAGCTGAAATAAAAAAGACATGTCGTCCATGCTACTTTTTTTGCAGAAACCATAACATCCTTGTGAAAGTTAAAGAGGAAAGAAAAAATGCGTTCTTTGAAGTGGAGGGGGTAGTGGAAGACAGGAGGTGGAGACATAAAGAGTGGTTTGTGTCTAGTTGGAACCTTTCTGCTTAGCCCCTAAGGCTTTCACCTAACCCTGTCACTGTCCCAACACCTTCTCGGGGCTGACAGTCTTGGTAATTGATGGGTTGGTGGGGGCTCTTTTCTGCAAACACATTAAAGCAGGAGGGAATACTCCCGCCCCGCCGCCCCGCCTCCCTGCCTGGCACGGGAGACCCAGAGGCGAGCAGATCTCGGGCCTGGCGGTGTTGGAGGGAAGAAGGGATCGATTCCGTCAATCAGGCTGCCCAGCTACTGTCAGGCTCTGGGACCTTTCACCTGCTCCTCGGAGTCATTAGAACTCCCAAATCTCTTTGCAGGCCTTTTCTATTAGACACATACTCCCATGTTTTGATTTTTTGCTCCTAAAGTCATTTTTTTTTATAATTACCTGCATTGAACCACACTTACGGTCTGTGGGCTGAGAGCGGGCAAATGATTTATTAGTCTTGGTTTCTAACCGTGCGCAGTGGCGGCGGATTGATTTGGCTGGTGACACACACAGCGGAAGCGCCGATGGGTGGGAGTCAGTGTCAGAATGATGCTTCTGGGGCAGCTGACGCGCACGGAGGGACCAGGGGGTTTGGTGTTTAGTCGACAGACTGTGACATTGCAAAAGTGGAGCTTCCAGTCAGGGTGGGTAACGTCAGGCGGAAAAAGCAATGATGTTTCTTCTCAAGTAGAAAGTAAAACTGTGTGTGAAGAGAGGAGACAGCACGTACAACTCAAATCCTCTCTGATGAGGCTCTGGATTTCTTTTGTCCACACCGCCTGCCTTATGTACGAGGGTTTCACTGTGCAGTGGCCAGTTGTGGTGGTGGTGGTGGGGTTCCCTGACCACTTGTCTTGGCATTTGGGTGTACCTGGATTTATGCCTAAATCAAAGTATCCATCACTATAACCATTTCCCACTGATAGACATTATGCGTTCAGGGCTAATTTTTCTGAAGATTGGTGATCACATTGCAGTGTGGCCCACTGAATGCATCTTCTTGGAGAATCACGTGTCCTCCCACATAAGATGCTGACTGTGAAACACCAGCCGTGGTGTTTGGCCCATGGGCGGTGTTCAGGCTTCCTTCCTTCCCTCTTATTCCCTCCTGTCCAGAACAGGAAGATGGGAGACTGACCCTAAATGCCCAAAACGTGGAGAAGATGATGTGGGGAGAAGAGCAGGGACCCAGTGTGACTTCTGTGGGCTCTGGCGTTTTTGCCTTCATGGTCCCCTTTTTCCATAAAAAAAAAAAAAAAGAAAAACTGTATTTTATTACATGTTGGTATAAAGATGACATTATTAATATTATATATTAAAATTTTTTCTTCCACCTGAAAGTTGGTGTTTGTTTTCTTCTGGTTTTAAAAGAAATTGAAACATTTTCTTGGCCATTAGAAGTGTGGGGGCCCTGGGCACTGTGCCTGCTGGGCCTAATGGATACTTTGGCTCTGGAGAAGAGATGTCAGTGACATTTAAAGTCAAGTAGAAAATGTAAAATAACAGGATATTTTTCCAATGATATACTAAGTAAGGCATATAACGCATGTTTCATTTTTTTCCTGGATGAATGGTCTGTCTTTTTTTTTTTTGCTGGTTTCTTAGTTATGAACGCTGTCTCCTTTAGACTTAGAAAGTCGAGTTAGAGCCCATCTGTATTGACTCCAAGACATGCTCTGAAGTTTGGACTTTTTGATAAGTCCCTGATATGTTTTAATTTTTTTTCTAGCTATGACGTTCACGTAAATTTCCAAATGTAGTTAGATTGTGGTAAATCATAGTGCTGTTTAACAACCCATTTACTATTTAAACAAACCAGGAAAATTTGGGATGCAAGGAACTTTATAATAAGTCCTTTGCAAAATAATAATACTAATAAATCCCCTCAGTCCCATCTAAAGGAGCTTGTTGTAAAATAACACCTTCCAATGTATTTGCTTGTCACTTGGGTTTTCAACTACTAAAAAATTTTAAACTGGATGCACCAGGTCCTTTCTAACCTAGCGAGTCCTGAGGGTTTGGGCTGTTGCTCTGATTCCTTTTTTGTTTTTTTGTGCTACCCTGACAATTGTTTCCCTGTTACCTGAGAGCCAGTACAGTGTAGTGGTCAGAGCCCGGGCCATACAAGTAGCTGAGCATGGTTCCAATCTTGGCTCTACCACTTGCTCTGGGTGATCCTGGACAAGTTACTGAAATGCTCTGCTTTAGTTTCTTCCATTATAAACAGAGGATAATAAGAGGTAGTCCTCATTATCCAAAACAAACTTGTTCCTGAAATCATGTAAGATAGTGAATATTCATAGAGCAGAAACCTATATCCCATATTTTAAATAGGAAAAATGATGACTACATTTCTAGCTCATCCTAGGTTCCCAACTGACTCCCCCAAATCACTAAAACTCAAACACTTCATAACAATCCACTAATTTCTGCATAACAGAAGAGTATTTAAAACATTGTCTCATTTTTTAATCACTTAAACTCATTGTGCGTATGTTTGCGTGTATGGTAACTTTAAGAATTATTTTCTTTCTATGCTTCTTCACACATCTACTCTAATATAAATGAACAATGAGGTAATATGTTAAAAACATAAAAAAACCAAAAACGCATAGTGAAATAAAATAAACAAGGCAAATTAAACCATGATTCCTTACTGTTTGAAGATGTACAAATTGAAGGTGAGATTTGGAGGTGAGAGAAGGGATGGAGGCTGTGGTCACTGTTGTGTGTGAGGTGTCTTGAAGATACGATGACTCTGGTGCATAGGCTGTAAAAGTGACTTGGACATTATCTTCATGATCAGCAGCACTAGAGGGAGCATCCTCTATCAATAAAAGAGTGTTGACTGCAAAATTTCATTCTTCATATAATCTTTAGTGGATGGTGACAGAAAGCTCATAACAGAATCATTGCCACAGGCCTTATGATTCAAATGCCACATGACAGACAATGCGTTCCTTCTCTTCAACACGGCTCTAAAGGGCACTGGAGTTGTTGGAGGAGTACACCAATCGGCTTTAGCCTAACACTTTCTTCATAATTTCCTCCAAAAATTAGTATCAACCTCTCTTTAAAGGCTTTGTATCCTGGAACATTTTCTTGTTTTCTGAAATACATGTATAAAATGGCATCCTTAAAAAAAAAGCACCTAGTTTCATCAATGTAAAAAATTTGTTTTGCAGTAAACCACCTTCCTTCAGGGTTTTCTGCCATTCCCAGGGGAGGATGTGGGCAGCCTCACCATCAGCAGCAGCTGCTGCACCTGTGATCCTAAAATATCTATTCTTTCAGATTTCATTCTTTCTTAATCTTTCCACCCATCCAGGCCCTGGTTTAGAACTCAACTTCTCCGCTGAATTCTCTCTCACCTTCTGACCTTTGAGATGATTAGCTCCTTCTGTTGTTGCCACAAGGTGTTCAGTGACATCCCGCAGTGGCCATCAAGCCCCTCTCCAGGTGTTTTTCCAGTTTTTCAAAAATATTCTGCTTTCCTGAGTAATACTGTGAAGGCTTCCACAACCGACCACGCTTTTATAATTTTTTAATTTTCCTATGCATAAAAAATAATCAAGTCATTGTGGACTTGTGCATGACTAAAGTCATGTCTTTATGTGTCCATTTCTTTCACTTTCACATTTTTGTCGAATGTATGTGCTTTTCTAGGCCTCTTAGTCTCACAGGATTTTCCTCTTTCTTAGCAGGCATTTTCACTTAGTAATGTAGGGAAGATGATAGCAATAAGACACATCATATTTAAACAATGTTTAAATCAAATCACTGAGTGACCATGACGTGGTCCTATGACTGCAGAGTACCTTCATACATGCTCTCATCAGATGCAGGAGCATCAAATACTGAATTTTAGGTAAATCTTTTTGCAAAGCTTTCTAACAAATCTTCTACTAGTGAGATTCAGGTAAGGCATACTTGTAGTACCTGCCTCGTAGGGTGGTTACAGGATGAATATGGAATCCAAGGGCAGGAGGTTGTCTGGGAGGGGGCCATATTCGTGTGGTGCATTGACATTGCATAGGACCTCTGAGGTCAGGAGCCCACTGGCCCAGTCATGTGAGTCGTCAGTCACGAGCTACTTCTATAACTGCCTCAGAACAGCTTGAATGGTTGCAAACAGGGTTCACGTCTGTAATCCTCATTCTGTAGATGGGAAACTACCATAGGGAGAAGCCCACCGAGGATTGTTAGAAAGAGAGGATCCAAGGGAGCTTGGAAGTGGCTAATGGGAGATAAAAGAAAAGAGACAGAGAAAGAATGATAAGAACAAAAATGAGGGTCCTTCTTTTGAGGAAGTTGGGTGGGTTCTGCCTTGGGTCTCTGGGTCTTTTAGTGTGCAAAGAGGCCGGGACATAGCCGAAAGGTCTCTGTGTGGCCTTTAAGAGTCCAGGGAGACAGGAAGTGGAAAGGTTCCCTGGGCGAACACTAGGAGAGTGGACAGAGCATCTCGCGGGAAGCTCCTTGTCCACACAGTCAGGAAGCCCGTCAGGAAGAGC
This sequence comes from Diceros bicornis minor, assembly GCF_020826845.1. Taxonomy (NCBI): domain Eukaryota; kingdom Metazoa; phylum Chordata; class Mammalia; order Perissodactyla; family Rhinocerotidae; genus Diceros; species Diceros bicornis. The sequence goes on from NC_080744.1 coordinate 82,978,597, forward strand.
AGAGCAGAGAATCATCAGCTTCGGCTGCCAGTTTCTGGGTCGATGTGAACACAGTGTTTCTGCAGGCTAGCTTTGCTAATATTGGGTCTGAGTTAGCAGTGTTCACAAGACATGTGTGTAGGCTGAGATGTCTCCACATCCAATATACACTAGACAAACTTAACTCACCATAAAATTCTTGATCTGGGCACTTTATGCTATACAGAAGTGACATTTATATGATGAAGAGAGTTTTTTTCATGGAATGCTGGAAGGATAGGGCTAATTTTTGGATTTTGTTTCATATTTTGTTCAGTGAGCTGGCAAATGCTGAATTGAAAACTACAACATTATTTTGGGTTAGGTTTGTGTAGAATAACAATGGAACATTTCACTGGACTAAAGAAACCAGGTGGACAGAGCTCTGTGGTTCATTACCTCTGGCTTTGTAACTTCCTTGCTTTTCCAGGGGATTGCTTCTGCAAATGGGTGGGAAGAGTCAAAGCTTTGGAACACAGATTCTGAGTGAATAGAGAGAAGCAAACATAGGCAGGGAGAACCCATATAAGCCAGTGAGAACTTTGGTACAATAATCAGACGTCATATAAAGACTATTTCACATTGGGAATGACGTCAGGATTTTAAATTCTTGGTCTAAAATGAGTATTGCGCCATCGCCACCTGCTGGCCAGAAGAGGTAGTAGGTTAAAGCACCATCGGCTCGGGGTCTGGTCTTGATGATGTGGAGTAAATGAATTGCTTCATTGCATGGTTATTTTTATCTTTCTCTGAAAAAATGTGTTAAAAATTTTTTTCTGGCTAGAAAATGTTTTATTATTCTAAAATTAACATTTTCTATTTATAAAAACATCATCATTGTAGAAAATTGGGAAAATACAGAAAAGTATAAGGATTATATCTTATATATTTTTTTAACATGAAAACATTTTGAAAAAACCCTCAAAATGGGATTGTCCTATATATGTCACTTTGTTTTATTCAGTTGTTGAATTAATTTTTCTTTGTCATGAAATATTTTAAACATTCCCCAAAATATAGACTAGAACAGATACCCATGAGTCCCTCATCTAGATTTAACCCATTTTAACATTTTGTTATATGTTTGCTCTAGAACTTTTTAAAAAGGAAATACAACTTTACAGGTACAGATGAAATTCACATCTGTCCCCACCCTCATCATTACATTCCCCTCCGTATATCCATAAACAATCTATCAACATTGTTTAATGCATTTAAAATAGTACACAATTGGGTGATACTCTATTTCTTTTCAATTTGCTTTTTTCACTGAAATTGTATTTATGAGATTTATTAATGTTTTTATACGTAAATCAAATAAATTCATTTTTACATATAACTGAATTAAAAAATCCAATATAGAAAAATTGATCTTTTACTGGAGAGTTTAATCCATTTACATTTATTGTGAATATATTTAGATGTAGAAATACATTAATTACATAAATTAATAACTTTTTTTGTTATATATTTATCATGACTTATTTTAAACATCTTTTTGTTTTCTATTAGAGGCTGAGTATTTTTAAAAATTCTTTTTTCTCATGTACTTGTTTTAAAATTATATATTCTATTTCTTTCCTACTTAACAAGTAGATATATAACTTAACAAGTTATATATTCTATTTCTTTTGACTTAGCAAGTCTAAAGGTAATAATCATTGCTTCTCTTCTCCTGAAGAGTACAAAGACCTTAGAAGGTTTTAAATTTCTTTCACATTTCTCCCATCTTCCATGCTATACTTTCTAGAATTTACTTCCTTATTATTTTAGATCCCCCACATTAGCTGCCACATCACCATCTTCAGCATCACCATCATCATTATCATCATATATCAATCAATGCTGACTTAGATTTATCCACATGGCCACTTGTTAAATTTTTTTTGTGTGGCTTATTTTAGATTTTAATGTTTGTGTTCTGTACTATAGCAATCTTTTTGGGGGAAAGATTCTTTTTTTGTAAAGGATAAGAGAATGAAAAGATGAAAGGATAGGGTACTGATGGGATCTAAATGGAGGGTGTGGTAAAAATCGAAAGGGAGAAGGAGACGAGAACCTAAAGAGTAAGAAGATATAAAGGTCCAAGACCAGCAGAGAATTTGCCTAAAGCAATGAATAGGGTTTATTCCCTGTTGCTATCTCAAATATGAAATGAACATTTCTGGATACTAAGTTATAAACATGCGAACAAGATACAAAAAAAAATCTACTCCTTGCTCTGACCATGTGATCATGTATCTGCGAGCTGCTGTCAGTTTTTGCACAGTGAACTTCTGTTAGTAAAATCCCCAGTCTTGGAATTGGAAAACAGAATTGGATAAAATACCAGAGATAATCTCATAAACTTGAACTATGCATACCTTCTTCCTTGACTATCTGAACTGATGGAACAGGATACTAGGTCAAATTTACTCGTTTTGAGAAGCAAATAGATGACGCGACAGAGTCAAAGTTTTATGTGATGCTTAGAGACGCCCTTTATTGTTTTTTTAATCTTACTCTTTTTTGTTCTTACGTTGACTGTTGTTTGCTCTTGTTGGGAAAGGTTTCGTCTTTGCATGACTACAGGCATGGCCTGTTAGGATGGACATCTTAAAGTGCTCTGTTTTCTGGAAGTTGCTTCAGTAGTGGAGGGCCAACGGGGATTGTATTCTCACAGCTTCATTTTGGAGTGGGCGGCTACTTGGATGAGTTGAGGCAATCTGAGTAGAATGTTTTAGTCCCATCAGCAACTCTTTTAGTTGCTCCTGACAGAAGGAATATCCTTTGAAACACTCACAATAGACACATTTAGATCATAGAATCACAGTAGGTTAGCCTGCAGAGCTCTTTAGAAATGGATTCATTCAGCCCTGTAACTTTCCAGAGGAGGAAACGGGAGTTTGGAGTGGTAGATGAATTTGTAACACAGTACTCGCTAGCTTGCCCTCCAGACGTGGCTAACTTGGAGTTCTGGAACACTAGAAGTGCCTTTGTGAACTCAAAGATAACCCACACATACTCATAATAAATAACGGCATCTCTTGTCAGAATCCTGGGCTCTCACTTGTGATCTGGGGAGCACTGAGCTAGTGTTACCCTGGCCCCGAGCCCCATAAGATATTAATCATAACCTGCTCAGAACAAGCCTAACATATTACCTTTAGCTTACAGGAAACCACAAAGGGAGGAAGGAGAAGATGGCTGAGACATCGGTCAAAACCAGTTAAAACCTGTTGAAGGCAACATGGTGGTCTGACTTTACCTGACATAGACCCCACAGCTCATTGTATGTTCATTGTAATACATTACCATTCTAAATAACACACCTACCCGCAGCCGTGTCGGGAAACACCAGACAAAATAAGGGAAGAAAAGAGGTGGCAACCCATTCCCCAGAAAAGCCTGCCCATTTTCCTGAATAACTATGAATATTCCTCCCCTTCATTACCTTGACCGCTTATAACCGTTGCTTGATCACCCCAAGAGCTGAGAAGTTGATTTGCAAACTTTGTTCCCGCTTCTCCATTCTTTGGCTATTGAATTAAGCTTGTGCTGTTGAGCTCTCAGCTTTGGTCTTGTTTCAAAGCTGTGACACCCAACAGAGAAAGAACCCTCTGAGAAGGAGGAAGCTCAATTGGTAGCACTGGGACTCAGGAGACTGGGGTTCTAGTCCTGCACAGCCATCCCCAGCTGGTGACCAAGAACTTCATCTATGACACGAGGCAGTGGGGAGCTGACTTCTGTTTACTCCCAGCTCTGAAGTCCCCCATGTCTCAGTTCCTGCCTGGAGTGACAGATGTAGTTTGCAGAGTAGAGTCTAGAGGTGGCTGCCCCCTCTCCTGGGACTTTATCCCAGGGCCTTTGCTATAGACTGGATTGTTCTATGTAGCTGAGTGACTGAAGATACAAATGGGCAATGGCCAGACCATGTATAAAAATAGAGCTCTGACTTACCACCTGTAGCACCTGCCCAGAAAACCAACCCTTTATCTGTAATAACCAGCCCAGGAAGCCAGCCTGCTATAAGCTAGCCTTGCAGGAAGCCATACTGTGGTGTCCAGTAATAATCCAAGACAACAGACCCCGAATGGCCAGGACTTGATTAATAACTGACACCTTCCCTAATCTTTGTCCTTGCTTCCAATTTAAGACTAACTGGAGAAAGCTAAATATGTTCCCCTAACAAATCACGTAGGACACTCTCTTCTGGTTAGCCACCTCCAGCTACCCCATCAACAGCCTCCAGTCAGGGCATCCCTGAAGACTTCCCTTTTCCCACTAGAAAGCTTTCCCGCTGCTCTGCCAAAATGCAAGTGACAGTGGCTGACTCACCTGCTGCAGCAAGCTCTGAAGTGCCTTTGCCTCTTCTCATTGGTTGGTCTTCATTTATTTCCACATGGCAGTAGTACCAGGGATGAGAACCAGAACCCCAGGCCCCCTCTTCTCCACCCTTCCTCATGGCCACTGAGAGTTCTAGCCAGGAGGTCAGAAGCCAGGGACGCCTGGGAGAGCAAAGGAGCCCCCCCCCCAGATACACCCATTCCTGTCCTTTCGAACCCTGTTTTGTGGCATTCCCCGTGTGGCTGACCTCAATGTTATTGATAATGACAGAAAAGAGAATTTTCATGAGATATACGGTCCATGTAACTTCAGCCTGGGTCTCGCTGCTGGCAGTGTATTTAGATCTACATTTCCAGTCAGTTTTGTCACTTGTGAGCTGGAAAATTGCAGCTTTGGGTTAGGTCATTGGAGTTGGGTCAAAATTGTCTGTGAGAGCAACTGAATATGAAACCCAGTCCGTTTTTCTCGGACCCAGGCAATCTTTCTTCAACTTGCTTTTGGTGATGATAAATAATTTAGTGTTTTAGAGCAGGGGAAAGTGGAAATTTTTTAAAAACTGTATTAAAAAAAAAGGAAGACTCATTTGTTTAGTAGTTATTGAATCCTACCGTTTGCCAGGCTCACGACTTACTATCAAAATATATTTTCATCATTTGTACGAAAGTATAAGTTTATGCAGACACCATTGATTTGTTGTTACCACTTGCTGTTACTTTCTCTTTTCCATAGTTTACAAATTTGTTGATTGACAGAATGTTGGATAAGAAAAAGACATAAACTGCTGTTTTGTTTATAAAGTTCTCTGGCCACCTGCATACACACTTTCAGGAATGCTTATGATAAAAATGCAGTTCACCAGGCCTCACCTAGATCTACCGAATCAGAAATTCTGGGGGGTGGAATCTGCATTTTTGGCGGGCTTCTCAACTGAGCTTAGGAACACCAATGTCTAGGTCACATGGCTTCTGCATTATTGGATGGAGAGGGATTTTGTTATGTGTGAAGAAACTTAGCACAGGAGGTTAAGTGGCCTGCTAAAGGTCAGAGAATCAGTTCATGGGCGATTGTAACATACAAAACCCAAGGAGTTGAATGATAGGGCGATTTGAATCTGTGAGTCTCTCTGATGCTTCAGGTCAAGTGCCTACTATTTGCAACTCATAAAAAGAAATCACTTAATCAAAAGTCATTGTTTTGACTTTTCAAAAGTCATCGTTTTGACTTAGTCTAAAGTTCATTGAATGGGGTGGAAAATCTGGTGCTATTTCCAGAGTCTTAGGTTATCTGCGTGTGGCTCATGGCAGCCAGGAGTTAGGGTCTGGGAGACCCAGTTAAGGGACTGGGACCGCCAGTTCCCATTTGTAAAGCTGTGGTAACAATGGCACCTCCCCTCTCAGGAAGAGTCAAGGCCGTGGTAGCATCTTTGAGTAGGAGCTTCACCAACATCAGTTTCCCTTTGTGGTCTGGGGAATTCTGTGGAGGTTTAAGCCATAGCTAAAAAGATCCTTTCCCATTTTATTGGGATAACCTAATCAGGAAGACTTTTCATTGGAATGATGCCCCCTCTTTCTTGCCCCACTCCTTCTTTTTCTGTTTATTTTATCTTAACTTGATTTTATTTTACTGCAGTCACTTTACAGGGCTGATGGTCTCCTCTGGAGGTGGGCTGTGTTCCGAGTTGAGGCTTTGCAGCCTTCTGAAGCAGCAAGCAGCTGCTGCAATGTCACAGCACCCCTGTGGCCCCCTGCGGTTAAGGGTCTGTCCCAGGCTGGACCTGTCCCTGGGAAACCTTCTCTTCCCACACTGCCAGTCAAACGAACACAGAATCAATGGCCAGATCTATGCCTTTCCAGAAATAGAAAATAATGTAAAATGAGCACTGCACTTAGGTAGAACCCACTTTATTTAACAAAAATGTTTTTGTAAAGCATAGTATACCCAAAGAGAAATAATGTTTGCTGAAGCAACAGATCGTAAGGAATCCTTCTGGACTGCTTTACTTATTCTGGGTTCAAAGCTGCATCCGCCAAAATCAGGCAGGTCTACTGATCCATTTGCAATGATCCGATACCTTTGGTGCCCACGTACCATAGGCCACACATGCTGTGCAGTCGGGTCCTGATGGCAGCGTCGGCTCTTCCTCTCTAAGACACTGCCTACATCCGTCTCAAAGGGGCAGAACTTGTCCTCGCCCGGTTCTGTGTGTTCTGCGGCTTGGATTTCATGCTGTTCTGGATTGAGGCAGGCTCTCAAGGGCTGGATTGTTTCTTGGGTAAGTCTGTGCTCAAAGTTGCCCAAAGTTGCAAGTCTGGAGTCTTTTTTGTGAGGCTCACAAGGAGGCATTACTCTCTCCCAAAGTGCTCTGAGAAATGCTGGCTACTAATTACTTATTAATAACCTGCCTGACACTTCAGCTCTGCGCTCTGATCCGGGCCATCTGCCAGGTCAGCGTTCTGGCTCCTGGAATTCTCTGCTGCCCTGGGGTGAAGGGAGGGTGAAAGCAAAGCAAACAGAGAGAACCAGCCACAATTCCTGTACTCATTGAAAGAATCATAAAATTATACAATTTTAAAATATCAAATAAATATCTATAATAAATAAAAGCAGTGTACAATTTAGAAAATACCGATGAGCTGGAAGGGGAGAGGGATCTTCCATGGTCTCACCGCAGAAATAGAAACATCAGTGTTTTGGTCTGCATCACATGCTGATTCTGCCATCTGGTAATCTGCTTTTTCCACTTAATGTGGCATTTTGAGCATATTTTCAGATCATTCTCTTATTTTTAAATGTTTTTGTTTATTTTAATTTTTTTGTTTAAGCCATTGTATTTTTGAGAATTATTGTTTCAGTACCAATATCTTTTTTTTCCCTCTCATTTTTTTAAATGATAAGTTAGTACATCATTGTATGGAAGGTCTGTATATATCTGGCTTCTATTGGACAACATAGATGGTTCCCAAATTTTTGATATTGTGAACAACATTGGGGTGAACACCCTGTGGCTACCTGTTTGCACCGTCCTGGATTATGGGAAGGCTGTTTTCAATGTCTTTTTGGTTGGATTAGGTCTGAGCTGAAGATAGACTTCCCACCTGAGAAGTGACGATGTCATGTTGTCCCTTGGGCACCAGGAAGCATCTTCCTCGCTGCCGCAGCTCAAAGGTATCGTGCTGCATCCTTTCCAGCTCGCCTCCAAGGGCTGCGCGCTCCTCTTGTTAGTGATTCCTTGCCACACAGGAGTAGGGAGGCAGGAGGAGCATCAGCTTTGTTTTGTGGAGGAGGGAGCAGACCCACATGCCAGCCAAGGAGTCCTCAATGTTCTCCATCCAGGCGTGGGTGGTGCTTGGCTTCAGATTTGTCTTTCTCTTCTTCTACGTGAATCCCCTTTCTAATTTGTGACCCAAGTTCAAGGCTGAGGATGTTCTGTGTTCCCACTGCCATCCCTCCCCTTAGAGTGTTAGGGAAGGGGATCATCATTCTCTCCTATCCACTGTTCTTTTATTGCTATGCGAGCCCCTCGACCTCGCAGCACCACAGGCACTGATGACTCCAGTAGAAGCTGGTGACCACCGATCTCTCAGATGGATTTTGGGGATAAAATGGGTTACGAGCAGTACTGTGAGTGATGGGTCTTCAGGGGCCTCTTTTGGGTTTCCTAGGTGACAGGTAGGCTCTTTAGGAGTCGGGGGCTTCCCTGTACATTGGGACTTGGATTTTTCTTCTTTGTTTAACTATAAATGCTTCCATTCCTTTCCAAAACCAAATCCAGTTGACCAACTACACTCTGGCACAGGGAGACAGTTTCAGCATCCGTCAGACACTAAGAGACTCCTTGCACGGTTTTGGCAGATGCTTGCTTGTGCAGTTTGGGTTTTAAAGTTTCTAGGTCAGTCGTGCAATTCTCTGCGGGAAATGATCTCAGTGACGATTTGGCTCCAAGTTCTCTAGTTAACAGAGGAACTTGGCTGGGCAATTCGGGGTCAGAATGGAGCGTCCACATGGTTGTTCGGGCCTACTTGTCAGAGTCCATGTGTGTTCTGTGTTTATCACTCATACTTTAAGAGCAGGTGTGTGTTACCAAGATATTCTCCTCAGCAAGAAAAAATAAGGCATTTCAAAATTTTTGATGCCTTTTGTTCCAGCAATTCAGTGTCTAGGAATCTATTATTAAGGAATTAATTAGGGATCACCAAATAAGCATTTTTAAGGATGTTCACTGTGGTGCTGTAATACTGTTACGGAGAGGGAGAGGAAAAAAATAAAAAGAAACAGCTAAAATGTACAACTGAAGGGGATTAAGAAAATCAAGGTAAGCCAGGGTAACCATGAATAACCATGAAGGAAAGGTAACTATGTACCTGGTGAAATGTCCAGAATCTAATGCTGAGGGGAAAGCAGGAGACAAGACGACAAGTATAATTTGGTTCAATTCTGCTATATGTATAGAATTGATGGATACACACCAAGGTGTTTGCATTAAGTAGAACTGGCTCGGGGCATTTTTTTTTTTCTGTTTTTGTGCCTTTCTGTTCTTTTTTTGAGGGGGCAGGTTTTTAGTTATTGTGATTAGCAAGACCCAAAAAATAATGCTTATGCAAATACATTCATAGAGAGAATAATGGTGGTGCCTTAGCCAGCATTTTTTTACAGGATAGAGATGGGTTACTCCCCATTTTTCCTAACAGAAGCAGAGAGTTGGGTGATGTTGCAAACTTTTGTAGCATTGTAAAATGTCTCATAGTGCACACATCTTTGTTACTGCACTTTGTCCTTGCAAACTCACTTTTCCAGTGAGAAACAGAGATAAATGACCTACTAAAGTCTAAAGTGACGGTATTTCCTGAGCCCATAGGTTGGACATGTGGTCTTTGGGGTCTCAGAGCACTTATGTAGAATATAAGTCAGTATATTTGAAATTGGAATGTGTCTGGAAAAAGCAATGTAGTTGCCACCCACCTAAGAGCCTGCATTTCCCACCAGACACCCAAGGAAGATGATGCTGGAAACCAGCCCCTGGGGACCCATCTCCTGCTGCCTCCATGCAAAGTATGGCTGAAAAATCTCATCCCCATGGTAGAACCATTTTAAAAAAGAGAATGTGCCAGTGGCAGAGACAGCTAGGAGGAACTATTCGAGCAGAAGGTTCCTTCTGAAATCCTCCTTGCAACACAAAAACACACATGTACACACACACACACACACACACACACACACACACACAGCTGTGTGTACGTGGGGAGCGAGTTTGGATGAGATGCAATGGGATGGGAACAGCCTCGGTGGGAAATCCCCCCGGAAGGAGGGAGGCAGACGGCTAACAGGAGGGCATAGCATGAACTGTGAAACAGACAATGGAAACCTGGCGAGAAGGAGGAAACTTCCTGAAAAGATATTTAGATAAAACTGCATCTTCTTTATTCTTATTGGAAACATCAGGGGTTGCTTGGTGGAGAGTGGGGAGACAAGTCATTCTGGAGACATTTTTAAAGGGGTTTCTCAGGTGTAAACTCCACTGAGAGAGCTTAGGAAGAGCAGCATCAGTGGGGTCCAGCAGAAGGGTGGACGTTCCCAGAGAGGAGGGTCAGCAGGGCCCAGAGACCCCGTGGACCTGGGAATCCAGCAGGGAGGGAGACAGTGCAGAGCTGCTGGGGTGCTAAGGAGGGGCCGTCAGTGCATAGACAGAGTCTGGTGGGTGGGCAGGACTCAGGGCCCCTTGGAGGCAACAAAGGGGAACAGAGGGAAGAGAAGGGTCCGGAGAAAGGGGCCTCACCCAGCAGAGCTAAGTGCTGTCCACTCTTCAGAACCACATGGCCTGTAGTGGGAGGCAGAGGATGGGAATGCCTTGGCACCTCAAAGTACGTTAAGCATGCCTTTCCATTCTGATGTTTTGACATCTGGGGACTTACTCACCCGGGAGGCCTGACTCTCCCAAGACTAGCCATCTTGAGATAGTGGAGGACTCACTTGTGGGTGCTCCTTTCATATGCAAACCAACCAATCCAGAGCCCCCCACCCCCATGGGGTTTTCACAGTCTGGGCCACTATCTCCCTGCCCTAGTCACCCAGGGCCAGGTACCAGACAACTAGGGACGGCCCCCATGTCCCAGAGCCCGCTGGAATTAACTAACCAATCCTAAGCCTGCCTGGCCCATTCCTTGCCCTCCTGCAGAAAGCACAAGAAAGGCTCCTGTTGTGTTTTCCTCCCACTCCCTCTGCTTCCTCACCACCCTAGGCTTCCCCCCGTGGCCCTGTCTGCCATGCCTCCTGCTTCAGGGAACTGTGAGGAAAAACTTCATGACAGTCAGTTCTGTGCCTGCACGTCTTACCACAACTGATTAAAGCAAATCCTGGGTACATTCTAAAACAGAAAGTGAACAGGGCCTGGCCAAGTGAAGCTGGCAATTTCTGTGCCCCCAGCATTCTCGATTTTTCTTTCTCTCTCTCCTCCAAGCTCCTTGGTGTTCCTGGAGGCACCCAGTATTTTTATGTTCTTTGTCCCTTCCCTTTGTTTGGAATCATCTGCAATGTCCTTTAGTCTCTTTGGTGACTCTAGACTCAGCATTCTCTCTCTGACTTAGTAACAGAGCTGCAATGGGGTGGAGGTGGGGTGCAGAGAATGGGGGCCACTCTAACCATCTGCTGTCAGACAAGGCCTCCCAAAGAAGGAATGGGCTCCTTCTGGAGGGAGTGTGCAGGGGGATTCCAGCTGAACTGGATGAGCACTGGGCTGGAAGGTACATGGCATGGGGGGCAAATGTGAGTGTCCACAGGAGTCACCGAGGGCTGGGAGTGAAGTGGACCCAGGAGGAGGAGGAGAGAAGCTGAGTGTGCACTCCCATCTAAGGGGCTGCCTCCACGCTGTTTCCGCCATTGCCCGGTGGACAGGAATAGGGGCTGGGGTCACCAGAGAGGTTGATTTTCCAAGAGACTCCAGAGAGTTGTATTTTTCTGAAAAATCTTTCATTTAAAAAATATAGTTGATTAATTAAAAGCAAAATAGTACTGTGTACAGCACACCTTCTGGGCGATGTGCTTCTGACTTCTGCTGGCATAGAACACCTGACAGCGCTCAGTCCAGGCTGGCCTGGTATGGGGCAGGGCATCCCTTCTAACCCACAACTGAGCCCTCAACTAGGTTGGGAGCGAGTGCATCCGTATGCATGGAGCAGGAGAGATGGCGTACACGTGATTGCACGCCGCTCTCTCAATTAATCTGCACACCATCCTTTTGGGATAGAGTGTTCCACTTCATAATTGAGAAAAAGGGAAGCTCGAAGAGGTAAGTAGTCAACAGTGAGTAGCAGGCAACCCCAGCTCTTTCTGATAGCCAAGACCCCCTTCTCACTACCGACGGCTTTTGGCTTGGATAGAGTCACTGTTACCATCCCATGCTGACGTGAATCTGGTGGAGCAAAATCTCTCTGGAAGACACGGTCATTATTCCCAGAGGCTGCACCTAGGAACTCCCACCTTTTCCATTCCAGTTGAGAATATTTGACAGGCCAAGAAGCAGTGTCAGGCTGGGACAGTGAGTTAGGAGATGTGTGTGGTTCCTCTATTCAGCACTGGCAGTAATTTGTAATGTGCGTTTCATTCGTTCACTCATTCATTCAACAAACAACTACTGAGTGCCTACTATGTGCCAGTCTCTGTTCCAGGCACTTAGGATCCAGCAGTGAGTTAACAGACAAAGGCCCTGCGCTTATGGTGCCTACATTCCAGTGGGGGAAGCAAATAACAGACAGTACACATAGTAAGTAAGTTGCAGGGTTGGTTAGGAGGTGATAAGCACTATGTGAGAAATACAAAAGGGGGAGAGAGAGGGCGTTGGACAGAGAGCTGCAATTTTAAATGGTTTGATGAGGGCGTGTCTCCTTGAGAGGGTGGCATTCGAGCCAGGCTTAAAGGGATTGAGGAGTGAGCTATGTGATATCTGAGAGAAGAGCATTGCCAGAGAGGGAACAGCCGGCGTAAAGGCCTGCGGTAGGAGCAAGCCCAGCGTGAGGCACAGCAAGCAGGCCAAGCAGCTGCAGTGCAACAAGCAGGGCGTGGAGGTGGGAGGTAACAGCCCTGCCCGCCCAGGGCTGGTGGGCCGTCATGACCATTTCCTCAACTCTCTGAGTCTCAGCCTCCTCGTCTGTGGACGTGACTGATCACATTTGCCCTGCCTGGCCCTGCTTCACAGGCATTGAAAGGACCCATTGTGAAAGGCTTTTTTAATTTTTATTTTTGTATGTGGGGGTGCCCTGTGACGAACAGTACCAGTTGTGTTTTTGTTCCTCCCAGACCAGGCAGACTCCTTGAAGCCTCCCCCAGCTGCCCTGCCTGCTGGGATTTCTGACTCTGCTTTCTCTGTGCAGAGGTACATAGGGCTCCCTGCAGCAATGGCAGCCACGATGCTGGCTTCCCCCTACCCCCTCCCATGGCCCGCACCAGAGCTGGCTTCATGGGCATGTGAGCTGTGCAGTCACACAGGGACCCGTGCTCAGAAGGTCCCCACACTTGGTTTTGTGCTCTGCTGTTGCCATCTTAAAATACTCAATAATTTTGTCTTTGCTTTTTTTTTTTTTTTTTTTGGTGGGGAAGAGTCGCCCTGAGCTAACACCTGTTGCCAATCTTCCTCTTTTTTTTGCTTGAGGAAGATTAGCCCTAAGTTAACATCTGTGCCAGTCTTTCTCCATTTTGTATGTGGGTCGCCACCACAGCATGGCCTGATGAGTGGTGTAGGTCCACTCCTGGGATCCGAACCCGTGAACCCTGGCCGCCAAAGAGGAGAGCACCAAACTTAACCACTAGGCCACGGGGCCAGTCCCTGATTTGGGTTGTGTAAGTGAAGTCCGATGGGACAATGGAGCATGCACACGAGCAGAGGAGGTACAGGCAGTGTGTGTGTGCGCTGCCATTCCTTGCCCCTCACTAACATATAGTGTTTGTGATGCCCCAGGAGCACAGAATTCTGGTGAAACCACAATGAGTCCAGCGAGACTCCAAGTGAGTACAGGGTAAGCGTGTTACGTGGCCTGAGTGAGTGGGGCACTGACAGCTTTGAGAACTTGCTTTGAACACAGAAAGAGGATGACAGTGTTCTGAGAAACATCAACCACCAAGGAACCCTAAAATACCCTTTCTTACCCTTGTTGTTTCCCTGTATTAGCCAACCGCTTGTGCTGAGTTATGACATAGAAGGAAACCAGCTTCTCTTTCAGGCCTTCCTAACTCATCAAAGGCAGAGGATGTTGGAATGGGCGCAGATCAAGAAGTGAAATGAAAAGAGTTGAGTTCGTTTTGTGCAGTAGTTCCAATAAAGGCCCGGCTAGGACTCCAGAGGGTCAGGGCGATTACATGATTGTGGTGCCTCAGAGTTCAATCCCCTGTACTGGTATGAAAAAAAAGGACAATTGTGTATAAGCTACGAAATACAAATTCTGTAATTTCGGCGATTGCACGTTTGAGCTGAATGCTCTTATATTTGCGTTTTAAGCTGGCATTGCGCACTGTAAAGATGAATGGTAAAATTAAAAAAAAATTTAAGATTTTGATTGTTATTAGAATGGATTAAATAGCAAATAAGAACAGCACAGAGAGTTAAGAGGGAGAGCACAGAAGAAAGAAAAAGTCTGTATATTTTGGTGCCTTAATGACAATCTTTCCCAGCTTTTTGAAGACGGGGGCCCTGCATTTGCATTTTGCAAATTCTGGCCCTGCGAATTCTGTAGCCAACCCTGGACGGCAAAACAGGTTTGGGGCACAGACCATGTCCTGCTCCTTCCCCTCCAAGTCCCATCAAAACTGACCCTAATGTGCCAGAGATGAGTCAGCACCACGGACCCAGCCCTGGTCCCCTGGGCTACCCCTATGCTTGTTTTCAATGAATTAGGAGAAGAATTTTAAACACAATCCCCAAATGTCAGGTTCAATTTGGGGTGAAAGCTGTCCATTCTCCTTAAGAAGGAATAATAAGGCATTTAATATTGTATAGGCCAGAGAGTACCACAAGGCATACATATTTTTAAAAATAAAATTTCACACAACCTCGACAAATAATGAAAAAAAGAAAAGATCTTTTCTGAACTATGCAAACCCTTTGGAAATTTCCATGACGGAAGGTTTAGAACATTCTCTAAGTAGAGGTGATTTAAGTACAGAACAAAAAGATCACATCTATATCTTATTACATTGTGAAGATTCACTAGAGATAGTAAGGTTGCATAAGACTTTAATTTTGGATGTTATCTTTAAAGTAAATTCCTCCTCTTTTAACACTAGAGGTCACTCTGCGACTGCATATGTGAAAGGAAGCACCCCGGGGGCCAGGAAGGTCAGCGCAGCTAATCTGGATAAATTGCTGAACCATGAGCCAAATTTGTACCTAATTACGAGTTGCTTTGATGCAGCCCCACTCCTGTTAAAACTTCCCCTCTTTCCTGCAGAACTGTGGATGAGGTGATGTGTACATTTCAACCTGAGCTCTGCTACTTCCCAGCTAAGCAGTCCCATTTCAGGCACTGTAATCAAGAATTCTTATCTCCCTACCCTTTGGATTTTTGGATGTTCATGTTTCAGAAGGAGAAAAGCACCTGTCACTTTGATATCAAATGGTGATAACTTGGTTTATATTTCCTTATGAGACTGAGATGGAGACAGATTTAATACAGCCCTGCAGATGGGCTGGCGAAGACCACAGGAAGACCAAACTGTGTGGAAACAATTGTCCAGAACTTTCAGGGTTTCTCTTTCCTGTTTTTGGAGATACATAAGACTAGCTTTGTATCCGGCATATGGATAGTATTATTATTATTTGCATCTGATTGGTTGAGGTTTGGTCTCTGAACTTCAAAATGGCTTATCAATTGAAAATTAAAATCCTTATGTCAGCATCCCTAGAAAATTTCAATTTCCTTTGGTTTGCACCTTTTCAGAGTAACTAATGTTGTTTCTGATTTGGATTCCTGAGACTTTGGGTATTTGTGCATGCAGAAATTTCATATACAATTGCAGGCAAAAATTCATGCTTCCTTTTATTAATGGCTCCTATTCATTGGTGTTTTGTCTGTGACTTAGGAGGGGCCTTTGCAGTCTCCTCATTCAGGGAGAGTGGGGTTCCTGAGCTGGGCAGGCATCAAAGGCCTGAATACCAAACTTAATGAGACATAATGGGAATGTTGGAAGCTTGTCACTCTCTAGAGTAGCTTCATGAGGTGTTGATGAGGATTTTGTGGGAGGGGCAGGTAACGCACAGGAAATGCAAGGCTTTCTTCCCTGGAGGGCAGGCTCAGTTGCTTTACCCATGGGAGGTGCCTTGACATTGGTGGTCTCAGCTGGTAAGGGGGCGCTTTCCCTGCCGCTCTGCTGAGCGCCCAGCACGTGCAGCAGAGGGAGAGCTGATCGGTGGAGCCGATGTGCTGCTCCTAGTCTGCTTCCTCACATCCCGGGGTGGCCATGCTTGGAAAGACCTCAACCACGGACAAGCCAGACCCTCCCTCTGTGGATGCACTGCAGTCGCATAATCGCCCTGACCCCTCTGAGATGTACGCAGGCCTGGATTGGATTTGTGGTGTGTATTTTGCTTAGATTTAGAGCACCCAAGGGGGTTGAGATCATTATTCTCTGTAAAGAGATAACAAGAATACTCTATGGTCACTTATCTCGGCACCTAACCCCTCTGCCAACCATTGATTCCTCATCTCGGTTCCCAAGGCGCTGAATGGAGCTGATCAATTTAACAGCACTGATGTGACTCAATCATTCCGTAATCTATATTATCAGTGGGCTGCCTTCCTGCTCTCTTCACCTGACCTGGTCACGGTGGCTTCTGGATCGGAGAAATGAAGGGGGCGTTGGGCGGTCTTGATGGGAGCATGCCAGCTTTTAGCCTTGCTGCTCCGGAGGGATGGGGTATTCATCACGTCGGTATCCCCCTCCTCATGCTTCTACTAATGTACACACTTGCATCCCCCTCCTTGGATTTAAATTAAAAGCCCTAATTAGTCTCCTGTTTTCTAGCAGCCTGCAAAAACACCATTTAGGAGGAACTGTTTAGAAAGCAGGTTTTTACTTAATAAACAGTGATCAATCGAATTGATTAACCGTGAACACATTCCCGTGGAGCCTGTGGGTGGTGCTTGGTGTTGGTAATTGCAGTTCACATGTAGCAGACTATTACATGGCTGCCTGTAGACTGTTTCCCAGCCTTTCACTTAATGGAGCTGGGGGTTGGGGGTTGGGGGTGCGAGCCTCTGTCGACAGCACTTTTTGGGTTGGGACTGCCTGAGCCAGCCTTTGTCCCCAGCATGTCTTTGCAGTATCTCTTTCAATCGTGGCCATTTACCACGCACTCGCAGACATTTCTGTAAACCTTACATCTGTTTTTTTTTACTAATTCACGTGGTAATTAGATCTTCTCATGCTGGCTTTGTGGTTTTTACATAAGCCACAAGTGGTTGGAGCTGCCTGTGTATCAGAATTAGTGCTGTGTCCTGTGCAGGGCTTATTACCACCCAGTTTCTCCCTGTTCGCTAAAAATACAGCTAGAAACTGGGGGGAGATCTTCCTGGCAACATTAGCAAACTAGCTGCCATTGAAGGGAGATGGGAACGATGTAAACGAAGGCAGTTTGTGCAAGTGGCCCTGCTGTGGCCACAGGGCCTGCCGCTGGGGCTGGGCCAGCTGCCGGGAGCTTTGGGCCCAGCTTCAGTATTAGAGCCGCTCCTTGTGTGACAGAGGGGAGAGACACCAAGGAGAGGACACTTGCCATTTGGAGCCCCTGCTGATGCTCCAGCTCATTCGGGGCAGGTTTCTGAACCTTTCTGGGCTTAGTTTGCCAAATACCAAAAGTACAAAATAGCAATTCAGTGTGTTCTCTGTGGCCAGGATCCAACAAGACTTACTGAGCAGTTCTGGAGGAGGCTGCATTTTTGTAGGTTAGAATGCCTCTTATGCCTTTGGTGCTGTCCCTAGGTAAATGGGAAGAGCCAGAGACCTGGACCACTGTTATTCTGCAGGCTCCTTGACAGAGGAGGATGCCTCAGGGCTGAGTTGTCTCTTGCGCCCTCTCGTGGTTTACTCATGTACTCTCCGTGGACTCCTGACCTAGTGGTCCTGAGCTTTCACTGTGAATTGTGATCACTGGGCCCCACCCCCGAAGGTTTCCTTGGTCTGAGAAGAGACCGAGGCACTGGTGCGTTTTACAAGCTTCCCCCCGTGATTCTAATGTGCAGCCAGGCTGGAGAACTTCTGATATCAACCAAGGAAGAAACCCACATGGTAGGTGGTAAACCATATCTATTTGGCTTTGAAATGTTTATTATTTAGGTGTTTATTTTTGTTTTACTTAACATTGACCTGATTAGTTCTAATCTGAAAATGTCCAATTCTCTGGGACGGCCCTGAAGGTTGCCTGGCCTGACAGCCATTCGCAGCCCTTGACTCCAACCCCCCAGCTCTTCCCAGTCTCTTCAGAAACTGAAGAAATGAAACAGGTATGTGATTTCTGAGTTTCTTTTAATGCAGTGGATGGTCATGTGACCCAGAGCTAGTCAATATAATATAAGGAAGAGTCCACTGCTGGGTGTTTCTGGGAAAGCGTTTTTTATTTTTTTTTGTGAGGAAGAGTGGCCATGAGCTAACACCTGTTGCCAATCTTCCTCTTTTTGTTCAGGAAGAGTGGCCCTGAGCTAACATCTGTGCCAGTCTTCCTCAATTTTGTACATGGGATGCCTCCACGTCATGGCTTGATGAGTGGTGCATCGGTCCACACCTGGGATCCGAACCTGTGAACCCTGGGCCGCTGAAGAGGAGCATGCCAACTTAACTACTACGCCACTGGGCCAGCCCCAGGAAAGCCTTTTTTTTTCTGTTAAAAGAGACAGATGTGGAAAACCACTACCCACTTGCCTCTTCTTGTCTTGGATGTAGATGCAATGCCTGAAACTCATACAGCTATTTTGCAACCATGAAGGTAAAGCTAAGAGAAAAGAAGAGACCCTGGCTCTAACAGGATAAGTCAACCCCAGTAGCAACTTGCCTCCAGACTTTATTACAGGGGAAAAGTAAGCCCCTCTTTGTGTAAGCCATTGGCAGGATATCTGTTACTTGCATCCAAATAATAACAAATGCACTTTCAAATGAAACATCATGGTGAAAAGTTGACTAAAGGAGAAATGAGAAGAAAAATACGTTTCTCTGGAGCATCTATGATGGGCCAGGCCCTGGGCTTTCATTTGCATTACATCAAGCAGTATCAAAGGTAATAGTGTCATTACCACTTTCAGTTGAGGAAACTAGGTTGAATAATCTCCCCTTGTTCAAACAATCTCTTTAATGTGAAGGACCAATTATCAAATGCGAGAATCAAATCTCCGGTGAGTTTTATCTGTCTTCAGAGCCCTTGCCTTTTCTTGGGACTTTTTCCTACTCTCTATGGCTTGTGAAGGGGAGATGCTGCAGCCCAGCATCACGGGGAAGGATCGTTAATCCAGCTGGGTTGCTGCGGCCAGAGGGAGGTGTATAGGGAAGGCCACAGCGACTCCAAGGAGAGTATGATTCATCCAGGACTCAGAGCTTTGAACCGCCTCCCCCATCCCCATAGCTCCCAGAACAACAATGTTGGTCCCGATAGAACTCAGCTGGCCAAGACGCAGGGCCAGTAGCCTCTTATGTAGGGAGAGATGGACAGAGAAGTGCTGCATGATGGAACCATGCTCAGGAGCAGAACACCTGGGAAGGGAGGGGAGCAAAGCTTCTAGCAAACCCTTCTTGAGGGGAATGTTGACCTTGGATGATACAAAGACTGAAAATCCAGTAACACGGGCTCTGAGATGAGACCAACATCCCCCCTCCAAGTTGAGCAGGAGGTCTGTGTATTTGATGGAGAGGGATGGAGAGCTGATATCAGAAAGTCAGTGGAGATTGCACATTTTAATACACACGTTATAAAAATTCATGTGGTATAATAGCGTGGACCTTCATCACGGATTATGCACTCAATCATTCCCCATAAATCTTTTGTCTTCGCACAGCACTAAGTTAAAAACCCCTCCCCTCCGGCCACCGTTGTGTGTGGGCATGGACCCGGATGGCTCTGACAGAGGTGAGTGAGGGGCCCAAACCAGACACACAGCACGCACTTAGCCTTCAGTCCTAACCACATGAACTGGAGCCACAGTGTCCCCTCTCTGAGGTAGAGCCGCTGGCCTCGCCTCTGTGTTCCCTGTATCATTGGTTCACGCCTGCCCCAACTGGATAGATCATTAAGAGAATTGGTTTACAAGGCTCTTGCTGAGCTGTTGGCTGTGGGAGAGAAAGTAAACAGATGCTAGATAGAGCTGTAACATATGATGTTATATCCAATGCTTAATGAGACCAGTAAAAACAGGAAAGCAAGATTAGCCGCAGATAAATGATCGTGCCTTGTGTAGAATCGAGAGTTGACTGTATTTTATTTGATTTAGTTCTAGAAATAGAAGATGTTGTGTCAATTATTGCAAAGTAGTTCTCACTAATCTCTTCATGGAAGTCATGTCATTGACTGAAATGGATTAAAAAATTATTTCGTTTCCATGGTTATAAGAGTCATACAGTTTCATGTGGGAAATATAAAGAAGAATGAAAGAGAGAATTGAAATGACCAGTAATCCCACCACTAATAATAGTTTCTAACGATAGAAACATTTGCAGGTGCTTACTGGATGCTGTGCTCTGTCTGGAACCATAGCTCTACTGGCACATTAATCAAACCCTCCATGAAGTAGAAACAACTAACACTCACTTGCTTAATATGAGGAACCTTGGCACAGGGACGTTAATAACGTCTCCCCTATCACACACTCAGAAGTGATGCAGGCAGGATTCAGCCCCAGCAGTCTGGCTCTGGAAGCTGCATTTTTAGCCACGAAGCTCTACTGCCTCTGAGGGAAACTATGGATAACATTTAGTTATCATTTATTTCTGAAAATGCATATACATACAACATATATTTACAAATTTGGGACCATATTCTATATGGTGGTTTGCAATATGCTTTGCCATATAACTTTATATGCTGTTATTATAAGTAAGTTTTTGATGACTGCGTAGCATGCCTTCCTATGGAGGTATACAGGAATATTTTAAAAGTCAGTCTCCTAAATTTATGCATTTATGCTGTTTCCAGGTGCAGGTTGATTTTATAAATAATGCTGAGGTGAAAACCAATTGTATAGACACATCTCTGAGTGAATCCCTGATTATTTCCTCTAGGTAAATTCCACAAGAAAAATTACTGGGCAAAAACTATGGGCAGTTTTAATGATCTCAATACTTACACAGATTTAGTTTGGTGATTAGTTTTGACCACAATGATGAAATAAACGGATTGGTTTCAAATTTGTAGTTGTGATTACAGCCCTACCCTCAGTTATATGACAAGAATGCATTTGACAGGTTGGAAGGTAAGTCACACGGTGGCTCTAATGAACCTCAAAAGCACTGTGATGGACTGTCCTCCTGCGCTCCCTCACAGAGCTGTCACAGCCCCCTCACTCATCTGTCTTTCCCTCTGGACTGTGAGCAAGAGGAGGGTCATTTACTGACCGTGTGTTCACTGAGCATCCTCCGGGGCCAGGCACCGTGTAGACAGGCCCCTGTCCTTGCCTGACCCCCAGCACTAGTGCAGAATGGAACACTCTGGAGGCCCTTGCCAGAGGGCTGCAAAAGGAACGCCCTATCCATCTGGTTTGGCCTGATGTCCTCATATTCAGCCTTCAGAACTCGCCCCAGGTGCCTTCTCCTGGGATGGAAACAGCCATTTATGCAGAAAAGTTTATCCAACCCTTGGAAAAATCTCAAAAGACAGATTCTGCATTATTATCCCACTTTACAGATGAGGAAGCGGAGGCACTGAGAAGTCTAATAACTTGTCCTGGGCCACACTTCTGGTAAGCAGTAGACGTGGGATTTGAATCTGTATCTGCTTAATTCCCAAGGCTCTATTCTTCCCACTTCACCCTGTGGCTTTTAGGAATGAAGTTCAGCGAATCTGGTTAGGCTTAAGCTTAGGGTTCAGCACTTGCCCGGACTCCTACAGAGTTGGGGTGGCCCACCCCAAGCCACCCAGAGAGCAGAGATTAGTGCTCCTCGTTGTGCCTGTGGGTTCACGTGATGGATTCAGAAGGACTTGTGGAGAGTAGGGAGCCCTGTGGTTGCAGAACGACCAGGTGGAGACGAATGTTTAGAATCATTCCCTCTGGTAGCACTTCACCCCATTGCATCTGGTGGCAATAATCTAACCCCGCCTCTTCTAATTAAAAAAGTGACTTTTGTTGTTGCTGCCATTTTTAGCAAAATGGCTTCCAATACATTGTCAATTTCAAGCAAGAAATCCAAGGGCTCTTTCATTTGATCATTTATTCGTTTAGCTGCTTTTTAGCCCTTTCTATATGTCAGAACTTGTTCTCTGGCACTGAGAACCCAGAGGGGACTAGGAGAAAGCTTCTCCCTCAAGGATCTCCCAGTGTAGTGGAGAGACCCATTTGGAAATGACACATTCTTATGCCACACAGAACTGGATGGTGGCTCCAGGAGCAAAATGCTCTGGACGTGAGATGAAGGGACAATTGATCTTAAGAGAAATTATCCCAATCAGGTGCAGAGTAGCTGTGAGAAAGCTCCAAAACCACACAAAACCAAAATCAAAAAACATTAGAAAGTGGTAAACAGAAATATATTATTATAAAGGAAGCTAAAGGAATGATCAGGGTCCAGTCAAGCAAAGAAAAAAAAAGCAATGAAGCAATGAATGGCAAGAAATTTACATCACCACTGAACAACTTGAAAAAGTGGACTCATTTTAGTTTCTTTTTGGCCAATTAGCGAAAAAGAGAAAAAGGGGAAATAAATGGGAAACAGTAATAAAAAGAATTGATTTTTCTCTTTTTCACGCCAGCAACTTTTGCAAAGCTTGACAGAATTTGTCCTGATATTTTTCCATGAAGTGCAAGTGCATCAGGATAATACTTCGTAAAATAATTATGCTCTTAACAGTCCCGTGCAGACTAGGAGCTGGGATGCCGCGCAGGAATCAGAGAACAGAGAACAGAGCCTCTGAGTTTGGACATCCCCGAAGGGCTAGCAGGTGCCCCACTGGGGCAGAGAGGAGCAACAACTTCTGTAGGGGTTCCCAGAGGCTGGAGGAGAGGTCAGGCTGCCCACACACAGCCTTGTAAGCCCAGAAGCTCTTCTGGGAGCGATGTTTCCCAGGGAGAGGAGTAGAAGCCCCTGAAGGCAGCCAGCCCGATGCCCCAGTACACCACAGGGGACCCTGGCCCTGGGGCCACTTCCAAAGGCCTGATGTCAGGAGCCTCACAGCCCCAGGTCACAGCCACAGCGCCTTGGCCTGGCACAGAAAAACTGGCAGAAGTTAGAAGCTGCAGGCAGTGTTCCCTCCCTCCTCTGCCTTCTATATTTCACAGAGTGCATTTTTGCCCATTAGTCTGCACTAATGCATGGAATTGTGCCCCTCCGAGGGTCCCACAGCTGCACCTGCAGGAGGGGCTGTCTGTGACACTGCTGTGCAGCTCTGAGGAGCTCAGGGGTCAATAATTTTCAAATTGAGAGGGATTTACATGATAAATTGTCATTGCAATAGTTTCAAAAGGAGACCCTAGAGCCTTTCGGATCAAAAGACTTTTAGAAGTGCCTACCGTTTTCACACTACCCACTCAAAGGGCTCTAGTGGGTTGGACCCAATAATTCAAGCTTTAAAAATTCCATGTCTATAGTGTATGTTTAAACATTACAAAGCTCTGTCGTAAATCACTTCCCTCCTATGGCAACCTCCTTCACTGATGAAAAACCCTGGTTATAAATCAGGATCAAACCAGACACGGTGCTTCCCCCACTTTTAAGAAAGTTTATGAGACTTCTTAATTACAAGAAATAATGCACCTTATAAACATTTGAAACAGTAGAGGTATAATGAATTTGTAAAAGTCAACCATAATCCCACCAATCAAAGGCAGCCCAACTATTAATTCCGATCTTGTTTTTTAAAAAACAGCATAACTGTGGTTATGATATTCTTTATATGCAATGAACAGGAAGGACCATGTCCTCCAGTGTGTTTTTTAGTTGTTTTTCCCCCGAAGACAATTTTGACAGCTTAGTGCCACTAACGAACTTCACGGTGGATGTGGGGACAATGCAGACTTTTCCTTTCTTTGATGGACCCTCCTGAATCTATCTTAGACTATTTTATTAACTGTGAATAGGAGGAATCTTCGGGCTTGACCATCTCTGGGGTCATCTCTGGGGGTGTACACACCTCTGCTGCTGCCCTCACTCACAGCTGGGAGAGGACAGGTGCAATCCTGTAGAAAGGACCACGCTCATCACTGAAAGTCTCCCCGCCCCTGCTTGACTGGTGTCCATCGTTGATGAGATGAATGAGAGATCATTATCTCTCCCTGATGTTTGTTTATCTATCCCTTGGGTGTGTCTGTCTACACTCCATGGGGTAGGCACTCACTCACTGTTGTGTCCACCAGGGGCCTGGCACTTAGTAGATGATCAATTCAAAGTTGTTGACCAAACAGATGTGTGCTGGGAATGTCATGAGATGCAGTGATTCAATCTTCAGTTTGAAAGAATGATGTCTTAGTGTCTTAGTCTGCTGAAGCTGCTGTAACATAATACTACAGACTGGGTGGCTTAAACAACAGAAATTTATTTTCTCACAGTTCTGGAGGCTGAGAAATCCAAGATCAAGGTGAAATCCAGTTTAGTTTCTGGTGGGGGCCTGCTTCCCAGCTTACAGATGGCCACCTTCTTGCTATGTCCTCACTTGACCTTTCCTTGGTGTGTGCATGGAGAGAGAAAGAGCTCTCTGGTGTGTCTTCTTATAAGGACACTAATCCTATCAGATCAGGGCCCCACCTTTATAACCCCATTTAACCTTAATTACCTCTTAAAGACCCTATCTCCAAATACAGTCACATTGAGGGTCAGAGTTTCAACATATGAGTTTTGGGCAGACACAATTCAGTCTGTAGTAAATGAGGTTGTCGTTGACAGCAGTGTCATCCTGCTACAGTGACATCAAGAATTCATCCTCTCTCATCTTCAAGGTTGGCTGGTGAGAATTCCATCACATGTGCCTTCAGCACCATTCAGAACAGGTCCTAAAGGAAAATCAAGCAACTATTCTTACTAGGTGATATTCAAGTTATGGAAGGCTAGGCCAGTGGTTCTCAACTGGGGCCAATTTTGCTCCCAAGGGGCATTTGGCAATGTCTGGAGACATTTTTTGGTTGTCACAACTGGGGAGGGTGATGCTACTGGCATCTACTAGGTAGGGGCCAGGGATGCTGCTCAATAGCCTATAATGCTCAGGACAGCCCCTCACAACGAAGAATGATCTGGCCCAAGATGCCAATAGTGCTGGAGTTGGAAAACTCTGCCCTCGTCCTTTTCTCCTCCTTACTGAAAGGAAACAACAAAAAAAAAAGATTTAACATTGGGGGGAAATGAAGAGAACTGACTTTATTGATCATCTGTGTACCTGGCTCTGTGTTAGATTCTTCATAGATCAGTACATGTCATATTCTACCTTCACAATGAAACTTTGAAGTGGATGTTATTATCCCCGTTTTACAGGTGACAAACTGAGGCTCAGAGAGGTTCAGTAACTTGCCCAAAGTCATACAGGTAGCACATCTGATGAAAAATCTGCCTTGTTTCAAAGCCCACACTGTTTCCACTAGACACAGTGCATCCTGCAGGTGGTAGGATGTTGATCACTTCCTAAGGAAGCATATTAGATAAAGTAGGATGTCTTCAGGAAGGATGTACTAAACCTTTTGTATTTTAAGACCTCATTAATCTTCAATCTGAAAATTTGACCAGGCTGAGGTTGAAGTTTCCCTTTGCATCATCTACCAAGAAAAGATCTGCATTGTGTAAACAAAACTGTAGAGGGCATGGTGAACTCTTTCAGAGAACTGATACTTTTAGAGTAGTGATTGTTGCTTAGCAGGACCTTAGATGGTAACCTTTTCACTGTTACTTAGTTGTGTGACCTGGAAAGTCATAATGTTCCTAGCACCCTGCGTTCAGGAAGAGGTGACTTCCCCATCTGAGTCAGCCAATAACACCTTTACCCAACATTTACTGAGCACGTGCTTTGTGGCTGATGTGAGGTGTCCTGGGGACCCCCTAATAAGACATCCTGGCCTGGTGAAGTTCATAGTCTATTTAAGGCCAGATTGAAATAAAGAGTTACAATACCCAGTATGAAGTGCTACAATTGAGGCCTGGATTGAGACATGGATGTCACTTTGTAGGTGATAGGAGACTGCAGAAGGGACAAAAAAGAATCCTGCTTGGGGAATAAGAACAGGGAGAGTGTCACTGAGGAATAAAGGTTGATCTGGGTTTTGAGTGGATATGGGAAATGAGGGCACGTCAGGCAGAGGAAGCAATGGGGGTGAAGGCCTTGTGAGAGAGAGCATGTTGTTCTCAGGGGGCGGTGAATATTTATTCATAGACAAATATTTGAGCCCCTACCAGGCACTGGATGCAGTGATGATTAACAGAAACAAATATGTAAGATATTATCAGAGCATTACAGGTGCTACAAAAAATAGAACAGGGTCATGTGATAGACATGAGGACCAGAAGGGGGATGACGCTAGAATCAAGACCGAAGTGGCTGGAATGAGCCAGTTATGTGACCTGAGTATTCTGGATCTAGATTCTTCCTCTCTTGTCCCAGGCCCCAGCCCAGGCATTTTAGGTAGTAAAGCCCCATCTTTGTTGCTAATGTCCCCGGGCCAAGGTACACAGGACACAGGAAAGGTTACTGGGAAGGAGCTAGGCCTCTTGCTTCTCCATTTTCTCTGCTGGTCATTTCGAGGATGAGGGGTCTGCCATAGTGTCGACCAGCACCTTGATGCTCCATGAAGTACCTCTCTGAAGGTGGGACCTGCTGAGCATCCCACAAGGGTCAGGCTGCCTCTCTGATAAGGCACTGCTGAGAAGATTCCACTCTTGGGGGGGATGGCATGTGCCCAGGGTCACAGAAAATGTGACGTCATTAAGAAGACACAGACCCACTCTGCACTGGACCAGATATTTCCTAAGGAGTGAGACTGGGCTCTCATGGGATAGAGTATTGGGATGGGAGGGGAGGAGGCTCTGGATCCAGTTGGGCTTTGTTGGGAGGCAGTGTTATTATGGGGTCATTACAGCACCATCTCTAATATCTAGGACCACCTTGTCATTGGTGGAGGCACCAGATGGGCCAGCCTGATGAGAGGTGAGCAAGGAGAGAGCACCAAAATATCGTCCAGGTGAGGGTGGTTGAGGGGTGAGAGATGAGAGTGCTGGAAATCGAGGTAGAGCCTTGTGAGAAGTCATGTCGTAGACCTTGGGTTTCCCCCGTACGTGATCAGGAAACACCCAATGGTGTTGGGTGGTGAATGACGTTGATGATTTGTACTTTAGAAAGTTTCCCTCTGAAGGCAGTTGAGGGGACGAGTGGATAGATGAGGAACAGACACGATGTGACTGGTCAGCAGATGATGGCAGAGGTGATGGGGGTCAGGACCAAGTGGAATCCCAGGTTTCTGAAGTGGGACAAGAAAGTGGATGGTGGTTCTGTCATCAGATAGAGAACGTGGGGTCAGAAATAGGCTTGGCTAGGGCAAAGACCTTGAGTTTGATTTTGAAGATGCTGAGTGCACATAGCCAGGCAGCCTCTGGACCCTCAGGTCTGATGCTCTGGAGGCCTGTGGCAGAGTAGATGGCAGAGTAGATGAGTTGTGAGCGATGGGTCAGCAACACCGTGGACATGGGAAGAGCGAGAGGAGGCAGAGGACAGACTCCTGGTAGATCCCAACGTTTCATGGGAAGACAAGAGGAAAGGGTTCCGGGAAAGGTGATTGGGAAGGGGTAGCCTAGGAGGTGGAAGAAAATCAGTGACAATGGGACCATGGACACTGATGAAAAATCGTGACCAACCACCTGTGAGAAGAGTTTGTTCTTTTTCATGATGGAATTGAAGCTCAGAGAATTAAATGATTCCCACGTCATCCAGCTTCTCAGTGGCAGAGCGGGCATGTGGCAGGGCTCAGCACCTCCAGTTCAAGGATGGATCCATTAACCAAGCCACTCGGTTTAGATTCATTTGACAGGCTCACTAGAGTCACATTTACAAGAGTTACGGGTTTTTTTCTTTTTCATACCAGATTAATTTATATATTTTCATTAGAAGAGATATAAACGCATTGCAGAAAATTTGGAAAATTGAGGAAAGGAAAAATGATCAACTGTAATCCCCTCCTTTTAACTCAATCACTGTTGGTATTTTGGTGTGACTTCTGTGATCACGTTTTTTTCTGATTTATATTCTGAATTTTTAAACCTAATATTGTAACCGATTGTTCAGATTTTGCATTATCTCCATAACCATCCCTTTTAATGATCACATAATAATCCATCTTGCAAATGTACCACTTATTAATTTGAACATTCTCCAATTTTGAACACTTAGGTTATTTTCTTCTTTTGTTGCTGCTGTTTTGTGTAATATTATTACACTGTATTGAACGTTTTCCTGAATGTAAGAATATTTCCTCATGAAAGTTTCACAGGCAATATTTTTATTGCTCTTAATACATATTGCCAAATTGCTTCATGAGAGGGCTGTACAAGAAATTATCCAGCAAATGTGTGACTAGAGATGTTTATTTTTTAATTCTGGATTTCTTCGTTGGACTCACTCTGCTCAGTGCGATGAAAGTCAGAGGCGGGAAGAATGCCACCTCTGGGCTGCAGTGTGGCTTCAGAGCAGCATTTAAGGCGAGCGGGAATTTAGACAAGTCCAAGTTGATCTTTGAGTGAAAACTTCGCTATCACTTGGCAGAATTTGCAAAGGTACGGGCCAGGCCAAATAGATCTGGGTGAGATTGCGTGTGGGTGAGCAGGAGGAAGAAATCCTGACAGAGTGAAACCAATAAAGCAAAGGGTAAAACAGTGAAGGAAAGAGACACGTGTGGGAGCCCCAAAGTGACCTCTCCCCATTCCTAAACTCTTCTGAGGATTTACCACTGGAAACTGTACCTTTGGGTTCTTGAGGGACTAATTTGTGGGACTAGTTGAGGATCCTGCCACATCCTCTAGGGAACTGTGGAATTCTGAAGAGGTGGTCTCATCCTCTGCACCTGGGGAGGGGAACCCCGCCAGCCACGTCCACGGCTCCCACGAGGTCTGAGCCAGGCCACCGCTAATGAGCCCCGTGTTAGTGTCTTAGATCCAAGGGACACATGCACGTTGCCAGCTAGAGTGGGGCTGAATGCCACTCTCCTGTGGCACATTCTGATTTCTTTGGCCCCTTAGAAAGATAATAGTAATAGAAGAGAGTTAAGGGGTTGTACACCAGTTTCAGTTAGATATGATGTGGCAGAAAGATCTAAATACTGCACTGCTGAGAAGAGGGGAAGGCGACTTCCTGGTTCTTGTCTTTTCCACACTCAAGCAGATATTAGTGGATGGGAAATGCTTTTAAGTCTAACTTGCCTTCTGTGTGTTTCTAAATTCTGAAAGGTTCAGATCAGGCCTCTGGATTCCCAGGGGAGCGAAGGAATAAACACCGCACAATTGCCGCTTTCTAGAGACCCCGTAAGACAACAAAGTGCTCATTAATGGAAGAAATATACTGTGGCAGGCACCTTTATTTTTGTTTAGTCTTTTGACAGGGCTGGAATGAAAAGAGTTATGTGATAGGGGGAGAAAGCCCTACCTTCATTTAACTTGCTATATGCTGCAATAGGGTATAATTACCGAAAAGTGTAATTACAGAGAAGACAAACGGCATTTTCAGCTGTGGTCTTAAAGAGGTGAGTTAATTTCCGACTTTGACCAGAACTATGTTAATTAGCCTCATGCTCTCTCTTTTTCTGAATGGAGGTTCCTCACCCAGGACTGAGTGGGGCCTGCCTCTTCTGTACCTTTGAGTAATGAAAGGACACGGCGTGCCACCCAAAACAGGGCTGCTGTATTAATAAGGCTAGTCTCCTGTCCATTTATCATCAATTAAAGGTGCGCTAGTTTGTAAAGTAACCCCACCTTCGGCCCGGCCGCCCAGAACGGCTCCTTATTTATTTTCTGCCTGGTTTCGGTTGGAGGTAGACCCACCTTGCAGCTCAGAGGTGACAGGTGCTATGAAAAAGTACACTAATTGAGACATCTCCAGGGAGAAATGTAAGAAAACTGAAACGGTAATTAGAATGAGGGGATTTCAAGCTGGGTAAGGAAAATCGAATAGAGGTGCATATTAGGCACTGTTACAAATGGGGATGAAAGTACTTGGAGGCGGAAAAAGAGAGAAATGAATCTTAGAGTGTGGCTTTTTAACACCTCGGAGAGAGAGAGGAGAGGGTAAGAAAACATCCTGGGTGGGTGTACAGGCTTTTAGGAAGGGTGGCCGGCAGGCAGGCTGCAAGACAACGCTAATCGGGAAACCGACCGGCAAATCTCGGGGGTTTAAATGGAGGCTGACATTTTGGGGAGAGGAAAATGCCGGATCTCTGGTAGGGAACATGGCTCTAAAATTAAAATATCATTTCTAGTGCTCCCAGTCTTTGGTGCAGAAGTGGGAGGAAGCTGCAGGGATGGTTCCCGTGCTTTGAAAACGAGAGCTTCTCAGGCTTCTGCAGTCAGGACTCCCGCTTGGATGCCCTCAAACCTTTGTGCTTGTAGGATTCCAAGGATGCTTCCATGAGTGCAAACCCTCCCGGCCAAAATGTAATGGAGACGGAACAATTTTCCCTTGATGTCATGGCTTGCAAATGACTGTTGAGTGTGGATAAATTTTTTTGATTCTAATTGATCATTTTCTTCCTGAAATATTAATTCTGAGAAAGCAGATACAAATGGGTGATTTTAAGAAATGTTCCTCTCTAAGTGTGAGAATAGTTTTGAATGGCCAGTTCTTATTTCAGCTTAATAGATTATGAGCGCCCAATCACTGCCTACCAGATGTATAAGCTTGAGAACTTCGCAGGGGGACTTGGTCCAACATTGTCGTCTAGCCCATGAGGACTTGAGGTCTGGGATGGAATTCCTTGAGAAATGGAATGGTGATGCATGGACCCTCTGGGTTAGAAGAGAGAAAATATCTCATACCCAGCCAACACTGGGAACTTTGTCAAATGGCTGGGAGACTCAGGTTGAACACTTTCAGCAACAGGGAGCCTTGGGAGGTGTTATTTTATCACCATACACCTGTGCTTCTCTCTGCTGAGTAGACAATCCCCATATACTTCTTTTAATGCACCTCAAGACCATCTTGGTTTCTTCAGCAGCCACGTCACACTAAACATCATCATCAATATCTATTCACTATTATTTGAGTCCTGTGATGTGTATGCTGGGATGAGCAAGACACACATGGCCCTTGCCCACATGGAGTTCAGAGTGTGGTGAGGAAGATCCACAGGGATGGAGGAATCGGTCATGGTGTTAGGGAAGGAGAGGTCTGGGCATTCATGAAATTATAGGGCATGGGCTTGGATCTGGTGCAGTGGGGAGTGGAAGCCCCGTGTGGAATAGGTGTTCAAGCTGAGACCTGCAGGCTGTGTAGGTGCTCACCTGCTGAAGCAGGGGCAGGATGTGAGACGTAGTGAGTGTTCCTAGAGAGGAACAGCACGTGCAAAGTCCCAGAGGTGAGGAAGAGAGAGGCACGCCAAATGAAAGGATGGAAGTCCTGGATGGAAGTGACTGGACCAAAGAGTGAGTGGGGAGGAGATTGGGATGAGGCCAGAGCCTGGAGCCAGCCTGGTCTCGGGAGGACCTGGGAGTTCAGACAAGGGTTCTGCCTTCTGCTGAAGCCGATAGGGGGGCCTTTTAAGCAGGAAATGGTGTGATTAGAGTCTCAGCTCACTCACATCAGCAGCCCCTGGGTCTTTTTCACATGTCCTCCTGGGAAACCCCATTCCTTCTCCCACTTCCCTTTCTAGGATTGTGCCCCAGCTTTTCACATCCCAGTGAAGATCTTTGTGTTTATCCACATTTTAGACTTCATTGTATGCAATTATGACAGTCTATATGGACATTCATTTTGGGATTTGATTCTATGCCCTGATATATTTACTCTCCCTCCCAGCTCTGCTGACTTTTCCTAAGTTTGTCTCCTCTGGTTCATTCCAGGTTGAGGGTTTTGAACCAGATAGAGCCTGATGACACCTCACTGTCTTCTGGGGCTGATCTAGATCCATTCATGGGTACACGTTGGGTCCTTGTCTAAACCTCCCTTCAGTCTTCCTAACTGTACGAACATCAGCCTATGTCTTCCTCTTTCCATCACCTGTGAGGGTGCAGGTGGGTGAGGTGACCATTGGTCATGCGGTCATCCCGGGGCTGGGCTGGGACTGTGTGCTGATGCAGCTCCCATGGCCGTCCACACTGGAACTTCTTAGATCCCCTCACAGACCTTTCCCTGAGGAGCTTATGAGAAAGGCTATTTCCTCTAAATCCCGTCTGGCTTTTGGCTGAGAGTGCAAGCCGCCCAAATGACACCGGTGCTGCCACCATTAGGAACATGGAGGAAGCTTGAAGCAGGAGTGCCTGCGGAACTGATGAACCATCCTGAGAGGCCTCCATTTGGAACCTCTTCTGAAAAGCGTTCTGCTTCGGAGACATTAAAATGTTGACTTCGTTGTCAGATGGTTCAAATACTTATTTTTGTCAACACCTGAAGCAATTGGAGGTTTTCTCATTATTACTCCTCAAAATAGACTAAACCCCACTTAACAAATGTGGAGCCTGCAAGTGTTGGGTCCCTGAGTAATAATGTGGGCTGGTTCTGTGGGCTGGTTCTGTTGTCAACTGTGTGGGCTGGTTCTGATATCAACTGCAGGTCTCTCTTGAGTTCCAGACCCCGATGGGGCTCCAGGTCTGTTCTGGTCCCACTGGGAGCTCTGGCTTTCGTCAGCCTGTTAAATGTGTCTGCGGAGCCTCTTTTGGTCTTGCGTGTTGTCGCCTCTTGTGCATCTCTGAGCTTGAATGAACTCTGCCTTCTTGGTGCTTTCAGTGCCCAATGTGGTGACTCCTTAGTCCCTCCAACTGCAGTTATGCACCAGTTGTCCTCAGGGTCGAGGTGCTGAGGTACATTTCTGGAAGATACTTGCTTTCCACCAGCGTGCACTTTCTGCAAATGCCTGTCCCAGGTGCTCATTGTTGGCTGGGAGGGCTTGCTCCTGGGGCTCTGCTATGGCACTGGGAGGACTTTTGTAAGACTGCACGCCAGCTCCCTCCCAGGAAGTACACAGCTCCCCTTGGCAGGGACAGCAGAATCACCCACACTGCCGCCGAAATGTCTTCCTCCAGTCGCCTCCCTCTACTGCCGTATCAGACTTGGTCCATTTGCATCAGGACAGTGGCTCTTTTACTCTTTCATGCCTGTTTTAAGTGGGCAACACATTTCTGGATTGCAACTGCCAATTAGCATCCTTTACTGTTAATAACCATAGTAATGGCACAACTAATTTCACTGATCATGCAGAAATAGTTATCAAGGCAGCATCTTTGAGTGCGAATGGGTAATTTTATAAAGCCATGAAGACATGGCCTTATGAAGGTTGAAAATTCAAAGAGAGTACCACTTGGATGGCGTGCCATTGAATTAGCTAATTATAGTGTTTTATATCTGTGTTTGATCATTATTAAAAAAAGTTTCTCCCTCCCCCAACACACACACAAAAGCAGGCAAAATCCTATCAAACAAGTTTCTCTTTGAATTTAAAATTACTCTTGGGGCCAGGGAGGTTTCTGAATCACAAATGAAAATTTGGACATCAAAGGGATTTTTCCTCCTTCTAAGGGAAAAAAGAGCTTTTTCTTTCCAACTACATGAGAAGGGGGGAAAATACATAGATTTGAAAGTAAATTTTCACCAGGGCGATAAGACAGTGGAAAACACCAAATTCCTATGGGTAGACAAGTTTCAATGTTGCTCTCCTGAGATAAAATGTGGCTTTAAGAAAGGGACTGATAAAAAGGGAGAGCATGCCTTGTGTTAAAATCAGGCCCAGGACTAAGTGACCGTTTCTTCCTGAGCAGAGCCCACGCAGATGCTGTATTTCTCACCACTATCAATCAAGAGAAGGGATGCTCGATACCCAAGAATAATTAACTCTGAACTGGCCTCAAAATTCATTCTTTAAGAAGGATTGATGAAAACTGACTTTTAAAAATTACAATATTCTTTGATAAATAAAAAAAGTATTTGGCTCTGTGTGAAAGTATGTGGCTCTGAATGGATTATCAATTTTCAAAAGGATAGTAGAGCCACAAATGGAGGAAATAGGTCCACATTATTAATTAGTAAGAACAATAATTGTCTTCTGTTCTCGATTTGTATTTTTGAGAGACGTCATTTCGGCAACAGGATTTTCCTGGACTGGGCTATCCTTTTTCTTCTTTGTCTTGTTCCTTTGCTTTCTGTGATTTAATGAATGCCAATAACTAAAGCAGAATAATCTATAGATTATGAAGTGCTCTCATTGGTCTCACAACCATCTTGTAAGATAGAGAGATGATAGCTCCCACACTGTCAAACAAGAATCTCACTAACTGAGCAAAACCGACAGCGAACATCATAATTAAGACTGCAACATGACAAGGATGTCTGCTCTCACCACTCTTATTTAATTCAGGGAGAGCTCATTAATAACCACGTATGGAGTTGCTGCAGGATTCTGGGAACCATGCCACATGCTTTACATTATGGTATGTTGTTTAATTCTCCCCACAACAGCATGGTGTAGGGACTATTTCCCCCATTTTATAGATGAGGAAGTAGCAACTCAGAGAGGTTATGGTCTTGTCCAGAGAGGCACAGTGAGTGACTATTGGAGCAGATGTTTGCCACCACAGCAGTATGTCCACTCTAAAGCAGGAGTGTTATTCTCTGTCTGGCAGAAATCCCCCTCTGTTTGTTTTAGAAAGACAAATACTGAGAGGGCCATGGCCAGCCTGCGTCGGAGGTGGTAAGGCCATGACACAGGTCCAAGCGTAGTGTGCTCTCCTTGGTTCCTTTTCACTTCTCAGTTGTAGACCAGACTGTTGGAGACCCGTAAAGTTTTCGTAAATTTTGAAATCCTGCATGCTAAAAAAATACATACATAAGATTTTTATTTCCTCTTCGGTGAAAAACAAATTCCAATTGGGAAGTTAAGAGAAAAAAATCTGGTGCAGCATTTATATTTTAATGCCCTTTAAATCTCTAAGGTCATTTTAATATATTGTCTGGTTTTTCTCATGAAAATATGTAACTCATTAAGTTGAATAGACTAGAATAGTTTAGTCAAGTGAGGTTTCACATTTTGTGGTTGATTTTCATTTTCTTAGGTTACGAGACATCAGTATGAAGTTGAGGGCAGAGGACTCCATCGAAGCAGAGCTAAAACAAAGATGTGGTGGTATGTGGCGGGCTGGACATGGTCCCCTGTGCAGGACTTCACTGCAGCAGTGTCAGGACACCACACAGGTGTGTCCCCCCACGAGGCCAGCGTTGCTCTCCATCTGCCTTGGGCTCTTTCTCCACCCACTCCCAGAGGGCGGGCAGGGGAAGGGGGAGGGTCCCGAAGGGCTTCTGCTTCTTCCCAGCACCATTTCCATTTTTTCCTCCTCTTAAGCTCCCTCCCTGTGGCCACAGAGGGGCCAGGTGGGGAGGGAAGAGGGATACCCTCCCCAGAGTTTTCAGGTAGAGATGCTCCCTGCAGAAGTAAGGTCACTGTCTAAAGATTTCCAACTCCTTCAGGCCGAGGGGACAAAGCCACTTAATATTAACACATGTAATTCCAGCCAACTAGAAACTAGATTGTATTAGGAGAAACTAAGTCAGCTAGAAGTGCATATAGAGACTCTGCAACTCCCAACACATTCTAAGAATTAATATTTCTGAGTTTTTCTCTTAAATTAATTGGCTGCTTATTCTTCCATTTTATTATCTGCCCTTGTTATCAAACAAGCATTAGCATCTGTCAAATGCTTAAGAACACTTTCTGGAGAAAAGCATGACGTCTAAAAATCTCATTAATGTTTTGGAGGGAGCCAAAAGAATCAGGCGATAAGCTGTTTATAGCCTTTGTGTGTGTGTGTGTGTGTGTGTGTGTGTGTGTGTGTGTGTTTTCCCCTTTCCTTCCAATTTCTGGTTACAATAATGTTATTATTATTGAAATATTTCAATACTCTAGCGTGATAATAATTATACATTAATCATATGAAAAATGCACAGTTCATTCTGTTATCAAGAGGGTGTCCTCCTACAAGGCTGAACATCCAGTTTTTTTCCTTTTTAATTACGGCTGTCTCTCGAGATGATTGAGCTGTTTCTTGTCCCTCTTATCCAGCCCATTAGTGGCCTGTCACAGTTGCACATTTCAAAATGGAAGTGTGGGGACATAATTCAGGCTTTGGAATAAAGAAATCAAAACATTCAGGTGATTGCACTTTTCACTTTTTCCTTGGATTTGGAAACATTTGGATGAACACAGATATTTTAAGGGGTACACTTGGATATTTTATCAAAATTCAAAGCACAAGATTTTGCTTTTATTTATTTATTTGCTGAGGAAGATTTGCCCTGAGCTAACGTCCATTGCCCATCTCCCTCTTTTTCTGCTTGAGAAAGATTAGCCCTAAGCTAACATCTGTGCCAGTCTTCCTCTATTGTGTATATGGGACACCACCACAGCATGGCTGGTGAGTGGAGTAGGTCTGTGCCCAGGGTCCAAACTCACGAACCCGGGCTGCCGAAGCAGAGTGCTTGGAAATTTAACCACTTGGCCACGGGGCTGGGCCCACAAGATTTTGCTTTTAATGATAAAATTGAGAGTTGTCATTTATCTATGCATTATTTCAGCTCACTGGATGACCAGATTCCTTTTTCTCATCTAGTCTTCCTCCGATAAACGTCAAGGAGGAAGAGTCTTGTCTTAGGATGAGGGTGAAGGTGAAGGCGAAGGTCACCTCACAAGTCCATGCTAAGTGGGAGATGAGCCAGAGAGATGCAAGGGGAGGAGAAATGAACATTCATCACATGTGTCACCGAGCCTGCTTCCCACAGCAACCCTGACGGGCCCCAGAGGCTTTGGGGCATCAGAGCCTTCTGGGGGCCACACCATTGGTTGGTGGAAGGGCGGCACTTCCCCCTGAGGAATGTAAAGCCCATTCTCTCACTACCCCAAATGTGTTGTTTTACCCAAATGGGTTGCACACAAAGCAGTAATTTCAACCGAATATGTGATATTAATATTCTTAGCTACAGCACGTGTTCTACCCAGTCAACACCAGTTCTGCTTTTTAATGAGCTCATACTCTGTAATCGCTAATGATAACAGCATTATCAACTACTGTTTTAACTACTGTTTACTGGGCGTTTTCTTTTGAGCGTATAATATGTGCTAAAGACTTTATATGCACCATGTCATTTTATCCTCACAATTCTCTGAATTATATGCAATTCACAATTAAGGAAAAGAAGTTCCCAGAGGTTAAAATAACTCGCTTAAGGTCACACAGTTAGTGGCAGACCCCATTCCAGCCCTCTGAGACTCCAAAGCCTTACTCTTAATCATCATACTTCACTACCAATGGCAAAGGATCTTCCTCTTTTCTATAGTGGAAAGAGGTTAGTGAATTAGTTTTTTTAAAATTTATTTTTATTAAAAAAAACTTTTATGCCAAGGGTGGGGCATGTGATCTCCCAACTGATGCCTGCTGAGGTGGCAGGACAGAAGGGAATCTCAGCCTCTGCCAGGGGAGGGGCTGGCTTTCTCCAATCGGTCAGCTTCACGTCTCCAAACCACGGGCTCCTCTCTCAGAGTCTGATGTTCCCTTCTTAGGTCCTGCTCTCTGCCTCTGTGAGTGTCTCTAGTAAACACTATTCTGGAAGGCCTGTTGGATGTGTATTTCCAGGACATTTTTCCCTTTCACTCATTACCTACTGCGATACATGGAACCCTTCCTGATTGGCTGGTATAGACCTAATTTCTTTAAACTTTTTATTAAGAAAAGTTTGAAACACACACAAGAGGCAGAACATTCTAACCAGCCCCCGTGTATCCATTGACTGGCTTCAACGATGATCATTCATGGCCAATTTTGCTTCACCTATACTTGTCATTCCCGCTTCCCACTCCCAGTGACTATTTTGAAGCAAATCTCTGACATTATATCATTTCATCCATAAATAATTTAGTATATATCTCTAAAATATAAAGTCTCTTATAAAAACATACTTATAATACCATTATCACACTTAACAGATTAACAATAATTCTTTAACATAATCAAATAACCAGTTTTCTCATCTCCTCAATTGTCTCATAATTTTTTTAGGTTTTTTTTTTTTTGTTTAAATCAGGTTCCAAATAAGCACCATATATTGTAATTTTTTGATATGGTTTTAATTCTATTTTAATCTATGAAATTTCGCTCCCAGTCTTTTTGCTTTTCTTTGCTCTTTATTTGTTGAAGAACTGTTATTTGTTTTATAGGACAGTGTTTCTCAAACTATGTGTGGTGAAGGACCAGTTTTTTAGGTAACATTGGTTTATAACATTATATAAATTTTAGGTGTACATTATTATATTTCAATTTTTGTGACAAGTACATCGTGTTCCACCCAAAGTCTAATTGCCATCCATCACTGAACACGTGTGCCCTTTTACCCCTTTTCACCCTCCCCCCTCCTCCTTCCCCTCTGGTAACCACCAGTCTATTCTCTGTGTCTGTGTGTTTGTTTTAATTTTAATCAATCACAGACCAATACTGGGGTAATACTTAAGAATTAATTACTTGAAAAATTAAATTTAAAAAATGCAGAAAATGCCACT
Organism: Diceros bicornis minor; assembly: GCF_020826845.1. NCBI lineage: Eukaryota > Metazoa > Chordata > Mammalia > Perissodactyla > Rhinocerotidae > Diceros > Diceros bicornis. The sequence continues at coordinate 83,016,816 of NC_080744.1, forward strand.
CAGTTTTTTGTTGTTAGATTCAATAGACATAAAATTACATTTCAAATAAATATAATCACAAGTGTATCATAGGCAACAAGAAAAGAATTATGCAAACTGCAGGCATTGTTCAATGAAAGTGTGTATATAGGTGATTAATAAAGAAAATTGCAGTTACATTCATAAATTTTGTCTTTACACAATTGTAACTGAACAAAACTAATGAGTAAAATAGCAATTTCCCATATTAAGCACTTAAATGCACACTTTGGATATATGCAAACACCATATATATTACTATTTAAAAATTTTATGTAATGAAGACCTTGCTTCTTTCTTGTAAATGTGGTTGATCTAGGTTGGATTGATGACAACGTTACTTGCAGAGGGTAATGTACATGTGGACTCCTTCTTGTTTTGTTTTAATAACATTTATATTAGAGAAAGCAGAGGTATGTTGATGGAAATGGAATAAGAGATTTTAAAGCAATTTCAGCAAGCTCTGGATGTTCATTTTTAACTTTTATCCAAAATAAAGCAAACGAAGCTGTATTTTCAAAATTTGTCCTCAATCCTTTATCAGTGGCCAGTTACACACTTTTTCCTTAAAGTTGTAGTCAGATTTACATAATCTTTTATCCAATCTGACAATCTCTTCCTTTTAATTGAGATCTTTAACCGTTTATATTTGATATAATTATTGATATGGTTAACTTTAAATCTACCATTTTTTTAGTTGTTTTCTGTTTGTCTGACCTTTATTCATTTTTTCCTCTTTTCCTGCCTTCTTTTGGAATAATTGAGTACTTTCTATGAGTCCATTTTTTTCTCCACTATTGGCTTGTTAGTTATATCTCTTTTTAATATTATTAGTGGTTACCCTAGGGTCTATAATATACATCTTTAACTTATCATAATGTACCTTGAATGATATTATACCACTTCATGTATAGTGTGAGAACCTTACAACAGTACATTTTCAGTCCCTCCCTTCTGTACATTGTGCTATTGTCACGTGGTTTCTTTCACATATAAGTCCCACAATATGTTGTTACTATAGACAGTCAATTATCTTTCAAAGAAATTAAAAATAAGAAAAAAATGTCTTTTATAATTTTTATAATTACTTTCACTTTTACCATTTCCAGTGCTGTTCATTTTTTGTGTGTAAATTTAAATTTCTAAGTAATGTCATATTTCTTTTGCCTGAAGAACTTTCTTTAACATTTTGTGTAGTGCATATCTGCTGGAAATGAATTATATCAGCTTTTGTTTATATGAAGAAATATTTTGTCTTCACTTAAAAAAGGTGTTTTCATTTAGTGTAGACTTCTGGGATGATAGCTTATTTTCAGTAGTTTGAGGATGTCACTCATATTTTCTGGTTTGTATGATTTCTGATGAGAAGTCTACTATAATTCATATCTGTTTCCTCTGTTCCTCAGTATGTAATGTTTCTCCCCCTCCCCAGCCTCTGATTGCCTTTAAGATTTTCTCCTAATTTTTGTTTTTCAGAAGTTTGACTATGATATGCCTAGATGTGTTTGTGTGTGTGTGTGTTTGTGTCTGCATTATATTTTTATCCTGCTTGTATTTCTCTAAGCTTCTTGGATCTCTTATATTATCTAGTTTGATAGTTTGATCTCTTATATTATCTTTGAAAAAATTTATCCGTTATCACTCCTAATATTTCTTCTGATGTGTTCTCTCTATCATCTCTTTATCTCTTTTTGGAACTCTAATGATATAAATGTTAGGCTTCTTTTCTTTTCTTTTCTTTTCTTTTCTTTTCTTTTCTTTTCTTTTCTTTTCTTTTCTTTTCTTTTTGGTGAGGAAGATTGTTCCTGAGCTAACATCTGTGGCAGTCTTCCTCTATTTTGTACATGGGACACCGCCACAGGATGGCTTGATGAGCTGTGTGTGGGTCTGTATTCAGGATGCGAACCCATGAACCCCAGGCCATTGAAGCAGAGTGTGTGAACTTAACCACTACACCACCAGGGTAGCCCCTAGACTTCTTTCTTAATATTGTCCCACAGCTCTTGGGTGCTCTGAGTTTTTTTACTTTCCCAGTCTTTTTTTTTCTCTTTGTGTTTCAGCTTAGATAATTTCTATTGATCTATCTTTAAGACCAACAATCCTTTCCTCAGCTGTGTCTGGTCTATTGATAAGCCTATTAAAGGAATTCTTTATCTCTGATATCATGTTTTTTTTTTTTTCTTTGCTGAAGAAAAGTCACCCTGCACTAACATCTGTTGCCAATCTTCCCTTTTTTTTTGCTTGAGGAAGATTAGTCTTGAGCTAATATCTGTGCTGATCTTCCTCCACTTTATATGTGAGATGCCACCACAGCATGGCTGGTGAGTGATGTAGGTCCTCCCCTGGGATTCAAACCTGCTAACCCAGGGTGCTGAAGCAGAGCATGCAGTGCTTTAACCACATGGCCACCGGGCCAGCCCCTGATATCATGTGCTTTTATTTCTAGCATTTCCTCTTGACTTTCTTATAGTTTCTATCTCCCTGCTGAAATTTACCATCTGTTTGTATATGTAGTGTACCTTTTTAAATGGATCTACTAAAATGTTAATCATAGTTATAGTAAAGTCTCTGTTCAGTAGTTTCAACATCTGGTCTATAGATTTCTTTGCCTCTTGACAATCGCTTCATTTACTTTACCTATTTATATGTTGTGTAATTTTTGATTGAATGCTAGACATTGTGTGGAGGAGAATAGTAGATTCTGAGGTAATAGTATTTATGCCTAGAATTGTTACACCTAGGCTGTTAGGCTGTTAGTGTGAGGAGTTGAGCCAGTATAGTTAGAACTTGATTTGGGTTTGAGTTTTGTTGTTGTTATTGTTACCTTTAGTGCATCTAAGGCTTTAAAATTTGTAGAAGTAGGTTGCTCTTATTTTGTGTTTAGAGTTGGGGCTTGAGTGTTGAAGGGTTTTTCTCAGCTTCCTGCTTCCAGAGTAGCTCTAAGTTATCTCTGTACACCTGAGGCACAGTGGGAGGGTGGAAGGAGGTCTCCTAAACTATGCTTTGTATTCAGTGATGTACCAGAGCTATCTCATACAGGCTCCTGAGAGCAGTTGTGCACCTCTCTTTGCAACTCCATGTTCAGGGATGTCGTGTGATTGTTTAAATAGGGGTGGTGGGAATATTTACATCATGGAAGTTGGTCAAATTTCCTGCAAATATATAAAAAAATTCCTTGCAAAATTGCAAATCTGGCCTTTTTAACTTGGAGAACTCATAGTTAAACATTTACCATCATACCACCACTTGTATTTATAGTTAGTCTTAGTGGGAAAGTATATTAATCCTTCCTCTGGAAGTGGTAAAAAACCACTCTACTTTGTGTCAGTGTAAGATCCTGAGCCCAGGATTGTTTCCTGCCTCTCCTCAGGGGTAGAAGGTTTGATTCTACCCTTTCTTCAGCAGCAAGGGATTTTTGCCTATGCTCTGGAAAAGAGTTTTCTCTCCCTTCCCCAAAGGCAGACAAATTTTTCTTCTACATATCTTCCAGAAACTATGGTTCTTTGTCTGTGCCCTTGTGGGTCAAAGGGCTTACTGCCTCTATCCAAGTGGTTTAAGGCTTTTGATTCATAGGAGGGAAGGGTGTGGGATTGAAGGTGAGGTTTTGTGCCTGTCTTCTTGCTTTTATTGATCACCTCCTGATGCCTGCATGCCTCCATGCCCACTAAGGGAGTCTTTCTCCAGTCTCCTGTCCTGCCCCCACTGTTTCTCTTGAGACTCCTTTGAAGAAGAGCTTGGGAGAAACTGCAAACTTCCTTTATGTATGGAGCCCCCAGCTACTCCACAGTGACATGCTAGTCCACACTTGGCCTTTAAGAATTCGTTAATATTTATCTGATTTCTTCTTTCAGGCTCATATAGTGTCCACCTCTTTCTTCCAGGCTCTACTAAATATGAGCAGCTCATATGTCTCATATTGCCTTGGAAGGGCTAGTCACTCATGGAAAATTGTTCACTTGGTTGCCTAGTGACCACAGCTTTATGATGGGTTCAAGAAAAGTTATGCTTTTGTAGATTATTCAGCTTTTTTCTTGTTGTTAATGTGGGAGTGATGTTCTTTGTAGTTTTCTAAATCCTAAACAGAAGCAGATATCCCTAAACTTTTTGTTTTTTCTTTTTTAAAAACGTTTACAGCTTTTTGTGGCATAATTTGTGTAAAATAAACTGCATATATTTAAAGAATACAATTTGATGAGTTTGAAATATGTATGCACCTGCAAAATAATCCCCATAGGCAACATAATGACCATATTATTCAATTCCCAAAGTTTCCTCTTACCCTCTGTAAATTATGTCTCTCTATCCTCACCCTAACCCCCACACCTTGGCAGCAACTGATCTCTTTTCTGACCCTAAATTATCTTTTGGTGAAAGAAATAGTTTCCAGACTTTATACACTTTTGGGTGTATAAAGTTATACAATTATACTTACATTAAGATAAATTGTAACATGGTCCTATTGCTCTTGACCAATAAATAGTTCACGGTACATATGATTCATCACATGAGTTAGACGTGAATTTGAGTGACCTAAACAGCTCTATAGTTTATTCAATGAGACGATCCACTGACCAGGGGTTTGGGTGTTAAATTACAACTGTTAAATTGCTATCAATATTTCTAAATGCTTATTCTCAATTTCTATACTTATCTCATCGTGGGTCAGTGATAAACAGTTTGTGGATTACATTGTCAATGGATCACACTTTGCTAGCATTGCTGTAGAATTTCAAGTCTAGACTTTGTTGATTACAATCTTGTGGTGTCATTTAAAGTCTTTTACAGTGTCCACTTTTTCTGTAAACTGATAATTCTAGAGGCTTAATCTGATGCAGATTCAAATTTTGTTTTTTCAAAAGTATTTTAGCCATGGTGATAGAATGCCTGGTTACCTCTCTTTTTGTGATTTTAGCAGCCCGTTGATGATTGTTTCCTAGACTCATTAGTTCCTCAGGTGTGGAAAAATGATGTTGTTCTAATTTTGTCCTTTAAAAACGTTTTTAGTAGCTTAAATACTCCCGTAAAAAGGCACTTCCCCTCATCAACTATTGGATTCCTTGAGGCACAGCTCATATGGAAAGTCTGGATAAATACTTGATTCTTCCCTTTCATTTCTCAACTTTCAAAACAATGAATTGATGACCCAGTAGCCTCCAAAGGTAACCAATGAGTTTTTAAAAAATAATTATTACTATGAACTGATATAAAAACATTTGATAAGTTTCAATCCATTACAGTTATTATTCATATGCTCAAATTGTACCTTCTTTGGCCAGTGGAAGGTTCTCCAAGCTGATTTCTGTGTCTTTTGGACACAATTATGTTGGTGTTTGAGTGCTTTTTTACTTTCTGATACAAAATTTTCCAGATTCATTTTGTTCATTTCCTGCTACAGACTTGGAATTACGAACCCTGGTTTATTTTTTAATGGGACATGGTATTTAGAGACCATAATGCTAGAGGATCTAAATAATCTTACTGGCTGCAAAATATCCAAATTTATATCAAATTTAGTCAATCACTGTCCAACTGATGGGCAATAACTACTTTTCAACTTTTGACCTCGAGTCTTGACACATAACCGTTAGTTACTGAATGTCTGCTTTCAAACGTGGTGTTAGCCATTCTGCAGAAGGAAGAGATCAGCAAAGTAACAAATAGTACTCATTCCATCGTAGAGGTCCTCAGATAATGTTAACTGTTTAATAGGTGGGGAGAGGTATGTGGTAGGAACTCAAACCAATAATCCTAATTCAGTTGCTAGAACCTGAATCTGAAAAGGGAGGACAAGGATAGATTCTTCTCAATATGAATTAATCATTGGAGTACTGATAAAATAAGTCTGTCTTTTTTAGCTCCAAGATAAAGTGTCATCTGCAGAAGACTAGTCTTCTTCAGCCAAGTCCCAAGGCTTTTCCAGATTCCATGAGTTTTCCTTATCTGAGGAAGCAAAGCTAGGGTCTGTCACTGACTTAATGAACATTACTGCTAAGCAAATACCATTCATTAGTCATAGAGCCTTTGAAATCTTCGTGGGCAAAGGGAAAACTGATTAATATTCCTTTGACAAAGTTTTGCTGTTCAAAGTGAAGTGTACAAACAGATCATAACAACAAACTAAAAGAAGAGGTGGTATAAGTAAAATTCCACAGAAGGCTATTTTCTGTTGCTTTTTGGTAATGGGAGCGTAAATGCAGTTGTAAGCAGAGTAGTGGTTTGATAATGAATGTTCACAGGTGGTGTTAGAAAATCACACGACTACCTATTCCTGTCTATGTATTTGGCACATTTGCATGAAGAAAGATGTTTTTGTGGCTGTGACAATAAATGAGAAAAATGATGTTTACTTCACTGGAATGTAAGTATTCTTTTCTCTGCAAAATGCATTATGAGAAACCACTGTTAATTGCAATTTGAGGAAAATGTTAAATAAATAACATAAAATAAAAAGTAAAGAATGAAAGTTTAGGGGCCGGCCCGGTGGCGCAAGCGGTTAAGTGCGCGCGCTCCGCTGCGGCGGCCCGGGGTTCGCTGGTTCGGATCCCGGGCGCGCACCGACGCACTGCTTGGCAAGCCATGCTGTGGCGGCGTCCCATATAAAGTGGAGGAAGATGGGCACAGATGTTAGCCCAGGGCCGTCTTCCTCAGCAAAAAAAAAAGAGGAGGATTGGCGGATGTTAGCACAGGGCTGATCTCCTCACAAAAAAAAAAAAAAAAAAAAAAAAAAGAATGAAAGTTTAAAAAATAAAAAAATCGGTATCTCCAGCCCAGAGAAATTTGATATCTTCATTTAGTGAATGCTTCACATATCCAAATATATAATTTTTACTGATGCCCTCTTTCTTTCTTCAGATTGGAGTTTCCCAGGAGCCAGCCCTTGGTCCTCATCTCTTTCTACTGTGCACTTCTTCAGTGATATCATCCAGTCCTCTGGCTTTAAATATCTTTGGTATGCTTCTGAATCTTAAGTTCATATTTCCAACCTTGACCTGTGACCCTTGTCCTCCACGCTAATATAGCCAATGGCTTACTCAATATTTTAGCTGAGAATCTGTGGGTATTTTTAAACTCTCGATTTTGTCTGTTAAATTTCCCTGCTCTAGTCTTCTCTGCAGCAAGAAATTGTACCAATCTTAACCCAGTTGTTAGGCCAGAGGTCTTGAAGTTATTAACTCTTATCTCTTCCTTATATCACGCAAGACCTATGAACAAATTCTGCTATTTCTCATCTCCTTCACTGTTGTCCAAATTACCATTACTTTTTAGCCAAGACTTCTGCAATGGTGTCTGAATCAGTGTCACAGCCTTTTCCCTCATTGATCATCTGCCATATTCCAGACATTGTGCATGGCAGGGGCCTCACCCTCGGGGATTCACTTCTAGTGGAGGAGACAGACGTGAAGACAAACAGGTAAATTATCATGAGGTGTGTGCTAAAGTGGAGGTGGATGAAAAGTTGCTTTGGGAATATAGTAAAAGGAAAGTAACTAACTGTGACCATCCACTAAGAAATATTTGAACTGTGTCCCCAAAGATAAGTATGAATTTGCTAGGTAGGTAAGTACGGGTAACCTACTCCAGGCAGATTTAATGGCAAGTACAAGAATTGTAAAAGCACATGGTATCTTAGGCAGCAATCTTTAAATGAGGGTATGCATACTGCTGGTAGCTGAAAGTTTTTCAGGGAGTTCCTATATATGAAAAGTTTTAACGGAATCCATTTCCAAATCCTCAGCTTTCAGGTGTCTGCTTTCCTAAAATAGCTCTGCTTGAGAAGGAGTCTATGTTCGCAATAGCCCTTCCCCACATTCCAGTAGAAAGGCACACCTCTCACCCCTTCCAAATTTCACTTTGATGCCTTGCCCTGTGCTAGGATGTGAAAATTCCTGGGGTGTCAAGTAAAATGATAAATTGAAATAATCAGGCTATGGTAACATAGGATACTTCCAGATTTACCCTGTTTTATACACATTTCTGTTGAGGGTGTTAGAAACAGGATTTGAAAATGTTAGTATGTTCTCAATTTAGACAAGCAGAAGTTGTATAACAATGGTATCCTCCTAAAAATAACAGAAATGTTCTATGGACTACCAGAATTTTCAAGATGCGTTGGATAAAACCAAAGAGTATAAAATTTTCAGGATTACTTTTGGATTTAATGGCCTTTATTCAATAAGCTAATTAAAACTTATATTTAGGCAATAATTAGAACTCATTCCTAAACTTATATTTAGGAATAATTAAACAGGTATTCCAATTCCAGTTGATCCTCTTCCTATGAACCATGTATGAGAGATCTATGTGCAGAAATTGAAATTTAGCTAATAAAGGAGGAACTGGGATTCAAATCAAGATCCACTTGACCACAAAGGCCCTGCTCTTGGCCATGTGAATGTCACTTCTGACAGGTCTGTGTACTCTTCTCTTATGCAGAATGTGCCTATGGCTAACAGCCAGCCAGGGTACTGTATGGAGGAAGGCCCAGGGCCCAGCACTCAGTGCCTGGCTTGTAAAAGTGATTCTCCATCTGCTGAAAGAGGCTGGTGGGTCCATTATTTCTAGGTGTAATTTGGGGAGCTGACAGGATTTGGTCTAGAATAAAATATCTCTCAGATAGTAATGATGACTTCAATGCCTGAAAAAGATAGTTTGCCCAGACTTTTCCCAATGGACTCCTGATATGTGAATTGTTCTTCATTGGATGGAACACTGGAAGCAAGACTTTACACCTTTTAGGATGTTCAATAGTTTAGAAACTGATGTCTACACTCATGGTTTTCTTTTCTTTGCATTTTCAAGGCTGAACTCAAGTATTTGGGACCCTAGGAAAGAAGGACAAAGAGCCAACTGGAAAACGCTCACCCAGGGTCCCAGGTGTGAGTAGCATCGGAGTTGAGTGCTTGTTCTGTTATGAGCTGGCTTGAGAGTGCTTTCCATACTCCTCCGTGAGTTTAGAAGGGAAATGGAAAGCAAACAGACAATTCTTGGGGAGAAGAGTAAGTGTGCTCCTCCAGCCCCAAGAGTGGCGCCAAAGCCCAGTGGTGTAATGCTGGCTTTTTCTTTCGCCTAGCACTTTCTCGTCCTGGTGAGGATGAAGCACGTTCTGCTCCCTGCATAAAGTTTCCCCTAAGGAGAGTGCTGTGACTCCAGCTGTGAAAGTGATTGATGTCCTTCTAGACCCCAGAGGCTTCCGCAGGCATCCACTGTCATTTCAAAGCAGGAAAAAAGTGCAAATGTGTGTGGGGATTTGTGTGAAAAAACCCTTTTTCTTTATTTTGTCAAAATGGAGAGGAAGGAAAGCGAAAAATGTGGGAGTGAGTACTGGGCTTCTGTGATGAACAGACTGCTTAGATTTGAACAGCGGAAGAACTCTCCTTGGAGAATGAATTGTTTGGCCTTTCATTCATCCATTCGTTGAGCAGGTGCTAGGACCCTATTATACACTGGACCCTGTGCTGGCTTTGGAATAAACCAAGACGAATAAAATTGAGTTCCCACCATGTGTGGTGCACAATTTTGTGGCAACTACATATGCTTAAGCAAAAAATATTACAATGCCATTTGAGATGTGATGTAGAGGAGGTGGGAATACTACAGGAATGAGGGACCCTTCCTTCAGTTGTTGAAAGGGGAACAGGTAGGCTTTATAAAGATAGTGACATTTGAACCGAATCTTCAGAAGCATTTAGCATCAGGGCCAGGCACTGAGCCTGGAGGGGGCTGTGTGGGTCTGGAAACTTGCTCTACCACTGCCTAGCTCTGTGACTTTGGTTATGCCCACCTGTAAACGAGCCTAATAGCACCATAGGGCCATTGTGGGCTTTAAAGAGATGGTGTCCGCAAACGAAATGCTTAACATGGAGCTGTGCACAGAGCAAATGATCTATAAAAGCATGATCTGTCATCATGGCCCTGGCTATTGTTTATTGTTGTTGTTGTTGAAAGATAAATAGGAATTTGTCATCAGAGAGAAGGCGGAGTGCAGATGAACTGGTCGTCCAGAGAAACGAAGCAGTTTAATAGGGCTGAATAGAGGGTCCATAGGTGAGGGCAGGGGGAGAAAACTCCCTCTATGAAAAGGGACTTGATTCTCTTTGATTTTGGTTTGTATTTAGGGGTGGGGGTGAGGAGGTGTTGAGAACTCCTGAGGATATTTAAAAAATTAAAGGGAAGGTGATGTGGTCCAAGTTATTTTAGACTCATTCTCAGGAGGGTTATGCTGAAGGACACATTACTTGTGGGTGTTGAGAATTGATTTGATTTTACAGATGCTTTTTTTTTTTTCCTGATGAAAAAACAGGCAGGCTGGATGTCAGCTGAGCCAGAAGTTTTCAGACATGTGCCCAGCCTGGACCATGGCGGCAGCAGTGTTTGTGTACTTCACTGGGATTCTAATGGAGTTGACTTGGAATCTCCTTTCATTATCTTTCCTTTAAATCAGGATTCTATTAGACCAATGGTTCTCAGCCATGGTTGTACATTAGAATCACCTGGAAGATTTTAAAAACTATCAATGCTTGCACCATACCCCTAGAGACTCTGTTTCACTTGGTTGGGGGCGTGTCCTAGGCCCTATTATTTTGCAAAAGCCCCCCGAGGTCATACTAAGGCACAGTCAGTGTTTATAGTCATTGTCTTGGGGAGTCCAGGGCTCATTGGTGTGGTTTAGAATGACATTGACTGTAAACAGTGGCATTGGGCCGTCTTTTAGAGGTACTGCTGCCTTGGTGATAATGTGCTAAGGTCCTTCCTTTCCTGGAGAGTGAAAAGGATGTTCTTAGTAAATAGGTTATACAGTGAAGGCAGTGGCTCATCTGAACAATCATCTATTCTCATCCAGTCTACCCCCTTGAACTCACGTTTGGCTATTAATAAGAATAATTTCTAAAAAAAAAAAAAAGAATAATTTCTGGGCCCTTGAGTCCTGCCTTTGGAGATGCACAGGACCCTCTGTTTTGCTCTTGGTCTTCCTCCCTGCTCTCTACCAGCTTTGCCCAATTTCTCCCCCAGGGGCTTTGCAACTCTGCCTTTTGGGCCTTGACCACTTGAGCCTTGAAGCCTTCCCAGCTTGGCCACTTGGGGCCTTCCAGAGGGAATCAGCTTGCTCTGCAGTTACATCTGGGGCACTTTGAGCAGAATGCCAGGCCCTTCCCAGCCCTGTTGGCAGATATCTCTTCTACCCCTGGGGTCAGCCCACACCCTACTCCCAGGTGGGATCGTTGGCATCCAAAGGGCACAATCTCTTTCGAAGGTGCCTAAGGTGAGTCAGCAGTTGAACTGGTCCAAGCAGATTCCTTTGAGGAGCATTAAATAGTGCCTGCTCGGGGCTGGCCCCACGGCTTAGTAGTTAAGCACGCGCACTCCACTACTGGCGGCCCGGTTCGGATCCAGGGTGTGCACCATTGCATGGCTTGTCTGGCCATGCTGAGGCAGCGTCCCACATATAGCAACTAGAGGGATGTGTAACTATGACGTACAACTATCTACTGGGGCTTTGGGCAGAAAAGGGAAAAAAAAAAAAAAAAAGGAGGAGGATTGGCAATAGCTGTTAGCTCAGAGCCAGTCTTTCTCAGCAAAATGAGGAGGATTAGCATGGATGTTAGCTCAGGGCTGATCTTCCTCACACACACAAAAATTAGTGCCTGCTCCTCAATAAATGTTAAATTGATGTGAACTACTTTTTGCCAAAAATAAGATGACTGGACTCACAGAGGGGGAGGCAGGACCTTTTGATCTTCTGCTGAGCACCCCGTGGCGATTCTGACTGTTGGACCGAATTCTGGGCAGGTTAGCTCAGACTGCATGCAATGCAGGGCTGAAGGTTACAAGTGGTGTTCCTGCAGACTGCCAAATCTCGGAGCTGGCTCTCTACCAGAGGGCAACGTTTGAAGTCTCAGTGCACAGTGATGGAGGGGGAAAAGAGGATCAAAATTAGAAGAGAGAATCCCAGCATCAGAAGGACTGCAGAAGTCTTCAAGTTTACCCTCCGATCACCTGGAAGCCAAAGGATGTATCCTTTATATATACAGTATCTTACTCATTTTTGGTATTCCAGTAAGGTTTTTTAGTTCTTTGACCATCTATAGTGGCAAAAAAGCCCTAAAAACTTATGCTCTAATAATCACAATAATTATAGATTATTTTCCTATGCCTGGTAGAGCATCTAAGTAATAAAAAACCTAAGCATGACTGAAAAGAATTTTTTTTTTTTTTTGCTGAGGAAGATTCGCCCTGAGCTAACATCTGTCACCAATCTTCCTCCCTTTTTCCTTGAGGAAGATTAGCCCTGAGCTAACATCTGTGCCAGTCTTCCTCTGTTTTGTACATGGGTTGCTGCCACAGCATGGCTGACAAGTGGTGTAGGTCCGCACCTGGGATCCGAACCTGCGAACCTGGGCTACCGAAGCAGAGTGCACGGAACATTAACCACTGGGCCACAGGCCGGCCCTTGAAATGAATTTTTTTTAAGTTACATAAAAATTCCATGCACAGAGTTGGTGATTATATATGTAGGAGAGGTATCTATTGAAGCAATGACATGATTAATTCCAGTAAGGAAACGGTGGTTGTGAGCCCAGCCTTCCTCCAGTGCGTGCTGGCTATACATGAGAGCTCATACGGTGGGTGCTACGGTAGAAAAGGTGTTAGGTATACTTGTGCTCCTTCTGCCAGTAGCTGTTTAATAATGCAGGCGCGTTAATCGAGGAGGAAGATGACACGGTGGCTGCCTACAGCAAACCCACACGTTGTCTTAAAAAGTGGGCATAAACGTGGTTCTGTTGCAAAAGACGTGGGGACGTGAAAGTCTGTTTTTTCTTTCTTTTGGAAACATACACTTTTTAGAAGGGTTAGGATAATTGAAAAGTGGTTAAATAAACAGCACTTTCCTACCATTGTCAGTAGACTGTCTCGAAGTATTAGCTGTTTATTTCACTGACGTATTCTGAAGGGTATACAGGGGGCTTTTTCAGAAGTCAGGACCTCAGTGTAATATACAAGCATTGATTCCGATATTTCCCTTGATAACTGTGCTCAACCATATTGGGGTCGTAAGTCAGTAGGGTTCACTGGCTGCCGTAATGCTCACTGTCACCAGTAATAAGTACAAAGGACTTGCTCTAAAAGCTGGCTTATAAAACTTTAAGGAAACTTGGATTGCTTAAGTGAACTTGCAAGGCTCTGGGAGGGGCCAGGTGGGCCTTAGTTGTCTACTTATATTAATTTCACAGAGTTTAAAGGGTCAAGAAAGGCGGTTGGAGATGCTTATTAATTTATGAAAGACAGACTCTTGTCTGTCTCGCTATCTCACTTCAACCATTCTGCCTTTCCTTTTAGAAAATTTAATATAAATTAAGCCTTAGCAGACAAGAGTGCCCTAAAGGATTAAGTCTAAATTTCACAGCTGGACTAAAAGGATCCAAAGATGCTATGTCTTTTTGCTGGCACAATTTCATTTGAAGTGATGATCGAACAATAGAACCACATAGTGGACATAAAACATGAGAAGAAAAAAGCAATTAGTGGCATACTGCAGTTAGACAAGGGATTAGGATATATTAAAAATATGAGATATGCTTGCTTCTAAGGATTTTTTTCTTGTTTAGCTAAGAAATAATGGCTTGTAACAGGAGCATCTTCTTGGCCTTAAGTGGGGACACAGTTCTTGTTAAAGATGGGAAGGTTTATGTGTCATTACAATGTCTCAAAACATGTCTGATGGATGAAGCCAAACTGCTGAGGAAAAGAAAATGGAACATTGCCACAGAAACTAAAGCCAATTTTATTGATAGAAATGTTTCTTCTTGGTTGATTAGCTTTGGAATAAAGAGGGATGGCCACAATCCTGTAATGGGGGATATTTAAAAATGCAATACTGAATTTAGTCCTCACAAAGAGCTTAGGATGTTTTTCCCATTTTACAGATGCGGGCATTGAGGCTCAGAGAGAGTAATACATTTTCTGAGGTTGTACAGCTAATATCTGCCTGAGCAGTACTGGGAAATAAAGAGGTCTGCCACTCCCCCACCCCTCAGTCCAAGGGATCAGGTTGAGGATCACTACTGCCAAGGCGGCCTTTTCTTGTAGGAAGCCTTTTTTGAGCAGCACATCCAAGAGAGGGAATAGCATGTGTGCCAAAGCCTGGAGTGAGGGATGGAAATCCAGCCAGTTTGGCTGCAGTGCGGTGGGCATGGGGGTGTAGGGAATGCAAGATTAGGTTAGGAAGGCAACAGGAGACATGCAGGGTAAAATAGGCTGGTAATTTGATTTTCACTCTAATTGCAATCTGGAGACATTTGGAGGTTTGAAGCAGAGGAATACTCAGATTTATTGATCTATGAGTTTAGAAAGATTACATTGAGAGACCACCACTTCCTACTGGGAAGGAGTAGCTGGTGGCAGACTGTGCTCCTGTAGAGAATGACTAAAAAAGCAGATAAAATATACAAGTCATGTGTTGGAAGGCAGCGAGAGCTGCTGGGGAAAAGATAATGAGAGCGACTGAGACTCTGGAAAAGTGAGCTGACTTCTGCAGTCTCTTTTAGACTGGGTTCATTTGCTGGTTAGATACAGGCAAGAGGCTTAATATCCAAGATTTGCACTAGTGGAAGCCTGCTACTGAGGAAAAGACAAACCAGTGGAGCTTCTGGGAGAGACTGGGGGGCCTCATGCATGCAGCTAGTTTTTCCCTCAATTGAATTCTGAGGCTACATGGAGTAGGAGGCAAAAAACATATGCAGAAGTCCTCTGAAAAAGAATGCAGCCAAGTTTTCAGCAGTCTTCATAGTTTCAAGAGACAAAGATTAGAGTTCAGAACTCATTATGGGAGGGGGATCTAGTGAGCACACCAGACTTTCAGGTGAAAATCTTGGAAGGCTGTATCTTAAATAACGGCAAACAGGAAATAGATTCAGCTTTACCTTGACTGAAACAGCATAGTCTCTGATTAGATTAAGGTGATCAGCTGTTACTCTATCTGCCTAAAAGAGGGAGGAATAAATGATCTGTAGAGGAAAATAACATAACCTGGAGTCTCTGTAGGTTTTATAAACAATATCCATTAAATCAATGATTACTAGGCATGCCAAAACACAGAACCACACGACTAAAAACCAAGAGAAAAACAGTTAAAGGAAATAGGCCCATAGGTGATCCAGATATAGGAGTTAGTTAACAAGACTTTTAAGTAATCAGATATATATGTTTAAGAATGTGGAGAAAATAGCTGAAAATATAGAGGATGTATCAGAGATTTGAATCTATAAAATCAAATCAAATGGACAATTCTAGAACTGAATAAACAATATCAGTGACAGTAATCTGGACATAATAGTAAGTGGGATTAATAAACTAGAAGACAGGACAACAGAAAATCTTCATGTGGTAGCACACAGGGATAAAAGAATAGAAAATACAGAAAAGAGCATTATAGACATGTGGGACTCAGTGCACAGATCTAACATATAAATGGAATCCCAGAAGGAAATGGTAGTGAGTGGAGCATGGGCAATATCTAAATAGATAATGGCTGAATATTTTCCAAAACTGATGAATGATATTAATCTACGGGTTCATAAAGCTCTGTGACACCAAGAAGTATAAATACGATACCATAGTATTGTATTACAAGTAAATATAAGTCTGCTAAAAACCATAGACAAAAAGAAAAGTAAGGCATATTACCTTCAAAGGATGAATAATAAGTTTGATACCTGACTTCTCACAGAAACAATGGAAGCCAGAGGACAGTGGAATATCTTTAAAGTACTAAGGAGAGTACTATGGCTTCCAGTAAGTGGAATAGATTTTTGGGTTAGAGGTGGCTAGAGAGGATATGGGAAGAACAATTGAACAATTCACAGGTTTTACAGTCTTACAGTGTCTTGTAAGAGGTGATTGTGGTGTGGACCGGAGTAGTGATGATGGAGATGGGTAGAAGTGAACTGATTCAATAAATATTTAGGAGGTCAAAAATCCTCAAAAGAAATAAAGAAAACCCACCAATCCACCCAACACCCCCATTCTGCAAAGACTCTGTCTCGTCTCCACGATTGTTTTCTTCTTTTCTTAGAGGTTTCCTTAGTCACCTCAGGGACCATCTGGTTGACTGAAATGAAAATACATCTTTTCCACAGGATAGTCTGTTTCATAACCTTATGCTCGCTCATTCTTGACTTCAGATCTGATGCTCAGGCAGTGACTGAGTGCACCTCTGGTTCTCTGTGGAGAATTCCATGTGACACTATAACAGGAACTTTGGCAGGGGGCTTCAGCGTCCCATCTTATCCCAGTATGTGATGGTGAGAGTGTGGGGTTATAGACAAGTGGATATAATAATAGGCCAAGGGCTGGGTTGGGCAGAAGTAGTGCTTTCTTTGGTGTCCCTCAGTTCAGAGAAATCTGGACATGGGGAGGCTAATGTCAAGTCTGACTTCACTGGATCCAAACACCACCTTTGCCAACTACCTGTTGTGCAATCTTGGGGTTCAGTTTCTTCCATCTGGAAAATAGGATTGCTGGTATTATCACACAAGGCAGTGTCAGATACTGGACCCAGGGTCAGGCACATTCGGATGCTCAGTAAATGCCATATTCTACTCCGCTGGCCTGTCTGCACTGAGCACAGTGATCTAGCACAGACCACATGCCAGGACGAGGCACTCAGAGCTACAGACCATACTGCCTAGCCCTCTCAGCACATGCTGTAGTGATCTTTGAACACATTATTGTGTATCCTTAGTCAGGAAGGAATGAGGAATATCTAAGAAGGGAGAAAACCCAGGCCTATTTGAGCAAGATATGGGTCATGGGAATTGAGAGGGGCAGCAGAACTAGATAACAACTGCTTTTCTGTAAGTTCAGCTTGGTTCTTGATAAAAATCAGAGCTCTGCTAGGTTAGTATCTGCTCATAAGAGGTAGCTGAGGGGGCCGGCCCCGTGGCTTAGCGGTTAAGTGCATGTGCTCCACTATTGGCGGCCTGGGTTCGGATCCCGGGAGCGCACCGACCCACCGTGTGTCCAGCCATGCTGAGGCGGCGTCCCACATAGAGCAACTAGAAGGATGTACAACTATGACATACAACTATATACTGGGGCTTTGGGGAGGAAAAGGGAAAAAAAAAGGAGGAGGATTGGCAAAATAAAGGAGGAGGATTGGCAACAGATGTTAGCTCAGGGCCGGTCTTCCTCAGCAAAACAAAAAACAAAAAACAAAGAGGTAGCTGAAACCAGTGATGAGTGTTTGAAGGGAAGGGACTAATTAATTTATATATCACTTTCCTATTGCTGCTGTAACAAACAAATTACCATGAACCTAATGGCTTAGAACAACACAAATTTGTTCTCCTACAGTTCTGGAAGTCAGAAGTGTAAAATTAAGATGTCTGTGGGGCTGCATTCCTTCTGGAGTTTTCAGGAAAGAATCTGTTTCCCTTGTCTTTTTCGGTTTCTAGAGGCTACATGTCCTATAATCCTGGGCTCCTGAGCCCTTCCTTGCATCAGTGTAACCTCTTATTATCCTTGTCACATGTCCTGCTGCTGTCTCTGATTCTCCAGCCTTCCTCTTATTAGGACCCTTGTGATTCTGTTGAGTCTACCAGGATAAATCAGGACTCTCACTCCATTTTACATTCATCACATCTGCCAAGTCCCTTTTACCATGTAAAGTATCAGAATCACAAATTCCAGAGATTAGGACATGGACATCTTTAGGAGGGGGGTTATTAAGCTTACTACAATTTTATTTTTTCTTAAATTTGTGGTAAAATATGCATAACATAAAAATTTACCATTTTAACCATTTCTAATCGTACAGTTCTGTGGCATTAAGTGTATTCACATTGTTGTGCAACCATCACCACCATCCATCTCCAGAAGTTTTTCATCTTCTCCAACTGAAACTCTGTACCCATTAAACACTAACTCCCCATCCCCCAACCCCCAGCCCTTGGCAAACACTGTTCTACTTTCTTTCTCTATGAATTTCACTCTAGGTACCTCATAAAAGTGGAATCATACAGTATTTCTTCTTTTGTGACTGGCTTAGTTCACTTAGCATAATGTCTTCAGGGTTCATCCATGCTGTAGCCTGTGTCAAAATTTCCTTCCTTCTTAAGATTGAATAATATTCCATTGTATGTATAGACCACATTTTAAAAATCCACTCATCTGTCTAGGGACACTTGGGTTGCTTCCATCTTTTGGCTATTGTGAATAATGCTGCTATGAAAATAGGTATACAAATATCTGTTCAATATTTACTTCCATTTCTTTTGGATACATACCAAGGAGTGGAATTGCTGGATCATATGGTAATTCTATCTTTAATTTTTTGAGAAACTTCCATTTTCCACAGTGGCTGCCCCATTTTACATACTCATCAGCAAAGCACAATTGTTCCAATTTCTCCACATCCTCACCAACACTTGTTATTTTCTGATTATTTTGATAATAGCCATCCTATGGGTGTGAGGTGGTATCTCATTGTGATTTTGATTTGCAGTTCACTAATAATTAGTAATGCTGAACACCTTTTCATGCATTTATTGTCCATTTGTATAGTTTCTTTGGAGAAATGTCTGTTCATGTTGTTTGCCCACTTTAAAATCTGGTTGTTTGAGTTTGTTTTTTGAGTTGTCAGAATTCTTTATGTATTCTGGACATCAATCCTTTATCAAATATGTGATTTTCAGATATTTTCTTCCATCCTGTGGATTGCCTTTTCACTGTGTTGATAGTGTCATTTGATGCACAAAAGTTTTTAAATTTTTTTTTTTTTTTTTTTTTTGTGAGGAGATCAGCCCTGAGCTAACATCCGCCAATCCTCCTCTTTTTTCGCTGAGGAAGACGGCCCTGGGCTAACATCGGTGCCCATCTTCCTCCACTTTATATGGGACGCCGCCACAGCATGGCTTGCCAAGCAGTGCGTCGGTGCGCGCCCGGGATCCGAACCAGCGAACCCCGGGCCGCCGCGGCGGAGCGCGCGCACTTAACCGCTTGCGCCACCGGGCCGGCCCCAAAAGTTTTTAATTTTGATGAAGTCCACTTATATGTTTTTCCTTTTGTTGCCTGTGCTCATGGTGTCATAACCAAGACATCGCTGCCAAATCTAATGTCATGAAGATTTTCCCCTATGTTGTTTTCTGAGAGTTTTATGGTTTTTAGCTCTTGTGCTTAGGTTTTTGATCCATTTTGAGTGAATTTTTGTGTGATGTTAGGTAAGGGTCCAATTTCATTCTTTTGCAGGTGGATATCCAGATTTCCCAGCACCATTTATTGAAAAGACTGTCCTTTTCCCATTGAATAGTCTTGGAGACCATTCAAAAATCATTGTCAAAAATCATTTGATCATATAGGTAAGGGTGTATTTCTGGGCTCTCTATTCTATTCCATTGGTCTATATGTCTGTCTTTGTGGCAGTACCACACTGTTTTGCTTACTATAGCTTTGTAATAAATTTTGAAATCAGGAAATGTGAGACCTTTATTGCTATGACTGAGGGTGATTACCAGGGCTAGAAGTTTGAGGTGTGCCTGCGATGGCAGAGGATGAATAAATTAATAACCTTAAAAGCAAATGAAGCTGTGTGGTCACCAACAGGCAAAGATCATCAGGTGTATGTGTTCTGCTTCTGCCTGAACCATGAAGATGAAGAAAGATGATCAATACTAGCAAGATGAAGCATGGTTTTAACACCCCTTAAATTGCTGGATAGACAAAGGTAAAGGCCTCTGGAGAGCACTCCTGAGCTCTGGCTTTCCTTTGTCATTTATGGCTGTCTTTGGATGCAAGCAAAAAGGAGAGGGAAAAAAATATCTTTACCCAATTTAACTCAATTTTGAATTCTGTTCTTCCTCTCTGCTTTAGTCCTGGCACACACTTTTAATACCCTGTATAACTTATGGTTAGGTTAAGTTGCATATAATAAAAAATAGAATAATATTAGAAGTTTATTTCTCTCTCATGTAAGGAAGTTCAGAGATAGGCAATCAAGGGATGATGTGAAGCCACACAGACTTTTCAAGGACTCAGATTATTTTCAACTTTCTATTCTACATTTCCTGGATTGTAGCCCTCATTCTCCTGTTCCAAGATGGAAATGAAATCTCCACTTATCATGTCACATCACTCACGTCAAGTCGCATCACATCACATCATATCACAACAGTAGGAAGGGAAAAAAAAGAGACCCCAAATCCTCCTTTTTAATGAGAGACTTCCTGGAAGAATCACACATTTCCACTTACCACTCATTGGCCAGAACCTAGTCACGTGGTTACAGCTCTTTGCAAGGGAGGCTGGGAAATGTAGTCTTTTGGCTGTATTAACTCTGGGGAGTTGTATTAGCAAAGAAGGAGAAAATAGTTGTTGAGAGGCAATTTGACGTCTCTGCCACACTGTTGAATACCTTCAATATAAAAGTCTGTATATGACTTCTTTAGACTCCTTATTCTATGTCCCACACTGATATTGATGCATATAGAAATAATAAAAGCAACAAATGTTGGATATTCATCACTGTGACAGAACAGGGTCCTTAAGAGGCTTTCTGGAGTGAGCTTAAGTGGCTCTGGTGATGTTTCAGCTTTTTAGCTCAACTCAATTTCAATCCCCTTGGGGGTGCCCATCACTAAACTTGCACTGGCAGGTGGGTGGCTGATTTTTATTTCTGCGTGCTAGTTTGCCTTTGTGGGCACATTACTTTGTTAGGTAATTATGTGTGATTTCATGGCATGTGACCCACCAAAAGAGGGGCAAGGCATCATACGAAAACTGATGCAGCCGACTTGGCCTGTCTCTCTGGTTACCAGAATCCTGACTGTAGTCATCCTTGGAATCCACCAGCCCAGAGATCTATCTATAGAAAAATCTGAAGAGAATATTTAACCTGGAGCTAAAAGATTCAACAAAAGGGTTATAAAGTGAAAATGAATACAGAGTTTACCACAGAGTTAAATTTAGTAAAGACATGTGTAGCCACATGCATACATTATAGCTAAACCCTCTTCATGAAGAAATTACTGAAATTCTTGGTCAGATGTGGCTAAGGAAACTCCCTCAGTCTCATTCCAGTTTAGATCCTTTTCTTTCTTACTCACTTATCTCTCTTTTCTCTGTCTAGTTTATTCTTTTCTTTTGCCTTCCCTTTAGAACATTTCTTCTTTGATTAAGGACTTTTAAATATCAATTGCAGAGATTTCTCAAAATTGCCATCAGCAATGGCTCAGATTCACTCTTTCCTCCAAAACGATGACCAGTTAGTTACATTTTTTACCTACAGTGGCATTCAAGCCCATGCAATGCTGAAATTTAACAAGCTTCTTTTCCTTCAAAACGAGGGCTGCCGTATTAACTTCTGGGGAATATTGCCTGTCCTCTGTGGGTTTCATGCCCTCTCTTTTCCCTCATTAAGCTCTTTTTGATAATCAATGGCTCAGCTATTAAGGAGTTTTAATGCACATAGAATGTGTTTCTGCCATGAGGAGTCTAGGGTTGATAATAATGATCCTGGAACGTTCTTAGAGGTTGGTCTTCCAAAGTGGCTCCAAGGACATCTGGAAGCATTTTTTCTTAAGTTTGGGAGCCAAATGTTTTACTCTTTCCACAGTTTTCCAGTTTTATGGGCTGGGAGAAAAAACTTTTCAATCAAAGAACACTCTTATGTGAGACATTTATTGACTATTGGACACCATACATGATCAATACATGTTGACTGCACCCGCTTCTCTCCTCAATATACTCTGATTTCTGTAACTGTAAAGCAAATTAGTTACTCTTTAATTTATCTGAACAGTTGTGGGAATATTGGCAATGGTAATGATTAAAGAGCAGTCCAGATAACCGAAAAGAACTTACGTCAGAAGTCTGGGTTCAAGACTCAAATCCCTTGTTTGTGAAATGTGGATAGCAGTAATATATTCATCCTGTCCATCTCCCAGAATTGCAGGGAGAATCAACTTAGACAATGCACGTGAGAGTGCTTTGTAGACTATAAAACACAATAGAAATGTCAGTTGTTACTACAACCTTCATGCCAATGTTTTCCTTGTGCTTCTTGGCCCAAGCTAATGAAAAGATTTTAACTTGAAATTTTTTTGCTTTGTCCTCAAACAGCTTTGCTTTACTTTATTTACAAGTGACAGAAATCCAACTCAAGGTAACTTGAGCAGAAAAGACAAGTTATTGCCTCATCTTACGGGGAAGTCAAATCCGTTTTCAGACATATTAAGATCCAAGAGCTCAAATAATGTCATCAAGATTCTCAGTCTCTGATTCAGCTTCCCTCTGTTTGTGGGCTATGTTCTCTCCTTTGGGCTTAAGTTTCATCCATGTATCCAGGGATGATGGCTATTGACATTTCCACGTAACTCAACAGAAAGAGAGCTTCTTTCCTCTAGTGTACATACATTAGTCCCAGGGAAGTATACTTAGAGTGGCCCTGTTCGGGGACTGCTTGGAGCAGGGAAACAGTTTCCTTGATTGAGCGGCCTGCTTACTGTGCTGATTCCTGTGGGCCAGTGAGATGTAAGGAAAGGTTTCTGTGGCTGACTACCCAGTTAAACTCACAAGAGTGGGAGAATGGTGATTCTCCAAAGAAAGCCCTGTTGGGCAGAAGCAAATCCCATGTGCCTTTTGCAAAAGATGAGATCAGGCATTTCACAGAAGAGGAAACACAAATAGTGCATGAACATATGAAAACACACTCAACTTTATTAGTAGGAAATTAAAAAGTGACATAAGATACTATTTCATACTTACTAGGTCTGGAAAAATTAAAAGGTCAGGTAATATGAATTCGGAGAGGATGTGGAACAATGGACTCTCTAACATCCTGGTGAAGGATAATCTGCTATAACTGCTTTGAAAAATAACCTGCTATAGTTATGAAGATCGAACGTTCATATATATTATGATCTAGGAATTCCTGTTCTAATGTAGACCCTAGAAACTACACGGTGAACCAGGAGACATGTGCGAGAATGATCATAACCGATTTATTCTTAGTAGCAAAAAGATGTAAACAACTTAAATGTCCATCAGCAGGAGAGTGAATAAATAAATTGTGGCATAATCATACAACAAAATACTATGCAATAGTGAAAACAAATATCAGTTCATGAACCAACATAAATTAAGCTTAGAAACATAGTGTTAAGTAAGAAAGCAGGTTACAGAAGACTAACTACAATATGGTACTATTTTTATAAAGCTCAAAAAGAAGAAAAATGCAATAATATTGTTTTGTTAAATAACAAAAGCAAGAGAATGAGAAACACAAAATTAAAAATAGTAGTGCTTACTTTTGGGGTAGTTTGACCGGCTGGGGAGTAAGAATGGTACTGATGGTTTTTGTTTCCTTAACATGAGAATGAGTTTGCAGGTATTTGTTTACTATGGTTCACACACACATGCATATATATGTGTGTGTACATGTATTATATATGTTCTTTTACATTCTAAAATATTAAATAATAGAAGCATGGAAAAACAAAACATGTGTTCCGTGCAAGTTTTCCCAGACTGATTAGATAAGAAATGTTCATTTCAATAGAATTAAACTGCATATAACTAAAGAAATGTAGGAGTCAAAGTACAGTTTATAGGCAATTGTTATGGATTAGGACACTCTAAAAGTTTAGCTGGTCAAGTAATTAATGGAACATTTGATAAGTTACCAAACTTTGAAAGATACAAAGCAAACAACAAAGGGGGACATGCTTTTTTCCGCCTGCCCAAATGGAACATTGGATTAAGTGGAAAAAAATGGGAGGCTGGTTTAAGGAATTTATTTTGAATATTTAGAGCTCCATTCCCACCTCAAAGCCATTAGACCATGGAATAGTTAACCCCGGAGCTGGAGGGGGGAGGGTTTCAAAAGACTCACTTATTGCATCAATACAAGTTTGGTTGCATCAGTTCCTGGAGAATAAAAGTCAGCATTAGGTATTGACAACATGATTTTTAACTCATCTGGAAATTTTTAACTCATCTGGGAATAGTTTGAATTTGTGTTCTGGTTAGGATTTTAGAGCTGGATTTTTCCATAGCCTGGCATTTTCCTCAAAGGAATTATGTGTTAGGCAAGGAGCAAGGAGAATTATCTCTAACAAAGAAAGATGATAGACAGAGGGATAGAAAAGAGGGAGGACAGAATGAGGGGGAGGGAGGAAAAGAGGGAGAATGGTGGTGAAGAAAGCAGGATCTGGGTGAGGAGCCTACTGAGGCTGAAATCCTGCCTTTGTGACTTAGGCTGTGAGATTCGTTCAAGTTCCTCACCCCCTCTGATGTTCAGTGGGCACACCTATAAAGTGGGGGCACCAGTGCCCATCTCCACAAGTTGTTGTTGGGATCACACACCATTCAGACACATGCAGTCTCACCCAGGAAGGATCAGTGAAGAGATGCAAGGAAGACAAACCCCGTTCTTAACGATCTGCATGTTTGTAACGTGTGCTATACTTTTATAGCATTCTTTAATATGATTATGGTGAATGTGGCTGCGTGTGAAACCTCACACAGTGTGAATAAACCACTTAAGAGTGGGTTTTGGAAGGGATAGAGCTTACACCTAAAGGAGGTAAGGGAGAGGATGGCTATGGTGGCCCCACATGAATAAAAATAACTTTTTTTTGCCTGATGCCACCCTTGTAGTTGACCCCCTCTGTTTAGTGCAGGTGGTATGTCTGGCACATAGATGGAATGTTAGTAAATGTATTTGTACTGTGCAGTCTACCATGTTTGGTTGTTCTTTCCCAACATTAAATAATGCCAAGCTGGTGACTGAAAAGGAAGGTGCGATGGTGCTGAGCCCATTGTTAGGGGTGGGTTAAGTGTGCAAGGGGTCTGTCTCAGACAATGAACAATTGGCGGGGGACCACTTCCAAGTACTCCTCTGTGTTTTGGGAAGCAATGGTGATGGGAGAAGGAACACCCACTCTGGAGCCAGGCACACCTAGAGTTAAGTCCTGGTTCCTGCATTTATAGCTGTGAGACCTCAGGCAAGTTACTTTACCTCTCCAAGTGGGAAACACCTTGCTTTCTTTTGGCAAGGTGTTTCCAAATCTTTGCATTTTAAACTTAGCTTTTGATATTTCCTTGTAGACATGACCATTGCCTTTGACCTTCTTCCCTTGAGATGGAGTCCAAATCTGATAGACTGCACACTTCATGATAAATCACTTGGTGTCACCCATTCCCTATTATCTCCCACCCTGATGGAGCCCAAATGGAAGGGCCTAAGCTTTCTTCATGGCAATAACAATCATCGCTATTGATAAGTTTCCGGCCCCCCGGGCATGTCATGATGATAGCTTCCTCCTGAGTGGTGTTAATGTTAGCACAGTTGCTCAGCAATTCTATGTAATGACAGAGATCCTTGCTCCTTCCCACGCTGGGGATGTCCACCTGACTGCCTGTTTATCCTGCTCCTTGAAGGGTTACCACTTGTACTCATTGTTCCTGAATGGGTCTTCTGCCTCAATCCTTGCCTTCCCTCCAGCCCTGGACCAGAAAGCACAGAATGAGATCCCAAGGTTCTCTTTCAGTTCCTCCTTTAAGCTGAATGTGGGGCATCAGTCCCAACCACTCAGATTCATTTTCTTGAGGTTTCCCTGGCCTCTCTTGGCTCTTCCAAGGACAAAGCTCCTCCTACCCAGAAAAACAGTCTGACTTCAAAGGTCTTAGCAGCCCAAATGCTACTTCCCTCCAAAGGACCCCACGTGGCTCCCTTTGCAACCGCCTCACTCTTCCTGCAAGTATCTTTCACCACCAGCTCTGTGGTATCTTCTCCGAAGAAGAGGGAGGTGGGCTTGGGTCCATCCTCGAAGCCTCTGGCCTATGCTCTTCTTTGCTGCTGGCCCTTCCCTGTTAGTTGAGTCTAGAGAGGGGAGGCTGGGGCATTCACATCGTGGGGGCATGAGTGCAGCTACAGGTGCCAGAGGATGCTGTGACTTTCATGGTTGCATTTGTAGGGGACCATGAGCCCACTTAGCTGGACTCAGCTCATATATCTAATAATAACACTTGACAAAGGGAAGGACCAATACTTGTCAAGCACTGATGCGTGCCACTGCTTTTATGTATCTCCTTTAGTTTTCACAATGACCTTTCATGTGAATTGTTATATCCCTGTTGTTTTTAAACCACTTTATTATTGACATACAAAAGGCTGTACATATTTAGTGTTTACAACTTGATGACTTAGGGGATAAGTATACCTCTGTGACTATCACCACAATCTATGCCATAGACATATCCATCACCTCCAAAAGTTACCTCTTGCCTTCTTTATTATTATTATTACTTTTTATGATAAGACTACTTATAAGATCTACCCTCCTCGCACATTTTTAAGGATACATGTTATCCTACAAGCGGCATAGAACAGTGTTGTTAACTGTAGGCTCTACACTGCATAGTAGATCTCTAGGACTTACTCATCTTGTATAACGGAAACTTTGTACCTTTCAACTCATACCTCCCTGTTTCCCCCTCCCCACAGCCCCTGGCAACCACCACTCTCCTCTTTGCTTCTGTAAATTTGGCCATGTTAAATTCCTAAGTCATTTTCTTCAGATCACATATTGAAGCTCTGCATTCACCTTCAAGGACATCTGGCTGTAAGTCATGGGGTCTGCCTGCCTACCCACAGTGTCTCTGGTTTAACAAAAACTCATACATTATCCTATTTTGATGTTGCTCCAAACTGAAAGCTCCAGAAGGAGTCATGGAAGGCATTTTACAGACAAGGAAGTGGAGGCTCCTTGGCTGTGAGGGGGAGAATAGGGCAGAGAACTGCGTCTTTTGACTTCAAGTTCAGCCACTGGAGCATCGCATGGAGGGAATGGGAAAGACACTTTCTTGTGTTATCCTACAAGCAGCATAGAACCATGAGTAGACAGGCAGAGTTTTGGGTGAACAAACAGGAAGAACGAACTCCTAATAGAAGCTGTCCACAAGGTCCACCGCCACCCTGTGAGCTACGGTGAGGAGGTAAGCAGAGAGATGGCACAGTCAGTTGTGGTGGGAAGTTGGCCAAGCCAACTCCAAGTGCTTATGACTCCTGTGGTTCCAGAAGTTTCTTGCTTCTTTTCACAGGATTGTAGATCATCTTCCACTAAAGCCAATATCCAGAATCAATGCCTCAGAGTTCCAAGTGCCTCACCATTGCAAGGTTGGGGGATGGAGACAATAAATGATTCAACTACTGCTCTCTGGTGCGAATCACCCAAGAATTCCAAGCGATTTGCCTATTGATTTTCTGCATTTGGCAACAGCCTATCTGCTCTGTGGGATGTGATTTTGACTACAATTCTTATCACAAGTAATCTCCTATTTTGTTTAAAAGGCTCATCAATTTTCTAAACTTGAAAAATCCTGCCTTGGAATGCATACTCCCAGACCCCTTTATGGCCTCAAGAAAAATGGATGTCACCATTAGCTGCTAATATTTTCCTTAAATCTACCTTCTTCTCAGCTCATATGCCTACAACTCAACGCTCTGAGACCAGGCGTGTGTTTATCAAATGAAATTGCTGTTAATGGTACAAAATATTTACATTTATGCCTCAATCCAAAGAGCCACAAAACTTTATTTCTCCTTTTGTAGTTTCAATATTTAATTAGTGATGAAGCACCAGAAACCTGTAGGGAAAAACACTGCCCATTATATTTTAAGTTATAGTCTATTTACAACTCATTTCCACCTGCTCCCTTTGTCTCCACCTGTCTCCACTGTACACAGATTCGTCTCAGCAGTCCCCTCAGGAATACAGCTGTGTCATCACATCCCATGGCATCCTAATATTTCATACTAAGCTTTAAACCAATTAGGAATGTCTACTGACTGTGCTGACTCATGGGAAGAGAAGGGAATAATGTGTCCTTCAGGTAATGAACTTCTTTGGGGACTTAACACATATTTCATTTTTTAGCACTGTTCGTTTTCCCTTGTCACATTTCTGTGGATGTGGTTCATTTTGCTTCATTGTGCTACGAAGATTAGGCAGGGATTAATATTTGCGAAGTAACCAAGCTTATATTAATAATGAAAGGAATGGGACTGACGCACGGTGAGATTATTGGGCCAACCTCTGAGGCACTGAGGATGTCCCAGAGATGGCAGACGGCCAGGGGTGGTGGGACCCATTTAAAGGAGCAGCCTCAACTAAGCTCCAGCTGATTGTGATCCGTGGGAACCAGAACTTCTGGTTTTATGAATTGAACCCCAAATCTGAGTGAAATTTCCCAACTTCAAAATGGAGGCTTCATACAAATGAAATAAACCACCCTCGGGGTGATAGCTACACCTGGCCCTTAGCTTGCCAATTGCAACCTCTGACCTAAACAAATCTACCAACCATTTTTTTTTTTTTTCCAGAGGGTGGAAAGGTTTATTATAAGTGCATAGATTTCTTTAGGGTTTCCTTCAACTTGCCACTTGCCCATTCTAGTCCGCTGGAGGATTTGGGTCTCGATTTCCTGTCTGGATCTTTGTGGTGAAAGCCTAAGGCAGGGGGCTGGCCAGCTGGGACGTGCTGGACCAGAACCCTAGTGGGCAACTAGGAGGGGAGGGAAGTCCACATACAAATGACATGGGATGAATCTGACTCTCTTTGACTAGAGAGAAGGATTCTAGCTCAAGGTGGTGGTTGGTCTGGAGCAATTTCTGTGTTATGATGGGGCAGCAGTAGATTTCTATAGAGCAGGCACCTGCAACCCAGAATAGAAGAGGAGCAAGGCCCAGGCAGCTTGGCTGCATCGCCTTCGAGGAGGACACTTGTCCTAGGAGCTTTCACATGCTGCATCTCATCTAATCCACACAGTGACATGATGAAGTTGTTATTGCCATTTTCCCGAAGATGAAATTGAAGGTCTGAGAGTTGCAGTCAGTCAGTGGTTGAGCTGGGACCTGAATCCAGATCATCTGATAGGAAGGCAAGTGACCCATCACCCTGAACTCAGAATAATGCACCTCTGCCTCCTTGCCAGGAATATAAGATGACAAGTGGCAAGAAAAC
The DNA here is from genome assembly GCF_020826845.1 of Diceros bicornis minor. Taxonomy (NCBI): domain Eukaryota; kingdom Metazoa; phylum Chordata; class Mammalia; order Perissodactyla; family Rhinocerotidae; genus Diceros; species Diceros bicornis. The sequence goes on from NC_080744.1 coordinate 83,045,849, forward strand.
CATGGCTTTCACCTGTTTTTTATGACCCCAAATTTTATAATGGGAATTTGGCCTCACATTTGCACATATCCCTACATAAGATGAGCTTTATTTTCTTGATTAGCATAAAAAATGACCCCAGGAAAAGTTCATTCTCAGCTCAAGTAATCTGTATTGAAATAGGATGTTAACAGAACCCTCCTTTACCCTGCGTAGCCCACTCCTGAGTCATTAACAGTCTTGAGTTTGAACAGGGCAGGTCCTAATTCTTCAACTCAGCTTTCTTTGCTCCACTAAGTTCAATCCATGTTGGAGCTATTAAAATGTCTTTTTAGTGCTTAGTCTGAAATTACCTCCTTTTACAAATTTTCCCATTACATAGATCTATAGCCCTTTGGAAAATGAATTGCTTTTCGTGGTGATGATGGAGTGTCTGTGATTTTAATGTTATTATACAATGTGTCTTGATTAATCAATGTTTGAGAGCCATCCAGCTCTAAGCTAGATTACAAGTAAATATAAGTGGACTTTGTGCCAAACTCCTGCCTCCATAAAAAATCCCCTGAAATGGAGATGATAGGAGCAAGGAGACGGCAGTTCCTGAGCCCAAGAATGTGAAAGGTTTCAGAGAGGTATTTAATATTCATCTGGTATTCATTGCAATAACATCAATCTTACCAAATTCTCCTGGTATTAATGTGGATGTTCTGCATTTAATATATACTTCCAGTGGAATTTCATTGTAATTGAGCACTAAATGGTGTCCACTTATGGGAAAGTGGTTCCAGAATTTTTTGTAATAAATGGGTTTTAGTAGAATAGAAAAATCCCAGATTCATCGCTGAGTCTACATTATCTCTTTACACTCTAATTGTCATTGACTGTCTTGACTGTATTATTTCCAGACAGTTCATAATTTCCCCTGCTGAACAAATGATGATTTGTGAGTGAAGGAAGACACTGACTGGATTATGTGGTGCCGTTGATTCTTCTTTTCATTGCTCTTGTTTCGCAAAATATCTTTTAAAATCATTCGAATCATCTCTGTTGGCGTCATTATTAATGGCTATAAAATGATAACAGGGGTGACTTGTGTAGTAACAATGATAGCAAAATTTACTGAGTGCTTACTATGTACTAGAGCCCATGTAAAAGTAAATGCTTTACCTTCACTATCTCATTGGAACCTCGCAACAATTTGATAGGTCCGATTACCATTTGTATTTTGGTCCAGTAAGTTGAGCATCAGAGGTTAAGGAATTTGTATGAGATCACACTGCTGGAAAGAGGCAGAATTGGGGTTGAATTCATACCTGCCTGGCTTCAGGCCTCAAAGTCTCTGCTTTTTGCCAACAAACCAGATAGCTTGTAGAATGGAATCTCTGGAAGGAGGTGGAGTGAACTGTGGGTTCCTGGACTGGTGAGAAATTCCCATGTTTCTTTATTACAAGCAGATAGACTGATTAAGATAACTGGAAAGCCATCTCTATTAAGAGATAGTTTTCTTTTTTTCCTTTCCTGAAGCTCAGGGATGGTGGGAGCTGATGGTTAGGGGAGATATCTGCCTGAAAGCTAGATGCACCATTCCATGAAGTGATAATCAGTAAACCAAATAAATTGCACTACTGTATTTGTTTTCATGCAAGTGGTTTTACCAGACATAAACAGCGGCTGGGTAACCCCAGGGTTAGAGCATGTGGCTGTTAGACCTGAGATTGAAAGCTCTGTAAGGTTCATAATCCTCCTGCTGCCCATGCTGGGTGTTCTTGGATGCCCCACAGGAAGGGATGTCCCTGACATTAACCAGCCAGTGGCCTTGGCGAAGCATCTTGCTTTGCTCATCTGCAAAATGAAGGGATTGAGTTGAATTCAAGACTTTCAAATGTATTTAAATTTTGACATTGTAAGTCTTTCTTCAAAAGAAGGAGTGCAGAATCCTGCTACACAGAATAGATGAAAGCAGAACACCTCTGGGTGAAGTAGGTGCTGCCCCCTCCCCACTCCAGGCTAGAAACTTCTTGGGCCTCCTTGTCCTGGCCTGAGCCTCTTGAGACCCCACTAGCTGTATCAAGACAAGCCTAGAAAACCTCTGGACTAGCTGCGCCCCAAAGCTCCCGCTAACTCACACTTCCATACCCACTATATCTGGATATGGAGCACACCCAGAGCAAACAGTCTGCTTTAATTTTGTGAGCACAGGGAATTGAGTCCCTGTTAAGTTTCCCTTTGCCATGGTGACTCCCAGGCCCATGGTTTACTTAGGGCAAGGGTATGTACACTAAGGCATGCATTTTGGATTAACTACGTTTTATGTTCCCACCGTTTCATTTTTCTTTGTCCTCTACTTCTAGGGCATGTAATTGGATATTTTATATAATTCTGCAAGCCACTTTAAATCTTTCTTTTGATTTAAAAGTGGATTAGGGAACCAGCCAATCAACAAACAAAAAACTTCCCCATATCTTTTCTGATTCCATGCACAAAATGTGTCATTAACTTACACAAATTTTGCAGCTTGGAAGTCAATGCCGCTTCCTCAGAGAAGCTGCTCTGGTGGCTCCTATCCTTACACACATCACCGCTCCTGTTGTCACTCTCATTACACCTGTACTTTTCCCTTATTGCACTTAGCACAGCTTATGATTACAAACTTGATTCAGCTCTGAGCTCACAATGGACTGCACGCTCCCCGAGGGCAACGAGCACACCCATGGCATCCACCATTTCATCCTAAGTACTTAACACAGTTCCCGGCATGGGAGGATGTACAACAAATATTTGTTGAGTGAATCAGTGTTGAAATTTTCTTTATTTTGGGGCAATCTAACCAGAAAGACGTTCATTCATGGTGAAGCTCTGGAGTCAGGGTGCTTGGTTCAAATCCAGGCTAAACCAATTACTCATTGTGTGTTCTTAGATAAGTCACTTAAGTCTTTTAGGGCTCAGTTTCCTTGTCTGTAAAATAGGACTGATAATAGTATCTCTTTTGTAGGGTTTGTATAAGAAATAACGATAAAATTTATGTAGAATACTTAGTTCAGTGCCTGGCATATAGTAAGCCTCAACAAATTCTAGTTTTCTATTATTATAATATTTATTTCCCTAGTGGAACTCAGTCCCATACAGGAGACACACATAAATTGATAATTGCAATATAACATGATGAGCCCAAAAATTTGGCTCAATTTCACTGGGGTTCTTGTTGAAATCCAGTGGAGGAAATGGAGAATGGAATGACTAATGAATACTAATTATTCATTTATTTATTCATTTAATGACTAATTCACTTATGACTAATAAATGACTAACTTATTAATTTATTCTAGCTCTGGGCTAGATACAGGAAAATACATGATATTGTTCTTACCATTGGGGAATTTATAAAATCTGGCTTGGGACAAAAAGTATTAATAAATAAAAATGATGTTGTATAATATATACCTTAATCCCAGCAGGATTAAGACCTTAGTGTCCTTAAACTCTGAAAAGATCATGAGTTCACCCTCAACTTCCTTTGCATAATAGCTCTGAATGAAATCAATACTAAACCATAAAATAGGTGTAAGAAAGGCCAACAAAATTCTGGTTTTTCCTAGGATGATACTGTAATGCTATTCCGAATACTGATGCTGAATGTGCCCATTGAGTACCCAATGCAGAGTCTGGGTATGAGTGAATGGCACTGGCTGTGGTGGGCGTGAGTTCAAAGCATTGTGGGAATTCTGGAGCCTGCAGTGGCTCTGATGATCAAAGCCAAAGCCTCTGCATCTCTTCTGGGCACTGCTCACCCTGTTACCTCCTGGTTTCTCGCCCATGGTGGACTCTCTGTGAGTCAGTGGTCTTGTTACTTCCTGGAGCATCACTCGGATGCTCCCCTTGCTGGCTCTTTCCTTGGGCCAATTCTCTGCTTTGGGCCAGCACCACACATGATTTTGAAGTAGAAAAATTGTGTTTTGATAACTCTTGGGATCTCCCTTTCTCTATCTCACGTATACTGTCATTCAAAACTTGTTTTCTTGTTGCTCGTTGGTTGTTTTAAAGTTGCTTTGAGGGCATATGCACAAATTCATCTTAGATAGAAAAAGGCTCTTAGGGGCACGGACCATGTTGCTCACTTCCTCTGTGCCCTCAGCTCACTCCAATCCAGCACACTGTGCCAGGTACTGGGCATGAACGATCAATGAGACACTCAAATCCTAAGCACAAGGAGTTTATAGGCCTGTGGGGTGACACCTGCTCTGATCCCAGGTGAGCTCTCTGAGCAAAGTGAAGTAGCAGAAAGGAGGCAGTGACACACTCCACCCTGGGAACTAGAGAAGTTTCCAGAGGACTCCAAATGAGAAGGAGCTCTCCAGGCAGGGAAGGGGTTTGTATGTGAGTATGTGTGGAAGAAAGACTTTTGTGTGTGTGTGTGTGTGTGTGTGTGTGTATGGGATTGTATGTGTGTTGTGGGGGAGTTGTTTTCGTGTGTGTATGTGTGTAGGTTGTGTAAGTGAGTATGGGAAGGTTGTGTGTGTGTATTGTATGTGTGAAGGGAGTTGTGTATGTATGTGCATGTGGAGTCGTGGGGGTGTGTTTTGAGGGTTTGTTAGGGGGTTGTATGTGTCTTCTGGGGTTGTGGGTATGTGTGTACAGATTGTGGGTGCCTGTGTGAGAATTATGTGTTTGTGGTGGATTACGTGTGTGTTGTGTTGTGGGGGTTGTTCTGAGGGAGATGTGTGTGTTAAGGGTTGTATGTATGTGATTTTGTGCGGGGTTTTGTGTGAAGGGGCAGTGTGAGTGTGTGTGGGGTTGAGGGTGTGTATAGATGGGTGTTGTGGGTGTGTGTGGGTGGCTGTTGGTAAGCATGGGTGGTTGCATTTAAGACTGAGAAAGTACACAAGGCTAGAAAATGGAGCAACGAGAAGCACGGGTCATTGGAGGATGGTGAATTTTTAGGAGAGGAAGCTGGAAAAGTTTGGCTTGGGGTCCAGTTGGATTGGGGCCATGCTGAAGTGTTCGGACTTCACCCTGCTAAGTTACAAAGCCTCACAGACATACAGTAGGTCCTCAGTCAACCTATACTGAATGGTTGTAGGAAACGAATCCCTGGAGACTTAGCGAGAGGCTGCCATTGCCACTTAAGTCTCCATGATGGGAAAAAGCAGCTCCTTATTGTTAATCCAATACCTCAGATAATATACTTTTTATCTCTGCTTATAATGGTCATGTAGATAAATTCCATAAATCAAGTCTCAGCAGTAAAAAGGTTAATAAGTTTACGCTGTATAATTGAAAGCCATATTGGTGATTAAAAGGATTTTATATATCAGTTTTCTGGGTCACCAACTAATTATTTTCAATGGCCGGTAATAAAACACAGCACCATGGCTGGCTAGACACTGCAAACTGTCAGATGTTAAATCGTGTAGAAAGGACTAGAGCAGGTTACCTTAGGTTGGCTGGTCTTTCCCTTGGGGCATGAAGCTGTTGAATTCCTTTTGTTTGTGTTGTATCAAGCTTACATGTTGCTTTGGGGTCCTCTTCTACCCAAAGTCAGAAAGCTAAACAATTCCCCCAAATGGAAACAATGTATTAAGCTCCTGGGACCCCAGGATAGCTGTAGTCATTCATGTTCACTGCACTTGGCACTAGTAGTACTAAGCAGTTTCTCTTACAAGACCAGGGCTGTAGTATGGCACAGCCATCCTTGCTCAGAAGGGAACATTTGGAAGGGAACGGAAAAGTGTGTGACGTGGAGCCGATAAAATTTATTGATCCCCTAAAATATTCTGGGAGCTGTGCTTTGTGATTTATATCCACTAGAGGCCGCTAAGGTATGCATGGTCAACCCAAGGTTAGCGACATGAAAACTGAGGCTCAGAAAGTGTGGGTGGATTGCCCAAGGTCATGGCTATTAGGCGGCATAGCCAGCATTCAGGCTTGGGTCTGTCTGACCCCACATCCGAGTGGTTCCACTATTGAGTTCTGTGTTTTACTTCTGGTTTCACGGAGTATCATCTGAAGGCACAATGATAACCACAAAGATAAAATGTTTATCGGTTGGTTCTGAGCTTGATTTGGGATATTGGGTAGCTAGGGGGTGGTGGAAGCAAGGTTGCTGCATCGCATAAAACACACCTCGTGTTCTAGGGAAATGATGCCCCCGGCATAGTGCAAGGCAGGTAAGTGCTGAGAAGGTCAGTCTCCCCATTTTGGAGGCTGTGTGAAGGTAGACGGAAATGAGACAGGGAGGAGGCAACGGGGGGGTATTTATTTCAGCTCCTGGTATTATTCCTTAAGAGTGGGACTGATGTGTCACTTAGCCAAAATGCCAAAATGCCATCACCTCTAGAGTTTGTTCAAAAGAAATATGTTTATAGGGTTTATAACAGTAAAGAAACACGGTTATTGTATATGTAAGTATGAAATAGTGGGCTTAAACCCAGGAAAACTGCTAGAAACAGTGGTCAATATCTTTTCTTTGCCACTTGAATATGTCTGATTTTGCCCCACTATGAAAGAGAGAAATTAAGGTTGGAAACCTTCTTGTAATTGAAGTATTTCTTTTTGTTTCTCTAGTTCTTTTTCAGGTTCTAGTATTATCTTGCAAAATAGGCACTGTGTTGGATTTTGAGTGTGTGTGTGTGTGTTTATGTGTGCATGTGTGTGTGGAGAGGGGTTGGGACGATTTGTAAAATCATTCTATGGGGGCTCTACAAGGTCTGCTAAGAGCAGATGAATCAGAAAGTTTTAACTACTCAGTTACTTTCTTCAAAGACAAATGATTTGCAGATGAAACAAAGAATGAAAATTGGAAGGTGAATGCCATTGTCTTGGCTACAGAGTTTAGTTGTTTAAAGATTGGCCAAGAGCATCGAGGATTGTGATGACTGGTTTACAAATGTATGTGACAGATATGCTAATCAAACCACCAAGTAAAGGAGACAATCTGAAGATGGCACAGAGACTAGACATTCCCAGGACTCTCCGTGGGCTTGGTAATCAAACCCAGGTGCTTTCTTTTCTTGGCACCAGTGCTAGGAAAGACAGTGACTTCTCGTTCCCATCTGCCATCAGGCGGTATGTGAGATGCAGGAGCAGCCTCAGTTCTTTCCTGGAGGAAGAAGGAGGTGTTATTAACCCAATAACCCAAGGGGAAGACTCAGAACTGTGCAGAGAGAGGGCAAATGACTCTCCTTCAGGTCAGAGTGGAGCAATTCACTTTGCAGGGAAAAGTTGGGCTTCTCACCTTACAGGCATTCCTCTTCACATCCATTGTGACAAGAGTGTTATAAAGATGACAACTTCCTTAGCTGCTCAGCCATATTTTAGAAAGGAATATTGGGGGTAGGGTAGGCAGTGGGAGGTGAGGAGGGGGAGCAGGAGGGAGAAGAGTGAGGAGCAGACTTGAAAGGGAAGAGAGAAAAGCAGGAGAGAAAAGCAATATACTTCCACGAACATGAAAACAAATGGGCTTCAGACGGCTTGAGGCACAAGTGACATTTCTCTCTAATGGGAAGCATATTTTGAATAAAACCAAGCAAGCATCATCCATCATTTTTCCTCCTGATGTGCCTTAACAATCAATGTGCGAGAGGGCGTCTAGGACTCATGCAGGGATAGTGGGTGAAAGTGAAGTTGGGAGGAGCAGCTTCTCTGGGCCCCGGAAGAACAGAGCTGGGTGCCCAGAGGTGGCTGCGGGTGAGGGAAGCCAACACCGCAGCTCACCATCAATGGTTTCCATGGTGGACTGCATCTTACAGGGAAAATCCATCTTTGTCATGGGCATGCCATCACTGACTGCTAGTTTTCTTCCTTATAGGGGGCTGGTAGAAAGGAAGGCAGGAGGAGAGCAAGGGCCTTCCTTATCCCTGGAAAGGCTATAAAAATGGTGTGTATTTGCTCTGGTTCATTCTCTCCCTCCAGGGCCCAGAGCTTTCCCTGACAGGCTTTTCCTATCTCCATCCTCTCCCTAATCAAAAGTTTTATGCCCTCTTTCTCACTCTTGGCTCATCTGATGGACACAACCAGTCTGGCATGAAAATACCTACTAATGGGTTCATCTGTTATTATCAGGTAATGGGCTAAGACTTCAACAGAGCCTACTGGGAAATAACACACTCATCCAAGGACAGGTTTGGGTGGAGGAAGTTCAAACACCGTTGTAGACAGGGCAGGGATTAGGATGAGGTGAACGAGGCACTCGCTGTGGGCACAAAGTTGAAGGGGGAGTAAAAAAAAAAAAACCTAATGATTAACATAAAGAATATTTTATTACAGTATTTTAATAAATAAAAATTAGGGGCCGGCCCAGTAGTGTAGTGATTAAGTTCGCATGCTCTGCTTTGGCGGCCTGGGGTTCATGGGTTCAGGTCCCGGGCATGGAGCTACACACTGCTCATCAAGCCATGCTGTGGCAGCGTCCCATACATAAAATGGAGGAAGATCGGCACAGATGTCAGCTCAGGGCCAATCTTCCTCACACACACACACCAAAAATTAGTGCAAAAATCCACGATGAACAAAATGTCAAAATTTTAAATACAGAACCCATGGGCCATGAGTAGGGGGAGGCAGTGGTGTACTCTCTCTCAGGGTCATGCAAATGTGGGGTTGGTCTTTATTTAAAATTTTAATATTTTGTCCCTGAGGTGTTGAGGCTGGTGAGGCCATGATGGGCCAATGCCTGCTCCTTTGGCTGTAGCCCTGACCCAGACCTGCAGCCCAGCTATTATTCCCGTCCTGAACTCGTAGAATATCTGTGCAGTAAATTCCCTTTTACTTAAGCTGGGTTGAGTGGGGTTGTGTTTCTGGCAACCAATAATCCCTAAGACAGAAATAAAAGTTCATTTCTTTCCCTTCCAACTTCACAGAGCTCTGTCAGAGAATTTTTTGTTCCAGATTCAGTCTTCTATTTCAAACTAGAAAGAGCAATATATATATATATATATATATATATATATATTTTTTTTTTGTGAGGAAGACCAGCCCTGAGCTAACATTCAATGCCAATCCTCCACTTTTTTGCTGAGAAAGACTGGCCCTGGGCCAGCATCCTTGCCCATCTTCCTCTACGTTACATGGGACGCTGCCACAGCATGGCTTAACAAGTAGTGCGTCAGTGCATGCCTGGATCTGAACGAGTGAACCCCGGGCCACTGCAGCAGAGCGCGCGCACTCAACCGATTGTGCCACCAGGCCGGCCCCTAGAAAGAGCAATTTTATAACAGTGATAAAGGATTTCTTTTGTAAGTATATTACCTCTAATCCTGTCAATCTAATACAATGGTTTGCATTTTTACATATTCCCTTATAAGATTCGGTCATAATTTTATACAGTCACAATCATAGTGAACATATAATTTTGTATTCTGTTCTTTTTGGTGAAGTTTATATACCAAAGATTTTCCATGTTATTACATGTCAATGGCTCTAGGCCATTCTATTGAGTTTTATGTTCTATATTTTACTTATTAAATCTCTTATTGTTAGACTTATAAATTGTCTTCAATTTTTCCACGTAGTAGATGATATGAAAATGAATATATTCATCTTATGGATTTTGTTTTTTCAGTTTTTTGTTTAAATTATGGTCCCAGAAGTCTGATTTCTGAGCCAAAATTCCTTGTTATGCTTCTTAATAGATAATTTGTATTGCCATATAATTTTTAACATTACTTAGAATTTATAGGAAAACAGCAGATTTTGAACCAAAAGAAATCTTACACATAAGCTACCTCATTTCACATTTAAGTGGGAGTGGGGGAAGTATTCATCTTTAAAATTTGGTTTATTTATGATATTGTGCAGTTTTAAAATTGAGCCCCAGATAGATTTTTTCCTTTCACTTGCAGTAAACCTTATGGTTGCACCAACTACCTTTTCTCATTCCAGTTTATTTTGCAAACCAGAGGAGCAATCATATTTTATGGTTTCTTTACCAAGAAAATATTTTTGGCACCTATCACCTTCGATGATAATAGTCATAGGAGTTGCAAATGTAAATTGGCACTCTATATCTACATAGCAGATATCTGACGCCCAAACATTTATTTTTAAAAATAGCAATATTAATGTTATACCTCCATTAAAGAATTAAAATATTTTGTTTCAACTGTGGGCATATGTAGCAATGCATACTATCCCCTCTAGAACTCAGTAATTAAATGTATACAAATGAAAATCCAAGCCATATTTCACATTTCTGTGATTTATTTTCACTGAAGCATTTAAGGCCATTTGTTGAAACAAATAGTAAAGAGACAAAAGAAGGATCCGAGACCCCAAAAGGCTCTATTTTCCCAAATTGAGTCAATGACTGAACTAGTGATTAAGCAAATATTCCTTATACCATGGCTCATTGTCTCTCTATAAGAGAGTTCTACCAGCATTTTCCCCTAAACCAACATTTTGAAACATTAAACTCATTCTTAACCTAGATAAATAAAATGAAGGCAGAAAGCCAAAATTTGACCAGTGAGAGAGCAGCATCTTAAAATCAATCTGGTTCTGGCTACATCCATCAGCAGAAATACTTTCATCAGACACGGCATTAGGTCAACAGCTTTAAAATCCAAACTGCCTTTCAAAAGGAGGATTTTCTGGGGTAAACATGGAAACAGGAAGCAAATGAAAGGAAGAAACTTGGTACATCACAGACATAAGTCTCAAGTAGCTAGGACTACCTAGGGAGAATCTGACTCCTAAAATAGATAACACTGCAGATAGATAGTGCCTTGAGACCAGCGTGTAGAATAACCCCCTTGTCTTATAGATGAAGAATTCGAGGCTCCATGGCTTGCCCAAAGTCAAAATGGATAGATTGTTCCAGCACCAAGGCTACGCTTCAGTTTTTTGGAATTCTGTGCACAATCACTTCCTTTCACCGCCCTATTGCTGACAATAACGTTCTTCCTGGTGGCCCAACTCCATTCTTGTCCCTTTTCCTCCTGTATTACCCAAGTCTCTGCCCTGGGAACCAACCAGGGGAGTCCTCATTCTAGGTAGTGTCTGACCTATGGGCTACTAATACTGAGCAACACCATAAAATTCTCTGCCCTCGAATTCTCTTCCTTGGTCTTATCAGGCTGGGATTCCCACCACCATTCACCAATTCAGTCTCTGTTTCTCTTAGCTCAAATTCTCCAGAAAATATATTTTAATGGGCTCCATCCAGCCTATGGATTCATTCTCTTTAGGTTAGGTTTGTATCCCAGTCTCTTCCAGAAGGGCTGGAGAGCAATTCCAAAGAAGAGACAGCTGTCTGTACAGGTAGACTAACAGTACGTCTCCTATAATTTTGGGGCCTGGTATTTTGATTCATGCAGGGTCCTGGAAGGAAACAATCAGCCAGGTGTTTCCATGAGGAAACTTGCAAGAAAGGACTACCTGCAGAGGAATGGACAATGTTAAGAGACCAAACAGGAGATGTTGAGGCACCGAGTTGACTAGAAACAGTGGGGAGCTGTTGCCACTTGAGGCCAAAGTGGAAAATGGGGGAAATAGTGTTATAGAGCCTCGGGAGAGATGGAGCCCTGGAGGAAGGGCCGCTTGAGAAAGCTGCAGCCCTGGAGGATGGGGATAGTGTCAGAGATGCTGCATTGAAGCAGGGAGGGCAAGGGGAAGAAATACCCCTGCCTCTCTCTCTTACCATCTTCCTAATCCTGCTGGCCTCCCATTGGCCAAACCCAAAGGGAAGTCAACCAACAAAGGCTCTGGGATGTGGTGTGTCAGAGTCAGCTTCCTGGGGCACAGAGCAGAGCAGACAATGGATCTGGGGAATAAAAGGAAAAATATCAGTAACTATTTTTCTGTATGTCTTCTCATATGATATTCCAAACAGTCCCATTGTATGGTTGAGGAAACTGAGGTAATTTGACAAGGTCCTTTGAATCTTTTCTGAAATAAGGTAGCTTATCAATCAATAAGCTTGCTCATGGTCACAGAGCTAGTGTGTCACTGGGATGTGAACACATCTGTTTGATAGTAACAGTAGATACTGTACTGTTAGATAGTAACAGTATCTAACACTATGTATACAGATAATATTCAGACAATGTGCTAAGACAGTCACAATCATTAGCTCACTTAATTCACACAGCAGCTCTGGGGGCTGAATACCATCACTCTTTGAGGGTGGCAAGCTTGGGGTGCTCCATCTTCAGGAGGCTCCCAGTGGGTATTCACAGTCGCGAGATGTCTTCTTTTATGGAACAATAACGATTTGAAATGACATTTTCCTCAATCCTTAGAATGAGCCCACAAGTGCTGTCCCCTCTCACAGAAGGCGTAATTCAGGTTCTGATGGATGTGTGGCTTGGGCAAGCTCACATGGTACTGAGTCATAGCCAGAATTTGAGTCATGTTGGACCCACTGTGACATATGCCCTATTCGCTTTAATTCACAAGTCTCGCTTTCTCATCCACCGTCAAATCAATTAAAAAACTTGAAAAGAAATCTAGTAATTTGTTCCTGAGAGTCAGCCTGGATCCAATATGTTGTCCCTCTGGCAATCTCCATCTCCTCATCCAGACACAGAGAGTGAAACCTGCTGTCTCTTTCTGTCCTCTGTCAGAACACGGTAGTTGGAAAAAGTGAATGAAAGAGTGAATGAATGAATAAGTAAACAAGCATACACATTCTCTTTCTGACTCTATGAAATCCATAATTTAAAGTTTTTATTGTGTCATTAAAACCCTAGGAGAGGTAGTTATTCCTGTTTTACTGAAAATCAGGCTGCTGGCAGATGATAGCTGCTTGATTTCAATTTAGTTCTCCTTGTGCTTTGCAAGTTGCCTCCACTAGCTTTTCGGATAGTGGGGGCTGCAAAAGCCTGCAGCAAATATTTAATAGACATGTTTATTTGGTGTGTTGGGTGCTGGACAGAACCTTTTGAGGGTTTATAACCTGAGAAATGGGTGTTAAATCCTGTAAATTAATGGGGCCATGCAACTCGTCCAGGATCAAACGGCCGATGCATGCCACTTGAGATACCGAGTCTTGCTTTTCTTCTTGACAGAAGAATGGGCCACTTTTTGGCAGGGAGGGTGTCCTCTTAAATCTGGCGTTTAGATTTGGGAGAGCATATGCAGAGCCATGAGGGAGCAATGGGAGAGGTGCTCAGCCAATCACATCACCTGAGCCAGTTCTGGTGATCAGGCGGGTGGCTGATGGGGACCTCTGGTCCCTGGGCAGGTATTATTACCAGAGTAGTGCTTCTTTAACTTAATGTGCATACAAATCACCTGGGGATCTTGTAAAAAATGCAGATTTTGACTCACTATATCTGGAGTGTGTTCTGAGTTTCTTCATTTCTAACAAGTTTCCAAGTGGTGCTAACATTGATGGCCCAAGGACTGTGCCTTGAGTAGCAAGGTCCTAGGATTCATCTTACTGATGTTATGATCTCATGGGTAGGTCAATGATTTATAAGTAGCTTTACCCAGGGCAGGGCTGATCTTATATAGGAGCATTTGATGTCATAGAAGTTGTCATCTTCATCACTGTACTCATCTTGGAGTCACCATTGTTATTGCTACTATGTGTTGAGGATCTCAATCAGGGAAAAATGCTCACATGCACCAGAAACTCGCTCAAAGAGGCTCAGGTAAAAAGAAAATTTATTGTTATGTATAGATAAATCCCTTGGAACCTAATTACAGCCTTGTGGGGACTGGATCTAGAAAAAGAAATTTCTCTATCTTTGCTTCCTGCTGCACATCTTCTCATTCAACTGATTGTACACGGTGTGTCAAGGCTGCCCACCAGTGGTGCTCTTAGTGACCGAGTCTACATAACCTAGAAGCTCATCCACTCACAGCTAACCAACTGTGCCTCCAAAGTCGCAGTTCCAAATTCCCAGCTGCCCATTGGTCTAGATTTAGTCTGGGATCCAACCTCGGTCCAATGCCAGAGACGGATGTAGGTAGGATGACATGGCCCAGAGGCTGGACTGAGGGCTCTGAGAGTGGCTTGAGTGGGGAGGCATTATGGGTGTGTCTACTATAGGTAGGCCTTATTACTATTTTCCTTGTTTGATAGATGAGGCAGGGGAAGCTCTGAGATTTCCTAACTCACGTAACTGTTCAGTGGTTGAACTGGAATTCACATCCACATCTTTCTGATGTCCCACTCCAGGAACTTTCTGTTCTGTTACATTGCTCTTCAGGATTTGACGGGACTCTGCAACCTATCTCCTCTCCACACTCTACTTTTGAGAAATCCCCTTCTTTGGTTTAATACATCTATCCTCAGGAGAATTGCAATTGGGAAGGTGGTAATGGCCCCTTCTTCTCAGGCTCTTCACAGCTAAGCCCCTAGGTGTCTACCCTGCAGTTTCAGTTCCATGGCCACTCCTGAGGAGACAAAATGTTAGGGTTAATCATTTTCATGGTCGTAGTCCTAGGATGGTCCAATTCATAACTATACAGCTCCCACGTGGTCATCAAGCACCAGCTCTTGATGTCTTTCAAGTCACATTCTGGATACCTCCCTTTCACCTCTATTCTCCTTCTGCTCCCCCTCAGGGACTGACATCTGCTTTGTCCTGCACCCTCCCTGGCTTGGGCCTTTGCAGGCTGTGGGCAAATCTCCCAGAGACCATTGCCTCCTTGCCAGCTGCCCAATGTCCAGTCTATCTGGAGACCCATCACCACACACCTGTGGGATTAGAAATCCAGGGATCAAAGTTGCCCGTTAGTCATAACCTTGCTGACCTGGCATGTAATTCCAGATCCCCTCTGAAATCTTGCCTTTGGCCCCAGTGTATGTTCCACTCTGCTGGGCCAATTAAGGTGTCTGTAGTGCCCCGACTGGCTTCCTGCTGCCTGAGCAGAATATCAGGCCTTGCCCACAACCACATTTGCCTTTCAGTGACAAAATGGGCAAGGTGGGTAGGAGATGAAAGGAGAGATGATCAGTTTCAAAGGCAACCTTCCCTGCACTTATAATTTTGCCTGAGATCTTCTTGACCCAGGAGCACACTCTCAGCCTCGTGGCTCTTTCATGATCTAAATCTGAAAACCAAACTCTCTACCCCCAAGTTGATGGTGTTCTATCCATTGAGGGGAGAAGGGCACCTGCTGTTACCTGTCAGGTGAGTAGCAGGCCTCTCCTGGGTTCGAGTGTGGAGGATGCAGGGAGAAGGGAGGACTCAGGAGGAGAGGGAAATGGCTGCTAAAGGGAGACTGATACCAGGCTGGGCCTGAGAGCCATGGGAGGCCACTGTCTGGGGCTGGAGTTGCTGTGGCTCTGACTGCCAGGTAGTCAGCTCCAGCTGGGACAGGTGCCATGTCACAGTCGAAGCAGTTGGAGAGTCAGCTGGACAAGGCTCACTGTCAAAATCAGAAGCCTGGGAAGGGTCTCCAGCAAGGGAGTTAGTGGTCCAGGAGGCATCTGGCAGCAAGGGAGCCGGCTGCACGTGATGGGCCTGGAGAGGCTTTCTCATGCTTTTTCCCACTAGGCAGCTCATAGTCTCTGCAGAGATGGTGAAGTGGCCTCCCTCTCTCTCAGCCTGACCCAGGGGATGGACAACAGGAGCTTCTCCTATGAAAGCTAGACCTGGAACTTGTTCTGCCAAGACCTGTTCAGGTTGCCCCACTCCCACTGTGTATTTTTTATTGTCTTACCCTGTCCTTTTTCTTCATAGAACTCATCACACCTTTAATTTGATATTCAATTGGAGGGTTTACTGTCCATTTGTCCCACTAGACTGCAAGTCCACTGAGGCCGGGGTTGGGTCTGTGCCACACCCCCAGGACCGACTGAGTGCCTGGCACACGGTAAACACTCAGTGCACGGAGGCCTGAACAGAAGTGGTAGTGTCTCTCGGATGGAGGGATTGGGCCAGATGACCGAGGAAGAAGGCACGTGGCCATCAGGTAGGTTTTGCCCCTGGTTGGGAAAAGGATGAAACAGTGATGCTTATCTGTGGATTCTGACCAAAAGATGGGAAGTGAAAAGATCACGAGGAACATGATGTGGAAATGAGCTGTCACCTATGACCTGAACCTGATGGTCGAAGTGCCAGACTTGGACCTCGGTAGGCATGGGCTGAACTCCACCATGTTGCTTTCCTTCTCTCAGCGTTAAAGTCCCCATCCGTACTGGGGAGGTGATAATACCTGCTTGATAGAGATGTTGTGAGGATTAACTAAGATAAATGCCAAGCACAGTGTCTGGCACACAGATAACTATTTTCATTACTTTATTACTAAATTAAAAAGCTGTAAAACCAGTAAGATTATTATTACGGGGAGACAGTGCATTATAGTTTAATGGTAAGGCCATGATATTTGGAATCTGAAGACTTTGGTTTTGGATCCTAGCTATATACCTACAGCTACAATTTAGGTGTATCTCTTAACTTCCTTGAACCCCATTTAGGAAATCAATTCTTGCTCCATAGAGATGGGAAGCATTAAATGAGATAATGCATGATAATACATTAATTAAAAATGAAAAGCACTAGTCCAGAGTAAGTTTTTCCTATCCTATTATGGCTGAGAAGATGGGATTGGTTTAGGCAAAAATTGAAGGGAAAAGATTGTTGAAGAATCAAAAGATTCCAACACTTCAGCAACACGATTACATTAAAAAAAATAGAGATTTTGGAAAGGAGAGGAAGTTTTGGCTAACAATGGCTCCGATTTGCTTAGCAATTATCTTCATAAGTATAAATTCTGGTGCCTCCAGCAAAACATCTTACTCTTTGTTAATTGTAACTTGAGTGGTCTCCCAAGGGGCCTCTGCTCTCCTACACCCCCGTAAAACAGTGTGTATGCCTGTGGCTGTCTCTACAGCCTTTGAAAAACACTGTAAAAAAGACCCACAAGAGGAAAATCGAGCACCTTTTAACTTTTTTCCCACTTTCTACTTTTTAAGTTTCATTGAATATTAAAAGTTTTTATGGGTAGCGAGAAAAGGCATTTTGCCACTTGAAGCTAAGGTGTGATTCAAATTACAGGATGGCAGAGTCCATTTCCAAAGTGGTGTTTAGCGAGTTTCACAGATATCTTTTTTACAGGGCATTTCTACCAGAGCAGAGGGGTGGAAAAAGTGACAGACTTAGAAACTCTCTGGTAACTGCCCTTGCACCCCAAGTTCATTCACAGTGCAGCCTGGGTCATTCTTTCCTTCCATCCCTTAACCTTCACGCCTTACTGAACAACTTCAGCACACTTTTCTGTGAATGCTCTCCAGGCCACTTACTTCCAGAAGCTTCCACCTGGGCGTGTACAGGTGACTGGGATCCATGGGTGGCTCAGTGGGTGAATACAGTGTTTCTGTTCACCTGTCTGTGGGGTCGCCCACGAGGTCTTGGCATTTATACCATTTTAATCTAAGTATTTTCTTAGCATTTTCTTCTACATTTGCTGAAGAGGAACCACGTACAGGGTGAAATAGAGACCACTGTCATAGATGCTTGCAAGACTTTGGTTGTGAAACCTGCAGACAGCTTCTGTTTTCCAAAGGATAAGAACAAACAAACAGAAACAGAATTGCATAGTACTATTAACACACAGATTAAATTAAATAAATCCCACAGATTGAAGGACCATGAACTAATTAATACCTGCAGTCATGCAGTGAAACTGTATGAGCCTGCTCTCTCTTTCTTCTTGGAAGTAATATCTTCTTGCCTAGATGGGCATAACCTTCTAGTTAATCTGGTCGATAATTCAAAAGATTTTTTCCTTTTTTTAACAGGAGGGCTGATTTATCTTGTTTGATATTTTTTGTCGTTTGTCAAATTAGCTGGATAATCATCTAATTGATACTTTTCACTTCATGAATAGACCCAACCTGAATGTAGTACAAATTAAAAAAAGGTTTCCCCTGCCAAGTGGAAAAGAAAGCAGTCCTCATCCACCTACTGCCGAATCTGCCACGATCTACAAGCGGTGATCTAGAAAATGGGGGTGGGGGAGACCTGATGAGGAAATTTTTATTCTGTTTATATTTGGCATAAAACCATCTCCATAGAGGCAGAGTGGTCTGTTTGGTTCAACTACTATTAAAATGCCTTAAAGAATTAGTGATAAAATCCCCCCAAAGTCTATTTACGAATATTTCCAACTGAACTAAAAGACACGGGAGATAAATTATTTTTTAAACTCACAAGAGAAACCTCTTCTCCCCTTAAAGTCAAGAAATCTGAGTTGACTTCTCCCATAAATTCAAGAACAAAAAGTTATAAATTGAATATATGAAGGACATTGCCTTTTTTGAAAGTGATGTTGCTTTGCCTTAATGGATTTAGCTATGGCAGGGAGTCAGAGGAAAGCTGTCTTAACTAAATCTTTGACTGATTATGCATTTTTTCCTTATTCATACAAGATAGATTCATCATCCCAATTTGTCAAGCTGGCGAAGTTCCAATTAATTACACCCGGCAAACCCTGGCTTGTTCGATGCCCGTGTCAGGCCTAATCTAGTGTCTCATTTGCCGGCAGCCCAATGAAGAGGTATCAGAGGTGTTGTTCCTGTGGTACTTACTGTGATGGATGCCCCTGGCGGCGCGGCCGCTGGCAGAGGCAGTGCTGGACGCCTCTCTCCTCGAGCCCCAGGACTCGCGGCTCCGGCACTAATTTGAGGGCTCATCTGTATAGTGGATGTTGTCGTAAGGTCTATCCTTCATGGCCGGGCTGAAGGCTTTCCCTGTCGCATGGGCTGTTTAAATATCTACACAGCTTCTACATTTCTGTCAGATTTGTCCTTGCAAAACAGAAAAAAGAAGGCAACGTGTCCTCAAGCTGAGTTTTTGAGCTCTTTAGTGGCTGATGTGTGTTGTAGGAGAAAATCACAGGTGATTTTCTGTACTAGTGAGGGGTATAGAAGGCATTTATGAACATATCTGTATATGCTCGTACGTGTGTTTCTATGATGTTTATAGCAATGCCATGCTTCTTTGACTATGGTGACTTTGCTTCATGCTCTGAGTTTATCAGGCAATGACCAGTTAACAAATATATTTATTAAGTGATGTGAGCCCCACTGGATTTTGATATGCATCATTTGATGCATGCAGGAACTAATGTCTGATGACTAGAGCCATGTGCTATGCCAAGAGCTACATTGGCTTAATATCTCTTTAGATCAGTTGTTTTCATTCTCATTTAAGATGGGAAAACTTAATTCAGAGACTTAAGTGACTTGCACCAAGTTGCATAACTAATAAGTGTGGACATGGAATTTGAACCACAGTTTATCTAATTATAAGGTTTGAGCTCTTTCCAGGACTCGAGCTCATTTCTCTTAAGTAACTGCTCTTTCTTCTTCCTCTGTTCACTCTGATCTGGTCTATGACTCTTGCCTTTCTAATGTGCAAATCACAGCGAGAGGCTGCAGCCCCTTGGCAGGGTTGCAGAGCTGCATGACTGCACCATTACTGGGGCTGTGTTTCTGTTGGTCCATGGGATCAGCAGCTGTGGAGGTGCAATGGGGCTAAAGTGTCGACATGTTCCCAGATGGCCTTGATTGCTTGCTTCTTCCTCTCTCTCTGAGTCTCCCATCCATATTAGTCACCCCTCCATTCTCTGCTTTGGATGAACACCAACTGAAGGTCATGGGGTCTGTCTCCCAGAGTGGCTGCTGGAGGGCTGAATGATGCAGCTCAGAAGTGCTGAGGGCAATGGGGGGCAAGTTTTGACCCAAGGAAATGGGAGATGGGAGAGAGCCAAGCTGATACATATCCCCTCCCTTCTTGCTTTCATGGCCCACCCCGAGGTGTGACTCCTCCTTGCTTCCCTTGCAGGGAGTCCCACATGCTAAGTGAACACTTCTGCTGAGCAATGGGCTGTGTCTCTGTGGCTCACAGTGAGTCAGTGGCCAGTCAGTAACACACTGCTCTGTATCACCTTGCATCTTGTCCTCGCTTCCTTTTTAACCCATCTGACTTTCAGAACAAAGTGTTGGCATCTTAATCCTTACCTCTGGACCTGAGACAGAGTCACAGGAGCACTAGGAGCGAAGCTGATGTCGCCCCCTGCAGCCTACGCAGAAGAGACACTGAAAGGGGTTGTTGTGTTTTGGAAAGAATCAAATCACATCAAAGATCAACTTTTAATTTAAATAAGACGTCAAGTGCATTAATATTCAGCATTTACATTCCTTCCTGGTTCTTAAATATAACGTGTTTTACAGTTATCAAAAACATATGCTGCTTTTCAGCAGCATTCTATATACAACTTGTTCAACAGAAGGTGCTGGCATTCCAATATGTTTTGCTTAGTTTTGGCTTTAACCATTGTGATGAAAGAATTCAAGTGCAACAGTGTTATCCTTCTGAATGTAGATGGAGGTGTTGCCAAAGGATGCCTCATGCACCCAAAAAAAGAAGGTGATTATTTACTATTTCCTCCATTGAACTAATTTTTATGATGTTTCTATTATAAGGAAGTCTCTGTACTAAGCTTAGTGAAAGCTACGTGGATGAACCAATCCCAGATCTCGTTTTCAAAGAACTTTTGGAATAAAATACCTTCTTGCAAAAGCTGGTGGTGGCATTCTTCTTATTAAGGGAGTCAGAGCTAATCTGCTGCTGCTATACCTATGGAGCCATATTGATTGTTAAAATATTGAAATACTTTCATACCTTTTGGAAAATATGCATAATCCTAAGCCTCTCACACCTATCTGCTCCCTCCCCTTTGGTCCAGGAGACTACAGTGATACCACCTGGCAAGGTAGTGGATTCCAAGCCCTTCCTCCAGCACTACAGCCAATGTCTATTCTGATGGATCAGAACCCACGCCTCACCTGTTAAATGTTTAGAATGTCTTTCCTGAATGGAGTGATGCTGTGCCCATTATATTCGGATGATCTACACCCTTACTGTTAGAATCTGCAACTAGGATGGTGGATCTGTTTCTGCCTCCTTTTAGTTCTGTCAGTTTTTGCTCCATGTATTTTGAGCCTTTGTTATTAGGTGCATATGTATTTAGAATTGTTATATCTTCCCGAAGAACGGACTCATTTATCACTATGAAATGTCCCTCTTTACGTCCTTATCTTGAAGTTTATTTTGTCTGATACTAGTACAGCCACACCTGCTTTCTTATGCTGAGCTTCCACGGTGTGTCTTTTCCCGTCTTTTTACTTTTAGCCTATCTGTATCTTTGCGTTTAAAGTTCTTCTCTTATAGATGACATGTATGTGTTTTTTTTTAATCATGTATATATATATACACACACATAATGTAAAGTATATACACAAATATATACTTTAAATAGTCCGTTGCTTTTTAAGAGGAAAAAAATGTAGTCTTTTGTTTTTGCTCCTGTTCACCATTTCCAGTACTCTTCATCTCTCACAAGACATTAGATGGAAAGTTTGAAATACCCTGTGTTTGTGCTTCTTTAAGATCAAATCAAATCTTCTCTGAGGGAAGGTGAATATGGAGAACTCTTGTCATAGTGAAAAAAAATCTCTTGAATTTTTAGGTGAAGACTCCAGGCCTGAATAAATGGCATTACATTTCTTTGGCTGGGTAAATTTATGCATACTACATAGAGGACTTCCACCTCCAAAATATAGCAGAGGCCACATTTTCTGAATGTGTTTTCCATTCCTAAACTAAACCTTAATCATAAAGAAATGGCTCAAAAATACAATCTTTTCCGAGATGATAAGGCTTCAGATTGTTCTGTGAAGGATACAGGCGAAATGCAAAATAGTCTTGCTGCAACAATGATTGGATGCACTGGGAAACACTTTTGTCTCTTTTGCCCTCTTGAAATCATTTTTTTTTGGATCATTACATTGAATTTCAGAGGCTCCAGGATGACTTCACACTCAGACACCCTGCTTCTGTAAGCTGGATTCCAAGGCCCTGTCCAGGGGCCAGCACCGTGGTGCTGAATCTAAGTACAGGACCCAGAAAGAAACATGGAGAAGAAGAAGGTATCACAGACCGGGGGCATGCTGGTGGTCAATGGTGAAGGATGGGATTCATGACCTAGTATGCAATGAGGTTAAACTTGCGCTGTGCACTTTGCAAGAAGAATCCGAGAAGAAACTTCAGATCCAGCTGGGGTGGCACAAATAGCAATCTGTCAACGTGAACAGATAGAAAAATACTCTTCAGTTCATTTTATCCTCTTTGGATCTTCTTAGGGAAAAAACTAAACTGCCTCTGATGATAGAAAATTAGAAAAGACAAGAGGAATGAGATCTCTGCCCCAAATCCCTCCTATTAGATTAATGCTCACTAATGGATATTAAAACATGGTAGATTAATAAAAACCCAGTAGACCATGCAGTTGAAAAAACACACTTTCTTTTGATAGCCAGGCAGTCAAGAGATGCCCAGGGATTAAAGAGTAATTTGGATTAAATTACCCTTCCCATATGACATCCTTTTCCTGGTAAATCATGAGCTGGAGGAGAGGGGCAAAGAGATGTCATGATCACCAGAGGTCATGTGTTCAAACTGTAGCTCCTGACCATAGAAATAAGGGACACATTTAGACTTTATATACTGGCAGTTAACCAAACATGGATCAACAGGAGGCAGGAGTAAAGGCTGCTGGAATTTCGGATAAGCTATGGGAAATCGTGAAGAACTTGGATGAAGAGAAATAAAGGAGCCTGTCAGGTGTCAGTTGGCCAGCATACCAGGGGGGCCTAGTGAAGGGCATTTTCATCACTGAATTGTTATTTGCTCTCTGTGTTGGTTATGCACTGTGTGAATTCAGCTAAGATGGAACTACGTTTCCCAGAATTCCCTTCCCTGTCTGGTTCCTTGTGAGGTTGGTCACAGGAGAAATTTGCGTGCAATTTGGAAGACAGAAGTGAAGCAGCAGCCAATTTTATGCTCTGAGGGTTGGGGTAGAGAGCTCCAAGCACTGTCACGGCCAACACACATGGTTCTGATTTGCTGCCTCACCTTGCTGGTACGGGACATCCCCTGGACCTACAGCTCCTCTGGCCCCCAAAGGTTCTCTCCCATGTGCAGCTCTGTGGCAGAGGATGTCAGCTTTTTCTTCACGTCACCATGAGTTTTAGTTTTAGTGGTGAGAGACAGATGTGGGGGGTCCAGGCTGTATCTGTGGGTTCCAGCTTATGCATGTGGAGTCCAGTTCTTCATCACTCTCCCCTACTTCACATACAGCTTTCCTACAAGATCACCACATGGCTGACTTAGTAGTGGTGACTTCAGGCACAACTCCAGATGGAGAGGCAATAGCCTTACATAAACTATCCTCAATGCTTCAGGCCTAATTTTGGCAACACATCTCTTATTCTAAATGCCTCATAGTGGTTCTGCTTCTTGGATCAAATCCCCACTGATACCCTGACTCTGCAAGTGACACATGGTGGATTGACTTCTGGGGATTTTGCTGCAAAGTTGTTGGGGGTCTCTTTCCTCATAAGTGCTAGCTTCCCTTTAGCTTCAGGCTCTCGGACAATCTAACTTAAACTATGATGAGCTATCTTTATCCTCTGTACAGTGATGAAGACTTCTGAAATGGAAGATTCTAGTAGAATTGCCTGCAGTGACGGAGTACAATCTGTTGTTTCCCAGTGACTGCCTTCGACATACTTCCTCCAGAGTGAATGCAATCACTACACCTTTACTCCCATAACACTTGAAAGTTGAGAGGTTCATCCCTGTTTTTTCTCTTCTGCCTTCAAAAGTTGGTGGGGTAACCACTTTCCTAATCCAGAAAAACAAGGGTTACTTTTACAGGTTTATGAAATTTAGCTGTAATTTCTAGGTTGGGAACTCAGTGACTGCAAGCCATGAGCTTATTTTTTAATAAGTTACTTTGAATTGTGGGACTGAGAGCTGTATATCTTTGCATCCAAGATCTTATGGGTGAAAGAAAAGGAACTAGCATTTGTTGAGTACTTGTTCTGTCCCTGTGCTTCACATGCATTTTCTGCATGATTTCATTTAATCTTCAAGTTATGCAATGAAATGAGTATTACTATTCCAACTTCATAGGTGAGAGTATGGAGTCTAGAAGAGATTAAATTACTTGGCTAGGTTCTGTTAGTATGGGGGTAGTTGGGATTTGAATCCAGATCTTTCTAGCTCAAAAGCTCTAGTTTTCATAGTAATGGGTAATAGGGAATTTCAGTTTGCTTGTTTCTTCCACAAATCTTTATCAAGTAAGTCATATAAACAAACTTTAACTTAAAGAACCTGAAGTGTGCATGTACACAACTCAAGTAGAGCTAGTGAGATGATGGAATTTCCACTGGAAATAACAGGTCACGTAACACTGCCCCCACCTCTACCCCTGCCCTCTTGTCAGAGGACCGTTAACCCCTTTGCTCTCTCCAGGCTCTGGGGAGGAAAGCATCCCTCCTTTTCATGGGCACGTTTGTGGTTTCCTTTTATAGACTGTTACCATCCTTTGCGGCAATGTCCAGGGACAGTAGCCACTACTATGTGATTATTTTTCCAAGATTGTGTATTATCTATATCCACTTACCTCTAAGTTTGGAGGGAACTTGGGTTATTTGCTTGTTTTACACTTTTTTTTTAAATTTTTTTATTTATTTATTTTTTCCCCCCAAAACCCCAGTAGATAGTTGTATGTCATAGCTGCACATCCTTCTAGTTGCTGTATGTGGGACGCGGCCTCAGCATGGCCGGAGAAGCAGTGCGTCGGTGGGTGCCTGGGATCAAAACCCAGGCCGCCAGCAGCGGAGCACGCACACTTAACCGCTAAGCCACGGGGCCGGCCCTGTTTTACACTTTTAAAGATTGGCGTGCTATAAACAATTCAGATCAAAGATGAAGATAGGCTACTGTTGTCTCATCGCTTTTATCTAGTTGGACTTGATGACAGCCTGTCCATATTAATTTATGTAGAGAAGAGTTAAGTTGAATGAGAAGTCTACAACATTGAGACTTATTCCACAATAAGTTAGTCACGTAATATGCTTTGCAAATATTGTGTCATTAGGGTGTTATTATTCTTGTCAATCCACATTCAACTCAACTTTCCTTGCTCTCACCATCATCATCCTCACTGTCACCATCAAAAGTACTTCTTGAGTGTCTGCATGTGATTTTGAGGCACATCGATATCACATGAATGTTTAAGGTCAGACACTGTGGTGCAGCGGAAAGAGAAATGGCTGAGTCAGGGGATCAAGCTCTTACTCTAACTTTCCAATTTAGCCAGCTCTGTGTCCTG
Source organism: Diceros bicornis minor (assembly GCF_020826845.1). NCBI lineage: Eukaryota > Metazoa > Chordata > Mammalia > Perissodactyla > Rhinocerotidae > Diceros > Diceros bicornis. The sequence goes on from NC_080744.1 coordinate 83,070,962, forward strand.
GAGCACCCATAAAATGTGAAGAAGAATGCCTTCCTCCTTCTTTTTTTATCTCAAAAGATTAATTAAAATAAACTTTGTACTCAACGAATGTAAAACCACTTTGGACAACTAAAAATAAAAGAAACGCTAATCAAATCAAAGTTTTATTTTTATCAATCCCTTTATTTATTTATTTATTTATTTATTTATTATTATTATTGTTTTTGGTGGGGAAGATTGGCCCTAAGCTAACATCCACTGCAATCTTCCTCTCTTTTGCCCAAGGAAGATGGCCCCAAGATAACGTCTGTGCCAATCTTCCTCTACTTCTTTTTTTTTGTATATGGGACGCCACCACAACATGGCTTGATGAGTGGCGTGCAGGTCCCCGCCTGGGATCGGAACCCGTCAACCCCGAGCAGCCGAAGCAGAGTGTGCAAATTTAACCACTACACCATTGGGCTGGCCCCAGGATCCGTTTATTTTTGTACACTTGCGTAGTTTCTTTTAGGATAGTGGTTTTCAAACTGTGTGCCAACGTGTCCTCAGATGACACCCTAGTGGTGGTGATGGTGGTGATTCAGCCCCATTCCCATCAGAAAAGCTCTATTTTTATCCATTTTTCATAATGAAATGTTTTAAAATTAAGACTTTAGTTTTTTTAGAGCAGTTTAAGGTTTGCAGCAAAATTGAGAGGAAGTTACAAAGATTTCCCATACAGCTTCTGCCCCAACACATATATAAAAACCTCCCTCCCCTTATCAACATCCCCCACCAGAGTGATATATGTGTTACAATTGATGAATCTACATAGATACATCATAATCACCCAACGTCCATCTTTTACATTAGGTTTCACTCTTGGTGTTGTACATGCTATGGGTTTGGACAAATGTCGAATGATGTATCCACCATTCCAGTGTCATACAGAGCATTTTCACTTCCCTAAACTCCTCTGTGCTCTACCTATTCATGCCTCTCCCCACTCCTTATAATGAGATTTTTATGTTGGAGTAATAAGTGAGTTTGATTAGAAATAAATAATAAGAACAAGCTTCTGGTACTCAAGTTTGACAGCCACTGATGCTGGATAAGATTCTCGATGGCTTTATGGTCAGAACAAACATGAGTTGAACAGGAAGATGTTTATGTCATGTCCAAAAGTTGATGAATCTGGGGTAGAAGGCAAGTCTAGGTTTATAATTAGGGTACATATTAGGGAAAGTAATTACTGGAAATTCCAAATCCGGTTCTGATTTTGTGTGTTTGGCAGGGCGTTGTAAACAAACATGCAGCTCGTATCTGATTTTAGGAGGTAGGGCTGGGAGTGGCTCAGCTAACAAAGAATCAAAATGGCAAGTGATATAAGTCCTAGAAAGAACAATGGATGGGAAGTCGAGAGACATGGATCTAGCACAGTGATTGCACCTGGATGTGGTAATTAGCAAGTCACTTCCTCATGAGAATGCTCATTTGAGCGTTCACATAGATTTATTAAGTATCTTTCTTCTACAGGTATTGAGGTCAAAGTAGTGATATCATGAGTCTCTAGAAATATTCTAATATTTTATGCTCAGTTGCTGCTGTTTAGGTGGAGTGCAAATGAGTGGAGGGAATGGGGAGAGTGGTTGAGGAGTGGGGAGAGAAGAGTGAAGGAGGCATGAAGTTGGAAAAGGGACTAATGCCTGATTTTTCCTTTCCTATTGTTGCTTTCTTTTTTCTTTCCCCAGTAGTCAGATCGATGGGGGGGATTTTGGTGAGGTCCCTTGACTGGGACTATTCACTAACCCCATGGTCTAAACATCCAAATGGCTCCATCCTTCACTTGAGTGATTCCGGTAGCCAATGGAAGCCATCTATGGAACCTAGGCATTCTGCAGAGATCACTCTTTTTGGAACAGGGAAATGGTAACCCATCCAGCTGACCTGCAATTTTGCCAACAAAAGGCATCAGAGAGCCAGCTCACTTGTGGACAGCCATTTTTGGCAGCAATCTTAAAGACAGCAGTCATGGAGAGCTTTTCAGGAGGGTGCAGGGCATCCATAGATATAAAAAGCAGAAGAAATGCTTGTTAGTTATGGGGAAGGTGAAAGGCTTAGAAAACTGATTAGCGTAGCAGTGTGGTCAGATGGAAATGAAAGCTCAGAAGCATAATCGTTAATTGGGTGCTTACCTACTAATTTGAGCTTGGATGTCAGCAGTACCGCACTTCATTTCAAACCCAGGGTCAGACTTTAATGCTACATCATAAATTACGTAAAGGCACAACACTAACAATTAGATAATTATGGAGACCCATGCTGTTGCAATTTAACTGGGCAAGTTCAGGGCAAACATGACAGGAATACTGCTTAACCCTCAGACTGCTGGCAGGTTTTTTCCGAAAGAGACAAATGAATACATAAGATGATGTGGTTGGCTGGTTTTCAAAGCCTATGGGTTAAATAATTTCTTTCCAGTAGCTAGATTCATCAGATGACCTAAGCAGACTCAGAAGAAATATTAGAGAAGTGTTAATTATATCTTAGCCAAATCCAGTCTTTAAATCCACATCAGCTAAAGCACCTGGGCGTGGGCTGGGTTCCAGCTAAACTTTAAGCTTAAGCTTAAAATCAAAGCTAATTTTTACCATTATGAGACTTTCTGTGGATGGAATGTGTGATCTTTCAATCCCAGGTTCCTCACATTGGTGCATGAATCAAAATAGAAGATTCAGGGTCAAGATTTTATTGTCATTGCATTCTTCCTGGCAAACTAGTGGCTGATTCCATTGGTGAAGGTGTTTTCATGACCAGTGTGAATCGGCAAGGCTGGTGCTTCTGTGATGTGCATCATTCATTCGTTCATTCCTTGACTTGTTTAGCAACATATATTGAGCACCTCTATGTGCTGAGTATGGGGGATACAGACATCATTAGACAGGCATTTAAACATCATTCTGATTTTCTGTTGGAGTCAGAAGATGTGTGGAGGGTTGCCCCATGTGCCTGTAATAAGGGTATTATTTCTGGGAGAGTTTTGTCTTCACTGTCAGTATGTGAGTTTGAGAAAGTCGAGAGCCATACCTTGTTTTCTCTATTCCTACAGCCCCAGCACAGGGAGAAGGGTATATTTGAAGAAACAGACAGGTCTAAGAGCCTTGCTGAAGGAATGAATATTTTTTATTTGGAAAAGAAAGAGAAAAATGATGGATAATTTAACTGGAGTTTAGGTTTTGGAAAATCAGATTGGCTGACAAATGAAATTGTATTTTAACTTTCCAAAAATAATGTTGAAAAACTGAATTCTAGCATGTAAACTGTTGTCTGTTTGATACAGATCTGCTTTATTTGTCCCCTCTTGTTCCAAAAAAGACACAATGTGCCCAGCCCAAGTGCATAGAGTTGAGATTACAGAGATCATAGGATCAGGGAGCATGGAATTTAAGACTGTAGGATTCATGGGGAGTTCAATATTAAGTCCCTCTTTTTTATGTGTAAGAGGCTGAGATTTTCCCTGAGACCTTGAAGTGTAGGGGCCTAGATTATGAGGGACATGGCTCAGGGCTACAACACAGAGATGGAGACAGAAGGGGGGCTGAGACTGAAAATCTTCCTAGGGCTCACCAACCTCGCATTGAAGACATGCCACTAGAGGAACTGCTCTGTGAGTGTCCACGTGTGTGTGTATGTATGTGCATACATGTGTATGCAAGTGTGTGTGCCAACAGAGTTATAAAATTCCAGAGCCGTGCAACAGTAGGGGGGGGTAGAACCAAGCTTACTCCTAGGAAAGAGAGATCTCCTCTTCCACTCAATTCCACCTCTTGCTGGAGAGGGCTGGTGCTCAGGGAGCTGGCTCCAGTTCACAGGGCACATCCACAGAGTTTGGTGGCAGCACATGACAGGTCATCATAGACCCTCCAGAGTGGACCAGGGCAGCGCCTGTCAAAGAGAACGAGACTCCTTGATAGTCAGAGCTCTCTCTTCTGCAGAAATGTAGCTGAGACTGACCTTGAAAACCCAGAAAACACTCCTGGTTTTCTGAGATTTACCACATGAGGGAGGAGTCCAGGGAGGGGAGAAAGACAGTATTCTCTTGTGCTAAGTGAGGTAGAGTCTGGGACTCATTTAATTTGTATATGGAAAGGATCCCTTCATTGTACACCCCAAGCTACTTAAGTGGGAATATTTGTTATACAAGAAGAGGAAACTGAGGTCTGGAGAGGATAGAGAGAACAAGGATGTTTCAGATTGTAGAAACTGAATTGAACCACCCCCTCAACCAATGTGGTAGTTTTTTTTGTACGTGGTAGTAATACATGAAATGAGAAAGAACAGCACTCTACTGAAACAATTCTTATGCAGAAAAAATGACATCTTGCAGAATACCACATCATCATTTACTTTGGCCAAAGTCCTTTCCATCACCTTACCTTTTTGTCCTTCCAAGTTCTCCAAATGGATGGGCCAAGTCAGGATCAAAATTCAATAAGCCCAACACATTTCCTAAACCGTCTTCAGCTCGAAATGCCTTTGAAGTGTCTTCTGTGAGCATTGATTTGATAGACGGGACTTGTTGGCAACAGATCTCTTCAAAAAGGAACTCTTGGGAATTTTGCTCCTGGTTGGGATTTGATATGATTTTTTCTCTTGTACATGAAGACATCTGGTGGTCCAACTTTTAAAATTTCTTTAAAATTTAAGTGATGGTCCATTTTCTTTTTCTTCTTTTCTTCTCTGGAAGTTTGTAACTTTTGACCACTTTCATCCTTTTCCCCCATCCCCCTCCCCCTGCCTCTGGCAACCACCAATCTGTTGTTCTGTTTCTATGAGTTCAGTTTTTTTAGATCCCATATATAAGTGATATCATACAGTATTTGTTTTTCTCTGTCTGACTTATTTCACTCAGCATAATGCCCTAAAGCTCCATCTGTGTTGTCACAAATGACAGGATTTCATTCCTTTTTATGGCTGTATAATATTCCGTTGTGTGTGTATGTATATATATATATATCACATTTTCTTTATCTATTTATCTGTTGATGGACACCACTTAGGTTGTTTCCATGCCTTGGCTATTGTAAATTATGCTGTGATGAACATGGTGGTGCAGATATCTCTTTGAGATAGTGATTTTGTTTCCTTTGGATGTATACTCAGAAATGGAATTGCTGAATCCTAGTAATTCTATTTTTAATTGTTTGAGGAACCTCCATGCTGTTTTCCATAGTGACTGCAACAATTTACATTCCGTCAACAGTGCACAAGTATTCCCTTTTCTTCACAACCTTGCCCGCATTTGTTGTCTCTTATCTTCTTGATGATAGCTGTTAGAACAGGTGTGAGGTGATATCTCATTTGTGGTTTTGTTTTGCATTTCCCTGGTGATCAGTGATGTTGAGCACCTTTTCATGTACTTGTAGGCCAAGAAATAAAATTTCTTTGATTTATTTAAAGTTTAAGCGATGGTCTATGTTCAATTATGAGTTGGTGTCAGGAAACTTATTTTGCTAGCCAATATTATATAGACATAAATAATATTACACAGAATATTCTCTTAATTCTTGAAAACTTTACAAAACAAAGTTAGTGAAGATTAGCAGAGCGGCATTTTTGAACCGTCTAAGAAAGAGACTTGTGAGCAGTCGATAGAATATAAGTTTTGGTTTGCTGTGCTTTCATGGTCGACTCTTTTTTTTTTTTTTTTTAGATGAAAAACATAAAATGTAGAGTTTATTATGGTAATATAGAGATATCCTTCTACAACAAACTTAGTCAAATAATTTTTCAAGATGAACAAATATAAGCAAAACAAATATAATTAGTATTTCATAGACTTGTATAGTTATTGTAAAAATCACCTAAATTCTCTTTTTTTTTAAACTTCGGGTGTACATAATTATATTTCAATTTCTATGTAGATTACATCATGTTCACCACCCAAAGACTAATTACAATCCCTCACCAGACACATGTGCCTCATCACTGCTTTCACCCTCCTACCTCCCCCCCTTCCCCTCTGGTAATGGCGGTTGACTCTTAGTTAACAAGCTGCAACCACAGATTATCTTTGGGAATTCAACTCATGGGACAGATCACTACTTTATTTCAAGGAAGTAACCTTTTTCTATGGAATTACTATAGGTTACTGGAATAAATTCACATCTCTTTTATTTTACCACCCTCACTCGACTCCTCAAGTGAGTTTATCTGTGTTAACTCAGCTAATTACATCACATTTAATTAACAAAATGAATTGGGTGCAGGAAAGTTACAATTTTTAAAGGAGAACAGTTCTCTTTGATAATGTGGTTCTCCCCCAGTGGTCAAGGAGGCATCTAAGTCACTCACTGGTCTTCCCTAGTCTTATTTTGCTGCAAATGAGAGAGAAAAGAGGAAGACTAGAACAAGGAATCAAAGTAGTGCATTTTCTCCTCCTCAGGACACACATCTCCCTCACTTTCTCTTTTTCTCCTCCCCTCCTTCTCTCGTCTTAGCCTAGGGGGTATAACAAGGCACATGGTTTTGCACATTGGTTTTTGCATTTAACGACATGCCTTGCGGGCTGTTCCACTTCACTATGTTGAGGATCACCTCGTTCTTTCTAGCAGTGGCCTGGAATTCTATTGTGTGGATGGACCATCATTTATGAACCTGTCCTCCAAAGATGGACATTTAAGAAGATTTCAATCTTTTGCCCTTGCAAATAGTGCTATAATGTGAACATCCTTGTTCACATGTTTTTGAGCACATATGAGGATAAACTACTGGAAATATGCATTATTGGTCAAAGGGCATGCGAGTTTTAAATTTTGGTGGATATTTCCATGTGACTCTCCAAAGATCTGGCAGTGATTTGGGAGGCTAACTAGCTATGGGATGCTAGCCACTGTTCCACAGGCGCCTTGAGACGGAACTTGAGCAGGCGGAGCTTGTCTAGACAATAAAGAGAAAGAGAGAAACACTGGGCAAGAGGCTGTAGGAGAAGGAAGTCCAGGGGATGCTGAAGTTCTGTCTGTCAGGTTGAAGAGGGAGGGGTTTGACTTGTCCTGTAGGACCCAAAGGCTCTGGAACAACAAGTAGATGAGACACATTAAGGCTCTGTATGAAGAAATGCTTTTGAAATGTGTTTGCCAAATGTGGAACCGACTGTCTCAAAGGAAGTGAGACTGCTGTTACTAAATGTGTTCAAGTCAAGGCCAGTTGTCTTTGGTCATATTTACATGTGTGTATGTCTGTATGTGTGTGCATGTGTGCATATGTGTATGCATGCGTGTGTATATGTGTGTGCATGTGTCTGTGTATATGTGTGTCTGTGTGCATGTGCATGCATATGTACAAGGCACTTGTGTAGAGGGGACATGGGCATCAGATGAGACGTTGCATTAGATGACTTTAAAGCCCTGGCAGTATCTGAGACACTGATTTAATGAACAAGTCAAAATATAAAAAATTATAATTCGGTTTAGATACAAGTTTTTGTTTGACTGAGTTGTCCAAATATAAATACTCCCAGGGAACACCTTTAGTGTAAGGATGACGTTGTTTGTTGATTATTTCAGTAAGCAAGTATCGAGCACCTACTGCAAGGCAGACAGGGGAGAGAGTGGACAGGTGGACAAGGTCCCTGGCCACATGGCGCATACACAAGGCTCAATGGCAACACAGAGTCGAGGCAAAGGAAGGTAAAGAAAGTGTGCCATGGCAGGGCGCAGGCCACACCCGGTGTAGGAGATTGGGTTAGATTGAAATCTTAGTACAGGTGAACTCCTTGGTGGACGTGGGCAGAGGATTTCAAGCCAGAGAGCCAGAAGTTCAAGGAACTGAAAGCATCTGGGTGTGGACGCTTGAAGTCTGGAGCCTGCAGGGAAGGTGAGTGAGAGCGATTACAGATGAGGCTGAGAAGGCAGGCTGGGGACAGAGGGTGAAGGGCCTTGGGGACTTTATTCTAGCAGCAATGATATTTGAAGATGTTTTGAGCAGGCGAGTTACAGGATAAGACCTGTGTTCTAGGGAGCTCACCGTGGCACCTTGGCAGGGAGCTGTTTCAGGGCAGGGTTTCTCAGTCTCGCCTCTGCTGACATTTTGGACTCACAAGTCTTTGCTGTGGGGGCTGTCCTGTGCATTGTCGGATGTTTAGCAGCATCCCTGACCTCTACCCACTAGCTGTCGGTAACGCCATCCCAGCCACCAGTTGTGACAACCAAAAATGTCTCTGGACATTGCTAAATGTCCCCTGGTGTGTGTGCGTGTTGTGGGGGGGAGACGTGAACTCACTCCTGGTTGAGAACCCTTCTTTCAGGGAATGAGATGACATGAGGACCTGAACTGGATGGAAAACAACGGCAGATCTGTGGGTCAGAAGGTAACAGGTAGAATTGGCAGGCCTTGGGTGTAGGTTGACTATGGAGAGGGAGGGAGGACTGAAAGTTGAAGCTCAGGTTTTGGGGTTTGGCAAATATGTAAGTGGTGGGTGGTGTGATTCTCAAGTTGTGGGACACAAGTGTGGTTTTCCAGAGAACATGATCAATTCTATTTTGGAAATTTTATGTTTAAAGTGCCTGAGGGTCTTCCAGGTGGATATCCAATGGGAATGAGCCTAGGGTTCAGGTGAGTCTTAGAAGGATTCTGAGTTGGCGGGTGGCATTTGAGAGCTGCTGTCCTCTGTAGCTGGCGGTTGAAGTAACGCTCACCCTGGCCCCATTAATAACAATGAGGAATTGTGCGTCTTGGATGCCCAAGTGTTGTGGCACTTGCTAGCTCTCTATATAGGAATGTGTGGCCATTCCAGATGCTCAAAGTTCCTGGGCCATTCACCAGGGCCACCCCACCGGAAAAAGATCCACATGGCTTCCCGACTAAGGAGGCGCGGCCCCTGCAAGGTTGACCTTTCCTGCTCCAGGCAGCTGAAGTGCTTCTTAAGTGATGGCTGAACGGTCGAAGCTATTACTCTAACTGTAATTTGTAATGGCTCTCTAACACTTTAGAGAGAGCTGAGGTTCCTTGGAATGAAAGGTGACTTTTAAAAGTCAGTAATTATACTTCCAGTGAAAATGTGTCTTTGGTACAGTGTGTAACTATCGTATACAGGGCGCCCAAGAATTCACTCCTGGACAGGGTGTATATTAATCATAGTTTCAATGCTCAGAGAACATGTTCTCAGTAGTTAACCGTCCTCTTCCCCCCTCCTTAAAATGTAGGCCTTGTAATCAAAAGAAAGACACACCCTTGACTATAGCAGGGCTGCTGTACTAAATAAAAAATTATAGTTATTATACGCGAACTTCATACCGAGCGGGGTCAAGTAATAACACATCTGGTAACCTCCATTAAAGAACTGAGTTATGTTCAGCTTGTGTTTTAATTAGCGCGTGATAAACAAAGAATCAAAGGCCATTCCGCTCCGGTGGGTTTCATATTTACGACTGCCTTCACCTGCACTTAGATACAGGTTTATGAAGTGTAAAAAAGCTAAGCGTTCTCGTCGCGCTGTCTAGACCACTTACTGTAATAGGTCCGTTAGGAGGCCGTGTTTCTGGGCCAGCCGGATGTTGACAACGGCCCGCAGAGCTGCTTGGCTGCTTGGTTTACAGAAACGTTTGGGACAAACCGTGTAATCTCCCAAAAAAGGATTGGCACCCGCACTTCCAAATCCCTCAGCTTCCTTCACAGTTTGTGAAAACGTGTCGCAACAATGGGGTTTAGAAAAAGAATCTGTTATCTTCTGACTTGAGACCTAAGTCTTCCTGAATGGTGAAAAAGGTTACAGGATCCAATGAGAAAACATCTATATGGGGGAGAAAGTTCAGCCAACAAAGACAGCCTCCCTGGCCTGCCTTGCCAACCTCTCAGCTGAGATAAGTGCTGAGTTGGTTGATGTGGAAGGCTCTAAGAAATTCTGCTGTAGAATCTTCTTCTGAACTTTAATGATTTCCCAGGTATGTTCCAGCTCTATAGTTCTCATATAAAAGATTAATTTGGGTATTGTGCTTTTAAGGTTATTTGATTGTTTCCCTGGTTAAGCCTGTGCAATTGGGCTGGAATAAGCATTCTGGAATGACCCTATTCCTTCCTGCCCCCTCGGAAAGCTCACCACCACCGTCCTGTCTGTTCTAAAAGGGGATTCTGTGCTGGTTCCCAGGACAGGGACTTGACTCACAGATTTACTCCATATCTAACTGTTTTCTTCCTTTTAACTACTTTTTAAAAAAGAAACCCTGTATTTGGAAGTATAATATACATGCAGAAAAACGCAAAAATATCAAAGTGAGCATACTTTATAACCCCCACCTAGGTCAAGAGATAGAACATCAGCAGCACCCCAGAACCTCCCCTGTGGTCCCCCTAATTACTCTCCTTCCTTTCTCCCCAAAGTAGCTATTCTGATTTCCAACAAAGATTAGTTTTGCCTCTCTTTTAAGTTTGTATAGACTTAAACAGAATGTCCTGTTTTGTGTCTTTCTTTCACTCCACGTTTGTGAGATTCATCGATGTTGCTGCATATAGCTGTAGTTATTTTTTTTAAATTGCTATGTAGCATTCTTTTGTATAAATATATACCCCAATTTATTTACTCATTTTACTGTTGATGGAAATGTGTCCAGTTTGGGCCCATTATGAATAAAGAAATCGACATTTTTGTACACGTCATTTGGTGCTCGTGTGCAAGCATTTCTCTTGTACCTGTCCACCCAACTTGGGATTTGACCTCTGACAAATCGTTCAGCTTCTTAGGATCTGTTTCCTTCTCTTTGAACGATGTTAATGAAGTCAGCCTTGATATACCCTTTCTTTATTGTCTCCACCACACTGATGGTGGAATATTTTAAGTAAGCTTATCATCCGTAATCTTACCATTCTTTCTCCTTGTTTCCTCTGTGTAAGCATGTGCTCACAGTACGCTCCTGAACATCAAGGGAGTTTTGTCAAATTCTTCCTTGAGATCAGTAGTTCTCCAGGGTGGGCCCTGGATCTGCAGCATCAGCATCACCCAGGAACGTGTTAGAATGCCCATTCTCAGGCCTCTCCCTGGACCCTACAGAATCAGAGACTGGGTTTGGAGCCCAGCACTCTGTGTCTTCATAAGTCCTCCAGGGAATTCTGAGGCCCACTCAAGTTTGAGAACCACTGTTTAGTCTACTCTCCTCCCTCATCACCTTTCTCAGCTTCTACACAATGGGAAGCGCTTGATAGGACATTTATTCATTTATTTATTATCCATTCATTTAACCAATACTTGTTGGGCACCTGCTAAGTCCTGGGTGACACTGTGCGAAGCATCAGGGATTTGAAGATGCATTAGAGATGGTCCTTGCCCTTAGGGAGCTCAAGGTCAGCAAATGGATGTAATACAGTATGACAGATGCATGGAGACACGAGAAAGGGAGTGATCAACTATCCCAAGGAGGTCAGGGAATGTTCCACTCAGGAGGTGAGCCTTGGACTCAAATAGGTATTGAACTAAATCATTAAATGGCATGCCCCCTAAGCAAGAAGTAATTAATGCTGGCAAATTGCTAGTAGCTCCTTAGATATGGAAGTACACAATCTTGTCATTTGTGAAACCCAAGTGATTGGAACATAGTAGACAGCCTTTAAATATGTGTTCAATTTCTGAATAAAAGGGTAGCTTTTTCTATGCACTTTTTGTCCCATATTTCATTTATTCAATGTGCATTTATTGAGCACTTGCTATAAGATAGGAACTCCACTATGTGCTGAGTTAATGAGGTGAGTGGAAATAGACTTAAGAAGGGCAGGAGAGACGGATACAATTTCTACATTTCTGGAGACTAGTAGTTGAGGCCACTAATGTGAAATGTTTGAATGGTGGAGGTCTATAATGGTGTTTACTTAGCCATCTTAGCTAGTTTCCAGCAAGCAATTTCAATGCTTCTAACTGGTCAGGTCAGTCAAAATGATCAGGAAAAAACACACAGAAACAGGCCTGTGTGTTTGGTATTTTTGTCTGAATAAATGGATCTATTCAGTTCTTCAGGGTGTTTTATCAGATTTAAAGTTTTTTTTTTTTTGATGGCAGGGCAAAGCATGGTTATACTCACATGGAAAGAAGGCACAACTCTTTGTTACAGCTCAGAATGACAGAAGGCTGCCAGGCAGGGCCACCACGGACTTGCACTTGGGGACAGGGTAACAGCAAGCTGGAGCTATTGGGGCAGCTTATGAATGGTGAATGGGGTGGGGTTAGCTTGGTTTCATGTGGATTAGCTAATCTGAGTAGTTTCGTAGGCTCCGGGGTATAGAGGCTGTGGCTAGTTATCCGGCACCTGGCCCTGGGGCAAGGAGGGCAATGCACAGTGGCCCTGGAGTGTGAGCCCAATCAGGGAAGTTGTTGGTGTGTGGACTTACTCAGCTTCTCCAGAAGGGAAATTGACTGGCCTCCATCTATGCAGGGCCTGAAAACTGAGTCAAGACAGCATTTTAAGAAAAAATTATATTTACACGGGGAAGGTTTGTGGAATGAGAAAATCCTATTTTGCTGCAGTGAAGCACTTGTACAGCTTCGGGGTGGCTGTCCCCTCCTCTCTGTCTCCAACATTTCCATTTATGTAGTGGACAGTTTTTGGTTTTCATGTAGGAGTGGAGTTAGGAATTCTGCAACAGTGTAAGTGAGCACATGTTTTCATACACGTTATATGTAGTATTTCTAGCCTGGTGAGGGGAATGATATGTTAACAATAAACCCCACAGACCTCATTTAGAGCTCTGAGTTGAAGTTATCTGTGCTGGAAGATAGTCCCCAAAATGGCGGGGGACCAAACCCTCCTCACTTGTGTGGTCAGAAATTGGCCAAATGCATCGAGGTTGCCTGTGGGGATGTAAGGCAGCTCCTACACAAAGCATGCAGGCCCTTTCTGGAGAATAGATATTGAAGGTGAGTAACCACTTACACTGTCTAAAAAATTCCAGTTAATGCTATTGTGGCCTGTCGAGTGGTACATTTCTTCTGGAGTGAACCAGAATAGAATCTAGTGAGGCATAAGAAAGGAGGAACGTGGGAAGTGAACTGCTGCTCTGTCGGAGCCCATTTTTTACTGGAAGTTGTATGCATGGGTTAGAGGAGGGGAGCTGGTCTCTCTGAGAAGCGCCTGTTGTGAGCTCTGTCATCTGGACGCAACTTTTTCGCTTGAACTCTTGCTGTGCCACAAGGACCTCTGCCTCTGCTGCCCTCATGGCGGGCTGTGCACGTGAACGCACATACATGAAGCCAGATTGTTGGGGAGACACTTGGGAAGAGCAATTAGGTCCATCAAAGCCTCCAGACGACCTCTTTTCCCAGTAAAGCTTATGTCCTGCTGGAACTGTCCCGAGAGGCAGATGCGAAGTTCGTTAAGAGAGACTGAATTGCATCTCTATTTAAAGCGTCAGTTGTCCCAGGATACAAAGGTAGAGTGATGGTATGCTATTCTTGGTGGATTTGCTGTCTGAAAGCTCAAACATTTCCATCCCTTTCATACAATCCTGATGCTGTAATTCATTGTTTATTTTTTAAAAAAATTCAGCCTTCTTCTACATTAAAAAAAACCCCATCACCACTGTGCTTATTTTACCAAGTTTCTTTTTTAAAAAGATAAAAATCAATATTCTCCCTTGCACAGCTGATATCCTGTGGAATGAACTACAGGAATCATTGTTAAATTGCTGCTAGTCTGTCTGTGTGATAGAAAAGGTCAATATTTTTCGAGAAAGAAAGCCCTCTGCTTTCCTCTTGGGAGACACGAGAATGCAGTAATGGTAAATTACTGGATTTTGTGCCCAAGTGGTTGTCAGGGATAATTCTACTCCTTGAAATGAAATACCCCTTCTCTGCTACATTTTTTTCTCCTCATTTCTCACACTCTCAACTTAGAAAGCGTTTCCTTTGGTCCGTGTCACTTGCTTGTCCCTGCAGAACTGCTCTGCAAGGATTGCCCCACCCCCTAAAATCAATAATGTGGGAGGTCAGTTCTAGAGGTTGTTTCTGAAGAGTTCGGATCTAAAATGCCACCATATCAGTCAGGATAGGGTGACTTATGCTGAGGTAACAAAAAGCCCAAATCTTGGTTATTGAAAACCACAAGAGATTAATTCCTGCTCACCCTACATGTCCACTGCAGGTCAACAGGGGCCTCTGCTCATTGGAATTACTCAGAGATCCAAGCTGAAGGAGAGCCCCATCCCAACATTTCCCTTCATGACCACTAATGCAGTGGAGATGGAGCAAAGTAAGTTGCACCTCACCCTTAAAGCTTTACCTTAAGAGGCAGCCATCACATCTGTTTACATTTCACTGGCCAAAACAAGGCATAGGACACCTTCCAGGTGCCCAGAAGGAGAAAATAACTGGAATGTTTATTAATAGCCCTAGTGATCATCGTAGCCATTAATCCACCATATTGGAAAGTTGGAAAGGATCTGAGAGTGCATCTCCTCCAGAATTCTTCCTAAGGGGGCATCTTTTCTACAATTTGTTGACCCCCTCCCCATGGTCAGCCTCTGTTGAAGCATTGTTGGTGAGGGAGACCTCACCACTTCCCAAGGTGGCCATCATGCTTTTCTGCAGCCTTTGCATAGCTAAAGCATCTTAGAGCCTGAGTGTCTGGAGCTTGGTCTCATCTTCTGTCCTCTGGCTGTGTGACCCTGACTATGTAGCTCACCTTGCTGAGTCTCTGTTTCCCCTTCTGTAAAATGGAAATGATATTACCCTATTTAAAGTTGAATTTAAGTTAAATAATGTCTCTAAAGCCCCTATATGTTTGGCACGTAATTAGAAACAAAGGCTTGTTCCCTTCCTCTTGCTCCTACATAGCTGCTGTGGGATTGAATGTAAAATGTATATAAACGGGCTCTGCTAATTGAAGATGGTAAAAAAAAAAGGTTTTAAGTGACTATAAGCACAAGTGAAAAATATACCAATGTTTGAGCAGAAGTGGCTATGGAAAGTCTTGGAATTCCAGTGGCATAGATGAATATTTATACATTGGTCAATCATATTGGACATTTATTTATTTAAAAGTAGATTTTTATTTTTATCTTTCCTCTGCTTCCAAAGTGTTACCTGCAGTGCATCTCTCGCCTGTCTTTTACTCTGAATTATTCTCAGTTTCTCTCCAGTGTTCACTGACAAAAGTGGCCTGTATTTACCCAGATCGTAGATTTACCACACCGTATTAGCTACAACTTTAAGTACCTGGGGATTATATTTGAATACCATTGTATCCACCCTTGCCTTTTTGAATGAACGAATGCATAACATATACAAAGTGTCTGTCACAGTTTCTAGCACTTAATAAGTCCCCAACATACGGTCACTCTTCTCGCTTTCCCTTGGGTAATCTTGGAGGGCAACGGGACCTCCAGTTCTCACTATTTAAGCTCAATATGCTAAACGAAATTCAGAAACAGGTTGCCTGTCAATGCCCTTCATAAAATATTACCATCATTTCGGACAAATGGCTCAGAGGACATCTGGCTATTCCCTGTGAGTTATGATGATCTAGCAAAGCAATGGCTGTTTGAAGAATGGCTAAAGGCATTCAAGAACAGTGGGTAAGCAGAAACTACAGTGGGGTCAAGAGAATGCCACAAAGAAGGGGGCAAATATCTTTCTGATTTTTTTAAATATATAAGTTGATTTAAATGGTGCTTCCCTTCAGAAATGCTTTATTGAATGAATGCAAAATTTTACAACTTTACTAGTTGATAGGACAATGAATTGGGAGAGCTACTCTGAATTACCACTTTCAAAAAACAGAAGATACGATCTCAGTTCAATGAATTACCTTACACTATGTTGTCAGCACTGGGCAATACCTTACGGTTGTTGAGTCCAACTCGTGCATTTTACAGATGAGATGACTGGGCCCAGAGAGGTCACGAAAATTCAAATTTGGAAATAGTGATTTAGGCATCAGTTCAGATTCTCTCAATCCTTAGTGTGCCCTCTGAGTCTGGGTGAAGACCCTGGGGCCAGCTTAGGAGGAGACTGAAGAGTGACTTCCCCGGGGACTGACTCTGGGCTGATCAGACTTCCTTCCTTCTGGTTGTTGGGTCAGGAAGGGCGGGGGGGGGGGGGCTCCAAAAATCCTCTCCTGGAGAGATGGTGGCACACGAGAGACAACTCCCTCCTGAGATTACCTCTGGATCTGCTAGTTTGCCTTTGTAGTCTGCTTTAGCTCAAGGCTTCCTTGTTCCATTCAGATTTAGAAACATCTTAGATCTGGGATTTTGATTTGAGAGGCACAAGTGCACTGAATGTTCTTAATTCTTGTGTCAGTTGATTTCAGGAGGAAGGAAAAATTCATGCTGAATGTTCTTGTGTGAAACCCATGCCGTGAAAATTGAATATGCTTGGTGTAGAAATTGTCGCAATCTGGGCTGATGTTCTCCTCATCAGAAGGCAAGAACAAATGTCCCTCATTTGTTCCTCTGTCGTCCATTTGCTTCTCCCCCTCCCGTTTTACTTTTTTTTTTGTAATGGACAAAATGTCCTATGAAATGTCCTATGAAAGGACACCTTCTTCCCCTTCTTGTAGGAATTTGCCAATGGCTTCGGGTGAGAGCCTTCCCCAACTTCTCTTGCCCACCAACTGGAAGGAATGTCTTCCTCTCAGAACTCACAGGGCATCTTACCAGTGTTCCCCTGTGGGAGCCTGTCAGTTTTTGTTTTGTGTAACAGGTGATTGTGTCCATGCTGCATTTCCCATGGCAGAGTGTGAACCTCTCAAGGGTGAGTCTTTGACTGATTTACCCTTGAATTCCCCACAGTACATTGTGTCCCCTTAGCAGTGGCTTAAAAAAAATTATCTGAAAAGCATTTAGCCATATAGTATTGTCAGATTGCCCAAAATAAATCAGTGGCTGCTCTGAAGCCCATGCAAATCTCAGTATACAGCCTTCACTCTAGGGAGACTAGGGTGATGGGCGCCGTGGAGATATTTTGAGTCCTTTCCTAGGACGTTAGATCTTTCTATGGTGGTTATGATTACTATGGCTGTAGCTCAATTGAACAGCATCTGGTGCATGGTAAGGCATATATAGTAAGTGCTCAGCACACTTGGGTTGAGTGACTAACTTGATGGATAAGACGTATAGGAAACCAGTATCCCAAGGTGAATCTGAATGAGGTACAGCAAACTCAGGTTACATGAGGCCACACTAAAAATTGCCAAACCAGTGGTATGATGGTAACTCTTGAATAATAAGTTTTCTGGGGGTACCAAGGTGATCACTGCATGGTGTGTAAGTGGTGAAGCTAGGATTCCTCGTTCAGTGTTCTTCCTGCTGCCCCTCTTTATGCCCAGGACTGACCTGTGCTGCCCCAGGAGGTGGGAATTGTCACAGAGCAGAGACTGCTTGGACCAAACTCTTCCAGGGACCAAAGCAGCAGCTCTTCAAAGAAGGTGCCACACTCTTAAGACTTGGATTGTCATCAGAGGATGTTTAGGAGGTAGAACAAGTACAAGTTGCCTCAGAGAGTCAATTAATAGTTATCAGTGGTGGCTGAGAACTACTTAATGTTACCTTTTATTTGAATTATACTTTTCTTCCAATTGTCCCACATTGTTCACAACATACAATCGTGGGGTGTCTTTTTACAACTCCAATACCTAACTTAAGCACTGCATTATTTAGTCCTGTATGGGGGAGTTTGTATTGATATCTATGGACTCACAGGAAAAATGAAATTACCCAAAAGCCTAATTAAAAGGCAACTCAAGCTGCACATAGTGGCTTCCCTCCCAAGAGACGAAAAGGGGTAACAATGACTTTACAGTGTAGAAATCTGACCAACACTACCTCAAGGTCCACATCAACAGTAATAAGTCACGTTGACAGTATGTGCCCTTGACATGATGCGATGAGCATGGCACTTTACCTCTGTGCTTTTCCTCCCCCAAGACGCATAACTGTAGTCTAATTATGAGGAAAATAGTATACAAATCACCATTCAGGAACATTCGACAAAATACCTGGCCAGTATTCTCAAAACTATCAAGGTCATCAAGAACAAGGAAAGTCTGAGAAACTGTCACAGCCAAGAGGAGCCTAAGGAGACACGATGACTAAATGTAATGCAGTATCCTGGGTGAGATCCTGGAATAGAAAATGGACATGAGGCAAGGACTACGGGA
Source organism: Diceros bicornis minor (assembly GCF_020826845.1). Lineage (NCBI taxonomy): Eukaryota > Metazoa > Chordata > Mammalia > Perissodactyla > Rhinocerotidae > Diceros > Diceros bicornis. The sequence goes on from NC_080744.1 coordinate 83,089,057, forward strand.
ATTGGAATAAAGTGCGGACTTTAGTTAATAATGATATATCAATTCATTAATTGTGACAAATGTGCCATACTAATGGAAAATGTTAACAACACGAGAAACTGGGTGGGATATATGGGAACTTTCTGTATACTCTGCAATTTTTTCTATAAATCGAGCGTTATTCTAAATATTAAAAATCATTACAAGTTGGCAACTCAGCCTAGAGGCTTGCTTTGCTTATTTATTCATTTATTTTTTAGAACAAAATTAAAAGTTATAATTGTGAACATAAAACTATTCAAGGAAAAAAGAGTTTAAAATATCTCTTGATTAGATACTATTGACAATCCAGGGGAAGAGATGGGACTGTGGAGGAAGCAGGAAAATGAAAAGCAAGTGAAGAAACATCTAGAGAGATGGCCGGAGTAGGAGACTGAGACCAATTCAGGGGCACAGAGGAGCAGAGCAGAGAAACCTGGTCACACTGAAAATCCAGCCAGGCACAGAACAGAGGCTTAGATACCAATTCCCATGTGCAAAAGAGAGACGTAAAAAGCCATCAGGAAGATGAGACTTACAGACAACTGTGTTTCCATCTCGTGCCTACTCTGTTCTTACTGCTCAAGCCTGGGCACACCTGTTGCCTTTTTATAACTGTCGTCAAAGCTTTATTGGCCATGAGGCTGAGGGATGTTTGTGCTAGGGGTCAGAATTCCACCTTTCTGTATCACATAAGCCCTTTCAAAATAATATTTTATCAAAATAATAATTAAAAAATGAATTTGAATAAACATGACTTGCAATAACTTTAAAATGAAAATAGTAATACACCAGAATCTCAGATGTTGCCTAACAAAATTTATGGGAAATAAGAAATGAGCATTCTAGTGCTATAAAAATAGTCTACTCAAAACCTAAGCTTTTGCACATAGCATTTTAAAGTCGGAAGAGACCTTAGCTATAATATTTAGTTTATAATCTTGGTGGTGTCAGGAACATATGCTAAAATTGAGTGCCATGTGCCTGAGTTTTGCAATGCCTCTGAGCTCCTTTCACCTTTCATTTGGGAACAAAATACCATACTGTTCATTGTCTGCCAAGGCCTTAGCATGACTGCAAGAGCTAGCGAACAGACAATAATGCCAGCAGAATTGCATTTGAATTTGTATTTCTAGGCAGTGTTTTCACATATTAATCACCAAACATGACTCTTGCTTATCTACGATATGTGCTATCTCAAAATATTTTGTATTCGAGCACTTCTTTCCATGCATCATTTTTAGTTTACTGGAGTTTCTAATTCTTTTTCTTTTTTCTTACTGAGAAAATAAACATATGCCCCTTCTACCACGTTTCTATTAACTTTCAGCTACTGAACCATATTGTTTAATGGAATCATTTTGATACTCTTACATTTTTCTAAGCACGATGTGATTTCCTTTCTCTTTGGATCAATTTCCAGCTTGTTACACAGCATGGATGCCAGGGGTTCATTTTATTTTCTCTTAAGTTAGTTTCGCTATTTTTTGAATCTTATGTTTTCTTTCGTTGTTTATTTTTTTTTTCTTTTTCATTTTCCTGGATATATTTTCAAGTGTTTTTAAAGTTTTTATGTTTTTCGCATATCTAAAAACATCTCCGTTTTACCCATTCCTGACGATAGTTTGAATGAATTCAAGGTTTAAAATAATTTCCTTTCATAACTCTTAAGGCTGTTCTCCATTGTCTCCTAGCAGCTAATTTTTCTGATGATAAGTCTGATGCCTATCTGATTCATGTTTCATGTCAATAAACTATTTTTTTTCTTCTCTCTAGTAGCTTTTAAGACAATTTCTTTATCCTGACATGCTGAGATTTCTTTATACTCTTCCATTTATCCTGCTTAGCATTCAATGGACTCTTTCATTCAGAAGGTTCGTGTTTCTTTGGCATTTTTTAATTGTTTTGATTAATTTTCTCCTCTCCATTTTAAAAAGAAGTGTCTATTGAACTTCATGGTTTGATCTTTTATGTTGCTTATTTTCTCTCTAATATATTTCTTTCTTTATCTTTTTTAGTGATTTTAAAGAGATTTCTTTGACTTAATATTCCAATGCTTTTGTGTTTTGTTAAGTTCAGCCATGATACTTTTAATTTCTAAGAAATCATTTAATCCCTGAATGTTCCTGTTTTTTCTTTTACGGGTTCAATACATTAGGACTTTTCTTCCTGGGGTTACTGACAGCTCTCTTCTATTTCCTGACATCTTCTTTCTCCTGGAGTTAAAAGTTATATTTGTTCATCTTGGTTTTTTTATTTCATGCTACTTGTTTTGCTCAAATATCCACTGATTCTTGGCTGTTTGTTCATATTTGTGAATGAAAAAAATATGTTGGTCAGTATAGTCAGCTGGCTTGGCTTTCCTGAGATACTGATCACTTCTGTGTCTCTACAAGGGCAGTGTGAGTAAAGACTGGCTTCTCTTGGGGGTCTGTGGGCTTGGAGCAGACAGGTCAGCAGGCTGATACCCCCTCCTCCATGCACCCTCCATGCTGCAATATGGGGGGCTTTACAGTGGAGACGCATCACCCTCCTTAGGAGCCCTCATTCTCTCCCGGCCAAGCATTCAATTGTTATTAAAGTACGGTGCCCTGGGTTTAGCGTGGAGGTAACGAACATTTCTTCCAGTGGCCCAGAAGTGGGGCAGGACGGTCACAGTGTTTGAGGGAGGGCACTGACCCTTCCTCCCATGCTCCCTTTTCCTGCTGCTCCTAGACTTTCTCTATCTCAGGAAAACTGGCTCCAACCTCTCCTCCAGTCATCTTTCGTGTTTATTATGGCAGATGGTACCTAACACTGTATATTTTTTTATTAATAACTAATGTAACCAACCTAATTTCTGTCTGTTAGAATCTTTTTTAAAGTTTATATTTTGCTAATTGCCTTACCATTCTACCCTTATTTTCTTAACATGGTGCTGGATTTATTTCCTTTTGTACATCGATACTGTACTTTCAATGGGAGTTTTTGAGGAAGCAAGTGTAAATAAGTGTGCTCAGTACACCATATAGAACCAGAAACCCTTTAATTCATTCAATTTTTTTTTTTTTGCTTGAGAAACATTAGCCCGGAGCTAACATCTGTGCCAATCTTCCTCCATTTTTTTTTTTTTTTTTGTATGTGGGACACCTCCGCAGCATGGCTGGTGAGTGGAGCAGGTCCGTGCCCAGGATCCGAACCCGTGAACCTGGACTGCCGAAGCGGAGCGCACTGACCTTCAACCACTTTGCCATGGGGCCGGGCCCTAATTCATTCTTAATAGTACAGGCAGGACTAAAGCATATGACATTCTCTGGCCTATGACTAAGAAAATGGAAAGATAGGTTCAGTGAATACTATAAGAGAAAATTCTCATTGTACAGTGGTTAAACGAGTAGGTTTAATTCCAGTCCCACCACTCCATAAGCTGATGGGCTGAGGGGCACATTTCATAAAGGCTCTCTGCCTCTCTTTCCTCATCTGTATAATCGGGGATAATAATTGTACCTCACTCAAGGGGTGGTGTGAGTGTTGAAAGAAGGCCCTGTGCCTGACACAACATAAATCCTCAACAGATATTCGTTCTATGATAAATGTCTTCTCCAACAGGAGTCTGTAATATTTTTGTTGAAAATGTGCAGGGTTAAGTCTGATATAAATGTTGTTTATAACTCCATTTCAACAAAGAATCATACACACCTGATCTGAAAAATGGTATAATAGGTGACAAACCACAGGTTGAGCAACGACAAGGCTGGAAGGGACCTTTGAGCCTGTCATACGCAACCAGCTCATTTCACCAATGAAAAAAACCATGGCCCAAAGGGTAGGAGCTGGTGACCAAGTGTCAGACCGCTGATCTGTATCCAGGTCTCTGGATTCGCCATGAAAAGGGATGAAGGGCACCTCGTGTTTCCCAGGCATTGTTCAGGTCTTCTTGTTTAGTCCTCTCAGCAGAGAGGCACTTCTACTAACTCTGTCTTACAGAGAGAAAACTGGGCCTTAGAGACTTGAACGTAGTGGAGAAGCAGCTTAGGTGGGGCTGGTCCCAACGTCAGCATGAAAAGTGACAACTCCATCCAGTCGAGTCACCCTGAAATTCCTGCAGGGAATTGCTACATTGGAGACCCACATATTGGGGTCTCCATGCTACATGTGGAGACCCAACACAACATGTTTTCCCTCCTGGCTTGGATTAAGCCAGTATTTCTTCAACTGACCATCAGATAAAGCAGTTGACCAGCAATTAGCAGGGTATGATGTATGAAAAAAATGAAGAACTTTATCACAGGAATCTTCTGGGTGCGAAGAAGAACCTGAGATCTGACCTGGGGATGGCAGAGTTCTGTGGTCTCTCTCCCACCCTCTCAGACAATCACTTATGGAGTGAAACAGGGGTAGAATCTTCTTCCATCTTTAAATTCTCTCTTTCCTTTTCACAGATTCCTAGAGTTGAACTTGTATAGTTCAGCTAGCATAGAACACAACCTTACTGTTATTTGAACAGGTCACAGAGCCATTGGGTGAGAGAGTTGGGTATAGGTACCCCTCCTCCAAGGCCCAAGCTCTTTTCTGGGGCTCCTCCCTACATCCCAACAGGGCCCACTGTTCTCCAGTTTAGCACGCAGGGCTCATTTAGTTCAGTTTGACATTCAACACACACAACTTCTGTTTTCTGCTATAAATCTCCAGACATTTTATGGACCAATAATGTCCAACGTGTACATGGACTGTTCTGCTGCTTGGTAATTACCACTGACCTCCTTCCAGGACCCTTCTCCATAAAGAGGCCACCTCTTTGGGGCAGCTCTGCCATCCCCTTCTCTCCAAGGCTGTAGGTGGAACAACCAAGCTCTTAATTAGCCAGCCTGCACAGGGAAGCTTGGTGTCAGATTTCCAGGTCAGCATTTGATGGAGGGGTAATCAGGGGAGGTGATGCACTGACTTGATGAAAGAGCTGTGATGAATCAAGATAAAATTGACATTTAATTTCTTTTAGACAAACTAACGTTGTAGACCAAATTTAAAGGTGAATTGTCTTTCTTCTCTTTTGATTTGTAGGGCGGAGGGAGTTACCCATGATGGAAATGATAACGCTAAAAAAATTTACTATAATTTCTTTCTCAAATTTCTGATATTTAATCGAACGTGGGCTCATGGGGTGATTTGGTGGAGTTACAATTCCTCCCCACTCTTTTGTCCTAACAATATCCAAAAATTCCTCCCAGCACTCAAGAACACTCTAAGTCCACCACTCTCAGCTAGGGAACCCCAGCCATGATGGATCCTGAACACTTCTTAAGCTCTTCATTTACTACCATGCCCACCTCACTCCTTAAGCCAGTGGGAAAATGATCCTTTGAAGTTCAAAAAACAAAAACAAACCAAAGCCCCAAAACCAAATCAAAATAAAACAAAAACCCTGGTATACAGCAATACACGTAGAGTAACAATGTGCTTTGAAAACTACCACAAAATGTGTGATTTTTTTTCCTAATTAAATTGACACCCCTCTTCAAAAAAAAAAGAAGAGGAAACAGCTTCAAGTGGTAATTGTCTTTTCTTTGATTGTCAAAAGTGAAATCAATAATAGGAAAACAGTAACTCACCAGTTGGTAAACTAGAATACTGTTAATTATTCTCAGAAAACGCATACACACACACACACACACACACACACACAAACACACTGACCCGAAAATCTCCCAGGTGAAGTGACTCAACAGTGGCAGTGGATCCTCACGCTCATGGATGCAGAGGGCAGACAAGGAGCGCTGCTGGAGAAGTAGCAGCCTCTTATCAGTAGATGGGAGTAGAGCAACACAGATGAAACCGGCCGGGCAGCCAGGCCTGAAACTTCCCCAAACCCCTGCTCACATGCTTCTTCCCGAGTTACTGCAGGGAAGAAAGGAAAGACATACAGAGGCTGTGAATCAGATAAAACGGACTTTCACATCCGTGTCACACTGGGACGCAGGAGATCACCGGAGTAATGCAGGCAAATTCAGGAAACTGTATTTCCTGCTAAGCTGTACCTTTCATTTTGCACTTTTTTAAATTTGGTTAGGAAATGATAAAATTCCCATTTTTAGTTTTATTTCTCACTATCCTATTGTGTGTTCTCTCTTTCTCTATTCCCTCTCTTCTTGTCTTATTCCTTTCTTCTTTTCTGTGTATGTACAATTCCTTTTGTAGCCATCACATCCTTTTTGGAGTGGGGCGAAATATAATGAAATTTTTAAAAATAGCTGTAAATATTCAGTGTGGATTATACTTTTTTTCTAAAGTACGGAAGGAAATGAAGTTATAAACTTTCTAGTACAACTTGTCTATTTTCTTCAGAAGGAAATAAGGTACAACTTAAAGTATTGGTTTGGTATTAGTTAAAATACATCCCAGCATAGATATTATGTAATAAAAGCAATAAGAAAATATATAATATCATATCATGTTCTCATGATCACCACCCAAATACTAATTACAACCCATCACCACACACATGTGCCTAATTGTCCCTTTCACCCTCCTCGCTCCCTCCTTCCCCTCTGGTAACCACCAATCCAATCTCTGTCTCTATGTGTTTGTTTGTCGTCGTTATTATCTACTACTTAGTGAGTGAGATCATACGGTATTTGACCTTCTCCCTCTGACTTATTTCACTTCCCGTAATACCCTCAATGTCCATCCATGTTGTCAAAAATGGATGGATTTCATTGTTTCTTATGGCTGAGTAGTATTCCATTGTGTATATATACCACATCTTCTTTATCCATTCATCCCTTGCTGGGCACTTAGGTTGCTTCCAAGTCTTGGCTATTGTGAATAACGCTGCAATGAACACAGGGGTGCATGTATCTTTATGCATGGGTGTTTTCACGTTCTTTGGATAAATACCCAGCAGCGGAATACCTGGATCATATGGTAGTTCTATCCTTAACTTTTTGAGGAATATCCATACTGTTTTCCATAATGGCTGCACCAGTTTGCACTCCCACCAGCAGTGTATGAGAGTTCCCTTCTCTCCACATCCTCTCCAACACTGGTTGTTTCCTGTCTTGTTAGTTATAGCCATTCTGACGGGTGTGAGGTGATATCTCATTGTAGTTTTGATTTGCGTTTCCCTGATTGTTAATGATGTTGAGCATCTTTTCATGTACCTGTTGGCCATCTGTATATCTTCTTTGGAGAAATGTCTGTTCAGGTCTTTTGCCCATTTTTTAATTAGATTGTTAGTTTTTTTGTTGTTGAGATGCATGAGTTCTTTATATATTTTGGAGATTAAGCCCTTATCAGATGTATGGTTTGCAAATATCTTCTCCCAATTGTTAGATTGTCTTTTTGTTTTGTTGATGGTTTGCTTTGCTGTATTTGGGTGGTGAACATGAGAACATGATGTAATCCATGCAGAAATAGAAGTATAATGATGTACACTTAAAATTTATACAATGTTATAAACCAATGTTACTGCAATAAACAAAATAAATAAATAAATAAATACTGTTAGGATAAAAGTGATTTATATGTGCAGTAACAATATAAGAGAATAAACTGTTCATGTTTTACTTCCACCAGGCACACAGATAGAATTAAATAAAAAATACATCATATTAAAAAAGAAAATATATAATAAATTCAGATAAAAGACTTGATCATGCACCTCATCTCCTGGTATATTTGTCAACATCAGTGAGTAAAAAGGTTCTCTTATAATTAATTAATTAATTATTCATTTTTTTCCTCATCTCCATTCCTCACTTTCATGCTCTCCCACCCCTCTTCCCTCACAGACAATCATGCTAAGGTCTTTTACAAATATCTGCTTACTAGTGTGTGTTCTTGGAAAATACGTGTTGTTGACGGTGAGCATGTTTTCTAATTTACTGAAATGGTATTATGCTCTCGACTTCATTCTATGCATTTCTTTTTCCACTCACTGTTGCGTTTTCAAGGTGTATTCATGTTGCTATGTGTGCTTTCAGTCTCTTGCTTCCAGTTGCTGCAGAGGATTCTATCCATCACATTATGCTTTTCCATTCCCCCACGAGTGGACACCTAGATTGCCTCTAACTCTCTATGTCCCAAACAATGCTGTGATGAGCATTCTTACCCATGTCTCCTTGTGGACTTGTATGAGGGCCACAAGGAGCGACATTGCCTAACAGCGACGTTGCTGTGTTATAGGATGTAGCTAGAGTTAATTTGATGGCTCTGCAAACTGGCTGCACAATTTTATTCCTATCAGCTGTGCCTAATCCAATATTTCTATATCCCTGGTGTGGAGTTGCAAAGAGGTTAGATAGCAAAGAGGTTCTCTCCATTGATCAGATATTCTTTCATATTCCTTTTTAGAGTTTAAAAATGTTCTTCATAGAAATTTTGTATATTTCCTTAAGGAAATTCCCATATGTTTTATAATTTTTGAAATTATTGTGACTTTTTCTTAAAGTTGTATTTTCTAGTTGTTTATTACTGGTGTAGAAAAATGCTGTTAATTTTTTTGGAAGTGATTTTGCCTTTAACAAGCTTCCTGAGCAACTCAGTGATTCTAATAGCTTATCTGTTGATTCTATTGTTTTTTATAGGTAAGGAACATATTGCCTGCAAATAATTACAGTTTGTATCTCTATCCTTGTACTTATTATTTATATATCATTTCTTAAAACACAAGCCAGGACCTCTAGTACTATGTCAAGCAGTAGTACTACTAATAATAATTCTTTCTTATTTCCAGTCCAAAGGTGATGTCTACAGTTTTCCCATTAATTATAATGTTTTTTATAGGTTTTTGGTATATACTTTTTATCAATTTAAGGAAGTTCCCTTCAGTTTCTAGTGTACTAAGATACTTTTTGTATCTATTGAGATGACCATATGATTTTTCCTCTTTAGTCTATTAATATGGTATATCAAATTGATAGATTTCTCAGATGTTGAAATAGCCTTACATTTTTGGGAGGAATGTTGTTTTGGTGATAGCAAAGCAGAAAGATTCTGAGTAAATTTCTCTGACACATTTTGCTAGTCTATTTTGCAAGTTATGTATATATTAATTTATGCCTTTATTCAATTAATATTTCTTTTATCTAGTCTGTATTATGCCCCAGACTAGACACCAGGGATATGCTTTTCATTTCACCAATATTGAATCCTTTCTGTGAGAAATTTGGCTCTCAACTAGCTGTGGTTTCCACTGGCTATCAAGTCTATTAAACGAGAGGATAGAGAAGCAACAAGCCCTCTATTGACTTTTGTTTCTGCCATAAAAGGCGAGTCCTCACTTCTGACTGCCATTCGGGGGCTGTTTGGGATATAAAGCAAGTAGCCTGGGAAGTAGGAGCTGAGTAAACCACTGTGGGTATGGGTTGGGCTTCCACCCAGTTTCATGACCAATAGGGTATGGACCATTTGCTTGATTCATTAAGACTTAAAAAATACTGTGATCTACTTGTTTATTGCTCAGCTACGTCAGTCATATCCACACAATTATAAACCAATTAGAGCAATAAGCAAGCACTCAGCGAAATAAGTGTTTTAAAATCCCACCTGAAAATTATCGAAACAATGAAAATATAACTCATTCTCAGCCAATTATTTTTTCTAAGAAAGATATCTAAACTTAATACATATTATGCACTTGAGGGGAGAAAGGACATATCCTGAAAAAGATTGCAACTTTGAATCTGAGCAATGAACTGTACATGCAAACTGCACAGTAACCAAGAGCCTGCATGGAGGTATTGGATTGCACTGGTCAAAGTGGTCTCCATCCTGAAAATAGGTTTGGGAGGAAATAACAACTTAGGATACTGGCGATGAAGTAATTGCATTTTCTGATTTCTCCTCTCACCCAATTGGATGTGCAAATAATCTGTCTGCACAATGAGCTCATGCTCATGGCTCTTCTCTCCTGCATTTGTATGCAGAGAGCATGTGCACGTGTATGAATTTACACGAAATCATACAGGCTCTATTTTCCTGCAGTGAGATCTCTGTACCCCCAGAACAAAAAGAAAAAATGGCTTCTTAATTGTGATGATCTTTGTAACATTGCCATGCAGTTTTCTGGTAGTTTTGTTTGACCTGTCATAAAAGTGGGGAACAGAGATGAGGTGGTGCCTATTAAAGGGGGTTGTAAGGGAGCTTTTGCTGTGCATTGGTGTATGTGTTACACTCAGCAGGGGCCACTTTATTATGTATAACTGTAATGCTTTGCCTGCGTGTGTCTACTACACCCGGCATTTCAGACACTGATTTCGTTTCAGCCACTCCCCCGTTGTGAGGCTGCTAAGTATGGGCTAGACTCTGATCCTATGGGAAAATCTCTCTGTGGTCCTGAATCTTTTTAGGGATTAGCATCTCAACCAACACCATTCCATATTTCCGTAGGAGCTGAACTAAACTACTGGATAAATTTGCCTTAATGATCTGTGTTTAGTCTTTCCTTTTCCTATTTACAATGGCTGCAGCTCTGGGAAGACCTAATGTAGCCTGGAGGGCAAATGTGGGGGGAGTCATGAAAAGTTCCTGAAGAAGTAGCTTTATTAATGAGTCTTAAAGGAGGAACCTAGTGAAGAAGAGGTAAGGGCCCTCCAGGCAGAGGAGATAGTAAGGGCAAAGGCTTAAAAGTATGAGCACAGGTGGCCCATTCCAGGAGGTGAGAGTAACAGAGCGTGTAGAAGGATGGGAAGCAGAAAAGTGTGGGGAAAATGGAGCAGGAAGACCATGACTTTAATCTCAACTTTTATCCTCATTGCCTTGGGAGGCCATGGCTGTGCTTTAAGCCCTACCTTTTTATGCTCTTTTGCCCTGTGGCTTTCTTGTCCTGTGAATCTGCCTGGTTGGCTTCTCTCTTTACGGCAGGTTAGCATAAGGTCAATTTCTCCAGAGTAAAAAAAAAAAAAATGCATCTAAATATGGGGCATTTTTCGTGCTTTAGGTTGGAGTCTTTCCTCCCTGATCTCCTCTTTCTTAGGCACTCTCTTGTAATCATAGCCTTAAATGAAACTAACAAGGAAATAAATGCAACCATGATCCTAGGTTACCAATTTGTTAAGGGCACAGGACTCTAAGATCCTCAGGCTGCTGTTTCTCAGTTGCGTTGCTGAAACCAGCAGTTATGTCACATCATGTGAGGGTCAGGAAAAGAGTTAACCCTGGGGGAAAACTCTGCTTCTGGCCAAGGTGGAGTAACATGTGTTGGATTTACCCTCTCACTTGAAACAATTGGTTTTACCTTTGAACTCTATGCTAATTTAATTATTCTATCTAAGCACTCAGAGTATATATGACTTAGACTTATAGTCATGAGACCAATCATAATTTTGGCCTGCATGACTTTTTATGGTTTGTGGAGGGTGGTAATACAATAGAAAGAGCGTTGGTTCACAAAGAGCATTGGGTTCCTGGGAAAGAGAGAAGAGGGAAAGGAAAACCAATATTTATTGAACACCTACTACAGGCACACCTCGTTTTATTGCATTTTGCAGATACTGCATTTTTTTTACAAGATCCTCTACCAGCAAAAATATTATGACTTGCTCAAGGCTCTGATGATGGTTAGCATTTTTTAGCAATAAAGTATCTTTTAATTAAGATATGTGCATTGTTTTTTATACATAATGCTATTGCACACTTAATAGCCAGCAGTATAGTGTAAACATAACTTTTATATGCACCTGGAAACCAAAAACATTTGTGTGGCTCGCTTTTTTGCAATATTCACTTTATTGTGGTGGTCTTGAACCAAACCCACAATATCTCCAGGGTATGCCTGTATGTGCCAGGCACTATGAGGAGTGTTTTCATATATTATCTCATTCAGTCCCTACTACAGTCTTATGAGGAATGAATGATCATTTCCGGCTAAGAAAACTGAGAGTCAAGGGACTTGTTTAAAGTCAAACAATGATGAAGGGTCACATAATCTTATTCCAAAGTGTATACTCTTTCTATTGCACTAAGATGAATGATAGTTGTGTTTTTTTTTTTTTTTTCCTGATTTGTTCCAGAGCAGTTTTTAAAAAGACATACGTAGAATAAAACACTAAATGCTCATTGAGGGCCCAGATCTTGTCTTATTCATCTTTGACTCCCTTGAGCCTAGGTTGGAACTTGTCACCTAGTGGCTAGGAATGTTTGAGAGGATGCAGGAGAGAGGAAAAGAGAAGGAGGAGAAAAAGAGAGGGAGGAAGAAACAGAGAGAAAAAAGGAGAAAAGTAGGAAAGGAAAGGAGTGAAAAAGAGTAAAAGGGCAAGACCCAGCAAGAGAGAGGGACATAATTAACTAAAAAACACAGGCTATAAGAGGACCACTGTAATTGAGCACAAAGTTTAGTGAGGCACGTCTTGCTGGCTGGTGGAACTGAAATCAAATGTCTGACTTCATCCATGAGATAATTCAGGATATCAGGATTTCTGCTTCTGGCCAAGATTGAATAACATGGACTGGATTTACCCTCTCACTTGAAACATCTGAAAACAATAGACAAAATATATGAAATAATTGTTTTCAAGATATTAGATATCAGGCAATGAAGAACAGTGGTCCCTGAGAGAAGAACAAACCAGGTGAAGCGTACAGTTGGCCCCAGCTTCCTGCCTGGAGAGTTTCCAGGCTGCAGTGCAGGGAGGAGCAATCCAGGTACTGCCTAGAAGTCTTCCTGAGTTGAGGAGGTAGAGATGGGGACCCAGTGAAGTCAAGGCATCTAGAGTTCACAGGGCAGAGTACTAGAGAGAAGAGAGCTTCATGGACAGAGAGAGAGAGAGATCTGTAATCTCTAGTGAGTCTCCTGTGAATCTTCAGTCATGATTGATCAGCACATGTGGGTGAGGAAATTACCTGAGGCTTTGGAAAGAGAAATTCAAAAGAATTAGTACGAACAAGCCCCAAGACTCCCCCAGGGCCCAGAACAGTTCCTTTTACCACCAGCCAGAGTGGAAAACCTAATAATTCACTGGACATAATATATAGTATTCAGAAGTATTTTATCTTATTTAATATGTCAGAACTAAGTGGGGAAAAATTAGCTCTGAACTAAAAGCTTTTTTGAACTAACAAGGCTGAAAATCAAGACATGAAAGGATTAAACTATTTTTAAGTAACTGCATACCAGAATAGAGTTCAAGAATATTTATAAAAAACCAAAAATATCCAGCACTCAATATAGTAAAATTCATAATGTCTGGCATCCACTCAAAAATTACCACCCATACAAAGAGGCAGGAAAATATGAACATAATGGGGAGAGAAAAAATCATTCAATCAAAACTGATGCAGAAATAGCACAAATGATAGAATTACTAGACAAGGGTATTTAAACAGTTCTGTGTTCCACATGTTCAAAAAGCTAAAAGAAAGACTGAACATATTAAGTAAGTATATAGAATATATAAAAAGACCTACAATGTATGAGATGAAGAAATACACTAGATAGGATAACCAACAGACTGGACATCAAACTAAAAAAATTCATGAACTTGAGGACAAAGCAATAGTAAATATTTAAAATGAAACAAAGATAAAAAATACTGAAAGAAAATAAACATCAATTAACTTTGGGACAACTTCAAGAGGTAAAATATAAATGTAGTTGGAGGGGGTGAGACAAAAGATATAGGAAGAAACAATGGCTCCAAAATTTCCAAATTTGATAAAAATTTAAACCCACAGATCCAAGACTCAGCAAACCCCAAGCAAAAGAAACATGAATAAAATTACACCAAAGCACATCATAATCAAATTGCTCAAAACCAGTGATAAAGACAAAATTCTAAAAGCAGTCAGATCAAAGATACGTTGTGTACAAAGAAACAAGATAAGGATGACAGCAGATTTCTCATCAGGAACAATGTAAGTCAGAAAACAGTGGAGCAACAGGTTTTCAACTGCTGAAAGGAAAAAACCTGTCAAGCCAGCAAAATATCTTTCAAAAATCATGCAATAAAAACTTAGACATAGAAACACTAAAGCAATTTATCATGCATGACTTCCCTACAAGAAAAGTTAAAGACTGTCTTTCAGGTGGAAGGAAAGTGATACCAGATGGAAGTCTGGATCTACACAAAGGAACAAGGACACTTGGATGTGGCAATTATGTGGATAAATATAAAAGACTTTCTTTTTCTCATTAGAGAAATGTCTTTAAAAGACAATTGACTGTTTAAACAAAAAAAATTACAATATATTGTGGGGTTTATAACATGTGTAGAAGTAAAATGTATGATAACAACAGTACAAATGGAGAAATGGAAGTACTCTATTGTAAAGTTCTTATACTGTAGTGAAGCAAAAGGATGGAAAAAGATATACCGTGCTAACACTAATTTAAAAAAAAAGAGGTGGAGTGGCTGTGGTAATATGAGATAAAGTAGATTTCAGAGCAAAAAGGTATATCATCAGAGATAAAGGGTCATTTCATAATGATAAAGTGGATAATTCATCAAAAGGACAACATTTGTAAATATTTACCTAGTAACAAAGTTTTAAAATACATGAAGACCAGATCATCAGAGGACTGCTTCCATGGGCGACAGGCAGAATTGTCCCTGAAATCCACTCTGGGATAGCACACCTTCCCCTTCTCTGAGGCCACCATGAGAAACAACTCCTTGAACCTCACTGCTCCATTTTCTGTAAGGATGATGTTAGGAACTTTGTGCATTAACCAATAGATGATTGATCCTTTTGGAGGGGACCTAAAGAATAAGTTCTCTCTGGCCTCAGTATCAGGAAATCCCTGTATTTTAAAATAATAGTAGCCAGCATTTCTTAAATATATACCATTTACATATTTAAAGGAACCATCTTTAGTGCTTTCATAATAAGACGTGTATTATTTCATTTAATTCTCCCAAGTCCTGAGAAGTAGATGCTGTTATTTTCCCCATTGGATAGATGGAGTATTTTTTTTCTCCTCCTTGAAATGATTCTTCTGAGTTTTGAGACTCAATCATTTCAAGTGCATTGAATTTCATTGCCTATATTTTGCAAACTATACTCGCTCTTGGCCCCAATTTTTCTTATTTTCCCTTTACTTAATTGTTTTTATTTATTTAAAATCATTTTTATCTAGCTATACTGTATGCATCATCATAAGCTTCTGTAAATTCTTTTAAAATATTGAGGTAGGATATGAGTCAATACATAATAAGCAATGATTTATTAGTTATTAAAAGAAGACACCTTGGGCCGGCCCTGTGGCTTAGTGGTTAAGTGTGTGCGCTCTGCTACTGGTGGCCCAGGTTCAGATCCCGGGCGCGTACCGATGCACCGCTTGTCAGGCCATGCTGAGGCCTCATCCCACATACAGCAACT
The DNA here is from genome assembly GCF_020826845.1 of Diceros bicornis minor. Classification (NCBI taxonomy): domain Eukaryota; kingdom Metazoa; phylum Chordata; class Mammalia; order Perissodactyla; family Rhinocerotidae; genus Diceros; species Diceros bicornis. The sequence continues at coordinate 83,104,366 of NC_080744.1, forward strand.
AGCAGGATGTGAAACTGTGACATACAACTATCTACTGGGGCTTTGGGGAAGAAAAAGGAGGGGGATTGGCAATAGATGTTAGCTCAGAGCAGGTCTTCCTCAGCAAAAAGAGGAGGATTAGCATGGATATTAGCTCAAGGCTGATCTTCCTCACACACAGAAAAAATAAAAATAAATAAATAAAAGAAGACACCAATTGAGAGACTAACTTTTTCTCCCATAGGTGGTTTTTATGTTTACTAATAACTAATGTTTGCAAGAACTGTTTGAAAGACATTTTTCTGACTTTACTCCTATGCCCTTGATAAACGCTGAGGGCATAGGGCTACAATGGGCTTTTGGAAGGTGTTTCTGTCCCCTTGGAAGAGGCTGACTTTTGATGGATGTTCCTGTCAGCCAAGGTCCAGGGGTCAGGGCACGTTCACTGAGGGTTACTCAGACTGCCTGAATGGCAACTTCATCCTTAATCTGAGTGGTGGCTGTAGATCATCAAACCATTACCACTATGGTAAATCAGGGGCAACGTGAGAGGATCCAGGGTTCAAAGCTTCCAGGGGAAAAATCTAAGTCCTGAGATGTAGGAAAAAGTGAGATTTTTGGAAGCCAATGTCAGGCATAAGTCAGGAAGAATAACTTCAGTTGGGATGGGGGAAAGAAAGAGTTTAGAGCATGGGCTATGGTCCCAGTAAAGGTGCTGGGAGCTTGTTTTTCATGTGAGGTAGAGCTGCGTGCTGTCTGGGGGTATAGGGTTCAGGGTGGTGTATGGGGAACGTTTACTTCTTTAAAGTGCAGAGCTAGGCATAGAGCAAGGCAACCCAGACATGCAGCTTCCTGGGCTCCAAGGCTGCCCTGAATTACAGATGAGAGAGTCAGCAGAATGGGCAAGAGCTCCACGCAGGGTCTCTGTACCCCACTCTCTCCTCCTGCAGTGTGGGAATGGGGACGCCAGCTCTCTTTCCCTCACAGCCCATTAGGAGAGAATAATGCTCAAATGAGAGAATGCTTCTGAAGTTTTCTGAATATTGAAGAGGCTTTCTTGGCAGCTAGCTTGTTTTGGGGGTGCGTAGGGCAGGATCTGGAATTCTTGGGTGGTGCAGAGATTAGGTCAGTTTCAACATCTTTATTTCTGATTTTCTGAAATCAGACATTCTAGGTAGAGATACCTGGAAAGCCACCGAGAACAGATGAGAAGGCCCAGGGTATACCCAGTACAGCTGTGGATGGAGTAGCCTCGGCAGCAAATCTTGTAAGGGTTGCCTCTCAGAGCCTCCTGGATCTGCCCGGATTGGGGATGGGAGGATAGACAACAGAGAAGGAGGGAAGGGGACGGAGTGTGTTGATCACAGCCCCTGGGACTTCTTCCTACAGAGCACTGCAGCTTGCATCTGTTTTACATACTGAGTTTCATTTAAAGATTTCACGTGAGTGAAATGTCCCGAGGCTTATTAAAAAAAAAAAAAGACCAAAAGCAATTCTGCTAGAGAAGGAGTGATTCTAAGAGATGGCAGGGCAGGTGGGAGTATGAAATGAATGCCCTATGTTCATTCAGAAGCCAGGTGGGTGCCCAGGTAAAAATTATAGAGAAACTTGTAGCTTTTGGATGAACTATGAACACCATTTGTGTAGAGTATTAAGGGCATTGTTTTGACAATCAGTCAGTCAAAGCGTAGGTACTGAGTGCTTTCTATATAATTTACCTTTTAGTTACTGCAAGCCAATTAAGTACTATGAACAATAATCAATACACAGTGCAGTTCTGGCCTCAGCTCCCAATCCCTCTTCCCTGGGGACTAGGGAAACACTTAACAGAACACGTGTCCCTTGTGTCCTGTCTGGATTCTCTCATCTCATCATTTAGGTGTCCCGCCACCGTCACTCCCTTTATCAGGCTGCAGATTACCAATTGTAGGTTTCTCAACCTCTCGGTCAGTAAGTGCTCAGGTTCAGGCTTTAACTAGATCATCCTCATTAACTGCTTCCTCTGCCCATCTGTGCCCTTCACTGCAGGGGCTCCAGGAAGTTGCCACTGCCTCTTATGCACTCTGAAAAAAATGGCTAGTGCTGTTTTATTTCTTGCCGGGGATGGGCATTGGGTTCTCTCTGTCCAAGTGCTGTACTTTTAACCCAGCCTCTTGCCCTCCTGTAGCTGCCTCTGATGCCCACCATGACACTGGGGAGTCTTTGTTGGCCCTGCAAAAGACTTCCTGTTTTGGGAGGAAGAGTAGCTTCAAAAGAATGTGTCAGAGCTGCAAAAGAGAGGCATCAATTGCACCAAAGTTATTTATTCTTTAATTCGACATGTGTTTATTGAGCCTCTACTTGATACAAGAGTTGTACTGGGGATAAAGGGTTGAACTCAACAGCGAGGGCACTCTTCTAACAAGAGGGCAGATGGAAGGGTTGGTGGAGGTATTAGCAGCTCTAGACTACTTCTTGTAGACATCTCACAGTAATTTCTCCTCTGGATACAGCCTCCTAAGGAGTTTTCTATTTACTTATCCCCATTATCCTGAAAGTTACATATCACTTTGCAAAACACAAAAATTCCATACCAGTAGGAAGAATTCTTTATTACATTAAAACTTAGATGAAAAGTGGTGATCTACCAGTCCGGTGGCCTACATTGCCTGTGGATCAAACTTGCTGCAGAATATTTTGTTTGGCTGACACAGTACTTGATTATTTTCTCATTCGAATGTTTTTAGATAGGCCATAAGCTCTGTGCTTTGCCACAAGCCCCACCACTCCCTATTGTGATATACCTAACTATATTTATTTATTTGCCTTCTGTAATTGCATCCTGTAGATATTTGCATTTGCAACTTCTGGACAATACCTTGCAGTAGATGGGACTAAGATAAGTAAAGCTATCGAAGAGCTGTAAAATTCTAAATGGAGGATTTAATGGTTTAATCAATATCTATTGAGTATTTACCATGTGTTAAGGCCTGTGTTTTAAGTACAATAGGGATTTGGAGAAAAATAATATAGTGTGGTAAGTGAAATAAACTACAAAAGTATCACAGAGGCGGGCCATTAATTCTTCAATGGGTATCTACGGAATGTTTCACAGAGGTTGCCAATGAGTTATGGACTTGTTTTGGACATATGGCATTTATAATGTATATTCTGCAGCTCATCATAGAGTTTTAAGCTGAAAAGTGACCTCAATAAGATATAAAGATAACAATATGAATGGGTGGGAGAATTAGAGGAGGTCAAGACTAAAGACAAAAAGTTATCCATTAGGAAGTCTATCCTTGAATAATGTAGAATGAAAATGAAGATAGAGGGTCTTCTGGAGTGTGTGTAGGGTACAGACGTGAGAAAAACCCTCAAGATTGTAATGAACAGAATGAATTCTCAGGGCTGTGAAGAAAGCAGCCTGTGGAGTGGTTGTGTCTGGAGAACTGGGAGATAACAATGGGCGGAGTTTAGGGTCTTGGGAGCCACACAGAGGGGCTTGAGCCATTTTCTGCATTTCTCCCCATTGTCCAATCTCTGGTAGCACTGGCTGTTTCTTGCAAGCTCAAACTCCCAGGGTCCCCTTTGATTACTCTACATCAGCGTCTCGCCTGTTCACCATATTCAAGCCAATTCAAAGCCTATTGGCTTTACTTTCAAAATATATCCAGAATCTGGCTCCTCTTCCCTACTTCCACCACTATCACCATCATCAAGACCCATTGTCCATTGTCCAAGGTAAATTTCCTTAGGGATGTGTCCCTGTGCCTTGAATTCCTCAGGCTATTCACACAGGATATTCTATGTGCATAGCACATGCTCGCTCAAGGCTTGCATCTGATAGCCAGTGGTTCACTAATGACCTTGGGAAATGCATATCTAATAGGAAAAGTGGTAGCTAAATTAAGCTAGTTAAGCTCCTAGTCTAAGAGCACTAATACTTGAGAGGAATTTAGCTGGGGTTGAGAGAGAGCAAGAAAAACTAACTACTATGGTTAGAGAACTGCATAGGAGTATCCAAACTTACAAACTCTAGAACTGTGTTGTCCAATTTGATAGTCACTATCTACATATGACTATTTAAATCAAATAAAATTAAATACAATTATAAATTCAGTCCTTCAGTCACACTAGTCACATTTCAAGTCCTCAATGTGGCTAGTGGCTACCATATTGGATAGCACAGATAAAGTGTTTCCATCATGGTGGAAAGATCTCTTGGACATCACAGATCTAGAATCAAGAGACAAGGTCAAAACTGTATTTCCTGGCAAAGGCTTGATCTATGGAAGGGAAAATACCAATGGGCAGGTGTGTCTAGGCAATGGTCATCCAGGTTACCAGAATCAAGACCCGGTTGGGTATGAGCTAACTAATATGGTCAGTAGCAGGCAAACACCAGAATCAGATCTGCCCTTGATAGGGGCATGTCACTGCTCTAATTACCCAGACTGGGTCCTTGAAATGGGAGCCAGAAACCAGGGGATCTAGTTGGTCATCTGAGGGGCTCCAATTTCGTTTAGGCATCCGGGCAAACAGATACCAGACTTAGGAGTAGGAGATTCCTTTTGAGAAATGCTGAAGACTGCATCACTGGTTCAGGCCCACTGGTGGCTGGTCACCTTTATGGGAGTAGAACAGGAGGCACCAACGTGGTGTTTCCCAAGCTGTAGGGTACTTCCCTCTTAGTCTCTACAAAGCCTCTCATTATTTGGTGGCTAGGCATTTATCATTACCTCACATATTATTTCCCCATAGATCCAATGTTGGAATTCTGCTAGGACACACAGGAAGATCCCTCGTGAATTTGTTGATGCTCTGTTGAGTTCCTTTTCTAGCTTCTCTTCATGCCTTAACAATGTCCTGGCCATAATGACACTTTGAGGTAGGCATCCTCACTCCACAGATGGGGAATGTGAGACTCAAAGGGGTGAGTAACTGACCTGAGGCCACAGAGCAGGTACATGGTTGTAGCTAGGGTTCATACTCTGACTGTGATTCCAAGTCCAGTCTTTATTCCATTAGATGGTGGTTTCCATCTGCTACAGACTGAATGTTTGTGTCCCCTCTAAATTCTTATATTGAAACCTAATCCCCAATGCATTGATATTTGGAGGTAGGGCCTTTTGGTGGGAACTAGTGACCTTATAAAAGAGACCCCAGAGAGCTGCATTGCACCATGTGAGGACGCACAAGAAGACAGCCCTATGAACCAGGAAGCCAACTTTCACCTGCCACTGAATCTGCTGGCGCTTCGATCTTGGACTTCCAGCCTCCAGAACTGTGAGAAATAAATGTCTGCTCTTCATAAGCCACTCAGTCTATGGTATTTTGTTAGAGCAGCCCAAACAGACTAAGACACCCTCTGTGGTAAGTTCGAGGCTCTCAGGGTTGATCAAGAAAGAGACGGGACCAGCAGATGCAGTAACACAACACATTTTATTGAATGTTGCTTGGACAGGATTGCATGAGAGAGGAAGTTTGTCCCAGCAGGAGACCTTCCAGAGACTGGTGCAAGGTCACCACCCTGATGGGGAATAGAGAAAGGGACACCTCAAGGGAGAGGAGAATAAGAGAGGGGCCTTACGTGTCTAGGTGATGTTGCTCAGCAGCAAGGTGGGGAGTCTGTGGGTCAGAGAGCTTTGAAAGGCAGGAGCGGTTTGTGGTCTTTTATAGCTACAGGTCTTGTCTTATCTATGGTTGGAATATGTTGGGTGCAGTTTCATGGGGTATGCAGAGTAGGTAGGCTCTAAATGGCTAAAAATATGTTTATTTGGACTATATTTAAAGCAATTGGACGTGTAAGAGCTTGAATTTGGTGCCTGTGTGCTTTGGACTACCAGTTTTAGCCTAATTCAAAGAAGTAAACAGCCTGGGGGCAATTTTAGGACAATACACACGGGCTGTCTCTAGCCCATTTATATAACACCCTCCAAGACAGTAAGATCACTATTTGTGGTTCCACTTCTGGATCTGTCATTTTTTAAAACACAGGAGATTTCATTTTAGTTACTATTCTTCTTTTTTATGAGTAATTCTCCTAGTAAGGATGGGCTTCCATTTACCTCTTCAAGAACATTCTAATACAATAAAGATTAGGATTGCAGTAAAATATCTTCCTGGAACTTTGGTGGCAACTCCTATAGAGCATATTTCACTTTATATTTTGAATTAGGGATAATTTTCCTACAGCTCTTATTTCTGCTTCGGGACTTGAGGACATGAGGACAGATACCATGTCTTCGTCATTTCTGATTTCCCGCAGGGCCCCGCATCAACGTTATTTGAAGAAGTGTAAAGAGGGAAGCTGCTGACTGCCTGCTGGTACTCAAGACTTTCCTTCTACACCTGTGCAGGTGGGTGGGCAGGACTGCCTCTGAAGCCCTCACGGACTCACAGATTTAAATAAAAAAGAACAATCCACTTCACCCTTGTTCAGAGGGACTTGTTCAGAGGATGCTCTAAATGGAACATTCCTTGGTGCCTCTGTTGTTTCTGGCTATCACAGTGGTGGAGGGCTAACTACTGGATTCAGCCAAAGGATTCAATGTGGTAACTGATGTGGTCACAATAAGCTGCCCACGAGCAAGTGGTAGGTCCACGTATTTTGATCATTTTCAGCACCCTCCTCCCATCCAGTCTCACTTTTCAACCTTTCACATGTGAGTTGCGTGTCACTTAGACTTGCTTTCAGTAGAAAAGTCTATTGCTCTGATGACCTTTCAACATCTGACGCATGCTGGGCACATAAAATGCTTAGGCCCACGCTACCTCATTTTAACTCTGGGAGGTACACTATTATGGCCTTTTTTTAAGAAGGAGAGACTGAGGTCAGAGGGCTAAAGAGTGGTAGAACAAGGACATAAATCCAGGGTTCTTGACTTTAAATTTAATATTCTAGTTGTGAGTATTTAGTTTTTAAAGCACACGACGTACAGGGAATGAAGTCTGCTTACATTTGTCCCAATAGCAGACCAGGTGTTATCACCTTTGTTCTACAGGTGAGTGCCCTAAGGCTGAGCCAGGGAGGCCCAGCAATATTCTCAAGGTCAAGAACTAGGATGTAGCATGTCCGGGATTAGAACTTCTCCTTCTGGATCCAATTCCTGTTCTTGCTCCACTCCACTACTCTAAGTGTGAATAAGCCCTTTAATAAAAGATGGTTTTTTGAAGAAAGCTTTTGAAGAAATCAGGGGCCTCTTGGAAGCCGGGACTGTTCAATGGTGACTTTCAGTTTCATGTGCTGCTCCGTGATATGTTACTCCCCTGGCCCAAGCCTTTGATGAATTCCTCAGAGACGCCTCACTCCTGCTCCATTAGTGGCTGCAAAGGCAATGCATTGGCTCTAGAGTGTCACCCTTGGGGTTCCTGGGGCAGAGGCTGCCAGGACCCTGGTGTTGCCCACTGGGTGCCTGGGGAATCTAGTTCTGTTTCTGTCTCCCAGAAATAGAGAGACCTGGAGAAATCCTTTTACCTGGTTGCTGTCATTTTTGTCACCTGTAAATCCAGGGTCTAGGTCAGGTGCTCTTTAAGGGTTTCTCTGGCTTAGAGTCAATCTGTAACAGTATTTACCAATGCCTCTCCAGCACGGTATAACCGCTCTCTGCATATCAAACTGCCATTTTTCTTTACTCTCTGACTTCTTTCTGTGATCTCAATATCAGCCATGTCTTTAAGAACAGCAGTAAAATCCTTGTGCATGGCACTATTTCAATGCACCCAATGATGAGAGATTTATATTTTAAGCCGTTTGCCCATCCCATTAAAAAAAAAAAATAGTGTCGGGTATCCCCACGTAAAATACTGATGAATCGGATTAACTGTCTGAAAGTGCTTCACAAACTCACTCCCGTGTAATCACGAAGCAGAGAGTGGGACTGCTGTAGCATTTACAAAGTAGGAGCTGACACCAGGCATATTTGAACACCATGAGATATGGTATCACTGGGGACAGAGAGTGAGTTTAGTTAATAATGAATGGCATATCCCATAAAATACCATTACACAGTGTTCAGGGCCCAAGAATGATGACATAATTATTAGGAGACTGGGAGATTAAGATATAATTTAAAAAAACATGACAGGGGAGGGTGTAATTGGAGAGACAAAATACACAGGAAGTTTGTAATTTACATGTCAAAATACCTTTTTCATGTTTTGATTGGATTAGACGCTGCCTTTCCACTCCATTTATCCTGGCTTCAATTAGAGGCAGCCGAAATGACATGTCACGTTCATATTCTTTGACACACGCTGCTCATAGGCACTTTCTAATTCTAACCGACAGGAAGGGGGAAAGGGAAGCTCGGTTTTGCCTCCGTCATGCACTTTTTACTTAACCCCTAATTTGTTTCTAAATGAGCCTGTCACTGTGGTTCACATAGCTTTGTGCGTGGGCTGCCGCCACCGCTGCCACTGCCACCGCCTGGTTCTGGTGGAAGCTCCCGTCGTAAGCTGAAGTGCTCCGACCCCCGTGGGCTTGTGGGGAGACCCTAAAACTGAGCAGGGGTGGAAGGAAAAGGGGAACTGTGGATGCCTTTTTGAACAGGACAGGGCAAAGTCACACGCTGAGGAGCCGTGATGACATTCTCAGCATCATTTTTTTTCACGGTGTCAGCACAATCTCTCCAAACCAGAGGACGCGGGGTGGCAAACATTCCCCTTATTGTCCTTTGTTCCTTTCTTAGTGGGTTTTACCTGGAGCCATCCTGCATGCGTTCAGTGGGGGTACATCCTACGGTTTTCATTTGCCGTAGCTCCCTGCTACCTCCTCTCAGAGACCCGATAGTCCATGGCCTACCTGAAAACCATCAGGGAAGTATTTAGGTTCACTTCTGAGAGTCACACATCTACCAGTCAGAAGGCATGAGGTACCCAGCTGACAATTATAATTACCTGTGAGATGAAAGCTGTTTTTATATTCCCATCTGTTTGATGGAAAAGCCTATGCTCTGCTTTTATCATCTTGATGTTCTCTTTACATTGGATGTAGGGATGCTACTACCTCTAGATACATTTCAGGATATACTGGCAAAAAGTAGCCTATTAAGACCTGATCTATCATGGGTGACTGGTGAACACAGCCTCCTGGTACTACCCATCAAGTGTTTGGCTGCAGCTTTCAAGAGTGAGACTTGGCTAAAATAAACCGCAGGCCAAACGAATGCCATCTGGTAGAAGCGAGCGGTTCTTCCCCACCAGCTGCACCCTTGGTACCCATTACCTCTCCAGCTTACTGATCCTCCATCAACAGTTTTAAACTGGACATTATGCATTTGGGTCACTGAGTAGTTGATTTGAGAAAACTCTTAAAGATGATCAAAATAAACGGACCATGTAATGGGGAGGTTGTTCAATATGCTGGGAAGGCAGTGGAGTGTAGAGGTTCAGATAGCCTGATTTCATATCCTCTGATGCCATTTGTGCTTTGTTGGACTAGATACAGCCAGCCTGAGCCTCAGTTTCCTCATCTGTAAATTGGAGATAATAGACTACCTACCTCACACTGTTTAAATGAGAATTAAATGAAATAAAGCTTGTTAAATGCTTGTCAGGGAACTTGATGGAAGTTAGCTGTTACTTATTATTTAGTTTTCAGCCACATTTTCTGACTGTTCCTGCTCAGCTGTTGCTCACTGAACCTCTCATGGTTTCAACCTTTTTATGGCTTCTGGTCCTGCCAGGAGATGAAGTCAGTACCTATGTCAATGTGATAATACAAGTAGATTCCCAGAGAAAATGGCATCTATTGAGAAAATTATATCAATATTGCATTGAACCAGGCTTGAGAAACTTCTGAAATCCCTATGTCTGGTTGAGGAGGAACAGAGTTTGCAATTCTCGGGATGTACCTATATCCGGGTGCCCCCAGAGAGTTCACACACCTCCTATGGCCAGTAGGAGAAAAGAGAGGTAACCCTAAAACTTGGTCCTGAAAGCAAATCTTCTACCCCTTAGACTGGGAGCCAGTCCTGAGCCCCACTACCATCCAGGTACCCTGCCTTAGACCAGGGGGAAAAAGGCCCAATACTTCAGCTTGATGAGGTCTCTGAGACTGTATGATACTCTCAGTGGTTCCCTGCGTACAAAGATGAAAGAGCCGGTCTGAACCACCGGGTAGGGCATGACCAGAATGGGGTTTGCCTTTTCTAGAAATCTGTGTATTGTTTAATTAATAAAGAGCAAGGAATCCGTTTCTGGAATTTTTGCTGAAATTTAACCACTAACCCTTCTGTGCCAGGTCATCATCATAATAGCTTGTGTTAGTCAAGTCCAGTACAATGCACTGGAACACACTTATCCCATTTGATTCTCACAACAAAACTGTCAGGGAGGTGACATAGAGATTGTTATCCCACCTTAGAGGTAGGGAAATCGACTCTCAGTAGGGGTGATTGCCTTTTTGAAGCCGTATAACTGAAAGGTAGAAGAGGCAGCCTAGGTTTCCCGATTCCAAACTTAGTGGTCTTTCCATGAAATCACTTGACTTGCCACCTAAGATATCAGACTTTCCCTGCTTCCCCAGTGTCCCTCCTAGGCACCAGAGATTTCCTTAAAACTGGGGCCATGTAGGGGCTGGCCTGGTGGTGCAAACAGTGAAGTGCGCGCGCTTTGCTGCGGCGGCCCAGGGTTTGCTGGTTCGGATCCCGGCTGCGCACCGATGCACCGCTTGTTAAGCCATGCTGTGGCGGCATCCCATATAAAGTAGAGGAAGATGGGCACGGATGTTAGCCTGGGCACGGATGTTAGCCCAGGCCCAGTCTTCCTCAGCAAAAAAGAGGAGGATTGGCATCGGATGTTAGCTCAGGGCTGGTCTTCCTCACAAAAACAAAAACAAGAAAAAACTGGGGCCATCTAGCTCCAAATTTGGCCCAAAGTAAAAAGTCCACTGAAGCCTGAATGTGTGCTTTGAGTGGGGTGTGATTCTCTTTAAAAACTGAACACAGGCTTAAGACCACATTGGTTGTCTAATTGTGTGTGTTTACTTTTTTTTTTTTAACAAAATAGGTCATCCAACTATAATCTACTGTTTAATAGAGTTCAAAATCCTCAACTAGGTGGGGGAATGTGTTAATTTCATGAAAAAAAATTGAACATAGTGAGGACTCAGAGCCATTTTGTTTATTGCATCTGAAACTGAATGACAGAAAAACTCAGTTAAGGAAATACTGCACCAGAATTGAGCATCCTCTCATTCTCTCTCAGACATTTCTTCAGAATGATTTACTTAAATTTCTTTACCTGTTGTTATACATAGCACTGGAGACAAAGCTCTTGGATTCTTGTAAAAGCATTCTCATATTGGTTTTGAAAACCACATCAGGCTCAGAAGGGGAATCCAAGCGCAGCTCCTACTCAGCCCTTCACCGAGGCTCGGGTTTGTGTCGCTAGTTTGCGTGATTCTAAAGTGCTGTAGTCAGAACTGGAACTCGGGGACACCAAAACCCCTGAGTCAGAGCCTATCTCTTCTATTCTTCAGCCTCCAGTATAGAATTTTCAACAAAAGCCGCATATTCAGTCATTTTGCTTTCACCTGGGCAGATATGGTGAAAGGGGCTGGAGAAAGGCAGGGAGAAGGGAAGTTTATTAGTCATGGTTCCCCAGAGAAACAGAACCAATAGGAGATCTGTCTAACTCTCTCCCTCTCTCTCTCCCTCTCTCTCTCTCTCTCTCTCTCCCCCTCTCTCCCCCCTTTCTCTCTCTCTCAGAGTTGATGTTGCAGTCTTGACTCTGAAATCTGCAGGCTGGAATTTCAGGCAGGGTTTCCATGCTGCAGTCTTGAGGCAGAATTGCTTCTTATTCAGGAAACCTCAGTCTTTGCTCTTAAGGCCTTCGACTGTTTGGATGAGGCCCACCCACATTATAGAGGAAAATCTGATTTAAATGTTAATCATATGTAAAAAATAACTTCACTGCAACATCTAGACTAGTGTTTGACCAAACAACTGGGCCATGGCCTAGCCAAGTTGACACATAGAAATTAACCATCCCAGGGCAATTCCCAAATTGGTCTATGAAGGACCTCAGCAGTGCTTCTTCCACCCAACTAATTTTTTCTCCCTTTTAGCAGAGGAGAAAGCAGAAAGAAAAGACAAACTAAGGGGAATGGAGGTTAAACTGGATTCAAGTTGTTCACGGAAGAGCTGCAGCCCTTTCCTTCTCTCTTCCTTCGATTTGAAGCCCAATCACTAAAGAAATACATACATCATTAACTGCTGGCAGCTGCTGACTCACACTCTGCCCAGATTGCACTTCCTACTCTTCAAATGGTCTTTGTCTACACCAGAGAAATTAAATTAGAGCAGATAATACACATGAGCAGCATTCCCAAGGGACCCCTAGTCTTGTCAATGATTTCCTGTGTGTTCAAGGTTAAGTTTGGCTCAAAATTTCAGAAGCACCAAATATCACACAACTACAATGACTTGGGGTGGCTAATCAGTGATGGCAGAGGCGTGTGGCAAGGCATCTGGAGAGAAAGGCAAGATTTGTTTTCTGGAATTAGGATGACTGAGGGCTGCCAGTCTGGTGGGATGCACGGCAGGGATATTTGCTTAGATTATTTTGTTTTAAAATTAACATACATTTTCAGAGAGCAAAGAATCAAATATTAAACTCACTTCTATCACTTTAAATTCTATTTCTGACTTGACTCAATTCACTAAAAACTGGAGTGCCGGGCCGGCCCGGTGGCGCAAGCGGTTGGGTGCGTGCGCTCCACTGCGGCGGCCCGAGGGTTCACCGGTTCAGATCCCGGGCGTGCACTGACGCACCACTTGTTAAACCATGCTGTGCCGGCGTCCCATATAGAGTAGAGGCAGATGGGCACGGATTTTAGCCCAGGGCCAATCTTCCTCAGCAAAAAAAATAAAAGAGGAGGATTGGCATCAGATGTTAGCTCAGTGCTGGTCCTCCTTACAAAAAAAAAAAAAAAAACTGGAGTGCCTACTGCTTGGTTCCCAATCTTGTCTCTTTTTTATCTACATTCTCTCCCTACAGGATCGTATTCAATCCCATTGTTTAAATATCGTGTCTGTGCTGATGACTCATACCTTTATGTCTCCAGGTCTGCCATCTCCCGGGAGCTCCAAACTCTTGTCTAACTGTCTACTTGACATCTCCATTGGGTCTACATTTATAGTCATCTTAGAAAAAATGGCCCAAACAGAACTCCCTTTTTTTTTTAAAGCTTTATTGAGGTATAACTAACAAATAAAATTGTAAGGTCTTTAAAGTGTACAGCATGATGATTTGATATATGAATACGTTGTGAAAGAATTCCCCCCACTGAGTTAATTAACACATCCATCACCTCAAATATTTATCTTTTTTGCGTGCGTGTGAAAACATTCAAGTTCTACTCTCTCAGCAAATTTCAATTATACAATACAGGGTTGTCAACTATAGTCACCATGTTACACATTAGATCCTCAGACTTTATTCGTCTTATAACTGAAAGTTTGTACCCTTTTACCAGCTTCTCTGTATTTCCCCCATTCCCCATCCCTTGGCAACCACCATTCTACTCTGTTTCTATGAGTTTGACGTTTTATGCTGGATTCCACATATAAGTGATACAATGCAGTGTTTTTCTTTGTCTGGCTTATTTCATTTGGCATAATGCCTTCTAGTTTCATCCATGTTGTCTTACATGACAGAATTTCCTTCTTTTTTAAGGCTGAATAATAGTCCATTGTGTGTTTATGTGTATATATATATATATACACACCACATTTTCTTGATCCGTTCATCTGTTGACAGACACTTAAGTTGTTTCACACCTTGGCTACCAAACAGAACCCTTTTCTCCTCCGCTCCACCTGTTTCTCCTGTCAGGTTGTACTGTGGGAGAAGGTCAGGGCAGCCTTACTTTTCACTCTCACAGTTCTGTATTAGCTGAATTTTATTAAATGAGTAAATATTCCTGAATTACTTTTGTATAGGGAAAAATGTTCTGACATGCAATATTAACCAGGTTGCAGATCTCTTATATGTGTATTCTCAGGGACTTGAAATGCCCCCAATTTGGTAAAAACTTGCATCATAAATATTGTCTTGAGTTGATCTCATTTTTCAGTTGCTGCTACATTTTACTTTTTTTTTTTTAAAGATTTTTTATTTATTTATTTTCCCCCCCAAAGCCCCAGTAGATAGTTGTGTGTCATAGCTGCACATCCTTCCAGTTGCTGTATGTGGGACGCGGCCTCAGCATGGCCGGAGAAGCAGCGCGTAGGCGCGAGCCCGGGATCCGAACCCGGGCTGCCAGCAGCGGAGCGCGCTCACTTAACCACCAAGCCACGGGGCCGGCCCTACATTTTACTTTTAATTGTAATTTGCTGTTAATTGTTTGGCTCTAACAATTTAGTTTGTTGTGTAATCTGTTTGACCCTGTGATGTACGGTGATGTGTATTTGTAACAATCACATTTTGCAGATAATAATTTTCTAATAGCTGGACTTTAAGACTTGCATTGTGGTTGACTGTGTTTGAATGATCTGTATCCCAGTTGCTGAAGCAGATGTCGATATGATATGATGCTATGATATGATAATTAGTGACACTCTATCTAGTGTATTTTCCACTGGAAAGTGGGGTTAGTAATGTCAGGAGGTAGACAGGTTATGGGTGTTCTGCCCACTTAAGTTGGCCTCAGATATCTTTAGAGACTGCTCAGTGATCATCCTCATGTTGGGGAGTTGTCCTTGGCAGGGTCAACACCCTTTATGTTGGCTTTAAGGGTGTTTTTTGATAATATTTTTACCTATAGATGTAGAACTGGAATCCTAGGCTGAATGTCAGGGCACTGTATCACTGCAGCCTTAAAATAATTTTGAAGAGCTTTCTTTTTTATAGATTATAATTATTAGCCTAATTTGATCATAGTTATGTGTTTAATGAAATACGAATGGATACAAATGCATGTTTCTGTTTAAAGTTATCCTCTTGGCTTTGTTCATAAATTTTATACACACACACACACAATTATCTCCAAATAAAAAGTTTAGTGCACGGTGTGTCTCAAGAGGCTTGTTGGGTGCTGACCTGCCCTTCTCTCCCTGGTCTCTGAGAAGTCTCACAATTACTCCTGTTCCTTCCTCTCCAGAATTACGCTTACTCCTTGCATTTCTTTAAATATTAAGGACTTCAGACATTTTTTCATATATTCATTGGCCATTTGTATTTCTTTTTTTGTGAAGTATGTCCATGTTCTTAGTTTTCATATTAGGTTGTTCTTTTTCTCATTTATATTAGGAAAAAGCTGTTTTTGTATTAATGTCGGAAACCCTATGTCTATCATACATATTACACATATAATTTCTCATTTTATTTGAGGAAAATTTTTAAAATTTCTCTTATATAAAATTTCAGAAAATATAGAAGTGAAGAGAATAATGTAGCAAATCCTATGCACCCATCACCAGCTTCTGCAATTGTTGACTGACGGCCAGTCTTGTTCCATCTTACACCCACATCCACCCACTTCCACCTCCCTGGGTTATTTTGAAGCAAGTCCTATACATCAGCTCATTTCACCTGTAGTGTTTGAGCATCTGTCTCTAAAAGGTAAAGCTTCTTTTTTATATACATAACTACCATACCATTATCTCACCTACAGCCTAACAATATTATTAAATATCCGCACAGTGTTCAGATGTTCCAGATGGCCTCATAAATTTTTTATAGTTTCTTCATTTGAATTAGGATTGGAATTATACCCTCGTTACAATTGATTTTATGCCTTTAATTCTCTTTTACTCTATAGGTTTTCTCTTTCCTCTCTCTCTCCTTGCAGTTATTCAATGAAGAAACCAGGTTGTTGTCCTATTGAATTTTTCACTATCTGGATTTTTCTGATTGCATCCTCAAAGTATTCTTTATATGTTGTCCTGGCTGTACTTCCTGTGAACTCATCTAAAGAATTGATTAGATCCAGGTTTTATTTGTTTGTTTTTTTTGCAAGGCTAATTCATAGGTCATGTTGGTGCCTCTGTCATGAGGCCTCTTGTGTCTGGCAGCCCTTTCTGTAATGTCAGCAGCTTTGCGGCCAATCATTGTCTTGATCCTTTATTGCTTTGGGTTGTAAAATGCTGATATTTTCATTCTGTCATTCCTCTTCATTTATTAGCTCAATACTTCTGGAAGGAGAAATTTCCCCTTATCAGTCTTTCGTTTACCCAGTGGTATAGTTTTATAGGAAACCAAAAGAAGTGTTTGATTCTTTCTCTTTAGTCACCTATTTTCAAAATAATGAGTTAGCTCCCCACCATTCTCAAGGGTGACCAATGAGTTTTTTTAAACTTGATATCATTATGAACTCATGAATTTAAACGTATTTGAAGTGTTTGAATTCATTGCAATTATTATTCTTATTGGTACACACACGTGATAATTCACCTGAGGATGATCGTCCAATCTACAAACTGAGGCCATTCATAGCATTTACTACATGTGCCTACAATGTGGTATTTGAAAACTGATCAAAATAACAGCTTAAGTCCTCTGCTATCTCTCCATTTAGAATCAAAATTCAAAAATAATAGGGAAAAACCGTTGATTTTTTTAAAGTGCAAAATGAATGAACTCCACATATCAGGCTATAAAAGCAGTTTCTTTTTTTTTTTTTTAAGTCTATTTTGATGCTAAAACATAAATTTATATGCTGGTATTTATTTGGCTCCCAAACCACACAATATATAATTTGGCATTTAAAGAAATTTTATGTTGACAAATCATGCTTTAAAAATGCATCCCTACACCCTCCCCCATTTCTCAGATTCTTGTCAATGAAGCTTTTGTCCTCTCTATTTAACATTCTTACGAAAGTATTATTGTGAAAAGTATATAGAGAAGTGCAGAGATGCGTGTGTATGGTTGAAAGAATAGTAATAAAATAAACTCCCGTGAGCCCGCTATTAAGGTAAAGAACTAGAATTTCACCCGTGCCCAGGGAGCCCTCTGGTACCCGCCTTTCCCAGGCAAGTCCCTCTACTCTCCCTACCCCAAATTTGGTGTCGATCATTCCTTTATATTTCTTTATGTTATAACCACCTAGGTTTGTATTCCCAAACAACATATTGCTTTGTTTTGAGCAACTGTATAGCCAGCACCAATCAAGTTACGCGAGGACAAGGCAACATTGCTGTTATGAGAAAACGGAAGATGATGAGATGAATAGTTTATGGCTCACAGTCTGGATTCTCTTTCTTTAAAGGTTTACAGGAGCCTCTTCTTGGGAAGTCAGCAGACAGGAGCTTGAGAGTCCTGGGAACTGGAGCTCGCTGGTCTGGGGATCTGGCAGAGCAGGGATGTGTGTCACACACTGAGTGTCTGGTGGGAATACAGACGTCGGAGCGTGGACTGCTCTGGGCTCTTCTGTGAGGTCAAAGGAACATCGTCAGTAACTCCAGGCAACAGGGCATGGAGCACAGAGTAGTTACTTTGGAGCAGCAAATGGTGGGTGAGAACCTGAGCCAGGCTTTCCTGGGTATTTTTTCTAGGGTTACAAAGCATGTAGGTGTCAGCAGCGATTTTACTGATGACAGCCTTCACCTTGTCTATCATTTGAGTCGCACAGCTCCAAGCAGGACTCCGTGTCCTTCGCCACTCCCCTGGGGATCTCTTTGCTCCTCTCTCTTGGGATCTTCTTTTTCCTGCATCCTGTGTGTTCCCATTTCGTGATTTACTCTGATTGTGTGGAGCACATTGTCTATTGGCATCTCGAGGGGATACATTTGATGAGACTTTGCATTCTTGAAATTCTTTATTCTCTGCTCGTATTGATAGTTTGGCTTTTAATGGATTTCAGTTTGGAAATAATTTTCCTTCGTAATTTTGTCTCCTTTCTTACAGAGTTTCCTTTGAGAAGTTGGAAGACATTTTGCTTCCTGATTCTCGATCTTTTCTGTCCCTCCCTCTCTCTGAGCGCATGTGGTAGGAAGTCAATTTTCATCTATATCATGGACACTTGGTGGCCCCTGGCAGCTCATGTCCTTCTCTTCTAGGAAACTTCTTGACTTATTGATGATTTCCCTCCCCTCTACTTTTTTTAACTTCTATTATTGAGATATTGGAACTTCTGGACTCTTCCTCTAATATTCTTATCTGGCATCTTCTATTTTCTATCTCTGGGTCTTTTTGCTCTACTTTTTTGGAGGTCTCCTGAACTTTATCTTTTGATTCTCTTATCGGGTTTCATTTTTGCTAAAATGTTTTAATTTTCAAGAATTTGTTTTAAATCCCTGTAATTTCTTTCTCCTTAGCTTTCTCCTGTATCTTTCTCTCTTCTACTTCTTCAAGATTCAAGTAGAATCTTATTCTAGTTTCAGGCTGTATCTTTTCTCATGTGTCTGAGGGTATTAATGATAGCTTCCTTTCCTTGCATATGGTTTATTCAAAATGGTCTTCGTTCTCCTCTCCCCCTTCTACACACTTTTTGTTTGCTTTTAGTCTCTATCTTCAGTTGAAGAGACCATATTCAGTTATCAGTAATCCTTGGCCACGTGCTCAGGATTCAGAATTGACGATTAAAAAGACGTTCAGAAGCTCTGATCATGTGAGTGGGGCTTGTTGACTTTGAACTCAGATTCAGGTGAGCTGAACTCAGATTGATGAGAGATCCCTGATTTCAGCATCTCTAGATCCTCCTTGTGGAGATAGCCGTATATTCCAGATAAGAATCTTCCAATAGTCTGCCTGGGAGGTAGGAGTCTGGCAGATCCTCTGGGATTTGTGGGGGAGGAGGGCTGGAGAGTTTCTGCATTCATCATTCAGAATACACAGCTGCTTAGCCTCAATTATGCATGGCCTTCCCCAGGCCAGGCCCTCTGTGTTACCTTCTCAGAAAATGCATCCAGCTTTCAGTTGGGGTGGGGAATAGGGGCTAGGGAATCAACTGCTTCTCAAACATCATTTGCCCAATGTTCCTTATTTTGGTACCTGTCCTTCTTCTTTGCAATTGCAAAGGTGCATGGTGTACACCTCAATGGGCATTTTTTCTGGAAGAAGCTGCATTGTAATTCTGCATTGTAACTGGGTTAGCCCTCGTTTCCTCCACTGCTGCCTTGGCATTTGGCTTTGTCAGGTTTGCTATGCCTGTTGTCACTCACTCATCTGCTTTTCATTACCAGACTTGGTGGCTGCTCTCCTTGAAGTTTTAAGTGTTTAAGAAAAAAATTAATGGAGTTTCGAGAAGGAAAAAATTTAAGATTTATATGTTTAATCTGCCATTTTACCCTCCTAATATCGTAGGTTTTTCATGTTCATTTGAAACTCCTTCTCTGTAAGTGCATTGTGAAGGGTCAAAATCTGAAACAGAGAATAAGGACCTGTGTGGTTGATTCCTTCAACCAGCCACGATTCTCAACTGACCAGGGCCATCCATGCAAAAATAACAAGGCAGTCAGTTCATTCAAACAATTCAAAATAACCCTGGCAAAAAGTGTTTGCTATTAGATGGAGTAAAAGGAAAATTGCCAAATGATTGAGTTTCACACCTGACTATTTTTTGAGGGGTGAGGGGGGAGATTTGCCCTGAGCTACCATCTTTTGCCAATCTTCCTCCTTTTTTCTCCCCAAAGCCCCAGTAGATAGTTGTATGTCATAGTTGTACATCCTTCTAGTTGGTCTATGTGGGACCCGCCTCAGCATGGATCAATGAGTGGTGTGTAGGTCCACACCCAGGATCCAAACTGGCGAACCCTGGGCCACCAAAGCGGAGCACGAGAACTTAAGTGCTACACTACCGGGCCAGCCCCAAACCTGACCATTTTTGAAGCCTGGATATGTTGAACTGGTATCCTCAGTTTTTGTTTTTGTTTTGTTTTTCCAAAAGGCAATTCTAAGAACTTACGAGCATGCTAGCTCTCACAGGTTGGTGGCCAGATATTTAGGTAAATGGATTAAGCATTAAGTGTCCGTGTCAACCACAAATCAGCTTTCCCCCGGAATCATTCCCAAAGGAAAGAAGCATGAACTCACAGCTCAGAGGGCTCCGGGGTGTGGTTCAAGCAACCACTCCCTGGTAGTGAGAAACTTGGGCATATTTTGCATTGTACTCTATAGCATATCTGTGTTTGTTTATGTATGAAATCAATTACTGACCACCGAGTGTAATGACTGCTCCAGGAAAATAAGTTGTGTTTCTTTTGGGAATTTCTATATTTTTGTATATCACTGCACATCTTTTTCAGAAGTACATCACAAATGCCTTGTCTAAACTTGTCAATGGAAGAATTTCCATCATATTTTATGTCTGAAAATAGAAAATCTTTGGGTCTCTCTCCATCAGCAAAAAAAGTTAATGGAAATTTAACTCTACAACATTTGATTTCTCTTCACTTTTAGAAAGAATTCCAACCTGTGCTCTCTGACCTCTTTCATTTGTTATTGTTGCGAACGGATAATGATGGGTGCCTAGTAGTCTATTATTTCTTCCCTAAAAATAAATCTCAGCTGCTTTTATAATGTATTGACCACAGCCTTTTCCCTTAGAAGCGCAGGCCAAATTTGTAAGAAGGAGTAAAGGAAGGATTTTTTTTGCACAAGAAACCCAAATGCAGTGTGGATTAGAGTTTTAAACCTTTGAATTTTGCATGGTATTTAAAAACAGAGAAAGTGCCCCTTTGGAGGGATGTTTGAAGCTGTCTTATGAGCTTTGGTTCCTTCACAGGAGCGGACCACAGACCCCAGGGTGCGGTGCAGTCAGTTCCACCCTCCCGCTGCTTTCCAAATTGCTGGTCCTAAGACCCTGCTTGTCAAGGATCAGCATCCAGCAGAGTGTGGTTATTATCAAGAAAAGTATTCAAATAAGATGGCTGTTAATCTGCCTTCTGAAGATCAGTTCCTGCCCAGAAAACAAGAAAGCTTGAGTTGAGCTCATGTATGGATTTGGGGGATCTTTGTAACTTGTATAGTCTCCAAATCACATTGCTTTTCCAGTAATTGTTGGAGGGCTGCGGGTAGAGCAAGGTTTTGTAGGAATATAGACCTGAGATCAAATTCATACTGTGTCCCTTACTAACGTGTGACTGAAGGGAAGTTACTTAATGTCTCTGAGTCTCATTAGTCTGAAATCTGAGATTTCCTCATTTTGTCTCTGTCCTATACAAAGCCTGTAAAACAGGGCTTGACACATGGCAGAAGGAAGGGGGGAAAGTGTTTAAGAAATGATAAATGAGTTAAATGATAAGTTCATTAATTAAATATAGCATTCCTAGCCCAATTCAGAGTACCTGATAGATGCTTTATAAAAGTTTCTTTCTTTCCCCCTCTTTGAGGATGAGTGCTGCTTATAGCAACATTAATTACTATTACTATATCCAGCATTTGTTGTGTGCTATGTGGTGTTTTAAGTGCCTTGCATGCACTAACTCACTTACTCTTTACAAATAACTCTGTGAAGTGTTATAACTCTGTTCTGGTTGAGGAAACTGAGGTACAGAGAGAATCAGTTAGTTGCCCAAGGCCACAAAGCTAGACGTGCTAGAATCACGGCTTAATGCAGCTTGATTCTAGAGCCTGCCTTCTTAACCACTGGAGTGGGCATGTCATTCTTATTGGCGATCTAGCTTCTAGATCTCATTTCTGTTTGGGGAATTTCCCCCTCACTCGTGAACCGTCTTGGGAGGCAGAGGCCACATCTCATGATGAAAACTGAAAATGCTGGTCACTCACTTCCGTTACATCCTCTGCAGCTGGAGTGCAGGTATGTAGCCTTGGCCCCACTAGTCAGACACACCCATATCAGACTTTGGTAGCAGCTAGTGACGTAAGGAAGTTTGGACTTCTTGGAATTCATACTGGAAGGGGTGTCGCTATGTATAGCTTCAAAGGCCATATTGGTGTGTTTCTGGGAGCAGGACCTAGTACCAGTGTCTGAGTGTCAGCAGTTCCCAGCAGCACCCCATCTGGGAGTGGAAGAGGATACTACAAAAGGGCCCAGTCATTATCTGAAGGTGTGTGTAAAGCTGCATGAAAAGGTAGGTCAGTTTCCCCATGTGCTGCTGCTGGCACTGCCATCCTCCCCCAACCCAACCTATGGCCTCATGGAGATTTCCCTGTTGAGCAGGAGGGAAAAAGACCTTATTCCTAGTTTGCTGATGTCCCAGCACAGTATGCTGACACCACTCAAGATGGAGGGCTGTAGCCTAACAATACCTCTTAAAGAAAGCCCTGAATGACAGAAGGGGTAGGACATTTTTCCAGTGGCAGAACTTTGGGTGGTGTCTCAATGTCCACTTACCTGGAAGGAGACAGAGGTTGGGTTAAAAATCTTCATCAGTTCATGGGCATTGGCTAATGGTTTGGCTGGATGCTCAAGGTCTGAGAAGGACCATGATTGGAGGATTGGTGACACAAAGAGTTGAGGGGGAGAGATGTGAGTGGTCCTCTTAATATGGGCCCAGAATATGATAATATTTGCCTCCCACATGCATTCACTAAAAGGCTTCCACTGCAGGGAAGACCTTCAGCAATGAGGGAACCCCTTTGTAGGTGTCAGTCAGCTTCTCCTTAACCAATCCAATGTTGGCCCAAATCTCTTCAAGTCAATAGAGTGGGAAGGGATAGAGGTTAGGCCTGAGCTCAGCAACATGGCTTTCCCTTCCTGAAGCGTGACTTGGTTAATGTTACCGCTGCTGAGTGCCCAAGCAGCAAGCAGCAACAATTAATCCAAAACCTTGACATGGTGCCACACCATGGAGGGGCCAGTCGGCTACTTGGTGAGATGCTGACTACATTAGACTCAATTTATACCTGGGAATCCAGGATCGGAAGTGGAAGTGGCATCTCTCACTAGGAAACTCACTTATAAAACTGTTGCTTCCTGCTCTCCAGGCTCACAACTTTGCTTGCTTCAAGGCCTTAGCACCTAAGGGAGAAATGCCTCCACTAGAAAGAACAATAATGGTTCCATTTAACCATAAACTGACCATTTCAGGCCCTTCTTGTTGCTGGAGAAACAGGCAGAAGATGGAGTTGGAGTGTTCATTGGGTGATGGACCCCTGGGTGCCTCTAATTGTTGCTGCAGTGTCTTTTTTCTGACACCTCTTCTAACACCAAATGTGGTATGTGGTTTTCCACACTAATTCTCCAATTCTCTGACACCAGTTGGGAGTCCAACAATTCAATTCAATTATGACACCATCTGGAGTTAGCACAGACCCCACAGGTTAAGGGCTCAGTCCCACAAGACTGACTCAAGCAGTTGCAAGTCTTGGGGCCACCAGTACCTCTAACCAACTGGCTATAAATTCAGGGGTTCACGCTACCCTCTCTCAGGTTCTATAATTTGCTAAAATAACTCACAGAACTCAGGAAAACACTCTACTTATGTTTACCAGTTTACTATAAAGGATTCAACTCAGGAACAGCCAAACGGAAGATATGCATACAGCAAGGTATGGGGGTGGTGATGATGCATAGCTTCCATGCCCTCTCCTAGTGGGTCACCCTCCTAGCACTTCGATGTGTTCACCAACCCGAAAACTGTGAATCCCATTGTATAGGAGTTGTTATGGAAGATTCATTACATAGGCATGATTGATTCAATCGTTGGCCAATGGTGAATGAACTCAACCTCCAGGCCCTCTCCCCTCCCTGGAGGTCTGGGGGTGGGGCTGAAAGTTCCAACCGTCTCATCCTGGCTTGGTCTTTCTGGTGAGAAGCCCTTATCCTGAAGCTATCTAGTACCCCCTGACCTCCCCCTAGTCAGGAGCCATCTCCTTAGCATACAGAAGACCTTCATCACTCAGGAGATTCCAAGGGTTTTAGGAGCTCTGTGCCAGGAACTGGGGATAAACACTAAATACTTATTTTTTTTGTTATTCCAGAGTTGCCATATCCAGTGTTGAAAATTAAGGGAAGACTACAGCAATTTTTCCAAATGGACTATGAAAGGATTAAATTTCTCAGAAATGTTTTCCCACCTGGTAAAACTTGTGTGTAGAGTGGAGGGATGAAGTCATTATTTCAACTAGGGCCACATGCTCAGTTGTAGAAACAGGGAATGTAGGATCAACTCAGATTTTCTCCTTTGGTGTATCACACACTTTCCTTTTCCTCCATTTCGTCCACAATTTTTTATAGGGTGTATCATTTGTGGTTAATTTCACGATTATTGAATATTGAGACTAGAGGACATTCCTTCATTCCTCATGAAGGAACTAGAGGACATTACCTAGAGATGCTGGTCTTGGAGATGGACGCCATGACTGACAATCCTTTGGATTGTCCAACTTTTGGGGTGAATGTGATTTTGGTTGTGTATTGGAGAGTTGCACTATGTTCAGCAGGGAGTGTTTTTGACCTGTGGAAATTTTAAGTTTGATGAGAAGAGCATATATTGATGTAGAGAAGCCAGAGTTGGATTCCAGCAGACATTTGTCTACCCAACATCTCATGCCCTGTCTATGTCTGGGAGATCCTCCACTTTATAAGTCAAGACAGGAGGCAGCGACTCACCCCAGCTATAGAAACTAAAGTGCCATACTTGCTTACCAGGCTTCTCTTTCTGAGAGGATGGTGTGCTGGTATGTGACCTTGGTTCTGCCAATCAGACACACCCATGCCAGACAGTGGCTCAGGAATTAATGATGCAAGGGAACAGGGACTTCTTGGGATTTATTTTGATGAGAATGGCGGCTGCTGTAGGAGTTAAATCAGTTTCTGGAAGCAGCAGCAGTAGCTCTTTCATCAGCGGGACCCTGAGCTCACCCTCTGAAGTGTCATCATAGCAGGTGGTGTGGTCCCATTCTCACTGAGACCTGTTCTGTAGGTGGAGTTTCGACATTGCTCCTGGCCATGTAGCCACCTACAACAGCTCTCTGGGCCACCCAAAAATCTTTTGATAGATTTATTTATTTTTGGTTTGCAGTAGATAGAATTGGTTTGTCTTGCTTGCAACTAAGAACCTGGTTGATAGATGCCAATGGGAAGCATTTACTAGCCCCCTGCTGTATTATAGGAAACTAGCATCACTGCTATAGAATTAATTTCTGTGTTGATTAATGATCATGTGCTTTTTACCTAACAAGTCAGCAAACATTCTCATGAAAAAGTACAGAACTTCCTTATTAGATTGGAATTTCTAAATTCTAGACCCCTAGTGTCCAACTCACATTTAGCCATTGGCTTTGTTCTTAATGTCAATGCTGTCAAAGTAGAAGAGAATGTTTACAGCTGCAGCAATTGGGAGTATTGTGCTCAGGTTGTGCCAGAAACAACATCCTTGTGGCCTCAGTGGATAGTGCTCAGACCACCAGTCTGCAGCTGTCTCTCAAGGCTAAATCTTGGCTGTGCTTTCCAGCAGGCCAGAACACAGTTACATGGGCCACCATTACAGTGATTCCCCACATGTTTACGTGTTGCGGGAGGAGAAAAGAGCAGGCCACCTTGTCTGAATGCATTTGGGGTACCACATTGTCAGATGGAAAGCCAATTGGGATTTTAGAATAATAATTGGGATTTGAAAAATAATGATTGAGATTTTAAAGCTTCTGCAACCCAGTTTCGACAAGTATTTGAGGTTCTGAGATGAGGAAAATTAGTCAAGCTAGCAAGAGGATGGAAAAGGGGCACTGAGAAATAGGCGTCCTCGCTGCCCTGGAGCTAACAGGGAGCCTGTCTGAGGCATCCCTGCCTGGGGGACTCAGTCTGGGAGGGGATGACTCAGCCAAGGTGTAGCCAGCAACCCATGACCCTGCGTGCGTGCATGTGTGCTTGTGTGTGTGGCCGCGCGCGCGCGAGAGAGAGAGAGAGCAGAGCGAGCGAGCATGCCCAGTGCTTGGGCTCCATTATTTTGTCCCACTCCCTTGTACCCCCTTACCTAATCCTAACTGATTTGAACCTTGTCATTAGGACTTCCTGTTAGACCTTTTCAAATTTCTCTCTGAGGTTGCTATATTCCCACTTCAGAAGAATGAACTTCATCCTCAAGTTCTTTGATTTCTAACTTGTATTCTAATAAGAAAGTGCTGGGCTGACTCGTTAATAAGGTATTGAGCTTTCTTGGGTGGAGGAGGAATTACAAAGCTGTCATGGACACCTACCGTATTTTACCCAAAGACTCTGAGGTAGGAGTGAAAGGTCAGTATGTGGGGATGTTATTTTTTCTTCTGTGGAGAGGCATGTGACATAACGACTTACACGGGTGAGTAAGAGACAATCAGATTCTGCCTCCAGCAGGCTTACCCAAGCTGAAGCAGGATGATCACAGTAACTGCCCGAATGTTGTCACTAAATCCAGTCTATGCTTCTTAAGAAAGTGCTGTTTCTTCAGCCGTGATGAGTTAACTCTTCAATGCTCAACTAATCAAGCAAGCAAGCACGCAGGTGCCTGGAGATCTGGCACCGACTTACTCATAGGGTGTTATCCCCCATCACTGTCCCACTCACAGACCTTCACTCAAGGAAACCACACAATTTGCCAATTCCCTCATGTACCTTTCTGGTTCCAAGTCCCCTCTCTGATGTCTTTTTTTTTTTTTTTGGTGAGGAAGATTGACTCTGAGCTAACGTCTGTTGCCAATCCTCCTCTTTTTGCTGAGGAAGATTGTCCCTCAGCTAAGATCCGTGCCCATCTTCCTCTGTTTTTTGTATGTGGGACACTGCCATACATGGCTTGACAAGTGGTGCATAGGTCCGTGCCTGGGATCCGAACCTGCGAACGCTTGGCCGCCAAAGTGGAACACGGGAACTTAACCACTACACCACCGGGCCGGCCCCTCTGATGCCATTTTTGAAGAATCTTACCTGATCTTGGCCTTGAACATAACCCACACTTTCTTCTGTTTCTGCTTGAGTTTCTACCTTTGCCACCAGCACGTAGGCT
Organism: Diceros bicornis minor; assembly: GCF_020826845.1. NCBI lineage: Eukaryota > Metazoa > Chordata > Mammalia > Perissodactyla > Rhinocerotidae > Diceros > Diceros bicornis. The sequence continues at coordinate 83,131,158 of NC_080744.1, forward strand.
CCACAGGCAGAAACCCTGCCCCAAAGCAGCGGTGAAGCCGTCACTCCTGCTCCTGACTCCGACTCTGCAGCTGGCACTACGTATATGCCCACACTGGAACCACGGATGCTGTTGTCTCTGGAGACTGGATGTGGCTGCTGCCACTGTGACCACTTTGACAGCTTTGGTTGTGTACATCTCCACTGCTTGTGGCTCTCCCTTCCTGGGCAAAGTCCAGGGAGGGGCATGTGGTTGGAAGACTTGGGTCCTGGGCCTGTACCCTTGTGCAAGGGAGGCTGGGAAAGTGAGTATCAGCCACTCTGGGCTTCTGTGGTGGGTCATGGGCTCTGCCTGATGAGGGAGGAGATTGGTCACACACAGAAAGTATGTTCAGAGTCTGGTCAGCTAAAGAGAATGCCAAAGGTGGACGCGAGTGCTCCAAATAATGACAGTGGCACTTAGGAGTGATTTGTAAGTGACATCGTGTTGAGCTCATATTACGTGTGTTTTATCATTTACTCTTCACAACAATCCTGTAAACTTCTCCTAAGTAACCCCTAATTTGTGTAAAATAGAGATATTATGTGTAAGAAACTAAACACTTCTACTGAAAACTTGGTGGTATCTTTTTCTGTCTACCTCATAATTTAAAACTCCTTATGAGTGTCTGTTCCAAGTAGCATTATGGCGTAGAATAAGGAATGTTGGGCAAGGAATTTGAGCCCTGGGTTTGAGCTCTGATTCTCTTACACAGTTGAAAAAATTACTTCTTCTTGCTACTCAGTGTTCTTCTTTGTGAAATGGGGCGATAATAGCCATGCATGAATACCAAATGAGATAAGAGAAGGAGAGGAAGTTTATAGCCCTCCAGGCACCCCACCCCTTGCTCTGCCTATACAATTTTTTAAGTTCAAATGTCTCCTCATTTGGGAACATTTTCCCAAACCCCTAGACTAAATTAGTTGTTTCTTAGCTGCTACAACAGAGGCAGATACTAAGGGTCTCAGAACTCTAAGTAAAAAATGGTAGATCTAGTGTGAAATGTTGGAGGGCAAAAGTAGGGTGGGGGAAGAGTCAGAGTAGACTTCGCTGTGGGGCTCACACTTGAACTTCTCTTTTGTCTACCATACCTATGTGGCAATTCCTTATTCGTGGGCCCATTAGATATTAGCAGGAGGAATTCTGGAACACCCTCCAAAGTGACCCAGAAATCATCACTCTAGCTGAAGAAATGCCAAATGCAGAATTGATCTCTGTGGAGCTGACTCTCTTGTCCATACTCTGACCTCACAGGCTCTCACTGGAGCAGTTGCCATCACTGAGTTACCTCATCCTCTGAGATTCAGCTCAGGAGCCCCTTCTCCAGGAAGCCTTCACTCACTGAATCCCAACAACTCAGCCCTTGGCTGGATTTAGTGCCTGGATTAGCCAGTATAGCCTAGGTTATGCTGTGGTAACAAACATTCCCAACATCTCAATGGCTTCAAACAACAAGACCTATTTTTTGCTCAAGCTTACGGCACACATTCATTGCTGGTTGGCTGGAGGTTCTGCTCTAAGTCTTCCTGGCCCAGCCCAGCTGGCAGGGGCTCCACCTCTGTGCCTTCAGGATTACTGAGGCAAGCACTGCTCTTACGGCTTCTGCTGAGAGTGACATGTGGCATTTCTGCTCATATTTCATTGCAAAGCAAGTTGTAAGGCCACCGCAACCTCAAGAGACATAAAATCCTGCCATGGTCCCCAAATGGGGGATAACTGGAAATCTTTGGTGAGCTGTGGGATGACCCAGAGAGGCCCCTTTTTGTACTCTGAGTGACCTGTGCATATAGCTATCCCAGGCCTTGCACATTGTCTTCAACGATCCTCCTGTATATCCATCTCCTCCATCAGCTCGTAAGTCCACTCAGGGCAGCTGTGTTGTTTTCACCTCTGTATTACTAGTCCAGAGAGTGGAGGGAATTTCCTCAACCCTGGTGGTCTTTTGTAGCCATTCCTCACCTCATTTAAGCTTTCTTCCTCGAGGCATCTCCAGACTTTTCCAGGGGCTTCCAAGTTACCTGGCTTCATTCTCCATAGGCCTTGGGTGAGAACAGGTGAATGATCTGGACTCTACAGGTCAAGAGCAGCAGCTTGTCTCTTCTGTTGTGAGTGAGGCTGTATTTTCATCTGGACCCCAGGAGCTTGCTCTCATTTTCCTCAGAGCATAGAAGGGGAAGTAAGAGCCCAAATACTCCATGCAATGGATATGTGGATATCCATAAACCCATCACATCCGGGCCTTGGGATGTTGGTGTCTGCCTCCCACTCCCAAAGTTGTAGCCCACGCCCCAAAGCCCCCAGCTGCCTGACTGCAAACAGAGCTTTATGCCTGTGGGGAAGGAACTGTCCCAGAGCTGGGCCTCACAAGTTCCCCACCCCTCTTGCACAGGGAACACCTGGAATTTAGTCCAGCTCAGTCAGAAGAGTGCTCCTTTGATGGGACGACCTGTCAGCTTTTCCCTTCCAGACCCAGAAGCGATAGATGGATGGGGCCAGCTGGCAGCCTCCGCCAAGCCGTGACCTTGGCCTAGGAGCTTCTCCAGCAGATGTTCAGCCTTAGGCAGGGATGCTTCCTGAACGCCTCTCTCCTTCGTCTCTCAAGAACAAATGCCGGGAGAGTCTGAGTGGAGAGTCCCAGGCCCCTGACCAGTGCCAGGAAGTGCTGACCTGGATGCTGGATCCTGCCTGTCAACTAGAGCCTCCGAAGAAAAAAATTATAAAGGACAAAGGCTGATAGAAAGAAAATGAAACGGGCCAGAGAAATTTCATTAGGCAGATTGCTTAGTGATAAAGACAGTCCAGAGAAAATATTCCCTGGAGTTAGAACACAAAGCACAATATTTTTGATACCAATGATGGCGATTTGATTTCTCTTTATTTCTGTCTTCACATTACTGACAGCTCTCCTTATTGTCTTAAATACGAGTTGCCAGAGTCAATCAAATATGCAAGAGAAAACAGTATACATTTTGGGGGAAAGTAATGATTGTTACACCTTAGAGCAGCTTAATGAACACATTAATAAACAATCCTTCACCACTATTTTCTCCTAATAGCCGTCAAAATCTTTGCAAACCTACAGCACAATACATAACATCTTGTTCCAAGATTTGCTTAAAAAAAATCAATGCATAGCTAAGTTATTTGTGTCAAAACTCATTTATTTTCACAATAACATGGACTGTCAAACCTGACATCCTGCTAATAACATCCAGTGCATTTCCATATTATTCAAATATTTCCTTTTATGAAATGGGGACTTTTGCTCACACTGCCCTGCACACCGTGCAGCGTGCATTTGCACATTAGTTCGGTTCACACAGCCTGAGAGGGGTTACCTGTGGCAACTAATTATGCTACCCTTTATGCATATTAATGAGTCTGTGAGCAGCCATCCCCCGTTCTGCAGAGAGGAAAAACAATTCCAGTCTAAATGGGAAACCGATTACAGGCAGAATACCAGAGAGTTGGAGAGCGATTTTCAATAATTTTCCATTTTTGATGTCCCTGAGTGTATTTCTTTTCTATTGCTGCTATAACAAACTACCACAAACTTTATGGCTTAAAACATAAATTTATTATCTTACAGGTCCGAAGGTCAGAAGCCCTGCAGGGATCTCACTGGGCTAAAATTAAGGAGTCTGCAGAGCTGCTTTCCTTTCTGGAGGCTCCAGGGGTGAATCTGTTTCTTTGCCTTTTCCAGCTTCTAGAGGCATCTGTCTGGTCCTTGCACATAGCCCCACATTTCAGATCCAGAAAGGGGGTGCTGATCCTTCTTGTGCTGCCGTCTCTCTCTGACCACAGCTGAGAAAAAGATTCTCCATTTTTAAGGACTCATGCGTTTAGATATGGCCCACCTGGAGAATTCTGGGAAATCTCATCTCAAGGGCCTTAATTTTAATCACGTCTGCCAAGTGCCCTTTGCCATGTAAGGTACTATATTGACATTGACAAGTTCTGGAGTGATTAGGACATGGACATCTTTAGCAGGGGTGGGCGGTTGGGGGTTGGGGGAATGCTTATTCTGCCTCTCACCCCAGATTTTCTACAACCAGCTGTGCTTGAAGAGGCCAAACAAAACACTGAATGGGATCACAAATTTCTTCATGGATTACTCATTTCTCTTTTCTACTTCCCGTCATTGATCTTTAGTTCGCTTTCTTCTCGTTTATCTCCAGATCCTTTCCTTTATCTTTTCTGCCTCTGTCTACCTCCTCTGTCTCTTTCTGTCAGTTTCACCTTTTTAGTTTCCCTTATTATCCAAAAAACCCCACAGGACCCCACTTGAGTCAGCAGCCCTTGCTGAGCATCCATGCCATCCCTGGATCTGTGCTTCATGTTATCTGCATCTTCTTTTAAATTTAACTTGGAAGCATCAATGGCTCCACTTCATTTCAACATAAACATATTGATCACTCCTATGTGCCAGGCTCCCCACAAAGCAGGGATACTACAGAGACACAGGGAATGGAACAGACACCTCGATGTCCTGCCCACAAGCCCTTGAAACACCCCTGGTCACTGCAGACACTCCTTGTGTGGGCCAACAGTAGCTTTCTGCATCTATTTGCCTGAGGGCTTTCTCTGGGCTTGATGGAGAAGAGGGGTCAGTGCTGGGAACTAATGCCGCAGGAGCCACCCTCAGCTGGCAAAGGATCGCCATTGGTGAATAAGCAGTGTACTTTCTCAGCCCTCAATGAAACAATTCAGGGGCCTGTCTACACTGGCTCCCAGTGGTCAAGAGTGGGTTGAGCCCCAGTTGCCTGCAGTGGCAATCTGCTCTGCTCCCTTCCCTGCCTCACCTCCCACCCTCACAGTGCTTCCTGGGGTCACCTCCCACATAAACCATTTGCCTGAGTTCTTTTCTTGGGGTCTGCTTTTGGGAGAACCCCAAATCTAACAGAAGACCTTCCTGTGTTGAGGAGGATCAGGGAGAGACACATAAGCAAGGAGGGTGGTGTGAACAGTGTTGGGGGCCCAGGAAAGTGAGGTCCTGTACAAATGTGCTTCCTCCTGGGTCCTCTACCCCTTTCTTCCTCACAAAGGATACAGTACCTTTCCCCTGGCTATTTAAAAAATTTCCCATTTTAGCACTATTGGTATAGAGCTGGCTTCCCCGCAGGACAAAGGCAGAGACCGTGCTCCTCAAGTCCAGGGAACAGAAGTAGGTGAGGAAGGGAGTAGGGGGGAAGTCTGGTCAGTGACTGGCCGCATCTCCACTCCAGGAAGCAAAGGCTGGTTGGAAAAAAGCAGGGCCAGGCCTTTTGCACGAAAAATGAGTGACAAGTGTCCAAGGCAGAAATCCAGCACCTTCTCGCATTGACCTTCCACCTCCCTTCTCCTGGGCTGCTTCCAGTCGTCCTGCCCCAGGTGCAGACTGCAGCTGTGACATTGACACCCAGAGCTGGTAGGAGAGATCCGTGCTGTCTGCTGTCTCCCAGAGGCATGTTCCTGAGCTCCTTGGCATATGGCCACGAGAAACGCCTACAGCAGGAGCCTTTATTTTATGAAACCACAGCTGCCTTTGAAGTAATCATTGCCCTATCATATTGGGAAGCTGATCTGATTTCAGAAGTATGGCCAAATTTCTGCTTAAAATTCCCTCACAAGAGTCAGGGCCTTGAGTCTACAGCAATCATCTCAAACCAAAGGAGAATTGATGACCTGGAAAGTCATAAATGCACGTGCTCTACACTAGCACAGACACCTAACTTGGCCAGATCTTGCTCGGGGTGGAGGTACAGGTGGGGTGGCTGAGAGGAGGCCATGTTTTCAGGAGGAGATGTAAAATCGGCCCATTTTGGTGGACATCACATCTTTTTGGACCACTGCTATCTGAATTCTTTTTCAATCTTTCTAGGGCTAGAAAAAGGCCTAAACGGGTGGTTGCTCAAAATGACCACAGGAAGGAAGGTTAGAGCAGGGATTGTTCATGGTGGCAGTGAGGAGGTGTGAGGGAACATGCATTCTCAAGGAGAATTGGTGAAGGGCAAGGACATGTGCACAGTTTGGAAAAAAAAAAATATATGCAGAATTGTGTGTTATTCATATCAGTGCAAATTGCAGCTTCTTGCTTGGTAGGATAGGAAGGGCATTTGAGGATCTTAGGGGTGGGGGACTGAGTTTTTATAATTATATAAAGGGGCAAGGGTTCTTTTTTTCATTATTATTTTTTAATTTTTTTTGTGAGGAAGATCAGCCCTGAGCTAACATCCATGCCAATCCTCCTTTTTTTTTTTTTGCTGAGGAAGACCCTGAACCAACATCTGTTGCTAATCCTCCTCCTTTTTTTTTTTCCCCTTTTTCTCCCCAAAGCCCCAGTAGATAGTTGTATGTCATAGTTGCACATCCTTCTAGTTGCTGTATGTGGGACGTGGCCTCAGCATGGCCGGACAAGCGGTGTGTCAGTGCGCACCTGGGATCCGAACCCGGGCCGCCAGTAGCGGAGCACGCGCACTTAACCGCTAAGCCACGGGGCCGGCCGGGGGCAAGGGTTCTTAAAAGAGATTATAAACACCTTTGGGGGTGGGATATAAGGGAAGGTCAATAACTTTTATGATGATTTCCAAAGTTAGGAACAAGAAACGAGCAGAACCAAGACGCTTCAAGAATAAGCAAACAATAGAATGAGCCTGGGCAAGCTGATAAAAAATTCTTCGGGATTCCAGAGGGGAGAGAGCCCTCCCTCACCCCACCTCCACTCTCAAGGAACCAAGGGTGTTTATGAGAGGAGGTCTTTTGCTTAGGGTAGAGGCATGGGTGGTGTGGAGAGGCAATTTTTATCCATAAATACTTTTGTGAATTCATTCATTCATTCAGCAAGGATTGCTGAGGACCTACCACACCCCAGACATTGTGCCTGGCACTGGGAATACGATGATTAGCAAGGCAGTTACATGTCTGGAGGGAAAGATGGGTTCTTGTCAACTATTACATAGCGACCTGGGAAACCCAGGAGCTGGGGTGAAAAAACCCAGAGAAAGTCACAAGTCAGTTGAGGCCTGGAGGATGGAAAGAAGTTGCCCAGATGAAGGAGGTGGGGGATGTTCCAGGCAAAGTGATGAACTTGTGCAAAGGCACAGACAAGGGGGACATTCAGAGAATGAAAATCCGTGTGGCCATGGCTCAGACAGCGGGAGGGAGAGTGGCAGGAAGTGGGCTGGAGAGATTAGCAGGGCCTGGCTCATGAAGGGCCTCGTAGGCCATGCTAGCAGCTAAGACTTGATTCTCAGGGCAGTTGGAGCCCGCCCAGCAGGGAAGTGACGTGTTAGCCCTGGTTAACTTCTGCTGAGTGCTTGCAACCTGCCAGACTCTTTGCTGAGCACTTCTACTGTGGTTATCCCACTTGTCTTCAAAATACCATGTGGTTGGAACAGTGACTCTGATTTGGAAGATAAATTGTCTGGTTCCCCTAGGTTGGAACAACCTAGGTTGTAAAACAACCCATTTTACAGATAACGAAACTAAGGCTCAAAGATGGTATGTGATTTGACCAAGTTCACATGACGACTAGATGATAGAGAAAGGATTTGTTTGCAGGTGTGTGTGACGTGGAAGCCTGGTAGTTAAAACTCTTCTCTCTATGTCCCCCTGGATTAGAGTTTTCTTTAAAAAGACGGCTCTGCAGAGAAGCAGGGCAGAGCTTAAAGCAGAGAGAGCAGATGAGGGTTTGTACAGCAGTCTGCTGAGAGCTGCAGATGGTGGGCCCCATTAGCGGGCAGGGAGAAAAGAGGTGGACTGAGACATATTTACGAGGCAGAAAGGACAGGAGGGTGAGGTGTGTTGGAGAGGGAGATGCTTTTCTTCCACAATATGTTTTTGAGGTTAATTTATCATTTTTAATAATATTACATTAAACAAATATACCAAAAGGTATATCCATTATTCTGCTGACATTTAGGTTGTTTTGCTATTATGAGAAATGCTCCTGGCATGCTAGAAACAGATCCAAAATTGCACATTCTTTCTTCAGTTCCTACCATAGAATTATGCATATATTTTAACATTTGCATATGACTAAAGGCAATTAAGTAGTAATCCTATGAGTAGATTATTGGGTTTTGAAATGTGATTTTCTTCTCTGAGTATTTTTTTCTCACTAAATTACTTTTCTATTATTATAATTGAGTTTTTTGCCCATTGGAATTTCTATTGGTAATGGTGGGAATGGGAGAGCCACAGAATCCATGGTCAAAAAATGTTCAAATAACTGTTCTAATAATTTAGAGCAGTTGGAGTTGGTAAAAACATGAGTAAAAGAAACATGGGCAAAATATGACTAGCACATTTGTCATCTGTGAAATGGGTATAATAATACCTGACACCAAGGATTGGTATAATCATTACATGAAGTAATATAGATGCTAGTTTCTCTAAAGTTACAAAGTGCTATCTAAATGCTCTGTGTTTAATATTTATTCCTTCTGGAACTCCAAAGAATTTAAGTTTCTATTTAAGTAGATTATTGTATCATATGAAAAGTTAATGCTAGCATACAAAGATATTTTTACCGAAAAGAAAACAAAGATACAGAAAACCACACGACACCAGTGTGTGGCTTCATGAATTATCATACGGTGAATATCATGTAACCACTACTCCAGGCAAGACATAGAACTTTGCCATCTGGGAAGTGCCCTCCCGCTCCATTTGTCCCCTTCCTATCACAGACCCTGCTCTCCCCACTATCCTGACTTTTATAAAAATTATTTTCCCGTGTCCCCTTTTATTTTATTACCCAAATGCGCATTCCCAAACATTATGATATAGTCTCGCCCTTAAAAAGTTATGATATGGGGGCCGGCCCAATGGCATAGTGGTTAAGTTCTCATGCTCCACTTTGGTGGCCCGGGGTTCATGGGTTCGGATCTCAGGCGTGGGCCAACACACCACTCATCAAGCCGTGCTGTGGTGGTGTCCCACACACAAAATAGAGGAAGATGTTAGCTCAGGGACAATCTTCCTCACCAAAAAAAAACATAAACAAATAAAGTTATGATATGTAGTTTAATCTACCTTTTTTCTCCCTTGCGATTTATCTGGTGAGGATCCAGGCTCACTTGACCTGCAGTTTCCCACAGTCAAGGTTTTGTTGATAGTGCACACATGGTGCGACTCAACAGGTTCCTCTCTCCTCTGCATTTCCTGCACGTTGGCAGCTGGACCTGGAACTTTGCTCAGACTCAGGTTAGACTCCTTGGCCAGACGAATTGGTGGCGCCACGTTCTTTCACAGGAGGCCCATGACTTCTGGTTGTCTTTTTTTATGATGTGAGGAGCCATTGAGGTGCAGTGCCTAAGTCTGTACTTAATAGGGGGGTGCAAAATAGTGATATCCTAATGCTATAATTTCTTTGCCATTTATTCATTGGAACTTTTTAATAAAGAGATACTTCTTCTCATCGACAATTTGGTTACTCAGTTGTCCAGTTCTTGTAAAAAAGACAAGAAAAACACTTGATTCTATCCCTTTATCTAACCATTTTCAAGATAAAGGGCTGGTTTCCTTTCAGTCTCTGAAGATGATTTACTTGTCCCTTAAAACCATTGTGAACTCATGGACTTAAAGATGCTTGATGGGGTAAGTCCTTTGCAATTCTCAAAGCCAAAAGTTCTTGTTATCAAACCTTCCTCCACCTTCTCATTGCCTTTGCTTTATCATTTTTTGTCTAGATAATGGCAACTTCTTTCTGATTCCAGTCTTACCTGTCCTCCAATCCTTCTTTTTTTTTAAACATTTAATTTTATTTTGACATTTAGCATGTACAAAAAAGGGCACAAAGCATAATGTACAGCTCCAGGAGTTATCACCAAGCGAACACTCAGGGCTACAAATAGAATCTACCAGCACCCTCAAAGCCCCATCCGCATATGCCCTCGCAATCATCATGCCCTCCTTCCCTTCCCACTTTTATGAATTCTAACACTATGGTTGGGTTTTGCCTTTCTATTAACATCATATAAATGGAATTATATGGTATGTATTCTTTTGTGTTTGGCTCATTTTGCTCAAGGTCACGTTCATCATCTTTTTCCGTGTTTTGCATGCATTGTGATTTAGCATTCCACTGTACAAACATACCACAATTTTTAAATAATTTTATTTATTTATTTTTTCCTCCAAAGCCCCAGTAGATAGTTGTATGTCGTAGCTGCACATCCTTCTAGTTGCTGAAACATACCACAATTTTATTCATCCATTCTTCTGTAGATGGATATGTAAGTTGTTTCTGGTTTGGGGCCATTGTGAATAATGCTGCTATGAAGATTTTGGTACAAATCTCTTGGTGTACACGTGCACATATTTTTGTTGAGTCTGTTTCTTGGATGGGAATTTACGATTCGTTTGGTGTGCATATCTTCAACCTTAGTAGCTAATTCCAGTTTTCTGAACTTCTTGTACCAATTTAAAATCTCACCAGCAGCAAATGAGAGCTCCCATCACTTCATATCTTTGTCAGCACTTGGTATTATCAGTCTTTTCAATTTTAGTCATTTTAGTTATGTGATATTTTATTCTAGTTTTAATTTGCGGTTTTGGTTACTAATGAGGTTGAGCACATTTTCATTTGTTTATTGTCCATTTGTATATCCTTTCTTTTGAAGTTCCTGTTATGCATATTTTTCTGTTGGTTTGACTATCTTTTTTGAGGATTGATTTGCATAAGTTCTTTACATATTTTGGATGCAAGCCCTCTGTCAGCTATATGTGCTGCGAATATCTTTTCATGCTCTTCCTTTTTCACCCTCTTAACAGTCCCTTGATGAACAGAAGTTCTTGATTTTTTTTTTTGCCGAGGAAGATTTGCCCTGAGCTAACATCTGTTGCCAATCTCCCTCTTTTTTTCTTTAAGTGAGCCACCGCCACAGCATGGCCACTGACAGACAAGTGGTGTGGGTCTGCACCCAGGAACCAAACCTGGGCCACTGAAGCAGGGCATGCCACACAAGTTCTTGATTTTGCTGCAGTCAAACAACAGCCCAATCTTCTCCTTAATGGCTAGCGCCTTTTATGTCTTTTTAAGAAATGTTTCCCTACCCTGAAGTTGTTAAGATTAATTACTCCATTGCTTTTCACATTTAGATCTATAATTCACTTTGAATTTTTGTATACATTGTGAAGTAGGGGGTCAAGTTTTTTGGTTTTTTTTTTTTCCCCACATGAATAGCCAATTTGCAGCCTCTCAGCTTCATGTGAAATCAGTAGATATCTCCTTGCCCACCTCCCCCAGCCCCAGGGAAAATGCTTCCAAATGCTGACCCCACCCATCTGGATTTCCATCTTGGCCCCATAATTCTTCACTACCTTGATAGCTCTCTGACATCTTCAAGGAGATATTTTGTTTTTGTTATTTTATTTTGTCCAGCTTTTTCTATTTATCCTCAGAGAGAGGGTTGCTCCAGATTATGTAGTCCGCTGTTATCCAAAAAAGATACCCCTCCAATTCATTCTTCTCTGTTGTTGCCAATTATCATCTCTAAAATATAAATTATGAAAAACCATCTCACTGCTTTGCTTCAGACATTTCGATCACTCCTGAATACCTTTGGGGAGCATTTTCCAACATCTACTCTGGGCCCCTCTATAAAGGTTGCAGGGAAAATATAAAGTTTATGTTGTCAGATGCTTCTTCCTACGAGTTTGGAATATGCTGGTATAAACAACACTATGCAGGAGTCTATACCACAGGCCTCCTCAGGACCTCTGGTGTATAATGTGCATCATGGAGAGAGGGTTAGAAAAGTGTTTGCCAAATCTGTTTGACCACAGAGCCCTTTCCTTGCCAAGCATCTCAAAAAACTTCTCTTCCAGAGAATGTACTGCAAAGTGCTGCTTTAAGTACGAAAGGACTTCCTCTGTAGGACGTCATGACCTGCCTTCTGTGTTTCTAGCCTCACCCCTGGCCTCTCCCTTTCGCACACTCTGCTCCAGCGCATTGGAGCCACTCACATTTTTCTGTGCTTTCTGTGATCTGTTTTTGTCCTCGGTGGCTGCCTGGAATGTCTGCTCCTGCTTCTTGGCCTGATTAACTCATACTTACCCTCCATGGTGGGCCCCACCTCCTCCAGGGAACTTCTTTGACATCCTGGGCCTGTGGAGTCCCTCCTCTGTTTTTCAAAGCTGCCCCCTGGGATTCCTTTTCCTCATAGTTCTGATATGACAGCAGCAGCATTGTCTGCTTACCCCCCAGCTGGGCGCCCCGGGAGAATAGGGCTGGGCCTGTTTTTCGTCTCACTCCCTGGTGCTTCAGTCTGTCGGGCCACTTAATAACAGGTCCAATCATTCATTCATTTATTCCACCAATATTCACTGAGTGTCCGTCATGGGTCAGGCTCCATGCTAGGAGCAGAGAAGTAAACAAGACAGTCAGGTTGGCCTGAACTTCACATTCTCAAAGACATAGATGTTCCCCAGACAAGTCAGCACTGAAAATGCCTGCCAAGACATCACTGGCTTATGCTAACTCCATCTCAACCTCAAGGCAATGCAGGGCTGCCTCTAGATGCTGTGAGATAAATCATTTTCATCCAGTTAGCCTGCGGCTTGCCTGCAGTCAAGGAGAGGCTGGAAACCAGAGCCTCTAGGGGCCTATAATGTTCTGTAATCTGTAGATCCTTAACTAAAGCTGAGATCTACAAGAGTGTTCACTCACATGTGCATGTGGTCCTGTAACTGCAGGATAATGGCTTGCTGTTTTGCTTGTAAAAAACAATATTGTGTATCTTTGCGTGAGAGGAGATGTTCCAACAGGGCTCAGCCCTCAGCCAGCTGTTTGGGTTAAGATCATTTCTCCTCTTATCTTAGACTTCTCGGGTGGAAAATGAGTTTTAATTAAGTTCTGGTGCAAGTGGGAGATTGAGTACTTTGCATTGATGTGACTGGTAATAAAATAGTAATTGTTATTATCATTATATGAAAACAATAGTAATAACAATGGCAGCTATCATTTACTGAATGTCCACCATATTCTGGTCAACAGTCAGTAAATGTCCTGTGTGGAATGAAGTCCTGTCCCCAAAACTACCAGCTTCTTTGGGAGACAACATGGTGCAGTGGAAATCACGTGCTTTCAGACAGACCTGGGTTCAACTTCCCTCACTGTCACTCATTAGCTGTGTGACTTAGGCAAGTTCCTTGCTTCTCTGAACTTCAGGGTCCTCTCCTGTAAGATGATAGACTCTGGCTCATAGAGTTGTTAAGGAGAATGAGAAGTAATGTATGGACTGTACCTTGCCTAGTGCTTGGTACAGAATCAGTGCTCAAAGCTTAATTGCTTTTCCTTGTGGCATATTGAACACCTCTCTCTGGGCGTCTTAGACTTGTGCGCAAGGGGCAGGGATGGGTCCTGGACCCCATATCTGAAGTCCCTCCCTGGGGCTCCTCTTTGCCCAGGACCATGAGCACTGTGGGGTTGTCTAACTTGGGTTTGTGAGAATTTCTGCTGCCTAAAATCTCCTCCTGCTGAGTTCCCCGAATGGGTACCTTTATTATGGACACGGACCTCAAGCAACCCTGAGCTTGTGAAATGTTGAGATGCTCTTCTCTGTCCAACTGAGTTGAGGAGAAACATGGATTTTAACGAAATGTGCCGAAGGCCCTACAGAAGTGCAGCCTAGAAGAGGGCCAGTGATGGTTCTGTGGAGCAGTTGTGCAGGCCAGTCCAATTCTGCTTACAACTCTCCATGGGGGAGTTTGGGTCTCAGGCCTGCGTGGCTCAGGCCAGCTCTAGGGGGCCAGCTGGTGACGGGCTGGGAACATGGCATGTTCACTTATTGACGTCCCTTCTGAATTATAGCAGACTAATACCCACTACCTGCCAGATTGGTTCTAAGTGCCCACAGTTCATTATCTCTAATACTCATGCAAACATCCTCTGAGGGATGAGTAGGCTTGAAGGCTTGTGAGGATTAAAAAGCTGGTGTGAAAAGACCCTGGCACTATTTCTGGTGCATCGTTGGTCCCCAGTAGGTAGCATCTGTTATTCAGAAGCTCAGGTTTAGAGAGGTTAGATAATTTAACCAATGACCGGACTTGATCATGCATCCTAAATGACTCCAAATCCATCTCTTTCGTTTTTGCACTGAAACTTTTCTACAAATAGAAAAGAAAGAGATATTCCAGGGGGACTTAAATATATAAATATTATATTGACTGTTTGTTGAATAAAGGATATTTAAATATTTATTGAATAAACGTATGAATGAAGGAATGAACGAATGGACGTATGAATGAAATATGACTGCTTTTCTTCTATAGAAAACACATATTATTGAGCCTTCCAGAAGGACTGGCCCTAAATCCCTTCCTCCATTCCCATCAACACACTTCACTCCTACCTCTGAACACTCTAGAGCTCAGTCATGAGGTAAACTGTGGGAGTGGGAGTAATTTAATCCCAAGGCTCTTGGAAGTATCAACCAAGGTTCCTAAATGAAACAAATTTTTGTCTCATTTTCTTGGGCGAAGCCAACATCTTCGTATATTTATATATTCATGTACACATTTATTCAATGTGTATTTAGAGATTAACTACATGCCAGGTACTCTTCTATGTGCTAGGAATAGAAAGATAATTAAGAAGAAGCAGGGAAGGCTCAAGGAGAGTTCAAAATTTAGTAACCAATCAGATACCATAGTTCTGTGGGAACACAGAAATGTTGAGTCTTAAAGGATGGATAAAAGTTTGCCAGACAGACGGAATAGCATATGCAAAAGTGCAGAGGCCAGGGAGGCCATTGCACTTGGGGAAGCCTCAAGTTCAGTTACGGTTAGAGAGGCCATGCAGCAGACAGGTGTGAGTGTGGGTATTGATTCCTGTTCTGACACTTCCAAGCTTTGTGATCTTGGGCAAATTATTGAATTCTCATTTCCTTCTTTTTAAGCCTGGGATACGGATGATGATGGCAACGGTAATGATAAAAAAAGGTAAGTTATAGCTGTTATATGCCTGGTATTGTTCTAAGTGTTTTACACGTATTAACTCATTTTATCTTCAAAATGCCCTAATGAGGTAGGTACTATTATTTCTCCTATTTTAAAGACAAGAAAACTGCGGTAAGTACCTCAATGAGTTATTGAGATGATTCAATGAACAGAAATATGCTTGTGTGTGTGTGTGTGTGCACATGTGCATGCAAAATCTACTATCAGGACTCTTTGTTCAGAAACCATGGTTCTTAGGTTCTGAGGTAACAAAAAGAGACAAGGTTTGACTGACTATAAAGTCTCAGAGTATTTTTGTTGGTATTATGTAGTCTGCCACATTCTGAGAGCAGGGAATAGATCCTTCCTACCACGTTTTTAAAGAAATCATAGGGAAAAAACCCCTCACCCATGGAAGCTTTTTACAACTCTCACCCAAGGTCGGATTTCTCCTACTACTCTGACCACCTTAGACATTATCAGGGGTGAATCTTGACAGCATGCTGCTATGAACTTTGCCCTCTGTTGAGAAATGCTTATCTCATGATGTCCTTTCTGATATTCTCCATGGGAACTGTCAGCATCTTGCATCATTCAGCTGGACATTTTGGAGCTGAATCCTCCCCTACGTTTGGCACCAAAAGATCAAACAAATGCTCAACATTCCATAAAACCTACATGACAACTAGGAGAAAGACAAAGCTTTCTAAAACAATGTAGGAAGACAGTATGTTCCCAGCTGGCTCTTAATGGATAAAGACCAGAGGGATCATGAAGAAGCATCAACAGGGGAAAAATAAAGGGTTCAGTGGACTCCAAACTGTGTATAGGAATATGATGGGCTAAACACGGAAAATGTGGCCAAATCAAGGAGGGTCTTATAGGTTGGGCTATGGAGTCTGAAAGTCTCCCTGTAGTTGACGGGAAAATTTTGAAGGATTAAACAAGTGAGATAACAATGACGATAACTGGCCTCTGCACCTTTGCATATGCTATTCCGTCTGCTTGGCAAACTTTTATTGATCCTTTAAGACAACATTTCTGTGTTCCCACAGAACTACGGTGTCTGATTGTTTACTAGATTATTATCTCCCCTAGAGCCTTCCCTCCTCCTTCTTAATTATCTTTTTATTCTCAGCACATAGAAGAATACCCTGCATATAGTTAATCTCTAAATATACAACTTCAATGACGATTTGAAGTTTAGAGAGATAACTGTGCAACAGTGGGGTAGATAAATAGGAAGGAGCCATAGAAAAGGAGAGGAAGATGAGTTAAGGGGTTATTGCTGTGTCACACTGAGAAAGGATGAGGCTTTGAACTCAGACAGAAATAGTGTATTGATAGAGAAGGTACATATTTGTGAGATATTTAGGAAGCAAAGATTGTAGGGCTGGGAATGATCTAAAGTCAATGAGAAATTCTTCATAGCCCTAATTTGTGCTCCCCTAGAAGAACCTTGAGAAAGGATTTGGATGTAAGTTTTTGATTTAGGAAGAGATCTCAGGAAGCACAGGTGTTTCCCTGGGGCAGGAACTCTAAGTCCTCCTAACAATAAGTAAGGCAGGGAAGGGAAAGAAACCAATAAGGGATAGCTTAATGAGAAAATTGCCACTATGGGAAACTGGGGTGCATCATACTGTGGTCCTCTGGGAGACTGTGTAGAACATGCCTCAGAGTTGTCTCACTCCCGCGGTGAGAGCTGGGGTGTTTATCTTCCAATTCCCATCCATCATTGTTGAGAGCTGCTCACAGGCACAGACATTAACTCTCTGGCATTTCTGTCCTTCCCTAGAGCTGGACACATTTCTCTCCCCCAAAACAGGTTCTATTAGTAAGAGTAAGATTGAGAGCAATCAGGTAGCAAGCTCCTGCAAACAGAAGAAGCCTAAAGCAGAGGATTGAAGGTGCACACAGTGAGAATCCCTGGGCGTCTACTAGAGGGAGAGTGCTAAGGGCATATAGATGGATACCCCTAGTATATGAGGCAGCTCCCTTGAGTTTTTCTTCTGAGAAGAGATAATGGAGAAGGTGTGGTAGTAAGCCTGCACCTCAGAACAATAAGGTCACCTGGGATGGCAGATGAATATAGCCTCCATTTGAGGCTCATCCATGACAGGTTGGCTGTCCTACTGGAGATGAGCCTGGACCATTCTGCCCAGCCTAGATCCTGTCCTGCCCAGATCTGCAGTGGACCTAGAACTTCAGCCTCACGAGTCTGCCAGTGCTCACTGATTTAAAGGAACATGAGGACTCTGTCAGCAAAAGGGTTTTATTGCTACTGGCAGAACTTTTGTGAAATGATGAAAATGAGCTAACTGTGTCTCGTGAAAAACTACCAAACAAAGATGCCTACAGGCTGTTGTGATTAGATTAACCCATTAATAAATAGGAGATGAGGAGCACAATCTTGTTGACTGTGATGAATGCCAGCGAGGTGACCCCGCTGATGGAACCCCTCTTTCCATTCTGTCAGTGCACTCCTCAGTTATGCAGCCATGATTACAACCTGCCTCTTGCATCTTCAGACTGAGAAATGGGTGGTTTAATAGAGATGTCTAAACCCGCAAAATGGTGATTAGTTTAGGAAAGCTGGAAACTGATACAATTCAACAGAAGATAGGATTTTTCTTTTTTCTGTCAGATTGGGCCTTTAAAGCCAACATGTTTTATTCAGCCTGAGTTGCAGAAATGGCTACATGTCTTCATGCTTTGGGCACATACACAGACCGTGACTCCTTGAAAGGGTACACCACATATCAGGTCATGATGGATGTCTTTGCTTTGTGACGGTCACCTCAATCCATCTTCCACTGTCATTGATTCTAAGTCTAGGTAGCTGTAGAATCTGTCTCTTGTCTCCATGCCCATCACCGCTGCTCCTGTTCAAACTCTATCACCTCTTACCTGGATGTCTCAATAGCCCCCTTCTTCATCCATTTCTTCCTACCTTTAACCCCACCCTCTTCTGTCTCCATCCTAGAAACTCCAGCCAGAGTGGTCTTCCCCAAACCCCAACTGATCATGTGATTCCATTGTTTAAAACTCTCCCAGCACTTCCCATTGCCTAAACTGGTGGCCTGCAGCTAGAATCTGACCGGCAGACGTCTTTTATTTCACCAGGTCAATATTCATTTGTGAGAGTAATTTTAGAAGTGTTTTCATTGGAACAGGAACTTTAATGAGGCTACAGCCCTCACCACTCTTTTCTATTTTCTGCATACGTCTGTGTTGCTTGCCTGACCCCTATTAGCATTTGAGATTGCAATCCCTACCTGCCATAAACAGGCATGTAGTACCTGCCTTCTTTTCCTGCATTGTCTTTGCCATTCTCATGTGCCCGTTAGAGTAGAGAAAGTTCTAGAATATCCTGTGCTTTCTTATGCCTCCAAGCCTTTCCATATGCTTTTCTTGCTGCCTGAAGTGCTTTTTCCACCTATGATTTCAGATTCATTCAAACGTCATGTACTTGGCAAAGGTTTTTCTGACCTCCTCAGATTGAATTGCTACTCTTGCCTTTGGATCTTCAGCATATTATTCATTCATTCATTCATTCGCTCACCCATTCTACAGTGTACTGCACTCCATTGTGGTATCAGGTGCTGACAGAGGTATTGTGAACATAAAGATATCCAAAGCATAGACTTTACCTAAAGGGCCATCACAGTCAGGTACACTGTGATAGGTCAGCTTGGCTAAAACGAAGGGTGTGAGTGGACTCGGGAGGAGGTAAAGTTGGAAAAGGCAGCAGAGACCGAATCCCAGAGCACCTTGTCAGTTATGCCAAGTATGGGATTTATCATGAAGTTTGCATGAAGGATTTTCACAACAGAGTAAAATGGTCAGACTTGTGTTTTTTAAACATTTCTCTTCTGGAAAAGGGAGGCTGGATTAGAGGGAAGTTAGATTAGAATCGAGCAGACCAGTTAGGATTTTGTGGCCATGAACTTGGTGGCAGATGATGAGGGGCTGAACCAGGGCAGCCACAGTGGGGAAGGACAGGAGGGAACGGATGCGGCAGGAGGGGCAATTATCACCCAGTGAAGAACTGGTTGGTTGTGTGAGGCGAGGGGAAAGGTGATGAAAAGGACAAACACCAGTTTTCTCAGCTGGTGACTGGTGATGATGGTGCAACTGCTGACATGAGAAATACGGGAGAGAAGGCGGAACAGGTTTCAGGCAAAGACCAGAAGTTCAGTTTTGAACTTGTCGATTTGGTTTCTCAAAAATTTTTCAAATAAAAATTGTGTATATTTAAGATGTACAATAAGTTGCTTTGATATACATATATATAGTGAAATGATTACCACCATCAAGCTAATTAACATATCCGGATATCTGCTACATAGTTGCCATTATTTTTTTCTTTTTTTGTGCTGAGAGTGCCTGAAATCTACTGCATTAGCAACTTTCTAGTATTCAATACTTGTCGATTTGTTGAGTTGTTAATTTTGATCTGGCCATGGGACAGCCAAGTGCATTGGGGAGCTGGAGCTCCGGGGTGGGTGTGCCCTGGGGTATGGGGACCATCACCAGCTGGGAGTAGCTGAAGCAGTGTTGGGTGAGCATGCGAGAGAGAAGGAGAATCGGGCCTAGGACAGAACTTTGAAGAAAGGGAACAAAGGCAAAGAAAAAAGAGCCCTCCCCTCACCATCAGAGAGGTAAAATGAAACCCAGAAGGTAGTACAATGCCCCAGGACCCCAGTCCCCAAAGAGAATATTCCTCTAGCAATGAATCCCAACATGAGGATAATTTTGGTGGCCACATTCCACTATTAAGCTTATTTTTGACTATCCTATAAATTATTGTGTATAGGCTGTTGGTAAGCCACTCGTCTCCTTTTTAATACTTCTGTGATTATTTTCTTGGGGCAGATGTCCTTATGTGCAGTATTTCTTCTTACAAATTTCATCTGAAGAGGCCTGCTCCATTGTTTTAGCTTGTCAATGCGTGTGGGGGATCTGTCAGTGGTTAGCCACCCTCCACCCCCCAATTCCTCCCAGCTTCAGTCATCTACACATATGAAAAGCATATGTCACAAGTGAAAAAATAAAATAAATGAAGTAATATAAATAAGAGTAAAAATTAAAATATCCTGGAAGCCCCACGGTGGCTTACCAGAAAGCCCCTTTGAAATGCCGTGGAGTCCGTCATTCCTGGCTGGGTGTAGCTGTTCATCTGGTGATGAATGCCCCTGTTTGCCCTGCATCCGGTCCCCGTTTTCTCCAGAGTAAGTTCCAAGAGGGTAGGGGTGCTTGCTTCATTACCTCCATATTGCCAGTGTCTAGCATACTGCTGGGCACATAGTAGGTACTTTCAACCTTTGTAGAATGAATGGGTGAATTAATGACCTCTCTTCCCCCCAAAACAAATCTTGCTCAATCTATTATGCAACAAGCTTATAATCCTGTCAAAAAGAAATGATGATTATCCCTAATTTTTCTACCAATAATGAGAAAATGGCAAGGTTGGGCTCAAGGCTCAACGATCTCTAAAGACCTCTTGAATTCTGTAGTTTGGGAGCTAACTTGAAATCAAGGAGACGTTCATGAGTTCATACAGTTCACCTACAATGAGACAAGCTCCACTGTGCAATTGGATGTCTAGGATTGGTAACTGTATTAGTCAGAGTCCTCCAGAGAAACAGAACCAATAGGATGTACATATATATTATATATGTATATAATTGAGATATATATTATATATAGAGAGAGTTTTTTTGTGTGTGTGTGAGGAAGTCTGGCTCTGAGCTGAAATCCATTGCCAATCCTCCTCTTTTTGCTGAGGAAAATTAGCTCTGAGCTAACATCTGTGTCCATCTTCTTCTATTTTGTATGTGGGACGCCGCCACAACATGGCTTGATGAGTGGTGCATATGTCCATGCCCGGGATCCGAACGTACGACCCCTGGCTGCTGAAGTGGAGTGCATGAACTTAACCACTATGCCACTGGGCTGGCCCCTGAGAGATTTTTTTAAAGAATTGGTTCACATGATTATGTAGACTGGTAAGTCCAAACTCTGCAGGGTGGGCTGGCAGGCTGGAGACCCAGGGAAGGGCCAGTGTTGCAGTTCAAGTCCAAAGGCCGTCTGCTGTAAGAATTCCCTCTTGCTTGGGTAAGTCAATCTTTGTTCTATTCAGGCCTTCAACTGATTGGATGAGGCCCACTCACATTAGGGAGGGCAATCTGCTTTACTCAGAGTCCCTGATTTAAATATTAATCTCATGTCACAAACACCTTCACAGAAACATTCAGGATAATATTTGACCAAATATCTAGGCACTGTGGCCTAGCCAAGTTGACACATAAAATTAACCATCACAATAACCAAGATGATGGGGCTTGAAGTCATAGATGATGACACTTCCAACATGTTCTCATCCTCCACACCTCCTGCATCTTCAGAATTGTTGCCACAGCCCTAAATCACACAGTTGCTCTCATTTTTGAGTTCAGCACAGACAACATTTATAAGCTGAGCCATCCTCCTGGGAAGCATAAGCTGGGGCTGGTTCTGTGGGCTTTGCTTGGCACCTAAGAGATACTCATGAACAACTCTCTTGATTTGCACTCAGCTCCCAACAATATAAGAGGCTTTGTCAGCCATGGATTAACAGCTCCTAATTAGGAGCTTAACAGGGGGCTTCCTAGAATATATCTTTATCTTATGTCAAAGGAATCAATGTTAAATCATTGCCTACCCTGTACTAGGCACTGGGCTGCTCTTTGAAGACCATCATTTTCTTTAATCCATGTGGGATAGGTAATATAGGTAAAATAGGTGCTACCCTTGGCCTCATTTTATAGATGAGGAAATAGAGGCTCAGAAAGGTTGATGATTTGCCAAGTACCTCTTGTTCTGGTACTATGTATTGCAGCAAAATCTATGACCCAAACTTAGCTGCGTAAAACAACGCCATTCTGTCATCTTCAGGAGTTTGTGGGTCAGGAGTTAGAGCACAGCGGGGCGGCTACCCTCTGCTCCAAGGTGGGGAGTCTCCAGCTAGTTTGGCTCAGATGACTGGAGGTGGCTGAGACAACTTGTCCGGTGGCTTGGTTCTTGCTGTCTGCTAGATTCCTTGGTTCTTCTTCATATCACGATTTCTGTGGCTGGAAAGTCCAAGTTCACTTTTCTCACTCACATGTCCCTGGGCTGGCCCAACATCGCTGTCTCCTTAAAGCTTTTTTATTTATGTGGCTAGCTTGGGCTTCCCCACAGCATCGTGGCCTCTTGGTTGTTGGACTTCTTGCGGGGCAGCTGCCTTCCCCCAGGCCAGAAGTTACAAAAGTCTGCAAGACTTCTTCAGATCTGGCCTCAGAAGTCCCATATTTTGTTGATCAAGCAAATCACTGAAGCCAGCCTAAATTTAAGGAGAGGGGAATTGGATCCCATCTCTCAATGGGAGGAACAGCAAAGAATTTCAACTGTCTCTCATCTACCACACCTATATTTAGCAAGAGGCAGAACAGGACTTGGAGCCCAGATTTGCTTGACTTCAAAATGCTTGCTTTTTTTACTATATTGCTTTGCCTCTGCCAGCATCCTGTGTGTGATGGCCACAGGGTTCCTAATTATGAGCAGGGCCCTGGGTCATCATGTAAATAGGTAGCTACAAGAGGATTATGAGATGACACCCCACACGTGCCAGGGCAGGACAGTGAGAAGGGCCAGTGCCAATGTCCTGCTGGATCAAAGGGACACCAGTGTCATCGCTCATGCTGCAGGGGGCCTGGGGCTTCAGGGGAGACAGCAGTGTTTCAGAACTGAAGGGAAAACGCTAATGGCCGATGCTAATGAGAAAGAGGAAACAAGGGGAGAAGGAGGGAGTTCTTTAAGGGAAAGAAGTTGAGGAATGAAGTCCGTGGGGGGAGAGGGAGGGGCTGCAATCTCCTCCAGGAAGGATGAAGACATGCTATAAGCCAGTGTTCAAACAGAGGAAAGCAAGGACCCGGGTCTCCTGAGCCTTTTCTTCACCAGCCAGACAGGCGATAACAGGGACTCTCGTCTCAGAGGAATTAATGAACTGCACAGAAAGGACAATGTAGAAAGAGGCAAGAGAACACCTTATGAGCTCATTTATTTTGGTCTCTCCTGTGTTTACTTTTAAAATATAGTGTTTACTTTCCACACATAATTGTTCTTTTAACATGTTTGCAACCTAGCTAGGACAGGGTGTAACAAAATGCTCACCATGCCTTGTTGACTGCTTCCTGTCAGCCAATTTGTAATTGATCTCCATTTTTGTTTGGAGTAAATGTGCCCATGTCCTGGGCATCAGTCATGATTAGTGTCAGCCAGTCATGACAATGCCGGTCCCTTGGCCAGTGATTGGTGTAGAGGTAGGTGAGTGTGTGACCTCTCAGTGCTGGCTAATGAGGCGTGAGCTGAGATTTTCTAGGTAAAATCCTCCCTCATAAAGAAAGAGAGCAGCACAAAGAGAAGGCATTCTTTGTTCCTATCCCATCTGTTTTAAGTGATATTATGCGAGGATCTGGTGCTTTGAGTTTCTGCAGCCGTTTTGTGACCATGAGGAGAAAGGCAAGAAAATACCAGAGATGTTCACTCAGGGCCCTGACATTGCTGAGTCACAGAATCAGTCCTGCAGCAGCCTGCCTTTAGACTTCTGGTTTTTAAGTCATTCTTAGTCAAGTATTCTACTACTTGAAACCAAAGAATGCCTAACGTGTATGAACACAGGGTCCAACTATCCAGCATTTGAAGCCTGGCCTGCCTTTCAAATGGAAGAACAATGTAACTCAGGGTCTCCTGGATTTGCTGCTGGCTCCCCTGAGAGGGTAGTGGATTTCCCAATTTTAAGCCCAGGTCTCCTTTCCTGATCTACCTGTGACGTGTGCGTGTGTGCATGTGTGTGCGTGTGTGTGTGTGTGTGTGTGTGCATGAGAGAGAGACAGAGAGAGGGAGAGAGCAAGAGAGAGGGGTGTGGGAGAGAGGATATTCTCTACCTGAGAGAGAAAAATTATGTTTTCCTACTTTTTCTTTGCGACTCGGAGCACAGAGCATAATCTCCTAAACTTGTCCCAGCTGCTGAAAACCCGTTTTAACCCACTGCCTGCTCTGAAGAGGTGTCCGTTTCCATCCCCTATTTTCCCTGTACAATAGATCTGTGTTGTGGACTTCTTATGGTGGAAATTCAACATTTTAGGGTTGGTTAGCTTTCACGGTGCCATGGCGCGGATTCCTCTAATGTTTTCTTGACTTTGCCGATTATCAGTTTATTTCCCTCAACTCCACGTTCACTTGTCAGGCCCTGATTGGCCACGATGGGTGTGTCAGCTTTACACTGCGTGTGATGTTAAGCTTTGTCAGTAGAGGGTGCTGGAGGGCAGCGCAAGGAGGAAGGGGCTTCTCTTCCTGGTTCCAGTTGCTGGGTTTTTGCTTTCTTTCTGGCTCCCGCTGAGTGGATAGTCAGGGATGCGGCTATGGGGGGACGTCTGGTGGTTCTCTGCCCAGCCCCACACCCAGAGCGCCCACAACCCTGACAACCTCACTGCCCAGCCCAGCATGTTGGCCACCTTCCTGAGGCCCTCCCAACGCAGACACACTCAGGCCTGGCAACACCTCACCTGTAAATGGACTCCAGGCATCGTGACCCTGCTGTGCCAGCCATCAGCCTGCGCCCTGGAAGGCTCCTTCCCGCATGCCCTCTGTCTGAGGACCAGCTCTGGCCCGGGCATCCAGGGGACCTTCTCCGTCATCCAGTTGCCTGCAACCACACCTTCTCCAGTGAGCTCTGAACCCCAGCCTTGGGGGGGTGTGTCCTTCCTTGGGTTTCCTTCTGGTTCCTTTAGAGTTCTCACTACATGTTTGTAGTTACTGTCATATCAGAGCTTAACAATTGTTTATGTTAAACTTCTCATCCTTACTGGGGCAGGCGCTTTCTTTTACCATCTTGCCATCTCTCACCAGGTTTCTGTCTCCTGATTGGATCCAGACTGACGCATTGAGTTTCAGAGTTGAGATACCTGGGATAAGACTTGGACCATTTAAGTCGATGGCACAATTATCCATGTGATGGGGAAAGGCCTGTCGCCTGAAATGGAAGTCCCTTAGAAGGAGGCAGAGGAAACTGTAGCTGTGTTGACTGAGCCGGCAATGGGAGGGGAGAGGGAGAGCTGGGGGACAAACAAAGGCATTGCCGAGGTGGGCCACATGGGGGGTATTTCTCTAAATGTGGCTTTCTGGTGACCTGCCTGGGAACTGCCAGTGCAGTTGGATAAAAATGCTAAAGAATGCTCTAAACCTTCTAAATCAGCATTCCTGGGGGCGTGCCCTAGGAATCTTCATTTAAAAACCCTCCTAAGGGGATCTTTAAGCACAGGAAAAACATGTGGCTCCCTGCTGCCAGGAATGTCTCCATCTAAGGCCCTTTAGAGGGAGGAGGCGGCACCTGGAGGGAGGAGGCAGCACCTGGAGAAGGTTCTGAGATGTCAGTTGGGCCCAGGGAATGTGATTTCACAAAGACGGGAGGGGCCTATGCCAGGGGTTCAAGAGACGGCTGTGAACACTATTTAGGGACTGAGTGTTGAAAGATTTATTTTGGAAGCAAAAAAAATGAGGAGGAATGGCCATTTCTGGCCTGGCCTGCAGGACTGCCCCTGAGCGGGTGAAGGCCAAGCGTGTTTACATGCAATTTAAGGATGCGGGGCGCCCAGAGGCAGCGGAATGATTGGCCTGAAGCAGGTTAGCAGGATTGTCTGACAGGGGTGGCATGGGTGTAGGAAATGTGAACTCATCCACATAGGTACAGGCCTCGGAACAACATGAGAGACCTCTCAGGGGAAGGATGTGACAATGGCCCTGGTGGGGACAGCCAGCTGTGACGGATCACTGTCCGGAGTACTTGCACTGCCTTAGGCACTTGTCGATGCTGCTGGTGCTCTGCTGCATCCCCTCTGAGGTCCCTGCTTCCCCTCCTGGGCGGCCTCCTGTGACCCCCGAGCCCCTGTCAGCAGACTTGGCTCTGTCTCCTGGAGCAGGGCCAGACTTGTCCACAGGGAGAGCTGTATGTCAGAGGGCTCATGGCCCTGGGGGCACCCCTCAACTAGTGCTTTTAAATTCCTGACAGATATTTATCTTTGGGATTTGGGGATGAGAAATCAGAATTCCTGGGAATTCCTAAAATCATAAATTATTCTGTATTGTAGTTGTATTTACAAAGGGAAAGTCAGATTTAGTATTTTTGTAGTAGTTTAAGAAGTATTTTAGTGGTATTTACAAAGAATTGTAGCCTAAAGTAAATGCTCAAATGCTGGAAAACACCAGTGAACATTAAGAAATAGAATTTGAATAATGTAACATTCAGTATCTTAGCAGGCTTAATAGCACTACACAGCCATGTGTTGAAATGGCAAATTTAAGGACTGACTTAATTGCTTGCTAAACTTGTTATTTCCTGGAACATCAACAGCACTCATAGGATTTGTATAACGTACACTGCGCATATAAACTTATTAATATTCATTGTATTTGCAAGAATGACATTAGCAGCGGACAGGACCAGGAACACAGTCTTGTCACATGTTCACGAAAGGAGCAAGACTGATGAGATTGCGACGTGTCTCTGCTACGTGCTCCTGCCTGGTTCCTGGAAATGTCGACCTTAACCTTCCACTCTACCTGCCAGCCTCTCCTGCTCCTGCTTCCAACCTGACTCAGTGGCTTTGTTTGAACCAGTGATGTCTCTATGTTGACTGTTAAAATTTATAGTGCTTTTTCCCATTTTCCTGAATTGTCACATGATTTTTTTGGCATTTTGGGTTTAGGATATTTAAAATTCCAGGAAGGAATTCTCACATGGGCTTGGTGCGTAAGTACCAGTGTTCCGTGCCCTGGGCTGGGGTCATTCTCACGTGTGTTAGGGACTTGCTGTCTCTGAGAACTCCTGGTGGGACTGAGTTCCAGGTGCCGAAAGCAGCCACTGACTTGATAGCACAGCCCTTACTGGCTTCCTCCCCTTCCCTGTCCACTTGCAACTCTCCCTGTGACTGTTCTTTCGGGGGGATTGAGGAGCTGGTGTGGGCTGAATTGTGTCCTCCCCAGAAATCATATGAAGCCCTAACCCCCAGGTCCCCAGAATGTGATTGGGTTTGGAGATAGGGTCTTTAAAGAGGTACTAAACTGTAAGGAAGGAAAAAAAATTTCTTCTACCCTTCTGAGTTCTTGCTGAGATCATTCTGTAATAAAAGACAGAGGAATAAGAGGAAAAAAAAAAACCTTTTTAATGATGTACATATGAGAGCCCCACAAAGATATGAGATGCAAGAGGTGGCCAGACGGTTAAGGCTTATATACCATCGTGAGCTAAGGGAAGGACAGGGGTCTGGGGCTTCAAAGAGGGGAACGCAATTCACTGGAAGGTGAGAAGAGGAAATGTTGGGTGAACACAGGATGCCCTGCCTCGCAGAGAAGTCTCTCAGGTAAAAAGTGACCTTTGGTAATAGCTCTCTTCCTGGTACAGGCCCCCTTTCTAATGTAAGTTTCCTTTACTAATATGAATTTCCTTTACAAAAGGTTAACTTCTCTATTTTCAGAGCTTTTCTTGTGTCTGCAGTTTCTAAAAATAATCAACTCAAAATAATCCTCATGCCACAGAGGCGTATTTTAAGTTGGCACATTCTGCTCCCCTTCATAAATTAAAATGAGGTCATGAGGGTGGGCCCTAATCTGGTACGACTGATGTCCTTGTAAGAGGAGATTAGGACAGGGATATACACAGAAGGAAGAAATGTGAAGACAGGGAGAAGATGGCCATGTACAAGCCAAGGAGAGAGGCCTGGACCAGATCCTTCCCTCACGGCCCTCAGAAGGAGCCAACCTTGCCGACACCTCGATTTTGGACTTCTGGACTCCAGAACTGTGAGCTGATACATTTCTGTGTATAAACAACCCAGTCTGTGGGAATTTGTTATGGCAGCCCTAGAAAACTAATACGGATTTATCTCCAAATAAACTACTGGCACTTGGATTTTTTTTGTCTCGGGCTCTGCTCAAGTAGGAACCCAAACCACGAAGACAGGCTGACCTTCCATCCTCACAACAGATTTGGAGGGTAGGCTTTACTACCCTTGTTAAGAGGTTAGCAGAGACGCCCAGAAAGATAAAGGCGAGGGAGACTTTGCACTGGGTTTTGTAGAAATCCCAGCCCCACGTCCTTCCCACATGGCCCCTCGCTCCCCCGGAAAGCCTGCGCTGATCCTGGGCTGCCTCATTCAGCAGCGTGTTCTGCTCCATTTGAATTCATAACTTGTAGCTGGCCACTACAGGACTTTAGGTGGGGAGTGCTTTTCTGTGCAGGTAAATGGAGCAACAAGACCCTGGTCTTGCCTTGCAGAGAGAGCAGGGCGGGAACGACAAGGCCTGGCTTCTCTCTGGAGGGCTGTTTTTGTGGACCATTAAGGCTGGAAGGCAGATGAGCAGAAAACGTTTCAAATTTCACCATTTATGCTTTGACTCATGAGATGGGTCAGAGTCCTTCAAAAGGCAAAAAAGGGACTTGGAATGCAGCAAAATATTGGGAGAATAACGCTTGACCTCCCCAAGTTGGAAAGAACTGTAGGCATATTGATGACCTAAGGGAAGAGCGGTGGGGGGGGGGGGGTGAACCTCCAGGGAAAAGAGGGGCAGGGGTCCCAAGATGCTGGGGGCCAGGGGATGGCCGGGACTGTGGTGAGTGTCTCTGTGTGGGAGAGGAAGCTGGAAACACAGGCCATCGGGGGAGGAGGCCCAGAAGGCCGGCGCTCCAGCGTTCACGGGAGAGGAAGATTTATCCCGGGTAAGCAGCGCGGCACTTGGAGACAGATGTGGCCCTCCTCCAGCAGCGCAGCCAGATCGTCTGTTTTGCTTTCCCCATAAATACTTCTCTCTGAATGTCGACAGGGGGAGATTTGGAAATAAAACAAAAAAACATTTTCTATGGGCATGAAAGGCTTAATTTATTACCAGCCTTTTAACCAAATGAAAATGATTTGCTTTTTTAAAGACTGTTTGCTGAACAAATGTTTTAAAAATGCAATAGGTTATTGCAATTATTGTACCTACTCTTTAAAAAATTTACCAATGGATAGACAGGTGTTCCGAGAATGTTTTCATACATTTCTCTCTGTGAAGGTGGAAGTAGAGACGAAATTGCCTGGGCAGAGTTTCACGTACAGTTGGGCTGTTCAAAGAAAGGTACAGACTTGCAACTTCTCACCCTGCTGCTCTTGGCTGCTGAGCCTGAGACGAGCTTCTAGGTGGGCTCTGAGAAGCTGCTGTGAAGCACTCGCTGTTACGCTGACCAGAGGGGTGATGTGGGTGTGCCTGTCCGCTTCAGGAGGCCCACGCTGTCAGGACCCGGAGGAGCATCGAGAAAAGCAGTCATGCTCTTGAAGGTGTAGGAGGTTATCTTGTGGATTCTGTGAATCTTGGAGATGATCACATTTTCTCTTGTCACTGGTCACTGGGAAGCTTAGAATCAAGTCTGTGGCTTATGTTGAATAGATGTGTTGTACCTCCGGGGTAAATTTTGTGTGCTAAATGTGATTTTATTTTATTTCTCTTTCCTCACCTCCCTGTAGCTCTGGTCTCTCTCTTTACTTATGCTCATCTGTGGGATGGGTTTTTGTAAGCATGTCCAATTCTTTTAGACTAGGATGCTGTAGTAGATGCCGAGGTATGGTGCCTGAATCTCCCTTCAAGACCAAGGCCCTCAGTCCGCTGACTGCCAGGGTGCTGCCTGCTGACTGCTCACAGCCATGGCCCTTTCCAGGAGTTGTCCTCTCTGTGTCAAATGGGAGCTGTCCATCCAAGGCCACACCCCTTCCTCGGCGGCAATTTGCACCCCAGGACTAGTCAATGGAGGGGCCTAAAGTTCTGGCAACCTTGCCTCAATTGGGGACAACTCAGCTTCAGAGCCATCAAAGTCTGTGCCAGCAGTGATCTGAGGAAGCAGATTCAAAATTTTGGAGCTGGGTCACTACTAGCCAGCTGGCAGTGAAACCCCCATCCCCATGGTAGGTGGAGTACTGAATGCCCCTGGCATGGACAGTGTGGTATTGGTGGAAATTTCATAGGTGGAGGGCTGGACTGGGATGCCAGAGGAAGGTGGGCATGGAGGTTACAATATCTAAGGCATTTAGAAGTTTGGAAAACTTTAAGAGTTAGAAATTATAAGGCTATTGATGTAGCTATCAATGCATTGGAGAAAGACAATGAAAGGCCAGGGTGATTAATCACCAATGTAAGGCTAAGTGTGAAAACAAGAGGGCCTCCTTGACGGTTTTTGTAGAGACTGATTTCCTCCAGCTGGAGGGCAGAAAAAGCCCAGGATTTGACCTGGGACTCATTTATAAGAGTAGGGAAGCCATCTAGAAGATGGAATTCTCAACCCTGATGGGTCTGCTATGCAAATCTCAGGGTCCTCATCAGATTAGGGGTGGGACCCTGACACTTGGGATGGGGATGTCTGGGATGATGTACTCAAAAATCCTATATTTCCAGATTCCCCTGAACCCTCTGGGCCTGCACAATGGGCCCACTCTTCCCTGTTAAAGTCTAGCACTCCTCCTTTACTTAAAGGCGATGCAGAGGCCTCTGCCTTGTAAGACAAAATGCTCCCTCCCCCAATCAGGATCTACCTCCACCTTCTGTCCTGCCCCCCAGACCAATAACTAGGGTTCAGCCACAACCTGAGCTGGCCAGCCACAGTCTGGGCTTGTGAAGGGAGGAGAGGGACTAGACCACGAGGGAGCTGCAGGACCTGGTCAACTTGTATCATCAGGACTCCAGAGAGTACGCGTGGGACGGGATCCTCAGCTGCTGGGTCGAGGGGGACAGTGGTGGGACAGAAAATCGGATAAGGAATAGTTTACTGATAGGGGAGCACTCTCACATGATACAGGATTAGCATTCTTGCTAGAAATCTGGGAGATGAAGATGTATAATACTCAGCTAGCATGGTTCTTAGAAGCTTGGAGAAAGCACAGGTATACAGTAAGTGAAGTAGAAATCCTAGAACAGCCATGTCAGGTGATAACAGAAGGGATCCGTAGGCTCAGAGAAGTAGGCATACTAGAGTGGATATACTATGTGTATAGAATACAGACCAGAAGGTCCACCCTCTGACCGTGTTCCAAAGGAGGGCCTGGAGGACACTCCACCTACCAAAGCACTAAGGAGTGTCCTGGGGAGAGGGCAGCAGCATTGCTGAGAAGCTCAATAGTAGCTGCTGTCTATAGGTCTGGCTGATGGTAGATGCTGTTCCAGAAGTGGGCTTCCTGACAGCAGTGGGCCAGGTGGTGGTGCCTGACCATCAGAACAAGGTGCCCTCAAGTATTCTAATGACCAGCAAGATCAGAGTAGCAGTCAAGGATGGCTGAACACTCACAGAGCTGAGAGGGTGATTAATAGGATATGCAGTCCCATAAGGCAGGCCAGAGGGACAGCGTGCAAGGGCCTTGCTCAATCTATACAACAAAAAGAAATGATAAACCAGGAGACTGAGGGCACCTGCCCCAATAAAAACTCAGGGTGCCTTACTTATTTTCCAGACTCAAGACAGTTATCTGATGGGAACCTTAGTAACTGCAGGAAAGGCTGTGTCCCCAGCACCAAGGATCCTGTAACAGCACAGCAGGTGCAGAAGGTGATGATTCCCAGAGCTCCCCAAAGGGATCTACAGCCACTTAGGAACTAGACACTGACAAAAGGGAAATACCCAGACATTCCAGGGACTGTTAGACACAGCATCTAACTGATCCTGGGATCCTGAGGTGTCGTCTTGAATTCATGCTCAAGTGGGGGTACATGGGACCCCCATAATAAATACACTCTGGACCATATCTGGCTCACAGTGGGTCCACTGCACCCCCAGACACACCAGGTGGTTATTGCCCCAGTCTCTGAATGTATAATTGAAATGGACATACTTGATAGTGAGAGGAACCCCCACACTGGTTCCTGGGCTGTGGAGTAAGAGCTATTACGTGGGGGACAAGGGGAAGCCTGTCAACATAGTAAATCAAAGACAACACCCACATTTCAGGGGGAGTGGCAGAAATTAGAGCTCTGCAGGGGTGGTGGTCTCCTGCCATATACCCATGTAATTCACCACTCTGGCCCTTATGATTCTGTGGATTCCCACAGACTCAATAAAATGATAGCCCTGGTTGCAGCTGCTGTGCCAGATATGGTTTCTTTGCTAAAGCAGATGAACATGCTCCCAAGTACATGGTATAAAGCTATTGATCTGGTGAATGGATTCTTTTCCATTCCTATCAGGAAGGAGGATCAGAAGCAGCCCAGAACAACAGTCCTGCCTTAGAGCTATGTTAACTCCCCCACTCTCTGTCATAATATGTTAAGAAAGGACCTTAACCATTTGCACCTACCACAGAGTGTCACCTTGGTCCGCAATGTCAATGACCATGTTAATTGGACCTGATGAGCAAGAAGGTGCACTGGAGGCCTTGATGAGACACAAGAACTCCACAGAGTAAGAGCAAACCCACACAAATTCAAGAGCCTATGGAATCAGTAAAGTTTGTAGGGGTCCAGTGGTCCTAGGCCTACTGTGATAGCTCCTCCAAAGTAAAGAACCGATCATTGCATCTCACACTTCCCACCAGCAAGAAAGGAGCACAATGCCTGGTAGGCCTCTTTGGGTTCTGGGTGCAGCATATCTTGCACTTGGAAATACTGCTCTAAATGGTTACTGGGTGACTCGGAAGGATGTTAGCTTTGAGTGGAGCCCAGAGCAGGCAAGAGCATGTTGAGGCTGTGGTTCAAGCCACTGAACAGCCCCTGTGGTAACTGTGGGGGGAAGAGCTGCCATGGAGAGTTTTCGCAGCCCCAGTGGGAGATCCATAACGTAGACACTTAGGATTGTAGAGCAAGGCCATGGCATCTGCATCACGCATTATCAATCATTTGAAACATTTCCTGACGTGCAATTGGCCCTAGTAGAGATGGAGCAGCTACTACTGGACATCAAGTCACTATGTGGCCAGAACGTCCCACATGAGCTGGGTTCTGTCTGACTCACTGAGTCATAAGGTGGAAGTGCTACATCTGGGATGGGGCACAAGCAAGTCCAGAGAGCACAAGGAAGCTGCACCAGCAGGTGGCCCAGTTTCCCACATCAACTGCCATTGTCACACCTCTGCATCTCCATCAGCTCACACCTATGGCTACGTAGAGATTTCTCAGGACCAGCCACCAGGAGAGGCAGAATGCTAAGCTCAGTTCTCAGATGGGTTGCTTTGCTATGTGGGTACCAGATGAAAATGGACTACTTCTGTACTATACCCCACTCAGGGCTGACCCTGCAAGACAGTGGTGAGGGAAATCCATCCAGTGGGCAAGTCTTATGTGGTACCCCTGAAGCTGCCCTCTCAATTAGAGGATTTTCCCATAAGTCTCGTTGGTAAGAACTAGGTCACATAGGCACCCCTAATTACAGCGGAGGTTGAGAGCTTGGTTGTCTTACAAAGAGGAATGGTACTGCCAGCTTAGGCTGGATCACTGTGACTCACGACCTTAGTAGAGTGCATGGCTTCAATGCAAATCCGGGTATCTGTTAGCAAGGAGCAATGCGGACAAACACCAGGGTCTGTCACAGAGGCACTCACAGGATGTTCTAAGAATGGATGGTAATTATTTTATGGAGTAGGTTTCCCCTCCTTTTCTCCTGCTTCCAAACTTCCTGACTCCGCTTCCAAAGTGAATATTGCATCATTCACAATGTTGTGTTAGTGCGTTAATATCATCATTTAACACTGGACATTTCACAATTGGGTTCTTCTCTCTTAGTAGTGACAGCACGCCTGAGAGATTGCAGCTACGTGTGCATGTGTTTGTAGGTGTTTTATCAGTTTCATAGTGGTTTTCATCATGGCTTATTACTAAAAGGCTTATATTGATTAATACGTATGGGACAGGAGGGAAAGATTTTCATGGATGAGATTGTCCTGCCTCCTTGCATATGGCATTCCCCAGATCAGTGCAATAATTTTTCTTCTCTACCTCTGGTTTTAACTCTCCCCAGAGCCTCCCTACCTTCCCCAGGGAGAAGTGGCCCTCCCCTATCTGAAGTCACAGACCCTCATGACTGGCATCCTTACTGGGTTTCTATCATTTGTAGCCTGGTATGCTGGCTGCTCAGAGACCCCTGGGTTTAGAGTCAAAAGACGAAGCTGGACTCAGGCTCTACCCTTGATAGTCTGCTATGGGCCAGGTCATTTTGCCTCTCTGGGCCCCCAGGAAATCAGGGTGGAGGTGAGGAGATGGGCGACGTGGAATCTGTATGTCTCGGAACCTTGAGCATCCATGACCATCCATGTCTGACACCTCTCAAGCGGATCCTAATCACTTGGGGTCAGATGCTTTGGTTTCTCCATGAGCCTCTACAAAATCTCACATACAGGTGGTCCTCAGTAAATACTTGTTGGCTGATTACTGTTAGTTTCTCTTTAGGTAGCTAGTAGGAGATGATTCTTCAAATGGATAACATGGGATATTTTTAGGACTGCTTTCTCACATTCATCCTGGCTGTGTAGCTATGACACCTGGCCCTGGAGCTGGCATTTCACTCCCTCCTCACTGACTATGCAACCTTGGGCAAAAAAGACTTCAAAGAACTCAGGGTCAGGAGGCAAATACTCGGATTAAACGAGAGGGAATCTTTGCCCAGAGGGAGTTAGGTGCTCCTCATCTGTGAGCCCATAGCTCCTGGCCTCTGCCCCATCTGGACACCACTCACAGCACACTGGTGAGCTCCCTTGGGACACCTTGCAGACAGGCACCACAGCTTACTCATCCATGGTGGCCGTGCCCACCTAAGACAGATCATTGACCATAGTTGACAAGCAAAATGTTTCTCTCCTCACTTTTCTCTTGTGTCCCCTCTGAAACCTGTTGTCTCCCCAGTCTGGGGATTCTGATGACCCTCTCATCCTCCTTTTATTTAAAACTTTAGGCTCAACAAATCCCTGTGCTCATTTCGATTGATGAAACCCCAAACCAGGGGCCAACACATGGTGGAGATAACTTTCAGGAGGCAAGTGTCTGTGCTTGATTTAGACTCAGGCTGGGTTAACGTGACACCAGCTGAATGAAAATGAAAAAATAAAGCTTTACAAGAGGCTGTTTCCAAATACCTAGACATGTGGTTCCACTGGATGCAGCCAGGGTGTGGAGGGAGTTTTCTGGGCTGCGGATGCTTCTGACCTTTTGTTCAGACAAAGGCCGTGGTTAGAGCCACTTGTGGCCGTGTCTCCTCCAGTCTCTGATTTTCCACTCACCTTTTCTAAGACCCATTTCCCTGCCCTTTAATCATTTTTATTGCTTTTCCCTGGACCATCTCCAGGTCTCGACATCTCTCTTAAAATGCAGAGGCCACAAACTGGGTAAAGAACGCTAATGAGGAAGGGAACAATATGGAGTCCATTAGAAGGATTAATTCCTGGCCGCTGCCTGTGCTGCTAACTCATCCCAGCCTTTCAAGTTGCATCCAGGAGGCTCCCTTGCATTCAGACCAGGGTTCTCCACGCCCCGCGGCGCTGCTCACGGCCTACCATACCAGAGCTCAGACCTCCTTGGTTTGCCTTTTGCTCCTTGTCAGACTACCTTGTGTTGTATTCATCTGCTTTGGGTAAAATAAAATAAAATATATTTTAAGGATTTGCCGGGAGTTTAGCCTCCCTTAACAATCTGCAAACTCCTCATTGCTCCATCAAGCTCAGCAGCAGAAATGCTCCAGAAATTTCCATGCTTGGTGTGGTGGCCTGAAGACACAGCACGGAGGATGGCAGGGGTTTCTCGCTCTGTCCAGGCTGTGCAGCCATTGGGCTGACCTTGACCCACGCCAGCTGGCAGCCTCACCCCTCACACATCCTGAAGCACTGCTGCAGGAATGCCGTGTTACCAGCCCAGGCGGCAGAACCCAGCAGTCTCCAGGACCGCCGTGGCTGGTTTGGAACTGGCTGCTGTGGATTTGTAAAAAGCACATGATGCAAGACCGCACTTGTCACTTTCTTATTCTAACATTGAATGAAAGCAGAAAGCACGGCTTTCAATTGTGACTAAGGGAAGGCCTGGGTGTGTGAGCACGCACATGTGTGTGTGTGTGTTGGGGTGGAGGTTGCTTCATCTAATATTGTACAGAGTTCCCTGCCAAGGCAATCTAAGATGCTGCTGGAGAATGTAGACGCTGGCGGCGGTGGGGGCTTTCCTAAGTGAGTTGACTCAGGGGCTGGGGAGCAGTCAGGTCAAGGAGGAGCCTCACCAACTCTTTGGGGCTTCTCTAGTCAACTCTTGGATGCAGAGATCAAGCTTGGGCTCCGGGCCAGAAGTCCTAGTCCTCACCAATACCTCTGGCCTCCTGCCAGCTGGGGGCCTTACAGTCTTTTCATCTGTGTTTAAACACAGGATTTTACGTGCATATCTCTCAAGGTTGTTGTGGGGATCAAACAAGACGGTAGATAGTATAGGGCTTTACATGTGCTAAAGAATTCTACAGGAGGAGGCAAAACTGACATATCAGTTCAAATTAGGTTTGCTGGCACCTAAGTGAACAAAACCCCTAAATCAAAAGGGCTTAAACACAATGCAAATGCTTCCCTCTCCTGCAACGGTGCAGAAGTATGTGCTCCTGGGCGGGTATGGCAGGTGCGTGAAGTCTTCAGCCTCCCGGGCTGCTTCCAGCTTTGCTGGCCTCAACCTCATGACCCAAGATGGCTCCTAGGGCTCCAGCCATCACATCCCAGTACCAGACAGCAAGATGATGGAAGTAGAGAAAGGAGGGCATGTGCTTTTCTCATGAGAAGTCTTCCTGGAAACTGCACAGAACACCTCCGTTTTCATCTTGTTCATTAGAACTTAGTTTTCCACCATACCCAGTGTTGGGAGTGACCAGAGAGTGGGTGTTTTGTCTGGGTAGCATTGTTTCAAGCTGAGGTTCATCTAGGAGGAGAGAGGGGCTTGTTGAGAGTAAGGCAAGTGCACAACCATGGGAGCAGGAAGCTGTGTGGTGCCTTCAGTGTGGCTGAAGCTCAGGGCAAGATGCAGGTGAGTGGGAGATGATGCTGTGTAACTACACAGAACCAGCTTCTAGGAGGGGTTGGGTACCATGCAAAGCACCTTGGGCATTATGTGGCAGATCAGCCATTCCTGGTGTGGACCACACCAACACCTTGGGGTGGACAAAATATATCTGATGAAAGAAAGTATCCTGGGGTCAAATACACTTGAGAAAAGTGGGAATTAAGAAGTCAGCAGGCTTTTCTACTGTAGAAGGCTCAGAGCCTTTACTGTGCTGATGTGCCCTCTGAGCCTCCGAGGGTTGTTTAATGCAGCGCTGGCCAACAGCTCATTGTTTGTGGAATGCTTGGTGGTGTAACACGTTATGGGAAATGCTGCTGTGGGCCATATGGAGCCACGAAGTGTTTTCAGCAGCAGAGTAGCCTGGTCAGATTTTAGAGAGATCACTTTGGTAGCTAATGTGAAGGATGCATGAGAGGGGGACTAAGATAGGTGAAAAGGACACTATCACATACCTGTCACATACCTTCTTGGCCTGAACCCAACGTTTCCTTCTCTAGTCAACCTTCCCATTGCTTCTTCCGGAGAAAGCTCTTCTACAAGTGAACTCCTGGGGCAATTTATCCGAGTGTCTTCTATGGATAGTTGTATTATCTCCCCTACTAGAAAATGAAATAATTGAGAGCAGCCTTTTCATCTTACTATGCTTCAGTAGATACACTGTAAATTCAGTTGACCAGGGTACTCTTTGCGTAGGGTGCTTCAGTCCATTCTTCTGGACACCTAGTGACCAACACAATGCAAGGGAAAGCTCCACGTGTGATAAGAGCTCAGGGAGAACACACAGCCACGTGTAGGCTACTTGTCAAAGATGGCTTTACAGAACAGGCTACACTTGAAACTGACTGGAGGGAGCGTAGGTTTTAGATGGAATGAAGGGAGAGAGGCAAACATCCTGAACAACCTGGGGGTCTGGAATGATCAGCATGTGCTCACGGAACCAGCTGAACCAGAACAGTGTAATGTGGTGAGGATTAGGGAATACAGAGCAGTCTGAGTGAATTGGAGCTCGATTATGGAGGTTTTTGAAGGTAGACGGAGGAGTTGATTTCTTAGGATGGGTGGTCATCTCCAGATGTGTTTCTACAGAATGGCTAGTGACTCAGAGGCTGGTCCTCTGAGGTGTTTTGCCTAGAAAATTCAATATGGAAGTCTGTGGCAAAGAGAGTTGCTTGTTGACCAAAATCTACTCTCTCTGACACTAGGCACATGGCTAGACTCTATTTCTGAGCTTCCTTCCAAAGTGGATGTGCCATTTGATAAATGTCTGTCCAGTGGAATGTGAGCAGAATTGTTCTATACTACTCTAGGCCTTGATCATGACTGAGTTTTGATCATGCAGACAAGGGCAATGCCCTAGGGCTTGGCAGAGGTAAAAAGGAAAGAATCTGGACCCAAATGACCACAGCGGTCATAATACCCACCTTGCAAGTAAGACAAGAATTTGAAGATCAG
The DNA here is from genome assembly GCF_020826845.1 of Diceros bicornis minor. Taxonomy (NCBI): domain Eukaryota; kingdom Metazoa; phylum Chordata; class Mammalia; order Perissodactyla; family Rhinocerotidae; genus Diceros; species Diceros bicornis. The sequence goes on from NC_080744.1 coordinate 83,169,651, forward strand.
ATCAGAAATGGTATGAAACAGAACTTTGGAAGTTGTAGACGACTACATCAATGTAAAAGATTTATTTGATTTTAGGAATAGATTTTAAAAGTTGAGATAAAATTCACCATTTAAAGTACAATTCAGTGGTATTTAGTATATTCACTAGATTGTGCAACCATGACTACTAATTCCAGAATATTTTCATTATCCCAAAAAGAAACCTGGTACCCATTAGCAGGCACTCCCCACTTGCTCCTCACTCCAGCGCGTGGCAAACACTAATCTACTTTCTGTCTCTATGCATTTTCCTATTCTGGACATTCCGTATAAATGGAATCATACACTATGTGACCGTTTGTGTCTGACTTCTTCCACACGCATAATGTTTTCAAGGTTTACTCATGTTGTAGCATATATAGAACATTATTCCTTTCTATGCTTGAATCATATTCCACTATATGGATATATCACATTTTGTTTATCCATTTATCAGTTGATGGCTATCAGGTTGTTTCCACCTCTTGAGTATTATGAATAATGCTGCTATAAACATTCATATGCAAGTTTTTGTGTTATGCTTTTATAACACAAGTTATATTTTTGTGTTATGTTTCATGACACAAGTTGTTTTCATTCTCTTTGGTACATACCCAGGAGTGAAATTGCTGGGTCATATGGTAGCTCTATGTTTAATATTTTGAGGAACACCAGAGTGTTTTCAAAAGTGGCTACCCATTTTATATTCCCACAGAAATGTGTGAGGGTTCAAATTTCTCTATAGCCTGGCCAACACTAGCTATTGTTGTTTGTTATTTAAAAACTTATAATAGACATCTTAGTAAGTGTGAGGTGGTATCTCCTTGTGGTTTTGATTTGTATTACCCTAATTATCAATGATATTGAACATCTTTTCATGTGCTGATGAATTATTTGCATATCTTCTTTGGAGAAATGTCGATTCAAATCCTTTGCCCATTTTAAATTGGACTATTTGTCTTGTTATTGATGAGTTATAAGAGTTTTTAAAATAGATAAATATATCCTGGATACTAGATTTTTATCAGATATATAATTTGCAAATATCTTCTCCCATTTTGAGGGTTGTCTTTTCACTTTCTCAATAGTGAAAAAATCTCCTTTGACTCAAAAAGTTTTACATTTTGATAAAGTCCAATTTTTCTATTGCCTGATCCAAGGTCATGAAGATTTACTCCTGTTTTCTTGTAAGATTTTTATAGTTTCAGCTGTTACATTTAGACTTTTGATCCTTGATTTTGAGTTAGTTCTTGTACACAGTGTGCAACTTCATTCTTTTGAAAATGGATATCCACTTGCCCAAGCACTATTCCTTCCCCATTGAATTATCTTGACATCCTTGTCAAAAAACAATTGACCATAGATGTATGGGCTTATTTATAGACTTTCAGTTCTGTCCATTGATCTACATGTCTATCCTTATGCCAGTACTACACTATCTTGATTATTGTAGCTTTGCAATAGGTTTTGAAATTGGGGCGTGTGAGTCCTCCAACTTTGTTTTCTTTTTCAAGATTGTTTTGCCTATCCTGGGTCCCTTTCATTTCCATATGGATATTAGGATAATCTTGTCAATTGATGCAAAAAAGGAAGTTGGAATTTTGATAGGGATTGCATTTAATCTGTAGATCAACTTGGGGAGTATTGCCATCCTAACAATATTTAGTCTTACAATCAATGAATATGGGATGTCTTTCCATTGTTTAGGTTTTCTCTTTAATTTCTTTCAACAATGTTTTGTAGTTTTCAGTATACAAAGTCTTGCACTTTCAGTCCAAGTGTTGCACTTCTTCTGTTAAATTTATTTCTAAGTATTTTGTTCTTGTTGATATAGAATTGTTTTCTTAATTTCATTTAGGATTGTTCATTGCTAGTTATAAAAATACAATTGATTTGTATTTTTATCTTGTATCCTGCAACTTTGCTGAATGTGTTTATTAACTCTAATAGTTTTTTTTTGTGGATTCCTTAAGATTTTCTATATTCAAGATCATGTCATCCGTTAATAGAGTTAGTTTTTCATCTTCCTTTCTAATCTGGATTCCTTTTATTTCTTTTTCTCTCCTAAATTTCTCTAGCTAGAATCTTTAGTACAATGTTGGATAGAAGTGGTAAGAGCAGACATCCTTTTCTTGTTCCTGATCCTAGAGGAAAGACTTTTAGTCTTTTGCCGTTAAGTAAAATATTATTAGTATGGCTTTTTCATATATGCACTTTATCAGATTGAGGAAGTTCTCATCTGTTCCTAGTTTATTGAATGTTTTCCCATGAAAGGGTGTTGTCTTTTGTCAATTTTTCCCCTGCATTTATTGAGATTATCATGTATTTGTTCTTTGTTCTATTAATGTGGTATATCACATTGATTGATTTTCATACATTCAACCACCCTTGCATTCCTAGGATAAACCCTACTTGTTCATAGTGTATAATATGTTTTATATGTTGCTGGATTTGGTTTGCTAGTATTTTGTTGAGGATTTTTGCAACCATATTCATAAGAGATATTGGTCTGTAGTTTTCTTTTCTTGTGAATGTCTTTGTTAGGTTTTGGCATCAAGGTAATACTAGACTCATAGAATGAGTCGGGAAATATTCCTTTTTCTTCTCCTTTTTGAAAGTTCGTGAAAGATTGATATTAATTCTTTTTAAAATATTTGGTAGAATTCACCAATGAAGTCATCTGGGCCTGAGCTTTTCTTCATGGGAAGTTTTTTTTTGTCCATTTCATCTAGGTTGTCCAATTTGTTGGCATATAATTGTTCTTAGCATTCCCTGTAATCCTTTTTATTTCTAGAAGTTGGTAGTAACATCCTCTCTTTCTTGATTTTAGTAATTTGAATCTTTCTTTATTTTATCTTGCTCAGTCTAACTAAAATATTGCCAATTTTGTGAATCTTTTCCAAAAACTAAGTTTTGGCATTGTTGATTTTTCTTTATTGTTTTTCCATTCTCTTTTTTTTTCTGCCCCGATACTTATTATTTCTTTCCTCTGCTTGCCTTGGGTTTAGTTTGCTCTTCATTTTCTTATATCTTAAAGTAGAAGTTTAGGTTATTGTGTTAGAGCACGTAGTTTTTAGAATCCATTCTACCATGCTCTGCCTTTTAATTAGAGAGTCTATTTCACATCTATAACTGATATGTAGGATTTATATCTTCCATTTTGCTATTTCTGTTATATTTATCCTGTCTTTTGTTTCCTTTACTGACGTGTTAATAGATATTTTCTAGTGTTTTATTTTAATTTCTTTAATGTTTCTTGTACTATATATTTTTAATTTATTTTCTTTGTGATTGCCCTGGGGATTATAATTAATATCTTAACTTATTAGAATCTCGTTTATATTAATACCAATTTAGTTACAATAGTATACAAAGACTTTGCTCCTATATAGCTACACTCCCTCCCTCCTCCTTTGTGCTTTTATTACCATAGAAATTACATCTTTATACATTGTATGTCAATCAATGTAGATTTCTAATTATGACTATACAGTTTTCTTTTAAATCAGATAAGAGAAACAAAGAGTTATAAACAAAAATACATTTGTACTGTATTTTATATTTACCTATGTAGTTATCTTTCCTTCCTTTTCAGCCATATTTCTTCATCTGGATTTGAGTTTTTTTCTAATGTCCTTTCATTTCAGTCTGAAGGACTCCTTTTAGGCCAGGTCTAGTGATAAATTCTTTCAGTTTTTGTCTGCGTGGGAATGTCCTAATTTCTTCTTCATTTTTGAAGGACGATTTTGCTGGATATAGAATTCTTTGTTGACATGTTTTTGGTTTTCTATCAGCATTTCGAATCTGTCATCCAATGTCTTCTGGCATTCATGGTTTCTGATGAGAAACCAGCTGTTATTCCTATTGAGGACCCCTGTGCATGATGATTCTCCTCTCTTTTGTGCCTTTAAGATTCATTTTTTGTCTTTGTCTTTCAACAGTTTGATTAGGATGTGTCTGGCTGTATATCTTTCTGAGTTTATTTATCCTACTTGGACTTTCTTGGGCTTCCTGGATGTGTAGATTAGTGTTTTCCATCCAGTTTGGGAAATTTTCAGCCATATTTCTTCAAATATTCTTTCTGTCCTTTTCTCTCTCTCCTCTCCTTCTGTTGCATATGTTGGTTTGCTTGATGTCCCATAGGCCTCTGAGGCTGTGCTCATTTTCTTTATTTTACTTTCTTTCTGTTCTTCAGACTGGATAATATCAATTGACCTATTTTCAAATATGTAATACTTTCTTCTACTTGTTTAAATTTGATACTGTTCCCCTATAGTGTATTTTTCATTTCAGTTAATGTATTTTTCAACTCCAGAATTTCTATTTTTTGCATATATAATTTCTATTCCTTTATGAATATTCTTTATTTGGTGAGATATTGTTTTCATACTTTCCTTTATGTCTTTAAACATGATTTCCTTTAGCTTTTGGAGCATATTTAAAATGGCTGATTTAAAGCCTTTTGCTAGTAAGTCCATGTCTGTACTTCCTTGGGACAGTTTCTATTGATCACTTTATTTCCTTTAAAAGAGCCATACTTTCTTCTTTCTTGGCATACATTGTAATTTCAGTTGAAAACTGGCCATTTAAAACAATATAAATGGAAATCAGATTCTCTCCCCTCTGCAGAGTGTATTGTTGTTGCTGCATTTTATAGTTGTTTTTATTTAGTAACTTTTCTGAACTAGTTCAATAAAGTCTGTATTCTTTATCGCTTATGGCCACTGAAGTCTCTGCTTGGTTTGCTTAGTGGTCAGCTAAGGACTGGACAGATTCCATTAAATGTCTGAAACCAGTGAATTCCCAAATCAGGTCCCATAAAGACAACCTTGCAAGTGTGGTGTTCCAGGGGCCTACCAGGCGGGTCTAACTAGACAGGGCAGATAATGTCAATTCTTTGGGAATGAGGTTTTGAAAGAGCTCCCGTTCCATTTTGCTCCCTCTGGTGGCTCCAAGGCTGCACTGGGAATGCAGGTTGTTATTTTTTGAGGCTACTGCAGAGCTGGAGAGTGAGGGTTGGCACTAAGGTAAGTTAAAAACCACAAAGCTCACTGTTGTTAGGGAGATTCAGCTGTTTTTTAAATACATGCTTTCCCAGTTGCTGGAAGAGTGGTTAATTTCTGGAGTTCTGAAAAAAGTTGTTACTGGCAATTTTTGTCAACTTTCCCATTAGCTCTATGGAGAAGAGAATTTTTGGTAGTCTTGACTCTAACATTTAGGCTGACTTCACTCATCAATTTTTAAAAAATTAATCATTAAAACAATAGTCACAATTAGTTGTCAAAAGAACCTTGTGCTCTTGAATATGACTTTTTGGGCCCACATCCTGGCTTTGCCCCTTACTAGCTTGTGGCCTTTGGCAAGTTACCTAACCTCTTGGGTCTCAGCATTCTTTTATGAACTGAGCATATTAATAGTACTCCCTTAATAGGTAGGTTGTGACTATATAAAATGAGTTAATATGCAGAGAGTTTGCATAAGGATACTTAGCACATAATAAGGATATTGTGGATCTTAGCTATTACTACTGTTCCTTTGAATTCTCACTACATTCTTGCACTACTGATAGGCCAACTTCTAAACTGAGGCTGATAGAATTATTTACTGAAGTCACAGAGGTAAGAAGTGATTGATTCAACCAAACTTCCAGAGTTGTGGCAAGAATTAGAGGTAATACATGTAAAATTTTCAGCTTGTACTGAGTAGGTGCTCATTAAATGGAAACTGCTGCTGCAAGTTATGGCTCCAGTACCTTCTCCATAGTTGGTGCACAGTACATAGCTCCTTGAATATTTCATTTAATTTTTTGATATGAATATGGGTGTTTGGATTCAAGCGTGTCTTGTAGCTGGCATGAGAGTTTTGGTAAACTTTTCTTCTGACATCTGGGTTTTGGCAGAGTTGGAAGACTCAGGAGCAAGGAACAGCCATGATGGGCCTCTAGGCATAGTTATGGCTACATGGGAAGCAAGGTTAGCTTGATGTGAGGCCTCAGCACATTCTGGAAATTACTGTCAGTTCTGAAGACCTTTGGAGGAGAAAGAGGCAAGTGAAAGGTCTTGCAAAGCATGGTGAAAGGGGTAGAAGCAGTTGATTAGGAGTGGATAAAAAGGGAACAGGTGGCCCACATAAATACCAGCTGTGCATTATGGCCAATTTTATTGCCAGTTTATAATGTTGTCCATGATTATTTTACAGCAGTTTTCTTATTCCTGACGTTGCTGTAAATCTTGCCATAAAATAGCTCTAATGCAGCTGAAAGGCTATGAAATGAAATGGGGAACGTCAAGGATCAGTCTATTGTAGTTAAATGGAAAGGAGGCTGAGGATGTCCAGAGAGAAAATAATGGAAAGTCACGGGGAAAAATTAGGGGACCAAATGTCTCCTTATGTACTAGAATCTGTCCTCTTAAGTAAATTTAATTGTGAGAGCAGATAGCGCTTTTAGGATGAATCCGCCAGGTGGCACCATCGAAAACATTTCTTAAAAGGCCCCTTTCTCCAATTACCTAGGAGAATTTAGTAAATTTGTTATTTTTAGAGGACCAATACTTGTTCATTTTTGAATGGAGAGTACATGCACGGTTACTATGTTATCCTCTGTACTTTGTGTGTGTGTGTGTGTTGTAGTTTTAAACAATGAAAGACTTTTTTCTCAAGAGATAGAACTTCAACTTGGCCAGATTTTTTCAGGGACAAGCTTGAGCTAAGCATCCCAGATTTAGAGATACATTTATATATCTTCCGATTAATATTAATATACTTTGTGTTTTCTTCTCTTTTCTTAACCTGGGACTATTTTCTTTTCTATTCCAATTTTCTTTTCTTATCATCCCTGCAGAGAGGAGCGGGAGACTACTAAATGTCTCGCCCCTCCCCACATCTGACCACTGGCTCTGCCCCCACCTGGACCTTTTCAGGGCCTGTTTCTGAGGCCTGAAACCCCTAGGGAGCTCTTGTGGGAAAGGTCTCCACAATTCTTAAACTTAGCCACCAAAACAGCGCTGAATTGGAATCTGAGAAAGCTGAGTCCCTGGCCTGTTCTGCCTCTTACTAGCTCACTTCTTATTTCAGGATGAGCACAAGGTTTGAAGAAGATAATGTGTGTAGAATGCTTAGCACACAGCCTGGCACACACGAGGTGCTCAATATACGTAAGAAAAGAAAGGTTTTAAAAAATTTACATGTATTAAACTAATATGTTTTCAGCAGAAGCCCCAAAGCAACTTCCTGTCCATCTCTGCTTTTTTTCCCCTCACTAACTTTTCCAAGAATCAGGAAAGATGAGAGGAACCAGGAACTGAGATTTACTATTAATCTTTGTTCGTGGTGCCAGAGGTGGGCTTGCCTATCAGTGACGAGACAGGCTGGCGTTTTTGACGTTGCGTTTTTTTTTTCACAGTGTTCAGCATTCGCTGGGGTGAGGCTAAAGATCTGCGCGTGGAAGGATTTAGCGGAAAATAGAGGCAGGCCCAGTTCCACAGGCCCGGGAAGGACGGGAGGAACCTGTAGACACAGGCCCTGTGAGGACCGGAGCACACACTGCACGTTGCAAGTGATAACAGCACCAGTGAATCAGAGATGCCCAGGGCAGTTCTAATTTTCACTGTCTCTTTGTCTAGAATCTCTTCTGTAAGGAAGACTGATGGTTGGGGGCATTGGGAGAGACAAGGTACCACTGAATAGTAAGTAATGTACAGAAATCGATATTTTATCAGAAGTGAGCCCTTGACAGTTGTTTTCCTGGTAAGCTAGAATGGATGGGCAGGCTTTTCTAACTGAGTTGTTTATCCTCCCATCAGGCACAGTTGTCCTGCAGGGAGCTGCTTACTGAGCTGAAGGCCCTCCTCAGAAATCCCTGATCAACTCCATTGTGCTTTCTCCTAGGCGTGAATGGGAGCAGGGCTGAGGGATACTGTTTGGAGGTATGCTGGCTGCGAGCCCCCAGCTCAGCCTACCACTGGAGCCTCCAGTTTAGCTTCCACAGGGCCTGCAGGGCAGCCTGTGGGGCCACCTTAGGGCAGAGGGTCCAGGAAACCAAAACAAAAGATCTGAGAGCCTCCTCAGAGTGGGGGAAGCCCAGCCGTAAGGACAGGGTGACATCAAGTCCTTGACGACTCAAGCAGCCCAGTTCCAATTCCAGATGCTTTCAGAGCCTGGCCGGTACCGTGAATGCTCAAGTGGCCCAGGGTCAGGGATAGAGAGTGATGACTGCTCGCAGAAATGGAGCTTGCCCAGACGGAAAGATAAAAACTCTGCTCGTCCACAGAACTCACCTGCAGGGCCTAAACTTTGATGATATCTTTTGTTTGGACTTTACAGCACTTACTGACTGCCGGACAGATGCTCTGCTCTCGTGTTTCCTATCTCATTTTGTCCTCCTAATTCCAGGGGGGATATATTCTATCTATTCCGTTATACTCATTTCTCACTGGAAGCAAGCGGGAGCCCCAGACTCTCATGAGCTGAGCTTAAGGACTATGACCAGAAGCCTCTGGATGCCTGTGGGCTACAAAGCTGGAGAGGAGGGGAGGACCGTCTGCAGATCTCCTGCCCAAGGCCTTTCTGATGGACCCTGCTGGCTTGGGGGGGGTGTGTGTGTGTGTGTGCGTGTGTATGCGTATGTGGTGTGTCCATTCCTCGCCCCAAATGAAGCACGGGAGTCGAGACCAGGCGTCTCCTGGGTTCACCATATCTGCCCTCCTGAAAGCGATAGAAGTGGTCAGAGCAGACCCACCCCACCCCATACGGCTTGCATGTCTCCTAGGATTGACTGTGCGTGGCCGTCCCTCTGTGGTCCCTCCACTGCCCCGTGAGTGACGTCCACTCGGGACCCAAGGCTGTTCAGAAAACTGAAGAGTCTCATCTCGGGTAAAGCAGGGGGCAGATTCCAGTTCTGTGGAGCATGAATCTTATGCATTTGGGGGGTCCTCTTTGAGAATAAAACTAGAAAATTATAAATTAATAAAATTAGGCATGAAAGAGAATATGTAGAATAGAAAATAAATCACAAGCTACAAAATTTTAAAGTTGTCAAATACTGCAAATGACACAAAATAACATAATTTTTTGTTAATTATCTGCCTGGCATACCCAGTAATATTTTTTTCCCTAGATCTTTTGGCTATATCCTCTTTAATGGTAATTTTGTGATTTTTTAAAATAGAATAGCAAGATAATTTAATCTTTACTCTGGCATGGTTAATTACATTTTTTTTGGTATTATTAATAGTTTGAAAAGTTACTTTTAGCTTTCCAATCTGCTACTCTTAGGAACACAGATAAAAGTCACTGGAGATGTCATGTAAATGTTTAAGATTATTGTCAAATTTTGGAATTTCTCTATCAAGTTCCTTTTGTATAAATATACGAGCTGTGAGATTTGGAAGAATATTCCACAGACTAGCTTCTGGCTCTGTGTATTTTTTTCTCCTCCACTAAACACATGCTTCTCGTATTGAACACAGTAGCACAGGGCCATATTAGGACCTCTGGCCTTGCACCTGGGCATAGTGACATTGGGTGAGTCCACCTGATGGACGGCAGAAGTATCCGTGGAAGCCAGTCCTCCCCCAGGACAGTCCTCACTAACTCAGGTCTACAAGCAAGTGACTGTGAATCAGAGGCACATATCCCACTGAAGCCAAGCTAAATGTATCCTCAACTCAACTTCCCCATAGCTGGACCCCAAAAGGACTCATGACCACTCCTCTGCCACCTGACATGATGGGAAGCATGGTAAAGGGGACATCAGTAGAAAGAGCCCCAACCTTAACTGATTGAAGTTAAAATGTCCTACTTTTGAAAATTTGACAAAATCATACAGCCATGTGCAAATTCTGCCAGAGCCCCTCCGAGGGCGTCGGAAGGGGTTTGTGCACATGAGAAGCCCTGAAGCTTCCATTTCATCAGCCTCCTGGCAGTTCCACCGCTGGGCTCAGGGAGAGGCAGGTATTGCGTTTCATCAAGTTCAAAGGGAATAAAGAGACAGTCAAGGCCTTTCGGCTGCTCTCTGTGTCTTAGTGGTCTGTATTTTCCCACTCATGTAATAAAAAATAGATTTTCATCAAGTTCAAAGGGAATAAAGAGACAGTCAAGGCCTTTCGGCTGCTCTCTGTGTCTTAGTGGTCTGTATTTTCCCACTCATGTAATAAAAAATAGATTAAAATCATGCTCTAACACAAAGATGAAAAGCATTCCTACCTTTGGCAGCCCCTGGAACATCATTTAATCAACGTTTGTTCATTGATTGAACTGGATGAATAATTTGAAAGCTAAAGGAAGGAGATATACTTGATCTGGAGGGGCCCTTGGCAATCATTGATCGCTTATTTCACAGATATAAAAAATGAGGTCCAGGGAACAGGAATGACTGGCTGAAGGTGACAGTGCATGACGGAGATGAGGCCAACAGCCAAGACTCTTCATCTAGTACACGCTGCCTTCACATAAACCACAGCAATTAAAACCTCATCACAAGTCATTGTGGATTAAGGCACAGAATGAGTAGAGATTCAGGTGTCTAGAAGCACCAGTGGCATTCAGCTACTGTATATTGAAGGTTTATTGTAAAATGTTGTGCTGAATGCTTTATATACCCCTATCTCGATTAATCATTATTGCTATTTTCTCCAGTTTGTGGGACGCAGTGCCCAGAGCTGAACCACAATACCATACAGCTTAGGAAGGGCCCCTGTTGGCCGCGATTGCACCTGCAGATGAGAAGCCAAAGCTCTTGTCTGCTTGAGCTAGGCTGAGGATGGGTCGTGTGAGCCCGGATGAGGGCTGCGGATGGTAAGACTGGGCTGGTGGGCAGTACGGTCTTAGGGCACCCTGACCAGGAGTGGGAAAGGGAATCTGTTCCCAGGGGTGTTCTGAAGGGGGATCCAAGGCCAGAACCTGGAATGTGTTCACCCTGAAGGGAAAGGTTCAGGTCTGAATAGGAAGCACAGGTTCATGTCCATGGGACCCCACAGGGCAGAGGCCCCTGGGAGTCTGGTCAGGGTGGAGAAACCAGTGGGCAATGTCCTATGGGCAGGACTGTCCATGACATGGGAGAAAAGGTACTGGCAATGAGACAGGTGTAATGACAGGAGTGGCCCAGCAAGGGACAACAGTGGCGGTGGAACCTCAGAGGAGGGTGCAGGCTCGGGAGGCTCACCCTGCACAGGAAGCCCCTGGGCCTCTCTAAGCCTCTGCTCCTTTGGATGTCAAATGGGAGAGATGATGCAGACTAAGCTCCTAGGGTGGTTATGAGGATTAAATGAAATATTCTCTGTAAAGCAACTGGCACATAACAATAACAACAGAAGGTGGTACTAATGATAACCAGGGGCTACTTTAACTTTGCCATGTGCTTTTACAACAGGTAGCTTTAGTATTATTTATTTATTATTACTCATTGTGTTACTATATTATTAAATATGTCTCCGAGACTGTGGATTCGAGTGAGATGGCATGGGACTGTTGGCCCTGTCTGCCTATTAACATCCTCATGTTCAGGTGCCCAGGTGTGTGCAGCCCACTCCCCCAGGAGACCTGTGGGCCATCCAGCCAAGGGCAGGGCCTCTCTTTCTAACAGAGGCTGGGCCATTGGGCTCAGGAAGTCTCTATGGCCCTGTGCTTCTGGGGATGGCAGTGAGGGAAAAGGGAGGAAGGCAGCCTGCATTTATTGAGTGGCTACTGTGTGCCAGACACAGACTCTACAGGGGCTTTAAATGTTATCTTGTTTAGCAAAGCTATAATTAGGTATTTTTATCTCCAGTTGCATACCCATTAGATATTCAATCCCCAATACAAACGAGAAAGTGGACACTCAGGGAAGTAATTTGCTCAAGTGCAGAGTTGGTGAGCCCAGAGCCAGGACTCAAACTTTTGTCCAGGTGACTCCCAGCCCACATCCTCGGCACCATTGCAGGGGTGGAAAAGGCTGCTGATTCCATCCCATGTTCATTTTTTGCACAAAATAATCATTGACTTAAATAGGAAAATGAATTAAAAGGTAACCCACCTTGTCAAGTTCCTCAAAAAACCAGCAGGGGCTGGGGCAGTCCCAGTGGTGTAGTGGTTAAGTTTGCACACTCCACTTGGGTGGCCCAGGGTTTGCAAGTTCGAATCCCGGGCATGGACTGACGCATGGCTCATCAAGCCATGCTGTGGCAGCCTCCCATATAGAAAAATAGTGGAAGATGGGCACAGATGTTAGCTCAAAGCTAATCTTCCTCAGCAAAAAGAGGAGGATTGGCAATGGATGTTAGCTCAGAGCCAGTCTTCCCCACAAAAAAAAAAAAAAACAAACAGCTGGGATTTTGACTGCAAGTGAACTACATCTATAGACTGCTTTGGATAGAACTGATATTTTTATAATATTGAGACTTTCTATACTTGAATACAGATTATTTCTTCAGTAATTTAGGTGTTCTTTAGAAGACACTATAAAAAAAAGAATAAAAGATGAATTCAGAACTCATAGACGTCATTGTAACACACACCCCTGGAAAAGGATTAGTATTCAGCATATAGAAAGGACTACTATAAATCCAGAAAGACAATCAGCCCAATAGAAAAATGACCAGAGATATAAAAATGTATTTTTATATAAAAAGGTATTTCACACATAGTCAATAAATCTATGAGGTTAAGTTCAATCTTATGGGGAGTAAAGAAAATGAAAATTAAAGCTACCATGGGATTTTTTTTATGCCCATTGATTTACAAAAATTAAAAAATTTGATAAGATCAAGTATTTGAAATTTAAAGAACAGGAACATGTACATTGTCGGTATGAGCGTAAATTGATATAAATACTTTGAAAAACATTATCATAAACTTGAACGTAAGTTAATGCTATGACCCCTCAATTATCTACATGCCTTGGAGAAACTCTTGTCTTTGGGTGCTAAAAAAGCATGTACAAGGTGGTTACCAGAGAGGAAGGGGGGAGGGAGGAGGGCAAAAGGGGTAATTCTGCACATGTGTGTGGTGATGGGTTGTAATTAGTATTTGAGTGGTGAACATGATGTAATCTATGCAGAAATAGAAGTATAATGATGTACACCTGAAATTTATACAATGTTGTAAACCAATGTTACTGCAATAAACAAAAAATTAAAAAAAAAAAAAAGAATGTCTCTAGCAGCTTTTGTAGTAGCCAAAATGAGAACAAACTAAATGTCTAACTAAACTATAGGAAAGTATATAAATAAAAATAGAGTATATTCATGCAGTGGAATATTATACAGTTGTGAAAATGAATGGCCTAATGCTGCCCATCAACATGCAATGATGAGTGAAAAATGAATTTCTCAGAGCTGCAGAGTCAGTAATATGAGATGATATCACTTTTATCAAACTAAAAATTGAACAAAGCTAAACAATATATTGTTTAAGAATACACATCTGGTAAAATTATTATTATTTTTTTAAGCATTTTTTAAAAATTTTATTTATTTATTTTTCCCCCAAAGCCCCAGTAGATAGTTGTATGTCATAGCTGCACATCCTTCTAGTTTCTGTATGTGGGACGTGGCCTCAGGATGGCCGGAGAAGCGGTGCATCGGTGCGCGCCCGGGTTCCGAACCCAGGCCGCCAGCAGCGGAGTGCGTGCACTTAACCACTAAGCCACAGGGCTGGCCCTAAAATTATTTTTTAATAAAAGCAAGAGAAGGGTAAAATGAACTTAGGAATAGTGGCTCCCACTGGGGCAGAGGCAGAGTGATGGGGATGGGGGACACATGGGATGTCACCTATATTGGTCATGGTATTTTCTGAAGTTGGGTGGTGGAATCAGGAGTACTCATTTCATGATCACGCTTCGCAACTCCGATACACTTTGTAGCTGTGTATATACTGCCAAGCAACATTGCATACTCTGAACAGCTGTGCCCAACATGCACTCTGCTCCTGACACATAATGATATTTCTCATGAATATTAACCAAATCAGAAAAAAAAGTTAAATGCTGAGAAAAGCTTTTGGAGGGGGGAATCCTACGTGTCAGTCTTTTCCCTGACCTGGCTGTACATGCACAATCGAGTAGGTGGGGCACTGCAACTCTCAGGGGTGGAAAGGAGGTCTCCCCAACATTTGGGGGCAGACTTTTCCCTGATCCCTGTTTCCAGTCCTCTGTCTTACACTGCTGTGACCATTTTCCTGAGCCCAGAGTTTCTTTGCTTCCATTTTTCCAGAATGATGTCTCAGGCTCTGCAGGAGTTGGAGAGTGGCAGTCACCGGGTGGAGTTGGATGAGGTCCTGGGGTCCACAGCTCCTCGATTTCAGGGTCAGAGAGGAGAACTGCTGTGCTTCTGCCTGGCCCCTCCCCAACTTGGAGGCCGTACTTCTGTCCAAGGTCCCAGGGCTCTTCTGGGCCAGCTTGCCCCCCTCCATCCAAACTTCCAGCTTCCAAGAGAGGGCAACGGTGCTCTCTTCTCCACTGTTGCTCCCTCTCCTTCTCTTTGTCCTGTCGTCGGACCTTAAAAATTCCTTTTCTGCCATTTTAGTAGCATTTTGAGAAGTCAGTCCTCCAGGTTCAATCCACCAATACCACGAGCTCAGAGTAACTTGTTTTATTGGAATCTGCTTTTTCTTTATAAGTAGAGTAAAGGAAAAGAGTTCCAGTTGTCATTGCAAAATAACCAATAACCGTTCCCTAGATAAGAGAGTTAGGTGACCTTTACTTGAGCCAGGCTGAGGACTATAATCCAGGAAGGCAGTCTCCACAGAAGAAGAAAGTGTTCCGGAGAAATGTGGTTTTCAGTACAGTCTTATACCTTTTCAGAACAAAGAACACACATTAAACATGCCCAGGATACATATTCATCAAAGTTTCCAGGAGGTATTCAGTTGCAAATTAGCAGGTCAACATGACCCTGATGTCTGGGAAAGGGAACTTATCTTCAGGAGTACTACATGGGTGTTACTGCACTGTAAGAGGGGAAGTATGCATCTTGTCTTCAAAGAGTGCATTCTTTTACTTGAAATAGTGTTTAATGCATTCTTTACTTTAAGGGTTAAAGCAGATGTACAATGTGTGTTTGATAGGCCGTAAGTCAGGCTTTTTAATTCAAGCCAAATTAGTTTTAAACTAGAATAACTACCCCATATACACCAACATGTGAAAATCTCTTGTCACAGTCACCTGGATCATCCGGGAGACTGAGCTCTGTTTGCTGAGGTTTAGGAGGGAATACACCATGAGGCCCCTTGGCAGTGTTACTGTTTCTAGTCAGGCAGGCACAGCCTCTCCCTGTGTCCTTCCCAGGAAGATTGCTGGGTTCTCAGGAAGCATTTCTGAAATAGTGTGGTTTTTAACACCACCACCAACTACTTCTACTTCTTCTATTTTTTTTTCACAGCTTTAAACTTGAAAATGTTAATAATCAGTGTTACATTTGCTCTCTGTTTTCATAGTCATGAGGCAGATATAACACGCTGATCAATGGGGTTCTTTTTTGTGCTTTATGTACGAGTTTCTCTCTTTCAGGGTAGAATGCATTCATTGAAGCTGTCTTAAAAGGTTAAATTATTTTATTCCTTTACATTACAAGGGGCCACACCTGACTTCTCATGACAATGGCACCCAGTTGAGTGGAACCTTCTGCTTGTGCCTGCCATATCCTCAGGTGCCGTGCCTACGACTGAACCTTGGAGGGCTATAGACAAACGCAGAGCTCCAGATAATTTAGAAAATATCGTGCATCATCTGCCCATTCTTTTACTAGCCCCAAACATGCAAGACTGACACAAGCCATGAGCATGTTATTTCAGCTGTCCGAGTAATGGAAACAATAGCCAAGAGTTGCTAGTAATTCAGGATTATTGAAGACAAAGCAACTTAGCAGGGCTTCTGAATAGGTTTGTGTATTTTTTCAAGCTCATATTTTAAAATTGAACAGCATTTAAATGAATTGTTTAAAATGATTGTTTTTGTAATATGTTATGAATGTACTGGAAAGTCAAAATAGAAATGCCCATTGAGAGTATAATTGTCAACGCAATGGACAAGGTTATAAAAAGCGTACCTGTCTTATCCTTTTTAGGTTCTGCGTCTACGCTAATGCTATTTTCCCAGTGACTGACTTTAATCAAATTCTGCCATGTCCTTCTGACCTTGGTGCAATTGTCTTCATAACTGAGTTGGAGAAAGGAGCATCTAATTAAGATCACGTTCATACTTGAAGTCTCTCTTCCCAGTGGGGAAAGATAACATTGTCACTCAGCGCTTAGGGTGGATAATGATATTAAATGCTTTTCCCCATAGGCAACATAGTTGGACCAGGGCCGCATCTGAATTCGTAGAGACTTTAGCATCTTTGGAGAGAGATGGCCAAAGATGTTGCCAGGAGTCAGTGACAGAGTTGCCTGAGTTTTTCATTACCCTTTCTACTCTCTTCAGAAAACAGAGTTTAGCTAGCCAGCCATGCTGCCCACAGTAAACTTGAGATATCACGTTTATTGAGGAGTAACTTACATACTGTAAAATTCACTTTCATGGTGTTCAGTTCCATACATTCTGACAAATGTATACAGTTGTGTAACAATCACCACATCTCCCTAAAAGGCCCCTCCTGCCCCTTTGAACTGAATTCCTTTCTTCCCTCCCCATCCTCTGGTTATCACCAACGTGTATTCTGTCCCTATAGTTTTGCCTTTCCCAGAATGCTGTATAAATGGTGTCATATGGATGTAGCCTTTTATAACTGGCTACTTTTACTTAGCATAATGTTCTTGAGACTCATCCATGTTGTTTCAGTATCATTAGTTCTTTTTTGTTCCTTTTTGAATAGCATTTTATTGCACGGATATACCACAGTTTGTTTATCCGTTTACCAGTTGAGGGACATTTGGGTCATTTCTAATTTTGGCAATTCCAAATCAAGCTTCTATGGACATCAGCACACAGGTCTTTGTGTGGATGTCTGTTTCCATTTCTCTAGAGTAAATACCTAGAAGTGAGATGGCTAGGTCATATGGTGGGTGTATGTTTACTTTTATAGGAAAACATGTTTTCTAAAGTAGCTCTGCCATTTTGCATCCCTGTCAGCATCGGGTATTGTCCAGGAGAGTTCCAGTTGCCCTATATAGTCACCAGCTCTAGGTATTGTCATTGAAAAAAAAGAACAAATAACCATCCTAATAAGTGTGTGATGGTATCTCATTGTGGTTTTAATTTGCATTTCCCTGATTATGTCCAACATCTTTTTATGCTTATTTGCCAAACTTATCTCCTCTTTGGAGTGTCTGTTTACATAGTATTTTTCTGGCCATTTAAAAATTGTTTTTGTTTTACTTTCCTATTATTGAGTTTTAAGAGGTCTTTATATATTTTGGATGTGAGTCCTTTATCAGATATATATTATGTGAACATTTTCTCTGTCTGTGCCCTGTTGGATATATATCTTAGATTATTTTAATTTCATTGTTTTCAACTAGTAATGTATGCCCATAGTTCAAATAGTTTGAGAGAATACACAGTGAAAAATAAGTCTCCTTCCCATGGATCCCAGCAAACCAATTCCTCCTCCCGGGAGCAATCGCTGTTCCAGAGTTTTTGGAGGGAGGGAAGGGAATAGGGTATTCTCTAGAAAATATTTTCCGCAATTACAAAAATGTGCAGATATAGTCTTTTTTTGCCTCAGTACATGATAGTGTATGATCCACACTGTTCTGTCTTGTTGTTTTCATTTAGTGAAAACAAGTTCATCTTAGTGGTCTTGCCATATCCTTGCACACAGAGATATCGCATTCTTGTTAATGTCTGGGTAGTTTTCTATCACGTGCCAGTGCCGTAATTTATGTAATTTGCCCCTTATTGGTTTCTAATCTTTTGTTATTAGAAACAATGCAACAATAAATGTCTTTGTACAGTAATAGCTGTCAATGGAATTATTGAATTATAGGATGTACACATTTTTAATGCTGGAAGTTGTTTAACTTCCATCGTTGGGGATTGAACCAATGTGAACTCCCACCATTGATACATGAGAATGCCTATCTCGCCACATCCTTTCTACCATACGTCTTAAATTATTTTGTTTTTGCCAAGCTTATAGTGAAAACGGATATGTTTTAGTTTTTAATTACATTTGTCTTATTATCAACGAGATATCAATATCCACTGTAGTTCCTTGTTTGTGAGCTATTTGCATCTTTTGCCCATTTTATATTGTGTTTTTACTCTTTTCCTTATTGATTTAGAATTCTTTGCAGATTAAGGAAATTAGTGCTTTATGTTATGAATTGAAAAAATGTATTCTGAGTTGCTTTTCTGGTGACTCCATTTATAGTCTTTTTTTCTTTGAACAAAATGTTTATTTTTAAAATCTTGGCTGAAGAATATGAAGTGATAGAGTAAAGTGATCAGAAAAGATCACTAAAGAGAAGTAGAGTAATCTCAGACACTGGTGTGTCTCTATCTACTAAGCACATGTCACAAGTAAGGTGTTATCCGTAACAGAGTGGGTGAACCCATGGTAAACACGCGGGATTTACTGTTTGAACATTTGAGGAAATTAAAGATCATGTATGGAGTGATTTATTCTCAGGGCTGTGCTTCCCTGAAAGCGAGAAAACTGGATTGAGAACAGAATGGCATCCAGCTAGTCCACGAGGCTTGCAGTTCCGCATGTTGGAGTGTTTGGTGCATGGGAGCATCATCCATCATGTGTGCTTTTACTGAAAAAGCTCGAGAACTCTTGGCTTGGTCTCAGTGAAGCACAGGCACTGAGTAAGTCACTGTAGGAGAGGCACAAGCAAGCAAGGCTTGCCCTCTAGGAGCAATTGGAGGCGGCGAGTGTGGACTACAGCCCACAGCAGACCCCAGAGTTTCAGATGTTGGTGGGGGGAGAGGTCTCCTGGCCCAGTGGGTGTGAGGAGAGGCCTCCTGTTGGGAGCAGAATGGGCTCTGGTGTTGTGGGGAGGATTCAGTCAGTTGAGTGTCTTTCCAAGAGCAGAAAGCCAGAGAGAGAACTTCAACATGTAGACACGGCCATCCTTTTTAAGAACTGCCTTCAAAGCCAGTTATGGAAAATCAGCCTCCCTTCCTTAGATTTCATTGCAAATTGTTTTTCATCAAATCCTGTTACCCAAATTATTTACCTCTCCTGGATGCACCAGATTTGGTTCTAAATAGGCCCAAGACTCTGAATAATGTTTCCAAATGCTTTGAATACAGTCAGCATAGCTTGTAAATCAGCATGTGCCTTGCCAGCTGACAAGGTGGCCACAGCCCCTGACACGTGGCAAAAGGCAGTCACATTGTTCTGGTTACGAAGTCCCTGCTGGCTTTTTCTTAGGACCAAATACAGGTAAAGGCATAGCTCATCAAGCTTTAGGAAATAGGAGGTCAGATTTTCTAGAATGGGACTGTGGCCCATAGAGAGGCTTTGTCAAAGTTTCTTGGAAGTAAATTACAATATATACCAGAATGTGAGGAGAAGTTCCCTCCACTCTCCCCAAAATCGTCCTTCAGGAAGAAGGGAATTGCCCTCTATTCAAATCCTTACAAATTCTCTTCTATGATGGGGCATGCTCTTAACTACTGTGTTTTGAACAATAGGTATTGTGTAGGGAAGACACAGTGTTTTTTTTTTTTTTTTTAAATATAATTTTATTTATTTATTTTTCCCCCAAAGCACCAGTAGCTAGATGTATGTCATAGCTGCACATCCTTCTAGTTGCTGTATGTGGGACCCGGCCTCAGCATGGCTGGAGAAGTGATGCATTGGTGCTCGTCCGGGATCCGAACCCGGGCCGCCAGTAGTGGAGCACGCGCACTTAACCGCCAAGCCACGGGGCCGGCCCGCCACAGTAGTTTTAACTAATCTCAATCAATTCTAGTTTGGGATGCCAGTAGAGGTCACCAGAAAGAATTAGTGAGAGAGAAGCAGGGAGAGGGAAAGAATATTAATACAGGAATAGTAATTATCCTTAGGGAAAAAAACCTCACTTTTCCAAGTGTCATTAATCGCAAGCTAACTTTTGAAAGATCCTTTAAAAAGAAATATTTTGTCAGATCACTACAGAAGAACTGGGGGAAAACACTGTCCTGAGATTCTGCCACCGGGTACTTGTAGTTTGGGATAAAAATTAGAGCGATTGTATCGTTTATAGATTTAGAAATGTTCATATCTTGAACAACTTAGACAGATGTTGACATCTCTGGAAAATGGTGATGACTCAAAAACAGGTTCCAGGAATGCTGGAGAAATGGATATTGAAACATTTGAGCTATGTTATGTGTATTTAGAGAGCAAAAAAAAAGCAATCTTTTAAAAATAATATCTTATTCTGTTACATGTGAGATTTACATTATTTACGTACCACTAAATTATTTGACTATGCAATGCAAAATATTGCAAGTTTATTTGCATTAATTAAGAATGTTATATTAAAATCATATTAGGAAAATGGGGGGGTCCCCTTATACTCAGGAATTTACAGTATAACTTACAATAAAAATGGAGCATATTATTTTTTTTGTAACATTTACAGGCTCTATAGAGAGGAGTAGAATCAGAAGAAAAATCCCAACGATGTTCGTTATCTACAATCAGTGAAATGGAGCAACAGTGCCTAATTCAGGAGAGAAGTTTTGATTCTGCCACCCAGATCACATGGAATGCTCAGTACATGCTAGATCTATGACAGTCGTTACCCTTCTCATCTCATGTTGGCTTAGCTAAGATTTTTTTAAGTTCAATAATATTTTTTCATGATTATAAAAGTAAGACTATTGACCCTCATTATTTGCAGATTCTGTATTTGTGACATCACCTGCTTACTGATATTTGTGACCCGAAATTAATATTTGTGGCATTGTCACATCCATTCACGGACATGCACAGTGTGGCAAAAATTTGAGTTGCCCGATGCACACGTTCCCAGCTAAAGTGGAACAACGTGATGCTCAGCCTTCTTGTTTCAGCTCTCATACTGTAAATAGGTTCCTTTTGAGGTCTATTTAGTCCCATTTTTCACATTTTTGTACTTCTTGTTGGTGATTTTGCTGTTTAAAACATCACCCGCTTGTAGCGCTGAGGTGCTGTCTAGTGTCCCTCAGTGCAAGAAGGCTGTGACGTGCCTTACAGAGAAAATACATGTATTAGATAAACTTCATTCAGGCAAGAAGTATAGAGCCATTGGTCATGAGTTCAATGTTAATGAGTCAACTATGTATGTTACACAAGGTGTCTTTAAACAGAAACACATATAAAACAAGGTTATGTATTGATTGGTTGACGAAAATATGTGACCAGAGACTTGCAGGAACCTAACCTTTTATTTTCCTTTGGAACAATGGTTCGATATTTGCTAATTCAAAGTTTGTGGCAAGTTTACGGAACATAACTACCATGGGTAATGAGACTCAACTGCATATGTGGAAAATTCTGTTTGGTGACTTGCATTTTGCTTATCAATATATCGTAAACGTTTTCCCAGGACATTTAACAATCTTAAGATTATTTTCTAAAACTCAATTCGTGTGGTAATTTACCATCATAAAACTGAGATGAGTGGATTATAAAATTTTTACTTCAGGTCAAAGCAGTGAAGAAATTAATGAGAGAAAATTCCAGCTGTGTGAGGCCAAATGAAGGGACCCAAATAAAGATTTCACTTTTCATCCAGATGTTTGCCAGGATGCTGATATTCAGCTCTATTTGAGGTCATATTTATTTGGTTACTAAGACAACACCTTATTTATAATGGGAAGGAAAGGAGGTAAAGAACTTAGGAAAAGTACAAAGTCTACCCACATGAGCATTTCCTCATGAGTATTCTACAGAAGACAAGTTCCACAGGGCGTTGGTAGGTGTTACTTGTGGAGTGCAGCTTGAATTTGTAATCACCGTGAGACTCAAGTGTAAGGAAAATTTTATTACTCTATTTTCCCAAATCTAATTAAATGTGACCCTGAACCCCCATGCACCTATGAGGTGAGAAATTTAAGCACACTTATTTTAGAGGCATTCTCCTCTTTCTCACCTGCCAAGCATAGGTTTCAGGAAACTCACACGTATCAGAACCCTTGCGGAGGGCTCTCTGGGGCCCGTACACAGTAAGTCTCATTGGTGTTCTCGGTTTCCAAGCAGGCATGGCCCCCGTGGTGGTATGGTGGTGGTGGTGGGCAGCTTTCTGTTTCCAGCCAGACTTGGCCATTTGACTCTAGCCGGAGGTTTAGCTGCAGAAGCACAAGGCCCATCCCTGTATGTCTGCCATCCCCTCACTGGGGTCCTGCCCCTCCTCGGTACAGAAACTCTAAATCATGGGCCTTTTCCTGTTTGGAAAATCTCTTTTCCCCAGGGCTGGCTGCTTCAGCCCTCTCTCCTCCAAACCCCACAGCCCCTTCTACTTCTTGGATCAATTAATTTTTTTAAAGACAAAAATGTTTGAACTTGACCTTAGGCAAAAGGAAAGTCCCGTGTCTCTAACACAAAGTCCTAGGATGGAGGGCATAGCCCTCTTTTACTTGACCTTTCCATAGCCACAAGAATGTATGTCATTCTCAAGAAATTCTCTCTTTGTCCTCCACAGGTGAAGGGATGCTCACATCGAAAGAAATCCAAAGCAGTGGATGTATTTATTCTGTGACTTCTCAGAGCCTTTAATATGCTTGTATGCACTGTGAATCTCCAGGAGGAGGTTGGAGCCAGGAGGGCATCTCAAATGTATTGAATGATGGGGGCTTTTGGATGGGGAACATCTCTTGGGGTTGGTACTTGATTGAATGTGCTTGGGTACCCAAGGTGGTAGATGGCTTCTGAAGGCCCTGAACTTGGCTGGTGATTGGTTTCCTCCCCTTGAGCGTATTTCCCCAGCAGAAGATGAAGCCATTTATCCCAGGTCTGTCTTCACAGCTTTGGTTTAGAGAAATGGCATCCTCTTTGGCATGCTCTGTTGATCTCCATCCAGGAAGCCTGAAATATCCTGTAGTTTAGGCTCCAGGTAAAGCTTACAAGAGGTGAGACTTCTGGGGACAGGCCTAGAGCTTAGGCTACGGAGCAGGGAAGATCTGCCATTTGTGTGGTGTTAGTCTTGAACCACAGGGACATTTGAGATCTTCTGGCCTGCCCTTTAGGACTGCTGGGAATTTAGAGGCTGCCCTTGTGAGAAGGGAGATGCTATACAGCATTTGTCTCCATGCAGAGCCCTTCCTTGACCAGAGGGCAGTGGTTCTGCCTTTGGAGTGAATGCATGAGGACAGTGCTCACAGGCAGTTTCGGGCTGAGGCTGTGACTTCTGTGTGAGAAACGAGAGGCATTGTGTGGGTCAGGGAAATCCACACCTTCACACCTGCCACGTGCAAAGCAGATGGTGCATCTTCCAAGACTTCTCATTTATGTTACTCAGTGATTCTCCCTCTCAGGCTGAAGAGAAAAGAAGTCTGATGCTCCATGGATGTTCTCACTGGTGTCTGTAGGATGAGCTGCATTCCACTCTGGGTACAGGCTCCATTGTCCAGAACAGAGATCTGAACCAGCCTCACATTCCGCTGGCTGAGTTGAGAGCGTGCTGTATGGTCCTAGAGGGATTCTGGGGTCCTCCCTTGCAGGTGCACTGGAGCTGCTGCACAGACCTCCCTTGGTCAAGTGGGTTTGTATCTTTAAGATGTAGAGTGTAATGAATCCCCATTTCCCTCCTGTAAACCACTCCCACCAACTTCACATTCAGCAGCTTTTCTTTCATGGATTATTTTACCCCTAGACAGGAGACCTGTGTAATTTTGATCATTTGAAGAACATGAGTAATGCTTGGTACTTACTCTGTGCTGTATCTGCCTCAATCACCCATTTCACTTTATTTCCTATTATGCCTAATGAAATGGTCATATTACAGCTATCATCTGCACTCTGCAGTTTATAAACGTTTGCTACTGCATGCTCTACCTAAAGATTATGAGAAAGAGATTGAAATCAACTTCAGAAGGCCTTGTCTGTAAAACAGAGCTTAGCATAAATTGAACAGAAAAATTCAAGAAAACATTTAGCTCAGTGGGAAGTCTGACATTCCCACCTCTGCAGATTCTCTCATATCTGCATATTTCCATACATTATCCAATCTTGAAAATCCTTGCTATCCCAGCCCTAAACACATTTACTGGAAATAACATCCAGACTTATATTTTCCTCCTCTGAAACACCCTACTTAGCATTTTGTGTCACCTTGTCTATTTGGGGGTCTGACAAGCCTATAAAGTGTATGTCTGTGTCAGTGCCCATCCAGTGGTCCCCAGAAGGCTGAAGGGGGTGAGGTTTCAGCGTTTGGTGAATGGTAGACACAGCTTTCAACTTGATACCAAAAGATATGAGTGTGGGACCCAGTCCTTCCACCACCTGGCTTAATGACCTTGGGCATGTAACGTTTCCAGGCCTCCATGTTTTTCCTCTTTTAGGTGGACATCATGGGGTCATTGTGGGGTTTAGAAGATTATCCATGAAAATGGATATACATAATGTCCGTCTCGTAGAGAATAGGGAATGAATGATAACTACCTCCCCATTTATGTAAACTCTCCGAGTCTTAGTTCTCTCAGGTCTTCATCGGGGATAATTGTTTCTGCTCAAAAAACTTCTCAGGGGCATTTTAGAATCAAACAAAACTCCCACCATAAAATTGCCTCGTAGGGGAGTCTACAGCATTACTCACATTCTGTGTGGTTCCTGATTTCTGGAATCCCACACAGCTCACGGGGCTTCAGCCTGACAGGTGCAGTCGCTCTGCTGCGTGTCAGTTGGAGAGAGTGCTGCTGCCTTGTGGAGCCTGATTCTTTCCAAATTCTGCTTGGTGGCTGAGGGGCTGTTGGCTGCATGGTCTGGGTGCGAGCCTTGTCCAAGGGACCGTGGGTCCCAGCCTCTCCTTTGTGAAGCAAAGGAGGAGTTAAAGAAAAATGATGAATCCACATGGGATGTGATAAATGGACTACCCTCTGTTTAGCCTTGTGCTGTCTGCATGTCTAGAGGTGCTCATTCTCCTTTCTTCGGTACCCTGTCATTTTCTCATGCTCCGGCAGAAGGGCAGATGGAGTGGGGCCTTCGGTCCCCGCTGGGCTGCCTTGGGGAGCGGTGGTGTACAGAGTGAATGCATGTACACACTTTGCTTCCCTGGGTCACGTCACTCGGGGGGAGTTGGCCAAGAGTGTGTCATCACGCCTTACTGGCTGTGAATCTTGAGAAAATTACTCTTTGATCTTTAGTTTCCCATATTTCAAATTTGGATAGGCATATCTACCCAGTGAGCTTGTCAGAATTAAATCTGAAAATGAGTGCAGATGAAATTGAAAGCCATTTTTGTAAATTTTAAAGTAAGGGCCTGGTTAACATGATTCATCAGCATCATCATCTTAGTCAGAGGCAGGAGGTGTGAGGGAAGTAGCCCTGCTTTTTTGTCTGCCTGGGTGAAATCCAGAGCTATTTATGGGTCAAGAGAGCAGGTTCTGAGAGGCAGCCCTTGGAGTGGAAGCTGCTGGTAGCTGACTAGTCACCAGGAGGGAACAAAGTTTCACAATGCTTTTCAGCCAAGGGATGGGGCCCGGGGTCCTGCTGTGGGGGAGACAGAGGGGTGAGACCTCTGAGGAGCCTGTGAAGTCCAGAGGAGCTTCTCCTGAACAGATGTTCTGGGTCCCGGAGGAAAGGGCCTTCTGCACCTGTGTAACTCAGCAGACCACTGTGTGGTTAACTTTGACAAAGTTATTCCTGCACCTTGTGCCTGTATTCTTATTTCAATCTACAGAGAAAGAGAGGAATCCCAATGCCTGAAAAATATTCCGTAAACTATGAAATCAAATTATAGCTGATAAGAGAAAGTGACATGAAACAGGAAAACATGAGAAACTAAGTTGCAGGATACAGGTTTTGTCAGACTAAATCAGAGGTAAGCAAGACCTGCTTCTCTCTTAGGGCCCAGGCTCAAACTAAAACGAATGCTTGCTGGTGTGCGTGGTTTCTTGTCGGTACACTCTGCTGTGTGAGGTACGGCAGCCCACAGAGTGAGCATCAGGGTGGAAATAATAATTATTTTTCATAGCAATGTCTTCTTGAGCTTCAAAGAGAGGGGCCTCTCTCCTTGCACATGCAAACATCAATTTGGGAGCTGAGGAAGGTAATTTTCACATGCAAATGCATATGAGTTGAAATGAGTAGAGGCGATGAGCAGACTATTAAAGAGACATCAGCCTCCTTCTCTTCCAATACAAAGGACCAAGGGGCTTGAGAGAAGCAGCAGTTTCTTGAAGGAGGAAAGGTAGAAACCTAATGAGTTTTTTTGCTCACGTCCCTTGAACATATCTCTGCTTTCATGGAGCCTTCAAGAAGTGTTTTATTAAAGATTCATCTGAGCAGAAAATAAGAGCCATCTACTATGGTGAAGTGACATGTGTGAGTTTGGAGTCCCATGTGACTGCAGAGTTTAATCTTCTGCCTCCTGGTCATGTGACTTCATCACAAGATGCTGTCAGGATCAATGGGAATACCCCTCGAGGTCCCCAGTAGTCCCCAGTGAACCACAGGCCACAAACCCAGAGAAGGAGCAACAAATATTACTGCATTTTCTAAGTTAACAATTTCTATGCTAATCCCTCATCCAAGCACCCCTTACAGGGCTTTCCCTTCCCAAGTTGCACCAGGACTCTGGAATCCAGGCATAACACGGAGCTGTGCGCCACCTAGGTCTGCAGAGCGCCTTCTGGCCCAGAGCCTCCACCATTCCAAGCCATCCTTGGAACACTAGAACTTCAATGTGCCTGGGCCCTGTGTGCCCAGATGAATCATCAGTCACTCTTTCTCTTCCCTGTGCTGTTTAGAGAACAAAAGGAGCTCTCTGCATACTCCACCACCACCAGTTTCTAGAAAATTCTCCATTTAGGCTTTTATGTTTCTGGTCAAGATACTCCTATTTCAGAATCTCTCCCCAGGCTCCCTTGGGGAACAAATGCCAGGAGGCTACATAGGAGGGCTTTGCCTTTGCCCTGCCCAGTTCCTCCCTGGGAGCTGTGAGCACGGGCTGGTTATCTGCTGGACCACTGGAGGGACAAGAAGGGCAAGATGAAATTAACACCTCATCATAATTAACACTTCGCTGTAACCTCACTCACCTTCACATAAGTGTGAAGAGTCGTTGCACACATAATAAAGATAAGTGCTTCCACCCCCCCTTCATCCCTGGAATGGCAGTTAAAAGACTCCCCGAAATGCTCTCAATTCTGTGATTCTCTGAATCTGTAAAGAAGGGACAACTGATCGTTGCATCCCTACTTTGGCCCTCCGAAACCTCTACTTTGAGGATAGCAGCTTTGCATCTTCAGAAGTTTTGGTATTGTCATTTTGTATGGATTAATGCATAAAGGATTTTAAATGCACATTTCAACCAAATGTCACGGTAATTTTAGGAAGGACTATTGAGAAATACACCCCTGCAACATTTCTCACACCTTCTGCTTGTGGTTAGCCTAAAAATAGCCAAGAGGATTTCACTAAAATATTGAAAACTCTGACTACAGCAGAGGAAAAAAAATTGAATGAGAAAAATCTCTAATCTCTGCATAGGGCCAGAAAGGTCTCTCTAATTTTTTGCTTTTACCACCCATGACAACTAAAGCAACTATTAATTGCCAGCCTTAGCATTGAGGAGAAGACACAGGGCAAGTTGAAGCTAATTTTCTCCTGTCCTGGAGAAAGAAACAGTTGATTCATTCTTTTTTTCTCCAAAGTTCTTCCAGACCAAGACCTTCCCAGGGAACACTCAAGGCTGAGCGGCCAGCAGGAAGCCGCTTGGCTTGGCTGCTTGGACCTTGTCCCAGGGAGGTCAAGCCACCTTGGTCTTGCTTCCACAGGAATTGCTGAGGCTGGTACAGAGGTTTTTGTCATCTCATAGACACGTCTGGTAGTAAAGGGACCTCTCAGGGTATGATTAATTAAAAGTGTAATTAATACAGAAGCCTGACTGTATATCAGGTCACCTGGCTTCTAGTTGTGTGTCCAGCACTGACCAGCAGTGACACTGGGATAAACCTTTAACCTCTGTAGATCATTTCTTCATGTGTAAAACAAAGTGAGTTCATATAGATGTCAAAAGCCCCTTGGGTCTCCCTTTCAATGATTTTTCAGTCAAAAGAACATGATACAGGGGAAGACAGAGTAAATGTACTTTTTCTGTTCCTTCCCTAAGTGTGCTAAACACTTTGGACATTATATACAAAACAAACATGCAAGACTCTGAAAGGTGGAGAAAAAGGCAGACCAGCTAAGGACTTTAAGACCTGAGGAAGGACACAGTGGTGAGTTCCCTGGGTTTCCTTTTTGCCTTATATATCCCATTCCTGGAGCTGAAGAACCCAGTAATCTGGAAATGTCAATGGCACAGACAAAAACACCCTTGAGAAAAGCCTGCTCTCTTTAGCCAAAGGACCAGGAAATGGGCAGCTTAGAAAGACAGAAAGCTTTTAGACAATAATCATTCTACTCCACCCAAACACCATAGAAAAAATCTACAGCTCCACCCTTAACTACACCAGCAAAGGCTGAACGGGGAGCTAAGACTTTCACTCTCACAAGGCTGTAACAAGGTATCCTAACAGCCCCTTCACGGGGTGTCAGAAAAGGCCAAGTAGAGAGCCAGGACTTTCATCCTTTCTGGTAATGATCTCCCACCCCAGCACAGTGTCAGTGGAGACCATGTGGGGAGCTTAAACTTCCTCCTGCCTCCCTGGCAGTAGTGATGGGCCCTCCTCACCTTGTGTGCCATGGAGGCCAAGTGGAAAACCTGGACTTCTTCTCTCACCTGGCAGTAACAAGGTAACACTAATCCTTCTCTTGCCAGAGTGGTGTCAGAGAAAGTCAGCTAAAGTGGAAGGTTTAAATAAAATCCAGAATCTCAGAACATAATACAAAATGCCCAGATTTCAGTAGAAAATCACTTGTCATACCAAGAACCAGAAATATCTCAAATTGAATTTAAAAAAAGGCAATCACTACATGCCAATGCTGAGACAACACACATGTTAGAATTATTTGACAAAGTTTTTAGGGGATGATGATTTCAATGAGCAATAATGAACATACTTGAAGCAAATGAAAAAAAAAAAAAAGGAAAGCCTAAGCAAAGAAATAGTCTCAGCAGAGAAATAGAAGATATAAAGAAGAACAAAATGGAAATTATAAGGCTGAAAAATACAATAATTGAAACAAAAATCTCAGTGGATGGATTCAACAGTAGAATGGAGGAACAGAAGAATCAGTGAACTGGAAGATAAAACAATAGAAATTATCCAATCTGAGCAACAGAGATAAAATAAACTTTAAAAAAATGAACAGAGCCTCTGGGATCTGTGGGTTTATAACAAAAGATCAAACATTGTGTTATGGAATTCCAGGAAGGAGAAGAGAAAGTGAGGCTGAAAAGGTACTCTAAAAAAATATTGGCTGAAACTCTCCAAATTTGCCAAAAGACATAAACCTACAGATCCAAGAAACTGAAAAAAGAACAAGAACAGGATAAGTCCAAAGAAATCCACACTGACGCATTGTAATTAAACATATGAAGGCTGAAGGCAAAGAAAAATCTTGAAAGCAGCCAAAGAAAAACAACACATTATCTATAGCGGAAAAACGATTAGCATGACAGTGGATTACTCACCAGAAACCATGGAGGCCAGAAAGAAGTGGCACAATACAGGTGTGAAAGAAAAGAATTGTCAACTCATAATCCTACAGCTGGTTGAAACATCCTTCAGGAATGATGGGAAAATCAAGATGTTCTCAGAAGAAGAAAACTAAGACAATTCATCACCAGAAGATCTACGCTAAAGGAATGACTGAAAAGTTTTCTGGACAGAGTGGGAATGATAAAAAAAAGAACCTTGGAACATCGAGAATGAATAAAAACACAGTAAACAAAAATATGGTAAATACCATAAGCTTTCTTTCTTCTCTTGAGCTTTCTAAATTATGTTTGATGGCTGAAACAAAAATTATACACTGTTTGAAATGGTTCTAAATTTGTGTAGAAAGATGTTTAATACAATTATGTAATAAATGGAAGAGGTTAAAAAGAAATAAATGGATGTAAGTTTTCTGTACTTCTCTGAAACTGGTGGAATGACTGTGATTACATTATATATTACATTTTATATTACAGTATATATATGATAAATATGATAATATAGTAATACAGTGTATGATACATATGGTTATGATATATACTGTAATATATAGTATATATATATATAAAATGGAATATCTAGAGCAACCATTAAAAAAGCTATAAAAAGAGATACATTCAAAACCACTACAGATATATCAAAATTGAATTCTTAAAAAATGTGAGTTTAAGTAACTCACAACAATTGAGAAAACACGAAAATCAGAGAGAACAAACAAAACAAAAAAATAAACTGGCAGAATTAAGTAATTACATTATATACAAATGGTGTAAATATATCAACTGAAAGGCAGACATTGGCAAAACGGATTAGAAAACTGGACCTAACTTTATGCTGTTGATAAGGAATTCACTTCAAATATGATGACATAGGCAGATTGAAAGTAAAAGGATGGAAAAAGATATGCCATGCTAACAATAATCGAAGCAAAGAACTGGCTATATTAATGTCAGATAAAGTAGACCTCAGAGAAAAGAAAATTACCAGAGACAGAGAAGAACATTGTAGAATGATAAAAGGGTTAATCCACTAAGAAGACACAGCAATCTTAAATGTGTTATGTACCAAAAAACAGAGCTACAAAATATGTAAACAAAAGCTGATAAAGAACCTGACAAATTTTCAAAAGCCCACAGAACATGTTCCAAGTTTGACTGTATCCTGGGCCATAGAACAAACTTCAACAAATTTAGAGGAATTGAAATCATACAAAGTGTGTTCTCTGATTGCAATGGAATCAAAGTAGATATCAATAATAGAAATATAATAGGAAAATGTCAAACAATTGGATACTAAACAACACACTTCTAAATAACCTATGGGGCAAAGAGGAAGTCTCAAGCAAAATCGAAAATTCTTTGAATAGAAGGAAAATTAAAACGCAGCATACTAAAATTTGTGGGACACAGATAAAGCAATGCTGAAAGGAAAATTTATAGCACTAAGTGCATGTATCAGAAAAGAGGAGAAATTTCAAACCAATAATCTAAGCTCTCATTTCAATAATTTAGAGAAAGAAGCAATAAGAAGGTACGTGACCATGTGGGCATGGCCATATTAGAGTTCCAGGGGGAGGATGGTGGAGGCAAGAGAAGATGCACTCAGGGAAAGGATGTCTGACATATGGACAAGCTAGCCTTCTCTAGGGAAGGGGTCTTCCCCAAAAGAAGCTGCTCACCTCAATGACTCTTCAGTGATTAGTAAGTGTGGGGTGATTCATTATGGTTGTGTACTTGTGTGATGATTGCCTGTGTCTTGGGGAAAGGGAGTAATGTCCCCCAAAGACTGAGATTAAGACAGAATAAAATATCTAGTATGTCTGCCCTGTTCAATGCCATTCTGCTGCTCCCGAGCCAAGCCAGCCTTTCCCCTATTGCCAGGTGGCTCCACACCCTGTGAGCAGAATCACTGTTGGTGGAAAGAAGGTAGAATGGCTCAGGGCTATCCTGGAGTGGGGAGCTTCAGGAACTTCCCTATGTCACCACAGCCACCAGCTCATCTTACACCACAGCCCTCACCATCCTGTCTCCAAACCTGTTGCCCCCAGTAGAGTGTAAACTCTCTGAAGAAAAAGAGGGGGCTTATCTTGTCCCCCACTGTATCCTCTGCATCAAACTCTGTGCCCATAATGTAAAGAGTGCTCAATAAATGTTAGTTACTTGAATAAATAAAACCAAGTTTAACCATCTCTTCATTGGACCTCTTCCCAGGATTTTGTGCTTTGCCTGAATCCTGAATATCTGTTGAGTCTACCTGACTCCCTTTATCATTCTCACCACACCTGACCCCTGTGTCTGTATCACATGCCACATTTAAACTAAAAGTAGCCTAACCAGCATTCCCTGCGGGGTGAAAAATGTCCAGTCAGTTTAAACATTTGAATCTTGGTCCTTCCAAATAGGCAACGTTTTCCAGTAAGAACTGAAGGAAGATTTGAGTAAATGAAAATTTATTGTACCCCTGCTGTGTGTTGGACATTCTGTTTTGTGTATGTTATCTTGTCCTTCCCTATGGGAGAGGCATTTTTATTTCCATTTTCACAGAGAAGGAAACCTAGATTCACAAAGATAAGCTCTTTTTCCGAGGCCACACAGCAAGAAAGTAGGCACTGAGGATTTAAATTCAGATCTGCCTAATTCCTAAGCTCCTTCCCACAAGGGCTGGAATATCTCTCAGAAATTTTTCTGACAATAATTTTTGCTTTGGGAGAAAGACGAGACACTGTTTTTCTGACCTTTCCAATTATGTGACAAGCCCAGTGTTAATCAGGCAAGTCAGAATTGATGACCCTGGGACTGCTTATGCCCCAAACCGTCTTCTGATGAAATGATAAAATGAGACTCCTAGGCTAATTAACAAGTCTAAAAACATTATGCGAGTTCCAATGATGCCTTTGCTTCTGGCTCATCCCACACCTTCCCCAAATAAGAAAGCAACTAATTTGCAAAACCCTTGCTTCTGTGAAGCAGCTGTGAGAGTCACTGACATATATGATTAGCATAAAATTAATTCCTGTTGGGGAAGCATTATTACCACCCCTAATGCGGTTTAGGAAGTGACTAGTACTGTATATGAAGGAAGGCGGATACTATTTTTTAACTCTAAATGAAATGTGTGTGGGATGCAATTTTCAACACAAAGATTTATGCTTAGGGATCAGGTGTTTATGGAAACTTGTGTGGGGTAGATTTTTTCAGTGATTTGAGACTTGGAACAATTCATGACAGTGTAAATGGGTCTCTTTGGTATATTTCCATGTTTTCCTTTCATGGCAAATTCTGTGTGTGGAAGACAATTGTGACAACTTTAACCCCTTAAATTAAATATCTCTTAACTATAATTTTTATCATTTGTTCTATTTGTAATTTTCAATGGAAAAGGAAAAAAGAGTGAGTCTACTATAGTCACATATGGATATTATTTATTTCAATTACAGAAAAATAACCACCCATAATCCTTATACCTAGAGATAAAAAAAAGAGTTAACTGAGTTATGTATTTCCTCTTATCCTTTTTCTACGCATACCGTTTTTTTTTTAGCGAAAATCACACAAAAATCAAAATTTGCATCTTGTTTTCTCCATATACAAAAAGAATATAAATGTTTTTCCTTACTAAAAATTCTTCATTCTTAGTGTTTTCACAATATTGCCTTGTATGGATTTGCCATAATTTACTTAACCATAACCTTAATTTCAGATTTTATGTTTGTTTCCAATTTTTCACTTTTATGAATAATGTTGTTATTCATTTCTTTTCACATTCTGCTTTATTTTCATTTTAACTTATTTCTGTTGATTTCCTAAATGTAGAATTACTTGGTCAAAGCAAGTTTTGGATAAATTTTCAGTCTCAGATAAAAATAGATTTTCTGAATATAACTGTCAGCCTAGAATTCTATCCAGGAAAAACATTCTTTAAAAGTGAAGGAAAAATAAAGACATTTTCAGAAAAACCAAAACTGAAACAATTTGTTGCCTTCAGCCACACACTGAAAGAACTAAAGCAATTCCTAAGAAAGAGAGTTACCTCAGATGGAAACAAGCAAATGTAAGAAGAAATAAAGAGAAGTGGAAAATGTAAATATGTAGGTAAATCTAAATGATTACACGGAACAATAATGATTTAAAATACATAAGGAATAAATAGATGAAACAGCACACAAAAGATAGGAGTGAAGTAATGGAATTAAAATTGGTCAAGTTCTAGTGTTACCTAGGAAGTGATCCAAATACTGATTTATTTTAGACTCTAGTAAACCAAGGATGTTTGTTGTAATTACTGTGTAACAATTAAAGGAAAATAAAAGATATAACTACCAAAGTAAGAGAGAAGGAACTGGAAAATAATTTTAAAATGCTTTATCAATTCAAAAAATTGCAAGAAAGGTATATAAAGGAATTCAGAACAGGTGTGACAAGTAACAGATACATAAAACCTGAAATATATCAGCAATGATATTAAATGTAAATTGATTAAATGAATTAAAAAACAAAACCTCTCAAACTGAATAAATAAAACAAAGAAATGCCTTGCATATAAGGACACAAAAGAACTGAAAGTTCAAACAATAATAAAAAGGAACATGGCATAATTACATGAGACAAAAGAGATTTTGAGGCAAGAGGCATTCCTGGAGATAAACAGGGGCATTTTAAAATGATAAAAGATCAAACTGCCAGAAAGATTTAATACTTCTCAATTTGTCTGCACCCAATAATATAGGATCAAAATATATAAAACAAAAATTGCAGATTTAAAAGAAAAAATAGATAAATTCACAACCATATTGGCTGATTTTAACACGTT
Source organism: Diceros bicornis minor (assembly GCF_020826845.1). Taxonomy (NCBI): domain Eukaryota; kingdom Metazoa; phylum Chordata; class Mammalia; order Perissodactyla; family Rhinocerotidae; genus Diceros; species Diceros bicornis. The sequence continues at coordinate 83,204,131 of NC_080744.1, forward strand.
TTCCATAACTGATGGAACAAGCAAATAAAAACAAATCATTAAAGATAGGTAAAACTAGAGCAACATTTATCAACTGTACAACCAACTTCAGAATTTACATTATATTTAGGAGTACATGGAATATTTAGCAAAACTGACCATACACTGGGTGATAAATCAAATCTTAACAAAATTCCATGTATTAAAATTACACAGTGAAATAAAGCTAGAAATCAATAATAAAGTTTACTAGAAAAACACCGAATGTTTGGGAATTAAACAACGTATGTCTAAATAATCCATGAACAAAGATTAAATCATAATGGAAATTTTAAATTATTTTAATTAGATTAAAATGAAAATATGATACCTGAAAACGTGTGGGAGACAGTTAAAAGTATGCTTAGAAGGATAAGTTCATATGTCGAAAAAGAAGATAAGGTAAAAATTAATAATCTATTGATTCTCTTGATTGTACTCATAGCAGGAAATTTGAAAGAATATCAAGTTAAACCCAAAGAAAGAAGAGAGGACATAATAATAATCATGATATCAGAAATTAGTCAAGTATAAAACAAATGTACAATAGAAAAAATTACAAAGCTCAAAGTCAGTTCTTTGAAAAATTAAACCTTTAGCAAGAATGATTAAGAGAGAGAAGGCACAAATTACCAATATCAGGAATGCAAAAGAAATTACTACAGATCCTACAGACATTTAAAAAAAATAATGAGAGGATATTGTGAACAACTTTATTTCAATAAATCTTAAAATATAGATGAAATAAGAAATTTCCCAGAAAAACACAACTTACCAAAATGGAAGCAAGAAGAAAATTTCTAAAATCTAAATAATTCTATATTGTTTAAGTAAATTGAATTTGAAATTTAAAAAATTCTCACAAGGAAATCTCCAGGCACTGCTGATTTCACTGGTAAATTCTTCCAGATATTTAGGGAAGAAATAACACCAATCCTATATAAACTTCTCCAGAATATTTAAAAAACAAAACAAAACAGAGAACATATGTTATCTTGTTTTATGAGGCCAGTATTACTTTGAAACCCAAATGTGACATGAAAATTTACATGAAAAAAAAATACATAGGCCAATCTCAAAGGCATAAATACAAATATTTTAAATAAAATCTTAGCAAAATGAATCCCACCATATGTAAAAAAGACAATATGTCACTTTGAATTTGGATCCATTCCAAGAATGTAAGATTCACTTAACACTGGAAAATCAATATATTTTACCACGCTGACAGAATGAAGCAACAAAATGGTATGATGATTTCAAAAGGTGCAGCATCAACATTTAATAAAATCTATTGCCTATTGCCTATAAGTCTCAGCAAACAAAAAATAGCAAACAACCTCCTTAAACTGATAATGAGCAGCTCAAAAAATCCATAGCAAAAATTATACTTTAAGGTGCAATATATTTGTAACTGTTTTCTCCATGAATCAGGTGCAACATAGATGCCATTTCCCCAAAGATTAGAAGTAAGACAAGATTAGTTATCATTTCCATTCATTGTTGTAGTGGTTGTCCTAGCCAGTGAAATAAGGCAAGAAAAATAAAAAGTACAAAGACTAAAACAGAAGATGTAAAATAAGATTATTTCCAGAGCACATTGATTGTGAAGTAGAAAAATCTAAAGGAGTTTAAAAATGAACTATTGCAATTAATAAACGTATTTAACAAGATCACTGAATAAACGGTCCATGTGAAAAAATCAATGCCATTTCAATATATCAACAACAAATAAATAAAAAATGACATTTAAAATGATACTAATTACAAGAGTACCCAAAAACATCAAATATCTAAGAATAAATCTATCAAAAAATGAGCATGACCTCAATACTAAACATTATAAAACATTATTGAGAGAAGGAAGACACAAATAAGTAGAGAGATATTTCACTGTTATAGGCTGAATTCTGCTTCCCCCTACTCCCAATTCATATGTTGAAGTCCTAAGATCCAGTACCTCAGAATGTGACTTTATTTGGAGATAGGGCATTTAAAGAGACGATTAAGTTAAAATGAGATCATTAGGGTAGACCCTAATCCAATATGACTAGAGTCCTTACAAGAGGAGTAAATTTGGACATAAATGGATACAGATGAAAAAGAAAGACTATGTGAGGACACAGGGAGCAGACTACTATCTACAAGCCAAGGAGAGAAGCCTGAGAAGAAACCAACTCTGCCAACACCTTGATCTTGGACTTCTAGATTCCAGACTATGAGAAAATAAAGTTCTGCTGTTTAAGCCACCCAGTCTGTGATAGTTTGTTATTGCCACCATAGCAAACCATATTTGTAGATTAGAACACTCAATGATACCGAGCAACAGGCTCGCTCTGCTAGTGATTAATTGATCTGAACCAATTAATCACGAGTTAGAGATTGAGAAAGGAAGTTTAATTAGATTAGCTGGCAAATTGGAAGACAGGTGACTAATGTCTCAAAGACCCATTTTCAGAGATTACAGAATCTTGAGGCAGTTATACAGGGAAAATGGGCAGCAAGGAGGGGGTCCAGGGATGTCGGTCTCCAGGCATGACGGGCTCCAGGCATCACATTGTTCCATTCTTCTGTCAGCTGTGATGGATACCTTGTAGGTGTGTTTCCTGCCTTTGGTTAGCCTGTTACTGGAGAGAAACTCATAGAACAAAGTTTTAATTTATCCAGCTATTGGAGAGTACAAACGTAAGAAGACGCCATAAATCAGGAGAGCATGTGAATTTTTTGGAGTACATGCAGAGCAACCAATAGTCACACAGAGGAGGAGCTGGGGCCATTCAGTGTAACAAGATGGCCTCACATATCAATATTGTAAAGATGTCAATTATCTCCAATTTAATCTATATATTTAGTAAATCTGATTTTGTTTCAGTCTAAGTATATTTCTTTGCTCTTTTCTCCAAGCTATCCTATTCTTTCTCTTTGTAGTATTCAGCCAAATATCTCTGTATTTGATATAGTGGGGGATGCTGTACACCGGGTGGCTTAAACAACAGACATTTATTTCTTACAGTCCTGGAGGCTGAGAAGTCCAAGACAAGGTGCCAGCCCATTTGCTTCCTGGTGAGAGCTCTCTTCCTGGCATGCAGATGGCCACATTCTCATTGTGTCCTCTCTTGACAGAGAGAGAGAGAACTCTGGTGTCTCTTCTCATAAGGACATTAATCCTGTTGCATTAGGATTCCACCCTTATAACTTCATTTAACCTTGATTACCTCCTTACTCCAAATACAGTCACACTGGAGGTTAAACTTCAACATATGGATTTTGGAGGGACACAATTCAATCCGTAGCAATACCTTTCCTTCACTCCACCATATGCCTCTGACCTACATCTTTGTGAAGGGGTCAGTCCTTCCATGAAGCCCGTGCAGGTAGCTCTTCCTCTGTAAAGAGCTGAGTAAGCCAATGGAAGCTCCCTCAAATCATCCAACCTCATGGCTTTGCTTAAATTAGTTGTCTCTAAGTGAGAAGTAGTAGAATATGTTTACCTAGGGATTCAACAGGTCTGGGGGAAGAGGAGATGGCCCCTTAGAGGGTTAATTACATGAAAAACTGGGTAGCTTCTGGAGAAAGAACCCATAATGTGAGAAGCAAGAGTGGAGATGCATAAGGCTGACTGACTCAAGGACACAGTTCAGAATGGATGGGTGGGAAGTAGGAGATTCGAACTGCTGAGCGCCCCTCAGCATTGGGGGTTTGGGGCTTTACAAAGAGAGGGGAAAGGCTGAAGGAGGGGATTTACCCAATTGCTAAAACCCTTGGAGAAGAGGGGAGCTTGGCTTGTGGTACAAGTCCCAGAGAGAGGAGAACAGGGTCAGTTTCTAGCATGGACTCAATGTTAGCCTGAGGGACATTCTGGGCTACAGGACAAACCAGGCAGGCTTGCTGCCAGGGCGGACATCCCTGTGTCTGGCCTCATGTCCTCAGGAGGTGCCAGTATAGCACCTGTCCCAGTAAGGAGCCTGAGGAAGCCGAGGGGCCTACTTCACCTCTGCTGAGATGCCTCTTGGGCACTGCAAGACCTGGCTGAGGAGGAAGCAGAAGGTTCTGCAAGTCCTGTAGTAGCAGCTAGGGCAGAGGCTAGAAAGCACTCTGGTCTGCCTGTGACCCCATTCATGCCTCAGGCTGCTGTGGTGGCTTGGGGGTGAGGGGTGGCCTGGGCACAAGCACACCACAGCCGTTCTCTTTTCTGGGCTTCTTTGGCCTAGATAGATAGCCCCTGTGATAGCAGCATTGCCATGGTGATTAAATATGGAATAGCTGTCCCTGGAACATTTTCCTGGTTTTATTTTCCTTTAATGGAGTTGGTGAGATTAAGCCTGCTCACATATGAGCATCAATTAGTGAAAAGTAAACGTGGGATTCTGGAGCTCTTCTGTGACATCTGCAATGGCAGAGTACACCACCATGAGTGTAATTAACATCATGGAGTTTACCCAAGCAAATAGTTTCTCCCCCTTTCCCAGGAACTGCTAACCAGGCCCCCAGGGAAGCTGTTCTTCCTGCCCCAAGGGATTATGTTGGATAGATTCGGAGACACCTGGAGGTGTCTCTTTGCTACTGAACTGGAGGGGAGCGGGGGGCTTGTTTAAAAATAAAATCAGAAAATCATATTTTCATAGATGAATCGAGTGGAGGGCTGCAGTGGGAGTCAGCAGACTCGAGGATGACGCTGGAGGGAAGCGTCCCCCAGCTCCAGGGCTGGGCTTTCCCTGCGTCAGGCAGTATCTGAAGATGTCCTGGAAGGTCACGGCCCAGCCACTGCTGTAGGCTTATTGACCTGTGCCTGTAGCACCCGCCTACAGTGCCGCCATCACTGGACGTTGAGCTCCTCCATTGAGGATTTTGTGTCCACTATTGTTCACCTTTGTATTCTCAGCGTCCAGTGTAGTGTCTGGCACATAGGAGACATTTATTAAATATTTGTGGAGTAGACGAATAACAGAAACATAGCTTTGTTCTCAGAGCCCACCGAGGTCCCCAAGTTGGATAAATAAATGAATAAACAGATAAATTCGATCTCTCCTTCACTTATTCATTTAATCATTTAATGAATACGTATTTAGGGGATAGATAATATTTGCACCTAGCACAGTGCTTTGCTATAAGACGCCCAAAAAATATCTTTTAAATTATGTTGTGGTAGACACTGGGGAAAATCCAAATACGGCATAAAACACAGTCCCCTTTCTGGGTATATGTATATAAATATTGTTCCTCCTTTGCATCTATCTATACACACACACACACACACACACACACACATATTTTTGAATCATTCCTTTGAAATGTGGTAATATCTCCAGAAAAATCTCATTTTAAAGAAGAAAATTCAAATTTAGAAATTCAATCTAATTAAAGACCTAGCATTCTTAGTACTCTGCACTAAGAATGGGGTATAGCTATAAAGGGTGTTGGTGGACATCTTGTCGAAGTGTGTGCCACAGAAAGGCTACATTTGACTGTGTGGATGGGGTACAACAATGGTCCAGAGAAGGAGGCCAGTATCCAGCAAAAACAGAAGGAGAGGCCTATTCAAACTCCTGCCCTGCTGAGGATGGCACAGAAACCCTGCACAGCCGGGAGTGGCGGCTGGGGACCACGGAGTGTGGAAAGCTGGAGGAAAACTTCGTGTGCTTTGTAATTTCTTGAGAAATGCACACTCTGGCTCATGGAAATAAGGGCTGGTTTCTTTCTTGAACTCAGCGGTGGCCCCAGAAGTGGTCTGGTTGAGGCATGGAGAGGAGGTGAGCAACAGGGATGAGTGAGCCGGCAGAGGAGGGGATGCCAGCTCTGTAGTGAACACACAGAGTTTGCAGTGGCCACAGGAGGGCGTGAAAGGGATATGCAGCAGGCAGGTGACAGAAGGTCGGGACTGGGTTTGGATTGGGGACCTCCTCAGAGAGGTGAAGGTGGAGTTAATGAGTCCTTGAAGGGAGAGGGACAGAGCAGAAAAGGCATGTTGGAGGAGCTGAGAGTATAAAGGATAAGGACACATTTGGGAGCCAGGCAGGTCTGGCTGTGACTGTGGCTCTTCCAGTAGCTTAGTGTCCTTGAGCGAATCCTTAAGCACTGGGAGCCTCAGTTTCCACATCTGCAAGATCAAATAATGCAAAATAAAAAAAAAATCACTTAGCACAGTGCCTGGTGCACAGAAATACATCCACATCAGCTATCGTTATTAGGGGGCCAAAGAAGGAAGAGGAACAAATAAAAATGTGAAGACAGATAGATCAGGAAAGCATAGTGTCAGTTACATTGACAGAATGTCTTTCGTGATGGACAAAAAGAAAAGAAAAAAGCTACAACCTCTAGAGTTTTGCTGGAGTAGGTTTCTACCTACAGCTCTGTTCTCAAAAGTGATGGAAACCTGAACAGACCTCTCTAAAACTCTGCTTCCCTCCTGGTAAATGAAGGGGTTGGGCTGTTACTCTGACACTGATAATCGCAGAAGAGGGAATAATCCAGAATTTCCAACCAACACGTTTCCATCAGGTACCTGGAGACGCACAATCTCAGTGCACTTTGGAGCTTCAACTGATCTCACTGACTCTTCAGGCCCCGCTGGTCTCCCGGGCAGCCTGATGCACTTCCCACCACACGGCTCAGCTGCTGGGTCCACGAGGAGTGCCTCTAGATGTCAAACCAGTGGTTGGGCACAGCCACTAAATTAGGAATCCTGTGTATCCTCATTCCAGCTTAAATACATTATTAAAATTAAGAAGGAATAAAACCCCATCTCTTCATAGCAGCCTCACACCCACTGGGTATTAGTTTTATGATTTGCTCAGCTGTTGGGTTCAAATCTCCCAAATGTTTTGGCTTTTGTACCAAGGTCTATTTCAGGGCAACAGTGCCTGTCCCATTAAGTTTTAGCCAAAGATGCCACTGGGAAACGGACTGAACAACCTCTGGGACCCTTTCAACCCACATTATGGACAGTTTTCAGAGCTAGAGGCCCAAAAAATACCCTCAAAGTACAGGAAGAATCAAATCAGATTTTAATTGAATTGCTCAATGTACTAGTAAGGCTAGTTAAGTATATAATTAATTGTTGTAACTATAGCAACAGGATTAGCTGGAACGATTAGGGAGACACCAGGGGTTCAATAAGAGACTCTTAAAGAAGACAAGTGGCGGAGACTGCAGAAAATAATTCATTCTCCTCCAGTGCCTCTCCAGAGGGCCTCATACTCTTTAGCAACCCAAAATAAATCTATTTAATAATATTTTCTTAGATTCATGCAGCTTTTCTTATTCCAAAGGGCCCTGAGGTGCTTCACAAGCCATGAACATAAATATAGATTTGCAATAATGTATCGGGCTGGATTTTCTTCGTGTTTAAACAACTCTCGGGTGGTTTGTTCTGCCCCTTTGGAAGCCCCATTACCTTCAGGATACACGGAAGCACTCATTTACGGAGTGGCGTCCCCACAGGCCTGGGGCCTGCAGCGCCAACAGAGTGTAAACTCAATAGGGAAGAGCGGGCTCCACAGGTAGTATGTCTATTTAGTTATACCCTACCTCATTCCAAAAGGGACCAAGGAGGCTTACAAAATACACAGAGTGCATCAGGAGAAAACAAACACACGAGGAAATCCAAGACAGGGGCAAATAATGGTAAGAAAGAAACAACTAGGTCTTTGGAAATGTTGGAATAGGAAAAGCATCCAGCAATCTCCTACAGAAATGGACAAAATTGCCCCAGTTCTTCCTCCTGGACAAAACAAAGAGGAAAACAGAATCTGCTGGAAAAGCCACCTGGTGCTGAGGCCTCGCAGAAATCTTCCTTTTGCTCTTTCAAACCCTACTCTTTGGAGCAGAGACTCTTCAGCTCCTCTCTGCTGGAAAGAAGTGAAGGTGGGCCTTGTGAAGGTGCACTTCCTTCAAGGAACCCCTTATTCTTCCACTCAGCGGCAACCATTGATTGACCATCTAACTCTGTTCCAGGCATCTGCCCTTAAAGGGAGGCATGATTCAGCTTTTGGCACTTTCTGGTATCCTGGCTTGATCTGCAGTTAAAATTTAGTCTTTGGAGCAGAGGTAGCAAACTGGTGGCCCAGAGAAGAGATATCACCCACAAACGTGTTTTGTCTTGCCAGTTGGGGAGATTCACTTTCAAATTCAGGTTTCTAGTTTCTCCTGAAAAATTGGAAGGCCTGCAACACTAGTCCACCACTCCACTGTCGCTGAGCAGAGCAGAGACTGACCCTCTTGGACGGGACAGCATTCCCCAGTGCCCACCAGTCCCTACTATGCACAATGACATACAGCTTATGTCATAGCAGCTTCTCTATTTTATGCTACGTGACTAGTTTCTATAGGTATTTAGGTTTTTAATGTCTGATTTAGAGTCTTGTTCACTGAATGTTCACTCTGTTTATCACTATGGAATCTGGAGTAAGAATGAGACAGCCAAAGGGTTTAGCCTTGGCCACTTCCAGGCCACTTGTCTTCCTGTGTCTTCCGTCAGGACACCCCAGTCAGGGCACGTCCTCCATCTGTGCCTCTCGGGTAGATTGTCCTCCCAAATCTGTGTTTCTCTAAATCTCATGCGCCCCCCAGGCTCAGCTCAAGATTCCTCCCTGAAGCTTTCTCCAAGTCTTCTAGTTCATTGATCCTCCCACTGAACTACACCTGGACTTTCCACGGGGCTGGGAATAGTTTTCTAAAGCCATCAGCCTTCATACATGTGCTTTCTTCAAGATGATCTGCCCATGAATGTGTCCCTGTCCTGCTGTTTCTCAGAACTTCCTCCCCCTTCACAATCACCTGTACAAGAGAAAGGCCACCCTTCATCCATCTAGAATCCTAACCATGCTGCATGGATTCAGGATGGAAAAAAAGATGCTCCGGGGCATCAGGCAAGGTAAACTTTGAACTGTGTTGTTGAGAAAGCAAATGCCTGGGGAAGACATCCTTTTGCAAGCAGGTTGATTCTAGTTCCTTCCTTTCAGCAATATTGAAGAAGGATCTCATTGAGTGGAGAGCTGGTAGATCATTAAAATAATTTTTGAAGATGATTTACTATGTGGTTTTTGGCATATATCTCAGATGGCATTCTTAAAAATAAGCGACATTGCTGCAACAGTATTTCTTTCATTCCTATCTACTTATTTATGTAAATGACATTTATTCAGTATGTGCATCTATCAAAATAAAAAATAGGAATATAACTGATGTCTAATCCTATCTCATTCTAGCAATATGTAATAATCACCCGTGAATACATGAACAAATTGAAAAAAAATCTCATGTATCTCATTAAATATACATCTTCAATAAAATTTTATGAGGAATATTTATCTATCAATTATGTAGTATCAATAACTGTAATGATAAGCCAACTTAGAAGGAATAAAATCCTGTCAAGTTAGTGGAATGCAAATATGAGTTCAAGGAGGAAAAGGAACGATATAAAATTTCTGATTCCTGAAGAGGGCTTATGTTTCTTTTTTTTTTTCTTTTTGTGAGTAAGATTAGCCCTGAGATAACATCCATTGCCAATCCTCCTCTTTTTGCTGAGGAAGATTGGCCCTGGGCTAACATCTGTGCCCATCTTCCTCTACTTTATATGAGACACCGCCACAGCATGCCCTGACAAGCAGTGCGTCGGTCTGCGCCCGGGATCCGAACCTGCGAACCCCGGGCTGCGGAAGCAGAGCCTGAGAGCTTAACTACTATGCCACCGGCCTGGTCCCTACTCATACTTTTAAAATGATATTAATGAGTTGTTCCTCTGTTGTCACAATTAAGACAATATCAGAAATAGAGAATTGTAAAGGAGAAAGAAATTAACACCTTCTCTCTGTGGGGAGTGTAAAGTGTCTTCTTAACAGGGAGAGAGAAGGGGAATGAAAAAGAAGTGAGAGGCAAACGATTTTGGGCTACAGGGTGTGAGGCTATGTGCCACATCAGCATCACTCAGAACAGAGCAAACTAATTGGAATTAGCGTTTATCGAAATAAGATCACAAGTTTCTGTTTACTCTGCTTACCAAGTAGAAAAGCGTGAAATGATTTTAGAAAGATATCCCACAGAATTTTTTCAAATTTGAAATTGAGATTGGGATTTAAGATAGAAGTAAGTTCTAACTAGAAAATTCTAGGAATAGAACTCCTCATTCTCTCATGATCACCAAGGCTCATTTTACATATAATTCCCAGGTGAACAAAGGGGTTTAGGCTAACGGTTCTCCCGTCCCCCTCGGCGAACCCCTGTGGCAGGGGCACTCAGCTCTCAGATGAGCTGGTGTGAACTGCTGCCTCCATGCCTCTCTCCTGCAAAGTGACTAGAAAGCACCTCCCAACAGTTTGCAACAGCTTAATAAATAAAGTGGGCTGTTCTTGGCAGAGCACGAGGCTATATAAACTGTTTCTGCAAGGCGTGGCGCATGTCCAAGTTCCAAACTCAGAACACAGTCTGCTGGGGGATTGTGGCTTGATTTCTGAAGGGTGATGATGAGTTCGCTGTTCTTCTTGAGCAATCGCCCGAGGGCAAACAGGTCATTTAGCTCAGGGTGAAAGCAAAAGGGGTTTTCCAGAGAGGAGAGCAAGTAGGAAGATGAACATCTCTGCAATGAAAAGAAAAGAAAAGGAAGCACCTTTAAAAAGTGTGGATGTGTGGTATGAAAATGGAAAATGCAAAGTTAGTAAAAATCATATTTAATGATAAACACTTGGCATTTTGATGTGCGGCCTTGACCAGTGTTTTTTTCTTCTTCTTCTTCATCTAGATAGTATCTACAGAGTTACTTGGTGTGTGTGAGAGAGATTCATATTACAACTTTAAAAAAAAATCTGTTTAGCAATGCATTGTGGACATTCTTCCATGCTATTTGATATTCTTCTGTATCATGGTTTTGAATGCCTATATAGTGTCCCAATGTAATATGTATCAGAACTTGTTTAATCAATCACCTCTTATTAAACACTTGTTTGTTTTCTTTTTAATTGTTTTAATTTTATTGCTATGACAAATAACTCATTGGTAAAGGATTTGTATGAATGAGTGAGGGGTAATTTATTCTTGCTCCTTCTCAGGTCTGTCCAGACCTTTAGAAAGGGTGAACTGTCTTCAATCATTTGTGAGTTGGAGTTTCTTATTCTGGCTATCCCCAAAAGATGGCCAGTACCATCCACTCTCTTCTATTAAGGTCAGAGTTAAAGAGAACTTGAGGAGATTTAAGAAATTAGACTGGACAGACCCCTAGTTCTCTCTAAAGAACTGAACTGACAGCAGATCTGTGTGACCTCAAAAGTCATATCATCTAGGAGGACAAGACTTTTAACAGGGGAGTTTGAGAATCCTAGAGGTAGTTACTAAAATAAGAAAAGAAATTAAGAAATTGGAGGGGCCAGCCCTACAGCATAGTGGTTAGTTCAGCATGTTCCACTTCAGTGGCCTGGGTAGGTGGATTTGGAACCTGGGCATGGACCTACACCACTCGTCAGCCATGCTGTGGTGGTGTCCCACATACAAACTAGAGGAAGATTGGCACAGATATCAGCTCAGTGCAAATCTTCCTCAGCAAAAAAAAAAAAAAGAAAAAAAGAAATAAAAAAAAAATTGGAAAGAAGAGATAAAGAAACTGGATGGAAGATTTGTTATGCGCATGACATTGGTCACAGGAGTGCTGCTTTGATTTCTGATCACCATAGACACTCCTCCAGGTGTTAAATATGAACCGGTCTCAGAGGCAGAGCAGAAGAGAGCTCTGTAGTCTGTTACTCTTGCATTTTCAGTGGTATCATCAAATCTTTGTAACAGATGCTCACATTATGCTTTGGTGCCTGGAAAGAGATAGTTGGATTCTAACCCCAGTTACGTGCATCCTGCAAGAACATGTACAGCTCTCTAGAAGGGGAACTGTAACAAATCCGTGAGTCAGATTTTTCTGGAAATTTTGTGGTCCACACTAGTCCATGCAGTAACATACTGGTAAATGTTTAACAATTTGATCCGAAATAAAAAATACTGATTTGGAGCATTTTCCCATATCAATGGTGTAAATACTCTCACCATGGCCAGTTTCAAGCAACCAATGTGATGTCCTGGATGTGGAGTTGAGAAGAGTTGCACACAATTGGCTCTCAATAGCTGGTGTGAGCTTTCTCTAGCTCATATTGGTATGGAGTAGGTGAGAAGACATGTGTTAAGATTCTCTGCCTTTGCCACCAGTGCCTGAGGAAATCTCCCTGCCTCCACTTCAGCACCCTGCCAGCCACACTTGACCATTCTCAGTGTAGACCCTCTGCCAGGGATGTCCACTGTTGTCTCATTTCTCAATCCCAGCTTCACCAGGGAGCCCTACCTTCGTTCCCGCTGCTCCTCAGCCTGAACCGCTCACACTTTCCTGGCTGCTGGAAACCTGGCCCGCACAGAACACTGTGCTCTAACACTCTCTGGCTGCTCTTCATCCATTTCCCCATTGCATTAAAGTGAAATTGGAACTTCATCTCCCTTAAAACCTGCATCTCATTTCTGCAAGACCATCTCCAACTGAACCCAACTGCTTCCGTTCCCAAGTCATTTCAAGGCTGTGCACCCACAGCCCCTGCCCTTTGGAGTCCCGTATCCTGACTTCATGACTAACTATATACTTCATTATTCTCCAAGGCCAACTGTCTTTTGGGTAGCTCCTCATTCTCTCCCAGGATAAAATTAAAGCCCCCCTTATCCCCATAATCTCATAGCATTGTGGAGCTTCCTCTTGCCTTGAATGTATAACATGGGATTTTAATTATGTGTTTATAAGTCTATTTCCATTCCCAATTTGTGAGTTCCTAGAAGACAGAGCCCAGTCATTTCTATCTTCGGTCCTCAGCGCAGTGTCGGGCATGTGGTCAGCCCTCCATAAATTTTTGCCTAAGGTATAAGTGAATAAATTAATGAACCAAACTCTAGAGTCATCAGAGACCAGGATGTTTATAAGAACACTTTTGGCCTCAGGTTACTGATGGTATAATTCAAAATGGTTTAAATAATAAGGATATCTATTATTGACACACACACAAAAAGTTCCGAGGTGGAGCAGTTCCAGGGGTGGGTTCCTTCAGCATCTCAGCAATGTTCTCAAGGGGCCAGGTCTATTCCATCTTCCTTCTCTGCCAACCTTTGCCTGATGATTTTTGTGAAAAGGTAGCAAGAGAGCTGTGTATGGCAGCAAGAAGGTAGCAGCAGCTCCAGGCATCACATCCATATATAATAATGTCCAAAGGTTAGAAGAGATACTCTCTCATTCTTGTTTCTCAAAGGAAATTCCCCCCAAAACCTTTTCCTCTTTTCCCCTGAGGAGATTTCCCCTCATGTGGTAAGGGAATGGAAATACAGTGACTGACCTGGACTAATTAAAAAGTTCCCCTGAAGTTCATGGCCATCTAATGGACGAAACCAGGGTTCTAGAGGTGGGATGGGGATGGTTATCTGGTGGACAACCCACAGTTGCCACATATACGGTCAGTAGAGGTAAAATAGTGAACTGTCATCCACATGACCAAGCTGTGTGCATCCCAGACATACAAGGATGGTTGAACATTAGAACATATCTTGATGCAATTCCTGACACCAAATAATTGTAAGAAAAAAAATCATCTTAATAAATTCAGAAAGCATATAATAAAATTTAACACTTAGGGACAGCGCGATGGTGCAGTGGTTAAGTTCATGCATTCTGCTTCAGTGGCCTGGAGTTGGCCGGTTTGGATCCTGGGCGCAGACCTACTCACTGCTCATCAGGCCATGCTGGGGCGGCATCCCACATTGAAGAGCTACAATTCTACAACTATGATACACAGCTATGTACTGGGGCTCTGGGGAGAAAAAAGAAAAAGAGGAAGATTAGCAACAGATATTAGCACAGGGTCAGTCTTCCTCAAAATAAAAAAAATACACCTACAGTCATTGTTTCTATGTGAGACTGTTCCATAGATCGCAGCCAAGTATAAGAGAAAGAAATAAATTGTATAAGAGATTGAAAAAAAAACCCTCAAAACTATTTTTATTCACAGATGACATGATTTTCTACATAAAATCTTAACAGACTTTTCAAATTATTAGTATTAATAAGAGTTTAGAAATATTACTGAAACGAGACCAATTTTTACAAAATTAGTCACAATGGTACACATTGGCAACAAACAAAAACTACTCCTTTTAAAAGGAAACCACTTACAGTAGTAACAAAATATATAACTTTCCTGGAAATGAAATTAACAAGTGTTGGAAGTGATATTTATGGAGAAACTATAAATCATTATTGAAATATATTTTAATAGATCCCAATCAATGAGAGAGAGAGAGACTATATTTATGGATAGAAAGACTCAAAATCACAAACATTTTGACTCTCCCCAAATAATCTAAAAATCCAATGCAACTCCAATTAAAATATCAAAAGATTATATCAAAATTGACAAGCTGATTCTAAAACATAGAAGACAAAAAGGCCAACAAATATCTCTTCTTGAAGACACCTTTGAAGAGAACCAGCACATGGAGGACATATCTGATTAGAAATCAAGACTTATTTTGAAATTATAGTAATTTGGCAACTGTGATATTGGCACAAGGCCATATAATACAGACCAATTAGAACAAATAAATGACCCCAGAAGCAAATCATGCTTATACAGACACTTGATATATGAGAGGGTTGTATTGCAGATCAGTGTCAAAAGGATGGTCTATTTAACAAATGGTTTTGGGAACATATTAACGAATAAAGTGAAATTTATCCTTTATCTCACACCATATACAAAAATCAACCCTAGAGCCGGCCCCGTGGCTTAGCGGTTAAGTGCATGCGCTCTGCTGCCGGCGGCCTGGGTTCGGATCACGGGCATGCACTGACGCACCGCTTCTCCAGCCATGCTGAGGCTGCGTCGCACATACAGCAACTAGAAGGATGTGCAACTATGACATACAACTATCTACTGGGGCTTTGGGGGAAAAATAAATAAATTAAAAAAAAAATCAACCCTAAGGAAAATAAAGACATAAGATATGGAAATAAAAACTTTTATTCTTTTATAAAAACATGTAAGAAAATATCTTTGTGATCTTGGCATATAGCAGAAATTTTTTTAAAAGATACAAAAAAGATGAATATAAAGAGCATTGATAAATTCACCTCGAATAAAATAAAAAAGTGTATTTTTCAAGATACTGTAGAAAAAAATGGAAAAGAAAACCATAGACAAGCACAAGACATAAAGATGTTTGCAATATATATACATACAATATATAAAGAATATTAAAAAATCTATGAGAAGGGGTCGGCCTGGTGGCACAGGTGGTCAAGTGTGCATGCTCTGCTGTGGCGGCCTGGGGTTTGCCAGTTCGGATCCCGGGGGTGCACCAACGCACTGCTTGTCAAGCCATGCTGTGGTGGTGTCCCATATAAAGTAGAGGAAGATGGGCATGGATGTTAGCCCAGGGCCAGTCTTCCTCAGCAAAAAAGAGGAGGATCAGCATCAGATGTTAGGTCAGGGCTGGTATTCCCCACAAAAAACAAAAAAAATAATAAGTATATCTCAAATAATGCATGGGACATACTTATACTAAAAAAAGATTAAAAAAACATCGATGAGAAGAAAAATAATGCCACTAGAGAAATAGGCAAATGATATAAACAAGTAATTTGTAGAAGAAAATACCCAAATGGCCCATAAAGACATGAAAAAATACTCCACCACATTATAATCAGGAAATGCAAAAAAGACAGTGAGATACCATTTCACACTGATCAGATTGGCAAAAAGTGAAAACTCTGAAAATGCTAAGTGTTGGTGAGGATATGGAAAAACAAGAATTCACACTTTTTAGGTAGAAAGGAAAATTTATATAACCACTTTGGATGGCAAATTAGCCATATTTAATAAAGATGAAAATGAGCATACCCTGTGATCCAGCAATTCCATTTCTAGAAATATATGTTAGAGAAAATCTTGCATATGTACCCAAGGAGACTCATAGAATGTGGAAGAATCTCAGAATGCATTCAATGATAGAAGACTGATATTCAAGAGTATGCATATCAGCTTCATTTATAATAGCAAAAAATTAGAAACAACTTAAGTATTAACAGGAAGATTGTGAATTAAACTGAAGTATATTTGTGAAGTGGAATACCACACAACAGTGATAAATGAACTAGAACTATGTGTGTCAACATGGATGATTCTTGTACATGTATTGTTGCATGAAAGAATTTCAGGAGAATATATTGTAAGTAATGCCACTGATATACTGTTCATGTAATATTTAATTGTGCAAAAATAATGCTCAAGATTGCTTAGATGTACAGACTAATGTGGTAAAAATATAAAGATGTGCATAGACATGATGGTGATCTCTTTGGGAATGGGATGGGGAAAACAGATGACTTCACGTGTGTTTGTACATTTCTATGTTTTCAAACTGGGAGACAGATACCCTTGCATTGATTATATTATTTTCTCCTTATTTTTGTATGTCCAAAATATTTCACAATAGATTTTTCAAAAATACAAAGAAAGATGCAGCTCTCTAAAGACCATTAAGGAATACTGGGAAGTTGATGGACACCTTTTCTGTCACATGTATCATCTAGAAGCTGACAGGAGACGTCTTCCCACGAACCCGAGACAAACGCTCCATTCTAATGTCCCATGCTCTGTGGAGTATCTCCTACAGATCCAAAGGGAACTGATCTCAACATCCAAAAATTAATTTGAACCACATGCTTTGGAGCACACACAAAAAATTACAAGTTCATTAATGCTTCTGGAAAAATCTTAAATGCTCTTCTGAGAAAGATGTTTCTCTCCCTGTGTCATGAGTCACTAAGCTCTGCCTGGAGATGTTAGAAAATGCAGGCCTTTGGCCTGCTCAAAGGTCGTTGCCAATTGTTACCCAGTAAGTGTGGTTTCTCCCTTTACCACTCAAGTCTTCAGGATCATCTAATGGTATTTGATTGTAGAGCACGAGTCTGCTTGTTTTAACCTCACCTGGCCTTTGCAATCCAACTCAAATTAGTGGTCTTGGAAAATGAGGGGCTTTTAGCCAGGAAGAACCAAGGGCTGCCCTTGGGAGGTCAGATTCCAACTAGTCCCCACATACAAGGTTTCCCAACCTCTCGATGCTGTTTGCAGTTGATGTGAAAGAATGGCTTTGGGATTGGCCTGGGGGGCCAGTGAGAGCCAGATCAATCCTTCCTGAGAAGGCTGCTCTACCAGCCTAGGGTGGAGGACAGCCCCCAGAGGCGTGGGCTTAAAGACTGACCTGCCATTTATTACCGCTGAGATCTGGGCTGAGTCACTTCACCTATCTGAACCTCTGATTCCTCATCTGAAAAGTAATGTGTCTTGAAAATTAAATTAAATAGTATCTGATACATTCAGTGCACATGAGAGATGTCTACTGGGATCACTAGCCAAATGAAGAATCGGTCAGGCCCATTGAAATGGACTGTCTGAATCTCCCTTGAGAATGCAAAAATGATCCTTTTTAATTTGGTCCTTAAGTCGTTAGTATAAATGAATTTCTAGGTTCATGTAAACGTTTCTGGCAAGTAAAGGACAATCTATGAACGAGAGGTTTCAACTACAGCACTATCCCAAAGTGTGGTGTGCTGGTGGTTCATGGAAAGGTTTTCAGTGGTGCAGTTTATATGCTGAGTTTAATGACGTCCTTTGGTTTTCATTGGACTTATCTTGAGAGTTGCTTTCTGGTGGGTAATGCATGTGAAGCATTTAGCTGACACATAGTGGGTGCTCAATAGGTGGAGGCTACTGCTATCAGTGCTCTTTTCTTTAATCAACACTGCTCCTTACAGGGGGATTGCCATATCAAAAATACCGGAGTTGTACATTGGAGACTGGGAAACCAATTCCACTGGGTTGTGGGAGGGAGGGAAGAATGCAGGCAACAATGCACTCAGTCCATCACTTGTTCTCCCTAATTTTGCAAGATTTGAGAAAAGGAAAACCAATCACCTTCTCATGAAAAGGTGGATGTGGTGAACAGTAATATCTGGACTGCATAACAGGCGACTTGAGGAGGAGGCACATCTCCCACACGATAGCTCAGGCAGGCTGGCAGGATTCTCTGCCCTTTGCTCTCCTAGAGGGATCTGTGAGGTCTCAAAGGTCTACTTCTGAGTCCTCTCAGCTTACCAGTATGTCCCAAACTGCTCAGCCCTCTGCGCTGTGTTTTCTTGTACTGCATCACGTTAATATGGTTATTAGTTGCCTTCACATCATCGACAAATTCACAGCCTCTGTTGGATGATGTAATCACTGTGTACTATACATTTTTAGCACAGAATGACACTGTTTTCCTTTATTTTTTGGACCTAGCAAAAGATGGGTCCAAAAAATTTCAGTCAGAAAGAAATTTCACTTTGTACGTCATTAGACTACGCTTCTGGGTTTTCCCCAACAGAAGAGGACAATGGCTTCTTGGCTCCTAAATTCTGACGTTCACCTGCATCATTCCCTTGTGGGAGATCAAGATTTGGCCACCCTGAAATATATCTCTTTACCTTGATTGTTTTCTCTGAGGGACATTTGACCTCCCCCACTAACTGCCTAAAAAATTTGACATGGTGGCTCCTTCCTGGAACAGATCTTCTATCATGATGGCTGTAAAGATAATGTAGCATAGAGGTTACAATAGGAAAGGCACCAAGCCCCTTTTATCAAAAACTCTGTCTCTCGCTGACCACATTATCTATAGATGACCCTGAAAAGAATTGTCTTCCTGGCCTCTGAAGTCCCAGCCCGCTACCCACCCCCAACACGTTCCTCGCCTTTAGCTGCAATACTTAAGCAAGCAGCTTAGACAGAGGGACGAGTTGCTCATTTCTGAGTTTCTCCCATGTATACATGTTATTAAACTTAGTATTATTTTCTCTTGCTAACCTGTCTTGTTAATTATTTGGCCAGCCATAAGAACCTTAAGGAAAAGCGCAGAGGGGGATTCTCCCTCTTCTCCCGACACCCTGTAAAACCAGGCTGGGCCTGTGAAATGGGTGGGCTGATGGTATAGTTGTGGGACTAGCTTCCTCACTGTGAGTCTGCACAGTGCTTGGTAATCAGAGGAAGGGAGTGTGATTTAAATAACTAGTCCAGCAAACTTTAATTCTAATTATTTTTCTGTGGTTGTAAGTTCTAAGATCCAGAAACCCGCTGTGTATGTACTTTCTTTTTTGAGAAAGGTAAGAGCTTGCATTTAGATAAAAAGGAGTGGACCATATCTCTCCTCTCCATTTATATTTATATCTCAAAATTTATCTTCTGATATACAAAAATATATCTGGGGAACTAAGGTCAAGATTCTTTATTATATTGTAGCAAGGTCTTCTAAGATAACTGATCTTTCTTTAGTCTTTCTTAATGAGGGATTCCCAGTCTTTTTCAAGGGAGAGTCTACTTTTCTTGTGATGTCAGTGGAGTAGGGAGAGAGCACTGTAGGAAATGAGGGCATAGGGAGGAGGAGGGTTGTTAGAGTGATTTCTGGCTGCTGGGCAGACGTAGTTGCTGTACCATGCTGGCCCACGGAGGGGTCTGAATCCAAAACTTGAAGCTTTTTGTCCAACTGTGGCCCAGCTGCTTAAGAACGAGGACCAGAATTTTGTATGTGATCCATTCTCTTCTCTCAAGACTGTATGATTTTCATTTTCTCTCCAATAGGTTTGATGGAAAAAAAAAAATCCCTTACATATCTTAACTGAAACAATGCTTACTGTAATGGAAATGCTCCCTGGGGCAGCAAAGTTTGGGCCTTGATTGTAGAGGCTTCAGTGGGCTCTCAGGGACTCCCAACATCCTTCTGTCTGCTTCCTTCACAGCTGCCTCTGTTTGACCCCAGACTTGGAGTATAGCTCAGACAGGGAACTCAGTTTTGGGGGCAGGTCACATGCCAATCTAGAAATTGGCAGAATTCTAATTTCCCATAAATCTCTGCCATTTTTTTCTGTGGGTAAGTTTCTGCAGAGCTGAAGGCTACCATTCAGAATGACCCTGCGGCCTATATCGGTCTCCTACACAAGCATGTTATGAAGCAATGAAGGGCGTTGGAGTCTGCTCTTGGCTGAACTTGAGGCAGCAGGAAAAGTTAGTACATGGCTTCTGTCATCAAAAGCTTGAGTTTGGTATCACATGTGCCTGAGAGAGAAGAAAAGGATCAGTGGAACAGAGCATCCCTAATGTTTTACCTCTTGATGAGGCCTCTGCAGTACTAACAACATCAAGTAGACTTGCCGTCATCACAGGCATTTAGAATGGCAGATGGCAGCCTCTGTGTGTGTATGTGTGTGTGTGTGTGTGTGTGTGTGTATTAAATGTTTTTGCTTTTGCTTCATGACTAATTTCCTGTTAAACATCTATCGTGGGGAAAACAGTTCCTTAAAAATTTAAATATGGAGTTACCATGTGAGATAGCAATTCCACTCTTTGGTAATACCCAGAAAAACTGAAAGCAGGGTCTCGAACAGACATTTGTACATTCCTTTTCATAATAGCTTTATTCACAATAGCCAAAAGATGGAAACAACCCAAATGCCCATCAATGGATGAATGGATAAACAAAATGTGGTGTATACATACAATGAAATATTACTTAGCCGTAAAATGGAATGAAGTACTGATATATGCTGCGACATAGATGAACCTGAAAAACATTATGCTAAGTGAAAGATGTCACACAAAAAGAGTCACACATTGTATGATTCCATTTATATGAAGTATACAGAATAGGCAAATTTATAAAGACAGAAAGTGTATTCATGGTTGCCAGGGGCTGGGTGGAGCGGGAAATGGGGAATGACTGCTTAATAATTATAGGGTTTCTTTTTGGGGTGATGAAAATGTTTTGGAACTGGATAGAGGTGATTGTTGCACAACACTGTGAATATCCTAAATGCCACTGAATTTTATACTCTAAAATAGTTAATTTTATGTTATGTGAATTTGACCTCAATTAAAAAAATATCTATGGTGGCATTTCAAGTATCCAGGAGTGGATCTTTAAAAACAGATCAGAAGAATATATTTCTTTCTTTTTTTCTTTTTTTTTAATTGATGTTTTAATGGTTTCTAACATTGTGAAATTTGGGGTTGTACATTTTTGTTTGTCCATCACCATTTTTTGACTCCCTTCACCCCTTGTGCCCACCCCCCTCCCCCCTTCCCCCTCCCCCCCACCCTCACTGCCCCCGGTAACCACAGTCCAGTTTTCTCTATCCTTGTGTTGGTTTATATTCCACATACGAGTGAGATCATACAGTGTTTGTCTTTCTCTTTCTGGCTTATTTCACTTAACATAATATGCTCCAGGCCCATCCATGTTGTTGCAAATGGGACGATTTTGTCTTTTATTATGGCTGAGTAGTATTCCTTTGTATATATATATACCACATTTTCTTAATCCAATCATCAGTCGAGGGACACTTAGGTTGCTTCCACTTCTTGGCTATGGTGAATAATGCTGCAATGAACATAGGGGTGCATAAGCCTCTTTGGATTGTTGATTTCAGGTGCGTTGGATAGATTCCCAGTAGAGGGATGGCTGGATCATAGGGCATCTCTATTTTAAATTCTTTGAGGAATCTCCATACCGTTTTCCATAGAGGCTGCACCAATTTGCATTCCCACCAGCTGTGTATGAGGGTTCCTGTTTCTCCACATCCTCTCCAACATTTGTTGTTTTTTGTCTTGGTGATTATAGCCATTCTAACGGGCGTGAGGTGGTATCTTAGTGTTGTTTTGATTTGAATTTCCCTGATGATTAGTCATGTTGAGCATCTTTTCATGTGCCTATTGGCCATCTGTATATCTTCCTTGGAGAAGTGTCTGTTCATTTCCTCTGCCCATTTTTTGATCGGGTTGTTTGTTTTTTTGTTGTTCAGTTGTGTGAGTTCTTTATATATTATGGAGATCAACCCCTTGTCAGATGTATGCTTTGCAAATATTCTCTCCCAGCTGGTTGGTTGTCTGTTCATCTTGATTCTGGTTTCATTTGTCTCACAAAATCTCTTTAATCTGATAAAGTCCCACTTGTTTATTTTTTCTTTAGTTTCCCTAGTCTGGGTAGGCATGTCATCCGAAAAGATTCCTTTAAAACCAATGTCAAATAGTGTGTTGCCTATATTTTCTTCTATGAGTTTTATAGTTTCAGGTCTCACCTTCAGGTCTTTGATCCATTTTGAGTTAATTTTTGTGAATGGCGATAGCACATGGTCCACTTTCATTCTTTTGCATGTGGCTGTCCAGTTTTCCCAACACCATTTATTGAAGAGACTTTCCTTTCTCCATTGCATGTTCTTAGCACCTTTGTCGAAAATTAGCTGTCCGTATATGTGTGGTTTTATTTCTGGGCTTTCAATTCTGTTCCATTGATCTGTGTGTCTGTTTTTGTACCAGTACCATGCTGTTTTGATTACTATTGCTTTGTAGTATGTTTTGAAGTCAGGGATTGTGTTGCCTCCTGCTTTGTTCTTTTTCTTTAGGATTTCTTTAGCTATTCGGGGTCTTTTGTTGCCCCATATAAATTTTAGTATTCTTTTTTTATTTCTGTGAAGAATGTCATTGGGATTCTGATTGGGATTGCATTGAATCTGTAGATTGCTTTAGGTAATATAGACATTTTAACTGTGTTTATTCTTCCAATCCACTTGCATGGGATATCTTTCTATTTCTTTATGTCATCATGGATTTCTTTCAATAATGTCTTGTAGTTCTCATTGTATAGGTCTTCACCTCCTTGGTAAGATTTATTCCTAGGTATTTTATTCTTTTTGATGCAATTGTAAATGGTATTATCTTTTTGAGCTCTCTTTCTGTTACTTCATTATTAGCATATAGAAATGCAACTGATTTTTGTAGATTGATTTTGTACCCTGCAACTTTGCTGTAGTTGTTGATTGTTTCTAATAGTTTTCCAACAGATTCTTTAGGGTTTTCTATATATACAATCATGTCATCTGCAAATAGTGAGAGTTTCACTTCTTCGTTACCTATTTGGATTCCTTTTATTCCTTTTTCTTGCCTAATTGCTCTGGCCAAAACCTCCAGTACTATGTTGAACAGGAGTGGTGAGAGTGGGCAGCCCTGCCTCATTCCTGTTCTCAGAGGAATGGCTTTCAGTCTTTCCCTGTTGAGTATGATGTTGGCTGTGGGTTTGTCATATATGGCCTTTATTATGTTGAGGTACTTTCCTTCTATTCCCATTTTATTGAGAGTTTTTATCATAAATGGATGTTGTATCTTGTCAAATGCCTTCTCTGCATCTATTGAGATGATCATGTGGTTTTTATTCTTTGTTTTGTTGTTGTGATGTATCACGTTGATTGATTTGCGGATGTTGAACCATCCCTGCGTCCCTGGTATAAATCCCACTTGATCATGGTGTATGATCTTTTCAATGTATCGTTGTATTCGGTTTGCCAATATTTTGTTGAGGATTTTTGCATCAATGTTCTTCAGCGATATTGGCCTGTAATTTTCTTTCTTTGTATTGTCTTTGTCTGGTTTTGGTATCAGGGTGATGTTGGCCTTGTAGAATGATTTAGGAAATGTTCCATCTTCCTCTATTTTTTGGAATAGTTTGAGAAGGATGGGTATTAAATCTTCTTTGAATGTTTGGTAAAATTCACTGGAGAAGCCATCTGGTCCTGGACTTTTATTTTTTGGGAGGTTTTTGATTACTATTTCAATCTCTTTACTTGTTATTGGTCTATTCAGATTCTCCATTTCTTCTTGGTTCAATTTTGGGAAGTTGTATAAGTCTAAGAATTTATCCATTTCTTCTTGATTGTCCAATTTGTTGGCATATAATTTCTCATAGTATTCTCTTATAATCCTCTGTATTTCCATGGTATCTGTTGTAATTTCTCCTCTTTCATTTCTAATTTTATTTACTTGAGCCTTTTCTCTTTTTTTCTTAGTAAGCCTGGCTAAGGGTTTGTCGATTTTGTTTATCTTCTCGAAGAACCAACTCTTTGTTTCATTAATCCTTTCTACGGTTTTTTTGGTCTCAATTTCATTTATTTCTGCTCTGATTTTTATTATTTCTCTCCTTCTGCTGGCTTTGGGCTTTGTTTGTTCTTCTTTTTCTAGTTCTGTTAGGTGTAATTTAAGGTTGCCTATTTGGGCTTTTTCTTGTTTGTTAAGGTGGGCTTGTATCGCTATGAGTTTCCCTCTCAGGACCTCTTTTGCTGCATCCCATATGGTTTGATATGGCATATTATCATTTTTGTTTGTTTCCAGATAGTTTTTGATTTCTCCTTTAATTTCATCAATGATCCATTGGTTGTTCAGTAGCATGTTGTTTAATCTCCACATTTTTGTCACTTTCCCAGTTTTTTTTTCATGGTTCATTTCCAGTTTCATAGCCTTATGGTCTGAAAAGGTGCTTGTTATGATTTCAATCTTCTTAAATTTATTGAGGCTTGCTTTGTTTCCCAACATATGGTCTATCCTAGAGAACGTTCCATGCGCACTTGAGAAGAATGTGTAGTCAGCTGGTTTTGGATGGAGTGCTCTGTATATGTCTACTAGGTCCATCTCGTCCAGTTTTTCATTTAAGTCTACTATTTCTTTATTGACTTTTTGTCTGGATGATCTATCCATTGCTGTAAGTGGGGTGTTAAGATCCCCTACTATTATTGTGTTGTTGTTGATTTCTCCTTTTAGGTTTGTTAATAGTTGCTTTATGTACATTGGCGCTCCTATGTTGGGTGCATATATATTTATAAGTGATATGTCTTCTTCATGGAGTATCCCTTTTATCATTATATATTTCCCTTCTTTGTCTTTCTTAACCTGTTTTATCTTGAAGTCTACTTTGTCTGATATGAGTATGGCAACACCTGCTTTCTTTTGTTTGCCATTAGCTTGGAGTATTGTCTTCCATCCTTTCACTCTGAGCCTGTGCTTGTCTTTAGTGCTAAGATGTGTTTCCTGAAGGCAGCATATTGTTGGGTCTTGCTTTTTAATCCATCCTGCCACTCTGTGTCTTTTGATTAGAGAGTTCAATCCATTTACATTTAGGGTAATTATTGATATATGAGGGCTTAATGTTGCTGTTTTGTCACTTATTTTCTGGTTCTTTTGCATTTCCTTTGTTTCTTGTCCCATTTGTTTTGGACTGCCAATTCAGTTTGGTTGTTCTGTCTTATGACTCTTCTAGTTTTCTCTTTGTTTATCATATGTGGTTTTGTTTTGATTATTTGTTTAGTGGTTACCTTGAAGTTTGGGCAAAAAATCTTGTGTATGAGATAGTCCATTATCTGATGGCCTCCTATTTCCTTATACTAAGTTAATTCAGTCACTTTCCTCTTCTCCTTCTAAGTTGCTCTTGCTATACCTTATTCTCTTCTCCTTCTAAGTTGCTCTTGTTATACCTTATTCTATCTTGTGTTGTGGCTGTGTGTTTACAGTGATGAGGTTAAATTTATTTTTGGTGAATTTCTTCCTTTGATCTTTGAATTTAGTATTTAAGTGGTTGCTAACCTATTCCGGTAAAGATCTACTATTTTTCTGAGTGTGTCTACCTACTTTTCTCCTTGCTCCAAGCTTTGTGTTCCCTTTCTCTTCTGTTTTTCAGGCCTGAGGGCCTTCTTGAGTATTTCTTGTAGTGGGGGTCGCGTGGCCATGAACTCCCTTAGCTTTTGTTTATCTGGGAGAGTTACTATTTCTCCATCATATTTGAAGGATATTTTTGCTGGATAGAGTATTCTTGGCTGAAAGTATTTTGAATATATCATTCCAGTCTCTTCTAGCCTGTAAAGTTTCTGTTGAGAAATCCGCTGAGAGCCTGATGGGAGTTCCTTTGTACGTTATTTTTTGTTTTTGTCTAGCTGCCCTTAATATGGTTTCCTTGTCATTGACCCTGGCTAGCCTTACCACTAGGTGTCATGGTGAAGGCCTTTGTCTGTTAATATACATAGGTGTCCTGTTGGCTTCGCTTACTGGTATTTCCTGCTCCTTCCCCAGATTTGGGAAATTCTCAGCTATTATTTCCTTGAATAGGCTCTCTGTTCCTCTTTCCCTTTCCTCTCCCTCAGGAATACCTATAATTCTTATGTTACATTTTCTAATAGAGTCAGATATTTCTCGGAGTCTTTCTTCATTTCTTTTTAGTCTTAGTTCTCTCTCCTCTTCCATCTGGAGTATATCTGTATTCCTATCCTCTAAGGTGCTAATTCTTTCCTCCATATTGTCAGCTCTGTTCTTTAGAGATTCCAGATTCTCCTTTATCTCCTCCATTGTGTTCTTCATCTCCATCAGCACTGATTGGTTTTTCTTTATGATTTCAATCTCTTTTGTGAAGAAACTCCTAATCTCATTGAATTGTTTGTCTGTGTTGTCTCGTATTTCGTTGAGTGTTTTTATGATAGCTAGTTTGAAATCTCTGTCATTTAGTTTACGGATTTCTGTGTCTTTGGGGTTGATTTCTGGGTGCTTGTCATTTTGTTTCTGGTCTGGTGATTTCATATATTTTTGCATTGTGGTTCCTGTGTTGGTTTTGTTTTCCCTCATCCTGGAAATCTCTGGTTGCAATTTCCACCTGTCGCCACTGTCTGGTGGTAAAGGGCTGTGTAGTCTAAGCCCCCTGCGCTCTGCCCCGGTTTTTCTGCTGCGATCCGCAGTTTTGTTTTTTTTTAGTTTTTTTTTTCCCCGCTGCGATCCACGGGTCCAGTCATTTGATCAGGTCTGCCGCGGATCGCTTGGTCTGGTCTGTTGCGGATCACTTGGTCTGGTCTGCCGCGGATCGCTAATTCTGGTCTGGTCGGTTGAGCTGCAGAGTCCAGTTTGCGGTGAGGGGGGAGCTCTCTCTTTTGCCCTCTGGGTCCCTGACGTGGGATGCTTCTCGTTTGCCCCTCTTTATCCACTCTCTGGGGTGCTCAGATGTTGATGGTAGCCCTGTGGCTCCTCTGAGTCCTCTGTGCTGGAGTTTCCCACTGGCTGAGAGAGTCCGAAGAGCCACGGTTTCCCCACCGAGGGCCGCCCCTCTCCCCTCTCTGGGAGCCACGCGGACTGGGATCCCTGATCTGATGGGGAAGGAGAGGAGTTCTCCTTACCTCTCCCCACTTCCTCCGGGGGCCCAGCACGTTCCGCTCTCAGATGTGCGGCAGTGTGGATCCCTCCGCTCTAGCTTTTCACTGTCTGGGATTCCGTTGTTGGTCTGTGACTCTTCCTTTTGTTGTACCTTGTCGGGGGAAGAGTTCACGGGAAAGCTCACTCCGCCATGATGCTGACGTCACTCCAGAAGAATATATTTCTTAAGTACTATACACACACATGTACATACACATACAGATATAGATACAGAAGTCCCAGTATGGAGACTGGTAATATGCATTGGCCAGGTAGGATGGTTAATTTTATGTGTCAACTTGACTGTGCCATGGGGTACCCAGATATTTGGTCATACATTATTCTGGGTATTTCTACGAGAGTGTGTTGGATGAGATTAACATTTAAATCAGTGGATTGAGTAAAGCAGACTTTCTTCCCAAACATGGGTGGGCCTCATCTAATCAGCTGAAGGTCTGACTAGAACAAAAAGGCTGATTCTCCCCAGAGTAAGAGAGAATTCCTTCTGCCTGACTGCACTCAAGCTGGGACATTGACAGTTGCTTGCCTTCAGACTAGAACTAGTCCATTTCCTCTCCTGGGTCTCCATCTTGCTGACTCACTCTGCAGATGTTGGAACTTATCAGCCTCCATAATTGCATGAGCCAATTCCTTACAATAAATCTCTTTATATCTCTATAATCTATTTATCTACCTATCATTTATCATCTATCCTATGCATTCTCTTTCTCTGGAGAATCCTAATACACCAGTTTACCAGGTTTCTAATACAATTATTTCTCTTTTCATTTCCTTTCCGAGCTTTCTTTCTGTGTACCATTTTATCCTTGCCCTGTTGTCTACACGACTTTACTTCAAGGAGTCTCACACTTAGTGGCAAACTAAATTGCTTATGCAACCTGAAATAAAAATTTTATCAGAAAATAAAGCTAATAACTCCTTTGTTCTTTTGACTGAAAGTTAATTTTACTGTGTGAAAATTTCACCAAATTATATGTTTCATTGTCTTTTTCTTTATAAGAAGAAAGGTTTTTCTTTAGTTGTGCCTTTTCTGACATGCCAGTTCTATAATGAGGTGTCCAGCTTTGTCTCCCGTCCTGCTGCTCGTTGGTATGTTATGAAACAGTTTATGACCCTCATTAACTTCAATGGTTATAATTAAATGAATCTGTGAAATACATCCAGGGCCAGCTCTCTGGTGTGTTCCTGATTCAGTTTCCACAGACACTCAAGAGATGATGAGTCTAGCTAAGCCAGAGTCTAGGATACTGTGACTTAAATATCTATTGCCTGAAAATGAGTCTTTCTCTAAAGAAAAAAATAAAAGGCCAGAAATCAATAAAAGTCAATATGGAAAGAGCATTGTGGATTAGCACAGTGACTACAATGGACAAAGCTTCAGAGGAGAGGTAGTGCTTCAGTTGGGGTTTGGCCTAATTTAGTAGGGCATTTAGTTAGGGCATCTATTGAGCCCTAACAATGATCTGAGCATATATTATCTCACTAATTCTTAGAAAAGCCTTGTAAAGAACATAAATTTACCCCACTGCAGAGAGGAGTAAAGCAATGCTTTTGTCCCTGTAAACTTTGTGGCATAAAGCAGATGTCTCAGCTATGCATATACTAAAGTCCTAGATGCATCTGGATGATGAGGGGTTGGACAGTGGGCCAGAGTGGCAGGAGTGTCTCATTGTGTCTGTCCCTCCAAGAGTCTTGCATTGGCATCCCATCATCTTATGTCTGTTTCTAAGCAAGACAGTGCTGCAAAAAGAAGTGAGAACAAACAGAGATGGCTGATTCACCAAGCCCTGCAGAAGACATTCAGCGAGGTAGGGGATGCACAATCCAATTCCAATAAAGAAGAGACAAATAGATCAATGCTGCAGAACACAATTCAGAAAGGAACCAGTGAATCTTTGCAACTAACTGTAGTATGTAACAAAGGTGGCCTTTCGAACCAGAGTGTAATTAAAGACTACTTGATGAATGGTGTTGAAATAATTTGTTATTCAAATCAAATTAATTGAGGAAAAAGTAAAGTTAGTTCTCTCCCTCACACCGTGAAAACAAAATTCTAGAAAAATCAAATACCTAAACAATGAAAACATCAAAAAAGCATTAGAAGAAAAGTAGAGTATGTTTCTAAT
Source organism: Diceros bicornis minor (assembly GCF_020826845.1). NCBI lineage: Eukaryota > Metazoa > Chordata > Mammalia > Perissodactyla > Rhinocerotidae > Diceros > Diceros bicornis. The sequence goes on from NC_080744.1 coordinate 83,233,379, forward strand.
CTTGAGAATAGGAAAGAAATTAGATAAGAAACAAAATGCAAAAGTAACACAGAAAAGACGGCTACATATAATCATGTCAGGGACACATATCAAGATCTCAAAATGATCCTATTCTATTAAATCCTTTTCCTTGGTTTGGGGTGAACACAGACATGCCACCTCTCCCTGCCCCCATGGAAGCGGGGCTAACAGCTTCGTCCAAAACCTTCTCTAACAACCCAGTGTCCTTCTCAAAGTTCTTTTATGCCCTAGACATGGTCCATGGATGAAAACCGTTGATGGCCTCCATAATGATCCTGTATCTTACCTTGGAATACAGCATCTATTATCTTGGGACCTCAGCCAAAGGTAAGTAATTTCATTTTAATATCTTTGCGTGTGTGTGCACTTGTGTGCATGTGCACACACACACGCATGTCTGATGACACGCTTCAAATTGATAGCAGTGCTAACTCCCGGGGAGGGGAAATGAGCAGAACAGTGAGTGGTCAAGACGGACTTCAGCTTTATCTGTATCGTTTCAATTTTTATAGTGACAATATATCCATGTATTGCTTGTGTAATTAAAAAGAAATGAAATTAAATATACTCTAGCCTGTGCTTGATGAATTTCTACAGCTTAATTTCCATCTGCCAATGAAATAAATCTGAAACCTTTCATTTGGGTTAATAGCCCAATTTAATGTGTTGCTCTGTTGGAAGAAAACCAAATTGTGAGTCACTTTTCAGGGCTGGTGCTGCACATTGCTCTCATGGTCTCAGCATCTGTCTCTCGGTGTTTATTCCTTCCAGGTATGTACTTAGGATGTAACGCACATTTGCCCTGGTACTTTGACTTCCTGGCCCCTGGCCGACCTAAAGCAATAAATGGCAAAGCCAGCAACTTCCTCTCTTGCAAACATGAGAGAATACGTAGCTACCTGGTCCATTTCCAGTTGGAAGCGAAAACCCAGTAGGTAGGGTGTTTATTCCAACGGTGAAATTGAAATGGGTCTTTATTTAGCTTCCCAAAATAAGCTGAATAACCACTTTTCTGGTGTTAGGACAGCACCCGGGGGATATTTTGGTAAAGTGACAGACAGTCATGGAATGAACAGGTGATTAGTACCAAATATGAAATGTGACTTTGGCTGGAAGCACACAAGGCAAAGCCTCACGGTAAAGGCACGGACCCCCACCTTGTCCAGGTACCCTTTCTCTAGGTAGTTTCCCATGCTGCATTAATAATACCTCAATAATACCCATTTATATAAACATTTCAAAGTGCATCCACATTGTCATTGGTCCATTTGACATCTATGGAGTGCCCACAATAGTTGATCCTGGGGCTGGAAGCAGAAAGAGCCTTATCTTCTCTTGCAGGAAGCTCAGATTATAGTTCAAGGAGGCAGACACTTAAGCCAACATTACAGCATGGAAAATGCTATGAGAGAAACAAACACAGGAACAGTGGAAGAAGAGAGCAGGGCATTGGAGAGGTGGGTGGGAGCAGGGCTGCTTTAGGAAGAGGAAATGGCACGTGCAGAAGCACTGAGGTGTGGAATTGCACCATGGGTTTTGAGTAATGTACATTATTGAGGCCAGGACCTGAGCACAGTGAAAGCTATGGCCACATGGAGGGTCTGTGTGCTCGTCTGGCTGGTCTGTGGAGACTAAAGCTGACCTGAAGGCAAGGAGAACATTCGATGGATTCTAAGCAAAGATGGGACTTGAACATATTTGCACTGCAGCGTGAAGAATTGATTGGAAGGAAGCAAAAGTGGAGGTTGGGAGACTAAGAAGCTATTTCAGGAATCTGCAGGAATGAGGCTGCTGTAAGACAATAGTCCCAGGAAAAGAAAGAGGTGAATGGACTTGAGATAAGTTAAGGAAGCAGCATCTATAGAATTTGGTGACATGTTGGATGTTGGAGAGGTGTGTGGAAGGGTGTCTGGCTTTGGTGCTTGGATTAGTGGAGGCACCGTTGACAAGGCAGTGAAACCAGAAGGGAGACTAGGATCAGAGGGGAACTGATAAGTATATTTGTATAATATATACTCTCCCACACTTTCTAACAAAATTCAAGTGAACTAGATATGATAGTATGATGCAGTCTATCTCCTGGCAAGAAACTTTAGACTCTCAAGACAAGTGGATTTATCCAAGACCTCCACTTGCTTAGTACCAAATATGGGACCAGAACCAAGTTTTACTTTCTCTGGCTCAGAGCTCCTTTAACTGAACTATGAAAGTTATGTCCGTTTGACCCTAAATCTACTTGCTGTTCCACAGAAGGCAGGACATATACCAGATGCTCTTTGAACACAAGAGAAACTGTCTTCCAAATTCATTCCTTCACTTATTCGGCACATATTTACGAGCACCTCCTCTGTGCCAGGCACTCTTCTAGGTATTAGGAATACGACTGTGAAAGTTTTGCTCTTGTGGAGCTTACATGTAAGATAGGATGTGGAATCAGATAGTACAGGCCCAAACAATTGTACAGAGGGACATGGGTGCTCTGGGAAAAAGTGTAGCAAGGAGAGGGCGGGGAGTGTTGGGGACAGGAGGCTGCTCCTTCCTAGATGGTCATCAGGGAAGGCTCCTTGGATCAGGAGATGTTGAACAGAGATCAGGGAAGTGTGGGAGTCATGTGGATGCCTGGGAGAGTATTCTAGGTAAGGAAACTGCAAGTGCAAAGTCACTGCTGTGGGAGGTGTTTGTCATATTCAAGGAACATGGAGAAGGCCAGTGTGATTGAAGCAGAGGGAGCCAGGAGAGGATGGCAGGAGTTGAGATCAGAGAAGAAGTAGGTGATCAGGAGCCTGAGAGACCGAAGCAAGGCTCCTGCTCTGAGTCGGACAGAACCATTGGAGAGAGTTGTTCCCAGAGCAATGACAAGATGTGACTCGCCTTTCAAAGGACCACACTTTGGCTGCAGGGAAAGGGCAGAAGCAAGGGGACCAGTTTGGAGGCTGTTGAGATAATGAAGATGAAAGAGCCTGGTGCCTAGCACCGGGGTGGCGGCTGTGGGGCGGCGAGAAGTGGTCAGCTTCTGGATATATTTTGAGGTAGAGACAGCAGGTTTGCTGGTTGATTGGCTATGAGATGCGAGACAAAGACAAACTAAGGATGGCTCCAGGCTTTTTCCTGAACAACTGCAAGAATGAAGTTGGCATTTATTTAAGTGGGGAAGAATGAAAGGAGCAGATTTGGTAGCTGAAGGGAGATATTTGTTTTGGGACATGTTAACCTGACATGTTCCTTAGACAGCCAAGTGGAAATGTTGAGGTCTGGGATAGAGATATAACCTTGAGAGTCATTATCATTTAAATGCTATTTGAAACCATGAGACTAGATGAGATCACCCAAGGTCTGAGGGGGAATAGAAGAGGGAAGAGGTGTGAGGACTCGGCTGGGGAACATAGGCAATGAACATGGGAGATGAAGAGAAACTGGGAAAGAAGACCAAGAAGGGGCAGCAGATGAGAGGAGAGCTGAGAGAGAATCATTCCTTGGAATCAGGTAAACAAGCATTTCTAAAAGCTGCTGAATGACAGATGAAGTAACGTAGAGAGACCTCAGACCTGGCCATTGGAGACCATTAGCCCATGGAGGTGACTGGTGATTGACGAGCACTGTGTTGATCGAGTGGTGCGGAGAGAGAGAATGTGTGTCTACAATGAGAGGAGAGGAATTGAAGACAGCAAGTACAGACATGTCTTTCAAGGAGGCATATTGTAAAGGTGAGCGAACAATTGGAGAAGTACCTGGGGAGGGTGGGGGGTGGGTAGAGTTCATTTAAGTTTATTTTTTTAAATGAGCGATAATACTGCGTGTTTAATATTGATAGGGTCCATCCTGGAGAGAAGGATACATTGATGCTGCAGGAGTGATACCCTACACCATGTACACATTGAACTAACTAGCAAGGACCACATTTACTAATAAAGAGGAGATGGAGTTGTCTAATTACTACTAAATGGAGAGAATCTAGTCTCCAAGATGAGAGAGAGGCTGGTTAGAATGACTTACAAGCTCATAAAATAAATGTATTAGGGCAACTAAGTATTCCTCTGAGGATTCAAAAAAAATTATAGGATTTACACTTTGTACTTTACATTAAAACAAATTCCAGATGTATTAAAACTTAAAAGCCAAAGAGTGAAATTATAAAAGCATTAAAAGAAACTAGAGAAGAAATTTTAAACATAACTTTGGGGGTGTGGAAGGCCTTTTGGAGTGTGACACAAAAACAAGAACTCAAAAATGAAAATGTTGATAAATTCAATCTTATACAAATAGAAAAATTCCACATAGCTAAAAATAGTCAAAACATTTAAAAATATAGGGGAAAATGTATGTAATTCATAAGACTGATAAACAGCTAATTTCCCAAATATATGGGGCTTTTACAAATCAATTAGATAAAGACAAACAACCCAAAGGGGAAAATGAGGAAGGTTATAGACAGACATTATAAATTGGTTGACTACTTTGGAAGATGGCCTGGCAATATCTTTCAAAACTAAAAAATGCATGTACCCTTTGTCCCAGAAATTCCATTAAGATATTTTTTCTTACAAATAAACTTCTATGTGTGTGAAATGATATTTTTCAGGGATATTTGCAGCAGAATTGTTTGTAGTAGCAAAATATTGGAGGAAACCTAAAGATTGTCTATCAGTAGGAGACCAGTGTTATAAATTATGAAGCAGCTATATAAGGGAATACTATGTATCATTAAAAAGATAAGACTGCTCTCATGCACTTAGATCTCTAAGTTACATTGTTAAATCAAAAAACCAAGATATAGGGCCAGCTCTGAGGGTCTAGTGGTTAAAGTTCCACACTCTCCACCTTAGCAGCGGGGGTTTGTTTCCCAGTCGTGGAACCACACCATCCGTCTGTCAGTTGCCATGCTGTGGTGGCGACTCACATAGAAGAACTAGAAGGACTTACAACTAGGATATACAACCATGCAGTGGGGCTTTGGGGAGAAGAAGGGGAAAAAAAAGAGAAAGATTGGCAACAGATGTTAGGTTAGGGCGAATCCTTCCCTGCAAAACAAAAAACAAAAAACCCCAAGATATAGAACAGTTGTATCATGTACCATCATTTGTTATAGGAATAACAGAGGAGTGAAATAGACACTCAGCCATGCCGGAAGCTGTGAGATGTGCTGCTGGCAGTGAGGAATTTCTGAAGCTATAAAACTCAAAGGGGAGGATTGGCCACAAAACAGAGAAGCTGAGGAAACATAGGTCCTGACAGTAGGAAAGAAGCCCTCAGCAGAACCTCATACTAACTTCCGTCTCAGAATTCAGGAGGTATGAGAAGGATTAGATCCCACATAAGTAATTAATTGAAAGGTAATGGGAAAACTGTTCCATTCTCCCACTTTCAGTGAGGCCAGTGTAGGTGTCTGCCTTAACAAGAAACCAGGGTTAGGATTCTCTTAACTTGGAGTGCTTACAGGAATAGAAAGGAACTTTCTTAACTGAGTGAAGGTTGTTAATCAGCAAGCTACTGCAAATATCATATGTACCGCTGAGATTACAGAAGCCTTCCTACTATGTGAAAAACAAGTCACAAGTTCCATTACTTGTGCTGCTGCTGAACAGCAGAGCCTTGGCCAATGCAATAAGTCAAGTTTTTAAAAGATAATAATTAGATACTGGAAATGGAACTGTCATTAATTACAGTTTGGTTATGACTCCTTAAAGAAAGCTTTTTATATTTAGCTACATTAAGGAACTCTCTTATTAGAAAGTCTTAATAGGTTTTCAGTTGAAAGTTTTGAGCGTTTTCTAAGAAAAGTGTCTACACATGATGTTGGAACAAATTAGAAAACACAGTTAGATATCTATTATTTAAGCAATGCACATCTCTTTCTCCCCTCCCTGTGTCTCTGTCTCTGCTTCTGCCTCTCTGTCTCTGTCTGTCTGTCTACCTATCTGTCTCTCTCTCACACACATCCTAGACCCATGAAGTTCAAAGTCAGATGGCCAAGGAAAGAAATGGAAGGCCTAGAGAGAGCAGAGACCTCAGGAGGACTGTTTCCTAATGGCCTTCTCTAGTGCTTGGTGCTGAACTGCCAGAGCCCTGAAAATTTCCACTGTGTACCCAGATATTCATAGAAGAGGGTCTCTTTAAATTTTCTTTATCTGAGAGAGAAGTAGAAATGGCTGCTGGAGAAAAAGGAAAGAAACAGGAAACATGAGACATGACAACTAAACAAAGAATTGGGGTTATTCCCAATGGGAGTGGGACCACTCCTTATTCCCACCCCACACAGAAGACATGAGTTCTGGTAAAGAATATTTCACAAATGTTTGGAGGGAGAGCAGAGTGTAGGCATTCTTTTAAAAAGAAGAAAGAAAGGAAAAGAAAGAAGCAGCATCTGTTGAGCATTCCCTACACTCTCTCTAACATTTTCTCAGGGTGGAGAAAAGTGAGTGGGACATGAGACATCCATTCATCTGTAAATTACAGCTCAGTGGGAAAACAGCAACCCACACATTATCAGAGCAAACCAATGCCTGATTAGAACTGGACAAACATGAGTCAGATGGAAAACACATTATGGCAAATGGGTCAACCTATTTCAGGTTTTTCAGGTGAAAAAGTACTTTGTGTGAGGGGTGAGGGTAGGGGTGGGCAAGAGGAACATGATATGAAAAGTGAGAGGATGTCAAACTCAAAGAAACCATGGAATGGAAGGCAATTCTTAGTAATTGCTTTATGCTACAGAGCAATTTAATAAGAATCAAAATTCAGGTTAGCTCGAGATGAAATGATAAAACAGTTGAAGAAAAAAGATAACTTACGATGTAAGGACTAAAGCCCAAAAAGTCACTACTGAACTCAAATATAAATTAGATTTTAAAAATGAAAAGACAAGCTACAGATTGGGAGAAAACACTTGCAAATCACTTATCTGATAAAGGACTTGTACACAGAACACGTAAAGAATACTCAAAACTCAGTAGTAAAAAACCAAACAATTCAACTTTAAAATGAGCTAAAGATTTACCCAAGTAAAATGAAAAATTATATTCACATAAAAATCTACAAGTGAATGTTTATAGTAGCTTTATTTGTAATTGCCAGAAATTGGAAAAACCCAGATGTCCCTCAACTGGAGAAGAGATAAACAAATGATAGCACATCCGTAAAATGCAATAGTACTCAGCAATAAAAAGGAACAAGCTACTGATACACGCAAAACAACAAGTGAATCTCAAATGTATTATGCTCAATGAAAGAAGCTAAAGTCTATACACTGTATAATTTCGTTTATATCACATTCTGGAAAAGGCAAAACTATAGAGACGCAAAGGAGATCAGTGGTTGCCAGGGCCTGTGGGTGAGGGGTAAGCTAACTACCAAGAGGCAGGAACACATTTGGAGGATGAGGGGAGGTTTTATATCTTGATTGTATGGTGGTTACATGACTATTAACTTGCAGAACTCTTCACTAAAAAGGGTGAATTTACAGTACGTAAATAACACCTTAATAAGAAAATGGGAAGAAATTTTAAAAGTAAATAAATTAGAAACACTAAAGAACAGAGTATGAAAATCAAATTAGTGATATAGAGAAAAGACCTAATATAATCACAGAAAATGTCGATCATAAAGGTAAAAAGATGAAAACATTAGAAGAGCCTAATACGGGTTCCACATGGAAGGAGACTGGAAGTTGCCACTCCATCCTAATGACAAGTAAAAAGCTAAACAAACAGAAAAATCAAGAACTCTCCTTAGTTTTGTGTGAGGAGTGAAGTCACCCAGCAAACTGCTGCCCCCCAATTGGAGAGACCAGCAGGTGAATACAGAGAATCACAGACTACCAGAGCAGAAACTCACGAGCTGAAATCTCTGTGGAAACCAGTACTGGGGTAGGAAAATTTGAACTGTTATTGATGAATTGCCGGAAGCTCAGTGTGGGCAAGTCTGAGAATTAAAAACTTCAGGGGGTGCTCCTAGTCACTGGGCAGCCCCCACACTTCAGTGGATTTTAGCTCCAGGAGCTTGACCAGGCTCTCACAGTGACTACTGGAGAAAAATCCCCTCACGCTTCTGGCATGGGGCGGGAAAAGGAACAATTTGAAATATGACACAGCACTCTGTCCTTAACAAGGCCTGCCCTTGGGGGAAACTAGTAAACCGGATCCTAACATGGTGGGGTTTTATCAGAGACTAACTAACCTGAGGGAAGGGAAATACCTAACTCCAGCCTACTCTAGCCATCCTGTCACACTTAAGAGAGGGAGGGAAACTTAGAAACACTGTGAAGTTCACAGTCCAGAGGTATATGCTCACTAAAAGACTGAGACTTAATCATAGGACTATAGAGCACTTTCCCTCCCCCTACACCTCACCAGCACAGTACTAAAGGCCTATTTACAGCAGTTCCTTTTATCCAATACATCATATCTGGCTATCAAGAAAAAATTACAAGGCATACTAAAAGGAAAAGCAAACAAACAAACAAATAGGGTTTGAAGAAACAGAGCAAACATCAGAACCACACACAGAAAAGATGTTGAAATTATCAGACTAGGAATTTAAAACAACTATGAATAATATGCTAAGGGCTTAAAGGGATAAAGTAGACAGTGCACAAGAACAGACAGGCAATGTAAGCAGAAAGGTGGAAATTCTTAGGCAGAACAAAAGAGATGTGCTAGAGAAAAAAAATCACTGTAACAGAAATGAAGAATGCCTTTAGTGGGCTTATTAATAGACTGGATATGACTGAAGAAAGAATCTTTGAGCTTGAGGATATATCAATAAAAATCTTCAAAACTGAAAAGGAAAGAGAACAAAGACTCAGAAAAAAAAAAAGAACAGACTATGCAAGAACTGTGGGGAACTGCAAAAGGTGTTATATAAATGTAATGAGAATACCAGAAGAAGAAGAAAGAAAGAAAGGAACAGGACAAATATTAGAAACAATAAAGACTAAGAATTTCCCCCAAATTAATATGAGATACCAAACTACAGATCCTGGAAGCTCAGAGAACACTAAGAAGAATAAATGCCAACAAACAAACAAAAAACCCCCTCTATGTAGGCATATCATATTCCAACTATAGAAAAGCAAAGATAAAGAAAAAAATCTAGAAAAAATTTAGAGGGAAAAGACACCTTACCTGTGGAGGAATAAACATAAGAATTACATCTGACTTCTCCTCAGAAACCATACAAGCAAGAAGAGCATAAATGAAATATTTAAAGTATTGGAAGAAAAAAAGCCACCAACCCACAATTCTGTGCCCTGCAAAATTATCCTTCAAAAGTGAAAGGCAAACAAAGACTTTTCAGACAAAAATTGAGGGAATTTGTTGCCAGTAGACCTGCCTTGCAAGAAATGTTAAAGTAGTTCTTTAGAGAAACGGAAAATAATACAGGTCAGGAACTCAGATTTGCATAAAGTGAGCAAAAACATTGAAGAAGGAATAAGTGAAGTTAAAATAAAAAATTATACTTATGAGTTCATATACATATATATATATATGAAATAAATGACAGCTATGATACAAGGGACAGGAGAAAGGAATTAGGATTATCTTATTATAAAGTACTCACACTACCCATGAAATAGTACAGTGTTATTTGAAACTGAATTTGGATTAGTTGTAAATGTATATTGCAAACTCTAGAGTGACCGCTTAAAAAAAGTAAAAAAATAAGTATAACTGACATGTTAAGAAAGGAGAGAAAATAGAATCATATAAATCGATCCATTAAAACCACAAAAGGCAGAAAAAGAGTGGAAGACAAAAATAGGAACAAAGAACAAGGACAACAAATAGAAAACAATAACAACTATGGTAGATATTAATCCAATTATACCAATAATTACTCTAAACCTCAATGATCTAAATATACCAATTAAAGGACAGAGATTGTAAGAGTGGATCAAAAAATGAGACCCAATTATATGTTGTCTACAAGAAATCCACTTTAAATACGAAGACACATATAGATTAAAAGTAAATGGATGGAGAAGGATATATCATGCTTACACTAATCAGAAGAAAGTAGGAGTAGCAATATTAATTTCAAAGAGAACCAACTTCAGATTAAGGAATGTTATTAGGGATAAAAAGGGGCATTACATAATGATAAAAGGGTCAATTCTCCAAGTAGACATAACAGTCTTAACATGTATGGACCTAACAACAGAGTATCAAAATATGTGAGAGAAAAACTAACAGAAGTGTAAGGAGAAATAGATGAATTCAATATTATAGTTGGAGACTTCAATATTCCTCTGTCAGAAATGGACAGATCCAGCAGGTAGAAAACCAGGAAGAACACAGTTGAACTCAACAACACCGTGAATCAACTGAATATAATGGACATCTACAGCCTACTTCATCCCACAACAGCAGAATACACATTCTTCTCAATCTCACATGAAACATTTACCAAGATAGGCCACATTCTGGGCCATAAACACACATTAACTAGTTTAAAAGAAGAGAAATCATACAAGACCTGCTCTCGACCACAAAGGAATTAAACTAGAAATAAATCACAGAAAGGTAACTGGAAAATCCCAAAATACATGGAGATTAAACATACTTCTAAATAAAAGAAGAAATCTTAAAAGAAATTAAAAAATATTTTGGACTAAATGAAAATAGAACTTATCAAAATTTGTGGGATTCAGTGAAAGCAATGCTTAGAGGGAAATTTATAGCACTGAATGAATATACTAGAATAGAAGAATGATCTAAAATCAATAATCTGAACTTCTACCTTAGGAAATTAGAAAAAGAAGGGCAAGTTAAGTCCAAGTAAGCAGAAAAAATGAAATAATAAAAATTAGAGCAGAAATCAATGAAATTGAAAACAGGAAATAGAGGAAATCAATGAAACCAAAAGCTAGTTCTTTACAAAAGTAAATAAAAGTAATAAGCTTCTAGCTAGGCTAACTAAGAAAGAAAAGAGAAGACACAAATTACTAAGATCAGAAATGAAAGAGGGACATCACTTCAGATCTCCTAGACATTAAAACTATAATAAAGAAATACTGTGAACAAGTCTATGCCCATAAATTTGAAAACCTACACAAAATGGATGAATTCCTTGAAAGACTCAATTTGCCAAAACTTGCACAAGAAGAAATAGACGATATGAATAAGCCTATATCTTGAAAGAAATTGAATCAATAATTAATAACCTTCCAAAAGAGAAAGCATCAAACCCAGATGAGTTCACTGGTGAATTCTACCAAACATTTAAAGAAGAAATAATGCCATTTCTCTACAATCTCTTCTGGAAGATAGAAGCAGAGAGAATACTTCCTAACTCCTTCTATGAGGCCAGCATCAACCTATACCAAAACCAGACAAAGATGTTACAAAAAAAGAAAACTACAGACCAATATCTCCTATGAACATAGATGTAAAAATCATCAACAAAATGTTAGTAAATCAAATACAACAACGTATAAAAAGAATTATATGCCATGATGAAGCACATCCCAGATGTGCAAGTTTGGTTCAACATTCAAAAATTAATTAATGTAATCCATTTCATCAACAGGCTAAAGAAGAAAAATCATGTGATCATATCAATAGATGCAGAAAAAGAATTTAACAAAATCCAGCACCCATTCAAGATAAAAAAAAAAACCTCAGTAAACTAGGAATAGAGGAGAAGTTCTTCAACTTGATTAAGAATATCTACAAAAAAACCTACAGGTAACATCATACTTAATGGTGAGAAACTTGAAGTTTTCCCACTGAGATAAGGAAAGAGGCAAGTGTATTGCCTCTCATCACTGATTTTCGACATCATAGTGGAAGTCCTAGCTAATGCAATAAGATAAGAAAAGAAAGTAAATGTTGTACTAATTGGGAAGGAAGAAATAAAACTCTCTTTGATCGCAGATGACATGATTGTCTATATAGAAAATCTGAAAGAATCAATAAAGAGAACTCCTGGAATAAATGATTATAATAACGTTGAAGGATATAAGGTTAATACACAAAAGTGAATCACTTTCCTATATACCAGCAATGAACAAGTGAAATTTGAAATTAAAAATGCAATACCATTTATATTAACACCAAAAGAATGAAATACTTAGATATAAATCTAACAAAATATGTATGAGATCTATATAAGAAAAACTACAAGTCTCTGGTGAAATAAGTCAAAGAACTAAAAATAGAGAGGTAGTCTATATTCATGGATAGAAAGGCTCAATGTTGTCAAAATGTCAGTTCTTCTCAAATTGATCAATAGATTCAATGCAATCCCAGTCAAAACCGAGGTAAGTTATTTTGTGGATATTGACAAACTGATTCTAGAGTTTATCTGGAGAAGCATGAAAGAGAGAATTGATAAGCTAGACTTCATTAAAACTAAAAATTTATGCTCTGCGAAAGACACTGTCAAGAGAATGAAAAGACAAGACATGGACTTGGAAAAAACATTTGCAAATGGGGTATCTGATAAAGGACAGTTACCCAAAATACACAAAATACACATAAGAAAAAAAATTACCCAATAAAAAAATAGACCAAAGACCTTAACAGACACCTCACCAATGAAGATACAGATATGGTAAATAAGCTTATGAAAAGATACTCCACATCATACGTCATTAGGAAAATGCAAATGAAAACACCAATGAGATACCACTACACATCTACTAGAATGGCCAAAATCCAGGACATTGATTACCCCAAATGCTGGTTAAGATGTGGAGCAACAAGAACTCTCATTCATTGCTGGTAGGAATGCAAAATTGTATAACCAGTTTGGAAGACAGTTTGGCAGTTTCTTACAAAGCTTAACATACTCTTACCATAGGATCCAGCAATCCTTGGTAATTTGCCCAAAGGATTTGAAAACTTATGTCCACACAAAAACCTGCATAAAAATGTTTATAGCAACTTTATTCATAATTGTCAAAATTTGAAAGTAACAAGATGTCCTTCAGCAGGTAGATGGGTAAATAAACTGTTACATCTTGACAATAGAATATTAATCAGTGCTAAAATCAGATGAGCTATCAAACCATGAAAAGACATGGAGGAACTGTAAATGCATATTACTAAGTGAATGAAGCCAATTTGAAAAGCTATATGGTCTATGATTCCAACTATATAACATTTAAGGCAAACCTATGGAGACTAAAAAATCAGTGGTGGGCCAGGAATTGGGGGTGAAGGAGAGATAAACAGGGGGAGCACAGAGGATTTTTAGAACAATGAAAGTACTTTGTATGATACTATGTATCCATGTCATTATACACTTGTCCAAACCATAGAATGTACAACACCAAGAGTGCATCCTTATTTAATCTATAGACTCTGTGTGATAATGGTGTATCAATGTAAGTTCTTCAATTGTCACAAATGTAACCTCCCTCTGGTGGGGAATGTTGATAAAGTGGGAAGATATCTATGCATCTGTGGGGGCAGGGGGTATGTGGGAAATCTTTGTACCTTCCTCTCAACTTTTCTGTGAACCTAAAACTGTTCTAAAAAATAAATTATTTAAAAATAAATAAATAAATAAATCCATTTTTAAAATATTAGGAGAGAAACTAATACATTTGTGTAGAAATGATTCAACTAACGTTAATTCATGCCTCTGAAACAAAAACCTCAACAAATGGAAAAAAATACATAATACAAGAACATTTTCCTGCAATAAAGAACAAATAACCATATACGTTTTTTTAAAAGTTCTAGAACTCTTAATACTAAGATCTATCCCACTTGAGCTATTGAGCTTTACAAATAGATTTTTTTTTCCCATAAATCTCCAGGCAGAAAGTTAAAAGTCCTTTCTACAAGGGAAAAAATGTCAGCTGGCTTCAGAGTTTTCTACAATGGCATTCTTCTGTACTGGAAAAATATGGAAACCTACGGCAAAAAGAGGCAACCCAAAATGTTATACATGGACAAGCCGCCATTAAAATCTAAAGGTAATAAGGAAACAGTCAAATATGAAGGAACTTTGAGAATATCTAAGAACCATTCTGGAAATTAAAAACAAACAAAACAACCACCAAAACCTCTACATGAATGTATCCAACTAAGAAGTTAAAAAAAAAGATGAAATCAGAATGGAGAAAATGTATTAAATGACTTTGTAGTGAGCACTGAATCCATGTATATATAAAACTCATCATTACTAAATTATGAGAAATTATGGATACAGATGATATTGCAAACATCATCTACTTGAAAATCATTTAAAAAGTTCTAAAGTAACAAAAATCGGTAAGCAGAGGGAGGATCTTGTCGGAAGTGCTTCTAGCCGCAGTCTAAAATTGAAGCGTTGAAGACTTTATCAGATGGCTCTTACTTTTATTTTTTTTCCTTTAATCTCCACTTCTGACTTGCAGAGATCTTTTGGAAATAACACTACTCTTGATAAAGAAGCAGTTATTTCAAAGTAAATTGTCCCTTTAGTTAATCTTTTCATTTTCAAATTCAAGTCAAATTCAAATAAAGTTAAATATAATGATTTTAATAAATATAGAATATATCGAACTATCTAATGTTTATTACAGTATTTCTGAGTAGCTGGCAATGCATCTAGCTCTGTATATGTGTAGAAAGATGCCTATAGTAATAATAACAATCTTAAGAGCAATAATATTTAATATTTAGTGTATGTCAAGCAACATTCTAGGTGTTTTACATGGATTAGCTCATGTATTGTCATCCCTGTAGTGTAGGTCCTGTCATCATCACCTCCATTCACAGATGAGGAAACTGAGGCACAGTTGTGTCCTGCCCTTGGACACATGAATGGACCAGGAGGCATCTGAAAGCAGCCACTCAGACTCCTCAGTCCCACTCTGCCACCAAGCTGAGCAACCTTCCAAGGATTAATGGTGGCCAACTCCAGGAGAAGACTATTTTTTTCACTTCCATTTTTGTATATACTTTTTCCTATATTGTTTGAATTCCTTTAATGAAGTGTATTAGTTTAAATAAAAAAGAATAACTTTTCTTTAAAATTTTTGTAAAGAGTTGGAAGAAAGTTTGATGTGGGCCAAGATGTAAACTGGGAGGTAGAAATGCAAATGTTTTTGCTTCTCTGAATTCCTTATATTTGAATTTTTTATTTTTTAAAATATTGAAGAAAAATTGTGATTTACTTCAAAGTGAGATTGGCTCTCTTTTAGGCAGACAAGCCAAATAGCTATTTTTCTACGGGTTCAATTTACCTTCAATTTTTATATCGATGAGGCTTGATTCTTTGCCCATTAATTTATTCCAAAGTCCTTACTTGGAAAAACATTCATTCCTGCTTTTTCTTAAAGTTCTTTGAGATCAACTACTAAGGGGAGTGCTAATTTTAAAGAGATTGGAATACAGATAGTTGCAGTAAAATAAAATTGGAAGGAAAATACACCCACAGGAGTAAAAGATATTATTTTTAAATAATTATATTTGGAAGAACTAATGTAGGGTCTTTATAAACTTCACTATGGAATTTTTATGCAGAGCTCTGTCACCAGCTATCTCTGTTCTCTACTAATCCTACTGAGAAAATTTACCAGGTACTCAAAGAGACTAGAAAATATAGCCCAAAACATAAATTCTTGATTTTTAAAGTATTCTAAGATTTTCTAGTTTGGGGCTCTTAATTAGCATCATCCTGTGTCTTCAGACTGTTAATGTAATGCATTAATTTCAAATCTGATATATTTTGGGTGTATACAAAGGCTCATTTGAGCCTCTCAATTAAGTAGGTATTAAATGGGACACAAAAGAATGTGGTGATCTAGAGCTTAAGCCATGGAGCCAGCCTGCCCGGGTGCAAATTCAGCTGTCCCACTAATAGAGCTTTATAATCTAGCTTTCAATGTCCCTGTCTGTGAAATGGGAAACAATAGTTGTGGCTATACCATAGAGTTATTGAAGGCATTAAATAATCAATATGTGCAAAGCCCTTAGAACAGTACCTGGCACATAGTATGTCCTCAGTAAATCTGCGCTATTACCGTTGTTAGTCCCACTTGACACAGGAGGAGAATTAGGGTGAGAATTAGAGTGGTCAAGTGCCCAACCTTAGGTCAAGGCCACTGCGTCTCGTCAAAACGGTGTGGTTGAAAATAACCACTTAATATACCCTGTGTATGCCTCTAGATTTTAAAACATCAGCAACTTCTGTCAGAAAGGTCTATAATATGTGCTTAATAATCTTATTCATATTTATGCAAATATATGTAATATATGTAAACTTACATAAACGAAATATTATATTATCATCATATGAAAATGGCTGCATGGATTCTCAAGAAATTTGGAGAGTACTTGAGGCATCCATTTACTTAAAATATAGGCTATCTAGTTAGCAGGAAATTACATGTGGGGGGGCGGGAGTCATGTCAGAGCAGGTGAAACTGAAGAAAAGAGTTTATCTAACATGGAGGTTGAATTTTGAGACGATCTGACTTAAAATATAGCCTTTGGAGCATAAACAAAATTTCTTTTAGGTTTTTTGAAGAGCCTCTCAAAAGGACAGTTTCGTCCTTCGGGTGGGCCAATGCTGAGGGACGGTGAGAGGCCCCGTGTGACTGCTGAGCTGGGCTGTGTTGGCCATGAGCAGAGGAAACACACAGTGATTTCACATACAAGCCTGGATGGGAAGTCACAGGGGCAGATCCCATGGAAAGCAGGCACTAGTTGGTGGCCCAGCCACGTCAGCTGGGATTTAGCTACTTAATGGTTGAACTGGGCACACTGGGGAGGTTGGGTGGAAACGATAATAGCAGCAGCTAATACACTGAGGGGTCAACCTTGGAGTCCCAGCCCCTGTGCCATGCCCCTTACGTGCATGGACCCCTCCCATTCTGACAACTGACCAATGAGGTAAATATAATTATCCAGTTATCCCAGTGAGAAAATAGAGACTTTAAACAATGGAGAAGTTTTTCCAAGGAGACAGCTGGTGAATGGTAGAGGCAGCAGACAAACCAAGGCCTGGTTGAGGATATAGTCTGTGCTCTTAACAGTACGATTTTGAATCCCTGTTCCACCACTGTCTAAACGTGTGGCCTTAGCAAGTGCCTTAACTTTTCTATTGCTCACTTTCCTCATCCATAAAATGGGCAAAAAAAATAGTATCATTGCTGCAGGCCTGCGATGAGGCTTAAATGTGTTAATAAATATAAACCCCGAGATGATGCTTGGCACTGCGCGAGCTCAGAAGATGTCAGCTGTTACTATTGTGATTATGAATTTTCAAGGTGCCTCTTATGCTCTGCTTCTTTTACACTCCACACAGCAACGAGAAGATATTGGATGCTCAAAAAAGAGAAAATTTGACTGAGTTTTCAAGTTATATACTGATTTTTAAAATGATGCAAGGCACTAAATTCAAGCTTCCATGACTGGAAACACCTGTCACTTCCTTACGAGTCTCTGATACCAACACCCAAGTGATGAATGGCGAAGCTCAGAGAGAGGATGTGGCTGGTAAGCAGGAAATAGTAATTTTGCAGTGATGACAGGAGGCTTCCTGAAGGACTTAAAATGGTAGCATGTTGGTGACTAATTTGGTCCCTCCCACTCTGTCATAGTGTAATCCCTGGGACTGCTCTCCTCTCCACGGTGCTCATTGTCTTGCGTAGTCAAGGCTTCTTGGTCTTCTGTTGAAGGTAACTTAGAAAGAATGACAAAGAGAATATCCCCACTAAACAGGAAGGTGCAGGCCATGTGTATACGGCACCTCTTGATTGAACTAAACTGATGAGTCAAGTAACTTTTTGGTTCAGGTGGACAACTGCTGTGATGGTTGTTTTTGTTGTGTTTTCCATGAATGAAAGAGGAGTGTTTTAGATAAAGTGCCTTAGACTCTTCATTGTGTTGGTTCCCCATTTCTTTACCAAATTGACCAAATGCTGGAGTTTTTCTTGTGTCCTATTGACCTGATTGATACGACTATAAACACTTATTCTTTGTTACATATTCATTTTCCACTGAAACAAACCTGGGGGGAAAAACTGGCCTCCTTTTGACTAAGTGGTAAGAACAGAGACTGAAAGATAAGGTCAGTATTCCAGGGGGGAAAAAGTTACTGGGGGTTTGTGAAATAAAAAAATATATATATATGTATTGGCCTCTGCCCCCTAGTTCCTGGCATGCAGCTCCTAATACCCTTGGAATTTCTCGGGTGATAGGAATGTCTTTTGTTCTAATGAGGCGGCTCTTGGCAGGCTCCTGGATAGCTTCAGGATGGGAGCTGGTGATCAGAAAGACCAAGCCATGATTCGAAGCTTGGAACTTTCAGCCCCACTGCTGTCCTCTGAGAAGGGGAAAGGGGCTGGAAATTGAATTAATGATCGATCCTGCCCATGTGATAAGGTCTCCATAAAAATCCTGAAAGTATGAGGTTAGAACCTCTGAGTTGATGAACACATCCATGTGCTGGGAGAATGGCACACCCCAACTCTGTGGAAACAAAAGTTGCTGCACTCAAGACCTTTCTGGACTTTACCCTATGTATTTCTTCATCTGGGCAGTTCATCTGTATCCTTTATTAGATCCTTTATAAGAAACCAGTAAACATAAGTAGGAGTTTCTCTTAGTTCTGTGAGCCATTCTAGCAAAGTATTGAACCCTAGTAGTGGGGTGTAGGAACCCCAATTTAGAGCCAGTCAGTCAGAAGTACAGGTGTCAACTGGGGACTTGAGATTGGTGTCTGAAGTGGGGGCCGTTTTGTGGGACTGAGCCCTTAACTTGCAGGATCTGATGCCATCTCCAGGTAGATAGTGCCAGAATTGAAGTGAATTATAGGACATCCAGCTGGTGTTGCAGAGAATTGCTTGATGTGTGGAAAACCCCACACACATTTGGTGGCCAGAAGTGTCAGAAATGACATTTTCTGAGTGTGGGAGTAGTGTTAGAATAAAAGAGAAACACACAGGGAGTGTTTTTCCAATACAGGATGTCAGAGTCATTTCAGGAACATAAAATAAAGAAAACCAATTGAAAAGAAGGGCTCAGAGTAATGGCGCCACGTTGGCTCATGAAAGACCTCATCATCAGGGCTAATTCTCAGGCATCTAAAAATGAGGGGAGGGTGGACAGATGGAGAAAGAAAGGAGAAGACCTAGTTAAATTTTCCAAAAGGATGGTTCAGGTAACTGATAGCAACCCAACTAAAGAGTGCTTTGACTCCTCTTTTATGGAAATATTACTGTGTTTGTGAAACCAAATTAATCCTCTCCCTATGTCATCCTTTGCCCTAGGTTTAAAATGGGCTTTCCTCCTGCCTTTCTTAAATGTGGGTGATGCCTTTGTTGGCTAATTAACAATAGGCCTTGTAAGCAGATCATCTTTCCTACACACTAGTTGAACCAGCCTTTGTGGGTGAGTAATGGAGGTGGCTTGACTCTGGATTATAGGTTACTGAGTGTCATGCCTCATGCCACTGGGTAGTTTCTTCCTCAATGCAGTGGGCACACCCACTCACTTGATCTCTTATTCTAGAAACATCCAAATTTGTGTGCCAATTCTTGCAGCCTAAAGCCCCACTGAAAATGATTTGTACCAGGTGGACCTAGGTGGATTTGGTACCTTTGTCACCTAGAATGTTCCCACAGTACCTGCCTGGTCTTCTTTCCTCTTTGCCTCTGTTAAACCTACCTGCTATAGTCTAGTCTTGACAACACCCAATATTGCAAATCTGACCACACCTTCCTCTGCTCTGACCTGTCTGTCGACCACCCAAGCCCATATGGCTCCATCTCATGTGCTGTGGTCCCATAAGACTAAGCTGCCTGCAGTTCTCCACAGATTTTCGTACCTTTGTTTACAATCCTGCCTCTTCCTGGAATGCTCTTCTCACTTGTCATCAGGAGGCCAGGTCTCACTTATCAGGCATGAACTGATACTCAGGCACGATATTCTCCAGGAAGCTTTCCTTAAACACCTGGGTTAATCTCCAAGTACTCCGGGTATTGCTCCACATTGGGACTAATCTCAAGATTATGTGCCCATCCTCTGGATGAAATTGTGAAATCCCCTTGGGAAGGGCCCTTGTCTTATTTATTTCTGAGTGTGTACCTAGCACCCAACACAGGGCCTGACACTCAGTAGGCACTCAATGAATGTTTGTTGAACTCAACCGGTTTCTGACTCCCATGGCTCTGGTCATACACGCCAATCAGATCTTTGTCACCAAGTCTTTCCCTTCAGCCTGCACAGCCTTGATCTTATGACGAGGTCAAGCAGGACAGGGCCTAGAGTCTAGGTTTAAAATGACTAACAACTTCCCTCCAGAACACAGTGCCTATCCTGAGCACAGCGGAGGGAAACTAACCTTCTTGTCTTTTGAGAACATGAGCAAAATATTTGAACTTCCTTTCTTCTATCCGTCTGGTCATTGATGCATGCTTTTCTATTGCTCCATTTATATGTTCTGTGGTCTCCTGTGTCTTCTGGCCATGTGGGGCACTTGACACACAGGGTGCAGGACACACAGAGCCTTTCAGATGTTCCACCAGGCCGTGGTAAACAGCCTTTGAGTATGGGCAGAGGCAGAACGTTTTCAGAGACTGTGCCTGAGTGAAGGAAGTGGTAACAGAGATCCTTTGTCCCTCTGATTGTTCCCCACCTCTCCCTTTCTCCTTCTATCTTAGGCTTGCCAGCTGATGGAAAGTGAGAGGATTGTGGAGAACCCAGGGAGTGTCCCAGAGCAACTGGGTGTGCAGACCTCATTAAGAAGGGGACACTGGGGGGCTGACCCAGTGGCCTAGTGATTAAGTTCAATGCACTCTGTTTCAGCAGCCTGGGTTTGGTTCCCGGGCACAGACCTACACCACTCATTGGTGGCTATACTGTGGCAGCGACCCACATACAAAATAGAGGAAGACTGGCACAGATGTTAGCTCAGGGCAAATCTTCCTCAGTAAAAAAAACAAAAACAAAAAAAAATGAAGGGGACATGGGATAGTCTGTGTATGTGAGCAGCAACCCCACTTACCAGCCCAAAGGATGCCCTGGAAAGTAGCAAGAAAGCCATGCCTGTGCCCTCATGACTCTCACACACAAATGCGTGTGCACACACATGCACACACCCATTTTTAATTCTTCGGCAACCCCACTGCTACGTGAGGTATGTCCTTGGGAACTAATGATGGAAGGCTGATACTCTCTCGTGACTAGCCTCTTAGACAAATAAGAGAATTATTGTCATTTTCGTTGACTTCTTTGATGTAGGAACAAGGTAAAGACTGTCATAGGTCAGGGAAAACTGGGCATGAGATTAATTTCCAAAATGACTCTTATGCCAGGAGGTGCAGGTGTTGGATTCCCAAGGGGAAGGGGAGGGAAATCCCAACTCACCAGGTCTCGGGATGACGCGGGCCCACAGACACAGAAGACCGAACTTGATGCAAACGCAAGAGGTTTATTGAACGGAGCTCCGGGTCGACTCGTGTCCCTCGCAGGAGACAGAGGGGTCGACCCCGAGCCTTAGGGGGCAAGTTCTTTTATAGGATTTGGGAGCATAAAGCGGGAAAAGGTTGGCGCGGTTTTACATGATTGGTTAATTCAAAACATTCAGACAGTTACATTTTATGGCGCGAATTGCTACGGCGCGAAACAGCTATCAAGGTGCACACACATGTCCCCATCTGGCCCCCCTCCACCCCGACCCTCCCAAACTTATCCCTCTGTAGCACTCCCTTGTTCTCAATTTTCTCTGAACAGTTTAGGGTGAGTCTTCCGCGAACAGAGTCAGTTGGGATCGATAGACTCTATTCATAGAAGACTCGCCCCAACTGCCCCTTAAGGTGTTAACATATTAAATTTTTAACATAATTTACATTCTTCATTCCCCACTTCTTCTTTTGTCCCTAGTTCTAATCTTAGAACTTAGTTTTCGGTGTCTACTATTAGTGGCTCATGGCGTGGGAGAGCTTGGTAATGGCGTTGGAGCATCATAGCATGCACTGCATTGACTCTTTTTCTTATGAAAGCAGTAATTCTATTGAAAACACACGGTCCAAAAACCAAAAGTAGAAAAAGAATTAACAAAGGCCCTGCTAGGGAGGATAGTAAGGACGTCACCCAGGGGGACTTAGTGAACCAGGATTCAAACCAGCTTTGTTGGGCCTCCCTGCTTCGCTGCCTCATGTCCAATCTCTTCTTTAATTTTTGCATTGAATCTCGGACTACTCCTGTGTGATCTGCATAGAAACAGCAGTCTTCTTTAAGAGCTGCACAGAGCCCTCCCTCCCTTAAAAACAACAGATCTAATCCCCTTCTATTCTGGAGCACTACTTCAGACAGGGAGGTGAGGGACTCTTCTAGCTTAGAGATGGACTGCTCTAAAGTCCTGAGGTCTTCATCTATAGCATTGCTCAGGGCAGTTAATCCTCTCTCCCCTGCAACTAAGGCTGCAGTGCCGGTTCCTACGCCCGCGGCAACTCCCAGTCCCAGGAGCACAGCTAGGGTGAGGGATACTGGTTCTCTTTTCCTTAGTATAGATTTCTGATCAAACTCATCTTCGAAACTATTGGCAGTATGATAGTAAATTCTAGGCACTAACTGCACAAGCACGCAAAAATAGGGGTATGCCTTTAGTTTACCCTTGCGATGGGGGGAGTGGCATCCTCTGGCTTGTTTTGCCCCCCCCCTCGTCGACCCATGAAATCCCAGTCGGGGGTTCCTATAGCCAGTTTACAAAGGTCAGGGTGTAAGTCCGGCCACCATGTCCAAGGGGAAGCAGTTTTTTGGATTGACCAGGTTATATCTCCTACCTGGGAGACGACTTGCCACGTGAGCAGTTGAGGAGCGTGGGGATTAGGATTGGACAACCTGCTTGCCGTTCCCATGACGCAAACGCAGCTTAAGAGGGTTATCAGTCTTTTCCACCTTCCAGAGATCTGCTGCATTCTGGGGTGCCTTCTTCACGTGTGTGGCGTGAACCCAAGAAGTTATACCGTCCACTTTAACTGCTGTGGGCGTAGTGAGGAGCACCACGTAGGGCCCCTTCCAACGTGGCTCTAATGACCCCGTCCGATGTCGTCTCACAAGGACAGAGTCCCCAACCTGGAATTGGTGCGGGATGAGCAGATCACCAGGCTGGTAAGCCTCTTTTAGCTGGTGCCAGATGTCGCGCCTGACGGCCTCGAGTGCTTTCAAGCGGGCTGACAAAGGTATAGAAGGTATAATGTCAGGGTCATGTATCCCTATTTGTGCCAAAGGGGGAGGGGTTCCATAGAGGATTTCAAAGGGTGTAAGTTTTAAGGGTCCCTGTGGGGTGTTCCGGACGCGGAACAGGGCAAAGGGCAGGAGGGCTGTCCAGTCACTATCGCCGGTCTCTATGGACAATTTAGTTAGGGTCTCTTTAATTGTTCTATTCATCCTTTCTACCTGGCCTGAGCTCTGGGGTCTATAAGCACAATGTAATTTCCAATTGATCCCCAGTTGACTGGCCAGTCCCTGACTTACCTGGGCAACGAATGCAGGACCGTTGTCAGATCCAATTACCTTTGGGATCCCGAATCTCGGGAGGATTTCTTCCAATATCTTCTTGGCTACTACAGAGGCAGTCTCTTTTCGGGTGGGGAAAGCCTCTACCCATCCCGAGAAGGTATCTACAAATACTAGAAGATATTTATTTCCATACCGGGCCGGTCTGATTTCAGTAAAGTCTATCTCCCAAAAGGCTCCTGGCCTATTTCCCCGGAGTCTGTGTCCCGTGCTGCATTTGGAAACTGCAGCGTTTGTGAGAGCGCAGGCTCTACAATTTTTATAAACTTCTTCAGCCGTTTTTTTCAAATCTGGTACCTGGTACGGGGAGGCCTGGATAATTTCAATTAGTTTCTGAGGGCTCAAGTGGGTTAGCCGATGTAAATGTGATAGGTATTCTCGCCCTTCTACAACTGAAAGGACCTTTTCTTCTTTAGTCAATTCCTCCCTAGAGGCGGTTTTGTTGGTTTTAGTTCCCTGGAGGGTCAGAACCATGGGTCCTAGTGCCGCCCGCTTGGCTTCTAGATCCGCCAAGCGGTTCCCTCGAGCTATGGGGTCGGTGCCTTTCTGATGTCCCGGGCAATGGATGATTGCCACCTTTTTGGGCAAGTGTAAGCAGCCCCCTTTGTTTATAAATAGCCCCATGGACATGGGCAGTAGCAAATGCATACCTGCTGTCTGTATATAATTCTTTCAGTTAGGAGCAGGCTTTGGTAGTGAGTCATCCGGGCGTTAGTCATCCATCGGTCTGGCGGTTGTCTGATAATGCTCGCTAAAGCATGGGGGGCTACTATGGTTATCTGTTGGCCCAGGGTCAACTTGTCTGCATCCTTTACCAGCTGGGCAGTGGCGGCAATTGCCCTTAAGCAGGAGGGCCACCCACTGGCTACCGGATCCAGTTTTTTTGATAGATATGCGACTGGGCGCTTCCAGGGCCCAAGGGCTTGAGTCAGGACTCCCCTGGTTATTCCCTTTCTTTCATCTACATACAGGGTGAAAGGTTTAGTCAAATCAGGTAGGGCTAACGCGGGTGCCTCTAATAGTGTCCGCTTTAGAGTCTCGAAAGCCCTCTGGTGCTCTAGAGTCCAGACAAAGTTCCCATTCTCCTTAGTTAACGGGTACAGCGGAGCAGCCAGGGTAGCAAACCCAGGGATCCACAATCGGCAGAAGCCGGCTGTCCCCAAGAACTCTCTTACCTGGCGAGCGGAGGTTGGGGCCGGGATCTGGATCACAGTCTTTTTCCGTGCGTCGGTCAGCCACCTGTGGCCGTCCTTTAGTGTGTAGCCTAAATAGACTACTTTTTCCTGGCACAGCTGTGCCTTCTTCCTCGACGCCCGGTACCCCAACTCACCCAACTCGGCCAGGAGGCGCTTGGTTCCTTCCTCACAGTCTCCCGGGGTTTCCGCCGCCAACAGTAGATCATCTACATACTGTAAAAGAGTCACTTGAGGGTTTTTAACCCTATAGTCAGTCAAATCCCTGTGGAGGGCCTCATCGAACAGGGTGGGGGAGTTTTTAAACCCTTGAGGCAGTCTTGTCCAAGTCCAGCGATCCCCATATCAGGGTCGCGCCACTCGAAAGCAAAAAGTAATTGGCTTTTTGGGTGCAGCCGCAGACAGAAGAATGCATCTTTCAGGTCCAGGACAGTATACCATTTCCGTGATGGGGGGAGGGAGCTGAGTAGGCTATATGGGTTTGGCACAGTAGGGTGTAAGTCCTGCACTCTCTTGTTCACTTCCCTCAAATCCTGGACCGGCCTATAATCAGCAGTTCCAGGCTTTTTTTACAGGCGGGAGAGGGGTGTTCCAAGGAGACCGGCAAGGAACCAGGCATTCCCTTGCCCAGTGTCCTCTCTCCTTACAATAGGCACATTGGTCCTTGTCTTAGGGCTGTCGTCTGCGCGAGCCTGGTCGTGGGGCGTTGCCCAGGTTCCCTGACTGCCTATGATCTGGCCCTGTCGCCTTTATCACTGCGGCCAGTATTTTGGTCAGTTTCTTCTCTTGTCTCCTATCTCTCTTATCTTCCCTCTCTTCAGCCTCCCTTCTCTCTCTCTCTCGCTTTTCCTCCTCACTCTCTCTTTTATGATACACCTTTTCAGCCTCCTTTACCACATCCCGCAAGTCGTAGTCCTGCAGCCCTTCTAGCCTTTGTAATCTCCTTTTTATATCTGGGGCAGACTGTCCAATAAAGGCCATAATGACAGAGGCCTTTTGCCCTTCCGAGGATGGGTCGAAGGGCGTATACCTGCGGTAAGCCTCCATCAATCGTTCTAGGAAAACGGAGGGAGGTTCAGTGGGCCCCTGCTGGATCTCTCTTACCTTAGCCAAATTGGTGGGCCGCCTTGCGGCTCCCCGGAGACCCGCCACTAGAGCCCGGCGATAAACGGACAGCGCCTCCCTACCTTCAGCCGTGTTATAGTCCCAATTGGGCCGGTTGTGCGGAAACCCTTCTTCCGCCTCAGCTATCGTTGCCGGCTGCCCGTTGGTGCCTCGGATATTCTTTCTTGCTTCCTGTGTGATTCTTTCTCTCTCCTCCGTGGTGAAGAGTGCCTGTAAGAGCTGTTGACAGTCATCCCAAGTGGGCTGATGGGAAAACATTAGGGACTCTATCAGGGCGGTTAATCCGGCGGGGTTTTCTGAAAAGGGGGAATGGTTATTTTTCCAGTTATACAGGTCTGAGGAAGAGAAAGGCCAGTACTGGAGGGGTGACAGCTGGTTGGGCCCCGCAGGAGCTCCATACTCTCTTAGCGGGAGCGCCACCGTGGTATCAGGCCCGTCCGGAGTGGCTCCGCGGCGGCTTCGGGTTCCAGCGGAGGGACCCGAGCCAGTCGCCCTCCGTCCTGATTGCGATCCTGGAGCGGGGGAGGGGTAAGGAGGAGGCGAGAAAGGGGGCCATTCGGGAGGAGGCTCAATCTCAGGGTAGACCCCGGGGGGGGCCGAAGGGGTCTCCGACTCCGCTGTTCGAGTTGATTTCGATTTTTGCCGTGTCTCCGCATCCTGCAGCGCCAGGACTCGGGGGCTTAGTTTTTCTGCTTTTACCCATGGCTTAACCCACGGGAGTGGGTTCTGCACCAGATCCTGCCACACTGTAATATATGGTCGTCGGTCAGGATGGGACCCCGGTCTCTCCTGGAAAACAATAGCCCTCACCGCGAGGATAACAGTTAGATTAAACGTCCCCTCAGGGGGCCAACCCACATTGAGGGAGGGCCACTCAGAGGTGCAAAAAGTCTGCCAACGCCCTTTCTTTATTTCTACCAATAAGTCGTGCGCTCTCGCTCGCACTTCAGTCCAGTGGTCTAGGGTCAAGGAAAGGGGGGTCGTCACAGTCTGTCCCATCCCGTCAAAGGAAGTCCACGTAACGAACAAAAACAGAACAATAAACACTAAAGACACACTAAAACACAGACAACCCTGCCCGGAAGGCGTCTCTACAAGCCAGCCGAAGGCGGCTTCAGACGGGAGGGGTTTCCGAGTCCTCCCCGGGAAAAGGTATCGCTCCTTTTCCCACCTGGAAGGGGGGTTGGTCAGGCTTTCCTGACTCCCCTTATCCCTTGGGGCGTCCCCCAGGGTTGCAGCCTGCAGTCCCCTAGCACATCTGCCACTGCAGCCGTTCGGTCCTCACGGCCCGAAGCGGCGGCTGCCCGATACTGAAACCAAAACAATAAAACAATACTTTGCGGCGCCGCACACACTCACACACTCAGTCACTCAGGCCTACCTCCAAGGGGTCTTCGGAGTCTGGGGTTACCGCGTGGATCCCGGACGAGCCCCCAAATGTTGGATTCCCAAGGGGAAGGGGAGGGAAATCCCAACTCACCAGGTCTCGGGATGACGCGGGCCCACAGACACAGAAGACCGAACTTGATGCAAACGCAAGAGGTTTATTGAACGGAGCTCCGGGTCGACTCGTGTCCCTCGCAGGAGACAGAGGGGTCGACCCCGAGCCTTAGGGGGCAAGTTCTTTTATAGGATTTGGGAGCATAAAGCGGGAAAAGGTTGGCGCGGTTTTACATGATTGGTTAATTCAAAACATTCAGACAGTTACATTTTATGGCGCGAATTGCTACGGCGCGAAACAGCTATCAAGGTGCACACACATGTCCCCATCTGGCCCCCCTCCACCCCGACCCTCCCAAACTTATCCCTCTGTAGCACTCCCTTGTTCTCAATTTTCTCTGAACAGTTTAGGGTGAGTCTTCCGCGAACAGAGTCAGTTGGGATCGATAGACTCTATTCATAGAAGACTCGCCCCAACTGCCCCTTAAGGTGTTAACATATTAAATTTTTAACATAATTTACATTCTTCACAGGTAGCCATCATGTTTTAAAGTTTCTTTTGTCTTTGAATAAAAGATGACTAGCTGGGAGAGGAGGGGCAGGAAGGAGGGCAGGAGTGATGGACATTTTCAGCAGAAGTGAAGCCTCGAAGGATTTTATCACTTTGTGGTATTCCAGAAATGAAGTCCAACGGATATTCTTATGCTGGGTAATAGAAGAGTCAGTTGGAATAAACCACTGTATTATTGGTTCAGATCATTTGTTCTAAGACTGTTCATGCAGGGAAAAGCCAAAGGAAGGTGCTGGTTTGTTTCTCCTCCCATGTAGAGGACTGGAGCGAGTGTGGATTTTGAAATCCACAGCCTCAGACATGAATAACCCTTTGGAACTGGGCCCAGTCGTGCCAACATGCTCCCCACCTGGTGCTTAGGCCCTTACTCTGTGCCTGGTTTGTCTGCAGCCCGTGGTCACTATGTGATGTTCCCTTTAAAATAAGGGGGCAAATTGGCCTCAACCTGGCAAACACTAATTATGGCTTTCATCCATTGGAGCTTCCATTGAGGAAGAAAGAATTTGTTGATTTTTATCACCCAAATATACCATTTTAGAATAGCTGGTACTTAAATGCTTCCTCTCCTATGATTTTGTTAAGGGCTTTGTTTTTATCCAAAGTAAAGAAGCTTTAAATTAGAGAGGTGTTCTCTGCCCTAACAAAATACTCAGAAGCCACTTCCTGTCAGAGTTAGTCTTTCCTAAGGGAATTTCCCAGATGCCTCCCTTGGGGTTTCATTAAGAGCAATGAATCTGATTATCTACCGTTCCCAGAGTGGCCCTGGGCTGAGTGTAACTGTGCTCTTATTTAGCCCAACAAAGACAGAGTGACGGCCCATTAAATTCTATTCTACTTCATAGACTGAAGAGGCTAGGTGGAAATCGTCGTAGGATATTTTAGAGACAGTAGAAATAGGTTTTTAAGTTGCAGGCAAATTGTGTGTGTTATGGACCTGAGGTGATCACCAATCCTGCCCACCTGTTCCGGGCACAGGGACCTGGACTCCTTCCCAGCAGACTGGATGGGAGATTTCCCATTAATCTAGCTCTGCCGGAATTGCCAGAAAGCCCTGTAGCAGAATAATTTACATGCCGGCAACGTCTTCAACTTTAGCTTTTAGAAACCGACAGTCATTGTGCAGAGCCAAAGCAGGTGAAGAAAGAGTGATTAAACTGAGTAATACTGCAATGGTCAAGAAGGAAGTTCTGCTGAAAGACTCATCACATTTGTTCTTGGGTACGGTTTGTAATCTGGCTCTGAAGATCTTCCCAACAGAGGGATTGCAAAATTGTCTGTGAACAATGGCAGTGGGCCTGCAGTCATTGCTGAACGCTGAAGGTCATGGCACTCACTGTCTTTACACGGTGTGCATTTTTTAACAATCAGCTTTAATTCTTTTTCCCCTTAGCAAATAAAGTGCAACAAACATTTTTTGAGTACCTGCTCTGGGCCCAGAAATATACTAAACGCTGGGACTATAAAGAGGAGATTAGCAGTCCTAGCCTCAAGCAACAGACACAAGAACATATTCACGTGTACACAGTGCAGCCAACATTATTGCAGATTTACGCCCTGTTTGGGGCTGAGAGGGTGGCAGCGGAGCTGATAGTCTCCCTTTCTTCCCCTGGAGTGGGGAGAGGGGCAGTGATGGGAGGAAAGAGAGATTGCTATTCAACTAAACCAACCATCTGCCCAAACTTGATAGCAGCCCTTCCATAGACAGATATTTTTACATTCAGCTCTTGTGAAACTCCAGGTTTTCAGACCTAAGGCTGAGTCCATTCTGCTGTCAAATGAGAGCCAAGTGGCCAACACCTCATGTCCACGTTGTCTACCCTGAGCATGGAGAAGAGGTGGGTCAGCTGCCGACTCCAGCCTTGGAGAAAGAAGACTTCAGTCTGAACAAACAACTCCATGTGTGTGGACTCTGAGCTGGGCAGTCTCACTCTGGATTCCCTTTCCCACCCTCTGGCCCTTCATCACATTAGGAGTCAGAGAAATCCAGTGCCAGTCAGGACAATAGCCCTAGGCTTGGTCTCAGAGAAGGAAAGGCTAATACCCATGTCCGCGGTGAGGGCAGCTCTCCATGGGGGGCGATCAGGGCCAAGAGGGGCCTGCAGCATGGCGAGGTTGGTGGAGCATATTCTGGGTCTTTTAAATACATGATCTTACATCACATATGCATCTGCTCTTCTGTATCTTCTCCCATGCTCATAAGGTGAAGCGAAACAAGCAAAGGGCATATGATAGGAAAATTGGAAACAATCTTAATGGCTGACAGTAGGGCACTGTTAGATTAATTATTGTACTCTCTTAGTCTGGACTATCATGCTACCATAAAAAATTATGCTGATGAAGAAACTTCTAGCTTCCAGCATAGTGATTGAAAAAGAAAAGAGACATGTCTGAGTGCCCAATGAGATCTCAATCACATCTAAACTCATAGTTTAAACAAACAAAATATAAAAATATCGATATGTGTGGCATTGTCGACTTTTTCCATTTTTTTCTGTACTTTCTGAATTTTATAAAAACAGTGGAAGTTATTTAGTTTTTTGAAAATTGACAGATCCTCCAAGTCAAGCAGCAAAGGATGGTGTGTCCTGGTGGATAACCTCTGGGGGTTAGATCTCCTGCAGGGCACAGATTTGCATCTTTCCTCCTTCCCCCCACTTCCCTCCCATCACTTGCTGGCTATTCCTTAAACCAGAGGAAGAGTCACAGACCAAACCAACTGGGAATGAACCCACTCCAAAATAGTCTGGAGTGCTTCAAGTACCTGATCCGAGCACCCCCTGTAGAGGGTTCAGGACCTTTAAGAACTCATCCATCCCACAGATATTTAATGAGCAAATGCTATATTCCAGGCACAGCTCTGAACATGGATAATATCCCTACTCTCATTTCCACCTTTCCTCTCCTTACTAAACGGCATCTGTCTTCTCTTTGAGGTTCACTGTCCCATCATCTACAAGGAGGGAGGAGTTAAAACTAATGTCAGCCAAACCTCCACTGTTATCTCATATAATCCTCACAATAAACGTGTGAGTTTACAGAAGAGGAAACAAGCTCAGAGAGGTTAAGTAATGTGTTCAAGGTCACACAGCAGTCAAGGAGCCCAGCATGGCCAAGCTTATGCTTTTCCCATGACATTATTCTACCAATATAGAGAAGCATAATAAAACATCAAGTTCTTTTACTCCAACCCAGCTTTGTATTCCATGAACTTTAGGAAGACATCCAGACATAGGAATTCTCCAGAATTTTAAGATTCATCAGATTTAAGGAGGATTGTTGCCACTCTTTGTTCAAACAATTTTTAATTTCCATGGACAAGAAAACAGCACTAAGAAATTCCTCTAGTTTATTTTCTTTTGTTCTTTATCTTTCATTAAGACCTTACCAGCTAGTCACAGTCTATGAGATGTCAAGGATCGTCTTCACAGACAGAAATTCTATAAGCTTGGCCAAGTTACAGGAACATAAGGCCCTACTTATCCCAAGGGTCACAGCTGTTTGATTGATGGCCTTCCTGCTTTTCTCTGGCTCCTTTCCTCTCCTGCTCACCTCCTTTCGCCCACTGAATTTTTTCAAGCTCTTTCCCATCTCAAAACTTTGCACCTGTACTTCTTACCAGGAACACTCTCCCAGCCGGCCCTTGGTGGCTGGTTTCCCATCATCATTCCCATTCAGCTCACATGCTATCCTTTCATGAAGGCTTTCCTGTGTCCTATACGAAGGAGAAAATCCCGAACTAGCCACTCTCTCCCATCCTCCTGTGTATTTTTCTTCATATTATCAACTATTTGTACTAGTTCATTTATTTACTTGTTCATTGTTTATTGTCTGTCGTTCCTTGAAGAGGCCATAAGCTCCGTGGTTGCTTTGGTCTCTGCAGCAACTAGAACGTACCTGGCATGTACAAGACACTCAATAAATATTTTTGAATGAGTAACTGGGCTCTGAGGCCAACGGGAAGAACTCTGTGCCAACACTTGCAGCCTCCAGGCAGAAACAGTGGGGTTGGGGCGTTGACAAGGGAGATAATGGAACCAAAAGACCATTATCAAAAAGCTTGGAAATGAGGTCACCTTTTACCTACCTAGAAACCCCCACTCTTTTGTTCCACACCTCGTCTTCCATCCCATCTGAGATCTGAATCTGAGAGCCTTCTCTTGGCCACTTTGACCATGGGATCAATGCTTTTCTATGAATACTGTGGCATCAACAGATTGCTTTTATATTGAAATCCATTTCTCAATTACACCCTGTTCTATTGCCTACCATTGAGCTCTGTTTCTTTGTTTTCCTTGTTAAGGACTTAACCTCTTCCCAAGGATTAGATCCTTGGGAAGTTTGCTCAGGTTTCCTGTCTCGACAGCAATCCCTTCTGCTGTGCAAGTCCAGCTGATCACCTTTCACGATGAGACAAGAAGTGATTTAAGTCAGAGGGTAATCCCATTACAATGTCTGTGCTGTGTCCCACGGAGACAACCAGGGCTGAAATCCAATATCTGGTGATCGGAAGATCTGGAGATAGAAACTGACCTGAATTCCAAAAAACAACTGGAGAAAAGGAAGTCTGAGAACAAGCTGGCGTTTCTCCAAAATCTGTTCATTGTGTGAATTCCTAGAAGATAGTGTGGCACCCAGAAAGAGGCGGGAGTGCACACCCAAACAATGACACGCCAGAGATCTGCAAGGTGACGGGAAAACAAGCTGAGCAGCTGGGCAAAGAGGGCGGAGTCCAGTCTCAGCTGGCTAAGTGTTTTACGCTTGTTTCTTTGTTGCTGTTAGTGTTCTTGTTGACATGCTAAACCCTATGGAAAGATCAAAAGTTTAATAAAGGTCTTCTCTTCTAAAACTTGCCCCTAAGCAATAACAACAGCAGGAAGTGTTTTTGACCAGCCACCATCTGATAGACATTGCTTTAGGCTGTGGAAATGCAGTAGCAAAGAGCCAGACCTAGCTCTGTCTTCAGGGAGATAGGATCTCTGTACAAGGAGAGAGGACCTGCAGTCCTGAGGTCTGTAAGTGAGGCTCCTCTCTGCAGGACAGTGGTGCTTCCAATTACACTGCCCCATGAGAGGGAGAATACAGCATCTCAAAGTCCAAACGCTTACACTTGTCTCAGTAAGGGATCTCTACAGAGGAATGGTGGAATGGTTTCCCCCACTAATGTCATTAAGTCACGAAGCTCTTTGGTCTGAAATATTGGATTGGAATCTCACTAAACAAGATTTCTCAATGGAATGCTAAGACATATGAGCGCTCTCTAGCTTTAAACCTCACTGATACTGCCTCTCTCTTAGGATTTCTTGTGCTTCATCTACCAGAAATCTACATGGAACTTTTAGAGAGTTTACTTCTCAGATTATAAGAGTAAGAGAATTTTTTAAATACAAAGACTGAAGAGCCATACAAATTATTCTTTGATAGTTCCCATTCTAGCAACAACGTTTTTAGGTTCCAGAGAGGTATTTATTTGGACACTAAAGAGACAGTGTGGCCCATGAGAGGAGAAAATGGTGTACAAGAACAAGCAGAGCTGAGGCATGAGGGAATCTGAACTCTAACTGGTGTGTCACGATGTGATCTTGAATGGTGCCACCTCTCTGGGCCTCTGCCTTGTCTAAAGTGAGGTGCTATCTGAGAGTCCATCCTCTGAGATCACCCCTAAAGCTCAGGTTCTATGAGCCTGTGAATGGCAAAAATATCTCACACTCACTATTTGATGTTGTCTAAGTGATAAGTGGCAGATCTTTACCAGACAATCCATTTAATTTAAAAATGTAGTTTTAAGAGTGAAAAAATACCACAATAAAAATAATTGACATTTGTCAAAAGCTTATAATGTGCTGGGCACTGGGCTTTAAGGCTTTCCATATGGAGTCTTTCCTTTCACTTTCATTGCAACCCAGTGGTGAAAATAGCATTATGATCTATTTTTCCACACGTGTGCAAACTGAGGCTCAGAAGAGTGGTACCACTGGCCAAAAGTGATAAAGCTGGAAATTGACAGGACTGAGAGTCAAGCCTGGGTGTTGGGCTGCAGCTGCTGAGTCCCCAGTGAGGGAGACTCTTTCTGGAGCAGCCCGCCTGCCTCCAAGAGTGGCGTCTGTGAGCCCTTTGAGGAAGGAACTGCAACTATATCTCTCTCCAGTTTTCGCACACAGAAGCAGCTTCATGGACCCATCCCAAGGAAGGGATTTCTTGTTGGCAAGCTGAGGTGTTACCTTGTAGATGACTCTCCTTATATGTAACCACCACTCACGTGGGACCTGGTGATCTGACAAAGGTGCTCAGACATCACCCCACAGCCCGATGACTTATCTAATTGTCTACCTGTCGATGCGATAGTAATAGAACATTCTGGTGGCCCCCCCAGTTGCCTGTTCCTGTCTCAGGGGACATGTCTCTGAGACGCAATGTAAGATGCTTTGAGAGGTTAGATATTGTTGAACTGGATTGCCTGCGGGAGAGAGGCAACAGGTTTCCCTGGATCCCAGCCCTGATGGCAAGTGATCGTGTGGGAGTAAAGCCCTGAGAAGAGATTCTCCAGGAAAATTAAAAGCCTTAAAACAAAGGAATAGTTTTTAGAGACCTACTAGGGCTACAAGCATTCAAAGGTTGAACTTATGCTAAATTGTTCCTTCATTCATCAAACATTTTCTGAGCTCCATGGTTGGCTCCAGGGAGGCAAAGACAGATAAGAAAAGTTGCCTACTTTCATGATCTAGTTAGGAGATAGGAGTTATCACAACACTCACTAGTATTTCTGGAAAATCCTACAAGTTATGCTGCATGGTGCATCTCTTTCTTCGGAATCAGAATACCTAACTTGAATTTAAATGATGGCCTTGTCTCCCACTCTCGTCACATAACCACTCTGAACCTCAGTTTTCTCTTCTGTAAATTGGGAATAATCATTTCTGCTTCATTGTGTCATTCTGAGTATTAAGTGAGATTCTTCATGTGAAAGTAATAGCAGATGATTTAATGTAAAGGATGATGAATAAAGTGGGCATATTTGGGGGCTCCATGTGCAGATTTCTCTCCTCTTTCCGTATTCCAAGATCTTACTTAGCAGCCTTACTAAGGCACATAGGTGCATTTTTCTTCAAGTTCATTAATTGAAATTATTCCTTGCTTTTGTTCCTAAAATTAGACTTTCTCCATTTTTATTAATTTCTCAGTGTGGTAAAGATGGGGAACTCTTATGTCAGTTACAGCTCTTGAATGATAAGCATTTAGTGTTACTCTAATCTAAAACAGCCTTTCAGGACCGAGGCAATGGGGAATTTTGATATCTTCATTAGTGCAAGAAGCAGGCAAGGGAACCTCAGGATTATGGACAAAAGTCCTTGTAAACAGCTTCTAACCAATTTTCCTTACTATTGTCAAAACAGGAACAGACTTGTGAGAGAGCCACAGAGGGGCTTAGGTTTCCTGACAGGCACTGAATGGCTCCCATGCATTCTCGAGGGCTGACTCAGTTCCTAGTGGTGCCAACAGCAGGCATTAAGCAAGTCCTTCTGTTTATGTGGCAGCTCAAGGTCTTGTGGGCCTGGTCTAACTGGCTCACATTGTGCCAGTGAATTCATATATTTGGGAAAGGCAGGGTGTGGGCCAAGCTGAGTTGCTTGTGTGCAGGGCTGTTGATCTCCGGACCTCTCTGCACCCTGCATCCTCACCCTAGTGCTCCTTTCCCTGTCCACTCCCTTCCGCATTCCCGACCCTCCATGCTCATCTCTCGTCTTGTCTTCCCTGGAATAGATGACCCAGACAGGCCTCTCGTCCTCCTGACTTTTACACTTTGAACACCTTTTTGTGTTTCCTGCTTCCAAGCATTACTCGAAACTGCAAAGCCCAAGTTCACGTCTAGAGATCTTTCTGCTTTCTACAATGGCAGAAGTGGTAGAAGGCCGAGTTTCTCAAAACTTCTGGACTTGCCAGAGACTCCTTCCCTTGCCAGGCCTTCCATGCGGTACCCAGGAATCTCTTCTTTCAACATGTATCCCAGGGGATCCTTATGATTAAGCAAGTTTGAGAAATAACTAGAATCCCCGTGTGGGTGATAAGAGTTGAAAATAGTGTTATGGTTTACTTCTTCAAGTACATTTGCATTTTATCCTAACAGACTCTCAATGCTACTAAATGGTTGACTGTATGGATGATTCAACCAGCATGCGGTGGCCCTGATGGAGTGATAAGAAACACTGTGCACAGGAAGTTGAGAAAGGGCCCT
This sequence comes from Diceros bicornis minor, assembly GCF_020826845.1. Lineage (NCBI taxonomy): Eukaryota > Metazoa > Chordata > Mammalia > Perissodactyla > Rhinocerotidae > Diceros > Diceros bicornis. The sequence continues at coordinate 83,269,418 of NC_080744.1, forward strand.
GGATGCTAACACGTCCCAGACTTGAACCAGGTCTTATGAAACATATTTTGGTGCTGTCGAAGCCATGAAGATGAGTTTTCAATGGTGGCAATTTAGTTGCCTTGGAAGATAGAAAGGAGAGATTTATATCAAGGGTCTTTTCCCTTGTTTATATAAAAAGACTGGTTGGTGCAGCCTCTATGGAAAACGGTATGGAGATTCCTCAAAGAATTAAAAATAGAGATGCCCTATGATCCAGCCATCCCACTACTGGGAATCTATCCAACGCACCTGAAATCAACAATCCAAAGAGGCTTATGCACCCCTATGTTCATTGCAGCATTATTCACCATAGCCAATAAGTGGAAGCAACCTAAGTGTCCCTCGACTGACGATTGGATTAAGAAAATGTGGTATATATATACAATGGAATACTACTCAGCCATAAAAAAAGACAAAATCGTCCCATTTGCAACAACATGGATGGGCCTGGAGTGTATTATATTAAGTGAAATAAGCCAGAAAGAGAAAGACAAACACTGTATGATCTCACTCATATGTGGAATATAAACCAACACATGGACAGAGAAAACTGGACTGTGGTTACCAGGGCAGTGGGGGTGGGGGGTGGGCACAAGGGGTGAAGGGAGTCATATATGTGGTGATGGACAAACAAAAATGTACAACCCAAAATTTCACAATGTTAGAAACCATTAAAACATCAATAAAAAAAAAAAAAAAAGACTGTCTGGAACACATCAAAATAATTAAGCTCCATGAGCATGGGGACCTCTACATGCTTATTATGGTGTCTGGCACACAGTAGGCTAGCCATCAAACAAAATGGAATGAATGAATGAATGAATGCACATTGCATTCAGTGATGGTGGCTGTACAGTGCTCCTTCCTCCTATTGACACATCTGGGTCTTCCCACCCATGTGACGTGGGGAAGAACTTAGCTGGAATCACAAGAGTTGAGTGTAAACTTTGGCTCTGCATTCTCTATCTGGGGGCTTCCTGAGCTTCATTGATAGAAGGGAAGGGTGTCTCCAGGACACTGTGTGGGTCCAGTTGAGAGAATAGACTCCAAGGGCTTTGCCACCTCTTGACTCCTGAATAGATGTAAAGAATCATTTTATTTCTCCTCCACTTCAATCAGGCCAATTCTCTACCCCGCGTGACACCACCGTCACTTCTCAGTTTCATATTCCAGAGGGGGCTCTTCTAGAAAGAGTCAGTGCCCAAGAGCTGTGAGACAGTCATGCATATTTGCTTCTTTTTCTCAACATGTACGTGTTCGGTATAGCTCAACTCTAAAAATCTAACGGTGAACTCTAATATTAGCAGTAGAGAATATCAGAGAAGAAGATGTGCTCAGTGACCTTGGGCAAATTCCTAGACCTCTCTAGGCCTCAGTGTTCTCCCCTATAAATGGGTAAATTTGTTTTAATCATCTGTTCAGTCCTTTCTATGTCAGCTTGGAAGCCCCCTGTCAGGAGATAAAGGGTAACTCTGTTTAGTGCTCTGAGGATCTATGGGAAAAGGCCCAAAGGTGTAATAATAGAAAGAAAATGAAGGTTATGACCCTTTTACACCTTTCACAATGCAAATATGGAAAGGCAAAGAGCCATGAGGAAAAAAGGAGTTGTGAAAGAAAACAATAGTGGCCTTATCTGTTTTTCCTCTCTGCTAAAGCGGTCTTCTCTGGGCTGCTTGCCCATGTTGTGTAGGTTTTTATTCTTTTCCTCTTTCATTTATACATTTATTCATCAAATATTTATCGAGAAGGTAGAGTTCTCCCGGCTTTCTCCTCAGCGCGATTGTGTGTCCAGGCTTTGTGCTTTCGTGTGACGAAACTTCCATTTTCCCAAGCAAAGGAGCAGATGTTGCTGTTTTCTGCTTAGCATCTCACAAGGACAGACTGTTAAAACTCTCTCAGGCGTTACTGCTTGGACAAAGAGCTGACTTTGTTCTCCAGAGGGTGGAGGAACGGCTCTGGCCTCCAGCCCCTCGCCCTGCGACCCGCCTCACCCTTTCCAGTTGTAGCCCCCCTGTGCCCAGGCAGCAAGTGGCACTTCACTCTCTCAACTGGCCTGTTGCCATTGCATGCATGTCCCTCTCGCTCGGCCCCTCGAGCTGTTGGGAGGTGGTGTAGTGAGGTGGAAAGAGCAAAGGCTATGAAGTCAATGAAACCCGGGTTTTACATGAAATTCCAACATTAACCAGATTTGAGAACTTTGCCAAATTTCCTAAGCTCTCTGAACTTTGGGTTCCTCTCGTGTGAAAAGACGATGGTCATAACCACTTTGCAGAATTGTCTTAAGGCTAAAATGAGATAAAATATGCAAATTGTTTGCTCAAAAAATGGATTGATATTTGCTCATTAAATCTCCTCCAGTGAGATGTCCTGAACCTTATTCTTGTGCATCCAATTTCTACCCAACTTTCAAAGTCGGATTCTCATGCCGCTTTTTTTTTTTATTATTGAGGTTGTAATAGTTTGTACCATTGTGAAATTTCAGGTGTACACTATTATTTGTCAGTCACTATATATATGTGTCCCTTTACCCCTTATGCCCACCCCTCAACCCCCTTCCCCTCTGGTAACCACTAATCTGTTCTCTTTGTCCATGCGTTTGTTTATCTTCCACATTCTCACGCCACTTTTGTGTGTGTGTGAGGAAGATCAGCCCTGAGCTAACATCTGTTGCCAATCCTCCTCTTTTTTTTGCTGAGGAAGACTTGGCCTGGGCTAACATCCGTGTCCATCTTCCTCCACTTTATATGGGACGCCACCACAGCATGGCTTGACAAGCGGTGCGTCAGTGCGCGCCCGGCATCTGAACCGGGGAACCCCAGGCCGCCAGAGCGGTGCGCGCGCACTCAACCACTTGCGCCTCCGGGCTGGCCCCTCTTATGCCACTTTTAATGTGAAATATCCAGAAGCACTTGGCTGTCTCAGCTGGACTCTGTCTTATGGCTCATATTACATTTTAACATCTACTTTAGGTATACGTGTTGTTATCTCCCCAACTAGAAAGTAAACATCTTATTTATCCTTATTTTGCCCCAAAGCTGGCACAGTTCATTGCCTATGAGATGTAGTACTCAGAAAATACCTGTAAAACGAATCAGTGAGTGAACACACAATGAATTAATACATGTATATGCTAGTAAAAGAAATTTCTATATTTAAGAAGCTAAAAGGGGCATTTTAGCTGCTGCATCTATCTGAAATAAAAGTTTTTCAAAATGATCTCGCAGTAAGATATTGAAGCACATATAACTGACAAGAGGATTTGGATCTAGAATACATGAAGAATTCTATGAATCAATAAGAAAAAAGAACAGGAGTAGGAACAACAAAGAGTAGGAACACAAGATTTCACAGAAGATGAAACCCAAATAGCCAATAAACATGTGAAAAGTTATTGAACCTCACTGGTAATTACAGAAATGAAAACTAAAATAATGAGGGACGATTTCATAAAATGAAAACTTTAGAAGTGCTAAGTATTGGTGAGAATATAGGCAACAAGGAGTCTCAAAAAACGCGTGTTTAAAATTGATCATGGTATATTCCTACAATGAAATACAAAAATACAGTGAAAACAATGAATATGTGTCAACATGGATAAATCCTGAAACCGTAACAGAGAATGATAAAGAATGACAGAGGTTATTTGGAGAGGTGTAGAATAGTGTGACAGCATTTATATACAGCATCAACACACACACATACACATACACACAACCGTGCCCAAATTGTTTCTGGAGGGAGAGACATAATGAGATTATGAAAACGTGGACAAGATAGAGTCACACAACGTTGGAACCGTGGTCTCCTCTAGGAAGGAGGGAGGGAGGAAGGCATCAGGAGATCTGCAATATGATCTTTGACTTCATCTAAAATGTTTTATTTCTATATGTAGAAACATCTAGAGCAGATAAAGGAAAATTATGGGTGGTGAAAAACTGGGTGGCGAATAGGAGTGTTTTTATTTTATTCTTATTTTCTAAATTATAAATACTTCACAGCTTCAGAAATTAAAAAAATAAAAGTAAAACTTCCTTGACATTGTGAGGGGACACAACGGGTTACACAAAGAAAACTCAGGTTTGCCAAGCACCAACCTGCCCAAAATGTTGACCTATGCCCAGATGTTTAGTTCTAGAATGTTCTAGCAATAAGCTCAAAAAGAATGTTAACCTATACAGAATCATACCTAAAGTGATCCTGAAAATCCAGATACATTATTAAAAACACTATTTAAAAAGCTCCAATTTTTGCCACAGAAATACTTTCTCCTGTAAGACGTTATCTTTATTTTCTTTTCTACCTGACACTGAGAGCATATCACCTGCTGGTAATGCCTTGCCCTTCAATGCTGAGTGCTGAAGTCTTTTATAGAAATATAAAAAACAGCTCTCCCCAAGATTCCCCGGCCCCCCATCGCTTCTCTCCCAAGCAGTACTGCTGCGGGTGCTTGGTAGAAATTGGCCACAGGGTCCTATCCGGTGGCCACACTGGATGGCCCAGAACTGCCCTACTGTGGGAGAAGGAAAAAGGGTTAGTTTGGGGCTTACCGAATGGGGGGACAGTTCAGAGGGGCAGAGGACTGGTCTAGATGTTAAATCTGCCTGGAACCAAATTTAACTCGTCTCATCACTGAAGCGAATGAATGACTTAACTTTTCCAGATGCATCTAATATTTATTGAACATCCATTACAGCTTCATATTTTATGGGATCTATGCTTTGCAGATGTTACTCCATTATTTCTCTAAACAACTACTGAGGTTACATTATTATTTCCATTGTTCAGATAAGGAGACTGAGGCCCAGAGAAGTTGAGTCACCTGCCTGAGGTTGTATCTTTGGGGAGCCAGCAGTTAAAGCCCAGTCTCTGATTCTGTTTGGTGTTGCCTCTCTTAGATAATTCTCTGATTTGATCTGTTATCCTCTGTTGAAGAACAAGGTTTTTTCTCTCTTTCCAGGAAATGTTCTTCCGTTGCCTGTAAACATGAGAAGAGCATTGCAATTTTTCCTACAATGTTCCGTCTGATAACATCAATGGACTCAAACAAAGACAGAACCCTTTTTCGTCACTTGACAGATCTTTGCAAGTGGAGTAGGCAACTGACCCTGAGTCAGCGTGGAGCTTTGTGTCACTCACGTGAATGTTTCATTCAGGGGCTAGAAGGACAGAGCCATCAGAAGATTACTTTTAAACAAGAACAACAAGTTTACGTTTCTTCAAAATATGTGGCCGCTTATTGTGCAAAATGGTTTGTAATAGGTCCCAGGCATCAGAGATAAAATACTTCTTTTTACTGTTTTCTTTCGTTATCTGTTTGTCCACAGCTGAGTAACTCAGAGAGATTCTTCTCTGAGTCTTGCCTCTGAGTGCCTGTCTTGAAGGCATCAGTCATCGTAGTGGAGATTGGCCATGTCCAGTCACGCAGTCCTTCAGTCTAGTGTGAAATATACCTGGCTGGACCTGCAGGAAACAAGTTGAGGGCTTCCTGTTTCTTACATTGTCTGAGGAGTTCATGCCCAGATGGCTGGGACAGGGACCGGAGAGGATTGAGGGACTGAGTAGAAGAACACTGAAGCTGGTAGCAGCACCAATTACAGATGCAGTGAACTAGAAGGAGGTCGTTTAGGGTTCCAAGTTTTTGGAACTGCCTGAAAATCCTCCGCTAGCCCTCTTTACATGCCTTAGGGATGGGAAGTTCCTGCCTGATCACATTTTAAAGGAGAAATCCAGGAATGACTTGAGGGAATCAGAGGGTTGGGGATGTTGAAGGTATTTTTCAGAACGGTGTTCGGCTTCTCGACACCAGTTCTGTATTCTTCCCCAGAGATCTGGTGTCTCACGTTGCCTGTTGTGCTGTAAAAGCCAAATGAGAGGCTTTTAAATTATTTCTGTTGACTACGAAAGAGAAATATTATCCGTGGTGACAAAATCATCAAATTTTATTATGCGTAAGTTAGTGCTATATATTTCAGAGTTTTGCTGTAAAGGATATCATTTAGAAAAATGGGACAGCTTTTCATTGGCTTGGAAGTTTCTATTGTCAAAACACATTACCAGGAAAGGACAAAACATTGTAAAATTACAAGGAACTGCGATTCAGCCCGATTTTGACTTTATTTATAAAAAACAAATTAATAACAAATGAATAAAACTTTTAAACCATTATCTGAGTAATAATACTAAACAAAACAACTAATAAAACAGCCGCATTCAAACAGCTGTTTAAGAAAACCCAAAGATATTTCATCCACTGTCAAACTTGGCATTTGGGCAGAATAAAGACCAAAGTAAATATTTATTGATTCATGTGAGAACGCTGAAAATTCCTCTTTTATAAGTAGAGTAAGCAAATAAACCATGATTTATAAGAACCCTGCCTAACTAAATCAGCTAATGGGTCTATTCAAAAAATTCTTATCATGTAAACTGTGAACTGACAATTATAATTGGAAATTACCAGTTTCTCTATGAATTTAATATACATATAGTTAACCACCTGCTTGACTGTTATACGGAGCCATTTAAACGTGCAAATGGATGTACAAATGTTGGAAGGCTTTTGAACCAAACACATTAATTGCAAGTCTGTGTTAATGGAAACAGGCAGAATGGATGCTTGTTTCTCTCTAATAAATATAAAAATTCCCTGGGCTTCCAAGTCTGTGCTAAGCACAAATGGAGGGCTTTTATAGGAGGAGCTCATTTGAGAGGTTGAGCCCCTCAACCCCAACCAAATGGGTGACAAGGAGATAGGAAAACGTTACATCAACCGGATTTATTACAAGTGCCGCTTTCCTAACATAGTTCTGTCCAAGCTGGGGACTAGATGCTTCTCGACTGAGCCCAGACCGCTGTGGAATGGGCAGTGAGAACAGAGATGAAGTGCAAAGTAAGCTTGTGGGAACATTAGTGCCCAGTTCCTTCCTATTGACACCTAGGCAAGTGACCTTGTGTTTTCCCTTAGTGGCCTGGGGACCCCTGGACCTGCCCTCACCAGGAAGTGACCCACATGCTCCAAAGCTCTTCCTCCTCTGAAAGATATATCAGTCCTCTGGCCCTTGCCTACTTATGGGATTTGGGTGTTTCAGACAGACATGTTCATGGAAATCTAATCATAGCCTGGTGTGTCCCCTTGCCCAGTCTCTCATTCAAAGGGGCCATTGGGTTGTGTGGGGCAGGTGTCCTCTCTGGGGGCTGCATATTGGGTCCCTCCTACAGTCGTGCTCTGGCTCGCCCTGCTTTTCCCATGTCTCTGCCCATCGTGGTGCTGATGGAGGGGCCCCGGCTTGACTCTGAGTCGGAGCTCACTGGAGGGTGTAGATACCTGGGAAATGGTTGGGAACTTCTGGGGGCAGAGAAAGACCCATCCTAAGGTAAGAGGATTCTTGGGAAGACAGATCTGGCTCTGTCTCAGAGCTTTAGTCTTCAGAAGGGAGTCGAGGTTCTGAGGAGTACGACTTTGCCAGCAGTGCAGTCCCAAGGTTGCACACTTGAGTCTTAGGGAGAGGGAAATCTGCAAATAAAGAAACTAAAACAGCAGTTTCACTAAGAACTCAGCAATAGGTTGGGACTCAAGAAGTTATTTTTGGGGGAGCTTCTCACAAAACAAAGTACAAAATGGCAGGAATAGTTCTTCTCCACTTGGTAAAAACCAACCTCAGTCTGGGTCTAGGAAGCCTTCAGTGTGTTAGAGGTGATGCCAGGGGGAGTGGGCTGGACTTACTCAGGGGCCTTCCAGAAATTCTTGGGAGTAGGAGAGGGATTTGTCAAGAAGCTGAGATTTTTCAAAAGAAAATCAGGGTGAGAGTCAGTGAAAAGGGGATTTTATTTTTAATGGGGCCCAATTCACCTCCCAGGCTGATGGTACCTGGGAATACCCAGGTAAGGAGAAGTATGAATAATGTACTACATATCAGACATTTGGAAATTTTCTTCAGACCCAGCTGGTCAAACCCCAGAAGAACATCTTGCTCACTGCTGTCCCTCATCTCACTGCTGTCCCTCACCTCTGCTTTGGCTGGTTTAATCAGTGCCACCCCAGCCCAGCATTAGGTTTTACTCTCCAGGCTTGTTTCTTCATGGCCTTTGGACAGTCTTAAAGCATCAATTCCAATCTCAAAGGATAAAGACTCTTCACCAGTGAAGATATTAAGAAGACTATAACACGGACTCTGAGGGCAAGTTCAAGAGAGGAGCTCCAGACACACTTTGAGCGTAGTTGTGTCATAGGACTTTGTGGTTGGTTGTTCCTCATATGCATAAGCATACCATCCGAGCCTGGTAATTACCCAGCACAGTAATTACACATCAAGAGGGGCCCAGCTCACACTGGACCCAGGTCATTGTTGAAAGAGCTGCAAGAGGAAGAAAGGGACCCCACAGCTCTTGAGAAATCAGTTCCTTGTTTCTGTGAAGGCGAGAGAGAGAGAGAAAGAGAAAGAGAGAGAGAGAGACATGGCAAAAGAAGACAGCCTGAGACGGCACTGTTGTGGCCTCTGACCATGTACGTTTGTACACAGAGCTCAAAGCCTGGGAGGAAATAGTGTGCAGAGGTGTCACCTGTGGTCCAGAGCCAGGCCCTGGTCCCTGAGAGCCCTGTGGGCTGGCCCTGGGCAGGCTGGGGCCTCCACAGCAGAATGGGGAAGGAAAGGCCATTGGGATGGGGGGAGGTGGAGACTGGCCTAGTATAAGGTTGGCCTCCATGGGGATCCCACTCCAAATCCCAATGGCCAAAGGGGCCTGAGCATTCCAGGCCCCAGTCGTGTGTCCTTGTTCATTTCAGGAAAATACTCCACTTGGGGGCTGTTGGGTGACAGCAGGAGGAGTTTGGTGCTGGAGGCTCAGAGGCAGGTGACAGTGACTCATTGACAGCCCACAGCCAATGTGTGTGGGGATTGAGTAGGTGGCCAGCTGTGCCAGTTTGGGATTGAAGGGGTCCCGGGGCTTGGGGAAAGTCCTGGGCAAATGGGACAATTTTTTTCCCCTGGATGAGGGTAGGCAGTCGCTGGGCAGGGCACCAAGGCCCCAGCTGGGTAGGAAGAGAGGCTCCAGCTTCAGGATTATCTGGTTCTTAAGGTATAAACTTCCTTCACAAAAATCGGGTGCAAAAACAATACCCACCAAGAAAGACAATTTCCTCTTAGTGAACTCACTTGATATATGAGCCTTCATTTTTGCTGATGGCAGCCATTTCTGATTTATTTCTTGGTTTGAGGAGTTTCTTGTACCTTCCTCTCCCTGGAGGATCCTGGTGTTGGAGTCGAGGTTCTAGGTCTCAGCAACGAAGGCTTCTCTCTGGGGAAGGGCTCCCTCCCAGCACGTGCCCCGGCCTCCGTGTGAGTCACACAGCCAGCGAGAGGCAATGGCTGAGCAAGGTGGGGGCTCAAGTGCCCAGACTCAGACTGGACTTGGGACAATGAGACACAATCCAGCTTCCACCGGAGTGTGCCTCGGAGTCTGCCGAGGGACTATTTATCTTGGAACCAGTCAGGCTAATTCTGAGGGATCAAAGACTGGAATCAATGGCTGGGTGTGGCTGGAGAAAGAAGGAGGTTACTATGCAGGTTGCCTGGCTCCCACCAACTCAGTTCTTCCCTGTGAGATCCTGTATTGTGATCAGGAGCAAGTCTGAGAGCATCAGAAATCGCCCTGCTCAGTGTAGACACCCTTTGATGCATCTTCCCATTGGCAGAGGGAATTATTTTGTTTTGTTTCTGGGAGGACAATTCTGGAGCTGGTTGATTTAAAATGACTTCCAGTACAATGAAATTAATTTTCTTAAAAACATCACATTTATCTGATGTGATACTGCCACTCTCTTAGAGGAACAGCTGTTGGTGTTTACAGCCGTGTATGTTTGAGATAAGTTATCTTTTGACATTACCAAGGCTTTTTGTTATGTCAGATAAGATAAAAGCAGGTATTTGTAGCTACAGCTTTCCCTGGAACTCAGCATTCTGCATTTATCTAAAAAGGGCCAGATATTGAATGAAGGATGGACAAACAAACATTGAGATTTGCTTTTAAATCCACCTCGGTAGAAGTAGGTTCTCTTAAGAGGTTTACCAGGAATCTTTTTTTTTCCTGTCCTAAGGAAAATAGAAGAAACTAGAGACTTTTGCTTACTATTGTACTCCTCCTATGTATATGCATACACATACTTCTTAAACTTGTTTTAATCAAGCAGGAGAAAGAAATTGTAATAGTGCTTAGGTGTTTTTCTATAATCTCAGTTCTCTTGGAGCTACTAAAACTGGTCTTTAGTGACGTTCTCAGATAGTGAACATTCAGCGTAGTTTCTTATATGTACTCACATGGGCTGCTAGACCCTTCTTAATTATGCCATGGACTATTATATTTCAACATTAGGATTCTGCTGGGGCCTGCCCTGTGGCGTAGTGGTTAAGTGCGCGCGCTCCGCTGCTGGTGGCCCGGGTTCGGATCCCGGAGCGCACCAACCCACCGCTTCTCCGGCCACGCTGTGACCGCGTCCCATGTAAAGTGGAGGAAGATGGGCACGGATGTTAGCCCAGGGCCAGTCTTCCTCAGGAAAAAAAAGAGGAGGATTGGCATGGATGTTAGCTCAGGGCTGATTTTCCTCACAAAAATAAAATAAACAAACAAACAAACAAAAAACATTAGGGTTCTGCTTTCAACTTCCTGTACTGCAATGATTGAGGGTGCGTATGGAACATGGAATTGTTTTGCTGAAAGCCTCCTTACCCCCTATCTGTTTACTGCCTACCAGTATATCAACTATCAAAAATAAGGCTCATGCTTTGTGTTCTAGCTGCAGGATGAATTAGTGATGATAATGTGCCCTCTCATGCAATTTTTGATGAGCTATCTTGCCTGTGGGGTGAAGTCTCCAGTCAAGAAACAGCATTTGTATATGTGTGTGTGTGTGCGCGTGTGCACGTGCTGTATTATGAAGTAAGCTAATTAACTAGAGACCATAAATCTTTATAGGTTACTTGAATCAACTCAATAAACCAGTCCAGGCAAGTCTGAATATTTGCAGTGATAGCTAATACAAATAAGACATCATATATTGAATGCTTATCATGTGTACTCTCAGATGAATTCTGGCACCTAAGATTAAAAGATAAAATGAAAAAACATGGGCATCTTTCTGTTATGGTAAAGTGAGTTTGTACATGTAAAGAGCATAGTAAATACTCTATGTATGAGGACTGTTATTGTTATTTTGTTTTGGAACACTTTATGTCCTTTAGTCATTAAAGAGATACAGGGCTAGGGGCAGGGTGGGGGAACGACTATTGTATCATGCAGTAACTTTTCCTTTTTAGGGAAAAGATAAATTCCTGGCATCTACTGCCCTCAGTTTACTCATTTAATATTTCCCTGATACCTCTACTAGTCTTGTACTATCTGGGGGAATATAGGTATGAAGCTGGTGGAAAATGGCTTCTCTTCTAGCAAATTCCTGTGGAAGTAGGAACCCATTGTCTGTTTCTATCCTTTGTAACAGAACCTACATTCTTACCTGAATAAAATAGAGCCAGGTTTGAAGGTAAAGAGTGTAGATGAAAGGGTAAGAGAGAATGTGTCTGTGCATGCACACATGTTCATGCACCTGTGCATGTGTGCTTGTGTGCATACCTGTACATGCATGCATGCATATGTTCACGTGTGTGTGTGTACACATGCGTGTGTGTGTGTATTGGAGGGGGTTTGCAAGTATAAGGGAAGCACCTATGTTTTCACTAGGAGATGTTGCCTTAAGCATGTCTCTTCCTGTCCATGCCAGACATCTTGGTTCTTTGAAAATGTGAGCAGGGATGAAATCTCCCATCAGTGAACACAGAAACAGCTCCACCAAAGAAACAGTTCATTGTTAATTCAGTTGTCGTGACATTCTGGAAATTGGCACTAGTCACCACTTTTCATCCACCCTCACTCCTTCCGCCGTGTATTTCTGTTTTGCTGCTTCTTTCCATCACCAACAGATTCACGCCTTGTTCTAGGGAAAAGCTCTGTGGGTTAGCATGTAATGGCTTCTATAAAATAGTTCTCCTGTCTAGAAAAATTTAATAGTCTTAACAAGTCAGTCCCTGTTTTATAATACTGTTTCATTAAGAATAAGGGTGTATTTTATAGTTAATTTTTCTTAGCTTCCAAACGGGCTTTTCATCTCAGATATTAAGAAGCAGGACTGGAAAGAAGAGATTAAAGAGACAGGAAAAAAGAAAACAAAAACAAACAAAATTTAATACAAAAACACGAGGCAAATGCAGTTTCTTTCCTGCGTAATTTACACTAACTTACCAGATTCAGAAGCTAAGATGCATAGTCCAAGATAATTTCTCCTTGGGTTATACTTTCATCACAGGTGTATCTTGCTCATTTATAATGCAATAGCTTCCTATTTAAAGGCAAAATACTGCAAGTACATTGGCAAGCTAAAAATGAGCCCCTAGAAGTTTGTATAAACCTGCATTTATGTATTTTCTACATAAAAGGTAGTTCTCAAATTCCAAGTCAAAATATTTACAAAGGTACCTTGTGCACATAAATGTTAGACATTCTCTTTGCAAATTGCAAAATGAAATTGTAAATAATAGCCAATTTCTTTCTTTTAAAATGTCTCAGCTGAAACATAAAAGCACAAACTATTGAGACACACCACTTGCAGGGATCTTACATGAGGAGTGAAAAAACCAATTGAAAAGGTACATACTGAATGACTCCATGTATCTAGCATTCTCAAAATGACAAATTATAGCGATAGAGAACAGAGCAATCAGGGGTTAGCGAAGAGAGGATGTGACTGCAAAGAGGCAGCCCAAGGGAGTTTCTTTGTGGTGATGGGGCAGTGCTTTATCGTGATTGTGGTGGTGATGTGAACCTAGACATGTGATAAAATGTCATAGAATTATACACAAAAACATACACAGAACAATGAGCCCATTCAAAGACTGGTGAAATCCAAGGCCTAAACTCCAGCTAATTGTATGTATTGTGTCAATGTCAATTTCCCGATTTTGGTGTATTTCAGTTATGTAAGATGTTACCTTTGGGGGAGACTGGTTGATGGGTACATAAGATCTCTCTGTACTATTATTGCAACTTCTTGTGAGTCTGTAATTATTTCAAAATATAAAGTTAGAAACAAATGCTTCTGCTGAAGAAAGGATTCCAGCTACTAATTAAACATACTTATGAAGCAATTTAGTCAAAGACTGGTATCCTTTTGGGAAGCAGGGCTTTTAGATATAAACACTGAAGACTCTTGATTTAGCATACGTATGCTTAGTATCCAGGTCTGTAAGTCTTACACTGTGTAATTTAAAGCAATTACTGTTTCCATAACCTCTGTTAGAGTTGTAGTTATCAGGAAATTTTAGAGTGAGCAGGGGTCCTACAGAGAACCTATATTCTATAGGTCAAATTTCCAGGTTACACCTCTAAGTTTTGGTATCCTTATTTGTAACATGAGGGCTTTGTCCTAGATTCTTTGGAATGTCCTGTGCCTCGTTCTAAATTTTATAATCCACAACTGTACAATATAAACCACAGCACCTTTAATGGTGATGTTATAAATTTTGCCTCAATATTTATCGCGTGAGACAAATATCTCCATTTACATTGATTGCAAATGTGGATGCAAAAAAACCTATTATTTAACAACATCTCACATTATAAACACTTGGAAAGTAAATTACCTGGGCTAATTTTTACCACTTAGCTAAGGTTGATAATTTTCCAGAACAGAGAGTCCGGACAGCTTTCTTGAGATGACATACCATTACATATTCCTTGTACAAAACACATGGCTTTTATCCATTTGAGTATTTACGTAGAAAGAGGAGATTTACTTAGGTCAGTGTCTCCCAGTATGGGAACACTGACTGCCCATCAAACCACTAAATCAATCCTGGAGAGATTCTGGCCAAACACGAAAAGTTAAGAAGCTTGAAAAAGTGGCTATTATCATTTGGGAATAAACGAAGATAATGCTCTCTAAATGACCAATACGGCTCAAGCTTATTTACTCATCTCAACTACTTTTCTTCATGGAATGCTAAAAACTAATTACCTTGGGGAAACTGTGCCCACCATAAAAACAGGCTCGGAAACCCCTGTGCGGTGCCTGGCTGTGCCTGGCTGGGTGATAACACACATACACAAACGGATCACAACAGCAGTAACATCTTGTTTTGTACTGATTTCCCTTAAGTCTGTAACAATTTAAGTCATAGTCTTCCCAAAAAAACCCCCATAAAAAACAAAACAAAAACAAAATCAGCAACTCACAGCATCAGTGTAATCATTTTATTAACAAAAGGAACCCATAGGGTTCAAACAAGAGTACAAAATACAATATTTTTTTTCCCTGTGGGTTAAATTGTTACATTCTTAATAACAAAAATAAAAAAGTTTTCATAGTTAACTTATCAAAAACATAACCCCTGCCTATTGAATTTCTTATTGTGCAAAACAAAAACATAAGTAAAGTTCTGCCCATGGAAGGATTTCATGTGCCAAAAGCTGCACATTTTCAATTTCAAACTTTTTGCATCAAAAAGAAAATTCTAAGGCCACGGTTTCTTTGCAAACTAAACAAGAGGGGAATATACAAGCAAATACAGCAGCTAAATTTTTATCTTCATTTTCAAGTATTCTCTGTTCCAATGTAGAATTTTCTACATTCATAAAATCATTTCTTGATTATAAAAAGGTATGCAGTTTCATATCTGACTGTTTAAGGTCAGATACACCAATATCAATTCAAGGCAAATCATACTTTTTAGCTATTCTCTTATATGCTACAAAAGCAGCTTTCCTTCACTTCTGTGGGTGCACTTCATGATTTCTCTAATACAGGTGGTAAAACAATCCCAGGGAAGGATTCCATTAAGTAGTTGCCTTTCCACACGGAGCCAAATAATGAAAGCTTCTCTCCCTCCATATCATTTGTTTCAGTATCACGGAGATGGACTACGTCTTGACACGGCATGTAAACTATGACTTAGAAGTCAAGAAAGAGTTGAAGATGATCTTTTTTAAAGTAAAAATAAAACTGTGTAGACAGCACTTAAATACACACACCTATCTAAAAACACATAAAAAACAAAGCAAAATAAAAAACCAAAGCAGGGAGTAACGTTTTGTGACAATTTCAGTACCACAATTATTGGTCTAAGTTTTGCACTGCGATTTTAAACAGTGGCTTACAACAAAAGAAATGCTTACGATGCTTACATGATTACAGAGAAGAAAGGTACGTCCAGAAGGGGGAAAAGCATACATTTACCTAATGTTTGTAGAAAAATCCCTGATCAAATGGCCAACTAATTTTTAAATACAAAATTTAACCTTAGAAGAACTTTTCTATTTCTAACTGAATATACTGATTGAAAGAAAAATTAATCGTTCTGTTGAATGAAGTACAGTATTGGAAGCACCAGGGTTTCTAGATCAAACCCTTAGAACATGGAGAAAACCAAAGTACTCAGCTGGTCCAAAATCTCTATTGTGGGACTCCCTACCTCCCTTCCACTTAGTGTCCAGAAATGCTCTCAGCTCAGGAAACCAACAGATTAAAGGAAAAGCAAGTGAACCTGTGACCATGAATAGAGGGGAGAGGGGGACAGTAAAAACACTGCTCAGACTTTTAGCAGCAACACAATCCTGTTGGTCTGAATATCCTGAGGTTAAAAGATAATAAAATATTTCACCAAAACAATAAACAAAATCACAGTTTAAATAGAATTACTAAAGAATTGGAATAACAATGTATAATGCGGTGAAAGCCATCAGTAAACTTAAGTCTCTTGATAATAGGAATTAAGTTTATGTCTTTTTTTAAAATGGTATTTCTAGCCGCTTCTGATTTTGCATCTATTTTGAAATACCCTTTCACATACAATACATTAACTTCCATCTAATGCTAACCTTACAGACTGTTCCCTTAGTTCAGTTTCATCTAGTGACAGGTGAGATAAGACTGTACTACAAATTAGCAGAAATTCCCAAGAAGACTTATCAGGCTTAGAGTTGTAAAACATATCAGATAACCCCACTAGAGGTAGGCTAAGAAAAAGCTTTTTTTTGTTGTTTTTTTCTGTGTAGTTATCAAGGCATCCTGAGGATGCAACCTTTTTCTTATCCCCTTCTTTTTCTAATATGCTCCTAGGTAAATAAAACATGAGGAAAATCAAACATTTATCCTGGTACAGTACTTAAAGGGAGTAAAAATTACAGCTTTCAACATGTGTTTTCATATTGAAATTCATCTTTCCGCTTTGAACTGACAAGTCTTTCAAGGGACTCTTTCTTGGTTTCATAATGCTGTATAGCCAATTTATAAACTACATTTTATACTACTACTGGAAGAGTGAAAACTGTATTACTTCATTAGGACCTTATAAGACCATGATCTCGGGAAAGGATTCTTTCAAGGACTTCAGTCCTATGGAATATGGTGAGAAATCATGCAGACCCTGACACCTGAGGGTCTCACTTCGTATTCGGAGTAGGCCACTTTCCTATTCATGCACACACTTGTGCTGCTACATTCTCGAAAATCAAGTCTCTTCCCGAGTCTGTACTGCCTTAAGCTTAAGATACTTTCGTTCCACTCTGAAAAATCTTTTTAAAGGTATACTCCCATAGTGTTTCCACTATTTACACAGATCCCTCTCTCTTGCGTCAGCGCAGGCACCCCATACTACTTCACTTACTCTATCACCATCAGGACTTCCATTACATTCTGTGACTTTTCACATCTTCATCCCATTATTTAAAGGGGACATATGGCCATATCATAAACATGTGCAACAATCCTTTTGGCCCACTGGAAAGTTCCCATGTTCTTTAATTTCTATCACCTTTGGTCTTGAGGTTCATTTATGTTCTTAAGTTAATCATCCCGCTTCCTTCCCCCAAAAGGCAGGGGGAAAGAACCAACATTCCAATTTGAAGATGAACACAGTGATTTCCGAAATATGTTTAGAGAATGAAGGAAACAGGCTGGGTCTCTTCTACATCACTAGGATGTGGATCAACCTGCAAAAAAGAACAGACTGAGATTACTACTATAGCATTCTTTAAAATGATTCGAGTATCTGTTCCTTATTATATGATGGCTGTAAGCCAAGTTGCTTAGAACCCGGGATTATTAAGAAGTCCCAGTAGGCTGCTTAAGTTCTCCGTGTTCCACGGCCACATAAAACACCTTCAAGGCAATCCACGGTACTCCACATGCATGCTACAAATCACAAGGAAAATACTGCCAAGTGTGGTAATGAACGATAATCTACCATCACGGTAAAATAAAAAATTTTTACATGTATCTCCTACTACTTAAGAATCAGCAACAGACACTTAGACAAGCTTATTTACAAACAGCACAAGAGAACTCTAATTTTCTTTTGCTTTGTTTACCTCTGAATAAAGAGGTGGAGGCTGAAACCGGAACTCCTGCATGCAGGAGGCAAACATGGGACAGCATGCTTCTTCCCCACAGTTAGGAGGCTGAGGGTAAGGAGGGACGTGTCTAGAGAATTCTTCCTCTGACACCACGTCTGCGTAATTTGGTGGTGCTGAAACAAAAATGGAGTTGAGAAGGAAATCCGTGTAAAAACTAGTTACATTAATCTCTTCTGAACTCTTACAAAAACAATAAATTTAGCTAAATTTGAAGATAAAACAATGCTACTTTTCCCTCTAATCAGCAAGTTTTTGTGCTCATTACAATAGAAAAATATTTACTAGATTCTGCTTTTATTAAACTACAACTAACATTGATAACATTTTACTCTTGAGATGTGTGTTATAGTCTAGGTAAAAAAAATATCATTGACACATGCTACAGAAAATACCTAACACTCTATTCATTTTTTTTTTTTTTTCCCGTGAGGAAGATTTCATTGTTTTACTATTATAACTCAGAATCAGGAGATGTAGATTTTATTCCTGGATCTGCCACTGGCAGCTTTGTGTCCTGGATAAGCTAAACTCTCTCAGTCCCTTTCAAGAATAATGTTTTATGATTTTAAAAAATAAGAAGAGTAAGAATAGTTGTAGTGGCAGTAGTAGTTATCATTTAGCACTTATTATCTTACACGTCCAATTCTTAGGTATTGTACGTGTAAAACTTCATTCTGAAAGAACCTCAAAACATTTTACCTTCAGGCTGTTCTGGCAGAGTCAGTGTCAACCAGCTCATATCCATACTGAACTGGCTGGCAACGCTGGAGTTTCTGCTGCCAAAACCGTTATATGGAATTGTACCAATCACTAAGGGCAACTCGAGCATCAATTTTTTAGCACCAGGAATGTGAATATACACCTAACATGCAAGAAAAAGAGAGAGAGAGGCAAAGATATAAGTTAAACCTCATTGTAGACATCCCGATTTACTTTTTCATAGAAACAAATGCCTTTGTTGCCTGCCACCACCTCCAACATAATTTTAAACTGGCCTGACCAAAAGAACGAAAAACAAACCAAATGAAGATCACACAAAATATAGTGAATGCTCTGTGATGGGGAATTGTGGCCTTAACATACTTCATTGTAAGTGAGCAAGGCTTACCTAATATCTATAGAAAATTAAGTATGTCTTCAATATAGCAAGCACCCCTTAAGGAACCTTAATTCTTTCATGTTATTTAATTAAATTCTTTAGGAGGACAGTTTTTGATTAAAAACAAAGGCCAATCTTCATATATTCCACAATCTGTTCTACTGCTGATATAAAATGACATTTTTCTAGGTAGAAAATGTACATATTCACAGTCACATGGCACCAGTTATTGCTCCATTCTACATATTTTTAACTTTTTAAAAAGAACTCTGCTTACAGCTAAGGAATAGTCCACTCTGATAATGCAGCAATCCAGGATGGAGGGAGTAACAGGTGGAATTTTTAGAGTCTTCCCATTCCATATGTCGGTGCTCCCAGAAGCAATGTGGTTGCCTCGCACATTGGCAACCATGTGCCGGATGGTCTTTATTTTCCCACTAGCCAAATACGTCTGGGTTTGGAAAATGGCAGCTTTAGGAACAATTAAACGAGAGGAACAATTCTCTATTTCTGCATAGATTGGAATAGCTTCTCCTAAAAAGAAAACAAAACACCTTCAGAGACTTATCAGCAAGTTCTCAACACACTGAAATAGAGCCGTTACAACTAAAGCTGAAATGTTGCAACATAACTTTAACAAATTGAGAACCCTGATAGAAAACTTATATTGTGAATCTGAGAGAAATAAAAATTCACTGCAGGTTGTGGTAGATATTGTTTTCTAAGTATTGCATTATTCACTTTTCTAATACAGCAATATTAAGTTACCGCTTCTAAAGATATGTAAATGACCAGTATCTACAAAAATTAAGACATACAACAAAGGATTGAGTAATATGTTAAGTACAAAAGATCACTAACAAACTCATTAGTGCCTATAAATTAAAATCTGCTCAACAGGAGAACAAAGCCTTTACTTTTAAGGAACTGATGTTAAGGCACAAATAAAACAATGAATGGAGTAGTTAAGTTTTATATCTGCATTATACATCCACCATCATACCATTCCATACCACATTCACTTCCAACAAGCCAGAAGCCTGGGGTGGGGCTCAATCCTCTGTACAGAATTGGGCCCTTCACAAACGGTCGTTCAGATATCAATCTGACTGTGGAGACTCTTAATGTTCTATATTCTAGCCCACGTATTTGTATTCCTAGCATGGAATCAGAATGCCTAACAGTAACTACAAGAGCTCTCTTCTGAGCAACACTGGTCTGGACATTCTTTTGCAACATTAAAATAAAATTCTGGCATTTTCCCACTCTTCTAGTTTTAGTCTTTATTACTAAAGTAACAGGAGTGAAGTCAGAAATACCAGGAGTTTTATTAGAATCTACTCATCCATTTAAAAACATTTAAATATCAATTATTTACATTAAAGAGAAAAAATTTTATTATTCATGTTTTAAAATAGTATATACTTCTTAAATTACAAAACACACTATTTAAAATCACTTAAAATTAGCTAATAGAAATGAGTGAATCTTCCATTTGGACTTGCAAACATTTTGCTTACCATTACAGTATCCCTTCCTTTCAATTTTGGCACTCAGTGAGACTGGACCAGAAGTGAAAATCCAACAGCCAACCATTTTCTCTTGAGTTTTCAATACAGGGGTCTTGAAAATTTCAAATAGTAAAACGACTTTAATTAAATCAGTCTAAAAAATTTTCAGAACTTAAAATTATGTCATTTTTCATTAAACAGTTGTAAAGAAATATCTTCCAAAAAACAAATCAACCTTTCTTATCCTCATGTGACATAGACAAAATACTTACCAAAACACAAGCATTAAAAATCATTCCCTTTGTAGGAAAACTAAGGTGAACTTTCAGATTCAAATTAGGTTAACACCATCCTATTTTACCCTATAGTCATTATATTTCTAGGAAACGATATAGCATCCCTTAAAAAAGCAATCAAAAACTGTTAACATGATAAAACTTTTTTTTTTTTTAGGACTTTATGTGTAGATCAAGTACAAGGAGAAATGGTATAAAAGTCAATAATCAGAATGTTCTATTTGTTTTGGCATTTAAAATGTGGAACAAGCAAACAGCCTTTTTTCCTTAACTCAAAATGTATTATTAGGCAGAAATTTCAGGAGTCCTTAACTTACGATGATTTCTAGTTGTGTAATGGCAGCACAACAACACACCCAGTGTAACGGATCTGAAAGGTTATTGAACACACCACTCCATTTTCTGTTCTACAGTATCAAGACAAATGATCAAGATTTAAAATGCTCAGTTTATGAGATGTACAAACCAAAAGCTTATTGTAAAACTCAAAGTTCTAAATTTTTTTTTTAATTATGGAAAGAATAGTAAAGAATAAATAGTATCTCTTTCTGGTAAAAAATAAAATCTCTTAAATCATTTGCCACCATGTCCATAAATAATTTATAAATAGTTAACTTCCCAGTTCTAAGTAGTTTTTTAAAAATACAAGACACTTAGCATTATCAATTTTCAAAAAAGGTTTTAAGTGGATGATAAGTCGTAATTATAAGCCAGGTCAGCTGGGTGCTGGCTCTTTTATGATTTTGGCCATAACAGACCGTGCAACTAGGGTTTATTTGTTATATTTTCACAGTCTAAAGGGGAACATTAGAGTAAATGCTATTTCATTTTCATGTGAAAAGAGAGTTAAACAACTTTTAGCTCCTGTTTTTTTCCTTATTTTTAGAAACAGTGGCTAGAAGAAGAAACCTCCAATACTAAAAATACATCTTTGTAACATAGTATCATGGTGGAAAGTTTAAATTATCCCCGTATTTTCTATGAAGTAAAAAAATCATTCATATTTAAATGAAGAACCATTAGGTCCTAGTAGCTATCATGAAAGCATAAGGTATAATTTTATATTATTTTGCTAATATGGGTTTAGATAAAAGAATCTAGCTCATTAGCTCCCATCTTGCCTATTCTGTTGTTACTTATAGCCTAATCCTTCTTATCAGTCTACAGTTTTTCTGGTGATTATTAGAAGTTCAATGCTTTAATGTGGCCAAATCTGTCATAAGGAGATGATAAGTGAAAGGCTCTCTGTAGCAGCTGCATGCACTTACTTAATGTTAGAAAATGACATGCAGAATGGAAGGATACATAGCATAATGGCCTGGGCCTCAATAACAGGCTGAGCATGATTAATACTCTTCCATAATTACTGTTCCTCAACCTGCTATTATTGCAGAGTTTAGAATACCAAGCCCCTTGAATGTGGCCGCTCTGGTAAAAGTAACCACTCTCTGTGTGTGCATTATTATTATTAAGGCTTATTAATGCATTTCAAGCCCGTATAACTTTTTGGCAAAAGAAGCCCTGAACAACAGGGACATAATCAATAGTATTAACACACTCAATTTGTAATTTGCCCAACCTAGAGTCACATATTTATAGTGAATGCCTATGGGTTACAAGAGTATATCAGAAAGTGACAGGACAGACTACCACTAAAACTGGCTAAATGTAGATACCACTGATGAAGGGAATGAGGAAGTGAGGAAGAAAGAACTTACTAATAATGCTGGTGTGTTGACATCGATGTGACTTACAACCTGGAGTTCCCGCTTCACACTCTGATCAGGTACCTTGGGTCGTTCCAAAACTGCTCTCACACAGTACTGAATACTTCCATATTTCCCAGTGAATGAGGTTACCAAAGGTCTGAAATAAATCAAAAAGATTAACTGATAAGTTTATTTTTCAGTTATACAAAACCGGGCAAAGCCCTTAAAATGTTGGTTTTGGTTAAAAGAAAAGGAGTGTGAGCAGGGTAAGTATATTGAGAGGCTGATCAGGATAAGCATGCACACTCGAGTGTCAGAAAGACTTGGTACCCATACACAGGGATGCACAGGTTGCAGGGAAAGAAAATCACAAAAGTTACATAGTTTCACTTACTCAGATGGAAGTTGAAAGCTAAAGGGAAATTCATGTTTTCCAGGCTGTAATAACAGGATGCTTTCACCTAAAACAAAAAACATTTTTATTTTAACTAGGGTTAATACTAATCAAGAATTTTCACAACCTAAATCAGATTTTTTTAAAAGGAGGTTTTCCTGGCTATAACATCCAGTATACTCCAAAGAATTCATTAAACCAAGATTTAGAGAATTAAAATTTGAATTCATCTGTAAGAAGTTTAATCAATTTCAAAACATATATATATAGTGCTTCTATCTTCAAATAGACCAATTACATAAGTAATTACCCTTATGTGTCCGAGTCCAGAGTTCCCATATACATATATATGTATACACACACGTATATATACATACGTGTATCAGCATACTATTATAGTAACATGAGATACCAATATTAAATTGGACCTACAACTAATTTAGAAAAAAATAGATCTATTTATTTTGGGTATACCACAAAAATGAGACTATGTATTCTTTGGTCAGAGATGGAAAAGGAGGTGAAAGATTTACTTGGAATATCATGAATACTGAGTATAATACTAAACAGCCAAACCAACAGGGCAAGTTATGAAACAAGAGTCATGTATTTACACTCACGCTCTACTGATTAAGAGGGTATCTTGTTGGTTAACTTGGGTTCTAGAGCAGACTTTACCAAGCATGGCCATGACTCCCTTCTGCTGCTCTGGGTCAACCAGCTCCATTTTATTTCACGCAGAGGCTGATTCCTGATTGTGAGAAGGCCAAGATGCAAGGTGTGGACAAACCACACAAGGCCAGAGGCACTGCCGGAGCTGATGAACACACGGAGCAAATCTGTATCATTCAGACCCAAAGCCAATGCCAGGGCTGTCAGTGTCGGTCGGGTGGCTCTCCAGAGATACTTATAAACTTTCTCTTCATTTTATGCTCACAGATTCAAGTTTAGAACAAATTCTCTCACCAAGGGTGGGATGATCAAGATGAAGAAAGGGCAGCACAGACTGAGAACTTTCTCTGAGATTTTCCTGGTCACTTGAATATGAAAATGAAGATTTCTACTCTATCCATTCACTTAAAAATTTTTTAAAAGGCAGAAATCACTTAAATCCTAGAGTTCTAAGACCATAATTCAGGTAACATTTCAACCTTGCACTTGTAGAAAACAGGAATGCATTACTGGCCCATTAAGTCTTCTGAATCTATCCCAATTTTCAATGTGTAACATATTGTTAAAACAAAGTATTTGCCACTTAGAAGGTCATTCAAATAAAAGTAGTCCATAGCTGGGTGACTTCGGAGGCAAAATAAACAAGTCACAGGGACGTGAGGCCATGTTACATGACTGTGACAGAGCGAATCCCTGGGGCTCAGGTGTGCCCAGAAGCTGCCCTGTGAGCCTCAGCAGTGTCCGAGCAGTGCTGCAGCACTGGCAGCCAGGGAAGCCTCTCCACTACATGGCTGCCAGGTGAAGGGCTCAAGGCAATCCCACCGCTCGTGAGAGCTAGCGAAAATTCTAATTTGTAATCATCACATTACTGAATTTGACAATTAAAGTACTTTAAAAATGTGGATTTCATTTGAGTTCAAAATTTATAGTGCTTAGATGTCAGGCACTGTGGATATAAAGAATAACTTCAATCCTCAGAGAGGTGGGAGGAAAGGAGGCTAGACACTTGCACAAGTCCTGACCACAGAGGGCTGGAGCCCGTGGGGCGGGGCGGGGGGGGGGGCTGCACTTAAGGACACGCCCACAGTGGATGTGAGGGTTGGCATGGAGATGACTGGAAAGGGGTTTACATGAAGGGAACAGCCTAAGGCAGGGCATAATAAGCATATGTAGAGAGCAGAGTTGCCCAGGATCTTGAAAGTTAAGAGAGAGATGAAGTTTCCTCTTCACAGAGGATACAAATCAACATAGGAACTATAACATTTAAAATTAGACTTTCAAGCACCTGAAAACATAAACAGGAAAAAAAATTGAGAAAGTTGATAAACATGGGTTATAGTATTTGGAATCAAATCTTTGTTTTCATTTATTCACTTTTAATTAAAAAGGTTCACAACCTGAATTGTGTGTCCATTTCTGCTTCTGTTCTCACGGCTCATTACTTCTGCCTTATGCACTGAGGACTAGCATGGCACAGGGAGATGTTTCATTCCCTAACCAACTTATAGCCAAATCTCCTATCTCAGCGCACTCATGAGTCAGACCACTGCAGAGCTAGAGATGGAGGCTCCAGAATGAAGAGGGACTTGCACAGGGTCATACTGCTGGTGGGTGACCAAGAACTGACACAAATTCTCCGGTCTGTTTTCTCTCTCTACCACAATTCCTCAATTAAAACAGGAAGAAAACCAATCACAGCGATAACAAGTGGTTGGGTTACATTAACAATGCCAAAGAACTATCTGGGGAGATATTTTGAAAATCCCACAGCCACATTTCCTGAAAAACTAAAAATTCTAAAAATCTCTTCAGGTGACTGAAACTCAACTAGGTTTTGGAATTAAACGAGAATCTAAGAGTAGGTAAAGTTGCTAGTTGCTTCTAAGCTACAGATATTAGGAATGACCTTTTTTCTCAACAAAATCAACTAAAATGGACCATAATTTTAAAGTAAAACATAATTTTTGCCAATATTTGTTATGACACATTCTAAAAGAAGCTAAAGATTTTCGGATTGTCTAGGTTTAGACATTCCATGCCATCAGAATGAAAAAACAGGATCTGACTTGTAAATCAAAACACTATTTGTTAGCCCAGATTTTACCAAAGCAATTTTTTTTTTGTAATCCTAGGTGTAACTGTTATTAATCTTACACCTATTTACTCAGCAGTTATGGACCCAGAGATACTGAGTCTGAAGTCCTGGACAAAAAGCCAATTTACTTCTCTCTTCCATGGCCCTTTACTCCAGTCCGCCATCTTGAAAATCTGTATTGTGTCACTGGGGGAGGCATGTGGGAGCTGACCCTGGAAACCATACTGATGAAAAGGCACTAAAGCAGGTAACAACCGGCATCTAACACACTGCACTTGTTAATCTAAAAGAGACCTCTGGTTCCAAATATGTTTTTCCTCACTACAACTTTTGGGATCATTCAATTCTCACATACCTTGAGGACTTAACGGTGGACAGTCTACTTCTCCACAGTATGACAAGGCAAAACTGCACCTTCTATTGATTTTGCATAAGTCACAGCAAGAGTTAAACACAGATACAACGCATTTTACTCTCCAAGGAGAGAGCATCTGTACCATTATTCTATTTTATAGATAAAAGCTGATGCTGATGAGGCAAAGTCAAAATAGCTTCCACCAACTCAACGAAGTCTAAGACTCCTTAATATTTTCATGAGTAATGGAATCAATTTTTTCACTTAATACTAATAGAACACCACATGTGGTGGGTCTCCACATGGTCACTTCTAGAAAAGCCTACACTATTAAATGGACTTCACAAGAGTGGATAGGAAGGGTGATCCTTCTTCCAGCAACTCTTAGCATGCCCAGATCCCATTGTCTCTAAAGGCCTATGGGGGGGAGGGGAGGGGAGGAAGAGGATGCAAAGGAAACAAAAAAAAAACAAAGAATAAAGCCAAATAATATAACGTAGAGCCAGAATTCTTAAGTCATCTCATTCTCCAGAAGAGGGAAACACTTCTTTTGAACTCCTAACGCTCAGTAACTACTTCCCTCTTCCCAAGATTCAGGATTTGCTAACTCATCATGAACCAAACACGTGTAGGCCCCGGATGGGAAGAAAGGGAGGCCCATAAAACACTGGGTACCAAAGTATGGAACCTCCTAGACTCTGGCTGCGCCCGCCATTCCTCAGGCCATAAGGGACAGGACCTAGATCCCCAGATCCTTGGTTCCTGACTGATCATCACTGGTTCCCATGGCAACGGCTCACTCCCAGAGCTGTCCTAGCAAGTCCTGGGACGCCTGGCGCTGGTCAGGCCCAAGCGAGCCAGGGGCGGGGCGGCAGGTAGAGGTGCGCACCCACCACGCACCCCACCGCGCACATCTCCCCGATGCTGTGAGGCAGGGGCCCAAGCATTGTTACCTGCCCGTCACCGGCGACCACACTGAGGCTCCCGCCACCCCGTGCGTGGATTTCACCCCCCGGAAGCCCGCCCCTGCCCACCTGGCAGGTGGGCATCCTCCGGCGCGCCCCCTCCCAGCCGCTCCCCGCAGTCTCCCGCGGCCCGGCGGAGGCTCCGGGGCCGTGGCCCGCGCTCACCGGCCGGGGGCTCGCGCAGGCTCAGGCGCACGTTCAGGTACTCCACCTCGGAGAGGGCGGCCGAGGCTGCGGTGCCAGCGCTCGGGCCCCAGGCAGCAGTGGCGCGGCCGTGGGCCTCCAGACGCAGCGCGCTCAGGGCCACCGGCTCGGCGGCCTCCAGCAGCACGTGCCCCGCCACCGTCTCGCCGCTCGAGTAGCAGACCTTGCGCTCGTCCTCGAACACCAGACCCAAGCTCTTCACTCGGCCCTCGGAGCCCACGGCCGCCGCGGACCCCGCCTCGCCGCCCATCCCGCTGGGCGACGCGGCCGCGCCAAGGAGGTCGGCAGCGGCCTGGAGCCGGGGTCGCGAGCAGAGCGGCGCCGCTGTCACGGGCGCCCGCCGCAAGTCAAGGGCCACCGCGGCCGCTGTGCGGTGCTCCGTGGAGCCCAAGCGCGCGGTGGCCCCTGTCGCTTTAACAAACCCAGCTGGGACTGGAAAGGGGCCGGGACAGCCCGCCCCCGGCGCGCGCCCATAGGCCGGCTGTGAGCCCGCGTCGTGCGGATTGGTTGTAAATGGCCACTGAGTCATTTCATTGGCGCCCTCACGCACCGGCTGGCGCAGGTAGGTAGTGCGTGATCAGGGAGTGGTGACCAATCGGGATACGCAGGCGTGCACGTGCACAGGCCGCTTATTGGCTGGGGTAAGGCACAGTCCTGGGGCACTGACCAATGGTGAGGCGGTGCGCCCATGTGGACAGATAGTGGGAAACAATATTTGTTAGGAAGGGGGCGGAAGAGGGAATCTCCGGCTCGCGGCGTGTGAGCCGTTCCTATGGTTACGAACGGGGGCGGGGTTTCTGGCAGCATGGGGAGTGTTTCCAGGAGTCTGTGAGTTTGCACTGGAGCGAAGAAGTTGTCACTGCAACTGGCTTGTGTTTATGATTACGTCTGCAATACTCAGAGGAAATAGATGTCCTGGAAGATGGAACTCAGCAGTATTTCCTTGTGAGATTTGGGGGCCAGTTGCCTCGGAATCTTAATTGGCAACTTGGCATCTATTAACCTCCAGGTTCCTGAGCCCCGCCTCTCCTGGGTTTCGTAATTTTCAGTTTAGGAAAGAGCCGCAGATAGGAAGAATGAAGGCTGTGGTTCTCAATCTGAGAACCTAAGACTTCGTGCTCCGAGGCTTGCAGCCTCTCTAAACTGGGAATGGCTGGAATGGTAATTCTTCCTGCTTTAAATAAGGTCATCAGTCAGGTTGTTTCTAAACAACATCTGCCACCCAAGTTTCTGCCCCACCCGAAAGGATTTCCTGGCTGACTCAGTGTCATAGTCCACGTAAATTTCCAGGTGGGGTAATAACTTGTTCTCGTTCTCCCTTTTGTCTTTAGTCCTCCATTCCTTCTCCATTCCAAATTGCTTTTATCATCTAGCATAGCTGCCAATGTCTGGCCATCATTTTCCAACCCTTTTAAGTTCTTCCCTTATAAAAATTCCAAGACTGTGAGCTATCACGGATTGATTAATCTCATATTGAGATTTTAAAACTTTCCTGATGTAGCTATTTCTTTTCTTTTTTATAAGGATCCCAAACTAAATGTTGCTCTACTGCCTTCTTTGAGTTTATAGATTATTAATGTGCAACTAATAAGACTTTACAAGTTCAAAGTTTCCTTATCACTTCTCAAAGAAAGTGAAAAAGGCTACAAATCCAGCTCTGTGTGAAATTCTGAAATAGCTGTTATTCTCTGGCCACTTTATCCAGAATAGCCCCCAAGGTGCTCTTACGCTGCCACTTTTCTTTATGACACAATCTGATCTTATATATGTATTTGCACACTATCACCTCCACTTGAAACACAAAATTTGTTTTTATCGTATTTGTCCCTCTAGTACCTAACACAGAGATTAGCATACAATAAGCGCTCAATAAATGTTTGTTGACTGCTTGAATGAATGGATCCCAACTCATGCAGTATTATTAATTCTGCAGTAAATGATTAGCACTCTGCCCCTTACTCTACTACACCTTCATCCTCTCTAGGCAGATGTTTTTCTCCATCCCTCTCCCCTCCAAATTTAGTGGCTGGGAAAGGGGGAAGGACAACGCCATAAGAGTGCCCAAAGGGCAGAATTGCATATATGGCATTATGTGCTGAGAACAACCAGACTCTATTCATTGTCAGTTAATAATACTTTGACTACAGGTAGCAGAATGCATGACCACCAGTGGCTTAAACAATATGTATATTTCTTATTTACTTAATAAGAAGTCCAGTAGTAGGCATTCTCAGAGATGGTTCATCAGACTCCATTTATCTTTCTCCTCTGCCATACTCAGCTCTCTTCCTTGTGACATTGGTTACCACAGCTCTAAGTATCTCATCCGCCTGTAACAGAATTCAAAAAATAAAGCACACCCACCAAAAAAATGGGGGGATTTTTTTCTTGTCCTCCTCTCTCTTCTCGGAAAGAAAATATGTTTCCTAGATGCCCCTGACAGACTTCTTACATGTTGTTGGCCATAACTGAGTCATGTTGCACTGGTGGGTTATTAACTGGTAAAAAGAAATGAGATTTTTACAATTCACTCAGCCCGGTGATTTTTCTCTGCGAGCTGAATGAATTCAGAGTTCAGTTAACAAGAAAGAAGGGCAAATGGCTATTTCACTGGCTAACCTGAATCTGGCCAAGTTTGCTGTAGAGTAGAGCTACCTCAGCCAGACCTTAA
This sequence comes from Diceros bicornis minor, assembly GCF_020826845.1. Lineage (NCBI taxonomy): Eukaryota > Metazoa > Chordata > Mammalia > Perissodactyla > Rhinocerotidae > Diceros > Diceros bicornis. The sequence goes on from NC_080744.1 coordinate 83,298,864, forward strand.
AAAAGGAGGATATTTAAACAAACAAAAAGTATTCTATAACTAGATAGACGGTAATTTATGTGATGACCCACCTCTTTCACAGATAAAATTTCAGTTTTTATTGTGTATACATTCTAGCGGATATTCAAGTTCAGCTAACATTAATATAGTAGCATACAAGTTTAAAAAAAAAAAATCCAATCTTGGAGCTGGCCAAGTGGCATAATGGTTAAGTTGGCATGCTCTGCTTCAGTGGCCCGGGGTTCGCAGGTTCGGATTCCAGGCATGGACCTATGCACTGCTCATCAAGCCATGCTGTGGCAGCGTCCTATAGAGAGTAGAGGAAGCTGGGCATGGATGTTAGGCCAAGGCCAATCTTCCTCAGCAAAAAAAAGAGGAGGATTGGCAACAGATGTTAGCTCAGGGCTAATCTTCCTCACACACACACAAAAATCCAATCTGACAGTCCCTGTCTTTTAATTGGTGTGTTTAGACCATTTACATGCAATGTAATCACTGATATGGTTGGTTTTGGGTGTATCATTTTATTATTTGCTTGGTTTGTGCCTGTGTGTGTGTGTGTGTCTCTGTTTCCCCTTCCTGCCTTATTTTCAAATATTTGAATCTCTTTTAGTAATCCATTTAAATGTATCCGTTGATTTTTGGACTATATCTTAGTTTTTTTTAAGCAGTTGTTCTAGGGATTAATATCCTTCTTTATGTCATAGTTGGCATGCGTACAATGTCCACATTTTTGCTTCAGATAGTTATATGTATTTTAAAGAATGCAGGAGAAAAATAGTCTATTATAATCATGCAGATATTTACCATTTCTGTTGCTCATTCTTTATTCCTGAAGTTCCAGGTTTCCTCAGGGAACATTTCAGGTTGAAGAATTTCCATTAGTCTGCTTTAGAGAAGGCTTTTGAGCAATGATTTCTCCTAGTTTTCTTTCCTCTGAGACTGTTCTTATTTTGACATCCTTATTGAAAGATATTTGTGCTGGATATAGAATTCTGGGTTGGCAGTTCTTTTCTCTTAGCATGTTACAGATGTTGTTCCATTGCCTTCTGAGAACTTTGGTAACAAATGAGAAACCAAGCAGTTCTTCCATCTGTTGTTCCCACATATATAAAGGGTCATTTTTTTTCTGTCTGCTTTCAGGATTTTTTCCTTTAGCTTTAGTTTTCAGTAATTAGATTATAATGTGCATGGGTTTGGTTTTCTTTGAATTTATTCTGTTTGGGGTTTTCTGAGGTTCTTACAGCTGTAAATTTATGTCTTTCACCAAATATATATTTTCTGCATTCTGTCTTCAAATTTTTTTTTTCTGCATCAATCTCTTTCTCCTCTCATTTTGGGGCTTCAATAATATAAGTATTAGATCTTGTTGATATTGTCCCACAGGTCCTTGAGACTCTGAATTTTTTCAATCTTTTTTCTCCTTGTTGTAGAGATTAGATGAATTGCATTGATCTGTTTTCAAGTTCACTGACTCTTTCCTCTGTCACTTTCATTGTGTTATTGAGATCATCCAGTAAATTTTTATTTCATATATTATATTTTCTCAGTTCTAAAATATCCATTTAAAACAATAGTTTCTATTTCTCTGGTAAGAACGTCTATCTTTCCATTCATTTCAAGAGTGTCTACTTTTATCTCTTTTGAGCATGACTATAATAGTTGTTTAATGATCTTTGAAAAAATTTCAATATCTGGGCAGTCTCAAGGTTGACATATGATTTTCTTCTCCTTGGAGAATTGGTCTCATTTTCCTGTATTTTTGTATGTTGGGTAATTTTAGACTATCTCCTATACATTTTGAATACTATGTTATGAGACGCTGGGTCCTATTAAAATTCTCTGGAGAATGTCAACTATTTTATTTTAATGGGCAATGAACCTGAGACAGATTGCAAGTTCTGTCTGGGCCTCTCTGGACAGTGGTTCCAATGTGAGTTCAGTTCTCAAAGACTTTGCTCTCCTGCTTTGGGTATTTTCTCCATGTGAACAGCTCAGAATGAGCCTGGGACTTGTGTCAGTTCATACATGGAATTAGGGAATACATTTCTCTATTTCTTTCTTCTCCATTATTTTCCCCGTTCCCTATGGCTCCCAGTGGCCCCTTTCTCCAATCCTCTGGATAGAAATTTGTGTTTTCTCTAGGAATTGTAGCCACATGTGCTGTTGAGTAGTTTTGTGTGATTGGGATTACTCTCAAGGCAAAGCAGTGAGGGAAAAGAGAAAAAAAAATAATGGAGATTCCCTCACACTCCAGACCACGGGGTCCTCTTTTCTCATTTCATCTAGCCAGAAAGATGAGTTTTCCCTTGGGTTTTAGGTTCCAGTGCCACCACCACCATGACCACCACCTCAGTGCAGCTCCAGGATGGGAGGCAGCATTAGGGCAGTGCCAGGAGAAAAAAGAGAAAAAAAGGAAAAAAACACAAAATATACATGAATCCATATTGATATAATTAAATGATTACATAAATAAAGAAATAGAGGAGAAGAGACAAATCTGCCTTACAGAAGAATTCCCAATAATTGATGTAGGTTCTCTTCCCTCTCTCCTTGAGGGTGTGCTAGACTTAGTGACTTGCTTTCGACCCAGCAAACACTATTTTGGCCAGATTAATATCATCAGTTTTAAGTTATGTTGATAGTGTGTACCCCTGGTAGGATATCATGAGAAGAGCACTTCACCTCTTTGATATTCTTCCCCCAAACCCATAACTCCAGTTTAAACATGAGCAAAACATCAGGCCAACCCAATTTGAAGGACATTCTACAAAACACATGTTAAGTACTCCTCAAAACTCTCAAAGCCATGAAAACAAGGAAAGAGTGAGAAACTCACAGATCAGAGAAGACTAAGGAGACATGATAAATAAATGCATTATGGTATCCTGGATTGGATCCTGGGACAGAAAAAGGACATTAGTGGAAAAACTTGTGAAAGCAAATAAAGTCTGGAGTTTAGTAATATTATTGTACGAATATTGATTTCTTAGTCTTCAAAACTGGACCATGGTAATGTAAGATGTTAACAATGGGGGCAACTGGGTGAGGGGTGCATGGAACTCTATAGTACTATCTTTGCAGATTTTCTGTAAATCTCAAATTATTCCAAAGTAAAAGTTTATTTAAAACAGTGATAATAGCAACAGGGATTTTTTTCCATACTCTCCTGCTTGCAGGAACACTTTTTCTTGGTTCTCTGACTAAAAGATCGAGGTTCTCTGTGACTTTTTACTGCCTGGGCCAGCACTGGTTTCAAGCCTGGAGATAAAAGAGACAAAACCCTCCACAAAACTCACTTTTGTTGTGGTTTATTTTTCAAGTTTCAACTTCCATCCCCAAGCCACTTGCTGTTGTCAGTGCTCAGATAGTTTCTGCTCTTCTCACCTTTCTCCTCCTCCTCCTCCTTTTCTTCTTCTTCTTTTTTTTTTCAGAGTTTTAGTTGTAAACACTGGGAGAGAGGCTATAGTGTGCTGACTCCATGTTGCCCAGCACTGGAATTTATCTTTCAGGAAAATAATCACTGCATAAGTACCAACACTTGCTCATTATCTTTTTGTGTAGTGCACACATTTCATCTTGGTTTTGCCTAGACATTTTTATCTTATAAATTTAATTTGTGCTCACTCAGACCTAGATCTTAATTTGGGGCTGCCCCTATATGCTTGCTGATGTTTGAAATTCATTTATCACCTGAAATCCTGTTTCCCAATTGGGAATAAAATTTTCAAAGCAAAGATTTCTAGGAAGAAGGAGAAGGACCTAACCTTTACTGAACACCCCTGGACGCCAGTCTAGATGCTCAGCATGTGAAATTCCATCCAACCTCACAATCACCCTGAGAAGGGGCATCTTGGGATAGAAGTTCCAGTTTACAGACAAAGGGCCCCAGGTTCAGAAAGATGGAGTGCCGTGCTTCACGTTCCATAGCTAGTAAGAGACAGGGACAAGGTCAGAACCAAGCCCTTCTGTCATTACACTGCCTTCCACATCAAGGTTAAAGGGAAAAGAGAAAGGAAGGAAAGGAAGAAGGATGGAAGAGAAAGGAGGAAGGAAGAACATGAACTTATTTTAATAACTAGAAAGATCAGATGTTAACCACCACCAGTATGGCTTCCCTACCATCATGATACGTGCACTGTTGACACTGAGGTGCTGCTCTGTGTTAGTAATACTCTCCTGGAAATGGTCAGCACTGTGCCGGAGCACCGTGTCTATCCAAGGCCTAAAATGACCCTCCACCTTCTTCCAAAAATGATTTGTGGCAGCTGCAGAGGAAATAACTGAAATGAGTTTTTTTTTAATTGAAGGACAGTTTGAAGGGAGAAAGCATATGAAGGAAGAAGGCAACAGAGGACAGGGAAACAGAAGAAAAGAAAATACAACCAAAAAAAAGAAAGACTGCAGACAAGTTTTGTTTGAGTCCCCATTTTGATGGAGAGACAGGAGTTCACATAAAAGCACAAGGACTCTTTTGCTAAAGATATGTTGTTCTGAACAGCAGCAAGGTCCTGCCTCCTTCTTGCATGGTTTACACAGACACAGTGTAGTTGAATTGTGATGGCAACAGAATGGGCAGAGCAAACAAGTCTTTCCTGCAAATGAACTAATAGTAGATTCCAATTTCATTGTTAAAACTGAACAGGCAAACATGAATCAAGACAGGTAAGATAGGTAATAATTAAGGGTCTTAAATAAATTTAATTAGGTCTATATTGAATGTGGAATCGATGGGAGAAGCTTGTCTGTGACCAAACATCATTTGTTCTACATGATTGCCCTTTACTGCCCTTTCCCCACAAGGATCTGCTCCGATGGAAATGGCCACGTGATAACTGACTCTGTTATTGATTTCACAGAACACCTCCTGGCAAATATTTGGTGGCTCAGGAAGAATTCTAATTGAATTAAATAATAAAATTTTCATGACAATGATGTAAGTTAATAAACACTTTTAAAAATCACTTTATGAACTGAGGTCCGTGGAGTCAAGACCGTGATTTCCAGTGGACTCATGCACAGAATGTGTGAGTGGGGTGAGTCCCATGCACCTGTTTGGTCCCATTCAACCCACTGCTCCCAGTTTAGTATCTACATTTGCAAGCATATGTGCATTTATACAGTTTTATATGTTTGTCTTACACATATGCACACATACACATAAAATCTACTGTAGTTATGGGTTCTGCACCTTCTTTTTCTTCACTTTGAAGTATGCTGGAGTTCATTTTATCAGTACATCATGGTCTCCCTCATGTTTTCATGAGTAACATAGGATTTCATTGGGTGACTGCACCACTGTTTGTATAATCATAGCCCACTAATGGGCATTTAGAGTCCTTTAGATTTGGGGCCATTAATAGTCATAATGCTGAACACCCTTGTGTAAGTCTTTTTGTATACATGTGTAATTATTTCCCTCAGGATAGAAACCCTGGAGTATAATTGCTGGGTCAAAGGATATGTCGTTTTTAATTAAATAGGTACTGCCAGATTGCCCTCCAAAAAGATTATATCCTCACTAACAGTACACAGGATCACTTTTTACCTTGCCAACGTTGGATATAACCAGTCTGAAATTTTTACCAATCAAATGGGTGAAGAATGGTATTTTATTGGGGGTTAAATTTGCCTTGTTATGACTATGACTGGGTATGAATTAGATTGAGCCTACTTTCATATGGTCTGTTGTTCTATGAAATGGCAATTCATCTTTCTTGCTCTTTTTTTTCTACTAGGTTATTTGTCCTTTTTTTCATTGATTTGTAGTTATTTTTTATGTATTCTGAGTATTGAAACTTGGTGTTATATATTATAAAGATTTCCTCTCATCTTGTGCATTTTTGGTCTTTTGTCATACAGATGCTTTTAATTTAAATTGAATTAAATAGAAATTCATTTACTGTAGTTAGATTTGTCAATCATTTATGTTATGGTATCCTTTTTTTCTTTAAATCATAAGAAGGCATTCCCTTTTCCATGATTAAGGGCTGGCCTGGTGGCATAGCGGTTAAGTTCGCATGCTTCGCTTCAGCGGCCGGGTTCACAGGTTTGGATCCTGGGTGCGGACCTACACGCTGCTTATCAAGCCATGCTGTGGCAGGTGTCCCACATATAAAGTAGAGGAAGATGGGCATGGATGTTAGCCCAGGGCCAATCTTCCTCAGCAAAAAGAGGAGGATTGGTAGCAGATGTTAGCTCAGGGCTAGTCTTCCTGACGACATACACAAAAAAGAAATCAAGCCTTTTCCATGATTATAAAGCCTTTACCTACATTTTCTTTCAATACTTTTGTAATTTTCTTTTTAATTCTTTAATTATTTACTCCTAAAGATAGCTAATTCCTCCAACATAATTTATTGTAATTTATTTATTCCCTTTCTCCACTGAATGGAATATTCACTTTTATCACAGAATGAATTGACATAAATCCATCATCTGTTTTTTTTTTTTTTAAATTATTGTTCCTTGTACTGCTCTGTCTGTTCCTGCCCCAAAACAACATTTTTGTTTATTTCAGATTTTTCTATAGTATATTTTGATAACTAGTAGAGCAAGTATCACCTCACTTCCAGTCTTTAAATGTTTTATTTTGGCCATTTCTATACATTTCATCTTCCTGAAGAAATTTTAGGACTAACTTTTCAGATTTTCATTAAAAACTTGGATATTTGATTGGGATAGCATTGGGGGAATATTCACTTATCAGTTAAATTTTTGAGAGTGAGCAGTTTTAAATATTGAGTTTTCCCATCCAGAAACTTATGTGTTCTTCAGTAAAATTTTATCTTTTTCTTCATGTGGGTCTTGCACATGTCTGGTGAGGTTTGTTGAATATATTCTCCCTGCTATTTTGACATAATGGGATTTTTTCCCTCCTGGACACCTTCAAATTGGTTATTGCCAGTGCCCAGGAAAACTGTTGTTTTGTGTCTGGCTCCTGCACCTGCGCACTCAGTGGACTCTCTCATCTGTTAGAATACAGGGCTCAGACAAGCTTTTCAGGTTTTTCCTAGAGCCAAGTAGATCACAGGCTAATGGGGTGAAAAGGCATAAAGGTATTAAAATGATAAATCCCTTCACATTGTCCAAATGTTAACTTCCCTGTGTCCTTTGGATCACTTGAGTTTACAAGGGAATGGTATCAGGCTAGGCAGGGAAGTCTTCCAGCTCCCTGTGGGATGGGGGCACTGCTGGCCTTCAGCATCAGCTCCAGGACTGCACCCTGCTGAGTGGGGATTGTTGTGTGACGTTCAGAGGTATGTGGAGAGCAGGTCTCTACCGGACGTGAAGGCCATGGGGAAGTGAGAAGAGCAGGGGCTATGATTCCTAGGGTCAAATCTTACTTCTAGCGCTTGCTGTGTAAAACTGAGGAAGGGACTAAACTCTCTAGGTTTTAGATGCCTTCCTTGCTGGTATCTTTCATGTTAGACGGAATAATCCATGAAGGTAGCTGATATACAATATGTGCCCAGTAAATGGTGGCCCTTGGCATTGGTTAGATGATGGTGGTGGAGATGGACTTTAAGTCTGACAGGCCTGGTTTTGAGCCCTGGCTCTACCCCTTCCTGATGGTGTGAATGTGGACAAACTATTTGGATGCTTTAAGCCTCAGTTTCCTCAATGTGGGGCTAGTTGTAATTTAAGAATTCAGTGAAAACATGTATGTGTTAGTACTTTGTGAACTGTAACATTTCATGTAACTATAGCTGGGAGTACTGTCATTTCTGGCCGTCTTCCTTCTATGGGCAAGAAAAAAAATGTTCTTGTTGAGATGTAGAGATGTATTTTATTAGTTCACATTAAAATCATGTTTATAATGAAAATATTTAAAGGGAGCTTCAAATATCATTTGTGTCCAGTGAAGAATTTCAGTATTTTGAATGACTGGGTTTTTGTGTGTTTTAAAGGTGTTCTCAGCTAGGCAATTTTCTGTAAAGATATGTAGTAAGGGTCCCAGGTAATCATCCAGGCCATTCACTCAAAACCTAATGTCTAACTTCTCTCATGAAGCTGGGCATCACAGGACACTGCTTTTCAAAGACATAATGAGACTGATTACAGCCTTGGTTTCATGCCTCAAGACACACCATCATGGATTACTTGGGGAAACAGTGAAGACATCTCAGTTGCATTGGGTCACTATTCTTCCACTCACTGTTAGAGTAGAAGTAGTCCTTTTCATTTATTCATTGAATTTAGGCTGGCATAAGAGAGAGGCATTTCAATTATTGTTAATAAGGAGGATTGATTATCACAAATTTGAGTCCGAGTCAGAAGTTCTTTAAAATTGGACACAGTAGGGGGCTGGCTTAGCAGCTAAGTGCGCGCGCTCCGCTACTGGGAGCCTGGGTTCGGATCCTGGGCGCGCACCGACGCACCGCTTGTCTGGCCATGCTGAGGTGGCGTCCCACATACAGCAACTAGAAGGATGTGCAACTATGACGTACAACTATCTACTGGGGGGCTTTGGGGAGAAAAAGGGAAAAAAAGGGGAAGGATTGGCAAAAGATGTTAGCTCAGGGCTGATCTTCCTCACAAAATAAATAAATAAACTGGACACAGTGGGTTGTGGTGTAAGAACTAACATTTGATTGAAGGAAACGTTATTGCTGAGACACTGTTTTTTTCCAAAGTATTTTATCCAGATAGATTCTGCAACCAAATGGTGGCTGATTTGAGCAATCTACTGATTTGAACATCCTAGAGGAGAAGCCAGATGCTAACCATCCACCAAAATGTGGCACCCATGTTTCTATCCTTGAAAAAAATGAAAAGAGCATTTTTTAAAGAAACCATTAGCAGTAATGAACTTTTCCAAGTCAAGCTTTAAGACTGCCAATTAAATAATTCATCACATTAGTTGCCAATACACATAACCTGTAAATTTATTGCTCCGTGATTTTCAAAGAAGAAACTTTATTTATTTGTTTATTGCAGTAACATTGGTTTGTAACATTGTATAAATTTCAGGTGACATCATTATACTTCTATTTCTGCATAGATTACATCATGTTCACCACCCAAATACTCATTACAACCCATCACCACACACATGTGCTGAATTATCCCTTTCGCCCTCCTCCCTCCCCACTTCCCCTCTGGTAACCACCAATCCAATCTCTGTCTCTATGTGTTTGTTTGTTGTTGTTATTATCTACTACATAATGAGGGAGATCATACGATGTTTGACCTTCTCCCTCTGACTTATTTCACTCAAAGAAGTAACTTACTTTAAGGGTTAACTGGAAGAATCCACCTCCTCTTCAAATGCATGTGGAAATGATAGGCACACACAGATCAGAGGAAGAGTTATAGGCAGGCATCTTTGGGATGCTGACCCTTGTTTACCAAACACCAAGTGACTTAAATGAAGTCTCACAACCAGAAGGCATTGTGAGAGAGGTCAGCGGCCTGTCCCCACCCTGCTTGTGAATGACCTTTGTCCCTGGTGGAGAGGGGGTGGAGGTGAAGATTCACAGCTTATTGACAGGTATGTTTGTTAAACTTGGGTTTTATTAGTGCTTTTGCAGGTTTTATGTTTAGTACCTAAGCAGGATGGCACCCGAGGGAAAAGGATTTGACTAGAAGACCTTCTTACTCCCACATTGACCAGTCTTGGGCACGCCTGCTTCCCATACAGAGGGGGAGCCACTCCCACATTGACCAGACTTGGGCACGCCTGCTTCCCATACAGAGGGGGAGCCGAGAGGGGCAGGGGAAGGCAGAATAGTGATTATTGCTTAGCCCAGACCCAGTTCAGGGAAAAGGCACCCCGGGGCAGTGGTTCTGAACCCCGGATGCTCTTTAGAATCACCTGGAGAGCTTTAAAAATACGGATGCTTGGGCTCCACCCAGACCAATTAAATCACAGCCTCTGGCCTGGGCACTGGTGTTTATTGCAGCTCTATGGGTAATTCCAGCTTAAATAGCACATCCGGAGTGGGGACCATGGCTCTGAACATTCATTGTCTGAAAAGTGAGTTAGTTCTCATTGATCTCAACCGATATAAAGCAACCTGGTAATTCTTATTTATTTAGACAATGGTAGTGTCAGGGTTTAAAGTTACAGATTCAAAGAAGAAATAGAAATGTATAGAAGGTACCAGGTGTGAGTTCTTAACCTGAGGTCCATGAGATCATAGGGGTTCCAATGAACCCCTGAGATTGTGTGCCAAGTTTTGAGCATATGTGGGTCTCTATATTTGAGGGATGCGGAGAGGGAGGAAAGGGCTCATCCCTGTCAGAGGATTCCCAAAGAAAGCCACAGACAGCAACTCTTTTAGAAACTGCTGAGGGATCAACCACCTCCATGTAATTCATGCCCACACAAAGTTTTTAAGAAAGAAAACCTGCAGGTGGGAGGGTCCTGAGTGCTTCCCCAAACTTCAACCTTTCTCTTGTGGTTCCCACACACTCTGACTGCTCTGGCCACCAGTTCTGGTTCCCAGGAGACTGCAGCAGCTCCCACCTACAATTCTGACCTAGAGAAAGTCACCTTTCCTTCGTACAGCTTAGCACAGCTGAGTGAGTTTGATCTCAAAACTACAAATGATGAAGCGGAACAAATAATCAAGATGAGTAAACAAGGAAGGAAATAATGACAAGATATGCCATAAGAGTCAAGAGTCAAGTGCAGAGTCCGCTAATTCTTACTATGCTCAGGCTCCGAATTCCTGTTCCACTTCCTAGATATCTTAACTGGTTTCCTCGCAACCCTCCATCTCCACTTGGCTGGGAACCTGTTAGTTCTGACTACATGGGAACATTCTCATGAGCCAAAAGTCTCTGGCAGACTACTAAGAGACTCTGTTATAGCTTCTGAAATGAGGGACATGCTGCATCCTTCAGTACCCTTCAAGTTCAATTTGTTTTCAAAGCAGGGGCAGCAAATAGGTTTGAACACACATGCTAAAAATCCCACCAATTGATAAAGATCTCCTAACAGAACTTCTTAAACTGAAATATGCATGTGAATCCCTTGGGTATCTGGCTAAAATGCAGATTCTGACTCCCTCTGAGAACCACTGTGAGTAGCAAGGTCCTAGAGGGTTCTGGTGAGAGTGACTCTGAGCTGTGCTCCTTTGGCTGCATGTACCCTGGGGCTGAGGACGGAAGGGGCAGCAGAGCCCTGAGGTGCTCTCTATTTGACATTGTGGATGACAGCTCCTGTTTCAGGTTATGAGCCCTGCTCCTGCCTGGAGCACTCGGTGGTTGCTGCAGACGTGCCCTCACTGTGGGCTCCATGCTTCCCCTTTCATTGTTGATTTGATTCCTTCCTTTAGCTCAGAGAGGGAGGTGATATTATCTCTACAAACAAAGAACAGCTCACATTACAGTGCTGCCTTCAGTGGTTGGAGAGTTGGTTTTGGCAGCACAGTGCAAGCTTGCTCCCTCCCTTCTGCTGATTGGATGGGTCTGGAGGGTTTCTGCTGCCCTGGCCAGTGCAGTATGACCAGAGCCCTGGTGTTCCATCAGCGTCAATCTGTGGCCCTTCTGGCTGTCTCTTTCTTGCCCCTCTCCAGGCTTCTGCTCCCTTTCTCAGCTGGATCTGGAGCCCAGCTCTGAAACTTGGATGTGTTCTTGCCTCTCCTTCTTCTGAGGTCTGGCTCTGATGCTGATACTGCTGGTCCAACCCAGATGGAGTGTGAAGGTGAGACGATGACTGCGTCTAGTGACGGAACTTAGACTCTGAGCCACAGCCAGCATCTTGCCCCACTTTCACAGATGGCTGCTCTTGGGGGCTGATGCCAGTCCTGCCTGCACCAGCATTAGCTCTGCTGCTGCGGTGTGGTGAGTCAGATGTTGCTGGCCTCGCTGTTCTAGCCCTGGAAGCTGCTGGCATGTTACATTATTGTTATTAGCAGTAGTATTAGTAATAATAATAAAAGCAGTGACAATTAGCATTTATTGAGTTCTTCCTATGTTGCAAGCTCCCGACTACAGGTGTTACATATATTGTTACATTTAATTCTTAGAAGAACCCTAGGAGATAGTTACTATTTTTAGCACAATTTTCTCATTGGGGAAACCGAGGCCCAGAAGGGTTAAGTGACTTGTCATATAGTAAGAGGTAGAGCTGAGATTAGAACTCACCGTTTTCAAATTAAAAGGCTGGGCTCCTAACCGCTGTGACACACTGTCTCTGTTGCCAAGTGCCCAAGCTGGTCCCTGACTGACAGTTGCTGGAACTTGGAACTTCAACCTAAAAAACCACTAATGAGTTTCTTTTAGGAGCTGCCGAACGTCAACTGGGGAAATATTTTTGGGAGGTATCTGATTCTGCAGCATTTGCGCTCTGGGCTCTGCATAAGCAAAGTTCTCAAAAGTTCTTGGGCGCGCTTTCTGCATATAGATGACTGCTCACAGTTTAAATATCCGAGAAGGGAGTTGACACCTTCTGTCATTCCTGATTGGTGTAGTGAATTAGGAAGGAAATATGACCAGCAGAAAGTGGAAATCATTAAGTATTTCATGCCTGGAGTGATTGTAAAACTATATTGCAATAGATGAGCAGATAGAACAGCGGCCTGAAGCTGCCATATGTCAGTGGAAAGCAGGAGGAACGAGACAGTTGCCTTCATAGCCTGAATATGAATATTTGGTCCAACTGCCAAAAACTTTGGCCTCTCCTGGCATATGATAGCCCTGGCTTACAGCAGCACTGCCACATGGAAATACTGCTGGACCATTCAGCCTTTGCAGAAAATAACATTTCAGGGGTAGTTTCTATAGCATTAATTGCTATTGCTTTGCATTTGTACTACATTTGTCCTTAAGAATGTTTAAAGTGTTTTTACTCTTTAAGAGTAAAGTTGAAGAGTTTAAGTTTAAACTCTTAAAGGATGTTTGAAGAATTTTAAAGAGTATTTTTTAAATGCCGGTAATCATCTGAGGGATCTCTCAGTGCTTTGTTTATGGCATCCTCTGGTTCCTACCTTTGCAAAGGACACCGGTGCTTGTTAGGAGTACTTCCTAAGGAAACCATGCAGTCATGTGCTGTGGGCTGCCGAGGTCACTGGGTTCATTGGTGGTAAGCAACAGAAACAGACTCTGGCTAACTTGAGTAGGAAAGAATAGGCATTTATTAGAAAGCATGTGGTAGTTTACAAAAGGAAAAGCTGAAAAACCAGACAGGATAGGAAGTAAGAAATCTCCAGAAATCTAGGTATTAGGAACTAATGCTTTGCCTTTTCAAACTGCTCATTGTCAGGGTGAAACCATTCATTTTTTTCTCTTGAGTCATCCAGTCAAGATTCCTGGGGTGGAGAGCATTTGACTACCCTTGCTTTGGTCAAGAGCCCACTCTTGGGGCTAAGGAGGGGAAACATCTTGACTGACGATTCTGTTATAGTAGCTTGACTGACAAATGGCCCCAATTATTCTCCTCCCTTTATCCATGCCCCTTGTAATGCATCTGATAGTTTTTTTCATCAAGGGGAGATGTTTATTTCCCCACCCTTGAACCTGGGCTAGCCTGGTGACTGCCTTTAGCCAATAGCAGGGGCATGCCATTTATGAGGCTGGGTTTCAGTGTGCTTATAGGCTTCTTCTCCCTTTCTTGGAACTTTGTCGTGCCATGACAGCAAGTCTGAACTAGCATGATGGAAGATGAGAAGCTGCATGGAGTGGAGATGAGTTGTCCCAGCTGAGGTCATCTTAGCCAGTGTATCCATTATCTATTACTGTGCATCATATTACTCCCAAAACTTAGTGGCTTAAAACAACAATTGACATTTATTACCTCTCACAGTTTCTAGAAGTCAGGAATCTAGTTGCAGCTTAGATGGGAGGCTCTGGCTTGGAATCTCTCATGAGGTTTTGGACAAGATGTTCACTGGGCTTGTAATCATCTGAGGCCGGAGGATTCGCTTCAAGGTGACTCCCTCACGTGGCTGGCAAGTTGGCCTTGTTTGTCGGCTGGAGGCCTCAGTTACTCCTCAAGAGAACCCCTCTCCACAGGCTGCTTAAGTGTCCTAACAAGATGGCTGCTTCCCCAGAGAGAGCAATCCAAGAGAGCAAGTTGAAGTGGCAATGCCTTTTCTGACCTAGCCTCAGAAGTCTCATACCTTCACTCTGCCACATTCTATTTATTAGAAATGAGTCAGCAAGGTTGGCCCATATTCAAAGGGAGGGAGATTAGGCTCCACCTTTTGAAAGGAAGAATGTTTAGAATTTTCAGACACATTTTAAAACTACCACAAAGAGCCAGCCTCCAGTCACCCCTCAGCTGACCACAGATGCATAGGCGAGCTCCCAGGATCGGCCAGGCCAGCCCACCTCGGCAGACCCAGCTAACCTGCAGACCCGTGAGCTAATTAAATGCATGTTTTAAGCCACTAGGTTTTGGCATGGTTTGTTATACAGCAATAGTTAATTAATATACCTACCAAGACTGTGTGCAGTGAGGGAGGGCTAATTCTCCAAAAGAGATTCAGGATCCTGCCAGACACAAACAGAGGTCTGCTAAAAATGCCTGTCTTCAAGGAGCTAGCAGTTCTGTAAGGAATGGCACATGTAGATGTCATACAGTGAAATAATCATAGTAGTAGAAGCATTTCAAGGTCCAGAGTTCTCACAGAGTGTGAGCTCCCAGAGTATAAATGCCATGTTTGTCTTGGATAGCCCTGCAAAGTAGAGCACAGTGCAGATGCCCAGTGACTGATGCTTGGTTAAAGGAAGAGAATGGTCAACGCTGGAGGCCATTAGGATTGGCGTTCCCTAAGAGATGCCATTTGAGCAGGTCTTTAAAAGCGCAATAGGAATTTCTGAATTACTCAGTAGTAATTACTGAATTAGTGAGAGGGCTCTGAATATGCAAGGCCATGAAAGTGTGAAGCAGCGTGGCATAGCTTAGAAACTAGAAGTAGTTTGGAATTTCTAGAACCTGAGGTCCAAGGAAACACTGGGAGAAAACCAGTGTAAGGAGGTAGGAAAGGAGCAGATCATCAAAAGCTTTATAAGTAGAAGTGATCATCCATCTTAGTGTTCTCAGGACGTCCTAGTTGATGCATACTGTCCTGGGGTAATTATTAATAGGGCTCCCTTTCACTCTCAAAGAAATTCTGATTTGAGTAGGTAAATTATATGGTCAGCGTAATCCTCTGCCATGATGGGAAGAACCAGTGTCCACAGTTTCATCAATGACTGGGCTTTTCACTCTATAATGAAACAATGACAAAATGTAACTTTTTGTTGACTTGAGAATAAATTGGAGAGAAAATTAAGAAGAATCATGGAAATTATTTTTGGTGACTGACTGGCAAGGCAAGCCTTTCAAAAAAGACTTCTTAACCTTGTTTTTTCATATTATTATGTTTTATTTTTTTCCTATGGCTTCTTGTTAGAAATTCAGACTTAATTTTTAATATGAACTGAAAATTTTTTTTTACTATATACACGAATTGAGGGCTTTTATGAAACCACTATTATTTGAAAAATTTGCATGAAGTAACTACATTTTTTTCTCTGATCAAAGAAAAGGTCCTGGAAGAAACTTTGTTGTTTTCATTTTTCTAATTAATATTTAATTACAAAAGTAATGTTCCTAATAAAGACTCAAATGATACAGAAAGGTTTACGACAGAAGTTATTATTCACTACCTCCTGTTTCAATCAACTCCTTTAAGTTAGGTAATGGTCTTTCTTACCTACAAGGTTATTAAGGTATTGTCATATATTTTGTTTAAATATTCTATAGTTTTATTTATAATTTTATTTAGGCATTTAAATATAGGTAAAATTTTTGGATATGATATGAGGTAGGAATCTAATTTTATGCTTTTTTATTAGACACTTTTAATCACTAATTTGAAATGTTACCTTTATTATCATAAATATATGCTTAGTTTTGGGATTTTTCTTGTGTCTCATTAATCTAAGTACTTATTTTTGCATTTATACACCACTGTTTCAATTCCTATGTCTTTGTATTTTGTTTACTATTTGATAAGACCAAGTCTCCCCTATTGTTCTGTATGTCAAAAATTCCTTTTGGTTTTCACGCATTTTTTTTTTCTTTCAAATGATTTAAGAATCAGGTCATCAAGTTCCAGTTTTAAAAATTTCTATTGGGCACAGGGGATTTTTAGGGCAATGAAACTATTCTATATGAGACTGTAATGATGGACATCATGCATTATGATATTATACATTCATGAAAACAAAACAAAAAAAAACCTGTACAATATAAGGAGTGAACCTTAAGGTAAACTATGGACTTTAGTTAATAATGATGTATAGTATTGGTTCATCAATTGTAATAAATGAACCACACCAATGCAAGATGGTAATAATAGAGGAGACTGGGGACAGGGGGAGAGGGAGTATATGGGAACTTGCTACTTTCTGCTCAATTTTTCTGTAAATCTAAAACTGTTCTAAAAAACTAAGTCTATTAATTTAGAAAAGTCCTGTTGGGACTTCAGTTGGTGGCTGCACTGATTAATTTGTGGAGAACTGACATCTTTAAAATATTAAGTCTTTGCATCTTGGAACACGGTGTATATTCCATTTGTTCAGGTCCTCTGTGATGTCCTTCATTAATGCTTTATTGTTTTTTTCAGGTATGTCTTCCTCATTTTTGTTTTATTTATTCCTAGGTATTTTATGACTTTGTTGCGATAGTGAATAGCATTTCTCTTATCTCTACTATATTTTCTTATTTGCTGTCTCTGCTATTTAAAAAAGCTGTTGATTTTTTAGTGTAATTTAAAGTAGTTTGTTAATATATATCATGTTGTTTATTATCTCCATTAATAACTAAATCTACATTATTTCAAAATCAGAGTTTTTTAAATAGTTGTCATGAATTCTCTCTTTATGTCTTATGTCTAATCTTTCATTAAATATAGCCCATGTAGGTATATGTACTAAAGACCAAAATATTTTCTACACCAACTGCGAAGAACTTTTAAGCCTCTCTCGCTCTAGGGACTCCAAGTAGAGATTTTTAACTCAGAAAATATCAGTTTTTTTTTTTTTTTGTGAGGAGATCAGCCCTGAGCTAACATCCGCCAATCCTCCTCTTTTTTTTTTTTGCTGAGGAAGACGGCCCTGGGCTAACATCTGTGCCTATCTTCCTCCACTTTATAGGGGACGCCACCATAGCATGGCTTACCAAGCAGTGCGTCTGTGCGCGCCCGGGATCCGAACCAGCGAACCCTGGGCCGCCGCAGCGGAGCGCGTGCACTTAACCGCTTGCGCCACCGGGCCGGCCCCGAAAATATCAGTTTTGTGATGAGCTACAGGAGAATTTACATTATCTGTCAACAATGGCATTGTTATGCACTTCCTTTCAGACCCACAGTTATTAAAAATAGAATACAATTACAGTGTTTGGCATTAGATAGTTCTGGCATTTATGATTCAACTCAAAAGGACAGTGCTACATGGACAACTAAGTGATTATATAACAATACTTGTGAATACATCAGAGGAATTTCAGCACACTTACTGAATGGAAAATAAATTTTTTCATATATGCAAGTAAATTAGTTATACATTTAGATGATATTTTCTGTCTTTAAATCAAAGATTTTAATGTCTCTTCAAAGATTTCAATTTTTTACCTTGGTCAGATGTTTTTATGGTTATTATTTATCCATAGGGTGCCTATGCAATTTTTGCACTCATAGTTATTTAAGGTGTATCTTAAAATTTAGATTAATACATCTCCTCTTAGTTTCAAAGTAACATTAAAGCAGAAAATAAAGAGATAAGGCAAATATAATGTAATTCAATGTGATTTCATTTTTCTCCCCTTTGCTGGCTTAATGGTTTTATAGAAAACATCTTTACTTTTACAGAATACTGCTTTAAAGTGCTATTATGCCAATTCATTTATAAAGAACATTCCACTAATATACTTCCATTTCTCCCCCTGCAGCCTTTGTGCTATTGTCATCATTCATTTTACTTTTATATAAGTTATAAACACTAGGCTATATCATTTTTGCTTTAAATAACTGATTATCTTTTAAACAATGAAAAACATTTATCTGTGTACCCATGTAGTCATAGATTATAGTGCTCTTCATTCCTTTGTGTAGATCCATATTTCCATCTAGTGTCATTTTCCCCCGCTCGAAGGACTTCCTTTAGTATATTTCGTAGTGAGAGTCTGCTGGGGTAAATTCTTTTAGCTTTTATAAGCCAGAAAAAGTTCCTATTTCACCTTCAGTTTTTGAAAGACATTTTCACTGGATATAGAACTCTAGGCTGACAGTTTTTTCTTTCACTGCTGTGAAGATGTTCCTCCACTCTCTTTTTTTTTATTGCATTCTTACGTTGGAGAAACACGCTGACATCCTTATCTTCGTTCCTCTGTACATAATATGTCTTTTCCCTCTGATTGCTTTTAAGATTTTCTCTTTATCACTGGTTTTGAGGTGTTGATTATGATGTGGGGTTTGTTGAGCTTCTTGGATCAATGAGTGTAGATGGTACTTCAAATTTGGAAAATTTTTAGCCATTATTCTATTCAAGTATTTTTTCTGCTTATCCCCCTGTCCCCCAGGGACTACAATTACATGTGTATCAGGATGATTGAAGTTGTCCCACAGCTCACTGAGGCTCTGTTCATTTTGGAGTCTTTCTTTCCATGTTTCATTTTGGATAGTTTCTTTTGTTCTTTCTTTAAGTTCACTAATCTTTTCTTCTGCCATGTCTAACCTGCCATTAATCCCATCTAGTGTATTTTTTTAGCTCACACATTCTGGTTTTCATCTCTTCATCTTCAATTTGGGTCTTCTTTATATATTCTGTTTCTGTGTAACTTTTTGAACATATGAAATACAGATATAATAAATGTTTTAATGTCTTTATCTGCTAATTATAATATCCATGTTAGTTCTGGGCTGGTTTCTGTTGAATTTTCTCTTTATTGTGGGTTGTGTTTTTCTGCTTCTTTGCATGCGTGGTAATTTTAATCAGATGCCAGACATTGTGAATTTTACCTTTTTGGGGTGCTGGTTATTTTTGTCTTCCTATAGATCTTCTTGAGCTCTATTCTGGGATGGAGTTAAGTTATTTGGAAAGAGTTTGATTGTTTCACATCTTACAGTTTTAAGATTTGTTAGGAGGGACTGGAGCAATGGTCAGTCTATGGCTAATTATTCCCCACTATGGAGGCAAAGCCCTGTGAATGCTCTACCCCATTCCTTGAGAATTACAAGGTTTTCCAGTCTGGCTAGTGGGAACAGGCATTATTTCCAGTCTTGTGTGAGTACAGAGCATCTGTTACCTCTAATACTTCCAGATGATTCCAGGAAATCAGCGTTAAGTAGTTTCTTCACACACATGCACTAATTAATACTCAGCTGAATCCATGAGGGAGAGCCTCTGCAGGTCTCCATAGCTCTGCATCTGTGATGCTCTCTTCTCTCTGTTACTCAATTCGGCAGACTCTAGCCACCGTGGTCCCCACAGACTCTTAGCTCTGTCTCTTCAAATCAGGAAGTTGGCCTGTTTTGTCCTGGGTCCCTTCTCCCTGTTCTCTGAATTAGAAACTCTCTTCAGGCAGTAAGCTGCAAAAATCACAGGGCTTACATTGTGAGTTTTCAATCTCTATGGGATCACAGTTATTCATTGCCTAAAGTCCAGGGTCTTGAAAGATCCTGAAAGCTACTGATCTTTATTTATTGGTTTTCTAACCTAGTACCTTTCATGACTCTTTTATGAGTTTCTAAAATTTACTGATTGATATTCTTGGATTTTCTAGGGAGAGAATCATATCAGTATAAGAGGAGATATTTTTATTTTTTCCATTCTAAATTTAGTACTTTGGTTTTTTTTTTTTATCTTCTTCTAGTGGGTAATACTTTTAGTTTAGTAATGAATAATAGAGGTAAAAGAGGATAGTTGTTTTTTTCCCCAAATTTTAATGAGAAGGCTTCTAAGGTTTCATGATTGTGGGATTTGTTGTAGGTTTTTCCTATTTATCATCTATTCCTGATCAAGTTGTGAAAGTTTTTTTCCTATGCCATGTTAAGTATCAGATATTTTTGTTTTTTGTTAGAATACAAGTGTTACATCTTTTTCCAAATGCTTTAAGAGTCTATTCAGATGATCATGATTTTTCTCACTTAATATGTTATTGTAATTAATTGCCTTAACTTATTTCCTAATGTTGAATCGAAGCTGCATTCCTGACTAAATCATGATTGGCCAAACTGTATTTTTTAAAAAAATCATTAAATTTTATTGATTCAAATCATTATATTTAAAAACATTAAAATAAAAAATCTATTCATTATAAGGTTTAAACAAGGAAGAAGCTAATTTCAAAGCATGACTCCCAAAGGGTCAGTATCAAAATATGTTTTATAATAGCCTTTTAAAATCAATGAGAAAAATAGAAAGCTTATCAGTACAAATATGGGCAAAATCAGTAATTCTCACAAAAACGTTGTTGTTAAAAAAAAAAAATCAAGCAACCATAATTGTATACCTTGCCTCTGAGAGTATAAATTCATGCAAGCATTTTGTAAAACAATTTGTCATTTTTTAAAAAAATTGAAGATGCATATAATCTACAACCCATTCCTAGGGACATACCGAGTGCACTGAGATGTGTTCAAGAATGTTTACAGCAACACCATTTGTAATAGCAAAGTTTTGAAAACAAGCAAAGGTCCATTCATAGGAAAATGAATGAACCGTGGTATATTCATACAATAGAATTCTGTGTAGCAGTGGAAATGAGTTGAGTACAGCTATATATATCTCAATAAGGGATACATCTCATGATAGTTTTGAATAAAAAAAGCAAGTTGCAGCCAAACCATACAGCATAATACCATTTATATGAAGCTCAAAGGCATATAAAGTATAAATAATATATTGTTGAGGGATGCATACACTATTACAGTAAACAAGAAAATGATACATGCAAATTTTAGATGGCTAGTTACCCCTGAGGGGCAATGGAAGAGAGGGAGGGGAGCTGGTATAGAGGGGAAAGAGGGTACAACATATGGGGGGCTTCAGAAATATTGCTGATGTTCTATTAACTTTTGTAGAAGGTTTCTGAGTATTTTACAATTATTTTTACACCTTAGACCTTTATATTATTTATTTTTAGGATATATGAAATATTTCACAATAAAAATAAATAAATTTTACATTTATACTAGCTATATAGGTAACAAGATTTTAATTAAGTTAATCTTATTCAGGCTTCTAAAAGAGCTGTCCTTAAAACTATAATTTATTCAAATGCATTATAAACTAATTGAATTTTAAGATGGTGTTTGGAGGTCTCAAATTCTCAAAAATGATTGTGTCTTTGAAAAGCTACATTATGAGCAACTAATTAAAATATTTAATTGAAAATATTGAACTTACATTGGAAGAAAGTGTCAACACAATCAACTTCTTTTAAACTCTCTGCTTGAAATAGTTAACATGTCTTTTGAAAATGAAAATTATAATCTTTATTAAAGATAAATTCCTAAAAGTAACATTAAAATGCCATTATAATTTAAACTGTATTTTAATCATTAATTTGATTTTTATCTATAACATAACATTAAAAAATAAAAAATATAACTCCTATGTTGTTAGAACTGACAAAATGCCAGAAAGTATACTCATATAATAATAACATGTAAAGTTAAACGAATTTGCTGTGAGTGCATGTGTATGTGTGTGTGTGTTTCTGTGTATTCTGCGTGTATTTTACATGTAACATTTTCCCAAAGCTAACATCTTAAGGGGAGAAAAGTATCCTTATGAATCCAAGAAGTCGTGGTTTGAGTTCAGAGGAAGAGCTTGCCTTCTCTCCTGTCAGGCGTGCTCCACCCCAGGGCCTCTGCAGGTGGGGTTGCCTTTGTCTGGAATGCTCTCTCTCCCTGTATCCTCATGGCTGCTGTCCTCACTTTATTCACATCTCCACTCACCTTGTCAGTGAGCTCTTCCCTTGTCATCCCACCTAAAATATTACCTTATCCTTATCTGCCTTAATTTTTCCTTTGTAGTACTTATCGGTATCTAACATACTATTTATTTTACTTTTTTTTTTTTCCACTGTCTGTCTCCAAAACAGAATTTAACTTTCTCAAGGAGAGGGATTTTTGACTTATTTATTCATTTACTTCTTTATTTCTATATCACTGATACCTCTATAAATATTTGTCAAACCAACACAACATGACTGTCTCTCCAAAGTAAGAACTCTCTATCATTATAAGACCAACAGTTTTGTTCAAAATAAACCTAAGAAGCTGAACGAAAGTGTGCATAAGACAACTATTTCCTATAAGCTTATTGGAATCAAAATTGTTGCAAATAATGCCAAATAAACTAATTTTATTGTAAAGCATTAAGGAGATATATTCAAAAATTGTCACAAAGGACTTTAGTGTTAAATCTTATATATTGCAGTATTACATTGGTAAATTTTGGACATATTTGTTGTTGGATAAATAAGTAAGTAAATACTTATGTTTATTTTAATTAAGATTTTAGTTAAAGGAATAGTGCATGGCTTATGAATTTAGAATAGTTTAGGCAGGGGATTAAAAATCCAGGTAGGCACATAATAGAGAAATGTTATGTTTCTGTCTTCTGACTGGGCCCTGACTGACATCTCTCATCCTTTCCTCCTCTCTTCTACGAGGTAACCATCATCAACAGGGTGCTCTGAATCCTTCGATACATCTTGCCTTGCTTTTAGAATTGTGCATGTATGCAAATACACACAAACACACACACACACACATATCCACACACCATGCAATCTATGCAGCCTTGAGTATTTCATTCTATGGTGCTTAGGGAAGCTCATACCTCTCCAGGATTCTTTTTAATTCCTTGCACCCACTCTGTCATGTGTCATCCTTCTCTGGGTTCTGTGGCTTTGCTGCCTGACTCTGTACTCTGTCCTGTTGGCCCATTGTGAAGTTCAGCATGTCTTTCAGTTCCCCTCAAAGAGGACAGTCACGCAAAAGCACTGGTAGGTGTTAAACTTTACTCGTGATTCTATAAGGGAGTGGAAGAGGAGTTTACACTAGAAATTTATATTAAAGATTTCTGTTCCCCAAAGTTCCTTCCCAATTGTCCCATCAATGGAGGTATTCATTTTATATATATTTTAAAGCTGTATTGTTTAGGGCATAGAGATTCATGATTGTCCTACGATCTTGGTGGGTCATGCCTTTTATGTATATTAAATGCATCCCCTTCAGCATTCTTTGTTCATCCTGGGCCTTTTGGTCCCTATGCCTGTTCCTTGCCCCACCTCCTGTTTGTACTGTATTAGAGGGGGCTGACATGTGCAGACCATGTTTCCCAGGCTCCCTTATCAGCTGAATTTCAAATAGGTTTAGACAGCGGGGAGCTTTGGAAGGGGAGGAACAGAAAAGCCAGGGGACTGTCCCTCTTCCTCTCTGCCTCCCATCTGGGCTGCATCTCCTTGTGACTCCAACTTCCACCAACCACCCACAGAGGTTCCGGTGACCCTGGCATCCCTAGGCACTGAAGACATTGCCTCCTTCCTTTGTCCCTCTAGCCTAATGTCACCACACCCTCTCCCCTTTTTGATATTTCAGCAACTCCACACCTATAAATAGTTCTCTGCATTAAATTCCCTCTATCGAAAATACTCACAGTGGTTTCTGTTTTCCTGGCTAGGCCTGAGTAAAACACCATTTCATGCCTTCTACCTTTGTCTGATATGGATGTTGCCATTTTTTTCTTTTTGTTAGTATTTACTTGGCATTTCTTCATCTCTTCTTTATTTTCAAATGTCATACCTCTTCTTGTTTTAGTGCTTTTCTTTTGAACAGAATAGAGCTGAGTTTTATTTTTTTCCCTAATTGGAAAAGATTGGTTACTTGTAAGAGGTGAAGTTAGCCCTTTTGCATTTATTGTGGTCACTGTTTTTTTTGTTATCCTATTTTACAATCTTCTAATTACTCTATTTCTGTTGTTCCTTTGGTCCGTTTCTTGACTTTTGATTGGTTGATCAAATTTTCTTTGTTCCCTTTTACCTACAACAATTTGGAAGTTCTAATCTTGTTTCCAGGCATTGAGGTCATTTTTTTAAGGCTTTATTTTTTAGAGCAGTTTCAGGTTCACAGCAAAATTGAGAGGAAGGTACAGAGATTTCCCATATAGCCCCTGCTCCCACGCATGCACGGCCTCCCCCATTATCAACCTCCTCCACCAGAGTGGTACATTTGTTATCATAGCTGAACCTACACTGACACATCATAATCACCCAGAGTCCATAGTTCACATTAGGGTTCACTCTTGGTGTTGTACATTCTATGAGTTTGGGCAAATGTATAATGATATGTATCCATCGTGGCATCATGCAGAGTATTTTCACTATGCTAAAAATCCTCTGTTTTCCATTTACTCATTCCTTCCCTCCCAACCCCTGGCAACCACTGATCTTTTTACTGTCTTCATAATTTTGCCTTATCCAGAATGTCATATAATTGAAATCATGCAGTATGTAGCCTTTTAAGATTGGCTTCTTTCACTTAGTAATATGCACTTAAACTTCCTCCATGTCTTATCATGGCTTGATAGTTCATTTCTTTTTAGCATTGAATAATATTCCATTTTCTGAATGTACCACAGTTAGTTTATCCATTCGCCTACTGAAGGACATCTTGGTTGCTTCCAACCCAACATGCTTCCAAGTTTTGGCAATTATGAATAAACTTTCAAGAGCAGGTTTTTGTGTGGACGTAAGTTTTTAATTCATTTGGGTAATTATCAAGGAATGCAATTACTGGATGGTATACTAAGAGTATGTTTAGTTTTGTAAGAAACTGCCAAACTGTCTTACAAAGTGGCTGTACCATTTTTCACTCCCACCAGAAATGAATGCAAGTTCCTGTTGCTTCACAGCCTTACCAGCATTTGGTGTTGTCAGTGTTCTGTATTTTGGCCATTCTAAGGGGTGCGTAGTGGTATCTTGTTGTTTTAATTTGTATTTCCCTGATGACATATTATGTAGAAAATCTTTTCATATGCTTATTTTCTATCTGTATATCTTCTTTCCTCGTGAGATGTCTGGTAAGATCTTTTGCTCATTTTTTAATTGGGTTGTTTGTTTCCTTATTGTTGAGTTGTAAGTGTTCTTTATATTTTGGAAAATTGTCCTTTATCAGATGTGTCTTTTGCAAATATTTTCTTCCAGGAAAGATATGGCTTGTCTTCTCATTCTCTTGACATGTCTTTCACAGAGCTGAAGTTTTTAATTGTAATGAAATCTGACTTATTTCTTTCAAGGATCATGCCTCTAGTACTGAGTCTAAAAAGCCATCACCATAGCCAAGGTCATCTAGGTTTCCTCCTTTGTTATCTTTTAGGAATTTTCTAGTTGTGTGTTTTACATTTAGGTCTATGATCTATTTTGAATTAATTTTTGTGAAGAGTGTAAGGTCTTTGTCTAGATTCATTTTTTTTGCATATGGATTTTTACTTGTTCCAGTACCATTTGTTAAAGAAATTGTTTTTGTTCCATGGTATTGCCTTTGCTCCTTTGTCAAAGATCAGTTGACTATATTTGTGGGTGTCTATTCCTGGGCTCTCTATTCTGTTCCATTGATTTGTCTATTCTTTCACCAGCACCACTCTGTCTTGATTACTGTAGCTGTAGAGTAAGTCTTGAGGTCAGGTAAGGTCAGTCCTCCCATTTTGTTCTCCTTCAATATTTTGTTGGCTATTCTGGGTCTCTTGCTTGTCCATATAAACTTTAGAATCAGTTTGTTGATATTCACAAAATAATTTGCTGGGATTTTGATTGGGATTGCATTGAATCTATGATTCAAGTTGGGAAGACCTGACATCTTGACAACACTGAGTCCTGCTATCCATGAACATGTAATCTCTCTCCATTTATTTAGTTCTTGTTTGATTTTGTTGTTCAGAATTTTGTAGTTTTCCTTATATAGATCTTATACATATTTTGTTAGATTTATGCCTAAATATTCCATTTTTGGGGGGTGCTAATGTAAATGATATTGTGTTTTAATTTCAAATTCCACTTGTTCATTGCTGGTATATAGGAAAGTGATTGACTTTTGTATATTAACCTTGAATCCTGCAACCTTGTTTTAATTACTTACTAGTTACTGGTGTTTAAGATCAATTTTTTAAAAGTTGTAATTAAAGTATAACATGCATATAGGAAGTTGCTCAAATCAAAAGCGTACAGCGTGATGAATTTTCACAAAGTGAGCACACTGTATAATCAGCACTCTAGAAAGCTCCATGTTCTCCTTCAGTCTCTTCTTCCCAAAAGCTACCTCCAAAATTTGGTAAGCATTTTTGAACCTGTATTTTCCTATCACATCAGTATCTATAATAGAGTATAAATATAAAAGAAAATAAAAATCTAACATTTCTAAAAATTTCTGTTTGTCCTCCTCTGCTCCCCAAGACCCAGGTTTTGATAATATCTGTAATTTTTAAAATCATTCTCAATTTTAGCATCAGATTAAAAATTAAAAAAAAAATGTATTATGCCTCTTATTTTTAAAAGGTATCTGTTCTGAGCAGTTAAACTCTAGAAGTGCCTTTTCATGCAGCTCTGGGGTTTACTGTTGCTTTTCTCTCTAGTGTGTTTTATATCTTAGGTTTTTCTCTTTTTGTAATTTTTATTTGTATTTGTTTTTGTATTTTTGTAATACATGTAATTTTTTATTTGGCTGGAGTATATAATTGAGTAATATTCTTTTTCAGAAATGAGAAATTTGTTGGTATATTTTCTGAGTCCTTGCACAACTGAAGAAATGCTTAGTTTGTTTTCATGTGCAAATAATATAGCTTATTAAAAGATTCAAGGTTCACAATATTTTCTTCAGAACAACATAGACATGTCTTCATTATGTTTTAGTATTTAGCATTTTGTGACAAATTCAGCATATTGTTATTTCTCTTTCTTTTTTAATAAATTTGTTTTATTATTTTAGAAGTTCTTAGCAGTATGAATTAGTAGTTCATGAATTCAGAAACAATAGCAGGATAAATCTAGTAATACGCGGCTTCTATCAGTCTCCCTTTTTAGTGTTTAGGTGGCACTTTAGTTCTGAAAACTCAAGTCTTCCTCATATAATTTGTATCTCATTTGTCTTTTGCTTTACATTCTCAAATTGGGCTTTTAAATTACTACTTTGGAGGTTGAGTGTAGGTGCATTTTGTTATTCTGTCTCCCCCTGTGTTTTATATTATGCTAATCATATTTTTATTTATCTATTTTTTTTTTTTTAGTTTCTAATTGTACCTCTTTACCAGCCTGCTCTTATTATATGGATTCAATGTTACCTTCAGTATCACAAAGAATATTCAGATTTTTGGCAACATTTTCTTTTCCCTGCATTAATGCTTTTTCCTTGGGGAACCATTTGTTTTGCTTTTACAGGGGTACTCCTCACATTCATGCCATTATTTTTCTGGTGATTCTTGTATATATCTATATATTAATGCCTAGAGTAGCCAACATTAGTAGCTGATGTAGAGCTACTCAGCAACTGTGTGTCCCTCTTACCGCAACCATAAATGAGAGTATTATCTATCAAGTCCTAGTGGGATGAGGAGATGCAGGGCAGTTTCTTGTAGGGTGTATAGGTTCATATCCACTGTGGTGTCCTGACGTGGTCTGGGAACTGCCCCATATCTCTGTTTGGCTCCAATCTCCATGCCAGGAGTCCACCATGAGTCCACAGCTTGCTTCTGTTCCCTGAACCTGCTGACTTTGTACTTGAGGATTTTGGGGGCTTTCTTGCAAAAACTATTATTCACTCCTTCAGCCACATCCTTAGTGAATTAGGTCACATCTCAGTTTGGTCTTAACCTCAGTTCTGCCCCACCTGTTTTGTGTCCTGCAGATAATTTCCAATGTTTCTGGTCTTCTAGTGGAAAAGTTCTCAGCTTTTTAGCACTTCCATCAAATAATTATTATTTTTATTTTGCTTTTATCACCTCAGTAGGATTTTTGGAGGGTAAATTGGTAAGTTTTAAAGTGTGCTGTTTGCCATATTGAATAAGATGCTCTTTGATCAGTTTTAACCAACTCTTACTCTCTGGGACAGCCTTGAAATTCAGCCTCCTTGAATGGGGCCCTGTGCCCATGACTGAAACTTGATGGGTGCCTTTCTCTAGAGGCTTCAAGGCTATCCCAGTACTTCCAGTTGCTGCCTGGGATCATGTCATAATCCAGAGAAATGCTTGATTAGAAAGCTCCATCCATTTGGCATTGATTCCCTGTCCAGATGCTTCAGGGACTCTGACCTGGCTGTTCCGGCTGGACCGTTGGACATTGAATACAAGCTTTATACATAGTAGCTTAGACTGTTAGCCACTTTATTTGGAAGTCAAACTCTATTTCTGTGTCACAAACTCAGGCTTTGCCCCCACAAAATCCCATACCCTTTGATGGCTCATTGCTAAAGTCTGAGCAAGTCTTCTGACTGAGGCAATTTTATGACAGTTCTCAGGGGGTTATTTCAATTTTAAAAATGTACTTGATGGTAAAGAATGGTTATCTATGGGTGTTAGTGTTGTCAAAGATTATCTCTCTTTTCTTAAAGCTACAATAAGCGTTTACTACATTTTAAAGAAAATAAAAGGCCTCAAGTTATTTTGAGCTGTTTTTTTTTGGCCAAGAATTAAATTTCTACCTAGAATGGAATGCAAGGACACTAAAAAATGATGTAAGAGTTGAAGGCAGCAGCTGTGCGGATTGTGAATCAGTAACTTGGGTTGCCTCTCTGCCCATCACTTCTCCTCTCCAGAGACTCCCAGCCTGTTTCTCTAGAGAAAACTATTAGAACCAGATGAATTGAAGCCATACTTCGTTAGTAGAGGGTAGAAATTTAATGTGTTATAGACAGTTTTAGTGACTGTGGTGTTTGCTACCTATGTTTCAGTGGTAGAAATGTTTAAATATTTAAATTCTTGACTTTGATAAATTGATTAATAATGTATAATCTATTGACATTTCTGAAGGTCTGTTCTACCCCAAATCATAGTGTCTACTGAATAATTAATATTTCAAGCTTTTTATTCTTCTCCCAGTCCCCCACTGGTGTCACTGGAGTTTTGGACTATAGTTGGTGCAGTAGGAATAATATGAACTTTAGCAACATTCTCATTTGATTCATAGCATCACGACTTCCTAGGCTGGTAAATTTGGTCAAGTTACTTAATAACTCTAAGCTTCTGTTTCCTCACATTATGATAATGAGGATAATAGTATGACATCTAATAATGAAGGAAATAATACCTACTTCACAGGGTGAGGATTAAGAGAGTAGGGTCCGGAGTTAGATTGCTTGAGTTCACATCCTCACTGAATGCCTAGCTGTGCAACTTGTTAAAGTCACTAATCTCTCCAAGTCTTAGTTTCCTCATACATAAATTGAAAATAATAATGATATCTTCCTCATAGGCTTGTGGTAAAAAATATAGGCATATTGCGTTTTATTTCAGAGTTTATGACATTATAAATATTCAATATATTTAAAGTTTTATGATTATCATAAGCCATTAAAAATATAATTATTGGCTTTTAATTTCTTTCTCACTCCTCTCTTTCACATTTTGTTTATTTGTTCTGTGCATACTAACTACAATCACATCTAACTTATCTATTATTTATCTATGCCACGTGTTGTTGGGAAATCCAGAAATAATCAAAATAGCCACCAAGCAGGCAGACAATGGAAATCTGAGAATCTAAAACTTGACAATTATTGGCTATATTGTGAATGGACAGTTTGCCAAAGAAATAAGAATTGTAATTTGATAGGAAGGACTATAAATATGCCTTTATCTGCCTGGTTCCAACTGGTACCACTGCCTTCCTGATCATTTTTAATGGGGTAAGGACATTATGGTTTACTGCATACCTATTGTGAATTATGTGCTAGGTTATTTCTTTTTATATATGTTATTTTATTTTTCCCAAATGCATTGTATGAATTAGGTACAACTTCTCAATCACTTGTCTACATCCCTTGGACACAGATGTGTTTCAGAATTATTGATTTTCCATATTTTTAAAAGTATAATGCCATGAATATACTGATTATTACAAAACACATTTAGGGATTTAGGGAAGTACTCCATTAGAAAATCTATTAATATTTCTTAAGTGCTAAATGTATTCAACCTAAGCATTATAAATAAAGACTATAAAAGTCCCATATAAGTTTAGGTCAGGTTTGCCACCAAATGAGTTTCAAGTTATGTCAGGTTTTATGGAAGTTCTGGTTCTGGTAATAGAGGTAGCTTTTATTGCATGAATTATCCTGTAGAACACAACTGTAAACTCTCAATACAATATTTTTGGAAACTGTGAAGGCACTGGGGAGACCATAAAAGCAGGCAGAAACTGAAGTAGAGTTGACACTGAGAAGAATAGAATGACAATGAATGAGTATTCCATATTTTGTGGCCTTTCTAGCTTGAGGGAAGGTTCCAGTTGGGGCTATGTTAGGGAGCTTTCTAAAATTTGTGGCCATGTTGGGGATCTTTCTAAAATTTAGATAGAAAACTCACAGTCCAACTGTCTTGAAGATGGAAAGTGAGGCGGATATCCAGAAAAAGAAAAAAGCAGAAAGGAGGAAGTCCAAATTCTGTAGATTAAGTTTTAATGTTTGGCTAACCCCTGAACCACATAGGCTGAACTGAAGCTAAAAGATTTGAACAGCTGCACACCTCAGAGGAGACAGAGTTTGTGGTTTCAATTCAGTTACATGAGCTGTTTGCTAAAAAATTATCCCAAAATAATACATTTTATATAAATATTTCAGAAGCCACATTCTCTAAAATGTATCATTTGTAATGTGTATGATACTTCAAAATAACTTAATATTTCAAAATAACTTAGAAACAGGTAAACAAGGCCCATACTCAAGTGAAAAGTCAATGAGGGGATACTGACCCAGAGATAATCCATATTCTGGATTAACAGACAATGATTTTAAAGCAGCTATTATAATTATGATCATATATAATCCATAGTTATATAAAACTATTCAATGAATAATAAGATAGTATCAGCAGAGAAATGGAAACTTTAATGAGTGAAAAATTTTAGAACTGAATAATACATTATCTGGAAAATCCACTGGATAGGCTTAATAGCAGAATGAAGAAGAGAGAGGAAGTAATTGGTGGACTTGTAAATAAACCAATAGAAACTATTCAATTTGAAGATGAAAGAGGAAACAGATTTTAAAAAAGAACCAATATTCAGAGATATATGGGGCACCATGAAAGGATTTAACATTCATGCAATTAAAGTTCTAGAAGAGTAGAGAGACCAAGGGGCAAAAAATATGTGAAGAAATAATGACTGAAATCTTCCCACAATTGGTGAATGATATAAATTTACATATTCAAGCAACTTGGCCTAGGCCCATCAATGTAAATTGCTGAAAGTCAAAGATAAAAAGAAAATCTTGAAAGCATCCAGAGATAATTGACATATTATATACAGGAGAAAAATGGCTGACAAGACAACTGACTTCTCATCAGAAACAATGGAGACCAGAAGACAGTGGAATAATGTCTTTGATGTATGAGGAGGACCAAAATTGTGAACCCAGAGTTCTATATTTAACATTTCTTTAAGAATTATTTTAAGATAAAATAAAAATGTTATTATTCTTTACCAGCAGACCTGCACTAGGAGAAATGTTCAATGAAGGTCTTATGGCTGAAGGGAAAAAATAAGAAATTTCGATAATTGTGAAAGAATAAAGAAATGTGAGAGTGAATATAAAAGACAATTTTTGCTCTTAGTTTCTTTAAATGCACATGACTGGTTAAGGCAAAAATTATCTTTGTCTTGTAGGGTTCAAAACATATGTAGATGTAATATATATGAAAATTATAGCATAAAGGATAGAGGAAGGGATATATGGACCTATACTGTTGCAAGCTTTCTACAATTTATGTGAAGTGGTACAATATTAACTCTAACAGACTGAAACATCAAGGATGTATATTTTAATGCCTATAACAACTACTAAAAATGAAAAATATATAAAAGTCAATGGATAAATTAAAATGAGACTCTAATAAATCAGACAAATAATCCAAAACATGGCAAAAAGGAAGGACAAAACAAACAAAAATAAGAAGTAATAAACAGAAAAAAATTAGTATGATAGAAGACCTAAATCCAGAGTATCCATAACTGCATTAAATGTAAATGATCTGAACACTCAAAGTAAAAGGGAGAGATTGTCAGAATGGATAAAAAAGTGAATCAATTATATTCTGTACACAAAAGACGTGCTTAAAATATAAAGACAAAGATAGGTTGAGAGTAAATAGGTGAAAAAACAAATACCATGCAAACAATAAGCATTAGAATGCTGGAGAGACTATATTAACATCAGATAAAGATATCAAGCCAAAGAGATTTAGTAGATATAAATGAAGAGACATTTCTGAATGACAAAGTGGTCAGTTCATCAGAAAGATGTAATAATCCTAAATGTGTATGCATGTATTATAAATACATAAAATTTGACAGAACTGAAAGAAGAAATTATCAATTCCATAATCATAATCATAGTTGTAGATTTTTACCTCCTATCTCTCGACAATGCATCAAACAACTAGATCAAAAAAAGAATCAATAGTGAAATAGAGATTTAAACAACATTACCAACTATCTTGAACTAATCAATATTTACAGGTGATGTTTATTACCAAATGAGTTATGAAAAAAGATCTTTTGGTTTTTAGAGATTTTTACATTTTGTAATTGCAGATAGGAGAGGGTGGACATGATTTATCGACCTCGTTTTACAGAAGAGAATATTTACTTCACAGTCATTAAGAAAAAGAGTTGCTGTATTTTAATCCAGGTCTATTTGATTCCAATGTCCTTTTAAAATTTTCTATTGATACTTATTTTCTAGCTTGTATCCAGTATCATGAATTCAAATACTGTCTGTATGCTCATGTCCCACAAATATCTATATAGTGGCTGTAATCTGCAGAATCAATGGATACTTGACATCTCTGTTTGATGTCTTAAACCTAACATGTACAAAACAGAGTTCCTGATCTTTATTTCCAAACCTGTTCTTACTATTTTAACCATCAATAAGTAACATCTTTCCACTTGTTTAGGCCAAAATGTGCCTTGACTCCTCTTTCCCCCATATCCCACATCCCGTTTATGTCAGGCCTTTCTTTCCGACATATCTAGAATCTAAGCACTTTTCGTTACTTTCACTACTACTACCTTCATCCGAGCCACCATCAATGTTTACCTGAATTATTAAATAATATGTCAACTGGTTGTGCTGGTTTTTGATTGCTGCTGTAACAAACTACCACAAATTTAATGGCTTAAAATTATATCCATTTATTATCTCATGGTTCTGTAGGTCAGAAGTCCAGGCAAAGTGTGGCTCAGCTGGTTCTCTGCTCTGGGTTTCACAAGGGTAGAGTCAAGCTGTCAACAGAGTTACATTCCTTTCTAGATACTCTGGGGATAAATCTGCTTTCAAACTCATTCACTTTGTTGGCAGAATTCAATTTCATGTGACTGTAGGACTGAGGGCCATGTTACCGTGCTTGTGATTGAGTGGGCCTAGTTCTTACCTTCTAGAGGCCACCAATATTCATGGTTTGTGGCTCTTCCTTCATCTTCAAATACAGCTATGGCAGGTCAAGGTCTTCTCACACTTCAAGTCGCTCTGACCTCCTATTCTGCCTCATCCCTCTTGTTGACTCTTTTGCCTTCCTTTTCTGCTTTCAAGGGCTTGTGTGATTACGTTGAGTCCACCTGGATAATGCAAGATAATCTCCCTATTTTAAGGTCAGGTGATTAGTAAACTTAATTCCATCTGTGAAGTCCCTTCATAGTAGTATTTAGATTAGTGTTTGACTGAATAAACAGGGGATTAGATTCTTGGTGGGGATCTTTAGAATTCTGTCTACCACACTATTTTTCCAGATTCTACCCTTACCCTCCATTTTCCTCCTAATAGTCTTTTCTAAATACAGTAGCCAGATTGATCCCTTTAAAATGTAAATAGGATTACTGTTATTCCTTTGCTCAGAGTCCTCCAATCACTTTTCATTTGCAAAGTAAAAGCCAACACAGCTCTCATAGCTCACAAAGCACTACATGATCTCCAATCCCCCATGCATTTCATCAGCATCTGTTCTTTTGCTCATTGTGTTTCATTCCCTTTTGCCTCTTTGCTATTCACAAACACCTCAAGCATGCTTTTGTACTTGCTTGTCTTTGAGTGGAAAACTCCTCAGGTATCCAGATGGCCTTCTTCTTCCTTCAGTCAGCTCTTTGATATTCCATTATCATGGAAGCCTTCCCTGACCACCCCATCTAAACATGGATCCACATTGCTCTCCTGCTTACCTTTACCAGATTTATTTTTTCCAATTCATTATCACTGATTTATTATTTTTTTCACTGCATTATCATTAATTTATTTTCTGCCTTCTTTCTCTCTCCAAGAGAATTGGTTTGAAGAAAGAAGAGATTTTGTCTGCTTGGATTTCTGCTCTTTCCTGGATCCCAGAGTGATGCCTGGCATGTAGTAGCCACTCTAAAAATATTTGTTGAACAAACTCCATTTAGATTTGCTTTTCTTTTTTTCCTATTTGGATTATGTTTTTTTAAGTTTAAAAATACACGAAAAGTTCAGAGAACGATGAAGGAAACACTTGTGTCCTCACCAAGTAGATCTAACAAATGTTGATCTTTTGCTGTTTTCTTTGAGATATGCTTTTATACATAAAATAAACAGAACAATAAACAAAGTCCATCTATTGCCCTCTGAAGGGCAAACTGCCCCTGCTAACCTAGAGCTAGCACTATCATAAAAATTTTATAAAGACAGTGTGGTATTGATGGAAGGATAGATATATAGATCAATGGAACAGAAAAACGAACTCAGAAAGAGACCCACACAAATATGATCAACTGATTTTTGACAAAGATGAAAAAGCAATTTAATGGAGGAAGGACAGATTGTTAAACAAATGGTACTAGAGCAATTGGGCATTTATAGGCAAAACCTGAACCTTGATTTAAATCTTACACTTCATTCAAAAACTAACTCATGGACATAAATGTAGAATGTAAAACTATAAAAGTTTTAGAAAAAATAGAAGAAAATCTTGAAGATCTAAGCTGGGCAAAGAATTCTTAGACAAAAAGCATGACATATAAAAGGAAAAATTTATCAATGGAACCTCGTTGAAAATAAAAACTTTTGCTCTGTGAAGGACCCTGTTAGGAGAATGAAAAGACACAGACCGGGAGAAAATATGTGGTTCAAACCACATAACAGACAAAGGACTAGTGTCTAAAATATATAAAGCATTCTCAAACTCACCAGTAAAAAAATCCCAAATAATCCGATTAGGAAGTGGGCAAAAAACATAGCCAGATGTTTTACCAAAGAGGATATATAGATGACCATAAGCATATGAAAAGATGTTCAACATTATTAGCCATTAGGAAAATGCAAAAAATAAAAAAGCAATGAGATACCACTATACACATATCAGAATAGCTAAAATAAATAATGACACCAGCAAATGCTGGTGAGGATGTGGAGAAACTAGATTGCTGGCATTGCCAGTGGTAATGGAAAATGGTGCAACCACTATGGGAAAGAGTTTGGCAGTCTTTTATAAAATGAAGTAATGTAATTACCATATTACCTAGCCATGAACAATTGGGCATTTATCCTAGAGCAATGTAAACTTATTTTCACACACAAAAAAACTGAACATGAATGTTCATAGTATTTTTTTTTTGTAATAGCCAAAAACCAGAAATAATTCAGGTGTCTTTTGACAGGTGAATGGTTAAAGAAACTGGCACATACATACCATGGAATACCACTCCACAATGAAAGAGAATCCATTATTGATATACATAATAACTCCAGGGAATTAAGCTGAGTGAAAAAAAAAAGGCAATTCCAAAAGTGTACATACCATATGATTACATTTATTTATTTGCCATTACTAGATTTATTTAATTTATTTAAACTAAAAAAAAAAAAAAAAGGAGTTCACTTATTTTTCTCATCACCGCCACCCTTGGCATCTGGCAAACACCAATCTCTTCTCTGTATCTATGAGCTTGGCTTTTTTTTTTTTAGATTCCACACATAAGAGAGATTATATGATATTTGTCTTTCTCTGTGTGACTTATTTCACTTAGCCTAATGCCTTCAAGGTCCATACATATTGCAAATGGCAAGGCTTAATTCTTTTTTATGGCTGAATAATATTGCACAATTTCTTTATCTATTCATCCCTCAATGGACACTTAGGTTGTTTCCATATCTTGGCTATTGTGAATAATGCTGCAGTGAACATGGGGGTGCATATATGTTTTTTCAAGTTAGTGTTTTAATTTTTTTCAGATAAGTACCCAGAAATGGAATTTATGGATCATATGGTAGTTCTATTTTTCATTTTTTGAGAAACTTCCATCCTCTTTTCCATAGTGGCTATGCCGATTTACTCTCCCGAAAACGGGGCACAAGGGGTTCCTTTTTTCCACATTCTCACTAACACTTGTTATTTCTTGTCTTTTTGATAATAGCCATTCTAACAGGTGTGAAGTGATATCTCATTGTGGTTTTGATTTGCATTTCCCTGATGATTAATGATGTTGAACATCTTTTCATGTACCTGTTGGTCATCTGTATATCTTCTTTGGAAAAATGTCTATTCAGATCCTCCGCCCATTTTTTAATTGGATTGTTTTGTTTTTTGCTATTGAATTGTATGCATCCTTTATATATTTTGGATATTAACCCCTTATCAGATATATGATTTGCAAATATTTTCTCCCATTTGGTATATTGCCTTTTCATTTTGTTGATGGTTTCCTTTGCTGTGCAGAAGCTTTTTCATTTGATGTAGTCCCACTTGTTTATTTTTACTTTTGTTACTTTTGGAGTCAGATTCAAAAAAATCATTGCCAAGACCAATGTCAAAGAGCTTACCGCCTATGTTCTTCTAGGAATTTTATGGTTTTAGGTCTTATGTTCAAGTCTTTAATCCATTTTGTGTAAATTTTTGTGTATGGTGTAAAACAGTGGCCCAATTTCATTCTTTTGCATGTGGCTGCCCAGTATTTCCAGCACCATTTATTCAAGAGCCTGTCCTTTCCCTGTTGTATATTCTTGGCTGCTTTGTTGTAAATTACTTTTGTGGACTTATTTCTGGGCTCTCTATTCTGTTCCATTGATCTATTTATCTGTTTTTGGGGGGTTTTTTTTTGGTGAGGAAGATTCACCCTGACCTAACCTCTGTTGCCAATCTTCCTCATTTTTTTGCTTGAGGAAGATTAGCCCTGAGCTAACATCTGTGCCCATCTTCCTCTATTTTGTCTGTGGGTTGCTACCTCAGCATGGCTGACGAGTGGTGTAGGTCTACACTTGGAATGCAAACCCACAAACCCGGGTACTGAACTTAACGACTACACCATGGGACCAGTCCCTCATGTGTCTGTTTTTATGACAGTACCATACTGTTGTAGTTACTATAGCTTTGTAATGTAGGTTGAAGTCAGAGAGTGTGATGCCTCCAGCTTTGTTCTTCTTTCTCAAGATTGCTTTGGGTATTTGAGGCCTTTTGTGGTTACATACAAGTTTTGGGATTGTTTGTTCTACTGCTGTGAAAAATGCCATTGGAATTTTGATAGAGATTTCATTGAATCTGTAGATTGCTTTGGGTAGTATGAACACTTCCAATCCATGAACAAAGAATATCTTTCCATTTATTTATGTCTTTTTCAATTTCTTTCATTAATGTCTTATAGTTTTTAAGACACAGGTCTTTCACCTCGTGGGTTAAATTTATTCCTAGGTATTTTATTCTTTTTGATGCAATTGTAAATGGGATTTTTTTCTTAATTTCTCTTTCTGATAGTTTGCTATTAGTGTATAGAAATACCACAGATTTCTGCATATTGATTTTGCATCCTGTAACTTTACTACATTCATTTATTAATTCTAACACTTTTTTGTGTGTGAGGACGATTAGCCCTGAGCTAACATCTGATGCCAATCCTCTTTTTTGTTGATGAGGAAGATTGGCCCTGGGCTAACATCCGTGCCCATCTTCCTCTACTTTATATGGGATGCCACCACAGCATGGCTTGACAAGCGGTGTGTCGGTCTGCACCTGGGATCTGAACCTCTGAACCCCGGGCTGCCAAAGCAGAGTGCATGAACTTAACTGCTGCGCCATTGGGCCAGCCCCTTTAACAGTTTTTTGATGGAATCTTTAGGGTTTTCTGTATATAATATTATATCATCTGCAAATAGTGACAGTTTTACTTCTTCCTTTCCAATCTGGATGCCTGCCTTTCATTTCTTTTTCTTGCATAGTTGCCTTGGCTAGGACTTCCAATACTGTGTTGAATAAAAGTGGTGAGTGTGGTCATCCTTGTCTTGTTCCTGATCTTAGAGGAAAAGCTTTCAGCTTTTCACTGTTGAGTATGATGTTATCTGTGGGCTTGTCATATATGACCTTTATTATGTTGAGGTACATTCCCTCTATACCCACTTTGTTGAGAGTTTTTATCATAAATGTTGAATTTCGTCAAATGCTTTTTCTGCATCTATTGAGAAGATCATATAATTTTTATCCTTAATTTTGTTATAGTGGTGTATCACATTGACTTATTTGCAGATGTTGAAATATACTTGGATCCCTGGAATAATTCCCACTTGATCATGGTGTAGGATCCTTTTAATGTGTTGTTGAGTTTAGTTTGTGAATATTTTGTTGAGGATTTTTGCATCTATGTTCTTCAGGGATATTGGTCTGTTATTTTCTTTTCTTGTTGCCATCCTTGTCTGGTTTTGGTATCAGGGTAATGCTGGCCTGGTAAAATGAGTTTGGTAGAGTTCCTGTCTCTTCTGTTTTTTAGAAGAGTTTGAGAAGGATTGGTATTAATTCTTTGAGTGTTTGGTAGAACTCACCAGTGAAGCCATCTGGTCCTGGACTTTTCTTTATTGGGAAGTTTTTGATTACTGATTCAATCTTTCATTAGTGATTAGTCTGTTCAGAATTTCTATTTCACCATTATTCAGTCTTGGTAGGTTGTATGGTTCTAGGAATTTATCCAATTTTTTCTAGGTTGTCCAATTTGTTGGCATATAATTGTTCATAGTAGTCTTTTATGATTCTTTTTTATTTCTGTGGTATCAATTGTAACATCTCCTCTTTCGTTTCTGATTTTATTTATTTGAGTCTGTTCTCTTTTTTTCTTGGTGAGTCTAGCTAAAGGTTTGTCAATTTTGTTTATCTTTTCAAAGAACCAGCTCTTAGTTTCATTCATCTTTTCTATTTTCTTTTTAGTCTCTATTTCTTTGTTTCTGCTCTAATCTTTGTTATTTTCTTCTCTCTTCTAACTTTGGGCTTTGTTTGTTCTTTTGTTTTCTAGTTCCTTGAGGTGTAAAGTTAGGTTGTTTATTTGAGACTTCTTGTTTCTTAGGGTAGGAATTTATTTCTCTGAACTTCTCTCTTAGAACAGCTTTTGCTGCATCCTGTAAATTTTGGTATGCTATATTTCCATTTTTGTTTGTCTCAAGGTATTTTTTTATTTCTTTTTTGATTTATTCTTTGACTTGTTGGTTGTTCAGTAGCATGTTGCTTAATATCCACATATTTGTGAATTTTCCAATTTTCTTTGTGTAATTTATTTCTGTTTCCATACTATTATGGTCAGAAAAGATGCTTGTATGATTTCAATCCTCTTAAATTTATTAAAACTTGTTTTGTGGTCTAAAATATGATCTATCTTAGAAAATGTTCCATGTGTACTTGAGAAGAATGTGAATTCTGTTGCTTTAGGATTGAAGGTTCTGTATATATCTAATATGTTGTTAAGGCCAGTGTTTCCTTATTGATTTTCTGTCTGGATCATCTATCCATTAATGTAAGAGAGCTATTAAAGTCCTCTACTCATATTGTCAATTTTTCCCTTTGGGTCTGTTCATATTCGCTTTATGCATTTATGTGCTCCTATGTTAGGTGCCTAAATATTTATAAAAGTTATATCCTCTTGTTGGATTATCTGCTTTATCATTATGTAACATCCTTGTTTGTCTCTTATTACAATCCTTGTTTTAAAGTCTATTTTGTCTGATAGCATAGCTACTCCAGCTTTCTTTTGGTTTCCATTGACATGGAATATCTTTTTCAATCCCTTCACTTTCAGTCTGTGTGTCCTTACGTCTAAAGTGAGTCTTTTGTAGGCAGAATATAGATGGGTCTTGTTCTTTTTTATGCATTCAGCTATTCTATGTCTTTTGATTGGAGAATTTAGTCCATTTACATTTAAAGTAATTATTGCCAGGTGTGTATTTATTGCCATGTTAATTGTTTTTGGGCTGTTTTTGTAGATCCACTCTGTTCCTTTCTTTTTCTCTTGCTCTATTCCCTTGTGGTTTAATGATTTTCCTTAGTGGTATGCTTATATTTCTTTCTCTTTCTCTTTTGTATTTGGTTTTTGCTTTGTGGTTACCATGAGGCTTAGATATAACAACTTATATCTCTAACAATGTATTTTAAGTTAATAACAACTAAAGTTTGATCCTATTCTAAAACTCAACACTTTTACTCTCGCTCATATTTTATGTCTTTGATGTCACATTTTACATCTTTTTATCTTGTGTATCCCTTAACTAATTATTGTAACCATAGTTATTTTTACTACTTTTGTCTTTTAACTGTCATACTAGCTTTATAAGTGATTAATCTATTCCCTTTACTATATGTTTACCTTTCCAGTGAGACATTCTTTCATATGTGTTCTTGTTACTAATTAATGCCCTTTCTTTCCAACTTAAAGAAGTCTCTTTAATATTTCTTTTAAGGCCAGTTTAGTGGTGATAAACTCCTTTAGCTTTTGCTTGTCTGGAAAACTCTTTATCTCTCCTTCAATTCTAAATTATAACTTTGCCAGGTGGAGTACTCTTGGTTGGAAGTTTTTTTCTTTTAGTGCTTTTAAAATATCATGCCACTCCCTTCTGCAAAGTTTCTGCTGAAAAAATCTGTTGATATTCTTATGAGGGTTCCCTTGTATGTAACAAGTTGTTTTTCTCTTGCTGCTTTTAAGATTCTCTCCTTGTCTTTAACTTTTGATATTTTAATTATAATGTGTCTTGGTATGGGTCTGTTTGGATTTATCTTATTTGGAAATTTTGGGCTTCCTGGATCTGTATGTCTGTTTTCTTCCCCAGGTTAAGGAATTTTTCTGCCATTATTTCTTCAAAGATTTCTGCCCTTTTCTCTCTCTCTTCTCCTCTGTGAACCCTATAATGCAAACATTAGTTTGTTTAATGTTTCCCCGTAAGTCCCTTAAGCTATTATCACTTCTTAAATTCTTTTTTCTTTTTGCTGCTCTGTGTGGATGAGTTCCACTGCCTTGTCTTTGAGTTGACTGATCTTTTCTTTTGCTTCATCTCGTCTACTGTTGAACGCCTC
This sequence comes from Diceros bicornis minor, assembly GCF_020826845.1. NCBI lineage: Eukaryota > Metazoa > Chordata > Mammalia > Perissodactyla > Rhinocerotidae > Diceros > Diceros bicornis. Next base: position 83,340,342 of record NC_080744.1, read on the forward strand.
TAGTGTATTTCAGTTCAGTTACTATATTCTTCAGCTCTCTGACTTCTCTTTGGTACTTTCTTATATATTCCATCTCTTTGTTGAAGTTCTCACTATGTTCATTCTTTCTTCTCCCCAGTTAAGTGAACATCTTTATGACCATTAATTTGAACTCTTTATTAGGTAGATTACTCATCTCCATTTTGTTAAGGTTTTTTTCTGACGTTTTGTTTTGTTCTTTCATTTGGAACATATTCTTCCATTTCTTCATTTTGCTTGACTCTCTGTGTTGGTTTCTATCCAGTAGATAAAACAATCACCTCTCCCAGTCTTGAAGGAGAAGGCTCATGTAGGAGATGAATCTTGTCATTCAATCCTGCGCCAGCTGTTGATTGTCTCTCAAATGTTTGTGATTGTCCAAGCAGCCTATTATATTTTTAATAGCTCCCAGTAGTTGAGGATGTGCCAAGACCTGTCAGTGTCCCAAGGGGGAGGATCTCAGCACCTAGATTCAGGCTGGCTGGAAGCCAGACCTTCAGGCAGCAGCTTTTAAAAGTATGCAAATATATACAGTCCTGTGGGACTGCAAGCATAAGCCCTGCTGTCCACCAGAGCCAGGCAATCTGGCAGTGTCCCTTTGCAGGCAGTTGCAAAAGTTGGGGCTCCAGATGAATGTATAAGCTCTTTTCTGGGAGATACCAGTGAGCTGGAACGAGACAGAGGGAGACTGCCAAGATGGTATCCACAACCTATGTTCCTTGAAGGCAGCTTTGTAGACCACTAGATGAATGCCAAACCTGAGTCCTGCCCCTCTAGGACAAACATAGAGGCCTCCTTCACAGAAAGACTGGGGGGTATGCCTCAGTCTGCTGTCTGTGCATTGCCCTGGGGGTGGTATCCTGCCAAGAATCATCTCTTTGATTTCTCCAGTCCTGTGGAACCCAGGAATGCAAGACTTCCCAGCCACCAGAGCCAGGCAATGAGGAGGTGTTCCCTGGGCAGTAGCCATAAAAACCATGTCACCAGACACATGAAAGCTCTCCTCTAGGAGACACTGGTGCTCTGAAGCATGGCAGAGGGTAAGTGGGAGTATAGTGCCCACCCTCTGACATCTCTGGAGAGGATTACAGTCAGTCCCTAGATGTGTGTTTAATTAAAAGACTGTTCGTCAGGCTGCAGTCATGATGATTAGCTAATAGGCCTCCTTCACGGAAAGACTGACCTCCTGGTTCTGTTGCCTCTTGCTGTGCCCTGTGGGAGCAGCTGTTTAAGAACTCTTTCTCTGTTGGTTACAGTCATATGTGACCTATGAGAGCATAGGGCCCATGGGTCACCAGAGCCAGGAAATGTAGGGGTGTCCCCTAGCAGCAGTCTCAAAAATTGGGGTGCCAGACAGGGATATGAGCTCCTTTCTGGGTGACACCAATTATTACAGTCCCATGGGATCAGGATCACAAGCTCCTTTGGCCCCCAGAGCCAAGCAATCAAGATGTCCCTTGGGTGGCCACCACAAAAATCAGAGCACCCAATGCGTATAAAACTCCCTTCTGGGAGATACTGGTACTCTGGAGCACAGCAAAGGGGAGAGTGTGAAGATGGCACCTACCAGTCTCCATCCCTGGAGTCTGTTCTAGCAGGCTCCTAGATGTGCGTTTTAAAGTAGATGGCTACCTCTCAGGCTGATGTTTCAATATAAGCATAGGACCCTCCTACACTTTAAGGCTAGGTGCGATTGGCTGCCTCTGACCTGGACCCTGAGGCAGGTGAGTCTGAGCTTGCGAGTGCTTTAAGAGGCATTTCTCAGATTGCTACAAGTCCTGTGGGTCTCGGGATGTGAGCCCTATTGGTTTTCAAAGTTAGATGTTTGGGGGGCTCATCTCTCAAGTGCACATCTTAAAACTTGTGGTGCTGCTGTGGGGTTTGAACTCTTCGCTCCTCAGGGAGAGACTCCGGGTTTTGAGTTCCCTCCCAGTTGTGGGTTACCATGTCAGGAGTGAGGTTATGGGGAGATTGTGTCCCAGCCTCTCCTACCTGCTTTGATGTGATTTTCTTCTTGTTTTCCCAGTGTATAGTCATCACTCAGCCAGACTTTTTGTTTTTTAAGAGGAAATTGTTCCATATGTAGCTGTAGACTCAGTATATCCATGGGAGGAGCTAAGCTTAAGATCTTCCTACATCGCCATTTTAAATCAGAACCATGTGATTCCATTTACACAACACTTTTGAAAATACAAATTTCTAGAAATAAAGAACAGATTGGTGGGTGCCATCCAGATCCAGGTGTTCTGGATGAGGTGAGAGGGGAGGCAGAAAGTTGGATATGGTTATAAAAGGGCAACACAAGGGACCTTTGTAGTGACGTACCTGTTTGGTGGTAGACACATGAACCTATGCATGTGATAAATTGCTTAGAACTACACACACACACGCACACATAGACATGTACAAGAAAAATGAAAACGGGAAATCTGAATAAGACCTGTGGACTTTATCAATGTCAGTACTCTGGTTGTTCTGTCTTATAGTTTTGCAAAATGTTACCTTTAAGGGAAACTGAGTAAAGAGTACAGGAGTCTCTCTGTATTAATTCTTACAACTGCATGTGAATCTACAACTATCTCAATAAAAATTTCAATACAAAAACATGTAAAGGTTGTTATATATCCTTCCAGTCCATATTATTGTATTTTTACTATACCTCTATCTTTCCATTAAATCTCTATAAATGGCATTATTCTATATATATTATTCTGCAGCATTCTTTTTTTTTAACACTGTAAGACTTATTCATGTTGATATATACAGAATTAATTTAGTCATTCACTTCACTGTTGTAGAGTAATCCATAATATGCTTAAGGCAACACTTGGTTATTAATTTCTCTTGTTTATGGATATTTATCATTTATTTCCAAACAATGCCAAGAGAGAACTGGGAAGTGCACTGGGAAGCTGCCTTTGCTGCAGGAGTCTGGTGCTAGAGAAGTTGAGCACTAGGAGGATACCTAGTGAACACACTAGAACCAGAAGGCAGAACTTCTTCTTGCAGTGTGAATTGAGCACCCTCCACTGGCAAAGCTTAACATTGTGCCATCAGATGGGAAAATATTTAACAGGCCCAGATCCTTTTTTATAGAGCAGGCAAAAAGAGTGAATTTGATGGACAGTCAACATACTAGCACCACTCACATAATTTTCCATCCTTTTTTTACTGCTCTTTAATGTCACATTTGTCATGTGGCATTATGTGAAATTTCCATATATGTATGAGTCTAAGTGCTCTATTTTATTTCCTTTGTCTATTTTTCTGTTTTTGTGCCAGGACTATACTGTTTTATTACCGTAATTTTTTAATATATTGTAATCTTTGGCAAGGCAAGTCTTTCTACATTGTTCTCCTTATTAAAATTTCTTTTGGATTTTATTATTTATCTATCTATCTATCTTAGAATAGAATAGAGTGTGGCACACAGCAGTACTAGATAAAGTTGTTGTTGTGCTGATGTTGTTGTTATTACATGGTATGGTATCTTCACATTTGGTAAATGGTATACTCAATTTATGTAGTTTTTTTTCATGTCTTTCAAAAATATTTTATTTTTTTGTAAAGGTGTGACATATTTTTCTATATGCCTGATAGAAATGTTTGCTTATTTATTTATTGTTATTGTAAATAATTGCTCTTTTTGTAATATAATTCTCTAGTAGATTATGCTTGTGTATAAAGATGCTATTGATTTTCTGTACATTGATCTTGAGCCCAGAAACTGTATTAAATGCTTTCATTTCATTCATAGTTTGCTTGTAGATTCTGTTTGATTTATTACGTAGATCAGGGGTGTGCAGATTTTTCTGGAAAGGGCCAGATGGTGAATATTTTTGTCTTTAAGGGTCATGCAGTCTCCGTTGCAACTATTCAAGTCTGTCATATGGGATAAAAGCAGCCATAAACAGTATGTAAACAAATGAGCATGGCTGGATTCGGACCGCAATGGGCTTGATTTGGCCCATGGGCCTTATTTTATAGACCCTGGAATCAGATAATCATTTTATTTATAAATTAGGACACTTTTGGTCTTAAAGTCATTCCTTAAGCCTCTTGCTTCTTTTTCTTGTCATATTTCATGGGATAGGATTTCTAGTATAGTATTATACAGTGGTGCCAGTAGTGAGAATTCTTACATTTTTCCAGAATTTATTGGGACTCATTACAAAGTTTGATGTTAAGAATGATGTTATCTTTGAGTTAAGAAAGTTTTTCTCTATTCTTATCTTGCTAAAAGCTTTTATAATAAAGTTTGATGTTTATAACTTTTCTGCATTTGTTGAGATAATCATATCATTTGTCCTTTACTCTTAGTGTTGATTGATTTTATAATTTTGAAATATCTTTGCCTTACTAATATATATCAATCCACTTCATGCATGATGTGTTATTTTTATATGCTATTGATTTGACTCGATGCTATTTTGTTATTTTTGCATTAATACTTATAAAGGAGTTGGGTCCCTAATTTTATTTTACAGTGCCCTTGATGCCTCTCAGCATATGGTCATAACAACATCCAAAAGTTGAGTTTGAGAGCTTTCACTCTTTCTTTATTTTGAAAAAAATTTATAAAAAAAAAAAAATAGAGATTTTTGGGCCTTGTAGATTTAATAAAATTATCCTGTAAAGCTGGTTGGTAAGAGACAGTTTTTAGACTGCTGATTCAAATTATTTAGTTGTTGCTTTCTTATTTGGAATTTATTTGTTTTTGAGTCATTTTGGTGATTAAAATCTTTTAAAGAAAATTTTACATGTCATCTAAGTTTTCAAATGTATTAGTACAGAATTGTTTAAAGTTTTAACATAACACAACTTCTCTATAGCTATATTTCTTTTCAATTTCTAATTATGCTAATATGTGGCTTCTCTGCTTCTTTTCTTGATCAATCTTGCAAGAAATTTATAAATAGTACTCATTTTTTCAAGGAACTAGATTTTGGTTTTGTCGTTCATCTCTATTTTTTTTCAGTATGAATTTTTACTCTTATGCTTATTTCCTTTCTACTACCTTATTTGGATTTTTTCTCTTGTCCTTTTTATGTCTGCTTTGGTTGAATATTTCATTCATTTTCAGTTTTTTGAAATGCTTATTAAGGCTGCAAAATTTCCTCAAAATACTCATTTAGCTGTAACTACAAGTTTTGATATTTGCAGTCATTTAGTGATAAGAATTTCATAATGTTTTATAATTTAAAGATGTGTTTTTTAGTCCCCAATGTGTGATGGTATTTTGGGACTTTCACTGTAAATTTTAAATTTTATTGCATTATGATGAAATAATATCTTCATCATATCAAACTTGGAACTGTGTTGAGACTTTCTAGGTAGCACTGTGTAAGTTAAAAGCACCTGTCCTATGTTTCATACGTTCTTTGTGTACTGGGGTGGTGTGGAGTGAAGGATCAGAGAATTCAGGTGTGAGTAGGTTCGGAGATGCTGGGGGGTGTTGGCTTATCAAGGAAGCTAGGCTGTGTGTGTTCCTCAGTAGTCTTTAGCTTTCTCGTTTGTCAGTCTGTCAAACTTTATGATGCATATTTTTGTAATATACCATCTTGCATTTTTACATTCTATATCTTGGCATCAGGTATGTATTTTACTTAAGGACAATTTACAAATCAAAACAGAAACTTGCAATAAACTCCCTTTACAGTTGTGGTTATAAGAAGCCTCAGATTCCCTTAGGCTTGATTGATAAACACGGCATTTATCCTATTTCTACGATGATGTTCAGCAAACTTTATGACAGAGGGAAACAGCTGGTAAAGTGGGTTCATTGAAAGGTGAAGGTAATATAGCCATAAAAACCAAGAGGATAATGATTTTAAAAGGGATAATAGTTGTAACAACACTATTAACCTTTTGCTTCAAGTTGTTGAATGTGTGGTCTTTTTCAGAGTTCTAATCAAAGGTTTTCAGTAACTGCAATGTGGGAAAAAGAAGAAGCCAAAATAGAATTTGCTTTAATTTTTTCCCTCCAAATTATTCTTTTCCCTAATCCATTAAAAATCAAGACCATTGCTAGGTTTGGGCTTATTTTGAAAGTTTATATAATTTGCTTCATAGTGGAGAGAATGTTAAAGAGCATATGTGTATCCATATAGTAGACCAGGATTCAAATACCTGGTCACAAGAACAGATACAAATGCTGAGGGTGGAAGGCATGTTAATCAAGCTTGAGCATAGTACAATATATTCTATTTCTAGGTGCATGAATCCATTCGGGAGTTTGTGAGTCATTTGGCCAATAGTTCAATGTAGTGACAATTGGAATCAACCTCCCTTTAGACTTTGTGGTTTTACAGCTGGTGGAGGTTGCACGCATGCAGGAAAGGTGAAATTAATTGCAGTGTGAATGCAGGTAATGTAAACCAGGTAATGTAAACATTAGTGGGGCTAATTTAGATGAAAAACTACGATAACATAATTTTTGTTGAGGGAAAGGAGAATTATCGAGATGGGGGGCTTTTAAGCTGGCACCCAGAGTGACGTCAATGATCTTGGACTCCACGGGTTTGGTGAACCTCTTGAAATAGTATGCTCAATTTTGTAAGTACATACCTATATGAATTGTTTTTGGAGAAGGTATATAATATCAGTAACTTCTCAAAGGTTATGGGGGGCTGTGACCCCTTTAAATGTTAAGAACGACTGATCTAGATTTTCTTTCCATATTTACCTTGTTACCTTGTAACTGCTCCATTTTCTGCTTAAGTTTCCGTAGCTAGAGATTTGAGATTTGATGCTTCTCAACACTCACCTCTCCCCTTCAAAAGCTATTAAAAGTCCTCTTTGGCCATCCTTTCAGAGACTTGAATTTATAGGGAATTTACTTTCAAACCAACCTTTGGGATACATGGTCCAACAAGAGCACTGGTAAGTTCAAGAAGATGCAAGAAGATGGGATGTTGAGGCAATCTGGTCCATCTTGGAAAATCTGTGGCCAGGCTCCTATAGACACATGAAATCCTCAACTTCGTGTGTATGGAACATGAACCAAATAGAGTTGGCCAGTTGTTAAGGCCTTTGCTCACTTGTTTTTAAAAAATTAAACACAAATACTGCATTTCAAATCCTATTTGTTTTATGTACAACTCCTGTTTAACTCTTATGTTTATCACTATTTTTTTTTTTTAATTCAACTACTGTGACCTGAGTTTAGTCCAGACATTTTTCACTTTAGAGTATTCCTATCCTTTCTGGGCTGAGGGTCATGGATAACCTAGGGAAAGGTTGAGACATGTTCATTCCTACATTTGGGGCATGTAATTCAAATGCTTTCGTAAATCCTTCAAAAAGTGTGGGTCCAGAGGAAGAACTCTCAGTTTAGGCTCTGCTCATTTCTTACCTGGTTGCACTGCCTCTGACTTTGGTAACTCCAGCCCAATTTCCACAGTGGTCTTTCTCAAAGGCCAATGCGATTATTTTGTACCCCTGCTGACAAACCTTTCAGTGGCTTCCCAGCGCGTACAGGCTAAAATCCATAAAGCCCAGCCTCATCCAGGTGCTGCATGCTTCTCGTGATTGTCGTCTTGTCCACCTCCCTGGCTGTCCCCCACCTCACTCGATGTACTCCAGTCACGTGTACACCCTGCCCCTTGCTTGCTTCTGTTATGCACACACCCTGCCCAGCTTTTTCTGACCCTGCCACGCTGTTCTGGTGCCCGGTCCTGGCATCTGCTCCTCCCTTCTTAGCTGGCTACCCCCTGAGTGTGCTTGGTGATCACCCACCCACCCTTCAGGACCCATCCATCTCTTCTTGTGTAAAGTGGCTCTGACACTTTCCCTGCCCACTCACACCTAGTATGGTTGGTGTTATTAAGTGACCTTAGTGGAAGCCCATTGTTCCACTTAAAACTTAATGTTTTCATCTCCAAATTAGGGATTATAAAAATACTTTCTTATCCTATAAAAGAGCTATTAGGATGGAAATAGTACCTGTATGCACATATTGCTTTGGGTAATATGCCATAGAAGTATTAGTAGCATTAGTTATTATTATGCTGCTGGACTTGTAGAACCATTGCCTTAACTTGAAAGTGAATGCCAAGTGAGAATGTTAGAACAGAAATATAGAAAAAGGCATCTCAGGCCCCACTCTCTCTTCTTGTACCCATTACAGGCATCACCAATGGATAGTAGAGCTCTTTGTCACTGAGACCACTCTTTGTTCCAGACTCCTTCTCAAGCAGTCATTAGGCACAGTTAATGATTAATCAAGCAGGCATTAATCAGGTTAAACTATTAATCAGAGTTACCTCAAAAGATAAAACCTATGTGTTATTAACAGGAGAATCTGTGATGATGAAAGAAACAATGAGTAAGGAAGAATCTTGATAATGATAAAAAGCCCACAGGCAAATGCACATTTCACCGTCAGCAGAAGCTATGTTGTTCCCTTGTCTTCTTTCATTGTGGTAGGCTTTTGCCTGAGCACATAGCTCCTCATAATAAAAATGAAATCTTCTGGTATGTTCTTTGCAGCTGGGTGTGGCTATAGAGGATAAGTTCTGGCCAGTGGGATGGAACCTGCAGTGTTGTGTTGCAGTTTCTGGGGGCCGTTCTTAGTTGGCAGTTGGTGCCAGTTCTCTGCTCCTCTTCTTAGTCTCTTCCTGCGTTCTGCTGCCTGGAGCATGGACTTGCTGTGAGGAGGGATGATGAAGTGGTGCGCTGGAGGAACTTATGTCCTTGAGGACTTTACCAAGCAGGGCCTCTTTACCAGCACCAAACTAAACTTCCATTTTGTTTAAGACACTGTTAAATAGTCATTGCAATCTGCTGAAAGTCTGCTGTTCACCAAAATGGTTCGTTTATTTAACCCCCTCATTAGGAGTTCTTAGCACATTAGCAGGATGTTACGGCAAAACACATTCACTAGGGATATAAAGGCCAATGGAAAGACTTCTGTATACGTTTCCAGGTTAGAAAAGCATGTAATATTGTTGTCCACTAGAACAGTTGTCATAAGTGGCAGCAGGGATGTGATGATATGGTAGACAGAGCTATGGACTGGGAAACTGGGACGTTGGATTCTGGTTTTGGCCTTCCATAAGTTTTCTGAAATTGTTCTAACCACATAGAACCTCAATTTTGTATTAAAAATGATGTGCACGTCTGAGAGGAAGTGGTAAAAGGCTCATGCTGATGGGAGAAGATGGAGGGGTGTGAGGGTGTGAAGAGGAGCAAGGCCTGGAGCCTTTCCAAATCCAAGAAACCTTGCCATCAAATTGGGGACTGACCTGTTAGCTGGCAGAGGCCAGTCAGGGGATTTGCTAACAAGGGACAGTAGGTAAGTGATACATTTGTGTTGTGACGTTCCCATATTCACACATGTAGTCAATGCACCTCATAAATTTCCCATGGTGAATAGTCTCCCACATCTTGGCATGCACTGCTCGCTTTAAATTTTTATCACAAAGCCCCACTTTCACTCTTTCAATATATTCTGTTTATGTTTGAATATCTATATTTATACTGACTACAGTGAAAAAAGTATATAATAAAGTCATTTGACATCAAGAACAGCTTTTTATCTGCTTTGTCAGATCATCGTTTAAATAGCTACAATCTCTTAATGCACAGTAGTTAAATAAACTCCAAGATTCTTATTCTGCAATAACCCATTAAATCATCTTAAACACTATGTCATAATGACAACTTGATGCAACCAGATGTGATATTTGGGGATTTAAAAGAAATACTTTTCTAAAGACATAGCTTCCTGATTTTACATTCCCAAGCCCATTTGCACAGCTGTTAAATCTCACCGCTCCGCTTTCTGTGGGCGTATATCACTTACGTTCTGCTTCATGCATGGCATTACTGAAGTGCAAACGAATGTTCCCCAGGACATTGTGATATGCACTTTTGTGAGATCTGCACCTGCCATGATTTAGTTCTCAAGGCATGATTTTCTCACTCTGGAAATGTGCAAATAAGTGTGACCCTGTGTCACCATGAGAGCATTAATATCAGGCCTTGCAAAGTGCCCCATGGTCTGGGAGTTATGGAAAGCCAGCTGAGCCTAAAAGGACAGTGTTCATCATATCCAGGCTTGATAGAAGGTGGGTGGCTTGCATAACGTACAGCTGAAATGTACCAATCCACATCTGGGTTAAGAATTACCTCCTGATAGTGTTTGTAACACCATCAAAATAGTAATCTAATACCTCTAGTTCCTGCCCTGCATTGCAATTAATTATTCATAAGCGGTATAAGCTTTATAGTATTTGAAGCTTCCATGTCACATGGGATTGGAAGTGAACTTTTGAACCTCTGATTTTATCAGTTGGTATAAAAGTTGGCACAATTCAAAGTTGTGTATGTGATGAACCATCAAAGAGAGAGAACCCATTTGATAACCATGTAATGCACTGTGTGCAGGGAAAGATAATGCCACCATCAAGCGGGAGTCCTGGAAATTAGGTCATAACAGGCAGTGCAAGTGGGCCCTAATGAACCTGAATTCATATCTGTGGTGAAATTATATGCCAGATAATGTCCTCAGAAAAGCTGCCATGTTTCAGTCTGGAAAGAAGCCCATTGCTGATACAACAAATCAATTGATAAGAAGTATCTTTATTGCACTCAATAAAAAAACAGCACAACCCCAAATAAACATACACGGCTCATAAAACAAATTGCTCACCTAAAATGAATTACACTCTAAGTTTTTTTTAAAAGTAAATTACACCACAGAATATTCAGTGATGTTTCCATCCACTAAAGAGTAAGATTATAAACAGCACTAAAAGTAAATGTTTCCACGTTTCTTTTGAGTTTAGTTTTTTTTTTTTTTTCAATCTACAGGATTACCAAGAGCAAAATGTAAAAGAAAAAAAAAGTGGTGGAAATTGCCTGTTGTGTGAAATATAGGGAAAAATATACCATCTGTGATTTAGCACAGTTCCCAATATCCCATCTGTGATCTAAACGCAGTTCTTAACAAAGGCTGAAGCTGTTGTGGTTCAATATGATTTTTTAAAAAGTTTTTCTAAGACTACTTTTATAACACACTATTATTCTTGGCATTGAGTCTCTTTTGAATGAAATAGTAAATAAGGCTTTTACAACTGTTTTAAGAATTTGTTGTTGTTGCTTGCAAGGGCTTAACATTCTGAAAAGCTAACAAACTAGAGCCTTCTTCTCTCACCCCTCCCCAGCAGACTTCACCGTAAAGGAAGTGGATTTTGAACCGTATGTGATGGGCTTTTGTTGCTTCATGCATCAATTGAGCAAATATTTATTACTGAGAATCTTGTTAGAGGGTTTCAATGTATAAGGGCATCCAAAGTATTAAATGGCACTATTATGCTGCTTTAGCCAGTGTAGTTTGATTCAGTATTAAAAAGAAACAGAATGGCACATCTCACAATGACTGCTGGTCTTTCTCAGGATGATGCTGACATCTACTCACTGCCCTCCCATGAACTCATTTGCTGAGATGGAGCCACACATGGGCAGCTCCACTGGTTACCATCAAATAACGTAAAGGCAGGGTTTCTCAACCTCGGCACTATCGACACTTTAGACTGGATAATTCTTTCTTGTGAGGGCTGTCCTCTGCACTATAGGATGTTGAGCAGCATCTCTGGCCTCTATCAACTAGATGCTATTAGAACCCCACTCTCCCAGTCGATAACCACAAATGCTTCCATAAATTGCCAGATGTTCCCCAGAACCACTCAAGGAATCATTGGATTTCATATTAGCAATTGTTGAAAACTATTAAGTTTTCTTTTCTTTCTCTTCACAGGGTAACAGCCAATGACTTGTACCTAGCTTCTTGCTGGAAATGAATGTGTGATGGAGATTGCTACTGAACACAGAAAGGAAGAGAAAGTGGGAAATGGTTTAGGAGCAGCTAGGACTATGAGAGCTGTTTTATAAGGTGTCAAGATCGAACAGAGGACCCACAGCACTATTGTCATTAAACAGTCCAGTTCTCCAACCACCTAGGACTCTTCTGAAACTAACCATGTTGTCTCTGGCCTCCATGCCTTTCTTCATGCTGGGTCCTTGATGGGGAGATCTAGCCCTCCTTGGCCTGGAAAAATCCTCTTCATTTTGCAGAGCCCGGCTCCAGTGTGTTCTCAGTCTTCTCTGTGAGGGTTTCCTGGGTCCCATCAGCAACTCAGAATTTTTCTTTCTGCTTTCATGTTGTGGACTTTTGCTTATTTCAATTTAGTGCTTTTCATATTCCGCTCGATATTTTAGTTAATTGGTTAGATACCTGCCTTCCCTAAGGTGTTTATAAACTCTCTGCAGCTAGACTGTCATCACTGTGGCCTATACCATCTAGTCTAGGGATTGCATTTGGCTGTGAGTAACAGAAATCTGGCTTAAAGTAACTTAAATAGGGAGTTTGTTTTCCTTACATTACAAGAAGCTGAGAAGTAGGCAGCCAAAGTCATTGGTTCAGCAGCTCAATGACAACTAGCTTAAATCTCCAAAGTTCTCTTGGCATTTCCTTCTTGGTTGCAAGATGGCGGCTGCTCAGCCAGTCTTTATCTCTGTATTGTGTGGGCAGGGAGGAGTAGGGTTCTGAAGAGACCAGCAGACTTCCCTTATATCTCATAGGTCAGAACTGAGGCACATGGTGATTCCTAACTGTAGCAGAGGTGGGGGGAGTTGAGTTTTTATAGTCTGTAGTAGAAAATGGCAGAGGAAAGAAGTTGGAATACATTTTGAGTCAGTCATCCTCCAATGGCTAACAACATGCTGAGTGCTTGTGGCCGGCATGCAAGGTTGGACTCTGCTCAAGCAGGAACTCTTCATCACGTGGCCTTTGGTACAGGAGGAACAAACTCGAACATGTTAAGAAAGAAACTTCCTCAAGTGTGACATGAAACTAGAAATCAAGCCTTAATTTGGCCATTGCTTTCAAATAAATGTTTAGTAAACATTCATGCGTCCTTATCGTCTCTTGCTTTGATTCTTCACGGTGCGGGGAATGGATTCAATAAAAGGAACGAATGTGTAGGAGAAGGCACAGAAGTCAGATGAGAAAAGTGTGGAACAGAAATGAAGGCACTCGCGAACCATCTAATGGTGCTGCGCCATGAGGGCCAGAGTCAGGAGGACCTTGAAGGCACAGCGTCATAGCCATGGCATCATAGTGGGATTTAGAGAAAGGGGTCACATGTTAAAACGTGATTTTGAGATTAATCTGCCAGAGCAATGCAACATTATTATTTCTTTTTCAGACCACTTGAAAATGCACATAAAGGCAACACATCCAATTCAGTCTTAACACTTCCCCAAATAGCCTCATATAAAGCCCAGAAACTTGTGTTTTAGGCTGTGTGCTTGTATTTTTTTCTTTCCCAAATATGCATGTTGAGAGAGTTTACCCTGCAACCACAGGGATAAGCAGAATGCATTCATTTTATTTTCTTCTTCAGTGAGTGTGACAATTTGAAAAAGAATGGCCAAATTGCTTTCTTTTCTTTTCTTTTTTTCCCCCTAAATCAAACTCTCTCTATTCAGAAGAGAATTGTTTTGTGGTTCCATTAAACAAAATAACACATTCTGCTCTGATATTTAATAGAGTGAATCTCAGCCTCACCGTCTCTTGGCTCCCATGACATGAAAGCTCCCTGAAGGAACATTTTCCCCATCCAGAGATCTGGAGAGCCACGTTCTTTTCCTTTCCTCAGAGATTTCTGCTGCTTCGTCTGGTCTTGAGTATGAGAGAGGATATGGGGCTTGTTGTGGTCCATATGCAAACTCAGAGAAAGAAAAATGGGAGATAGAAAAATAATATTTCCCTTTTCTTATCTAAAATAATAAACTTGTATTTAATTGCTTCATGGGTCTTTTCTCATGAAACAGTAAGCCTATTAGAAAAGAGACAAGATAATCAATTATGGGGGGTCTTTGCAAAGGTTTGTCATTTGTTAATAATAATGGTAGTAAGGGCATAAGACTGATCACACATGGCTGCCTCTCCGTCCATCTAGTCCCATCACCTAACATTGGCAGCTGTGCCAAGAAACTCTATTGTTCATGATGTTTCCATTAAATACAGTTTGTCCTTAATCACTCCAATGGACAATCAGTGCTGTGACATCTATGCATTTGGCTGAACTACAGATTTACATTTGTACTTCTAACCTCTGGAAGAAAATGATTACTGTTTTGTTTGTGAGGTGTTTTGTTTTTGGCTTTATTATTTACTTTGAAGTGTCCTGATATTCACTTGCATGTTGTGCTTTAAGGGATGAATGCCGTGTAGAATTATTGGGCTTGGAAAGCAAGCTAATGTTCCTCTTCTCCTTACTCTTGTTGGTTTAAAAATTATTTCGTATTATAAAAGCAATGCAACATCCTAAAAAGTACACAGAATAGGGAAAAATCATGAAGAACTATTCAGGAGCATGAACAGGTGTGCTGAAGTGTTGTAGTGTTGTTGGCAAGAGTGAACATTTGAGAAGAAACCAAATGTCTGTCAATAAGGAAACAGTTACATAAACTTTGCCATGATCATATTAGGTAACATGTTAATTAGCATATTAACAAATAAAGTAAATACTTGTGTACTGATATAGAAAGTTTTTTCCAAGACCTATTTTTAATTGAAAAAATAAAATTGCAGAACAATACATGAAGTGTGATAATATTTATATTGTTAAAAACAATAAACAATTATACATTTCTATACTGATGCATCTATGTTAATGCACAGGAAAAGGTCTGGAAAGATGCCCACTACCCTGGGGAGGATGGGGATGGGGTAGGGTTACAGCAAGAATATTTTTAACTAGTACATTTGAAAATAAATATAAAAGAATTGTTTAAAATGAAGAGAGAAAAAAGATTCTGAATCTTCTTACTCTCAACAAAAGTACTGAAATAATTTTTGTGATTTCCTTCTAATTTTTTTTCATTTCTATATATCTTACATAGTTGTGCTAAGAGTGAACATAACATTTAAAAATATAAGATATTGTTTAAATGCAGAGAAGGATGAAAAAGAAAACCAGAGTGTCGCATAAGTCCACCGTCTACATAGTCCTGTGTAATTATGCGGATGTTTAGGGAATGCAAGCAGTTCAGAAAGAGAAAGCCGCCCTTCTGTTGTCTGTGAGCACTCTCCGCCCAACTCGTCTCTTCTCCCTAGCTTCCTAAGGAGAATTGCTGACAGACCTCTCTTAGTCTTCCTTTTAGGGGGAAAAAAAGGAGTGTATACCAGTATGAATAAAATAATGACAACAGGTAACATTTAGTGAGCATTTATCGTATGACTATCAGGCACTGTTCTAAAGTCCTTTGTATGAATTAAGCCATTTAATCCCCATAGCTCTATGAATTAGGTTCTGTTGTTGTTACTGTTTTACTGATGAGGAAACTGAGGCACAGAGAAGCTAAGGAAACTGCTGACAGTCACACAGCTAGAAAGTGGGGAGCTGGGATTCAAGTCCAGGCAATCTGGCTGCAGAGTCTCAGTATTGACTAGTTGACGACACTGCCCCAATGAGAATAGATCCTCAATGTCATAAACATATAATAGCATGTGTCTAGATGAGTCTGTGAGTTTTACACAAAGGAGTTTGTGCAAGTAAGCAAGTTTGCACCTTGCTTTTTTCCTTTTAAAAAAAATATCAGCTCATTCAAAGCAACTTTATTCTTTTAATATACTGCAGAATTTTCTAATGTAGGGATGCAAGTCTATTCATGAACGCTGTAGTCATTTTCTATTTCTTTTTTCATTGCTTGCTCACTTGTATTGTTTTATTTATGTTTTCTCCCTCTTCTGGGGTCAATTTTGTACTTTGTATTTTCCTAGAAAGTGCTCCATTTCCTTCTTTTCTGGTTTGTATTTCCTTCATTTCTGCTCTTTATTATCCTCTTCCATCTGTTATGTGGGTATATTTTATTGTTTTTCTTAACTTCTCGAATTGTACGTTTAACTAATTCATTTTTCCTTTTTTAATTACGTAGAATTAAATCAGACCGTGAATTTAGAAAAGCACATTTTCCCCCTTGAGATTCTGCTTATAAAAATTCAGGAATAATTTGAGATGGTTTAAAACTTTCTAGATGGTTGACTTTTTCCCTTGCTTCTTGCCTGTATTACACTTTTTGTTCCTGCCTTGCATGTCCTGTTTGATGACTGTTACAGCTTCGTATTTTATATTATCAAGGTTTTTTTTTTATCTTTTCTACCCATATTCCCCATAAGAATTTGGTTTTAAATTAATTTAAATAAATTTAATGCTCATACATAGCACTTTGTATCTAGCATTTTACACTAAACACGATAGTTTTGTTCTTTATGATTTTTGATGAAAGCAAGCCTAGTATTCTAAATATTTCGTAATTTCCTTGGCCATTCCTTCATCATTGGATGTTCAGATTGTTTCGAGTTTTCCTCTCTTGCATGTTATACTGCAATCACTGTTTTTAAGGATGTATCCTTAACCCCATATTTTGCATTATTTCCACACTGAGAGAGCCCGCTTAGTGGGACTGTGAGCGGTGGTGGTGTGAAGCCTTAGGCAATTTACACCTCTCAGCCCTGAGCATCCCTGACTCTTGCGGGAATCATGTTAGACTGCCCTCCAATGGCAACCAGTTGAACTGCACCCATATGTTAATTGATCTCTGGTTACTTCTATCTGATTCCCGTCAGTAGCCAGAATTGCACCCAGTATTCAGTAACAGACAGCTCTCCTTGTAGTGAGGTGGGTTTCTCTTTTTCTTGATGTTCAGCCTATTTCATGTACTGAAGCTCAGAACCTTTCCCTAAATCGTCCCTGAGAATTGAGACTAACAACATTGCTTTAAGAGAACGATGGAATTTGGACTCTAAGAATAGTTGGGATCACTTATCTATAAGATAATTGTCTTGTACTTACGTGTATAAAAATCTACCTACCACTTTTTACTTTCACACAATACCTTGAAAAAATTCTCCAGGTTATTACCCAGCAGGTGTTAACCTCATATATATCATGGTTCCCTTGTGCATGAAAAAAGGCTTTTTTTACCTATTTGCAGTAGTAATGGGTAACTGGGCTGGGGCTGACCCCTTGACACACCCACGAGCAAGATAGTGAACAATCTGTTGCTATGAAATAAGATTTTTCTGCAGTGGCGATGGACACAGTGTGACCCAGCCTGAGCTGATTCTCTTGTTCCCAAATCGGTTCAAGCCGGTCAGCTGAGCCCCCCTCTCTTGAGTTTTTCTGTTCCCTTACCTTCCACGTCCTGCCAATTCTATCTGCCAAATGTTACTCAGATCCATCCCTTCCTCTCCCTCCCCTCCAGCACCCTTCCTGGTCCAGGCTGTCCTGGTATCTCATTTGGGGTCCTGCACTGGCCTCCAACTGGTCTCCTGCTTTTAAACTTGCCTTTTTAGTTCTCTCTCAGCATAGCAGCCAGAGGGATTTTTCTAACATGAAAGTTTTTACTGAAAAGCCTTCAGTAGCCTCTATAACTCTTTTGATAAAATTCAAATTTTTTCATAGGACAGATTGTGCTCTGTCCTGCCTGTGGGTCCTTGCACACGTTCTTTCCTCTCCTGGAACATTGTTCTCTCCCCTCTCTGTGTGGCCAAATCCAACCCATTGTTAGTCCTAACCTTAGATTTCTCTGGAGAAATCTTCCTGTGTCTTCAGTTTCCTTGGATTTGTGGCTCTTGTAATCCCCCACCCCATATTTGTCACATTGTATTAGTTCCAGCTGGTGAGACTCTAAGCTCTGTAAAGTCAAGAGTATTTTGGTCTTATTTGCTGTATCAATTAGAAATTGTATTTGACTGCTAGTAACAGAGACTAAACAGAATAAGATAAAAGGATATTTTTCTCAAATATCACAGTCTAGAGAACAGTACCTCAGAGCTGATATAGGGGTTCCACACATCCATCGGAGAACCAGCCTCTCTCTATATTGCTGCCTTGCATCCTTAGTCCTTGGCTATCACCCTTAAGGTTGCCTCATGGTTCACGATGGCTGCTAGAGCTCTAACTATTACATCCAAGATCCAGGCAGGAAAGAGGAGGAAGGAGAGAATTGTAAAAGAGTCTGCACAGCCATTTGTCTCCCCTTTAAAGAGCTTTCTCATAATCTTCCCTAATAATGTCCACTTCTGTTTCATTAGTCAGAACTTAGTTACATGGTCATACTTAGCTACAAGGTAGGTTGGGAAATTGTCTTTTGCTAGGTACAATACCAAGCCAACTAAAGCTGAGGTTCTATTACTGGGAAAGAAGACAGGAATAGGTATTTTGAAACACCCAGCTGCCTCTGCTCTTCTCGTTATAGTATCTCAAGGTCTGCCTATTTGAGTTCTCAGTAGGTGTTTATGAAAGAGTGAACTTGCCCCTCTCCACTCAAAGGGGCAGACAGCCCTGGACTTGGAGTGTAAAGGAAATTGAATAGTTAGAATAGGAAACATCATCCCGCAGTCAATATACACTGCAGAAACCGTCTCCCTTATAAGGACGTGCGTGGCCTGTCCATACGTGACGTGGTGAGGCCTGTTCACTGAGCTGCTCTTGGCTCTCACAGCTCTGGGTCCAGCACAGAGAGGCAGGTGTGTGTGGTGGAGAGATTCTTAGACTTGCAGTCAAAGGCTGGGGTTCTAGGCTCTGCTGTGTAACTTACTAGCTACATGGCTTTGTTCTAGTCACTTACCCTTCTAAATCATTTTCTTCGTTTGTAAAGTAGGGCCTGTACCGCCTCCTCTACTCACCTGCTATAGGGGGGAAGGGTGTGAGAACCTAATAAGATAATATGTGGACGTTCAGGCTGGTCATCAGTGGGCATGACCCACATGGGCCAGCTGTTTACAGCAGTGCTTTTCAAACTCTAATGAGCCTGTGCATCATCTGGGGGTCTGGCAAAATGCAGACTGATTCAGTAGTTCCCGTGTGAGGTCTAAGACTCGTGCTCTGCCCTTTGCAACGCCAGGGCCAGCTCCGCCTGATGGCACTGGAGGGCGTGGGGTGAGCAAGGGGCAGTCCCAGATGGAGCAGTCCAAGGATTCTGACCACTGGAGAGCTGCACTTTGTCGTCCTCACTCCTAAAGCACATTCTCCACCCAGTGGAGCGTGTTCAGACGGTCCTCACAGGAGGCACAGGCGTCCACCAGGGACAGTTTTTTTCGTGCTTTGAGAGTGTGGCCTTGCCCTTCTTCATGCCTTTGCTTTGCTGGGGCAAGTGGTATCCAGACTATCACTGATGGCCTGATCATTTTTTAACCCTTATGCAGCAAAACCTGCCACTTCAAATAAATGGAAACTTTAAACACAAAAACAAAAAAACCCTCATGTAAAAATGAATTATATAAGCAAATAAAATATATAAAGTCCAGTTTGCTAATAGTCGATAAAAACCTCGGCAAGACTTAGTATGGACGGCCCAGCTTTCTCTCACTGCCCTTTCTTTGGTCTTTGCAAGGAGGCTCCATGCAACAGAGCCCCAACCTTAGCCTTGGACCCCGTGCTCCGAGACCATCTCTAGGCCAAGGCAGAATAGGCAGAAGCGGGAAGTTTTGTTTGGTGTGCGTCACAAAACTGTCTTGACTTTTAAAATTATGCTAAATTTTTATGCTTATGAAAAAAATATGTATGTGTTTAAAAATGGAGGTGGGGGAATAAAACAAGTAGAAGAAAACACATCCCTCAGGATTTCATTTTTCAAAGGCAAGAATTTAAAACATTTTGATGTCTTGAGATTTTTTTTTTTTAATTCTGTACGTTTAGACTTTCTCTTGTTGCATAACTATTATGTCCGGTGAGAGGCAGGTGGAGAGGTGACTGGGAGATGGGCCGGGAGGGGAGGCAGGCACGAAGCCGGCCCTGCGTAGAAATTCTCTGGGGGAGCCTAAGCCAGCTTGCCCAGGGCCTGATTGGAGCTGCTAACCAGCTGGGTGCTGCACTGCTTCTCCTCTCTCTCTCTCTCTGTTATTCACGTGCACGAGTGGAAGTTATGCCCTCGATTTCTTAGCAAAGTAGAATATGCAGGGGCGTTAAACAAACGAGTGTTTTCTGTTTAATCTGCGCAGCAACCTTGAAGGTAGGGACCGTTGTTATTCCCATTTTATAGGTGAGGAAACCGAGGCTATGACCTTACTGGGTTATTGTGATGATTGTTTTTAAAACATGAAATATACATATGTGTGTGTGTAAATTCTGCAACCATTTGTCATAGTTATGCTGAGACTTGATCTCAGTGCTGGTGTTCTGGAACAGACTGGAGAGACTCCCAGCTCAAAGTAGGAGAATCAAAAATGGCCTCTCAGAGGAAAGGCCACACAGGAATGGGCTACGTGAGAGGGTGGGGTGGAAAGGGGTCAGCATCACTGTATACTCCTCAGCTAGAATGTAAATTCTCTGTGGGGGATGAGTGGAACGTTCACATCCTCTTCGCATTCTTCATATCTAGACACTTAAAATCGGTGTGTTGACCATAATAGCAATACAATCCTCCAGAAGCCAGCTCTTGGGCCATTGCAGCCTCCACAGTGACTTGGGCAAATTAAAAATAGATGGTCCCTCTGGGTGTAGGTGTCAGGCACAGGGAGAAGGCACCCTCTCTCTGGGTGGAAGAAAGGTGCCCACCCTAGACCCTGCTTTAGAGTCTGTGGCTTTGGACTTGGCCCCCACTTGCCCCTCATTAGGTGTCTTGTTCAGTGCACTTGCTGCACATCACTACCCATCAGAAGTCCTTGGTCACCAGCTCCAGGTTCCAGGTTCCTGGCCCATGGCCCCTGAGTACAGTGATCCCGTCTCTCTTATGCTTGGATCCCTGACACTGGGGAGGAGTATCAAGTGGGTTCCATTGGCATAGAGGGACCCACACCAGATCCTTCCAAGAGTGGGTTTGATGGGGGCAGCAGGAAGCAATCTCTGAAGGCCCCAGGTACCTGCAGGAGGCAGGAAAGAGCGACTCTGAGGGTGAGGAAGGCAAGTCGAGGTTCGCAGAGACAGGCTTCTCCTCCCAGGGATGCCCAGAGTGGCCTTGCCTAAACGTGCCCCTTCCTGCACCTTGAGAATAACTTCAGGGAGAGCAACTTTATTTGTCCCTCATTATTTTTATGTGACTAATAAATTACACATAATTCCAGCACTCCTTCCTAATAGCAATTAGAATAAACAGTAAGAATCATTTCACCGGCTTGACAATTAAGGTTCTAATGAGTGCATGGAAGCCTTATGATGAGGATTTGAACAATGCATTAGTTGGAAGCATAAGCACTTTAAAAAACTAATGAAGTCTTTAGCTAACCTATTGAAAACAAAACAAAACATTGGACGGGAGGGACAGATGCCAGAAATAGGCCATATTCTTCATATTAGAGGAAAAAACGTGCTGAGAGAAATCCTAACAGGACATAAGAACAGAGAGTCAGAATCATTTGAAATCTTGCCATCCCTGAATGGTACGAGTTCCACCACATAATCGTATAAGGAGGCTCAGTTTCCACCAGGCTGAACAGCTTCTCTCACCTGGCCTCACTACACCCCCATTGATTAGGTAGGAGTTTCCCAGCTGAGGAACATCAGAGAGGTTGGGCCACTTGCCCAGAGCTACCCAGCTTGCTGACCCAAATGCCTGTCTTTCCGCTTGTCCACCCCACCACTACCAAAGGCCAAGGTAAACTTCTCCTGAGGGACATTTTAGGAATAGTAGAAATCAACACAAGAAATGCAGGACTGGAGGTATTCTGCCTCCTTCCCTCCTTCCTCTGTCCGTTTGTCTCTTTCTTTCTTTTAATTGAGGTACAATTTCCTGCAGTCAAATGCACAAATTTTACCAAAATGTACAACTCTATGAATATGTACACTTATGTAACGACACTCAGATCAAGAACTAGAACATTTCCATTATGCCAGAAAGTTCCGTTGTGCCCGTTCCAGTCAATCAGCACCCCCAGAGGGCACTGTAGATCTGCTTTTTGTCACTACAGGTTAGTTTGCCTGTTCTAGATCTTCATCTAAATGGTATCTTGGAGTAGTTAGTGTTTGGTACCTGGCTCCTTTCTCTCAACATAAAGCCATGCTGTTGCACATATTAGCAGATCATCCCCTTTTATTGCCCAGAGTGAGTCCATGTATGAATATACCACAATTTGCTTCTCCATTCTCCTGTTGATAGACATCTGGATTATTTCCAGCTTTGGGCTATTATGAATGAAGCTGCTTTGAGCATTCTGGTTGCATCCACCTTTTGTGGACAGCGCATTTTTTAGCTAGTTTTTTTTTCTTTCGCATTGTCACTTTATAAATGTTAATTGTTCAACTCAGGCAAGAGTGGAACACAATTGTTCAACACAGGCAAGAGTCACAAAATTTAGAGTAATTTCTTATCCTTTGGCTTCCTGGTGACCAGTTCTTCAAATCTCATTTTCACTAAGAAGAAACTGATAAATGCATGAGTCTTGTATTCATTAAGTCTTGCCTGTACATCTCTGTTGGGGGTTGAGTGTTGAAAAATAAAAGATGGTGTTTTACTCAGCAAATACTAACGGGAAGGCAGAAATAACCGATGGATTGTGCAGAACCTGTTTCCTTCGAAGAGCGGTCCTGCGGGAACCGCCCCCTGCCCGCGGGCGCGGTGCGCGGGCCGCCTCCTCTGGCTGCCTTGCTGCGCGGCGCCACCTAGCGGCGGCAGGGCGGCGTGCCGGGCTTGCTCGGCGCCTGCTTTCCTCCGGGCTCATGAGATCACCCTGCGTCTCGGTGACCTTTTTTGCCAAAAACCAGAGAGCTCTTCTCAGCGTCCTTGGCTTTAATCGTGCACGGTTCCCGACCCCTCTGGAAAGGGCCCGTGAGTGAGCGTCTCGCATCCTGGCCCCCGAGTCCTCGCTGAACCGACAGGCCGCCTTTCTTCATTCAGCTCTTTCTCGCTGCGGCCCCAAGAGCATCGAGACCATGGACAGCAGCCAGGGCTGCCTGAGCAAAACGCCGCCGCCCGTTCCCTCCTCTCCTGTCTTCCTGCTGTCCCTCCCCTGGCCCTGACTGGACGTCTCTGCCTGGATGCAGCCTCATTTTAAAAGTCCTCCAGGAGAGCCAGAAAGGGAACTGACACTTACCGAGAACCTACTTCTCTTGGAATAGGTGTGCCAAGTCGTGGGGCATTTCATATTTAATAATCTTTCAGCAAGCCTGTGCGGCAGCTATCATTACCCCATTTTATAAGTGGGGAAAGTGAGATTCAGGGAGGTTAAGTATTTTTCCCAAGGTTATGCCGCCATTCCGGAAAGAACCAGATCTCAAACTCATCACTGATGGTTTCCCCCCAGTACAACAGCATTTTTCAGGATCCAGTGTTCGTTCCACTTGATTCCCCCACCCCCACCCCCTTCACATCTTGCTATGCTCTCCTGGGATGCTCATAAACTATCACTCCTCCTGCTTTAGATGCCACATGTCACATGGTTGGAAGGCACTCCAGTTGGCCCTTACAGACCTCTACCTGGCCCCCTAGACAGCTGCCTGAGTCTCCTGGAGAGGCCCCGCCCAATGGCGGGTATGTGCAGAGTTCCACATTTCTCCCCTGTGACTGGTGGCTCTTGGCTTGTGGCAAAAAGAAACCCTCTGGGATTTGAGATGCTTTGGTGCTTTAAGTCCACTTTCCCAGGAGGTGATGCTTGTAACAAAGCAAGTAGAAAAATAGATACCAGGAAGGGTCCTTGAAGTACACTTAGTACTGGGGCTGCAGGATAGTGAGGGAGGCGGAGAGTGTCTTAGGGACTTGTCCAGCATGATTCAGTGGTGTGGACAGCAGAGCTAGGATGGGTTACCATGTCCTCAGCCGTCCAGGGGCTGTGCCCGTGTGGAGAGGGGCACACAGGGTGTCCGTGGGGGTTGTACCACATAGAATATGATTGGAGAAAGGTATTGGTTTGCGACTGGAGAGAAGATAGGAAGAGATGCACAGAGAAAAACGAAATTTGAGGGAAAGAGTCTCCTGTGCAAGAGGCCTTGGAAAGTCCACAGGTGTGTCCTTGACCAGTCAGTGTAGAGGCACTCTATTAGGGGTGGAATTGCATCCTCCCAAAAGCATATGTTGGGTGACCCCCAGCACTTCACAATGTGAGCTTATTAGGAGATAGGGTCTTTATAGAAGTAATCAGGTTAAGATGAGGTCATTAGGGCAGACCCTAATCCAGTATGACTGCTGTGTTATAAAAAGAGGAAAGGTGGAGACAGACATGCACCCAGGGAGAATACCATGTGAAGATGAAGGCAGAGATCAGGGTGACACTTCAACAAGCTAACGAATGCCAAAGATTGCCAGCAAACCACCAGAAGCTAGGGGAGAGGCGTGGAAAAGATTCTCCCTCACAGCCCCCAGAAGGAACCAACCCCGCCAACGCCTCGATCTCAGACTCCCAGCCTCCAAAACTGTGAGATACTAAATTTCTGTTGTTTGTTACGGCAGCCCTAGGAAATGAACACACGCTCTATTGTGTTCACCAAGTTGGTGAAGACAGGGACACGCTCATGTGCAAAGGATGGGGCACCAGTTATTATATACTTCTCTGATGGTGAGGGGCTGTGTTATGCATTTACTAAAGATTGCAGTCTCTTTCCGCATAAATCTAGATTGTTCCCACCTAGAAATGACTACAATGTGACTATTAGAAACGGTAAATTCTTGTCTCGCAAACCATTCAGATAGAAGAGAAATAACCTATATTTGCAGGGTCAGGACTAAGGAGAGGGAAGTAAGGCACCTGGGGTGCAAAATGTAAGGAGGCCCCCACTCTCAGGTGTGACTCTGCACTGGCACTGCTCTGGGACTCGGTGCCGCCTTAAACTCTGCACCCTTCATGCCTCTTTTGCCTTCTCCTAGTCCAGACCCTGTACATTTGTACTTGGAGCCAAAGAGAAGGAAATAGGCTTAGAGGGTGTCTAGAAACTGATATGTGATTATCGGAACTGCTGTCACAAAACCTAAAATGATTAGAGAAAAGGATCTTCTGGACAAGGCCTTCATTTTCCTGAGGTTTCTCCATTTACCAAGCTCTGCACAGTACTGGTGTCATGATCTTCATTGTTACTAATTCTCAGATGAAGGTTTTGGGAGACTTCAGGGAGAATACATCAGCAAACACGTTCTGATTTCATGAGCTCAAGCTGGCTTTGAAACGGTGCAAGGAGGGCAGGGAGAGCCGCAGCCTCCCTCGGGGATGGCCAGCGTGGACAGAGCATGAACAACAATTATTTTCCACGTGGCAGGACCAAGCCAGATGATAGAACTTTTATATCTACTTTCATAGGAATCTCAGATGAGACGCCTGGCCCTGCACCATTGAATTAGGGTTGCAAGATTTAGTAAATAAAAATACAGGACACCCAGCGAAATGAGGATTTTAGATAAAGAATAATTTTTTAGTATAAGTATGTCTCAAATGTTGCATGGGCATACTTACACAAAAAATATTTGTTTATCTGAAGTACATTTAATGAAGTATCCTATATTTCATCTGGCACCTCTACCTGGATCCTGTGTGAGGCAACAGCCCGGAATGAGGGCTGGTATTGTAAGCGCATATGAGCGTGTGATAAAGAATGGAGGGTTTCTGCTGGTGAAAGTTTTGGCCCCCTTCTCTGGGGATTTATATTATTCCAGGTTCAAAAAGAGGCCATGAATCTCAGTAGATCAAGTGCCTCTAATTGTTCAGGCAGGTGTGTTTCACCGGGAAGAATTCAAACCAGGCTTTTTAGACTACAGCCGAGCTACGTTTGTTGGCTGCATAAAGAAATGGGGATGGTATAGCAGCCTGTTTGATTTGGAATGTAAATGTGGTCCAGCCTCTAAGACAAGTCTTTCATGATTTAGAACTGTTTCCTTGAGGCTTTCTCCAAAGGTTGGTGTTCAGGGACTGTCTTTGAATGTAAATTAAATTTTCTTTAAAAATAGTTTGTTCTTAAGAATCATCCAAGCAATGTGGCTAAGAAGAACATCCTCGTGACAGATGTGATTTAGACTGGTGTCCTCAGCAAGTGTGTAGGACAAGGGGGAGCTAGGGTCCTCTTGTTGGGAGTGCTACAACTGTCCCTCCTCCCACATGGCCATCCCTCGATCCATCTGCCAAACACCTGGGTAGGCACATGTTGAAAAGAGAGAGGAAAATGATATAGTTATATTCTTCAAGGAGCTCCCAGTCTCTTAGAGAAGACAGGCATGTAACTAGACAATTATAATAACTTGTGACTTTGCTGTAGAGGTGGGCATGGTGGATTATGGAAATACTCAGATGCAGGATTTCATTTAGTGCAGGAGAGGAAGGGAGAGCCAATTTTCAGGAGGAACTGATGCCTTAGTAAATCTGGAAGGATGAGTAGGAGTTACTTAGCCAGGTGATATATTTAGAAGGTTGAGGTGAGAATCATTGGTCGTTATTTGGATAGAGGATATCAGGGGAAAGTGGATGGAGGAATTAAGGCGATTCCTGGATTTCTGGTTTGGCACATGCCTCGCTGGACAGAGCTTGGACCTTCAAAGTAGTCCCTTTTAGAAGTGAGTGACTAGACCACAATGGATGTTGGGAAAACTTCAAAATGTTCATTTTCTGAGAGCTTGGGAGATTTGACATTAACCAATGAGAAAAATTCACCTCTACTTTCTGGCAACCAAGACACAAGAGTGCAGAGTGGCAGACTGAGTTATTAATTACTCATGTGTTCAGTATCACCTTTAATTTCGAAGGTTTCCTTTTCTTTCATTTGAATCCATCGTATCAGAAGTGGAGCATATCTATGAGATTGCAAGCTAAAGCAAATGGATATAGGAAAAAGAAGGCTGGCCATGTGGTCCCGCTCTGTGTAGAGAGTGTGCTTCCAGAGAGCTGCCCAGAGAACTTGATGAATCAGTAAAACTTGGCAGATTTGCCTTCACAATTGGACTGCGTCACCGGGTGGCACACTGCAACAAAATGGGTGATACCGAGTTCCATAGGTTGTATTTTTGGGCAAAATGTACTAGATGAGCTACAGATTGTATTTTTCATGTCTTCATGACTAATGTTTGCAATTACTAATAGTTGGGGACAGTTCCCACTGGAACAGACGCCTTCAGTATTTTTTAATACAAAATTAGTCATGTAGATTCCCTGGGACTTGGTGTTTTATTAAGTCAGTCTCTCTTTCTCTCTCTCTGTCTCTGTTTCTTTTCAGAGGAGAGCTGTGTGCTGTGCACTCTTCAAAGATTTTTTTTTTTTAAGTGAGATGTGCATTCAAAGCGAAGTGCACGGGTTTCTGCTCAGAATTCAAACAAATGCCTTTTCTGGTCAAAATGACGACAGGATCTAAAAGACAACACTTTGATCAGCATGATCAACTATCGGATGAGACTTTTGTTCTACACCAGTGCAGCTTGCAGAATGTTTATTTGGCAATAGAAAAAAGGTCACCATTTTAAGGCAGTTCAGAAACCAAATGTTCCTGTAATATGGCAGCTTTCTCACAAAGCACCCCTTGGCTTTGCCGCTTTGGAATCTGTGTTTTTGACAAGCTCAAGCTCTCTTAGATGTGTCAATGTGTGTGTGTGTGTGTGTGTGTGTGTGAGGGAGTCAGTGGTTGGAGGTCTGTTAATTGCAAAAGCTGAGGTCTCCACAGTAAGGAAACTATTTTTATCACAAGGTGAGTTCTTTAAATAAGAAAGGAGGTGATCGGGGGAGAATATCCGAGCGAGGTGCGACATATGTAGAAACAGAACAGCCCGTGCAGAGAAACTAGAATCAGGTTGTATTTTTCACTATCCAATCCTTTCTTTTAAGCAGCATTTGTACAACCCCGCCTGAAACAGAAAACCTCTTTAATTAGCTCCTAAAGAATGTGTCTCTTTACTGCCACCTGTTGTTCAGGAAAATATTAGGGCTCAGATGGGGCCGGCCCCAGGAGATGCTTTGAACTCCTAAGGTGCTTCTCCATCTGCAGGGCCATCCTAAAGCAGAATCTTCGAGGCCCAGGTTACGGAGCTGATGTAGGCTCTGCTCATCCATAGCTAGCAGAGAGAGCTGCAATATGACATATTTTCTTGACACAGAGCAAGCTACACACTTAGTTGCTAATCACTATTGATTTAGAATCTTAAAACTTGCTTTCCATTTCAATAGAGGCAATGAAAAGTATTTTAGAGGTGGAAATTGCCTCTCCAAACAATATTAAGGAAAAATACAGTGAGTGGAAGGATTCCAAGGTTAGGATTGTGTTAAACATGGTCTCAGCCTTGGGTATGCTAATTACAAATACGTGGGAAAAGTTGAAACTAATCATAGCCACAGGTCAAAGCCACAGTCATCGCATGTTAACCCGAGTGGCCCACTGTATACATTATATTTATTTCTGCTTCTCATGGGTATAGTAAATGTGTCTGGTTTTGTTCATTAAAGCCTCAGATTGGGTTTATTTGGTTAACATCTGTTAGGACGAGGGTCTTAGTCTTAATTGGTACCATCTGGAAAGGAGGAGGAGCACTCCGAGTTTCATTATAATGCATTGAAGGCCCAGCACTTTTATATCTTGCAAAATACTTGTTTTTACTTAAGGTAGTAGTATATATATACATTTGTTCATGTGGGAGACTACAATTTTACAACCCAGCAATATAATTGGGAGATGAGAATTGCATCATTTAAGGCACCAGCAAGGGGTGTGTGTGTGTGTCTGCGTGTGTGTGTGTGTTTGCATCTAGGGATGCTGAGTATCTTCTTTCTGGGATTTCTGCTTTTCTCATCGCACTACCGCTTATTCCGGCGTCTTCTCCCGCCTTCCTCTGGCTCTGGTTTCCATAGCTGCGGCAGGTCCTCCTCCCTTACACACGGATGCCATTCTGCACTCAAAGCCACAGCGCCAGAGGCCATAGTAGTGTTTCTAGGCTTTAGAGCTCTCTTTACGTAATTTGAGAGCTCATTAATAAGTAACATTTTGTGTGATTGAAAAAAGGAAAAAGGAGTACCGGCATTGAAAATAAAGCGAGAGGGATTGCGTCCAGGAAGACAATGCACACTTTTTTTTTTCTCCTTACGTCAGATTGCAGTCTGGAGATGAGTGGAGACTCAGATACTCCACCTCTCAGCCCCCACCAAAACCTCTGCAGGAAGCAGAAATCTAAGTAGATTCTTGGGATTGATTTCTAGGTGCATCTTTGTTATGAAAGGGCTTGTTCTAACATTCTAATTTTATCCTGTTTAATTCTTGCCATGCTGTCCTTGCTGGGAAGGGTGTGTGTGTGTGTGTGTGTGTGTGTGTGTGTGTGTGTGTGTGTGTTGGGTGGGTACACTATTTGGCACTGGCCAGTGGAAGTCTTTGCACAGGGATGTGGAGGGGGGGTCCCAACCTCTTCAGAGGGGGCTCTGTAGCTGCCTGTGCTTCTGTTACCCTAGATAACTGTGGCTGAAACGGCAAGTCATTTTCCCAAACTCAAACTCCTCGTGCACTGGGGCGAAGGGCGAAGGATGATGCTGCCTTGACCGGCCGTGGGGCTGGACTCTGAGGCGATGATATGCGTGACGATCTCACGTTGTGCTGGGTGTCTTCAGGTTTTGAAAGAGTGGCAGGAAGCTTCCCTCTGTTGTTCACGGCGGAGTTTTTGCAAACCGACCTTGGCATAGGCATAAAGACAGACGGTATGTCCCTGCTGGAAAGGTTGGAGGAGCAAACGTGTATTTGATAAGAGGCTTAGTGTTTTATGTGGCCCCAATATGCTTGGTAATATTTTTCCCGCCTTCAATTTTCTTCATATTTGACAGACACGTGTTGTGGTGGAATATTCTCATATACATCTTCTCATATTCATATATTCAGTTAGGATTCTATGTGCTGATAGGGTCATTACACTCTCCAGTGGGCCAATTATTGTATTATTTTGACACTTCTCAGAGCTTCCAACCATCCGAGGTCCAATACCACGACAATTTTTCAGGACTGGCTTCAGGAGGTAAAATCTGTGTAGCAGTTGAGGTGGTTTCTCACCATCTGGGAGGCAGTCTCCAGCCATCCACGCGTCCCAGTGGAGGGAGAGGCTTCGCAGACATGGGCGCTCGGGAGCGAGGCGGGTGCACGCCCTGGCGCGTGGCCGCCTTCAGGTCTGCTTCACATGTCCTTGCACGTCTTGGAGCCCACGGGGCTCCGTGCCTGGGAGCAGGCTCTGCAGAAATTGAGCATGGCGATGGGATTGTTGCAGTCACGGGGGTAGCAAAGGAGGGCTCTGGACCAGCAGACTCCAGACATTTGCTGCGAGTCCGGTGACAGCATTTCTAAAGGAAAACTGGACCTCCTAAGACAAGACATTTGCATTTCATGTGCAGGCTGCATTTCTATAGACACACGATTCCAGAATAATGTAGAGTCATGGGGATGTGTTCTCAGAACACACATATTGAAGAAAGTAGGGCATTTAAAAAATCTTAAATATGTCTTTTAGCCTATAAGTGATAGATAAGTCATCCATAAATGATTGACTCGCTTCTTAAGATGGTGTCATTTCTAACTATTGTTCCAAAGTTATTTATTTCCAGTTGTGTTTTTCAGTATTAGTGCTGGTACCGCCATATAAGAGCTTGAATTTCGAGAATACCCACAGGAGAGATTTAAAATTTATGACAGTGTATTTGAAAATAATAACTCAATATTTACTTAAATCATATGCTGTACATTTGAGAAGTTACTGACAAAGATGATGGGAATTTTTGTTTATCAGTTAAAGTTACTGTGTATGTTATCTTAAACAGTTCACAATTCACTTGGCCATTGAGCTCTAAAATTACATGATTCTTGATTAAGTACAAAATTTTAGGGGGAGATTCACATTTACATTTTTTGGTATAATGTCATATTTATTAATATTTTGATTGTGTTTATTTCAAATTTGCACAATGAAAATTTGCATAAAATGTAACTGCCCAATATTTTTGAGAGTATAAATGCCTAGGTAGTTAGAAGCTAATGTTTTAACTCAGGGCTTAGTTGCGATGGTTTTTGGTTTGCACTTAAAAAAATTTTTATTGTGGTAAAATATACATAACTTAAAATTTACCTTCTTAATCATTTTTAAGCGTAGAGTTTAGTGCCATTAAGTACATTCACATTGTTGTGCAACCATCACCACCATCTATCTTCAAAACTCTTTTCATCTTGCAAAACTGAAACACTGTACCTATTAAACGATAACTCTTCATTTCTGGCTCTCCCCAGTCCCTGGCAACCACCATTCTACTTTCTGTCTCTGAACTTGAGTACTCTAGGTACCGCTTATGAGTGGAACCATGAGTATTTGTCCTTTTGTTACTGGCTTATTTAACTTAGCTTAATGTCCACAGGATACATCCATGTTGTAGCATGTGTCAGAATTTCCTTCCTTTTTAAGGCTGAATAATATTCCATTGTATGTAAATACCACATTTTGTTTATCCACTCATCAGTCATTCAGCACTTGGGTTGCTTCTACCTTTTGGCTATTGTGAATGACGCTGCTGTGAACATGAGTGTACAGATATCTGTCTGAGTCTCTGTTTTCAATTCTTTTGAGTATATGCCCTCATTGGAATTTTTGTGCCTTATACTTTTTGTTCATGGTGTTCACTCTGCTTGGAATATTCTTCCTCCCATTTACCACTGCCACAATCCTATTCATGCCTCAAGGACTGGTTTTAATGTCTGCTCTTTGGAATACCTTCCTGAAAATTCTCAGCAGAAAGCAGCCTCCCTCCTCTGTGTTCCTTTTACATTTTGTTCCCCTAGGGTGGGCATGGATTAAAGGGAGAATGAATGGGGCATGATGAACTACAGCTGTCAAATGGAGCTTGTTGATGATGACCTTCACCAGCAAAGACCAGGCCCTGTGCCCAGTGCCAGCAGGACACAATATTGGTTACCATGTAGTCCCTCTCTTGGAGGCACTCTGGTCTCCTTGTGAAGACAGGACATGTTCCTATAGAAGACACATGACAGGTATCATATCTTCGTTGGTGAACATGATGTTAGCAGACCATATAGTTCTAGGCCATGGTACCAGCAGCACATTACCAGTGTATTTAAATTTGACCAGATTGAATTGAATACATGCTATGTGCCATGCACTATGGGGAACACAAGTCTTAAAGCAGTTTGCAACTGACGTGATCACAAAGATGTTGAATGAAATACTTTACTTCCTATCCTGGTGTTGGAATCATTTATGGCCCAAAATAGGTGCTATACATGCTATTGAATGAATTCATTAGTATTTTGGAATACTGTAGAAAGAGTCATCATATTTTTACTCCTTTTCTGCATAAATGATATTTTCTAGGATCTAATAGTAGAACACAACCACAGCTTCATTTAACTGAAGCCCTCTGTTAACTGAGGATTTCAACGTTGCCATCTTAGTAGTTCCCCTTAGAGGAGGTTAGGTAGGGAATGAAAGTTGGGGCATGGGGCAGAGTTAGCCTCTTTATCAAAGAGAAGGCCCCTGCTACTTGTTCTAGGCTCTCTGGGCAGGGTTCTGTGCAGTGTCTCAAACTTTTGCATTTTGTAATTGAACCTCCTTTATGGATGGCCCCCAACAGGCTCATTGACAGTTGTCAGCCCTTTGTCAGGTAGTCTCCAAAACTCACTACCATTTTGCTGGTAACTGATGAAATCACAATGCCCCCTAGAACCTTCCCCCTGCTCCTACCCCTGCTAGTTTGAATGTTCTATATATTCAAGATCAGCCACATAAAAAATTAATAAAATCACCAAGCTCTCACTAGGTATGAGTAGACCAATCAGTTGTTCAACCTAAGAAACCAGGTCCCCCCTCCCTCCACCAACTCTAATGTGTGGATGCAATTTGGTGGGAAAGCAATGGAAGCTTAAGGTGGGAATAGGCCAGTTGGACTTTGATTTTCATAGAATCACTTTTATTAACTCATGTCAAAATGAATGATAAATCCTGATGAGTGATGTTGATGAGACAAAGGCATTCAATTCAGTTTTGTTTTTGATTCAAAAGAACTTTATTGACTCCTGTCCATGTGCTCAGCAATGGCTTCCTCCATGCTTCAGGCTTCCTGAGCCAGTGAGGGTTCATCTAACGTCATTAAATGAGAAAATCATGGCAACAACAATAGCAGCGGCCAGCATTTATGGAGTCTTACTATGTGCTGGACACTGAGCGTGTTTGTATACATTATCTCGGATCACCCTTAAAGAACTCTGAGGTAGATGCTATTATTATTATTCTTCCTGTTTTATAGATGAGGAGACAAGGCCCAGAGAGATTACTTCACTTGCCTACCCTTGCACGGCTGTGAAGCAGTAGAGCCGGGATTTGAACCCAGACTATCTGCCTCCAGAGCAATACCACAAGCCACATCATGTTGCTGCTCTTTCTGCTGATAGGGGACAGTCCTCACGGGGCCCCGATTCCTCACAACCATGCTGTGCAGGAGGTACTATTATCATTTCTATTTTAGAGTTGAGGAAACAGATGCACAGAGAGGTTAATGATTGACCAATGTCACACAGTCCATGGCGAGGCCAAGGTTTGAATTCCTTAGTGTAGCTCCCCAGTAACAGCTGGTACACGCTGTGCTGTCTCCCGTGGCAACAGTAGACACAACAATTGTCTGGGATTCTAGGCAAGGGGAAGCCTTGTGTTTTGAGGAGAGTTGACTTGATCTCCTCTTTCTCAGAAATGCAGCCTCTTAGACGGGGCTCTGCTGACTGGGAAAGCAGGCACTCCCAGTGGTGGGCTGACCACAAGGAAGTGAAGCCTCAGTGCCCATCACTTGCTGGCGCCCTTCCAAGGGCCTGGGAGGGACCCTAGAGGTGTCAAGTGTTTTTTTTTTTTGGTAAAATATGGGAAAGTAAATAAGATTTTGTAAAATGTAAAAATGAATTTTGTGTTCTTTTTCTTAAAGAGCCCCCAACCCCCAATTGTATAAACCAGTGGTTCTCAAAGTGTGGACCCCCTCAAAGTGTGGACCAGCAACTTTCACATCACAAGGGAACTCGTTAGAAATGCGCATTCCCAGCCCCACCCCAGATCTACTTGAACCCGAGCTCTGGGAGGGGGGCCCAGCATTGAGTGTTTTACCAAACCCCAGGGAGATTTAGCAGCAAACCTGAGCATCAGCACCCTCCTGTGCAAGGTTCCTTCTAGAGCCCTGCAGTTAATTTTACACTAATAACTTTGTATTCTCTTTCTTAAAGGGCACCCCTAGGGCTTCCACCTGGATGCACCCCGGGTCACAACTTTTAAACGTGCTTGTCTCCCTAGCACTGAGGCGGAGCTAATTTCTGCCCTGGCAACTTTCTGTTTCACACAAATTTTATGGTATTTCTGAAATGTTTGAACTTGACAGGAAACAACATGATAAGATGGTTTACCCAGAGAGATATTTGTCTACACAGGGGGAACGTAATCTCCGATGTTCAGTTCACCTGTTGCGGTGCAGCTTGGATCTCCCAGGCTCACGGGCAGGCTGCAGCCTGCCACCCTGTGAAGTTTAAAGAGGCCAGAAACAGGGCTTTGGAGAGCTTTGATGTCTTCATCAGCGTGTCAGAGAAAACCCGGCACCGTGAGTGCAGCAACCTTCTCACGTCCACCAAGACGTCCAGCCTCCAGGCTGAAGGGCTCAGCCAGGCTCTATCCAGGAGGAGCTCCTGTGGGTGCTGCCTGAGTGCCCAGGCCTGCTCTCACGAACAGCAGGAGCAGGGATGGCAGAACTGTAACAGCGTTGCTGCTGCATCCTTGGGGGGCCTTTCTCCTTACACAGGTGAGCACCTGAGGCCCAGAAAGAGAAGTGAGGGGTTTAGGGAACGAAGAAGTGATGGAGGAACAGGCCCAACCAAAAGACACCTACCAGCCTCCATGAGTCTTCTCACTCTATTCTGTTGCCTCTTGGTTAGTTCTCAACACCAACCCTGTTTTATTTTTTCTTGAGAATCTATTGGTTCAGAGCTGCGTGGTAAGAGTTACCTGCAAGAATGTTCAATGCAATATATATATTTTTTTTTCTGTGAGGAAGATTAGCCCCGAGCTAACATCTGTTGCCAATCTTCCTCTTTTTGCTTGAGGAAGATTGTCCCTGAGCTAACATCTGTGCCAGTCTTCCTCCACTTTGTATGTGGGATGCTACCACAGCATGGCTTGATGAGCAGTGTGTATGTCCGCTCCCAGGATCTGAACCTGCAAACCCTGGGCCGCCAAAGCGGAGCATGGGAACTTAATCACTATGCCATGGGGCTGGCCCCAATATTTTTTTTATCATAGTGAAAAATAAGAAATACCTTGAAGATCCCAAATTAGCAGAGTGCTGCCTATATTACAGGGAGCCTTAATATATGTAGTCATTAAAATAACATAGTCATTAAATGATGATAGAGAAATTGCTAAATGACAAGGCACAGAATGTTCATGATTGTTGTCTTTTTGTTGGTTTATAAAAGAGTTTGCAAATTATCTTGCCCAGTTCAATCCTATTTTTGTAAATGTTGTACATAGAAAGAACAGGGGCAATGTATACTCCAAATGTTATCAAGACTATCTTTAAAACGTGGTGGGATTTTTAGTGTTTATTTTCTTATTTGCACTTTTTATTTTCTTCAAAGTAGTATACATTAAATGAGTTTTACTTTGTAATCACAGAAAAGAAATGCTAAACTAGAAAATTGGGTAGGATGTACCATTTGTTAGTATAGCATGGCCATTTTAATGTTGCCGGATTTAAGCAAGACTTTTCAGCGTGTATCAGTTGAGAGATTGAATACGCACACTGACAATGGCCAGACCATGAATACAAATAGAACTCTGACCCGCAACCTGCAGCAACCAGTACAGGAAGCCAAACAACAACTCCTGTAACAACAGGCCCAAAATGGCCAGGAATTGATCAGTCTCACTCTCCCTAATTTTTGCCCCTGCTTCTAGTTTAGGGCCAAGTGGAGAAAGCCAAATATGTATCCTCCTCTAACCAATCACATTGGATGCCCCTTCTATTTAGCCCATTTCCAGCTTCCTCATCAGTAGCCTCCAATCAAGGCACACCTAAAGCCTTCCCTTTTTCCCGCTATAAAGCTTTTCCACTGCTCTGCCTGCCTTTGATTCTGTCAAACCTATTGCCTTCCTGTAGCCCACTCTCTTGCTATGGGAAGCTCAGAATAGATAGTCTCTGCTTGTTCTCATCTGGGTGGTCTTTGTTTATTTCCACATAAAATCCAGTCTTTTGGGAAATCATGTGAATTTAAACCTATATTCACTATGTATGTAGCATTATGTTATCCCTAGTATGAAAAATCCAATTCCTCATTGTTGAGAAATTTTTAATTTCAAACCAATCACTAATCCAAATGGTCCAAGATGATTTGGAGAGATTAGGGTCCAACTCACAGCGAATGAAATAAACATTGAACTTGAAATTATTATTGTGTTAAGATTTCCTAGTAGGGAAAAGTAGCATCAAGAGTAAAGAAATCACTGCTTTTAGTAGCAGGTCCATGGGATCCTAACTTTCCCAAACTGTTTGCTAAGTCTCCTAACCTTGTCCCTCTAGTATTAAACTCAGTTTATAGAAAAATTAACAAACATTTGTTTAACTGGCAAATGAGCTAAAAACAGGAAAACCTGTAAAGGGTTTGAGTTGAACAGGGTGCTGTCAGCCGCATCGTGAGTAGTCCAATTAGTACTTTTTAATGGTCGTGCAACAGTTGATTGGATGGATCAAACTTCATTGTTAAGGGTATTTTAGGAAGTTTTTATCTGAGAGAAAGCTAGGGCTACCTTCAGAAACTTTGGAGAAGAAGAAGAATGCCAAATGATTTGGGAAAATGTGTTGAAATCATGCAGGAAGGACTGAGACATGGTGTGAATACGAATGAGGGATTCTGGTGATCTAGCAGGTTTTCAGAAGACATCTGCGGTGAAACACCCTGATATGAATAAAACAAGGATAATTTGATCCTCTATTAATGGGCATGTGTAGGTGGGGATGGGGTGACAGGCAGAAAAGTCACAAATCCAAGCCATTAAAAAGAAACGACACTTCTATACTGATGTCAAACAATTGGGTTGTTTATTCAAAGTCAGATGATTTAGGTCCCACATACGTCATTGATTCAGGTGGCTACTTTGTATATGGTGGGTCCATAGTACACGTGTAAAAAATGTGTGAATTCAGTACAATGATCTGCAGATCAGGCGGGATTATACAAAGTCAGAAAGGTTTTATGCAATTCAAGCTAATAAAATTTGCTGAATAGAACTTTTAGGTGGGTGGTTTTTCTTTATAAGCGAACACTGCACGCTTTTGCCATACACTTGAATAAATGTTTACAAGTTCAGAATTAGGTGAAAACAGCCAAATTTGTATGAGTATAGCATTGAGAACAGTGGAAATTTATTTTGTTTTTCCACTGCATTTAAATCTACGACAAAGTTGAATACTTTAGTTAAATACCTTAAAGGCTTAAGCCTTAAATCATTAAACAATTGAGGATGGAAGAAGCTAACAATGGCATCACAGAGCATATTGAAGATGGACAATGGACACTTTGTCTCTACAGTCCTGAATCAGAAGGGGCATATTAGAGGTAGGGTCAGTTCTATGGGTGGGTGGTGCGGTGTCCTCATTGGTTTATTGAAAGTTCCAAGGGTTTGTCAGACAGAAATTGGAAAGAGTTGTCTTGGATCTATGGTTTTACTCTCAGAAGCCACTGTAACAATGTTTACGCTTTAGTTCTTACTTTAAGAATTTAACTGTTTCAGTATCCACAGATTACTAGGGTCTACACAGGCTAGGCATGTTTGGATGGCATTAGAAGAAAAGTTTCCATTGTTGGACACTGTTAAGGAGAGGAACACTGGCCCAGTTTGAGGTTCTGCAATGGGGAAGATGGACTTTTGGGTCAACTGTGGGGGAGGTAGGAAAGAATAGCATAATGGCGGAAGAGGGGCGAGTTTGTGGGAGGCAGGTTCATACCAAAGAACTCACATGGCCATCCCTTTTCCAGCCCTCCTTCCATCACCCTCTCTAACAATTGATGCTGAAATTCTCAGGCTTCCCAGTTCGAGGAGGGCCATCTTTTCTGTCATTCTTCCCACTCTGAAACTTTCTTTCCCAATGTTCTCGATGCAGTCTGATCAGATCTTTCTTTGTAGTTGTTAAAGAGGAAGAAAGAAATCTTTGGGTAATGAAAACTAGATGCAGGTGAGTGGGAGAAGGCACATTGTAGATATCATTCTGGGAACTGCTAAAGGCAAAACTGTATGTATTGATTTTCAAGTAGAATTAGGTAGGGAAGATCATCTTTCAAAGTTGGCTAAAAAATGAACTTGTCCTTTCTGAGGTCTAATTAATATCCTTTGTCAGAAACCATAAAAAGAACTGTATATAATATCACTGGGGAGAATGAAAGCCGTTGACCCCTTTTACATTTAATAGGATGTCATTATTCAAAGAAGTTGCCTTTTTTTTTTTTTTTTTTTTAAACCGAGGCTGGAAAATAAAAAAGAAGGTCTTCTCATTAGACTCTATCGGAGTGACCCTCCTGGTCTTATATCTGTAACATATTTGGAGTAAGATTCATGGATGGATATGGTTTCTGAGAGAGGAGGTTACATTTCAAGTTGATGAGATTCAGGTTCACTTCCTCGTGGCATTATTAATGGACGTTCCTTGCTGATCAACCATCATGTAATTTTTTAGTCTCTGATCTAGAAAAGTTAGAAAAAAGAGAATACTAAGAAAGACTTCTATGCTAAACTGTTGCCCCGTTTTCCTTTTTCCCCCAAGTGAAAGAAAACTGAACCAACAAATGGACCCTCGCTACATATGGATACAATATGGGGACGAGAATGCTTGATGACAGAAAGCAGAGTTGTAATCTATTCCAAATGGACCGTCATCTGGATATTTGAAATGCCATGCTGTAAACAGTGTTCCCTTGTCTTATAGGATGTTATGTAGGGTTGAATGCAGATGAAAGCCTAAATTTATATCATGAAGCCAAGTAGAAAATGAACGTTAACCTCCTAAGGACTCCTTTTTTTCATCGTCAGATTCTGTTTACTGCCTGTCTTCTAATAGCTGTGCAACTAAAATCTTTAATGCTTTGGCCATTTGATGACCTTCATCATTTCTCTCTCTTTCTTTCTCTCAAAAAAGTGGGTAACAAATTTAGAATTCGAAGAAATTTTGGAATCCTTTAGTCTATCCAGCCTCACTTTATAGATCAAAAAAGTAAGATATAGGGAAGCTATATGGCCTCACAGCTGGGTAGGTAGTAGATGATCCAGGAATTTATTCTACTGAGTCCAAGGATTGGGTAAATTTGCATGATGTTATGTTGCCTTTCACTAAATGCCTGTCTTATCCTGTAATGCTTCCATCTTTAGGAGAGGACTAATTTCATCAGCCTGCCGTCATAGCCAGAATTGGTAAACAGAATTAACCATTTGATTATGGAGACTTCATTCATTCAATTTTCATTCATTCCTTCATTTAGATAATATTATTTTCCTTAGCCTTTTATTGTAAAGATATACATACTTAGCATAAGGACAGCACATAAAAAGAGCATACTGTATATCCTTTCAGATAATTTTGATGGATAAAAAATACATGTTATAGTACATAATATAGTACATATATGCACTTGTTAAAAAATAGGAACATACTACACATATTTTTCTGCAACTTTCCTTTTTAACTTTTTTCATGTAATAACATCATGGACACTTTTCCATATCTTACCTAATTTGCTCTTGTTATTTAGTGCGTGTGTATATGTTTTATATGTTTTTATATATGTAGCAATCCATAGTTTGCATAGTATGGATGTTTATTTTACCATTCCCCTGTTGATGGGCATTTTATGTAGATCCCAGTTTTCATTGTTGAACACGGATGCTACAATGAATATCTAGTTTTGCACTTGTGCCAACACATCTGTAGGATGCATTCCCAGAGGGGAATTCCTGGGTCCTTCCATTTATATTTACTGAGTAACTATTGTGTGAAAATATTGGAAGGGCTATAAAATAATAGGATGTAATGTTTCCTGCTCTCATGAAGCTTGCAGTTTAGGTAGCAAGAAATACGTACAAATAACGCATTTCAAGTAGGAAAATCATGAGTGCTTTTTAGAAAATACAAAGAAACTGCTGTGGGAGGATAAAAACACCTTGACTTTCTCACCCAGCCTGTGCAAAGTAATAATTACTTAGAGATGGGCATCTCAGTGGAATGCATTGAAAATTTCTGAATCAAGTTACTTGCCATGGTCAATATGAACGAGTTGAGACATGTTGGAATGCAAAAGGTGACTTGTATATTGAAAGAGGTGCACAAATGTCCAGAAAGCATAAATGGTTTTGGACTTTTAGGAAGTATCTGTGTTTGTGAAGGGGAGAATTGTTGTAGTTCACTAGACAATATAAGACTGAAAGAACTTTTGTTTCAAAGATCTTTTCAGACTTCTTCTTTTTTTTTTTTTTGTGAGGAAGATCAGCCCTGAGCTAACATCCGTGCTAATCCTCCTCTTTTTGCTGTGGAAGACTGGCTCTGAGCTAACATCTATTGCCAATCCTCCTCCTTTTTTTTCCCCCAAAGCCCCAGTAGATAGTTGTATGTCATAGCTGCACATCCTTCTAGTTGCTGTATGTGGGACGCGGCCTCAGCATGGCCTGAGAAGCGGTGCGTCGGTGCGTGCCCGGGATCCGAACCCAGGCCGCCAATAGCGGAGCGCGAGCATTTAACCACTAAGCCACAGGGCCGGCCCCTCAAAGATCTTTTCTCAATGTTTGATATAAACAGGGTTTTTATTTTGACTCAAGGCTAGCTCGCTTAATTTTCAGCTTCATATACGTGTGGGCTCAGCTACAGGTAGCCTTTTCTTGAATCTGGACCATTTTGATAAATCATGTTTGTCTTTAGTCTGGCAGAGTTTAAGAATGAGCACTTCTGTTTTTCCTTTGTCGATTACAATCCCAATACAGTTTTCCTAGGGAAGCTTCTCTTTGACCTTCAGCAGCCTTAGTTAAAACATCATCCCCCTTCAGAATCTTACAATAGGACGCAGGTTTATGGGTTTGAAAAATCTATTCAAGCATAAAAATAGTTATGTGGAGATGAAGGTTATAAGCTGAGTGCTCCAACATCTTTATCTTTCAGGTGAGAAATTTGGTGGGAAAAAATTCAGATTCTTATTTTGAGTATGGTATTTGGCAAAAATTCCTTCAGTTAAATCTCAGAATCCCTTTTTGCTCCATTTAGCTTCATGTTCTTGAAGTTACTTCACCTAATACGTAATACAAGCTTAGCCCCCACTTGTAACACTCAGCAAGTTCCAAGTACCCATCGACACACAGTGAAAACCCACAAGATAGAGGGAAGGTGATCAGAAATGGAGGAGACTGACACCAAGCAGAATAAGTGGCAGTTTTCAGAGGAAAAATTTGGGGACTCTTAGAACATGTTGATCATTTGAAGCATTTGTAAACTCCCAGAAATAAGAGAGAGCAACAAACTAAGTCATTGGCAGTTGGCTTCAGAGTCACATCCTGATTCCTACATTGAGGTAAAAGCCGGAGGCAGAATAAAGAGATTTGCGTTCTAAGGGATACAAAGCAGCCAGCGAGAGTGTCTACATGTTCCCTTTGGCTGGTGATGTCTTCATCAGGCAGTGGAGGCTCCTTAGGAGCCTGTCAGGCCTGGTTTCCATGGCGCTTCTTCAGGAAGCACCATGGCTGATGTCACACAAGAGTCCCTGCAACCTGTTCTCAGGGAGGTCTCTCAGGTAAGTCTCAGAGCTCCAATCTCACTAGTGACAAGTGGTGAGAAAAAAACAATTTTGTCTTTCACAGGTGTCAGGACTGCAAACAAAGGACTGTTTGTAAAATATGCAACACCCCCTTTTTTCAAGTCAGCTTGGGTGGTTTAAAGCGATGCTAGTAGTTTGCAAGTTAAGAAGGAATTTTAATCGGGATGAAGGCTCCTATAGAGAGACCTCTGGAAATGGAACAGTTAACTTGTTTATTGATTATCAGATATATAAAAAATTTTGATGCAGTTGGTTTTCAACTAGATGTTAACTTACACTATAGTGAAATATACCCTAGAGTTGTTTTTCAATTGTGATTTCTTTATTATTAAAAACAGTAACTGAATCTAGTTGATGTGGTCATAGGTTAGGACACTGTGGCCTTAGAACCAAGTAGACCAGGTTCTGGTCCCACCTCTGCCACTCATCAGGTTTGCAACAAGGCATAGATGACTTCACCTTTCTGTGCCTCAGTTTCCTTATCTGTAAAATGAGACCCATAATAGAACCTCTCGTGTGGGTTACTAGGAGTAACAAATCAGAGGATTTCTAGACTCTAGGTAGCACAGTGCTCAAAAATTATTAACCATCACAACTAATACTAGTAATAATTCATGTTACATTTTAAATATCAATTACATTAAAATATTAGTTAGTATAATTATGTTTCAGAATTAGGAGACTTTAAACCAATAGGACTAATTGTTGTTTGGTTTTAATAAACTCCACTTCATCCACAATGTTTGGAAAATGAGACTTAATCTTTAGTCAGGTCAATAGGTAGGCATTATATATACCAATAGATCACCAATTTTAAAAGTCATTTAACTTAATACTTACATCATTCAATATCTCTCCAAGGATGCAGGAGGCATGACCAAATTCTACCGTGTGTTGGATCGTCATTCTAAATCTCAAATCTTGTTGTCATGTATGAAGACAATTCTCATATTTGAGGCCTTTAATTTTAAAGAGACTGACACAAAGCCTGGCTCTTGGTAAGCACTTAATAAATGCAAATTATTTTTATTATCATGAATGCATGCTTATGTGGTTTGACTCCCCTCTGACTTACCCTTGCAGACGCTCCTTAGAAGTGTCCATAAGCCAATTATCGTGTGAATGCTTTGTCTGCACATGTCTAGTTTGAGGACAGGAACTGTGTCTTCTGCACCTGGGGAGATAATTGTTCCTGGTGAGCATGAAGCATCTAGCATAATATTTGGCACATAGTGGGTTTTCAGTTAATTGAATTCCCTTCTCCACTGTGAAGCCGTGTTGTTGACTCATTGGACTCCTCTTCAGTTGGGAAATGTGGGGATCTACATTCTCCATTAGTTTTGTGCAGCGCCAGGCTTTCCTTCTACATTTTATCACCTCTAGTTAACAAATCAGGATTCTAGGAAGTCAGGGGACAACACAAAAGCACCAGGCCAGCAGAAGCTGTACCCACCAATGGCCTCATGGACGTTGGATACAGAAAAGTGCATGGGGTAGGGGCAGTAGGCACTGTGAGGCAGCTGAGGAGGATACTGGGGCAGACTTTTAATTTCTTTGATTGCATCTCAGATTTACTGTGTCCGTTAATTAGAAGGTAAATTAATTAATTATTCATCATTGCACATAAACAGGAAAGTACAGAGGTGGAAAATATAGAGATGTTGAAGAAAAGTATGCTTCGTCTTAGAGAAGGAATGAATTAGTTCAACTGACTGTTGAGTACTATTCCAAGTCATAGAGAGAAAGGGGGTTGTTGAGAATCCAA
The DNA here is from genome assembly GCF_020826845.1 of Diceros bicornis minor. Classification (NCBI taxonomy): domain Eukaryota; kingdom Metazoa; phylum Chordata; class Mammalia; order Perissodactyla; family Rhinocerotidae; genus Diceros; species Diceros bicornis. Next base: position 83,383,875 of record NC_080744.1, read on the forward strand.
GTCTGATAAGTATACTTGGAGTTAGTGAGGGGGTGCCAGAGAAATTAAGGTGTGAAGGAAAGCCAGACAGTGCCCCGTAGAAGATGGTACAGCAGAACCACAACAACTGGGGTGACCAGCAGAGGAAGAGGAAGTTACTGGACAGCCCCTTCAGATTCTCTTAGTCTGCACTCACCCCACTGGAGATCAACAAGTGGAAGACCAGGCTAAGAACAGGTTAATCATCGTGCACATCTTGTCCTGCACTGGCGGACAGCAACCTTCCTCTCATCTAGGTCCCCATCTTGTCAGTGCTACCCCGAGCCATGGGAACGTTTAGCTGGAATATGAAAATAGATATGGGAAAGTGTCTAAATGGATCAGGAGAACCAAAAAGGGGTGGTGCAGAAGGAGGGGAAGCGAGTCAGTGAAAGAAGGAAAGCTTTCCCTTCCCAGGTGTGGGCCAACAGCTCAGAGCCTGGTCGACTCTACTTTGAGCTTCCTTCCTTAATTAGTTGGTTACATTATCAAAGGAAAGAAAACACAACAGCATCTTATTTTCATGCTCTTTATGATTATTTTTAAAATACCGCTTCCCATCTCCTGCTGTAGCCCCAGAGCCTTGTCTCTTGGTTTCCTCTCCCTCTGTGACCCTCCTTCTCTCTTCTGGAAGTCCCTGCACACTCCCACGCCCCACCGCCCTCTTCCTGCTGCCTCTGCCTTCTGCCCCTCCTGCCGTGTTCTCCCCCTGCCTGTCCCCAAGGAAGGCAGGCCACAGCCACTATGAAGAGCAAGAGGGCCACCCAGCAGGTTTTCCAGCTTCAAGAACGTGTCTCTCTTGCCTTGCTCAGAGTGGACAAAGGCTGTGGGAGCGAGAACGGAGAATGAGGAGGGAACAGTGACAGTTGCAGCGAGCCCACCAGTGCCAGCAGGAGGGAAATGTTAGCGTGCCATTTCTGGAAGCTTCAGAGCATATGGAGAGCCCGGAATTGTTGTCAGCAGCCCAAATCGGGGCTGCGCCATCCCTGCAGCTTCATTGTGGCTTTTTAAAGAAAGCATTTCAGCAAACTCCCTTACCTGCGGTTGTCAGAGGAAATGCCTCAAGTCCTGGTCCGACATGGTGTTCCATATTCCTAAACATATATCTGGGTATCATTACTAAAGGCTGCATTGTATTCCATTGTGAGAAGGTACCACCGAATTTATCTAACAGGATCCTGATTTTTGGACATTTGGTTTATTTTCATTTTTTTTAACTGATTCTAAATAATGCTATAGTGAACATCCTTTTACATACATTTTTGTATACTTTCCTTATTGCTTTGTTAGCAGTGTAATTGCTAGATCCAAGAATACATATATTTCTAAGACTTTTGATACATAATGCCAACCTGGTCCCTAGAAAACTTGTACCAGTTAATATATCTACCAGCTATGTGACATTACTACAAAACTGAGACATAGTATCTCATTTTTATATATATGTATATGTATATTTTTGCATAGCAAATATTCTGAAAGATAAATGCCACAATGTTGAGAATGGTGATTTCTGGGTACTAGAATTATAGGGAATTTTTTTGAGTGGGGGACAGAGCTTGACATTATTTTCTATTTTTCTACAGTGAACATTTTACTATTTGTGTAATTAAAAACTTAATTCTTTAGTTATCTCTAAGACAAGATGTCTATAAGAGAAAATAATATTCTAATTAATCAATTCCTATTTCTTTTCTTTCATATAGACTGATGGACTGTTAGGTCTGTGAGCGATCTTAAGATTCATCTGGTCTAACTCCATCAGTGTGTGGGGTGGAAGCTAAGTCTCCAGGAGACGGCTTGAATTGCTTATATTCACGGAGCTAGCCTGGGGCTCAACCAGAGATGGAATCCAAGAACGTTCTTGACTCCTTGTTTATTAAGCATTTTTCTATGCTCCTCCTCCTGCTATTAAAAAAGAAAATCTAATTTGCTTTTATTTATTTCATCTTATATTTTAGAATTTCTCATGCTAGCTAACGGTTAACTTACTACAGCACTACGTCAATAGTTTTAGAGATCCAGAACAGAGTTCTTAGCTTGGTCTAGGGGAAGATGTAGATTCCATCTGATTTAGTAAGTGCTCATTTAAAACACTGGGTAATAGGGGCCAGCCTGGTGGCGCAAGCGGTTGAGCGCGCGCGCTCCGCTGCGGCGGCCCGGGGTTCACTGGTTCGGATCCCGGGCGCGCACCGACGCACTGCTTGGTAAGCCATGCTGTCGCGGCGTCCCATATAAAGTGGAGGAAGATGGGCACCGATGTTGGCCCAGGGCCGCCTTCCTCAGCAAAAAAGGAGGAGGATTGGCGGATGTTAGCTCAGGGCTGATCTCCTCACACAAAAAAAAACAACAACAACAACAAAAAACACTGGGTAATAAGAGCTGTACGAAGAACATGAAGGAAAAATCAGAAGACAAACCACTGCATATTTACTGCTAGTGTTGCTTATTCTATTCTTTGCCTTATTTTCTTTTTAATTGCTTTAAAATTTTCCAGTATCCCTCTGTTCTTTGTTACTTGTCATTAAATAAAAAAAAAAGCACTTCAAATTGTCCATTTAGGGCAGTCGTTTTAGACCACAGAGACTATCTTCAAGTCTTCAGAATGCCTGAAGCTCTCTGCCATTTAATGGGGATGGGAATGGGTTAAATCACTGCTTCCTAGGAGGACAGATGTGTGAGCAGGGGAACTCTAATTTTACCGGTGACACCACATGATACACAGAACCTTCAAACTATGTAAAGAATTTTGATACAGATGTTAAAAATTGGAGAAACGCTGATACTGAATTCTGCAGCACACAGAGTTGCTAAACATTTGGAAATTAGATGCTCCAAACCAGGCTCTGTTTTCATGCGAACTGTAAAAGTGACATTTGAGTCTCCTGTACCTACTGTACCTGCATTTGACCAGAAAATCCAGCAGGATCTTGGAAATACAAGTCCTTCCTCCAAATGAGTTGTTAACTGGCCTATGAGAAGGCAGACCACTGAGCATTTTGGCTTTAGTTCAATTCACTTATGACCTCAGAGGAATACTGACTTTAGATGAGCAGGGTGGGTACAGTGGTTGTCCCGACTTTTCCCAACGTGGCATGCACTTTTCTTGGTAATGGGACAGGTTATATTGGATGGGGCATTGGTCTCCACCTCTCTCTCTATGTATATATGTTTATATAAATATTTAAATAATAAATATAGAATAACATAAATAACAATTAAAATAAATGTATATTTATATATATATGTATATATATATAGAGAGAGGTTTTCTATCTATAGATAGAGCTTTTCTTCATACAGCAGTTTCCCCAAAATCAATGTAATGTAATGTAACAGCAGGAAAAATACTCAGTGAAAGCCTTCCTTTCGTATAGTTGACACAAGTTGGAAAACAATGCTACTTAGATTTAAAGGAAATAAACTTTGTCATTTTTCAGAAAAATAAGTAGGAGTTGAGCCAGATCCTTAGATTTGAAAACTCCCCATCGTCAGCCCCACTGGCTTTGGTTCGTCATCCTATGCCTGACTGCATGTGATCACCTTCCAGAGAACAGCTGGGTCACGTGAGAGGGTGTTAGTCTCCCAGTATCTTCCCTCACACATTATTGACAGCTCAAGTCAGGGTGGCCTGCTTTAGCTTTGGTGAATCCAACTTGTCAAAATTGCTTTTCGACTTTATATTCGTTTTAGAAATGTGGCCTCTACAATTTCCCAAGCAAGCTGTGTAATGATAACTATTCTGAATGACCTAGCAGAGTTGGAGGATAACTGTCTCCCATTCCTGGGAGGCATTCTGCACTGCTGCAAGCTCCTACCTGCATAAATCAGCAAAGCCTGTCTCCAGGAGGAAACTAACAGGCAACTAATGGGTTATAGACAGCCCTATACATTGCACAGGCGAGCCCAGTGCTCTGCCAGTTGAAGATTTTAGTGTTATTCACTGAATATTTTAGCTGGAGTGGAATGAGTACAGTCCGTTCCTGATTCTCCTTTGTGCTCCTGCCTGGCCTTCAGTCCTCCCTAGATCGGGCCTGCCCTGGGATCAGAACCAATCAATCCATCAGCAAACCCCGACTGAGCGTCTGCCCGTTAGATGAACCCCTGGTGTAGGAACTAGGCCGGGTGCAGGAAGGATGCATGGATATGCATCACAGGGCCCTGCCCTTAATAATCACCCCTCTAATAATCACCCAGAGGGGAGACAGCTGTATTAAGAAGTGGACCATGAGTCAGTGGGTGATTGGCTAAAATGCTAGGCCAAGGAACTTGGCTAGACTCAGAGAGAGAAGTATATGATAAGGAATGTGATAAAGGAATGTTTGATGTAGGAAAAGCATTTGAATCTGGCCTTGAAAGGCCAACCGTGGGATGAGAACATTTCAGGCAGAGGATAAAGATTTAGGATGCAAAATCTTAATCCATGTTAGGGCAGGTAGGTAGGGTGACCAACCATCCCAGTTTGCCTGGCCCTGAGTGGGTTCCTGGGCCATGGGATTTCAGTACTAAAACCAGTCAAGTCCCAGGAAAAGTAGGACAAGTTGGTCACCCTACAGGAAGGCCAGAATGAAAAGGAGGGTTGTGGCCAGACTGGGGAGTCATGGTCTCAGTTCAGTGGTTGTTGGTTTCAATAAAGGGGGAGCACAAGGCCCCTCATGGAGCTTGCAGTCTAGCTAATGAAGTAAGACTAGCAAGCACAGAACTGGTTCAGCATTAGAAAGAGGCACTCAACGCCGAGCAGGTTCAGTGTCAATTGTGCTTTGCTTACAATTAGAGCCCGGGCCAGGTGCCAATTGGGTAGCTAGAATGAATTAGAGCAGGAGAAAGGATGTTGACTAGCTAAGGAGAGGGTCCATCGGGTTTAGCCTAAGCCTTGAAGTAGGGGAAGGTGGAGGGTGGTGGGATAGGGAGAAAGAACTTGATTTTGTTTGAGGCAGGTTCTAGTGTGGGTAGAAAATTACCCACTACCTATTAGAAGAGAAAATGTTCCTGCTAAATAATAAGGGGGAAAATGGTTAAGCAGGGCCTAAAAGTCCAGATGGAAACGCTTTAGAAGGCCAGCATTTTTAGGAGGATGTTATCCAGGTGACCATGCCCATGAGGTTCTCAGAAAGAGAAAGGGGTCCATGAGGTACTCAGTCTGGGAAACACTACATGCCGTCTGCTCTTTGTGGAGATTCACAATGAACACTAACACACTCCAGGGCTTGGAGATGTCCTGCAATAATGAAGCTCAACATCCCATCATTTCTAATACAAAAGGCCACAAAGCCCCCTTTGTGTGGAGAGGAGTTAAGGCAGGAAGGCAGTCAGGGTATTTATTAATATTTCCTGGAAGAAGGATTCTTTGGAAAGCACTTTGGAATGCTTTACTATAGACATGAATGGGTCACGATTTTTTTTTAATGCAAAAGTGACATTATTAATGCATTTCAGGAAACTCGCCTTAGTGATCGAAAAAAAGGTCAAAAGAGGGACCACGGCAGGGAAAGGCAGACCTGAGTTCAAATTTGCTGCCCACTGCCTGCAAGACGAGCCTCACAGGTTTGCACAGTTTGATTAGAATTTGGTTTTAAAGATCTTGGCACAAAGCCTAGCACATGGCAAGCGCTCATTATATGGAAGCTATTGTCATTATTTCCATTTTTTTATGATAAATTGGAACAGAATAGGTCAAGCAATCAAAGTTTGGCTCGCCCATAGGATTTGTAGACTTTCCCAGAATGTCCCTCCTTCACTCCCCAGGCAAAATCTATCACGTTAACAGTTGCAGGGCGCCGTCTTTCCTTCTCCACTGAATGAACTGTTAGAAGACTGAGCCAGCTCCCAGCAGAGGCGGAGCCCAGCAATATGTGGCCTGTAGTCTGTGAGATGATGCAGCAGCAGTCCCAGTGAGGGGCCCGGCACACGCCCCAGGAGAGAAGAGTCTCGCTGCATGTGACGTGGAAGATGCTGAGAAGGTGAGGGAACCACCATATGCTGCTGGGCCTTTCCAGGAGGTGGAGGGGGCCGGTGGTGGATAAACAACAGCAGAAGCCTGGCGCATGGCTCAGCCTGGAACATCCACCAAGACTGCTCAGGTACTCGCACGGTGTCCTCCTGGACACGTGCATTTACTTTCAGTCTTAATTTTGGAATAAAAGAATGTTCTTAATTTGGGAACAAAAGAACAGTAGTAAAACATGGCCAGCTGAAACTGAAGTGCCGAGTGAGGGAAGGAAGAGGCCCCGTCTGCCCGTGTTCATCTAGACGCGCTACGCTTCTCTTTGAAACTAGGGAGAAGCCGGCTGTGCTGGGGCAGCCGCGTACACTGCCTGTTGCCCACCAGGACACCACACCTCTCTGGCTTTCTTTACCCAGATCCTGCAAAGAGCCAGGTGAGCACAGTTCCACTGGGAGGAGCCACATATTTGTACAAAGGAAGTATTCAGGAGGGGGCAGGCAGATTTGGTGAGCAGAGCAGAGTTGAAACTCCATCTGTTCTTCTCTTCGTGAGTAAGCATAGACTCTATCATTCAAATGAGATATTTTTAAGAGTCAAAGGGTGCTAGGTAATAATTACATTGTGACAGTGAGCTTACACTGAGTGTCCCCGGCAAACCAGAGTGTATGGCCTCTCCTGTGGTCTGAATTGTGCCCTTCCAAAATCCATATGTTGAAGGCCTAACCCCCAATAACTCAGAATGTGACTATTTGCAGGTAGGGCTCTTTAAAGAGGTGACTAAGTTAAAACAAGGCCTTTAGAGTGGGCCCTAACCCGATGTGACTGGTGTCTTTATAAGAAGGGAAACTTTGGACACACCAAGGGACAACAGAGATGGGTGCACACAGAGGAAAGATCACGTGAGGACATAGAGAGAAGGCAGCCATCTGCAAGCCAAGGAGAGAGGCCTCAGAAGAAACTAAACTTGTCAACACCTCGATCTTGGACTTCCAGCCTCCAGAACTGTGAGAAAATAAATTTCTGTTGTTTAAACAATCCAGTATGTGGTACCTCCTTATGGCAGCCCTAGCGGACTAATATAGCCTCTTGTTTTCTCCAACTTCCCTCATCTGTAAAAATGGAAAGAATCATTCCTACCACTCAGGATTAAATTGGATAATAAAATGATGCTTACTACATTGTACTGTGCTTAAAGGTAATATATATACACCTTGACAGACATAAGTCTGCTTAAGGCCACATCCTGAAAGTTCTTGGTTGTACCAATTCCAGACAATGCACCGGGATCTTAATTATAAAATTAGTAAATATCCATCAGTCCCATAGAGCCCTTGAAAATGATAGCTGGAAGGGTATTTTAATATGGAACTTGAAGAAGAAAACAAAAGGATCAGTTGAGAATGACTAAACCGACACTCTAGAACGCGAACTAGGTATGTAATTTATTATAATACAGTTAACTTGAATATAATCCCACATCACTGAACATTTAGTGCTGTGCAGTGGCATTCTGATGGGCAGGCTTTCCAGGCCAAAGCTGCACGTTGCCAGCACCGTCTCTGGTTGGGGGTCCTGTGTGACTCATTCCCTTGCATTGCCCACATTCTGCTGATCCTCTTCTGGGGGCCTCCTGAGGTTTGTAATCCCACCTGCCTGTGGCGCGGTCTTCCCTTCCTGTATCCCGACTCTCCTGCCTCTGTGGATGTTTTCAGGCCCCTTTGACCACGGCTCTAAGAGTTCATTCTGTGATTAAGCTCGGTGGATTTCCGAGGAGGCCTGCCTCTTCCACACTCTCTGCCAGTGGCCAAGGCTGGTTACCGTGCGGGTGGAGGGGGCTTTCTCTTCATTTGGGCTGGACTCCCTGCAGCTTTGCCCTCTTACCTGGGTGCTCTGGGCTCTGCTTCCTTAGCACCTATGGCTCTTTCTGCATGGAACTCACATGGGGCAAACACCAACAGAGGTGTCCTGCCATGTCCAGAATATGGCCCTCCTGGTTAGACTGTCTCAAGAGGGTCTGTTGAACAATTGCACACCAGTGTCGGGAAGAAGGCTCCACAGAGCAGAGCCCAAAGGACAGCAGGTGCTCAGTGCGTGGTGGCCTTTTCTTCCAGGTGGCTTTACTCCTGTTAATTCCAGGGGGAATTACTCCAGCGCTGGCACCTTTCACTCTTGCTCTGAGGAATAAAGAAGGCCTTGCTTCTCCCTGTGGGATGTGTATAGAATCTACGACATTCACAGAAACAGAGGCCGGCTTCATACAGTCACGTGACCAATACTTCTGGCGGCCTAACTCTCCGCCCAGGAGTCTGGAAGGGGCAATAAAGACAAGGCAATGGCAAGCTGAGGCCTGATCACCTGCCCCCGGGTTCAAGTTCCTCTGGCCCTGATTAGTTTTCCTCTCTGGGCTTCAATTTTTCTCCCTGGCTGAATCTTTTCTGATACTTTCCTGATGGAAGATGCTGAGGTCAAAAGATATGGCCCTGCCCTACAGGAGGCCGGTTCCTGTTTAGAGAAAGGCCTTATTAAAAGAACTAATTCCATTCAATCACTCAGCAAACAGTCATGCAGGGCCTACTATTTGTCGGGAACTCATTCATTCATTCATTTATTTATCCACTTACTCACTATCTCTTTTGTGGTATAGCAGGTAATGTTTCTAGGCATCTGGGATTCGGCAAGGAACATAACAAGGCCCTTACCCTTATGGGAGGGAGTAAGATATTAACATTGAGGAGCAAGCAAATATGACGTGTTAGAGCTGTGGAGAAAATAAAGCAAGGGAGGGAGGTAAGAAGTGCCAGGGAGGCGTGGGTGGATTGCGAATTTACATAGGATAGTCTGCGAAGGGTTTTCCAGTTTGAGCAGAAAACTGATGGGATGATGGGGTGAGCCTGGTGGAGAGCCGGAAAAAGAGAATTCTAAGTAGGGGAACGGCAAGAGAGGAACTTGGCCTGTTGGACCAATGTGCAGATCAGGAGGCCAGCCAGAGTGAGCTGCAGGTGAGTGCTGGGAAGTGAGGTCATGGGGGCGATGGTGGCGGGATCAGGCAGGGCCTTGGGCGAATGGAAGGACTTTGGCTGTCACTCCGTGTGATGTGAGTCAAAGTGACCTGATCTGACTTACGTTTTAAAAGGATGACTTTGACTCCCATGTAAACAATAGACATTGGGGTAGAGGGTGAATCAGGGAGACTGGTTACTTGGTAGTTATCATAATAGTCCAAGCGGGAGGTGATGGCACCTGGATGGGCTTTTTGTGGTCCAGCTGTGTCGTACGAAATGGTCCAATGGACGCCATCCAAGCTGCTGCTGTGGGGGGACGTTTACCAGTGTGGCTGGTAGGGTTGCGCCACAGGACAGCCAGCAAGGTAAACCCCTTCAGTGTTCATCCAGTGTCTGCACACACCAGGAAATTTCCATACCTTATGTCCAACTATTGTAACAATATTTCAAGATAATATGATTGCTTCCAAATCACTGGTGGAGAAACTGAGGCCCAAAGAAGTTAAGCCACTGGTCCAAGGCCACACCACCAGTACTTGGCAGAACTGGGTCTCTCTCCCAAATCCATCTGTCTTCAGATCTGCTGTTTATTCACTCCATCCTAAAACATCTTGCATATTCCTTTTTCCTATGGGATCCTTGAGATGTAGCATCTTTTGGTACTTGAAAATTTTAACCATTAAAAAGAAAAAGATTCCCATAAGCCATATCTGCATCTCCTGCTAGTTTCTGCTATATGACCCTCCCTTATCGCTATGTTCACCAAAAACATCCTGAATCCCTATTGAGACATGATCTGAAACTCTGATATCCTTCTATAAGTCTAAAGCCTATACTTTTCTATTGGAAATGTCACATGTGAATAACCTGATAAACACCCCATACTCTGATGTCATGGGTATTAAGGTAAAGAAAGCAAATATGTATAAAAAATTTTAAATAACTTATTCTTTGAGTCTTGCAGTTTATTAGATCAAATTGTGGTTAACATGATATTTATTTTTCATCAAATTTGAAATAAAATTGACCCACAGCAGCTAAATATTTTATTTCTCTAGAAAAATAAGTTAACGCCCTGATCGTTTTAATACAAGGAAAATATATTTGATGTAATATTGCCCTTCCTTCAGGCCAGGTCTCCCTGAGTCAAGTGAAGCCAAGAAATGAGATGGTTATCTGGATAATCAGAGCAAAATCATTTTTTACTCTCAATAGTCTGTGGAATTTAAGACAAAGTGTTTTTTTTGTTTTTGTTTTGTGAATTACCCATGCAGTTTTATGTGTTGTTAGTATTAGTGTTGAAACCTGAAGGCATCTAAGATTGTTCTGTTCTTCAGGTATTTTTGTGTCCAACAAACTTTAGCCAAGTTAGCCCAAACTTTTGCTGGAGGCTGTGGGTCTTTTTCTGAGCTCAGAGAAGCTTCATCTGAATGTCTGAAAAAATGTGGCCTGGATTGTAAGCTGAGTCCCGGGGAAGGTTGGGTGGAGGCCTGGCATCCGTCCAGCTGAACCCAGGCCTGACCTGGCCCTGGTGGCTGTGGGTGCCTGCATGACTTCCCCCACGTGTTTTAACTCAACATTCAGCCTGAAACAACTGTCAGGAAAGAACAAAGGGCTGCTTTCTCCTAGGGCCCTGGTCGCTGACCCAGAAAAGTTGGTGTTTGTCACGTGGGCTTGGACAGGGCCGTGGCAGGTAGGGGCAGGGACAGGTGTAAGAGTGGATGGTTGTATCTGGATCCCCAGCACCTTGAAAGAGCAGAGACCCCAAGACCAGGCTCATTTTATCCCTCTTGGAAATGTTTGGCCAATGCGTTAGTGTGGAGTGTGGGACTCCTGTAAGTTTTCAGGTCTGCCTCACATTTTTGTGCTGTGTGCACTTGCTCCCTCCACCACACACCACACATTTAGATAGAGAGTTCCTGAACATCTTTAGCATCAGGCCCTGTTTCTGCAAAGACGAGATATATTAGTACTATGTATGTCCTTTCCAAAAAGCACGATGTAGTCTTAGTCATAAAATTGAAATGCACAGCGAACAAATCTCTTTTATGGGTTCTGTCTGACTCAAGCACAAGAACGTATTCTATAGGCTGCATTCAAAGTATGAGCACTGCCTGGCAGCTCTGAGGAAAGGGGTCTCTCCAGCCCCGCCCAAGACTTACTCTCTCAGAATCTGCATTTTAACACGCTCCCCAGGGATCCTTGTAAAGTTTGAGAAGTGTTGGCTCTGCATACAGTGCATCTGGCCCTGGAGGTGGCTGTGTGAGCTTGGGCAGACTATTTAACCTCCCTTGCCTCAGTTTCCCCATCTACACACTGGGGACAGGAGAGGCTGGATGACGGGAGGAGTGCCCAATGCCCCGCTTGGTGTTTGGTGGGGAGCAGGGGTCACAGGGGACCTGGGGATCTTCCTTCTGCAGGGTGGGTGCAGTGCCCCCTGGGGGTTGGACCACAGTGTCAGTCAGTCTGCCCAGCCAGATCACGTGGCTGCAGCCATGGACAGACAGCTTGGGAACCGCAGCCAGCCCTGACTTGCTGGGAGTGGCGGGCTCCGCTCTGATGCCAACCACCTGCCAGGCTCAGCCCAGCCCCCACCACCGAGCGCACTGCATCCAAGTGCCAATCAGCTGCAACAAACCCCAGTGGGCTCCCAACAACAGGTGTCTCATTAAACATCTCTCACCCTCCCAGGCTTCCCCACTGACAGGCACCAAACCGGCACTCAATCACCGCTTAATCACAGCCAAACTCCATTAACAAGTCATACTAATTACCAACTTCTAACAGTGTCTCCAGTTCGGAGGCAAAGTACCTTATTCTTTTTAGACGAAAACTGGCTTGTGATCCTTCGGAAAGACCCATAATTAGGTCCTTTAAAAATGGGGTCGGGAGAGGAGGCAGGGGAAAAGCTGATAGAAGTGGGATGGGTCTGGTCCTGAAAGTGCACGAGGCGAGGCTCTGTTTGTTTTAATTTTGTGCCTGCTGGTGGCCCACATGGGTCCAATTAGCTTGTTACAGATGCTTGTATTGGTTCCATCCTCTTGTCTCGTCCTTCCTTTTTTTTCTTTTTCTAGGAGGGATAAACTTGTAACACAGATTGCAGGCCTGCAGGCATCCGAAGATCAACAACTGATTTTCTGTGATTGAACCCCCTGTGATCCATGAGCACTCATTTGCAGAATTCCTAACGCAGAGGAGGAGGCAGGGAGGGGGTTGGTCTGCTCTTGAGGTGGCTCTAGCAGGACCTGGTGCATTTTTGAAATGGCCAGAAAGTAGATATTCTTGGAATCAGAGCAATGTTGTAGACTGGCTTTTTTGCTTTTTTCAATTTTATTTTGGATCATAATAAAACTGTTGTCCTTTTATTATTATTGTTATTATTTGCATTACCTTTTCCATCACAGGGCACTCCATTTTATTATTTAAAGGGATTTTGCTTTCTAGAAGAACTTAGACTACATATAGAATATCCTTTGCCAGTCAAATATAATAAACAATCAAAAACGAATTCCTTATTAACTTGGATGTGCTCATGGACTCAATCCAAGGATGCCGGTCACTGATGTCAAGGCTAGTGCAGCCAGCATGAGCAGTAGTGCGAAGGGTTAGGGCAAGAAGTAAGACTGCAATTAGATGTGGCTGAAATTTGGATAATTATCTTTTGTCCCGATCTTCTTCCATTGTCAAATCAGGGGCCATGTAGTCCAAACATTTGAACCAATTTTACCTTTAATTGAAGCATTAGAGATTGAATTAAGTTATGCTTCGGGATTTATGATTTCTGTGATCCTTAATGCACATAGGAGAATAGTTTTAAGGGCTCTGATTTACGTAAAGTGTGTTTTAAAAAATTCTCTAAGAATTCTTGAAGTTTTCAAGGTCCAGCCAGCAAGTTTTTTCAGTCATTTCAGCATCAGTTGACCAGATTTGATTTCTGAGGTAGGAGACACCACTTGCTGACACTTGCTGGAGGCAAAGACTTTGCTCTCTATGGGGATTATTGAGTTTTGGAGGCTGCTGCACAAGTAACTATAACGTGGCATAGAAAGAGCATGATCTTTAGGGGCAGACAGACCTTGATGCAGTTTTGTCATACTATCCCTGTGGGCTTTGGCAAATTACGTGACTTACCTGAGCATTAGGCTCCTTATCTAGAATGCTGGAATCATATTTACCTCACAGTCCTTTGAATATTAGAGGACATAATGAATATTAATTATTCTTAGTCACTGCCAGGTATGCAGTAGGTGCTCAATAATACTCTTTACCATTCCCTTCTTCTTTACTGTAGCCAGAAGCCCCTTCTTTAGAAGCTTCCAGAGTGGGACAAACTTAGTAAGCAGCAGTAGATCACAAATCCCAGACAGTGAGCTACAGGGAAGCTAAGTGCTGGGAGCTGGAGCCTGGAGTCAAGAATCACCAGGTTTGGCAGCAACTCCTATGGCTTTAAAAGATGGAGCAGCAGGAAGCCTAGCAGGGAACATAGAAGACCCAAATTGGCAAAGTCCTACTGAGGCCAGATACTCTGAAGACCCTAAAGGCAGTCATTAGCCTGTGATCCTGCAGGGGGCTCTCTCTCAGTCTAGCCACCTCCTTGGACCTCTCCCTGCTAATGTTTTCTAATATGTGCCCTTGGGGAGTTCTTTCTGGGAAATCTACATCACTGAGCTGATAATACAAGTCTACAGGAAAATAGGATTTCTCTAACAGATATTTACTCTAGAGCCATTTTTTAAAATAGAATACTTTCTTTTTCCTTCTTCATAGAACCTCACGAAGATCAATGAAGTCATGTATCGACATTTAACAAACTGTTTAAATTCTGTAGCTCTGAGGGCAACTGCTCTAAGCCCTTTCTTTTTTCAATCTTGTGTTGATGTTGTTGACTCTAAGAAGTTGTTTGGGGCAACAGCATGAGAGAACTTCCTCTCATCATTAAAGATATGAGAACTGCAATAATAAACACTGTACATTTTAGAAGGAACTGAGAATGTACATTCTACTTGTCTCTATAAGCACATATGATTTTTCCAGTTATTTTCCAAAAAACGACAAATTTTTAGGTAATATTTAGGTAATATTAAATTGATGTTCATTTTTATCTCCCATCCCGATGGCTTTCTCCCAGTCCCCTTAGACACTGGGCAGCTAGGACAGATTGTACATGTAAGCTTAATTCAATATTTATTATACATTCAATTTAATATAAGCTCACGTACATGATAATCTTATTGTTTTGCAAGTCACAATTTTAGGTTGTTGTGAAACTGGGCAACAAAGGATCTCGCTTCCAGATACCTCTTGGTGGTAGGAAAGCATTCTTATGCTCATAACTTCATTGCTGAGTTTGTCATTTTGTGGTTACTTTCATTTAAAAGCTAAACTATGGTACAGAAATCACAGACACAATGTAGGGTGGAGGAACCACTGGGTTGGACATCCTAACTGGGGAGCGTTCTAGATGCTACCAGCCCTGAGACCTTGATTAAACTCACTGAGTCTTTTTTTCCCCATATATGAGGAGCAATAGCTGATGCTATTGCTTCAATGGGCCAATCCATGAATAGAACCAGAAAAAAATACAGCAAATACTTGGGTCATGCACAAGAAGGCAGAAAGACACTTCTTGGATATTCCAATGTTGCTACGTGAGGAAGGGGACTGCACAGGGAAAGTAGACAGACAGGGACCACGGCTTATGATGTCCAGGCTGTCTCCACTTTCCAAGGAAGGGCAAAAAATGTAAAAGAATAGGAAAATATCTGTGATTTTTTAGTGGTGACAAAGTTACCAAAGTATTAGTACTACATTGTGGTTTGTGGCATACATTTATAATGCAAGGAAATGTTAAATTTCAATTAGAGGTTAGTGAAATCTAAGATGTAATTTTACTACAGGATGCTTGATTTTTCTTGTGCAGCGGCTTTCACTGGAGTTCACAGACCCCGACGAGGTCCTTGGATGGAATTGAAAGGGTCTAAGAACTTGGATGGGAGAAATTTTTTCTAGATAGTGGAAAAGTCAAACTTTAGACTATATGAGTTAGCTGGATAAAAAGGGGGAAGACAGACTTCAGTTTCTACTCAAGATGGAGTAACAGGGAATAGATTTGCCTTCCTGCCTGAAACAATGAAAAATAAACAGACAAATGTATGTAAAGCCATTTTGAAGACGCTAGATATCAGGCCATGAAGGACAGTTATCACTGAGAGACAGGAAGCAATTATGAGGGCCTTATAATCTTCTACAGCTTACTGCTTTAGAAGAGTCACTAGGCTATGACACAGGAGGAGGATTAGGGCAGAATGGGCTGACATGCTGAGCTGGGCAGAAGTAGCTAAGTGTCCTGGGAGACCAAAGTGATGAGGATTTGCAGGACAGAGTACCAGAGAGGAGAGAGCTAGGCCCAGGCGAAAACAAACAAAAAACACACCTGAAAAAATTAGACAGTAGTGCCTGGTGCTCACACAGGGCTGAGGATATTGCCTATTCCCATCAGTTAGACTGGAAAAGCCCATAAATCACAGGGCATTGGGTAGAATATTCAAGAAGGTCTTGTATCAGTAATAGGGAACATTGGCCTTAGACTGAGCAGTGTGCAAGACCTGCCGGACAAATCATAAAGGCAAGACCATAAAGGATAAAAGAATTTCCAAGTGCAGTCATGCACCACATAATGATGTTTGGGGCAATGACGGACCATGTATATGATGGTGGTCTCATAAGATTGGTACCATATATCCTAGGTGTGTAGTAGGCTATACCATCTGGTTTTGTGTAAGTACACTCAATGATGTTTTCACAACCATAAAATCGTCTAACAATGCATTTCTCAGAATGTAACCGCATCCTTTTATGAATAGCAGCAGAGCATTGTCTGATATAGCGCCAGAAGGGGGAGAGGATTGTGCAAAAAGACCTGACAGGGTTTCACTCTGCTATACCCAGGGTCACTAGGAGTTGGAATCAACTCAACGGCAATAAATCCCCATCATTAAGTGACACGTGACTGTAATTTAACTACACCACAGAACAAAGCTTAAGAATATTTATGGGAATACAAAAATATCCAGCACTCAACAAGGTAAAATTTACAAAGTCCGTCATCCAAACAAAGATTACTAGGCATGCAAAGAAACAAGAAAACTAGAATCATAATGAGGAAAATAATCAAAACTGACCCCAAGCTGACACACATCTTAGAATTAGCAGAGAACAACATTAAAACAGTTACTATGACTTTATTTCACATGTTCAAAATGTTAAGTAGACCATACACAAAAATTATCAAAATGGATTAAAGACTTGAATTCGAGACCTGAAACCATAAAACTCCCAGAAGATAACATAGGCAGTGTGCTCTTCAATATGGATCTTAGTGGTATCTTTTTGAATATGTCTCATCAGGCAAGGGAAACAAAAGAAAAAAATAAAGAAACGGGACTATATCCAACTAAAAAGCTTCTGTGTGGCAAAAGAAACCATCAACAAAACAAAAAGACAACCTACCAATTGGGAGAAGATATTTGCAAATATATGATAAGGGGTTAAAATAAAAAATATATAAAGAACTCATACTACTTAACAAAAAAACAAACAATCTGATTAAAAAATGGGCAGAGGGGGACCAGCCCAGTGGCATAGTGGTTGGGTTCCCGTGCTCCGCTTTGGGGGCCCAGGGTTCACAGGTTTGGATCTCAGGCACGGACCTACGCATGGCTTATCAAGCCATGCTGTGGTGATGTCCCATATAAAGTAGAGGAAGATGGGCATGGATGTTAGCCCAGGGCCAGTCTTCCTCAGCAAAAAACAAAAGTGCAGAGGATCTGAACAGACATTTTTCCAAAGAAGATATACTGATGGCTAACAGGCACAGGAAAAGATGTTCAACATCACTAATTATTAGGGAAATGCAAATGAAAACCACAATGAGATATCACCTGACTCCCGTTGAAATGGCTATTATTAAAAAGACAAGAAATAACAAATATTGGAGAGGATGTGGAGAAAAGGAAACCCTTATATGCTGTTAGTGGGAATGTAAACTGGTGCAACCACTACGGAAAACAGTATGGAGATCCCTCAAAAATTAAAAGTAGAGCTACCATATGATCCAGCTATTCCACTTCTGGGTATTTATCAAAGAACATAAAAACACTAATTGAAAAGATATATGTACCCCTATGTTCCTTGCAACATTATTCACAATAGCCAAGACCTGAAAACAACCTAAGTGCACATCAACAAATGGAATTGATAAAGAAGATGTTGTATATATATATACACAATGGAATACTACTGAGCCACAAAAAAGGTGAAGTCTTGCCATTTGTGACAAGATGGATAGACCTTGAGAGTATTAAGCTAAGTGAAATAAGTCAGAACAAGAAAGACAATTATGGCATGATTTCACTCTTATGTAGAAAATGAACAAACAAATAGATACAGAGAACAGATTGGTGGTTCTTCAAAAAAATTCCTATAACTTGCCTATATGTGTTGTATTTTATTTGCTGTTATTTAGGGTGATAACAAAAAAGCACTTAAATTACTATGCCATAAAAAAAAAAAGCAAACAAACAGAAACCCTCTCTCCCTGCAATGTTAAGTAGATACAGAAAGAATGTAAAAAGACCCAAGTCACAATTCTCGAGATGAAAATTACAAAGTTTGACAAGAAGAATATTGAGTAAGACTAATGACAGATGAGACATTGTAGAAGAAATGGTTAGTGAATTTGAGACATAGCAATAGCAACTATGTAAAATTAAACAGAGAGAAAAAACTTGAAAATGAACAGAGCCGCAGTGAACTGTGGGACTACTTTAATACTTTAAATTAGACTTTAACATACTTTAATACATACTTTAATACATGTGTCATTGGAATCCCTGAAGGAACTTGATGGGACACAAAAATATTTGAAAAAATACTAGCCAAATATGTTCTAAATTTGATAAAACCTCTAAAGAAGGTCAACAAATCCAACCATAACAAATAAGAGGGAAGCCGCAACAAGGCACACCATAATCAAGTTGTTCAAAACCCCTAAAAAAGAGAAAATCTTAAACACAGCCAGAGAAATAAGACATCTTATGTGCCGAGAAACAAGGATGAGCATGGCACCAGATTCCTTGTTGGAAACAATGCAAGTGTGAAGATAGTGGAACAATTATTTTGAAAGTAATGAAAGAAAAACTGTCGACCTAGAATTCTATGTCTAGTGAAAATACCTTTCAAAAATGAAGGCAAAATAAAGATGTCTTCAGACATACAAAAGCAAAAAGAATTAATCACCAGAAGATCTGCCCTGCAGGACAGCTAAAGGAAATTCTTCAGGCAGAAGGAAAATTATAGCAGATGGAAATATGGGTCTACACAAAGTAATGAAGAGTATAAAAAATGATAACTGCATGGGTCAATATACAAGATATTTCTTATTATTTAAATCACTTTAAAAGTTAATCCACAATTTAAACAAAAATAATAAATTTACTGTAAGGTTTATAGCAAACAAAGAGAAAATGTATGATAGCAATAGCATAAAAGCTGGAAAGGATAAATGAAGTATATTATTTTAAGAGTCTGATAATATTTTAAGGCTGTGATGAGTTAAAGAATGAATAAACAATGAAACAATCACTAACCAAAAGAAAGAGTATAGATGCTAAGCCAACAAAGGAGAAAATATGGAATCATAAAACCTATTCAATTATCCAAAATAATGCAGAAAATAAGAAAATGGAAATAAAGAACAGATGAGAGAGAGAGAAAACAACATGATGATAGGCTTAAATCTAACTATATCAATAATCGCATTAGCTGTAAATCGTCTAAACACCTTTATTAAAAAGCAGAGATTGTTAGATTGAATAAAAGAGAAAGACCCAATTGTATGTTGCCTGTAAAACATGTGCTTTAAATATAAAAATGCAAATATATTAAAAGTAGAGGATGGAAAAAAATATACCATGCTATCTCTAGTCAAAAGAAAGTGTTGGTGGCTATACTAGTATCAGACACAGAGGAAAGAATATTGCCAGGAATAAGGAAAGTCATTGCCTAATGATAGAGGGGTCAGTTAATCAAGAGGACATGTAATCCTAAAGGTTTATGCTCTTAATTAAATCAGAGCTTCAGAATGTACAAAGCAAAAGCTGATAGAACTGCAAGCAGAGATAGACAAAACCACAATTATCGTCAGGATTTTCAATATTCCTTTTTCAATAATTGATAGAATAACTGGATATAAAATCAGCCAAGGATGAAAGTAGGCTTCAATAACACAATCAACCAACTTGACCTAATTGACATTCTGTAGAACTTTCCACCCCAAAACAGCAGAATACACATTCTTTTCACATATAACATTATTTTGAACATTAAGCATTTACCAAGATAGGCCATGTTCTTGGCCATAAAACAAGTCAATAATTTCAGATGATTAAAGTCATATAAGTATGTTCTCTAACCACAATGGAATTAAATTCAAATCAATAACAGAAATATAGATGGAATATCCCCAAATATTTGGAAACCAAATCACATACTTCTAAATAACACATAGGCCAATAAAAAATTCAAAAGGAAAATTAGAGAATTTTGAGTTAAATTAAAATGAAAACACCATGTCAGACTTTGTAGGATACCGCTAAGGCAGTGCTTAAGGAGAATTTATAGCACTAAATGCTTTCATTATAAAATAAGTAATGTATCAAATCAATGTCCTCAGCTTCTATCTTAAGAAAATAGAAAAATATGTGCAAATTAAACCCAAAGTAATAAGAATTAAGGAAGTAACAAATATCAAAGTAGAAATCAATGAAATAGAAAACATAAAATATTTTAAGTTAGTCAAAATCAAATCTGATTCTTTGAAAAGATCAATAAAATTGGTAAATCTCTAGCCAAACTGGTCAAGAAAAAAAAGACACAAATTACGAATATTAAGAATGTTGGTGACATCACAACAGATTCTACAGATATTAAAAAGATGTGAAGACAATATTATGAGAAATTTCATGACAATACATCTGACAACTTAAATAAAATGGACAGCTTCCTTGAAAATCTTAAACTAACAATGGTCTCTGAAGAATAGTTCTATATCTACTAAAGAAATGTAATTTGTAGTTTAAAACTTTCTCAAAAGAAAATTTCAGGCCCAGATGACTTTAGTAGTGAATTTTACCAAGCATTTAAGAAAACAAACAATTCTTTACAAACTTCAAAAGAAAATTGAAAAAAAGGGAATATTTTTCAACTAATTCTTTGAGGCTAGCACTACACTGATACCAAAATCAGACAAAGATATTGCAAAAAAGGAAAACCATATACAAATATAACTCATAGAAATGTATGGAAGAATTCTAAACAAAATTGATCAAGTGAAATACAACAAGATACAAAAAGGATAACACAGGATAAAGAAGAGTTTCTCCCAGGAATGCAGCGATGTTTTAACATTGGAAATTATCAATGTCACTCATTATGTTATAAAAATAAATAAAAAACCTTATGATCATCTCATTAAATGTAAAAAAAACATTTTGAAAAAATCCAACATCCATTCTTGATGAAAACTCTCAGCAAACCAGGAATAGAGGGGAACTTCCTGAACCTGATAAAAGGGCGTCAACTAAAACCCTCCATGTGACGTCATACTTATGGTTAAAGGTTAAAGGCTTCCCCTCTAAGATCAGGAAAAAGAAGAGGATGTTAGTCTCACAAATTCTAATCAACATTGTACTGTAAGTTCTTGTCACAGCAATCAGACAAAAAAAAAAAAAAAAAGGAAAGAAAAAAAGGCATCTGTATCAGAAGAGAGGAAATATTACTTTCTTTATTCATAGATATGATTGTATATGTAGAAAATCCAATGGAATCTCCAAAAAAGCTACTAGAAGTAATGTTATTTTAGCAAGGTTGTAGGATATAAGATCAATATACAGAATATAGTTGTATTCCTATATACTAGCAACAAACAAATGGAAATTGAGATTATAAAGATATTACATTTACAATAGCATGACAAATATAAATACCTCAAAATTAATTACAGTCTTAAATGTAAAACCTAAAACTATAAAATTTCTAAAAGAAATCAAGTGAAAATCTTTGTGATCTTAAGTTAGGCAAAGATTTCTTAAATACAGTACAACAGCTGATTCATAAAAGAAAAAATTGATAAATTGGACTTTATCAGAATTTAAAACTTCTGCTCTTCATAGGACACTGTTAAGAGAATGAAAAGACAAGTCACAGATTGGGAAAAGTATTTGCAAAGCATATATCTGATGAAGGACTTGTATCCAGAAGACACAGAGAACTTTTGAAATTCAGTATAAAAACAAATAACTCAATAAAAATAAATGGACCAAAGATTTGAGTAGATACTTCACGAAGAAGACACATGGATGGCAAATAAGCACGTGAAAAGATGCTCAACATCATTAGTCCTTAGAAAATGCAAATTAAAAATGTCATAGGATACTACTACACAACTAATAGATCAGCCAAAATTGAAACTGATCGTACCAAGTGTTGATAAGAATTTGGAGCAACTAGAACTCTCATACACTGCTGGTCACAAGCTAAGATGGAACAGCCACTTTACAAAACAGTGTGGCTGTTTCTTGTGGAGGCAAGGTGAGTGGGGTGAGAGGGTGGGCATAGGGGATGAGTGGGAGAATAAAGGGTTACAAAGGAGAACAAGGAAGGGCCAGCCCCATGGCCTAGTGGTGAAGTTCAGCACGCTCCGCTTCGGTGGCCCGGGTCCGGTTCCTGGGCGCAGACCTACACCACTCATCGGTGGCCATGCTGTGGTGGCAACCCACATACAAAATGGAGGAAGATTGGCACCGATGTTAGCTCAGGGTGAATCTTCCTCAGCAAAGAACAAAAAAAAAAACAAGGAAACGTTTGGAGGTAACAGATCTGTCAGATCTGTTCGTTATGTTGATTGTGGTGATGTTTTACATGTGTATTCACGTATCACAATCTACCAAATTTTACACTTTAAACATGTGAAGGTTTTTGTACTTTATATTTCAATATAACTTTTTCAAAAAAATTTAAGGTGAAGTTTCATCTCTTTGTTAGTCTGTGGGGATAATCAAGCTTTTTCTTTCCTTGTATGCAGCTCCTGGGAATTCCATGGTCCAAGGGTTGCAGAAAGAAGGAAAGAGTTCTTTCTCTGAAGTGTTTTCCTTCCTTTGTATAATCTGTTGTCATTAATGTGCCCCAAATCTCACTTTATTAGTTGATGGAGCTATCGTCATTTTATGAGACTTTTGTGCATTATAATTCCAGCTCTTGAGGCTAAGACTGTCAGGTCAACAGAAATTGGCTCCCAAACCACTCCCAAAGAATTGGATTTCTACTTTAACTGAGAAGCAGTGTGTTAGGTATTTTTATGGGGTGGTGCTTGGTGAAGGACAGATGTACCCTGTGATGTACTGCTGTGCACATCCTGTGTTAAAATGGGCCAATTTGTTGCTAAAACACTTAAAATCAAGAGCTCAATTTGATAAAGATATATCCTGTGTATGAAGGCTAGGCTGGCACTTGCTTAAACATGAATCAAGGTTATGCACTGAGACTAAGAACAAAGCTTCTCTAAATTGTTGCATTGACAGATCAAATGGACGTCAAGTTAGAAGCTGAAGACTTGATAGTTTTTTTGCTTAGATAGGACTTAAAGGCCTGGAACTACTGAAAACAATATTGACTCTAACGCGTTACTATTACCCTAATGCATCAAGATTTGTTTTCTGACATTTCAAAGTACCGATTGTATTTTAAGCTATTCCTAAACTCTTTTAATCTTTTTTTCTTAATGTATCTTTATTATAACAGTGATATTTTATTTTATTCACAGTACAAGAATTTTGGAGAAGGATTTGGCTTTAAAATCTAAATGAATTAAGAATAAAAGGGCAGAAACTCCTAATTCAGCTCTGGTTATTGAGAAAATAAAGATCAGAAGTGATTTCTAAACATTGTGACAACTTGGGAAATTTTAGAACTGTTAGTGGCGTATTTAACTAAAATGAGTTTAGGAGGCTGAGTACTGGACTTTGACTGAGTTAAACTATGTGCACCGTAGCCCAGCAGATGAGCGCACTCAGCCACATTTGATGTATTACTAACAATCCATCCTGATTCTTAGGGAGAGTCAAGCCAGAATCCCAGTAGTCCTCCATTAGTAGCCAATTCTTCTATCTATGTTCTTTTTCTGGTATATATTTGTAGCTCAATAGATGCTAATCTTCAATATTAATAAATGTTAACTGCTCGCTTGGTCATTTGATCTTTCATTCATTCAGAAAGCATTTTTGGAGCACCTCCTATGTGCCCAGCACTATGCTAGGTTCCAACCATAGAACATTTTCTTCCATTTATGAAGGAATCTTGTAATATAGTCTTTATGTATCTCCTAACAGTGTCTTAGTTCAGGCTGCTATAACAAAGTACCATGACTAGGGGGCTTATAAACAACAGAAACTTATTTTCTTTCAGTTCTAGAGGCTGGAATTCTGAGATCAGGGTGCCAGAATGGTTGGGTTCTGGCAAAGGCCCTCTTCTGGGCCATATTCTAGTTGATCCTCATAGGCCAGAAAGAGGGCAAAGAAAGCTCTCTGGGTCCCTTTTATAAGGGCACTAATCTCATTGAGGAGGGCTCCACTCTCGTGACCTAATCACCTCCCAAAGGTTTCACCTCCTAATATAATCACCTTGGGGGTTAGGGTTTCAACATATGAATTTTAGGGGGACACAAACATTCAGTCCATAACAAACAGATTATACAGCCTCTATTTTCAAGGCCGGTTGCACCGAGTACATTTTCTGAAGTTTATACGGGTTTTTCTATATTTTTACCTTCTCCAATTCCCTTCCCATTTGGTTGCCTCCACCCGATACCAACCCTCATTATATGACGAACAGAGCTTTTATCAAAAGAGACAAGAGAGAAGAGTAGGGAGGGCTTTTGTAGTTATCATTCTGTGCCTGTGTCTTTATTGTATGAGCTCTTGAGGTCTTGGTATCTGAAATACCTTCTGTGAAGCATGGCCCAAGTTACCTGTTGGATCCAGGGCCGGTGGACATCTGGATGCCAAGAATACTACCAAAATTCACGTGTTTTCTCTCCAACATTCTGCATCAAGTTATGTACTGAAATCCAACATAGCAGAAGGGAAAAAGCAAAGGGCCTTGCCTCTAAGTAACCATGACCTAATCCCAACAGCCGGCTGTGGAGAATCTTAGGCAGGTGATGCAGAAAGTCCCTTGATGCTCTGCACTTCTCGCCTGTAATAAAGAGTTACCCACCAGCAAGGACTCAGGGAGGGCCTAGAAGAAGCCTGGGGAGGAGCTTCCACCAGGCACCTCCACAGCCTGCTGCCATTCCTGGGACCCCCTCCTTTAGAGAGATCCTATTATAATAATTTTGTAGAGTTCAAAAGCCTGTTTCCAGGAGTCACACTATTGCAGGCCAAATCACTGGCTTAACCTTGAGCAAATCATTAATTTCTTAAGGACTCAGTTGCCTCCTCTTTGAAATGAGAATAATAAGAGTACCTACTTTGTATGGTTGTTGTCAGCATTAATCTCCCATTGTTGTGATTATTATTAATTTCCTCCAATGTGCCACATACTGATTTAGGAGCTGGAGCTATCAAGGTCAAGAGTCAGTTCCTGACCTCAGGGAGACCACAGACTAAGGGAGAGACAGACACTAAGCAAGATAATACAACGTGGAAGGCGCGGTGAGAGAGAGAGTGACTTCCCTTTGTGTCCTAGGGGTTAGGAAGCCCTTACTCAGGGTAACGTAAGCAGAGAAGGGGGGTGGGCTAGGAAGAGGGATGGTTCAGGTACCCGCCAAGGCATGAGTGGAGAAGCAGTGTGTGAGGGCAGGGATGCTGGGTAACTTGTTGCAGAAGCAAGAGGGGCAGCAGTTGTGGCTTAACCAGAGTCTGACCTGGAGGGCCCAGGATCTGGAACTTGATTTTGTTAGATGGCAGGATGGAAGGATGTTCAACAAGGAGCTGACATGGTGGTACTGACTTTTTAGATGAAATGCTTTTGTGGTCATGAGGTAGTATTTGAGGGAAACAAGGCAGAGAAGCCAAGGTGGGCCTGGACTAAGGTAGCCATCGTAACCATAGAAAGGAAGGGAGGGATTAGAGACATATGGTAGATACCCTCTAGGCGTGAGGCATCAAGGAGATTTCCAAGGTTCACTGGAGAAGAAGGTGGTTGATTGTTGATGTCTGCAGTCTGTGTGTGTTTGTGGAATCATGGAGCCAGTATAGGGTGATGGTTAAAGTGTCAGATATTTTCCATTCCTGATTTGGGAAGTGCAATGTGTAGGATGCTTGGATTGGGGAACAGCAGTGAGGGAGAAGAGGAAATTGAGCATAATCCCTGGTTCTCCAGCTTGAAAAATTGGAAGGAGCAGAGAGGAACAGACTGGGAGGAAAGGAAGAGATGTTGTGGCGGATTCTCTTTCCGCTCTGCTTCCTCCTGCTCCTTTTCCTCCTCTTCCTCTTTCTCCTCCTCCTCTTCCCTCTGGTTCTGAGGAGGCCTCAACCTACTCAGCAGGTGCTAATTGGGCTGCAAGGAAATCCATGTGCTTCTAGAACTGGAAACAACTATGGGAGGCAATTGGGAAGAAGGATTGCTGGGCCATTGCTTTTGAACCCCCGGGCATATTGTGTTTTTGTCCACTGGTGATGAGCCATGCTCTCTGGGTGAGGGTAGCGCCTTCTGCTGGAAACAGTGCAGGGACACTGACCAGTGTCCACACTCATGGAGACACGGGTCCCGCAGAGCCCTCTGAATTCATCCCATTGTTCTACCTGACATCCCACACTCAGCTCAGCTTCTTGGATGGATAATATTCTGTCTAACATCCAGTCTAAATGACTTTGAAGGAGGCTGCATTTCCATAATGGGCTGAAACCTAAGAGTATTTAGTAGCTCAGTGGAAGGTGAAAGGTGCTGAATTTTAATCAAGGGATTTTTTCTTTCATTTTCCACATCACCAGATGTAATCCTCCTTCTGCCTTTCCTTTTATCAGATATTCACAGCACCAAGTGGTGCTTAAAGTAGTGCATGGTGTCACTCAGGTCTGATTGAAAATGTACAGCATGGGAGCCTGCCGTGTTCTTTGGCCCCAAATGTCCTCCTCAGAATGGTTAAGTCAAGAGATCGACTCTAGTATGCAAAGGGTGTAGATGCAGGCTTTAAAATATTGGACTGGGTGATTATCGTGGGCCTGGCTTTGAGAGGCGAGCTCCACAGCTTGTATAAAATACATGTGACACAACTACTGAGCATTTCTCCAGAGGTTTAAACACAGTGCTAGGTGCCAATACACCCTTTGTTTCCTTTCACAAGCATTTCTCTTCGAATAAAGTCATTATTTACTGCAAGGAGTGGGAATCACAACCCTTCAAGCACCAAAATATGCTGATACCTCCTCCGTCTTGAAAACAACAACCCAAAACAACTTTTCTTGACCCATTTACTCAGCTAACTACCATCCATCTTCTCTGCCCCCACTTAGAGCAAAATTTGTCAAACGAGTTGTCTGCGTGCTCTGTCTCCAATCCCTTGCCTCCTATTCTTCCTTATAGCCACTCTAGCCATGCTCTGCCCCTACACTCCACTTGAAATGACTCTTATCAAGGTCATGGTGACCTCCTGTTGCTACATCCTTTGGTCAGTTCTTAGTCCTCATCTCAGTTGACCGTGAACAGCATTTGATATGTTCTCATTGACCTTTTCAGATGCCCAATACTTCTTGGTTTTTTTCTTCCATCTCATGAGTTGCACTTCCTCAAGTCTCCTTTGCTGGTTCTTTTTCTAAATTCTTGTTTTTGCAGCACTAATCTCAGTCTTTTGTCCTCTTCTCTATCTAAACTCTGCTTGTGATCTCAGTTCCATTTTATGGCCCTAAATGCTCTCTATATGCAGATAACGGGCAAATTTATATTTCCAGCCTAGACCACATTCCTGAATTCCAGACTTTTCTATTATGTTGGCACCATGGATCATTTATATCTGCCTTCAAGAAAGAACTTGCGCTTCAGCTCAAGGAGTACTGCTGGCTGCTCCCCCTCTAGCTTCAGCGCCTGCAGGATCTGCTGCATCATTTGAGCTGAGGCCACACTCTCCCTAGCCAGTCTCCAGCCAATGACTGAAGATGGCAAGGATACGTGGGGCTGGCCATTTCTGCCCAATGTGGGAAATCTCTAGCTGGCAAACTTACCTCCAGAGCACCCAGTCAGCTTGGGCAAGACTTGTCAGATCTGCATCACAGTCTGCACATCTTGCCAAATCCTGCTTCTTCCCCTTTTATTTATAACAGTGTTGTTCCCAATAAACTTCATGAGCCCTTAACTCTGTCTCAGAGTCTGCATCCTGGAGGCCCCACCTGACAATAGCCAACTGCCCACCAGAGCTTTGCCAGCTGATTAGACACCGCAACGTACCATATCAAAAATCAAACTGCTCTTCTTCCCCACTCAACCTGCTGCACAGCAACCTTCTTCATCTCAGGGGATGGCAAGTCCATCCCTCCAGAAACCCAGCCAAGAACCTTCTCTCTTTCTCTCCAAATCCACCTCTAATCCAGCAGCACATCTTGGTGTCTCTACCTTCAAAAACCATCCAGACTCTGTTGGCGTCTCTCCCTTCCACCGCCTGCACCCTGGATTATTGCAGTACCCCAACGGGACTCCTCGATTCTTCCCTTGCCCCCACTGCCTACTCATGCAGCCTGAGTATCCTTTGAAAACCGTCTTAGGTCAGTTCCCCTAAAGCAGACCCCAAGATAACGATTCAGGCACACGTGGGTTGTGTAACGGTATGCTCCCAGGAGAAACTGATAAGGGAATGAAGAAAGCAGGGCAGAGATGGGTGTGATTGCAATAAAATCCCAGTCTCAGCCTGATCCTGCAGGGGTGTTCTGGGGTATCGTTTATGCCCTAGAGTTTGCCCAACTTGAAGGAAAGGTGCTGGGCACTAATTAATTACAGGCTCCAGCCCACCTGGAGAGATGCAATTTCCCAGACACTTGTCCTCTGTGCTGGGGTCCAGACCCCAGCAGCCCAAAGGCAAGGTCTCCAGAGAAAAATCACAGGTGTGGTTGTTAGAAGGAAAACCACACAGAAGCCAGAGTAGGGGTGCACAGGAGGGCCCAAGGGATTGGATGAGGCTGATGATGTCTGCTACAAAAACATAAATCAGATCATGTCACCTCTTTGATCATAACCTACAAAGGTTCCCCATTTCTCATCTAATAAACCCAACCCTTTACATTGGTCTATAAGGCCTGCCATGATGTGTCCCCTCACCCCCATTACCTGTCTGCTCTCATCTCCCACTTCTCTACTACTCCCCCTCACTCTTCTCCCTCTGGCCACATTGGGCTCCCCCTGTACCTCTAACACTCCAGGAATTTCCTCACCACAGGAACCTTGCACTGGTTATTCCCTCCCCTGGAATGCTCTTTCTCCAAATAACTGCATCATTCAATTCTCCACTGCTTCTAAGTCTTTGCCCAAAGGCCACTTCTTCAATAAGGTGAGATTTCTTAATCTCTTGAGCCCCCTCATTAAAACCGTAATCTACCTACACTGTGACCCATTGTTTTCCTGACCCCTCTCACTATGATCTATTTTTTTCCATAGAACTTACCACCATATGACATACTATATAATGTACTTGTTTATTGTGTCTATTGTTTTTTGTGTCTCTCTTGCTGAAATGTCAGCTCCAGGATCAGTGCCTGGCACATAATAGGCTCCTCAATAAATAAATTGAATCGATGCTAAAGAGTAGAATAAGGGTTAGATACTCCATGCTGGGCATCCTAACAACAGCTGCCACTTAAAGTGGTAAGCATTTTTAAACTGTTGTATTGCCCTGTTTTGTGAACTAGGACACACATCTCACCAAGGGTGATTTCTTAAGGATGCTTCTTCATGATGCTTGGTTCTGGAGAAATGAGTTAGGTGCTAGGATGGATAAAGCAAATGTTCTAGAAAAAATGAGGCTTACTATTTTATCCTAAAGGCCAATGATATGCCGATGCAAGCTGCGTGAGGGCCGAGGCTGTGTGTATTTCTTCTCTCTATGCTCAGCTCTTTTCTTCTCTGTATACTTACATGCATAGAGTAGTATTCAATGATTATGTGTTGAATGAATGAATGAGTGAATATATCATCTGTTTGTCTTTTCTTCTCCTATAACCTTCTTTTCTCCAGTGGGGGAGGGAGTACATTTGACCAGTGTGACTAGTTCTGACCTAGGTTCAAGCGGCAGTCTTGCACCTGAGGGTAATTTCACCGCAGGTCAGTCCTGGTGTGGTTCTGTTCAGGTGGTGCGCTAGGAACTATGCTCTTCGTGGTTTGTCTTCATTAGGACAAAACCCTGGTCTTAGAACCAGGCTTCTCCATGAACCTTCTGGACACTGGTCTTCTTCCCTCTGTTTATGTTCTTTGCCTGCATATTACCTGCAAGAATAAAGTCAGCTCTTGCTTCTCTCAAATGGATCCCCCTTCTCTTTCTGCTACCCAACACACTCACACATGCCGACACACACACATCACACACATTCCTGGGACCTCCTCTGAGGGCAGCACCCAGATGGCTGCTGATGGATTTCCTTCTTGCTTGCTCTCTGTCGCCTGTCAGCCTGGTTTTTCCCAAACGACCTGTTTCTTGAACTGAGCCTATGCTGATTGTTTGCCTGGAATGTGACTCATTTCTGGAAATTTTAGTTTTTGGTTCTATCTCTGGCTGAACGTTCCCTCATTACCAGCTTCTAAAGCTCATTCTCCAACCTCTATCTCTATGTTACCTACAAAGCAGATATTGTTTTAGGTTTTAATTCAATCTATCTTGTCCTGCTATATTTAACTCCTTCTCACCTGGCCAGGCAACCGTGTCGTAAAGTAAGCCATGTATTAGAGAAACTCGGACATAACTTAAAAATCCATTGTCAAATTTGTGCAGATCCAATGACCAGTTAGAGACAGCTTTACCTGTGTTAACATATCTCTGGGGTCACTTGGGTTTACCTCTGGAGCCCACAACCATTTGGTCGATGTGAATATCTCTAGACATACCATTCACTTCCTGCTTTAGAATTTGACAGACTTGGCGTCTGCAATGAACACAATCAGGAATTCTGGAGCTCATAGTCCCCTTTGATCAACGCTTCCGGTGGCTTTCCCCTGTGTGCTGCATCAGTGGATTTTACATCTATTTCAGGACTGTAGTCATTTGGTAGGACCCCCCCTTCAAAGAATGTTGTTGGTGCAGCACATACAGATGAGGACACCTGCCGTCTGCATTTCAGGAAAATGGATAATGAAGAAGAAAGATGCTGTTTAAGCTAAGGATTTGCAATTTCATCAGACTGCTTTGAAATGAGCGCTTTGCATTTTTAAAAGGCTTTATTAACAATAGAACCACTGAAATATCCCCGTAATGAAGAAGACAGGCTAGACTGGCTCGTGTGTAGGTTATATACACAACTATTATTGAATTCAGATTTATTAAAGCTAACGTTCCTCTTTTGGTTCCATCATAAGGAAAGAAAATACTGGAGTCATGGGATATTGGTATAGGTAAGGCCCTAAGAGATCATTATTTTGGAGCTTTCAAACTGTGTGCCTGGTGTCCCAGAATTCTCATCGTTACCTCCAGGGGTAGGATGGGGCAGAGTACAGTGTTGAAGTTTGGGACACAATAGTTAAATGGCTGAGGCTTTTGGCAAACAGGTTCACTTTTGCCTGTTGTGCATATTAGTGTTTATACAAATTTCTTTTGAATAAAAAGACTATTTGTTTTTTTTTGTGAGGAAGATCAGCCCTGAGCTAACATCCATGCCAATCCTCCTCTTTTTGCTGAGGAAGACTGGCCCTGAGCTAACATCTATTGGCAATCCTCCTCCTTTTTTACCCCCAAAGCCCCAGTAGATAGTTGTATGTTATAGTTCCACATCCTTCTAGTTGCTGTATGTGGGACGCGGCCTCAGCATGGCCGGAGAAGCAGTGCATCGGTGCGCGCCCAGGATCCGAACCCGGGCCGTCAGTAGCGGAGCTCGCGCACAACACTGCTAAGCCACGGGGCCGGCCTCAAGACTATTTTTAATAGGTTTTTTTAGACAAGTTTTAGGTTCACAGAAAACTTGTACAGAAAGTATGGAGTTCTCATAAACCTTCTCACCATCCCTGGATGATTTCTCCTATCATTGACATCGTGCATTAGTGTGGTACATTACAATTGACTCCCTAATATTGATACATTATTATTAACTAAGTCCATAGTTTACATTGGGTTCACTCTTTGTGTTGTACATTCTATGGGTTTTGACAAATGTATAATGACATGAATCCCCCATTACAGTATTGTGCAGAATAGTTTCACTGCCTTAAATAAATATCGTGTGTTCCACTTATTCATCCCTCCCCTGGTAAACCTGGAAACCACTGACCTGTATACTAACTCTATTATTTTGTGTTCTCAAGAATGTCATGTGGTTGGAATCACAAAGTATGCAGCCTTTTCCGACTGGCTTCTTTTACTTAGAAATATGCATTTAAGATTCCTACCTGTCTTTTTGTGATAATTAATTTCCCTTTATTGCTGAATAATACTCAGTTGAGTGGATATACCAATTTGTTTATTGGTTCACCTATTGAAGAACTTCTTGGTTGATTCCAATTTTTGGCAGTTATAAATAAAGCTGCTATAAACATTCATGTGCAGGTTTTTTTTTTTCTTTTTATGCATGTAGATATAAGTTTTCAGTTCATTTGGATAAATACTTAGGAATGCAATAGCTGGATCATATGGTAAATCTATGTTTATCCTTGTAAAAAACTGCCAAACTGTCTTTCAACGTGGCTTACCATTTTGCATGCCCATCAGCAACGAATGAGAGTTTCTGTTGCTCCACGTCTTTGTCAGCGTTTGGCGTTGTCAGTGTTTGGGATTTTAGCCATTCTAATAGGTGTGTGGTAGCATGTAATTGTTTTAATTTGCAATTCCCTAATGCCGTCTGTGTATCTTCTTTGGTGAGCTGTCTGTTCACGTTGTTTATCCATTTTTAAATTGCATTGCTTTTTTTTTTCTTGTAGTTGAGTTTTAAGAGTTCTTTGTATATTTTGAATACAAGGTCTTTATCAGATACGTATTTTGTAAATATTTTCTCCCTTTCTGTGGCTTGTATTTTCATTCTCTTAACAGTATCTTTTGTGGACCAGAAATTTTTGAGTCCAACTTATCAAGTTTTTCTCTCATGCATCATCTTTTTGGTCTAAAAAGATGTGTCTAAAAAGTCATTGCCAAACTCCAGGTCACTAGATTTTCTCCTTTGTTGTTGTCTAGGAGTTTTATAGTTTTGTGTTTTACACTTAGATCCATGATCCATTTTCAGTTAATTTTTGTGAAAAATGTAATGTCTGTGTCCTGATTAAATTTTTGCATGCGGTGTCCAGTTGTTCCAACCCTGTTTGTTGAAAAAACTATCATTTCTCCATTGAATTGCCTTTGCTCCTTTGTCAAAGATCAGTTGACTATATTTATGTGGGTCTGTTTATGGGTTCGCTATTCTGTGCCATTGACCTATTTGTCTATTGTTTCAACAATGTTTCATACTGTCTTGATCACTGTAGCTTTGTAGTAAGTCCTAAAATTGGGTTGTGTCAGTCCCCTGACTTTGTTCATGTTCAACATTATGTTGACTATTCTGTTATCTATTTCTATTCTATTCAATTCTATATTACCTATTTCTCCTTGCATGAGTTTTGGTAGATTGTACATTTCAAGGAATTGGTTCAGTTCATCTCAGCTATCAAATTTGTGGGCATACAGTAATAGATAATATTTCTTTATTATCTTTTTAGTGTCACTGAGATCTATAGTGGTGGACTGTCTTTCATTTCTCATATTAGTAATTAGTGTGAGAGAAGTCTTTTTTTCTTGTGTAGCCTGGCTAGAGGTTTATCAATTTTATTGATCTTTTCAAAGAACCAGCTTATGATTCCATTAATTTTTTCATTAATTTCTTGTTTTCAGTTTCATTGATTTTTGCTCTAATTTTTATTATTTCTCTTATTTTGGATTTAATGTGTACTTATTTGTCTAGTTTCTTAAGATAAAAGCTTAGATTATTGATTATATGTCTTTTCTTCTTTTCTGAAATATGCATCCAATGCTATAAATTTATCTTTAGGCACTGTTTGCTGCATCCAACACATTTTAAGTTGTATTTTCATTTTCATTTGATTAAAAAATGTTTTAATTTCCCTTCAGACTTCTTCTTTGACCCATATATTATTTATAAATGTGTTGCTTAATATCCAAATATTTTGGGATCTTCTAGCTATCTTTCTTTTATTGATTTCTAGTTTAATTCTATTATGGTCTAAGAGCGTGTTTTGTATTTTTTTCTTTTAATTTTTCAAAAGTGACTTTTGTGGGGCCAGCTCATGGCCTAGTGGTTACGTTCAGTGCCCTCTGCTTCAGAGGTCTGGGTTCGTGGGTTTGGATCCCTGGCGTGGACCTACATGACTCGTCAGCCGTGCTGTGACAGTGACCCACATAAAATATAGAGAAAGATTGGCCCAGATGTTAGCTCATCAAAAAAAAAAAAAAGTGTCTTTTGTAGCCTAGAATGTGGTCTATCTTGGGAAATCTTTTATGTGAGCTTGAGAAGAATAAATATTCTGTTGTTGTTGGATCAAGTGTTTTATGGATGTCAATTAGGTCCAGTTGATTGATAGTGCTGTCGAGTTCAATTTTATTCTTACTGATTTTATGCCTGCTAGGTCTGCTAATTACTGAAAGAGAAGTGTTAGAGTCTTTGTCTATTTCTCCTTATAGTTCTATCAGTTTTTGCCTTACATATCTTGATGCTGTTTTTAGATGCATACACATACATGATTGTTATGTTTTTTTTGAGTATTAGCCTCTTTATTATTATGTAATGCCTCTCTTTATCCTTGATAATTTTCCTAGCTCTGAAATCAGCTTTGTCTAACATTAATACAGCTATTTCAGCTTTCTTTTGATTAATATTATGATAGTATCTGTCTCCATCCCTTTACTTTTAATCTATCTGTATTTTCTATTTAAAGCAGGATACTTATGGACAACATGTACTTTGATCTTGTTTTTTTATCCACTCTGATAGTATCTGTCATTTAATTGGTGTATTTAGACCATTTATATTTATTTTTTAATTATTTTTTACCAATTTTTTTTATTGTGGTAAAATACACATAACATAAAATCTACTTTCTTAATCATTTTTAAATATACAGTTCAGTGATATTAAATACCTTCATAATGTTATGCTACCATCACAAATATCCATCTTCAGAACTCTTTTTATCTTATAAAACTGAAACTCTACACCTAATAACAATAACTCTATACCTATTAACAATAACAATAACAATAAACAATAATTCCCCATTTTTCCCTTTCTCTCAGTCCCTGGCAGTTACTATTCTATTTTCTGTCTCTATGATATTGGCTACTCTTATAAGTGGAATCATATAGTATTAGTCCTTTTGTGACTGGTCTTTTCACTTAGCATAATGTCCTCAAGATTAATTCATGTTTTATCGTATGTCAGAATTTCTTTTCTTTTTCAAGCTGAATAATATTCCATTGTATGTATATACCGCATTTTCTTATCCCTTCATTCATCAATGGACACTTGGGTTGCTTTCACATTTTAGCTATTGTGAATAATGCTGCTATGGACATGGATGTACAAATATCTGTTTGAATCCCTGCTTTCAATTATTTTGGGATTATACCCAGAAGTAGAATTACTGGATCATAAGGTAATTCTGTTTTTAATATTTTGAGGAACCACTATACTGTTTTCTGCAGCAGCTGTACCATTTTACATTCCCACCAACAGTGCACAAGTGTTCCAATTCCTCCACATTCTTGCCAACACTTGTTGTTTTCTGGGTTTATTTTGATAGTAGCAATCCTAATAGGTGTGAGGTGGTATCTTATTGTAGTTTTCATTTGCATTTCCCTAATGACTAGTGATGTTGAGCATCTTTTCATGTGCTTATCAACCATTTGTATATCTTTTTTGGAGGAATGTCTAATAAAGTCCATTGCCCAATTTGAATTGTATTGCTTTGTTTTGTTTGTAGCTGAGGTTTAGGAGTTCTCTATATAGTCTGGACATTAATCCCTTATCAGATATATGATTTGCAAATATTTTTTGCCATTCTGTAGGTTTTTACTCTGTTAACAGTGGCTTTTGATACACAAACTTTTAAAATTTCCATGAAGTCCAATTTGTCATTTTTTTTTTTTGTGAGGAAGATCAGCCCTGAGCTAACATCCATGCCAATCCTCCTCTTTTTGCTGAGGAAGACCAGCGTTGAGCTAACATCTATTGCCAATCCTCCTCCTTTTTTATTTCCCCCCTTTTCTCCTCAAAGCCCCAGTAGATAGTTGTACATCATAGCTGCACATACTTCCAGTTGCTGTGTGTGGGACACTGCCCCAGCATGGCCAGACAAGCGGTGCATCAGTGCATGCCTGGATCTGAACCCGGGCCACCAGTAGCGGAGCACACGCACTTAACTGCTAAACCACGGGGCCGGCCCCTTGTTATTGATTTCTAACTTCATCCTGTTGTGGTCAGAGAAGATACTTTATATGATATATATCTTTTTAGTTTGTTGCTGTTCAATTTGTAGCCTAACATGATCTATCCTGGAAACTGTTCCATGTGCACTTGAGAAGAATGTGCATTACGGTGTGTTGGGTGGAGAATTCTGTATATCTCTGTTAGATCTAGCTGGTTTATTGTTTGTTCAAGCCCTCTGTTTCCTTACTTATGTCTAGTTGTTCTATCCATTATTGAGAGTGGGATATTGAAGTCTCCAACTATTATTGTATAACTGTCTATTTCTCCCTTCCTTTCTGTCAATTTTTGCTTTGTGCATTTTGATGGTCTGTTATTAAGTGTGTAAATGTTTATAATTGTTATATCTTCTTGCCATATTGGACTTTTTATCAATATATAATGTCTTTTTACTTTTGTAACTTTTATTTTTTGTTTTAAAGTTTATTTTCTCTGATATTAATATAGCCACTCTTGATCTCTCTTGATTGTTATTTGCATGGGCTAGCTTTTTTTCATCCTTTCACTTCTAACATATTGTGTCTTAGATCTAAAGTGAGTCTCTTGTAGATAGCATATAGTTGGACCATGTGGTTTTATCCATTCTGCCAATCACTGTCTTTTGATTGGAGATTTTAATCCATTTACATTTAAAGTAATTTAAACTTATTTCTCTCATTTTGCAATATTTTTTCATATGTCTTATAGCTTTTTTGTCCCTCACTTCCTGCCTTACTGTCTTCTTTTGTGTTGATTTTTTCTTTTTGTAGTGAAATGTCCAATTTCCTTTCTTTTCCTTTTGTATATATTCTATAGCTATTTTCAAAGAAAATAGAGTTTATGGTTATCATAGAGTTTATATTTAACATCCTAAAGTTATAACACTCTAATTTTAATTTATACCATCTTAATTTTAACAACATATAAAAACTCTGCTTCTTTACAGCTTCATTTCCCCCTTTTCAGTTGTTGATATCACAAAATTACGTCTTTATACGTTATATGCCCCAAAACATAAAATAATAATTTCTTTAAATGCATTAGTCTCTTAAATCATGTAGAAAACAAAAAGTGGAGTTACAAAACATTGTTCCAATAATACTCGCTTTTATAATTATCAATGTATTTACCTTTACTGAGATCTTTATTTTTTCATATGGCTTCACGTTACTATCTAGTGTCCTTTCATTTTGACTGGCAGGACTCCCTTTAGCATTTGTTGCTCTTGTAGGGCAGGTCTAGTAGTAACCAACTCCCTCAGCTTTTGTTTATGTGGGAAATGTCTTAATTTCTCCTTCACTTTCAAGGAACTTTCTCCTTCA
Source organism: Diceros bicornis minor (assembly GCF_020826845.1). Taxonomy (NCBI): domain Eukaryota; kingdom Metazoa; phylum Chordata; class Mammalia; order Perissodactyla; family Rhinocerotidae; genus Diceros; species Diceros bicornis. The sequence goes on from NC_080744.1 coordinate 83,420,845, forward strand.
CTTTCTTGATGGATATAGGATTCTTGTTTGATCATATGTTTCTTTTAACACTTTGAATAATTTGACCTACTGCCTTATAGCCTCTGAAGTTTCTTATGAGAAATCTGCTGGTAATCCTCTTGAGGATCCCTTGTATTTGATGAGTTGCTTCTCTCTTGCTGCTTTCAAGACTCTCTCTGTCTTTTGCTTTCAAAAGTTTGATTATAATATGTCTAAGGGTAAGTGTCTTTGAATTTATCTTATTGGAGTTTATTGAGCTTCTTTGATGTTTATATTCATGTCTTTCATATAGTTTGGGAAGTTTTCAGGCATTATTTCTTCATATAGTCTCTCTGTCCCTTTCTCTCTCTCTTCTCCTTCTGGGACTCCCACAATGTATATATTGGTCCTCCTGATGGTGTTCACAGTTCCCTTGGGCTCTGTTCACTTTTCTTCAATATTTTTTGCTTTCTGTTTCTCATACTCCATATGTCCTATCTTCAAGTTTGCTGATTCTTTCATCTGCTTGCTCAAATCTGTCTTTGATTCCCTCTAGTAAATTTTTCATTTCATTTTCATGAATTTCATTTCATGAAAAGTTACTATACTTTTGAATTCCACAATTTCTTTTTGCTTTCTTTTTAGGTTTTCTCTCTTTATTGATATTTTCATTTGCTCATCATCACTTTCTTGACTTTATTTACCTTTTCCTTTAGTTTTCTGAGCATCTTTAAGACAGTTGTTTTAAAATCTTTGTCCAAGTGATCCACCATTAGGTCTTTTTCAGGGACAGTTTTTGTTGACTTATTTTTTTCCTTCGAATGGACCATTCTTTCCTCTTTCTTTGTATGCCTTATGATTTTTTGTCAAAAACTGGATATTGGAATCTCATAATGTGGTAACTGTGCAAATCAGATTCTCCCCCTTCTGTGAGGAGTGACTTTTTTTGGTTTTATTTATTGTTTTTGTTTTTTTATTTGTTATAGGCTGTCTCTGCACTGAGGATCAGCCTAAGGTGTAAACTTAAGATCTTTTCAGGTCATTTTTGATCCTGTACTTTCTCCTGACATGTGTGATAACTTTCTAATTTCCTCCATATATGCAATTATTTTTGAATGTCCTAGTCTGTAATGTCTGGCTCACAAAAGGGGAAAAAGAAAAAAGTCAAAAGAATAAAACAAGGGCGCTAGCCCTTTAGATCCCCTGAAAGTCACTTCACCTGGCAGTGGGTGCTTGTAACAATGGGAGGAGATGCAACAATTGTGGCTGCCCACCTCTGTCTGTACCTCTGTGGTCAGAAATAGTAATTAGTAATGAGAGTACAGATTCTTAATATTTGGAGGACAGGGTCCTTTATGCCCACCCTGGCTCCAACAAGCCACTTGCCAGCTGCTCTAGTAACACGTGTACAGATGCCTGCCACAGGGCTAGGGAGTAGGCAGTGGGTAGCCACTGCTGAGTTAAAAGCTGAAATTGACCAAAATGAACTGTCATTTACCATCTAAGCCTTCCTTTGGAAGTTTCTAGCCTTTAACATAATCCAGAATTCCAAAATAGTTACACCAGATAGATTCTGACAGTGCAATTGTTGTGTAGGTGGGGAGATAGTTTCATGGTGCTTCTTACTACAGATTCAACACAATCCAAAACAAAATTATAACACTGTTTTTTTTTTTTGCAAAAATAGAAAAGCCAATCCTCAAATTCACTTGGAATTTAAGGGTCCTTTAATAGCCAAAACAATCCTGAGAAAGAGGAGAAAAGTTGGAGGAGTCACACATTCTGAATTCAAAACTTACTACAAAGCTATAGTAGTTAAGACATTGTGGTACTGACATAAAGATAGACAGATGAATGGGTGAACAAAATGTGGTATATACATACAATGGGATATTATTCAGACAGAAACATGAGTGATATTCTGATACATGTCATAACATGGATGAATTTTGAAAGCATGCTAAGTGAAATAAGCCAGACGCAAAAGTACAATTATTGTATGATTCCACCTATATGAAATATCTAGCTTATGCAAATTCATAGAAACATAAAGCAGATTAGAGGTTACCAGGAGCTGGGAGAGGAGAGAATGGGAAGTTATTGCTTAATGGGCACAGAATTTCTGTCTGGGATGATGAAAAAGTTTTGTAAATAGATAGTGGTGATTTGTGAATGTAATTAACGACACTGAATGGTGCATGTCCCTCTCCTCTTTCTCTTCCTTCTCCTCTACCTCCTCCTCTTCGTCTTTTTCTTCCTCTTCTTCTCCTCTCATTCGCCTCTTCTCTTCCTCCTCCTCCTTCTCCTTTTCCATCTCCTTCTCTCACTCCATCTCCTTTGTCTTCTTCTGATTCCTCTTCCTCTCCTTCTCATTCTCTTCCTCTCCTTCCTTCTTTGTCTCTTCCTCCATCATCTTCCAACAGCTTTATTGAGGTGTATTTTTTAATATTATAAAATTTATCCAATTCAAGTATACAATTCGGTGATTTTTAGTAACTTTACCAAGTGATGCAATCATCACTATAAGTTTTAGAATATTTTCATTCCCTCAAAATGATCCCTCATACTCATTTACAGTTAAACAGCACCCTGCACCCCCAACCTACAGTTCCTGCCCCAGCCCCAGGCCACCAAAAATCTATTGTCTATCTCTATAGATTTTTCTTTTCTGGGCATTCGAAATGTAATTATATAATATGCGGTCTCTTGTGTTTAACTTCTTTCACCTTGGATAATGTTTATGATGTTGGTCCACGACACAGCATGTGTCAGTAATTTGTTTCTTTTTATTATTTAATACTATTCCATTGCATGGCTATACTAAATTTTATGTATCCACCCACCTATTGATGGACATTTAGATTGTTTCCATTTTTGGCTATTATAAATAATACTGTTATGAACATTTGTGTGCAAGTTTCTGCTGCACATATGTTTTCATTTCTCTTGGGTATATATCTAGAAGTAGAATCGCTGAATCATATGAAAGTTTTGTGCTTAAGTTCTTGAGACACTGCAAAATTGTTTTACAATTTAGCTGCATCATTTTACAATTCCGTCAGCAATGTATCAAGTTCTGGTTTTTCCACATCCTTGCCAACATACGTTATTACCTCTTTCATTCATTATAGCATTCCGGTATGTGCGAAGTGGTAATTCACTATGGTTTTAATTTGCATTTCTCTAATAACTAATATTGTCAAGTATCTTTTTGTGTGCTTAATAACCATTTACATATCTCTGGATAAAAGTCTGTTCATATGTTTGTCTACTTTTTGTTTGGGTTGTTTGTCTTATTATTATTGAGCTGTAGGTGTCCTTTTAAATTCTGGATATGTCTTTCATTAGGTATGTGTTTTGCCAATATTTCTGAGTTGTTTGATGGGGGAGTTTTTGGAGTCTGCTGAAGGTGGGCTAACATGGTGGGAAGCATTAGAACATAGGGCCCCACACACTATGGCACCCACAGCTCTTTTCTCACAAACAGCACTTCTCCTAGTAATGTCTAGCTGTGTGACAAGTCAAGCTGTTTATATTGTCAAATGGATCCAGCAAGTGTCCCTTGGATGCCAGGAAACCATGCTGACATTGTTCCTTGCTAGGTTTGGAGGTGGGGAGGGGAGGGAAATGGCTTCTTGTATCAAATGGCAACAAAACAAGCTCTCAAAGAAATCATCCAGCTGGTTACAAATAATTTTGATAATCCAGGAAAAAAAATGGCTTTGGATATACATGCAATATTTATTCCTTATTGGTATTTTATTGAAATCTCCTGAAGTATGCAGCCTGTAGGCATACAGAGCACAGGTGCACAGGCCTGCTTGCTATATGTTTCCTTCAGAACAGGCCTTCAACATCTGTCAGATGATGTATTTCAAAGTACAGCTTTCTTCATTGACTCTGACCTGATTTGAAAATACTTGTTCTTTTGTGAAAACAACATTTTTCAATGTGTTAAAAATGAGCATAGAATCAACTGAGTGAAATAAAAAACAATCGACATTGGCTTTTGGAATATGAACAAATATCGGAGTTGACACAATGCTTGGAACTTTCCTGGTACTAATGTGATCCTCGTTTCCTTTTTTTGAATGTGTAGCTACCCAGAGACTGATGGGCAGGTTTTCCACAGTGTTCTTCTCTTTCTCGCTTTTTGTCAGTTTGCCGCCCAAAATAACCTAAAATGAATAGCCTCCTAAATATAGTTAGCAACCTAATACAAATAGCATCCTAAATTTCTACCCAAATTACAAGGCTGGTGCATTACTTTCCCACTTTTCCGAATCTACTTCCTTACTTACTTTGACCATCTCTCTTTTCAGTGGGAACATTCCATGGAATAATATATATGGGGCTAAAATTTCAGAGAAACCTTGTGGAATTCAAGGAGATGAGCCATGCAAAAGCTTTAGCTCTTCTGGGAAAATCTAGGCTATTAAAATGTATTAGGCCAGTAAAATTCTATTCCATTCATAGAATGTCTTGTGTGAAATTTATGGGTTATTACTTCCTTCCTCACCAGCACACTTTAAACATGCTTTGGAGTGGTGAGGAAGCGTGTGCCCCAGCAACATACCCATGTAAAATCCTCATATTTCAAAAAGGGAAAAAAAGTTATAATTGTTAAAATTACAATCATATTGTTAAACATATATGAAAACAATTATATAGGTTGTGACACTTAATTCCTATTGTTGCTCTAAGACAATATAAGATCTTCATTTTTCATGAAGATAGAAAATATAAACAAAGACACTGTTAGCAGAAAGATCTACTCCTGCTCAAATTACCAACACACACCACCCTCTTCCCTTGTGGCCCTCCCATTTCTCTAATTTTTTTTTTTAAGCATTGATCTACAACTAGTGTACTCAGAATTCCCTTGAAACAGGAGTCTCATGAAAATCAAATCAAGATGGAACAGAAAAAAAGATGGTAGAGATTATTCATAGTTCTGGCCAGAATTCTTTTAGGTCTTTGGCATTTCTCTTCTTAAAAGAACTCAAAATTGCTTCTGGATATTGATTTGCACCAACAATACCTAGGTGAAGAATAGTGGAGGTAATGAATCACTCAGTGTTAGATCCGGGAACTGAATCATAGAAGAAAACACATTAAACCTTACCTGAAATTAAATGTGTGTTCTCAGAAAGTTGCTTGTTATGTTTTAGCAAACTGAATCATTTTAAACACACTAGGAGGTTTGTATGTTTTAAAACAGGCTGCGGTGGATTGTAGAAAGTGATCAAGCACAGTGTTTCAGGGTTGCTGACTGTGTTCTGATTGGTTTGTTTCATGAGTGTGGAATTTAGTACGTGTCTCTTGGACTTGTAAGACGGCTGCTCCTTTCTGTGCTACAGGGGATGCACTTCACACCCATGGTGAAGGTGTTTGGGGTGAATAAGGAGGGAATAATAAGCTTTAAGGTCTCATGACTTGAGAATCATTTGCTGGCCCCTTGTCCCTCTCCATCTGGTGATCCACAAAAAGCTGGACCCAACAGGTGATCTGAGAGAAAGTGTCATCATCTTCCTGAAATCTTCCCCAGGCTGAGCCCTTGCTGGAGACCAACCAAGCTGAGAGCAGGATCTGATAAACATCTCATAGCAGGAACAAGTTTTGACTTTATGGATCTAACATATTCCCTTGTGCCATACTCAGAGGAGAGTAAGTTCTCAGATTCTGGTTTTTTTGGGGTGCTGTATGTCTATCTATATCTAAATCTGTTATCTTCTACATCTCTATCTACTTCCTCTTATCTGACATCTGTTTCCTCAATCTCCCCAGTCTTTCCCTCAAAGATCCTCTTCGTATCCCATTACTCTCTACTTCCCTCTGTCAGTCATCTCCACTCCTCTTCCTAAGAGAAAGGAGTCATAAATTCTTGGCCCCTTCATATAGCTCAAAAACCCTAGCAGTTCAGAATTTGGACTCAGGCTAATAGAGATTTTCCTTTACCTGGATTTTTCTGGTACCAGATAGGACAGGGGTGGGTTTAAGGAAATGGTTATGCTCTGATTCTGGTTCTGTTTATTTATTAGAGAGATCTGCAGCTGGCTGACATAAGCTCTTGATACTGTCATTTATTTTCTTCCTGGGAAAACAGAGTCTAGTCTCTTGAGGAATTCATGTGACTTCATTAACAAAATTTTGAACAAATTCCTTATAAAATCACTTAGGAAATAGTTAACTGAGCATTTGTCTCCTTCCTGAGTTTACTTGTGCTACCAGAGGCTCCCATGTTGCAGAAAATATCTCTTACCTATCCAGAATGGAAGGATTCTCTCTGATAATAAAACGTCCACATAACTGGCGTAGGGAGGTGGAGAATAGTTCTTGGTTTGTCCTTGTATACGTGTAATGCCACGACCCACTTCAACTGCTTAGAGTATAACAGGTCAATTTGTTTTAAAGTTTTCTAATTAGCCCCTTGTGAGCCCCCAAGTGCAGATGAATGAGCACTTGAGCCTCTCCGGGGACCAGTCATTTGTTTAAGAATTCAGGAACCTACTCAATCTGCAGGGACAGACCTGTTCATGGTCCTTTGTCAGAGATGAGTGCAGAATCTAATCAGTTTGCTATTAGGGCCCTATTGTCATAGGTCCTGGTTGCCATTGTTTTGGAGCTGAGAGGAAGGTGTTGGTGATGCAGATAGCTGCAGAAAACACAAGGGTTGTGCCATCTTGGACTCCTCTGGTAACAGCCCCTCAGGTGATACTTATCACGCTAAGCCAACCCTGTGGGCATTGTTGGTCGACCACCCGCCCTCATTTCCTTCCTCATTCACTATGCTCTAGCATCCTTTCTTTTGTATTCCTTGAACCCATAAGGCTTATTGGCTCCTTAGAATATTTGTGCAAATGATTCTTCTGCCTGGAAAGTGTTACTCCTCATATTTGCATTGCTGGCTCACTGTCAATGAGATCCCTGATGTCAGGCATGGCATCGCTCTAAGTAAATTCTCTGCATTTATCACCATCTGATGTGTGTGCTTGCTTGTTTGTTATTTTCTATCTACTTTTCCCAGTAGAAGTTAAGCTCCTTGGGAGTCCAGACATAAGCTGTCTCTTTAAATTCTGTACTCTCAGTTCATAGTACAGTGCCTGGTATATAATAGGTAAATATTAGCCATTTTTAAAAACCAACTAGGAGTGAAGATAAGGGACAGAAAATTTACGGAATTATATCTCTAGGAAAATAAGTTTTTGTAATTTCTCTTAATAAATGTTCTCGCCTTCCTCCATTCCTGTGTTCCCTCTCGCCTGCTCTCTCTCCTTCTTTCCTGTCTTTCTTTTCTTAACTTGGTCTTTATTTGTACACTGTTTAAAAATGGAAGCAGGTAGACACCAGAGAATAACATATGGAAAAGCTAGGCATTGTGATTTATGGTTCTTTGCCTATTCACTCTAAACACACATCAACAAATTCGTAAAGAGTTACTTACAATGTTGTCATCTCGTTGTAAATTATATATTTTATATTAATCAAATATATATAGTTAACAAAGGCAAATATTTATACATCTTATAATGTAAGATGTCTATTTTATTTATCTCTGTATTTCTAAACAAGAATATATTTTTATATATTTATTTTTAAAATTTTATATAGCATCTAATAATACCCTGTTCTGAAAGATTAGCATTTGGTTCTCATTCACTTTCCCTCTCTCTCTCACTTATGTTTACCTCCTCCATCCTCCTAATATTACTAAATCAATATTAAGTGTTTACATTATTATGCCTATGAAATATTATTCACAGGCAAGCTACCTACAGTTCCATGATTACAAATACTCTCTTGTGCAACTTTGGGTTTTCTTGTGAGTTAAAAATTGCACTATTTTTTATTTGCTTAATTTTCTATGCACCTATCTTTCATTTATTCTTAAATTCTGTAACAAAGCTGTAAAGCTCCTCTCAATAAGATCAGAAGACGTCCAGTAATACACTCTATCACTTCTTTTTTTTTTCCTTCTTGAAAACCTCCCTCCATCTTCCCGTTCCAAACCTGGAAGGTTGTCTGTCCTCTAGGCCAGGGATCTGCAAATTTTTCTGCAAAGGACCAGGTGGTAAATATTTTAGATTTTTGTTATACTCAACTCTGTTGTTATAGGAAAAAAACAGCTCCTAGACAATACATAAACGAATGGGCACAGCTGTGTTCCAATAAAACTTATTTACACAAACAGACTGCCATCCTGCTACCATAGTTTGCTGACCCCTGCTCTAGGCCGGCTTCCCAACTATCATCCCGGATGTTTGTTCACCATCATCCTGTAAAGTCCATTCATGTCTCTCTTGTGTTGAATACCCTGTTTCTGGAGCTCATTTCTTCCTAGTTCTTGGTTTCTTCTCTTGTTTTGATGAAACACCTTTTAGTAGCTTTCTGATAAAAGTTGCATAGGAAAAAATATTTTGAGACATTGGTTGAGTGAAAATATCTGTATTTTCCTCCCCCACTTGCTTGGTGGTTTGTCTGGGTATAGAATTTTAGGTTGGAATTCAGTTTCTCACAGTATCAGAAGGTATGGTCCATGGTATTCTAGCTTCCATTGCTCTTTTTAAGAAGTCTGATACCGTTATTATTCCTAATTCTTTGACACTGACTTGATTTTTTGATCTTTTTTTCCTTCTTTTCTACAAAATGTTTCAGATATACTAAATGTTATAGGTAATAATATGAAAATATCCATGTCCCCACCACCTAGCTTTAAAAAACCCAGCATAAGACAGTGTGCAAGTTGAAATTCCATGGCCACTACTTCCCAACCTCATTTCCCTGTTTTCTTTGCAAAGATAATCATAGTTGGTGTTTTAATTTTCCATGCCTTTTTACTTTTATTGCGTAAGAATGTATCCATAAACAATAGATAGTACTGATTTGAAGGTATTTAAATGTCATATAAATGATATATTATCATACATTATGTACCAAAATTTGCTTTTTTTCTCAATATATTTATAAGATTTATCTGTGCTGGCACATGTAGTTCCACTTAATTCTTTTTTTCCATATAATTGAAAGACATGTTTCCACATCAAAGTGGCCCCCCAAATAGCTATTATAACGAGTGAACCTACACTAAGTCACATCATTATGACATTTTAGAATGCCAGATATGGGATCCTGAAAGCTTCCAGAGAGAAAAATGAGGTTACTTGGCCTGCTGGACATTTGTTTGTTCTTAAGTCCATTCCTGCTCTTCTGTGGTTAGGGGGCTAAATGCCTGCAAACTACATTGCTTAGACACTTGACAGCTGGGTTCTAATTGTGTTCTGCAATAGAAGTCACTGGCATGAGATTGGAAGGTGAAAGGAAGAAAATAGCCATACTGCTTCCAGTAACAGCCACAGCGGTGCCTCTTCACGGCCCCGGGACAAGCTGCTGGCTCCTCCAGTGATGCAGAGAAAGCGCAGGTTCGGGGGTCCAGCCGTGTTAAGCCTCATCTGCTTAACACTCACTCCTCAGGGGGCTCTGGGACTTCCCTTCTCTCCTTTGCTTCTGCACCTCTTCTGTCTCCTTAGTGACCAATTCCCTGCGTTCAATACAGCTCTGTTTTCTCACTTTCCTCTGACTGATACACCTTATTTCTGCAATATGACTGATGAAGGCTTCTAAAAGTCCTCCTTCCAGAAGCACCTAGATGCTGGATCAAATATAAAAAACTTCTGTTTAAATGCTTGCTTTAGTACAAAAGAAATGTAGCATAAATGCAGCCCCAAATTAAAATGGAAAATGAAATTTTAAAAAGTCTGAAAAAACCAAGTGTTAGTGAGGATTTGGAATAACCGAGCCAACATTACTTACTGGGGGGGGCGGGGTATAAGTTGATTTGCCTGCTTCAGACAGCAGTTAGTAATAGCTGGTATAGTTGAAGGTGAGCATTCCCGAGGACCCAGCAATTCTACTTCTAGATATACACACCCTAGAGAAAGTCTCTCATACGTGCCCAAGGAGAAACGTACAATGAAGATCATAGCAATGTTGTTTAAAATAGTGAAAACTGGCATATCTAGCGACCGGAGAACTGATGAATAAATTGTGGTACAGCAAAAATGTGGAGGATAATGTAAAGTTAAAATTGATGCATGTGATACGTGTTAACATTGATAAGTCTCAAAAACATGATCTTGAGTGAAAAACAGCTATTTGTAAAAGCTTGTGATTATTATATCTTTATACAAAGTTTTAAAACATGCAAAACATTGCTGTATGTTATATATGAATATATGGGTACATAGTGAAAGTAGGAATACATGTAAAAACAGGCATACAAATGATAAATACCAAATTCAAGATATTGATTAGCTCTGCGGAGGAACAAGAAGAGTTGGGCAGGTTAGAGATACACAGGGAGGAACAACTGATTCTGTAATGTTTTATTTATAAAAAAAGAAAGAAAAAGATCTAAAACAAACACAGCAAACCAGATTTAGTAAAGCTAGAGAGATAGGGGCTATGTGGGTGTTTATTTTCTCTATTTTTCTGAATATTTAAATAAGAAATATAAAGTTATTAGACGTGGGAGTTTCATAAAACTCCAATTAAGACATTCTGAGATTAAAATCAGTAATGTATATTTCCATCTTAAATAAAAGAATCATGAAATAATTTGAGATTATTTTTAATTTATTGAATAAGTGTGTCCCTAAAATCTTACCATTTTAGTTTATCTTCAATTTCAATTTCAATGTCTTGAAATGATTGAGATGTAGAAGGGTATGCTCAGCCCTAACACTTTTGGAGCCTGGGGTGAGAGCATACGTGGAGTCCCACCTACTAAATGGCTACGTGTTTACAATCATGACTCACGCTAAAAAAACTTTTAAATAAAATTACGTTGTATCTATACCTTCATTTATTGTTGTTGGTGCCGTGGAGTCAATTGTGACTCCTAGTGACTCCATGTACAGCAGAGCAGAACCATGCCTGGTCTTTTTGCGCCATCCTCTCACCTTCTGACGCTATATCAGACAATACTCCGCTGCTACTCAAAGGCTTTTCATGGGCAATTTTTTTTGGAAGTGGGTGACCAGGTCCTTCTTCCTAGTCTGTCTTAGTCTGTAACCTCCACTGAAACCTGTCCACCATGGGTGACACTGATGGTATTTGAAATCCCAGTGGCATAGCTTTCAGAATCACAGCAACAGGCAGCCACCACAGTATGACAACGCACAGGTGGGTGGTGTGGTTCCTTGAGAGGGAAACAAACCCCAGGTGGTGGCAGTGAGAGCATGGAATCTTAACCACTAGACTACCAAGGCTGGCTCTATACCTTCATGGTGACAAGTAATGTATTTTTATATGCTTAAATATTTGCAAAACGTTAAAGGTGACTTTAGGCACCTTTAGTTACTAATTACTATTACATATGTCTGGGTATTCAGTATGATGGGGTGGCAATATTTGGATGTAAATAACAAAATAAAGACTTAGATAATTTATAAATTAATAACTATTTATTCTATAAAGTTTCTTGCTTTAATTTCAGCAAAATCTCTATTTTTATAATAAAAATTGTTACATAATTTACAATCTGTTGCATTAATGATCCACAAGATTGAAAAATAAAAAGTAATCTTATTCAAAGTGAACAAATTTTATTATATTTCCAACAAAAATATAATTAAAATTAACACAAAAATCTAAAAAAATAAAAATTCTTTCCTTCTAAAATATCATAAGATTTCTATTAAAAATAAAAGAAAAAAATTATACGATCAGAAATTAAAATGAAAATTATATAAATAAACCTGGAATGTTTTCTTACTTTTTGAAAAATTAATTAAATCTGATTAAATATTTTTATAAAAATAAAACTTTTCTCAATTCTAGTGCTCTATGCTGCTCTCTTTGCCAATATCAAGAGGACTCACACTTCACTTATATTTAATCTGTATCCACAGCTATTCAAGTTTAAGCTTAATATAAATTTGTTTAATGCTGCACAATGGTCCTCAGCGCAAAGGGCGACTGTTGTGAACACTTCATTATTTTGTACACCAGTTCACTCTGGAAACACAAATTGGAACAGGGAGAGAAGTTGAAAACTAGGAGCTGGGCCCTATACGGAAACAACACGCAAAACTCTGTTGTGTTCATTTTATCTGAGAATAAGATACTGACAAGTTAATTAATTTGTGTTTTCATTTTCCTAAGTGCTTTTTGCCAATCCAACCCTCCTCTCACTTTCAAGCCATGCACATCCTCTGTATTGCCACTTCACAACCTGCATACCTGGGATCAGTACCTTTTGTAAGGGAACAAGAGGGCAAGCGCTTTGGCCTCCAGAGATGTTAGCCACCAGCAGGAACTTTCAGGTGACAGGTCATGCTCTGCCAATCCTAAGCGACAGAGGCACCTGTGTGTTCTTTAACAAACATATTTCTTTGTGGCTGTGATTTGTTGGTCTAAAGCATGGGGCCCCATATAGGGGCTCCTCTTGCTGGGGTCTAAAGGTGGTATGCTTAAAAATAACTTAAGATCAGAAAAATTCAGTCTATTTGCTTTCCAAAAATCTTGGAAAATGAATCACAACTCTTGATCTGGTATATCCGTGCAAATGAAGAAAATAAAAATACTAAGTCAATTTTTAAAAATTAAAATGAAGAAAGTGAATGTTGAAATAATAATGGAAAGTCTTTTCCCAAAAGAATATTTCTTTTTTACATCCCATTTTTGTGTTTGAGGCAGTCTCAAATAATAACAGCGGTGCGTGACGCCTCAAGGACTCTAACAAGGGCTCGGACACACCATCTCATTCAGCCCTTGGACCATCCCCGTGGCGTGTTGTCCCTTGAGGTCCGGTGGTTTTGCTGCTCACAGTCAGTAGAACTGAAATTCAAATCAGAGCTGTGCAATTTCAAAGCCCTTTCTCTTAACCACTCTTGAGTTGCGGGTCCTTGAGAATACATAATTTTTATTGTAAAACATTATGAATGTACTAAATGCCACTGAATTGTACACTTTAAAATGGTTAATTTTATGTTATGTGAATTTAACCTTAATAAAACAAACAAATACATGGTTTTAATTTTATTTTACTCTAAAGTAAAGTGATTCCTGCATTTCCATCATCTCCATACTAAACCATCATGTCTACCGTGGAATTGTACTTTGAGGCGCTTTTAATAAAATGAAATGGCATTTTTACACAATCTTATTGATCTCATGCAAGTTGGAATTGTAAATAAGAGGCAAAATGGGCCGGCCCGTGGCTTGGCGGTTAAGTGCGCGCGCTCCGCTGCTGGCGGCCTAGGTTCGGATCCAGGCGTGCACAGACGCACCACTTCTCCGGCCATGCTGAGGCCATGTCCCACATACAGCAACTAGAAGGCTGTGCAACTATGACATACAACTATCTACTGGTGCTTTGGGGGAAAAAAATAAAAATAAAAATAAAAAAGAGGCAATTTATAAGTGCAAATGTATGTGCACTTGTATGCACATTTACACACGCACATTTATACTTGTTGGTTGTATGTGTGGTTGGGGGTTGTTGACGATGGGGATGGGGAGGTATAAGCCCAGAAAGCAAGATGCGCATGTGGAGATACTTGTAAGTAGCCCCTGCCTAGGAGGGACCACATTCCCCCGGCTATGTTCATATAGGGTCACAGACACGTTTCTGTGCTTTTAGATGTTGCAGGTGGCTCCAGGTTCCGGGCTTGGGGCTCTGAGACCCGCTCTGAAGTGGATGGATGAGTAAGGGGGGAGGAGGATAATGTGCTCTGTGGGTGATGGTGACTGACAGACTTGGAGAGAGCAGGCAAATCTGACCCCCAGGAAAACCAGCTAAGACATGGTGACTCTCCCCTTTTGGAAAGCATTTGGCAATTGGCAAATACGTTCTTTGGCATTTGATGACATAGCACAGAATGTGAGCTCTCTTTAATGAATTTCATGCCAGTGCCCAGTACATCATAATTTAATGTGTTGTTTCAAGTATATTCTGGGACATCCTGGAGTGATACCTGCAGTGAGGCATCTTATTTTCTTCACCTAATTTGACTCATTCACCATTTCAACTGAGAGTTTATTGGGCACTTATTATACACTAGATACTCTGGGGAGATTTAAAAAAAAAGATAAGAAATTGCATTATACGTGGAGCAGGTACACTTTCTTGATCACACAAAGCAATCCTTTCCTAGATATTTCCAAAAGCTGAAACTATTCAACAAAAAAAGATGTTAGAAATAAAATAAAGTCACCCAAACATGTGAGCTGTTCTTACTAATCGACAACAAAATCAATGTATCCCAGTGAAAACATTTTATCCAACGTAATTCACATTGGCATAATAAGGTCCTTGGTTTTTTTAGTATGGATGCTACAATATCAAATACCTAATTATGAATTAGCAGCAAAAGGTTTATTGGTACTGAATGCAGGTAGATGCTGGCGTTCCTGGAGGATGGGCTGCCCCTTACATTAACTCACAGGCAGGGGATAACTGGGGCCTCTGGGTACATTGCTTACGCTCACCTATGAGCTGGAGTTCAGGTTTGCTTATGGCCAACTTCTCCATAGGGAGGCTTAGTCCTACTCTTTCAACATAAGTTTCATCACGTGATTTTGCTTTCTAAACTCCTATGTTAATTATTTAGATACAGAAGAACATACATGTACTGCATGTTATTCAAACGCAATAGAAGTAGACACTAAAGCTAACACATTTCTCTCAGGGAGTGACTTTAATCAGATAATATTTAGTGCTCAGCTAAAAGACTCAGCGGTACTTGCAAGCAAACTTCCCTTTTGTCAAAGAGACAGATTTTAATTTTCCAGTTCTAACAAGAGAGAGTGGTTCGACCACCTGACAGTTTGGAGGTTCATTTTTTCCAGTTGGCTGCAGAGTGAAGGAGATTGACAGCAGCTTGAGGTCCCCTGGTGTGTGCAGAAACAGCGTATCCCTCCCCCCAATTACAGCTCCTTGAGGATGCCATCAATATGCACCAGTGGTTTCTCACTATTTTTTTTTTTTTTTTTAGCCAGAAGCAAATGAATATATTACCCATCAGCAGCAAGACATGGGGCAAATGGATCTATGAGTCGTGGGTGATTGGGATTCCACGCGAGCGTGGGGGTGTGACTACACTTCAGAACTCATTTTCACTGATGCTGACATGCGAGACAGTCCTCGGAGACCTGTCTATCAAACTGCAACATGCTTTGCAGAAAAATTAGATTACTCATGCGCAGACAGAGTGGGCGATGGCAATTTAGAATGGCCCCTTAAATACCAACTACACTTGTATTTACAGAGCAAATTAAACCCATGTGAAGGACGTTGTTCACACTGGCTACTCAGGCTGTATATGAACATGGGTCTTCACCGCTGTTTGGAAACTCATGAAGAAATACACACACACACACACACACACACACACACACACACACAGCATGTACAGCATTTTCTCCCCTTTTTAAACTTAATTTCAGTAACCCTAAATGGCTCAATTTATTTGTTTTAGTAGCTAGATTTATCGCTTTACTATTATTGCAATATGACTAGGTTTGCTTCCTGAATACCTATTATCCATATCTAAATATCTGTTACAAGCGAGAAATTTGCAGGTGGATTCTCTTTGTCTGTCAGAGCAGAAGCTGGGGTGAGGCTCCCTGTGCTCAGTGTAGGGACGTATTTCTGGGTCCTGCATTTTATTCACACTGTTTGCATAGTTGCTGAGGACAACAGAGGTGTCCAATTCCACTGCAGTTTTGCACAGGCTTGCCAGTAAAATCTATTTTTTAAATAAAGATATAAATTAGCAAACCACACGTCATGAAAAATTATCTATCGAAGGTGCAATGAAATCTCACTGAAGAGCAAGGGGAATTGCTCTAGAGATTTTAAAAGAAACCAGAGAGGCACATGGTAACTCTTGGCTGGAAACAGATCCTGGCTCATGGGGAGGTCGAGTGTTTCCCAACACCTCGTGGAGGGCTTTTCACATCACTGGAGAATGAAAGAGGCTGCCTGGGATAAGATTTCCCTCCTTGTAATGACATGACAGTGCTAGGCTCTTTGAAAGTCCCTGGGTGTGTTCTGGAATGCTAATTGAGCATTTTGATCCCCATCCAGTGGGGTGTTTCCTTGGATTTACCTGCAGCAGCTCAGTGGCATTCTGCCTGATTTTTGTGGTTGGTGTCAGAATCGTGGAGGATTTCTCTGATTGACAACTCCCCAGACCATGGCACTTACAGCTTAGCACCAAACTTTCTGCATGTCTCCACATTTTGATATCTTTCTGTATGTAACACAGCTTAGATTTTTTATCAAGCATCCTGTCATCCAGAAAACTCTATTAACTTTCGCATCTGTTCTTTGCTGCTATTGGGATAACTGATGTTCATAATAATTACCCTGAAGCAAGTCAGGTGCCTTTTGGATCACGCAGGATTACATTCTCTTTTGTAGGCGTGGGAGTGAAGGAGTCTCTGGGGTCCTGAAAGGGCGCAATGGTTTGAGTCATAGTCATGTCTAGCGTGGGACAAGCCATACCTTGATGGACAAAGAAGTCTTCCTTGTTCACTCGCATTTCTCCATCCTTTATGCAGGCACCCAGCACTCTTTTTCTGAATGTGTATATCAGCCAGGTACTCTGCGAGGCACCAGAGATATAAAGATGGATTAAACTCAGCCCTTGTCTCTAAGAGATCCTCCGTATAGAGATGGGACAGGCTTACACCTTGATAGTTGTAAAACAGAGATCATGATTCACAGCTTGTTTTTGAAGCACTCAGGATGGGCACCTAAACTGGCAGAGGCTGGAGGAAGGATGAGTCGGGACTTTCTGGAGGAGCTAGTGCTCAAAGTGACTATAAAAGCTTGAATGGTGTTGAGTGGGGTGGAGATTCCTGGGCAGAGGGGAGAGGATGAGCAAAGAGCCCAGACTTTGTGACACAACACGAAGTCTGCTAAGAAATGTGAGCAGTTCAGTGTCCTTGGGAGAAGATGTGCAAGGGGAAGGTGCTGGAGCGTTGGAGGGGGCAGTTCATACAGGTCCTTGCAGCACATAAGACACTGGACTTCATTTTCAGCCTGTGGGGGACCATTACAGGGCTTTCAGCAGTGGCCTGTCACGGTCAAATTTTTGTTTTAGATGGAGTTTTCTGTAACGTCTTTTTTTAGTTGCAGAACTTCTCCTCTGTTTTGTTTTCCGAGTATAATCTTAGGGAAAGCTCTATCTCATCAAGCTGATAGAAGAGGGGCTTTTCTGTTTGAAGCAGAGTTAATGGCAGTGAGTTGCCTGCATTGTCTTCTCCTGGATCCTGGGACACTGTTTGGGGACCTGGGAGCTGTTTGGTTATGGAGAAGTGATAAGGACTTAGGGTGGTGAGAGCAGGACTAGGGGAGAGGGAATGACGTGAGAAATATTGAGAAGGAAAAACTCATAGATGTAGCAGGAAGCCTTATGAAGACTTTCCCTGTCTTTGATTTTATTATTTCAGCAACTGAGAAACCCGAAACTACTTGACCTGGATCGGAGACTCATTGTATGTCATATTGAGGAAGAGATGGTATTTTCCTTCCAGAGACGGTGAAGACATGTTTTAGTGCTCCTGAGTTCTGAGCCCTGCTTAGAAGAGCTTAAACTACCTCAGGTGTGAAACGGAGGGAAATAAATGCTTTGTGATTAGAAGAAAGCAAAAGAAAGCAACTTCAAAAACCAGAAAGAGGGGCTATGGCTTCAGATGACACCAGAGTTGGACTCCTAAGACCCTGCTGGCGGAGAGATCCTAGAGGGGACTTTCTGTGTGTAACTGAAAGAACTGGGAACTCAAAGCCCAGGGATAACGTTGGCTTATTCCAGGGTCACAGTGAGGGAGATTTGCCAAGGCATGGACCATTGAAGTGGAGGGGGTCTGGTGTTTCTAGTTTCATTACTTGGCAACGAAGAGCAAAGGCAGTGACCAACTCAGTAGGCTGACCACCACTAGGGCTTGTCCCTGAATGGGAATGGCCATTGTTTGGGCAGACTTCCCCTCCCAGTGTTCTAGAAGATCCAGAAGATGGGCAGTACGGTGGTAGTGGAAGTGGATTTCCTGCCCATATGGCAAATGGAAGTTTGTGCTAGTTTTAATGTAATTGATGGAAATAGAAGAGATGCAATTGTGTATGTATTTCAAATGTTGTGAACAGTTCATGCCTGTCAGAATGGGACTGGGTGATTGATTAGATTCATGGGTGAGGGGGAGTCAAAGATTACGCTCAGGTTCTTAGCTTGAGTCAATGGTTAGGTGGAATCAAATGCCATAGGAGAATAACACAGGAGAAAAGGTGGGTCATGAAAAGTTCAGTTTGAGAGCACTAAATGTGAGGGGCACAATGGATTCAAGTAGGCGGTGTAGTTTAGAAGTTGAGTGTCAGCTGTGGAACTAGATTATTTGATCCTGGGTGAATAGTCTTTCTCCATGCCTCAGTTTCTTCAACTGAAAAATTGATATGAACATAGTATGGTGGTTTTAAAGTTGATTAAATAATTCTTTGGCACTCTTCCCATTGAGAGATTGGATCTATTTCTCCTATCCTTGAATCTGGGTAGGTTTGTGACTGCTTCAACCAATTAAGTATGGTATAAGTGACAGGATATGATTTTAGAGGCTATGTCATAAACGGCAATGCAGCGTCTGTCTTGTCTGCAGGGACACTCACTTTTGAAGCCCTGAGCCACCATAGAAGAAGCCCAACTACCTTGAGGCTGCCATGCTGTGAGGAAGCACAATGCACATGGAGCACATGTAGATGCTCTGATTGATAGCCCTAACTGAGGTCCCAGATGAGCCAGCATCAACTGCCACACATGTTTTTTAAGATGCTTCCTGGTGATTCCAGCCCACAGCTATTGAGTCACCCCTAGCTGCCCAATCTTCCCAGTTAGAAGTTCTAGAGATCATGGAGCAGAAACAAGCCATCCTTATTGAACTCTGTCTGAATTCTGGATCCACAAAATAAAAAAAACGACTGTTTTATTCCACTAAACTCTGAGGTAATTTGTTACACAGCAATAGGGTATCAATCTGGGTCTTCTGCGAAGCAGACACCAAGAACAGATTAAATATCAAGATGCTTACTAGAGGAAATAACTAAAAGAGAAAGTGGAGAGGAAGGCAGGAGTCACTTGGAGAGCCATCAGGCCATGATGCATGTCTGTTCCCTAGCGAAGGAGAAAGAGAAGGAAGGAGGGAGGTTTGGGCGGATCTGAGCAGTTCTAAAGAAAGTTCAGCAGGGCTGTTAGGGAGTCCTCAAGCCAACGACACCTGTCAGAGGAGTTTCAGGTCTCCCAGTACCAGATCTACCTTGGTATCCCAGCAGCATTCAAAAGTGTGGCCTTGGGACAAAGGCTGTGATGGATTTCAGAGCCCAGTAGCTGGGCTCTCAGTTAATAGCAGATATCAGAGAGGAGCATTCTCACGGCCATCACAAATACTAACTGGAACGAATAGTATCTACCTCATTTGATTGTTTTGAGAATTAAATGATTCGATTTAATTGTGCTTAGTGCATTTCCTGGTACATTGTAAATGGTCAATAAATATTTCAGATGGTAATATTTGAAATAACTATAGTGGATAAGACCATCCAGGAAAAGTACAGTAAGAAGAACAGTGTGCTCTAGATAGAACCATGGGGATATTAACATTTAAGAGACACTCAGAAGAAAGAGAACCATGAGTAAATCCAACAGCTGATGTTAGTTGAGCACTTACTCTGTGCAAGAACTAAGGGCCACTGAAATATAAGCTCCAAGAAAGCAGACACTTTTTTCTGGGGAGTTTACTGGTATATTCCTGGTGTCTAGACCAGTCCCTGGCTGGAGGGTAAGGGAGTTCAGTTTCAAGGGAATGAAAAGCATTCCAGGTAATAAATTAAGTAATGATTAAATCAGAATATTATCATTCTGAAGCCTTGGATGATCTAGGCAATGATCAACAATAGCTGCTAACATCAAAAATGAGAGCAATCTGGAGTGGACTTCTTGATGGAAGAACACATTACAGACTATGGAGTATTTGTGTGTGTGTGTGGTGGACGTGTGTGTGTATAAAGTCAAACTTGAGGCTGATCAAGTCTCTAGATGTAACTACAAAGTTAAAAGAAATATAAGAAAGGGAGAAATATGTCAAATGATGCTAAATTTTGCAATCAGCAAAATTCAAGCCGTAGGAAACTGCACGACAAATCATCCAGTTTCTTCATTAAATAAATTACAGGAAAAAAAGGGAGATATATCTAACCAACTGCAACATGTGGAACTTGTTTGAATCTGACTCACAAATTATTACAAAATATCTTTGTGTGTACAGTGAGAATCTGAACACTACTTGGATATTTGAGGATATCAAGGACTTATTAATATTTAGATTTGACAATGGTATTTTTCTTTTGCTGAGGAAGATTCACCCTGAGCAAACATCTGTTGCCAATCTTCCTCTTTTTTGCTTGAGGAAGATGAACCCTGAGCTAGCACCTATGCCAGTTTTCCTCTATTTTGTATGTGGGTCCCTGCCACAGCACGGCTGACAGGTGGTGTAGGTCTATTCCTGGGATCCAAACCCGTGAACCTGGGCCACCGAAGCGGAGCATGCTGAACTCAACTGCTATGCCACAGGGCCAGCCCCTTGACAATGGTATCTTTTTTTTTAAAGGCTTCTTTTTTTTTTTTTTTTGAGGAAAGTTGGCCCTGAGCTAACATCTGTTGCCAATCTTCCTCTTCCTTTTTTCTTTTTTCTCCCCAAAGCTCTAGTACATAGTTGTATATCCTAGCTGTAGGTGCCTCTAGTTCTTCTATATGGGACACTGCCTCAGCATGGCTTGATGAGTAGGCCTGCGCCCAGGATCCTAACTAGTGAACCCTGGGCCACTCAAATGGAACGGGTGAACCTAACCACTATGCCACTGGGCTGGCCCCAATAATGGTATTTAAAAAAATTATTTTCAAAGACATTATCTTTTGAGATATATAGTGAAATATTTA
The DNA here is from genome assembly GCF_020826845.1 of Diceros bicornis minor. Classification (NCBI taxonomy): domain Eukaryota; kingdom Metazoa; phylum Chordata; class Mammalia; order Perissodactyla; family Rhinocerotidae; genus Diceros; species Diceros bicornis. The sequence goes on from NC_080744.1 coordinate 83,441,811, forward strand.
TTAGTGAAATGACACAATGTATGCGATTTGCTTCAGAATAACCTGGGATGAAGGTGGTGGGAAGTAGATGAAACAATATTGACAATGGATTGAGAGTTCTTGGAGCTGGCTGATGGGTACATAGGAGTTCATTACACTAGTCTCTCAATTTTCGTATATGTTTGAAAGTTACCTAACTAGTTGTTAAATAGTGAAAATCAAATTGTTGTGGCATTAAAATAAAACAAATGAGGGAGTGAGCAAAAGTGTCATATGTAGCAAATGTCTGGTTAGATGAGAACTGAAGAGAGTCACCTGTTTGACATTAGGAAGCCAATGCCGTGGCTTGTACAGTTTGAGAAGTGAATTTGTAGTGAAGGAAGTACATAGGCTGCTTAGATTCTTTCTTGAGGGAGTTTGAGACAGGAAGAAAAAGATGATGGTAGCTTGAGAGGATCTGGGGTCCAGAGACAGAAAGGAGGTGATGAGTTGGGTAGGTCTAATAGAAGGAGGTAGAAATTGAATGCAAAGGAATAAAACAAGTGGACGAGTTTGGCATAAACAGGGGAACATCTTTTGAGGGAGGAACATATAATTCAGCTGACAGGAGAAGAATCTGGAAGCCTCAGTGAAGTAGAAAACATGTTTGTCTGCTGAGTGTAAGGGCAATGTGGTTGATAGGAGAGTTATGAGTTTCTGGTGCTGACAGCGCAGTGTAGGTTAGAGAGCATGAATATGTGTTGATCCAATAAGCATGGTTGGTGTGTCTTTCATGACACAGTGTTTCATCACCCAGAACCAGTGAAGAGAATACTTTGAGCACTTATGAGTACAGTAGGAGGATGGGGGACAAGGCCTGGAGATGACTGTTCAGAGACAGGTCCAGACTGTCAGCCCTGGGCTTCCAACAGGGTCAAGAAGGAGGATAGACAGTCAAGGACAGTTACATTGGGCGAAGATGAAGAGATCCAGGGAGGAGGCTGTGATTCAGTCAACAAGCAAGTGAAGGTGCACGAAGGGCTAGAAATTATGGTCAAAAGGTGGAATATAATTTCTTTGTAGTGATGGCAAGTTCTGGGGTGTGACTAAAGTGGAGTCTGAGTCTTGGGCATTGGAGTTGAGAAGGTCAAGGACTGATGGAGACAGATGATTAGATGGTCATCTCCCACAGGCTCTGAAGCTACCCAAGGTGAAATCTGGACTTGTGGTGAGAGAATGACAGACAGAAAGATGGCAAAGTCCTCTATGAAAGTGTAATAACCAGATAGGACTGTGAACATTAGGTTTCAAGACCTCGCCAGGGCAGTCTCAATCTAATAATCAGACAGAATGACACCTAGTCTGATTGGACCTTTCAAACATTCTTTGAGTTTTTATTGTCTCCGTAAAGGTGATTCACCATGAACAAAAGGCTACATCCTAGAATTGTAGTCTATGTCAGTTTGTCCCTCTGCCTCTCTCTCTGAGAAACAAAAGTTCTGGCTGTAATGAAATAACTGACTCAGGATTATCCTCCCTTTTCGGAGCAGTAGGTCACGGGAGAAAGCAAGGCTGAGACAAATTCTGTGGCTCAGCCAGAGGAGACATTTTCTGGCAACTTTATAGTTTTTGATGCTGTGGAGAAGTGAATTGGTCATTTCTATGTCTCTGTCTTACTTAACTTTGTGCTTCTAAATAAAGGGGGTCTTGAGGTTTATCTGGAAAACCATCCTTTATTAGATTCACCATGTGATTTCATTTGGGTTTTACTCTTACATAGTAAGATTAAAAATACAAACTGATGTCAGAGAACTGACCAACGCTTCCTCATGCCCTAGTTGCTCTCGTCTTCAAGGCTCCATGAATGATGTTTGAGTGGACACTAGCCAGGTGGACAGGACAGAACCTAACTGCCAGCTGCACTCAAGGTGGGCTGGAATGTCAGGTGCCTGGCGGGTGGAGCACCACCTGAGAAGACTCTGCAGTAATGGGGGCATGGTGAGGACAGGGATCAGGGTGGCTCAGGTCATCCTCTTGGACCACACTTTCTGTGATTGGAGAAGTTTCCTCTGCCACAGACCTTTCATTTCCTGGGGGTCTCTGCTGCTGTCCTTTTCGTCGTCACTGCTGTTACAGTCATGGGATGGCCTGGTGGCTGGGTTGTGTGAGCACAGAGAAAAGAAAGAGAAACCAGGGTGAAAATTTTGGTTTTCTTCCTTAATCTGCCTGCTAGTTTTTACCTTCCAGAGTCCTCAAATAGCCACTGTATGTCTTCTTCCAGGTTCTCTAACTGCATTCAGTGGGGAACAGGGTAATCATTCCCTCTCACCTGGAACAGAAAGCCCACAATTGCAATTTGATGCCATTATTTCAGGATAAACATTGACACCTATTATTTTAATCATTCACTCCATTATTTTAATGAGAATGCTCTTTCCTTTTCCCACAGTCTTTTTAATCTCAAAGACACTTACATTTAGAAATTGTACTTTTGAATCTAGATCCAGAACCAGAAACTAATTCCCTATTAATGAAGACAGAGGGTACAATCCAAACCCTTGATCAAACTGAATGTTGAAAATTCAGGCCTAGACCCATTCTAGAGCAGACAGCCAAAATGTGAGGAGCAGGGTTCCACAATGGAGGCCTGTTTTGAAGGAAGACAAAGAAAAGCTACCTATTCTTTGGTCTCATCATTTGCTTTTCCTTCAAACAGCTCAATAGGAAGATTAGCATAGTCTTAAAATTACCCTGAAGTCTACCTGGATTTACATGAAAAGAAATGTGATTTGTTAATGGAGAATGGAAATGCTCAAGGTAATCTCAGTGCAAGTGTTTTGCTTAATGAATGCTGCAGAAAACTGGGACAGGAAGTCAGAAAAAAAAAAAAAAAACGAAGCAAGTGGGAAAGACAAATTATAAATCAGCAAGTTTTTCCTAAAGGATAAATTTACTCTCCGTGGGGTTCTTTTACATTGCCATGAAATTCTCTGAACTTTCTAGTTTCCAATAACATTTCTTCAGCTATGCTATTCATTTTTTAAAATTTATATGAATACATAGATTTCCTTTGGTGATCAAGGAATTGTGAAGAGCATTATTTAACATTTATTTAAATATGTCTTCAGTTGTAGCATATTTTGTTACATGATGCTTTTAAATTTAATAAAACCCCTTATCAATACCAGTATTTAATGGTCTATGTTTACGTAGTTCCCATGATGATCTAAGGTCCCGACTATGTAACTATGTATTCACTGAAATCACAGTGCCTGCTATTTACAAAAGAAGGAAATTATTTGGGAGAAGCCACAGGTGATGGGGGACCCTGTCCATGGTCCCTGAGAAGATCCTGTCCACTATAAGGATGCTGGAGGCTCTGGGCTGGTTTTGAATAAGATCCACTGGAGAAGCAATGGTGGAGAGCCTGGAATTTCCAGTCAGGAGATCTAAGTTCTATTCTTGACTTTACTACTAATCAGCTACATAACTTTGAGAAATTAAAAACATTTTTTTCCTTTGGGTACAAAATAAGGGGAATTAATACAGTAATTTCTGAGGGCACATCCACTTCTAAGAATTAACAAATCTAGTTTGTGGTTACTTGGAGGGTTTTATCTTCTGAAAATCAAATTAAGTTAATTTTTACATTAGAGATGAGCCTAAATCAATAACTCTTAAACATGGCTGCAAATGGAAATGATCTGGACAATTAAAAAACTGAGATTCCTCGGTCCCAACTAGGGCCTACTGAATTATGCTCTCTGGTAGAAAGGCCTAGGAATCTGGATCCTATAACTGTCAGGGGTGATTTTGATGCAACAGGTTCAAGTACTTGAGTTTGGAAATCTCTGGTTTGAGTGACCTCCAAGGGCCCTTACAATTTTGCACATCTTTGACTCTTACCAATATTTATTAAAGTACCTACTCCATGTCCAGAACTGCACGCAAATGATAGTGCACTAATATAAAGAAAACCTGTCCCCAAAAATCTCAGTTTTGAAAAAAAGTACAGACACGTATTACATAAAATCTGTAAATGAATCCACTCAATCTTGAAGCTCCTTATACAAATAGGATTAAAAATTATGAAGTTCTAACAAAACAGGAAAATAAATTCATTGATTAAAAAAACAAATGGAATTCATATGATTTTGTCAAGCTCTCAATGTAAAAACTTGTGGATTTAGAAAACATTGAAGATATTCAAAGAACACAAAAAAATCCCAGAGGGATAAGTGTCAAGGGCAATTAACTTATCTGGTTTGATTCTAGGACACTGAATCATGATCTTATTTCAGAACTACAGAAGAAAGACAGTTGATCTTGCTCTCTTCTCACATTCTCTGATATGATTTCTCTTTTATTCAAGTGCCATGTGAGATTACAATTGCTTTTATGCCCATCATTCATTATAGTCTTTGTTTAAAGTTGGGCGTATGCCTAGGTGAAATGAGGTAACATTCATTGGAGCACATGTATTTTGAGGCCAATGTTAATTATGGGTTCTGTAACAAGCATCTAAGAATATGGGAGTTCAGAGACTGGAGTTGCAGTTCGGGGAACTCCAGGAGGACTGTTGGGAGGTGGCTCTGAGGGAGACCTTCTCTCTTTTTTCCCCTTGGGTAGATGTGTGGAAGACTTTATTCCATCTCAGTGTTTGCCAAGAGAATGGGGAACCAGACTCATCAGCTAAGATACATATGTGTATATATATACAGCTAGCTAGCTATCATCTATCAGTTTCTCTTTCTATATTCTCAAATGAAGAACATTGACTTGGTGTTGCCAAAGAGATTAGCCTGGGGGAGTGAGGCAAAATGAGAAAAAAAAGCTGACCAATCATGTGGAAAATCTTCTTTTTAAAATTCTTTTTTTGTGTCACTTTTTATTAAAAAGAAAATGTCGATTAAAAATTAAGTTTAAAAAACTCATGGCTATTTATTTTTAGGCTGCTGGAAATGTCCTCTGCCTTGAATGAAATGCTGGTAATTACAGAGTCTATATGTAAAAATTCAATGGGTTGTATACTTAAGAATTGTGTCTTTTACAGTATAATGTTAAAATTACAATAATTGAATTGGTTTTAATGGAATTTTAACACCAAATATAACATCTCTATAATACTATACTTCTAGATACAGAATGAATATTTAGAATTTAATATCTAGTGTGAGATTCTTTTTTTAATTTTTTGTTTATTGCAGTAACATTGGTTTATAACATTATATAAATTTCAGCTGTACATCATTATACTTCTATTTCTGCATAGATTACATCATGTTCACCACCCAAATACTAATTACAACCCATCACCACACACATGTGCCGACTTATCCCTCTCGCCCTCCTCCCTCCCCCCTTCCCCTCTGGTAACCACCAATCCAATCTCTGTCCCTATGTGTTTGTTTATTGTTGTTATTATCTACTACTTAATGAAGGAAATCATACGGTATTTGACCTTCTCCCTCTGACTTGTTTCACTTTGCATTATACCCTCAATGTCCATCCATGTTGTCACAAATGACTGGATTTCATCGTTTCTTATGGCTGAGTAGTATTCCATTGTGTATATATACCACATCTTCTTTATCCATTCGTCCCTTGATGGGCACTTAGGTTGCTTCCAAGTCTTGGCTATTGTGAATAACGCTGCAATGAACACAGGGGTGCATGTATCTTTATGCATTGGTGTTTTCAAGCTCTTTGGATAAATACTCAGCCGTGGAATAGCTGGATCATATGGTGGTTCTACCCTTGATTTTTTGAGGAATCTCCATAATGTTTTCCATAGTGGCTGCACCAGTTTGCACTCCCACCAGCAGTGTATGAGAGTTCCCTTCTCTCCACATCCTCTCCAACACATGTTGTTTCCTGTCTTGTTAATTATAGCCATTCTGACGGGCGTGAGGTGATATCTCATTGTAGTTTTGATGTGCATTTCCCTGATAGTTAATGATTTTGAACATATTTTCATGTGCCTGTTGGCCATCTGTATATCTTCTTTGGAGAAATGTCTGTTCAGGTCTTTTGCCCATTTTTCAATTGGGTTGGTAGTTTTTTTGGTGTTGAGGTGCATGAGATCTTTATATATTTTGGAGATTAAGCCCGTATCAGATGTATGGTTTGCAAATATCTTCTCCCAATTGTTAGGTTGTCTTTTCATTTTGTTGATGGTTTCCTTTGCTGTACAGAAGCTTTTTAGTTTGATGTAGTCCCATTTGTTTATTTTTTCTATGTTTCTCTTGCCCGGTCAGACATGGTGCTTGAAAATATGTTGCTAAGACCAATATCGAAGAGCATACTGCCTATGTTTTCTTCTAGAAGTTTCATAGTTTCAGGTCTTACATTCAAGTCTTTAATCCATTTTGAGTTAATTTTTGTGTATGGTGTAAGGTAAGGGTCTACTTTCATTTTTTTGCATGTGGCCATCCAGTTTTCCCAACACCATTTGTTGAAGAGACTTTCTTTTCTTCATTGTATGTTCTTGGCTCCTTTGTCAAAGATTAGCTGTCCATAGATGTGTGGGTTTATTTCTGGGCTTTCGATTCTATTCCATTGATCTGTGTGTCTGTTTTTGTGCCAGTACCATGCTGTTTTGGTTACTATAGCTTTGTAGCAAAAATCCTCAACAAAATACTAGCAAATCGCATACAACAATACGTTAAAATGATTATACACCATGATCAAGTGGGATTTATTCCAGGTATGCAGGGATGGTTTAACATTCACAAATCAATCAATGTGATACACCACATTAATAAAATGAAGAATAAAAATCACATGATCATCTCAATAGATGCAGAGAAAGCATTTGACAAGATACAGCATCCATTTATGATAAAAACTCTGAATAAGATGGGTATAGAAGGAAAGTACCTCAACATAATAAAGACCATATATGAGAAACTCACAGCTAATATCATCCTCAATGGTGAAAAACTGAAAGCTATCCCTCTAAGAACAGGAACCAGACAAGGATGCCCACTGTCACCACTCCTATTTAACATAGTACTGGAAGTCCTAGCCAGAGCAATCAGGCAAGAGAAAGAAATAAAAGGGATCCAAATTGGAAAGGAAGAAGTGAAACTGTCACTATTTGCTGATGACATGATTTTATATATAGAAAACCCTAAAGAATCCACCAGAAAACTTTTAGAAGTAATAAGCGAATATGGTAAAGTTGCAGGATACAAAATCAACATACAAAAATCAGTTGCATTTCTATACACTAACAACGAAGTAGCAGAAAGAGAAATTAAGAATACCATCCCATTTACAATTGCAACAAAAAGAATAAAATACCTGGGAATAAACTTAACCAAAGAGGTGAAAGAGCTGTACACAGAAAACTATAAAACATTTCTGAAAGAAATTGAAGAAGACACAAAGAAATGGAAAGATATTCCATGCTCTTGGATTGGAAGAATTAACATAGTTAAGATGTCCATAGTTCCTAAAGCCATCTATAGATTCAATGCCATCCTTATCAAAGTTCCAACAACATTTTTCACAGAAATAGAACAAAGAATCCTAAATTTATATGGAACAACAAAAGACTCCGAATAGCTAAAGGAATCCTGAGAAAAAAGATCAGAGCTGGAGGTATCACACTCCCTGATTTCAAAGAGATTCTGAGTAACTCTCTTTAATTGAAATGCATCCTACAGGGCAAAGTGGGACATCTAGGTGGTTCAGAAGATCAAACTAAACATAGTTTTGAACAAAATTCAAGGAGAAGCAAAAAATAAAACAAACAGGAACAACAAAAACAGTTAAAAAATCAAAATAAAGGCAAGGGAAAAAAAATACTTATGAATAAATCATCCATCATCTTTGATCTCAGCAAAATGCCTGTTGACTTGGCGGGCACTCAAGAGAGCATTTCTTTTATTTGTAGAAGTTGAAATGATTCCTCATCATGTTATTTTTGGTGGCAAAGCCGAGGTTATTTTCTTTGGCTTAACATCTATGGCTACCCCTAGGAACTAATTGGGCAATAAAAGTTTTCAGGCTCATGAAAATCAAGTATTAAAAAGAAGACCGATAACTATTAGTTTTATAAATATAACAATAGGGTTTGGTAACTGATCTCTACCAGTTGTGCACAGAACAGATCTCAAAATGCCGGAAGTGATTCCGATGTGGCCAAGTGTCAGAGTTGAGGATGTTTGCCTCTGCCTGCGCATGAAACAACTTTGATGTGGCTTAAGATGTGTTTTTGTATTTCAAACAGCCCGCAGAAGGGAAACCAGCAAGGCATCAAATTATTTACCCTTCCCAGGAAAATATTTTAAAAGCTCTACGAGGGCTCCTTTTCCTAAAGCCACCTGTCACCTAAGGCACACGTAATAAGCCCCAGATGCTAGATCCCAGCCCTCGCACCCTGTGACTCGGAAAGAAAATATTTCACTCATTCCTCGGCACATCCTTAATTCGTTCGAAGCTAAACTTTCAGGCCATATTTTCTGCTTAAACTTAATAACTCAGCTTTGACATTCCTTCCCAGTGACCCCAAAGTTCCGTTTGGCCGCCTCGACACCTGCTCTCAAATGCATTAGAAGCGCTCAGATTTTTTTTTTTAAAGTATCAGTTTTGTTTTCTTTGCTCAGCCACGAGGCCATCCTTTGCACGGAAGTAAGGGATACTCACTGCTATTCCATTGTGAATTTTATGACTGTCTTAGGTTTCTCTCCTCAAGTTTTTGTTGATGCTGTTTTGGAGACAAAAATATTTTGATTCCTAAGATTTTGGAAGTCTGTGAAACTTAGTTTCAAATCTTGATTTTGGAAGATAATGTGGAAAGATTCCAGCAATCCCTGAAGTTAGTTATATGTGTAAATGAGTTTGCGAGAATAAATTTAAAATTTATAAATATTTTCTGTGATGTTAAAAAAAAACTATGGCTACTTCATAATGCTTGCATAGATGTTAACATCTCAGCATGCACCATTCAAAAGTTTAGTTAAAGATCTGAGAAAACGTACAGCTGAAATTATAAAGGGTCAGAGTTGAGTCTTTTTAATCTGATTAAGTTTGTTAAAAATCTGAAAACAGAAAAATTGCAAATCTATTGAAAAATAATAACTATCCCCATTTTCAGTGGGGGGGTTACAGCTAAACTTACTACAGTATGAATAAGTGGCTAAATGTACTGTACCTTCCTGTATAAAACCATTCTCCCACATTTATCTCTTTTTAAAACTAAGTATCTTTCTCACATTAATGAAATTACCAGTCAAACATGTTCCACGGGGTGGAAAATGTGTTGATTCTGGAGTATTCGTGTGTGATTGTTGGAAATAAATGACTGCTTGTAAAAAAAGGAAATTTAGAGCATGAGAGAAGTTTAAGTCTTAGGAATCCTCAGATGACTTTATAAAAATATGGAACTTTATCTGGGAATGTTTCAGTGATAAACGACTGTTTTTGCTCATCTCAAGGCGGTACAACACCTCTCCATTATCTATGCCTCTCTGAGAAGATTTAGGAAACACAGTTCCCCAAATTGCCACATGTTTCAGACAGTGATTGTAAAGGGAGGCCTTTTATTTTTTGGAGGGGGAGATCAAGAGGTTAAAATAATCTCCACATACAACCTGTTTTGAGCTGCCTTTTTCTGTCAAACTGGGGTAGGCATATGTAGAGGCCTAGAAACTGGCCTCCCCTATCGTATTTCCCTCTAACTCCAGATAACACCAAATAAACCCTTAATCACACAAGAAATCACTCAACTTTTACTACTCCTCCTGCTCTTTGACCCTCCACTAGCCCATTTCATTTCCCATGGTCTGGCCTCTTGGCCTCTTTCTTTATAAGCCATATCACCTGGCCATCAAGAGACTTCCAGCTCCTGGATCCTGTCTGGTTTCTAGTTTCAACCAGGTTACCCAGAGTTTACAGGCTGGCCATGCTGGTCCTTTTCTGCCCTCAGAATTTCTGTCTCGCCCCTACCTCCAGGCATGAAATCTTTGTCTAGCACTGGGCCTGTTCTCCTACCAGCTACTTAGAGGCCTGGACTACTTCGGGAAGACTTTTGTACGAGGGAAGTGAAACATTGCTTCTCACCCCAAGTAACAGACTTAAAATGATGTCTCACTTGGCAATTTTCCGTGTGATTTCCCATCCACAGGCAGATTATTTATAACACTAGAGCATCCACTTACAAGTCCAAAACCAATCAAATATTATTCAGAAGGCAAAATGAATATGTAATTTCCAACCTGAAAATTAGGATCAAACCCTTAAAAATTTCTCATCCTTTCAACTTCAACATGTCCCAAATAACCTTCACCTCCATTCTTCCCTTCCCTCCCCTTCATCTAATACTTCACTAACCCCTTTTCTTGGTGTGTTTTGTTTCTGCCCATAGCACCAAGATTCTTCCATCACCAGATGCCAAACTAGGCTGGTCTTTACTCCTCCCTCTCTCCACTATGGTAGAGACAGAATGTGTTTGTAGCTGGTCACCCAGAGTTAGGTAGAGACAGAATGTGTTTGTAGCTGGTCACTCAGAGTTAGGCAGACATGGCTTCAAATCTGCAACTTTCTAGATTTGTGAACTACTAACATGGTCTCCTGCTGAGAATTGTAGATAGCAGTAGCCATTTCTAGAATTATCGCAAGGATTAGTGAGATTATGTAGAATACCTTGCATGGCACTAGAAAAATAGGAAGTGTTTAATAAATGTCAGTTATTGGCTTTACTATTACTAATCATCAAGATTATTACTGACCTTCAAATCCTATCTTATTGCTAAAGGGATTTGATGTTATGTAATTGTGGGAGCTGGTTAACAGTTTCTGTAATGCTGTTGTGTTACCATCTTTATATCTGATGCTAGAGTTTCAAGCCCACAGGATGTACAGTCAGGAAGGGAAGATGGATGTAAAGTGCAGGACAACAAGAGCAAGCTGGAACCTAGAAAGACAAAAAAAGCCTGTGTCAGTTCTTGTTGCCTCTGCCTTTGGTGATCTGGCTGTCTTGCAGAAACCATAACCCTTTATCGTGGAGCTAAACACATAAACTTGGCCTAGGAGTTGGAGAAGTGGAAGGAAGATCTAGGGGAAGGTGGACTAGCTGTGGGCCCAGCTGTTGCTACACACAAGGAGGTGGGTCAGCAGATCAACCACAAAGCATGTGCTATAAAATGTCTGCTGCTTCCTTTGCACCCTCCAAATCTGCCCCAGAGCTCCTCTGTCATCTACCAAAACCAGAAGCATGCAAGAAAGAGGATTCTGGAAGACACAGATCCCCCTAGCCTTGTGGATCTCCTACAAAGCTGTCATGCCTGCCTTTAAAATATGTCATCTCCATGGCCTCCTTTCTCAGTTCCCAGTAGAGCGTTGGTCTCTAAGCGGTGCTTCGGTTTTTAATCCTCCTCCCCTTTCCATCAATTCTCTTTCTAGATTGCTCTTCAGAGAACTCTGCTCTTATCACATCACAATTCCTAATCTGATGCCACTCAAGGCTCCGTACAAGGAGGAACCCACTTGTTACTCTGCCCTTATGTGCTTGGGGTGGCCAGATTGATCTCCTTTTTCTCTCCAAAGCACACCGGACAATTTCTGCAGTGTTCCCACTTGGAAACCACTCCTCATTCCCCCTTTTCCTTTGACTCTCTTATTTATAGTTTAGCCACCCTAGAGCCAAACTCAAGTCCCACCTTCTCTTTCAAGACCTTCCAATCCCAGGCATCTCAGATGTTCTGGCAGCTTCTGCGACACAACAACGTTGCTCCTCATTTGGGCTGGGGGCTGTCTCTTATGTGGTATTTTAACCCCACTTGAAGTCACTTGCAGAGCTGGGAACCTGGTGGGAACTAATTAAATGCTTTACAGTAAAAGAAATAACATTTTATGATTTATATTATATACACGCAGAAAAAGACAAGTGAGGTTTCACCGTGTGGTAAGAGAGCTCTGTTCTCCAGCACGATGACATGGCATCTGTTCCCTGGCTGTTACGACAAAGTCCAACCAGGCATTTGTTCTTGAGATCCAATTGTATGCAGTTACCACTGCATCTTTGTTGAATCCAAATGCACATTCTTCAGTATTAATATTCCTCTAGGGAGAGACTTTCCTTTTTTCTTTTGTATTTTGCTTCTTAGGGAGAGGAAGCTCGGGCCTTATTTGTTGGAGCTGGGATTTTATCTCTGTTCAAATTTCACTCCATCAGAAAGATCCTGACTCCTCCTCCTCTAAAATCACCCCCAATCATGCTCTTGCTCAGCTTTATTTTTCTTTATAACACTCATCTGTGGCTGACATTATGAATTTTCATCATTTATTTACACGTCATAACTCCCCTACTGGAATGCAAGGACTCTGTTTTATTCACTGTGGAATCCCCATTGTCTAGCACTTAGTGGGACTTTAGTAAATATTTGTCAAATGACTGAATGAAATTGGTCCTGTTTGCCTCTTGCTGGCACACCAGGTCATTTGACTGCTCTGGGTCTCTGTAAAAGGGGAGCTTTAGAATGGACCGGCTGCTGGTGATTCCACTGCTAGCACTTGGGAGGTGTAGCACAGAGGGGCGGCTGAGAGCACAGGCTCTGGAATTAGACACACTGACGGGAATCCTGGCTCAGTCTCCTGCATGCTGTGTAAACCTGGACAGATGCTCACTTTGCTGTGCCTCAGTTTCCCCTTCCAAGTGGGGAAAATGATAGTACTTCTTTCATAGGGCTGCTATGAGGATTAAGTAGGATAGAAAGAGCTCAGTGCTTAACACAGAGTCAGTGCTGATTAAACATAAGATGGTGTGGTAGGCTGAAAAATGGCCCCTTGAGGATGCTCGCACTCAAATCCCCGGAATCTGTGAATATGTTACCTTACGTGGCAAAAAGGGCCTCGAAGATGTGATTAAGTTAAGGATCTTGAGATGGGAAGATTATTGTGGATTATCCAGGTGGATCTGATGTAATCACGAGGGTCCTTATAAGAGGGAAACAGGAGGATCAGGGTCAGAGAGAGAAGATGTAAGGACAAAACCAGAGGTTGGAGTGATGTGCTTTGAAGATGGAAGAAGAGGCCATGAGCCGAGGAATGGAGGTGGCATCTAAAGCTGGAAAAGGCAAGGAAATGGAGACCCTCTAAGCCTCCAGAGGGAACGAGCCCTGTCATTCCTTAATTTTCATGGAGGACTTCTGGCCTCCAATGTTCAGACAATACATGTGTGTTGTTCTAAGCCACTAAGTTGGTGGTAATTGATTATGGCGGCAATAGGGACACCACACGTGGCATCACCACGCATTCACTTTTTCCTTGGCCTGCTTTCATCACCTAAGCACTGAGGTCACGCTTGCCTCTTCAGTTCCCAACCCGGCCAGACACCTTTTCTGTGCTTTCTCTGGCTGGGGACTCGATGTTTGAGTACTGGGGACCGACTGATTTCTATTTCAGAGTCCTGGTGAGGATTATGACATGGCGGTCAGGGTGATTTTCCTCACCCTCATTTCCTGATGACCTTCTCCCTTCCACTGTTATGCTTTATTTTCAGTGCTCAGGGGCCTGAGACCTCTTTTCACCTGACCTGCCCCTGGTCTCCTTTTCAGCGATCTATTGCTATGTAAAACACCTCCTCAAACTCAGCGGCTTAAAACAACAGCCACTTTATCATTTCCCATGGCTCCGTGATCCCAGCCGGGCAGGTCTTCCACTGACCTTGCTTGTGGCATCTCTTTGGGTTGCAGTCACACAGTGACCGGGGACAGGGTCGTGGAGCTCTGACCAGGACGCTGGGCCTCTCCCCGTCACTTAAAGTCTCAGGGACTTTTCTCTCCACGTGACTTTCCCAACAGGACAAGTGCACTTTTTACATGGACTCTGAAAACTCCTGTATTAGTTTTCTGGGGTTGTCATAACAAATCATTGCACACTGAGTGGCTTAAAATTACGGAAATTTATTCTCTTTCAGTTCTGGAGGCCAGAAGTTGGAATCAAGGTGAGGCAGGGCCATGCTCCCCACAGAGGCTCTTGGGGAGAATCCTAGAGAAGCCTCTTCTAGTGTCTGGTGGCTTCAAACATTCATTAGCTTGTGACAGCATCACTCTAATCTCTGCCTCTGCCTCCACGTGGACTATTCCTCCTCTGTGTCCCAGATCTCCCTCTGCTTTTCTCTTATAAGGACGCTGCTGTTGGATTTGGAGTATACCTGGATGATCTCATCTCAAGAGCCTTAACTGAATTGCATCCACAAAGACCCTTTTTCCCAATAAACTTAGATTCACAGGTTCTGGGGCCTAGGACATGGACATATCTTTTTAGGGAGGCATCATTCAACTCACCACATCTCCCAAAAGCAACACTCTGAGAGAAGGAGTGGGGGTGTCAGGCTTTATTAGACCCAGACCTGGCCTGGGGTGGCCTTTGCCCCATTCTCCCAGTTATTGCACATCGCAGATCCAGCCCCGATTGTACGTGCAAGCGGACACTCACAGGCACCACTCTCAAGAAGCGTGGTTCATCGGGGCGACAGTTGGTCACAAGCTGCCTCACCTCTGACCTAACTTCTCCCAGAACTACCTTTTTCTGGAGGCATTATTCCTGGAACCCCACATGTGCCCCCTGACTCGGGGTGGACTGACAGTACCCTGGCCCCTTAGAATAAAAGATGACAGTGGTTTAGTTTGTTCATTCCCCTCTACAAAGAGTTCATTTTTGGTGAACTCTTCAAGCTTTAATTCAAGTTCACAGTCAGGTAGGAGAAGTATTTTTGATGGAGTGAGAACAAGGGTGGTTATCGGTGCTTTTCAAGTCCCTACACAAAGGCCACTTTCTGCTTTGCCACAGGTGGCCTAAGCACAGAGTGGATTGCTGCCATGAGATGCAGCTTTGGAGCGTGGGCTTTGCTGGCAGGCAGACCTGCATTCCCGCCCCGCAGTTATGGCGGCTCTGAGACCTTGGGAAATAACAAGGTGCCTCCTCTGTAAAATGCAGGGAATAAGACTGAACTCCCAAGGTGGACGGGAAGATTACATTGATGACGATGAATATAATGATGATGAGAAAGATGTGATACTGTGACATCAAGGTCACTCGCCTAGTTGGTAGGTAACAAGTATTGAAGTAAACTTGATTCAAGTGGAACCAAAAAAAAAAAAAAATGGCTTTTTCTGGATATCTAATTGTCAGAGACATTATTAAGACTTAACTCTTAATTGCTTTTAATTAATACACATTCTCTCTTTCTCTTTTGTTCATTAATAAATCTTCAACACGCAGCATTGCTGGTTTGTGAATACCACAGAAGAACTTGTGATAATCTTATATCTCTGAACTTGGTAAGAAAAGGAACTGGCTTGATAACCTCCTGAGGACTTTAGTTTGCATTTATCCTGCGTGGGAAGGAAATCTTGGATTAAGTAGAATCCAGGCTCACCTCCATCTGCTTGCCTTTGTCTCTGCACATGAATGTGCTTGCACAGAGTCCCCTGCACAGAAGTGTTCACCAGGGCCCGGTACCTGGTGTTAATGGAAGGAGGTGGAGGACATTCGCGCTCTGATGACAGGAGGGTTTGGTTTCACATCCAGTCCATGGGATGCTGCTGGGAGTTTTCTTATGCTTGCTGATAAACAGTGTCTTTGTCTCTCTAAACTTCCCCCACCGCGTGTGGCACTTCACTGATTCACAAACAGGAGCTGGAGAAGGGCTCCACAGGCCACGGAATGGAAAGAGGGTCCAGAAGTCAGTTGTGGAGGTAGAATTGTCTAGGCCTGCTTGTTGGAGTGCTAGGCCAGACGGCAGCTTCCAGGGTCCTTCACCTTTGCTGTGTTTGTCAAGAATTCAGCTCTGTGCCGGTGATGCTCACCACCACCCATGGATGACATTTTGTTAACCACCAGGGCTTTTACTTCCTTCCTCCTGTCCTCCTCAGTTTTTCCCTTTCACACATATTTCCTGATCAATAATCTACACAAGTATGGAGTTTGGCGGTTGAAAGCCTATTTTTAAATTCAGTTTAATTGCTTATTTCTTCTTCTCAGATCTTGATCAAATTTTTTCACTTCCTTGAGCCTCAAATGTTTTTATCCATAAAGGGGAAGAACAATATCTGACCTGGTCCTTGGTGTGCATAAAGATGATGTGATTAAATGAGATACTGTCTGTGAAAGCTCTTTATAACTTTTATAGCTTCCCAAATGTGGGCAATCATTTGTATATTTCTGACTGGCAGGAGCGGTCAGACACGTGGACAGGATGGAGTATTCTGAGAAGGTGCGGAAAGGGAGTGGACAAGAAGGTTTGGGTAGTTGGCACAGGCTGGGCTAGGCATTCTGGATGCAGGCGAAGGGACTTTGAACAATATCCAGAATCATACCTACTTTGTAGATGAGGACACTGAGGCCAAAGGGGTGAAGGGCTGGGCCTAGCTCCCAGACTTCCTTTTCTATCTTCATTATTTTAACAGCATTTATCATCACCTGCAAAGACCTCATCCATGAATTTTTAAAGTTGTTTATCTGCCCTCCTCCTCATTCCAATTCTTCCTAGTCTGTCAGCACCCAGAGAGCTTGGGCCTATGTCACTGGTTCGTCTCTGTGTGCCCAGAGTCCTGGGCAGTGCTGGCATATAACTGGGCCTGATGAAGAAGTTTCCAATGAGCAATGTGCCCAATGCCTCTCTTGGCTTCTAGTTCAGGGGCCTTGATGGTTCAACTACATCTTCCTGTTTCAGGAGTGGTGTGCATACCCTGGGAAAGTCCTACAGAGTTGCCCTCTCTTTCTTTTAGGTCTCAGGAATCTCTGCAAAAGAAATCCTCAGCAGAGACCTGGCTGTCATTTTTCATCCACTTCTAGAAAATTAATAGACACAGAAGGTCGCTAATAGGTCAAGAAGCTCCCCATATGCAAGGCGTGAGAGAAGTGAAGTCTGTGAGGTCATGGATGGGGCTGACGTGTTTGTGATTGTGTTTCAATGACTGGGTGAGTGACTGGCCCATAGGAGCCCCTTGGTAATGTCTGTTGAATGAGTGAGGGAGTGAATGAACGGCTTCTTTAGAATATTGATAAACTTGTAGCACAACTGCACAATGATTGTTGGAATGACATATTGATGGCCCCTCAATACTCTGAAACGGGGTGATGAAGGACATGGGATGACAAGAGGACACGGCATGCTTTCATTTGTCACTGGAAGTCAGCCTATCTGGTTGGGTAGTTTCCACGCAGATGGGGGTGGGGTGAGGGAGAAACTGCAGCTGGGGTGGGAATGAGCAGGCCATCACTGAAACCATAAATATGCCATGGACCCACGCTGTGAGGCTGACAGATGCCCTCCCTGCAAGGCTCAGATGGGAGGGACTCACCCAGTCCACATTTTAAATTAGATTCACCTGAGCCCAGTCAGTGACCTGTCATCCTTCCCATGGAATGGAAAAGGCTGGGGCGGGGGAGCAGCAGAAGAAAATCTTTGTAGCTGAGCCTACCTGACTTTCCTCAGTGGGAGACACATGAATACTGTTTCATGTCAAGGAGAGGTAGTTAAAATGCAGACTGCTCACTCCTGGTCTCAGAATTCGGGAGGTGTGGTTCCTGCCTGTAGACCACTCATCTTCCCTTCCTTTGATCTATCACTTGATGTAGAGAAAGCCTTTTATGTGTGATTCCTATATAATGGGTAATTTAGTCCATCCCATTATGAAAAAGTAGTCAGTCTAGTTCGAGTACTTTTGCTTCAGTTATTCCTTAAAGTATCTGGTAATGTATTACCCTCATACACTGTAAGCAGCCTGAGCACTTTTTCTAAGTTGTTTGTAACATAATTTGGGGGCTCCTTTTAGACAGTTTAAAGCTAGTAAGTTGCAAGTTAAAAAAAATAAAATCAAGATGAAGGCAAGTACTCTGCCAGTGTGCACATTTGCGTGAGAAAGGTGATGTCAAGGGTATAAATTGGCACATTGGCCAAATAGGACTTGCCTTATTTACCCCTGAAATTAGCATATCATCATACATGCTAAGTTTCAGGTTGGTTTCTGGTGTTTTTATGCAACGACTCATACTTAAGAAAATACCCTCCCTCCGCTCAAAGCCTGAGCATTGTATTTCTGAGTTCACTTTCTCAGCTGGTCAAATGAGAGTCCTAAACTAGTTTATGACTCAACCACAGAAACTTGGGTTCGAGGCTCAGACATGACTCTATCTGAATGAAGTTACTGCCTGTAGGACAGGTCCAATTCATCAAATTTAGGTGAGCCACTGCAACCAAGACTAGTAATCCTTGATTCACAAACCACACGTCTACTCTTTACTTTAAAATTATTTGAAAAGTTTGAAGGTTGGAGAAAAAGTCTTCCTTCACATTTGCATTTCTCAGAGGAAATTCTATACAGACTGATATTTCCCCAAGAATGTACTTTAAAATAATAATTGGCTAAATTGCCCTTTAAAATATCATTTTAAAGCCTTTGAAATAGATACTGTGTGCACTTGACCTCTTTTAGAGAGGGCTTAAAGAAGTAGAGAAGAATGAAAAGGAACAATAACTTCCGAGCATCTGTTTTGGTTGAAGAAGCATGAGAGGAGGAAGAAGGGGGCTTCCAAGATCTAACAGGATGGAGGAGGTTTTTACTTTTTACCTCGCTGGGGAAATGGGGTAAGACTGTGTATGACCATGGTGGTTGAGGAATTTCTGAATAAATTCTGAGTGTACCTGGCTCTGTGTTTTATGGGCTTCTTATTCCAAATCAGAGCTCTGCCCAAAGGGATGCTTTATGGACCAACCTGTAATGGCATTGAAGTGACAGTATTTGTGAACAGGCCAGGGCTCAAAATGAACTTAGAATACATGTGCAGGGTCTAAAACCTTTGTGGAACACTGTGGGCAAGAGAAGACCTTGTCCTCTGAGGGACAGGTCAGGTGGTTCTCAGGCTGCGAGGGACTCAGGTCAGCTAGTGCTGAAGCTGCTGAGACTCTTGCAGTACTCAGTGGCAACCCTCTGGGAGGGAGATGGGGCTCAGAGAAGGATGAAGGTAGTGTCTGACTAGTCACTGGGGTTCCCTGCCTTGGTGACCACTCCATGGTCCACATGTGCATAAAAGCAAGCAAAGATAGATTGCAGGGAACCTGTAGGCTTTAGCCATGAGGATATTAGCTGTGTCCAGGATAGTTTTAGAGATTAGAAGCTTTTCTCTTCTTTCCATGGAACCAAGTAAGTTCCATGGATTCTGGAGTGAACCTGGGAGAGGGAACGTGGCAAAAATAAGGGCAGAACAGCCTGCTAACCCAGTCAGATGGACGCTAGGGTAATTTGTAGGCCTACAAATTCCTTGACATTTCTCCTTTCAAAAAGTGCAGCTTATTTCCTTTCTCTTGCATGTGGGCTATGCATTGTGTCTCACTTCTAATGAATAGCCTATGGCAGAAATGACGGGAGTCGCTTCCAAGGTTAGGTTATAAAAAGACTGTGGCTTCTGTCTTGGGTGTGTCATTTATAACTCTCTCTTGGATTGCTCACTCTGTGGGAAGCAAACTGGCATGTTGTGATCAACATGTGCACAGAAGTCCCTGGCTGGCCACCAGTGAGGAATTGATGGTGTCTGCCTATAGCCACTTTTGTGCTAATAGTTTCCTAAATGACGTCCCATCACTTTTGCTATATGCTATTCATTAGAAGTGAGTCACTAGATCCAGCCCACACCCAAAGGAAGGGGTTTACATAAAGGTGCATATATGAGGAGGTGGGGACCACTGGAGGCCATCTTAAGGCTATCATACGGGCCAATTTAGCCTCAAAACCATATTTTGAGGATGAGGCCAAATTTTCCTTCTGTAGACTTGGCTTCCTCAAGTAGTGAAGAGAATTTGCTGAAGAGGTATCTTTGGTACAATATTTTGTGGAGCTCTGGACAGCATCAAAACCGGAAGCAAACCCCTGATTCCTTGTCAGATCACAGTGTCTGCTGGATGATGTATGGAGAGCACTATCCATAGTCTGATGCAAGACTTTCCTCCCTAACAAACCAGGTTTTATAAATAATCTCCAAGTCAGAGCCCCTTAAACCCGGGAAGGCCCAGAGTTAGCCACTCCACCTTGACTCTAGAATCAGCCTTTGGCTTGGGAATGTGGCCTGAGGCATGATTCCCACAATGATAAGACTGTTCTCAAGAATCTAGGGAAGACATAGATTGTTATGATCAAAATCATCCCCTCAGGGAAATAGTTACTTTAATGGCTTCTATAGAACTTCCAAATAAAAATCTAGTATTGATAGTTTTCTTTTTTGATTTGCGGTACAATCACAGAGAGAGAAAAATAAAGATAAAACAAAACATCAATAGATCAGGAACATTGCAAGCTAATTATAACCTTTCAGCACAGAATTCATTCTATTGCCTATCAGTTGGAGAGAGAGAGAGTGAGAGAGTGCCTGACTGACAGACTAGGGTTCTGGAGTTACCAGCCCTTAGAAATGGCAAAAAGATGAGAGGCCATAAATAATATATGAAACCAGGTACCGAGCCAGGGGCTGGTTTTCTCCCTGCGCATCTGGGCATTTACGTTTCTGCACGTCCCCCAACAGTGCCTTGCCGGGTGAGTGAATGCTCTTTGCTGAGTTCTGTCCCTCTTATTTTGTTGGATTTTCACAAGGCTTCCAATTTCAAAATCCCTACCTCGTGAGTGCTGCTTGCTCTCCTGTTCCTCAAGTCTGACTGTTTTTCATGACTTCGAAATACAGATTTGTAAAAATGTGCCCTCTCTCTCTTTTCAGAAGGAAAAAGTTGTGCTAAATAAGATTTTACATAGACACACTAAACATATCTAACAGTAACTCTCGGACTGTGTGACTGACCAGAGTAAGAAACTTGTGAAGCCTATGTGTAATGTTGTCAAGCACCGGTATTGTTCACGCAGAAGGGGGCGACATTTAGCCCATCTGCTGGGGCAGGGGAGCAGGACTCGCCCTGGGGCTGGATTTGCTCCTCTTGAGTCCTTTAGCTCCTGAGGGCCAGTGATTCCATAACTATAAAGCTCCCTGAAGACTCTGAACGTGTCCTGTTGACCTAAGTTTTGTCCCAGTTCGCTGACCATATGGCTCTTTGAGTGAATTTATGCATCAATGAATAAATAGAAAGGATGTATACACATATCTATGAACAAAACATCCTAACATTGGGGCCGGCCCGGTGGCGCAAGCGGTTGGGTGTGCGCGCTCCGCTGCGGCGGCCCGGGGTTCGCTGGTTCGGATCCCGGGCGCGCACCGCCGCGCTGCTTGGTAGGCCATGCTGTGGCGGCGTCCCATGTAAAGTGGGGGAAGATGGGCACAGATGTTAGCCCAGGGCCGTCTTCCTCAGCAAAAGAGAAGGAGGATTGGCGGATGTTAGCTCAGGGCTGATCTCCTCACAAAAAAAAAAAAAAAAAAAAAAAAATCCTAACATTGCCTCAGCTTTTGAATGAGCTGCTGAAATGTGGGTTAAGCCTTCCTCCTTGTACCAGCTGAGGAAACACGGATGTGTTAATTAAACTCCATTCTAAACAATGCGTATAATACTGGTCCCACAGAGTTCTGTAGGGTCTAAAAGTATCAACATGGGAAAGTCACTAGACAGTACTCAGCATTCAGCAGATGCTCAATGAATGTTTGTGTGTCAGGCAGTGTAGACAAATCAATGATATGGATTTCTTTATTGCATATTGTTTACACTTTTTTGCTTTATTATCTTTACAGGGGTGCTCCTTTCTCTCAGACTGGAAGCCACTGGTACCTCAGTGTCTGGCTGAGTAGTTGGCTCAGTAACTACTCACCTTAAAAACAAACCGCACAAAAAAGAGTTGATTGAAATGAAAGAAGGTCTAGATTCAAATCCTAGTCTGAATTTCTCTGTGATCAAGAGGTTTAATACTTTGGGCCTCCTTTTTCTCACTTATAAAAAGAAGTTTTTTAAAAACTCTGCTTTTCAGGATTTCAATGGAAAATGAATATGTTAAATAACTTGGTATAGTCTCTGGCACATAGTAGGTTCGTAAGAAATTTTAGTTCTCTTTCTTCTTTTTACTCAGAATGGGAAGAATCCCTGAGCTCTGCTTGGGTCCTGGATGGCCCTAGGGACATCTCTTGTTCAGAAAGTCCCTCTAAGTCCAGGGGGGTGTGAGTGGAAGCAGCACTGAAATATGTATGAGTCACAACAGAGCCAGCCCTGACTGAATCCACCTCCCTCTCTCCCCCTTCCCTTCTGCCTGCCTTCCTCCCAAAGCTACCTACTTAGTTGATTATGTTAGATCCTATGTACCCAGATAGAGGGTCATACTTTGCCTTGTACCTGCAGAAGAGTCCATAACAACCAAACACATGGATTGAGAGGTGGTCAAAGTTAGGGTGCACTGTTTCCACCACAAATAGTTGGACAACCAGGGTGCTTTTTAGCTAGAAGAGAGAAATGGGTGGTGGGCACGCCTTCTTGCTATATCCTCACATGGCCTTTCCTTGGTGCACACATGTGGAGAGAGATCTCTCTCTCTCTCTTCCTCTGCTTATAAGGGCACCAATCCCCTCATGAGGGCCTCACCCTCATGACCTCATCTAAATCTAAGTACTTCTCAAAGGCCTCATCTCCAAATACTATCACACTGAGAGTTAAGGCTTCAACATATGAATGTTGGGGGAACACAACCATTCAGTCCATAATGAAGGTGGTGCAAACTTGACTCAGACTCTTCATATTTCACCCCCCAATACAGAGGGTCAAATTAGGCTACGAAAGTTGTCAATTTTTTATTTGTCATCATTTAAGTACAGTTGGACCCCCATGCAACACAGAAGATTTAAAGCGTTTGTGAAAAAAGAAGATATAATGCATGCAATCAAAATTCCCGATGTTTTGAAGATTAAATGTTTTTATCCTGGAAAAGGGAGAATTAGGTTCTTATTTTTCACTAGAATTTCTTACCTCTACACTGTCCAACAGGTAACCCATATATCAAATTCGATACCCTGAGTGTCCATATCGGTGTCTACCACATACCACTATAGATATCACAAAACTCTAGAAAAGAAAATCTCTCATCAAAACCACCCTGGCGATGTATGCAACATGAATCTGATCACCAAATTTTTAGAAGTAGGCATCTTCTTTTGAAGTAATTGTCTTTAATTTAAATAAAAAAGAAGAAAAGTTTTTAAGGCTGCAGAATGAAAAGATGCAGAATGGTGACTTTCTTCCGGCATTTTCCCAAGAGGTTTGAACATTGTTTTAGGACTTGGCTTACGTGTCCTGCACATTTTGCAGAGTTCACAGCTGTTTAGGTTTAAAATGTAATTATGTTTAATTATCAGTGTCAGATAAAACACACACAGCCACTCTGGCCCAAGTGGAGCCACAGAGATGAGGAAAGTGATGTGGCCACAGGAAAGTTACACTTGAAGACGCGGCTCTGATTTTTTTGAAAAGCAGTTCCTCACCATGAGACTTCTCTGAACATTCATCAGAGGGAAATTACAGGAGAGACTCTGGATATAAAGAATGTTGGAAAAGTGGAAGATTTATGTGCCAATTCTCAGTTAGATTTATTTTGATAAATAGTACTGTATTGATATGTAAAAATCTAATAAATATAACTCTTTAAAGAGGGGCTGCTCTAATTTTACTGTTTCAGAGAAGAGGTTTGGCAAAAAGTCAGAATGTGCATTAAAAACACACTTTCAAGAAGTCTAATAAATAAAGTCTTTGAAATATGGTTTCCTAGTGAAAGGCATTTTAAATCATTTTGATAAAGAATCTAAATTAGACCTTTAAATAAGAAAGGCAAGTTTTCCTTAACTTATTATTTATAGATAGTTTGAAAATAAAATCTATACAAGCTGATTTCTTCTTCCATTTTTACAAGGCGAATAAATATATTGTCAAGTTTTAGCAGCACATGTGGTTAGCCAGAGATTGTCGTCACTGAAAGGGGGAGGCCATAGTGGTATTTACTGAGTGCTCAGTATGTGCTGGGTGCTGTGTGAAATGGTTTATGTACACTGTCGCATTTAGCCCCTGCTGAAGAAGGTAAGTAAGCAGGCCCTGGGTCTAGAATGCTGTGTGTCCTTGAGCAAATTACTTACCCTCACTGTGCCTTAATTTCCTCACCTATAAATGAGGCCAATGATAGTACCTGACTGATAGGGTTATTGGGATGTTAATTGAGTTTGGGTGTGCAAAGTGCTTAGCACTGTGCCTGGTACACAGAAAGTGTCAATAAATGCGAACTCACCGTATGGTCATCCTCATTTTACCCCGGCTCCCATGACTGAGAGATTTGCCCATGAGTACATTGCTGGTTAGAGATGGAGCCTGGATTCAAACCCCCGGCGTCCAGTGTGTCTGGGGACATCCCCACTTCAGTGCACATTCAGAATAATGCTCTTTCACACTTTTACCTCAGACTCTGTCATGCTTTCCTTTATTTTCTGTCATATATATAGGTTTGTATGTTATAGATCTAAAACATACATTATATATTATAATATGTAATATAGTATACATATAAACTATAGTATATTGTAATAAAGTATATTATAGGGTAAAATTATATGGTCAATGTATTATATAATGTTATATATATATAATACACATATAGTATACAGATACATGTACATGCAATGTATGTGTTCATATACATACACATACACATATACATATACATATGTGTACTGAGGACTTAACTCTTTGCCATGCACTGGGGATGAAATGTGGCAAGAAAGACCCTGTCCTACGGGGCTGAACTTACAGCAGAACAGGGAAAACCAGATACATTAGTAATTGCAATCATGTGTGTTAACTGTTATGCTCAAGGGAGATGCAGGTTGCAAAGAGGGCACATAATCATGGTGGAGCGGGGGCAGCTACTTGCTGTGCAATGAATGGATGTTGACAATCTAGTTATTTCCACTAGACTCTGTTTGCTAAGGTAGAATTTCAATTTACCAGAACGCCCCATTTCCTAAAAATTTTGGATAAATGAGCTATTACTGAAACAACCACAGAGATCAGAAATAGTCAATACAATGCTCAAGGCAAAGTTTAGTTGATTGCACGAGTTTTTGGTCAAGTAGAGAGAGATGTGCTCTAGTCAGCCACTCTTGGGTTAGAATCCATTCTCTACTACTTATTACATAGGTGACTGTACTGTGACATTTAACTTGTCTGAAACTCAGTTCCTGTCTCTTTAAAAGGGGATGTGGTGTTTCTTTCATAGAACTTTTGTGTGTTTCAATGCTCCCCGCCCCTAGCTTCATGCCCAACATAGAGTTTCCTAGTCCCTGGCAGGTGTGCACGTGAAAAGTGTTAGAGCATTGAGTAGCTCACTTGCAGGGAGTCAGGCTCCTGGTCCCTGAATACATTAGTGCTGGGTAACTTGCCATAGTGTGAACTGTATTGGTGACCATCCATTCTTTCTATATATTCTCCACGAAAGGGCTAAGCTTTGGGTGGGGCAGGAGATCACTCAGGGATTCTTGGAATTCACTATTCGTTATTGGGAGTTCATGTGTACAACTTTCTTTAAGTCAACTCAACTTGTGAGTCAGCTCTGAACTCTCTTAGGATAGCAGAGTTTGGGGCCACTTCATTGTCTAGTTTGGGATCAGTCTGTCCTTCTCTTTTTGTGCTCAAAGTCAGTTCTGAATTCCCTCTCTAACCTTCAGACCTGCTTCTCTCCTTAGAACATAACACACTACCCTGAGGAAACATTTTATAACTTGGTAGTGTTTGGAGGATGACACATCAAAATGAATTAGAGTTTAGGGGGCTGGCTCGGTGGTTAAGTTCATGTGTTCCACTTCGGCAGCCCGGGGTTCACAGGTTCGAATCCTGGGCACCGACCAACGCACCGCTCCTCAAGCCACACTGTGGCGGCATCACTCACACAAAATAGAGGAAGACGGAGATAGATGTTAGCTCAGGGCCAATCTTCCTCACCAAAAAAAAAAAAAAAGAATTAAAGTTTAGTTTTGTACTTAGTGACTCCCCCAGGCATTGATTTGAAAGGCACTAAGCTCAAAGTATTCACTGGGAGGAGGCACATGGACTTTCACATTCCTCTTCTGAATCCATCCTCTAAAAAACCTTACTGGAGAACTTTTGCAGTGACTGAGGCCATGCGCCTTCCTTCCCTGGATTGCTGAAATAGAAGAGAAGGGGGGGGGGTTGTGGATCCATAAATGCTCCTGATATAAACTCTCCATTCTCTCTTATGTATGCACAGGAACAGGCATTTAGTGGGAAATTTATTTGCTAAGAACTGTTTAAAACTATTTAAAAATCAATTTTTATTTACAAAAATGCTGTCTAGTGTCACTGAGGCTTAGAGCCAACCTTTTTGACGTTCTAACTTAGTAGCAAAATATATCAGGGAAAGTGACTTCTCCATTCCTTTCAACATTCATATTCAGGCAGACACCAAGGGTTATCACTTTTCATATTAATGTAATCCACACCTGTTCCTATCTGCAGCACCCAAGAAAACCGAAATTGCATCCTTGATGAATAAATTGTATTTCTTTGCAAGAAGAAAGACATACAGCAAGGCAGTTAAATGTCAGGAAAAATCACATTCAAAAGCCCATCAGAAATTAAAAGTATGCCACGAGATGTGACATTCTTAACTTCACTGCTACTGAATAATTGTTAATTAGATTAATTACCGTCCCAGACGCCGAGCTGGAAACTTCATTTTCAAGCAGTAAGGCGTGAGGTTGGCTGCTTTGCCGGCCTGGGACTGATCTTGAAGTTTCAGAAGCAGCTGCAGGAAGAAGCACAGCCATAAGATTACTGCACCCGCAGCAAAAAAGAGAGAGAGAAAATGAAGTCTCAAAAGCCTTTGAGTGTCTGTGCTTCCTCCACAAACCCACTTGTCTATTAAATTAAAGCATTCTCCCAGCTCAGTTTCCCAATCTTCAAACGCATCTCAATAAACTGCTTGAGATCTTAGCCCTTCTAAGAAATGAATCATATTTTTTCTGTCGTACTTGATCTCTCTTGACTACTAATTCACCCTGTATTGATCTCAAGTCCATATTTCTTACCGTTTAGATAGGGAATTATCTCATACTATTAGAATGCTGCCAAGTTCCAGAGGCCTTTACCATTGCTGTACCCAGAGGCCAAGTTCATCCTCGTACAGCGTGGAAGCATTGGGCGTTTAGATGTGACTTTTTGCCCCCTAATTTCTTGTGCCTTCTTTGGTCTATGGGTCAAGAGGCCTTATTGTTTGGAAGAGGGAAAGGAGACACGAGGCTTAAGAAGAAGTGAATGCAGGTTTACACGGAGATGACATCTCTATGGAGAAGCTTGCCAAATTGGCTTCTAATACTTTCCTCTGGTCCTAGAAACTCCAAAAAGAGCTTTATGAAAAAGGCTCGTTGGTACTGAGATACTTTCTGTACTTTCTCTGAAATGCAAACAATGTGAAAAAGGAAAGACTTAAAAATATCACTCTTTCCTGATTAGAAGTGTAATATACATTCATTGTAGGGAATATGGACAACTTAGAAAAGCATAAGTAAGAAAATAAAATTGATCCACAGCCTCACATCTCAGGGGCTGCTAATGTCAATCTCTGTATTTTGTAAGAAATAACATATAGTGTTCAAGAGCATAGACTTTGACCCCAGAGGCCTGACATGTGAATTTAGGCACCACTGTTTACAGGTTGGGTGACCCTGGGCAGTCTGTTTGGCTGTATCATGGGGATCACATTAGTGATGACTTTAAAGGGATGTTGTGAGGAACAGATGAGGTGATCCATGTAGAGAACCTGGCGTCTCGCAGACGATGAGCACATGATATATGCAGCTTTCGCTATTTGATTTTTTTGTATGAGGGTTCCCTCTGTCCATAATAAGCAGGCACGTGTAAATGCATATATGCTATCAATGTTTTCAAGTATTGGCCACCATGTCAAAAACGTGTTGATCAGACATTTTATATTGTTTCATATATTGAGCATGTAAATTTAATGTACTTGTTATACAACTTGACTTTATTGGATCAAAGTAATTTATATTGTTGCATAAATCATCAGTCTGAATAGGAAATGAAGGTCCATTTTTTTTTCCCCAGGCAGCTGAGAGAATGATTCCACTGCAGATCTTGGAAATGGAGCCAGATGCCTTATGGAATGGTAGGCCAACTTGGCTCTGGGCACTAGCCTCATGTGAGGAAGGAAATTAAAGATAACCTACCCTTACCTTTCTTCCATAGGACAGTTGTTGAGACAAAGACAGGAAAGTGAGGAAAGTATTCCCTACCCCCTGAATGGTAACAGAGGTCTTATTGAAAGTGGCCTCTCAATAGAATTTGAACCTGCGACCTGTGAAACATGAAGCAGCCCCATTGCCCAATCTCCTGGAAAAGCTCTGGTGCATGGAATTAAATTGACCAGAACTGGTGTCTGGCCAAGACCCCAGCGAGGGGAGTTACTCTTTCTTTGAGGTGGGAGGGATTGGTGGGAGGGTGTGTCCAAGTTACTATAAGGGCTGTCTTTGCAGGAAATGACCTTGGTAGGCAGAATGCAATTATACCTGGGTTGAAATATAACCAAGACCTTTGGGTTAGTCTCTGCTACTGTAAGATGTGCCAAGGGGTTGGTAATGACCCTCTGGGTTAGGACCAAGGTTTCCAAGAAAGAAGAGACTGAAAGGAGGGAGGTTTTGGATTAGAAAGTAGCAGGCTGTGAGTCCTCAACCTCTTCGCCAAGTATTGCTTCAGTGTTGGCTCAGAGGGACGGGCAACAGCACTGGGGTTGCCTTAGAGGTCTTTCTGATCTGCTCCATATATGGACCCCTCCCAAAGTTATTCATTGACATTGCTGTTGAGATGGGAGCCCCAGTTTAATGGGGCAGGGAAATAACACCAAGTTGGTTAGAAGTGGGCTGTTCTTTCCTGCTGACCACATCCGGAATGGTTTCCAAGAGTGTCGGCCCTAGGGCTGGCAGCTCTAACAGGCTTGGGTCAAAAGTCTTTAGAATATCTGGGCTACTCCACTCCACCCATCCCCATTCTCAGGCCCAAAGTGTCCTTCCCCACTTCCATGCCAGCCTGTCATTCCTTTGTAATCCTCCACATTTTTTCTTGCTCTTTCTCTCTCATGCGTTTAGCTAAATGTTGGTTTTAATAATGCTTGGAGATTTTTGCCAAAATCATGAGTCTATATTTGTCTTTTCAATACATCTGTACAATTTTCATACTGTAGTACAGTTTTACTTCAGTCTAGAAAACACGCTTACACCACACCGTCACACACCTTCCCACCTCGTATGTTATGAGCAGGCCATGCCATCTCACAGATAAGGAAACCAAGCCCAGAGAGATCAAACAACTTGTCCAAGACCCACAGCTAGTAAGTGGTGGAGCTGGGGTACATACGGCCTTGACCTCAAAGTTTGTCCACGGTCTTCCTATTTGTATTTGGAAGGAAAAGAACAATAACCTTACCATTACCTTTTCCACGTTGCCTCCTCAGGGGTAACGAAGAACCTGTCTCACTGTGTCTCTTGGTTTTGTATAGTAGATCAGACTGTCACTCTGATTAAGGAGTTGTGCTCGCTCTAGGCAGCACAGAGCCCTCTCCTCCAGCAAGGCTGCCCTGAAGGCACTGCCTCCCGCTGGCCTTTTAGACACTGGCAAGTCCCTCGACCTCCTCACTCCTGCCCTGCTGCTTTCTGGCTCCTGGCCCCTCCCCATCTCTCTTGTCCTGGATGAACTGGTTTTGGTTGTTTTTTTCTGACCAGCCTTCCCCCCTTTGTTTGACTTACCCCATCTCATCATGATGTCTTTTTGATTTAAGGCCAAGCCTCCTCTCCCAGGTCAGAAGGGGCATCCTCTGGGAGGCTGCCGCTTTCTGCCTTCTCCTTCCCAGCAGCGCTTCTCAGAAATGACATGCCTCTCCTCACACCACACCTCGTTTGGTGCCTTTGTTTTCTTGTTTCTTTTCCAAGTCTTGGCAACCGAATAGCACCTCAACACGGTTATAAACTTCTACTACAAGTTGTTACTGATGTTTTCCAGGATTGAAACTGCCGTCTTTTTTTTTTTTACCTTGTTCCATCTGAGGCTAAATGTCATTCCTGGAACAGCCCAGAAGAGCTGGGTGAAGCACTGACGAAGCAGGGAAGACTCCATTCTGGCTAGAGAAGAGACAAGCTCTCTAGGCTGTAAAATTGTAGGGGAAACAGAGAGCCAAATCCCCATGGTATGCATTCGCCACTATTCACTCTCTCATTTGTTCAACAGACATATATGAGGCACTGACTTCTTAATGGGACAAACATGGTGCTGGGTGCCAGGATTATAATGTACAGTAAGACATGGCTCCCATCCCTTCAGAGATACTGAAACATGTGGCATGGTGGTTACTGCGAGAGTGGTGAGCACAGGTGCCAGGAACACTTTAAAATAAAATGAGAGGCACAGATCTGTAAGCATTTCCCAGAAGGGGAGGAATTCTACAGACTTGAGCTCAGTTAAAATTTGAGCTCAGGAGTTCAGCAAAGGATGGGAAAAGTGTGCTCAGCCAGCGGTAACAATATCTGCAAAAGCCCAGGGAAATGAGAAAGCATTGGAGGAATCTCAAAGAAAGAAGAATGATGAGACTGGTGTGAAAGGCAGAGCTACATGAAGGGGTTTGAATGGCACCTTGAGAGACAAGAGGGGCCTCTGAAGGCTTCTCATGATGGGAGGTGGCTTGATCAGGTTGGTTGTAGGCAGCGTGAAGGCAGGGAGTAGCTAGGGTGCTGTTTCTTTCTTCCAGGTGAGAAGAAAGGAGGACCTGTACCATTGTGGAGGCAGTGGGGATGCAGGCAAGTGAGAGGTGTTTCAGAGGCTGAAGCTACAGGGCTTGGGACTGACTGATGAGTGAGAGAGATAGTAGGTTCTAAGGAGACTCTATTTCTGCCCAAGGTGGTGGCTGCATAGTAGATGGTGCCTTTTAGTGAGACAGGATATGCAAGCATCAGTCTGGTGAGGTAGAGAAGATGAGTTTCATTTGGATACGAATATTTATTTGGCTATTAAGGAGGTATTTGGACAGGTTGACATGACCTTGGCAAATACATTTGACCTGGAAATGTCTCCTCAGGAGAAGGGTATTTGGTGGTCTGCTGAGAAAATTTCCTGTGACCATCTAGAACCCGTTCTCACCTCTTGGAGAGCAACCCATAACATCAGAAGGCTAAAACATTAGGAAAAGTTCAATCACTTCCAGAATACGGACAAGGCAAGAGTGTGATATTAACTCAGGTCCTTCACATCTTCTAGAATCTTGTAAGAAGGTGGGAGCTCTGGTTTGGCAGAGTGTGGCTGTCAATGCAGGCGACTATGCAGTTGACACAACTGACTACGCAGTTGACACAATTGACTGAAGTTGACAATGCAGTTTTCAAAGCACTTTCAGCATCTCATTTGACCTTCCTAACAATAGTGTAGGAAGATATTTTCGTTTTCACCCCCTGACAGGTGAAGAAATCAGCTCAGGGAGGTCAGGGAACTTGCTGAGGACCATATAGCTTGAAATTGGAGCTGGGCTAGAAACCAAGGTCTTCTTCATTTCAATAAGGAAGGAAAGCATGACACTCTCATCAATAATTGGACATCACTACATCTGCTCTTTAGAAATCCAGGGCTTCTTGGAGGCCCAACCCTCACAATCACTGAGCCTTCTCCTCGTGCTCACATCTCTGTGTGTTCACTATGGGAATCATCACTTCCACTACAATCCTACGGGGGACAACAGACACCCCATTCGAGATGAAGACGTTGAAGTTCAGAGATTAAGTAGCCTGCCCAGTGGCAGGGCAGGAATCTGAATTTAGATTCTTTTAACTCAAAGCTATGATTTTGTAAACGAAGGCTAGAAAGGAAGGAAAGTGCTTGGCCACAAAGAAAGCAAAAACTAAGAATTATAAGCAAGGAGGTTTCACTCTTAGTTTTCTTAAGTAATACTTTTTACTGACCATGAAATAATATATGCTCATTTTAGAAAATTAAAAACACAAAAAAGCAAATAAATTCATTAGTTAAATAAAATTACTCAGTCTGTAAGGTGCTTGGATCTCAGGATTTTGTCTTTTTTTTTTTACTGCTGAGTTCCCAACAGATAGAAGACTGAGTCCTTGGCACAGTGAATGAAAGGAAAAGTGACCTGTAATTCCACTACCTAAAAGTAGGAACTATTTATATTTTTGTGCCTATTCTTCAAGAGTTAGATCACTCGATCTATCTTCTATCTATACATCTGTCCATCTATCGGCTGTCTATCTATCTATCACCAAAGAAAGACAAAGGAAACACACAATATAGGATTCAGTGGTTGAGTTTATTTCATAACCTACTTTTTCCCTTTCCTGGTAGAACTTGCATATTTTCCTATTGGGGAGGATTTGATTTCACTCTCCCCAGTGAAGGATTATTTCTCCACGGATTTGGGCTTGGATTTTGGGGACCCACTTTATATCTTCCCCCTTACATCTCCCTCTCCATTTCTCACAGCTTGGGGAGCTCAGAGAGTTTATTCCTACTATACTAGGGGTCTGGGGTGTGCTTTGCTGAGGAGAGTGGCCTCATGCCTAGATAAACGCGACTTTGAGGTGAGCTGTGTCTGCCCTGGTATGAGATGCCTGTGTGGACGCCAGGCTGCTCCCTGTCAGGGGCTGTTTTCTCCCGCGGTCCGGCTCCTCACTGTGGAAGCTCAGGTGGCCTTTTCTGGACTTAGCAGCCCCCTTCCAGCAAGACTGCAGCCTGAGGTGAATTACACGCAAGCTTTGGAAATGCGGTCTTCTGATCCCTTCTCCTAGAAATTTCACCAGATTACAAAACTTCTGTGGATTTCAAATAGCCCTCTCTTGCCTAACGTCAGTGAGCTACCAACTCTGACACACACAAAGAATCCAATTTTCTTTGAATTGGAAAAAGGAAAAGTACCGTTAGTGGGTTTTCATCATTAATTTGGCTTCTATAAAATATAAAACACTTGGTTATTGCAGTCCAAACATACATCAACGTTTTGTGGGGGACTGAGGCTGTGGAGTACAAATCATTCTGACCAAATGTACAGAATAAAATTGCCTTGTGTTCACATTTTACTAATGGAGACTCCCATAAAAGAAAAGGAAGTGTTTACAGCCACAGAATACTAGAGCCCTGGGAAACGCTTATGTTTCCTCCTTCCTTGAAAGGTGAAGGAACGGAGGCCCAGAGGAGGTGGTGGCCTGTCCAAGGTCACAACTATCACTGAGGGCTGAGTCCCCAGCTCCCAGCCCAGGGCTCAGTCCCCAAGTCCAGGAAGCACATTGAGCTTCAGAACCATCCCTTCCTTTGTCCAGCACAGGCCTCAGAATTGAGCCTTTCCCAGGACCCAGGAGAACTGGCACCCTCCCTCACAACTCCATCCAAGGCCCCAAACATAGGACATCGGCCCCAGACTGGGCATCTTATCCACAGTATAAGACTCCTTTCTGCGTAGGCAGTCACATTCATCTTAAGAAGCCAGCGAGAGATGCAACGCCCCAAGATACCCACGAGATAGATAATAGGGTCATTTCACAGAAGAGGAAACTGAGGCTCAGGTGGACGAAGTCACTTGCTTAAGGAGAGGGTGGTAGGGATGCGGGGCCTACATTCAATCTCCAGTTTGTGTCAAAACTCTGTTTCTTTATTCAAATGTTGTAGAGTCTCCACTAATAATTCAGCTGCTGTCATTTACAGTTATATATCACGCTTGTGCTAAGGGCTCCACAGATATTACTTAATTGAATCCTCGCAGCCACACTATGAGGCAAGGACTGAGGCAGTGGTGGGGGGTGCAGGGGCAAGAGAGAGATGCAAGCCTGGTCTGGCCTTTCTGGCTGGGCGCCTCTCTGACGGTTGGCGGCCTTCATCTTGCTGCAGGTACTGGCCTCTCTGTGACTTTGGACACAACACGGGGGTGAGGATACAGGCCTGCAAGCATGCCGGGGAGAGTTTCTCTGCCTCCCGTCTCAGAACAACAGACAAAGAAGGGAAACTCTTGTATTAGTCAGCTCAGGCCGCCATAGCAAAATACCACAGACTGGGTAGTTTAAACAACAGAAATTTATTTTCTCACAGCTGGGAAGTTCAGTAACAAGGTGCTGGCAAATGCAGTTCTGGTGAGAATATCTTCCTGGCTTGTAGACAGCTGCCTATTCGCTGTGTTGTCACATGGCTTTTCCCCTGGGTGCGTTCAAGGTCAGAGAAGGGGGTGGGGGGTCTCTCTGGTGTCTCTTCTTATAAGGACACTAATCCTGTCAGATAAGGGTCCCACTCTTATGACTTCATTTAACCTTAATTACTTCCTTGGAGGCCTCATAACCAAATACAGCCACATTGGGGGTTAGAGCTTCAACAAGTGGATTTTGGGGGCACACAAATATTCTATCCATAACAACCATCAAACTGCAAATGCCAACAAACCTCAGACTAGCAGGGCTCCCCAGGGCGTCCTCGGGGCCTGTTGGCCTCCCCTAACCTAGGGGTCTTCCAGGTCTGTCTAAATAATTTTTTAAAATTTATCTTATTAAAATGCTGGTTTCTTTCAAAGTAACTTTCCAAACATGGTACAGTTAGTCTTCCACCACAGGCCAAGCCAAGCTGGCCCAGGTTGCTCAGCCTTGCTTTGTGGCAGCAACGGTCAGACTCAGGGCCAAGAGTGTTCTTTTCATGGTCAAGACTCGTGACAGTGCAATGCATTTGCCATGATCTTAATAAGGAAAGTCGACCTTTCCCATGTCACTAATGGTTTGGACTCCTCCTAGCACTTGCATTAGGGGTTACTGTTAACATTAACTCATGGCTATAACATGAATTAATGTGCCTAATGCACTTAGAACACTGCTTTGCCCATAGTAGGCATTTTATAAGTGTGTGCTGTTATCATGGTTGTTTTGTTGTCATTATTGGTTGTTGAAGCTGTTCTTTAGTTCCATTCAATTCCATTTAACTAAAATCTTGTTGACTGACTACCCTGTACGATGCTAAGAATTGGGGGTTCAGTTTTGGACGATGCAGCGTTATCAAAATAACACTGGAGTGTGGCAATAGTTGGTTGGACACTTGGTGAGTGCCATACTGACGTTGAAGGTGGCAAGATGGAATAAGGGGAGCAGTGGGCCTGTCAGAAGGTCCGGGTTCTAGTCCCGGCCCAGCTACTGACCAGCTCTGTCACAGGGAGAAGGATCTCTCTGGCTTCAGTCCTTTCCTCTGTAATAGAAGGACTTAGATATATAATCTCTAAGGCTTCCTCATTCTAGGCATTCTCTTAGGTAGGGCACCGAAGAAATTTCATGTTAGTTGACTTCTCTGTCCCAATATATCTGCTACAAAGTTATTTTTTGATTTATCAGCTTCTGTAGATCAAATTTAGATTCAATTTGGGTCTATATGTGGTAAGACATAACTGTGAAAAAAGCCTCAATTTTCTGGACCATTTAGTCATTATTGAAGTCCAAATATCTAGACATTTCACTGACTATACAGTTTTTGTTCAAATATTTCCCATCATGAAGATAGAGCTGCCACTCACCATCTGGATAAACTGGGATCCTTTGCCTTCCCATTCACAGTATCATCTTTTTAAGGACCATTGTGGATGGTCCTTAAGAGATGGTCCATCACCCATAAACAATTGCTGTACTGAATAGAACATCTTTCTGCTTTGGTTTTGTACATCCCCACATGCAGGCAGTTTAGGAGTGAATATACGAGAGCTTTCCTCAAGAAAAGGAACAGCCAAGAACCACATCAAAGGAGCAATGGAAAGAAGAACTTCTAAATGCCAGACCTTACATAATCCTGGCAAATTGTTCGTCTGCTTGTTTCCTTTCTGGTCCCCAAAGCTTGATGATGGATTGCCATTGGCTGGAAATAGTGGGAGCTTCTGATGTTAACCTAGTTGCGAGAGTGATTAAGGGCCTCTGTTCTCCACAAATAATGGTTCTCATTTGGAGTATTTTGACTACAGTAACGCCTTTTAAGTTTTGATGAAGAAATCTTTGGTTTAGAGGTCATCCCTAACCCCCCCAGGAACAGAATTGGCTAACTAGTATAGAGAGGATATTTATCAACATGCAAAAAACCTGCTCTAGAATGCCTTTTCTTACTTTGTAGGCAGGCATGTTCACTGAGAAGGCTTTGTGATTATCTTCAGAATTTGTTGAATTCAGGCAAACTAATGCTATAATAATATTGATGATAAATTATAGTCCACATTACCATTCCTGGGGGTGGCTTCAGTATGTTCTCGGTGTATAGAAGAAATAAAGCACAGAGGTACTTCCTACTTTTCCTAACTGTATTCAGTTGCAAGTGACAACATCAGAACCACAACCCATCATGCCTGTCTCTTCTTTGAAAGCATCCTAACAGATGCTAAATGTCCTGAGACCTCTCATTTGTGTTCATATCTGCAAGATTATGACATTTTGCCTCACTCCTAAAGAGGGAATCATTCATTTAACCCATTTTGAATTGATCCAAAATGACAAAAAAAGCTTTTCCTCAGAATGCTATTTTACAAAGTCTCCACAGAGAAAATAAAAAGAAAATATCCTTTAACTCCAGAAACTTGGAAAATTCCAATAAAATTCTTTACAGTTGTGTTACCCAAAATCAAATTTTTGTGCTTTCTTTCTCTACTTTACCATACCATCTCCATATATTTTAGAAAAACAGGAATTTTCCCCTTTGCTTGAATATTTCTTAGCTTTCCCTTTTCATCATGAGTATCTGATCAATCTTATAGAAAAAACCATTTGATTTAGAACTGAAAAAAAGAGTGGAATTTTTTATAGCGTTTCTGCTTCAAATCATTCCTCTGAGAATTTTGCTTGTGGAATCCCCTTTCCAAAGAGACGCTGCAGTCACCATCATACTAGCCTTATAACATCAATTTCATTTTAAATTGTAAATCTCAAGAGTTTATGATTTGTTCACAAATAATACCATTTTATATATCAAATCAAGAAAGGTGGGGTGTATTTTAAAATGTGATTTACAAGTTGTTTATGATGTTGTTGATATGTAAAACAAGTGGAAAGAATTGAATCAAAACAAAATACAATGAAAATGTTAAATGCGTGTATGCTTTCTGCCTAGAAAATTCGAGCTTTTACATTTTTTCCCATGTTAGTGTTCCAGGAATTTTTCATTCTTCTTAGGTAGTAGTCAATTCCCTGTGAGGTGGGAAGACTGTGTTTTCATTCATTATGTGAATGGAGAAACTAACTAGTACCATCAGTGGTTGTTATAAAATATTGCCTATTGTGGTAACCCTCATACACTGAATCATGAGTTGCCCCCAAATCTAGTTGTTCTGTAAGACTAGTTATTTTTTTCCTCTCCTTTGTCATATGAAAAGCATCTCATAGGATTGTGAGGATAATACCTCACCCATAATAATACATCATCTCTTTCTTTAAAGGTCACCATATAGTGAATGATTGATTTTTCTTCTTATTTAGCTTAAATACTGGCGGGAATCAAGATGTCCTTGTCATTGCATCTCCCCAGCACCTAGCATGGGCATTGAATACAGTGATGCTCAATAAATGTAGGCTGAATGCGTGTCGATTGGCTGATTCGAGAGAAAGGAAGAGTTGGGAGAGTTGGCTTTCCCTGTGCCATTGCATAGTGTCTTGGGATCCTAACTCAAACACGAGAGTGAAGGCCAAAATTGTGACAGGGCCTCAGGAAGCTGAGTTGAAAAGGGCTCTTGTCCTATACTTTCTTGGGCTTTTCAGCAATGAATCCTCAGTCTCGTGTTCTCTCAGGCATTTGAATGTAGAATATAGAAGTGTCTGTTTGTTTCAGAGCAAATCAACCCGTGATAAAACAATTTGGAAAGCTTATGGAATGGTAACTTGAGCCTGCTACGTTTGCTTTTGGTACTTTCTGGCCGCAACTCTGCTTTTCCCCAGCGTAATAATGGCTCGTAGAGGTATACCACAGAGTTGGCTATATTTGGTTTAGTTTTTAATTATCTTGGTATATAAATAGTAAATTAGATATGAAATAATTTTCACACTGGAGTTTTAAAACTGAGTGGTAGATCAGGCCTTCAATCATGGGTCTATGGATTGGGGACCACTCTGCTTATACTTGGGGCCTATACTTTGGCTTTTTCGAACACTACTTGAGTGTCAATCTACCCCAAAGGGAAAACTGGCTACAAATACAACATCCTCCCAGTGTACCAGATGCTTCCTCTGATGTAAGTCTCCTTGGAGGAGGCCAATTAAAAATTGCATTGATGTATTTATATTCCTGTTAAAAAACAATTTCCATCCTTTTTTTTCCCACACATAAGGTTTCATCCATAGAGATGAACAATAAGAAACAGTGAACTGAATGTTGCATGTAGCCTTGATATGCTTTCGTCACACCTGAGCCAGTGGAGACGGGACTGCAAAGGACCTTGTTAATTGCATGCTGAGGTGGAGGCCTTCCTTCCGAGGATGGTTTTAGGATAGGTCTGAAAGAAACAGCCCCTTTACCTCTTGTTAGGACTCAAGATGCACATGTGCAATGCAATTATTTCCTCTCATAGATCCATAATGCTGAGTGCACTTGGAAACACTGCCTGAAGCTTAGAAGGAAAAATAAGGAATTTAGAACATCGTCCTCTATGTATAGTATATGCACAAAATACACATTCACTCCTTACAGCAACATGTGGCAATATTTTTATATGCACGGAGAAGAAAACCCAGCACATTTCTGAAAGTCTGATTTGTTGTTCTTCTTCTTCCTGTTTAGAAGCTGTTGTGCTGTTTATAAATACCTCCCAAAAAATAGCTCAATGTGAATTTTTTTGTAAATAGCAATTGTTTGAGTAAAACCAAAAGGAAATATTCACAGCAGAGGCAGCTTTGCTTTGCTTGGAACGGGTGGGTGATTTGCCTAAAGAATGTATTTCAGAGGTTGCAGAAACAAGCCCATTTCCTCTTAGCTTCTATCCCACGTGCAGGTCAAGCTTCAGATGCATATTAATTTTTATGGGCGAGTTACAGACTTGGAGAAAGAGAGGCAGGGGACTTTGTTGATGGAGCAGCAGAGTGACTGCACTCTGGAAGGGCAGAGAGAGGGTTCTTTAACTACAAGCGATTGATTTTATTTTCATTTTTAAGGATTTTATCACTAACAAAAAGGGTATACAAATTAATGGAGCTTTCTCTGTCACTAGTGGATTAAGCCCTACAGACAACATCTGATGTTTACATAAAACACAACCACAGTTCACTTATTATCGGCAGTAGAAGGATTTATAGCACTTGGGTCATTTCTTAACTCACATCTCTTTTCCATATCACCCCAAGATCAAAGAGGATTAATAAACATTGGAAGAAGATTTTTTTTTCTGTAGGACACAACTCATCATACTGCTTCTCTCTCTTTTTTTGTGTGTGTGAGGAAGACTAGCCCTGAGCTAACATCCCTGCCAATCCTCCTCTTTTTGCTGAGGAAGACCAGCCCTGAGCTAACATCTATTGCCAATCCGCCTCCTTTTTATTTTTTTTCCCCTTTTTCTCCCCAGTACCCCAGTAGATAGTTGTATGTCATAGTTGCACATCCTTCTAGTCGCCGCCTCAGCATGGCCGGACAAGCGGTGCGCGCCCGGGATCCAAACCCGGGCCGCCAGTAGCGGAGCACACGCACCCAACCACTAAGCCATGGGGCCTGCCGCCTGTTTCTCTTTATGTAATATTTCTCTATCTAGCTCTACTGGATGGTTAAAAATCAGTGCTTCTGTTGCCAATGAAAAATGCATTGTCAGACTGTCTTTTTACGACAACTGGAATCATTGGAGCACATGATTCCAGTGCTCCAATGATTCCATTGTTCTCCAAAGAGAACAAACCAAAATTGTGGTCAAGAGGCAAGAAAGATACAGGTGTTGATGGTCAGATGGGGAGGAAAGTATGCCGGGAAAGCTGGCCTATGGGTTCCGAAGTAGGAGTCCTGTGCCTGTGCTTGCTTTCTCTCCTCTCACAAACTGTTGCCCCCATCGTGGTGCAAGGCTCAGCTCTAGCCAGCTAGTGAACAGTGGGGATGTGGTAAACTAACTGGTACTGTATCTTACAGGATACGCAGTGCTTTCATAGATTTTACTACATCGGGTCTTCACGAGCGTTGGCGTCTACATCTCACAGGAGAATCAGAGCTCTGAAGGGTGAAATGATGTGCCAACAGCCATGCAACTGGACTGCAGCAGTTCCCACGGAAGCTAGATCTGTTGCTCCGATCCTGAGTTCTTTCTAAGATACCAAGTTTCTCTGAGGGTTTCCTTGAGAAAGAGAGTTGGGTTTTGTGCCCAGCTGCACCACTTGTCACGATCTGTCACGATTTTCTTACATCTTTTATCATATCCAATTTGGGGAAATTAGAATTTACAAGATAGCCCCAACTGATCCACTGGGTCAAGTTATGCTGCAACTCTACAGTATGCAAGTCTGCCATGTTTGCTAAGGTCAGGGTGGAGTTCAAGGCTTGAAGTTAAGAGAATCAGACATATTGTACCAAAATAGCTCTCAATCATGGGCTAGACACATCATGAATCTTTTTAA
The DNA here is from genome assembly GCF_020826845.1 of Diceros bicornis minor. Classification (NCBI taxonomy): domain Eukaryota; kingdom Metazoa; phylum Chordata; class Mammalia; order Perissodactyla; family Rhinocerotidae; genus Diceros; species Diceros bicornis. The sequence continues at coordinate 83,482,329 of NC_080744.1, forward strand.
AACTGTATCTTCACCTTTCATGGCCTTTTAGTAGTGAAAAGCTTCCATAACTAAAAACAAAAGTCCCATGAGTTTATTATCTAACGGGCGAGGTGAGTGGTATAACACCTTATTTTTATTATTTTTTTATATTGGGAAAGTAATTGACTTTCATTGTAGATAATTTGTATTTTTTAAAAGTAAAAGTAAGCAAATAGTTTACCTGCAATCTCACATTAATATTTTAGCTTATTTACTTTGAATTTTTATTTGATATTTATGTCCTATCCATAATATTTTCCATATATAATGTCATGTTAAGAAATGTCACATAATAGAAATCATTTCTAAAAGGGAGGAATTATTTTATATATTGATTTCTAACTCTTGAGATATTTAAGCAGCTTTATTGAGGAACAATTGACATACAATAAATTGCACCTATTTAAAGTGTACAATTTGTTAATTTTTTACCTATATATGCACTTGTAAAATCACAGCACAAAAAAGATATCGAACGGATCTATCACTCCCAAAAGATCGCTCATGCCCCTTGGTAATCCCTCTCTTCCAGCCTCTCCCTACACCTCCATCCGCCAGGTAAACAGTGATTTATTTTCTGTTACTATGGATTAGTTCATATTTTCTAGAATTTTATATAAGTGGAATTCTACAGTAGGAATTCTTCTTTTGTCTTACTTCGTTCACACAGTATAATTTTTTGACTCATCAATGTTGGTGTGTATATCGATTGTTCATTTCTTTTTACTACTCAACAGTATTTAATTTTATAGATATACCACGTTTGCTTACCTGTTCATCTGTTGGACATGTAAGTTGTTTCCAGTTTTTGACTATTGCTACGAGTCTTTGTATGGACACATACTTAATTTGTCTCAGGAAAATATCAAGGAAGTGGAATTGCTGAATCATATGGTAAATCAATGGTCAACATTTTAAAAAATTGCCGAACTATTTTTCCCAAGTGATTTTACCATTTCACATTCTCACCAGCTTTGCAGGAGAATTCCAATCCTCCACATCATTGCCAAAACTTGGAATGGCCAGTCTTCCTAATTTTAGCTAGTCTAATTTGTATGTAAGTGGTTTCTTACTGTTGTTTTAATTTCTGTGTTCCTAATGACTACTGATGTTGAGCAACTTTTCTTGTCCTATTTGTCATCTATATATTTTCTTTGGTGAAGTGTTTTGTCAAATATTATGCCTGTTTTTTAAATGTGGTTGTTTCCTTTTTATCAAGTTTTGAAAGGTCTCTATATATTTTGGATAAAAAAACCTTTATCAGTATGTGATTTACAAATATTTTCTCCTGATCTCTGACTTGTCTTTTTATTCCCCTAACTGTATCTTTCAAAGAAGATAGTTATTAATTTTGATGCAGTTAAAATTATCAAATTTTTGTTTTATGGGTCATTTTTTTGGCATCATATCAAAGAAATCTTTATTTAACCTGAAGTCACAAATATTTTCTCCCTTGATTTTTTTCTAGAAATTTTACAGTTAAATTTAGTCCTATGATCCATTCTGAGTTAATTGTTGTACATGGTGCAAGGTGTATATCAAAATTTATTTATTCATTTGCACATGGATATCAAATTTTTCCAGCACTGTTTCTTGAAAAGACTATTGTATCTCCAATGAATTGTTTTTGTGCATTTATCAAAAAATCAGTTGGCTATGTGTGTGTCTGTATATTTCTGGACTCTGTATTCTATACCATGAGCTATTTGCCTATCCTGATACCCAAACTACCCTATCTTCAATACTGCATTATAAAATTTGGAATCATATAGCATCAGTCCTCCAACCTTATTCTTTTTCAAAGTTGTTTTGGCTATTCTGTATCTGTTCAGTTTCCATATAGATTTTAGAGTCAGTTTGTCAACTTGTAAAATAAATTATCCTGGACTTTTGATTGGTATTGCATTTGTTCTATAGAAAAATTTGGGAAGAATTGACTACTTAACAATATTGAGTCTAACCCACCATGAATGTGATACATATCTCCATTTATTTAGGTCTTCCCTTTAATTTGTCTCAGCACTGTTTTGTAAATTTCAGTGCACAGATCTTGCATATCTTTTTTCTGATTTATCTCATAATATTTCGTATTTTTTATATTGTAAATGTTATTGATTTTTTGAACTTTAAATTTCTTTTTTTTTCATTGTTGAAATATAGACCTAGAACTGATTTTGTTCATTAACCTTACGTCCTGGAAATTTGCTAAACTCATGAAATAGTTCTATTAGCTTTTTGGTAGATTCCATTGGATTTCCAATGTAAATGATTATGTTGTCTGCAAATAAAGGCAATCTTAATTCTTGCTTTCCAATCTGGGTGTCTTTAATTTCTTTTTCTTGTCTTATTGCACTTCCTAGAACCTCCAGTGCAATGATGAGTGGAAGTGGTGTAAGTGGATATCCTTGTCTTGTTCCGGATCTTGGGGGAAAGCATTCAGTTTTTCACCTCAAATATGATGTTAACTGTAGGTTTTGGTAGATGCTTTCTATCAAGTAGAAAATGTTCCCTTGTATTCCTAGTTTGTTGAGATTTTTTTCCACAGGGCTGGATGTTCAATTTTGTCAAAAGCTTTTTCTGCACCTATTGAGTTGATTACATGATTTTCCATTTTTCCTTGTTAATATGGTGAGTTATATAGATTGATTTTCTGATATAAACCAACCCTGCCTTCCTAGGATAAACCCCAATTGGTCTTGATATTTATCCTTTTTGTATATTGTTAGATTCATTTTGCTAAAATTTTGTTTAGAATATTTGCATCTACATTCATGGGGGATATTGTTCTATAGTTTTCTTTTCTTGTAATGTTTCTGTTGTGTTTTGATAGCAGGATAATTCTGGCCTCATAGAATGACTTGGGATTAATTTTCTCTTCTTCAGTTTTCCAAAAGAACTTTTCTAGAATTGGTAGTCTCTCTTCCTTAAATGTTTGGTAGAATTCACAGGTGAAAATATTTATAGTATTCCCCATGATAAGCTTTACAATTACAAATTTAATTTATTTAATATAAATAAGGTTATTCAGATTAATTCATTTCCTCTTCAGTAAACTTTGATCCTTTGTGTCTTTCAAGGAAATTTTCCATTTCATCTAACTTGTCAAATTTTTTGACTTGAAGCTTTTCTTAGCATTTATTATCTTTTTGATAACTGTATATTCTGTAGAGGTGTCACTTCTCTCAATTTTGATTTTAGTAACTTGTCTTTCCTTTTTTTTTCCTGATCAGTATGGTGAGAAGTTTATCAATTCTATTGCTTTTCTTAAATAATCATAGATTCTCCATTGTTTCTCCGTTTTCAATTTCATTGATCTCTACTCTGATTGGTATCTCATTCTTTTTTCTGCTTGCTTTGGATTTTCTTGGCTCTTCTTCGTCTGGTTTCTTAAAGTAGAGGCTGAGGTAATTGATTGAGACCTTTCATCTTTTATAACATAGGAATTTAGAATTGTAAATTTAACTGCAAGTAATGCTTTAAGAAAACTCACAGATTAAGATATGTGTTGTTTTAATTTTCATTCAGTTCAAAATATTCTCTAATTTCTCTTTGGATTTTTTTGACCCGTATGTTATTTAGAAGTGTGTTATTTATTTTCTAAATATTGGGGGATATTTTAGATATCTTTATCTTATTGATTTTTAATTTAATTCCATTTTGGCCAGGGAGTATACTCTGTGATTTGAATCTTTTAAAATTTATTGAAACTTGATTTATGTTGCAAAATACAGTATACTCTGGTAACCATTCCATGTGTACTTGAAAAGAATGTGTATTTTGCACTCTGGGGTGGAATGTTCTGTAAAAATCAATGAGATCTAGTTGGTTGATTGTGTTGTTCAAATCTCCTATAGTATTACTTAGATTTTATTTGCTTGTTCTATAAATGATTGAGAGAGGAGTATTATAATTTCTGACAATAGTTGTAAATTTGTCTGTTTCTCTTTGGAGTGCTATCAGTTTTTCTTCATGTATCTTGAAGATCTCTTCTTAAGTATTTGCTATAGACTGAATGTTTATGTCCCCCCAAGATTAATATGTTGAAACCTAACTGCCAATGTGATGGTATTTGGCGATGAAGCTTTTGGGAAATGATTATGAGGTCATGAGGGTGGAGCCCTCATGGATGGGATCAGTGCCCTTATAAATGAGACCCCAGAGAGGTCTCTTGCCCCTTCCACTATAATAAGACATAGGGAAAATATTGCTGTCTGTGAACCGGGAAGCAGGTTCTCACCAGATAACAAATCTGCCAGCACCTTTATCTTGGACTTCTAGTCTCCAGAAAAGTGAGAAATAAATTTCTGTTGTTTGTAAACTACACAGTCTATGGTGTTTTGTTATGGCAGCCCAATGGACTAAGACAGTACATAATCATTTAGGAATGTTCTGTCCTCTTGATATCGATAGTTTTACATGATGAAATCACATTTTTTTTATGCCTGGCAATATTTTCTGTACTGAAATAAATTTTGTCTGATATAATACAGCATCTTCAGCTTTTTAAAAATTCCAGAACACATTTTAAAAGTAACAACTCTATTGAGGTATTGTTCAATTATCATAAAATTCATATGTTTTAAAGTGTACAATTGTTAAAAACAATTCAGTGTTTTCTGGTATACTGATATAGTTGCAGAACCGTGACAGTATTTAATTTTAGAATATTTTCATCACCCCCAAAAGAAACCCTATACCCTTTAGCAATTACCCTTTATCCCCCCTCTCCCTAGCCCCTGGCAACCACTAATACACTTTTTGTCTCTACGATTTGCCTATTCTGGACATTTTATATAAATGAAATCTGGAATCATGGAATATGTGTTCTTCTGTGACTGGCTACTTTCACTTAGCATCAAGTTTTCAAGGTTCATCCACGTGTCTTTCCATTCATTTAGGTTTTTAAAAAATTTCTTTTAGCAACATTTTGTAGTGTTCAATGTATAAATCAAACTTATTTGGTTAAATTTATTCTTAACTAATTATTTTTGATGATAATGTCATAAATTTTCTTTATTTCATTTTTGAATTGTTCATTGATAACATGTAGAAACACAATTGATTTTTTTATATATTCATCTTGTGCCTCCCAGCTTTGCTGAACTCATTTATTAGTTCTAACAATGTGTGTGTGTGTGTGTATGTGTGTTATATATTTGGATTCCTAAGAATTTTCTATATACAAGAACATGTCATCTGAGAGTAGAGGTATTTCTATGTCTTCCTTTCTAATCTGGATGCCTTTTCTTTCCTAATTGCTCTGGCTAGAACCTCCAGTAGAGTGTTGAATAGAAGTGGAGAGAAGTAGACATTCTCATCTTGTCCCCCCCGGCCCACCACCCCAGTTCTTAGGGAGAAAGGATTCAATCAATCCCCATTACATGTGATGTTATCTGTAGGTTTTTGTAAATACTCTCTATAAGGTTTAGTTTTCTAATGTTTTCTTCTATTCCTAGTTTGTTGTTTGTTTTTATCATGAACCTGTGTGGATTTGTCAGATACTTTATCTACTGAGATGATCATATAGATTTGTCTTCTTTTATTAATGTGTTGTGTTACATAGATTTATTTTTTAGATGTTAAATCTATTTTGATTTCTTGGATAGTCACACTTGGTCATGGTGTGTAATCCTTTTTACATTGCTGGATTTTGTTTTCCGGGATTTTCTTGAGGATTTTTGTGTCTATGTTCATAAGGGACATTGATCTTGTGATGTCTTTATCTGGTTTTGCAATCAAGGCAAGACTGGCCTCATAGAATGAACTGGGTAAGTTCCTTCCTCTTCTATTTCCTGGAAGACTTTGTGAAGGATTAGTGTTAATTCTTTTTAAAATGTGTGGTTGAATTCACCAGTGAAATAATCTGATCCTAGTCTTTTCTTTCTGGAAACTTTTAAAATTACTAACTTAATCTTTAACTTGATTTGGTCTATTTAGGTATTTTTGCTTTTTGTTGAGTCAGTTTTGGTCATTTTTGTTTTTCTAGGAATTTGCCCACTTCATCTAGATCATCTGTGCTAGCATACAGTTGTTCATAATATTTTCTTATAATCCTTTTTATTTCTGTAAGGTTAGTAGTTAAGTCCCCTCTTTCATTTCTAATTTTAGTAATTTGGGTCTTCTCTCTTTTTCTTGGTCAATCTAGCTAAAGATTTGTCAATATTGTTGATCTTTACAAAGAACCAACTTTTTTAATTTGTTTCTTTTGCTTTTTTGTTTTTTGGCTTTTAACACAGATTTTTATTTTGCGTTACTCTTTTTTTATTTTTTTAAATATTTTTTTATTGATGTCATAATAGTTTATAATATTGTGAGATTCCATTTGTACATTATTATTTGTCAGTCAACCCATAAATGTGCCCCTTCACCCCTTGTGTCCACCCCCAACTTTTTTCCCCCTGATAACCACCAAACTGTTCTCTCTGTCCGTGTGTTAGTTTATATTCCACATATGAGTGAAGTCATACAGTGTTTGTCTTTCTCTGTCTAGCTTATTCACTTAACATAATACCCTCCAGGTCCACCTAAGTTCCTGCAAATGGGAAGATTTTGTCTTTTTTTATGGCTGAGTAGTATTCCATTGTGTATATATACCACATCTTCTTTATCCAATCATCTGTCAATGGATGCTTGGGTTGCTTCCACTTCTTGGCTATGGTGCATATGCCTCTTTGGATTGCTGATTTCAAGTTCACTGGATAAATATCCAGAAGTGGGATAGCTAGATCATAAGGTGTTTCTATTTTTAATTTTTTGAGGAATCTCCGTATTGTTTTCCATAGAGGCTGCACCAGTTTGCATTCCCACCAGCAGTGAATGAGGGTTTCCTTTTCTCCACGTCCTTTCCAACATTTGTTATTTTTTGTCTTAGTGATTATACTCATTGTAACAGGTGTAAGGTGATATCTTAGTGTAGTTTTGATTTGCATTTCCCTGATGATTAGTGATGTTGAACATCTTTTCATATGTCTGTTGGCCATCTGTATATCTTCCTTGGAAAAATGTCTGCCAAAGAACCAACTTTTGATATCATTGATTTGTCTCTACCGCTTTTCTATTTCCTACTTTATTTGTTTCCATTCTATCATAATATTTCCTTTCTCATGTTTGTGCTGGTTTACTTTGTTCTTCTTTTTCCAGTTTCTTAAGGTGAAAAGTTAGGTTATTCCTTTGAGATCTTTCTTCTTTTTTAATATAGGTGTTTACTACTACAATTTTTCCTGTAAGCACTGCGTTAGCCGTATCCTATAAGTTCTTCTATGTTGTGTTTTCATTTTTACTCATCTCAAATTATTTTCTAATTTCCTTTCAGATTTTCTCTTTGATTCATTGGTTATTTAAGAATGTGCTGCTTAATTCCCACACATTTGGGAATTTCTAAAATTTCCTTCTGTCATGGAATTTTAATTTTATTCCATTGTGGTTGGAGAACATACTTTATATGATTTCAATTCCTTTAAATTCATTTAGGCCTGTTTATCCCCTAACATATGTTCTATTCTGGAGAATGTTCCATTTGCACTTGAGATGAATTGTGCTATTGTTGAGTGGATGGTTCAATTGATGTCTGTTGGGTCTAACTGGTTTATAATCTTGTTCAAGTCTTTTGTTTTCTTGTTGATCTTCTCCTAGATGTTCTACTAATTACTGAAAGTGGTATATTGAAGATCCAACTATTATTGTTCGATTCTCTATTTCTCCCTCTGCCTTCAATGTTCTTCTCCAGGCCCTTTGCATGACCAGCTCCTTTTTTGTCTTTCAATATCTCCTCCCCAAATATCCTATCAAAAGTATCTCCTCTCCCTCACTCATTACCTATTGCAGAAGCATATTTTTAATTATAAGCACAACTGTCATTATTTCATTTATCGACTTGCTTAATTGCTCATTGTCTATCATCCACATTAGAAAGTGAGCTCCATGAATACAAGAACCTTCTAAGTTTTACTCTCTGTGTTTTCCTAGCACCTAATGTATAGAAGATACTCAATAAATATGTGCTAAATGAAAGGATTAGTTCTTCTCTTTATTGCTCTGACATGGCTGATATTTATGTGTTTGCATGTTTGCATTTCCTGCAATCCTGTCTTATTTTATCTGTTTCCCATGATTGCACATCCTTGCCTTGATTTCTGCTCCATTTTATAGAGACCACTTTGTTTTTAAATTGTATTTAGGATTGGCAACAAGTTTATTTTCCTGATTTTGTGGCAAATTATTTTCAGAGATCTGCTTTTTTCCCAGTCTATTTCCTTTGTTCTAAATCATTTCTTATAGTACAGATAAGGATTTTCTGTTTCCTTTTGTGTTCTCAGTTAGAATGAAGAATGATCTTTAGGTTGTTAATACCATGCTTAGAAAAGGATTGTGATTGTACTTGATCCCTCTCTTAGCAACTGGGGTGCCAATCATTCTCCTCAGATCTATAGCTTAAGAATGGGTTGACAAGTACCATGCATGACAGGTTAGTTTCTATGCTGTGTAACAACTTACTACCAAATTAGTGATTCAAAACAACACACTTATTATCTCACATTTCAATTTCTGTGATTCGGGGCACAGCTTTATTAAGTTCTCTGTTCAGGGTCTCACAAGATTGCAATCAAGTTGATGGCTGGGCTCCATTCTCATCTGAGATCTTGCCTAGTGACTCTAGGGAAGATTTTACTTCCAAGTTCATTCAGGTTGGTGGCAGAAGTCATTTCCTTGGGGCTGTACGACTGAGAGCCCTGTCTTATTATTGACTAGAGGCTGAAGGCTACCCTTAGGTCCTAGAGCTCCCCTTCCCAGAAAATTCTCCCTCCACCCCACAGTTCCTTGCCGTGTAGCCCTCCCTCTAGTTCAAAACATAGCTGTTTGCTTCTTTAAGGTCAGCAGGAGAATCTCTTACTCTAGTCTGCTCAGAGCCATACATATCTATATAAAATCTTGTAAGGTATCATGGGAGTGACATTCTATCATCTTTTCCATATTGGTTAGAAGCAAGTCAAATGTTCCACCTGTAATCTAGGGGACAGGAGTATGCAAGGGCATGAAGCCTTGGGTATCACTTTAAACACATGGTTAACTCACTTGTCAGAGTCTGTTTCTGCTCTGTGACATTGACCTAGGCATCACTCTTACCACAACTACTGGTTAACAGGAGTTCTGAACAGATAAAGTACATGGAAAATGACAGACTCCACCATACACTGTTTCTATCTCTGTTCTTCCCTATCACATTTTGTTTGTGAAAACTGCTCTCCCCAGGGAGCAATTATTTTATTAAATTTTAGTTTCTGATGGGTATGGGAATAGAAGTATTGATGACGGACCGGACAGAACAACTGATCTCTGAATGCCTCAGTGAGCATGCAGGAAAGGGATGGCTACTTGACTATCTAGAAATCTCCCCCTACTTCTGGGTCATCCTAAATAGTTCAGTGGGAAGCAGCTGCAATGGGGACCACTAGTACAATATGACTTTAAACTCAAAATCAAGAAGCACACCATTTTGTGTATTCTCTATCCACCTCTGTCAAGGTTTAGATGATGTCTTCGTAGTTCTGTTGTCCAGGGATTTGTGGAGAAAGTCTATGCTTATTTATCTTTTCCTAATTATTATTTTAACATTTATGTAGGTCTAGATATAGTGGTTGGCTTGCAGTAATCATCTCTAGGGATCCATTCGTAGATACACTTCTATAACACATCTTAATTAAGTGCCTAGAGGGTATCAGGTCCTGTGTTGGTGGTACGAAGTTTGTGAAGAGACTATGACCTCAAGAAGTTCTTAATCTGGTTGAGGAGGAAAATTTATAAACAAAAGATATAATATAAAAGCTGAGTATAACAGAATAGCAGAAAAAGGGATTTGCTTATGGGATGTGGGAGCACCAGGAAAAGTCTCCTAGAGCATGTGATGTCTGAATGGGATTTCGAAGGAGAGGAGATCACTGAGAAGACAGGAACTAGGACATTCCAGGCAGAGAGCCAAGTGTTGTTGCAGCAATGTCACAGCTCTGATGGCTCTCTTGAATAAAATTAAAAACAGGCAAACATTAATGTGTCTTCCTGATAGAATTTCCAATTTATATTAGTTTTCTAGGACTACCAGTACAAAGAAATACAAACTGGGTGACTTAAACAACAGAAATGTATTGTCTTACAGTTCTGGAGGCTGGAAGTCCAAGATCAAAGTGTCAGCAGAATTGGTTCCTCTTGAGGGCAGTGAAGGAAGGATCTATTCCATGTCTTTCTCCTTGCCTTGTAGCCTGTCCTCTTCTCCTTGTGTGTTTTCACATCATCTTTCCTCTGTGGGTACCTCTGTGTCCAAATTTCCCCTTTCTATAAGGACACTAGTCTTATCAGATTAGGACCCATCCTGGTGAACTTATCTTAACTTGATTACCTCTATGAAGGCCCTATTAGTACAAGGCCCGACACATTCTAGAGACTCAAGTCTTTTGAAAGAACAATAAAGGAATAAATAATTGGTTTCACTGGCAGCCAGATAGGACTCCTCGCTGACTTGGTCACCAAGTTCCTGGTTCTGAAATTGGCATTGAGGAGCAGAGTGATTCCAGCCCGTGAATTCGTTTCCCACGGTGCTGCCTCAATCAGGCATCCTGGGCACCTTCCAGCCTCCTAGCCTCTGCTCTTGCCAAGCATACCCTGTGCCCACCCTACTTCCTGTCTCTCCTGTGCCTATCCAATTTCTGCACACCCTTTGGGCTGTCACCTCTCTAAGAATATTCTCAGCCACTTTGAGCCCTAATTATTTTTTATGTGAGTCTTATCTGCCTACTTAGACATAAACTGATGGAAGCAAATGCCCTGTCATCATTTTTTCTTATACTTTATCATCACTATTACTATTCCTACTACTACTTCTATTACTGCCAGTACTCTCAGTGACAAGAACAGCTGTGACTAACATTTGTTGAGTATTTTCAGAACACCAGGCACCATGCCACACTATGTTTAACCCTGACAGTAACTCTTTATGGCTGACAAAAGGCCATTGGTAAGAAGCAAATATTTACATATACCTGGCAGGTAAGACTTGAGCTCAGGTCTGCCCAACTCCAAAGTACATGTGTTTAACGAGCACACATACTTTCTGCCCTGTAGTAGACAAAGTGTTGTCAAATTTGCGGGGGGGGGGGGAAGAAGATGCCCATTAACATTGAATTTCAGATAAGCAAGGAAAAAATTTAGTATAAGCATGTCCCATGCAACATTTGGGAGATACTTTTACTAAAAAAAATTCTTTCTTTATCTGCAATTCAAAGTTAATTAGGCTTCCTATATTTTATCCACCAAGCCTATGCTGGTCAGATTCAGAAACACTCCAAGTCCTTTCATGCACTCACGGTAGGTGAGGTATGAAATGGTCTCGTAACCAGTTTTTAGCTACATTTTTGAAAATGTTGCATCCAAGTCTGTCTGAGACCTGCCTTTGGAAGGTGGTACCTGTTATCTCAGTGCTTCAGCTGAAATTTCATTCAAATATCCTGTTACATTTTTTAAAAAAATGTTCTTTGCTAGCTGTTCTCAGCATACCACCTTCCCAGGCCTCATGAAATCTGTATATTTAAGACATGTTTGGTTAAATTTGACTTCTTTACCTTCATAATTTGGAGACAGAGCTTTGACAGCGATTGCTCAGGCTAAACTAGTGACTCATCTGGAGACGCTGGGATTCCTAAGGTATTAGAAATCGCTGTGCTTGGTTCAACTTTTGGAGCATTGCTGGCCCCTGCCCGGAGCTGGAGAACAGGGCATCTAATTCACAGTGAACCAAGGCCAAGGTTTCCACACAGGTTTGCCTTCTGGGGCCAGATCTTTCTTTCTTTTAAGTGGATGATATATGATACAAATATTGTTCTTAATCAAAAGTATATTAGCAATCCACCATAAATGCAGAGTTACAGGGAAACACTACGGCGTGTTTGGAGAGGATTATTTTCACAAGAAACACATATTCATTTCTCTGTCTGCCTTTTATCAACATGTATTTATCAAAATGTGGAAGCTGGTCCATGGGCCACATTTTAATTACTCATAGGTTGCTTGAAGACAGCTGCAGTCTAGGAAGGAAGAGAGATTGAAAAGAATAGGGTACTCTTAAAATTTGGCCATAATTTTAACTAGAGGACTCTGTTGGCTTTATTCCAACAATCTAAACAGAAGTCTTCACCCAGCTTTTCCCATCATTCTGACATTTTCCCATGTAGCACTTAAACTAGCTCACAAATGACTTCATTAGCCTTTATCATGTATATTTATATTTTTTCTTTCAGATTAGAAAGTATATACATTTACCAAAAAAGATCTGGGACATATATAAAAAGAGAGACTAAAACCCTTGGAATCCCACCATGAAGGTGTTACATTTTTGTGGTTATAAAAATATTATACATACTGTTTTTCAATAAAACAGAAATCATGTGGGATATACTATTTTCTAAACTCTCTTAACAATATACTATGGAATTTTCTTATTTAAAAAATATTGTTTAATATTATTTCTGGTAGTGGCGTATTTCATCATAAGGATGTGTCACACATACCCCCTGTATCAAATATATATGTTGTTTTTCCCATTTTTTAAATTATTATAAATAATTCCATAGTAAACATCTTTGGATACAGATTCGTGTGTCCATCTGATTATTCTTTTAGTATAAATTTAGTTTAATGGAATCACATGATTCAAGGGGAAGTACACTTTGGAATCCTTGAAACATATTGCCAAAGTGCTTTTAAGAAAAGCTGTGGAATTACCCTTCCACTAGTGTTCTATGAGACTGAATATTTTTCTAGAAAATTTCCTGAACCCTCGTTAACAATGAATGTCATTGTTTTTGAAAATGAAAAATAATTTCAAACTTTATTTTGCATGTAAAATTTTTCAACCATTCAACAGATAAGTTAAATGGATGGATTTTTAGATCTTTGGGTTTCATTTAGTTGCTGTTGAAAATGAGGAGAGATGGAATAAGCTCATCTCCATCTTTCTTTATCTTATTGTTCTCCTCTGACTTAGCAGCTGAGTCATGGCGAGCCAGCAGCAACTTGTCCTCTGATTTCCTCCTGTGTTAAATGAAAGATCAGCTCTCCATAGTCTCAGAGTAGTTTTGAAAATAACAGACACCATGCAACATCAGCTTTAAAATATCTACCTTTAATTTCAAATGGCTTGATCTTACCTTTGCTTATTTCTACCTGACCAAATAACATCTTAGCACATCTTACGGCATTTAATTTTGTCCCTTCTGCCAATTCCTTGGATTCAAGTATGTCAAGCTTCACACTGACATAACAAATAAGGACATCAAGTCAGCGTCCGCATCCGAAAATGAAGTATTGGCTTAAAAAACGGTAATAGTTAATATTGTTTGTGTAATTACTCTGTGCCAGGCTTTGTGTTAAGTGCTTCACACTCAAAATGTCCTTTAATTCTTGCCATTTTATCACAAATGCCACAAGTGTGGCTTAGAGGGAGAGGGTACTCAGGGACACGTAGACGTGGCGCAAAGGGAGAACTTGAACCCAAGTCTTACTGGCCCCTGCCTGTGCCCCGATGCACGCCACAGCACACTGCCACACGCTCGGGGTTCTCCACCGCCGTGTGCACCTCCTTCCTCTTCTCCATGGATGAAAGTACCTGATAGATGGAGCGAGATCCATGTCAGGGAGATTCTATTTTGAAAAGTTTTCAATTTTGGGTTGTTATTCTAAAATTCATTATTTATTTTAATATATTGGACTGCCAATAGATTAATCTCTTATTCTAAATATGAAGTATGATACTTGTATGCATGAACTAAAGAAACTGGCCTTTACAGAAAGAAATAAGGAGAAGGAAATTATCCAGAGGAGGCCAGTCGTGTGCCGGACACTGTGCTAGGCATGCTGCCCCAGGAGGAAAATAACCCCATGATGATGCAACTCCTTCCTTTTTTCAGATATATCCCACAAATGGCAGTTTTCCCATTGAAGCCACAATTCCTGCTGAGTCATGATCTGTATACAGATGTGTGTATATGTGTGTGTGTGTGTATTCTTGTTTCTTGGCTTGTTGGTTCTCTTTGCTCCCACTGAAACAAAACAAAATAAATCTGATTTTTAAACAGACATTGTGTATGGTGTACGCATGTATTTGGGATCTGTTGTGTGCTTGGGGCACATGTGAGTACGGGTGTGTGGTTTGCATACAGCACGGAGAGTGTCTTGGAGGGAAGAAGATTAGGGAGACGCAAAGGGTAAACAGCACACCGGCCCCTGTTCTGAGTCCTTCATCTTTGGGATGTGCAAGAGTAAAGCTGCCACAACAAGAAGGCTGCCAGAGCAAGCTGGGGCTCCTCAGTAAGAGCACCACCCGCACAATTCAGAGTTCATCAGAATCTCCTTTTGATTTCAAGTGCTGTTGTTAAAAATTATTTTCTGCGCTGCTTGAATTTCTATTATTCCAAGTTAATGTTTTTGTGTGTGTGTGTGTGTGTGAGGAATATTAGCCCTGAGCTAACATGCATTATCAATCCTCCTCTTTTTGCTGAGGAAGACTGGCCCTGGGCTAACATCCGTGCCCATCTTCCTCTACTTTATATGGGACGCCGCCACAGCATGGCTTGACAAGCGGTGCACCCGTGCACACCCGGGATCTGAACCTGCGAACCGCAGGCAGCCGAAGTGGAGCGAGCACACTGAACTCCTGCGCTACCGGGTGGCCCCCCAAATTAATGTTTTTGAAATTTTAAATATGCTGTCACAGTAACCTATTTTTTTCTCCTATGAATTGAGACATAGAAAGATGAACTTTCAAGCCAGAAAAATTTAGTAATCTCAGCTATGATGGATATAATGGTAGAAAAAATGACATTTTCTCACTTTTTCCCCCCCTGAATGGGTGTGGCCATCCTGATGCCTGATGCAGTGGAGAAGGTTAGTTTAGTAAGCACTTGAGACAAAAGATTCATCCTTTGTTAGATGTCCAAATTAGGAAGTACCAACATCCACACTTTCATCCTGTTACCTCTTTGGAGAAAAACAGAAACTGAATACAACAAAACTTCCAATTATTCAAAATGTATCCACAAATACAGCACAGAACACAGCAGACAAATATTCTGCTCCCACTGAGCTACTATTTTAGTGAAGAAAGACTTTAAAAACCACACAATTCAATAGGCAATGTCTTAAGTAGATAAATTAAGAAATAGCAGTATAAACGTTTTTAGAGGTTATGGAAGTAACCCCAAAAAAGAAAAAAATGAAAGGAGTTAAAAGAGTTGTGGAGAACAGAACTGGGGAGCGATGAGGCAGGACGCTCAGGGCTTTATTATATTATAAGCCCTTTATCCTATTTGCTTTCTTAAAATGTATTTTAATTTATGATTTGCTAACTTTACACATTTATTTAAAAACAAAACTTCAATGAAAGAAAATCCTAGAGAAAGCGGGAGAGAGAGAGAGAGGGAGATTGGAGAAGTGAATGATGCTGAACTTTTGAGAAGCTTCGCTAAGGAGGAAAGAAGTAATGCAGCGGTCGAAGGAGAACAATAAACAATTATGTTTCAGTGTGTTCACGCTCACGGTGGGAGCCTAGAGCAGGAAAGGGTGTACAGCAGAATGCACAGAATCCTCTATCCGCTGGTGTTTTGGCCCCACTGTTAACAGGTGCCTGTGTGTCTGCAGGCCTTGTGCTACCTGGATTGGTTCAAGTCAGAAGTTGTGTTGACTTCCAGTTCCCAGGGTTTGGAAATCAGGAGAGGGGGTGATGCTTCTCACAGAACTCCACACTCTGGCTGCTCTCTGCATACACTAAACCACAAATGCTCCAGGAAGTTCTTTTTATCAGCCTTTATTGCTGCCTGTTTAGCTAATTTCTGTTCCCTCCATATTTTATAACTTTGTCATGAAAATTTGGTATTGCAGAACCCAACATTTTTGGCAAGCTGTTGAAAGTTTTAGATGCTTCCTATGACATTTATCAGGATAAGAGTTTTTTTTTTTTCTTTTGAGGAAGATGGGCCTTGAGCTAACATCTGTTGCCAATCTTCCTCTTTTTCTTTTTTTCTCCCCAAAGCCCCATTATATAGTTGTGTACCAGAGCTGCAGAGTTGTAGCTCTTCTATGTGGGACCTGCCTCAGCATGTCGGTGCCCAGGATCTGAACGGGCCAACCCTGGGGCCGCTGAAGCAGAATGCGTGAATGTAACCGCTGCACACCAGGATGGCCCCAAAAGGGTTGTTTTACTCACTGTGTCATTTTTCAGGCTTTTTTGTTTTCAATATGCAAAAACTAGATTTTTTTGTTTAGAATATAGGTGATTAAAATTTTGGTTTGACTTTTCTTTTTCCTGGTGGGAGAGACATTAATCCGCTCCTCAACCCATTAGAGATGCTGTGGATTAAGTGAATGCTATCTATCATGGTTCAATTTTCCAGAGTTAAAATGTGGGTTATTAGACCCCAACACATACAGAGCTCTACTAAAATGGAATAATCTTGGCCTAAATATATTCATTCTGGGTCATTCCAAAGAGCAGAAAGCCGGAGATGAGCACTGGAACTGTGTCAGTCCAGGCCAATCCCGGAAGGACCTGAAACCTACCAGGCTCAGGGACCCGAGTGTCAGCTCTGGTTAGTCTTAGAGCCAGGACAGGAACCCGGGGAGGCAGAGGCCCCAACTCAGGGCACGAGGCTCCAACAACCGACACGGAGCAAAGCGAGAAACGAGAGGCACTTCTCCTCTTTTGCTTCCCCCTTCTCTTGGATTCAGAGTGTTGTTTTCTTTTCAATAGGAAGCACGTATATTAGGAGAGAATCGGGATCCCGGGTGGGAAGTGCCGAGGCTCCTGGCTAAGATGATCATCCTCTAGGAGCTGACGATCCTGCTGAAGAAGATGATCAGATCGTTTGCTTGTTTGTGAGAAATTGTGAAAAGTAGAAAAGGAAAAAGATGGACGAATTGTAACTGATTGAATGGCTTTATTATTATAACAGATATTAGCATAATGGCAAGTTATATCATGTTACATTTATATCATGCATCTGTACTAGTTATTTTTATTAATGACAATCATAAGAATAGCTATGATTTGTAGAGGTTTTATGATGTGCCAGGCACTGTGCTAAGAACATAAATGACATCCCTGACACTTCTCCATAAGGCACCTGATCAAACTGGAAGACGTCTCTAGAAATGTAGAAAAGTGGTTTGGAGGGCAGTAGTTGATGGGATGCTAATTAAATAACAATATTGTTAAATAACGGTGACCACTACAAAACTGGAAAAGATAGTAGAATTAGGATACAAAAATGCTTTGGCAGGCTGGAACTGTGGGCCGTCTCTAACAAGAATATATCTCCCAGGGCCAGTCCGGTAGCATAGTGGTTAATTTTTCGAGCTCCGCTTCGGAGGCCTAGGGTTCACTGGTTAGGATCCTGGGCGCAGACCTTTACGCTGCTCATCAAGCCATGCTGAGGTGGTGTCCCACATAGAGCAACTAGAAGGATGTACACCTATGACATACAACTATCTACTGGGGCTTTGGGGAGAAAAAAGGAAAAAAGGAGGAAGATTAACAAGAGATGTTAGCTTAGGGCCAATCTTCCTCAAAAAAAAAAAAGAATATATCTCCTATGAGTGAATGTAATGACATTTTCTTAATTAAAAAAAAAAAAAACCACCAAACAGCTTCATAAACCTATTAAGAAGGCATAGTTTACTTTGCAGCAAGCAACACAAATAGAAAAGATCTGGGAGATTTCTTGAGTGCAAATCATTATGTGGTGTTTGTGGCTGCCGATATATTTACCATGACCTTTGGTTGCATTGACAAAGGTAGAACATGCAGAGCAAGGGAGGTGATCACCCTATTCTGCAAAGGGTTTTCTTTCAGATTCAACATTTAAAGAGAAGAGTAAATGAATGGAAATATGTTCAGAAGAATGTCATCTGGCTTGCAAGGGGACATGAAACCATGTTAGATGTGAGATGTGGAGGTGGTAAGGAAAAGAAGGCTGCTTGGTATGGAGAAGAGACTGTGTGTGTGCGTGTGTGTGTGTGCGTGTGTGTGTGTGTGTGTGTGTGTGTGTGTGTTGAGTGGAGTGGCCAGGGAGAGAGAGGACTTGAGCCCTGCCCTCAGAATTCTGAAGGGTTGAAGAGGGAATCGACCTTCTCATTAGAGCTATAGGGAGGAATGCCAAGCCAGGGAGGTGGTGGTTACAGGTAGATAGAGTTCAGCTCAGTGTAAGGAAGTATTTTCAAGCATTTAGAGCAACCTTCAAAGTAATGATTTCTTCCAGTAGAGCTTTCAAAGTGTTTTGGTTCTAAAATTCTTTAATTCTATAAATTTAAACCTGTACCTTTAAATCCTTATATTTGAACGGTGGTCAGTAGATGGCGGTAGGATACCACGGATTTCACCAGTAGCATCTGGAATTTCACCCTTAAATATTCTGGAAGTAGATGATTTTTTTCTAATTATTATTTGAAGGTGTGTCCTAATCCATTGTCCAGAGAGAAATCGCTGATTTGGAAAACAGGAAATAATACTTTCTAATTAAATGGACAAGAATAATTAGCAAATACTTTTATTTTATGCTAGTGATACCACAATGTTTCTTCATTGGCCTCTAAAAATTTGTGGTAGGAAGTGTGTGTGAGTGTGTGTGCGTGCATGTGTGTGTGTGTGTGTGTGTGTAAATGAAAGGATGAAAGATCTACTTTGTTTTTAAATAATGCTAAAATTTAATGATATCCTAAATTTGTGTAAAACATAAAAAAAACCTTACTGAATAGGATAGAAAATGTTTCTGCAAAGCAATTTATTGAACAATCTTTTCTTCCTTATACAAACGTATTTTTGTACTCAGATATCTCTGCATTTTAAAATAAAGGTACGTGTTCTTCATAAATGCATTGAATTGAAGCTGTTTTTCTAGTATTTTTTTAAAATGCATTTTGTTAGGGAATGCTCAGCTTGGAAGATTTTCATCTGTAAGAGATTTGCTCCCCCTCTGGACGCATTTAGGAGCTTTGTAATAGAGAGAAGGGCCTGTATTTTCAGACACGCGAGAGTAGAGAAATATTCTTTAGAAATGGGTATGTGCCCAAAACATGGAAAATAAAGCATATTGATCTTTAATTTGGAAAGAGGAAGATAACGTTGTTTCACTACCTCCTTTTTTTGGGGGGGGTTTTCAAAAATCACAGCACGTCATTGATGCCTGTCAGGTTCATATGTACCTAACATAGCAACCCCTTATGACCATCTACTTCTGAGCAGTGTATTTACACTGTGTGTCAGTTTTACACATTCTAGGCTGGTTTCATATCAAAAAAGTTCTAAGTAGAGAGCAGTTAGTCACAAAAGCACATGTGGCTCCCTTATTCTTTTTCAATTCAAAGCAGCAAAAGTACCCTGGGCTTCCAAGGAGACAAATTGTTTTAATTTGCTAACATTTTGGGACTCTCCAGGACTGGGAGAGCTAATTCCGAAAGACAGAGGACCCGATGGAGTCTTAGCCAAACATTTTCTAAGATGACTCTTGTGGATAAAAACCAAGCAAAAAATTAATTTCTGCACAAGCTTCCCATCCGATCCACTCGCACATGTTCTTCCTCATTCATTCTCTCTCCTTTCTCACTTCTCTCTCTCTTTCTCATTTTAATTTTAATTGATGGGAAACACGAGCAAAGTTGTACTCCTCTGTGAGGTCAGTGGAAGCTGGCAGACCTGAGCCCATCACGGAAAGGCTGTGTGAGCTTTGCCAGACCCCTCGACGTTCTGAGTCAGGCTAGCTATCGACGTATTCGCTCTCCTGCAGATCAAAATTTGGCAGAGATTTATGACATAAATGTCTGAAAAGTTTTGTTACGGCTCTCTCAACAAAAGGCTCTATGTAAAAAGAAAGTAACAGGCACTTATACTTAGAACTGTCAGAGCGTTTCTTTTTGGTCAATAAAATAACCATAATTAATGGTCATCTATGCATTTTCCCTATAAAGCTTTTGTGTTACTCTTTTAAAGGAGAAAATCAGAGGAGACTCAATGTTCTCCTTTATTTTGGCAAATAACGCTAATGTTCTTTTTCTATGAAAGATACATTCCTCCTATATGGGTAGATACAATGTATAAAAAAATATGCCACACGTTTTTCCTGCTTCAATGTTTCTGCACGTGTTAAAAAATTTAACTAAGTAAAATTTAAATGCTTTCTTACAATTGTTAGTTTTTTAATATACAATTCTTCACCAATTAGAGTATTGCTTTAAGGTAAAACATTTTATTTTATTTTTTTGCTGTTTTTTGAACTGAGTATTACTTAATGAGAGGCTGGAGTTATACATACTTTAAAAAATATGTACTTTAAAAAATTTAGACCAAAGAATCTTGCTATGACCTCTGTGCAGTTGTACATAGATTTCTAGGCTGTTGAGTTGAAACTCTTAAAGATAAGTCCTACCATTTTTAAACGCATCTTGATGTGAAAGCATTTGTCAGTAAGCAAATATTCTCAGGCTCACAAAATAAAATTTTTAGGAGAGTATCATGATAGAAGGATTTCACAACAATTTGCTCAATTTGAACCCATAAGATATCATGTTATTTGTTTGTTTATTTGTTTGTCTTTTCCTACGAGAAATAGTTAATTATTGAAGCATCGAGAACATTTTGTACCCTGGTTTGCGGTCATGCCTTGCAAACCTGAGTCTAATGAGACCAAGTTCTCCCCCCAACTCTGCACTTGCTGGCTTATCTGATTTAAAATCGGAGCATCTGAACATTGGTGAGTTATTTTAAATAATGATTTCTTTTTGTTGTTGCTGCTGCCTCATGAAGAGTGTTTTTTGCTTTTTTTTTAAGCACAACAAAGACAATGCCTTGGATCTGATGTAGGAAAAAAGGCGTGATGGGTCTGGCAGACATCTTATGGGACGTATATTTATTTAACGGCTTGCTATAATGCATATTATTAATGATGACAATCATGAACTTGCATGCATTGTTTATTTTGTAAATACACATAATGGAGCTTTCAAAAGAGGCGATCAGCTGCCCCTTGCAATGATGACTGTCTGCTGCGGAAGCAACAGCTTGGGGGCCTTTTAGTACGTGGGTTCCTGACCTGGCCCATTTCACTATTTATGCTCTTGGAACATTTTGTTAAGGCCATCTACAATTTCCCCACACGAGCATCTAAAATGAACCACAGGTCTCCTTTAAATCTATATGACAGATGAGATTTGTATATCTAGAAGTGGATTCAAGCATCAACAGTACCTGTAAAACTAAATATGCATTAAAACTCATTACTTTGTGGTCACAAAATGCGAAAAGGCTCCCAGGGTTCCTGGGTTATGGGGAACACTCTTAGACTAGAGATAAGTAATGTGATTAGCATACCTCTAATCTACTCTGTTTTGACTCTGAAAAGAAATGGAATGGGCAGAAACTCTTCTCTACCTGAGACCTTCTCTATCTGAGACCTGAGACATCTTGGTTCATTCCAATACTTTTAATTTTTATTTCGTATTTTTTCGCCAACCCAAAAAACTTTTCCTGGCTGTTTGGGTTTCTTTTTGACATTTCTTTGCTCTATCCCAATATCTGAATTATTTGGTTTTAGTGAAAATAGATGGAGTAGAAAGAAAGAAGGCTCAATTTAGAGGGGCAAGTCTGATCATGCATTATCTCTGAATTCACTTGCCTGTTACCTGAACGCTGAGCCATTGAGCCTGCCTTGTGTTAATTTCTCCATCTGATGGCAGAGTCCCAGAATCTCAGGGAAACGTTTGAATGAAAGGAGAAAACGTTTGTTTTTGTAAATTTAACAAACCTTGGCTGTAACAGATCTTAAAAATGCATCTTACATAGGGCAGAGATTCTAAATATTACATCTGCTTTAAATATTGTTGGGTATCTGAGGCCTTTGTGAAGAGAGGTTGATGCCGTCTTTTGTTGAAAGACAACTAGTGTGTTCTGTGATGCAGGAGGGTTGCCAGTTCAAAGGATACAGCATTACTCAAGGTTTCTTTTCTTTCTTTCTTTTCTTTTTCCCTCCCCTACTCCCACATTGTAGTTTTTGCTGGGGGTGGGGGTCTTTAGTTTAAAACATTCACATGAAACTCCCAGTCTTTCTTCTTCCAAGAAAAGACAAGCCCTTTACGACAATAATTACGAAGTCCGCAGGAAGATTAAATTGAATATGCATGAAAATATATTGGCTAATATCGCAACCTTTTGTCCTAAATTGGTAAATAACTCTAAACTTTGTGTTGGTGGAAAGGAAAGTATTTATAGATATTAATTACCGTCAAGCTAATTTAAAGTATCCCTTATTAATTTTCTTCCGGTTTTACAATTTCCAGGAGTAATTGCAGCCACCTACATGTACCATCCTTCCATCATATTCTTAATTATATTAAATATCTACCCCCTACCCAGTTTAAATAGCATTTTAATAAGTATCCTTTATTCCTATTTTTAAAAAGGCTTTTATTCATTTAAACTGAGTGTTAGTTTAGAAAGTAGAGAAATCAGAGCCTGAGAAGTAATGCAGGCCTGCAATGTTTCACAGACAATGATTTGGGTGAGGTGTCTGTGTGTTTTGTTGAGAAAAGGGCTGGATGGGATATTGACAGTTTCCTATCAGTAGCTGGGCCCTGGAGGCCTGGCTGTTTGGGCCCACACTGATTGACTACGCCTTAATAGACATATAATTGTTGACGAATACCTTCCAATAGACTGTGGCAGAGCCCGGCAGACAAAGGAGATCTCAGGATGATAGAGACCAGAGCCGAGCCATTTGGGGGAGGCAGAAACTCACAGAAGAAAGGACTTCCGCTCAGAGAAGCCTTCCAAGAGAAACCAGGTCACAGCATCTCCATCGCCAACCCTGAGTAATCCTGTCTAAATCGAGAAATTAAAAAGACTCATTGTCTCCATGTATCACGGAGTCTGATAGGAAGGGAGGAACCCAGACTTCTTTTGGTGCAGCTTCATATCAAGTCTATTGATTTGCCCACGTTAAAAAAAATTATACATGTGTGTGTGTACATATATATGTGTGTGTGTATATGTATGCACATATATGTAAAATTTGATATCTAGAATATTTTTTAGCTTGTCTATGGCATTTTAAAACCTGTCAACCTGATGCTTTCAGGAAACAATAGGCTATTCAGATGATTTCAAAGAGCTCTGGGCAGTAATAGGAATATGAAAAAAAATTTTGCACTTGGACATCAGCTCCATTAACTACTGAAACATCAGAGGAGCCTGGAGCTGTCCCTGTAAGGCGAGCTCTTCCAAGAGCATTCGGGAACCTCCATCTCAGCTCCGGTGCTCGTCTGGCCAAGGCTGCCTTCCCAGATCAATGCCTGGCTGAGAAATAGCTCTTGAAAGTTGGCCTCGCAGGATGCGTTCCCTCTGTTTGTTCAGTTTCAGTAAATCTCTCTCCTTGTGGGGCTTACTCTCAACCATGAGAGGCCACAACTGCTTTTGGCATGTGACAGGAGCCTGCCGACAATGGGACAAGTCGATGATATTTAGATCTGCAAGTTGTTGTAAGCTAATAAAAAAAATAAAAATAAAACCCGTGTTCAAATGCAACCTCTGCCTAGTCGGCATGAAACAGTAGACAAAGCAGCAGATCGAGCCTGGCCTAATGCGATCAGTGAGGAAGGTTCCCAAGAAGGGTCCTGTGAACGCATCAAGGTGACACGGCAGGCCGCCTCCTGACATCCTGCGTGAAACTGAATCAGCTTGTGCCCAAAGGACCTTGAGTCTTGCCTTTGATTCGTATTGATCAAATACGCAGATTAAATCCCACATCACACGGCAAGGCAAAACCTGAGCTTTCCCTGTCAACTTCTAGGAATCCTGGTGAAGCCCTTTCCAAGTCATCTTTTTATGCATGAAGGAGAACCAGAGTGCACATATATTTCAGGAAGATGTGGAAAGTGAGCAAGCAGATATGTAGGTCTGATAGCTCCCAGGCTCCGTGGCAGAAGGACGAGCCAGATAAGAATGTTATACTTGTTACCTGTTGTCAATTCAAACCCGTAGTTAGGATTCTCTGGGGGGAAAAAAGATTATTTTTGAAGTTGCTTCTTTGCAATCTATAAGCATTCCTAAACAGACAGGCTTCTGCAAACAGCTGCCTCAAAATGTTGTGTGTGTGTGTGTGCGTGTGTGTGTGTGTGTCCATTAATTCAGAATTACTCCAATTACAAGCTTTTGATGCTCTGAAACCCTCTCTCTAACCCAAAAGAGATGGAGAGCCCTCGGACCGTCCAATCAGATCATTTTCTCTGCCGCCGGCAGCAGATGTAAGCAATTTACTTTTTTATTTCTGCATATTCAGTGTGAGCGGAGCTGTTGGGGACCTTTCACCCTGGAGCCTGCAGGATTCTAACCCTATCAAATTAAAGCATTTTGCTCACTTATTCCCAAACGCTTTGCTGGTGCTAAGCAGACATCCCGCTGCATAGCAATGGCGGGTGTTCGTGTCCACTCATAGCCCCAGCCTAATCAGAGATTATTAAGGAAAATATACAGTGCTTTAATTTGATGAGATTGGTTATAGGTAGTGCCGTTAGAGGTCACACTCCTGCGTGTATCTCCCTCCTTCTCTGTAATATTTTCTTCTCGCTTGACAATCCTGAGCTGCAAACAATAGGCCAAGGTGACACATTTATTTTTGACATGCTGTGATGGGCTCAATAGGGATAAAGATGAATTATTTAAAGATTGCATAAACAAACATCCCGGGCCAGGTTTGGGTGACATCTTTCCCTTTGTGCTCTGAGGATGCTGTTGCCTTAAAAGAACATGTTCAAGAAATGTGCCTCCTTTGGGCAGAGAGGCCTTTAGATAGAGGGCCCAGATAGACCGCCGCCAGATGGCTGGGTGGGCTGCCTGACTCCTGTTGCTGGCCGTGCAGGGAAGGCCCCCGCTTCCAGCTCCTGAGGAAAGGTGCCTCTGAAGAACTGATTTGCTCCTCTGACCCTGGAAACTTCTCCACCTGCTGTGAGCTAATTGAGCCAGCCTGCCTGCACTGAGGAGAGTAGGGGGCCGCTGGAGGCCTTGAGGGCTGTTTGCATCCGGCGCATCTTCAGGAAGAAGTCAGGGTACTGGGAGCGGCTGAGCAGTTCCCTGGCAGGGCGAGAGAATTACCTGACCCTGTCTGCTCATTTGAGGGCTGCTTTTCATATCAAGTTTTCTTTCTTTCCCAGAAAGGCTGTTTGTGATTTCATGCATACAAGTCTTGGGGATGTCCAGGCAAAGATGAGCACCGGCTCGTGGGTGGTGCTGAGGCATTTTTCCCATTCCTGTTTTTCTAATTCAGACACAGTCGAAGATACAGGGAGAGGCATCCAAAGAAACAAGGGCAACTTCTAATCTTCTGTCAAACTGGATGGTTTCTGTGTATGTGTCCATGTAATAGACCAACTGCAGGCTGCTTTACCTAGAAATTTACATGAAAATTGCTTTATGCAGCTGTATGTAAAAATTCAAGCCGCAGTGTCACTGTACCACGCAGGTCAAAGCGAAGCCCCGTGGTATTGTAGTCGAAAACAATTTGTTTTCATTCATGGGACGAGGAGGAGGGCTGCAGCAGGGTGGGGGCTGGAAGAGGACACAGAGAGGGCTCTTCAGGACAACGCCGTGTGCCCCGGAGCAGAGCGGCGGGGTGGAGGCACCGCCAACATCCTCCTCCTTTTCCTGTGTGCTCCTGACTCCTGACTTTAATGCCTCTTTCCCTTGAACCTTTAATATTTTAAAGGAAAATTATGCCTGGTTTGTTGTACTGTTCCCAAACTATATTACTTAATGCTCGTCCTAAATTATCTGAAAGACTTCACTACTTCAACTGGGAAAAAAAAGGGATAAGTCTCCTTAAGAAATTGTTGCTATATGCTTCTTCAGATAGGTTGAAAATTCCACAAGATCCTCTCTCCATGTGTTGTTTTATTTGCAATTTTCATACTCTTGAAATATGATAGTTTGGAGGCAATAGGGAATAATAATAATGATAATGATGATGATGATGATACAGAGGACTTTGGAACAATTGCTTTGAGAGTTTAGGTGGGGGTGGGTGTGTGTGGACTCCCGGGTCTGGCTCAGGCCTTGAAGATGCTACCTCCCTGCCTCCCCAATGAAACAGCCACAGCACACCAGGGAGTTCTGCCTTCATTGCTCAGGAGCCTATAATGCACTTAGCTGGGTGTGCAGCGTGTTTCCCACTGCATGCCCATGGCCTGGCCAAGCCTCCTTCTCGTCCACAGATCAGAGGCCCTGTCACATCCCAGTGAGGTCGCCTGGGCTGCTGCTGCGTGGGGAGAGGACCGGCCCTCTCTCTAATTGCTGGGCCTGCAGCCTGGAAGTCAACTCCTCTCCAGGTGTCTAAGGAGGAATGCCAGGAGCTAAAAACACCAACAGCAGCTTCTTAGTTGTAGTTAATGCTTTATTAATTTGTATATGTGTGCATATATCTGCATCCATCAAAATTTTTATCATTGTTTTATGCTTTGAAATGCTTCCATAAAGACAGTTAATATGATGGCCCTCATTTTCTAATGATTTCTTATATGGCTCAGTGAATATCTTTATTTGGAACAATTTACTACAGCTGGGATCTGGATAGTTTTGAGAATTTCTCAGAATTAGGTGGTGAGGGGTGGCTGGGTGAGGGCAGCCTCCTCAGTGGGACCACCTCTGTCCATTTATCTCCTGATGTACCATCTCCATACTTTTCCCCTTATTTCTATTGCTTCTCATTTTAAAACTCATCCCTGGTGCGTGTGTCTTGTCTCACTTTTTCTTTGCTTAGCTCCAAACTAAATTTCCCCTAATATAGAATAAAACCTAAAATAATAATAATAACAAAAAAAAATTAAAAGGCTCACTACCCTTTCTTGCATAACATACAAAACAATTAAAAAATTGTTTGAGTTTCAATCTTTCCATTTTAAGACCATAACTTTACCATGAGTGGTACCTCAAATTCTTGCCTTATTTGGATATTTAAGGTACTGTTGTGGCTGGCTATTGTCCTTCTTTTGAGAAGAATACTGAAGGCAGGCCACTGGTCAGATGAGAATAGGCTCTTTTGGTAAATAAGTAAAGTGTTGGCTTGACAAAACACCTTTCTTACATTGGAGGGCCTTATAATACAAACAAGGTTATTTTGGAATCCATAAGAGAGATTAAAATATTGGATGGTTTTATTCCGATAAGCATTGTGTTATAAGAGACGATGTTTTCAGTTGAAAAGTTAATAGTTATCAGTAGATGTTAGGAAGCCAAGGGAAGGGATGGAACCGGCTTTGCAAGTTGTTGAGCCGATTATACAAATTAACTAGGAATAAACACTTGAGCTACTTCTTCTATTGGGCATCCACTCCAGTTGTAGCCAAAGCATTTTTTAAAAATCAAAATATTCCTTTCAAATTGTCCTCAGACTGGTGTCATCACAGAAGGCCCATCAGTTTTGTAAGTGGGATTTATTACTATGTTTCGATAGCTGCTGCAATGTTATAAAAGCTGCCGTTTCCCTTCATGATTTCTCACATGAGAGCCATGTAATGGAGCTGCTTCAGCTGTCATGTGCACCACCGAGTGTGTCCTGATCAAACCTGGTGATCAGGAGAAACTGGACAGAGACGTTTACTGAAATTTAGACAAATAATCTAAAAGCAAAAACAAAAGAGGTTATTCCTAAGTATTTCTAATACTACCAATATTTGAGTTACTCCCGAGTGTTTTATTGTCTTTGTAGAACATATAGTACATCTAGTTTCAAGCAAATGATTTTCTCTCTCTCAACCCTGCAGGGAAAAGAAACTGTGTTCTGGAATTTAAATGTTAGAATGCACTTCAGTCTAATATAACATGACAGGATTAAATAACTGCCATCCTTCTATTGTAGTGAAATATTTTCCTAATTTGTTATTGTGATTCCGTTTATGAATCAGGTTACATTTGAAAGACCTGAAACCTACAGACGGTGATTTTCATGCTGAGATCCTCTGCTTGTAACTTTCAGAATGGCCACTAGGTGGGAGTGATGGGTGCTGAGGAGGGTAGTTTAGGTCTCAGAGATAAACTGAGGGGAGTTTAGAGATTATGTGACTTGCAAGTAATGAATTAGGCTTCCCACAAAATAGAGCTGCCTATGAAAGCAACAACACGAATATTCCACTAACTACTGATTACCAGTGTTTGTATCTGAAACTAAAGAGAAATACAATTTGAGAAGGAGAAAAAGAAATAAAGCCACCTAATATGTAAAAATGCTCAGCCTAACCACCTAAAGTGTCTCAGTTGCTAATCCTTCGGCCCTGCTAGGCTGACAGTGCCATAGGGGTAACACTGAGAAGCTACTCAAGCACGAATGCTTTTACCCCGCTGATAGAAAATGTTTCCTTTTTAGGCATCTATTGAGAAATTAAAGGGGAAAAAAAGAATCATATTTAAGCCATAATAAAGAACCTCCCCAAAATTCCAAAAAACGTACAAGAATAAAAAAAAAAATTTAAATCAACTTATTTTGAAAATTTAATTACTGTTCTAAATATCTATCAGGTCAAGAAAGAAATTATAAATATCATTATTTTAAAAGCAAAAATGGAATACAACTCATAAAATTTATGCTTCCAAAACTGTAGTAAAAAGCAAATTCATAGCATTATTAAATAAGACAAAATGAAAAGAATGACTTGTTCATTCAACTCAAGAAAGTAGATAAAACTATAATTACAAAGAAGCAGTATTGGTGAAGAGTAGAATCCATAAATAAATGGATGAATAAATCTAAGAGAATATTTTTATGAGGAAAACAATTTCAGACATACCTCTAGAATTCTCCCCAAGATAATAAAAAAGACAGTATAAATAAAACAATTAGAATTGAGAAAAGGCCTAATAAAATTGTGGAAGAGAGAGAAATTATAAGGCTCCTCTGTATAAATGCTAAATAAATTGAAGCAATCAGTACAATAAATGATTTTCTTTTTCACAAAATATAAAAGACTGCTATTAATTCCAGATTAATAAATAACCTGGGTGTGCTAATATCATTAAAAAGCAGAAATATTTATGCATTAAGAAAAAAAGGCTAGAAGACAAACAAATGAAATCAAACAATATTTAAAAGAAAACAACATAGGGCTTATCCCAGGAATGAAAAAGGAATACAATCAATTTCAAATATAATTGTTTTATAAAACTCGGACTACACATTTTAAACAACTAATATGCATTTTCTTGTCAACAACACATCCCACATACATAAGAATCAGAAACAAGACAAAGATATTAATGATATTCTATATGTTATACAGAATGCATTAAAAATGAAAGAATCAGATAAAATAACACAGAAATGAGAAATACAGTTTCTATTTTTGCAGATAATATTTTTTAACCTGCAAAATCTGAAATAATTATTTAGGAAAAATATTAACATTAATAAGAGAGTTCTTTAAGGTAGCTGAATACCCATGAAATAGATGAAAAACTCCCACACGTCTCCTACATATAAGCAATAAACATTTGGAAATATAATGGAAACATCTAATTCAAAAGAGAGATTCAAAAGGGGCACACAAAGCCATAAGTAAATGAAGGGCCATTTTCAGAAGATAGACATGACTATTGGAGCTCCACGCTGACATATTTACAGTTTTAACAAAGTCATCAAAATTCCAGTGGTATGGTTTTGGCACTTCTTTATGTGATTAGAAAGTTCACTGGATGAATGAAGAGCAGGAATAACCCAGCACACTGGGAAAAGAATAATTAAGGAGGACTTGTCCTTGTAAATATTAAATTATTTTTTTAATTGACAGTGATTTAGAAAGGTGCACTGGTATGACAATCAATAAAATAGATCAATGGAAAAGAATAGAGCACCTTAACATAGATCCTAATGAAGATGTATTCATTCAGCACATGTTTAAGGTGGAATCACAAATTAGGGCAGAAAAATCATTTTTCAAATGATGGGGTTGAGACCATTGGTGTTGAAAAAGATCACACCAGCATAGCATATCAGCCCTGGAGGAGGGAGGAGTCCTCCTGAGGAGGCATCAAGGTAAGAAGACAGAACCACTATGCTTGAATTCATGGCTCAATACTTCACATCAGTCATTGTCTCAAATGTTGCCAAGAGTTCAGGCTCCCTGGCTGCTGTTACACTCTGCATTCCCATCACCCCACACTGTTTTGTGTATCCTCTAAATGGACCCAATCCACCACTCTCATTCTCCCTTCATCCCTCCAAAATTTTTCTATGTTGTCCTCTTGATTTCTAGTTCTGCGATCAGCAAGAACTCCGCTACACCTTCATTCTCTTGTGGAACGTTCCCTAGGGTGTGGACCTACTAGAAGCCTGGCAATTACCTGAGGACACGTCTAACACTCAAGCCTTCAATGAAGGCTATTTTTCGCTTATAGTCCCATAGTTCAGAGTCTGGAGATGGAGGATTTTCATTGCCCATTCCACAGTTCCCCCTCGTTGGTTAAAAACCACAACCTTTAAAAGCTGTGCCATTCTGCAGTCTAACTGCTAGCATTCCCATGTCCTAGGCACTCGTCCACTGCAGACTGCAGCTCTTGGTTCAGAGTTTTACTTTCCATCTTTGATTCTATTACCATTTTTGATGTTAGCATCTTCATGGATGACTCCTCTAACATGTGGTCGCTTGTTTTCTTGATCTCCTGGAGGCAGGTGAATTTTACTTTTGCGGTGTTTCAACCACATGCTCCTAGGTCCCCACCCTGGACTTCACCACCTCTGAAATCTTAACCTTAAATATGCAATACTCTGACCACACCTCATGTTCTCAGCCCCTCTACTCTGGAACCCTAATCACTATAATTCTTGATCATATTGAGAAGATTTTTTCTTGATCCTTCAGTCCCTTTTATAACTTCTCTTCCTTCATGTGCTTTGAAAATATGCCCTTATAATCATGGCATGGCAAACAGAAAGCATTGCAAACACCGACCTGTTGTGCTTATCTGGTAAAAATGCAGCCTTGTGTGAGCCTAGTTACCATGCCATCTCATTTCCTGCAGCCAATGGTAGAACGTGGCCAGAGAAAGTAGCACAGCTGAGCTGACTAATTTTGCTTTAAATTGACCACCTCAAAAGAGCAGTCAAAGCTTTCTGGAACTCCTTCTGGTAAGTTCCCTGATAAGTTCATTTATCCCCTATTGGAGGTGATTTTGCCATACCATTTCCTTCTTCCTCAAACCTTCCTCTTGCCCCTCACTCTCATTTGATGGCCTTGCCTCACCGTTCCCATTACATCTACAGTTCTAGCTGCATCTTCCTCCCGCCTCTTTCCCCCTTCCTTTCACTGGAAAGGAGAAAGTGCAACCATTTGTGCTTCAGATTCAATCTCTTCTTGCCTTTTCAAAGACTTAATTTTTTCATTTACATCCTTTCCTTTATCACTAATTTTTCCCTCATTATTGGATCATGACTGTTGGCATGCAAATATGTCATAGTTTCTATCATTAAGAAAAAATAGCTCCTTGACATGGGTTCTTGGCAATGATTTTTTGGATTTGACACCAAAAGCAAAGGCAACAAAAGCAAAAATCAACAAGTGGGACTACACCAAACTAAAAAGCTTCTGTATAGTAGAATACACCGTCAACAGAGTGAGAAGGCAACCTAATGAATGCGAGAAATATTTGCAAATCATATATCTGAAAGAGGTTAATATCTAAAATATGTAAAGAACTTATACAACTCAATAGCAAAAAAACAATCTGATTGAAAGTGGTTAGAGGATCTGAACAGACATTTTTCTAAAGAAGACACACAGATGTCCGACAGGTACATGAAAAGGTGTTCAACATCACTAATCACCAGGGAAACGCAAATCAAAGCCACAACGAGATACCACCTCACACCTGTTAGAATGGCTATTATCAAAAAGACAAGAAATAACAAATGTTGGTTAGGATGTGGAGAAGAAGGACCCCTTGTGCACTGTTGGGGGGAATGTAAATTGGTGCAGCTAGTACAGAAAACAGTATAGAGGCTCCTCAAGAAAATTAAAAGTAGAACTACCATATGATCCAGTAATTCCACATCTGGGTATTTATCTGAAGAAAACGAAAACACTGACTTGAAAAGATATATGCACCTCTGTTTTGCAGCATTAATTACAATAGCTAAGATGTGGAAACAACATAAGTGTCCATGGACAGATGAATGGATAAAGAAAATGTGATATATACATATATATATATATATATATATATATATATATATAATGGAATATTATTCAGCCATAAAGAAGGAAATTCTACCATTAGTGACAATATAGACAGCCTTGAGGGCATTATGCTAAGTGAAATAAGTCAGACAGGGAAAGATAAATACCATGTAATCTCACTTATATGTGGATACAGAGAACAGATTGGTGATTGCCAGAGGCAGGGGGTAAGAGTTTAGCAAAATGGGTGAAAGGGGTCCAGTTATAAACTTCCAGTTATAAAATAAATGTCATGGGGATATAATGTACAACATGGTGACTATAGTTAATAATACTGTATTGTATATTTGAAAGTTGCTAAGAGAGTAAACCATAAAAGTTCTCATCCCAAGAAAAAAACTTCTATAACTATGTATGGTGACGGATGTTACCTAGACTTATTGTGGTGATCACTTCACAATATATATAAATATTGAATTATTGTGTCGTACACCTGAAACTAATATAAAGTTGTATGTCAATTGTAACTTAAGAAAAAGTAAAACCTAAGCCTACCTAGCCTGTAATACCCATCTAGATATTGCCTCATTCCTCTGCACCCATTACAGCCCCAATTCTCTCCAGAATGCTCTACACTCACTAGGCTCGCTTGGCTTCTCTCCTCCCTCCGCCCTTCCACCCACCAAAGAGGGCAGGGTCTGTCCCCACTGCCTCACTGAAGTGGTTTTCCGAGACTCAGATGAGCCCCAAGCTGCCGAAATCAGTGGCTTTCTCCGTCTTTTCCTTAGAGCATCACTTGAAATGTTCTCCTCTCTTTTCTTCCTGATTTTTCTTCTGTCTCACTGGCCATTCCTAATTAACTTCTTTGCTGCCTGCAGCTTCTCGTCTACGAGCCCACCAGTCTTTGACTTTGTTCTCTCCTCTTTCTTCTTGTTTCATCACATCCAGTGCCATGACTTTAAGTACCAATGGGGTTCAAAACACACTACCCCAAAATACGGCACCTTGGCATATTGAATATTTTAAGCCAAAGGAATTTAAGAAATGGCAGGTGCAGGAAGGACTCTGAGCTTCCTCTGAAGCAGGTCTTAAAATCCTCGGGTGAGAGGTGTCCTCACGATACCTGGAGGAAAGGAGCTTCCTATCCCCAAAGAAGGAGGGGCTCAAATGAACAGGTGTGGCTAAGTTTCCCCAGTTTTCCACACTTGGCCCACACTCTTTGTCCTATCACATTCTCTCAAGAGTGTCCACTCTCCAGCCGACTGAGCACAGAAACAGTTAGGTTTAATCGCTTCCTCTGGTCTTCTCTTCCTTATGAGGGCTCCCTCATCACACAAAACATATATTAAATAAATTTTCATGCTTCTATTAACCTGTCTTTTGTTATAGAGACCCAGTTGAGAACCTAGAAGAGTAAAAGGAAGAAGATATATTTCTTCCCTACTTTCTATAAGCTAATGACTCTCAAATCCACACCTCCAGCCCTAATGACTCCCCTGAGTTCCAGACTAAGGTATTCAACAGCCTGCCTGGCACTGCTACTAGGATTCTAATAGAACTCTGCCACAGCAGGACCAGTGGACCCTGTAATCCTCCCTAGACTCGGTGCAGCCCTTCTCCCAAGTTTTTCTACCTAGAACATGCCATCTCAGTAAGGGGCCAGCATCTACCCTTTTCCTCACATGGAAAACCTAGTAGCTGCCCTCAGGTTCTTCCTCTTTTGTCATCTGTCCACTTTTCTCCATCTATACTGCTTCCTTCCCCCAGGTGAGGCCAGCATCATTGTTCCCTCTCATCCTCCCATCCTCATCACCTCCTCTCAGCCTCCTACAACCATATCCATCCCAAAGCAAGCAGTTCAAAATCACACACCACACCACTCCATTCTTCTAGCTTAAAGACCTCTTAAGAGCTTTCTACAACTCTTGCTGCATAATCAAAGCTCTTTATTATGACCTTCAAGGCCCATGATGCAGCCCTCTTCTTCCTCTCCCCAACTCTGAAAACCTTGGAAACTTTTTCCTGCTTCAGGGCCTTTGCACATGCCATGCCTTCTGCTCTCTCAGCCTTTTACATGCCCTGCTTATTCTTATCATTTAGGTCTCCTGCTCAAGCACCTCTTTTTCAGAGAAGGCTTCCTTCCCTGACCTTCCTATCCAAAGTACTCTGTCAACCTGCTCTCACTCCACTCCTGTGCTCTACCCTATCTCCTCACACCACATGGCTCTGATCACAATCTGAAATACTCTTTATTTCCTTTTCTGAGAGTAAATACTATAGGAAAAAACAGGGCTGTGGAAAAAGACTGATGTGCAAGGTTGTTTATGTCAGTGTTATTTTATAATGGAAAAAATTAGAATCAACGCAGACATCTGAAAATAAGTGTAAGGCTCGTTAAATTACAGTACATCCTGAGGACAAAGCATCTGTACAGACATTAAACTTGTGTTGTTTGAGAGTGGTTATTGACCTATTCATTGTTTTCAGTTTTCTGCAACCACAGACAATGCTACAATGAATATTCATATCAATCTACTTCTATCATCTATCTATCTACCTACCTACCTATCTATCATCTATCTGCTTACTTACCACCTACCTATAGATATATGGCTATAATGACTGATGTTTTTATTTTGTAGGATGAATTCACAAAAATGAAACTGATAAACCAAATAGTAGGGTCTTTAAAATTTTAGTGGATATTGTCAGAACAATTTCTGAAAATATTTTAACACTTCACACTATTTATTTCATCATAGTGTTGTCAGCACTGATTGTTTTCAATCTTTTTATTTTTTGCCACTCTTATGCTGGAAATGGGATTTTATTGTTTAATGCACAGTTCCATGAATATTAGTGAATGTCAATAACTTAAAAACCCATCCCCTAAAATTTCTTCCTAGCTTTTTTTCTGCATCTGATGGTAGACTTGGGGATGAGGGAGAGAGAGGATTCCAAATTGGCCCAATGGCGACCTCACTAACTGAAGTTATTTACTCATCATTATTTTCAGAATAGCTAAAATCTGCATAACAATTTTCTGTTTATAAAATACTTTCATATACATCATCAAATTTAATACGAGTTACAAACTAGGTGCAAAATGGTCTGTAAAGCGCAGAGGTAGCTTATTATGCATAAATATAAAGTGCCTTTTACTACACTGAAGATTGTCAAGAGAATGTGTTCTTATTCCCCACTGTTTCCTTTCATACCGATTTGGGAGGAGCCCGTGAGTTGTATACATCAATTCTTGTGTTTGTGGTCCTGGTCTGTCCTCAGACTTTCATCACAGACTAGCTTACAGGTGTCATTCTTGATACCAAGTGCTCTTTGGGGATTCATTTTCTCTATGTGTGCCCCAAAGCTTGCAAAAAGCATAATGTCTCAAAGTGGTAATGTCATGCCCACTTTAAGGCTTTGCCTTAAAATGTTGCCACTCTGAGGCCATGTGGAGAGAGAGAGGGCAGCAGCCAAGACCCAGGAGACAGGCGAACTTTATGTAGCTGGGCTCTTGTTCACTATGGCATGGTCAAAGATGCCTCATGGAAAAATTGCCACGTGCTTGTCATTCCCACCAAATGACCAGGGCACGGTTTGGCATGTCAAGAGGCATATACAAGGTCAAATTAAGAGAAGATTGCTTCTCTGAGGCTAGTGTGACGAGAAGAGAATCTCCTGCAGACAAAATCTGCCTCTGAAAACACTCAGTGGGACAGAGCATCTGAGGGTATCTGCCACTTTCTTGATATTGAAAGTCAAATAGCTCTCATTCAGAAGCAAGGCCCATCTTCCCTTTTTATGTCTTCTGTGCTTATTGACAAAGGCAAAGTTGAGAATGATAA
Organism: Diceros bicornis minor; assembly: GCF_020826845.1. Taxonomy (NCBI): domain Eukaryota; kingdom Metazoa; phylum Chordata; class Mammalia; order Perissodactyla; family Rhinocerotidae; genus Diceros; species Diceros bicornis. Next base: position 83,518,436 of record NC_080744.1, read on the forward strand.
AGAGGAATTGTTCTGCTTTCATACAGAGGAAGCACCGGCTGTGCAGACAGGGCATAGGATTCACTACTCCAGGGAGGGATTGCGGGCAGAGCAATGAAATGCAGACATTGTACTCCTCACTCCCACAGCCTCTTTCTTATGGGAAACTCATAGGATTTTGAGTTGTATGGATATTGCCATAAATTGGGGCCAAGACAACATATGGTGGCTTCTCCTTCCTCTGCCTGACCCACCATCTCAGACCTTAAATAGGGGTAACTGTATAGTGAATAGGAAAGACAAGTGGGCCATAGGGCCACCATGTTTACCAAGTCCAGGAGGTGCTATTTACACAGGCTACAATGCCAATGACACCCCCTGGAGTCATGCAACACCCCACGGCCCTGAATTCCTGTGTGACCTTTTCTTCCATCATTTAATGTCAGTCAGAATTCTATTGATCATCCTCTTCTACTCCAAAAGCTTCCATCTTCTTTGGTCAGGGTCTGGAGAATTCTACCATGGCTGTTGTGGCACCAATCTTCCAGGGACACCCACCCATGGTGAAGGAGATACTGTTGATTTCAAACTATTCCACATTCAGTACAGGCTTCATCAGCAATGAAAACTGAATTTAGGGAATTTAGATCTCCAGAGTCCCATCTTGGAATACAGAAAAGCATGCAGATGTGCATAGCACTTTGAAGAATTTTGGAATACATAATGCCAGACTCTGGTGAGCCACATAGAAATATTTTACATTTGCATGCCTGTACATTTTATCCTGTGAACTTTGTCATGTCTGCTAAATAAGTTGTTCACTGACTTTAAATAACTACTGAATTAAAAAATCTATAAGGTCACCCTGGGTTCAGTCAGTCATTTGCATTGAGGCCACAGAGAAGGTCCATGCTAGGATGAACTAGTTATGAACTAAACTCACAGAGACTCCCCTGGTAAGAAGATGAGTCAGCCCTATACTGCTTTCTCCTGCAAAGGGGAGGTGACTCTGGCGGGTCAGAGCTTTTTAAGGATGCTTTTAAAGCCTTTGTTCCAATCATCCAAATGGATTAAAAAATTACAGTCATTTTAACTAGGTGGGTCTTTTCCATTTATTATTCGTGTTTCAAAATCCATTTCTGATTCCTAAGACTAGTAAAATCTTAGTCAGATGTGTTGGGGGTCATGCTGACCTGTTTTGGGATCTTAGGTCTCACAAAATCATAGACAACTTACTTAATATCTTTGAGCCAGATTTTCCACCCTAGTAATGTGGGAACAGTGGGACTTAATTCAAGGGGTTGTTTTTTGAGATTAAGTGTACCATTTCATACTGGAACACCTACACAGTCCCTGATTCACTGTAGGTGCTCTGTGGAGAGCAATTAAACCTGAATCTGGCTAATGACTAAGGAAGCAGAAGGAAGCCACTGTCTGATGAGTGCAAAGGGCCTGGGGTCATAGACAATTAATTGTTCCATTATTCTTCAATTGTCCTCAATGCCCTCCAACCAATCACCCAACCTCCCTCACTCTTTTAGTTAAAATGATATCATCCCATTTTAGCTATTCACTTTTTTTCTTCAAGTCTGCCTTTCCATAAATATTTATTAAGTACCTGCTATGTTCTAGATGTTCAAAGCAGTTGAAGGTTATAGAGATTTAGAAATGGATTAGAAATGGACTGTGTCCTGAAGAATTCATATTAAACGGTTTACCTCTGAATAAAAATGTCATATGTGGTGTCAGTGCTCATGCTGCTGATGGGGATGACAGTGAGTGGGGCAGAGGTGAGTCTCATTTTCCTTGAGCCACCTCCTTCTAGGGAGGAAACCAACATTTCTTATTCATCTTTCCATTGCCAGCATCTGGTACGGAGGTCTACAAATCCAAGTTGAATGACTGACTGAATGAACAAACTCCACCCAGCAACAGCCAGGTTTTACCACAGTACTGCACTCACACACACTCAAAAATGTTTCATTTGAATCAGTTTGAAGAGCTTTGTTTCCATTCTCTTCTTTAAAGAGGTTCTTTTACAAATGAAAAGCACTACAAAGCAAAAATTACAATGCGACACATGCTAAAATGTGGCTGAAATGGCAAAGATCTCAAATCCAACAACCACAATACAAAAGCAAGAGAAGTGGTAAAGAAAAATAATCAGGAGGCACAGAGAGGTGATCGGACAGAGTTTTTACAAAGCTTTCTGTTCCAGAGACCCCTTCAAAGAAGCAGCAGTCAGACCTACTCACCTATTCTGAGGGAAGCCTTCTGAGCTAACCCCAACTCAGAGCACGAGATGGATGTTTTAGCAATGCGGTGAAAAATCCTCTCTCTGCTCCAGTCTTTGATGGCATGGAAGAAGCTTGCTGGCTGTTGCTCTCATCCAGAGATGCTGCCAAGAAACACAATCAAATGTGAATTCTTATCCTGGGAGCGTCAGCACCCCTGTGTCCTGTTGGTTGAGCAATCTCTGAGAGGAGTAACCCCTGGAAGGCCTCAGGGCTGCCACCGTGGTCTTTGAACTCATGACCCCTAGGATTATTTGCCTTCTTGAGATACGAGGAAGAAGAAATTTCTGCTCAGTGACTTCAATTTTACTCAACATACCTCAAACACTGAGTTCTCCATCTCCAGATGGGCAAGCATTGTCTAACTTACTGTCTCCTCCCTCTGTATTATGTCCCCAAAACATAACATTATTTGAACTCTCCTAATTTTGGAATGCCCCATGTTTTTGAGCATCTGAAACTTTTTGAATCAATTGGTGAATGATATTAACTCAAGTACCCAGTATCTTTTGTTAAGTGTTTTGCTGTTTACAAGGTGCTGTCATATGCATGATCTTACTTGAGTTTTAACAACATTTTGAGGCAGATGAGGAGGGAATATTATGCTTATTTTCTTGTTAAAATAACAGTGGCTCAGAAAAGTCATTTGATTCACCCAACCAGAATCCCATGTCAAATTGGAATGGAGTTGGGGCATATCTGACAATGATTTCCGCTCAAACAAACTCCATTATGTGTCAAATCAGTCCTTGTCCTCTAGGGATCCTGAGCTGAATTAACCAACACAGAAAATATGAATCTTGAATAGAACATTTTCCAGTTATCAATACCAGCACATTAAATATTGATTTATTTCCCATCTCCCTATAAAAATTACCCAGATATTTCCTGACCCTTATTTCCAAAAATAGCCCACAGCAGACAGATTAGCCAACCAACAATGTTGTTTCATACTGTTAATTATGTTCTCCTGGGGAATATTAAGAAACTACACTTGGATGAAGCATTGGGAGGTGTGGGCTGACCCTCTGTTCCTCCTGGTGGCTGGGGGCAGGTTAACGCTCGCCTCTGGCAGATGAAACAGGGCTCCTTGGCCCCCACAGAGCCTGCTAGCCAGGTTGGCCTTTGCTCTGTGAACTCTGCCCTCTTATTCACAAAAGGACATTTCTAAAACAAAACCAACGTTTGTGAAAGGTCAGCCGCCAGGACGAGCAGAGAATATCAGGGAAAGTGACAGGAAGAAGATAAACAAACTGGAAAACATCTGTCTCAAATGTTTATCCAGGCTGGCCATTTTGGAGTAATGGCCTATGGGGCTAATAGCTAAGATGCTGAAAGGCAAAGTTCCTGCCCTCTCCTGCCTAGCCCCAGACGTTAAGGGGAATTTTAGAGGCTGGCTTACTTACTGACTCTTCCTAGTCACGCTTCTGATTATTTATATGTGCTGCTGTGTAATTTTAACACTTAAAAAGGACTGTGGTTGGAAAACATATTTAGCAGCTTGTGAATTATAGTCATAATTCAAGGTAGTAAACTGGGGGCAGGTGGGGGCGTGGGGAGGACAAGGAGGAGAGGCAGAAAGGGAAGCACTGAGGTTCCTAACTCCTTATGTGCTGCACAGCTTAGTTATTTGTTTTAAGGGCTGGTCATTCCTGCACAGTCACACGATCAGGGTATCTGGAAAGAACAACGCCCAGACTGTTGAGCTACCAAAGCCCAAAGCACACTTGTTCCATGGTCTTTCCTGGGTCTTTTCCAAGCTCTTTCAAATAGTTCTGCAGTACTTATTTTGTCTATTGCAAACATCCTTGCCTTGGGGAGGGGCACATCTGAAGCCCCATCAGAATGGCGCTGACAGTGCGAATGTCACAAGCCTGAGCTAGATTATCACTCCATCCATCAGTGACAGTTACAGAGAGCACAGGAGCCAGCAATGCTTTAAGTGGCTGTTCATAGGAAATATGCCCAGGGCGCCTGAGTGCCCAGAGACTCCTGAAGAGGATGTGTGTGCTTACTGAGCCTGTCTCGAGCTCCACGGGAGACTATGATTTAGTCTGATATTATTAGGTGAATGTTATGGCAGCATCTATCATGAGAGACAAACTTCCTCCAGATTTACCATAAGGTTCTGGACTTTGTCTTTGAAATCAATATCATAAGATATTAATGTTTCTGTATAGGTCATTGCCAAAGATTTGCGGTGGGGCACTACTAAAATTTATTAATTTATAATAGCAGCAAGGGTAATTCCTGGAAATTTTCGCTCTTGCAAGAATAGCTGAAGGCCCTCCCCTCGTTAGAAAACGTGCCTTATTAAAATAGTGATCTGCATATCCTGGGGGCTAAATCATTTTCCTTGAAATGAAGCAACTCTAACAATTAAATCCTGATAAAAAGTTGCCTATAATACTGGTAGGAATTCTGTCTATTGTACCAAACTTACAAGATAAATTCTACCTAGTAACCGTTTGAATTTTTTAGAGTTTTGTGAAAGATCTTAATATTATCTGTTATTCTTCTTTATTTTTTAAATATTTACTTTCCTGTACTTCTATACATGTATCCGTAAATAAAAATAAAGATATAAACATATATGTATCATTTATGTGTATATGATATATACGATATGAGATATATATATATACACACCTCTCTCTTTTTCTCACACACACAGAGCATTTTCTCATGCAAACTTTTCTTTTGTCTGTCAAGCTTTTCTCCTATACTAACCAAACCTTGAGGGGGGGGTCTTAGCACTGATTTCTGTTTGTACTTCCATTGCCAGTATACTAGAATCTTGTTGAACATTTGTATTATCTTATCAAGAGGGAAGTACAGCAAATAGTTAAGAATATTTGGGGTCAAGCTGACCTGGTTCAAATTCTAGGTCTGCCATTTCCAGGCTCCATGACTTTAGATCAAGCACCTAACTTTCCTGAGCCTCCGTTTGTTCGTCACGGAATTTGGTGTGATACTACCTACTGTGTAGATTTTCACGTCTGTGTGTATGTGCAAGATGCTGCTCAGAACAGCACCTGAAGCAGAGTGCTCAATCACAATGGCTATTGTTATTATCACTGTAATTATAGCCATAATTGATAAATCATGTTAACTTTTTCTATTTATAATATATTACCAACAATAATTATTGCCATCAGGAAGACAGGACAACACAATGGAGAGTACATGGATCTACAGTTAGAAAACCCGGATTTTTTTTCTCTTAAGACAACGTATTTTCCAAACAAGGAAATGGGGGTGATAATACTCTAATATTAAAGCTCTTGTCCTTGCTCTGCATCGTCCCAGTGTTGGGGTGAAGATAACTGTAGCTAAAGAAGTAACATAGGCAAAGGTTCTTTCTGAATTGTAAAATGATCTCCAAACGCTGGTTATTATTCTTGCTGCATCTCATTATCATTGACATATAAGATATGGTGGATTGACTTTGGATCCCATCCAATAAGTTATCAAATTTTATATATACATTTAGATGGAGTACTCAAAGATCCTTGGTACAAGATGATTTTATGGTAATGGTCTCTTAGAGCAATGTTATGATAAAATTTCCGGGTGAACACTTTTGTGGTCTATAGCAATTAATAATTTCTGTTGACTGGATGAGATAAAAAAAAAAAGTCAGGTACATCAGCTTATGCCACAGGTAACATCTTTAACAAGTATCTTTTTGGGGAAGGAGGTGGTTCTTTTTTTATGCATTTCTTATCCAGACTCTCATGTAGTTCAGGCTCTACCCCTTGCCAGCTGATGATCCAAAGCGAACTGCATTAGGTTCGAAACCCTCAGTTCTTCCACTTAGGGTAGCGGGGGTGGTGGAGGTTGCATTAGGTGATCTTTTTTCTAAGATCTCTTGCAGCCCTAAAACTGAATCATTCAATGAAGACAGAAGTGAGTACACTTAGGTACATGGGAATGTGTGAATGTAAATATTTTTATCTATTCATATATATACTCAATAGCTAGAAGGAATCTTCTCGTTTTGAGAAAGGAATTAAAAAAATGTGATATACATTTGAAAAATTAAAATTAAGTTTAGATTATACCAATTTCCTAGGGAAAAAAACAAAAGAACCCTTTGGCTAACACTAACATATCTAGATCTGATTCTTAAAATGCAAAGACTCTGCTTTAAATCATGGTTCTCTTAATTAGGGTCATTGCTACAAATGAAAGCTGATTTGGGTGCTCGTCTAATAAGAAAATGCCAGTTACGGTATATTATCAACCCCGCCTTGCCAGGCATTGAATTTCCTGATATGGTCTGCTGGGAACCTTAAATGAACAGAGCAATTATAAACCTAAAGTCTGCAGCCATTTGTTGGCATTATCTCAGGATAATTTCCCTGAAACATTCATGATGAAATGCAAAGGTAGATAATTTAAAAATCCATTTAAAATAGCTGTGGTATAATTTAAGCTAAGGTCTCTCTCTATAGTGGACATTACAACAAGACTGTGCATTTTGAAATGGATCCCTTACAAATGATATTCTTTTAGCTATCATTGCCCTGGGAAGCACTTTAAACAAGTTTAAACAATTTTCTTCAGTATGGTATGAGTAAAACAAAAACATTGGTACTTCCAGTTTGTGTTTAAATGAAGAAAAGCATAAAACTTCATCTTAACAGAAGTCTGTCAATGGCTCATTATCACACAAAGGAAAGAAAAAAAACTATGAAAAATTCAATAAGGAAAACATTACTACATTTTTCTCTATTGGCTTTTACACAATATTAAACCTTATGCTCTTTAGGTGACTTGAGTAGCAAATTAAAAGAGGAATTATGAATATTTTGTGAACACACAGGTACGTTAAGTGTGTAGAGACAACACTGATTTAACTTTACCTTTAATTTCTCTTTCTCAAATAACTTCTCCTCCAACAAATATGTCCCATGATAAATGGAAGTATAGTAAAACAAAAGTGAGCCTTATAATCAAAAAGCCGCTGATATAAATGCATAAATATTGGGATTATTATGCCACATCCATGGGTTTTTCTTTCCATTTCTCTATCTCTGTCCTTCTCTCCTTAATTGTCTCCTCTTACGTTCTTGAGCAGGGACTGAATATCAAGATTAAGGTTCAATACTAGCCCAATTTTATTGTTGATCTTTCAACCCAGAAAATATGGGTTTATAATGGAAGTCCTGACACAGGCTGCACGCTAATAAACTATAAGATGGACCAATAAACTACAGCAAGAGCCTATTACCAAGAACCATTATTACTCAGAGAATAGAGCCAAATTTATTTTGTTCTGAATCTTGCTGGAGATCCCTAGCGTAATTCAGGCGACATTGCACTTCACTTCATGCTGAAGGGAAGCCCGCCCATGCTCATCCCAGAGGGAAGCCCTGGACTTCTAGAGAAGGGGACTCTTCCTGTTATATCCCATGTGTGTTACATCAAAGTGAGAATTGACTCATCTCTGAAGAAAATTTACATTGAGCTAATACAGAAAAGACCTATGGATCATACCTACAGTTGGTGTTAAAAGGAACCCCTTGAGAGATTTTTGCAGCTTCGGTGGTGGCCTGGCCTTCTGTGGCCTTTTCTTCATTCTGGAAGCTCCTTGGATGGGTTACTTCAGAATTGCCTCAATGGTCACCCCTCAGACGTTTATTTTTAGTCCCTTCTTATTTCTTCAAATCCCAAGTCACCATCTCACCCTTAATATTTCTATCACTTAGTAATGACAATCCATCAAGAATGGTCACTTCATGTTACCCACAGTTGAATGGTGAATCATGGTTGAAACTGCTGCCTCCTAGGCCCACGTTCTGACCCTTGAATTTACTCTTCTTCCATATATCCGTTGTTGGTCAAGTATAGAGCCATTGCTATTCATGGTACAAGGTTCATAGTTTCCGGTGCTAAACTCTGAGTCTCACATCTTTAAGATGGACCTTCAGGAAGATGGATGCAAACAATTTCAGTTTTGAGGACATGACACCTGGGTGACAACTTCAGTTACCTTCATCAGATTCTAGTTGCTTTTACCCTGATTCATCCTAGGGATTTCTGCTTCTTGTTTTTGCCCCACTGAGGATTTCATTTCTCATTTGCTTTTTCCAGAATCGGACATTGATCGTTCCTCCGGAATTATTCCCTGCCGTACGCTTCAGTCTTGGCATCCAAATTCCTACCTTCTCTTAGTTGCCACATTTACATTTTGGAAGACCTCTTTGCCCCTCCCATCACACACGAGTCACATCAGCTCCATCTTGGCCAATGGTGAATTTCAGGATAGAATGGAACTGCTTTTTACCAAAGACTGAGCAAACCGTGTATCTATATTAAAAGCAAACGCACTGAAATTCATAAAATAAAACTAAGGTGAGTGTTTTATGTGTACTTAGAAATTATGTGCAAGAAAAGAACAAACAAATATCAAGAAGTGAGAAGGAAACAGTGGTGAGTCAATATATCCTGCACAGAGACCTTCCTTTGTGACTTTGTGATCTTTCTCTCAGCTTGTTGTTGTTACAGTAAATAATTAGAGGCAGAGCAATTCTGAGCCATTTTATGTGAACATTGTTAAAGGAAATAAAGGTGAAGGCAGACAAACATAAAAACTACTAATAAACCATGAAAGAAGTGGCTAATTATAGAGCTGCTATTAAAATGCATTTTTTCTCCTTCTTGAAACAGAGTTTTTGTTTGATAATTAACAGACCTGCAGGGCCCATTACATTCTCAGACTCTGAAGGTATTGATCCCTCTGTCTCTTGCTGCCACATTTGTTCTTTCTAGGTCTTCTTCCCCTGAGAGTTTTGCTGATTTCATAATTGAGGGGTGGAGCGGAGACCGGGGAGGTCACTGAAGATGACCTGCTGTGTGAGGGGTGGGCGGAGTATCTGTGGGGCTGCGAGAGGAGCGGCTGCTCAGTTGCTTATGCAATTTTCCTGCTTTATTTTATTTTATTTTTTTGGGTGATTTTCACAACAGTAAGATTCCACATCAGGGTATGGTTTCAAAAACAAAAGCACTTGGATGCAAAATATGGATAGTTAACCCGAAGACACACTCTATCACTGGGGATATATTTATCTTTTAAAACAAATGGTTCCATTTAACCCAGATCCTTTTGTGCTTCGTCAATTGAAAGCAATGGACAGCAAACAATTTTTGCAACCTTGAACCCAATTCATAGCCCAAAAGCTCTCGGGTTGTGGTGAATTTGATAATGAGACACCTCACCTCATCCCACGAGGAGGTTTTGCTTTGAGCTGAGGCTTCCCTCCAGGGACCATCTTCTTGCCTTTCCTTAGGGACCCAGGATACAGCCAAGTAGACTGTGAGGCTTTTTTTTCCTAGGCTGTAAATGGCGGGGTAAGGAAGAGGCAGGCTTAGCTTTGAAGGCATCTTAGAAGCAAGCTATATGACAATCTCTATGAAAGGAGAACAGGGTCTTGTCTAAATGACATTCTGACTAGCAGCAGACAGTTTATGCAGCTCCTGACCACGCCCACAGTGAAGCCTCTGACCAGTGTGCAAACACTTGCGGACCTCGTCTCAGGTAAGTGGCACTCATGCAAACCGAAAGTCAAGGAACAGATGTGGTGGGAAAAATACAGGACTTCTTGTCTTTTTTTATTTTTTATTTTAAAAGATCTCGTTTCAATAGTAGAAGACTCATTTTAGTACTGAAAGGCAGTTCCAGGTTGATTAGAGAGTGAAATGATTTTCCTTTCAACTTCTGAATTGTAGATTTCTTTAATATGGATCTTGCACATAGTTGGACCTCTTTCCTGGTGATACTATATGTTTTTTGAGATAACATACCCTGGGCATCAGTAAAATAAGAAAAGAGAAAGGATTTAGTGTTGAATTTCTCTGCCTCATTCCACTGTCCCAAACCTGCTGGAGAGAGTTGACACAATGTGTTGGGGAATCGGTGACAAGGACAGACTCTCATTCCTTTATGTAGTGGGATTAACCAAACAGGTGGTTGAGGGAGGAGGAAACGAGTGTCGGTTACAGGAGAACAAGGTCCGATCTGTTCTGACACCCTGGCAATGAAAAGCCTTTTAATCCCGCCAGTACCGCGGAAACTCCGTGATTTAACCGAAGGTAGCCCTTGAATGCCAAGAATTCATCCAGGGCATAAGCTCCCTTGTGGGCTCACCCTTTTGGATGTCCCTTGCCATGCTGGTCCACAGAGATCAGAATAGACTGCTAATGTCACATTCTCATGTGTTGCCTGCCTGTGTTATAACTGTAACCTTACCACTAGTGCCTGAGATTTATTCCTGATGTCTGGCACAAGTCATCAAAACAATACAGCCCAAATGGAAAGGCAGCAAGTGTGCCTAAGGCTGTCACTCAGACCCTGCCTGTATGCTGGGTCCCTTGTGCCCTTGACTAACCAGCCTCGTTAGAATGTAATCTTAATGTCTTATCTCTTTGGCCCTGTCTGTGGCTTGTTTCTTTCTCTCCCTCTCTTTTTTTTTTTTTTTGAGGCCAAAAGCCTGAACAATGATTTGATTCTTTATGTTAGGCAGTACTTTTAATGGTCATTTCTGAAGTTTAGCTGGTTCATAACCTCTGTAATCACAAGGCTCGGCATTTTTCTTTCTGAAGAACCGAAGTGAACAGGCAGGAATCTCCACATTACCAGCCCAGTCGCCCCTCCTTTCATTCTTCTCTCTGCTATACATGCCCTCACTGCTCCGCTACTCACCCACCAACGCAGGTCTGTCAGTGGCAGCGAGGGGTCGACATCAAAGCGCGTTCCCAGCCAGCGGCTTGCCTCTAATGCTGGCATTATAGAGAGAAATGGAGAGTGTGAGAGGGAGAGAGGCCAAGAAAGAGATGGAGTGAGGGAGAAGTACCCGATCGCTTGAATGGCCTCTCACACAGAAGGAGCCAGAAGAATAGAACAAAACCTTTCATTCTCCCACTCTTTGTAATAAGCCTGGGTAGAATGGGCATGTGTGGTGCACAGGCGAGTTTGAACCGCATTAGCACTCTTTCAGTTTACAAACAAGAGGCCTAATTTAGAAGAAAAATCTCCTATCTGATTATTTCTTTGTGTTCATCCATGTGGAAAAAATGTCTGTTCAGAGAAGGGGGGTTGAAGGTGGCTTATTAACTCTTCAGGCTGAATCATGATTGTGAAGGGCAATTGGGAGATCATTATTCATCCTTAATTTCCAGACTAAAAAAATAAATAAATTAAGGATTGCTAGTTTTGAGCACTCACTATATAAAATTATTAAGCAGATCTTACCGTCATTCTCTCTAACCAGCTTCTTCACAGGCAACGCAGCAAATACTTTATTATGTGATCAAATGGCTCCTTTGTCTTAATTATGTTTTATCGCAATATAAGAGGACGCAATTAGGGTCACTGATAGATAGAAAGCTCCAGAGAGTATCTTGAAATCTTGTGGGTTAGCCAAACCATCAGAGGTGCCCGTCTCTGGGTTCTGATTGGCTGCAATGCAGGCCAGGGGTGCTCATCCAGGTTTTCTGAAAGTGATCAGCTCAAATGGATTGGAAGGACACAGATAGGAGCATCATGGAAAGGATAGATGATGGTTAAGTTTATTTTTGAATAATTATACAAGTCTCTGTTGGGAAGGTTTATTGATTTCTCAATAATGAAGGTGGGGAAGAAATGTAAGACAGAAATGACTGCATGGTAGAGGGACAATAGTTTTTTCTTAAGAAATATCCGAGTCTTTCCTAAGTTAGGTGAGGTAGAACTACATTATGGAAGAACAGCCCCTTCTCTCATTTTGGAGATAAAGCACGTTTTAGAAAGAGAGAAGATGAACCCAGATATTGGTGTTACAGTATGCCTGGCCTTTCATTTTAGACAGTCCTTTTGATCACTCTTATACTGGCATTTTTTCCTAAAATCTTAGAAGCATTTATTAAGTTGAGTACTTTGGGGTCTTATAAATGTGGTTGAAACACTGCGCAAAAAGCCACAGCCTTAAGAAGACAACAGGAGGATTTAAACATCTATTTAAACATTTATAGCCTCTTGTCTCCAGGTAAGAATGAGAACCGAATAGGGATGCTGAGCTTGGAGAATATCTTCATTGGAGATCTAAATCCGGGGACAGTATCATTGGTCTTCAGCAGTTCAGATGTGTTCTTTCCTGAAGACAGGAGGAATGCAAAACTATTTCATCTCATGTGTGATCACTGATTTGATTGGTAGTGTTTACTTAGAGTACAAGGTTGAATGGAATCTGAGGTCATGTGTGGGCTCAGTGAGAAATATGTTGTGATAGATTATTGATATCTGGTCTGTGTGTCTACGTTTGTGTGTGTGTTTGGGTGTCAACAGGGATAGTGGCATGCATACTAGATTTTTCTATGTCCAGAATGGATTATCTAAAAAATCCTTTCATTCCTTGACATCTTGCACACTAGATGGCTATTTTTGACCCCTATTTTGTGTTTCAATTGATAATAAGTTGGCATTCTTTTGTCCTCATTAGTGTAGAAAATATTGTTCGTCTTATCTTCCCTGAATTTATCTGTTTAGGGGAAAGTCAGATTCTGCCCCAGTCTTTGCAGGGAAAGGAGATCATCTTGCTTAGTATAAGTCAGTTATGGGGCACTATTCCCTGGCAGTGTTTTGGGAATGGGCATATGAGGTAATTCTGGTCAAGGAAGTCTCTTTCTTAAGTCACAATTTTTTAAGTCTTATTTGTTTTAATGAGTGATTCAGAAGAAGATGTTCTCTTCTGGTTTTTGTTTTGGGAAAAGGTGATGATTAGAGCTGTTCTCTTACTCTTACAGAAAGGCACACTGGGAGAAACTATCCTTCTCGGCCTCTGGCCATTGTTGTGTGAGGATATGATGCTTGGAGCTTCTCTAGCCATCTTGTAACCACAAAGCCAGAAGCCTGGGTACAAATGTAAACACTCGAAGTGCTAGAATGCTGACTTTGTTGAACAACAAGTTTAACTGTCTCTAGAAATAATGCACCTTTTTGCTTGAAATTGCGTGTTTCTTTAATTTTCATGGGGTAACAAAACAAATAACAGGGAAGAATTTAATACAGAAATAAATCATATATTTGTAACGTGAAGGCTAAATAATGTGATGAAATAATATACAAGAGATGGTTTTAACACAACTGTTTTTAACAGTTGATTGAAGTCTGTATGACAGACAATAAGTGGAACATATTAAAACTATAATAATTTGATTGATTTTGACATATGTATACATGTATGAATATTGTTTTCAGTGTAAGGTCCTTCACATATAATTATAATGGTATTGTTTGGTAAATTTCAATTTCTGTTTACTCATCACTAGTATATTTTTAGATATGAATTTTGTATATTAATCTTGTATCCTGCAACCTTTCTAAACTCATTTATTAGTTCTTGTATCTTTTCTGTAGATTACATCAGATTTCTACATAGACAATTACGTGATCTGTGAATAAATCCAGTTTTATTTTTTCTTTTCCAATCTGGATGCTTTTATTTCTTTTTATTGCCTTATTCAGTTGGCTAGATCCCCCATATAATGTTGGATAAATATTGTGAGAGTATACATTCCTGACTTACTCCTGCTCTTAGGGGAAAAACATTTAGTCCTTCACCATTAAATGTGATGTTAGCTGTAAGTTTTTGTAGATTCCCATTATCGGGTTGTGGAAGTTCTCTTCTATTCCTAGTTTGCTGAAAATTTTTGATCAGAAATGGAGTTTGCTAAATATTTATTTTTACATGTATTGAAATGATCATATAGTTTATCATTTTTGGTTTGTTAAAACAGTGGATTACATTGACTGATCTTTGAATGTCAAACCAACCTTGCTTTCCTATAATAAACCCTATTTGGTCATCATGTGTTATCATTTGTATAAATTGTTGGGTTCAATCTGATAAAACATTATCTAGAATTTTTGCTTCTTTATTCAAAAAGTATATTTTTATTTTCTTGTAATTTATTTGTCAGAATTTGATCTGTAAGTAATGCTGGCCTCAGAAAATACATTGGGAAGTATTAGTTCCTCTTCAATATTCTGGAAGAGCTTGTGAAAAATTGGTATTATCTCTTAAATTTTTGGTAGTATTCACCCATGAAGCTGTGTAGGCCTGGAGTTTTCTTTGCAGAAATTTTTGTGTTTTTTTGGTGAGGAAGATTGTCCCTGAGCTAACATCTCTGACAATCCTCTTCCACTTTGCATGTGGGACGCTGTCACAGCATGACTTGATGAGCAGTGTGTAGGTCCACACCCGGGACCTGAACCCATGAACCCTGGGGGGCCTGAAGCAGAGCATGCGAACCCAACCGCTATGCCACCAGGCTGGCCCCTACAGAAAAGTTTTTAACTATAAATTTAATTTCTTCAACAGATATAGGGCCATTCTGATTACCTATTTCTTCTAAAATGAGCTTTGGTAGTTTGCGTCTTTCAAGGAATTGACTGATTTCCTCTAAATTGTTGAATTTATTGGTATAATGTTATTCATAATATTTCCATATTATCTCTGTAATATCTGTACAATCTGAAGTGATGTCCACCTCTTACATTCCTGATATTTATAATTTATGCCTTCTTTCTTTTTCTTTATTGATAAGCCTAGCTAGAAGTTTGTCAATTTTATAGATCTCATCAAAGAACCAGGTTTGGCTTCATTGATTTTTCTCTATTATTGTTTATTATCTACATTATTAATTTCCACTTTAATCTTTATTATTTTCTTTCTTCTTCCTACCTTTTAAAAATTTTGCTCTTATTTTCCTACTTTTTTTTAAGGTAGAAAGTGAGATAATTAATTTGACACCTTTCTACTTTTTCTAATATAAGGTGTTAATGACTATACATTTCCCTGTAATTATTGATTTAGAAGCATCCAACAGAGCTGTATATGTTCTGTATTTGTTTTAATCCAATTCAAAATACTTTCTACTTTTCCTTTTGATGGGTTATTTTTATGTATGTTATTTTGTTTATAAATCTTTGGAGATTAGCAAAATATATTTTTATTAGTGATTTCTATTTATTTCCTTTGTGATTAGAGACTATACTTTGTATGATTTGATCTTTAAAATTTTATCCAGACTTGTTTTGTGGCTCAGCATATAGTCTATCTTGGTAGATATCCTGTGTGTACTTGAAATAAATGTGTATTCTACTGTTTTTGGGTAGAGTTTTTGTAAGTGTTAATTGGATCAAGTGTTTTGACAGTGTTGTTTTCTATACCCTTATTAGTTGTCTCCCTATTTGTTTTATCACTTCTTAAGGAAGATTGATTAAATCTCCAACTATAATTGGGGTTTTGAATATTTCTCCTTGAAGTTTTATCAGTTTCTGGTTCTTGTATTTCGATGTTCTATTATTGAATACATAAACATTTAGGATTGTTACATACTGTTGATAAACTGACCCATTTATCATCAGGAAATGTCTTCCCCTAACAGTAGTAATATTCTTGCTATGAAATCAACTTTATCTAATACGAGAATAGCCACTCCAGTTTTCTTTTGACTATTGTTAGCAGAGTATATTTTTCCCCATTCTTTTTCTTTTAGCCTATTTGTGTCTTTATATTTTAAGTTCATTTCTGGTTGGATCTTGCTATTTTATCCAAAATGATCATTTTCAGCTTTTCGTTGGCTTTTTAGACTATTTACATTGAATAGTTGTTGATAGGATTGGATTTACATATACCATATCTCTGTATGTTTGTGTGTTACATTTATTTTTTTGTTCCCTTTTCCCTCTTTGTCTGCATTCTTTGGGATTAAAGTTTTCTTATGATATCCTTTTATTTCCATCACCACTTTATTAGCTATCACTCTTTGAATGGCTTGTCAGTGGTTGCTTTAGGGTTTATGGCATTCATTTTAGACTTATCATAGTCCACCTTCAAGTAATATCACAGCAGCTAATATGCATCACAGGCACCTTAGCATGTGATACTCCCATTGCCCCTCTGTCTTTCTGTTACTGTTATATATTTTACTTATACGTATGTTACAACTCCTCCAAAACATTTTTTTTAAACAATTACTTTCTCTCTATATATAAGATTAGGTAACACAATCGAGATTCTTATTTAAATAAAAGAGAAAAAAAGTCTTCTATTTCTCCCCCATAGTTGCTATTTCTGGTGCTTTTCATTAGTTTGTGTAGGTCCATATTTTTCTCTGGTATCATTTTCCTTCTGCCCAAACAACTTCTTTTAATACATATTGTAGTGCAAATCTGCTATTACTGAATTTTTCTGCTTTTGTGTCTCTGAAAAAATCCTTTATTTGGCCTTCATTTAGGAAAGATTTTTTTTGCTGGGTATATAATTTTAGGTTGACTTTTTTCCCCCTTCAATACTTTTTCCCCCCAAAATCAATACTCACAGCACTTTTTCGGTCTTTCATGGACATGTGTAGTGTGGTGAAAAAAATTGTCACCCAATATGCACATAGAACAAAGCAACACTGTGCCTTCTTCTAAATATTCCAAATCTCCCCCTTCAATTCTTCAAAGATATTTCTTCACCGTGTTCTGATGTGAATTGTTTCTGACAAATCCACGTCATCTATATTTTTGTTTCTCTGTAAGTAATATGTCTTTTATCCTCTAGCTGCTCTTAAGATTTTTTCTTTTTTACTTCATAAAGAAATTTGATTATGATGTATTTTGGTATGGTTTTTGCCATATTTCTTGTGCCTGGATTTCATTGAACTTGTATCTGTGGGTTTAGTGTTTTCATCAAATTTGGGAAATTTTCAGCCATTACTTTTTCAAAAATTTCTTCAAATTTTTCTGTCCCACCTTCCTTCTGTTTTCTCAGGGATTGCAATTACATGTATACTAAATCCAAACTGTTTAAAGTCGTCCAATACCTCACAGTAGTTTTATTTAATATATTCAGTCTTTTTAGTTTTGTGTTTTATCTTTGATTATTTTATGAATTCAGATTCACTAATCTTTTCTCTTTCAGTATCTAATCTGCTATTAATCCAATTTATTGTATTTGTCATCTTTGCACTGTATTTTTCATCTCTAGAAGTTCAAAATATTCTTTTTTTTTTTATATTTCCATGTCTCTTCTTAGCACGATCAATTTTTCCTTTACCTTCTTAATATATGGAGTATAGGTATAATAACTTTTTTTTTTTTGAGGAAAATTGGCCGTGAGCTGATATCTGATGCCAATCCTCCTCCTTTTGCTCAGGAAGATTAGCCCTGGACTAACATCTGTGCCCATCTTCCTCTACTTTATATGGGATGCCACCAGAGCATGGCTTGACAAGTGGTGTTTCAGTCCATGCCCGGGATCCAAACTTGCAAACCCCGGGCCGCCAAAGCAGAGCATGTGAACTTAACCATTATGCCACTGGGCCAGCCCCAGGTATAATAATTTTTAATGTTTCCTTGCCTACTGACTCTATAATCTCCATCATTTCTGGATCTATTTCTATTAATTTTTATCCTCGTATGGGTCCTATTTTCCTGTTTTTTTGTACACCTGCTAATTTTTTATTGAATGCCAGATTCTGTGAAATTTTCTTCATTGAGTTCTAGATATTTTTGTATTTCTATAAATATCCTTGAGCTTTGTAGGGCAAATGACTCATTCAATTTACCTGGGATTGTCCCAGTTTTAAAATTAAACATTCTATATCCTAGGAACCTTCCTATTCAGGGCAAACTGGGATTGCGTCACCCTAGTCACTTGGAAAACATTGATGCATTTTTGGCTTGCTTTTAAGATTTATTAGGTGAGTCCAGAGCACCATTATTCTAGGGATCAGTTGCTCCACTATTGAGGCAATACCCTTTAAGTCATCTGTCTGATTCTCTTGGATTATGAAGTTTTCCATACTGGCTGTGAGAATATGAATTGTGTAAGCTCCACAGCTTGTTCCTTTTGTTGATTTCAGGTGGTTCTTTTCTTGATTTTTGTTTCTTACTCACACACATGTGGTCTAAAGTACTTAGCTGAAGATTTTAAACTTATTTTCCTACCAAGATAGGGCTACTAAGTATTATGGAAATTAATAGTTATCATTTTTTCATTGTATATATTTAGGTGCTTATTTGGTTATCTCAATTATTACTCCTGATTTGACTTCTTGTTGGTCAATAAACTTTGTGAGGAAGAAATACTATCTCATTTTCTTTTATTTAAGGTGATTTTGTTGCAAAGAAGATTCACTAAAGCCTGCTCAGATGGAGGGGTTTATGACAAGGGATGATGAGTAGAGTCTTGTGAAAATCCAAGAACTAGAGTTATAACAGCATAACAGAGCTGAACCTCTACCTTTATCAGGTATTACTGCAATAGTGCTGTGTAACAAACAGCCCCAGGCTCAGTGGCTTAAAACAACAAACATTTATTGCTCGTTCACAAGTCTGTGGGTCAGCTGTAACTCTGCTGGGCCAGTCTGGACTCCAGTCTACCAGAGGATTCAGCTATGTTCCCCTCATAGATCTCATTCTGGGGCCCAGATCTCAAGGTGATCATTGCAGCATAAGACGCCAGGGAGTCAACATAAGCACGTTTATGGCTTCTGCTACCATTATGTCTGCTAGAAGTGATTCACAAAGCCCACTACAGTAGGGTGGGAAAGTAGATCCCACCCAAAAAGGGAGGCCACTGAAAGTTACATGGCAAATGGTGTGAATATATTTTTGTTGTTCACCAAAATATAGGGACCCATAATCCAATCTACCACAGCTTTCATGGAAGGTGATGTGGGATTTAAGGCTATTCTAAGGCTCTTTGCAAAGGATTTTGTAGCCTTAATTTGTAAGACTTACCTAAATCATTTAACTTATACTCCTTTCCTCTGTTATCCCCTTAACAATCAGAACCATTCAGACTCTGGCCAGTAACATAATTTCATTCCTTACTTGTTGTACTGCAACTCCATAGGGTCCAAAATGGCCCTGTGGCAGTATCAGCTTTCAATTCAGAGAAACTATTATTTACTACCATGAGAAAAGCATCTCACTCTTATATTTAAACCTTTTAGATATGTAGAACTAGAGTCTTTATCAGAAGAGTGTTAGTCATGAGTTGTAATAGTGCATGATGGCATCTTTGTCCCCATGTTCTTTTATTTTGACTATGGGAGAAACATGCTATATGTTGGTTGTTTATGTGGATCATATGCTATATCATGTAGGACAACCTTGCAAGGTGGTATTCAACAACTGGATCTACAGCTGAGTATTCAGTAAAGCATTCCAATGTTCTATTAGGTCAACTGCTTATGGATGATAAGTACATGATGTGACCAGAAAATGCCATTTCAACTTTCCTAAGAAACTGTAATAAGAGTGAGAATATTTCCAACATGCTTAAGAAACCACTTAGTTTTCTTCAATAACGCCCTTAACATTTCACCAAAATTAGGTGATTCACTGGACTTGTGTTTAAGACCCAGCCCATGTGTTGGTTGTGTGACTTTACGTCACTTAATTTCTCAGCAGAATTCTATTCCCTTATTTGCAAAATGGAAACAAAGAGACCCAACTGGCCTTTGTAGATTGAACTCATGAGTTCATCTGCCAAAACCCAACTAAGAGTCCAGAAAGAAATTTTCTAAAAAGTAAGAACAAGAGAATGGGAGGGAAGATATAACTGGCAAGTCAAGAAATTTTGTTTTAATTTTTAAATAAAATTATATGTATTTAAGGTGTACTACATGATGTTTTGATACACAGTTAAGTGATGTCTACACTCAAGCTAATTAACATGTACATCTCATACAGTTACTTCTATTTTTGTTTTTTGTTTTGTTTTGTGGTGAGAGTACCTCAAATCTACTCTCTTAGAAAATTAGGATAGCAAGTGAACGAATGAGTAGAAACTGTTCCATAAGATTGGTGAAAGTTGAAAATCAGGTGCTTTTCCAACAAAAGCAAAGCCTTTGAGTTGTAGAAGATCAGAAAGTCTCAGGAATTGGAGGTTCCCAAAATTTTAAAAGGTGAGGTAGATAAATAGGCTAAAAACAAGAGGAATGGTTGAAAGTCTATATGAAGGGTAGTTGGATTCCCCAGGCCCTTCCCCTGACAGGAAATAGGAGCTTTACTCTCTGAAGAAACTGAGTTAGAGACTTGGGACTCTACACTGGCACAGCTGGGAGTGCAGGGTAGGGGGTGTGCTCAAAACAAGGGAATTAAGCAGATATCTTCAGTGGTACCATGAAACTATGTGATGGAGTTTTGATATTTTCACTTGACTAGCCTGAATTCCCTTTCTAGTGTTTCTTGTTAGGATGAGCAGCAAGGGGCAGCTGGAGGACAGTCGTGGTGTTGCATACACACACCTTCTCCCAGTTATAAAATCAAACCCTAGTCTAGGTGCTGCTCTGAAGATATTCTGAAGATGTAAATAAAGTCCCTAATCCACTGACTTTAAGTTAATCAAAAAAGAGGTCATTTTGGACAGGTCTACTTGATTAGGTAAGCACTTTAAAAGAGGGCTTAGTCCTTCTTTGGATGCAGAGATTCCAAACAGCTGCTATCTCTGCAATTGCTCTCCTTGCCCCCAGATGTTCCTTCTTGACTGAAACATATGGACAAAAAAATTTAACCTGGGCCCATAGGTTTCCAGCCTGTTTATGTTCTTCGCTTCTTGATTGCCTGACCTATGAACTTTGAACTTGCTTAGCCAGCCCCAACAATTGTGTAAACCAATTCCTTGTAATAAATCTCTTTACATATTCGTCTATAGATAGACATAGATCTAGATCTAGATCTAGATCTATATATTTATTTTCATCTATATATTTATATCTCCTACTGATTCTGCTTCTCTGAAGCAGACTTACACACCATTCTTCTAACTTAGCTTCCAGAATGCCAACAGGAAAAATAGGTACTGCCACTTGGGTGAAGAAGGGTGTCCCCAACATAATTTTTTGATCCTCACTTATTTCACCACTGAGTCTTACCAGTCAACAATGCTTTTTCCTCTATATGTGTCTTTGACCAAAGTTTATTCCCCATTAGATAAGAATGGACAGCCAGGAATCAGAAGACAATTGAGGAAGGCATTAAAAATGAAAGAAAACTAAAATAAATATAGAAAAGGAATCTACGGAAAAGAGAAAAGAATTGCTGGCAGTGGAAGAAAATTCCTCACTCCACAGAAGAAGAAACCATATACTTAATGTCCTCAGAGAGGTAAGAGTAGATATCTAACCTATGAAACAAGAACAATTTGAGGTGAAAAAGACCAATTTGAGAATAAGAAGGGATGCTTGTAAATTAAAAAAATGTTTTAGCCAAGATAAAATTTCAGCCGTTGGGTTAAGCATTAAACAAAAAATTATTAAGAGAGTACATACTGCGTGATTCCAACTGTATGAATTCATGAACAAGCACAACTAATCTATGGTGACAGAAATCACAGCAGAGATTACCTATGGAGTGTGGGTGAGGATTATCCAGAAGGAGGGTAATGGAAATGTTCTTATCTTAATTGTGGGTGGTTATATGGTTATACGGGCATATACATTCATCAAAACTCATCCAATTGTATATCTAAATTTTTTGCATTTTACTCTATATATTTTAGTTCAATTTGAAAAAATGTAAAGAAATGAAAAGTAGAAGAGAATTGATTAAAAAAATAGACATTAAATCTAGGATTTAATTCAACTAATTTAACCAATAGGATTTCTAGAGAAAGCCAACAGAATAAAATTACAAATTAAAGTGGCTTTTTAAGAATCGAAGGATAAGAATTCCCAGATTGAAATGGCTCCACTAAGAACCCAAAATAATGAATGAGAAAAGACCAGCCTCCAGGCCCCATATTTTGACATTTCAGAACTTCAGGTATAAAAGCCTTTAAAGCTCTCATAAAGAAAGAACAGATCACATACAGAGA
Organism: Diceros bicornis minor; assembly: GCF_020826845.1. Classification (NCBI taxonomy): domain Eukaryota; kingdom Metazoa; phylum Chordata; class Mammalia; order Perissodactyla; family Rhinocerotidae; genus Diceros; species Diceros bicornis. The sequence goes on from NC_080744.1 coordinate 83,540,568, forward strand.
GTGAATAATCAACATGTCTTTGGCCGTTTCAACAGCAAGACTGAAGAGAAGAAAGTGGAGGAATGTCTCCACAATTCTGGGGGACATTTTTTCAACCTAATGTAGGGTTAGAGCGTTAATCAATTGTGAGAGGAAGAAAACAAAGAAATTTTAGCTTTAAAAGTTCTCAAAGTGTTATCTTTCATGTTCCTTTCTCAGGAAGCTGTCAGAGGATGTGTTCCATCCAAATAAGGAAGTTAAGTCAGGAGAAGAGAAACATTATCCAGGGATGCAATACACAGGAAGGGGCAGGAAATGCCCCGGTGACAGCTGTGCTGTGGCCTGGAGAGCAAACTGTCCAATTTGGGACTAGAAGCCTGAGGTCTCAGGAGGAATGTATGTTTTTTTTTTAAAATGATAGTACTATTACCTGATATATGTATCACCATATTGAGAGAGGTTTGGAATAATTTTTTGATGGGTACATAGGAAACGAAGAAAAAATATTGCCTTTATTGACTTCAGGGGAGAAAAGAAACAAAAACAAGGAGTTGAGCAAAACTGAAAAATAAAGGAAATTTAGTATTTTCTGCCATAACTGCAAACAATATTTAAGTGGTTATGGCAATATACTCACTAAATATTGAAGTAACCAAAATTGGTTTATAACTCCATTGAGAAATCGAGCGGGGGAGTATGTATTTGCATGTGTTGGGTGAGGGAGTTCAGTATTTGATTCTTATCTGCTGGAGTAGGGGTCAAGAGAGGTAACGTGTAAAACCGAACAGTTGAGAAATAGCAATGCAAAAATATCACTTATAAACATGGAGATGAATACCAGAAGCACTAAGGGAGACAGCTGAAAATCACTTATTCGTAGGAATAGGTTTTAAGAGTGAAGAGTCAGAGGACTGCTGTTTTCCATTTTATCAGACTTGACATAACATCTCCATTTTGCTTTTATACAAATTAATATTAGGTGAAAACTAAAACAAGATAAAAAATGCTCAGAGGATTGCTCTAAAGATCAAATGTGATAACATGGTATACTCTTGTTAAACTGTAATTCACTACATAAATATTTGTCGTTATTGTGTCATAATTAGAAGCAAACAATGGCTAGATCACCATAATAGGGATCTAGATAATGGAGTTGTTGTCATAGTTCTGCCATTAACCACCTGTGTGACCCAGATCAAGTCATTCATGCACTTAAGCCATCAACTCACTCATCTATAAAATAAAACGATAATTTCTGTCTGTCCACTTCATAGAGTTCTCTGACGCTCGTATGTATGTAAAAGTATTTCACTCAGTATAACTGCTGTTCTCCTAAAGGATAATTATTATCAGCTTCTAAGATGTGTCTCACTAGGCTGGATATGTTGGGAATTTTAGACTAACTAACTTCTCTAATTTTCCAAAGAGATTTACTTCTGCTTATGGGAACTGGTCATCTGGGAGGTTTCATTCACTCACTCATTCATTCATTCATTCATTCTAATAATATAGGAGAGCAGAAGATATTCTGGATGTTGGGTCAGCTGCCATTTCTGGTCCTAACCTGGCCTGTCCCCACGGCTCTTGGGCTAAAGTGGGTTTACTCTTGTTGTCTGTATCAGGCAGGAAAATAGGAGCATAAATATTTAACCTTCAAAAAAGGGACTTGTTTACTGGAACTCCGACTGTCTGAACCAGAGTTATAAATCTTTCTGAGGTATTTCAATATGCATAAAAGAATGAGACCACATGAATGACAGAGCTAACTTTAACCTTTGATTGTTTAAAAGCATAGTCTTATTTTCTCTCTCTTAAAAAAGGGGCCTCTGAACATATACACTATTGTCAGACATACATGATAAAATTTATCTTTTAAAGTGGCCCCTGCTTTTTTCTTGTTTCCCTGTGCACTGAAATTTATATCAAGTCTGTCAAGAATCTGAAAGGAAATTATATTTTACAGTTGCCTACAGGTTTTGTTATACTGGAGGAAAATCATTTCACTTTGCTTACAATAGATTGAAAGGCAAATTCTCATTCTTTGGTGGCTGTCAATAAGAAGAGGGCATAAGGGAGATCTTTAGGACAAAGACAGATGACAGAATCCTGTAGACTGAGGTACATTGTGCTACTTATGCTTTCTTTCTGAGGGTTTATATTTAATTAAAGGAATCCGTTAATCAGCAAAGAGGAATTAAATTCTTTCTCTATGCACAATGCTGTCTTAGATGCTAAGACAAAATTTAATCTAAGTAGATGTAGAGGTTGTGCAAAAATGCTTACAAACTCAAACTTGGGAGCAAACAACATAGTGAAGCCATGGGAGGGGGTACAGGGGTTTGATGGTCTCTTCTGTGCAGCTGGTTTTACACAACATTTTATTTAACCCATATGATCTTCTGTTACTATCCTCATTCCACATCTAAGAATATTGAAATTCAGAGGGTTTAACTTCTCCAATGTCACTCAATTGGGAAGTGGCAGAGCCTAGAGAGAAGCTTATTATTGCTGACTTGCGTATTTTCCACCTTTTGACTTTCATTTGAATTTATTTCAACAAAGATTTACTGAACACCTAGTATGAAGTAGTCACTATGCCTGACCTCAGAATATTTAATGTTTTTATTAAAAGAGATGCTTTTGTTATAATCTTATCAAATATCTAATTTACTGTATTATATTTATCGATGGCTAGAATTAATTTTATGTTAAACTTTGTGCAAGCCTTGATTTGGAAGAGAGTTTTCCATCGAGTGAAACACTTTATTTATTTGTTGTTAAAGTTTTAGGTTTTGACTTATTCTGCTTTCCTTAGTGTTTCCCATTTCCGGTGCCACTTTACATCCTGTTGCTCAAAACATCCCTGAGCCCTCTCTTTCTCTTATTCCCCAAATATGATGCATTAGAAAATTTTATCTCATTGATAGTATCACTCAGCTTCTCACCACCTCTCCACCTCTGCTTCCTCTGCTGTCTTCGCCAGCACCATCTTCCCTCCTAGATCCTATGACAATATCCTTTCTCTTTCTGCTTTGCCCTAACCAATCCATCTTCCACGTAGAATCGATGATGGTCTTTTGCAAACATAAATGATCCCCTGCTTTGGACTCTCCTAAGGTTTCTCATTTCTCTTAGAATAATCTCCAACTCTCTGCCATGGGCACAAGGTCCTGCATGTTCTGGCTCTTTCTGCTGTCCGCTTGCACCTCATATCCCTTGCCCCTTGCCAAGGAGGCTCTACCTGCACCGCTCCTTCCTGTTCTGCGAGCATGCCACAGCCTTTACACCTGACGTTCTCTCTGCTGGGAATGCCCTTCCCTCCCCAGCTCTGCTGAATGGCTAGATCCTTCTTAATCTTCATATCCTTGCCCAAATGTCACCTTCCCAAGGAGACCTGAATTTCCTTCTCATTGGCCACCTCTCATTACTCTAAGCCCTGATTTGTCATAATAGCACTAATGACAATCTATATTTAACTTGATTGCTTGGTTATCATTAAAAGGCCCTGTCTGCTAGTTTTCTGCTATAGTTCCAGCACAGAGAACAGCGCCTGGAACCAAGGGGTTGTAGAATAAATATCTATGAAATGGATGCATAAGCCTGAGTAGGTTGCTCTAAACATTGCTACTGAGAAGAATGAACCCATGAGCTCACTTGGAATCTGACCTTATTCTTGCCAGTTAGTCCTTTTCGATTTGCCTTGCAGGTTTTGGACTAGCAAGGGTTAAGAATGGCTTCTGCTCAAGCAGAAAACGGAACAATCTGTCCCGTGTTCCCTCTCTACGCCAGCATGCGCTCCTTAGGCCCCCAAAGTTGATGCTCGCTTCTGCTGTCAAGCAGCTTTCCCACAGACAGGTGCTTAGTGCATGTTCTGTATCAGGCATGGGCGAGGTACTGGGACATAGACATGAAGGACAGGCTTCCTTCAAAGTAGCAAAATGGTTAAGGGAGTAAACATGGCGACTGAGACGCCTGGGAGAAAATAATAGTACCTACCTCATAAGGTTATTTTGAAGATTGAATGAGTTTATATTTGTAACTTCTTAGTGTAACTGCTATATAAAAGCCCCCAAAATTAAAAAAAATAACAATAGTCCCTTCCTTCCAGAAGCTGATAGACTTTCAGTTGCTTATCCCTGCCTTGGTTTTAAGTTTCATCTAAAGTCTTCTTTGCTAATTCTTGCTTCCTTTTCTTGCTCAGTCCCTGGAACGTTTGTGGTCCTAGGTCTCACTGGCTGGCTTCTGGTCTGCTAATGGTCCTCTCCATTTTTTCCTCTTGCTTTCTCTTTTTTCTACTTTATCTGTTGGCATAATAAACTGTATATCTCTTTAGAGCAGAGACTGAAATTATTTGTCTCAGTTTCTCCAACATATAGCCTAGTGCATCACTCATGCTTGACGCGTGGTAAACAAATGTGTGAGTGAATAAAATGAAGCATTCAATTGCTCTAAATTCAATTTGACACCTGGGATATGAGCCCACTGCCTGTTCAGACCTCACTTCCTGCCCAATTCTTTAAGACTTTTCGTAGCACTTCTGATCAGGGCTTTTCGCTTCCTCTCTTTATTGCTTTAATGACACATTAGCTAGTTCTTTTCTAGCACTATTACATTCCTTCCTTAGAGCTCAGTTAGCTAAATGTTTGTTTGAATTGACTTTTTTTTTTGTTACCAGAAACCTCTAGCAGCTGAAATGGTACCATCTGACTCCAACTTTCTTCTGGAATTTTTGCAGTCCCTCCATGAACTTAATCGTCTTTTCAGTTTCTGAAAGCAGAAACAATATTTGAAAAGTCTCACTTTTTAATCAGTAGAGTTAACGTGAGAGTTTGACCTCTAAACCAAACCTTTAAACACCCAACTTGGCAATTTATTACTTCTGCAGTTATTGCTATTAGACCAGCCCTAGGAACAAGCAACTCATCTAAAACGTATTGTTCGCCTGCTATTGCTATTAAGACAGGTGCAAACCTACATGACACAAAGCAACCGGTCATTTGGGCAGACAGCAAAACAGGGCGACCTGGAGCTACCATTGACACACCACAGCGTGACCTCCTCGGGCCTTATCAAACTAGCCGTAAGAAATGGTCTTTAAGTGAAACATGGATCTTTGCTTGGAGACAGGAATGGATATGTACGTTAATTCTACCTCTGATCTCTCAGCGGTAACTATACTCATCATTCACTTTGAAGACTCAAGTGTAGCCCAAACATTTCAGCAGAAGATCAACGGAAGAAAAACTTAATAAAAAATTCTGTTGTTGCATTTGTGTATGTATGAGTATATTTGATTTCTGGTTAAACAGACAAAACTGTTTCCTTTTTATAAATACACTTAAACAAGTCGTGATACTGATATGACTATTCTAGTTCTAAGCGAGACTTCAAAGTCTAACTTAAACATTGTAAGAGTTTCCATGCTCTAGAGTCCACATTAGACTCAAATGGGGTCAACAGTTGATGTTTCATCTTCATTATTTTTTATTGTAATAAAAATTTTTTTATATATATACATAATTTATTTTTCTGAGTGCGTAAAGTTTTAGACTTTTCTCAGAGCGAAGGAGGGGCTACATTCCTCCTACTATATAAAATGCCTTTAAAAGAGGAATCGGACTGCTAGGAATTTGAGGTATAAAGTAGAAACCATAACAATTGGAGCACAAAATGCATAGACTTGACTCATTGCAAAGGTTTTCCTTGAAATCCTCATTACTCTTTTTACAACAAGGCCTATCTCCTTGGTTTTCTAATTCACAACATATGAACAATAAAAATAGAAGTTTTGAGGGGTTACTAGAGGCAGGTAAACCGACAACGCTGTGGATTGCCAACTGATAGCCTGGCAGTAAGAGAGGATTAGAAAAACAGCAACAACATTTTAAAAAAGTAACAATTAGATAATAGGAATTTTTAGGGCCATTTAGTGTAGGGGTAAACTGTCTTCCTGAGGACAGTCCTATTGCAGCTTAGGGCTAAATTTGATATTCAGTATAATGATTCCTAGAGGTGACTGCAATTATTTTGATATGTGCTAATAATGGATTTCACAGTTAGCAAGAGTTCCATCCCAAAATATTCAAAAATGGGTATGTTTGGCTGCTCAATGTGTTAAGCTTTAATCACCAGAAAACTTAGTCATTAGAAATATGCTACCCTCCAGTAATGCTACATAAGCATGGCAAAGAAATAATAATTAATAAAAAAATTAATAATCAACCTACTTTGTGAGCTTACTCCCTTCCAGGCTCTGTTTGGAAAACTTTACATGATTGTCTCATGCAATTCTCACAATAGGCCATGAGGTGCTACTATTTTCTTCGTGAGGACACTGAATAACAGAGAGGGTAAGCATTTTGCCCAGCATCACGCAGTGAAGGCAACACTCAAACTTGTGTCAATGCTCATGCTTTAAACTCTATACTTCGTTGTCTCTGGGGTCACAGAGCAGCCAAGTTCCAAGATTCCACAGTGTGAGGGCCTCATATTGAGTTCCAAAGGGGAAACACATAATTGATATAAAAATACTGGTAATCTGTAACTTTACTAAGAATCTAGAAAATAAATATATTTCATGGAATTTTAGTGTAAACACACATTTTCTTTTATTGTACAATATCTAATCAGATATAACTTTGGCATCACAGTCAGCTTTCATCAATGAATATATGATTTAATGAAACAGCATTTTAGAAACTTTAAGTGAATCAAATATGCTATATAAGAAAAGGAAATGGGAGGCCAAACACTAGAAATCCCTTGGGTGCAGACTTTACCTCTTCAAAGAAGGGTTAATTTCAAGAAACCACAGTTCAATACTTTTGGGGACCTCCTACAGATAATGGGAAATTCACTTCTGAACACTAATAACTAAAAAGTTTAAGCAATATAAGCCCATGGGAGAGACGAAAATGCCCTTGATAATTTATTTACTATGGAGCAAATAATGGAGATTTGTGTGATATGCAAGATTTCCTGCCCAGCATCATATGTTGAGCAAAGAGAAAGCAGCACCTTAAACCTTATTCCTGTGCCTATTCTCGTCAGGTCCATATTCCCTACCACGGCTCCGGAACGCCCATCTGATCTGGCCTTGCTTGCCCTCCATATTCTTCACTCCCTACCCCCACCCTTGCTTTCCTTGTTGAAATGCACTGGGCACTTATTCCCTTCCATGCCTCTGGATCCCCTTCTCTCTGTTGAGCACCCTTCCCAACAGACTAACCTCAATTTCAAATTTCAGATGCTACTTCCCCTGCAAAACCCTTCTGGGCATAGGTGCCACCGTGTGAGCCTTTGGGAGGATCTGTCACTGTAGTGGCACTTACCCATTTGACAGTCACTGCTCTTCGAAGTATGCCTCTGGTCCCTCTCTTCCTAGGCTATAAGCTCCGTGTGTGCAGGGTCAGTGTCTGTCCTTTTGTCACTGTAGCCCCAGTGCATAGCACATGAGAGGCACTGAATATATTTTCTTTGAATGAATAAACAAATGTATGATTTAATTATCATCTTCCATTATTCTACAGAGGGTTCCATTGATGAAGTTCGCTCACCTGTGTTCTCTTGTTTAACATCACTGCAACGCTATGCCTCCTGAGATGGCAGCAAGGTGCCTAGATCACCAAACCCGCATTTGCCATACCTGACCCGACAGGGTAGGTTCCCCTCCCCTACTCTATAGGTTTATTTATCTAAGAGGTTTTCTAAAGAAATTTAAAATAAAATGATATTCAATCAAACATTTGATTAACAACCTTTAATAAAGAGAATAACATTATATGCGCTGTCTGGAAACCCTGGGAGTTGTGGCCTCATATGGACAAAGCTCTCATTTGCCAGCAAAGGCAGTTTCTCTCCATCCCCAGGCACCAGCACTAGAAAAGGTTCTACTGTCATTTGAATCCTTTTTACTGACAATCTCCCTTTACCACTCGGTTTTCAGGAAGCTTGACAGATTTTTTTGTTAAATCATATTCCTAAGCTTGGAGCGTGTGTTTCCCCTATTTATCATTCTGTCCTTGGTGTAAGTTTCTCCTCAAGGCCACTTTCACTTTTCCAACAGTCAGGCTCAAGTATATCTAAATCAAGACATGCAGACATTGCTGAAGCCCATTTATCTCCACTAATTAGAAGGTGAGTATCGGTTCTAACAGCTGGGCTCTGGGAACGGCATTGGAGCAATGATTAAAGCAGGGGGCTCTTCACAACTTGGCACATTTCTTTTGCGTTTTTCCTAGAAAAGGTTACAAAATAAGGCCCCAGTTCTTCAGCATGGCATTCAAGACCTTCCACCTCCGGCCCCAAACCACCTTTTGGAAGTTTCCTCTCTTTTTAGTCCTGTGCACACACTGGATGCACGTGGGCCAGGGAGCTCCCCTTGTCTGCAACTTTGCTCCCATTTCCCCCATCTACCTGTTGAAATTACATTGATTCTTAAAGTCAGCAAACATAGCACCATGGCTTTGCTATCTAACATAGACTTTAGGATAAAGTACTCTTTGCTCTGAAAGGAATGGGTGTTCTCGCTGACAATCATCAGTGGAAGAAATTACTCCCGGGACAAAGACAAGGGACTACAAGAGGGAAGAACAAGTACTTTTCTTGGAATGGGGTCAAATTGGCCCAGATTCGAAGTTGTGAACATACCCAGAGCCTTTCTGGAGGGACCTACCTTTGGAAAATTGGAAGGAGGTCAGAAGCAAGGCAGGAAGCTTGCCCAGAAAAGTCCTAACATCAGATTGGGCTTGGGCAAATAGTTCAGAGGGCCCGAGGCTGTGATAATAGAGAATAATTGCAGTCAGGTAAATGGCAGCTTTTCATTTGTCAATTTGGAGAGTAACAAAATAAACTCTCTCTTTGTTGAGATCTAGAAGAGCTGTTGGAGATCCGAATTGGCATTGGAGCTTTGGCTTGTTTTTCATCTAAGAACCTGGCATTTTCTGGGCACTCCCGAATTATTATAATTATTATTATAGTTTGAGAACATAGCTCTCTTGGTTTTGTGAGGACCTGTGGGTCTAGAATAAACCATCCCACTGTTCTCATGGTCTCATTTAGAACAACAGAACATGTCTTTGTCTTAACAGTGTTGCACATCCTATTACTCTTGAAAATAGAGGCAAGTGTGCAAAGGGGATAAGGAAGCTTCTGGAAGAAAAGAATAAGTATTCAGACATCCTTTTAAAGATCAACATTGATAGAGCATTTCTGATGATAGTGATATCCTGTCTGAAATGCCACAGGGCCCCGTTCCTCCCAGTAGGAAGTCAAAATAGGTGACCGAAGCTCAAATAACAAAACCGAACTGTTTTGGGATCTAGTGCTTCTAGGCACAGAATGTGGCTGAGGCTAGAATCCTCTCCTAACAAAGCCACTGGGGCTGTGCTTGGAGAATCTTGGTTACACATTAAGAATAAAATAAAGAATCTGCCATCATTTGTCCAGGGTTACGTTGGACTGAACTGAGCTTAACACCAGGAGGACCTCAATTCCCTCCCACTCCACTCAGAGAGGTTCCTGCAAGAGAGAGACTCATGAAGCTACATTACACTGGAAGGGAAAGACCTGAGGGAAGAGTGTTCTCAGGTGAGGGGAACAGAACACACTAATACCCAACATAATCCTGAACAAACAATGGCTAATTCTTTACTTTATTCTTAATGCCTAACCATGATTCTCAAAGCACAACCCAGTGGCTTTGGAATATGGGAGGAAAATAGGGAAATGGCAGACCCAGGTATTTTCAATGTATTTATGAATCACATGCTGGCTCACACACAGCCAGTACTCATATCTTGATGCATTTTTAAACATTTTATTCTGAAAAAATTGCAGATGTACATGCAGTTATAGGAAATAATACAGAGAGATCTCATGTACCCTTCACCCAGTCTCCCCCATGGGTAACATCTTGCATAACTACAGTACAATATCACAACCAGGTTATTGATATTGATATGGTCTACCAACAGATTTCCCCAGTTTTACTAACACTCATTTATGTGTGTGTGTGTGTGTCTGTGTGTGTATTTAGTTCAATGCAATTTTATTACTTATGTAGATTAGTGTGACCACCACCTCAGTCATGATACAGAACAGTTCCATCATATAGATCCCTCCTTCTATCCTTTATAGCCACACCACCTCTGTCCCACCTACCTCCAACCCTGGCAACCACTAATCTGTTCTCCATCTCTCTGATTTTGTCATTTCAAGAATGTTCTATAAATGGAATTATCCAGCATGTCACTTTTGGAGATTGACTGTTTTCACTCAGCATAGTTTCCCTTGTGATTCATCCAAATTGTTACACATATAAATAATTTGTTCCTTTTTTATTGCTGAGTAGTATTCCACTGTATGGATATACTACAGTTAGTTTAACCTTTCACTCATCAAAAGACATTTGAGTTGTCTCTAGTTTTTGGCATTTATGAATAAAGCTGCTATAGACATTCACGTACAGCTGTTTGAGTAATATAAGCTTTTATTTTTCCGGTTCAATTGCTAAGTTGTGTGGTAAGTACATGTTTAGTTTTGTAAGAAACTGCCAAACTATTTTCCAGAGTGGCTCTACCATTTTATATTTCCCAGCAATGTGATCTTATTTTTTTTTAATTTTATCCATTCTGGTAGGTGTATAGTGATATCTCATTGTGGTTTTAATTTGCATTCCCCTAATGGCTAATGATGTTAAACATCTTATCATGTGCTTATTTGCTATCTTTATATCCTCTTCAGTGAAATGTTTGTCCATATCCTTGGCTTAGTTTCTAATTGGATTGTTTGTTTTTTACTGTTGAGTTTTGAGAGTTCTTCATATACTCTCAGTACAAGTCCTTTGTTGGATGTGTGGTTTGCAAATATTTCCTTCCAGTCAGTAGCTTATCTTTTCATCCTCTTAACAGGGTCTTCCACAGAGCAGAAATTTTAGTATTGATGAAGTCCAATCTATCAATTTTTTTGTTTTATAGGTCATATTTTTGGTGTCAAGTTGAAGAACTTTTCACCTAGCCCTATATCAAAAAATTTTTCTCTTTTTTTTCCTAAAAGTTTTATATTTTACAATTAAGTCTGTGATCCATTTTAAGTCAATTTTTGTATAGAGTGTGCGGTTTAGGTTGATGTTCAATTTTTTGCATATGGATGTCCTTTGCTCCTGCCCCATTGGTTGAAAAGGATAACATTCCTCCATTAAATTACAATACATCTTAAAATACTAAGCATGGTGTTAATCTGTTTTACATGATTTATCACATACAAATGTCACATGGAAATCTGCCACTCCTGCTCTCTTCCCTTTATTGCCCACTCCTATGTCTCTTTGCAAAATGTTACATAAACTTGCTGTTCCAGCAAAATGTATTTAAGCAACTTGTGTAAATGTAACCCTGAAAAGGATTGTCATATTGTATTGGTGTTTTTAGAGCTTCTACCATTGAGTCATCTTACAGTGATCTGTTTAGTTGGGCTTTTTATTATCTTAACACTAAGATCATTAAAGAGCAGTTCTACATGGATTTCAGGCTGGAAGACAATGTGTTCAGAATGCTTGAGACTGACGTGATCTTAGAAAGGTGCTCCATTAATTGCTTTGAACACCCAACACATAGAACAAATGCATGGATATCTAGCTCCCTAGACACCTGGACCCTGGCCGATAAGCTAGAGGCTGGAGCTAGAATAATTGTATGACTATTTCAAAAAGAATAAACTCATTTAGAACTGGAAAAAACTTAGAAATACTGTACCTTCTGGTTGTTCTTTAAAAAAAAAAAGAAAAACATGCACATACACAATTGTTCCCTCTGACCACAACCAATAACATGGGAACTAGGTAGCCAGTAGTGATAGCAAATGAGGGCAAAATAACCATGCTAGTACTATGGAGTACGAAAGTGTCATGCTGGAATACTGGTATTGATATTGATATATTATTATAAGTGTGGTGTGGTCACCATCATATTCTACACTTCCAACTGAGAGAGAGCCAAGACCGGAGGCTGAGGTCCCCTGGGCTTCCTGCTGGAATTCCCCCAGAAAGGATCACTGAGGAAGAAGGTTGGAGGTCAAATAAATATCCTGGGGAGAGCAGAAACAATGGATCTGGTGCTGGAGGAAGAAAGAGTTGGGAAAGGGCATGTGATTAGGTTCCACCAGAGAGTTAGAAATTGTGCCAGGGACCCTCTTCATTGCTTTCTAGGCCACCAACCCCTGTTCCTGTCACCACGCTCTACTCCTGATTTCCTTAACACTTCTACTCCTCAGCTCCCAGACCTCTGGAGTAGAAGGGGGCCTAACTAGTTCTCCAGGAAATACTTCTCATTAATGCACATTATAAAAGATGCCTAATCTTATTAATAACCTGGGAAATGAGAATTTAAATGAAAAATATAATGCCTTGGAAAGAGGAATAATCTTGAATGGGGAAGGATGTGGCAAATTTGTTTCTAAACAGTGCACCTTTGTTCTATTTCAGACTGTAAGGCAGACTCTAACTCTCTGGACACAACAGAGATATAAATTATAACTCGGTATTCTTGCTACTTAAAAATAGCACTATACAGTGGAGTTGCAGTGACCAGACTTCTCTTAGCCAGCTGCATGTGGCTGCGGACACACGTGGGTGTGCCATGTCACCTGGATTTGGAGGCGTCACCTCTGGCTTTGGGCTGAATGCCCTTCACTCCCTGATGACAGAAGCACAGACAGGCAGAGGCAGGAGGCACTGACAATGCCCTCTAAGCTAACCTCCAAACGACTCACGAATTCTTTACATTATCCCTGGGAAGGAGAAAGCCAAGATTTGCTTGAAAAATCTTTGGAGAAATTTACTCAGTTCTCCCCAGTCCATTTATGCTTTCAATCTGGTTTTTTTTCTTCTTTTTTTGAAGTAAAACTCACTGCCTTGTAACTTCTTGACAGAAGCTCTATGCTCTAGAGTACACAGAAAAAGTTGAAACCTATGTGCATATGACAGGCTTTTAAAAATATGAAGGCAGTTCTCATGTCTCCCTCCCTAAGCTTTTTCTTTTCTAGATGAAATAACTGCTTCTATTTAGTGAATGTGAGCTGTTCAAGACACATGCTTGATGTGTTCCCAGAATTGTCTCCTGAATTCTGTCAGGAGCGCTGCCTGGGAGACATCACTATTGACACTTTCAGGGGAAGAAATTGAAGTTCAGAGAAGCAATGGCCTCAGGTCCCCTAGCTGTGCTAAAGCTGAGACTGGAACGCCAAACTACTCACTGCAGAGTTGATGTTCCCCTCATGCAGCTCGACCCCCATGCCTAAATACCCTCAATTCCCTTAAGCTTCCCCTCATATACCATCCCCTGTATTATCCTCGTTCTCACTGACACCTCCTGCAGTGGACACCTCTTGTTTTCTCTTTCCTGCCTCTGGCTTTGGAGAGAATGACTTGTCCCCACATTCCAGCCAGAGGGTCACTTAGGAGCTGGCATTTGCATGTGCGACACCATGACCTGTGACACATTAGATTTAGACAGGGGTGGGAGCCTTACCCAGGCCAAATATAGTCCTTCCCTGGGATTTTTTTTTTTTTTTAACTGGAACTTGGAGGGAGAGGTCATCCTTTTCCAATGGGAGGAATCATAAGACATAAAAAGTGAGAACTGCTGGCAGCTACCTTATGGAGAAAGCTTGTCTACGGAGAGTGTGAAGAATGGTAACGTGCCAGAGGAGCAGAGGGGTGTGTGTGTGAGACAGAGAGAGAGAGCGAGAGAGAGAAAGGAGAAGCAAGGACAGTAGTACTGCTTGTGTCTCTTCCTGGTTGTTCCTAAAATGAAGCTGTGTCCCACTGTTGGTATATTTGACATTTGATTTGCATGAGCCAATCTCCTTAATACGGCTATAGTTGGGTTTCTCTCACTGATAAACATCAGAATCCTGTGTAAGACCAAAGTGGGATATTTTATCGACAGACCCTAATATGTGGAATGAGCTCAGTTCAGGTGGGGTGGGACGCACTAAGAATCTTTCTGTTTCATGCTGGGGAGTTAGTTGTCTTTATGCTGTAGCTAAGCGGTCAGTTTAACTATTGCCTGTGGTCCCTTGGGATTCAGCCCATATGTCCACAAAGTCTGTAGCTTTAGGCAACTTGGTATAAAAATGTGGAGATATTGAGTGTACGAGCTATTCCTGACCTTTAACAAGGTGCTATAGGATCACTCCACTGAAACTGACTTATTTGAAAGCAAACAGAAAAGAGCAAGCCCGGTGTGAGTAGTCAAAAAGTATAACTTTCAAGATTTAAAAACACAATTTTCATTCAAATACATTGTGATCATGTATCAAAGTTTTTTGCCTTCAAAGAAAGAAATAAGAAAATGATACATATATTGTTAGTGAAAGGAAAACAAATGCTGGACGTAATATTGCTGAGGTAGATAAACAATCCTACAGAGCAATTAAGCTATAAACTTTAGGGTCATCTTTGTACAGAATAGAAAGCATTTTCATCATTATAGGATAGAAACCACTTGCATTACTAGTGAGTAATAATTTGCATTGCAATTGGAAAAAGTCAGTTACAGTTTATCAGTTTTCTACAAATGAACATCAATCTTTAAAAGATTGCAAAATATCTTAAGCAGTAGTAAATGTCCAGATTATCCTCAGGTAAGCTTGTTAGACTGTTCCCTAACTTGACAAGGAAGATCACTCTCTTTTATTTCTTGCTTTTCTTGCAAGTTTTAGACTTTTATTTGTTATCAAAACATAATATTTGTATGAAGTAAAGCACTTTCTGTGTGTAGTTCATGGTCTTTTTAGAAGTTTAGCAAATTTTTGCCTTACCCTAATGTTAGAGCACAAATTTGGAATCCTAGAATCTTTAATTTTGAATAGGGATATTCCAGAAGAACCAGGAGAATTACAGAAAATCAGATTCACCATGTCTCATACAAGTGCCTATTCCTGCTAACTTCCTACCTTCCAGAGACTCTTTCAGACTCTCATTAGCCTGGATCAGCTCTCTTTTGAGTAGCTTGGAGTATTTTTTCTCAGTTGTACCCCAAAGCAGAATCTCTAAGCCTAGGACTAAGAAACTGAAACTAAAATGCAAAATCCAGATTCAAAGGGCATGGCTAGTCCATATATATTGTTGATTATTGGCAAGCTTAGAAAGATGATCATTTTCAAATTGATACACAAATGACTAAGGTTTAATCAGAAGAACTTTGATTGATTAACCTTGATTGTAGTAGCACTCAAATTTTACTGAATTAACCAGGGATCATGCTAAAGGTCAATTGCTAAGCCTCACACTCACATTTAGTAGGTCTGGGTTAAGGCCCAATAACCTACATTTTTATAATTTTTAGCCATCATGGATTCAGATGTTGGTGGTCTGAGGATACCACTTTAAATCATTCCTTAAGTCTATCCTAGACACATGTACTTACACCAACTGTAAATGCAACACTAAGAGAGTATACTCCTTACAGGAGGATCCTTCCCATTCTCTTTTTGGTGTCTGCCTATGAAAGATACTGAATGAGGAAAATATCGCACTGGGCAAAGCATGAGGAAGCCACATTGACGGAAGAGAGAATTAAAGTCACTATCAAGAATGTGAATCAACTGATGGATACTCAAAGGTTTTTTGTTTGTTTGTTTGTTTGTTTTTGTGAGGAAGATTAGCCCTGAGCTAACATCCAATGCCAATCCTCCTCTTTTTGCTGAGGAAGATTGTCCCTGGGCTAACATCTGTGCACATCCTCCTCTACTTTATATGGGACACTGCCACAACACAGCTTGACAAGTGGTGCATCAGTGCGCGCCTGGGATCCGAACTGGCGAACCCCAGGCCACCTAAGTGGAGCGCGTGCACCTAATCGCTACACCACCGGGCTGGCCCCTAAAGGCTTTTCTGAACAAATCATTCCTCTTGACGTTCCTGATTGGAAAGAAATGACATACAGCATAACAGGGTACACAATTAGCTGTTTCTACTTCTTTCTTTTTCTAAATGAGAGTTTTACTGAAGTTGTTTCTGCTTTATCTTCACCATTGTATAGCAAATGTTCTGAGCTTAGTTAATTTAAAATTTAGATCATACATTTCAGCTGCATAAGGAGCCTTATGTAGATTGAGACTAAACTGTACAAGGAATAGAAATACCTCTGAGAGGAAAGAGTGGGCCTATGAAATTGCCTCTGGATAAACTAGCTATTTTGCATTTAGATCGTTCCTGTTAGGAATGGCTGGAGATAAATGCATTTGTGGTAGTACATGATATTAAGAAAAATGATCCAATCCTTGAAAAGAAGGGGAAACACTCCTGCATGTCATGTTGGAGTCATGTTAGAGCAATCCAGGACATTGTAAAAAATATCACATATGTGAGAAGAAGGATAAATGTCTACTGGAAAGCCAAGGGGTGGACTGTAGTAGAAATGTTTTAACTTAATTTAACTAATTAATTAATTAATTTCTTTATATTCTCATCTTCTTCAGGTACATTTTGCCTTTCTTTGTGGGAACCGTGTATCCCTTATTCTAATGATGTGGTTGTCATTGTAGATATGCAGGACAGTGCTCTTCAAGCCCCATAGTAAATTGATCTGAGGGAAACCACTCAAATAAAACTGCACAAATAAGTCAGGTAAATACAGTCTTTCCTTAGGATTAAAAAATAGCTGGAATATATAAAGATATCAGGCAATTTCTCCTTGAGTTGGAAGTTGTCAGATGCTAAACACAGGATTTGTTAGTTTCCTGGTGTTCATTTAAAATAGAGGAAAAGAGTTAGAGAGAAAGATCATATCCCATTAATTAGCCTTTGGAATTGAGACTATTCTTTATTGAGAAAATGACTCTGTTAAAATGCAGTTAGTTATTGAGTTCTAAACGGGGTCAAAAGAGGAAATGTGTGCAGTGATAACAACTGCAGCTTTGAGTCAGAGGAAGTGGGTGTGGACCATGCGTCCATGACCAACGATTTGAGTGAACATGGACAAATCCCTTAGCGCTCTGCATCTCGTAACCTCCTCTACATAATAAAAAAACAATATTTTACTTAAGAGTTGTTCTGAGGCTCAAATAAATTAATGAAATGGTTTCATGAATTGAAAAGCCTACTACAAATCTGATAAATGAGACTATGCAGTGAATAGAGTGAGGGAAGATATTCTCTGGCATGTTCTGTCCCAGAAGAATCCTTTATAACAACAGCTACCATTTAGTAGCAGCACATAATGTGCCAAGCATCATACCATACACTTTATGTGTAATTATTTATTTCATTTAATCTCACTCTCACCCTGTAACCTAGATCTTCTTATCCAAAATTCAAAAAATCTGAGGCGTACAGAATTTGAGTAGTCTGAGCAAAGTCACACCCTAAAGTTTGTGAGTAGCATTGACGCCAAAGGGAGATGTTGATAACTTGGACTCATCAAAATTAAAACTTTCTGCTCTGTTAAAGACTCTGTAGAAAGGATGAAAGATAAGCTATAGACTGGGAGAAAATATTTCCAAATCACATATCCAACAAAGGACTTATATTGAGACTATATTAAGAACTCTCAAAACTCAACTATTAAAAAACCAAAAACAATCCAATTAGAAAATGCAAAAAAGACATGAACAGACAATTTATTGAAGAGTATATGCATATGGCAAATAAGCCCAGCAAAAGGTATATAACATCATCAGCCGTTAGGGAAATGCAAATGCAAACTGCAATAAGATGATGCTACATACCTATCAGAATGACCAAAATAAAAAAAGAATGATAACACCAAATGCTGGTGAAAATGTGGCCAAACTGCATCACTCATACATTGCTGGTGGCAATGTAAAATGGTATAGTCATTCTGGAAAAGAGTTTGTCAGCGTCTTAAAAAAGGAAACACGTGCTCACCATAGGCTTCAGCAATTGCACTTTGGGTATTGATCCCAGAGAAGTGAAAACTTCTGCCACACAAAAGCCTGTGCATGAATGTTTACAGCAGCTTGATTCACAGCAGCCAAAACCAGGAAACAATTCAAATGTTCTTCAGCAGTGAATGGCTAAACAAACTGGCACATTGGGACCGCGGAATATACTGAGTGATAAACATGGACATTGATACGTGCAACAACTGGGATGAATCACAAGGGAATTATACCTAGTGGAAACAGCCAGTCCCCAAAGGTTACATACTGCATAATGTCATTTGTATAACATTTTTGAAATGAAAAAATTAGAGATACAGAGAAGAGATTAGTGGCTGTGGTTGTCAGGGTTTAGGGAGCAGGGAGAGAGAGGGAGGTGACTCGCTGTAAAAGGCAGCATAAGAGATCCCTGTGATGGAACCGTTCTGTATCTTTCTTGTGGTCTCAGGTACGTGCACATGAGCTAAGATTGCCTCAAACCAACACACACACACAGAAATGAGTGTACTTAAAGCTGGTGAAATCTGAATATGGTCAGTTGGTTTTATTAATGTCAATTTGTTGTATCAATTTCTTGGTTATGACATTTTACCAAAATACGTAAGATTTTACCAGTGGGAAAAGTGGGTGAAGGGGACATGGGATCTCTATTATTTCTGCATAACTGTGTGCCAATATTCAAATGTTCTCAAAATAAAAAGTTTAAAAATAACTGCGCACTGTGAAATAAACACTCTGTGTCCACATCTAGCCCTGGTTATTTGGTAAGTGACAGTGGGCATCTTACCTAACTTTCCATGGCTACAGTTTCTTCATCTGGAAAATGGGAACAACCCTAGTATTTAACTCATAGAGGTATTGATTAAGTAGTGGCAATATATGTAAAGAACTCAGTATAGTGCCTGGCACAGAGTCAGCAATCAATAAAGTCATCTATTATTATCAATAGTAAAAGAGAACACTAAGATTTCAACATGGATTTATCTAGTACAAAATTTTATTATTTTATTAAAAGTGAAGATGATGGATAGTTGATTATTCTTTCTTTTAATTTCACCTGAGGAGCTTTTAAACGTTATCAACACTGGGTGCCCATCCACCAGAGATTCTAAGTTACTTGGCCTGGGACGGAACCCCAGCTGCTGGCCTCTGGTTTTTTCCATGCTTCCCAGGTGATGCTAATATGCAGCCGTGGCTAAGCACCACTATTACGCACAATGGTTACTTTTTGATTCCGTCTGTTTAAAAGTTTCGAGTTGCATTAGTCCAGAGTGTGGTGACACTGCCAGCTTATTCTGCTGTGACGAAGGGCACAGTTTCTCAGAGGAATACTCACCTAAATGATTGTGCCCCACCCTCCGATGCGTGTGGCTCTGATAACGGGGTCATTCCTAATCCATAGGGTAGTCCCCAGTCAGGTGGAGGTAGCGTTTTCCCAGGAGAATGCTGGCATGCCTCAAGGAAAAAACAGCCACCAGAGCATCGATACACATGTTCAGCTCTGCTACAGCTGAGCACAGACATGAACAAAAATATTCCAAGAATTTCCTCCTCTAGTCACCTACGAATGACAATTTGGGGCCTCTCTTAAGAGCAAATTATGCTTTTCAATTCACACTATTCAAAGGCAGACAAAAGACATGGGAAATATTCTAATCAATACCACTTGGCAGTTTTCAGAAGAGAGATTTAAAAAGAAGAAAACCCCTGTTTTTCAGTTTTTCAATGCTCTATGTGTTCTAACGAAACAGGATAATACTGTGAATTAAAAGGTTTTTTGGTTCGTTTTGCTTTCTTTTTTTAAAAAAATTGCATGAAATTAATATAAGGACAATCCAACTTGTTTACTTATTTCAAATAGAATCTCTTCATTCCCCGCCTGCACGTCCTCACCCTGAACACACACTGAGGGGCTTCAAAGCAGGCACCACAGTCCTCCACTGGCCCCCTCACTGTACATGCATGCCACCCTCCTATGAAGAGCTGGAGTGTCCTCCCCCCACCTGAACCTGGACTGGCCCTTGGATTTGCCGTGACCACATGGCCTGGGGCTGCTCCAGGCCTAGCCCTTAAAAAGTCGAGGAGATTCTGACCTTGCTCTCTTGGAATTCAGTTATCAACAAGGACAGCTGGGCTCCCCTGCTGGAGAGGCCATGCGGAGAGGCCTGGGGACAGGTACCATTTAGAGGGAGGGGCCGTGGACAGGAGATCCTGGTCCTGCCGACAGCGAGCACCAAGGCCCAGGTGGATGCGGGAGGCCTGCTTGGAGACCTTACAGCCCAACCCCATGTCAGCTGAATGCCGCCACCTGTGGGGTCCCCGTGAATGGTGTGGGGAGCAGAACCATCCAAGCCAACCACTGCAGCATAAGAAATAGAAAGTCATTGGGTTTTACACCACTAAATTTTGAGGTCCTTTGTTATGCAACAACAGAGGTGAAACACACGCCATTGTCCTGATTTGAGGAAGAGCTGGTGCACTTTGGCTGGTACTCGTGATCACAAATATTTCAGTCAATGCTCGTTTCTACTCAGTCTCTGAGTTCTGCTGTTATTTTTCTTAAGAAACATAGTTCTTGATGATTATCAACTTAAACGCACAGGAACACACCCCACCACCACCGTTACCAATAATAATAAAAAAAGCAGTATATTGTGACTGGCTTTGAGTGTGCAGCTTGAGAAGGGGAATCAGTAATCATGTTGTAGAATCAAGGAAGACTCAACTCAGAGCTGTAACTTAGGCAGGGAGGCCAGTGATTAAACGTTGGTTGAAACTCTGGTTTACTGTGCAGTTCACAGGCTCTGGGCCTGGCTACTCAAGAACTGTTCCTGAACAAAGACTACACATCTATTCCTTCAATACATTTTTTGCTAAGTTGCATTAATATATATTCATCAATAGATCAATTTGAAAAATGCTGAGCTCTGTTAATTACACTGTAGACCTGTAGTAAAAGGGTGTTTTTGATGAGATGCAATGTGAAGGAGAGAGCAAACCATTCATAACAAAGATTAAATGCCACCTAATACAAAGCCGAGAGAAAGCAAATTTATTAGGGGCTCCAAAATGGTTGGGATGTAACAGTGAAGTTAATACTCAGTTTCTGATGAAGGGTGTCAAACTGAGCACGGTGGATTATTCTAGGCCATTAATAACCACAAACTGCTTGGAATAACCATGGCAACAACCAGTAGCTAAGTACAGTACAATCACCCTGATTACCATAGAATTAGTACAAAACAAATGTTTATTCTTTTCCTAAATAGATGTATTATTATGACGATAACAGCTTCCTATTTACCCTAGGTTTTCTCCTCATCACTCTTGCTCCAAACAATGGGAAGACACATCTTTGCCTGACATTTGCTTCTGGTTTCTTTTCCTAAGAACCAAGGAGAGTGCAGGAGGAACGGGTGGTGGCTGACCTTTCATTTCCCTTCCCCTCTCGCCTCAATCTGATACACCAGAAAACATAACACACACATCGATCCATTGATCACTGTCTGGGGGCCAGGAGGGGGATGCTAACCTTTAAAAATGTGCCTTGAAGCTTCAGATTCAAATGATCAACCTGAATTGCGTGTTAATTGAAATCACGCAATTTTGATGTCTTTGGGATCCACAGAGCACAGCCCCACACCCGTTTGCTACCGGCATATCTGGTCGACGGGGAGAGGGACACATCAAAACCAGGGCCGTGTTACTTGCCTCTGTCTGTGCTTGTGTGGTGTGCACCTGACAAAGATGCAGCAGCCCAGGTGTCACGTGGGCCAACCAGTGGAGGCTGAAGTCTAGTCACAGCTTCTCCTCTTGCCAGCCTTGTGAGCCCTGACGACAGCTGGCACTCGCTGTCCCCAAAACCCCCTTGCACAGTACCCAGCACCACGCTTCCACCGCGATTGAAGCAATTAGCTGCCGTGCGCTGATGTACCCCGCAGAGGACTGGTGGCTCGTCTGACACATCTGGGCACTGAAAGTAATTGAAACAGCTGCTTCCGCCCATATGGCAGTGAAAGCTGGTCGTGCAGAGTCTGCTGCCTGCCTGGGCTGCACCAACCTCGGGCAAATTAGCCATCATTAATCCCCAGATCTGACCAGCATACGCAGAGCCACTAATCAAGACATCTGGGGCTGGGGGTGGCGCTGAAGAGGAGAGCCCCTTTAAGATTTCTAAATGGTATCCTAGGTAAAGAAATAAACACACAAACCCAAATTACAGTCTTCCTCTTCCTGAGCACTTTCATTTCCCCTGCCCGACGAGGACAGTCTGTCTGTTGGTGTTCTTCGTTAGGAGATTGCTAAAATAGCAGTGCGACTTTCTAGAAGTGTCACACTGCTCTATGCAAGCCTGGCATCCTGCAGTTATAAATAGCTTGTCGCTGGGAGAGTGGGGACCGGGTATGGCGCAGCCTTGGTGCTCAGGCTCTGAAGCTGAGAGAATGGCGGTAACTGATGGAGAAGGGGAGCCGCACCTGACCCAGAGGAGAGTGCACAGACAGCGTTTCTTCGCCTCTAGAAGGTGCTATGCTGGCTTTTGGAGTGATCAGGGTTCCATCTCTGGACCCCAAAGAGATGGGCCTTCCTTGATATGAAATTCTTAGACTGGGAGTTAGTTGTTGCAAATAGGCCTTGGTGACAGGTGAGAGGTCAGGGGCCACCTGGCAGGTAGTGGGGAGAGCTCTCATCCCTGACAGAGATTTATGACAGGACAGAGACTGCCGCTTCAAAGGACCATGTTGACTCAACTTCCGCATCGTGGGATGAGGGCAAGCAGCTGTCTCATTTACACTCTACCATTGATGTCATTCTTCAGATGGCTTGTCATTACGCCTGACAACGCCCCAGAGTGTTAAATGCACCCCAGTGTGGTGCATCTGGGCCGGGGGTGGTGAGTGGATGTGTAATCCCAGAGGTGTGCGAGTAATGTGGGGGTATGCTTGGGCTGTGTCACTAACCCCAGAGGCCAGACAGACAGTTCAGACATGGAGATTTCAGTTCTTTGGGAAATGGAAATTTCTGTAATGAATTAGATTTGAGTCAGACAATAGAGCTGCTGTCAGATTCATCCTCAGTTACCCTGGTTCCTGATTTCATCTCTGAGTTCCATAGGGAATGGCTCCCCTGTGACAGGAACTCTTTCCACCACGATACAGGTCACCCATTGGCCTTCCTGGTGTCAGTGTGAACTGATGCTACTTGTTTCATTGAAGAAAATGTTTGTACTTTCTCTCCATTGTTGTTCACCTATGCTAAACTATCCTATGTATAATAAATGAATAATAAATAACCCTGCACTGTGAGACAGTCATTTAGTTCATTGCTGAAATGACCTGAACAAGTTGACAGAATTTCTTCACCAAGCTCGAGGTCATTATGATGACCATTGTTTTCTGGGACTTTTGTTTAGGGACTGAAGAGGGAGAGTAAAATCACCCCCTAGTAAACATAGTGATACAGCACTTTGTCAGAATAACTATTTCAAAAAAATATGGCTAAAGGGAAAGTAACAATAGAAAAATATTTTCTGATATATCTTGAAACCCTTCCCATTGTAGTTACTATTACATGGAATTAATTTTTTTCTTAAGGCAGAGATCAGTTTTGCAAATAGTCTCCTTTTTTCTTATCCTCCTCCGCTGCCCCGGAGATGTGGAGATGTTCCTTTAAGTGGATTCTTGCAGACAGTGGGTGTGCTTCCCTCTTTATTGCATTTCCTGTGTTCTTGCCTGCACTCAGATTTATTCCATTTTGGCTGAATGGCTTTATTGGCCAGCTAATTACTTACTGCCATTTTTTATTTATTTATTTATTTATTTATTTATTTTTTTTATGAGGGAGGTCAGCCATGAGCTAACATCCGTGTTAATCCTCCTCTTTTTTTTGCTGAGGAAGACCGGCTCTGAGCTAACATCTATTGCCAATCCTCCTCCTTTTTTCCTTCCCCAAAGCCCCAGTAGATAGTTGTATGTCATAGTTGCGCATCCTTCTAGTTGCTGTATGTGGGACGCGGCCTCAGCATGGCCAGAGAAGCGTTGCGTCGGTGCACACCTGGGATCCGAACCCAGGCCACCAGTAGCGGAGCGCACGCACTTAACCGCTAAGCCACCGGGCCATTTAAAAATAATAGTACTTCTTGAAAAATAACAATTGCTAGTACTTAATCATTGATTTATCTGAGAAACATTTATTAAGAGCCTACTGTGTGTCAGTCACTGTTGTGCAGCACTGGCATATCATCATAATCAAATCCTTGTTCTCATGGAGCCTGCAGTCTAGTGAGGGGAGCTAAACAAGAAACAACTAAGTAAAATCTAGACAGCCTGTCCAATGGTAATGAGTGCTGGGGAGGAAAAACAATAAAGCAAGGAGGAGGAAAGGCAGTTCCAGGTATGTCAGGCAAAGCCTCCCTGAGAGGCTGACATCTGAGCAAAGGCCTGAGGGAGGAGAGGGCAGGGGCCACATGACTGTGACTAGGAAGTGTCTTCCAGTGGGATGAGCAGGTAAAAAGGCCTTAAGACAGGATTTGTGCTTAGCAGGTTGGAGATTAGCCAGGAGCCCAGGATGACTGGAGGGCAGTGGGTATCAAAGGTAAACAAAGCTGACCACTAACTAAAGTGGTCAGGACAAATGTAAATGAGTAATATACTATTGCAGGCCAGCAGGAACTGAACTCAACTTCGATCGTAGAGACAACTGGGCATTTTAAAGGGAGAATGAGGGATTAGGGAGGGGGTGAGCAGGGCTCAGTGAGTCAGGAAAGTGAAAAATTACAAAAAGTGGGAAGGAGGGTTGGTCCATGTGAAACTCATTTGGGTTTGCTAACTGACCCTTATGGAAGTTAGGCCCCTACCCTCCCACAGGGCCTGAGAGACGGGGGCCCTATCCCCAGATGCTGACTGGAACAGACAGTAAATTCTCTAGCAGTCTTGAGTTTTCTCAGGCAGGCACTTTATGGGGGCTAGGGTTATCCTAGAGACATGACCTTAAGCTGTTAGAAACTGTGTCAGTGTTTGTTCAAGTCTTTACAGACCAAGGTTAGGGCCTAGTGGAGAAGAGGGCTCAGAGAAGCCTGGCTAGAGTTTGGTCAAGGAGAGAATCTTTGTCCAGGGGAGAATTGAAGGAATTGAAACCAGCAAGAAAGAGGTGATGATGGGCGGGTCATGCTCTAAGTCTTTGTAGATGGAAAACTACTGGAGAGTTTTGAGCAGTGAAGTGATATGTTCTAACGTTTTAACAAAATGTGGTGACTGCTCTGAGAATTGTCTGAAAGGGACAAGGGAAGAAGCAGGAGACCACTTAGGAGGTTATTGCAATAATCTAAGTAAGAGACACCTTGGATCGGACCAGGTGGCCATGGTACAGGAGATGAAGGAGAGCTGAATCTGCGTACATGTTGAGGACTGGCTGAGGAATCTGATGTAGGGTATGAAAGAGAAGAGTCAAGAACTCCTCCAAGATTTTTAGCCAAGGTTACTGATTCCTTGCTTTGTGCTAGACTTGGTCTTAAGCACTTTGTATGCATTATCTCACGTAATCATCAAACAGTAGTATGAGTTAGGTACAGAGATCTTCCCCATTCTACAGAGTTGAAGTAACTTGCAAGGTCATGTCAGAGAATCAGTGACAGAGCCAGGGAGGGAACCTGGGACTGGGCGACTTCAGGGCCTGAGAATTTCCTCACTGCTCTCCTTTGAAGGGCCAAGGACAGTGTAAAACTGAGAGCTAATTTTCAATTTGGCTTGACTTTTTCAGTCATCCCCCTTCTCAGTTTTAGCATCAGTTTCCTTATTAGTAAGAACAGGGCTGGAATGATTCTGATGTTTGCAGACCTTCTATTACGAGGATACCTCTAGTTAAGAACAGCAAAACATGCCTCACCTCAGTGGTTCTTTATTCCTTCATAAAAATGGGATCCCAATCTCCCCGTAGGTTCTCTATTTTTCTCTGTTTCCTCCATTGATTATACCATTCCCTCCCATTTCCTTAGATTTTCTTCTTCTTGGGATAAAAGTTCTGACCTAATCATGATAGAGTGACTTCATCGTGAGATAAATGTTTCCAAACATTACCTAGGTAGGAACTGCTAGGACTCAGCTCTCTGAAATTCATGTTCTAGTGTGATGGTCTATCCCCACAGAGCTTGGGTGATGGAGTTTGGAGCTACATTTCAAAATTCCTCAGATGCTTTTAAATGGAGGATTTACCTCCTCAGGGAGTTACTTGACAGCATACTAGTTAAGAGTCTGTGTTCTGGAGTTAAATTGCCTGCAGTTGAATCCTTGCTCTGCAATTCTTAGCTGTGTGATATTGGGTGAGTTACTTTGCTTCTCTGTGCTTATGTTTCCTCTTTTATAAAATAGTGGTAAATATAGGGGGGCCGACCTGGTGGTGCAAGTGGTTGGGTGTGCGCGCTCCGCTGTGGCGGCCTGAGGTTCGCCGGTTCGGATCCCAAGCATGCACCAATGCACCCCTTGGTAAGCCATGCTGTGGCGCCATCCCATATAAAGTAGAGAAAGATGGGCACGGATGTTAGCCCAGGGCCACTCTTCCTCAAGAAAAAAGGGGAGGCTTGGCATCAGATGTTAGCTCAGGGCTAGTCCTCCTCATAGTGTTAAATATCGATATTATAGAGTAGTTGTGAAGATTAAATGAGTTAACAGGTATAAGATCCTTAGAACTAGAGCCTAGTAAATGCTTAATAAATAGTAGCTGTTTAAAAATAATAATTATAACTATTATTATATGATAATAATAACTATTATAATCATCATCATCACTATAATCATCACATAACACAATCATGGCTAAAATCAACTTCACCATGTTGGGGTTGAATTAAAGACACTCAATTGGAGATCAGTCAAATTGGGATTGCCTGCCTCAAGAGTTCAGATGTGTTTTCCATCCAAATACAGATATACCATTTGCATATGTATCTTAGACAATTACCAAAAACACATACTTTTAAATTATGGATTTACAAACACTTCAGAGACCATGACTAATTGCGACTTAGTATTAATTACTGTCAGTTCTGACCAAGAGTTATGAAACACTTTCCCAAATCCATCCCTAATATTCACACCCCTACTGAAACAGCACAGTTGGAGGCCACATACCATATTTTTAAATATTTAAAAGATATCAGGATCTCGAGTCAAGGTGGTGGCATAAGCAGACTCTGAACTCACCTCCTGTGGACACAGCCAATTTACAACTACTCGTGGAAAAATTACCCCTGAGACAGAACTGAAAACTGGATAAGAGGAACTCCCGCAACAACGGACAATCCTAACTGGGGTAGAAGAGGCAGAGACTCCATTCTGGAGAGGAAAAACGCCGCCTTCACAAGCCACCAGCTTCACGGCCACAGGGAGCAGCCCACAGGTACGCAGCCCTCCCTGGAGGCGCGGGGCCCTGAGCCGGGGAGCGCCCCCGCTGTGGGCATTTTGTGGACCCAGCACAATCAAGACCAGCGGCATAATATCTGACTTTGCCTGCTACTAAAACATTGAGGAGTACCCCCAGAAAACCCGGTTCACAAAGAAATTAAAATCGGCTCTTAAAGGGCCAGCGTGCAAACTCACCCATTTCAGATGCATCCTAAAATCACCAGAAAGAAAGGTGCACAGTGCTGTGGTGAAAAGAGACTCACCTAATAGGCCCTGGGTGCATCTCGGTGAGGGGTGAGACCTCTCCAGGGACTGGGACATTGGCGGTGGCCATTGTTGTGGCCTGGTGTGGGCATGCTGACACAGACGCCATTGGAGTTCTTCCTGAGGCCTGCTAGCCCAGGGTCTGCCCCACCCACTAGAGCACCGATTTAATCCAGCTCAGCAAGGGCAGGCAGCCCACCCTAGAGACTGGCCCCACCCAACAACAAGCCCTCAGGCAACTTGTGGGCCTGCATAGATTGGTGACTGGATTCTCTGCAGCCTGGCAACTGAGCCGACTTGAGCGGGGCAGGGTGTGCACAAGGAGCAGGTGGAGAGTGGTGGGCAGTGGTGGAGTGTGTGGGGCTCCCACCGTGGAGAGACTGGGTCCTCTTGGGGAGGTCGGGGCACGCACACAGGGCAGGACTGTGTTGACTGTGTATGTGGACCTGTGGGCGGCAGGGCTTATCAGCTGCAGAAGACTTGTGGTTCTCAAAGACCCACATAGGGGGTTTGCCCCAACTTCCAAAGCCTGAAACAATTGGGTGCTCCTGTGCCTGAGGCCAGCCCGACCCAGCTGCAATCCTCAGAGAGCTGACAAGAGACCTAATAGGCTAGAGGTTTACAGCAATTGTAAGGCCCTGAGCCTAACAACCTGCCACGCTGGGGGCCTACTCACTTAAAAGAAATACTGCAACACAAATGTGGTATTAGAACTTGCAGCCAACTGTGCTGGGGATCCCCACACCTGATAAAGAGACTGAAGGGCCCACAACAACTACAAACAGCTGAGCATTACAACAGCTTGCCAGGAGCATAACTTGGCCTCCCTGGGCACCTACAGGGGGAGCAAACAGGCCACAACAGAAGGACACACGTAGCCCACATAGGGGTCACCCCTGGAACATTGAGAACTGAGGGAAGCACATTGGAAGCCTCCTAAGGCATCACTTACATAAGGTCACCTATCCAAGAGCAGGAGACGTAGCTGACCTACCTAATACGTAGACACAAGCACAGGGAAAGAGGCAAAATGAGGAGGCAAAAGAATACATTCCAAGTAAGGGAACAGGACAAAACCCCAGAAAAGGAACTAAGTGAAACAGAAATGAGCAACCTACCCGACAGAGAGTTCAAACTAAGAGTGTTAAGGATGCTCACTGGTCTGGGGAGAAGAATAGATGAACTCAGTGAGAATGTCAACAAAGAAATGGAAGATATAAAAAAGAACCAATCAGAAATGAAGAATACAATACTGGAAATGAAAAATTCATTAGAGGGACTCAAAAGCAGAGTAGAGGATACAGAAGAACGGATCTGTGAGCTGGACGAAAGACTAGAAGAAATTACCAAGGTGAACAGGTAAAAGAGAAAAGAATTAAAAAGAGTGAGGACAGTCTAAGGGACCTCTGGGACAACATCAAGCGCACTAACATCCATGTAGGTGTACCGGAAGGAGAAGAGCGAGACAAGGGGGCAGAGAATCTATTTCAAGAAATAATAGATGAAAACTTCCCTAACCTAAGGAAGGAAACAGGCATCCCAATACAGGAAGCACAGAGAGCCCCAAACAAGATAAACCCAAAGAAGCCCACACCAAGACACATCATAATCAAAATGTCCAGAATTAAAGATAAAGAGAGAATCCTAACAGCCGCAAGAGAATGTCAAGTTACATACAAAGGAAACCCCATAAGGCTATCAGCTGACTTCTCAGCAGAAACCTTACAGGCTAGAAGAGAGTGGCACGATATATTTAAAGTGCTGAAAGGAAAAAACTTACAGCCAAGAATACTCTACCCAGCAAGGTTATCATTCAAAATGGAAGGAGAGATCAAAATTTTCCCAGACAAGCAAAAATTAAATGAGTTCGTCACCAAGAAACCAGTGCTACAAGAAATGTTAAAGGGACTGATTTAAGGTGAAAAGAGAAGACCACAAATAGGAAAAATTATCTATTTCCATGATTAGAACGTAATGGATACAAATGCACAAAAAAGAGGTTAGAGATGATATCAAAAACATAAAAGGAGGGAGGAGGGGAGTTAAAGAGTACAGCTTTCAGACAGAGGTCAAACTAAAGTGACCATCAATTCTGTATAGAAGAAGAAAGGAACAGAGAAGGACTACTAAAACACTGAGGAAAAAAAAAAAGTTAAACAATGGCAGTAAGTACATACTTATCAATAGCTACTTTAAACGTCAATGGACTAAATGCTCTAATTAAAAGGCATAGGGTGGCTGACTGGATAAAAAAACAAGACCCATATATATGCTGCATACAAGAGACACGCTTCAGACCTAAAGACACGCACAAACTGACAGTGAAGGGATGGAAAAAGATGCTCAACGCAAATGGCAATGAAAAGTAGCATTTTTGCTACTATTTTGTCTGATATGAGCAGTATTCATATCAGACAAAATAGACTTTAAAACAAAAACTGTAAAAAGAGACAAAGAAGGGCATTACATAATGATCAAGGGAGCAATCCAACAAGAGGATATAACACTTGTAAATATCTACACACCCAATGTAGGTGCACCTAAATATATAAAGCAATTATTAACAGACATAAAAACAGAAATAGACAGTAACACAATAATAGTAGGGGACTTTAACACTCCACTTACACCAACGGATAGATCATCCAAACAGAAGATCAATAAGGAAACATTGGCGTTAAACGACACACTAGAACAGATGGACCTAGTAGATATATACAGAGCATTCCATCCAAAAACCGAAGAATACATGTTCTTTTCAAATGCACATGGAACATTCTCCAGGATTGATCACATATTAGGCCACAAAACAAGTCTCCATAAATTTAAGAAGATTGAAATAATACCAAGCATCTTTTCTGATCACAACAGTATGAAACTAGAAATCAGCTATAGGAAGAAAAGCCACAAATACGTGGAGATTAAACAAAATGCTACTGAACAACGACTGGGTCAACGAAGAAATCAAAGAAGAAATCAAAAAATACCTGGAGACAAGTGAAAATGAAAATATGACATGCCAGAATTTATGGGATACAGCAAAAGTGGTTCTAAGAGGGAAGTTTATAGCGATACAGGCCTATCTCAACAAACAAGAAAAATCTCAAATAAACAATCTAACAATGCACCTAAAGGAATTGGAAAAAGAAGAACAAACAAAGCCCAAAATCAGTAGAAGAAGGGAAATAATAAAAATCAGAGCAGAAATAAATGAAATAGAGACCAAAAAAACAATAGAAAAAATTAATAAAACCAAGAGCTGGTTCTTTGAAAAGATCAACTAAATTGACAAACCTTTAGCTAGACTCACCAAGAAAAAAAGAAAGAAGGCACAAATAAGTAAAATCAGAAATGAAAGAGGAGAGGTTACAACAGACACCTCAGAAATACAAAAGATTATAAGAGAATACTATGAAAAGCTATATGCCAACCAATTCGACAATCTGGAAGAAATGGATAAATTCTTAGAATCATACAACCTTCCAAAACTGGATCAAGAAGAAGAAGAGAATTTGAATAGACCAATCACCAGTAAGGAGATCGAAACAGTAATCACAAACCTCCCCAAAAATAAAAGTCCAGGACCAGACGGCTTCCCTGGTGAATTCTACCAAACATTCAAAGAAGACTTAATACCTATCCTTCTCAAACTCTTCCAAAAAATTGAGGAGGGGGGGAAGCTCCCTAACTCATTCTACGAAGCCGACATTACCCTGATACCAAAACCAGACAAGGACAACACAAAAAAAGAAAATTACAGGCCAATATCACTGATGAACATCGATGCTAAAATCCTCAACAAAATACTAGCAAATCGCATACAACAATACGTTAAAAAGATTATATACCATGATCAAGTGGGATTTATTCCAGGTATGCAGGGATGGTTTAACATTCGCAAATCAATCAACGTAATACACCACATTAATAAAATGAAGAATAAAAATCACATGATCATCTCAATAGATGCAGAGAAAGCATTTGACAAGATACAGCATCCATTTATGATAAAAACTCTGAATAAAATGGGTATAGAAGGAAAGTAGCGCAACATAATAAAGACCATATATGACAAACTCACAGCTAATGTCGTCCTCAATGGTGAAAAACTGAAAGCTATCCCTGTAAGAACAGCAACCAGACAGGGATGCCCACTGTCACCACTCCTATTTAACATAGTACTGGAAGTCCTAGCCAGAGCAATCAGGCAAGAGAAAGAAATAAAAGGGATCCAAATTGGAAAGGAAGAAGTGAAACTGTCACTATTTGCAGATGACATGATTTTATATATAGAAAACCCTAAAGAATCCACCAGAAAACTTTTAGAAGTAATAAACGAATATGGTAAAGTCGCAGGATACAAAATCAACATACAAAAATCAGTTGCATTTCTGTACAGTAACAACGAAGTAGCAGAAAGAGAAATTAAGAATACCATCCCATTTACAATTGCAACAAAAAGAATAAAATACCTAGGAATAAACTTAACCAAAGAGGTGAGAGATCTGTACACCGAAAACTATAAAACATTTCTGAAAGAAATTGAAGAAGACACAAAGAAATGAAAAGATATTCCGTGCTCTTGGATTGGAAGAATTAACATAGTTAAGATGTCCATACTTCCTAAAGCCATCTATAGATTCAATGCAATCCCTATCAAAGTTCCAACAACATTTTTTACAGAAATAGAGCAAAGAATCGTAAAATTTATATGGAACAAAAAAAGACTGCGAATAGCTAAAGGAATCCTGAGAAAAAAGAACAAAGCTGGAGGTATCACACTCCCTGATTTCAAAATATACTACAAAGCTATAGTAACCAAAACAGCATGGTACTGGCACAAAAACAGACACACAGATCAATGGAATAGAATCGAAAGCCCAGAAATAAACCCACACATCTATGGACAGCTAATCTTTGACAAAGGAGCCAAGAACATACAATGGAGAAAAGAAAGTCTCTTCAACAAATGGTGTTGGGAAAACTGGATAGCCACATGCAAAAAAATGAAAGTAGACCCTTACCTTACACCATACACAAAAATTAACTCCAAATGGATTAAAGACTTGAATGTAAGACCTGAAACTGTGAAACTTCTAGAAGAAAACATAGGCAGTATGCTCTTCGACATTGGTCTTAGCAACATCTTTTCAAACACCATGTCTGACCGGGCAAGAGAAACAATGGAAAAAATAAACAAATGGGACTACATCAAACTAAAAATCTTCTGCACAGCAAAGGAAACCATCAACAAAACGAAAAGACAACCTAACAATTGGGAGAAGATATTTGCAAACCATACATCTGATAAGGGCTTAATCTCCAAAATATATAAAGAACTCATGCATCTCAACAACAAAAAAACTACGAACCTAATTAAAAAATGGGCAAAAGACCTGAACAGACGTTTCTCCAAAGAAGATATACAGATGGGCAACAGACACATGAAAAGATGTTCAAAATCATTAACTATCAGGGAAATGCAAATCAAAACTACAATGAGATATCACCTCACGCCCGTCAGAATGGCTATAATTAACAAGACAGGAAACATGTGTTGGAGAGGATGTGGAGAGAAGGGAACTCTCATACACTGCTGGTGGGAGTGCAAACTGGTGCAGCCACTATGGAAAACAGTATGGAGATTCCTCAAAAAATCAAGGATAGAACTACCGTATGATCCAGCTATTCCACTGTTGGGTATTTATCCAAAGAACTTGAAAACACCAATTTGTAAAGGTACATGCACCCCTGTGTTCATTGCAGCGTTATTCACAATAGCTAAGACTTGGAAGCAACCTAAGTGCCCATAAAGGGACGAATGGATAAAGAAGATGTGGTATATATACACAATGGAATACTACTCAGCCATAAGAAACGATGAAATCCAGGCATTTGTGACAACATGGATGGACACTGAAGGTATAATGCAAAGTGAAATAAGTCAGAGGGAGAAGGTCAAATACCGTATGATTTCCTTCTTTAAGTAGTAGATAATAACAACAATAAACAAACACATAGGCACAGAGATTGGATTGGTGGTTACCAGAGGGGAAGGGGGGAGGGAGGAGGGTGAAAGGGATAATTCGGTACATGTGTGTGGTGTCGGGGGAAGAGGGTGAATCTCTCTCTGCCCTTTTCCTTAAGGTTCTTATGGCTGGCCAAATAATTAACAAGACAGGTTAGCAGGAGAAAATAATACCAAGTTTAATAACATGCATACATGGGAGAAAGCAGGGACACTGCGTTTCTCAACACAATAGCAGAAATTCTCGTCTTAAATACCATGTTCAGCCAATGACAAAGGAGGATTTTGGGGGTGGGGGGAGTCAGTTACAGGAGATTACCACTAAAACACAGTAAACAAGAGTAAGGTTTATTATGCAGCCCCAAGGCCTCACCTTCCGCATTGATAAGTCTCTAGAAATGAGCTCATCCCCTCTCTTGTCAATACAGAAAGGGAGATACCTTTACAAATGGAGACTTCCCTTGTAAATGATTGTCTGGCAACTCTTCGCAGGGCCATCCAAAGAATGTGGCCAGAGAGACAGAACTCCCGATAAGATGGGCTTGTTGGTGCCTTTTCTATTGTAACCTCTATCCTACATTATCTTTATAGCAGTCATGATAGATCTGTTCTAGGAAGGAGCCACCATGTCAAATTCTTTAGGCAGTTAGTGGGGGAGGTCAAATGTCCTTCAGAGAAAACAACCAAGGCAAAGAGATAGATTTCAGGGTGGCCAAATTTTGATCTCCCACAGTGGTGATGGGTTGTAATTAGTATTTTGGTGGTGAACATCATGTAATCTATGCAGAAATAGAAGTATAATGATGTACCCCTGAAATTTTTACAATGTTATAAACCAATGTTACTGCAATAAACAAAAAATTAAAAAAAATAAAATAAAATAAAAGATATCACACCCTGGACTGTGCAGCCTGTCTTGGAGGATGAGTCCTCCCTCCCGGACTTTGGGTGGGGTAGAGGATCATCGGAATTGCACTCTATGCTTCTTTTTTGCTCTGCAAGCTAACAACTCGTTGGCCTTCTGTCTCTGAAACCAGAATGACCTTGGATGGCAGCTCCATAGCAATAAGTACTTCATGGGGGTAAGGAAACAGTATAACGGTTTCAGCCAGCTTTCATGGTAGGAGCCCTTGTATTAACAGGTCCACACAGCCTAACATCATACCCTGAGACACAGATCTGAGATGCAGATCCCAGAGAGGTCTTACCTATTTGACTTTCTTAGAAATGAATTACTGATGGCCTTTGGGAAAAACAGTGTAGAGCTCTCCTCCAGCACCCACTGGGCTTTCTCCTTCCCTTATCTCTAACTTTAGGTTCCTAGAATGGCTCTTTTCAAGACTGAGGGCGAGAAAGACAAAGGAAGTATAACAGTATGGAAGAAAGGCAGACTTGAATTCCCCCTCACCTCTCACAGTCTAATCCTCCCTTTGTCCTTCCACCTCTCTCTTAGGACGGACAACTTTGCCACTGAGCAATGTGCTTCCCTGTTCTGTCTCCACGATAGGCTTATTGTTTCCTCCCTTAGCATTAGTTCATTCCACAGAGTTTTAATTAAGTTATCTTTACCACAGAGGCAGGACTGACCAACCCATCGCAAACAACACAACCTACGGATTCCAAGAGTAAAGAAAGACCAAATATTGTACATGAGAAAGAGAATCAGGCTCAGTTATCAATCCCATCCCATTGTGAAGAGCAGCTCCATTTCAACTGCTCCCTGAAGGTCTTTGTGGATAAAACCTCTTTGCCAGCCAACCCTGGAGGGCAGGGAATCACCTTCGGTGCAATATAATTTACCTTGTGTGTGTGTGTGTGTGTGTGTGTGTGTGAAATGATGGAGCCTTTCTGTTCATGATAAGTGTTTTTACGGTGGGGTGGAATATAAGAGTGAGAGTGGGTTACAAATAAGGATATTTTCTCCTTTTTAGTTTAATACTTGAGAAAAATGAATAAGCACCTCGAACATTGCTAAAGAGGCTGGTTTTTTTCTCTCTGATATTCTGCTAACATCTCTGGTTCCTATTCTTTCAAAGCATTGTGATAAGTACGGGTAGGAAATCAATTCCTAGAGTAAAGAGACACAGTCCAGTTATTTCCTCTTTTAGTTATTTGCATCTCACTTCTATTGTGGTCCCTGTGAGAGGCGATCTTTATGGACACTTAATAGAGGAGAGTCAGCAACCCAGTCACAAAGACCCTGATGTGCAGTGATGTATTCAGTATTATTTTGCAAATTTCCTCTATGGGAGCTGATAAGTAAGCAGTAGAGTTGGAAAATGAAATCCTCTGTTGGCTTCAGACTCAAACTTCGTCTCAATCGCTGACAAAACATAATCAATCTTTTAATTACTCAGAGATGAAATCCCACTAAAGATCATACGCTTTGGCAACAAACTTCTTCACTTATTTCCAAGCGTATGTTTACAGCCTAAAAGGACAAGAGCTCTTGCAGACATTTTTACTTAATAGAAAGTACTCGCTTTTTCACAGACAAAAAGATTCTAAGCCCTCATGTAGGAAACAATGCTAAAAAAATTCAATGAGTGCACCCATGACCAGAGTTCTGTAACTGTGATGAGTGCTCATTCAGTTTTCTCATGTTTCAGGTCAGAACTGTACTGCTTCTGTCCACAGGCTGGTGAGAGACATGCAGAGCAAAAGCTAGATACACTGTGATCTTTTTCTGTTTGTTTCATATTTTTAGTGATCTCTGGACTAATGTCTTACATATCAGAAATGAATAAATTGTATTTCTGAGTGAATGAAGGGACAATATTTTAGATCAATTGAATATGAGTAATCATTAAACATTCTTTTGTTTTTAAAAAGTCTGTATTAGCTTTTTTCTTTCTTTCTTTTTTTGAAACAGTCAGTGCTAAATATACCCAGAGCAGATAGTATATAACTTACTTCCCAGTATGTTTCTTGAGTGAGTTCTAACTAAAATCATTGTTTCCCTGGGTATATGTAATTGGAGGCTGAAGGGAAGGAAACTAACGCAATGCTGGTCATTTACAGGTTATCTCCCAGCTTCAACCCCACATTCTGTGATATTGAGGGGGAGACTCCAAAACCACATTTTGGCTTTGCTGGCTGCCCTTGTTAGCCCCTGTTATAGACTCTGCCAGAAGCAGGCGATAGAGAGAGACAGCAAGTCTGGAGGAGGAAGGTGGGCTAGATCCTGCCTCTCTGCTTCCTGTTGCTTGCAGTGTTGCTCCAACAATGCAGTTGTCTCCTGGCCCAGCTTCACGTGCCACTTACAGAATCAGCCTTATTGTGCCTTTTTAGAGGTTTGAGCAGCAGCTCAGTGGCGTTCCCTCATTCAGGGTCTGAGCTTAAGCGCCGAGGAGATCTTCCTCTGAGCTCCCAGGTCCTAAGACCCACAACCACTTTCCTTTACTCCCCCAGTTATTACCTTTGGGTTACTTAACACAGTGTTCTTTCTTTGTTCTTTAAGCACCTCCAGCATCCGTATAGCAAACTCGTTATATTAAATCTGGACCCTGGCAGACAGCAAGGTTATATATTCCTGACAATGCAGAGGCCCTGGAGGGAAATACAAAGGGATTATGATGCTACCTGAAAAAAAAAAATTCTATTAGAGACATTTATATATATATGTATATAGAACTCTCATTATTATATATATTACTACTTATAATAATATTATATAGAATTATTGTTAATTAATATTATATATTGTTGATATATACAATTTATACATTATATATATATATACAGTCTGTGTGTGTGTATGTATGTGTGTATACACACACACATACAGTCGATTCTCATTATTTGTGGTTGTTCTATAAAGTCACCATGAACACTTGGTGAATGGTGAACCATTGCTCTTAGAAGAAACACAGGGTTAGCTTCCTGAAGACTCTGGTCACAACATTTTTGTCAACCAATCAATACATAGCCTCCTTTTGTGTGTGTTTCTATTTAAGACATCTTATTTAATATATATTGTTTATTCATTGACATTGCAATCATGACCAACAGTACTCATTCCTGAACAAAGCTTATCTAGCCCATGTATTTTCTCCATAAGGTACATCACAACCTTCTTGTACTTAGGAACACTAGCTAGCACTTTAGCATTATGCTTGGGGGAGATTTTAAACAATAAAATCACCAACAAAAAACACAAAAATGCAGAAACTAGTGAGATATATGGTGAAAAGGACACTTGTTTACAGTATGACGACTGAGACAAGAAGACAGAACATCGCTTTGGTCAACCTCAGCTGGGAATTTGGCAGGTATCAGGTGACTCAAATTTTTTGCCACTCTGCACATATCTGCACATGATTGCAAAGTGCTGTGAGTATTGATTTTGGGGTTCCAACTAAACGTTAATAAGTAGGTGAATTGGCAAATACAGAGTCCGCGAACAATGATGATCTGCTATCTATCCATCTATGTATCATCTATCTATCTGTCTATCTAAAATCTCCTAAAAGACCTCTTGCTTTTGAAGCAAATGTTTACTAATAATCTTATATTTTCTGCTCTTGGCCCAATCTGCCACCGAGGACTTCTGGTTGTCCTGCAATTTCACCATTCCCCAATTTCAATATTTTTGGGAGTCACAAAAGAGGCCTCTAGGATCCTAATGAAACAGCTACATCCAACCTACATTTTGTATTCTCTGCTTGCAGCATTGTTTGAGTGGGCTATGCCAACTTTAATGAAGGGAGTAGTCAGCTTGATCAGGACAAAAATGATTCCCCTTGGTCCT
The DNA here is from genome assembly GCF_020826845.1 of Diceros bicornis minor. Taxonomy (NCBI): domain Eukaryota; kingdom Metazoa; phylum Chordata; class Mammalia; order Perissodactyla; family Rhinocerotidae; genus Diceros; species Diceros bicornis. Next base: position 83,578,888 of record NC_080744.1, read on the forward strand.
CCCAAGCCACCCATATTTTGGATTGGTGTGGGGTTCTGTGAAGTAGGAAAAAGGACCACTCTAAAGCCCTGTGCTGTTAAATACTTAATTATATGGTGAAATATAACCTAATGGAATTGAGGAACTCAGGAAATTGCTTTTCTACAGACCACTGCCAGGCTGGCTGCCTAAAATCCCCCAGAAAATCTTTAGCAAATGCAGATCGTGGTGGACATTTTTGGCTGCCTATCCAACTGATACTTCCCCACAGCATCCCTTGGAAACAAGGCAGCTATATATGTCAAGTAAGACTGGATCTGCCCCAAATCGAGGGTGGAGAGTCTTAATCAGTTACAAATTGTGTTAATTCCATTTCCCTAACCAGGGGTTATTTAGCAATGGACCTGAGATGTAATTCTGTCTAAAGGGGAGTGAGGGTAAGTCAAATGGGGTTGATTAAGACCAAGGAAGGGACTCTTTCTTTTGGTTGTGGTCATGTTGTGTAAAGATGTGAGCTTTGACAACCATTGTGCAACCAGGAAGAGACAGCCTAAAGACAAAAGCCAGCGCACTGAACATGGCAGGAAGCCAAGTCCTGGGTCTTTGACAATGTTGCTGAGCTGCCCTCCTGAATTACTTGTGTGAGATAATAACTCATTTTATTTATACCAGTCTGAGATGGGTCTTATTTTACTTTCACTCAGTAGTACCCTAACTGATTCACAGATTTATTTGTAGAGATCCAGATTCAGTAGGTGTGGGGTACTGTGGTCCAGGAACTTGGGGTTTTAGAAAGTTTTTGGGGGGTTTCTGGTTGCAGTCTTGGGATCAGTCCCCATGATAAGATTTATTAACTTCGGTCAAATCAAGGAAGAGTGACTTTGTACCCTGGGTTTGACGAATCACACTTGAATCATAGATTAGCCTGGTTCCCTTCTCCTCTTTACCTAACTCTGTCCCTGGCATGATAATTAGATCCGTGGTAGTAAGTGTCAGATGTGGAGAGCTTTCATGGGGCTCCAAATCCAATGACCTTAATCCAACAGAGAGCACACATAGAGGGTCCTTTGTCCCACCCTCCTCATCCCATCCTGCTTCTCCTGTGCCTCTTACCAGGCTTCTACTCTAGCAGTTTAAGGGTTGGACTCCTTTGATGACCATGCTTCTTACTCAGAAACTATGCATATCACTTTTTTTCAAATGTGTCTTTAGTTTATACAATACATCCTCCTAGCAGTGCAGCTCATTCTTACACAGATACAGATAGACCCTTGGATAAATGGTGCTCTTGAAAACTTAAATGCAGATAGCAAAATCCTGATAGAACAGAAATAATCATAATATAGATCTCTTGTCCTGAGATTCAGCTGGGCCAGAATTTGCAAATTGACCTCAACTGCTCATATAAGTCTTTGGTAGAATTTTGTAAAAACTCAGCCGTTCTTTAGCTAGCCATCTCCCATTTCATCCCCTACAATCTGCTTCTCTGCCCTGTTAGTTCTTTAGTTCTCTAACCTCTGTTTGGCTCTATTTCTTTGTTCTAATTATCTCATCAACTACCTTTGGCTTTGGACATCCTGCTCCAGCCAATCTGGCATTCCCCTTGGATTTTTAATTCCGATATTCAACAATTGGCTTCAGCAGTATATTCCCATATTTTTATTATCATTCTGAAGTTATATGATATATAGTTATTTTTCTTAGAGGGTGTATTTGGATGGAGAGAAAATTACAAGAGTTGGGACATAGGCAATTCCTAGAGCTTCAGATAATCCCAAATACATACTGCTTTTAGATTAGAATTTTGCCTGAGCCCCCAAATTCTTAGATAGGTGTTTATACCTCACAGACCACTAATAAAAATATTGATTATATTATCTTGAGAATTTTCATAGCAGGTTCACATTTAACCTTTGTAGAGAAATGGGAGATTGCCAACAGCCAATGGTGTTTTTTCTTCATTCATCAAAGCATAAGCAGAGTCTCAGAAATGGTCTGAGAATCACCCAAGGTCACACAGCTTGATGAGGGCAGAGTGATTATTAGAGTCCAAGTCTTCTGATTCCTGCAGTCCCTCCTGTTTCCAGCTCACCTCTTGGGATTTCCAGCATCTAAGAGGCCATAATGAGGTTCCACCAGACCACTCATGTGGAACTGAGACAATCCAGGGCTAGTCTGGCCAAACAAATGTCAAGTTTCCAAATCTAGTTTGCTGACAGACACTGCCAGTCTCAGATGTGAGGAGATAAAAATATATTGCCTGTGCATTGTATTTTTAATTTACATAATAAGATATATTTAGTTTAAAGATATTCCTCTAAGCTGATAAACTAGTCATGGTCAATATGCCCATGCTTTTATTATATTGCCATACATTTTGCTAAAAGTTAAAAATGGGAACTATATACCCCAAATATTCAAATTCAATTTAAGAAATACTTTGGATCCAACCTTCAGATGTTTGAATTTTCCCAACCTAAACTCTCCTTGTAGCTTATTTTCAATTATAAAAGGAAAATTTTGTTATAGGTCCTTCGTCTGCCATCCTCTGTTGACTCAGGAATCCCCATCTGAACAGCAGGGAGAATGCACACTGCCTCAGGCCCTCTGCCTTGCCTGGGCAGGAACCTATCCGTGAAGGCTGACAATGTCACCTGGTAATTTCCTCACTCCTATGACTCCTGCTTTAGTCCAGGGTCCTATCTGGGCTCCCTATGGTCTGTAATTCTATGACTCCATTTTCCTCCCTGCCCACTGTGTTCTCTGTCACCCACACATACAGCAGTAAACCCACATCCATATTGAAGGCTCTTGATTCTCAGGGCCTTTTGGCGGCAGCTGTATAGAGGTGCCAACTCCTCCCCTACCAGTCCCTTGCTCCCAGCTTTATTTCTTTATTTGCATTTGCTGAGTGCCTGTGGCTGCCTCCTGGACTGGTGTCTGAGTTGGGCTTCCTTGGTTTTGAATCGTGTTGTTCCTTAGGCCAAGGTTTGCAGTCACCCTCTGGTTCTTCCCTATCTTGTTGCTCCAGAACATGGTTACATTCCAGGTGGGTCCAAGTCATAGGCTCCTGGTTTCTGTTCATGCTTGACAAGATTTCCTTCTTTGATGATCTTGTTCTCTATGACCATACATCCACTCTCTCCTTCTCCTTTCCTACCTCTTTTCTTTTCTCAAGCTTGCCAACATCTCTCTTTCCATCTCTTAATGACACTTGTGAACAATTGGAAAATACCTTAGTCATGAACGAGAAACATTTGAGTTGGGAAGTTATCTGTTTTGTATCAAAACAAAGGAAATCTTTGTCAAAGGGAAATTAAACATAATATAGAGTTAAGGTGATCAATTTATAGGGGCTTTGCATACTTACAGTGAAATTGCAAGATCCTAGGGGAAGGGAACATTTTGCAACTGTGTAGCTATGATTTTCCCAGGGAATTCTGATTTCATTTATTTTTCTTCAAAATCTCATAATACTGTCAATATTTTGGTAAACAGCAGTAATTCAATTTAGTAAGCACTGCAATAAAAATATGCAGGTCACAAGAGAATAAAAGTCCGAAAAATTGGAGAATCCCAATATACAACGCACATTTTGTCTACTCACAAAAAAGTGTCTCCCAGTCTTTAATATGTGTCCAAATAAAAGTCTCAGATTAATTTGTGGCAAACATAGAAAATAATTCTAGGCTCTAGTTTATATATTCTATTTGCCTACAATTAGAAAATATTTTCCAGAAATGTGTTTATTGTGTATGATATGCTAGGCTTTTCTAGTGTTCCTTTATTTGATCAGAGTAAACTCTGAAACCCTCAGAGTAAATAACACTACTTCCATGAATACTCATAGGTTGAGTAAATGATGGAGCGAGGATTTGACATAAGTTTACCTAACATCTGAACTCATTTTCTTGCTGGTGTAACGTGTAACAATATCATTTTACATATATATATATATATATATGGTTAATTATAATGATATAATTATATTATATTAATTATATTTATCTAGATTAATTTGAAGGACAGGTACAGATATGTAATTCAATTTAAATCAAAAACACACTTGTCACTTACATGACTGATTTGTGGGCTTGGCATCATCACCTCACTGCTATCCATATAGACTCTTCTTGTCTGCTGTAGTGGCTTACCCACAGTAGCCACTTAAATGTTTCTTGATACTGATTGATAGAGATGAGACATATAATTCAATAAGTCCTCGCAAATTTGTTTTTATGCTGTTTTTCCCCTTGGTAACCAAAACATTCATAGTATTGAAAAGTTTAATTCTGGAGAGATCAAATCTAATCAGAAGACTTTTAAGTCTGTCAATGAGAGAAAAACAGTTATTTTGGGCATAGCTGCTTTAGGTGGTAGGAAATGAGATGTAAATTGGGAGAGAGACAAGAACAATTCAAGCTTGAAGAAACTATGCTTAGGTTTAAGAGCTATTCAAGTAAATCCTAACACACTTGAGTAGTCTCTTAAGTAAATTTTCATTTGCAAGTCCATTTTGCAGTTTACCAATTAAAAAAAATAAATTATTCTTTGATACACACAATATGTTGCCACTTCTCTGGTCTCTTATAACTTATTTGCCAGGACCTCACATTTCTCCTTCACTTGTTAATGTTGCTTTGCTTTTCTGGCTGTATATTTTGGATATGATAGTAGACATGCAACTATATTGATGTCATACTGATATAAATACTATTTTGACATTACTTTTTTCCTAAGCTAATTTGTTTTAGAAAATGTTCAATAAACAATATTCCATAACAAAAGAGAGGGTCTTGCCTATTGAAGTAGGTTGTAAACAAATTTCACTTATATCCTAGTCTCTAATTCAAACAAATGTTTTTTTAGTCCATCCACCCACCTCATACAGCTCTTTATAAGCCTCTTTTTGTCTTTCTGCTCTGCCATTGTTATTACTTTAGCTTTTATCTCTCTGCTTATTGCCCGGTGGTTGCAGGAAGGCTGCTACAACTCCAGGTATTATGTCTGCATTCCAGACAGAATAGAATAAAGGTTTTTGTGTAAAGTGCAGTTAGGACACTTCATTTATATCTCCTTGATCAGATATAGGCCCCATGGCCACTGCTAGACCCAACACTGGCCAAGGGCAATGAAATTACCAACGTCTAGTCTAGATAATCACATTGAAGGCATTGAAGTAGAGACTTTCACTCCTTGAAATCAAGACATTTCCATTGCTATCAAAACAAAATAGTTTTGTTTTTGTTTTTTTTGCAAAGAAGTAGAGGGATAAGTATGGGTGGTGCAAAGGAGTTTAGTCAACTGCAGAGTTAACAGGCAATAGTCTACACAACACCACCCTTACTTCTAACACTTCTAACACTAATCACAAGTTTGGGGGCTCCTCAAAACCACTCTCAGGTTCAATAATTCACTGGAAAGAGTCACAGAACTCACTTAGACCTGTTATATTTGTGGTTATGATTTATTACAGGGAAAAAGTATAGAATGAAATTATCCAAGAGAAGAAGCATATAGGGCAGAGTCTAGGGAAGTACCAGAAGTAGCTTCTGTTGTCTTCTCTGGGGGGTCAGGACAGCATTACTCTCTGGGCATCAATAAGTGCCAATACTTACACAGTATTGTCAACCAGGGAAGCTCTCCAAAGCCTCGAGGCCCAGAGTTTTTATTGGGACTCCATTATGTAGGCATAACTGACTGCCCATGTGGCTGATCTCACTCTTCAGTCTCCAGCCCCTCTGGGTGTGACCCAAAGCTCCACCCTAAATCACATTTTTTGTCTTTCTGGTGTGGCCAGCCTCACCCTAAATCACATTGTTAGACCATCCAGTGTGAAGTAAGCCCCCAAGAAAACAAAGACAGTCCTATTAGGCATGACATTCCAAGGGCTTAGAGATTACTTCTCAGAAGCCAAGGGCAAAGGCCAGACCTCTCTTTGGGCAAAGTTAAGTTCTTTACTATACAGGTAGACAAAAGACAGTATTTGCCACAAAGATTATTTTGCCTAAAACATGCAGTAACTCTGAGGGAAATGATGAAACTGAATGAGGAGGTCTTTTCAAGACATCTGGAGATTTGAAGATTTAGAGATTTAAGATTTATAGATTTAACATCAAATCTATTCTCTATGCAAAAATATTTTAAACTCTGTCTTACAGAACATACATTTCTAGAGGTAAAGAGATGTAATTCAAAAAAAAAAAATTTATGATCAAATATGCTTGGAAAACATTGGGCTTTAGCAAAGTTAAGCAAGTCTCTATACTGCTAGACTCCTAATAGTCTTTAATATGCTAATACAGTAGTTCTAAAATTTTTGGTCTTAGGACACCCGACACTCTTAAAAATTATTGACAAATCCAAAGGGCTTTCCTTTAGGTAGGTGTTATCTGTCAATATTTACCATAATAGAAATTAAGCTGAGCACTTTAATATTTATTTAATTACCAGTTCTTTCAAAAGCAACATTAATAAACTTTTTAGTGTTAACCTAATTTATTTTTATGAAAATAACTATATTTTTCAAAACAAACAATAATTAATGAGACCAGTTACATTGCTTTACAATGAAAATAATTACTTCATGTTTAGTCTTACAGAAGTCAGCTAGATTCTCAAGTCTGCTTCTGTGTTCAATCAGTTATGATACATTGTTTTAGTTAAAATATATAAAGAAAATCTAGCCTTATACATATATGTAATTGGAAAAAGGGCAGGCTATTTTAATAGGCTTTATAGATAATTAGGATATGATTTTTTGACAATATACCAACATTTTAGAAATCATAGTTTGTTAAGGATTAGTTTAAAACAATATCAATGAACATTTCAAACCCACTATATTAAATTCCACTATCCTGTATCGTACTTTAAATGTTTCTTTTACCCATGTATGGTTTTGTAACACCATGCACTGGTTATTTGGAAAAGATTGAATCACCAAGTTATGCAGATCATCCAAATGTTAATACATTTCAGTCAGTATATAATATCAAAATTTTATAGTTCTCATTATCAACACCAATTTCATCAAAAAGTATTTAAATATTTGGAAGCAGTCAAGATCAAGATACAAAGTTTTCAAACTTCTCAGTTTTTCTAGAAAACCTATATTTTATCACTGCACTATAAGTTGTTGTCCTTGAAAACGATAGGCTTACTTAGTTTATTTTCAAGAAAATGTCTGTCAACTATCCGTGTTGGATTAATAATAGTTTGATGATCTGTGAAAAAGATGGCTAGTTTAGCTTGTAACTCAAACAATTGCACAAATGCTTTTCCTCAAGAAAACCATTGTATCTAGATATGTAGAAGTGATTTAGTGTATGCTCCGTTTTGTCACTTGTTAGTATTAAATATTAAAAAGACTTATTCAAGGATTGAAATTTAATAAAATTAGTAATTCTTATTCATTTTTCAAGGAATTCTTGTGAAACTAGCATTTTGATGTATGAGTATATGTTGTATGTATGTATGCATTTTACTGCACTTATGTGCAGTACAGAATATAATGACTACTAGCACATTATTATGTCACTGCCTTGATTTCTGCTAAGGTGCCAGCAGCCTTACCAACTATTAATTTTGCATTATCAGTGCAAATGTTCATGCAGTGACATAGAAAAATAATGTGTATTATTATTGTAAAATACTGTTATCAAAATAGTTTTTGACCTTGCAGATCTCCTGAAAGCATCTTAAGAATACTTAGGAGTTGATGGACTATACTTTCAGAACCACAGTGCTAATGTCTATTATAAATATCCACAAGGGAGAAAGGCTGTGTAGCACCTTCCAAGTTTATTTGAACAGAGTTTTGTATTGGATTGATCACTATTCTATGTCAAACAGGAAAAATTTCTAGAACCTTAAATTTGAAGGAAAAAACCAAAGCTATCCTGATTTGGGAACGACTTGATGTGAAGGAAATTTGAACTTAGGATTTTCTGACTTGTTAAGCATATGGTATCTCCAAGATATCATCTTATCTCATTGGAAAATCTGATCATAGTAGGACCCTTAAAAGAGTCATGAATAGTTATTTTGGTAATGAGTAGAATGATTAGCTCCCGAAGGAGCCAAGGTTTGAAACTAGAAAGAGCACATTAGTAGTATGCAATCAATAATTATATGTGTTAATTATAGTGATTATCATTATAGCAGATCAATGGAATTTATATGAGCAAGTGTAAATTATTTCTTCTTTTATGAATTGAAATAGAAGAAATTATTCAGTATTACCTCTTTACGTCTTTTTGGTTTCCCACCTGCAGTGTCCTCAAAGACCACAATTCTAGGTATAGTGTGCCAAAGGTACTTTAACCTTTCATGAACTCTCTCCCCAAACTCACTGCACAGTTCTAAAACCAGTCCCACATTTTAGGTTTTTCGTTATAGTAGCACTTCACTTTCACAAACCAAATTTTTTTTTATCTATTGTTGCATAACAGATCAAAGCAAAATTTAATGCTTAAAACAGCAAACATTTGTTATTTCCCGGTTTCTGTAGGTCAGAAATCCAGGCACAGCTTTGTGAGGTCCTGTGACTCAAGTTGTCTCATGAAGCTGTAGTCAAACTGTCAGGACCACAGTTATCTCAAGGCCTGGGGAGTGCGGGAGGATTCACTTCCAAACTCACTCATGTGACTGCTGGCAGGATTCACTTGCTCCCAGGTTGTTGGCTAGAAGCCTCTCTCAGTTCTTTGCCATGCGGGCCTCATTGAAAGGCAACTCACAACATGGCATATGGCTTCCTTCAGAGTGAGTGAGCAAGAGAGCATGAACGAGTGAACGCCCAAGACCGAAGGCGGTCTTATTGTCACCTAACCTTTGAAGAGACGGCCTATCATTTTTCCATAAAATATTCATTAGAAGGGAGTTCTAGAAGAGAGTTACTAGTTCTAGCCACATGCACAGGGAGGGGATTACAGAAGGGCATGAATACCAGGAGGTGGGATCATTGAAGGCCATCTTTGAGGCTGCCTACCACAAACACTAATGTGAAACAAAAAGCATACTTCTTAATAATTCATGAGTTACAGGAGAAATCATAATGTAAATTACTGAAGTATTTAGAAATGAGCAACAAGCTAAGCAACAAGAACAGTTCTGTATAATAAAACTTGTAGATGCAGCTATAAGAGTATTTTAGGTGAAATTTGAAGGTTAAAGGCTTTAAAAAATCCTAAAAATGAATAAGCCAATAGAAGTCAAAATTTCTTACATCATGAATAAATGTTTTTAAAAAATAGAAGGGGCAAATGAAAACAAAAATTAAAAAAATGAAATAAAAAGATGGAATAAAAAAGAAAGAAGCAATGGAATCCCTAAAGGCATCAGGCTCTGATGGTTTTACAGGAAAGTGTACCAAAGTTTCAAGGAAAAATTTAATCCTCATATTTTCAATAATTCAGAAACTAAATGAGAAGGGAAGCTCTTCCTTCCACTCATTTTAAGAAGCCAATATAATCTTGCTATTAAATATAGACAAGGATAGCATAATTCACTAATAGGTATAAAGGTAAAAGTTCTATATAAAATATTAACAAACCAAATACAGCAATGTATTAAAAACAATATATCATAAACAAGTATAACTTAACCCAGAGATGAAAAGATGTCGCAATATTAGACTGTCTATTAATATGATTACTGAATTGCCAGATTAAGGAAAAATGTATTAAAATATTAATAGATAAAGAAAAAAATCATTAGATAAAATTCAATGCTATTTATGATAAAAACTTTTAGTCCACTATAAATGGAAAGAGACTTCCTTATTGGTTAAATGGTTTCTATTAATACTATAAAATAAGTAAAATACTTAAGATTTATCCATTTGAGGTCAGGAATAAGACAAAGCTATCTGCTATTAATGCTACTATTTACCACTATGTTGAAGGTTCTAGATAATACAATAATACTAGAAGAAATAAGTATTAATATTAAAAAGGAAGAATTGACATTATTCATAGACAATATGATTTTCCATATACAAAAATACAAAACAATCTAAATTATTAGGATTAATAAAGAAGCTCAACCAGTTTGCTAGCTGTAAGATCATCATAAAAATAATAACAAAAAACCAAAAAGTGTGCTATATACCCAGAAAAACCAATGAGTTACTTAGTGCTAAATCTATCAAAAGGAATATTATAAATTTAGAGAAAGTATTATGTTCTTGGATGGGATGTTTTAGCAGTCTAAGTATTTGAATCCTATTAAATTAAGTTTATAAAGTAAATTAGATGTCAGCTAAAATCCCCAAAGGATATTTTTTTTGTTGGATTTGACAAGTTGATTCTAAAATATTGGAATAAATCTACCAACAATAGAGATCCCAGGAACAGACCCATGAATATATGTGAACTTGATATACGACAGAGGTAGCATTTCAAACAAGTTCAGGAAGGATAGACTGTGTCATATATGGCATTGGGACCACTGGGTATCCACATGGGAACTAGATATTTCAGATGGATTACAGATATAACTATGAAAAAATAAAACTTCTAAACTTTTCAAAAATATAGAATAATCTGTTCTTAATCTTTGTAAAGAAAACATTTTCTTACCTAAGATAAAAGTTACAAAGAATAAATAAAAATTAGGATAAATTTGACTCACCAAAATTATAAACTTCAGTATAGTGTAAACACTAATAAAAGTTAAACACAAAGTTCATGTTAGCAAAAAATATTCGCCACACAAAACACAAGTAAAGGATTAGTGGTCAGGTTATATGCAGAATACCTATTATTAAGCAAGAACAAGAACAATAGAAAAAGAGCAAAGAATGTAAACAGATTGCTCACTGAAGAAGAAATCTGAATGGCCAAAGATGATAAAATAAAACACTCAGCCTCAATAGAAAACAGGGAATTGAAAGGTAGATATGCTTTAGGGCCACTCCTGCCCATGGCACATGGATAAGATGACAAAGATATCTGCAGAGCAGTGTTTTTTCATAGTGGAAAATCATAAGTAACCCATCCCTTATGAATATCTCTCATAAGGGATGGAATAATACACAGCAATCAAAACAAATAGACTATGCATATAGGTATCAACATTAACTTCTTGAAAAAATGAAATAATATGTTAACATCTTAAACAAAACAAAACGTAGTGGGGAAATACCAAGATGTAGAATGAAACTTACAAAGCTGCAAATTTATTTAAATTAAAAAGCAAAACCAACATTGTTTGTGGACCTAGATGTATTACAATGTAAAAAATGCATGGGCATGATAAACACCATATGATTTTGGGGAGAGGGAAAAGAGCACTGGGAACAGGGTGGGGGTCTCTGCTGTGGTTCACTCAGGATGCAAGTGATAATGGTGAGGGGCTTGTGGGATTGTTGGTGTCAGTGGCCGAGTTGTGCACAGCTCTGCTCTTGTTCGAGGCCGTGCGTCTCAGAGCAGAGAGGATGGGCAGTCCTAAGACATCAGCTCTGAGGGAAGCACTCAGATGGTGCTGTTTACTGTTTATCGCCTCTTCTCTGGGACCTTCTTTCTAGATGGCTGGGCAAGAATCCGCCTCAAAACAGCTCTTCCTACTCTTAAACACACCATGAATCTAGGGAGAAACAACTCTCTTGAATTCTGTGAGCCTCCATTGTGAGTCCCTCTTTTCTTCTGGATCCTTCATGATCAAACTTCTCCCCACACCAGGCTTCCATTGCCAAGCTGTTTATTGACTTGTTAAGGTTGTTTCCATGGTCAAAAATATATATTTTAGTATATTTTTAAGGATTTTCTGCACAATTCCTATTGTTAACTTTAACAAGAGATTCCAGAAAATATTTTTTGAGAGATCATCTATATATTAGAACATGTTTATGTATAGATAAAAAATTAACTTCCAATGAAATCTGATGGAGGGGGAAGGTTGAACGGGTGTGTAAGTGGGTTGGAGAGAATTGCTGGCATGCTCTTTCCTTGAGTGTCATTAAGGTGTTGTTAGAAGAACAAAATCCCAAAGTTAGCGGATATGGGAGTTGCCTCCCCATAACACACTTTTCCGTATCAATAATGAACATGATAAAGAGATATGGCCAACCCTACGTGACTTAGCTTTTCTGGTAAGCTCTTGATATTCTCTTTCCATTCCAAGGAGAATGTTCAGGATTTACCATCGTGGAGGGACACATGGGAAGGTGATAGTGTAGGTCAGGGGTGGGCAAACCTCTGTGCAGGGCCACATAGCAAATATTTTAGTTTGTGAGCCATACTGTCCCACTTTCTTGTACTCATCTCTGCCATTGTTGCATGAAAGAAGCCATGGACAATAAGTAAAGAAATGAGTGAAGCTATGCTCTGATAAAACCTTGTTTACAAAAGCAGATTTGGCCTGTGGGCTGTAGTTAGACAGAGCCTGGTGGGAGCATGCATCCAAAATCTTACTCCCTTGAGTGCTGGGGTCGGGCCTCCTAAGTAAGATATAGAAGATGGGAGTAAAAGTCAAGCAAGGAAATTCAGGAGGGCAAATTTTTCTGAGTTAGGGAATGCAAAGAGCAAATGCAGGAAATTAGGTTTTAGTTTAAAATAAAGGATGTAGGGAAAAAAAAGTCTATCCTCAGCTGGCTAAAGACTTGGGAAAAATATTATCTGACAATGTTATTTGGGGACTTCGGGCAAATGGTTTCTAGAAAGATTTGTTGAACTTTTATAGGAAGAAAAGCATGTAGAAGTCAAACCAAATTTGTAAACGGAGAGGAGTAGACAGATTTACTTTTTGGTTATGCAGCACAGTTCCATCTGAAATGAAAATCCAAGTCATCCTCTTTCCCGCTCAGACCTGATTCCATTTTCTCAATGTGACCTCTTCAGAGAGCAAAATCAATAATGTGTCTGTCTCAAAACCCCTGGCTGTGACATGTTTAAGGCCTATCATGACTTTTATAAAAACAGCAATCAATGTCCAGATACATGAGCAGTCTCAAATAAAATGTGAGTATTCTCTTAAACTGGCTGAGGGCAATCTCTAAATTGGTAATTTACCTCCATAGATCAGAGAAGCCATGACTAGTGTCCACTATAAGATTTGGTTTTCCAAGAACGACTTCAGCAGACCAGCCAATTAGCTATGAATCTCAATTAAAACAAGAATTACAATGTGCTGGGTTTCTTCTCTTATGTGAATAAGTTCAGCCAATATAGCATTTTAGTCCCAGGGTAATTTCAACAATGTGGGTGATCTACTGATCCCTAAAGGCAGTGTGGAGTTTTCTTAGGGCTATGTGGAGCAAGGCCATTCAGAATAAAGCCAGAGAAGCAAGAAGAGGCAAGCAGAGAAAAAGGCAGCGGCAGGGAGGGCGTGATGGTGGAGAAGGCGAGTTGATGACTTTGTCTGAACTCCGGGATTCAGATTTCCTTGAAACCAATAGCCCTTAAAATTCTGGTTATATAAACTAATACAAATTATTGAGGTATAGTTTACATTATAACGTAAAACATACAGAACAGATATTAAGTATACAATTTGATACATTTTCGCAAATATACACACTCTTGCAACCCACCACCTCTTTCAAGATATAAAACAGTTCCATCACCCTATAGAGTTTCTCTGTGACCCTTTCACGTCAACTCTCCTGCTCCACCCTAGAAGCCACCATCATTCTGATTTCTATCTCCATGGATTAGTTGACTGTTCTTGAACTTCATACAATAGAATCATTGAATGGTTACTCTTTGGAGTTTCTCTTCTTTTTTTCAACATGTTTTTGAGGTACATCTATATCACTGCATGTAACAGTAGTTAGTTCTTATTATTGCTGAGTTTTAATTTATTGTATGAATATGCAACAAATTGTTTATCCATTCTTCTGTTGATTGACATTGGGTTAATTTTAGGTTTTGGTGATTATAAACAAAGCTGATAATAACATTCTAACATTCTTGTACAAGTTTTTTTGTGGAAGTATATTTTAACTTGGGGAGAAGGTACATACTTACTAGTACAAATGCTGTTTCCTGGGGTAAGTACATAGTTAAATTTACTAGAAATTGCCAGTTTCCAAAGGGATTGTACCATTTTACATTCTCACCAGCAATGCATCAGTGTCCATTTGGTCTACATACTTGCTAACATTTGGTATTCTCAGTTGTTTGAATTTTAGCCATTCTGTCTATAAAAGTCCTTTGCCTTTTTTTTTCTACTTTTTTTATGTGGTAAAATATACATAACATAAAATTTACCATTTTAACCATTTTAAAGCATACAGTTCAGTGGTATTAAATACATTCATAATGTTGTGCAACCATCACCTCTATCCATCACCATAACTTTTTTAATCCTGTAAAACTGAAATTCTGTACCTATTAAACAATAAGTCCCCATTCTCTCCTCCCCCTAGCCCTGGCAACCACCATTCTACTCTCTGTCTCTATGGTTTTGACTATTCTAAGTAACACATCTAAGAGGAATTATTTAGTATTTGTCTTTTTTGTAACTGACTTATTTCACTAAGCATACTGTCTTCAAGGCTCATCCGCGTTGTAGCGTATGTCAGAGTTTCCTTTGTTTTTAAGGCTGAATAATAGTCCATGGTATGTATATATCAAATTTTGCTTATGCATTCATGTGACAATGGACAGTTCTTAGCTATTGCAAATAATGTTGCTGTGAACATGATTTAGGTACATACTCAGAAGTAAAATTGCTGCATCACATGATAATCCTATTTTCAATTTTTGAGGCACCACTATACTGTATTATTTTACATTCCCACCAACAATGCATAAGGGTTCCAATTTCTTCACATTCTTTCAACTCTTGTTACTTTTGTTATTTTCTGGGTTTTTTTGGTGAGGAAGATTGGCCCTGAGCTAACATCTGTGCCAATCTTCCTCTATGGTGTACGTGACACGCCACCACAGCACGGCTTGATCAACTGTGTGTAGGTCCGCTCCCAGGATCTGAACCTGCTAATCCTAGGCCGCTGAAGCGGAGTGTGAGAACTTAACCACTACGCCACCAGGCCGACCCCTACTTTCTGTCTTTTTGATAGTAGCCATCCTAATGGTGTGAGGTGATATCTCATTGTGGTTTTGATTTGCATTTCCCTAAAGATTAGTGATGTTGAGCATCTTTTCCTGGGCTTATCGACCTTTTTTATATCTTTTTTGGAGAAATGTCTATTAAAGTACTTTTTTAAATAAGGTTTTACGTCTTTTGTTGTTGAGTTGTAGGAGTTTTCTATATATTCTGGATATTAATCCCTTCTCAGATATATGATTTGCAAATATTTTCTCTCATTCTGTGTGTTGTCTTTTTGCTCTGTTGATATTGTCTTTTGATGCATAACATTTTTCAATTTTCATGAAGTCCAATTTATCTGTTTTTTTCTTTTGCTTTTGGTGTTAAATCCAAGAAATCATTGCCAATTTTAATGTTGTGAAACTTTTGCCCTGTTTGCTTCTAAGAGGTTTATAGTTTCAGGTCTTATGTTTAAGTCTTTTATTCATTTTGAGTTATTTTTTTGTGCATGGTTTTAGGTAAGGGTCTAATTTCGTTCTTTCGTACGTGGATGTCCAGTTTTCTCAGCACCATTTGTTGAAAAGACCGTCCTTTCCCCATTAAATGGTCTTGGCACTCTTGTCAAAAATCTTTTGACAATATATGCAAGGGCTTTTTTCTTGGTTCTCTATTCTGTTCCATTGATCTATATGTCTGTCTTTTCGCCAGTCCCACACTGTTTTGATTACCATAGCTTTATAGTAAGTTTTGAAATCAGGAAGTGTGAGTCCTCCAGCTTTGTTCTTATTGAAGTTTGTTTTGGCTATCCTTTGAGTCCTTTGAGATCCCATATGAATTTTAGGATGGGCTTTTTATTTTTGCAGAAACATCACTAGGATTTTGATAGGGATTACATTGAATCTGTAGTTTGCTTTGAGTAGTATTGACATCTTAACAATATTAAGTATTGCAATCCATAAACATGGGATGTGTTTCCACTTATCTATGTCTTTTAAAATTTTTTCAGTATTGTTTTGTAGTTTTTCTTGTACAAGTCTTTCACCTATTTGGGTTACATCAATACCTAAGTATTTTATTCTTTTTGTGCTATTGTAAATGGAATTGTTTTTGTAATCTCCTTTTCAGATTGTTCATTGTTAGTGCATAGAAATGCACCTGGGTTTGTGTGTTGACTTTGTATACTGGTACTTCGCTGAAGGAATTTCTTAATTTTAATTTTGTGGAATCTTGAGGGTTTTCTACGTATAAGCTCTGTGCCTGTTTATAAAACCTAAGTTGTTTGTACAGGTTTGTAGGGATTTTCTAATATTCTGGTTATGAGCCCTTTGGCAGACACATGAGTTGCAAATATTTTCTTCTATTATATGACCTAACTACTCATTATTTAAATGATGTCTTTTGATCATTGGAAGTTTTTAATTTTGATGATGTCCAATGGTAACAGACCCATTCCCAGCTAACATGAATGTTGGCTGCCAAAGGCTTATGGCGATAGCCTTCTCAGGAGAATGGTCCTCAACCAAAGCGAGTCATCTCATCTGGAAATAACTGGGATGCCATGCTCTCTTTGGAAGTGGCTTAGACAAATGGCAGTACAAAAGGACTGTCCCCTGACACTTGTGTGGGACAACACAGAGAGGTGCCGTATGTGTCCTGGAGTTCCCGCTGGGATCAGGCAGAGTCTGGGCTTGAGCTGACCCTACTTCTTTGCTGAGTTTCCTCCTCTGCCCTATCTGTCTTCCCTTGCTTCCTCACAGATGTCACTTGTAGCACTCACTCAATGAGTGACTCACACAAGAGTCCCCATCTCAGGCTCTGCCTTTAGGGAACTCAATCTAAAATACCAATTTTTCCATTTTTCTTTTATGCTTAGTTCTTTTTCTGTGCCTTAAGAGGTCTCTGCCTACCCCATGTTGTAAAGATAATCTTCTATGTATGCCTTTGGAGGTTTTATGGTTTTAGCATTTACGTTTAAGTATATGATCTATTTCAAATTAATTATTATGCATTACGTAAGATATGGGTCAAGTTTTGTTTTTTTCCCATAAAACTACCCAGGTGTTCCAGTACCTTTTCCTTTCCAAATGAATTCTATTTGCACCATTGTAAAAAAACCAATTGACCATATATTTGCAGCATTTATTTTATTTTTGCTTTAACTAGTTTGGCATGGTTTTCTACTTCTTAGAACTGAATGGTCCTTGCTAATTTAGGGTCTCCCTTTCATTTGGCTTTTCAACTAGTGTTGCCAGACTTAGCAAATAAAAATATAGGACTCCAAGTTAAATTTAAATTTCAGATACACAATAAATATTTTTTTGTAGTATAAATATGTCCCACGCAATATTTGGGACATATATATACTAAAAAAATTATTAATGTGTATCTAAATTTAGAAATTGGGTGTCTTGTATTTTATCTGAGAACCCCATTTCCACCTGAATTCTTGGATTCTGATGCTCTGCATCCCATTACTGTCTTCTGTCTGGCCCTCTCGTCTTCCTCTCCCATCTACCCACAAGGTGAGGCTTTCTGAACCTCTCCGCTCTGATGCACTCCATCCTTCCTGTCTAGGAGGCTGGAGTGGACAGTTCACACCCTTAATCACATTCTTCCACTCTCTTGGCTGTCAGCTACTGAAGCAATTTGATTATTTTTAAAAATAATGTTCCACTTCTTTGGTGAAAATTTAATGTTATTGACCTGTCAGAACAGACAGAGAGGTATTGTGACTTCCTAACTCTTGTCAGGTTGTAGGTTTAGGCTAATCAACTTGTATCCTCACACCTGAAACTTCATGACTGGGCCCAAAGCTGCCACCTGTGACTACTGAACACCTGCAGACTGATGGATTTGGGGGACATTTAATCTGTAATCCTGGCAGCATGATGACCAAATTGTGAGCCACTGGGAAGACATCTTCCCTACCATGCACACAGGCTCTACAACTGCATGGCCACGGAGCGGGAGGGCTGAAGACTTCTCTCCACAGGGACTGGGACAGATGCAAAGTGAGGTGGACAAGCTAGAGGCAAGAATTGAAAGCCCACAGTCCATTCCACAGTAACATGTTTTCCCTCACTGGGAAACTGGAATTTCAAAGATGCAGACATCGTCTTTTTCATGGAACATTTCCTGAGTCTATAACATGGGATGAACCGAATGAATGTGGAACCATAAAAGGTAACTAGCCAAAGACTCATTATGGATTCTCAGTGCCAGAGGCAGGTTTCCAGCAAAGCCCACAGAGCTTAAGCTTCAGGGTCTCTGTGAGTGGGTCCCTGTGAGAGTCAGAAGGTGCCAGGAGTTGAAACCTCTCCAGGTGAGGAAAAAGCCAACTTGCCATCAGAACCACTGCTCTGTAAGTATTTCTAGAAGACTGCCTAAGGCTGCCTTAGGAAAATGGACCTAAATATCTAAGTCTCAAAAAACTTGGGATTTCTTTTCTTATTCTAAATAAATGTTTCTATTCATAACTAATTTTGTATTTGTAATTCATTTTTTTTCCTTCAAGACGGCCCCTCAAAATGTAAAGGCTTCAGATTCCACGAAGACTGAACCATGCCTTTTGATGGCTGTGAGAGCAAGGACAGGGGATGTATGTAGATTTGGGATTCGTGGCTCCAGGACATGGTGGAAAACATTCCACACTTGGTTCATCTGTCTGTCTCACAACCATCAGGCTGTGTCTAGTAATTCACACGGGACAACAGCTCCGAGATGGATTTATTTAGAATCTCCTTCTATAATCTCCCTGAAGAGATCATTCCAAAAATGCCTCTTCCTGCTCTACTGTGCACCATTCATATTCTTTCCCTTTCCAATAAATTTTTTAACCATTTCAACTGCAGTGACTTAATTCACATATACATGAATCAAAACTACTTTTTTTTTTTTTTGGTGAGGAAGATTGGCCCTGAGCTAACATCTGTGCCCATCTTCCTCTATCTTGTATGTGGGACACTGCCACAGCATGGCTTGATGAGTGCACCAGGGATCTGAACTTGTGGACTCTGGGCTGCCAAAATGGAATACATGAAATTAACCACTACGCCACTGGGCCAGCCCAAAAAATTACTTTATTTCTGGAAAAGGTGTCCAGAAATAAGTCTGCTGGACTAGAATTTCGTATAAAAAATACATAAAATAAAGATTTTGATCTACTCTTTTTAATACACTTATTATAAAGGCTAGTATATTCTGAGTGTTTATTAACTAAAGAACAAAGCACAGATCATTGATGTGCAAAAATATGTGAAGTTATGCCCTACTTTATGAATATTTAATATAGATTCTAATACAAACTGTTATGTAAAATCGAAACCAAAAAAATCTCTTGAGGAAGTAAATTATTCTTATTCCAGAATGATGTTTGTCAGAGTCTCTAAATTGAGTTCGCTTAGTTCTTTTAAATCAATTACTTTGATTTACCATAAATCTATTTCTAATCAATTTCTAGAAACAATCTTTCTGAATAAATTGCAGTATATTTACATTCCACCTCTTCTGAAAATGATGGTTTATTTTTACCAGAATTAGGGAATTATAATTTTTAACTTATTCTGGCTGGAATTGTTAGCTAATTACAGAACTTTAGTAGCCTAGTTGTTTAAATTTCACTGAACATTTTACTGTGATCCCATTTGTTTCACATAAAAAAAAAAATCATTCAATTAATTTATGATTATTTTAAACTATGTTTAGTACTTAGGAGACAAAAATATTATGGACTACCATTAAAATTTCCTTCTATAATTAATTTCTTTATATCTATATATTAATATTGACTCTATTGCACTTTATAAAATGTGGTTATAAACATTATATCACTTAATCTTCACAACAATATTTTAGAGGGCAAATATTTTAAAAGCGGATGAGACAGAATATGTACCTAGATTTCCAAATTCCAGCTTAGAACTCTTTCTTCTGAATTTGGTGTGCCACCTCTTTCCCTTTATCCTTCTCTTTATCTTCCTGACCCCTTGGAATGTAAATACTTACTATATGCTCAAAATCATACTTAGAAATGTAATACAGACATTGCCTTCAACGACTTTATTGTCTGGTTGGTAAGCAGAATACACACAAATAATTTAATATATGCAAATATGTGCAAATGAATACATACACATATTATCAAAGAATCATACAAAATGTCATAACAAGACCTGTCCCAAAGTCTGATTTATATATATATTTTGGAAAAAATTTTTAGTGTCAGGCATTGTGTAAAGAACAAAGGAAATCTACTGGTAAGCACTCTTGCTGAAATTTAGAAGAGGGAGGGAACATTTGGGTTGGTGAAACAAAAAATACCCCACAAACTTCATGAGTTAGATCTTTAAGCAGAGTGAGACTAGGATAGCGAAATATACAAGTCATCAAGAGGGAGAAGTTTGGAGGCAAGAAAGAACATTGGTGCCTTGGCAACGGTAAAGCTATTTGACTAACTGGAGAAGAGGGATTTAGTAAAACAGTATCAATTTGGAAACAGAAATGGAGACAAATTGTGAAGGACTTCACATTCTAGGCTAACACCAATTTCCTAAATATTGATAATGCTCAGAGTTCCACATTTGACTCTCTTTTATTGTCTATACAGATAGTTCTTTGAGAGTTATTGATCCCTTTGAGAATCTATTTACATAATGAATTTCCTTAGATTAATATACATATAAGAATGCATAATTCCACAAGAATTTTAGAGAGCTCAGAGGCCCCTGAAGCCCATCTGAGGAATTCTAGAGCTGGGGACTCCTCCTGAATAATCTAGCTAGAACTTAATTCTCTTTCCTGAGCTCCAGACCTACATATTCAATTACCTGGTGGACGCCTACACTTTGATGATAATCTCAACACGCCCCAAATGAGACTCATTATGCATCCTAAATAACCTCTCTCCCTGATATTTCAGGTCACAGTAGATGGCAGAATCATTCAATAAACCTAACTACAGTAAGCGGTAGAATGGTAGATCATTCACAGGATCATCCAAGAGACACTCTTGGCACCCACCTCCTCTTTTCTTTCCACTTCCAGTTAGTCCCTCAGACCATGCTTCTTTCCATCCCGAGAGCTCCTTCTGTGTTAAGCATCTAATCATTTCTCACCTGGATTGCCACAACATTCCAACTGTGGTCTCTGCCTCCAACCTTGCTTGTCTCTTCCGGTTTGTTCTCCATGTTGCTGGAGGAGTATCTAGTACCTCATAACAAATCTGATCACATCATTCACCAGCTGAGAATTCTTCTACGGTTCCTCCATTCTTTTAAAGACTAAAATTCGCACTCCTTAGCATGATATGGTCTGGCTACTGTCTTCCTTGCTGACTTGGTGCCATTCACATGCTCACTCTTAGCTCCACATCTTTCCATTTGTGTGTGTGTGTGTGTGTGTGTGTGTGTGTGTGTGTGTGACTGAAATGCCCTAATACTAAATCTTCATCTGGCCAATCCCAATTCATCCTCAGAGTTCCAGTCCCTGAAGCATGCCCTTGGGAAACTTTTTCTTACCTCTCGAATCCCAGCTAGATGCTCATCCTCTGTTTTCCCATAGGGTTCTGATCTGAACTCTGTTAGGGCATCTTTCACATCAGAATTTCCTGTTTTCCTGCCTCTCTCTTCCTAAGCTGTGACTCCTTCATTGTCTGGGATGTTTCCTTAGTGCCCAGTGTGGTATCCTGGAGAATATGCCTTTGGTAAATATCTAATACACGAATCTAAGAATGAATATCTTCTGTAGGCCGGTGCTTTTCCACCTGTTCCCAGATGCCCTTGAGAACACCTCAGTGATGCCAGAAAGAATGAAATATCTTCTTTAAACAACAAGAATTTAAACCACCCAAAGAAACCATTTATTTCCTTTTGTTAATTTCCCTTCTATTTAGCAATTCCTGTAAGATTTTATTTGTCAAAATTTACACTCTAAAAAATGTTTCTGTAGGCAATTAAGATATATTTTTGAACTAGGGACCAAAATAATGATAATACTATTTTAGCAAGAGTCTGTTGGCACAGTGAGCAATGCACATTGGAAAGAGGCAAAGACATGAGTGGTTCAGGAATAAAAATTAACAAAAAGTTGTTTTCTTTAAAAGTCCAGTACAACATTAAATTTACCTTTTTACATTTCTCTTTGGTTCTAACAGAGGGCTTTGGAATAAGAGGTTTTAATTTTAACACCAGCTACATTTATTCAGCTCCCTATCTTGGTGAAGTTCAGCATTCTAGAAGTCAACAATGCCACAAATTCAATATTTTCAAATTTAACATAGGATCTGGGCAAAAGGAGAAAACTTCCTCTGAATGTGTTCTAAAAATGTAATTTTTACCTTTAAAAACTGCACACTCACCTGTGGCTTATTGTCTCGTCCAATAAACGTTTCAAAAAAGTAGGACAGACTGAGTTTTGAACAAAATGTCATTGCCATTTCACATCCCTTACTTCTGAAGTATGCGAAAGTGGAATGGTCTTCCCCAGAAGGGAAGCTCTCTCTTATACTTCTGTGTTCAAAAATAAACAAAAATTCCCTATTGGATGATCATCTAAAAAGTCCCAGTCTATAGAAAATATACACTCTGACTTTTAAATGTCGACCAGCCTTGGAAATCTATATGACATAAACTTTTGCCAAAAAATCAATCTTGAGTTATGATTTGATTAGCAGAAAATTGCTATCACATTTGTTTCTACATTTGTCTACCTCATGTCCTTTTCATTCATAGGCTGGCTGATTCAAACCTTCTTTAAAAACTCCCTGAGAAAGTCTGTGACATTAAAATGTCCTTTGATGCTCTTTCCCTAAGCAGTGAATATTAACAGTTATGGTGACCCTGTTCCCTAATGTGTCTCAGCAGGATCAATAGCAGTTAAGTGCCACTGTTTCACAATTAAAAAGGGGATCATTTTAAATTTAAAAGCTCATAGCTAATTTTCTTCTTGGCACTTAATGGTGTAATTCACTTTTGAAAAACCTCATTGGGAAAACATACACTTTTTTAAAAAATTTTTTCCGTGGCAGCATACGAAGGGGCTAGTTTTAGCACCTCTTGTTGCCTCTGAGATGATTTGCAGCATTCCTTCATTAAGCTGCCAGTAGGGCAACCATAAAATTCTCTCCAAAATAGCGGCCTCTGACGCAGGGCCTGGGCAACCATTGCAATTCTCCGTAAAACTATTCAAGGGCCACTTTCTTGGGAACTTTCTTCCTGAGTGCTGCTGTTTTTAGCCAATCTTGCCTTTACACTCACATTTTTTTCCTGATTTTTGCTTTTCCTTTTGGTGACCTCCTCCTGTTCCCCATTAGGAACCCAGGCACTTGACAGGTGGTTCAGAGCAGTGCATACATATTTCCAACATCTAATTGGCTAACGTTATGCTGGAAATGTCATTGTGATCCTGCCTCATTGACATTGCAGAGAGCCTTGGCTCCCATTCTACACAACGATGGCTTTCCTGGTTCCCAATTACAACAGTAACAGACGCATTGAGTTACGTATACAGTATATCCCCAGGGATAAGCACTGGATATAGATCCACTTTGGGGTAAGTCTCAGGTCTGCTTACGGAATTTACATTATCTTGAGGCAAAGGAGAGATTGTCTGTCATTTATATTTGCTGTTTGAAGCATAGAAGAATATATTAATGCGTTTGGTGCTTTTGTGGAGTATTTTTTTAACATGTCTATTTAAAAAGCAGAGGATATCCACTGGTTTTCTCCTAAATACTAATACTACTTCTAATTAAGAAAGAAAACAACTTAAAGTTGATTGTATGCAAGGTACTGTGCTCAACCTTTTATACATCTTTTCTCTAGTCCTCATTCTACTTTACAAAATGGACGTTATTATTCATAATTTACAGATGAAGACACTGAATTTCAGAGAGGTTGAGCTACATGCTTTAAGTCACACAGCTTATAAATTATTGCAAATGGGACTGCAGGCTTGAACTATCTCACTCCCAAATCCCTCATCTTTCAACCACAAGCTCTGTCACATCCATTGAAACTGCTTTAGATTTGACTATATATTTTAGACTCAAATCCAAAAATAAACTCACCAGAACTTAGCTTTTCAAAAACATTTCGAGGATACTAGTTATTAGAAAATTAGGACTAGCCAAAATATATTGCACATAAAATTGTAAAATTTGATCTTTTTAAAAATTATTTTGACTTTTGTTAGTTTATTACAATATGTCTATCACAGACTATGGGCTTTCACTAATTAAAGACTACATGAAATATCTGATTTCATTCGTTTTCCTTCTGAATCTGATAATTTTCTCTGTAAATATAAATTTTTGACTGAATGCTAATTTTCCAGTAAGGAACCCTGAATAAACAGGGGCATATACATATTATATTAGGATTTGGAATAAATGGAATATTACAGCATCCAAGGGCCAATGTTCCCTGAGAATATAATTAATTTCTGCTGAGGAAATTTGTCCTTATTTCTCATGCCTGTGTGTAAAAACATTAACAACGGAGGGAGATATTTATGGGTATTACCATGTCTTGTGGAAAAGTGACTCTAATTGAAAAATAAATCTTCCTGTATACAAAACTCATTCTTTTTTGCTTGATTGCTTTCTTGCTTCATTTTCCTTTTTTTTATCCTTTTCCATTTTCCTTCCTCCCTCTCTTCTTCCCTCCCCTCCCCCTTGTCTTCCTCCTTTCTTCTTCTTCTTTCTTTTTAAATTCTTTTTTCAAACATAATAAAATCCAATATACTCATTACATTCATTTTTCCTCTTTTAACCAGACATCTCGGTGTAAGTGGCAAAAATGACTCTGGTTCCAGCCCTGCGAGGGTAAGATCAAGGCATGTCGTCTGTGCACGCGTTCATTTAAACGAAACCTAAATCCTGGGGGATGCTGCCACCCAACTGGTCCATCCTGTAATCCAAGCCCTGAGTCAGAGGACGTGGCGCCTGCAAGGCAAGCGAGTGGCTCGGGTTCGCGGGAGTGCGCTGGTCTAATATGCCACCGAACAACACAATTAGCCGCTGACACCAGGTGCTGCCTGCTTCCTGCCACGTTACACATCTCACGTTTCATGTAATGGTGTTTGTAAAGTGCTCCCCCTTTTCAATTAGCCAGCCTTGCTCCCTCCACTCCCCCATTCATCTGTGCAGTTACAGGGGACTCGGGGAGCCTGCGGCTGGGCTGGCAAACGTGACTCCGCTAAGCGCAGCATCCGCGCCCAGTGGTGGCTGAGCGACTTAAAGCCTGTTATTAGGCATAATTTATTCCATATGCTGTTGATGAAGCCAATCAGTGCTGTGACTTCTCTTTTGTTTATGTTTAAGGAAGAGGTGAGGGAAAGCTATAAATAAGCTCCGGCAACTTCATCGCCGCGTGTATCCATTTGCTACTGACGCGTCCTGGGCATGGAACGATTTTGGAGCAGCTGAGCCTCGGGTTTCACGCTCTGTCTCTCTCTGCAGTAGCTGCGCGCTGCCCGGCTGCCTTGTGCATTCAAAACCCCACTCCTCCTCATCCCTGCAATAAACAATACCTGCTCCATTTTTTGCCTGTTGCAATTATCCTTTTTTATTTACATAAAGGGGCTGCCCTCCGAATGGGCATAAACGCTGACGACCATCGAGTTACTGTGTGCCTGCCTGGATTGCATTAGCTGCTAATTACTCAGGGGTGCCCCCAGTGCCTCTGGTCTTCTCAACTAAAGCACGCTGTGTAATTTAAATTTACATTGTGTCATATTACACGGAGGTTATGACACAACCAAATGTATTTCGACATTATGCTTTAATTGTTTCTTCCCCTAATGGTGCTTGCAGGAAGAAGGGTAGCAGCAGGTGTGGCCAGGCCCCTAGGAGGGTGGGGCGTGGACTCCGGTCCTACCAGGCTTACTCCTGATGAAGCTGTGCACATTATTCGGCCTCCTGAGTCACTAGCTGCCCCCTGTTCATCCACCATCCTAATTTAAGTTTTTAAATTCTTCCAGTCCTGGTGGGAGGTAACTTGTGTTTGTTAAGTGCTAATCAGTGGTTTACATTCATTTCTACTGGCAACTCTAAGAACAGGTCATTGTTCTCATTTCACCGAAGGGAAAATGGAGCTTTATGAAGAAAAACGACTCATGACCCTCCTTAGAGAGGGCCTGTGAGGCTTGGACGTGGGTCTCTAACGGACTTGTGCTCACTCCCGCACTGTAGGATTTGGGGATACATTTGAAAAACAAAGGGTCAAATTTGTGTATGGTTGTTTGTGGGGCGTTCACATGTGCTGTGTAGATAGGTCTTCACTGACATTTTAATTGGCTGATCCTGGAAAACACCTCACATGGTGGGTGGGAAGTGTTCCTATTTTGTTCTTGAGTGTCATTAGGAGGGTTCAGGCAGAGCAGGCCATCTGGACAAGAGATTTCTGACCAGATCACTCCTTTGTCCAACAAAGACGGCACTATCTCTAACACACCTTCAGATGTGTTCTTATTCCGCAAGCTTGATCGTCAAAGAACAGCGGTCTGAACTGGCCATTTATTTTATTGGATAATTTGAGTCTCGTGGAACTACATGAAATATTCGCAGGGAGGATGTTCTGGGGGATCAGGATAAGGGTGTAGGGTCTTTCTGTGCTCATGCCAGTTCAGGGGGATCACTTCTGTTCAAAAGCGGAGCTGGTCTCTGCTGCTAGCAGCAGGGAATCACACTCAAAAAGCATTTGCGGGGCCGGCCCCCTGGCTTAGCGGTTAAATGCGCTCTCGGCTACTGGCGGCCCGGGTTCGGATGCCAGGTGCGCACCGACGCACCGCTTCTCCGGCCATGCTGAGGCCGCGTCCCACATACAGCAACTAGCAGGATGTGCAACTATGACATACAACTATCTACTGGGGCTTTGGGGGTAAAAAAGGAGGAGGATTGCCAATAGATGTTAGCTCAGGGCCAGTCTTCCTCAGCAAAAAGAGGAGGATTGGCATGGATGTTAGCTCAGGGCTGGTCTTCCTCAGCAAAAAGAGGAGGATTGGCATGGATGTTAGCTGATGGCTGATCTTCCTCACAAAAAAAAAAAAAGCATTTGACAATAATCAGAGAAAATTTCAAGTTGACTCTCTGAAGTTAAGGTGGTTTAATAAAAGGAATGAGCCTTTCTCGTGGTTTTTCTGGTAGTTCTGAGATGAAGCTGCCATGTTATGAGCAAACTCAAGAGCAGAGGGTTGTAGTAGAGGGAAAGGAATGGATTTGAGAGCCAGCTCTGCTCATAACTAGCTCCAAAGATATAAGCAAGTTATTAATTTCTGTGAGGATCAGTTTTCTCTTCTGGAAAGGGGAGATAATAAATATTTACTTTTTGGAAATGTGAGGACAAAAATAAAATAGGGATCTAATAATCTCTGGTGCATAATAGAAACTCAAGACAAAGAATCTGCCTCTTCTTCTCCTTCCTTCCTCTTTCTCTTTGCTATCTTCTTCCTTATTGATACCAGCTCAACACAAGGTTGACATAAGGGAAGCCATACTATAGAAAAGAAACCCTATTATAACTTTGAATGACCTCTGACTAATTAACCCAGACATGCTCTGTAGATTTTATGGCCCCTGCCAGCGGCTATAAATTGATAACTTTGTTCTTTTGAGTTCCTTAGCAATGTGATAACCCCCGGGCAGAGAGTCTATGCTGATAGCCATCCTCAATGACAACTGAAACATCAGGGTAGAGGGTGTTGCTCTGGTCTCTGATGCATATGCAGTAAAACAAAAGACTATCAGGAACTAAGACCAGATGGATGCCCCCACCCAGATACCAGATGCCTCCTCCACCCAGAGACCAGCCCCATATATAACTCACCTATAGTCTTTGTTCCGGAAAATGGTTCTTTGGGACACTAGCCAGCCATTTTCCTTCTTGCTAGCAAGCTGTAATAAAAAGACTTTTCTCTCCTACCACCTTGCCTCTTGACTACTGGCATGTCTTGCAGCTGGCAGACAAGCCCCCACTCCTTGAGTGGTAACATTATCTGTTCTTTATCTTAGATTTTACCACCACATTCTAAGGAAAATGGAAACTCTTTGACTTCTCCCCTTTTGTACCTCTGACATTTCACCTGGCACCAACTTTCCAGTGTTGCCCACATCCATGCCACCATGCCCATTCCCATGGCCTGCATCATTTCTCATCCCTGTGTCCAGTCTCGTGACCTTCCAGCCACCTGTCCTAGTGCTGCCTGAGTCGTCCTTCTGAAACTCAGGCTAAGCCATGTCACTTCATTTTATATCTTCAATACTAACTTATTCAAATCTTCAAAAAGTAAAGAAACGCATTTTGTTTTTTGTTTTGACAGATTTTTGCTCAAATGCATTTGACCATGGAACAAGTATTAGCATTTCATGGGACACTAGATTTACGAGGACAGCAATTTGGGCATCACTCTTTAAAAAGCTATATAAAGCTTCTCTGGGCTCTGTGGAAGCATTTCTCCCTCTTTCAATATTACTTTGCTGGTGACAGTAAAGAGAAGCATATGCCCAGATCATGATCCGTAGGTTCATTTTTAGGCTAAGTTTTACTGAGCCCTCATTCCCTGCCAAGCACTGGTAAGCATTTTACATGCACCAACTTGCTTAATCTTCCCCCAAACCCTATTAAGGAAAAATGATTATTTTCTAGAGTGGAAAAGAGGTTAGCTAACTCTCCTAAGTCATTTCTCTGGGGGAGTGGAGCTGGGATATAAACAGAAATTGGGTTGATGCCATTTTTAAGCAGGCAGACTTATTTTGGTGTTTTGTTTACACCGGGGCCTATTTAAAAAGTTTGGCCCACATCATGGCATTTGCCAGTCCGACTGCCTTCCAACATGCACCTGGCCTCTGTGACTAGGGAAGGGCCTCTGACACTCGCCATCAAAAATACTCAGGAGACGTTTAAGCAAAACATTAAAAAAGGCCATATTTGTCCTCCTAACTCTGTCTTGTTCCAGACCTGTTCGTGCCGCCAGCCACATTGTAAATGAAATCAATTATTTTCCCTGCTGTCTGAGTTCCAGCCAAGAGCTAAAATTTCTACCTCTTTTCTCTTAACAAGGGGTTTCAGATTGAAAATAATTTATCTGCTTTAGTTTAATAACGGGGAGTTGGGGTTGCAATCTGAGTTTGGTAAGAAATAAAGTGAAACCACATGGTGTGCAGGTTGGAGGAAGAGACCAAATACTCACATTGGTGTGTGAGAAAATCTCGTCCAGGACAACGCACAGCACTGCAGATCCTGCTGCAGGGTGTCTGGGCTGTCCCCATTACACAGCGCACGCTGAGGGCCTCCTTCGCAGGGCACAGGGCTGCCCAACCTGAGAACTCCCGTGTTGCTCTCTGACCAATCTGAAAACCATGAGTTGTGTGATCTCAGGCAAGTCACTTCATTCTTCCTGGTTTCAGGTCCTTTGTCCATTAATGGACAGCTCCCGTGACCCCGGCCTCCTGTCTCTTTGCCAAGCCCTCTTGTCCTGGGTCCTTGCCTTCAGCTGCTCCTTCTCCCCATCACGCTCTTGCCTCTGAAATGCACCACCTCACCTCCTTCAAACCCTGTTTAAGTCTCACCTTCTCCGTGAGGCCTGCCCCGACCACTGTGACATCACACGCAGCCTTCCTGCCTCCTTACGCCACCACAATATTCCGTCATCTCCCATTCTCCATTCTCCCGTTTGTTTACTCCAAAGCATTTATCATTGTTTAGCCTATTACTTAAAAATACTTTACTTTTAAAACATTTTTACGTTTATATAAAAATTGTACAGAAAATAAGAGTTTCCGTGTAGCTCCTCTCCCCTCACTTTCCCCTATTAACATCTTGCATTAGTGTGTATATTTGTTGTAATTGATGAATCAATATTGATACATTATTATTAAATAAAGTACATGGTTTACATTGGGGTTCACTCTGTGTTCTACAGTTCTGTGGGTTTTGACAAATGTATGATGACATATATCTACCATTGTAGTGTCACCCAGAATAGTCTTACAGCCCAGAAAATCCCCCTCAGCCCACATATTTATCTGTCCCTCCCTTATGCCAAACTCCTGGCAACCATAGATCTTATTACTGTCTTTTTCTAGAATGCCTTACAGCTGGAATTCATGCAGTATGTAGCCTTTGCAGGTTGGCTTCTTTCAATTAGAAACACGCATTTAAGTTTTCTCCACATCTTTTTGTTGCTTGATAGCTCATTTCTTTTTATCACTGAATAACATTCCATTGGATGGAGGTACCACAGTTTGTTGATCCATTTGCCTACTGAAAAATAATCTTGGTTGCTTCCAAGTTTTGGCAATTATGAGTCAAGTTGCCATAAACATTCATAGGTGAGTTTTCTAAAGGACACAAATTTTCAACTCATTTGGAAAAATACCTAGGAGCAGACTGCTGGATTGTATGGTAAGCCTATGTTTCACTCTGTAAAAAACTGCCAAACTGTCTTCCAAAATGGCTATACTAATATATTTTTAAATTTATTTATTTTAATTGCAGTATGTCTCATCAGTAGCTATAAAAGTGCCTGCTTTTTACAGCCTCTTTGACAAAGCAGGTTGCCAAACTAGGATTTTTGCCAGCCTGATAGGTGAGAAATTGTTATTTCAGGGTAGTTTTAATGTACATTTCTCTTTTTATGAGTGAGTTTGGTATGTTTTCATATATGTAGGGGTCAGTTGGTTTTCTATTTCTGTGAACTGGCAATTCATATCTCTTGCCCATATTTCAATCAGGTTCTTGGTCATTTTTGTCTCTATTTCAACAGGTCTAGATATACTGAGGATGTAAATCTTTCATCAGTGGTATAAATTGCAAATATTTTCCAAAGTTTGACATTTGTCTTTTTACTTTACTCTTGGTATTTTTCTTTTATTATGATAAGTTTTCTTTATTATAGTCAAATTTACAATTCTTTCCTGATTTTGAGTCATAGTTAGAAAATTTTCCCTTCTGAGGTTATAGAAGAATTCGTCCACTTCTTTTTAAAATCTCTGATCCATTTGGAATGTATCATGCTGTAAAGTGTGAAACCAGATCAAATTTTATCATGTTCCATATGGTGATCCATGATCCTAAAATCATTTATTAAAAAGTTTACTTTTTTCCCCACTGATTTTTGACATATCACTTTTATATATGCTAAATTTCCATTTGGACTCTTTCTGTATTTTATATTTTGTTCTATTCATCTGTTAATTTATGCATGTACCAAAACACTGTTTTCTTTCCAGATAATTCATAACATTTCAATATCTGGGAAGACATGTTCTCCTTTATTGCTCCAGAAGAATATTTTTATCAATTTTTGAGATATAATTTATGTGAAATAAACTTCATCCATTTAAACTGACATTTCAGTGCATTTTGACAAACATATCTAACTGTGAAACCACTGCTACAATCATGATGCCAATAATTTCCAACACCACCCAAGTTCCCTGTTGTCCCTTTGTAATCCATTCCTTCCTCTACCCCAGGAGACCAATGATCTGCTTTTTGTGAGCGTAGATTAGTTTGCATTTTTTTTAGAATTTAATGTAAATGGAAACATGCTGTATTTACTCTTTTAAATCTCACTTCTTTAATACAGCATAATTAATTTAAGATGCATATTGCATGTCAGTAACTTGTTCTTTTTTATTATTATGTAGAATTCCATATTATGCATAAACTACATTTTATTTATCCATTCACCTGTTGATGGACATTTGTTTGCTTCTGTTCTTGGCTCTTCATAATAAAACTGCTTTGGACATTCCTATACAAGTGTTTGTGTGGACATGTACTTTCATTTTTCTTAGTTAAATACTTAGGAGTACAAGTATTTTGCTGGGTACATGCTTAGAAGTAGGTGTATATTGAAATTTTTAAGAAACTGCAAAGAATTTTCCAAAGTAACTGTACATTTCATTGCTCCACATCTTCACCAACACTTGGTGTTGGCAGTCTTTTTAATTTTGACCATTCTGATGGATGTGTACTGATATCTTTTGGTGATGTACCTTATTTTGTGAAGAGTGTTTAAATTTTTGCCTTTTAAAAAGTTGTGTTTCTTTTTTTATATTATTGAATTATATGAGTTCTTTATATATCCTGAGTAGAAGTTCTTCACCAGATATATGTATTACAAACGTTTTTTATCATTCTATGCCTTGCTTTTTATTTTCTTAAATAAGCACAAACATTTTGTATTTCAATACAGTTCTAGTTATCATTTTTAATGGTTTGTGTGTTATGTGCAAGCTAAGAAATCTTTACCTTCCCCAATGTTGTAAAGATTTTTTTCCCCCTTTTATTTTTTAGATTTTACCTTTGACATTATATTTATGCTTCATTTCTGGTAAATGCTGTATACTGTGTGTGATGTAAGGGTCACTTTTTTTTCCACACAGATGTCCAGTTGTTTTGGCCTGATTTATTGTAGAGAATTCTCGTTTCAATTCTCGTTGTCAAGAATCAATTGGCCATATACATACGAGTCTATTTCTAGACTTTTTATTCTGTTCTATTTATCTGAATGTTCTTTCACTAATATCACATGGTCTTGAAATCAGGTAGTTAGATTTTACATCTTGATTCTTCTTTTTTAAATAAGCTCTTTTAGCTGGTTTGAACTTCCATATAAATTTTAGAACCAGCTTCTCAAAGTCTGAACTTTTTTTCTAAAAACAAAAAAAATCAGGTAAAATTTTGATTAGTTTTAGATTGAACATTTACATCAGTTTAAGGAAAAACATTGAATTTTTTAATTCAGGAAAATAATATATCTCTGCATTCATTTAGGTCATCTTTAATATCCCTCAGCAATATTTAATAGTTTTCAGTCTAAATGATTTACACATCTCTTTTAAATTTGTCTAAGTATTTTATGTTTTTTGATGCTATTGTAAATGGTTTATTTCAGTTTCTAGTTGTTTGGTGCTAATGTATAAAAATGCCTTTGATTTTTGTATATTTACCTTGTACCGGAGACCTTTCTTTTTCACTTTTTTAGTTCTAGTAGATTTCTTAGGATTTTTTTTAATGTAAACAATCATGTGATCTTCAAATAGAGAGAATTTTTTTTGTTCCTTTCCAGGCTTTATGTCTTTTATTTCTTCTTTTTCTTTATTACAGTAGTTAGGATCTCTAGTATAGTGCTTAATAAAAATGTTAAGTGTAGAAATCTTTATTTTATTCTTCCCGTTATGTTAAAGCATTAACTATTTCACCTTTAAATATGATATTACTATAAGTTATTTGTAGATGATCTTTATCAGATTGAAGAATATCACTTCTAATTAGAATTTATGAAAGCTTTCATCATTAATTTGTGTTGAGATCAGTCAAATGCTTTTTTTTATATCTATTGAAATTATCATGTTTTTTCTCTTATATTCTGTAAATATGGTAAATCATGACATTAATTGGAGAATCAAGCACTTTATACTCATGGACCAGCTTTATAGCAGCAGTAGAAGAAGGAGAAACGTTGACAGGGATCCAGGAACCTCAGGCACAGGCTGTCTGCCCTCCCACTGCCACGTTGCACCAGAGCACTCTGCCTCCAGGTCTCTCACCACCACTGGCACACATGTGAAGCACTTCAGTACCGGAAAGCCCCAAAGTCTGCTCATGGTCACGTAGGAACACTCCAGGTACGTGACCAGCTTTAATCTTTGAGCCCCCACACCCTCCCCAACACAGCTAGGCTACACCAAAACCTGGTGCAATTTATAAATAAAATTATTAGTAAACAATATTGGCAAGCTGATAAAGTCTGCTCTGAAACACCTCGTGTACGGACACAGAACATTGTTGATCTTTAATTATTAGATTCCATATCATTGGCTGAGAATCAATAGCTCTGGGGATGAAGCTGTGGTCAACACAGACCAACTGAAATTACCCAATGCTATGTTATCATATTAATTAATTTTTGAATAGTAAAACAGTTTCTCATGACCACATAAATCCTATTTGGTCATGGTATATTATCCATTTATATATATTTTTGGATTCAGTTTGCTAATAGTTTGTTACAATTTTTGCATCTATGTTCATGAGTGATTTTATTCATTCTGGTGATGCGCTTGTCAGATTTTAGTGTCAAGGGTTATGCTGACCTCAGAAAAAAGTTGAGATGTAGTCCCTCTTCCTCTGTTTTCTGAAAGTTTTTGTGTTATATTGGTTATATCTACCTTGAGTGTTTGATAGAATTCACCATTAAAAACATCTGGGCCAGGAGTTTTCCTAGCGGGCAAGTTTTCCATAACAAATCTAATTTATTTAATGGGTATTGGGTTATTCAGATTTTCTGTTTCATCTTGCATCCGTTTTCTTATATTTCTCAAGGAATTTGTCCATTCCATGTAGGTTGTGAAGTTTTTGCGGATGATGTGGTCATGATATTATCTTATTACACTTCTAATTTCTGCTAATTCTGTAGCGTTAACTTTTCCTTCACTCCTGATATTGGTGTTTTGTATTCTCTTTTTCTCTGCTCAGTCTAGTTAAGAGTTTATCAGCTTGTTTACCTTTCAAAGAGTCAATTTTTACTTTTGTTAATTTATCAGCACTAGGCAATCTTTATACTACAGACTTCATGAGAAGTTCATCAATGAAATACTACACACATAAGACAAATATAAATATATAAAGACCAAATGTATATATATGTTCATCAAATATATATGTATACGTTAAACATATACACTAAATACACACTGAATATATACATATATTGTTATTAAATATATAATATACACATGTAGCATTAAAAAGTCATATATATTTTAAAGAAATGAAAAGGGAAAGCAGAAAAAATCAGTCATTTATATTTATTCAGATATTTACCATTTCTGATTGTTATCATTTCTTCTGAAGATCAAAGTTTCCCTCTGGGGAAACTTCCCTTCAGCCTAAAAAAATTTATTCACCATTTCTTGCACTAAGGTGTGTTGCTTAGAAGTTCTTTTAGTTTTCTTTTTACCAAAAAATGTTTCTTGAAGCATATTTTCATTACATATAGAATTCTGGATTAGGTTCTTTTTTTCTTTTTGCATCTTAAATATGGTTCTGATGTTTTCAAACTCATTATTTCTGAGGAGGTGTCCATGTCACTGAAATTATAGTGCACCTGACATAAAATGTCATTATTCTCTGGTTACTTTCAAGATTTTATCTTTATTTTTGTTTTCAGCAGTTTGACAATGATGTGCCTTGGTGTGCTTTTCACTCTATTTGTCCTTTTTGGAGTTTTCTGAGCTTTTTCAGTCTATAAATTTACACCATTCACCAAAGTTGGAAACTTTTGACAATTATTTCTTTAAATATCATTTTCCTGTCCCCTCATCTCCCTCATTTTTCCTTCTTCAATTCCGATTGCATGCGTTTTAGATAAACTAATCATGATCCATAGATCTAAGGCTCAGTTTATCAGTTTCAGCCTTTTTTCTCTTCCTTCAGATTGTATCATTTCTATTGATTTATCTTCAGGTCAATTGATTTTCCTCTCCATTATCTCCATTCTGCTATTAAGCCCATTAAGTGATTTTAAAATTTTAGATATTGTATCTTTCAGTCCTAGAATGTCAGTATGGCTGTTTTTTATATTTTCTATTTCTCTCTCTGCTGAGTTTCCTAAGTTTTCATTATTATGAGTGTATTTTCCTTTATCTCATTGAGCATGGTAATAAGAACTGCTAAATTCTTCATCTAACAATTCCAACATTTGGATCGTATCTGGATTAGCTTCTGTTTTTGGTCTTTTCTTATTGAGAATGGGTGATATAATCCCAATACTTCAACTTTCAAGTAAGTTTTTATTGTCTTCAGGATGTGGTGAATGTCCTGTTGTGGAGATTTTAGACTATATTCCTCACAAGAGTTTTATTGCTGTTGTTTTAATATGCAGTTAGCTCGGTAGACATGAAGTACTGCTTTTTTTCTCTTCTACCATTGGCAGCAGCTCAGATCTCAGTTTAGTCCTTTTAGCCCTAGTGGTGCTGTGTGGAGTCCACCCCGACATGCATTGTTCAGTGGTCCTCCTGAGGCTTGGGCAGCGTTTGCGCAGACGGAGGCTGGGGTTCCCCTTCTCACCCTCTCCTCTTTCCAAGACTTCCCCCTCACCTTACAGGAGTTGTGGCTGCCCTGCTTTCTGTCTTTTTCCCGCCAGAGATATGGTGGGGTCTTTTCAAAGCTTCCGTTGTCCCGCACCACACTGTGACTATGGTCTTCTTCCAGGCCAAAGCCACAAAGACAGAGAGCTCGCCCTGTGCTGGCCCTTCTTCCAAGTTTTAAATCCCTTCTGAAATATGCCCACCGTGGTTTCACTCTACAGAATCATCTGACAGCTACATTTTTGTGTTTTCTCCAGAGTTTATATTTTATCTGTGGGAAGGTTGGTCTGATGGGAACTTAATCTGACATAATGAAAGCAGAATCTTCTGGAAGGATTTTAAAAACATATATGTGTATTTAAATACATATATATATAATTACATATACATAACTAACAATTTATGTCCATTATATATAAAAATAGAAAATACAGTTAAAAAACAATAAATATAATTTGTGACACCAATAACTCAAAATAACAACTAAATTTTTGCCTCTATTTTTCTACATTTTAAATCTTTCTTTCTCTCTCTTTATGTATGTATATACATATGTTTATAGTTATATATATAATATGTTAAAAACATTTTTTTTTGCTGAGAAAGATTGGCCCTGAGCTAACATCCATGCCCATCCTCTATTTTGTGTGTGTGGGATGCCGCCACAGCATGGCTTGATGAGTGGTGTGTAGGTCTGCGTGCAGGATCCAAACCTGCAAACCCCGGGCCGCTGAAGAGGAGTGAGTGAACTTAACCACTACACCACTGGGCTGGCCCCTTAAAAACCTATTTTTAAATGAATATGGGATTTTATTATATATTTGTTCAATTTCCTTGAAATGTTTTGGTCTTTCGTCTT
Organism: Diceros bicornis minor; assembly: GCF_020826845.1. NCBI lineage: Eukaryota > Metazoa > Chordata > Mammalia > Perissodactyla > Rhinocerotidae > Diceros > Diceros bicornis. The sequence continues at coordinate 83,615,811 of NC_080744.1, forward strand.
TCATGGTCAATAAATGTATTATACTATCATAATATACACAGCAAGTCATTGATTACTGATCCTCAGGTTGTTTTCAATTTTTCCTAAGTGTAAATTACATAGGCATAAATATCTTTATGTGGGCAAACTAACAAAGTTTAAAAGCAATTGAAGAGAGATTTTTCCTAACCTACAAAATATGATCATGTTCTAATCGGTAAGTAAAAGAATTGGGAAAAATAAACTGTGGCCAATTTTACAAAAGGTTAATTTATTTAGTCTTCAGATCACTTAATCAATATGAACATCTCTAAAGCCTAATGATTAGTCAAAGGATGTGAGCACAGACTAGGAAATGCATATTGGTAAAAAAAAAAAAAAAGTATTCAATCTCAGAGTAAAGAAATATGAATAAAAATAGAATTATTACACCTATTAAATTGACAATTAATATGAAAGTCTTCATTTCTGGAAAGTGTGCATTGAGACAGGCACTCTTATGCATCACTGATGGTTGCAAAATTCTTTTTGTAAAGCACTTTGGCAAAATGTATTAAAAGTCTTATAATATTTATTCCTTTTGATGCATTAATTCTACTTCCTGGAATCAATCTTATGAAAACGATCAGGAGTACAGAAATTTTATGAAAAACAATATTCTTTTATTCTTGTTAAATATGGAAACAATCTCAACATAATATTACAGGGATGTTAATCTATTTGACACTGAAATAAAATGCAGCCATTAATAACAATGTTGAAAAGATGTCTTTAATAATCTTTAAAAAATGCTTATATTTTAGTAGAGTGAATTAAGCAAAATACAAATTCTATATAAAGACTATGAAATAACTATTTTTAAAAAACAATATTTATAGATAATGGTATAGAAGTACACAAAAAGTACCTATCTTTGAAAAGTACCTATCTTTGAAAAAAATACCTACTGGAATTAACAGTAATTTAAAAAAATATTCATTTTTTTTCTTCTACAATTAGGATGTATTAGATTTGTAATTTGAAAGTACTCTAAGTTTTATGTGATGTTTTATTTCATTAACTTGGCACTATATTTTTAAAAGAGCTAATAAAAACATGAAGCTAGCTACTAGAATCAGGAATGAGATAAGGATGTCTGTTACCTCCACTGTTATTCAACACTGTTATGGATACCTTAGACAATAAAACAAGAAAAGGGAAAGAAAGATGATGTTTACATATTATAAAGAAAGAAGAAAAAAATCTTTGCAGATTATCTGATGTCTACTTAGAGAATGGAACCAAGTTTAATACTACAACAGAAACAAAAAAGATAAAACACATACATGTCATTATATATTTGTCCAAACCCACAGAACGTCCAACACTAAGAGTGAACTCTAATGTAAACTACGGACTTTGGGTGGTCTTGATGTATCAATGTAGGTTGATCAATTGTAACAAATGTACCAATCTAGTGTGGTATGTTGATAATAGGGGAGGCTGTGCATGTGTGCAGACAGGGTGTGTGTGAGAAATCTCTGTACTTTATGCTCAATTTTGCTGTGAACCTAAAACTGCTCCAAAAAAAAAATCTTAAAAAAAAGATAAAAACCAAGAAGAGAGCTTCATAGCTCAGTATATGATAAACACACCAATAGCTGTTCTATATAGTAGCAATGTCCAGTAAGGGAATGTAGAGAACAGTCAAGTCCACGTGACTAATAAAAGCAATAAAGTATTTATAAATAAAACTAATAAAAATGTTCAAGACCTAAATGTGAAAAAAAGTAAAAAATTTACTGACTAGCTAAATAAATAGAGATATATTCCATCTTTTGGGATGGAAAAACTTGTAATAATAATGATGATAATAACAATAGTTAACTAGGTACTAGGCACTATTAAGTGCTGACATATAGTAACTCATTTTATCCTCATAATATTTGCATGAGTCTTGTACCATTAATTTCACCATTTTAAACTTATGAAAATTGAGAGAGACAAACCGGAGTCACCCAGTCATTCACCTACAAGGTCCATGCTTTTTAATCAAGCTCCCAATAGAATATTTTATGAAATTTTAGGTCTAAAATTTATCTTAAATAAAAATTGCACAAATACATATAGGACTTTTGTGAAGCAAAAGGAAAATCAATACAAAGTAAAAAAAACCAACCCTATAGTTAGTAAAACAGGTGATATTGGAATATAATAAACAGTTTTCTCAATGGCAGAAAATGAGAAATTTAGTTTACGGTGCCATCTCAAAAGAGTAAGGAAAAACGAATTATTTACAATTGATGTTGTGACAGTTTCTATCTCTATGAAATAAATAACGTTAGACTCATACCACAAAGTGTATGCAAAACAAATTCTAGATAGATCAGAGAACTAAACCTGAAAAATTATAGTGTTAGGATAAAATACTTCTATATTTTAGTAAGAAAGGTCTTTTTAAGTAGGACATAAAACCTAGAATCCTCCCCCCATATAAGACTTCCAGTTTTGGTTAAATACACTGAAAAAGTTCATGAAGAGATACCTTCAAGTTCAAAATCAAGCAACAAATGGAGAAAATATATTTGACATCTATTAATTTGATAACATATCCTGAATATGTAAAAATTTCCCACCGATCAATAAAAAGAAAAAGAGACACACACACATAAACACACACAAAAGAAAAATAGGAAGAAAAGAAAAAAGCAATTCTCAGAAGAAGAGTTGGTATCATTGTGGTGAGACTGGCAGTTGGATTATAACTGTTTAATTTTTTTGAAGACAATTTAGCATTATCTATCAACTTTTTCAATTTGTGTGATCTTGGACTAAGTAACTCTCCTTCAAGGAAATCATCTTAGATGAATACGTCCACATAGTTTGTTTGTAATAGAATTTGCAAACCATCTAAAGAGCTATCAATAGCAGACATCTTTAATAACAATGACATATTAGCATCATGGAATAATTTGCAGCTGCTAAAAAGTATGAGGTGGATATAGAAATTTTTAATGTAAAAATAAGCCTAGGCATGTTTTAAAATACCATAAGCACGACTCAGGAAAAAGTGTGTGGTAGCATCCCATTTAAGAAATAACTAGAAACTAAACTAAGCTAACTTTTCATGACCTTCTCAAATATTAATGCCTATATGTACATACTAAGCTTGTAAATCTGGTGGCAGTCTCTTCCATAGGCAAGTACTCTGGAAGGTTGCCATGTTAAGCTTCCTCTGTTGGCTCAAACAATTCAGCTCAGTTTCCAAACTTGCTGATCCCACATAGTAAAACAAACATCTCTGCGGTTAATCAGGTAAAAATGCTAACTAAAGAAGCAGCATGCAAAATGTTACATTTATTAAGGTTCCAAACATTTCTGTTGCATTATTTAGTTTTCTGATAATTAGAACAATTTTGTAGAATACACCACATCTTTACTATGGGAGTATGCCCTTTTTCCTTGGCTTCAGAGAGACTATACAGCTATTTTAAGGATTAGTTCAGGAATAGGATATTATTGTTTCCAGCATTTTTCCTGATGAATGATTTTCCCTTTCTGATGATTCACTCATGTTTTAGAGAAATGATTGCTTTGGCCTGAAAATGATACATTATTTTGAAGAAAATTCATCATTATCATTTATAGGTACTTATTTTCCTTTTAAAAATAGTTTAACATATTAATGAACACTTAAAAAGTTTCATTCTTTGTTTTTGCACACACATTTATGAGCGCTTCCTAATATCAGGTTGAAATTTCCTTTTGGAAAGTACAAACATTTAAAAACATAACTAAGGTCTCTTCTACCTCAAATAATTTTGTAAGCATATGAGTACAAGAATCAATATAATTTTGTGTATATGATTTATTATGGTAATAGTTATAATCCATTTAAAAAGAACACAGGTTACAAGTGACTCAGTGGAAAGTTATTTATTTTTTAAATGCTTTGTGACATATTGATACAATATAAATGGCACCAATATTTGCATGCAACTCAGAGACTTTATCTGATATACCAAAAAGATAGTTTGAACTTTATTTATACATGAGAAGACAGCAAGAGAAGAAAATAGGTCTTGTTATGTGGCTTCTTGGGTACCAATGAGTATGTTAATTCTCTTAGATGTATTAGCCAGGTAATATTGTTTATACAATGTAGACTAATCAACCATGTAAGAGCCCTACAGTATCGCGCATATAGAAATGGTTAATCTATTATGCTTTCCATATAAAGACATATTCTTTCTTCAACTCAACATTCAAATGGGGCATTCTAAAAAGAATCCCTTGAAAAGAATTTGGAAAGAAAAACAAACACGAATTTAAAGTATAATATTGATGAAAGAAATTGAAGAAGACACAAATAAATAGAAAGATATACAGTGCTCATGAATTGGAAGAATTAATAGTGCCACAACGTCCCTACTACCCAAAGCAATCTATAGATTCAATGCAATCTCCATCAAAATACCAATGGCATTTTTCACAAAAATAGAACAAAGAATCCTAAAATTTGTATAGAACCACAAACGACCCTAAATAGACCCCAAATAGCCAAAGAAATCTTGAGAAAGAAGAAAAACCTGGAGATTTCACACTCCGTGATTTCAAACTATACTACAAAGCTATAGTAATCAAAACAGTGTGGTATTGACATAAAAACAGACACATAGATCAATGGAATAGAATAGAGAGCCCAGAAATAAACCCATGCACGTGTAGTCAACTTATCTATGACAAAGGAAGCAAGAATATACAACGGGGAAAGGACAGTCTCTTCCATAAACGGTGTTGGGAAAACTGATCAGCTACATGTAAAAGAATAAAACTGGACCACTATCTTACACCAATTACAAAAATAAATTCCAAATGGATTCAAGACTCGAACGTAAAACCTGAAACCATAAAACTCTTAGAAGAAAACATAGGCAGTCAGCTCTTTGACGTCAGTCTTAGCAATATTCTTTTAGACCAGCCTTCTCAGGCAAGGGCAACAAAAACAAAAATAAACAAGCAGGACTATATCAAACTAAAAAGCTCTCACACAGCAAAGGAAACCATCAACAAAACATAAAGACAACCTACAGATGGGACATTCATACATCCAATAAAGTTTTAATATGCAAAATATGTAAAGAACTTACACAATTTAATATTACAAAAACAAACAACCCAGTTAAAGAATGGGCAGAGGACTTGAATTTTTCCAAAGAAGACATTCAGATGGGCAACAGGCACGTGAAAACATGCTCAACATCACTAATCATCAGGGAAATGCAAATCAAAACCACAATGAGATACAACCTCACACCTGCCAGAATGGCTATTATCAAAAAAACAAAAAATAACAAGTATTGGCCAGGAAGGGGAGAAAAGGGAACCCTCATGCACTGTTGGTGGGAATATAAATCGGTGCAGCTACTATGGAAAACAATATGAAGTTTCCTCAAAAAATTAAAAATAGAACTACCATATGATCTAGCAGTTCCATCTCTGGGTATTTATCTGAAGAAAATGAAAATAGTAATTCAAAGAGATATATGCACCCTTATGTTCATTGCAGCATTATTTACAGTAGCCAAGATATAGAAACAACCTAAGTGTTATTAAATGACAAGGGCTTCACGAAGCCTCGTGGACATTTACGTATAGACCAAGACAGTTCAATAGAGAGATGAGAAAAATGGTTGAAGTGAAAGCCTAAGTGAGGTTAAGTGGGACCATCACTGTCAGTAAATCTGACTTTACCTCTGTTACCTTCTAAGAGAGAGATTCATCATCACTAGAAAGGAGAAGCAGGGTAGGGATGAGGCAAAGGTCTGCATACGTGCCACCCAACACATCCCTTCATAGATCTAAACTTTTTAAAGTCAGAATGGGGGTGGTGGTAGCAAAGAGGCATGGAAACTGGATATTCTAGGGGTTTCTCTATATTTGGACAGGTGCTGATTATTTAAATCAAAATATCTAACAAGTTCTTGAAATCACCTGTGTTCAAAAAAAATTATTCTTCTGTTTTTCCCTGTTTCTTTCACCTCATATTAATTGTTTTTTGATCCAGACTGTTTTTTGTTTGTTTGTTTGTTTTTAATCCTGATCTGGACATTTTTGAAGAATGCTTGTCACTTCTGGGTGGTTGCAAAGGGCAAGATCTGTACAGCAAGGGTAGGATATTCCACTCGTGACCTGGCTTAGTGGGCAATTACAAACTGGGTCCATCTAGTCCCACCATGGTTAGAGGTAAATGTTTTCCTGCATACTTTCAGAGGCTCCCCTTGGAGCATTCAGCTGGGTACTGATCAGCACATGCACGTGAAGAATGTACCCAAGGCTGGAAGAGAACAACCGAAAGGATTAGAGTGAACAATTACCAACACTTTCATAGGGAGATTAGTGGTTGCCAGGAGCTGGAGGAAGAGGCATAGAGAGTGGCTGCTAATGGGTGTGGGATTTCTTTTGGGTGATGAAAATGTTCTAAAATTAGATGTGGTGAGGATTGCACAAGTATGAGTTAAAACCACTGAATTGTACATGTTAAAATGATAAATTTTATGTTATGTGAATTATATCTCAGTAAAGCAGTTTTTTAAAAATGTGCTGTGTGATTAAAAATAAAGCTGGAGTGACTATTTTAATATCAGAAAAAGTGGATTTCAGGGCAAAAAATAATGATAGGCATAAAAAAGGTGATTTCATAGAGATGAAGCTATTAATTCATCAAGAGGATATAAAATTCCTAAACAATTATTCATCTAGTAACAGATTTTTAAAATACATGAAAAAAAACTGTTAGACTGCAAAGAAAAATAAACATGTTTACAACTATTGTCCGAGATTTCAGTTCCCTCTGTCAATAATTTATACAGTAGATAAAACATCAGCAACGCTATAGAAGATTTGAACAACAAAATCAAGCAATTAGATCTAATTAATATTTATAGAGTATTCCACCTAACAACAGCAGAATGCACATTTTTTGGAGGTGTATGTGGAAGACTCACCAATATAGATCATATTCTGGGCCACAAAACAAGTCTCAGATTTAAAAAGATTCATGTCACACCATATATATTATCTGAACACAATGGAATTAAATCAGAACTCAATAAAAGAAAGATATATGAAAAAACCCCAAATACTTGGAAGCTAAATAATATACTTCTAAAGAAGAAATTAAAAGGGAAATTAGAAAATATTCTTCTCAGAATGAAAATGAAAACACAAAACATAAAAATTTGTGGGTTAGTGCTAAAGAAATGCTTAGAGGAAAATTTATAGCCCTAGACACCTTTGTTAGAAAAAAAGAAAAGTTCTCCAATCAATGTCATTAGCTTTCATCCTAAGAAACTAGAAAAAAAAGAAAAATGAAACCCAAAAGAAACATAAGAAAGAAAAACAAAATGCATCATAGTAGAAATCAATAAAATAGAACAGGAAAAAAAATAAGTGTAGTCAAAAGCTGGTTCAATTAATATCTACGTAGTCTGTTCAGGAAAATAGCAAGAAGACACAAATAAGCATTATTAGGAATGAAAGAGGTGACATATACTATGGAGTTTACAGATAGCAAAAGGATGGTAACAGAACATTATGAACAACTTTATGACATAAATTTAAGAACTTCGATGAAATTGACCAATTCTTTGAAAACCACAAACAACCAAAGCTCAAACAGAAATACATGACTTAAATCTCCCTATATCTGTTCAGGAAATTGAATTTGTAGTAAAGAAACAAAAAACTTCCTACGACGAAAATTCCAGGCCCAAGTGACTTCAGAAATTTGGCAAAATCTACTAAGCTTTTAGGGAAAAAATAATACCAGTTTTACACAAACTCTTCCAGAATATTAAAGAGCAGGGAATAGTTCCTAACTTGTTCTATGAGATCAGAATACTCCTGATATTAAATCTAGACAAAGCCACTACAACAACAACAAAAAGAAAGAAAGAAAGAAAATTATGGACAAACTAGGCACAAAAATTCTAAGCACAATATTAACTAATTTAAATTTAAAATTTGATTTTAATTTGAGTGCACCAAATTTAAAGGACAATGTATCATGATAAGTGAGGTTTATCCCAGGCGTGCAAGTTTAGTTTAACTTTCAAAACTGAATCAATGTAATTCACCATATGAACAAACCAATATGATGAACATCTCAATCAATCCAGAAAAGCATTTAACAAAATCCCACATCCATTCCTGTTAAAATCTCTAAGCAAAATAGGAAGAGAAGGAAACTCAACCCAACGAAGCACACTGGTGAAAATCTCAGAGTCTTTACTAACATGCATTAAGAATTCCTAAGAAGAAATATTGTAGGATGTTGCCCACATTTGTTGAATTGTAACTATTCTCTTTTCTCCTGGAGTTTCTTGAGAGAATGGTGTTCCATATTCAAGAGCAGTGTTTTTCAACCACAAATAACTCAGGTCAGATTCTTTTTTTTTTTTTTTTTTTTTTGGTGAAGAAGATTCACCCTGAGCTAACATCTGTTGCCAATCTCCCTCTTTTTTTACTTGAGGAAGATTAGCTCTGAGCTAACATCCATGCCAACTCTCCTCTATTTTGTTTGTGGATTGCCATCTCAGCATGGCTGACAAGTGGTGTAGGTCCGCGCCCGGGATCTGAACCCACATACCTGGGCTGACGAAGTGACGGGTGCCAAACTTAACCACTATGCCATGGACCAGCCCCTCAGGTCAGATTCTTATCATCTCACTTTCTTCCTTCCTCTGCCTTCCTAAGGGGTTATACCTACTCGTTGTCCCAGGACAGTCTCATTTTTAGCCTGTTTTCCCTGTGTAACTATTAATAATGCCCCTTTCACTCTAGAAAAGAGCTCATGTTTAGATGACAAATTATATGGTCTAATTTACCTCTAGGCAATTACCACTCTTTCTCCGTTTCTTCCTTGTTCCTTGTTCCTTTGGTAAAGAAGTTAGGATATTGTTCAATGGGGTAACATGAGTTAATGCTATATAGAAATTCGCTGGATGTAAAGAGGCAAAGTGAAGTTTTTGATAGTAATAATGATGTCCATAGCCAAAGAAAGTCAAAACAATACATCAGTTGAAAAATTTAGTCAAAATTCCGTCTCAAAATAAGAAAATAACCACTCGTATTAATTATGGAACTATCAGCAGCAGCCAATAAAAATTTCAAACCCCTGTTGTCAACGGCTACCATATGAGGTATGAAAATGAGAAATTAGCAGAGTAGGAGAGTGTTGGAGGAGTAGAGTAACAGCTAAGACAAAGCAAAAGTTGTTTCTGAAGCTTTATATGGAATAATGGATTTATTGGAATTCATTAATGGATTCAACACATAGATAGTGAGCACTTAACATATTTCAGAAAGCATGCTAGGAACTGGGCTTCAGAGCAAACCAAGGGGCCTGCCTGGTGACATAGCGGTTAAGTGCGCGTGCTCCACTTCGGTGGCCCAGGGTGTGCGGGTTCGGATCCCAGGCACGCACCAATGCACCACTTGTGAGGCGATGCTGTGGCGGATCTCATATACAGTAGAGGAAGATGGGCACAAATGTTAGCCCAGGGCCAATCTTCCTGGGCAAAAAAAAAAAAAGAGGAGGATTGACTACAGATGTTAGCTCAGGGCTGATCTTCCTCACACACACAGAGCAAACCGAGACACTGCCCTGACTTCAAGAAGCTTATGGTCCAGTGGTACAAGAGAGGTTATTAAATGATATGATAATTGCTTTAATGGAGGCAAGAGGAACTAAGAATTCAGGAAAGACAATGATCAAATAATATATTAATGAATGTCATTATCGCTACTGATGTACTGATATTATTACGTGTAAAGATTGCTTACTATGGACCAGACTGCCTGCATTATTTCAGTGATTTCTTCTGATAATGGTATAATGTGGGTAGCTAGTATTGCCCCATTTTACGTGTTAGAAAACTGAGTCTTAGGGAATTAAAAGTCACTTGTACCAAAGGTTACACATAGCGAGTAATTGATTTTGAAGGCTGAAAGATAAGTGGGGAAAGAACTTCTTCCTGTCCTATACTCTTTGACTTGGCTTGGGGGACAGGGGAGCAGGAGGAGGGAAGTTAGGTTAAACTTGTATTTGTGAGAAGAAAAGACCGTATATAACCTACAGACATTCCACAAGTCTGTTAGTCCTGTGAATGTTAAGATTTAATGTTCTCTTTTGGACTTTCGAGCATTTCAGTTTTTTTTCCTCATTAAACAATTAATGCAAAACAATTACGTTTCTATTTTGGTAATATGAACAGATTTATGCATATTTTACTATTGTTCCTAGTATGGTGTTGTCTGGAATCCACAGAGGCCATGTTCACTTAATGGGGGAGGGAGTTTGTGCTAAAGGGTAGCTAGGTGGAAAGCAAAATTCGAAAAAAAGAGGAGAGGCCCAGATTCTCCTTCACCCCAGATTGCTGAGGAGAAGAAGGGCCACGGAGCTCTTCGACCTGTCAGGTCTGTGCTCCTGCCTGGGAGCCCCAGCCCGCCCGCCTGGGGGAGAACTCTCACAACCTACCTCCTGCTTAACTGCATGCGTTCAGAGATGCCCCAGAATTGTCCAAAAGGGATGAAAAATGAAACTGAACTTCACATAACTGAAGCAAGATCTTCAGTGCAGCACATTTATTTTTAACTTTTCAAGATTCTAAGAAATGCGAAGTACAAATGAAGGAAGAATAGGGTGTTTAATTGAGTTCAGCATTGATTTCAATAGCATTTCAGAAAACCTAAGTCACAGCAGGGCTTTGCGTATTCTGCAAAGGTAGCCCACCTCCATTTGCAACTGACTTTGCTCCGAGTGATATGCAGAGATGGCTGGCATCCACAGCCTGTCAGATGGGAGCAATGTGCTGCTTTGACACTGTGGTTGCTGAATAACTAATCACACTGGGATCTCTGAAAAACACAGTTCAGATGGCTAATGCTAACAATCACAGAGAAACAGTCACCTACAGAGAGAAACTAATGGTTATCTCAACCAAAATAGTAGCGAATAGCGATACTCACAAGAGAAACCCATTGCCTGACATTTGAGAGTGTGTGTCTCTGCTGTGCTTGTTCTTGAGGATATTGATAATCATGCCATTAACTCAGCAGAGTCTGATATCTCTGCTGTGGTAGTCTCCCTAGATTCTCCCTAGATTTCCATTTATCTAGTTCACGTTAACTCATTTTACCAAATTCAGGAACTTTCTTGCCTGGAAATAACAATTGGGAGATTAAGTAATTTGACTTTGTTACAAATGTTAACAACAAACAAACAACAAAAGAATTGTCCCTACTTCTCTTTGCTGGAGGTCATGGATACAACACAAAACTCCTCTCCAGCTTTTGTGATTTCAGTCCTGATAAAGTAGCTCGGTGCTTCTCAAAGCATCAACCTCACAAGGGAACCTATTAGAAATGCACCTTGGGCCCCATCTTGGATCTACTGAATCAGAAACTCTGGGGGTGTTTCTGTGTTGCAATGGGGTGTCCAGGTGACTTTGATGCATGCCCACCTCTGAGAACCTCTACTGTAGCACAATGCCTAACGGGAAAAGCTAGGAGGATGTGACACTCACTAAAAGGTATAAACAGCTTTCAAAATACCACACCTATGTAAATAAAATATCTGCTCATCTACACTTACCCCTCAAAATGAGATGCTGTTGTTTTTTCTCCTAAGAAGATTGAGAAGTGGAGGAGAAGGGTGAATGAAATTAGCACTTATCCAATGTCTGATATGTGCCCAAATTTGTCCTAAGGCAAAATGTATCCTCAAAATATCTATCACTTCAATATATCTACTCCTCACCCACAACCACGTGAATCAATCAGCATTAATCTTATTTTAAAGACCAGGAACCTGAGCGATTTCGACTTACCCACATGACAGAGCTAGGACGTTTCTTCTCTGAGGTCAAACTCAAATGCTTAACGAAGCCACACAGGTAATATAAACGAGTGAAATCAGAGTATAAATGACAAGAAGTATAAATTTGATGAAAAAGGCAACTGATCCTTAGCACTGATTTGGGGGAAAATTAGAGAGTGTGGGGAGCGATGCATCTTCTGAAGGCAGCAGCGGTGTTTCAGGTCTTCCAGGGTGTGGTCAAAAGTATTTTGCACTTAACCTTGTACAATCTGATTTTTTTCCCCTCAGGGAAGCCTAAAATTAAAATTTCACATGAAATCTCCTGATTTTTAACGTTGGCATTGAAAACATGTACATTAAAAGCATTTTGAATACCAGACTAAACATATTTGCTGGCTGAGTTTGTCCAGGTAGCAACCTCTGATACACTGTAACGTCAAAACCAATACACTGTAATGTCAAAACTAGTCAGCTTGCCCCAACAGCCTGTTTCTAACATCCATGCTGTCTGCCAGCTTAATAGAAATACTAGGAAAAATTCCCCCTTGATATTTATTTTAGCATTCTTTCAGGTCAACGTCTAGTATTTCATCCCCTGGGGAAGAAATATAGACTTCTGTTTTTAACAAAGTTCACTAGACTCAGTGTATCAGCGATGTGGGGCAGCTGTCATGGGGAAGGGCATCTGATGGGATCACTTCTGCAGTCCTCTGGACCAAGAGGATGTTTTCACCAGGATGAAGGTCTCCACACTGGCAAGACTCACTGCTATCTCACTGTCAACTGGCAGGAGCAGCAATCAATATTTCTGTAATTACTGTGCTTCCGCTTTGGCATAGCTAAAATCCAGCGGTGCGCTAGCTCTGCAAACAAAGCTTTTCTCAATTCTTCTTTTTATCCTTCTATGCATATTTATTAGACTATTTTGGACTGCTCCATGCAGACTAGCTGAGAGTAACCAGCAGAATGAGCCCCACTGTTGCCTGCTCTCCTCAGACCATCAAACCATCAACGGAGATTGGACAGGTCCTGATGAAATAAATGTTGGCTGCTGACTCGTCCAATTTTGCTGCACTCCTCCGTGTCACTAGCGCAGGCTTGTCCAAGATTGAGATATTTGCAAACTGTCATCTTTCATAAATATCTGCTTTGAGTGACACTTACTCCCCCCAGCACTTCTCTTTGAAATGCACCTGGCGGGCTGGGACCTTGAGGAATTTCATTGCTTGTGATATGTGATTAACAAAGGGATATTTCCTCTTCCTGGTGCCTATCCCTTCTCCTACTCGTCACCCCGTATGTACACCACCGGTCCTTAACCATCTCTCTTTCTTGCCCTCTTCCCCACCTCCTTTGGGAAAGGCTCTAAAATGCTAAAGACAGCAAATTTGTCGGAGGTGTTATGTTGCTAATTTCAAAAATACTTTTATTCAACTTGCCAAAATTATAGTGAATTACAAACAATCAAAAGTTTGTCAAAGCATTTCAAATTAATTTAACCTTCTCTTAACGTGCAATCCTCTAAAATCTCCTAGAGGGATCTCAGAAATGTTAATACGCCTGCAAGAATGGATATTGTCTTTTCAAAGGCCCTGTTGGCTCTAACCTCCAACAGAAATGGAAACGGCATGTTTTAATGACAAAGTTAGTAACAATATTTATTATCATTTCCATAGCCTTTTTTTTTTAGAATTGATGTAAGAGCCCCCTGCAGCAGCCAACACTGCCACCACACAAGCGAATCAATATGCTTGCACATAAATGCTGGGATTACTATAAGCACTGAGATATCAAACTCAAATCTCCAACTAGAAAGGATCACTACATTAAATGGAATTACCCTTTATTAGAAATGAATATATAGAGATTACAGGATAATCAAACATTCTTAGTTCCTAATGTATCTGGTCATATTCCCCACGCATAATTTATCTGAGAGAGGTTTAATGTCTTAATGTAGTATTATTTTTTATATATTAGGATTGGAGAAATTTTAATCAGTAGGATTAAGAGAAATTCTAATTTTCAGTATAACCTTGGTAGATTTTTAACACCCATAAATAATATAATTTAGTATATAAAACCTTTAACTATCTTATTTTCCTGCAAAATTTTGCAATGTTTCAATCTACTATCAACTGAAAATTATTTTAAATCTAGTGCTTAATGAATAAATTGTCTCTCTAGGTGACATGAGAATGGTAAAGTTGTATTATAAAAACAAAAATACAGTTTTGCTCAGTGTACCCAACTTTAGTGTCTTACCATTTCTGATTTTCAGTGCAAAGTTGTACCAAAAACAATGTCATCGATGTAACATATTATACTGTAATGTAAAATACTATGCTATACTATACACTATACTAAGTATACTATACTATGCTATAATATGACACTATAATATGAAGTATATGCTGTGTTGGCTTGATTTCCAATAGAATTTTTCCATGTGCTACATAAAAATTTTGGTATTTATATAGTGTGATTAGCATGCAATTACTGTAAGCTTATATAAGTTTTGGAATATGTTTTTAAGCTTTACAATTTTTGTTCTATATGATTATATATTTATCTTATGGGCTATGATATATTTTAATTATACTTTTTAACTCATACTAGACAACGAAGATTTAGAGTGAACAATCGATAGAAAATTAAGGAGTCTTTCGTTGGATCTCAGGAATGTAATTTAACCATGCTCTGCAGATAAAAATTATGAACATCACTGGAGAAGAAAAGTTCATAAATATTAATTAATTTTCATATATCTCATTGTTTATAGAGACATTTTACCATATTCAATTAAAATTTCCATATTAACAGGTAATTTCCTTTCTGTTAACTCTATCCATATTAGACAGCAAAAATGAGATCCCAACTATTTAGTTACATTCAAGTGGCAAATTTTGGAGTTTCAATCATGTATCAATTACTGAACAACTCTAAGCACTGTCACAAATTTTATTTTACATACTCTTCACAATGACTCTTCATGAGAGTGAGCGCCACAATTCCCATTTTGCAGATGTTTCAGCTCAACTTCAGCGACTTTAAGAAACTTGCCTCTGAAGACAAATGTGCATATGGCTGGCTGGCAGTGGAGATGGGCACATGATCTGGTCCTCTTGATCACCACACCTGTGTTTGCGTACTTGTCAACATAGCTCATTTCCTATATTCGTCCAGGTAATTGACCACTGCGCTAACTCAGCACAGTGAAAAACCCAGAGCTCCAGCGATTCTAAACTTTCCATATATATATATCATTTTACTTTTAATCAGAGTTGAGCCTTTCTAAAGTCTGTAAAATTTTTTTAATATTTTATTTTAGACCAATTTTAGGTTCATAGCAAAATTGAGCAGAAAGTACAGCGGTTTTTATATACCCCTGCCCCTACACATGCACAGCCTCCCCTACTATCAATATCTCCTGTCACAGTGGTACATTTGTTACAACTGATAAACCTGTTACAACTGATAAACCTATGTTGGCACATTATCATGACCCAAAGTCTATAGTTTATATTAGGGTTCACTCTTGGTATTGTACATTCTACGAGTTTGGACATGTATCCACCATTATAGTATCATATGGAGTATTTTCACTGCTCTAAAACTTTTCTGTTGTCTGTCTATTCATCCTTCCTCCTCTTCAACCCCTGGCAACCACTGATCTTTTTATTGTCTCCATAGTTTTACCTTTACTAGAATGTCATGTAGTTGTAATCATATAGTGTGTAGCCTTTTCAGATTAAGCCTATATAATTTTTATCTCTTCAGGATTTTGTTCTTGAGGCGTTGATGGCTCTAGAATACAATTTCTTGCTAAACCCCTGAGGCTGCAAAACATGAACATAATCTTCTTACAATGTACTATAGCTGGCCTATTCATAGTTATTGCTTGTTCCTGGACATATATGATCAAAAGTTACATGACACTTATCAAGAATATCAGAGAAGAGATTTCTGCACTGAGAATGAGGGGACTATTTTAGACTTAGTTTCTGAGATCCTTCTAAGATTCTAAGTCTATAAGAAGTTATACTTACAATTTTCCTTCATTAATCCTTTAATAAAACTTGTATTTATGTATTTCTTAAAACATTTTCCAAGGTTTCAGTTGAGTTTATTATGCTAGTGATTTAGATTTCCAATAGAAGTTTGGATACTTAAAATATTTAGTTTCCATTTGTTTGTCTGACTTGGAAGCACTAATAGATGCTGAATGAAGGTGGAACAGCCTTCTCCTACAGTAAATCAATAATAAACCCATTAAAGAGATCCTTTTATTGTGTGTCTGTTTTTTGCAATTTAATTTTTAGGTTTGCTATTTAATGATTATCTTTTTATAATAGAAAGGAAATATGTGAACTCAATGATGAATTTCCACCAACGAGGCAGGTATTAGATACTCTTTGAATATACCCTTGAGTTATCATCAACCTAATAAGATATGTTTATCAACTGCCTTCATTAGTGGGTTTTAATAAGTCATTTTGTCATTCTGTTGTTCAGTTTTCTTGGAAGCTATTCAATCCACTTTTTAAAACTTGGGCACTTTCCTTCAATTTGAAAGGCCAAATGAGAAAAATATCTCTTTCAATGTAAAATAAGGTATTTTCTTGCTCAGAAAGCACCTCATAAAAATATGAAAAAATATTTTTTAAACATATATATTATGATGACATTAGTCTCTTTAGCAAATTATTTCACATCAACTATATTGACATTATCACCAAACTAGTAGTTCTAAGATGATTTAAAAGGTTGAAACCACTATGATAATTTTGCCTGGGTTGCTAGCTAGCAAACACTGACAAAGGCCTTTTTGCCTCCACTCTTTTCACAGAATCAAAGAGTAAAGGCAGTGTTAACTTGGGAGAAAAAAACAACTCAAGCATATTACAGATGAATCTTTCTTTTCAAATGCTATTTGCCAACATCAATCAGGTCTATCTAAAACCTTTGACATAATAACTAACTTATTCATTGAAAAGTAAGTTGAGCGATGGGAGTCACTGACACAGAAAGAGTGTTTTCCCCACCTCTTTCACCCAAGAGAACAATGTAAATTGGGTAGAAAATCAGTGTAAGCCTAGCACTTTTGTTGACCCACAGTAGGTGCTCATTACATATTAATTGAATAAAGAAATAAATTAGTCAGTGAAAGAATGTATTGGAATTCCTGATTAATTGGAAAATGTCTTAGCTATCATTTCATTTTATCTTTCAGTACCATATCAATTTTGCTTCTCATTCATGGCCATGTTTGTTTGTAGAATATCTACTATAGGAAATGCTTTTCACTGTGTGCCAGAGTAGACATAAGAATAAGACATAGTTCTTGACCTCAAGGAGCTTACAGAACAGCATTTTTTCTTTCATAGGATGTAGTCAATCTTGAAAAGACTTGAATTCTATTGCAAAATAATAGCAGCTGTAATTGAAGGGTAGAATCTCCGGAACTACGAGTTTGCAGCATGTTTCTTTTGTGAGTTCACTGCTATCAAATAAAATATTTGATACATATTTTGCAATGAGAACCTGTAATGCATTGCCTGCGTTTGGAAATTTCATTTGCAAATGTGGCCTCTTGGTTTCCAATGGCCAGATGGATCCTGACTACATGCCAAGTAACGTTTAGGGCCCATGAAATTTATTAGAACTGTTATCTCTGGCATGATTTTTAGGGAAAAAAAAAATCCTTGAATAAACTCCGTCTCTTGCCTTTATGTGGCTTTCTGAGTTGCCAACACAGGTTTTAAGTGTCTGATCTGAATGAATGAAGAGACCAAATGAACTCTAAGGTCCCTTCTTGCTTCATATTTTGAGATAAGAACCCCTCCATACTTGTTCATTGTTTAATTTATTTTGCTTGCATAAAACCACATGGATACTCCTCTTTTCTTACTAATACTCTTCTTATTGTGCCTCCTACATTGGTGTCAGCTTTGGTGAGAATGGGCCACTCCACTAGGTCTGGACTTGTGTTGCTGCTCAAAAATGTACACTCCTAGCTTCATATTAGTGAGATTATGGGTCTTAAACCTATCTCTGTGTATGTAGAGGCACTTTAAATCTGAACACAGCTTCCCAGACACACAAACAGAGACATACACAAAAATCCACACATATGCCATTTCTCCTCCAAGTTAATCAAATTTAAAAGGTTGACTAGGAACTCAATTCAACACCATGAAAGGAATTTCTGGCCCTTGGAACACAGAAAGACTGCTCATTCACATGAAAAGTGGAATGAGTCCCCGGAAAATTAAATTTCAAGCAACAGTTCATCCATTACCATTGTTAGTCTTGAACCTTTGTTTCATGTTTCTTCTGTATTTTTCCTGGGTTATTTTCCCACTTGTGATGAAAATAAACATAAAAACAGGGAATACAGATATAATGTAATATTTTTCTAATGTTTTCAATTAAGCAGCAGCTGCTGTTACCAAGCTGTCATCTCTGTTGCTATGGGGGTTTTGTGTGTGTGCCAGTGCAGGACTGGTTACTTTAATATACTCATCCTATCGCTAGGGCTGTTGTATGGAATCTCCACTAATGTTGTTAATCTAACAGGGTTTGGAAAGGGGTGCCCTCTTCTCTATGAAATCCGTATGTTGTTGAGAGCTCAAGATCTCTTTATCTGAAACTCGTTAAGACCCCCATGAGTCAGATGAGACTGGACAAAGGGAATCCATGACTTAAGAGTCTTGTTGGTGTTTTGAGACCCACTGAGTCTGCTCTGATTCCTTGGTTTCCCCAGTACAGGAGACCCCCTTATCCACAGGGGATACTTTTCAAGACCCCCAGTGGATGCCTGAGACCAGCAGATAGTACTGAACCCTGTATATACTACGTTTTTTCCTATACGTGCATACCTATGATAAAGTTTCATTCATAAATTAGGCACAGTAAGAGATCAACAACAAAAACCAATAATAAAATAGAACAATTATGACAATATGCTATAATAAAAGTTACCATACATCTTAGCAACCTCAGCATATGATTTTTTTTCTTTCCTTGTTAAGAACTTTCCCTTTTTCACTTGAAGGAAGCGGTTTATGGCTTCTCTTTGGCATATCCGAATTGCTAGCATCACTATTCTTGCCTTCTGGGGCCATTATTAAGTAAAAAAAGGGTTACTTGAACACAAGCACTGTGATCCCGTGACAGTGGATCTGATAACCGAGAGGGCTACTTAGTGACTAACAGGTGGGTAGCATATACGCGTGGACATGCGGGACAAAGGGATGATTCACTTTCGGGCAGAAAGAAGCCAGAGGGCGCTAGATTTCATCACGCTACTCAGAATGGCACATAATTTAAAACTTATGAACTGTTTATTTCTGCAATTTTCCCTTTAGTATTTTCAGACTGCGGTTGATGGCGGGTAACTGGAACCGCGGAAAGTGAAACCGCGGTTAAGAGTGGACTTCTGTAGAACTAAGCGCAACTTAGTCCAAAGATCCCTGAAGTCAACAGAGTACACGTCTTTGAGCACAGTGTGTGAGAGCGGGCACTGCTCGCGCGCAGGGCTGCCCTACAGCGGTGAACCTCCCAGAGAACAGAGGTAATTCAAGAGCTAAACCTCATAGATCCAGCTCTTGGCACAGAGTCTGGTATATCAGAAGCGTTGAAAAAGATCTTTGCTGAATGAATGAATTCATTCAATGAACATTATGTTATAACCCAGCCTTTCAGCGTCTTTGAAATGGTGAGTATAGAACTTCTTTCCCCACCCACAAGCTCTTGCCCCCCGTCTAGACTTGTAAAATCCAGCGTAGTAAATTGCTACATGCGTGAACTGATAGACTTCTTCTTTTGGCCTGGGCTTTTTTTTTTCATCCCCAAGTCCTGCAACACATTTCGAAATCGACAGAAGGGAATAGCTTGCACATCTCACACTAAAGTGATTCCCCCCAGCCTTTGAGGGTGCTACTCAGATATTACGACTTTAATATCTGAGACCTGATCTATTCTGTCCTTCATCTGAACAAACCAACTAAGGGAAAGCCTCAAACAAAACACTGGGAGGTGAAAACATGATAGACTTTATACTTGACATCTTTTTGTGACCGGATTGCCATCTCTTTGAGTATAGGAGTCATGCCTTATGCTTCTTTATATGCTCTATGTTGTCTTGCATACAACGAATGCTCAATAAACACTCATTGTGTGAAATGGAGAGGAGGCGGTATAGTACCTCCCACACTGTCCTACCTTCATCTGTGTCCGGTCACTAACACTGCTCCAGGCTGCTCAGACTTCACCTTGGCCATTTAAAAATAGCCTCCGTACTTTTTGCAGTTTCCTTTCTGTTTCTTAGCACTTGAAGACCGAATATAATTTTATCTTCAGAACAAATCTTGTGCCGATGAGTGTTTCATGAACAAATGGCTTCCCCCAGGCTGAGTATTGATAGACCAGGAGTAGCACTTAGGTTTCCTGAATGTGCAGGAGGCTGTGAGTGAGAAATCAACCTTTGTCGTGGTAAGGCACATTTCTGTGGTTGTTTGTTACTGAAGAATAACCTATAGTTTTCCTGACTAATACAGCTTTCTTTCAATCACACTATTCTGTTATTTACTCATAATATTTTTGTACTTTTTTTTAGTTATTCTATGTCATCTATGTGTTTACTTCTACCCATGCGTGCCGATTTTATAATCATAAAGAACAATGATTGGCTCAAAATATCTCTATGCATAACTAGAGGTAAATAAGTGTTATTAGCTAAAATTACTCTACTATTACCTTTTATATCTTTTAATATATTAAATTCCTTTATGAATTTTATTCTGCCCTCTTTTCCTTCAAAGCACTAGAGTGAATTTGGAGATAATAGAAACAGGAACTGCAGCTTGAGGTAAGTTCGACTTCATTTGGGTCCCAGATCCACCACTTACTAATCTGTGATGATGAGCTAGATCTCTGAGTCTCGAGCTTCTCCTTCCATAAAATGGGAATGATAATACTGGTTTCTTACTTTATGGAATTTGGAAAGTGAAAGAAAGAATATATGTAAACACTGTCTGTAGAATGTAAAGCCTTGCATAAATATAACGTCGTATCTTGTATTTCCTGTCCTCTCTCCTTCCAGCCACATAGTGAAGGTTAGAGGTGGTCACGTAACTTTCTATGGCCGATGAAATGTGAGCAAAGCAGGGCACACCACTTCTGGGCAGAAGATTTAAAACCCCGTGAGTGATTCTTTAAGTCCTTTTTATCTGCCATGGCGTCTGGCAATGCTCCAGGTGGTGGTTGCTCCTTCAACCCAGGACATAAGTTTCATCTCAGAATAAATGGTGGCTGCCCATCTTGCTAAGTTGTAGGTTGTTCGATTTCATTCAAAGTCAGCTGGGAGAACGAGGTGATTGATTAGCAATGTCTGCCATGGGAGAAAAAGAGGACAGTGACCTAACACAGATGCCATTGTAGGCAACAAGCAGGAGGTCACATCCTTCTTTTTAAAAGCAAGAAACTGGGGTCCAAAGATCTTGTTTAAGGTTGCATAACTAGGCAAAGGTAAAAGTGGGAGCATTACTATTTATTTATTTTTGTGCTGTCTGCTTTTGTTAGAATTTAGAGGTAGTTTAGAAGATGGGGTATGCATTTGATCATATAATTCAAACAGAAAAAGGAAGCTTATGATCGTGGACATGGAAAGGAACAAGACTTGCCAAATGTGCAGGCTGCTGGTATGGTTACTGTGACTAAGTAATATAGCTGATTCTGAGGGTCCTAGAAGTCAAGCTCTTTCTAAGTTGTTGGTGTTTAGA
This sequence comes from Diceros bicornis minor, assembly GCF_020826845.1. Taxonomy (NCBI): domain Eukaryota; kingdom Metazoa; phylum Chordata; class Mammalia; order Perissodactyla; family Rhinocerotidae; genus Diceros; species Diceros bicornis. Next base: position 83,637,435 of record NC_080744.1, read on the forward strand.
TCTGGCTTCAGCTACCTTCAGTGCCTCACATTATGATTCCTCAGAAAAGGACTGAATTTACAGTTTATTTAACAAGTATTTGAGGAGTCCCTGAAAAGAGTAGTTACCAGTTCAGCAGCTGGAGAATGGTTCAGTCACCAGCCCCATGATTCTGCTGCTGTCCTAGATTTCGGAGCAAGCTCAGAACTGGTCAACTAGATGAGCATCTCTTCTCCTTACCATTCTGGTTGCCTGGCTCAGGGACTCTACCTCCAACAAAGCTGCAAACAAACCAGATGGGAAAAATATCAGAATTGGAAAGAAGCCCAGTCATCCCCTTAGTGAAACAATTCTCAATTTATCTTTAAATAGTTTTAGTATACATTTTTAGAAGATAAGGATCCTTTAAAAAACAATACTATTATAAAACCTAAGGAAATCAATAATAATTTCTGGCTATTATCAAATATCTGTTAGTGTTCATATTTCCTTGATTGTACTGTAATTTTTCCAGTTGGTTGGTTCAAATAGTATTCCCCCCAAAAGGTGTACAGCTGTAGAGTCTCTCTCTCCTTCTTTTTTTATCGTGGGTACATGTGTGTGGTGATGGGTTGTAATTAGTATTTGGGTGCTGAACATGATGTAATCTATGCAGAAATAGAAGTATAATGATGTACACCTGAAATTTTTACAATGTTATAAACCAATGTTACTGCAATAAACAAAAAATTAAAAAAAAAAAAGAATACTTAACATGAGATGTACCCTTTTAGCAAATTTTTAAGTGTAAAATATGATATTATTAACTATAGGCACTATAATGTACAACAGATCTTCAGAACTTACTCATCTTGCATAACTATGCAACAACATGGATGAATTGTGGATATTATGCTAAGTGAAATAAGCCAGTCACAGAAGGACTAATACTGCATGATTCCATTTATATGAGGTGTATAAAATAGTCAAACACATAGAAGCAGAGTAGAATAGTGGTTGCTAGGGCTGGGGGGAGGAGGAAATGAGGAGTTGTACAGTCTCTTTTAATCCATAGATTTTTCTCCATGTATTTTTCCCTTGCAATTTACTTATGATAAACCTGGTATTTTTTTCCTATAAAGTTTCTCACATTCTGAACTTGGCTAATTTCATCTTTGTTCTCTCATGTTTGTATTTCATGTTAATATGTTGTTGGATCAGAGGATGATCAGATTCAGGTTATTTAGCAAAAATATTTCATAGGTAGTATTGTGTCTTTCTATTAGGAAAAACATACTCTCTAGCTGTGTGTGTGTGTGTGTGTGTGTGTGTGTGATGTTTGAGTTTACTCATTTATTTTAACTTCCCTATCACCTCTCACCCAGGGATAGCATTACCCCTCCGCAGAATAAAGGCCTCTAAGATCTCATGGCTGATAACCAGCTGGTCTTTCCTAACAAAATAAGTGCTTGTGTCAAGTAGAGTGATTTATTGTAAAAGTAATTATGAAATTTCCCAATGATAGGAAAATATAACCGTACCAATGTATAAACCATGCTGATTCACTCACTGTATTTTTTTTTGCTATTGATTAAGGATTATAGGTAAAAACTAAATAAAACAACAATAATATCAAAAGTTATCATTTATTAAGCACTCATTCTATTCCAGTGATTGTTCTAAGCTCCTTATATACATTTACATTTATTTCCTTTTCAATTCTGATGAAGTTTTCCAGCCAGGGTTCCTTCATCTACTTACCAACTATTTATTGAGCACTACTACTGTCAACCAGGCTCTGTTCTATGAGCTGGGTTCACAAAGGTTCAATCACTCGCTCAGGGTCACAGAGAGGATTTAAATTTAGGGGGTTGATTAAATGGCCTAACATATATCCATACAGTGGAACACTGTGCAGCTGTAACAAGAAGGTGGAAATTACCTTCACATTCTTATGTGGTTGATTTTCAGCATGTACTGTTAAGTAAAAATAGCAAATGGGAGAAAAGTGTTTATAGATATTGTAGTGCCTAAGGAATATTGTAGTACCTAAGGAACATATAAAATATATATAAAATATATATATAGTAATATATATATATATAAAATAAAAGAAAGATAAATCAAAACCAAGAAAAGGAAAAAATATTACCTAGAGCTGGAGGATGGATGGAGCAAGGTGAGGGGAGAGAAAGGGTAGTTAGTCTTCATTGATCAAATTAATGAGCTCAAAGGTCATTTGGAGGCATTTTCACTACAATACAGTGCAAGAGAATAAAGAGATGCAAAAAAACTATGGAAGAAAATTTAAGAGACATGGAGAACATATCTAGAGATCTCCACTTCCTTTAATGAAGCGTATAAAAGGAGCAAGTAGATGGACGGAGGCAGTACTTAAAACAACAATGAGAGACTATTCCCCACAGCCTCCCAACTGAAGGTGTTCACTCAATTCCAGAGAAAAAGAACGGGATGGGGAAGACCCACCTGAATACACCACAATAAAATTTTAGAACTTCAAGGATAAAGACAGAATTTGCTGAGAAGAAACACACACACACACACACATATGTACGTTCAATCACACATTCTCTCACACACAACAGATAATGCACAAAAGAAAAGGAATTCACTATTTATGCCTGGCCTTTCTTATAAGACAAGCTGAGCACAAGTCTCGGTTGTTGGAGCCTCGCAACGGCACTCAGCATATAATGTGTCATCCAGCAGAGGATCAGTCTTTTATTGCAGGAAATGTGCATAAAACCCAAAGGCTAAAGCCTGAAGACAGCCTCCACTGATTTACAGCTTGCCATGGGACTAAGCTCCTCGTCCCAGCCAAGTACCATCACAGTGCTGGAGAAGATACTACACAGGGGGTCAGGAAGCCTGGGTGTTGGGTCTGGCCTTCCCATGAAATAGTTGTGTGATTTTGAGCAAATTTCTAACCCTTGCTAAGCTCCCATTTCCTTGCCTATACAGGTAGGAGTTGAATTTGATGATCTCTGAAGCCCACTCTGGCTTTACCACTGCGTGTTCAATGAAGCTCATCCACTGCCCCAACTTATTTTTCACAGAATTTTGTCCACTTGTGAAGCAGCTTGATATGGCTGCCATCATGCTTTCTTCCAGTCTCAAGGAATTTTCTGCTTTCTTACTTTACCAGGCAATCTACGTTGTTTGTGGCTGCCTCTTGTTAGATAAGTGTCAAGCTTTGTCCTCAAGGTCCTGTGTTGACAAAAAGTCTTTAACTCATGTAACATGGGATTTCTCCACTGGCAAGATATTTCTGTAAAAAAAAAAAAAATGCAGCTTCCAGTATGTGATGCTTTTTGGATGCTGATGGAGCCACTCCATTGCTTCCCATGCACTAAAGTATGCATTAGGTCCCTCCTTGCCATTTGGCTATCTTTCTATCTAGTTATGATTCCAGGTGTAGAGATGTAAGGGCATGCTGTCTCCTAAGGCCATATTTCATGTTGCTATGACACTACAGGAATAGAGAAAATGATTGAATGATTGCCTACTGAGCACCTTCTCTGTGCTAGACACTTTCATAATGAGAGTTGCCTCCTCCCCGGCAGCTCGGGGAGGTAGGTGTTATTTCTTCTTTATAGGTGCTGAAATTAAAGGTCAGAATACTAGACATTTGGCCAACCAAAATCTGTACTCCATCCTGCCTCTCCAGAGATACAAAATTGCAACGTGTCCTCATATTGATAATTCCCAGTAGTGGAGCCTCAATTATCAATGCCTAGGAGTAATGCATTTTGGAAAAAGCAAAGCTCTAGACTTAAATAAAACAAACTTTCTCTTGTATGGTTTCTTACCATGGACTATAGGATATTTAAAGTATAATTTAGAATGTTTTTTGACCGATATCAAGATGGCATTTAACATAACGAGACAAGCATTGATTCTTTTCAGTGAAATCGGCCTAACAGCAACTTTCTTTCTGGCCTGTAGGCATAGGGCCAAGATCAGAAAGGATCGTTGTAGAAAAACTTTTACATGATCATGCTCTTATCCGTAGTTTTCTATTTTCTGACGGATGGCTTGATTTGGGGGGCCAATCCCCGTTCTCTCGTCTTAGGAGCTATTGAAATGATGTATTCCTATTACTTCTGCTTCAGATTTCTTAAGTGTGGACTATGTTTCTTTAACATGATGGGTTCTTAGTGCTTTTTGTTTCAAAATTGGACATTGCCTCTTGACACTTTGATGAGCAATGCCATTTTGTGGCTGATTATTCATGTGTCCTAGGCATTTAACAAAGGCCAGCAGCAGGTTAGAGACAGAGCTCAACATCCTCCGAGAAGATGATCTTAAATTTTTGTCGATGTTGGTGAAACAGAAGTGCAAACAGGTCAGGTTAAATTTCTTTGCAGCAGAAAGACATTAAAAGAGGTTTTCTAAGTTACCTCACCTTTAATAAAATGAAGTCATCTTCTATATTAATATATTAATATTACAGCTGGATTTAAACTCATGTAGACCAAGCTTTACTTAATAGTTAAATCAAATTGAATCTCAGATTTTATGAGTGATAAAACGACAATAAAACAAGTCTGGTCAGTAAAGATAATAACTTGATTCAGTACTTTGGATGTAAGTGTTTAAGGTTTCCATGATAAAACTGTAATTTTATACCCAAAGTGTGTTAATAACATTAAATGAGGTAATAGGCAAAGTGCACTGACAATGCAATGCCCGCAGGACCACAGTAATAGAAATAATTTATAATGTATCAGCAATAAAATCTTTAATGTTATCTCAATTCAGGCCAGGCACCATATCTGGGGTTTCAGATGACACGTGTCTCCTTCCCTCCCCCTGCTATGGACACAAGTGTTAACCTAAAATAATTAAGAAAATGGTTTTCAGAGTGCAGAAACCTTTCACAATTACGGGCATAATGACCACCCTATTAACTATTTCCACCCTGATCCATTTATGTTTGATTGATAGAACTTGATTCCAAAGTTAGTAAGTAAGCATTTCTAAAAATAATCTTGAGAGTCGTTTTAATTCACTCTTGGCTTCCTTTATTTCAAACAGAATCAATTCCTAACTTTTAAAGTATACAAAGGAATATTTTTTAAAGACAGAAGAGCCAGTTATTTTTATGATCACAAAATTTATTTTATTTTGTAAAATCCTGGCTCAATGGCTTTATAGTTCAGAAACTAATCCCACACATTATATCTTTCTTGAATTATCCCCAAACGAATGTTTTCTCAATGATCAAAAATTAAACAATTTTATTGGGTAACTTTACTTACTATAACTTAAATCAGGAGTATTTCAGCTGGTAACCACTTGCTCCCAGTGTGCAGGAAGGACACATTTAAAGGGCTATTCCATAAAGCACATGCCATATCATAGGACAATAGTTTTGTGCATGGTTTAAAAGTACATATATAAATAGTATGGGAAAACTTGAGATTCAGCTTCCATAGTTTCACCCTGTTTTTTTGAGTCTATTCCAAATATTCATCTCATTGACTCTAAAATCCATGGGAAAAGCCCCAGAAATTCCATGTTTAGGTGTTCGAAGTAACTATAATAATGATAATGATCATCATCATAGCCTACATTTACTGAGTTCACTATGAGCTGACTTTAAATGATGTATAAAACTAAGTTAATTTTATCAAACCCCTATCGTTATCCCCGCTTCATATGAGAGGAACCTGAGGAACAGAGAAACTTAAATGTCTCCCCTGAGATCCCTGTGCAGTAGGTGGCAGAGCCGCTAGTGGAGTAAGACTGTCCCACTCTAGCGCTGATGTTCTTGAATCACACATGACACTGCCAGGCTGTCTTTTACAGAAGCCGTCCTTAAGTTCTTTGTGTAAATGGTTTTTCAGATAAGGTTATCACACTTAAAGGTAACAGACATTGCTTTCACAGATGCCACTTTTAGAAAATCCATAGCATCTTCGAATATTAGTGTGCCTTTGATGATCTATAAGGCGTGGAATGCAGAGAAAAGACATGGAAGGCTAGGGGAAGATCTCCAGAAACAAATTCTATTGGCCTTCCTGACACCTTGTCCCTATAAAGTTATTTTACTTTCAAAGGGCCGTTACCTTCAGGTACAGCCCAAATGCTGAGGTCAGTCGTGTCTTCGGGAGGGACATCAGGGACACTTAAATCTACTTCCTGGCAACCTTACTTGGACCTTAGTCGGCCCCAACCTCACCCCACCTTGCCCCTCAGGCCCAAGAGAGAAGAATCCCACCCATATATCCCTGAATGCTGAGTTTCTGTCCAGAGGGCTTTCCTGGAACTCTGTTCAAACAGGACCGCAGTACTGCACTCGCATATCGTGCCCTCTGCTCCAGAGAAATGCAATTCGGCTCCTGGGTCTAGGGACTGAGAACTGCCTGCCTGTTGCCCGGTGTCTCCAGTTGCTGCTTCTGGACTGCTTGCATGAATGTTTGCACATTGTCTGAAGAGGTGACGGAGTGGTAATAATAATTTCTGTTTCTAATCTGACTGTATTCCTGGTCCTATAGCCTGCTGCTCTGGATCGACTTCTCTCTTTAGTCTCTAGTTGGATCACTCTCTGGAAGGTAGAGGGATGGGAGAGAGGGAGCTGACAGACTGCAGTTCCTATAGTCAGGGGTGCTGAGAGGAATCAAACGAACTTGGTTTTGGTCAGATGCCTGGCTTACCCCTGGATTTGCCACTTACCTACTGATGGACGTTGGCAAACTCTGAATCTGTGTTACTTCATCCTTAAAATAGGGATAATAATTCTCACCTCTGAGGGCTGCTTTGAGGTTGACATGTTTGGTGAATGGCGCAGGGTGGGTACACCCATCCTGGTAGTTCTCATCCTTTTCCTCCAGTTTTCTCATTCTCCTAGTCTGAACCCATCAACTGGCACCTGAGCTCCCAGACACTGTTGCAGAATGGAAGCACTCCACTAAAGAGATGAGTGATTCCGAGCTAGCTGCAGCCTAGCCCTGGGATTTAGAATCTAGAAGCATAGGATATAAAACCTCATGCCATACAACTTGTTCATAAGGCTCAGCTGAATGCAACTATCAACATGGAAAGCCAAAATGAAACAAATAATTCACAGATATTTCCTTTTTTCAGAATGCTGTGGCCTGAACTGAGGCTTACAGTGTTGGTTGGTAAAAACCCTGTGTTGACTATGCAGTGGCCACCTCACATTGATTCATGATTCTAGGAAACACGTGAGCAAGTTTAGAGAGGATGCTGTGTGGTTACAGAACAGAATATCTCCCACCACGTGACAAGTGGATCTGATTGTTGTCAGTCTCGGTCTAATTTTTCTTGCCTGCCGGTGTATCCACTGAAAAAACCTCATCCATCAGCCCAGGAGTACTTGCTCCAGCTTCTGAGCCATTTGAATAGGAGCAGGAAGTTTACCAGCAAACTCAGCATCACCAGTTTTTGGGTCTCGGAGTGCACACTGGTGAATGTCTTGGGAAGGTTCAGCTGACATATCCGTGCTGCAGCTTAATCCTGTTCTATCCTGGAGGCCACTTGTCAACTGGGCTTTGGCATCAATTCTCTGAATTTATAGGCTATGTGAATTCTCCAAAGAAATCCTGGGGAACATGGGATGCAAAATTGTAGCTTTATTCTTTTGTACTCTCACTCAGAGTCACTGAGTACAGTCCTGCAGATAGCCAATACACAACACAAGGGTGTGAAGTTAACATAGACTTTTATGAATGATGCTCCCTGGAGTTGGGCAGAGCACAACCTGCCCAATGGTACGGGGTGGTCCACCGAGCTCTAGCCCTGCATCTGCTATCCAACAGAAGTGGTTGTTTTCAAGGAATTTTTGAAGGACACTCTTCTTCCTGATTGGGCCTCACATACTAACCCCCTGATACCAATAGTTTCTTTAACTCTGCCTGAATTTTTCAAACTCTTCTGCCTTTTTTCATCTGTTAGCTCTGTTTTCTCATTCTCCTATCTGCCCCACTATGTGATTTCCTGCTTCTTCTAGGTCTGCTTTACTATCGTGCCAGCCTGTCTTACTCTTGAGCCTACTCCTAACATGAGACCCACACTCCTGAATTTACCTAGTGGATCTGACAATGTGGGTCACCAATAAACAGATGGCTTTTTGTCAACATAAGGACAATAAATGTATCATTCAAATGGATATCCATTCAAAGAAGAGGAAATCTAAAGTTTCTTGTATCTGAGAATATATTGTACCCATAAAACTGTAACAAGCTGGGTGACAACATTATTTCAGAAGGAGCGTGTTGCAGGCTATCACCTTTTATTCAACTCTGACACTAGCAAAGCTACCTGCAGGAATAGAGTGATTACCAGTTGAGGGTTTCTTTCCCTCCTTATTGTTTTTCTTCTCTGTTCTAAATTTTACATCCAAAATCCTAACATATTAAATTTATTTCCTACATATTTAGAAACAAAACCTCTCACAGTGTCTATTAAGGCAATTTGCATCCCGATTCTGAAGGTGCATTTAACATCCTCACGGCTGCTGGCTGTCTATTCTGACAGGCAACACAACTCTTGATCTGTCTCTTCAGGTGGCTCAGACTAGCTAAGAAAAAATAATAATCTTATCTTCACAGAGCCCTGAAATATAAAAATAGCCTGGTCGTTTATTACACCAGGCTTTTAGGCCCAGGTATATTAGAGGAGTGGAGAGAGTGGCTTGTCACTTCTTCGGCTGGATATGGCGGCTTCAAAGGAAGCAGGGAGTCATAGATTAAGGGAGTGTGGCTGCACTCAGGCTTCTCCAAGAAGGCTTAAAACCCCCTCACGTAGGGCCTTATCAGGCTGGAAGGGGAATGCAGAAGATAAACTTTAAAAATAAATGCCAAAAAACTCCCGATTATCGCTTCTGCCTCCTCCACCACGTCTGGTCAGCAACGTGTTAAGTGAATTGAAACTAGAGCGTAGAGAGACAGTCACAAGCTGGTTATCAGTGGCAGTAAATGGAAGATAATAGCCCCACTAGAGAGTTATGAAATGGCTTGTCTTTGAGCTGCCAAAGTGTTTAGTCTCTCTTTTATTATATTCACAGCAGTAATCCGATATGTCCTGACTCTGTCATCTGTATGTAATGCTTATCAACTCTCTGTCAGTGATTCACCCTTTTGTCAGGGACAATTATTCCTCAAAGTGCCGAGGTTATGACTGAAGCAATATTATGACTGAAAAGCAAATAGGAAAGGTGTAGTGCATCACAGCAAGCGATCTGGGCGCTGACGTCAAAGTACAGGAAAACATTGTCGATAAAAGGAGAACACGAGGTAAAGTTTTGTTCTCTGCGCTGGGGGCATGGCTGGCATGGCTGAGGTCGGATGGGCAGAGGACCCCTCTCCCAAAGATGCCTTACTAATACATGATGTCTGGATGCACGTGCCTCTGCTCTCACAGCTATGCCACCATTCCCATTTTACATCTCCATTTACAGGGGCCTCAGATTAGCTTGTTAAAGTGTACATTTGATGAAGAGAGTTGAATGGAAATAGACTGGCACAGAGGCTCTGTTTTACAACAGAGATGAAAGTCCACTGCTCTGTGTACCATCATTGTGACTTACCATCTTACACTTGGGATGTGTCTTAAATGGTGCATATCCCTACATCATACTCGCGAAGGCAGCAAAAGCATGGCGGCGAGAGCTGGGGTTTTAGAAGGAACTGGATCAAAATTTAAATCATAGAGAGGCAGGATAGCAGAGTGATCAAGAGAATTGGAATTTGAAAGAATTAAAGAATTTAAAGAATTTAAAGAATTAAAATTTTGACGGTCAGACAGAATTTGTTTTGAATGTTGCTTCTGACCTTTGGTAGCTGTCTGATCTTGAAAAAGCTACCTAATGTCTCTGAGCCGAAGTCCTTCTATGTAAAGGATAAAATAGTTCCTGATAATACCTGTCTCGTAGCATGGTTGGACAATCTAAAGATGATGTGAATAAAGTGCTTCAGTAAATGCTCAAGGCACTATATGATAAATAGTAATAGTAGCATGTAAGCAGAAACGAGATATTGTTTAACCTCTTAGTGTCTCATTTCCTCATGTGTAAATATTTCAAGGTCCCCTGACATAAGCCAGAGCAACAAGACGGAGGTCCAATAATAAAGACTTGCACTTAGGTGCCACTGTGAGAGGTAGCCCCTTGCTAATTCCTGTGAATGTAGAGCAGGGACACTGTTGAGGACCTTGCTGATTATATTACTAGAGCACTCTGCGTAAGGAACTTTGGTTGGGACCAAGACAACGGATGATTTCTTTTTTCATATAGAGAATACTGTCTTTGTTGAGCAATTGCCTTGTATTATTTAAAAATCCTAAGGATTGCCTAACTTCTCATGCCATGCAATTACTTGACTGCTGTAGAGTACACGGCCAATTACATGGCACGTGCACAGACAGGGGTGATGTTCAAAATATTTAGCAACCAATGATGCATAGGCTTATTGACCATTCAGAGTAGATGCTGGCTTTATGGGTAGAGCAGTGCCTTCTAGGCCTCCTGCTTTGCTGGCAATAATTCTAAACTGCTGGTGAAGACCAGTGGTCTAGAAAAGGGGCCCACCAGCTTGAGTGCTGATCGGGGCCCTTAGGGGATTGGGAGGTAGACATTTCCCCTCATACAGAACGGAAATAGTATGTCACTATTTTCACTACCTGTTTGGCTGCATGGGTACATAGATGATGATCATCAGCTATACCTATAGAAAAAGCATAAAACTCCATGATACTCATTTTTATATTAGCTTCCATTTTATGTTCTTAACCTTGTTTTATTTTTTCTTTTAAAATTTATTTATAAGTTATTATTAAAGGTTACTTGTTACATCATTGTAAGAGCTGAACTTGGTCAGTGCCACATATTTAGAAAATAGAGATAATCAAGAGAAAAAAATAAAAACTACCTAAAATTCTCACTACTCCAAGATAACATCAATTTGTTGGTACGTTTCTTTGGTCATTTTTCCATGTGTACACAGCTTTGACACATTGTTTATTTTATGAGAACGCACTTCATATTTTACCCTTAGGCGTGAAGATTGTGATTGGTTTCAGAGAGAAATTCTGTAGGATATTTTGAAATATCAGTACTCATGTCAGTAATTAAGTTAATAGTTTTTCTTTTTAAGTTAGGAAAGAACATGGAATTTTACAAAACAACTTTTTGGCGTATATCAAGATTCCCATGTGGGATTTCTTCTTTGATATAATGAATTATTTAAGTTGGATCCCTAATTCTGAACCATCTTATCTAATAAGTCCTATTTAATCACGGTGTGCTGGTTAGAAAGACTAATCTCTTGTAGAATTTTCGTGTAGAGGGCTCGTGCTGTCTTTGATAGCAAAGTTGTGTTTGCTTTGGAAAAAAAAGTGGGAGGTTTTCATTTTCTTATGCTCTGGACAAGTTCATGGGGCATGACCACGTTCTGAAGTCTAAGGGCCTAAAGTTTTGAAGGGGTGAAAAAAAATCCAAATTTGAATTTTAGAGATGGAGACTTGAGGTTTTCAACTTCTTTTACAGATATTGGCTTATTCCAGTTTCTTTTTTATTCTTTTTAGTCAAATTTTCACACTGATTTTTCCCCACAAAACTTTTTATTATGTCCACAATTTCCCAATTTTTTAGGACAGAATTACACATGGTTGTCTCTTATTACAAACCGATTTTAGTAACTGAGATTATTTTCCATTTCTTATTATTAGTATTGAAGTTCTGCCTTTTTTCTTGGCCAAAATATGTCCTTTTGTTTGTATTTTAAAAGAGAAAACAAACTATTTCTTGAATTTGCCATTTAAAATTTTTTTTTCTAATTCATTATTTTTTCACATTATTACACGTTTCCTCTTGCTTTCCTTGGACATCTGGTTGACCTCAGTAAAGTGCTAAAATCAAATGCTCTGTTTGCTTATTTATTTATTTATTTATTATTTTTGCTTAATAATGAAAACATTTAGGATATGAAATCCACTCTCAACATAGGTGGAGCTGTATTCGTCTTTGACAATATGTTTATTACTATGCATGTTATCATTATTTTCTAACTGCTATTTTGATTTCCACTGTGTCCCAGAAGTTATTTTTTTAAAGAATACCTTCTAATTTCTAGTGGATGGGGCTTTTATTTAAACTTTCAATGTTGGTTTCTAGTTATGTGATTGTGTTCAGTGAATGTGACTACTATACATTCTACTTTGGAGCATGTGTTAAGTTTTTATTTTTGGATTGTAGCAGTTTTTGGAAATATCCCATTGGTTTTATGAGAGCAACAATAGAATTAACCACAATAGCAATGGGAATTCAAACCATCCTTCCTGCTACCCTTCTTATTTTTGTTATCTGGGTATATGTTATGATGTCCTTTAAGTAGGGAAGCCAGTTAATTTATCGTCCTAATGGGTACACTTTTGAGAGTGAAAGGGGGACTGTTGATAATTATTTCTGGATAGCAAGCTAAACTGGCATATGCTAGGCGAACCACCTGTGCCATAGCCCACCTTAAATTCTTTCTGAAATAATGTGAAGCATTAATTAAATAAATAAATCTTGTGGGTATTATTTGTTGTAAGACATAAATAAATAGTGTTGAGATAGTATTTGTGGTCTAACATATGATCACCTGTAAGTAATCTATAAATGTTTAACAAAAGTCCCTACTTCTCAATTGGCTATTTATGTTAGAAAAAGTCCAGTATTAATTAAATAATTAAGAACTTCCATGTCTTCTGTAAGGTTTAGCTGACAAAATGTGCAAAATATCTAGTTCTGCATCTGGTGCATATATATATATATATATATATATATACACACACACACACACACACATATACACACACATATATATACACACACATATATACACACATATATAAGTATGTTTGTGTGTGTACACATATATATAATATATATATCTTTATTTCCTTAAGCAAAAAACAATACACATGATACACAGCATAATTAAAGTATATTAAGTTGTTGTCATCTTTATCTTGATATGGCTTAGAATTTTAGAAATGGCTGAGTCATGTGTATAAGACTATGAGATCTCATTTCATTCCTTATATGGTTTTAAATGTCAGTAAAACATGCTTTAGGAACTAATTAAAAGAAGATTTATATTTTAGTTGTAGAAAACAGTGTTCATTTTCTGGAAAGTAAAGAATTTAAGCGAGGTTTTAAAAGTGTAATTCTCAACTAGTATTCAACTATTAAATATAAAACATTGGCCTTTAAAAATATAAAATTAAAAGTAGCAGAGCAAACATACATGATGAAATTCATAGGAATAAAAATGGTTTCAATGCCCTATTTTCTCTTTTAATAGCAACCACAATACATTTTGAGATTCAGGCCCACTCCAAAACAAATTTTAGGAATAAATGAATACTTTTTCTTAATCCCATGCCCTTCTACCAACTGTTTATTAAATTTGTAAATGAATACCTGATCTCACTGAGAACTCAGAAATTTGGTTTTGATTTTTTTCTCTTGAATTTTACAGTCCAAATATTGAAAACATTTTAAGGGAATTAAAAATTATAAAAAGATATTAAAAGCTACCTAAATGTCAAATAATTAAACATGAATATATATGCATATCTATTTAAATTGATATATCCACTTTATATACAGTGAGGAGCACACAGATTTGTAATTGTGCAGTCATTGTACATGTCTTTATATTTGCAATACTATCATTATACAAAGGCACAGGCAGAAATTTATTTTTCTTTTGGGAGGTGGGGATCAATTTGGGTAATTGCTTGTGAAAAGTAAAGATTGGACAGAGAGGCTACCTCCAATCATTAATAAAACATTTCAGGTCAGATTTCTTAGAGTGGCTTTCAAATCTGATTAGAAATGTGAAATATTGCTGTGCCTATAGATGGACACGATAGCGAATACTCTTGAGGAGATACAAACACTCAGGAGGACATGAGAAGCACATTTAGCTGATGGCAGGCAATGCCAGTGGGTATCTAGTCACTATTCCATTCTATTCTTTGGCCCTCTCTTAGCAGCACACTAGAAAACAACAAAATTAAAACAAGGTTGACAACAAAAATGATGTTCTAAATTCCTTTGTTCCTGACTGCATTCCTCCATTTAGCCCCACTTTTCAGTTTCCTCCAGCATTGAAACTCCGTATCAACAGGAGCACTAACAATGCAGGCTCCGTTCTTCCTGCTTACTGTGATAGAGTCCGGATTTGGGGACGTGCAGCTGCGGATTGTTGGGGACCTACAGTAGGTTTCCATGGCAACTGGCTAATCCACAAGTGGAAGGTGATGGGATGCCTCAGACTCTGGAATTCTATTTTGAAAGATCTGATCACTCTTCTTCTGTTCTGTGGCATGAATTAATTGTGCAAGATCACGGTAGGTGAAAAGCCATTACAGACTGGTACCCGCATGTACCCATGGCGAGAGAGTATACTTGATGCTTAAAGATTCCAACAGTATCAGCCAGGGTTTTACCAGAAAAATGAGCCTACATATCAGATAGATAGATGATAGATAGATAATAGAGAGACAGCAAGACACAGAGATTCCAGTGCAAGGAATTGGCATATTCGATTGTGGGGGCTGCCGAAGCAAATCTGAAATCGATAGGGCAGGACAGCAGGCTGGAAACTCTCTGGCAGGAGCTGATGCTGCAGTCCACAGGCTGCATTTCTTCTTCCTTAGGGAAAGCCCAGTTTTGCTCTAAGGCCTTCCAATTGACTGGATGAAGCCCACCCTGATTATTGAGGATAAGCTCCTTTACTTAAAATTAACTGATTGTAGATGTTCATCGTATCTACAAAATACCCTCACAGCAATGCCTAGTTTAGTGTTTGATTGCATGACTGTGGACTAGAGCCCAGCCAAGATGACACGTAAAACTAACCATCACATGATGACATGTAAAACTAACCATAACATCAACCACAGATATTCTGAGGTCCACGCATTAGAATATTTGGGGATTGTCATCAAAACGTGTGGCTGTCATCAGCTCAGGTTGGTTATGTATCATGGGCAGGAAGAATTGGTAACTTTTTTTCTGAGTCAAATTACTTGTGAAGGTGGAGGCAAGGGCATCATACAAGCTTCTCTGATGAAACCATAGGAGTCAATGCCGACTGGTCAGCTACCTTGGGTTTTGGACAATAGTTGCTGTGCAAGCTTCCTGCTGGAAGTATGGGAAGCAGAAATGCTCTCTAAGCTTTGTTATACCCAACAGCCCTGTGCTCCAAGTATCAGTGAGAACAGTGATGGTTAGGGGTCATGGGGGACCTGGGTCATATGAACTCACATCAATACACCAAAAGGACTGAAACCACCTACTTGTGAGGCAGAAACTCTCCATTAGCTGCTGAGCTAAAGTTGTTCATGAGAGGAATGGATGAGGGAGGAATAGCGGGGCTCATGGCTCATGCTACTTTTGTTTTTTTGCTTTTACCATAACTGATTAAAGCTACTCTTTGCATGGCTGCGTGGTTAACCCAAGGACTCTGGAGTCAGACAGCTTGAGTTAGCACCCTGACTTCACCGCTTAACCTGTGAGTGCCCCAGCATAGTGATCTGGAACATGGGGAGCACAAAAGCACTAATTTGAAGGGTAATTGTGAGGAAGACAGGAGTAAATACCTGTAAAGCCTGTAATACCTGTCAGATAGTGTTGGGCGTGTGACTGGTAGGTGCTCAGTCAACGGCGGCTAGTATTGCTGATATTATTGTTGATGCTTCCCAACGCAGGCACTGCACACGCATCAGCCTGTTAAGGCCTCACAATATTCTGAGTATCAGAGAGGATATTAGCTTCCTGGGGGTCATGGAGCTGGTAAGTGGAAGCATTTGAATAGCAAACAATTTCAAAGCTGAAGATCTGACTCGCTAGGCTACACAAATTTTCTGACAGAAGAACTGAAAGTGCAGGAATAGACTGTGCATTTTTGATCAACAGAAAAAAATCTGTAATATGCTAATTTTGATCCCTTATTTTTACAATATCTCTTTATTATTATTTATATTCAGTCTTTGTCCACCTTTAATAATGTGTACACAAAGACCAGGAGGATCACTGGTTGGAACAGAGTTCCCCTGTCATTCATTATTGCATCTCCAGCACTATCACTGTATCTGGTTTATATTAAGAGCTTGCTAAAAAAGTGATTGAATATGATGCACATGGCATAAGCTATCTTTTTATATCTTTTTTTAGATTATTAATAGGGATACCATAAATATGATCTTTATCTGGTAGTACATAACTTCCTTTGATTGTATTGACAGGAAGAAACTGAAAAGTCCACTCTCTTGTTAAGGAAGAAAGATGGGGGCGCATTCAAAATAGAAGAGTGACAAGAGGAAGCGCTCTGACAAGTACAGGTTTTCAAGCAGAATTCTTCTTCAAAAAATGGAGTGATGGGATAACAACAATAACAAAAAATGAGAGTGACAAAAATATGAAAGAATTATGCCTGGATAACTGAAACTCCAAATGAACTCAGGAGCAAGAGTACAGGATAAGAATAATCAAAACAGTCTGTCCTCCAGCTCCCCAATTTGTTTCCATTCAGAGCTAGAAAACAGGGCTACTGCTTACACTGTGATATCCTCAGTAGGTGCAAAGAAAATGTAGACATTTTCGACTCCTGTTTCACACCTGTACTCTCTGTGAAGAGCTTTGGAGTAAACTTGTGTTCTGTGAATGAAGATGAAGGAGAACAATCTCCTTATTGAAGGAAAAACAACTACAATGCTTCCAGGAGGATAAAATGAAGATGCTATAGTGGTGCGAAAGCCTGTGAGACAAGTCTGAAATGATACTGAGGTCTGGTCTTTGAGGAATGGGGGACCAGGAAATAGGTTGGAAGGCAGAAGCACACCAATTGTTCCTCCCTTTAAAGGGGGGAGCATAACTTCACAAATGAGAGACTGGGAAAACTGATATTGATTCTGACTAATGTTCTGGAACTAATTGTTAAAGAGAGTTGATACAAATTCTCTAAGCACGGTCACATAAGGCCTCAACTTTTTTCTTTGTTCCCCGCAAAGTTACCGTGGCAGCCATAATACAGATGGGTTTCACTGAGGTATACACAGGTCCTCTCTGGAAATACCTATAAGCAAAGAGAGGCATATGTATGGATGTAGTTGTAGTAGGGAGACTGAATTATTGCATTTCAAGTTGCTGGATGGGGAATTGAGGTCAAACTGGAATGTGATTTCCGGTGGTGTGTCACAGGGATCTGTCCTCAGCTCCTCCTATGCTATTCAACATTGGAGGGAATTATTGAAAAATTTGGAAAAATAAAAACTGCAGAGTTCACAAATTGAGGTGAATTAGAAAACATTTCATGATAAATTCAGGGCCTTAAAAGATCATGACCAACTAATCAGTAGGCTGAATAAAATTAGACAAAATTTAATGGGAATCAATGTAATGACCAAAACTTGGATCCAAAAGGTCGATAACACAATCTCAGGAGGGAGATGGTGTGATCGTATAGAACCCTACTTAGCTGACCCTAAGTTCATGCATGAGGAGGAGGCAAGACAGTGATCTGATAAGTAATCTGATAAGTAATGAGAGAACCACTTAGGCCTATGAAATATTTCTATCATATCTGGAATTTGTAATCCATTTTTATACCCAACTCTTTAAGTCGTAGAACACATTTATAGACTCTGGAGTCTGATAGACCAGGTCTTGACTCCTGACTCTTTACTGCTATGTTTTCTTGGGCAAAACACTTAATTTCCCTTTGTTTTCTTATCTGTAAAATGAGAATAATAAGACATCACCCATAACGTCCTTGTGAGTATTGTGAGTATGTTACAGCACTTAAGACACAATAAATAGCCAATGAATATTAGCAAAGATATGATTTAGGAATAATATTGTTTCCTCAAATATTTACACATTGACATGGGGTGGGAGCTCAGTGTGGGGCTCCTGAAGAGGGCTCCTAATCTGCCTTGAGGTCAACACTAACTCCTTCAGTGCAGTCACACTACACCCCCCATGTCATCTCCCTCACACCCTCACTCTCACCTGAGTCTGTGGGAAAAGAAACATAAAACCAGAAACCGGCCAGTTGATCCAGATTTGCATGCAAGCCAAGTATTTAATAGTATGTTACCAGAAACATGTCACTGGAACCAGAATTTTGTGGCTGGAGTCAGAGTCATTTTCCTGAAACCGAAAGTGACTAGTCTCCACGGAGAGAAAGGGTGAGGGTTGTGGACTGAGTCCTGGGATGGGATCCTGATTTGGGTTCACCAATACTCATCTTAATCCTTTCTTGAGCCTTTCTACTATCTCTTCATGTACTATACTTCCATCTCTAAGAACACAAGAGGTTAACCTAAAACCTAAAACCTTCCTGAAAATGTTCTATGCACCACTAAAAGGAAGATACTATCTAATAGAGCTGTTCACGGGTGGAATGGGCTACCTCATAAGGTAGTGAGTTCCTGTTGCTAGACGTGATGAATAGAGGCTGGATAATTACTTGACTCAGGCATCAGAAGGGAGCATGTATCACTAATGTTTAAAGATCTTCCCAATTTGAATTGACAAAATATTCTTTAACAATATATTCAATATTGGTATATAATCTTTTAATATTTTGCAAATAGCTGTAATGTTTTCACTAGTTAAGCTATAATACACTTTAAAACAAATTCTTTTTTTTTACATGATTATAATTAAGTTCTAATTATGAAATTTATAAAAGTGAAATTGTAGTATTTTATTATTTGGAAGAAAGTTAAGTTACTACCCACAAGTAGGTAGATCATTGGTTATTACAACTCTTACATAAAACCATTGTTAAATTTTTGGTCTACTACAATAAATTTTTTTAGCAAATCACAGACATCATGTGCTTTTACCCCTACATACATCAATATGGGTCTGCTTTTAAAAAAGGACATTTTCTCACGTGATCGTTATGCTATGGTTTTAATCTTACAAAATTATCAATAATTCATTGATATCACCTAGTACCCAGACTATATTTAAATAGCACAGATTTTCTCAAAAATATCATTTTTAGTTGATATTATATTAATGTCCCATAGTTTATTCAATCAGTGCCCTATTGAAGGGTATTTGGAGTGTTTTGAATCTCTTGCTTTTAAAATAATGTCACAAAGAATAATCTTGTGCCTGAGTAATTTCCTACTTCTGCCAGGTAAAATTGAGATAGAGTTCTAAAATTGAGAGTATTCAGTCAAAAAGAAATTATGTGTGTCATTTTGCTAGACATGGTCAATATTTTTTCATATGTGTACCATTTTGCATTCCCACCATCAATGCATGAAGGTGCCAGCTGGCCCTCTGCTTTTCCAATTGAATATGGCATCAAAGCTTTAGTGAGATGCAGTCTAGTTTAAATTTGCATTTCTCTTATTATAAATGAGATTGAGCATTTATCATATGTTTATGGGTCATTTATGTTTCTTTTACTTTGAAATATCTATTTATGTCAGCTTTCTGATTTTGTATCAGCTTGCTGATCTTATTTTAGGATTTTTGTGATCTCTTTCTCTGATGTAAGTTGCAAATATCTTTTTTCCTGTGTCATTTGTTTTTTGACTTTGCTTTTGTTTATTTTCCATGCAAACACTTTTCGAAAAAATGTAGTTGAATTTATCAGTCTTTTAAAAATAATGGCTTCTTGATTTTGAGTAATTCTTAGGAAGATATTTTCCCCCCACTCACAAAATAGAAACGAATTCACCTATGTTTTCTTCTTGTTGTCTGATTTCATGTTTTTACATTTACATCTCTGCTTTATTTGGATTTTATCCTAGTTTACTATATGATCTGGATCCATTGTATCTTTACATATATAGATATTATATGGCTACTCAGTTGTCCCAACACAATTTATTAAAAATGGCTACTCAGTTGTCCCAACACAATTTATTAAAAATGTATCTGACTTGAGGTGCCATACTTATCATATACTAGATTTTCATAAGCACTTGAATATATTTCTGGATTTTCTATTCTGTTCCATTGGACTGTCTGTCTATACATGTGCCAATACTCATTGATTTAATTAAAGCAGCTTTATATCTCACATTACCCTCTTTAAGGGTTAATCTGGCCATTCTTGCTTGTTTACTGTTTTCAATTGAGGTTTATTAGAAATGTTTTAACTCCAAAAAGAAGATATGTGTTGATACTTTTATTGAGATTATGTTAGGTTTACAAATTATCTTGGCCTGGGAGTACTTATCTTTGTGACAGTGAGTCTTTCTATTCTGAAGCATGATATGTTTTTCAATTGTTCTAGTCAGCTTTTGTGTCTTTCCATAGTGTTTTAAAACTTTCTTCCTACAGGTTTTGCATATTTTTTGTTTAAGTTTATCCCTAAAGAAATTTATCATGTTTGTCTGTTAGTTTGTAAATGTGGTATTTGATTCTGTTATTATATATAGTAACATTTGTATTAATTTTCTTGGATTTTTCCAGATATACAATCATCCCAAATAAGGATTATTTACCTCTCTGTTTCCAATTATTATATCTCTAAATGCTTTCTCTTATCTAGTTGGCTACATCCTCTAAAATTTACAAAGTCGTGGCAATATAAATGCAGATTAACAGTCAATTGAAAGCATTACTTAGAAGCCTGTCAATTGACATGTTTTTTTCTAAATTCTACCAACTCATTCAATATTATTTAGAAAATCTGGTAGAGTGTTTTTCCTGAACATGTCCTCTAAGCATTTACAGAAGAAAATCTAGTAATCATACTAGAATATAGGTTGTTTAACATTGTAGACAGAGCCTGGGATTGGATCTATGATAGGCTTAAGTTTGAATCTTGGTTCTGCCACTCACCAGCTCTTTCACTGTGGACATAGAACTTTTTGGAGTCAGTTTTCACAGTCAAAAATGAGTTTTCTTTAAGAATAAATTGATTTGGAAAAGTGTACATAAAATGCCTAGTAAAATATCTAGCACACACGCATGTCAATTAATGTTAGTTTCTTTCATCCTTCCATGAGGGCAGGAGCAGTGTCTAGCTAATCATCTAGGAGAACACTTTGGATAGTACAGATTTTCGAAATATGTTTTATGAATTAAACTTTTGTGGATGGGAAACGTCAGCTGAGCGTGATCATTTTTCTAGTTTTTCTAAGATATGCTAGAGAACCAGGGAAGTGAAGGGAAAAAAATATTTTATGCATCAGGACTTTCTGAATGTTCCCACTTTTTATCCAACCACAAATCTGGCAGACAAGAGTTATACTTATTTTACAAATGAGATAACCCAGGCTCAGACACGTTAGGTCAAACTGGCACGAGTTAAATCTAGGAAGTGACTCCATCTCTTCTACACGTGGCTTAATGATCAATACAGGCCTGTTATTTGATAAAGTTAGGATTCAAAATCAGTCTGCAACTTATTGGCAGAGGTTTTAAAGTGCATAATATCAAGCATTGTGAACATTTCAGAAACGAGCACTCACATATGCCACATGTGAGAATGAAAATTGATATAACATTTCTCGAGGTCAGTTTCACAGTGCCTATCAACAGTTTAAAAATAGGTTAAGCCTAATGAGCAGATATTATCATATCTAGGAACTTACCTTAAGAAAATAATCAGAAATGTACATGTTGATTAGTCTCCAGTGAGAGCATGACGTCTCTCCCTCCAGTATCTGAGCTCATTAAGGATCTGCTCTTGACTCTGCTTGTTCTTTACCCTCAGCCCAGGAGAACTCAGCTTTTTTCATGGTTTCAAACAGCAAAGATATGATGGCACCTTTCCAGATTATGTTTCTTCCTGACAACCCCACCTGTCTCCCGTGAAATTAAGATCTGTATTTCCAATTGCCTCATGGACGCCTCTATTTGTTTGTCGTAAAAGTAATCAAACACAAAACTAAAATCATAAGCTCTACAATATCCTACATCCACTCCCAAATGTGTTCCTCTTTTGATGCTCACAACCAGTGAATGGCATTGCTGTCTACCCGATTGCTCAAACAAACCACTGGATACCACATTTGACCCCTTGCTGTTCTTTATTCCCTCACCATCCATCCCACATACATTCTATGGACTTTGCCTTCTAAATATCTATGAAATCCATCTGCTTCTTTGCTCCATCCCTTTGCCACTTCCTTAGCCCAAGCTAACGTCCTGTCTTGTTCAGGATCCTGTAGGAGCCCCCTCATATTTTCTCCCCTCCAGCCTTCAGCGTTACTCTCCTCTAACCCCTGCCACACATTGAAGTTTGGGGCGGGAGTGGGGCTCTTTCTAAAACACAAATGCAATTATGTTAATTCACTTTTTAAAACTCCATAGATTCCCCTTATAATGAGTTAAAACAAACCAGGTATCCTATTACCTGCTACTGTTGTTTGCCACCAGCTCACTCTACTGTGTTCTTTGCCTGTAGGAGGCACTGTCAGTTCTGGAATAGCCCATGCACTCTTGTATCTCCAGGCTTTCTCAAATGACATTCTGCTTGCTTGGAACACCACAAGCTTTTCCCTCCCACCTTCTGTCCATTTGAGAGATTTCTACTTACCCTATAAGTTTCCATTCAGACATTACTTCCTCCCAGAAGACTTTCTGACCTATAATTCTGAGTAGGTGGTCGTATGATACCCTCTACTTCATATGCTATCACGTTATGCTTTATTTGAACTGCTTATTTAATTTACATAAGTGTTATGAGAGTAATGAGTGTATCTGCATCATTTATTCCAGTTCCCAGTACATCACTCCATGCTTGATGAACATTCCACCATAATGGGCCAAATGAAAGTTCTCCACTACAGTGTTATTTGCAATAGTAAAACATTGAAAATAGTGTGAATTTTCAAAGAGACAAACACGGTTATACATACTATGGCACACTCATATGATGAAATCCTATGCAATGATTAAAAAAGCATCACGTGGGCTGGCCCTGTGGCTTAGAGGTTAAGTGCGTGCACTCCACTACTGGCGGCCCAGGTTCGGATCCCGGGCACGCACTGACGCACTGCTTCTCCAGCCATGCTGAGGCCGCGTCCCACATACAGCAACTAGAAGGTTGTGCAGCTATGACATACAACTATCTACTGGGGCTTTGGGGGAAAAATAAATAAATCAAATTATAAAAAAAAAAAGCATCATGTTTTGAGGTACTTTTAATGACAAGAGATTTTGTGGGAAAATATTGGTTCAAAAGCAATTTGCAATACATTCCCAATTTTATAATGAAAATAGCTCATATTTTAGAGATTACATTTGCAAATATTGTGCTAAATCCTTTAAATTAATCATCTTGTTTAATTATTATAAGCACACAATAAAATGGGTACTATTATTATCTTCATTATAGAATTGGGGGTCACTCAGGTAGAGGGTTATTGAGTAAAAGTAACTTCCTTTATTCACAGAGTCAAAACCAGATTTTGTCTGACTTTAAAGTATACACTTTGGAACTGTAGGAAGACAGATGGATAGACAGAACGTTGTGTATACACACACAAACATACACACACACACAAACATCAAATATAATATCTTCCTATTGTCCACCTTAGTTAATCGGAACACAGCAACCTGTTAACAGTTCTTATCTCTGGATGAGAGGAATATAAATGACTATAATTTTTTTAAGTAATTATCTCCCTTCCTTTTCCCATAGTGAGCAAACATTATCTAATAAAGGAGTTAAAATAGGACATTTAAAAAAGAAATCTCTATTATTAATCCTCTAATCCACAATGCTTCTCTGTCTCATTTGCAGATAGAGACGGTGCCCTTTGGGGTATGAAGTTGAGACTTCCATTTCCTCTTGCATGTTATTGTTTATGGACCCATCTATTATCCAATCTTAATGTGAGTTACAGTTACTCAAGTCATCTGCACGATAGAGACCCGTCATGGACAGATGGGATATGGCCATGCATGAAATCCTGGGTACATTGTTACTCTATGGATTGCATTTAGGTCTCACTCAAATGGCCAGAGTCAAATAGATAATTCTAAGAATGGGAATTGAGATTCTTTCATTCATTGACACCCACTTTACCAAATATTTTTGAACACTTTGTATACCAAAATCCATGCAATGATCTGGAGAATATAGAGAGGAGAGACATAGATTTCTGCCCTGGAGAGAAGGAATTCATAACAGGGTTGGGGAGGGAGTAATGTAAGCGGAGCTGAAGAAAGAGTCATGATTGGTCTGAAGGAGATATGAGCAGGAGGATGGAGAGCACAGGACGGGAGTGCTCAGCTCAAACTTTGGCATAATCTTTGGTGGGCCTGGTAGGGACTGAGGGTCCTTTCCTGTGTATAACACCAGTCCTTTCAGAGTGCCTTCAGTAAGGTACATATTTTATTTCAGATGACACTTTCAACATAAGGCTCAATTAACATTGGTATGGATGGCTGCCTTCCTTTCTTCTGGAAATATGCAAATTGACAACACATTCTTTGCCCTCACTGGTTTGTGTCAGAGTTGGTGTAGAGGTCAGTTTTTACCTGTTCCTCTTTCTTGCCCCTGACCCTCTGGACCTTTTGCAGACTTAATTGTGTCCAGCTGGGTGTACTTTGCCCTTTCCCTGAATAGGACAAAAGAATACATACCCTCACCCATTTTCAAAGGCTTTCCCTTTCCCTTTGGATTTGTGGTTCAACAAACCACATCTTCCTTGACTCAGCTCCCAAATTGCCTTAATAGCCTATGGCATCCAAAGGGTGACCTCTACCCTGTCCTGGATTCTCTGGTGCCTTTAAGTCACACCTGCAGTCATTTAAAACACTGTCACCAAGCTGTGGTCAATTCCTGGGACCAGCTGCTAAGCAGCAGTCAAACCTTTTATTCCTTACTGGACAGAGCCATGATTTATAATTAGAAGAGTTCTTTGTCCTCCACTCTCAAATATTAAAAACAAATTACCTCTAAATTCTCTTCTTTCTCCTTTCTCTCTCTTTCTTTTTCCTACCAGCAGAATTATAATATCACGGTCTAATGAAAAGAGCATCTGTTGACTTCAAAACCTTGTGTTTCAGCCCCACACCTAATAGACCCAATTTTTCAAAGCCTCAGTTTCTTCACATGTAAAATAAATAACAATTTATGTTTAAGGGAAGAAATAGAGACAATAACATAATGTTAAGAGTAATAAACACTATAAATAAAAATAAAAGTAAGGGAATAGAGAGTATGAGTGGTTAGTTTTAGATCTAGGAGTCAGGGAAGGACTCTCTGAGGGTATGACATTTGGATAAGAGGCCAAAAAGAGTGATGGAGAGAGCCATGAAATTGCCTGGGGAAAGAGCATTCCAGGCAGAGAGGATAGCAAGTGCATGCACCTTGGCTACGGGGAGCTTTCTTGGTGTGCTTAAGGGTCAGTAAACCAACAGGTATGGCTCAAAGGCAGTGAGTGAGGGGGGAGATAATCCGGGGTCGTGTCATGTATGGGTTTAGAGCCAAGAGGAAGGTTTTGGATTGGGGTATCAAAAGCCATTAGAGGATTTTTAGCGGAGGGTGGGGGTGACATGATAACATTTTCATATTAAGAGGAACACGTGCTGCGGAGAAAAGAGATTGCTGGGAGACAGAAATAGAAGCAGGGAGACAAGGTTGAAGCTCTTGCAGCCTCAAGATGAGTGATGACAGGGGCTTGGATTGGCTGTTCGTCATGGCATCCCGGAACAGTTTGATTCGGGATAGGGGTGTGAGAAAGAGGAGTAATCAGATCTGCAAGGCTTTTGCGCGAGCAATTGGGTGAACGGAGTTGCCATTTACTAAGATAGGTAAAACCAACGGAAGACTGGTTTATGAGTGTTGAAAATAAGAGGTTAGTTTCAAATATATTGTTTGACATGATTAACAGATGACTAAGTAGATATTCAGAGAAGGAAGCTATATATGTAAGTTTAGTTCAGAAATGGGGCTGGAGAACAAAATTCGGAGTCATTAGTATATATACCAAATGCTGTGAGGCCAGCTAGTAAGATGGGCTCAGAACTTGGGGTTGAACATGCAGGGCTGTTGGTGACAGAGATATGTGTTTAAATGGAAGTGGTGGGCACAAATCTAACAGGATTGTGTTCTAGAGAAAATCTGGAGTAGAAACAGCTAGTATGGACAACTAAATTGAGGAGTTTTGAGAGAAAAGGGGATTCAGAAGATGATGTCCTTTCATAAAATGAAAATTTTCTATGCTAAAAATAGATGATATGGAAATACAGTTTAGTATTATAATGATAAGTAGAAAAGTCTGACAATATTTTTCAGTCATTCTGATCTGATCACAATTAAATGAAAATATGCAAAGAAAAGATACTGAGGGAAAATACTTCCCAAGTATCAATGGTGGATTTGATTTTTTGGGGGGATTATGGTTGATGCAAAAAAATTCTTTATTCTTTCCTTTGTTTTTGTACATATACCTTATTATACATATACACTGCTTTCAATTTTTATTAATTTTTATTAAAATGCATGAATCCATCTCCCTTTTAATAACTAAAGCACTGCAGTTAAATTTAATTTGATCAAATTTTCCAATCCTCCCTCAAAATATATTCCAGGCTCCTCTCTCAGATAGAACTACAATTATGGGTTTCAAAAGTATTCTTCCTAACTTTTTTCTTATATTGCATAACTATATGGGTACCTCTAGTATCTTAAATGTAATTTTCAGTATAGAATTTTTCAGTATTTATATCCTGCATCTGAGCAAACTCTTATTCTCTTTGCTCACCCAACTCCTTTCATAAGCATTTGACCCCCATAGATTAATATTGTGAAATAAATTTTACAATTGATTAATCTTGATAGTGTTTTATATGTTTGTTTAAAATAATTCTTGAATATCTCCTCTTCCATTTTCATCTTTGAGCAAATTTTCTTATGGTTCTTTCAGAGAAGTTCTATAAATTGTAAAGTTTCTATGTCTGAAAAAAATCTTTATTATCCTCTTCCATCTTAAATTACAGTTTGGCTGGTTCGGCTGAGTGTAGCATTCAAGGTTGAAAATACTATTTCTCAGAACTTTATGATGTTACTCTATTGTGTTCTTATATTCAATGCTGCTGATGAGAAATCCAGTGTCAATCTGATTTCCATTTCCTTGTAAATAGTCATTCTTTTTCTTCTGGCATCATTTAAGAACATTTTTTCAGTATAAATATTATGAAATTTCATTTTACTGTGTCTCAATGTGGATTTTTGGTTTGTTTTTAATTAAATTTATCTCATTAAGTACTGTGTACTCATTCAATTTGAGGACATATGCCATTTATATATGTATAAATGTACGTATGTATTTATTATTTATGTAACAGTTCTGGGATATTTCTTGCTATATTTTTTCAAATAGTTCTTTTCTCTTATTTTCTTTACTCAGTATATAAATATTTTTAGATGGAGGTTAGAAATTTTGGATCTGTCTTTAAAATATTTAGACTTTTAGTTCACACTTTTGTTTCTGTCTCTTTGTTCTATGATCTACAAACATTTCTCAGTTTAACTTTCTGTGTTCAATTTGCCCTTCAATATTATCTAACTTGCTATTCAGTACTTCAGTACATATAATAATTATTTATACATGTTTATTTATACAAGTATAGTAATCATTACAGAACATTTTCTTTGTAAAATCTCTATTTTGTTCTTATTATTAAATGTATTGGTTTGGCACATACTTTTTTTTTCTTTTAATGACAGTCATCCCACCCTTTATAGCTCCAATTATTTTAAGGTTTTCTCTTTTTGTGTATTTGCTCTATTACCTTTGTTATCCAGGGTATAAGGTTTTCTTACCTTTGGGTTTTCTAGTTCCCTTTCGTGTAAATGGCCTTTCTCAAATGTCTGATAAATCTTGATTCTGTACTCAGCTTCTCCTGCACATTTCCTGGTCTATGGCGACTTCCCGTGATGTGGAAACCTCAGCTCACTGCGATGGCTTGTTGCCTACTTTCTTCTTTATATCATGTCTCATAGCTTTGTTTTCACCGTGAGTTCCCCATTGTTTTTGAGATTTATGTATTCTTAGTTTTTTTATACCTAGTTTATTAGTTAACTTCATATATCTTCTTTATTGATTTTATGAATCAACTCTTGGTATCTTAAAACCATACAGAGCTAGATAAACACTTGGGGATAGGCAATCCCACCACTGTTGCAGCCTCCACTGATTTTACATGCTTCTGGGATTCTTTTGGCCTTTTTCTCATAGTGCCAATGTGGCTGCCACAATCTAGGCCTTCCATCTTCCCACTAGTATGCTAATCAGGGAGGGATGACGTTGGAACTAACAGGGTTCTCCTTCCAGAAACCTCCTCTCACACTTCGCTTCACACTTCACTGGCCAGAAGTGGTGACATGTGCACTCCTCACTTCAACAGAAACTGAAAAGTGAACAGCATCTGCTAAAAGAGATGAGATTGTAATGATTGGTTCGGGTCAACCACACCTCATCCGTTGGTTCTGGGCGATTGCAACCCCAAGGTATATTACCAAGGTGTTCTTAAGAAAAAGAGGGTGTAGGTGGATTCTGGGTACACAAAGTATCTGCTGTATTGGGCACTCTCATCCAGTTTCTTAAAATCCTAGATTTGGAAAATCCAAATGGCCTCACGTTTATGATTATTGACTCTACTACATGCTTACAGAAATAATAACATAAAAATCTGTAAGACTCATTTTGAATCTACCAGTGTGACTTTAAGTAAGTTTCTTAGCCTCATATACTAATAATCCTTATTTAACATAGTGAAAGAAAAAACAACTGCTTGGAGAGCGCAGGACATAATGAGAACTTTGTGAATGGAGAAACTCAACTCTAGCCTTAAATCGGCCTCCCTTTCCAACCAGGAGGCAGCATTTGCTTCAAGATTCCTCCAGGGAAGAAGAAATACATTAGATGAGTTTGGGTCAGCCAGGGTCTAACTTATATGCCTGGCATAGATGGTTCTTTCAATGAGTTATCTGTTGACTGAACAGAGTTAGAGCAGAACTACATGTGTGGATCCTGGAGGCTTCATCTTGACTCCAAACGGTAATAATAGCATTGCTTTCCAACGGGAGAGGTTGCAAAGGGAAAGTGTTATCATTTTGACAAAATGAAGAGGAAAATTTTCTCTACATTGAAAACAACATAAAGCAAATTAAAAGATTTAAAAAACTGGGAGAAAATATTTTGTGCAAATATTTAAAAGTTAATGGTCTTTTTGCTGAGGAAGATTGACCCTGGGCTCACATCTGTGCCCATCTTCCTCTACTTTATATGTGGGATGCCTGCCACAGCATGGCTTGATAAGTGGTGCATAAGTCCACGCCCAAGATCTGAACCTGCAAACCCCTGGCTGCTGAAGCGGAGTGCGTGAACTTAACCACTACACCACTGGGCTGGCCCCTAAAAGTTAATGGTCTTAATATTTCAATAAGCCATACAAATCTTTAGAAACGCATGAATAAGTAAATGGGAAAGGGAATGAAGAGATTAGTCAAAATAGAAGAATATAAATAACTAAAATAAAAACCAGGTTCACAAGTTACTAAAGAAATGCAAAACAAAACTATGACAACATTTATTTTTAAACATTCAAATATGCAATGCTGACAAGGGTATGCTGAAACAGAGACACTCACCTATTGATGATGAGGTTATAAATTAGTGCAGCTTTTAAGAAATCAGCTTAGAATTATAAGTCAAAAGCTTGATGGTGTTTATATATTTTGATCCAGTAATATCCTACTTGTACATCTTTGATTAGAAAATTTGAAATCCAGATCAAGTTTTATGCATAAAGCTAAAAATTATAAACAAGAGGCATCTATAAATTGGAATAATATGTAGTCTTTATATTTATGGAAACTTTTTAAGGACATAGAAAGAGTATTTTATAACTAGCAAGTGAAAAATTCAGATATAAAATTATTTTTATAATAAAAATATTTTACTTTTGTTATAAATACTTTATAAACAAAATACTTTATACACAAAATACTTTGTACTTTATAATACTTTACAAAGTATTTTAAAAATTATTTTTAAAGTATCACCTCATGGGACCAGCCTGGTGGCGCAAGCGGTTAAGTGTGCGCGCTCCGCTGCTGTGGCCCAGGGTTCGCCGGTTTGGATCCCGGGCGCGCACCGACGCACCGCTTGTCAGGCCATGCTGTGGCGGCATCCCATATAAAGTGGAGGAAGATGGGCATGTATGTTAGCCCAGGGCCAGTCTTCCTCGGCAAAAAGAGGAGGATTGGCAGTTGTTAGCTTAGGGCCGATCTTCCTCATCAAAAAAATAAAAAAGTATCACCTCATTATATAAAATAGAGATTAAACCCAAATTTTTACATGATTTCTCTCTAGGAATTTCTATTCGCTTACCTATTTTTTTCTGCTAGTTCCAATATATGTACTTTAAGGAAAGTTTGTTTTGACAAATTGTAAAATCCAAGCAATAACAATAGCAACAAAATATCTGTGGTTCACCTTTGCAAACATATTACAGGATTTAAAATCTTTCCACATTGATTTGGTTCTCCCAGTCTTGTAAGTATGAAAAAGAAAACTTTACTTTCTCTGTCTTGAGTTAAGGAACATGAGGTTCAACTGTGCTAATCACGTGGAGTGACTTCCCCAAAGTCATCTAGCTAGTATATGGTAGGATCTCAATGCTTGTTTTTTTTTTTGGTTTCTAGTTCAACGCTCATTCCACTCATCAAGATGTTTCTTTCCTTCATACTAAGTCTGTAATTTATTGCTTGGAGACTTCATTGTAGATTATTTGGGTTTGGTGGATTATCTGAATCCCTTTTCAGGGTTCCAGGTAAACATTCCTGAATAATTCCAGGAGTCTTTCCAGTAACATAGCTGGGATGGGGTTTTCTGTGCCAAAATAACAGAGAAAATGAAATCTCTCTACAGGACCAGGTCTGCATATAAATGCAGAGGAATCCTCTGGATTGGTGCCTACACTGCAATCCATTGAGAAGCCATTTTGGCAATTGGGAGAAAAGTAACCCAGTGCAGATCAGGAACACTTTCTTTCTGTCACCATGACTTAAACATCTGTGTGCTCTATTTTTTCTAAAATTGGGGACAATTTCTCCTCATCTGGCATTCTGGGATGGCATGAGAATTAATCACACTTTTTACCTAAAGTTTCCTCTTCAAAACAAAAACACCTGTGCATGCAATTAAATATAAACTTATTAAAGCAATTGTTTCCACTTGGTCTTTATGGTCTAATGAGTACTGTATTTGTATGTGTCCTCTGGGACTGCTAGCCCTTGTGTAATATATTAATTCAAGAAAATCTAACTATAATAAGTATTGTTACATGGTCATAAATTACAGAAAGATGCCCTGAAGAATCATGATTTGAAAAAGCTTCTGCCATATTTTATAAAATAAGAAAAAAGCATAAATATAAATAACCAGCAATAATTCTGAATTTGATCAATCTTTATTACTTTCACTTGAATATCTTTTTTTTAAATTAAATTATAGTGCCTCATTCCTACCTCTTTTGAGCCACTGAGAAAGTAAGCCCTTCTTTCACAGTAGGGCTAGTGGTAAAACACCTCAGTGGTCCAGCCCTACCAGACTGCTTCCCAATCCCCAAGACAATATAAATCTCATGTGTCTGGGATCTTGCTCTTGCTCTGGCCCAGAATGTCCATCTTCTTCTTGCCCACATGGGATCCTTCTAACTATCTTCCATGCTCTAACACAAGGTTGATTCCTCCCTGGAGACTTCATCATCACCCCTTGATCATACCTCATAGTACTTAATAAACAGCTCACTCAGTGCAATTATCTCAAAGTATTATAGTTATCTGTACACACAACTGGTTTTCCCACTGATCGTGAATTCTTTGGTGGTATGGACACTATTCAGCATCCTTATTACTAAGAATGTAATAAGCACTCAAAAAGTGGTTGTTTGATAAAAGTGAATGAAAACAGTATCTCATATTCTGATGGGCTCCTCAATGGGTTTTCTGTTACGTAGAATGAGAATATGTTAAATGAAAATGTTTCAAAATATGGATATGAATGTGATTGGTGCTCTCTTTCTGTATTCAAAAGAGATTTGAAATAGAAATTGATTCAGATTGTATACTTCAAGTTAAAAGGAACCTCTTCAGTCTTTAACAGCAAGCTGAGCAATATAATTTTTGTTTTTCCACGAGTCTGAAGACAACAATAAAGAACATCAATAACGCATAAGGTATACATAGGGTGGGTCTGTATATCTAAATGGTTATGACATAATCATGGTGCTCAGCAATGGCTGACATTGGAATCACCTGGGAGCTGCATAAAACACTGATGCCTAGGCCCCACCCAATTGGTTGGAGGTGTGGTGGGGTTTTTAAATGCTCTCCAGGTATGTCTAATATTCGGGTTGATAAGTTCTGCCTTACAACAAAATAGCTTCCAAATGCCATACATACCACACGTGGAAACAAAATGGACTTTGTTGATAAATTAGCTCTTAGCTTCTTGTGAATCCTTAAATCTTTTCATGAATCATGGAATTGAAGCTGAGAAGTATATCATTTTCCTTTCAATAAAACTTCCTTATATAAGATAAACCCTTTCCTTACCCCGTGCGTGTTGGGTCATTGGCACACCAGTGGATCCAAAGCACAGAACTGGAGATCCAACATGGAATTCTTATGCTCATTATTACAGAAATACGAGAAGCTGTGGTAGCTTACCCTTTACATAAATTCCTTTTAAATAGTAGCTTCTATACTCTTCATGGATGGACTGTAGATAATTATCTAGAGACTCAAAAATTAATCATTTCCTCTATATGGATCAAAAAAAAATCCATTTGAGAAACAGCTTCCTCTCTGCCTGAAGCCAAATATCCAGTAGATACTGCAATGAAAAGAAAACCAAGACATATCTAGCCATGATTTTAATCAGCAGTGAGTGACCTGTATTTTGTTACAGTACACAGCTGTTTTATCACACACACACATAAACAAATCACAATTAAACAACTTTGAGAACAAAGAATTTGAATCAGAACACAATTAACTTTTCCTACAAAATCCAGATATGAGTTTTGCTTATACTTGTGACAAGCTGTGATTCTCATGTGAAAGATATCAATCAATTTCCTTTTCCTGTCAATCACTTGTGCCATGCGGAGTCCTGGTATGTTGGGTCATGACCTTCATCCTGGATATGAGCCAAAAGCCGCCAGTAATTTGACTGGTGTAATTATTTAGACTGTTTCTAATAAGCCTAAAAATGTGATGTTAACATTTTTCACATGTTTGTAGGCTTCTGGCCTTCAAGTTATCCTCAGCATTCCATTGTACACTTTTCTTTATATTGGAGTAAAATATAATTTTTCAATAACTGAGCTTTGATCATTGGAAACTACCTTGCCTATAGGACCATAATATATTATTTCTTTAGAATTTTGGTATTTTCCCATGATAGGTCACACTTTTGACAATAATCAAAATCCATTCAACATAAATTTACTGAGTATTTACTATGTGCTGAGTGCTGAGAATTAAAAGAAAAAAGTCATCAAGTAGATGAACAGACAAATGACTAACTGACATTTAATGTGATTAGTAAAGACACATAGGTTAAATCCCAGGTCTATGGACTAATGAGTAGGTGACTTTTGGGTATATTATTAGTGTACAGACTGGGAAACTGAAGCACAAAGGTCACACAGCTAGTGTGCAGCAGAACTGATATCTAGACCTAGGAAGGGTGAATCTGGAGACTATTCCTAACCACTATGCCATCCTGGTTCTGAGGTCTGAGTTGACTGCTTAGTTTAGAAAGGGAAGAATGTCAAATGCCATTTTGAAGCGGGAACATGTGGGGAGACATATCTCTATCTATCTATCTATCTATCTATCTATCTATCTATCTACCTATCTATCTACAGATATATAGATATAATAGAATTCAGCAGTATAGCAAGTATGGAAAGAATCCTACGGCCTTAATCTGAGCCAATGATCCTTATTATTTCTTTAGAGAAGTTTATCTCCAAGATCAATTTGCACATACCAAAGATCTAGGAAGAATGAAATAACCTGGTGTTTCTGAATTAATTCTGTAGAGGCAGGTCCCTATCGAAAAGATTCTTCAGGATCAGTCTTCCTGACTGACCTGGAGTCATGTGCCTGGTAATCACATGGGTAAATATCTTTAGCCAACAACAAGCAGCATAAAACAAAGCATCAAACATTATTAGAATTCATTCTCTGCAGTTGAAGGAGTTGGATTCAGTTAGTTCCAAAACATTTATTGAGTAGCAACTGAAAAAGTGCCAATCTGTGTGTGACGGTTCATTTTAGGTGTCAACTTGAATGGGCCAAGGGGTGCCGAGATTAAACATTATTTCTAGGTGTGTCTGTGAGAGTTTTTCCAGATGAGATGAGCGTTTGAATGGACTCAGTAAAGTAAATCACCTTCCCCAACGTGGGTGGCCATCATCCAGTCCCTTGAGGGCCTGAATAGAACAGAAGGTGGAGGAAGGAGGAATTTGCCCCCTTCTTCCTGCTTCACTGCTTGAGTGGGACATCTCATCTCATCTTCTCTTGCCCTTGTGCTGGGATTGACCTCATTGGCTCCTCTGGTTCTCAGGCCATCAGACTCAGACTGAATTATACCACTGACTTTCCTGGGTCTCCAGCTTGCAGACAGCCGACTGTGGGACTTTTCAGCCTCCACAGTCACATGAGACAATTCCTCATAATAAATATCCTTTAATATCCTATTGATTCTGTTTCTCTGGAGAGTCCTGACGAATACACTAGGTATAGAGGAGCAAATGAAAAAGGACCCCTGCCCTTTAGCTGCTTCATTTAGTAGAAGGGGCAAATGCATGGACAGGTGACATGGTTAGGGTGGGATATGCTCTGCAAAGGGAGGCCCAGGGGCTAAGTGAAGGCATCTGGCAGGGAGGTGGTGCCAAGAGGTGATTGTCTCACTCAGTTCACTTAACAAAATATGGACATCCTATTGAAATACAAAAATACAACAAGGCAGATGAAGTTACCATGCTCTTTATCTCCTCTTGTAGAATCCTTTAGAAGAGCAGAAGGACCAATTAAGAAATATATATGTTTACAGTTTAAGGATGAGTGGTTTTCTTGGTTTATATCCTGGCTCATCCACTTTGTAGCCATGTTGTTTGAGCATGTAAATTAACTTATCTGTGACTCAATTTTTCCTTCTCTAAAGTGGACCTAATGATGGTGTCTAACTCATAGACAGATTATAGGGATAAAATAGGAAAAAAGTAAAGCTTTTAAGTATAATTCCCAAGAAACAATGAAAGCTCAATACTTAATTTTTATTTATTGTTTTATTGTTATTGTAGTCAAATGGAAATGTATTTTGAGGACATAAACACAAAAATGGAAAATATACCAGATATTGGTCTTCTCTCTGAGCAGGCTGAGAGAGGCGAGGGGATTTCTGCCATCTGCTTCAAAAGCTGAAAAAAAAAGGGCTCATGCAGAAAACTGCCTGTCTCAAAAGGTCATCTTTGGCCTAACCTAGGCCCCGTCCCCCTTATTTATTTCCCCTGCTGAAATCTATCAGATATAATTTCTGTAGGGTGACAGTCTAAGTTCAGAAAAGGATCTTCGGGCCCGAAACAAATATGCAAAATAGCAGAAGGTTGAGACTGTTGTTTCCAGCAAATGCAGTAACTGAAAACACATTTGGCTTAATATTTCAGGTTGAACCTAAAGCGGGTACCAGAGGCAATTAAGTTTCTTTGCCCCTTGAGTTTGAATATTTCAAATTTATCTGCAGAAGTGAGCGAGGTGACCTAATTGTACCTCTGCTTTTCACAAGAAGAATTTATCTTCTTGACTGACAGGATGGTGCTTTTTAGGCAGGGGCCTTCCGTTTAATAATTCAGTAATTAGATGCACTGCTGTCAGCTGTGAAATTCCTAACAGCTTTTCAATGACAACATATTGGAGGTTTTTGTGGTCCTCCGAGGTCTCTCTCAGATATCTTTAACAGGAAGGACAAAGGTATGTGAAAGCCTCACTCAGGTGTGTGCAAAGCCAGGTGTGGAGGCGGCTGTGGGTTTACGGCCAATGCCTTCATTTCCTCTCTTTCAGATCATATTAGCCAAGAGAGCCCAGGCATGGCCTGAGAAAGTGGGAAAGAGTAAAAATAAAATGCCTCATCATTCATGCTCTCTGATTCTGCCTGAGACGTTAGCCTGGGGTTCATTCAATGAGCATCACTTTGCTGGAGATGAGCGAAGATCTCTCAGCATGCTATTGTGTAAATTCTGCCTACATAAAGGTATGTGCTTTGTTTTGAGTCTCAAAACATTTTTTTGTAAGTAATTTATATATTTTTTTTCTTAGAAGAAACCTCCAAAAGAAACAAAGAAAGGTGAAATGTGCTAACAGCGGCATGCTAATTAGCAAATACACCCCAGCCACTTTGCATTAGCCGACTTAGGCACATTATGTTTTATGTCTTTGTTCATTGGCAAGGACTTCCAGCTGCCTAATAATTCACTCTCGGACCTGCTTTATCAAGAAGACACTGTGTTTTAGAAACTATAAAAGATCATTTAGAGCAGTAACAAATTACTGCTTTTAATAAAATGCTTTTTTTTCTCAATAGGATACCATAAAAAATACTCTATAGAGAAGTAGTCTATAGAAAAGGAACATTTTTATCTTTGAGAAAATAATACTGAGAAATATGATAATGTAGTAATGACTCATAGTACAAAAGAGGGGTAAAAAGGCTCATTCTCTGACGTCTCTCTCTGCTGCTCCCCCATCAACCTGCCTGATCATTCCTTCACGGTCTCCTGCACAGCCTCCTCTTTCTCCAAGCCCTCTCCCTAATGCTGTTCCACAAAGATCAGCCCTTTGCCATTTGCTCTTCTCACTCTCCACACCGTCCCCATGGTGGTCCAATCCATTGGTTTCAAAAACTGGACACGCAGCAGAATCATTCCTCCAGACGCTTTCTAACCATGCAGATTTCTGGCCATGACACCTGACCTGCTGAGAGAGAACCACTAGGGGCTGAGCCCAGGAATCTGTGCTTTCACGACTTTTCCAGGTGATGCTAGATCTGGGAATCTAGTTGTAACTCACTAGCATCATGTAAGCTGCCAATGGCTGTAATGATCTGTATTATTTTTTTTTAATTTATTTTTTCCCCCAGAGTCCCAGTAGATAGTTGTATGTCATAGCTGCACATCCTTCTACTTGCTGTATGTGGGATTCGGCCTCAGCATGGCCGGAGAAGCGGTGTGTCGGTGTGCGGTGCGCGCCCGGGATCCGAACCCTGGGCCGCCAGCGGTGGAGCGCGCACACCTAACTGCTAAGCCACGGGGCCGGCCCTGATCTGTACTTTTAGCTCTGACTTTTCCCTTCAGCCTCGGGAATGGCTATCTAAATTGCCTGATAAATGTTTACTTCTGGATGTCACTCAGACTCTTCATGTGCAACACCCCCACAAGTGGTTTCTCCCCTTGCATTCACCGAGTGACGGTTGTATCCAGCCTGGCAAACACCCTAGACTCCTATCTCTCCCT
The DNA here is from genome assembly GCF_020826845.1 of Diceros bicornis minor. NCBI lineage: Eukaryota > Metazoa > Chordata > Mammalia > Perissodactyla > Rhinocerotidae > Diceros > Diceros bicornis. The sequence continues at coordinate 83,674,960 of NC_080744.1, forward strand.
CATCCTCTACATTTAGTCATGAAAGCCTAAGACATGCCCCCTTTAGTACATTTTCCTCTCCCTATCCTAGTTGAGGGTCTCCTTAAGGTTTGCTTGGAATAGAGAGACAGTAAGTCCAAATCTCCAGGCAGGAAGTGAATTACCTGCCACTTCTGGTTTTGGCTGCCTCATCCTCATATCTACAATTTCTAGTTTCCTTCTTCTGCAGATGCTGGACCTGTCATCTGGGACATGGGATTCCTGTCCCCTGAAAGACTCAAATAACATCTTAGGCTTAGATTTGTGCCCTCTTAATTATTCCAAGTTCCTCCCACTCAGGAACCTCTCCTTTCTGTTTATCAGAAACTTCCCTTAGGTTTCCGTGGCTTACAGTAAACCTCTGTGACCGGACGCCTGAGCTCTGCTAGGGATATGTAGCAGGACATTTTTTGGAATTTAAAACTCTTTTATTTGCTCAACAAAGCTAGGCTTTTAAGGCCAGGGACTTAAAAAAAAAGTTAGTGTGAAATTCAAGCTGAGCAATGACTTCTTTGTCCTGAATGGCATTTGCCATCCCCATGAAACAATTAATGCTATTGATCCCATGGGTGAGAAACCTCAAGGCAAAGAGATTGACAGGGAAGGAAAAATACATTGTTTTCAGTATCATCCGCCCCTGCGGCCCCCCACTTTCTCCCCGTCAGACCTTTGCACCTTTGAAAAGCACATTTGTTCTCCGGGAAGTGCTCCCCACTCCTCCTCCCAGGAAGAGGGGTGTCAGTTTTCTGTGTGGAGCTGTCCCAGTGAAGGAAAGCCCCCCTACCCTCTGAGATTGTGTTGAATCCCATCTAGGTTGAGTAGATGCCATCTTTAATGGAGCAGGACAGAAATAACTTCCCTGAAATGAACAGTGGGTCCTTGTCACCCAGAGGAGGCAGAGGTACTGTGGCAGAGGAAATTCCTACCCCTATGTTTAAGGGATATTGGACACTCATCATGTGTGGGTTTGTATTTGTACACCTGACCTTTGCCCATAAGAATTTCACTCCCTGCACCCATAACTGTTGGCTGTCGCTAGAAAAAGGGAAGTGAAAATTGGGAATAGAAAAAGAAGAGAAGCAGAGAAGTAGATGGCTGAGGTGAAGCCAGATGTTTTTGTTTTGTTTTGTTTTTTCAAAGAAGCCTTAGGAAAAATAATGTTAAGTGAGGGAAAAACTTTGATTTTAATACTACTATCTGTTAAGAAGGGAGCTGAGATATACATATCTATCATGGGCTGTCATGAAGTTATAATGAGTAGAATTGAGTCAATATAATATTAGGTGCTGAGTTGGTTAAATACCAACTCAGCTATTTCAGCTATTTCTTGATTCTGAGACCATACTCACACACACACACACGTATAAAGTTGCAGGGAATGAAATTCAAAAATGCGTTGTACGTATTGGGAACAACGAGGAAAACAAAATTTATAAGCATTTGTTAAAAATAAATGAAGTTAGATCCTGCAAATATTGCAAGCAATTAGTGATGATAAAAGGATGTTATTTGTTGTAAATATATTGGTTTAAAAAGATTTATAAAATATGATAGATAGTATATGTCATAGACCATCCGACACTTTTATTTTGGTTGTATCTTCTATGCATTCATAGATCTATAGAGTCAGTCTCTGAGCTGGGTCATGTGCAAGTTGGCAAAGTTTAACTGCACACCCTAATTAAAAATAAACTCCTTATTTTATTCACAGAGGATTCACATATGGAGTACTAGAAAACGCTTTTTAAAATCCCCGTTCCTTAGCCATTCATGTGCTTTAGACTCCACAGCTACACAAGCACTGCTTTCCTCTAAAATTTTCTTCCTTCTCTCTTCACCTTCTCCCATCTAACATAATCGATTTTCTCCACATTCCCCCTCCTGCACCTCTCAAACTTTAGGGCTTACAGTCCTGGGTGCTTTCCTCACCTTTCCTTGGTGTTTCTGGTTTTTTGCCTTCCATGGTCTCTAGATTCTATACCATAAAAATTTAAAGAGTAGAACTCTGATAATAACGTTCTGTGTCTCATCCATCTTTGTACAGATCCCCAGTGCATATCTCAGTGCCTGGGACACAATAGACTTTTGACAAGGGGACCAAGAGGAAAGACGGAGAGAGAGGAAGGCTGGAGGAAGTGAAAAGGAAAGCTGGATTGTTTATAACTTTTGTCAAATATCTTTGCATGGAAATTTTACAAAAGAAACTTTAACATGACAAATTTCTGCCTTTTGGATTATTATACGCAGTAAAGTAACATTAACATGGACAAAAGTATTTTAAGTCCATCATGTGTTTAAATGGATGGTTAAACATAGTTGATTACAAAATAACAGGAAATATGGCAGAAGGTCAATGCAATGTCAGGAATTTTTACTTTCTCTGGGATCTTCAGCACTTAGACGAACCAGGGTCCCACAGGCTAGAACTAAGTAGGGGCCTATTGCTGGCCCCACTCAAGGGGCCAGAATGACGGTGGTGAAGTTATTTATTTTAGTTATATCTTCTATGCATTTCATAGATTTATATAGTCAGTCTCAGAGCTGAGTCATATGCAAGAGACAATGTTTAACAGCACAACATAATTAAAAGTAAACTCCTTATTTTATTCGCAGTGGATTCACATATGAAGTATGTGGAAAGATTTTTTAAAATCCCCTTTCCACATGGTAGACTCTTTGGATTTGGCCATAGACAGGAAGTTAAAACAGACACAGGTAGGTAAGGGCTGGTGATGACTCGTCATGAGGACTGGATTCAAATACAAGATAACTCAAGGCTCAATTAACGAAGAGTTCACAGTCATAGGAAAAAAAAGGAGCAAACCCTCAGGACCCATCTAAGATAACCAGAAGGTTGATTTCCCAGGGACTCAGCCATGGCTCCCCAGGACCATTTCATTTTTAGTTCAGGTATAAATATATGTGACACAGATAGTTTTGCTTCCCCCACCCCACTGTTACCAATGCAACAAATAAAAGCATTTCTTGTTTCTTTGAATTTTCAGATAGTCTCTACATTGTCTGTTTCCTCTTCATTCTCAAAATTTCTTGGGCTAAGGTGCTGACGGGCATTAAAATCGTACAAATCAAGTTTAAGATTATGTGCACTGTAGAGTTCACAGTTTGAGTTTCTTAACCTACTTACGTGACAGTGAAACATACAGGTGTCACGTGGGTTTGACAATCTTCTGGCAGATTATATTTGCTTTGTCGAAAGCTCTTATTGGATATCTGTATACGTTTGTGTATTGTGTCCTTTTAGTGCCAGCTCAATGGCTTGCTTTTGTACCTGTTATTTTCTGTCATCACTGCCTTTGCATAGTGTGGACTTGTGACAAGAATATACACACTCCAGTCACTGCTGAGGTGACAGAAACTCCCAAAGGTCTGTACATAAATGCAATCTTGAGCCTTTTCCTATATGGCCTTATTTTCAATATGTGAGACCCCAGGACCCAGCCTCTTGTAACACTAATTGAGAAGTTCCCATGCGGCGGGAAGCAGGCGAATGGAACGCAGCACAGGACCCTAAGCAGTACCAAGGATAAATCTATGAGTTCACATGCCAACTTCTGAAGAACATTGCTATGAGAGAAGTGTTATTTCAGAGCTGCAAAATTAGTCCACACTAAGTCAAGGCTTGCTATCCTCACTTCACTTCATTCCTTTGCACATACTGTTGTCTCTGTTAGAAATACTCATTCATGCCTTCTTTACCTCAGTAGCTTCCTTCTTAGACTTATTTCATATGTAATCCCTGCTCGTGTTCTTTCTTGTGTTCAACAACAGCTGTTTGAATACTTGACTCTACCTGTGTGGTGGGCAGAATAATGTCCTCCCCTTCTCTTCAAAGATATCCACATCCTAATCTCCAGTAACTGTGAATATGTTGTGTTACATTGCAAAAAGGAATTAAGTTAGCAGGTGTAGTTATGGTTGCTAGTCAGCTGACCTTCAAATAAGATTAACCTAGATTTTCTGCTTAAGCCCAAGGTAATCAGAAGGGTCTTTAAATGGGGAAGAGAGAGGCAGAAGAGTAAGAACCAGAGCGATGGCATCATGAGAAAGATTTGACCAGCATTGCTGGATAGGAAGATAGAAGGGGACCATAGCCAAGGAATGAAGACAGCCTCTAGAAGCTGGAAAAGGCAAGTAAGCAGATTCTCCCCTAGGGCCTCCAACACCTTGATTTCAGCCAGTGAGACCTATTTTAGACTTCTGACCTCCAGAACTCTAAGATAATAAATTTGTGATGGGCCGGCCCCGTGGCTTAGTGGTTTAAGTGTGCGTGCTCCCCTGCTGGCAGCCGGGGTTGGGATCCCAGGCGCGCACTGACGCACCGCTTCTCCGGCCACGCTGAGGCCGCGTCCCACATACAGCAACTAGAAGGATGTGCAGCTATGACATACAACTATCTACTGGGGCTTTGGAGGAAAATAAATAAATAAATAAAATTATAAAAAAATAAAAAATAAAATAAATAAATAAATAAATAAATAAATAAATTTGTGTTGTTTTAAGCCACTAAATTTGTGGTAATTTGTCACAGCAGCAATTGGAAACTAATACACCGGGTGAAGATAAACATTGCCCACAAGTGTCTGCTTACACACTTCCTCCACTAGTCTGTGAGCTTGCTCAGGTCAGAAACCACGTATCTTTTAGTCTTGTAGCTGCAAGATCTATCACACTATATGATAAATTCTGAGTAGGAAGAAACAAAGAGAGAGAGGAAAGTGGAAATTCTAACTGTATGTTTAAATCTGTGAGTCACTAAATATTCTCCTTACAGAGTAAACTATCTCAGAGTATGGTCTGTGGCTCATGTAGGTGTCAAAAGACTAAACAGTCTTCTCCTCAGTGGTTCTGATGCTCTGGTCCATGTGAGCCCAAATGATTCATTTTCACAATGGTCATCAGGAAGGTAAGGCTTAAACCAGCTACATAACTAGAAAGATTTGGCAAAATACAATTATAGGATATGACCAAAGCCATACTCAAGGATAAGGCACAGTGAACAATGCTTGTAATTCTTCAAAAAAGAGAAAGAATATCAAAATTGCAAAAATTTTAAAGAAAATAAACCAATGAGTAGGAGAAAAGTAATAGGAAAAGTAAATATTATCAAAACAGAACATAGAAATATAAGCTATTGATCAATAAATAAAATGGCTTTAAAATACAAAACCAGGGGCCAGCCCTGTGGCATAGCAGTTAAGTTTAGTACATTCTGCTTCGACGGCCCAGGTTTGCAGGTTCGGATCCCAGGTGCAGACCTACACCACTTATCAGCCATGCTGTAGCAGCAACCCACATATAAGGTAGAGGAAGACTGGCACAGATGTTAGCTCAGGGCTAATCATCCTCAGCAAAAAATAAATAAATAAATAAGTAAAATAAAATATAAAACCAATGTAAGAGATGATGCTTAAAGTACAGCTAAGCAAAATTATCTGAGAAAAAGGATATAATACACATTCTTTGGGAAACTAAATAATTAAGAAGAGTTTAATAAGGTATAGAATAATCTGAAAAGGCCAATAAGCATAAAAAAATTAAAAAACATTTTTAAATATTACCTAAATCAGGTCCTAACACCATGCAATTCTTTCATTGGGTTCTGTCAAGCTTCCATGGAATATATAATCTCCATTCCATGTAAGTTATTCCTCACTAGACATGGAAAAATTCAAAATGCTAGTTATCCATTTTCTGAAGCTAGCCCAGTCCTGCTCTCAAAACCTGAGGGAGATGACACAAAAAGAAAACTATAGATTCTTGCACCCTATAAAAATCAAGCCACAAAAATTCTAAGAAAAATACTAATTCTACTACTATTACCACAACCATTATTACATTATTTATTGTGCACTTGTCACATGTCAGGCACAGGGCTAAGAAGCATCATCTCTGATAATCCTTACAGCCACCTGTGAATAGACATCATTATTATTCCCATTTTACAGATGACACAACTAAGGCTTAGAAAAGTTAAATAAATTATTCAGGGTTACAAAGCTAACAGGTGGCAAAATGATTGGTCACACATTAAAGCCATTAAATAATAACAATAGTTTAAAACAATCATCTTTGACTTCCAAACATTGTGGACCCCGGGATTATATAGGAGGCTTCATGTTAGGAAGTACACACACACCTAAAGAACAACAAAAGCTGTGAGAATCTCAGTAGAAGCCAAAATCCATTGATTTCATCACCCATTTATAATTAAAAAATTAAATAATAGAAAACAAAAATCCATATACAAACAAGCAAAACTCATATTCAGAACCCAGTAAACTAAGAAAAATATTGCTTTCTTAACAAAACAGTTTAAAAATTCCAGCCATTGTTAAACACCAAATGAAAAAAATTTTTTAAAATTCCCATTAAAGTCAGAAACATGACTACAATATCTACTATTTGTTAATTGTTTAATATTTTTGTAACTTCTAGTTAATGTAATAATACATTAAGCAGAAATAATGTTTATTAGGTAGAAAGAGACAAAATAAACTTTATTTGAAAATAATGTGATAATATACCTAGTAATTCCATGGAAATCAACTGAAACACCAAGAACTAATAGCATTTTGTAAAGTAATAGGACAGCTGATAAGTACAAAAAAATCAATTACTTTCCTATAAGTTATCAGTAAGAATCCAGAACATACCAAAAAAGAAAAGAATAAGATTCCACAGCAGTTCAAACAGGTAGAATTCTTAGAACCTGCATAAGTAGAAATACATGTAAACTTATGGTTAAACCACAGAGCCTTAAAAGAGAGATACAAGAAGCTGTGAATAAATTTTATACAAAATACATAAATACATATGCATGTATGCATACATTCATGTTCCTATATCCCTTTGTTCCTAGGAGTATAATGACTGGAAAAGATAGCAATTCTTTCAAAATAGTTTATACGATTAGCACAATTTCCAATGAAATGCTCTAAAATTTGTAAAATCATTCTAAAGTTAATCTAGAAGAATAAGTACGTGAGAATAGGAAAGATTTATTTGAGAAAGTACAGTAGTAGAGGCATACTTTCTTTTCAATATATTAAAACATAAATCTACAATAATTAAAATAGAAAGGTACTATGGAATATACTTATGGAATTATTAAGGGAAAAGCATTTATGATCCTAAAATAGATGTATATGTGTGTGTGTGTGTCAACTTACAATATGATAGTGAAAGCATTTCAAAGACATGGAAAGTGACCAATTACTCAATAAATCATCATGCAAAAACTGGTTTTTTTCCCCAAAGTAAGTTAAATATTTGTATTACAGCCATACATGAAATAATTTTTCCATCAAATTGAAGACAATTATGTTACTTAATCTCAGAATAGAGAAAGAATTGCTATGGTATAAAAGTAATGGGAAAAGTACAGGTAGATATTAACATAAAATTTTTATACTTTACATAACCCTAAGGAAAAGATAAAAATGACAAAATGGGAAACATATGACAAATAAAAAAGACAAAGAATTAATATTATTTGTACTTAAAGAAAAATTAATATTATTTATACTTAAAGAAAAACCAGTGAACAAGGTATTCAACATTCCAATTAAATATCCAAGAGACATTAGCATAAAATTTGCATATAAAGGGCCATAAATCTTCAATAAGCAAATATTGAACAAAGATATTTCCAACCTGACAGTAAATTAAAGAGAAAACAAGTTAAAAGAACAGTGCAATATGATCTTTTCCCTCTAACAAATGGGCAATACACACAAAGATATTCAGTAACATTTGGCCCGATTTGGTTGTGATGAATTGTGTCATTCTCTATAGGTGAAAGTGTAAATTATCAAAAATATCTTGAAAGCAATTTATCAAACTATTGTCGAGTCAAGAATATAAGTGCATTTTGATTTAGTAATTCCATTTCTATAAATTTACCTTCCAGAGAAAAGCAGCATGCTTACAAACTTTATACCTAGGACGTTTATTATGGTGTCATTCTTATAAGAGCAAAAAATTGTTAGCAATTTACATGTACAAGAGTACAATGGGTTTTGTGTACCAAATAATATAAACTTTTTTGAGGAATACTTTCTGACATAGGAAATTCTCCTAGTATAATTTTAAATAAAAAGGCATCATAATCTCAATTTTGCATATATAGTATATATACTTTGAAATGCTAGAAGGAGGTACATTAACCTATTAATAGTAATTATCTCTTGTTGATGAGAGAAGAAAATTTTATTCTTTTTTTATCTTTGCTCTATTTTCTAAATTTAATTGTTCAAAGGTTTTTCCCATTAGCTTTATAAATAAAACACACACATTTTTCTAAAAGTACTGAAAAAATTGTTTTATTACTAATTAATATTGCCCATTGAAATAATGAATCAAAAAGTTGGAAATTTTAGGGGCCGGCCCAGTGGCGCAAGCGGTTAAGTGCGCGCACTCCGCTGCGGCGGCCCGGGGTTCGCTGGTTCGGATCCCGGGCGTGCACCGACGCACTGCTTGGCAAGCCATGCTGTGGCGGCGTCCCATATAAAGTGGAGGAAGATGGGCACAGATGTTAGCCCAGGGCCGTCTTCCTCAGCAAAAAAAGAGGAGGATTGGCGGATGTTAGCACAGGGCTGATTTCCTCACAAAAAAAAAAAAAAAAAAAAAAAAAAAAGTTGGAAATTTTATTTCAGCACACACTCCAAAAAACAAAAGAAGCCTCCATCTTCTGTCTTTTCTTCCTGACACCAAAAATAGAATTAAATAGGATAGTAAAGGGATTTACATACTGATCGTAGTACTATCAATTTGTGAGCTCTAATAAACTTTTCACTCTGCTTATAAGTGCTAGTAACTGATGCAGCCTTTACTCTAAGAGTGTAGGAGGACACTAATTTCATAAAGAAACCTTGGATCTCTCTTGATCGTACCTAAAAAGGTACTTGATCATAGCGTGGGTCAAACAGCACAGCTGTGAATGGTTACCCTAGTTGGATTTTTAATCCAGAAACTCTTCCTAGAGGAAATCATGGAGGTAAAAATACAGGAGGAAGAGAATGGTGTAAGGTGGAACCTTGACAAAACTTTGATATAATGCCTGAATGGGAAAAATAAAGAAAAATAAAAAAGAACTTCCTGATAGTTGGAATTATTTGTTTAAAAGATTATTTTATGAGAAGCAATGAATCATTTTGAGCTTTGACCACTGTGCCCAGTTCTCTTTTAGTTAGCACTAGATTAAACTCAGCTAGGGTCTCAGAAACTGAATTATACTATTTTTGACAACATTTAAAAAAAAAGAAAAAAAGTCTTTGAATTTACAAGGAATGAAAAAAAATTCAAATTAATTACACTCTGGATATTAGAAAATACGGCACACATTTCCCTCAACTAGTCTAGTAGCATTATTTTCCATCGTAGTTTAAATTCCCCATTGGGTGCTGGACTCTTAAAATGAGAGTGTACATAGAGGGAAAAATGTAGAAATCAGCAATTTAGAGAGAAAACAGAATTTTAGGTTTATGTTTGCTAGCTTTTCTCTTGTTAATCAAGTAAATTATTAATTTTTAAAGAAGACAGGACTCTGACTCTGGAGTTCAAAAGTCACAAGGAGAACTTCTACTGAAGGAAAAATAGAGTTGGAACCTTTTTATGGTCTCTCCATTGAAGAGTATTTCAAAGATTAGGGGGCTATGTGCTTTACCTTTCTCCAAGTTAGCGGGATAATAAAGATTACTTTGCTTTTGCAGATGTTTAAAGACATGATGCCAAAGACCAATTTTTCAACTAGATCCCTCAAGAAATGTCACTTCTGTATCTTGCCAAGAGAGATCCAGCATTTTCTCTACATAAACATCTGCTGGGAACATTTTAAAGAGAGGCATTTTAAATAATGACGTTTGTAGCTTCTTGTCTTTAATAAGTTTGAAAAAGAAGGAAAATAAATTTGTGACACATTCCCTTCCAAAGCAACTTTTTTCATTGACATGCGTCAGATAGGATGATCAGAAAGTGAAAACATTAACATCATGTTGAGTGGAAACGGTTAAAACATTTCTGTGAACTGTCTGTATCAATCATACCTGAGAGACACTCATAAATCACAGGTTCCGTTAACTCCAGAAACACCACCAGCTCATTGTTATGCTCACTTGTTTGTGGCAATTATACCATGTTTATATTTACATAATAATTGGATTTTCTATTAAATTAAACAGAAAACCCTCAGAAGCAAGAGTCAGGGAACCATAAGTTAGCTATACAACCTGAACAATGCAAATTCATTTGTAGTTAGAATGGAAACTTCATCTTATATAAACCAACATAGATGTCTGTAATTGTCTGTAGGAAATGCAAGATATATAGCCAGGCTTTTTAAGGTTCCAAGAAAGAGACACACACAGATTGCCTTTGGTAATAGGTGTTTATGGCAAGGATACACTAGGATGTAATTTAGCAAGAAATGTTGTCTCATAGCTACCCTGAGTTTCACTGCTTCAAAGAATCAGAGGTACGGCAGGCCTCATGAAGTGGAAAGTGACTCAGTGTAAAAATAACTTAGTGCCTTTCAGATTTTAAACTAAGCTGAAATGATCTGCCTTTTCTTCTTTACTCAACATTAAATAACTTATTTAATTGATAGCTTTTCCACTATCCAAAAAGAACTATCACTATTCTCAAGAACTTCAGACCAAGTCATCTGAGTACTCACACACTTGTCTCTGGGTAGAGGTTTGGTTTCTCTTGGCACAGAGCGTTCAAGAAATTAGTGACTGATTCAGTGCAGTACTGGTTTGGTCTCTTCTTATAAGTAAGCAACGGCCAGGACTAGAATAGTCCTCCAGGAGTCTGCTTGTAGCATATTCAACAAAATAATAATGGAAAAAAGTGCATAAAGTGAGAATTAGTGTGCATGCTTTCAAGTGGAGCTCATATGTGTCACCTGAAGCTAGCTTCTGAGATGAATGCTATACCAAAAAATGCTATTAGTGATTAGTACTTCCAGATTAGTGGAGTGGAGGCTTGTTGGACCCCTCTCCCCAGAAAAACGGCAATTTAACCGGTGAAAATAATAAGAAAAGAATTGAGACCAGTCCTGTGGCGTAGTGGTTAAGTTCAGCATGCTCTGCTTTGGTGGCTTGGGTTCATAAGTTCGGATCCCAGGGGCAGACCTACACTACTTGTCAGCCATGCTGTGGTGGCGACTCACATACAAAGTGGAAGAAGACTGGCACAGATGTTAGCTCAGGGTAAATATTCCTCACCAAAAGAAAAAAAAAAAAAAAGAAGAAGAAGAAGAAGAAAACAATTATTTATAGTTTATGGAAAGTGACATAAGGGCATACCCCAAATGGAGAAATATTCATTCAAGAAAATCTACTAGAACTTAGTAAGAACAGTCAGAGTCCTTCCTTGAAAGCATTCCCCAAACCACCTACAGAATCATCAACATGGGGCCTCAGTGGCACAAAAGGTTTAAATACAACTTTTGACCACACATTGACTCTACAATAGCCTATTCTGACTTATGGGTAGTTCCTAGGAATCCAGACATAAAAATAATATCACAATCATCTATCCCTGGTAATCTGGAAGACTGTGTGCATGCTCAAGGCTGTGCCCTCTTAGGAGACATCGGAGAGGGCACCTCCACGCTACTAGTCACTGGCTGAACATGGGTTGAAAAAAAAAATTAAAAGATAAACACTCTGAATTGTGATAGCAGCCTTCAGGCCACACACACATCCAAAGGTAAAAGGTAAAAATCAATCTGGCTAAGCGGGTTTAAAGATAGCCTTTGATGAATAAGTGGCTTATGCTGACTCAGGGACATTGTCTAGCCAACCGGGTGACAAAACAAAAACAAGAGTTAAAATCTAAGCAGGGACATCAGCAGCTTCATATTGTAACGGAAATATATTTGGCAAAATTAGTTGAACAAGGTCACTTGACAAATAAACAAACGAACAAGCAAATGACAATAACAAACCCTGGCATGTGTAGGTGAGGGCAATCAGTATACAGAGTTGCTAGAATATATAATTTAGAATTTCGATTTTCAACAACAACAAAATGAGACCTACAAAGAAACAAGAAAGTGTGATTCAAACAGGAGAAAAAAGCAGGCAACGGAAATTGCTTTTGGAGAGGCCCAGTCGGTGGACTTAGCAGACAAACACTACAAAGAAATTATTATAAATAAGTTGAAAACTAAATGAAAGCATGCTTCAATAATTAAAGGAAGGTATGATGACAATATCTTATCAAATAGTGTGTATCAATAAAGAGATAGAAACGATTGAAAAGAATCAAATGGAAATTCTGACATTAAAAGTACAATAACCAAAATAAAAAATTTACTAGTAGAGGTCAATAGTAGATATGAGCAGGCAAAAAAAAGAATCAGAAAACCTGAATATTGATTTAATAGAAATTTTACAATCTGAAGAACAGAGAAAAAGAAATGAAAAGCAAAAAAAACAGCCTCATAAAAATGTGGGACAACAATAAGTGCACTAAAATTTGCTTACTGGGGATATCAGACGTAAAAGAGAGAGAGAAAGGGACAGGGAAAATTTTCAAAGAAGTAATGGCTGGAAACTTCCAAAATTTGACAAAGGCATTAATCTAAACATTCAAATAGATCAATGAACTCCAAATAGGATAAAAGCAAGGAGATCTATTAGCATCCAGACACATCATAGTCAAAATGTTAAAAGCAAAAGATAAAAATAAAAATTTGAAAGCAGTAAGAGAAAAATGATTCACGTGCAAGGAGATCCCACTAAAATAAATGACTGACTTTCCACCAGAAACAATGGAGGTCAGAAGCAGTGAGGTGACATTTTCAAAGTGCTGAAAGTGAAAATAACTGTCAGCCAAGTGTCATATATCCAACAAAACTATCTAAGAAAATGAAGGTTGGGGGGCTGGCCCCATGGCTTAGCAGTTGAGTGCGTGCGCTCTGCTCCTGGCAGCCCAGGTTCGGATCCAGGCGCTCACTGACGTACCGCTTGTCCAGCCATGTTGAGGCCGTGTCCCACATACAGCAACTAGAAGGATGTGCAACTGTGATGTACAACTATCTACTGGGGCTTTGGGGAGAAAAGGGGAAAAAAAAGGGGGAAGATTGGCGATAGATGTTAGCTCAGGGCTGGTCTTCCTCAGCAAAAAGAAGAGTATTGGCATGGATGTTAGCTCAGTGCTGATTTTCCTCACAAAAAAAAAAAAAAGAAAGAAAAGAAAATGAAGGTGAAGTAAATAACCTTCTAAGCTAAACAAAACCCAAGATAATTGTTTCTAGCAAATCAGTTTTATAAGAAATACTAAAGGAAATTGTTCAGACTATGAGCAAGTGACAGCAGTCAGGAATTTGAATCCACAGAGAAAAAACAAAAAGCGTTCAAAAGGATAATTATGTAGGCAATTACAAAAGACAGGATAATTGCCTATTTCCTTTCCTTTCTTCTCTTAACTCATTTAAAAAGCAATTAGTAAAACAATCTGTAAACAATTATATTGTTTAGACTATGACATATAGAAATGTAATATATGTGACAATAAGGGCACAGAGGAAGGGGGTGGGAATAAAGCTGCATTGGAGTGAGGAACTGGCACCAGAGGGTAACTCAAGCTCATAAGAAGAAATGAAGACAACCAGAAAGGATAAGTAAGAAGATTAATATAGCAAAATAGATAAATATATACTTTCTCTCCTTTGTTCTCTCAGCATTTTTGGAAGACTTAGATATTATGAAGTAATGATTATATCAATGTACTTGTGGGTTTGTAAAAAATAAATAAATAATTTGTATTAACAACAATAGCACAAAAACTAGGGGAGGAACTTGAGCTATGTAGGAGTAAAGCTTTGATACCTCACTAGAACTAAGTCAATATAAATCTGAAGTAAATTCTGATGAGTTAAGATGTATATTGTAATCCCTAGAGCAACTTCTAAGGAAATAACTAAAAAATATAATTAAACATCATTAAGATGTTTAAAATGTTACATTAGAAAATATTAATTTAATATAAGAGAAGGCAAAAAAAGAGGACTAGAGGGAAAAAGACATGAGACATATTGAAATCAAAAAGTAAACTGGCAGAATAAATACAACCATGCCAACAACATTAAATGAATGGATTAAACACTCCAATAAAAAGGCAAAGACTATCAGATTTGAGCTATCAGAGACATGGATGCAAACAATCTGAAACAGCCCACAAACTATACACAGAAAAGAGCTGAATGGCTATGCTAATATCAGAAGAGAGATATTAAAACAAAAAACGTTACAAGAGATAAAGAGGGACTTTTTATAATGATAAAAGAAGGTATAACAAGTATAAACATGCATGTACCTAATAACAGAGTCTCCAAATACTTGAAGCAATATTGACAGAATTGAAGGAAAATATAGACAATTCAATAATAATATTTGGATACTTCAACACTCCACTTTCAGTAATGGATAGAGCAGCTAAACCAGAATATCAGCAAGAAAATATAAGGCTTGAACAACAGCATAAACCAACCAGACCTCAGAGAAAACTATACAATCCTCTACCCAACAAGAGCAGTATACACAGTCTCCTCAAGTGCATATGGAACATTCTCCAGGATATACCAAACATTAAGCCATAAAACAAGCATCAATAATTTTTTTTTAAATTAAAACTAATACCAAAAATATGTCCTCAGATCATAATAGGATGAAGGCAGAAATTGATAACAGAAAGACACTTGGGACATCAACAAATATATGGAAATTAAAGGACACACTTCTAATTAACCAATGAGTCTGAGAAAAAAAATCACAAGGGAATTTAGGAAATGCTTTGATACGAGTCGAACTGAAAAAACACATACCAAAAATGTATGTGATACAGTTAAACAGTGTTAAGAAGGGAACTTACAGTTATAAACGCCTACAGTAAAAACAAAAGAAAGATCTCAGGTGAATAACCTACCCTTTCATCTAAAGAAAACAGAAAAAGAACAAACTAAATACATAGCAAATAGAAGGAAGAAAATAGTGATAAAAAAAGGAAAGGAATAAAACAGAGAACAGAAAAAACAATTAAGAAAGTCTATCTAACCAAATATTAATTCTTTCAAAAGATCAGCAAAATTGACAAAACTTTACCTAGACTTATCAAAAGAAAAACAAAGACTCGAATGACTAAAACCAGACGTGGTAGAGGGGACCTTACGACCAATCTTGCTGAAATAAAAATGATTAAAAGGGAATGCGAAGAACGATTGTATGACAACAAGTTAGATAACCTAGACGAAATGGGAAAACTCCTAGAAAGATACTAATTACTTAAACTGTCTCAAAAAGAGATAGACAACACAAGTAGATATATAAGGTGTAAAAACACTGATTATTCATCAAAATCCTCCCCACCCCCCACCCCCCTCCCAAAACACAAAGCCTAGGCCCAAGTGACTTCACTGGTGAATTCCACCAAACGTTTAAACTATCATTAACACCAATACTTCACAAACTTCTCCTGAAAATAGAAGAGGGAACACTTCCCAATTAATTCTGAGGCCAGTATTCCTCTGATATGAAAACCAAAGACATCACAAGAAAAGAATTTATAGACCAATATTTCTCATGAATGTGGATGCAAAATCCTCCACAAAACACTAGCAAACTGAATCCAGGAACATATAAAAACGATTATAAACCAATCAATGTACTACACCATATCAACAGAATAAAGGACAAAAACTACATGGTCCTCTCAATAGATGCAGAAAAAGCACTCAGCAAGATCCCACAGCCTTTTATAATAAAATGCTCAACAAATAGGAATAGAATGAAACTTCCTCGCACTGATAAAGGACGTCTATGACCAGCCTTAGTAACACGATACTTAATAGTACAAGACAAATGCCTTCCCCTTAAGATTAGGAACAATACAAGGATATTCACTTTCGGATGTCTATATCACTATCTATCAACATTGTACTGGAGGTTCTAGCCACGTCATCAGGCAAGAAAAAATAATAAAAGCCACCCAGATTGGAAAGGAAGAAGTGAAACTGTCTACATCAGCTGATGACATAATCTTATATATAGGAAATTCTAAGAAATCCACACAAGCACTATTAGAACTAATACTTGAGTTCAGCAAGGTTGCAAGATACATGATTAATATACAAAAATTAATTGTATTTCTACACAGTTGCAATAAACATTCTGAAAATGAAATTAAGAAACAGTGACTGGTACAGAGCATGTTTATTAGGAAAGAACTATTAAAGTATAATGAAAGTCGCAGGGAAATGTTTTATATTATGTATGTATACACACACACCTGGTTTTGCATTATGTTAAATAAGAAACTCATGTTTAGGCTATGGAACTATTCTAGTATGTCTGAAAAATTTGCATATGATTTTGGAAGTTTCATACCCAGGTCAATCTATATATCCTTTGGGATAAGACCTAATTTGGGTTAGGAATTTAGAGAATAAATTATATTTCATTCTTCAGATGTTTGACAAAACAACGTTTTAAAATGCAGCTCGTTCTTGTTTAGAATGGTCTCAGAGTTTAAAAATTCCCCATTTAATGGCCATGTGGAACTAGAGTAACAGAGTTTTCCTTCTCTAATCATGTAGGAGAATTCTTCCTCAGTGACTGGTACACCTGGCAGAGTGAACTTTCTTAAAAGTGACAACCAGGTCACGGCACTCCTCTGCTTTCAAACGTCCAACGGCTTCTCTTCACACTTCAAACAAAAGCGAGACTCCCACTCTGCAGCCATGTACAACCGGAGCCCTGCTTCCACTACAGATGCACCTCTTCCCTCTTTTCTGGCTCAGCATGTTCAGCCACACGGACCTCGCAGTTGCTAATACTCACCAAGCTCATCCTTTCCTTGGGTTTTCGTGTGTTCTCCTCACCTCCTGGAGTAGTCCCTATAAGGACCCTCTTGTGGTTCTCTCACTTCATTGAGGTCATTGCTCGGATATGACTGTCCTCGCTACTCCACCCACCTGACAAAACCTGCTCTCCACTCACTTGCTGTCCCCATGACCGCCTTTCCTTTCCTCCAGTGGACTTATCACTACTGAAATGGAATTATACAGGTGCTTATGTACTTAGTTATTTGCTTACATATTTTCTCTCTCCCCTGCTAGAACGTAATCTCTTTGAGGGCATGAGTATTTTCTAGTTTACTCCTCAGATCTAGAGGAGAGCATGGTCCATAATAGATACCTAATAAATATTTGACAAATGGATTAAATTGTGATTCTCCTGTCTAGTCTGTTGCATAAGTGAAGAATTCAAGAGGTAAACTATGCTTTTTTTGATTTGCAAGCCATATTTTTAATGAGTGGCATGAAAACCTGAGGTCAGTGAGGCTTAAGTTTAGAAAATATCTCTTGGGAATTGATCTAGTAATGACCGTTGGGTTAAGAAAGTCCCAGAGGTTCTGGTAGAGAAACAAGAAATTTCCTAAAATGAGTAGTGCTCTTTTTATTGTGAAATCAAATCCATTTAACTAGTAGTTTTACCCCAAAGAAATGTAGAAATTAAAAAAGCTAAAATAAAGAATTCTACAAAATATCCTCAAAGAGTTTCTATTAGATTTAATATGTGCATATATATGTTTATGCATATATATGTACATATACATACATATATATTTGTAGCTGTGTATGTGTATATATACATATATATACTTCAAAAAATTGTCTTTTGAACACAAGGCATGCCAGCCTAGTTCTTAGCCCTCACATTCGAGTCAGATATGTCTGGTCCAAACCTGAGCCCTGCCATTTTCTCACTGCTTGCCCAAATTGTTTAATTTCAATAAGACTGAATCGGCTTATCTTTAAAATAGGAATCAAGCCTAATTCATAGGAATGGTGTGAAGACTAAATGCAATAATAAGTGTTAAGCGCCTGGCCCAGTGCCTTGGACAATGGAGGAATTCAATAAATAATAATTCCTCATTTTCCCAGCAGAACCTCTGTTTAAATCCTCATCAGTTTTATAAAACACACAGTCATTGAATCTGAATCTTCCAGAGTCATGTTTCTACTCACATATTTCTGATAAGTGATACGAATTTACCTGAGACGTGACAAATACAAAAATTTGATGTCAGCCCCTCCAAATAATAAATAAGTAAATAAAAGGAAATGAAATAAATTATAGAAATCCTCATACATCTATTTGCGGTTGAAATGTTTTATTAGATTTTATTTAAAAAAATCTAAAAACAATATCAAGTAGGAGTGTGTGTGCTTCCCTGGTAAGTAACAGGATAAGCATATGTTACAATATATTGAGTTTTGTACATACGGAAATGCCTTTAGGATGCTGTAGTGATGTAAGACTTTAAGGTGGATGGAGAAGGGGAGAAAGGCTCTGACAGAGAGAGCATGAATTGTGGCCTGCTAACCAGGATCCAGATGCTGGCTAAGATAGAACTTTACTCCGCAGTCTACAGAGAAAATAAATCAGGAAATTCCTAAAATTTAATATTTATGCTATCATACTGCTTCATTCTGATCCACTTACTACAAGTCTCAAATGTGTTTAGCCTAATGCTCTCAATAGTATAGACAAAATTAAAGTGATCTGTCATTTCCACCTTCCTGAATCAAGTGAGATGCAAGAATTTTCAGCCCTTTCCTGAGTATAAAACACTCCACAAAGGAAAGACAAGACAGTAATTCATCCAGATCTTCAATATGCTGGTGCATGTAGCATACAAGTTCTAAAGGTCTCTTGCAAGGGCATTAAAAAAAAAATGTCATGAAATGAAACACGGCTCAAACTTTATCTTGGGCAACAATCTCCTTCAAAAGACCTACCGGGGTAAGAAAATGACTTTCTATGAAGAGGTTGACTGTTCACAGTTCCACGGATTGTATTTCTTGTAATTCCAAGAAGTTTTGTGAATCACGTGTTTCTTTGATTTTTCTGTGAATCTTTACATCTCTGCCTCTTCTATTTTTTCCTCACACTACCTCAGCAAAAAAAAAAAAAAAAAAAAAGTGTGCTAGAAGCATTTAACAAGTTGCTAAAATGAACTTTAGAAGATTATTGACAGAGGTGATCTCCCCTTGTTCTCTGACTGATTTTCAGGTAACTGTCACACTGATCCTAAAGATGAATCTTCTCCTGGAAAGGGGACAGGCGATTTCTAGAACAATTCTTGCCTAAGAGGTTGAGAATGCTGGATTCACTGAAGTGTCTGTGAAGTGAGCCTGCTCCCCTCTAGGTATTGAGACAAGTGCCCTGAGGAGCAATTTTATTACAGCCCAAAGAGAAACATCTCAGTCTGTGCCAGCTGCTGAGACCTGTCTCCCTCTTCCTTGCCCCTCCTCCTGTGTCTGTATTTGGGTGTGTTTCCTCATTTTGATAATTCTTTGGGTTTTAGGTTGAGGAAATGCCTCTTTGGAAAGAAAATTCTATATACTTAATGTGTATCTTTATGGGTCCTACATAAATAACCCAAAATCCATTTAGAAACACAGTCCTTAAAGTTGTGTTTTGCATGTTTTACAGGCTATATGAAGCCAAACAGCTAGAAATAACATCAGCATCATTTTTGCAGTATGGAAATACCGTGAGCACTACTTTAATTTCCTGCTTACCTGAAAACATGTCAGTAACTACACATTTTTAAAAAAATACGAGTTAGTACTTTATAAATATAGTTTCAATATTAGTCCACATTCTCTGAAACGCCTTTCCTTATTTAGGATTTCCTCATTTAGAATGCATTGTACCAAATAGATTTCCATATAATCATTGAGCTACCTAAATTTTCTAGTTTACAGTAAAAGATACATCATCAATGCTATATATTAAAATAAAATAAGCAATTTTACTCTAAGGTATTAGAAAGTTATCTTAGAAACTCTATGCTATATATTTTGCATAGGCTATTTTTAAATTGGAGGATGTGTTAAAATAATTTCTTTGTGGGAGGCAGGGAGGAGAAACAAATGAAAATGTTTCCTTTTCTTTTGCTCTTCCTTTGAATTGAGAAGAAAAATATTGAGAAGAAAAACAGTTTCTTTAAAAAGTTTTAGTACATAGATTTATAAACAATGTAATTATCTTTTCCAGTTGATGATCCCTTTAATGGTGGGTACTAGACTACATTAATATTTTCTAAAAAGCAGTCTAAGGAAGAAATCAAGGGAAAAAGTACAACATGAAAGTTACCAAAAAAAAAAATATCATGTCCAAATATCTCCAAATGTATTGATATTCTTCAGACTGATAATAATAAAAAAAGCATTACGTGCTTAGTTCCAGAAATTCTCCATTTCCATTATTGCTGGAAAAGCCATCTAAAAAGCACTTGAAGTTGATGATGTATGTTGTTTACTCTCTTGAAAAAACATCCTCTCCAAATAGGGGGAAAGGTTAGAAATGATTTGTACTGCATTGATCAATTTATCCGAGTTGTCTTTCTACAGATTGTATTAATGGAACTTCATTTTCTTTTATTCAGTTGACGGCCAATTTTTTGTTGTCTCTTAAAAAGATCAATGAACATGTCTCGCCATCTTTTCACAAAACAAGATGATTTTCCCCTTAAACTTTAAAAAAGACTTGATTATTTTGTTGTAATAGATTTTTGTCCCTCCCTTCTTGCTTTCAACCCCCTGCAGTGAGTTTTCTAATGCCTGCCTATTCTTTTATATCTCTTTGTAGTTTCAACTTCAATACCTTGAATTTCACTTTTTTTCCCATCATTCTGGGTGCCACGGATATCTTCAGGGACAGCAGCCTCTCCACTCTTTCAATTGTACTGGGCAGGGTAGGCCGATGGTGTTCACCATTGCAATGTGCAAACACAATCAAAACAAACATCCACAAGAAGAAGAATGCATTTTGATTGGGGCATTATGCATCATATCTTTCATATTCCTTAAAAATGAATGCTTGCTGCTTTTGCCAAGGCCAGGTGGGAATAGCTGATTCTCTTTCTGTGCAAGGAGGGTAGCGGGACTGGTAGCCCTCATTTGCCATTTCTTGACATTTAGAATATGTTTCTATGGATGTAAATACATCTTTCTGGCTGATGGAAATATTCTTTCTTTCTTTGTTTGTTTTGTTTTTATTGCAATGGAAAATATGAAAAGCAAAGAGACAGTAAAACTCAATTTATCTACCTGTCTGTTCCTGGTAGATGCTAATCCCTGGTTCCTTCTACCCCTCTTCTGCCCCCTCATAATTATCCCCACAATCCTGTCTTGGCCTAACACACACCTAGCCTACTGGCATTTGTAAGGGGTAGCCACACCTGGAGAGAATTAGTACATTCAGTAGGGGATTTTTCCTGATATTGAACAGCCGCAGAAACCATGTAATACATACTAACTTCTCCCAACCACTCATCAACAAAATGATAAATACACAACGAGCGACTTCAGCACTTTGTCAATACATATATTAAACACAGGTAGTATAGACATCTACATCTCCAACACAGTATTTCATTACTTCATTCTTACAGACTCAAAAACATTATTGAAACATATTTCAGAAGGAGAAAAAAGAAAAACAGTATTAATACTTCCATACATGCATTTCTTTGCAAAGTCATTACAGCAAAACAAAGTAAAACTCCAATTCCCTAAATTAAGGGGCCGTTCCTCAACCATGGCTTGCAGGGGAATGAGTCAACCACGACTGGCTTAAGGTCAATCATAAATCATCCCTCCTCTTCACGAACCCATTGCATTTAGAGGAGGACAAGTGGATATCTGGACGAATGGGGTTTTGATAGAGAGGGGGAAGGGCAGAGAGTAGTGTCCTTTTTCTTGGTGATTATCATCATTTTCACCCAAGCAGGACATAATTCTACATTCCTCCCTCCTATTTAATCCACAAATCTAATTGGTCACCAAGTCTTACAGATTCTCTTTCCTAAACATCTCCTACTCATCACCTTTTCTATACCTTTTGCCATTTTCTCAGTTCAGACTTGCATCATTTCTCATCTGGATGACTGGGCTAGCCTCTCAACTTGTCTCATTTCCTCCAGCATGGCCCTTGAAATGATCCTGCACGTTTGGCCAAAATAAGCTTTCTAAACTGCACATATGATCATGTCATTGTATTCCTGAAACTACTGGAAAGCCCCGGTTAGTTTCAGGACAGAGCTCACAACATTGCATTTCTCCCCTGGGCCTCTCTGGCCTCCTCTCCAGCCCCCCTCCCTCCTGCACACGACCACCAGAAAGAGACATATTTGCAGTTCCTTCGTTCATCCTGATCTTTTACTCCTATGAACTGTCATGTGTGCTCCTCCCCTTGCCAAGAACGCCCCTCCCCTCTTTTTCACCGAGCAATTTCCTACTTATTCGCCAAAGTAAAACAAGAACAAAAACAAAAATGACGAATCTATCAAGCACAAAACACAATCTCTAATAAAAGATTGCTTTCTTAGAAGTCCTACCCAGACTCTTGAGTGCGACGAAGTGCTTCTCTTCTAGGCTTTCATAGCAGCCTCTGCTATGTCTTCACAGAACTGACCACAGTTCTGTGATCATTGATTTAGTTGATACTGGAAGCTCCCAGTGCTCCTTTAGCTTTGATTCTCTAGTGCAGAGTGTTTGGCACATAGTAGACACTCAGTAAATATTTTTGAATGTTAAATGAGGAATTTGCACTAAATAGCTGTCTTCTACAGGATCTTCTGGTCAGAATGACAGAAACTTCCCAAAACTAATGGAGTAATGAGACAATATTTACCTCTGAGGAAACTTGGGCATCGTGGAACCCAAGAGCATTGATTAGCTCATCCAATGAAGGCTAAGGCCAGTGTGTATTGGGGGAATCAACTCTCTTCACTCCATCTCTTTAGGGTTACATGCTCTCCTTTTTTTTTTTGAGGGAGATTGGCCCTGCACTAACATCTGTTGCCAATCTTCCTCTTTTTTTTTTTTTTTCTCCCCAACGCCCCAGTACATAGTTGTATATCATAGTTGTAGGATCGTAGCTCTTCTACGTGGGACACCACCTCAGCATGACTTGATGCGCGGTGAGTAGGTCCAAGCCCAGGATCTGAAGTGGCTAACCCAGAAGCAGAACGTGTGAACTTAACAGCTAGGCCACCAGGCAGGCCCAAATTACATGCTCTCTTGGCTCTGCTCCTCTTTGCCTATCTGTTTTACTCTTCTCTACCTCTGCAGACCAGTTTTTCAACTACTCTGGTTTATATGGGCTCAAGCATGTCCTAGCCCCAGCTTTACAGAACATTCTAATTCATGCACTTACTAGACACTACTTGTAGCATTGAGTCTTCATTCCAAAGTCCCGGTTAAAAGAAACTGATGACCCTAACTTGGGTAAGTGTCCACCCTTTGCCCAGGAGGTGCTGGATCTAGCAGTAAAAAAATGGACTCAGTGACTATTACTGTGGGTAGGGGCAGGAGAAAGGGAGTGGTTCTTACAGGAGGACAGGTGAGTCTACAGGTGTCAAAACAGTGGATGGCTAATTCTCATCCCCATTTCCCAACATATTTTAGCAACTTGACAGAGTCCTAGACTAGAAAGTTATCTGATCTTTCTGCTTAAAAATGTGTTTTCTTAAAGGCCACTAGTATTTTATGAAGAGTTGACCTGAGGTCCTTACCCAGTTTTAGCATTTGGTGATGCTATGATTCTCCAGAATGACAGAGCATAACCTCCTGGAGACAAAACTGATTGTCAGAAGGAAGAGAAACATATAAAACCAGACTCATTGTTAATGATTTAATAAAAGTATGACAAGAATAATGCAGTTCTAAGCAAATACGGGTTATTTATGCTGTTGTTAATTAGTAATAATGGTAAGGACCTAGTTGAGGATGTCTGTTGCTTAGGAACTGTGATTTCGCTTAAAAAAATAAAATAACTCATTTCTAAAGCACAATGTTATGGATTAAATTGTCTGCCCCTCCCCCCCAAAAACTTCATACGCTGAAGTCCTAACCCGCATTACCTCAGACTGTGACCTTATTTGGAAATAGGATCCTTGCAGATGTAATTAATTAAGATGAGGTCATATTGAAGTAGAAAGGGCTAATCCAATCTGACTGATGCCCTTATAAAAAGGAGAAAATTTGGACATAGACATGCACACAAGAAGAAAGCCACATGAAGGTGACGGCAGAGATCAGGGTGATAAATTCCTACAAGCTGAGAAATGCTGAAGATTGCCAGCAAACCACGGAACAGGTTCTTCTTCACAGCCCTCAGAAAGAGCCAATCCTGCCAACACCTTAATTTTGAACTTCTGGCCTCCAGAACTGTGAGACAATAGATTTCTGTTGTTTAAGGGATTCAGTTTGTGGCACTTTGCTATGGCAACTCTAGCAAACTAACACAAACGATAAGATGAAATTAGAGTTTATAATCATACTAATATTAGATACCACAAGAAATTCCAAGATGATCATTGACTCTTCCAGAAAGAAAGGTACATTTTTAAGATTAGCATTCAAAATATTCATTTCAATAATTGAAGTCCAGGGTTTGTAAACAAGTTACTTCTGTGGATCTTTCTTGGAAGGTTTTGCTTCCTTCTTCCCCCTCATTAAATTTAACCTGAATTTAAGTCCCACAAAATTACCATTCCTGGAAGTCTTCCAAGTTGATACCAATGCATGCTTTCCAACCTCAGTTTCCTTATCTATAAATCAAACATGCAATGAAAATATCTCTTAGAGTTTATGTGAGGACTAGGCGAGAAAAAGTATATAAAGTGTTTGTAGTATAGTGCTTGATGAAGAGTAACTACACAGTAAAATTTAATTATTTTTTATATATATTTATACTCCCCCAACTTGTATTTTGATACCCATAGCTTGGGATGGTTACCTAGATTTCTTTGTTGGTTAACTCCATCGTTTCAAATAGATCATATTTCAAACAGCCCTGCTCTCCCAAAAGATCATTTTTGGAAAAAGAGGATTAAGGGTTTACATTCTGTGTGTCTTCCACATTCTTCTCAAAGTCTAGCATAATTATGAGACACAGCATATGATAAAATGCTGTACAAACATATGATGAATGAAGAGACTTATGGTAAAGTAAAGTTGAGAAAAAAATAAAAAACTAACCATCTCAGATGGTTTAAGTGTCCCTTTGGAAACTGGCCCTATAGCAATATTCTTAATTTTGAAGGGGTTCCAGGTTCATAGGAAAAAAAACACCAACTTTGTAGTCTGTCAGGTTCACATCCTATTTCTGCTACTAATTACCTCTGGAGACTGGGAAATGATTTAACCTTCATGAAATTCAACAAGCTTATCGGGAAAATATTGGACCTGTTGTGACGACAGAGAAGATAATACATGTAAGAACTTTGTAAAAGTTCTTTACAAAGTACCTGACATTTAGTAGGTGCCCGGTAAGGTAATTGTCCATTATCCATTCTTTATGCTTGAATCCCAAGGAAATTTGATAGAAAGATAGAGAGAGAGAGTTCATGAAATCGGCTCCTTCATTGTGGGGACTGCACAAGCATGTCTGAAATTCATAGGGCAGGCAATCAGTAAGAGAAGATCATGAACAGGCTGGAAACGTGGGCATGGGACAAAGCTGTTACCCTCCCTTCCATCCTTGTAGTTTTGTTTAGTCAAACTTATCAAAAACCCTCACGTGCAGAAAAAGCACATTTCAAATAGAAAAAAACTGCTTCTCCTCATTACCTTCTCTCATGATAGTGATGAGCTCAGAGTGAATGAAATAGTTGCTTGATGCCAGTCTACACCTGCTCCCAAAGGTCTCATCCCATGTGTTTATCCTCTTCTTTCTCTATGTATCTGAACTTTTCTTTTTAATCAAGGTAATGCATGAACACAGTTAAAAATAAAACTGTATGAAAAAAATTATCAGGCAAAACAACTAAAGAAGAAAAAGGAGTGGGAGAAAGAGAAAGAAGGTATAGCAGACATATAGAGAGTATATATATATATATATGGCATATACTCTAAAGAGATCTCTGAGGCTCAGTCTAAATATTTGGCTGTCATTTTTCCTGATGAGTTGATACAAAATTGTGACATGGTTATGAAATTCCAGGAAAAAAAATACAGATTTTGATACAGTCTAGAAATATGAAGGTTTTGCAAGGCATAAAAGGCAATATAAGTGCAGATAGCAAAGGTTTAAGCCTTAAAAGAGCAAAGAAAAACAAAGGGGGATAGTGAGAGAAGTCAAAGGCAGAAGATGTGAATTCCAGTTCCGTGTGGTAATCTGATCCCCTCCATCCCGGATTGTACAAATGAAAGTCGAGTGATGGTGAAGAGAGTGAGCAGGAGGAGGATTTACTGCAGGTGAGAGATTTCAGCAGATTTCTGAAAGATGGAAAGCAGATGACATATGCAGAGTGATGTAAGCTGCAAAGAAATCCAAGATTCAGAATTTGTGCAGAAAGGCCTGTCACTGAGCAAGAATGCATCTTTTTAGCTGAACCCAGGGATTCTAAACTAAGGGCTGAGGGACGTTGAACTAGAATTTGGTCTGAAAACAGGGAAATTAAAATCTGACTACAGAATAGCTGTGCCAGGCACACTGCTCATCCCCTGTTGCACATGCCCCACACTCATGAGCCGCTGACATTCAGGCATTTATCATCCAGAAGGTTTAACTGAAGAATTTAAATGAACTGCCTCAGGAGAACTTGGACTTCCAGTGAAAACCTTGATGCCCCAGAGTTAACCTAAGCACTTTCCCTCCCAGTTTTGGGAGAGCCACAGCATAATGGTTGGTTCTCCACTCACCAATCTGGAGAAGGACAACTTATCAGCTATCTCTGTCCATCAAACTACCAGCCAGACTTCCATCCAGGGATCAAGAAAAGGGACTAGGAAATTCACAACTATTGTCTAGAATCATCAACCCAGTCTTTGATTCACAAACATGCCTCTCCTATCAGTTATTGTATCTAATGAGCATCTCCAGGTGAGGGACAACTTTGCTCATGTCTCTTTTTCCCCAGCATCCAGCACAGGGCTAGAAGAAAGAAACATGGATCTTCAGCTGTTCCTATGAAGGCTGAGAAGCATCCATTCCACCATCAAGTCTTTCTGTTGTCTTTCTTTAAATACAGTGGTTGTTTATTCATTCATTTAAAAAGTGTTTATTGATCACCTACTACTGTTAAACACCTTTCTACAGATAGTGACTGAAACTTACATTTTAATATCCATCTATTGTTAAAATATTTTTTGGATGACAAAAGAAGGTCTCATGGTTTGAAATAAAATTTGTGCTTATTTTCACTTAAAGTTGAAGTTGTTTATTTATAACGAGGAAGATGATGATAACTGTCACTCTTTGATATCAGCTGAGAATTTATTACTTTATTCTGGCTTTTAACCTCTTGCATTTCATATGAAGATTATTCTTTGTGTTTAAGAGTGAAAACATGGAAAAGTAAAGCATAGTTTTGACTTAAAATGTACTAACATGAGGAAATGATCGGGGAGAAATGAGTGTTCTGACAACTAAGATGCAATGATCTTTACAAACAACATTAAAAAAAATAAACACAAAAATGCCTCTATGAACCACGGATGCCTACTTTCCTTACTCCCTACTTAATGCTTTCACAAAGGTGTGTCACTTTTTCCTCCAACTTTAGTAACGCTAGGCCTCCAAGTCAATAGTCATTCAAAAGGTGAGAACAGATGGTCAGATATTTCTGATATCTCAGTTTGCAGTTCACCAATAAAATGTAGGAGAAAAAAAGACCGAAGAAACAACAAAATATTCTTTGTTGAACAGAAAGTTCTCCCAGACACCGAGATCCACTCCCAATAGTTATCTTCTCAATACAAATACATAAGCCTCCTTGGCTTTGCAAAGTCAGGGCCTCAGAAATAGAGGCTAGGAGAATGCGGGGGTGTGTTGCGGGGGGGTAACAGTCTTAAAGCTGGGACCTCAAAGTGGTGGCTCTTGCCTGCTTGCACTCTGTGTCAGAGTCGAGTGGCAAAATAAAAACTGTTTCCTCTGAGTGTTTGTAAACAAATTTGCAATGTGGGCATTTAAAACAGAATTCAGTTTATCTCTGTGATTCTATTCATACCAAACCAGAGATTTGTTTTAAAGTGAAGTCGACCTATGTTGGTAGTGTTTCCAAGTGCCTGGAAGGAAGAATGTAAATCCTCTTTGGACTAATGAACAATTTTTGCCTTTTTTTAAGAAAATTAAGGTCTGACTGGCATATAATAAATTTTACATATTTAATACATACATATTTGGAAAGTTTTGCTGTATGTACACACTTGTGAAGCCATCACTGCAATGAACATCCACATCAGCACCCAAAGTTTCCTCGTGTCCTTTGTAATTCCTCTGTCCTGTTCCTTCCTGCCCATCCACTCTCTAGCCCCAGACAACCAATGATTTGCTTTCTGTCATTATACATAAGTTAGCATTTTCTTATTTTCTGGTATTTTACATAAATGTAATCACAGAGGGAAGGACCTCGGGTCCCTGAATGCCTTTGTGATGCAGAGTCCACTGCTGACCACACTGGTCTGTGATATGTGTAAGAAATAAACTTTTCTTATGCTAATCCACTTATATGTGGGAGTTGTTTATTACAGGATTTAGGTTACACTGCAAGCTTTACAACAACAACAAAAAATGAAACCGTCCAGTCTATCCTCTTTTTTCTGTCTTCTTTCACTCTGTAAAATTATTTTTAGATTCATTAATGCTGTTGTATGTAACAGTAGTTCATTTCTTTCCAGACTAGAAAGGGAAGAGTAAAACCATCTTTACTCACAGAAGACATTATCACTTACGTGCAAAGTCCAATGGAATCTAGTAGAACAACAAATGATTAGAGCAAGATTGTTGAATGTACAGAAACCAATTGTATTTCTATATACTAGCAAGAAAAATAGTAAATTGAAATTAAAAAATACTATTTGCAATAGCACAAAAATATAAAGTACTTAAATATAAATCTGACAAAAAATATGCAAAACTTACACAATGAAAACTAAAAAACATGGCTAAGAAAAATTAATGAAGACATAAATACATGGAGAGACATACTGTGATTATGTTGAAAGATTCAATATTTTTAAGATGTCAATATTCCCCAAATTGATCTATAGATTCAACACGATCCCATTCTACATCTCAAAGGATTTTTGTAAAACTTGAAGATGATTCTAAAACTCATATAAAACTTCAAAGGACTTAGAAGAGCCGAAAGCAATTTGAAGAAGAACAAAGTTGGAGAACTAATACTACCTGATTTCAAAATTTATAAAGTCTCAGTAATCAAAACAATGTAGTGTTGCTATAAGGATATGTAAATAAACCAATGGAACAGAATAGAGTCCAGAAATAGTCCCCCAAATATATGGACAGATTTTTTTTTTTTTTTGTGAGGAAGATCAGCCCTGAGCTAACATCTGATGCCAATCCCCCTCTTTTTGCTGAGAAAAACTGGCGTGGGGCTAACATCCGTGCCCATCTTCCTCCACTTTATATGGGACGCCGCCACAGCATGGCTTGACAAGCGGTGCACCTTGCGCGTGCCCGGGATCCGAACCTGCGAACCCTGGGCCACTGAAGCAGAGCGTGCAAACTTAACTGCTGTGCCACTGGGCCGGCCCCTGGACAAACAGATTTTTGACGAAGGTTCAAAGGCAGTTTAGTGTAGAAAGGATAGTCTTTTTAATAAATGGTATCAGAATATTTGAGTATCCATAAGCAAAAAATGAAATCCTATCGATGTCTCATACTATATAAAAAATTAACTCAAGATGGATCATAGATTTAAATGTATATCCTAAAACTACGAGATTTCCAGAACATAGGAGAAATCTCTGTGGCCTTGAGTTAGGCAAAGATTTCTTAGCTATGATATCAAAACATGATGTATAAAAAAATAAAGTGATAAATTGGACTTCATCATAATTCCGTGCTTTTGTTTTTCAGAAGACACTGTTAAGAGATAGAAAAGACAAGGCACAGACTGGAAGAAAATGATCACAAATTGTGTATCTCAAAAAGGACTTGTATCCAGAATATACAGAGAACTCTCAAAACTCAACAACAGGAAAAAATGCAGTAAAAATACAGGCATAAAATTTGAACAAACACCTCACCAAATTATATATTGCCAACAGCCACATGAGGAGATGCTCACCATCATTAGTCATTAGGGAAATGCAAATTAAACCCACAATGATATATGACTACCAATCTATTAGAATGGCTGAAATAAAAAAGATTGGTCATACTCTGTCTTGGAGAGGATATGGAGGAACTGGAATTCTCATAGCTGCTGATGGGAGTGTAAAATGATCTAAACGCTTCGAAAAACACTTTGGTATTTTTTAAAAAACTAAAACACCATATGTTTTACCATATGATTCAACCACTCCTCTCTTGGTATAACCCAAGAGTAATGAAAGCATCTGTTCATTCAAACACTGTACATAGATGCTCACAGCAGCATTATTTGTAATAGCCAATAACTGGAAACAACTCAAATGCCCATTAACAGGTGAATGGATAAGCAAATTGTGGTATATCCATACAATAAAATACTTCACAGCAATAAAAAGAAATGGACTATCGATACATGCAATGACATGGATGAATCTCAAAATAATTTTGCTGAGTGAAAGAAACCAGAGAAAAGACTACCTATTCTATCATTTAATTTATATAAAGCTCTAGAAAATGCAAACAAGTCTAAAGTGACAGAATGCAGATCAGAGGTTGCCCAGTGACGGTGGGAGAGGTCTGTGGGAGGAAAGGATTAACAAAGGGCAGGAGAGAACTCTGGCTGTTGGATGTGTTCATTGTCTTGGTTGTGGTGATCATTTCATGGGTGTCTACATATACATATGTCAAAACTTAAATTGGTACACTTTCAATATGTGCATTTTATTGTACGTCAGTTATGCCTCTCAGTAAAGCTATTAAAACACCAAAAACAGTAATGATAACAATAATAAAACAAGCAACAAAGAAACATGGAATTAAGGAAGACAGGCACACAGAAGCATGTTCTCTATGACTTCCTTTACGTGGACATCTTGAGTAGGCAGAACTAATGGGAGGTGATAACAGTCAGAATAGTGCCTCCTTCTGGAGAGGGATGGGGGGGTGGGTGACGGGGAGGGGCAGGTAGGGAACTTCTCAGGACAGGATGTTCTACACCTTGTTCTGTGTAATGGTTATGCATGAAAAAAATTGACACAATGTTTAAATGACAAATAAAAAAAACTTTTAGCAACATTAAGATACAATACAATGGAACAGAACACAAAGAATTGGACTTACAAATTATTTTCTAAGAAACATGATGCTTCCCGTCTGCTCTCCCCTCCCTTGGAGATTTTGAGGCAATTAGCATTTTAGAGGCTCTGAGGATTTTGCAGTGTAGGAACTTGCTTAACTTTGTTTTAAACCAGCATTTCTAGGACTTATCGAACCACTGAAATGATTTTTTTTTTTATTTAACACTTTTAAACATCTGATAGAACAAGTGTTCCAAAGGGATATATTTTAGGAAATGCTAAACAAGCCAATTAAAAATACACTGTTTAGAATCTCCGGAGGTTTAAAGAGGTTAATTGTTTTTGTCAGAGCTCACACTGCCAGCAAAGGGCAGAGGCAGGATTGAAAACACGGGGCTGTCCGGCTCAAAGACCAACACTTATTCCTCTAGTCCTCACTTACCTGCTTGGGGCCTCGGTTTTCTCATCTATAGGATGAGAAGATGAGAGCATACAGAGTGCAAGAGAGCAATCAGCACCCCACTTTCTCCATCTGTGTTTTGGGGCAGCTTAATTAAACTTTCTGAGCTTCAGGTTCCTCGCCTGTAAAATAAGAATAATAATACCCTAACTGAAATTAGAATTAAACAAAATAACATCTGTAAAACACTCAGTGCTTTTCTTCTCATTGTTTTTTGGTTTTTTTTTTTTTTTTTCTGGTGAGGAAGATTGTCCCTGAGCTAACATCTGTGCCAATCTTCCTTTATTTTTTTGTATGTGGGACGCTGGCACAGCATGGCCTGATGAGTGGTGTGTAGGTCCATGCCCTGGATCTGAACCCACAAACCTTGGGCCACTGAAGCAGAGCTCACACCACCGGGCCGGCCCCCTGCTTCTCATTTATTCCTGTAAAAAATAGCCACGTAAAATAAGAGATGCTTTAAAAAGTTGTATGGCTTGTGCTTCTGTCGATGCTTGACTATTCTGTGTGAGAAAGGTCAAAATTATTCTTCTGCTATGGGTTTCTGTCAATAAATATCAGGCTTGGCATACAGATATTCATTAATGTCCTACTTCACCCATTCAGCTTCAAAAGGCATAATTTTAATTTTAATATTTTATATGTTTAAGAAGGAAAACAAGCATCATTTATGATATAATGTGCCTGATGATCATGCTACTAATTAGTTTCTATAAAAATATTATTTCATTTAATCTTCATTAAACTCTAAGAGGAAAATATTATTATGCCCATTTACACACTGGAAAAATAAATTCCAGAGTATTCAATCAATGACCAGAGCTTATCAGGTCCCGCTGCCTTTCACATCATTTTGTTCTCCTTCAGGTCACTGCTGTTTCGAGTGCTTCATTGTGGTTTAACAGGTGCTCACGGACCAGGGATCTGTCTGGGGCTTACTGTTCTGTTTTATTTTATATTTCACAGAGAAGCACAGAACTCATCTATGGTGCCTATGAAGATTTGGAAAATACAGTGTTTTTCATTACACTTGCCATTTATAAAGTTCTCAGGCTATTTCCAAATTTCTTTTTGAGAAAAGTAAGAATAACGTGAGGTTTAATATGGAAATTGAATAAAAAGAATGCAGAAAACTGCCCCCCCCGGCAAAAAAAAAAAAAAAAGCCATATGGCCTTTTCCATTTACATCATAGAAAATGACATCATTGTAACATGTCCTTCAAATTACCAAGAAATAAAGTTGCACTTATAACATTCTATTTTATAATGCAAAACATATTAATAATGAGAGAGCAACATGTGACATGTATATCATGTTAACTATGTGAATAACCAGATGTTATCAATTGTAATATTTTATAAGCATTGCTCCGCAAACACCAACTTTTTATACAAATTAACCAATATTGACCAGTCATTTATTCATAAATAAGCTCATGTTTTTGAATGTCTGCTATATTTCTTGTGCTCTGGTAGATGGACATAGAAAGATAAAGTCATTCTTGATTCCACTCTTACATAACACTTTAATATTTTAAAGGAAATGAAAAGAAAAATGGGGAAATCTACAGGATTATTAAATAAAGCAAATAAGTCTGGAAAGAACAAAGTAAACTAAAATAATAAATGTCAATAAATTCAAGTGGCCATGATGCAAAGCTCTGTACAATCTGGCCCTTGTGGACCTGTCTAATCTCACCAAATGCTACTGTCCTCTGACTATTTATGCTACAGTCATGTGAGCATCATGCCACCTCTTACGCGCTTTTAACTTCCTCTAATATAGTAATATGTTATACTTTAAATATTTTTGCTTTTTTATTTCTATAGCTTTTTCTTTTATTTTATGATGATTAGTGTCTCATATTGTTAAAAACAGAAGGCAGAAAGTATAAGCCTTGACCTAAGAATTCCTTGACCTAAGCATTTATTTTCTGAATATTTACTAAGAACCTACCGGGTACAGGCTCCAAATTAGATGCTAGATTAAGAAGATGCCTATCTAGTTGAGTAAATCTGATTCTTCATGCCAAAGATCAGCCATGTCCACCAGTTCCCTTCAAGAGTATACCAGGTGAACTGATGAAATGTCCCTATATTTAAATCTCACAAACCATCCAGTCTCCTGAGTCACTCCTACTACCCTGTGCAACCATTGCATTCGGCGCAGAGCGTGTGAGATTAATACCTTGCATATTGGTAGAGTGATGGGTACACTCAAATACATAAGTATCTCATTTGATCCTGTTCAAGTTCTAACTTTCCACAGATACTGCCTCAAAAGTGTTTTTGGATGCCTCAAAAGTGCTTCTTTCCTCTTTCCCTTCTCTTTCTTCTCTCCCTTCCTCCTTCCTTCCTTTCCTTCTTCATTGTCTAAAATATACATGCTAAGCATGTAGTTTACAATCTAGAGTGGCAAACAGACAAACAATAACAACACTGATGTGATGAATGCTGTTATTCCAGAACTGCAGGAAGTTACGAAAAGATGAGCTAAGGATATGGAGTAGAAAAATGTGACTCTAATCAAAGTTGCATTCATGAGATCTGATAGGCTTGTTTTCACACGACTATTGTAGGCAGTACTTGGATGGCTACCATATTTTTCTAATCAACAGAACCCTGGGTTCTGATAAGAAGCAAAGTTTCACAAGGGCAGTAACCCTCAGTAACAGAATGGAGGGAATGAAGACCTGACATTAGATACCTAGTTTTCTAGGCAGAACTGACTGGTCAGTGGGCTGGGTTATGCTAAGCAACCTATTGATCCAAAGTTCTGATTTCTCAAGCCTGTTACAAAGAACATGACCAGGACACGATAAAATGCTAAAGCTTAAGGAAGACTTGCTGATGAGAAACAAATGATTCTGCCATTAGCATTGATTGTCAATTGATTAAAAAGAGATTAAAAAGAGAGTAAGTGCAAACCTACACAATCTGATCAGACAAGAGACACATCGACTAGCAGTTGCAAAATGTCTGCTTTAATCTCGGTCTACAAGGTGTTTCTCGGGAGTGGGTATTCTGGCCAGGAGATATGGACCCTTTAGTGCAAAGGGAGATTTATGTAAGGAATCTAGACACGAGGAAGAGAAGAGCATTTCTCATAGACATAGAGCTGAGCGTTCTTCAATGGGAACTATATTAATTACTAGGTCCACACCAAGCCATTTATCTAATTAGCTGTTTCTGAAAATTTCATTATGGCCATGCAACAAACCATTAACATATACTTGAAACTGAGGAATCTGTTTTGACAATGCCATATAGAGCTAAAGAATGAAATCTTTGCCTTCTTCAGGTGCAGTGGGCTCAGCAATGGGTCAAGACTAGGAAGGCAGGATCTGGCATTTGCTATATCATCTTGCTCTGAGTGTGCAGAAAGAAACAAATAAACAAAACATGTGTGGCATGACAGAAGTGTTCAAGTTCATGTTCTCTTTGGTCTTCAGGTGAGTAAAAGGACTTTGCTTCTTCCTCCTACCCTAGAACCTGCTGGACTTAGTTGTGGCAGACCAACTAAGAAAGAGATACCACTAGCATGTAGGAGAGAATGTTACTTTTTAAAAGGGAGGTAGAGGAGTAACTTAAATGTTCATCAATAAAGAAAAGGTTAAATAGATTATGGTAATAAGACAAAGTGAAATGCATATAAAGATTGAGATATTTCTGTTTTTACTGATACAGAAATGTGTTCAGTACAATTGCAAACAAATAAGTACAACATAATTCCTTTTTATCAAAGAAAGATACACATGCATATTTGTCTATAGGTACATAGAGATGTCTGTAAATAAATAGCAACAAGTCAGAAGCACCAAACCTATTAGGGGTGGACATGCAGGGTAGGAATGGCTCTGGTGGACAGAGAATTGCACTTTATAGTTTCTCTGTATGTATGTTTGTGTGTGTATTGTGTGTGTGTGTGTATTTGTGTGTGTTTCCAGAAAGCCACTAGGGTCAGTCATCCTTCAGTTAATTGTGTAATTGAATAATTTTAAATTTGGGTGTTTTCATACAAAATCATAAGTGAAAACTAACCGCTATGAACTCTAAACTTATTTTTGATTTAACAGAAGCTATTTCCTAGTAATGAGTAACAACATGAGACCTAGAAAAGTTTTGAATCAGCTCTGATGATTGCATAGGATTTCTTCTGGCTATTGCTCTCCTGTTAAATCACATCTAAGTTTTCTTCTATATCAAGACATTCTCAAACATTTGCAATTTTAAATCAACTTGGACATACTGATGTGAAATCAGTTTAGAAATGGAGTCTAAATGTGTTCATTTTTATATTGAAGGCAAAAAGAGTCCCAAATAATATGTGTTATCCAGGTATAATTGAGATCATAATGTTTAATCCTTCCCGTTCTTTGTACCTGTGCAGGATCTGGCCCTGGATCACATTCCCTACATTGGAGGACTTCTATCACATATTTGAATAAAATCAATATGTACTATTGATTTGCTCCCTAATCTCTGAAGAGTGGTACATGTTCTGACCATCCTCACTCCAGTCTCCCATATGATTTAATCACTTGAATTCACCCATAATTCTAGCTCTTCTCGTCCTCTTCCTCCATCCTCCAGCTAACGTATCTGGTATTAGCCCCGACAGAACAGGAGTAAACTATATCACAGTGGATTCTCAAGGCAGAGTGGAACTGGGTATACAGCTGTGGTGTTTTTTTGATGGGTCAACCTAGCAGAGCTGGAAATATGATTCCCAGAATTGCCTTGCTGTTATGGTTTGAGTTAGGGTTGGCTGCAGGGAAATTTGTGCATGACTGGAAAGGTGAAGTGAAACAGCAGTCACCATGCTCAGAAAGTTGGAGTGGGGTTCTAGGCACCACCGTAGCTTGTGTATGTTGTCTCTGCCCTGCTGGCTCACTTCACTGGCTTGAGACAGCAGCTGGGCCTCCTCTATTGCAGCTTCCACTCTATCTCTTCCTTTAGGTTCAAGTCTTAGGCCAAGTTCACGTAATGATGTATGGCCAAGGGTGACAGCTCCTCTGCAGATGGCCCATGCCATCAAGCTTGCAGGCACTGAGAGACTGGAACAGGATCAATTTATCCTAATGGGTTCCAGTTTGTCCTCCTGGATTTCAAATAGTCTTTGCTCTCCCCCGCTTTATGTCTAGCTTGTCTTCCCAAATGCCAGCTTTGCTGACCTAGAGGGACTCCAGGCCCACCACCAGATCCCACAATTGTGTAAGTTCCAATACCTATTGTCTTACTCTGTATCGCTCATCATGGTTCTACTTCCCTGATTGAAGACTAAATAATACAAGGGAAAAACATTGCTCCACTATTTGGTATATCAGGAAGGTCTGAGGGACAGACAGGAACCCCCGGAGGTGATAAGGCTTCATTCTTTAACTTATTTTCACTGTGTGCAGAAGCAACTCAGAGAATTCCTTGTTGGACATAATTCAGAACACTCACAACCAGGCTTTGGACTCGAAGCAAAATTTTCTTAAGCATATCCTTATTAGAAAGAAAAGTTTTGTGTTCCTCCTCCTTTCTCAGATGGGAAAATATTTGAAACACAGAAGTGCATATAATATTCCACTTGTGTTACAGAAGTTCTAATGGTGTTTACCTGAAATGTTTCTAACATTCCTAAACTTTTGGGTTTCTGTTGGTGATTGGCGAGGAACAGATTGCACTCCTGAACTGAAATCTAATGAATGCCACGAAGTGAAAGTAAACTGGAGACACTTGAAAAAAGGAAAAAAAAAGAAAAGTCACTTCAAGAAATCTAAGCTTCTTTTTTTTTCCTTCCCCCCTCACTTGCAGCCAACTGAGCTCCCCACACATTCTGATCGTCTCCCTGCACGGTGTCTGTGGTGGTGACAACTGATTCATGTGTTCATTTGCATATTCCCCGATGCCAGCAGCAGAATACAGAACGGGGCCTCCTGCTCTGGCAGCCGACACAGCACAAATCAGGGGGGCTGTCAGAAACAGCTGTCCATTAACGGAGTTTGTGGAAACAACCAGGAGCTGTTTGAAAATGCTAGGTGGTAGAATTTAATTGGAGTAGCAACTGTTCAAAATTAAGATTAAAAGGACCAGTCAGTCAATGTGGATTCTGTGACACCTTAAAAATAATGTTTCAGGTTTGATTAATGCTGCATCAAGTTTGCACATGTCTCTTCTTTACCGATAGGGCCTATTTGCTGGTGGTGATTCAATGAATATAGTTAGCCGTGAGAGCTCAAGGGTTCCCAATGTGGGATAGCCTATTCCCTATGCTGAAACCCTTGTTCCTTTAAGAAAACAGGATTTTAATAGGAAGCACATGCAGATTGAATAGGATGAAACCTAGTGGTCCTGGAAGAAGCTAGGTTGGCAGTTTTGGAGAAAGACACGCCATGAGCTGCCCCACCCCATCCCCTAGGCCCTCTTTGCCAGACACAGGAATTTACAAAGCACTTTCACTTCCGGGCCCTGAGTTGGGGAGAAAAGGGATTCTGATCTCCACGCCCATTTAATCCTTGGCTCCTCTCCTGAGCGTGCCAAAAAGAGTATCAGATGTTGCTGATGTTGAAGTGGTGAGGGGTGGGTGGGGGTGGGAGATGAGGACTAGTAATGGTTTCCTAAAAGCACTCTTTGGTCTCCTGAAAAATCTCAACCTTAACATTTCATTAAGATTAGAAAATAATTCTAACATGCCAGAAATAGCTACTTCGAATTTGGAACACAATCATAACACCAAACCCCAATTTTTAACTATTTTAAATTCATGATTGAACTCTAAGTACTCAAGTCAACATTCTCAGTTTCACAGTCATGATCCTATTGTCGTCCACTAAACTGCAAATTCGAACCAGTCATTTAGTTTAATTCTTTGACTTTTACTATTCAATAGATTGAATATTGCATCACTCCCTCACAAACGTCCATTTTCAAGTCAATTTAAAAGGAAGCATATTAAATTTAATTGATAATGAGTGCAAATGTACAGTATAGTTAGACATGAATTTTTTTTTTTTTTTGATAGACCTTTTTTTCCAACAACCTCAGAGCAGATACATCATAGAGCAAAGACAATGAGTGCGAGGCGGCAGTTCCGGGTAGGTACTGCGTGGTAGCCAGGAGAGGAAGTGATAGCTGGTGGCTTAGTAAACAGATTTCAGTTTAGGATTTTCTGAACATTTTAATATGCTTCTCCACTGTATCTTTTGTTTCCAATTCAATAACAAAGCCATTTTCTATTTGTTGCATTGAAATAGCTGGTTAGACAGCAGATATAGAAAAAAGAAAATCAGGTGGCATTAAACCAAAATATGTCTAAATATCTGATGCAGCGTTATAGTAATACTGGGGAGGTGAGAGGAAGGGAAGTTATCCGAAAGGAGAGAGCAGGAGGGTGTTTGTGAATGGCAAGGCATACAGGGCATTTCATTCCTCCAAGCATTTTTCCTTAAATGATAGTCTCTGTTCCCAAACATTGTGTATCCCCCAACTTCTACCAGACCGATCAAGATGCCCAGCTGGCTGGTGGTGGCTTGAAGGAAAAAATAAAAACTGTGAAGAGTGAAACTGACAATGGCATTGAAGGCATTACTCCTATTAACGGCCTCGCTCATTTCAAAGATGTGAGATGTTGAAGGGGACGGTTGTGTCTGAGTCCCATGGTATGTGTGGCACGCATTGCCTATCTCAGTGGAAAGCGCCAGTTTATGTTTGCTGTAAAGATCTGTAAATACTGTCTCACGGCAGCTAGCTTTTAATTGTTGCCAGCCTCAGGGGAAAATGTGATTGAGTCCTCTGTGCTGTTCACGTTGTGTGCGCGAGGTGTAATAAGGCAAGAAGAGCTGTTCTTTGAGTGGAAATGTTTCCCCCCAGCTTGAGAGAGGGAGAGAAATGCTTCAGAATTCAGCTCTTCCCTTTCTAGTTTTAGTTAAATTAGGTTCACAGGCATCAGATAGTGCTGCTACCTTGGTCTACGATCTGACCAAAGTAAACTGCTAATATTTCTGTAACTTGTCGAGATTCTAAGTGAAGTGGTTGTTGGGAAATCCTAGTTTTGAGTAAAAAGATAATTGAAAGCAAGGAAGAATTAATCATAACTTGGGAAGTTAGCTTTCATTTCACTGCACTCTATTGAGGGGATCACGGAAAGAATTCCTGTTTCAATAGCACACTGGTCTCAAGTTTCTCAATTTTAGTTTGAATATACAGGAAGAGTGCAGGTGGCATCAATAGATTAGTTATAAAGTATACAGAATAAATCTATTTATAAAATATTTATAATCTGTTCACAGAATAAACCTATTATTTTTATTAAATCTCTTTCCTCTCCCAACTCTACTTTGCTTTGCACAGCACCTTTCTTTGGCTGCAAATAAATAAGACCTGCTCATGCTACGTCAACTAAAGGGTGACATATTGAAGGCTATACTAGTAATTCTGTGAGGATATCAAGAAAAGAACAACGGAGAAAGTGGAATCAAGGCAGTTTCATGGGCTCTCTCCTAGGACTTTTGTTTATGTTTTCTTCTTCCTTGAGCAACTCAGTGATATCTTTCTGACTCAAAGCTCTGGCTTGCACATGACTTTTGGCTTGTGTCTATAGCAGGTCACCAAAAATCTGTTTCCTTTTCTTCTTATACACACAGATCTATTAATTTCGCAGCATCCTTTGCAGTTAAGTGTGGTCACATGACTCATCCTCACCAATGGAATCTGAAGAGAAGCAACAGCTTCTAGCCCAGGCTTTTCAGAAGCATACATCCCTCATGCACCATCTTTTTCACTCTAGACGATGGCAGAGCCACAGAGGCCCTAGGGCATGGCAAAGCCAAAAAGAGGAGGAATCCTAGGTCCCTGGACCATCACTGCAGGAAAGCTACCTACTGACTAGAAGCATCTAACATGGACTGTTATACGAGTGAAAATAAGCTTCTCTTGTGTTTGAGGCATTGAAGGTTTTCTCAGTTAGTTATTGCATCCCGTCCAAAGTGAACTAATACCTATGATCCTGATCCTCATAACACAGTTTCTCTTTCTGCCACCTGCCACTAATTCCTCCAGCCCATCTATTTCTCACTCCCACCAACCTAATTAGCCAGCTCTTGGTTTTGATTCAGGCTTCACAGGCGACAGGTTTCTGGCCAGCTGATGCATCAGCTACAGTTGCTGGTCCACCCTTGCTCCAATCAGCCCTAGTTATTGTGGGCAGGTCACATGCCGCTAGGCCTCACCTGTGAGAGTATGATAATAGGAGAATGGCTCCTGGTGGAGGTGCTGCGGAACAATGGGCAACACTGCCCTTCCACACCTGTTCTGAGCTTCCAGCACAAATCAGTCTTTCTGAAGTCAGTCTTTCATAGCTTGAAAGGGTAGGAAATGGAGTCAACTATCACTGCAACCTCCCGTTACTTCTTCGATGTTTTCGAGTTGGATTCTGAGCTAAACTTGCATGCACAAATTGTAAATACAGCTTTACTGCAGTCTTCCTCAATTCTTTTCCCTTCCTAATAACAACTCTTCTTCTTCCTCTCAATGAGGATAGTCTTTTGTTTACTCATTTATTCACACAAGGAATGTGATTTTTGTCCTGAACTGCAGGAGTTTGCAGCGAGGAATATGGCATGGAGAGCCAGATGCTGGAGGTACAAAGATGGGTAACACAAACTATGATTTTCATTCATAATTCTTTGCATAAGACAGGCATCTATAGGGCACTCTACAATCTCTATAAAATACTATGGAACATATGGGGAGGGGGTATCCATTCAAATATAGCTATAACTGGTCAGAACCACCTATTGAGAGATCTCACTTGACCTTACAACTGAGAGGATAAAAGGATACAGGGTGATGAGTGTGCCCTTAAGACATTTAGACAGAGGGAAAAATCAGACATTTTATATCTTCAATGATAATAATATCAAGTTTTGTGGGGTTGTTTTTTTTTTTTTTTTTACAAGAAATGGCATAAATACTGAGCACCATTCAAGAGAATATCCTTCAAATGGATAATAGATTTTCTTTAATTAATAGGCTCTTCTATTAGAACCTTTGAATTTTTGATATAATTTGCAAGTTGGTTTTTATTTACTCTTAAAATGAGTATAGCTTTAAGACATTTTTGATTGAATCACTTCTACTGAAATGCAAGGAATGTGATAGGCCTTTCCCTAATATGAATAGGTTGGAACTCACAGATCAAGGAACCCTAAACCCTTACCCCTGAGCTGATTTAAGTAACCCAATAGAGTGCTGGCCCGGGCACTGTTGGAAGGATTTCAACTTGTTACTTTAAACGGGCACTATTATCGTCTTTGATGCCACTTCCTTATTTCAGATATAAGCAATTGCTTGGGATTGTGATATATTATGGCTCATTCATTTATAGATTCCAGTATACTGCAGGTAAAATCACTTATCTTGAGATTCAACCACATAGAATAATAACTTACATAATAATAATAATATTACAATAATACTATTACAATATATACAATACACTATACAATATTGTATTACAATAATACAATAATACCAATAATACAATAATACTTACCATAATAACTTACATAATTGCTTTTACTTAGAGGATGAGAGTAAAAAATACATATATGTGGATGGCCACACAATGACATCTAACAAATTTGTCCAGCTTGCCTATGGTACATAATACACTTCTTGGAGAAAGGGAGGAATGTTGGGACAGCTTGAGTAGCCGTAATCAACTGGATTTTGGATTTCTTAATAGAGTGTCTCCGTGCTTATAAGACTGTTCTGACCACAACTAGCACACAAATTGAGCTGAGAAATTTGTCTACATAGCAGTATAGACAAATGAATCTAAGATTACTCTCCATTTGTGCTGATCATAACTGTGCTGCCTGACAACTTAACAGAACATTATCAAAGGGATTGTTTTGTGACAACCAAAAAGGAATTTTTAAGTATGTAGTTTTTCAATGAAATGTAAACACTTTAAGATTATCTATATACAAGTATGACGTCATTCATCCAAAAAATATTTAGGTAGGTAACTTTTTTGTTTCTAATGGGCAGGTGTTTTTCTCAGATACTTCTCAGTCAAATCTTTTGTGTGTTCAACCGTGGCACCTCCTCATTGACTTGGTACTTTAGCAGTTGAACTGTTTCTTCAATATCATCATGTTTAGACATACAATGGGAGTTTTAAAAATGTGAAGGCCACATTTTTAAAAGAAATGATACTGAACAGTAGGGCAGAGCTGTAAAACATGATGGGACCTATTGTCTGAAATGGGACCTATTGTGTGAATTCATGCAGTGCTGAGTCCTCTTTTTCAATTGTCTATATTTTATCTAGTCCTTATAGTAATAATGTAAACTATAGAAACATAGGAAAATAAAGAAGAGAAGAAAATTAGACGGAGCAAAAGAAGTGTAGCGTTTGAGAGCTCTGGTTCAGGAGTCAGAGAGGAAAGGAGCCAACAATTACTAAAATCATAATCATGACTTTGGATAACATTATGAAGCCCCCCCTCTGAGTTTCAGCTTACTCCTTGGTAAAATATGAAATATACATTTTGTCGGGAGGAATAGATAAGTTACTCCATGTAAAGTGCTACAGATGGCACCCAGCACGTGAGTGGTCAACACATCTTAGCTGCTCTCTTAACGTGGATGAGCATTACTACTGGTATTTTCATCAAAATCTCCTACAACCCAGCTCTCCAAGACATTGAGGTTTCTTTCTTTCCCATCCTTTATTCTATGTTTATCTGTCTTATATGTTTTGATCATATTGTATATCTGTGCCCTTCTCGGTGAAGCATTTTAAAAGCCAATAATGCTGCATTTTAAAATAAAAACTTCCAGTTCTTTTTAAAATTGTGGTGACTTGATTACAGAATACATTAAGGAAAGTGTAATACCATACAACTTGGTTGTAACATGTTTTATTATGCTATAAGGCTTTAGCCTCTAGCATTGACAAATTATATTCTAAAGCATAATCGTTACATAATAGTAAATGCCATATAACATGGTTGCCCATACAAAAGGTGTCGTTCTTATCCTCTGATATCAGCATTATAAAAAGATACACTGTATTTTCTCAGAGTCAATATTTATATTCTTCTAGAAAATCATTTGCAAATTTGTATACTCTGGCCTCAACGTTTTTATGACCAGTTTGTGATCACACACGCACATTAATACACACATGTGCATTACTCTAGTTACATTGGTGCATAAATAGGCAATGTTTTTTAAATGATCCATTCAAATCCGTGCATATTAAACTTAAGGAGGTTCTTATAACTAAGCAAAGGTTTCAGATTAAAAAAATAAATAAATGAAGACACCTTGGACCAAGGTAACTGCATGGGCTGCGTTGCTTATCCTAGCAACAAAGATCTTAGCTAGAGCTAAGAGGATAATAAATAGAAATGCAAATTTAAAAAAGGAGAAGGAGGAGAAAAAGCATTAGGGGAAGAGGCAAGCTGGAGAGAAATGGGCTGTCGCTTAAATGGGAAGCGGCAGCAGGTCACATCGCCCACTCATCTGTGTGTGTGCTCCGTGATTCTCATTCAGTTCGGGAATATTCTCAAACAAAGTCCAGTGTCCTAAAAATATTTGGAACTATTACAAAGCATAAATTATAAATGTGTCAGGAAAATGGAAAAAGGTGTCTTGGGCCTACTTAAAGCACAAAATGATCTCACCCATTATTCAACAATGATATGAACATCTTTTATTTCATTTCTCCTTAACAGTTCCTTCTGTTTGCTATCATTTCCTGCTCAGCACCATGTCAATAATTACTAAATTAGCCAGACGCCTGTACAATTTCAGCTCAAGTGTTATTACTGACAAGTCAAACAATGGGACTGATTGAAAAGATGGGACTCCATCTCCTTATTTAAATGGACTGTGTTCAGAAGGAAAGATTGAAGCCCCCTTTTTCTTCATAAGAGGGAGGGAGGGAATGGTTTACATTTTGTGCAGCTCAAGGACACGGAGTCAGAGGAAATGCCTTTTTAATGTAAACCTCTTTTCATTTCCAGGGGA
Source organism: Diceros bicornis minor (assembly GCF_020826845.1). Lineage (NCBI taxonomy): Eukaryota > Metazoa > Chordata > Mammalia > Perissodactyla > Rhinocerotidae > Diceros > Diceros bicornis. Next base: position 83,719,710 of record NC_080744.1, read on the forward strand.
CAAAAATGAAGGTTATTGAAAAGAATCATGCTTGGTGGAAGAAGTAATTACATTTTTTTTTCAAATCTCGGAGGAATAATGCTTTTATATTTCCTGAGATGACCCAATTTGCACTGCGATATGCTCCCTTAAATGTAAGAGTGTGGACATCTTCACCCTGCCTTGTTTTTCACTGGGAAAGATGCCCCTGTTGCACCTCTGATTAATTTGGGTCTTGATCTCCCAATGTGCAAAAGCAACTGTACCACAGTTGTCCCTCCTTACAATGATGAGTTAAAAATCAAAGACTCCTGGGCCAGTTGTCCCCTTCTCCTCCAAAAAAAAAGTCAGAGAATTAAGTAACTGTAGCTATAAACCATCTTCTCAAACCATACAGGTCAGGGCCCCCCACCCTTGGAGCGGGGAGGGGAGTAGCCTGATACATGACTGTTGAGAAGAGGAACCTGGGGTTCTGGGTCCACAGCCAGTGGGTGGCTGTGTGTCCTGGAAGGAAGGTTTCCTTACTCTTGGGTCATTTTTCTCCAGCCCTATGTATGTATGTGTATATCTCAAGGACTCTGCTCCCTACAGCTGGACAGGACCCAGCATTTCAGGAATATCTTTTCTCTACAATAACAAGTAGTGCTTTTTAAACTTTATTGACTATTTGTTCAAATGTGTGTCCCTAACAATGTCATTGCTAATGAAGACTCCAAGACAGCATTTACACACCTTTGAAACATTCTTTGATTATTTCAGTTAAAAAGCTTCAAGCACTTTCTGGAAATTGATTTGCATTTGATATAGATAGGACCTCATTGGGCACGACATGAAATGTATTTTTGAAATATCAAGCAAACCTTCCATGACCTTTGGCTTGTAGTGAGGTAAACATTTATTTAGGGAATGTATATATTGCCTGTTCTGGTTTATTCACCGACAAACTCTTGATTTCTGGAGAAACAATTATTCACAATGTCATTAAGCATATTGAAAGGCCCTAATCTTAACTCTTTCAGCCTCAAAAAAAAAAAATAGGTGGTCACCTCAGTAATGGTAATGAGGTTGCTATCATTCTTAAAGAAAGTTTTAGCTCTTTCCTTTTGCTCATTTTCTCACACTGGCTGGAAAGATAAAGATGTGGATAATTTGAGGTGATTTGCTTTGAGGGCTGACAGGGAGCTGGAGTTTCTATCATCTGCAGTAACTCAAGAGGCTAATGCCAACACGAGGGTAATCAGAAATTTAACAAGTATGTGCAACGTGAGAGCCAGAAAAGAGAAATGGCTTCTGTCTCACTGATATGAACTGCTGACACTTTACCTAAACTATCACAAAGTTGGTGTTTAGTGGTTAATGAACATGTTTACCTCACTTGAGAAGGTCCACACCATTTGACTAATTACACTCAATAACAAAATTGTAGATTTGGGTAATTTTAATAACGAGTCTTAAGGTGTGAAAGAACCCTCAATATTGCTATTTTTCCAATATCAGAAATGCATTGATGATCTCAGAGCTCTGGCTACTAATTGAGGGAGTTCATAAGAAAAGGGAAGAAGAAAAGAAAAAATAAAAGCAAAGGTTATGATTGTAATTTTTCTAACATTTGAATTCAGTGATTTAACCTTGATTTGTGAATGGGTCGCTCATTCAGTCAATTGATTTTCTTCCCACTGAATTGACTGAATTCTCTGATTGTTTTCATCAGTATTGACCCTCTCAAATCCTTTGGTATGTTTCATTGTACAGGATAAGAGGAAACATTTTTTGAATCATCAGCTATTTGAGTTAGTTATTTTTCCTAACTAGGATTTGTTTCTTTTCTTGTTTAATATTAATATATTTTTTAAAAGTTTCTGAATTTTGAGGTGCTGCCTAGTAATTTGGGTAGATTTGTAGATGGTATCTTAATAGGAATAGCATAGATAGATGAAAGTAATAGATATTTCATTATTTAAGTAATGGGGATTAGTGGTGTTGTGAAAATGTGAGTTAGCAGACTCATCAAAGCAATGATTTTCAGTGGCAGAAGTGGTTAAATTCTGGATATCTTTGAATATAGGCCCAACAGAATTTGCTGAGAGATTGGAAGTGATGTTTGAGAGAAAGGTTTCAGGGAAGAATTTGCCTGAGAAACTGGATGAATGGAGTTGCCATCCACTGATATCAGTTCGGCACATTAGACATCATAGTGGAGGTGGCAAGTAGGGTGGGCATATACAAGCCTGGGATCCAGGAAGGAGATCTGAGCTAAGGTCTAACAACACAAGTCATTGTCCTATACGGGATATTTAAAACCTTGAAACTGAATGAGATGATCAAGGGGGTGAGATTGAATAGAGAAGAATGTCAAAAAAAATAACGCAACCTATGCCTCAAGTAAGATGAAGTCTGAGAATTGATCACTGGGTCTAGCAATGTGGAAATCATTGGTGACCTAGTTGAGAGTAGTTCTGCTGGAGAAGTGGGGAGTGCAAGCCTGACTGGAAAGGGTTTGAAAGAGAAGGAAAAGAGATTAATTGAAGGCAATGCATACAGACAATAGTTTCAAGGGCTTTTATTGTCAAGAGAAGCAAAGAAATGAAGCCAATAGCTGCAGGAAGAAGTGAGGCCAAGTGTGTGTGTGTGTGTGTGTGTGTGTGTGTGTATAATTTTTCAATTGAGAGAAATAACAGATTGTATATGATGGGAAAAATCCAATAGAATGCAAAAAACTAGTGAATGACAGAGAGGATAGTTGTTGGGATGAGGACTTTGAGTGGGCAAGAAAGGATGGTATCTAATATTGCAGGCACAGAGATTGGCTTAGCTGAGAGCAAGGTGGTGAAACAGCAAAACGTGTGTGGGTTGATGCTGGCAGGTGGTACACACGCAAGCAGAAGACTGTGAAATTCTTTTCTGATTGCTTCAATCTTCCCAGTGAAACACAAAGCAAGGTGATCAATTGAGAGTGAGGAGGGAGAAAAGGTAGTGGGGAGAAAAAGGAGAGAAGGTGTGAAATCGCACTTAGGACAGTGCTACTGCAAGTGTCTATGAGACTGGACTGTTGCTCAGCAGCGCGTGATGAAATAAGCACAGCCATTGAGAATAACTATTTATAAAGTTTTATAGTAAGTTCACACTCTCTCAGTACCCAAGCCCATAATCCATATCAGCAAATGTGGTTTTGTGCTTATTTTGTGTAGCTGTATATTCATTTGATGGCACATCTGTGGTGCAAGGAAAACATTATTGAGGTGTTACCTAGATTAAGAAGCTTGCACCAGAAAATAAGTCATTGCACTGCTTCCTTCACTGAGAATGTTTTGCTATGAAAAAATGTGAGCTGAACTAAACACTGACTTAGTGCCATAGTAAAAACTGTGAGTTACACAATTATTAAATTTGGAAGTATTCTCATTATTATGTGATGATATGGCAGCTGATCATGAACAACTGTACTGCATACTAAGATACGAATTGTTATGCAGAGAAAAATGTTGTGTTGCAAAAGTTTCAACTATGCAATGAATTCTCAGGGTTTCTGCAAGAGAAGTAATCAGTTTGGTCCCAACTTTTTTAAATATTTGCAACGAACAACAAGACATTTATTTCTCTTATGTCTTAGGTATTTGAAATTAATCACAATACTCTCATGCAAATGGAGGTAAGATCAAACAGCAAAAGCAAAAGTTAGAAGATTGTAAGAACAGAGTTCTACAGATTGTTTTATCATGTTTCATAGTTAGCAGTGATTTTAATAAAGATGTGTTGGTCTTGCTGCTCAATATTTATGCAAGTTTTCGGCAGAACAACTTACAAATTGACAGAAAGTTTTAAATTTTTTACTTTCCATCAAAAGTAGACTGGTACAAAGGAAAGTCATGAATCTAGAATTCATCATTTTCATCAAAATATAATTTAAGTTTATGTATGACATTCCTGGATAAACTGTTAGAACTTGCTACTGATAAAGAATTGAAAATGACTTTTGAAAATACAGTATTATTTGCTTCATTTTGAAGAAAAGAAAAAAATGAATATTCTGAGCTTGCTGAATTTGCTTCAAAATCTCTTCTTCCAGTCCCATCAACATACTGTATGAGTACTGAGTATTGTTAATACTCCTATGACTATTGTTAAAACAAAACAAACACCGTTTAGATATATATATATTATCTCCTACAATCCTACTTCCTACAGGTAGGATTGCTATCAATGCAACCTTGATTAGATGAGTTAACAAGCAAGAAACAAGTTTATTTTTCACATTAATAATTTTGGGTATTGACATACATGGATATGGATTCAAAGCATACTTATATGCATTGTATATGGGGATTTGCAGTTTCCTTTGTTATTTTGTTTATTTCTGATTGTAGAACAACAGAAAGTTATGAATGTAATAAAGATTTTCTCTATATATTTTCCACACTTATACTTTCAGTGACCAAATTGTACAGTTTTTGAAATTTCTCTTTTCCCCTATGATTTCTTTCTGATTATACTAACTAAAATGCAATTTTATATCTGTTCAATCTAATAATAAACATTGGACTTATGTTTCGTAGGTTCTTGTTTGTTCATTTCTTTTTAATTATGTTTGACAAAAATATTAATCTGGAATAAATTGGAAAGAAAAATTAGCCTCTAGGTTATGAGAAGGGAGAAGGAAGAATCAGAGGCATTGGATAGAGACTATGAAGATGGTATAAGTTGTTGATAATGACAGGGTCTAGGGTATAATCTCATATGTGGGAGACTGAGGTATAAGATTTAAAACAAGATCATTGAGGTGAGCTGCTCAAGGAACCGAGAGGCTAAAATATATTGACACTAGCATAGTACATAGATACTGACATTACCTAGAATTTTGGTAAAAGTAAAGTTTAAGAAAGTGACAGGGAACCAGGTAAGCACAAAGAGTCTACCTATGCCTCCTACATCAAATGGTAAGAGGGATGCAGGAGCGAAAACAGTCAACATTTGAAAGGGTCAATAGGATGGGAAAAAGCGTTCTAAAGGGGCAATCAGGTTTCAGTCAGAGTAAGAAAGTGAAGGGAACATTCACATATGTGTTGATCAAAGGGGTTTTGCTAATGAAGAGAGTACAAAGGAGTAATGCTGATGATGAATCATATATCTAAAAGGCTTTGAGAAAGGATTAGGAATGTTGGGGAGGCGTGGATACTTGAATCATATCGGATAATCCATTCTCCCCATGAATTAGAGTTTGGCATTGATGGGTGACCTGGGAGTTTTGGCATCTTAATGAATAACATAGCAGAGGTAGAAGATATGACAGAGTTTCTTCTGATTGGTGTCCATGGTAAATTGCTCCATGTTGAGGAGGGAGACATGGTGTCTATCCAATGCCATCAGGGTTCTGGAGTGCCTCCAATCCTTCCTTCTCACTTCTAATAACCTGCAGGCTCCTACATTACATCAGTCTTACCACCTTTCACTGTCCACCATATCTCACTCTTAGTGCCAGGCACTGTTCTAGAGGCAGGGAGAACGGATGTAAACCTGACGGATGTGTTCTTACTTCTCATAGAACTTACATGTAGTGATGGAGAATGAAAAATAAATAAGTAAACAAGTGCATAAGTACATAAATAAAATAATTTCAAAGAGTGATAAATCCTATGATGAAAATTATATACAGTAAGTTGAAATGGACTCGACGGATATCTTTGGTAGGGTGGTTAGAAAAGTTCTCTCTGGGGTATTGATATTTAACCCGAGAATGAGATATAAGAAAAAAGAAAGGAGTGGAGAGACAGTGGCAGTTCATTCCTTACAGAGGAAATATTCAGTGCAGAGGCGGTATGGTGGGAACGAGCTTGGTTTGTCGCAGACCAGAAAGAAGGCCAGTGAACTAGAGTGTAGTGTACTGGGAGCGGAGGGGATATGAAGTCAAAGAAGACCGGGCCAGATCAGGCAGAGTTCGGTAGAGTTTGGAATGTGTTCTGAGTACGATGGGCAGCTATTGGAGGATTGTAAGCAGAAAAGTGCCATAAACTTATTTTTACTTTTAAATGCACTTTCTGGATACCGTGGAGAACTAGCTGGGGCGGTGAAAGACAAAAATGGAGGTGAGTTTTGTTTTCAGGTGTATTGAAATTCAAGCAGATTGAGACTTCCTGCGATGTGCAGTAGATGTTTAAATGTGGGGGTCAGTCATGCTAAAACCAGTTTGGGGCATGATGTACCAACAGCTATGAGTCACTGTCATTTCACATCTAGATCAGAAGGCCATGACTCACCAGTATCACAATTTCTTCTCTCTAGAATATATTCCTTCTGTAATTGGATTTTGTATCTGTCTGGCCTGTTTCTGATAAGGGCATCTTTCATTGCTGCGTGAGGGATAGCATTTGTGTTAGCAGAAAACAGTCATTGCTAGTTAAGGCTTTTCGTTGTTGTCGACTTTTACATGGAGTTTCAGTAACTTATAATATTCCTAATAGAAACAAAAATCATGGCCAAATTTTTATAACTTAATCTGTTTGTTGCCTCTAGGTCAAATCATTGAATTTAACAAGTAAGAGGGGATGCACTTTTTCTGTGGGATATACAAACTTTTAAATTAGTTTCCAGCACTTTACTCAGAACAATGGATGCTAACAGAGCACAGGGGGCCCAGTAGTGGAAGGAACAAGGGCCAACCTTCAATTCACATTCACAGTTTTCATGTTTTAGTTTGGTTCTGACTTAAATGTCAAGGAAGACAAAGGATTTAGTTGTGAGCAATGATTTCACTGGTTTTAAGGATGGAAAACTAGGAATGTCCCCAAGAATTATTGGGATTACAAAATTCATTTGGCCGTTCACCTCTTCCAATTACTAATTAGATTTTCTTGGGCAATTTATTTATCTTCTCTGTGTCCTGGCATTGTCTTATATAAAATAGGGAAGATAAAATTGTCCTTAAGAATGTTACTGAAAAGTTAAATAAATAGGAGTAAATGTGAAAGTGCTTTATTAACAGAGCACTCTATAAGAAAGTATTTGTTATTCAAGTACTAATATTTATGTCCCTAAAAAGAACTCTAAAATTCACATTTTGGATTTTGCCTCTAAGAAAACATAAGCCCTTCATTCAAGAAAGTATTGCGACCACTAGTACTGAGACCATGGAATATGTTCATTTGTCTACCCTTTGAAAGAGGATAGTGTGGTATAATAAACGATATCTTTAACAACATCATCACAGCAAACAAACAGCAATCTTTACGAGGCTGATCCTTATCAAGTTCTTTAATGTTAGAAACTGTCTTAAGAAGAAAAACGTTTATTAGAAATCAAATCAATGTCATGGCATAGCTATAAGTACAAGCTCATCACAGCCCTCTGGATAATCAGGGGCATCTTGGGGAAAATGCATGTCTAGACTGATGATACTTTGGGGGAATATGCCATGCTTTTGAAAAGTGTTTCTTATAAGCTTTAAAAGAAAAAGTGAGAAAGAAGGTTTTTCATGCCGTTCAACATTTGTGGTATGTCAGAAGTCTCCGGAACTTGTTCTGATTAAAAAAAAAAAAAAGTCAGTTCTGTAACTTCGATCCCAAAGCATCTCTTTCTGACTCATCCCATCGCACAGTCCATACTACCTGTGGGCAGGCTCAGTCAGTTATTCATGTAGTAGCAGCTTTTTGACTGGGTATCGGTTAGAAAAAATGTTGTTCTAACTTAAATATTTATTTTTTTAGGAGGAAGATGCCCTTTCCAGAATCCAGGTCTATAAAACAATGAGTATTGATGAGCCAACAACACCTTTTTCAGTTAGAGAAAGAGATTACCCAGCACTGACTTTTGGGCCATTCTTTGTTCACTTCAGTCTTATAGATTTTATCCCAGGCCTTACATCAGAATTCCAAAGGGAAAATGTAGATTTTCCAAACATTCAATCAGAGGAGATCTCTGATGGGTTGACTTTAGAGTGGGAAAAATGGCAGCTCATTCATATTTGCCAAAGCTTCAAGTGTCCTTCTTTGGAGATTAATATTGAGGGCCTACGATGAGTCAGGCCCTGCAATAGGCACCAGAGATGAAAAAAAACAAAAACAAAAAAACTGGGTGAATAATGAATCCTCTGAAGGTAATGCCTGGTGGTGGACACATACATAGAGACATATTCAATTTATTTTCTAAGAGCTCAGGTAAATGTCTCAGGAGTGAATTTCATTCTTTCACTCAGTATTGTGCAGTCTGAGTTACAATAATAACAACAATAATGGTAAACATTTATTAAGTGGTAACTTTGGGTAGATATCCAATCTAGAGCTTTAAAAAATTACAGAGATTTAGAAACTTGCTCAAAGTTATATGAATAATAAATTCGTGAGTCAGTATTTACACACAGATTTAGTTTCAAAGGCTATTTATTTTCTTTGTTGGTTCTCTAAATAATATATGATCTATAATTATGAAATATCCTTTAGAAGTCAGGTAGTTTGAGTGAGTCTTGCATGCTGCAGAAATTAATACAAGGAAATTAATGAAGAAGAAAAAATATTTGACGTCATATGTTTAACTTACCTTGTATTTTATTTCCAAAAATATCATCTCATTTTATTTTCTACATTGTGGGACAGAACTGTCATACTGTTCCTAATGTACAGAAGAAGAAAGGAAGGGCCCATGAGATAAAATGCTTTGCCTAAGATCATACAACCAGAAATTTGCAGACCTAGGGCTAACATCTGCTTTTTTCACTCTTTCTATTGAACCTCCAATGCAGGGTTATAGTATCACCCATTTGGTTAAGGTGGGAAACACATATCCCAGTACTGCTTTCGCTGTAAGTTTCTGAGTTGACCAAAAGAGGAACTTGCTGAGCTTTAGAAGGCAGAAGTGAAGGGTAGACATTATTCTTAGAAAATTATCACCATCAGATATGGTGATGAAGAGATAAAGGGCATCTGGTGGGTTGGTACGGGAACCAGCTGTCCTTGCTCTCTTCCACTTCACATCCAGCTCATCTTCTTGACCACTGATTTTGCTGCCCAATAGCACACTAGGCCCACTACCAGACTCTTGACTGTGAGTCCACAGAGACAGTAGCTACTCAGAGGCAAGAGCCTCCCTATAATCCTTTTGTGACCTCCCCCTTCATGGTTCCATTTGAGTACTCACCACGCTTGGCATCTTAGATTTCCCTTCAAGCTCCAATTTTTCACCCCTGCCAGCACTTCCGGCAAATTGGTTAGTGACCCCATGATTTCTGACTCTCCCTTCCAGACATTCATTTTCCCATTCCTCCCTCATTTCTGTAAAATCTAGTTCATATAATTAATCCCTTATCCTTCTAATATTCACAGTGGCTTTACTTTCCTGAGTTAACTCTGGCTAGTAGTTATTGTTCTTAGAAGTGGTCCCACAGAAACAGAACCTTAAAGATGGAATTGCTTCTCTGATCTGACTAGATGTAAAAGCATTTAAGACTTTGATGTCACCGATAAATGGGAGAGGGGTGGTTCATGGCATGCAGTGGCCAAACATTACTTAGATTGTTATCTACAGGCATCTGGAGTCAAGTGTCCATAGAAGGCAAGGCTTTGGGCAAGTAACTGATAACAAAGAGTATTTTAATGAAAACAAAGAGTATAATGGCATTTGGGCTTGTTGGTTACAAAGGATAACTTGAATGAAGAAAATGGTAAACTCAAGGTTTTAAATTCCCAGTTTAAGATCTGGATAAGGAACTGAAAAGCTTTCAGGACTACCCTAAAATAAACGCTTATCTCCTGTAGCCACAAGGTTAAGATTTCTCAAAAACAGACCCCAAAGCTAATCCTGAAGGAGACTGAATAACAATGCAAATTTAGGGTCTCTTAAGTAAAAATTAGGGCATTTATTGGGAAGAAAGGGGACCCTCAAAATTTGGATGGAGACATAAGGGCAAATTCCAAAGAAGCTAAAGGTCTTCAACTTTAATTCCGTTAAGCCTCCTTTTCCAGTTGGGGCAGCCATTCTTCCTCTGTCTAAGGAGATAAGTCTGTCCTTTCCTAAAAAACCTGTAACAGCCATTGTCTTTCAGGATACTGCAGATCCTCTTTAGGATTTGCCCTACCATATCTCATTGCTTCTAGATCTATAGCCATAACCCAGTCCCTGCAGACCTCAGGGGTATAGAGTACAGGTACAAAGTACACACATCAACAGAATTGTAGATGTTACCAATTTATATTGACCTGAGAATAAGTTATGGTGTCGGTCCATAAAAGTATTAGATCTGGTTGGAAGAAATATAACGTTGAACTGGGGAACATTTATTGACAGAGAAGTCCTGTGTAGAGATTCTGGATTCAGTGTGTTAGCACAGGAGGCCGGGAGTGATTCTATCAGTTTGCACAATGGGTTGACTGAAGCCTGAACTAAATAGTGGCCTACACTGAATGAAACAAAGAATTCAGAACTTCCTTTGATACTGAAGAAAAAGGTTTCTGAAGGCTTAGGATCGTAGTTGTGCTTTAGTGTATACTTACGTACGACTTCCTCACTTACCACTAACTATATTGCTATGTTACCCTGGGAGGGTCCACCTCTACCAATTTCTTGATGTCTGGAGAGATACAATGGTAAGGGGGGGCGTTGTCACCCCTGAAGAATTCTGTGGTGCCTATTCTCTTTAGGCCATTGTTACAAGTGGGAAATGCTGTTACAGAACTGGACCCTTGTGGATGGGTTCTTGAGTGACAAGGGGCCAAGTGGGGGCAATCAACTACCAGAGACAAGACGGGGGTGGTAACTCCAATAGGCACAGAGTCAGAGCAGTGATCAGATGGTTTGACCCTCAGAAGTCTTTGGTTTTGGCTAATTGACTGTGGTGTCTGCAGAAGTGAAACAGATGAGAGTCTTCAAAAGTCTCACTTGTCTGTGTAACCCACAAAACTGTAGATTTGTTAACAGAAGTGTGACTCAAATCACCACATTTAGAGAGTCAGAGTTCCTCACTTAGTGTCCTTTAAATGGCTAAGAAGTCCAGTCCCCTTGAGGAAGAAACCTGCAGCTCTGCTAACCATTTATACTACAGTATTCTTCTTTGCCTTCCGACAAGAGACCTGTGGTCACTGAACAGATTAACTATGCATTAGGAAAGGGGAACCATTCAGACTTTTCAGGGATTACTGGATACGGCCTCTGACTGACATTACTTCTGGAGTTCCCAGACACCACTGTTGTCCACCAGTTATAGTTAGGGCTTATAGTGGCCAGGCAATCAATTAATGAAGTTTTGATTCAGGTTGATCTCACATTGGGCCAAATTGGACCTTTAATCTGGCCTATGGTTATTTTTCCAGTTCCAGAACGAATAGTAGGCATAGACAATTTAATAACTCTCAGATCTTTACATTGTTTCTATGTATGGAAGAAATCCAAATTCTATGTATGGAATATGAAATCCAAATTTCATATTATGGAAGCGCCTAGTATTGCTTCTACCTACCAAAATAGTAATCTAAGAGGTATACTGCATTTATAGAGGAATTTCAGAAACTAGCATCACCACCAGGACTTGAAGAATGTAGAGATGATTTCTACCAAATTCCCTTTCAACTATTTGGCCTGTGCAGAAGAAATAGAGGTCTTAGAGAATCACAGGAGATTATCATAGACTTAACCTAGTGGTGATTCAAATGACAGCTATAATAATAAATGTATTTTCAGCAAATAATGTATTTTCTAGCACTTAGTATGAAGATACTGGTCTGTGAAATGCCTTTTCTCTATACCTGTTAGTAAGGACTTCTAGAAGCTGTTTGCTTTCATCTGGCGGGACCAGCAATATACCATCACTGCTGGTTCAGTTCTCCAGCCCTCTATAATGTTATCCTGGAGTCAGCAAATAAAGGGCCAGACAGTCAATATTTACATTTGTAAACCACACACAGTTTCTGTTCCATATTCTTATTTATGTTTTCTAAAAATCTTTCACAAATGTAAAAACCATTCTTAGCTCATGGGCCATATTGAAACAGGGCACAGGCCAGATTGGAGCCATGGTTCATAGTTTGCTGACCCCTGGTCTAATAATCCACTTGACCTTGATTATATCTCTGTTGCATAGGACCTAATACTGCCCATCACATGGATAACATTACCTTGATTAACCTTGGTGAGTAGGAAGTTGCAATTACACTATAAACCTTAGTAAGACACAAATGTACCAGAAGGTGGAAAATAAATCCTACAAAAATTTAGTCCTGCTTCTATGGTGAAATTTCTAGGGATCCAACGATCTTAGCATATTAACATATCATTTCCAACGTAAAATAAAACCGCTGCATTTAGGTCCTCTTACCACAATGAGTTTCTTTCATTTTGGAAGCAACGTGTACCTCATTTTGGCATGCTAATCCCACCCATTTACCAGGTAACTCATAAGAATGCCAGTTTTGAGTGGGGCCCAGAATTACAAATGATTCTGTAACAAGTTCAGGTTGCCAGGCAAGATGTTCTGGATTTTGGATTATATGACCAGAGCAAATCCCGCAGTGCTTCGAAGAGTCACTGGCAGAAGGGATGTTGTATAGAGCCTTGACAGGCTTTTGTAGGTGAATCACAATGTAGTTCCTTAGGATTTTGAAGCAAAGCTTTGCAATCTTCTATATAAATTTATTCTCCCTTTGAGAAAAAGCTGCTGGTTTGCTACTGGACACTAGTAGAGATAAAACATTTGACTATGGACCACAATGTTACCAAGCCATGTGACCTGAGCCACTGAGTATAAACTGTGTGTTGTCTGATCTACACAGCCTTATAAGTGGCCATGCACAGCAACACTCTATCTTAAAACAGAAATGATATATGTAGGATTCAACTTGAGCATTTCCTGAGGCTTCTATTCCTGGTACATTTCCTTCTTTCTCTATCCCTCCTATGGAATTATGTGGAGTTATTCATGACCCAGGAAAAAAAATTAAGTCCTGATTATAGACAGTTCTGCATAAAATTCTGGAACCACCTGAAAATTGACAACTGCAGCACGTAACTCTAGAGGCCCTGAGGGGCAATGGTAAAGGGACATTTTCCCAATGGGCAGCATTGAGCAGTACACTTCTTTGTTCATTTTCTCTGCAAGGAGAAATGACTCGAGATACAGATCTATACTGATTCACTGCAAGTGGCTAAAGGTGTGGCTGCATGGTCAGAGAGTTAAAAGTAAATGATTGGAAAGCAGGTAACAATGAGTCCTAGGAAGAGGGATGTGTGTAAACCTTTCTAAATGCGCAAAATATGATAAGAGATCTGTAATTCATGCGAATGCTCATGAAGAGCTATCCACTGCAGAGGAGCTTTTAATAAATTGATAGCCTGACAAATATGGCAATGTAGGAGACCCCAGCTTCTGTCCCTCCACCAAGATCAACAATTAAACAGTTACCCAGGATCGAAATCAGCTCAGAGAGTGTGGGAGTCCACTTAAGAAACTTTAGCAACACAGTGGAACAAAAAGTATGAGAATAACCACACAAGAAGAGAAGGAAGACAGCTTCATTTTGCCTGCTTCTTCCCATTCCCCAAGTTGGTGTTGCTCAGCACTAAGAGGGAATTTCCCAGCTACAAAGAGTTCTCCTCACCAGGAAAGGAAGAGTGACGTTAGCAATCAGCTTCTCTGGACTTTTGGAGCACCACATGAAGGTTCCACTTGGGTTTCATCCAACCCAGACCAGCAAAGCTGAGATGTATAAGACAGCTAGCACTAAGGAAGAAAAGGAAGGGCTAACAGTAGCAGCCATGCAGTGGGGGTTATTGCAGTTCACAGTGACCTGCTCTGCAGACAAAACCAACAGATTTCACCCTGAAGAAACTAATGGCCAGCACAGCCATGGTGGACCCCCTGCAGATTTTACCAACTTTCACCCCACAGGTATAAGAATTCGTTGACTCCAGCTGCCTGAGTCCCTCCCTGCTCCCTCTCCCCTCACCCCTGCCAGAGCCTGGGAACCAAACAGCAGCCAGCCCAGGCCTCTGCAGCTGTGCAGGTGCAAAATGCCAGCCTAGGCCTCCACTATGCATAAACTTGGGGCTTGCCCTGCCAGATTTGCACATTCAGGACCAGCCCGATGCCTGTCACTGGCTTCCACTGCAGTGCCCATGCCCAGGGGGAGACTGTGCAGCCACAGGAGAACACACCAATAGCCAAGACCCCTGCAGATGCCAGTGTGCCCACAGTTGGCCATGGCCCTTGCTACCTACTTGAGTCTCCATCACTATGTGTGTTTCTGCATTGTCAATTCTGTGGATTTCAGTGGCCTGAGCTGAAGAGACATCCCACCCCCATCCCCCAGACCTGGTGCTATCATATACTTCCATACTTGGTACCCTGCTCCACTAGACACAGGGTCACAGCACACTCCACTGTGCCCACAGCCACAGATGAAAGACCTCCCTTATTGAAGTCAGTCCATAGAATATGGAAGAGGTGACTGCTTCTTCAAATGTGTACACACCCATGCAAGGTTACAGGGATCATGAAGAATCAAGGAAACATGACTCCACCAAAGGAATATAGTAAATCTCCAGTAACTGGTTCCAAAGAAATGGAGGTACAGGAATTTTCTGACAAAGAATTCAAAATAATTGTTTTAAGATGCTCAGAGAGCCACAAGAGAACAAAGATAAAACAATTACATGAATCATAAAAACAATACAAGAACAAAATGGGAAGTTCAACAAAGAGATAGAAAACATAAAAAAGAACCAAACAGAAATTTTGGAGCTGAAGAATACAATGACTGAACTGAAGAATTCAATAGAGAGCTTCAAAAGAACACTTGGCCAAGCAGAAGAAAGAATCAGGAAGCCATAAGATAGATCAATTAAAATTATCCACTCAGGGAAACAAAAACAACATAAAAGAAGGAAAAGAAATAAAGGAAGGTAGTAGGACTTATGGGACATCATTAAAAAAAACAATGTATGCATCATTTGAGTCCCAGAAGGAGAAGAGAGGGAGAAAGGAGTAGAAAACTCTTAAAGAAATAATGGCTGAGAACTTTCCAAACGTGGGGAGAGATTTGAACATCTAAGTTGATGAAGCTAATGTCACCCCAAATTTCAATTCCAAATGATTTTCTCTAGACACATTATAACGATACTGACTAAAATCAAAGAGATAGAGAATTTTAAAAGCAGCAAGACGAAAAAAAATGTTTAACACAGGGGAACCCCCATAAAGCCATCACTGGATTTCTCAGCAGAGACCGTGCGGGCCAGGAGAGAATGGGATGATGCTTTTAAAGTGCTGAAAGAAAGAAACTGCCAACCAAGAATACTTTACCCAGCAATGTTGTCCTTCAGAAATTAAGGTGAGATAAAGACTTTCCCTAACAAACAAAAGCCAAAGGAATTCACCACCACTAGACCTGCTTTATAAGAAATGTTAAAAGGAGTTCTTCAAGTTGAAATGAAAGGATGCTATTTAGTAACATGAAACCATATGAAAATATACAACACACTGGTAAAGGTAAGCATATAGTCAGATTCAGAATACTCTAATACTTTAATATGGCGGTATGTTAACTACTTAACTTTAATATAAAGATTAAAGGACAAAAGTATTAAAAATAGCTATAGCTTCAATAATTTTTTAATGGATACACAATATAGAAAGATGCAAATTGTGATATCAAAACATAAAGGGGCAGAGCAAAAGTTTGGAGTTTTTGTACTCAATTGAAGATAAATTTTTATCAGTGTATAATAGACTGTTATATCTATAAGATGTTTTATGTAAGCCTTGTGGTAACCACAAAACAAAAACCTACAATAGATTCACCAAAGATAAAAAGAAGGGAATCAAAGCACACCACTATGGAAAATCATCAATTGTCAAAAAAAAAAAAAACAAAAAACAATCAAGAAAGGAAGAAAAGAACAAGGGAACTACAAAAATCCAGAAAAAAATTAATAAGATAGCATTAGTAAGTCCTTACCTATCAACAATTACTGTAAATGTAAACGGATTGAATTTTTCAATCAAAAGACATAGAATGACTAGATAGATAAAAAAATAAAAACAAGGCCCAAGTATATACGGCCTGCAAGAGACTCATTTCAGCTTTAAGGACACATATAGACTCAAATTGCAGGGATGAAAAAAGGTATCCCATAAAGTGGAAACCAAAATAGAGCCGAGGTAGCTATACTACTATTAGACAAAAGGGACTTTAAGCCAAAAATAACAAGAGACAAAGAAGGTCATTATATAATGATAAAGCAGCCATTCATTAAGAAGATATGACAATAATAAATATATATGTACCCAACATTGAAGCACCTAAATATATTAAGCGAATACTAACAAATCTGAAAGAAGAAAGCGGCAACAATACAATACTATTAGTAGGTGACTTCAGTACCATACTTTTAACAATGGACAGATCATCAGGACAGAGAATCAACAAGGAAACATTGGACTTGAACCATACTTTAAATCAAATAGACCTAATAAATATATACAGAACATTCCATCTAACAACAGCAGAATACAAATTTTTCTCAGGTGCACACAGAACATTCTCCAGGATAGATCATATGATATATTACTAAACAAATCTTAGAAAATTTAATAATTTTGAAATCATATCAAGTGTCTTTTCTGATCACAATGGTATGAAACTAGAAATCAAGAACAGGAGAAAAGATGGAAAATTCACAAATAAATGGAAAATAAACAATGCATTCCTAAATAATCAATGGGCCATAGAAGAAATCAAAAGGGAAATCAAAAATACCTTGAAACAAACAAAAACAGAAACCCAACATATCAAAACTTATGGGATCCTGCAAAAGTAGTTCTGAGAGAAGTTTATAGTGATGAATGCCTACATTAGGAAAAAAGTATGATCTCAAAGAAACAACCTAATTATCTCAAAGAACTAGCAAAAGAAGAATAAACTAAGCCCAAAGTTAGCAGAAGGAAGGAATTAACAAATTTCAGAGCAGAAATAAATGAAATAGAGATAAGAAAACAATACAAAAGATTAACAAAGCTAAGAGCTGGTTTCTTGAGAAATAAACAAAATTAACAAACTTTTAGCTAAACTAAGAAAAAAAGAAGACTCAAATAAATAAAATCAGAAATGAAAGAGGAGACATAAAACTGATACCTCTGAAATACAAAGGATCATAAGAGATTACTATGAACTATCACATGCCAATAAATTGGATAACCTATATGGAATGGATAAATTCCTAGAAATATACAACCTATCAAGTCTGAATCATGAAGAAATAAAAAATCTGAACAAATAACAAGTAAGGAGATTGAATCAGTAATCAAAACCTTCCCAACACAGAAAAGCCTAGGACCAGACGAGTTCACTAGGGAATTCTACCAAACGTATAAAAAGAATTAATGCCAATCCTTCTCAAATTCTTCAAAAAACTGAAGAGAAGGGAACATTCCTAAACTCATTTTACAAGGCCAGCACTACCCTGACACCAAAGCCAGGTAAGGACACCATAAGAAAAGAAAACTGCAGACCAATATCCCTGATGAACATAGATGCAAAAATTCTCAACAAAATATTAGCAAACCAAATTCAACATACAGTAAAAGGATCATACGCCATGATCAAGTAGGATTCATCCACGGGATGCAAGAATAGTTCAACATATACAAAGCAATAAATGTGATACACTACATAAATAGAATGAAAGATAAAAATTATGTGAGCATCTCAATAGATGCAGAAAAAGCATTTGACAAAATAGAATATCTTAATGATAAAAATGCTCCACAAATAAGGTATAGAAGGAAGATACCTCAACATAATTAAAGGTATATATGACAAGCCCACAGCTAACATCATATCCAATGGTGAAGGGTTGAAAGCTTTTCCTCTAAGATCAGGAAAACTACAAGGGTGCCTACTCTCACTACTCCTATTCAACATAGTTCTGGAAGTCATAGCCAGAGCAATAAAGCCAGAAAAAGAAATAAAAGTCATCCAAATCAGAAAGGAAAAAGTAAAATTGCTTTCGTTTGTATATGATATTATCTTAAATGTAGAAAATCCTAAAGACTCTACCAAAAACTGTTAGAACTAATAAACTAATTCAGTAAAATTGCAGGATCCAAAATTAACATAGAGAAACCGGTCATATTTCTATACACTAATGACGAAATAATGTTCAAAAGAAATGAAAAAACAATGTCATTCACAAAAGCATCAAAAACAAAAACAAAAAATATTTAGATATGAATTTAACCAAGGAAATGAAAGATCTGTACACTGAAAATTACAAGACTTTTATAAAAGAAATTGAAGAAGACACAAACAAATGGAAAGATATCCTGTGTTTATGAATTGAAAGAATTAATATTGTTAAAATGTACTCACTATCCAAAGCTATGTGTGCATTCAATGTAATCCCTATCAAAACTCCAATGGCATTTTTCACAGAGATAGAGAAAACAATCCTAAAATTTGTATAGAATGACAAAACCCTGAATAGCTAAAGCAGTCCTGAGAAAGAACACCAAAGCTGGAGGCATCACACTACCTGATTTCATGCTATCCTACAAAGCTATAATGATCAAAACAGTGTGATACCTGCATAAAAATAGACACATAGACCAATGGAACAGAATTGAAAGCCCAGAAATGAACCCCTGCACATGTGGTCAACTAATATTTGACAAGGGAGCCAAGAATAGTCAATGGGGAAAGGATAGTCTCTTCAACAAATGGTGCTGAGAAAACCGGATAATCACATGCAGAAGAATGAAATTGGACCCCATCTTATGTCACTCACAGCACTTAATATGAAATGGCTTAAAGATTTACACATAAGAATAAAAATTGCAAAATTTCTAGAAGAAAACATAAGGAGAAAAGCTCCTTGACATTGGACTTAGCAATGATTTTTTGGATATGACACCAAAAGCACAAGGAACAAAAGCAAAAATAAATAAGTGGAACTACATCAAACTAAAAAGCTTCAGCACAGCAAAAAAAAAAAAAATCAACAAAATGAAAAGACAACCTATGAAGTAGGAGAAAATATTTGCAAATCATTTATCTGATATGGAATTACTATCCAAAATATATTCAGAAGTCATACAACTCAATGGCAACCCGCCCCCCCCCCACAGACAATCTCATTTAAGAGTAAGCAGAGGAACTGAACAGACATTTTTCTAAAAAAGACACACAAATGGCCAACAGGTACATGAAAAAATGTTCAACATCACTAATAGTCAGGGAAGTGCAAATCAAAACCACAAGGAGATATTACCTCACACCTGTTAGAACGGCTATGATCAAAAAGACAAGAGAGATCAAGTGCTGGAGAGGATGTGAAGAAAAAGGAAGGCTTGTGCACTGCTGGTGGGAATGTAAATTGGCAGAGCCTCTAGGGAAAAAAGGATGGAGGCTCCTCAAAACATTAAAATTAGAACTAAGGTATAATCCAGCAATCCCACTTCCGGGTACATATCCAAAGGAAATGAAAACAGGATCTCAAAGACATATCTGCACCTGTGTGTTCATTGCAGCATTATTCACAATAACGAGGATGTGGAAACATCCCAAGTGCCCGTCAACAGATGAATGGTTAAAGAAGAGGTGGTGTATATATATACATATTAAATGAAATATTATTCAACCAAGGGAAAGAAGGAAATCCTGCAATTGCCACAACATGGATGTAACTTGAGGACATTATGATAGAAATAAGTCAGAAAAAGACAAATACCGTATGATATCATTTATAAGTGGAACCTAAAAAAAGAAAAAAGAGTGGAATGGTGGTTACCAGGGGCTGAGGGGCTAGAGGAAATGGGGAGATGTTGGTTAAAGGGAATAAACTTATAAGATGAGTAAGTTCTGAGGATCTAATATACGTCATGGTGATTATAGTTGATAATACTGTGTTATACACTTGAAAGTTGCTAAGAGAGTAATCTTAAATGTTCTTACCACAAAAAAGAAATGGTAATTATGTGATGTGATGGAGGTTTTAGCTGATGCTATAGTGGTAATTATTTTGCAATATATAGGTGTATCAAATCAACACGTACACCTTAATCTTACATGGTGTTATATATCAATTATATGTCAATAAAGCTGGGGAAAAAAGAAAAAATATTAAAAAATTAAACAATAAGTATATTAATTAATTAATTAATGGTGTATTTTGTGCATGTCATTCAGCCTCTTTCTTCTGTCCTTCTCCGATAGGCCTATGACTATTGCAGCAGTAATGGTGGTTTTGCATGGGTTCATCTACATGGGCTGCCACTTACCAAGTTCAAATAGTTGTAGTTACTGTTGATTGTCCAACTTGCCCACAGAAAACAACAATAAAAACCTGTCATGGCATCATTCCATAGAAGGAGCAATCCAGCCTCTTCTGCTTCCTGATTGAGTCTATGACATCTTCTTTTGCTCAGTATAACCTTCCAATGTTAATAACTGGAAAATATTAATTTGCATCTCTTAACTCTTCTAAGGCTTGGAAAAGTGACTGATCTAAAATAACCTTAAGTATTTTGAACTCATTAAAATTGAAGTGATTTTTCAGTAGAAAGAGTGATGGACTCTAATCCTTATCTAAGACTTGTATGACTACAGCAAACGGTTTTCCTACATAGCAATACAAATAGTGCCATCGAATATTTAGAAGTACTCCAGCAAAACCCCATTTTTTTGGCCAATATTCTAGACAGAACAAAAAGTCAGCAAGGCTAGCTGATTTAAAGCTCTCTAGTGTCTAGAGACTGTCTTGCAAACCCTCAGGTATAATATTTATTCCCTTTGCCCATCATGATTTACTCTATAATTTATAATCACACTTGAACTGCCAGTTCTAAATCAAAGAGCATTTTTGAGATGGTAACACAATGCTATGGAAGACTACTAAATCTCTCCCTCTAGCATACTTGAACTTTCCAATACTCCTTGGGGAAGACTCATAAGATACAGCACCATGGTGTGCTAGCTACTTATGTGAAAATATTATGATTTTTGCTAATTGGACCATTAAAATATAGGTTTCGATAAAAGTTGAACTATTCCTTGAAGAGGCTCAAGTGTGATAACCAGAACTGAACACTTTTCCACATCATATTCGCAGAGCTAAACATATCCACTCATTCAGCCAGGCAACAAGCATATGTTGGCTGACCAGATATGACTGACCTGTCTGGTCAAGCCGAACTGATATGAACTATTTAAACATCGACTAACTGGACTGACCACCAAATTAAAAAATTTTAGTTTTGAAATTTCTGGACAAATTCAGTGGCATTGAAAAGTAAAAAGGAAATTAGAATTCCACTTCTGAGATTCAGCCAATAGAATCTGACAGTAGACAGGTGCAGAACATGAGCAAGAAGAGGGAACTGAGGATGACATCATTGCCTGTGTCATTCTCCATGAACCGATAGCACCTTTGCTATGCTTCCAAGGCGAACTTTCTTTCTAGTCAGATCAACCTGCCTGGTCGGAATGTAAGCTACCATAATTTGTGGAAGAAGGAGGGAAGGAGGCAACCATCTACAAATCTCTCCTTATTCTTTTCGACATCAATTTTCTTTTGAAACTTAGGAACCCATGCTCAGGGTTGAAAAGCAAAGGTGCTGACAACCATATCTAAATTGAAAATAATTGGATACTTGTGTGTCAAAGCACTGAGGGACATAAAGCCAAGTATCTGAACATCAATGGAAAGGCAAGTGGGTCAGAAGATAACCTGTATCTCGTATATCCCTCTATAGACTATCTTCTAAAGGCTCCTTTTGGAATTCATGGTGTTCTCTTATAACCCAATGGAGTCAAAGGCTCTTATTATAGTATGTTAATAGTGCTGGACAACTCAGCCAAGCCTTCTGGAATGGAAAGGAGCCATCTTGAAAGGCTTGAAAGAATGTAAGAACCTAAAATAAACCTGGCAAATCTCTACACTATAGAAGAAAATATTTCTAAACCAACTCTCTGAGCATAAAGAACTTTTCTAAGCTAATAAGAAGGTGAAGAGAATGATTGGAGAAGCATAAACAGTCATTTTGATGTGGGAATTAGATTACAAATTTGTGCATGTAATTCTCACAGAAGAAGAAAAAAACTGCTAAATTTCACTCAAGGTTTATTCCCCCCAAAATTTTGAAATAACAGATACATCATTTCTTGACATAAACTTTAGTCATTTTAAAATTAACATTCTATGTATTTTGACTGGAACATAATATTCTGATTTAAGAAATCCCTCAAAGGGTGAATATATTTTATATTAAGAGTCTTCACTTTCATTCCAGCCTTTTGATGACACTAAAGTCTGGTAGAAAACATTATAGATCCCGGGCACTGAAAATGATTCCACATTCCAGCTTGGTAATAACCAACTTCTAATAGAGTTCTAGGAGGCAGTACTATACCATCCAGTGCATGGTCTGGAGTCAGTGAAATTGATCAAAACCTAGCTTGGTCACATCCTAGTTTTATGAATTCAGGAAAGATATTTCACCTTTCTGAGTGTCAGTTTCTTACTTTCTAAAATGGGGATAAAAATAGCTATTATATCATTGGCTGTAGTTATTAATTCCAATAACCCATTTAAAGCAACTGTAAATGCTCAATGTGCATTCATGTATTTTTTCTCTCTTGCCATTCTTCTTTCTCTTTTTTCATCATAAAAGAGTTAAGATTAGATTCAACTGCAAGTGACTGAAAACCCAAAATAATAGTAGCTTAAACCAGACAGAAATTTATTTTCCTCTTCTGAAAATGTAGGCAATCCAAGGCTATCTTGGTGGTTCTGTGATCACCAACTCATGGCTCAATAGAGCTCTCTACCTCTATCCATCACATTAATATCACAGGGGAAATGGTAAGGGGTGACTGCATGGCTTCAATTCAGGGACACTTCCTAGAATTCGGACTCAGTACGTCCATTTTAATGTTGTTGGACAGGACTTTTAGTGACAAGGCTGCTGTTATGGCTAATTTTATGTGTCAACCTGATTAGTCATGAGGTGTTCGTATATTTGGTAAACCTTTATTTCTGGGTGTGTTTTGAGGGTGTTTCTTGATGGGATTAGCATTCGAATTGGTAGACTGAGTAAAGCAGATTGTCCTCCCAATGTGGGTGGCCCTTGTCCAATCCACTGAGGGCCTGAATAGAACAAAATGCTGGAGGAAAGGAAAATTTGCTCTCTCTGCCTGACTGCTCAACCTGGGACATAGGTCTTCTCTTGCCCTTGGGGGAGCTTGTACCATTGGCTCCCCAGTTCTCAGGCCTTTGGATTCAGACTATAACCCCACCACCAGCTTTCCTGGGTCTCCAGCTTGCAGATAGCATATTGTGAGACTTCTCAGCCTCCACAGTTGTGTGAGCCAAATCCTTACAATAAGTCTCTGTATACATATCCTTTGTATATATACACATATAAAGCTGGGAAATATAATCTTTATCTATGTGGTCATGCGCGCAACTAGAAACAGATTGTTTAACAGATTTTTTAGTCATTATGGAAAAATAGAGAACAGATAAGATGGGAAACTCTAAGCCTCTAATATCCTTCTCTCCAACTTCCACCCCCACTATCTGAATGGAGTCAAACATTTCAATGGAATTATAACAAATGGTCATTTCAAAGAGACGTTTAGTTTTATTGTTATAGAACCAAATTACTCCTTGATTCAATGGACTAATTGGAGTGAAAGATTGAATGGATCAGTTGATTTGGCATTGTATAGAGTGAGTCCAAATAGAATTATATACTTTATTAATAATCCAAGAAGTAAATGGCTCTATTTGTGTCTATGTTAGCCCTGTCAGTAGAGAAATTTAGAAAATAGTGAAAAGAAATTATTATAAATTCATAGCTAGAGACATCAACTTTGCTGTAATAATAAAAAGCTTTATTTTTAGGAGAATGAGTTGAGATTTTAATTAAAAAAAACACTTTTTCATATATTTCTTCTAAATGAAAAATAAAAAGCAAAAAAACCCCAAAAACAAAAAGAAAAAAGAAAAAGACGTGTCTTTGCACTAAGAATCAAATTAACAGATGAAAACCACCAGATAAATCAGTTTTCTTCTTTCCTATTGGGAGAATTGGCTGGATAATCAATTTAATTGTACATAAATGGGTCTGTAGAGAAGCAAAAATAAATTTGGCAGAAATATATTTTACTCAGGGGTTTGGGTATGCAAGATAGAGGAACAATGTTGGTTTGAAATGAAATTACACATACTTAAGTCTATGGATGAAACAGGTTTACATTTATCTGGAAACTTTGAAATTTCATCTTCCTTGGCTGTACAATACTTGGTCTTTGACTCTGGCTTGGGCCTGATCAGGCCTGGAGTTAGGAGGACGGGGTTCTAGCCAGATCTTCCTCCAAGGAACTTAGACTTGGAGACTTTGCTGTGAAATGAGAGAGTAGATGATTTCAAGACGGGTCTTTCTAGTTCTAGGATTCTTTGCCCCTGCAACTTCCTGACTTGAATTTCCTAACAATTTACTCAATGTTTGGTATAGGATAGAAGCGTTTTGTCCAAGGTGACATGAAGTGCTGTGGCATCTCTGCTTGGTACGATCCTTCTAACATTTGAAAATCTTTGCCTGTCTCTTGCGCAGCGTTACTTTGAATTTGCACGATTTCCCACTGCTGCCATTTAAATGATAACAGCAGGTTCAAGTGATTTGCAGCTGCCAGAAAAATGACCCCAGACAGCCCCATCATTTCCAGTGACTGTAGATACACCCTTAGGCTAAAGCCACAGCAGAATTTTAAATAAAGCAAGATAAATCCAAGCTGACTAACTTCCCCACTTCTGACACTTCCGACAGTTAAGGCCCCATCAGCCTCTCTCAGCTCCCTGTTCTGATAGAAATGCCGCACTACCTGCAGAGGGACGCCGGAGAACTGCCGTGCTCCAAGGAGAAAAATATATTATAACATACTTTAAATCTCAATTATTAATCTTCCCTCCTAACTATCTCAAAAGTCTCTCCCTTCCCTCATCCCCAAATATACTCAGGATGTTTTCAACACACAGCGATTTGGAATTATTTTAATTGTTTCTTTCTTTTTAAAAATCTGACATCCCTACCAGAATTTCATCTTTCTAAAGGCAGGGACCCAGCCTATCTAGTTTGGCATTGTTTTCCGTGATGCCTAAAACAGTGTCCGGACCATAATGGGTGCTCAAAAAATATATGCTGAGTCAATCAATCAATCAATCAATGAATCCACATTCACGGGGAAGGCCTTGTGTGAAGGTAAGGAGGTAGTCTGGCCGGCGGTCAATGATTAATCTATTTAATTGGTGTTACTACATTATCCTGACATAGTCTCATGACCTCCTACCAAGTTGGGCAAATTACTGCCTACCATTAAGTTCTTGTGTTTAATTTGGTTTCAAGGCACATCATTTTTCTCCTGCGGCAATATAGTTTTTACTGTGCTATAGATTTTCTAAATGCATGCAAAGGTATACAAGATGTCTTATTTTGTTATCAATTTCCCAACTGCTGGCTCCCTAATCATTAACTAATTGTCTCTGTACTCTATTGACAACTTGGCCACCTCTCTGCTAATTTTTGCTGACACAATGGAGGCCCCCAAGAACTGCGCTAACCTTTGGCTGGTCACTCAAGAGCTGCAGGTGGGAAGATGATCGATCAGGCTGGCCTTTGTGTTCAGGAAAACCTCATCAGCGTTCCAAGTGATTTGCCTAATGAGGCATCATTAATTGACACTGGGCAGGCAGATGAAGAAGTTCCTTTACTGTGATTATGATTTTGCTAAAATGGACCAGAGCTTAGAAAAACAGAAGCAGGTGTCAGAGTGAAATAAGTGGTGGACTAAAGACTGTTTTAGGCTAAGGTAAGAAAATGAGGCAGCTTCCTCAAGTTTCTGGTCTTGTGTGAAGTTTATGTAAGATGGAAATGTGCATTTTAGGGAATATATTATAAGTCAACTACCACAAGTATTTCACAGTTATAATTTGTGAAGTGGCAGTGTAGGATTAGGAATGTGCACATTTGTTTATTTTCTTAAAAAGACAAAAAAACTAGGCAGGCCATGATGGGGCTATAGCTGTGAAGTGACAGGCAAGAGCTGGTTTTGGACTTGAATATGATAGGGCCATCTGAACTAAGCAGCCCAGTCACACTTAAGTATCAGCCAGCATAACATTCATTCATCCAACCAATACGTATTGAGTGCCTGTTACATGCCAGAGGCTGTCCTAGAATACATGGGTGTTTGGGCTGTTTACAGCAGTTAACAATAGAGATAAAAGAATGTCTGCCCACCAGGAACTTACCTTCTAATGGTGGGAGAGAAACAATAAACAGGGAAGATAATAAATGAGTAAAAGATATAACATGACAAGGTTATAAGTGCTCTTTAGTGAAAAAAGAAAAAACATAGAATGTGGTTAGGGGGATGAGGAGTGAGGGGTGGAGGAGGTGGCAAATTTAAATAAGGTAGTTAGGACAGGCCTCATGGAAGCTTGAAGAAGTTGAAAACGTTAGCCAAGCTGGAAAATGAGCATAAGGGGCAGAGAAAACAGGCAGATGAAGACTTTATCCAAAAGTGGTCTCGGCCTTTTGGAGGAACCTGGGGGAGGCAGTGCGGGAGGAGTAGAGGGGCAGAATGGGACATGGGGAAGGGGGACATGGGGAAGGAGATGAGCACAGAGAGGTGGGGGTGGCTGGGGGTGAAGGAGCGGGGCAGATCAGACTCTTTGGGACCATCACAACTTAGGCTTTTGGGGGCAGAGAAACTACAAATCACGATATAGAATTTTAACTACGTCAATAAACTGAGCTAAGATGCGCAAGAATAACTCTGGTTGCTACCTTGGGGGTAGAGAACATATAAATCAATGCAGATTTTTAATTATCAAAAAAAAGACAGTGAATTCAACATTCATTTGCATACGTAGTAATTTTCACTTATTTGGAATTCTTGGCATTCTTCTAAGTGCTTGTTTTCTGGGAGGTTGGCGTGGAAGGGCTTGGTTGGTTTTAACAGGAGCTCTTTGTCTTTCTCAAGTGAACCTGTCAAGGGAACAACAAGGGAGAGGAACCCACATTGACAAATTACACCATTTAAAGGAACTGAACTGTGGGGATCTGGTGTAAAAATGGGGATCATCAGGAGCCATGGGAAAATGAGGGCCCGTTTTGGCTGAGCTGATCCTATTACTGGTTGCCAAAAATAAATAAATAACCTGGCATCTAATAAAATAAGAAAGAAACTTGGTGTGCAGTTGAGTTTCACAACAGCTTCTCCATCCTTAACTGCCTGGCCAACCAAGAGGCTGAGGTGGGGCAGTGGGGTCATCAAGCTCCTTGGGACTCCACACATCTGTTTCTCATTTTGCCTACTCTTGGAAAATACAGAAAAAAATCAGGAAGAATATAAAAATGACTAATAATTTTTCTATCCAGAAAAAAAATAATTACTCAAGCAATTTTATGTTTCCTTCCAGATTTTCTTTTTAATAGTTGAGTTCATCATGTCATTCTGGACTCAGGTTTCAAGTGCCTTGAATGTAAGATGTGTTCAATGACCACTGGTTCAATGCATATGTCCTGTAGTATTTTACATCTCCCTGCCCTATCATGCTCTCATCAGGTCATGAAAGGCCCTTCGTAAGCATAGCTTTAATTACACTTACTGTTTCATTCTATAGCAGGCATATGGTGTCTTAGTCACCGGCTCTGGAATAAGATGAATCTGGCTTAAATCCTGAACCAGCCACTTATTTACTGGGTGTTTTGGGAATATCACATAATTTCTCTGAGTTCCATTTCCTCATCTGCAAAATGGGGGAAATAATTATATCTTCTTCATGGGGTTTTTAGGAGATTTGAGATCACGTTATTAAACCATTTGGCACATTTCTAGACACCTAACAATCATTTAATAAATAAATGATAGCTATTATTACTATATTAACCTACAATAATATTTATCGCCTACTATTTGTGTTTTCTAGTTTTTCACTATTAAAATAATAGTGAACATCTTTATAGTAGTTTGTTCTCATTTATAAATATTTCTGTGAGGATAACTCTTAGAAATGGAATTAGTGGATAAGAGAATATATGCATTTAAGAAATTTTAATATATCAGCCAAATTGCTTTTTGAAAAGATTGTACCTAATTCACTGTACCCTATCCATGTTCATTATCATTGTCTTTAAATGTTTGCTAATTTGTTAGGTGAAACAAACAAACAATGAATAAACTGTTGTCTTATTGTTGCTTTAGTTTACATTTATTTCCTTTAATAATTGTACCAAATAATTTTTTGTTTTTATTAGCCGTTTTTGTGGGATGTCTTTTCACATTCTTGTCCCTTTATTTTATGGCAGGGTGGGGTGGGGAGGGCTGTCATTGTTTTTTTCCCATTGACTTGTATAAGCTTTCTACAAATAAATGGAATTTGGGGCTATTTTTGAAAAGAAATTTCAAAATACGAAATTTATATTTAAGGCATTTTATGGCAGATGATTTGACTTTCTACTATTGTTAAATGAAGGTGAATTACTTTTTCTTCTCTCTTTGGATACTGTGCTGGTTAAGGAGTTTTAAAGGTTAGCCCTCACCATTGTCTGTTAAATTATATTTATTATCTCGTACATCGATGCAATTAATATAGATATAAAATTATACACCAGGTCTAAGTGTCACTAATAGTGCTACTAATACAGCAGATCAGGTACTATAACATTAACATTGTGACAGAAAAAAATAATCGGGGAAAAGGATTTAAATCTACGCACAACTTGGCCATGTGGGGCCTACGCTAGAGAGGTGTTCCCCCTTAATAATACTACCATGTTCTTGGAAACAATTTTTTTTTCTGTTGTATTATGTATTCTGCGGTATTCAACCAATTTAAAGAATTTTTTTTTTTAAATAATGAAATTGTAACCAAATTTACATAAAATAATGTAAAATTTTATGATGCGATGGGATTTAGTATGTTTTGATTGCATTTGAGGAAAAAATAAAAAGGTTAGATTCAATGGGTAGATTACTTTTCTTCCTGCCCTAGTCTGTCCTTTTCCCAAGTGAATCTGCACTTGTGCTATCACTTTATTATCCCAGGAATTTGGTTAACCCTCAGTTGTGTGAGTGCATAAACAATTTGTGACTACCGCCCAGTAAGGCAAAATCCCTTGTACTGATAGAATTTCCAGCCCCCACTTTAAACAGAGAAGCCAATCGATCATCAATCCTTGTGGTGTTATAAGAGGGAGGGGATTGGGCTTGCAGACCTACTTGACTCATCCGTGGCACCTGAGTACGTGACAAGTGGGCCAATCCCAGATGCTGCAGATCCTCAACAATCCATTAGGATCCAGAGAAGCCACATAAGATAATTGTGTTCTGTTGTTTGCATTTGAATCAATGCTTTTACTTTAGCCAAGTTATTCAATATCCTTACTTATAAACCAGAGAGAATAAGAGCACCTACCCTCAAATGGTTTTGTGAAGAGTAAATGAGATAAAGTATGCAAAGCACTAGAGTGACCAATGCCTGTGAGAATTCAGTCAGTGTCACTGTCATATTATCATTATTGTTACTATTATTGTGATCTTAACCGTGGTTTTGTGTTAAATGCGACTTCGTCTTTTCTCACTGACCCATTATTCCCAGTTATTCAAAGATTTGATTCAGTTAGTCTAAACTATCAATCAAAAGGGAAAAACTAGTAAATTCATGAAATAATTCATTTACCAACCTGTACTGTCTTTTTGGTAGCTCCAGCATCGACTCATTAATATATATAATAGTTTTGGAATTTGGCATTATTTACATTTATTAATACTGAATTAAGTGCCTGAATTTGAAAGATAATTTAGTTCATATCTGAGAAAGAGTGTGTTATTCCCACAACAAAGCTAGTAACATCACTGAGACTGAAAAGCTACTATAAACGTTGTGAAGTTTTAAACATTGTAAGGAACTAGAATTCAAATCCACACTCTGGCGATTATCTAGTCAAGAGTAGCTATACTTAATTAATAGAGAGAAGATAAACAAGAATGGATCTACCAGATAATGAAATATTCTGAAATTCAAGGTTAACAAAATTACCGAAGAGAATGCTGGAACAATTGTTGACATAATGTTATTGCTGATTGATTTAAATGGAAGTTGAATCTACATCTCAGCAACGTTTCAGCACAGACTCCTCATTGAGTTTTGACATTTTGACAAAGGGTTATATTCATTTTTATTATTAATTTACTGTTGAGCTCAAATCAGTTTCTGGTCCTTATACACAAACCCTATGTAAGCATTATTTTCTTTCCCATCCTTCTTTTCTCTCATTTTGCCAAAAAGATAATTTTTACCTCTCCTCTGACAAGTCATTTTCTAATAGCCCGATAACCTTCAGTCACAGACATGATAATTTAGTTTTAAAATGTTTACAATGCAGTATCTTGACCAAAACATTGACAAGGAGCTTCCTCTGTAGTCCCCTTTGTTGCTATGCTGAGATGACATCTATTTGGTTCTATCCCTGGGTTACCATGGAAATAATTTATTATTGTTGTCAAAGATGGACAGTCCACGTACATTTTAAACAAGGATAATGTAGAGACTTTTCATATAAAAAGACTAGTTCTGTCATTGTCTCTGAGAATCTAGCTTTAAGAAGCAGTCCACAACATTGCTGTTCAATTACGGGCACCATTAGCATGAAACTTTCGTAAATATTTTCAAGAAAATTTTAAAATGTAATCCATCTTTTTGAAACTCCTTGATTTTCTATTACTTCTCTGACCAATTTAATATTTCAAAAAACTAGGAATTGATTGCACATATTTATATTTTATATTGCAAAACACTAGGAACTGACTGCACGTATTTCTATTTTATTTTCATTATACATTATAAGTGTGTATACACTAAATACACATTCGCACACACAGACACACATGTTTAAATTAGATAATCAATTGATTTTCCTTTTGAATAGTATCTGCTTAGTACAATATTACTGGAAAGAATACAACCAGTTATTTTCCAAATGGACTAACAAATACCTATATTCAAAATTGTATGTGTTCCCCCCACAGCAGTGTGTATGTATATTCATCTGTGATCACAAATTTTCTGGGTTTGTTTGGTAACTTTAATTTCCATTTTAGGTGCCCTTTTTGGGGTCTGTCAAACTGACTCATATTTAAAGGTGTCATTATAATTATTTCTCAGATATGCAGAATCCCAATAAATTGGCAAGTGTGGCAAAATATAAAACACACGGCAAGGATAAATTTCTTGGCTCAGCAATTTTTCTGATTAAATAGTGTAAACCAATTGTTACACAGGTACTTAGCAAGAAAATTTTGTGCTCACTCAGAAAGTTGTTCTCTTCTGCAGTAGAAAGTAGACAAGAGGAATTTCCTTAGAATTTGCTGCTTACGATATTCCAGGCCCTTCCCCACAACGTGGCTACCGTAATTAATATCAATTGAATTTTAAAACATCACCTTCTTGGAAAGCTGATAACATAGTGGGCTGACCAACTCACCTCAGTCTGCAGGACTATTCTGTTTTTAAAACAGAATTCCATAACCCAGGAACCTCTCAATCTTGGTAAACGAAGGTGGTGTTCACCCTGCCACATAGTTGCAAGTTTTATTACCTATCTATCAATCTATCTATTGTCTATCTATCTAATTTTTACTGTGTGTAGGCACAATTGTTCTAATACTTGTGTTTATTTTTTTAATGATGGCATGAATGACAATGCCACAATTTATGTTGTGCTTCGACCGGGAGTGATTGTTTGGAAAAAGCCTCCATTAAAAAGAGACTTTGAATTTAGTTTCCCTCCTTTTAGAGTTCTGGGCAGGCAATGGGGGCGGTCAGCATAAAGAAGAGGCACACAGTGCAGGGTACATGTGGCCTGAATCTGGCTTGCCATTCTTCTGCCCCTGGAACCCTGTAGGTGGAGCCCTGTGCTAATTCCTAGGGTCTCTCCACACAGATTGACTTCCTTTGGGTTGATGATGATTGATTATGGTGGTTTCTTCATTACTTTAAACCTAATCAGTGCTTGGAGTAATTTGAGTAATGATTGCTCATTATCGGCAATTGTGAAGTTTAAGTCTTTCTTTATTTTGCTTCACGAGGCAGCCAGTCGGGAAATACTGGGAAGCACCCGGGTTCACAGACATTTTCAAGGAGAGAGTGGGAATAAATGATTCACAAAGCTCAGTGATGGACAGGAAGTCATGGAGGTTTTGCAGAAGTTATATTACATATTTTCTTGGCAGGAAACAGTGACAGTTCCCACTAGATCAAATGTGATCATCAAAGAGACAGTTCTTACTGGATTTGAAAGCCATTCAGCCTTTTACTGAAATTCCCAAGTTCAATAAATCACACTATTTCATATAATATTGTTATACCAGTCTGTCTTATAAATGAAGATCTATGATTCTCCAACCAATTTGCTATTGTTAAAAAAAGATAATTAATGATACTAGCATATAAACCAACACCGTTTTACATTACAACTTATTAGAAAGTGCATTTTTAAAATGCTTTCCCCACTCTCCTCGATTAAATCAAGTTTAAAAGTAAGTTTGCTTGTATTGGTTGATTGATTTACAGCCCTAAAATTGGCTACACAAGAGGGAGACATTTTAGGCTGTTCAGCAAATAAATAATTAGCAAAGTCATTAGATACTCAAGGATATTACATAGAGTGGATTTATTAAATTATGTTCCAATAATACTTGGACTCGTGAACTCACAAAAGAAACAAAATTGTAAGAGACTGCATTCACAATCTAAAACTGCAGAAAATGTTACCTGCTTCTTTTGTGTGTGTGAGGATGATAAGGCTAATCTTGTGACAGTAAAGGCATTTCTAGTTTTAGACTACCATGAACAAAGCTATTATTAACTAGAAAAGTTTCCAATTTGATCCTTAAATGTAAAGAATTTCTGTTTTTATGTCCAAAATCTACATTTAAAAAGTTTTTAAAATTCCTTTAAAGATATAAAAGTATATATATATATTTTTTTAATTTAATTTTATTGTGGCAAGAACACTTAACATGAGGTCTACCCTCTTTACAATTTTTTAAGTGTACATTACCTTATTGTTGACTGTAGGTACAGTGTTTCCAGCAGATCTCTAGAGCTTATGCATCTTGCTTAACTGAAACTTTATGCCAGCTGGATGGGGTATTCATAAAGGTGTCAGTTCTTCCTAAATTAGAAATCTAACCCAATCTCAATTAAAAATATCAGATTTTTTTTCTAGTGATATATTTGTGGCAAATTTTATGTTAAAGAATAGACCAGCAAAAAAAAAAAAAATTAAAGGAATGAAAGCCTTCCCAGGCATAAAAACTTGTTATAAACTCTTTATAATTAAAGCAATATGGAACAGCTATACCAATAAATAGACAACCAAAATAAGAGATAGACAATTCAGATAGAAACTTAATTGCTGATGGAAATTTATTGCACAATAAAATGTGACATCAAAATTAAGTAGAGAAAAGGCAGATTTTTTTTCACAAGATGTCTTGGGATGTCTGGAAAGCCTTTTGGATTAGATCTATTCCTCAGAACTCATGCCAGGATAAATTCTACATGAATAATGCACTGGAGGAAAACTGGATGAATTCCTTTATAATATGAAAGAGGGAGAAATTTTTATAACTATGATGTTAAATCTAGAAGCAGTGAGAAAAAAATTGGCAACTTTGATTTAATGTATATATTATTTATTAAATATTAAATATACAATATATTAATATGTACTATTGTATAATATAGAATATATTATATACATAAACATAAATAATGCATATTTTATATATATATATATGCATTGCACAACATGCCATAAGCAAAGTAAAAAGATAAATATCAAACAGGAAAATTCACAGTTTATATCCCAGAGAGAGTTCATTTCTCTTAAAAATGGAAAGAAAAAAGAGCTAATTGCCCGTAAAAAATGGACTAGAAATATGAACAGAAAGTTCACAGAATAAGAAATTCAAGTAGTCTTTAACCATACGAAGAAATGCTGAAACTAAAAGAAAATTAAAACTAAATTTAGATATTTTTCACCCAGAAGCTTGGCAGAAATCCAAAAGTTTGACAACATGCTCTGCTGGAGAGGCTGCGAGTAAACAGTCACTCTCATGCCTTGGTGGTGGGAATGTAATATACATTACCCAAAGTGAAAATGCTAGGCCAAGGCGTTAAACTAAATTTTTAAAAATCTATCCTAATGTAGTAGGTGAGTGCGCATCTCAGAAAAAAACTTGCTTGAACAGGTATTTGCCTTAATTTAAAATCAGTGTCTTATGATCTTAGACGTCGGTACACCTCAGTCAATGTGTTATACAGTCATTCTGAATTTTCTTGAGCAGTGTCTTTGACTTTTTTTCTAACCAAAGAAAAAATTAAATTTACTTTTTTAATAAATAATGAAGTTGGATATTTATCATCAGTTTATTTGGTGTTTGTATTTCTTTCAATAAAAATTACTTTCAACTGGGATAGAGTTGCTCCAATAAAAACTTGTCTAAGGTTGAGGTTTAAATGTATAAGACAAGTCTGACGTACTACAGTGAGGGAGACAGAGGAAAGCCAACTTTATGGGTAGATGCAATGAGTTGCCCAGGGAGAAAAATCAGTGGTGCCAAAGACACTGTTGCTGAACATAACCCTGACACAGCCTATCCCCTATTCCCATATGCACACAAGTGAATGCAAACATACACACACACAAGTATACATGCACAGATACACACAAGTTATATTGCAAAGGTAAAGACTGTTTTATAGCCAGTTATATTAACAGAGAAGATCAAGAACTCTGTCCAGAAGAGAGGAGGTGGAGAGGGATGGGGGAGGGGGAGTATTTAGGGGCACCAGAGATCAAAGTCAGGTCACCATCACTGTGGGCAGCTTAAATAGAACACTTTTGTTGGTGGAATTAAAACACCAAGTGACCTCAGGGAAAGAGGCATGGAAAAGGAGACCAGAGAAGAGCAGTGGTGAATATAGATGTCTGGGGACGTCGAAGGTTAAGGGAAGGCCAGCACTTCTTTGGTGTTCATGAGCAGTTCATGGCAGTGGAGGCAGGGGGCATTAGCTAGAGCAGAGGGGAGGTAGAAGCACAGATGGTGATGTACATATCCTCCTCTCCTTCCTTGGAGACTCCCACAGAGACTAGTGAAGTGATAGGGTCCTGCCACTTGGTAGGTGGAAGCTATTGTTCCAATGGACGTAGGGACCAACAGAGCTTAGTGCATGTCTAGATCATACTATTTAAAATGTACATAAATTAATTTATCCACTTATTAGGTTTCATTTGTTCCACTAATCAATATATACTGTATAACTATTATTTACCAAGCAATGTTCTAAGTCCTGATAATGGCATAACCGTGGACTTATACATGAATGGGACACAGGAGAGATTAGAAATAGGCTCACATGTATGACCAATTGTTTTTTGACAAAAGTGCTGAGGTAATTCAAGAGGGGATAGAATACTCTTTTTAAACAAATGATGCTAGAACAACTGGATAGCCATATGGCAAAAATTTAACCTTGATCCTTTCCTTATACTGTATTCTAAAATGAACTTTAAATGGCTCACTGCCCTAAATGCAAATTCTAAAACTATAAAACTTCTAGAAGAAAAGTTAAGGCAAATGATTCATGGGACACAAAAAACAGAAACCATAAAAGAAAAAAAATGATAAATTGCAGTTATTTCAAATTAAAAATATATGTTCTTTGAAAGATACTATTAAAGAAGTGAAAATACAAGCCACAGACAGGAAGAAAATATTCACAACACATATCTGAGAATGACCTGTATCCAGAAGATATAAATAACTCCTGCAACTAAATAACAAGAAAATAGACGATCCAAGAAAAATGTGGAAAATTTTGAACAGATACTTCACAAAAGAAGACATATAAATTGCTAATAAAGTCATGGAAAGATGCTCAGCATTGTTAGTCATCAGGGTAACGCAAAGTAAACCTCAGTGAGAAGGCACTGCATGCACACTGGAGTGGATAACATGACAAAGACTGACACAGTCAAGTATTGGTGAGGATGTGGAGCAACTGGAATGCCCATGCACTTCTCACCGGTATGTAAAATGCTAAAATCACTTTAGAAAACAGTTTGGCAACTTTTTAATAAAATGAAACATAAATGTATCATATGGCCCAGCAATTCCTCTCCTAACTCTTAAGAGAAATAAAATGTGTCCACATGAAGACTTGCACATCAGTATTCACAGCAACCTTGTTCGTAATACTGCAAAACTGACAACAACCCACATGTCTATCAACAGGTGAAGAGATATGTATCCATAAAATGGAATCGTATTCAATAATAAAAGGAAATGAATGACTAATGCATGCAACGTCATGGGAGAATCTCAAACACATTATGCTGAGCAAAAGAAAGTAGATGCAAAAGAGTACATAGTATATAATTCCAATTATATGATATTTTAGAAAAAAGAGAATCTAATCTATAGAAACAGAAACCAAACCAGGGTTACCCGGGGCTCATGGTTTTGGGGAAAAAGAACTGCAAAGGGGCACAAGGAACTTTTTTCAGTAATGGAAACATTATGTATCTTGATTATGGTGGTAAATACATCGAGTATACATTCATCAAATCTCATTGAACTGTATATTTAAAATGGGTGTATTTTACTGTATGTAAATGATTTTTCAAAAATTTTTATTAAAAAGAACACATTCTTACACTTGAGCAAATGCTGGTAATATTCATGAGTTAAGGTCTGCCTCCCAGTGACTCTCACTAACTAGTAAAATCTTGTAAACACAGCTAAACTCACTTTGGTCAAAATGTAACGAAAACATTTTAGCGTTTGGCATTTTCTAAGTCATTTGCTTCTCTTACTAAACTCAAATGTATATTGTCCATAGATTACAGATCAAAGAACTACATTTTATCACTAGTTGGAGACTATCTATTATCTAGGTTTTGAAAAAATTAAGTTAAAACTATGGATTTTAGAAATTGTTCTTAAGTCAAATGTTCAAAATAGAAAAAAATATTATCTATGTGTTGGACTTAATGGGATATTTATTACTCAACTATACTTTTCTGAAAATAAATTAAGAAATTATAGATCAAAATAATTCACAGAGCTTTTACACATTAACCTGTGAGAATGACCTTACAATATAAGTTTCTGTATATTTTATACTGAAACTTTATTTGCTATCAAATGTCTAACAATAAATAAATGGTTCCACAAATTATTTAATAAAATTGTAATTATAACAACCATGTTGCCACAACAAATATTTATAGTGTGACACTGAGTGAAGAAAAGCAAAATATAAAGTAGTATAGACATATAATAATAATTGCATAAATTTACATGTATGTTAATAAAGCCTAAGGGCATATACAAAAGCAAAACCAGTTTTTCTGCTGTTTGGTGAATGGTAGGTACTTTTGTGTTTCCTTTTTCCAAACTTGATTTAGTATTTGCTATAGACTGAAAGTTTATGTGTTCCAAAACTCATATGTTGAAACCTAATCTCTAATATGATGGTATTAGGAGATGGAGCCTTTGAGAGGTGATTAGGTCATGAGGATGGAGCCCTCATGAATGGGATTCATGCCCTTATACAGGAGACCCAGAGAGCTCCCTCCTCCATTTCTCATTCTGAGGACACAGTAAGAAGACAGCCAGGATGGGGCCCTCGCAAGACATGGAATGTGCCAGTGCCTTGATCTCGGACTTCTCATCCTCTAAAATTATGAGAAACAAATTCTGTTTTCTATAAGCCATCCAGTCCACAGTAATTTTGTTCAGCAGCGCAAACAAACTAAGAAAGCGTTATATAATTTTTATCCAATAAATGACATTGAACATGAAATTGGTGGTGTAAAGTAGCCCTCAGAAAATGTTGGTTTCTTTCAACTTTTAAAAGCTTGGAAATATGAACTCAAATCTGATATCAATAAGTACTAGACTCCACCCCTGCTAGAGCAGTTTAATGGCTCTATGGTCTTGGGTATGTTATCTAAACTACCTAATCCTCAGTTTCTTAAACCGTGGAATGAGGCTAGTAATAGCCTCCACTACAGAATGCTGTTGTGAGGATTAGATGAGATAAGATACTTAGAAGGGTGCATAGCACACAGTTAGTGCTCAATAAATGTTATCTAAGAGCAATAATGATAATAACAACGGTAATAAAGAGAGTGGGAAAGATTTTAAAAATGCAGTAGCACTCTGTGCTTGGAATTAAACATGGATTAGGGACATTGTCACCATAATTTCTCTAAAAGTTTAACACTTAATTGTTGTTTAGGAAGAATCACCTGGTGGTCACAGTTCAAATATACTTGATTAGAAATAATAGAACAAGAGCTTAAATGCTGAATTAAATTCATTAACCTGTACTCAAATCATTTGCTTGGGAAAGTTATTATTAGACTACATCTGATAAAATCCTTCATATAATGTGTCATTTAGTGACATGATCTTTATTTGCATTAGACATTTAATTCTGGGCAGTTATGTAAGTTGTAACTTGTATTTTTAGAGAGGAATATTTTGACTTCTTTAGACCATAAGGATATAAATTTCCAAACGGTAAGTAGCTATAATTTTTTTAATTCATTTTTATGTTCCCAACTTAGATTCTTTTTGTTGAAATGAGGTCTCTACTGCCAGCCAATTATCAGTATGTTCCCATCTGCCTCTTTGTTCTTTGAAAGTTTTGTCTGATCTTGATCAAATTTGGTGACTGTATAGATCAATAGAAATCTAAAAAAGGAAATCATGTAAGTGATCCTATAGTGTCACCCTCCCATTTTGTAGATGAAGAAAGTGAGCCTTAGAGATGTTTCGTAACAGTCCCTGCTCACATAGGTAGCTCTGGCTTATGGTGTCTGGCTGGGCATTCTTCCCGCCACACCAGACTGTGTTGTGCCATAGAAAGGAATATGAACTCATTGTGATTGAGTTCTTGACCATGAACCCAGAAAGATAAGCACAGCCCAAGTTTCCTCATGGAAATATGTTTTGTGATTGTAATGAATTTCAGGGAAATTTTCTAGGAGTTATGGATCAAAATGCTTCATATTGAAAAGTGGCTACCGATCATGTTAAAAAAAGTCTTTATACCTAAGATTAGTAGATGCGCTCTGTGCATCACTCAAAGTGATTTCACAAATTTTTATGGCACTTGAACAGTGCAAATTCATCTGCATATTCACTACATTAGTACGTTTCCACCTCCAGCCCATCCCTGGC
This sequence comes from Diceros bicornis minor, assembly GCF_020826845.1. Taxonomy (NCBI): domain Eukaryota; kingdom Metazoa; phylum Chordata; class Mammalia; order Perissodactyla; family Rhinocerotidae; genus Diceros; species Diceros bicornis. The sequence goes on from NC_080744.1 coordinate 83,758,985, forward strand.
CGGGGAGTTTCATTGTCCCTTCTCGTGCTTCAAGAAACCAATGCATATGAGGTCTGATTTCAGAGTTTCTGAGCACTCGATTTTTGGAAGGCTCAGAGTTCTGTCTTTAAAGGCTGAGAAAAATTATTTAAAACTATAGAAATGATTAGTTGCTTTTATCATCATCATTATCAGTTTATTATGATTATTCCTAGAAAGAGAAGGTGAAGAGTAAATGCTACCCTAAATACAAGATTCCTCCTGCCAATGAGCATCCTGATGTGACAACTAAAATTTAAAAAGCAATTAATTCCAAGAATTGTGGCTCTGGGTCAGGAAGGTTCAGGTGAGAGGAGACACTTCTTACTCATAAAGCTGAATTCATAGCCATGTTTTCCCTCCAACTCCCAAAAAAAGCCTCGTCTAAGCATTACTCAGATACAAATATTTTGCCACTATAAAGTCATCCTAAAAGTGCAAAGCTCTTTGAACTTGGCAGCCAGGCTGGTTCATCCAGGGAGATACCTGGTGTGAGAATGCAGACATTCCTGAGGAAGCAGAGACTGGGAGAAAACTGGGTCCTGGTCGTGCTGTCTGAGCAGCAAATCAAGCTTTATTACTCTCCTCCCTCCTTCTTGTTTTGAGGGCGGGGTAGGGGGTGGTTCTAAATCAATGTCACTTGGTGACGGTTTTTCTGATATTTGTAAGAAAAGAATTCTAACCAACAGAAATGTGCGTAGGAAATACTGTTCGGCAATGTACCACCCTGATCCCAAAAGTTACCTAGAGAAGGTATTTTTCTATTTTTCCTTAGCTATTCAGTTTCTTATTATAAGCAAAAATATTTTATCATTATAGTTATTTTAATTTATTGAATGTTATTAATTATCAATATAATTATACGGTATAATTATTCAACTTTAATTTATCAGACACATCAACTACCTTTTGTGTCACAACCTGAGAACTTTGTTTTAGAGGCCCCTGCCCAGAGCCCCGGGATTACGTGAGGGGCCCCCTTCTCCGCTTTTCAGCGGTTATAAAGATCTACCAGAGCAGCAGTTATAAAGATAATGCCATGGGGGAGGGGGCAAATTTGAATCTAAACTAAAGTGAGTTTGTAGTTTAAATTGAACTTCTTTTCCTTAAAACTAGCATTTCCACATTCCCCTCATAACTACTCTCCTTTTTTCTTTGCTTCCATGAAATATGGAAAATATTACACAAACCGCAACTAACAGTCACTCATATGTAATGACTTTGAAAATTAATTGATGAACGCTAAATAAATACAGCTGTTGAATACGACATGCCATGGTCACAGCAGTTCCACTGCCAGTGTGCATATCCAGGGAATTGGAACACCCCCTCGTCCCTTTCCCTTCCCATCCCCCTCCCACAAGTAAACAAACAAACAAATAACCTGCACAGAACAAGTCAAGTTTTGACTCCTGCTTTAAACAAATTAAACCTTCGGACTGACATTTGTCTATCTCCCATCTTGATAGGGATAGCTGTGGGAAGCAAGCCTTTACGGCAAGATTTGACTACGGTGATTCTAACACTATCTTTATCAGCTTTAGCCGAAGTTAACTGTTAGGGCTTGCTGTGAAGTCAAGGCAATCAGCCTCTGAGAACGACACGATATTATACAATTTGTCATAAAATTCTACATAGAACTAGTGTGTGGTGATATCAAGCGGCAACAAAACTCTGCAATGTTCAAAAATTGTTCAGATTTGTAAAACTGTTATCCAGTCTTTCTTGATTCCGAGTTGATAGACGTAGAGATCAAGTTTAAGCCCTGAAGCGCTCAGAAACCACAAGGCACACAGGCCGCCTCCCCGAGAGAATTGAGACATTTTTGCAAACTATTTCCAAATGGTGCACCTCAGTTAACCCTGTTTAAAATGCAACCTATTTGAGCAGGTGGAAGCTGTTTAGTACCACATACCTTCTCTGTCAAGTGTCAGAAAACGATTTTGAATCACAAGTGCCACAAAGCACAGTAAACGTGACCAATTAGGGATTAAAATATCACATCCAGCAGATGTTTGAGTGTTTGCCTGACGAGGGCCCAGAACTTTACCTAAGATGTAACTTTCATTTAATCTCCTCACTTTGTCCAAATAAATAAGTGAGTGTTCAGGTTCTGTGGATTTCTACCCCTGTTCTAAAGGTATTGCTCATCCCAAATTTGCCAGACCAAAAGATTTACCTGGAATATCTGTTAATAAAAATAATCTTTCTGGACTACCTATATGAGAATTTCTAAGAGATGGGACAGGGAATGAGTATCTTTTCCAAGGGTCCCAGAAGACAACATGTTTGGGAAAATTGACCCATGAAAATCTCAACACATCATTGTCAAAGCATTCCATTCGTAACTAGAAGACGGAGAATAACTATAATTCTTATCTAATCTTAGTAGGAGGAAAGAATTTTAAATTGTAGCAAGAAAAACGGAGGGTAACATGAGACAGAATGTCTTTAACATTATTTTTGAAAACTGAAAACATGGCATCTTTTTAAATGAGTATGATAATCACTCAAATGTGAACATTTTATGTAATGGGTCTCAGATCTTGAGTCTCTAAGCTTGTCAGACGCAATAGAGTTATCATAAAAAAGAATCATTAATTTAAAATGAAATAGTGCAGCAAGTCCTATACCTTACCCAGTACCTTCAAAAACTGGCAAAAAAACAAAATAAGGACAAAACCAAAATACCAAATGTTGGTAAAATGTTTTTAAATCACAAGTATAGAAGAAAAGAAAAGAATTCAACACGTGGAAGTACTTACACTTAGAACAGAGTTTCAGCAAGGAGGGAAAATAGACTTTGGAGTATGAATGTATCAAGAAATGTAAAATACATACCTATAAAATCACAACAATAGATCTCAGGAATGAAAATGTGAGCACTGAAATAAACAGAACAATTAATCTCAGGATTAATTTGTATTTACAAGATAGTGCTGAGCTAATTCTCCTGAAAAGCAGCAAACAAAAGTTTAAAAGACAGAAAATACAAAAGACAACTTAAGAGCTATGGAGCATGGTTCTAGTATTTCTGACATCCATCTAATAGGAATTGTAGAAAGAGAGCCCAGCAAGAATGAAAGTAAGGGAATGGTAAGATAGTGATAGGAAAATTGATCCAGAACAGAAGTAATACATGAATCTCCAGTTTGAAAGAGGCATTGAGGGAGCCAGCCCCATGGCATAGTGGTTAAGTGTGTGCACTCTGCTGCTGGTTGCCCGGGTCTGATCCTGGGCATGTACCAACGCACAACTTGTCAGGGCATACTGTGGTAGCATCCCATATAAAGTGGAGGAAGATGGGCACAGATGTTAGCTCAGGGCCAGTCTTCCTCAGCAAAAAGAGGAAGATTGGCATGGATGTTAGCTCAGGGCTGATCTTCCTCACAAAAACAAAAACCAAGAGGCATTGAGTGCCAAGCCAAGTTGAATGAGTAAGCAATTTCCTTCCAAACAAAAACGTTCATGCACCTAAAGGCATTTGAGCGAAGTTTCAGAGAGCTAATCAAAAAGACAAAAAGCTAAGTTTCAAAAAGACAAACACACAAACAGACATAAAGTATCATAAAGTGAAAGAGAATTCTGATAAAGAGATGTCAGACTTTAATCAGCATCACTAAGTACAAGAAGAGAATGGAAAACTATTTTCAAAGTCTTCGAGGAATGTAATTTGGGGCTTATTACTCTAAATCCTGCCAAATTATTTCTCAAATATGAGTGCAAAGTAAAATGAAAAATACCAGGAATATAGATATCCATAACTAATATATCAATAGACCCTCTTTGAAAGAAATACTGGAAGAGATAATAGATAAAAACTTAAATGGGCCCCTCCCCCACAAATGTGATATATAGAAAGCAATGAATATTAAAGAATACTTAGTGTAAGTAAATATTGATTCTTGAAAAGTAATAATAATCTGAAACTAAAAAGAGAACATCAATAGAGTAGGTGAGTAGAAATAAGATTTTAGCATATAAAATTGGGCCAAGAATCTTGATTTATTCGGGAGAAGATTTGGCTAGACTAACTCTAGAATTTGTGTAAAAATGTATTTGTTTCTTACATTTCTGGGTAGTAACTAAAATAGAAATAAAATATTTCAAAATCAGCACTCATAAAATGAGTGAAGGGGCTAAATTCACCTATTTGGAAGCGGAGATTAATATTAGGTAATGAAACAAAATCCAGCTAGACACCAAACAGCTATTAACTATACATCTAAACAAAGTAAGAAGGAGGGGATATATACCAAGCAAACAAAACAGCATAGGAGTAGCAATATTTACCTCAGAAAAAATTAGAATTCAAAGTCTTAAAAGGGTCAAAGAGTAATATTTTGAACTGTGAAAGGAACATGCACCAAGAAAAATTAGGTATTGGTCAACAAAAAAGAAGAAAGAAGAGAATCTAAAGCCAATTCATTAAAAGATATTCAATTCTAAATAATTATTGGATTAAGAACAATATTTGAAACATAACTTAGAATTGCTTTAGGAACAAAAGAGAACACTACCTGACACAAATCTTTGGAATGTGGTCAAAGTGGCACTAAGAGGAAAAGTTATAGTCTTTTACCTGTCTTTTTTTTTTGGCAGAAATAGCAAGATTAAAACTAGATGAATAGCATACAGTAATGAAAATGAATGATTGAAAACTACTCATATGAATGAATCTCACAAACAAAATATTGAGCACGAAAGGCCAGACACACAAGATGACATATGCTATGATTCCATTTATGTAAAGAACTAACCCAATGAAACCATCACAAGTAGTCTAAGCTGTTAGAAGTCAGGATACTAGTAATGCTTTGGAGTATGTGTGTTGAGGGGAAGGAACCATGGGGTCTGTGGTAACGTTCTATTTCCCCTTCTGTGGGTTGGTTTCACAGGCGTGTTCAATTTGTGAAACATAGTCAAGCTGTGCACTTAAGATATGCATGCTCTTTTTTCTATATATATATGTCTATATATATCACTAAAAAAGCAGTTAAAAAGTAAATTTAACTAGCTTTCAACTCATGATGCTAGGAAAAATACAACAAAGTATAAAGTGGTGTTTTTGATTTAGGAGGACAGAAGGCAAAAACTTAAAGGAAAAAGTGTCCATTGCCATTTTCCTAGCCATTCCATTTCTTGATATCTAGTCTAAAAGGCACTTGCACACCTGCATAAGGTGTAGGGTCGCCAAATAAAATACAGGTTGCCCATTATATAGGAATTTCAGACAAACAATGATTTTTTTACATACTATGTTCCTTGCAATATTTTTATTTGCTAAATCTAAGGACGGTATCCAGGGGCATTCATTGCAGTATTATTGATAATAATGGAAAGAATTGATATGAATCTAAATGTTTATCAGTAGCAGAATGATTATACGGTATAGATGGCATATCCATATTATGAAATATTATGAAACAATTAAAAAGAATGAAGTTGTACTATAGGCACTATCATGGACAAAATTACCAAGATATTTTAAAACTAAAAACAAATTAGAATAAAACTCAGCCATAAAACAATATTACGTATTTTCCATGAGTCCATGTCTATTGTATGCATATACATAGAAAAAGGCTCGAAGGACACACACACTGCATTAGTGCCAGTGGTTGCTTCTCTTGAAGGAACGGTGGTGATCGGTGGCTGGGGGGAGGTGGTTATGGGGGTTATATAGTGGGCACTTGGGCATTATTTGTATTTTTTTATATTTTTTACAAAGAGACCATATTCACATATTAGTTGTGGAAAAATGAATTACATATTGCTATTAACAGAAATATAATGGGATTAATAAAAAATGTACTTAAAAGGAAACCAGGCAATATTACATGAGCTCGTAATAAAATAGTGCTTCGAGTAATGCACAGCTTTAAATACAGCAGCATTGACTCCTCAAGGAGAAAACTATGACAGTCAGTACAATATCCTGCCCAGTTTGCCCTCATTTACCCTTCACATTTTAGGGTGAGAAAACTAGTAAAAGAAATGTGCTACTTTGGATGGGACCTAGGAATCTCATCAGGGAGAGTTCCGTCTACCAGAGTCTTTTCCACATATTGAGTAGCTATAAATGTTAGAAGAATCAGAAGCCTGGTGATAATGAATTATCACCACTCAAAAGTAAAACGTCAAATGAGGAGAAGATTTATGCGGTAGGTCAACTATAGAAAACAAGATAAATGCAAATTATTTATTGATAAACTATCTTGATTCAGTGCCAATGTTGTAAATAAACAGGGAAGAAAAGTCTCAAGATTTGAAGGAGCCAACTCGATGGTGGAGAGAACCATCATTTCCACATTGAGTTATGAGCACGTACAGGATTCAGTCTCTTATCCTTTCTCTCAGGAACAATTTATTGACGGTCCACCACTAAGTGCTGAGAACTATCTCTGTGTTGTAGATTCAGCAGAGAAGGAGTCAGGGATAAGCATGTCCCCTACCTTCTTGAAACTTCTGGTGATGATGTCTTTCAAGGAAATATTAAACATATTAATAATAATTTTTTGAAACGCCTCACAACCTGTTGGGCTGATCTGCTCCTACAAAAGGCAAAACCACACCCCAAATTGAAAATACTACCCACGCTTCAGTTGCCAGAATGAGAACAAGAGCCAGGATATCAGAGAGGTTAAGCAGCAAGATCATTTTAATCCAAACCACTGTTCATATGGGCATGGCTTAGTGCTATGGTACACTAAGAAAGTGGTGGTCTTAAAGCTGGAAGATTATATTACATCTGAAACAAATATTTGTTTATTTATTTCTCTTGTCTTATTTATTTGGGAAAAGTAATATCTGACTTGAAAGTTTATTGTGAAACCTGAAGTGTGATAATGCATGTCAAATTACCTTGAAACACATAAAGTAGTATACAAAGTGGTTGCATTCTTTTGAATCTGTGAGCTTTCTTCCTAAGCTCTTTTCCTATTGAAATCTGACACTTTAACTCATCTATGGGTTATGCAGGTAAATGTACCCATTAGAGGAAAGATTTGTAAAAGGAAAGAGTTACTTAATTTTTTAACTTACTTACTGGTTATAGCAAGAACCCTCTTAAGATGTGGTATCTTTTTAACTCCAGCTGCACGTTTATGTTTAAAAGGAATCTGCCCAGAGGATTGTGGTTACATACAACTTCTCATGTTTAATATTTATTTATGGGGTCTTGGAAAATTCTCATGGAACCATTTTAATGCCAACTCAAAACTGTTGAACCAAACATTCATAAGACTCTTTTACTTAGACAAATTGCATAATTCACTGGCATGGACAAGAAAATATCCTTTACAAATTAAGTTCTCTTAGGATGAAGCATATGTTTTTAGACCTGTAAAGCACTCAACTGATTTTGTAAAGAACACTAACACTTCCTCTCACAGAAACACTACCAAACATATCATCCAGCGATTTAGGGTCCTAAAATCCCATTTATAAGAATAAGTACCCAGACAAGAGCAATTACTAGGTGACAGAGGTAGTCAACGGGCTACGTTTTATCACTTTGAGCCAAGCTTTCTTTTCCTCTCCCTTCCCAGGAATGCCTGTGAATTGTGAGTTAAAGCAGGTATGTATCTCTTCTGGGTGACAGAGCAGGTGTTTCCCTGCAGAGCCAGGGCGCATGCAACGCTCTTAAGTCTTGTAATAGCAAGTCCAGGAGTGTAGCATTTCCTTTTGTGCAATATACTGGCTGCTCTTGAAAATTACTTTTCGACAAGGAGCTCAGGCTTTAACAATAGGCGAACTGGAATGAAAGATTGAGGGTATATTTGAAACATGGTATTCACACAATTAATAAAATAATTGAGTGTAAAATGGATTCTTCCTGAATTCACCCAGTGCCTGCTACATAAAGGGCGCTGAGTATTTACTGTGTAACAAATGAATTTAGTTACTTGCTTGTTTATTTAATGTATATTGAGTGCCTACTAAGTGCAACGGAGTAGGTCTTGAGGGATTTAAAGATGAATAGAAATGATTAAGTATGAAATAGTTTTCCTAACCAGGAGTATCGTTAACAAAAACGTGGCACTGGAATGTAACACCACTGAATTCAATTTAATTATGACATGGAATGACCTTCAAGATGTGTTTTGCTTCTAATGTCGTACATTCCTACCCAAGGAAAGTGCTTTAAGGGTTGGAGGAGCTTTTCAATCTATGCAGGTGCAGGCTCTGAAAGGAAGTATGATATTTATGCTTCAGAAAGGCATAGCAGACCTCGTGCAAATCAAATTCAGAAGGCACACTTGTTGTCTTTCTAGCATTACACAGGCAAAGCCTAATTTGTTTGAAACTTCAATTAGTATTTGTCTTGATGAGTGTTTGACATACTATTACTTAAACTAATTCCTCTGCCAGGTCTTTGGGAGAATTCTACTCAGTGCCAAACAGTCTGTTAAAATCTTGCTTCACAAGCCTGTGCATCCCAAACTGGAGAATGTGAGCAGCTGCTTCCCATGGCTGAAGAGAAAGAGCTGCCTTCTGTGTCCTGGCTGGAATTTCATGTTGTTTGCATGGACCCCAAAGCCCTCCCATCAGACCTGTCTAATTGTAATTTTCATAAATCCTAACATATCTGTAGAAGGGTAACATGTCCTAATCACTTTCACATAAATTATCTCATTGGAGAACTTCAGTGGCCCAGCAAAGGTAAGTAAAACCGATATTTTGATCTCCATTTAACAGCTGAAAACACTGAGGCTCATAGACGTTGACAGTCTTACCCATTATAGCAGAGCTAAAACTCAAGCCCTGGTTTTGGGATCTGAAGCCAGGACCGTTCCATTACACCACATCGCCCATTTAAATTCGAATTAGTTTGTGTGTAATACCTTGAGACCTAAGATAGAAGACAAACACAATAAAAAGACTTTAGAGTGTGTAGAATCATTGTAATATCACAAAATTTTCCAGATCTCATTTTATGTTAGTGCAGCCTTTACATTATGTATAAAATTTTATTTATAAAGTTATATGATTGATAATTATGGTATTAGTGATGATGATAATTACTATATTTATGTTTGATCTATTTCTTTTCTGCCTCTTGTATCTGTTGGTGATTTTGACAAAACAAAATGCCTTCCCGTAGTCCTGGAATGGAGAGAAACTACCTTGAAATTATCAGTCTCCCTAAAATAGCCACCTTCCTATGGGTTAGGCAAATAAAATTCAATTGAAATTTTGAAATTCATTTTGATCTGGTTGCTAATTTATTGCTTCGTGAATCGTGTTATCAGACTTTTACTATCCCTTACTGAAAATCACATGTATATAAATTATAATAATTTTAATGAGACCTTTAGTTCTGTCATAGTGCTACAACTCTGCCTTGAGTTTCTTAGCTGTAAAGGAAAAGTTTGGAGGATGCTGTCTAAGGTCTTTCTAATCTTTACATGTCTGTGACTTCTGTCTGACACCACTGCTGTACCCTAGAGTACCAATGGCTAACTATTTTATAGCCCAGCAAACTTAACGTACATCATCTAATGTAACGCCAGGCTTCAGTCATTCAGGAAATCTTGCTTAAGAAATGACATCTAACACCTATGTCTTTTGAAATAACATGGTCAGCTCTATTTATGTTACCACAAATAACTTTCCAACAAATTCTAACCTGCACATACACCATATAGACATATAGATATTTATACAGCCATTATCATCTTCTGCAATTTAGCTGTGACAAGCTAAATAGCTGGCTGTTAACTAAGTAACCTCTGACTATTAAAAAATTATTGATTCAGGCTTTAAAATTGCCTTTCTGTTAAAACATTTATGATATATAGATTTAATGTATATGAATCTGTTCTATTATTCATATACTTTACACTGCTCATAGATGTTTTTAATAATTTTTTTTTTGTTTTGCTCATGATCTCTGAAGACCTGTTCAGTTAACTTCCAGGCATTCAAACCTTTCAAGGAATAAGCCATATTAACTATGGTTATTTTTTTACATTATGCTGCAATTGAGTCCTGTCCAATAGGGGGAACACACTCTTTATTCCCTTATACAAGGAATAAATCCTTAACTTGAAAAATAAAACCATAACCAATATCTCATAGCAAATAGTCTTATAATCTCAGCTCACCACCAACAAAAACATCCCAGCATATTACATTGATTTGGGGCACAATGAAATTCGTAAGTAGATAAATAGATAGATAGGTAGATAGATACCAGTGTTTAGAATCATACAGGTTTTCTTTTTCCTTTTGTTTTGTTTGCTTTTAGACACAAGGATGTAACCTATAATACAGATTTAGAACATGTTATCTGTAAAAATGCTTTCCAACTCTAGAAAGAGTTGTGGTTATACAGGAGAACGCTAAGTAAAGACACATTTTATTGCATAATTATTATAAGTCCTAGATATGACGTCCTATGTGAAAGGAACTATTGTAAATTGATTGCAGGTAAAAAGACACATCAAGAAAATGCCCTACTTTATTATGCGAAATAACTGCAAATATGCCAAAATATGTACTAATATTAGATTTTAATTTCAAGGTTTATTATACGTATTTCCAGGTAAGGATGACTTGCAATAATTGGTCAAAGCTACCAACCAGGACTTGAAAAATAAAAGATGGCTTCACCATGAATTAGCAAAGAATAATTTCAATAGTTCACATATCTCTTTTGGGAGATAGAACTGGAAGTATCTGATATGTTGTATTTATACCACAAGGCTTTTTTCTAATACTGTTAACAATTCAACATAGCGTGTTTTTTTCCTACCTCACCACATTTATAAACCATCGTGCATTTTGGTGCCAGGTGTGAGGGAATTCCAATTCTAAGATCCAAGTTGGATTTTTTTTTTCTGGCCAGGCCAAGAAACTAAATAAACCTAGTCATTCAGGAAGCTGATCTTTTGGATCTGTTTCCTTTAAGAGTGCAGTATATATGATAATGACTTCATTGTCATCAAATAGAATACAATTAATTTTATTTTTTAGTATGTTATCAGCAAGCAAACCACCGGTATTAGCTCGATACCATCTGGGAGTGACAGTTTCCTTATTACAAAATATGTAAAAATATGGATTCCCTTAAGGAATCTGTTGCATTGCATCTGCTCAGATTTTTGTTATATGCTAATGGTTTTAACCCAGCATATGAAGCATGCAGAAAAAAAAAAAAAAAACCTGAAAATTTTCAGCTAAATTACTCCTTTCACATTTAAAGTGTCTCAAAGATGGAGAAAGCTGCAAATGTGGCTTTAGCTACAGGGGACTGAGCAGAAACAAAGAAGGAAGGAGCAAGCATGTCTTCTTACCTGATGTTTAGTCATCCCCATCTTTGTCTCCAGAGAGTGTCTGACTGCCCACGTAATTAAGGCCACTTGATATGTGAGGGAAGTGTGGGGACTGCAGTCACACGATGCTAAATCCCAAATGAGCACTGGTTATAACAAAGAGATTGTGACTGATAAGACAATTATTATTCCTATAGCTCTGTGTTCATAATATATTAAACAATCACAGTGATTAAAATGAGCTATTATAATTATGAAACCATTCTCTGGGATAGGGTTTCTTTTATTTCCGTCTTTGGCCTTTCTGTATTTTCTCACCTTTCCTTTACTTGGATGCAGAAAATTCATTTGAATGAATTCTTCCTATTGACTAAAAAGAGTGCTTGGGTTTGAGCCAAAAACATGTAGCAGATTTCAAATGCTGGCCTCTGAGTATCAACCATTTAGGGAAAAGACCCATTTGTGATGAAGACCATAGCAGCAAACGGAATTAGGTTTACAGAGTGATTCTGGGGCAGAAGTTTTATGTTGGGGTGTTGCTTCTCCTGTGTGATTGCTTTAGGCGAGCAGAATTTTCACACTTGTAAAACAATTTGGTATGAAGTGCTTTTGCATGTATATATGTCCTTAGGCTCCAAAATGTGAAATATACTAGGTATTACTTTTTCATCAGCATCATCCCAGGATATATGTGTGCATTATGTTCTAAAATTATTATCAATATTTTGTCATTTATTAGTATTTTTCTTTTCTGATAGTAAGAATGGCCCAATGCTTCTTTGTAAGAGACATAATGGACATAAACCTCTATGGTTCATGGTAACTCTCCACTTCTTGATAATATTAGCAGTGTTGGTTTCCCGTATATAAAATATTCTCCAAAAAGGTGAAGTATTTAAAAAAAAGGTTGAGACCACTAAACAAGGTAATGATTCAGTGAAGAAAATACCATATATTGTGAAATGCATTTTTTGTAATCCTTCCAGGCTCCCTGTAATATCTTTTGGGAATTGTACTGACGAAAAAAGTCTGAAGCACATTGAGCAAGTAAATATTTCCAGCCTGAAAAGACTACCATAAGGTCTATTGGTTCAGTCATACACATCTTTTTAAAATACTAGCATAAAACAAAGCATAAATGCATTTCTTCTTTAGCTGCCCCTCATGGAACTATTTTTTTTTAATTCCTCATTCGCCGTAGTTCCCTGTCCTGTTTTCTGCTGTGTTCAGTCTTGTTTATGTGGGTTACGTAGATTGACCTAGGTTAATCAATACTTCTGCACACACAAGTGTCATAACAGGAAGTAATGCTTTATGATATAATTTGTAGACTAGTTCCTGCCAGTATGCTCCTCCCAGTAAGAGGGTGGCTCTGGTTTTTATGCAGAGCAAAAATAGCTGCTAAAATGATAAGGGATGGTATTTAGTTGTGTTTGAAATGAAAAATTTGCAAGCCTTTCATACCTAATCATTCATAAGTATCTCAGGGGAGAAAAAAGTAGCTCAGAAAAAAAAACGGGGGGCCGGCCTGGTGGCTAAGTGGTTAAGTTTACACACTCCGCTTCGGTGGCTGTGGGGGTGGGGGAGGTTTGTGGGTTCAGATCATGGTGAGGACCTGCACACTGCTTGTCAAGCCATGCTATGACAGGCATCCCACATATAATGTGGAGGGAGATGGGCACGGATGTTAGCCCAGGGCCAATCTTCCTCAGCAAAAAGAGGAGGATTGGCAATGGATGTTAGCTCAGGGCTAGTCTTCCTTACCAAAAAAAAACAAAAGGAACAAAGACATCAAAAAGAGATGACTTTGGCTGTGTTTGGGTTAGCATACACCAAGAGGTGAGATTTCCTTTCTCCCAAATAGACATACAGTAACTACACATCTCCTAAGGAAGAATGGTCACCTGCAAACATTTCCTGCATAACAATCTTGTGACATATGTCGCTTACTACATCTCTTCATTCTTTAATATCACTTCAATTTACTGAGAATTTGAGCAATGTCAGACTCTGTGATGAATGCTTGAATTACATTTTTTCATTCAATTCTTGCAAAAACTCTTTGGGATGTGTATCATTTTAATCCCATTCTGCTGACTAGAAACTGAGAATTGGGAAGCTGAAAAAAGTTCCCTGGTTCAGCTGGAATTTAAAACCAGGCATCTACATGAGCATAGCTTAAGCTCCTCACCATGGGAGGGCACAAGGGACTAATCGTGAGTCTTTACTCACTGCCTCTACTGTGGAGAATTGAGTATATTCCAATATACTCAATACATTCAGTATATTCCAATACACTCAGTATAAAGTGGAGACCGACTCAGGATCTGTTAGTGAATTCTAAAGATCCGTGTGGAGGGTTCCTAGTAGTGTTCATTTTGTACTAAACCTAGAGGAGTTACCACTTAGGTCCTTAAATCTTTGCTGAAACCTACCTCATACCAACTGTCAATCCTCCATTTTTAATATCGTATCCCAGGAATATGCTGTTCTAGAAATCCCCTTCAGTTTCCTTGAGCCGTGTCTTGTACCTTTATGCCAAAGAGCCAGGGAGAGTCTGCTTTATACTATGGCCCTACAAACTTAATATTCTGTTGATTTTAGATTTAAATGCTAATTGATGGGGACCAGAGAGAAGAATTACTCTTCATCATCTTAAAAGCTAAGGATTTTTCATGTTACAGCTAGGCACCTGTGTGAAAATAGGGCCAAAGGGGAGTTTGTAATGGATCACAATGAAGTCAGAGTTAGAACATTCTTCCAGTATATTCCTGATGAGGTATTCAGTAACAGATTTAAGTGGTACTTAATGTTTCCCCACTGCATGCTGTCAGTAGACTTTAAATAAAATCGACCTGGAGTGTAGCTTTGAATTTGGTGAGCAGGGAGAGCTTAGTCAAACTTTACTGATGAGCTTGCAAAAAGTAGTTCAAGTTTGTGAAGATATAATTAAAAACATGGCAGCATGACGCTTGACAAAGTCCACCTTTTAAATAATTCAAGAGATGAAACATTATTTTTTTTCTCTGCCCGTTGATGTTATGTTCCTATAGATACTAAAGCCATTTGTGTTTAAAATTTATTACTGTCCTTGGAAAGAAAATGTATTCATATGCTATTATAATTTTATTTTTTTTAAAACTGTTCTAGGAAGAATGAGCAGAATGAGTTACTAATAAAGTTTAAGAAGTCCAAAAAGTAATTTGTTTTGGAATGGTGTGTAATGGAAAATTGAAAGTTCAGAAAAGTAATTTATTTGATGCCCAGTGTCTGGTAAAAGCACTTCATATTTTATCTGAAAAACTATCACGCATCCTCAGTTCAGCGCTTCTGGGGGCGCAGGGGTGCTGACCTTGTTCCATTGTTGGTCCAGTGAGAGTTAATTCTCAGGCTTCTGAGTAAACAATTGGTAAGGAGTAAAGGACAGCCTGCCTTTCTGTGGGGTTGTAGATTTGATAGGATATCAGCTTGATGCTCTTGGTCTTGATACAATGGGAGGATCCCTTGACCAAGAATGAAGCCAGCCTTAAAGAAAGCAGAATCTAGTAATAGAGAGAGAACCCTAACTTTCTCCATCACTTGAAAACAGCCATATCTGAAACATGTTCCTTAGGACTTTTTAATTACATAACTCAAAAGAATCTATTTGTTGCTTAAAAGAGGTTAGTTTGGTCACTTGGAACCAAATTAGTCCTGACTACCAAAGCAAGCCATTCCCTTTCTATCATTCTAGCTCTAATTGCAGAAAAAAATCCAATCCACTCTCTCTATTTGTATGGCTCTGCTAACCTTTTGCTCTATCCTACCCAGCCCATTCTCAGTCAGCACGGGCCCTTGCAGATGACACAGCTCATTTAACTGTTGCTCATGGTTATTTCCCTATCTGATCTTCCCTCCACGACAGAGTCATCATTCATAAGATCAATGGAAAATTCTACCTCCTCTTGAGTGCCTTCTCTGTGACTCTAGCCAAAGTTTATTTCTTCACTTCTCCAAGTATTTCACACTGACCGTGTGACATAATTAGCACCTAATTATCTACTGTCATTCTCTAAGTCAGAGATTATTATTATTATCATTATTATTTTGATAATGTTCCTCTTCCACTGAAGAGGCAAATGGGAGATTTGTTATATCTGGGTTTCAGCTCCCCACATTCACCAAGCTGGCTCTGCTTATATCAATTTTATATATGAAGTTTATTCATAAATGCTACTTAAATAAAAAGTTTAGAGGTTCTATTGGTAAAGGAAAAGTAGGAAATCTATAGCTCTAGTACGTTGTGCTTATATGCATGGTTCTGTATTCTCAGATCTTTATGACCTGAAGCCCCTAAACACAGCATTAAACATAAGTAGGTACTTAACACTAATTTATTTTTTCTTTATTCTTATTATACATTATTAATATAATTTCAGAATAAAAGACTTTGGACTCAAAATGGCCCACAAGACCCCAGTCTTCCCCTCCCACTATCTATCTGATCTCATCTCTTACCATTCTGTCCATATGCAGTCCACTGAGCTGCTGTGGCCTCCTTGCTGCAGTGGGAACATGCCAGCTTTGCTCCCACCTTAGGACCTTTGCACATGCTATTTCCTCAACCTGACATGCTGTCCAGGTGGTTCTGTCCTTCACCTTTTCAAATCTCTCCTCCAATATCAATTTCCACTCTACTTAAAATGACATCCCACCTCCCTACCTACAAACTCTCCTAATTCCCTTTATCCTTGTGTTTTTCCCCATAGCACTTGTCACTTAACACACCGTATAATTTAGCTATATACTATATTCACTACCCCACTAGCATGCAGAAGTAGAAGTTGTGTTCTCTCGCTCTCTTTTTTTTTTCACTGCTGTAGCCCCATTTCTACATAAGTGCCTGGCACGTTGGGGGCACTCAATCAATTTCTATCAAATGAATAGAAGAAATGCCAATATCTTCCATCTATTTTTTAAAGTTTATATCTTTACCCCACTTACCTTTCAAACCAACCTTGTTCTCCCCTGGTCTTTTACATCCTGAGTGTTCTGCTGCCACTCATACAGTTCCTCTTGCTTGGGAGGTCCCTCTGACCATCTTCACTTAACTGTTTTACAACTTCATAATCCACCACTGTCTGAAGGTATTCTCCCTTCTCTGAGTTCTACCAACGTTTTTGAGCATCATAAAGGACAATCTGTCCTTTATTGATTATGGTCCTCCATAATTATGTTCTGGTCATTTAGTCATTCATTAATTCATTCAGCAGATGATTGGTAAGTAGTTGTTATACTTGGCAAATACTATGCTAACACTAAGGGAATACAGGTCCTCGTCCTTAATGAGTTTATAGACTGATGGTAAAGAGAGACAGAAAACAGATAATCACAAAATTTTGATGTCAGAACAGAGACAATGAACAGAGCAAGAAAAGGAGGACTGTGCTAAGACTAGGGAGAATTTTTAAGGAGGGATGAGTCAGTTATGTCTTATGGGAGAGACATAACTTAAGTATTAAGAGTAAAGATAATGAGAAACATGTAACAAGAAGGAACAACATGTGCCAAGGCAAAGAGACAGCATAGTTTATTTTTGAGAGATGACATGTAACAGTAAATGGGAGAATGAGAGAGGGGAAAAATGAGTCAGGAAAGCAAGCAGGGAAGCCTCTCTCTCTCCCTCTCTCTCTCTATCTATATATATGTCTATGTACATTTAATATATATATTACATATATATTATGTAATATATACTATGTAATATGCATATGATAGCTAAGCTAAGACTGTTGTAAGTGGTAGAATACTCATGTAAGCAATAAAAACATTTAATTACTTAACATGACTAGGGTGATCACATGTCCCACATTGCCAAGTTTGCTCCCCTGTTATTCCTCCTAGCGGTTTTCTCACTCTCGAAAGGATCCTGGTGTGGGAGATAAACAGATCGCACCCTACACATAGCCAGAAACGTGGCTCAGCCCTATTGTGAGGACCCAGGCTCCTCCTGGCCTTCCACTCTGCCATCCTATGTGTTCTTCCGCTCTCAGGCTTGTCTCTTTAAGGTCACAAGACGACTGTTGCAGCTCCCAGTATCACATTCTCACATGTTCAAGGCACCTAGAAGGGAGTGGCTTCACCAGCACCCACTTTTATCAGGAAGCAAAATGCTTCCTAAGGCACCTCCTTCCCAGCTTCTGAAATCCTACTGGCTGGTCCCGTGTCACAAGCACATCCCTAGACCAATCACAGGTAAAGAGAAATGGGATTACCATGCTTAGACCAACGCCATTTTAGGGTTTGATAGAAAGATAAGAAGTAGCTACTGGATGGGCAACAAAAGTGTTTGCCACAAATATTTTCTAGGTTTTCTGAGGAATAACTACAATGCCCTGAGGACAGCTTAGAGAAAAGAGAGCTGAAAAGATATGCTTTTTCTTTTTCTTCGCATCTCTTTAGAGAAGCTAATTTATGTCATCATCATCTCCCTACTTAGAAGGGGATGTGGAATACGAGAACAGCCATCATAGGGTGCTGTGGACCCAGATTTAAATCACAGCCCACTAAACAAGTAATACCAGGCTAGTTACACATTCTCTTTGAAAGTTTTTTTTTTCATCTCTAAAAGTGAGATGATGATAACTCTATTTCAATTTAATTTCAAGGATTAATGGCAATGACTGTGAAACATTTTGCAGAGTACCTGGTAATAGGTGCTCAATTTAGAATATATTATTATTATTATTATTTGTCAAAGAATTTGGGGCTTAAGCTGAGTCCTAATACCTAAATAGAAATAATCTGCTAACTAGTACTAATCCACTACCTCAAAGACCCAGGAAGGGCAGTTTGGTTTGTACAATTATGGGCACTACATTTTCAATCAGCAGAACTGCCTGTTCTTGCGAGACAGAAGCTGGGAAATTACAGCCTCGCTGCAGGGTTTCCCATGCTTGCTTCTGTGAGGCCAAATATTGTTCATTTCCTTCAGATTTTTTGTTTTCTTTTGTTTTTGAGTTTTTTAATGTTTGATTATTTTACATCTACTTTGTTCAAACCGCAGGGATCAGCAGCATGCACCAAGCTTCACATATCTCCATTGCAATGCAAAACCTCCTCACAATTGAGCATATTTTCACTTCCAATTTCTGCAAGTAGTCAAAGACAGTGGAATCCACATTTTTCTTTACATCTATCTCAAAAGCAAAGCAACTTGTGTGCTCTTTGGCGGGGCTTGGTCTTTGTACTCTTACTCCAGCTGCTATCTCCCTCCTCCACCTGGAACCTCCACTGAGCCCTTAAGGATGGAAGGAGATCCTGGTAGCAGAAACACGAGAAGCCCAATCAGAGAAAGAGGGTGCCTTGCTTATGTGTCGGTGTAACAAATTGCTCCAAGGAAAAGAATAGGCATTTTCACTTCTGGGATGTTAACTTTGCAAGGGGCAAAATCATGCGAAGAAATCTGATGAGATGCCACTCAGTAGATCAAAGACACTTGTTAGTGATGGGGAGGGAGTTCTGTGAATCAAGACTGGATTCCTCCTACAAGCTTTTGTTTGCTTGAAGTGTCTCAAATTTCTAAATCAAGCCAGAAATGGTCCTCTTCCTCATCCTCATAATCGATTTCTGGCTCTGATTTACAGAAATCATTTTTGATTTTCTTAATCCTCAATTATTACCAGAATGTAAGAGACTTACTTTTCTCAAGAGCAAAGTTACTTCAGCATGATATTTTTACCTTGAACTCGGGTAAAAAAAGACTTTAGGTGTTATCTTTATTTATTTAATTTACAGGTTTAGAATTGTAACAGCAATGAATTCTTACAGTTGATTCAAGGCTTTTCCATGTAATCCTCATGATGGGAGGAGATCATCCAATATCTATTTTAGAACTGTGAACAGTTTTTAGTTGCTCTTAAAAGAAAAGAGGGAACAGTGTAGATCTCAGAGGATTGTTAAAAACTTGTAGGAGCATTAATGCTATAAAATTCAGAGGCGAATATAACTGATATAGCATATAAGATAAAGTATCAACCAAGTAACAGAATGTTAAAATTTAAACAGAGTTGTTGTAGCAAGCATTGACTTTGCATATATAAAATCTGTATCATTATGTTTTTAAAAAGTTGAAATTTGATCTGAAACTTCTAGAGGACGTTATCTTAT
Source organism: Diceros bicornis minor (assembly GCF_020826845.1). Taxonomy (NCBI): domain Eukaryota; kingdom Metazoa; phylum Chordata; class Mammalia; order Perissodactyla; family Rhinocerotidae; genus Diceros; species Diceros bicornis. Next base: position 83,778,430 of record NC_080744.1, read on the forward strand.
TTCTCAGATGAACCAAAATTAACAAATTTAAAAATACTTCTGTCCACAGCATATCCATATATATTTACTTAAAATCTTACCTTTTTTTTTTTTTTGTATTCCTGACACCAAGCACATTTATAAACTAGATAAATCAATATGTTGAAGAAATAAATTAACAAGCACCTTACTGGAGTAGTCATATTAGGTGAGATAAGGCACACATGTCCTAGAAAATGTAGATGGGTTCAAAGGATGATAGAAATAAATTCAGAAGATCAGACTCCATCTTTGCGGGTCTATGTGATCATGGGCATATCCATTAACAACTCTGTGGCTCAAGTAAACCCATCTGTTCACTATTTCTGTGCCATCTCTGATCAGATTGGCTTCACTTTAAATTCATGTTCAAAGGTCACTCAACACTGCATGGAAATTCTACCACGATTTCCTGGTAAGCCCATTTTTCCACTTTGACATGATTATTCTACAATTTATTCTGTCTTTTCAAATCTCCATAGCCCTCCCTACTTTGCACCATACACTGGGTCAAAAGTTGCCATCACTCAGTACTACGATCAATTCTCCCTGCTTATGTGTCCATCTCCTTTCCTGTGACTGTACCAGACCTGTTCTATTTTTTTTTTCTCCTAACTTCTTCCCACGATCTTCTCAAATGCTGAGCAGCTCTGCCTGTCACTGCCTTGCTTCTGGATGGTTGGTTAATCTCTCCCTCTCTCCTTAAAAATCCCGTCAAAATCAAACATGCCGTATCATTTCCTTAGTTGAAAGCAGCTTTTCTTGACTACATATGCAGTTACTGTTTCTCCTTTGGGCTTGTATGTGTATTTGCACACGTGCCATCCCCACTTGAATGTCTCAGAAACTTCGTCATTAATATGCATACAAACAGACCTCTCCCCATCCATCCCACCTCTCAATCATTCCCCTCCTACAGCTTCACCATGTCTTCCATAAGCACCACCATTCAAGCATTAACCTAAGCCAAAAGTCTGGGAATCCTTCTTAATTCCCCCCATTCCCACATCTTCTTGTCTTTTTATCCAACAAGTACTTGTGATTTCCATTGCCAAAATATCTTGTATCTTTCCATTTCTCTCCACATTGCCATTATCTTAACTCAAATTACCCTTTTATATGAGTGACTAAAATAATCTTCTAATGGACCTCCCCACTTTCCTGATTGCCCTCCATCATTCATTCATTCAACAGTTATATTGAGAGACAACAATATGTGGGCTTTGGTTAATTAGTGAAGAAAACAGACAAAAATTCCTATCCTAGTGGACTTTACATTCGAATGAGAGTTATACTGACAATAAAAAAATATATAATAAATAATCATACTAGAAAGAAAGAAATTCTACAGCAAATTTAAAAAAACTTGAGAAGAATGATGAGAAATCAAGATCTATGAGTATATGAGAGGGTTACAATTTTGAATATAGTGGTCAGGGTAGGCCTGGTTGAAAAAGTGGAATTTGACCAAAAATTTGAAAAGGCAAAGAAGTGAGGAACAGCAAAGAGGTCACTGGGGCTGAAGCAGAGTGAGTGAAAGGAGAAGTGGTGGAAAATCAGAGCAGAATAAGGTAAAGGACATGGAGAGTACTGATTCCAGGTCTGGACTGCTTTCATAATCTTTGGCTTTTCCTCTGATTAAGATGGAAAGCAATGAAAGGTTTTGAATATAGGAGTGTTCTTCTCTTACATAATTTAAAATGTCACTTTGGCTGTTATTTTGGGAATAGATTATAAGAGGGAGACTTCTAGGAGAATATTGGAGTAATCAAACTAAAAATGATGTTGTCTAAGACCAGAACGAGAGCAAGGGAAATGGAGAGAACTCATTGGACTCTGATGATATTTGGAAAGTAAAACAAACAGGATTTCCTGACAATTGGGATATGGGTTAGGGGAGAAAAAGACAAGTTTATGACTCCCAAAACTTTGGCCTGAGCAATGAAAAGGCATAGTTGTCACCAACAGAGATAGGGAAGACTGATGGTGGAACAGTTTTAAGTGGACGATCAAGAGTTTGGTTCTATTTTTGACATAGTAGGGATCATGTCTCTTCCTACTTAAAGTTCATTACGTTAAAATAAATTCTTAATCCCTTCTCATGGCCCAAATGCCCCTTGCGATCTGCTCTCTGCCTTCTGTTTTGATCTTATATCACACAGTTTAGCAAGAGGAAAAATTACTAGTCATACAATAGCATAAATAAATGCATATGCATAAACTGTTCAGAGATATATGTTTTTACAAAGTTATCTGAGAATATAATAGGAGAATTTGATCTAAAGTTGGGTGAGTCAGGCAGGATTTCTAGAGGAAATGACATTTGATTTAAGGTGTAAATGATAAATAGCAGTGATATAGACAGAGTAGGGAAAGATCACCCAGGTAGAACAAACAGCCTGTACAAACATCCTGAGGTGGGAAGGGGGGAGTTGTGCAGTTGAAGAAAAGGCAGTGGACCTATCTAACTGTAGGGTGGTCAGCAGGGGGAACAATGTTGGAGGAGAAGCTCAAATTACACAGGGCCTTGTGGGCTGGTTAAAGATTTATGGCTTTATTAATAATTAAGAGAAGCAATGAGGGGGCCGGCCCCGTGGCTTAGTGGTTAAGTGCGCGTGCTCCGCTACTGGCGGCTCAGGTTCGGATCCCGGTGCACACCAAGGCACTGCTTCTCCGGCCATGCTGAGGCGGCGTCCCACATACAGCAACTAGAAGGACGTGCAACTATGACATACAACTACCTACTGGGGCTTTGGGGAGAAAATGGGAAAAAAAGGAGGAGGATTGGCAATAGATGTTAGCTCAGGGCCAGTCTTCCTCAGCAAAAAGAGGAGGATTGGCATGGATGTTAGCTCAGGGCTGATCTTCCTCACAAAAAAAAAAAAAAGAGAGAGAGAGAGAAGCATTGAAGAGATTTTAGCAGAGCAGTGACCTGATCAGGCTGCATTTTGGAAAGAGTTTTCATATAGTACCTCATTTAATCCTAAAAACTGTGTGTCTGGGGGGGTGATATCATTATTCTTCATTTCAGAGCTAAGGAAACTGAAGCACAGTGAGGCGAAGGAACACGCAACAGCCCCACAGCTATCAAGTTTTGGGTCCAGTATTGGAATCCAGGCAATTTGGTTCTAGGTTCTGTCTCTTTGAACATGTTGAATATAAAGGATCCACATCCTTGAATATAAAGGATTGCAATCATTTTAGCGTGTGACAATATCTAGATTGAGGGTACAAAGGGATTTGAGAGAGTTCTAGGACAGAGCCATGAGGAAGGTCACAATTTAGTGATGAGGAGGGTTAAATATGCCAACAAAACTGCCAGCAAAGCTGGTGAAGATTGGTCAGAGTTAGTGTGGAAAATGAGAGAATGGGGTCAGAGAGTCTAAGGGAAGAGAACATTGCGCAGTTTAATAACCTTGAGAGCTTCTGAGAGGTAAAATAAAATGGGATCAAAAATGCCCACTGGATTTGATGACATGGAGCTTAGTAGCGATCTTAGTAAGAGCATTTGATGAAATGGAAGGAGTCAAAGTTAGATTAAAATGTTTCCTCATTGTTCTAAAAATTCTATAATTTTGAATTTTAAGGATGGTCCCCACCTGAAGGAGGTAACAGTCTTTGAACAAGGTATGATATCCAGGGTGCTAATTTAAAGCCACTTGGCCAAAGGTGATCTAAGTTTGGTTAAATCTTGGAGTAGAAAATCTTATAATATTTCCCAAATTGGCAAAAATAAAATCATGTTCACTCTTCTAAGAGCACCACCCATCTGTATGTAGCTGCCCCTACCTAGAAGATGCAAAAGGGGCGTGGCATGGGAAGCTCCAAGGTGGAATGAGATAGACTGGGAGTGGGCGTGTCTTAGACCCTTGAAGAAGGAAGATTTCTGAAATCTCTATTTCATCATTTATATAATCAGCTCTTCAGAAAATCATATCTGACAGTCAATTGATTAATACACACTTATCAGGCAAGGTACCAGAATCTGATAGGGCAGGGCTTCTTTCAAAATAGTTGTATTTTTGAAAATATATGTGTAACCTAAACAGTTTTATTTAATTGTTTTTTCTTGAAGCAGCTTCAGGTTATTTTCAGTCAAGTACGAAGTAGTCCTCAAATACTCCTTGTCAAACTAGTAAAAGATATGTAACAAGATAATAAGAAAAGTTGTATTTTAATTGGTTGTGATTTTCTGCTTATTTAGGGAAAAAAATACCCTAATTTAATAGCACTTTTAAAAGCGATTTTGTACTTAATTAACATTTTCTTTTTTGGACAGATATCTCACCAAATCAAATCAATTTATGTCTATACAGGCTCCCCTTTAGAGATATTATTGGATACAACAGAAGATAAGAATAAGGATCATATTTACAAAAATGGCTTTCATCCAAGAACTTCCTTACAAATGCCATGTGTAATGATTTTCTAATACTTTTCAAGTTTTGTGTAAGACTAGCTTCAATATAGCAACGGCTGTCATCATAGGGGTGTGTGATAGTTGTTGGTTGTGTTTTTACTTTTGTTCATTATTATTATTTTTCGTTTTTCTATATTTTTTTTACAATAAACTCGTTCATTTCTAAACTAATCTAGCCAATGAAATTTGCCATAGTAAGTGATTTCAGGAAAAATAAGGGCCCACATCACCATTCTTGTGTTAAACATCAAAGATGTCACACACCCTAGTATTACTGTATTAAGATCTAGTATCAAAAAAGTAACTGTTTAGATTGTTTGACAACAAATTTATCTTCAGTTCTTTTGAACTTTTTTTTTAATTTGTGATGTAATCTACCATAACTACCTGGTCCATTATCCTTGGGGAAGAACATGCACTTACTCCACATCAGCCAAGTTTGGTCGGGCACCCAAAGGAATCATCCCCAATGAACCTTTTCAGCATCAGTGATTGCAATGATACTCTTACTGTTTGGGGACTTTTAAATAACAGGACAATCAGGACACATTCCTTTTCATCTTTGCCTCCCATAATTTTCTTTGGCAGAGGTCTTGTCAAAAATGCTTGATTTTTTCTTCCCCAATTAGAACTCTTCAAAGGAGAGAAAATGAGACTTGGAGCCCAGGTTTCATAGCAAATGCTTCTAGGACCACAGCTGCTCTAGCTTTTGAAGTCCCCTCTGCCCACCTCTTGATGCTGCAACCCTGTTAATAGCTGCATTAGCTATTTCAGCTCCATTTCTGACAGTATCGGTGGAGAGTGAGGGAAAGCCTTTCATGTAAGACTTTGCTACTCTGCCCCCATGCTTGAAAGATAAAAATGATTTTGATTTATCTGGTCCTAGTACATACATGTAGCTTAATCTCTTTGCTTAGTAAGCAGTAATGGCTATCACTGGGTTTTTCTTTATTCCACATTAATTAATGGAGATTAGAACTCTATACAGCTAATTTAAAAGACAATGATGTATCTATTGAATGCAATGCAGATATAAGGCACAGATTAAGCTCCAAGTATTCCAAATAACAAACTCTTTCTACTTCTAGTCAGAAGCGGCTAATGAATAAGATGAAAATATATTAAAATAATTTTCCCCATAGCTAGAGAGGAAAAAAGAAAAATATATTGTATATTTATCTAAAAATTAAAAGAAGAAAAAATGTATAATGAAATCAATTCTTTCCTTTAGTGGATTTTAAGTCTTGTAACTTTAGTTGCATATATGCAGGCAAACTCTACATGAAGTCATTTTTCTCCAACAGTGACAACCCCGTAGCTTGGATGAATACTTTCTTCTCCATAACGGAGTCATAGGCAAGTTCTGCTTCTTGGTGAAACACAACTGGGTGACTGGATGATATTTTTGATTTCTATCCATGGACTTGAATGTGGATGTTGAGAAAGAACTACGTTTAAGCAGATGCTTTGGCATACACTGAAAACTGATTTACTCCATGAAACTATTAAACCTCTTAACCCTTCACAAGCATTTTCCAACTTTCACACTTGAATATACCTTTGATATTTTTTTTCAGAGGAAATTAGAATGCTTGTGCTTGGAATGAAAGTGAAGTGTTTTGTGTATTCAAGATTATTGGGTGCGTCTTTTAGCAGACCTAGGTTTCTGCAGATTGCTTCTGGTGAAAATATGATTTGTAAATATGCTTTTCAATTGCATTTTGCACTTGCTCTTTGAGAGTTAAGCAGTATATGTATTTTGAGAATTGTGTTATTGTTTGTATGGTTGTGGCTGGAGCTTCAGAACAAGGTGCTACAGCAGTAGAACCTGAGAAAAAGAGATGAGTTGGGACCAGTGCCGGGTGACATGGTCTTCTATTGATGTCCCATTTGTGTTGTTATTTGACAGTATATACCCTAAACAACTTATTGTGGACTACCACAGGCAAGATCCCACCCTGTGTGGGTAAGGTTTTCTCTGAAGGTTGTGAGAAAATTCGGTGTTAATCTATTGGGACTTGATGCATAGATATTAGTTAGGCTTTCAGAAAAAATTTCCTTTTGTTTCTGAAAATCTTGAGTTTGGTGCTATACTCTGAGCCACTGAGATTCTCAGAGCTCTCCTGGTAGAGGTGGGTGAGCCAAGCCTTGCCTCATATGACAGCTGGAATAGTTCTGGTACTTCCAGTAGAATATTTGTATGCTATCTCTATCTTTTGCTGGTCTTATCCTACCCTAGGAAGGAGTTTGGAGAACAGAGTTCTCCTACACCATCATGACTGCCCAGCCCCAATCTGCACACCAGGTTGGTGGTGACAATGGAAAGGTGTAGAGAGCTCTGCTAAGTGGAGCAACATCTTGGGAGTCTCAGTATTGGCTGGAGGATGGCATGGTAAAAAGCCATCCTGCAGAACCTGCACTGGGGTGCATCCCAGGGAACCTATACTTGACAATCCTCTAGAGAGCTCTCAGAAATGGCTGGGACACATTGGAGGAGGAGAGTGTTCAAATAAACACGAATACTTCCGGGTAAAAATGGCAGAGCAAAACTAATTTCCTGAATCTCTCTGCCTGAATACCACAAAAATTATAAAACAAATAAGGAAAATTTTGCCATGAAGAACTAATTAAAGAAAAGACAACCTAACAATAGGGAGAAGATATTTGCAAACCATATATCTCAAAAGGGGTTAATACCCAACATATATAAAGAACTCATTCATCTCAACAAGAAAAAAACTAACAACCCAATTAAAAAATGGGAAAAAGATCTGAACAGACATTTTCCCAAAGAAGATATACAGATGGCCAATAGGCACAGGAAAAGATGTTCAACATCGTTAACTATCAGGGAAATGCAAATCAAAACTACAATGAGATATCACCTCACGCCCGCCAGAACGGCTATAATTAACAAGACAAGAAATAACAAGTGTTGGAGAGGATATGGAGAGAAGGGAACTCTCATATACTGCTGGTGGGAGTGAAAACTGGTGCAGCCACTATGGAAAACAGTATGGAGATTCCTCAAAAAATTAATAATAGAACTACCATACAATCCAGCTATTCCAAGGCTGTGTATTTATCCAAAGAAGATGAAAACATGAATGCTTAAAGATATATGCACCCCTATGTTCATTGCGGCATTAATCACAATAGCCAAGACTTGGAAGCAACCTAGGTGCCCATCAAAGGATGAATGGATAAAGAACATGTGGTATATATACACAATGGAATACTACTCAGCCATAAAAAAAGATGAATTCCTGGGACTAGCTCAGTGGTGTAGTGATTAAGTTTGCACACTCTGCTTCAGCAGCCTGGGGTTTGGGGGTTCGGATCCCAGGCACAGACCTACACACCGCTCGTCAAGCTATGCTGTGGCAGCATCCCACATACAAAGTGGAGGAAGATGGGCATAGATTTTAGCTCAGTGACAATCTTCCTCAACCAAAAAAAAAAAAAAAATGAATTCTTGCCACTTGTGACAACATGGATGGACCTTGAGGATATTACGCTAAGTGAAATAAGTAAGAGGGAGAAACTCAAATACTGTATGATCTCACTCATAAATAGAAGATAAAAACAACAACAAACACATGGAGACAGAGATTGGATTGGTGGTTACCAGAGGGGAAGGGAGGAGGAGGGGGATGAAAGGGGTGATTCCCACATGTGTATGGTGATGGATGGTAATTAGTCTTTGGATGGTGAACATGATATAATCTACATAGAAATCTAAATATAATGATATACACCTGAAATTTATATAATGTTATAAACCAATATTACCTCAATAAAAATAAATAAATAAGTTATTCGAATGTCTTGGGTCAAATAAAAAACTAATTAAGGAAAAGATTATACCTCCTGTCATAAACTTCTAAAAGATATGGCCAAGAGAAATAAAAAAAATCTTACTAAAACCCTTAATTACATCCCCCTTCCCAAGAAGTGGCGCTGAAGATAAATGAGTCAACAAAATTCTGAGAGTTCTTATTAATGTCCCACAATTTGGGAACAATCAAATTAAGGATGAGCATTTAATCCTAGGTAAAAATAAGGACTGATTCTAGTTGTGGTGGAAGGCCCGACTACTACCATAAGATGTTGCTGGAGGCTGAAGGGATTCACTGTGTTTCTGGATCCATGGTGAATTAGGGCATTGATCTGAATCTGTAGGCATTCCCCCCATTAAATAGGTAATAGCCACACAGGGTGTAGTGAACTCTAATAGAAGACATTAAACCGTCTCTTAGATACATGGGTCAGCCGAACTTTGGCCTGTGGGCCTGCCCCCTGATTTTGTGAATAAAGTTTATTAGAGTACAGCTCTGCCTATTTATTTATGTAATGTCTATGGCTGCTTTCACGCTATAAGAGCAGAGTTGAATAGTAGCAACAGAGACCACAGGCTCACAAAACTTAAAATATTTACTATCTGGCTCTTTGCAGAGAAAGTTTGCCAACCCTTGTCTTAGACGGAATTGGGGAGTTGAGGTTTCCCAACAAAGAATCATTCTTAGGTAAAATGAATAGTGACAAGGAAATTTTATCAACTGAATTACAGGGCATACAGAAAGCCTAAATAGAGACATCTATATTAAGTATGACTCACATGGGGAAAAAATGACCTGTTGTCTATGTAAACACAATGTGTGTGCACATGTACACACAAACACACACACATACACACAAAGAAGGAGAGAACCATAAAACCCAGTTTGGAAGAAACATAACTGAAGGAAAAATAGCAATAGTGCCTTATACCACAAAAATTATCCATAAGAGTATCAATTAAGTAAATATTTCAGAGACAAGATGATAAGCTAACCTCTAGTGATGAACTTGAAAATTACAGAGCTAAGGAAATGATCAGAGATTATAAAACAAGACACAACACAGTGAACCTCATCTTTACAGTACTACTAAATAAATTACAAAGAGCCAGAGACAAAACAGATATGGCTAAAAATCAAATTGTGAACATGGACAAGAGGCTTGAGAAAATCATGATAAATGCAGAAAAAAAAAGAGAAGGAATTTAAAAAAAAAAAACAAAGAAAAGCTAATAGGTATGGAAAACATACAAAGATGTCCTGAGGACATGGATATTTACTATTTCTACAGTAGAGAACAAAATTCATAGTACAGAAATTTTATTGACATAAAGGAAGAAATAACATTGCCAACTGAATGAGTATACCATACTCCAGGAAAACTTGAAACCGAACAAGAAATGTCTTACTTAAGTATTAAATTTCCATAATACAGAAGAAAAAGCAAGCCATTTATAACGAGGAAAAAAATGCGCTAGTCTCAAAATTTTCCACAACAACTTCCAATGCCAGAAGATAAAGGAACAATAACCTCAATAATATGATCCCTAATTAAGCTGTCCTTCAGCTACGAGGGTGACAGATAAATAGCTTAATCCATGAAAGAACTGACAGACTAAAACGTCTGGAAGACCTCCTAGGACCTTCCTGCCCCCAATACACACTTGTGTAAAACTTAATGAAATTTAATCATTCTAAAGAAGAATCAAGAAGCCCAAGTAAAGAGATGAGTGCAGCATTAAATGCCAGAGGAGAGCAGGATAGTGTCTCCAGTGCCCTGAGGGAAAGGAAGTGTGGGCGATGCACATTATATATATTGGTTGTATATTAGGAACTACCCTGTCCAGGAATCAAAATACAAATGAATAAATACTTAAAGAATTAAAGAAAGAAAAAAAATGATAATAACAGCAACGGCATTTAGCCAATCAAGAACCAACAGACATATAAACAAAATTAAACTCAGAGATAGGTTAGCCATAATAAAAATAAATAGTGATAGCATCTGTGGCAATTATTGAAACAAACAGAAGAGAGTTATAGAACATAAGAAAAACATCATCAACCTTGAAAAGGTAAAAATAGATATTGAAGCAAGGGGATTAGTGTGGAAGAAAGTATGCTAATTTTCTAATTTTTCATGGTTTAGAGTCAATAGATATTGACTAAAAACTGAAATATTTTGTTTCATAAAAATAGAATGACTCCAGTGTATTTGATTTTTATGGTTATCTATTTCTGTAATCTTTAATGTCTTTTAGGAACTAATAGTTTTGAGGTGATAAAACATTTATCTAAAGTTGAGTGATTCTATCAGTTCCATCACAATTTCTATTTACTTTACAAACTTCAATATAATTAAATGCTCTCAAACTAAAAAATTGGACAAATGCAATTTATGACATTATTTATATTCATCCTTCCACATACATCCACCTGTTTAGTCTCTCTCTCTATGTTGGTTTATATTTATATTTAGACTTTATATTTATATTTAGATGTATACATGTGAATTAAAACATGTGGAGTAACATTTCCCTAATGTCAACAATGGCTGTTGCCACGTAGACACGTTTTTAAAATTTTTGTTTTCTTTTCCTTTTTTTGTTGTATGTTTCTTTATTGCTTTTGTTAAAATAATGAACAAATAAAATCATTACTCAAACAAAAACATGAATTTACTCATTATGTATAAGCCCTAAGAACATTTGGATTATATACATGAAAATATAAAAATCCTGAAAGATCCATCATAATACTTACAAGCAGAATTCTGAACTACAGGAAGCAAAATAATTTTAAACCAAAGTGCAGTAGACTTATTTGGCTTAGGTAAAATTGCGAAGCTCACAAAGTCCGCTTCTCTTGTGTGCGTTCTTTCTCTTATAACTCTGAACCTGGGAATAGTATAGATTTTTTGAAAATCTGTTAGCGTAAGAATTCCACCTGAGTACTACACTCAGTGGTTCCCTGCATGTTCCCCAGGACAAAAATGTTTTTCTCAGTCTGTCCTATGCTCATTTACTAAGATATCTCTGCCAAAGCATTACTATCTAACCTACTGTCCTATTATGATACATTTTCTAGAAAACACTTGCACTACGACCCTGTCCAAAGGAGTAAATAATGTTACACAGCAAATGAGGAAAATGAATACACCATGATGCTCCTCAGATCCTGCATCCCTTTTGCCAACACAAAGGGAAAATTTGGACTACTAGCTGAAAATCCAATACTATTACAATCCTCCCATTTTTTCCAGGAGTCCTAAAGAATCCTTGAATCACATGTTATTTATTTAGAAAGTCAAATGAGTAAAGGTCAGACTGCAAGCAACTTAGAAAATATCCGACGACTTAGAATATCTGAAGAAACTGAGGATTATTAATAAGATCCATTGTTTTGGTCTTTGAAAAATATGATGGATTGTCTGATTAACCACAGCCCTAGAAATTGGATTCATATCTATTCTCCCTTGAACATTGCCACATTTCTTACTGATAATCCAAACAGATAATCATAAATACCAGCAATGATAATGCGGTCCTGAAGAGGCCGAAGGCTAGGACAGTGAGTAGCACATGGTTGGGGCCCCAGCTGTGTTTAGCTTGCACAAGACCATGTGTTTCTTGTTAGACCATCTTCTGGCTCCTTTGCCTTCTTCCTGACTCTCCACAGTTCAAAACAGGAGCCACTTGCAGGGCCCAGAGTGAGTTCTTTTGCTTCCTTTGCCTTCATCCTGGCCTTTCTTGCATGCTATCAGCAAAGTCGGACAACTGTGACAACAAGCTCAAGGCTTTGTTTTTAATTGAATCGCAAGCAGAGACTTAAAACCACCCTAGAGCGGTTATATTTATGCAGAGGTAAATTTTAAAAATAGAATCTGAGGAAAGAGACTCAAATCTATTTCATCAGAGATTTGGAAGTAATTGCCATGTAGGTTTTAAATTCGCTCAGAATAAGAATTACAAGTCTGGTGGTGAGCACTGCCTGCAGTCCCCTTCTGCACCACGGCTGTGAATCTCTAGGCTCGAGTGGTGTGGGCCACACAGACCCGTGTGACCCGAGCTGGGGAGAGGCAGTCCCGCTGCTGGAGAGAAGGCTCGGGTTTTCAACTCCTCCTCCGTTTCCCTTCCCCTCATCCCCACCTCGACCCTCCAAAAGCCACATGTGTGTGAAATGTATTCATTTGCCAGAGGCTGTTTATTCTGTTTAATAGACACCTATTGCTCCCTCATCCTCTCTTTGTAGATTGTCTGGACAGGCACAAAGCAAATTAGTGCAAAATGCTTTCAGTCAAGTGTCGGGTGGCATCATGGTGATGAATGCTCCACTCTTGGGCTTTCGAACTCTCTGGGAGCATGTACTGACAGCATTGTCTCCCTCAATTACAGCTTTCTCGATGTGTTCTCTGAAGTCTGTGTGGAGAGCCAAAGCCAATCCTGTGACTCTGGAAGGTCCTGTTCCGATAAAGACACTTGGAGCTCACCATGAAAGGAGAAACCACAAGGATTCGACACCAGAAGTTTTGTTAAATTTCAAGTATGTTTTCCTTAATGAGCATTTCTGGCCTTTGTTGGTTCTAATAAAGATTAGGAAGTTCTAATATAGCGCCACATACAGATGCTAGGGTGCAGTCCTCAGCACGAAACTCATTACTGACCTTGGTTTAAAACAAGTCGCTGGAACAATTCTCTTAATTTCCTTACACCAAGCGTGTATATTCAAGCCCTTCTTGATTTTTAGGGAGGATCCTTAGCATGCATCAAAAAGACAACTACTGCTGCAGTGATAATTTTTGCAGTTCCAGCCCAGCCTAGAAATAAGTTTAATTGGAACTAACACAGTAATTTTCCAGGTCAGTCTTTGAATTCTCAATATTTTAAAACCATCCTCAAATTTTTTTTAGAAAAAGCTTTCTCGCTGTCGCTTTTGCTCTTTCTTTTTTTCTCTTCTTCTCTTTCTTTCTGTCTTTGTTATAGACAGATTATTATTTCTCTATTATGGTCTGAGACCTAAATTAGCTATCAGTCATTACCGCTGCAATCATCATAATCAGCCACCAATTTATTAAAATCTGTGGAAAATATAGTCGCAAGTTCTTGGCTACAACAATAATATAGGATATATGAAAACAATCCTATTACCTGTATTCCAAATAGTACCAATTAGAAAACACCTAGTAGGTTGGCTTTCTAACGTAATTTCTCTGATGTCCCAAGTTCCAACAACAAAGTGGGCTTATAGAAGCCATTTGCTGCTGCAAGACTGTGGCACCTGGCAAACCGGTCCAGGGTTAGACACCTACACACCTAGCTTAATTTGAACAGTCAGATCCTAGCAATTCTGAGTATCAGCCAGATGTCTCTGGCAGAAGAAGGAACATCTATGAAGGCCTGTTACTGGTTTCTGGGTTTGCTCTGGCTCTTCAACTGTGCAACTTTTCCTCTGATTCTGTGCAATAATTTTCTTACAAATCTCTTGATGACAAACCACAAGAGTGACTTGCAACAAAAATAATTTTAACATATATAAGAAGATTCCAATAGCTAAATAAGAGCAAACTTTAAATGAGGGATTGGGTGTAAATCTACAATCATCTTTCACTCTCACCAGAATCTCTCAGGCTTGGTAGCCAGCGTGGCACCCGAGGTTATGCCTTGTTGATTTTAAGAATGACTGATGATAGTAAGAGGCTGATTTCCATTCTTTGCCATTGATTTCCATTTCTTTTACTCTTTCAACAAAATTTAAAAAACAGATGAAATAAAATTGAATGCATTGGAAATATAGACAATTGATTCCTAGTTATGGTTCATTTAAATGATAAGAAAACACATTCAAATGAGGAAAAATATTCATTCAGACATCTGCCAAAAACGCAAAATGCAATGCTGGAAAAGTTGAAATGTGTTTCAGTGTATTGTTTTTCAGTTTCTCAGTCTTTAATTGGTTGTTCCAATTTGTAACATGCCTGCTTTCCATGTTTAGAATAAGGTTACCCAACAGCTTCTTCAAAAATTTTAGACTCTGCAATTGTATGACTAGTTCAATTTTTATTCAAATATCTTCCTGCCCATTCCAATTCACAAATTGTAATGAATTCTATACCATACGAATTCCTAAAGTTTAGGTGAGTCATGGGTTTTTTGTACTTGCCACTTGAATGATAGTTATTTATTTAGTCACATAAATCAAATCTTCTATACAAAAGATGCAGTGTTATAAGCCGAGGTTGTATTCCTGGAAACACAACTTACATTATAAAAATAAGTAGAATAAAATGCTGACACATACTTTAAACTTTTAATAAGTATACAAGAATTCAGTTAATATAGTAACTGTGCCCTGAAAGTTCTTTGCTGAGGACATTTTCTGCAAGACATGAACTTGCTGAAGATGTGCAAGGAAGAAGTCCTGGGAAGCTGACTTGAAGGTGCAATTCTTCTTTTCTAGGAAGATTTCCATTTAGCAAGTAGCTTTTCTTGCTTTGGAAAGTTCTAGTGGCATTCAAAAGTAGGGTCATCTGTTGCACATATACATAGAATACAAACTTCTATGTAGAATGTCCATCCTTTATTAATGATCTCTTACCCTATTTCCCCAATAAGTTCTTGTTGCTGAACACCTTAGAATGAGAGTATATAAATTCCATCAGTTATTCAGAATATAATATGAAATTGCTCTACCTCAAAAGCACCTGAGGACAAACAGGATGTAGATGGACATATATTGACATTCAAAGGATGTATGTTCCCTACCTGCCAACAAATGCAGTCCCACATTTATTTTTCCAACACAGGAAAAGCAGATTTTAGTAGAATGGAAAACAAGTTGTCTTTATTTTCTTCTCAATCAGTAGAATAAAATATTTTCAAATATTTTAACTATTAGCATAAACACAAATCTATATAAGTAGATGGAATACAATACTTTTAAAAACAAGAGCAGTAGAGCAAAGGAAGCTAACATTTTTGAGGACATGTTACATGCTAAATCATTTTCATACATTTTTTTACCTAATCTTTATAATATCCCAGTGTGGTAAGTACTACAACGATGATTTTACAAAAACTCAGACACGTTACATAAATTACCTAAATGCAAATATCTGGGGAGTAGAAAAGCCAGAATTTGAACTCTGGTCGTTCTGATTCCAAAGCCCTCGGCAACTTCCATTATGACATCTTATTATTAAAGTGACATAGTAAGAGGAGAACATGAAATAATTAAAATGTGTTTTCTTGTACACGGCAAATCCTAGCCATCTAATTTCTTGGATGTGTATTTAGCATTGGTGCTTAGTTTTCTCATTTGTGATGTCCCTTTTGCCCTATGGAATAAAATACACCATGCATAATGCAAAGTTATTAATATACAAAATAGCCTGACTACGTTATTCTCATTAGCTAATAAGGATGTTTTTGTTAAAGCAATAACCTTAGTCTGAAATCATAAAAATGAGAATAACAAGTGATTAAGGAAAGGAAAAAGTATTATTCTCCTACAGTTTATCACAAAAGACACGGTGTATTTCGACTATATCACAGACTATAATGAAAGGCAATGAATGTTTACTAAGTGACCACATTGGCATGATAAACATCTTAAATACAATTTATCACAAAATCTTACATTTTCGTAGAATATAGGTGATTTTGAAGAGTAGCAGAAGAATGCCCCTCCCAAGATGTCCAGGTCCTAAGTCATGTAAACTATGAACATGTTACTTTACATGGCAAAAGGGATTTTGCAGATGTGATTAAGTTAAGGACATTGAGATGGGGCTATTATCCTGGATTGTCTGGGTGGGCCCAATGTAATCACGAGGGTCCTTAGAAAAGTCAGAGAGGATGTGACAATGGAAGGAGAGTCAGGGAGAGATTTGAAGAAGCTGTTGGCTTTGGAGATGAAGGAGTAGCCGTGAGTCAAGGAACGTAAGCAGCCTCCAGAAGCTGGAAAAAGCAAGGGAATGGATTCTCTCCTGAAGCCTTCACAAGGAACACAGCTTTGCCAACACCTTGAGTTGACCTAGTGAAACCCATTTCGGAGTTCTGACCTCTGGAATTGTAAGGTAAGAAATGTATATTGCTTTAAGACATTACGATTGTGGTAATTTGTTACAGTAGCAATGGGACTCTAAAACAGTAGGTGAATTGGAAAGGCAGGTTTTTTGTTCATAATTCTTCCTGTTAAAATGTAGGGCTCTCAATATGAGTAAAGGCACAATAACTACACAGTAAAATATTAAATTATTTTGCGGGGCATTTAGGCAGGTGCATTCTATGAATACGTATTTCCGTAACCTATTTAGGGATAAAAGTTTATTTGGCAATGTATGAAATTCAAAATTTTAAAAAAATAACATGAGCAAGACTTTTTGTTAACGTTTTTTGTTTGGTATCTCAAGTTTCTCCTAAATGCATTCTAAATTCCTTATGCTTAAGATAATAATGTCTATCCTATCATCTAAAACCCCATGTTTTCTGTTTTACTTGGAGAATCGCTTGTTCTTGGTCTCTGCCTCCTAATTTCGCATGTTGATGTTGTTCTTTATGATACGAGCATCTTTGTCAACATTTCTAATGTGAGCATATCTAGCACAATGCCTGGACATGGTAGGGATACAACAAATACTTTTTTAGCAGCACACGAATTAAAACAGGAAGCTGTCGTTTTTCTCCCATTAAGTGAAGCATGTTAATGGTTTAAAAGGTAAGAGGAAATGAGAATCAGAACAACGCCATAAATCTGACATTTCCCATCACTTTAGTTAAACTTTAAAAGTAACAAATTTGTTGAATTAGTACAAAAATCTTAAAAAATGTTATATCTTTTACCTTGGCAATCTCATTTCAGGGAATCTACCCTCAGAATAATAATCAGGTATGTACCAGAATAATTGTGATAGTGATGATTACTAACGAGTTGCGGAGAGAAGTTTTGTCAATTAAAATGATTTTGAAAAAATTTCAACATGCTAGAAAATCGGTACAGAATTCTATGTAGAATGATATAGTTCTTTGCTTCTTCTTTAAACCTTTATCTAAATTCTAAAGTTTACATAATTTCTATATCATTATAAATAGAAAAGTTGGTATAAAATTTATTTATCCTGTGTGTTTCCAAAATAAAAAGAAAATGAATTAAAATTAATTTGTTTATCGAGCACTGAAAAAAACAAAATGTTTGTTTTGATGTCAGAATTGTACTGATTGTTGATCAACATGAATCAAATCTGGTGTGTAATCTCTAATTATTGACTTACTGCACCTGTGTAATAACAGCCAGAGGCACGTGTGGCACCAGAGGTAGCTTTACGACTCTGAGCATCTAGATGTAATTGAAATATATATTGACGTGGTACATGCGGGCCACTAGTTTGATTATTTTTAACTAATTGACTCATATTTAAGTCAAGCAGGAAATTTACCACATTTCTCTACAAAATAAATTGCAAAGTATTTGACTAAAGTGGCTAAATCAACAGGTATCCCCAGAGATAACTGCTTTTCTTCAGTAATCAAGTTACAGAAAGCAGCATGGTTTAGAATGATGCCCAGAGCCTAGCCCCATAGCTGGCTCGTTCTAGGTCCTAATAGATTCCAATTTGTTGAATAAATAAATTTCAAGGATTTATTAATGTCTGTCAAACTCTTATCACATTTTTACTATTTCAATTTTTAAACAAGTACCTCCAGTGCATTAAAATGCCTTAGTTTCTGCTGCTGTTATATTATGTGATAAATTCCCAGCTTTGTTCAGACCAATCTGTTATTATAATTATAAAGGAATAGAAATTAATGGAACCCAAGGTTGAAACCTTGCATACTGTTTGAACTATATTTTCTCACAGGTTTCCATTTCCCTTCAAAGACCCTGTTTATACAAACTTTGAGGTGAAAATCAAGGGAGAATACTTTCCTGCTAATTCTCTTCAATACTATTCGATGGTGCTTATTAAATTTGCAGTAAGCACCGGGCACATTTTGCTGTGGGTGACACATAGGGTCCTTCAAAGTAAACAGATACATTCAAGGCAGCTGTAACGCAGTTACCCAAGCACTGTGAGCAGCATAGACCCTGAAATTTGTGGGAATCCTTGAAGGGAGATTTTCTCTGGACGGTAAACACCACTGACTACTGTGGATGATATGCTTTTGCCTGAACACAAACCATTCCCTTTCTTCTGGAAATAGCACCTTGATTTTGGGAGGAGAACTATATAATGCATGGGCTTTGGAGTCACAAATCCACGTTGGAATCCTGACTCTGCCACTTATTTGCTGTGTGACCTTGGACAAGTTACTAACCATTTCTATGCTTACAGCTAATAATCTGTAAAATGGGTATAATAATAGTTCCAACATAACGGGGGCATTATGAAGATTAACTGAGCAGTTAATCTAATAGCAAAGGCAATTAGAACAGTATCTGGCACATAATAAACACTATATATTATTTGTAAAATAAATAGACAACATCTGTTCTTTTGTAATCCTATTTTTGGGGACTCTCAATCATTCCCATGGCCAAGGAGTGGCACTGGGCCCAAGCCAAATACAATCAGGCTCACTGTTAATAAACATTGATGTCACAATTATCCTGGTATGTAAGGCTGACATTATTCTTTAGGGTAGATTTCCTGAAATGGAATTGCCAGGCAACAGATATAAAAATGTTTAAGATCTTGGCACCTATTGCCAACTGCTTTTCAGAGTTTCTGTTACATTTAGAACTTAGCTGAAGTGCCTTGAAAGGGATTCATTCTGACAGTGTAGCCCTAGAGAAATTCTCCAGTAGTTCCTGCTCCCTGGAGCCTCAGAGTTCCCTATGCTCCTGTATTTCATATAGCAGTAGTTAGTATTTCTTTCATTATGACTAGGTTGAGCCATTTTAGTGTCTTTCTTTATTTTTATTTTTTGTATCCTTCGACCATTTTCTATCAGATTGTGACTCTTTAGCTTATCAATATCTGTGAACTGTTTATGTACTAGAGGGATTAGCCTTTTTGTCTATTATATAAAATGAAAATACTGCCATACAGAAGATTCAGATTTTTCTACATAGTCAAGTTTATTGATATTTTATTCTGTGGCTTGTTGGATTTTTAAATTGCAGTAAATAAAGTCATTCTACACTCTAGAGAGGTAATGGAATTTTTCCACGATTAGAGTATTATTTTATTTATTTATTTATTTATTGGTGAGGAAGATTAGCCCTGAGCTAACGTCTGTTGCCAATCCTCTTTTTGCTGAGGAAGAGGGGCCCTGGGCTAACATCTGTGCCCATCCTCCTCCATTTTTTTTTAATACGTGGGATGCCTGCCACAGCATGGCTTGACAGGCAGTGCATAGGTCCGCGCCTGAGATCTAAACCTGCAAACCCCCGGCTGCCAAATTGGAGCATGCAAACTTAACCACTATGCCCCTGGGCTGGACCCCCGTTGATTTACTTTTTACATTTAAATTGTTGATCCATTTATAACTTATTCTGGATTATGATGCCTGCTCAGGTGGAGATATTTGTGAAAGAATTTTCTCATATTTTCTTCTAGTGCTTTTATGGTTTCGCATTTTCACTTCAATCATTGACCCATTTATGATACAATTCGGTGCACAGTGGCTGTGCAGTAGATCCACTCCATTAACTGAATAGTCCAGCAGGGTTAAACTCAAGGATCCAGAGCTCTAAATGAAAAGCATTTTCAATACCTTTATTGAAGTATACCATGCCATAAACTTAACTCCTTGTAAGTGTACAATTCAATGATTTTAGAGTTGTTCAGTCATCACTATATGATTTTTAAACTCTTTCACTTGTTTAGTAACATTATTTTCTTTTTACTCATACACTAAAATTGATGACTTTTGGTATACATTTTCATCTATTTCAGCATATGTATAGAGCTGTGTAACCATCACCACAATCAAGAATCCGAATAGTTCTATCACCCCAGTTCATAAGAGAGGAGGGTCAAAGGACTTCAATTATGGTAAATTTTTCTATATTCCCCTTAAGGTGGTTAAATATCAATGCTAAATAGAAAAATTGTGTGCATATTGTAATCAATAGAGCAACCAATAAAATCTATATGAAGAAATAATCACAATAGATAAATTACAATTGAATACTAAAAATTGTTTAAATAACTCCCCGCCTCCAAAAGGCAGTAGTATGGTCTGAATATTTGCATCCCCCTCAAATTCATATGTTGAAAACCTAATGCCTAAGATGATGGTATTAAGAGGTGGAGCCTTTGGGAGGTTATTAGCTTATGAGGGTGGAGCCCTCAGGCATGGGATTGGTGCCCTTATAAAAGAGACCTCAAAAGCTCTCTCATCCCTTTCTCCATGTGTGGACGCAGCAAGAACTTGGCAGTCTGCAACCCGGAAAGCGCCATCATCAGAACCTGACCCTGTTGGCATCCTGATCTAGGACTTCCAGCCTCCAAACTGTGAGAAATAGTTTTTCTGTTTTTATAAGCCACCCAATCTCTGGTATTTTGTTATTGCAGCTCAACTAAGACAGGCAGGAAAAGGGAAACAGAAACCAAAAGTAAAGGAAACAAAATAAATGAGAAAATGGACCTAAATCCAAATATACCAATAATTACATTCATTGCAAAAGATTTAAAGACACCACTTAAAACATAGATATTAGAATGGGGAAAAGAACATGAACTGGCTAGGTGCTGTCTCCAAGAATTTCCCTTCCAATATAATTATATAGGTAGATTAAAAGTACAAGGATGGAAATATATGTACCCTGTCAACGCTAATCAAAAGAAAGCTGGAGCAGCTTTATCAATATCACACAAAGTAGACTTCATAGTAAAAAATAAATTACCAGGGATAAAAAGAGATATTACCTATTAATAAAAGGGCCAATTAACCAAGAAGATATAGCAATCCCCAATGTCTATGTATCTATCAACACAACTTTAAAATACATAAAGCAAAATCTGATAGAACTAAAAGGAGAAATAGACTAATATATAATTATATACAACACTCCTTTCTCAGTAACAGGGAAACTAGTATAAAGAAAATCAGCAGGAATACTGAAGAACTAAACACCATCATCAATGAACTGGATCTGACATTAATAGACTCCACCGATGAACAGTGGAATACATAGTCTTTTCAGGTATGCATGGAACATGCTCTGCATCATCAAACAAATCTTTATAAATTAAAATAATTAAATTGTATAAAGTACATTATCTGGAAATCTAATTTAGAACATTTTCATATCCTATAAATTCTCAGGATCCCATTTGCTGTCAATCCCTCCTTCAAAGCTCAGGCCCAAGAAATCAACTATTTGCTCTCTTTCTCCATTAACTTATTTTTTCCGAACATTTCATATAAATGGAATCACACAATATGTAGTAGTTTTTGTCTAGCTTTTTTCACTTAGCATAATACTTTTGAGATTCACCTATGTTATAGCATGTTTCAGGATTTTTTTTCCTGAACAGTAATGTCATTGTATAGATATACTATATTTTGTTCGGCCATTCATTATTTGAATTTAGAATTGTTTCCATTTTTTTGTTATTATGAATAATACTACTATGAGCATTCATATACAAATCTTTTATAAACATATGTTTTCATTTTCTTTGTGTAAATTGATAGGAATGGAAATATTAGGTCATATAAAAAGCTTATATTTCATTTTTAAAGAAACTTCCAAATTGTTTTCCACAGTGGCTTCACGATTTAGTGTTCCTACCAGAAATGTATGAAGGTTCTAGTTTCTTCACATCCTTGCCAACCCTTACATTGTCAATCTTTTGGATTATAGTCTTTCTAGTGGCTGTATAGTGTTATCAAATTGTGGTTTTAGCTTTCATTTCCCTGATGACTTATAGGATTAAGCACTTTTCCATGTCCTTTGTTGCTATCATAAAATGTTTGTTAAAATCTTCTGTTTATTAAAAATATTTTGTTCTCTTCATGTTATTCAGTTTTAAGAACTCTTTATATATTCTGGATACAAGTTCTTTGTCAGATATATGATTTGCAAACATTTTCTCCTAGTCTGTGGCTTACCTTTTTATTTTCTTAATGGCGCCTTCTGAAGTACAAAATGTTTTTTTTTGTCTTCTTTATTTATTTATTTTTATTTATTTTTAATTTTTTTGTTTATTGCAGTAACATTGGTTTATAACATTGTATAAATTTCAGGTGTACATCATTATACTTCTGTTTCTGCATAGATTACATCATGTTCACCACTCAAATACTAATTACAACCCATCACCACACACATGTGCCGAATTATCCCTTTCGCCCTCCTCCCTCCCCCCTTCCCCTCTGGTAACCACCAATCCAATCTCTGTCCCTATGTGTGTTTATTGTTGTTATTATCTACAACTTAATGAAGGAAATCATACGGTATTTGACCTTCTCCCTCTGACTTATTTCACTTTGCATAATACCCTCACTGTCCATCCATGTTGTCACAAATGGCTGGATTTCATCATTTCTTATGGCTGAGTAGTATTCCATTGTGTATATATACCACATCTTCTTTATCCATTCGTCCCTTGATGGGCACTTAGGTTGCTTCCAAGTCTTGGCTATTGTGAATAACGCTGCAGTGAACACAAGGGTGCATGTATCTTTATGCACTGGTGTTTTCAAGTTCTTTGGATAAATACCCAGCCGTGGAATAGCTGGATCATATGGTAGTTCTATCCTTGATTTTTTGAGGAATCTCCATACTGTTTTCCATAGTGGCTGCACCAGTTTGCACTCCCACCAGCAGTGTATGAGAGTTCCCTTCTCTCCACATCCTCTCCAACACATGTTTTTTCCTGTCTTGTTAATTATAGCCATTCTGACGGGCGTGAGGTGATATCTCATTGTAGTTTTGATTTGCATTTCCCTGATAGTTAATGATTTTGAACATCTTTTCATGTGTCTGTTGGCTATCTGTATATCTTCTTTGGAGAAATGTCTGTTCAGGTCTTTTGCCCATTTTTTAATTGGGTTGATAGTTTTTTTGTTGTTGAGATGCATAAGTTCTTTATATATTTTGGAGATTAAGCCCTTATCAGATGTTTAATTTAAATGAAATCTATTTCTTTTATCGCTTGTGCTTTTGATGTTGTTTGTCTAAGAACAGAAAGTCTTGAAGCTGTTCTCTTATGTTTTCTTCTAGATATGTTGTAGTTTTAACTTAACATTTATGTCTGTGATTCATTTTGAGTTAACGCTTGTATGTGGTGTGGGGTAAAGGCTTATGTTGCTATTTTGTGCATATGGATATTCATTTGTTTCGGCAACATTTAATGAAAAGACTATCCTTTAACCAATGAATTATCTTGGCACTTTTTTCCAAAATGAATTGACTATAAGTGTTAATTTCTGGTCTCTCAATGTTTTCCATTTGTCTGTGTCACCATTTTTATGCCAACGCTGCACTCTCTTAATTACTGTAGCTTCATGGTAAGTTTTGAAATCAGGTAGTGTAAGCCCTCCCACATTTTCTTCTCTTTCAAAATTGTTTGGGCTCTCCTGAGTCATTTCCATTTCCACATAAATATTAGGATCAACTTATCAATTTCTGCCAAAAAATCTCGCTAGTATTTTGATAGGGATTGTATTGAATTTGTAGAACAATTTGGAAAGAATTGCCATTCAACCAATATTTACTTTTCCAATCAATAAACATGGGACATCTCTGCATTTATTTTGATCTTCTTTAATTTCTCTAAGCAATGTTGCATTATTTTGCTAAATTTAATTCTAAGAATTTTATTTTTTGATGCTTTTGTGATGTAATTATTTCTTAATTTCAATTTCAAATTGTTCATTGCTAGTGTATCGAAGTACAATTGATTTTTGTCTATCAATACATTTTTGTATCTTTTGACCTTGTTAAACTCTACTAATTTAATTGTGTATTCCTCAGGATTTCATAAATAGAGAATCATGACATTTGTAAATAAAGACAATTTTACTTTCTTCTTACCAATCTGGATTCCTTTCAATAATTTTATTTTTCTTATGGAAATGGGTAGAACCTCCATTACAATGTTGAGTAGAAGGGTGAGAGTGGAGTGTACACCCTAGCCTTGTTCCCAATTTTAGGGAGAAAGCATTCAGTCTTTCACTGTTAAGTTTGATATGAACTCTATGTTTTTGATAGATTCTCATTATCACGTTGAGGAAGTTCCTTTTTATGTTTAGTTTCCTGAGACATATTATCATAAACAGGTGTTGCATTTTGTCAGATGCTTTTTCTCTGTCCACAAAAAGAACATGTTTTTCACCCTTTATTTTGTGAATATGATATAAATGCCATGCATGCCATACAACAATGATATACAGTGGTTTTAGGTGTTGCTGAATTCAGTTTGCTAAAAATTCATGAAGAACTTTGCATCTATATTCATGAGGAATATTGGTTTAGAGCTCTGTTTTCTTGTGTTACCTTTCTCTGGCTTTGGTGGTAGAATAATACTAGTTTTATAAGGAGAATTGGGAAGTGTCCATTCTTCTATTTTCTGAAAGAGCTTATGAAGAATTTGTAGTATCTCTTCTTTACTTATTTGATGGACTTCACCAGTCAAGCCAGAGGGTCTAGGCTTTTCTTCCTGGGAAGATTTTTAATCACAAATGTTATTGCTTTACTTATTAGAGTTACATTCAGGTTTTCTATTTCTTTTTGAGTCATTTGTGGTAATTTATGTCTAAGCTTCATTTCATCTAAATTAGCTAATGCATTGGGATATAGTTTTACATAATATTATGTTATAATTCTTTTAATTTCTCTATATTTGGTAGCAATGTTCCGTCTTTTATTCCTGATTTCGGTAATTTGTGTCTTTTCTTATTTTTTGTAAGTCTAGCAAAAGGTTTCTCATTTTTATTTTCATCTCAAAAAAGCACCTTATGGTTTCTTTGATTTTTGTTACTATTTTTCTGCCTTTTATTTCTTTTGTTACCTCTAATCTCCAGTATTTCCTTCCTTCTAGTCATGTTAGGGTTAGTTTTCACTTCTTTTTCTAGTTTTTTAAGATGGAATCTTAACTGATTGTTTTTAGAACTTTCTGATATTCCAGTATAGGTATCTAATGCTATAAATTTTCCTCTAAGCACTGCTTTAACTCATCCCATAAATTTAGATATATTGTACTTTCACTTTCATTTATTTCAATAGTTTTAAAAATTCTCTTTAATTTTCCTCTCTACTAATGGGTTTTTAGATGTGTGTTGTTTAATTTTCAAATATTGGGGGGATTTCTAAGATTTCTGTTTCTTGATGATCTCTAATTTAATTTCATTGTGGTCAGAGAACATATTTGTGTGATAACAACATACATTTTTTTAATTTATTGAGATTTATGTTGTGGCCCAGCATATGCTCTATCATAAAGAATGTTCCATGGATGCTTGAAAACAATGTCTATTCTGCAGCAGTTGAGTAAAATGTTTGTACATTTCAGTTCCGTCAAATTGTTTGATAGGCTTGTCCAAGTCATCAGTAAACTTGCTGAATTGCTATTTGTCCTATCAATAATTAAGAGACAGTAATTGATATCTCCACCAATTATTATTATTATTTATTTATTTAGTTTTTGGTGAGGAAGATTCACTCTGAGCTAACATCTGCGGTGAATCACCCTCTTTTTTTTTTGCTTGAGGAAGATTAGTGCCAATCTTCCTCTATTTTGTATGTGTGTTGCTGCCACAGCATGGCTTGACAAGTGGTGTAGGTCTGTGCCCAGGATCCGAACCTGTGAACCCCAGGCCACTGAAGCGGAGCGCACTGGACTTAACCACTCCGCCATGGGGCCGGCCCACTCCACCAATTATTATTGAATACTTGATGTCTCCTTAGTTTTTTGTTTGATGTGTTTGGGGTTCAGTTGCTAGATGTGTATATTCATTTTTCATTATTATTTATTCCTAATGCTCTTAAATTTCTCTCTTGGTCTTTAGACATCTTTAAAAACTTTTCAATCTATTTATGTCTTTGAATCTAAAGTGTGTATCTTGTAGGGATTATAGACTTAGTTTTTTGTTTTTTGTTTTTAAAAAATCCAGTCTGATGATCTCTGTTTTTTTAAATAAAGAGTTCATTTACATCGATTATAATTTTTTATATGGTTGCATTTTTATACGCCACTTTTCTTTGTTTTCCATTTGAATGTTATCATTTTTATTCTTTCATTTCTCCTTTACAGCCTTCTTATAGATTAAATAGTTTTTTACTTCTTCTCTTGAATTTTTTATATATTACTTGAGTTATATTGTTAATGATTGCTCTAGGAATTATGATACATATCGTAATCTACTTTGGAATAATACTAATTTTTTTTTTAAAGATTTTATTTATTTATTTTTTCCCCCCAAAGCCCCAGTAGATAGTTGTATGTCATAGATGCACATCCTTCTAGTTGCTATACGTGTGACGCGGCCTCAGCATGGCTGGAGAAGCGGTGCGTCGGTCCGCGCCCGGGTTCCGAACCCGGGCCACCAGCAGCAGAGCGTGCACACCCAACTGCTAAGCCATGGGGCCGGCCCCGGAATAATACTAATTTAAATCTAGTAAAATATAGGAACTTTGCTCCACTATATCTTCTTTTCCTTCCTCTTTCTTTTTGTTATTATGTGTAATAAACCCAATAAAAGAGTGTTTATAATTATAGCTTTATACCAACCTATGTAGTTTTTTAAAATTATAAAAAGAAGTGAGAAAATATACATTTACAGAGTCTTTTATATTAACCCACATATTTATCATTTCTGAGTTCTTCCTTTCTTTATGTGGATCTGAGTTTTCCGGTGTTACTCCTATTCAAAAAAACTAATTGCCTTTAGTGTTTCTTTTTAGGTAGTTCAGCTAACAAAGAATTATCTCAGTCTTATCTGGCAACATATTTATTTTGCCTTCATTTTTAATGTATAGTTTTGCTGGAAAAAGAATCCATGGTTGACCTTTTTTTTTTTCTTTTAGCACTTGGAATATGGCATTCTATTGCCTCTGATCTTCATGGTATCTGATAAGTCAGTTCTCATTTTCCAGATTTCCCAGGCTTTTAATTTCCACCAGGTTCTTTCGTATATCCTCTGTTCACATGCCATTGGCCAAATTTGTGTGGCTTGACCTACTGTACGTATACAAGTCCTCAGTCAACCCAGGATATCTAGATATCTTACCAAGAGCCATTTGGCTGTCTTTTAGAACTACCTGTTAATAAAGGACTAGTCCTTTATTCTGTTATTTAAATCAAATAGTCCTGCAATTTCAGGAAAATGGAACCTCTGGCCCTTTTTGTTTCCTTGCCACCAAGATTACTGCTTTAACTGACCACATTCTAAGTCAAGTGAAGCCCCTTCACCAGTGGAGGGAAAGGTCCTGTTGTCACAGCCTGCTCCACCTGGTTAAACTACTGCACTAACAGTGCTAGCGGGCAGGTGGGGTGATGGATGGGAGCAGCCCCAGCCAAAAATGTCTCAGACTCCCACCCTTCTTAGCAGAATTTCAGTAGTTTTCATGAATAAACACTTCTCTGTTTGTTCTATGTCTTTGGTTCAATTGAAGATTACTGAAAATGTTCTTTTTGACTGTCTCATCCAGATATATAATTGCTTTTTTGGGACAAGATTTGTTGACTGTCTCACTCTGTCACTTTGGAAATTGTTCTCAGGAAGAGAAAATTTTTATTGTTAAAAGACAAATCTTAAAATACAATATAACATAAAGATTTTAACAGTTCCTTGGACAAGATCTCTTCATTGCCTGCCAAATTAAGGCTAGAGTCCCCCACCCAAGTTCATGGCTCACTTCTCTGGACTCAGTCTGCCTTTAAAGCCATTTCTCTCATCTTGAGTTTGACGTGATTGAAGACATACTCAACATTTCTCTTTTCTCTCCAAAAACCATCATTTTCTCCGATGGACCTAGATAACTCTCTGTCATAACACATTGAAATTCCTTACAGATTCCTCTATTATTAGTGATATTGATATAGAGTATATTCTCCTGCATTAAGGTAGCATCTCCTTGAGGGCAGGTGCTATGCATGACACATCTCCCTAAATGAGTCTAATTCAGAGACTTGAACAAGAAAAGCATCACTGAATATTTGTTTCACGAAACAAGCAATGAAAAATGATGTATTTCCCTTTGAGTTAAAGTAATAGAGTATCATTGAGTCTGCTAGAATAAGACATATGCTGAAAAAAAGAGGCCTTATGAAAAAAATTCAAGATGCATGGTTTTGATTTCCTTAGCAAAGCGGTGACTTCAATAGTTCTAAGCAAGCATGGAAAGGGAAGGTTTGAGGCTTAAGGATTAAAGATGTTTAAAACAGTCAAGGCTGAGGGAAAACTAGATTTGGATGAGAATAAATGAGAAATGAGAGATGGGAGTGTGAGCAGAAAGAGGAGAATAACCATTCTCTGCAGGGGTGCCCTTGAACAGAGTTCTGGGAAGAGCTTAAAGTAATCTTGAATGGAGCAGGACTTGGGTAGGTTAGAGATGTCCCTAGTCAAACATCTAAGTGTCGGATCCCTTTGTCTCTGTGCACAAAACAGAGAGAAAGCTTTGGTCTTCACAGGGCCTTCAGAAAGTCAGGCACTGTTCTCCATAGAGAGCTGGCTCACTTCCCTTTTACCTGGTGACAACCGCTGGGAGTATGCATGAGGGATTACAGAAAGCTTTCTCTTCCCCACACGAAGGCACAGAAAAATTCCTCAGTGCAAAGCAAAGACCTGATTTTTTTCTTTTAAACAGGAAGTCAGAGAAAGACTACTGTCAACCTGAGATTTGTAAGAAATAGAATCCATGACTGTTCATGGTCTTTCTTTGAGGCAAATTCACCAATAAACCTAGCATGATCTAGTGTTCTTTTTTTTGCCAATAGGTAAAATAGTCCTATTTCAGAAATTTCTTTAAGTGATTTTCATGTTTATCTACCTCAGATAATGTACTTGTGTCATAAATTCTCCCATTCTTTTTTTTAACCAAATTCATATTTTGAATTAGTTGCACAACTGATAGTGAGATTAAAATGTTGTGGTATATTTCTACATTATTAAATTCTATTGAAATGTTTTAGAGTCCTTCCTTCTTTCTTTGATAGAATAATTGTATGCATTGCAGAAAATTCTCTGGTTTATTACAAATAATATGCTAACACTCAGTCCATTTTATGTTAGTATGAAGAAAGTATACAACTCACACTTGTAAAACTGTGTCCATTGACATAAATCATTCTTTCTCATGGCTCTAAATAGAATGAACTCAGATAATTATTTTGTTCTGCTATGAAGTAAAACACATCCTTCTAATGACTGAAACACTTAGTTCAATCTTATTTGTCCCTTGTGTAAAAAATGTACATTTTACTACCCACTCCATTATTCACTCAATTTATGGCTGGCAATATTTTTCTGCTTTTCTACAA
The DNA here is from genome assembly GCF_020826845.1 of Diceros bicornis minor. Taxonomy (NCBI): domain Eukaryota; kingdom Metazoa; phylum Chordata; class Mammalia; order Perissodactyla; family Rhinocerotidae; genus Diceros; species Diceros bicornis. The sequence goes on from NC_080744.1 coordinate 83,808,140, forward strand.
TATTTCACAATGGTCAATTTAAAGATCTCATCACTTGATGTAACCTATGTTTGCAGCTTGATGTTATAAACACTCAATAAACCACAAGTGGGCATAGAAGTCAGTGATAAGCACTTTTAAACATTGAACAACAACAAAATGTCTTATCCTTTGCTAATATAATCTCTTCCCATTATACCTACCCTCCGTCTGTTAAAATTACAATAATCCCTGATTTTTGTTAGCACTCTTTAGCTCAAACCAAATCGCTGATTAGGGTTCAATTTCCTGGACATTAAAAAAAATAGATTATGTTAAGAATTTGGTCTATGACTTAAAAATAGAATTTTGAGAAGCACTCAAGTATTATCCTGGAAAAATGACACTGCGTCTTGTAGCAGGCCATAAGGGGACAAGGAGAGTATTGGCAGAGAGCCAGAGTTTTGTGTTAACTTCAAGAGCAGAGGTGATTTTTAATGCTTCAACATCACTCATGAAATATTATGTATATAATTTGTACTCACAATAACAAGCGTGCTCTCCAAGGAAACATTAAAATAAATAGCTTCTTTAACTCTTTTGTACCTTGATCATATCTTATTTTGATGAACCCATAAAAAGGGAAGGTAAGATTGATGTTGGACAGATCAGTAGGGCAATCATGTAGTTTATTACATATTTATGACTCTGAAAGATCAAAGGATGTTTTTATGCACATAACTTGGCAAATGTATTTTGCCACGTTCAGATATGTTCCAAGTGACTTCAGTGGGGAAGTGAAAGGATCTGGCACTTTGCCTGTAATGCTATTTGGCAAGACATTGAATGATGGTGGGATTTGAGAACACAGTAACATACTGCATTACATGTATCTGTATACACACTCTATATATGTGTGCATACATTCACTGGTATACAGCAAATGTGTGACTGTATACACACTCTATGTAAATATGCTAAGCTACATAATCAGAGTAATTAGATGAAATAGTGGTATCTATAGGTACCAATAAACTATACATTCGGAAAGACTTCACTATTCTTCCTTACCATAACATTTTCAAGAAAATTGCAAGTAAAAATGCTACCAATAATACCCTACAGATTTTAAAATGTGTATTTATTAATAAAATCCTGTGTGCATTTAGTTTAACATTCTAACTTTGTGTGTGTGTGTGTGTGTGTGAGGAAGATTAGACCTGAGCTAACACCTGTTGCCAATCCTCTTCTTTTTTGCTGAGGAAGACTGGCCCTGGGCTAACATCTGTGCCCATCTTCCTCTACTTTATGTGGGACGCCTGCCACAGCGTGGCTTGATGAGCGGTGCGTAGGTCCATGCCTGCATCCGAACCTGTGAACCCAGGGCCGCCAGAAGCAGAGCCCGTGCACTTAACCACTATGCCACGGGGCTGGCTCTGACATTCTAACATATTGAAGGATGTGCTGGCTGAGTCCCATTGCATTATAGGGGCAAAGGTGTTAAACAAGATGTGGCTCCTGCCCCACAGACTGGGGCCTTCCAGCCTCGCAGAACCCAGTGACCTCCCCTTACTCCCACCCCGTTCCAGCAAAAATTCATTTTGTGTATGATATATGTGTGTGTTGGGAGTGATTCAGTCTAGATATTCATTTGCTATTATAAATTCAATTATTAGGATTGTCAAAGAGGTCTGGTATCTCATTAACAAAAATACTTTTAGTTTAAAATTAGAATTTGAAAAAGCATAACCTTTGATTAATTTTTCCTATATGCAAATCATGACTTTTCCTTTACTTTTTAAATATCAACAGATTGTTAAAGTTACACTACCTCAGGATTCTTTGAAGCATGGTGCAAAGAACACATGAATCATTTGCATCACTGATGGCGGTCACTTCAGAAAGAGTGTGTCATTGAAATATATTTGGGAAACTTCAGGTTAAACAACTTTAAACGATTTTCTATAGTACAGACTGTATGGTATTAGAAATCGCCAGGAGGCTGCTTCAGCCTTTCCCAAAATGATCAATAATTCCTTTAGGCATTGTATCAGGATCATTGTACAGAACATACTCTCATAAACCTCTGATTACCTTATGAATCTGCTATAATAATAATAATTTACAATCTACTTACTACTAATTGTTGAGTGCTTACACCTCCTTAGTTATTTACTAAGTACTTACCTAAATACTCTTATTAAATCCTTAAAACATTCTACAGATGAGGAAAATGAAATTGGGAGTAGAGCAACTTGCCTGGGAGCATATGGCTAGTGGCAGAGTCAAGATTTGTCCCAGGTCTGTCCAATGTCAAGGGCCATATATAAAGATATATATATATATTTTTTTTTTTTTGCTGAGTAAGATTATCCCTGAGTTAACATCTGTTCCAATCCTCCTGCTTTTTGCTTGAGGAAGATTAGCCCTGAGCTAACATCTGTGCCAGTCTTCCTCCACTTTATATGTGGGTTGCCGCCACAGCACGGCTGACGAGTGGTGTAGGTCCGCAGCTAGGATCAGAACCTGCAAACCCAGGCCGCCGGAGCAGAGTGCACCAAACTTAACCACTATGCCATGGGGCCGGGCCCTCAAGGGCTACTTTTTAAATCATGTTGAAATAACTTTATCATGTTAGGATATCTTTGTCAAGGTATGAGTCTTTACTAGATCAGACGTGATGAGAAAGCACCATTCCACCAGTTGCCATGTCCTATACCAAGTCACACATTATTTGTTGTTGGTGCCCAAGTCTTTCCTGCTCCAGATACATTGTTTTTACAATTCATATTCCAAATGTTGGTTACATTGGCAAACCATTACTGCTTAAATAATCAAAGGACAAACATCAAATGCTGACCAAAAGTAAGAAAACATACTAGATGTTGTGTAGAAAGAAACCAGACAGCTTTGCCTTCAGAACTTGTGACTGCAGACTAGTAGAACCCATTTATTGGTCTAAATTTCACTAAAGCAAGGTGACTGGTTCATCTGATTTGTCTTTTTTTTTTTTGCTTTGTGAGTAATTTGGGAGAATGGTTGAGCAGAAAATGTGGGGTGGCATCTGAACACTGGTATTTCTTGTCTCACGTTGGTACCCACACATGTGAAGGGTAGACATTTACAAGCGGAAAATCAGTTTTTCCAGCATCATTTATTAAAGAGACTGTCCTCTCCCCATTGTGCGTTCTTGGCACCTTTGTCAAAGATCAATTGCCTGTAAATGCATGGATTTATTTTTGGGCTATCTATTCTGTTCCATTGGTCTATATGTCTGTTTACGCCAGTAACATGCTGTTTTGATTACTATTTCTTTGCAGTAAATTTTGAAATCTAGTGGTGCGATGCTTCTAACTTTATTCTTTTTGCTCAAGATTGCTTTGGGTCTTCATGGTCTTTTGTGATTCCATAGGATTGTTTCTTCTGTTTCTGTGAAAAATGCCATTGTAATTTTGATAGAGATTGCATTAAATATGTAGGTTGTTTTGGATTGTATGGACATTTAAAAAATATTAATTCTCCCAGTCCATGAACACAGGATATATTTCCATTTATTTGTGTCTTCTTCAGTTTCTTTCATCCATGTTTTATAGTTTTCAGTGTACAAATCTTTCACCTCTGTGGTTAAATTTATTCCAAAATATTTTATCTTTTTGATGTTATTGTAAATGAGATTGTTTTCTTAATTTCTTTTTCAGATAGTTTGCTGTTAGTGTTTATAAATGCAGCTGATTTTTGTATGTTGATTTTGTATCCTACAACTTTACTAAATTAGCTTATAAGTTTAAACAGCTTTTCGTGGAGTCTTTAGAGTTTTCTCTCTATAAGATCATGTCCTCTGCCAACAGAGACAATTTTACTTCTTCCTTTCTGATTTATATGTCTTTTATTTCTTTTTCTTGTCTAATTGCTCTGGCTAGGACTTCCAGGACTATATTGAATTAAAGTGGTGAAAGTGGACATCCTTGTCTTGTTCCTGATCTTAGAGAAAAAGCTTTTAGATTTTCACCATTGAGTATGATGTGGGCTTGTCATATGTGGCCTTAATTATTTTGAGGTACATTCCTTCTATACCTAATTTGTTAAAAGTTTTTATCGTGAAAGTGTGTTAAATTTTGTCAAATTATGTGATTATATATAATTTTTATCCTTCATTCTGTTAATGTTGTATATCACATTTATTGATTTGTGTATATTGAACCATCCTTGCATCTCAGGGATAAATCCCACTTGGTCATGGTGTTTGATCTTTTTAATGTGCTGTTGAATTTGGTTTGCTAGCATTTTATTGAGAAGTTTTACATCTATAATCATCAAAGATATTGGCCTATACTTTTCTTTTCTTGTAGTGTCCTTATCTGGTTTAGGTATGAGGGAAAACCTGGCCTCATAAAATGAGTTTGGAAGTGTTTCCTCCTGTTCAAATTTTTGGAAGATTTTGAGAAGGATTCGTATTAATTCTTTTTCAAATATTTGGTAGAATTCACCGCTGAAACAATCAGGCCAAGATTTTTATTTCTTGGGAGGTTTTTGATAACTGTTTCAATCTTCTTACTTGTTATTAGCCTGTTCAGATTTTCTATTTCTTCATGATTCAATCTTGGTAGGTTGTATGCTTCTGGGAATTTATCCTTTTCTTCTAGGCTATCCAATTTGTTGGCATGTAATTGTTCACAGTAATCTCTTATGATCTTTTTATTTCTGTGGTATCAGTTATAATGTCTCCTCTTTCATTTATAATTTTAATTATTTAAGTTTTCTTTCTTTTTTTCTTGGTTAGTCTAGCTAAAGTTTTGTCAATTTCATTTATCTTTTCAAAACACCAATTCTAGTTTCATTGAACTTTTGTTTTTCTAGTCTTTATTTTAATGCGATTGGACTCATCTCACTCCATATAGAAAATCAACTCAAAATGGATTAAAAACTTAACATATAAGATCTGAAACCATAAAACTATTAGAAGAAAACATAGAGAAAAAGCTTTCGCTATTACTCTGGGCAATTAATTTTGGATATGACCCCAAAAAGCACAGACAACCAAAGCAAAAATAAACAAATGGGATTGCATCAAACCAAAAGACTTCTGCACATGAAAGGAAACAATCAACAAAGTGAAGAGACAACCTATGGAATGGGAGAAAATATTTGCAAACATACACATGAGAAGGGGTTAATATCCAAAATATATAAGGAACTCAAACAACTCAATAGCAAGAAAACAAATAATCCAATTTAAAAATGGGCAAAGGACCTCAATAGACTTTCTCAAAAGAAGACATACAAATGACCAACAAGTATATTAAAAGATTCTCAACATCACTAACTATCAGGTAAATGAAAATCAAAACAGCAATGAGATATCATTGAGATATAAAAAAAAAAAATGCAAATGCAAATACAAAAGAACAATGAGATACCTGTTAGAATGGCTATCATCAAAAGGACAAAAGATAACAAGTGTTGGCAAGGATGTGGAGATAAGCGAATCTTGGTACACTGTTGATGGGAATGTAAACTGGTACAGCCATTATGAGAAACAGTATGAAATTTCCCCAAAAAGTTGAAAATAGAACTAACATATGACCCAGCAATCCCCTTCTGGGTATATATCCAAAGAAAATGAAACCATTATCTTGAAGAGAGATCTGTATTCCCATGTTCACTGCAGCATTATTCATAATAGCCAAGATGCGGAAATAACCCAAGTGTCTGTTGACAGATGAATGGATAAAGAAGAATGGATAAAGGGGATGTGTATACATATATTATATACATTGTAATTCCATTATATTGAATATTCCATTTTATATATATATATATATGTATGTATAAATAATGGAAAGGGATATTTCTCAGCCATAAGAAAGAAGGAAATCCTGCCTTTTGTGACAAAATGGATGAAATTTGAAGACATTACGCTAAGTAAAATAAGCCAGATGGAGAAACACAAATATTGTACGATCTCACTTATATGTGGAATTAAAAAAAAAAAAATGTCCAACTCGTAGAAGCAGAGAGTAGAATGGTGGTTATCAGGGGTTCGGGGGGGTTGGGAGAAATGGGGAGATGTTGGTCAAAGGGTACAAAGTTATTGTTATGTAGAGTCAACAAGTCTAGAGATCTAATGTACAGGCGTGATGATTATACTTAATAATATCGTGTTGAACACTGAAAATATGCTAAAAGACTAGACTTCAGGTGCACTCATCACACATAAAAAAATTGTAACTGTGTGAGGCGATGTTAATTAGCTTGACTGTCATAATCATTTCACCATTTATATGTGTATCAAATCATCATGTACACCTTAAATATATATGGTTTTATTAAAAATATATCAATAAATGAAAAAGGAGGAAGGTAGAGGTTTGCACAAGATTTCTTACTAAAAATACTTCATGTGTATAAATCTTAAGACTAAGGCATTTTTACTTCCCCAAAATTTGTCCTTGCAAATCATTTTGTCCCTAAATGATAACTCCAAGTCCATGTTCAAAAGCAAAATTTGTTCTTCAAATAGATTAGGTAAGTACCGATACTTATGTTTGAGCTTCATAAGCATGAAAAAGAAGAGTAATGTCTGATTAGGATTTTATACAACTTGATTGATTCGTAAAGCTGGAGAAGGAGGATGTCAAAATGTGCTAATATCTACAGAACCTGCCAACACCATGGAGGGAAATGTCAGTATTACCTGGAGCTAGGGCAATTCGGGGCTTCTCACTGCATGAATGTTGCTATCAAACATATGATATCCTTTGTGTGTGTGTGTGTGTGTGTGTCTGTCTGTCTGTCTGTGTGTGTGTGGTGTGGCATGTACTTAAGATGTGCTTCATGCTCTGATTATTTGTAGAATTATAAAAAAAGACAGCCTAGGGAAAACTGTTACTATTCAATGATTGAATTTGTGTTGTTCTGAAAAATTATCATTTGCAGATATAAATTTGTGGCCAAAGGTGTAACAAAACATGTATATGACTTGAAATCATATTTCTTAAATAATGTTCTTATTAGTGAATCTTTCCTCTTTTTTTTTTTTTTTTTTTTTTTTGAGGCTTACTTGATCCCATTTTTGTCAGATTTACCCAACTGGAGGGAACTCTAATGGATCTTTTAAACGTAGATAGAAGCCGAAGCTTCAGTAAGGGAACCCCTTGTTATATCTTTTGAAATAAAATATGTCCATATGATTATTCAGCAATTGAGAGAGTACTTACAAAAAACCCAGATTTTAATTCTGTTTTCACATCTTTGTGCAGGAGAGAACACACTCTGAGAGAAGGGCTTCTCTTAATACGATTTAAACTTTGGAGTCTTTTCTAAAGAGATCAATTTACGCTAGGTGATCCTACCTTCGACAAGAGCGATGGAGATGCTGCAGTGTTTAAGGACTCTGGAGCCAGACTGCCTGGAATTGAATTCTGACCACTTGTTAGCTGTGGCACTTGGGTGACTTATTTAACCTCTGTGAACACAGTATGGTAACTATGTCAATTAAATATAAAAATTAATAACAGAGTTCTCCAGATAGTGACATTCCTGGGCCACTTCTCCCTCATGGACCCATCACACATTTATTAGTGCCTTCTATATGCTAGATTTCATGATAGATAAACAAGATTTACCTGCCTACAGACTAGCAGGGGCCTTAACTCTGGAATCTGGAACTCTTAACTCTTAAAATGCTCCCTCTCAAAAAAAAAAAAAAAAAAAGAGTAACTTTACAGTGGAGAAGCCTGACAAATACTCCCTCAGCCAGGTGACTGAGGTTAACATCATCAGTGATAAGTCATGTTGATAGCATGTACTCTTCATATGATGTAATGAGAAAGGCATTTTAGCTCTGTGGTCTTCTTCCCCAAAGCCCATAGCCCTAGTCTAATCATGAGAAAATCATTAGACAAATCCTAATTGAGGGACATTACATAAATTGCCTCACCAATATTCTTCAAAACTGTCAAGGTCATCAAGAACAAAGGAAGTCTGAGGAACTGTCACAGCCAAGAGGGACCGATGGAGGTATGATAACTAAGTGCAATGTGGAATCCTAAATATGATACTAAAACAGGGGGGAAAAAAGTAGATAAAACTAAGAACATCTAGATAAACTGTGGACTTTATTTTAGTTAATCTATTTATATGGTTAATAATAATGTGTCGATATTGATTCATTAATTTTAACAATATAGCTATACTAATTTAAGATTTTAATAATAGAGGAAACTGGGTGAGGGTTAAATGGGAACTCCTTGTATTATCTTTGCAATTTTTCTGTAAATCTGAAGCTTCTACAATTTAAAGTTTACTTTTAAACATTCCCCTCTCTGCCCCAAAGTCATGGTCATGAAATTATCTCAACTTCCACAGACCCATAAATGGCCAAACCCCCAAACAAGCAAATAATCCCTTTTTGTTTAAGGACTTTTCAGATAAAACAGAAGAGTCCAAACAAAAATCCCAGTCATTGAGGCAGTTTTAACATTCTTCTCAGCATTTTTAATGGAAATGTAAATAAAACTAGATATTCAGGACTTCTGTTTTAGAATAATAATAAGAGCTGATACTCACTGATAGCTTATTTTATGGTAGTTATGTGCTAACCTCATTCCATGGATTAGCTTTTGGGAACTGTTCAAAAGCATCGGCAGTAAATATCCTTTTTGCCCCTATGTGAGAAAGCCATTTACAGTTGTGTCTGTGACGTACTTGCCCCTGGGATGGTCCAGCTTTACTTCAACTCTAAGCATGTAGAGGTCTTCCCGCTTTCCTTGAACTGGATGTCCCAGTTCAGATGACTAAAAGGCTATTCAACAGGTGCCCCCACTGGGCTTTCTGGTGTAAGCTATGCGACATTGTAACATTGTACAGTGTCCCCAGTGGGACATTACACCTACAATGGAGAATAAGCATAGTCTTATTTCTAAAGGAAGGAGTTCGTAATGCTACCCGCATTCCGCACAACACAACTAAGGCATTTATCTAATGCCTGGGCGTAAACAAACAGCAAGGTAGGGTCTACTTATTTAGTGGATTCTGAAATTTTAGAAGTAGTCTAGAGGCAAATCTTTCTGCTAGTTATTTTTATTAAAAAGTCTCATAATCAATCTTAACTGGGCCTTCAGAAAACACTAAAGAGAAACGGCTACATTTAATCAAATCATAGGTTTGTTAGAAGCAGGGCAATGACACAGGGCCCTATGTTTGTAAGGATCCTACGCCCGGTCTAATGCTCTGCTGTCGCCATCTTGATTGTTAATACTTTTTGAACAAGGGGCTCTGCCTTTACATTTTGCACTGGGCTCCACTAATTCTGTAGTCAGCCCTTCTTCAAAATTGTTGTGTTTGTTTTTCTCAAATGAAATCTCAGGAGCTGCTTTTGAAATCACATCCCTGGGTGTAGCCATGCAATGTTATGTTTGCTAAGTCTTCCTCAGGAAGACACAGTTATTCTTAGGAAGGTAGATTTATCCCAATTCCCTACATAAAATGTTCCAAATCAAGTGGGTTCAGTAACAAACTCTGCTCAGATCTTTCTCTCTCTCTATTGCCTGTTTGCAAACACTGTATTCAAGGCCCTGGACTAGGAGAAGCATTGATGTGTAGTGAGATTTTAATCACAGATACAGACACTATCAAACAGACCAGGAGAAAGTTATCAATGCACTGCTATTTCCCTATCTGGCCTAGTCTGGAAATTGAATACCCAAGCAGCTGGCCTAAAATCACAGTGCATAATTCTGGAACTAAAAGACTTCCAAGAGAAAGTATCTTACAAAATCACGTGGTAGAAACACTTTAAGGCCAGTTATCTGCAGCTGACTTTATGTTAACCTAACCCAGGCAATCTCTGATCTCCAAATTTGCAAACAGATGAAAAGAAATTCCCTCTATTTAAGAGGCATATGGACAAATATTGATGAGGGCCTATTAAAGGGAACATACACAGCTTTGACATACTTTAAGGGAACCTGATGTTTCTAGTTTTGAATTTAATCAGGCAAAATTCTCATCATATTAATGAAAATGTTATTTTTTTTTCCCTTTTTGTTTGCTGTTGAAAACCTAAAATCTTTAACTTAAAGGGCTATTTGTACTGGTTTGTTTGCAACTCCCAATCATTAAGTCCTGAGAAAAGTGAAATCTACTGACAATGCCACTGGAGAGAAACATCTTCCTTAAATACGCCTCTTTTCTGAGTTCTGCTGGTAATTCACAACATCCAAAGAGCTTGTAATTTTGGAACCACTAGCTGAACTGGGGAGGTTGTGAAATCAGTACTTTGATTTGGACCAGAGGATAAGCATTTTTCAGCTCGTGACTTCACAGGAGGCTTTAATTCTTACTCCTTTCTTCAAATGTCCCTACTGCTTTCTTGGATCTTCTCTTCACCTTTTTGTGTCCTTCTGAGGTCCCTGCCTGTCCGCAGGGAATCTGTTGGCCAGGCCTTGTTTCGGTAGCTGAAGGCCCCTAAAGAGGGTGGCACTGGCATTCCAACCTCTCAGAAATTGCCTTGGCCACATGCTCGCCCCAGAGCATACTTGCAGAGGTATCTTCTCACCTCTGTCAAGGTCTTTTGTTGAGTTCACAACCTTATTACAATTAGAGTGGAAAAGCCTTACTGGATTATTTAGATGTTATCTCTGCCAGCAGAGAAATTTTGTACAACAGAACCTGGAAAACTTCTTCTAAACTAAAGTTAATGGGCAGAGAATCTGCTGGTGTTTTAGAGAAAATTATGGGACACTGTCGAAAGATTTTCTTTGGGCTTATATTGGAGTAACTAAAAATTTTCTTTCTTTTTATCTTTTTCTCTTTCAATTCTCTCTATTTACCTTGATCCCACCTATATAAGAGTTTTCAAATGTACTAACACAGATGGAGACCTATTTATTTCATTTGTAAAAAATATCCAAATAGCTGCATGTGCTTCATGTGTCAGTTTTGTCTGTCAAGCTCAGCTTTCACTTCTGGTTTAAACTGCCACACTCACCCCTGCACAGTCAATCTTCTGGGCTGCTCTCTGCAAGGGGATGACCGGGGATTGGATCACCCATCCCCACTGGAAGCTCGTTAATAAGCTGGTAACAGGCCAGGAAGTGTAGAGTTCTTTCCTAAGGGTGATGAACGATGTCAGTCAGATTTTCTCTCTTGTAAGTCTGAATTAAAAGATGCAAGAGGAAGTAGACAGGTTTGGGGGCAGCTGAGTGGTCCCTTTGTAGAACTACGACTGGTGGCCATATATATATATACACGCAAGAGAGCAAAAAAGAATGGACAGTTGTGGGGAGAAAACCAGAGATGTGAATGACCCTGGGAGGCCAGACAAGAGCAGCAGCTCTAAACTTTCCAATTATTTTTCGTTGAAGGCCCATCGGTTCTTCATTTTATTTCCTCCTTCACTATGATCTCCAAAGAAACAATGTAGAAGAAGCCCTTATAGTACTCTATCCCTCTTATGTGAGCTTGAACTTCTATTTTTAAAGTATTTAATTACTTAACTGGAGCACTAAGAAACAAGATGGGAGTGGAAGCCCCTGTCCACATTTCCTCCTGAGACATAGGGAAGGAAAAATAGAGACCAGTGATTGATTTCCTGCTAGGAATATGATGTGTATCATACCATCATCAAATTTAGTGTTTACACAACCTCAGAAAGTAGGTGTAATTATACCCATATTAGAGACAGGGAAACTGAAACCAGAAATGTTAAATAATTTTTTCAAAGCAATTGGAGAATCCAAGATGTAAACAAAAAATTTTCCAATTCCAAATCCCACAGTCTTTTCATTATGCAGTGTCATTGAACTATAATAATAACAAGGGTGACGCAAAAGGAAGGAAGGAAGGGAGAGAGGGAAGGGAGGAAGGAAGGAAGGAAGGAAGGAAGGAAGGAAGGAAGGAAGGAAGGAAGGAAAGAAGGAAGGGAAGGAAAACTGGCATTTAGTGACTCCCTACCACCTGCTGGGTGCTTTTACATGTTACTTCATTGAGTTCTCACAACAACAATGAAAAGCAGAACTGACACTCGTATTTTTTATATATGAGAAAACTAAAGCTTAGAAAAGTCATCAAAATCACATAGCAAGTGGTCGACCCAGGATTTATGCTAAGTTAAATTGACTCCAACACATCAGCTTCTACTAAACTATGATTTGGTCCCGGAGAACCATCCACATCAGAACAACTTCAGCCTATAATTAGGTAGAAAATTGAAGACAGTATAGATAGGAAGATCCAAATTCAAAAGACTGTATTTTGATTCAAGAATGTGTATTCAGCCCATCTGATCCCTCCTTCTGGTACCTTAGAAATGATAGATAATGAGATATATGTGTGTGTGTGTGTGAAGGTGTGTGTAGATATGTTATGATATAGATATAATTACAAATAAAATATGAGATTGGAGGAGCCATTAGAAGACAAATAATTTCAACACATTTATGGAGTCTGAAAGTGAGGGAAAAGATTGATTTACAAAACAGTGGAGGAAGCCATGGATTATGCCCAGAGGGAATACAGCAGACAAGGACCCAATCTACCTAGCAGAACCCCCCAAGATGCTTTGATACAGAGATGGTGGGCACAGCAGAGACTAGTGTAAAATTTGCTCAGCATCTTTACATGGTATGGTATATTTCCCTAGGTTTTCTGTAAAATGGGCATGCTTGATAGTATATGTATAATCAAATGTTTCTTTGAGGATAGGTCTGTTTCCACGTACTCATAAAAGTTGTAATGACCAAATTCACATGGGTTGAATGCTTTCTATGTGCCTAACTCTTTAAGCATTTATCTTCATTTACTGTCATTACAATCCACTAACTTGGTAGTGTTATCCCTATTTTTAGCAGTGAAAACTGAGGTTCATAGGGGTTAGGGAACCAAAAACACATACCTATGATGCATAGAATCAGGATTCCAATGTGATCAGATATGACTCCCAATCCAGTGCTCTTTCCACTGTTCCTCAACTATTTGCAGTGCTACTAAACACTAGCCAGACGATGGAAGTTTCCACCTTCTAATCTGTGGCATACGAGCCACGCAATGTAATGAAGAGTCAGTTTGGAAGTTTTATATTTCTAGTTTTATATTAAGATTGAAAACCATAGTGCCATTCTACAATAACGAAGTCAGTAAATAAAAATCCTGTGTGTGTATAAAACCAAAAGAAATTCAGATGCTCGCATAGGTCTTGGCATATAGTAGGAACCTTATAATTACTTGCTGAACAAATGCATGAACAATTCTGAAAATTCTTCATTGTCTGTTTCCTTTCTTTTCCTTAACTTGCTTATTCAGCATAATATGGCAGATTTTGAGCCAATTATTAATGTTGGAAATGGAAATACGTTCAAGAGAACAATGCTTTTGAAAACAAAGAACCAAGTCACTTTGGTGTGTAGTGGCAGAGCCTTTTGCCCCTCTGCAGCCAGTTTATTATTGAGTTTCCTAATTAGCTAATCAGTAATTAATTTAATTACTAATTCCATTTACATATTTGGATTATTGCAGCCATTAAGCAGCTCTGCTACCCCCACTTCCTTTGCATTTTAAAATAAGAGGGTTAAGAAGTGAGAAGGTAAGTGGCAAATTAAGCTATGAGATGTATAAAGGCAAACAAACCAGAAGGACTTGTAATGAGGGATTACACATAAAGGAGAAAGGAATTACGTGGAAGTGAGCAAAGGATGAGCTACTTCTCTGCAGAGAACTCAACTGTGAGGTAGAGGCTGTGCATAAATACACATCTGTACACAATTTATAACAAAACATGGGAAGTTGGAAACACGATCATACATTCAGTGAATGCAGCTGCTGGTGGAAGCCCACATGTCCCCATAATTCCCATGGTAGCTGGTGGCTGTAGAGGAGGGGTGATGGGAGAATTTTTCAGCATCTTTCGTCTCAGTTTTGTTTAACCTGAAATTAGACTAGAAATGCTGCACTTCAACTAAAAATTAACATGCACTCTCCAGAAAGAACAAAAAAGGTATAAATTATGTCTGATTGAACAAACACAACTCCACTGTTGAACAGCCAGTCAATGGAGAGGGCAGGGAAAGGCAATGGAGCAAGGTAATGTGTAATCTCACCAGTCAATGGACTGTGGGCAGGCCTGGGCGGCCCATCGCTGGAAGTGTCAGGGAGATAAATAGCAGAGTGTCCTCCTCAAAAATATGATTAATACCATCCTCGGTCCACTGCTGAAGATGTAGTGGGTGCAGCTGGTCTGGACAGCAGTTGCATAGAGGGAAAATCCGGGACGATCGCAACAGAGCAGAGAGGGCAAAGAGGAGGACAAATAGCCACTAGTGTGGGAGTACTGAGGCCTGACGCGTGGGCCGGGGTCTGAGCCAGGGGCAGTCTTAAACTGCAGCTTAAGTGACGCTCAGGACCTTCTATGCACGTGCACCTGAGCCCCAGAGGCCATGATTTTGAGGGACAAGACAAGCTGAACTTGGATCTTCGAGGAATGTATATATGCCACTCCAGAAACAGTGAGTAATCTTGAAGAATTGTGGTATTTATGGTGTGACTGCTGTGCAACTAACACAGCCCCTTCAGAACTTTAATTCTCACAGATCAGTGTGAGGTAATGGGGGTTAATTTCCTCTTCTTCATTTGGGAAGACGGGTCCAGAGAAGTTAAGTAACTTGCTCCAAGTTACATAGCTAATAGGTGGTACGGGGTCCAGGACTCACAAACTTCCATTCTTCTCATCAAAACAAACTGATTCCTCTTTGGCTATTTGCTCTAGTTCCCTCTCAACATCTCTTCTGCTCATTCTTTCAAAAGGTTTTGGCCAGATTTTTCTTTGTTTTTTCTGATTTTCTTTCCTTATATACAAGGATGTCAACAAACTATTTTCAGACTTTCCCAGTTATAATACCATTGCACACACACACACACACACACACACACACACACACACACACACATACACACACAATGGCTGCCTCTAATGAAAAGCAAATTGATATGTTTTAATGTCTCCTATTTCACTGGTGGAAGGCAGGGGAACTTTCAGCCATTGGACAGATATGACTGTCACATTTTCTTTATCAGATAATTCCTTCCCTCATGGTCAAGACACTACAAGGCTCATAAGGTCGACAAAAAAGTCTTTCTAGCATGCTACAGCACTAGAATGTTGCTAGACAAAAGGATTACAGAGGGAAGATCTCTTTAAACCTAGAGTTGTTGGTGTACTCAACATTGATTTTAAACATGGCGAACTGAAAGCCAATTTTTATAAAACTTGACTTAACATTGAAATTCCAGAGCTTAAAGAAAGTGAAGAAAAACATTTAAATATTTAAAATATTTAAAGTCCAAATTAACTCTAATCAAGCCTTTTCCTATGTTATACTCTATGAGAATGTGATGAATCTCAAAGAAAGGGATGTAACGTCAGAAGGTAAGAAGGAGCAGCAGATGCTGAGGCAAAAAGTTGACAGTAGAATCCAATAGGTGGTGATCATGGTGCCCTGCTCCTGAGCAAGTGGAAAGACGTGGGAGAGACAACATTATCAAATAGTCCGAAGAGTTTCAATGATATGATCTCAGTAACCAAAATCATTATAACGACACATTTCTTGTGTATCATAGTTTATATTTTTCACGAGCCTTTAACATGTGACTTCTAGAATGTCTTCATCATTATCATCTCCAGAAGGCCTTCCCAAATTGTAAGGTGCACATGAATCACTTGGTATCTTGTTAAAATGCTGTTTCTTATTAGTAGGTCTCAGGTAGGGTCTGAGATTTTGCATTTGTAACAGCTCCCCACCAACGTGGATGCCACCAATCCATAGACCACATTTTGAGGCTCGATCACGTATCTTAGGTGGTGAAATTGACCAGATACACAGGTGGTAGGTGGCAGAGCCGGAATTTGAACTCAGGGATGCTTGGCCACAAAATCCATACGTCCTCTATACTTTCAGCGCCTGTCACATGGATACTTGCCATTCAGTCCCCAAAGAGCCGTGACATTGGTTGCAGAAGTAGAAAATAAGAAGTAGGAAATTGTTTCTGAAGTGACAACCTACATCTCAGGGCAGAGTGATCTCTTCCTGAGGTCTTCGATATCTCTGAGTTAACGAAACACTGTGCCTCTGCAGAGCTTTGGCCATGGTAGAATGAAAGAAAGAAATTCTTGAAGTATCCATAGACATAATTTGTTTAAAGGAAATACCCTGGCTGTAGATAGAACCAGCCAGGTAGGACCAGCCACCACCAACCAACCACATCAGGTAGTTTCTCCTGGCCACAGGCACAGATGCTTAGAGTGAAAGTGTTTATTGGCACAATCTAGGGGATTGTGCCAAGGCCACCTAATCCAGTCACAGTAGAGCTCTCCATACTACCCCCTCCTAAAGCTGGTTCCACAGCACCTTCCCCCACCATCTTCCAACGCTTTGCCAAACCATGAAAAGAAGTCTGTGTTGACATGACTCTACAGCCACCACTTCACAGGTAATTGAGATATGCTCACTAAAGAGAAAGCCAATGTCCAAAATCCCACTTCATTTTCTCATTCTAGACTCAGTCAGATATACCTGTATACAGTAAGCACTCAAGGATGTAGCTACAAATAATGAACCATTCTACCAACCCTAAATTCTTTCTATATTTTCACATTTTGTATCACAGCCATTCTTGTTGGATTTTATATATAGGGTCATTCATTTCTTTACACTTACAAAAAAATATTTCCTGACTCTCTATCCTAAGACATAATTTTTAAATATTATCAATCATTATCTATTACTATGTATATAGAAACAGATTATATATATATATATACATTTATGCATATTTGTATACAATTATTTCCACGTAGTCTGATCAATTAGTCAATCAATCAAACTTATTGCCAAATTAGTTTGGGAAGTATTATGAATCCTATTGCCTTCTGGAAAATTCACAAGGATCTGAAAACTCCTATCATACAGAAAGTTAACTTCATTTAGCTTGGCATTTCTAGCAGGTATTTGAGTTTGTTTGTTTTTAATACATGCTTCTAAAAGAACTCACAGAATAGTGTTCTGTAGACCATTATTTATGAAATGGGTCTTATGTCATTGGGTCTATTTCCAACTTTTGGTGGGTATAATGCAGCATAGTAGACACATTTGAATTTGGTTTTATAATACGTAGTCTTTTAGGTCATAGCATCAGCAAAACATTTTATTCGTAGAGGTGTGAGATGAATTGTATTCTCTAGCATTTTACTTTTTGGACCTCCCCTGAAATAAATGTGTTTCTAATCAGTTGGCTCCTTTCACAAAAATATACAAAATGCTTAATAGACCTTTTTTTTTTTTTTTTTTTTTGGTGAGGAAGATTAGCCCTGAGCTAACATCGGTGGCCAATCCTCCTCTTTTTGCTGAGGAAGATTGGCCCTGGGCTAACATCCATGCCCATCTTCCTCTTCTTTATATGGGATGCTGCCACAGCATGGCTTGATAAGTGGTGTGTAGGTCTGCACCTGGGATCCAAACCTGCGAACCCCGGGCCGCCTAAGCAGAGCGCATGAACTAAACCACTCTACCACTGGGCCGGCCCATTTAATAGACTTTTTAATTAAAGGGTAAGGCAATTTAGTTTCTGGGAATTGAGGCTTTATGCTACATACATATACACATGTACATCACACAAACATGCCGTATTTGTTTAACATGATACCAAAAATGAGTTAGCACTTTTGCAAATATAGGAAGAATTTGTTTATTATGATACAAGATTTTACATGAGAAAATTATGTAAAAACTGTTCAGTGAATCTCTCACATTAACCAGGTGATCATTTAGCCTGGGCTTTCAGTTTACAGGTATCCTAAGGTGTACAGCTGTACCTAGAGACTAGAAGGGACACACTCAAAGTCACATAGGTGGTGAGTGGAGCCACTCTGGCTGAAACCCTTAGGCCCCTTGGAGCCTTACCTTCAGACGCCAAGAACACAATGCTGCTCACGCTGACTGGTTCCTGAAGCTCCTCAAAGACTTCTCACTAAGGACGTTTCTCTTTGTGCTTGATGTGTTCTTATGACCCAAAAGTACTGGTTGAAGAGTAAAATCCTAAACCAATCCATAGTGTTGAAAATGGGGCAGGATGGAGATGCTGCCTGAAGACAAATATGAATTTAACATTTTTCCAGAACTTTTACATAGTCAAAATGAAGTTAAAAGGCATGATCACCTAAGTTATTGAAACAGAAACAGAAATAAATACTTTGATTTCACTTAATAAAAATGTGATCTATTATTTGACTTGTGCAAATAGTTTTCTTGATTCACTATACAAATAAGCCACATATATTGAAATGGCTTTCAGCACAGTTTTAATGTTATATTAATAGGACTCTGGGAGGGGGCTCAGTATTTGAAGGCATTGCCGCTATGTTAAGGAGATATTTCATTCCTTAGCGGGGATGAAGAAAATAGAGAGAATCTGACATCATCCCAGCCCTTTCTTCTCCTGGATACATCTCTCTTTAAGTAAAACACTAAATAAATTCATGGACTCAGGACCCACGCTAAAACGAGATGCTTTCAAAGGCCCTGGTTAATGAGGAATCTTTTAAATGTCACATCTACAGTGCAAATTAACCAATATTGCATAGCAAAAATCCCTCACAAGAAATCTGGTCAATGGTTTATGACAAAAAAATTAATGCTTTCTGTCAAGAACAAGGGTTAAGTTTAGTATTAATCATAAAATGACCTTTAATTGCCAAACAAAAGCACTTTGTTATTTCACTACAATCCCGAACTCACCCTGAGCATTGGAAAAAAGTCATAATTTGCTTAGTATAAATATATTAAAGTATTAAGCCTGCTCTGCTACTCAATTAGTAAACATGTCAAAGGGTGGGTGAGTTATTCATGGTTCAGAGGGCCAGCCCCTTTTCACAGGGAACTTTTTTCACTCTAATGAAATGATGGATAATCTGGAAGTAGGTGCTTTAAGAAGATATTAATCATTCTCTGTGGTAATGTTAATCATGCGTTCCATCATCTCCAGATGCTGTGGATCACCTTCCTCTGAGACAAAGGGCACCTAAGCCAGGAGAGTCCTTTTGATCACCTTTCTACAGAGACCCTCACATGCGGCTGCCCTTAAAGACAGCTTTAGATTTCAGGGCATCCTTAAGATACAATGGCAAGTGCAGCACAAAACTCCCTTAACTGATTTCTGAGAAACACAGACTGGGATCTCTCTCAAGCCCTAATTATTTACATTTTTCATGTTGCTCGTATGAAAGTAGGAAAAGCCTTAAACTCTGGAAGGAGAAGCTAGAAGTCCATCAAGTAAAAGCTGTAAACGTAGGTCTGGCAAACTGCTTTTACAGTCTAGGCTTCTAATCTTACAAAATGTTAGCGTTCTTCGGGTCAGATTTATCTCTTAAAATGTCTGTGATGTCTCCTTGAGTTAATGAGACACCGTGCCTCCAGAGAGACTTCTAGCCAATTAAACATTTTTATGGCCAGTGTTTTTTAACGGGAAAAAAAATGTTGAGTAAAATCTGAGGGCATATCTTATGAGGCTAAAATAGCTCCCATCACAGACTAATTTTGAATGCTTCATAGACCCCAGTGCCTGAAGAAGAAACCTGGAAGGATTCCTAATGCTAAGAGGCTCTTCCGTATAATTGCCTCAGAAAGACAAAACTGAGGGGAGCAAGTAAGGCTCCTGTCATCGTGGAAAAGTATTCAGGACTCTAGAGGTTAGATAATATCTTCATACAAAAGAGGCACCATTTTCTTAAATCCACATGTGCAGGTGCAGGGTCTACAAATGGCCATGAGGGTTACTAATGAGGTTATGTGATCTCTTTTCCAAGTACAGTTCTACCTAGAGACAAGTGCTCTCCAGATGTCGGCTTGCAATCCTCAGACCCCATCACTACGTATTTTTATCCACATGTGTGGGCACAAACAGCTAGAAACTCACTTCTAGTCTGCTGGAGAAAAACTAGTGATTTTGTTCTTCCCTCACATTTTTAGCTTCTAGTCACTTTCCCAGCTGTAGTCTTTCAAACTGGTTGCTGTGTATCTCAATAAACCACCAAATTAGGAAAATATTTCTAGGGAGGTGCATTTATCATTTGCCTAATGATTTGCTTATTTCGCGTCTTGACTCCGAATACCTCCACCACCGTTTTACCTCAATTACCCTTCCCCTCGTCTTCACGTTCTAGGCCACATTGTAAATTTTGTCATCTCCTATAGCAGATTCATCTTGGATCTCTAAATTTCAAAGACCTATTGCATGACAAGAAATGGATGTCACTATTCTCATAACCTCATTTCCACTAACCTTCCTCATTGGCCTCAACATGTTTTCCTCTACTTTTACCCTCCCTTGTCTGGTTCACATAGCTGGTCAGAGCCCTCTACCTTTGTCCATCCTTCCCTTGATGTCAGACACAGCCAGCCAAATCTCAAATAAAGAGTGCTCTTAAAATATGCCTTTATGCACTTTGCCCGGCATTCACTGGATTATTAAAGCAAATCATCCACTCTGCAGGTTGGAACCCAATAAATATATGGCCTCTGATGTCAGTTGGCCTCACTAATATTCCTACTTCTTAGTCAGTTTCCTCAAAGTCTGCTACAAAGCTTCTCCACGTCTCTCAATTATTGTCATTGACTTCATCCCCTTTTTCTCAGCCTCTTCTTTGAAGAGAGAGAGGCCCTCAGTAGGATTCTCAATACCGTACTCTGCCCTTGTCCACGAACACATTTACCCTTTGCCCTGTCCTTCTCTTTTCATTTCTCAAATGATGAAATGTTCTTCCCTGTTGTTCAATATTCACTTGTTTGAGTTCTTGATTTTATTCTCTGCCTTTTCTTCTGGGACTGTGCTGCTATACTTATGCTCTCTTGCTCCAGAATCTCTGATTTATCTCATTCTATAAATAATTCAAAGGATCTCCCTCCCTAAAATAAAAATGCTTACTTTATCTCATGCCCTCTCAATGTCTCTCTCTTCCAATTACTGTCTAAAATTCTTGAAAGAAGAGTCTATACTGCTAGAGTCTTTACTGCTTCACCATATTTTTTTCTCCCAGACCCATCTGGCATTTGACCTCATTGCTGTGTTGAAATTCCCGTTCCTAAGGCCATCGGTGAATTCCTATAAATATTGAGAGCTTACTGTATGCCTGGCATTGTTCTATGTATTGGGATACAGCAATAAACAAAAGAGCTAAGAAGAGATTAATATCTCAACTCTCCTGGACCTTACAGTGTAAGTAAATTGTCAAGTGTAGTTCATATTTATTTTATTTAACTTTCTCGACATCGTGAATTTCTCCTTGTACTATTTGCATCACTTTGACAAACCTTTCTCCATCTCCTCCTTGTATATTAGTCTGAAATGCTAGTATTCTCTGGAGTTCTTTGTTTATTTCGCTGCTCTGCTCACCCCTGCATTTCTCTAGTTAATTTTATACACTCTCAAAGGTTCAGTTACCACCTATATGCTGATTTCTCCTAATTATACCACTCTAGTCTAAACTTTTCCCCCAGTTATAAGATCTGTACGTCTCCTTGCTTCTAGATTTCTCCATTTAGATAGACCACAGACAAATTCAGTGTTCTCAAACTTAATATGCCACCTTCTCAAAATCAGCTCTTCCTTCTTTTCCTAACTAAATTATGGCACCAAAATTTACTGTCATTAAAGCTAAAACATTAGGGATTATCTTTGATTCTTCCCTTTCCTTCTCTATCTATCTAATAAAATAACTAGTCCTCAAACATATATCTTTTGAATATTTTTCATCTGAATTGTAATTCCTAATTCTTCTACTCTACTTTACACCCTCATTTCTCCCATGAATGATTGTAACTACTTTCTGTCCTACATATAAAGTTAACCATTCACTGAGCAAAAACAATTTTACTGTGTTGAGTCATTGCTTAGAAGTTATTGAATGAGAGAATAAATCACAGTCTTCAATATGGCATAAAATATTTGTAATATTGTTGCTATTAACCTTGCCAGCATTACATTTTATCACTCCATGACTCACTGCTTATATTTCAGCACAATAAACAATTTATATTTTTCCGTGCACACGTACAATATTTTTTGATTGTTTTTCACTTTCATGTTTTTGCTCACTCTTTACTATCTGCCTGATTGTTCTTTCTCTTTGTTTTATTCTAATACAAATTTACTCATCTTTTAAGGTGTCATCTCTTCCATGGAAGTGTTATCTAATTGTCTATCACCTCCACCATGTGCCTGGCAATCTACCCATCCTCTACGGTCTCCAATACCCCACAGACTTACAATAGCATTTTGTGATTAGCGCTTTATATCTTAGGTCAATCCTGCTAGATTGTGGTTGCTCTAAGACATAGTTCTAAATCCTCTTTTTATTCTTACTCTCTGACACAGTGCCTGACACAGAATAACTATTCAAAGAAAATTTGGAAAGCAAATTATTAGAAGGAAGGAAGGGAGGGAGGAAAGAAGGAAGTTTATCATTATTACCTTAAGAAATTCAAGAGTGTGACAGACGGTATTTTCCAAAGATGGCCACTTCAATGTCTACCGTCCCACAAGCTCTTCTTACAGAGTGAAGGTAACCTCCTCTGTTTAGGAATGTGTGCATTTATTTGTTCATAAACATTTACTGAATGCCAATGACAACAACAAATATAGGCTCTAAGGGTGAAAAGATTATTACTATATTTATCTACTCATGACATCAAGAGAGAATATGCATATAAGGAAATAATTGTGTTATAGTTAGATAAGAGATGGCAGAGTGCTAGGGGAGAAGCACAGAGGAAGGTGTTTCTTTTTAGGAAGGTCTGGGAAAGGATCATACAAGAGGTGACATTTGAGCAAGATCTTGAAGGACTACTAAAATTTGGCCAGACAGAAATTAAGGAAAAGATGTTCTGGAGATGGGTATATGTAAATATACAGAAAAAAGAAATACCATGATAAACTCAGAAAGCAAGAAGTAGTTCAGAAACGCTGGTATGGATATGCAGGGTGTCTTTTGAGGGAATTATGAGAGATGTATGCTAGATCTTTCTCTTTCTCTGATAAGTTAGCTAACTTTCTTTTAAAAATTGGTAGCATAGGGTATTGATGGACACACTATTTTCCAAAGTCAACACTCTCCCAGTAACTACTCGGGCATATTTGAGTGTTGGGCCACTGGTGAACTAAGTAAAACTACTTGGTACTCTCCCTTATTTTTCCTTTTTCTGAAACGTCCACTGTTGAAAAATGCATCTCCTTGGGGGCTCTAGTAATGATATCACTGAAGGTTCAACAGCAGCTTTGTCCTTCTTGTGTGGCAGGGATATTTTCAGGACCAAAACTGGCCCTAGTAGGGCCACTTGGACTCGTGGTTATTTAGAAGCAGGGGCCATGATCCATCTGCAGCCAACTTTCTTCTGAGATGAAGCCTACATGTAGCACAAGCATTAGTTTGTTCTCGCTCTACTTCCAGAGTAAAAGTTTTTGCTCTATAACTTTCCCCAGATTGGGTCTTTCCTGAGAAGTCACCAAATTAACACAAACAGTATATTTCCCTAAAGTTGATAAAGTCCCATAGTGGTGGACCTCCCATCACATCTCCTTCAAGTACTTCTTACCAGAAGGAGCTAAACATACACCTCATTATTCTTTCAAGTCACCATCAGTACCTGTTGGAAACACACAAAAACATACCTCTCACAGGGTAAATATTAATATTCAGATTCAGTTTAAATACATAAGGAGACAAAAAAATTCCAAACGGTCTCAAAATTTGCAAAGCCACCTTGCTCACAATGGAGTCAGCGCTTCTGTCCCTCATTTGGCTAACTGTATTTTCATGACACAAATATGCCATTGATTATTGACGTATCAATTAAAAGCAGCAAAGAAACACTATCACATTAAACATCCATTTATTGATTAAAATATGCTTGTGTTTATTAAAACTAAATATATTTAAAGCATAAAATTTTTTAAAAATGCCTTATTAGACTTAGAGTTGTGTTTTCTTTTTTTCATACACAGGCTCAAAATTAAGTAGAAGCGTTATACTCAACTTACCAAAAGTTCTAACTCTCAAGTTTCTGTCTAATGGCTTAGCTCAAAGACTCACTAGATTTCTTAGGCATTATTTTTCAAAGTGGAAGTTGGAATGACTACATAAATCACATGCTAATTTCTTGAATTTTCTAAAATTTATTTGAAATTGAGTTTTGTATCATTGGCAGTAGTTGTCAGGAATATTGGAATCCCAGATACAATACAGGGACATGTTATCTAATAACTCAATGTTCTCCTGCTGTAATCAATTATGTCAGAGTTCTTAGGTCAAAATGAGTCAGTGGAAATAATGATTTTCCCCACAGATATTCACCAAAATACAGGCAACAACAAATATATACAATTTTGAGAATATGGAAAATGGTGGTTTCTGACTTGTAAATAAAAGTTGAACAAATACTCCAAAATTTTTACTAGCTTGCATTTGTCTTTATATGCCAAGTAAATAAGAAAAATGCTTACTGGTTGAGTAGAATGCATCATAACACAACTCATTACCCTAAAGATTTTGATAGGTCACAGATCAAAAAATGTTCTCCAAACTGCCTTAAACAAACATGTTCCATAAAATATTCACATAATTTGCTTAAAACACTGGGGATGCCTTTGTTCTCTCATGCAAATACTAAAATGATTTCCTATTTTTAAATTTTTCTTAGGGTATTGAGAAATAAGTTTACCTTATATCACTATTGGATAATGAAAGTATCATCTTCTCCTTACATGCTAACAATAGTTCTGAGGTAAAATTTATAAGAACAAAATGCAACATGGCTGGCAGGATGTTGAAGGATCCCAAGGTCTATTGTGAATCACACTGGCCTTGTCAAAGGACACCAGCCACGACTTGGGACCATTGCAGCACAAGGAAAATTGCTTACGACAACAATTGCCCATGTTTTCTAGATATTTCTGGAAATGAAAATAAAAACGCTTTAGTTTCTTAATTGGCAAGAGCATAGCTCCTATTGCTCTGTTTTCTCTCACAACCTCCCAACTCAATGTGTTTAAGCCCAATGCTTTTCTTGACTTTACCACGTCCTGAAAACCATTAGTGTAATTTTCATTTGCCATGACTACTTACAGCCTAGGACTATTTGCAAATTCAGACTGTAGTTAGTAGATGAACTAGATTGAGAAGCTTTGATTATTTCTTTGTACTTGTAGTTGAATAGTTTACTCTTAGATGTGCCCCCATTCATTTCACAGAGACCTGCTAATGTAGTTTGGCAAGCAAATATAAGACATCATGACACAACAAAAACAGGTAGACCTTGAAGTGAGCCTGGCTTACATTTAAATTTTTACTCCATCACTTGTTATGTCGATGAGCTTAGGCCAGTTATAAGGCCTCTCTGGCACTCAAGTTTCCTCATTTGTAAAACAAAGTGGTTCATACTTGTAAATGACTGATTCTAGGCCTGTCCTGGGGTGTCAGCTCAAAAATTTATAGCTGTTGAGTTCTTACAGAAATATAGATCTCTGAGGGGCAGGGAGAATTGGTTACATTCTACTCTCTTTCATTAGGTCACACTTATATCTTTTTTTTCATTTCTAGGGCCCACTCTTTGAGAAAAAGGGCTTTGATGGATGAACAAATGCATCAGAAGAATGTAAGAAATCAAGATTATGTCCCGTGAGAAGTGGCATGGAGGAGAGAATACATTGAAGGGATTGGCAGTTTTGTAAAATCATTGTAGATCTATAATGTATAAGAAAATTTAGAACTATTCATGTGATCTCAGAAAGCAAGACTGAGACTAGGGTGGGAAAACTCTATACAGGCATATTTGGCTCAGCATAAGGGAGAAACTGGTCATAATCCTACTGCTGAACTAAGGTGTACGACGAGCTACCTCTGTTCAGACGGAAGCTGGATAACTATTTGGTTAAGACACTATGGAGATAGTGGTCTGAGTAATAGTAAAGTGAATTAGATTATTTGATATCTAAGGAGCTATCTGATCCTAAGAATCTGTTTTAATGCCACATACGTTACATAACTTAAAATAATAACAATGTTTTCACTTTCAAAAGATAGTGTTCCACCAAGTGCAATGAGGTAGAAGCCACAGGATATCATTACCTCCTTATTCTCCAGTCACCCCCAGGTCCATTTGTCACTTAGCCCTCTCTCCTCTATCACCAAGCCAATCTAGGTCCTTCACAATCTGGTCCTAACCTATTTTCCCAGTCTCATATGATGTTTCCTGCTAACTGGCTTTCCTGGCTATAACTACATCAGGCTACTTGTCCATATCAAAAAGGGTCATATCTTCTCTCTCCTCCACACCTCTGCCTATTCATGACCTATATCTAGAAAATTTCCTCTCCTCCCTCAGTCTTCAGAATTGCTCTTCTTGTCAAATCCAGGCAGTGTTTTTAGGTACATGACTGTCTCTTGAGCAATACCGAAAGACCGTTGAGGCCAGGACCATGTCTCCACGCCTGCCATCATGTCATAGTGTCTTGCACATGTGAGATCTTTTGATAAGTATGAGATGTTGATTTACCACAAGCTTTTTATTCAGAATAAATAAAAATTAAAACTTAAAAGACATCATGGTCTTATACAGAGATTTTCAGTCATAGTCAGTTTGGCTACTCTTCAACCAGATATTGTTAATCAAAATGTAAAGACACAAAGCAATAGAAGACATGCAGCAAGACTGTAAATAAAATATAGATGATGTGAAGGCATTTCAGGCAGCAGATTTACTGTAGATGATGATTTTCTACATTTCCCAGAAAATTGCGACCACAGGCCACTCTGATTGACAGGGTCAGGCTCCGACGTTGAATCCGATTGGAGCTTCTCCTGGCTTTCACAAGGACGCCTGCACTCTTCTAAATTAGACAGGGCCTCTGCTCTCTGTTGGGCACAGCCCAAGCCCACGTTGCCTATTTAAAGAAACGGTGACTTTAGTTAAGATCCAAGACACAGACTTTGAGGACACGGACAAATCACTTTTTCCAACACACTCCCTCCCTGCTGCCTAAGGAAACAAAGGCTTTGGGAGAATTGAATGTGCAACTCAGTCCAACCCTTACACTTTGACAGTCTGTTTGTTGATGATGACATGAATACCCAGCAGGCTGCATCACTGTTTCCAAATTACCTTTTCCAATGAGGTGAAGGCATACTTTCTTTGAGGGTCATAATTGCAATTTGCAAATACTTCCCCAAACGGTCGTATCAGCTTCTGCCTTCCTCAGCTGATCTGAGTTTTATGTAGTGATTCAACCTGCAAACTCAATCCTGCCTTGACCTCCAGTCCCTTCAGGGAGGATGTAAGATCCCTCTTGCCACCTGCTGCTCACTGAGATATCATCTTCCCTTCCTCTTCCAGTAATGTTTCCATCAACTCTGCTGATCCTAGCCTTGCTTTCCTCTTCAGCATACAGCTCCACACTGAAGCTAGAGCCCAATCTTATTTGGTTGCCACCTGATTTTGGTAGCTCCTTCTTCTTGAGTTCCAATCCCAGGTACCAGCCGAGTTTCCCTTGTGAATGGACACACCAAGTGGCAACACCCATCTGCCTTTAAGAGTTGCCACTCCCCAAGGTTGTCTTTTGATAAAGCCTGGGGTCCTTCATCCCCAGGGCTCTACCACACTAGGGATCCATCAAAGGACACCAATGATTCTAAAGCCTTGCCCTCTTTCTCTTTACCCAGTCATTAAAATTGAATTCTGTGTGACCATAAGGGAAATGAGCCAAGACACTAATGATTTAGTTACTAATGTGTTAATGAAAACACTGGTTGCAAATCTACTATATGACAGATACTGCACTAAACACTAGAAATACAGCAATAGGAAGTCAATTCCTAAGAGAGTCCCTAGAATAAGACAAAGTGTACTTTCCCTTACATATATTTAAATGTTAATAAGCCCTAAAAGACACTTAAAAAATCAAAGTCCTGGAAATCTACAAAGACACTTGGGGAGCAAACTAGGCCTAGCCTCAATCCTGACCTCCTCAGGGAACATCAGAATCATTGAATGAATGGCTTCTGATGTGCTGAAAGTTATGTCTTCAGAAAGTCACATTCCTATTTTTAACAAACTCAAACAAACTAAACTAAAGTATGTTTTTATGTGCACTTGAAACGAAAGCAGAGACTCTCTCTCTTTTAACAGATTGTGTTAAACTAAGAAAAATTAACTCATTTATTTATTTGAATGTTGAGTGCTGTGCTAGGCAGAATAGTGGCCCCCCAAAGATGTCCATGTGCTAACCATTAAATGTGTTTCATGACAAAGGGATTTTGCAAATATGATTAAATTAAATCTCTTTTAGATGATGAGATTATCCTGGATTATCTTGGTGGGCCCAATGTAATCAGAAGGTTCCTTATGGATGGAAGCAGGAGGGTCAGGATCAGAGTCAGAAAGAAGGAGATGTGATGATGAAAGCAGAGGTTTGAGTGGGATGGGGCCATGAGCCAATGATGAGGGAAGCCTCTAGAAGCTATAAAAGGCAAGGAATGGATTTTCCCCTAGAACCTTCAGAAGAACACAGCCTTACCAACCCATTTTAGACTTCTGATCTTCAGAACCATGAAATAATAAACTTGTTTTTTTTTTTCTTGCTGAGGAAGATTCACCCTGAGCTAATATCTGTGGCAATCTTTTTCTATTTTGTACGTGGGTCGCCACCACAGCATGGCCACCGATGAGTGGTGTATGTCTGTGCCTGGGAACCAAACCAGGGCCACTGAAATGGAGTGCACCAAACTTAACCACTAGGCCACAGGCCAGCCCATAAACTTGTTTTGTTTTAAGTCACTATGTGGTAATTTCTTACAGCAGCAACAGGAAGCTAATACAAGTATACAAAGAGTTTTATCATCAAATATTTAATTTCCATTAGACTTCCAGGAAGGAATTATCAGTATGCACTGAACTGGAAAACATTGCTGATAATTCATACAAAGAAGAAAATCTACAGCTCATCTGAGTTTGAGGTATCCAGGTTATCCATAAATAATGTGATGGAAAATGGCACAATGGCTTGATCATCTCAATCGTTACTCTTGAATTCAGATGAGGAAAATCAGGAGAAAGAGCAAAGGGATTTTGAGGAGAAGCCACACATAGAATGTACCATAGCTACATAGAATTGTGTAATAATCCTTCATAAAAATAGAAACCTCAACAAAATACAACATCACCTGAAACCCTTTGTTTTTCAATTCAGTTACAGGGGATCATTCTATTATTTATAAACTAATGACTTTGAACCGAGTAACATTTTCAGACAAACACACCCAGGCTCATCTCTCAGCCTTAATATCAATGACTGTAAAGTACCACGTGGTCCATAAGTAATTTCCTGAAACTGTTGGTTTAAATAACTTAAAGGAAACTAAATTTGTAAAGGAATAGGTCAGTGGTCAATGTAAATATCAAAAAGTAAAACCAATTTCATAGGGGCAAGGGGGAAAGAGAAAGGGAAGGTGGCCTACAATGGAATTACAGGCATTTCAAACTGCTCCAGGATGCAGCTTCCTTTAATGCAAGTCATTAACAAACCTAAAAGCCATTATCCTGTCTTACTTAACATTTCTGAAATTTGTTACATTGTGGTGAAAATGTTGGTACCATTACTTAAATTTCTGCTTTTCTTTAGGCAAAAAAAAAAAAAAAGAGCAGTAAGGACTGCTCATTGGCGTCATTATCTCCACTGCGATATGCCCTGCATACCTGCTCCACTGCTCTGGTTCAAGACAATTAATCCTAATATCCAGCCCCTCCTGTGGTAATTTCTCATCTTGGCAGGTCTCCTTCTGTAATGACTAAAGGGGAGTGGCCGAGTACCCAAAGCTTGGCCTCAGCCAGACGCGCGATTCCTCCCAGATATGAGCAGCCTGTTCTGGTCTCTCCCTGTCTTTCTTCTGTCTCTTTGTCCTTCTTTC
Source organism: Diceros bicornis minor (assembly GCF_020826845.1). NCBI lineage: Eukaryota > Metazoa > Chordata > Mammalia > Perissodactyla > Rhinocerotidae > Diceros > Diceros bicornis. The sequence goes on from NC_080744.1 coordinate 83,838,099, forward strand.
CTTCCCTCTCGTCCTCCTGTCTTTCCTTCTTCCTTTCCCCTTCCTTTCCATCTCTCTTTTCTTTTTTCCTTCATTTCTTTCTTCTTCCCTTCCTTTTTTCCTTCACTCTCTCCCTTCCTCTTCCCTCCCTCCCTGCCTCCCTCCCTCCCTCCCTTCCTTCCTTCCTTCTTTCCTTCCTTCCTTCCTTCTCCTTTCTTTCTCAGTTCCATAAAAACAGTTTGACTTCAAAACACAAAAATAAAACAAAGCAAGAGTCCCCTCACCCAGGCTTTCAGCACAATGGAGAACTTTAGCTGTAGCCCCTTCTACTGAGTGTAATTAGGTGATTGACAAATGGCAGGTAGCAATGCAAATGGAAATAAGGTCTATTATCATGCCTTCCTTACTCAGAGAAAGAGCTCTAGTGTCCTAATTTTTTCAACCCAATTCCAATTTCATATTTATGAAAAGCTAGTCTCCGCCACTCCCAGCAATCTGCTTATTGAACATACTTTTCTGCAAGCATAATTATATCCCCTATCCCTTGATATTGCATCCTTTTATTTCATTTTTCTCTTCCTCTCCTGCTGTGCTGACTGCCATCACAACACTTCATGCTCTGAGCAAGAGAATAGGTCATTGATTTTTTTTCCAAAGCCAGTACCACTCTGTGAATTGGTCTTGATCCCCAGAGACAGTGAGTGTAAGAGAGAGAGAGAAGTGGAGAGAGCTTGATAACACAGCCATAGGACACTGGGTCAAAGATCCTCATCCACACTCCAGTGTGGCTACATTGTGTTTCCTCCCTCCCCTGACACTATCTACGCTAATGACAGACGCACTGTGATAGACGCACAGATGATAAGCACTGTGTGAGTGCTTATACTAGAAATTGGATGTCATTTCTGTGTGGGCATATGATTATCATATGTACACATGAGCTTTAGCCAAGCTTTGCATTTGGAAAGCAGTGAGAAACAAGGACAATATCCATTAGTCTATAGTTTTGGATTAGTTTTTTTACCCGCTTAGACAGACTGCACATCATTTATTTGCATTTGAGATAGTTTGGACAGATTGAATATTTACTGATGACTTTGCAAACCAATCCTTTCTGACTCTACATACTACTCCTGATTTGAAGGTACCAATGAGGACAGGCTGCTGAGTACTGACTAGGTTTAGTAGATACTGCTTCTCTCCTCTGTTTCCATGATTCCAAGATTTGGCTTATAATTCACCCTAGAATTGTACTAGCAGAGAAACAGTCAATTAATTATCGAGTGAGAGCCTATTCCATGCCAAGCTCTTATCTAGGTACAAGGAATACTGTGATGAGCAAAGCAAAGAACATTGTTTTTCCGGTAAATGGGGAGTGGGTGCAAAAAAGATCATTTTACTTCACAATTTTAATTGAATTCTATGTGAACTTGATTTGGCTGATATCTCCAAATAATCACTTTGGTTTGACTTGCATGTGAAGGAAATACTTTGAGTATATTCAGGACTTGGTTTAATATTTTTATCCTTCTGAGTATATTTTGAGTGTATGTATCTATGTGCTCTTTTCTTATGTGTCAAAACACTGGGAACTTGTTATTTCTATTACAGAAATTAGATTATGCAAAGGAAACCATTTCCAGATATTTTGTGAGAAACCTACTACGATTATAGAGAAATCATTGGATTCACAGTCTCCCCTGTTGTGTCTATGTGATTGCTTTTGTTTTGTTTATTGCTGTTTGGTTGGTTGGTTTTGTTTTTGATCCCCGTAAAAACCAGCATCATCTGAAAGGTATTTTTTCCAAGAACTAATCATATATTCATACTATGCACCAGCTTGTCTTCAATTAATATGATGACATCCTTGCCTCCTTCCCTGAAAAAAGTGCTTTTTGTGAGGTGTCTAAGTCTCCAATACATTAAGGATGCCATACACAAAGAAATATGACTTGCAGAATTATTCTGACATTATGAACGTGAACTATTTTACATATATATAACATCTTTTCCTTCTACCTCAAACTTCCTTATCTTTTCCCAAGTTTGTCAAGGTAAATATCCATTAATATCTAAGTATTCCTTGGAAAAGAGATGCCTAATTCCCCTGGTTCTTATGCCCAATATGAATTTTCATGACTAAAAAAAAATAAATCTTTTTTGTTTATAATATTTTGCTACTATATTAAACACTTTTAACATAGGTTTTCTCCATTACAAAAGATAATTCTCCATTTACCTTTAACTTATATACTTTTTTGAAAACATAAGAGTTAGTTGAATACTTTTATTTGGCCATCTAATTTTCTGCCCATGTGATTTCAATTCCTCATATCTTAGGCTAAAAAATCTTGAATGCTGAAAGTCATACCATAAATTTTGAAATTATATATTTAATAAATTTAATAGAATATTATAATGATTTTATACGAGATGATATGGCAAACTCTTGATAATGCAGATCACAGACTAAATAGGTAAAAAGCAGTTATTTTATCATTCATAAATTGCCAAAACTTGGAAGCAACCATGGCATCCTTCAGTAGATGAATGGATAAATAAACTATGATACATCCGTACAATGGAATATTAGTCAGCACTAAAAAAGAAATAAGCTATCAAGCAACAAAGAGACATGGAGAACCTTAAATGCATATTTAAGTGACCATGAAAGATATCTAAGTGAAAGATAGTCTGTATGATTTCAACTCTGTGACATTCTGGAAAAGGCAAAACTATGGAAACAGTACAAAGATCAGTGGTTGCTGGAGGTTAGGGGCTAGGTAGAGAGAGATGATTGGGTGGAGTAAAGGGCATTTTTAGGGCAGTGAAACTATTCTGTATTATACTGTAATGGAAAAATGTATGTCATTATACATTTGTGAAAACTCACAAAACCATATACAAAACAAAGAGTGGTCTCTAATTAAGCTTTGGACATGAGTTAATAATAATATGTCAACGTTGCTTCATCAGTTGTGACAAATGTACCACACAGTGTGTGATATTGATAACAGGGGAAACTATGTGTTGAGGGAGAGGGAATGTGTAGGAACTCTCTGTACTTTCTGCTCAATTTTTCTGTGAACCTCAAATTGCTCTAAAAAATAAAGTCTACCAATAAAATAAAAAAGCAGTTCCTGATATCTGATACAGGAAAGCACCATGGTATTGTACTTACTGGTTGCATACACTTGGAAAATTATTTCACATATCACATCTGTAAAATGAAGATAAGAACCAACTCACAGAGTTGCTACGATGTTTGAATGACTCTATTAATGTCAAATTGTTAGCATGAGCTAGGCTGTGAGATAGAGTAAAATCTCGACAAATATTAGTTATTCCTATCCTTGAAATTCATATATACTCAAATAGCATCAAAAGCAGATTTCCCCCAACATCAAAGCATTCCTAATAAGTACACAGTGCCTTTTGTGCTGTTCAAGAGTTGGCATTTGATTTCATTGTAAAACAACAATGGCACATGCATCCTCCTGAAAAAAGAGGATGAGAGGCACAATTTTTGCTTTGATTTTATCTCAGAAAATTCACTATGTCAAAAGCTGGTTGGACATTGTAGGGCAGCAGAATTTACTAACCCAAAATATGTCTCTTTGACGTGATTATTTTTAAGAACAAAAGACTCAGGAAGAAACATTGACCTCCCCCCTAACTTCCCAAAGGCATTTAAGACAGAAGGCCTATTCTGGGAAGGAGCTAATACCATAGGTAACTATAGTATAATATTAACTAGGTGTGGTAGACAGGGATAAATGTAGGAAGGCCCATTTGATCAAAATCCCCTCCATGTCCCATTGTCTCTACATGCCATGGCAAACATTTCTTTACTAAACATTTACTTTTCCGTCTCCATGTGAATTGCCTTCCTCCCTTTTGAATTCCAAAACCACTACCCAACATCCTCCTTTGTCTTTAGCTGAAGATGGTATTTAAAGTGGTGGCTTATTTGCCATTTTGGTGAATTACTCAGTTTTCCTGGGTTTCTCCCATGTATACACGTTATTAAACTTTGATTTTCTCCTGTTATTCTTTCTCATGTCAATTTAATTGTTAGGCCAACCAGAAGAACCTAGAGGGTAGAGGAATATTTCTTCCTCCCCTATAACATAGTCCTGTTATTTTTAGCACTGTTGTTTGAAAAAAAAATTGTCCAATTGTCCACTATTTTGTGTGTCAGGGAATCTATTGACACCTTAATACGATCTTATCTTAAGTTCAATCCTGGCACCTTCGTTAATGCCGAATTCTGTTGAGATACCCAGAAGCAATAAAAAGCAAAATGTAATCCACTATAATTCATTAAGAGCCATAAGGAAAGTACTCTTCATTGAATGCCTTAATCTACATTTGAAGAGCAGTTTGAATTAAATGATTTCATTATACAGAAAGTATGCCCCATTTGATTTGGATCAATGTTTTTAGTGGGTTTTTTTTGTTGTTTTTTAAATGTACCGGAAACAACAGAGGCTGCCCTAGGTAGGTGCTCAGAACCACATCCTCCTTCCCACTTCAATCTTGATCCACCTTACCTCATCTATTTCCTTCTTCTCTAACTTCAACCTCAAATCTTTGTTTCTGATATTTCCTTCTCTGCTTTCTGCTCCAAGGATCTTTTTGAATTCTGCTGGGATATAAAACTTGGTGTCCAACTCAACTGTCAGCCCAGTTCAGCTCATTTCTGCACACATCACTGGGTTTGTGTCCAATGCACTAAGCTAACTATGCCTTCACTCTCCCTGTTAAAACTGGTCCTGAGGGATGTCACCCACCTGGTCCCATGCCCAGCAGAGGGACTTTGTCTTCCATTTTTTTATAAGCTTTAATTATATTTATTTATTTATTTTTAAAGCGCTTGTGTTTGAAATCTGTGGTCTAAGACACATGATGATAAAAATTCTAAGGTCTGTTGGCTGTCAATATTTACACTTTGGTCCTACAGACAAGTGTTTATCTCCTAGTGTGTCTGGTACATCAGTTAAGCAATCGTTTCATGTGAAATTGTGGCAGTTTATCACCAGCCTTCTTAAGGGAAGCTTGCATAATAACAGACTTTCCAAAATGTCTTTTGGTGTTCATCAGTTCAGTAGATTATTTCATAAAAGCTTTTGAACATCTGTCATCATACCTGAGCAAGCTTAATAGTAATACTTTCTTCTTGCTCCATTGACTACCTGCTGCTCATGAATACAACATATTTTCCCCCTTTTCCTATATGTCTTTGTCTTAACCTAAGTATGGACCTTTAAGGAGCCCCTCCTCCCTTTTTAATTCAATTTCTTTTGGCCCAAGTCTCACCCTAACTAATCCTTCAGGAATGATTCATGTCCCTTTTGACAGATTTTTTTTTTTCCAGTCAGGGTTAATTACAGTTATTTTTTTTCCTTTTGCTGAAAATTCCTGATACTGGGTAATATCAAGAATAAACAATAAACAGCGTTGGTTCAAAGTGAGAGGTGACCTGATCTTCTCAGAGAAGATTAAAAGTGATCTCTTTTCTTTGAACAAAGTGGGCACTTGGGGGAACTTCACAATACAGTCCACAGGCCTAGAAATAAGGCAATACATTTTGAGTTATAAACATTCCTTTCCAGTGAGACTTCGAGAAGAATATTATTACCTTTTTAAATCAAAACTTAACCAGGCTTGAGTTTGCAAAGAGGAAAACCAAACTCTTATAGAAAAGAATCAATTCTGTGGTGTCCCACGTAACCGTATATGCAATTTGAAATGAGTTACTGTGACTTCATTGTAGCTCTTCCTGAAAACCCTTTAACTGTTGTGGTTAAAAAAGCTGTGTATGTTTAAGGGACTAAAAATCAATAAAAATGTATTTGCATGGGATATTTTGTTATGTATTCCTTTGGTTCAGCTAAGGATGATTTTCTTTGTTTTCTCAACATTTATTTATACATGTTTATTAAGTTTTAACTCCATTCAATAAACACCAAGCATCCAGTGGGGGGAAAAATGCTAGACTAACCTTTGGAGTAATATTCAGTCATGTGACACGTAATGATGTTTTGATCAATGATGGACCGCACGTACAACAGTGGTCCCATAAGATTAGTACCATATAGCCTAAGTGTGTAGTAGGCTATAGTTTAGGTTTGCGTAAGTACTGTAGGGGAGGAAAAAATTTTCCTCTACCCTTCTAGCTTCTTCTGGTTGGTCTAAGAATTAAATTGACATGAGATAGATTAACAGGAAAAAAAAACAAAAGTTGAGTAACATGTATACATGGGAGAAACCCAGGAAAACTGAGTAACTCGCTCAAATGGCTGAAGCCCTCACCTTAAATACCATCCTCACCTAAAGCCAAAAGAAGATGTTGGGGTTGGGGAGAGCCAGGGACTTCAAAGGGAAGGAAGACAATTCACAGGTAGGTGAACAGGAGCAAATTTTTGGAAAACCAGTGTTTGGTTGGCTACTCGGAAACAGAAGAACACAGAGGGAGCCCTACAAATACGTTTTTCTAGGTTCCTCCCTGTCTACCACCTCGTTCATGTTATGCTAATGTGATAGCTTGCTTCCTGAGACAGTTTATATTATCTGAATCCTTTTAGGCAGCTAAGGGGAAGGTAACAAGAAAAACTTTCTTAGTCTTTTGTTTCTTAAAAATAGTCAGCCTAAAATAATCCTCATGTTAAAGAGACACAGTTTGGAGCTGCAAATTTTGTTCCCCTTCAGTACACTCTATGATGTTTGCACAATGTCTAAAATGTCTAATGATGCATTTATCAGAACGTAACTGCCTTTAAGCAATGCATGACTGTATATAAACATTTTATAGATTCATGCTAAGGATAACCTAAGAAGTTAACGGATTCTATTTATTGAGAGTTTACTCATATTAAAACACTATGCTTATTTCCTCTGACAAAATAACATATGCATTATTGTAATCTCTGTCTTATTTCCAGATGAGGAAACTGAGGTTCAAAGTGTCTGGGTGACTTGCCCAAGATTACTCAGTCAATCGGTGGTAGAGCTCCAAAGAAAACAATCTTGCTAAAGCTGATGGATAATGAGCCCCTAAGCTATATCACGAGGACTCTCACTGCCCAAAGGACCAGAGGCAGAGAGGACTGTGACAGCAGCCTTTGGCAGCCTGAGGAAAGAGGAGAAGAAACCCTCTAAGACTAGGCTCCTCTTCCATGGCTTGCTTTTGGAGAGTCCCAGTTAGAAGTGGTGGCATGAGCCTTGGTCAGGGCCCTGGCAGTCACCTATTTCCCACGCTGACAGTGGCTCCTCTAAGGTGCAGGTTGCTTGGAGGTGGTAAATCGCTGTGGCAGTGGGAGCCTGAGTTTCTATAAGATCCTCTGTCCCACTACCTGCCTCATCTCCGTGTGGGCCAAAGCAACCCTGAAGTCCTGCTCCTTCTTTGAGGGTTAATACTTTACCCAAGCGAGATGCTAGAGAAATAGAGAGCCCAAACTGTGACCAGCCTACACCATGCAGAAATGAACATACTGACTGCCTTGAACACTCAGACTAAGTCCCCTCCACCCACATTCTCACACAGTGCCCCTGCCTTGCCATGTCTGGGCCCCCCATTTTGAGTGCATGGAATGGGGTCAGGGTGAGGTTGTGTGGCATGCTCTGCAGGCCACCTTCTATCTTCTGCTTCTATGTATATGAAATCCCTGAGATACACTTCTCCAAGAGTTAGCAGGGGTGAGTCTCTTTCATGATAACTGTAGCGTGAGAAGGCATCTATGTCCAGCGATCACATGGAAGTCAAGAAATCTAATTTATAAATAGAGACACTGATTGATAATTGCTGTGTGGTAAGTAGTTACTGGTTTCTTAGAATCATGTAATCATTTAAATCATTATTTAAAATTTTAAAGTAAATATTTTTATTTCTATCACTTAAAACACTAAATATAAATATTTATAAACATAAATGTGTTTATAAGAATTGAGTGCATACCTGAGTTTGCTTCAGGGACAGTTTTTTGGCAGAATTTGCTTATACCTTCAGAAACCAGTACTTAATAAAAGCCACCTGCATATTGCTCTCTTGTGGGTTTGGTCTGATCTTATAGTTAGGAAGTGTTGTATCTGACAAGAATAAGGTTTTTAATTGTGTTTACAAAGAAATGTACAAACAAATGAAAAATGTGTATAAGAATTTTATTAAGCGTGTCCCAGATCTGTAAGAAAATGGATGTTACCCTAGGTACAACGAGTGAGCACCACATCTCCATCATTTAAGCAAAATATGAATTCCATCTATAAGATGCTGGAATAATTAGTTAGAAGATGAAAACACATAGAATTAACACCTTACTTGCCCCATCATTTAACCTACCTGTGAGAAACTTCCGAATCTCAGATCATCTCTTCCTCTGCCGGGCATGAGAATCCTCAACTTTTCTCCATTCCTTCTCCCAGACTTCAATAACCTGTGGGGAAAAAAGAAAAAGGAAAAAAATATGGAAAGAGCCCAACATATTTCAAAAGGTTGTGATGCTCAATTGAAATCACGTATACAGAGTACTTTGCAAATTGTAAAGTGTCATAAAGGTATAGATTATTTCCATTACTAAATTATCCTAACTACAACTAGAAAAATAGAGATTAAGTAAATGTTGTAAAATAACAATCATTTATAAAAGGAAAAGATTCCACAATGTCTGCTTAGAATTAAAGGTCTGGACCAATAGGGTTTTATTTATTGTAGGCAGGGAATTTTATCTAGAACAAAGGAAGCTTAATTAGCATCTTGTAGGTCTTTATTGTGAATGATAATGTCACTAAAGGTTTTGTTCTACAAGGTTTCACCATCCTTGAGGGGCAATTTTTTGGAGATGGTATTGACATTTCTCAATATAGTATTGAAGAGTCCACATTGATCATATAAGGCAATTGATCAGTGATAGCACCTTACAAGCCTCTACTACTAGGCCCACTAATAAAGCAGAAAGCTCCGTGCTGTCGGTCCTTCCACATAGACTATCAACAAGAACAGTTGTCTTTGATTTTAGAAGTACACATTCCAATTTCTGAAGCTCTGGGAGATGGACAAAGGTATATTTTACCCTTTTTAAGTCTCCCGATATGGGCTTAACCAGAAACATAATTCTCGGATACTAACTCTTAATATATGACATAGCCTCATCCAAACTTTCAAATGTTTCCTCTTTTCCATCGTACAGTTTTATTGTATTTTAATGGTGATGAGAGATATACTGTCCTAAGAGAATATATTTTCGTTTTTTGTCATATAAAACTCTGGCTCTAGTATCTAGATGTTAAGCACATCTGTTAATAGACCAAAGATTGACCCTCTCTCTCGGACTCTCTCTCTTTTCCTAACCTGATAGCTGACAAATTTTGAAACAAAAATGTACTCAATAGCCAATGTATTTTTATTTTGATTTTTTTCTTTTATCCATATGGGTAACAGGTCACACAAATATACACACTTGTGAATACACGATAGTGCTTAATAAACGTATTCCTCTGCGGAAGGAGAGGAGGAACCCAGGCTTATTCATCGTTAAGAAGACCAACTGAGAAGCAAAAGTCCCTTCTGTTTAATGGGACTTGCCGTCTTGCTTTGATCTGTACGGCTGCAGCTGTTGAACTGATGGCTTCTATTCCTGGTACTTCCTTTGTACCATTTTTTTTCCCTAAGGAGTATCTCTAACAGATTTTAGTAGGATCGCCTCCATTCAATTTTAGTGGTGCCATTCCCACTCTGTCAGAGACAGAGCAGCCTTATTAATCACACTCAGGACCACTACTACCAACAATCCATCACCATAGCTGACCGAATGCATCATATACGGTAACTGGAAAATTCACTCTGAGACCTGATGATTTGTCCTGGCCCCGCGTCCCGTAGCACAAAGCAAACAAAAACCACTGGTTATGCCTGTACTTTCTCATCTTTTACTCTTCTTTTTCTTCTTCCTTTTTTTTTTTGTGACAGCTCAAAGCTCATTGACTGTAAAAGACATTTTCCCTTTAAAAAATGCTTACTCGATGTTACCTCTTTCATGCTCTCCGTTGAGCTCATCTGGCGAAGGGTCATCACACACTCCCTTTGTGATAATGTCAGCAAGTCAATATAGTGAATTGGTGATTCTGGTTTCTAGCTGAATTTTGACAATCTGCTTTTGACTTTTCTTACAGTATTGAACCAGACACCGTGGACAACACCCTGTGTTTACCTGCTGAGGTGACTCTGCCATTTCACTGTAGGTTTTCCTTTTTTTCTGGAGAGGCTATACAGGAGAGGTAGATGAGGAAAGGAATTAGCTTCACACCATCAGAATATCTTATTAGAATACATGAACCCTACAGGTTGACCATGGGAATATCAATGTGAGGCCAATGATGACAATGTGTTTGGTGCAATAACATTGTAATAATGGTGCATATGCCAAATAAATAATACTTTAAATAATCACTATTTATTGAGCATCTAGTTTTTGCCAGATACTATGCTGAGTATTTTATTTTGATTATTTTATTTGCACTTTCGTATTTTATGCATGTTCCAACCTTGTATGGGTGGCACGATTTTCTTCATCTTACAACTGAGGAAACTGAGAGACTAGAACAGATTAAGGAACTTGGTCAAAAATACACAGCCCAAAATAAAAGAGCCAGACTGACATCCAAGGTCTGTCTGCCACCAAAACCTGTGATCACCACCAACACTGCAGGCTAAGTTGACTTATACACACAGTGAGAATTCGGCAAAAGATAAACTATACTTTTATTATCATTCCACCAATATCATCCAAAGAACCACAGAATTTAGGAGCATAATTTTAGTAAATACTTTTCAACGTGTCTGTCCAGGTCTCCACCCACCGCAAACACTCTCTCAGCCTCTCCTACATCTGTGTGAACTAGCAGCCATATTTGTGGGATACAGCCCTGCTCTGCATGCCCCGGGCCAAAGCTGACTAGTTCAGGGATTTCCAGCAGGGTTAACCTGGCTGGACTAATCAGATGAGCTGTCTGGATTTTTGGAATGGAATGCAGAGAAAACTAGGTAGTCCCGAGTGTGGCGGGTGGTAAGAAACATACAATTGGGAAATTGTGGGTTAGTCATCTTCCACTATGAGGGCTGAGAAGCAAGAAGCAGCGACAGCCAGGTTGCCTAGACTGAAGAGAGAAGTATATGTAGACAACTGAGAGACAAGCCAGCGGAGGAGCAGATTGTTGGGTTTGCTAATTCCCAGCGGCGATCCGTTCTCAGGCCCTGCAGCACGAGTCTTTGAGATTCTCTGAGACCCCTTGATTTCTATATTGAGTATTCAGTGGTCATACCCACAACTGTCACTTTTATTAATGCTGGCTTAAGTCAGTTCCAAATCCTTGAAACCAAACAAGGCTCACCTAGTGCATAAATTGTCTTTACTTTTCTTCATCCACTCAGATACAATTTATGAGACCTGGGGACCAGTATGCATGATGGTAAGGCTACCCGGGCTCCCCATGTACATATTTCCCTGGTAGAATAGAAAAACCATCCTCCTATATTACACACTGTATTTACTAGGCAGGAGTAATACCCTAATGTTTCCAGAAACAGAAAACCACCTCCTGGTCCCCAAAGACTTCAGCTTACATTGAACACTGTAGCAGATGCGTTGGTTATTTTACAATCTTTCCATCCTGTGGGACAAAGCTATATATCCAGTGTCCCATATCTCCCAAGAAATGATATTGCCCAAGAGTCTAAAGTTTCTGTATGTTTGTTGCCTCTCTCTCTGCAATTCCAAAGGGTCAAATCAGAAATGCCACATTCTGACATTCAAAATGTGTGATTTTATTAGAAAAGAAATATTTCACACAAAATATCTACCAAAAACTTTTTTTTTTGTTTGCTCAATAACAGAGGAAAGAATTATCTTCTAAAAAAGTTAAAATAATGTTGTTTTTCTTCTCAGGCATCAGAAATGAATCTTTCCAGTAGATTTCACTACCTCCTGTCATCATTTTTTGCTTCATACTACTTGGCATGCCTTGAATACATCAAATGTTTTTAGGCCCCTGAGATCAAAAGCACCCTCCCTTCTTTGTTGTGTAATAAAATCTTAATCACCTTTTGAAACACAGGTCAAATACCTCCTCTTTCTTGCAGCCCTCCCTGATAAATTCTCGTGTCCAAAGCTTAGTGTTTGCATTTCCATTGAACAGTCAGGAGACGTGCTCTGTATCACAGGCAAAAGCTTATGTGCCTACATCCTCCAGGAAAATTTTTTTGACACAGACTATGTCTAAATTATTTGCAATTGAATATTACAATGCCTAGCAAATTGGCCAATTTTATAGAATAGAATTTTAACAGAAGTTTGTTGAATTTAAATAAACACTTTACAGTCCACATTTTTTAAACAGAAACCTTTAGAGGAAGGTGTATTTTGAATTTAGACTATTTCTGACTTTAGAAGGGTAGTATGGTGCACTCTGCTAGGCTTAGGGCTCTCCCCTGTATTAAATACACTAATATATCAGGCCTTGGTGTATAATAATATTTTTAGTAAGTGGAATATGTAAAGATCAAAAGTTGCGCCACTTAGGTTCACAGTTTCATAGTTTTACGAAAACCAAAAAAAAATAAACGAACAAATGCTCTCACAACTTTTGAGGCTCAGAGTTGTCTGGATTTTAGAATTACAAAGAAAAGATTGTGGACTTGGAAATCCATAACGACTTTCTAAGGAAATTAATAAAACTTACCCCATGTTATATAAGGCCTTTTGAGAAGAAACTTTTCAGTCCATGGAACTATTAAAACTTTGGTTATGACATATTTCAGTTTGCTCCAGATACTTTTATTTTATTTATTTTTTTGGTGAGGAAGATCGGCCCTGAGCTAACATCTGCCAATCCTCCTCTTTTTTGCTGAGGAAGACTGACCCTGGGCTAACGTCCACGCCCATCTTCCTTCACTTTATATGGGACACCGCCATAGCATGGCTTGCCAAGCAGTGCATCTGTGTGTGCCTGGGTTCCGAACCGGCGAACCCAGGGCCGCTGCAGTGGAGCGTGCGCACTTAACTGCTTGTGCCACCGGGCCGGCCCCTCCACATACTTTTATATTGCACTTTTGTTATCTAGGGTAATTATGACAGAGCCTCATTCACTTTCACAGTTCTCCAGATGTGGAAGATCAATTATATGGTCACCCTAATTATAGTAAACATTTGTTCAGAGCTTAATCCACACTGTTCTTAAGTACTTTGCAGGTACTTACTCATTTAATCCTCATCATAGCCCAATGAGACAGGTATTATTTCCATATTTATGAACATTGGAATTAAAGCATAGAGAAGTTAATTGACTTGTCCAAGTTCTCATGGCTAAAATTAGGGGAGCTCAGATTTCAATTTAGATAGAAGGGTTCTAGATCCCCCCACCTCGGAGTCCCAAGTCTTAACAGCAACACAGTGTAGACATCTCCTCAACTGAATTGCTTAACTGTCTTTAAGATAGAGTGTTAGATTGGTAGTGTTGGATATTTTATTTTAAATCCCGTTGCTGTATGAATTATCCTTCCAAATTTATAGACCTATGCTTTAATTGATTTCCAGATAATTTGCAAATTCCTAAGAGCCATATAGACTTAGAAAGTGAAAATGTGGCTTATCTAAATGAACAAATTACTCTTTAAATATATTTAATATAAGAAACTATTACACATAATCAAACGCATTTTTATAAATGGTAACATATAATCCATTGGATTTTATTTATTAGAGAGAGAGAAAAAGAAATTGAGGGGCCATTGACATTTTCACTCTTCATGGATTTTTTTCATAAAGAATAAAGAAAAATTATCTTAATTGAAATTATTTAGTGTATTAGTTTCCTAGGGCTACCTACTGTAACAAAGTATCACAAACTTGGTGGCTTAAAACAACAGAAATTTATTCTCTTGCAGTTTTGAAGGCCAGAAGTTCAAGATCAAGTTGTGGGCAAGGTGGGCTCCTTCTGGAGCCTTTGTGGGAAAATCTGTCCCATGTCTCTCCCAGTTTCTGGCAGCACTGGTAATCCTTGATGTTCTTAGGCTTGCATTCACATCTGCTTCCATTGTAGCATGGCACACATGTCACATGTTTCCCAGTGAAGCCAAATATGTAGTTAATCAGAATCCTTCATTTTTAATAATTCTTGTACTTCATAGCTTTAAAAATATTTACTCTTAATAAAGTGGCTTCTTGTTAGAATCTATAGACCTGATAAAGAAAAATATTCTTCAAATAGACAAGGATTCACTGAAATATTTTACTCGCTGGAATCATTTCCTTTGAGTAAAATGAAGGAAAGCTCTGAATGGGTTAAAAAAAAACACATATCTATGTATATTGTATAAAAATATGTATATTATATAAAGTGTATATGTATATTATATTTTATATATATGTATATTTGGAGTGTGGGCATGGTGATGATAAAAACACCACATTAGCACCTACAGTGTTATGTGCCCCCCCCCATCAGAACTGGGCCTTCACTTGCATAGTGCACACCCGAGACTCCTGGCCCTGGTGATGAAGATTGAGGCTGAGGCATTGTAGGCTTTTGCGGCCAGGTGCAAAATGTTTTTGGTAACAAAATGAATTAATTTTACCACGACGATTGTACAATTTGTCACCCTCCATTTAAATGAACCTATTTTTACATGTTTTTCCTTGACTCTTTCTCTTTAATAGATTATTTCAAAATTTCACAAAGGATGTTTTACAAGAAGTAACAAAGATAAAAATCCTGACTCCTTTGCTTCACTCAAAATTATACGAATTCAATTATATGTGGTACAAATAACACTAAATTTTCTTTAGTTCTCTGAACTGTATTTAGTGGGCGTACATCCATGAGGATTAGCTTTCAGGTAAACACATAGGTGTTATTCTGTTATTATTTTCTAAGGCTCACATTCCTCATATATTTCTTTTAGTGTGACATTGAAAGTAGGGCATTCATTGCGTGACACTTAGCAACGGTTCTTATGTGTTTAAAATTCATTGATTAAGAAAATAATAAATTCTGAAGTCAAGAGTAAGCCTGGGGGCCGGCCCCGTGGCTTAGTGGTTAAGTGCGCACGCTCCGCTGCTGGTGGCCCAGGTTCGGATCCCGGGGGCACACCTACGCACTGCTTCTCCGGCCATGCTGAGGCCGTGTCCCACATACAGCAACTAGAAGGACGTGCAACAATGACATACAACTATCTACCGGGGCTTTGGGGAAAAAAAGGAGGAGGATTGGCAATAGATCTTAGCTCAGAGCTGGTCTTCCTTACCAAAAAAATAAAGAGGAGGATTAGCATGGATGTTAGCTCAGGGCTGATCTTCCTCACAAAAAAAAAAAAAAAAAGAGAGAGAGAGAGTAAGCCTGATGTTTGTACCAATGTATTTCTCTAGCAAGCACTAGAACACTGCTTGAGCTTATAAAATTATTCACTGTCATTTATCTTTCTCTATTTACCCAAATTCACGAGTGCATCCTTGTCCTACACCTGTAGCGGAAGAACCTTGGGACTCATCTTGAAGTACCTTATTTAGACAATTCCATTCAGGACCTGTGTAGGAGCCGAGGTCCCAGAAACAATGTAACCCCTGCCCTGTGGTAAGTGGGCGTTTATATTCCTTCTGTGGATGGAGAAATGAACCTGAGGAGCAGCCTTACTTCCTAAAGGTCATGGAAGGCATGGGCAACACGTGTGGGATGTATAGTTCCAGTTACAATGTTTGAACCATTAGACGGGTCTGTTAACGTGAGACAATTTGCAACGTCTTTAACTATGGAATTTGTTGCCAAAAATGGAAAGTTTTAGCTTACAAAGCAGTTATGAATTTTAAAAGTTAAGTAATATAGCAACAACCTTGTGAAAAATACCACTATCTCTACTTTTATATATGAGAAACTGAGGCTCAAATTCATTAAATAAAATACTCAACGCCAGCCAAGCAATTAAGTGGCAGAGGCAAGATTCTAACCCAGCTGTCTGGCGCCCAGGTCTGTTCTCTTAACTTCTACACTGTTCACACAATACAAGAAATTATCTTGCCACACTTGAGGTCATAAACCATTGCAAAGGAATTTTACATCCAATATCAGATTCATGTAGCATACATATATCCATCAGCAAAGTCATAATAATAATATAAAAACCAGATTTTAATACATACTATATTATACAAAAAGGCAACCCAGACCCTGAAGAATTTTAAAGTTAGGAGAGATGTTAGAGTGCATGGCATAAACAACACTCAATTACATGGAATGAAGACCTAGCCTCGTCAATTACTGCTGTGTTGTAATTGTTTACTGGATTTTAATTCTCTCATCTTTAAAATTAGTAAAGTATTATATAACTTAACTTACAGAGTTGTTTTATGATAAAAGTTATAGTAAGAAAATTTTGTGTTACTGTGTGTTTTCATATGCGGAATCTAAAAAAGCCGAATTTGTGGAAATAAAGCAGAATGCTGGTTGCCAGGAGCTGGGGAGTGGAGGAAATGGGGAGATGTTGGTCAAATGGTACAGACTTCCAGCTGTAGGATGAATCAGTTCTGGGGATCTAATATACAGCATGGTGACCGTAGTTAACAATACTATATTATATACTTGAAAGTTAAGAGAGTAGATCTTAAACATTATCACCACACAAAAAAAGGGTAATTATGTGAGGGAGGTGTTAACTAACCTTATTGTGGTAATCATTTCACCATATTATACATGTACGAAATGATAATGTTGCACACCTTAAAATTACACGTTATACGTCAATAATATCTCAATAAAGCTGGAAAAAAATTTTTGTGGCATACTTTGTAAATTGTCAAGCATAAAATTTTTGTTGAATTCTTACATTTTACATATTTTAAAAGGGAATAGCATCTATATGATAAAATACTAAGCAGACATTAAAAATCATCTTTTCAAAAACTAATAAAATGAGAATTGTTAAATTAAAAAATAAGACTTAAGTGTAATCCTTATTTTGTTAAAAAAGAAAAAAAAAGTTATGTACACAGTGTATTGTTTTTGAATGTCCCAGCCAAAGGACACCAGCTGTAGTCCTGGTCAGATTTATCAACTTGCAGCAGTATGGGAAAGCATACACAAGGTTGTTCTCAGTAAGAGGGTGTTGGGATGGGCTTCTTACGGGGTTTGGGCTTCTGCTGGGTAGTTTTGGGGAGGGCTTAAAGAAATAGAGATTGAACTGATCTTGGGTGCTCTCTTGAAACAAGGATATTTGGGGATTGGGTGGTCTAATGTTTTTTATTAGGACATGGAAGAAATGTAGCAGGGCTAAAGCTGTCATTGCTGTCCTAGGCACTGATAACAGCCAACAGAGGAAGATGTGGCGTTATTTTTGTGGTTGTGTGGTATCCTTGTCTTTGCTGTATATCCAGGCATGATTACACAGTGGCCCTGCTTTTGTCAAATTTCACCACGGTCTCAGAATGACCTTGCCTAGTTATTATTGACGATATGAAGATTCCACAGAGTGTTCATATTCAGTAGGAACATTACAGCCGAGCTGTTAGCTACTAGTTTCCGGGCCCATTTGGTTGGTTTGCTTGTTTATCAATATGTAGGACAAAGACTAGGTGATTTAGTAGTTTTCTTCATAGGCTTTTTTGGCTCCCAAAATGTCTGCTAATAATAGGCATTATTTTTTATAGTTGTATATTATACACAATGATATAAATAACATAATTTTATAATTATTTATAACTATATATAGTTTACATATACAAATTATATAATATTGTATATTTAGAGGGAGAGACAGAGGAACTTCTGTTCTGTTACTCACAGGAATACACGCAGCTCCTCAGTGGCAGGAAGGGATTAGAATCCGTACCTAACTCGGTGACCTTTCCACTACTTCATTGCCTTTAAGAATAAGAGTGGAGTTTGTTTTCTCCATCCTTTTCTAATTTTGTGCCTATCGCTATCTGCCTTGGAAAGGCAGTGAGTCATTTTCTAAGAAATTGCCATACATTCTTTTTTATCTCTGATGATATTAAATTTTCCTAAATTTGGGTAATATATTACTCATTGCCTTGCAACCAGGAAAACGGCCTGTTGTAGCCTGTTGTAGGTGGGATTCCTAACTAAAAACTCATTCTAAAGTCCCGGAGGTCAACGGCCATGTTTTACACATCTTTATATGAGGCTTACCAACGTGTCTGGCCAAAATCACACATGCTCAATAAATAGCTGCTGATGAGTAAATCATCACACACGCATGCACACAGAGAGACAAGTTTTTGGTTGGTCTTGATATTTTCATTTATACTGATTTTCTGACAACTTCTCAAAACATTCCAATTTCTTGTGAGTGAAATCATAATAATGAACTCAATTAGCATCAAGGATTATAAAAAAGAAAGAAAATTGGGGGCCGGCCCTGTGGCGCAAACGGTTAAGTGCACGTGCTCTGCTGCGGTGGCCCGGGTTCGCCGGTTCTGATCCCGGGAGCGCAGTGACGCACTGCTTGGCAAGCCATGCTGTGGCGATGTCCCATATAAAGTGGAGGAAGATGGGCACGGATGTTAGCCCAGGGCCAGTCTTCCTCAGCAAAAAAAAGAGGAGGATTGGCAGATGTTAGCACAGGGCTGATCTCCTCGCAAAAAAAAAAAAAAAAAGAAAGAAAATTGCTTTATCTCCCCCACCCCTTGCTTCAAGTAAACATTCCATGAAATGTGGAATGACTTGTACAAATGGGACTATGAAACCCTGAAGAGATGAGAAGGCCTCAGGTGAAGGTTTCCATTCGGATGGTGGAACGAGCCCCCTCTCTTTGGCAAGGCGGAGGAAACAGTTGCTGGAGAGCAGGGAGACCTGTGGCTTCAGGAACACAGTGTTGCACTGGCCCCTGACACTAAGACTGGCTCCAGCTGAGGATCTGTGGGAATTGGAGGCAAAGTACAATACTGGTTTTGATGGACTAGACATTTGTCAGTGACTAGGGGACTAAAAGAGTTACACAATTTCTGGAAAACGAAGAAGAGACATAAATACTTCTGTGTTTTTAAAGAAAAAACTCAGAAACTAGTGTTCTCTGGAGAGCAACTAGCAGTATAAAAGTCTTGTGCATTTAATGAAATATGATAAAACTGAAACCATGGAAAGATGGTTCATTAGCCAGCTAATCAGCCCTGCAAGATGAAGCGAAGGCATCGAGCTCCTTATTTTGAAATCAGGAGAAAAGAGAGGCAAGTTTAAATGACGAACTATGAGGTGTCCTGAAGGGAGTCCCTGGCCCATTTCTGTTGCAAATGTCAAAGTCTTTCTGAACGTTAATGCCCTTGAACCTACCCTGGGCCCAATTTCATGATTTTAATTGACTCTTGTGTATGAAGAATTCCCATTGCTGTCAATTTAAATTGTGCAGTTAGGACTCCAGGATTGGGTTCACTGTCCGCCAAGAGTATTTATTGTAATACATTTTTAGTTTTATAAAACCACATTGTGAACCCAAAGGGAGAATTTGGGTAGAGGCTAGGGAAACAAGCCTGGCCTCTCTTTTAAATCATTCTCTGCATTTGTAAATGTCAGCCACTCTGAATGCTCTTTCCTTCAAGTGAAAAATAAGAGAAGGATACCTACATCATAGTGAACATATTAGAGGATTGAAGTTTGCACAGTCAACAGGGATGGACTGAAATGAATATCTACACAGGAGAAAGAAGATGCCTTAAACTTGACGGATGAGTGCATTTTAACCTGTATTCGAAAACAAACAACTAAATTAAATTATAAAAGGAAATGCAAACCTCGAAACCTTGTAAGTGAATGATTAAAATCTGAGATAGACTACTTTCTAGCTCACCTTCCTCCAGGAATTGCAATGAAGATGGTCTCCCTGTTGTAGACAGACTAAAAGCCACTGTTGATATCAGAGTGCTGGCACGTCTCATCATGACAGCCACATCATATTAACTTAGAGTGGGATTTTCCTTTCAGCATTGAATCTTGAAAAATTGGACATACTGATTCCAATAATTTGTTGCAAGGTAGTGATGTCTTTTTTTCCCCTCCTTTATAGGAGCTAATTATTGCATTTCGAATAACGTAGAATATAGCAGCTGTGCCTACTGTCAGGGCCGCACTGGCTGTTGAGGTGTCTAAGTGTGCATATGTGTGAGCATCTGACAGTGGGTGGTTTTGCTATTTGCTTTATAAATATATTTGAATAGACGGCTTTTGAGTTAAAGTGGTTGGAATTTAACAATCCAACTGGATTGACATATAAATTCACAGGAAGGGGTTGGCTCTTGGAAAGGCAGTTGTATTTTGCTGGGGCTTTGTCAGAATTACTCACCACAATTCAGAGTATCTGGTGGGGCTGAGAAAGAGGAGGGGGCTAGGGCAGAAAGAGAAGAGAAACTAGGAGAGGTAGAAATGGAAATGTTAAATATTTCCTCCTAATTCAACCCTGCCTGACAATTGCATTTCTCCCAGAGACCTACATAATACTGTTCCGAAACTCAATCAGGGAGATACATATATGTATATATATACACACATATATAAATTTTTTACCTTTTTTTTTTTTTTTGTGAGGAAGATCAGCCCTGAGCTAACATTTGCTAATCCTCCTCTTTTTGCTGAAGAAGATTGGCCCTGGGCTAACATCCGTGCCCATCTTCCTCTACTTTATATGGGATGCCACCACAGAATGGCTTGACAAGCGGTGCGTATGTGCACGCCCGAGATCCGAACTGGCGAGTCCTGGGCCGCCGCAGTGGAGCGCGCGCACTCAACCATTTGTGCCACCGGGCCGGCCCCTATAAATTTTTTAATTGCAAGCAAAAGAGTATTTTTTTTAAATACTGTGAAAAAATACTGAATTCATTCACCTGCAAGGTTTGAGTTGGCCCCAAAAGGGTTTTGGATGGAGACCAGAGTGGAGAGGTAGAATCCTATTTGCTTTTAATCAGTATAAAGCTTTTAGACATAAATACCTTCTTACTGACCCAAGGACAATAACCTCACGGGGAAAAAATCACCCAAGAAAGCTCCATCCCTTGCTTTACGGCTGGGTCAGTTCCTTAATCATTTGCAGGGTATTTCTCTTGAAATGTCCCTGAAAGCCTTTTTCCAGGAATAGTTCACTGTTCTAGGGTTATGGTGAAGTAAAATATGTAAAGTTTGATGTTCCTTGAGTTCAGGAGCAAGTCTTTTAACTTCCCCTTGTTAAGTTAGAAAGATATTGTAGTGAATAGAAACATTCTTTTCAATTCACAAGTTCTTCATGAAGGGTAGTCTCTTTGTGGGGCTGGTTCTACACACAGTGGCTCCAGGTGAACTTTTCTAGGATCTCATGGTGGTTTTGTCTTCATCAAAGGGCTCTAACACCACTCTGCAAAAGAAAATCCTCTAAAGAACACAGTGGAAAAAATATACTGTTTTCTTTTGGGAATGTGGGAGAAGAGAAAGAGAAAAGAAGAGAAGCAAGGAAGAGTGGCACCATTGAGAAAGAGTGGAAGTCAAAGAAGAAGAAATAATAGAGAACAGCTAGAGACTCAGGACAGAGGAGGGAAAGAAATCTAACATGCTCCCAAGTGACACTGTGTCCATTCTTTCCCACAGAAAGGCCAGCGGGAGGCGCTGTGAATCCCATTTTGCAGCTTTTGCGGTGAGATGCAGCTTGATCTGGGCCACGCTCATGCAGTTTGTAACCAAACCAAGAGTTAGTCTCAGGTCGACCTCACTTCAGGCTCTATCCTTTCCCCAAGAGAATGAAAACCTGCATTTCATTTTGATTAATTCTTAACAATACCTTTTAAAGCAAATAGCTAATGTGCACCTCCCTGACCTAGAAGAGAAGCTACTTTGCACTTTAGCCCTGTGATTTCCCAAAGAAACAGCACGAGCATTATATCTCTGCTAACTGAACCCATTCATCTGTTTCCCAACAACATCAAGGTTCTTTTCACTTTGAGAGGGAGGGTAAAGGCGGGAGAGAATGATGGTGGAAATAAAACTGTTGTAATTTAATGCTGCCTCTGGGATTTATATATTGTTGATCATGGCTGGGAAACTCTTTGTACCTTACATATGTGCAGGGTTGTGAAGGTCAGAGTGCATGCACCAAAAGGGAGGTAGGACAGAGGGAAGCCTGAAGAATAAGGAAGAGAATTCCAGAGAGTGGGATAGATGGGGTGGAGAGGGGATGTAGCATCAGGACAAAGAAATTGAAAGCTCCCTGGGAAATTTATATCTGCACCCAAGGGGGAAGTCTATAGAAGAACACTCCTTGCCCATAAAAATGTATTAAGTGATAATGGTCTCTAATAGTGCTGTTCTCTGCCTGAGCATGACACATCGTATTTTGAAGGAGGCAGGAGAGAGAAGAGGAGGAGTGAGTTCTCTTCAGCCAGTGCTCGCTGTGCAGTTGTGCAAGTTCACTGCACCAGGACACTCAGCTAAGGGGGGCAGGTAGGTAGGGGTTGGAATCCAGCCTCACTTTGTTTGGCTCACCAAGCCATTAGCCCTGAGGGCTGGGCTTTCCAGGAAGAAAGGATGTCTTAGCTATGGGGTTATTTCTGCCTAGGGGATGCAACTTTTTCTAATTTGCATAAAGGTGTATTGTGGACTAGGGTCTGCCCTGTCTGCAACCAAAGAACCCAGAAGCCTCAGGAATATCGAGTTTGAAGATAAAGTTTCTCTTCCCTGTGATCTCTTGCTGTATCAGATTTTTTCTCCAATTATTTTCTCTCCCTGAAATTCACCAATGGTCAGACTCTGCCAATTTATAAGACTTAGGAGCTACTAATGTTCTTTAAAATGTGTGTCATAAAAGAAAACGATGTTTATGTGTGCTTGTCTATTTCTATTTTAGTCTTGTAGATTATAATATTTTATATGGAACAATCCATTTGTAAAATCAGAGCTGGTCATTGCTACTGATATGGAGAACACTTAAAATGATTTCCCTGCATCTGACGATGTTGCTACTAAGTTGAAGATATGTTCTTAAACCCTCTCTGCTTCAAAAGGCTCTCACTCTCAATTACCAGCTGGATATGGACGCTGGGGAGAGATTATATTTCTTTATAGAGTGTCAGTTCCTGTAAGGTCAGCTTCTTTCTATGACTTTTTTATTCCCAAACAGTTCTACCGTATATTGACCAAAGTGCACAGATGAATGTCTGCTACAGAAGGCAGATAGTCGGTGTGACATGATGGCATGGGTCCTGGGCTGAGAACCCAGAGGCCAAGATGGTGGAGTATTAGGCTGTATGATCTTGAGCAAATCACTTACCTCTCATGATTAGTTAATTTAGGCAAACTCTACATAGTCTGTCTGCCTCTTGGAGACTGGGAACACTTATTAGGATATTAAAGACCCCAAGAAGTCTTATAATAAAGAACACTATTTATTAATTGAGGAACTTAATCTTATTTTCCCCCATAGCACAAATATCAATATACTAAGAAGAATATTCCAGGCAGAGAGAAGAATGTCAGAGAAGGCCTAGAAGAAAAGAAAGAAAAAAATAAATGCACAAGTAAAACTTGACATAGTAAGTTTGATTTAGCAGAACGTGAAGTGACATAAAGCCTAGGCAAAGGAAGCCGACCTGGTAATGCAAACTTCACAAAGCTTTACAAGCCACGTCGTGTCTTTGTACACCTCCAAAAACAGGTCGCTATTGGTAGCGGACATAGCGCTGAACTAGAAATTATAGGTAATGGGCACTAGTCTCTGTTCTATCTCAGCTATGCGGACTTAAGCAAACTATTTCGCTGCCTCGATTATTAGTCTCCACATCTATAACACAGGAATTCTCTGCATACCTTACAAGTTTTTGAACATCAATTAAGAACTTGTGAAAGTGGTCTGTAATCTATTCTGTACTGTATAAATATAAGGGGCTACTGAAAAAAAAAATCTCAAGGATAAAATTCCATAAATGGTATTCTTTTCATATTTTCATTTTAATGCAATACCAAAGAATGATGCATTAAATATTTTTAATGCAATCCAATTGATAGAAATGAATACACTAAATAATTGAATCTCTGCTATTATTGAACATCGGTTACTGCCAGAACCAACTGAAATTCATGATCTCTGGCTGATGGCTTTCAGAATCTCTTTTCTTGACAGATGGAGAGATTTGAAAATAATCTAAAACACATAAGCTTGCTTACCATAATCAATTTGAACATATTTATTGGATTGCTTTAGCTTAAATAAAAAGAAGTCAAACTTAAAGACTTGACAAGAGTCAATCACTCTCTATAAAAGTTCCATTGTGAGCTGAAGGCTGAGGATGAAAACTTGTATCAGATCTAAGGGGACACAGAACTTGAATCTGAACAGAGAAAAGTTGTCTAAGATCATTTAGAAACCTCAGGTTTTTTGCTGCAGCTGGAACAAGAAGATACTTTTCTTCCAACAGGAACAAGAAACATCTGAGAAGTGACTGAAATGTTTTAGTGTGTCTTACACATAGACTGCCCTCTTTTTTTAAAAAAAAAAGACTCCCTCATAACCTGTTAGACATGCCAAGGGCATCTCGTTAGATGTCCCGACTTTAGAAACAGATTTGCAAGCCAGAATGTTTCAACCCTGCAGTTGGATTGTGGGTTTTTAACCTTCACAAGTTTGGCCTTTGAGCAGAACTTGAGAAAGGAAGAAAGAAAATAGGTAAAGAATAAAGAAGAAAAGCAAAATAAATCAAAAGCAGCTTTCTTGGAAACACCGACATCTCCAAGGCCATGTGCGAAAGGACTGGGGCTCTAATGATATCAATTAGGCCCGATCCACTGGGACATTGAAAATATATTGTACCCATGGAGTCTGCTCAAGTCCATATGTAAAAGGTCATTAACTGGGTCCAGAATATTGCAAATTATTGGCCAAAGGTGCCTCCCTACCCCCAATACTTTCAACATTCTGAAATAAATTATAACCAGTAATGGTTTCATGTTGACAAGCTAATTCCACTTAGATTTTCCTTCCTAAATCAAGAAAATTATTATTATTAAAAAATATCTTTGTGTGTTGAGTGTGAATTCTCACACACACACACACACACAGAGAGAGAGAAAGGCAACTGCCTGCTTTTCCCAGCTCTGTTTCCCAGTTGGGATGGGGGATAGGTGACTTCTCCACTGGAATGAGGATTCCCCAAAACATTTTCTTCCTTGGCTGATCTTTCTGCGTCTCTTTGAAGGCACGGTGGGTATCTTCCCAGCAGTGGGTTGCATTTGCCGAAGCAGAAACAGTAAGCTACTTAATAAAGGCTTAAACTTCCATATTTGTGTGGGAATATTTTGGCAGCCCTTCTGGGAGGTGTCAGCTCTCCCAGGGCTGTGTTTAGGATGCAGTGGCCACCTGAAGGCATTTTTGCAGGCTGACAACCAGCGGCTCCTGCCTGCCACCCTCACTCTGACAGCAGGCCTCCTGCTGAAGCTGCAGAGATTTCCCAGTCCTCAGAGAGAAACTTTGCCAACTCAGGCAAACAGAACAGAATCCTGTTACATAAAGCAACTTGAGTTGTGGTCCAACTGTGTCTTCAGTGTTTGGCAAAATGCTGAATTATCCAAGAAGGGCGCTTCCTCTGATAAGATTGCATCTCAACACTGCACCTCAACAAAACCAGGCTTGGAAGGCTGGTTTGGGGCAAGTCTTTCCTGCTTCCTGGGCGTTGGTTTCTTATCTATTGAAAGGAGGTGGTAAGAGCAGAGGGATTTGAAATCTCTCTCAGCACTAATTTTTTTGTGTGTATGTGTGGAAGATCAGCCCTGAGCTAACATCTGCCAATCCTCCTCTTTTTGCTGAGGAAGACTGGCCCTGGGCTAACATCCGTGCCCATCTTCCTCTACTTTATATGGGACACCGCCACAGGATGGCTCGACAAGCAGTGCGACAGTGCACGCCTGAGATCCGAACTGGCGAACCCCGGGCCACTGCAGCAGAGCACGCGCACTTAACCGCTTGCGCCGCCAGGCCAGCCCCCTCTCAGCACTAATTTTAAGTGATCACTTCAGTTTGTTCTTAGTTTTCCTGTTGCTCATATTACACTTTGAAATAATAAATAATTTGCCAGTGCATTTGAAAAGATTAATAAAAAAGTGTGTATTTAGTACCATCAAAAAGACAAGAGATAACAAGTGCTGGTGAGGATGTGGAGAAAAGGGAACGCTTGTGCACTGTTTGTGGGAATGTAAAATGGTTCATCCACCATGGAAAACAGTATGGAGCTTCCCCAAAAAATTAAAAATAGAACTACCATATGATCCAGCAATCTCACTTCTGGGAATATATCTGAAGGAAACAAAAATCACTGTCCCAAAGAGATATCTGCACCGCCGTGTTCACTGCAGTGTTATTTACAATAGCCAAGACATGGAAACAACATAAGTGTCCATCGACAGATGAATGGACAAAGAAATTGTGGTATATATACAATAGAACACTACTCAGCCATAAAAAAAGAAGGAAATCCTGCCATTGTGTCAGCATGGATGGACTCTGAGGGCATTACGCTGAGTGAAATAAGTCAGACAGAGAAAGACAAATACTATATGATCTCACCTATATGAGGAATCTAAAAACACCAAACTTATAGAAACGGAGATCAGATCTGTGGTTGCCAGAGGCAGGGGGTGGGGGTGGAGGAATTATAGGTGAAGGTAGTCAAAAGGTACAAACTTCTAGGTACAACTATCTAGTTGTAAGATAAATAAGGTCTGGGGATGTAATGTACAACATTATGACTATAGTTAACATTACTGTATGGTATATTTGAAAGCTGCTAAGAGAGTAAATCTTAAAAGTTCTCATCAAAGAAAAAATGATAACTATGTGAGGTGATGGCTGTTAACTAATCTTACTGTGGTAATCATTTTGCAATATATACATATGTCAAATCATTATGTTGTACACCTGAAACATACAATGTTATATGTCAATTATATCTCAATAAAACTGGAAAAAAAACTTGCTGCAAATGCAAATACAAGCAGAAAACAACTTGATCATATTATTTACCCACCTTGCAGCACTATGTCACTATGTGGCTGTAGAATTATTCACTCTCCAGACATGTTTTTCCATGTTCACGAGGCAAGCACACTCATCCTTTGGCCCTTGTTTTATGTTGTGTTGATCTTTCCCTCTTACACACTAAAGTGATCAACCAACCCATTTTTCCCAAGACTTTCCTGGTTTTAGCACTTAAAGTCCTACATACTGGGAACTCCCTTAGTCCCAGGCAACCAGGACCAGGATGGTTAGTCACACCACACCCAGCTTATTGTTCCCTGCTCCAGGCCACTACAAGATAAGCTTCATTCCAGAGTTTTCTGATGGACATTGCCATAATAGCATATTTTAATTAAAATTTAAACTTTCCACATGGATCAAAATTTGTACCTGTGAGGGGTACAAAGAACAGCCTAGAACCACGAATCCCTCTCGAAGACGGTGTTTCTCGGCACAAGAATACACAGCCTATGAAGGCACCACTTAGCTCCTTGTCTATGTACTTTAGAACTGAGGTCCCCTTCTGGGCAGGGGAGTCCAGTGTCCAGGTAATGTTCAATGGTACCATTAATCTAGAATAAAAAGACCTGAGGCACAGAAGAATGTTCACTCACCTAAACCCCACCCCCAGAGAGAACACAGGCCTTTCCCAGAGTGACCAACATCTACTTCGGAGACTCATAGAGAAAGGAGGCAGTTGCATACATGGTGTGACATGAGGGGGCCAACTGGCACTTTCATTCTCAAATCTCCAGTCTGAGACCTTTATAGTATCTGAAGTTAAAATCAGGCCTTGGGCTGTACTCTGAATTCATTTTCCCTTATCTTTCTGTTCTGTTGACTTGTCTGACACAATTTTCTGGTTGGATAGTTAGAAGTCACAACCTTGGATTCAGAGGACTTGGCCTGAACTGGCTCGAGTGTGGCCTCAGCCTGGTCCTTTGAACAAGACCCTGAATTGTTCATGGCTTCCATGTGCTCATCACTAACAGAGTCCATAAGATTGATGCCATTGGGCTGCTGTGTTGATTTAAAACGTACATGCATCATGGACCACAGTACCTGAGAAATAGTGAGCACTCAAAATATATTTGCTGAGACCAAATCCCCCTTGAGATTTCTTTCTGTCTCTCTACTTTCTTCTTTGATGACTCCTATTCTGAACTTTTATCGGCTTACCTTCCTAGTTAACCAAAATTCTAGTATGGGAACATTCTGTTGAAGATTTCTAAAATGTTGATGCCAAAGAGATTTCTGCCACTATGTGTGATTAGATACAAAGATTCCAACCTCTTGTTCTGAATGACTAGTAGAGAAGAGCTACCAAGTGGTGAAGAAAGTGAGCTCTGGAAACAGGTGCCTGTATTCGAGTCCTAGCTCTGTCACTTCTTAGCTGCATGCTTTAGGCTTTGTACTAAACTCTTCATGCCTCAGTTTCCTCATCTTCAAGAAGGTGGCAATCACTATGGCTAATTCTTGGAGTTGTGACTTTATACATGTTATGTAAATGCATGACTCTGTATAAAACACTGGCACATGGTAAGTGCTCAGAACGCTTGGTGGGTTCAGCTACTATAACTCCCTGAGCCTTCTCAGGACCCCAAGTTACTAGTGGTTTCTCCCTCTGGCTCTGCCCACAGATTGTAGACACCATCGGCAGTGCTCTGTAGCAGGCCCTCCTAGAGCATCTCAGCTCTCACCTCTCATAGAATCAGAATGACTTAATTATGACCGGAATTCATTAAAATATAATATGCTTGGATTTTGTTGATTATGTACTTGCCCTGGGCTCTGGACTTTTACTGTTTATCATTTGAAGACCAGGTAAATGGAATAATTGCAACATTTGCAATTTGTATACTTGATCTTTATGATTTATTTTAGCATTTAAGTATCTTTTTCTCAATCATTAGAGTGATTACTTTGACTACTCTAAAAAGGCAAGCTCTCTGTTTCCAAACGTGTGCATTTGCAGCTCTAACTGCAATATTTTTATCATTATTGCAGTTAATTACCTTGTGACCCCTAGCTTAGTGTAGATGGACTATTTAGAGGTAGGGACTTAAAACAAGGATACTATTTCAGAATTTTGGGGTTAAATCCAGGGAAATGCATAAAACACTAAAGTTAGTGAGCAACTAATCTTTCCTTGACATGTGTATATATACTTTTAAATCTCAGTCCTTAGGGCAGAAGTTTTAGCATTCACCAATAATATGCAATTTCTTTTGCCTTAGATTATGTGTAGTTCTTCCTTGTACCCTCCTTAGAGTCATGCTGAGAACTGAAGTTCTGCCTTTTTCCACTCTTTGCAAGATTTAAGAAAGCTTACATCCTTCCCATCTATCATATGTGGATGCTGATGTAAGGGACGCAGGGCATGGTGAATGCCTTCAGCTGCCCTGAGACAAGATGTGCAGGCACTTGCTTAACAGACACACAGAGGCATTCATAAGTGCTATGGAGAGAGAGGGTTCTCATGCTGGGTCTGGATTAGTGGCCTTACTAGGCCACTGTGATGGTTCACTTTGTGTGTCAACTTGACTAGGCTACAGGGTCCCAAAGATTTGGTTAAACATTATTCTGGGTGTGTTTGTGAGGGTGTTACTGGTTGAGATTAATATTTGAATTGGTAGACTGAGTAAAGCTGATTGCCCTCTCCAACATGGATGGGCCTTGTCCAATCTGTTGATGGCCTGAATGGAATAAAATGCTGAGTAAGAAAAATTCGTCTCTCTCTGTTTGACTGCTTTGGAGCTGGGACATCAGTCTTTTCCTGCCTTTGGACTCAGATTCAGACTGGAACCCACACTATTAGCTCTTCTGGTTCTCAAGCCTTCAAATACAGGCTGGAACTGAACCACTGCTCTCCAGCTTTCAGATCTTGGACTCCTCAGTCTCCACAAGAAGGTGAGCCAATCGCTTATTGTAAATCTCTTTATATTCTGTTTCTCTGCAATGACTAATACAGCAACCCTACGTTGTCCTTCTCCATCCTGTGCTAATTTAATTCCAATGTTCTACCTTTTGCTCTAAGTCCATTTAACTGCAATGGGAGTTGCATTCAGAAACTGTGGTGTTGGCTCAACTTTGGCATGAGCACAGCCGACCTCTTCTCATGCCCCTGCCCCCAGTCTCTCTGTCCACGGTCTCCCAGATTAAATGACTTTTCAGTCTTCATTTTGATTTCTTCTTTGATTCTTAGTCTTCCTTTCACTAGTCTCTCATCAATTTCTGACATTTCTTCCTTAAACATGTCTCAGACTGTCTCAGAAAATCCAGACAAAGAATTGGAACAGAAATGAAAAGTATATTTACAATAGCAAGAAGTAGAATAGACAATGCTACAAATACAGCCATTGATGTGAAAGATAGGCTTCAGAGAAAAAATTAGAAGGAAGGAGATAAAAGTGATTAAAGAGAAGGGAGAGCTAGACAGAGATGATCTAGTGTAGTAATAACTGGTGTACTTATTAAAGGAGGAGCACAAATGGTCGAACAAATACACCAAACAAAAAACATTAATTAGATCATATAGCAAATGATAGATAATCAATGGAATAACAAACGCAAGGAAAAGTTTTTCAAATAAAATGAGAGAATTAAAGCCAATCATATATTTTCAACCAATACACTTTTGTACTCTGCATTTTAAGAGTATGCATTTTATATTGTTTATGTATTTGTTTATTTGTGGTAAAATTGGAAATGCGGCATCATCAAAGGCTAACTTCTTTTGACAGAGACACTACAGTAAAGGAGAAGCCGAAGTTTCCTTACTCCTAAAATTTACTGTGTCTCCTGTATATAGGTCTTTGTTGTTATTCATACCTATGGAATAAAAATCTAAAAACAAAAACAAAATTTTTGGTGTCTTACATAAAGCCTTCCATGATGTGTGCCATACTAACCTGTCCATCTTTTGCATTGACTACACACATACAGAAATTTACCACGAGTCTAAACATTACTCATCTATCTTACCCTGTACATGTTCTTTAGAGAACAAGTGCCACACACACTCCACGTCTCTAAATTAGTGTTTCTCAAGTGAGGGCGGGGGGCATTTTGCAATGTCTGAAGACATTTTTGGTTGTCACAACTGGGATGTAGGGGGTTGCTATTGGCATCTAGTGAGTAGAGGCCAGAGATGTTGCTAAGCATCCTGCAATGTACAGCACAACCCCCAACAAAGAGTTATCTAATTCAAAATGTCAATAGTGCTGAGGTTGGGGAACCACGCTCTGTGCCCTGAGTACCTAGCATAGTAATTTGCTGTGCAATTTATTTTTAGTTGATTGACGGAGGCTGAGCCAGAATCCCTCTCTGTATTTTCTGTCTCTCTCTCTTTTAAGAATTAATATCGTAAGTCATATAACTGACTGCAGGGTTAGTTTTTCAAAAGACTTTCACACCTTGCTTCATTTGATCATCAAACTTCACTGTACCAAGAGGAGAGGCAAAGAATATTAACAGAAATAACACCGGATTTAGGGTCTAGGTTGAATCTGACTTCACTTATCGGCTGTATAGCCATGGAAAAAGTGGGAAAATACCTTGGGTCTTAGTAATTTTTCATTGTTAAAATGATAGTATGAAATTACACTTTTTCCTACTTTAGTTCTAAGACTAGTACTTGGACTAGTACAGTGTAGCAGCATTGCCATGTTACACACAAGGAAATTGAGACTCAAATAAATTAATTCAGTTTTTCACTGTAACATTATCTACAAAATCCACAGAAGAGGACTCGGTCATCTCAACTGCACTCAGTAAGATGAAACTTCAATCTATTGAAGAGGTTTTTACCTCATTATTGTTATCATTAATTTGTATGGACATCCAATGTGGCCACAAATGTCAGGTACAGATAACTTACACTCAAATGGATCACTCACTTTTCCCCCGTTTTAAGTTGACAAACGGCCTTACCCAGGTGTGGAGGTTAGCCCATATGCACATCATGACCTTAGTCTGGAAATATAGTTCTTTCATTTTCTTGGCTGCAAAATATGATTCTTCCTTCCTTACACCTTCACTTTCTGAGTTGTTTCAGAAACACATCTGTTTTCTATCTGTTGAGGGAGGAAAACATGAATGCTTTATTATACTCTGTATAATCTAATACATTACAGTGCTTATGGGCTGCGTATTTTGGAGGGGGAAAAAGTCAGAAATCTCTAGAGGTACAGACACAGACAGATCTAGAAAAGACAGCTTCCATGGACAAGGAGATGCCAGGGGCATCCCTCAGATCTTTGAGCGGTCAGGCTCAGGGGTCCAATCTACTCCTTTCAAGACTGACAAGTGATCACTTAATCCCCTAATAAACTTTATTTATAGAGGAGCACTTGAGATTGCAAGCCACCTGCACACATCTGCTTGGAAGAGCCAGCAGGGTCTGGACGGCAGCCTCACTCTATAGTCAGTGAGATAAGTCGCAGTAAGTAAGGTTTGGACTCGGGCCCTTCACAGTGCACTCCCTGGACACATCCAAGGCACATTCCACTGCCATATCAGGTTCCTCTCCAGACCAGAGGACCACCACAATTGAGGCAACCCCTGTAGTACAATCACTGCCAGAAGAGATGCCCTTCTCAATGCCCAACTAGTAATTTAATGAGATTCCAAGTACGATTATGGTCCAGTGATGAACTTTACCTTAGTCTCTGTTTTTATCTTTTCAAAGAATAAAAAGCATCTAGTGGCCCAATCCAAGATCACATTTTATATTCTATTCTCTTCATGGAAGAGATATCTTTTCAATTATTTTCTTTTGGAATGATCTTGGGAAAAATAATATTCTAAGGAAGAAAACCTTACATACCACTGGGCAGAAGATTTGAACAAGTAATTCACAGAGGAGGAAACGTGAATGGACAATAAATATATAAAAATATTCTCAATCATATTAATAACCAGAGAAATAAAAGAAAATAAAAATCTAATGAGATACATTTTTACTCCCTTCAGATTGGAAAACATTAAGAAGTCTGACAATACCAAGGGCTGGCAAGGATGTGCTGGCAAAGGAACTGTTGGCCATTGCTAGTGATATAATTGATTTAAACTATTTGAAAAATTATTGGTCAATATCCAGTAAAGTTAAAGATGCCTGTATTTTATCACCCAGCTATTTTATTTTTCCATATATATCTTAGAGAAACTCTTACACATATATACCAGAAGACATGAGTAAGAATGTTCAGAGAAGTATTGCTTATAAAATCATACACTTGAAAACAACACCACATCCATCCGCAGAAGAGTGGGAAAGAGTTGAGGTGTGCTCACAGAATAGGATACTTTCATCCATGGAAATGAACTAGAGTCACAGGTAGAAATATGGTTGCATCTCAGAAATAAAATATTGAAAAACAGAAAAAGCAAAATTGCCCAAGGGTGCATACAATATCATTTATAAACCCTTTTACAACATGTAAAAATCTCTCTATATTATTGATTAATAATGTTAATTTGTAATAAAATTTCAGGGGACTACACAGGAATGATAAAAACCAGATGCAGAATCGAGTTAGTTCTCAGGGGGAGAGAAAAGCATTCAGTTTTGAAGAGAGGGCTCTAAGAAGCAAGTTGTTTTACTATTTTATTTACTATGCTGCATGGGTAGTATACAGACATTCATAATTTTCTTTTCATGTATTTCTGCATGCTATATGTAATGAAAAATTTTTACATAATATTGGGTATTGTTTCACAATATTTTTGTGAAAGGCACATTTCCTTTTTTCTTTTTGTTCAGAAAAATCTGGTTTAGCCTCCACTTGCCAGTGTAGAGGATAAACCAATCTAAGTTTGTTTGGGGTGTGGTAAGCACATTACTTTTTAAGGATGTTGCTAACACAGAAATCAGGACCACAAATGACACTAAGTATTTGTCTGAGCAACAGCTATGCAAATTACTAAGATGGAAAAGCCGGAAAGAAGAACAGAAATCAAGAAGAGAAATCAAATATTTGGTCATGTTAAGTTTGAGATGTCTATCAGGCATCCAAGCTGAGATGCTGTCAAGCATTTGACACGAGTATAGAGCCCAGAGCTGCAGCGGGAGGTCAAAGTATGGGGATCATCACCTGATCAATGTTGTTTAGAGCCATGGTAAGCATCAATGGATAAAAGACCATCACACCAACATTTCCGGAAAAGACTCCTGCAGAGACAGGCAGGGATAGGAACTGGAGCGCATTTGGGAAGATCAGCCCCCAGTAGAAGAAAACACACCTCTTCCATCACAGTAGGAGGAAGGAGGAGAGAATGGCCACAGGAAGACTTGTGGGTTTTGGGGAAGGTCTCATCTAACGGTTTCTATTTTGTCTATAAATTATAGAATGAGTTGAGGAGGGGATGAGTTGAGGGCTTGACAAGAAAGTGAAACATTCAATATCATTTAATTCTAGTTAAGAATAGGAAAGTCTGCCTACTAGAAAAACAGTGTAGTAAAATTATATGGCAGTGCTGTGGGCATAGTACAGAGGTCAAGGGGGTTGAGAAACTGGTGAACTGAGGCTCACACTCAACTCTGTCTGATTCTAAGGCTGAGGCCTGCTCGTCTTCTTCCCTTCCTTTCAACACGATGGTTTCTTTCACGGCATCGACATCGGCACTTGGAAGCTGCTACTGCTTGTTTTCAGTCCCATTTCCTCTTCCCATTCACTGCTCTTAACTCACCACTCTCTGCCTCATCCAAATCTAAGGAACCAATCCAGCATCCCAGGTAAATGACTCAGAACCTCCCTGAGCCAAGTCACAATTGAGCAGGTTAGCACAGGGGATTTAAGTTGTGCAGAACCCTATCTTCAAGCGTGATGGGCGTCTAGTTTTATGTTTTTGTTATTGGTACACATATTCATAATAACAAAAGTGAGTGTTTTATTTTAGAGTGTGAGTTTTCCCTGGAGGGAATGGAATACATTGCAGAAGGGAAGTAAGACTCTATATTTTTGCAAGCCGACTAAATGTTTCCTCTATGTTTCATAGGGAGGTGATATATAATATGTATGTGTATGTATGTATGCATATATACATGTTATGTATGCATGTCCATATGCTTTAGATATATGTATATACATGCATAACATACATACATGTATACATATACTGATATGTATATACATGTATTATATATAGCCTTCCTATAAAATATAGAAGATCCATATTGAAGCGGTGTGCAAAAATATATGGTCTTACCTCTCTTCTGCAATATATTCCATTCCCTCTAGGGAAAATCAGTGCTCTAAAATAAAGCACTCACCTTTTTTAAGAATGAGAGAAAGAGGGAGTGAGAAAGAGAGAGGATATTATAAAAATATTTAGCAACTGATATGGTATGGCGCTGACGGTCAGAACAGATGGTAGCTAAACCATTGTTTTGGTCATACTGGAGCGTGCTGCTAAATGTCAGCCCCGCCCGTGTGCTCCCAGGACTGCACAATGTGCACCGATGGCTCCAAAATAAGATACAGACTTCCCATCAAGAATCTCAAAATCTTGATCGTGCACATGATAGAGGTCACCATTTCTGCATTAAAATGAATCACCCCTGAGGGTCGCCTGCTATGGGTTTTTCAAGGCAGTTCTGATTCTAGTTATTACTCAGCTCTATTAGTCACCATACTATTCTGAAATTCCAGTATTTCATTGTGTATCCTATACTTCACACACATCCTTTTACACTCAGCAGTGACACGGAAACCTTTGTCAGCATTTTGATTTGTGGTTCAGGAGATAGAGTCCCATAGGATGGATAACAGTGATCTAGCTTTTATCTGAACATGCACATATGTGTTTCTTTTTTTTTTTTTTAAGAGAAAGGCACTAATGCATATGCAATAAATTCTAAGTAAAGACTTACGGCATCAAGTATCAAAAACTGTTCTCTGGAACTCTGTTGGATTTGAACCAGTCTATTTGTCATGAATAGCTCCCATTACACCACTAACTGCTGAGGCTACTTTTGGCTGGCAGATGGGAGGACAGATAAACTGATGAATGCAAATAGACAAAATAAAGAGAATGTGTTTCTATGACCTTCAGATTCTCTTGATTTACTCCTGGGTTAAAAGAATATGAAAGTTACTGCAAAAGCATGTCAAACAGCATCATGATATAGAGAACAAAACAAATTAACAATGAAACATCAATATGGAATTCTGATGATTCCATTCTTGATATGCTGATGGTTCAGATTAGTATGGAAAGAATGCAGGTAAACTATTTTCAATGCATAAAAACATCAAAATGCTTTCAAGGTTATTGTAAATTCTAGTTTTCATTTTGGGGTGAAATCTTATGGCCTTTAACACGATCACTTGCTTTATCAGCAACTAAGGTATAAGTTCAATAAATATTATGATGAATAATCAAGTAATGATGAAGTTTATAGGATTAATTCATTTCATAAGCATTTCTATGCACCATCAGTGGGCTGAACACTGCAACACAAAGAGAGTGCACCGAATCCCTGACAATGTTTCTTCAGTTTCCTCAAGAAGAGAAAAATGTAATAAATATAGTTAATATAGGGTGTGATGGAACAGAACTTGGGGGTGGGTAGTATTTGATAGATAGAAATGATAGAAGAGAATATCTGAGGGAATTAAAATACTGAGGAGGTAACAGATCATCAGCAAAGACTCAGAGCAGTAATGACCAGCAATGTGCAAGTCCTCCATGCAGTCAGCTTGAAGAGGGCAAGGGCAATACTGTTTTTGTTCCCAGCTGCCTGATACATAGGAAGTGCTCAAAAACCTCTTGCTCAATGAATAGATGAGATACAATGTGTAAGTGGGGGGATAACATATAACAGTGAAGTGGAAGACGAAGGTTAAATCTGAAACAGGGCCAGATTGTGCAGAGTCTTGTATGCCAGACTAGCAATGTAGCCATTATGCAAACAGTGGAGGTAAGCAGGTGGGAGTTTCTTTCAGTAGCAGCAAATAGCTCCTATTGGACAAAACTTCTAAGAGAAAACAACCATAAACTCTCAACAAAATATAAAAAGCAACTACCGCGGCCAGCACTGTGGCATGGTGGTTAAGTTTCTGCACTCTGCTTGGGCGGCCCGGGGTTCACAGGTTCTGATACTGGGCATGGACCTATGCACTGCTTGTCAAGCCATGCTGTGGCAGGCGTCCCACATATAAAGCAGAGGAAGATTGGCACAGATGTTAGCCCAGGGCCAATCTTTCTCCGCAGAAAGAGGAGGATTGGCAACAGACGTTAGCTCAGGGCTAATCTTCCTCACCAAAGGAAAAAAAAAAAAAAAGCAGCTACCCTAAGGCTTTGGAAAGTGAATAAAAGAAACAGATAATGGGCAAGAGTTAACATCTGGAAGAAGTGAATAGTTCTTTTGATGGTTAATTTTATGTGTCAACTCAACTGTGCCATGGAGTGCCCAGGTTAAAGATTATTTCTGGGTTTGTTCTGTGTAGGTTTCCAGATGAGATTAAGATTTGAATTGGTGGACTCAGTAAAGTAGATTGCCCTCTCCAATGTGGGTGTGCATCATCAAATCTGTTGAGGGCCTGAATAGAACAAAAGGAAGAGGAAGGAGGAATTCACCCCGTTTTCCTCCTACCTGCCTGCTGTGACATCAGTCTTCTCCTGCCCTTAGACTGGAATTTACATCAAGGTCTCCCTGGTTCTCAGGCCTTTGGACTGGCACTGAAACTATACCACCATCTTCCCTGGGTCTCTAGGACTAACTAATTATTGTGGATCATATAAAGGAAGATTAACACTTGCTTTGCCTAGAAGAACAATGTTCTAGTAGAGATGTGTCATCCTCCATTTAACTTATGTAAACTCCATGATACACACTCTGTTATATTGTTTGTATTCCTCTCTCTCTCTCTCCTCCTCTTTCTCTTTCATAAAACAAACAAATAAATACATAAATAAAATATAATGGGATATGCACTCTATTGTGGGCTGCTTATTACCATATACATTATCTCTCTATATATACATATGCATGTATATATGTATGTACAGAAATATGTATGTATATATAGATCTACAGATTTATATCACATATAAATCTTCTGTACCGAGAGAAAAAAATAAATTTTATCTTATCGAAGCCACCACATTTTTGTATGTCTTTGTTACAGCACCTTACCCATAATCTAACTAATATGGAAATTATAGACAGGAAGTGGTGTGCTGCCATAACAAAAATTTTAAAATGTTTGATATTTTCTTCATGGTTTGGTGTTGGGAGGCAAAAATCACAGATATCTTCACTCGGGAAGCTAGTGTCAAATATTTTAGTTATAACTTTCAGGAAAGACCATGAGTTTTTCAAGATTGTACTCCAAAGAAACTAGTCAGAAAAACTCAGAATGATTTTGTGTATTGGATGTTCTTTGCTCCTTCTAGCAAAATCTTATAAGAGAGAAAGCTTGAGCAAGAATGAGCCCATGTGCAGGCAAAATGAAATGAAATTGAACTCTAGGGATTAAGGAATGCCTTCAAGTTAAACCAAATGGAAATCCAGATTTGGGGGGCCTTTAGGATGAAACAGCTTCACTGCTTCTATAGACAAAACAGCAAGTGATAAGGTTCCAGAACTTTCTCTAGTATTTCTCATTAAGATTTGTCAGCCAGAAAATGGAAGTCAGTCCAAATACAGGCCAAATGATGATGCCTTTTCACCCAAGCTTGCTGCTTCAGAGGACCTCAAGGAATCACCATGAAAATGAAGGAGAGAAGGCCAAGTACAGAGGCCAGAAAATAAGATCGAATGCAGAGCCTTCAGATTTATGTCTACAGGAGAATTTCAAGTGTGGTTACTTGTGCATGGAACTGACTGGAAGCGTGTAGACTGAATGTTTACCAAGTCTGAGGGAATCGTATTGCCAAAGAGACTACAAGCCAAGTTTCAAAATGCCTGTGATTTTTCAATCCCTTAAGCAATGCTTGTCCTGTATCTTTAACAGATACAAAACTGCACAACGGTAAGAATTGAATACTCTTCCTCATCTTCTTCGGTTGTGATCTCAAAAGGTAGTGGAAAAGAAGACCTTCTCAAATGGTGAAGCCAGGACTCCTGGAGCATAATGGATAGGAGAGCTCCTCCCAGAGAGAAGAATCAGGGCCTAATCAAGGAACTTTGCTGCCAGGTCAGGAGCATTTGCAATGCCTGCCCAGAAGGATTTGGTAACTACAACGAATCACTGACTTCTGTGTGTTTTCCATTTTTCTCTTTTTCCCAGT
The DNA here is from genome assembly GCF_020826845.1 of Diceros bicornis minor. Lineage (NCBI taxonomy): Eukaryota > Metazoa > Chordata > Mammalia > Perissodactyla > Rhinocerotidae > Diceros > Diceros bicornis. Next base: position 83,877,331 of record NC_080744.1, read on the forward strand.
GGGAGTTTTACTTGGGTTATTCTGTCCCTTCTTCACCCTTGTATACTGGGAATGACAGAAAACTTGTCTATTAGTTTCTAGATTGCTGAACTGCAAGGAAACAGAGCTGGGCTTGATGAAGAGGAATCCACACCATCCACAGAGCTGGGGCTTTGAACTGGTTACAGTCAGTGAGTGAGACCCTGAGTTTTTTCCTTGAAGTCAAGGTAAATATGTGTTGAGAGGAGAATGCATTGTTTGGTTGGCTATGAAAGGCAGACGGGGTAGAATCTTGGTTTTCTCTCAAAATTCATCTCCTCTTCTTCCTTTGAAACAGAAGTCAAGAACCTAGGGCTTTCCCTCTAATTGGTCCACCATCTCCTTAGGGTGGCCATGGCCAGTCAGCTAGACGCTAGATTTCTCATTACCCCTTGCAGCTCAATGTGGTCATGAGACAAATTTCTCATCAGGGAAATGTGAGTGGAAGTAATGGGACAAAATTGCATATCGCTGCTTAAAAAGGAAATTAATTTTCTTCCACATCTTTTGATCCTGCATTGATCATACACAGGAACCATAAGAGGAAAAGAACCTGGGTCCCTGAGTGATCTCTGACAGCAGAGCTGCCCGCTGTCCTGTCCTGCCTGTCCCCAAACCCGGGCTGTTGCTTGAGGGAACCATTGTGTTTTATGATTTCTTTTTTATGACATAGTCTATGCTCCAAGCCATACAAAGACTCATTTTGATTACACACAGTTTTCACCGTAGATGCTTACTTTAGGAACTAACCCACAGGCAAAGTGCAATGTCTTTGTATCGATAGCCTTAAGCCAGAGTTTGTTGGCTAAATGATCCTTACAATTCATCTCTTTCCTCTCCCCTCACCTTGCTTCTTAAGAGGAGAACTACTGAGGGCTGGCCAAGTTCAAGGGTACTTGGTCACGGTACCAAACAGCCAGTACGGGGAAAGTTCATTATTCAAGGGATTTAATTTCCATCTTTCTTACTAGATCTTCCTTGCATATGATTAAAGGGATAAGAGAACCGGAATGGGAGAAGGCCTGGATTGTTCTTCTCCTCTTCTCCCTCCCAGCAGCCTTGAGGAGAGCCCGTTCCCCTAAGAGACAGCACAGGCAAGTCTTCCTTCTTTGACTCTCATTTGGTCTCCATTTTATACCCTTTTTCTCTCACTTATCTAAACTGGTTTGCTCGCTCAGCTTTCTTTCTTTTCTCTTTTCCCCCACCCCTGCTTCTGTCTGGGTATTAAATCAAATTCTGTATTTTTTCTCTCTCTTCTGCTTTATACTGGAGAGTGTGACTAAGTTCCCTGTCTAGAATTTTCAATATTTTATCTGTACACCTTTGAGGATACTTTGTGTTTAATCTCTGGATAATTTCCTGTTATGTATGCGCATAGGTACACCCCTCTATCTCATGGATTGATATCTTCTGGGTTGCTGGCAATTTTCTCCAGGATTTTCTTTACAAAGGAGGTAAGCAGACTTCCAGGCTGTAGGCACCACCAATCTGTCCTGATCATACTGGGTTATATCTTGCTCAAGAGACAATATTGCCATTGATTTGGCTTTTGGTTTGCATATTATAACACAGGGTGTAAATCTCTTCTCACATTGTCATATTTCCCTCCTAAGATGGTTACTCCATATATACTGTGGGTAGCCCAGTCTTTTCTCTGTTCCTGAACACCACATGGCTTTTGAAAACTTTTTCTGTCTGCCATGTCCTCCCCTTCTCACCATCTGTCCAACTTCAGCCCATTCTTTTCTTTTTCTTTTTTTTAAGCTTTTGACTTTTATTTTTACAAATAATGAATCACACCATATGTATTTTTCTATAACTTTCTTTTTCTTACTCAACAGTTTATCATGGGTACTTTATCCACCGAGCCCATTGTCTTAACTGGCTGCACAACATTATATAGTATTAACGTATCATAAGTTCAGCCTGCCCTTCTTGATCCAACGTAAGTACCACCTCCTTCAGAGTCTCTTTCAAACACTTTCGCCCACATAGACTTTCACATCAGACATTTTTGACACACACAGGCTGGAACAATGCTCTATATTGGGCTCTATTTTATACATTTGTATGAAATCGTAATCCCTTAAAAGTAAGGACTGTAGGGCTGGCCCCGTGGCTTAGCGGTTAAGTGCGCACGCTCCGCTGCTGGCAGCCTGGGTTCGGATCCCGGGCGCGCACCGACGCACCACTTATCCGGCCATGCTGAGGCCGCGTCCCACATACAGCAACTAGAAGGATGTGCAGCTATGACGTACAACAATCTACTGGGGCTTTGGGGGGAATAAAATAAAATCTTTTAAAAAAAAAAAAGTAAGGACTGTAACTTAATTTTCCTTTTATCCTTGTGGTATCTAGAACAACAAGCACAAGATATTAAATACCATAATCCCTTTGGTTGCCAGAATGATCTTAAACATCTTTATCTTTCCAGCATCGAATACAGTGCCTGGCCAAAAGAAAGCACTCAATATATATTTATTCACACAAACAAATGTAAGGATGAATGACTCGGTTGAATTTGATGTTCTTATTTTGGGAATATTTTAATGTTCTCCAACTCCAATATTTGAATTAAGATGTGACACCCTTTAATCTCCTTTCTCCTTGCTCTCTCTTCTAAGACTGTACTTACAGAAGAGCTGATGGCATCTGCATGACGTTTTGACAATAGTTTTTATTAATAGAACATAAAGAAAAAAATGAAAGCAAAGCAAAAATCCTATAAATGATTTTGTTTTTAGAAGGTTGGGAAACTACTTTACAGCGAAAAACAATCTTGCAAATTAATTCTCAGGTGAAAGCAGAAAGGAAGACATTCTTTCAGAGTTCAGAACTAGCCCAGGAGCGGGAGGGAGGCAGTGGCAGAGGCCACACTTCAAGAATACTAGAAAAGATTTTATAACAAATTAGGCTCCAGATGAAACTGCTCCTGATGTTACAGGCCATCATTCTACACAGCTATGGAATGCTGGTATGCATTAATAATAAAGATCAGTGTCTCCTTCTAGGGAAAAATAGAGTCTTCTTTTAATTAACTTAAAATTTTTATCAAATTGATTGAAAATCTCTTATCCTTTTCAATTTTTTTCTTTTTTCTTTTTCTTTCAAGTATTTAGTGCATTGGCCCAGAGCACATTTATCCTTACCAGTCGATGTTTTTTCAAATGGCATACTTCCTTTGTGGCTCAGAAATATCAGAGCAACAAGCCAGAAGCAAGCCAGGGAATGGAATGAGAAAACGCATACAGTTCATGGTAAGAAAAAAAAATCTTCTTTTCCTACAGGCAAAGCAGGGGCATGGTATTCCCTTATGCTAAGGCACTGAAGGGCAGTTGTGTGTTAAGAGAGGACTTGGCTACTGTAAACTATGCAATACATCTAACGTCTCTATAATGTTGACCCGGAGAACTGTGCTGAGCATGCCAGGGAAGACAATTCCTGCCAACTCTTTATGTGTGTATGTACACGTATCCACGGTGATTTGTTTTCTAATTGTGGTTCCCTGTGAATAGGCTGCCTCTTTCAGCACAAGCCTCAAGTCTCTGGAGTTCACCTGTCAGGGGACATCAGTGGAGAGTCCTCATGAGCCTGGAGGTAGATGTTGGAGTCAATTGCATTTGAGCTGCAGCTGAAGCCGTGGAGGTGAATAAAATTATCTAAGAGGAACATCAAGACAAGAATAGTCTTGTCTGTCTGTATTTCATCTGTATTTCTCTACAAATATAGGATGAACTTGAGTTGATACATTTTATTTCACGTGATGTACTAATTCTAGTAGTTCTTCAATGAGTTTAAATTATTTACATAATTTTCTGTTACAAATTAGAATCATGCTCATTTTAGTAATATTGGTGGTTGAAATGTTTCAAATCATTTATAATTGAAGCAATGAGCAGTTACAATTTTGCTGCTTTAAGATAAAAATGGTGACCTCCTAAATAGTTAGTCACCTTTGCCTACCTGCCCTTGGTGGTTAAATACCAATTCAGGTGGAGCCATAGCTGTAAAATTTTTAAACTGTAAGCCCTACTGGAAATCTGATAAATGATATGGACCTTCTCCTTCAGAAAAATCACATGTGCATTTACATATAACATTTTACGTACTATTTAGAGGGTTCATAGATTGCCTAAATTCCATTTGTGGATCTCAAGTTAAGAAATGAACCAATCTGCAGCTGGTCCCAGAAATAATTTTTCATCCTTCCTAACATGTGACCTGAGTCCTGAAGGACAATTAAGATCCACACAAACGAAGAAGAAAGAGCCAAAACCAGCTAATCTGGGCTTCGCATGTGGACTTGAGTCCATTGTCAGGGGCAGTTAAAGAGAGTTAGGAAAACAGAGGAATTTCCCACTGCAGGTGGAACAGTAGCTTGTGCTAATGGGACATGAGTGTTTTGAAGGTGGAGATTAATGCAAAATAATATAAAACATAAATAAAAATGGCGGAAGAGTCATAACTGTTTCTAATGGCAGGCAGTTATCTTTTGCTAAGTGCTCTCTTTTTTATCCCAGCCCTTTTTCTCTTGTAACGGTTCTCAGGACTCAATCCCCCCTTAATGTACAAAATTCAGAGGATATAAACATAGAAAAGTAAATGGGTTTATGCAAAATCAGACATGGTCAAAATAGCAAAGGTGGTGGGTTTGCCTCTAGGCCCAGTAGTCCCCACCCAGGCCTAATCACAGGAACAGGCCTCCAGGAATCGTGTCCTTACTCCTTGTCACCATGACACCTGCTCTAGGAATCTAAACTTGAATAATAAGTTATGGTTATGCTAGACACCCTGGGATACCCTATTTGATAAAAGGTTGGGACTCAAAGTCTGTATCAGTTCAGGTTTGATCAAGGAAGCTGAAATAATGTGAATTAAATTATATGAGAAGCAGGGAAAATAAAGATCTATGAGACATCAGATGGAGAATTAGAAAAAAAGTCACTAAGCAGGAGAGGAAGGAGGCGAGCTGTATGAAGGCTGTGGAAGCCTCTGAGTCTGATGGTGAGACTGACCTCTCTGGAGGTCAGCAAAGTGGGCAGGCAGGCAGGAAAGGTGGATGCACAAAGAAGAAAGACGAGGACAAACCAGAACCCTTGAGGACACACTGGAAGCTCCTCATGCTTCTACCTGTAATACCTGGTGACCTTTGGAAGAGGTAGTTTCTCTTTTACACAGAGGGACACATATACCTGGCCCAGGACTCAGAGAGGTGGAAGGAGAAGAACCTTGGCTCCAGCTGGAGTTAGCTTTGGACCCAGCTGTTAAACCCACACCAATATAGTGAGTGAGCAGATCGCGCTGCACAAACTGCAGCAGTAGCTAGGCCCTCGGCTAAACTCCTAAGCGTAGTGCCTGCAGCTTCACCGTGCCTCCCAACTCTTGTGCTGATTTCCCTTGTGTCTCACTGAACCCAGAACTGTATATGGAAGGAAATTCTGGGATATGCAGTTCCAGCTTAGCTAGGTTGACACAGTACAAGATAGCACAGTTCACCTTCACCCTTTGTCAACTTGACATTCATATACTCTTACGTCTAACTATATTTAATTCCCAAATAAAGAGAAAGTCAAAATGATGTTTCCACCTAAAATGATGCAGTCATCCCTCTTATGACTGAAAACACACTAAACTTTTCCTGAGAAAAGATGCAAACTCCCAATTTCAGTTTATCCATCTTTGGGTGATATTTATTCCTGTTCAAGATGAGTCACACTCACCATTTGATATCCTATAAAGTCAGTGTTGAGTAGGGAAAAAATAATAATACACGAATATAGTTATACTAATATAAGGCAGAGATATTTGTTCAGTCTTTGTTTCTGCAATGATCACATGACTGTGGCTAATAAATAAAGTATCCTTCTTTCACTATCTCTTCCATATTCCCTCTGCTCTCAGCAAGAACCTTGGGTGGTTGTGGTTCTTTGTCTGCTGGACTGAAGTAGGCCTTTATTTCTGAAGGGAAAGGTCTGGTCCATTAGCAGTCCTGTATGTATTCAGTTGTTTAGTTTTCTAGTAACTTTTATCAGAGGACATAAGAATACTAAGAGGTATCCTAGCGACCTCCTACATCCCAGACATACTTTACCACATGACCATGATAATAACAACCCAACTCCTCCTTGATAGTGGATTAATCACGACAGTTTACCAGTAATCTCACCTGTTTCCTGCTGGTTCACTAGCATAAGAAGCACAAAGTGGCCAGGTAGGTGTCTCACCTTTCATCTCAAGGAAATTTATCCTGTAAACTCTGATAGAAGCACTCTCCCTTGGGAACTAAGACCTTTACATCAGTAGTTTAAAGCTGTAGGAGAAAAAAGCCAAAATTCTGCTAATGGATCATTAGCAGTAAGAGTGAGAAGAGCCACTCTCAGTTCCATCCCTTGATTCCCAAACCCAAGAGTCTTTACTACGGAAGAAATAGCATCATCATCTACATCAGTTCATCACTGAGATAGAGCATAGACTACATTATGGAGAGCGTTATGCCAGCCCTGCAAGGTGAGGCCATCTAGCTGGCATCAAAAGGCCATTCCACCATTCTATTGAGCCAGCTGCTTCAGCATGATGAGAAACGAGATAGACCAGTGAGTTCCATGAACATAACGGCCATTGCTAAGTTTATTTGCTGTAAAATGGATTCCTGTCAGAACCAGCACTTTGAGGTATACTGTGAAGTTTCATAGGCCACTTTGCAAATCCATAGATGGTGGTTTTGGCAGAGGCATCATGGACAGGGAAGGCAAATCCACATCTAAAGTGAACGCGTACTCCAGTGAGAGCAAAGCACTCCGCCTTTCATGATGGAAGAGGTTCAATATAATCAACCTGTTATCAGGCTGTTGGATGATCCCCCCGAGGAATTGTGCAACATAAAGAGCTCAGTGTTGATCTCTGCTCAGCAGTAGCTGTATCAAGTCATCTTTGGTGAGTGGAAGTCCCTGTTGCTGAGCCCATGCATAACCTCTATTCCTGCTACCCTGGTTAATTTGTTCATTAGCCCATTAGGCAAAGGCAAGGGTGATTGCATAAAGAGACTGCGAGACATCCATAGAAACGATCATCTTGTCCATCTGATTATGAACATACTCCTCTGCTGAGCTCCATCATCAGTGGGTGGTTGCAGGAAACACAAAGATCTTCACCGTCTGCAACAAATTAAAGAAGTCTATCTGCAAACCTTTCCCCAGACTTCCTTAAAACTAATTTTCTGGGCTGGCCCTGTGGCCTAGTGTTTAAGTTCAATTTGCTCTACTTTGGCCACCCAGGTTTGGTTCCCAGGCATGTACCTACACCACTCGTTAATGGCCATGCTGTGGCGGCGACCCACATACAAAATAGAGGAAGATGGGCACAGATGTTAGCTCAGGGCAAATCTTCCTCAAGCAAAAAGAGGGAGATTGGCAACAGATTTTGGCTCATGGCAAATCTTGCTCAGCAAAAAAAAATTAGTTCTCCAGTTTTGTTCTTTCCAGGACTCTAAGACAAATTCTGAGTCACTGCCCATGACAATTTCTCCTACTAGACTAAATAAATAGGGTACACTGTTTGAATCTCTACTCACTAGGAGGATTTTCCTTCACCATTATCCTTCAGGGATATCCCTCCTAGACTAAGACTATAATATTGTACAGGCTGTCAACCTTCAGTTGGGGCTAGCATATTGTGAAAGAACCAACTATAAACTAAGACTTTTTTTCTTTTTTAGTCAACATAGGTACCTCCACTTAAGATGACATGTGTGGGTTGAGAGAGAGAAGGCAATGAAATAAAAGTAGGAGTCATGGGGTATCTGATCAAGTTCAATCTCATAGATACTACTTCCATCTGACAGAGTGCTGCTTTACTAGCTAAACTTTATGACTTGTGAGTCAGACAATATCCAGCTCACAATGGTCAGTTCCTGTGGATGGTAGCGTGGTGGCCCATGGTTAAGCATTTAGTTTTCTGCAAGCCAGAAGCCATTTCTCAAATGTAAAATACTCATCTGCAGCGAGCTATATAGCTATACTCCAAAATATGAGAGATCTGCATTGCCATTTACCTGTACGAACCTGCCCAAGTCTCCATATATTATTCCTAACTGCTACAGACATATTAATCTCCAACAGATCTTCTTGGTCATTTGATCTTAGTGCAGAGCAGCTTGCATGGCAAGCCTGGATCTGTTGCAGACTCTCTCTTGCCCTACTCAAAACCTTTTCAGTCACCTGGTAAGTAGCTTTGAATGGTACCTAAATGAGATATAGGTTGCTTCCAAAATTCAAAGAGGTCTACTAGGTATTATGTTTCTTTGGTAGCAGCCAATGCAAACACCTGTCCTTTACCTTGGAAGGAACAGTTCAACAAGCCTTGAACCAGTAGAACCCTACAAGTTTCACCGATCTGGCAGGCCCTTAATTCTTGTGGGATTTATACCCAACCTTTTGTCATTCATATATCTTACCAAGTTATCCAGATAGTTGTGACTTCTCACTCACCAGCTCTAATCAGCATGATATCAGTGTAATAGGACAAAGTAATGTCCTGTGGAATGCAGGGGTGGTGAACATCCCTGGTGATTAGATTAGAACAAAGGACAGAAGAGTTGATATAGCCCTGAGGGGGCAGAGTGAAGAAGTCTGTACAAGCCAAATAGACGAGTTGAAGGAGGTGAGGTAGGAATCATCACCAGGCATATTTCAAATCCTTGATCATGTCAGTAATGTCTACAATCACTCCAGAAATGTTTATTTATTTATGTTTGCTACTTTGTTAGGTAAAGGTAGCTCTAATGACTTCCACATGGCCCTTCCTATCATAACAAACTTCACTCCACAGGTCAGGGACTCAATATAGGAATTTTCTCAGTTACTAAGTATGTCTATTCCAACTATGCATTCTGAACCAGGAAATAACCACATGGTAGATCCAGGCACTTAGCCCAATGTGAGATGGGTACAAGCCAAAACTCCATTGATCACCTGATCTCAATAAGCTTCCATACTGATTTGTAGACCACAGTGGTGTTTTGGGTTTCAGTAATTAGGGTTAGTTCAGAGCCAGTGACTACTAATCTCTGAAAAGTTGGGTTATTTCTCCTTTCTTGGTGTACATCATCCTGAAAAATAGTTGAAAGTTCCTCTGGCGAAGGCTAGGAGAAAGAATTATGGTATAAATTTTTGGTAGCGTAGTAAGATCATTCCTAAAGCAGACTTGATTCCCTCTTCCCCCACCTTATGCAAGTTTACTCTGGAACTGAACTGGCTCAAGTCTGGGAATTTCTTGAGGGACCATGACTCTTTACTGTGGTGATTCATTCATATTTCTATTCACCAGGCATAGAGATTTTCCACTCGTACACATAAAGTAAGACATTAGTAGGATGCACGTCTATTTAATTTAGAAGAACACCATGATCGATTAGCCAATGCCAAAGATCTCTGTGGGTCAAATCCTTTTGATTACTACCACAGCTCTGCTCTCTCTATGGTTACCACACCCATCTTGTCTCTGGTGATTAAGTGCTTCCACTTGACCCCTCTAACCTCAAGTTTCCATCAGTTTCATTGAATTCAGGGAACCCAGTTTGATGGCAGGATTTGCCACTCATTTCTGGCCTGCAGGGAGCAGCCACGACAGAGTTCTTAAGGATGCTGGTGCTCTGCTCACAAATCTAATTCTCAAAGCTCTGATAAAGGAAGTGTTCTCTGGCCTCTTTTGGGGGACGTAGTTAGGGGATGAGTAAGCAGGTCTCACATAATAAACCTGCTTATATTTCAACTTCATTCAGTGCTGCCTATGGCTCTGTATTTCGACCAACCAAAGAAGCAAACTGTTAAGCCACTCCCAGCTATTCTGTTTAGTGCAACCACATCTATAAATGTGACTCAATCCAACATTATGTCCACATATGTGTCCCAGGTTCTGTCAGTATAAATTGGAAAATCATGCAATTCTTTTTTTCCCCTAGTGTGTCTAGTGATATGGTGAGAAGTGCCTTCCATAGTCACTTGATTTTAGGTGTGCATAGGTGATAATTTAAGAAATTTGCTATTTCATAGCATGAACAGTGTTTCTTTTGTCACTGAAGATAAGATCATTGGTTCCTTCAAACTGAATCAAATCAGAGGACCAATTCCATATAGACCAGAGTCAATGTGGAGAACCTATAGTGCAACATCCTCTGATATCAATAACTATATCAGCTAGGGTGCACCAGGGGAGTTAAATCATAATGTGTCATTTGGACAATGGGATTTATCATAGAGATTATAATTTATTTAATTATGGAAGAAGCTGGGAAGTAAAGCTCTGAAAGAAGATAGCTGGAGGATGAGAGAAAAGTCACTAATCAGGAACCATGAAGAGAGCTGGTAAAGAGGTCTAAGGAAGACTTTTGCCTCTGCACCTTGTGGTGGCCCTAAAGTCACTGAAAGTCATCAGGGGAGAAGACTAGAAGATAGGGAAAAAAGCTGGGGGCAAAGCAAAAGCAATCTGGAACCTGTGAGAACAAAGCAGAACCCATGAAGGCAAACCGGATCCCATTTCTGTTGCTCACTGCATCTAAACCTGACAATGCAGATGGCCTGCAAGATGTACTCTTTCCTTTTCCTGTGGAAAAATGTGCCTGTCTAGGACTCGAGAATGTTGAAGGAGCCAATCTTGTAGGAGCTGGAGAAGTCTGATTGCTGCCCCATACCGATGAGGCTCATAGCAGATCAGGCACAATGCATGGTCCAGTAGTGGCCTCTGAGGCCCTGCATTGACCTCCCACATGAATTGGCCGATCCTTCATTTCTGCTTTCTAAATCTCATGCAGAAATCTCTTAAGACTAACTCTAACCCAGGCCCACACAGGGAAGAGAATCCTGGGAAACTCCATCAACAGTATGCTTGTATTTTAGAGAAGGAGGCAGTTGGGATTAGTACTCTCAACCGTATGACTCCACAGTCTAAGTTCCTAACCCCCACTGTACACTCAGTGTATAGATGAGGAAATTAAAACTCAGAGAGACCTAATAACTTGCACAAGTCCTCTCTCAATCCCAAAGCCATTTATTGAACAGCTACTATGTATCAGGTATTTTGATGAAGACTTTGGGAGACAAAGATGAAAACAAGTCAGTCTCCATTACCGCCCTGTATTTTACTCAATTATTCTTTGGAAAATTTATTTCATTACTCTTCAAAGCTAAAGGCAAATCTTCTGCACTGTTGTCAGAAAATCTTTATTCCTGTTGAGCCTAACTTTCATGGATTAAACACATAATTATCTCAATGATCTTTCTTTCTCCTGCATGGTGCATCTGCCAGACCGAGGAATAAAACTTCCTATGGTGTATCTAAGCCATACTTTGGGATCTTTGTAGGGATTTTAAACTCACATTGAAAATCTGTGTGTTTTTATTTCGTCTAAAAATATCATTGATTTTATCCTTTCAACGTGTTTCTCAGTATTAAGTCATTGTTCCTAATACACTTGTCAAGGGTGCATCTGCCCTTGCGGAGAGGATCTACTGCACTGCTGCTTCCCCACTGTTCATCACTGGAGTAAACTCCAAGAGAAGGATGGAATAGCATTGAAACATCACAGGCTTAGGACTGTGAATCATGTCAGCTTGTCTGTCATTTCCAAGTGTCCCATTATGAAACTGAGAAGGAAATGCACTGACTACATTGTCAGACTTTCACTCCTTTTAGTCTCTGTTATTAAAAAGGACAAAGAATAAAAGTGTGTGTATTGGGGATGGGGCCAGGAGGATAAGTCAATGTGATATGGTGAGAAATCTGAAGGAAAAATAAAGAGAAGCATAAATGTGAGGGATATCTTAATTTTTGTTGAACAGACCTTTAAAATCACTTTTTTAGGCTGTGATCTGTTGGAGAATGTTTTCTATCTAGCTATTTTTTAAGTCACTGCCATAAGACTATCCCCATCACTGTTTGCTCCCATTCTCACTGCCTGCAGGGGCATCCGCTCCGGCTCTTTAATGTAAAAGGACCCACAGAACGCAGCCAGGCAAGATTCAAGGTCTTCCCCAATGTGGAATGAAGGGGAATTATACAGTTTGCAAGAGAAAAGATAATGAAGGAGTGAGTCTATAGAAATACTTTGATGAATTATATAGAGGCAATTTTCTGACATTAGTAATGTAGGGCAGAAGACAACGTTTGTGATATATAGATGTAAATTCATCATCCAGACTCCATTAAAGAGAAAACTACAAAAGATCTGTTGATTTGAGCATTGCTTACAAGAACTATCGTGATGTTAGCAGGCCTCTTCCATGAAACTTGGACACTGTAATAAGTGAAGGCTCATCTGGATGAAACAGCCACCTTTTTGGGAATGTTCTAAATAGCAAGCAGCCACATGGCAAAGTTCAGTCACCTGGGTCTATGACTGTAATGTCAGTTGCAGGGTTTGATGTTACGTGCTAAAGCGCATATTTCACAAACGTTGCCTTTGACCACTGAATTCTCTTGTGCTATAGTGAAGGGCAATAATTGTGTCTTTAAAAAACAAACAAAAAATACCCATTGAAAACTTTCCTCTAAGAAACTGTGGGTCTACATCTCTTGTCCATACCCAATTCCAGAAAAGAATAAATCTAGGTAGAAATTATATTTGCAGTTGTAATGCTAGGAAAAATTTAACTATCAGAACAACTAGAAGAATGCTTTCTCTTCTTTATTTTATGTCACAAGTAGAAAAAAAATTTTCTCACAGCATCGCCTGTGAGGTTTTCTAACCTTTTGTTGTAGTTTATCTACATGACAACCCGTAAACCTACTATCAGCTTTTGTATAAAATAATGAGAAGAAACTCTTCTTCTATGTCCAGATTTTTGCTTTTTTACAAGAGTCCAGTACCTTTTACCCTTTTCTGATCCCACCTCTCTGGCAATCCTTTTGATGCTTGTCCACGTTACAAAAACAAAATCACGTGAGTCAGTGCAAGGCCATCAAATTTAGTCACTTTACGCAAAGTCAACACAGAAATCTGGATAGCGGCTGAAAACCCTGTGTCTTAACTCAGTGCCTTGTTAATTGGTAGACATTGTAAAGTAGTACATGCGTGGAGTTAGTTTTTTTTTTCTTAAAGTCCACTGAGGATGAGAATATCGTGAACTCCTTTGGAATCACAGACCAGAGCTCAGCATTCTTACATCTAGCCTAACTCTGGAGCCTTTTTCCCTAGTTTGCACGAAGGCAATGAAGCTCCCTGATCTTTATCAATGCGGAAGGACCCCTTTGAGAGTTAGATGGAGCTTATGGACACTTTCCGCAGGAAAATGCCCAGGTGGGTACACACACACAGCAGCACATTTTTACCGAATGTCCTGGAATATATAGGCTCCCTGGTGCCCACCCATTAACTTCCCAGGGTTCCCCAGATCCCAAGTTAAGAATTTCTTATCTATAGAAAAAGTACTGTGGAAAAAACCCTTGCTTCGAATTATAGTATACTTTTCAGAAAGATATGTATTCGTATTAATACCATAAAATTGGTATTAATTGGTAAATTAACAATAAAACCTATCACTATTAACATGTTAAAAATAAGTGAGACATACCTAAGAAGTGAACAAAGGTAAGAATGAAGATTTTCGGTAGATAAGAACTTAAACCCCAAATACTAATAAATCACTAACAAGCCTTGGGTCCTAATCATTTCTCATCTGAATTGATATCTCTGCTTTTAGACAAATCACCACACATTATTATTGAAATAGTTGTGGGAATAATTTTTTAAAAATCAAATAGTGTCATTCCCAGTCTCAAAATCCTCAGTGACATCTCTTTGCACATGAGATGAGTAGAACATGAAAGAACTTTCACACACGGGACCTTGCCTTCCTTTACAGGATCACATTTTATCACATCCTCAAGGGCACTCCTCACTTCCGAGTAATTTCAGAATATTCGAGGTTCACCAAGGTTGACAAATTCTCTCACACCTCTGTTGATGCTTTAAAATATTACTCTCTTGTCCTGTAATGCCCCTTCCCCTACAAGCCTGGCAGGTACATATCTACCCACATCTAAAGATTCAACTACAGTATTTCCCTTCCTCTGGGAATTGCCTTATTTCTGCTTTCACTATACTCTTTGCTTACTTACAATTGAGCATTTATTGTTCAGTTTCTCACTCTCCAAATTTTCTGATCATACACACCATCAACAAAGAATTTTGATCATGTATCCACTATCATACAAACACACATACAAACGCACATTTATTACTATGTCAAGATATTCTATTTAATTTAAAATGTCCAGAAAAATATAAATGTTAAAGAAAGTTAAAAATAAATAGTCATCAGGAAAACACAAATCAAAACTATAATGAGATACCACTTCAATGATATTAGGATGGCCATAACAAAAGAGGAATAGGGGCCGGCCTGGTGGCATAGTGGTGAAGTTTGGCGTGCTCCACTTTGGCAGCCCAGTTTTGTGGGTTCAGATCCCAGGCACATACCTGCACCACTCATCAAGCCACACTGTGGTGGTGGCCCACATACAAAGTAGGGGAAGATTGGCACAGATGTTAGCTCAGGGCCAATCTTCCTCAAGCAAAAAGAGGAGGGTTGGCAACAGGTGTTAGCTCAGAGCCAATCTTCCTCACAAAATTAGATAAAATAAAAGAGAGAGAAAGTTAAAAGTATTGGTGAGGATGTGGAGAAATTGGAACCCTCATACATCACTGCTGGGAATGTAAAATGATGCAGCCACTTTGGAAAATAATTTGGCAGTTTCTGAAATGTTAAATATAGAGTTATCATTCCTATGTATGCACACAAGAGAAATGAAAACATATATCCAACTAAAAAATCTTGTGCATACATGTTCACAGCAATATTATTAGTAATATCCAAAAAGTGGAAAGAATCTATATGCCTATCAACTTAAGAATGGATTAAAAAATGTGATATACCCATATAATAGAATATTATTTGACAATAAAAAGGAATGAAGTACTGATTCATGCTACAATATGCATGAACCTTGAAAACTAAATAATATTTCATTGTATGGATACTACATTTTGTCTGTGCATTTATCCATTGATGGACTTTTGGGTTGCTACCACACTTTGGCTATTGTCAGTAATGCTCCTATGAACTTGGTGTCCAAATATGTCTTTGTTTCCCTGCTTTAAATTCTTTGGGTACATACTCAGAAGCGAAATTTCTGGATCATATGGTAATTCTATATTTAACCTTTTGAGGAACCACCATACTGTTTTTCATAGTGGCTGCACCATTTTACATTCCCACCAGCAGTGCACAATTGTTCCAATTTCTCCACATCATTACCAACACCTGTTATTATGGGGTTTTTTTGTTTATTTTGCTAAAGCCATCCTAATAGCTGTGAAATAGTATCTCATTGTTGTTTTAAATTGCTTTTCCCTCACAATTAGTAATGTTGAGTATCTTTTCATATGCTTTTTGGCCATTCATATATCTTCTTTGGAGAAATGTCTATTCAAGTCCTTTGCCCACAAAAATTAACTTAAAACGGATCAAAGACCTAAATGTAAAAGCTAAAACTATAAAACTCTTAGAAAAAAAAGTAGGGAAAATCTTCATCACATTAGATTTGATAATGATTTTTTAGATAAGACACCAAAGGCACAAGCCACAAAAGAAAAAGTAGACAAGTTGGACTTCATCAAATTGTAAAACTTTTGTGCATCAAAGAAGACTATCAACAGAATATTTCCTCAGAATGGGAGGAAATATTTGAAAATCACCTATCTGAAAAGGGATTGATTCAGAATACATAGAGAAGTCCTAAAACTCAACAATAGTGTTTTAAATGTTGGACCAAGAGTAATCACCAGAGTATTCAAATGTTATTTCTCACAGCATCTATATCACTTTTTTTCTTTTTACTTTTTTTCACTCAACTCGTGTTAAGAAGCCTGAACTGATGTGTTGGTGGAATCTAAACTCTGAAGGGCAGAAGTATTAAAGGTATAACTACATAAGAAACTTTATAACCTTTGAAGTTTTTTTTTCCTTTTTGCATTTTCTTGCCAGTGTTACAAATTAGAAGATAAAGGAAACAGCTGTCTGTGCTCCTATGTGTGCATTTAGAAATAGAGCAGCCATTGGTATTAGCTAGTGAGCTTTTTGAGCAAATAATTAAGAAGCAAAGTAGGCAGGCCCAAGAAAAGCTGCTCAAAGCAGAGAACCATTGTAACTGGAGGTGGTGGGATGGAGAAGAGTGAAATCTTGATTCCTAAACACGTGCTCTTTTCATTATAACACAGTCACAACTAAAAACGATCATTAATTTTTATTCATTAGTCACAACTAAAAATTATCAAATCATAACCAAAGGCATTCCTGCAGGAAAGTGGGAGACAGGAGAAGAGCCACAGATGGAAATTGCTGTCCAACTTTGTAGGACAGCAGTGAGCACAGCTCAAAGGAAGTGAAAGCAAGCATCAGAGGAACGGAAAACACGTACTGTAAGGAAAATGCTTAATTTGCGTTCTATATCCAGCAAGAAAAACTCAGGTCTGAATCTCTACCCCTTGATCTTACCATGGTTGAACTTTTAGAAAGACATCCCACTCACATATCCACCTTTCTCCCACCTCCTTTATCCATCTCATTCCTCCCATACCACTTCTGCTGGAGGACACCTAGTAAAATGCCTCTCTTACACAAGCAGCAGTTACTCATCCATTAAGGTAAGGAATGTCAACATTGTGTTATCTATTGAGTGAATTATTAAGCAAGGTTGGAAGGGAAATTAATGAAGCAATGGAAAACCTGAAACTTGGAGCAATAATTTCCTTCCTCCATGACAAGGGGGAACAGGATGTTAGGGGGTTGGCAAATCAAGTGTGTCCACACTTTGATCCTTTATCTTGTCGGTTCTTTTACATTTTGAGTCCTAGAATAGTGGCACATGGTACCTTCTACAAGGAGAAATTACTGCCGATGAAATGAAATGTTTGGGTATAATATCAAACAGCTAGAATTTCAGAATTATGTTGTTTCTTTTCTTATGTGTATAAAACGAATGGTGCCAAATATTTATCTAATATTAGTAATATTTTAACCTTTTAATGTTTAAACTAAATGCCCATTTAAATGAGTTATTGAAAGGTTCAAAAATTTTTTACTTTCTTTACTTTCTCCTTATTTTTGAGAGTTATTCATAACCAAAATAAGCATGAAATACCATAGCCGTCCTATTTTTTGAAATAATTACAGTGACAACACTTTTGATTATTCTTTCATAACAAGAAAACTCAAGGCTGTGCTAGTGCAAAAGACGTGACCTTTTATTCTAAGAAGGATTAAAGATGATGCGAGTTTCCTTGTGGAAGAAGATTCTCTTTGCCACCAGGCTGGTATTAATTTCCTGTTCAAAAAGGGCTATATTGTCCATGTGACACTTTAATCAGCCACCAATGTGACTGGGAAACGCCGACTACACAATCAATGTCAATGTATTTCATGTAGTCTCAATACTGCTTAGTCATTTTACTTCAGAAGTGCGTGCAGAGGGTCAATACGTTTCATTAGTTTGTTTCATCTAAAGGCGAGCACAACATGAGAACTTTGATTATATTATAAGAATTGCCTTAATGTGACACCGATTCCTTGATTGTGCAATACCAGGCATTCAAGTGCTGGAGGGCAACCAAATTATCCTTCATCCAATCATTTATCTATCCACCACCAGCAAAATGTGCTCCAAATGACAAAAGAAAAGAGAAATCCAACTCAATTCACATAGTAGAGATGAGATTATGCTGTCATAAATGCATTGTAAAACAGGATCATGCAGATTAACTTTGAAGGATGCCAGTGAAAAGTAACAATTCTTTTTCACTAATTGTGGCAGTAAAAATATTTATGATTCTAAAATTTAATAGTTATTTTAATTGTATTGCTACAGAATTAACTGCATTTTTTCTCAATGGACTTTCTAGCTTCATGGCTATCAAATAAATGTGAAGTGACTGTATTAGTCTCTTCTAATCCTTTCCTTTAGATCTCTTCAAAGGCAATTTAATCCGACAGTTCTTCTTACTTACTTTTTCCTCTGACCTCTTACTAAGATGAAGAGGCTACCGCCTGTTTCCTTAGGAAATGGATCTTATGGAACATCTATTCATTTTGACTTTTATTACATGACTTGGTACAAAGTTTCTTGTGTTTTGCTTTGTTTCATTTCTTTAAGTATCATGTGATAGAATAGTATAAAGTCAGGGTCTGAAGAATTATAAATAAAGCACATTTCTTTTTTTAAGTCAATTTCCAAATACAGATTTCCTTTCTGCTTAGATTCTGTGCTGTTAGTGCACTTGTCTGTCATGTCATTTCCCATCTACACACCATTTACACACAGATAAAATTATTCACAGTAAACATCCAGACCTGTCTGGACCTGCACTCTTTCAATCTTGTTTGAGGCTGGCTACTGCTCCTTGGAGGAATCCAGAAGCCTCTGCACTTTATGTTCCACACTGATTTCTAGTCCCCAGGCTTGAATCTTTCTTTCTCCCAAAGACTCTGCTTGAGATTTGCCTTGTCAGCTCTTCCCGGTTTATATCATTATGCTGGACAGCACCTAGTCAGAACTTCTGGTCCAAACCACTGCCTAGTATCTTTTCTAGGCATGTCTGAGTGTCCAGGAGACAGAACTCAGATATACTTTTACTGAAATCACATTTTTCTTATTACCTTCATTTACTGTCTTGAGAAAAAAAAAAATCACATAAAATATATTCTATTCTTTGTTTATATTGACCAAGTGATGTTACTGACATCAAAGATCTCTTCCTATGCAATGTTGCCTCAACCATCTCACCAGTTACAAGATGATGATGATGAAAAAAATCATTGTTCGTGAAGTAGTATTCTTCAACCTGGGAATTACAGATAAGTCCTTGGGATTAAAGGATAATCATAAATTTAAATTCAGAGAGTAAAAATTTGTGCTACTGAACTACACCACAAGGAGAGGAATTTTCTTTATTTGTAATTGATTTTTAACATTTCAAGGAAGTTATATATGGTTGTGAAACATCTAATCACACGTATGGTTACATTTCTGGCTTAGGGTTCTTTAATCTCCCTTTCCCTCTCCCTTCTTTCTTTTTAATGATTAAAGCAGAAGGGAATTTTAAACAAGTTCATCTTGAAATTAATCATGGAAAATGATTTTTGGCGACTCCAGGTCTTTCTATTTCTGAAAGTGAACCTAGTTATAAACATGCCATATTCTGATATTACTGACTTCAGAGACAATAACTCTCAGCGAATACATCTCAAATTCCCAGCAGCCCAGTCATAAGACCCCTCACAACTTTCACCATCAAGAGAATTTCCAAGGCACATTCCAGGTGAAGATCCCTGCCAAAAAATCTGAGCTCTTTCAAAGTTTTAGCTGTCATTTCGTCAGGGAATCCTGGAATTTTAACAGTTTAAACAAAAAGTCTTATACATCCTTCTTTCCCATAGGGATACACTTCCAAAACCTCAGAATCTGATATCATAAAACATCCTCTGGAACCTCATTCGATTTTATTTGACACATGTCCTATGTTTAAACGTCTATACATGTTTTCCACGTGGCACATGTTTCACTGTAATGAAAATATATTTAATAGTAGCAACGAAATGAGAATGTAAAATGGCCGTACTATTTTATTTTCTAATTGCTGCTTGAAATGTCTGATTATTCAGTTGAATATCTCACTCATTCCCCTACTCCAACTCTCAATTTGTTATTGTTAATACAACTTATTTTCTATTTAGCTACTCAATAGTCAACAGTATCTTGAATCTTGAGAAAAAATTCCTACACTTTCTGTGACTTTGTAAAAGTAATTTAATTGACTCAGGACTTGACCTCCAAACTAGAGTAGTGAGATTAAATGGAAGCAAAGTACAAACCATCTGAAGCACCCTTACAAACCCCCACAGAGGCCAGGTTTGCTGGTGCCCATATTCTGCCATGGGCCAAGTCTGGGGTGAGTTCTTTACAGCTTGATGAATGTGAAGGATTGTTCAGTTGACTAAGCGAGTCGATGATCACAATGTACTTGGTACACTAGGCTTTTCCATCTAAGTCAATGGGTTTGTTGTGTCTTCCAAATAAGGAGAGGATGTGAACCTTCTTCTTGGAAAGACTTGAAAGATAAGTTACATTTTCTAAAGAAAAGTAAGGTTATTATTTATTCATAGGCATTAACTTTCGATGAACTAAAGTAATTAATGTGCTCCTCTGGTGAGAATTGGGGGTGTTATGAGAGGTTCGGGCATTCGATCAGAGACATAGAAGAAACTTCCAACTCCAAACAAATGGACTGAAGGGAAATGACACAACTCAACCGGAAAGAGAAACACTGGGTTGACCGAAAAGAGAACACCTCAGATCGGTTACTCACAACATCCATGTCCCACTGCCAGGGAGAGTCCCTTCAACTGACACGGCTGGGCAGGAATCCGATCATCAGAGGTCCTGGGCCAGGCATCCCCTCCACAGGTGAGACTCTCACCAGGCCTCAGTTTCCAGCAGTTTATATAAGCAGTTACAGAGTTTACAGAGCAAGCATTCAATGTTCCCATGCACAAATGGTTATCAGTGGCATACGTGCACTGAGCCTCCTGGCTATCATCCCAGCCCGGCAGTTGTGTACGTGCACTGTTTTCCCTGGTTATCGTCCCAGCCCAGCACAGATGGCCAGTCTGCCCCAGGCTGCAACACCCAAAGGAGCTTGAAATTTTTACAAATTGCAGCTATCTCTGTGGGAGAAGGGCCAGTTCCCGGGAAAAAGGCCATTTCCCACTGCACAGAAAGCAGCTTTATCTTTCTTTGTGTGCTGGAGGCTGTAGGTTAATGGAACGGCCAAACATGGTTGTACTCATGTCAAGACAGGGCAAAAAGAATTAGTTGAGGGATTAAAAAAAAGCTTATCTGCATTTAATATCTCAGGGAACAAGGTGACGCTTAGTAAATTAAGCATTTTGATCTCTAAATATTACTTTCTAACTAAAGCATTTGAAACTAACTTTTGCATGACAAATCCAAGGATATTCTTGATATTTATACCACATTGGTGAGAAAATGAGGATCATTGTAGGATTTATATAATTCCTTTTATAGAATAGCCTGTACAGCATATGATATACTTAGAATACCAGGTGAATTAAATGCATTAAGTTGAAGGTTGCTGTTGAGCATGAGAGCGAATGGGCTTCAACGCAGATTTATCAATTATCTTAATTTTAGGAGTCAATAGTAGGCCGAACACAGTCTTAATACATGTTCTTTATGATAAACTCTCTCAGGCCCATCACAGGAATGTGGAATCATCTACATGATGGTATTTTGAGCCCTGGAAAGGAAAGCCACTGTGGAAATTCAAGGTCAGATTTTATTACAGTGGTTATTATTGTAAAAACCCAATCAGCCGGAATAGGTTAGTTTAATTGAATTTTCCGTTTCACCCAGAGTCATCCAAAATGACTTCTTGTTTTAACACCTGTGGTTTAAACCTGCCTTACATGAATTAATCCACTCTCCTGCCATAAACAATGCACCCAAAAAGCAAAGTTTTTAAAATGACTGATCACTTCATAAAAACTTTATTTTTCATTCTCAGTGAAATGGCATTAAGTAGAGGGAAGGAAATAGTAATCAAAGACAAGTGCTTTTCCCATCTCTGTCACTAGCTGCTCTGTATCTTGAGCATTTCCCATCTTATGACTCAGTTCCCTCCTCTCTATAACAGAGAGTAACCCTGTCCTTCCCACCTTCCAGAGCCAAGAGGTTTATATTTGCAAAGGAACGTGCATACACTTTGGTTCGCATATAGTATTATAGAAATATTAAAAATTCTGTGGGTAGAGAAAGCAGACTGAGCTAAATATGTACTAATCCTAGATTCTTCCCCAGGGAATTTTGTGTTTGATTCATTTTCAGTAGTTCTTTGCTACAACATTAAATTTTTAATAAGTTGCATCTGTTATCTAAAAAATAATTTGAAAATCATATCTGCCAGTAATCAAGAATTTAACTTGGGTTCTAGTTTTTAAAAGTTTTTCTTGGCTGCCGTGGAGTGAGTATCTTTTATGTCCCAGATATCACGTTACACACACCACCTGTAACCTCACCACCATGCGAGGAATAGTAAGAATCCTGCTTTCCTACTTCTTTCAAAAAAATTTTTTGAGATGTAATTGACATATAACATTGTGTAAGTTTATGGTGTACAACGTGTTGATTTGACACATTTATATATTTCAGTATGATTATCACAGTAGCTTTAGCTAATACCTCTATCACATCAAGTAATTATCATTACTTTTTTGTGGTGAGAACATTTAAGATCTAGTCTCTTAACAATTTCAAAGTATAAAATACAGTATTCTTGATTATAATCATTATACTGTGTGTTAGATCCCCAGAACTTATTCTTCTTCTAGTTGAAGTTTGTATCCTTTAACAACATCTCACCAGTTCCCCCACCCCCCTCCCAGACCACAGTAATCACCACCTAATCGCTGTTTCTATGAGTTCAGCTTTTTTTAGATTCCACATATAAGTGACATCATGCAGTATTTATCTTTCTCTGACTGACTTATCTCACATGGCATAATGCCCTCAAGGTCCATCCATGTTGTTGCAAATGGCAGAATTCCCCTCTTTCTCATGGCTGAATAATATTCCATTAGTGTATATATACCACATCTTCTTTATCCATTCATCTGGTGATGAACACTTAAGTTGTTTCCATATTTTAGCTATTGTGAATAATGCTATGACAAACATGATTTCTTGCTTTCTATTAATAACAGAACTTTCCCCTGGTTCTTTCCTTATAAAGGGAGAGCAATGTGAGCCTTTTTAAAAGTTGTATGCACATCCCCTTACCCTTCTAACAACTGTCCTATATTTTCAATTTTGTTATTAGAGTAAACAATAAATAAAAATGGAGTTTAATTTAAAAAATCAAAAGTGTAATTGAGAATTCTGCTCATGGTCAGATACAATGTCTATTGCTGAAGACAAAAATGAACCTCATATCACCAGTGTACCTGACTTTCTCACTGGGGAGAAAGATGACTGGGAAAGTAAATACAATACAATGAAATAACAGCTATGGTAAAATTATGAATGCTGTACTAGCAGGAAATAAGTGAGGAAGTGACCGAGTTAGCCTGCAGTAGTTGAGAAAGTTGTCCTCCAAATGGAGGATAAAGTAACATTTGGCAGTTGGAGAAAGGGAGAACACGACTAACACCGATTTTGTGTACATAAAAGCATGAACATGGAGATGTGAATGTCCCTTTCGTGGGAATTATTGAGCTCTCTGTTATTGGAGTTATGAGGTATAGGAGGAGGTGCATGATGAAAAAAAGTTGGTGCCATATTGTGAAGGACCTTCTATGCCGTTCTCAGGAGTATGGCTTAACATGATGAAGGCAATGGGAAAATGTCCAACATTTTAAGTAGGCTAATGATGTAATCTTTTTGTTTTATTTTTTTTTTTTGGTTTATTGTAGTAACATTGGTTGTTACATTGTATAAATTTCAGATGTACATCATTATACTTCTATTTCTGCATGGATTACATCATGTTCTCATGTTCACCACCCAAATACTAATTAGAATCCATCACCACACACATGTGCCTAATTGTCCCCTTTGCCCTCCTCCCTCCCCCCTTCCCCTCTGATAACCACCAATCCAATCTCTGTCTCTATGTGTTTTTTGTTGTTGTTATTATCTACTACTTAATGAGTGAGATCATACGGTCTTTGAACTTCTCCCTCTGACTTATTTCACTTTGCATAATACCCTCAATGTCCATCCATGTTGTCACAAATGGCTGGATTTCATCGTTTCTTATGAACTACCATACAATCCAGTTATTCCACTGCTGGGTATCTATCCAAAGAATGTGAAAACAACAATGCATAAAGATACATGCGCCCCTGTGTTCACTGCAGTGTTATTCACAATAGCCAAGACTTGGAAGCAACCTAAGTGCCCATCAAGGGGCGAATGGACAAAGAAGATGTGGTATATACACAATGGAATACTACTCAGCCGTAATGATGTAATCTATTTTAGAAATTTACATAGTATATGGAGTTGATTGTAAAGGTAGAGAGACTGGGAAAAAGTTTATATTTTGAGACAAAGAAAAGGAAGGTCCAAATTAAAGCAGTTTTGAGACCTTTTAGAGTATAACAAATAGTGCATGACGATCCCTCTGCTCTAGGAGATGAGGGACAGGGAGAAGTTCAGGTGCCATAGGATAATGGCTTAAGTGAGTGATAAACAATAATGACAGTAATTATGATGACAAATGTGGGGAAGAAGATATTTCTTTGGGACATAGTGTCAGTAATGCTGTAGAACATCAATGTGGAAATGTCCAAGAAGCAACTAGAAAACTGGGTCTATAGCTCAGAAGTGATGGATGATGTAGATTTGTCCATCTCAGCAGAAGAAGGTGCTTAAATTAATGAATATATTGAAATAACTTCCAAAACATGCTCCTTTAGCCTGCAGAATCAATGGCTTCCCTAACATAATAACACCCACTTTCTTTCTCATCCTCTCATAAAAATTGGTATCATGATGCTAGAGACTTTCGTTGCGAATATCAACTATTATTAGGGTGACAATAAAAATATAATGTATAAATCAAGTTAGGGATGTTATTAATAAATATTCCAGGGAAATAGATGCAGACTGGGACTGTCCTGGGCACACTGGATCATAGGATCACATTATTACCCATCGGTTCTTTCTGATGCTTAATCATTCTAGGTGATTACATGCATGCCATCATTATCTTGAACTGCAGACATTCAATTTTGCCCATCTATATACATCGAATTTTTCACACACACATTTTCCTCTTGTTTCTTTTTCATAGTCAAGATCCCTTTGGTTTCCATCCCAGAAATCTAAGATTTGGATTAGTGTTTTGTAAGTTGTGCCCTACATTTTGCAACTGGTAACTATTCATTAGTCTAAACTTGTTTTTTATCAAGAAATTATTCACTAATTAATATTGAAAGTTAATTTATATATAAAACACATATATAATATAATATATGAAGTTAATTTTGTTAAATTAGGGTTAAATAAGGTTTTTTTTAAGTTTAAGTTAATTCAATTACTGAGGATAATTACTGAGAATACTGCTTTAAAATGAAATTGAATGTAAGAACATCTAAGAAAAGGTTTCTAACTTAAAAATTCATGGCTGGACT
Organism: Diceros bicornis minor; assembly: GCF_020826845.1. Lineage (NCBI taxonomy): Eukaryota > Metazoa > Chordata > Mammalia > Perissodactyla > Rhinocerotidae > Diceros > Diceros bicornis. The sequence goes on from NC_080744.1 coordinate 83,902,611, forward strand.
TCCAGTTTCTAGCTCATGGCATATCAGGAGCTTAGAAGTTGCCACTCTATTCTAACAACAAGTGAAAAGCTGAACAAACTGAAAAATTAACAGTTCTTCTTAGATCCATCAGAGAAGTGAGGTCACAGGACAAACCGTTTGCCCTACAAATTGTAGAGACAGACAGGCAGATACAGAAAATCATGACTTACCAGAGCAGAAAATCATAAGCAGAACCTTTGTGGAAATGGTGTAGGAAAACCTAAACTGTAATTGATGAATTGGAGGTTCATTGTTGACAAATCTGAGACTTAAATGCTCCAGGGAGACCTAGCCATAGGGGACCCTCACACTTTTGTGAAACTTACCTCCAAGAACACTAACAGGTCCTCATGTGAACATCAGAGAAAAATTCCCTTGTGCTTCCAGCAGAGGAGGAGAAAAGGAACCACTTTGAAATATACCAGAGCATTCTGTTCTTAATAAGGCCTGCCCTCAGAAGAAACTATTTTACCAGAGCCTCACCTATATTTGAAACAACAATGAATGAAAATTTTCCCAAATTCATGTCAAACACTAAACCACAGATCAAGGAAACTCACAAAATACTACACAGATAAAAGCCAAAATAATTGACACTTAGGCATATTACATTCTAACTCATAAAATCAAAGATAAAGAAAAAAAACTTGAAAGAAGCCAGGGGGTGGGGGCTGGAAAAAAAAAAACTTATATATTGAGGTGCAAACATAAGAATTACATCCAAATTCCAAACTACATCCATGCAAACCAGAAAAGAGTGGAGTGAAATATTTAAAGTGTAGAGAAAACAAAACCACCAACCTAGAATTCTGTACTCTTCAATATTATCCTTCAAAAGCAAAGCAGAGATAAAGACTTTTTCAGACAAACAAAAATTGAGGGAATTTTTTGACAGTAGAATTGCATTGCAAGATGTGTTAAAAGAAGCTCCACAGAGAGAAGGAAAATGATATAGGTCAGAAACTTGGATCTACAGAAAGAAAGGAAGAGCACTGGAGAATGAATAAGTGAAGGTAAAATTAAAACTTTTATTTATATTATTTTCAAATGATCTAACAGATAACACTTTGTTCTAAAACATAATAGCAACAATATATTTGATTACACGTGCATGCATATATATACATGCTTATATATGCTTATGTACTAGTGAAGTGAATGACAGCAGTGATATAAGGGACAGGAGAGAGAAATTAGAAATATTTTGTTATTTTAAGGCACTCATATTACCTGGGAAACATTATAGTGTTATTTGAAAGTGGACTTGAATTAGTTGTAAATGTTTATCGCAAACTCTAGGGCAACCACTAAAAAAGGTTTAAAAAAAACAAGCATAATTGACAGGATAAGAAAGTATAGAAAACTGAATTATTTAAAATGCTCAATTAAAACTAAATGCAAAAAAAGGTATGAGAAACAAAAACAGGAATAAAGAACAAGAGCAACAAATAGAAAATAATAAATATGGTAGATATTAATCCAACTATATCAATAATCACTTTAAATGTCAATGGTCTAAATATACCAATTAAAAGACATCGATTATCAGAGTGGATAAAAAATCAAAACCCAACTGTATGTTGTCTATAATAAACCCATCTTAAATATAAAAACACATATAGATTAAAAGTACAGAGAACGAGAAAGATATACCATGTTGACATTAATCAAATAAAGTGGGTGTAGCTATAGTAATTTCAGACAGTGTAGACATTACAGCAAAGAAAGTTATCAGAGATAAAGAGGTGTATTACAAAATAATAAAGGAGTCAATACTCCAAGAAGACTTAATAATCCATAATGTGTATGCACCTAACAGAACATCAAAATATGTGAGGCAAAAACTGCAAAGGGAAGTAGATGAACTTGCTATTATAGTTGGGGACTTGAACACCTCTCTATCAGAAATGGACAGATCCAGCAGGCAGAAAAATCAGTCAAAACATAGCTGAACTCAACAGTATCATCAATAAATTAGGTATAATTGACATTTATAGACTATTTCATCCAACAGCAGCACATTACACATTCTTTTAAGTTTACATGGAACATTCACCAGGACGGACCAGAATCTGGGCCATAAAACACACTGTAACTGGTTTAAAAGAAGAGAAATCATACACTGTCTGCTCTAGCCAACAACGGAATTAAACTAGAAATCAATACCAGAAAAATAGTTGGAAAATCTCAAAATATTTGGAGAGTAAACGACACACTTCTAAATAACACATAGGTCAAAGAGAAATCACAAGAGAAATTTAAAATATTTTGGACAAAAAGAAAATGAAAATACAGCTTACCAAAATTTGGGGGATCCAGCGAAAGCAGTGCTTAGAGTGAAATTTATAGTATTGAATACTTATATTAGAAAAGAAGAATGATGTAAGATCAATAATCTAAGCTTCCATCTTAGGAAACTAGAAAATAAAGAGCAAACTAAATCCAAAGTAAGCAGAAAAAAGGAAATAATAATAATTAGAATAGAGATTAATGAAATAGAAAACAGGAAATTCATAGAGAAAATCAACAAAACCAAAATCTGATTCTTTGAAATAATCAATATCATCAATAAGCCTCTAGCCAGGCTAACTAAGAAAAAAGAGAGATGACACAAATTACTAATATCAGAAAGGAAATAGCGGACATCAATACAGTTCCCATGGAAATTAAGAGCATAATAAAGGAATACTATGAACGAGTCTATGACCACAAATCTGACAACCTAGGTGAAATGGACCAATTCCTTGCAAGACACAATCTACCAAAACTCACTCAAGGAGAAATAGTTAGTCCGAATAGGCTTATACCTATTGAAGAAATTGAATCAATAATTAATAATCTTCCAAAAGAAAATGCACTAGACCCACATGTGTTCACTAGTAAATTCTACCAAACATTTAAGGAAGAAATTATACCAATTCTCTATGAACTTTCAGAAGACAAAAGCAGAGGGAATATTCTCCTCACTCATTCTGATCCTAACACCAAAACCATACAAAGACATTATAAGAAAAGAAAACTATACACAATATCTCTCACAAACATAGATGCAAAAACCCTCAACAAAATTTAGCAAATCAAATCCAACAATGTGTAAAAAGAATTAAACTCCATAACCAAGTGGGATGTATCCCAGGCACGCAAAATTGGTTCCACATTCAAAAATCACCTAATGTAAACCATCATATCAACAGGCTAAAGAAGAAAAATTACATGATCATAAAAATAGGTTAAAAAAACATGTGACAGAATCCAACATCCATTCATTACAAAAACTCACAGCAAGCTAGGAATAGAGAAAAACTTCCTTAACTTGATAAAGAACATCTACAAAAAATCTATAGTTAACATCATACTTAGTTATGAGAAACTTGAATCTTTCCCATTAAAATTAGGAAAAAGACAAAGATGTCCCCTCCCATCACTACTTTTAAACATCATACTGGAAGTCCTATCTACTGCAATAAGACAAGAAATGTAAATAAAAATTATACAGCTTGGGAAGGAAGAGAGAAAACTGTCTTTGTTTGCAGATGACATGATTGTCTGTGTAGAAAATTTCAAAGAATCAACAAAAAAATGCCTAGGACTAATAAATGATTACAGCATGGTTGCAGGTTTCAAGGTTAATATACAAAATAAATTGCTTTCATATAAATAAGCAATGAACAAGTGAAATTGAAAATTAAAACACAATACCATTTACGCTAGCACCCCTCAAAATGAAACACAGGTATAAGTTGAACAAAATATGTACAACATTTGTGTGAGAAAAACTACAAAACTCGGATGAACAAAGTTGAAGAACTAAATAAATGGAGAGAGAGTCCATGTTTATGGCTAGTAAGACTCAACATTGTCAGCATATCAGTTCTTTCCAATTTGATCTTTAGATTCAATGCAATTCTAATCAAAATCCCAGCAAGTTATTTTGTGGATATTGACAAAGTGATTCTAAAATTTATATGGTGAGACAAAAGACCCAGAATAGCCATATCAGGATTGAAGGAAAAGAAAAAAGTTGGAGGATTGACACAGCCCAACTTTAAGACTTACTACAAAACTATGATGATTAAAACAGTGTGGTATTGGCAAAAGAATAGATAAATAGATCAATGGAACAGAATAGAGAGCCTAGAAATAGACCCACATACAGTTAACAGACCATTGACAAAGGAACAAAGGCAGTACAATGAAGTATATATAATTTGTTCAATAAATGATGTTGGAACGACTGGATATCCACTTGCAAAAAAATGACACAGCCCTTACCTCTTTCACAAGAATTGACTCAAAATGGATCATAGACCTAAATGTAAAAGACAAAACTATAAAATACCTAGGAGATAACATAGGAGAAGATCTAGGTGACTTTGGGTATGGCAATAACATTTTAGATACACCACCAAAAGCATGATCCATGAAAGAGAGAATTTATAAGCTAAATTTCATTAAAATTAAAAACTTCTTTCCTATAAACTCCTTTCCTTCCTATGATGCTCAACATCATAGATCTTAAAAATTCTCATCAGAAGAAAAAAAATAAAACTTTGTAACTAGGTATGATGACAGATGTTAACTAGACTTATTGTGGTGATCATTTTGCAATATTTGCAAATATTGAATCACTATGTTGTACACCTTAAAGTAATATAATGTTATATGTCAATTATACCTAAATAAAAAAGAAAAAAATTAATAAAATATTGTATAATAAAATAAGAAAAAAAAGAAAATTAAATCTGCCAAAATATAATTTAACTAATTTCATCATATGAATGCAAATTTCAGAGGAGTATTCTTTTTTCAAAAAAAAAAACAAAAAACCTGTGAGCCAGCCCTGATGGCCTAGTGGTTGAAGTTCAGGATGCTCCACTTTGGTGGCCTGGTTTTGCTTCCTGGGTGTGGAACTACCCTACTCGTCTGTCAGTAGCCATGCTGTGGCAGTGGCTCACATAGAAAAATCAGAAGAACTTACAACTATACACAACTATGTACTGGGGCTTTGGGGGTGGGGTAAAGGAAGAAAAAAAGAAAAGGAGGAAGATTGGCAACAGATGTTAGCTTAGGGTGAACTCTCCCCTGCAAAAAAGAAAAAAACCTTCTGCCCTATGAAAGACAAAATCAAAAGAATGAGAAGACAGTCAACAGAAAATATCTGCAAAAGACACATCTGATAAAGGACTGTTATCCAAAATATTCAAAGAACTTTATAAAAAACTCAACAATAAGAAAATAACCAATTAAAATATAAACAAAAGACTTGAACAGACACCTCACCAACAAGGTATACAGACAGCATATAAGGATATGAAAAATTGCTTAACATCATATGTCATTAGGATATTTCAAATTAAAACAACGAGATACCACTCATACATATTATAATAAACAAAATCCATAATACTGACAACTTCAAAACTGGCAAGCATGGGGAGAAACAGGAACTCTCCCTCATTGCTGGTGGACATGCAAAATGGTATAGCATTTTAGAAGACAGTTTGCAGTTTCTTATAAAACTAAAAATATTCTTACCATACAATCCAGCAATCACAATCCTTAGTATGCACCCAAATAAATTGAAAACTTATGTCCACAAAAAAACCTGCACTTGGAAGTTTATTCATAATTGCCAAAACTTGGAAGCAACCAAGTTGTCCTTCCATAGGTGAATGGATAAATAATCTGTAGTACATCCAGACAATGGAATATTATTCAGAACTAAAAAAATGAGCTATCAAGTTATGAAAAGACACAGAATAAACTCAAATGCATATTAGTAAGTGAAAGGAGCTAACCTGAAGAGACTACATCTTGTATGATCCAACTATATGGCATTCTAGAAAACACAACACTATTGAGACAGTAAAAAGATCAGTAGTTGCCAGGGGTTGGGGAGTATGGGAGATGAACAGGCAAAGCACAGAGAGTTCTTAGGGCAGTGAAACTATTCTGTACGATGCTACAGTGGTGAGTACATGTTACAGTACATTGGTCAAAACCCACAGAATGTACAACACCAAGAGTGAAGCGCAATGTAAACTATGGACTTTGGGAGATGATGTGTCAAAGTAGGTTCATCTGTTGTAACAAATGTATCACTGTATTGTGGGATGTCGAGAGTGGGGGACACTGTATCTGTGTGGGGACAGAGGGTATATGGGAGCTCTCTGTACTTTCCCCTCAATTTTGCTTTGAATATAAAACTGCTGTAAAAAATAAAGTTTATTAATTTAAAAAAAAGGGAACAAACCAATAAAAAAACAAAAGAAAACATTTTACAACTGCTGCTTCGTATGTGTTGTCGGAAGTATCATTTTACTTTAGCAAATGCCAATAATAAAGGCCAAATACAGAGAAACAACTTTTGTGCACAGCTTCTAACATCTTGCCTCTGAGCTCAGACCCTAATAGGAATGACACTTAAACAAGGGATTGATACCTAGTCATTTCCAAATTCTTCAGATTAGCACCTTTCTCCAATTACAGGCCACCAAGACAATCTGTCCCCAAAAGAAAGAGTATAAATAGTCAACATGAGTTCAACAGACTATAACATGTGTGTCCCAAATTGCTGGATTTAGGTCATTATATTTTTCCAGGCAGCTAATTTTCCCCTTTGAAGTGCTCACAGAAGGTCACAAGCAGTTTAAGCATCAAAGCTTTATGAATTAAACAGTTTCATCGTGAACAGAGGAAGTCAGCTTGCCTGCAGAAAGACTATTGTGAGGATGCCTGGCTAACCTTCAACTAGGACACATTCCACGATAGGGAGATCAATAGTTCACAGTCACCCAGAACAGACTTCAAGACTCTGAATACAACTGACCCTTTACAAACAAAATGCGCTCATCTCTAACTCAGTAATTCTGATGAGTCTATTTCTTTTTTGTTTACTGATTAATTTGCAGGAAAACATGGTGGTGGAGGAGATCAAGATAAGTGTGTTTTGTAAGCCTTGGGCAATTTTCTCAAGTGACTACACATGTACACAGTAAACTCTTATCAAGCTTGTTATGCATATTCTTTTCCACAGTACTGGTTGACCATAACACATTCTCTTCCTCCCTGGTGATAAATATGGTTCTTCACAGCACAGAATGCCTCCAATGTGAGCCTCATTTTTGCTTGTTGTTGGGCCCAGAGTATCTTGCAGTGTTCACTAAACATACATGGTTATGTGTGTACTTTGAAAAATACAGCTTGAGATCCAAAGTTTTTAGTATTTTATTGGGTTAAATGTCTGTTGTCTCCTGCCAACTAGTGATATTTAATGAAGGAAGAAAAACAAAAATATTTAAAGTGGATTAAGTATCTTTACACGAATATTATTTTCCTTTTGTTCTACACCTAACTTGGAATCCATCATAAATCCCTTTCCTAGGGTCTTCGCTGGTTCTGAGTATCTTCTCCAGCTCTTCAGACTGCCACTTTGTCATTTTCTTTTTCCATAAATTTCTTTCCTCTTGAATCCATGTTTCTTCTTAGTCACGTTTTTGAAACTCATCCCAAGACATGCTAGTGAATGGAAAGATCGTGGGCTTTGGACTGAGATGGAAATGGTTTCCATCCTGGCTGTGTACTTTCTTGGTAGGCAGTCTCAGGCAAGTCTCTGGCACTCAAGGATCTCAGTTTTCTTGTCTGTTAAGCGGTGGTATTGTAAAGATTAAATTATATGAAGAACATGAAATTCCTCAATAGATGGTCTTTATCATTGTCTACTTGAACCCTTGTCAGATCCTTTAATCCACTTCTCAAAATCTCTAACAAATGTTCCTCCAATTACAACTTGATTACCTTCACTGCTGAGTCAGCCCTAAAGACAGCTCAAATTATTAAAAAACATTTTCTTTTATAGAACTAAAATGTGCCTCCTTTTAGCCTCTGCCAATTATTTCCGTGTTTTTCTTTTGATGGCATACAGGAAAAAAAGTCTAATAAATATTTTTCCATTTAGTGATATTTCATAAGTTTTTAAAAAATATTTCAGTATTTTTAAAAATTTTATAATGGTTTTAAATTCACAGAAAAGTTGCAATGATACTAAAGAATTTCCATATACCCCACAGCCAGTTTCTCCTATTATTGACATCTGTATTACTACGGTACTTTTGTCACAACTAATGAAATAAAATTGATACCTTATTATTAATTAAAGCCCATACTTTATTCAGATTATATTAGCTTTTTCCTAATGACCTTTTTCTATTCCAGTAACCCACCCAGGATACTATATTACATGTAGATGTCATGCCTTCTGTGCCCCTGGGCTGTGACAGTTTCTAACACATTCCTTGTTCTGGATAACTTGAACAGTTTTGAGGAGTACTGATCAAGTATTTTGCAGAAAGTCCCTCGATTGGGGTTTGTCTGATGATTTTCTCGTGGTTAGAGTTGGGTTAGGTGTTTTGGGGAGGAAGACTACAGAGGTAAAGGGATATTTTCATCACACCGTATCAAGGGTACCTGGTGCCAACATGACTTATAACTGTTGATGTTGACCTTGGTCACGCGGCTGAGGTTTGCCAGGTTTCTCCACTGTAAAGTTGCTTCTTTCTCTTTCCTTACTTTGTTCTTTGGAAGGAAGTCATTATGTGCAGTCCACACTTAAGTGATGGGGAGTTATACTCCACATCCTTGAGAAGGGAAAAATCTACATAAATTATTTGAAATTTCTGCACGGAAGGTTTGTATCTTCTCCTCATTTATGTATTTATTCGATCACGTAAATGGCCGTGTCTTCCCTAGTTTTGATTCTGATCTCAATCTATTTGACAGCTATTCCCCTTCCTCTGTGGCTTGTGGGAACTCTGTTAGTTTCATTGACCATGAATAATTCTATGTTTTTGTTCTTTTTAGTTGAGTTCAGATAAGAACGTGGAATAAAAACACCTTTACTTCATCATTCTTAATCACATACTCCCTCAAACAATTATACTTTAATAGTTCATTGTATGGGTGTATCTTAACTTAACAAATCTCTTATTGATGAGCTCCTTAGTTAGGTTTCAAGATTTTTCTATTATAAACCAGCAAAGAACATCTTTGTGATCTCCTTTTATGAAGATAAATTCCTAGGTGCGGACAGGTATACACATATATTTTTGTGTGTGTGTGAGGAGATCAGCCCTGTGCTAACATCTGTCAGTCCTCCTCTTTTTTTGCTGAGGAAGACTGGCCCTGGGCTATCATCCTGGCCCATCTTCCTCCACTTTATATGGGATGCTGCCACAGCATGGCTTGCCAAGCAGTGCGTCGGTGCATGCCCGGGATCCGAACCGGTGAACCCCGGGCCGCTGCAGCAGAGCGCAAACACCCAACCGCTTGCGCCACTGGGCCGGCCCCCAGATATGCATATTTTAAAATCTGGTTGTTCAAAATAGAATTGTACCAATTTATCTACCCATTGTCAATGAGGAAAACTATCATCTACCTCACACTTCACCCACTACACTATGAAATTATTTATAGAATATATTATATGCTGCTATTTTCATTAACATTTGTATTATTATTGTTAATAATAATGTTGGTAATTCCTCTTGCATGTCTATTGGCTATTTGTACTTTTTCTCATGTGAATTATTGGTTCAAGTCCTTTGCTTGTTTTTCTGTCAGATTATTTGTCCTTCCATATATATTACCAGGAGACATTTATAGATCATTATCTCTTCTCTCATAATAAATACTCCTAAATTTTGGTCCATGTAACTGAACTGTGTGATTTTTCATTATTACAAAACTATTTTTATTTTTTTACGGTCAAACTTCACAATCTTCCTTCTTAGAGCTTGTAAGTTTCACATCATATTTAGAAAGTCTTTCCTCGTGTTAGGATTATACAAGATTTTATAAATTACTTCCTTAAATTTAAGTATTTATCTTATCTGGAATTTATTTTGGTACAAGCAAGCTATGGTGATTTTTCTATGTATTCTATTTTCACCTCCCACTGCTAATGGCCTCATTTCTTCAGTACTTTCTAGTATAAATTCCTGGCTGAGATAACTGGCCTAAAATTTCTTTTTGTCATCGATCACTGAGCAACCTTGGCTTTCACAGAATGGAACCACATTCATAAATCAGGACAGGCAAGAGAAATTTAGAATAACACAATATACAATTCACACTGAAGATAGGTCATGCATTTTTTTGCATTAAAAAATTATATCACCAAATTTTTAAAATAAAACTATAGAAAAATAAATAATAAGAATCTTAGAGAAATAACTCATCTGCCTCTGGCCATTTTGGACCCAGTATAAACACATATAAATAAATATACATAGAGAATTAAAGAATCACTCAGGAGATAGATGAAATGAATATATATGACGTCCATACCCTAAAACTACAACTACATCTTTTTCTTAGATGTCAATGAAATAAAACACCATCTGACTTTATAATATGCTGCAAAGAACATTTCAATAAAGTATAAAATGTGGAAATGGTACCAATCAGTATTCAGATCACCATAAAACAAAAAATGAAATTAATGACACAATTAGAAAAGAAAAGAAACCCAATGATCTTAAATGAAAATTAAATTCTCATTCTTTTTTTTTGATGAAGAAATAAAATTCAAAATCATGGAATATAAAAGAAAAGAGGGGCCAGCCCAGTGGTGCAAGCAGTTAAGTGTGCAGGCTCCGCTAAGGCAGCCCAGGGTTTGCCGGTTCGGATCCTGGGTGGGCACCCACGCATGCTTGTTAAGCCATGCTGTGGCAGCGTCCCATATAAAGTGGAGGAAGATGGGCATGGATGTTAACCCAGGGCCAGCCTTCCTCAGCAAAAAAGACGAGGATTGGCATCGGATGTTAGCTCAGGACAGGTCTTCCTCACAAAAAAAAAAAAAAAGAAAAAAAAAAAGAAAAGAAACCCAATGATCTTAAATGAAAATTAAATTCTCAATTTTTTTTTGATGAAGAAGAAATAAAATTCAAAATCATGGACTATACAGAATATAATGATAAAAACACTAAAATTTACAAATGTAAGATAAATCTAAAAGAATGCTCTGACGGAATGTCATAGCCTCTAAAATATGCATTTCTAGACAAGCAAGCAAAACAAACAAACCAGGTAAATATTTGATTCAATGCTAGACAATGTAATAAAATAAACCTAAGGAAAGTACAAAGAAAAATTGGTCTCCATAAATACTGAAATTAATTAGAAGAATGTGCAAGTCCAAGGACTTATCTTTCAGCAAATCAATAAAAGAAAAACCCTTGTCTACCTTTATGAAATATGTTTTATATATATATATATATATATATATATTTTTTTTTTTTGGTGAGGAAGATCAGCCCTGAGCTAACATCCATGCTAATTCTCCTCTTTTTGCTGAGGAAGACCAGCTCTGAGCTAACATGTATTGCCAATCCTCTTCCTTTTTTTTTTCCCCAAAGCCCCAGTAGATAGTTGTATGTCATAGTTGCACATCCTTCTAGTTGCTGTATGTGGGACGCGGCCTCAGCATGGCGGGAGAAGCGGTGCGTTGGTGCACGCCTGGAATCCGAACCCGGGCCGCCAGTAGCGGAGCGTGCACTCTTAACCGCTAAGCCACTGGGCCGGCCCTGAAATATGGTTTTTAGAGTCAAGCAACAGAAACTAATGTTAATTATTTCAAGCAAATAAAAGCAAGGAAAATTTTGAAATTGTCTGAATAGTCACAGAATTAAAGACAAATGAATATGGCTTAGGAAGAATAGAATAGAAGGCAGTAAGAGTGATCTCAACAACAGGAGTTAAGAAGGTCTGCCAGGGTTTGGCTCTGCCTCAGCCACCTCCTGAACACGGCACGTTTCACACTTTGCCAAGATAGTTCAATTGATCTAGCTCGGGTCACATGCCCAGCCCTACACAAATCTCTACCAGGTAAGATAATTTTCTATGATTGATCCAGTCTATCTAGTTTAAGTGCCCACTACTATGACTAGAATACATTCTTGAGTACCTGATCATCAGCACCAGGCCCACATTGGAAAAGAAGAGTGTTAGTTTTGAAAAGACAAGGGGTTCTGTCACCATAAGTGGAAAAGATAGCAGACAAAATATATGAAGAATGATATATGCTTTTTAAATTCCACTTCCTTGAGTACCTAGCACATGCATGTGCACATGCACACACAGACTCTTTGTATCACTCAGGATGGGTTTAAATTATGTTGTAATAATAAATAAATTGAAAATGGCAATGGCCTAAAACAACAAGTTATTTCTCACTCACACCACAAGTACATCATATGTTTACATGTTGGCTGGGGCATTACTTCACATCATCCTCATCGGGAACCCGGCTTATGTAGCATCCACCATTCGGAGTGTAGCCAATAGCCATGACAGAAGGAGAGAGCAAAAAACTACTCACCAGCTATTTACATTTTACCCAGAAGTGACACATCACATTTCTTCTAACATTTCTCTGGCCAAAATAAGTCATGTGGCCATACCCAGTTTCAAGAGGATTGAAAGTAGAATCCTATAAGTCCTGCAGGAGCACAGAGGATTTTTAAGGCATTGAAACTATTCCCTGTGATACTCTATTGGTGGATACAAGTAATTATACATTTTTCAAAACTCATAGAATGTGCAACACCAAGAGTGAACCCTAATGTAAACAATGGACTTTGAGTGATAATGACGTGCCCATGTAAGTTCATTGATTGTAACTCTGGTTGATGGGGGATGTTGATCATGGGGGAGGTTGTGGAGTGGAGAAGGGGGCATAGGAAGTATATGGGAACTCTTCGTACTTTCTGCTCAATTTTTCTGTGAACCTAAAACTGCTCCAAAAAATAAAGTCTATTTAGAAGGATGAAAAGAAAAAAAGAGCAGAGCCTTAGAATCAGAATCAGGAGGCTGGTCTAACAACAGGGTCAGCAGTTCCAGAAGGAGAGGGGAAGAGGTACAGAGCTGAAAATTATTGGAGGGAATAACAGCTTCTAAAATTTCATGAAAAACAAAAATTTACGGATTCGAGAAGCCGAGTTAACCCTAAAGCAGAATAAATCTGAAGAATATATGCCCATACACACTATAATCAAATTTCTGAAACTTAAAAATAAATATGCACTTAAAAGAAGTAACATAAAAACATGCAAAGAAATATACCTAAAAGCACATAGAGAGAAATGAACATTACCCATAAGAGAACAGCAATTCAAATGACAGCAGATTTCTCACCAGAAACAGAGAGACCAGAATAATGTGGCACAACATTTTTTAAGTTTAAAAATAACGGGACTAGCAATTCAAAATTCCATATCTAGAAATAATACTCTTTGGAAATAAAGTTGAGATAAAAACATTTGCAGATTAAGTAAATATGAAGGAACATTAAATGAATTTGTCACCAGCAGATTTGTTCTGAAAGAATAACTAAAAAAAATTTTTCTGGTGGAAGGAAAATGATAACAGACGGATACTTGGAACATCAGAAATTAAGAAAGATCAATGCAAAGATCAATACATATAATAAGAAAGATTAAGGATATATACACATCCTTTTCACTGATCTTTCTTAATATATATATTCTTTATACATAAAGGAGATAATTTAAAAGATATAGATTATTCATCTTCTCTTGAATATCTTTAATTTCATTTGAGGGTTAAAAGCAAAAGCTATAACATTGTTTACAGTGTTCTTAAAATTTATATAAAAGTAATATTTAAGAGGCCTAGATCATAAAGGGATCTATATTTTATATATTTCATCTGAAGTGTTAAAATGCTCTTAGAAGTTGACTGTGATAAGTTAAGTAGTATATTGTAATCCCTAGAGTACATGTATATATAAAATAATAAGTAATAAAGTAATAATAAGTAATATATATATTACAAAGTATAGAGAAATCAAAATGGAACACTAAAATATGTTCAAGAAACACACAAGAAGTAAGAGAAGAAAAAATAAAGGAAGGAAAACAGAAGTAAAGAAATAGAAGACAAATAAAATGACAGATTTGAATCCTAACATAATAATAATTATATTAACTGTAAATAATCTTGTTATATCAATTAAAAGACAGAAATTGTCAGAACTCTTAAAAAAATCATCCAACTATATGGAGTCTACAATGAATTCACTTCCAATATAAATAAAAAGTAAGTTAAAAGTGAAAAGATGGAGAAAGATATACCATACAAACTCTAATTAAGAAAGGCCAGGAATAGCAATATTAATATCAGATAAAGTACACTTCGTATCAAAGAAAACCACCAGGGATAAGAGGATTATTACATAATGATAAAAGGGTCAGTTTATCAAGAAGAGACAATAATTCTAAATATGCATAGGGACAGAGATTGGACTGGTGGTTACCAGAGGGGAAGGGGGGAGGGAGGAAGGCGAAAGGGATAATTCAGCACGTGTGTGGTGATGGGTTGTAATTAGTATTTGGGTGGTGAACATGATGGAATCTATGCAGAAATAGAAGTATAATGATACACACCTGAAATTTATACAATGTTGTAAACCAATGTTACTGCAATAAACAACAAACAAAAAAAAAACTAAATATGTAATCATCAAACAGCAGTGCTTCCATATATATAAAGCAAGAAGTGACAGAACTAAAGGAATAATAGACAAATTCACTAGAAAGAAAATCAGCAAGGATCTAGAAGCACTGAACAACATCATATATCAAAAAATCTAATTGATATTTTTTAGTACGCTCCTCTCAACAATAGCTGAATATGTGTTATTTTCAAGTCTATATAAAATATTCATCAAGAGAGACAATATCTGGCTCATAAAAAAACATTATTATGTTAAAAAGAACTAAAATCATACAAAGTGTGTTTTCTGACTATAAATGGAATACTATAAACCAAAAATTAATAAACGAGTGCATGTAAATAGTCTGAAAACACAATAAGGTCCGTAGTCTAGTCAACAGTATTGTACCAATGTAAATTTCCTGTTTTGATATTGTGCCAGGAATACACGTTGCAGAAGATATTGCCATTAGGGGAAGATGGAGAGAGTGTTCAGAGGTCTCTATGTATTATTTTTGCAACTTACTGTGAGCCTATAATTATTTCATATAAAAAGTTAAAAGTACACACACATACATACACGATGTAAATGAAATACTACATACCAAAATCCATGGGATGCAGTGAACGCTGTACTTTGAGGGAAATTTTTAGTATAAACTGATTATGTTAGAATGAAAGAAAGTCTCAAACCAGTAATTTAAGTTTCCATCTCAAGAAGCTAAAAATGATCAAAATAAATCCCAAGCAAGTAGAAGGAAAGAAATAAGCTTATAGCAGAAATCAATGGAATTGAAAATAGGAAAACAATAGAGAAAATAAATCAGACCAAATGCTGAAACTTTTTAAATATTAATAAGATATTAAAATTGTCTTTTCATAAATGACCAAGAAGAAATAGAAGGAATACACAAATCACAAATATTAGGAATGAAAGATGGGTTACAAAACCTAAGACACTAGCAGGAACATAAGAGAATATAACAAACACTTTTATACACACAAATGCATAAATGCAATAACATACATAAAATGGACAGATTCTGAGAAGACAACAAATTATTATAACTAAGCCAAGATGAAATAGATAAGCTAAATATTCCTATGGCTAATAAAGAAATTGAATGTGTCGTTAGGAACCTTCCAAATAAGAAATTTTCTGGTCTAAATGATTTCACTTATAAATGTAAGCAAATATTTAAAGAAAAATGAAAAGGAATTCCACACAATGTCTTCCAGAAAATAGAAGAGACAACTCATTTTATGAGGCCAGCACTGTCTTGATATGTAATCCAGACAAAGACAGTACTAAATAAATAAACAGACAGACAAGCCAATATCCCAAGTGAATATAGATACAAAATCCAAAACAAAATCTGGACAAATTGAATTTAATGATATATAAAAAGAATAATGAATGACAACCAAGAGGTCTTTGTTTCAGGAATGCAAGGCTGTTGAATTTTGAAAATCAATCAATGTATTCAACCATATTAGCAATTTAAAGAAGAAAAATCATACAATCATCTTAAATGATGCACAGAAAGCATTGGACAAAATCAACCACCATACGTGATACAAAGACTCACACATTATGAACATAGGGGGAACTTCCTCAACTTCACAAAGATCTAAAAAATCCACAGCTCACATTGTAGTTGGTGAAAAATTGACTGATCTCCCTCAAAGATCAAAAACAAGGCAAGGATGTCCACTCTCAGGTACTCCTATTCAACATAGTACTGGGAATCCTAGCAGGTGCAATAAGGCAAAGAAAGAAAATCAGAGACATACAGATTAGAATGGAAGAAATAAAATCTTGCAGATTAAATGATTTTCTTGTAGAAAGTCACAAGAAATCTACCAAAAAAACTCTCCTAGAACTAATAAGTAAGTTCAGCAAGGTCATAGAAGACAAGATCAACACACAAAAATCAATTTTATTTCTATATACTAACAATGAACATGTAGACACAAAAACAGAAAAACAGCACACCTTTTACAATAGCTCCAAAAATAATGAAATCCTTTGATATAAATCTAACAAAATATAAATAACATCTATAGGCTGAAAACTACAAATGCTGATGACAGAAATAGAGGGAAATCTAAATAAATTGAGAGACATATTGTATTCTTCCTTTTGAAGATTGAATATAGTAAAATGTCAGTTCTCCCCAAATCAGTTTAATGCAATTCCTATCTAAATCATAGCATGATTTTTTATTTACTATCTGTATGAAGTTGATTCTAAAATATATATGAAAGACAAAGGAATTAGAATAGATAAAATGATTTTGAAAAAAAAGAATACCTATATTTAAGACTTTCTATATATCTACAGTAATCGAGAGAGTGGGATTCGTGGAAGGAGAGACACATAGATCAATGAATGGAAAATAATAGAGAGCTAGAAATAGACCCACATACAGACAGCCTCCTGATTTATTTAAAAGTTGCAAAAGCAATTCAGTGTAGAAAGGATAGTCTTTTCAACACATGGTGTTGGAGAAAATGGACATCTATTGGCAAAAAAATTAACCTTGACCTACACCTCACACCATATAGAACAATTCATTAAAAATATATCATAGATCTAAATTTAAAACTATAAAACTTATAGAAAAAAACACAAAAGAAAATCTTCGTGATTTAGGGACAGGTGACAGATTCTTAGGCATGACATCAAAAACAGAATCCTTAAAAGTATAAAATTGTTAGATGGGACTACATTGAAATTAAAACCTTTTCTTGTACACAGTGTCAGCCCGGCGGTGCAGCAGTTAAGTGAGCATGCTCCGCCTCAGCAGCCCGGGATTCGCAGGTTCGGATCCCGGGCTCGCTGACGCTTGTCGAGCCATGCTGTGGCGGCGTCCCATGTAGGGTGGAGGAAGACGGGCACTGATGTTGGCCCAAGGCCAATCTTCATCGGCAAAAGGAGGAGGATTGGCATCAGATGTTAGCTCAGGGCTGATCTTCCTCACAAAAAAAAAAATTATAAAAAAAACACAAACTTTTCTGGTACAAAAGACATTCTTAAGAGAATGAGAAGATAAGCCACATACTGGGAGACAATATTTGCAATATCTGACAAATGACTTGTTTCCAGAATAAACAGATGACTCTCTGAGCTCCGTAGTAAGAAATCAATTCAATTAGAAAATGGGTAAAAAGTCTTAAACACATAAAAAAACACGATATAAGGATGCCAAATAAGTACATGATCTCAACATTACTTGTCATTAGGAAAATGCTAATTAAAGCCACGATGAGATACCACTACACATATATTGGAATGACTAAAATAACATACTGACAATACCACATGCTGGCAAGGATGCAGAACAAATAGATTTCTCATACATTGCTAGTAGGAAGGTAAATGGTACAGCCACTGTGGAAAACTGTCTGATAATTTCTTATAAAGTTAAATATACACTTACCATATGACCCATCAATTGCCTGGGTATTTATCCCAAAGAAATGAAAACTTATGTTCACATAAAAGTCTCCATATGAATGTTCTAGCAGCTTTATTTGTAATAGTCCCAAACTGGAAATGACTCAAATGTTCTTCACTCCATATAGTAGGCTGAATAATGATCCCTAAAGATATCAGATACTAATCTCTGGAACTTGTAAATGTTATCTTATTTGGGAAAAAGGGTCTCATGCATAAGTGATTAAGGATCTTAACATGGGAAATTATACTGGATTCTCCAGGTGGGTCCTAAATGCATTCACATGTACCCTTATAAGAAGGCGCTAGAGGCAGATTTGACATACAGATGGAAGAAAGGGTGATGTGAAGACAAAGGCAGAGATTGGAGTGGTGCAGCCACAAGTCAACAATGCCAAACAGCCACCAGATGCTGGAAGAGGGAAAAAACAGATTTCCCCCTAGAATATCAAAAGGGAGTGTGGCCCTGCCAACACTTTGATTTCTGCCCAGTGATACTGATTTGGCACTTTCAACCTCTTGAGCTACAAGAGAATAAATTTCTGTTGTTTAAGCCTCGAAGTTTGTGGCAATTTGTTATAGCAGCCACAGGAAACTAATGCACTGCATGAATGAATAAATGAACAGTGGTACATCTATTCAATGGAATATGACTCAGCAATAAAAAGGAATAAGCGATTGAAGTGTGCAGTAAATTGGATGGATCTTGAGGGCATTATGCTAAGTGAAAGACTTCAATCTCAAAAGGTTACACACTGTATGCTTCCATTTCTTTAACTCTCTTTAAATGATAAAATCATATTGATGGAAAAGATATCACTTGTTGCCAGAGGTTAAGTTGTGTGAAGAGTGTCACTATAAAGTTTTAGCGTGAGGGAGTTTTTAGGGGGTGATGTAACAGTTCTGTACCTTGATATTAGTGGTGGTTACACAAATCTATACATATGACAGAATTTCATAGGGATATACACTAAGAAATGTACATTAAAAACTGCTGAAAAGAAATAACTGATAATCTAGACTTCATTAAAATTAAAAACTTCTGCCCTGGGAAAGACAATACCAAGAAATGAGAAGACAAGTCACAGACAGGGAGAAAATGTTTATGAAAGACATGGCTGATAAAAGACTCTTATCCAAAATATACAAAGAACTCTTAAAACTCAACAATAAGAAAACAAACAATTCTATTAAAAAAATGGGCCAAAGGCCTTAACAGACAGCTCATCAAAGCAGATACAAAAATGGGAAAAAAGTATATGAAAACATGTTCACATCATATGTTACCAGGGAAATGCAGACTAAAACAAGATACCATCACAATTTTCTTAGAATGGTCAAAATCTGGAACACTGACACCAAATGTTAGCGAGGATGTGAAGCAACAGTAACTCGCACTCACTTGTGGTGGAAATACAAAATGGTACAGCCACTCTGGAGGAAAGTTTGAAAGTTTCTTAAAAAACTACACATACTCTTATCATAGTACTCCTTGATATTTACCCATAGGAGTTGAAAACAGGTCCACACAAAAACCTGCGCACAGATGTTCATAGCAGCTTTATTCATAATTGCCAAAACTTGGAAACAACCAAGATGCTCTTCAGTAGGTCAATGGATGAATAAATTGTGTGTCTGACCACATGACCAGTTGTGCGAGTGGTGCAGGACAGGTCGCGGAGAGGCTGAAGAAAACACCGGGAGATGGTGTACAAGACATAAAGTTTTATTGGGTCATATTTACAGGGAGTGTCCAAGAGTGGCCAGCTGGACAGAGTTGTGCACTTGCACTCTCTACTGTGAACACGGAGAGGGTTGCTGATACAGGCGGGGGAACAAAGGCTCCGTGCTTGCCAAGAGGGACTGTTCTTGTGTGGCCAGCATTGCAAGGATGAGCAGCTCACGTGGAAGGGCTCTGTGTTCCCGCAGAATGTGATGTTCTTTGAGAGAAACAGTTAGAACACCAGATGATTGTTGTCCTGCCCAGAAAGGGCCAGGAGGACACATTGTTAAGATAGGGCACGTAGGCTGGTGCTCCTATGTTGTGGTACCTCCAGAGGATGGAATATTATTCAATGCTAAAAAGAAATGAACTATCAAGCCATGAAAAGACACGGAGGAGTATTCCATTGTGTATATATACCACATCTTTATCCATTCGTCCCTTGATGGGCACTTAGGTTGCTTCCAAGTCTTGGCTATTGTGAATAAAGCTGCAATGAACACAGGGGTGCATGTACCTTTACAAATTGGTGTTTTCAAGTTCTTTGGATAAATACCCAACAGTGGACTAGCTGGATCATATGGTAGTTCTATCCTTGATTTTTTGAGGAATCTCCATACTGTTTTCCATAGTGGCTGCACCAGTTTGCACTCCCACCAGCAGTGTATGAGAGTTCCCTTCTCTCCACATCCTCTCCAACACATGTTGTTTCCTGTCTTGTTAATTGTAGCCATTCTGATGGGCGTGAGGTGATATCTCACAGATAATTCAGTACATGTGTGTGGTGATGGGTTGTAATTAGTATTTTGGTGGTGAACATGATGTAATCTATGCAGAAATAGAAGTATAATGATGTACACCTGAAATTTTTACAGTGTTATAAACCATTACTGTAATAAACAAAAAATTAAAAAAAAGAAAAGACATGGAGGAACCTTAAATGCATATCGCTAAATGAAAGAAGCCAATCTGAAAAGGTTACATACTGTACGATTCCATCTATATAACATTCTGGAAGAGCCAGCAGTGTGGAGACAGTGAAAAGATCAGGTTGTCAGGGGTTAGGAGGGGGGAGATCAGATTTGCATTTTAAAAATATCCTGTTTGAGTTGTGGAAAATGGTCTGGCAGCAGCCAAAGCAAGTGCAGAAAGAGAAAAGAGGAGGTATTTCCATGGACTAGACACATATAAACGGGCTACAGTCTCTGGTGAAGATGGGAAAAAGAGTATGGATTCGGAGTGGTCTCAACCATGCATCAGAAATGGGAAGCAATAGTATCGATTATGGTTCCTAATTGTATGGTTTGAGCAACCCAATGGGGAACACAAGAGAGAAGCACTCTCAGCAAGGGATTGATGGGGAAGAAGATCAGAAATTTAGTTTTCAACATATTAATTTTAAGGTTCCTTTGAGCCTCATTATGTTATATTCATATAATGAAAACTTGAGTCGCAATAACTGTCTTGTCCTTTCAATGTGGTGGGGTACAAACTTTCTCTCCTATTCTTCATTAAAATGCCTTGAAGGCATAAAAATTCTGAACTTCTTTAAGTATTCTCAAATTATTTAATTGATAAAATGATATCTAAATCTGAAAAGGTGCTGTAGACATTTGGTATTTGATTAAATAATTATTTAAATAAATAAGTACTTTGGTATTTGATTAAATTTGAATAATGCTATTGGATGGAGGGAAGAGGAAAGAGTACCACAAGATAAGAGTCTGTTTGAGTCTCTTTTCCAGCCTTCAAAGGACTTTAAACTTGAGGAAAGTAGGAGGGGTAAATAAATACTTAAATAATACAAGAAAATCAACAAATAACCAGTGGGTGGCTTGGGGCAGAGCAGCCTGAAGTTGTGGAATTGAAATGAATAGGCTCAGAATTATAAATTGGGACACTAGTGCTAGGGGTGGTGCTGGTTCAAAACCATGTCCTAGATGGACCAAGTCACGTTGGGAACATGCACACCAATGCTCAGATCCAAGTTCTTCATAGAAGACTGTCTAATTAATCATTTTACCTACAAATCACAGGGTGCTGGGAATGTTTTGCACATAACTGGCAACACATAAATGTTTGTAAAATCAATATTTTCCCAGTTAAGAATATATGAACATGTACACACGCATTATGGACATGTTGATATTGTCAAGAGCAACATCTTCAAATTAAGTTATGTATATTTGAGATAGTCACCAAAATAATATGCTTTAAATTTATGTCTGTCTATCTATCTATCTATCTATCTATCTATCTATCTATCTATCATCATCATCTTTTACTTCTTGTTCTTTATTTGGTTATAGATGAAATATCAATTTGTTGTTTTATTTTGCAATTTTGTGTCAGAAGAATTAATGCAAAAACCTCTCTGAAACACATAGGAAGAAACACACACAAGCACACACTGCTGCATCTAACTTTTTATCTGATGTGCATAATACCTTTGGAGGGTTGTAGCTGTCACTCTGTGCCTCCCTGAATTTGTAGCCTTACGGGCTAAACACTGCTTTAAACTCCGTCTATACTGACCTTCTGGACGAGGTTTCCCTCTGGAAGGTGACGATCGGAAATCCCACTGTGATAATGTCACTCCTCAGGTTGTTGAAAATCACCGTGAAATGCACTTGTAGTAAGACATTGTGACAGCAAGACACATGCCCTAGAGTGGCTCACAGCTGAAATGATAGATTCTGGAAAGCATCCCAAGTGGAGTGTGTGAGGAGCAGAATGTTTGCACTTACACACAGCGACTCACGGCTTGTTATGATATTAGGAGTTTTTGTTCTTGTGAATACGACAGGACTGAATGCATTATTTCCTAAGTACTCTTATGTTTGTATGCATAGAAAGTAATAGAAAAGTCAAAAAAAGCAAAACAAAGGAAGTCATACATTATTGCTGAACATCTCTATCAGATACAGTGAAACAAGAGTATTTTTTTTCTTTAAGTAAACCCTATGAACAAAAGTACAAATTCAGGAAATAGAATCATTGAGGGTTCAGGGGAGGGGAATAAGCATTCTAAATATTTTTATAGATAAAAGGCTACAACTGACCCAGAATAGAAAACTAAGAGTCAATTGAGTCACATAAGTAAAAGACTCTGTGATTCTACCTTATTTGGGTATTTTTTTTGTAATAGAGAAAGACACAAATATATTATTTCAATCACCTTCTTGCACTGATGATAGGGAATATAAAATTCTATTCATTAGTACCAGAAATACTAAAATGTAGTGTGTGTGTGTGTGTGTGTGTACACACATCTGTGCTTTCTCTTCTTCATTGTTTTCATCTTATCCTCCTGCATATATATATATATATATATATATATATATCTCCCCAAAGTGGTAAATGCCATAAGGGATGCCTAGCCATGTGAACTCGAGGAGGTATAAATTATTGTTGACAGGGAAGGAGTCAGGGAAGACATTTGACCTGAGCTTTGAAAGACAGGTGGGATTTGCTCACATGGAGATGAAGGAAAGGGCACATCAGCCATGAGCATAAGGGGGAAGCCCAGGACGTTTGCAGGAAACAGAAGAATTCAATTTGGCTGGAGCATAGGGCATGGAAAGAGCAGGGAGCTGGGGCTAGAAATTCAAATCATGATTACTACATTCAGTACCAAGAAGATTTTGAAATTTCAGAAACCTCAGAATGGCCTAGTCAGAGCATTTTTCCAGGACAATGACTCTGTTAGTATATTAAAGGGATTAAAGAGAACTGAGAGCCCAAATAATAAGAATATTATTACAACCGTCATGGTGAATGGTAAGATTTTTGAATTTAGTAGTCGCAGTGTGAAGGAGTTTCTCACCCTCCATAATCCATGAAGGAGGACATTAGAGCAGCATTTAACTAAAATGGCTACAAAGTCAGGGAAGCTGGTCATGACCAAATACATGTAAACATTATAGATAGTTTGAGTGTTCACTTGACTTTCATAACCATAGGCTTAAATTATATCACGATTAAATAGAAGCTTCATGAGGGAGGTATTTGATTGGTTTTGCTCATGTCTGTGTTTCCAGCCTGGCGAATAGCACTGAGCGAATTGTAGATTCAATATTTCTTTTGCATGACACGGGATTGCCATATCTGCAAGTTTAATATTTGGAAACTGAAATCGATAAGTGGTTCTTGACAATGTCAAAACCATGACCCATGAAAAGTTACTGAAATAGTCTCTGTATTCTGTAGCCAATGGGAATTTAATTACTCACATATGCCTTGTTCCCACTGCTTATAACTCTGAATGATTTTATTATATGTTGAAGGAATTAATCAGCCAATGCAAAATAAGACGAAAATGAGAACTTATACCAAAATTTCTGTTATTTAAATGATTCTATGTGTTCCTGGTCAATTCAATATTTTGATAACTTCTAATGCCCCTCTCGTGTTTAATATAAAATGAATAGAAACACCAATACAAATAACTATTGTGTATTAAGTAATACCACGACAATAATAATTACTGCATGTTAAACACTTGAAAAGTGACAGGCCCTTCTCTGAGCACTTAATAAACATGTTTTTTAATCCTCACAATAACCCTATGGCACATATATGGAGATATTTATATTTTAGGAATGACAAAATTAACATTTGAAGGGGTTAATGAATTTCTCAAAGAAGTGGTCAGCACTAGAACTGGGGTTCTGTCACAAAATCCATGCCAGAGAAGAATCTGCCATTGACTCAGCTTAGCTGATCAGAAAAGGATGTAATACATGTTGCCTGTTAGCTTTGAAGGGACTTGAAACTGCTGTGATCTGGAGGACTGATTTGCCACCACTAGGCAACACCAAAGTTCTGAGGCATGCAGTGCATCCTGGGAGATTTCTAGATGTTACCAAACCTTGTTACCAAGACCTTGTTGCTCTTGCTCACACCAATGCCTAGATAACCGTAAGGAAACCTAGTGATTCTGGGGGACTCTGGGGATGGCAGAAGCAGATTAAGTAGCCATACCTGCTCCCACTGTTCCTCTGTGAGCCATGGAGCACACACACCTCCAGCCTCTTGGTTAACCTCCATCTCTCCACCTGGCTTCTGAGATGTCCCTACTCTCTCTCCCAGGTGTCTCTTCTCAGTTTTGAGTTTTCCGTTCTCTCCCCTCCCTGTGGGATATCACCCTGATCTAGGTATTTCACCAATGTTCTCATGGAAGCAGTAGTCTTGTCAATGTTTGGAGACACTAGAAAAATTTGGTCAAATTTAATTCCCTTTGTTGAAGGATAGGAAGGACTTTGAGTGAAATAAAATTGGAAAATGCTATATACTTAATTCCCCCTCAAAGATTTATGCATGAGTGAGATACATATTGTGGGAAATCCTCCAATAAAGTGATCTTTTCAATTTTGTTTAACCTGGAGTTTCAGAGTCATTTGACCAGGGGACACTTTATACAAGGAACACTTACTAATCTCCTGCCAAGGACACGCCTTGGAAATGCTGGAGAACTGACATCTAATGTACATCCAAGCTCCCGGGGACTGTGAATCTACTGGAAACAACAGCAATGTGCCTTTACCATTTACTCATGGAAGGCTAACAGTTGTTAGTTGAGAAGAATTGGTGAAATTTTATCTTTTTCCAGGACTAACGGGAAAGCTACAGTAGAAAATATAAATAAATGATTGATATTTATGCTAAATTAAAATTTTAGAAGAATAAACAGAAGACACCTGAAAGTCAGCAGAATGGTAGGTTAACGGTATCCGTTCAACTCTGTCTGATTCATGCATTTTGTTGGAGGTAGTTTACTGAACTAGCTTTAGATATATCAGGAATATATGTTTCTACCTCCTAAATTTCCATTTATCAACATTTATCAGAGAATGTGAATAAAAGATCTGCTTCTCTGATCTCTCTTATGTCACATCTCCTTCTCTTGCCTCTTTTGTCACTTTTTTTGTATAAAGTAAATTTGTTTTAGGTTTTCCAATTATTAAATTAGTACATGTGCACTATATAGTACGAGGAAATTTTCTAAATTGAAGAAGTAAAACAACCAATCAAAACTTATACTCAGCAATAAATTCTGTTGATATTTTGGTATATTTCCTACTAATGTTCTACAATTTAATTGAACAATAACATTTCCAGGTGCATTTTATCTTATATATTTAAATCGATGATGTAAATACAAATTTTCTAATGCCGTTAAAAATTTTTTATAAACCTTTTAAGAACTACATAATACTCAATTTTATGTTTTGTCTATGGTATGCATAATTAACTTTCTAAAGGCAGAGATATAACTGTTGCTACTTTGTGCCATTATAAATAAAGCTTTAATGAACATCTTTATGCCAGAAGGAGTTGTTCTCATTTTAGATTGTTCATCTTTTTTATTGGCCAGGCTCCTGGACTTTGTTAAACTATGGATAAAGAAGAGATTATATCAAACTATATTAAGCATTTTACTGAATTGTAGTCTATCTACTCGTTAAAAGTTACATGTCAAGATTGATATGCACATACAATGTAGTGTTTTTTAAATAATTGCACTGTCTTTCCTAATAAACCTAGATCCAATGAGAAGAGTTAAAAAATGAATTTTAGTTCAAGCTGGCAAATGTAGCCCAATGTAAATATTTAAGTAGTCGTTAATGCACGTGCTCAGCTTTTTAAGTAAAATGTTCAGTTTCTGAGATTTTCTCCTTTCACTTTCCATCTTCAAATTGTGTTTAGGGGAACCAGGCATATGTGGGGAAAGTGAAGGGCAGGCTGAGCCCTGTGGATTCTCACTGGGTCCCGTGAATGGCTGGTCTGACCCACTGCTTAGCCTGGGCACCATGAGGACATTCGTCCCACTTAGAGCTCTTTACTGCCACAGTCTGATATCTACAGCCTCAGTCATTTGGCTTTTGTTGCCAAGTACCACATCCTGTGACCTCTTTCCTTGGATCCCAGGCCTCTGCTGGGCCACTTGCAAGCTTGAACTTTTCTCATGTCCTCGCTGGATCATGAAGGCACCTCTGGGTGCTATGAGCCCCAAACAGGCCGTGAGGGAATGGGAGCATTCCCCTAAGCTCAGCTCCCTACCAGCTTTCTCTTACCACCTCCTGCCACCGTTTCTGTATCATGTAGGAAATGGCTGCATATGACAAGTCTCCTAAAAAAGAGTGCAGTCTTCCTCCATAGTGCTCCTATAGAAATGTGTCCCATATGTACGTGCTGAATTCAAAGTCCCATCCTTCCTCTCTCTACTCACTGAGATGTAGGAGCGAAATGAGAACCAGTATTCTCATTTCCTGACTTTCCATTTCTTCCCCTCTTGCCCTCTGGTTCAGAACTGGGTTAAGGACTTGAATGGCCTTCTGACATGTCCTTTAATTCTTCTACTCTGAGGACCCAGCAGAACTTTAAGACCAGGTGTCAGGTTGCCCTTTGCTCAAGGTGGAGAGAGTGGAACATCGTTTTGTCCCCCTTTGACAAGGGCAAGGTTTCAAGCACACTGTCTTGTCATGGAGACAAAAATCCCCTCTTGGATGTAAAAGAATGAACATGAACTCTTTCGTTTTCTTCTCATTCCTGCTCTAACAATGCTAATTCTCTTGCACTACCAGGCTGACAAATAGCTTGAACTGATTAGGGAAAAGGTAAGATACACAAAACTGCATGAGAGAAAATCCCATTATAACGTTTAAAAATATGACCATCATTATAGTCAACCCCTCAAGTGCTCTCTAAGCATGCTCATGGCTCCCTAAGCTCCCTGGCTTATCTTGCCAATCCATGTTCCAGAAGCTATGCCTCTTGTGCAGACAAATGATGCTTCCTGGCTCTGAGTGTTTGCTCACACCAGTTCTCCTGCCAAGAACACCCTGCCCCCTCCTGTCTTCACAGTGCCTCTCCCTGTCCACTTGGTGTTTTTCCGAAGAGTTCTTTTCAGGAGTCACTAGTTGCACCGGCCATTTATGCTACTTGTCTAGCTGCACTTGGTACTACAATGCAGTGCTTAATTGCATCTATTTTTGATGAATGCTTCCTATAGAAATCCCTTGAGATTAGGGGCCATCTCCTATTCATCTGTGTATCCCCACTGACACAGGATCCTGTACCTAACAAGTGCTCGCTAAATGTTTGTTAAATGAATGAATAAAACAAGCACAGATTGTGGCAGAAGAGGAATCCTAAATGGTCTATGTGTGTAGCATCTTTCTGTGCTCTGAGCAGCCCCCAAATGATAACAACAATAGAAAAAAAGGCAACAAAGTGTGTACATGCTGCCAAATACCCACATGCAAACATTCCCTCAGGCCAACCATGCTCACGGCTGGGGTGCATGAACTTGCATGAACCGTTTCAGCCCATCTCTAATGGAAATCTAATGGAAATCATAAATTACCGAAACAGGTCCACAGGTGCTGAAATTTACTACTGTGTTGACTGCTGGCAAGGTCTGGAACTGTAGAACAATGCACGATGTGCTACAAAAATGAAATATTTATTACATTCATATTCTCCCTCAAGCTTTTTTTTTAAGCTTTTTTCTCGGTGGCAAAATAACAAAGCACCAGAATTTCAAGACAAACCAATTTGCACTGGCAGTTTTAGAAATTTTGTTAAATAATTCTCTTTAATGGTTCAAAGCTTTTTAGTACAGACACAACTTCATGAATTCTAAATAAACCCTAAAGCCAAAGGGAAAAAGGTAGAAGTGCTCTATCTCACAAATTAATCTGCACTTTACTCATCACCAGATACTGTGTACAATTGCCTCAGCCTTACCAGTTCCTAACCTCTCAGAGCCAAATTAGTCACCGAGGAATTGAATATACTTGGTTATAGGGTCGTCTTAAAGAACACATGAGGAGCCGACGTCTTGAACTTGTTCATAAAGAAAGGAATATCATTTGGTTTGGAAGAAGGTCACGAAGAGGGCTCTAAATAAAAACAGTGAAAGAAAAGAAGACGTTGGAAGCTGTAATTGGAGAGTGTAGAGCGAGGAGGGAGTTCATGGCGCAGAAGCTTCATTTCTGGAAGCCTCTCTTCCCTCCAGGACTCCAGGCATCACCAGCTGAAGCCAGTGTTGCCTTCTGGGGCTGAAATTGAATTAACATAGCGTTTCACAAAATGTAGGAGGCAGACACCGCAGCCACAGAAAGTGATTAGAAATGGTACTTCAATAAAATCTGAAATAAATGACAAATCACTAGGTAAAAAGCGATTTTCCTTTCGAAGATGGTTGCATCTTTCTGGCCATCTCAAGAGGGAAGACTCTGTTTGATGTTCGTCTTTTAAACACTTGATTATTTATTTCCTTTTTTAACAAATGGAGACCTCAGGCTCAGAGCTTTGGTCTGCCAAATTATAGACAGCTCAAATTTAGAAACTTTGCTTGGATTCCACCGTATTTTTTTATGGCTACCTACTTTCCGGTTAAGATAATAGTAGTTGTTTTCCACTTCATTAGTCACACAAAATTTTATTTAACACATTTAAATGTTTTAAAAAGTGACACGATATTACACATGCAAACTGTGAAGTAAAGAAGAGCGTAGGTGGTACTTGATATGGCAAAATCATGATTGCACATTGGGGAAAACTGGTTTAGTGGCTACATCTGTGTCTACTCCCAAGGAAAGGACAGCCATCTGGGTGAGAAAGAGCCAGGTAACAATCTCCAACCTACAAAAAGGGGAACACAGCTGGTCAGGTTCTAATTTCCTGAACTGGGCCAGGACCGGAGACATAATCAGATCCAAGACTTACACCTTAGACCCAAAGGCTCGGTTGAGGGTCAGGCTCTTCTAAACGAGCTCAGTTAGCCCTACTGTGAACTGGACCTCCGTGAAATTTTTCACAAGCAACAGATGGAAACCACATGGGAAGAGAGAGAATAATAAAACTGGGTGTTGGGATGCTGATGGCCCTTTTTACCCCATTAGCTCATATATACCCCTTTGTTCGGATTTTCATAAGTATTCTTCCTATATTATTATTATTATTAATTTCATTTACTTTGTCTTCAACACTGGTGTGTGTATATATATATATATATATATATATATATATATATGTGAGATAAAGCAATAGAACTAAGGAAAAATGACTAAGTAACAGTTTTTTTCCTGATAGAACATAAAAGGAAGATAACAAATGATTTTGTCTAATTAGGAAACACTAGTGAGCACTTTTTAAAAAATGGCATTCAGGAAATAAAGTCATTTAACCAAATATTTAAAATATGAATGTTAAAGCAATTCAATCTCTTAAACAATACCTAAAAGAGGAGTAGGGAATAAAAGTAATATTACCCATCTTCTGGAAGGCTCTTCCAACCTTAGAAAATCAACATACCTCTCACACCCTAATGAACCTTCAGTTTGTGGAGGAGGAATCTCTGGTGGAAGGTTGGGTATTTGCCCATTTTAAAATTTATATTTGAGTGACAACTGAAAAGTATAGAATGGAATTTTCTATTTTGTCCACATGGTATCCCACGACTGAACACGGCTGTGGAAGTGCTTTTTCAGAGCAATGGTCGGTATTAAAAAGACATTGAATTCTGAAAAAAATTCAAGATTAAAATCAACACATTAAAAATAATACATTGTCTGAACATTAGCTATTTAATGCTAGAAGATGAAAGATCTTTAGAGGAAAAAGATAATCTAAGCATTTGAAATAAATAAAATACATCCTTAATACAGACATGTATTTAAATACACCTTGTAAAGATAATCTTCAATGGGAATATAAACTCTCCTATGTTCGGAAAACCATTTAAATGACTTGAGGTAGCAAAAATGAACAGAGGAAACTTCCAATAATATTTTGATTCTGTTTCGATTTGCTTATGGTACTGACTTGTGTGTATCAGTGAAAGAAACTCAAGAGGACTGGGACAATTTTCCAGATTTCAAGGGTGAGGCTGTGGTCGTAGACTAGAGAAATCATCAAGCGAACTCCAGGGCCTTTTGTTACGTTACACTAATGACAACCATCTGATTTCCCATCTTCTTTAGCGACACCACAGTGGGGGACTCTGAAAGCATTTATATTAAATACATTCTCCTCAACAGTGCCTCCCTGTCTCACATTCTTTTGTAGTGCCTTCCCACGCTGACTCTGGGCTTGGCTATGTGTCTGTGCTAATGGGACAGTAGCAAACTTCATGTGAGCAGAGGCTTCAAAAATACTTCTGCATCTCCACTCCTTCTCTTGTCTTCTGCAGCTGTCATGAGGACATCACCAGACCACCCTGGTGAAAGGACGTGAGAGACAAGTGGAGAAGATTGGAGTCATTGCAGTTGAGGCCAACGTAGACTAGCTAGCTCCCCCTGACTCCAGCTGACACACGAGTTAGCCAAACGAGATCAAATGAGCCCAACTCAGACCAGTAGAACTACCCAGCTGACTTGCAGACTCAAGAGAAGTAATGAATGGTTGTTTTTTAAGCCACTAAGTTTTTGGGTAGTTTGTTATACAACATGATTGTGGCAATAAATAGCAAATACAAGTGCTAACAGCATTATTTTCCTCACGACGATCTTGAATATACCTTCGTAAATTATAGACATACTAGCACAATGAAAATTTACAACAGAGAGGGGTTTACAACATATAATCTCAATATTAAAGCGATTTCTTTACTGTGTCCAACCCCACAAACCATGATTCCATTTCTACGGATAGCATTATTATTCTCCTAGTCGTCAGACTTTGAAAAGGAGCTGTTCTTAAGAACTTGAAAGTCATCAAATCCTATTGATTCTCATTTCAGTGTCTTTGGTTGTTCAGTTATTTTTCTTTCCACAAACTATTTTTAAAAGCTAAACTTCTTAAATAATCTGGAAACTGTAATCAACTTTTGTTCCACTGAAATCTATCCTACATTTTTAGAATAGTTTTTCTAAAACAACAGTATAATCTTGGTAATTCTCCACCCCAAAATCATTGCTGATCCCCCATTTTCTACAGGATAAAGACCATCACACATTTTGTAACAACTTGCATTTCCAGAATTCTCTTATCAAGTCCTATACCAGAATGCAGAATTTTGATGTAATGAAGTCCCCACTAAATAAAGCAGAATTATATAAAAGCCTATGATCACTTAGTTCATCTAACTCTCTGTACTCCCTATCCAAATTATCTTTGACCTACATGTCACCACCCAAGCTGCCATACCTCCTTCACCCTTGCATTCTCATCAGCATTCATCTCAGCCACTCAG
Organism: Diceros bicornis minor; assembly: GCF_020826845.1. Taxonomy (NCBI): domain Eukaryota; kingdom Metazoa; phylum Chordata; class Mammalia; order Perissodactyla; family Rhinocerotidae; genus Diceros; species Diceros bicornis. The sequence goes on from NC_080744.1 coordinate 83,934,528, forward strand.
GACACCTGGCTGATCCAACACTTATAATCCCCCTCCAAATCCCATCTAATATGTTTAGAGCTTCAGATCCATGATGTGTACAAACGCAAAGAGCATCATTCATACTACAGTCTACGGAAATAGTGTCCCCTGGAGTGGTGCAATAATAGTGGTGCTGAAATTCCCATTATCCTAAAGAAGTTTGTTTGCATTCTTCTTGTCTGCAGGGAACTATCTCTCATCTCCGTATTACAACCTATTTGACTTCATATTGATGACATCACTTCTTCATATACCCTCTCTGACAATAATTCTCTTAGCACCCCTCTGGCACCTCGCTGTTTCTTTCAGGCCACTGCTCTTCCACCACCCGTGCCCAAAGCACTTTCAAAATTAATATTTATATGTAGTGCTTGAATTTGGTATTGAAAATGCAGTTATATATTATAGTACCTATTTCCCAGAAGAGAAAATTGAGGCTGCAAAGAGTAAGTGACCTGGATAACTTTTTATTCATTTCCATTTCCTTAATGTATTTATTTATTGAGATGTTATTTTAAAAATAACTGTAGCATTTTTAAACTAGACTTGTCCTCAGAGAATATTTAGTGAGACCTAAAGTACTCTTCAAGTAGTGGAATTTTGATTGCCTTCACTAAATTTGATGCAAAACGATAAGCATATTCTCTACATTTACAGGTCTAACTTGTTTCATACTCAAAGTACATTCCCCAAAGCAAAACATAATACGAATTTCTGAAAATAAAGAAATGTATACTCTTTTTTAAAGTTTCTATTTAGGGAATCTATTTATAAATCCATTTATAAAGTCAATATTTTTTTCTAAAAAAAGTTTCAAAGTATTTGTATATAAATTTTAACAAAGTAAATAACCATATTCTAGTTTAGCTTAAAGAAAAAAAGAAAGAACATGTATTTATAAATATACTTCTGTGTGTGTGCACATGTGTGTGTGTCTAGAGAGGGAGAGTTTGGATAAAATAAGGAATGTACCCATATCTTGTCAGATATGGGGAATTTGCTGGAAAAAAGAATGAAAAGAGGGGCCAGCCCGGTGGCGTAGCGGTTAAGTGTGCACGCTCTGCTGTGGCAGCCCGGGGTTCGGATCCCAGGCGCACACTGAGGCACCGCTTGTCAAGTCACGCTGTGGCAGCGTCCCATATAAAGTGGAAGAAGATGGGCATGGATGTTAGCTCAGGGCCAGTCTTCCTCAGCAAAAAGAGGAGGATAGGTGACAGATGTTAGCTCAGGGCTAATCTTCCTCACACACACACAAAAAAAAGAATGAAAAGAGAGAAGAAAGGAAGGAAGGAAAGAAAGAAGGAAAGAAAGAAGGAAAGAAGGAAAATAAATTAAGGCCACACGTGTAAAGGTTAGTTCCACAACCTTTGTCCTTCATTAGTCTTGTGGAATCTCAAGGGAATTCTCACACACCAAGATTGAGTTTCTTTACAGCTAATGTGAGTGTATAAAAGGAGTTTTTTTTTTTTTTTTTATGAAACTATATTTAATGCTTTGAAAAGCTTGGAGGATATAATTTAGGTTAAAAATGCTGATGAATTAAATAGAATACAAATAAAAAACATTGAGTAAAACAACAAATAAAAAATCCAGAAAAAGTCATTCCTCTGTTTTTTTTGCAAGTGTCTAAGTTCTTCCATTTTAAAATACCAAAAGTAGAAATTATAGACAAAGCAAGACAGGTGTAGTTTATGCAAGAAATATAGTGAGGAATTAGTTGAAAGCCCTACTGAAGGCTAATTTATCATTAATCAATATATTTTACAAAAGAATGCAGTGTTGCCTCAACTGGTGAATCAGTTCATTGGAGGATGTGTAAGTACAACTGGCATAAACAGGTTTGGGAACACACACAACTGACTTGGCAAGCAAAAATTCAACCAGGAAATGCAAATCAAACAATCCAACTAAAAAAAAGAGAAGATGAGTGATCATCAAAAATGAGTGAGAAAAATCAACATTTATATGCTTTCAGGTAAAACAGATATCCTAAGGCATATGTAAATTTTCATGCTTCTCCACATTATCCAATCATCTCCAGTCCTGATCATGGAAGAAGGCTTCCTACTATCATCTCAACCCGGAATCACTGCTACTGAGAAAGTCTCAAATCTTATTTTCTTCCTTAGAAGCATTATTCCCTTTAAACTTCTCCTGTCTCATTTTTAGTGTTACTTTTTGACTTAGAGGCATACCATCATACAGCATCTATGGCCTACTCAGGCCTAGAGTGGATAAGTACCATCCAGCCTCCTGAATCTAACACACCATCTTTCAAGATGTGTTGAAGATGGTAGATTAATCCTCAGTATTCCTTACCAACTCTTTCTATTGTGTCTTCCTGAACTACAGAGACTGGAGAGCTAAAAACTGCATTTCTTACCTTCCCAGATACAAATTAGGTCCCACCAATAAAATGCACTTTTTTTTAAATTCCGAAGAAGCTTATCAGGTGGAGGACAATTGGCTCTTTCTGCCAAAGCAAAGTTATGGGAAAGTGAGCGTTGTTGCTGTTTTTCCTGTCACCATAGTCCAGCCATCAGTGTTCAGCTTCTGCATTGTCCAGCGGCAGCTATAGTAGTGGTAGTTGCCATAGCAATGGTGGCATCTTTGTGATTCCTAGATCATAACATTCACTGTGTGTCACTGGCCACATCGAACATTCTGAAAGCAACATTCAGAATTCCCACATTTCCGACTCCTGCAGAGATTTGTAGCTTCCATGGCACATCAAGTTTGCAAGGTGCTTGAAATCATTCCTCAAGGCCCAGCTGAGAGCTTGTTCCTTCAGCCCTTTCAACTGTTTCAAAGCACCTAATCCCCTATTTTAAATCTCTTTCTGCTTAAAATACTCAAAGTTTCCATTTCCTGTATAGAAATCTCACACACTGGTACTCTCTTTAGGACCAAATGGACACTCTCATTTGAAAGTTTGAACAGTGTATGTTCTCATTGAGTTAGCATGTAAACCTTTGTGTAGATAACAGATCACAACTGTTGTCAATTGTATGTATGTGTTCAACATAATTTTCTTTTCTGAGATGACTTATTTTATAGTATTAGTCAAACCTGAACCCACATTATATTTACCTCCATTACCCTCAAACATCTATAACTAACTATGGTCATCACCTAACAATTGTGTAGATATTTACAAATATTGTTCTAAGGCAATTTTACACTTGTCATATAAATATATTTTATATTAGGACTTTTAATAGATATTTCATATTAAAAATGTTCCAGAGACAAGTTTCAAAATGGAGCATCCTTTCAGTTCCTTTCACAGAATCTCAAGGATCACTAACAAAGGACTCTGGGAAGTTCTACTGTAAAGGAAGGTCTTGACTGGTATTCCATAGCTTTCCAAACATTCCTGAAAGTAAAAAGTCTGTTGAGGAGAAAATCCAGTAATATTTCACTTAATGATAGTTTTGTTTCATTGGGAAATAATGACTTGTGGCTGTATGCTTCCTAAGTAGGAAAATCAGATTCTGAGAATCACATATCAACATGCCCCGTGATTTGGACAACATATTGTCAAGGACAAAAAGAACATCAGAGAACTCACTATAAATTGTTTAAATATTTAACTCAAAAAAGAAATTACACATCATATTTACTTATAAGCCATTCCTTTTTGTAGCAAAGTGTTGATAAAAAATATTCAATTGATTTCTTCAAAGAAAGATGACAACATAAGAAATCATTTGGGTGTAAGAATCTTTCATTGTGACTGTGGCATTTCCAACTCTCAATTTTTAAAATAGTCAACTAGTATATTATTATATACAACCTGCCATTCTTGCACATCTATTTTCTTCCAATTGCCTTGATCAATACCGGAAAAAATGCTATAAATAGGGCAGTTGAGTTCACTAGTATTTGAATTTCAGGAAAAACACTCATAGATGATTTTTGTTTGTTTAGAACTTTTTATGAAAGAAGAGAATGACAAAGAACAATTTTAAAAGGTTATAATGAGTTTTTTGGATGCATAATAGATACACCAGCCTATGTAAGATAAATATAGCTCAAAAAAGCAGTAGGATGTGAGAGTAATAAATACTTTTCCACATCTTTTTTTTAATTGGAGAAAAAAATAAAAAGCACCAAATACAAGATCTGATCTGTGATTTTCATCTGTAATTTATCTAACATAACAAACGTCCAGAGGATATGGTTAAATAAAATAAGTGGTTATGACAGCTGTCTCTGGAGTCAGACCTGGGTTTGTATTGTAGACCTGCCTCTCACTAATCATGTGAGCTTGGACACAGGACTTCTCAGTTTTCATATCTAATGGAGTTAATAAGTCTCATTGTCCTATAGAATAGTTGCAAGATTTAAAAGAGATAAACAACGTAAATGGTTTACTACAGTGCCTGGTGCATAGTCAAATGTGTTAGCTATTATTACTGTTATATTGCTGAATGGGAAAGGACAGGGAGGTCTTTGCAAACCACACCCTTAATCAGAATGTGGCTGAACAGCAGAGTAGTTATGAGCAAAGGATCTGGTCAGACTGCCTGAGTTCAACACTCCTTAACACGATCCAACCCCAACTGAGCCCAGCTGTAACTCCAACTAACTGTAATCTGGTTGCAAGATCTAGGCAAGCTACTTAACCACTCTCTGATGGAGTTTTCTAATTAGTAAAACAAGGACAATGATAGTATTTGTTCTGAGGTTGTTATGAGAATTAAAAGTGTAAATATATTTAAAGTGCAACTGCTCTATAAACATTAGCTTTCATTACTCACTTGCATCAAGAAGTTTTACTGTGGTTCAATATCTGATACCATCATTAGGATAAAAACCTGTACTGTACTTCTACATTCATGGAAGGTTTTAGAAATCTGCATGAAAATGGGCAATGGTTTGAAAATTATCTTCTCAAGAGAAGTCTGGAAACTTCAGAACTGTAAGTATCAAATAAGGGCAGCCAATGTCTGCGCGTCCCCTAGGGCAGCCCTCGTTTTCATTTGGGCTCACATTTTCTGCTTCCTTCTTCTCCTGAGATGCCATATGTGCTCAAAAACCTTTGTGAGGCTTTGCTTAGTGATCTCCACCAGGTTCTTTTCTTTTTTTTGCTATCCTTAATACTCTGCAAGATTAAAATATCAACCCAGTACTCCATAAAACCCGTAAAGCGAGGGTTATTTCTAACCACAGCGTTTGGACTAATTCCAGTAAATCAGCACCACTAAGCACATGCTTGCTTACGATGTAAACCAAGAAGGAAGCATAGAGTATTTGTTTTGACAAGTTTGGCCCCACGGTGTTTGAGAATATGCTACTCTTGCTGTCTCAGCCTTGGAAATTGGAACTATCATTAATGTAATAGTAGAATCAGCTCCCCATGCAAAGACCCTCAGTAGCTTTCTGTTGCCTACAGGATAAAGTCTGTCTTAATCAAGTATTTCAGAATTCCTGTCCATTAGCTCAAATTACCCTCCTCCCTGCAGCAACGTTTTCTACAATATGTCTATAACCTTTTCCTGATAGAGGGACTACAAAAAAAAATAAACATTTGAGGACAAATTAGTTTCAGAAATACATATTCTAAGTTTTTCTGTTATTCACATTATACTTTAAGATGTTAAAGGCTCTGAAAAGTCCTGCATTAAAGAAACTTGCCTGATTTTATTCAGCTTAGACTTTCCAGACCTTTTGAAACACAGTCAATTGGAGGCACACGGTCTCAAAATACAAATGCATTCAATGGGAGTGGTTTATATTCTGTCCTTCCTTTCTGTCTGGGTGTATATGTGTGTACGCTTGTGCGTGTGTGTGTTTCTCAAGTGGCCACCTCCCCTCCAGGAACGATATTCTCCAGCATCTTGACACAACAAAGTTGTGCCTTTCCATCTCCTTACAGACTCCCCTGTCATGTCTGAGCTGATAATGACTCTCTCCCTGGTCAAGACGTCTTAGGCCCCTGCTTATATGTATCACCTGCCATTATGTCTGGCATCACGTTATTTATCATCTTTTATGAATCCAAACCGAGAGCCTAAGTGTCTTGAAATCAGCAATTACTGTTCAGTGGGAAAAAAAGGTACATATCAACTTGATCTTCAGACAGATGGATGAGACCTCACAGCCCAGTTCTGTTCTTCCTGGTGGTAGAGCTCTGGACAAGCCTTTCCCCTGAGAGCCTCAGCGTCATCCTCGGAACACTGCCTGTGGGTTCACTACCAGTACAAAGTGAGGTACTTTGTGTGCAGTATCTGGCACACAGAGAACACTCAACAAATATCGTGAATATTGTTCTCTCACCCCCGTGATGCCTGGCATTGGGTCTTTGATAGTCACGGAACAATTTTAGTCATTGGTTTAATTAATGTAACGACACTGTTTGCTCTCTGAAAAGTTCTTCAGCTTCTGTCGTCCCATCTGTAATGTATCAAGCAAGAGGCATAGGCAATGGAATGGAGATCAGAATGTGCAAAGCATGTTGCTGGGAGGAGACAGGAGCGGTGCGGGGAGAGGGCCGGGAGGAGGTGGGGGTCGGCCTGGGAGGGCTGTGAGCGCTAGTGCCTGCCTCACTTCACAAGGCCCTCGCTGCCTCTCTGCCCAAGTGCCGTGAAAATGGCATGCAAGCACCCTCTTGTCTTGCGCAGTGTTTCCTCTTCCTGATCTGAAATGCCTGAAGAACATGCCGATTTCATATTACACCCACCAGGCAAAGGGAATGGTGATCGATCCTAGAGGGAATAGCATGCCTTGTCATTTTAATAGCTCAAATACCTCTTTTTCCCAACGCGGAATCTTCGTGCGAAAACAGTGGCCCTCATTAATGCCCCGCGTACAGACCTCCTCATTGTTCTTACTTGTGCTATTTCTTTGCGCTTGGATATAGAAGCAATAAATTTCCAGGGAAATGAAACTCACTTATCAGATTTCCCAGCATCAAGTTTCATATTAGGAATGAAAAAATCAGTCTAACTGGACACAATATAGCTGTAAACCAATATACGTAAGCCGTATCAGAGACGAAGCCTTCCCCGTTGCGTTTATAAGCTTCTCATTTCAGTCTGGAAGGAATAACAATTTTTCTAGCTATTATTTAATGATACAAAATATTCTTTAAAATAATAAATTGGATCAATGCATGCAACATTCAAAAGATCAAATGCTCTCTCTGAAAGAATAGCATGAATCAAATGAGCACATTTTCCTTCAAAAATATATGTTAATTTCCTAAGTTTTAAAGACAATAATTTTTATTCTTTTGGTGATGCTATCAGAAGAACTAAAAACCAGTTTATGAGGCAAGTTAAAGTTTCTCATTTAGCAAAAAAGTTCTTACTCCAATGTCTTTTTTAAAATTTGAGATCAAGTTCTAACCAATACAATTTTAACATTATTTCAATTTAGTATACAGCACTTCCAGTTTTCAAGAAAATACTGAGCGTTTCATATTAATTTTGAAAATGTAAATAAAGAGTTGTTCTTAAAAGAAGCAGCAGTAACCACAAATGAACCTATGTGTAACATTGCTGTGCCGGTTTGGAGAATGGAGAATGGAGAATGAGTGAGATACACTGTAATTATCGGTATCCTATTTTACATCGAAGCAGAAACACACACAATAAATGTATGTACAAATTGCATATACTGTGTATGCTTAAAATTCTAATTAAAGCAGTTAGTTATGACTCTCATTTAGCAGCACGTAAAATGAGTAATTATGCTTGTTGAAAGAAGCTAGCAAACAACTGTGAGAGAGCAACCGATGGATCTGCAGCCATCCGACCAAGAAATTGATGGGGAGAAAAATCAGAAAGTGAAAACTGAATCTGGCTCCTTACGGTGTTCCCTCTCCAAGTGGGCTTTGAGGTGTTGTTTCTAAGCAATGTTTTTAATTTATAGTGCAAGAGGTCCCACCTCCTTCCTGTGAAATGCACATGCCTACAGACTTACTTTAACCCAAAATTTTTTTACATGCAAGACGTGATAGCCATTAGAAGAACATCTTCAATCCAAAGCATCTGTACAGTGTCTAACTTCAACATTTGGACAAACAACTTCAATTTTAAACTCCTGTGTAAGGGAGAACTTTGTTTAAAAAACACTTAAGAACTGCATAATTGCACAGAAAGATGCTGATTACATGCATTTATACACTCATAGCTTAGAGGAATGTTTTTAACTCATATAAAAAGAAAAGGAGTTTGTAATATGGAAAAAAAAGAAAGGAAAAGACAAAATAAGAGAGAGAGGGGGGAAAAAAAGAAAAGAAAAACCCTGACTGTGGCATAAGAGAAAATAGTGCCTTGAAGGAGAACGAACTGAAGTTAATTCAGGGAGGACTTGCAGCTCACCTTGGTTGAACCACTTGCTTCAAGAACTTCAGTCAGTTACATTTTGTGTGACAAGTTCGTTTTTTCTGAGCCTCCATTTTAGACGATCAGGGAAGGCTTAAATAGTGCGTCGATTTATAGGTATATTTCAATGAAAAAAACACTTGACCAAATCACAGTTTTTCCTTAATCAATAAGTGCTTTTTTAATTTTCTTTCTTTCTTTAAAAATTATCAGCGCAACTCCGAATCTGCCCACATCTCCAAATTAACCTGAGAAGTGCATGGAAAGTCTGCAATTTAGATTACGGCCCTTTCTGATCTCCGCCACTAGGAGGCACTGCAGCCTGCTTTATGAGGGGGACGAAAATTGGTGAAGGGAATATTCCACACAAGTATGGCTCTGGTGTCATTCCCTATTTAATGGCTGTCAGTGAGGGGGAAAGACAACGCGGCGGGTAATTAAAACCAAATTGCAGGCAGGAGATGACTGCACAAGAATGATATTGTCATTAATACTGATTTAACATGCACCTGGGTAAGGTGAGGGAGAGCAGCAAGGGAATTCACACAGACGCCAGGGTTGCCTGATTTAAAGATGTAGTGTTTCCAGCTGAAGCATGTTCAAAAACTGAATAAAACCATCATATTATGACAGCAGAAATAAAACGGAAACAAATGTTCTACATATGTCTGTAAAAAAAAAAGGAAGAAAAAGAAAGAAAGAAAAATCATCCAGTTCTTCCTGCTCCGTGGACCAAGCATGTGCCTCCTCCTCTGAAGTTCAAAAGTATTTTTGCAGAAGGCTTTTTCCCCATGTTGTTGGCTTCTCCTGTATGGGTGTGTAATCTGTTCATGTAGTTTTCTGTTTTCACAAGTCTGTGGAGATGGAACATTTGATTGAAGCAAACGCCCTTGATTTACAAAAATCATATGCCGTGGGGGAAAGATTTCAATCCCAGAAACACTTTAGGAGAGGTATTTACCTCATGGATTCAGGGATTTTCCATTCATGAGGAACACCTTGCCAAAACAATTGAAATCTAGGACTGAGAGTTGGAAGGTATGGTCAATAACGCCTATAGTATGAGGCCCTCCACTCCCTGGGGTGAGCCCCCAAATAAAGAAGAGGATCACTCATTTTAGCCCTTCTAAAACAATTTAGCTCTTTTATTTTGAATGATAAGTGGCAAAACCCAGAAATCAGATACTATCCATGTTCAAATTAAGTAGTCTATTTTGTTTAAGATACGTGAAATAATCTGATGGATATTTCAACAGTAAATATCACCATATTATGACTAAGATGAAAATTTACATCTTTCTTGGTGGAAGAAAAGTACAGTGGTTTAGATCATGTACAAATTAAAAACCACCTCTTATTTAAAGGATTGTGGGTCGTTTAAGGCAGAAAGTGTACCAAAATTAAATGCTTTTATGGAGAGGGAAAAATGGTTACAATGACAGAGTTCAGCCTATGCCTGAAAACCCAGTGCTGATTGATAAATCTCCTTCTGGTTTCACCTTAAATGAAATGTGTGCATTATAGAAATGGTTATCCTTCTGCCCAGTGCCAAAAGAGATGAATCATTAGGGATGTCATGAAGATTTATAATCACACCATAAAGAAAGTAAATTCAAAGAGCATTCCTTGGGCAATAAAGAACATATTATAGAGAAAGAGCTCACTAAACAAGGTCAGGTAGGAAAAAATGATCAAATGCCGTGGTTGCTGGACCCAGGCGATGGGAGTTGTTTTAATACTCAAATCGTGAATTACAGAAGAGTGATCAGATCTTCTGAATTTTTTTCCACAGTGCTTTACGTTGACATTTTTAATGCATTTACATTCACGGATCTTTTGTTTGTGTATTTATTTGTTGGTTTGTGCCTTCACTGTTAGGGGTGGTAACTGGATTCCAGAGCAGGTAGAAGCACAAAAAGTGCAAGTAAGTCTAATGACATTGAAATATGAATACAAGTTGGAACTTTTGCCCACACAAATTCTGTTGTGCCTTGGATCCACTATTGGCCACTGAGATTTTAGAGGATGGTGCAAGAGATGCAACAGAAAAGAACTTTATTTCACTTGCCCTTTATAAAATGCCAAAGAAATTCTTCTCCAAGATGGACCCTTTCTGAGACTGCGACACTTACTGGATGACCAAACCTGCCCAGTTCAGGCCGGCTGCTCCACAACCAGACCGACTGCTGGATACCCCTTGACTTCAGGGAGGAGAAGCTGTCCTTTGGATGCCAGATAGAATCTCGTTTTCACATTCTGTTCTCACATTTGAACTGAAAAAGTCAGTGAAGCTCATCCCCACTCAAGTCTGAGGATTATCTGGGATCAGTGGCTTTTATGAGGGGAGAAAAAAGATCCCCGTGGTCTCAAAGGAGAAATAACTTTAAAGACGATGAGTATCCTCACATTTCAGGCCGTAGAAACAAAGCAGAGCATCTGAGAGCCCAATTGTTAAGCAAACTTGCTGACATGAATGAAAGGGACGAGTATTTGGAAGGAGGGGGATGCTTTAGTTGTAATTAATATTGACTTAGGAACAGCTACATGTGGGACGTCTTCTTGTTCTGACTGGTCTGTTCCAGGGCACATGTGTCGGGAGCATGCACAGCGACTGAAGGATCAGCATTCAAGCCCTCTTTCCGATTGTCACCCCATTTATTTTTGGATGGAACCTGGCACTCAGAATCCCTTGAACTCTTCTCCCAGGTTGCTGGTGTAGCAAATATAATTTTTCAGCAAGATGGCTGCTGCCAGAAGCAGGCTCAGAAATGTCCATTTTAATTAAACATTTTACTTTCAATTACATTTCACAGTGTGCACATGGTGACACGTGCTTTCATCACAGGGGCTTCCAGATTGCTATATTAGTACTGTTTTCCTATGCAGGGAAATTTGTGTTGGTGAAAAAGATACATATGAAAAGCTGTTTTTTCGTTGACTTGATCGATGGGAAATTATTTTCACAAGAAAACAGTAGCAACATTTCTAGACTTCAGGCCAGATTTCAAGAGGTCCAATAGCAGGGCCCAAATTGGTAAAAGAGTCATCATATGATGACTTTTATCACAGACGTAGCCTATATTTTATGTTATATATGTCATTCATTGAGGTGATAGAAAAATATTGTTCTGCAACCCTACTGATGTTTCTGTGCGAAGACAAGCTTTAGAAAATTACGATCTTCACTAAAAGCTGCCCCAAATGTATAATATACCTTAAAAAGTAAATTGAACCGAATTGATTTCTCTCCTCCAGAAGCTTATAATACAAGACAGATACTCATACAGATACTCATTTTGTTTCAAAATGATACATAAACACATATTTCAAGAACCTTTTTAGATGTCTCCAGATTAGGAAAATATCTTTACTGCAACCAGATAGCAAACTCATCCGTGGCCCTCTCTGGAGCACACCACTTGAATTATTTATCATTCCAAGAAGGCAGGGAAGAAATTTTTGTGCAGGTGCACAGTGTTTCATTTTAAGCAAATAAAATTGAGTAATAATGCTGGTCAGGCATCATCTTCTTAAATATGCATCTGAGAGGGGATTCCTGAAGGAGAAACAGTGTGTAGGAGACCATTTCATAACATTCAAAGAGAAACATCTGCAGGTTATCATCCCCCTCAACTCGGACTTCCGACTAGAAATGAAGCAGGATCTGAAATTCCCCCGGTCCAAATGCTCTCTCTGTTGATGCCTCTACAAACAGCCTCTGTGGCAACTGCTCGGGTTAAGTCACTCTGACAGGGAACCATGTAAAGATAGGGAAAGGTTTAGTCTGGTTCATTCAGTTTCGCTTTTTAATAGTGTTTTTCCTTTTTTTGTGTATCCTTATCATATGATTATTAAATCGACCTTCTCTGCCTTCCATCCTTCTTTCTTTCCTTCCTTCCTTTCTTTTCTCCCTTTCTAAGAGAATAGGCTCATAAAATGTTTTGATATTATTTAGTTATTTGTTTCTTACTGTTTATAACCATTTTAGGAGAATCATCTCTGTAAGAATGGAGAGGCCAGATTTTTATATTGCATGAGATTAGAAAAGTCCTATCTTTGCCATGTAGGGATACTCGGGCCTGTGTTTCATTCTTAAAGGAACACATTAAGAAAATATCTTCACAGAATTTAGGTTCAATAATTCTAAAGTCAGGAAAGTATTAAAAAAGTGTACCAATATAACTGTAAATGATGCTGGGGCTAAGATTCAGGATTAGCACTCTGCGTGGAACAGACAGTTTTACAAAGTTTACAATCACTTTTTTTTAAATTAATTGCTTGCATGAGCTAAAACTCATGACAGCCACGTGAGACAGGAGATGATTGTTTCTCAAATGAATAAACTGCAGTACTGGGGCAAAGTCACACGTTCGGATTGCCGGTGCAGAGATAACGTTCTACCTGACAAGCTGAGCCAGTGAGCCCTATGCCTCCCACAGAGCTGTGTGTGGAATGAAGAGCCAAGCAACACATCCCATTTAAGGAAATGAAGTGTGCTTCTGCACTAATCTCCGGAAAGACAAAGCTTTAAAAGATCAGCTGGACAAAAACTCCCTAAAAAAGAGCCTGTGGGCCACCCACAGGAAAGCAGGCAGGACTGGGCTGGATACAGCACATATTCGGAAAATTGATTCCCCGTGGAACCTGTGAAAAATAAATGGGTACAGACATCATGCATTTAAGCACAGATATATACATATGTGCGTAAACACACACTCCACAGGTGTCTGTGTCCAGATGACGGTAAAAGAGTCTTTGAAAATGTTACCAATTTTGATATTAACCTGTGCATCAAAACAGGAAATCTTGGCAAATTTCTACTAACTGGCTCTTCACATTATTCTTGTTAATGCTATTATTGTTGTTGTTACTATTTTACCATTCTGCTAGTTTAATAGCTAGCCCAGACTTCATACTGCATGTGCACAGTGCATGGTCACGGATGCACAGGGTGACCATTTGTCCCAGTTAGCATGGGACAGTCATGTGCAAAGCCTGTTGTTGCTGCATAATTATAACAGCATCCCCTTTCACTCTCAAAAGTGTCCCAGTTTGAACAATAAATTATTTGGACACTGTGGCTGAAAGACATGGGAAGTCACACACATCCAAATTGTGACATATTGTTACCTGTGCCTAAGGCATCAGATGGTCTCACACGGAGCAAACCCTGAAAAGTATTTTATAGATCATTTAGCAGCTATGCCATCTTGCTCAGGGCTTGGGCCAGAATGGGGGTGGGATGGCCTGTAGGTGAACAGCTAGTGTGTGGCCGAGTCAGAACAGAAGCTTCAGGACTCTTCCCTTTGTACTTCCATAATTTGGGCCTTGTACCACAGCGGTGCTCATGGAGATGAGTCCATTGATACAAATAAACAGAGAAAAATATTTCTTCTTGGCGTGCCTCTGTTTTCACATCAGCAAAATCGTAACAATAGCATGTGGTTCTAAGGAGTAATTTATTACTAAATGTCTGTACAGCTTGGTAAAGAGAGTACAGATCTTTGCTACTTTAAGAAGATCTTATATATTATCTATTCTTTGATAATTAAAAGGTAGATGTTTATATCTTTGCATTAATGAGATATTTTAGGGATATTGTTGACAAGTTATAAAAAATGTATTTGTTTTAAGGAATTAGTTTGAAAGTCAAAACCTTTAAAACATCAAAATATCTTGCTTCAGAATAATATTAGCCAATAGCCGTGCATAGATTTAAGGCAAAAAGAATGGAAGGACAGAAAAAGTGAGAGAAGAGAAGAAAGGAAGGAGGAAGGGAGGGAAAGAAGAAAGGGAGGGAGGGAGGGAGGAAGGGGGAAAGGGAAGATGGGGGAGGGATAAAATAAAAGAGGAAGGAAAGAGATAGAAAAGGGATTTTTTTCCCTCAAATGTCCATAAATCTGGCTATTTTTATTCTTTTAAGGGTCAATCGTTCTTCAAATTTAAGGAAATTACAAATAATTGGGTTACTTTTTAATTGCTGAATTTCTACACAGTGAAAATGACTATCAAAAGCACTTCAATTTGGCTAATCCCTTTCTTCGACACCATCTTTTAACCTATTTGTAAATTCTCAAGAATATCTTAATGTGCGGTGTAGTCATTCCTCTAGTTTGAATTGCTGTACTTATTTTTTCTTTGCTTTCAAAGAGCAATACTGATCATTGGACTTGTTTTTGCTCTGAAAATACATTCAAATTAACACAGTCACTGAATGCATTATGGTATTTCTATTGAATATTTACCATTAGATACTGAAAATATCATAGCCCGCTAATAAAGGCTCCTGTAGTGCTGTGCAATAGAAATATGAGATAAGCCCACGAGCGTAAGCTGTGAATATAATTTTAAATTTTCTAGTAGAGGGCCGGCCCCGTGGCTTAGCGGTTAAGTGCTCGCGCTATGCTGCTGGCGGCCCAAGTTCGGATCCCGGGTGCGCACGACGCACTGCTTCTCCAGCCATGCCGATGCCACATCCCACATACAGCAACTAGAAGAATGTGCAGCTATGACATACAACTATCTACTGGGGCTTTGGGGGAAAAAAAATAAATAAATAAAATTATAAAATTTTCTAGTAGAAAAAAATAGAAACAGGTGAAATCTCTTTTAATAATATATGTATTTAATCAGGTATATCCTATATTTTATAGTTTCAAGCAGTAATCTATATAAAATGGTATTATTGAGATATTTTAGATTTCACTTTTTATTCTAAGTCTGCAAAATCTTACATATTTTACATTTGTAGCACATCTCAATTTGTACTAGCTAAATTTCACGTCCTCAATAGTCACATTTGGCTAGGGGCTACTGAATTGAACATGCACAGGTCTAGCTTATGAGGTAGTAAAGCAAATGCAGGTACTGACTGACTGGTATCCCGGTAGAGGTACATTCTAACGGCTAAGAGATGGGTCCTGGTAATATAACACCAGCATCCATGCTCTTCCTCCATCATTTATCCTGGAGTGACATTGGGCAGGCAACTTACTTCTCTAGGCCTCTTTTTTTCTCCTTTGCAACATGCCAGTAATAATAAGACCTAGCTTATCTAGGCTTACAAGAATTGAGTGAGTGAATGTATATAAAATACTCAACCCAGGACACATGGCAAATGGTTAACACTCAGTAAAAGTTAACTGATGCTTCTTATTGTGCATAAGTAGATACAGCATTTCATCTGCTAAGGGTACCCAGATATTGTGGACCAGGTTCTTTGTGAGTTTACACTTATTAAACCAGCCCTAAGTAGCAACTACTGAGTTTAGCACCTGCAAAGCACTCAACAAATGATTTTGAATTAATTAAATGTTTTTCTTGATCATGTTCTAAAATGCTAACCTTATTCTCCAGTCTAAGGACTGCAATCAATATGCATTCCCCAAACAGGCCTTCTCCTCTCATCTCACTATATCTTTTAAAAAGTCTTGTAGAATGTCTTCTCAGTTTATTGGCTGTTATGATTATGCTCCTATAAATATTTGTATGCATGTCATCGTGTGGATATATTCTTTCATTTCTCTTAGGTAAATATCTAGGAGCTGAATTGTTGAGTTATATGGTTAACTTCTGTTTAACTTTTTAAGAAACCACCAAACAGTTTTCAAAAGTCGCCGTGCCATGTTACATTCCCATCAGCAATGTATAAGTGTTTCAGTTTCTCTTCATTCTCACCATCATTTGTCATTGTATGACTTCTTTTTAATTATAATAATTCCAGTGGGTATGTAGTAGTGTCTTATTGTGGTTTAAATTTGTATTTCCCTAATGACTAATGATATTGAGTATCTATTCATAGGTTTATTAGGCCTTTGGTGAAACTTTTATTGAAATCTTTGCTCATTTTTAAAATTAGAGTTTATCTTATTGAGTTGTAAAAGTTCTTTACATATTTTGGATCCAAGTTTTTTAAATCAGATATGTTATTTAAAAATATTTCCTCCCAGGCTATGGCTTCTTTTTTTCATTCTCTTAATAGTGTCTTTTGAAGCAGAACTTTGAATTTTGATGCAGTTCTGTTTATCTGGTTGTTCTAGGTTTTGGTGTTATATCTAAGAACTTTTCATGTAATTGATGGTAGAGAGTATATTTTCAAACAAGTTTTAAATTTGGAAGTTTTATTGTTTAGCTCTCATGTTTAAGCCTATGATCCATTTTGAGTTAGTTCTTGTGTATGGTGTGAAGTAAAAGTCAAGTACTTTCTTTGCATGCAGTATCTACCTGTCTTAGCACCATTTGTTGAAAAGATTATCCTTTTCTGATTGAAATACCTTGGCACCTTTGTCAAAAAGATAATTGACAGTAGATGTAAAGGTTTATTTATGGAATTTCAAATCCATTCCATTAATCTAAATGCTTATGATTGCATAACCACAGCACTGTCTTGATTATTCTGCTTTTATAGTAATCTTTTTATAAGGTAACGTGGTAGGCAGAATCCTAAAGTGGCATCCAAAATTTCTTGTTCTAATCTCTGAGACTGTGAATATGATAAAATATCATACCTTGATTATGTTATATTACATGACAAAAGTGACTCTGCACATGTAATTAAGGTTACTAATCAGTTGACTTTTAAATAATCAAAAGGAAGCTCACCTGGCTGAGCCTAATCTAATCACTTAGTGCTTTAAGAACACAGAATTTTCTGTAACAAATAACAGAAGAGAACATCTGAGAGAGATTTCATATATGAGAATGATGTGGCACAATATTGCTTCTTAACTGTGGAGGAGGCTATGAGACAAGAAATGCAGGTGAGTTCTAGAAGCACTGATTGGCTCCTGACTGACTGCCAATATAGTGACAGACACTTCAACTTCAGTTCTATAGTGGGAAGAAGGTGAATTTTTCCAAGAACAGGAATGGCTTTGAAGAAGAGATCCAGTTGAGAATAGCTGGAACAACTCTGAGATCCAGTTGAGAACAGAGCTGGCTGACACCTCGATTTCAGCCATGTGAAACATTGAGCAGAGAACCCAGCCATGCCATGCTGGACTTCTAGTGTATAGAGCTGCGAGATACTGTTTTTTGTTTTAAGCCGCTAAGTTTATGATAATTTGTCATATGGCAAAACAAGACTAGTAAAGATAACATAACTCCTTCAACTTTGTTCACCTTTTTCAAAATTTTTTTGGATGTTCTAAGTACTTGTCATTTCCATATAAATTTTAGGATTGACTTGTCAAATTCTACAAAGAGTTCTGCAGGATTGCCTTGAATTGGTAGGTACTTTGGGTATAATTACCATCTTAACAAAATTAAATCTTTCAATCTATGAACATTGAATATATATTAATTTATTTAAATCTTCTTTTAACTCCTCTCAGTGATGTTTTAGTTTTTTCAATACACAAATATTTCAATATTTTTATTTAATTTATTCCTGAACACTTTACTTCTCTTGATGGCATTATCAATGGAAATATTTTCTTAATTTCAGTTTTGAATCACTCCTTGCTAGTATACAGAAATGCCATTGATTTCTGGATGGTAGAACTTGTATCCTTTGCCCTGGCTAAATATGTTTATTAGTTCTGGTAGTTTTGGAGTAGATTCTTTAGGATTTTCTATGTACAAGATCAAGTCATGTGCAAATGATGACAGTTTTATTTCTCCTTACCAAACCCAATGCCTTTACTTTTTTTTCTTTTTTCTTTTCTTTTCCTTTCCTTACTGCACTTGCTTGAATCTCCAGGAAAATGTTGAATAGAAGTGGTGAGAGTTGACATCCTTGCCGTGTTCTCAATGTTAGGGGTAAAGAATTCAGTCTTTAACCGTTAAGCTTGAGGTTAGCTGTGGGGTTCTTTTACAGGTGTCTTTCATGAAGCTGGCAAGTTCCATTTTATTCTCAGTTTGCTGTAAGATTTAATTGCAAATGTGTGTTGAATTTTGTAAAGTGCTTTTTCTGCATCTACTGAGGGGGTACTATGGTTTTTGTTCCTTGTTCTAACAATAGGGTGCATTGCATTAATTGTTTTTCTGTATGTTAATCTTAACTTGTGTTCCTGAAACAAAACCCACTTGTCATGATGTTTGATGCTATTTATATGTTGCTGGATTCAGTTCATTAATAGTATTTTGTTAAAGATATCCATGTCGCTGTTTGTGAGGGGTACTGGTCTGCAGTTTTCTTTTCTTGTGGTGTCTTTGTCAGGCCTCAGTTTTAGAGTGATAGTGACCTTGTAGAATGAGGTGGGACATGTTTCCTCTATTTTCTGAAAGAGTTTTTGAAAGATTGACATTCTTTAAATATTTTATAGCATTCATCCAAGAAATCCTCTGAACCTGGAATTTTCTTTTTGGAAATGTTTTCAATTACATACTCAACTTCTTTACTTGATATCAATTTATTCAAATGCTGTGTTTCTTCAAGCTTCAATTTTGGTAATTTGTATCTTTTTAGGAATATGCCTATTTCATCTAAGTTGTCTAATTTTTTGACTTGTAGTTGTTCATCATATTTCTTTATAATCATATTAATTTTGTAGGGTTAGTGGTAATGTTTATTTTTTCATTCCTGATTTTGATAATTTATATCTTCTCTCTTTTTTCCGTTGGTCTAGCTGAAGGATTGTCAATTCTGTTGACCTTTTTAACACACCTTCTGAGTTCATTGATTTTCTTTATTTTTTCCCTTTTCTATTTCACTGACTCTTACTCTAATCTTCATTATTCTTTTCATTTTGCCTACCTTGGGTTTAGTTTGCTCTTCTTTTTCTGATTATTTAAAGTAGAAGCTTATATCATTAATTTGAGACTTTTCTTGTCTAATATAGGCATTTAAAACTGAAATTTCCATCTCAGTGCTGCTTTAGCTGTATCCCAACATTTTTCATATGTTGTACTTTCATTCACTCAATTCAAAATGTTTTCTAATTTTTTTATGCTTGCTTTTTTGACCCATTGGGGTGTTTAGGAGTGTGAGGTTTAATTTCCAAATTTCTGGAGATGATACAGATTTCTTTCCATTTTTTGATTTCTAATTTATTCTATTGTGATCAGAAAACAAACTTTGTGTGATTTTAAACTTTTTAAATTTATTAAGACTTGTTTTGTGGCCTAGCACATGGTATATCCTAGAAAATGTTCCATTCGTACATGAAAAACATATATTCTATAGTCCTTTTTTAGAGATTTCTATATATTTCAGTCAGGCATATTTCAGTTAGATTGGTTGAAACTTGTGGTCAAGTCTATATTTTTCATCTCTCAATTATTTTGAGTATTCAAGTCTCCAACTATTAATAATGAAGTGACACTATTTTCATTTAATTTTGTCGGAATTTGTTTTGTGTATTTTGAGGCTCTTTTATTATTGGTATGTTTTCCTGATGCACTGGATTTTTATTAAAATAAAATGTCCTCTTTTGTTTATAGTAATACTTATTATCTCAATGTCATTTTTTTTTTTATATTACTGTGGTCACTCGAGCTCTCCTACGGTTTCTGGAGGTTGTTGTTACTTTTGTTCATTTATTTGTTTAGTAACTTTCCTTGCCTAAATCTGTGAAGTCGCTCCTCTATAGTATGCAGTTTCTGAGATTTCTGCTCATTTTTATTCTTGTTATACCTAGGAGTTGCCCCTTTGCTGATATAGCTTAGTGGTCAGCCATTGCGAATGAATTTACATGTGCTTAGGGTAGCATATTCAAAGTTTAAACCATGTTCATGTTTGGCTCACCTTATATTTTCTACTCAGCTCTTTCATTTCTTCTCTGTGCGTGTGCACAACCCCAGAATTGGTCAAAACTGTGTGGATAGTAGACACTCTTTCATCTCTTTGACTAAAGCATGTAGTGTCAGCCAGTGATGTACTTACCATAGCCACAACCTCAAACTGGTAAAACCATTGATTCCTCCTGCTCACCCAGCACTGAGATGGTTGCTGCCACTGGCAATGGTGTTGAGTGTGCTTCAATTGCTTAAAATGGAGTGAACCCATTTCAACTATGACAGAAGACCTGCCAGTTCCCACAGTCTGCCCCACTCTGGCAGAACCTCCACACCAAATGGATTGGGATGAGAATAGCTCCAGATAAGAAACCCACGGACTCACAGTTCTTAACTGAAGCATAAGTGCTTCTTAGATTGTTGCTTGCTGTCAGTTGATTCTGAAGTGCTGAAATGGTTGTTTTTTTTTTTTGTTTTGTCAACTTTTTCCACCATTATATTTGATGTTTGGGAAAAGGATTGTATGACCTTCTTATTTAGCCATAGCCAGAGTCTTTCCCATAAATAAGAATTTATAGGAGAAGTTATAACTAAACTTAATGAGGTGATGAAAAATATGCATGAATGAATTAAAAAATATGAAACACCAGGAGGGAAATAGGAACTATAAAAAAACCAAATGGAAATTACAGAACTAAAAAGTACAGTAATGGAAGCAAGAATATCCTGGGGTGGGCTTAACAACACGATAGAAATGATAGAGGAGTCAGTGGACTTGAAAATAGATCAATAGAAAAAAGTCAATCTTAAAATCAGAGAGATTGCCCTAGAGAAATCCCCTCTCAAAAAAGATGTATAGCTAATAAGCCAATACAGAAAATAAAATAGAATTACAAAAAAATCTCAATTAACTCAAAAGAAGATTTGAAAAGAAGAAAAAAGCAACAAAGAAACAAATAGGACAAACAAGTAGCAAGAACAGAGGCTTAAACACGCAAATTAAAAATTACATTAAATGTAACTTGTCTAAACACTCCAATTAAAATGCAGAGAATGTCAGATTATAGAGAAGCAGGAAGCATCTATGTGCTGCCTGTAAAAAATGTGACTTAAATATAAATAGACAGGTAGTTCAAAAGTAAATATATGAAAAAAACAGATATAAACAGTTGATAGAAACTTATCATAAAAGTGAGATCATAGAAATTAATATATGAAAAGATAAAGTATGTAAACCCATAAATGACAACAAAAGATATTTTCTATGCCTAGAGGATGATAACAAGCTGCTAGATATGTTGTCTATTGACTCTTTCGTGTACTATAAAATATGCCCTCAGGTTTAGTGAGAAGAGAAGAGTTCAGTGAACTGTATGGCTGAGGTTATACTCAGACAGGGTGTCACAAGCCTGTATTATATACTATTATATACAGCATTCCTACTAATTTTCTTTTAAGTATTTATTTGGAGGATATATAAAAGGATGATCATTGAACACCATTTTAGGGATTTGACTATTTGGGGGAATTTTTTGTTTTTAGTTTTTAAATAGCAGGTATTGTTATTCCACTTCTGCCCAATTGGCTTGTTTTTATCCCAGAGGCATTCTAAATCCTACGAGTGACCCATCAGGTATTACTGTATCTGAAAGGAATTGAGACTAATGTTAAGAATGCTGAAATAGATTAAAAATATAGTTCTTGGCATCACCATACTTTGCTTAGTGAAGAAGAGCAAACCTGTCAGCCTGAGAGTAGACAAGAAGTCACCGTCATTCAGTCTCTAGTGTTTGGCAATTTGACCTGGAATACACTCTCAATCAAACTAGAGAAGAGCCATCATCTGGTTTTTGAGAGCTAGAGTGTGGCTTACTTCCTCCCATCACTTCCTTTCTTTAAACTTGTTGTCAGAGAACGAACTTCAAAATAGCAAGATGACTCAAAGAGATAGACATGAAGGAAGAAATAGACAAGGGAAAACTATCTGAGAGGCTTAGGCAACCCTCAGAAGAGTAAAATTGAAGCAAAAAAAATAAAAGCACAGTAGGGTGAGAAAAATTTTCTTCAGATACCCTCTTAACACTCAAAAGGGAATTAAGATATAAGTAACATACCATGCTCTTCCCCAATGCAATGAAAGAACAATTATATTTCTATTTATTAAGGAAAAATTGTGGTCATAAGGTTAAGAAACAAATTCTCTGATTTACAAATATACTAAAAAATGCAAATTAGGTTGAACTTGGACATGTTTGCAGCACTGAATCATGAAAGATACTGGAAACACGCCTATAAATTTATGAGGAAAAACTTTGATAAAGTATATTTGTAAATAGCCCACTTTTCTACTGTGAATTTTAAGTAAGAGCTTAAAAAATATACAACTCATGCACTCTTCTTTGAAATAATATCTGAATAAGATATTCTAGTCAAGCAAGGAATAAATCAAAATTAGGAATTCAATAAAAACTTCACAAGAAAACAAGACTGAATTCATATAAATATAATTGTCTTGATGGCAATGTAAAATTGATTATAATATTGAATTCTAACATCAGAGATTATACTTTTCAAAAGCTTATGAAGCATAAAGTAATTGAGAAACACAAAATGGATCTAAAGACACATATGAAGAATAAAGAAGGTAGAGTGTTGGGGGGGACAAGGGTGCTATCTAATTTCTCACTTTCATTGGAAGAGCATATTTTAACTTTTATATTTAGAGAAATATAAATTAAAGAACATCTCTGTAAAGCTTAAAAGCAATCAGAGATAAACATAGCCTAAGATGGTCATCTATCTTGAAAATACTGGTTTGGGGGGAGGGGTGAAGATCAAAGAAGAGTCCAAGAAAATTGCCCATATAAAATCAACCAAAAAACAATCTTTTTTTCCCAGAAGACTAGAAAGCTAAGCTAAAAGTACAGCAAGAAAACAGTTAAAGAATTTAAAAGAATATTACAGAAATAAAAATAAAATATTAACCCTACAAAGAAAAGTTCTGATAAGTCATTCAAAACAAAACCAAATACACAAACAAAAAGAAATCACAATTAAATGCTTTTTACAGAACTTGCACAGGAGACAAAATTAAAATGAAAAATATGGCAGAGATTTTATAGGAAAATTCAAACAAAAAAGTAAGGAGAGCCATAGTATTATTACAAATATGATTTCACCAGGAGTCATTAGCAAGAAAGAAGTCATTTCCTATTTATATATAAGATGTCATCCACAATAGCAACAAAAGCAATAAATAATCATATGCCACATAACAGAACAAAAATACAAATCCTGAGGCCGGCCTGGCGGTGTAATGGTTAAGTTCACGCACTCTGCTTTGGTGGCCTGGGGTTTGCAGGTTGGAGTCCCAGGCATGGACCTATGCACTGCTCTTCAAGCCGTGCTGCGGTGGTGTCCCATATACAAAAAAAAAAAAATAGGGAAAGATGGGCACGGATGTTAGCACAAGGCTAACCTTTCTCAGCAAAAAGAGGAAGATTGGCAATGAATGTTAGCTCAGGGTCAATCTTCCTCACCAAAAAAAAAAGTAAAAAAAATACAAATCCCTTATCAGAAATACAAGGAAATTCCACAGGAACACACTTACTGTGGGAGATGTTGAAATATATTTCTAGGAATTTTAAAAACAGACCAAAAAAAGACATAGATATATAGAAAACGTAAAAAATATAATAAAGTTCATTTAACATATATATTTATTGTAATTACAACCCTTTAAAAATAATGGTTAAGATTGCATGAAGACTTAGTAAGTATTTAGATGGGTTATCCAAGGTGGTGCTCATAACTATTTGAGAATATCACTTCTATATGTTTGACAGATGGAAAAAAAACAAACACAAAAACTGACCCTAGAGAAATCAATTATTTTCCCTGGGTAAGGTAACTAATAAATGCTATAGTGATAGTTAAACTCAGATCTGTCTATTCCAGAAGCCAGTCTTAACCAAATGATCACAGGCACAAATTATACAGGAAAATTTGTATGAATACATTATAAAAAAAGAAAACTGGAAACTGATAATTCATTTCTAAACCAATATAACCTTTCAGAATTTCCTAAATATCTAACTAATCAAGAAAATATTAACCTAAATCTGCAGACTTAAAATAAGAAAAAGCAGGAACAGAATGATCAAAAGTACGTTAGAACCAAAACTATACACAAAGTGTAAATTTATAATATTGGATATATTAATTATTAAGAAATATTTGAAGAATGAATTAAATATTTAAGTAAAGAACTTAGAAAATAAATGCAAGAGAAGCATAAAAATAACAGATTTCAATTAAGGAAATACAGGAAAAATAAATCACTTTAAATTACTCTGTAAAAAAGAGCTTGTTCATACAAAAGGCAATCCTTTATAAACTTGATCATTTCAATAAAGTTACAATTAAAATCCCAATTGAAAATTTGGAGACATTGAAAAAATAAATCTAAAGTTCTTTCAGATGCATATATAATGGAAAATATGCAGCAATATATTGAAAAAGAATAATAGGGACGATAAACTAGCACTAACATATTTTAAAGCACACTAAAATGTCATCAAGTCATTGCACCTCAGTATTAGTTTAGGAGTGGACATTTTGCTTGGTGGAAAGAGACAGCTCTGAAGTAAACCAATCATATGTGAGAATCTAATGCATAATAAAAGTGGCATATGAAATCTCTGAAGAAATTTGGATTAGTTAATAAATATGACTTTTTATCCTCTAAGGTAATTTTGCTTACAACATTTTTATGTATTCAAGTAATTGGTATTAAAATTTAAGAAAAATAAAATTTGAAAATAAATTTTATATATGATACTATTAGAACCATTCACTCTAATTTATTAATAAATTTTACTGATCAGTCAATAAATAATAAACTCTCCCACAAGAAAAAAAGGACATTAAATACAATATAAGAAACAAAATATAGAAATAGCTAATTGATTTAAAATAGAATTTTAATGTTACTAGTAATTTTTAAATGCAAATTAATATACTAACACATTATGCTTCAATTAAGGGCTAGAAAGATTGTTACCATGTAAATGGAAATGTGCATTCTAATGACCACTTCAAGAGGGTAAATTGCTACAGTGAGTACCCGACCCATTTGGTAATATTTATCACAACTGAAAGTAGGCACTCTTTTGATGAAGTAATTGCACTTATACAAATTTATTCTAAGAAAGAAATAATACCAGTCTTTCACAAAATCTTCTAGGGAGTAGAAATGAGAAAACATTCTCTAATTTATTTAACGAGACTACCATAACCTTGATTCAAAAACTGACAAGGACATTCAAAATGGGAAAATTTCTACTGTCATCTTAA
Organism: Diceros bicornis minor; assembly: GCF_020826845.1. Lineage (NCBI taxonomy): Eukaryota > Metazoa > Chordata > Mammalia > Perissodactyla > Rhinocerotidae > Diceros > Diceros bicornis. Next base: position 83,959,913 of record NC_080744.1, read on the forward strand.
AAATAGATTCACAGAGGCAAAAACAAAAAAATGGTAAATTGAACCCAGCAATACATAAGAGGTAAATATGCAAGACCAAGTTGAATTTATTTCTGGAATGCAAGGTTGGTTTAATATTTTTAAACCACTTACTATAATTGACCCAAACAAGATGATAAAAGAAATAAATCGTATCATCTGGTCACCCCCAAAAATGCAGTAAAAACATTTGATAAAATAGGATCCATTCATTATAAAAATCATTTGCAATCTAAGAATAGAAAGGCATTTTATAAATCTGATTAATGTTATCTGCAAACCTATAGCAGATATGCTTAATGAGAAAATGTTAACAACTTCCCTCTGGAAGCCAGGGGAAAAAATAAGGATGCTTATGATTTCTATATCTGTTGAACATCATACTAGAAGTTCTACCCAGCGCTAAATTAAACCATAGGAGAGAAAAAAAGTCATTATTTGCAGTTGATATAATTATGGATATAAAAATCCAAAATTATATATATGTTATTATATTAATATACATATATTTCAGGATAATTAAAAATAAGGATATTTTATTAGTAGTATTAATAAATAACTTTAGCAAGTTTTCTGGAAATAAGGTCAATACAGAAACACAAAATGTGATTTCATATACCACCATGTTAGAAAAGGAAATTTTTTAAAGATACCATTTACAATAGCATCAAAACATTAAATTGCTAGAAATTATTCTAATAAAAAAAGTGCAAGTCATCTACAAAGAAAACTATAACACATATGTAAAAAATGTGACTTGAATGTGTAATATAACATATTCATGGATTGGAAGGCTCATTATTGTAAATATGTCATGATTACCAAATTGTTCTATAGGTTCAATTAAATCCTATCAAATACTGAGTGTGTATGTGTGTACAGAACTTTGTCTGCAAATGGATTCAAATATTTATATTGAAAAAGATAAAATACCAAAAGTAGACAAGATAAGAGTGAAGAAGAATAACAAAGTGTTCTACCACAAAGCAAAACATTATAAAATTATAGTAACTAAGATAGTATAATATAGTATAGTATATCATAAATAAATAGATAAATATTGAGTGAAATAAGTCAGACAGAAAAGAATACTTGCTGTATGATTCCATTTATACAAATTTCAGAAAATAGGCAAAACTCAAGTATAGTTTATATATATAAAATAATTTTCTACTAAAACAAAATGTCTTATCTTAAGGTTAGGAGATAATGTCTAGTTTCCAGTTTTTCATGTTTCCGAAATGTTGTCTATTATAGTCATATGCAGAATTATAATCCCTTCCTACCAAAGATAGGCTTAAGGCAACAATATAAACTCTGCATCTCACATGTAACACTGCGTATAAGGATGGCAAGGGCCTCCAACACTCCCAATCTAGGCTACTAAAAACAGCTGCATCATTCAGAGATGAGGGTGGTAACAGAATTTACTAAACCTGATAGATCAGACGTAGGAAAAATAGAGGTCTTTTTCCTCCCACATCATCCCTTTTAATAAACATCTTCTCAAGATGTGAAAGCTAGAGGAAGGGACAACCACAATAATGATTTCACTGCTTTTAAATGGGTAATTGTATGTGCCAATAACTGTGCTAGGAGCTTTAAATACACGCTTGATTTGCTACTCACAACAAGCGTGATAGCTACTCTTTTATCCCCAGTTGAGGGAACATGACAAGGAATGGTGTGATCCCAGTTTCTCCCACTTCTCTCACTGCATTGATTGGTGTAGCTGAGTGAGACCTCCTCATCCAGGCTGGAACTGATTATTCCACTTCCCTTTGAGTAGCTGATTGATTTACTAGGCGGGGAGTGGGAACATTCTCAGTACATTATTCCTATTCTGATTATAAGTTTTAACTATGAGTTAGATTACTCACCCAAAACAAATTTTAAATTCTTTTCTATGCATGAAAAAACTCCCTAATATTTGAAATAAAAATAACTCAATTTAATGTGAAGTTTTTCTCTTTAATTATAGTTTCTTAAAAGTTCTCTTTGGGCACTAAGAAATGAGGGTTTCAGTACCAAAGGGGAAAGTGTGTATATTTTTGGAGCCCTTTAATGAACAGGAGATATTGAAATTGTCTCTGCATTTGCTGAGGTGTGGGTTGCATCATGGCTCATGCTGCCTTATTTGTAGGTTATGATTGTGAGGAATATCATCAGTTTAATTATAATAGGAGGTTGCTCATTATCAAAAGGAATAATTCAACAGGAGCTCTCATAAAAATAAATGATACTTGAACTTCATAAGACTATTGCAATCTTATAACAAATCTTCTCTTTCCCAAGTTTTTATCTTTGTGCATGTAAACTCAAATTTAGCCATAATCTATTATTTACATTTTTGTGCTATTCTCTAATTTTTGCCATCAGGCACTCAAGCATTACAAAATTAAACAGCTTGAGATTAGCATTCAAGGTTTTAGTCAGAAAAGCATTACTCTCAAATTCCATATTATAGTATAGCGATTTATCCATAATCAAATTTATAGTAATTAGATAAAATGCATAAGGATTTTAAATCCATCTTTCAAGTAATCTAATTTATATTTATAACTTCATAATTATATTATATGCCAATGATTATTAGAATTTTACAAATTGATAGTGAACAATAGATTAGAGACAGACTTTTATCTTTTCCTTGGTTATTCAATCTCACTATTTATCCATTTAATAATGATCAATTATAAGCTAATGTACATAATTATTTTATTAAATCTAAATCAAACGTTTATTTAATAATCTAAGTTACTATGGCACTTTACTATCTCTCAGTAAATTAGAGTTGCATTTAGCCATCTAAAATTTTAGGACTTTCAAATTCTCTCTTGTTCTTCTCTTTGCCTCCTTGTCTTGGATTTAGAGTAAAACAATGGATTTCTTCTAACGAAACAAAATCATGGAGAATCAAATTTTAGATTTCAAATGCTTGAGTCTATTTTGTTTGTGTACTGTATGTCTAAGAAAGAAGATTAATACTTTGTTACATGAAGTAGTATAGTAGTAACTTGAAGAACAGCGAACAAATTTAGCCAGGCCTTATTCAAGCTCTTGACATCACCATCTCATTTAATCTTCCAACAACCTTGAAGGATTGGTGCTATTATTATTCCCTTTAAGGGAAGAGGAAACTGAGGCACTGAGAAATTAATTAAACTTTCTTAAGGTCAAACAGGGAGTAAGTGGGAGAACCAGGCATCTGGATCCTGAAGCTTACTCTCTTCACCACTATTCTTTTCCCATGACAGTCACTGTCCTCACCTTCAACGTAGGAGCTTAAAGTCTGAGAGACGCAAATGTAACTACTTAAGTTACTTATCACCTCCATGCAATACTCCCCTGTTGAAAAACTATAATTGTATTTCTTGGTAATAACAAACGTTTCTAGTTAAGCCTTGTTAGGGGGAGATTTCCCATTTATTAAGCTATAAATGATTCTTGAATTCTATTTACATTAGTCACTATAAGCCCAACATAGTTGTGTTTCCTTTCATTTCAAATGAACTTAGAAGACCAAAGCAAATGCATTCTAAATGATTGAAGCGGATATCTAAAGTAAGAATTAATTAAGGCAACGATAAACCCAAGAAAGTAGATCAATAAAAGTGGGGAGAAGTTTTAAATGTTTGGATGTGTGTGTGCATACCCACGCTTTGGAAGAAAAATGGAGACTGCTCCTTCAAGCTTTGAAAGTAACAAATGAACACACAACTTTTATAGTTATTAGTAAAATACATTAATAATAAAAATAAAAACAGTAAAAATAATTTTACAAAGCTATGGAGAAGGAAGCCAAAATTGTTGAGTGCTTCTTATTGCCAAATATCGCACAAAGCCCTTTGCATGGGTTCTTACTCAATTTTCCTAACGACTCAGTGAAGGAAGTATTATACCATTTTAAAGATGAGGGATCTGAGACTCAGAAAGGTTCAAAAAAGATGATGCAAAAGTAGCATGCCCTTACTGGAAACCAGATATTATCTAATGCCAAAATCTTTCTTTTCCACTCTCTCTTCTAAGAATCCAATAGCCTCAAAGTAATTTAAATAGTAGAATGTTCACAGAGGGACACCTCCTTGTACTTGATTGCCCTTATACTAAAGATAACATATTTATATACTGAATAACATATCCAAGTGAGTAGACATTTAGTATATAGCATCTGCTCATTTAAAGAGAATAGTTACTAATCGATAATGCAAAACGAGACACGTAATCTCACAGTATTTGAACACTGCTGATTACTAAAACCAAACTTTCATGTGTGAGCTACAATATTGTTCTGTAAAACTGGTCTCATTTTAAATAATTTTTGCCATGATGTCCTAATTTTTAATTAGATATCCAGTGTTTTATAATATGGGCATATAAAATCTGATTGTTATTAAAAATATTCTTAAGCTTTTACTTTTATGAATTGGCCTCAGAGTCAAGTTCGTTGATTATAGTTAAGCCCACAAAATAAGCTTTCGCTCTCAAATATCATGCATTTAAAAATTTTTTAAATTGTAACACTTTCTAAACGCACCAAAAAAGTATAAGCGTCATTTGAGTCATTTCATGGAAGCAGTCACATTTGACAGAGTTGTTCACATTCACTACAGGGGGAAGCATTTTTTGCACTCAACAAGCCTGGATTTATGATATCAGCTCGCTTCAAAGCAATGCCTTCCAGAAGGTCCCCAGACTTGACAGAAGATGAATTCAGTTCACTGCATCAGGCCTGGTGACCTGGCCCCCAATGAGATACATTGACTCATTTTGCTTCCTTGCTTAATAACTTCTCTAGGTGGCAGACTGGAGAGATGGTATCTGGAAGGTGATTTGGTGAAAATGGTGGTAATTTAGCAGCAATCTTTGTGGCTACTATACCCCAGTGGGAGTCATTTTGTTCCCTAGTAAGTAAGAGCTTTGATCAAACATTCAAGTAGGGAGACTTACACGCTCAACATGGAGTTAAGTTGAAGAAATGGGTAAAACACACAGAGCTTATTCTAACCTAGCAGGCAACGCTCTACACAAGATGTGATGTGGAGGTACACTGAAACGTGGAACAGCAGTGAGGGTTTAGATTAAATCACATCTGCTGCCGCCATCAGTATTCTTTCTCTTTGCTGTTTCCCTGTTTGGGTGAGAGCTTATAAACAGATATGAGTACAGAATGATGAGTGAGACAAGTGATAAACAAAGACGGGGAAAATGAAACCAAGCTCCCTTTCTTGCCTTTTCTCATTGTTCTTAGTCAAATAGCAGAAACACGTTGACATCCAGAGCCTTATGATGGGATATTCACATTTTCATTTGTGATTCTAGTAACTTTTTAAAAATTATTTTGCAGAGTAAGAAAAATATTTTTCTTAACCTGTCTTAAGAGCACGTAGAGAAAAAATGGAAAACTTACTGAATGTAAAATGACAATAAATAGAATTTGATTGCGTGAAAACTACATAATGTAGCTAAGCGTCATTTGCTTATTAATTAATTTCATTATTTATTAAGCAGACTTTAATAAGCATATACCGAGTGCTGTCTTGGTTTCCCTAATCAGATTGAAAACTTATTGGCACAAAAAGATAAAACACGCAGAGGTGGATTTACTGTGGAGCTAAAGAAACTTAAATTTCAGAGCAAATTGTTTGTGTGGTCATTTCGTTTTGTAAAATTTACAAAAGAAGTTTAAATTGTAATTGGCTATCACCTTCTAGTGCATCCTCCCTCTGCTATATTTCCCCATAGCTGTCGAAACGCTGAGGTGACCTTGGGCATTTTGGGGGTCTGATAAAAGGAAAGTTGAGTCATAGGTTCATTTAAATTGGGTCTAATGGGATATATATTCCTCTTTGTCTAGGTATTGGTGTCCTACTTGTCTAGGCATAAGTGTCCTGTTATAGAAATGGCTTCCAAGGATACTTCTATATCCGATTTTGTCAACTCATCCAGCTTTGTGACACAAAGGTCAGTCCAGAGAACCTATCTTGGTATGAACATGTCTTATGGCACCTAAAATAGGTAGCTAGAGCAAGGGCACAAGGTTTGAAGTATAAAAAGCCAGAAATCAGTCTATGAGAAATTCTTCCAATTACTAAACATTTAAAATTGTAAGCAAGGGGTTTTTTCTTATCAATGCATGGTCAGAACAAAATTTCTTTTCTGTCCATTATATAATTCAGAATACAGTATATATAATTGTAAAGATATTTTCTTTTTTTCTTGAATGAGATTTTCACAATATGAAATGTACCGGAATCCCTGTGTTTCTAGGACATAGACCTGTTGCAGTACTCTATGGGGAAATCTGTGACAACGCATACATGAGACAAACTTGGTAGGGTTTTTTTCCCATTTTGACAACAATCCTAAAAATTACATGACACAATCAAGAAGAATATGTAAATCTGAAGGGAATTCTCTAAGCCATGAAAAAAATTATCGATCAAACATACCAAAGGAGAGTGTGAATTCTCTCTCTATTCTTTTGCAGAAAATACTATTATAAAATTGTTGCCATATGAAGAAACTATTAAAGAAAATGCAACCAAAAATGGAGGAAAAACATATTATATGTGTGTCATAAGATCAGTTAATAAAAATGTTCTGTTATTGGCTTGATTTTGTTATGTCTGTGATATTTGTCAACTTTTTAAAATTCATAATGTTATGTGGTTTATGTGAAATAAATATTAATTTTTGCACCTATTTTTGCATTCATAATTTCAGATTTTTTTTCATAGAGTTTTCCAAATCTTATAAGCCTAAGGCTACATAAAACCTGATAAACTCCTGGAAGTAAGAATTATATCATTCTCAATCCCGTTATCACTGATACAAAGGAATATCCCCAAACTTGCCACTTCTAGAAGGCATGTGCTCTTAAAGAACTCATTCTTTTATATTGCAAATTCTATTAGCAGAATCTCTAAAAATCAACAGTGCTCACATCCTACTTGTCTTCAGATTTCTCTACGGTATTTTTTTGGTCAGATTTCTTTACTCCCTAGATTCAGTCAGGGCTCACCACCTAGCCAAGATAACAGATAGCGAGACCAAAAATAATATTGACATGTTTCAAATAATGTATATTTCTGAAAAAAAAAGTTAAAAATTAAGTTTTAAAGATTGTGCTATTTTTACTTATAATTACTTGGGTGAAATTTAATAATTATATAAATATTTATTTAAAAAATCTCCACACTGGGTCCCGTGTTAAGCCGTAAGGATTAAAAACAAATGAATAACAACAAAACTCTTGCTCCACAGGAGGGCAGGGAATCATGCAAAAGATTCCTCACTGCAATATGAGTGTTTTAACGGTCAAAAGCAGGTGCAAATATAAAATAGAGGTATTTGAGATCATGTATATCATAGGATTGTCTGGAGAAGTAAATTGGGGTAACACTATGAAGAATATTGCATACTAATATAATTCATTAAGACTGTGTTCTTTACATACCAGAGAAGCATTCCAAGCACTTACAAAGGGGCAAGATATTATATGGTCTATGTTTTAAAACAATTACTTTAGTGACAATGAGGAAGACTGAAGTAGGATAAGGAGTGAATATGTTCTAAAATGTTAAGTGACCATCCTGGATCAATGGCCCCGAGCTCTATGCAGGAAGCATCAACTGCAAAGCAGGTCCAAAAGTTTCAAAAGAATACAACATTTCAGGATTTTTTTCTATAACTATGAGATGGTAAATTGCACAATTTTTATTACTTTTTAAAAGTCTAGCTGACTAGCTGTACTATTTTTTAACAGAATTCAAACTCTTCCATAACTTATGGAAATTACCCAGCCTATCATATGAGGAGGGTTTTGTAAACTGAAGAAAATATTATGGATGTGGGAAGACTTGCCCCATTCCCAATTTAAGTTACCTTTTTTTCCTCCAGGTCTCACATCAGGTGGATAATTTTCCCCTCTCTGTATATTACATGAACAGAGGTATGCAATTACAGCTGAGACAAACAGGGAATAGAAAATGTGAAATATAATGATATACACCATTGCAGGATAATTTTATGTGCCAATGGGCACAGATTAGACTCTCCAGTTAATTAATTTATTTAATAAAAAAATTATTAAATAATTCATTTATTTATCCATTGTTTCATTTATTCATCTATTCATCAAACATCTATTGCCTGTATCTGTATTGTGTTTAGAACCAAAAATACAAACTTTAAGAAGATACAAATATTCTTGCTGCCAATATGGTTGAGTGGCTCCAACAAATAACAATCAATTTTGGAGAAAATATAAAACACAACTACATGTAGGCACTAATGAGTGGAAGAAGGCAGAAATGTGAGGAGAGTTGATACGTGGAAGAAAGGATCAAAACAGGATGATTTTCTTATTTTTATGACTTTTCACCCACGAGAAGTCTCCTGTGTATACTTCATGAGTCAGCCAAAACACAAATGGGAAACTCAGTCCTACTGGTATGACAAACCATAGGACAGAGACTGGGGCAATGGCAAACACTGGGAATGAATGGCAATAAGGAATGTTACAGAATCTTGGATAAGCACCAAATTTTCTGTATAAATTATGTTCAAGTATTTGGCTGACCCCTGAATCATACGTGTACTGGGTAGAATCCAAACATGCCACCTAAGTCTAAAAAAGCTAATCTGAGATTTGACTTCCATTTTCCTCAGGGAAAACAGAGATTATATTTTGAGTTTAGAAAAATTAACAGGTTGCTTACATCAAAAAAAAAAAAAGAAAGAAAAAAACAAGTTGTACTCTTCAAAAGAATGTAAGAGAATATGGAACTTCTACAAAATATCCTTCTCAATGTCCAGTATACAATACCAAACTATAGGATATAAAAAAAAGAAATTAAAAAAATTAACTTATTCTTAAGAGAAAAGACAATCAATAGAGACAAACTTTGAAATCCACCAGGTATTTGAATTAGCAGAAAGAATTTTAAAGCAGCTGTTATGATGATATTCAATGAGGTAAAACAAAATATACTCACAGTAAAGTAAAATATATGACATTTCAACAGACAAATATAATCTGGAGAAAGAACCAAATAGAAATTCTAAAACTGTAAATTAAAATATCTACATACTTATATATCTACATAGTTATATCTATTTATCTGCCAATCTGTCTATTTATCTATCTATCTATCTATCTATCTATCTATCTATCTATCTATCTATCCACTAGATGATCTTAACAGTAGAATAGAGATGACAACACAAAACAGAAAAAGTCAATGAACTTGCCATTACAGCAATAGAAATTATTCAGATGAAAGAATATAGAAGACAAAAAGATACAAAAATATTTAATAAAGCGATAGGAACCTATGGGACAATATTGAAAGGTCAAACATATTGAAGTATCAGAGCAGAAGAAACAGTAAATGGAGCCTTCCAAAAATCAAATAACTATTGACTAAAAATTTCCAAATTTTGGTTAAAGACAAAATTACAGATTCAAGGAGCTCAATAAACCCAACCATGTTAAATGCAAAGAAAAACATACTAAGCATATTATAGTCAAACTGCTTAAAAAGAAAATCTAGAAAGCAGCAGAGAAACAGCAAAATGCATGTAGGGGAACAATGATTCTGTTTTCCACTGCCTTCTCATCAGAAACAATGGAGAGCAGGTCAAAGTGGAACACTGAAACTAAAAGAAAAACAAAACTTACAATCAAAAATTACATGTCCAGCAAAAATATCCTTCAACAATGAAGACAAAATTGACATGTTTACTTACATAAAAACTATGAGAAATCATTGCCAGAAGATCTGTACTACTAGAAATGGCAAAAGAAGTTCTTCAGGATCAAGGAAAATAGGAGCAGATGTGAACTCAGATCTTCTATAAAAATGAAAGAGTTTTTGAAATGATAAATAATTGGGTAAAGATAAAAAACTATCTTTCTTCTGAATTTCTTTAGAAATATATGGCTGTTTAAAGCAAATATTCTTATATTGTATTCTGGAACTTATAGTTTATGCCAACGAAAACTATAGCATAAAAGATAGAAAAGAGTGGTAAATAAAACTATGTCATTGCAAGGATTTCAAACTTTCCATGATGTGAAATAATGTCACATCTTAAAGGTAAGAATGTAGCATTTAATCCATAGAAAATTCACTAAAAATTAATGACAAGATGTATACCTAAGTATCCAATACATATATTAAAATGATATTTTTAAAAATATGCAATTAATCCAAAATAAAGCAGGAAAAGAAGAACAGAGGAATAATAATTTTAAAAAACGTAAAACAAAGGAAAACAAATGGTAAAATAACATCAAATATTTCACTAAAAGATAATGGATTAAACAATCTAATTAAAATGGGTAGAAAATGAAGACCTAAATAGATGTTTTCTAAAATAAATGTATTATAAACATAAACTCATCTTAGATAGATTGAAAGTAAATGATGGGAAAATATACCATCTAAACAATAAACATAAAGATGTTGGAGTGACTGTATATAATATTGAATCAAGTAGATTTCAAGACAAAGCAGGTCATCAGAGATAGAGTGGTACATTTTGCACTGAGAAAACGGTCAATTTATCAGAAGGTCATCATCATCACAAATGTATATGCTCCTAGCAACAAAGTTTCAAAATACTGAACTAAAAATTAACAAAATTAATGCGAGAAATGGAAAATTCCACAATCATTGTTAGATTTTAACAATTTCCTTTTGTAGAACAAATAGGCTATACAATATAGTAAATAAAAGATCTGAAAAATACTATAAACTACCTTGATATATTTAGTATTTAAGAATACTACACATCAGAAGTGTTAAATACATTCATATATGAATATACATTCATATATATGTATTTAAAACACACAAAAAATATTCACCAAGATAGACTATATTCTAGGCCTCAAAGCAAATCTTAGAACAAATCTTAAACAGATTCGGTTCACACAAAATATGCTCTATAACCATAATGGTATTAAAAGAGACATCAATTAGCTATCTAGGAAAATGCTTAGTATTGACAACTAAAAAAGAAAAAATAAAAGAACAAAATAAAACATCTAAGTAACCCAGGAGTAAAAAAAAATTTACAAAAGAAATTGTAAAATATTTTAACTTAATTTTAATAAAAATACACAAGTCAAAATTTGTGGGATGCAACAAAAGCAGTGCTTAGACAGAAATTTATAGATATAAATGGTTATATTAGAAAAAGAAGACAAACCTGAAATCAATCACCTCAGGTTCTACCTTAAAAGGGTAGAAAAAATAAAGTGAAACCAAAGTAAAAAATGGAAATAATGGGGGCCGGCCCGGTGGCGCAAGCGGTTAAGTGCACGCGCTCCGCTGCGGCAGCCCGGGGTTCGCTGGTTCGGATCCCGGGCGCGCACCGACGCACTGCTTGGCAAGCCATGCTGTGGCGGCGTCCCATATAAAGTGGAGGAAGAGGGGCACAGATGTTAGCCCAGGGCTGTCTTCCTCAGCAAAAAAAAAAAAAAGAGGAGGATTGGCGGATGTTAGCACAGGGCTGATCTCCTCACAAAAAAAGAAAAAAAAAAAAAAAAAGGAAATAATGAAGAATAGAACAGAAATCAGTGAGAGAGAAAACAGACCTTACATAACAGAAAATAAAAAATGGAAATAATAGAAAATATTTAAAACATTTAGAAAATATTTAAAAATGAAAAGCTTTTTGTTTAAAAATACAAGTAAGATTTAAAAATCCCTAGCTAGATTGATCACAGAAAAATATGAAAAATACAAATCATCAACGGATGTGGGGTTATCACTACAGAAACCACTGACATTAAAATGAATATAGTAGCATATGTCATAATAGTATAGTGGTAAAATGATATAACTTTATACCATAAACTTCAACAAATGTACAAATTTCTTGAACAATGCAAATTTCATATTGATAAAAGATAAAATGAAAAATGTAAACATCCCTAAATCTATTTAAAAATTAATTTATCAAAGATCATTTCCAGCAGCCGGCCTGGTGGCGCAAGCGGTTCTGTGCGCGCGCTCCACTGCAGCGGCCGGGCGTTCACTGGTTCGGATCCTGGGCTTGCGCCGACGCACCACTTGGCAGGCCGTGCTGTGGTGGCATCCCATATAAAGTGGAGGAAGATGGGCATGGATGTTAGCCCAGGGCCAGTCTTCCTCAGCAAAAAATGAGGAGGATTGGTAGATGTTAGCACAGGGCTGATCTTCCTCAAAAAAAAAAAAAATCCTTTCCAAAAACTGCAACATGAAGAAATACTCAGGCCCAGATTGTTTCATTGATGAAGTCTATGAAATGTTTAAGGAAGAAAAAACGTCAGTCCTACAGAAATTTACAGAAAATAAACAAGGAAAGAATATTTCCTTGGTTGTTTTATGAAGCCTACATAACTCTAATTCAAAAACTATATAAAGATACTACAAAAAAAAATACACTTAATATATCTCATATATATTGATGTAAAAATTAACAGTATTAGCAAATCAAATTCAGCAGTATGAAAAAATAATTCGTCATGAACACATGATTGAGTGGGGTTATACAAAGGGTGCAAGTTTGGTTTAAGATTGCATAATCAATCAACATAATTTAACATATTAACATAATAAATATGAAATAAATTATCACTGTCAATGAAATACCATTTTCAATAGATGGAGAAACATTTAAAAAAATTCAACACCCATTCAAGATAAAAACTCTCATCAAATTAAGAATAAAGAAAATGTTCTTACTATTACAAAGTACACAATCTGCAAAAAAACCCTTATAGTTAACATCATATATAATGATGTAATATTAAATACTTGCCCCTTAAATTCTGGAAAGAGGCAAGAATACCCACTTATATTACTATCTAATTCTTTTTTTCTACCAAGTTTATTGAGATAATTTACATATCACAAAATTCACTCTTTTAGATTATGGAATTCAGAGCATTTTGTATATTCACATAGCTGTACAACCATCACCTCTACCCAATTTTAGAACATTTTCTTACCATTCCAAAAAGAAACTTTGTATTAGTTTACTAGGTCTTCCCTAACAAAATATCACAGACTAGTCGGCTTAAACAACAGAAATTTATTTTCTCATAATACTGGAAGCTAGAAGTCTAAGATCAAGTGTCAGCAGGTTTGATTTCTTTTGCTGCTTCTCTCCTTAGCTTGCAGGTAGCTGCCTTCTCACTGTGTCTTCACATGGTCTTTTCTCTGTGTGCAAGTATCCTTAATGCCCCTCTGTGTGTACAAATTTCCTCTTATAAGGACACCAGTCAGATTGGATTAGGGCCACCCTAACAGCCTCATTTTAACTTAATCACTTCTTAAAGACCCTATCTCCAAATACAGTTACATTCTGAGGTCCTGGGGATTAGGCTACCAACATAAGAATTTTGAGGGGAAACAATTCAGCCCATAACAAACCCTCATGACTAATTGGTAGTCATTCCTGATTCTCACCTTCCCCCAGCCCCTGCAACCACAAATTTATATTCTGTCTCTATAGATTTGTCAAATCTGGACATTTCATATAAATGGAATCATGGAATGTATGGCCTTTTGTGTGTGGCTTCTTTCACTTAGCATAGTGCTTTCAAGGTTCAGCCCTGTAGTAGCACGTATCATTATTTTATTCCTTCTTATGGCTCAACAACACATTGTATGGATATACTACTATTTATTAATCCATTGATCAGTTGATGGATATTTGAGTTGTGTCTATCTTTTGGCTATTTTGAACAAGGCTCCTATGAACATTCATGTTTTTTGTGGGGATGTACATTTTTTATTCCTTTTTTTTTTTTTTTTTTTTTTTGGTGAGGGAGATTGGCCATGAGCTAACAACTGTTGCCAATCTTCATCTTTTTGCTGAGGAAGATTGGCCCTGAGCTAACATCCGTGCCCATCTTCCTCTATTTTGTATATGGGACGCTGCCACAGCATGGCTTGATGAGTGGTGTGTAGGTCCGTCCAGGATCCGAACCCATGAACCCTGGGCTGCCAAAGCAGAGCATGGGAACTTAACCATTATGCCACCGGGCTGACCCTTGTACACTTTTTATTCTCTTTAGACATCAATTCCCAGGAGTGAAATTGCTGGGTCATATGTTAACTCTATGTTTAACATTTTGAGGATATGCCAAACTGTATTCCAAAGCAATTGCACCATTTACATTCTCACTAGCAATGCATGAGAGTTCCAATTCCTTCATATCTTTACCAGCACTTGCTATTGTCTGTCTTTTTGATTATAGCCATCCTATTGGGTATGAAGTAGTATCTCATTGTGGTTTTGATTTGCACTTCTCTAACGACTAAGGATGTTGCACATCTTTTCATGAATTATTGGCCATTAATGTATCTTCTTCAGGGAAATGTCTGTTCAAATATTTTGCCCGTTTTTAAGTTGGGTTAACTGGTTATTTTTGAATTGTAGGAGTTCTTAGAGTCTGGATGGAAGCCCCTTATGAGATATATAATTTCCAAATATTTTTTCCCATTCTATGGATTGTCTTTTCACTTTCTATGTGATATGTTTTAAAGCCAAAAAGCTTTTAATTTTGATGAAGTTCAATTTGTTTGTTTTTTCTTTTGTCATTTGTCCTTTGACTTAAGAAATCAGTGCTTAACCCAAGGCCACAAAGATTTACACTTCTGTTTTCTTTTATGAGTTTCATAAGTCTTATTCTTACACTTAGGTCTATGATCTATTTTGAGTTGATTTTTTACTATAATGTGAGATAGATGTTTGCCTTCAATCTTTTTCACGTGGATATTCTGTTGTCCTAGCCCCATTTCTTGAAAAGATTTCTCCTTCAAGTGTGTTGCCATCCATTGAAAAATCAGTGTATGGCTTTATCTGTGACCCTCAATTTTACTCTGTTGATCTGTATGTTTGTCCTGTGCCAGTATTATACTGCCTGGATTACCACAGCTTTGTGGTAAGCTTTGAAAACAGGAAGTGTGAGTACTCCAGCTTTGTTATTTTTCAAAATTATTTTGACTATTCTTGGTGCTTTTTATTTCCATATGAATTTTAGAAACAACCTGTCAGTTTATGCAAAAAGTATAGCTAGAGTAAAAGTGACCTCATAGAATGAGTTTGGAAGTGCTTCATCATCTTCTATTTTTTGGAAGAGTTTGTGAAGGATTTGTATTACATGCATCCCTCAGAGACATTGCAGGTATGGTTCCAGACCACCACAATAAAGCGAATATTGGAGTAAAGCGAGTCACACAATTTTTTTGGTTTCCCAGTGCATATAAAAGTTATGTTTACACTATACTGTAGTCTATTAAGTGTGCAATAGCATTATGTATAAAAACCAATGTACATACCTTAATTAAAAAATTCTTTATTACTAAAAAATGCTAACCAGCATCTGAGCCTTCAGCAAGTCATAATCTTTTCGATGCGTGAGGGTCTTGTAAAAAACGCAATATCTGTGAAGTGCAATAAAGTGAAGCACAATAAAATAAGGTATGCCTGTAATTCTTCCTTACGCGTTAGGTAGAATCCACCATTGAAGCCATTTGTGCTTGGGATTTTCTTCGTGGGAAGTTTTTTGATTACAAGTTCAATATATTTCCTTTTTAAAGGACTACTCAGTTTCTATTCCTTCATCAGGCAATTTTTATAATTGTATCTTTCTAGGAATGTGTCCATTACGTCTAGCTGTCTAATTTGTTGATACACAATTCTTCACAGTATTCCCTTATAATCATTTTTATTCTGTAGTGATGTCCCCCTTTTATTCCTGATTTAGTAACTTAAAATGGCTTCCTTTTTTTCTCGGTAAGTTTAGCTAAAGTTTTGTCAATTCTGTTGATCTTTTCAAAAAACTAACTTTTGATTTGGTTGATTTTTCTCTCTTGTTTTTCTATTCTGTCTTATTAATTTCCATTTCAATATTTATTATTTCCTTCCTTCTGCTTGCTTTGCATTTAGTTGCTTTTATTTTTCTAATTTTAAGGTGGAAGTTTAAGTTAATGATTTGAGGTCTTTCTTCTTTTTAAATACAGGTATTTACAAATTCACCTCTTTAGAGGTATAAATTCACCTCTAAATATCACTTTAGCTGAATCTCATTTGTTTTGGCATGCTGTGTTTTTCTTTTCATTCATCTCAAAATGTTTTCCAATTTCCCTTGTGATTTCTTCTTTGACTCATTTGTTATTGGGGAGAGTGTTGTTTAATTTTCACATATTTAAGAACTTCTCAATTTCCTTGTCATTGATTTCTAATTTTATTCTCTTGTAATTAGAAAACAAAGTTTGTATGATTTCAATCCTTTTAGATTTATTGAGATGTTTTGTGGCCTAACATATGGTCTACTCTGGAGAATGTTTCATGTTTCCCTGAGAATAGTCTGATTTTGATGCGTGGAATGTGCTATATAGTTATCTGCCGGGTCTAGTTGATTTATATTATGGCTCAAGTCTTCTATTTTCCATTTCATCTGCCGCATATTGTTCTATCCATCATTAAAAGTGTGGTATTTTAGTCTCCAACTATTATTATCAAATTGTCTATGTCTCCCTTCAATTCTGTCACTTTTGCTTCATATATTTTGCCTCTCTTTTGCTAGGTACATATGTGTTTATAATTGTTATATCTTTCTGATAAAATGACACTTTTATCATTATAAAATATCTTTTTCTTCTATTAACAATTTTTCTCTTAAAATCCATTTTGTCTATTAGTATAGACACTCTAGACTATCTCTGTAACTTGGGGGCACGTAAATTTTCTTAGACAGGACATGGAAAGCAATAGATATAAAAGAAAAAATAATTTAGATTTCACCACAATTAAAAAATTGTGCTTATCAAAAGACATCCTTAAGAAAATGAATCAGAAGTAAAGACATGAAGAAAATATTTGCAAAACATATATCTTAGCAAAAAAAAAACACTCTTGGGGATATACGTTATTGTTATAAGTCAAGAATAAGAAGGCAAACATCCACATAAAAATAAGAAAAAATGTTAACAGATAGCACACAAAGGAAGATACATGAATTCAGTAGCAAGAAAATGAAAATGTGCTCAACATCTTTAGTCATCAAGAAATTTAAAATTAAAACTATCAAGAGATTCCAGTACACACCCACCATATTGCCAAAATTTAAAAAACACTGACAGCACCAAATTACGGAGAGTATGTTGAAAAACCAGAACTCTCATGTATTATTGTTAGGAGTAAAAAGAAAGAACAACTTTCAAAAAATTTTGTCAGTTTCTTTCAAAGCTAAACATCCAGCTGCCCTATGCCCAGCAATCCCATGCTTAGTTATTTATCCAAGAGAAAAAATATATAACCATGAAAAAACTTTTTTAAGAAGGTCCATACCAGCTCTATGGGCAATAACCAAAACCAGTTCAGTCGTCTATCGATAGGATAATGCATAAACAAACCATGGTACATATGTACAATGTTTTACTACTCAATCTTCCTATCCAAAAAGGAAAAATCTTTTTGCAGCATGCAACAACGTGGATATGTCTCAAAAATATGGAATGACAAAAGAGAGGCACTAAAGAGTTCATGTCAGGCGAAGTCCTAGAACTGAAAAAAAAAAGTATTTGGGGAGGAGAAAAGACGCAGAATAGTAGTTCCTTCTGAAGAGGAAGGGAAGTGGTATGAGGGAAACTTCTCTAGTGATAATATGCTGTATCAGAGCTGTTTGGTTTACACAGGTGAATGATTAGTCAAAACTCATCAAATGATATACTTAAGATTTGTGGTTTTTAATATATGTAATTTTTACCTCAAAGAACCTTAAACAAATATTGAACTCTAATTATTTTCATGCATGATGAATTGTATAGGGTGAAGTTTACTGATCTGAAACTTACTTTGAAATGCATAAAAATAATTAGGTGGATTGATGGATGGAGGTAGGGATGAACGGGTGCATACATAAGTGACAAAATAAGGAAACTAAAATGTTAACTGTAGAATCACATTGGGGTATATAGGTATTCACTGTAAAACTCTTTCAACTTTTCTGTATGTTCAGATTTTTCATAATAATATTTTGAGGAATAAGAAAAATACAGGCCAGGATTCAAGCTGCTCAGAGTCTAGAAAGATAGACTTCCAAAGAAATAACTATAATACAGTGATGAGTGCAGAGATAGAAGTGTATTCATTGCACACTGGTGGCACAGAAGGGAAAGTTACTACAGTAATAAGACTCCAGGTCTGGTTAGAGACGAGTTGAGGTCAGAGAGGTTGCTAAAGAGTTTGGACTCTATCCTCTGGTAATGCAGAGGAATCCAAGGTCAACTAAGTGCTCTCAGAATTCTCTCTTCTATCTGAATCAGGCTTATCTGGAGGGACCAGGATGTAACTCGGATGGCAGTCTCACTTTTGCTGATGTTCGTGTATCTGTCTTGAAATAAACTTTGTCCCCTGGATTATTTGGGGTTTCTGAAAAGGACCAGCTAACTGCCCCAAGGCACACTCTAGGCCGTGCATCCCCTGAGAGGGGTTTGACCAGCAGTGCAGGGCATCCTGTTGCCTCTCAGCCAGACATTGAGCTAATCTCCCCCGTCATATACAGAGAAGGGCAGTAGACATTGCCTCAGCATTATTATTTTCTTTGATTTTCCAAACATTTTTCACTTTTTTCTCAAAAACTTTCCAGGATGGCTTACTAGTTACTTTTTGAAAAGCCTAATGCAAATGACATTGAAGGAATGCTAATGTTTTCAAATAGAGCACTCAAATTCTTACAATAAAGCTCAACTCCGTGATGAGTTACCTAAGATCATCTTACATTCACCTGGATGAAGGATTGATTTAGGAACACATATCATGGATGATGTGGCTTTAAACTGTGAGTCCATTTAGAAAGGAAACATATTTTTTTTTACCATATTACTTAAAGTACAATAAGTATAAATAAATTTCAGAATGACAATGTGTGGCCATCATGTACCATTAGATGAAATGTGGGTTATTCAGATTCTAATGATACATAAACACCCAAATGTGAATTAGAGATAGATTAAGAACTTCCTTCAATTTTTCAAAAGTTAAGGAAAAGTTAAAGAAGCAATGGTGTTTGGTATTCCTACTCTTTAAGGAAGAATAATGGAAGCCTGGAAAAGTACACATTATGACAGCGACACTGAGGATTAATATTCAGGTGATAAAATGAAGTGACCCAGTAATACGTCCCAGGAAGCACTTTGCTATATAATACAGTTTTTAGGCAATTCCAGAGAACATACCCATATTACACAAGAGAACAATTTAAACTGTCTATAATCCCAAGCCTTCAGCACTATTTGCAATCAATTTTGAAAACTCACTCATATACGTATTCACCAGGGTACTGTGAATCCTACCTGGATTTTCAGTGTCCTTTCTTATTTCCAAATAAATTCATTACAATAACAAATATAAAACAAACAAATACAAAATACCAATTATCATTCTATTCTTTAGTAAATCGTTCCTAGCTCTGAAAAAAATGTGTGTGTTTCTTGAAAATATATGGAACTTGACTATTTCAACAATAGAGTAGGAGGAGCTGAAGTGACCATAGCCCTTACATATCTGAGTATGCCCTTGACCGATGGGAAGACTATAAACCATATAAGCCATCTCCTTGGAAATGCATCTTCCCTTGGGGGTTGATTCCTACATCCATACTGAGAGGTTAATCATTTGCCATTGGCAAGAAACAAATGCAGCCATTTTCATGCTGACATATAGCGTCTACGGCTCTATAGATTTTCCAAAGGAAATAGACACAAGCTCTATCAGACTGAAGGCTTAGGAAATAATAATCACGAATTCTTCTCTTTAAAGCCATTTGTCCTCTTGCTCCTGATTTTCATCAATTCTCTGTAATTTTCACCCACTCTGTCTCGGGATCATGAGTTATCATTGGTTGCCACCGGAACACTCCAGAGCAATTTGTCTTATTGAAACATGGGTTGGCCTCATGGCTGTGAATAATCATTCATTCTCTAATATATCATATATTCTCTAAAATTCTCTCCCCTCCTAAGGACGACGTAATGCTGTCCTGGAGCTGATGAGGCCAGACTTTAACTGTTTTTTTGTGGTTTGAAAAGTGCTGTAATTATTCTAACATGTTCATTTTTAAAATTTGCACCAGATTAAAGACATTTCTTGGAAAACTAAATAGTTAAACTGTGCTCTGTGTATGAATAAGAATCACTGTGGTGCAGATAGGAGCCAAGCACAGATCTGAAAGTAGCACTGCAGTAGTCACAGCTCCTGAATCGTGCATGCCAACCTTTTCTCTTTTTCTTGGCTAGATCTAGTTTTGCTGAAAATGGGTTGATTTGAAGGACTGTGGCGTTGTTGATTTTATAAAGATAAGGTATGTTTTATGTTCTGCTAGCAATTTTATATTTAAACAATGATATACCAGAGGTTTTAGTATGCTTTAAATGGCATTCTTTTATTTCAATATATGGCAGCAATTCCAATTGCAATAGTAATAACACTGATTGATAATGGAGGAGACACTGGCCAAGTTTGAGGTCCATTGTGGAGTTTAGATAGAACAAAATGCATTTACATCATAAAGTGTTTTCTTCTGATTCATTGACTTTGCTTGAAAGACAGCATTTTAAAATGAAAAACGCTTGTAAAATTATGTTTAAAGGCCTTTTGGACATCAATATAATTTCTTTAAGGCAACAGTTTGGTGAGCTAAAAGCACACACATCAGAAACATATGGATTGAATATTTCTTAAAGTACACATGGGCTTGAGAATTAAGAGAGCTAGTGTTTGGCAAAACCAGTCTTGGGTTTTGCCAAACACAAAATATTTGAAAAGTAGTTTGATATATTTTCAGCAACGTTAATGACTAGGCAACAATGGCAGTGCCCATCTTGATTACGAAAGATACTACCAAATTGACAATAGGCAAATTCCATTCCACCACGTAGTCCTCATGGGCATTACATTTATCAGAATCAATTGCTGACATCATATAGATAAATCTCCTGGCCACTAATAAGAACCACCAATAGGATTGTAGGGCCACAATAATCATTGTAATCTGCATTGAGTGGAGGCAGCTAACAATTCCGATGACTTTCAGATCCTCAAAGGAAGCCCCCTTCACACTGAGGACTCTAGAGGAGCCAGAAACAGTGCACAACTGCAGTGACTACTCCCTGATGGAGTGACCTAGCAGGAAGAGGGACACAAGGGCTCCTATATAGAGTATTATATTCAATGTCATATAAGATTTTCTTATTTAAACGTTGATCTATAATTTTTTATTGTCACTGTGAAGTATGTAAAACCAGATTTGCTACTGGAACAAAGTCAGGACATGGGTCCTCTGCTTTCTAGCTGTGTGCCTTTGTGCCAGTTACTTAACTTCTATGAGCTACAGTTCTTGTCTACCAAATAAGGTTAATAATCCATATAGATCATGGGTTTGCAAGGTTTAGCAAAGACATGGGCTGTTCCTAGCACAGTGCCAAGGCACATTGGAGGGTACTCAGTCAATTGCTGCTCGTGACATTAGATGAGTTAAGTATCTAGATGTTTAAAATGAGTAAAGTCATTTTAAATAATTTAAATTTGATAAATTATTTAAATTATCAATAATTAATTATCAATTTAATAATTAGTGAGTATCAGTAAAATATTAGTAAATATCATTTATATTGTATAGATTAAAATACAGTTATTTAGACTATTCAAGTTATTAAAATTGCATAACAAAATTATAGTAATGATTGTCCAATGAGAACTTTTTTGGTGTGTCACTTTCATAGGGTTCCATTTTTCAGTCCCATCAATGAAGATGGGTGAATATGCCAAATCAGGTATTTATCACTGGGGCTGCAAAAGGGATATAAGTTTATAATGTTTTCAAATATTAATATTGGTATCGTTATAGGTTTTCTCTGGATCCTTCACGTTGTTTTTATATTTAGATAAAGTTATATGTCATATATCTCGACTTGTCAGGCAATCATCAATTCTAATAAGCCCTTAGTCTCTAGTCACTATAGTGCAATATAGGCACAATACACACTCTCTCTTTCTCTCTCACACACACACACACACACACACACAGAACTTCATTTCCTCTGTTTAAAGTCTTCATTGATATACCAATTAAACAGTTGTTACAGAGATTTAAAATATACATGAAATTAGCTAAAGAAAATACTCTTCTAACCAACACTCACATGACTCCTGTATTACTGCAATCTTTTTTCCTGAGAATAGTTAAAGAAATTATCTGCAGAGAATTTTTCACACTCAGGGAGTTTTAAATGTGAATTATACTGGGGTTGTAATTTACTTATTTTAGTACTCTTTTCCCATCTGAAATCTCTGATCTATAAGAAAGTTTTGATCCATGGTGGCTAATTTATAGTTTTTAAAAGAAAAGAAAATAAGAGAGTGAAAATGACATCTTAAAATTTTTTGCACTCACTCAATCGGGAACCAGCTGATTCAGATGCAATTGAACTGAATACACAAATGAACTGGGCCTAACACGGCCTATAGGAGTGCATTTAAAAAAATGTGTCTCAGGGTATTGAAAACCTTTTAGTGCAAGGTAGGGGGTTCTCAGCCTTTTTCAAACCATGACCCTACATTCAGGCACACACAAGCAGCCCTCTTTAGATGCGCCGAAGAATCTTTTGTTCTCCCTGCTCTTGGAAAAACCTGCTCACAGAATCATACAGTGAAACACAGAGGATGTCATGGGAATTAGCACAAAGGTTACGGGGTGCTCCTGCCTCATGAAGAGGTCCTTGCTGCAAGTGGCAAAACAAGTCCACTTCAACAGAAGGCAGGTCAGTGCCTGGGAATGGGTTTCAGCCCAGTCGCACTCCTTACCCTGATAAGTTGCAGCCCAAGGAACCTGATATTGAGAATCTCCATGTCACTGGCACCAGTTCTCTGGCTCTGGCCCTTGCGATGGTCCCACAGCATGTGCTTAATTGCTGTTCGAGAAACACTTTGCAGCTGGCAATGCAAAGTGTCTGGAATGATCCCCCATTCTCCCGTGTTACCTGTCTTCAAGTTCTGAGGATAAGTGGGCTTGGGCCGCCTGTGAATGAGGCGCCTACATGCACATTTCCCTCAGATAGAGGCAGCCCCAGCCCGGGCTCGTGTTTTGGCGTCCTGCCTTCTTTCATTTATTTATTTATATTCGTTTTCTTTTCTAATTAGGATTTCTCCAGAGAATTAAGTCTAGCACCTGCGGTGTCCCAGTGTTTCAACACAAGGCGTGAGAGTGATCAAGGCTTGGGCTGTGGGAGTGGGAGGTCAGCTGCAAACGCTTCCCCTGGAGATTTGACTGCACATAAGATCACCCCAAGGTTGCATCTCCACAGCGCTTCTCTCTAACCCAATCATTTTCTTTCCCTGACATTAGCAGTATTTATGGAGGTGTTAAAAGCATGTCTTCATGTAAACCAGGACTGGTAAAACAGAAAGCCAGTCTTGGATTCACTCTGTTTATATGTTCAAAGCAAGCCATTACTTAGTGGCTAAAACCAACCATTTCATTTCCTATATAATTTATTATTATACTCAGGTTTTCTTTGTCACTTTTTTTTCTCATAACAAAAGTGTATCTTTTATCTCCTCTAAGAATTGGGACTAAAACTCCTTATAGTTGGGATGTGGCTGGAAAGAAACTTTGTGTGTGTGTGTGTGTGTGTGTGTGTGTGTGTGTGTGGTAAGGAAGACCAGCCCTGAGCCAATCCTCTTCTTTTTTCTGAGGAAGATTGGCCCTGGGCTAACATCCATGCCCATCTTCCTCTACTTTATAATATGTGGGACATCTGCCACAGCATGGCTTGATAAACGGTGTGTAGGTCCGTGCCTGGGATACGAACCTGCCAACCCCGGGTTTCCAAAGCAGAGTGTGTGAACTTAACCACTATGCCACCAGGCTGGCCCCCAGGAAACTTTTTTTAAAACCTAAAAATTTTGCATTAGGATTATGACTCCATAGAGCAGTCTGAGAAAGGAGGCCAGTGGCGCTGGAGGAATGTTCTTGCTCCTTATTTAGCAAGGTGTGAAAACAGCTTTAAAAATCCATGTTGTGCCCATTTACATACTAATACCCAGATTGCTTTTTTCTTCTAATTCTTGGCTATTTCCTAGCAATGTTGGATGTTGGTGTTTTTCTTCCTTTCTGGATCTTTCTCTAATTTTAATGGGTAATTCAGAATTCAAATTTAGTACATTAATGTACAACCATACGGGCAACAAAGACTTCACCCAAACTGGTGATGAAATTATACATCAATTTATTAATAGAGTTATTATTAGGCCTAAAAATTAAAGTCTAATGTGACTACGTGAATTGCCAGTTCTTATGACAGCTACTATTCTCTACTATGTAGTTCCACAAATACTTTTATTAGTAGTGAGGATTTTCCTACAATATATCTCAAAAAGAAATCTTAAAATACAAAACCACAGAAACATACCCATTCATAATTAAGCATTTTGCTTAAAGCTGATGTTGAAGGGTCACCCCTTATATTTCTTTCTGCTTTCCTGGATACCATAACAAACAATGTCACTCTTGCTCAGGAGCCCCCATGGTTTTATAATTTTCACTACATTTTGAAATCTCAGATACATATTATTTCTTTCTTCCTAGCAATAAATATATTAAGAATGGAAATATTAAATGTGTTCCTCACAACACAGACGGTCTAAACAAAGTTGTCTCCTCAAAGCATGACACTTGGGGAGAGGAGAAATCCCCAGGACTTGCTTTGTATGTGAATATCTGCACTGTTATCAGCAGAAGTAAAATGGTCAGTGGACCATATGGAGACATACTTACCTAGATAAGACAAAGGAATGCACCAATGAAGAGACAGTGTTATTAAGAGATTACGGTTGTGCAGGCAATATTCTGAAACCAGAAGCAAACAAAGAATTGCTTAAAGGCATTTTTATGTTTTGCTGTTTGTCCTTTGTCTTCACATTGTGACTGCATTCATATCTAAAAAAACCAAAAAATGTTTTGTTAGTCCTCCTTCATTTTAACAAATAATAAACATTAAAAATAAATGTGGCTTATATGCCAAGTTATTCAGTCACTGGATTTAAATAAGACTTAGCTTAGAGTCTATGCACATTTTCACTACCACAGTGGGGGTGGGAGGGGAATCTCTTTAAGGTCTCTATTTGCTAATAGGTACGTACAGAAAGTAATAGTCTTAATGTATATTGAAGCTTTGGTATTTAGAGTGTACATTCAAATAATTCTACATTCTTTTCATAAAATCTAGTATCCAAATCCAAGTCCTTGGAATTTTAACTTAGAAGTGGGCCTTTGTCAAAATGTAAAATGAATCATATCAAATTGTGAAGAGATATACAAATATAATCATTATCATTACCGTTATCACTGCTATTATTTATTTTTCCTCAGTTATAAAGACCTTTTCTATTAACAGTTTTTCCATTAGCAATTATTTACTTGATGAAATGATTTGGGGACTGGTATTTACAGTTGATAGGGAAACTTCAGAATGGACTGATCCTCTCACCATGAACAATCAAAAATGAATAAATAAATAAATACAAATTGCTTGAAACAATGGTTTTCAAGACACTGGACATCAGGCAACAAAGGACATTCATCCCCGGGAATTGATAAACACAGTGAATCCTATGACTGTCCAAGATTACTGACTTGAGAGAGTTTCTAGGCCATGGAACAGAGAAGTGGATTCCCTGAGTTAAGGTGAAGAACCTGAGAGTTCAGGGAGACCAATGTGGTTAGAATTTTCGGTACAAAGTCCTGGAAAGGAGTCCCCTTGAGTATCCAGCAGAGTGCCAATATGCCCATGAAACCAGGAGAAGAACCATCCAAAGAAATTTGCAGGAACAGTGCCTGATGCCCACACAGGGCTGGGGATAGTGCCTCTTTCCATCAGTCAGACTGGGCATCAGGTACAGCATTCAGAAAGGTCTTTACCCCCTAATGGGAAATAATTAGGCACAAACTGACCAAACTTTAATCCCATCTAACAAATATTAAAATAAAGACCAAAAAGATCATATTGTTTCTAAATTATTTAACTGCATCTCAGAGCAAAGCTGAAGAATTTTATAGGGAGGCAAAAATATGAAGCAACAATGAAGGTAAAATTCATGATGCCTGGGATTCAAACAAGGTCTTCCAGTCATACAAAGAAGCAGGAAAATATGACTATAATACAGAGAAAAATCAATCAACTGAAACCAACCAAGAATTGATGCAGATGTTAGAATTAGCATACAAGAACATAAAACAGCTATTAAAGCTGTATTCTATATGCTTAGAAGGTTAAGTAGAAACATGAAAATATAAAAAGACTCAAATCAAACTTCTAGAGGTAAAAACTACAAATGAGATTAAGAATATGTTGGATAGTATTAACAATAGATAAGACACTGCAGAAGAAAAGAATAATGAACTTGAAGACATAGTAATAGAAATAATCCAAAAGAAAATACAGAGAGAAATATAATAAAAAACTTAAAAACAGCATCCCTAGCTGTGAGTCAACTTCAAGCAGCCTAATATGCATATAATTAGAGACCCTAAAGGAGAGAAGTGTGTGGGGGAGGGCATGGCACGCAAAGGGATATCCAAAGAAACAATAGCAGAACACTTTCTAAACATGATGAAAATTATAAACCCATAGATCCAAGAAGCTCAGTAAACACCAAGCATGGGAAACTTGAAGAAAATTATACCAAATCATATTATATTCAAATTGCTGAAAATCAGTAGAGAAAGAAAATCTTAAAGTATCCAGAGAAAAAGTCACTTTAACTTCATAAGAGTATAGATAAGAACTATATGAGATTTCTCCTCAGAAAAAATGCAAGCATATAGGTAGTGAAGAATCAAGGTACTGAAAGATAAAACAAATGCAAAATAAAGACCATTTCAGGTGCTTTCAGAGTTATAGATAATAAACCAATAGAGAGGATAAAATTAAATCATAAAAATACACAATTCATACACAAGAAAGCAATAAAAGAAGAAAAAGGAAGAGATGAGACCAATAGAAAAGAAATAGTGAGGCAATCAACTTAATCCAAACATATCAATAATTAGGTAAGTGTAAATAGTCTACAAACCCCATTAAAAGGAAGAGAGTGAGTGAGTGGATCAAAAACCAAGATAAACTATATGCTGACTTTAAGAAACACACTTTAAATGTAAAGACATAAATAGTTTAAAATTAAAAGAATGAAAAAAGACATACTATGCCAACACTAATAAAAAGAATGAGCATAACAATATCAGCATAAATAGATATCAGAGCAAAGAATATTACCAGGGAAAAAGAAAGTCACTCTACAATGATAAAGAGGTCACTTCATCAGGAAAACATTACAATCTTAAATGTCTGTGAACCTAATAATAACATTTTAAAATAACCAAAGCAAAAACTTACAAAACTGAAAGGAGAAATAGAAAAATCCAATACACTAGCTGGAGATCTCAACACTCCTTTCTCAACCATTAATAGAACAAGTAGAAAGAAACCAGTAATGATAGAAACAGACTAAAACTATCAACTCACTTGTACTAACTGATATTTTAACATTGATAGAATACACATTATTTTCGAACACACGTGGAACATTTATCAAGGTAAACTATATTTTGAGCATTAAAGTCTAAATAAATTTAAAATAATTCAAGGCTAAAAAAGTATGTTCTCTGGCCACCATGGAATTAAATTAGAAATAAGTAACAGAAACATTTCTGGAAAATCCCACAAATTGTGGAAACTAAAGAACATCCTTTTAAATAATTCATGGTTAAAAAGAAATCAAAGGGGAAACTAGAAAGTATTTTCAATTAAATAAAAATGAAAATGCAACATAATTTTTGTAGATGTTGCTAAATCAGTACTCATGGGGAAATTTGTATCACTAAACACTTAGTGTGGAAAAGAAGAAAGGCCTCACATCAATGACTACAGCTTTCATCTCAAGAAACTAGAAAAAGGAAATTAAACCCAAAAGAAGCAAAAGAAATCAGAAACAATAAAATAGAAAACAGAAAAACACTAGAGGAAAACAATGAAACCATAAGCTGATTATTTGGAAATATTCAAGAAAACTGTTAAACCTTTAACCATACTAATCAGGAGAGACCGATTATTAGCATCAAGAATGAGAAAAATAACATCACTACATATTCTATACATAGTACAAGATTATTAAGAGAGTATTACGAATGGTTATTATGCCAATAAGTTTGACAAGAAAGGAAGTAAAAAAATTCCTTGAAAGATACAAACTGCCAAAACTCATTCAAGAAGAAATAGATAACTTGAACAGTCCCACGTCTATAATGAAGTTATAGCAAATCAAATCTAACAATAGATGTAAAGGATAATATATCACGATCAAAGGAGATTTATTTCAGGAATGCAATGTTGGTTTAACACTTAGAAAACAATTGATATAATTCACCATATTAACAAATTAAAAATTAAAATCCTTATAACCATTTCAATAGACAAAAAGCATTTATCAATATCCAACATTCATATTCAAATGCCTACTTCCTAAAGCAATCTATAAATTCAATGCAATCCCTATCAAAGTTCCAACAAAACATTTTTCACAGAAATAGAACAAAGAATCCTAAAATTTATATGGAACAACAAAGACCCCAAACGGCCAAAGGAATCCTGAGAAAAAAGAACAAAGCTGGAGGTATCACACTCCCTGATTTCAAAATATACTACAAAGCTACAGTAACCAAAATAGCATGGTACTGGCACAAAAATAGACACACAGATCAATGGAACAGAATCCAGAGCCCAGAAATAAACCCATGCATCTATGGATAGTTAATTTTCGACAAGGGAGCCAAGAACATACAACGGAGAAAGGAAAGTCTCTTCAATAAATAGGAAAACTGGTCAGCCACATGCACAAAAATGAAAGCAGACCATTATCTTACACCATACACAAAAATTAACTCAAAATAGATTAAAAACTTGAATGTAAGACCTGAAACCATGAAATTTCCAGAAGAAAACATAGGCAGTATGCTCTTCAGCATCAGTCTTAGCAACATATTTTCAACTACCATGTCTGACCGGGCAAGAGAAACAATAGAAAAAAATAAACAAGTGGGGGGCTGGCTGGTGCCAGAGTGGTTAAGTGCGTGCGCTCCACTTCGGTGGCCCGGCGGTTACAGGTTCAGATCCCGGGCACCCACACACTGCTTGTCAAGCCATGCTGTGGCGGCATCCCATATAGAGTAGAGGAAGATGCGCATGGACGTTAGCCCAGGACCAATCTTCCTCAGCAAAAAGAGGAGGACTGGCAACAGATGTTAGGTCGGGGCTAGTCTTCCTCCCAAAACAAATAAATAAATAAACAAGTGGGACTACATCAAACTAAAAAGCTTCTGCACAGCAAAGGAAAGCACCAAGAAAACAAAAAGATAACCTAACAATTGGGAGAAGATATTTGCAAACCATATACCTGATAAGGGGTTAATATCCAAAATATATAAAGAACTCGTATGTCTCAACAATAAAAAAGCTCACAACCCAGTTAAAAAATGGGCAAAAGATCTGAACCAACATTTCTCCAAAGAAGATATACAGATGGCCAACGGGCACATGAAAAGATGTTCAACATCATTAACTATCAAATGCAAATCAAAGCTACAATGAGATATCACCTCACGCCCGTCAGAATGGCTATAATTAACAAGACAGGAAACAACAAGTGTTGGAGAGGATGTGGAGAGAGGGGAACTCTCATACACTGCTGGTGGGAGTGCAAACTGGTGCAGCCACTATGGAAAACAGTATGGAGATTCCTCAAAAAATTAAG
The DNA here is from genome assembly GCF_020826845.1 of Diceros bicornis minor. Taxonomy (NCBI): domain Eukaryota; kingdom Metazoa; phylum Chordata; class Mammalia; order Perissodactyla; family Rhinocerotidae; genus Diceros; species Diceros bicornis. The sequence continues at coordinate 83,989,805 of NC_080744.1, forward strand.
AATAGAACTACCATACCATCTAGCTATTCCACTGCTGAGTATTTATCCAAAGAACATGAAAACACCAATTTGTAAAGATACATGCACTCCTGTGTTCATTGCAGCGTTATTCACAATAGCCAAGACTTGGAAGCAACCTAAGTGCCCATCAAGGGAGGAATGGATAAAGAAGCTGTGGTATATATACACAATGGAATACTATTCAGCCATAAGAAATGATGAAATCCAGCCATTTGTGACAACATGGATGGACATTGAGGGTATTATGCTAAGTGAAACAAGGCGGAGGGAGACAGTCAAATACCATATGATCTCACTCAGAAGTAGTAGATGAAAAAAACAACAAACGATCACATAAAGACAGAGATTGGATTGATGGTTACCAGAGGGGAAGAGGGGAGGGGGGAGGGCAAAAGGGACAATTAGGCCCATGAGTGTGGTGATGGATTGTAATTAGTATTTGGATGGTGAACATGATGTAATCTACACAGAAATCAAAATATAATAATGTACACCTGAAATTTATGTAATGTTATAAACCAATGTTACTGCAATAAAAAAAAAAATCCGACATTCATTCCTGATAAAAACTATCAGCAAATAAGAAATAGATGGGAATTTCCTAAACCTGATAAAGGACATTATGAAAATCCTAAAACTAATATTTTATTTAATTGTAAAATACTAAATGATTCCCACTAAGATCAGGAACAAAAAGAAATTTTCATTCTTACCACTTCTACTCAACATTATACTGGGAGTTCTTGCCAGTGCAGTATTGTAAGAAAAAAAAATAAAAGGCATCCAGATTGAAAAGGAAGAAATAAAACTGACTATTAAGAGACTAGATGATAAACTTAGTAGAAAATTCGATGGAACCTACAAAATAAGCTACGAAGACTAATAACTGTGTTTAGCAAAATTGCAAGATACAAAATTGATATATAAAAATCTATTTTATTTCTATATGCTATTGAAGTTGAAATTTTAAAAAAATACCATGTACAATAGCATCACTCAATGTGAAATACTTAGAGATAAAATCTAACAAAAGATGTGTGAGACTTATACACTGAAAACTACAAAACTTAGCTGAGAGAAATTAAAAAATGGAGAATTAAGTTTTACCCCTTAAATATATACAATAAAAAAAATAAACGGGGAGATATAAACTTGTTGATGGGTCTGAAGACTCAATATTATTAAGATGTCAAATCTCCCCAAATTGATCTTTAAATCCAACACAATCTCAATCAAAAGTCTAGCAGGTTTTTTTTAATAGAAATTGGCAAAGTGGTTCCAAAATTTTTACGGAAATTTAAAAGAAGTAGAATATCCAGAATAACTTGGAAAAAAAAAAAGAACCAAGTTGGAAGGTTAACACTACCTGGTTATAACGTAACAGTAATTAAGACAGTGTGTTATTGGTATAAAGATAAACAGATACACCAATGGAATAGAATAGAATCCAAAGATAGACCACATATATATATATATGAACAACTGATTTTTATGTAGATGCAAAGATAATTCAGTGGAGAAAATATAAAGCCTTTTCAAAAATAATTCTGGAGCAACTGAATATCCATGTGCAAAAAACATATAAATAACTTTGATCTATTTCTCGTACTAGATACAAAAATAAACTCAATATGGATCATAGATCTAAATGTAAAACCTAAAATGCAATACTTCTGAACAAAAACATAGGATGAAGGATGTGTTGGGGAGAATTGTCAGGTGGGAATTACAAGGGGCACGAGAAAATTAGGAAGTAATGGATAAGTTTGCTATCAATTATGATGGTTTCACGTGTGTATGTCAAAATAACAAATTGTAATATTTAATTATGGGCAGTTGATTGTATGTCAATTATACCTCAATAAAGCTGTTAAAACACGTTTTGTTTTTGACTGAACATGGAAGAAGTCACAGAAAACATAGAGAAATTAACAATTATTAAGCACCTATTGGATGCAGTCAATTGATACAGCTTTTCATTACCATCTTATTTACCCCCATATAACACTGTGACACTGGTAATGTAATTATTCCTTCACGCATGGTAACATGAGTTTCTAAGAGACAGAATGTGTTTCTCAAAAACACTCACCTATGAGTCAGAGAGTCATAATTTTAAATCCACTGCTCTTTGATGAATTCAACTTTTACCCTAGTGAGCTGGGGTAAAAAAAAGCCTTATGGCGATGGGTTAGAAAGACCTGAGTCCCAATGTGAGTTCTCCACTTGCCTGCTTTGTAAACTTGACCAATTACTTAGAAACTGAGCTGCCTTTTCTCAACTAAAAATGAAAACAATAATATCCATCTCATACAATTTCTCTGAGAGTCATATTAAATAAGGTGTGAAAAAGTATAATAATGTATAGGGTTGACTTAACAAAACACCACAGATTGAGTGGCTTGAACAACAGAAACGTATTTCTCACTGTTCTGGAGGCTGGAAGTCCAAGATCAAGGTGGCAGCAGGTTTGGTTTCTCCTGAGGCCTCTTGCCTTAGCCTGCAGATGGCTGCCTTCTCACTGTCTTTCACATGAGCTTTTCTCATATCCCTTGTTCATACCCCTGGTGTCTCTTCCTCCTCTTATAAAGGCACCGGTCATATTGGATTAGGTCCCATCCTTATGATCTTATTTAACCTTAATTACCTCTTTAAGGCTCTGTCTTTGCTGTGTCTACAGTCGCATTGAGGGTTAGGGCTTCAACAAGTGCATTTTGAGGGGACACAATTCAGTCCATAACAACATGTGAGCATGGAAGTTGGTACAGAGTACCTCCTGCCTTTCTACTTTCTTTTTTCCCAGGAGACCGTTATTTACTCCTACGTCTATTCTCACATCCCCTACAGGCCATTTCTAATTGTTATTAAAGCTGTTACCATCTGCAGCCAACTTACAGAGAGCGGATTCTGAACTCTTGCCGACTAAAGTCGGTTCTAGCTTACCAAGTCAGTGGGCAGAACAAATGAGACATTGTAGATTTGCAATTACTTAATTTATTGGCACTAGTTCCAAAAAACAGAAAGAAAGGAACTGATGAAATGTACTCAGATTCTCCTTCAAGTTTCAGCCAGATGGAACCTGTGTTCCACTATTCAAATTGCTATTTCTTCATTTGCAGGGATGTATTTTTTTCTTTTCTTTTTTACATTTTTTCCTTTTGTTTTATCATTTTATCATGTGGAGGCCAAATTGAGCAAGGAAAAGTTGGGCAGCTCAAAATGTCTTGGTCAAACTCAATTTGATTTTGGTTCACCTGGTTTTGTGCTTACAAGAATGAAAAACATTTCTGAATTCTATATTCTACGGTGCTGATACATCCATTTTTCTAAGGTCTTGTCACTGGGCGCTGTTTCCAATTATTTTAACAACACATTTTACTTCTAAATAACGCTGATGCCTGTCTCTTCTCTATTATAACATATTCCCCTTTCTCATCAATGTAGTTCCTTCAAATTCACTTCGTGGATATTGGCGGCAAGAAGCTGGCATCTGCAAGGAGTGAGTATTCTGATTTACTCTCCTGTTCATGGATATTTAAACCGTTTAGTTCATAGTAACAGGAAAGTGTTCAAAGTACTTGTGAGAGGTACGTTTTGGATCTGAGCTCCCAAGCTGTATAGAGTATGTGTGAAAAACCCCACAGACTGTAAACCACTGTAGAATTACTTGTTACTAGCATTTCCCAGTGAGATGTCTCATACAAGGACAGACTTTTTTCAGCCTTTTTGGAAACCAATTGGGGAATTGAGTCAAGGTTTCAATAAGTGACACTATTGTTTATCATTTGTAATTTTAACCTTTTAAACCCAGACCTAACTGGTGGCTCCTTAACTGACTTAAATATATGTGGCTGTTATTGAGTTTGGGTAGATTCAGAAGGTCATAAATTCTCTTATGTTTACAATGTCAGGATTTGAAAATCGATGTTAATATGGCACATGGATCTCATAAGTCATTTAGATTTTTAAAAGTATTTCTGATTATTTTCTAATTATATTTAGTTTTAGTCAATATAGATTCATGCAATTACAAGTGAGAGATTATAGCATGTTGACCCTTTGAATACATTGACACGCTCTTCATAGAAATTTGATTTAAGATACTGTTTGGTAGTAAAAATTCCAGGAAAAGGAAAGTGTGTTAGAATCTTTTTTGACCCTCTTTGGATAGTAGTAAAGTTTGTTGTTATTTAAACCTTTCCTTTTCTTTTCTCTTTCTTTCTTCCAATTCAGTAATTGAATATGTGTCTGCAAAAATGGTTCTCCATGTTGGAGGTAGAAAATTACTATGATATTGGAAAACCAATGATCTTGGTGTTCCCTCTCCTTTAGTACTAACATGGAATTAAAGCAACAAGAACAAACCTTGTGTGAGCCATCTGTCCTTCTCTGCCTCTATGTGTGTATCAAACCACAAGTCCCAGTTTGGGATTTGAGGAGCTCTGGACCAATCCTAAGGATTTTCCAAGCTGCTAACTCTAGGGAGACCTGAAACATCAAAATCTTATGTCATCTCAATTGTCATAGCACAACTTGCTACAAACCACGAAACCTATGAGGACTGCCGCCGTGAAAAACCATAAATGCTCCTTCTCTATGAATAGCACCTCTCCAATTAAAACCATCTTTACTAAGCCTGATCATTTTCAGACAGCAATATCGATTAATTCACCTATGGTCAGTGCATAGAAATGTCTCTTAATGAGAATTATAATGACCTCTGAACTCTGCTGTTTAACCCTGTAATATACTCTCTCAGTTTTTGGTTAAGTGGTCCAGTGACATATCACCAGATTCAGAAAGACTCTCCAGTTTTTATTGTTGACATGGGAATGCACAGAATTCATGCTCAAAGTCTCATTTTAATGGGGATGGAGGTAGGAGTGGTGAGTAAAAAGGTCACTTCTACAGAGTGCTTTCTGCTTGTTTGACAGGGTCCCGCTAATCAACTGAGCATTATTGGGGGACACTTGTCCATCAAATAGTACAGTCACTGAGGAGAAATACTGTTAAGAAACCACAGACTGAACTTTCAGGCTAACAGTTTTTTAAGCTTCATAATTCTGTATGACAATGATATATTATTTACAGTATTCCCCAAAATAACTTCCAGTTGAGGGATATAACTCTAGATTACTGTTCAGAAACTGGATGCCATGCCATTAAATTAACACTGAATTCATGCCCTGGACAATTAAGTTAGTACATCACTCCACTGCATCCTTCTCTCATTTCACCTATTTCAAATTTGATCACCATTTGATATATAAGGCATTGCTGACACAGGTTGCTATGATGCCAGTTCACCACAGAGATTAAAAAATTTGTTTAGAGAGTGTACACATTTCTTCAAAGATAACTGCACACCAGAGAAAATCCTAACAGCTTTTAATTTCCATGCTTTTCAGTTTTATTGTTGTAAATGCAACTGTTTATAGGACTAATGACACAGGCTGGCTCTGTTGAGTCAATTACACCAGTAGGCAGTTGGATCAGATTCTTTACTCATGTTCCATTTACACTATGTGGCTGTTTGATATTTGACTAAATTGAATTGCACCAGAGCGCTTTGGTGCTTTCCATACTCTGCATCTCTGAGTACTTTATAGAACAATGAAATAAACTATAATATGCTAGATACGGGGGGGTGGTGACTGTGCACAAGCACGTGTGGCCAGAGCTACACAGTGAGTAATAGTCAACTGACAGATTGGTTTGTTATATTAGATGCCTCAACTATGGCAGTATTCCATGGGAGGAAACTTATCAGGAGTGTGTGTGTGTGTGTGTGTGTGTGTGTGTGTGTGTATGCTTTGATTTTGAGTTTATTGTTATTTTATTTTTATAGGATAGGGAGGAAGTGGGGTCAGTGAACAGAGAAAAAGGGGAGATTTGTGATGTCAAGTGCTCATGTTAGTGACAGTAAAACAGGAGCATCTGGACTCTGGTAATGTGCAGGCAGATGCTGAGCAGGCTCCCCGCACACTCCTAAATGCCAGAGCACTTCTCTGCTGACCCACAACTAAGCATGCAATTCTGGTAATGGGCCGCCCAGTGTGCAGAGATCTTGATGGTCCCAATTTACGCCACACGGTGGGAAGATGCATGATGCAGAGAGGGGTTTTCTGGGAGCCTGCCTGTGGCTTGCTCACTCATTTCCTTCAGGGCATTTACCATGATCTCGTTACCATCTATTGAGTTCACCAGACATATTATGTAAATTATCTCATTTAATCCCAATGGCAAACTCCAAGCAAGCAGTAATATTCGCCACAATACATAAGGAGCTGGAGATTCAGGGATGTTCATTTATTTGCCCTAGAGCACCTGGCTTTAGAATTTGAACCCAGATCTGTCTAAATCAAATCATATTCTTTTACCATGCTGTCACAGATTCTCTAACAAGCAAATCCTTGTTTCAAACTTGGTTGGTTTTTAGGGCCAGAGCCCTTATAAAACTTGCAATAGCATTTTTGGGCAAATATTCATTACATTCATAATTTTATTTTTTAAAGATTACAGCACCACTGCCCTAAAGTATAGTGTTAAAGAATAACCTGTTAAACCATGGTAAAATACATCCTTGCTCCTCACATACCTTGAAAAGAATTAGATAATCTAGTGTCAATGGGGAAGACCCCATTTGGTAATTGAATTTCAATGATCAATTTGAAATTAATACTACTGATTAGAAGAAATCGTTCATTAAGTTTGCAGGTTTATAATCATAAGTAGGTAACTAGGTCATGAGGGTAAATGGAAAAATGATAGGGATGCTAATTCTGTGTCTGTTTATTAGTTAATTTGGGGGTATAATTTATCTATTAGTTTGAGCTAAACCCAGAACAACACAATTATTTTAACAATAATAAACAGAAGAAAACCAAAACTATTTTTTCACTCTATCTCATAAGGAAACTAGTGGTGTGACCTTGCTCCTTTTCCCTTTCTATTTGAGGCCTTGCTAACTTTCTTTCTCCAGTACATTTTCGTCATCCTCGTGGATCCATATTTTGGGACAATGGTACTGGAGATGAAGTGCCCAAAAGAGAAAGCAGTTGGATGAGACCTGAGAGGTCCAGGATGACCACTTGTCAGCTGACACTTTAGTAGAGCCGCTCTCACCACCTTAAAAATACACTGAGTCTGGAGGACCTAAGATCTCACTTCAGACAGAGCACTTTTCCTCTTTGTTAACCTGTCAGTCGAAGTTTTACACGAAGAAACTTTTGGGGGTATGGGGTGATGTGACAGTAGCTGCAGGTCTCTATTGGGCCCACACAAGGAACAATGTGTTGCTAATCATTTTAATACAATTCATGAGCAAGTTTAGCTAAGAGTTATCATATCTGCACCAAAGAGCGTGGTGGACAAGCATATTGTAAATAAAGACAAGAATTATGACCATTAAATTTCCAAAGGCATGTAATGGTGTAATTTGACATAGGTTGGTATATTTTAATAACCACCTTCTCTAGCTTCTGCCTAAATTGAGCGATAGACAAAATATATAAAACGTATCTGAATTTTAATTTTCTGCAGTAACCTACTGAATGAATTTGTTTGCAGCTTTATCTGTTTGCTTTAATACATCTGTTTCCCAGACTTCCAGTTCTTAGAAGTTTTATGGTAAGTTAAAAAAAAAAAACTATAGTAAAATTTTTAAATAGTAAAGCAATGTCTCAAATATATTTTGTTTAATCCTCAAGACTTGATGCTTCTTTATAATTGCCTTGGGAATTAAAACAAACAGGAAAAAATAAAAATATGCTTTTATAAAGACATTGTGATGATTGTGAACATCGATATTTTTAACTATATTTTTTTGAGTTCACCAAACAAAGAAAAGAAAATAACGTGATACCTGAATGAAGCTGAGCAAATTGCCCTGAGTTCATGGAAGCCAAAGTATTCAACAGCAACAACAAAATCAATGACAAAAGGACCACATTAATATATTGAGAATTGGCTGGGAGCTGAGCACTACGTCACAGAAACTGGGTCTAGAGAGGCAAAGCAGCTTCCCCAAGGTCATTGGCTAGTAAGTTTAGGAGAAAGAATTTGTCTTGTTCATTCCAAATCCATGTTATCTTTTCATTAATCCTATCCTCAAAAAATACATCCTCTCTGGGGCCGGCCCGGTGGCGCAAGCGGTTAAGTGCGCGCGCTCCGCTGCGGCGGCCCGGGGTTCGCTGGTTCGGATCCCGGGCGCGCACCGACGCACTGCTTGGTAAGCCATGCTGTGGCGGCGTCCCATATAAAGTGGAGGAAGATGGGCACGGATGTTAGCCCAGGGCCGTCTTCCTCAGCAAAAAAAGAGGAGGATTGGCGGATGTTAGCTCAGGGCTGATCTCCTCACAAAAAAAAAAAAAAAAAAAAAAATACATCCTCTCTATTTAAAAATTAATCAGATAATTTGTTTCTTTGAAAAAGCACATAAATAAAACTTATGATCCAGACATCGCCTCTAGTTAATCTTACTGATGTCTCCCCAGTTCCTGAGAGTAAAAGCCCAGTGCACCACTGCTCTTACCAATATCTTGAGGAGGCAGTGCTGACTAATGTTAGGCATTCAGGCACTGGGTTCAGACTGCCTGAAATCAAGTGTTGGTTCTATCACTCACTAGCTGTGTCATGTTGGGCAAGTCACTTAACCTCTCTGTGCTCGGGCTACCATATCTGTAAAATGGGGGTCATAATAGTTATTACCCTACAGGATTATTATGCAGATTAGATGAGTCGAACTCATACATACACAGTAAGTACTCAATACATGTCCGTTAAAATTATCAAGAACATCAAAAGTTGAACAAACAAGGATAGAAATGTCAGCAAGGAAGATTCTCATTTCAATGTTTTCATCTTATTCTCTACTTTCCAAGCACTCATGCTTTCTCCTACAAATATATCTCCTTTAAGCTTTTTCTTTCTTGATGCATCATCCTGGTGATTTTTCCAAATCAGTGGAAACAGTTTTTTAGAAGAGTTTTGACTGTTATCAACAGGCTATGTGAGATATGGAGTGCCAACTGCCCTTTGAAGGCACCAAGGTATTATCTGACGTATCGTCCTAACCAGGGCACGTGACAGCACCTTAGTGCCCCAATACAATCATTTCCATCACCAGGTGAGCTGATTATTTGAGGGAATTTCACTCACCTGATCTTCCATTAGTGCTGCTTCACAAACCGGAGCATGTGTTATTTTTAGTGAAATGATGACCCAGCTCCAGAATGCAGGCACATTAAGGATGCCTAATTACGTGTGATGGTCCTGTTTAGTTGTTAAGGGAGCGAGACATGATAGGAATTTGTGAAGCTAAATTACTAAATAGCAGGAGACTATTTTTGTACAGGTAACTCGTGACAAGTATAAGTGGCAATGAAAATTTAAACACAATCATTTAAGAAATCGTTTTATGAAAGAACTAGGATTTCACATACATTTGGCACATTCTCAGCTAAATTGACCTAATATATTTCCAGGAATATGTCAATTAAAAATGTGCCCTTTGGAAGAGAGGGAGGAAGTATAGATTCCAGGATAATAAATACTGGAGGAAAATCAGAATATTGGCTTCCAGCTGGCACGGCAGAGGTGGTTATAATTGAGAAAAATAAAAACTGGGATCAGGCAGCCATTCAGTGTAATCAAGCTGCTACCGCCCTACCACACGACCAGAATGCCTCAAAATTCAACTTTCATCAGTTTATAACAAATGTGGCCCCTGAACTGCTGTAAAAAATCCTTGCCTCCACCTCTGTATTTTCCTTTCGGATGTCCGTTGTCATTCTAGACTTCAGTAAACACCACTATTTTTTGCCTGGAATTTTGAAGGCTATTTTATGTACCTCTTTACTAAAAATCTAAGTTTATCAGGACCACAAAGGAGAAGAGTTAAGAAGCAAAAAACAGTCCAATTGCATTCCTGCTCAGTGCTTACTGAGATGTGCACACTCCTTGATTCTACAGCAATCTGAGCAAAGGAGACAGGACTTGAAGTAGGTAACGATAAAGGAACATCTTTCAAACATATACATCATTTTGATCTTTAGACTGCTACTCACCTTTTCGGGGACAAGGGGTCTGTCCATGGGCATCCCTCTTTAAACTTACTGTCTGTCCGCAGGATTTTAAGGAGCAGTGTTTGGGGTTTGTATTTGTCTACTTACCGGCTCAATGCATTTACATTTATTTTGGAGACAAGAATAAAAGTTCAATTTTATCTTAGCCTGTGCTAGTCTGAAATCAAGCATCTGGCTGGCTGCAAAAGGCTATGGTACCATTTTGTTTATAATTTAGAAGGTGCTGAACTCCACTATGAAGGAATTAAATTCTTGTAGCATATTTTGCTGGTGCTCTCTTTCTGCGAAATCATCATCCTTAGCACTCTGCCTCATTTTCCACCAGAATCGCTCTTCGCCAAATGAAGTCAGGGGAACTCAAAAAGCAGTGTTACGGAAATAAAGACTCCAATCCAAGGAGGGGACCATAATCTCATTGTGTCAGTCAGAACCTCTGAATTGGATCTGCTCGCAAAATTCCCTCTGTAATTTTGTCAGCCGCATCTGCAGCTCTGTGTCTGTCTCAACGGACTTGGGCCATTCAAACACAGTGTGTCCTGTTATTCCTTTATCCCTTCCTCTTTTCTCTTCCTGTCTTTCTTTCTCTGTTTTATTTATTTTTCTTTTCTTTCCTATGTCTTTTCATGTACTGGCAGCTGTTTCCCCTGAACTCTTACGTCCAAAACAGCTGGGGTGTGTGGTTTCAGCATATCTCATGGGGCTCCTGTCAAAATTGTCTTGTTTACCATCTCAAAGAAACACCGGTTTGTCAATAGATCACACATAATGATAGTGATGATGCTAGAAGCTTCCATATACTGACCATCTTGATTCCAAGATGGAAGGTACCTGAGGCAATTTTTCCCCTATAATGTTGAATAATATAATTTCTATTCACATCTCAACTACTGTACTTGAAACATTTCCAGAAACATCGTGCTCCGGTTTGAAACTTGGTTCATTAATGTGTTGGGGATAGAGTTAGCTTTTGTAAAGGAAACTGTTTGTGTCTATGGGCCGTGCTGAAAGGGATGATCTCCTTGTTGCTGTCTCCTTTTAAAATTGGAGGCTTTTGAAAGCAATAGAATTCCCCAGAACTCTGTTTTTAGGAAACAGATTTCTCACCGTCCAGTGCTGAGCAGAGCGACCCTCGAACTGCCTCACAGGGCTGAGCTGTGGCTGCTTCTCCAGAGGAGACAGGACACTGTTTTTCTGTAACAAGATAAGGCAGCCAAGCTGTATCTCCTAAAACACGCTTTATTTTTGTTGCTGCTGCCCTCTCCCCTCCCATCACCTCCCCAAGGTCTGCCCTGGATGCCCTCCTCAGAAGCACATGTGCTTCATGGCTGTACTTCCTTTTGTGATTTCGAGCCGCCCTAATGCCTCAGCCACAGGAGAGGGAGTAAGGGGCGTCAGACCCGCAAGTGCATTTCATGCACCTGTTAGTCTGTGAGGTGACCTGATGGAAGAGGCATTTTATTACATTCTAACCAATGCCATCATCCAAAAAGGGAGACATTCTGTTAATTTTACTTCAGGCAAATATTGATTTTCTTAATATAGCCTTGAATATTTTTTGATACTGTGATTTTGTTTTACCATGAGAGCCCTAACTGAAACCATTCACTGAAGGCACAACATTAAACATAATGCAGCAGATGTATGTTTGTATGTACACTTAGTTTTTTACTAAATCAAAGCTTGATTCCTAAGTGCAGTCTTTATCCTCAACTAGCATAATTTTAGTCTTTTAAAAATTGAGAAAGTTTCCTCAATTATTATTTTTTTATGGTTAAGCAAGGTAAGTATAATAAGAATTTTTAAAGTAGACATGGAATCTGTTAAAATGTAGTATTTGCATTAAAATATAATCAGGGTCAGAGGTGAGAAACTACAAGGTACTGTTTTCTACATTCTCCTCTATTCCTTTAACAGAGTGGGTAAGGAGCAAAGAATTTACAACTGTTGTTTTTTCCTTTTGCAGAATTCACGTTTCTCTTGATTATTTTTTTTAATGTAGCAGTTTGCTCATTCATCACGAGAATAGATCAGTTACTATCTAGTTTTAATATCAGATATCCAAAATCGTGTAGCAAGCTAAGCTGTTTGTTTCTAATTCTGCCAGGAGAGGATGCAACTCTTTTAGGTGGTTGTGAGTGAGAAGAAGCCACATTCAAACATCCAATCCTAAATCTTGGCATTCTCCAGCTCTGCCGTAAAACTCTATTACCACTTCCTCAAAGGGTTAATGCGCCACTATCCAGGGGACAATTCATTCTCCTGCTAAACGCGATGACAAATAACCATTATTCTTTCCAACTGCACTGATAATCGGGACAGCTTAAACATTTTCGCCAGTATAAGTGAAACCATTAATCCTCTTGGATTTCATGATAAGTGGTGACTGTGAAATAATGACTGTGTCATTGAAGGCAAGAAAAAATGTTAACAATTAAAACAAGTTAGCCATTATCGTACTGGGTACTGAATCGCTTTCACATTTCATTAGCAATATTGTAAATGATATGTACCTTATTAAAAAGCTCTTATTATCCAAGAAACCTAATTAGTCAAAAATTCTCAGTCACCACTATAATTTTCTAATGATATAAATGCTACAGTGGGTATTGTGATGTGGGGAACGTTTCTGTTTATCCATAAAAGATCCACAATATGTCATTGTTTCCCCAGAAATATAATAGAGCACAGGTATAACTCAGTTTTTTTCAGATAAAATGATGTTTTAAGTGATCCACCTGGCTGTTATTGAACAAAATACAAAATCCATCCTTAGCTAACAGAGTACTTAAGTCAAACATTAAGCTTTCTGCCAAAAGATTAAGAAAATAACAATTACAATTTTATAGTGTGCTTCAGAGATGTTTTTTTCTGTCCTCATACCCAACACTTAAGTCTCCCATAAATGAAACTGATGGACTGACCCCTGAGAATTGGTACACCTACATGCTTGAAAGGAGAGGTCCCTATATTTCCCAAAGGCATGTCCAAGATCAAGTTCAAATCCAATAGCTTTATTCTCTAGACCTATAAAATGATGAAAATAATACCAACATTCTGTTGGAAAGAGTATGAATACAGATATGGATATCTGAATATTATCTACATGTTTATTAGAATGAATTAAGCCTTCTCAGGATAATTCTACATTCAACATGATTATAAATTTTCTTTTTGAAAGTCAAATTAGAAAAAGGGGAAAGTGTGCAATATATGGATTCACAATGGTATATTGCACAACACTCTAAACATCTCTAATACTAGTTGAAATGATTCATGTCAAGCACTCAGTAGAATTCCTGACATTTATACGTGTTCAATAAATGGTAGCTATTTTATCATCGTCAATATATCGGATTACTCCAGGAATATCTAGCAGAACATGTGTGCATATATATGAACACATAACAAGCATAAACGGACTCTCCTACCTAAAGTGTGTTGTAATAGAAATGATAAGTCAGAGGCCTTCTTTCTCGAGTCAAATTCTGCCATTGTGAGTATTAGCTATCTATTTACAGGATTTTTAAATCTTGCTTTACTTCCTCTTTCAGTTTAAATTGCTTGTTTACTTAGTGCCTACTTGATGCCCAGCTCTATAATTGACACAAGAGAGAGGGAAGAATAAAATGAAGCCTCATGTTTGCCCCTTACCCTCAATAAATCTTTCATTTATCTGATGGATTCTTCCCTATGCATCTTGCTTTTTAAATGTTTACAAAATTTTATGCAAATATTTTAAAAATTATATAGTTTACATATATATCTTTTTATCCGTATAAACAGAAACATTTAAAGAAACAGCAGAAAGACTGGAGAAGGTGAATGGAGAATGAAAGTGGGTGGAAAGAGGAGGAAAGAAGGGCAGGAAAAAGGAAGGAAGGGAAGGAGGGAGGGAGGGAGAGAAAGAAGGAAAGCGTTTGAACATCAGGCTTTGTTCTGGGTGTCTGTGCATATGCCATCTAGTTTGGTCCTTAAAATCTGAAGGCAGTACTATGACCCCCATTTTACAGATGAAAGTACATGCCTACGTTGTTTGGTTTATATTTGAGATGTGTTTTAAGACGAGTCAGTAACTTGACTATTACATCAGTTCCCATTGAAGTGACGCTAAGGCAATCTCAAGGATCAGGTTCAAAGCCATCAGAGGGCCTTCAATGAACTTACAAAAGCCAGGGAATCTGTGAAGCTTCTGAAGCCCTGGGGTTGAGAATGGATCTGATCATGTGCTGCAATGACACTTTTAGGTGAACATTCATCATCTCCCTTCTCTAGTAAGGGATTCTAGAGCTTCTGCCTCAAACCACCTTGAGACAAGTGTACTTGTCCTGGATTCCCTGTCTCCTGCTTTCTTTCTACCAGAACAAGGATTCACTCACCTGCGTCCCTATTAATTGTCACCACCACACCCAATGCCTAAAACCAGGTTAGACACAGAATAATTTTAAAAACACGTACACTGAGACAAAAAAATGTACAACCTGGAATATCAATAGCAAAATAGAAGGGGAAAATAATTATATCAAGAACTCTTGGCTACAGAAAACTACAAAAATTGAAGATGCACTTTTGAGCTTCCTAGCACTGAGAGCAAACATGGGACCAATGCAGTCTAGACGTTCCAATCAGACTTGCTGTCCTCTGTTGCTGCTGGGAAGTAGAATGCCGCGAGGCAGCTGCTCTCCCCTGTCTCCAAAGATGCAGCTGACTGTTTGGTAAGCTCCAAAGCGTTCTGCCCTTTGGTCTTAACAGTAAATGTAATAGAGGAAAGTTTCCACTCTCTTGCCTCCCCTTCTTTTCTCTCCTGTTTCATTTAGATCATGCCAGTGATGGGTCTTCCAGGAGTCAAAAGGCCATTGTCACTGAAGTAAACAGCATACCTGTTTCAGAAAACAAACTGGTCTCACTACCCTGCACATTTTGCCATAGGAATAGGGTGGGAAAAGGGGACTGTATGGATTGAATTGTGTCTCCCACAATTCATATGTTAAAGCCTTCATCCCCAATATGACTTGGTATTTGGAGATAGGGCCTTTAAAGAGGTAATTAAGGTTAAAGGAAGTCATAAGAGTGAGACTCTAATTCAATGTTACTCAGATGATGTGCTCGTGGAGGGTACCTGATGAAGAAGAGAGCATGAGAACCAGCTTCTGGAAGGAAGAGACATCAGGGACATAGAAGCAGCGACGAAAGACCATATGAGGAGAAGGTGATTATCTGCCAGCCAAAGAGAGAAGGCCTAAGGAGAAACCATTCCTGATGGCACCTTGATCTTGGACTTCTGGCCTCCAGAACTGTAAGAAAATAAACTTCTGTTATTTAAGCCGCCCAGTCTGTGGCATTTTGTTATGGCAGCCCTAGAAAACTAATACAGGGCATCTTGGATAAACAGCAAGAAGAAGCTATAGAGGTGGTGGATGCTAGAAAGAAGCAGTGATGACATGAGGCAGTGTTTCCCAAAGTGTGTTCCTTGGACTCTCTTTCCCAGGATATTAACAAGCATATAGAAAAAGTGACATCAAAGAAGTTTGAGAAACAGTGAATTGCACATTATTCACCAGATTTCTTCGCTATAGTAATTTTCCAGAGTTTTAAATACGCTAACATGCATTGGAGTTACTAGTATGAGGAGATCATGGACAGAGTTTTCCAAATTGTAAATGAAAGCCAGTTTAGGGGGCCATCTTTTAGGGCACTAGCTTGTCTTATAATAAAATTGGGCACCCTTGGTGTGCCAGTGTGAAAGCAAGGTTTGAGAGAGCATCAGCAATTGGTGGGGACAGTCACTTTGATTTTCTCCCACATGTTTGTCTTCACTATCATGGAGACCTAATCCGAGAATGTCTCTAAGAAAAGTGAGACAAAGTGAGACCACAGAGCAGCCCACCTGGGCCCGCTATTCCTGGTGATCATTCCCCACACACATCTTAGCCATTTTAAAGTCATGGGCTACTAGAGTTTCTGCATTCTCCAGTCAGGAATTTAAGTCAGTTCTTATAAAAGAATGTGTGTATTCCCATTGGTGTCAGCATTTCTGGTGAACTGACCAGTGTGCACACACACAAGGTGTTTGCTACACACTTTCTCCTGCCTCCGTGACCTTCCACTTGCTGTTTTCTCTTCCTGAAACTGCCTTCCCCATGTGCCCTCCCCATCTGACAACTGCCTAATTTGTCTACGCCACATGTCTACTTCACTCAAGCACCATCTCTTCTCTGATGCGTTGCCTAGCAATTCCAGGTAAGGTCTGAAGCTGGTTCTCTTGCTCCCTTCTTCATCAGGTGCCCTCCATGAGCACATCATCTGATGGTAGCTAATTGCCCTCCTGTCTCCCCTACCCTAGACGTACACAGCATGGAAACAAGAAGAATGCCTCCTTCTGTGTGTTCTCCAGGTTCTCTGGGCATGCAATAGATATTTGTTGAACGGACAGAATAAAGTGATCAATGTTTTCATACCTCAAACTGGACCACCTGATTTTTTTGATATATCTATTTTCTGTATAAAATATCCTCCAAAGCCATGCATATTAAACCAGAGCTAGTTACATATTTAATGAATGTCCTTCATTTAAAAGAATGAATTGCACAAAATCAGACCTGTTGTGGCTTCAGGCGGCCATTTGTACAATATGTGACTACATCACCCTGTCATATGTAACACAACCTAGTTCTGACCTTGCCAGGCTCACACCACACCCTCCTGTTGTCTGGAAGCCCATGATGGAGTGCTGCCGCAGATAAAAGCAGAGTGCATCAAGGGCTCGAAAGAAAACAGGCTTGTCCGTGTTAATAGCAATTGACTATTTCCCTGATATCCACATTCACCATGAAACCCTCTTTCCTTAGATACAGCCTATAATTTAAGGGGTCTGAGATCATGCAGGAGCCCAGACATAAATCCTACTAATGGCTTCATCCCTGGAGAATCCCTCCAGTGTTCCACTGAGAATGTTTCCTCTTTTCTTCTCACAACAAGCCTGAAAGTGACCCTTTACTGAAGCCATATCTTTCAGGCTCACCTTGCCACAATGGGGCCTGCAATTTGCCCCCTCTAGTTCCCACAGCCTCAGTTGCCCTAGGAACAAAGAGTAAGTCCCGTTAGATCACATGGTGGCTGTAGTTCCCACTAACATTAATTACGTGTGCACATTGCCCTCTGCATGCCACAGTGGCCTTTACTCACACACTGGCGGCTGGTCAACCTGTCTGTGGTGCTGAGCAGAACCACTTCTGAGAAGCGTCCTATACTTCAAATCATCACAGTTCTTCAAATAATCACAGTTCTCTCTTGATTCTTGTGTGTGTGTGTGTGAGGAAGATTAGCCCTGAGATCACCTCTGTTGCCAATCCTCCTCTTGTTGCTGAAGAAGAATGGCCCTGGGCTAACATCTGTGCCCATCTTCCTCTACTTTAGATGGGACGCCGCCACAGCATGGCTTGACAAGCGGTGCATCAGTGCGCGCCTGGGATCTGAACCTGTGAACGCTTGGGCCGCTGAAGCGGAGCGTGTGCACTTAACCGCTGCGCCACCGGGCCGGCCCTCTCTTGAGTCTTTTAAATTCATTTTCAGAAGAAATGTCTGCTGTTTTGCCCTTTTAAATTTTGATCACAAAACACTTTCAGAAAATTTATAATTTCTTATGTTAGTATACTGATTTAGAAATAACAAAGTGCTTCCAAATACCAGGCCTCTCGTAGCACTCGTGACTGTACATAAGGAAGAATTCCATTGATGAGGAATTGAAGCTTCAGGGAGATTAGATATTCGTCCAACGTCTTGTGACAGACTGGTAAATGTTGAAACTTTAATGCAAACTCAGCATCTTTGATTCCAATTCTGGTTTTATTATCACTGAACCCTTTTTTCTACTTTTCAGATGGCATTCAATGGCAAAACTACAAAAGAACACTGAAGGATACTCTTGTCGGAGGATGTTTCCACTGAATCATTTGTTTTGGAAATACCTGCCATGATTTTTTAATAGGTCTGCAAAATGAAGATTGTAATTGCTCCTTTTGCTTTTCTGATAACTCGCTTTCCGGAACTATCAATTAGTCTGGGCAGCCGAAATCTTTAGACGCTGGCACATAAGTAGGCATCAACTATAAGATCTTCCTGCCAAGTCTGTGTCAGATTCTGAGGAATGAGAAACTATGTTATGATCACAAATGTATACAGTGTTGCTGTTTAGCTAGTAATATGTACGAGGAGGAGTCAACTGATGGACTTGTATGTAGAAAGGGCTTCCCTCTCAAGAACCTTAACCTCCTACCATCTGGGAAATGCAACAGGAAATTCTGCAATATTTGTGCAGAAATGCCCAAAGGAACAATTTGCTGGACTTTTCCTACCTCCCCCTCTGCCAGGCCTGAATTATGTTCAATTGAATTCACTTTGGCCTTTCTTAAGAGCAAATAGTACATACATATAATTTTTTCCTTGAGGGTGGACTACTCAAACAAGCAGCAATTCATGCAAAAGCAACCCCAATGAAAGCAGATCCTTCAGGAAAGGACATGCACCTATAGCCCCGGTGCTGCGAATTCTAAACCAACGTGTTGCTTCAGGATGGGTCGAATGGAGTGCGAGTCAGATCTCGGCTTTGCCTTTGAGTCACAAGTTTATCAGAGCCTGCCTGAGGTCATTACTCCTGAGGTGACCGTCTTGTTACTAAGGAGATGCTACAGGCAAGCGAGCCCTGTCGTGTTTCATCTACTCTCCAGGCCTCAGCCTGCGTCTGCAGGTGTTTCTCTGTATTGAATCTCCCTGGGGAATCCTTGGCTTCAGAGCAAAAGCTGGCTGAAGTGAAAGTGATTTGATTTGGATCCTATTACAGGCACTTTACCTCTTCTTTTTCCGTGATAATAGCAGATTGGAGTCGATTATTGTACTGGGAGGGGAGTTAATGTGATGTCGAGAAACATTGGGAAAACTGGCGCAGGGAGAGAGGGATAGATGATAAAAAGTTTAGCCCAGATTGAAATCAGTGCAGCCACCAGCAAAGCGTCCACCTCAAGTCAGCGTGGTGTTTTGCAAAGGGTCAGGGTCATTTCCCTTGTTGGTGCTGGTTAAGGGACAGCGAGCGCTTTAGCTACTCAGCTCAATTGAACCAACGTCTCGTGCCCCCCTAATCTTTTGCCCCTTCCTCTGCTGCTCTCCCCCGACCACACTGCCTGTCTGTAGGTCCAGAGGCTGCAGGAACCCCAGCCCTGGGGGACTTCAGTCCTTTTCCCAGTAGGGCAGTGCCAGCCTTAAGCAACTCACCTCTAATGGTCACACAAGCCACAAAGAGATCTGGGCTTATTTTAAAAGAACTGCTTTATGTTCGTTCATAAAAGAGAGGGAAAACATTGAAAAAAATCTCTAAGCACTCCTGCTAGGTAACCAGGCAGCAGACACAGGGATGCCTGTCAGCCCTCCTTCCCTGTGGTCCCCAAACCATGTGTTCAGCATCAGAAAGAAGCAATGTTGGGTTAGAAAAACCTGATGCAGCAGTTAAGGCACCTCTAATAGAAAGGAAGAACAACACTGGACCAGCTGAAATCCGAATTTGTCAAAGTAAGTAAATATCACAATCTGGTTTATCCCTTGAATAATAATGATATATCACTGTCATAATGATCTCGGATTGAACACTATCAAATGTATTGTCTTTGCCTTCAATTTCCTTTGACTTTTCACTTCTGAAGTGCCCACCTGGTAATCCTGCTTTCTGAATGTACCATCCTAATAAGATGCATTATGCATTTGAGACGAGGTCTTCGTTTCTCTGCAGTTATGTAAAACGGATATGCAGAATGCTATTTCAAAGGGCGATAGAGCAAGGGTGGGCAAGGAGAATCTTTTTCAGTTTGGCTTTTTTCTTGTTTAACTTTGAAGTATGCTATGCATATAGAAGAACACATGTTTCACACGTGTATAAAGCAAACATACTCAGAACAGGACACAGAAGTATGCAAGCACTCTAGAAGCCACCTTCCTGCTCCCTGCCTCCGCCACCAAAGTCAGTCTCTGTCTTGACGCCAAACAGCACAGATTAGTTTGGTCTGTTTTTGAATATCAGAAGAATCATGCATTACATCTTCTTTTGTGTCTGGTTTCCTGCACATCCCATTATGTCTATGAGATCCATACATACAGTCCTGTTTTGCCCTAACGACAGGGATACATTCTGAGAACCATGTCATTAGGCAATTTCTTTGTCATGTGAACATTATGGAGTGTATTTACACAAAACTAGATGGTGTAGCCTACCACACACCTAGGCTATATGGTACTAATCTTACGGGACCACCGTTGTACATGTGGTTCGTCATTGACCGAAACGTCATTGTGTGGTGTTGGACCGCATTGTTGCATACAATTGTAGGTTGTTCATTCTCATTGCTTACAGTGTCCACTGTGTGAATATGCCACAATTTATTTATCTATTGTAATGTTTTGGGTATTTGGGTAGTATCCAATTTCTGGCCGCTATAAATGGCACTGTCTTTTGGCAAACATATGTAAACATTTCTATCGAGTATATTCTTAGAAGTGTAAGTGCTCTGTCACACAGGGCAGGAGTATGTCCAGCTCTAATAGCTACTGCCGAACAGTTTCCTAAAGTAGTTGTACTAGTTTTAACTCCCACCAGCTGTGTATGGTAGATAGCCTTGGATGCTCCACATCATCACCGTCATTTGGTATTTTCTGTCTTTATAAGTTTTGCTATTTATATTTGGTGTGTAGAGTATCTCATGTGGAATTAATTTCCATTTCCCTAAGGAATAAAAATTTGTGTAATTTGTTTTACATATTTATTAGCGAGTTGGATATCCTCTTTTGTTAAATATATATTCAACTAATTTGCCAATCTTTCATATTGAGTTGTCTCTGTTATGGATTTGTAGGAGCTCTGTACATGAGACTTTTGTGGAATATGTATATTGCAAATGTATCCTTCTGCTCTTTGGGGTTCATTTTATTCACTCAATGGCCTTTGATTAGTAGATAGTCCTGATTTTAATATAATCCAGTTTATCATGCTTTTCCTTTATGGTTACACTTTGTGTTTGGTTTAAGAAAGCTTTGCCTCTTCCAAAGATCATATTTCTAAACAAACAATCTTGTAGCAACAAATAGGGTGAACTTTTCTTGATTCTGTCCTATTTTTGGCTTTTGACTATAGCACAAATCAGTTTCATTAGGAAAGCTTGAAATTTCACAGATTTCCTGAATAGTAACATGTACTCATTTTACTCATCTTGAAAGGCAATATACCACAGCATGGCAAGAATTTTTAGCAGACTAAAAAAAGACAGGGGTGAAAAAAGGGGTTTTGTATTTAATCCTGCACCAGCTTCGCTCCAAGTTACATATTTAAGTTTGCAAGCATATACAACACTCAATAAACTTCAACATTCTCACCTCTAAAAGAGGAATAATAATAATAGCAATTACCCCATTGAGCCACTGGAGGAAATAAATGAGAAAATATGTAGCACTTTGCATAGCATCTGGTTTAAGCAAACTCAATAACATTCTGCATTAATAGTAATATATGTAACTAGTGCTTTCTAATTTGCAAAGTAAAAACTAATTTAATTGGAAACTCAGAACAATCCTGTAAGTGGGCAGTTATTTTGTTTTGTTTAGCCTGTCTAGCAATTCATGGGATATGTTAAACTGGTATTTACTGAGCTCCTACAACACGGTAGGCACTGTTCTAAGCACTGAGAATACATCAGACAAAAAATAGATAAAAGTCTCTGTTTGCATGAAATTTTTATTCTACTGGGGAAAGACAGAATTAATAAAATAAGGAGGAAAATTGTTGTATGTTAGAAGGAGGTAAGTGCTTTCGAGAAAAATAAAGCAGAGGATAAAGATACAGAATGATGGAGGGATTGCAATTTTAACAAAATAGACAAGGATACCTCAATGAGACTTCAGTAGGAGCAGAAACAAGTGAGGGTGAAGGCATAGCAAAGAGTTAACAAGATAGAAGAAAGGAAGAAAGGGATAAGGTACAAGAGGTCAAAAGGAAGTAGATTAGGTAGGCATGGGAGGCCACAGTATGGACTTTTGGCTTTTACTTTGAGGGGAGTTTTGGAAAGTAGGAATGTTTTGGAAGGATAGTTCTGGCTGTTGTGTTGAGAAATGACTGTAGAGTCAAGTGTCTTACCCTGAGAAACCAATTAGGAGGCAATTGCAATAGTCTAGGTGAGAGTTGATGAGGGTAGCATTGGAGGTGGTGAGACATGGTCAGACACTAGATATACTTTGAAGGTACAAACAACAGGATTTACTGATGTATTGGATGTAGGTTGTGAGAGAAGAAGAGTTACTCAGAGATAACTGCAAGAATTTGTGTTTGAGTAACCAGAAGGATAGAATTTCCACTAACTGAGATGGGGAGGACTGGGGAAGAATGGGTTTAAGAGGAAAGACCAAGAGTCCAGCCTTTTGATATTGCTACTACTCTATGCTCCCTGAAGTTGTTTTGAGTCTTTACTTTCCTAGCATCAGTCTCTACAAGTTTTCTTCTACCCTCTGACTGGTATTCTTGATCTCCAAATCCAAAAGCAGCATTGTCTCTAGTACACAAAAGACACATTGCAAATACAAGATGACTATTTCTCTTGAGGTTGCCAAAATTGATGAGTTCCTTTGTTATCCACTTGTAAATGTGAGAATGTGGGAAATACTATCTGACATATATGAAGAAGGGCAGATTAGAGAGGTGAGAATTTATGAAGAAACCACCAATGCTTATAAAATAGACTATTAGATAAAATACCTCAAAAATGATAAAATCCAAGTTGATTATAATGCTTTTTAATTATCATAGCTTTTCCTCTATCTATTTATAGATAGAAAATGTAAATGGCAAGATGTTCCGTTTATTTAAAATACTCTGAATCAGTGTTTGTAGAGCTAGACGGCTTAGTCTCCTTCTATGAAGGCATAGTCCAGTCGCTGTCATATTTCCTAATTCAATAATGTCTATGAAATGTGTCAAGGTGGTATAAAGATGTTTCTCTGATATGATCAGCCTTCAAATATTTTCTATAACTAGGGTTGAATACAGAATGATAAAATACCATGCAACGTGTGCATATGTATGTATCTATGAGTGTGGTATTGTTCTATGTGACTTTCTTTCCTGGGTGGGATATACTTGAAGGTGGAGAGTGTGACAGAGGGTATCTGGATGATAACTAATCTTCATTCCTCCTCCCATTCTCCTGATGTACACAGAAGACTACGTTTTCCAGCCTCCCTTGCAGTTGGGTTGGGTCATATGGCTGGGTTCTGGCCATTGGAATTGGAAAGAAGTGATGTGACCACTCCTTATGTCCAGTCAAGTCACTATTGTAGCATAGATTGAACCATTATTTTTAAGTCAGAGCTTGTGAATAGAGAGCTAGATACAGCAGTTCCCATCCTTGAGGAGCTTCAGTTCCCATGCAGACAGACACACGTCATAACTATAGACAGATCATATTGTCCAGGGCTATAATGGTCATGTGTATCAAGAGCTAGAAGACCCTGAGAGAAAAATGATTTCTTTTCCTTTCTCATCTAAGAACTGGAGAAGTAAAGAAAATTTACAGGAAAAAAGTCACTTCTGAGGAAGAATTCAGCAGGTAGAAATGGAGAGGAAAGACATTTCAGGTACAGAAATGGATGTGCAAAAAACTTAAAGCAATGATGAGTAGTTTGAGTTGAAGAAAACTTATGGAACTTGGAGTGCTAGTTATTAAGCTATTTTCTCTTAGATTCAAATTCATCTCCCTATATTCTACTCTGTGATGATGGAGCAAGACAGTTGATTTCTCCTTTGTCAGCCAACTTGCTGCTAGGTTTTCATAATGGGACACTAGAGGGAGAGTAGGAGGCAGGAGAAGCAGAAAAGGAATTTCCTCCTTCCGGTTCTTGTCAGGGTTAGACCAGCAATGACCCTTCACAATTACAGCATCATTTGATTCAAGCCCCAGCTACTTTCTGCACACACAGAACCAGCCATACTTCAGGGACATCAGAAATAAAAAGGAGGGCCCTCTTCTCAGAAGTCTAAATTCCGGTTCTGTGGTGTCGCCTTTGTTTCTAGGTTATGACAATTCTACACTTTTCCCTTTCTTCCCCAGCTCCATGGATGATAGCAGTTAGTATCTCTATGTTATCTCATGCTTTCTTCATGCTCTTTCAGTCCCCCAACACCTATGTAACCAACATTAAATTCTGTCTGTTGAAATATCAAGTGTGGTTTTTGTTTTCCTGACTAGATCCTGAGTGATACAGCGATGTGCCTAAGAGTGTCTGAAATGTCAGCTCTATCCTGAAGTGGAGGCAGAGGGTGAGGATAGAGAAATCTTGAGGTAGGAATGGAAGGGATATGGTCAAGCCAAGGCCACAATTGGAAAAGAAAATAGTGAGGCTAGAGGTTCCATATGGGGTTTATGATTTAGGAGCAAAATCAGCTGGATTCAGTTCCACAAGTCCAACTAGAAACACAGAAAATGAAGGAAAGAGAAGCAGAGTGTGGTCAACCAGCTTGAAAAAGCTGGAATTGTGTGCAGAAGGAATTCCTGGTTTTAGGTGGTGGAGGTAATTGTTAAGTATGTCTTTGTTTCTGCTAAGATGCTATGGCTTCCAATAAGGTCCCTAGAGGAGGGAACAATGGCCAACAAGAGAAAAGGGAGTCAGCGAAGGGACAGGGATGGAGCACAGAATCACTCAAGGCCAATTCATCATTAGGAGACGATTAAAAGGACAAGTTGGCAAATGCCTATATAGGGCTCTGCTGCGAGCCTGGGATAATAAATCGCTGAGGATGACTCCATGGGACTTCTTAAAATTAATTCACCTGTCAAGGAAGAGGCAGGATGATGTAAGCTGTAGGAATGAAGTAATTTATGAGATTTTGGAGTGTTTTTAGCTTGATTTTTCAGTAATATCTGTAAGAAAGTCAAGGACATAAACTCTATACATGTAATTTTTAAAATTAAATGGTTTCTTAAAAAGGCAGTTGGGTACGGTGGTTATAAATCAGCTGAATAGCATATTGGCAGGATGCGGGCATTGTTCAGGGCATATAAATAAATTTATGGAAATCCGTGTTTAAAATCTGCCTGGATTCTATAGTGTGTGATTATATTATGGTTAAAACACTTCTCAGCAAGAAGCCCTTTTAAATTTATATCATTGACTTTTTGTCCCCTTTTACAGAGTGACTGCACACCTTTAATGCATAAGATATTATGATTACTTTATGGACATCTAATAGGAATAGAAGGAAATAATTGGCCAAACGGATATATTTTTAAGCATTCAGAAGAGTAAATGTTATAAACAGCAAAGTCAAAAGGCATTTGAAAAACCTAGGACAATATTTTTAATATGAGAAATTATTAACAATGGTTAATTCTTGGAATCAGGGAGTGAGCTGAAGGAAGAGAAAGAGACGTCTATCCTAAAATTCATCCCTCTGTAGTGTTTCAATTCTAAATATAAACCTGTTTTACTTTTCTAATTTAAAAATAGTAATAAGTAGTTTGAAAGAAATTGTAAAAAATGTATGTAAAAAACATATTATGGGATTTCCAATGTGGACATATTGGTTTTTGCTTTGAGAACCAGGAGCACTTTTACGGAATAGGCAGGATTTAATCTGTGTTTTGGAAAATGGATAAAGTTAGATAGTTCAGTATATGGCAAATAAAAGTCTCTGCAGAAAGTGGAAACATGGGGATCAGCATAGCTCATGAGACAGGTGCACAGCATTTAGAAGAAGTGGGTTGTGAGTGGTAGAAGTAGCTCCAATGGGGCTAGAAGAGCCTATTATGGAATCCAGCCTATATAGGTCCTGACTACCAGAGGATACCAGTAGAAGACAGTTGTAGTTGTCAAGGTGAGAGCTGATGATGGTATGGACAAGGGTGTAATAGCAGATATGTTTCAAAGAATTCAAGATGTCTATTTGCTTATAGGCTGTAGAGAAATGGGCTGTAGAGAAAGAAAGGAGCCAAGAATGACTGAATTATTTTGTTGTAAACAACTGGATAAAAGGTGATGCTATTTGTTGAGAGGAGGATCACTGAAGCTGACACATATACCTAAGGGAAATCAAACGGTCCATACTGGAAATGTGAGGTTTGAAATAACTATTAGATAATCAAGTGAAGGTGTTGCATAGACATTTGGGTTTAGGCTAGAATTCAAAGAAGTTCAGGACTGGAGAAAGAATTTAAAAATCACCAGCTTATACATGATATTGAAGACGTGTGAAAGGACAGGTTCATCTAGGGAGAGACAATTTGTGGTTGGTGAGGCTCTGTGGCCATGTGAAGAACTGGAAATTATAGCCTCATATTGAGGTATAGGTGACCTCACAAAAAAATCAGTTTGAGGAAAAATAGTTTTAAAAAGGAAAAAACATCACAAGTCAATAACAATGAAAATAACTTGGTAGTGTATATGGTACTGATGAGGAAGCTGAGTATCTGAGGGATTAAATAACTTGACTAAAGTCTTACAACTAGGCTTCAAATCCAAATCTTTCTGACTCCAAATCGTAAACCTTTTTCACTATAGGCAGTAGACTGATGGAAACTTGACTGCAGATAACAAGAAAGCAATCAGACAGGGATGGGATCTAAGAAAAAATGAATATAAAAGCAAGACTAGGGTAGAAATTTAACCCAAACTCATGACTCCAATGGCATAAAGCCAAAGAGTCATTAATAAGTCCCTTAGTGAAATGGGGCTGGGATTAAAGGGGAGGATACTTGAAATACCGTAAAAGTATCTAAGGGACCTTTTAGAAAGTCTCTTTTTATATTGCTCCAAATTGTAACGAGTAGTCCCCATGAATTCTTTGTTTTCAGAATCTCAAGAATCTCCTTTGGTGCACCATGCTAAAAGTGAAACTACTCAATTGCCAAGGGATACAAGCAATTTCAAACTCTTTATCTTTCCCTATGACATATACGAGAATAAATATGAAAGAACAAGAGTATAAATAAAAATATGTGAACTAAAATTAGTTGCATATACAAGAATCAGCCCCAGATGGATTAAACATCTAAATACCCCAAACCGAGAATTCTAATTTCAGCTAGGATAAGTAGAGAGCTAAAAAACAGAAACTTTTATCCTTGCAACAGGAAAAACCCTATAGGGAACAAATTAACAACTTTTCAAGAATCCTTCTCATAACTGATGTCACCTCAGTGGTCAAGAAATGGCCATTCCAAAACCTGGAAAGATAAAGACATCTACAAGGAGACGAGGTACCAAACAGAGCAATAGTAGCTATTTAAATGAAGCACAGAGAAAAAAAGACTGAAAAAAATCTAAGGGAGGATTTTGATGAAGAGGGAGATTATTGAATACTGTTTAAACATCTTCCCCCCAAGTAACTTTATAATAGCAAGGGAAAAAATAGCGACTATACAATGCAGAAATCAGATAACACCTTAACTGGGTGATGGATATTATCTGTACCCAGATGTGATGTGCTGAGAACACAACTTCTCTTATGTAATATGCTGTACTGAAATGCATAACCCAAATCTGGCCATGAGGAAACAGCATACAAACCCTAAATGGAAATGTCCTATTCTCCAATAACGACAATGTCACGGTAGACTAAGGAGAATTAAAACGTAAACCTCCTAGTAATGTATTAAGCATAATTTTGTCCTCTTGTATAGACAGGGTAAAGTTAAATTTAATTCAATCACTGCTTACATTAGGGGAAAGAATAGATTTATAAAATCTGAATTCTTAAATTTTTATTGTATGAAAAATTTCTTGATATTATGTTGTAACGTAACAAATCAAACCAACTTAAATATACTAAAGGAAAAAAATTAAATTAAGATCTTCTTATTTAGCAGTACCCCTTTAGTTCCATCTTGTAGGTTGGTCAGTTAATAATAACATTTTTTTCCCCATTTTCTTGTTTATTTTTTCAAATGCAGGATGGGTGCAGTTGGGAAACCTGGGGTTAAAAATTACACGGTAAATTCTCATTTCAACTAGCAGAAGAAAAGAAGATGGATATAGCACAAATCACTATGTACAATTTATGGAAGAGATAAAGGTAATTTAATATTATTATGAAAAACACCTGTATAATGGAATCATTTGGGCTATTACAGCAGGTCTAGAAATATAAAATAATGTGAAGAGAAAGTGATCTATTGTTGCAAACTTACATTACAGAGATATTACTGTGACCCAGCCAATCATTTTTGGTCTAGCTAAATTTTAATAAAAATTAGAGGTAATATATTCATTAATTACAACAGATAAATAACCATAACAAAAATTATTTTAAAACTAAAGAGCAACTAGAAAGTGGATTTATTAAAAATAGGATATTTCTATGTATTACTATGTAATTCGGTGGTTTCTTGTCATTCAAACTTTATTCTGAACATGTCTGCTTTAGGGTCCATACTAGCAGAGTTACGTATCTAAGGTGCACTTACAAAGAAGCTAATTTCCCTAAATTCTGTTATTAATTTTTTTCCTACAACAATATTCTTTAAAAACTTTAGATGAATAATCTTTTATAAGGAATATACATATGTTTAAGTATGATGCAAATGCTTTCATGCACATATATTTATACGATATATTTGAAATGTACAGAGTATTTATCAACATCAGTGTTTAAAATGTCCTGAGATACATATCTACTTTCAATCTATGAGAATATTTTGCAATAGTTCCTTCTCTTAGTCATGAGTTGATAGATTTAAAAATACAGCCTTGCCATTTAAGGTGCTGCATAATTGACAGTAACCTGGGAGAAGAGTAGATTTGCCCATGGTCTTCAGGGATTGGCCCACATCCAGATACAAGTGGATGTCAACAAGGGAGGCTGAGTAGGATTGCTGAAATTCTCCTCCCTACCTTGGAGGCAAAGAGGATTCCAGAGCTCTGTAGGAGGTCCTCCAGAGGTCTGGCTTCCCATGTTGTTATGGGAACTGTTTCTCACAAAGGAAACCCAGAAGTGACAGCTTCTGAATTCAAAGAAAAGAAGATATGCTGTTGGCCAGCCAGGTGTAGAAATTTGCTTACTGCCTTACTTGCAATTGGAAGATGTTTGCAAAGGTGAGAAGAACTTATTTCCTTTGAAGAAAAGTGGGGGTTGGAAGAGTGGCAGTTGGAAGTCAAATGGTGCCATTTCTTTTCCAGCTACACAGAATTGTGAATGAATTATTTATTGCAATGGCATGGGGGTAAGAAGTGTACCACGTAAGGGTGTAATGGACTTGGAGAAATTCAATGGAAACGTACCAGTTTCTCACCCACTCTAGGCTGCAGATTGACTTTCTTGAGTTTCCTGATACCTTTTCTGACTCCCTTCTCTACTATTTCCCAGGCTGCTCTTCACCTGTAGAAAATCTTTCCCAACTCATTCATTATGTTCACTTCATTTCTTCCTTCACTCTTGCCCTCAAAACCCAACTCTTTTTTTCCAGTTTTATTGAGATATATTTGACAGACAGCGCTGTATAAGTTTAAGGTGTGCAGCATAATGATTTGACTTACGTGTATTATGAAATGATTACCACAATAAAATATCCACTATCTCATATAGATAAAAAAAAAGAAAAAGAAAAAAATATTTTCTTCCTGTAATGAGAATTTTTAGGATTTACTCTTTTAACAGCTTTCATATATAGCATACAGTGGTGGTACTTATAGTCATTATGTTGTACATTACATCCCTAGTACTTATTTATCTTATAACTGTAACTCTGTGCCTTTTGACCATTTTCATCCAATTTCCCCTCCCCCACACTCCCCCCCTACTAACTACAAATGTATTATCTTTTTCTATTATTTTGAAAACCCAACTCTTTCACAGAGCTTTTGACAGCAAAAAGCAGATAAGATTTTTTATTTTTATTTTTTTACTGTATACCAGCTCAAATGATAACCTGCTCCTCTGTGACTCTCTCCTAATCAACTTCTTTATCTTATTTGGATGAAAATTTTCCTGACGTGACTAATTTTGCTTTCTGCAGAGCATCTAATGATTTTGTTTCTATCCAAATCTATTAAATAATAATGTTTATAGTTTTGAAAAGGATGGATTTGCTTTGTCAGGTCAGACAATAATGTTTCGTTCAGGGAAGGCATGGAGAGAAATTGAATTCATTAATAAGCAAAGACTACCTTTGAAACAATAGAAATTTACAGCAGACTTCAAATAGTAGTATAGAATCAGCAGCCTGTTTATATTTATCTGATGTCGTCCACTCATACTTTTTCTACGATAAAACTGAAAATTAGAATTCATACCATAAAACACCCAAATCTGACATTTTTCATCTAAGTCCTAGTGAACAAATATTTTTCATCTCCAACACTTTCTGTGTCTATCTCCTCACCTCTTATCTGCTGCCCAAAACCTATGACCCTTCTTTATAGCTAGAATTATTGAAGGGTCTCATCAGCAGGCCTGGCCCCAACTTATTTCCTGTGCTAATATTAATTCCCACATTTATTCATTCAAAACTTATTTAATGACCCCTACTATATGCCAGACACTATATAGGGCATTAAAAATACAACAGTGAACGTCCCTGTCTCTCACGGAGCTTGCATTCTGCAGGAAGAGACATAAAATAAACAAGGAAACAAATATTTATATAAGAGCTCCCAGAAGTGATCAGTGCATGTGCTGTGAAGGAAATAAAACAGGCAATATGAGGGACAAGGAGAATGGGGGTCACTACTTTTGATGTGGAAGTCAGGAAAAGACTCTATAGATTGCTTTGGCTTCCATGTGGGGAATTATAAATGAGAACAGCTGGAAGCAGAACTAGCAAGGCTACTGTAACAGTCCAAACAAGAGATCTTTTTTTTTTTTTTTGTAGAGGAAGATTCGCCCTATGCTAACATCTCTGCCAATCTTCCTCCTTTTTCTTCCCCACCCCCCAAAGCCCCCATACATAGTTGTGTGTGTAGTTGTAAGTTCTTCTAGTTCTTCTATGTGAGCTGCCACCACAGCATGGCTACTGACAGACAGTGGTGTGGATCTGTGCCCGGGAACAGAACCCAGGCCGCCAAAGTAGAGTGTGCTGAACTTTAACCACTAGGCCGTCAAGACTGGCTCCCACACAGGAAATCTTGGGGGTTTGATCAGGGTAGCAGAGGTGGCAGTGAGAAGTAGTCAGGATCTGAACATACATCTATTGAAGAACGAACAGGACTTTCTGACTGGCTGGATGTGGGAGAGAAAGAATTCAAAGAAAATTTGAAGGTTTTTTCTGCCAGAGAAACTTTGGTGGAATGGGTTAAAGAAGACTGAGAGGAGGAAATTGGGAGGTTGGGAATATAAATGAAGAGTTCCTATTTGGATATGCAAGTTTGAGATGCCAATTAGAAAAGTGGATAAATTTGAGATATATGTGAGAGTTGGTAGTTATCGAAATGTGTGGACTGATGGTGAGGGGAAAGTGAAGACAACACCCAGGTTTCTGCCTTAGAGAGCTGAATGAAGAAAAGTGCCACTCACTGAACCAAAGACCACAGCTTGAAGAGGTTTGGGCCAAGGGCAAATGGGACAAGCTCCACTTGGAATATGATAGGGTTGAGATATGTGTGATTTTCAGAAGTTCAAAGGTCAGATAGGTAGGGATCTGAAGCCCTGGAGGATGTGAAGGCTGAAAAAACAGGTTTGGGTACCAGTAATATGTAGACGGTATCTACAATCAAGAGAGTGAGTGAGAGCCACCAGTCACTACCTTATATTCCTTCTTGCATTTATTGCCAAATTCCCTGAAAACATTGTACACACTCATAGTTTCCATTTCCTCACCTCCCACTTGCTTCTCAATCTGCAATATGAATGCCAGCATGAATAATATCCCTTCACTTGGCAAAACAGATCTTCACCACATTGACCACAGTGTTGCTAAATCCAGTGGAGATTTTCATTCCTTGTGTTGACTTCTCAGAGCATTTTATACTCAATCATTCCCCCCCTTTCCTTTGATTTTCACGACACAACATTCTTCTGATTCTCCTACTTCTCTTGCTGCACTTTGACAGTCACTTTTGCAGGCTCATCCACCTCTACCCATTCTGTAATGTTTGGAGTCTCTCATCTTGTGCTTATTCTCATCTCACTCTATTCTTTGTCCCTAAAGGATCTCATCTAAGTCCGTGGCTTTAACCATTAGAGCTTCAAATGCAAATGACTCACATAATTATATGTGCATCTAGAGATCTCCTCATATCTTTAAATCCAAATATCCAGCTCTCCTCTCTTCATGACCATTTGAATGACTCAATGTCATTCAAGCTTGACATATTCAAATTTCAACTTTTTTCACTGTTACCTAGCTCAAATGAGTGACACCACCATGCATCCAGTTATACAAGTGTACAATTTCTCCTGAATTCGCCACCCCTTATCTCCAGAACTATCCAATCCACTGCCCAATCATTTCAATTTTACCTGCAAAGTATTTCTTGTGTCCATTTATTTTTTCCTTATCTCTACCACCATTTCCAAGCTTCCATCTTCTCTTTCCTGCAACACTTGTCTCCCACAGCCCTTTATTCCTACAGCAGCACAAATAATTTTTTCAAAGGACAAATATAATTCTGTTGGCTCCCTGCTTAACACTATTGAAAGGTTTCTCACCACTCTTAGGGAAAGACCAAAATTTCAAGGTAGCACTTTGTGTTTTTTGGCCACTGCTTATCTTTCCAGCTGCATCCCACACCTCCCTCCTCCTCATTCTATCTCCTCCAGCCCCAGGCTCTCTTTCTGGACCTCTAATAAGCTACCTTTCTTCCCGCCATCAGGATTTTACACACTCTTATCCTTCTTTCTCTAACCCTCCCTCTCATCCTATCTAGTTTTCTCCTGCCCACCCTTTAGATCTTAAGCAGCTCAAGATACATGTGCTTCAGAAAGTTGTCTTAGAATTCCCCCCACCCCCAATTTAGCTCATATTTCTTCATCATCTGTTCCCACAGAGCCATTTTCCTATCTGTTTTGGCACTTATTTCATTTTGTCTCTAGATATCTTTAGATGTTCATTACTGTGTTTGTTTGATGAAGGTCTGTCTGCCCCTCTAGAGTGTAGGCTCCATTAGAACAAAGAAGTCGTATGTTCACTAATGAATCCTAAGCATCTATCCCAATGCTTAGCACGTAGTGTGTACTCATTAAATACCTGTTGAATAAATGAAGGATCCCTGGAGTAAGTGTTTTGAAAAATAAAGGGGAACATTTTTTTCAACATGAGTAAGTGTTTTCTGGACTTCTGTATTATTCTGTAAAACAGTCATTATGAGAGGATATTAATTTTTGAGAATGATATGTTAATACTGATTGTCAGAAGTCATACGGCACCTTCATGTTTCCCCAGTATAAGAACTGGCACCTGCTCTACGAGATCTATAAAAGCCAGCTGAAACAGCAGCAAAGCATTCAACAAAATCTGACCCAATGACCTCTTTCCTGACCCCCTAGGTCATATCTACTTGGCCTAACTGTCTCTCTGATCCTTTATGTTCCATCTGCTCATAATATTTTGGCTACTACCTTTTAGGGCTTAAAAGGCTACATCCCTGGCCTCAGTGTCTAATCCAAGTGACCTATATGGGCTTCAAGAGTGGGAAGACAGAAAGATCCTGTTATTTTATAACATTTAAAAGGGACTTCTGCTTGGCCTTCTCCTGTCTAACTATGTGAATAAATGTAGTAATGGAGTGTACTAGAATGACAAGTATCAAATCTCCTACTTTAGGTCTTGACCTTCAAAAGGTGCTCAATGAACATTTATTGAATCAAGATCTAATGAATCATGGGCAAACAAAGAGGGAAACACTTTATCATATAAAGAACCCATGTAAACCTCTAAAGGAGTGGAATATGCTATTTATTGAGAGAATACTATATTCTAAACACTTTTCCTGCATTACTGTAGTCTTCAGGAAATACCCATTAAGAAGATACTGTTATCATTCTCATTTTTATATGTGGAAACTGAAGTTTAAAGAGATTAAATATCTTACCCAAGAAGTACACAGAGTTAGCAAATGGAAACTGAACCTGGTGCTCCTAACCACGGCAACATAATGCCACATGAGAGAAAGAAAATGGAGAGAAGGAGCAGGCAGGCTCCTTACAAGACTTTATTTCCAGAAAAGGCAGAGTAATATAATTGAATGCCACTGAATTTAGAGTCAGAAAAAAATGGGTTTGAGTCTTCACTCTAATCCTCATTAACTTTGAATTAATCACTTAGGCCTGGAAGGTCACTTTCCTCAAATGTAAAGTGGGGCTAATAGTGTCCTTATTTCAAGATTGCAGTGTGGATTACCACATGACCTAATGACATCACATAACATCTGTGACATCATCGTATCTTGCATTTGTTACTTTGTGAACCACAAAAGCATGATTTAAGGAGATAACACTATTAAATATTGTATAGGTTTGTATAGGTGTATATACTGACATATGCATACAACATATGCATATATATATATACTTAAAGAAGAAAATGCTATATTAAATTCAACCACGGTTACTAGTTATGGTACAGTTCTCTCCTTGCCCAAAGAGAGAGCAAATTCCACAGCCATTTGACCATTTGTGAAATTTTAAAGCTTCTGCAACACACTTCACAAGGCCAGTCTTTTTGTCCCCAAAGCCCACTGTCTCTGCCTGAAGTGGGCAGGCAGGCTGCACACACAGTGCTGCAGAACAGAGGGTTCAGCGTGGCCAGGGGAAAGCAGCCTGCAAAAACACTTAGTGAAGAAGCATTACACCCAATCGCAAAAATTAATGTTAACTTTAGATGTCCAGATTGGAGTGGGGAAAGTCCTGGTCTACTTCAGACAGGATCCAGTTATCTCACTTAATAACACAGTTGTAAATCTGAATAAAATTAAAAAGAGATCAAACCCTGTAGACAAATGCTTTGGCTAAATGCCCTCTCTTGTGATCTGAATACCAACTACTGTGTTGTATAGTCATTTATAAAGGGGCTTGGAGGTAGGCAATAGTTGGGGGGAAGGGGTCATTAATTTCAGCCCACCCAGAAAGGTGTTAACTATGCCCCATCCTTCTGGCTAGATGATAATTAAGCCGCCTCTTTTGTGCCTCCCCAGAGGAGGCATATATACTGTATTACTCTACAACACAGTTAGCACAGTGCAATTGCAGTGAATCAAATCTTGTTTATCCTAAGGACAGGGCGGGCTCGCCTAGCTAGGGGTTTTATTTTTAATTGGGGTTCACAACAGAGTGAACATCCTCTTAGCTGAAAATTCTGGATGGCTCTGGGTGCATTTGGTTAACTCTCTCCCTCCCAACACCTACCACCACTCTCAGGGATTGCTGAACATCATCCATAAAAACATTTCCTCTCACAAAACGTCTAGCACACTTCTCTTATGACAGGAATTCTCTCAAGTCTTTCCGAAGAGTTTAAAACACCCACAGGAGAATGATTAGTCTTCATGTATTACTTTTATACTTTCAGGTCATAAATCAGTTGTTAGAATCTAAGACTATGTTAAGTATTTTCACATTCATTTTTCCCACTATGATCCTGAAGCCTGGAGGTGTTTAAACGACTTGTCCAGTACAAGAGCCCAGTTAATCTGAGAGCAAATCCCATACACATGGGCTGGGAGAACATGAACTCTGCCCTGGTGACCTCTGAGCAGCGGGTTTTGGGTGAAAAGAGAAACTGTACCATGGAGTTCATTTAATTTTCACGGAAGGCACAGTCTGACCTTTTGGTAGTTGCTGGGTGAGCATAGTTTGGAGCTGATGGGTGCTGTTTACTTTGATCCTAAGAACAACGAAACACAGGAGCAAGACCTGAACAGCACCGTAGTTAGGGAATCTTCTGCTTTGTCGTAATCTAGGGTGTCACCTGGTACATCAAGGGCTTGGATGCTACTTCGTTGAGTGGCTCATAGGTGATGTACCGGAGTGGGAAGAGCATTGGCTTTGAAATCAGATCTGATTCAATTAACCTCTCTGAAACTCAGTTTTATCAAATGATAAAAATGAAAGTAAAATATAAATTTTACCAGCTTGCAATGGTGACTCAAATAAATAATGAATAGGAAATGCCTGGCACCTAGAAGGCACTTAAGTCATATCATTTTTTTTTTATAGTCCTCTTTTCCATACATGAATGTACACATATTACTCCTTACTTGTCTGCAAGTGTCTTAAAGGCAAGGGTGCGATAGATTCATCTCTGATGGCCTCCAGTGAAAACTCAATGAGTGTTTATTGAATTAATGCTAGAATTTTAAGTGGTGTCTAACTAGCACTTCATTGGGAACAAGAAATGGCCAGAATGCATCATATACTTTGAGTAATAGTCCAAACCCAAGACAGGGGTGGCCATTCATTATCAAAGGAGGGTATAATGAATCTGTCAGAGCTCAGAGGGGTAAGTGACCAGCTGAAAGAGGAATGTGGATTATTTATCGTGATGGAAATAGGCAATGGCTGGGTATCCAAGGATTTGGGTGGGGCCAAAACAGATGAGTGACTATTCTCTGGAGGAAAAATGCAGGGAAAAATTTTGGAGGCTAAGACAAAATAAAATGATGCTCACCTGAACCATGGAGGGAAATGTGTACTTTAACTACATGTAATGTCATGTTGTACATCTCAAAGAGAAAATAATTGTGAGTTGCCCAAAGAAGAGTGGATTGACTGGCAAGAAATTTAATCCATCAACATTTCAAATCAGGTTCAATGAGGGTGTCCTCATAAATGGCTCGGACATATCTTAGGGGAGCAGGCAGCAAGGCTAAAGTGAATGGGCTCTAGAACCCTCACCCCCCACACTCCTACCCCACCCCCTCTTCAATCAGACCAACACATGTCTCATTTTGTCCCCTTCAAAACTGGCGTTCTACGTCAGTTCACATTAGGAAAAAAAAATTGTAAAAAACAGATAATCAAAGTGACTGGAAGTGAATAAAGAATTTAAACCTCTGCTGCAAAGATGATAAGGCTTAAATTCACAGCTTGGCATTTTTAAAAATTAAATTCTTGAATGTACCTGGCAGATTTCAAAATATGTACATTTGAGCACAACATCAACAACCACAAAACCTCTTAGGAGAGAGGAGGGAGAAAGCTAATTCAAATCTCTGGGCCAGTGCTTCTTTGGGTAATGTGCTACCTGACACTGGGCATTAATATTTCAAAGGCTGGAAAGGAACTCGTGTGTCACACAGCGAGACAGCAACCCGACGTCTACTAGCCCTGTGCTTGCAGAAAGGGCACGCCAGGAAGAGGGAGAGGAAGAGACTGCCCTAGGGCCAGCTCAACATTGAATTGGCACTAAACAAAAGGCAGAATATACGTAGATCAAAGCAGACTTTAGAAGAAATTAACAGAGATAAATGTAAAGGAAATTTAAGTATTGTTTTTAGAAATAACATGCAATCAGCATGCCTCTCTGAGAGAAGATACTTACATGTCTCAACAACAATGTTGTGACTTATTTCTTTTAAAATTTACATGAGAACAACTTCTTCACTTGTAATAAAGTGAGGCAACAACAAAATACAGGGACAATGAATACTCAGAGTAAGAATTAGAATAAATGTAAAGACATTGAAATCTCTCAACTTTATTCGGTGTTAACAGTCTCTGCAAGTCCTACCTGTATATCTAAATACAATTAAGACAGGCTAATACTCTCTTTGGAGATGCAGAAAAAAATATGTGTGTTCATCCTCTCTAACTTAGACAGCAAATGCCATTTCGCTCAACTCAGACACAGCCTGTGTCTGCAGGACCATTTTGGGCTAAATCTGGGCCACAGAGAAAAAAATACCTTCATTTTGTTTAGGGTTTTTTTTTTTTTTTTCTTAATTATAAAAGTGGGTCTTATATTCAGCTCCATATCTCTGGAACTAGTACAGTGTATAGAATATTGTAGGTCTCTCAAATTATTTTTTTAAGTAATGGTAAAATATACATACCATAAAATTTACCATTTTAACCCTTTTTAAGTGTACAGTTCAGTGGCATTAAGTGCATTTACAATATTCTGCAACCATCACCACCATCCACCTCCAGAACTCTTTTCATCTTGCAATACTAAATTTCTGTACCCATTAAACACTACTTCCCCATTCCTCCCTCCCCTCAGCGCCCTGCAACTGCCCTTCTACTTTCTGTCTCTATGAATGTGACTACTCTAGGACCTCATATAACTGGAATCATACAGGATTTGTTCTTTTGTGTCTGGCTTATTTCATTTAGCATAATGTCCTCAAGATTCATCCATGTTGTAGTACATGTTAGAATTTCCTTCCTTTCTAAGGCTGAATAATATCTGTTGTGTGTGTGTGTGTGTATATATATATACATATATATACACATATATATGTATATGTATACCACATTTTGATTACCCATGGGTAGGTCAATGGACACTTGGGTTGTCAGACATATTTTTTGAATGAATGAGGAGTGAAGGAATGGATGAATGAGTGAAGAAATTAAAAAACAAGTGAATGAGTGAAGTGGAAAGAACTTACACTCTGGAGGAAAATGGAGCCAGGTCAAGGCCTGGTCTAGCATTACCAACTCTGCAAACTTGGGTAAAGAACTCCACCTCCCTGAATCTCATTTCCTCATCTGTAAGGAAGGGAGCAGATTCAATTAGAAAGCTAATCAACACATAATAGGTTCTGGGAAAATGTTAGTCACTCTCCTTCTGCCAGGTACCAGGGCCAGCAGGGGTGGTCATCCTTCCCTCAGACACTAGCACTGAGATGAAGGCAGACCTGGACATGTTGATCTCATTCTCTGCAGCAGAGAATGGAACAATCATACATACCAGCGTACACTCTGCCCCCGTTTAAACCTCTTTCACCTACCCTGAGAAGAGAAGTAACCTGTGAACAATCTGGATAAAAATGAAATTTCACTTATCAAAAACTATACACACCAGTATTTGTCACTTGATAATGTAGTGCTTGCAGAAGGATCTCAGGTGAATACACCCCAAACTCCTGGACTTAGATCTCCATGACAATCCATGCCACTGTTCAATCTCCTTTCTTATTCCGGAAAAGTCAAGGAGACCATTCAAAGCTTGTACAGCAAACCTATCTTATTCCCAAAGTCCTCTAATCCCACTCTGTATGCTTAGGATAAGTGTTTGTCTAGACCTTGAGGGTATTATGTGTCAGAGAAGATGTACTCTGTGAAGCCTAAGTCTGTGCCAGCTTGAATAACCACACCCGATTGTCTCTCCCTCTTGGCCCCTCAGAGCACTCAAGCAATTGAGAAGAGGCCGAAGTAGGTGCCATTTTCCTGTGAATCAAGATGGCCGCTCTCTCCCAAGTGGGGTGGACAAGTCAAGTGCTTTGGATTCGGTTTCCAGTCAGCCTGGGCGTCTCTGGGAAAGGCAAAAGAGTCAGCTACCTCAGTTTCCAAATATGTCAAACAAAGTACTGGCCTTTTGTGCAACAAGTGCCCCACTGTACATAGATGAAAGATGCTCTGAGAACGGCCATATTTCTTCTTATTATTACTTTGTCATCAATGATCACCAAAGCCCTTGAGTGCTTGATGTGGTTGCCTAGAAGCAGCAGTTCTCAGTCCCTGCTTGAAAGGGGTTGACAGTATGTAAGTAGTTAACCCTTGCCCTGCTGAGCAGCTCAATGTGATCACACACATATAAACATTTTCTCTGTGCCGGAGAGTAAAGAGGAGCAGCTATTTTTGCTCACGGGTGACGTACAAGAGGTCAGCTCCACCTAAAAATCAAAGCCTAACAGGTATTATAGGCGAAAACCCCCTGGAGAAAATAAAAGTGGAGCTGCAAAGCTGATCTCAGTTCAGACAGTTTTAAAAACGGGCCCCATCTTTCGAAAGGCCAGTTAATGATGCTCTTTTGCAAATTACCGTTCATTTGGGTAGTGACCAAACTGATGGTGATCGTTTTGATCCCGTTACACTCGGGAAGTAGAGTACTTGAAATTCAGCATCATTCATTCTTGCTGCACCTGCTGGAGCCCCAGCACTTTGATTTTCTTTTGGCTTCTAAATGTCCAGCTGTCCCTAAGACCAAATAGCTCCTAGGATTCTCTCTCTCTCTCTTTTTTATTCATCTAGGTAATGCCCAAAATGCAAAAATCACTTAGACTCCCCCACACACACCATACTACATTGTTGCATCTACCTCCCCTCTAATTAGCTAGCATGGACCAAGTTGACAATAAATTTTGTTTTCGCTAGCCCTTAAAAATGAAATAAGTAAGGAGAAACTGAGAACTATAAAAGAGATGTGCAAGAATGATCAAACCGGAGTGCGAATTTGGTCTGCTTAAGCCAGATGACAACTTGAGTCATTTGAGTGGAAGATATATATATATATTTTTTTTTCTCCCCTGAATTTTGCAGCCTAATGTTAAAAATGAAATATTCAGTTATTTGGGAGTGGATGATTTTCAGCAAAAGGGTTTATAATTTAGTAATTGGAGAAATAAAAGATGCCTTTCCAACATGGCATTAAAACTCTCTAATAAAATGGGGAAAATGAAAGTCTGAGATGACAGTCTTTATCAAAGTGTTTATAGAGACATTATATGTTCCCGTAATTGTTTAGGCCAGTGAATTAATGAATCCTCTCTGTAAGTCTCCATTTGAAATGATTTCGATGGTGTCTGCTGCTCGGCTGCTTTGGAAAAGCCTGTTGTCTGCAGCTCGGGAGAAGGGCCTTGAACCCTGCCATTCAATCCCTTTCAGCCCATCAGCTGAGTCTAATTGCCAGAAAGCACACGAGACCCCTGAGTCTGATTGTTCCCCCACCTCCTTTGAGGTTTGGAGGCATGAAAAGCAAAAGGGAAAAAAGAGCTCCCTTTTGATCTTCTGTTTCTTTCTCTCTCCCTCTCCCTCTCCCTCTCTCTTCCTTTTTTTGTCTGCCCACTCCTACTCTGAGAATGACACATTTCTTTATAAGGCTTCTTCTCCTTCTTATAAGGACAATAATTAATAAGGCCTTTATAAAATGAGGCTTGAATTGGTGTCACCTCAGGGGTGGTCTGGGGCTCTGAAGTGAACCCTCGGTGGGCCCCGGCCTTGTCTGGCCTCTGCACAGGTCAGGTTTAAATACCCTGACCCCAATTTTCAGTCTCTTTCCCTAATGAGGCGATTCGCACAAGGATACAAAATTATACGAGGAGGGAAAGAAGACAAAAGGGCCAAGGTGTAGTTGACACCACAGTAGCCACATTTTATTATTATCTTTGTGCCTGTGACATCACAGCTGTGTATGTCCTTAAAGCAAAGCGCTGCTCTCCCTCGGTTCCCATGGTGAGCTTTCTGGAATGACTTCACAGACCCCCGTGAGCTGCCTGCCGCTTGACAAGCTCCGAAAAGAGTGGTCTGCCAGAGCTAGTGACCAGTTGCCCGTGCCTGCTCGGGCTACACGAGTATTATCAGAGGGGC
This sequence comes from Diceros bicornis minor, assembly GCF_020826845.1. Taxonomy (NCBI): domain Eukaryota; kingdom Metazoa; phylum Chordata; class Mammalia; order Perissodactyla; family Rhinocerotidae; genus Diceros; species Diceros bicornis. The sequence continues at coordinate 84,031,391 of NC_080744.1, forward strand.
TTTCTGAATTTCTGCACCACCGGTTTCTGTCAATCGCTTGGATAAAAACCGCATTATTTGTATCCATATAATTTTACAGGCTTACCATGTTGACATCAAGAGTTTAAAACGTTCTCCTGTGCACGTTATCTGTCCCGAATCTGACTAAAAGCAGGCTGGCTTTGAAGGAAGCAGGATGGGAATACAGCCTCTTGCCGAAATGTCTAAGAGGCTTTTAAAATAACTGAGTAACCTTAGTAAATTATATGTGGTACTTTGTCTCAAAGTTGCTAATAATGGGGTAGATGACCTGTACGAATTATGTCTTTTTGGCTCATAACATTTTTTTCACTAATAAAATGATGTGATTGACGGAAAGGAAGAGAGAGAGTAAACTGAAAGTTGAGGTAGAAAGTATGACGATAAGTCTTTTTCTCCTTATGACTTCTTATTGCATCTGAAACATTTCAATTTGGGGAGGTTCTGTACCCAGAAAAACAAATAAATAGAAAGAAACCTACATTAAGTCAATCCGATGGAAAATGTACAGCCAATTTCCAAATGCTAAAAGACTACTGCGTCCAGAAAAAAAAGTGTTGCAAAATAAATACCATAAATCCAGTTACACAAAATGAAATAAAATGAGATGTTTTCATTTTAAAATAATGTTTTTTCTTTTTTGTTAAATGGGTAGATCTCTTTCATTTCTGCTCATAAAGAATGGGATCAGATACTTTCAGATGTATTACAGCAAAATAATCACCATCCCAAAAGAATCACTACGCATTGACTTTACACAAATATGGGTAATTAAATAAGACCACTGTCTCCGAATAATGAAGGAAAGAAAATGTATCGTAATAGTAGATTTTATGATGACATGGCTGATCCTTAATAGCCTTTCTCTCATAGGAAGTGTGGGCTATCAATGTACTCTGGTTAAATTGCTTTCATCTCAGAATTTTGTTCACTGTGCCACAATGGTCTAGGAATTTTTTTTGAGGTTCAGGCAAAAAGAAATGCCACTGAACTTAAGGAAAAAAATCCTTCAAGTGACAGGAATATAAAATGGTAAAAGAGAGAGAGAAAAAGGAGAGGCAGAGGTCTCTGCCTCCCAGGCCCACGGTAGGAGTGAAGCTCTTGGCTGCCTTGTCAGTAGGTGACCGTGTGACCATGCGAAAAGTTCTGGCCAATGAGCTGTGAGCAAAGTGATGTGTGTGACTTCCAGATCCAGCATTTCACTGCCAGGGCAAGACCCTCCGGAGAGCTTTTCCCTCTGGTGTGATAACTGACCATGGCTAGGGTGGTATTGCTCAGTCAATCCGGGTCTCCTACAAGGAGAGCATCTGTGTCACACCACAGGGACCTTGGACAAGGAATCAACTTTAGCTGTTTCCAGCCCTCGAGATTTTAGGACTGTGTGTTCCTGCAGCATAACCTGTGTGTCCTGGTTGATATAGGACAAATCCCACCCAACTGAGCTGAGACAAAGCACACCATCTCATCTTGAGGGGGGAACAACAAAAAGATGTGAATGATGTTATATGCAGGGTAGCTTTCCTACAGCTTGAAATTGTTGATCACCATTAAAAGCTATTTAAGTATGTGCCAAGACTAAAAGATGTCAACTAACCAAATTCCCTTTAAGCTACAGAAAGGCTACATGATTATGTTAGAATCTGGAGAAATGTTGAAGACCAGGAAATCAAAAAATAAAGAGCCATAGTATTTTTTTGAGGAATCATTCTGTTCTTTTTGTTTGTTTTCTTGCGCTTTTAGGAAATATTGCACATGAAATTGTAAAGATGAACATATCCAATAAACAATATGGTACTTCAGTTAGTAAAATAGAAATCAGTGGTTATAAATTTAAATACCTGGTAGCATCAATCAGCTGACATACATTATGAATTATGAATCGGGAAAGTATGAAACAAGAAAGGTAATGTCTGTGGCGGCTAGAAAGACCTGCCATGCCTGAAGGTATTCAAAATGAACATAATAACAATATAGTAATAATAATAATGGAATTTAACAATGAACAGACCAAACCTGTGGTGTAAATTCAGCCTTTCTGAAGCCAGTTTTTTACCCCTAGGACATGAGGTTTTTGAACCAAATTTGCTTACAAGACTCTCTCAAGAGCTTCAAATATACATCACAGTATCCTTCATTAAAACAGCTATTTACTGTGAAATTCTTTTCTAGGAGATTGTCATGATTGGAAATTAGTTCTGGCTGATGGGTGAGACCTGAAATGATAGTTTTAGACAAATTGTTGTCATATAGACCTCGGCTTTGATTTCAACTCCGCCTCTTAGACTGATGTGACTTAAGGCACTAAATCTTTCTAAGTCCCGTTTTCCTCCTGTGTCATGGGGGGGAGTGGGGGCGCACCAAGGCTTGGCAGAATAATGACACCTACACAGTTGGAGGGTGGACGTAAATCGGGTGACTGTCAGTGGTTCAAGCACGAGACCAGAGTCCCTGGGTCCATGGTTACATGTTGCCTGGCTGGGATGCACAGATGCGAGTGGAAGAGAAAAGTCAAAGCACTAGAGGCAGTGTCGGCAATGCACAGAGGTTACCAGAGGCTTCCGTAGCTGGGCAGCTGAGGACAGCACTTCTGTGCTGCTCCTGGGCCTTATAGATCGGACAAGCTTATCTTCTGATTGAAAACCTAAGTCTTCAGGATCACAATAGTTTTGTGTCCCTCTCCTTAGATGGTCTGGAGAAAGAGGAATTTTCAAGGATCAAAGCCCTTGTTCTGTGCTTTTTCATCATGCACACAGCAACTGGAAGGGAGCCTGGCCTTTGGCCTTATTAGCCAGGCACCAACCCAATGAGACACCAGCTGCACTCTGAGAGTCCATGGACAGTCTTACCACACATTTGCCTCATCGTTATGCCCAATCATTTATCAGTGTTGCAGCATTAGTTGTTATTTTAGGCTACGGTAGGGTCATTGAAAAAAAATAGGAGTATTGAAAATAAATCGTGTTTTTAGAACAACCCTTTACCCTGAGTGTCTTTGTAAGTCTTATTTACTTTTATAATTTTTTGTCGAAATTTCCATTTAACAGGTTGTTTCCAATTTGAGAATTGGAATCTTAAGTCTCTACACATATCTACACCTTTGATTTTTTCAGCAAGATCTATGGTGGAGACGACAGATCACTGGATTTCTCACTTAATAGCTTCTCCTACTGCAATGTGCATATGCAAATACCCAGGGATATAGTTAGAATGCAGATTCTGATTCTGAGATTCTGCATTTCTAACAAGTGCCTGGATGATGGTGATGTCACTGTTCCCCAGACCACACTTTGAGCAGTAGGGGCTTAGACAAGTTTCTCAATGTTTATGAGCTTTATTTACCGAATATGTAAATGAGTTTAATAACACCCACCTTAGAAGGTTTTAGGGTATATTAGCACAAATGAAAATGTGGCTCATTTATAAATGGATATCAAGTGGATAAAATATAAAACCAAAGATTATCTGACCTAGGAGTACTTTTGCTATGATAATCTAGGAAAGTACTGTGTAAAAATTTTGAACAATGGAAGGGACTTTGGAGGAGTAGTACTTACTACCAAAAAACAGAGCTCATTATATGTTCCTTTAATCTTTCTCTTAACGTAAGAATGACAGGGAGAGAACAAACCATTCTGAGAAAACGAGTCTGTGGCCTCTGCAACACCCAAAGTGAAGGACTGGACCTCCTCAGCAGATGGCATCTCAGAGGCCAATGGAAGTGGAAATAACCACCTGTGAAGACTGAATTTACAAGGATGACAGAGAGATTGAAAATCCTAGAGGTGAATGTCAACACTGGTCCATAATCATTTATCTGAAACTCTTAGAGACAGACATGTTTCAGAATTCAGAGTTTTCAGACTTTGGAAAGGTATATTACCTGATAGCCTCAGTGTGGTCTAGGATAATCCCTTCTTCCCCACTGTTACCTAACACAATATTTCTGATGAAACATATGACTAGTCACACTAAGTAGGAGAAATAGAGACTGCAGCAGCCTCATGGTAGTACACATCAAGGTCTGTCATCAAGTAAATTATGGAGAAACAAAACTTTTGGGTTTGGAGCTTTTTGGAGTTTGGACTTACAGATGAGAAATTGTAGATCTCCACTTATTAAGGTGGGCTTGATAGTCAGTACCAGACTCAAACTATAATCAGCTCTGTTTCTTACCATTGCTGTCTCTCTTGTCTCTACCGCCCACCCATCTCAGGATCTTTAGTAACATGTTAATACATTTCATAGAGGAATTTTGTCATTTTTTCATCAAATCCCTTATTAATGTTTAAGCTCTGATTTCCAAATCCCTGTAACTTGCTGAGACAAGTGTCCTGAACGTAGTCAAGGAGAGATGCCATAATAGTAAGGAAGTGATTCCCACAGTGAATGAGCCACACGAGCAGTAGCCTGAAAGGACCGCCCCCTAAACCATCCCCACTGCCACTGTGAGAGCCTCACATGCCCTTTGTAAACTATCGCATGCCCTGTGCCTGGGAGAGAGGTCTGCGAACAATGGTGCCATTCCATCCTCTACCATAGAGCGGGTAGTCCCCAGTCTGCCACAAGGACAAAGGGAGAGTTTCGTTTTCATGTATACATAACTGTACCAAGGCATATTTTATGTCTCATACAATGAGGAGCAATACTTCTTAAAACATCATTTATCTTCACTACTACAAACTCACTCAAGTCTTGAACACACCATTTCAATCTCTTGTGCTTGAATGGTATCTGCTAATCTTATCTGAAAATTCCAAAAACTCTTCTGATGCATTTTATAGATTTTTTCTCATTTGTTGGTTTAAAATAGCATCATTTAATTTATGGGATGATACATGTTTTCCAATTTTGAGGACATTTTGAGACATATGCCAGTTAAGATTTGGGCCCTCTCCTTTTAGTACATTGCTGTGTGTGTGTGTGTGTGTGTGTGTGTGTGTGTGTGCACGAGAGAGAGAGAGAGAGAGAGAGAGAGAGGGAGAGAAAGAGAGAGAGAGTGTGTGTGTGTGTGTATCATTTCAAATATTTGTTTTTGATGAAAAAATCAGGGAAAGGATTGCAAAGAGAATATGTGCAAAAGATCAGAGAGGTGTGAAGAACTAAGATTTTAAACAAAATTCTCTTGGTTCTATGTAAATTAATTTTCTAATGTAAGGTTATAACTTTTATATATTTTTTTAACAAAAAGAAATCTCCCTGGTGTCCAGGTACTAACTTTATAATTCTCTTTTCACCCTAGCCAACTCCCAGCAAAGGTGTCAAACTTAATTAACTTGTGGCTTAACCACATTTGCAGTGTTCCTGAGCCAGTTTCTATTAAGCAAGTGACTCAAGGCGAAGGTCAAGGCTATTTTTTCCCCAAGTGAGTCACAAAAAGTACTTTGCTATGTAGGTGGACATAAAATCAGTGAAAATATGCAAAGTCACTGAGTTTGTAATGGATTCTCTTTTTTAAAAAAACGCTTTAAAATGAGTTTTCTCTTTTTAATTTCCCAAATGAGCGCAGGGGAAATGGCCATACAGTCACAGATTGGAAGAAAGTCCAACATTTCGGTGCTTCTTTTTTTCTCTGACTGTATTTGTTACCAACTCAACAGAGATAATACTGAACTCTAGTTCGTGACTCTAATCTAGTCTTAAGTACTTACATGAACAGTACCCTTTAAAGAAAAGTGTTATCATTATTTTATTCACTTTGAAATTTCATAAAAACAGTAAATGTTTAATTGTGTAGCTCTTACTTTTGGTTAAGAAATTGATATGATGACACTTAAGATTAAGATTCAGGGCTATTGCAATGTATGTATATATATAGACTCAATTTTCACATAAAAAAGAAAATTTCCACCATTATGGTCACCTTCATAGAAATCACACTGCTTATGGCAAAGAAAATCAAGCCAACTTTTCAATTTCCACCACTTAATGCAGCATATATTTAAAATTTTCATTAAAGTCCAGAACAATGCTGTTGGGTTTCCCTTCATATGACCTAAATTATGGCACAAGTTGTACCTGAAACAGCCAGAGCTAAAAGCAGACAAGCTTTTACACAAGCATTTTTCACAAGTAAAATTGCAGTCATAAAAAAAAAAAAAAACGTTCGGGGCTGGCCCCGTGGCGCAGGCGGTTAGGTGCGCGCGCTCTGCTGCGGCGGCCCCGGGGTTCGCCGGTTCGGATGCCGGGCGCGCACCGACGCACCGCTTGTCAGGCCATGCTGTGGCGGCGTCCCATGTAAAGTGGAGGAAGATGGGCACAGATGTTGGCCCAGGGCCGATCTTCCTCAGCAAAAAAGAGGAGGATTGGTATTGGATGTTAGCTCAAGGCTGGTCCTCCTCACAAAAAACAAAACAAAACAACAACAAAAAAAACCTTCATAACTTCATATTGTTTTCCAGAAATGAAATTTTTTCTCAAATGAAATTCACAACTTGAAAAATTTTGTGCTATTGGCAGTTTTACCCAGTGAAGTGGTTAATGGAAAGCCAGAATAAGCTGATTCTCTGGACTGGAAATGAAAATGCCGCATATGGGAACGCCTGATGATTGTTCTCATGATATGAAAACTGCTTGTTGAAAAGAGATGTTTAGTGGAGATGTGTTCATGATCTGTGTATGAACAATGGTTCATTTGGGGAGTGTATCTGGAAGCCCACATGCTTACCCCTAGAGTAAATACAAGGCCTAAGAATCCCGGAAAACGTAATACCACGTCCCTCCTTGTGAGGTCACCCACCGCTAATGAGCACGGTAATGAGCACAGAGATTCTCACAGATTAAGCATCAGTCTGCTAATGCTCACCCGCTAGGGTCCCCTCGAGGGAAGCTACTTAGGCTAGAGCCTAATAAAGACATCTGTGCTTGTCTCCACTCAGATGCAGCTCCTAAAGAAACAGTCATTTGTAGGGATTCTTTCTTACATACCACAATGTTCTTGCACATTAAAAAAAAAAGTCAAAATGTTTGTAGGTTAAAATATTTGGACATTATATTCTCTGGGATGAGCCATTATTCCTTTGATGATATGATTCTTCATTTAATTCTCCCTTGGACTTTCTTTATAAAACATGAAATGCATGCTTATCCCCACTAAATGGTATTTGAGCAGAGAGTAATGTTCCCAGCCCCTGATTATACCCATAAATAGAAAACAAAATGGGACCTTGGTACCATTGAAATATCCAGCCTTCAAAATATTGTCTGCAATGTCAAACTCAGCTTGGGACACTCAGGAAACTTTACTTTAATCGTTGTACAGAATCAAAGACCTAATTTCTCATACTCTGAGGAACTGAAAAAATCAAAGAATGCAATTTTAGTTCTATTTAATAAGAGGACTATCCATGAGTTTCTTCATGAAACACATACTTGTAAATTTTGATATGTAGATACACAAGGTTATGTGCAAATATTTAAAGACAGTAAATGTGAATACCATTTACTCCAATGGTATTCACATGCTTATTTTATTAGGATTAATATACTCTGGTTGCTTTTTCTTTCAACTAAGACCATCACTTTATGAAATGGAGAAGTCGGTGCGCTTCAGTTTAAATTCAGCGGTGAGCATCTGAAATTGTGAGGTTGCATCTGAAATTGTGCTAGATACAAGGAGCAGGGGAGAGGGAAGACAAATATTCTTAAAATTCACCAACTCTGATCCCTGCTCTGTGGGGAAAGTAGACATGCAAATAATAAATATGAAACTTGAGCAGAACAAGGTCCCACTGCCTCTGTAAGGCTCTGCTTAGCACAGTGATAGGTTCAAAATGAACATTGTATCTGACTCCAAAAACCTTGATGAGGAATGCAGACTTTTACTAAAAGTTTCTGTGAGGGCATAATATTAAAAAAGGGCTCATTCAACTGCACAGTGTAACACTTCCTAAAAATTCTCTTTACCTATTCCTCTCCCCAAAGTTACTCTTTGTGACTCTTCTTAAATTTTTCTGTCTCTTCAAAAATCCCATCCTCCTCCAGCGCTTAGCCTTTCTGTCTCATCTCTCCTCTTTCGTATCCCTTGCTTCCCTTTCATCCTTTTCTCTCTTCCCACTGTGCCTCTCATGCTCCATGGGGAGCAACTTCCCCTGCTCTCTTCTTCAATTACACATCCCTGCCGACCACCATGATGACCTCAATAAAGACCAACAGCAGAGCAACTGGGAAAAGTTTGCAAACTGTGCTAAAGTCAGGCTTATTGAGGTGTAGTTTACATAGAGGAAGAGTCATCCTTTTGAAATGTAGAGTTTAATAAGTTTTAACAGATATGGTGACACCACCACCATCACCAATCAGTAAATGTTCATTATCCCGCCAAGTTCCTTCATGCCTCCTTAACTCCTCCTTCCCATCATCCCTGGAAACCGTTTGTCTGATTTCTGTTCCTGTAGTTTTGTCTCTTCCAGAAGTCATCTGTATTAGTTTCCTAGGAATGCTGTAACAAAGTACCACAAACTGGGTGGCTTAAACAACAGAAATTTACTGGCTCACAGTCCTGGACATTCAAGGTCTGAAATCAAGGTTCCGGCAGGGTTGGTTCCTTCTGAGGGCCATGAGGGAAGGATTTGGTCCAGGCCTCTCTCCTTGGCTTGTAGATTGTTGTCTTTTCCCTGTGTCTTCACATCATCTTCCCTGTATGCGTGCATGTCTGTCCCCAGATTTCCTCTTTTAATATGGACACAGTCATATTGGATTAGGACCCAACCTAATGACCTCATTTAACTTGATTACCTCTGTAAATACCCTTATCTCCAAATAAGGTCACACATAGGGAGTTAGTATTTCAACACTTGAATTTTTTTGGCAACTCATATATCACGTAAATTAAATAATATAATATATAGCCTTTTCCTTCTTTCTCTCATGTAACATATTACTTCCAAGATTCATCTGTTTTGTTGCATATATCACAATTTTGTTCCTTTTTATTGTTAGGTACTATTGCATTTTATGGATATACTGCAAGTTTTATATTTGTTCACTAGTTGATGGATAGTTCAATTATGTTTAGTTTTTGGTTATTATTCATAAAAATGCTATAAACGTTTGCATATAGATCTTTGTGTGTACATATGCCTTCACAGGTAATATCTAAGAGTGGAATTGATGGGTCGTATAAATGAGTGTTTAATTTTATAAGAAACTGTCAAACTGTTTTGCAAAGTGTCTGCACTATTTTGCATTCTTATCAGCAATGTAAGGGGTTCGAGTCCCTCCACATCTTCACCAGAACTTTATATAGTGCATTTTCCTTAATCTCACCATTTTAGTAGATGTATAGTGATATCTCATTGTGGCTTTAATTTTCCTGAGATGTTTCAATGCACTTATCTTTTGTCCTGTTTTTATTGGATTGTTGTCCCTTTGGTTGAGTTGCGAGGGTTCTTTATACAATTTGAATACGAGACCTTTATAGATATACGCTTTGCAAACACTTGGCTTGTTTTTTCATTTTCTTCATAATGTCTTTAAAAGAGAAGAACAAGCAGTTCTATTTTTTCACTCTTGTCACAGAAGCAAGTAGAAGAGAGACTGAAGGTTTGAAGGGGTGGTCACAAAAAAATGTTTACTGACTCCACGTATTGAATGAAAGTTTGAGGAATAAATGGGAATTTTGGTGTGACAGCTCCTTCTTCCTCCTGGGAATTCTCCCAGTTCCTTGAAGATTTTATCCCCAGTTCATTGTTGTGTTATAACTAATGCCATACTTCTTGGTGAGTTCAGCATCCGTGTAGTTGATTGCAGACTTGGCATAGTTTGCCTCTCCTTTTCTCTGCTCTCCACCTAATCCACTGACTTCACCTTCTCAAAACTCCTCTCAAAATCTTCCTCCTCTCCTTGACTCCTAAGCTGACCCTCTCCCAGGGTCAGCTTTGTGCCTCTTTTCTTTCTATTCTACATTCATTTCCCAGGAAAAGCAGTCACTTATGTGGACTTAATACTGTCTATAAAAAACATGACTCCCAAATCTCCTCCTCATTTTCCATATAATTTCAAGGCAGGAAAATCTGTTAAACTTTTCAAGTAGAGTTTGGACATTCCATGTGTTGCCTAAGTCTAGAATGCAGTGAGGACTCATGTAGTAGGCTAAATAACGGTCCCTGAAGATATCAGGTTCTAATCCCTATAATGTTATTTTAAAAGGCAAAGACTAAGCAGATGTGATTAAATTGAGACCTTGAGATGGGAAGATTATCTTGGATTATCTTATTTGCCTAAATGCAATCATAAATGTCTTTATAAGAGAGAGACAGAGGGATATTTGAACACACATAAGGGATAATGCAATGTGAAGACACAGGAAGAGATTGGAGTAATGTGGCCACAAACCAAAGAATACCAGAAGGCACCAAAGGCTGGGAGATGCAGGGATTATCCCTCAGAACCTCGAGAAGGCATGCAGTCTTGCCAAGACCTTGACTTCAGCTCAGTGATACTGATTTCAGACTTATGGACTCTAGAACTGTGGGAGAATAAATCTCTGTTGTCTTAAGCCACCCAGTTTGTGGTAAGCTGTTACAGCAGCCACAGAAAACTAACACAATTTGCCCTGTGTTGGCACAGCGATGAAGTTTGGGGACAGATATGGATGACCTGGTGGGTTGAAGGTCTGTTATTTCCTGACTGACAATGACGATCCTAATAAAGATTAGAGATGACACTAGAATATCAGAGTGAGGAACTGTCAATTTGCAGGTTAGTATTCATTTCATTGGAGGACCATAATAACGTTCTAGATATATATATCTTTCAATAGTACATCTTCTGTCTAAAGACAAGATCAACACACATGATTATACACAGATGACAGCCTTAATGTCCATTCTATTTTACAACAGCATTGTAGTAGTTCTCAGTGGTGCTTTCATGTTCTTAGTCAGGAGTAATATAGTACATTTTAGGTTTGTTTTCCCTGAATGGTAATAAGTAATTACTAGTAGCGTTTACTAAACAATCTGGTCATTTTAGAAAACGCGTGAACTAGACCCACCAAGATAACATAAATTCAATAAGACAACCTATAAACAGAATTGAAAAGTACTATGAAACTAATAAGTGCAGTGAATATCTAAATTCCAGCAGAACAAATCTGAAATAATCTATCACAAGTGAAGTATGAAATGAAGAAATGTGAGTTCATGACAAGTGATCTAGAGTAGGTATCAAGAAACCTGAGATTCTCTTTTGATTTTCTGACAGTTGCTTTGTCACTCAACAAGTCAGGGACATATCCCCCTTACCTGGAAAACTCGATCCTAACTATAAGTATTCCCAAATCTAACAGTCTACAATTCCAACTTTGTCTTTTTACAATTGCTTGTGCCTATTACTTTCAAGATGTGTTTTCTTCATCAATAATCGTTGTCTCAGCATCACACAATCAGGGGTTCCTGTTATTGCTCTCATGCTGGCTTTTCCACTTTTGGCCAAAGCTGAGCTGCCCTCAGGAGTCTGCCCTGCAGAGGAAGCAAAAGCCCATTGGATTGCCTTGTCTCTGACCCCAGGGTCTGAGTAACACCCTTATCTGGTTCATTTCAAATGAACAAGATTCTCTTCTGGTTTTTAGCTGCTAGAGAACTATGATAATGAATTTCCCCCTCACCTCCTGACAGAATTTGGATAGTTCCCAGAGAGTTGATTACCTCTACAAGAGTTAATTTGGGTAGGTTAACTACATTCTATTTCTGTTAAAGTCAGCATTGAGCCCCTAGCCATCCTAACTCTGATATCTGATACTTCTGTAGTCTTTATAGCATTTTCAAAACTCTCTCTCTCTCATGCTTACATACACACAAAAGTGTGGGCATGCACACACACACACACACACACACACACACTCCCCTTGAGCACTCTCCGTCAAAACAACGTCCATAATAAAATCTTTAAACATGAATTCTCCCAAAACTGAAATAGCGTATTCACATTCATATTGGAAATGTCCCCAATCTACCTTCACTGATATTTTTTCTCTTCTGACCATGTCAGAATTGCTAAGTATTTCTTCAGCTTCCAAAAGAAACCCACTTTTCCTTTGAAGGTTGCATTAAACTTCCTTGTTCTCTTACCAGAAGGAAACAGGTTATCAACAGATAATGACTTACACACATATCTTTTCCATACATATTAACAGATGGAACAAAATAAAATACATACAACTGATTAACATTTCAGAAGGATTGTGATGTATCCCCACCATGTCCTCACAAGGGCAATAATATCTCAGGATTTTTTTAGACAGCAGAAGATACAGAGCAAAGATATGGGTTAGATATATTGGGTTTTGTACTATTAGGTGCCACTGATGGGATAAAGTGTGGGAAGGAAGTTGATTACCCAACAGCAGAGATTATAAAGATCAATGACACTCATAATTGATGGGGACACTGGTGCTAAGCATTGCTATATTTAGCAAGGGGCAGACAGATGGGTATGAGTCCTACTTGTGTAACTCTGGACAAGCTCCTTATTCTTTCCAAAAGAGAATAAAAAGGATATGTTCAGAATAGAGTTTTGTGAAGTAGAACCTAGATGTTGGAGGAAGAAGTTCTTAGTGTTTTGCCTCAACACAGCAAACACTCCATAAACATCATGGCTAGCAACAGTAGCAGCAGCAATAGCTGTTATCATGCACCAAGTGAGGGGTCTGGAGGTGAGGTGTTGTACAGGAGTAGGAGGGGGCATCAGGAGAATAGACTCACCAGATTAGTGTAAAGTATGCCAAGGGGAGAGTAATGAAACTTAGACTTCTTGCAGAAGATCATTTCATTTTGAGGTGACTCTAATTTTTAAAATCTCCGTCTTTATAACAACTGAGCTCTGTATTACTTAATTTCAAACTTCTGGTTCAAATGCTTCTCTCTGAAACAAGCATGACCAAAAGCACTATTCTAAATTCCTCCGGGAGCCATAGTAACTTGACAATATCTCTCAAGAGCTCTAAAGAGGTATTATACTAGGACATAGTATCCCTGCTTCTAAGATCTTTGCGTCAGGAAATATTCAAAATATAAAATGTTTATCTCAGCACTATTTATAATCGAAAAAAGCTACAAAAATAGCTCATAATAGAGAAATGATTAAATTCGTTGTAATAGAGTCATAAGATAAAATATTACATATCTATTTTTTAAATTTTAGACTTAAAAAAGAAATATATACATAGAAATATACAAATTCATATTAAATCAATCATTTCTCATTTTTGGATTGTATAAACTTGGGTAATGTCTGTTTTATTATGTATATAACTATCTATGTATCTATCTATAAATATATTTGTATTTCCAAAGGTTCTTTCACTGATATCGCATTTGTTTTATAAGTGATAAAAATTAAATTGTACAAATAAGTTAAAACTGTAGAGTCATATTTGTTATAAATTATGAAGTGGTGAATTAATGTGTGTTTTATATTTATTGAGTGTCTACTATGGTTCAGTCCCTGAGAATGCCAAAGCATATAAGGCACTCGGAACATCCATGCAGAGCCCAGAGATTAACAAAATTTAATTTCAAAGTTTTTATTCATTTAGTCGCATATGTTTACCAATGACATCTGTTTAGTGCCAGTATTCATGACAAAGTCCACACTTCTGACAGAAAGAGAAAACATCATCAGCATCAATGATTAACACACGGAGGAGAAACAAAACAGAGTACACAAAACTTACTTTAAATTTATCTGCGTAGAGAAAAACAATGAAGAATGATTCAAATGGCAAATATAAATGTTTTTATAAACAATGTGGAAAATATTTAAAATGTTTGCTAACAATGAGACAATTACTAAACGTATTGAAGAATTCTTTAAGATGCATTAACATGTATGATCTAGAGTTCATTGTTATGAATATCTTCATTTCAGACACATATTAATTAGATTTTTCTATATTTCTTAGTTATAAAATGCATTTAATCAATACACTTTTGAGATCGAATTAGCAAAACATTCATTTTTATTATGAAAGATTATGTTACGTATTTTAAATTTTACTCATTATATATTTCTTGTTTCTCATTTGTAAATCTTATGATTGGTTTGTTTAATATAGTCAAAGGTCAAAGTGAAAGAGCCATGAAATTATTCATGCAGAATAAGTGCACCACAGAGGATTTTCTAATTCATAGAATTAGACTTAGGGTCTGAAGATAATGAGTTGGATTTTATTCCTTACCTTGGTGCCAATTGTAATCGACTGAAATAAATATTTTTGGAAAAGTTTGGTCACATTAATAAATTTTGGGATGTTTTGTTCTTCTGCACAGGCAGTCTATGTCAGAGGAAAAAGGGAAGGCAGGATTCTGAAACATGGTGATGTGAACATGGTCTCCTCTCCTTTCACTCCCAACTTCCCTAAAACAAACATCTGCTGAGGCACCTACAATACTGGATTCAACTAAGTCTTAGGCTGTGTTGGAGCTTCCGTGGAAAGAATCAGTGTAGGAGACTTCTCTCTTCCACAAAGTCTCCAAGACAGCTTGGGAGACCAATGTTAGAAAGCTCTGGCAGATGGACTTCTGGCATGGCAGCGTGAGGAATAATGCAGCCCAGCCCCCAAATGAAACTGGTAAAAAATTATAAAATGACAATTTAAACTCTCTAGAAATGGTCCTAGGGATATACAACAAATGAAGAAATATTTAATTGAGAAAACCTACTAAAACTTGATAAGAACAGTGAGACTGTGGTGTTTGAACCATGGCCCACTCCCTCCATCCTTCATCCTAGCTCAATGTGATAAAAACTCCACTCCAGATGGTTTCAAGAACATCAGAATCCCTCTCCAACAGCTCCCAGATGAAGGGCTATGATATCATTCTGGGAAAGGCAGGGCATCAATGTTTCTCATCATGCTCCATTCACCTGTTCCAGAGACTATGTTCCAGGCAAGTGCAGTCAAGAGGTGGAGATTCACTTCTTCTGTCCAGTTCCTGCTTGTGGGATGAAGGCACTGCCTTGGGTGAAGCACATTGAGAATACTGGGACCCAGATCACTTTTACTCTGGTTTGTTTGTCCCACTTTGGGTGAAGCAAGTGGGGAAGACCAGAGGCTACACTCTTCTCTACAACCCCGCCCCCCACAGTCGAATGCCTACTTTATAAGGAGTATCAGTCAGAGAAAAGTATACCGCTGTCCCCATCCTCAACTCCAGAGCCTTGACTTACATATTTTGCTCCCAGATAGAGGGTAGAGGCAGGCCATAAAACAGAGAGCTCTGAATCTCTTCCCAAGGAGCTGACTTAATTGTAACAGAGTGTGGGGAATTAAACCTAGGAGAATTTTCAAAACAATGGAAACTGTGGTGAAAAGTAATTAGAAGGAAACTGGTACATTCCCTAGAAATATAAGCTAAACCATTATCTAATTTTCTAGGGAAAAAAAACCAGGAAAACAGATGGCTAAGAAGAGCCCATCTGAGGTCAAAACAATTTCTAATACAGACCTCAAAAACCTGTCCCTGTAAAGAAGCCTGAATTTCATTGCATCACTTTGTGGAGCAATTTATGCCCCAGTTCATTGTTGAAAATGGTAGAGAAATAAGCCAGAAATTAGTGGAGCTTAACAACTAGGTGTTGTCAAGAAAAGAAATATCGAAGACAGCCCTGCCAAAACCATCATCATGCCAGGATGACAGTGCTCATCCTCAAGGCTTCACCTTCATGGGGCAACATTAAAGGCTCACACTGTGGGGGTAAAATAGACTTTGCTAAAATAATCCAGCCAGTATCTGAAAAAAATGGTGAACGAATAGCAATAACAAATCCCAGAGGCGTGGAAAGACAGACAATATCCAAAGTTACTACAATATATTTTGGATGTAGCAACTGTATCAATATGATATTGTAGCAACTGTATCAATATGATATTGTAAGCATTTATATCAATATAACATTTATATATACACACACACATATATATCATGTAAAAAAATAGGAAATTCTGACACATACATGAAAAAGAAAACTAGGCAACAGAAAAACAGAAACTACCCATGAGACCAACCAGATGTCATATTTATCAGACAAAAACTTTAAAGTAGCCATTATAAATATGTTTAAAGAACTAAAGAAAATCATGCTAAAAGAAGTAAAAAAGATATAATGGTAATGTTACAACAAATAAGGAATATCAATAAAGAGATAGAAATAATATTTAAAAATAATAGGAATCTTGCAGCCAAAAGGAATCATAACTGAAAGAAAAATCCCCTAGAGGGATTCTACAGTAGATTTGAACTGGCAGGAGAAAGAATTAGTGAACTTGAAGATAAATCAATAGAGATTATGCAATCTGAATAATAGAGAGAAAAAAATAATGAAGAAAAAGAAAGATGCGAGAGAAATGTGGGACACCATTAAGCTCACCAATGTATGCACAATGATAATTTCAGGAGGACAGAAGGGAGAAAAGATGGAGAAAAAATATTTGAAGAAATAATAGTTGAAAACTTCCCAAATCAGATGAAAAACTTTAATCCACACATCCAAGAGGCTCAAAAAACTCCAACGAGAATAAACACAAAGGATCCACAAACAGACACATCATAGTAAGAAGATCAACAAGGAAGTAGAAGATTTGAAGAACACTATAAACTAGATAAACCTAACAGACATCTATAGAACACTCCACTCAAAACAGTAGAATATATACTCTTCTCAAGTGCACGAAGAGCATTCTCCAGGATAGATCATACACTAGGCCATAAAACAAACTTCAATATGTTTAAAAGGATTGAAAGAATATAAATGTTTATGTTCTCCAACCACAGTGGAATGAAATTAGAAATCAATAATAGAAAGAAATTGGGGAAACTCACAAATATGTGGAAATTAAAACAGCACACTCCTAAATAACTAATGGGCCAAGAAAGAAAAAAAGAGAAACTATAAATTACTTTTAACAGAATTAAATGAAGACACAATATACTAAAAACTATGGGATTCAGTGAAAGTAGTGCTTACATGAAAATTTATAGCTATAAATGCCTACATTAAAAAAGAAGAAAGATTTCAAATCAATAACCTAGCCCTCCATATTAAGAAATTAGTAAATAAAAAGAAAAAACTAAACTCACGTCATGCAGAGGGAAATAATAAAAATTAGAGTAGAAATACATGGAATAGAAAATATAAAAACAATACAAAAAAATCAACAAAACCAAAAGTTGGTTCTTTGAGGTAACAAAGGTAACAAAATGACTAACTTTTTGTTAGATTGACCAAGAAAATAAGAGAGAAGACTCATTGTAAGGAAACAGAGATGAAAGAATAGATATTACTACCAAATGTACTGAAATAAAAAGGACTGTGAAAAATTGTATGCCAACAAATAAGATGACTTGGAATGTACAAATTCCTGGAAAGACACAAACTACCCAAATTGAATCCCCCCAAAATAGAAAATCTGGATCGTCATATAACCAGTGAAGTGTTTTAATTAGTAATGAAAAAACTACCAACAAAGAAAAGCCCAAGCCTAGATGGCTTCCCTGGTGAATTTTTTCAAACATTTAAAGAATTAATAATAATTCTTCACAAACTTCCAAAAAAATAGAAGAGAAGGGGACGCTTCCCAATTCATTCTATGAGGCTGGTATTACCCTGATACCAGACCAGACAAAGACATAAGAAAAGAAAACTGCAGATCAATTATCTGTTATGAATATAGACACAAACAAATGCTCGACAGAATAATAGCAAACCAAATTCAAAAACATATAATATAGGTAAACCTACAGAGTCAGAAAGTGAGTTAGTGGTTGCCTAGGGCTGGAGGTGTGAGTGACTGGCAGGGGGTGATAACTAATGTACAGGGTTTATGTTTTGAAGTGATGAATATGTTCTATAAATGACTGTAGTATTGCTTACAGAACTCGGTGAATGTGCTAAAAACCACTGAATTGTACACTTTAAGTGGTTATGTGATTATATCTCAAAAAAGATGTTACCAAAAAAGATAATGTACAGTATACTAAAAATGTGACTAATTGTAGGAAAAAACAGTAGAAAGAAAAAGTCTTGGGAGTTTGCCAGAAACGGTTGAATCTTGACAAGAGATTTGCACACAGACATTTGTGGCATTAGAGAGGGTTTTCATCAGCCCTAGTGTGTACACCTGGTATCCTGATCCTCAAAATGCCGAGAAGGATGGATTCTGACATCCCCGACCCTATAAGATTAAGACACTATAAGGAAAGGTGGAACAGGAAGGCTACCATGCCTTGCCTCAGCAGGAGACTGGCAGCCTGTCAGCCCTATAAGTTATAAACAGATGGTGGCATCTTTATTGTAGGTGACACAGTCACCGTTTATGGTATGCCAACAATCAGATCAGTGTTCCTGTGAACCAACCAAAAAACCAAAAAGTTCATCTAAGGTGGCCTGGCATCTAACAGTTGGTGCCCAGCAGCCATAAGAGGGAGCAGCTGAAGGAGATGGACCACAATGGAAGGGGAGACAATTATGAGAACACTTAAGGAGATTTAAATACAAAATAAGAAGTATCTTTTTTGAGCTAGAAATAAAATAAAATAAAAACCATCCAAATTAAGGAATGCATTGGATGTATTGAATGAGAAGCTAGTTAGTGTTGAAACCTCCACTGTTGACCTGGGAGATCAGATGGAAGAAACATCTCAATGCACACAGAAATCATGTAAACAGATAAAAATCATGAGACAACAGATGAAAGACTTCAAGGATAGATCCATAGATCCAGGACATCTAATACACAAATAGTAAGATCTCCAGAAAGAGAAAAGGATGGAGGCAGAGTCTTTGCTCTTTGGTTTCTTTAACTTAGCAGTATGCACTTAAGATTCATCCATGTTTCTGCATGAATTGATAACTCATTTCTTTTTACCGATGAATAGTATTCCATTATATAGATGTACCACAGCTTGTGTATCCATTTATTGAAAGCCATCTTGGTGGCTTATAGTTTTGAGGGATTATGAATAAACCTACTATAACTATTAGCACGCAGGTTTTTGTGTGGACATAAATTTTTAACACATTTAGGTAAATACCTAATAGCCCAAGTGGGAGCACAATTGTATGTTAATACTGGTTGGCATTGTAAGAAATCGTTGAACTGTGTTCCAAAGTCGCTGGGCCATTTCACATTCCTACCCACGATGAATAAGAGTTCCACATGTTATGAATCCTCGCCAGCAATAGGTACTGTCAGATTTTTGTATTTTAGTCATTCGAATGAAGTATTATTTTTGTTTTGATTTGCATTTCCCTAATTACAAATGATGTTCAGCAACTTTTCAGTTGCTTATTTTCCATCTGCATATCTTCTTTGGTGAGGTGCCTATTCTGATCTTTTGCCCATTTCTTTTTTTTTTTTTTTTTTGGTGAGAAAGATTTTCCCTGAGCTAACATCTATGCCAATCCTCCTCTCTCTTTTGTGTGTGGGTCACACCACAGCGTGGCTTGATGAGTGGTGTAGGTCCACGTCCTCGATCCAAACCTGGGAACCTGGGGTGCCAAAGCCAAGCACCCAAATTTATCCACTACAGCTGGGCCCTCTTTTGCCCATTTATAACTGAGTTATTTGTTCTTTAATTGTGAAGTTTTAAGAGTACCTTGAATAAAAATCCTTTCTCAGGTATGTGTTTTGCAAATATTTTACCCAATCTGTGAATGAATGAAAAGCCTTTTAAATTTGCATACAGGATCTGCAGAAGTTTTTTAAAAATTTTTTCCAGTTATATTGAGATATA
This sequence comes from Diceros bicornis minor, assembly GCF_020826845.1. Lineage (NCBI taxonomy): Eukaryota > Metazoa > Chordata > Mammalia > Perissodactyla > Rhinocerotidae > Diceros > Diceros bicornis. The sequence continues at coordinate 84,051,139 of NC_080744.1, forward strand.
ATTGACATATAACGTGTTAGTTTAAGGTGTACAACATAATGTTATATGCATATCATATATTGTGATATATCACACAATGATTACCACAATAAGTTTAGTTAGCATCCATCACCTCACATAGATGCATTTTTTTCTTATGATGAGAACTATTAAGATCTACATTCTTAGCAAGTTACAAATATATAAGATAGTATTGTTAACTATAGTTACCTTGCTGTACATTACATCCCCAGAACTCATTTATCTTAAAACTGGAAGTTTGTACCCTTAGACCACATTCACCTATTTCCACCTTCATTACCCCCTGCCTCTGGCAACCACCAATCCATTCTCTGTTTCTATGAGTTTGGTTTTTTTAGATTCCACATATAAGTGACATCATACAATATTTGTCTTTCTCTGTCTGACATTTCATATAGCATAATGTCCTCAAGATCCATCCATTTTGTCACAAATGGCAGAATTTCCTTCTTTTTATGGCTGAATAATATTCCATTGTCTATGTATGGTATTTATCACATTTACTTTTTTCACTCATTTATCGATGAACACTTAGGTGGTTTCCATGTCTTGGCTGTTGTAAATAATGCTGCAATTAACATGCAGGTGCAGACAGCTCTTCAAGATAGTGATTTCATTTTCTTCAGATATATACCCAGAAATGGAATTGTTGGATCATACAGTAGTTCTATTTTTCATTTTTTGAGGAACCTCCATACTATTTTCCATAGTGGCTGCATCAATATACATTTCCACTGATAGTTCCAAGGGTTCCCCTTTCTCCACATCCTCGCCAACACTTGTTATCTCTTGTCTTTTTGGTGATCATCATCCTACCACGTGTGAGCTGATATCTCGTTGTGGTTTATATTTGCATTTCCCTGATGGTTAGTGATGTTGAGCATCTTTTCCTGTACCTTTTGGCCATTTTTATGTCTTCTTTGGAAAAATGTCTATTCAATTCCTCTGCACATTTTTTAATTGGATTGTTTGGGTTTTGTGCTATTGAGTTGTATCAGTTCTTTATGTATTTTGGATATTAACCCCTTATCAGATATATGGTTTGCAAATATTTTCTCTCATTCCATAGGTTGCCTTTTCATTTTGTTGATGGTTTCCTTTGCTGTGCAAAAGCTTTTTAGTTTGATGTAGTCCCACTTGTTTATTTTGCTTTTGTTTTCTTTGCCTTTGGTGTCAAATCTGAAAAACCATTGCCAAGACCCATGTCAAGGAGCTTACCTGTTATGTTTTCTTCTAGGAGTTTTATGGTTTCAGATTTTTTGTTCAAGTCTTTAATCCATTTTCAGTTGGTTTTTGTGTATGGTGTAAGATAGGAGTCTAATTTTATACCTTTGCACGTGGCTGTGCAGTTTTTTGTTTTCCCGACACAATTTGTTGAAGAGACTATCCTTTCCTCATTGTATATTCTTGGCTTCTTTGTCATAATTAATTGACCATACATGTTTGTGTTTATTTCTTGGCTCTCTATTCTGTTCCATTGATCTATGTGTCTGTTTTTATGCCAATATCATTCTGTTTTGATTACTATAGCTTCGTAATATAGTTTGAAATCAGAGTGTGATGCCTCAGGTGTGTTCTTCTTTCTCAAGACCGCTGTAGCTAATTGAGGCCTTTTACAGTTCTTTACAGTTTTAGGATTGTTTTTTCTATTTCTGTGAAAAATGCCATTGAAATTTTGATAAGGATCACATTGAATGTGGAGATTGTTTTTGATAATATGGACATTTTAACAATATTAATTCTTTCAATTCATGAACATAGAATATATTTCCATTTATTTGTTACTTCTTCAATTTCTTTCATCAATGTCTTATAGTTTTCAGTGAATAGGTAATTCTTCCCCTTGGTTACATTTATTCCTAGGTATTTTATTCTTTCTGATGCAATTGTAAATGGGTTTGTTTTCTTAATTTCTCTTTCTGGTAGTTAGTTATTAGTATATAGAAACAGAACAGATTTTTGTAGGTTGATTTCTGTGTTCTGCAGCTTTACTGAATATATTTATTGGTTCTAACAGTTTTTTTAATGGAATCTTTAGTGTTTTCTATATATAATATCATGTCATCTGCAAGTAGTGACAGGTTTACTTCTTCTTTTCTGATTTATATGCCTCTTACTTCTTTTTCTTGCCTAATTGCTCTGGCTAGGACTTCAAGTACAATGTTGAATGAAAGTAGTGGAAGTGGGCATCTTTGTCTTGTTCCTGATCTTAAAGGAAAAGCTTTCAGCTTTTCACCATTGAGTGTGATGTTAGCTGTGGGCTTGTCATATATGACCTTCATAACATTGAGGTACATTTCCTCTATAATCAGTTTGTTGAAAGTTTTTATCATGAATAGATGTTGAATTTTGTCAAATTCTTTTTCTGCATCTATTGATTTCATCATATTATTTTTATCTTTCATTTTTTTAATGGAGTGTTTCACATTGACTGATTTATGTTGAACCATCGTTGCATCCCAGGGATAAATCCCACTGGATTGTAGTGTATGATCCTTTTCAGGTATTGTTGAATATACCTGAATATGCCAGTTTGGTAATATTTTGTTGAAGATTTTTGCATCTATGTTCTTCAGGGATATTGGTCTGTAATTCTCTTTTCTTGTAGTAGCCTTGTCTGGTTTTGGTATCAGAGAATTTTTAAGATGTTAATGATGTGCAACTTATCCATTTTTTCTGTCATGGATTGTGCTTTTATTCTTATATAAAAACTCATCACCAAATCCGAAGTCACTAAGATTTTCCCCTGTATTTTCTTCTAGAAATTTTATCATCTTAGTTATTACATTTAGGTCTTTGGGTCATTTTAAGTCCTTTCTTATGTATGCCATTATGTAAGGGCCTGTCTTCATCATCTTGCATATGAAGATCCAATTATCTCAAAATTATTTGCTGAAAAGACTATGCTTCCCCATTGAACTGCCTTTACATCTTTATCAAAAATCATTTGACCATATAGGTAAGGGTAAATGTCCAGATTCTCCATTCTGTTGCATTCATCTGTATTCATATACTTATTTCAGCACCACATTATCATGATTTTTGTAGCTTTATAGTATATTTTCAAATTAGAAAATATAAAAGTCCTCTAATTTTGTTCTTTTCCAAAACTTGCTTTGTCTATTCTGGATCCTTCACATTTTTATATAAATTTTTTAAAAGACATCAATTTTTACCAAATATATGCAGGGATTTTTATAGGGAATGTATTGATTCCATGGATCAATTTGGAGAAAATTGCCATTTTATAACTAAAAATCTTAATGGCTTAACACAGCTAATGTTTATTTCTCTTTCATTTTACATGTTACCTTGGGATAACAACAGGAAGGCAACATTGTCTCTGCTCTAGAGAACTCTTGGTCTGTTGAGGGATATCAGAAATGTAAAGTAAAAATTACATCTCAATATGTTTTTCCTATATTGACTCTTAATAAAAGCATGATCACACTCTATTTTGGCACAAGGGATGGGAGTGATCAACTCTACCCTGTAGTGGAGAAAGGGGAGGTGACAGTCAGAGGAAGTTTGTAGGAATAATGACAAAGCCAGATATTGAAAGGATCATTGGGAATTTAACAATAAGTGATGCATGGCAGAGGTGGTTGTTGGGAGTTGGGAGCAGCATGAAGTTATGATAAATAGCTAAATCATGGAGAATTTGTATTCTATGCAAAGGGGTTTGAACATTTATTTATAAACTACCATATGATCCAGCTATTCCACTGCTGGGTATTTATCCAAAGAACTTGAAAACATCAATGCATAAAGATACATACACCCCTGTGTTCATTGCAGCGTTATTCATAATAGCCAAGACTTGGAAGCAACCTAAGTGCCCATCAAGGGACGAATGAATAAAGAAGATGTGGTATATATACACAATGGAATACTACTCAGCCTTAAGAAACCATGAAATCCAGCCATTTGTGACAACATGGGTGGACATTGAGGGTATTATGCAAAGTGAAATAAGTCAGAGGGAGAAGATCAAATACCGTATGATTTCCTTCATTAAGTAGTAGATAATAACAACAATAAACAAACACGTAGGGACAGAGATTGGATTGGTGGTTACCAGAGGGGAAGGGGGGAGGGAGGAGGGTGAAAGGGATAATTCAGCACATTTGTGTGGTGATGGGTTGTAATTAGTATTTGGGTGGTGAACATGATATAATCTATGCAGAAATAGAAGTATAATGATGTACACCTGAAATTTATACAATGTTATAAACCAATGTTACTGCAATAAACAAAGAATTTAAAAAAAAATCACAGAGGAGCTATTGAAACATGTCGAGGCATGTGATCTGATTTGGAAGAGGTGCTAGAGGACAAATTCCATGTGAAGAGTAAAGAATGGACCAGAGGTAGAGTGGGGTAAAAAGAAGGAAGACTTTAGATAACAGAGTACCAAAAGAATAACCTATCAACTAAATGAAATTTACTTAACAGTGTTCATTTCTTTGACACTTATGGTCATTGCTTCCCTTTCAATAACTCATTCCAGAATTTTCCTGAGCAGTGACACCATACCAACTCCTCTAGACTTTGCAGATCTTTCTTCTTCATATTTTTATTTTTGCATGTTGGGATGTCTGTTCATATCTAGTCTTTTAGCTTGCTCCTCACGAAGGTGAGCATCTATCCAGCTTTCTCAAATTTGATTAACCAGTCCTCTTAGCAGCCTTTATTGCTATTTGTCTGGACCAGAGTTTGAAATGTTGACTTTAGAAAATATTTTGTTTGAAGTTATTTTTTTTGAGGATTTTCTGAAAATTATCTTACAATAATGGGACTCTAATTTTCTTTAATCAATGTTTTTTTCTACCTGCTATGATCTCTCTTCTTAAATAATGTTTTGTCTTTCCTCTTAAAAAAATATAAAAAGAAAAAAGATAAGACCATAAACGGCTTATTAAGGTTGGTCTTAATTCAAGTAAAGCTAAAATATCCCAACACTGACTCTAATTAAGTTTGAATAAATGTGTAAATTATTTCAGAGAAGAGGAATCTATTGGAAGAAAAAAATATCATGACAACTTTTGTAATTATTGACCTATTTGTTCTTGGTATACTTACATGGAGAGTTCAAGTGACATTGTCCAAATTGTCATCTATTAGACACAGTAGATATTTGAGCAAGTTTGCATATGAACAATTGTCAAAATAGATTTACCTAAATTGAAATGATCTTAATGTCTTAATATTCTCAAATTGTTTTCTTGACTCAAATTTGGGTATCAAGGAAGACTGTATTCATGTCTAAAGAATTTAGAAGGAAAACTGCCTTGCGTACTAGAAGGAAACAAAGATCCAATTTCTACTCTATCAAAAAAGTCTAAATATAACCTTTATCCAACATTCTGATATGTCTGTCTTTGTTCTCCTCAGTTGGGGAATTCAAGTAGCTTTCTCAGTATAGCCTGAAAATAACTCCCGTAGGAATATCTTCAGAGAGGGGTTAACATATTGATAAATACACTTGAACGCAGCTGAAGGAATTTGTGATTGATATAGTCCCAGAAGGAAATAAGGGACCTGGAGACAGGTTCAAGATACCAATATGCCAATCATAGCAAATGGATGCAAAGAGTGGCAAATGTGGGTTACTCACACAGCAGCAGGCTGTCTTAAGTTACCAAGCTCCATAACTGGATATAATAATCACACACTTGTCTTAATGTGTCACAATCTTAACAGGAGAAACTACTGTCCACTTCAAATGGAGACAGTCTGGCAAACCTGATCAGATTATTGCTGTCATTATTTCAAGCAAATTAACAGGTTACAAGAGTGTTCACCTTGTCTAACACCATTGTGATGTTTGACAGCCTGGGCTTCAAATGGGAAAATACATCAGGCTGATTTGCAAAGAGCTCACCTGAGATGACTCGTTCAGTCCAAAGGGCCCCTACTTAGGTGAATTGTTGGCAAGGAGAAGCTTCCCTGGGGGAAGCTTAGCAGTTTAGCACTAAACATAGTTGCCACTTCTTTCAGATGTCCCTGGAGTAGTTGAGGTCTGGGGTAAGGCTTTTGAAAAGGGCAGCCTGACCACTCAAACCCGGAACAGTTACATTCTTTGTACCAAGGCTTTCTCCCCAGAAGTCATGGCTTCTCAGGCATCACCAGGGAACTATAGACATCTACAGGAAAAAAGTTTTCAATGTCATTTACTAATATTGTCACAGCTTAACTTAAGGAGAATGCTCAGTCAGTGAAAGTTAAAAGGGCAAGAGCCCCCCTCACCACACACTTATTTCCTCCATGTCAGAGCACAGTTAACATAGCTCTACCCTGTCCCAGCTCCCTCATTGCCTTTTAACTGTGCCTCAGCTATGTATTGCCAGAGGATTCGGTGTATGTTTGTGTGTGTGCACACGTGCCTGTTTGTGTATGGGGACTACCGGTCCCGTGCTTTCTGTAGCCTCCCGTTATTCCCGGCAGCTCTTTCTTGTCTTTCCCACCTCATAACCCTTATGTCTCAGCTTACATGTTATGTCATTCAGGATGCACAAAGGAGGAGTGGATGGCCCTAACCCCCACCTTCTGCTAAGTCTGGGGTAATTGACTTTTCTCTCACTTGTCTATAAGTGCTAAGGGAGTTCTGCCTTCTCTTTAATTCCTTCTCTCTTAAAACTCCAAAGTTCTCTTTAAAAAAATCCCCAACGTAAACAAATTTTCTTCACTATGTAGTCAAAGCTGCTGAGTACCACATGTCTAATTCCAGAGCAAAAAAACCCATTGTGTAGAAGTTCCAAGGAATCACTCAAAATCCTCATCTCCTGGGCCTAGGAAAGCATTGCATGAAAAACTTTATTATTAAAAATTTTTAGAGTCTCTCCAAGACATGTACATTTATCTGGCTGCCTACATTATACATTCCCATTTGTTGGACATTTGTAAGCAGGACAATGTGTTTCCAGGATCACAGGCTTTGAAGGCATAGCCTCATGTGTTTGAAAACTGCCTTGGCTATTTAATTGCTTTGTGACATTATGTCATCACATTAGCTGAGTCCACACCTGTATTGGTACCTGTATCAGTCAGGCTTCCAGAGGAAACGCGTGGTATATTCAGATTGGGTCATTTGAAGACAATTTAATGAAAGGACTATTTACAAAGATTTTTTGAGTGATTGTTTTATCACTTGCTACTTTATTAAATGCTCAGATTTATATATGATAAGTTTTCCTTTAATTCTTTTTAAATGAAAAGAAAAATCTGGCTATAAGCTAATTTCAAGAGCATAGCTAAAACAATGTATTAACCAAAAGAAAGCTTGCATATCAATATTAAACAGATTTCACTCTGTATACTTAGCATCATGAAATAATAATAAAAGAACCAATCTGCTGAAATGGCATAAGTAACTTGAGACTGCGGGCATCTATCAAAATAGCAGGAAAAATTATTTAAAAATATTGACAGAATTTCAAGGAAAAATGGAGAAACAACCATGTTGCAAGATTTTTGATAACTTGCTTTCAAAATTGAAAATCAAGTGGACAAATATTATTAACAATGTAGAAGAATTGAGAAATAAAAGAACAAGAGTGGATGCAAAGCAAGTCTCAACAAATATTAAAAAGCGCTATTGTTACAGGATCATATTTTCAGATTACAATTAATTGGTCAATCAAGAAACAATGATTAGCATTTAAAACTATATACAACTAAATGCACAATGAAAATACCACTTATTAAAATTTGTATCATGCTGAAAAAACTAGTATCTAAAGGAGAGTTTGCAGTCTGAAAAGCATATATTAGAAAACAAGAAAGAATGTGACTTAAACTAATTAGTCAACTCACAAGGTTAGGAATCCCATAAAAACTTAGCAGAGTAAATACAGAAACGTTAAAAGGAAGGAAATAAAAAAGATAAGAGCAGAAAATTAATAAAACTTTTAACAATAATAAGCCTTCTAATTTGTGTATATTAATTTCATTCCATCTGATATTTTTCCTATATTTTTGTGCTCTTTTTTTACTTTTATTTTCTCCTTTTCTTCCCTTCATTAGATTTGTCATGTATTATTTATTCCCATTTTTCTCCTTTATTGTTTTGGAAATTTGTCTACATTCCTGCTTGGAAACTGAGGATCAATACAATGAGAATTTGATTCTTTGAAAAGACTATTTGCATGCTAACAAGTTAACCTGCCTCAAGTTTTATAAATGCTGGCAGAAGACACGAGACTCCTAGGTCAGAGACAAAAGACTTTATTCCTCACAATACAGCAAGCAGTGTGACCTTCATGTTCATGTTACTTACAATTGTCCCCCAAATCCCAGGGGGACAATGGGAACATAGAGCCAGAAGGATGCTGTATATGCAGTGTGGTGCATCATGGCTGAGGAATCCTGAGCTGGAGAAACCCTATTCGTTTATAAGAGGATGCTAAAAAATCTGTCCAAACCTTGACCCAGGAGGAGATATTATCTTTATTATACTGATAGCAAACAAATTTTCCCCCTGCTCTCTGGCAGGAGAAACTACCTCCATCTTCCAAGGCTGTTCTCGATATAAACATCTTGGAAAAGACAGTTTGGAACAAAACTATCAGTGACTCTACTCACAAGATATGCAGAAACGTGAGTGACTCAATGGATAGCTGTCTGCTAAAACTTATTTCTGCTGCTACTGCTTCTACCACTGTCACTGTATTGGAGTTAAAATATAAACATAATTTCTCCCTGGACCTTTTCTACATCCCCCTGTGATGTCCTGAATATAGGGAACAGTACTTGTAAAATTCACCATTCCTCTCCAAATAATATCCTTTATTGGGTGAGTGGGGGGGGGGAGCAAAAACAAAACAAACAGTCAACAAACAAACAAAAGCTCATTGTTCCAAAGAGTTAATCATTTAAGTACCAGGGTAAAGTTTCTGTATTTCCTTTATGTCTTTACATACTAGAATGTTCTTGGCTAACATTTCTAGAGTAGGAAAATAGTATGGGCACATTCACATTTCCATCTTAGGTCTACCTTTGCAAATCATCTTGCAGCTGAAGAGATGTGGAATAAAAAACATTGTTACAAACATATAAAGACAGCAAAATATGTCCATTAATGATCTAATGTGCTGATATTTAATGTCAGAATTCCTGAAATGTTCCATATCTTTATAAAAGCTAGTGTAGGACTTACTTTTTGCTAGACTCAGTATCTATCCTCTTTTTTTTTTTGTGAGGAAGATCAGCCCTGAGCTAACATCCATGCTAATCCTCCTCTTTTTGCTGAGGAAGACCCGCTGTGAGCTAACATCTGTTGCCAATCCTCCACCTTTTTTTCCCCCAAAGCCCCAGTAGATGGTTGTATGTCGTAGTTGCACATCCTTCTAGTTGCTGTATGTGGGACGTGGCCTCAGCATGGCCAGACAAGCGGTGCGTCGTTGCGCACCCGGGATCCGAACCTGTGCTGCCAGTAGCAGAGCGCGCGCACTTAGCCGCTAAGCCACGGGGCTGGCCCAATACCTATCCTCTTGAGTAAACATTTTTGGCTACAAATTATACATTTCTTAACTCTGCAATTCCCATGTATTTCTTGACATATAAAAGCCAAAGTTACAAATTTATGCATGATGAAAGACAATAATTGCTGTAATTTTTGCTTTAAAAGAATATTAGACTCACCCGTCTTTTTAAAAGTGTTACACAGAAGAATAAATTTAAGGACTTCTATGAACTCACTAACTTGATTACATTTTGCACTGAATGACATTTTGCTTTTAATATTTTTTACTAAAATTAGCAGCAATTTCTTATATTTTAAATATATTGTGCATTGAATTTTTGCTGATATGCCCCACAATCTCCTGAAGTGTCATTCAAAAATGTTGATTTCTTTTAAAATATCTTTTCTGACTATTCAAGTCTCTGATCTTTAAACTGAAATTGAGTAAACTGAAATCTGATAATTTGCAGTTTTAATTCAAGATATTTTTTATACCAAAAGTAACAAAAAACATGACTATGTTTGATATGGTTGATGATGCTATCAAGATAACAGACATTCAAGCTGGTTAATTTTATTTCTAGCAGTATGTAGCAACTGTTTTATTCATGCTATAGACTACCTCCTATACCTCCCAGTGATATGTTTTTCTCAGTACTAGCTATAGAGTATGTCATTTATATGTATCATACTAGAAAACCTGTCCAAAGTTTGCACCAGAAAGAGACATTTTCTTTATTATACTTTATAATTTAACTAACAAAATTTAACCAATTAAATGAACACTTTTAAAAAACAAAGTTGGGAATGATTCTATACATACATATGTATGAATCATAAGTGTGTGTGGTTTCACTTAACCTTAATTACCTTCTTAAAGGCCCTATTTCCAAATATGGTCACATTGGAGGTTAAGGCTTTAACATACGAATTGGGGGGATAGTATTCAGTTCATAACACAGAGGTAGCTTTGAGATTCTAGGAGGAATTTCCAGTAAGTATACATGAGGTCTAAGGCAAAGGATGATTTCCATCTATCTACCCTCAATGTATACCCCCTAACACAGAGTTATGCCTTCACCAATCAAGTGAAGGACCCATACTCCCATTATCTGAAGGGAAAGACATTGACCAAAATATTTCACATTATTTTCCCTGCAGGTGATTTTCAGTCTTTTATTTGAAGAATATTATCGGGAACCAGAATTTTTGTGGCAACTTTGAAGAAATGTAAGTACTCACAATGACTCCTATGCTTGGTAATAGGTGCAAAGCCCTCACGCGGACAGTGGCCAGTGCCTCACAGGGTGTGTAAAGATGTCCGCAATTAACATGATCTTCACTCACCCGGTGCCACCTCACTGCTCTGCTGCTACTTGAACAGAAACATTTATTGCCCAGAACATTACATTTTCTATCATCAAAAAAACAAAGGTTTTGTTTCCTGACCACTATACACACAACTTTTCTTAGGCAACACGTCAACCTCCCACTAGCAGTAAGTACCATACTTTACACAGAATTGAAAGTTCATGACTCCTTCGGCTAAATGTTGGGAAAAGTCTCCCATGGCATGAAGTATCCTCAGAGCTGGCTCTCGTGTGTGAGCTTGAGCACATGGATGTCCCTTAGTAATCCACACCAGGTACCATTTCTGGCATGGCAACATGGCCAGGGGCAGAAATTTGTGTTTTTAAAGAAAATTTTCTGAGGTAAGGAATAGGAAAGAGTTGAGTCTGGAACAGCCACTTGAGAGAGAATCTCTGAAATTTATAGTTGTTCATTGACTATTTCTGGCAAAGAAATAACTGTTGGCTGCCTTAGCTTTTCAAGAAATAAATCTCAACCTTCAGAGCTGGACAACCAGGCAGCTCCCTCCATTGACCAATATATTCACACAAATAAATGGCTGCTGAACAACAAATCATGGGCCAGGGGATTTGCACATTAGGCAAGCTGAAACTTCTGACTGAAGAAGAAGATTCCAAAAAAGACCTAGGTGGAAAATGAGGGACTGAAAAGGCAAGTCACTCACCCTGCTAATAAGCAGACTCCTAGTCTGGGTGAGCCTCAAGTTATTCAACTGAACAAAACTGCCTAGGGGTCTACAAATATTTGGCAGCAATAGCAACCACCAAGGGAAGAATGTGGTACTCAACATATAGAGAAAGAGTTTAATTTGGAGAAGAAATAGCTAGATTACATACGTATATACATATATATACATGTGTATTATGTATATATGTGGGTGTGTATAGTCAGTCTATGTTTACAATAAAATACAAGGGAAAAAGAAAGGCTCTGATAGTAGAGGTGATGATATGAAACGACATGTAACTAAAATGAAAAGAGCTGATTGAAGGAAGGTGGGTGAAATAAGAAAGATGACACAAAATAAGAAATACTGAAGAAGGGAATCAACACAGCTGAAAATAGTGGTGTAATTAAAAATTGGAAAATTTTCACAAGAAAAGAACACACAAACTTTACCCATTAGGACCCTTTCTACACAAGTCACAGAAAAATGACCTTGACTGGTTTAATAACAAGAAACATCAGAAGTGGGGCAGTTCCAAGATTGTTGAATTCAGTAGTTCAACAATATCTTCAAAGACCCAGATTCCTTCCATATTTTTGCTGTGTCATCATTAGAGTGTTCCATTATAGTTCTTGTGATTTAAAACATTTCGGTAATTAATTATAAAACTTGAATTTTTAGGGTAAATTGAAGAGAGAGAATGATTTTAAACACATTAACCATAAAATGCAACTTTGAAGATCTCTGCCAGAAATTTTACAAAAAAATTAAAAATAATAAAATCATATTTCAAAATGTATTCTTAACAAAAATACTAATGGCATTGTATTAGACACAGATGTAAATAAGAAATTCATTAAAAGAAAGGATTAAGTACCAAGAGTAATTATTCTGCTTATGTTATTTAATGTTTTGTTAATCAATAATTATATGCACATGAATTTATGTTATTTTCATTTTTTGAAAAACAATTTTATTTTGAAAAATAGTTTTTAAATATAAGTATTTTATATATCTACTTGTATAATAAAACATTTGTGTATATCAATACATAAATACTTTGAAAATTATATAGTTTTAATTACTTTTAGGGCCCTTTCATTCTCAAAAGTGTCTCACTTTAAACAATATATTATATATTAACCCTATAATTAAAATTTTACAATTAAAATGAGAACGTCTATAGTCTACAATCTCCACGGAGAGTCTATAGTCTACGGAGAATGAGTATTAGTGAAAACAGGTGGAGGTCCAAGTAATTAACCTGAAAAGAATTTTAATCTTAGTAACTCAAGGAGATGAGAAGAATCAACAAAGAAGACTGAGACTACTGAGGATGAAAAAAAAAAAAGAAGAAGAAAGCAAACAAATAGGAGATTGTGATGTTTTGGAAGCCAAGTGTTGAAACTGTTTTAAGGAAAAGTGGTCAACTGTGTCAAATGCTACTCTTAGGTCAAGTAGGATAAGGACTAAGGGGTCAATATTGGATTTAGCAACACAGAGGTCATTGGTGACCTCGAAGAGAGCAATTTTGGTAGGTGCAAGATGATGGGAGGGCAAAGCCAAATTGGAGTGAATCTAGGAGAGAATGGGATCAAAGGAATTGGAAACAATGTATATAGAGACCTCTTTCAAGGCCTCCCACTATAAAAGAGAGCAGAACAATGGTAATAGCTGGACGGAAAGTCAATTCCAGAGAGTTATTACACTTCATTACCATTATAATAATAATTATTTATTTTTTCAAAAATGAAAGAAGCAACAGCAAGTTTGGGAATGATGGGAATGAACCAGCAGAGATGAAAGAAAATGAGGATGCAGGGGAGAAAGGAGAAACTGAGAGCATAGGCTTAGTTGGTGAGAGAGAATGGACTTCAGGGCCCAGGTGTAGGTGCTTCTACAGATAACAGCACAGCCATGTCATCCCTGGTACCAAGGGACAAAGCAGAGTATGTGGGCACAGGTGCAGTAAAGTGAATAGATATGGTATTTGGAAGCTCTGGTTGCTTCTAATTTTTCAGTACATGAAGGAGCAAGCCATTAGTAAAGTGTGAATGGAGGAGGAAATAGTGGTTCCACGAAAGAAAAGTATTATGAAACAGTAGCGTCAGATCTTTCTATTTGTTGTGTGGTCCATGTGTCAGCAACAGTAGCAGTGCCTGGGAACCTCTTCAGAATGTAGAATTTCAGTCCCCTCTCTCAGACATACTGAACCAGAACCCGCATTTTGACAAGATGCCTGGGTGATCCATAGGTGCACTAAATTTTTAGAAGCACTAGTTTTGGACTGAGAATGAATGGACTGTTGTATCACATGTAGCCAGCTTGGTTAAATATTTCTCCAGCTACTAAAAATGTGCAGGTGTGCTTTTGAAATGAAAAGAAAGATGGACTTAACTAATGTGGGTGTGTTGCCATTTAGCAGGTTGAAGCAAGAGAGGGGCAGAGGAACTGAGTGATAGGAGAATGAGTTATTATAAGGATGCACCACGGAATTGAAGGTGTATGGTCTGGGAAGTGAAAGCGTGAAAGAGAGGAAAGAGAGTGAAAAACAAGTAGGTCAATGGATTGTAGTATCCAGTGGGTGGAAAAATAGGTGAAGTTGGGGAACTGGGAGTAAGCTGAAAAACAAATGCTGATCAGAGAGGGGCTGTTCAAAATTGAGGCAATGGGTAAGTCATAGATATTGATAATGGCAAGATCTAAGTTTTGGCCACAGGAGTGAGTGGCTGATGCAGAGTGGGGAATAAGATTTGCTGAAGAAGAGGAGGTCAAGGGAATGAGAGGCCAGGGGAGTAGAAGGATCATCTATGTGGATAATGAAGTCATCAAGAACTGTGACAACAGTTTTGGAAAGAAGGGCCACAAGCCAGAAGCTAAAATCTCAAAGGAACAAACAGGGGACCCAGGAGTCTATAGATGACTACAAAAAGGAAGGTAGTGGGTGGTATAATCTGATGACATGAGATTCATCCTGGGTGTGTTTAGGGATGTGGGAGGCAAAGAGTGATACAGAGCAAGAAAGACATCTATCCCACCCCCAGACCGAATGATAAAAGGTATACGAGAGAGAAAACATCTACCCCTTAAGACAGTGGAAATGGGCTCAGAAATGGAAACCACAGTAAGACAAGATGTGGGCATAGATAACTAGCCCTGAATGAGTCAAGAGAGGTAATGGTGTGACGCCATAGGATGCTTTTAGGCAGGTGCAAAAGATGGGGAGTGTCTTTTCAAGAAACACAGTTCTGGGGCCTCTTTTCATTCCTGCCTATGGCACTGTGGGAGCTAAGTAAGGGAATTGTATTCAGACACACAAAGCTCTAGGGATCCTTCTTTCCCCTTTTAATTGAACAATAATAAACCAACAGAACCTGGCATAAGAAGTATATGACCTTTCATACACATCAGAAAATGATGAATTTTCACAGGCTGAGAACACCCATGTAACCAGCAACCCACATGAAGCATCAGAGCATCATCAGCCTCCCTTGAGCTCTCTTTCAGTCACTATCAGCCTCCAAAATAAACCAGTATTCTGTTTCTCACACCATAGATGAAGTCTTCTGGGTTCCATTCAGATATCTGTTGATGGAGGCAAGAGGTAAGGCAGAGGGTGGTCTCACCATGAGTAGAAAGTGCTCTGTGGCTTCCTTTTGGCACATTGATTGTTAGCATAAAGGCCATGGAAGGGGCAGAGTTGGCCATAGAGCCTGGATCCATCTGGAAAACTGATCACTTCTTCCCTGTATTCTTATAGTATTTTGTGCCCACCTCAGTAATAATATGTTTAGTACAATACTGTACTTCGTGTTGATCTCCTTGCTGCCTCCAAACATACAGTCACACACACATATGTGCACATGCACACACACACACACACCTGAACACTTTGTGATAGCAAGTTTTATTACTATTTTTTTATTCCCATGGCTTTGTACCATGCCTCTTACATGGTAGATTTTTTTAAAAATGTGATTAGAAATAAGTGTGTTTCTCTGCCATTAATCCTAAAACCAAGTGAAAATTGAAGAATTTCCCAGCAGAACCTTGTGTCTATACTGATCCTTGCTTATGGCTTCATATAACACATTTTACAAAGCTGTAGGTCAATCATCTTGGAAAAGTCTTAAAAAGGGTCTAATGCCAAATACGTCTCATCACCAACTAAATTCTGTGAACTGATTTCGTGAAGTATATAATTGTTGGAATGATGTTTTACAATGAATTAGGATCATCTTTAACTGATCTTGCTCCTGAAATAATTCAACAGGTGTCACAGAAGTACTAAGGAGGGCCTGCCATGTACAGAGAGCTACTTTATAATGTTCTAGAATAAAACTGGAGCTAGAAGACATGATTCCTACGTCAACATTTTATTTTGGCCATGTCCCACTGAAAAGTGAAGCGAGGCAGCTACAGTTCATAGTATTCGTGGATGGAGAAAGAGAGGCACAGGAAGGTTAAGTCCCTCCCCAGAACAATGTGAATTAGATTCAAAAGCCTTTGATTCTAGTCCATACCTTACACTGCGTACAGCTTATCAATGTCTGAATCTTCACTATCAGTGATTTGTCCCTTCAAGTCAGTTTCTATCGCCTGTAAAAATGAAACCATCCTTCCCTCAAGATTAACAAATACCTATTGGTTTAAATAAGCTGTAGAGGTGTGAGGGAGAACTCCTGCTGGGAGCACCAGAGGGAGACCCCAGGAGATGAGGACCATCCATGTGAAGGGTACATTGTCTTAAAGAAAAAGACATCAGGCTGTGCAGACATCAAGTAAAGTTGATTCTTCAGTTCTGAAGAAACCTCAATCCATTTACTTCATGATATTAAAAAACAATACATAGATTGGCACTGTTGGGGTGGCCAATAATCTGTCATCAATATACCTTTCTTCCTAATTCATTTATTTAGTCTATTCAACTGATAATTACTGAGGGTAGACTATGTGCCAGGCACTTGTCTATGTACCAGGGATACTGCAATGAAGAAAACAGAGGCCTTGCTCTCAAGAAGTTTACATTCTAATTCAGAAAATCACTATACTCAGAAAAATACTTCATTTGAGTTACCACCTATAAATGATACATTTTACCTCCTTAGTTCTAAACTACGTGTCAAATACACCTATATTTCCACCTACCTCAATATGTCCAGGAACAAGCTCATTATCTCCCTTTCTGATAGGCTGCATTCCCAATGATTCCATCATCCTCCATGCTGTCACTCAAGTTGGAAACCTAGGAGTTATTGTTGATCATTCCCCCTGACCCAGCACTCTCAGAGATCAGTCTTCCACTCTTAGTGACTCTCTTGCATAATGACTTGTTCCCTCCCTCCATCATCATCAAGCATCATCATTTCCTCCTGCTCAGACCACTGTCACATCCTCCAGAGAGGTGCCTTGGCTTCTCATCACCCTGCCCTTCAGACACGGTGTTCACTGCTCTCAGACCAATTTTTCAAAACCTAACATCTCGTTATGACAAGCTGCTGAATAAAAACTTTTAAGATAAAGTTCAAAATTCATGGAGCCAGCTTGCCTTTCCAAACTGACCTTCCCCCACACGAGCAATGGGTCGCTCACATGTTACTTGCCTCTCTGTTTTTCAAACACTGACCCTTTGCTCTTGCTTCCTTTGCTTCCAGGCCCGTTTCCAACGTCTTTGCAGGACTGTCTCCCTTTCATCCACCAGGCATCTGCTCAAATGTCATCTCTTCAGAGAGGCCTTCTCTGGCTATCTTATAAAATAGTTTTCCTCTGCACACCTCTGCCCCCACCCAGATCAATCTCATTATTTTCAAAAGTTATCACCCTACGAAATCATCTGAAGAATTTATTTGTTTAGAGTTTGTTTGTCTGTATATCCACTATATCAGAGTAGACTGTGATTCCCCAGACCTCAGATCATTGCGTGGCACAGAGTAGACACTCAGGGATTACCTGTCTAGGGAATGTCACCCCCTGTCCAGAATGTCCTTACCCACTTCGAGATTTTAACACTCTCAAACCATAAATTGGCCATTTCTGTGTGTTCCTGCAATACTTTATATATACCTATTTCATAATACTTCTTAGATTATTTTATAATTATTGGTGCAGTAGGTAAAAAAACATATTTTGTCATCTTTCACCACATCTACCATCTAGGGATGGTGAATCCTATTAATTTCAGTGCCCTTTCTGATTTGGCAATAGTTGCTGATTTCATTGCTCTGAAAATTAAAAGAGAACATGTTAGAAGTTGAAGGAAATATGGGTGAGAGAGAAAATGAGGGAGAAAATAAGACAATGGTAGGTTGTATTTATCAACGATGCAATGCATCCCTTACCAGGACAACCTAGGAGTTTAGTAAAATCTACTATACTTACAAACTCCCAGAGAGATGAAGGAATCTGGGAGAATGTACACTTCATGGGAAATTTTAGAAATCCATGAAAGGTTTATACTTTCACAATTATGGAAATCAGGCAGTTAGAGATCTCTGGTGTGAGAATAATCATAGATAATAACTGAACGACCTTGGTTCATGTAGTTTTTTGTTTTTGGTGAGGAAGATTGGCCCTGAGCTAACATGTGTGCCCATCTTCTTCTGTTTTGTATACGGGACGCCACCACAGCACGGCTTGACAAGCGGTGCTTAAGTCCGCACTCAGGATTCAAACCTGCGAACCCCGGGCTGCCAAAGCGAAGCATGCGAGCTTAACCACTACACCACCAGGCTGGCCCTGATTCATGTAGTTTTAAGCACACACATATAAGTATGAAATTATCTACTCAACACTGTGCATGGTGATAATAAACGAAACTATGAGCTGTAAAGAATATTCCACATACCTCCTTATATCTTGAAACAAATTTGTGAATAAAGCAAATGTGAGTAAGCTCATTTTGTAGAAGAGGACAATGATTCTCAGAAAACTCCACCAGACATAAGCAGATTGGAGCTCTTCCCTGACTGCCGTCTCAGCACATCTGCTTTCTGGCCTTGAAAGAGTCACTTTCCACCATAATGTCTCTGTTTTCTCATTTATAAAACAGAGAGGTCAGATAAAAATCTAGTGATTTTTAACACACAACCCCCTTTTTTTGCATAGGGATCATGGATTTCTTTGAGAATTAAATTAAATCTATGGACTCTCTTCACAGAATATTTTATGCCCATACAAAACTAGATCTTCTAGGGATCAATGGAAGTCATGTTAAGAACCTCTGTGCAGGCTCTAAAAAGATTGTATTATTCAAATAGAGGCTATATGAAGTTCCTAACTGAGTGTTACCAGCAAAAGTTGAACTTCTGGAGAGCTGCTTAAGCTAAGTCATAGAAATCTTCATAATCACTAGTTTCTTCATTCTCTAATTATGAGAATTTCTGACTTGCATTGATGGCTTTAAGTCATTTTATAGAAGGTCTAAGAACTACAGTTTGCTTTTTAAGATGCAATTAGCAACTATCTTTTCCAGATTACAAATACCATATAAATAGGCCAAAGCAATGATGCCCATTCCCTGGAAGGTCTATAGGCTGGAAAGGCACACCTAATGGTAGAGCAAGTGTTAGTGTCTTGTCAAGAGGGATTAATAGAGCTGCTCTCCCATTAATAGAGCAGGGAGACCTCAAGGGCTCTGATGCATAAGCAGATGACAGTGATTTTAAAAGGCTTGTGTCCTTAACTCCAGACCACCCCGGTCTCATTCTGCTTTCTGTAACCAGCCACAGCATCATGGACTCTGAATAAGTGAGATCCCCAATGACCACATTCTCTGTGAGTTTGTTATCTATAGAAGTAGCATTATCTCTTCCAGTTCTGAAAGGTGTCCTGATGCATGGACTCATCCCTGAAGAGAAGCTTATATCATGAGGATATTAGTCTAGGAGGTTAGGCAGGAAAAAATAATCATTGTAAATAAATAAATCATATGATATGTTAGAAAGGGAGGAGTACTATGAACAAAGAGAAAATAGAGCTGGGTACAGAAAGCAAGAGTTCCAAAGCCAGTCATATGGTCAGTTTTTAGAGGGGTCTGAAGAAGTGTCTCTCTGAATGGCTTGCCATAAGCCTGTCCCTCTCCATGCGTCCCTGCTATGGGGTACAGCACTGTCTCCAGAAAGCATTGATTAGTGTGGCTGGTTAGCCTGACCAGGCTGGGAAGCAGGCTACGTTGTCTTGGGGCCTCAGCCTCCTCACTCCTCCCAGTTGATCAGTTTCTTCCCAGTAGGCACCCAACATCCTTATGTTCCCTCCATCCTCTTCACTTATTACCTGCTCTGTGAGTGTTCTTTCAGGATGAGGGAGGATTTGTACTCTAACTGACGTGTGCTACCACATCTGCAGAAGAGGGAAATTCTTCCACACATACTACTAATCAGGGTGGAGAAGTCTAGATGAGATGTCAGGGCAGAAGACGTGATGGTGGCGTTCCAGGTGTTGACAACCAGGTAGTGGGAAGTAGAAGGGACTTGATGTGTCAGAGGGTAGTGACAAACTTCACATTCAGCACAGAGCTCCCTACCCCCCACTGCTGACCTCACTGCACATGGCAGGTTTCACCACTCTCCCACCAAAATCCTTTTCTAATGTACACTATAACTCTGAAGCAGATTGGTATGATTTTAAAACCAACTGACCTTAGAGTGTGTGATCAGTTCCTCTTTCAATAGGGGGTATGTTCTGGAGTACAAACTGAATTAATTTTTTTGTGATTATTTGGACAAAAACTCATTCTCTGGAAGAATTACGGTCACAACTACAGAGAGTTTTTCTTGGTACCTTTGCTTGTTTGTTTGTTTGAAATGAACCTTGTTTGTCGCAACATCCATATTTCAATGAGAAGACTTTGAAAATTAAGAGCTAAATAAAGAGTTTCTATTCTGACTGATTCTAAATCATAGCTCTCTTACTTGTGCGAGATGTAAAACAATATTCCCTAAAGAACACCATTTCACATACAGTTGCTTGTGATTGTTGTTGAACATATAAATTCATACATGAAAATTTAACAGAATTATAATAACCTATCAAACAAAAAAGAATCCATGACTTTGATACTAAAAATTAAACAAACAAACAAATGCAAAGGAGTGAAGGGAAAGGTCTTTTCTATAGTAGAATACTAAGTAACCAATATAGGAGGAAAAATAGAGTTAGAAAATTACTACTTTGCAACTGCCATAGTCATATTTAATATAGGCAAAAATCATCAATGGATACTAAAACTATTCTATGAAATTTTGTTGAAGAATAGTGTATCTACCTAGTCTCAAAATACCTCCACATAGATTTCTTATTAACTACAAAGGTAAAAAAGAGACCTTTACAATAAAAAAATAGTGTGTAAATAACATAAATCAAGGTAACATGTGCTTCCTGATATGTTTCACTGAGAAGGACACAACAAAACTTACATAGTATTCTTGCCGGAAAATGTATAACCTGAATCAAATCATGAGGAAACAATCAGACCGCCCTGAATTTGGGGACTTTTTAAATAAAACACCTGGTCTATATTCTTCCAAACTGTCAATGTCATGTGAGAAAAGAATAAAACTAAGGAATGGTTTCTGTTTAAGGAAAGTGATGAGACGTAACTAAGTGAAATGTGTGATTTTAGATTGGAACCTGAATTGAAAAGAAACAAAAAAAAATAGAGACAAGTGCAGAAAATTGAAGTTGGACTATATATTAGATAATACTATTATATTTGTGTTCAATTTTCTTAGTTTAATAATTGCATTGTAGATACCGTATTCTACTATGAGAATATTCTTGCTCTTATAAGAGATATATGTGGAATCACTTAGAGGTTTGTATCTTACCGTTATATGGTTCAACAAAATAATAATAGTTCTGTATCATAAAGAATTTGGCTGGCCTTTATCCCTGGATCCTGGGAGGTCCGCTCTGAGCACTTGGAATTTCCCACCTTTGGGAGTGTCTCTTTCCTGTCTTGGGAGTGTCTGTCTTTGTTATTCATGGTGGAGTCCTTAGACCACATCTGATAGTTTATGCTAACTGGGTGACTCATGGTGGGTCCCTAGACAGTTTGTGCTAACAAAATTATTCAAGATAGAAGATGGTAACACCAGAAAGATCAACCACGTGATTAGAGGGTTGGGGCTTTGAGCCCACTTGGTATCTGCCCACACTTTGGGGAGGGGAAGGCACTGGATATTGAGTCATATGGCCAATAATTCAATCAAATATGCCTACTTAATGAAGCCCCAATAAAAACTACGGGCGCTATAGCTTGGGTGAGCTTCCCTGGTTGGAAATACTCTATGTATTATCACAAATTGATGTGCCAGAGGGTTTTACATGTCCCCAGAGATGATGGCAGCTTCACATTTAGGACTTTCTCAGGCCTTACCCTATGTGCTCCCCCTTTGGCTGTTTCTTATTTGTATCTTTTTGCTATAATAAAACTGTAATGGTAAGTACAGAGCTCTCTTGAGGTCTGAGTCAGTCTAGCAGATTATCAAACTTGAGCGGCTCATGGGAATCCTCGAATTTGAGGATAGTTGATCAAAAGTGAGGATGTCCTAGGGACCCCTCAACTTATGACTGGTGCCAGAAATGAGAGCACCCTTGTGAAGGACTCTGCCCTTAACCTGTGAAGTTTGACCTAACTCTGGATAGCTGGTAGAAGTCATTGTAGATTCATTGTACTATTTTTTATAAATTTCTGTAAGTTTAATTTTTTTCAAAACAAAAATTTGGTTAAAATGTGTATAGCTCTTATACAACTTTAGGAAGTGAGAAAAATAATCTGAAGACAATTTTCAGTAGACCACCTGTATGCCTCTAGGTCATGTCATATCAAACACTGAGATTTGTCTGGTTAGGTGAATAATTAGATTGTTAGATTAATTTTTCTCCAGAAGTTTGGTTGTTTTGATTGAAAAAGGCTGTTTTAAGCCAGTTTGATTTTATGGGCTTTAAAATGCCAAAAACTAAATATAAAGTGATAAACCCATGCAATTACTAGAAAGAGAATGAATACATTTTGCCTGGTAGACTTGGAAAACATTAAAATGAAAATCCTAAGACCATACTGAAAACAGTATTCTAAACAATGAAGTACAGTCAATCAACAGAGAAATTTAGCCATCCAAAGGTATTTTAAAAATCTATGCCTGGCACATAGTAGATGCTCAATGAATAAGAATAGTAATAAATAGCAGGCAAAAAAATATGAGGGACTTGAGGAAGCAGTGATATCAATAATTTCTCCTTTTGGTATAGCACTTTTCATTCTTAAAGCAAAAAGAAGTTTATGCAGCCTATTGTCAGGAAGCTGGAGTGGGATGCTGGGGAGACAGTTCCAGTTATCAGTGTGACACTAAAGAGAAAATTATCATAAAAATGAATAGATTCCCAAGGTCATAAACTACAAAGTACCAGTCATATCAGTGCCTTTTCCCACCATGTCACATAGGTGCCCAAATTGATGAGTTTGATAACTCTTCTTATAGAATTCAAAGGAGAGACAGAAAGAGAGAAAGAGAAATTGAGAGAGAGACAAGGAGGTAGGGAGGGAGGAAGGAAACAAAGAAGGAAGGAAGGAAGGAAGGAAGGAAGGAAGGAAGGAAGGAAGGAAGGAAGGAAGGAAGGAGGGAGAAGAGAAGGGGGAGGAGGAAGGAAGGAAGGAAGGAAAGAAGGAAGGAAGGAAGGAGGGAGGGAAGGAAGGAAAGAAGGAAGGAAGAAAGGAGAGAGGGAGGGAAAGAAGGAAGGAAGGAAGGAAGGGAGGAAGGAACTGAGCCTTTTCCTTGTTCAGAATATATTACAGTAACAATTAAAAATGAAACTTCAATTTTAATTTCTTTCAACCTTCTACAATGTTGTGGTTCCACTCTTCATCAGCAATCTTTTTTCTCCTGTATGATGAGTTTTGTCCTCCTTTACACTTTCGTTGTCCACATCAATATCTCAGACAAATGCTTTTAAAATAAATTTCATAAAATCTTGTACGTGGTGCTTGTAACTTCTATAGTAGTAATACAATGTACTTGAAAATGCATATTAATTCAGTTGCAGTCAACTTATGTGAATGCAGGAGAAATAATTTACTCTGTTTCATTCTCTCTCTTTTCTTCTCTCTCATCTCTACACATTATATATGTTATATATTGTATTTTTCAGCCTTGCATTGTTATGTGGCTGTCATTCTGAGTTGTTTCAGCTAGTAGAACCAATTCTCTTTTTCCCCCTTAAGACAGTCAAGTGTCTGACAAACTGATTTCTTTTCTCAGCTGTGTGTAACAGCTTAAAACATCAGAATATTTCAGCTGGATTTTTTAATTATATATCTTAGCAGTCCAATGTATTCAGGAGCTGTACTGAAATAAGCAAACTGAAATGGACCGAGTATTCAATTAAACTACTAACTAAAGCAACGTTGCTTGGTGTATCTGCTATAAGAAGTGGACAATTCATCTAATTAGTTTGCAATACTGGAGATATTCTGAATTATTTGCTTCTGATATGGTTTTTTTCAGAGTCATCGTGCATGTATGCTCCACAGACATGGTTGGTCTCTATTAAAGGAAGACTTCCACCAGCCAATACATTAATGAGTGTCTGTTTTGTGCCTAATGATATGTATAAGGTATTGTATTGAGTTATGGATGATCCAACAATTAAAAATTATCTATTTGGGTATGTTATGACACATCTTAGATACCTAACACCATGCAGTAGTTGGCTATAAGTGACCTATGAGTTCTATAAGAGCAGCATCAAGGAAGGTGCAATTAAGGGTGTACAGCCCCCACCCCTTCCTATCATTCTTAAAAATATATCAACGTGCCAGTGAGAGAATAAGATGATTAAGGATAATCTTGAACTAGTATGTACCAATTTATCAATTGATAAATATCAGTATTTATCAATTATAACCCCAATTATCATTTTAGAAAAACAAATCATTGCAAACTTTGGGAATCCAACTGTTTGGGGCAGCAAATGTCCTATAATCTGAGTCATAACTGATGTATGACAGTGCTCCATTATGACCCGCTGGGTCAGACTCACTCCCAAAGGCTCCCAGGGGGCAGAGATTGGCACCAGACCTTAAAGGGTGGGAAGAATCAGAGGAACAAAGAAAAGAGAGAGTAATATGTGTCTGAGGGGCTGGGGAAGGGGAGAAGGACGGGGAAGGCTGGAAACAATAAAGGAGCCTGATGGAGTCAGACCCCTGGGCGGGGGCATGTTGTGGGAGACAGGGCTGAAGAGAGACGTGTTTAAAGCCAACTGATGCAAACTAAAGTGCTTGGCTTTTATTTTTTAGGCTAGGCGGTGCATTTTCACTTAAACTTTTCTATGCTTAATGCTACCACGTAATGCATATTTTAAAATCCATTTTAATTGTATTTTTTGTTTTTGTTTGTTTGGAGGGAGATGAGACGTATGCGAACTGTGTATGGTAAAGGCTTAGACCGTATCAATAACTTTGCTTAGCAGGTAACAACAGCAACAAAAAATAAGAATTAGAAAAATGGAATCTGCTGAGCCTTTGTGTTATTTACCACTTCATGGAATATTGGCTGAAAACAGTAAAATAAATATTTCACTTTACCTAGCATCACTTAAAAAGTAAATAAGACACAGAGCCCTTCTAAGACAATTGCTGTGCAGTATGGGGTAGATAGAATGGGCTTCAAGCCACATAAAGTTTAAGCTAATATTCTTGGGCTTAGGAGTTTATATCTGCCTCTCCCCTGAAACAGTCCCCTATATGATTCCCATAGGTAAGATCATCTCAGTGGGCTCTGCAAACCAGCGTAAATAAGTACAGTTTCGCATTAAAGCTCCGACTACATATTAAAGCCAAATCAACACCCTTTACTAATAGAGATGTTCATAAAAGATAAAACACCTCCAAGACCAGGCGCCGAGTCTGTGCTGCTATTTCATGCCAAGGCAATTACAGTGATGGTGTTAGGGAAGATGAGGGCGGGAGCCGTGTTGCCATCCACGGGGAAGGGAACGCAGGCCTTTAAGCAATCATGTAGAGCATGCAGAACATCTTAGAGCTGGGGAAGGAACAAAGCTCCGCGCTGTCGGAGTATTGATCTGCTCCAGAAGGTGCAGGGAGCTGCACCACGGTGATTGCCTTCCCTGCTGGGTTTAGAGAGGTCTGAAAGAATACAGTATTGATCTGGCCCCGTTCCTGAGAAGTAACTTACAGATAAGCCCTGACTGGAGGCCACCAACCTTGAAAACAAACTGTTGCAAAGACATCCCCTTTGCCAGGCGTCCAACATCAGAGCTAACGCTGTGTGGGTGATGATTAGAACAGAGTTAAGCCCTGGCAAGGGAAGAGCTGACCACGTGCCTTCTCCACTACCTCAACCACCAGCATCTCCCAATTCTGAAACAGTTAAAACAAGGTCACTAGTGGAGAGAAGGAGGGCACAGCTGAAGTCCCATTTGTGAAACTGTATTTTGTCAAGCAAGAAAGATTTGAGTTTCTGAAGTGTTGTGTGTTTATTTGAATCCACTCAGAGACTCATTTACCTCATCTTTTAAATGGGAATAATAATTTCACAGACTGTGGTCTGGATTCAATACAATAGATCCACCTACTCAGAAAATGGTAGCTCTTAACAGTCAGGGTCATGTTTGGGAGGAAATGAGGAATCCACTACCATCTCCTTTCTGCTTTCTCAGAAAGAAAGACTCTCTCCCAGCCACTAAATTCCATCAATCAAAAAAAGAACATTTTTCAGGGAAGAAGAAACTCAAAATTTCCATTTCCAGAGCTCTGTGTAGAACTAGTTTGCCACTTCAACTTGGAAATAAAACTAAACCCAAGTGAAAGTTCTTCATTTGCATACCACTGGGTGTCTCATGGTTTCCTGGTGGAAATTACTGTCACCACAGGATTTCTCATGGTTTCAACCTCCAGCCACAAGTTAAAATTGGCCAGATGTTATGGAGAAGTTGGGGAACTAGGCTGTTAGCTGAGGATTTATCCTGGTGTGTAACCAGATCCAAATACAAATTTATTTGGACTGAGACGTTAGGGTACAACAACTTTATTTTCACCCACGTTAAGGATATTCCGTTTGCTGGGGAAGATGGTTCCATGTTTATGATTCCTTTGGGTATGCTAGCCCAATAATTCTGCCACAGTACTATAAATCCTGGAATACCTCTTCAGCCTGTGAGGGGCAACATTATATCCTTGGATTATGTTGTGTGTAAAATGGGACACATCCAACATCCCAGGTAACAAGGATTTTACGAGTCATATATAAAAAAGACTTGGTGTCCTGTGCATTTTTTCTTTCTAATTCAGTATCCATTCAATGTAGCTTTAATGTAATAGTTTCGTGAGTTTCTGTATTGAGCGTGTTGTATAAACAGCAACTTCTCTCAGGCTATCTAAACAAAAACGCATTTTGTAATTTTGTCCTATTTGAGCTCAGTTCAAAAGATGCATGGAGATGAGTGATGAGTCCCACCTCTCAGATTATTTTCTCCAGCAGTGAGGGGAACGAAAGCAAACTCACCATGGACATGTCTTAGGGCCTTAAAGATCATAATGGTAACAACAATAACATCTCAGAATTTTCAAAGTGCTTCCTGTGAATTGTCCATTTTTTATGGTCCTCGAGGCCCCTGGAGGTCAGCGTGCACATGCATCTCTGCTTCACTTGATCCACGTTGGCTTGACCACTGCTGGAGTTTTTCCCAGGCAAAGGAGAACACCCAAGAGAGTGCACAGACTGGACAAAGGGGCTGCAGAGGTGGTTTGATTTCACCACAATCATTTCATCTCTCTTTGCAGAAATCCCCTGGGCCTGCCCTCCACTCTACAAACTTGCCTTTGTTCACACAGCTCAAATAGAAAGCTTCCCCTTCAAAATTTAACTCATCTTTCTGAAACATTTAAAGGAAATGTGACCTATAATTGTCCAAAGTGAAATGCAAGTTTTCGATCCTTTGTCCAAAGGCTAATATTTAATCCTTTAAAGCTCCTAGGAGGTATCTTTGAAGCTCCAATAGAATTTAGAAAGCCAAATAAAAATAACACTAAGTATGTATTTGCTTTATTAAAAGCGTTAAGTATTTATCTCCATTTTAAGCACACTTTTAGTGAGTCCTACACCTCTTCTATATCACCATGCGAAGGGCGTTAAGATCCTTGATTTTCTGAAATTTATCCATCACTGAAAAGTCATTTTATTTGTCCTCCTTTCAGGAGGACACGACTTCCAAAAATAACATGTTTTGTGACCAAGATCCTGAGCCCCAAAGTAGAAATGTAGA
Source organism: Diceros bicornis minor (assembly GCF_020826845.1). Lineage (NCBI taxonomy): Eukaryota > Metazoa > Chordata > Mammalia > Perissodactyla > Rhinocerotidae > Diceros > Diceros bicornis. Next base: position 84,078,942 of record NC_080744.1, read on the forward strand.
GCAACTTAAAAATTCCCTGCACATAAAAAGGGCCACATGCGTTATAAATAGGAGCCCGTCGTGCAGCGCAGCAAGCCACTGCCTCCCCCACTTGCCCGTATATGTGAGCACAGTAATTACCCATGTGATAAGAGCATCAGGGGCTTTTGTTGTATCTTTCAGCCTCCTTTTTTCTTCCTTCCCTAGTTTTGTCATTCTAAGAGAAGTCAAGGTGAAGGGTTTAATGCCTCTGAAGCTGGGGCAAGAAAACAATCACCTTTTCCAGTGCTCAGTAAATACAAGGGAATAGTTAAAACAGAGCCACTGAAGTGAACAACCTTGATGCGACCTACGGGAGTGACACCCCCTTCAGGTGCTCCCCGCAGGGTTCCCTTTTGGTTGCTAGGTCGGGAAGGTCAGCCCATCTCTATGGCACTCCCTTTCAAGTGCACCGGCTGAATGCCAGCAAACAGGTTCCGCATGACTGCTGGTGTGGGGGGAAACTCCTCAGAGAGAGACCCCTGACCGACCAGAGGGGCGAGAACCAAAGCAGGGATCAGGCACTTTATTTCAAGGGTGTGTGCGTGTGTGTGTGTGGGTGTGTGTGTGTGTGTGCTTGGACTACAAAGGTAAAGGAAGCCTTTCAAATCTGGAAACACTACACACATACACACATTACACAGAAGAAAAATAGGAAATAGAAATGAGAGACCATCTTTTCAGACACAAACAACTTATAAGTTACTGAGACTATTGGTGGCACTACAGTTAGAAATTTCTATTATAATCAAATCCCATTATTTTGAAGAAACAGAGTGAATATAGTGGTATTTATACTTTTGCACATAATAGAAAATTGTGCAGCTAAGGTCTTCTGTCCAGACAGGTGTCTTTCCATCATTACTTGATATGTGAAAAGTTGAATATAAAAAGTGCTGGAAAATTTCATTCCTGTTATCCAGTAGAGGATTCTTTCTGCTACAGATGCACAGAGATGTGGTCTTTTGTTGCATTGTGCATCCTTGGATGCTTACATACTAATTAATGAGCAGAGTTAGCAAAATAAACACACTACATGGATGTCACTGGCAAGTCCTGGAAGAAGCCAGAGACTCTTTGGCCTAAAGTTTTCCCATTTGCGAAATAGAGGCAATTGTGTTTCCTCACACACAGTCTTGCTCGTGAGCCAGACTGATCCTTACACTATCAAGTAGCTCTTGGAACTTCTTGTAAGATAGTACAGATGCTAAGTATAGTACTGAGCACTTCTGTTAGGTTCCATTTCTGCATCTGCTGAAAGTTTCTGAGTTGGAGGAAACTCGAGTCACGTGTGTCCCAGCGAGTCATGTGTGTCCCAGTGAGTCATGGGCTACAACATGAATTCCCATAGTTGGGGTGATTGGGCTTGGGTTGAAGAATCGTTGCGGTGGGAAGATTGAAAAGGAGGTTCCAGCAGAATTCCTATATTCAGCAAATTTTATTGAGCTCCTCCTTTATTTCAGGCCCTGGAGATACTTAAATATGATGGACACAGCCAAACCCTCACGGACCCACTCCCTAGGAAAGATGGTGACATGGGACAGGTAATTCTACTTGTGTTGAACCACATGAAGAAATGACGGATACTGTTGGAGCATATAAGAGAAGCAAACTTAGGCTGAGGAATGAGGAAGACTTTCTGGAGAACAGGATGTTTACATGATAAGGGATAACTGATTCTCTGTTATGACTATTACACCTATCTACAACAATTTTCAGAATCATTCTCTCCTTTCTGACCCCATCCTGACTTATCTCCCTTTAGCTATCACAACACTAGTTAGATTTGAGAACTCTCTTTTGACTAAATTTGGAAATCCCAGCAGAGAAACATTTTCAGTAGCCTGCCAGATTAAGAATAGAAAAAGAATTCTATTTTGACATCTATAATCAAACCACATACAATAGCCCCAATGGATTTTAAAACTCATACATCAACTGTATATTAAACTTCTACTTTCAAAAGCACTAACTCTGTAATACCTTACATCTTGCTATCATTTCATAACTTATTGTCCTTATAAAATTCTGTGACTATTATGGAATTTAAGTCATGGGTTTTAAGCAGAAATGGGGTTTCTTTTCCCACAAATTTTGGATTATTAAATTCTCCTTTTATTGAACTAACAAAAAACGATATCCAATTTTGTGTAGGTATGGCTTAAGATGGTTTGCAGGTATCGTCTTTTTGGATGAAGGGAAAAAGATTTTCAAAATGTGAAATTTGAAGATAAACTAGGAAACGTTGACTTGCCAACTTGCAGCATATCAAAATGTCAGCTCAGCACCTTAAAGAGTCTAAAGGGATTATTCAGCCCAATTTTCTCTGTGCTTAATGCCATATCCTGGCTTAAAGTCAGGCTCTTCTGGAAGAACATTTAACTCTTTCTGCTCATCAGGGCCTCATTTCATGTAATAAATTTGCCATTTCCTAAATGAGATTCTAATAGTCTGAAATATTTCCCTCAGCTTTGAAAGGATCCTTGCTTTGAGGATATAGCTTACACACTGAGATAACCTCAATCATTCCCTGGCGAGAAGAAACCAAAGTCACACTTACGCTTCCATTAGTAGGGCCTAACAAGAACGGTGATAAGAATATTCTTAGCATTATCCCAAGAAAGGACAGTGGCTTGAATCTTATGACAACTTTCTCTAAGTGCGTGGGCATTGTGTGATAGCTTAATGAAACAGCATACATCTTCAACCGTGACACACAACCTCTAAAGGTATAGCTATGTCACATAACATTTGGAAGGGACCTCAGAGGTGGTCAAGTCTATTTTCTGTATGATTTATGAATTCCCCTCTATTGTTTTCTGATAGATGGACACATGAGTCCTTTGTTATCAAAGAACTCTCTATCTCAGAAAATAGCCTACTACCATGTTTTATGGATCTAGTGTGAATTTCTTCCTTATACTTTGCCATAATCAATCCTCAAAAACTTTAACCACTTGAGCTATTTCTGTACTAATGGGCTTCATCAAGTAGAGCCAATTATTTTCCCATTGGACATCCCTACTAATATTTTTATTTAAAAACTATTCCTTTATTTATTCAGCCATTTACATGGGACCAACTATGGGTCAGGCACCCACCTAGTTGCTGGGAATAGCAGTAAACGAAACTGACAAAGTCACTCGCCTCGTGGGACTCGCATTCTGTGCTGGGTATGGAAGGAGAAGGTAAGCAAAGACAGGTTTCCCCTGCTATCCAAAAGTTCGCCACTTCGCTTTTACAAAAGATCTATATTAGTACCTGTTTTCCCTAACAGAAAGAAATCTGAAGAGGATTTTCACTTTTACAAAAAAAAAGACAAAAAGTGAAAATAGCATTCAGCATTTGTTTTGCCGTGAGCCATTAGAGAGGCTAACCAGGCAAGCATGCTGTCATATTTCAAGCCTTCCACAGCAGCCACAGCAGATGATGGACCTCAGTCTTTGACATCGAGGCAGACAGACATAGAAGTCGTTGACATTAGTGATCTGCCTGCCCTGATGGATTCAGACTAGGATGAGATGTTAATAGATGACCTTCTTCCTCTCTCTCCTACACTCCAGTCTCCTGTACCTCCCACCAGCCCAACGTCTGATGACTAAGCCTAACACCCCATCATCACCCCCACCACCTCTCAGCCTTCCATTGTACTCGCTGTCTTCTCAATTCTGCTAAGTGTAACTACACTGTACATACATGAATTTCTACTTTATATAGGTTGTGTATTTATCATTCTCGCTTTCACTATATATTAGAGTTATCTTAGGTTTTTATGTGTTATTTGGTAGGTTTTTTGGGGGTCTGGGAACACTCAAAAAATTTTCCCATATAAATTAACGGTAATTGCTTCTTTGCTTTACGTCATTTTGACTTATGAAAGATTTCATAAGAACACTTTACTTTCGGATAGCAGGGGAAACCTAAAAGCGAGCATGTAGAATTTCGGGTGGAGAAAAATTAGGCAGAGGAGAATGCTAGGGCATGTAGGGTGAGGAGGAGAGCTGTGGGTGGTCAGGGAAGGCTTCGCTTACAAGGTTATATGTGAGTGTGAGCAGAAACCTGAAGGAGGTCAAGACACATCAAAGATCCTGATGCCTCCCACTCTGGACGGGCAAATAGATTTCACTTTTTCTGTTGATTCTAATTGGTTGGTAGTGCTGTCTAGATCTCCAGGTTGAAGGCTGGTTCCTGGTTAACGTGAAAGGGAGCTTTATTTGATTAACAGTATCTTCCATGGATGATAGACAGGGATGGGCAGTAAATATTCAATATATGCATATTATAGACCTGCAATATACTTGCTGCAGCTTCTTCATACATTCTTTTGAGTGAATCTCTTATGTTGTTTTTCTTTTTTACCTTTTTTTTTTTTTTTTTTTTTAGTCTGTGCCATGTTTGCCCTTTCTCCAGAGTGCAGGTTAATAACACTCTTAAAGAGTGAAAGTCAGGGCTGTGCATAGTAATTGAGGGGTAGTCTGATGAACATAGAGAAGACCTAGAATCTTAGTACCTTTGTTCTGGACTCCACACTGAGGCAGATTCAGTCTAGGGTCATATTAATTTAGTTTGGGAGGGACTTTTCACCACATCCATGTGTTTAGTGCTAAGTGGCTGACAGGGTGACAGGCACCTGACAGGTACTTCCTCCTTTCCTTCCTTCCTTGGTTAAAAACTTAACGTGATATTTTAAAGAAAGCGATATGCATGGGAGGAGCACCATTTGTCAAAACAGACCCCCAACACTTCAGTCTGCAAGTTCTAGCACATAGCATAAAACCACAATTTGATGTTGCCCATTCCTAGCAAAAGGTTAATGCTTTAAGCTTTAAAAAAATTTGGATCTTGGGGCCGGCCCGGTGGTGCAAGCGGTTAAGTGCGCGCGCTCCACTGCGGCGGCCCGGGGTTCGCTGGTTCGGATCCTGGGCGCTCACCGACGCACTGCTTGGCAAGCCATGCTGTGGCGGCGTCCCATATAAAGTGGAGGAAGATGGGCACAGATGTTAGCCCAGGGCCAGTCTTCCTCAGCAAAAAAAAAAAGAGAAGGATTGGCGGATGTTAGCACAGGGCTGATCTCCTCACAAAAAAAAAAAAAAAAAAAAAAAATTTGGATCTGTTGGTTGGTAATTGGAATAAACATTCAAATTTGAGATCAAATTTCTCATTAGTTTCACATCGATACCTGTGCTGCAACTATGGATCAGTGAACTGGGCTCCTTGCTGCCCAAGTGAGTTCATTAATCACTCTTCCCTAAGATAGCTGTGTAAGTAGACAGCTGTTCTAAGCTGTTCTAAGCAGCTGTCTCCTGGTACAACAGACGGTGCGAAACTTTTTGCATGAGTTGGCCATTGTTTTAGCTGGAAGTCCCACTTGTAGAGATAGGTCTAGAAGCAACTGGATCTGAGGCCAGTAAAGCGTTCCAATTTGTAAATGGTCACTTTATGGTCACAGATAGAAAGGTTTAAAACCACTAAGGCTAAGTTTTCGTATCTTATCTGATTTATCACCAGGAAAAAGAAATACGAAGCTATGCATTTCAAGTCCATACTGTATTTGGTGAAAAGCCACAAACCTAAATTGAACTCTTATAACCCTTGTTTTCTTGCCCAAAATGATATGTCCTGGCTCTTTAGGTCTCCTGCTCTTCCAACTATAGATAGTTAACTTTATTTTCATATTTTCCGATACACTTGGCTGCTTAGAGAGATCAGAATCCACACGCAGCTCCAATTCTCCATTATATTGAAGCAAGTACTCCAGTAATTGGAGCTTATCCTGTTTTAATATATGCAATCAGGAAATTTGAAGCGGCCTTGATGGCCCCTATAATATTTCCCCTAGATGCACTCTGATATGTCAGTGTCTACAAGTTCATCCACACAGCAATGACCTCATGTGGCAACCTTTTTCCATCCACTGGAACACTTAGTAGTAACATGAGAACCTGATTATCTTCTCTTATGGGGAAAAAAAAAGAAGGTGGAAAGACTAAGAAAAACAACACATATAAACACGAACTAAAGAGGTATCTCTCTCTTGTAAACAGAACCACCAAAAGAAACAGACACACACTGGAGAAAATAAAAATCACAGCATCCAAACAATTGTTTTGTGGAAAGGAGGTGGGTGGGAGTTTGTTGGGAATCAAGGATTTCCAGTAGTATCTATTTCCTGGAGAGGTATTTAGTCTTTTCAGTATAAAGAAAAGAGAAGGAGATGTCAAAAGTTCAACTCCTGAAGTCCTTCCTTTCTCTCATTAATTGCAATCGGGAAATAAAGGAAAGGGAGAAGGGAAAAGATTGAATATTTCCTTAGCACTTCTTAGGAAAACCATTTAAAATTAAGATTTCCCTTACTGAATGCTCGGGACAGCTCTGAGGCCAGCAATGCCACCCCCAAGTGGGAGATGCAGCAAGTGAAGTCATACCTGGCTGCCTTCCTTCCTTCCTTCTTCAATACTCCTGTAGCAAATTCATACTGAGAAACTACTATGTGCCAGGTACTGTTCTAGGCCTTGGGAATAGAGATAAAGAAGGCTGAAAAGAGCGTTGCTTTCACAAAGTTCACATTTTAGTGGACAAAGACAGAAAACAAACAAACAAGAAAATAGCAGCCAGTAATAATTGTCAGGGACAAAAATAAAATGGAATGATACCATAAAGACAGAATGGAAGTTATTGAAGGTTGAGTGGTGTCGGAAGGAGGGTCCCATGGAGTGAGGGGGTATTTACTTTGAGGGCTGTGGAAAAAGAGCTAGTGCTGTAAGAGCTGGCAGAAGGACTTCTCCCAGTGTTCCACATCAGGGGTGAGATGCGGGGTATTTAAACCCACTTCTGTATGAGTGCAAAGCCCCAATCTTTCTCCCAAATCTCCACTTGACAGGGTCATTAAGAAATATATGATTAGTTCTGTAAACTATAAAATCAAGAAGATAGCTGACGGCCGGCCTGGTGGTGTAGCAGTTAAGTTTGCACGCTCTGGTTCAGCGCCCCAGGGTCTTCAGTGCCCCAGGGTCCTCAGGTTCGGATCCCAGGTGCAGATCTATGCACCGCTTATCAAGCCATGCTGTGGCACCATCTCATATAAAGTAGAGGAAGATGGGCACAGATGTTAGCCCAGGGCCAATCTTCCTCAGCAAAAAGAGGAGGATTGGCAACAGATGTTAGCTCAGGGCTAATCTTCCTCACAAAAAAACAAAAACAAAAGAAGATAGCTGGCAATTAGGTATAAAATGGAAGTTGTGTGGATAGCATAATCAGATATTTAAATTATAAATTTTCTGTTTCTGCTTGGGCCTCTCCAAATTGAGTTATCTACCCAGCCTCATTTCTCTGGATAGTTTTCCAGGTTAAACTTCTTTTGGAAATAGCTTTACCTTGAAAGCGTTGTTTCTAGATGTTTCCTCATCCTTATAGAAATACTGTGTTTTTATCCTCACTGATTCTGATTCTTACCCTCTTAAATCCAGTTTAGTCTAGTGTAGCTTAAAGTTACATTGGCTCTATTATGTGGTATGTTGGGACTAGAACTTGGATTGTATTCAAGCCAATGAGGGGATGCAGAAAGAAGCACGATGTAAAAATGATTTATAAAACATTTAAAAATACTATATGAAAAGACACACCCAGAATGCCTTAGAGAGTTGAGGCATCTATGCCCAGTGGGGTCTATTAACGGAAATTGTTTAATGAATGTCTTTTAAAGTAATTACCTATTTAAATACTAAACACTTGAATGGAAACTTTGGTCTTTAAGAATCTTGGAACATTTTCTAGACTGTTGACTCCAGGGATGATTTTACTCACTACTGAATTGCAACCATTCTGAGGTTGATTGTTTCAATTCCTCCAACACACCCATCAGCAGTTTGCACTTTTATAAATCTGGCTGACTGAGAAATAACCCAAGGGTCAAACCAAAGTTGATAACCTCTAACCTTTGAGATTTTTATAGACCCGTTGACGTAAAATCCAATATTTATACTTTTCCCTTTTTCCTTTTATGTCCTTACCAACTTGTTTATATAATTGGTACTAGAAGCTCATCAGACAAAACTGTCTTTGTTTTATGGCATATATGGAGGAAATTGCTAGGCAATAAATATTAATATAAAGTATTAATAAGGCTCAGATTTTGAAATATGTTTGCTAATATTCTACTCATAAAAATGAATTACATTATTTTCCTGGAATGTTCCTCCTTGTTCCTGCTTTTGCTGAAATTCCAAATATGGATCCAATTTCTCCTTTAAATTTGAGTTGTATTTCATTCCATTTGCTTCTAACTACAAGGACTGAATTAAAGAGAATTCTGTGTAGTTTATTTGGTTGAATATAACAGTAATCCAGAATGATTTGTATAAATGAACCTGGTGAGAAAATAAGTACACATGCATAATTTATACATGCAATTTTTATAACTATGATTTTTGTAAAATATGTTATTTACCACGTTATAATTTCTGACCATTGTATCACAGGTGTGAGAACACTGAGCGACAAGCAACAGTCACAGATGCAAGAAGTTTAGAGCTAAAAGAAACTTGAGAAGACATCTGGTTTAATCCCCTCTCTTTAAGATGTAGCAATCAAGATCCAGAAAGGTTATGGGCCTTGTTTCCAGTTGCATAGCTAGTTAAGGTTTGAGCCCAGACCCTCTGACTGCATGTGTGAAAGGCAACAAGGAAAGCTTTCTTCAAGCTATTGGTGTGAAGTTTCTTTAGCCTAATTATACAATCTTATTGAGACTTAGTGAAATATTTATTTAAGGAATGTCTCATTAAGAGAAATTGCCACTAACTAGGAGACTATATATTTTGGACTGAATGTTTGTGCCCCCTCTCCCCGATTCATATGCTGAAGCCCTAACCCCCAGTGTGGCTGTATTGGAGAAGGGGGCTCTAAGGAAGTAACTAATGCTAAATGAAGTCATGAGGGTGGGGCTCTGATCCAATAGGATTAGTGTCTTTATAAGAAGAGACACTAAAGAAAACTCTACCTCCCCCGCACCCCACTCCTCATCTCTATCCCCGTCCCACACACACACAAAGAAGAGGTGATATGAGTACACGGCGAGACAGCAGCCACCTTTAACCAGCAGAAGAGCCCTCAGAATGAAAACTACCTTTCCAGCACCTTGATCTTGGACTTTCCAGGCTCCAGACATGTGAGAAATAAATTCTAAGTCACTCAGTCTGTGGTGTTTTGTTACGGCAGCCCGAGTAGCCTAATGCACTATAATAATTCAAGTGAGACTTACCTAAATTTCCCATTTTTTACTTAACAACAACTGGTTTGCTTAGTGAGTATGTAGGATTAAATAAAAGAAGAAAAGAAACTTTGTTAAGACCCATTCTCTAACATGGGTAGGGATATAATTAGTTTGGAAAAGCATATTCTAACATTGCTGCTGCAGTAAATATTCCTATAGGTAGAGTTCTACATGTATCTTTGATTGTTTTATTATAAAAATTATGAAAATTGGAATTGCTGGGTCAAAGTATACACATCTTAAGGCTTTGAAGGGGTAAATTTTCACAGAAATATTAACTACATATTACACTATTCTCCAATAATTACTTTGCAAATTAGGCCAGCATGTTGATGGGTAAGAGGCAGCAAAGAGGGCTGTTCTGTGGAAATCCTTCTCATAGACAGCTGCCTCTCACATTTAGGGATCTCTGCTTACAATAATAATCCAAAGAACACTGGGAATATAGGAGAGAGTGAGACATTGGAAGCAGAGAGAGCTTGCTTGCATTTTTGTTTATTAAAAGCCAAATTATTAAAGCCAAATGACCAAATTACCATGATTTGAGGATACACTGCTAGCTGAAAATTAGCACCCCCCCCCAAAAAAAAATTCTGTGACCTAATTCAAATGAAATCTTCTGTAAGAATAAAGATAAGCAGGAGTCACATGAGAGTGTGTCTGAACCTAAACAACAGTTTCCTGAGCCGGAGCATTGATTTGAACCATTTTTTCCTTTCTCCGTTTTTTTTTTTTTTTTTTTTTAATTCAGGAGTCCAAGACCAGTTTTCTACAAGGGTACAGTTGGCATTCCCCTTGGCCACCCTCGAGGGTGACACTTCCAGAGCACACTCCAATCTCAGTCATTACTGACTGACGAGATAAGAATTTTATATTTTACATCACTTCATATCAAGAAATTCTTCAAAATGATAATGGATTCAGTTAAGCCTCCTAGAAAATGAACAGTTTGGAAGATTTGGCTAAGAAACCTAGTCACCTTTTGAAAATCTCCGGCTAGTGGCCCCATGGGGACTTTTGAACTGAAAACGTGAGCTGTACCTGCCTGCACCTTGACCCTGTCTCAGCCTGAGGCGCAGGAATTGAAGGCTGTGTGATTTCATTTGAAATATCTATCTTGTGTGGAGCAACAACAACCAAAAATTGAGCTATGGTTTAGAAAGTATAAAAAGAAATGCCTTTCTGTCTTACAGGGGCATCTCCTATATTAATGAACTTGACAACCAGTGTGTGTAAACATGTTCCCACACACAGGCACACCTTCCCATCCACTTTCCACTGCTTACACCCGAACAGACTAAGAAAAGTTAAAATTTTAAAAGGAGAGAAAGTATATCATAGAGATATACTAATCCTCTATTTCCTTAGAGGAGCGAATAACCTTTTCTCTTGATATAGGAACCAAGCATTGATCTGTCACACTGTTTGTTCTGGTAGAGCTCCCAGAGGCGCATTCAGTTTGAAACGTTAAGGCTAGTTCATTAGGCGTCCCTCGCTCGTTTCTCGAAGAGAATCAAGATAACACTGTGGTTAGTTAATGGCTTTCTCTTGTTTCCCCCAGAGCCTGCCTGTCTGAAGCCTGCAGGCTCAAGAAGCTTCTTCCCCCCTTCTCTTTACTATTAGTCACAGCTGGTAAGGCTCACAGGAGCCGAGTCTGTTTGAAAACAGTCGGATCGCAAAAACGTTTGAGTCTTTCTGCTGCAAGCAACAAACTTGGCCCAGGCTGCCACGAGGAGATGGAGTGGGAGTGGGGGTGGGGGTGGGGCGGGTATGTACCAGGAAAGGAGGAAGAAAGGGAAATTGCTAACCACCTCACTTCAAAATCCTCTCTGAGGGAGCCTGTGGTGGGCAGCCTTGCTGGGAAGGTGAGTGGACTGGCTAACTTTTAAAATGAAGTGATGCCTCTTGGGGCTCGTGTCTCCTTTCTGGTGCCCACTGCGTTCCCCTGTATTCTGGTAATGGGGTGGGGGCGGGGGCTAATGATAAGACTCTAGATATAGTGAGCAAACCTTTGCCCTTGGAATCCTCCAAGACTCAACCCCCGACACACTTCCTTCTATATATACCTTTTATAGAACCAGAGGGGGAGGAAAGAAAGAAAATCAGAACTTTGATATGACAGGTAAACTCAAATCTCAAGACCAAACCCATAGGCCCCTCTAGTATCCTAGGGTAGGACTGCTGAAAGGAAGATGCGAGGCCTCACAAGTATGCCTGATTTCTAAGAGCCCTGCTATTTGTTCAATGCACTCCTCCTCAAAAAATTGGCCCTAGATTCCGATCCCGGGTGCACACCGACTCACCGCCTCTCCGGCCATGCTGAGGCCGAGTCCCACATACAGCAACTAGAAGGATTTGCAACTATGACATACAACTATCTACTGGGGCTTTGGGGGAAAAAAAAGGAGGAGGATTGGCAATAGATGTTGGCTCAGAGCCAGTCTTCCTCAGCAAAAAGAGGAGGATTAGCATGGCTCAGGGCTGATCTCCCTCACAAAAAAAAAAAAAAATTGGCCCTAGAAATGCTGAATAATTTTATCTTTTGCCTCTGATAGGGCCTTGGTGAACTGAGGCTAACAGGGGCTAGTGTCTGCTGATCCCTGGAGGAGCTGGTGTGCTGCTGTGCAACGGGATGCTCAGACATATTCCACGATGATCTAGGTGATAACAATGATGTCATCGCCCGTGACAAATTACCTTTTGTCACAGCCCCTAATCCTGATTCATGAATGCCACGGTTGCATTGGGTTTATGAGGCCGATAAACATATATGCTTTGGGGTCAGGTTTAAATACAAGCCGGAAGGGTTTCATTTCCCTTTCTGGGTGTCTCCAGGATTCAAGTTGCACTGAGAAATCACAGAGGGAAGTTTTATGAGGGAGCAGGTCAAGCCCATGAAAGTAATAGGGTTCTTCACGTCGCCTCCTTCGGGGCAGTCTGAAGGTGGTTCCTTATCTGGTTCGGGATTTTCAGACCACATCTCTGCCTCTTCTTGAACGGTTTGAAGAAATTTAGGTTCTTCATCTGAATTTCAAACATGCTAATGGCTCACCAGGGATGAAACACACAAGTGTATGCAGACTTCCAAATTCAAGCTTGATGAAAAACCAAACAAAAAACACTCAAACGCAATTTTATTCTCTTTCCAAAAAGGAAATATGTGTGTAATTAACAGGTCTACTGCAATTATATTTTAAGCTTTTATCTCTGTTCAAAGTCACACATAAAAGATAATAAAACCAAGTGGGAAGACAGAAAGAGATGCACTGGAACGTGTGGGGATTGTCCACTGTAACTCTTGTTACACAGTAGAAAGATGACTACTGATAGGCGTGTAGCTATTTTATCTCATGTGTACTACCGGAAAGATATGGAGACTGAGCAATGTTTCTGAAACATACCATTGTCTCCCACACCAATCCTTCAAATATGAGTTTTTTAATCACCCAAGTCATGCCTTATGTAAGGATTTTACTTAGAAGTACAATTTGGGGGATTTTGTCTAATGTCTAATGTTGGACATGAGCTGATTGCATACTATTGTCTGGCGACTTATCCTGGAGATGACTGCATCTCTAGGTATGGATGAGTAACATTAGTGTTGTTAATTTATTCATCAGGCACAAATAACAACTGCATTATTTAACACAACTCATCCTTAGCACTTTTGCTCCTGGCAACTTCACTCTCCTGATTCTCTCCTTTCTGCCTGACGCTTCTCCAGCGTGTCTTCTTCCTCACATACCCTGCACATTGATTGTCCATGGCCTTGGGCCTTGGTTCAGATTGATCCATATTTTTCTCCTCAGAGAAAGGAAGACAGTGTCCATTCACAAAGGCAGCGTCGGATCCCACTTCAGCTGGCCTTCACTGAACACCCTGCTATATACATGACATTTTCTTCTGGTCACTGCGGGAAATATACACATAAATAATTGTCATTGCCTTCTATCTTGGCAGATGAGATAATAATCATAGTTGTAATAACTAAAATCACATATCTAGCACTTATTACGTGTCAGACGCTGTTCTAAATGCTCTAGATGCATAAACTAATTTAATCTTTTGAATCCTTTGAGGGAGTTACTATCATTATCTCCATTGTACAGAGAAGCAGATGAAGACGCAGAGGGGTTAGTGCCCAATGTCGTTCAAGAAGAATACAAATAACCACGGGGCAAAGGGAAATTTGAAAAGTAGCATGCAAGAGATACCAACGAAACCCCAGGGAGTCTCAACCAATGACCAGATTTCCTGAAAAGCTGACCTTTGAAAGAAGAGTTTTAAAGTAAATTTTAAAGACTCGCTGTGTTCCAGGAACTTATGCCAAGTGCTCTGCTTTGTATAATTTGCACCAAATCCTCATTTCACAGATGAGCAATTAGACACTTAGAGATGAAATCGGTTATCTAATTTTACAAAGCAGATTAAAATACAAAGCCGGAATTTCAACCTAGGTCTGCCTTAACCGAGCACCCATGCTTTCAGCCACTTTATTAAACTGCCTGTATTTTTGAGGTAGATGCTGAAGGGTGAGTGAGATTTTGAAGGCCAGAACTGGAAGGACAGAACAGTATAGGAGGATAAGTATGAGCAAGTAGGCAGATATGGAATCTGAGAGAGGGTTTTCAGGAAACCCAGGAAGTGTCGGTTATCTTACCTTTGTTCTTCCCTCTGCAACAAGAATGCATGACACTCACATGCATGACACATACCCAGACTTTTCTGGGCTCTGGGGAGGTGAGATAGGCTGTGAGACAGTGACCCCTATGTGACATGGAAGAGTGAGGCTGAGATGTTTTGTTTAGAGAAATAGGGGAACAGAGATTGGAAAGAAAGATTGAGATGTATCACAAAGGGCCAACATGAAAAGTTTTAACTGAGGGTATCATGTATCGGGTAGCCACTTTCAATTTTTTTAGAGGAATACACGGTAGGAATTATGTTTTAGTAATATTAATTATATGATGAGATATATTTGGAGGAGGAATAGGGCATTTTGGAGGCCCTTGAAAATAATTCAAAAAAATCTATGAGTGTCTAAACAACAATATGGACAATGATAATCAAAAAAAGGGGATAAATACAACAGTCAATGTGGAAATGGAATATACATTTGGCAACCGATGTCAGTGGGATTAGAAAAAAGGAGGAGTAAATGATGACGGTCAAGTTTCCAGACCGGCAGACCTGTAAAATAATGGGGTGGTACCTATGCCAGAGGTGAAGAAATTACGACACCTAGCTGATGTGATGCTCAAGATGACGAGTTTGGATTTGGACAACTTGGTTGGAGGTACCCACAGAACATTGCATTAGAACAGTCCAGCAGGTACTTAGAAAGTGGGCCTGTGCTCAGGGAAACAGTTGACATTGAAAATATAATTTAAAAAAAAAACATTTTTATAATGCTTTTAGATTTATAGAAAAATTGTGAAGCTACCGTAGAGGGCTTCCAGATATCCTACACCCAATTTGTCCCATTATTAACATTTTGCATAAGTGTGGAATGTTTGTTAAAATTAATGAGCCAATATTAGTATTTTATTATTAACTAAAGTCCATAATTTATTCTGATTTTTTTAGTTTTTACTTAATGTTCTTTTCTGTTCCAGGATCTCACCCAGGACACCACATTACATTTAGTCATCGTGTCTCCTTAGACTCCTCATGGCTGTTACAGATTCACAGACTTTCCTCGTTTTTGATGACCTTGACAGTTTTGAGGAGTACTGGTTAGATATTTTGTAGAATGTCACTCTGTTGGGACTTGTCTGATGTTTTTCTCGTGATTAGACTGGAGTTATGTGTCTTTGGAAGGAAGGCCACAGAGGCAGAATGCCATTCTCATCACATCATATCAAGGGTACATGTTATCAATATGACTAACACTGTTGATGTTGGCTTAGATGACCTGGCTGAGTTAGTGTTTGTCAGATTTCACCATTGTAAAGTTATTCTTCCCCCACCCCCACGTTCAATTCTGTGCCTTTTGGAAGGAAGTCACTTAGGTGCAGCCCACTCCTAAGGAGTGGGGAGTTATGTTCTCCCTCCTTCAGAGTAAAGTATCTATGTAAATTATTTGAATTCTTCTTCACAAAAGATTTGTCTCTTTTCCTCAATTATTTATGTATTCACTCATTTATCTATATCAGGATTGACATACAGATATTTATTTTATACTTTGAATTATAACCCAATACTACTTTATTTTCTTGCTTAAATTGTTCCAGTTTGGGCCATTGGGAACTCTTCCTGTTAGTTCCTATGTCCCTTTGACATACCTGCATCATGTGTGTGGGGTTTTTGTGTGCGGTATCACAATTGTTAGCCCATACAGCACCATGGGAAACAATTTTCTCAACTAGAGTATAGCGCATATATACAGTTTCTTTTCACTTTAGTTTAACAGACTGCACTCATTTCCAAAGTCGCTTAGGTCAGCATCTTTTCCCTCTACAATTCTGAGAATACAATTTTGAGAAGCATAATTTGTACAAAGATAATGGCTAATGGCAAGAGTTTAGATGAGCTTGCTGAGCAAGTGTAGGGTCAATGGTGCATCTTGAAGTAATTCTGCTGTTTCTGGAAGGGTAGGAGAAGGCAGAGCAAGTGACAGTGATAATAAAGAAAATCAGGTGGAGAATGAAAAGAATACAATGGTACAGCTGCAAGTGGCAAGAAAAGAAGTGCTAATTTGTTGGGCGATATGGAGAGTAAATTTGGAGACAAGGATCTCACATCTAGAGGCCAAATGTGGGCTCCTTCCTTAGGACTAGTCCTTTTTTTACAAATGTTCCCCAGGAACATTCCTTCTTTGGGTGCCTGTAGTACCGTCTGAACAAAAGTCCTCACTTCACCCCCATTAATTTCTTCCTCCAACCTCCTCCTCCTCCATCTTCTTCCTTCTCCTCTTCCTCTATCTAGCCATCACATTTTGCCAGCCCCAATATTTGCACCTATATAATCCAGCCTAGTGTAACCTGGATTTTCCAAATTTTATTTTCCACTAATAGTTCTCCAAGTTTCCAACAGCATTTCCTTCAGAACGTTCCTCTTGATCTTGGTTCCTCCAGAAGAAGAAGTTAGGTGCTTCTGGTATGAATTCCCATCACAGTACTTTCCCTGCTATATCAGTGCTGCTTGTTAACTTCTCAGTCTTCCCTTGCTAACCTGTCCACTATATGGGAAGAGGGCCGTATTTATTTCAGTCACCATTGTACGTGTCAGTAGAGTTCCTGACATCTGGTAAGTACTTGATAAATATTTGGCGTGATCTCATCTATAAAAAGAACGCTTAGCTCTCATCATGTCAGCCTGACCTGCTAATGACATATTCATTGTCATCTTTGAGACGTATTTATTCCATTCTTTCCTTTTCTCCTCCTCATCAGCCAAAACTTATACCCATTCTTCAGCTTCCCAGTGATTTCTTTTGCTTTCCAGTTTGTAAAATATTTCATCTTATGTCATTCAGTTGCTCACTTTGATTTGCCGTCATTTAATTTTGTCATGAGTCCTTGTTTATGGAACCAGCTAGATTGCAAATTTTTTGAGAACAGGGGATGAAATTTATATTTAATTGTAGCAAGCAATTTTATTTTTTATTTTTAAAAATTATTTTATTGAGGTCATATTGGCTTATAACATGGTGTAAATTTCAGGTATACTTTATTATATTTCAGTTTCTGTATAGACTGCATCGTGTTCACCACCAATGGTCTAGTTTTTATCTGTCACTGTGCATATGTGCCCATTTACCCCCTGCTCCCCCCATCCCCACCCCTCTGGAAACCACCAATTTGTTCTCCTTATCTATGTGTTTGCTTGTTTATCTTCCACATGAGAGAAATCGTATGGTACTTGTCTTTCTCTGTATGACTTATTTCACTTAGAATAATACCCTCAAGGTCCATCAATGTTGTCACAAACAACACAATTTTGTCTTTTTTATGGCTGAATAGTATTCTATTGTGTATATATACCACATCTTCTTTATCCATTCATCTTTTGATGGGCACTTGGGTTGCTTCCATGTCTTGGCTATTGTGAATAACACTGCAATGAACATAAACATGAAGCAAGCATTTATTGAACATCAAGTGTATGCATGGAAGGAAAAGACTTGGCTTCTGTCCTTTAGGGACTTATGTAGCTACAAGACAGGACAAACACAGAATGATGAGGGAATACTTGCAAAGTAAGGTAAAAGAAAGTGTGTGAGAGAGTACAAACTGGCTTGGTAATTGCAGAAGGCAAGTAAAACCCAGCTTTGAAGAGAAATTGTCAGGGAAGGCATGGTAAAGTTGTTGAGTCAGGGGAGCTTTTGCATAAATACAGGAAACTCGCTGCTCTTGTCTCTTTTTCAGATCCTCTTCAGATGCAGGAGGAAAAAAAGCAAAGGTGGACGTCAGAAGTTCTGACTTCAGGTGAGCTTTGGGTCCACCAGTGACTGGTTGTATGACCTTGGGCAGGTCACTTAACTCCAGTGAGCATCAGTTACTCCTGTATGAGATGGTGTTTTAACATCAGCCTACCTCTCAGGAATTATATTCAAGTGCAGATGCTGATGCTGATGAACAGGATGTGGAGGGAAGCAGGTAAGACTAAAAGAAGAATCAAAACAGACTCCTAGGTCTCCAGGCCTGAACCAATAGATACATAGTGGTATCATTAACTGAGATGGGAAAAAGAGGGAGAAAAGGAGGTTTGGGGGGAAGGGAAAACTAGGGAGGCAGAGAATCACCAACACTGTTTTCAACGTGCTCCCCTCGCAATATCTGATAGTTAATGGCTTGTTCCCACACTTCCTTCAGATCTCTGCTCCCTGTCCCATCAACCCAAATAGAATACTCCATCACTTCTGCTTCTAGTCTCCCTTGAATTCTTCACAGTATATATTCCTTTTTGAAATTATGTTAGATTTCTATTTTTTGTTTGTTCATTGTTTACATCCCTCTCTAGAATACAAATTCTAAAACAGCAAGTATTTTATGTTGCTCACTATAGAATCTCTAATGTCTAGTACAGTGGCTGGCATATCGCTGATGCTTAACAATGAATGAACAGAAGAGTGAATAAATGCATGAATGGTTGAAGGAATGAATCTCCAGAGATGTTATTAAAACTGTTGAATAAAGGAGTTTGGGGATCAGAGTTAGAACAAAGCTAAAAATACAAACATTTACTAGTCATCTACAATCAGATGGGATTTAAAACCACAGAAATATTGATGGAGAAGAGCCGAGAAAAAGATGAGGAAAAGCCAGCCAAGAGAGGTTGGGATACTTTCTGGATACCCGGGAGCATTTATGAAAGAGCTGGATTTGAACTTAGTTGCTTATTGCTTCCAGAGCTAAGACTTTGGAACACTATCCTGTTCTACCTTGCTCAAGCCCCACCTCTCCACCCTCCAGTAAGATCACCCTCACCCCCACCTTCCACCAGCCCTCAAACAAGATCTGAGGCAGCTTCACATGGACACAGCAGTGACTGAGAGGGGCTTGTGGACTTCAAAGATGTTTGCATTTGCCTTGGGAACAAAAAAAAAAATCTGTAATTCAAAATAATTTATTTTTAACAGCAGAAATTTAGGCTTCAGTTGCAGATCATTCTCAGAAATAATTGCACAAATCTTTTAGGTGTCTGTCTAGTCTCAGTCGATAGTTGCCTGTCAACACTTGAATATAAGAAATCCTGTTCCCAGAGGATTGGTGATCAGGAAAATCTAACACCCCATCCTAATTTTCCTTCTCAAAGAACACCCCAGCATCTTTCTACAAGCAGAGTAATGGCTCACACTCCCCTAAAACGGCCAAAATTGTGTCTTTTGGTTCTTAGCTAAAGAAAAAGAGAAATAGAGAGATGGGCTCCATGTTCCACACCAAATACTTAAGTGGAAAGCCATCTGTACCTTTTCAATGTAAGTGCAAAGTCCCTGGTTAAGATCTTGCAGCCCGCTTCTCTTGAAAGTCGCAGCAATTCATGAATACAGATTGATTTTGGTCCAGCTGGCTACAGTGAGTTAGTTCTTGAGTTTGGAATGCTTGCAAATAAGAAGCAAACATGCTCTCAGGAAATCAGTGCTCCTTTAAGGGTGAAAAAAAAAATAGAACATCTTTTTAATTTGCATCAGGAGACAAGCAACCTAACGTGACAATTTTCCTACAGAGTCTGTGATCAAGAGTTTTAGGAGATCTGAATTCATGACAAAATTAAGAAAGCAAAACATAGAACATTCAATCTGCTCAGCAGTTCACTCTCTGATGTTCTTCTGTGGTTTAATCAACGCTGAAACTTGACTCAGAATACGAGAAAGGGCATGGCTTAGGTCTTCATTAGAGGAATGAGGCCTTGTAGTTGAATACCTGTTTATAATTTGTTCTCCTAAAGTAGTATTTTGGGGGTCAGAAGATCTTATTAAAGAAATTAGAATTCAAAGAAAACACCATTTTTTATAAGATCTTTAAAATAATAATAATACCAAAGGAACAGCTTTATAAACAAAAACCTATGAGTGTTCCTACTTTTTGGAAAGGCAATTTTTAATTTTGCAGTTTAGGTGCAAATTAACATGTCTTCATGTTAACATTTGTATATCAAAAGCTATGGTTAGATCACATCATTAAGTGCTATAATTTAGAGAGTAGTGAAAGGAATTTAAAAAGTATGACCAAATATAGTGGAACCAAGGTTGAGTCACACAGAGTAATTTCAACAGAGTAGTTCTACAATGGTAAACTGAGAAGGATTAAGCTTGACAAATCCTTTCATTTGAACGCTTTATACACAAGTGTTCTCAGACATTGGGTAAAGCGAGATGGCAACAGCCAACTTAAAACAACAATGAAAAATTCTCACCTTAGACATCCATGAAGGCTTAATTTTGCTCCCTGACGAATCTCCCACAAAGCATCCAAATCCATCTTTACTCCTTTTGGTTAATGCAGTAGTCTATTAAACACAGTTTAGCACCAAGGTTACTCTAAGACGCCATTAAAGTCGGTCTTGAATAATGTATTTATATTTGCTTTTGGGGATGGGGATGGTACTGGGTTGTATGCAAACTTGTAGAATAAAACTTAGAGTCTGAAAGAACTTCATTTCATATATGACCTTTTACAGTAATTGGATCTGAATTATAATCAGTCACCTGAATCCTGAAATAGATAAAATAGTTTTTTAATGTTAAAAAGTTTTAGCCCTTCGTTGATTATCTATCAGTGCTTACAGTCCTGTGAAAATAAGATAAATGAGAAATTTGGTCTCTAATTAGACTTCACTAGATTTACAGCTTTTAATTTATACGCCAATGCAGCTCAGGCCGGCACTAACGCAGATAGAGATGGAGCCACAGTTTTCAATTGATTTAACAATTTAATTGCAGCATTAACATCCATTAACATTTAACTAACCTTTTAAACTAACCTCAGGCACAACCTTAAAGACTAAATGAAGTAAAATTGCATATAAAAAGGTACTAACATACAGCTGTAAGAAGCCAAAGTGAATCTTAAGGGAGATTTAGCATTACTTCCTCACATCAGCAGGAGGGAGTCTGTTTTCCTTCTTGCAAAATTCAGTAGGAAAGCATGCTCTAATTTATAGGAAAAGGAAATAGGCACATTTGATGGTTATTAACTCTCATTTATGTCTTCTTGTCTATAGTGATACCTAAAAGATGGAATATCTCTTACTATGGCGAAGCATTAATGGTCAAATGCTAAGGAGTATACAGGATGGGATCTGAAAAAGGATCACACCAGAACTGAATGCAAATTTGATAGGAAGCTAAAATATAATATATTTCAAACTCTATTGTACTCATGAAATGTGGAAAATAACGTGCATTAAATCCAGTTAGCAGTGCCATCCACGTAGGTCTGCTTGTTTGTTTGTTTGAATTTGGGGTTAGATGGCTTGGTCAGTGTTTCTCTTTAAAATTTATTTTCAGCATTTTTTTCTCTCTTCTTTTCAATTGAATGAGAAGATGGTAATTGAACAATAGATTGTGTTTTAAATTTGCAGGAAAATTCAGGGCTGTAGTTGTAAGCTCGGTTTTAAGATAAGAAGGGTGAAGGGAGAAACTGTAAGATATCATCCTCTGATTTCAAAAACAAATATTAAAACATCTAGTTTCACGCATGTGGGCTCCTCTCTAAACAAGAACAGTCAATGATAGCTCTGTTAATGTAACTGTAGAGTTTCCTTAGATGTTGGTCTTAGAACATTTCTGCAAAGCAACACTTAGGTTGATTCAACAAAGCAGTGTAGTCCTTGTAGTCCTCAGAAGTTGTCCTGTTGAGACAGGAACCAGCCTAAGGAGACAGGGCCATCTGCATGGCCCCTGGCCTAACAAGATAAGGCCCATAACCAATCTGCAAGCCAGGAGAATCAGATAGAGACCACCAAGATCCACATTGTGCAGTTTCAGCCTGTCCCCGGGCTTAGGCACGTGCCCTAGCACCCGGGAATTGTCTGAAGGTGACCCTAGCCCCATTACCATACTAAAAATCACACCCAGGGGTGGAGAGCTAGCATGCTACTGATACATGCGTCACATGTAGGAGCACGCTATGTGACAACGCAGGTGCAAGCACAACCCCACTTATACATGCCATGACAAGGCACTCTTCCCCAGCCTTTGCCTAATAAAAGCCCCACAATCTCGTTCCCTAAGGAGCCGTCACCTGCCCCTTTCCTTTCTGCACGAGCTCCCTTGTGCCTCCCTTGGGCACAAGCTAACAAACTTTTACTTTTCTACTCCTGTTTGTTGTCTCTCTAGACCTGTCTCTATCCTGGGGGACAAGAACCCAATATGCCAGTAACACTGTAGCATCAGCAAGGGTGTTGGTTCCATACACAGCCTGGAGGCACTGGGACAACCTAGGACTGCTCCCATCGATGTCATGGACTGCGAGGTCTGGGGAAGCAGGAAGGCCTTCTAGCCAGCAGAGCCCCACTGTTCGCAGGCTGATACTATACATCATCCATATAGTGATTCAATGATCTGGATTAAAATCCCATAATTGTAAGCATTGACACAGTATATTGTCTCTCTGCTATTTTTCATGCTTCCTGGCACTTCAGTTCCAATTTATGTTGCAGGGTTCTGAGGATATATTATACTAACACTGTACTCATCCAGGAGAGGTGGGAGTATTATAGACATGCTTGCCTTAGAAAGTCTCCTGTAGCACCTCACAAGGAAGGACTATAATTAACCTTAGTAAACAGGAAGAAAAAGTGATCTGAGAAAGCACTAGGGTGATAACATGTTATAATCAGCCTTTTCTGTTCACGTTTGGTTTAGTAATGCTTTATATACAAATACCACTGATGTGTATAATTTATCTTATTATAGATAGTTATGCATCCCAATTCAGTACAGGGTAGGGGGGCTCTGAAGTCAGACTGTATGATTTGTATCCTGCCTTCGCCACTTGCTAGTTTTATGTCTGAAGCTAGTTCTTGAAACTCTCTAGGTCTCCAGTTCTTTTTCTTAAAAAAAAAAAAAAAAAGGAAATAATTAAAATAGCTTCTTCTCCATAGGATGGTTGTGAATATTAAATAAGTACTCAACATAGCATCCTTCAGTACAGTGACCAGCAGTGAGTTTTTACTCAATAGGTGTTAGAGAATGACAGAGAGGCAGGGCAGAGTGAGAGACAGAGAGACACAGAGAGACAGAGAGGCACAGAGAGAGAGACAGAGAGACAGAAGCATGGAAGTGAGATTCAAAGACATCTGCAAATATGAGAATTAAGTCTCAAAAATACTATTAATATAGCTACTGGCATATGGTGCTAAATGGAATCAAATAGATAAGAAAAATAAAAGCTTCAAGTGAATTATACTGAAAAAAAAACTGATAACCTACTACCCTTGATTACGAGACTGTAGTAAAATGTAAAATGACCACATTTTTAGGAAAAAAACAAAGGAGAAAATCTTCAAGATGAGTTTCTTAGACTTGTTAGCAAAAACATGAGCAATAACAGTAAATCCTGATAAATTGAACCTCATCAAAATAAAAACTTTGACTCTGCAAAAGATGTGGTTAAAAAGACAAACTATAGACTGGGAAAATATATTTTCAAACCACATATTCAACAAAACATTAGTATTTAGAATATATAAACAAATCTCAGAACTGAAAAATAGAAAACCAAACAATTAAATTAGAAAAAAAAGACAAAGAGGCACTTCATTGAAGAAGATATGCAGACAGCAAACAAGCCCATGGAAAGACATTTAATATCCTTACCTATTAGGAAAATACAAATTAAAGTCACAAGATAATACTACATACCTAACAGAATGGCTGAAATAAAAACTAGTGAAATACCAAATGCTGGCAAGGATGCAGAGAAACTGGATCATCCATACTCGTCCATACGTTGCTAGTGGGAATATAAAATAGTACAACCACTGTGAAAAATAGGTTGGTAATTTCTTATAAAGCTAAATATGTGATTGCCATACAACCCAGCAATTGCACTCTTGGGCTTTTATCCTGGAAAAATGAAAACTTATGTTCATCCAAAAAAACATAAATATCCACAACTGCTTTATTCACACTAGCCTAAAATTGGAAACAATTCAAATATTGTTCAATAGAAAAATAGATAAAAAACTGTAGTTCATCGATATTATAGAATACCACTTAGCAATAAAAAAGAATAAATAATTGATAAGTGCAACAACTTGGATGGACCCCAAGGGAATTATGTTGACTGAAAAAGCCAATCCCAAAGGTTTTAACACTGTAAAATTTAACTTAAATAATATTCTCAAAATGACAGAATTATAGAAATGAAGAACAGATTAGTGGTTCTCACGGGTTAGGAACGAGGGGTAGAGGGAGTTACAAAAGAACAAAACAAGGCTTCCTGGTAACCATGAGCTATTCTAATCTTGACTGTAGTGGTAACATACAAAAATACATAATAAAATTACATAGAACTAAATACACACATACACACACCCCACACGCACATACAAATGCGTACATGTAAAACTGGTGAAATCTGAATAAGATCAGTAGATTACATCAATATCAATTTCCTCATTATGGTATTGTACTATAATTATGCAAGATACTACCATTGCGGAAAATTGAGTGAAGAGTACATGGGATTTCTCTCTATTGTTCTTAACAATTGCATGTGAATCTACAATTATCTCAAACTAAAATGTTTATTTAAAAAAAAAGAGAAGAGACTCGGCCCTGTGGCTTAGCGGTTCAGTGAGCACGCTCCGCTACTGGTGGCCCGGGTTCAGATCCTGGGCGCGTACCGACGCACCGCTTCTCTGGCCATGCTGAGGCCGTGTCCCACATACAGCAACTAGAAGGATGTGCAACTATGACATACAACTATCTACTGGGGCTTTGGGGAAACAAAAAAGGAGGAAGATTGGCAATAGATATTAGCTCAGAGACGGTCTTCCTCAGCAAAAAGAGGAGGATTAGCACGGATGTTAGCTCAGGGCTGATCTTCCTCACAAAAATAAATAAATAAATAAATAAATAAATAAATAAATAAATAAATAAATAAATAAAAAGAGGAGAGACTGTAAATATTTGAAACCTAAAAGGAAGCTTGGATCTCAATCATTTATGGTTGAGATTAGGGCTAAGAAGTCCGCTCAGCCTACAAGGAAGATATGCACTTCAAAATCCACTTCAAATGTAGCCAAAGAGAAGAAAAAAATCCCAGAGGGTGGATCCCATGTCTATAGATCAGCATGTTAAAAGAGAAGCAGCCTCCAGAAGCGACATCAGCACCCAGTCAAGGCACTCAAAGATGTCTTCTCAGAAGGATTTCACTGTTTGCTATGTCTCCATCCTTCCCTCTCTCCAAATGGGGGATTTATTGTGGTTATACTGTCCTTTTAACACATTGTATATTGGGTGTTGGGGGAAAGATATGTTGTCTTTTTAGTTCATGTCTGGATCAAGACACATTTCACCTTATGAGACTACCATGTGTCACCCCACCATGAAGAGACTATTAGAAGCCACCTGGAGACCCTGGATCACTGGGTAGGACCTTTGAATTGTCTCCCTTGAATATGGTTCAAGTAGATCGCCTACGGAAGGATATTTAGGTTGATTTTGGTGACCAGAAGGGCAGACAGAGCAGTCATTAGGGCTATTTCTATGATTCCAGTTCTCACCCTTTCAGACCTATGGTAGAGTTGCATTTGTCTGCCTCTTTGAAATTGGGTACCACCATCTGATCTGTTTCAGAAAAAGAAATGTAAGGAAAAGTGACATGTGTGGAAGCCTTTAAAAGCCAGTGTCCAACTCACCACATTTCCTTTTATTTTGCTATTACAACCCACAATATTTCAAATGCTAAAGGATACATCAGCCTCCATTCCAGAGTGAGGATGATATGGCACATATTCCCTGCCAACCTGCAATGGATATGTATCATGAGTGATAAATAAACCTCTGTGGGTTTAAGACACTACAAGTTGGGAGTGTTTGTTATTGTAGCATTATCTAGCCCATCCTGATAGACGCAATATTCTTGAATTACACAGAGCAGCTCAGAAGAAAAAGGTGTAATGGATAGCTGTTTTTCTTTTTTTGCCCAGAGTGAGAATCTTTCCCTTATTCAGGAAACTCTTCATTGTAAACTCTGGATAAAAGGCAGAGCATGCCTCTCTCCAACATAATCTGAAAAGGCTAGATATATGCTTGGCCATCTTCTCTTATAGCCCGGACTTGACAAATGAAATGGGTCTATCTAATACTCTGAATCCAGAGCTAATAATACAAGAACTGGGAAGAATCTACCATGGTGGTAGTGGTTATGGTGGCAGCAGCATCCACTTATCTGGGACGAGTCCTCATGTTGAGGCTAGCTGTAGACTCCAGGGCCCGAAGGCTATGACATCCACTGGTCAGCAGAGATGGCTGGTGCCTTCACCACCCTTATTTCATGGTATGATATAAACTAAGGTCCTCACTGTTACCCAGACTCTTTTCCTAAGCCTGATTCTATAGCCTTCCCAGAGATTCTGTGAATTACCCAATATTCTCTCAAGGAATCCCTCTGATGCTTAAAACAGGCAGTGTTAGTATCTACTGCTGGCAATGGAAAGCTCTGATTGATAAAGACAGAGGCAGACCTCATTTCCTGACATTAATAACACTGAGAAAGTATAAACAATCCAAAACTCTCTTTAAATTCTACATATTTCATTCCAATCTGAACTACTTGAATGTAATTGTTTGACAAGAGCAAATTAAAAATCATCCCAAAAGAATACTGAATGGTCACATATCACAAATGCTCAAAACTATTTTTTTTTTAAACTGGAGAAATCACTTAGGGGTAACTTTTCACATGGCCTCAGGTAGACTTGCTAGTGTTATAAGCATAACCTAGGGCCAAACTGAAAGGAGTCTATGTTCTCAAAGCCACTACCACAGAACACTGGAAGAAGACCTTCTTCACACTATTTCTTCTGAGAGCAGGAATACCGGAGAGGAAAAGGTTTTGAACATTTGAATTATCTTCTACATGCTTTAATATGAGGGTGTGGGTTCCAATTGCCGATTCCAGTGGTAAAAAGTATAAGAATGTCTGTGTCATAAGCTTTTCTCAATGTAAATTACAATAATTACTGTGGCCCACAGTATTTTCTAAAGATGGTCACAGCAATATCTCCTATCCTATAAGTTCTCTAGAAGCTTGCCACTCTCCAGTTGAGAAGTGGAGTCTATGTCCCTCCTCTTAAACCTATGACTGCCTTGACCAATTGAGTGACACTAGGTGACTTCTGAGGCTGGGTGATAAATGCCCTGCACTTCTGCCTTGCTCTTTTAGCACACTTACTCTTAGAACACAGCTGCCATGCTGTGAGGAAGCCCTAGCAGGCTGCGGGGAAGCCCACATACAGAAGAACTGCAGCCCTGGCTGAGGTCCCAGCTGACAGCCATCATCAACTTGCCGGTCATGTGAATGAGCCATCTTGAAAGTGGATCTTCCCAGCTCTAGTGGGCCACCCCAAATGGTATTGGGTAGAGCAGAGATAAGTCACTCCCCTCATCCAAAGCCTTGCCCAAAATGGATATTTATTAGAAAAATATTTTTTTAAGCTACTAAGTTTTTGGGTGGTTTGTTACAGCAAAAGATAACTGATACAATACTATCTGGATTAACCTTTACGATACAAGTCCAGAAGGAAAAGGATTCTTTTCTCAAATTTCAGTCCATTGCACTTTCATTTAGACATTAGAAGAGTCACAATATTGTGATGGTAAAGTTAAAATAAAAAAATTGGCTTCAACTGATAGGACCCAATTCTATGAGCCGAAAAGGATCTGCAGTGTATGAGAACTGACCTGCCAAGTGGGTGAAGTGCTCTGCACAAGAGCTCTGTGGTTGAAAAAGAAGCTGTGAAAAACTCCTGAGACACTCTCAAATTATTTACAAAGGCCCAGCTCTTCTCAACTCTCAGCCTGGCCGCTCATTATGTTCCTCAGGCATGAATCCCATTTTATCTGACATTTTTGACAACAGCAAACTTGCCTTCAAGTACCCAGCATCACCAGAGAGCATTTAATACTAGCTGTCAAACAGTCAGAACACGGCCTGCTTGATCACTCCCTCCTACTCACTCCCAAGTTATATGACTTTGAGTAAGAACATTTAGGGTCCTCTTAGACAACTCAAAAGGGATACAGAAGGAAAAGATTTTATTTACTTTAAAAAAATTACACACATACACTATATATGTATATCGAGATACACGTATATAGTATATATACGTGTATCTCTTCTGAAATTCAAGATAAAATCTCTTTTATCTTGTGTCTTAAAAGAAAATACGGTAGTAAAGATAGAGGGGGAAAATTAAATTAATTATAATACTTTCTTTTAAGAACTTTATAGTTTTTCTCTGATAGCAAATTCTCTGGAGGCGGTGGGGTGATGTACTACTGAAGTTTAACAGGAGAAGCCATGAAACTACTCACTAATAGAAAGATGAAGATGATCCAGGGAAGATCTTGGGATAATAATAATACTGAATTGCACCATCTCCCCTCCCCTTGCCATCATTTATTCACTTGCTTAATGAATATTTAGTTTGCACTTGCTACCTTGCTACCACCTTACTCAGTATAATTTCTTTTCTGTTGAGAGAAGACCTTAAATATAAAGACTAGTAAGTTTTACTGCTCTATGCTAAATTTGCAGTGGAGGTAGATATTAGACCTTGGTCTTTTTTCTCACAGTTTATTGTTCCTTTAGCCACAATGTGTTGCATTCACTTTGATAGCCTTCTGTTAAAATCAGTAGTTCCAAAGCATCATATCCATTGACAAAGCTTATGTATTCATTCTTAAAACTTTGAAGCAAAAATCCTGTGATTTCTCCACCTAGTTACCTTCTCCATGGAATAACAGGTTCAGGAAGAAGGCTCTCGCCTACTAAGAAGAAAGTCAGTCAAAATTGACATACTACCAACTGATTTATGCTCAGAATTTAGGTCATACCCAAGCAGCAGAAGGGCACAGTTGGCTAGGCTGCATCCAGGAGTAGAGAACAGTTGGCTGGATTAGGGATCCAGTGGGCTAGAGGTCAGGAATAAATCAGAGGTTTGGATCCAGGAAGTTAGCGAGATGAGAGAGCAGAAAGAAGGCCTGGGGGGACTCATGCCAGAGAGGAGACCAGCAATAAAGTCAGAAAGTTTGAGGCCAAGAAATGAGCAGAAATACTTAGCTCACCTCGTCCCAAGGCTGGAACATTTGTTCTCTGGCTTCTTTTACACTTTCTGCTGGCTGTGGAAGACCTGGGATCTTCCAAACAGGTTGTATTTGTTGTAGGCTCTAGAACATGCAGAAATCCACAAATGCCCCAATCCTCCTTAAAGCTAAGGCCACCACTAATTAATATAATTAAAAATTGTTACAGAAAACAAACAAAAGATTGTTGAATCAGAAATTTTCATTAAATACTTAAAAAAACAATATCTTGCTTAATCCTCATTGTATCCCTATGAGGTCAGCGTTGTCATTCCTATTTCATACAGGACAAATGGAGATTTGGAGAGGGCAAGCAGCTTGTCAAAGTTTGCAAAACTAGTCCCCAGTGAATGCCAAAATTTGAATGAATATCTGCCATATTTCAAAGCCCTTGCTCTTAGCTATCAAGCTAAATTATGTGAGTATTTAGGAATTAATAGACTTGTAATATAATTGGCATTGTGTTAAACTAGGTATCTAAATAACCAACACTCGTTTTTTTTCTATGACTAATCTGGAATTTCCTCGACTTCTTCAAACTCTCAACCAAGAGTTTAATCTATTTAATGTGTTAATATAGAATAAAAAATAAACAAGGCTTGATGGAAATCCTAGCAACAAAATCCTGCTATCACAAAGCACTCTGAAAACCAAATGTCAATCAGGCTGGAAGTCAAGAATACGTTGAACGTGTATCTACCTGCTGTCCAGGGTCTTTCGCGTTCAGACTAAATCAGACCGTCTTTGTCATAGATACATACCCCAGTGGTTTGGGCCTAGAGATACAGAGACCAGGAGGTGCAAGGTGATCTACTGAGAAGTTAAAGTGGCTTTGGTGGGCATTGATGGAGTTATTACAAATCTGACATAACAGTAGACATTTCTTTATGCAGGCTGAAAATTCAGTTTTATAAGATGCTCGCAAAGGGTTTTCGTGAATTTCAGATTATTTTTTTACTAAATAATTACCTCGACTATAAAGAGAAGAATCTTGGGTGTTTGGAAGAGAGAATATTAAAAAAATTAGTTTTTAAAATCTTTTGATTATCTCTGCATCTGTCATTACTACCAATGAACAAAGAGAAATCAAGACCAGAGGTTTCTTCATCCTTATCTCCTTAGAGCCCAGTACAGCACATGGCACACAGTAGGCACTTGACTGATATTTGTTAGATGAGCGAATGATCCTACAAGACCCAAATGGTTAGAGTTCTGCTCTTCAGTTCTGGACACCTTTATGAATGTAGCCTCTCTAAGCAACTATTTAGCTGTTTCCATTGTTACTATCTAAATTGCAGATATACTTTTAGAGAAATGAATTAAAAAATAGTTAATTCTGACACAGCCCTGATGTTTGTGGAAGATTGTTCTTGTGAACTCTGGGTATTGTTTCTGCTAAATCGTAGCAGATTGTCTAGGTTCCTGGACAAGGTAAATGTGCTGGAATGTGAGTGAGCACAGTGGGCAAATGTGCTCCCACTTAGCACGGTTCACCACGTACCTGCTGTTCTCCACCAGCTGAGCTAGGTTGCTGCTAGTGACGAGATGGCTCGTGACAAGCTCAGGTAAAGGGAAGCAACACACTTTTGGAGGCAGCGATGTGGTTCTTGCACTCTGGAGACTTTCTCTTACTCCATCTTTTCTCTCATTCCTGATCAGTGCCACATGGGCCAAACACAACTTTTGTTTCCATTTCCCACCAAGGAGACCAAGAAAGAATAGTATAGTTATACAACACCACAGAAACTTTAGCCATTATTTGTTCTCTACGAGTTGACAAACTTAAGCCATGGAACCCAAAGATATATTGCAGGATCCGACGATTATAGTTTGGGTTTGAAGATACTGTTTTGCTGGGTTTTATTCCTTTATTCAAATAGAGAGGCCATTCAGTTGTCTTCCTCTACCATTTATTGAGGCCATTGTTTAACTCTTTTGCCTCCCCTTTGTTGAAGGCAAAGACTCATCATATTTTTAAAATATGCTACTAAGCCTTATCCTCCAGCTTGATCTAAATATAGCTGCAAATTAACAAAGCCTTTAAAAATAATCAAAACTTAAAGGCAAAGGGAATCTGGGAAAATAAATATTTGAATACACTGTGACAGTATCTCTAATATGTAAAATATAATTAAACAGAAACGCTAAGATTTCACTAAGACGTAGGAGGTGAACTATTTGGCAAATACTTAATAAAAATGGGTTTGTTCAGCCTTACTAGTGAATTTTCAACATTAAAAAATAATTAGTGCAATATTTTTAAAATCTGAAAGTACGTCTTGCTGTGAGGGTATGGCAGAGAGGCTGTTGTACAAATGTAAATTGATCTAATCTTTCTGAAAAGTCATATGTCAATATGAAGGAAATGTCCTTAAAATGTTCATACCAAGTTAGTTCACTTATTCGAATCTTGACTAAGGGAATAGTACTAATTGCAGAAAAAAGTATTGTGTGCAAAATGCTCATTTCTGTGCTATACAGAATTGTGAAAATTTGGAAACATAGGCAATCTGAAATCAGAGAGGTAAGTAAATTATTATGCAGTCATTCAACGAAGATTTATAATAACATGATACAAGCTTTCGATGAGTTTTAAGTTAAAAAAAAAAAAAACCCATAACTGATTGTACATACCACATGTGAGTCATGGAGAGAACAAGGAAGAGAGAAGAGTGCACGCAGTGATATGTCTATGTTTATAGTGGTTAGTTTGTGTTCAGCTCCTTATCTTCACTTTTTTGCTTTCACCAAGAAACATTTATTTACAAAAATACATATATATGATTAACACACATAGATAGAATTTCTCTAGAGCTATCAGAGTATAAGGAGAAGAGTAATGGTATTTAGAATGCAATTCATCATCCAGAATGTTGCCCTTATGTATAATAAAAAACACAAGGACAGGATAAATACTGTACTTCTTTCAGAGAATGCGTAAGTTGAAGTAAAAAAAAAAAAGAAAAAACAAAAGAAAAAAACCCCACCTCCTACTCTCTCTTCCTGCTTTTGCTTTGAATTTCATTGAGTATATTTCATTTTTCAAGAAGAGCTCTCTAATCAGGGCGAAGGGGTGGAGTGTATGAAATTGTTGGTTATTTACCAGAAGTGAACACTGAAAACACATCTGTGGCCTGAAGCTTTATGGGGCCTTTCAAACAGCCCCTGAGTTGACCGCCTATAAATCTCTGCTACTGTCATGTTTAACTAAAACCCAATACCCACTCAATAAGAAATTCATCAATGTTATAAAGAAATTAATGACAAAGCACTCTCCTTTGTGTCAGGAAGAACTAATACTTCCACAAGAAAAAAGAAAGAAAAATCATTCTCTAATCCTTTCTGCTTCTCTCCACCCTCTTCGTTCTTCTCCCTTTGCTCTTCCAATATATTACACTCTCTCTCTCTCTCTTTTTCCTGTTTCTCCGGCAAGCTTCCGTTCCAGCAGGGCCAAAAGAAGGAATTTTCAGTGAGAGGAAAGTATTTTAGGTTATAAAAATATGAGAGCACAAATGATCTTCCCAAACTTACAACTGCAGCCCACGAAAATATGTGAGGCACCCTAAGCATCTATTCATCCTCAAATCCTATGTGGAGAAGAGAGTCGCATGGCTCAAGTGCTTTGCATTCCAGCTGCACGTCGCTATTCTATCTGGAGTGGTGTTTCGCTCTTATAGTCATAACCGTCTGTTACTCCCCTATGATCCTGCTCAGTCTTCCTTTTAATTCTCTTGCTGACATCTTTGGAGAAAATAGCTAGTAACTGGTAGAAATGTGAGTCCAAGAGAGGCATTAGACTTAATTTGATGAGATGAGCTTATGTTACTTTGCCCTCTTTTGTATCTTACAATGATGGCAGTGGATGCATTAGAAGGCTATATAATATTTGAAAAAATAATGTTAACCTGCAGGCAAGGTTTAAATTGGGATTTGAACATGCACTTAGGCGCGTGGGTTGTTCATGTTTCAGATATTTTTTCTGGAGAATCTAGGATGTAGTGTAAAGACATATCCTATCTCAACGGATACACCCAATTCATTGGTTCTGAAGCTGTTTCTTATCCTGGTAGGAGGAACCTGTACTGGACCTCACCTCAAGTCTCCCTCATTACCTGCCTGTTCTTCCCCAAGAGGTTCCCACACGGGGAAGAAAGAGGTCCTGGGGCCATCATAGGCCCTCATTGCCTCCTTTTCTTCCTCCGAGGGCCATTCATTAAGAGGGCAGCATGTTCAACTCTTTACCAACTGTAAACCAAATTTTATCAATTTATAATCTTAATCCATTCCTAAAAAATGGATATTTATACAAGTATTTTTAACAGTGTTATGAGTGAGTTTTTAGCTTTTAATCCAAGTAACCTGATTTCATCTCCTGATTCCATCTGTTGTTGATATTATCTTAAATTCTGTGTAATATTAAGAACCAAACTACACGATAGAAGCCTAACTTATAAAGGTATTCAATAAATTTTAATTTTATCTCTCCCCAATTAATATTAATGTTATTGTCATTTTTATTATTTTATGAATACTATACAGGATTAAAACTTTAGAAAGCATATGTTATTTTAACAGAGGCATTCCCATTTTAGCTTTAAAGCAATTTTAGAAGGAAAATGAAGATTATGTTATTCCCATTATATTGATGAAGAAATTGAACTCCTAAGTGTAGAGCATTTGCCAAGGTCTCACAACTAGTAAGTGACCATGTTGGAATTCTCACAAAATGTTTTTGCTTCTTAGATCTAGAAATTAAGCCAGTTGTAATCCTCAAGGTGCCTCATTCTTACAATATTTCTGCTTGACATTCAGTAGCTATAGTATTATCTTTCTCACTGCATTTACTTGATTGATTGAGAGATCAGCTGCTTGCCCTATTCTACTCGGTCAGCAGAGTTCCAAACTAACATATATAACCAGTGTATTTGTAAATTGTGGGAAATCACATATTCATGGAAATCTTAACTATTGAAAAATATAATCCAAATTCATTTTTAACGGTAAAAACTACAACTAGAAATTTCCCCTGCTGTTGTAATTTGCACTAAAATCTTCCCTAGTGAATCAATAGTGATGCTGGGACTTTGTCACTGTGGGCATGGCTCCACATTCTGCCATCCCTCGTTGGCAAGTTCCTCCATATCCTCCGCCTGGACATCCATGCTGACGTGCGTTGAGTCCACATACAAACAGACACATTTTCGGCACATCTATTGTATGTCAGTATTCCCCATTTCTCTAAAACATCAATACTAATGTACCTAATACCAACAGCTCTCACTCTTTGTTATAATTACATATTTGCATCATATTTTTCTTGCGTCGTTTTTATCACTGCTCAAGGTGTCTGGATATTAGGCTGTCTCAACAGAAAAGAGTCATTCTGCCATCCTGTCTTCCTCTAGGCAAGAGGAAAGCCAGAGATGGCATGAGAAGGCCTTAAACATTATGCAAAGCTGCCAAGGACAGAGAAAAATCTGACTTTATACCGGGGAGTAAATTATAGGTAAGCAAGTACATTTGAGGAGGTAGCCCATCTTTAGACAAATAGCCTAAAACACCATAGGTGAAAGTAGACCTGGGATCCTGGGTTGGGTTTTCCTGTGGGCATACAAAGGTTGATTGAAGGGCAGGCTCTAAGGACTAGGGACACAGGCATGTGATACATAGTCTGTTTTCATGTTTCTGCAATGCCTGGTTTGAGCTCCTTAAAATGTGTCTGTTGGGGCTGGCCCGTGATGTAGTGGTTAAGTTCGACACGTTCAACTTCAGTGGCGTGGGTTCGCGGGTGCGGATCCCAGGCATGGACCTGCACCATTCATCAGCCTCACTGTGGCGGAAATCCACATATAAAGTATAAAAAGATTGGCACGGATGTTAGCTCATGGCTAATCTACCTCAAGCAAAAAAAAACCCAAAGAAGATTGGCAACAGATGTTAGCTCAGGGCTAATTTTCCTCAGCAAAAAAAAAAAAGTTTCTTTTATCCAATCACCTAGAAAAATATTTTAAGGCTACAATAAAGAGGCTAACCCTAGTTAAGTAATCTTGAGGAGTATTAAATCTCTGATTAAGTCAGTGATGAGGAAATTTTTCATTGGTATATGTCCAGTATGTAAATTTCACAAAGTTCTCTCTGTTCAGCAACTGCCCCAAAAAGCAAAGATAGATTTGCTTCCCCACCACCACCAAAACAACAATAAACTATTTTGAATACAGAATTAAGGATTAATCAATACTTCTTATTTCTTAGTCAAATGAATAAATCTCCCCTTAAATTGTGAGGAAAACTAAAGCTTTTTTATTATAATTATTTTAAGGAACAGCAAAAGAAAAAGTACCAAAGGAGATTAGTAAACAATTTCTTTATGCAAAAGAAAGAAAGGGAAGGAAGGAAGAATAGAGAGAGAGAGCAATAAATAGAAGAAAGAATGGGAGAAAGTGAGAGAGGAAGGAAGAGACCGAGGAAGAGTGAAGGGGGGGGAGTTGCATAACTAGTCAGCAATTACGCTAACATAAAGCCAATTATTCTCCACTAAACAAGCTTTGTTCTTCTAGACAAAGTTTTGTTAGCTGACCAGGAATATTGAGATTCTCTATATAAGGTCAAAATTCTTAATGCTACAAATATACCCTTCCAGTTTTAGTTATTTAATTTATTTTAATTGGTAAAATTATGCTTAGCTGAGCAGTGCTATGAAATTGATTAATAAATTACATTCAACTGTCAGCGCTCTAGAATTCCCTACTAGTAATATTTGAAGCAGAGTTGACAGTAATTAAATAGTAACTTCATCACCAATAACAATTGAGTATATCTGACTGAGTGGATCGCTTATGTTACATATTGAAAATCCTATTCTTTTAGTATTACATTGATTGATGGACAGATGAAGAGGACAGACAATTGTCTTTTAAAGAAACTGTAGGTTAAGGTGATTCTTCCTATTTTAAAGATGTTAAAATATAAGCTTTTTTTTAATAAATGGAAGAGTCTGCTGCCAACTTGACTCATTTGAAGTCAGTAGTAACCATCACTCCAATGATGTTCATTTCGAATACTGGCAATAAAATATATTGTTGGGGGGTGCAAAATAAATGAAAGTCTCATCAAATAAGACTTGTATTTTTTCACATTGTAACGCATTCTACACCTGAGCACGTGTCATAACTTAATGGGGAGGATTTTTCTTTCTTGGTTGTATGTAAAATAACTATACATCTTAAAATAGATGACTTCTTAGATTTAACAAAATATAGTGTTTAACATTTCTAATTTCAAAAAGTCTCTTTAAGATGTTTGCCCTGGACTGACTATCTTAACATTTAGATAAATTTTAACAACTTGAAACTTTAATAATATATGAGGATAAAAAAAGAAATATAGTCCCCTAACATATTCTCTAACTTGAGCATTATAACATACTCAGAATTTGAGAATTGGTGAGACAAAAGAGCAATTTTTCTGCTTAAAGTAAAGCAACCATGTTATTTGGAAATATTTGACTGATAACGTAATGTAGCATTTATCAATACTACATTCCATTTTATTACTGAATTCTATGTACCACATTTTTTTACCCGTTTATGAGATGATGAACATTTGAGTTATTTCTAGTTTGGAGCTATATATGATTATATAATGCTGCTATGATCATTCATGTATAAATATTTGGATAGATATATTTTTTTATTTTTCCTGAGAAGAAATCTATGAGTGGAAATGCTGGTATATTAAGTCTATGTTTAATTTTGTGATAAACTATTAAACTATCTTCCGATGTGTCTGTACCATTTTCATTCCCAGCAGCAACATGTGAGAGTTCCAGTTTCTCCATATCCTCATCAACACCTGGTATTGTCAGTCTATTTGATGATAGCCATTCTAGCAGAGGTGTAGTAGCATTGCATTGTAATTTCAATTTTCATTTCTCTAATGACTTATAAAACTGGGCATATTTTCATATATTAACAAGCTATTTGTGTGTCTTTGGTGAAATGTCTATTTAAATACTTTGCCCATTTTCATTAGGTTTTTTTTCTTTTGATTATCAAGTTGTAAAAGTTTATTTTTTTAGATATTATGAACAAAAGTCCTTTATCAGATACATGATTTGCAGATACTTTCTCCTACTCTGTGGCTTTTTTTTTTTTCATTTTCTTAGTTATGTTTTTGAAGAGCAGCCAATTTTTATTTGCTGATGTTCAATTTATTAATTTTTTTCTTTTGGAGATGTGCTTTTGTTGTCACGGCTAAGAAATCTTTGCCTAATCTAAGTCCAAAACTTTATTCTCCTTTGTTCTAAAAGTGTTATGACTTGTGAGGTTTTATATTTGGTTCTATGATCAATTTTGAGTTAAAGTTTGTATGTTATATGAGATACCAACTCATTTGTATTTTGGTTTTTTGATCAGTTTTCCCAGAAGCATTAGTTGAAAAGATTATCCTTTTCCTCAAGGAATCACCTTAGCAACGTTGTCAAAAATCTATTGACTATCCCAGGATTTACATCTGTAATCTCAGTTCTGTTCCATTGATGTATATGTTTACTCTCTTAAGGGTTCCACACTTCCCGATTACTGTAGTTTAAGGTTGAAATCAGTTAGCATAAGACCTCTAACTTCCTTCTTCTTTTGCATAATTACTTTAGTTATTGTGGGTCCTGTGAATTTCTATAAAATTTTTGGTTCAGCTTATCAGTTTCTCCAAAAAATCCTTTCGGGTTTTGATAGGGATTGCATGGTATCTATAGAACATGTTGGGAAGAATCACTATGTTAAAAATATTTTTTTTAAATAGCTTTATTGCGCTAGAGTTATCATACCATACAGCTTACCAATTTAAAGCATACAATGAAATTCCTCTTAGTATATTAACAGAGTTGTGGAACTATCACAACAACATAACATCAGAACAATTTCATCACCCAAAACTCCTTGACCAGTAGCAGTCACTCCCCATTTCCCCCCTTCCCTCAACTCAGTCTAGGTAGTCATAAATCTACTCTCTGTCTATGGATTTGCCTATTCAGGCCATTTCATAAAAATGGGATCACGGAATATATGGTCTTTTGTGACTGATTTCTTTCATTAGCATAATGTTTTCAAGCTTCATTCATGTTATAGCACATATCAGTGCTTCATTCATTTCATTGCTGACTAACGTTCCATTGTATAAATACACCACATTTTATTCATCCTTCCACAAGTTGATAGATATTTGGGTTGTTTCAAATTTGAAGCTATTGTGAATAATACTGTTATAAATATCCATGTACATTCTTGTGTGTGTGTGGACATATCCTTTCATTTTTCTTGAGTATAAACTGGAAGTGGAACTGCTGAGTCATAAAGTAACTTTATGTTTAATACTTGGAGGAACTGAGGAACTGCCGAACTGTTTTCAAAAGGGATAGTATCATTTTATAGCCCCACCAACAATGTATGAAGTGTTCAATATCTACAGACTTTGAACAAACTCTTAAAAATACAGTATTAATGATTCTGCTAGTGAGGACTCAGAGGAAATAAGAACATGGTAGAGAAAGCCTCCATCATCTTGAAAATGCCTCAGTTACTACAAAAAGTATGTTGTTGGTAGAAACATGGACATTAAAGGTGCTCTTGGTGAGAAATCAGAAGGAAATGGGGAATATATTATTTGTAACTAGAGGAAACTAGTTGAAACTGTTATGTGGTACCTGAAATCTTAGCTGAATTGTGTTCTACAGTAATATGGAAAGCAGAACTTGTAAGCAATAAACTTGGATATTTAGCTCAGGAGATTTCCCCTCAAAGTGTTGAAGGAAAGTGATATAGTCCAATTTTGTTTCTTTTGTTTTTTTTTTCCTTTTTTTTTGCTGAGGAAGATTTGCCCTGAGCTAACATCTGTGCCAATCTTCCCCTATTTTGTATATGAGTCACCGCCACAGCATGGCTGACAACTGGTGTAGGTCCACACCAAGGATCCAAACCTGCAAACCCAGGTCACCGAAGCAGAGCAAGCCGAACTTAACCATGACACCACAGGTCCATCCCCTTGTTTCTTTTCTTTTTACCCTTGTACTTTTGCTGTTGCGTCTAAGAAACCATTGCTAAATTCATGGGAATTGATTCCTATATTTTCTTCTAAGAGTTTTATAGTTTTAGCTATTACATTTATGTCTCTGATCAATTTTGAGTTAGTTTTTGTGTACGGGTTGAGGAAGGTGTTCATCTTCATTCTTTTGCGTGTGGATATCCAGTGGTGCTACCACCGTTTTTTGAAACAACTCTTCTCTCTCCATTTCATTGTCTCGGTGCCTTTGTCCAAAAGCAGTTGACTACAAGAGTAAGAGTTTATTTCTGGACTCTTAACTTTG
Organism: Diceros bicornis minor; assembly: GCF_020826845.1. Lineage (NCBI taxonomy): Eukaryota > Metazoa > Chordata > Mammalia > Perissodactyla > Rhinocerotidae > Diceros > Diceros bicornis. The sequence continues at coordinate 84,118,353 of NC_080744.1, forward strand.
GTTGTTTACCTTGTTTTTTTTCATGAAGAATTCATTTTATTAAATAAGTTTTACACTCGCAGCAAATGAAAGGAAGGTACAGAGATTTCCCATATTTGCCCTGCCCCCTACACACGCACACATGCTCTGCTATTATCAACATCATTTACCAGAATGGTATATTTTTTATCAAAGGTGAACCTACGTTGACACATCATAATCACTCAAAGTCCAGCGTTCAATCTTGGCGTTGTACATTCTGTGGGTTTGGACAAATGTATAATGACATGTATCTCTCATTATGGTAGCACACAGAACATGTTCACTGCCCTAAAATTCTTCTGTGATTCACCTATTTGTCATTCTGACCCCCCAACTTCTGGCAGCCACTGATCTTTTTACTTCCTCTATAGTTTTGCCTTTTCCAGAATGTTATATAACAACAGTATGTAGCCTTTTTTATTGGCTTCTTTCAGTTAGTAACACATATTTAAGTTTCTGCCATGTTTTTTCATGGTTTGATAGTTCATTTCTTTTTAGTGCTGGATAATATTCCATTTTCTGGATGAACCACCGTTTGTTTATCCATTCACCTACTGAAGCATATTTTGGTTGCTTCCAGGTTTGGGCATGTATGAATAAAGCTGCTATAAACATATGTGTGCAGGTTTTTGAATGAACAGAAGTTTTCATTTCCTTTGGGTAAATACCAAGGACCATGGTTCCTGGATTGTATGGTAAGAGCATGTTTAGTTTTGTAAGAAACTCCCAAACTGTGTTCCAGAGGGGCTGTAGCATGTTATATTCCTACCAGCAATGAGTGAGAGTTTCTATTGTTTTACATCCTAGCCATTTGGTGTTTTCAGTGTTCCAGATTTTGGCCATTCTAATAGGTCTGTAATGATATCTCATTGTTGTTTTAATTTGCATTTCCCCGATGACACATGATGTGAAGCATCTTTTCATCTGCTTATTTGCCATCTGTATGTCTTGATGAGGTGTCTGTAAGGTCCTTGGCCTATTTTTTTTAATTGGGTCGTTGGTTTTCTTACTGTCAAATTTTAAGGGTCTTTTATATATTTTTGAAAACCATACTTTATCAAACATGTCTTTTGCAAATATTTTCTCCAAGCTTGTGGCTTGTCTTCTCATTCTCTTGATATTATCTTGCCAGAGCAGAAGTTTTTAATTCTAATAAAGTCCAGCTTGTCAATTATTTATTTCATGTATCATGACTTTGGTTTTGTATCTAAAAAGTCATCACCATACCCAAGGTCATCTAGGTCTGTGTCTAGATTCCATTTTTTTTTTAATGTGAATGTTCAGTTGTTGATCAAATGTTCAACCATTTGTTGAAAAGACTATCTTTGTTCCATTGTATTGCTTTTGCTCCCTTGTTTAAGACAGTTGACTATATTTGTGAGTGTCTGTTTCTGGGCTCTTTATTCTGTCCTATTGTCCTATTTTTCTGTTTTTTCACCAATACCACACTGTCTTGATTACTGTAGCTTTATCGTAACTCTTGAAGTTGGGTAGTATCAGTCCTCCAACTTCTTTCTTCTTCTTCAATATTGTGTTGGCTCTTCTGGTCATTTGCCTCTCCATTTAAAGTTTAGAATCATTTTTTTTATATTAACAAAATAACTTGCTGAGATTTTGACTGAGATTACACTGAATCTATAGACCAAGTTGGGAAGAGCTGACATCTTGACAATATTGAGTTTTCCTATCCATGAACATGGAATATCTCTCTATTTATTTGGTTTTCTTTGATTTCCTTCATCAGAATTTGTAGTTTTCCTCATATAGATCTTATTATGTATAAGAAAGAAATCTTATTAGATTTATACCTAAGTATTTCATTAGGGGGGCTGCTAATGTAAATGGTATTGTGTTTTTAATTTCAAATTCCACTTGTTGATTGCTGGTATATAGGAAAGAGACTGAGTTTTGTATATTAACTTTGTATCCTACAACCTTGCTATAATCACTTGTTAGTTTGAGCTGTTTTGTCAATTCTCCTAGATTTCAACATAGACAATCATGTCATCTATGAATAAAAACAGTTTTATTTCTTCCTTCCCAATCTATATAACTTTTATTTCCTTTTCTTGTCTTATTACATTAGCTAGAACTTCCAATATGATGTTGAACAGGAATGGTGAGGGGAGACTTCCTTGCGTTGTACCTGATCTTAGTAGGAAAGCTTTGAGTTTCTCACAATTATATATGATGTTAGCTGTAGGTGTTTTGTAGATATTCTTTATCAAGTTGAGGAATTCTCCTCTATTTCTAGTTTGCTGAAAGTTATTATCATAAATGAGTGTTGGATTTTGTCAAATGTTTTTTCTGCATATATTAACGTGTTCACGTGATTTTTTCCTTTTTAGTCTGTTGATGTGATAAATTACATTAATTGATTTTCAAATGTGGAATCAGCTTGCATACCTAGAACACATCCCAGTTGGTCATGGTGTATAATTCTTTTTATACATTGGTGAATTCAACTTGCAAATATTATGTTGCAAATTTTTGCATCTATATTCATGAAAGACATTGGTCTGTAGTTTTCTTTTCTTATAATGTGGTTTTCTGGTTTTGGTATTAGAGTAATGCTGGCCTCTTAACTCTGTTTTATTTATCAATATGTCTAACCCTAAGTCAGAACCACTCTGTATTGATTACTCTAGCTTTGTAGTAATTTTTAAAATCAGAAATGTGAGTCCCCAACTTTGTTCTTTTTCATCAAGATTATTTTGACTATACTGAGTCCCTTGAATTTCCATTGAATTTTAATATTAGCTTGTCAATTTCTGAACAAAAGCATAGTTGGGATTTTTATAAAGAATTTATAGATCAATCTGAAGAGTATTGCCATCTTAACAACATTAAGATTTCTGATCCATAAACATGTGATGTCTTCCATTTATTTAGGTATCCTTTAATTTCTTTGAACAATGTTTTCAGGTTAAATAGCATATCTTGTTTAATAGCTCAGTTAAATAGCATAGTCTTGTATGTCTTCTGTTAAATTTATTCGTAACTATTTTATTCCATTTGATGCTATTTTAAATGGAACTTATTCATCCCAATTTGGGATTGTTCTTTGCCAGCTTATAGAAATAAAATTAAATTTTGTATATTTCTCTTGCATCCCACAGCCTTGCTGGAGTCATTTATTTGTTTGTGTTTTTGTCAATTCCTTAGTATTTTCTGCATACATGATCATGTCATCTGCAAATGGAGATAATTTACTTCTTCCCTTCATATTTGAATACCTTTTATTTCTTGTTCTTGCCCCATTGCCTCAGCTAGAACCTCCAGTACAATGTTGAATAGAAGTGGCTAGAATGGGCATCCTAGTTTTCTTCACGATCTTCAAGGAAAAGCTCTCAGTCTTTCATCATTAAGTATAATCTTGCCTGTGCATTTTTCACAGATAATTTTATCAGGTTGAGGAAGTTCTCCTCAATTTCTACTTTGCTCAGAGTTTTTATCATGAAAGAATATTAGATTTTGTCAAATGCTTTTTCTGCATCCATTGAGATGATCAAGTGGTTTTGGCCCTTATTAATATGGTATATTACATTGATTAACTTTTGATATTAAACAAACCTTGCATTCCTGGGATAAATCCTACTTGCTTGTGTTTATAATCTTTTTTTTAGAGGTTGCTGTACTTTGTTCACTAGTATTTTGTTGAGGATTTTTGTGTCTGTATTCAGAAGGCTTATTGGTCAGGAATCTTCTTTTTTTGTGTGTGTGTGGTATTTTCATCTGGTTTTGGTACTAGAGTAACACTCTTTTCATAAAATGAGTTTGGAAATAATCCCTCCTCTTCTATTTTTTGAAAGAGTTTGTGAAGAATTGGTATTAACTCTTAAATGTGTGCTAGAATTCACCAGTAAATCTATCTGTTGCTGGGCTTTTATTTGTGCGAAATTCTTAAACGATCTATTCCACCTCTTTTCTTGTTATAAGTCTACATATGTTATGTATTTCTTCTTGAGTAGTTTTAGGTAGTTTGTGTCTTTATAGGAATTTGTCTATTTAATCTAGTTCATCTAATTTGTTGGCACACAATTTTTCTAGTGTTCCCTTATAATTCTTTTTATTTCTGTAAGGTCAGTAGGGATGTCGCATCTTTCATTATCGATTTTAGTATCTTGAATCTTCTCTCCTTCTTTTCTTGGTTAGTCTAGCTAAAGGTTAATAAATTTTCTTAATCTTTTCAAAGAAGCACCTTTTGGTTTCATTTATTTTTCTTTATTGTTTTTCTATTATCCATTTTATGACTTTAATTTTCATTCTAATCCTTATTTTTTTCTTCTTTTTGCTTGCTTTAGGTATAATTTACTAGTCTTCAGATGCAAGGTTGTTGATTTGTATATTAGTTTCCTGTTGCTGCTGTAACAAAGTACCCCAAATTTAGCAGCTTAAATAATACAAATTATTATCTTATAGTTCTGTAGTTTTAAGTCAAGCATATATCTAAAAGACTCAAATCAAGATCTTACCAGGGCTGAGTTTCTTTCTGGAGGCTCTATGAGAGGATCCATTTCCTTGCTGTTTCCAGTTTCTAGAAGCTTCCTGCATTCGTTGGATCACGGTCCCTTCCTTCATCTTCAAAACCAGCAGCAAAGCATCTTCAAATTTCTCTCTGACTCTCTAGTTTCCTCTTCTGATTATCTCTTCCACTTTTAAAGATCTGTATGATTATATTGAGTCTACCCTTATGATCTAGGATAATCTCTATACTTTAAGATCAGCTCATTAGTAAATCTACTTCCATCTGCACACTTAATTCCATTTTGCCATGTAAGAGATAACACACTCACAGTTTCCAGGGAATAGGTTGTGGACATCTTTGGGGAGGGTCATTATTTTGCCTACCACTCTTGGAAATCTTTCCTCTTTTTAAATAAAAATGATTACAGCTATATATTTTTCTATAAGCACTGCTTCAGGTGCATCACATAAATTTTGATATGTTATGTTTTTCTATTCTTTCTTCTTCAAATATGTTCTAATTCTCTTCTTTGACCGATTGGTATTTTTAGGACTCTAATTTAATTTCCACATATTTGTAAATTTCTCAAACTTCCTTCCTTGTTGGTTTCTAATATTATTCCATTTTTGGTGAAGAACATATTTGGTATGATTTCAATCCTTTCATATTTTTTGATGTTTATTTTATGGCTGAGGCTGTGGGCCATCCTAGTGAATGTTCCATGTGCACCAGATGTGTATTCTGCTATTGCAGGATGCAATGTTTTAAAGGTGTGTGTTATGTCTAGTTGGTTTACAGTGTTTTTCAAGTCTTCTATATCCATATGAATAGTCTTTCTAGTTACTCTTTAAGTTATCAAAAGTAGAGTATTAAAGTATCCAACTACTATTATTATTGAATTTTCTATTTTCTCTTCAATTTTGAAAGTTTTTGCTTCACATAGTTTGGGACTCTGCTGTTAGGTGGACATATGTTTATCACTTTTAAATCTTTCTTACCCTAAAAACTTTCCTTTTCTATCTCTGGTGATATTTTGTTTTCTTCTTTATTTCAAGTTCATTTGTGTATAATATGTACAGCCATTCCAGCTTTTTATGATTGCTATTTGCATGATATATCTTTCTACATTCTTTACTTTCAATCTATTTGTATCTTGAATCGAATGCATGGCTTCTGTAGATAGCATATAGTTGGGTCTTTTTATTTCATCCAGTCTGACAACTTTGACCTTTTGATTGGGTTGTTTAAATCATTCACATTTAATGTTATTATTGATATAGTTTGATTTACTTGCTGTTTTACTTTTGAATATCTACATGCCTCATTTTTGGTGGCATTGTTGTTGTTCCTTTATCCCTCTTTTTACCTTCTTTTGTATTAAATGAATATTTTCTAATGTACCGTTTTAATTCACATAATGTTTTTTTTCAAGTTTTTGAGATATATTCTTTGTGGTTGCTATAGTGCTTACAATATACATCTTAACATAGAATATAATTCAGATTTGCACTAATTTCCAGTGAGATATAGAAACTTTCTTTTTAAATAGCTATAATCTTGCCTCTCTCAACTCTTTTGCTATTATTTTTATACATGTTACTTTTATATGTGTGCCTAAGCCAACAATATATTGCTATAATAATTAATTTTTATAATTTTAGGCATTTTAAAGAAGCTTAGAGAATAAAGGAGAGCAAGCATATTTTTATAAGTTTGTCGTATAGCCATCTTATTTTCCCTTTCTGGTTCTCTTCATTTCTTCCTGTGAATTTGACTACCATCTGGTTTCACTTCTTTTCTCCGATTCAAGTTTATTCCCATTCAACTCTTTTATGCTTTTATTGTCAAATACATTATATTTCTATATGTAATAGGCCTCAAAATACAATTACACACATATTATTCATTAATTTGCTTTTAAGCCAATTATGAGAATAAAGAAGAGGAAATATATAATTTTACAGTCATTATAAGACACCCATATAATTATCTCTCCTGGTGCTCCGTTTTTTTTAAAATGTGGATTCAAATTATTCTCTGGTGTCACTTGCTTTCAGCCTGAAGAACTTCCTTTAATATATCTTATAAGTCAGGTCTGTTATCAATTAATTCTCTGAGTTTTTATTTGTCTGTGGATGTCATTATTTCACATTAATTTCTGAAATATAATTTGACCAACATAAAATTCTCAGTTGGCTTTTTTTTTTTCCTTCTGTACTTTGAATATGCCATCCCACTGCCCTCTGGCTTTTATTATTTCTGATGATGAATAACTTTTAACCTATTGAGGTCCCTTTGTATGTGAGGAGTCATTTTTCTCTTGTTGTTTTGAAATTTTTCTCTTTGTCTTTTTGTTTTAACATTTTGACTATGATTTTTCTGGATCTTTTTACATTTACCCACTTGGATTCTGTTGAGCTTCCTGGATGAGTAGATTAATATTTTTCATCATATTTGCAAAATTTGAGCCATTATTTCTTTGAAAAAATTTTGGCTCCTTTGTCTCTTCCCCTCCTTTGATACTCCTGTTAGGTACGTTTTGGTGCATTCAGTGGTGTTTTAGAATTTTTTTGGAGTTTCTGATTATTTTTCACTTCTTTTTCTCTCTGTTTTTCAGATTGCATAATCTCTATCAATCAATTATTAATTTTGCTGATTCTTTCTTCTGCCAGCTCATATATACTGTTGAGCCCCTCTAATGTATTTTTTGGGTTTTTTTTTTTTTTAGTTACTGTACTTTTTAATCAAAAATTTACATCTTGTTCTTTTTTTATTTTTCTATCTCTTTATTGACATTTTCTGTTGGATGAAGAATTCTCGTCATGCCTCTATGTCACTATCCTGGAGCTAGGAGTGAAGACAATTGCCCACATCTCCCACAGTGACTCTCCTGCTCTATGAGTGAGGTGCTGGGTGAGGACACTAGCCCCTGGTCTTATTGGGTTGCCCTTCCCAGTGTGGAACCCCCATCCTGCAGTCAAGCTGTAGCAGTGATGTTTGTAGTCTGGTGCTCAGTCTAGCATACCTAAAGTATAGCTTCCACTCTATTCATAGAAGCTGGGCGCAAGAAAAGAGACTCGTCTTTCCTATCATGCTTGCGCAAAATTGAACTTCTACAATACGAAGCTGAATGATGAAAGGTTCCTATACCAACACCTCCAGAGTGAAACTATAGTCCCTAGACTAAGAGATAGATGGAGAGGGAGCCCCATCATTTGACTGCATACATCCAAAGTAGAGCTTCTATCACATTGAGCCAGGCCAGGAGAAGAGGGTACAGGTTACGGCTAAAATGCCATAGACCTTCCCTGTTCTGCAGCTTAGTAAGTTTTCTTGAACTTATGTTTCTCTCTTTGTTTTATGACCTTAGGACAATTTCCAAAACCTGTAACAGGGTTTTTTAAAATAAATTTCAGCAGTTAAATTGCTATTTCATTGGGACGAGGGTCTACCCACCTCCCCCTACCACCATTCTGAAAGTTAAGCCTTCGTTATAACAATATTTATTCCTCAAATTCACAAAGTGGGATATCTATCCATCTGTTATCTTTTGTACCTTATTTATTATCTCAACAATGTTTTATAGTTTGCAGTATACAAGTGTTGTGCTACTTTTGTTAAATTTAGCCCTTAGTATTTTATTCTTTTTGATGCTATTGCTAATGTAATTATTTTTCTTAATTTCATATTCCTATTGTTTGCTGCAAATATATAAAAATATAATTTGTATTGTGGAAATAAATGATGACCCCCCCGCCCAAATGAGAACAAACAGAAGCAATATATTCAGAGCCTGCTATATAGCAAGTAAGTTAGCCACCATCACTTGTGTTTGGCAGAAAATCAAAGACAAGCAGGGGAATGGGAAGATGTTAGAGGGAGACAATGGAGGGTTTCAGTATGCTCTGACTGGTGGTTGCTGGCACAGGGAAGTTCGTGGTGGGCTAACTAGGACTGTTTTATGTATTTGGTTTGGGGAGCATATTTGGCTTTGTGTGGTTGATCCTGACATAGAAGTGGGGGCAAAAAAATAAGAGTGTACACATTGACCAATCTCTGACTGTTCTAGACCAATTGCTACAGAGGCTGTGTGGCAGAATTCTATTGTCATTTATGGTTGGCTGGTTTTTGTTGGCATATACAGTCTTTCAGTTTATTGATCTCATTTCTCGCTAAACATATTTACTAATTCCAGTAGTTATTTTGTAGATTCCTTAAGATTTTCTACACAGAAGATTGTATCATTTATGGTTTATAAATAAGGATAGGATAGTTTTACTTCATTTCCGACTGGGTGCCTGTAACATTTTTTTCTCTCATTTTATTGGAGAATTTAGCCAGTACAATTGTGTTTATCAGCAATGAAATTTTATTTCCATAGAAAATCCCAAAAGATACATAAAAATGTAACTGCAACTAATTAGTGATTTTAGCAAATTTGTAGAATATAATTATGTATCTACATACTTACATATCTATATCTATATCTATATACTAGAAAGGATTAATTAGAAAGTTAAGAAAAGCAATATAATTTCCAATAGCACAAAAACACAAATAATATTTGGAAATAAATTTAATAAGAGGATGCTCAATGCTTCTACATTGAAAACACAAACCTTGAGGGGCCGGCCCGGTGGCGCAAGCGGTTGGGTGCGCGCGCTCCGCTGCGGCGGCCCGGGGTTCGCTGGTTCGGATCCCGGGCGCGCACCGACGCAGTGCTTTGGCGAGCCATGCTGTGGCGGCGACCCGTATAAAGTGGAGGAGGATGGGCACGGATGTCAGCCCAGGGCCGTCTTCCTCGGCAAAAAAAGAGGAGGATTGACGGATGTTAGCACAGGGCTGATCTCCTCACAAAAAAAAAAAAAAAAAAAAAAAAAAACACAAACCTTGGTGAGATAAATTAAAGTTGGCATAAGTAAATGGTGACATGAGCATATTTTCGTATTGGAAGATTTATTACAATTAAGACATCATTTATCCCGAAATTTATCTACGGAGTCAATGTAACCTCAGTAAAAATATAAGCACAGATTTTTCTGTGAAAATACAAAAGTTGATACTATGAGTCATATGGAAATGCAAAGGAACTAGCATAGTCAAAACAGTCATGAAAAAGAAAAATAAATTTTTTCTGATTTGAAAACTCAATGTATGTTAACAGCATTAATGACAATGCAGTATTGGTATAAAATATTCACACACCAACGTTGAACAGGAAACTTTCACTTCCAGCAAAGATAATACGAAAGATGACACATCTATCCTCTTGTTTGAAACAAACAAACAAATATCTAATTTTGTAGAGTTCAGCATTTCCTAAAAAGATAAACATACACTTACCATATGATCTGGTTGTTCCATTTTTAGGTGTTTACTAAAAACAAATGAAAGCATATGTCCATAAAAAAAGATTTGTAAACAAAAGTTCATGGCAGCTTAATTTGTAAAAGCCAAAACTAGGAACAACCCACATGTCCTTCAATAGTTGATTGAATACACAAACTGTGGTATGTCTATACAATGGTAAATTACTTAGCAATGAAAAGGAATGAATGAATTATTGATATATGATACACGTAGATTAATATCAGGATAATTATGCTGAGCAAAATAGTCGGATAAAAGGGAATACATGATATAAGATTCTGCTTATATAAAATTCTAGAAAATATAAAGTAACCTTTAGTGAAAGAAAGCAGATGAGCAGTTGCTAGGTAATGGAGTGGATGAGTACACAGGGAGAAGCTGGAGGGATTATCACACTGCAAGAGGAAGTTTTAGGGTAATAGATGTGCTCAATATCTTGACGGTGATGATGGTTTCATAGGTATATACATATGAGGAGCCTATCAGATTGGACACTTTAAACATGGGTGTTTTATTGTATGTGAATTATACTTCAATAAAACTGTTAAAAATGAAATAGAATAGAGCTCAGAAGTAGAGCTATAGTTACATGGACAATTGGATTTACACAAAGATGTCAAAGCAATATACTTTGGACAGAAAATAGTTTTGAAAAAGTAATGCTGAAACAACTGGACATTCGTATTGAAGAAGGGAACACAACTCAACCCCTTTCTCACACTATACAGAAATATCAATTTGTGATGGGTCATAGAATTAAACATAAAAGTTAAACAACAAAGTTTCTAGAAGAAAACATGGAGGAATATTCTGCAACTTTGGGATAAGCAAAGATTTCCTGGAAATCTTTGAAAAGTCTGAAAGGGTTTGCTAGTCATTAACCATTGATTATTAGTGATCAATAAAAAAGTGATAAATTGAATTTCATCAAAATTTAAATTTTTTAATGAGACTGCATGCTACTTATATCTCACAAATAATTTGTATCCATAAAGTACATAGAACTTCTACAAATCAATAATTAAAAGACAGCTAGCCCAATTTTAAAAGCTAGCAATTTAGAAACTTGAACAAACACTACACAAAGGAAGTAGCAACATGTGAAAGAGATAAGTTGTTTTTGAGGGGGGAGGTGGGAGGAAGCTTTCTGGAGTGATGTGATTTTTCTATATCTCTCCAGGAATATGAGTACTAAGGGAATATGCATTTGTAAAGGTGATGCAACTGTACACTTAAGATCTATTTATTCCACTGCGTGCTACTTATACCTCAATTTTTAGAAAAAGACACATTACTACCATTTTTATTTTCTGTAAAATCTTATGAAACATAATCTAGTCACAGGCTTGACTTAGAAAAACCAAGAGAGTACAATACTATTATTTTATGTGCCTATGCAATTCATATAAAATCCATCATGATGATGAATTGATTCTGGTGAACTATTGGAGCTTCTCAGTCTTGCGTTATAGAGCCACAAGTACCTCTTGATGACAAAAAAACTTATTATGTAGGATTGGTGTACAGTATTCTATAAATTCAAAATCGTTTTACTATTTTCCATCTCCGTTAGTGTCAAATTAGACTGAAACTCCTCAGGAAATATATGCTATGAGTGTATGAACACCGAAGGAATTAATTATGATTGATTTCATTAATTATCTGTGTCTAATATCTTTACAGTCATGGGATGTTTAAAACACCGAGTCAGTAGTAAATGGCACACCTAGTGATTACTTGAATACATTCCACAATTTATGGTTTCTCCTTCAAGTATAAAATGAATTTTGTAATGTCACTCGTATTTTTTAACTAAACATTTTGTTTTGAGATAATTATAGATTCACATATAATTGGAAGAAATAAAACAAAAAGATTCTGTGTATCCTTTAACCAGTTTCCTCCAATGGTAACATCTTACAAAACTATATTACATTATCATAACCAGGACATTAACATTGATATAGTGAAGATACAAAACATTCTATCACCACAAAGATCCATGAGGTTCCCCGTTTATAGCCAATCCCACCTCCTTCCTGCTCGCACCCCCTTCTTAACCCTGGTAACACTAATCCTTTGTACAATTCTGTCATTTCAAAAATGTTATATAGGGGCAGGCCCCATGGTATAGCAGTTAAGTCTGCGCACTCCACTTTGGTGGTCAGGGTTCACAGGTTTGGATCCAGGTTGCGGACCTACGCACTGCTTATCAAGCCATGCTGTGGCAGGTGTCCCACATATAAAGTAGAGGAAGATGGACATGGATATTAGCCCAGGCACAATCTTCCTCAGCAAAAAGAGGAGGATTGGCAACAGGTGTTAGCTCAGAGCTAATCTTCCTCACAGAAACAAAACAAACAAAAACGTTATATAAATGGAATCATTCAGTCTATAACTTTCTGGGATTGACATTTTTTTCACTCTGCATAATCCTCTGGAGATTCATCCAGGTTATCACAACTATAAATATTTCATTCCTTTTATTTCTGAGTGGTATTGCCTGGTATGAATGTACCACATCTTTTCCATCATTCACTCATTAAACAAATCTGGGTTGTTTCTAGTTACAGACAATTATTAATAAAGCTGCTATACACATACTTGCACAGGTTTTCGAGGGAACATAAATTTCATTACTCTGGTCTAAATGCTCAGGAGTGCAATTGCTGGGTTGTACAATAGCTGCATCTTTGGTTTTATTAGAAACCACCAAGCTGTTTTCCAGAGCAGCTCTACAATTTTACATTTCCACCAGCAATATCTGAGTGATCCACTTTCACTACATACTTACCAGAGTATGGTGGTGTCACTATTTTTTATTTTAATCATTTTGAGAAGTGTATAGGGATATCTCATTGTGATTTTTATGTATATTTCCCTGATGGCTAAGGCCGTTGAATGTCTTTTCATGTGTTTATTTTGCTATCTGTATTACTCTTCAGTGAAATATCTTTTAGTGTCTTTTGCTCATTTTCAAATTAAATTTTTTGTTTTGTTTTGTTTTACTGTTGAGTTTTGACGATTCTTTATACAGTGTATGTGATAGTTCTTTGTACGATATATGGTTTGTAAATATGTTCTCCCAGGCTGTAGATTATATTTCCATTCTCTTAACAGGGTTTTACTCAGAGCAAAAGTTCTAATTTTGATGGTGTCAAATTTGTCAACTTTTCCTTTTATAGATTATGCTTTTGGTGTGAAGTTTAAAGACTCTTCACCCAGCCCTAGAACCCAAAGATTTTTCTCCTCTTTCTTTCTAACACTTTTATAGTTTTACGTTTTACATTTAAGTCCTTGATCTATTTTGAGTTGATCCAGTTGAGTTAATTTTATATAAAGTGTAAGTCTTGGATTGAAGCTCACTTTTGGGCTCATGGATGTGCAATTACTCTGGCACTAATTTGTTGAAATGGTTATCTTTCCTCCATTAAATTTCTTTTGCACATTGTCAAAATCAGTTGGGCTTATTTTTGTGGGTTATTTCTTGGTTTCCTATTTTGTTCTATTGATCTATGCCTATCTTTCTCTCATGCTCTTGGTTACTGTAGCTATATAATAAGGCTTGATATCAGGTAGACTGATTCCTCCCACTTTCTTCCTTATCATAATTGTATTATCTATTTTAGTTTCTTTGTCTTACCATTAAATTTTAAGTGTTGTCTATATCTATAAACAATCTTTCTTGGATTTTGGTAGGAATTTCATAGAACCTGTGTATCAATTTAAGAATAATTGACATCTGTACTATGTTGAGTTGTCTAAAATGATATGCTTCTCTATTCATTTTCATCTCTGATTTTTTCCGTCAGCGTTGTATAATTTTAAACATGTAAGTCCTATACACATTTTGTTAGAGTCACATCAAAGTAATTCCTATTTAATAACTGTAAATTTTGCAATTGTAAATAGTATTGTATTTTAAATTTTGGTGTCCATATATTCATTCTTAACATATAGAAATACAATTGCTTTTTGTGTGCTTCTGTTATATTTTGCAGCCTTGCTGAACTTACTTATTAATTCTAGGATTGTCTACTTATTTGGCAGATTACTTGGGATTTTTGCAATAGTTAGGCAGTTTTATTTTCTCCTTTCCAATCTGTATGTATTTTGTTTCTTTCCTTGCTTTATTGTAATGGCTAGAACTTCCAGCAGTATGTTGAATAAGAGTGGTGAGAGCAGACATCCTTGCCTTCTTTCTGATATTAAAGGGAAAGTGTTCAGTCTTTTACCATTAAGTATAATGTGGCCTGTAAATATTTTGTAGATGCTCTTTATAAAGTTGTTTTTCTGAGAGTTTTATCTCAGAATAAACCTCTTCCTGTTTTTCTGAGAGTTTTATCATGAATGAGTACTGAGTTTGTCAAATGCCTTTTCTACATTAGTTAATATGGTCATGTGATTTTTCTTCTTTTAGTTTGTTAATATGGTGGATTACATCAATTGATAATCAAATATTGCACCAGCTTTGCATCCTAAGAATAAACCTTACTTGGTTGTTATATATTGCTGAATTCTATTTGCAATATTTTCTTAAGGATTGCTATGTCTACATTCATGAAGGATATTGGTCTGTAGTTTTCTTTTTTATACTGTTTTGTCTGGTTTTGGTATTAGGGTAATACTAGCTTCAAAAAGTGAATTGGAAAGTACAACATCCTCTTCTATTTTCTGGAAGAATTTTCTAGAATTAACGTTAACTCTTTAAAAATTTGTTAGATTTCTCCGGTGAAACCATGTGGGCCTGAAAATATCCTTTGCGAAGTTTTTAAATTATGAATTTAGTTTCCTTAATAGTTATAAGACAATTCAAATCGTCTACTTCATATTGCATAATGTGGTAGTTTGGGTTTTTTGAGGAATTCGTTCATTTCACCTAAGTTGTTAAATTATGTGTAGAATTATTTGTGGTATTCCCTTATTATCCTTTTGAAGTCTACAGGGTCTTTTACTGATAGCCTCTGTTTCATTCCTGATATTGGTAAATGTATATCTTTTTTTCATTTTTTCAGTCTTGCTAGAGTTTTCTTAACTTTATTGATCATTTTAAAGAACATATTCTCTGTCATTGAGTTTTCTCTACTGTTTTAAATTTCATTTATTTCTGCTCTTATCTTTATTATTTCTTTTTTTCTTTTTGGGGGAGTTTATTTTGTTCTTTTTAAACTAGGTTCTTCAGGTGGACACTTAGATTATTGATTTGAGATTTTTCCTCTCTCCTAATGTGTGCATTTAATGCTATAAATTTCCCTCTCAGCACTATTTTACTTGTATCCCCCAAATTTTAATATGTTTTGCTTTCATCTTAAGTTCAATGTACTTTTTCATTTCTCTTGAGACATCTTGTTGACTAATGGAGTATTTAGAAGTGCATTGTTTAGTTTCAAAGTATTTGGAGAATTTCCTGTTACATTTCTGCAATTAATTTTTAGTTTTCTTGTATGAACTTAGGCATCACATTCTGTATGATGGTAATTCTTAAATTTGTTTTTTGCCCAGGATATTGTATATGACTTTAAGGGAGATTATCCTCAATAATCTGAGTAAGCCACATCCAATGATTTGAAAGCCTGTCAGAGCAGAACTGAGGTTTGCCTGAGGAAGAAGACATGCTACCTATAGACTGCAGCATTAGCTTTTGTCTGAGAGTTTGCAGACTGCCCTTCTTGATGGCTGCCCTGTGGATTTTGAACCTGAGTCCCAGATGCCATCCTGTGGCTATCTCCCTAGTTCCAGAATACGCAATTATAATAGGCATATTCTACAACTGGCAGAATTGCCACATTGGTTCCCTGATCTGTGAAGGGAAGACTATTATGCTAGGAAAGGCCAAGTGAAAGACGTTAAAACTGCCTCTACCTAGAAAAGTAGTAAACCAAAATGAATACCACATTCCTGGAGGGACTGGAGAGATTAGTGCTACCACCAAAGACTTGAAAGATGCAATGTGATAATTCCCACCATATACCCATTCAACTCACCTATTTGGCTTACGCTAAAAATAGATGGATCTTGGAGAATGACAGTGGATTATTGTAAAGTTAACCAGTTTGTGACTCCAATTACAACTGCTGTTCTAGATGTGGTTTTGTTGCTTGAGAAAATTAACGTATCTTCTGGTACCCGGTGTTCAGCTATTAATCTAGCAAATGCTTTTTTCTCAATACCTGTTAGAAAAGACCAGGAGCAGTTTTCTTTCATCTGGCAAGGCCAATGATACACTTTCTTTTCCTGTTTCAGGGTTATAGCAGCTCTCCAGCCTTATGCTACAATTTAGCCCACAGGGAACTTGTTCACATTTCCCTTCTATAAGACATCACATGGGTCCATTTCATCGAGGATATTATGGTAACTGGACATAGAGAACAAGAAGTAACAACTTCTCTAGACATATTGATAAGACATTTGTGTGTCAGAAGGTGGGAAATGAACCTGATAAAAATCCAGGGGGCTTTTATCTCATTGAAATTTCTGGGGCTTCAGTGGGCTGGATCATTCAAGATATCATTTCCGAGGTGAAAGTTGTAAATAGTCCGTCCTACAACTAACAAAATGGCACCATACTTAGTAGGCCTCTTTGGATTTTGTAGGCAACGTATTTTTCATTTGAGTGAATGCTACTCCTGCCCATTTACCAAGTGATCCCCAAAGCTGCTCGTTTTGAGTGGGGCCCAGAACAAGAGAAAATTCCGCAAGTCCAGGTTGCTGTACATGCTGTTCTGACACTTGGGGTCATATTATCAGATCCAAAGTGGCAGTGGCAGACAGAGATGCTGTTTGGAGACTTTTATAGGTTGCTGTAGTTGAATTGCAGGGAAGACCCTTAGGATTTGCACCAAAGCCCTGCCATCCACCACAGATATCTATTCTCCTTTTGAGAAACAGTTTTTGACTTGCTGCTGGTCCTTAGTAGTGATTGAAAATTTAACCATGGGTCACCAAATTATAGTATGATCTCAGCTGCTCATCATGAATTGAGGTGTTGTCTAACCCATTCAGCCATAAAAATTTGGCATTCACAGCAGCACTCTCTTATGAAATGAAAGTGGTATATATGAGATCAGGCTCAAGTAGGCCCAAATACCTTACGTGAGAAAGCAGACCAAATGCCCATGGAACCTGCTTCTGCTACATTACCTTCTCTCTCCCAGACCGCATTTATGACTTCATGAGTCATTCCCTATTATCAATTGACTGAGGAAGAGAAAATTCAGGCCTGATTTACTGATAGTTCAGCACTATAATGAAGGCACCACCCCTGAAAGTGGACAGCTACGGCACCATAGCACCTTTCTGGGACATCCCTGAAGGACAATGGTGAAGGAAAATCCACCTAGTAGGCAGAACTTGGATTATTGTACCTGGCTGTTCATTTTACTTGGAAAAATAAATGGCCAGATGTACGAGCCTATACTAATTCATGGACTGTGGTCAATGGTTTGTGGATGGTCAGACACTTGAAAAGAATATGGTTGGAAAATTGTTGATAAAGAGATAGATGTTTCTGAATGGGCAAAGAACATGAATATATTTGTGTCCCTTATGAATGTTCACCAAAGAGTTGTCACAGCAGAGGAGGATTTTAATAATCAAATAGGACAACCTACCCTGTGGATACCAGTCAGCCTCTTTCCTCAGCCACTCTTGTTGTTGTCCAACGGGCTCATAAATAAAATGGCTATGGTGGCGGAGACTCAGCAACATGGACTTCAACTCACCAAGGCCAACTTGGTTACAGTGACTGCTGAGTGTCCAATCTGCCAGCAGCAGAGACCAACACTGAGTCCCTGATGTGGCACCATTTCCTCAGTTGGTCAGCCATCTACCTAGTGGCAGGTTGATTACATTGGAAGGGGCGTCATTTTGTTCTTCTTGGATTAGATACATACTCTGGATATGGATTTACTTTTTCTGTATGCAATGTTTCTGCCCAAGCTACCATCTGTGGACTTACGGAATGTCTTATTCCACACAACATTGCTTGATTATAGAACTTGCTTCACAGCAAATGCTATGCAGGAATATGCCCATGTTCATGGAATTCACTAGTCTTTCCATATGTCCCCATCAGCCTGAAGCAGCTGGCTTGATAGAACAATGGAATGGTCTTTTGTAGATGTTATTAACATTTACAGTTAGTTGACTCTAAGTAAAGGAGATTATCCTTAATAATCTGGGTGGGACTTATCCAATTGGTTGAAAGGGCTGAAGAGTAGAATTGAGGTATTCCTAAAGAAGAAGAAATTGTATACGTGGAGAGCAGTGTCAGCACCTGCACTAGAGTTCAGAGCCTGTCTTTCCTCATGGCCCGCCCTGCGGATCTCAGACTGGCCTTGCCAGCCTTTACACTAGTGTAAGCCAATTCTTTGAAACAGATCTCTCAATATATGTTCTACAGGTTCTGTTTCTCTGGTGGAACCCTGACTGATATACCACTGTTCCAAGATTCCTTGTTTTTTATTTTTGTGTTTTTCATTTCCTTTCTTTGTAGAGAATTCTCTTTAGCTATTCTTTTAGAGTAGATCTACTGGCAACAAGTTCTCTTTATTTTCCTGCATCTAAGAATGCCTTGATCTTCTTTTCATTACTGAAAGATGTTTTCTCTGGGCATAGGATTATGAGTTGACAGTTATTTTCTTTCAGCCCTTAAACATTATTGTGTCACTTCTTACTGACTTCCATGGGTTTATGATGAGAAATTAAATATTATCCGAATTATTTTTCCTCCATAGGTAAATGTTTGTTTCTCTATTCTTCCTTTTGAGCTTTTTTTGTCTCTAGTTTCCAGAATTTTGACCAATATGTGTTGTTGTGGATTTCTTTGAGTCTATCTTGTTTGGGATTCACTTAGCTTCTTTTTTTTTTTCCCTAATAACAGCTTTATTGAAATATTATTCACACATCATAAACTTCATTCTTCCAAGGTGATTTTTAGGAGATTCACAGAGTTGTTCAACCATTACCACCATCTAATTTCAGAATATATATATTTGTGTGTGTGAGGAATATCGGCCGGCCCTGAGCTAACATCTGCCAATCCTACTCTTTTTGCTAAGGAAGACTGGCTGTGGACTAACATCCGTGCCCATATTCCTCCACTTTATATGGGGTGCCGCCACAGCATGGCTTGCCAAGCAGTGCGTCAGTGCGCGCCCGGGATCCGAACCGGCGAACCCCGGGCCGCCTCAGTGGACTGCGCGCACTTAACCGCTTGCGCCACCGGGCCAGCCCCTAATTTCAGAATATTTTTAATCACCCCAAAGAGAAGCTTCATGCTTATTAGCAGTCACTCCCCATTCCGTCGTATGTCTATCCACTGGCAACCACTAATCTACTTTTTTAAATGGATTTGCCTATGCTGGCCATTTTATACAATATGTGGCTTTGTGACCGACTCTCTTACTTAGTATAAAGTTTCCAAGATTCATCAATGTTGTAGCAGTATTAGTGCTTCATTCCTTGATATGTCTAAATAATATTCCATTTTATGGATATGCCACGTATTTTTTATCCATTCATTATTTTATGGATGCTTGAGTTGTTTCCACATTTTGGCTATTATGAATAATGCTGCTATAAACATTCATGTCAGAGTTTTTTGTGTGGACATATGTTTTTAATTCTTTTGTTTATATACCTAGGAGAGGACTACTGGATCCTATGGTAACTCAGTATTTAACATTTTGAGGAACTGTGAAACTGTTTTCAGGAGTAGCTGCACAATTTTACAATCCCACCAGCCATGTAAGAGAGCATCAATTTCTTCACATGCATGCCAACATTTGTTATTTTCTCTCTTTCTATTATAATGTTATTGGGTGTAAAGAATTATCTCATCATGGTTTTGGTTTGTATTTCCCTTATGGCTATTGATGTTGAGCATCTTCTCATGCACTTGACCATTTCTATAACCTATTTGGAGAAATGTTTATTCAAACTCTTTGTCCATTTTTAGATACTCTCGTTGGTCTTTTTATTGGTGATTTGTAAGTTCTTTATACTTTTTGGATACAAGTCCCTTATCAGATATATGATTTTCAAGTATTTTCTCCCATTCCATTGATTGTCTTTTCATTTTCTTAATAATATCTTTGAAACATAGAAGTATTTACTTTTGGTGAAATTCAATTATCTAATTTTTGTTGTTGTTTCTTATGCTTTTGATGTCTTATCTATTGAGCTTTTGCCTATCCAAGTTTGAAAATGTTTACTCATATGTTTTGTTCTAAGATTTTTATAGTTTCAGCTCATACATTTAGGTCTATGATCCATTTTGTATTGATTTTGTATATAGTGTGAGATAAGCATCCAACTTCACTCATTTACATGTGGATATCCAGTTGTACCAAAACTGTCTGTTGAAGACTATTCACTCCTCCATGGAATTATCTTGGCACCTATGCCCAAAATTAACTCATTATAAAAGTAAAGGTTTATTTACTTTTCAATTCTATTCCATTCATCTAGATGTCTATCCTTATTCTAGTACCACACTATTTTGACTACTATAGCTTGTGGCAAGTGGGTAAATTGGGAAGTATGAGTCTTCCAATTTTGTTCTTTTTCAAGATTTTTTTTTTTTTTTTGACAAAAATGAGTTCCTTCAGAACTCTCATACACTACTGTTGGGAGTGCAAACTGATGCAGCCATTATGGAAAGCAGTATAGAGATTCCTCAAAATATTAAGAATAGAATTACCATATGATACAGCTAGTTCACTGCTGGGTGTTTATCCTAAGAACATGTAAACACTCATGCGTAAAGACACATGCACCCCTGTGATCATTGCAGCATTATTCACAATAGCCAAGACCTGGAAGCAACCTAAGTGCCCAACAAGGGATGAATGGATAAAGCAAATGTGGTATATATACACAGTGGAATACTACTCAGCCATAAGAAACGATGAAATCCAGCCATTTGTGACAACATGGATGGACATTGAGGGTATTATGCTAAGCGAAGTAAGTCAGAAGGATAAGGTCAAATACCGTATGATGTCACTCATAAGCAGAAGATAAAAACAACAACAAACAAACACATAGAGACAGAGACTAGATTGGTGGTTACCAAAGGGGAAGGGAGGAGGGAGGAGCGTAAAAGGGATGATTAGGAGCATGTTTATGGTGATGGATTATAATTAGTCTTTGGGTGGTGAACATGATGTAATCTATGGAGAAACAGAAGTATAATGATGTACACTGGAAATTTATATAATGTTATAAACCAATGTCACCACAATAAAAAAACATGGGTCTCTTCAATCTTGAGATCAGTTTCCAATTAATGCAAAAAATGCAACTGGGATTCTGATACAGATTGCTTGCACTGAATTTGTAGATAGGTTTATAGAGTATGGCCATCTTAAAAATATTAAATATACTGATTCATAGACATGAGATTTTTTTCCATTTATTTTGGTTTTCTTTCATTTATTTCAATGGTGCTTTATAGTATTCAGTGTACAAGTCTTAGACTTTCTTTGTTAAATTGATATCTATTTTATTTTTGATGCTAATGTAAATGCAATTGTTTTCAAAAGTTCATTTTTGCATTGTTTAATTCTAGTGTATAGATATACAATTGATTTTTCTATACTAATTTATATCCTGCAACCTTGCTGAACTCATTTATTCATTCTAATTGTATGTTTGAGAATGATGTAGAATTTTCTGTATACAATATCACTTCATCTAGAAATTGAGACAGTTTTACTTTTTCCTTTCCAATCTGGATGTCTTTTATTTCTCTTTTTTGCCATTACCCTGAACAGAACCTCTAAGACAATATTGAATATAAGTGGTGATAACAGGCATCTTTGTCTTCTGTGCGAAGTTTAGCATGTTCCGATTCAGCGGCCCAGGTCCTGTTCCCGGGAGCAGAACCACACCCTGTGTCTGTCAGTAGCTATGCTGTGGCGGTGACTCACATTGAAGAACTAGAAGGACCTACAATTAGAATACACAACTACGTACTGGGGCTTTGGGGAGGAAAAAAAAAGGAGAGAGGAAGATTGGCAACAGATGTTAACCCAGGGAGAATCTTTCCTAGAAAAAAAAAAAAAAGCCAGTCTTTTAACTTTCAGATGACGTTAGCTGTGGATTTTTCATAGAAACACTTTGTAAAGTTGAGGAATTTCCTTTGTAATCCTAATTTGTTGAGTGTTTTTGTTATGAAGGGGTATTGGGTTTTGTCAAATGCTTTCTGTCTATTGAGATAATCATGTCGTTCTTGTTCTTTATTCTGCTATAATAGAATCAGCTATAAATCTTATTGAAGATCCCTTATATATGATTAGTCACTTGGCTCTTGCTACTTTCAAGAGTCTCTCTTTGTCTTTGTCTTTCAATTTTTTCACTATAGCACATCTGGGATCTGGATCCTACTAGGAGTCCTTTGAACTTCTTAGACATGTAGTTAAACATTTTTCCTCAGATTTTGGAAGTTTTCAGCCATTATTTCTACGAATATATTTTCCCTTCACTCTCCTCTCCTTCTGGGACTCCCATTTTACTTATGTTGTTATGCTTAATGGTTTCTTACATTTCTCTGAGGCACTGTTCAGGTATTGTCTATTCTTTTCTTTCCCTGTTCTTTGGTTTGCAAAATCTCTGTTGAGTTATGTTTCAGTTTGCTGAATCTTTCTTCTGCCAGTTCAGATTTCTTCTCGAACCCTTCTAATGAATTTTTTAAAATTTCAATTATTTTGCTTTTTAGCTACGGAATTTCTGTTTGATCTTCTTTCTCATTTCCCTCTGTTGGTAAGACGTTGTTCTCACAGTTTCCTTTAATTCTTCAGACATGGTTTCCTTTAATTCTTTGAGCATATTTATAATAACTGATTTAAATTCTATGTCTAACATAAGACTAGTGTCTGGGCTTCCTCAGGTACAGTTTGTATTAACTTGCTTTGTTTTTTCCTGTTTATGGGCCATGAGCCATACTTTCTTGATTTTTTATGTATCTCCTAATTGTTTGTTAAAAACTTCACATTTTAAATGGTATAATGTGGCACTCTGGAAAGAAGACTCCTCTCTTCCTAGTTTGTTGTTGTTTTTGGCCGTTGTTTGTTTTTCCCTTTGTTTCTATTTGTTTAGTGACTTTTCTGAACCACAGTGCCTGTTTCTCCAGCACCCAGTCTGAGACATATGAGACAAAAAGAAAACCCAAGGAATTCATGTTGTTCTCCGGGTCCTGAGACCCCTAACTATTCTGATTCTTCTGTCCACCTTTCAGAGTCTTCATATATTTGTTCTATAGGTAATTTCCAGAGATTTGTTTTGTTATACTTAGCGAAAGGAATAGAGAAATGTCTGTCTACTCCATCTACCCAGAAGTGGAAATCCCAATGTTGTTTACTTTTAAAATCTAGTTTAAACATGGAAAATTTACTGATAAACTCAGTGATCGTTTTCAAGGGAAATTCAAATTTACAATTGTCATTTGATTGAAAGGAAAAAAAGACTTCTCCTTTTTATAGATCTTTGAAATACTTATTCCTAGAGCTCTTACTTCAGCAGATCTCACCTGCAATATATTGATGATTCTAACATTTTATCAACTTTTAAATAATCAAACTTTCTGCAGTGTCTCATAAATGAGAAAAAGTATAAAATTTTAGCATTTTTTAAGTTTGTAGGGAATTAGAAATTATTTTTGTATTAGTTTGCTCAGGATATCATAACATAATACCACAGACTTGGTGGCGAAACAATAGACATCTATTTTCTCATAGTTCCAGAAGCTAGAAAGTCCAAGATGAAGGTGCCAGCTGATTCAGTTTCTGGTGAGAGCTCTCTCTGGGCTTGTAGATAGCAGCCTTCTTGCCATATCCTCACATGGCCTTCCTCGGTGTGTACACAGTGAAGAAGAGAGAGATTAGCACTCCACCTTTATGACCTCATTTAATCTCAATTTCCTCCTAATGACCCTATCTCCAAATATAGTCACATTGGCGCATTGGGGGTTAGAGCTTCAACATAGGAAAGTGGAAGGACACAATAAAGTTCATAGCACTCTTCTATTCACTTTTGTTCCCAGTACCAAATAGGGCCTGGCATATAATATTAACAATAAAATGTGATTGTTGAGTGAATGCGTGAATATATGGATGGATGCATGAAAGAATGGACGGATGCAATCATGAATGCATCAAGGACTAGAAGGGCTATTTCTAATCTTCTCCTGGATACTTTCCCACGATCTCAAAATCACAGTACTCTGTGCCATGAAATGTGCTAATTCTTTTACACTAAGTATCTTAATTAATCCTCATATCAATTCTACCAGGAAGCTATGTTACCCTCATTTTATGGGTAAGAGAACTAAGAGTTAAAGAGATTATATAACTTTCTCAGGATCAGATAGATATTTAGTGTAGACCACCATGATTTAAACACAAATCTAACTGAATCCAAAGCCCACATACCTATTACTCTAGGCTGATGTCCTGTGTCAAATCCTGTGAGCTCTACAGCCGTGTACCTTAGCGACACATAAACTAAATCATGCATATAGAGTAAAGGTAACTCTAACTCTGACATTTTTAAGAAGACTCCAAATTTAAATCCTTTTACGTAAATCTGCAACATGTTCAGTTTCAAACTGACGTTTATTTAACTTGGTTGAGAAGCTAAACGTTAAATTCCAACAAACCACTATTTTAAGCTCCAATGGATGATAGTGGTTGGTTTGTGGAGAAGCCTCAGTGGAATCCTGGGAGCATGAAGGAAGAAAGGCAGGCAGAAAGTTAGGTCAGAAGGGGAAGGCACTGGGGGAAATGCCTAAGGGAATAGATAGGGCAGGATATTGACTGCTTCCTCCTCAGGATTTTTTAAAAGCATTCAGAGATGGAAACATAAGCACTGACTTGGACTTTATTCCCCAGCCTCTAAAAGATAACTTTCTTGTGGATTAACTTTATTCAATTTAAGGGTATTAGAGATAAGATGTATTGTAAACAAATATTACTCGGGAATTTAACCATATTCGAGTCAATTAACAATGGTTTTTTGTGGCTACTATATATGATGTTGAAAATGCGTTATGGTTACTTTTTGTCTTGCAGATTGAATTTTCTAAGAATTTCATTAAGGAGACCAATATAAGTGTATGCCCTAATTAAGAGTGAGGTAAAATTACAATATAAATGTATGCTCCATTTAAGAATGAGGTGAGAATACCAACACCGAGTGTGAGTGGAGGAAGTGATGGGGGATTAACCGTGCTTCACTCGCAGATGGGATAGTCCACACACTTAGGTGTGCATGATGTTTGGTGGGAAGATAATTTCCAGCCGATAGGAGTCTGAGGAGGGGGTTCCTCGTAGTCCTTTAGGAGGAATGCATTTCAACAGCAGCGATGGTCTCACTGGACCCAGAACTTTCTATCAAACATCACCTGGCAGGCTTTCTCAGGTAAGGGACCAGTCACTCATTACATGAAACATCCAGAGAAAGATGAGATGGGCATCCAAAAGTGAAGAATGACTTTTCTGGTACTGGGCTGACTGCAAACAGCCATACTGGGTCGTTTTTTAAAGTGAATGATCCCACTTCCGTTTACCTCTCCTCCAAAAATGGGCGTGGAGGGCTACAAATTGACCTAGGATAGATCAAATTATACGAAATGAAAATAAAGGTTTTTATGTTACCAATACTCTGATGTGTGGAGCAACACCTTCTGTATGGATCCTAGCAATGATTTGTCTGTGATTCTAACACCTCTTCTCTATAGAATTTCACAGGGATGAATTCGCCTTCCTTTGGGGGAGCTTCCAGGTTTATACCCAGGGATAGCAAGCTTACTCTTTCAAATGTGTACAGCCTGTTTAGTTTTCTCTGCATCCTATTACCCTGTAAGAGATGAGGTTACACCTTCTTCCTTCCACAGCAAGGCGGGTGGTGAGTGAACTCCACACATATGCAGGATTTGACCACCTCTGTGAAGTAGGTAGCTCAGCGCACAGGTTGTTTGATGTGAACCTAACCATAAGGAAAGGCAGTAGAGAAATAACAAAGTTCCTGTTATTTTATTGACTTTTTTTTAAACCACTTTTTCTAAACCTTAGCCTCAACGGTTACTCTCAATCTTTGCCTTTGTCTTGTTTATCTAAAGCCAATACTGAGCGCTGCTCACATCAATCAGTGCTGCTCCCGGAAAGATGACAAAGGACTCCCAAGTCTCTTGTTTAACAGCTTATTCAACACCTATTGCCTTCGGAGACCTTCTAAGATCTACACTTCCTGACTTCATGGCAACCAATCTTCTAAGGTGAAAAAACAGACAGTTTAGTTGAAAAATAGAGCAAGATTTCCCCACTTTTATAATGGTAGGCGTAATGGGTATGACAAGAAAGGCCACATTCATGAAGGAGTTGGGGGGACTGAAACAGAAATTCAAAATTTAAATCCTCCAATTATTGGACTGCAGAGAGAAGTTCAACAAAGTCTAAGTAGTTTGTACCTTGCTAATCTAGAATGTATGGTAAATAAGACCGAGGCTGGACTGAAACAAATCTTTGCATAACACAATTTGCTGGACAAATTATCAATGTACACAAAATGATAGGCAAGAATATTTATTTAAGGGAAAAAATTTCAAACACTCGAGAGGCATGTATTTGCATACAATAATGGAATTATTTGTAATGCAAACTGAAAATCATGAAAGCTGCCCCTCTTTTCAGAGCCTCTTTAATTTAAGTCACTATGTGTATCAGAAAACAGCAGACGTTTCCTTGCTTTTAAAAGAAATTTTATAACGGTTGTAATTATTAAAGCAGATCGTCTTTTCTTCCTAATTAATCTGAATTTGTGTAGTTTTACAATATCTTTTATTAACTGTATAATAGTCTCCAAGTAAATTAATAGAGTAAATCTCCACACAAGAAAAAAAATCACACTGTGCTTCCAGGACCAAATACATCTACTGTAACTTTTTTGATAATGCCATCAATAAATCATCTTTTACAATATTGTGCCACACTACAAAGAAGACATAATCATGTGCTGTCAAATACGAAGAGAGGAGACCAAAACAGGGTCAAACATTGATACCCCTGAGACTTACCTACTCAATCTCGATGTATGCATAGGAATTTTTTTATAGATTGTGTAATTGCAGCACTGTACTCATGTTTTGTATACAATAGAACCAATAGAGAAAGTAAAAATTATGAGACAAAGGATTTATTGTGTTTATTAACAATCTAAACAACTTTTAGCAGGCAATAAATTATTAATAGAATATCTAAAACAGAAATATTCCTTCTCTTTAAAAGTCTACCTTCGTTAAGTAGTAGATAATAACAACAATAAACAAACACATAGAGACAGAGATTGGATTGGTGGTTACCAGAGGGGAAGGCGGGAGGGAGGAGGGCGAGAGGGATAATTTGGCACATGTGTGTGGTGATGGGTTGTAATTAGTATTTGGGTGGTGAACATAATGTAATCTATGCAGAAATAGAAGTATAATGATGTACACCTGAAATTTATACAATGTTATAAACCAATGTTACTGCAATAAACAGAAAATTTAAAAAAAAAGTCTACAGAAATTTGAAGGTCTGATTCTAAGTTCAGTTTATTCCAATTATCTGATTATAATGGTTGTCATAGTTTAAAAAACTCCCCCAAATTTGCCACATTCTGTCAATATCATCCACTAATTACACAAAAGTTGTCATTGAAATTGAACAAATTTTTATCCCATTTTTTGTCAATCAGTTCCTTGTGCAAACTAATCAAAAGGTGTTGCAATTTTATATGCTCAATAAATGGGTCCAAAGCCTCTGAAATTATAATTTGAATAATGTTTTTAAGCAGTTAGAAAAATTATATTTCCAAGGTTTTGTGTCTACATGCGTAGGTGTGTGCATGTGTACACGTGCGTGTGTGTCCACCCATGGCGATCAGGGGGATTTAGATGTGCACACGTCATTTGATAAACATCACATAACAGTGAAAACGTTTCCAAACGTTCTTTTTCAAGATGTCGTCTCGTCTTTACCTCAAGATGTGGCTGTTGAGTTCTGTCGTTTTCTTGTGCGTATACATTTATATTATTATTTTTTGATATCAGATTTTTTCAGGAACTGTTTTTTTAGCCACTTGTCCATTTTACGAAAGTTAGTTAATTAAAACCAGATTTTTGTATATTACACATGCACTTAACCAGGAGCATGTGAATTGCGGTATCTCGTGATATGCTAAAACTGACACTAAATCAGAGTCCCTTTAGAAACCTACCTCAACTGGTGAGTGAATATTTGACACATCGATAAATGGTGATGACTCTCGAGCTAATCCACATATTGATTAATAATGTTTACTTTTCTTTTTTGTTGAATAAAAATAATCATATATTTTAACGTATTTTTCCCACACTTGAATAGATCTTCTTGGCACCCTTGAGGCATTTGCACCCCTGTTTGAAGAACACTGATTTAAATTAGTCCTCACAGTCAGCTCACATAGGAGTCTGCTTTTTCTGTCCTAACTTATGGTCAAAACTTCAGTATAGGTAAACAAATAGGTGCAGATTTCCTAATGTAGAAATGTGAAGAAGTAAAAATAATAAAAATATAAAGAACTAAAAAAAAATAATATGAATAATTAAAAAAAATTAATAATGTGAAGAATTTTTTAAAGTCACATATGGCAGTAGTTAGCCAAAGCATGGTTTTCTTACTTCTCAGAATGTATGCTTATTGCTGACATTGGGTTTTGACAAATATCAAAACATAAAGTAAAAGTCAGAACGCAAATAAGATCTTTGATTCTGCAAATACTTTAACAAAGATTTTTCTTTTTCTCTTTAAAACATATCCATTCTTTCTGTAAGTTTCCAAAACCGATAGGAAACTACTTCATAGAGAGCTAACAACAATGTTTTATTCTAAACAATTGATTTTTTCACCTTATTAATAATTTTTTTTAAATATTCATAAAATCTAAATGGAGTGAAAATCTTGTACAATAACCATGTCTTTTTTCAGCATAGATAAAATTTTAAATAATGACTCAAATGACGTAGATTTTCAAAATGGTTTTAGCTGAGCAATACTCCATTCATTTTCTCAATCACTGAATGCCACCATCAGTGAAACTGTTCCAATATGAATAGTTCAATCCTTTTTTTTTCATTTCACTATACTATTCTCTCAAGTATCAGCAATAAGAGATTGCAATCCTTAATTGTGAAGTTGTCAGTTGTATCAAAATTATTATAATACTAGAAAAGATCAGAACTTTGGTTAAATGCTAGCTAAAAATTATTTGCAAGTCAAAATATGGGTAGTGGGTAAATTCTTCCTGTGATAGAACTTCAAGGCAGTGCAATTTCACCTCCATTGGAGTTCTCAGCATGTGTAACAAAAGTGAAACAGGACAAATCTGTTCTCCATCAACATAAGGTTAATTTTTTTTCTAATTGGTAGGGAAAAATCATCTCATTTGACTGCCCCATATTTCTTTCCAAATTAAAGCATAACAACCCAGCATCACCACTTTTGGCAAGCTATCTTTTATCGGGCACAAAATAAATAGGATTTCCCTTCGTAGTTATGTTTTCTTTACTTTCTTAATCACAAATACAAATATACATTTTGAAGAAATAACATGCAGGTTTGGCTCTATAGAGGAATGAAATGAGTTTCAAAAGCTTTTGTATGAGTCAATTGCATATCCTTATATGATCATACATGTTGATTTAAATCTCCAGAACAGCAGAGAAAGATCTATTTAATATAAAACATACACTGAAACATGCACCACGTGTGTCCACGTTTGCATTTAGAGTGACCGGTGACCACCTGAGATAAAAGAACATGTGTGCAGTAGTCATATACAATAGAAAGTATGCTACTTGGAGTCAAGTAGCCTGTGCTTAATTTACTTTACTAAATAGTAAAGTTATTAAAAACCAGTTAGTAAGGTAAATCTCTAAAAGGGCATGATAATAATTACATTTCTTTCACTGAATTGTTGTGTAGATTGTGCATGTGAAAGGCTACACTTCACCCATTCATTTAATGAACCTTTATTGAGCACCTCCTCTGCCCTAGATTCTGTGCCAGGTGCAAGGGTACAGATATAAATAAGATAGAGTCCCTGTCATTGAGAGATTGCTCATCTTTTTTCATCACTGAAGTTGTCAATGTAGTAGAGGCAGTAGCCACAGTAGAAGAAGTTCTAGGTGATACTTACTGACTTCAGCAAAGGCAGTGAGAGAAAAATTTATTTGTTCATCAACAAACACTGATTGAATGGCTCCCAGATGACCAAGAGAGATATAGGATGTAATTACTGCCCTCAAAAAGTTTAGCGGGGAAGACTGGCAGGTAAGTGAGTTGCAATATCCTTAAATAATGGCTGAAGAGGTACGTGTTATGGAGCACCAAAGAACAACCAGCAAATCTTGCCCTTAAGAGATGATGTTGAAACAGACTTCTTAGAGAGTGAAGAAGCTGCCTTGCAGACAGGTGAGAGGCCTGGAAAAGCATGGTAGACTGGAGTGTCTGTAAGTAGCTTGAACAAATGAAGCAGTGGTGGTGGGTGGAGATGTAGAAGGGAGTGAGATTCAAAGACCAGGATAGTCCAGATTGTGAAAGACTTTCAATACCCAACCCTGGAGGTAACTGACACACACTGAAGGATTTTAAAGAGAAGAACCACCTTTGCTTCCTTCACCAGAAGAATGGGAATTGTCTCTGTCTCATCTGGCTCCTGGGTGAGGATTCCTTAGGACAGTCTCCACCAGCCTGAACCTAGGAGAAGGAAAGAGAAATGAGGCTGAAGAGCACCTGCAGTGGCGGCAGGGGCCTTGTGGGGTCTGGGCAAGCACCCTTGAGAATTAGATCTGCATGGTGGCAGGATAAGGTTCCTAAACCCTGGGAACACCATTCCATTCTCAAAGAGCTCTGAGTTCTTGCTATATCTTTTCATTTCTCAATCATGTAAAATGGCCACAAAGACTCTACCTGAGCTTTCTATAATGCAGAGAAAGGAAGCAGAAAGTTTTTACAGTGAGCCTACACGCAAAGGCTATAGGCCTCAGGTTCATTACCATATAAATTAAGTCCCACAATAAACACTGCAATACTTGTCACATGGCAGGATCTGTGCATGAAGCTAAAGTAGTGCTTCTCAAAGTATGCTCTTGCATAGCAATCCCCTGGAACCTTGGTAAATGCAGACTTATTCAGTACGTTTGAGATAGGGCCCAAGATTCTGTATTCCCAATAACTTCCCAGTTGATGCTGAGGCTGCTAGTCCAGGGACCACATTGAGAAGTTAAAAAAGGAGTTAAGAAACAAAAACAGGGATGGTTCCTGCTGCTGTGGAGCAGATAATCTAGGGAGTGAGACAGATAACAAATAAATCTCTGCAATTCAGTGTGATAGGAGCTACCATGCAGGATGCACAAGTATGTGTGAACAAATATCAGTCAGTGCAAACATAGTTGTCACGAGACACTCCCTATTTACAGACGTTTCCAAAAAACAAAAACTAGTGAAGGAAGTGTGTGTGCTTCAAGGCTTCAAAGCAGAAAGAACACACTCCTTTCGTTGAATTTCTTTAAGGATTTAAACACAGTTTGTAATGCAAAACTTGATAAGGAGAAACATGTTATGGACCTGGGGTAAAAGATAGGAGGAAAAAAAGTGACTGTGCTGACTCTGAGAGTCAGAGCAAGAAAATGTTGCTATAATTTTTTTCCTCCTTTCTGTGTACATTTTTCTTCCCCTCTATTCACATTGATTTCTGCTATAGGCAGATCTGGCTAACAACTTTTGAATTGAGAACTATGGTTATTACTCATAAGTCTTATTAGCAAAAAGGAAGCTCTAATTCCCCAGTTTCTTTCTCACAGGCTAATTTATTCGGACAAATCGGCAGGGTCAGTGATATGAAAAATTTCCACAACCATATGAAAGGGAAGATTTCTAATTGGGAGCTATATTTTCTACTCAGAATATGTTTGAGACAAAGCTATTCTATATTCTATCAGGAGGGAAACAAACGTAAATTTTCAGTGAAACTATTTTTTTAACAGACAACATTCTCTTGTCCTCTACAAATAAAGGTACATCTCTATTTATATATAATATATGCTTATAATCCCCAGAATCTGCTTCTAAGATAGTTTATGAGACATACTTGAATATCAGTCTGGTTAGTTTCCAATATCACTTTGCACCACAAAGAACTATTAGCTGGTATATTAGTTTTCTAGGGCTGCTGTAACAAAATACCACAAAATGAGTAGCTTAAACCATGGAAATTTATTATCTCACAGTTCTGGAGGCTAGAAGTCTGAGATCAAGTGTCAGTGGGTTGGGTTTTACTGAGGGGTGCGAGCAAGAATCTCTTCCACGCCCCTCCCCTAGCTTCTGGTGGTTACTGGCAATCTTTGGCATTCCTACACGAGTAGAAGCATCGTCCCAACCTCTGCCTTCACCTTTACAAAATTTACATGGTGTTCTCCCTGTGTGTTTGTCTGTGTCCAGATGTCCTCTTCTTATGAGGACGGAAGTCATATTGGATTACGATCCCACCCTACTCCAGTACAACTTCATCCTAACTAATTACATCTGCAACAACCCTATCTCCAAAAAAGGTCACTGTTGGAAGTACCGGGACTTAAGACTTCAATATACGAATTTTGAGAGGGACACAATTCAACCCGTAACAACTGGCATGATCTCCCACCATCTCCATCAGACTCGGTTATCAATAACTTTTAGCTGTTTCTAACACTGAAACAGCATGGACTCTGGAACCTTCAAGAAGCTGGGTCCAGATCCCTGTTTAATAAATGCCTGTCGATATACCCTTGGGTAAATAGATTAAGCCACATTTCTTTATTTGTGGAGATCTTAAAACTTCCCTCACAGAGAAAATTAAAAGAGATAACGTCATAAAGTCTCTGGCACCATTGGAATTAAGAAATTGTATTTACTACTTAAAACACAAGTGCCATTTAACTCAGAGGGACACACAGGCCCTCAAACTGTGTTTGGTTACATGCATCTACATACTTGGAGATTTTTAAGATTAATTCATTTTTGTGGTTTTTTTAAAGTTTTAAGTGTCAGAATTACATCCATAGGGGCTCCTCCTCAACCCATGTCATCAATGTATAAGGAGGTAGAGGAAGCAGAAGGCTGAGAACAAACTTAACTCATTAACAGTCCTTGGAGGGGCCAGCCCGGTGGTGCAAGCGGTTAAGTGCGCACGTTCTGCTGCGGCGGCCCGGGGTTTGCCGGTTCAGATCTCGGGTGCACACCGACGCACCACTTGTTAAGCCATGCTGTGGTGGCGTCCCATATAAAGTAGAGGAAGATGGGCATGGATGTTAGCCCAGGGCCAGTCTTCCTCAGCAAAAAAAACGAGGAGGATTGGCATTGGATGTTAGCTCAGGGCTGGTCCTCCTCACACACACACACACAAAAAAAAAAACAGTCCTTGGAGTGAGTGATCTCCAGCCATTACTTTTTATGGGATTACACTTTCCTCTGAATAAGAGGCAGCAAAGCCCCAGCTACTAAAGACAGTTTTCTTATCTTAATCACAATGGGGCTTTCTTTCTGACTGAGTGTTCCTTCCAACTGTACTTCTTGTTCTCACAGATGCTGGAACAATTTGTGCGAAATCAAGGTAGCAATGACATCATTAAATATTGTTGGAATACTTTTCTCACTTTTACTTATACCTCTCTTTCTTCTTTTTTCTTTCTTTGAGTGAAATGATCACCAGCCAAACCAAGATCCATCTTACACATTTACGTCAATGTTAGAAAGAGAGTATTTCTCTCAGCTTACAGAATTCAATGTAAATAATAATAAAAATGCCAGGGCATAGTCCCAAGAATTGCAACTAAATGTTTATTTTTACAAGTCATAAGCAAAATCCTAAATTTAGTCCCATATGGGAAAATCTCTTTAAAATTCAACTCAAGGTTACCCTTGAGTATACCCATATATTCCAAATACTAAAGTGTAAAAGGTCATGAAGGTAACATGTACTGTTTACTGTTTCCAAGCATGTAAAGATCTAAAGATGACACACTGTCACCCGCCAGTAGGCTTTGATTTCTTCTCATTTTAATTTATAAGGATGAATTTGTTCAGAGCTGCTCAGTGTCACTCAGTCCATATTCTAAAGAAAGATTTCCAGGAGGGTGATGACTGACTAGAACTAGGAAGAGAAATAGTTCATGAAAAAAATTTCTTAGGGTGCAAGTTATGATCCATTCAAAGACAGAAGCCATGTCGCTGACCTCCCTGGTGTGATGGTAAAGCCATGCGAGCCCAATGACTAGCCTAAGTGTGAATTCCGTGGCAGGTGAAAGTGAAGTATAATTTGCAGGAGGCACTGCTCAAGGTGCTGGTGACAGACATAAGTAGGACACAGCCCTGGCCTTAGGAGCTGATCATTCAGTGGAGAAGCATAGCTGCATCAGATAGGACCAGGCTTAAAAAGAGATCGATGGAGACCAGAAAGGAGTGCAGGGGATGGAGTAGTTAGGTCTGTCCAGTAACAGCTGGGGATGTTCCCAGAGGTAATTATAACTGTGATGGATCTTGAGAGAAAAAGAAAGTATAAACAGGCAGAAGAGGGGAAAGAAAATATTTCAGGAAGAGAGAATAGCATGAACAAAGCCACAGATGTTAGAGAAGGGATGATTGAAATGTAGGTAGCTGAAGACGGGGATGAAATGATGGAGTCTAGGGCCAGAATGTGATGATAGCAAAATATTGTCTAAGAAAGTGGTAAAGTAGGAGAATTATAATTTTAAGTGAACATTAGGATGAATGTTCTTTTTTCTTTTTTGGGGGAAGATTGGGCCTGCGCTAACATCTGTTGCCAATCATTCTCTTTTTTTCTTTTTTCTTCCCAAAGCCCCAGTACACAG
Organism: Diceros bicornis minor; assembly: GCF_020826845.1. NCBI lineage: Eukaryota > Metazoa > Chordata > Mammalia > Perissodactyla > Rhinocerotidae > Diceros > Diceros bicornis. The sequence continues at coordinate 84,153,137 of NC_080744.1, forward strand.
TTGTGTTTCATAGTTGTAGAGTTGCAGCTCTTCTACGTGGGACATCACAACAGCATGGCTTGATGAACAGTGAGTAGGTCCACGCCCAGGATCTGAACCGGCGAACCCTGGGCCACCGAAGCAGAATGCACGAACTTAACCACTACACCACCAGGCTGGCCCCAATGATAGTGTTTAATTCTGAAAAGTTATAACATATATATTTTAATGTTAATAACACAACACATATAGCTACTTCTACTACAAAGTGATGTCAATTTTCCTTGCAAATATGCATTTCATACTATGACCACCAACAATGTCCCATATCACCAGGTAGAAAAGGAAAAGGAGCTAACACTAACAGTAACTATATGGAAGATCCAGGACATATATCGCTGCCTATACAGATGAATGAGGCACAGTACCTTTCCTCAAGCAACACCAAGAAAGCTGAGAAGAGGAAAGAAGTAACCATCATGAAGTGTAATGAGCACCGTAAAAGAGGCACATACAGGGTTTGGAAGAAGCCCAAAGGAAGGAGCAATAACCTATCGGGAAGGTGAAGGAAAACATCATTAAGGAAGCGCCATTTAAGCATGACATGAAGGACAGCTGGGTGTCCCCTATGAATTTAAAGGGTGGTGTGCTGTGAAGGATGATGAAAGGAACTTGGGGTTGAAAGACCCTTGGGCATTGAACCTCTATGGTGAGAGGAATGGATGGCATGGTAGGGAGTTTGTGGGGGGGTAGGTAGAGAAGATAAGGCTGGCTAGGTCAGCAGAAGTCCCGTCTCCCAGGTCCAGAAAGGCCAGGCTGTGGAGTCTGGACTTGATTCTGCAATGGAGAGGGCTTTGTTGAAGAGTTTTAAGAAGAGACTGACTATATCAGACCTATGTTTTGTTCATGTAGTGCTGTGGATGAGAGCAGAGCAAAGGTAAAATGAGAGGCAGGAGACCTAATAAAATGTGATTGCTATTGGACAGGGGTGCAGGAAATGGAGAGAAGTGGGTGTATTCGGGATGTGTCTTAGAATTTGAGCATAGACTTTCTGATGGATTGGAGGTAAGGAGATGAAAGACAGAAGAACAATGGAAGATTTTTAGATTATTGACTTGTGCAACTGTGTAAATGTTGGTGACAATTACTGAAATGGAAGAGACAGGAGATGTCCTAAAGTGAGTAGAGTATGAAATGAAGAGTTTTGTGTTCATTGATGAGTTTGGAAAGAATAATTTTGATGGAATGGTGAAGGAAGCCAAATTAAAATCAATTGAGGATAGAATGCAACATGAGAAAAATTCTTCCAAGTCACATAGACAAGAACCAGTCTTTTATCGTAAAGCTAGTGTTGCATTTATAAAGCATAGATGTTAAAATATTGACAAATTCATCATACTTTTGTGAAACAAACACTAATTGGTATTAATGCTTATATACGATTCAGTAAATATTTATTGAACGCCTATTATGCTTGAACCAGGATACTCTGAGTTATAAGATAGGTTCTCTATCTGCTGAAAGGCTGAAATGGTGAATATTTTGATAATGTACTTCTTCATGCTGGGTCTCTGTTTAAGATTATAATAAATAACCAGATAACTGGGCAACAAATCAAAAGTTTCTCATGGGGTGTATCTTAGAATAAATAAATTCAGAGATGAATGAATAACTTCGACAAAATAGAAGCGAATGTACACTCATTAATTCAACAAAAATTTAGTGAAAACTTTCCATATGCAGGATGCTTCAAGCAGGGAAGGTGGTGCAAAGAAGAATTTCCTGAGCTCCCTGCAGTCTGCAAGTTTATCAGAAGCTTATAGGTAGATAAGGGAAAAACAGCGAAAAAGGGCAAAGAAATATTTAATAATATTATTAAAATTTAATAAAGTGAGTAATGCAAAAACATGATAAAAATTCAGGGGAAGGAAAAAAATAACGTCTAGCACTTATCAAATTTAGAGTTAACAGAAGCTGGAGACAGATAGCTAATGGACTGGGTGACAATGCATATCCCACAAGGTAGCAATGGGCTAAATTAATAGACTAAATTTATCAAGATGAAACAATGTTGTCTGGATAGTGAAACAGCACAAAACTAAGAAAAAGATCATAAGCTGGAGCAATATTAATAGCTAATATTTATTGAACAATTTCCACATCCCAGGCACAATTCAAATTTATGCAAATTAGCTATTTTGTTTCTAAATCATCCCAATGAAATAATATCATTATTATGTTTATCTCTATTATTGAGGAAACCCAGGCCATGTGTGACAACAAATGGTAAAGCCGGGATTAGAATCCAGGCAGTCTGGCCTGAAAACTTACATGTGTTAGACGCTGCGGTATACTAACATTATTTTATTTGAAAACGGGAATATCCCAGACCAAAACTGCAATAGTCCTGCTATACTTCTATACTGTAGTGTACTAGCCTATACCTTTACCCCTAGTGCAACAACTTCCAGAGCTGTGGATTCGAATTAATTCATTCATTTATTAATTTGATATGCTGTGCCTCATTTCAAAAATGACTGGGAGGGGATTTTTTTAAATATAAGACTCAAAGTAAAAAAAAAAGTTAGATGAATTTGGGGCCAGCCTTGTGGTGTAGTGGTTACATTCGGTGCGTTCCACTTTGGCGGGCCAGGTTCAGGTGTTCGGATCCCAGGCGTGGACCTATACCATTCATCAGCCACGCTGTGGCAGTGACCCACGTAAAAAGCAGAGGAGGATTGTCACAGATGTTAGCTCAGGGCAAATCTTCCTCAGCAAAAAAAAAAAAAAAAAGAAAGAAAGTTAGATGACTTTAGACAGCCTGGATTGTGTACAGAGAAATGAGACCTAGAGAGCCTTGATTATAATATATCATATGTGGACTTGTATCTTGGTCCATGTGGGCTGCTATAACAAAAATACTACAAACAACAAATATTTATTTCTCACAGTTTTGGAGGCTGGGAAGCCCAAGATCATAGCACAGGTAAACTCTGTGTCTGGTGAGATTTGCTTCCTCATAGATGACTGTCTTTTCACTATAGCCTCACATGGCAGGAGTGAGCTAGCAGTTTGGGGTCTCTTTTATAAAGGCGTGAATCCATTCATGAGGGCTCCACTCTTGGTATCTAATCACCTCCCAAATGCCCCATCTCCTAATACCGTCACCCTGGTATGGAAGATAGGTTTCAACATAGGAGTTTTGGGGAACACAAGCATTCAGACCATAGTAACTTGAAAGCAAAGAGAACGCTTGGCGTGGAGGGGAGAAGCATTCAGTCATGTAGCATTTACTTTAGAGTGAGGAAGCAACTACTATTTCAGTAAACTCCTGGATCCCTGGATGACAGGCTCCTGTTCTATTTAGCAGCCAAGTGATCACTAGTGTTCTTAACTCTTAACAAAGCACAGAGAACAGAAGCCAAATATGTTTTTTTCGGAGAGAGAGATGAATAGATGTGGAACCTCGGGGTACAGACACTCAGTGAGAGTTCCTGAAGTGAAAAGCAGGCTTCAGGTGAAGGAATCATGTTCCGGAAGGAGGAAGAACACTTCCTGGAAGTTTCATAAACATTATGTCTGATCCTTTCACTCTATAAACCCTAACGTCTGGCTCCAAATAAACCATGTTCCGTCATACCAGGTGGGCTCATTATGAGTGTCTATGCTGGTTGAACCGTAGCCTTACCTCTCCTCTCACATTACTTCGAAAACACTGGAAGGCAGAATTGTCCTCTTTGCCATGCTCCAGTCTCATTTTTCCCGGCAAAGCAATATCCATTGAACTAAAATAGCTGTCAACTTGCTAATAAATAAGAAGTATTAAACAAAACTCACGCTAACGGAGCTGTGCGGGGGTGAGAGCGTATTCAGAGCCAGTCGAGCGTCCCAGCAGCTCACTCCTGAGGGCGCCGCTTCATAAACAGAGGCACTGATGGGCATCCCGGAGCGCTGGGGCTTTCCAATTCCCACGGGCCATCAACAAGTGAGGAGAGATATTGATGGGAACGGTGCTTTATATCACTATGGGAGTTAAACAAGCTCGTCGTTAGCATTACAGGAGAGACTTTACAGTGTCTGGGAATGAAAAACCCCTCTGTTCACAGCCAGTGTGTGTGTGTGTATGTGTGATTCTAACACTACATGGGAGTGTTTAATTCTTTCAGCTTGTGTGCACAAATAAAACGTGTCTGATGAAATAGCAAGAAAAAGTGTTTAGAAAAAGTACAATTTTTCATTTATACGCACATCCTCCCCACTCCCTGCAAATACACCCTTCTGGTTTATCTGAAGTGTGGAAATCTAGAATGTCCATGAACTGTGGGGTGGGGTTGATGTAACACACTAGTGCTGAACAATGTCACTCAAGCCGCTCCAGATGAAAGGCAGTGTGGCTATTGAGCACTGAACTTTCTTCTGCTGCTTCAAGAGGGGCAGAGGAATAGGAAGGCACCATGGGCTTCATAATTTCCAGCATCCAGGGAAAAATGAAAATGTAGGGCCCCTTGTTCAAAAAATGGTTGAAAATTTCCAGATGGCTCCTGCACAACATTAAACAAGCGTGGTGCCCTTCCATGGGGCTGCAGAGGTCACACACCTATGAAGTTGGCCCTGTAGAAAGAATTCAAGGACTGGACCTCATATAAAACAGCCCCATACATTTTTTTTTTTTTTTGTATGACCCGGAACACCTGTATACATTATTTTATATTCCCACAGTGCCCCCAGTTCTTAAAAATTAACCTCCCTTTTCAAAATGGTGACTTGTACAAACCAGTGGTGTCTTAGAATGATTTCACCAGGGGACATGGTCCCTTTGAAGCCCTTTGAGTCTAACTCTCCCACTGTTCTCTCCGGTCCATCCATTTCCTGTCCTTCTGCAAGTCCCCTGTCACCTGAGAAGAGCTCTCTGGAAACGCCTACATGCTTCTATTCTTTACCCAATGAGTGTGCTTTCCGGCTTCAGTTATCTTCCCTGTGAAAGAGTGAAAGTGAATCCTGTTTCAGCTCTTTTTTCCACCCTCAGCCTCAGGGAATGGCAAATGCACAGCAAAATCACAAGCCATGCCTAAACACTCCTGGGCTGCTCACTGTGATCTGGAGAGGCTCTTGCTAGGGACTCCCCTTGTCAGTATTTCTGGACATCCAAAGGTTCATTGAAGATGCTGCTGTTGTTGCTGTTATAAAATTCATACACATAGGTATTGGGAAAACATTAACCAGAGAATACAAGAAACTGGTTAGTCATAGCAATGCAAAAGAGAGAAGGAAAAAAAAAGAGTTTCTGCCATTTCTCTCAAAAGGTAGAGTTTGTCCCTTCCCGAGCAAGGTTATTATAAGTTTTCAAAGAGAACACAAGTTTGAGGATTTGTCTGTTAATCAAAAATTATAGAGAAACCCAGCAACTCTGGCAATAAGATAGGTGGGCAACTGGGTCTCTTTGGCTTTAAGTGTTTGAGATGAATAAATCCACACCATAACCACCTCTTGCCTCACAAACTGAGACAAGCTTCAAATCGTAATCAAATCTTCATTTTCTCAGGAACTTGTTTTCTCCATCAACCAGTAAGTAGGAAGAGACGACATGAAAGTATCTATGAGAAAAAAAAAAAGGTTTGTGTAATATATAAAAGACATTTATAATTATGGCCTAATTCACTTTTTCTCCCAACCCAACTCGAAAGACATTCATTTGCCCATGCCTTTTCTTGCTGTGGTGGCACAGCTGGCTGGCTCTTCAGCAATTTATTTTAAAAACTGGTTATTTCCCGGCATAGGGATTTGGAGCTAGGTGGGCATGCCTGGCAAGAACTGAATGATTAATCATATCATTCAGATATCTGTAATTAAAAAACAAAAAATCCATTATCTAGAACTGTCTATTTAAAAACACATTTGATTTCTGACCAAGAAACCAGGGGGAAAGTGCTTTTTTCACCAAGCATTGAGGAGCACAGATGCGTCTACAGGGTTAAGGCAGTTAAATAGAAAGATATATGTTTTAACGGAGTTGTGCTTTAAAATTACTTCTAATTTATCCACTTACCCGACATGTATTGAGGTAAAATGATCAGCAGTAATGTGCAGCAGAAAGATATATACTTTTTTAATTGTAGCCAAGAGGAAAAAAGCAGCATGGAATAACTTAATCGTTGCTAATTATAATATCACTGAGGTAATTACAATAGATTTTGATTGTCTCATTTTCACACCAGAGGAGGGCACAATGCTGGTGTTTCTCTTAATACATATTTGTTTTTAGAGAAGAGCTGACAATTACACTAATTGTAGTCACAGCATGAAACTTTGTTTTTAAAGAAAAATTCGTCTACATGTCACATGGAATAAATGCACCCTTTCTGTTTGGTTAGGTGCAAATTAAAGACACATTAATTGCCTTGTTTATTGTGGTAAGAGATCTCTGCGTTGTTGCGAGCATTACCAATTTTACAGGAGCAAAATCCATTTCAAAGTCCTCAACATCTCAAGAAAGTGTCCCACTGCTCACATGGGTCACTTTCATGATGGTTTTGGAAGACAGCTCATTCACTTTGCCTGGAAACTACTGGGATCCTCAAATTTGCACCTTGCATTCAGGAAGGTGAGGGAAAACCCTAATAAGAAAAAGCCGAGGAGAGCTGAACTTTTAAATATGTCTTATTCTACTGCTGCAAAAACCTGTTTGAGTACCAACCATATCTGTGTGTACAGGGTATGCCTGTGAAGAACTGACTGACGAAGTCTCATAATCATGGGCGGCTGAAAGCCCGACCCTTAGCAGAGAAGAGGGGAGAAAATCAAAGATGCCAGATTTGCAGGTGTAATCAGAATCGGCTTCTGGTTGGTGGGTTCCTTTCCTTGCCCACGTGAGGACTGCAGACCAGCAGAGGCAGCCTCTGTATCATGCTCTCCTTAGTAATAAGAAAGCAGCCTCAGAACTGTGATTTTCCCTCTACTTTATGAGATGACTGTGCATGCTCTCCTGCACTGACCCTTCCAATAAGCTGTCACTGGACTGCTGGCCATTTCCATTCTCCCTCTTTTATAACCATCTTGCCAGAACTAACGGAGGAGGAGGGACTGCTAGCCAGCTGGACCACAAAAGGAGAAAAGGGCAGAACTTGGGTTGGGTGTCTGGCCAGTTAACTAGGGTTCCTAGGATGTGATAGGTATTACTCAGCTTGATGACACTTTATTGTGTCAAAAGCTATATTTAAAAAATCCACATCCAATGTCTTTTGAGTGACATACACAGAACGCTAAACTAAATCATATAAAATACTCAAATTGTCTTCTGCTGTACTGGAGCATGTCAAGCAGATCCCCAAAGCAGTGGTCACATAAAGAACGGCAGTGTATGGGCTACACAGCTAGAGTGTAATTATACATTAGAAAGAGAAGAATTAGAAGAATATACTGATTTATTACACAGTGAGAAAACACCATAAAACCCTGTGGGCTTTGAAGGTTTTTTGTTTGTTTTCATTGAAATATATTTGACATATAACATTGTGTAAGTTTAAAGTGTACAACTTGTTGATTTGATACATGTACGTATTGCAATATGATTGCCGTTGTACCATTAGCTAGCACCTCTATCACCTCACGTAATTATCATTTCTTTTTTGTAGTAGGAATAAGGATCTGGTCTCTTAGCAAGTTGGTATTTATAATACATATTGTTGTCTATAATCACTATACTGTACATTAGATCTCCAGGACTTATCTATCTACTAGTTGCAAGTTCGTACCATTAAACAACATCTCTCCTATTCCCTACCCCCACCCCCGCCCCTGGTAACCACCATTTTACGCTTTGTTTTGACAAGTTTGCTTTTTATAGATTCCATATATAAGTGATATCATATAGTATTTGTCTTTTTCTGTCTGAATTGTTTCACTTAGCATAATGTCCTCAAGGTCCATCTACGTTGTCGCAAATGGCAGGATATCCTTCTTTCTCATGGCGGAATAATATTCCATTGTGTATATATACCACATCTTTACCTACTCATTTTTCAAGGAGTACTAAAGTTGTTTCCATAACTTTGCTACTATGAATAATGCTGCAATAAAGACGGGAGTACATATATCTCTTCAATATCCTGTTTTGATTTCCTTTAGGTATATATCTGGAGGTGGAACTGTTTTATCATATGGTAGATCTATTTTTAATTTTTTGAGGAATCTCCATATTGTTTTCCATAGTGACTTAACCGGCTTAGGTTCCCACCAACAGTGTACAAGTGTTCTCTTTTATCCACATCCTCACCAACACTTGTTATCTCTTGTCTTCTTGGTGATAGCCATTATAACATATATAAGGTGATATCTCATTGTGGTTTTTATTTGCATTTCTCTGATGCTGATATTGAGCATCTTTTCATGTGCCTGTTGGCCATTGGATGTCTTCTTTGGAAAAACGTCTATTTAGTTCCTTTGCCTATTTTTTAATCAGATTATTTTTTTGTTATTGAGTTGTATAAGTTCCTTATATATTTTGGATATTAACCCCTTATAAGATATACGATTTGCAAATATTTTCTCCCATTCTATAGGTTGCTTTTTATTTTGTTGATTGTTTCTTTTGCTGTGCAGAAATATTTAAGTTTGATGAGGTCCTACCTATTGATTTTTGCTTTTGTGTTTTGTGCTTTTGGTGTCATATCCAAAAAATCATTGCCAAGACCAATGTTGAGGAGCTTCTGCCCTCTGTTTTCTTGTAGAAGTTTTATGGTATCAGGTCTTATATTTAAGTCTTTGATCCATTTCGAGTTACTTTTTGTGAGTGGTGTAAGATAGGGGTCCAATTTCATTTTTCTGCATGTGTTTATCCAGTTTTCCCAATACCACATGTTGAAGAAACTATTCTTTCCCCACTGGACGTTCTTAGCTTGTATGTTGAATATTAGTTGCCCATATATGTAGGGATTTAATTCTGGGCTCTCTGTTCTGTTCCATTGGTCTATATGTCTATTTTTATGCCAGTACAATATTGTTTTAACTATTATTGCTTTGTACAGTTTGAAATCAGGAAGTGTGATGCCTCTGGCTTTGTTCTTCTTTCTCATGGTTGCTTTGGCTATTTGGAGTCTTTTGTGGTTCCACAGAAATTTTAGGATTTTTTTTTATTTCTGTGAAAAATGCCAGTGGAAGTTTTTGATAGGGATGACATCAAATCTATAGATGGCTTTGGGGAGTATGGACATTTTAACAATATTAACTCTTTCAATCCGTGAACACAGGATGTCTTTCCATTTGTTTGTGTCTTCTTCAGTTTCTTTCAACAAAGCCTTGTAGTTTTCATTGTACAGATGTTCACTTCCTTAGTTAAATTTATTCCTAGGTATTTTATTGTTTATGATGCTTATGAATGGGATAGTTTTCTTTATTTCTTTTTCAGATGTTTCATTGTTAGTGTATCGAAATGCAACTGATTCCTGTATGTTGATTTTATATCATGCAAATTTACTGAATTTGTTGATTAGTTCCAGCAGTTTTTTGGTTGAGTCTCTGGGATTTTCTATATATAAAATCATATCATCTGCAAATAACAATTTTACTTCTTCTTCTCTGATTTGGATGCCTTTTATTTCATTGTCTTGCCTGATTCTTATAGCTAGGACTTCTGGTACTATATCAAATAAGAGTGGTGACAGTGGGCCTCCTCGTCTTGTTCCTGATCTTAGAGGAGAAGCTTTCAATTTTCCACCATTGAGTTAGCTGTGGGTTTATTGTTTACAGCCTTTATTATGTCGAGGTATGTTCTTCTTATACCCAATCTGTTGAGATATCAACTCCTGTTTTAATGATTTGATTTTTTCACTTGTTTCACCTGCTAAAGAATCATTACATGGGAATGTTATAGAAAATTGCACATTAAATATGTCTACTGAGCCAGGCAAGGTGGACATTATAGACGTTGACAGACAGTCAACACAAGAGTGCTCAGGCCAGTGACCCTTCAGGACACTTCTCAATGTGGCAATTGATGTTTCCAAGAATCCTCAAGCATTTTCTCAGGCTCTAGGTCACTTTTACTTCTCTGTGACACCCCACCAGGTCAAGGCTTCCACCTTTTCCCCTGACTTCTTGCACCAATTCCCTTCTTTCCATTCCTGTTACCACTATTCCAGTCTGAAACCTCATGATTTCTCCATCAACTCTGCAACAAATCCTAATTGGCCTTCTTGTTTTCCGTTACACCAAAACCAATCCCCTAGCTTATCATAAGCACGTACTCCATATTCATAATATCTCTCTTCTCAGGAACTTTCAATGGTTGCCCATTGCCTGACAAAATCTCCATTCCTGAGCATGGCCTACAAGGCTCTTTACTATTCTTCCCCCAAGCTAGATTCCCAATGAGACCATTTCCAGGCATCCTGTGCTTGTTCCAGCAAAGCTGGATGAGTTGAGGAAGCACAGGTAGCATTCAAGAGCAAAGGATGTTGGCATTAGGAAATCTAGGTTTGCAATCCAGCTTGCTTATCTACTGCTGTGTTTTCTTTCTAGTCCTTGGTTTTATTATGTTAATAAACGATGGGAAAAATAATACTTACCAGGAATGATGTGAGACTGGAATCAGATACAGATATCTACTTAACTCCAGTGCCTGGGCATATGGCAAATGTTTGGTCCCCAGTCCTTGAGCACATGGCAGATGTTGGGTAAATAAGAGTAATCATCATCACCATCACCATCATCACCATCATCATTCATAAACATTTCTCTTGGTTTTCATGTCTATGTGTTTTATCTCTCAATCTAAAATGTCATTTCCTTATCCCCCAAAAGATACTCACCCCGCTAAAACACTGCTACTTCCAGGATGTAAGTGCCCCTCTCTCTGCCTCATCCTTCCTTGTACTTTTCTAAAGTGTTCGTCAAATGTTGCTTTTTAATGCATCCCTCAGATCAGCAGGCCCTGAGCCACACACTGCAGTATCCAAAGCTAGTGATCTTGAGCTCTTTACACATTTGAAAAGCCAGAGCTCTCACTGAACATTTACAAAAAATTAGAGAGCCTTTTTCTCCCTCAAGTCCCAGATCCAGACACCATTGGGTCTTGTTGAACCTCCCTCTAGATACACCATTTCATTCTCCCTCCTCTCCATCCCTGAGGCCACCTTGTTAGCTTAGGCCCTGCAGCAATAAAACAAGAAGGTGTGGCTGAGGTCAATGAATACCAAGAAGTCTTTTCTTTTTTTTTTGTGAGGAAGATCAGCCCTGAGCTAACATCCATGCTAATCCTCCTCTTTTTGCTGAGGAAGACTGGCTCTGAGCTAACATCTATTGCCAATACTCCTCCTTTTTTTCCCCAAAGCCCCAGTAGATAGTTGTATGTCGTAGTTGCGCATCCTTCTAGTTGCTGTATGTGGGATGCGGCCTCAGCATGGCCGGAGAAGCAGTGCGTCGGTGCACGCCCCGGATCCGAATCCGGGTCGCCAGCAGTGGAGTGTGCGCACTTAACCGCCAAGCCACGGGGCCAGCCCCAAGAAATCTTGGAAACATAAAATATATTCCCCCAAAATTCACTGAATATGTTGTATGAAAATATAGACTTGACTAAAGACTGGTTTGGGGACCTAGCTGATAATAATTAAATTTCCCATTACCAGGAGCAAAATGAAAAGAAATAAAAGTATCAGCAAGAATATAAAATAGAGACTCTACCTATCTGCCCCATCACTGTGTAACAGGAATTCTAGAACAAAAGATAGACAATGGAGAAATAATTGAATAAGCTATCTTACAGCAGAAGACACACCTCAGTCTTTAGATATAAATGTGTCACCTTCGTCCCCACTCCAGGGAAAGTCAGATGAAATAAAATTTTAAAAACACACTTCCAGACACATTCTGGCAATATTTCTGACCTTCAGAAATTAAGAGAGATGAAGAGCAACCGGGAGGCAGTGAAAATGCTCCAGATCCCTAAGGTTTCACAAGAAATCAAGAAACAGAGGTGTATGCTTATGTTATTTAAAATATAGAGGCACTCACCAAACATAATACGGAAACCACTGATAGCCGTTACTCTGGGTTGGGAGGAAGAGGTAGAAAAAACTTTTACTTCCCATATGATTCCCTTCTATACTGTGGGAACTTTCCCTACTACAGGCATATAATACTTTTATGAAATAAAATTTCTGCTTGTTTTTTTATTCTAACTTACGTTGTATCATGAGTATTTCCAAGTAATTAATTTTCTTTGAAAGCATTGCTTTATTTTATAGAATAAAAATTTATAAATATGTCATACATCATGCAATGCCTTACTATAATACCTCTAGGAAATTTCTTGACTTTTGGTGCCATAAATAAATCTGCGAGGAAAACTCTAGTACATTTGTTTTTCTGTGTATCTCTAATTATGCCCATAGAATTAATTCTGAAGAATAAAATTACATCTTTTTTGTTAAGATTTAAGATTTGTTTAAGGCTTTTGCTATATATTGCCAGTTGCCCTTTTAAAAGATTATAGGAATTTAAAACCCAACCAAAAGAAGATAAAAGTACCCATTTTGCTATATTCTCGACAACGCTAGGTGCTGATTACGAATATGTTGTCAATATGAGTGGTCCATCAATCATAATTACAGAATTCCCCCCATATGCAAGACTCTAAGCTAGGATCTAGTGATCTTCTACGGGAAAAAAATAAGATAATATCTACTTTTGGACCAATGATTTACTAGGGAACGTGGGCAAAATACATAGAAAAAATAACAAATAATTTCAGGCAGCATTCGACGAGCAGCAAAAGCAAAAGATGCCAATTTATTAATGTAATTGATAAGGCCCTTCCAAGCACATTATGAAGATCAGAAAGCACGAAAGGAAACAGTTGAGACATTTGGCTCAAATTAAAACCAAACAAAGCAAAACCTTTTCTACAGCAGAAAAAAACAAAATAAACATTGAGATACAAGCTAGAAAACTGGAATGATATGAGTAATAAATAACCACAGAGAAAGAGGAGTCTGAGAGGAAGATAGGTAAAGAGGCAATTTCTGAAGGAAGAAATACAAATGGCTGATAAGTGTGCAGTAGTGTTCAACCTCACTAATATTCAAACAATGCAATATTGTTTTTGTTAAGAATATAGACAAAGATTTAAAGTATTATTAAAACTCAGTGTTTAATTTGTGTGTGTGGAACTGCGTATTTTCACTTAAGGTATATATCACATAAATATGACGGTCTTTCTAGAGGGCAGTTTGATTGCATGTATCCAATACCATGCGCATATATGCCCTGACCCTGCCACCTCACCATAAGATTTCAGATTAAGATATAATCATAGAAGCTGGAAAAGATGATTGCACAAGATATTCATTACAGCATTATTCATAAGAGAAAACGGATGCTCTTCTATAGAGCATTTAGTCAAACATGGCACATGCACAAAATGTAAATCCTGCAACCACAACATGCAACCATATTTGTTGGCATGGAAAGCAGTCCATTAAATATTGTTGGATGAAAAGGTAAATTACAAAACAACATGCGTAGTATGATCCTACTTATCTAAGGACATATACACACAGGTACACACATAGAGAAACGTTTGAAAAGGTGTTCACCAAAGTGTTAATAATGGTTACCTTTTTTATCATTTGAATTTGTCCAATGAGTATCATTTTTGCCAAAAGAATAAAGTTATTATTTTTTTCTCTTTCCATTTTTTTATTGATGTTTTAATAGTTTTTAACATTGTGAAACTTTGGGTTGTACATTTTTGTTTGTCCATCACCATATATACATCTCCCTTCACCCCTTGTGCCCACCCCCCACCCCCATCCCCACCCCCATAGCCCCTGGTAACCACAATACAGTTTTCTTTGTCCATGTGTTGGTTTATATTCCACGTATGAGTGAGATCATACAGTGTTTGTCTTTCTCCTTCTGGCTTATTTCACTTAACATAATACCCTCCAGGTCCATCCATGTTGTTGCAAATTGGATGATTTTGTCTTTTTTATGGCTGAGTAGTATTCCATTGTATATATATACCACATTTGCTTGATCCAATCATCAGTGAGGGACATTTAGGTTGCTTCCACTTCTTGGATATAGTGAATAATGCTGCAATGAACATAGGGGTTCATAAGCCTCTTTGGATTGTTGATTTCAGGTTCATTGGATAGATTCCCAGTAATGGGATGGCTGGATCATAGGGCATCTCTATTTTTAATTCTTTGAGGAATCTCCATACCATTTTCCATAGATGCTGCAGCAGTTTGCATTCCCACCAGCTGTGTATGAGGGTTCCCGTTTCTCCATATCCTCTCCAACATTTGTTGTTTTTTGTCTTGGTGATTATAGCCATTCTAACGGGCATGAGGTGATATCTTAGTGTTGTTTTGATTTGCATTTCCCTGATGATTAATGATGTTGAACAGCTTTTCATGTGCCTATTGACCATCTGTATATCTTCTTTGGAGAAGTGTCTGTTCATTTCCTCTGCCCATTTTTTGATTGGGTTGTTGGATTTTTTGTTGTTCAGTTGTGTGAGTTCTTTATATATTATGGAGATCAACCCCTTGTCAGAAGTATGTTTTGTAAATATTCTCTCCCAGCTAGTGAGTTGTCTGTTCATCTTGATTCTGGTTTTGTTTGTCTTGTAGAAGCTCTTTAATCTGATAAAGTCCCATTTGTTTATTTTTTCTTTAGTTTCCCTAGTCTGAGTAGGCATGTCATCTGAGAAGATTCCTTTATGACCAATGTCAAATAGTGTATGGCCTATATTCTCTTCTATGAGTTTTATAGTTTCAGGTCTCACCTTTAGGTCTTTGATCCATTTTGAGTTAATTTTTGTGAATGGTGATAGCAGATGGTCCACTTTCATTCTTTTGCACGTGGCTGTCCAATTTTCTCAACACCATTTATTGAAGAGACTTTCCTTTCTCCATGGTATGTTCTTAGCTCCTTTGTCGAAAATTAGCTGTCCGTATATGTGTGGTTTTATTCCTGGGCTTTCAATTCTGTTCCATTGGTCTGTGTGTCTGTTTTTGTACCAGTACCATGCTGTTTTGATTATTATTGCTTCGTAGTATGTTTTGAAGTCAGAGATTGTGATGCCTCCTGCTTTGTTCTTTTTTCTTAGGATTGCTTTAGCTATTCAGGGTCTTTTGTTGTCCCATATGAATTTTAGTATTCTTTTTTCTATTTCCGTGAAGAATGTCATTGGGATTCTGATTGGGATTGCATTGAATCTGTAGATTGCTTTAGGTAATATAGACATTTTAACTATGTTTATTCTTCCAATCCACATGCATGGGATATCTTTCCATTTCTTTATGTTATCATCGATTTCTTTCAGTAATGTCTTGTAGTTCTCATTGTATAGGTCATTCCTAGGTATTTTAAGGAATGAAGTTATTTTTAAAAGAAAAAAACATATTGTTAGTATTTGGTTCTGAGAGGAACCAGGTTTCCTGGAGGAGGGGGGCTTGACCCTGGCCTTGGGAAACTATAACATTATGTCTCTTCATTTTTATTGACTAAAGCAAATGCTCAAGAAGACTTTGGTCATAGAATGATATCATCACCACCATAGTCATCACTGTATGTTCAGGCCTCCAAAGTAAATGTCAGTTTGAAAAGAATTGGAAAAGGCATAGCAAAGAAATGTTCTCTTACCCAGAGAGAGACAGAATGAGCCTGAGTGCATTGTGAAGGCCAAGCCGGAAGCAGCTGGTGGCAGAAGGGGTTTGGCTCTTTCCTGAAACAAATGTTCTTTTTTGGACCCCAAAGGAGTGATGGGTTCTAGGAAAGCCAGTAATAGCTATCTCCTCTAAGTTGAGGGGAAACAATAGCAGAGAGGATACCCTGAAATAAATTGCGTTTGTCTCCCAGATTAGGTAGAAATTAATTTAACTGAGAAACAAGTGGGATTGATAACAAGCAGAACTACTGGACTCCTGAAGGGTTTTCGAGTTAGCAGAAGGAGGTTAAGGACCTCTACGGGTTTAATATTGGGATTGCAGCATCCAGGGACATATTTGAAACTACACTTTGTACTAAGAATCTCTTCTGGTTCCTCATCTGAAAACCTGATAATGGAAATTCTTTAATGTTCGTAAATGAAAATCAGAGATAATGGTAACTATATTGTTCATGTAGAAAAAGCTTCTGTACAGGTATGAGTTCCATTATTTGGAGACATTGTGTGGAAAACAATTCCACAACTGCCTTTAATAGTAATGTGTGAAGAACAATGCACTTTTAATTTTAAATATGGTGTTTAAAGAAAAATGTGGCTCTGAATCCTTACATAAACTAATTTGTTGGAATCAGTAAATGCGGTCTTTTTCCTGGTCTCCTGCCATTGAGTGTCCCGAAGTGAAAGACTCCTGAGTCACCTTGACATTTTAGGATTCAAACGCTTGAGCACATTGAAGTGATCACATTTATTATGATCTTTTCCACATTAGTTCATCAGTTCCCTAAATGGGTGCTGGTTACAAAAGTACGTCCAGTTCACGAACACTTGGCCGTTTGAGCCATTAGAGTATGAGATTTTCCATATTTGTATTATAGTTCCATTTTTAAAAGGGAACTTGAGTTGTTTCGGAATATAAGGGGAACATTACACGATTTTCTGAAACCATAGACATAATCCTCAATCTTGATAAAATGCCAAGATAGTATAAATATCCCCTCATTTTCAAAACCAGAAAATGTTCAAAGCGTGGATCATACTAAACCTCTAACAAAGAGATTTAGAAAAGCTCCTGTGTTTTCTAATATGTCAGAAGCCTTCTTTATATGCTTTAGAGATTCCAGATCAAGTTCTGGAAAACCCAAAATGTGAATAACCAAAAAAGATAAAAATTTAACTAGAGTAAATATTGTCAATTTATTTTCATATTTCAGGAAAAAGTCATTTGTTATTGTTCATTATTTTCAGCAAAGAAAAAGCCTATTTATTTTCTATCTTAAAATTATTGGGTTAGATCAAACATATGAAAAAAAATAAAGTTTTCCAATACTACACTATCTCTAAGTGCCTTATTATTAATTATAATTCTACTTCCTAAAGTTATTAGTTCACAAATACGAAGGCAGGGCAAAACACCAAACATTTTTCAAACTCTTAAGATATTTCAATTGAGGATGAGGTGTATATTTACTTCTGTTTGGTTATTATCCTCTGAGCTGGTTTAGCTTCTCAAATTTGTTACTTTTTCATTTTTTCAATCCGTTGTATTGATTTTTATCTTTCCACTTCTGCGCAGTTTAGAAATTATACCTCCTTATGAAGATCTGTGAAATCTTTTATGGGAAAAAATAATCGAGTTCTGTCAACTGAATCACTCTTGTCTGTTCCTGAAAGACACACAGAATAAATTACAGCTGGCCAAATATGACCTTTTAAAAACCACAGTGGCTCTTTAAGGTCTAAGCATTATGTCCACCTCCTGCCAAAAGGAATGATTATATGAGGACAGCTCAAGTCCTATTGTCAGTGTTGTATGTAATATTTATGCAGGATAATCCCCTTAGCATGTAAATAATTCAGAATTTAAAAGTACTCAGTGAACAAACAAATACTAAAAATTCAAAAGGTTGCCACACTCCCTAAGTGGTGAATTATTCAGTCTTGGTTCTATTCCGTGGCCCAGGGAAGGCAAATCAATTAAAAATGAAAAATAATCTATTTGTAGTAATATACATTCTGGGAAGAACTAGTTGTGTGCAAAAGAACTATTTTCCTTGACATAGTGCAATATGTTACTAAAAGTGGCTCAGAGAGATTATATTTGTTTAACTCATGTAATATCTATAGGATTTGAGTAGAGTCTTCAAGAGATTTAAGAAAAAGAGGAAAGAAAAGTCCATCTGAATCGGGCAGATTAGTTTGAAGGCAGAGATATGAAAGGGAAGGTAAATGATAAATTTAGCCTGATTGGAGCAAAGACTTCTAGTATAGAGTGGGGTTGGTACTGGAATGCAAGAGGGTCTTGATAAGTAGAGCTAAGGCGTATGTATTTTCATTTGATACAGAGGTAATAAAGATTGCTATAGACTGAATGTTTGTGTTCCCCCCAAAATTCATATGTTGAAACCTAATTCTGAAGGTGTTGGTATTTGAGGTGAGGCCTTTGAGAGGTGATTAGGTTATGAGAGTGGAACCAGGAAGCAGGCCCTCATCAGACACTGAGTCTGCTGGCACCTTGATCCTGGACTTCCCAGCCACCAGCACTGTGAGAAATAAACATTTGTTGTTTAAGCTACCCAGTCTATGGTATTTTTGTCTCAGTAGCCTGAACAGACTAAGACAGAGACCCGTTAAAGAGGACTGAGGAAAAACTGGTAAAGGAAGTTTTATTAAAAGATTTTGAGAGCATGATCTTTTCTAAAATCTTCGTCTTCATTAATTTTCATTCTCTCTCTCAGTTTGGGAGCATGTAATGGTAAGAATCTCAGGAGGCCACCTATTCTATTCTCTACTCCAAATAGGACTGCGCAATTCCTGACAGATAGATGCTTATTGTATTTTTAGGTGATTCAGCAGAGGGGGTGCCCTGAGTGTGCAAGGTGATCAGTTGCATTTTATACAGCAGCTGCACAGTTAAGAAATTCAGCCTGTGCTTAGCTCAAGTCCACTCTTAATCGACACCACATCTTTTCACTGAAATCAGGATGAATGAGGGGCAGAGTCTTTGGAAAACACGGTACCGAGAGAAATTGTACCCCTATATTCCAACTCCCTAAAAATAGGTAGCTGTTGTGCATTAAGGTGCTTCTCTATCTAAATTACTAACATATCGAAGAATACCTTATTTTTCTATATGATTTTAGAGCTCAGACGTTTTAGAGCACACAAGAATCTATAATATTTTTGCACTGCCATCCTTTGCATATGCTTTCTCAACCTCCTGCAAAAACTTCCCTTATTTTTCTGACAAAATCCAACTCAACTTTCAAGGGTCAATTCAGATGCCAACTTTTCTTTCTTCAATAAAGTCTTTCCTTACCTTCTGCAGGGCCTTAAATGAATTTCTGTCATAACATGTGTCACGTTACTGTAATGGTCTATTTGCCCCATCTGACTTTTTCCCTGGTTTTTGAGCCCTGATGCATTCAGTGTCTAGCATATAACAGACTTTAACAAAGATCACTGTGTGTATGAGTGAGTTTAATTAATCTCCACTTTACAGATGAGGAAACTGAGACTTTGTTAGAGAGTGCAAACAAATGTTTTCTGAGTCCTTGGATTTTTCACCTGATTCACACCACTTCCCTAACTAAGCAAGATTTACAAAACAAACAAATAGCTTAAAAAATATAAAGAAAAAACTATAATCTGCAAATGATATGTGTATGCACAAAAGTAGTTATTGGCATTAAGATGTACAACACAGAACAGTACATCTATGTTTTATTAAGTCAGAACTCCTTAAATTGCCACGCAGGAAGCTAGTGTAACTGGGTTTGTTTGCTGTGAGCTGTCAGTGAGTTCATGCTAAGGTAAAATTGGAAATTTTTTTTTTTTACTTCCTGATCCGTCTTAAACTTTCTTACCGTGCATTTGAAATGTTCCAGAAATGGAAAATAGTAACTTTTCTTGGGAAAAATACGCAACTTCTTATTAATTAATTTGGAGATTAGTTTAGAATATTGTTTGGATATACCCTATATCCATCAAGTTTATCTTGCTTACCAACTGACTCCTTCCTTACCAACAGTAAACTGAGTCAATTTTTTTAGACTTGACTTCAAAAAATGTCAACAATCTGCATGAGTTTTCTTTCAGAATGCGTCTGGACGATTTCTTCCCTGTGTGTCCTAGCTCACTGAGTCCTGACTGTCCACCATTTGCACTGTGGTTATACACGAAGTTCCCTCTCACACTGTGCCCTTTGCTCCGGGGTCTCTCCAGACCCCACTCATTTTCTTAGCCTACCTCAAGGTAAACCTCTTTATAAAACCTTCGAAATCCCCTCCAGGCAGCAGCGACCTCACTGCCCCTTGAGCTTCTAGCATCACTGTCTAAGTCATTCTCTTAATAACTAATCATTCATTCTTTGTTTAATCTTTTCTACTATTATCTCATGTGGTTATTTCAATGGCTTCAGCATCCATGCCCAATCCCACTGAGCTAGACTGAGGTCCTTAGAGAATCTCAATGCATAGAGTGACCATATAATTAATCTAATGTCCTTGAAGGAGATCTTTGAGTGGAAAGGAAATGTTAAAAATAATTAAAATTATATATTTTAATATTTATTTATTGGCATGGATGGGCTTCATCGAAATATTTCCAATCAAAAATTATTTTGAAAAGAAAATTCTGTCTGAAAAATAAAAATAACATTGAGCTGTGCATATTTTTTTCAAACTCTTTTTTTTTTTTTTTTTTGCTGAGGAAGTTTTGCCCTGAACTGACATCTGCCAATCTTCCTCTATTTTGTATGTGGGTCACAGCCATAGCACGGCCACCGACGAGTGGTGTAAGTCTGCATCCGGAACCAAACCCAGGCCGCAGAAGTGGAACATGATGAACTTAACTACTAGGCCATGGGGCCAGCCCCAAGCTGTGCGTATTTTTAAGATGTATTATATTTATTATCTAAACATTAAAAAGTAGCAAACAGAATAATTGTTACACTTTCAGATATTTTAATCTGCTTTTTAGCTGTCTCTAGTACCATGTCACTGGTGGTTTTTGAAGAATGTGTGCATTTTAAATATAGTTTTATTATTTTTAACTTTTTCATAAAATTGCCTATAGTCTTCTACAGAGCTCAACTTTATGATAATAATTTTAATTGTTGAAAAATTCTATTATTGCTACTATATAGAACATGCCATTTTTAATTAAGAAAATACTTTTCTAATGTGCAGATGTACTGTAAGTTAAGAGCAAATTCTGTTGAAGAAAATTTTCATTTCTAATGTTTTGTAGGGAAACACATAAATGGTTAGGCTAAAATATCTTTATAGACACTGTCATTTTGCCTCCATTCTTAGTTTAGGAACAACTATTTTTCAAAGACAAAATTCATCAAATAAATTGTCTCCATTTATGATTTTTTTTAACGTTTCACCAAATTTAGATATTGCAAAATGATGGGCCTTTTTAATTGCATTCCATCTGGTACAGAAGAGAAATGTACCCGATTGAATATAAGAACAGTGTTCAAAACTGTTTGCCAAAATCAAGATATTCCAAAGTATGATCATAGAGTTCAGAATTAAATCATGTCCACTATTTCAGCTCATACTGCTTATTTTGTTCAGTTTCGCCCTTGATTTTGGAGGGTAAATGTCAGTGTCTTCCTGCTTCCAGTTTTGTTATTAATAGACTTTTCTGTGATCCATTTGTTGAACATTTGATGAACGTTTTTCAACTGATATTGAACAAAATGCAACCAAAATTTGTCCAAAAATGTTACTACCTTTGTCAGTCACTTATGTTTATTTGTAAATAAATTTCTCTAAATCTCAAACATTTGACAATACAAATGATGGGGGCAGCAAAGAGAGAAAGAGCATTCTACCATGCCAAAGTGTTTTTTTATTTTAATTCAACATGAATTTTGTCCCACACACAAAAATTATAATTCAGTTACTTTGTGGACATATAAAAATATTTGTCAATTCTAACAATAACTGCTTGTATTTTTTTGGTACATTAAAACAGTGTGTTTTGATGAATTATGAACTATGCGTGTACCACAACCAATTTGATCAACATATTTCTGCACCATAGATTTATTAAATTAGTAAAACATCAGTTTTACCACCAGACTATGTTGCCCCAATTTTATATTTGTTTTGTTACCCCAACACCAATAAGAAGTTTATCTCCTATGTTGAACTTTTTGACTGAATTGATTATAACATTCATAATAATGTCAGATGTTTCATCTTTGACAGAATATATTTCAAAAGCTTTATTTTGACTTTATAAATTGCATGAAAATTTAACTACTATTGGAATTAAATAAATTCTACTTACAGCATCTGATAACACTGATATAAAACTGGCATCTTTTCATTACTTGCAATTTTCTTCTTTTGCTAACAGAGCTGCCACATTAGGAGCTCTCTCTTGACTTTTTGTACGTTCTAAGAGTCTCAGTGACACAACTTGGTATGGAACATGACCAGATTCAGTGGAGAGCTGTTACTTGATTCAAATGAAAGTCATGTGCCACAGAACGATCTACAAACCTGTCTTCTGTAGATGCATTTATTAAATCACCATCTTTGGGCACAGTCTTCTTAATGTCACTACAAACTGTTGAGGTTGGATGTTGATACATCAGCAGACCTGTATCTTCTGGTGTTCATGTGGTCAGTGTTATCCTCATGGCCCCTATAGTGGATGACAAAAGTTGACATTTTGTCAAATTAATCATTCATCAATTCATCATCAGGTTTCTAACAGAAATTCAGAACTTGAACCTGATTTTTTTTTTTTTTTTTTTTTTGGTGAGGAAGATTGTCCCTGAGCTAACATCTGTACCAATCTTCCTCTATTTTGTATGTGGGATGCCACCACAGCATGGCTTGCTGAGCGATGTGTAGGTCTGCACCCAGGATCTGAACCCATGAACCTCAGGCCGCCAAAGAGGAGCTCACAACCTCAACCACTATGCCACTGGGCCGGCTCCGAACCTGATTTTTTATTCGATATACACTTCCTGTTTTTGAAGTCATTGGTGCTGAAAGGGTTTATTGCTCAAAAAGAGGACAATATCAATAAGAGAATAAAGGACTAGTTATAAATTTACACCATAGTATAAATGACAAAATCACAGTTGCAAGAGTGTTTAAACTACTCTCTAGCTACACTTTATCACGGGTATTGCTTAACATCTCTGTCTAACACATATTTCATATGTAACTAACCAGTAATTTCCCAAGTTTCCCACAGAGCTCAGAAACTAGAATTCTTGAGGCTTCATACGTCAGCAAGGGCCAGCAGTGTTGGATGCTGCTCCCTCCAGAACCTGAGGTTTCAAGGCATTAGCTGTTCCCAGTTGCCCACGCCCGGCGCACTTCATTGTCTCAGGGAGCTTCCTGTTTGCTGTCCCTGAAAAGGAGGTGTTAGTTATGTTGTGTCAGGAGAGGGTTATCGCTGGTTGTCTTTCAGATTTGACCAAGTGTTAGAGCAAGAATTCCATTCACTCTGCATGCATCTCCCACAGCCCTGGACAAGACTGCAGTGCCAGATTTATTAATAATAATACTTTAAAAAGGAAAGATCGGGGATGGACAAGTGCTAAACCAATTGGGTGCTGGGGCAAGAGGTGTAAACTAGTTCTGAGCCAGGTAAACCAGTTATCCGGGGAAACAGAAATGTATGGTTGTCCTCCTCATCCCCTTCCCATCACGGTTGAAACTTGTCCTCACTTCCGTGTAGACTTTAAGAGTTCTTCACCCCTCAAATCAAGTACCGCCACAAGTGTGCTATTTCTACCACAAGAGCTGTTTTCTCATACCTTTTCCATGCCGTAGCCTGGATATTAGTAGGGCCTCTTTTTTTTTTAAGACAAAATTAAAGTTGCCCACAGGCACACAGATGGTATGTAGAAAAATATTTAGCTTCTGCTTCTTCCTATGACAACACAGCTGCCTCTCGTTTCCTTTACTGATTCAAAGGTATTAACAAATTAGACCGATGATAAGGTAGTTTTCATAAAAGACCAAAATGTCTAAGAATTTTTCCGGATATTTATTTTTTTTAATGTAATTTCTATTCCTACAACCTGGGACAGTGGGCGTGAGCTCGAAGCCTCTGCCTTTTTATAATTCTCCACAGTGCATGAAGCATAGGCTGGGCTGGGAGCCAACTGTGGAAGGCGCTTCTGTACCCCTTATGGTCAGTCTGGGCTGTGGCATCCAGATCTGGTCTGAGGCACAGAAAAATGGAAACTGGAGGTAAGGCCACACCAGGGCCACACACAGACAAGTTTTGTCTTAAACTAGTTCTCACTAATTAGGAAGTTTTGTTCTTGAGAGGAGAAGCAACTCTATTTTTGTTTTTCTGTTTGTTTTTGTCTTTGATTCAGGAGACTGGATGGGAAGGGGTAGTGAATGAAGGGAAGAAAACATTCTGGGAAGATATCATCCCAAGTTCTGGAGTCAGACAACTCTGAGTTTAAATGCCAGCTTTGTCTCTGAGTAAATTTGAATCCTCGGAGAAGTTAGGGAACTTCTCTATGCCTCAGTTTCTGTATCTGGAACTGGTGAAAAAGCATCTTCTTTATAGACTGGATATGAAAATAAATGGCCATACGTCTTGAAAGCACTTACTACTGTGCTGAACATGTAGCAGCTAGTCATTGTATGCCATCTATCGTTTTTATTTTTTGATTTAATTCTTAGAACAACCTATGCAGAAAGATATTATAATATTTGTTCTCCAATGATGTCTCAGAAAAATAAAATGACTCTGTACATGGGACGTAACTAGTATCCAAGCTTGAATTGTCCTGAAAGAGGAGTCTGAGATGAGTGAAGCATCGCATGAAGATAGTGTATTTAAGGATATAATCCCAGGAATGATGAGCGGGGGCCAGGTGTGAAGCAGAGAGAAGGAAAGCCAAAACAAGAACGCATCATCAAGGAGACCACCACGGAGGGCTTACAGGACTTAGTGAGGAGTGTTAAGAAAGGTCTCAAAACGCCAGCCTGGGAAGAAAGTGGAAGGCGCTTCTCCAGGGCTCCCATCCCCCACTGGTCAAAACCGATGGGGCCCTGGGAGAGGTGTGCAGCCCAGCCTGAGACAGGTCAGGCTCTCTCAGGTTGCAGGTGCTGAAGGCTGCCTAGGCCTGGGTGGACCTGGACACTCCTTGCTGGAGTAAGACCTGGGTCACCTCACGGATCTGATTCAGGTAATGAAGGGGAGCCCAGGTCTGCTTGCCTTCAAAGCTGCACTTTCTCTAGCCTACCACATGATCTTCTGGAACATAGACACAGTGACTGCCAGTGCAAATTTGCCTGTGGGAGGGTTCAACTCCTTCGATATGGATCCTGTAAAGAGGTCAAATAGCTGGAAAATGTGATTTTGTCTGATAGCAACTCCTTAAGCTGCTTCTACCAGATTGAACAACGCATATCAAGGGAGATTAATATTTATCTCCATATGACATGCAAAGAAAACCTTGGTGGTTCTCAAACTTGGATCCATATTCGAATCACCCGGGGAGCTTAAAAGAAATCCAGAAGCCCAGTTTCCATCCCCCAGGATTCAGATTTTAATTGATCTGGGATGTGTCCTGGACAGCAGGAGAGTCGAGAGGTCCCAGGAGACTCTAATGTCAGGCCAATTTGGGGACCACTGCTTTAGAAGACAGCAACAAGAGCAAAACCTTCAGTTGTTCAGTCTTTGACTCTGCAGATCATATCCTTATAGCCATAACACTCACTGGATGATTGCCCCAACGTTCAGTTCACTCTGCTCATATGAACACAACTGTAAGTGACGCCATTATTCCTCACCGGTCCTCCCTCCCACCCATTTCTCTGACCAGCAGCCCAGCTGAGGATGCTTCCCTTAGCCCAAATCCTCTCTCTAATTGGAGGCCACAGGTTACAAGGTTTTGGTTATACATACACACTACAAATGAGTGAGCAGGGCCCCCAGAGGATGAGGCTGAAAAGAAATAGACGTTTTTTGTAAATGAAGCATTGATGAGACTATTAAATAATGTTAACATAATTTTTCCAGATATAAACTTCATAAATTTCTATGGTAGAATCTTTGGCAAATACAGAAAAGAAGAAAATTGTTAAATTGGTATGTTTTTAATATGGCTTTTATTTACATATATATATGTATTTATTATAACCTGCTCCTTTTTTTAAAGTGTCTTTGTTTTTTTAAAATGTCTGTTATGATTACCAAGTGATTACTCTGATTTTTGAAATGCTCTGACTGTAGATTACCAAATCTGTCACTCCAGTTTTGGAAGCAGGGAAGGAAGAGACTCTGCTCTCCCAGAAGCCCCTTGCGGAACAGGGTCACTGGCCACCAGGAACCTCTGAATAAATTCCTTGCCTGGTTCTTCCTGCTTCTCCTACGGGGAGAATCAATCTGCCAGAGGCCAGGTTAGGCAGGTAATACTCTTGCTGGAAGAGCCTGGGCTAGTCAGCTCCTTGAAGACAGGTGCTGTAGCTCCCTCCCTCCTCTGTCCCTGCACTCTGCCTGACCCAGCGCTCTGCCGGAGAAGATTGTCAGTACCTGGGAAATGACTCAGAACTATGTCTTTAAAAATTCGTAAATACTTCCCAGTATTCCAATGAATAGCCAAAGAACAAGGTGCCCTTAGCTATATTCTTGTATAAATGAATCCCTAGGAAGATGAAAACAAAGACCAGAGCAGCCCCTCAATGTCCTTCTTAACTGTTTATCAAGAATCATGAGAAAAGAGTGTAAAGGCAGTTTGGTCCTGAAGCAGAAGGAGTAGATTACCTCTTACTCGTGATCATTTCATTTCAGTTGCTCTATTTCTGGTCTCTTTCTAATCATCTGGGTGTTTATTTGTTTCAGTCATTTTTGTTGAATTTCCCAGGAATTAATATTTTTTTCTCAAAGAGCTAGCTTTTGTACTAAAGCATTTTATTTCTTTCTATTTTTAATTCACTGTTTTTTGCTTTAATATATATTTTTTATTTCTTATATTCTTAGGGTGTACTTTTATAATTAGTTAAAGAATAGTTCAACTGATTTCCTTTCAGCATCTGAGGTTCTAAATTTACCACTTAACACTGACTTTGTCACATTTGATAAGTTTGACTCTATTGTTCTCATTGTTGGCTTGTGAAAAATCTGGTGTCTAGGATTTCACTCTTGTGTTCTTTGAACAACTCAAAATAATGTTTTTTTAGGGATTTAGGTGATTTCTTTTTAACATATTTCCCAGTGTTACTGATTTGTCATGAAAGGATGTACTTTGCCTATTTTCTGATTTTCATTATTTTTTGCAAACAGCATTTTGGCTCATTTTGGAAAATAATTTATAGGCCGTTCAATCTGACTTCCAGTCAATGTATGAGACTCTAACATGGTTGCTAACGAGCTTTTATCACCAATAACTTGCTTCTATGTCCTCCTCCCCCTCCCATTACCCTGCCTCTTTCCAGAAGTACTCACCATCCTGAAATTTGTGTTAATTTTCCTTTGCTTTGTTTAGAATGCATTTATCACAAATGCATTATGCTTGAAAAATATATTGATTAATTGTACTTGTTTTTAAGAGTTACTATAAAGGTATTACACTGTATAAAGTCATCTGCATCTTGCTATTTTTGTTCAATATGATATTTCCAGAATTATATTTCTCGAATTCATCCATGTTGTTGTTTTGTAGCTATAGTTTTTTCATTATTACTACTGAAGATATTCCATCGTGTTTACTATACCACAATTTACTTATCCACTCTCCTGTTGATGGATATTTGGGTTGTTTCCAGTATTTTGCTCTTATCAGCAGTGCTGCTATGAAGATTCATGCACACATCTCCTGGGGCACATGCGCTGGGTCTTAGGGTACATGAATGTTTAACTACACAAGATAATTCTACATTGTTTTCAAAGTAGTTGCACTAATTAATATTCCCACCAGCAATATATAAATGTTTTATTTAGACTCCTTTGATTTTTGCCAACATAGTGGTATAAAATGACCTCTCTTTGTGGTCTTGATTAACATTTACATGATTACTAATAAACTTAAGATGAATGTTTCTCATATTTAATAGTAATATGTACTTCCTCTACTCTAAAATTTCTGTTCATGTCTTTTGTTTATTGACTAATTAGGTGTATTTATCTTTTCTTTTTATTTGTAAGAGTTCTTTATATATTCTAAATTCTAATCTTTGCCTGTTATATGGGTTGCAAATATCTTCTCCTATTTTCTGGCTTATCTCTTTAATTTTTTTTAATGGTGCTTTAATGGAGAGAAGTTCTTAATTTTCAAGATCACATGTCTGGGGACTCATTAATAATATCTCATAATAAAGGGCTCCCCATTTCTCTAAATGACTTCTGTTCCATCCATGTGCATCTAAAACTTGAACCTGCTGTGGCAGTCCTCCCTTAGCACCTGTCCAAATACCTGTATGACAGCCCTTGTCATAAACTAGTATAAAGTCAGCATTTCCTCAATTTAATTGGGAACTCCTTGAGAATGGAAGTTTGTAATTTCCTCATCCTGTAACATTGGAATAAAAATAACTCCTCTTTCAAAAGTTTGCCCTGAGGATCAAATGAGCAATTGGCTGTAAATATATTGTGTTGGTTTGTTTTGTTAAGTCGTATTAAAATGTTATATCACATTTAGAATATAATATTCTAATGACTGTAGATTGGTCCAACCAGGACCTGGGTACACAGAGACTATGGACTCTATCCTTTGGCAACTAAGTACATCATAGTTCAAACCACCTAAGAGTGTCTTCATTACACCACCCTAGGCATAGCCTATACTAAGTTTCTGCCTAAATAAACCAAGTCTTTTTTTCCCCCACGTGGAACACTGCTATGATATGCCCTCCTTCCATAAAAATTAGAGGAAAACAAGAAATTCGATGGAAAAAGAGAGTCTCAGGATGCCAATAAAGCTGGGAAGTTTGTCTGCAAGGCAAGCATTTTTGCACACATTCTCCCCCAGCACCAGTGATAGGTTTACCCTGAGAGAATCATACTCCCACCTTATTCTCCTTGTGATCTGGGGCCTGTCGGGTGGAAACAAGGCAGGTTCGTGAACTTAGACCAGAGCCACACTAACAGGCCCCTGTGGTAATGGAAATCACAACCTTCACACCCTTGTACCAGACTCTAATCAACTGAGTTGGGGGATTGTTGCCTCTGGCCAAAGGAACAGAGATAGCAAGGAGGGGGGTAGTCTGGCTACATCAAGGCAGCTCCCTGGGCAGCACTGGCTTTTTCAAAAAGTCTTTGCAGGAATAGGCATTGCGGCGTGACACTCCCGACTGGAAATGTATACTCAGAATCCCTTTCTCGATCTCTCCCTATTTTCCTTCCCTTGCCATTCATGATTTTATTTCCTTTAGGTTTGATTAAATACCCTGCTCTGTTACCAGAACAAAATTAATGGTTCAAGTGTACAAGGAACCAAATTAATCTCTCTTGACCTTTGTAATAGGAAGTGTAATCTTTTGTGGCTGTAAGAAAAAGAACTTTGTACAAACTGAGGTTAAGCATGATTAAAGAATTCCTGTGTAACATGAAAATATCCCACATATTATTTTCCCAGTTAAAGGTGTTAGAACTTCAGGAAATACTGTTACAGACATTTTTTAAAATGTCATTTTCTTAAAGGTGATTTTGGAGCCATTAGAGTTTGGAAGAAGGGGAATTAAAACACACACACACACACAAACTATACCTAAAATGAGAGTTGATATTTTACTTTTAGTTCCTTGTCATGTATAAATTTTCACCACAGGAGAAATGCTGTGAGCTATAGCAGCTACAGGTTTTACATACTTGGTTAATTAGCAATTCTTACCAAACCGAGTGTATCATTTCTCTTTAGAATCCTACATGGCCTCGATTAGACATATTTACGGGAAAAGTCAATGGATAAGACATTAGAGGCCAACCTCAAAGTCAGAACAGAGCAACCGTAGACCTTAGAGAAGTGCTTTATTAGCCAAGAATTGGTCGGTTATTGATCCTGGTCTGTGTCTCTGGTCACAATAGCACTTACCCTAATTTTTCTAGTGTAACTATAAGTAAATTTGAATGGGTGTTGCTGAAAACAATCTGTAAATCTACATTTTGTGGTTTGGGTTGTAATTGTAGTTACTGGAAGGTTCAATATCTGGGGCATGTCGAGGAGACAAGGCTGTGGCCTGGCACCCTGCTCTCTGCACATACCTCCTGAAGCACTTTCTCAAGGGCTATTAAAGCAACTCTGGCTCTCTCTGCTCAGAAACGCAGAAACCACATGGGTACTCAGCCGAAAGGAAACTGGGGGCAGGGGATGAGCATTGTCAGAAGAAATGTTGTGCATTTAACTTAGACTTCTCTCTTTTTTTTTTCCCTGAGGTCAACCAAGCAATTAAGGAAGAAAGATACGAGCAGTTTTCCTGTTTTCCTGAAGGTAAACAATAATAAATTCACATTTGTTGCAATATCATTATTCTCTCTGCCTTTTATGCTTCCTTTTCCTTCCTTTGTCCGTCCCTCCCCCATCTTAGATTTGATATTAGAGACTTTCTAACAAACACTGTATTCTCATCACAACCTAAATTCTCATCGTACTGGGAAACACCTCCCCTTAACAGAAGATGCTGCCGGGTTAATGAGGGTTAATGGGTATTGTATTTCACCTGGATATTGCCAAGAAATTTTGAGCTGAAAGGGAGTGGGGGTTGGAAATGGCTTCACTGATGATGCAACCAGCACAAACAAGGCATTGAAGCAATTCCACTGTTGGAATACCGTGTTTGAAACACGAACTCTGAGTTCAAATATTTGACTGGGGTTGCTAATGCTGAGGTGTCATCATTTTCATTCTTTCCAAAAAACTCTGCACCTTTAACTGACATTGAGCTGTTGCCCAAAAATTGTTCCTACAACAGGAAAAAATAAACATGTGCAAAAATAAAGTGAATTGAAATGTGTGACCAATACCTGTACACACATACCACATTATAACAGAAATCTTCAGAAGAGACACAGAGTGATGGAGATGGATGTTGTGGATCTTATTAGCAGCCAGTGATCTACTTTCTGGTTGGAGAGTGGTTATCCACTCGTGTTAAGTAAGTGATTTGTGCTTACAGGGGGCAATCTAGTTAACAGCAAGCAATGTTCTCTTCTAATAGGCACTTCTGATTTGGAGCTGTTATCTCTTGCTTCAATTCCTCTCCATCGTTTAGTCCCAGCCATAATGAATTAATTACAAGCCCCAAAACTTGTATTTTCAGTTCATGCTTGAGTGCCTTCCCGCATGCTTTTCCCTCCACCTAGTACACCATTCCCTTCTCCTTCTCTACCTGGCAATCCTTTGTACTCTGGAGACTCTGACCAAGTGTTAACTTCCTCTGGAAAGCACTTTATGACCATCATTCCCCATTCTATCTTCATTTAGGAACATGTGCTAAAGTGTAATAGCACAACAGTATCTCAATTATTCCCCCTAAACTGTGAGCTCTCTGAAAACAGGGAGTATATGTCTATTTCTCTGTCTGTAGAAAGCAACTATCATAGTGTTTGGCATGCAATAACTACACTAAATGAATATTGATAGATGAATGAATGAGTGCACTAAACTCTCTTGCTAGGCAAGTCCAGCTGACTAAGGTGGAAGTTGAAACTCAAATGCCTATCCAAGGGCCAGGTAAATGATCTAAATCAGTCAAGTGACTCAGGAGTAGCATTTATTTTGCCAAAGCAAATGGCAATATACATCCAATATTGCTGGGCCTTCTACTTTTCAAGATAAACCAGGAGTTAGTATTTTTATTTGAAATCAACAATTTTTAAAAATTTTGGCAATTTATACTATTTTATGTGGCCCACATTCTCCCTGATAAAAAACCTTCACAAGAAAATCTGGAGTATGAACCATTCCTAGCTGTATTTATCTATCAAAGTAAGATTTCAGAGTCAACAGTAGACAACGACATGAGCAAGACATGGAGCCTTCAGGACCTGAGAACTAAATGCTCTTATAGAGTTGGCTAATTGCTGAGGCGTGGAGCCAGCTATTAGGCCTAGGAATTCATTTTTCCTAAGAGATAGTCTGTGGAATCAGGAAAGTATAGCACCCAATGTTCAGAACAACCTCCATTGGCAGTCAGCATCTGGGAATCCATTATCAGTGACATCATGATGAGGCAAAGAGAGCTAGAAAGATAGGAGTCTGGGATGCACTCAGCATCACAAAGATGTGTCAACGAGAGAGATTTATTTGAAGACCATGTGATTGTCTGTTTCTATGGAATCTACCAAAAAGCTACTAGAACTAATAAGTGAGCATCAGAAAGATGTGTCAACAAGAGAGATTTATTTGAAGACCATGTGATTATCTGTTTCTATGGAATCTACCAAAAAGCTACTAGAACTAATAAGTGAGTTTGGCAAAGTCACAGGATACAAGATCAATATACAAAAATTAATTGCATATCTACTCACACTGGCAATCAAAAACTGAAAATTGAAATAAAAAATGCCACTTATAATATTATCAAAAATATAAAATATTTAGGGATAAATGTGAAGAAAAAAAAAAAGATATGTAAGACCTGAAAACCACAGTATATTGCTGAGAAAAACTAAAGAAGACCTAAATAACAGAAAATACATACTGTGTTCATGAGCCAAAGACCCAAGATTAAGATATCAACTCTCCCCAAATTGACAATTTTTTAAAAAAACTGTTTTATTGAGACATAATTCATGTACCATGAAATTCACCCATTTAACGTGTACAATTAAATGGTTTAAGTATATTCACAGGATTGTGCAACCATCACCACAATCTAATTTTGAAATATTTCATCCCGCCATAAGAAACCTTGTACTCATTAGCAATCATTCTTTTTTTCACTACAACCCCTCAGCCCTAGACAACCACTTTCTGTCTCTACAGATTTGCCTATTCTGGACATTTCAGATAAACTGAATCATATAATATATGGTCATTTGTGAGTGGTTTTTTGCATTTAGCATGTTTTTAGGTTTCATCCACATTGTAGCATTTATCAGCGCTTCATTCCCTTTTATTTGCAAATGGTATTCCATTGCATGAATATGTCACATTTTATTTATCTCCCTAAATTGATCTTGGATTCAATACAGTCTAAATGAAAATACACATTTTTTTATAGACATTAACAAGCTGATTCTAAAATTCATATGGAGTTCAAAGGATCTACAATAGCCAACACAACTTTAAAAAAGAAGAAAGTTGGAAGATTAAAACTATCTGATTTTAAGACTTATTACAAAGGCATAATTATCAAGACAGTATAGAATTGATGTCAAGACAAATAGATCAACGGAAAAGAGTAGAGAATCTAGAAATAGACCCACACATATACGAACTAATTTTTGACTAACATGCAAAGGCAATTCATTGGTGACAAAACAGTCTTTTCAACAAATGGTGCTGAAACAATTGGGTAGCCATTTAGAAAATAAAAAAGCAAAAAACAAAAACCAAAAAAACACTTCAATCTAAACATCATACCACATACAAAAATTAATTCAAAATGGACCATAGATATAAATGTAAAATATAAAACTATACAATTTGTAGAGTAAACATAAGAAAATTCTGGGGTTAATCTTGGGTTAAGTAAAAATATTTTATATACAACACTGAAAACCTGATCCATGAAAGAAAAATTGGTAAATCAGACTTCGTCAAAAGCAAAAGCTTCTGCTCTTCAAAAGACATTGTTAAGAGAATGAAAAGAAAAACCATAGACTTAGAGATAATATTTGCATGTCATATATCTGATAAAGGTCTAGTATCCACAATATATAAAGAACTCTCAAAATACCTTAATAAGGAAACAAGTAACCCAATAAAAAATGGGCAAATGATTTGGACAGATACTTCATCAAAGAAGATATAAAGATATCACATAGCACATGAAAAAATGCTCAATTTCATTAGGGGAATGCAAATTTAAACTACAATGAGATAATGTTATGTATCTATTAGAGTGGCTAAAATTAATAAAACCCACATACCAAGTGTTGATGAAGACTGGGAGAAACTGAAACTCTACTATACTTCTGGTGGCAAAATAAATTGGTACAACCACTTTGGAAAACAATTTGGTGGTTTCTTAAGAAATTAAAGATTCACCTCCTGTATGATCCAACCATTCTACTTCTAGTTATTTGCCCAAGAGAAAAAATAATATATGTTCAATATGTTCATACAAAGACTTATCCGTGAATGCTCATAGTGACTTTTTTGGTAATAGCAAAAAATTAGAAGCAATACAATATATTCATCAACAAATGAGTACATAAAGAAATTGTTGTACACAATACAACGGAAAACTGCTTAGCAATAAAAGATATAAATTATTGACACCTGCAGCTATAGGAATGAATCTCAAAATAATTATGTTGAATAAAAGAAGCCAAAAAAAGGTACATGCTGTGTGATTCCATTTATATAAAATTCTAGAAAAGGAAAATGAATGTGTAGTGACAGAGTGGTTACATGGAGGCAGGAGGAAGAGATTACCAAGGATATAAATTTTTGCAGGTAATAGGTTTATTATCTTGATTGTTGTAATGGTTTCATGATTGTGTGCATGTGTCAAAACTTATCAGATTGCACATTTTAAATATATGCAGTCTATTGTGTGTTAATTATATTTCAATAAAGCTGTTAAACAAAATAGGGAGAACACTCCATCTACTGGGCTGGTCCCCAGTGCCAAAAATGAGCAGACCAAGGAGGTCAGTCCTGATTCCAGAAGAAATGGCTCTCCAGGCAGCTTCACCATGCAAGGACTTAGGCCTGGGAGGAAAATGAATGCATCCAAGTACCCAAGGATGTGGACAGAGGAGAGGGCAGGCAATCATCTTGTTACTAGAACTGGGATACAAGGTCACGTGCCCTGATGCTGGACTCCTGAACTGAGGTTTCTAGAGTTTCTCATGAGAACAGGACTATTCTGACAGTTTAGGGTAGATTTCACCCTGAGGAGAGAGACATGCGTGGGAGAAGGCTGAGGAGGCACAGCACCAACCTTCTAGCCCAGTTATCTGTTGACTAAGTTGGAACACCCTTGAGCTTCAAAATGCCTCCATGCAGTTCACCTCTCCCATAAACTACCTATGCAAAGGTCCAAGGGTTTCCTTCCCTTCTGTCTCCTCAGACTTCCCCTAAACTGTCTTAGACTCATTTCAGCAATTTCAGCTTTTAACATTATCCATAGTCCTCTCTTGTATTTATTCACTGTTGAAAAATGCTTCCATTGTACTACGGTGCTGTGGGAAGTTGTAGAGAAATATTCTGAAAGCTGTCATGGAACTATCTACTCCCTCCGAAGAGGTGAGAGGAGGCTTCCAGAAGGAAAGACATGGCAGCTGAACTATGTACATATCCAAGCCACTCTCTCCCCTCCCAGGAGGGCTCCCTCTCACTTCCAACCCTACGTAAGTCCCTTGCTGATCTGTCTCAATTGTCTCAGGTCTTTCATCTCAATAAGTTCACACATCACCCCATCCACACTGACCTTGCTACACTTACTCATCAGCGACCTGGACCTTCCAACACACCCTCGTGCACACACATACTTCTGCTCATTTTGTCTACACTATGTGGTTAAAAATAAGTTTATAAAATCGCTCACTCATTGAGCATGTTACAGTCAAGCTGTAAGATTCTTCAGGGGCAAGGGCCATACTTTCTATTCTTATTAGTCCCTGATGAGCTCTATTCAAATAAATGATATCTGCTCGAGGGGGTTAGATCTTGTTTGGGAAACAACCAGATTAAATAGAGCCCAGGCCCTCCAGAATTAACATTTCACCTTTTGTATAGTATACCTATAGTTTAACTACAGACCATAAAGCTTTCACAGCTTACTGTAAAAATATAGATTTGAAGGAAGTAATCACACAGATTTACAAATATATATGCATAAAGTTGATTATCATATGGTTCAAAGTATCAAAAATTCCTATAGCATCTTATATTTCATCAATAGGAGAACAGTTAAATCCGTTATGCTCTATCCATCCACTGGCTTACCTTACGGACATTAAAACAATATGATCTAGATGTAATTTGTTGGCAGAAGACAACAAAGCAAAATGATAAGCATTTTTCTATATGGAATAATCTTATTCTTGACCACACAGAGTGCACATGTACATACACGCACATTTCATTTTGGTATCTCTGGGTGGTGGGATTAGAGGTGATTTTTATTTTCTTTTATAAACATCTTTTATTATTTCAAATTGCTTGCAAAAACTAGGCATTACTTTTACAATCAGAAATCATTCTTTCCACTTGGGCAAAAATATGCTATTCACATCTTAACACTGGCCTTGGCTACAGGCCAGTAAGTCCGTTCTCAGGATGTTGGGAGAGGGAATGGATCTTTCCTGTGTATCTGATGGTTATGACCCCTGACCCACTCTTTGATTAACATTGAGACCAGCTGACTAATTTAACATGAGCCATTTCATACAAATGGCTAGAGTAGCCTTTAAAATAACTCTTAAAGATATTCGAATTTACAAAAATAGTATTTAATCTCCAAAATGTGCCTTTGTTCCTCTTATTAACGACTCATTCCTCTGAGCTCACACTGACTACAGTAAATTCATATTTAAAAACCCATAATGTAAATAGTTATATTGTATATAATATAATATATGATAAAAGTCTAAACCGTGGCTATTTTAGCTTCCTAGGGCCGCCATAACAAATTAAGATAAACTAGGTAGCTTAAAAAAACAGAAATTTGTTGTCTCACAGTTCTGGAGGCTAGAAGTGTGAAATCAAGGCTTTGGCCAGGTTGCTTCTTTCTGAAGACTCTGAGGGAGAATTTGTTCCATTCCTCACTCCTAGCTTCTGGTGACAGCCAGAAATTCTTGGCATTCCTTGGCTTGTAGGTGCATCAATTCAATCTCTGCCTCCATCTTCACGTGTTCTCCCTATGTCTCTGTGTCTTCATGTGGCTGTAATTAACCTTAGTAAACAGGAAGAAAAAGCGATCTAAGAAATCACTAAGGTGATAATATGTTATAATCCGCCTTTTGTGTTCACATTTGCTTTAGTAATGCTTTATGTATAAATATCACTGATGTGTATAATTAATCTTATTATAGATAGATGTATATCCCAATTCCTTACAAGGTAGGGGGGCTCTGAAGTCAGACTGTGAATTTATACCCTGACTGCACAACTTGCTAGTTTTATGTCCAAAGCAAGTTCTTTAAACTCTTAAGTTTCCATTTATTTTTCTTAAACAATGGAAATAATTATAATAACTCCCTCTTCATAGGATGGTTATGAATATTACATGACAAGTATGCAGCATGGCATACACCCAGTACAGTGACCAGCAGAGGGTTTTCACTCAGTAAGTGTTGGAGAAAGAGAGAGAGAGGAGAAGCATGAAAGTGAGATTCAAGGAAATCTGCAAATATGAGAATTGTCTCAAAAACACTATTAACATAGCTATCGGTACATTAATATATGGTGCTAAATGGAATCGAATAGACAAGAAAAATCCTAAAGTTTTGAGTGAGCTATACTGAAAAACAAACCAACAACTTACCACCTTGGATTAAAAGACTGTAGTAAAATGTAAAACAAAGTTTTTAGAAAAAAACAGAAAAGAAAAAAATCTTCAGGATGAGTTCTTAGACTTGATACCAAAGCATGAGCCATAACAGGAAAAACTGATAAATTGGACTTCATCAAAATTAAAATCTTTTACTCTGCAAAAGACTCTGTTAAAAGTATTTCCTGTACATGCAGCATCTTTTAATGGAATCCTCTGCATGGTCTGTTCTCAATAAATATTAGCGATTATTGTTATTATTGTTGTTGCCCGTGTTAGTAGCATGGCCTTCTCCAATCCCCGAAGCACGGTATAGTTTTGTGTGAGTGTCCCATCCACCACTCCACTTCATTTACCTCTCCCTGCCTCAAACAGGTCAGCCATAGCAAACCATTTTTAATTCCCACTTAAATTATCATTTGTCATCCTTTCCCCTCTTCATAAATTAATGCCCACTCCCCTTCGCTTAACATTTTCTCACTTACCCATCATGACCCTGCTCAGGAGCCACTTCCTCAATAAAGACTTCCTGATTCTTCCAGGTCCTGATTTCTCCCTTCTTTCTGATAGTTCCCTTCTGCAAATGTCTTCATTTAATACATATATACCTATATGTACACACATATAGTATATATATACACACATATATGCATATATATGTATATATTTGTATATGTAATAAAATGTTAATTATAATAGAATATAACTAAAATAGAATAATACATAATAGAATGAAGCGTGTGTGTGTGTGTATATATATATATATATATATATATCACTTAGTTCTATTTCTGTCTCCCTTTCCAGAAGAGATCATCCCTTATTAATATTTGTATTTGCAGTCACAAACAATCCTTAACTATGTGTTGAATGAACTGACATACACCTGATCCTGGGATGGTAGAATTCACATCTGATTCTGGGTATCCTCTAAAGCACCTAGTAAAATACCTTTAATACAACTGCCATTGGGAAAATGTCTAGAGACTAAACAAAGAAATAAAAGGATTGCTCTCCTCAGAAACAAACATCAGCCTAAACAAGATGAGAGGTCCATAAAAAATCCCATCAAATGCAAGAAAAAAATCATGGAGGAAAAGCCCACCAAAATCTTTTTTTAGAATAACCTCTAATTTCCATCATATCTTTCAAAGATGTTTAAGTTGAAGGGAAAATGAATTTAGAGTTTGGTTCAGTATGAATACATTTCATGTTAGATTTGTCTCCTTTTACACCAGGACAAGTAACAGTGACTGAAGTCCTTCCTACTTAGCAGCTATCACCAAATGCTTGTGTAAACTGTTCATATGGGTTCTTCATTTCAGTATGTGTCTACAAACCTGTATGCTTTCATGGATTTGTGCTTTTTAAAAAAAAAATGTAACTTGAGGGATTGGGGTTTAATATCCATTGAGATTTCTCTAATTAGGCTCTGCTCCTCTTCTTAGATGAGTTTAGTACCCAAGTAAATGAACTAATTAGTAGTCTGTTGTTGAATGAAGCTACAGTGTTTTCTAAAATGCCTGGTCATCATTGGGAATTCCTGCACAAGACTGCAATTAAATAGCTCAGGAAAAAAAAAAAAAACACCTGTTTTCTACCCTCTCACCTTATTCCTTGACATCAGCAGTATTTGCATGTGCTGTACTCAGTTCCTGAACAGGCGTGGGCAGGCCGACATGGATGACAGGCAGCACATCACCCAAATGTGGGCAAGAAAAACCAGTGCAGTGATAAAAAAACAAAGGCAATTCCCAGAAGACCAGTGGTCTTTTGAATGACCCACGTAGTCTCCGCAA
Organism: Diceros bicornis minor; assembly: GCF_020826845.1. Lineage (NCBI taxonomy): Eukaryota > Metazoa > Chordata > Mammalia > Perissodactyla > Rhinocerotidae > Diceros > Diceros bicornis. The sequence continues at coordinate 84,192,193 of NC_080744.1, forward strand.
GCCTTTGAATTTCACCTTGATGTTTAAATGAAGGCACAGAGGGAAAGCAGCGGCTAATTCTATTGATTGGTGTGACTCAGAAATCCAGCATAAAAGTAATATACTGATATGGAGAGGATGTGACATAAAAACAAATCTAGTCCTATCTGACTAAATCATGCCCTGACCTTCTTACATCCCCGTGGAGGCTTGCAACATGTTAAGCTAGAGTTTTGTTGGGGATTCATTTATTAATAAGCAAATATATCAAATCTTACATTAATTATATTTAGCCTTTTCTGAAATGAAAACATTTAGGCAAGAGAAAGTGAATTAATGATTAGATTTTTATACTGGTTCTGTGGACAAGACCTTGAGAAAGACTTCTTAAATTGTAATTACATTTCACTCTTATGGTGGTCCTCTGCTACTCAACACCCCTCCCCCCCAACCATGGTGCCCAGTCGCTTCCTTAGAAGTACCTGCTTTGGAGTTGGACATAGCTGTCAGTAGGAACTGTGTTACTAAGCTCCCCTGTGCCTCAGACTGAGTATCTAATACCTAGGGCTGTGCAGGGAATAGAAGACATTAAATGCCATAACGCATGTAAGATCATTGGCCAAGAGCACACAGAGCCTAAAGGAAATGCTCCATATATTTCAGGTTCCTTCTTCTCAGTGTAACTTCTTTTTTTTTTTTTTTTGTGGGGGAAGATTGGCCCTGAGCTAACATTCATTGCCAATCCTCCTCTTTTTGCTTGAGGAAGATTGTCGCTGAGCAAACATCTGTGCCCATCTTCCTCTACTTTATATATGGGACACCATTACAGCATGGCTTGATGAGTGGTGCATAGGTCCGCGCCTGGAGTCTGAACCTGTGAACCCCCGGACGCCAAAGTGGAATGCACGAACTTACCCACTAGGCCACAAGGCCGGCCCCATCTCAGTGTAACTTTTGACCCTGATGCCTAAGTCACTTCCCTTGCCTGGTATGTCCCCGATTAACATACGATCCCAGCTTCATCTCCCTATACTCAGAGTCCTATCTGGCTATAGCAGCTTCTCTTCCTGGGCATTACCCCTTATAACCTTGCTGTGACGATCTCATCCCAGCCTCTTCAGTCCTGGAAACCAAAGCTTTTCTCCTCCATTGGTTTTATCCAGAATTCTAAGGAAGTGGGTAGCTTGGTCTCAGTGGCTGTCTTCATTGCTCAGGAAGAGTAAGCAGAGCTGTGTCTTCCTCACCAGGCTTCCACTTCCCTTTTCTAACATACATAGAATGAAACTTACCTATGACCACACAGACTTAAATCCCCCTCTGTTCTGACAAAGCCACATCACTCTCATTCACTTAAGTGTGACTCTGTTTTGGGAACGAACACCCTGAGTTACTTGACAAGGCATCTTAGAGTAATGGGACAACAGGGAGACCAGGCCACCTCTCACCTCCCTCATCCCTGGGAGGAGGGAGATCCTTTTACCACACTGTGTTTAGATCAGTAGCAATTTATTGAATTTTAATTTTAATTAAAGTAGGGATACCGAGTAGAGGTTTCATGTGTCTTCAAAGATATTACACCCAGATGCAATATTGAAAGAAGTAATTTGTCTACAGATGACTGTCTATCAAAACTAGGACAGTGCACTGGAAACCACCAACTTTTGTCAAGTTGAAAGAGGCTGATGGAAGGACTTTGTGTTCCTTGAAGCATTATTTCTGCCAGAAGAGCTCAACCAACCTTAAAACAGAGCCAAGAAACTTCCAAAGACGTAGGTTAAAGGAGAAAAAAGATTGATTACTTTAAAAATGTAGGATATTTAGATGAAATCCAGATGTTTTTCAGTTTGCTAAAAAATACACTATCAATCTTAAAGATTTTGTTAAAAATGGTCAGGATCATGAGCACAGATCTTGAAATGGAGCAGGTCACCATAGGTCCGTGAGGACCAGAACACTCTCAGACATGGAATGGTTCTCAGTGAATGGTCGTGGAAAAAAGGAATGAATGAATGAAGCTCTACAAACTGTCACTCACCCCAAACGCCTGAGGACAATAACTTATATCTATCATGTGCTTATGAAGATTCAGGTACAATTCCATTTGCTGTAAGTGTGTCAACACTTCTAGTCCTTACCTCATGCTTATGAGATAAATTCCATCATAACCCCCTTCTTACAGAAAGGTTAGGGAATTTGCACATAGCCAAACAGGGCATAAATTGAAGACACGTTCTACAGTGCATGACATCTTAGAACCAAGGGAATGACATGAGTGTCCCCTGCCAGCCAACAACATTTTCCTATAAGAAGTAACGTGAGAGCGATTTGGAGACTCTGTCAATTGTCATTGTTTAAAGGTAAAAGGCAGTCTTTAATAGTTTGTTCTCTGTGGCCACAAAGTCTTTCTGAGCCTCATTTCCTCAACTATAAGTGGGGATGGTAATACATAAGCCTCACGGGTTTTCTGTGAGGATTGGCGTGATATGTATAAAGCACCCAGAATAGTGCCTGGCTTATGGGAGGAGGCCTCAGTCAACATTAGCTCTTATTCCGTTAACTGCTATTCATAGCGCCTACCCTCCTCTCAAGCCTAACAATGCAGCCTGAAGGATGCACTTCAGACTTCACCAGGCTCCCCAGGATGGTCCATATTATGAGTCTGTGGTCAAAGTAAAGCATTTAGAGTTGGTTTTAATGAGCTACCACCCATCTATTAACCCTTCTAGACTCTTTTAATCATCCTGTTGGGTGAAAGTCTCCAGGGTACAGAGCCTGCCTCTTTGGTCTGGCAGTCTTACAGTAAGCGGTCTCTGGCATAATACCTACATTACACACAACTTCCATTCAACGGGGCTCTTTAATAGCTCTAGTGGACAAAGCACCTTGTAAATAAGGTAGTGTTGGCATTTTCATGTCGGTTTCCATTAAGCAAGAGTCTATGATTGTAGAAATGGTTTCAAGTTAAACTCAGCATTCCAATGTCTCATTAAGTACTACTGCTTTCTGCCTTTCCTCCACATTCATTCATCCATTCGGAAAACATTTGCTCAGCTCCTCTGATGTGCTAGGCACCATGCCAGTCATGAGATACAGAGGTGATGAAGACAGAATTCCTATCCTCATGTGGTCCACAGTCTCAGGAGAACACGTTCATTCCACTTGTAACGACAAAGAATTCTGCTGGGCAGTGTAAGAGAAGCACAGGAAGGTGAAAGCAGAGGGCAGGAGACTTAGGCTAATCTGGAGGACAACTGAGGAGACTTCTGATCTGTAGATTTGTAAACCACAATATGAAGAATGGGAAGGCCTTAATCAGCCAAAATGGCACAGCTAGGAGACAGTTTATGCTCAGTGAAAAGCCTGAGTGCAGGACTCTAGAAGAAAGGATGAGCAGGGCCCTTTCTAGGGAATTTAAGGGGCAGGAAAAAGCTGTCCATCTGGAATATACAGGTCAAGGAGTAAGGTGCATGTAATCAAGCTGTCCATCTGGAATATACAGGTCAAGGTGTAAGGTGCATGTGATAAAGCTGTCAAGGTGGACATCACTCCATTTGGACGACCTTCTAATCCATGTAAAATCTATGAGGACAACAACAAAAAATAAAACTGACATGCACTTTCTTCCTTTGATTCACTTGGGCTCTACCGAATAGACCTAGGTAGCAGTTAAAGTGAGATGACTTATGCTTGGATTTGTGTAATAAAGAGCTGAATTATGACTATGCTCCTTTTAGAAACCCTACTCATCCTTCATGGCCCAGCTTAAAACCCACTTCCACTATCAATCCACCCTTGATCAGTGTAAAGTGATTTCTCCACATCCAGATCTCCCAGTATTTATTGCTTTCATCACTTAATTATAGTGGCTTGTTAAATTATCTTCTCATACACCAGTGGCTTAACTCTCTTATTAGAGAGAAGGCTTATTAACAGCTAAAATCTCCTTTGAAACTTCTCTGTATCCCCAACAATTCCCAGCATCCACAGAATTATTCACTTGGCCAACGAATATGATTCTAAGCACAAGATATACAGAAGAGAGAAGGCAGACCATGGTCTGGTGGGTCTTAAGTTTTGGTCAAGGAGACAAATAAAATAAAGAAGTAATTAAAAAATATATGCTATACATATACATGATTATATATATGTAAAATATATAGATACATATATATAAGTATTATTCCAAATAATGCTAAGAACAATGATGGACATAAAGGGAGATGTGTTAGGAAGTGACTGATTTCAAGGCACACTACTTTGTACTGTAGGGCAAAGAAAATCCAAGGAGTTAGTATTTGTCAGTACAGGAATGATAAGAAGGAACAAGCCATGTGAAAGTCCAGAGTTGAGTGGTCCAGATAGATAGAAACTGAGGGAAAACCTCTAAGATGGGCAATGATCTATGTCAATTGTTCACACCACTAGAAGAAATGATAATTACGTGACACAATACAGTTGTTAGCTAATACCATAATGGCAATCATTTTACAATATAAATGTATCAAATCAATATGTTGCACATCGTAAACTTACACAATGTTATATGTCAAAAATATCTCAATAAAAAAAGCAAGTCAGAGAAGCAGAGCAGGGAAAGCAAGGAGAGGGGTACGTCAGGAAATGAAAGCAGTAGGAAGCGTCAGATCACAGAGAGCTTTGTAGAACACACACAGAGTTCTGGTTTTAGTCTAGGTATAATTACAATTTTTTGAAAGGTTTTAAGTACTTAGAAGGTACTCAATTTTTAAATTTATTGATTGTTTGGATGCTTATGTTCATTAAACCTCAGAAAGAATAGTTTAAGAGAGTAAAACTTACCAAAAATTATGTTCTAATTTGAGTTAAATATCCATGACTGAGGCCCTAACAATTGCAGAAAATTATAGCAAAATAATGGAATTGGCTTAATAACTCTTTTCAGAATTGTCCCTTACAGCAGATGTTATCTGTCAATATTACCTTCTTTCTACAAATGTGTCTTGCGTGTAAACAACATCTGCAAGTTTGCATGATGAAACCGAAATAAAAGCTTGCTGGAAAACCATTGGCAGTCCTTGTTTCTATACTCCAGGGAATGTCACAAAAAATAAACCTCACAACTTCAAGTCTTTAAAGAGAGAGTTGGTTAATCAGAAGAACGGCAGCTGAGCCAGGAAGGACTTTTAAGGGGAACTCTCCTGTCTGTAAGCACCTATTTTGCACATGGAGTGTGTGAAGTCTTGTATAAAGAAGGCAGAACTCCTAACTGGTGGTCAGGAAACATCTCATGGGCCAAAACAGTAATGAATTACTTCCATTTCTGCTTTAACAATTGCTTTGATTTGCATTTTTAGCATAAAATAACTGTGAGTAAAATAGCCTAAAATGTCAATAATAAAATAAATCAACAACAATAATAATAACAATAGCTAACATTTATGGTGCTCTTACTTTGTACCAAGCACTTTGGGAAACATTCTGTAGATTATTTGCTCTTTTTATCATCACAAAACTCCTAGAGCTGTACCATTAATAAAACCCATTTTAATGGATGAGAAAAGTGAGGCTCAGAGAGATGAAGGAACGTTGCCAGGGCTACAAAGCTGATAAGTTTCAGAGCCAGAGTTCCAGCCCCTCATTCTTAACTGTCTCACTGTTGCTATCTGAGAGACCTGCTCACAGCATCTTACTTGCAGCTAATAAAGACTCTGTCTACAAACATATGTTAAATATCACCTACTTCAGTTTGATGCACCTACTTAACCTCAGCAAAGTACCCACAGCAAAGTACCCATTCAAAACATACTTATTGAGGGTAACTATGTCCCAGGCAACAGGGCCTTGACCATGAACAAAACAACTGAGTTCCTGATTTGCAGGTCTTCCATTCCAATTGATTTTAGTCAGAGGGAAAGGAGGGAAGACAGTAAAAAAAAAAAAAAAATACAAAAATTAATAAATAATGCAACGTCTTATAGTGGTAAGTATAAGAAAATCAAACAGGGTAAAAGGACATCAAAAGTGATAGAATGGAATATGGAGCTGCTTTTTCAGATTGTGTGGTCCTGGAAAGCCTTTTCTGACCATATTTTACCTGAAGAGCGTATACAAATCAGAACGCCACACACTGATGGGCATGAAGGAGAAGCATTTCTACGTGCATTAGGGCCTTGCTGTGCACCAATTTCTAACTAAGGTAGAAATCCTTAGATCTAGAATCTGAGTTGTCAAATCTGCAGATTGTAAAGCAGGAGATAGTTCACATTACAAGCAATTCCATCACTTTGCACATAGACTACTCATGGGGTTTCTTTGCATATTAAGCTTTCTTATGCTTTTAGATGATAAGTCATTTATGAAAAATCACTTCCCCATAAGTCTCTGGGGGCACTATACATCACATAGTATGGTAATTAGGTTCATGCTATATATTTATGACATCATATTGACATCAGCACTGGGGGGTGTGATTGTTCCAGATGTCTTCCAGTCCATTCTCTCATTCTCTATAATATACGAGCAAAAAAAAAGAAAAAAGTATGCAAATATAAAATTGCAAAAGCCAAAAACAATTAGTTTTACTCTAAAAATGTTAACTTTCCTTCAAGTTACCAAAGCCAGTTTGCTATTGTAATTTATTAAAAGTGCCTACTTTGGAATCAATAGTAAATGACTATGGGCTAATTTTTGATTGATAAATTCCTCATTAAAATTAATGTTAATTTAAGCTTCCAAACTGTACTATTAATAAAACTCTAATTGATATCACATGTAGCCAATGCCTTTCTCTGGGTACAATCAATTTGGTACAGATTCGGCACTTTATTGACATCTGGCTCCCCGAGGGAATTTTTCTCCCCCTTCAGGGAAGGCCCATCGCTGTGCAGACACTCGAAAGCAGACCTAAGGCATGAGGGCACTTGTCATTTAATTTAGACTTCCTATGACACTCCTAACATACAGCACCAATGTCAGACGATGCTGTTACTGGACAGGTCCCATGGGTCACCAGCTATGAAAAGCCAATTGCTGCACTTAAAAGCTAGACTGTCAGAAAGCTTGGTGTTCTAGACACCCTGGCTCCAGCTCCATCTACAAAACTTTAAGTGCCACTTTCTGAAAGTATGGAAAAACCATATCCTGTCTTTATCCATACAGCGTATCGTTATGTTTTACAATATCGCACAAGCCGAACAACTGAAACCAGGCAAGGAGCCAGTGTTCTACATTCAAATATTCTAAGTCTTCAAAGAAAAGCAGTTTACTTGAATCCTGAGGAAAATCAGCTGCCACGCAAGAGGGGCACATGCACCTTGATTCATTTGAAGGAAAAGGAGGCCTGCACCTACTCAATGATTCTTTAAAAAACACCCCTAAGTTTCATTGACATGCTGCTGATTTATACTTAACGTTTCTGAGTGTGGGCATTAACTTAGAAGATCTCAGTGCACAGAAAAAAAAAAAAAAATTTAAAGGTCTACTGGGAAGCTAAAAGCCCAAAGAAAGAAAAAATTTCAATATCTATTTTTTGCTATTTTCAAACAAAATATGAAATGAAATTTACTCTAGCTGTAAAACCACAAAATAATCAAAGAGCAGCCCAGCGGCTAAAGAAAACTCAGTGAAGGCCTACGACCCCTCTGCAGGGATGGGTGTTGTGAAAGACTTAGATTAAAACTAGTGGAGATAAATGTCTCCAAGATCAGATTTTTGTTTGAGCTCTGAGAAGCCCTTGAGTCTTCAGAGGTGCCCAGAAAATGTCAAAAGAAATAACTTTCCTTCAAGGCTACCAGTACTTCTTCCCGCGTTCCTGTTCAGTTTAGAAGCCGAGAGCCTTATGTGCTCTATGCAGTTCCCAGCTAAGTTGTAAAACTCACATTGGAGAAGAACACTTAAGCAGAATTGCTTTATCTTCACTCTCTATATCACAGGTAACTTGGGCTTTGAGAGAGTGACCTTAGAACGGAAGGAGCTGTGTCCTACTTCACTTAACCTGAAAACAGTGAAATGATTCTCTCTCTCTCTCCCTGTTTCTCTGCTGTCTCTCTCTCTCCCTGTTTCTCTCTCTCTGTGTCTCTCTCTCCTTCTCTCCAGTATTTCTATTAGCTTTGGATGGCTAGCTGACCATTCCTCAATTCTTTATTACATTTTAAATGATGTTGTAGACCTTTTTTGTCAGAGTTTGGTAAAGATTAAGAAGTTTCCAGAGTAACTTGTCAAAATGCAGGCCGTGCTTTCAGTCTGGGTTGTTTCCAAAATTGGACAGAAGGCCAGCCCTGTCCCAGCATGCTGACTCTGCAATATAACCCACTATTTGTTTATTGATCCCCCAAAGTCTAGGCTTGTGAAGTTTAAATTTTTCTGTTGAGGGAAATTTCATTTTGTCTAGCGTATCTACTTTTAAAAAACGTATAATTCTTGTTCATTACATAAGCAAAAGAACGTTAGAGAAAATTTGGAAAATAAAGAAGGTAAAGATCACTCATAATTCCATAGCATTTTATAACAAGTAGCAAGAAAACATATTTTTCTACACTTATAGCTCTTTTTCTTCATTTTGGAGCATCCATTTGCATTTTTCTTTAAGTAAAGTGGTGCTTATTCTATGAAATTTTGTATGATTAAAAAATCCAGTAAAAGCTAAAATAAATTTTGCAAATCTATACATTGTTCTTTCTAAAATTCTTCTGCCGTGTGGCCAGAGATTTCATTTAAGTCTCTCCTCACTTGTCACTCTCTGAGAAGCTTCCTGAGCAATCACAGGAAGCAGTGGGGCTGTCAGCTTCCTCATCATGCTCCCTCTACCCCACCCCACTGCCAACCCACTTTTTTTTTTGGCATTGGCCACACCCTGGCACAAACAGGGTTACGTGCTGGTCTATTGTCTGTCTAATAGAATGTAAACACTGTGAACTTTCAGGTTTCTGGTTACAACTCAGATTCAAACTCAACACTGGTTTCCAAAGTCTGGGAACCCACACAATTATTAATATTATTTTTTAAAGACTTTTTTTAGAGCAGTTTTAGGTTCACAGCAAAATTGAAGGGAAGGTACAGATATTTCCCATATACTCCCTGAGCCCACACATGTATAGCCACCTCATTATCAACATCCCCCACCAGAGGTGCATTTGTTACAATTGATGGACCTACATTGACACATTATAATCATCCCAAGACCATAGTTTACATTAGGGTTCACTCTTGGCGTTGTACATTCTATGGATTTGGACAAACATATAATGATATGTATCCACCATCATAGTATCATGCAGAGTATTTTCACTGCCCTAAAAATCCTCTCTGCTATGTGCCACAGTCTACTTACCCATTCAAGTATTGAAGGACATCTTGGTTGCTTCCAGGTTTTGGCAATTATGAATAAAGCTGCTATAAACATCTGTGTGCAGGTTTTTGTGTGGACTGAAGTTTTCAACTCCTTTGAGGAAATACCAAGGAGTATGATGCTGGACCATATGGTAAGAGTATGTTTAGTTTTATAAGAAACTGCTGAACTGTTTTCCAAAGTGGCTGTACCATTTTGCATTCCCACCAGCAATGAATGAGAGTTCCTGTTGCTCCACATCCTCGCCAGCATTTGGTGTTGTCAGTGTTCCGAATTTTGGGCATTCTAGTAAGTGTGCAGTGGTATCCCATTGATGTTTTAATTTGCGTTTCCCCGATGACATAGGATGTGGAGCATCTTTTCATATGCTAATTTTCCATCTGTATATCTGCTTTGGTGAGGTATCTGTTAAGCCATCAGCCTAGTTTTTTTTTTTTTTTTTTTTTTGTGTGTGTGAGGAAGATCAGCCTTGAGCTAACATCCATGCTAATCCTCCTCTTTTTGCTGAGGAAGACCGGCTCTGAGCTAACAGCTATTGCCAACCCTCCTCCTTTTTCTCCCCAAAGCCCCAGTAGATAGTTGTATGTCATAGTTGCACATCCTTCTAGTTGCTGTATGTGGGACGCGGCCTCAGCATGGCCGGAGAAGCAGTGTGTCGGTGCGCGCCCGGGATCTGAACCTGGGCCGCCAGTAGCGGAGTGTGCGCACTTAACCACTAAGCCACAGGGCCGGCCCCCATCAGCCTAGTTTTTAAACAGATTGTTTGTTTTCTTATGATTGAGCTTTAAGAATTCTTTGTATATTTCAATAACAGGCTTTTATCAGACGTGTTTTTTGCAAATATTTTCTCTCTGTCTCTGGCTTATCTTCTCTTTCTCTTGACGTTGTCATTCCCAGAGCAGAAGTTTTTAATTTTAATGAAGTCCGGCTTATCAATTATTTCTTTCATGGATTGTGCCTTTGGTGTTGTATTTAAAAATTCATTGCCATACCCAAGGTCATCTAGGTTTTCTCCTATGTTATCTTCTAGGAGTTTTATACAGTTGCCTTTTACATTTAGGTCTATGATCCATTTTCAGTTAATTTTTTGTGAATGATCACAATTTTTACTTTACCCAGTAGCTCCCTAAGGACAAGATTGAGACACCAAAATTAGAAAATATATGACTCCCTAGATTACCATGAATCAGCACATGCGTTGTTCATTCAATCACTTGTTCACACATTCCACAGGCATTTTTTGAACACCTATTGGGTACCCGAGGATATCCAAATGGAAACAACAATTGTCCTGTTCTTCCTGAAGATGAGTGGCCAGTAATGGTCAAAGGTGACAGAAAGGCCAGACAGGAAGATGTGGCACCAGAAATTGAATTAGACAAACGGGTGGTGTGATGAGTTTCAGTAATTAGCCACAGCTGGTCATCATTTTCTTTCAGAGTGTGTAAGATCCAGGTAACAAAGAGGGAAGGGGAAAAGAAGTAGGTTCCAAATAGATGAGGAGCAGCCTCTGAAGGATCAAACAAGTAAGCTTTAGAATATTATCTAAATCCCTTGTCAGGCCTCCCTTCCGGGAAGCCCACCCTAAGCCTCCTTCTGTCATAACCATTCATGTGCCTCTTCTACACTATCCCTGCGTCTGGTCCACACTCTGTCACTGCGTCTCTCTCCTGCCTGCTAATTATCAGCTTCATGCTGCATGCTGACCATCACCTCCACCTACCACCTTCCACCTACCTCACAAAAGACTGTGACCTCCTGATAGCAGGAATCGGTATGGCATCTCTAGGACCCACTGCTTAGCACAAGAAGAAGGCTTTATACCATTGCTGGAGGAGTGGACAAATGAACTATGAATCAGCAAATAGACTCTGGATCTAGAGTTTGGCAATTCTTGAGAACAGAATGTTGTCAATAGCCACATGGCAGTTATAACTGAGACAAACTCTGCCATGAGTGTTTAAAAGCAGAATGCTGGGTCCGGCCCAATGGCGTAAGTTTGTGCACTCTGCTTCGGCCGCCTGGCGTTTGCAGGTTTGAATCCCAGGCGCAGACAGATGCACTGCTCATCAAGCCATGCTGTGGTGGTGTCCCACAAACCAAATAGAGGAAGATGGGCACAGATGTCAGCTCAGGGCCAATCTTCCTCAGCAAAAAGAGGAGGACTGGCAAGAGATGTTGGCTTAGGGCCAATCTTCCTCACCAAAAAAATAAAAGTAGAATACCATATTAGGGTGCATTAATAGAAGCATAGTACCTAGAAACATGAAGGTTATTATACATTCGCTCCTGGTGAACAGTGGTTACTTTTGAGCAGCATGTTTTAATAGGAATATCAATTAAGTAAAACACAAACAAAGACTGATGAAAAGGCCAGGTCTGGAAACATCCGCCATATGAAGAGCCACTGGAAAAGAAAAAGGGATTGTTTATTTAGAACAAAGGGCTTAGGGAAAATGTGTTACCAAAATTTGGATGTTTGGACATAGTTATGTGGAAGCTGTTCTACACAGCTCAAAGGGAAAGCACTGAGGTCACTGCTAAATGTTCAGAAGAAACGTATTTCAGGCCAACAAGAGGAAGATTTTATGACAATTGGTGCTACCCAAAATTAAATTGGATTTCCTGATGAAGAAGTGAGGTTTTTGCCACTGCAGGTATTCAAGTGGAGATAGCCATTTAAAAAAATTAATTATTTTTTTAAAATTGTGGTAAAATATACATAACATAAAATTTACCATTTTAACCACTTTTAAGTATACAGTTCAGTGTCATTAAGACGTTCACATTGTTGTGCAAACATCAACACCATCCATCTTCAGAATGTTTTCCATCTTGCAAAACTGAAACTCTGTACCCATTAAACACTAACTCCCCATTCCCTCTTCCCCCAGCCCCTGGCAACCATAATCCTACTTTCTGACTCAATGAATTTGACTTCCCTAAGTATCTCATATGAGTGGAAGCATACAGCATCTGTCCTTTTGTGTCTGGTTTATTTCACGTAGCATGATGTGTTCAAGTTTCATCCATGGTGCAGCATGTGTCAGGGAGATAACCAGTTTTTTATTTTAATTTTTTACTTTTTTAAGGAAAATAACAAGAGGCTTGAAACAGATGGATCAGCCTTCCAAAATAATGGTTCTATACCCTCTGACCTGGTACAGTAAGTTCGGAGTACTTGGGACAAAGGTTGAGTGGTAGTGATGGCAGCACAAGACTCATCTCATTATCCCAGGTGCCTGAGTGGCTTCAGTAGGGGCTGGTTGTACCAAATAGGTGCAGCTGATGCTGCTGTTGGTGGAGAATCAGGGCTCACAGTAAGTAAAGGTAGAAGCAGGAGGCAAGAAGAAGTAGAAATGGAAATGTCATTGGGAAGAGGTGATGATCACGAGCAAAATCTGTGCCTAACACAATGCATAACTATCCTATTTAATCCTCACAACTACACTATGAAGTCCATAGTGGCATTCCTGAGTCACAGTTGAGAAAAACGGGCTCAGAGATGTTAAGCAACCAGCTCGAAGTCACACAGTGACTTGTCTTATACCAAAGTATATGCTATTTTTGTCTCATGATCTCATCAGAAAGAGGATTGATCTAGCTCTCTATATGGTAATTAGAGGGTTGCCCAAAACATCAAGAACCTAGAACTGTTTTGAAACAAAGGAAGATGGTGGGGGATTTCTCCAGATGACGAGGACCTCAGTGTCAGAGACACACTTTTTGCTGGGATCTGTTGACGATAGCTCTCACCTCTCCGACCACCAGACATAGTGAAAGAGCAAGGTCATTCCACAGTGCACTGTCCCCTATAGCAAAACACAAAGAAACAAACCTTCAAATTGGATAAGGATTGATGACAAGCATTTTGAAGCAGCTTTTTATTAAAATTAAAACAAAATAAAAAACTAAATATTCAGGAACTTTCTCTTTACTACTAATAGCATCCTAAATGTTCTTGAGTTTATATATATATATATAAACTAATTTTTCCCACTGCCTACATTACAACTTTGTGCATGGCAAAAGATCAGAAAAGACCATGTGGTATTAACTCCCATGAATCTCTTTTGACTGCAACTTATTCCTCTTCTTCTGAGTGCCATATGCCAAATGACAAATTACAGATACCCATATATCTTGATTCATATACATGGATATCTATTTAAAAATCCCAGTTTATGGTGGGAGATACAGAAAATTTTAAAATTGAGAGTTACCTACCAAAATAGTTAAACGAAATAGTCTTAACAAATAGTGAAGATGTTCAACATCATTAGCTGTTGGGGAAATGCAAGTTAAAACCACAATGAGATATCACTGCAGACCTGTCAGAATGGCTAAAATTAAAAATAGTGAAAACACCAAATGCTGGTGAGGAGGCAGAGAAACTGGATCATTCATACATTGCTGGTAGAACTGTAAACTTGTAGAGCCAGTCTGGAAAACATTTGGCATTTTTTAAATAAAATTAAACATGCAATTATCATATGACTCAACAACTGTATTCCTGGGCATTTATCCCAGAGAAATGAAAACATATGTTTATGCAAAAATCTGTACACAAATGTTCATAGCAGTTTTATTCATATCAGCCAGAAACTGGAAACAACCCAAGTGTCCTTCAACAGAGGAATGGTTAAACAAGCCCTAGTACATCCACAGCATGGAATATTACTCAGCAGTGAAAAGGAACAAAGAATAGTTAAATGCAACAACTGTGTGAATCTCATGGGAATTAGGCTGAGTGAACAAAGCCAATCTCCAAAGGTTACATAGTATATGATGCCATTTACATAACACTCTTGAAATGGGAAAATTATAGAGATGGAGAACAGATTAGGGGTAGCAAGGGGATAAGGAGGGGGTTGGAGCAGGAGGGAGGTGGGCATGGCTATGAAAGGGCAACACGAGGAATCTTTGTGGTGATGCAAATGTTCTGTATCTTGACTCTGATGTTGGTACAGAAACCTACACATATGATAAAATTGCAAAGAACTAAGTGCACAAGACACACACACACACAGAAATGAAAACACGTAAAAGTGGAAAACCTGGATAAGATTGGTAGATTGTATCAATATCAATTTCCTGGTTGTCTTATTGTACTCAAATTTCACAAGATGTTACCACTGGGGGGAAACCAGGCAAAGCGTACACCAGATCACAAATCTCTAAGTTGCATTTCTTACAACTACATGTGAATCTATAATTGTCTTAAAATAAAAAGTTGAATTAGAGAATAAAAATAATTGAACAACGAAAAAGAGTTCCATTTGCCTGGTTCTTGCAATTTGCCACTCTATTTCATTCTGCTATTCCTGTGGATGGAAGATAATCGTAGGTGATTGTGGTGATGAAATGAGATGATGCTTACAACGCTCTTAGCTTATGACTTAGTACCTTAGCTCAGTGACTTAGCGCATAGTACATACTCAATGAATGTCATTAACTATCATTAAGGGAAACGTACTAATTCACAAACCTATTCTGTATCTCAAGAATGGATGTAGTCTTTTGTTACTTGGTTACTTAGTTTTGTTACTTAATATAGGGGTGTTCTGGATTGCCTGCAACTTGGAAATCACTCATTAGCTTAAGTTTCATTGTATTTTTGATAAAAGGAGGGAGATAGAGGTAGAAAAAGACTAGACTACCATCCTAGCTCAAAACAGTGTTGCAAACATTCTGTCTCGGGCTTCTTTCCTCCTCTGAGGATATGTTACTTGACTTTTTTTTTGTAGGTGGGCAAGATGCAAGATACACATAAGCAAGAGGAAAAATCTTTTTCTCACCATTTGATGCCTTATTTACCCTAAATTTCTGTCTCCTGGTGTGCCTTTATTTTTTTTAAAAGCTACATCCCCTGCTGAGATGTTTACATGGCCAAGGAGAGGGAGAGGCTCCTGGGCTTGAAGGGGAGAGAACATCCTGCTCAAACAGCCTTCTCTTCAGCATTTGTGAGTCAATGCTCCTGATACGCTAAGTCCACGCATCCACATGTATACAAATTTTGCTTGTGTGCTTTTTGAAAGCACAAAATTAGAGTCATCTCACTCCTTTTGAAATGGCCCACTTCCCAAGAAGAATGGGAGAGGGAACAGAATAGAAAAATCTTAATGAGGCAGGAGACGAGCCAGACGCAAGGTGCGGGCCTGCCATTGTGGTTGAAAACCTCCTGTGCACGCCCACGGAAAGGCCTCATTGCCTGCCAAGTCGTCTTTCTCTACAAGCAAACCGCCTGGAGAACAGGGCAGGAAACATTGGCACCAGGAGGGGTCTCCTTCCGCTTCCTCCTGCTCTCTAGGGGAGCATTTTCCCCAAGGTTTGGGGACCAGGGAAATATGCCACGTTGAAATGAAAAGCACCAGGCAGAGCTGACGTTTTTATCAACCCAAATTCCTAAATGAGTTCTTTGGGAAGATAACAGCCAAATAAAGCAGCCAGTCACCTTAGAAATTGTATTCTTCATTACGCTGCTGTGGAGCCAGTTATGGAAAACAGCTCCAAAAGGGGCTCCAAATTTACTAACCAGGGAAGATTGCATTGGCATTTGCCCAGGTCAAAAAAGGGTTTAGTGTATGCAAAGCAGACCTGTAATTTCAGTCTTCAGCATCCCCCTCGTGGGCAGTTTTTCTCCCACGTTGGGCACTGTGCTAGGTGCAGAAGGTCCGGGGGGGGCCAGATTCATCCTGTCCTCAAAGAGGCTAGCACTCCCATGGGCTTAAGTGGAAGTTCATAAAGACTGACGTATGCCAGGCCCAGGGGCACCAGTCAGGACAGCTAAATACTTCCAAGTCAAGGAGGACTTCCCAGAGGAGCTGCCTTCTCCACTAAGACTTGAAAGATGAGAAGCAGGAAGCTAGAAAAGGCATTAGGGGAGAAGGATGAGATGGAGAAGAGAAGAGACGGGGAACATACCAAGCAGAGTAAAAAAGTGAAATATCCCAGAACAGTGGATCTCAATACAGGACCATTTTGCCCCCCAGAGGACATCTGGCAATTTCTGGAGACATTTTTGGTTGTCTCAATGGGAATGGCGGGGGGTAGGATAGAATGCAGAGATGCTGCTAAATATCCTGCAGTGCACAGGACAGCTCACCGCAAAGAATTATCCAGCACAAATGTCAACAGGGCCGAGGCTGAGAAACCCTGGTCTAGGAGCAAGTATTTGGGCAAGGTCTATTCTCAGAATTCTGTTTTTGCTACCCATTTATTCCTGGGTTCTGACAGCAGTTAAGAAGTGAGTTCCACGTGCCATTTCTGGGTATTGGGATATTATTCTCACTCAATCTTCAAAAACTTTTTTTTTTTGTAGATGAAGAGGTAGCAGAGCAAGGCAGTAATGGGAAGAGGGGTGAAACACACACATACACTGAAAATTTTAAAAGCCTTTATTACAGCAATGTCTCCTCTTTTTATCCTGCACTTTCTATCGTCATTTGCTCCCAGCACCTCTTTGTCTTCGGTCAGGCTACTGCTTTCCATCTTTTCACTCCAAGAAACATAAACAAGAAAGACTGGAGATATCATCATTGATCAATGGAACTTTGCAGATTACCAAAATAGATAAAAATAGGATTATTCCAATAACGCAAGTAGGACTAAAGCTCCTAAAATTGTGTATGAATATTGAGATTATTTTGGTTCTATCATCTGCATTAAGACACTAATAAGTAGTTCCTGGCTTATACCTCAGCTCTCATCAGTATTAATATAAAAATAAAAGTGTGCCATAAGGATTCTGAGTCCACTAAGAACATTTCCACTGACAGTGAAATGTGGTGACAGATCTGGTTTGGGCTCTGCGATGTGATATAAAATCCCCCTTTCTCATTTCCTATCTTGACAATCCATACAACCCTTAAACAAAGGGGGCGAAATCACTTTTGGAAAATCTTCTTACAAAGTGTGAATATCTAATATCCCAGGCACATGTCAGTTAATGTATTCTAGCGGACACGAAGGAATTTGCTGAACACGGACAGCACAGGGTTACACTTAATTTTACTACTGCATATTTATGAAATTAATGATATAACACTTACTATCCCTCCTAACTCTAACTCTGGATGATGGTATTTGATCCTCACAGTCATTAAGCCCAGAATTAAATGCGTGAGTAATCTGAAATTTTGAGGAGGTGACAGAGATGAATATGAGAGACGAAGTTGTATATGAAATATAAGAGCTTAATGAGAACAAAGTAAAACAAACATGTTGGTATTTTCCCCCAATATGCCAGCTAAGGCTTCATTTTTATAAAAGTGACCCATGCCTACTGCCATGATTGAGGGGTTAACAAATCTCAGATCCTATAGCTCCGAGTATACGCTCCATTTCCAGACGAATATGTCTACCATAGATTCCACGCCTCATTATAAACATCTGAAATACAAAATGTACGTCAGTTAGACATAGGAAAGAAAGAAAGAACAACTCCTGAATAGTCTGTCCACATTTTGTTAGCTAGACAGAAGTGTTTTAATAAACTGTCATTAAAAATATTTACAATTGGTTATGGATCACAGTTCTTCACTGTGGCTACTTGTAACTGTGGGTCATTAACAACTGTAGGAGGCAAGTGACTATGGCAGCTGATTGGAAATGTTAATGCCTTCTCTCATTTTGAAAATACAACCTCAGTTTACAGGGCAATGCTTCCAGATGCAGGGACTGGGCAAAAGGGTCTCTCCAGCTCACAAAGGAGGTTCTGAATATTCTCAAAATGGAAGAGGAAAGCAGAGTCAAACTCTGTCCAAAATCACCAGGGGTGAGAACACACATAAAATCAACCTTCTTCTTATAGAGGCCATTGAATAAAAATTTTACCTTCTAAATATTTAAGAAATGGTAGTAGGGACAATTTTAGTAGTTCACAATCACAAAATATGCTTGTTAACCTGGATCAGGTATACTAATAGGATTCATCTGATGGACAGGCCCTAGGCTCCTGGTTGGTGGGTTGGAGAAGCTGTTGAGACACATGTGAACCGGAACAGGATTCCTCCTCAGCCTCTGCCACCACATGGAAGAAGGAAATGGTGGCATAAATGTCACATGACTGCCATCTCAGCTTTGAATAATTTCTAATGATTAAACAGCAAAGTTCTAGAAAAGAGCCTTGAGAACTTTTCTTTAGCTAAATATAGAACATGTGAATTTATCTATGTGTGGCATAGAAAAAGGTTATATTTTTTGATATTGTATGATATACATATATCTTATAAAATATATTGTATAAGATATATTGTACAAGATACACGATTTATTTGTTTGCTACATTTAGTTACATTTAGTTGCATTGTAATTCCCTAAAGACACCTCACTGATTGGGAATTTATGTCCTATCCTGAAGCAAAATTTTAAGGGGACCTTTGTTTTTTTATAGGCAGAATTTTACAATAGATAATTAATGCCAAAGAAACTTGCCCTGACCTTTCAAGATGTGACTAACTAAAGCATGTTAATAACAATTGTGCCTGCAAAAAATAAGGTGACACGGCGGTGACCCTTTTGGAAATGCAGCCTGGAAGGTATCAATTCAACTATAGGAAAAATGCAGTAAAGGGAATGCAGACCGTATGAGTGGCAAGAGCTATGGAACAGTCTTTGATCAAAAATGACTTGGCAGAACAGTTTTACTCCAAGGAAATTTCCAGTGAAGCCAGTGCCTCAGGCTTTAGTTGTAGCTTCGGTGGGAATTGTGCCCATTGCCTGCCTTAAGAGAACTGGATGAAGCAGGAGGAAAACCAGTGAGGCAGTAGGAAGATGCAATCTTCTTATCTGTGTCACATAAGTCTGCAAACAAGAGCATCTTTACCTGGAAACCCGTTGAAACACTGAGCCTATCTCTGGGGGCTTATTTTGGAGATTAGATGTCATACTATATATACATAACCACACATTCATCCATATGCATACATCTTGTAGAACACTTGCATTTAACACATATTTTACTGTTGTGGTGAAAGCGTCTGAATCTCAATTATTTGGTAAACTTAAAACGGTTATTCTTTAAAAGGCTTGTGCACACATATAATACAAAAAAAAAGGTGCAGATTATAATTTTACTGACGAATCGGCACAGGATTTAATATTTAAATTGTTAATTAAATCCTAAATAATAAGAATGCTAAATAAGAATTCTGTAAAATATTTTAAGTCATATGATGTGTTCCTTCATCTTATGCTGCTAATAAGTTGCATTTGGGAGACTGTGAGTAACGTCTCGGACTGTCTCTACCTTTATATATTTTTATATCTTTAAAAGCTAACAGTTTTTGCTTAACAACTAATCTAGTTATTAAAGAGACCCAGCCACCCCCGGCCTCTCGCAAGAACAATGTGGCAAATGATCGAGGTGGTGCCGGGCAGGCTGATGACTTTATACGCCGTGTCCCGGCTCGGTGACCCACAAATCTCCTTTGATATGCCAGGCAGGAGAAAGAGCTTGAAAGGATCAGGAGGAGCGGGGCCCGATGAAGCCATCATGTGACAAGAATCCTAAGACCGCGGCGGAAAGAAGAAAAGCGCGCGCGGGGGAAGGAGGGCGCGGCTGATAGAGACGTGGGTCCCAGGCGCCCGAGCCACCCGCGCGCGGCCGAGCAGCCCGGGCGCCGCGACCACCGAGGACGCGGCCGGCAATCTTCGATAAATTAAAGAAATCTCCATGGAAATTAGCATGAAACATTTTCTAATCTGCCACTTTTCACTGCCGACAAGGGTCACTGCTTTAGCTTCGCTCTTATTTTATTATTCCCTAGCCGCTTCCCGGCTCCTTTCTACCCTTCCATTCCACGGTGGGTTTTCAGCCTGTCCGTATTGTCGTCGCCTTCCTCGGATTCTTAACCCCTTTAGACCATGTTCTCTGAAAAAGGGTATTATTATTGTTGCTGCTGTTGTTATTATCACTACTGATGCTACCACTAATACCACTACTGCCATTACTGCTACGCGACCACGACGATTTCTTCTGCTAATACTGCCACCACCACCG
This sequence comes from Diceros bicornis minor, assembly GCF_020826845.1. Lineage (NCBI taxonomy): Eukaryota > Metazoa > Chordata > Mammalia > Perissodactyla > Rhinocerotidae > Diceros > Diceros bicornis. Next base: position 84,212,499 of record NC_080744.1, read on the forward strand.
ACAGCGCCCGGGCAGAGGGAGCCTCAGCGAGCACCCCCGGCCCTTTCTCATCCTTGAGTAATGCGGTTACCGCCTTGCACTGGTTTCATTTCCAAGTCCAGCGTCAGGTGCGCAAGCCCGCAGCGGCTGCGCTCCCTCAACTGTGTCCTGACAGTGTGCTGCTGGGCCTCTGGGTTGCTGGGATGCCCTAAAAGGATGGATGGCCCGTGCCCCCGGCTGCTCCTAACGTGCGGGTGCGCCAGGCAGCTCACATTGGGCATCGAGGGGCACGGCATGCAGCAGGATGGGAGGGTGTGTGTGTGTGCATGTACGCGTCCCCTCAGGCATGTCACTTAACCTCTCTGAGCCTCTTTTCACCCGGTAAAATGTGGCTGACACATCCTTATAAGGCTGTGGAAAGCTTTATGGGATGTGGTGGTAGTGAAACTGCACGAGCCACCACAGATGCCCAGAAAACAACTACTAACTAACATTATAAATGAGATCCACACACCGTGCAACAATCAAAAAAAAAAATTGGATTAAAATATTAAGATGTGAAAATTACTTATTTAGGTCTTTTGTTCATTAAACATCTCTAAATGGATGCTTTGAGCGTCAGGACTCAACTTCCATAAAAAGGAACATGTTTTGAGCCCTCGGTATCTTTACAAACAGCATCTGATTTAATACCTATAGCAACTCAATTTTGGTGAGTTCTTTGTGGTCAGAGGCTCTGCTGCCCTGTATTCATGTCTGAATTGCTAGTTCCTCAAATAGTTCCTAACATGTGGTAGAGGCCTCTAGTTACTATGAAATGCATCTGGGTTCCATGTCCTGCGCTAAGAACCATACTTGTCTTATTGAATCTTCTCAAGAACTGTGTGAGTTCGGCATCACTCCCATTTTGTAGATGGGAAAACAGTTGAGAAAGTAAAGGAGCTTGCCACAAGTCACACCTTTATTGATTGGTGATGGTGAAATTTGAGGGTCTGACTGAGCCCAGAGGCCGTGTTCAATTTGCCAAATGATCTCTATTCTGTGAAAGAGAAAAGGGAAGCCAAGAGAGGTGAAGTAACTTTTCCAAAGACACAGGCTAATAAATTGGGGAGCCAAGATCGGCACCAGGTTTACCTGGCACTGGAGTATATGCTGTCTCCCCACAGCTCAGGGAGACAACAGAGCTGTTGTTTTAAAAGTTGTCATCAATTTCAGGCTTCAGTTCTACATTTTGTATGAGCAGATCCGCCCTCAGTCCTTTTTGCCATTTTGTGAAGCGTTTAATGTAGTTTTTTCCATTTTTTTTGTGTACGGAAATTTAGAGATCTCTTTGAACCTTTTTAAGTGACTCAATATCTGATTCGCAGATAGCACAGGGTGTGTTGAAACAATATCTCAAAAATAAAATCTGTTTTCTTCTACAATATTCAGACAGTTAAGGCTTGAATGATAATCGTTTCTAGAAAAATTAGTGTATTTGCTTTCATCCTGTTGTGAAAATTTGATTTTTTTTGGTATGCAACATTAATGCAATAAACACTGCTTTTACATGTAAACAAAATTTGTGAATAAAATTCTATTTCCGATGTATAGGGAAATTCATTATTTAAATAATGTGAATTATTCTTTAAAAATGGATATTTTGCACTGAAGTAACTATGTTTTTAATCTCATTTTGGTGTCTTCAGTTTCCTGTGTGTGTGTGTGTGTATACACACACACATATCTGTGATAAGTGAAGGTTGATAGTGTGACAACAACATTCTGTGATAGGCAGGTAACAGGATAAGAGGTTGTCATAGTGGAAAGTGAGGGAGTTTGGAGGATATTTTCCTATATCTATTGCAAATAAGAAATAAAATCCGATGCTTTATACCATTGTTGATTGAGTCACAGGGTTGTTAGTGAATATCCACCTCTTTTAGGGGAGGTCCAGAATAAAGTTTCTTGCACTGATGATGTTAACGAATCTTTGGCACATTGATATTTGGTCCATAGCTAAGAAGCTGCCTGAAAGTCCTAAAGCACGTTTTGGAATGTTAACTCCTGTTAATGCAAAAGGCCAGAATTCTGAGTTCCCCAGGATGGCTAAATCCAGAGTCAACACTCCTTTATCTGCTGCTATTGCCTCTTTTTCCGGGTACCTTTATCCCAAGTCTCCCCTCTGAGCATTGCTCTCCACTCCTCCAAGAAAATGTGTGGTGTGTGAGGGGCAGGACTTACACTAAGTACTCAGTGAAAATGGAATGGCATTAAGAAACCAAAGGCCAGCATGAAATGCACACATAAACATGACTAAAGCCAGCATATACCTTGAAAAATGAATGCATTTCATCGAAAGATTTAATACAAGAATTTAAGTATACTTATGTAGGTTTTCAAGCACATACTAAAAGATCTTCTAGACAAATCTAAATCAAAGATGCTTAATTGCAGAGGATATTCAAAAGTACAGCTCTCCACAGGTAAGAAATGAGCAAAAATATCCTAGTGAATAAAACATAAATATGAGGAGGCTGTTATGAATATGTTGCATCCACATTTCCTAGAGGGCCTGCTGACTGCGTGAGGTGCCCGCCCGTCATTGTCCCATTCTACCCCTAACACATCTTCCATTTTATTCAAATCCCCAGCCCACCCTCATACAGTCCCTCGCCTTAGAGAACCTGAGTTCCACCTTCAAGGATGCGTCTCATTGCTCTAAGGGTGTTTTTATTCCGTTTCCAGATTTCTTAAAGATTGACCATTCGATCCCGTTCTGGCTGACGAGATGCTCGAAGTTGGCGACAGATTCTTACTTGCTGTTAAGGAGCCAGGTTGCCATGTGCAAACAACGTGGATGGACCTTGAGGGCATCGTACTAAGTGAAAAAGTCAGACAGAGAAAGACAAATAATGCATGACCTCACTTATATGTGGAATTTAAAAAACAAAACAAACAAAAAACCGAGCTCATAGATAGAACAGATTGGTGGTTGCCAGAGGGGGGGGGGGTGGGTAAAATGGGTGAAGGGAGTCAAAAGGTACAAACTTCTAGTTGTAAAATAAATAAGTCATGGGGATGTAATGTACAACATGGTGACTATAGTTAATAATTCTGTATCGTACGTTTCGAAGTTGCTAAGAGAGTAGCTCTTAAAAGTCCTCCTCAGAAGAAAGAAACGTGTGGTGATGAATATTAACTACACTTATTGTGATGATCATTTTGTAACATGCACAAATATTGAATCATTATGCTGTGTACTGAAACTAATATAGTGTTGTATGTCAATTCTACCTCAATAAAAAATAATAATAAAAGAAAAATAAAGAAAAGTTAATGGTTTAAAAAGAAAAATTAAACAATTTTTATGTCGGAGTAAAATGCCAAAGTTAAAAATTATCAATCACAATATAATTATAAGTTAAAAAAAAAAGAAAAAAGAGGAGCCAAAGGAAGCTAGTTCACCTCTCTCTGTCACCAGATACGTACAAAAAATCATGAGGCCTGATAATGACGATTGCAAGTCACCACAGTATCTGGATTTTGGGTGAAGTTAAACTCCGTGTAGAACAAAGCAGAGAGGAGGCAGGAATCTGGGTCTGCATAACCCTAAGTCTGTTCACCTTGAACCCCCTCTTCAGTGAGCTCCTGGTTTCCCTTTCGTAGTATTTCAACCAACATGAGAAGTTTTTCTGCTACGCACCACTAAAAGCATCCTAAATGATATATGCTGAGCTTTTCCAGAAAAATAATAAAATGCTTTTAGCAATTAAGAACCTGACACACTCCTCTAACAGTGTCCTCCTATATTTTTTGGTTGCATATCTTTGAGTGGCTTTTCGTATGTCAACACTTCTGTCATATAATTTTCTATAGAGATAATAGAAGGATAATTCATCTTTCCTCTAACGTGGTTAATTGAAGCGTTTTTTTCTTACTGATAGTTTGGAAAAGTGTCTTTCAGCTTCATAATTTGTTATATATGTAAAGTTTAAATAAACATAGTCATTGAAGTGCAACCTACATATGGAAAAGTGCACAAATCACAAGGGTGCAACTTGATGACTTTTTACAAAGGGAGCACTCTCGTGTAACCACCATCCAGCTCAAAAATGAAGTTTTATTAATAAATCAGGAGTTCTTCTCATGTCCTTTCCTGGTGACTAACCCACCCTCCTAGCCAAAGGTAACCAATCTCGTAATGGCTAACAGCATGGATTCATGCTGCTTTACTTCTAAACTTGACATAAATAGAATCATACTCAATGCATTCTTTTGAATAATACAAAATATGTGTTCTAATTTGTTTGGCTCCCTTTAGTTCAATATTATGTTGGTGATATTTGTCTATCGTAGTTAATTTATTGTAATTGCTATATAGTATTCCATTAAGGGAATATACCATTAATACCATTAATTGTTTATCCCTTCTGCTATTTTGGTATCAGCGTTGTCCTGGTCTTATAAAATGAACTGAAAACTGTTCCCTTTTTTTTTGTTTTTCTGTTCTTTGGGTAAGTCTGTGTACAATGTTATTTCTTTCTTAAATGTTTGAAAAAATAAATGGTGAAGCCATCTGGTCTTAGAGTTTTCTTTGGAGGATAGCTTTAATAACATATTTGATGTATTTAATAAATATAAAACTAATCAGTGCTTGTAATTCTTCTTGTATCAAATTTTACAAAGCTACGTTTTACTAGAAATTTGTCCGTTTAATATAACTCTTCAAAATCATTGGCATAAAGTTGTTCACAACATCCTATTATCTTATTAATGTTGTTTTTCCACCCATACTTGATTTTGGCAATTTGTCTGTTTTTACTTTACATGATAACAGTCTTCAAAAATGTGAGCTTTTAACTTTGTTATTTTCTCTACAGTGTATTTTTTTCATTTTGTGAATATAGTTCTGCTCTTAATCATTGCTTCATTCCATTTGCCATTTTGAGTTTAATTTGCACTTCCATTTCTAACTTCATCAGAGGACACTTAGGTCATTGATTTTTCAGCCTTTCTTCTTTGCTAATATATGCTTTCAAGACCATCATTTCCCTCTATGCACTGTTTAAGTTGCATCTCACATGTCTTGAAAAGTTGCAGTTTTATTATCATTCAACAGAAAATGTTTCCTAATATCCATCGTGAATTCTTTGACCCATAGATTCTTTAGAAATGTATTGATAAATTTCAAGTATTAGAGCTTTTCCTGCTATCTTTTTCTATTGATTTTCAGCATAATTACACTGTGGTTAGAGAATTTACTCTGTGAGTTCAATCTTTAGAAATTTATCAAGAATTACTTTATGGCTCAGCATATGGTCTTAAGTTGTAGAGTGTAGATTTCTATGTATGTAAATAAGGTTATTTGATAATCATGTGATTAAAATCACCTATATTCTTACTAATTTTTGTCTGTTTCTTCTATCAGTTGCTGAACACAGTGGTTAAAATCACACACTAATTGTAAACTTTTAGTTTTATCAGTTTCTCTTTTTTTGAGGCTACCATTTTAGGTGCATACAAATTTAGAATTTTTGTATCATCTTGTTGGGTTGAGTCTTTTATTATTATGAAGTATTTTTGCTTGAAGTCTACATTGTCTGCTATTATAATTGCTACATTGCATTTTTTTTTGTTTAGTCTTTGCCTGGGAAAAACTTTACCTGCTTTTGAGATTTTTCTCTTTGTTTTTGATTTTTAGTCTTTTACTCCTGACATGCTTACATGCAGTTTTCTTTGTATTTATCCAGATCTATGTTTACAAAGCTTCTCAAAATCTGGGGCTTGATGCTTTTTTACCATTTTTAGAAAATTCTTGCCAGTACCACTTCAAACATGGCTTCTGGGCCATTCTTTCTCCTTTCTTTAAGGTACTCTAATGGCATGCATATTGTAACTTTTCATTGTATTACAAATACGTTTGTGTTCTTTTACGTATTTTCCACTTTTTTGTCTCTGAGCTTTAGTATGGACCTCTTTTAGTGAATTGTCTTTCAGTTAACTCATCTTTTTCTGCATCTAATCTGCTATTAAACCCATTTATTCAATTCTTAGTTTGGTTGTTTTATTTTTCAATGCTGGGCTTTCCCTTTGATTTTTTCATTGTAGGTTACTTGATGAAATTATTCATTTTGGCATCTATTTTCTTGAACATATTAATCACACTTATTTTAAAGTCTATGTCTGATAATGTTAGTATCTGGATCTCCTATGGGTCTATTTCTATTGTGGGATTTTTTCTGTTGGTTCATAATCATTTAGTCCTACCTTTTAATGGGCCTGATCATTATTGATTAATTTTAAAAAATATATTACAACAGTTATCTAATGTCTTGGCTGCAGTTATCTCCCTCCAGAGAGTATTTTTCTTTTGCTCTCTGGTAGGCAGTTAGAGAAAGTGAAGCTCATCTTCAGTCCAGCCTAGAAGGGATCAAATTCAAAACTCACTTCAAGTCTTTGTGAGAGCTAGTCTATTTCTAATTCACCTTTATACAGTGCTATTCGATAGAACTATAATGTGAGCCACATGTTGAATTTCAAATTATCTAATAGCTCATTTAAAAAGTAGAAAGAGGGGCTGGCCCCGTGGCGCAAGCGTTTAAGTGCACGCGCTCTGCTGCGGTGGCCTGGGGTTCGCAGGTTCAGATCCCGGGCGCGCACTGACACACCGCTTGTCGAGCCATGCTGTGGCGGCGTCCCATATAAAGTGGAGGAAGATGGGCATGGATGTTAGCCCAGGGCCAGTCTTCCTCAGCAAAAAAAAAGAGGAGGATTGGCAGATGTTAGCTCCGGGCTGATCATCCTCACACACACACAAAAAAAGTAGAAAGAAAAAGGGGAAAATAATTTTATTACTACTTTATTTAACCAAATATATCTAAATTATTATTGCCTTGGCATATTATCAATGTAAATTTATTAATGAGATATGTAAAAGTCTTCTTATTTGTACTAAGGCTTCCATATCTGGTGTGTATTTTACACTTACGCTATATTTCAATTTGGACTAGGTACATTTTACATGCTCAATAGCCACATTACAGCTAGTGGGTGCTGTATTGGACAATAACTTACTCCTAAAATATAGCTCTCTGATGGTCCTAAGTGAAACTCTGGAGTATTTACCATGGCCCTTTTTCCTTGGAGGTTTCTGACTTCCAGTTTTATCTTTTCAACTTCACGAGACTTCCGTAATCTCTGCTTGGCTTCCTAGACTTTTAACTGCTACTTTGTGTTTGACTTCTTAGCTTCTTAGTTATGAATCAGCAAATGCCTTGATAGAAAATGTGGAACAGAATATAAAGCTCACCTAAACACACTTAATTCTTTCTAGTATCTTAATCTCTCAAGTCCTGGCTGCCTGGGTAGCACAGAACTCCAAGATTCTAACTCCCCTTTCCTATAAGACTGCCCCAAATCAGTTCAGAGTCTTAGCTCCTTCCTGCCACTCTCCACTTAACTTTATAGTCTCTCAGACCTATGTCACTTACTAATTGGCAAATGACTTAGTGGAAAAGCAGCACAGAATGTCAGGCTCACCGCTATGTACTTCCCTCTTTACCTGAGTGCTGTCTGCTTTGGTAGTTCTCTAATGCTTCAATAGATTTTTTTGTTATTGTATTTTGTTCTGTTCTTCTAATTACTTTGGGTATCAGGTTTGGTTTGCACCAAAGTAATACTCTATCACATCCCAGTTTTTGATTTTACACTGCTAATTTTTAAAATGGATCCAAATATGTCATAGTTAGCACAGTAAAACTTTTACAGTGTATTTAGAAATGTAGCATATATTATTTTATCAGTTTTCACAGCTTGAAAACACGTCACGCTCCCCATTTTTTTTCCTGGTAAAAGACAGATGCCCATGGTATAATATATACAGGTATCAGAGTACATGCTACAGAACTGATATTTATTAAAACACACACTTGCAGGGAGATGTCACACTCAATGATTCACGGGTAAAATGAAAACAAGTGAATTGCAGGGCTTGAGTCATATGTGCTTTATATTAAGAATGATACATCATCTTGTTCTACCTTCATAGAGGTATAAACTATTGACCAGATAGCAAAAGCCCCAAGCTAAAGGAAATTAGCAAAAATTAACTCAAAACTGAAGGGAAAACACCAGAAGAGCAAGCTCAATGACCATTACTCAGAATCCCTAAAGGAAATCTCAAGAAAAAAATGATAAGACATCAAAAATAATCTCTAAAATAAAGATAAATTATTTATAGAAAAATCTCTAAGTAAGACAAGAATCTTGGAATCTTGTTAGGACTTATCTGAATTCTATATAATGTGAAAACTTATATTTCATCCATATATTATCAACTCATTGTTTTAAATAGATAGGAACTATATTTAAATTCAGTGAGGGCTTATCTGGGGTAAAAATAAGTCAAAATGACTAGTATAAGAAAACACTTGAATTTCTTATTGATTGCCCCGATTCCAATTCGTAGGCCAGGGAATATCTGCCTAGTATGGTGTGAGTAGCTATTTAAACTTATTGTCTTCTAGGGTGTTAAAAATCCATACATCAATATACCACTTCCTCTTAGGCTCAACTCTTCTTGTTCCATCTGGTCATCTAGTCACTACCACTCTATGAACAGATAATGGGCGCTCAATTGCCTAGAAAATATTTATCTGGACACTAGACCATTCCGAAACCGTTCCTCTTCACCCTACTTTGATTTCTTCTGCTGAACTGGTGAGCCTCAGATGTAGCTCACTTAGCACATAGAAGGGGTGGTCTTGACAATGCAGCTTTCACAAAGATAGATAGGCTATATTCAAGGAGTGATTGAACCATGTCCCACAGTAGACTGGAGAGCAGGTACACCTGGAGAGATGAAAGCATGGATCCCTCCAACTTTGCCTCTTATACCCCCAAATACAATGACCATTGTCCTTATGAGGAAGTACACAGTCTTTAACAGTGTTCTAAAACCACTCCCTGCCTTTCTTTCCAGCTTTGTTTCACACATCTCTCCCCACTGCCCCAACTCCATTGGGATATTTTCTGTGTCTCAAATGTATTCAACTTTCACTCTACACTGTACATTCACCCATACTGTTCCTAAACCCCAACCCCCTCAAATGGCTAAGTCCTACGTATCCCTAAAGCTTCCAGTTGATTTCCCTGGTCATGTATTCTTAGACCCTCTGGATCACATTGAATGTTTATATTTGTAATTTTTTTTAAATGATTGTCTTCCATTGATCAGCGAGGGCATGCATCGCATCTTTGTTGTCTAGTGTTTTATTCCTAGTGTCTGCTGCAGTGCTTGTGTCAAAGTAAATAACTTTTCATCTCATAGAAAGGAAAAGAAATCAGTGGAAAAATGTTCCCAGGAATCTAGGAACTTTTGTAAATTATTTCCTACAAAAAACATATTATGATTTTAAAATAAATAAACCTAGATATAAATTTAGAGCTGGAAGAGATTTTTAAGAAACTAACTTAAATAATCACTTCACCTTGCTTAAGAAAACTGAGGTCCAGAGAGCACCAGTGGTTCGTACTAGAGCTTATATTAATGATGATGATAATGATGACAATTCCCAAGCAATCTGGATCAATGGCAGACTATACCATGATGCAGAATTCCCCTTGTCCACTCCAGCATGTTCTCAGTGATTCTCAGCAATGGTGTAACAACACACCAATGATAAAGTACTCAAGTTTGTAAAGGATTTGTTTTTCTCAAAGAATCTAATCAATTCTTATTCCTATAACTGTGTCACTCTAACTTATATACACTTGAATAGGAATTTTAGTTTTCTTTTGGTAATGAAGACATTAATTAAATCAGTTAGGATGTTTTAGCTGCAAGTGCAGAAAACCTGAAAAAAGTGGTGTACCTAATGATGGCTTTCATATGTCACATAATAATCAGCCCAAGGGTAGGGCAGTTTAGGGATAATTCATTGGCTTAATTTTGATGTAATCCACGAGCTAGGTTCTTTTTGTCTTCCTGCTCTGCAAATCTTGATTTACTGGCTTTCGTCATCATCACTTATTTTTCTTAGTTGTGATATGGTTGAGCAATTTCAAGCACCATATTCTCACACAAAACCTTTCAAAGGCAATAAATGTTTCTTCCCAGTTTAACAGCAAAAGAAACTATCTCAGAATCTCTACTTAAGTCTCACTGGCCGGAGCTGTGTCATGAGTTTACTTCTGAACCAATTGCTGGCAACAGGGTCACAGAATCACCATGGCCAGCTCAGACCAATCACATTTTCTTCCTTGCTTTGGAGAAGGGCACAGTTTCTCTTGAAGTAGATGGCTAATGTGGAAGGCATGTGCAGAGGAGTTGATGTCTGTAGGCAATGCACAGTGCTTGTCACATTTATTTTAGATATATTTTGTAAAAATCAGGTGATTGCCTAATTGAGATTTAACAAGGATGATGTTAATTATTTTTGACTTTTGTCAAATTTTACATGAAGCTTAAACGATAATATTTCAACTTCCTTCTCAAGTCTTAATTGCTGGTACAATACATCCAATTGCTAAACATTTTCTAAGCTCAAACATTATTTAATTATTCAGAACTCAAACTGTATCTGTTAAACAATGTAAAAATAAATGCAGTTTTTTGTCTTTACTCACTCAACAGCTACTCTTAGGATACTATCTTAAAAGGAACAAAGACCAACTATTTATATGAAACTGATCAATAAGAAGACACATCCGGAGGATCTGACTGTATTGTGTCAGATAAAATTAGTATGCTAGGAGCTCAAATGTCATAAAGACAGAAGACTCAACTTCATGAGAGACTTATTAGCAGTCAGACATAGCACATTGTCCCGCACAGACATATGCTGTCTATGCCAAGCATTCGTGATGCTATCTTAATGAACAGAGGAAAAACCGATTGTGACTCTTTAAAGTTTACCACCAAGTTGAATAATTACACTGACTATTGGAAAAAAAGCTCTCAAATTTTCCATGTTCCTTTCTTATATAAAAACCTTATTTCTCTCCCAAATTTTCCTCCAGACACCCAACCATTGTATTCCATATCAAATAAATAGATAAAAATATTAATTTCTCCCATGTCTGTTCCAGTCTATGAATGTTCATGTTTATTTATAATCATGCTGGTTCTCTTGGACTGCAAGCTGACTTAGGGAGGAGGTCTCTACATCTGCTTATTCAGTCTACAGCACACTTAACACAGTGTCACGTGCAGAGAGGTGCTTGTTGATCGAGGTCAGGAATCTAATTGCGAAAGGTAAAATTAAAATGAATTTCATACTTGTTTAAGTTAAATAAACAGTAGCTCCTCATTCAGAGAAAGAACTGTTACAGGAAAAATATGGTCTTGCCCTTATCATTTCGTGAATACCCATAGTAGATGTCAAGTTAAAGAGTGGAAAGAAAACGAAAAACAATGTTATGATGACTTAGCAATTGCTTGATATTGTGTTATATATATATGAATATATATAAAACTATACATGTATATAACTACACATATATATAACTACACACACACACACATAAAACTATACAAGTGTTAACAAAATACAAAGAGTGTTGTTGTATTAGCTTGAGTTGGAGGCCACAGAAACCAATTCTGTTTACCTGACCACAAAGGATATCAGAGAGCTCAAAGTCTTGGAGCCAGGGCATCATGTGGGGGCTGCTGGCAAGCAGAAAACATAGACCAGGACTCAGCACAGGAAGGTTCTGAATAAGAACCTACTCCGGCTGCACTGCCTCTGCCATATCTGGCAGCTCAGCTTCTAGAACTGCAACACCCCACCACTGGTCTCAACAGTTCTAACACCAAATTAAATTATTTCTAAAATGCCCCTCTATCTTTGCATTGTTTCTTCAACATAAAGTCCCAGTTAGCTGAGCCTGGGACAAAAACCTCACTCCCGCTGCCGTGGACTGAGAAGAGAGAATTATATGGTCCTTTTTATTTCTGACATGGAGTCTCACCAAAACCAAAACAATGGGGAATTTGCCAAACTACAAAGGGCATACAGATGCTGAGTAGCCAAGAGAATAGAAAACGGCCACCACTATTTGTCATCCGTGTAAGTACTTCTTCCTATGCTTACACTTCCAGAAAGGAAAAAGGAAATGGATCTCAGGACATGATACCTCCACGCAACAATAAGCACATTCACTCCTTCCCAAAAGGAGACAACTCAATGTCTCATCGGTTATTTCACCCAGCTCAAAATCCAGGATCACTGGGTGATGCTCATTCCTCCCATGCAATCACCATCCCATGTTGAAATTCTGCTTTCTTTGTTTCGTGTGTGAGTTAAAATTTTTTTTATGGAGGTCACATTTGTTTATAACATTATATAAATTTCAGGTGTACATCATTATATTTCAACTTCTATATAGACTATATCGTGTTCAGCGTCAAAAGTCTAGTTGCCATCCGTCACCACACAAATGTGTTCCTTTATCTCTTTCCCATTCCTTCCATCTCTCTTCCCTCTGGTAATCACCAATCTGTTCTCTCTATCTATGTGTTTGTTTGTTTGTATGTTTGTTTGTTCATCTTCCACATATGAGTGAAATCATATGGTATTTGGCTTTCTCCATCTGACTTATTTTGTTTAGCATAGTACCCTCAAGGTCTATCCATGTTGTCACAAATGGCAAGATGTCATCTTTTTATGGCAGAATAGTATTCTGTTATATGTATGTATATATATATATATATATATATATATATATATGGTGTGTATGTGTATGTGGTGTGTGTATATATATATATATATATATATATATACACACACCACATCTTCTTTAGCCATTCATCCCTTTATGGGCACTTAGGTTGTTTCCAAGTTGTGGCTATTGCGGACAATACTGCAATAAACAAAGGCGTGAATATTTCTTTTTGAATTAGTGTTTTTGTGTTCTTTGGATAAATATCCAGAAGTGGAATTGCTGGATCATGTTGTATTTCTATTTTTAATTTTTTGAGGAATCTCCATACTGTTTTCCATAGTTGCTGCACCAATTTACATTCTCACCAGCAGTAAAATTCTTCTTTCATGAACCAAATGTTAAGTAGCATACGCCAAATAAAATACCAAAGGAAAAGGAAAACAAATTAATCACATAGCAAAAACAGACATGTAGGAGCTATCACCCTCATTTCTACAACTGAGTATGAAAGCAGAGCAACTATTTATGACTTCTTTCCTTCATTGCCCATTCTGCAGACTTGCCTTCAACCAGCACCCCAGCTAACCAGGTAGGTTATTCTCTTTTTTTTTGCTGATGAAGATTTGCCCTGAGCTAACATCTGTTGCCAATCTTCCTCCTTTTTTTGCTTGAGGAAGATTAGACCAGTGCTAACATCTGTGCCAATCTTCCTCTATTTTGTATGTGGGTTGCCACCACAGCATGGCTGACAAGTGGTGTAGGTCCGTACCTGGTATCCAAACCCACGAACCTGGGCTGTCAAGGCAGAGCAGGCCGAACTTAACCACTACTCCCAGGGCTTGCCCCAGAAGTTCTCATTTTTTAATGTAGCAAGTTATTCAAACCTTTATTGTTGTTGGAGCCAAGACTTTCGCAGTCTTTTTAGTTTATAATTTTTGTCTTTCATTGAACTATCCTATGATAAATGGTAAAACAAGAAGATGCCCTGAGAGACTGCATGGGTTCCACCCATAATCCTCCTTCTCCATTGTAAAGTAATAACCCTATTTTTCTCTCATAGTCAGGGTTAGTCATATCAGCCAATACTAAAATGCCTATCATTTTCTTTCTTCCTAGAGTTATAAGAAGCTGAAAATAGGCAGGTGGCAATATTAGCTTCTAATCCAATTGAAACATTGTTGTATGTCCTGGTTGAAATATTCTTCCCTTATGGACAAATATCTCAAAACCAGCAGACCCTAAACTTATGGGAATAAGAAGCAAAATTTTAAAAGTAGCACTGTAACTGAGACTTCAATAGGCCATTCAAAGATTTCATAATGAATGATACTTTTGGGTTACGGTCAATATGGTAAGGCTAAGGAATCAAAATATAGCAGTCCTTTGCCTTTTTTCCTCTCAAATGGTTTCCCCATTAGAAGCAATAGTATGTGGAAATCTGTAACAACGGTAGGGCAGTAAGTCAATCCCCTTATAGTACTCCTTGTAGATGTCTGATGGGCAAGGATGCAAGTCCAAATCCATATTAAATATCTATTCCAGTGAGGAAACGTGATGCAACCTATCTTGGAAGGGCTTGGGTGTTATTATCCTGTTACCAGACACCTGGATCCTCCTTGTAGGATGTAATATATATCTGTATTTTAGTGTCACTTATGATGGACAGGAAATTGGACATCCATTAGTGGGAGTAGCCTGAATGCTCTTGGTAAAGGGGAAGTCTATGTTTATAAGCCATCTTGAGCATCTAACATTGTGCCATGGCCACTTGAAATATGTAACTAGAGCAAGGGAAGGATGCTTCTGGAAAACCACTACCGATTATTAAGAGCCTCCTCTGCAGTGGATGTGAGCTTTGGTAAGCATTCCAAAATAACCTCACAATCTGTGTTTTTCCTGAAAGACAAATGCCTCCTCCCTAATTCCCCTTGTTACAGTTTTCTAAACTTGCCCCTCCAATCCCCTGACCACGTGGACAGGCCATTAACCAAATCAGTGGATCACTAGAAAATTCACTGTGGTGATATGACCTTGTATTTTTGTGAGATTTATCTCCAAACGTACGGTCTGCATATGTCCTGCCAAGGCATTTAAGATGCCTGTTAATCCTTTCTCTACAAGTGTTATCAATATGGTATTAACCATGTAGTAGACCAGCAAATGTTCTTTGGAAAGATGAAAGAGTCAAGGGCCCTGGAACTAATTTGGACACGGCTGAAAACATGAGACAAGATAGAGACAGTATATTACCATCCTTGTTTGTTCAGGCAAACTTCTTCTGATATTTTCTATTTATTAGGAGAGAAAGGATAAGCATTCCCAAATCCACAGATGTATTCCAGGTGCCAGGGAGTGTGCTGTTCCCCCAGCAGAGAAACTACATCTGGGTCAGCAGTTACAGCTGGAGTCAAATCTGTTTCATTTAAGATAATTCACACTCATTCTGTGAGATTCCTCACTTTCTGCACCTCCACAATTGGAGAGATAAGTGGAGTTGTATTAGGAATCACCACTCCTACATTTCTCGTCTCTGATAGTGGCACTGATCACTCTCTGGAGGGAAAGGTTCCCCTGGGTATGGGATATAGCTTTTAATTTACTATTTCATTAAGAACAAGAAGTCCCAGGGGACACAATGGTGCCATAATAATCATTATGTTATGGGTCACAAACACTAGTGGGAATTTTGTCAGTACCCATGTATGTGTGTGTGTGTGGTGTTTCAAATATAGAATTCTTAACTTTAAATATATACTATATAATTAGTAAAGGGAATCAGAATGACTTTGGAGTCCATTGAGCCAAATATTTATTTATTATCTGATATCCATAAGCCATCACTCTATCTAATGGACCACAGGGGTATTCTGGAGTTTTATGAGCAACAGTGTTAGCATTGAGTTAGTATCTACTAATCCACAAAGATCTGGATATTTCCCTTTTCCCATGGCTCCAGACCTCTTTGAGAAAGACTTGGAGAAAGAATCACGATACATACTTCGATATTATTGCAGGGTCCTATCGTGATGCTATCTGCCTCCATTTCATTCGAGGAGGACTGGGTCTAGGAACTTATTTAGATATTGGCATTAGGTTTAGGATAACAAATCCATATCACGGCTTCTAAAGTTTGCCTGAGTTCACCAGACATGAAGCTCCACCCTCCCCCAACATACACAACCTATTGTACATATCTTTTAGGAAACTTCTAGCAACTCTGAATCTTTGTCCCAGGGGATCTCATAATGATTAACCAAGGTCAAAAACCCTTATGGGTCTGTTTACTATGCTGGCCTTTTTATTCTGGAGATTAAATGCAACCACTTGGCTTCTGTTACTCTTCAATCCTCCTACCCACTGAAACCAGGAAACTATTTCAAGTACAATCTCTCATAAGCATCTTGAATCCTAAACAAATAACCAATAAGTATGTTTCACAGAAATTGGTGCTATCATGACACAACAGTTTTTTCAAAGTCTTGGCAGAAAAAGTGTCTTCATGTGTTTCTCAGGGGATAGAGTTAGGAAATGATGCAGAGTAACACATGATAAACGCACTCCAATCTTCTAATCCCAAAGTGTCGGGGGCTTCCTCTATGTATTACACCAAAGTTTTTCTGGTGTTTCATCTGTTCTCTTTCTTTTAAGTGCAGACTACCTTTGAGTTCCAGGTTTCAGATTTAGGTGTAGATCCAAGCAAACAATTAAAATAAATCACAGAGAGTCAGCCAGCATACTGAAATCATATCAATTAATTTGATCAAATCAAAAGTAACTATCTTGCCTCATTTTAAAAACAAGCTCAGATCCATTCCTACGCACATTTCCCAGATTTTAGTCTATATAAATTAGTAAAGCCGTATATATTTTTTAATGTGAAAACATTGTTTTGAAGGTTATATTTTGTCATTTTCTCCAGAAGTATTATGGAATATAATGCTTAGAAATATATAAGAAATTGAAATAATATAATGCTAGAAAAGTTTAGGAATGCTCGGAATAGATGGCTAAGAAGAATGATCTGCTTTAAAGATAACTTAGGCAAGAGAGTTACTTAAAATGCTTTCATGAGACAGTGGAAGAGTCTCAACAAGGAAAGAGAGCTACTCTGGCTTCCAAGGGAGTTGCAAGACCTCTGACTCTCCCCCATCCTCATTTAAATTCTATTTTTTCCCAATCATTGTCCTATTGATCTAAAATCTAGTGACGCCTTGAATTTAACTGATATTAGCATTTAGTGTTTGCAAATCAAACACTAAGTTTAGGTTATGGCTACTTCATCTCCATGTCAACATGAGCTCAAACAAGAAATGAGGGATTCTTCTGGTCCCCAAGGCAAGTTTAAGATCTCTGAATCTTCCCATATATCCTCAATTTAATTCTTAGAGTTCTAATATTTCCCAGTTATTTTCCTAACTTTGACACAAAAGAAATAGAGAAGCTTTGAATCCAGTAGATATTAGAATTTAGCTCAAATATTAAGCTTAGACTTTGGCTGCTTCCACTCTATGGAAGCATGAGATGTGATCAAGAAAGTTGCTGGATTTCTGTTCAATCGGTACCTTGAACAAAGTTTTTTAGGATTTTAGCTTGTCATTCTTTTTCAGCAGCCACCTTGACTTCTTCTTGTCTTTCATTTATGGCAATGGCAAAATGGCCATTCAAAAACTTGCCTTCGGGAATTATTTCATTCTAGGTGACCACAGGCAATCACTAGTATTCTATTATATACCATGGCCTTCTATATTTCCAACCTAGAAGACAATATTAACTCCAAATAGTTAAGTCATTCCAAATATCCATATTAACCATGGGTTCCATTGCTTACAAGCTATTCTCTATTTCCAATGTCTATAAAAGTTCAGATTTCTTGATCACAAGCAACAGAAACCAACTTTGTCTAACTTAAGTAGAAGGAATTTCTTGGAATGAGTTTGTGGCAGAACTGGTAGTAGAAAATGGTCAGGGACCAAAAGAGGTTACCCAGTAGAAAGACATAGGAGGTTAAAGCACAGGAATGGAACAGATAGGGTACCACTCCCAAACACTGCTGCAACTGGACCCTTGATGCCATCACCACTTTCAACACCATTGCCTCTTCCATGAATACTTTCTAAAAGGTGTCTGTGTTTTTACATTGCTTTTTGTGTTGGTTTTCTATTGCTATCATAATAAATTACCACAAACTCAGCAGTTTAACACAAATTTGTTAGCTCATAGTCCTGTAGGTCAGAAATCTAAGCACAGCATGGCTGAGCTGGTTCTCTGCTCTGGGTTTTGCAAGATGGAAATCAAGGTGTCAGCAGGGCTGCATTCCTTTCTGAAAGTTTTGAGGATGAGGGATGAGTCTGCTTCCAGGTTAATTCAAGTTGTTGGCAGAATTCAATTCCATTTGGTTGCAAGACTGAGGTTCCCATTTCCTTGTTAGCAGGTAATGTGAGTCATTCTCAGCTTTTTAAAGGCCACCACTATTCTCTAGTTCATGGCCCCCTGTCTCCATCATTAAAGCCAACAATGGCAAGTAAGTCCTTCTCATGCTTATTGTCTTTCTGACCTCCCATTCTACCTCACCTTGCCTCTGCCCATCTATTCTACTTCATATCTCTGACTGACTTTTCTTCCTTCTTCTGTTTTTAAAGATTCATGCGATTACATGAAGCCTATCCAGATAATCCAGGATAATCTCCATACTTCAAGGTCAGTTGATTAGTAACCTTAATTCTATCTACAAAGTCCCTCACAGTGGTACCTAGATTAGTGTTTGATTGTATAACCATGGCAGGGGAATCTTGGAAACATCTTTGGCATTCTGCCTACCACATTTCCATAAGATACAAAATGCTAACCAGAGCATGTAATCCAACAAACCAACATCTCATATGCCTTAACCTTAGCTACCAGGGATTAGACTGAAACAGGATCTAGCAGTGTGAACCTCTGTAGTAAGGACTTATATTTTACTTCCTCTAACACAATGGGTATATCAATTAAAGAAACAAATGGGTTCAACTACTGAGTGCCCCCTCCACCAGTGAAATAATGACCACTGTTGGAGGAAAAATTTCTTTTGTTCTTTGAATTGATGCATTTATTATTTTAACCGCATTAGTAAAATTAAACCATTAAATTTGCATCATTCAAATATACTTCTATTAATGCTAATCAACTAATTGAGGCACAATCTGCAAAAAGTTTCCTAATTAGCATTTGGCTCCCTAAATATCCACTTACAATGAATAATTTATCACTTAAATGTATCCTGAATAAAATAAAGGCCTAAAACATAAAAATTTCGTAGTTCTTCTACGTTTACTATTGATTTAATACTGCATGAGCACATGATACAATTGTAAGGCTCTCTAGGAAAATAATTACTAGAACACATTGCAATTTCTGTGGTAGAAAATTCTCATCAAGTGCACTCACTTAAGCAGGTGAACTCGTTAAGTCACTCAAGCAAAGTATAGCAAATACACAAACACTTTTTTCTTTATTAGGATAATTATACTTGATTGGAAAATAAAAGTCACGTACTTGATGTTTGCTATTTGAGTTGAAGAGAGAGGCAGTGCGAAGTGGAGTGCTTCTAAGCCTGCATCTAAGTTCTGTAGATGCCTTTTTCCGTCAGGAGTGGTCCTTGCCTAATTTATTCACTCCATGCAATTGAATCTTGCCAAATGTCTGATGCAGGCTTTTCTTATTTAAAAAGACCTGAAAAGATTCTTTCACTTAGGAATTAGAAAGAAACAAAAACAAAAACAATAAAAAGTTCATTGAGACATCAGCAAAAATGGTGGAGTAGGGAACTACAAAATCTGTACCTCCACAAAAGCAACAAATCTGGCAAAAACTGTCAGAATCCATTTTTGGGGACTTGGAATAAAATCAAAAGCTTAAAATAACCAGGGGAACACTTATTCAATAAAGTCAACTAGTCTTGGTCATAGAGCTTTGTGGCATTTTAACTTACCCCAGTACCATCCCCCCATTCCCAGCTCAGTGGCAGCCTTAAAGACAATAGGCCACATTCCTGGTATAGGTTCCTAGTATGTGAGAGAGAAGTATAAACCTTATTCTCAAAGAATTATGGTTGTTTTGATCTGTCTGGTGTGTCCCTGAAGAACTAGCGGAAAGAGTCGTCCTTACTCAAAACTCTATCAAGGTTAGGGCAATCACCTGGGAAATATTTGTTGGCAACAACTGAAGGCAAATGTATTAGCCACTACCACCTGGAACAAGGGATAACAGCTGGGCAAACACTAGCCAAAATAAAAAGATTGGGAAGAAAGACTGGGAAACGAGATGTTTTGGAGAATAAGGACTTTGAAAAGCTCCCACATATTCCTGGAAATCTAAATGCCTTTGTGCACACTCAGAGCTGTGTGCATGTTCAGAAAAGACCTGAGAAGGCTCTAAACTCTCGTCTCTGGCTAATCTTTAGAATCTGCACAAGCAGAAAGTGAAGGCTAAGGCAAAGTGGTAAACTGGCTAGCTGAGCCTTGAAGGGTGCTCCAACACTCAGAGCCCATCTGCAAAGATGGGGAGGTTATTGTTTTGTTTTGTTTATGGGATTTTTTGGTTTCAGATGTTTAAGGAAATCTCTGTTAAATTACTAGCTGACCGCTAAGCCAATGGAACAGAGACATCAGTGGCCACATACAAGAAATATAGACTTTAGAAAACCAATTTAAAAAAAATCACTAAACAAATAACAACAACTACAACAAAGAGTAACAACAAACCCTGGGATGGGAGAGAATCTAATTTCCAGAGTTGCCACATTATACTATTCCAAATGTCTAGTTTTCAACAAAAAACTTATGAGACATGGAAATAAGCAAGAAAGTGTGGTTCAGGGGCCAGCCCAGTGGCATAGTGGTTGAGTTTGCACGCTCTGCTTCAGCAGCCTGGTGTTCCCGGGTTCGGATCCTGAGTGTGGACCTACGCATTGCTTATTAAGCCATGCTGTGGCAGGTATCCCCCATATAAAACAGTAGAGGAAAATAGGCATGGATCTTAGTCCAGGGCCAATCTTCCTCAGTAAAAAGAGGAGGATTGGCAACATATGTTAGCTCAGGGCTAATCTTCCTCACCAAAAAAAAAAAAAGAGAGAGAGAGAGAGAAAGAGATAGTATGGTCCATACATACAGGGAAAAAAGAAATTAATGGAAATAGTCCCTAAGGAAGCACAATCATTGAACTCACTAGACAAAAACTTTAAACCAACAATTTAAAATATGCTCACAGAGCTAAAGGAAATCATATACAAAGAACTAAAGGAAACCATTAGAATGATGTTTCATCAACACAGAAACAAATAACAAAATGGCAGATGCAAACTTTTCCTTATCAGTAATTATATTAAGTGGAAATGGATTAAACTCTTCAATTAAATGGCAGAGATTGTCAGAATGGATTTTAAATGAGCTATGTGTTATCTGTAAAAGATTCACTTTAGATTAAAAAACACAAAGACAAAAACACAAAAGTGAACAGCGAAAGGGTGAAAAATCATATTCTGTGCAAACAGTAAACAAGAGAGATGGAGTAGCCATACTAATATCAGAAAAATATTCTTTAAGATCAAAATAGTTACCAGAAAAAAAGATGACATCATATAATGATAAAAAAGTCAATCCATCAACAAGACATAACAGTTGTAAGCATATATATATACACAGAACAAAGTTCTAAAATATATGAAGCAAAAATTGAGACTTGAAAGGAGAAATAGATAGTTGAACAATAATACCTCAGGATTTCACTTCCTCTTTTTCAATGATGGGTGAACAACCACAGAGAAAATCAAAAAGGAAAATAGAAGACTTGAACAATCCTACAAACCATGTAGACCTAACAGACACATACAGAACACTCCACCTAACAACAGCAGTATATACATTTTTCTTAAGTATACATGGAATACTTTCTAAGATAGACCACATATTAGGCCAGAAAACAAGCCTCAATTAGTTTAAAGCAATTTAAATTATACGAAAAAAAGTATCTTCTCCAACCACAATGGGATGAAATTAGAAATCAATAGCAAAAGGAAAACTGGAAAATTCACAAATTTGTGGATATTAAACAACCAATAGGTCAAAAAGAAATCACAAAAGAAATTAGAAAATACTTTGAGATGAATGAAAAGGAAAACATAATATACCAAAACTTATGTGATGCAGTGAAAGCAGTGTTCAGAGAAAAATTTATAGCTGTAAATAGAGTAAAGACAGATACCGCTTAAGAAATTAAAAAAGAGGAGCAAATTAAATACAAGTCAAGTTGAAGAATGAAAATAATAAAGATTAGAATGGAGATAAATGAAGTAGAGAATAGAAAAACAATAGAGAGAATCAATGTAACCAAAAGTTAGTTCTTTAAAAAGATCAACAAATTGACAAAGTTTTAGCTAAATTAACCAAGAAAAAAAGAGAAGATTCAAATTATTAAAAACAGGAGTGAAAGTGGGGACATAACTAACAATCTTACAAAAATAAAAATATTATAAGAAAGTATTATGGACAAATATACACCAAAAAATTAGATGACCTAGATAAAATTTCTAAATTTATAGATACATAGAGTTAACCAAAATGGACACAAGAGAAATAGAAAATCTTAATAGATTTACAGCAAGTAAAGAGATTAAATCAATAATGAAAACACTTCCAACAAAGAAAAGCATAGGACCATATGGCTTCACTGGTGAATTCTACCAAATATTTTTAAAATAACGTACAAAAATACTGCTCAAATCCTTTAAAAAAATACAAGAGGATAAGATACTTAATAACTCATTCTATGAGACCAATATTACTCTGATAACAAAGCCAAATAAAGATATCACAAGAAAAAAAGCTACATACCAATATCCCTTATCAATATAGATGCAAAAATCCTGAATAAAATACTAGCAAAATGAACTTACCAACACATTAAAAGGATCATACATCGTGACCAAGTGGGATGTATTTCAAGAATGCAAGAGTAGGATACAAAAATCAATGTAGTAACCACATTAATAGAATGAAGGAAATAAATCACACAATCATCTTACTTGATACAGAAAAAGCACCTGAAAATCCCTTCTATGATTTAAAAAAAAAAAACTAGAAATAAGAAGGAACTTGATTAACCTAATAAAGAGTATCTGTGAAAAACTGACATCTACCATCATACTCAATGGTGAAAGAATGAAACATTTTCATCTAAAATTAAGACCAAGACAAGAATGTCTGCTTTCACCACTTCTATTCAACATCACACTGCAAATTGTAGCCTGAACAATTAGGCAAGAAAAAGAAATAAAGCGTATCCAAACTGGAAGGGAAGTAAAACCATCTCTATTTGCAGATGACATGATCTTATATATAGAAAACCCCAAGGAACACACAAGAACACAACTAAAACTAATAAGTGAGTTCAGCAGAGTTGCAGGGTATAAGGTCAACACACAAAAATCAGTTGCATTTCAACATACTGGCAATGAGCATTTGAAAGGAAATTTAAAAAGCAATTTATTTATATCTAAGAGAATAAAAATACCATGGAATAAATTTAAGCAAGAATGTGAAGGACTCATACACTGAAAACCTCAAAACACTTCTGAAAGAAATGAAAGAAGACCTAAATAAAAGCAAAGACATCTCATTTACATAGATTGGAAGACATATATTGTTAAGATGATAATACTTCCCAAAGCTATCTATAGGTTCAATGCAATATCTGTCAAAATCCCAACTAATTTTTTTTAAATTAATTGAAAAAGCTGATCCCAAACTTAAAACAGAATTTCAAGGGACTCTAAAATAGCTAAAATAATCTTGAAAAAGAGAACAAAGTTGGAGGACTTATACTTCTCAATTTCAAAAATTACTCAAAGACACAGTAATCAAAAAAGTATGGTACTAATACAAAGATAGACATATTGATCAAGGCATAGATTTGAGAGTCCAGAAGTAAACTCATACATCTATTGTTAATTCATTTTCGACAAAGGTGTCAAAACTATTAAATGGGGAAAAGCAGACTTTTCATCAAATGGTGCTTAGACAGCTAGATATCCACACACAAAAAAATGAAATTGGTTCCTTACCACACACCATATACAAAAATTAACTCAAAAGGAAAATAACAAGTGATGGTGAGAATGTGGAGAAGTTGGAATCTTTGTACATCATTGATGTGAACATAAAATGGTGCAGCTGCTGTGGAATATAATTTGGCAATTTCTCAAAAAGTTAAACATAGAATTACCACAGAACTCAGAAATTCCCTTCCAAAGTCTACACCAAAAATAATTGAAAACAAGTGTTTACACAAAAACTTGTACATTGAAGCATTATTTATAATAGCCAAAAAGTGGGAATGACTCAATGTCCATCAACTAATGAATGGGCAAACAAAATTTGATATATCCATACGATGGAATATTATTTATCCATAAATGGAAATGGAGTACTGATATATGCTACATGAATAAATCTTGAAAACATTACGTTAAGTGAAAGAAACAAGACATAAAAGGCCACATATTGCATGATTTTATTTGTGTGAACTTATATGAAACGTCCAGAATAGGCAAATTCACAGACAGAAAGTAGATTAGTGATTGTTAGGGTCTGGAGAGGAAAGTAAAATGAGAAATGACTGCTAAAGTGCACAGGATTTCTCTTTGGAGTGATGCTAATATTCTGGAATTAGATAGTGGTGATGGTAGCTTAATATTTGTAAATGTACTAAAAGCCATTGAATTGTACACTTTAAAATGGTGAATTTTATATTATGTGACTTCTACTTCCATTAAAAAAAATTTGTTGAGAACAGCTTAACTAATAATATGGTACAAACAAAATATAGTTAGTATTGAATTTAAACAAAAATATAAAATATACAAATATCCCAAGTTTGATTGTAGAGTTTATCTTCAACCCTTCATAAACAGAGAATTGGCGAAGCTCTTCATAAGAATACTGTAGCAGATAATAGTTGTTAGTTGGCTATTTTGTGCCAGATACCTTACTTGCCACTTCACATAAACGAGTTCTTTCAAGATTTATGACTAACCTATTATTATCCTCAATATATTGATAAAGAAACAATCTTAGAGAGGTTCAATAATTTGACTAATACCTGCAATTGTTTTGTGGTGCATCATTCAAGTCCAAGTCTGGAGGACACAAAGTCCATTCATGTCCTTTTAGCCATCCTTCTCTCACTCTCCAAGCTGGATGTGGCCAAGAGCACTACCTCTGCCAGCCCTATCCTTTACTTTTGTCTCCAAAAGTAAATCTTCCCTTATGTCAATCCACATTATACTCAGCTCCAAGCTTCTATACAACCTGCAGACAATTGTTTCTTTTGATGACAACTACTCAAATTTCAGACTTTCCAGTTGACTTGAGGAACTACATTTTATTGTGTCATTTAATTTTTACAAATTTGAAACCTAACAAAATGGGTCCTTCTTCTGAACTAAACTCTTTAAAATCTTTTCTGCCTGGAAAGACTCAAGGAAATCTTCCAGGTTTGGTACTGCTTCCATTACTTTTGGGAGAAAAAAAACCAAATCAGACTTCCACTTTCCAATGGAATGGTATTAGTAGAGATACTGATATCAACCCTCCCCCACTTAAAAAAAATCCATTAAATGTTTAATAAAATATTTTAAATAATTTTTTAAATGATTGGATGTACCTGAAAGAAAGTAAGAGAAATCCAAGGTCATGAGTAAGAAAGGAACATAGAAAAAGGATAAAAGCTAGCAATAAAGCAATTTGCGGGGCCGGCCCCATGGCTTAGCGGTTGGGTGCACGCGCTCTGCTGCTGGTGACCCAGGTTCGGATCCCAGGAGCACACTGATGCACTGCTTCTCTGGCCATGCTGAGGCCGTGTCCCACATACAGCAACTAGAAGGATGTGCAACTATGACATACAACTATCTACTGGGGCTTTGGGGGGGAAAAATTAAAAAAAAAAAAAAAGCAATTTGCTATCCTGAGGTTATACTAAGATGCTAGAGCACTAGTGGCAAGAGGTAACTGCAGACAATACCCTGGAATTATTGATTGAGAGACCCTACATAAAGGTGGAGCCCCAGATAGGTCTCATCCTCAGAAAAAGATTTAACATAGGAAAACAACCACTTAAGACAGCCAACAAAAGAATGTGTCTTGCCTCTGGTTGGAAGATAAAAGAAAAGGGCAACATCAACAACATGACCAATGGCATGCCTTCACATGGGATTGGAGGCTGAGCCTACAATTTTTTCTTGGCTTTAAAAATTGTAAACAAAGAACTAATTTAAAATGGACCAGCTCTCTGGTGCCCTTGTATACCTGGCGGGAACATATAAATCTTCCCCGGAAGAATGCATTCTCAGAGCAGGTGTCAAAAAACTTATATAGTGGGTTCAACAAAACACAAACTCATAATAAAATATATGAAAGAAAATAAGCCACCATAAAGTGGGAGCCAGCAGAAACAATCAAGAACAAAATTAAATCTGTAATAACTTCAATTATTGGAATTATCAGACATACAGTTGAAAAGAAATACATTTTAAAAAGAAGAAAAAACATAAAAAACACATTTGGAGCAAATGACTATCAAAATATGACCAAGCAGATAAAAAAGAAAGAAAATTTCCAGAAATGACAAATAGAATAATTGAAATTAGAAAATCCATAACTGGTTTACACATTAGTTTAGACACAATAAAGGAGAGAATTATTGACCTGAAAAATTGAGTTGAAGAAATTACCAATAATAATACCTAAAAAGACAGAAAATATGAAACTGAGGTTAGGGAGATATGGAGGATAGAATACAATCAAATACATACCTAATCAAAAATATATGCCTAATTATTCTTCTAGAAGAAGAAAATATAGAGAATGAGAGGACGGAAATACTTGAAGAAATTCTGTCTGAGAGCTTTCCACAAGTGTTTAAACACACGAGTCCTTAGATTCTTGAATCCCAGTGGGTCTCAAGCAAGATAGATAAAAATCCACACCCAGATACATTGTAGCAAAACTGCAGAATCCCACAGAAAAAGGAGTGAATTTAATATGTCAAAGAGAAAAAAAGTAAAATAGATTGCCTTCAAAACAGTGAAATTTTTGCTGACAATTTCCCAACAGCAAAAATGAAAAACTGAAGAATGTAGACTTACATTTTAGAGGGCTGGGAGTAAATAACTGTAATTGAGAATTGCTAAATCCGGTGAAACAATCTCTCAAGAAGACAAAAACTGGAACTGTTTGCCACCGAAAATGGAATTTCTAAGGAATTACATCAAGAAGAAGCAAAGTGAGCCTAAAGGACCTTCAGAAATGTAAAAGGGAGTGGCAAGTAAACGAGATACTTAACACGTGTTCAGATTTTTAAAATCAGTATTCAACTAATAATGATGATAAGGCTTAATTTGTGTATTAAAAGAAACAACAAAAATTATGAACAGATATTCTAAGTAAGGAGAGAGAAGATTGATTGGAGTTAAAATAGCCCAAGGCGGGCGGGGCCGTGGCTTAGCGGTTAAGTGCACGCTCTCCGCTACTGGCGGCCGGGGTTCGGATCCCGGGCGTGCACCGACGCACCACTTCTCCGGCCATACTGAGGCCGCGTCCCACATGCAGCAACTAGAAGGATGTGCGACTATGACATACAACTATCTACTGGGGCTTTGGGGGAAAAAAAGGAGGAGGATTGGCAATAGATGTTAGCTCAGAGCCGGTCTTCCTCAGCAAAAAGAGGAGGATTAGCATGGATGTTAGCTCAGGGCTGATCTTCCTCACAAAAGAAGAAAAAAAAAAACAATAGCCCAAGACATTTGTTGAGGAGGCTGATAATACTTCCTTGGCCTTTGTTACAGGAAGTGTGCATGTTAAAACTTACAGCAGAACCACTAACGAAAGGAAATAAGATTCATGTGATGTGAACCAGTGAAGCGGGGGATGGAATGAAAATATATACATTGATTTAGAGAATCATCAGAAAGGACAAAAAAGGGGAACAAGGGAAAGGTGAGACAAATACAAAGCACAAAAAATCCAAACAATCAATAATCATAATAAACGTAAATTGATAAACTTTCTTTTAAAAGTTACATATTGTCAGACTAGATTTAAAAATAAGAAGGACATAGACAGGATGAAAGTAAAGTATTGAAACAGATATATCGGATAAGTAAAAGCCAAAAAAATCAGCTAGAGAGAATACTGACATCAGAAAATTGGACTTTAAGGGAAATATATTACTAGGGATAAAAAAGAGAAGTAGTAACAATACTAATATAATAATATCTTCAACAAGAAAATATGAATATGCACCCAACAATACAGTTTTATATACATACATATAGTTATATATATTATATATTATATCTAGCTATATATACTTCAGGATATGAGGGAAAAAATAACGAAATTGCAGCGAGAATTTGGCAAATTTGCCATAATAATGGGTAACTCTTAATACATCATCCTTAATAGTTGATAGTTCAAACGAATGAGAATTCAGTAAGGAGATAAAAGATTTAAAAGCATAATCATCTAACTAACATATCAAACCTGTTCCAAAATGTTGAAAATACGCAATATTTTCCATCATACATAGAACAGAGAAAAATATTACCGAGATATAAGGTATTAAAAAGTATGAGCAAATTTCAAAGGAAAAATATCATACACATTACTATGTGTAATTTAAATATAGATTTATGTACTTATATATTTAAATTATGTATTATACTAAATATTATATATGTATACATGTGTACATATACATATATATGATTATGTATCTATAATAATATACATATATATAAAATCCCCAAAAACAAAGGGGACATGAACGGGTATTTTATGCTCAGCCTCATTAGTAATTAGAGAAAAGCAAATTACAAACATAATGAAAATAATGAAATAGCACTTTACTCACTTCATTGGCATAAGTCTAAAAGTCTGAAAGTACTAAATTTTAGCAAGGATACCAAGAAATTGTAGCTCTTTACTGTGTTTGTGGAAGCATAAAACGGTACCATCACTTTGATAAACAATTTGCATTAATGTCCTAAAAGTTGGACATATACTTGGCTTATGGCCTAAATTCCACACCTAGGTATATACACTTAGTCCCTGTGAATTCATTTTCTCACCTTCTCATCAAATTCTTCCATTCAATCAAATGTCTACCTGCTAAAGAGAATGAAAAAAAAATTACCTGCTAATATTGATTAAGTCTCCCCAGGTAAAAGGAAAGCTGATTTAATTAGGAATACATTGGGGTTTTTGGTGGCAAGGGGGAACTGGCAGACAAACTATGCTGAAAGCTGATCTAGAGTCATTGGCCAGTCAACACATCCTGTCCGTTCGGCGGTGAACATGGTATCTTTCTGTGTTCACAAGCCTTGCTGTACTCAGTGATCCCAGTTTGTAATGTCAGGTGAGCAGCATCTTCCTCCACCAATCAGAAGTGACTCTCTGGGTTACCAGATCAGTGGAGATCCTCACAGCGGAGACTTCTCATGGCTTTCTAAGCTCAGCCGATTAACTACTACTCTCTGTTTAATGGACTGGGGTGGACTACTACCCTCTGTTTAACGGACTGGGGTGGGCTCACTGACTTCCACTGGTGGGAAGGAGCTTGTGACACTGTGAAAAGATGATCCATAACTCTGGGTAGTAATGTTAGAATTTGGTCTTAGAAAAAGAAAGGTCGATTATGAGAATTAGTCTTTCTGAAGATAACCTAAGATAACCAGCGAGCTCCTCAGTTTCTCAAAAGCTGAAGGACACTTTCACCTGCTCATATCTGCTCATATGGAGACAACTAAACTTTGTATTTAAATACATTTATCCTACACTCATTCCCATCTGTTAGACCCATCTCTGTGCTCTGATCATTGTCCAAACGCCACCCTTGTTTTGGTCAGACCCAATAACATTCACATAGCTTTCCTGATAAAGGAACAGTTCATTATTCAGAATTCTTCCACACAAAAGAAGAAAGAACATAGACATGAAAATATAAAATATCACTCTTTAAAATAATGTTGATTCCAATAAGACCTCAAATTGTGGAAGGAGTCTCATTTCTGAATCATTCAACAAACATGCATTGGGGACCTATTATCTGAATGGCACTGTCCCTGGTATTGGGAGAATACAAAGCTGCATAAGAAACTATTTTTTGTCAGAGCATTTACTTTGCAATGAAAACACCACAGATCAATAACTAAAACAGAAGGTAAAATAAAATCTGTCTCAAAAGAGATCACACGTCTTATAGTTGAAGCAGAATAAGGAAGAACCGATTGTGACCGCAGCAGCCAGAGGCTCCATAAACCAGTGGCACATGCACGTAGAAATTTTAGGAACACCATGAGGATAGGCATGGAGTTCTGAATGTTTGTGCTATACAGTAAGAATAGAGTGTAAGTGGTGAAACTGATAAAATTTGCTGGGAGATAAGGCCAGAACATGGGACTAGATTACAGAAGGTCTTGAGTGCCATTTTAATGCATTTCAACTTTATTCTTCAGGCTGCCAGCCCCTGAAGACTGTGATGAATGGGAGAAATGTCAACTGACTTAGGTTTTAGGGAGTTAATTAGGGCGGCCATATGAATGACAGATTTGAAGATCTGGTTAATGAGGAATAGTTAATAAGATACTTAAGGAATCCAGGTTTATTCATGCAATCGATTGGATAAGGAGTTCCTCATAGGAAGCTTTTAAATTGCTTTTTCTCATTTCATTTCCCCAAGTTTTAGTTTTGCTCAGAAACCTATTCAAATTCAAACATCTATAGAGTTTTCCTCAAAACCATAATGACCTTTTCAGATACGTAAATACAACATTTCAACAAGAATTCTGAGAAAGATATTCATTCAACAACTGATATAATCTGGTTCCTTAATATTGGATTCTGAGGGACTTAAAAATATGCCTCCTTCTGATGAAAATTCACATTGAATAGAGGAGAGCTGGTTACAAAGAGCACGAACTGCAAGTAAGTGGTGAAAAATACCAAAAGAAACAAGGCAAAGAGACACTTAAGGGGTTTAAGTAATATGCATATTTTAGATATCAGGCTTTGTCATTAATATAATGTATTTAATAGATCAGAAAGATCTAAAAAAAATTACCTTCATTTAGAATAAGAAGTCATAACAAAGCCTTTTTATACAGAGCCAGTGTTAATTAGACGTGACTTTGAGAAGTCTTTTAAAGTGCAGGTGAGATGGAGAGCACTGCTGGTACAGAAGCCAGCCAGTCAAGAACAACCTATTGAGCACATCAGTAGGAAAAGTCTTTCCCCAGAGACTCGTTATTTGATGATTGAAAAAGAATGTCTAGACATCAAATGGGTTTTGGACAGTTTAAGGTACTAAAGTATTTTCCTGGGGAAAAAATTTATATTAGAGACAGATCATAGAGCTATACAATAGTGGAACAGAATGAAAGATGAGCGATACCCAGCTTGTAAGATATTATATGTCCCTGCAGCAATGTATATTTGCATTTTCCCCAATAGTCTCATGAATGAAATATGATAATGTATTTGTTGAAGATGTTTTCTGAGTAGTGGAATTACCCAGTGGAATTACCAGTGAATTATCCTTACTGTCCATGCAAGGTAAGATTCTCTGCAATCAAACCTCAATTAAAAAGTTCGGCCATAAGAAAAGATGAAATCCAGCCATTTGTGACAACATGGATAGACATTGAGGGTATTATGCTAAGCGAAATAAGTCAGAGGGAGAAGGTCAAATACCGTATGATCTCACTCATATGTAGAAGATAAAAACAACAACAAATAAACACACAGAGACAGAGATTGGATTGGTGGTTACCAGTGGAGGGGAGGGAAGCGAGTGAAAGGGATGATTAGGCACTTGTGTGTGGTGATGGACTGTAATTAGTATTTGGGCGGTGAACATGATGTAATCAATGCAGAAATAGAAGTATAATGATGTATGCCTGAAAGTTATACAATGTTACAAACCAATGTTATTGCAATAAAAAAAAAGAAAGAAAAAAAGAAATTACTTCAATTTGAAAAAAAAAATAAAATGTTTGGGAAAATTTTCACACGACTGTACCCAGGCGAAAAATAAACATTTCATATCTGAAATTCACATTTAACTGGGCATCTTGCATTTTTATTTGCTATCTATCCACATGTGGATTTTTACATATATATATATGTAAAAAAGCTGAAAATAAATATATCGATAGATGAAAAGAAATTATTGCTGGGAGATGAAATTACAAATTATTTCACTTTTGTTCTTTATAATTTTCCAGTTTGCCAAATGTCTTATGAGTATTCATCTTACTTATGTAATTACCACTGGATTAAGATGTTCAATTAATGGGGCATTAAGAAAATATTTATTGAGCTGGTTTTGTGGTCTAAGCTTGATTCTATTATATTCTGACTCATGGGATACTGAAGTACATAAAAGATCCCAACTTGGATATTTGATCAAAGTGACAAACACTCAGTCAAGATAAAGGTTCTGGAATCAACGACTGGGTAAAATCCTTTAGTATGCAACAAGAATGTTATACGAAAAAATACAAAGTTGTATGGAATAACTGAGAAGAAACCATATGTGTACTGTTTCAAAGAAATTTCAATGTCGTTTTTTAGTTTGTTGTTGATGTTGTCTTCACTTTTTCTAGAAATGAACAGCCTGTATTTTATTTAAAAGTGGATGAAAAATGTGGGGGTGGTAAGAGTGGATGTAAAAGTGTATTTTAGCAAATCGCTTAAGAAAAACTTGGAATATTTATATCATGAAATACTTCATATGGAATGTTATGAAGACTAATACACTGAACAGCTGTGTATCCACCTCCCAGCTTTTTAATTTATCACATATTAACATTTCACTGCATTTCCCTTCTGATCTTCCTAAATTATGAAACATTGCAGATAAAGTTGAAACTCCTTATGTTTTCCTTCCAATCACATTACCCTTTTATCCTCTACCTGGCATGTTAACTGCTGCCCTGAATTCTGTGTTTATAATCTTCAAGCAAGTCCTTTTACCTTGCCTGCTTTACATAGTTACATATGTAAATATCAATAAAATATATGTACTATTTTATTCACATATATATAATTTTATTGTGTGATTATTAACTTTTTAATAGATGGCACAACAATATCTGCATCATTGCACAATTTTCTTTTTTTGGCTTAAAATTATGGTTTCTATTTAAAAAATCCATGTTGATAACTAGAGTTCTAAATCACTAATTATAAGCACTGTGTATTATTCCTTCTTACTTATATAACATATTTCTCCACTTGTCTTTGGTGAACATTTAGGTACTTTCCAATTTTTCTTTGTAATAGACCAAGTTGCAGTGGACGATCTTGTATACGTCTTCTTGCACATAAACAAGTTTCTAGTAGAATTGGAAATATTGAATAAGAGTGTATGAACATCTTCAATTTCACTAGTCAGATTGCTCTTAAAAGTGGTAGTACCAATTTACACATTCACTGGAAATCTATGAGTTTATTTCTCCACATTCTCACTGACTCTTGTTATTATCAGACTTTGAAATTTTGACAATCGGTGAAATGGTACCTTACAATGTTACTTTGCATTTTTGTCCGTAAGTTTAAAAATCTATTCTGATAGTTAATGATCACGCATGTGTTATTTTACGTGAACATATGTTCATGTCTTTTGCCCAGTGTTTGTTTTGTTGCTTGTCTTTTTCTCATTAAGCTTTTTTATAAATTCCTGTTACTAATGGCTATGTGTCCTCTCCTGAGCAATAGATTGTGCTTCTTAACTTTGTAGAAAGTGTTTGTGTCGAAAAGAAGTAGGATTTCTTTGTATTTTATTGTAGTCAAATTTATGTATGTTCTCCTTTATGATTTGTGTATTTTTTTTTTTTTTTTTTTTTTTGTGAGGGAGATCAGCCCTGAGCTAACATCCGTGCTAATCCTCCTCTTTTTTTTGCTGAGGAAGACCGGCTCTGAGCCAACATCTATTGCCAATCCTCCTCCTTTTTTTTTCCCCCAAAGCCCCCAGTAGATAGTTGTATGTCACAGCTGCACATCCCTCCAGTTGCTGCATGTGGGACGCGGCCTCAGCATGGCCGGAGAAGCAGTGTGTCAGTGCACGCCCAGGATCCGAACCCGAGCCGCCAGTAGCAGAGCGCGCGCACTTAACCGCTAAGCCACCAGGCCAGCCCTGTGTATTTTTTGTCATGTAAAAATATTCTCTTACTCCAATATCATAAAGCTAGACTCCTCAAATTGTTCTAAAATTTTAAAGTTTTGCTTCCTGCATTTGCTTTTTTAATCTACATTATGGATTATAGAAGGGATATAATATTTTTTGGGTAACCAGATGACCTAAGATAATTTATTTGTTGCCAGCTTTTCACCATTTATTTACATCACCTCTATCATTGATCAAATTTCCATATATAGGTGAATCTGTTTCTGAGCTCTCCATTCTACTCCATTATTCTATATACTATTTCTGCAACAATGTTTTACTTTTGTAATCATTATAATAAGCGGTGAAATCTGGTAAGGTAAGATTCTTACTTAGTTCTTAAAAATTGCCTTAGTGGGCTGGCCCTGGTGGCCTAGTGATTAAGTTCAGCACACTCTTCTTCAGCAACCTGGGTTTGGCTCCCAGGTGCAGACCTAAACTACTCTGTTAGCAGCCATGCTGTGCTGACGGCCTACATACTAAAAGGTAGAGGAAGTCTGGCATGGATGTTAGCTCAGGGCAAATCTTCCTCAGCAAAAAAGAAAAATAAAAAAAAATTGTCTTAGCTACTCCGTGAAAATTTGAGAATCAGCTTGTCCAGTTTCACAAAAAACCTGTTGTGATTCTTAGGGGAAGTGTATTTATTCATTGGTTGAGGAGAAATGGAAACCTTTATGATGCTGATCTTTCTATGTGGATATGTTACATCTCTCCATTTATTCGTGTATCCTGTTATGTCCCATACTAACCTTTTTCAATATTTTCCATAGAGGTACCACTTGTGAATGGGATATTTTATACTGCATTTTATAAGCAGTTATGTCTGATGAATAGTAATTTATTTATTATCTATAATTCTATCCTATCTATTCTATTAGTGAAATCTCATACTTTTTGTAATAGTTTGCAGTTTCTCTTGGTTTTACTATGTAGTGAATTCACATCTTCTAGAAGTAAAAGTAGTTTTATCTCTTTCTTTCTGATTCTTATATCTCATTTTTTTCCTTATCATTGCTTAAAGCATCTAGTTTCAAAGTTTAATAGAGATACTGATAATGAGCATTCTCGTCATTACTAAATTTAACGATAATGCTTCCAAAGTTTCACTAGATTTGATGTTTTCTGTAGATTTCTGAACTGTATCCTTTAGCAAGTTAAGGAAATTCCCTTCTCTTTTTAATTTACTGTGAGTTCTTATTGTAATGAGTGTTGAACTCTATCTTTTCTGCACGTATTGAGATGATCGCATAGCTTTTCATGTTCAATCTGTTAATCCAAGATCAGGGCTGCCATGTTTAGCTGTGCAAAACATGCTCCACTCAAACCTAGGATGTTGCTGTCCCTATAAACTACAGTGTGGATGGAGTGTCCTGGCGCTTTGCAATGTGTCATGCTCTATAGTAGAGTGTATTCACAAGTTTTCTAATATTAAACCATAATTGAATTCCTGACCTGGGGGGAGACTACTAGACCATCAGGACAGATCTGGATACTTTTAAACAAACTCTATTTTCTTCTTCTGTAGTAATAGAAAATAAGCCAGTACCCTCCTTCACACTAGAGAATTCATTCCACAGTCTCAGTTGCAGCTAGATATGTCTATGTAACTAAATTCAGGTCAATGAAATGGAAGAATAAGTGATGCACGCAATATGCAAATAAACTTAAAATCCAAGCCATTTTCTTGAAGATCCTCTCTTGTCCCTTCCAACAAGCAGAAACCAAACCCACTTCTGACCACGTAGATGAGGACAGCACCCTAGGGCAGGGTTCAGCAAACTTATGACAAGGGCCAGATCTGGCTCTCCAACTGTTTTAGTGAATAAAGCTTTACTGGAATACA
This sequence comes from Diceros bicornis minor, assembly GCF_020826845.1. Lineage (NCBI taxonomy): Eukaryota > Metazoa > Chordata > Mammalia > Perissodactyla > Rhinocerotidae > Diceros > Diceros bicornis. Next base: position 84,248,224 of record NC_080744.1, read on the forward strand.
ATCATATCCATTTGTTTACATATTGTCTATGTCTACTTTCAGTCTACAACAGAAGAGTTGAGTAGCTGTGACAAAGAACATCTGGCATACAATGCTTGAAATATTTACTATCCGATCCTTTACATAAGAAGGTTTCTGACCCCTGCCCTAGAGCATGGATTCTCAAACTATAGGAGGTGTCAGAATCACCAGGAAAAATTATCACAGCAAATTTTGGCTCTACCAATACATGCAATTCAGTACATCTGGGATGGGGCCTGAGAATTTACATTTCTGACAAGTTCCTAGGTGATGCAGATACTGCTGATTCATGGACCACGGTGCAAGGGCCACTGCCCTGTGGTATGAATGAGCAACAAGAAGGAGAGAACCTAGTTTCCTAAGTGATGGATGGATGTTACCCACCTGACAAAAAAGACCTCTCCCACTATGACTGTTAGTGAAAGACATATAAAACCCATTAGGGGTTCCTTTCTTATAGTAGTTTAGGATGATGTTACCTGAATACCCCTATGAAGTGTTTTTATAAACAAATAAATAGAGAGAGAGAGAGAGATGTGGATGTGTAAATACATACACAGTTGAATTTCATTTGCTAGTATTTATTTAAGATTTTTACTTCTATGTTCTTATATGAGACTAGTTTATAAATTTTTTTCTTATACTTTGGTAAATGTTTTATACTAGCTTCATAAAATAATTATTATAGCTTTCTCCTCTTTACTGTCCTAAGTAATTCTTATAAGCTAGAAATTACTTATAGTTTGATGGTTTGATATAAAGTTACATAAAGTGTGACATCACCAAAATGGTGGAGTAGGAGACACAAACCACCATTCCCTCACAAAGATCAACAATTAGACAACCATCCATGAAGAAAAACAAATCTGTGAGAGCTCCAGAATCCACTTAAGAAACTTCAGCAACAGAGTGGAACAAAACCTTGAGTAAGGTGAGAAACCACCTTCCCCAGCATTTCTGGGCACTGCACAAAGGTTCAGTTTCATTCAGAGGCTGGCAAAGCTGAGACGTAAAGAGATGGCTTGGAACAAGGAAGAAAAAGAGAGGCTACCCATATCAGCCACACAGTGGAAGCAACCACAGTTCCCAGTGACCTTCTCTGCAAACTATCCCAGCAGCTTTCACCACTGAAGAAACCAATGGCCAGCACAGCTGCTGCAGACTGCTTGAACATTTCACCAGTTTTCACCCTATAAGTATTTACGGTTGCTGACACTAGCTGCCTGAGTCCCTCCCTACCCTCTCCCCCTGCTGCTGCAGGAGCCAGGACCTGCACTGGCAGCCAGCCCAGCCTCTGCAGCTGTGCGAATACAAGAACACCAATCTAGACTCCCAAAGCTGACTCTCACCACTGTGGACATGCTCAGAGCTAGCCCCTCCAACTGTGCACTTGCATACTGCTGGTGTGACATACATCACTGGCCTCTATTGGCGTGTGCACACCAGTGGAAAGATCCTGCAGCCACTGAAGTGCACACCAATAGCCAAGGCTCCCAAAGTTGCTTATGGGCCCAGATTTGGCCCTATTGTCTGTCATTGGCCTGCACTACTGGCCTCAACATCCATGGGGAGCCTGTACAGCTACAGGAGGACATGCTGACAGCCAGGCATCCGGAAAGCTGCTTGTGGGCCTGGATTTGACCCTATCTTTGGTCACCAGTCTGCACCACTGGGTTCACCTGCAGTTAGCCCTTCCAGCTGTGCACCAGCATGCCCTTAACCTAATTCTCAACGCTGGTCTCCACTGCCATTTGCCAATGGCAAGAAGTAGCAGCCATGGTAGTGTGTGCTGACAACCAGGGCTCTTACACCTGTAGTGTCATCAGAGTTGGATCTGGCCCCTGCTGCTTTCCCTGGCTCCCAACATTATGTGTGTGTTTGCAACTGGCCCTTGCCACTACCCGGGCACCTTTAGCTGAAACCCTCAGCCAAGTGTGTGCACACCACTGAATCTGGCCACCACCAATGCCTGCCCTGATCCCTAGCTGCTGGACCAGAAGGTGCCGTTGAGGACCCCAATAGCCTTTGCAGTCTCTGCAGAGACTCCCCCTGCCACAGTATTCACCACAGACCATGCAGTTGTTGATGCTGTGGACCTCAGTGGCTTGAGATGACAAATTACCACACACTTGCAGACCCAGAGCTGCCAAATGTCCCCCCTCTTGGTGCCCCACATCACTAGACTTGGGGTCACAGCATGCTCCAGTGTACCCCTATGCGCAGATTAGGTCTTTCCTTACTGAAGTGAATTCATAAATTCTGAAAGAGGCGACTGTTTCTTCAAATGTGCAGACACCTATGCGAAGCTACAGGGATCAGGAAGAATCAGGGAAACATGACTCCACCAAAGGAACACAGCAAACTTCCAGAAACTGACCCTAAAGATATGGAGATACAGGAATTGTCCATCGAAGAATTCAAAATGACTCTCAGAGAGCTATAAGAGAACATAGATAAACAATTTAACAATCAGGAAAATAATAAAAAAGCAAAACAAGAAGTTCAATGAATAAAAAACATAAAAAAGAATAAAACATAAATTTTTGAGCAGAAGAATACACAGAATAAGCTGAAGAATTCATTAGAGAGATTAAAAAACTGACTGGACCAAAAAGAAGAAAGAATCAGTAAGCTCAAAGACAAATCATTTGAAATTATCCAGTGAATGGAACAACAAAAAAAAAATAATGAGAAGTAATGAAGAGAGCCTATGGGACTTATGGGACACCATTAAAAGAAACAATCCACACATCACCGGAGTCCCAGAAGAAGAAGGGAAGAAAGTTGTAGAAAGCTTATTTAAAAAAAGAATAACGGCTGAGTATCTCTCAAACCTGGGGAGAGATTTGGATATCCCAGTTCATGATAACAATAATTCACTCCAAAATTTTGATCTAAAACAATCTTATCCAAGACATATTGTAATGAAAACTACTCAAATTAAAGACAAAGAGGGAATTCTTTTTAGAGAATTCTGTAAACACAGCAAGAGAAAAAAATATGTCTCATATAGGGAACCTTCATGAGGCTGTCAGCAGATTTCTCAGCAAAAACCTTGCAGACCAAGAAGAGAATGGGAAGATATATTCAAAGTGCTGGAAGAAAAAAATTACCAACCAAGAATGCTTTATCCAGCAAAGATGTCCATCAGAAATGAGGGAAAGATAAATAATTCCCCCAAATAAACAAAAATTAAAAGAGTTAATCACCACTGGACATGCCTTAAAAGAAATACTGAAAGGAATTCTTCTAGTTCAAATGAAAGGATACTAACTCATAACATGAAAACAAATGAAAATATACAACACAGTGGTAAAGGTAAGTATGCAGTCAGAGTCAGAATACTCCAACAATGCAGTGTGGTGGTGTGTTAACCACTTAACTCTGGTAAAAGGGTTAAAAGACAAAATGTACTAACCACTTAATTCTAGTATAAATGATAAAGGACAAAAGTATTAAAAATAGCTATAGTGAGCCAGACCTGATGGCCTAGTGGTCAAGTTCAGCCTGCTCAGCTTCGACAGGGTTCGCATCCCGGGTGTAGAACCACACCACTTGTCTGTCAGTAGCCATGCTGTGGCAGCAGCTCCTATAGAAGAACCAGAAGCACTTACAACTATACACAACCATGTACGGGGCCTTTGGGTGGGGGGGAAGGAAGACAAAAGGAGGAAGATTGGCAACAGATGTTAGCTCAGAGTGAATCTTCCCCTGTAAAAAAAAAAAAAATAGCTATAGCTACAATAATTTGTTGATGGATACACAATATAAAAAGATGTAAATTGTGACATCAAAAACATAAAATTGGAGGCTGGCCTCATGGCTTAGCGGTTAAGTGCACACACTCCACTACTGGCGGCCTGGGTTTGGATCCTGGGTGCGCACTGATGCACTGCTTGTCCGGCCATGCTGAGGCGGCGTCCCACATACAGCAACTAGAAGGATGTGCAACTATGACATACAACTATCTACTGGGGCTTCGGGGAGAAAAAAGGAAAAGAAAACGAGGGGATTGGCATGGATGTCAGCTCAGGGCTGATCTTCCTCACACACAAAAAAGAAATATATAAAATTGAGGGGATAAAAAGGTAGAATTTTCATATGCAATCAAAGTAAGTTGTTATCAGCTTAAAATAGACTGTAATATCTGTAAATGTTTCAAGTAAGCTTCAAGGTAATCACAAAGCAAAAACCAACAGTAGATTAACAAAAGATAAAGAGAATGGAATCTAATCACACCTCTATGGAAAATCATCAATTCACAAAGGAAGACAGCAAGAGAGGAGGAAAGGAACAAAAGAACTACAAAACAGCCAGAAAACAATTGACAAGATGGCAATAGTAAGTTGTGACCAATCAATAATTACTTTAAATGTAAATGGATTACATTCTTCAATTTAAAGGTACAGATTGACTAATTGGATAAAAAAACAAGACCCAACCATACGTTGCCTCCAAGAGGCTCACTTCAACTTCAATGACACCCATAGCCTCAAAGTGAAGGGATGGATAAAGATATTCCATACAAATGAAGCCAAAAGGGAGGAGAAGTAGCTATACTTATATCAGATAGATTTTAAGTCAAAAACTATAACAAGATACAAAGAAGGCCATTATATAATGAGAAAGGGGTCAATTCATCAAGAGGATGTAACAATTGTGAATATATATGCACACAGCATCAAGCACCTAAATATATTTAGAAAATACTAACAGATCTGAAGAGAGTAATAGATAACAATACAATAAGAGTAGGAAACTTCAACACCCTACATTCAAAAATGGATAGGTCATCTAGACAGGAAATCAATAAGGAAAAATTGAACTTGAGCTATACTGTAAACCAAATGGACCTAAAAGACATATAGAACATTCCATCCCACAGCAGAAGAACACATATTCTTCATAAAACAAGGCTCAGGAAATTTAACTAATTCAACTCATACCAAGTATCCTTTCTGACCACAATAGTATGAAACTAGAAATCAATAATAGAAGAAAAACTGGAAAAATCACAAACATGTGGAAAGTAAACAACACATTCCTGAACAAGCAATGGGTCAAAGATGAAATCAAATGGAAATCAAAATATATCTTAAGCAAATGGAAATGGAAACACAACATACCAAAATTTATGGGATGCAGAAAGAACAGTGCTAAGAGGAAAGCTTATAGTGATAAATGCCTATGTTAAGAAAAAAACAGAGATCTCATAAAAACATCTAACTTTACACCTCAGGGAACTAGAAAAAGAAGAACCAATTAAGCCCAAAGTAAGCAGAAGGGAGGAAATAACAAATACCAGAGCAGAAGTAAATAACATAGAGAATAAAAACCAATAGAAAAAATCAATGAAACTAAGAGTTGGTTTTTGAAAAGTTAAAATTGACAAACTTACTTTTAGTAAGCATTACCAAGAAAAAGAGAGAGAACTCAAATAGAAATTTAAATGAAAAAGGAGACCTTTTATAACTGATACCACAGAAATACAAATGATCAAAAGAGACTATCACGGCAGTCCTACAGGACTGTAACCAATAGAAAAAGAGTTCTTAAATAGCTACCACCCCCAGGAACAGCAAGAGGCATCAGACTCAGGAGCCTGGTTTTTCTGTGAAAGAGGCCTATTAGCTAATGATCATTACTGCAGCCTGAGGGGCAGACATCTAATTAAACACACATATAGGGTCTGATTGTAATCTTTTCCAGGGACCTCAAATGGCAATCCTATCATCATGCTCACCTTCTGACACACTTCTGGAGCACAAGTGTCTCCTGAAGGGGAGCTTTACACTCATCCCGTGCACCAGTTTTTGTGGCTGCCCCCCAGGGTTCAGTCCCTTGTTTGCCTGATTCTGCTGGCCAGAGGAACTTGCATTCCTGGGTCTCACAGGACTCTGTCAATCAGAAAGATGGTTCTTGGCAGGCTGCCTCCCCCATGGCACTGTACAGACAGCAGACGGAGGCACAACTCTTAGTCTTTCTGTGAAGGAGGTCTCTTTACTTTCCCTGGAGTTTTGGCCTGAGGGGCAGGCTTCAGGTTTCGCACACATTTAATGGACTACGAGGCTCCTCTCAATGAATGTAGGCTGTGGATGCCATCTTGGCACTCTCCCTTTGCCTTGCTCCAGATTGCAGGTGTTACCCAGAAAAGAACTTATAGACTCACCTGGAGCCCTGATTTTTGTGACTGCCACCCAGGGGACACCTCCAGATTGCCTGGCTCTGGTGGTCCCACAGGACTGTATATATTTGCATGCTTTTAAAACATGATGCCTGAGGATCTGGCTTCTAATCAGCCTGAATCTAGGTGCTGAGATCTTCCCCTTTGGGATAGTGACAGGTTTTGGCACATCCTCAACTACTGGAAGACATTAAAAATACAATAGGCTGCTTGGACAAGCACTACAGTTTGAGAGACAACCAGGAGCTCTGGCAAGGCTGAATGAATAGGTTAACCTCCTACACAAGGCTGCTCCTTCAAGACTGGGAGAGGTGGTTGTTTTATATACTGTATAGAAACCAACACAGAATCAAGCAAACTGAAGACTGAGAGGAATATGTTCCAAATGAAAGAACAAGATAAAACCCCAGAAAAAAAAATCTTAATGAAATGGAGATAAGTAATTTACGTAATAAAGAGTTCAAAGTAATGGTCATAAAGATGCTCACCCAAATGGGGAGAAGAATGGAGGAACACAGTGAGAACGTCAATAGAGATGGAAAACATAGGAAAGTACCAAATAGAAGTCACAGAGCTAAAGAATACAATAGCTGAATTGAAAAATACACTAAAGCGTTCAACAACAGACTAGATGAAGCAGAAGAAAGGATCAGTTAACTCAAATACAAGACAATGGAACTCACCTAATTAGAATATCAAAAAGAGAAAAGAATTTTAAAAAGTGAAGATAGCTTAAGAGACTTATGAGACAGCTTCAAATTGCCTAACATTAGCATCATAGTGCTCCCAGAAGGAGAAGAGAAAGGGGGAGAAATATTATTTGAAGAAATAATGGCTGAAAATTTCCCTAACCTGGGGAAGAAAACAGACATCCAGATCCAGGAATCCCAGAGAATTCCAAATAAGAGGAATCCATAGAGACCTACACAAAGACACGTTATACTAAAATGTCAAAAGTTAGAGACAGGAGAGAATATTAAAAGCAGCAAGAGAAAAACAACTTGTTATGTACAAGGGAACCCTCATAAGAATATCATCAGATCTTTCAACAGAAACTTTGCAGGCCAGAAGGAAGTGGCATGATATATTCAAAGTGCTAAAAAAAAAAAACAAAAAAAAAACTTTTAACCAAGAATACTCTATCCACAAAATTTATCATTGAGAAGTGGAGGAGAGATAAAGAATTTTCCAGACAAACAGAAGCTAAAGGAATTCAACATGACTAAACTGGCCTTACAAGAAATGTTAAAAGGACTTCTTTAAGCTGAAAAGAAAGGGCACTAATTAGTAATAAGAACACATATTGAAGAATAAATCTCACTGGAAAGATAAATATATAGTAAATGTAGTGGATTAATCTGTTATAAAGCTAGTATGAAGGTAAAAAAACACAAAAGTAAAAATAACAATGATTACAATAGTTAGTTAAGGGATACACAAGATAAAAAGATGTAAAATGTGACATCAAAAACATAAAACATGGTGGAGGAGAATAATAACATTGAGCTTTACAATGGGATCAAACTTAAGTTGTTATCAACTTACAAATATAAGTTGTTATATGTAAGCCCCAAGGTAACCACAAAGCAAAAATCCATAGTAAATACACAAAAGATAAAGAGAAAGGAATATAAGTGTACCACTAATGAAAGTCATCAAACCACAAAGCAAGAGAAGAAGAAAAGAACAGAGAGGTACTACAAAAACAGCCAGAAAACAACTAACAAAATGGCAACAAGCACAAACCTATTAATAGTGACTTTAAATGTAAACGGACTAAATTCTTCAATCAAAAGACATAGAGTAGCTAAATGGATAAAAAAATAAGACCAATTTATATGCTGCCTACAAGAGACTCACTTTAGATGTAAGGACACAAAGAGAACATATAACATTCATAAATATTTATGCATCCAACATAGGAGCACCTAAATATATAAAGCAAATATTAACAAACATAAAGGGAGAAATAAACAGCAATACAATACTAGTAGGGGACTTCAATATCCCACTTAAATCAATGAATAGATCATCCAGACAAAAAATCAATAAGGAAACATCAGCCTTAAATTACACATTAGACCAAATGGACTTAGATATTTACAGAAGCTTCTATCCAAAAGCAACAGAATACACATTCTTCCCAAGTGCACATGGAACATTTTCCAATATAGATCATATGTTACGCCACAAAACAAGTCTTAACAAATTTAAGAGAATTGAAATCATATCAAGCATCACTTCTGACCACAATGGTATGAACTAGAAATTAATTACATGAAGAACCTAGAAAATTCACAAATATGTGGAGATTAAACAATTTGCTACTGAACAACCAATAGGTCAAAGAAGAAATCAAAAGGGAAATCAAAAAATACCTTGAGACAAATGAAAATGGATATGTAACATACCAAAATTTATGGGATGCAGCAAAAACAGTTGTAAGAGGGAAGTTCATTGCAATAAATGCTTACCTCAAGAAACAAGAAAAGTTTCAAATAAACAACCTAACTTTATACCTTACAGAACTAAAAAAAAGAACATATGACCCTAAAGTTAGTAGAAAGAAGGAAATAAAGATGACAGCAGAAACAAATTAAATAGAGACTAAAAAGACAATAGAAAATATCAATGCACCTAAGAGCTGCTTTTTCAAAAGATAAACAAAATTGACAAACTTTTAGCTAGACGCCAAGAAAAAAAGAGAGGACTCAAATAAATCAAATCAGAAATGAAAGATGAGATGTTACAATTGACACCACAGAAATAAAAAAGAATCATAAGAGACTACTATGAATAATTATATGGCAACAAATTGGACAACGAAGAAGAAATGATTAAATTCCTAGAAACATACAAACTACTAAGACTGAATCATGATGAAATAGAAAATATGAACTAATTACTAGTAAGAAGATTGAATCAGTAATAAAAAACTCCCCAAAAAACAAAAGTCCAAGACCAGACAGCTTCACTGGTGAACTCTACCAAACATCCAAAAAACAATTAATACCAATTCTTCTCAAATTCTTCCAAAACATAGAAGAGGAGGTAACTCTTCCAAACTCATTTTATGAGGTCAGCATTACCTTGATACCCAAACAAGACAAGGATGCCACAAGAAAAGAAAATTACAGGCCAATACCCTGATGAACATAGATGCAAAAATACTCAACAAAATATTAGCAAACCAAATTGAACAATACATTAAAAGGATCATACACCATGATCAAGTGGGATTTATTCTAGAGATGCAAGTATGGTTCAACATTCACAAATCAGTCAATGTGATACATCACATTAAGAAAATGAAAGGCAAAAATCATATGATCACCTCAATAGATTCAGAAAAAGTATTCAACAAAATTCAACATTTATGGAAAAAAACTCTTAACAAAGCAGGTATGGAGGGAATGTACCTCAACATAATAAAGGCTATACATGAAAAGCCCACAGTTAACATCATACTCAATGGTGAAAAGCTTTCAGCTCTAAGATCAGGAACAAGACAAAGATCCCTACTCTTTCCACTTTTATTCAACATAGTATTGGAAGTCCTAGCCAGAGCAATTAGGCAAGAAAAAGCAATAAAAGGCATCCAAATTAGAAAGGAAGAAGTAAAATGGTCACTCTTTATTGATGACATGATATTAGATATAGAAAACTCTAAAGACTTCATCAAAGAAACTCTTAGAACTAATAAGCAAATTTGGTAAAGTTGAAGGATACAAAATCAATATTCAAAAATCAGTTGCATTTCTACACACTAACACTTAACTATTAGAAAGAGAAATTAAGAAAACAATCCCACTTACAATTGTATCAAAAAGAATAAAATAAATAGGAATAAATTTAATCAAGAAGAAGAAAGACTTGTATATTGAAAACTACAAGACACTAAAGAAAGAAATTGAAGAAGACACAAGTAAACGGAAAGATAGTCTGTACTGATGGGTTGGAAGAATTAATATTATTAAAATATCCATACTATCCAAAGCAATATACAGATTCAATGCAATCTCAATCAACATTCCAATGTCATTTTTCACAGAAATAGAATCAACAATCCTAAAATTTGTAGGGAACCACGAAAGACCCACATAACCAAAGCAATCTTGAGAAAGAATAAAGCAGGAGGCATCAAGCTCCCTGATTTCAAACTATATTACAAAGCTATAGTAATTGTATTGGCATAAAAACAGACACAAAGATCAATAGAACAGAATAAAGAGCTCAGAAATAAATCCACACATATACAGTCAATTAATTTACGACAAAGGAGCAAAGAATATACAATAGAGAAAGGACAAGCTCTTCAATAAATGGTGCTAGGAAAATTGGACAGCCACATGCAAAAGAACGAAACTGGTCAACTATCTTACACCACACACAAAAATTAACTCAAAGTGGATTAAAGACTTGAACATAAGTCCTAAAACCATAAAATTCCTTAGAAGAAAACATAGACAATAAGCTCCATGACTTGGAGCTTGCAAATCATATATCTGATAAGGGGCTAATACCCAAAATATATAAAGAACTCATATAAATAAACAAAACAAAACAATCTGTTTGAAAAATGGGCAGAAGATCTGAATGGACATTTTTCCAAAGAAGACAAAAAGATGGCCAACAGGTACATGAAAAGATGCTCATCATTAATCATCAGGGAAATGCCAATCAAAATCACAATAAATTATCATCTCACACCTGTTAGAATGGCTATTATCAAAAAAGAAATAACAAGTGTTGGTGAGGATGTGGAGAAAAGGGAATCATGGCACACTGTTGGAGAGAATGTAAATTGGTGCATCCACTGTGGAAAAAAGTATGGCAATTCCTCAAAAAATTAAAAATAGAACCACCATATAATCCAGCAATTCCTCTTCTGGGTAAGTCTCCAAAGAAAATGAAAACACTAACTCAAAAAGATATATGCACCCCTGTTTTTTTTGAAGCATTATTTACAATAGCCAAGATATGGAAACAACCTAATTGTCCATCAGTAGATGAATGGATAGAAGATGTGGTGTATATATGTATATACATATATACATACACGTACATATAATGTATATATGCATATACATATATTCATTATATATATATACACACACATATATATATATAATGAAATACTATTAAGCCATAAAAAAGAATGAAATCTTGCCATTTATGACAACATGGATGGACCTCAAGGGCATTATGCTAAAGTAAAATTAAGTCATACAGGGAAAGACAAATACCATATGATCTCTCTTATATGTGGAATCTAAAAAATAAATGAATAAATAAAAGCAACGAAGCTCATAGATACAGAGAACAGATTTGTGGTTGCCAGAGGCAGGGTTGGGGTGGTGAGAGAAATGGATGAACTGCTTTTGGGTTTTTTTAAGCTTAAATTAAAAAAAAAAAAATTTTAAGAGACTACTATAAACAATTATATACCAACAAACTGGACAACCTAAAAGAAATGGATAAATTCCTAGAAAAATACACCTTGCCAAGTCTGAATCATAAAGAAATAGAAAATCTGAACAGACAAATAACAAGTATGGAGATTGAATCAGTAATAAAAAACCTCTGAACAAAGAAAATCCCAGGACTAGATGGCTTCATGGGTGAATTCTACCCAACATTTAACCAGGAATTAACACCAGTTCTTCTCAAACTCTTCCAAAAAATTAAAGAGGAGGGAATGCTCCCAAATGCATCGTATGAGGCCAGCATTACCCTGATACTAAAGCCAGATAAGGATACTATAAGAAAAAAGGAAACTACAGGCCAATATGCCTATTTAATATAAATGCAAATATTTTCAACAAAACACTAGCAAAATGAATTCAACAGCACTTTAAAAGGATCACACACCATGATCAAGTGGGAATTAACTCTGAGATGCCAGGATGGTTCAACACATGAAAATCAATAACTGTGACAAACCACATTAATAGAATGAAAGAAAGAAATCATATGATCATCTCAATAGATGTAGAAAAAGCATTTGACAAAATTCAATATTCTTTCATGATAAAAACTCTCAACAAATTTGGTATACAAGGTACATACCTCATCATAATAAAGGCTATATATGTCAAACCCATAGCTAACATTGTACTCAACAGTAAAAGGCTGAAAACTTTTCCTCCAAAATTAGTAACAAGACAAGTGGGCCCACTCTCAGTACTCTTTTACTGCTGGAAGTTCTAGCCCAAGAAATTAGGCAAGAAAAATAAATAAAAGTCATCCAAATCAGAAAGGAAGAAGTAAAGGCATCTCTGTTTGTTGATAACATGATGTCATATATAGAAAACCCTAACGACTTTATTTAGAAACTGTTAGTCCTAACAAATGAATTCAGTAAACTTTCAGGATACAAAATCAACACACAAAAATCAGTTGCATTTCTATGCATTAACAATGAACTATCTGAAAAAGAAATAAAGAAAACAATTCAATTTACAATAACATCAAAAACCATTAAATACTTAGGAATAAATTTAACCAAGGAATCGAAAGATCTATACACCAAAAACTGTAAGACATTGAGGAAAGAAATGGACATGAAATGGAAAGATACTCCATGCTCATGGATTGAAAGAGTTAATACAGTTAAAATGTCCATACTCCCCAAAGTCATTTATAGATTCAATGCAATTCCTATAAATTCCAATGGCATTTTTCACAGAAATAGAAAAAAAAATCTTAAAATTTGTATGGAACCACAAAAGACCTTGAGGCGCCAATGTAGTCCGGAGGAAAAACAAAGCTGGAGGTATCATACTTCCTAATTTCAAACTACATTACAAAGCTATAGTTATCGCAACAGTGTGGTACTGGCATAAAAACAGACACACTGACCAATGGAACAGAATTGAGAGCACAGAAATAAACCAATGCAAACGTGGTCAACTAATATTTGAAAAGGGAGCTAAGAATACTCAATGGGAAAATGATAATTTCTTCAATAAAGGTGTTGGGAAAAGTGGAAGAATGAACTTGGACCCCTATCCTACCTCATTCACAAAAATTCCCTCAAAATGGATTAAAGATTTAAATGTAAGACTTGAAACTATAAAACTCTAAGGATACAGGGGAAAATCTCCTTAACATTGCTCTTGGCAATGAATTTTTAGATATGAAAACTAAAGCACAAGCAACAAAAGCATAAATCAATAAGTGGGACTACATCAAACCAAAAAGCTTTGGTTTTTGGGAGAAATGGGAGAAAATTTTTCCAAACCATATATCTGATAAAGAGTTACTATCCAAAATATATAAGGAACTCACACAGCTCAATGGCAAAAATAATAATAATCATATTGATAATAATATGATTAAAAAATGGACAGAGGACCTGAATAGCCACTTTCTAAAAAAGACACACAAATGACCAATAGGTACATGAAAAGGTGCTCAACATCTCTAATTATCAGGGAAATGCAAATCAAACCACAATGAGATTTCACCTCACACCTGTTAGAATGGCTGTTATCAAAAACACGAGAGATAAAAAGTGCTGGCAAGTTGAAAAGGGAACCCTGGTGCACTGTTGGTGGGAATGTAAATTGGTGCAACCACTACGGAAAACATTATGGAGGTTTTTCAAAAAATTAAAAATAGAATTACAATATGATCCAGCAATCCCCCTTCTAGGTATGTATCCAAAAGAGAGGAAATCAGTATTTAGAAGAGGTGTCTGCACTTCTATGTTCATTGCAGCATTGTTTACAATAGCCAAGATACGGAAACAACCTAAGTGTCCACTGACGGGTGACTGGATAAGAAATGTTATTTTTATATACATATATCTAATTATCTATTATATATGAATATTATTATTCAGCCATAAAAAAGAAAAAAATCTTGCCATTTGCAGCAACATTGATAGACCTTGAGGGCATTATGCTAAGTGAAATAAGTCAGATAGAGAAAGACAAATACTGTACGATCTCATTTATTTGTGGAATCTAAAAATATTGAACTCATAGAAACAGAGAATAGAATAATGGCTGCCAGCAGCTGAGGGGTGGGGGAAATGGGGAAATGTTAGTCAAAGGGTACAAACTTCCAGTTATATGATGAATAATTTCCAGGAATTTAATGTACAGCATGGTGACTATAGTTAACAATACTGTATTGTATACTTGAAAGTTGCTAAGAGAGTAGAGCTTCAGTGTTCTCACCATAGTAACAACAACAAAATGGTAATTATGTGAGGTGAAGGATGTGTTATCTAACCTTATTGTGGTAAACATTTCACAATATATGTGTTTATCAAATCATCACACTGTACACCTTAAACTGACACAAAGTTATATACCACTATATCTCAATAAAGCTGGAAAAAAATCTATAAAACAATCTGAACCTAGAGGTTCTCAGTTACCAATGTAATTTCTTTAATGGTTAATGAATTATTCAAGTTTTTTATTATTTTAATATAGTTATGAATGTGATAAATCATATAAAGAAACCAAAACGGTGTAATAGGATGCTTATTTTTGATAGAATATTCCAGAAACAAGTCACTGGGGTGTGATATTTAGAGAGATGAGAATGAGCAAGCCCTTACCAGACAGAGGGAGTTATAAGACAAAGTTATGAAGCCAAAAAGAGCCTGGTGTGTTAGAGGACTAAAGAGGTCAGTATGGCTAGGGAAGAAGGCCAATAGGGGAGAAATTGCAGGTAAGGTGAGCAGAAAGAAAGATCATGTGAAGCTCTGTAGACAAGTAAGGGATTTAGCACCCATTAAAAGCAATGAAAAATCATCCAAATTCTTTATGTCTGGGAGTGACAAAATCTAGTTTCCATTTTGAAGATCACTCACTTCCGTTCTGGAAAGAGTAAGATTGTAGGAAGGCAAGAGTAAAAACGTGAAACCCAAGTGGCAGGTGACTCTGTTAGTCCAGAGAGACATGGTCTAAGCTGCTGGGGAGAAAGGGATAGATTTGAGACGTATTTTGAAGGAAGTGTTGACAGAATTGACTTGCTGATAGACTAGATGTGGGGATGCAAATGAAAAATACACATTTATAATATTCTAAAAACTCAGGCTACCTGGAGGTAAAGTGGTGTACCATACTTAGAAATGACTTAATTAAGGAAGAGAAAACTCATTTCCACATAGACCATTTAATATGTTAATAGATTATTATTATTTTTTTTTTTTATTTACACCTGAAGATTTTGGCTTAAGAGCTGGACCTTGGAAGTTACACATTTTACAGATTAGTGACATCAAAAGTTTCAGTAAGCTACAGAACTCCATTAGGCTTCTAGCTATTAGGAGAGTCCACTGCAGGGTCTGGCTGTTTGCTTTTCAACATACTCCCCGGAATAGAATCTGGGAACCGTCAGAGCAAATGAGAAAGGACTCATCCCTCATCTAGGTACTCTAGGTGGTTCTCCACCAAGTTCTACAGAGAAACAAACAAATCCCAAAATCATCATCTAAAGGGACAAAGTGACTCCAAACATAGAAACTTGAGGTAAGTTAGAAATGGGGGCTATAGCCAGAAAGCCATCATGAGAGAGATGCAATATAGTCACCATGGCTACCGAGAGCTTCATATGTATTTATTTCATTTAATGTCTTGCCATCCCAATGCAGTTCCATGAAGCTGGTACAATTATCCCTGTTTTCAGATAAAGAAACTGAAGCAGAGAAAAATTGGATAACTTTAACTCATGGAGCTTGTGGGAGACAGAAGAGAGAATCTGGGCACAGGTATACATGACATCAAGTTCAATGCCATTGAAAGTCTCTGCCACTTCTCACATGTGTCATGTCTGGAGTTCCATAGTGAACACCACAGGATCCGAGGGTTTGCTCCACTCTGAATATGACACCTTTGCACTATTAAGAGTTGACTCTCAGCTTGTCTTGGAGGATAAGGATGAGACAGAAAGAAAGCAAGTTACCTACAGCAGTATTTCAGAAAAATTTTTAATAAAAGACCATTCCTACAGGTCTGTGTAGTTGGACTGCCTTCAAACTTGCTAGGACTTAGCTCTAATTTTTACTTTTGTTTTCTTGATTTGAAGAAGCCTTACCTGGAATAAGGATGATGGAGTTATAACAGGTTCATCAGGCAAACACAGCCTCACACGACACGGGTCAGGATTTCTTGTTTGAGATTGACTGTATCTGCTTGACTCCACTCCTCTACCCCGCAAACCATCAGAGCCGATTTTCTGCCACAACAAGCAGTTGCTAAATCTCCCCTTCTGCTTCAGCTCAAGAGAAACCACAAACGATAGCCAGGCAGATGCCCTCCAAGCTTACTCCTCTCACCAATATTCCCTTGCAATCTAAAACTGTTTGCCCCCAAGCTAGCCCATGTGCAGTATTCTATGATTCAATATTTTGATTTTATGTCTCTCTCTGACATGTTTTTTCCTGCCCACATGAAACTTGAGTAAATTACAACTTGCTTTGAATATAACTATCAAAAGATAGTCTACCAGTTTCTACCTCCTGCAGCAAGATCAGACAGCCAGAGACAGAAGACAGCCTGCCACCCTCACTCTGCTACTTGCCATTATTAATTACCTACCTTACAAAAAACACGGAGTACCATTATGAGAAACTCCAAAAATCTTCATTAACTTTTTCCCAAATAATAAAAGAGGATTTAACTCTAACAAGCTGCTGTTTGTCAGCCCTGTTAACTTTCAAATTGCTAACACTCGTCTCAATATTTCAGAGAGTGTTTCAGAAGAAGGCTGCTCTTCTTCTATTTGGTTCTCTCAGCCATGAGATTCCAAGAAGAGATACCATACGTCCATGTTGGCAACATTTTGAGATTTGATGCTATCCTCATTTTTAGAATGCTTTAAAAAAATCTAATCTATTTGATCAATATCCTTATCAAACTAGTTTCTATCATCAAAATAGTATTAATAGCAGAGTCTTAAATGAACACTAATGGTATTTAGTATCCAACAAAGCCATCTGCCTATGGATCTCAAAGACCACTAATGTGATTCATTGGTAAGTTCAGAGAGTATAGAGAACATAGAGAAATGAAGAAATGTGGAGGCATGAATAAAACTCTCAGCACCAAACATTGCTATGTCTACATGGACCTTGAAAATATAAACTCTTCTCAACATTGCATCCTGGGGCAATATTTTCTATTTTTCCTATTTAGTCTCATTTTTTTTCCCTGTTAAAAGGAAAGGCATAATGAGCAGTGTCAGGAGACCTGACTTATGGACTCAGCTTTATCTAATACTTGCTGTTTTACCCTGGCTCTGTGGCTTAATCTCTCTGACCCTCAGTTTCTCAAGAAAAATTAGGAGGTTACATAAGACCAGTCATTCTCAAACTGTTATCAACAGAACCATATATGTGGTTCTATTCCTGTACCTCCAGGGTTGCCAACAAGAAGAGAATGGGTCAACAGGGAGGCTGAGTAGGCATAGGTTGAAAAATCTCTAATTGACCCTCTTCTATCAGCATTTATATTGAGGTTTGTGTCAGATTCCATTTTAAAATTGGATTCCAGCACTAAAAAATTAGTGTAACCCTGAATTAGATGACGTCTAAGGACAAGATCCCTATCATCCCAGTACCTTCAGGGTAGAGGCACAGTAGTGGGTGCATGACAGTAGACATGTGATTATAGAAGATGAAACACAGTTGTGCTCTTCAAGAACAAAGTCATTTCATCAAAAAAATCCATGAGCAACAAGACTACATGAGTGAGCACAAGGCTTCAGAACTACCTGTAGATGTTGACAGATCCTGACCTGAAGTGGAAGAGACCAAGGAAGAAACGATGTAAGATCGGGAAGCTTCTTGGAGACCCAAGCTGTGAACTAAGTGTTAAATATACTCAACAGGATCTTTTTTCCTCTGAAAGGCAATCATTGTAGCATTCCAATTTTTTCTTTAAGTTTTTATGAGGCTCTGTCTCTTATCCCTATTTCAAGATTCCTTTACAAGTCAAAAATGGATTTTCCACATATTTCTAATTATGTCCAATTCTCACAAAGAATGTTGTAATGCCTACTTTGAGCTTCTTAGAAAATTATTGGCTGTATCAGGCAGATGTAAACAGTCTAAGGTAATAGCTGTGTTCCAGAAATATTACACACTAATCATCTTATTTTAATTTAATCATATTTCTCAATTGTTCTCATTGAAATTCCAGTGATGTACTGGCTTTAACTCTGATTCATCTCCAACCAACCAGTGTTGAAGTAATTCTGTCAACCTATCTTCCAACATACACACTTCCTAATAAAGGATGTCCAAAAGGCAAGGAGAGTGTAGAACAAGAATGTAATATAGAGAAGATTGGCGTTGGAGATCTGAATGGGCTGAGAGACCACTGGAGAACTCAATGGGAATGGGACGCAATTTTCTAGAAAGAAGAAGAGTAGTACAAAAAGAGAACAGAGTCCTAAAGGTCTTCTTGCCCAGGGACATAAGAGTGGGCTCCTAAGATGCTTATATGTCATAGGTGGGAGGAGGCACTGGGCAGGTTACCTTTACTATGCATGTAGCACCTTTTCTCTGAAGACTGAGAAGTGAGAACATTGGTGTGTGAGCCTTCAGAACTGGCAGAAGGGGGAGGCAGGAGGTGAAGTTAGACTACAGTTGAACTAGATGGTTTCTCCTCATCTCTGAGATTCAGTTTCTTCTGGAGTCCCACGAAAGCTGAGAAGAAAGCACAGCTCTTGTCTCAGATGCCCCCATGGCCAAAGGAATGACAGTAACTTCAGGTAAGGAGGAGGAGTTTGGCAGACTGAGTTTGAAATTATTGATATAATTTTGTTATAAGAATGCATGTTCTATATTAAAGATATTCTCATATTTGCTGGGAAAGAGAAACAATTCCCTCAATAATAGTCCATGAACTTAATTACATAGGGAGATTTATGCAAGGTTGCATGGATTATGGTGCTACATGTAAATAAACATTTAAATGCAAGATGTGAACTCTTACTTGCAGGAGGCCAGCAGTGAAGTGAATCCCTTTGTGAGGTTCTTTGAAAACAATTGGGAGAATACATAATCATGTGGGGAATACCCAAATTATATTGTTATGTGGGAAAAAGAAGTTATAAAACAATACCACAGTATGATCCCAAATTTGCAGAATATAGGTTGTACACACACACACACACACACACACACACACACACACAATTATACATAGTTATTCATATTTATTAGCTATAGACTCATACAGGATATTCCTGGTGCTGGTGGTTTTCTCTGTGTGGTGATATTTTCTGTCATGTTATTATTACAATAAGAAAACATAAGGTGACATTTATATTTTATAGATTCATGAGCTAGATATTCTTAGAAAGAAGAGGCTTAAAAATACTGTCGGTTTCCCTACTTACTTCTTGGAAGATTTTTCTGGATATTTTGAGGTTCATTTATTCAAATATTTCTTCAACCATATCACTTCCTTCCACAGAGAACTGCAGACAAAAAAAAATTATCCACAAAAACATTAAAATCTCCCAAAACACACATCATCATTTATCAAGAGCTGTCTGAGAAAAAAAAATATAGAAAATGGGCACAAAATTTAGTTCTGAGTTTCCTAGCAACCACAATAAATAGAGAAGTGTGATGTGCTAGAGAACTCTTACCTTGTATCAAGAAACATACCAATTCAAGAAGCGTGAACCACTTCCTGCCCTGACTTTATCATGGAGCAGGTGGTGGGGTAAGGGCAGATGGTGTGAAAATGTGAATAAAATCTTTTAAATGGATACGGGATATAGGGAGGGAAGACAACGCCAGGTGAACAGTTCAGGGAACATTATCTATTTGATTGACCTCATGCCAATTCAACAAAGTGTTTTCCTGGCAATTTACTAAACACATAGTTCTCTTCGTTAATCATCCACAATAAAAATTTCTCTATTTCTCTGACAGGGAGAGTACTGTATAGTGATTAAGCGTTTGTCTCTAGACCAGATTCCCTGGGTTTGAATCCCACTGCCTTCCCTTACTCACTCTGGGACTTTGGGTAACTTATCCAATGTCTTTGACTTCTATATCCTCATTTATGAAATGACAACTGTAATAGAATCTATCACAAGTGGTGGTGAGGATGAAATGTGTGATGGTTAATTTTACGTGTCAACTTGACTGGCTATGGCATGCCAGGATTAAACATTATTTCTGGATATGTCTGTGAGAGTGTTTTCAGATGAGATTAGCATTTGAATCTATGGACTCAGTAAAGTAGACTGTCTTCATCAATGTGGGTGGGCATCATAGAATCTGTTGAGGGCTTGAATAGAACAAAAGGTGGAGGAAGGAGGGATTTGCCCCTTTTTGCTTCCTGCCTGCCTGCTTGAGCTGGAACATCTCATCTCATCTTCTCTGACCCTTCGGACTTGGACTGAATTGCACCACCAGCTTTCCTGGGTCTCCAGCTTGCAGACAGCAGATTATGGGACTTATCAGCCTCCATAATCACGTGAGCTAATTCCTCATAATAAATCTCTTATCTCCTACTGGTTCTGTTTCTCCGGAGAACCCTGACTAATATAAAATGATAAAGTGCTTAGAACATAACAAGCACTGCATAAATGTAGTCGTCTTCATCATCATCATCACTACCATCACCAAGCAGAGCTATGGAGAAATACCAAAAATCACATCAATATATAACTCTTTGGCTGCAAGTTGGGGACATTTTAGTGAAATCCATTTGTTTCCTGAATCATGGGTGCACCCAGTTCTGCCAAAGCAGCCCAAACATGCATAAAAGTTTCTGTCTTCTAATTGCCTTTGGGATTACACAGGACCTAAACTCAATCCCAGTTTGCTAGGTATTTTGACCCAGTCTGAGACTGACCCTACACCAATTTAAGAAGTATCTTAAAATGTTATGTTGAAGTACCCTACATCTACCCTCTCATTGTGTTCCACTTCCTTGTTGGCTCCTTTCTCAAGTACCCAATGGCCATCCTAGCCACCCTCCTTTCCCAAAACACACACAGACACACTCACTGCCCAGTTCTCTGGACAGAGTCAGACATCTTGAGAATTCACCAAGGAGGATTTGGGGTCACTAGAATTCAGGGGTTTAGAGGGGAAATATAGACTTAAATTTCTTTCCAAGGGGAGATTGGCCCTTATGCCCCAAACTCGGTCCCAATTTAATGAAATTCAAAATAGTTGCATGGCAGAAGGATTTCTCTGAGAAAAAAATCCACGTGTTCCTGTGTGTGTGTGTGTGTGTGTGTGTGTGTGTGTGTGTGTGAGTGTATTCATTCGAGAGATGGTAGGCTATAATGACCCCATAACTTTGCAAAAGCATGCTCTAGAATGATCATTTCCATGGTCAAGCTGCATTCCCATCTTGTATTCCTTACCGATGGATGAAAGAATCAACATTTATGATAAATGATACCACGTCCATTCTTCTTTTGTTTTTTTCCCCATTAATTCAACATTCAGTTAAAATTCTAAAACAATATTTTCAATGTTCAGAAATAGACGACAGTACAATTGTCTCCATTTTCAAGATGCAAAAACTGAGGCTCAGTGGCAAGCAGACTTTTGTTGCTCACTGTAGCTACTATAATTGTACAGCCACAGGAACCGTCCCCAGCATGCTGATGTGGAAACTAAGCCAGTCTGAGAATCCACAGACCTGGATCTTGGCCACTGATTTGGCATGAACCACCCAGGAGAACTTGGGACTTCATTTCATCTTTCTGAGTCTTCGCTCTTTCCTCTGTAAAGCCTGAGGAGGAGGTAGCACTACATGATCACCCAGGTTTAGAACTTTCAATTTATACGATTTTTTTTACTCCAGGATATTCTTTCTAAGTTCCTTTTTTTATTTGTTCTCTGATTTAGCATTTTGAACTCAATCCTAGTTTTCATAAATGCTCATTTATATTAATACATTAACATTTTCCTCAATTAATTTAATTCAATACTTCAAATAACATGTCTAGGAGAAACATTTCATCTAGGATAAAAATATCATGTTAATAAACAATTAACATAGTCCAATAGGCCACTGTCCAAAAATGTCCACAAAATTATGTGGACATATTTTTAAAAGAAAGTATACTGTTAAGGGGAATTTGAGTTAAAAATGACTGACTATTCAGCCAAGTTTAAAAGATAAACCCTGCTTTTTGTGTGTGTGTGTTTTTTTTTCCTGAGTGATCCTACACGGGAGGTTTGCAGATGCCATATTTCAAATCAGGAAATTATAGCTTAGCAAGCGCTCTCTCCCTGTGGGCTCAAATAAAATTTCCTAAAGATTCTAGATCGACCACAGGCGAAAAAGGAATTGTAAATGCTCTGAAAAGAAAACCTCTCTGTTACGCTAGGATGGCATCCATGATCCTTTCCTTCTCCCCAAATCTCCATGCAATGTTTCATAATTGAGACTCTGGCCATTAAATCTGTAAGGTCTGTCCAGGAGTCCTGAATCCCATCTGCTTTACAACTAAGCAGAGTGCCCAGGCTCAGAGTCCGGAACCAGCTTCCTTATTGTTTTGAACTTCTAGTCCGTTTTGAACTTCCCCTTTCTGTAGTGAATGAGGGACACAGAAATGGAACATATTTCTCTAGCGGACTGAAATAAACCACTTTTTTTCCTAAATATTTTCAATTTTAAACTTTTTGATATTTACCCTCTGCACTTATTATATTTCAACTTCTTGTTGAAATATAAAGTTTTTTGCTGTGGTTATTATTATTATTTGCTTTTCCTGGAACAAATGGCTAAACAGGACACTTCTTAATTTATTTTTTCAGTTTTTCATACCCGCTCTGATATTCCTTTTTATGTATGATACACACCAAAAAATAATCTCCCTATTCAAACTCAAGGACAATGATAATATTTTATATTTCACATAAAATAAAGCCATTTTTTATTTCTGTCAAATATAATTTAGGCTCAATCAGCACTCAGAATCTATGTTGCCAATTAGACTACAGTACGCTTTACAACATGAAAAAAAATTCACAGGAACAGATAGACACAACATGGAAAGAATCTGTGAGATAAAAGAAACATAATTGATGCACCCTTCAGTCTCCAGCATTGATTTCTATTTATTATTACAAACTCTTCAAAACACAAAGATTGGATGTCAACATGTTATCCTGGAAGCATACAATTGAAGAAAGTATTACCTGCATGACTTACTTCATAAAATTTGTTTACCAGAATTGGAGTTGCACGTTCATTTCAAAGGACTTTGAAGTGAGAGGGAAAAAGATGATTTAAGCTTTTTGTTTTTTCCTTAATGCTTTACTTTTGAGATTTACCAGACTTCAGTTAAATAGATGCCTTCTTGACAACCAGGAATCTTAGTAATATGAGTGAAGCAGTGAATTTGAGTTTGCCTAAACTTCCCTGTAGGCAGAGTGGAGCTCCGTGCAGGGCCACTTTTATCAAGTACAGCCAGCTGACTTTGAAAATTCCTCCTGAGGAACAATGATCAGCGGACCCTTCTTACATTCATCTAATTTCCAAGCCTTGATGTGACATATGAAATAAGAAGAAAGTGACAGCGAAAATCAATGTGTCTAAATAGTCTTGCTTCGAAACATACCTGTCACTGGCTTAACTCAGAAATTGGGTGGGATATTAGATCTGATATCTTTTTGTTGTTGTTTTTTGCTTCAGAATTTCTTTTAGTACCTGCAGAGAGAAAAAGGCAGAAAACCTCTCCTTAGCTTGCCTTATTAAAGGGGAGTGTGCCTTATTAAAAATAATTCAAAATTATAAACACATAAAATGATCAGCGCGTGCCCACTCTTGCACTGGGTTTTTATTCTCTTCTATATCAACATGCTTCTGATTAAAATGAGTCTGGCCACATCACAGTGAGATCATGGGTTTCTAAAAATATTAACTAAAAATAAATCTCTAGGAAGTTAAGTTATATGTTTTAACTTATTAAAGTATAACATATTGGAGATGATGGGTATATAACTTTTGATAGTTTTACCATTGAAATTTAGAGATAGGAGAAAACTAATATTAGACTGACTTTTGAACACATTTATCTTCTATTAGATTCCCTATAGAAATACAGTATAAAAGCGTACAGTTCTGTAAACTGGCTATCAATTATTTCCATATTTTATATAACATTTTCCTTGTCACTAAGTCTCTAAATAGAAAGATACTATGTAATACAAAATTCAAATAGTCCTCAGAAAATAAAATATATTGCTTCAGTCCAAAGAAAGAATTCAGGTTTACTCTGTATCTTATAAAGTTTAAAAACTGCTTAAACATTTTTCTGAAAAAAAGACATCCTTTTAATGAAACAGTCACTACATCAAGAAAATTCAGCAATCTTATATATAAACATATTGTGATCTTTTATGAGTCTTTTTTGAAAAATATACAACTTGCCAAAAAAATTACAAAGATGATTGTCTACTTTTAAACAAAGCAGTAAAAGCCATTCAACCTTCCATTCACACATAAATGCATTTTCTTTTCAAAGGATATTTACCCTTTAAGGGGACATTTTTAACCTCACGACACCATAAAATTCCATGCATGCAAAGTTATTTGTTTTTATTTTTCTGTCATTCATTCTTGATCAGATATTTTCCATGGGTTTTATCTTGTTATTCAACTAAAGTCACAGTTTTAATAGTTCATTTTAATACCTTGATTAATAGGAGAAAATCTGTTTAAAAATAATATTAGTGTTGGCATTTTGTAATGAATTACAGAAGCTGAGCCAACATGCTCTTTTGTGCCTTTTTGAATTTTCTTTCAAAATGTATTGAACTATCCGGTATTTGTTCAAATCTACCAAGTTTTAACATCAGCTAAGCATTAAATGGACTTTTGAATCTGAGAAGAGTATTCCCTTATAGCATGGTGATATGGGGAGAAGGGGTTTAGGTCAAGACTCGAGAATTTCAGCCCCCGTGATTATAGGTGCTGGTAAGTGAGAACCGAACACCCGCTGTCTGGGCGGCACGGGGCACAGCCAGTGCTGCTAACAGTCTCCAACCAGCTGATTTTAAAAGACCAAAGACTGGGCTCTTTCTAAAGTGGCAATAGTTACAGATTTGCTATCTAAGTATCAGTGGCATTAGCCCAATAAAGAGGCACTATCCTGACAATTTACGATAAAATTTTCCTGTTATACCAGACCTAGAAGATTAAAAAAAATAATTAACTGTTGAAGATTTTTCTGCCAGACCTAATAACATAAATGGCTGACCTGTAAAATAAAATGTTTCCTTGGAAGAGAAAAATAAATGTACTAATACCCCATTTTTTAAAAATAATTGTAAACATTTTTTAAAATTCTGAAATGTGTTCAAAATTTACAATAATAAAACTCTAGGAAGAAAGGAATGATGCAAATGTTTAATATAAGAGCCATACAATTTGTTTTATCATACCTTGTAAAAGGCTAGACCAGCTACCATCTAATACCAAAGATAAAAAAGAAAAGGTGTGTTTCTTCGGGGGGTGGGGGAGATGTATACCCTAGAACAGGGACATTTACAAAGGCCTCTGAAACTTATACATTTCAACCATCAACAATGAAACGACAATTAACATTTGTGAAATATCATCTTGAAACAATTTTGTTCATTGTTTATTTTGTGAAACTGACAGAATAACTTATTCTAAATCATGTTCTAAGTGGTACTTATAAAACACACTGGGATGCAGTACTGTTTTTGGCATATTGAGGGTCAATTGTGTGAAGAACCAAGGCAACAAACCCATCAAACAGCAGTAAATGGAGGTCTTTGTCTTTAAGTTATGAAGAATGTGCATGTATTTGATCCTGACAGCCAGCAGTCCTGCAGATTTCTGGGCATAAGACAGATGGCAGTGCAACCAAGCTAGAATCCAGACCTTCCCTCTTTCCCTCTGGGTCTAACTCCTATTATCCACTTGTAAATTAACCTGTCAATTTATCAATCAACACCATCTTGATTCTTCCCTGTTCCACAGCCCAGCCTTGCAGTGAATTTGCCTCGTAAATAACTGGGAGCCCCGTGTTTGTTAGTATTGTGAATGAGTTTATTATCACTTTGATGGCTGCTATGAATCACAAATGCTGCTGAGAGGCTGATAAGAAAAAAGTACATGCACACATTAACAGGGTTGAAACTATTTTAGAGATAAAAGATGGAGTAACTGTGATAGCAAATCATTTAAATGGAAAAAAATGACTAAAAATTGTATTTGTGTGTCTGTGTGTGCCTGCGTGTGTTGGACAACCCCTTGCTTAAAGTAAAAGTAAAAGAGAGAAATGAATCGACTTTCATTTACACTGTTCAAAAAAAGTATCTGCAAGACGACATTGGTGGACAGCAGGGTGGCTCGCAGGTCTTGCAGGACAACTGCTTTATTTAATGGTCTAGGTGAAAACTTCGGAAAACCCCAGGTTGTGTTTTAAACAACCAGTTGGCCAGGTTTACTTTTTAGATGCTGCACGGGAACTTTCTAAAGGAAAAAACAAAAATCTAAAGTATGTGTGTGTGTTTATACATGTACACCATTTTCTTTGAGTAATATTCAAAAGTATGCAATATCTAGTAAGTAAATGAGGCAGTTTGGTAAACTTACATTAATAAACAATTAACATTAAAGTGCTAATTATTTTGCTTTCACCTGGTGTCACTGAAATAGTTACTTATTTGATATGTAAAATTACATTTAAGTCATTTTAAGTTAGAAATTCTTCAATAAATGCTACACATATTAAAATATACATTTAATTACAAAATTGTGTCTACAATTCCTAAATATCAGTTTTCTAAACATGATTATTCTTTTATATTTTACAACATCATATTAATACAAATCAATGTTTTTATAGAATACACAGTGTCATATTCTATGATTAGGATCTTTATTATGTTAACTCAAATTATAGTTAGAAGGACTACATTAACTATAAAATTATATGTTTAATCATGTACATAACTTTCATTTACAACAATTTTCACAGTTTCTAGCAAGTAAATATAAACATAAGACTAAATTTTTTTGGTTCATGTACATATGTGTTTTCTTTAAAAATTACATTTGATATTTTATTAAATGTATATTTCATTTGAAAACACAATTAGAGTATTTCTTGCAATATTTCCAATTCGGTGCATGGCTTTTGTTGAAAGCTTCTAAAAGTGGATCTTAAACACAAACAACAATCACATTACTTTTAAAGAAAATAGAAAGTTATGTGTAATATAATTATTATGTTTTCATTATACAACATGTATATCCTTTGTAGGTGCTTTTAAAATATGAAGATTTCCTGATAATGTTATTTAGGCAGAATATCATGAAAAATATTGCGAGGCATGACATACGGTTAAAGTTCTCAAACTTGTAAGTTAGAAACGAACTATTAGTTGTCACACGGGAAATAGTTTGGCACAATGTATGTTATGTATTGCCAATGTGCCAATTATGTGCCAATGTATGTTTGGCACAATGTATGGTTAAAGTTCTCAAACTTGTAAGTTAGAAACAAACTATTAATTGTCACATGGGAAATACTTTGGCATAATTAAGGCACTGCATAAAAAAAGGAATATTTCCTGAGCATTATTATACCCAATATGTCATCAGTAGTAATGCGATAAAAAAATGAAACTATTTGTTAGAATGCAATTTAGAGAACCCTATAGGTTGTCCATTTTATTCAGCTAATAATTAAGATAGTGTTTAAATCTGAAATGAATTCTATATATGCATGTTCAATAGGCTATAGCACAACAATAAGAATGGAATCACATCTCATTTTATCGTAAATTGTGTAATAAGCGATAAGGTAAAAACTAGGGCTAAAATCCTTCCAGCAAAAATGAAACAGAGCGACCTCAATTGCCCTAATTCATTCTGCTTTTTTCCTTTTTTTTTTTTTTTAGGTCTCTTCATTTTCCCTCTGTTCACATTATTAGCTTACACATGAGTGCATTATTAGAAAATAACAAAGGGAAACAGGGAGATTTCGAAGGAGCGGGAGATAGGTTCCTTCGACAGCTGAAAGGTATTCTCATTTCGTTTGTTAGGAGTTGCAAAAATAGTTTTATAGCCAGGGAGGGACAATGACCTTTCTCTTTCAACAAGCTTGGTGGTTGGTCTTTTGATGGAAAAACTAGGGGATACAACATCTGGTAATTTGTGTTACTGAGCTTAGCTGAGGTCTTAACGATGTAAGCAGATTATTCTTGAAGAAGAACAAAAAAAATTCCGGAAGACTCAATAGACTATTTAAAGTTATTAGGCAGTGCATTCTAGCATTTCAGAACTCTTTTCTGATTCATTTTCCCTTTAAAGCTATGCCTTCGAAGCAATTTTTTTTTTTAGTTCTACCTCCTTCCAATTCCAGCTGACTTTTTTGGTGGTCCACAGCTGTTTTGTCATTCACACTGGCCTTCTTTTTTCCATCACAGCAGAAATGATTACTTTGCTGATTAAATTTTCTCCTTCAGAACTTTAGGAAGCTCTCCTCCACCCTTGGGAGTCATTGCTGACCAGAAGGGTCGAGCAACACCAAATAGCAACAGCCAAGCTTCGGCAATTTTAAAGAAAGGAAAAAACGTGAACGGGAGCAATTTGTGAAGTAAACGACCCACCCGTCCAGGATTCCAGGCAAAAAATAAATAAAAGATGGCAATAAGTAGTCTCTGTGGGATCTTTTTTCCCGCATGAATCATATTAAAATCACATCCAAAGTTTGTGTTTCTTACTCTGATAAAAATGGTTTGGGGTTCATGTGATATATTTGCGTCTCCCCTTGTAGGAAAAAAAATACAAATGGATTAATTGTGCAAGGCTTGGAAAGATTCTTAGCACTCTTTAGAAAAAGAAACATTCTATATTGGAGTAAGTCAGTGGAGAAACAGTAAGTTGAATATTCAAGTTTATCTGACTTAACTCTGGCTAAAAAAGATTACTGTGACTTTAAGTTTTATCTCAAACTATTACCAAATCAAAGCAGAGAGCATAAAAGATGAACTCACAGACTGTAACTCACCTGGAAAGCAGGGAGATCTGTGACCCATCAGGCCTGCCACCCCGACAGGGAGCTCATGTGCACATACAGACTGGCTCTGCCACTAGCGCATTGCTTCGCATTTATGCAATGAAGAAAGTAATAACATTACACACCAATTTCAATCTCTCCCATGCCCACAATCCTTCTGGATGGCAGGACCTTGTCTCAGATCACTATTTCTTCAAGTCACAGTGTTTCACAGAGTGCAAAATATGGTATCCTAAAAAAAAGAAAGAAAGAAAAAGAAAAAACCCACTAATATGCAGATTAAGGGTTGATATTGGAAAAGAATACCAAACAATGTTTAATCTTAGAATAGCTATGCTATAAAAAATAAAGTTAA
The DNA here is from genome assembly GCF_020826845.1 of Diceros bicornis minor. NCBI lineage: Eukaryota > Metazoa > Chordata > Mammalia > Perissodactyla > Rhinocerotidae > Diceros > Diceros bicornis. Next base: position 84,277,794 of record NC_080744.1, read on the forward strand.
CACGATTTTTGCTAACAGGCAAACTGCTGCATGTTGATTCATAGCATATTTAATACTGAGTATAATTTCCTACATGACAATATTTTTCCACATGTTTTCTGGACTTTTATGAATTAGGAGGACTAGGAGAGGTCTGTGACACATAAAACAGGAGTCCAGCTCAGATTATTTTTGAAGAAAGTTATAGACTAGATATATTTGCATCTTATGTTATACTATATTACCTTGAGTTTTGCTTTGCTGCATTCTAATTTTATCATAGATGAATCATTTATAATTACGAGTCCCATTAGGTAGGCGAGCAACTGTCTTCTTTCCAACATGCTTTAAGGGGTAGGGTTGCTCTTCTAACAAGAAGGACACTTAGATAAATATTTTTCAAATGGAGCTAAAAGCTACACTGGTTATTTCAATTTGATCAACTTTTGCCCAACATTAGGTTTGAATTGACACTATTTGGAGATAACAGAAAGGGTTGGCCACTTCATATTTTCAATTTACCTCTATATTCAATAGATTTTGCAAATAGTAACTTACTGAAGTTTGCGATTTTTTCCTTTCATTACTAAGATTCATCATGCTTTAAATTAGTCATTTCGGATGTACCTTGATCATTTGATACTTGTCTTTCCATCAGATCTCTCAGTTTCAAATTCAAAGCGGCATTTGTGAAGTTCTACTGCAGAAAAAAATGTATCTATTTGCAGTTATAAGGGCAACTGTATAATCAGGATATCGGCAGAAAAACATTCACAAAAGAGCCCATTAAAACAAAGAAACTGATGAGATCACAAAAAATCAGTTTCTCCTTCAAACTAATCTAGCTAAGTCCTTCACAGAAAGTTATGCTCACTTACCAAACCAAAATTTTCACCACACTTGGATTGATTTTTTTTTTTTGGTATTAAAATTTGGAGCCCCACCCCATCTTAATGGCTGATAAATTTCTTAATCAGTAATCGGTCTCGGCTTCAGTTAGGGAGACAGGCAATAGAAAGCTCTGAACCCAGTTTGTGATCTGGTGAATTATGCTACATAAACATAGATTCCATTGTGGGATTTTAATTTTTTCCCTTGAACTTTTCACATGGTTTTAACTACTCTCTTAATATGTCAGTTTCTTCAAATAGGACAGGGAAGATGGCCTAAGAAAGATCTCACCAGCCCAGGAACCCATCATCTTTGATTGATTGCTCTCCTTGGCTCTGTCAATATCCAATCATATCATTTTTCACATTCCATTTCTGTTTTGTTCCATTCTGAATCTACCTTGATACTTCAATCCTTAGAACACAACTCCTAAATTGTACTCTCTTAACCATGTCCCTACATTTCTAACGGACCCAAGGTACCACATTGACTGTTTCACCATCCTGCTCAAAGTCCTCAGCTGGTCAGTGAATACAATCTAAATCCTTGCGCTAATTTTTGAGGCTATTTGCAATCTAGGTCCTACCTATCACTCCAGATTTCTCTCCTATTTTTCTAGTAGGAAGATCATATAGTGGAAAAGTCACCAGACTTAGATTCAGGAAATCCAAATTTCAATCCCAGCTTAGTATATAGCCATTCTGTTCCATTGGGTAAGTCACTTAACCTCTCTGAACTTCAGTTCCCACATACCAAAAGTTGACGACTAGTGGTCTAAAGGCCAGATGTGGACAAGGATGTGTATTTTGCTCCAATTTACTTCACTCTTTTGCATTACCTGTGTGGCTCCGTGGTCATCTGCATGTGTACCCATATGTCATCTGTAAAAGAGGGATAATGATACCCATCACACCATATTGCTGGAGAGTTAAATTAGGTAATATATACGAAAGCCCCAGGCTGGTGCTTGTTAAGGAGATTCTCAATAAAACTTAGTTAAATCTGAGACTGAATCACTTGACTACATCCATCCTCTGACTCTAGGTGTGTAGATAACTACAAAAAGGTCTCGTCGTTGTCCACCTCTGGACTTTTACTCCTGTGTCTTCTAAGACCACTCTCTCTTCCTTCTCTGCACAGAGAAATCTTATTCATCCTTCAAGACCAGGCCTAAATGTACACTCTCTCCATAGATCGCTTCCTGAACTCCTGAAGAGGCTGTGACCTCCAGCACTGGTCTGAATGGCAGCAACAGCCCTATTGGGCTTAGAATCTTCAGGCCCAACAGGAAACTTGAGATCTTGGAAACCAACATTCTCACATTCCAGATAAGGAAACCAAAGGCCAGAAAGTTTATAAGATGAACTCAAGGCCAGAGAACGAACAGGAGTCTAGGACTTAAACCCAGTTCTCTGATCTCTCCCACCAGTGCCGTTCTCTGCCTCTTAGTTTACTCTATGCAGTTTTTTTAAATTTCTCTGTTTTATATATAGGATTTATCTTCCTTTACTCAATTGCAAGACACTGAAACCCAAGGACGGCATCTTACGCATATGATTGTGTATCTCACAGAACGTAGCCCAGCACCTTGCAATATTCAATAAAAGTTTAAAAGTTTTGAATAAATAGAGAAAGAAAAGCAGGCCACTTTTCGTGATTCAAATTCCCACAAGCAGGTATCCAAGGGCTCATGTCATAATTACTTCATCCTTGTTCTTGCAAAGTTTTCAGTCTTTCAAACACACAAAAATTAAGCATTTGTTGATCTCTACTATGGCTAGGCATTGTACTAAGTGCTTTAAATGGATGATCTTATTTAAGCTTCACAACACTTTGAGGGAGTTACCATTATTGTCAACCTCAATTTAAAATTAGGAAAATAAGGCTGAGGCAGGTTAAGTAACTTGTCTTAAGCCACACAGCTAGAGAGGATCAGGGCTCAAGCAAGATCTGTTTCATCCCATAGTCCTGCTGCTCTTAACCAGCAGTATGAACCAATTTCTGAAGCCACGTTTGTTGCTCTGCTCCACATCACACTTGCACCTGTCATCATCACCCAGGGTAGAAATATACATTAAATAATATAAATCATCTTGTCCTACCAACTCTCTCATATCAAAATTTTGAATTGCCACTGGAAGCCCTTTGGTATTGACTTGGCCATCTTAGCCGTTTTGATCTGCCCACAACCACTCATCTGCAATCTAGCTACCATGAGATCATACAATACACAGATGTTTCTATAACATCTCCCAAACTTCCCTTTTGGATTCTGTTTTTGCTGTTACAACTATCTTCAGCTAGCCTAGCAGAGTTTTGTCATCTTTGTCTATGCTTCTTACTCCAGATTCTTCATTTTGTTTCCTCCATTCACTTAACCATTTAACCTTATTAAGCACCACCATATGCTAGCCACTGACACAGTCTTGCCCTAAATGGCAAGTCAGAGAAGGGGAAGAAAGGGAAGTAAGCATGGAAGCAAGTGGTACAGTGAATAATTGGGTGGGGTATGAGAGACATCTCTGCACAGCACAGCGGGGACACACAAAAAGGGCAGTGATCATTTCACGTGCCTATTGGAGGGAGGGTCGAGGGAGACTTCTTGGAGAATGGGTCACTTGAGTTGAGTGTTGAAAGATAGGTAGATTTCTCCCATCTTGACAATCATAAACTCTCGCCCTGAGAAATTTCTTTACCCAAGTTGATTCCCACTGCCACACCGCTACAACATCCTCCCAACTGCCTTATTATTTGGACCTTGTGGGATGTTAGCCCCATAGATAAGAATCTCTGCAGGATGAGTACAAGAAACAGAGCAAGAAGCTGAAATAAACAAACAAGAAACAAATAAACAAGAAACTGAAATAAAACAAAAATACCAGAATTCAAGTTGCATGGTCAGCCTCTTTTGTTTACTTTCTGTGTATCTAGTCCTTATTTTTAGGTATAACTTAAAATATTTAATAATATTTACATATATAATCCAATGGGTATTTGATGATCTCTCATTTACATAAATCAAGAAATCATAGCTTGAAATCAGATGTCTAAATCTGGAAGAAAACTTAGAGAGAAGCAGGTTAAACTCAGGTGAGGCAGCGTGGGGGTCAGGGGAGGTGCCTGACTCAGGATCTCAGAATCAGTAGTGGTACTAATCAGAGAATCAGATAGAAAACTGAGATTCAATACTTTCCCACTCTAATACGTAGTTCTAATTATATTTTGGGTTTCTGTAGTACAGTATATTTCTAAAGGACACTTTTTTTCACATGTACATTTTCTCCCTTGATCATCATGGTTACTCTGTATCTTCATATCAGTATCTTCTAATGCTCCCATTTTATAGATGAAAAAGGTGAAGCTTAGATGGTTAAGAGATTAGCTCAAGATCATGTCGCTAATAAGCAGCAAAGAAAGAACTTGAACAATGGTTGCCAGACTATCACTTCTACTTTTCTCCCATTAGTGCAAAGAGCTTCCCATGTATAATCTCCACCAGAAGCAAGGACACACATACAGGATTCAATTCAGCAAACCCTACTGAATTTTTGTGTGACAGATACTGTGCTAGATCTTGGGAGAAGCACATAAAGCTAGTAAAACAGACGTGTTCCCTACCCTCATGAAGCTTACTATCTTTCGGGAAGCTTTGCAAAGTAAAGAGGTTAGTTTTCATGGAAGAAGCTGCCAGGCTACGGTGGTCCTTCAGTGCTAACAACAATAGTTTCCACATAAAACAAAGAAGTATTACAAATTTAATTCAATTAGTACACAAATTTAAAGCTGCAAGGCTACAATGGTGCTTCAGTGCTAAGACCAATAGTTTCTACATAAAACAAAGAAGTATTACAAATCTAAATCAATTAGTCCAAAAATTTCAGACCATTAGCTGCAAAAACCTGAGGCAGTTGTACTCTCAAGAGAACAATTTGGCAGTGAGATACCACCCACCATGAACCAAGATAATTATCCAAATCCCTGGACTGGGAAAAAAAAGTACTAATGGGTGCCAAAACTTATGAAGCAACTCTCATCAAGGGTATCTGAGCTTTTGCATGCCTATATTCTACCCTAGGGATTTCTATTACAAACATCAAGGCGTGGAAGAAATTCTCACTCACCATGCCAACTAGCAAAACCAGAAATTGGGGCCATGACTTTGTATGGGGCTAGATTCTTTCTTTCTTCTTCCCTTGGTCCTGTCAACTTGCTCATCTCAGAGCAATAGATCAACATTCAGAGGCCAGGGAAGATCATGAAATTGGCCTCCAAAGGATGCTGTCTCTGCATTATTCGGGACTCTGATTCACTAGCAAATGGAAATCTTACACTTTTCAAAATTCAACAGAAACAAGAACTGTGTAAATAGTAAATGATTATAAAATGGTTATGAAAATTTATATTTTCATGCATTTCATGTATTTATAGATTATCAACAGTGTTATAAAAGCTAGGTTTTATAATATCTATTAGATACTGTACAATACCTGAACAGTATAACTTATTAAATATTGTACCACTCTCTCTGACTTTGAAGATAGAAGAGCTGTCAGATTGAAAACTTACTGATTGGTTTTCATTTGCTTTTAATCAAAATATGCTTTATTTAGTCTTTAAAAGGAAACTGCCAATTTAGGACAGGAACTAGATCATCTGCTCAGGGTATAGAAAGCATTTCTTAAATAATTCATGGCAAAAATTTCACCCTACTTTTGTGATATGAAAATGTCTTGTTGCTTTTCTTGGCTTTTAAGTAAATTCATCCAGTTGACTGTTTTAGTTTCTTGATATTCAAAAGTAGGAAAGCCTTCTGAAATTTGAATCATACTTCAGATCCCTCCTGAGTAGTTAAGTGCACACCCACACAGACAACTTTTCCCATAAACACCACATGCCTAAGCACACATTAAAATTAGATTTTTCCTAGCAAGAGAGCGGGGGTGTAGAATATGCATCACCAGAGAGAAGCACTCTTTTCTGCAAGATGTAGTATAGCTTGGGGCTTCTTCAGTAGGTGTCAGAAATAGAACTCAGGCTCCCTTTACTGCATAATTTGTCTTTCTTCATTAAGAGCTCTTCATTTTTCATTCCCTGTGAAATCTAAATCATTCATTTTAGTTAGAAAATGTGGATCCTAAATTTCAATCTGATATTTGAATCTAACACTCATGAAGGACTTGTTCATGTTTTTTTCTGTCTAGCACTGGATGGTTTTATAATGGTTGACCTTGTTGATCTTCTTCAATGCCAATATGTGTGGTCTTGGGTTGGACTGGATATACTGCTGGAAGAATATGTGAGCTGAGTTTCTTTCACTCAAATCCCTTTTCTACAAAAATCAGAAAAATGCTAAAATTATCAAACTTGCTACATTCCTGTTTCTTTAAATATACTTCTGTCTGTGTTTAAATGGTCTTATAATGAATACAAGTTCTCTTTTTAGGCATTTCCATATTCACCTCTAAGGAGACCCAAAGCTCCAGATCCCAGGGCAATGATGGGGTAGGAGTGAACTCAATTATGTTCAATAGCCTCTCTGTTCTTTCTAACAACGAGACCATGTAATTGGTTCTGCTAAAGAGAGAAAGTATGTGAAAAGCTCAGGATGAAACTAGGAGGGAATGTTTCAAGGGTTTTCCCCATGATAAAGATTAGTAGGGGAGATCTGTATAAGGTTGCAGCATGGAAAATATAACTTTCTATGGAATCTTCACCAGGCCCTAAGGCAGATGTTTCTCATCAGCAAATCCTTTTACTATTAGATTTGTGAGGCCTGTTAAGAATAGCTTTGGGAATTTCTATGTGAGGGGCAGCCAGTGCTCAAGTTTAAGTCAGTTCAACTAAGCCTGCCAAAGCCATTCTCTACACTTCTGCCAAATCCTGCCTGTGAACAAGCAGATCACAGCTATCTCTGCAGATCAGAGAGAATGTGCAATTGCTTCAAGAAACAACAACAACAAAAACAACTTGGCTGTTGTTTAAACAATAAAAAAGATAATTCACTTCAAAATCAGGCATGCGCCTTAAAATGAACTTAACTAAGTTTTCTGTAAGTGATCACACACTCAAGTTTGAGAAGAACGGCTCAGTGAAGTATGAGCAAAGATATGAAGAGTTGCATTAATTGGTAACTTGCAAACAATTCTGGAAAATAATAGGCCTGCAAAAATTTTCTATTTGGCCCATAAAACCAAAACTAGCTCAAATTTTTTTTGTACTATAGACCTTAGATATGAGTTATAACTATAAATATGAAGTTATAACCAATAGAATCTTTTGATTAAGAGCATACTCATTTATTCAACAACAATTTATTGAGCATCAACGAGTCTGGGTGGTGGCAATTCATGGCTGCTGTCTCTGAGAAGCTTGCTGTCTAGCATGGAAGGAACATAGGAAGATACTTATTCCAGTGAAGAAGACCCAGATCATGAAGGGCCTTGCATGTTGAGATAAGAAGATCTGGAGTCAATGGGAGCCATTAAATAAATTTCAACAGTGGAGAATATAGTCAGAATCATCTTTAGACAAATCACTCCAGTTCCCGTGTAGACAAGGGATTTCCAGATACGCATGCTGGAGGCAGGAAGCCTATAGAAGGTGACAGCCATCACTGATCAGAGATAAGCTCTGACTTAAGGTGTAGGCAGTGAGAAGGAGAGGGAGAGACAGATTTGAGAGGAAATAAAGAGTAAGGCTTAATGGTAAGGTCAGAGATCTCGCAAGAGAGAGCAAAAGAGATGGAACTGGGATCATTTCTAGCCCTCACACTCAGGCAATTAGAAGATGTCATTTATCAGAGACAAAATAAAGAAGGAGGCTTGGGAAGAAGATTATAAATTCAAGTTTGGGCATCAGTAGAGACTTCTACTCATGTGTGTAGATAGTATGTTTGTCCTTAGCAGAACATTCTTGGGCAATGACATGGATGGGACGTCATCAGTATAATTTAGGGATAGCTGAAGGCATGGGTGTGGAGTGTTCGTTCAGGGATCCTATATAGAATATACAATGGAGTACAATAGTAAAGGATATAAGCTCGGTATCAGATCCCAAGGGTTTATATTTACATGTCTACTCTGATATTTGCTTTCTGCATAACTGTAAGCTGTCATTTGACATTCCTATGCCTCAGTTTTCCTATCCAGTAGGAGATATAATATTATCCACTCATGGGGGGAAGAAATAAATCAATCAATCCATATAAAATATCAATGTAGTGTTTAATGGACGTTAACCATTATTATTATTGTTGTTGTTGTTGTTGCTATTATTATTATTATAATGATAGAGAACAAAGAATGGAGCCAATGTAACATCAACATTTAAAGCACAAGCAATGAGCACACGCTGAAGCTCAATACCAACACAGACTTTACTAAATGGAAAGTAGAGAGAGTATATAATCAATCATTCCTTATAGATTCTATACTAGATCCACTCCTGCTACCCATCTCATCCTACCCAAAGGCTTTTCTTTTAGTCTCAGGCAGATCAATTTTATGCTCATTTTGGAAAAATCTCTGGCTTTTTCATTTCGCAACATGTGGATGTGCCACATCTAGTGTATCTCAGTTAAAGTATTGCTTATATGGAGATATCAGTTGCACACTGGCACATGGTTTACTATCACCCACAATTTCCTGGGGCTCCTAGTAACTGGAGAGCAATTGTTTTGCAACAGCTTGAGGGAGTGGGAACAGAGATGGCCTTTTTCTAGCTCTGTAAACATGATTGGCCTCAGTGTGCCTCTGTTTCTTCATTTGTAAATTTTGGACAATAACAGCTTCCCACTAGGGCAATTATTAACAGTAAATTAAATAACATACATAGGTTAGTATTAAATTAAATATGTTTGGGGGCCGGCCCTGTGTCGTAGCAGTTAAGTGCGCGCGCTCTGCTGCTGGCGGCCCGGGGTTCGGATCCCGGGTGTGCACCGACGCACCGTTTGTCAGGCCATGCTGTGGTGGCGTCCCACATAAACTGGAGGAAGATGGGCACGGATGTTAGCTCAGGGCCAGTCTTCCTCAGCAAAAAAAGAGGAGGATTGGCATGGATGTTAGCTCAGGGCTGATCTTCCTCACACACACAAAAAAATTAAATATGCTTGACTCAGAATGAATACTCAAAAATATTAGGACCATTTCTTTCCAATAGCTAAAATTCCAAGCATTGATCAAAACCAATGCTGTGTGTGAGAGCATGTTGTAATCTAGACATATTTGAGCAAATTTCCTTGGGCTGCAGAAAGAGGTTCAAACAATTTTAGACAGATTTCAACTCCTTGGTTTAAAATTTCCCAGCGGCGTGAACACATTTCTGCAAGTGCGAGTTAGTTCATCCACCTTCTTTCTGCCAATGGAGAGTTGTTCTTTCAAGAAAAAGAAAATTCCTTTATTCTTTCATTTTGGAAATGGCCAGAGTAGCCCCAAATAATGCAAGATTACAAAGCTGACACTGGGAGGTACTGGCAAGACTTTGATTAAATCTGCCACTATTTGTGTCAACAAATGTTGCCAGGTAAGTGGCAAAGAAGGTTGGCACACTTGTGCCCAGGGACAATGGAGAAACCAGCTGCTGTCTTGAATATGTTGACCAAGGGAAGTGAGGTTCTATCATGGGAAATGGATTGTTTGTGGAGTAATAAAAGGTGTTTTTGTTGCTAAAGCAATTATATAAAACCTATTCCTTAAGAGAAACTGCTAACTTCTTTTCAAAAATGCCAGAAAGTTGGAGTAAGTGGAATAAAGTGAAGACAAAAGGAAGAAGAAAATGCATTTGAAAAGCATGTAGTTGCTCACTAAGAAATCCAAATCCCTCTGCAATGTCCAGAGGTAGAGTGATATAATGGGCACACCATGAAAATAACCACCAGTGCATTGTCTCACTGCTCAGGATCTCTCTTTCCAAAGAGCTGGGTTTATGAAAAAAAACAAAGATTTTGGGGTTTATGAAATAGTTTTCCTTCACAAAGACCATTTATTTAAAGGATGCCCACGTGACAAACACATATTGAGTGACAACTGTTTGACAGACATGGCCACAGTCAGTCACAAATAAGATGGTGTCCTTGTCTTCAAGGATCACAATCTACCAGGAGAGACAGACATGCAAACAGTCTTTAGTTAAATAGAATTTAATTAAACATGCATATATGCTTACATGGTTTATCTCAGTGTTTTCCTCCTAGCACGTAAAGATCAGACTCCCCACAAAAGGATATCTGATTAAGTCTTCAACAAATGTTTAACATTCTCTTGGGTGAAATGTATTGTTAGAGGTCTCAGCAGTTCCTTTTATATATTCTAAGGTTTAGCAAACATTGACTGTAAAAAGGCCAGATAGTGCATATTTTAGGATTTGGGGTCCATATGGTCTCTGTTATAGCTACTCAACTCTAAAGTGAGTGCAGCCGTAGATAATACACAAACTTATGGATGTGGCTACATCTCTATAGCATTTTATTTACAAAAACAGGTGGCAGCCCAGATTTGGCCCTCTGGCCAAAGTTTGCTGACCTTGGCTTTCTAGGCTAAGATGCAACTTTTTACAAGACAGCATCCACTAGCTTTCCCTCCCAGTATCATTGTCTATACTCCCCTATTTCATGGGCTTTGGAAGGGACAGGGGACAGATGAGAAGGAGGTTGTCAATGTTGCTTTCTTCTTATTTACTATTTTAGTGCCTAAAAAATTCATATTGGCTTTACAATTATCACAAGGTCTTATAAAAATGCATCATACATCCTACAACATAAGTAGGTCTGCTAGATGGGTGACAGAATAAATTAATCTGTTGGAAACTTTTCTGTAAAGCAACGTAATAAGTGGTAGAGAGAGAAAAGAAGCAACTTAAGCAAGCAAACACAAAGAAACGAAGCCAAGGGAAAAAGCAGAAAAAAAAGAAAAGCAAATACCTTGAGTGAAAACTCACTCTTACCTCCCATAGGTCGAATGCTTACTAGAGAATAGATTTCACACATGTGGCCCTTGATAAAACACAATAGTCGAGGAACCTTTCCTGGAATATGAGGTATAGGAATTCTGGGATGAACCTCATTGTTTAAAGATCTTTGGATATGGACAGACCAAGATTGCATTCCCACTTCACAATGCATCTTTCATTGCTCTGGGTTCTAAATCACTGCAGGTCTAAAGCATGGCACGGTAACTACAGATGGCGTGCCATGGCTGGCACAATTAAAGACTTATCATGGTAGGAAGGAGAGAAAGCCTGGTGATTTAGCCTCAGAAGTCACAAGAGCAAGCTTGGACCAAATGGTTTGACAAGGAGTGGCAGGTGCGAGTCGCAGGGCAATTCTGACAAAAATGTAGGGACGAATAAAGAAAACGGAATAATCATGTTGTCCAGGGAAGGTTCATTCAGTGGAATGAAGTTCATTCATTCAAAGGAAGTTTACATGTGATAAGGAAGATAATCCTTCCATTATAACAGTGTTTTTGGCTCAAAAGTCAACTCTTACATATATTTCATTAGAATACAGACACACTTCCTCCCCCTCTCATACTCCACTTTCTACTTGGCTCTTTACAAGAAGGAAAGCATTGAAGTCTACAAGGAACCTCAGTTCAAAAGTATCAGATTAAATGCCAAACTTTTAAAGTAGAGGGCACAGGTGCATCTGAAAAAACACACACTACCCTAAGAACTGGAAGATGTGCTTACATGTTATTCAAACTCCTCCAGTATCAGGCCTGTGGTTTTTCAAAGTGCCAAGAGAACAACAGCAGGAGTCCAAGAACCTAGAATGTCTACGGAAAAGAACCTACCTTGAACTAATACTGCGTATCTTAACAAATCGTCTCCATGCCTCCACCATCCGGCTTGGTGGCTCTCTGACTGGATCAGGCCTTGTTAATACATCTCATTAATATGTCTCCCTCACTCAGACAGCCCAATTCCCCTAACAGTGAGAAGCATTGACTACCAGAAATATATTTCTCCAAGAACATTTCATTCATTACTCAGATGCTTACCAGGTGTGGGTCTTCAGCAAATTGATTGTGTCGTTGCTAATTGTAATAAAGACGGGGGTGGGGGGGGGAGGCCTCCAAGAGAGCCAAGTTATTTGAAAATCAATTTCCACAGCTGCAACTTTGAAACAGTTCTCCAGTGAATAAGCCTTGTTTCATTGTATTCAAGGTGAGCATTCTTTGCTTGTGGAATATCTTATTGTAAGTTTCTTTGGACTTCAAGGATAGAGCCTCTTAACTTTGAGAATTTGCACACACTTTAATTTTTCAGCCTAATAAAAAAAACAAAAACAAAACAGAAGGATACTAAATATTGATGTGTGCACTATTCTAGGTGCTTCTGGTCCCATCCCACACCCTGCCCCAACCCCCAGCACAGCAAATGAGTGTGGGAAGATCCTTTTCTTGGATCTCTGGTACCTCTTTATTTCTATCCTATTTTGACAAAGAACACAAGGAAAATTGCATCTTTCATTTTCAGATAATGCTAGAAGGTTTCTGTGCATATCTCCATTGGGAGCCAATCACGGCCTGTTAACAACAAGAAAACCAGTGATCGGGGATGTTTAATGCCGCATTGGCCCTGGAAGAAGGAGGACTCTTTCATTTCGCATACTTTGTCTCCGCCATGGAGCTGGCTGACATAATGGACTTTTACAAGGAGCTCCGACGCAATTGGCAATTAAGTGGTTTGAAGGGGTGCTTCTGGGCTGCTGTGAAAGGCTTCAGGTGTGAAACGCTTGTTTTCAAGAGCACTGAACAAAATGTATGGCTGCTTTCAGTGCCCCCCTTGTCCTTCCCGGGGAAGGGGGGGAGCCGGGGGAAGCAAGGACACTCAAGAGCAATTTGCTATTCAGCATCTGAATGCCGGGCGCTCTCGTCCCCCCCAATCCTTGTGCGGCTGGTGAGGGGGGCAGATTGAGATGGCACAAACAGCTCTCGGCACAATGGTAGATCAAGAGAGAGGCAGGGAAAATGAGGCCGGGGAGAATGGACGCCTGAATGAAGGGAAGACGGCTTGATTGTTAATTGTGGGTAAATGTGTTGCAAGAGTGAAAAGGGTTCATGGGCTACTTTAAAGCTATACCCAAGCAATAAGTATAGAGAGTGGGGAAATAAGGAGATGGTCCTGACCCTTTTAAGGACTATAGTAGTACATCTGGCCCACTTGAAAAAGTAAATTGAGAACTGTTCTAAAAGGTAGGCAAATGCATATGTGTGTTCGAATCCCATTGCTTACGAGAAAAAAAAAAATCTGGCAACTCCAATTCACATGCAATGAGCACTTTAAAGTATACACTATTCTTTTTGAGTATTAGTCAATAGGACAAAGATAATATGCAATAAGGATGCTGTCACATAGATAAATATTTAAAATATGACTTTTCCTCAAGAATACAGCCTTCTATTCTAGGATAAAATATATTTGCACTGAAGCTAGTACAAGGGTAAAGGAAACTTCAAACAGTCTTCATGAAGGATATTGTTCCCTTAGTTCTGTTTCATGTCACTTTTCCTAGTCTGACCTTTACTTCCAACATATTGATTTTTTCCTAACCCAGCCTTGCTTTGCAGAAAAAAGGGGTATTGAGTCTTTGAGCTGCTTACATATCACTATTGTACGTGCATCCTTAAAGGTGAAGGAGCCCCTTTCAGGAGATGACTGTCTGACTGACAATGTGATTAGGATTGTCTGAGGACTTTTCATTTTAAATGTAGGAGGCCACATGTATCAATCTGGGAAAAGAGACAGAAGCAGACTCAAATCGAGTTGTCTTTTAAATGTTTCTCAAAGAGTTCTGGTTTTGCTCTAAGCGACAGCTTCTCAGAGTATAGACTACATAAAACTTTGTCAATCAAGACTGGAATTCTATAATTTTCTGATGATTTCTTTTCCAAATATATACTTTTTATCCAAAATCTAATTAATATCAGACTTCTCTGGGATAGGCTCTTTTTTCCATCATTCTGGTTTCCATTGGGGATATTTGTAAAATAGAATTTAACCAAATGCCATGCTATTGAGACTGAATTTTTTAATTCATCCCATTACACCATATAATCAATAATGCAAAAGGATGGTAAACAGTTAAAAACTGGATCTCTCCCCTCCCCTTACCCCAAGAAGGCTATTAAAATCATTTGCGATATTACAGAATTCTGGAAATTACTTGGCAGCTGCTACCAAGTTCTTTTTGTGGCCAGATGAGAGCCATGAGAGGAGGAAGGAAATGACTCATCTTTCCTTTGTCCTGTTCTGTTCCAGAATTGTGTTATGACCATGTCAGTACCAGGGACACCTTGCGTAGTGGACAGATTATGAATTGCGCCCTTAGGGTTGTGCAATAAATATTTTTATCCGAGGCCTTGTAAGAATCCCACGTCAAAGATTCAACACAGCATCCCTTCATCCCACATATCATCCCTAAATTTGTGTCTAAATTTCCAAACACACTCTGTGGTCTACTTCTGCTACTGTTGTACAGTCTAGCCTAGTGTTAGAGAAGAGGGGAAAATTAAAACTTCACACCAATTTTAAACTCCAGCACAGAAGATGGCTCATTTTTTGGCTTCCACTTACCCTCAGGTCCAATCACTTGTAAGATTGTGAGGATCTTACTTATTTATAGCCCCACCACCTCCAAAACCCACAATAGAGACTAACACAAATAAACTTGACTCTAGCGTTCCTTTCCTAGTAGGGAATAACGCTTCTTCATTTTCTTGGAAACACTGGAGGTATCAATATCCTGAAGGTTCCTAATCTATTAGCGAGATGTTTTCTTGGACCTACTTGCTTTACTGATTTAGTGAATCTCCAAAAGCTAAACAAAATTTCTAGAATTGGCATATCTTCAGCCCAATCTCTATGACCTATTTCTTCACCCATGAGTTGCTCTTGTAGCAACTGAGTTAGCATTAGCTTTTCCTCAAGGAGATAAAGTGCAGGCCATACTAAGGTTAGAGTGACATCCCACTGCAATCAAAGGTCTATAAAGTGACTGAGCCAAGATCAGGACCACTCTCCTCAGAACTCCCAAGTCTACTCTAAAGCTACAGGCACAAGACTTGGTTCAAATCGTGGCTCCCTCACAAATGTGCTGTGTGATCTTAGGCAAGAACTTCTACTCTTTAAGCCTCAGTAGCTTCCTCCGGTAAATGGAGACAGTAGAACCTGCCCCATAAAAATAATAAAGATAAAATGAGATAATCTACATACAGAACAATGTCTCACACGTACTAAGAGCTCGACAAATGTTACCTATCAATATTACTATTATTCTATCAAGCCATTAATACTTGTTTGGCAGCCTCTATCTAATTGTCATCAGAAACACAGACCTGAAAGTCATCAAGAAACTCTTCAAGTCAGGCAGCACAAAGTCTCGTAATACCTTGAATCAATAGAGAGCCCAACCTCACGTAGCCCAGGATAGTGCCGTGGCACATGAGTTCCCTGCCAAGTTCTAAAGGCAGTGCTGTTTTCAGTCTTTCACCAAGACTATGGATCAGGATATACTACTAGGGATGTACAGATTTCTCAAGTAGCTCCATCATTGTTGCTAGTTCAGAGTGGATAGGACTTTGTGCCTCTTTTTGATCCTTTTAGTCATAAGAATTCTGAAAAGATTGAGAAGCATCTTCACATTCCAAGGTCATCAGCTGTGGAAACACTTTATAATTGTAAAAACGCTCTGTCATTTTGTAAGCAATATACCTTATATTTCAGTCCTATTATGCCTTTTGCTTACACTCCTAGTGGAATATAAATAACTCTTTATATTATTTCATCCCACTCTCAAATCCCTCTACTCTAGCAGGAAAATGTTGTCAACTTTCCCACACAAACCATGTACACTTGTTCTATTTTTTTTCCCCAAATCGATGCTTTCTCACTTCATCGTTTCTTTTGTTTTAGAAATTAATTCTTAATTTTTTATTTAATCTTAAATCTTAAAATGTGTGTTTCTGAAAGTGTGCTCAGCAAGACTAGTCTCAATACCTGATGCAGGGGATAAAAATGTATTCTATTGTCTAGTAAATTTGGAAAATGGAGGTTAAACAACGTTAATGGATTTTTACCCTTATATTACTTCTCTGAGTCATCAAATTGCTAATCTGAAATGTGTTCTACAAGTTTATAATATATTTGCAACACTTCCTAAAGTTATTTTAGCGTGGAACACTTTTTTCCCTCACTGTCTCAAGGGTCTGGTATTTCATTAAACACACTTCCAAAAATTCTGTTTTAATATCGTCCAATACACGGCAACTGCCATGTTCAGCCTCTCTCCTCCTTCTTCCGAGAAATGTCTACTCTTTCTCCATCCCAAGGACACATCTCTGTATTACTCTTTAAATCCTTCATGCAGTTCTCTTTGTGTGATATATGATAACATGAGTTCTTAATAAAACTGTATGAACATATTAAATCCAATACCTTCCTCACCAATGTTGTCCTTTGGAAAGACAATGCAATTTGCTTCAATGATTTTTATCAAAATCATTGACAATTTTATCAAAATCATTTTACTGATCAAAATATTATACGCCTCCTCTGATAGAAAGTATTTCTGATTACACTAAATCATTTTTACTATCACCCAGAGAACCACATTTTCACCATTTGAGAATCAATTTGAAATATGGAAAAAATGCAAAAGTCATTTTGAATGCAAAAGTGGTGAAAATCCCAGACAATACTGGATGTTAAAGAACCTCTAAGTAGTTTACCTATGATGGGCTTAGAATTCCATGAGTTTCCTGCAGCTGTGTGTGTGTGTGTGTGTGTGTGTGTGTCTATGTGTACCTTGTGCATTTTCCTGTGTAGTGGGTCCATATCTTTCAATACATTCCTAAAGATATCCATGACTCCAAGAGGTAAATCACCTAATTCAAAGCTCTTATTTTACAGGTGAGGAAAATTAATCCCCAAAATGACTTACCTAAGGTCATAGCAAGTGAGCAGAATCTGGATCTATATTCTCCTCTTTAGTTCCCCTGTATTGCAAGTCAGTGAACTAACAGGACACAGGAAAAGCAAGAGTGTTAGTGGCACACAGGGCCCACCTCATTCCAGGGAGGAAAGTCCAATTCTCAAACACTTCAACTCCAGCTGTGACCAAGAAGTCATAAGGCTGACATTGTTCTTTTCTTCTTTTCTATTTTTCTTCTTTTTTGACTCTGCCCAAAACTTTGGGTAGAAAGGTTCTAATCTAGTTATGGTGGATGATAGATCTTGTAGAAGCTTCCTTAATGCAGCCTAGTTATCAACAAGCTGTTGAGAGTGCATGTTTCCCTTCACAGGATCTAAAGTATGGACCATAAGGTCTTGGGAAGCATTACAAGTGTTGTGAGAAGGACAGGGAAATCGAGTTTGCCTCAAGCAAACAGAAACCAATTAAGAAATGATTAAAGCCATGTACTAACTTCATGAGGGAAAAACCAAGTCCCTTTTGGTCACTAGTGTATCCCCAGTGCTCAGCGTGGGGCTGGGATATAAGTAGGTATCCTATGGATAGTTGATGACGAATGAATATAGCTGTCTATTGACAATTTCTGAATTCAACCTCTTCCCCACCACTCCTGTGAGGAGTGCTCCACCATATCATCTTCCCCAATGATACGAAAGCCCTGCTCTGAGGTAGTAAAATACAAATCCTAAGTAGTGAATTTTGGCTTTGTGACTTGTGGGTGATCACTGAACACCAATAACAAGAATGCAAGTACTGAAGGCATTGGCTTCAGTCAGCTTTCACTCATTCACTCCATTAGTCTAGACCTCTCATTTTAAACAAGATTTAAGGGAATTTGCTGACATGATTAGAAACCTGATTAGCCAGCACTTGAAATGTGTAGCTGGAGAGCTCTGAAGAAGAAAGGAAACTTACAGAGAAAGCAAATAGAAAAGAATTTCACCCAGGGTGTTTTAGAACAAGGCCATACAGTAATCTCGGGAAATCTGCATGATCCTAAAATATACGGACTTGTTAAAACGGGCTGCCCTTTTCCACCTTTTACTAAGATTCCCTAGACACTTACATGCCACCATGTCCTCAGGTAGAATGAATGACTCCTTCCTCATCGGTCCCACTTCAGCCCCACTTAGCCACATCTGCCTCCTCAAACTTTTTTCTTCTCCGTCGTTCCATCTCCAGCACCTTGCACAGGGATGGCACACCATAAGGTCTCAATAAAAGATGGTGGACAGAAAGGTCGGTCCAGAAATGTTAGGAATGAAACTTAAGTGCCTGTATTTGAGGAGTTTCTATCAACTCAAAATGGAGGCTCAAATCCTCAGACTGTATAGATGTAAACCCAACCAGTTCTTCACAGCTGTTCCAGATTCAGCCTTTTTTGAGTCAAAATTGAAGAGAAAAAAAATGAAGCTTTTCTTTTCTTTCTGTTTTATTTTTTATGTGCCACCTTCCACTCTAGACCCTAATGCCCTCCAACTCACCCTAGGGGAAACAAAAACTGTGAATCCATTCTGGAAATTCAATTTGTTTAGGAAAATTGTACAAAACACAAGAGCTAAAATATTGCCCTGAGTTGAGGCAGAGTCACTGTGTAGAGAATTCCTCCAAAATTGTTAAGACTCTTTCCAAATAGTTTCCTTATTTCAATGGTACACCTGCTTTTCTATTATAATATAGCTCATGTGTCTTTTACTTGTCTTTGTTTAGGTAATTACTAGAGTTTACAAATACTCCTTAAAATATAATTACCGTTGATTTGCCAAGGAAGTTCCATAAGCTCTATGGAACGGTTTTTGTATTGTGTTATATACTTGGAACTGTGTTAGTTTTAAATCATTATTACTTGCTTCCACTGGAGCTCTGCAACAAAATGTTGGACATTGTGTAATTTTTTTTTTTTGAATTTGCAATGACTTTTTTTCACTTCCAATCCTCAACCCCAAATCTTTTCATTAGTGCTTCCTCACAGACATGGGGAAGCAGTCATGGCCTATATTAGATTACAGAAGGCAACTCAGACATTGTTACCCAGCCCATTGGTCTCTGTGTCTGTGTCAAGTTACCATTTGCCCATCCCAACGGTGACATGTGTTACTTTCCTTGGAAGGTCTATGTTTTTACTTCTTATCAACACCTACCTATGAAATCAAAGTAGATTGTTATTTGCTACTGTACTTAGTTAGCACACAGAGTACAGCACTTAATTTATCTAAGCATCAGTTTCATTATGTATTAAATGGGTATAATCAGAGTATTGGCTACATAGGATGCCTATAGGGATTGCAAAAGGTAATTCATTAAAGTGCTTAGCACAAAAGTAGATGCTCAATACCTCTTAGCTATTGATATTTTTACAGTCTCATCATAGCTGACAATTTCAACATTCCCTCTGTAGCACTCAGAATTCAGCAAAAGCAAATTTCCCGTTTTAATATTCATGTAAATAGAGTTTTCCAGTTGTATTCTCAAAATGAGATTATGAGATGGAAAATCCATTCAGAAGAGTGCATTACCAGAACCAACATTTTTAAACACCAACTCAACTATCAAAGTACTTTCACACTCGAGTTTCAGTATAAAGGAGGAAGATGCCACCACTCCCACAGGCCTTTGAGCTCCAGCATTATGACTTTGAAGCCCAATACAAAGGCTCGGTAGAGGGCGACCGCATGTATCTTCACACGTGTGGCCGCACAGGAGCAGACACTTTACATATCGCACTTACTGCTGCATATTCTTATTGCTCAAGGCAGTTAAATGTATCAGGGAACTGGTTTTTACTACCCTTTCATTTAAATGCATAATCATAATAGGTACCAGGGAAGAGCTAGTGAGAGAGAAAAAATGGTTCTAGAGAGTGGAGGCTTCTATTGATCTAAGAGCTGCTGCACAAGCTCTGAAAGTTTTATCCTCAGCGCAAAAATGTCTGAGTCTATTATTGTGAATTAATAAGCTGTAAAAAGCAAGACAACGCTGAAAGAATATGGCTGTGCAGTTTCAAATCTAGTATCCAATTCTGAGAATTTAATTCAAGAAACTTAACAGGTATAGAAGAGTTTCCAAAACTTTCTTCACATTTGTCCTTCATCCTCTGCCCTTTCTCATCAGACTTTCTAGTCTCTAACCTACGGGACTCACGTGTCTGTTTTTTCCGTTTCAACCTCTCTTCCAAATGCAGACCCATATTTCCAACTGCCTTCCACATGGAGAGAGAGAAGAAGGGAGGCAGGAAATGGAGGAGGAGGAAGAGGATGGAAGAAGGAAGGAAGGCATCAGAAGTGCTTGATTTACCCTGAATGCTGACTATGAAATGAAAACAAAAACCATTGCAGCAGAAGCATGTTTCCAGCTCCTGGAGCCTTCTGCTGCTAGTTCTTAGGGAGGCCACAAGCTGCTGCTTACAGCAGTGTCACCTGCTTAATTAGCATTTTTGGAACCACCGCAATTCAGCTGGATGGGCATTCCCTTACAATTGATAGTTGCCTGGAAATGGCTTTCACAGCTGGGCCACAGATCCCTCACTCAGGGAGCCTGGAATTGGGCTGCTCAGCAGTGTTGTTCAGCCATAATTAATATTTCTGGAACTGCTGCTTGGAGGCCCCTGTAACTGTGTCACACCAGTAGCAAGCCAGTTGGAAGAGGATTTATTGTTGGAAGATGAGTGACCCAGCTGTGCAGATCCCAGGCCTGGGTGACAAGAGAGCTCAGAGGTAGTCACCCTCCATCCCCTGTAATGTGAGAGTGATGGAGAGAGAGGAAGGTGCAGAAAGAAGAGGGGGATGTACCCGTGTCTTCAGCTCCTGCCTCTAAAAATCATGGTCTAAGGCTGATGAGGCCCTGATGGTCAGATGGCCACTGGCACTTTTGGCTGAGCTTTTCCACTTCCTCCCTGGCCACACGCACATGCTAAGTACCAACTTTTTGTTTTGCAACCTAGAGTTTCCAAAGAGAACATGGATCAGCGTACAACTGGAAGGACCTTGCAACAGATTTCATTTGTATGTGGAAGATCTTAACGATCTTGCCATTTGCAACATGAATAGACCTTGAGGGTATTATGCTAAGCAAAATTAGTCAGACCCTATGATTTCACTCATATGTGGACGATAAAAAAAAAACAATGACAAACAAACACATAGATAGAGAGAACAGATTGGTGATTACCAGAGGGGAAGGGAGGTGGGGGGAGGGAGAAAGGAGTAAAGGGGATATTTGTATGGTAACAGATGAAAACTAGACTTTTGGTGGTGAACACACTGTAGTCTATACAGAAATTGAAATATAATGATGTACACCTGAGATCTATATGTTATAAACCCATGTTACCTTAATAAAAAAAATCACCCTCCCTGTACCTTCTGCCCCTTTCCCGCTGTTCTCAAACACTTTTGTCCTCTTCTCAACTGAACTTCCTTCAAGGTCTCCACTTGCCCACCCCCAGTGACTCATCGATGCCCTGTGATCTGCCTTCCAATACCTAACGACCTCCTCCCTGCCAACGTCAGCAGACCCACCTTGGTTGTCATCTGGCCAGACCTCTGCTACTCTGGACACTATTAATCATCCCCCCCCCAGGGTTCGGCTCTTGGCCCTTCCTCCCCTTGGGCAACACTCCCACCCATCTCAGAGCCTCAGGAACCTCAAAAGTATGACTGAATCCTGCATCACCTTTCCCAGCCTAAGACTGGCCCTCTATCTGGAGACTGAAATATCCACCCACTAATTGCTCTACCAATTTGACTGTACACAGACATTTCAAACTCAGTGTAGCAAGAACTGAGCTCACCACTCTTCCCAGTAAGCCTCCTTTGTGTTCTCTGATTACAGTGTCAGTCATCCAAGCCAGCCATCCTCTTGTGTATCCCCTTATCCAGTCAATGGCTGGTTTCTGCTGATCTCACTTTCCAGCTATGTCTTGAATCAGGAGCCTCTTTCCAATTCCTTTTCATTCCTCACACGGACTGCTGCCAGAGGTTTTGTGGGTCTCCCTGCAGTCTGTTCACCTCAAATTCATTGTCCGTGTATCCCCCCACCAGAGTAATAGATCTTAAATGCAAGTCTGACCGTGTATCTCCATTTATAATCTGGCAATGATTTCTCCTGGATCTATAGGATAAAGGGCTAAATTCTTCACATGCACTCACAACTTTCCAGGAGGAAGCCCTTCCTAATTCTCCAGCTCTGTTTTCTGTCATTCCCTTCAGCTCATGCTGAAGTGTTTGCAATCCCTTAACACTCCATGTGACTTTCCTACCTGCAGGTCTCTGCCTAAGTTGTGCCTCCATCTGGAGTGGCTCTCCTCCCCACCAATCCCCACCTAGCTCCCAACTCCTTCCCCAGGTCTACAAGGTAATGTACAAGGCATTCTTACAATGGATCCTTTACTCCTCAGTTTAGGCACACCCCTCCACTAGAAAACCCCCGAGCTCTCTCCAGCTTCTTACCTTCCACCTCCAGAAGATTTGGTTTCCTATTCTCTCATCCTATAGTGCCTTGTGCATTGTCTTATCATTTCAGGTACCACATGGCACTCCTTTCCCTCTCTCTCTTTCTCTCTTTCTGGTCTTTCCCCTAAACTGGACTATAGATTCTTGAGAGCAGGGACTGTTCTATCTCTGTACTCTTGCCACCTAACATAGCATCTGCTCAGTAAATGTCAAGAGAACACAATATTCCCATAGTTTGGGATGACAGCAAACAATGATGTAAAAACGTTCACACAATCTAGGTGATCTCCTCAGTAAAGAGTGTCTCTATGACAGTCACTCATGGGGTTTTAAATTAAATCAACATCCTTCATCTTCTATAACATCACATCTCCATTTGAATCCACCACATTTCAAGTGCTCAGTAGCCACATGTGTCTAGTGACTACTACATTGGACAGCACAGCTCCAAAGCACTGGGATTATAATGCTTATGGCTGTTATCCAAATTATGTGGCACAGCATATAGGAAGTACTTAACACAGGCACTGCCATATAAAGATGCACCAAGTGTTCACATAGTTCTCTCTACCTATGATACTAATATTAAAAGGTAATGTTCCACATAATATTATTTTCCTCTTGGGGAAGAACTATGAAGGAGGAAGATATTTATAGAATTGTTTTTTGAACTGGAGAAAGAGAAAAAATACCGTTAACATGTTTAACTTTGTTTTCACTTCTATCAACAAAGCCAGTAAGACTAGAATAAAAAGAAATGCAGATTCCTGGTGTTGGCTGAGAATAGCTAATTGAGAACAGGAACAGCCTTCAGGACACTGTAAGGCCTGCACCATGGGGAGGATCCCCAGCATTCAGACCTGATGCGTCTGGCTGCATGGATGTCTTTCTTTCATGCTAAAGGCATAAAAAACATAAAAGCCTCTGAGTAAAATTTAAGCCACGTAACAAATGTTTTCTTCCCACAAATCTTGTTTTCCTTGTAGTGGGGAAACAAGGGCTTTAACTCGAACCACAAACTGTAACCCAAGGTGGGGAAAATGCCCGTGAAGAAAAGTGGAAGATCTCAAATAGGTTGGAACAAAGAGCGGCTGGGGGTGGGTGGGTGGAGATTAATCTTACTGGGATCATATATCATGAGGGTGTCAGGTGTGAAAGCAAACGAATGGCCTGTGTTTATCTGAGCTAAACTGTGTGGTTCACCCAAACATTCACTTCCCAGGGCGTTTTTTTTACCAATAATAAATTGGCCAAGTCTTGGTAGGGCGTTGATAATAAAGTAGGTTTAGGCGCAGTTAGAGATTTCTTGCCGGGTTTTCGAAGCGACCACCCTCTCCTGCTCGCTCTCTCTCCTTCTCCCTCTCCCTCTCCTTTTTATCACAGCTGATTCGCAAAGCCCTTTGGAAAGATGAAGTAGGTAGAAATCAAAATAAATGGATTCTATTAAAACCGGCAATGCATCAACTGCTTGATAAAGTGATTAATAAACAGCTTAGGATGGTGATTGATTAAACTCTTTAATCAAAGTGCTAAACTGACTTAATATGGAGAGTTTCAACATGTTCAAAGTGTACATTTTCCCTGCCTGGGTTCACAGTTGTTTATGTAACTTTTCTGAAGTGTATCCCTTACGTCTAACCTTCCGAGAGCCAGGGCTCTGGAATGTGTAAGGATTATAAAGTATCACAAACTGCATTAGCCGCTGAAACGTGCTTATGAATTATAGGACCTTTCACTAGGCAACAAGTCATTTTTCAGAATTTTGAACCCCTTTATCAAGCAGGTTCTTCGCCTGCATCACTTCATAAGTCTTTAAACTTTAATGTATAAAGCAAGACAGTGCAAGTTGAAAAAGTCCCTATCGCTCACATTTCATTCTCTCCTTTAAGCATCCATTGCTTTATTGCGTAAGGTCAAGATTTTGATGGTGAGGGAGGAGGCTGATTTTTGCCCTGAAGGTAGTTTCATGTTCATTTGAAATGGGTGTATTTCATCCAATATGTGTAATTCTCAGTATCGGTCATCATTTTGACACAATTAATCATCTGCTCACCAATTTAATAAGCCATTTGACTCCTGATAGTTTGTGACACCAAAACAGACTTTTAAAAAAAATGTTCCCCGAGGGCTAAATAAAAACATTTTAAGAGCTGGGCTTGCGGAGAAGGGTAGTGGAGAGGTCTATGATGGTGTAATAATGGGAGAGCATTCATGACCCACATTGTATCCACGTGATGGAGGAAATTCAAGGAATTTATTTAATCCAGGACATAGTTTTCTATGTAGTGCACTGTGCTGGGCACTGTGCAGGTGGCCAAAACAAAAATAACACTGCTCCAATTCAAGGATCTTATTCTATAAGGAAGAATATTATACAAGGTGGAAAAAGTGTTTGTTTATTTGAATAATTGATGAAGACAATTCTTGCTATGAACGCTTGACTAAGGCAAAAAACAGTAGGGGAAAGATTCAAAGATACCATTGTAGTTGATTTGGCTTTGAAAGATGAATAGAATTCAGATAGGGAGATAGGGAGATAGATGCCTGGTAGTAGGGCTCTTAGGAGGTGTAAAAATCATTACTCAGAGGCAGTCAAGTAGCCCAGTTTGTCTAGAGTGTAGCGTTCACTTGTAGGGAAAACAGAACATGAGGTGAGAAGGTGAGTTGACATCATTTTATAAAGCTTCTTGAAGTGTCTACTTAATTTGGTGGGGATTAGGGAGCTACTGAAGGATTTTGAATGAAGACTACACAGTCACCAGAGCAGAGAGGCAGGCTGCTTAACGTTTAGAGAATGATGCTAGAACCAAAATGCCTAGGCTTAAATCTTAGCTCTGTCACTTAAAAACTACATGACCTTGGACAAGTACTTAAGCTATACATGCCTTAGTTTCCTCATTTTTAATTGTGGGTAACAGAGTATCTGCTTCATGGAGTCCTTATGAAGGTTCAATAATGTAAATCACGTAAGGGTCTTAGAGTAGTGTTTAACAGTAAGTATTCAATAATGTCAGCGATAACTCTCATTGCTGTTTCCAATGTAAGTCTTCCTAGAATTAAAAGTGCACTTTAGGAAACTTAAACTTCAAACATTTTTCAAGAACATTTGGGGAGAGGAGATACAAGAAGTAGGCAAATCTGTTCAGAGACTATCTCAGGATCCTCAGACGCATATGAAAAGGACTTTTCCATAGGTGGCACCAGGAACTGGAAAGAGAGAGACAGATGTGAGAGAAGTTAGGGAATATATGCAAAGAAGAAAAAGAAGAGTCAAAGATAACTCCCAAGTTTTTGTCACTCTGTTTTGTAGTTTTCGATATGATGATGTGAGGAGAAGCTGCTGAATACACTGAGCTTTCCCTTACAGGGCATCTAGCAGAAACACTCTGTGCCTCAGTAGACAGACTGGGACTGGCCGCACAAATGTGATGGCTATCCACCTATTTAGAGTTTGTGTTCCAAAGCCTGAAGGGAGGAGAAAAGAGAGGTCAGAGGAGAAACCCCTGGGGAATGCCCAGTCTTAGGACCTAAGAGGATGTAGATGGAGAATCAGCAGTCAGATAGGATGCAGAAGCCTGAAAGGCAGGTTTTGGGAGTGAGGGGCAAAGACCAAGTGTCAAATGCGAATGTGAGTTCTAAAAGGGGTAATTCACTGGCCCTCATTCATTCATTTTGCTATAAATAGTGACCAAATTCTACGTTTAGTCAGGATGGGTCTAATTAGGTGATTTGATTCTTTCAAGGGACCACCAAATTCAAGCTTCACATCTACTGTCTTAGTGCTAGATGTGGTGGAGAAGGCAAGAGGCCCTTTCCTTTAATAAATCAAAAATCTGGTGAAATGAATGAGAATATGACATAGTCTACCACCACATGCTAGCACCAGGAGTGCTATCAGAATCCAACAGCGAATTCACTGAGTGATTTCATTCATTCAATAAACACGTGAGTATTTGTCAAGTGCCTGCTGTGTACCGGGCTCTGTGGGAGGCTGTGAGAATACAACGGTGACCATGGACATGGTCTGAGCACTCAGGAAACTTAGTGTGCAGCAGGGAAGACAGACATTAAACAAATAAAAACATGATCATCCAATTAATTACAGTGCTGAAGGATTCCATGAAGAAGCAATGCTGGGTGCTATGAGTGTATAGGACAGGGGTCTAGGTCTGTTTGGAGGGTCCAGGACATTTTCCTGAGGAAGAGACATTCAAGCTGAGATTTGAAAGATGCAGTGGAGCAACACTGCAAGAAGTCAAGGCAAAAGGGCCTTGAGACAAAAAGGAATCTTTCTCCTTTAAAAATTGGAAGTAAGGTCAATGTGGCTGAAGCAGAGAAAGAGAGAGGAGACAGAAGTTGCTGAAGAGACAGGCAAAGGCCAAGGCAGGCAGTTTCAGGCCCTAATTAGGATGCAAACTTCAGTCTAACAGCAGTGGGGAACCATTGAGAGATTTTAAACATAAATGACTTTTTTACTGCAGGGTGAATAGTGAATTAGAATGTGATTACAATTAGGTGATTATAATATTCCAGGCAAGAGATGGTGGTTGCTGGAAATACAAATGTGGGAGATATTTAGGAGTCAAATCAACAGCAATGGTGATTGGGTATAGGGGAATGGAAATGAAGACAGCAATGATGACTCGCAGTTTTCTGGTTTCAAGTGAAGTTTCTCTCCGTCTCTCCCTCTTAAATGCCTTCCATCGTGCTTATAATAAAATCTAAAATCTTTAATTTGGGCCTTCCCCCCTCTCTATTTGCTGGCTCCTGGCTCCCTCTACAAGTTGACTTTCTACCCCTCTCATCACTCTGCCCAACCACCACTGTGGCCTCCTTGCTGTTCCTGAAGCACAGGAGATAAATTCCCATCTCTGGGTCTTTGCCCCATTCCTGACAGGTTTCCAGCGATATCTTCCTTCTATTCATTCTCCTCCCATCAGATCTTAAAACACAAATCAGAGCATGTCATTTCCTGAGCAAGCTCTAGAGATCTGCTGTACAACATTGTACCTATAGTCAACGTTAATGTATTGTACACTTAGAATCTCTTAAGAGGGTAGATCTCATGCTGTGTTCTTATCTCAATAAAATACAATTTTTAAAAAAGAATTAAAAATGTATAGTTAGGAACCATTTGTCAATGTCTAACACAGAAACATGGATGAAAATAAAGATATTAAAAGTCCTTTAAAAAATTTATCATTGGTTCCAAATTGACATAGGGTAAAGTCCAAGTCCCACAGAAGGGTTTCTCAGAGCTGTCCACGAATAAAACTTAATAGTGAGCAGGATTAAATGAGTGCCCTGAAGGGCTTTGGGGACACACAGAGGGATGCTTGGTACAAATTTCTTCACATTTTCAAGTTATGTGTTTAAAATTCAAGCCCAGTTGGCATTTTATTATATAATATGTCCACATTTTTTAAAATATGGGGACATTTTTTATTTTTAATCATCTTAAAATACACATAACATAAAATTTACCATCTTGACCACTTTTAAGTGTAGAGTTGAGTGGTGTTAAGTATGTTTACGTTGTTTTGCATCCCATCTCCAGGACTCTTTTCATCTTGCAAAACTGAAATTCTGTACCTATTAAACAACAACGCTCCATTTCCCCCTCTCTCCAGCCCTTGGCAATGACTATTCTACTTTCTATCTTTATGAATTTGATGACTCTAGGTACCTCATGTAAGTGGAATCATACAGTATTTGTCTTTTTGTTACTTGATTAGTTCACTTATCATAACATCTTCAAGGTTCATCCATGCTGTAGCGTGTGTTACAATTTCCTTCCTTTTAAGGCTGTATAATATTTCACTGTATGTATATCCACATTTTGTTTATCCATTCATCTATCCATGGACATTTCAGTTGTTTCTATCTTTTGGATATTGCGAATATTGCTGCCATGAACACCAGTGTATAAATATCTGTTTGAGTCACTGCTTTCAATGCTTTTGGGTATATACCCAAAAGCAGAATTGCAGGATCATATGGTAATTCTATGTTTAATTTTTTTGAGATCTACCCTACTATTTTCCATAGTGGTTGCACCATTTTACATTTTTACCAACAATGTGCAAGTGTTCCAATTTTTCCACATCCTCACTAACACTTATTTTTGGCATTTTTTGTTTGCTTGTTTTTTATAATAACCATCCTAATGGATGTGAGGTGATATCTCATTGTAGTTTTAATTTGCAATCCCCTAATGATAAGTGACTTTTCATGTATGGTGACACGTTTACATTGTCTGCTGAATTGACACTCTAAGAATCAGCAACACCCCTCCATTTTCTCAAGACGGAGGGAGAAGTATGATGCTGATTAGGCATTCAAAACTCTCCGACTTTGAGGGCTAACCTACTTTTCACCTTTCTTGCAGTTGGCTCCCTCACAGGCACCATATTCTCTGGGGATGTCAGATGAGGTTCTTTTCTCTCTGCATACCCTGCACTCCCTTGCCTCTTACTCTTTGTACGTAGTTTCCTCTGACTGGAATGCCTTTCTCCTTCTTTCCCACTGTCTAAATCTTACTCTACCTTCAGGGATAATTATTAATCCTCCCCACCCCCATGTTGGTCCTGGTGCAACTTCTTTAGAGAGATAAATGACCCTTACTTCTATTTCCCATAGCATTTTCTTCTCTTCTATCAATATCATGGTTAAGTCATTTTCCTTGTGAGACTGTGAGCCCTTTGAAGACTGGCTTCATCATCTTTGCAACCTCAGCAGTGAGCCCCAGGCCTGTGCGTGTTTGGAGCACCCAGAAATGTCTGCTTCACGAATAGAGAGAGAGAGCTTTCAGATGGGAAGAGCATGAGCCAAGGTATGGGGTGAGGAGGAAGACTTAATGTCAGAAAAGCTAATGCCTGCAGAATTTACATTTTCACAAAAGTAATGGAGCTTTGCAAAAGTTTAAGAAACTGCACATAGCATAAGAAACTCTGAATTCTTCAGAGGCTAGAAATCTCACCAATGGGACCAGGCTTCACATACTAAGTTTTCAATAGCTCGATCAAAGCCAAGGAGTGAAGAGCAGAGGGACCAACGGCTTACAGAAAGAGCTTACAGCTTGCTAACAGTGTCTTAGAAGAGTCGATAAAACTTTAAAATCAATATGCTGATGAAGCGCCAGCTAGAAAACATCACGAGATAGGTTGATGTTGTCACAGGGATCTAAGATTAACTGCATAGCACTGTCCCCATCCCATCCCTCACCACTGTCCCCAGGTATCTGAATAGTGTAAAATCTTTGGAAACTCAGCAGCTCTTTATGGAAAAGGCGACAAAAATTCTATTTTTACAGAGTTTATTTAAAAATAAAGGTGATGGATAATTATGGGGGAAATTGAGAAAACACAAAAAAGGCTTAGAAATATAAGAAAATGTCTAGAGGTTACCACAATTAACAATTGTGTGATCCAATTGTTGTCTGTGCATATGTTTTGGCATAACTGAGAATTTTCAATATATATTTTGGTATATTCCTTTATTAATGAAACAATAGCATTGTCTTTTGTTGACGAAAACTCTCTGCAAACTTCATTTTTAATAGCTGCGTAAGTTCCCATATCATACAGTTTATTAAACATGCTCCTATTATCGGACATTTAGATTGTTTCAATATTAAACTGAATATCTATGTGAAAATTTTAGAAATGTTTTGTGTTATTTCCTTAAATACTGTGAAATGAAGATAATTAATGCCCACCCAATAGTGCTGTTTTGGGGATTATGAGATATATGTGAAAAGTACCTACTATGCACTTTTATGCATCCTGAATTCTGAAGATAAACAATATAATTTAGTTTTAATATTGATAGAATGAGGGAAAAATTAGTAAAACAGGGTTGAAATCAGGGGGCCAAAGTTCACTCTAGCCAGTATAGGTGACTCAATTTTCATAAAACTTGCTTGTGAAATATGTCCTTTACCATAAACTTTTTTTATGCCCTTCTCTGTCTGCAGTACTGTAAAGATATTATAATTCTAATTATATGCATATATGTCGATGCACACATGTGTGTATTTCTGATTATACAAGGCTATACTGTTAAAATTTCATTTAAAGATTATTAAATCACTCTATATACTGCAAAATAATAATGTAACATATTATGAATCATCTGAAAGAACAAACCCAAATGACAATCAGCTAAAGTTTATCCAAACACAGAAAAACATCTTAAATAGTTCAAATACAGCCTTTTGTTATTAAAAATGAGTTATCAAAAAGGTTTTAACTCAATTTTAATAAATTTAATAAATTATCCACAAATCATTATTTTTTATAAGTGATTTTATTATTGTATAAAATTACCTTATTCAAACCCCTCTCTGAATTTGGATGTGTCTTCCTGCCAGTGTCTGTAAATAGAGTGTTTTTTAAAGATATTTTAACCCTTTTATTCGTGGCTTGGAAAGCCTACATTTTTAACATTCTGAATTTTTGAGTGTATTAATCCATCAACGTTTGCCTCTGTAATGCACGGTGGATGGTGCATGGAAATCATCTATTAGGCAGCTATCATAACAGTGATGGAAAATTTCTAGCAGAAAAGAACACTGTCTGTTTAATTGAAATTTAACAGCAACTAAAACACATCATCCAAGTGGACCCTTAAAATTCGCTGATGTTCGTCAATGCTCAGAGCTGAGGAGCAGTGCTGAAAATAAAGAGCCATTCAGAAATTGTTTAGTCGAAGAAAGTGCCTTAAGAGGCTGCTGCTTTTAGGCTAAGGTTATCAGAACGGGAATTACCTTTACTGGAAATAAATCACATTGTTTTCTTCACATGTGGTTCAATATAGCTGTTTAATTTGAGGAAAATGACAGATTTAAGAGCAGAAAAAGCCTCTTGGTTCATCAGGTTTGAGAGAGTATGAAAGATATTTTATCTCTGTTTCAATGTTTCCATCTGATAATCAGTTGTGTAGACTGTAATTTCAGAGTAATTTGAAGCATAGAAACTAGAAAGTTTTACAAATAGGTGCGTCTTGGTGTGGCATATAGATGGCAGTGCGCTAAGGTATTTGTTTAGAAATAATATATATTTTTTTACTGTCAGATTTAATAACTTGCCCAAAATATATGTGTACTTATTTTCATGGACAGTTTTTCCAAAGGAAAAGGTCACGCAATTTCGATGACTGGCCACAAAACGCACTCTGTTTGGTCAAGACAGGAAACTAGCTGAGGTGGAAAAAAATGGTTTAGGAATCCCTGCATACTTTCAACTAAGAATACCCAAAAGTAATACAAATATAGATCTTTGTTTTGCCGAACTCTATTACAGTTCCATGAAATGTAAATGTAAATGGGACATACACATTTCAAAGAGAAATATAAGAGCTTAAATATATTGAATTTAATACAGAAATAACCAGAATGCTTAACAGAGAACGGCGAATCCATGCCTATGACTAGAAAATCTAATAACACATTTTAAAAGCATGTAATGCAAAAACATATGTTCAGTACCCCCATAGTGATGTATTTTAGATGCGATACTATGATTTGTACTAGCAAAACACCACAAAGTATGTTGTTTTAACTGATGTCTTTAATTCTGTGACATAAAGTCTAGGAATTGACAGAGAGGAAAATCTAATGGGGGAAAATGCACAGTTTGAAGAGACTGAACAGTTGGGAAATATCCTGAGAGCACACTATACCCAAGAAACAAAATTTTAAAAATAGAAGACAAAAAATAGTAAAATTAAAAAGACTATTAACAAAGCTCGTTAACTATGGCATTAAGATAAATCAGCATTGGATAGATTATGAATTAGAACTTCAGGCAGAATGTGCTCAATAGCTGTTTTCCCTGTATATTCTATTTCCACTAATCAATTTAATGAGAGCTGGGAAAAATGATGACCACATCCGGACCCTAGTCCATTCCCAGTGCCTGTTCACCGGTTTCTACACTCCTTGAAAGAGGAGACTATGCTCATGTATGTTTACCTGCTCTTCTTCCTCAGGGCTCCACCGCATTTGTATCAAATGAGCATTCAACAAATACTTATGCAAGGCATCATGGATTTTTGAGGGAGGCAGGTCCAGAAAGCTATCAACACCTCCCCAGGATCTGGGATAGATTGGGAATGTCTAATACTTTCTGTGCTACCTGAGATAGGTACGAGGGAGACAGGATGAGATGGTAAAGATAGAGCTGAAGAGGAATGCAGACTAAAGGGCAAGTATCAACTACTCCTCCCTTCCACACTTCTCCTTCAGGTGTCGGCATTTGGAAAAATGCTGTGTGGAGTCCAACAGGTACATGGGGATGCAGCATAAAACAAAACTTACCAGAGTGGTGGGGGTGCGAACCTTGTGTAAACCTTTAATCCAGTGAAGAGAGGCAGACAATAAACCCAATAAATAAGTAAATTAGGTGTCTACTGGAAGGGGATAAGTGCTTTGAAGATAAGAGGGATGGGGAGGCATTGGTTAGCTTGCAATTAAGTGTAAGAGGGTCCAGGTAGTGAGGACAGTGAGGACAAAAGTCCTCTATGCAAGAATGAGTCTTGTGTGTTCAAGGAATAATAAGTGGATTTTTCCCTTTAATTGCTCAGGTTAAAAGAAAGAGTATTCGTTCTTTGTGATTTTCTGGTTGTTTCCTTGAGCAAAGCAAGCGCTATTGATGTATTTGTTAAAATATATCTGAGTTATTCCATCAGATGAGAATCGAGAAGGACCCACAATCTGTCATACATAGATGACACTAAATTAAGAAAGGAGTCAGGACTCCTGCAGGCTGAAAGTGGAACAGCCCTACCCATGGGAGTTTTCCGTGAAAGAGATTGAAAGTCTGAACAAGCCATAAAGAGTTAACTCCAAGATGAAAGGCTGCAGAGGAGCTGTCTGAGAGGCAGGGTTAAAGGAGAAATATTTGTGTACCAAAATGTGGAAAATGAAGTTTAAATACATTCGAAAATTTTGGATTTGTTAAAGGCAAATATCATTGTAAGGATTCTGTGGATAACCTTCCTGTATCTGAACACGCCTTATTTCTTTATTTTTAGTCCTTCCATTTTATGGGAAAATGGCACCAAGGGAAAGATTGCAGAATGGGATGCACTGCTGTATAAGCAGAAGCCACACTTCCCATCCAGCTCTTGTTTTCTTCACTTTCCACCTCTTCCTTCAAATATAGTTGTATTTTCCCTTGAACAGCATTGGGAAAGTAGTGAAAGTGTCAACAATCCAGAGAAAGGTAAGACAATCTAAGGATGCTTCTCTGAGGAACACCTCTGCAAGCAGCCTTCTTGATAAGGAAACTGTGAACTCGTTAGAATGCTTCTTCTAAATAGTGTTGGACTTGCTGGTTTGCTGACAAGAAGGCATAAAAACAAGTGACAACATTTCACCAAGTTAATGGATAAGACTTTCACATGGGTTAGGGTAGATCAGTAATTCCAATGCAGAGAAGCATTACAGAAACAAACAAAAAAATACGACTCTTTGGCAGTTAATATAGCTCTGGATTATTCAATGAAATGTTTTGGAAAGTGCAAATAACTTTTTAATTCGTGCCCTTTTATACATAAATATATGTTTATGTAAATATATGATATTAAGCAGGCAAAGGTCATGTTTAGCATGATCCTCCTCATCCTTCTTCTTTTGCAATAATGGATACAATTAGAGAAATCTTTTTGGAGAAAGATTAGCATTGATCCAAAATATATGTACAGAAACATGAATAACATACTTGGCTAGGCTTTGTAAACCTTAAAATACTACAGGTTTGAGCTGCCATGATAGGACTGGAACCCCCACCCCTTCACGCACAAGAAAGTTGATTCAGAACGTTTCTGAATCTTGTTGAACCGGGAGGGTAAACTCAGGGATGGCTGTAAGGCCTCTGTTCTGGTTCCCTCAGTAAGACCAGGAAGCCCCTGAAGTTCCCAGGGCAATGGACCACACACTATGTATCAAAAATGTGTTAATGCAATTTCCTGACCGTGAAATATATTTTGATGAACTCCAATAAAGCATGATTCTGTCTTAGGTAGAAGTAAAATGTACTGGGGCCGGCCCGGTGGCGCAAGTGGTTTAGTGCGCACACTCCGCTGCAGCGGCCCGGGGTTCGCCGGTTCGGATCCCGGGCGCGCACCAACGCACCGCTTGGCAAGCCATGCTGTGGCGGCATCCCATGTAAAGTAGAGGAAGATGGGCATGGATGTTAGCCCAGGGCCAGTCTTCCTCAGCAAAAAGAGGAGGATTGGCAAATGTTAGCTCAGGGCCGATCTTCCTCACAAAAAAAAAAAAGAAGAAGTAAAATGAACTGATAACTAGAATTCAAAAAGATATTTTAATTTAACAGTAATACTATATTACTTGTATATAGTGCTTTACCTATGTTATTTTATCATCATAACAATGCCATAAGGAAAGTGAAGAAAGGTTTGCTCACCAGAATAGTATTGGTAGTGATTCTGTTTTCTCTCCTTTCTGCCTCTCTCCCACCCTCCGTTCCTCCCTCCCTCCCTTCCTTCCTTCCTTCCTCCTTCCCTTACTTCTCTCCTTTCTTCCTCTGCCTCCTTCTTCTTCTGCAATAGTGAAAAAAAATTAGACCTTTACCTAGAAGAATATTGGCACTTATCAGGGCTGGCCCGGTGGCATAGTGGTTAAGTTCGCACGCTCTGCTTTGGCAGCCTGGATTCGCAGGTTCGGATCCTGGGCAGGGACCTACGCACATATAAAGTGGAGGAAGTTGGGCACGGATGTTAGCCCAGGGCTGATCTTCCTCAGCAAAAAGAGGAGGATTGGCAACAGATGTTAGCTCAGGGCTAATCTTCCTCACCAAAAAAAATATATATACATATTGTCACTTATCCAAAATATGAGTACAGAAAACTCAAACAACACAGTGGAAAAAATGGGCAAAGGGATTGAACTGAGACTTTGCAAAAGCATCTATCCAAATCAGCAAGATAATAGATTGGATTATTGTTCAAAAATATCTATGTCCTTCCATGACCCCACCTCCATGGGAGACGTTTAATCCCCCTCTCCTTTGCTTACACTTGGCCATGTGACATCTCTACTTGGAGAGGGCACTTCCTCATCCCTTGTGTTTTGGATTTGCCATGTAACTTGTGTTGGCCAATGGATAAGAGCTGACTGAGCAGCAGAGAATTGAAGTGCTTCTGGGCAGTTGGACATGTTCTTTTATGCCTCTGCCACTACCCAGAAGAGAACACACCTGGGTGAGACTATTGCTCCCAGGAGGAGGGTGAAAACAGGGAATATAGCTGAATAAAATTCCAAATAATAAAATACATTAATAAAATGTAGTGCCACTGCAAAATGCACATATACGTGTGAAAAGAAATGCACCACAATGATGATTGTGTTTATCTCTGGGTGGTGGGAGTCTACACTGAGTAAAATTTTAATATGCACTTTTAAATTTTCTAAAAGAAACATATAACACTCTAATAAAATAAGGCAAAATGTGAGGTTTTAAAAAATATAGTACAGAACTTGGCTATAAAGTTCCTACATATTCACACATTGCTTTCTTTTTTTGTTTGTCTGCAGTCTCTTATCTATCTGAAGGAATGAATGCTCATTACTTGTATGAAGAAAATGTAAGTAACACAAATTGCTTCTTTATTTGCTTTTGTACTTTTCTACTAAGTTTCACAGTAATCCCAGAAGTGAATTAACCATTTCTGACTAATTTTTTCTCAAAATCTATGGAAAAGTAACCCTAGCCCTTTCTAAAATTTGGAATTTTTCACAGACTTAACTTTCACGTTTAATGTCCCCCTAAATCTTTGATATTGCCACCATTCATTACAACAAAAGGAAACATAAGATAACAGCAATGAAATTTTTACCATGGAAAGTGAAACAAAATTTTTAAAAAGCTGGAAATTTCAGAAAAATAAGTGACAATAACAATTCAATGGTTTCAGCCTTAATTTTTCTATTCCTCCTCTTTCCTGGGCTTTAAAGAAGTCTTACCACATTGTAAATTGTTTAGTAAAACAATATAAAAGAACTTTTACCAATCTGATAGAATACCAATAATAAGAAAATTATAGGAAGTTTTTTCCATTAATAACTCACATACAAGAGTACTTTCCATGTACCAGTCACAATACTAAGCACTTATATTCACTTATGTTATTTAATCATTATATCAAGCATGCAAGGTAAAATTTTTTTCGTTTTATAAGAGGAAACAAGCTCATTGAGGCTAAAGAATTTGCTTAAGATCACAGAACTAGCAAGAGAAAAGATAAGTGAATATGTCTCTGAGCCTAAGTCCTCACCACTTCCCACACAGCCTCCCCACAATACGTACTTTTAACTTCATAAATGAGCCGGACCACTGATGTGACAAAATAAAAGACATCCATATCTGCCAATTATTTATGTGTTAGCTCCTTCTATAGTCTGATATGTAATGTTGAAGTTTATAACTATGTTTCTCAGATTCCTTTGCTGGCTGGCTTCCTGATGGATTCTGTCAATAAGAGGCACTATAGGAAAATTAGAATGAGGAGGAGAGAGGAGGGACTTCCACACCTGGCCCCTGCAGTGCCAGCTGGGCTCAGTAGCAGCAGTTATTCTCAGCATCCAGCTTCTCGGAACAAGCCTTGTGTAGCTTTCTCCAAGATACCAGCAGCAATCAGTCAGAGGCTCAGTGGGGCCGCTCGTCCACGCTCCTATGTGCTTGACGTTCAACTCTTTTCTTTGTTCCCCCAGCCCTAGAAGTGATTGCTGCTCCCATCAGTTGTCTTGGTTGTTTCTGTGTTTCTCTTTATTTTTCTTTCTTGTTTTCGTCCTTCCTTCCTCCCTCCCTCCCTCCCTTCTTCCTTTCTCTCTCTCTCTCCCTCCCTCCCTTCCTTCCTTCCTTTCTTTCTTATATATATATATATATTTTTTTTTTTTTGCCTCTCACTACCCCAACACCTGTGTAGCCAATTTAAATCAGCTTTGTTGAAATAACTGGTATGGTTTCTCTTTTCCTGACGAGACCCTGACTAACACAGTACTTGGTACCATAAGTGGGACTCTCAGAGGAGGTATTCTCAGACTGATTTGCTTATATCTTTGTCTGTGAACATAGTACTGAGCTAATTGCCAATGCAAAATGGGATACTGGTAATCCATGTCATGCAGTGGCACCAAAATGAGTAAATTATCATCTTTGGTTGCTTGGAATGAAGTACCTTTTGAAGCAAGTGCTTTGGAAGACCAAGTAGCTCATGCACTTACTGTTACTACAGTAATGATGACCACAGGAATTATATGTTGGGTTAGCTTCTTTCGAATGGATGGAAGAGTTTACAGAAAGAAAATCTGAGCCCTGTGGTATAAACTCCCAGATCAGGTAAGGGCCAGACAATCAGCAGGGTTATTATAGTAAAAATAGCTAACAGAACTCACTTGAAATTTCTTTCTCTATCAAAAAGTATTACCGCGGGGTGAATTGCAGGAATCAGTGTCATTACCAAAGCCTTGAAAGATGCAGCTGGATTCCTACCACATTTCTAGTTAACTCTGCCACTGGGCTGGTGCAAAAGGCAATGGATCTTGGAGAATGACTACAGATTTTCATAAACTGTCTACGATTGTTAATTACAGCAGCTGTTCCAGATATGAATTATTTACTGGAGAAAGTCAACATATCTCCTAGTACCTGACACATAGCTTTATCTAGAACTTTTTTCCTGTGTACTGATTTGCAAGGGCCTCTAGAAGCAGTTTCCTTTCACCTGCTGGGAGTAACAGCACAACTTCGTTGTCTTGCCTCAGGGCTACGTCAGATCTCTTGCTCTCTGACATAACCTAGTTCACAGAAGTCTTGATTGTAAGCACATCCCACAAAATGTCACACTGCTCCTCCTCATTGATAGCAATGTCACTGATTGGACGAGATGAGCCAGAAGTAGCAATTACCCTAATTAACTTATTAAGACACATATATGCCAGAGAGTAAGAAAGAAATGTCATGAGAATTCACTTTGTGAATGCCACATTGGTAAAGTTTCTGGACACTCAATGATTTGGAAAAGGATGGAAAGTCCCTCTAAATGCAAGGCGGTTGCTATACCTCACACTGCATGGCAGGCCTCTTTGGATTTTAGAGGCGATGTGGGCCACACTGAGTGTGCTGATAGAACCCGTTTATTATGTAACCTAAAAAGTGAGCAGTTTCTAGAAAGAAAACCTATAAAGTAGCCAGTAATCTAGAAAGGTTGGAGTAACCTACACAGTGGCCAGGTTTTAGGGGAAAAGAAAGCACTGCATTGCCCATTCTATAATACAGACTGCTCTGTTAATTCATCCTGTGACTCAGAAGAACCTCCATTACTCTACGTATATGAGGCAAACAGGCATGTTATATGGAGCATCTTATAAACCACAATAGAGGAATCACAGTGCAGAGCAACTGAGGTTTGTTTAAAAAAGGAAAGCCATGCCTTCTTTGGCAGATAGCTATTCTGCTTTTAAGAAATAGCTTCTATATCTTTCCTGGGCTGTGATAGAAACTGAAAGCCTAATCGTGAGACATCATGAGACTATGCAACCTGAGATTTCTGGTGTTATATGGTCTACTAAACCATACAGTTTAATAAATAACGAATAAATAAAGTTTGATGTGCACAGGAGCGATTCCACCATCAAGTGAAAATGGTATATAAGCAATCATCTTTGAGCAGATCCTGAAGTCACATGTAGGTATCGCAGATTCATAGATCACCTACACCTGTTTCATTGTCTCCTCTTGCTCAATCCACATCTATGACTTCATAAGAAATTCATCATTACTGAGGAGGAAAAAAACTTGGACCCGGCTTACAGATGTACGTGCACAATATGTTGGCACCAACTAGAATTGATTTAGTATTACAGGCACGAACAGGAAAGTTTCTGAAATGTAATGGTGAAGGAAATTCTTCACAGTGGAGAGAACTTTAACAATACATTTGGAATTCCACTTTATCTGAACTGATAAATGGTCAAACATATAGGCATACATTGATTCATGGGCATCAGTGTAACTAAATGGTCAGATTTGGAGGGAAAAAGATGGATGATAAGGAGAAGAGAAAGGGACAAGTTTGTAGGTGAAGGTCTTAGAATAGACACAGAGGCTGGAGATATTGTCTTACGTGAATGCTCACCAAAGGGCACCATTGCAGGCTCTCACTCACCGAGTAGAAAAGATTACAAATTCTATGGATGAGAGCCAGGCCTTTATACCAGGAACGCCTTATTAACTATCACATATTCCACCTAACATTGCTTCTGACCAAGAAACGTATTTGTCAACAACAACACCAAAAAAAAAAAAAAAAAATTGCTGTAGTGGGATCATGGGCATAGAATTAACTAATTTTCTCATGTACTCCATTACTCAGTAGCAGGTGGCCTGATAAAATGGTGAAATCTCAGGTTTATAATGTCAGTTGGGAAACAACACCCTGAAAGATTAGGGATCTCATTTATAGGATGCAGTATATTTTGGGGCAATAACCAACATAAGATGCAGTTTCTCCCATAGCCTGAAGGGGTAGTGGAAGAAGGATGTTATAAATACTAACTACAGCTTTGTGACCAATTTAATTACAACAGCAGCAACTGTAGCAGGTTCTTCCTTGTATGATTTTATATATATAACATATAAGCATATATATATATGGTATTCATAAGGATCAACTAATTTTACCTTCCTCCTCTCCTCTTACTATTTCTTAGGAATTTTGTCTCCAAATTTGTATTTAGGTTACAAATTATTCAAGGGGGTGTTGAGACTGCCCTGCAAGAGGAATAAACATGTCCCAGATGAACCCGTGTCCAGTAAATTTTTCCATGAGGTGGGTACCATGACTATTGAGATTTTGAGTCTGTTTT
This sequence comes from Diceros bicornis minor, assembly GCF_020826845.1. Taxonomy (NCBI): domain Eukaryota; kingdom Metazoa; phylum Chordata; class Mammalia; order Perissodactyla; family Rhinocerotidae; genus Diceros; species Diceros bicornis. The sequence goes on from NC_080744.1 coordinate 84,317,974, forward strand.
GGGGAGACAGGATGGAAGCACCTTTGTTTGTATGAGGGACTGCCTTCCTCTTAGATCAATGCATAAAATTGTTATTGTTCCATGGCAATTCAAACACATGTAAAAGGAGGAGTACGGACTCTGGGTATCCAAAGGGGTGGACATGCCAGTTATTTGTCTGTTGTCACTCTCTACAAATCTACTTTTCTATATTCCAATTGTAATACTAGGGCTGAGACTTCCTTTATTAGTAGTAGTATTTTATTGTTTTGCTTTCTGTTTCTCTTTTTGGCCACTCCTTATCATCATCCATCTTCCTTCCCCTTCAGACCAGCCTCATCACACCTCCTTAGAAGTAGCAGCAGAAGCAGGGTTAGAAACTCTTCAGAGTTTTAAGCACCTTGTTCCTGGAACATCTCCTTAAGTTCTTTGGCTCTGCAGTTATCATTTCTTATATACTAAAGTATTATCTTTTTGTAATTTGAACTTTCATATACTTCCCAATAGTAAACCATTTCACTATATTAAATTATATCTGTTAAAATGCCTAGGATAGTTTGTCTCTTTCTGATTTGATTCTAACTCATAAAATAGCAAATAAAACATGTTATTTTTTGGCTTTTTGGATTATTTACAGAAGTATTCAATGGTACTTTTAAATTGCCTTTAGAAAATCCTTCCTTGTTCTAGTAAATCACTCATAATAAATGTTGAAGATAAAAGTCATAGGCCCAAATTAGATAGATGATAAAATTTAGAACACTTGAAATAAGATTTACTTCTTCTAATAGGAAAAACTATTTAGACACAAATGTGGTATTTTATTACATGTGATTGGAGACAACAATGCTTTTCAAGTTGTGGTCTGTGAATGTCTGATGATCCCTGATACATTTTCAGAGGGTTCATGAATTCAAAACTATTTTCATAATAATATTAAGACATTATTTGCTACTTTCACAGTGTTAACATTTGCACTGGTAGTGCAAAAGAAATGGAGATAAAAGCACTGGTGCCATTACTTGAATCAAGGCAAATGACACCAAACTGTCCTGTACTGTATTCTTTACCATCACATACTCCTTGACAAAAATAAATGTTAATTTCACTTAACAAAGTCCTTGATAAGGCAATAAAAATGATAAATTTTATTAAATCTTGAATTTTGAGAACAGGTCTTCATGTTGTTTCTAGAATATTCTGTTTGACAAAATGTGAAGTGTGCATAAAGCACTTCTTATGTATATCAAGTTCTTGTCCCAAGGAAAAGCAACAGTATTTGAGTTGTGAGCTTAACTAGCCACTTTTTTTTCATGCAATATTATTTTTATTCAAAAGAATGACAGAAAAAATATACTTATTTAGTTTCACATACGTGGCAGACAATTTCTCAAAAATTAACTGTGTGAACTTATCTCTTCAAGAAAAGCCATTGACCACTTTTGTTGACAAAGACAAAACCTGAGGTCTCAAGCAAATATAAGAATTTTGGAAATTTTGTATCCATCTCTGAAAGTGAGGTAGCTTCCCAAAACTTAAAGACATTTCTGATATCAATGGTAATGTTAATGAATGTGCATTTTTTAAGATTATATGATAAATTATGTCGATATTTGTAATAACAATATTTGGAATATCGGCAGAATTTAGTGAGCTAATATTTTACAAATGACCAATGCATAATGATATAAAATCATGTGTGGGTAAAATATCCATTCAAAGTTCAAGATACATCAAATAATCTTAATGTTGCTGCGTTTTCTAAGGTTTACTAATATAATTTAAGAGTCTACTTTCAATTAATCTTTTAAAAACTGCCATTTGTCAAGTTTTGGTATAAGATCAAAGAAGAATATCCATCATTATCTAAAAAGGCTATGAAGACACCTTTCCATCTTCCAACTAAGTGTCAGTGTGAACCTAGGTGTGATTCATACCCTTCAACCAAAAGAACACATCACAACAGGTTGATTTCAAAAGCAGATATGAAATCCCAGCTGTCTTCTATTAAGCCAGATATTAAACGGATTAGCAAAAATGAAAATCAGTGCTACTGTTTTTTACTATTTTTGTTTTTCCATTAAAAATGTTATATATTTTAGCATGTGATTGGTTTATTATTGTTGTTTTTAAATTATTTGATAAACATTTTAAAACAATGATCAGATTTAATTTCTAATATGGTGGATATTCATAGATACAACTCTCACAAACAAAAGCCCTTTGGAATCCTCAATAATTTTTAAGAGTGAAAAGGGGCAGGAAGACGGAATTTGAGAACTACTGAGATATGTGATTGTTTCTCCACGAAAAGATAAATATAAACACTTATTTAAATTGGGCAGTAGTACCATCAATCAATAGGAATCATTTTTCGTTTATCTCCGTGTCAAATTTAGAAGTTAATATTCACCTTGAAGATGGAATGTTGTAAGACTCAAGCTAAGTTTATGAATTGTGAGTATCTTGGCGTTTTTTGACAAGATTTTATTGTTCACTGATATGCATTTTTCAGTGCAAGTAGTTTTCTTTCAAAGATTCTCTTTAGAGGCTCTTGTCTTATTACCCAGATTTTTGGCTCATTTTTGCATATGCTTTCATTTGTATATTACTGCTACAAATGAGGAGTCCGCACACAGCAGTGCTGGCTCCACATGCCTTGATTTGTCTTTCGAGTTATTTAAAAATCAGGCTGATTGCTTTATAGACTTATTACAACCCACTGTTTAAAAGAGATCAATGCAAAGGGAAATTTCCTTCCCAATATCGTGAAGTCACTCTACAGCCAGGAGTTCAAATAAGTACTTCATCTATCTTTAAAGAAATTCATTGCAATCCAACCAAACTGTGAATTCACCTCTAAAAATAGTCTTTTTGGTGACTGCATTAGTTAAGATAAAACAATCCTTGCACATGTATATGTTCAAGGCTAACGAGAAGTGCCATCTGTAGAATTGGGATATTTTCACACTCCTATCTATTATATAAAACAATAAACCCTCTCTGGCTGATTTCTCTCATTGTAAAATGCAAATTGCCTATAAAAGTCCTCAGGGTGTAAGAAGACACTTATCAAACAGACATTACACATGCATTCATAGAAACGATGCAGCCTCAGATTCTATTTTAGGTGCACTAAGGACCAAAAAACATAGGTGCGAACCTGTTCTGTGTAGCTATAATAATTATGGCCTGAAGTAGCTATGTTGGTTAAGATGTGTAGACTACTCTACTGCTCCCACTAACTTCTGATCTACTACACACCTGCCTCCTACAAGAGAAGTACAGTCTTTGGAGCAGAAGAGAACAAAACAAAACACATTACGTGTGAGGTTTAAAAGACTACTCTAAATTATTGATCTCACCTTTACTAGTCAGCTAGATTTTACACACTCAATATTATACACTCTTTGCTTATTCCTTGGTGGAGATTTGCACATTTCCCTATGTGATAAATTGACTGTTGGTAACAAGTAGTGCAAGTTCCATGGGGCTAATGAACTTGAAGAATCCATGTAAACTTCCATCTAGAAATTCATTGCTGCTCATGGTGCATGAGTAACCAAACAGGAAGAAAATATAATGTTTTACATAAAAGTGCTCAATCCTCAGTTTGTAAAGGAAGAGAAAAAAGTCTGTAAAGGCGTTAGAATAAGTTTTAAATTGAAAACACAGTGAAAATATTAAAGTTTTGGAATAAAATTAGCTGAAGATGTTCTAAGAGAAGAGATCTTGGAGACCAATAACTTAACATGTGACTCATTTTTCCATTTCCCACTGTAAAGGAGGAAGACATATCCTCTACCCACTCTGGGTCCTTCTGGCTGGGCTACGAATTAAATTGACATGAGACAGAATAACCGGAGAAAATCAAACAAAGCTTTATAACATGTATACATGGGAGAGACTCAGAAAAACTGAGAAACTCAACAAAATGGTGGAGGCTTTCATATTAAATACCATCTTCAGCTAAAGACAAAGGAGGATGCTGGGGGTAGTGGTTTGGGTCTTCAAAGGGGAGGAAGGCAATTCTCATGGAGATGGAAAAGCAAGTGTTTGATAAACAGAACTTTGATAAGAATAGGCTTAGCAAGGACCCTCCCAGTGTATTGATACCCAGAGTTATCTATGGTGATGGCCTGTCCTGGGGACAGGGATTTTATCTTAAATTCTTTTAGGCAGTTAGAGACAAGGCCAAAGTTTCTTTCAGGGTCTTTTGTTCTTAAAAATAATCAAGCCAAGGCAAAGAGACACATTTCGGGGTGGCCAACTCTGAGCCCCCACAGAAAAGAGATCTTAGAGACCAGTAACTTATCAAGTGACTCATTTTTATATTTGCCACGATGCCTGGGTTTTAGATATTATAAGCAATAAAAATATATACTTTGGTATATTTTTACTAAATAAATGAAAGAGTTTCTTAAAATAAATGAATGACTATCTTAAAAAAATAAATTACAGGGGCTGGCCTGGTGGCACAAGCGGTTAAGTGCGCGCGCTCCGCTGTGGCGGCCCGGGGTTCGCCGGTTCGGATCCCAGGCGCGTACCAACACACCACTTGTTAAGCCATGCTATGGCGGCATCTCCCATATAAAATAGAGGAAGGTGAGCACGGATGTTAGCCCAGGGCCAGTCTTCCTCAGCAAAAAAGAGGATTGGCATTGGATGTTAGCTCAGGGCTGGTATTCCTCACTAAATAAATAAATAAATAAATAAATAAATAAATAAATAAATAAATAAATTAGAGATGCCTTCTAAGCATAAACAAAGAAGAAAAAGTCAGATTTATATAAAACATTTGAATTCCGCTTTCTGAGGGAAATATTATGCATAATTATATCTCATCATGAGATTTCATTTGTTTTCAAAGGACCATTCCTAAAATTTGAATTTGCATACCAACAAGCTAAATTTTTTACAAACCTTACCTTGAAATTCAAGTCGCTTGTTCGACCATAGAAGCAATTAAGAACCAATCATTTTTAATGCATCATAAATAATCTTCACACTGGCTGTTAAGTTAATTAATATAATCAGCGAAGCCAAATGCATCAAAATGAAGCTTATTTTGCAAACATGCAAAATGTTCTGCCTCATTGCCCCACCACCAAGATTAAATGACATTTTACTAACAACTTTTTCAAAATTGAGTCCAAATTTCATCTTTTAAGAAGGATCCCCAAAAGTAACACAATGATATCGATGGATGTTCAAAATGATTAGGCTTTGGAAGTGGTAGTGATGTGTCTAGTTACCTAGATGACATTCAAATGCACCGGGACTAACTCAAAGTTAGAAGACTTGGTTCTTAAAAATATATTATAAACGTTAACATAATTAAGGCATTTAATGCATGTTTATTTATACCACACCTCTACCAATAAGGATTTGAGGCATTTTACTAATACTTACGTAGCAAGATAAATATAAGTAAGCTAGAAAATCAGAACAAAAGTGCAAAAAGTCCCACCATGGTCAGGCTTATTAAACATCTGCAGACCAAACTGATCCATCAGAATTTTGGGCTTTACTACCATGTCTCCCAACATGGTAGTACCATCGATCTTCCTAGTAGTTGTGTCCTCCAGGCTAATTCACTTTTTAGTGTTTACCCATTTTTTAGTCCTTTCAAAGGGAGTGAACAACCTGAAACTTTTAGTCTCATAAAGCATCTCATCCTATCCCTTAAAGTGCCTGCCCTCTCATCATCCTCAGGTCTCCTTTCTGCTGTTCCAACCTGCGTGCTGGCCCCAACTCACTTCAATCCCACTCTCATTCATTAGAAACCGTTACAATGGTTTGGTTACATTACCCTTTTCCCAAGGTATCTCTTGATAACTTGACCAGAGAAGCCAATACATTACCCTAGAACTGTTGGGCTAGTCTGTTCTTCATTCTTCAGTTTTGTCTATCCATTTGTGTGATAGCTGCAAATTAGTAACCAAGAAACTATTTTACAGTAATCACAAATGGTTCCATTTTATCCAACTCTGAGACAGGTTTAAACATGCCTTCCAACAAGATAAATTTCCTTTCTATAGCGTAAAGACAGAGAAAGAATTTCTGAGAACAGATAGCGACACGAAGAAGGATGACTGCCTTTCTTTCGCCTAATATCTGAATAATAATAATGATAATAATAAAACATTTACCAAAAGCAACCAAACCAGGAGAGGAGCATATATTCATGTCAAAAATTCAAAAGGTGAAGTGATATTGAAAAGAAGCAGAAGATTCTAGTGCAATTTGAGAAAGATGGGTGTAGTGCCTATCTCCAACCCCTCTCCCAGAAATGCTACCAAAATATAGTAGTTTCAGCTTTTGCAATTTTGGACCTAATCTAAAATTGACGAGACTATGGACTGTGGGCATATCCTTCCCCATCTTTTCATTTGCCTGAAAAGAGGAAACAGTTTCTTGGGAAGGGATGAGTGCAATGGAGCAAGCGAACAACAGGGACTAACTCCGACAAATTCATGGATACACACTCCACACTGTCCCAGCAGAAAGACCTGAATCCTGAGCATAGGCCAGCACACCTTGCTAGGTAACCCTGCTGCAGGAAAGTCAAGAAAATTCACAAGGGTGTGCAGAGCCTTATTCCAAAAGCAAAGCCAGGATTCAGCTTTCATTAAGGGGTGTGGTTTCTCCTTCTCCCTGAACCCATCCTCCATTAGTCTATGGAAGCTTAGCTCAGAGAAAATAAACATGACTCAGAGAAGGTTAGATGTGAGTCAGGGAGAATTCACCCACACTATATCAGAGCAAGCAGAAATCCAGATAGAGTCTCATCCTACGGACATGATAATAAGAAATGCCATGGAAAATATGCAAACATTCTATTAAAAAATAAAAAGACAAAAATAAGAAATTACACTTAAAAGACAAATGAAGAACCCAGTCTATAAAATAGTTGGCAAAAGGCACAGTAGACAATTCTCCGTTACTGTGGAATTCAATAGAAAAACAATAATGATAAAAAATTCAATTAAATGAAAGCTCAAACAGATTGATGGTTACCAGAGGAGAAGGGGGTTGTAGGGCTGGGCAAGGGGCTAGAGGGGGTCAATTGTGGGGTGATGGGTGGTAACTGGACTTTTGGGGGTAATTGCTTTGTAATGCATACAGATTCCAATTATAATGTTGTACACCTGAAACATAATTTTAAAAAAAAGAAGAAAAGCAAATAAATAAATTAGAGCTCAAATCTTAAATAATAAAACAAATAATAAAACAACATAGTAAACAAAACTAACTGAAGACTAAAATCACACCATTAATGAACTAATAAATAAATTTTAGAAATTAAGGCAAAGAAGAGACAATACTAAATGACTGGCATAAAGGAAAGATTGAAGAAACAGCAATGAAAACAGAAGATACAAAGATCTCAGCAATAAGAAAGGAGACAATAATCACGTAAGACAGAAAAAAATACAGTTGAACATAGGTTGATCATGGTCCCCAATGTAAGAAAAAAAAAATATGTGTATATACAAAGCCATACACCAAGGATCACAAACTGGGGAAATGTATTTTGTTTGACCTGTGCATTCCTTCTTCTTAAAAATTATATCTAAGTGTTTTAATAGAAAGCATCTGCGATTGGTTTACCATGGGCACCATCGCTCCATCTTGAAGTAACCCAGCCCACGTTATACATTGCTGTGATTCACGAGCCCTTTGTAAGAATGTAAGACCCTCAAGGTCCATCCATGTTGTCACAAATGCCCAGATTTCATCATTTCTTATGGCTGAGTAGTATTCCATTGTGTATATATACCATATCTTCTTTACCTATTCATACCTTGATGGGCACCTAGGTTGCTTCCAAGTCTTGGCTATCGTGAGTAACGCTGCAATGAACACAGGGGTGCATATATCTTTACACATTCATGTTTTCATGTTCTTTGGATAAATACCCAACAGTGGAATTAGCTACAGAATATTACACCATTAACTCTATTTTAAAGAACTACTTGACGTTGAAAACCAAGGAAGAAATGAAAAAGCATTGGAAACTGTGATAAAAGGGCTGATACAATTCTCAGGCCAAGAGATAGTGGAATGATGGATGCCTCAAATAATTCTGGTGGAAGGAAAATTACCCTAGAAAAGTATATCCAGGGCCAGCCCCGCGGCTTAGCAGTTGAGTGCGCACGCTCCGCTACTGGCTGCCTGGTGTGGATCCTGGGCACGCACCGACGCACCACTTATCGGGCCATGGTGAGGCCGCCTCCCACATACAGCAACTAGAGGGGTGTGCAACTATGACATACAACTATCTATTGGGGCTTTGGGGAAGAAAATAAGGAGGAGGATTGGCAATAGATGATAGCTCAGAGCCGGTCTTCCTCAGCAAAAAAAAGAGGAAGATTAGCATGGATGTTAGCTCAGGGCTGATCTCCCTCACACACACACACACACACACAAAAAAAGTATATCCAGCTAAATTGCCCTTTGAGTATAAAGACATTTGCCACTATGTAAAAGCTCAACTAAGCAGCCTCTCTGAGACCAACAACAACAAAACCAAACCTGCCTAGAGATAAAACCCAGAGAAGCACGACGTGAATCAACCATCAAGAGTGAGCCGTGAACACATTCATGTATAGAATTAAGGTTAAACAACTGTGAATGGTACAGCTATAGAATAGAATCTAAATGTTATACATCCTGGAAATAGAAAATAATTCTATAACTCGTAAAGTGGGAGATGAGGGAAGAGAAATTTTTAGAAAATGTTATGGTCCAATTTTCCTCCTTTCAGTGCAGGGGATCAACTGTCATTATCTAAAATTGAAACACGTTATGAAAAGATGGCTTTAATCTCTTTATGTTTTCTTTTCTTTTGTCTTCATGTTTCTATTTTTCTCCTTAGAGATTTCATATAGGAAGTAATGAAAAATATGAAATATATATATATGAAGTCCAGCAATTTCTTTAGTTTCTTCTTATTCTTTAGTTAAATTCAAGAATCATTTTTCTTGATTTAATAATTTTAATTTAATATTTATTTAATAATAATTTAATAATAAGTTTAATAATTTTTATTATAAAGTAGAAGTGTGAAATAATTTTTGTAAAATTATTTCTGTGTATATACTATTGTATCTGAGCAATGACATACAAATATATATGAAATAATATTCATCTAATCATGGCAATTTCTAAAAGACAGGCTTTGGAATGATTTTCTTTCCTTCTGACTTTTTTTGGGACTTAAATATGACTTAAATCCTTAAAATGAGCTTGAGGTGCTTTTTAAAAAACAATGAAACAACTTTTTAAAAAAAATAAGAATTAAGTTCTGGGCTTTTTGCATTATGCCTTTATGCTCTTGGGATTTAGAGTTATTTTTTAAAAACCTGAATTTCAGATAAGGTATATTCATATCCAATCCTTCAGGCCCTTTTTATGCAGCCTCGAAGTAATAAAATTTGGTAGAGAAAACTTGCAGGCAGCAGCCACTGTTTTCTCAAACAGATGTAGTGACGCAAAAAAGGGGCAGATTTTAGCTGTCAAAACAAGCCAGGGCAATTAGTTCTCATGTTTTGATTTTTCTTTGTGTTACAATCCCCTGCCTCTTTGTTTTCTGGCATCTTAATATCAACTGGTAATCTCCACCTTCTCAACCATTGTCATCTAATCCGCCTGCTTCTCTCATGACTTTCACACCTAGTGGTTCCTTGACTCCTTCTTGGCTAGGTGTCTTGCAACAGTTACCCTCGCCAGCTAAGTCCTGCTTTTTGTTGCAAGCATTTGTTCTTCCTAAATCCTTTTGTTGCAACCACTAAGGAACAAAGCAGATCAATGCTGCCTGCAAGGCAATCCTATCCATTCCAGTGCTGGGTAAGTTAACCCATTAGCAACAAGTTCTGGGCCCTCTGGAAAGAAGAAACACACGGAGCGAACACACATTTCTCATGTGCATGCTTCTAACTTATTAGTCATTGAAAATATATGTATTCTAAGCAAACTGTTTTATATACAAAAAACCACTGGAAAGCCATTATGGTCTTACAAAGAAACATTTGGCTTTTAATTCTCTCAGTGATCTTCATAGGACAATAATCTGATGTTAAAATATTTGAAATGATGAAACAAGTAAATTGGGAGAGGAATATCAATGTCACATAGTAGAATATCAGATTGACCTGGGTTTGATTTTGGACTTTGTCACTTACTAACCCGGAATCTTTGGGAAATAATTTTAATGTCTCTGAGCCTCAGTTTCCTCATCTGTAATGGAAACTATAATACATATCTGTGAGAAACATTACTAGGGGCCCCAGTATCTGGTTCTTCTCTCTTTCCTGAACTCATGGAGCCTGCACGTCTTCCTTCTTCATAGTGAGACAGGCCCTGCAACTGGTTCTTGCTCATGGGCATATGTCATTCCTGTACTGAGGTAGAGGAAACCCCCTTTGCAAACGTCTAGCTCTCTCTCTCTTATGTAAAGAATTGAGGTCCTTATTAATGGGGCAAAGCCACAAGATTGAAGAAGCCAGTATCTCAGATGTGCAACATGGACATTTGTCTAATCTGCAGTGGACTTTATGTGAATGGTAAAGAATTTTCATTTTTAAGTCTCTGAGGGCTTGAAATCGTTTGTTGCACAGTACAAGCCTGGCCTGACCTGAGTAAGGTGAGGAAATTATGCCAGATGCTGGAGAGTGAGGGTGGCGAGGAGACAGATGTGAAGTGACTATCCAGGTTAGACTATGCTACCATGTAGCGTGTTCCCTTTATGTAGCAAAATACATGGTAAACCTGTGGGTACTAGGAAAGCAGACTCCATGCCTAAGGAACATGTAGCTGTAGGGGAAAAGGCTGACAGACACACCTTAGTTGTTGGTGTTAGTGGTTAACAGCTACATTTGGCAAGGTGTCACCTATAAGAGGTAAGCTTAGAAAAAAATTGACAAGTTTGCAAGCAGCAATAAGAACAGAGAGATTCCAGAAATTTTGAGTTTTTAGTATAGAAAAGTCATTTACATTTAGACACCAAACAGTAAGAAATAAAATTTCAAAAGATTTTGAGGGATAAAGGCAGATTAAAAAAAAAACCTTCCTACATGACATCAAAATGCCTCAGTTGAGTAAAATAACTCAGGGCAGAGATAAGATTAAGGATGTGGCTTTCCCACAGAAGCCTGACTGCCTTAAGGAGACAGCCGCCACATGACATGGAAGTGGGAGGTAATGGGATGTAGCAGATTGAGGGTTTTTGTGAGAGAACCAGTCTCCCCTATGTCGAGGCAATAAGGGAGTGCACTATCAATATTTTCAAACAATTATAAAACCAACCAAAAATCAGCCTAACTTTTTATCATCTCCTTGTGCTAGCCATTCTATGCCATGTCAGTGGTGTAATTCTTATCCCTCCTAAGACAAACCAATCCTGCTTCCCTTTAGTATGAGTGTAAGGGTATGAGGATACGAGTAAAAAAGCAAATCAATACTTCGGGCTAGAGAACCCTGTGTGTAATTCAATAGACAAGAGCTGCCAGGCTTTTGAGTTGTGCTGGTTGAGAATCTACAGGCCTGGGATGAAAGAGACTGTGACGGTTTGAGACTTAATCCTCAGTCCTCTAATATTCAACAGTCAGGAATTGGACTTACAAATGTTCTCAGTCCCCAAGAAGGACATATTTCCCAATACCCATTTCAGATGTGCCCAAAGGAAGTAATAACAAGGAAGAACCTCCCAGAGGGCAAAACATCTGCTACATGTAGAGAGGTACACCTATATTACCAAAAGGAGAAATATGAGGTTGTGTATTCTGCCATGTACACTTGAAAATGATGAGATTTTAGGTTTAATGTTCTATATAGCTGTTGGATATAATGATTATGCTCATATATAATATATAATAGATATTGTACATATGTTGTGGCCTCACCAACTTTGTGTCTGCTTTTTCTATCAGATATTGTGGTGTATTAAACTCTACTATTATCATGGATTTGTCTGTTTCTCATAATTCTCTCAATTTTGCCTTATGTATTTTGAAGCTATGTTATTATATATATATGTATTCAAAATCATTACATTTTCTTGACTCCATTTTCATTATAAAAATTTCCTCTTTGTTTCTAGTAATGCTTCTTGCCTTAGAGTCTACTTGGTCTGGTAGCAGTATAACTACATTTATCTTTCCATTAATGTACATGTGATATATCTTTTTTGATTCCTTTACTTTCCACATTTCTGTGTCCTTATATTTAAGATGCTTGTCTTAGAAGTTGCATCTATGTAGACTTTGCTTTTTATCTCTTTCAACTGAGATATGTGGTCTGTTTACATTTAATGTAATTACTGTTACATTTGGATTTACGTCTATCATCTTACTACTTCTTTTCTATTTGACCCAGTTCTTTTCTTTTTTCTCCCTTTTCTTTGGGATTAATCATTTTATTATTATTATCCCATTGCTTCTCCTCTCTTAGCTTGTTAGTTATTCATTACTTTATTTCTCTTTTAGTGGTTACCCAGATATTACCATATAAATCTTTGACTTATTGGACTCAAACACAAATTATTACTTTTATCATTTCTCTAGTGATTCTGCAACCTCAGAACACTTTGACTGGGAACCTATGACTAAACTGATAGACTTATTGGGATTGGCTCAGGAGCTTTGTTAGACAGAAACAGACCGTTCCAACACAGCTGAGAAAGAATGAAAAAGAAGAAGCTAGAATTTTCTTCTCCTACCAGGTGATGCCGATTGCATCTTCCTGCACTCAAAGTAAAACTGATTTGTTTACGACCCCTCCCAGGCTGCCACTGTGCCACAGGATACACAGGGTTCTCCAAGCACCACTCTCTGGGCAATGCGCAGCACTTGGCCCACTGCAGAACAGCCACAACAGGCAGGGAAGGTAATTGAGACCTATTAGCAGGAATTTTCTAACAACTTTGGCAGTATAAGCCCATTGCCTTCATGTATTAGTGTCTGTGTGACTACTACAATATTAAGCTTTCCATATGAAGGATTATTGTTGCTTGCATGTAACAACTACGAAACAAATTGCTAGGAGAAATAACAAATTAAAGTAAAAGATTTCCAATTGTGCTTTCAAAATTGTATTCTTAGTGTAAAATTATCTTTGAAAAAACTACATCAAAATGGATCAAATTTTCAATGTTTCCTACTTTAGTGCATCTCAAGTAAAAACTGTTTGAAATATCTTAAAAGTCGCAACTCAATTTCAAATAGATATCAAAGATATTCTTTAAAAATAGGGGGGAATTCAATGCCCTACAATGCTTTATCCTATTATGATCAGGCATATTAGCTATTTCCCTATTCAATCTAGAATAGCAATACTGACTGGGGAAAATAATTCCATCACCTGAGCTACCTAACTTGTCACTAGTTAGAGCCTTTGAAACATTGCAACATAGCATTTCTAAGTATGGTCAGTAAAATTAGCACAAAACCGTTTGCTAAATTTTGAAGGCATAACAGCAACTTTATACCATAGAACAATGTAATACGGTGAAAGAGCTTAAAATTTATCTGTCTAGAACTCTGCAAACTTTTTCTGTAAAGGGTCAAATAATAGATATTTTAGGCTTTGTCATCTCTGTCACAGTCATTGAACTCTACTGTTGTGGCACTAAAGCAACCATAGACAATACATAAATGAATGGACTTCGCTATAATCCAATAAAATTTTATTGATAAAAACAACCACTGGACAACATATGGGATGTGTTTCCTCGTCTGCCGATCCTTGATCTAGTTCAGACTCCTTATTGAACATATGACGAACCTGAGCCACAAAACCATCATGACTTGTCCAAGAACACACAGTCACCAAGTTGCCCTAATAGTTCACTCCTCATTACAGGAACTTCCCCATACTTAAAAAAATAGAATTAATTTCAGAAAATCTTTCTTGTCCCCAGTTTCATCACTGAAAAATGAGAATAATGATAGACCATACCTTGCCTTTCATATGATGTTTGGCACAGTGGAAATTCTCAATGCTTGTATAGCAAGTACTCTTGGCAGAGAGTACTGATATAACATTTGTGTAGGGACAAACCAGGTACACCCATGGTTGTGATTCACAACCAGAGGCATAAGTGCATATCCATGAGTGTGACTGTTCATGGAAAACTGGGTCAGTGGTGTTAAATCCACAGTGCCTTAGTGCAAAGGGCAAAGAGATCCTGGAACAGTAATTTTATTTTTCATTGACAGTTACCAACTGCCTTGCCTTCACATATTTTCGCCAGAAAATATCAAACTGAAGTTTTATTAGAATAAAGAGAATAAAAACTCCAGGGACTATTCAACAGATAAATCTACAAAGCCCAAGTTTCCTAGACAGGTTTGTTGATGAACCCAACAGCTCCCAGATGGAGACCACTTGCATGGTGTCTTCATCCGTAATGACCAAGGTTTCTGGAGCCATGCTGTGTGCCAAGTACCACTGTAAGAACTTCACGTGCGTGAGCTCACTTAATGCTCACACCACACTGGGAGGTCCTCATTCAGGAGTTAAATCCCCTTCTAGGCACTGGGATGCAGCAGGGAACAATAATAACAAGGTTCCAATTCTTGTGCATTACATTCTTGTACAACTACGTATATAATTCCAGGTGCTGATAAGTATTACTAAGATACACAGAGAGTGACAGGAGACCACTTTAGGAGGATGACCAGAGAAGTAGTCTTCTTTCAAGCAGAAGCCTGAATGAAGAGGGCAAGCAAGCCAGGGGCACTCCTGGAGAAGCACTTTCCAGGCAGTGGGAGGAGTATGTGCAAAGACTCTAGGTTAGGGGGTGCTTGGCATGTGTGAGGAACAGCAGGAAACTCAGGGATGCTCCAGACTAGTGAGGGAAAGTGATGCTCAGACCTGTGCCCACGCTGGGAAGCTGGAATGTCCTGTCTGAGCTGCACTTGGGACAGCCTCTCCAACTCCTATAGGAGTTTTCTAGGCCAGAGTCTCTCTCTCCACATTGGTTGTTCTCTCTGCTGGTGGCTCATCTGTCACATCAGAGAGAAGGAATAAGCATTCCTTGTTCTCATAAAACACCGGTCTCCCTTGCCCTCAGAACTTTCTTCTCTGGATATTCACCCATAGGAACGTTTCCCCTGGCATCAAGAAGGGGGCTGTACTGGTTTGCTGGGCTGCCATAACAAAGTACCACAGACTGGGTAGTTTAAACAACAGACATTTCCTCACCATTCTGGAGACTGGAAGTCCAAGATCAAGGTGTCAACAAGGTTTGTTTCTCCTGAGGCCTCTCTGAGTCTCCTTATGTCCTGAGACTCACTTGCCTCAATTAAGAATGGAATGATAACTATTTGCCAGACTGAACAAGGAAGGCGGAGCAGAATACGTTTTGGAGTACAGTGTTCGAGTGTCAGTTCTGAGATGTGTGGTTTGAACAGAACCTGTGATATGTCTTTAAAAAAATAAATCAGACCCCAGTTGACACTCTGATGGTCTCCTATTCCTCAAGAGGAAAGCCATGGTTATCTGAACAGAAAACAACAAAATAACACCAAGGAAAAAAAATTAATATTTTAGAACGAAATTTTTCATGAAGGCATGGTGTCCATTTTACAGAATTTAATTCAGACAGCAGGCAATGCGTCTCCCAACTGGAACATTAGTTCTGTTTCCCAGCTGCCTTATCATTACGTCTTCATTATGCCTTATCCTAAAGTTGCTTCCACCACATCAGAAATAATTTACCCGGAGCCAGGTTTTAAATCAAGGATATCTATCAACGCACACTGGTTTGAAGTGATGATGTTGTTTTAAACACAGGGAACCGAAAATAAATGAGTTGAAAATGTTAAATGCAGTTCAAGTTCTTGTCACACCACAAGGAAAACATATTCCAAACCAAATTAATTTAGGAAGTAAGACATTCTGAAGCATCCTCCGATCAACTTCGGTTTGACGTATTGTGATTGTCTTGATGAATAATGCAGCAGGACGTGAACTTCTCTAGTACATTCTCCAGTGAATAGGAGAAAGAGAAGATAATGTTCTAAACCCTTAGCTCTTCCGGCTTTTCTAAAAGGAACACTGTTTGCAACAATGTTGCAAAGGAACAGGGAGTCTCTGAGCAAGGCCATGGCAAGACTAGATTGCTGTTGGTTCCATGCGTAACATAGGTTCGACTCCACTTGTGCCGGCGATCAGAGCCCATGCCCTGACTGGAATTCTTCTGTACTTCAATTTTCCTTTTGTTCCGATGGCACTTCTCCCAACAGTGCTTGACAATGAGTGATGCTCTAAAACCCTGGTCTTTCACACCCTGTGGGTGACCTATAACTTTTCATGGGTAACCTTTGACCTGGGAACTGACAGTTTGATTTATTGTCCGGTGTTATGATTTATGAGTATCTTCTCAGAATAATTAACAGACAACAGGTGGCGGCATAATAATTTTGATTACCCAGCGGTTCATGAAACCGCGACAAAGGTGACTTCGTTTTCTGAATAAGAGAAGGACAACAATTAGAAATTAAACAAAGAAATGCTTTTATGCCACAGTTTTCAGGCTTTTGTCTGGCACACAGAAGACTTATTTAGGAGGCCTGCATTCCTCTTAGACACTAGGAAAAAATAAGGAACTTCTACTCTGTGACTCTAAGAAGACACTTTTCTTCACCGTATGAGTAGAATTATTTTTCTTTCTTTGGTGAAGTCTTGATTAATTGAGTTATGTCAAATCTGTCAACCAGATCATCTTTTAACATCCCATTTTTGACAGTGGCCATTGCCCAGGGAAGAATTGATGTTCAAAGGAAGTTTGGAAAAGCAGTTAACTTTTTGTAAAGCATCGCATGATTCAACCAACTATAATTCTAAAGACTTCTTCCTAAGTATGCAAGCAAAAAACCCAAAATACTCTCCTGCACAGAGCTTATTTTTATTTTAAAGGCTACAAATAGGAATTTATGTTTCTTTTAAAGTACTCTATTATTATCTTCTGCAATAGTTTCAACTTCTACCTCCATCTTCATTTTTGTGTGATGTTTTTCTCCAACAGACGCCACATCACTTTTCTTCAAGACAATGGTGGCATCCTTACTAGATATTTATTACAGGTACCTCACTCTCCTGTGGATTGACATTTATTTCCAAATGAATCCGCACTGCATTTAGGTAAGCACCTACCTTTAAGAATGCCTAATGCCATTTTTGTGCTACTAAATAAAAATCAAGTCAGGTAAGATTTATCCCCCATAACTCTCCATTTAATCTCTGCCGAAAATGATCCTAAGTGTTACTAATGAAATTGAAGTACACAGACCTCTGAATATGTAACAGTCCTGCCTCCCACCCGAATGCTAGGTGGTTGAGGCCCTCCCGTGCATATGAAATGCCATTTTGTACCGCACCACAATAGTGATATTACAGGCTTATCATTTTAATTGACTTTTTGACATATAAAAATATTCCTACAATCCTGCTTTACATTATAGTTTAATAACAGCTTAACACACATCTATGAAATATTCATTCCTGTTACATTCAAATTTTAAAATATCTGATGGAAAGCCTGCTTAATAGATAAAGGAGAGTCCCTAGAATATTAAAGACACTTGCGTGCAGGTAGGGTCCTCCACTGGAAAGTAAAGCACAATTACCAGGATGATCGCAGATTTTTATTCATTTTTTTAATGCGTAAAGATTCCCTTGAACCCAAATATGGTGAATGTAAGAGTGATTTTGTGGCAGGGTGTTTTACTTCTCCTGCTGCAGCTGCAAACTCCACGTCTCTGCTCCATGAGCCTCACTGAACACAACCATATTTCTGAAGAAAAATAACACAAATACCAGATTTATATATTTATATTTAAAGGATTACAGTGACATAACCTCATATGCAGCAAACATCAAAGCAAAGGAAGCACCAGGTAAATTCCCCCTTTGGTTAATGTGTTTCTCAGATCTCCACCCACCTCTCAGCTTTGGAGAGCAAGTTGGGGAGAGAGTTTACTTTGAAAACATGATCCATGTGCGAATCATGAGGTAATTTTGGTACTTCGTTCCCCATCAATTTTTAAATTAATTATCTGGAAGCGAGCAGCGGTTAATTTTGGCCATAGACTTTTTGATTAGAAACTCTGACCCCTTTTGCCTTTTGGCATCTCCTATACAATCCCGATGACATGCAGGGTAACCCTTGACACCTGATTCAATACAAAGTCACACCCCGCCCGGTGGCCCATCTTCCATATTCAGCAACCCTTTTGTTGCAATGGGACACTCACCCACTTCGAGCCTCCTCTAAGAAATGCCGCCATCCCCTTAAGTCAACCCGCCTCTGCATAAAACTTATTTCCCAGGGAAAAGACCCCCTGCCCCCGCTTTGTGCCATTACTTCTCTTTTACAAACTTTACACTACAGCATCGTCCCATATGTTTGTGCAGCGCACAAGAAGGTTTCTTTAGAAAGCGCTGATGCTAATTATAAATTTAATTTGCATTTTAATTAGAATGGTAGCAAATTAAAAGCGTGGCAGCTGGAGAATTTTGAACGCTTTGCAGAGATTTCGTGTCAGTATCTCCCCGTTTTTGACTTTGCAGCCTTTTCATTTTCTCCCTCACTATCTTTCATTCACACAAGCATATTGGCAAATTTTTCTCCCCTCATTCCTCAGTCTCTCTCTCTCTCTCTCATTCCTCTCATTTATATAGTTCTCTATTCCTCCATTCTCCCCCCAAGGATCAAGTTATGAATTATTTCTTTTTTGTGCTGATAAATGGTGTGTGCTTGTCTGGTGCCAGCACAGGAGTGATAGAGTGGCTATTTAGAGAGCATTTTGAAGCCCATTCTAGAAGGACTCAGTTTTGCTCTCTATGTCTGTCATATAGGTAGGAATCTAATATTTTCTATCCTTGAATGAGGGGGTTGTTTGTACTCTTTTGGCCTCTATTTACCACAAATTTTGGTCTGGATGATAGTGTCTTTAAATTACTCGAAATCTTGGCCACAGAACTTTGGCATATTAATAAAATATTCACCAGGTATTCTGCCTCCCTCCTCCATGTCTAAGAAAAGGCATTGTTCAGGGTATACCTTTGGGCAAAAGCCGTGTGCTGTCAGCCTTTGAGCCTTCAGAGCAGCATAGACTCCAGTCCCTGTGTTACTCAGAGCTGTCTCTCACTTGGGATGTGAGCATGTCTGTTTTTAGCACTCACGTGAGCACAGTTAGTCAGTTCTGTCGTTTTCCCTATGTTGTGTCTCCATGGTCATTTTCCTTCCTTCTGTTCGCTTCCCTCACAGTGTCCTTGCTCAATAATTTTCATTAATTGATTGACAGCTCTGATAGACCCAACTAACCTCTATCTCACTCTCATGTCTGTTTTTAAATAAGTACTTGTACGTCCAATGACCTTGTCGCCTCATCAGCTATCAGAAAATGAGCATGCAGATATGGAAGGAGCTGATTAGTAAAATAAGCAATAGATCTCATTTTTGGCTGAAGTCCACAGTGAGCAATGACAATGAAACTTTGCCATTTTACGTTTCTAAGATCACCTAAAAATAAAGAATAAGCAATAAATAGGCGATGCTGAATCTCACCAGAGTGCGTTCAAATGTATTAGAAACAAGCCCTGCCCATCATCTCCCCACCCTGAAGGAAGATGAATAGGAATGGGTGGGATGTGTCCTTCTACAACTCGGTAAAAGAAGATTCTTTCCCATCATCCTCATCACTGGCCTCACTAAACCTTGAAAGAAAACAGTTAAGTTGCAGGGAATTATTCATCCTAATAGGAAGACATGAGCACATTGTTTCTACTGAATTCTGCATGTGTGAGTCTTTTCACCTTTTTCCTCTGTGTATTCTTGATTTGGGGGTATGCTAGCTGTATCAGACGTTCAGACCTACTGTTACCATGTAACTAGCGCATCCACTCATAAGCAGGAACATGTACTTAGGCATCATCTAAATCCCAACACTTTACTAAATATTAACTAAAATATGATAAAGGAAGGAAAGCAATCTATGTCTGATATTAGTAAAATACCTGTTTTTGGTCTGTTCTAAATATGCTGATTTTTACCTAAATCAATAGTCATATCCTATGAATGAGACTAAACTGGAAAGTTTCTAATTACTTAGTAATGAGGAATTACATTTTTTACATTATGGAAAAAGAACCCACTCATACAAATGATTAAATTCATATTTTAATTTCAAATAAATTTTAGTTGATAGTACAACTCATTTTACCTAATTTGACAAATATTTGTTTTACAATTTTCATTTCAAGGGCCTTGAACATGATTTAAAAACAAGTCATGTCAGGGATGCTGATAAAGGTGGAATTTCCTGAAGGAGAAATTATTAGGTAAATATTATTGATAATTTACACCAAGTTTTAGAAGCTGGAGAAAGCTAAATCACCAAAGAAACTATTTTATTCATTTATAAGCTTGATTAAAATAATTTCAGAGATAAGGAAGACCTTCCGCAAAACTAAGTTCTTGAAAATTTGGATCCAAGAGAGTTGGAAAAGAAGACAGCATTAGCAATTTCTTTCAGTAGAGGGAAAAATTGGTAAGGTGTGCCAAAAGTAACACTTTAATGATGGCAGAGGTGTCTGAGATTTTCACAGTTTGCTTTTCTGAAAATTTAAACCTCATTGTAAGGAATGTATTATATCTCTAAGTTAATTATATCTCAAAGTTAACAGCTTTGATTAAAAATACATTTGCTTCTTTAACTTGTAATTCCCATTTGTCTAAAAATTAAATCTCAAACTTTAAAAAGCAGGAGTATCTGTGTGATACTGGCATTTTAAAAATGTTAATAAGCATATTGCCGTCAAAGAGTAATTGTTTAAAATAGTGGATAATGGTATGCAAAACGTTGGCCATGACTTACCCTAATTAAGTAACATGATTACAAGACAAAATAATGAAAATAAAAGTTCTAATTTCTGTGCCACCACAGCATCCACTATTTGCCTTATTCTAAGCCAAAATGTGTGCACTGCGGTTTAAAACCATTCATGTCAATTCCCTGGCTTTAAAAGGAAACACACATCTTCGGTGGCATTTTGAAATGGACAATACAGTTTTCCAAGATAAATCTTTTTCATTGCCACTTTGGAAAGGTTTAGTTTTTCTTCATGTAATTTTTTGCAGCTGTACAAAACACTTTCATTAACCCAAGAATGGATTATTTGGAGTGCTAATTAATTGATTCTTCAAAATGCCAATTGACACACTCCCAGGGAAAACCTGATCTAAGCAACTATGTTAATCAAGCTATTGTACTTATGGTTCTGTCTGAATATCAGACCATCTGAGATGAGGAGAACTTTGCCATTACTCGCCTGGCCCTCTCGTGGGCAGCTAATTAATATGAGCCGAATATGACAGTTGTACTTGTACATTCACCGTCCTGCCTGACAATAACGCTATAAAATTACATTTCAGCTAAAGAATGGAAACAGTGTTAAATACCATTATTTGCCTTCCTTTGATGTCTCAGAGTCATTATGAAAGCAATTACAGCAGTTTCTCTGTCTGTATGTCTACGGGGTATTTATTATCTGTATCTGTCTGAATCCTTTGCCAGGTGGAGAATATATGGCATATTAAAGACAAGGGAATTCAGCCACAATTATCAGGATGGGAGCAGAGAAAGAAACAAAATCAGAATTTTGCAGATGATCCTGCCAGAAAACAATAATTTAATATTAAAGCCTAGTGATCTGGGGAAAACTTGCAGGCTCTTTTTATTTATTCAAATTAAAAAAAAAAAAATTCTCCATGTTCACCCCTCCCCCAGCTCATGAATCTAGGGCAAAATTAATTAAAACCAATAGGGAAATGGAAAACATAAAAACAAAAGGGAAAAAAAAAGTCAGGGCAACAGCAGAAAGCATATTTCCCTTCTTAATTATAAGTGAATATTCTCCCTTTCAACCAGCCCTTTCCTAACCAACTGGTGCAATCCACAAGATGGATTTTTTCCCCCAATAAAATTACCCATGGTGTTTTTCACACATGGAGTGACAGATACCAAAAAGGATTCAGTTTTCAGGTCACCTCCAGCACTTTCCCCACACTGTTGGAATCTGGTATGATTCAGACAGATCCGTGTGTATCAGCTGAGTTCTAACTCCTCTCTATCAAAGATGCCTCTGGACTTCAAAGGACACTTCTGATTGACAAGCACGGTATGGATGCCGACTGCCCCACGGAGGAGTTTTTCTCCAGGGCAGTGCCTGAAGACTGGCCTCTATATGATTCAATTCAGAGAATATTGATTGTGTGCGCCCTATGTGTTCAGCATTCTGTGAGTGCTGTGGAGAATGAGAGATGAAAAAGGCATATGGGATGAGGTCTCTGCCTTCAAGGGACTGTGAGGATGGAGAGAGAGTGTCTGGCCATTTTTGAGCCAGGCACTGGGCACAAGCCCTTTATGTGCATCATCGTGTTTCATCTGTACAACAACCATACAAGCTAGCTTCTATTGTCTCCATTTACGGATGAACAAACCACAGTGCCAGAAGGTGAGGCAATTTGTCCAAAGTCACACAGTTGAGCGGCAGAGCTGGGCTTCAAACTCAGCTTTCGTCTGGCTCCAAAGTGTCTCTCTCTCCATGAGCTCACAGTCTTCCAAATCCCTAAAAAAGCATATTGGAGGCAGCAACGGGTGAGGAAGGTACCACGTACTCCAGGTAGGAGGGTGGAAAGGGTAATTTAGAGGGAGAAGCTGGAGAGAAGACTCTCAGAGGAGTTTTGACTTGCGCTGGCTCTTGCAGGTGGGAAAGCATTTTAGAGAGGAGGAGAATTCCCAACTTTCCTAGCCTCTGGGATTCTTAACTAAGACACAAAAATAATCTCCTATGTGATGAAGATGAGAGACAGACTGTGATTTGGAAAATACTACACAGACATATGAACTTATTAATATTTATGATCTGAGAAAGAATAACGTGAGATGGGTTGAGATAGGATTAACCAAGATGTATTTGGAGGACATTGAAGAGATTGGCTGGTTAGAATTCAGGCTTGGTATTCCTGATGTGCTGTGTCCATAAAGCTTTGAACAGCACTGCCATGTGTGTCCCAGAGAGAGCAGGACATCTTTGGGTGGAGACGAGTAGATACAAAGATGCTAGGCAGAGAGAACCTAAAACACTCCACATACTACAACAAAGAGTTTGACAATCTCAGCAGAATAATTCTCTTTTTCTCCTTCTCCTCCATCTGCTTCTTTTTCAACATGTGCATTGGAGAAGTTAAACCAGAGCAGGAAGAACGCTGTAAGGGTGCTGCTATCAGTAGCACATTCCAACTGTATCTCCACTTGCAAAGATAAAACTGTTTTGACCACTGCAAACATAAAGTCAGCCTCTGACACATTTAACAAACGGCTTACCTGGACAAAGGGCTGAATGTAAACTTGAGATGGTAACACCTGGAGTCAGGGAAAATGTAGATATTTATTTAAAGAGAAGACCCTTGGAAACATTTTATTTTTGTCCCAAGTAATTTAGTCTCAACAGAGTTGGTGGTGTTGGCCGCCCCAATACGTACAAAGACTCCTGAATTGAACTAGGTTTCTCTTTTGTCTCCAGAACAAAAAAAGTTTGTCTATTTTTCAAGTATGTGAGTAATGGACTATCATATATTTGTATTAATACATAAACAGTCAAAGTAGTAAACCACTTGTGAGGAGGGGAAATGGCAGGGTCAGTAGAATGAGACCAACCTGGGTTCAAAGTCAAATTCCTCCATCTCTGCACATCTCAGTTTTCCTTCCTTAAATAGAACTGTCATTTGCCTTCTGTGGTTACTAAGATGCCTTAAGTAAAATAAAACTTATAAATTATCTAGCAGGCACTCAATGCATGTTATCACTCTTTCTCCTTCACTTTTCAATTTGGCATACAAAAATTATTTTGAGAGAAGAAGAGATTGGCCTAAAAGCTGCTAATAAGATCTGGAAACTGCTTAAATAATTCCAGCTTTTAAAAATGACTTTTATGTTTCTTTCCTCAGAAATTCAATTCTTCCTATAATCAATGCTGATTATTATTTTTATAAGATTTATAGTCATCATTAAATGT
Organism: Diceros bicornis minor; assembly: GCF_020826845.1. Lineage (NCBI taxonomy): Eukaryota > Metazoa > Chordata > Mammalia > Perissodactyla > Rhinocerotidae > Diceros > Diceros bicornis. The sequence goes on from NC_080744.1 coordinate 84,342,040, forward strand.
TCATCAGGAAAAAAATCCTTCAAAATGTCTCTATCACTCAAAATGGGCTAGGTTATGCTGCAGTAATAAACCATTACTGAAAATGATTACTCAAAAATGTCAAAAATTGTCTCAAAGCAATACCAGTTGAATTCTTATATCTGCTTCATGTCCTGTTGTGGCTCTCTGCAGGCTCTGCTCCGTGTTGTCCCCACTTGGGGACTTGGAATGTTTCTTGTTCTTGTGGCAGAGGGGAAGAAGGCTGGAGAGTCACATACAGGCAATTAGATCACTTCCAACCTGGAAGTGACTCATGTCACCTTTTCTTGCAATTAATGGGCCGGAAGTAATCATGTGGTCCCACTCAGCCCCAGAACCCCAAGTTTAATCTTATCATTTTCCCATAAGAAGAAGAACTGGGAAAATGTGGTGAACTGCACCTTGGTTACTACAATGGTCTTAGAGGATGCCTGTTTCCAATATGTTCTTATAAATTTAGTTTGGTTGAACTTAAAATTTAATAGAAGAAAAGAGTGACTGCAAAATCAAACCACTCCTCTATGACCATAAACGTGTCTCATAATATTTTCCTTTAATTTGTTAAGTACCAGGTTGTCCTGATTTTCGAGCAGAGCTAAAGAATTTTTCCTTTGGGATCAGGTTTGTCACCGGCATGGAGACTCATGAGACCATGTGAAGCGTGAGCAGACCCCTGTGACACTGGCTGCAAGCTCAGGTGAAAACCCCTCTCCTGGCCACGGCTCCCACTCTCTTTTGCTCCCCTGATCAATAACTGTAGCTACAAAAAGCATCAAACATCTCAAAGACATCCCAAAGGCACAGGCCGCCAAAGGGAATAAAAAGAAAATACTGCATATATTAATGTTCTCCTTAGGCTGCCCAGACAGCCTTGTAGGCCCGAGGCCTACAAGAGGCCAGTGGTGATTGGGATGCTTAAAATTAGAGAGCTCGAACGAGATTTCTTTATGAAATAGCTTTTTGAGCCTCTACAGAAAGGAATTCTAGTTCAAAGAGTAACAGTTTCCAGTTTTACAACCTGCCTTTTCTCACCAAGTAGGTGAGAAAGGACAAAAAAAGACAAAAAAAAAAGCAGAATGATACCAGGGATACTGAAAAATATATAACAATAACATCTTATTAAGATTGAAAATAATGCAAATGCCTGGTGTTGACAAGAGTGTGGGGGGAGCTGAGCTCTCATCCTCTGCTGGTGATAGCATAAATTGGAAAACTCTTTCTTGAGGGCAATTTAGACAAATATGTAGCAAAATCCTAAAAAATATGCATGCCCTCTCACTCAGCAGTTTCACTTTTAAGACTCTATCTTAGGGAAATAATCAAAGATGTGTGTAAAGGTACATTTACGCAGATTATCATCATACCATTACTTATAACAGTGAAATAATAGAAATAGGCTGAATATGCAGTAGAGATTTGATTAAGCAAATTTGTTATATGAAATACTGATACCACCATTGAAAATCTGACACAAGGGTCTGTTTCTATAGGAGCAGAGAAAACAGACTAGAGGGAAGAAAAGAATTCTAAAGACATGCAATATAAGACATATGAGATTAACATATGACTAATATTGCCTTCTTAAAAAGTTTTTTGTTTTTTTTGTTTTGCACATGTACATCATTTTGGAAAAAAACGTACAAAAAATCAAATAAAAATAAACATTTAATATGACCCCTTAGAGTTTGTACATGTGTTTTCTCATCTGCTATGTCTAAAAACATCTGTGGGGTAGATAAAGAAGTGCACTTATCCCCATTTTCCAGAAGATAAAGGTGAGATCCAGAGATTTTAGACAATATCTTAAACTGGCTTTGTAACCACAGCCGGTCTGTGTAAAAATTTGCAATTAGAATTAATGTTTAATGATACGAACTGGGTAAACTAATAGTCTGTAAATTAATGAGAATGTACATCTAAAAGTAAACTGAAGCAGTAAGATGCTTCAAATTTTTTTTCTATTAGGTTATATGTACTTTAATTTTAAAACATCAAATTTCACTTAGCATAAGTCTGTTAAGATGTAAAATATGTCGTTTTTTCTTTAAGGATTAAGATATTGTTAGACTCAGGAGATAGGAATGAATTGTTAATATATCACTTTTTTTAGAAGAAACACATTCTGACATTTGTTAATTAAACTTTTCCTAAGGTTTAATGCATTGTCAAGATAGGACATATTTTCAGGAAAGCCTTGTGATCTTACCAAGCTTTAAAATAATCCAAAAGCTAGTTTTGACATTCTACCTAATGTAGATAAAAGGGTATTTTAAGCTCATGCAAATCTAAAGAAATAGGGAAATTTGATTCATCCCATTAATTAGTAGGTAACAGCATAACGAGAGAGAAACATTGCTTATTTTCTTCTAAAAGGATGATTAATGCAAGTTTAAAAGCCTTTTTGGTTTTATAAAGTTAATACTATTTAATTATATGAGATTAAAATTATACCATACCATATAGTTTATTTGGTATAGATGGGGCCAGCAGTTACAATGTTTAGCCAAGGTCACCTTTTCACTTTTTCAATATTGGATAAACAGGACATTTTTACATTATCAATGCTGACAGTATTTAAGAGGTTTCTCATGACGTTTAATTTTAGCTTAATAATCTTCTCCCTGGAGATCACTCATTTTCTTGGGGTCATAACTCTGTACAATGAAATGAACTGAGACAAAAATGAGGATAAAACCCATGTACTGGACATTATCGGATTACTGTAAAGGTGTTATCTGAACAAAAGCTTCCTACAGTCTGTGTAAATGTAATTAATATGAGTGGCTTGGTGGGGAAGTGGATCAAACACTATTTGCTCAGCCTTACAAAGAATCTGGGAAACTTACATCTCTGGTCACTTTCCAGAAGGCAGTGTGGTGGAGTAGAACAGGGGCTAGCAGAGGAAATTAGCACGCCTCCTTCATCATATGACCTTCAGCTAGTGCCTCAATCTCCGAGCCTCACTTTCTTCATCTGTAAAACAGGTAATAACACAGACTTCACCAGGTCTTTGCAATGAGTAAAGGTGATAATGCATGTAAAGGGGATGGCATATTAAAGGTAGTTCAAAAATGTTAGTTTTCTTCCCTTTCCGTCAACCCATTAGCAAAATATTAAACTATCGGGATCTCAGACACAGTAGATATATCCGTCCAAAGATGAAGTGCATCTGTAGAACTGGCTAAACTGGAACGAAATGTTGGTCTGAATTGGTTATCATAAATATATAGGGCAAATGTTATGAAATATCTATTATGTAACGATGAATTTTTTATAGAGACAAATGGAAATGGGGGGAGGGAAGAAATAATAATAAATACTGTCTATTTGAATCATTAATCAGAGATCCGATTCAAGTTTGATTCTTTAAGCAAGTTACAGACTAGTTTATTATTTCTTTGGATTCAATTCTGATTCCACAACAAAAGTGAAAAACTTTGAAAAAGTAGTACTGACCTCCAAATTTTAAATGAAGTTAAAGTACCCAGTTGGAATCTTCGTTGTGACTAAGTAAATGCTGCACAATAATGTCCGCATTGCAGTAGCAAGTGAGTTCCAATCCTGGAGTTTGTTAGGGGAAATTATCTTGCTGTCATATATAGGCATGAGTCCAGTCATTCAGTCGCAACACTGAACTCAACCCAGACTCCAGGCACTTTGCTAAGCACTGGAGATAAAAGGACGAATAAAACTTGAACCTTGCCTTCAACTCTCTACATGAAAATTAGAACAGTAACTACTTGCACTTTCTTCACATTTTCTAAAGAACTTCCATGTGTCTTTTGTTTGTTAACCATCCTACGTTGTCATTAATTCCCATTTTAAGAAATGTGGAGCTAAGGCTCCAAGAACTAAAGCCATTTATTCAAGAACTGCTTATTCAAGACATAGGCAATACGTAATCCTTGACTGGAATCTGGATCTAAAAAGCAAAGCAAACATGCTAAGAAAAAAGTATGAACATAGAAAGTTTTGCTGATGTTGGATGGTGAATTCCGGCAAGCAGAGTGGAAGGGTTCAGCAGTGGACAAGGGCTGGAGAAGGGGCAGAGGAGGGGCTGTGCAGGGATTCGTGATGATCAGAGTGTGAGAGGTGAGGAGGGGCACCTATGGGCCTGGGGCTTCTGGAGTTCAAGGGCAGCACCTCGGACAAAGGGCAGAGTGAGAGAGGTGCGAGTGGACTCAAAGCAGACATGGTACAGAGGCTGCAAAAACAAAATAGAGACACTATTAGGACATCTGAGGACATGAGAATAAGGACTGTATAGTGGATTTTATGTAGAGAGAGAGTACATGCAAATGAAGTAAAATGTTATTAATCCATAAATCTCAGTGAAGCCTATATAGGTATTCGTTGTTCTATTCTTGTAACTTTTACTTAGGTTTGAAATGTTTTTAAACTTAAAATTTAGGGGCCAAAGAAAAAACCTCTTACTGAGCTGAGAGCTGGGCTAGGCTTAGAGCAGAGCCTGTATTTAACCCCCGAGTTGATCAGCAATAAAACTCTCCAAGCTCCTTCGTTTCCTCAGGCTGCCTTTTTTCTTCCACAGGACTCAGTAAAAGGAAGGCTTGCCCTGCAGGGTGGGCTGCTCTGACTTCTGTCCTTCTGTCCGACTGTCCTCTCCAAGAGAGATGTCTGTGGGGCTCCGTGCCCTCAGTCTAAGCCTGCACCCATTCTCAACGTTCTGTGCCTTACCCCTTTGGCATCTGGTGAAGTCTATGCACGTATCTCTGCATTATATTTCTAAACACAAAAAATAAAATAAATGGGATTATAGAAGAAACCAATTATATTGAAATATTGTTTTAAATTATAATTAAAAAGTATGATAGAGTAAGATATATGCTTTTGTATTAATGCATTAATAACAAGATCAAGCAGTGGGTCTAATAACTACCATACTTTGAAGTAGTTATGAGCATAAACTATATTTTGAGATATTTATAACTGTAAAGTGATATAAAAATTTCTATGGTTTTAACATTTCATCTAACAGCAGCACAATACAGGTTCTTCTCAAGTACACATAGAACATTCTCCAGGATAGATCATATGATAAGCCACACAATCTTAGCAAATTTAAGAGGATTGAAATCATACCGACTATCTTTTCTGACCACAAAGGTGTGAAATTAGGAATCAATGTGAGGAAAGTAAGAAGATCTTCAAATATGTGGAAACTAAACAACAAACTTCTAAACAACCAATGGGTCAAAGAAGAAACCAAAAGACAAATAAAAAATTATCTCAAAATGAATGAAAATGAAAATACAATATATCAAATTTTGTGGGATGCAGCAAAAGCTGTTCTGAGAGAAAAGTTTATAGGAATAAATGCATATATTAAAAAATTAGAGGGGCTGTCCTGGTGGTGTAGTGGTTAAGTTCGCATGCTCTGCTTTGGCAGCCTGGGGTTCATGGATTCAGATCTCAGGCACAGACCTACACACCACTCATTAAGTCATGCCATGGCTGCATCCCACATACAAAATAGAGGAAGATGGGTGCAGATGTTATCTCGGCGACAATCTTCCTCAAGCAAAAAGAGAAGGATTGGCAACAGATGTTAGCTCAGGGCCCATCTTCCTCACCAAAAAAAAAAAAAAAAAAAAATTAGAAAAGTCTCAAATAAACAACCTAACTTTACATGTCAAGCAACTAGGAAAAGAGGAACAAAGAAAGCACAAAATTAACAGAAGGAAGGAAATAATAAAATTCAGAGTGAAACTAAATGAAATAGATACCAGAAAAACAATAGAAAGGATCAACAAAACTAAAGGCTGGTTTTTCAAAAAAGATAGGCAAAATTGACAAACCTTTAGCTAGACTAAGAAAAAAAAGAGAAGACTCAAATAAATAAAACTAGAAATGAAAGAAGAGACATAAAAACTGATACTGCAGAAATACAGAGAATCATAAGAAACTACTATGAACAATTATACACCAACAAACTACATAACCTAGAGGAAATGAATACATTTCTAGAAACACACAACCTACCATGAATCAGGAAGAAATAGAAAATCTGAACAGAGCAATAACAAATGAAGAGATTGAGTCAGTAATCACAAAACTACTAACGCAGGGCCCGATGGCTTCACTGGTGAACTCTACCACACATTTAAAGAAGAATTAACACCAAACCTCCTCAAACTCTTCCAAAATATCAAGGAAGAATGAACACTTCCAAACTCATTCTATGAAGCCAGCATTACCTTGATACCAAAGCCAGAAAAGGAAACCACGAGAAAAGAAAACTATAGACCAATATCCTTGATGAATTTAGATGCAAGAATTCTCAACAAAATATTAGCAAACTGAATTCAAGAACACATAAAAAGGATTATACAGGGGCAAGCCCGGTGGACTAGTGGTTAAGTTCGCGTGCTCTGCTTTGGCGGCCTAGGGTTCACAGGTTTGGCTCCTGGGCGTGGACCTACACACCGCTTACCAAGCCATGCTGTGGTGGCATCCCATATAAAAATACAGGAGGAGTGGCACAGATGCTAACTCAGCAACAATCTTCCTTAAGCAAAAAAGAGGAAGGTTGGCAACAGATGTTAGCTCAGGGCTAATCTTCCTCACTGAAAAAAAAAAAAAAGGATTATACACCATGACCAAGTGGGATTTATCCCTGGGATGCAAGGATGCCTCAACATATGCAAATTAATAAATGTAATTAATCACATCAATAAAATGAAAGATAAAAATCACATGATTATCTCAATAGATGCAAAAAAATCATTAGACAAAATAAAACATCCTTTCATGATAAAAATCCTTAACAGGTTAGGTGTAGAAGGAACATACCTCAACATAATAAAGGCCATATACAACAAATCCACGGCTAACATTATACTCAATGGAGAAAAATTGAAAGGATTTCCTCTGAGATCAGGAAAAATACAAGGTTGCCCACTCTTACCACTCCTATCCAATGTAGTACTAGAAGTCCTAGCAAGAGCAATTAGGCAAAACAAAGAAAAGACATCCAAATTGGGAAGGAAGAAGTAAAATTGTCACTATTTGCTAACGATATGATCTTATATATATAGAAAATCCCAAAGAGTCAATCAAAAAACTGTTGGAATTAATCACTGATTTCAGTAAAGTGGCAGGTTGCAAAATCAACTTACAGAAATCAGGAGCATCCCTTTACACTAGTGAAGAAATACTGGAAAAACAAATAAAGGAAACTGCCCCAATCACAATAGCATCAAAAACAATAAAATATTTAGGAACAAGTTTAACCAAGGAAGTGAAAGATCTGTACAACAAAAACCACAAAATTTTGCTAAAAGAAATCAAAGAAGACACAAACAAATGGCAAGACATCCCGTGTTAATGAATCAAAAGAATAAATAGTTAAAATGGCCATGTTACTTAAAGTCATCCACAATTTCAACACAATCCTCATCAAAATACCAAATGCATTCTTCACAGAAATAGAAGAAACAATCCTAAAATGTGTGTGGAACTACAAAAGACCCTGAATAGTCAAAGCAATCCTGAGAAAAAAGAACAAAACCAGAAGTATCACAGTTAACTAATTTCAAACTATACTGCAAAGCCATATTAATAAAAAACAGTATGATACTGGCACAAAAATAGACATATAGAGCAATGGAACAGAATAGAGAGCCCAGAATTAAATCGGGGAGTATACAATCAACGAATATTGACAAGGAAGCCAAGAACACGCAATGGGGGTAGGACAGTCTCTTCAACAAATGGTGCTGGGAAAACTGGAGAAACACATGTAATGAAATTGAACTCCTATCTCACACCATTCACAAAAATTAACTTGAAATGGATGAAGGACTTAAACATAAGACTTGATACCATAAAGCTCCTAGAAGAAAACATATGGAAGAAGTTTATTGATATTGGTGTTGGCAATGATTTTTTAAACATGATGTCAAAAGCACAAACAATAAAAGCAAAAATGAACAAGTGAGACAACATCAAACTCAAAACGTATGCACAGCAAAAGAAACAACTAACAAAATGAAATGGCAGGCTACAGAATGGGAGAAAATTTTTGCAAATCATATACTAGATAAGGGGTTAATATCCAAAATATCTAAAGAACTAACACAACTTAACATAAAAACAAACAATTTAGTTTAAAAATAGGCAGAAGAACTAAATAGACATTTTTTCAAAGAGGACATCAAAATGGCCAACAGGCACATGAAAAGATGCTCAACATCACTAATCATCAGGGAGGTGCAAATAAAAATCACAATGACATATCACCTGACACCTGTTAGAATGGCCATCATCAGGAAGATAAGAGACAACAGGCGTTGGAGATGATGTGGTGAAAAGGGAACCCTTGAGCACTGTTGATGGGAATGTAAATTAGGCCAACCACTATGGAAGACAATATGTAGGTTCCTCAAAAAATTAGAAATAGAACTACCCTATGATCCAGCAATTCCACTACTTGGTATATACCCAAAGGAAATGAAAACAGGATTTTGACAAGATATATGTACACCCATGTTTATCACAGCATTATTCACAATAATCAGATATGGGAACAACCCAAATGTCCATCAATGGCTAAATGGATAAAAAAGACATGGTATTTTCCATACACAATGAAATATTACTCAGCCATGAGAAAGGAGAAAATCCTGCCATTTGCGACAAGATGGATGGACCTTGAGCACGTTATGCTAAGCAAGATAAGTCAGACAAAGACAAGTACTTATGATATCACTTATATGTGGAATCTGAAAAAGTCAAACCTGTAAAAAACAGAATAAAATGGAGGTTACCAGGGGAAGATGGGTGGGAGCATAAAACTGGCAGTGTTTAGGGTACAAACGTGTAAAGAGTAGTGAATAAGCCATAGAGATCTAACACACAGTATAATGAATATAGACAATAACATTGTGCTATAACGATGTAATGTGACAAATATTGCTTCAATGGCAATCATATTATAATACATAAATGTACCAAAGTAACACAAATTTACAAAATGTAGCATGTCAAATTTATCAAATAAAAAGATAAAAGGAATTTAGTTTACAAGAAAAATAAGCTGTGATTTTGATTGGTGACAAAGTACAGCTGGTGCTAATATTATGATGGTAAGAAACCTGGTAAAGAGATGGACACGTGCCAAACTCTGTGATGGAGGATTTACTAGGATCTCCCATAATAATCTTCTGTGACTCTTCGAGAACTCTTTGTAAACTGTAAAGCTAAAATTAAGTGGTTGTTACGGTCCTTTAGCCCGTGTGCCCACTGTTGAAGACTCTATTGTAAAATGTCATGGTGTATTTTCACGACTCTCTCCAAAAGTCATAAGAGTAGGGCTGCATAATTATGCATCTTTGGATCACCTACTGTCTGGCCCTTAATGTATTGTTTGTAAGTTTTGAATTAAGATAATGAATCCTATATTTTTCAGATCTTGTCCAAATTAAGATTCCAGTTATTACCTGGTCTCTAAAATCCAGTTTCAATTAAGCTGACTGAAAAAATAAGTTTTAACTTAGAATTCATTTTGATGGGTTTTTTTTCAAAATATTATAAACAGTGATTTTTAAAAGGCTTTTTACTAAGACTTCTCACTTATAAAGAGAATAGGTGAAATACAGAACATTCAGGTATCTGATTTGTTGGACAGAGAGAGGTTTCAGAATTCAGTTCTATCACGTGTTGACCATGCTAAGCCTTGACATTGAAGGCCACTCAACCTCTGCCCTTTTTATTTATATCCCACCTCATGTAAGTGGCTTCCAATAAGAACATATGTAATTACATAGCTATAAAACATAAATAAAAATAAAAAGTGTAAGAGAAAAAAAGTCCAGGTCAGGAAACAAATATGAAATAGAAATTATAAGAGATAGTTATTATAAGTAAGCCTCCAGGAGATCAATGTGAAAAAGGATTGATGGTCATTAATTTTAGAAGAAAAACAAAAACTTCCAGTTCACAGGGGAAGTCAAGTTTTTCCTAGAAGCAAATTTCAAAGTGTTTGCTTCATGGAAATTTATATAGGAGCACTGAATGGTAACAAGAATAACATTTTCAGCAACACTCTCACAGCAGAAAATGGTATTGGATTATGTATAGCTGATCTTGTCATATCCCTATGACTTGACTATGATCACAGTGTGAGTTATTATGCACCGTTTTTAATCACATGTGAATTTAAAATCAATTCCTTTGGTGGACTGTGGACCCTTTGGTCCACTGTGGCTGGTAGTCTCTTAGACAGCCCCCAGTGATCCCACCTCCTAGCATCCATACCCTTGTATGATCCCTGTCTCTTGAGTGTGGACAGGACTTGTGACTCGTGTCTAACCAACAGAATATAGTACAAGTGATGGAATTTCAATACCTTTATAATGTTACATAAGATTGTAACTTCCATCTTGCTAGCAGACTGTGTTGACTCTCTCCCTTGCTGGCTTTGATGGAGTAAGTCTTATTATGGAAAGGCCCACATGGCAAGAAACTGAGGGTGGGTTCCAGCCAACAGCCCTCAGCAAGGAACTGAATCCTTCTCATAGCCACAGAACTTGGAGGTGGATCCTTTCATAGTCAAGTTTCAAAAGGTAGCCCAACCCTGATCAACATCTTCACTGTAGCCTTGTGAGACCTTGAGCCAGGGGACCCAGCTAAGTTATCCCCAGATTCCTGACCCACAGAAACTGTGAGATAACAGACGTGCATTGTCTTAATCTCCTAAGGTTGTATAAGTTGTTAGGCAGGAATAGATAAGCAATACACAACAGATAAAACGTATTTTTAAAAAATGTAGAGCAGAGTATGTATTTATGCTAGGCTGAAGGTGTCACTCAGGTGGTACTTTGTAATATCAAGTAGTGTCATGCTTTAGGTTTTAGTCACCTTTCAAGCTTTTGGTTATGATCTCGCAGTCCCTCGTTAGCACAAATGTCAAACCACAAGCAGAAATCTCATGGTTCAAATGTGAGTAATCTTGCCTTCCTTCAGAGTTATAGAGATAAAATGTGTGTGCTCAGATAATTAGAAAGTCATAAAAACACAAAAACAAAAATGGAGTATGTGTATTGTCAGGCTTAGGAGAGGTGGCATGAAACAATTCTTCCAGCTCCTTCAAGGCTCTCCATATAGTTTGTGGCACAATCAAAGAAGAACCAGCGTGTTTAAAAGAAACAGACATACACATTCAGAAGGCAATAAGGCTCTAGGTGAGGATGTTCAGTACCAAGAATGATCTAATTTTTGCAATAACAGACCTAGAGATTAGAAGATGGATGAAATAAATTCTTCATTTGCAATTTCATTCAGCAAATAACTTTGATTTATTAGATCAATTTAATAGATCAGCAAAGCAAGGTCTAGAAGTCATAGAGCAAGCAAATAGCAAAGCTGGAATTTGATCCTGAGTCTTCTGACTCTAGAAAAGCTTTAGACCTTCTTACTGTCTTCTGGTTTAATGAGAGTCTCTCACTTTCCAAAAGTAATATATGTGTATTATAAAACATTTAGAAAACATGGGCAAATAAATGGACAAAAATTTATTTGATCTCACTACCATTTTTGTATAATTATCATTCTGGAAAGTTATAGATGTATTAGTGGACAGATGGATAGATAATCATCTATGTGAGCATAGTTTTTTAAACAACTTGTGTTTGATCTTTCAGGCCCTTTGAGGTTTGGCAAGGTTTTACAAGGATTTTGGCAGGGAGCTACTTAAAATCAACAGTTCTTCTGACTTGTGTAAAAACCTAAACTTGTAGAAAAGAAGAAGCTTCATTGTCCCAAAGAAGGAAAAAGAAATATCATCTTATTATCAAAAGGAGAGAGATGCTCTGCCTAGACAGTTAAGAGATAAATGGCAGTGGATCCTACTTAGAGAGTGGAACCTGCTTGGTGGAGATGAGGAACCCTCAGAGAGGGAAGGTCGTGGGGTTCACCAGTGGGGCTGGACCCCAAGCATAGGGTAGGCCCCAGGCATGGCACAAAAGCAGTAGCACCTCTGCATCCAAGGGACTATGGGACCATGTGCATTGGAATATGGGTATTGGAGAAACAACATTAGTCAGAGCTAATGACCTCTGACAAATGACCTGAGGGGTCCTCCCAGTAATTTGGGGCTCCTTGAGACTCACAGATGCTTGCACAACTCTGAGAAGAGGAAAACTCCTGTTACGAATGAGATAAAATATTCTAAAACATAGTCTGTTATTCTAGCAGCAGGGGTGCTGAGAGGCAGACGAAAAGAAAATAATGTGACATTTCTGGTACCCCTAACTTTATGCACTAATATTCGCAAAATCCATGCTTCCTTTGTCATCTCTGCAAATATTAGTTTGGCTGGTATGGTATAGCAGACACTTTAAAGGGATACTAAGACAGATAAGGCAGGATCTCTTCACTTATAGCCTATTGGAAAAAAATTAAAAATAAATAACCCTTTTAAGAACCATATATATAAACTGCTCAGTGAATCCAAATGATGCCTTTCTCAATTTTGCACATGTCAGTCGATCAGTCAGAGTTCTCCAGAGAAATAAAACCAGTAAGATAGATAGATAGATAGATAGATAGATAGATAGATAGATAGATAGATAGATAGAGATTTACTTCAGGGAATTGGCTTACATGATTGTGAGGGCTGGCTGGGCAAATTCTAATTTTGTAAGGCAGGCCAGCAGGCTGGAAACTCTTGGGCAAGAGCCCCTGATGCAGACTTGAGGCAGAATTTCTTCTTCCTCCAGAAGACCTCAATTTTGCTCTCAATGCCATTCAACTGATCAGAAAAGTCAACTGACTGTAGCCGTTAACCACTTCTCCAAAATACTCTTACAGAAACACCTAGATTAGTGTTTAATTGAATAACTGGGTACCATAGCCTCACCAAGATGGCACATAAAGCCAATCATTACACACAGCAGACTGGGAGACCTTGAAGGTGACTAGGAGCTCACCAGGTAGAAGAAGAGAAAGGGGATGATGCACATGGAGGCAGGAAAGCACAAGGTATGCTCTGGGGAATGGTGCGTGGTCCTGTGTATCTGGAACCGAGGAAGAGGAGAGATGGGCAGAGACCAAATTGGGACTGGTAGGCCAATGAGCTGGGGCAATGGGAAGTCCCACGGGGCTTTTAGTTCATGAGTAACTTGACCATATTCAAGTTTTAGAAAGACGAGTCTGGGGACAGTGTAGAGAATGGTGGGGTAGTGGCTTTAGAAGGTTAGAGAAGAGCCGATGGTCCAAATTGCAGCACTGGCAGTGAGGATAGAGAAGAAGCATAAGATTGGGAAGATACAGGAAAGGTTGACTCCACAGGCCTCATGCCTCTGCATGTCAGTCACTGCTAGTCCATCACTGTGCTCGTTCTCTTCCTGCTTAGACTTTCTGTTAATATCTTTGTCAACACTGTACGCCGGTTTAGCCATGACCAATACAGGAAATTCCTGGGCAATCTCTAGTAGTGGAGACAATAGATGTCACAGTGTTGTGGCTATAGCTTTGTAGAGAGTTGAACCCAACACAGTGACACATACCAACAGAAACCATACTCATGCACGCACACAATCATTCACTGCACATTTTAATCTCATCCAGAAATTTGTGCAATCAGAGGCCCAGGAACAATTTAAGAGTCTAGCTTTTGAAGCCACAACTAGAAACCTAGCCTGGATATATCTCTTCACAAACTGAAATAGTACAGCGTGAGGGTGCATAGGGAAAGGGGGTTGATAAATACTTTAAATCCCAGTTCCATTTCTGCAGCAATTCCTTGAGCCTTACCTAGGCAGAGGAAGAAATTCCTCTTTGATCAGAGTCTGACGGGATTTATCTTTTTCCAGTGTTTTAGCAACAACTACTACTCACAGAAGGTTGCTTAGGGATCTATAATAGTCTCCGAATCTGAAATTCATGAAGTGCCCTCAAGATCAGCCTTGTGTGTAGTGAGTCTCAACAACTCTGCCCCAGCAGGCAAACTTGGTCCCTAAATCCCGACCTAAACACACACATGTTTATCCCACTGTCTCCTCAACCCCTTCATCTTTCTTCCTGTGCACATCAGGATTGTCCCAAGCTATCGTCCACCTCCTTTATCTCTAATTTCAGAAAAGAAATTCAACACTTGTATATGTCATTTTGAAATCATTTTATTCAAGAGAGCATGTGCTGAGCCAGCAGGCCAAATCCTGAGCTAAGCACCAGCAATTCAGAAATGCATGAGAAACAGTGTCTCGCCCTCCAGGAACACAAGAGAAAAAGGTATTGAGACAAGGAAGAGAGCGTAGCCTTAGCTATGACTGAGAAGCAAGTAAATATGGGGTGGGGTTGGCCCTGAGCACACCTTGTGGATAGAACATTCGAGGACTAGTATTACACACTAAGAGGCTCATGAGGAGGGGTCTCTCTTGGGACTAACTCAAAAGTGGGAGAAGAGCCTGTGGCATTGGCAGAACTGAAACCTCCTCTGGGTGACCAGGGGTATCTGACGTGGAGCCTTCTTGCCATTTCCAGTTGAGGGCCGGGTGGTAAGGGGGAAAGGATAAGGACTGGTGCCCTGCACTATTCACTCCCTTCGTGATGACCAGTGGAGGAGCTGTAGGTGGGGGCCCTTTTAGGACCAAGATTCCTAACACTCAGGGACAGTACTACGGGTGAAGCAACGTGTTTCTCTTCATTGTCACCTGAGTCGGTGGGCTGTGCACTTTTGGGGAGTCAGATGGTGCCCTCCCTTTTGACTCTTTTGTCTCCTTCCTTGACTTGGGGGGCGGGGGTCCAATCTTCTTTGTGAATAAAAGAAAAAGAGGATGATAAGAAAGGTCCAGAAAGACATCCAGATATTGGAGGGGAAAAAAAAAGAGCGAGCGGTATAGCAGTGCTTCCTAAACTTTCTCACACCATGGTACACATGGAAAAGATCATGTGAAGAGCACACTTGGGTACAAGGATGCTTGTCCTGGGGACAGTGTGCACCATTATCTTCACACACCTCTACTCCGTACTGATTGGGAAGCTGTGGAGAGATGGTTTCCATCGAAAGAGACAAGGGAATAGGAGAAGTTGTGTTCAGAGGCAGAACTAGAAACAGAAGGCTGGGAGACTACCTGGGACAGGTAGGGCCAGGATGAGCTTCCGGAAGGCAGAGGCTGGAGAGAGAGAGAAGGTCCAGCAGTGAGCAGCTGACCATGTTTTGTGGTCTCACCCAAAAAGTCTCCTCTAATGCATAGTTCCTAAGAGGAGCAGACAGATCATCTCAGTAAAAGGGAAGAACAGGGAGGATGCAGGAGCAGCAACTGAGAGTGAGGGAAGGGAACACATGACGGGGGAGAGGCCCCACTCTGGACTTCCTAACAACTGATGTCCTCTGTCCCTCCCGCCACCCAGGCAGCAGCCGCCCAGATTCAGAAAATGGAGACGGGAGGAAGAAAAGAAACTCAGGTGTTGGCTTTCGGGATGTTGACTGAGCACTGCCACCTACCTTCCTTTCTCCCCAGGAAACACTAGACCCAGGAGGCCTCTAGGGCAGGGACGTGTCATGGCTTCTAGGAACGGCTGGGAGGGTCTACAGGGTAGAAAACAGGAGCATCAGGATGTCCCCTCAGTACCAGGAGCCTATCTGGAGGCAGAGTCCTGTGGCCCAGCGTCACGACCCAGAACTCCTAACATTAGGAAAGGCTCTTCACCAGCCTGGGGAGGCCACATCTCAGGTCTGGGATCCCCCCAAGCCCATTTGGGAAATCTGGGGGTGTATTTTCAGATACTTTCTCTAGCCCTTCCAGCCTGCTCGGGTGCACCGGGCATGTTCCCTCTCCAACTTGACCCCTGCTATTGGTCTGAAGGAGTCCTGACAACCCACATCAAAGGGCAAAAGAAGGCTGGCAGCTTGAAGCGTAACTTTCCCACAGAGAAATGGTAGCTTAACAGGAGCCAGTCCTTCATCCAGGGAAGGAATCCTGAATGATGGGACATCAGACATCTGGGACAGGGCAGCATTTGGAAGGAAGGAGAGTTTCTTGGCCAAGGCAGGAGCTTTCCCAGACCCCTGAAATTCCAGCCAAGGCAGGTCCTCATGTCCTTTCTTCCATGATGCCCAGGCAGCTGCAAGGAACCAGCATCCCAGGAAGGCACAAAAGTGGTTCCCTGGCCTCAGTAGGGGCAGAGAGACCCAGTCCAAACAGGAGGCCCGGCCTGGGGCATTCAGAAACCCCTGCTTCCAGGGAGTTCTGCACCCAGGAACTACATGGGAGAAGCGGATGTTCTATAGGCCAACTGCCAAAGCACATTCAGAGCCCTGCTGGGCTGCCCTGGAAACCCTACCGAAAGCAACTGCCACTGGGTGGGGTGGGGGAGGGGTTTGCAGCCTGAGAGGCCACTGGTCTTTCACTGTGCTGCTCTCCTGGGGGAGGCAGCGGCTCTGGGACCTGAAGGGAAGAACGTCATGATTCCCTCCTCTCCAAAGGGAAAACAAGGGCTCAGAGAGACCACTGGAGAGTTTAGGGGCCTGCACAGGCACACCTCCTCAATTAATAGGTCCTTAGAAAGAAATTGTGTATATACGCAAGTATATACAATTATATATAGAGAATATATAGCGTGGCTTCAGTTTACAGGAGGCAAGTATCAGAAAGGATACATGTGAATAAGCTAGCTGCACAGTTCTGGACACCTGGCCCACTCAGGCTCCTCGCAGCTGGACACCGAGCTCTTGGGCCTTAGGCATAAAGGAGGCTGAAGGAAGCAGGACTGAGGCAGCAAGGATATCCGGGCTGTGTCTGCCAAGTCATGCCCTCCTGCTGACCCCACCACCACTGACTCATCTGAGCCCAAGTTGTTGTGAAAGAAAGAGGGCCATCAAGAGTTGAATACACAGGTGGAAAGGAAAAATCCCGAAGACAAAGTGTCCGGGGCAGATGGAGGGGATAGAGAGAGGTACAAAGAAAAAGTAGAAAGACAGCAGAGACCACCTGGCAAGCTGAGACAAGGATGCTAAAAGAGAAGGGAAATGATGGGAAGCAGAAAAGGGCAGGAGTGGACGAGAGAGGAAAAGGGAAAGCAGAAAAGTGGAGACTTGCGGGGAGGCCAAGTTGGGGGATGGCAGTGAGGGCTGAATTGTGGAAGCAGCTGGCTGGACTGGCCAGGGTCGGCAGGGCAGCCCTGGGACCTACGAGGTGTCCTCTTGCTCCAGGTCACCACTGAGAGGGAGGTAGGTAGAGGGAGGGAGCAAAGGGGCCGGCAGGAGCAGGACAGGAGGACAGAAAGCCCAAAGGTGCCCTTTTCTCTTCTTTGTCCCCTGGTCCCCTCTTCCCAACACTCCCAGGAGCCCAGCCCAGGAAACAAGGGAAGGGAAGAGAACTAGTTAAGGTGGGGTAGAAGGATGGGAACTTGCTCCCCTTTCCAAAAGAAATTGTAGCTTTAAAAGTAATCAGCTCAGTGGCCCGGAAAAGCCTTTCTAATGGAGGAAAGTTAAGCATCCACTATGGAACCCTGGGGGAGGGGGCAGGCTTGGGGGCCCTTCTAAACCCCTTAAACTCCATCATGGGTTACCCCTACAGAGAGCCCAAGGGGAAGCCAAGCCTGAGAGAGGCCCAGAAGTGGCTCCCAGGCTGAGAAGGACGTTGAGCTGCCTGCTCCAGGAAGGCTGCCTGAAGAATTGTGGGTCCAGCAATAGCAGGGAATAGGCAGGAGAGAAGGGTGCCAAGGCGTGCCCCCCTTCCCTGAGAGGACCTGCCAGGCTGCTTGGGAAACCTCAGCAGGAACAATTGTCACTTTTTCTTCCCTCCACCCCAGCAGTGGGGGAAATACATCAGGACCCCTCAAGTGGTCCTCCTGCCCACAAGCTCTGAGGCCTCAAGGTCCCAGTGCCCTGGGTGGAGAGAGGCCATGAGCAGGAATGGAAAGTGGAACCAGGTACCTGGGGAACGGGTCTCAAGGAAGATATTGAATGGCGCTCAATATTGCTCAGTGATCAGCAACCAGGCAGGAACAGTTAGATTCAGATTTCTCTTTAGGCAGGGGTTCGGGAAGACCTAACTCTAGCATTGCTGATGGAACATGCACATGTGTGTAGACGACCCAGCAGACGTGGGACAAAGGACTTGGTGGGAAGGTCCCTTCGGAAGACTGTCCCGGTAAACCAGCTCCCAATGGCCCAACTGCCAGGCATCTTGGCATTGGTGGAGTCCTGGCCGGGGTGTCTCGCACTTTTCTTTTCATTTCCCTGTTGTCACTATCCTCTGGTATTTGTTCAGGAATTCACCATCCATAGGCTCACTGCTTTGTCAAATATTTGCTGAGCTTTGCTGGGCAGTGGGGATACAAAGATGAATGAGACAAAAGTTCCTGCATTCAAGTACCTTCCTTCATAGTGAAAAAGGGCAGACTGACACGCTGAGAATGAAAACAGAAATACAGGCCTGGGTTGATGGCTCAGATATACATACCCCAAAGTCCCAGCCTGCACAGATAAATAAATCTACTCAGAGAAAATTAACATTCAAAAAATGCTCTAAGGGAATCATATCAGAGTGTTCCCTGTGATCAGGCAGGAAGTTGGCAGCTAGAATATTCTTTGCCCACTCAGGAGTTGAGTCTAAAAAACACTCCTCCATATTATCAGGGTCCTGATCTTGAGCAGCACTGATGTTTGGAAAAGGAAACTACTTGGGGCCTTTACAGTCTAGTGTGAGTAGCCTCCAAGGAAGCCCTTGAACATGCCCCAAAATGCTGGAGAGCCAAAGTTTGTAAGGGGTTCAGTGGGTGCCATATGGGCTTATCTGGGGCAAGGGTCAGCTGCTTCCTGAGACCTGCACAGGACTGGGGAAGGGGGGTCAGGGAAGCCTCAAAGATCCAGGCTTTGGGGATGTGGGTGCTCATAGGGGCTGGGATTGTGTCTGGAAGCTGCCTCCTTGCTATCCCCAGTTAAAGGGCAGAGGCCAGGGGCTGGTTCCAAGAAGATGGTGACAGCCCAGATGACGGTCAATGGGGAGTCTATTGAAGACACACGGAGGGGACCAAGAAGAGGTGGGATGAAGTTGGAGTATCACCAAGATGGTGCTTCCTCGTCATTGGAAACAGAGCCTGGTGAGGAAGAAAGTTGTTCCTCCCTCAGCTGTGAGGATGGGAGGATGGACTGGAGCGAGGTGGGGCCTGCTGTCTCCCTGCTGCCTTTGTCCATCATTTCTGGGGAAGGGGTCCGAACAGAGGGCTATATGATTAATCTCAAAGACCCAGAGAACTCAGGACTCTGGAGAGACAAAGATGGGCAGGAAAAAGGAGCTAGAAATGCTGAGGTCCTATCTGCAGAAAGAAAGAAGGAAAGAGAGCACAGCCAGGAGAGAGATGAAAGAGAAAACAATCTTGATGAGAAACATCATCATATACAAAAGAGGGGATGGGACAGGAGAGAAAGAAGAGAGTGTCCCTCAAGAGGACCAGAGATGGAGGGAAATGAGGACAAGGAGAGAAGTGCAGAATGAGCTGGCTGGCCAGATCTTGCTCAAAGAATGGAGCCATGAAGAGCAGAGCACTTGGGGTCATGGCAGTGGCTGGGAGGAGGCTGCAGTGTCTGAGTGAACCAGAATACTGAGTTTGGCAAGAGAAGCTTTCTGACTAGGAACAGGAATACAGGGTGTACTATGCTGGGTGTGCAGACACGTGGTCTGCCCTTGTCCTGCCTGCTCCTAACTCAAGACCAGTCTCCCTTAGAGTACAATACAAATAAAGAGAAAAGGAAGAGGCCAAAGTGAGAGGTCATGGGTCAAGGGTGGCATCGTGCAGGCCTCCCTTGCGGAAAAGCTCATCTCCAGCCTGTGAGTGGACCTGCTGGGATCTATTAGGACCACTGTTCTGGGCCTGCCCTGAGCCCTGTGGGGAAAGCAGGGAATGTCTTCCCTGAGCCTCCTTCCCTCTCTCCCAGTCCTCTCCAGGTGCTCTTAGGGGGCTGTTTGAGCTTCCAATCCCACAGCCAAAGGAGGCCCTCAGCCTCCCAGCCTGAGGGGGGGTGCCGCCAGCTCTGAGGAGAAGAGTGCTGGCAGTCCAATGTCTTTATTTAACCCAGAAAGATTGTGTCTGAGCAACAGCCTGTTTCGCACTGAGAGGAATGTAACTGGATAGTCCAAGGAGAGAGGCCTGTTTGGGGCTGGGGGAAATGGGAGGACAAGGCAGCTTCCACAGAAGTAGGGTCCTGGATCCCCCTGCTGGAAGTTTCCCACTCTTCTTTCCTTAAGTGAAGGAAGCCAAGAGAATCCAAGGCCTGAAGAGGTTCAAATGGATGCTGGCACAGCTTGGGAAAGGCAGTCCAGGAGAGGAGCAGCCCTTCCTCAGGGGAGGCACTGGGTAGTCGTATGCCCAGGAACTATGTGGAAAGCAGTTGCATGTGTGTGCCTGAGGCCTGTCCCCAGGAGCCCATGCCAGGCTGATCTAGAGCCCCTGCCTAGAGTCATTGCCACTGCATGGCCCTGTCTGCCTTCCAGCCCACTCCCCTGACCTCCCCACCCCAGGAGGAGGGTTCTTCCTGGGGTCAGGGGACCCCTCAAGTTGAATGAGGCTCCCCACATCCTCCTGCTACAGAGCTCTGCTGAAAATAGGGCTCTAAATAGAGACCAGAGCTGGGAGAAGATCCAAGCTCCCCGGGAGCAATGTGGCTGGGAAAAGAGGGTCCCAGGAGGACATTTGGGCACTTGGAAATGGTCAAATCACAGTTCAGTTCAAGAGGCGAGCAGCAACCTGGATCAGGGGTTAGGTTCAGCACTTCTCTTCAACCTGGTTCCCAGGGTGGTTTTCTCTGGATGAGCTGCCTTGACTATTAGAGCGGTAGGAGACATGCCACTTTGAGGTCTTCACTATTTCTATTTCCTTGGCAAAGAAGCCACAAATTCCCCTTGGCTTGGACTCCAAGAGAGGGTCCCCCAGAACTTGCCCCATGTGACCCAACTAAATACATGGCACCAAACGAAGCCCTTCTCATCTGCTCTCTTTTCTTTCCTCATTCCACCACACTCCACAGTTATTTCTTCATTCACTTGTGTATTTTTCATCAAACTGCTATGAACTTGAACTCAGTGCCAAGAATACAACAGTGCGTGGGTCCTAGTCCCTGCTCTCAAGTTGCTCACCGCATCCCAGGGAAAGGCAGAGTCCTGAATATCAGGGAGATGATGCTGCTCACAAATATTCACCATGGCCTTTGATAGACCTCAGATATCAATATTGCACAGTCTTTGTCTTATATCACACCTCATAGAGAACTAAAACCTCCTTAGATGGTAAAGATAGCTAAAATGTCACTAGAAAACTGCTTCAGTTAGAAAATATTTGGAGGGTGGCAAGCGGTGAGCTAAGCCTCTGCTCATCAAGATCTCAGTCTTAAGGGAGATACTACTTGGGTGTCCAAATTCCCATCATCTCCCTGTGTGGTCTAATGATAGTTTAGGGAGCAGGGAAAATCTTTGGGGCTAAATGTCCAATGTGGAGAGTACCCCCAAAATGCTGGAGACTCCAGGTTTGCAAGGGGTTCTGAGGATGTCAGATGGGCTTATCAGGGGCAAGGGTCAGATGCTTCCTGAGACCTGCACAGGAATAGGGAAGGGGGGGCAGGGAAGCCTCAAAGATCCAGGCTTTGGGGATGTGGGTGCTCACAGGGGCTGGGAATGTGTCTGGAAGCTGCCCCCTTGGTATCCCTAGTTAAAGGACAGAGACCAGGGCCTGTTTCCAAGAAGATGGTGACAGCCCACATGATAGCTAATGGGAAGCCTTGAAGACTCATGAGGTGACGAGGAAGAGATGGGGTCACATTGGAGTATCAACAACACGGCTGTTCCTTGCAGCAGTGGGAGACTTCCTTCCTTCCTTGCAGAGTGGGAAATGGTTTAATGGAAAAATTTATGAGGCATATATTTCAACATATTTTTCTTTAAAAAAGAAAAGAAATGGCATTGAGAAGAAGGAAGGTGTGCCCTTCCTCAGTTTGGAGGATGGATAGGAGTGAGGCAGGTCTGTGCCCTCCCTGCTGCCTCCATTGTCACAGGACTCCAATCCAGTCATTACTGAGAAGGAAAACAAAAGGAGGGGGGTTCGATCCCATATAAATGCCTAGAGAAGATGGCATGCTGGGAAGATAGAAATACAACTACTGTGGTTATATCTGCAGACAGAGACAGAGAGGGAGAGAAAGCAACGCTGAAATAAGCTCACAGAGAAAGGCGTCAAGACAGCATAGATGCAAACAACCCCACTCCCCCGGCCCAGTACCAGAGAACCCCAGGCCCAGAGGGAGAAGAGAGGGGGACAGAGATGGAGATAGGAAGCAGCTGGCCACCCTCTGCCCCAGACTGCCAGCTCTCTGGGAGAATAATCAAATTATTCTGAATTTCATGGCTCAAAGCGATAGAAAAGGAGAGATGAGGAGCTTTCAGGGGAGCGTGGAAAGGGGCTGGGGAAGGTCTTCCCAGGACGGGATCAGCAAGATTCTGTGTGATTCAGAGATGTGCTTGGTAACTTGCCTTCAATCTAGTGACTCATCTTCTTGGATACTAATTGCCATGCTATCTTCTGGCCTAAGGAGGCTAGATTAACTAAAAAGATTGAAGAGGAGAGGGAAAGAGAGTCAGGACTGGAGGGCTGGCTGGACAGGTAACTGCCACTTCCTTTCTGAGTCAAGCTATGCCCCAAGTCTCTAGGTCAGCTGACCCTCTTGCACCCACCTGTGGGGATCCTTTGTGGAGGAAGTGTGCAGATGGAAGTCGCAGGCAGAGTATGTGAGAGACACCCTTAGCCTTAGGAGGCCCAGCCCCTGCTGTTGCTCTCAGGAGCTGCCTCTGGAGCCAGAGACCCACGGGCCCGCCCCCTGCCTTTGGTAAAGCTCATCTCCAGCTTGGATGTGCCTGGTGGCATCTTCAGGCCCTGCTGAGACCCCTGTCCCAGGCCAGTCCTAAGCCATTTGGGAAATCTCCCTCTTTCCTTCCCTTTAATCCTCCCTCCTCCTGACTGGCTCTCCTTCCCAAAGAGCCCTGAGAAAGTACGTTGTGCTCTACCTCCCCATCCACAAACTCCTATCTCAGTATTCCTGCATAAATAGTGATAAGTACCCTCCTTCTCAGAAGCAGAAGGATGATGGTGGCACTTGGATGCATTTCTTCCCCAGATACAGTTTTATCTTAGTAGCAGACATTTCTTAACTTAAAATGGAGGAGGTATAGGGTGAGAGACTGGATACCCTTTAGTAAGTGGCTGGTTGTTGCAAAAGAGTCAGGCGCTCTCCCGGCTTCAGTGAAAGGCCAGCCCAGGAACTTTCTCATTTTACTCCATCCCAGGCAGCCTTGAGAAGCCAAGAGCTAATGAATCCTTCAAAAGAGGTGAGGCACAGCTCTCCTAGGGGGAAGCAGTGGATTATTCAGGAAATGCCCAAATCACAATTTAGTTAAATAAACAAGGCCCTCAGATCTGAGGTCTTGGGCCTAGGACTGCTCTTCAGCCTGGTTCTACCAGGCTTTTCCTTAAGTACAGCTAAGCTCAAGAGACATGTTCCTCTATGATACCCCACAGACTCCATTGATAAATCTGCTGAAAGTTATGAAAGGATCCAAGTCCTTGCCTTACAAGAACTTCCTGCCTTCAATCAGCTCACAGTCTGAGGAGGAGAGACAGTCAAGCACATGACCCTGTGTTGAGCGCAGTATAGTGTCTTCCATGCCCTACCACCCAGAGAACCCTAGATTTGTCGTGTCAGCCATAGTAAAACACTGCAAAGCCTGACAATTCCTTCAATGAAAGTGCTTTTCAGAGGTCATTGGTCAATCCTCACACCATACGGGACATATGAAACGCTCTCACTCTGTGGAGGAAGAGGAGTTTTCCTAGGGTCCGGGCTTGGTGGACTGAAGTACAGTGGTTGGATCAGGAACTCTTTGCTATTTCCAGTTGAAGACTAGACAACTAAGGAATGGAGTGGGATGTGTAAGGAGCTTGTCCCTTACGGACTGCCCCTTTCCAGACTGTGGAGCCTTGAGGCATCCAAGAAGGAAGGAAAGGGGAAATGGCTATTCCACCTGCCTATTGAATCTCAACACTCAAGAAGGGGACCAGGAGCAAGAGGGGATATTGCCCTCCTTGGAATGCCCATGGCCCTTTCTTGCCTCATGGTGTCTATTTTGTCACCCTGTAGACAATTTTTCCTTGATTTTTTTTAAGTATATCAACATGGATGCAGGATATACATTCTGAAATAAGACAAAGTACAGAAAGAAATAGCAGAGAAGAGCAACAGAAAGGATGGGAAAGAGATTGCTAGAGCCGAGACACAGAGCAGAACTCTGGAGAGAGAACGGATGGCTTTGTAGACATGGAGGTGGCGAGGGAGGGCATGGAGCCAGAGAAGGTAGAAAAGAGTACTGGGGAGATGGGAAGGAGCCAAGAGGCCTCTTTCAACAAATGCATACCATATTCCAATCGTACTTTGGAAAGAGAACTCTCATGGAAACAAAAAGTGGCGATGGCCAGGCACTCAGGAGCTATTCACTGTCTGACTTACCTGTTTCTCCTCCTGATTCTCAGCATAAGTTTCCAAGGAAGAGAAAATCAACATAGCATGAGCCTCCTAAGTCTGTCCAAGAGGGGAGGAATGGAAACAGAGCATTTCACCAAAGGGAGGGGCTGGAGCTGGCTCTTGTCTGGCCCTAGCCTGCACACGCTGGAGTGTGAATGTAAGTTGGAGGGGAGTATGAGGGGCAGAGGGAGGGCTGTGGTTAGGGAGAGGTTAATCAAGTACTTCAAGTTCTTGTGAGTCCAGCTGCTAGGTCTCCTTCCTCTGGGCTGTTCCCTTGAGGCCCCCATCTTGATTTGGTTTTTAGCCAGTGGATAGCCCAGATTGAGTATTGAAGAGATTTAAATTGACTGAGACTCATAGATTCTCCCTTCAAAACAGGCATTCCCAAAACAAATGGAGTTGGGCCTGGAACCCCATCTCCCCCAGGGACAACCATAGTAATTAGGGCCAGCCTCGATTTCCCTTCACTCCTGGAAGGGACATATATCCAACCAGGAAGTAAGTGAGCTGTTTGACCTAGGGTGGGACAAAGAGTAGCTTTCCAACCATAGTTTGGTCAGAACCCTATTTCCATGCCATAAGGAATTATCAAATGACCTATTGGTATAGTTCCTTTAAGAAAGACAAGGCAAAGTTAGGTTGTTGAGAAGAACATATTGCTCTGATAGTCTTTACCAGCAATCCCCCATTTACTTCATCTTTCTCTTTGCTTGGGATTGCTTCTCCCCAGTCCTTGGCTTTGATGATTCCCACTTCATTCTCAGATGGCTACTTTGGATTGTCTCTTCTGGCAGGACTTGTCTCCTACGGAGACTTGGGGCACCATCCTGCTGCTCTGTGGGCCTCTGGGAATCCTGAATCTCTGACTAAGTTGACCTTGTGCTGCAAATGAGAGAGAATGCCTATTTTGAAGGGAGCATTTGTGGACTCTGTTCTTTTCCACAAGCATTTATTAAACTTGTAAATTTAATCCATGCAGTTTTTTTTTTTTAATCCAAGGGCTAAAGGGATTTGTCTCAATGTGTAGTTTTGGCTACACCTGATTGGGAAGACATGATCTTCCGGGAACTCCTGACATCCCTAAGTCACTGACTGACTTCAAGTTGCCTGGGACCTATTAGGATTCCTCAGCTGCAAGTGCTCTGACACACAGAAACTATGCCTTACCTGGCAAGCTAATGTCCAATTCTTTCTAAAACTCGTGGATTCATATCCCTGCCTTCTCCTCCTGGCTTCTTTACCATTTATGCCTCCCAAACTGCTGCATATTTTCTTGTCTCTTGTACACATAAAACTCCTTGGGAATTGGACAGTAATATTTTAATGTCATTCAAAAGACAACTTTGGAAACTCAACTATTAGTCAGATACTCTAACAAGTCTAAAGACACAATAATGAATGAGAAACAGTGTCTTTTCCTCCAGAACTACTTAATCTTGTAAAATAATCTTCCGTACCTTCCAAGACATTAAAGACGAGGTTGTATTTTTAAGTTAACATAGGGAGTCAGTCTCTTGGATGGCAAATGGAAGAAATCCTTGAAGACTCTAGTCCATGAATGGCTGGAATTGGATATAAGAAGCCCCTGGGAAGAAGCCTGCTGACAAAGCAGATACTTTCCAGATTGACAGGAAGCAAGAAGTCTCAAAGGACTCAGTCTTTCTGGATGTGGGATCCACAGTTGGAGAGGGAAGCCATCTTATCAGAGTTCCTACCTGGAAGGCAGACAGCCAGGTGGGGAGCAGATGTCAGAAGATGTGGTTTCATGAGGATGTTAGTTCACCAAATCATGGCTATTGGAAAAGAGAAAGAAGAGTTATCAAGGAGAAGGCAAGGCCAGAAGGAATAAGATGGATGGAACACCTCCTGAAGGCAAGGAATTTTTCCCCGCTCCCCCAATCCCTGAGCTGGTTTGCTGGAGCATATCCTGGGAATAGTGAGATGGTGTCCAGCTCCACTCCTGCTTTCCAACCCCACCTAAGACATCCCTGTGCCTTGACTTCCTATGAAAGAAAAGGTACAAATGAGTGAACTAGAAAGTCTCCATCAGAGAAGGAGGCTCTGGCAGGTACAGAGAGAGATAGCTATACAGAGAGATACATACAGATGCAGAAAAAGAACAAGATACAGAGATAATGTAACAAAGAGTTAGAAGAAAAATAACAAAATAATTGGAAGCATCCCCTGGAAGAAAGTCCAGGGCAAAGAGCAGTGCGTAAAAAAAAAAGAACTGATAGAGAATGTCAACAGATGGCAGAGACAAAGGTATTTCTATCAGAGATGTGGCAAGGTTTAGAGAGAGTAAAACAGCAGAAGCTGAACTCTTGCCTACAATACCCTGTCCCACTGAGGCCAGCACCTTTAGTAGCCCCAGACGCCATCCCACACATTCACAGGCAAAGGAGCAAAGGAAAACCCTGAGAAGGAGCAGGAAGAGGGAACGGAAAGAAAGGGCAGATGTGGAAGCATTTGAAGAAATGGGGGAGGGAGAAAAGATTCTGGCCATTGGTGTGGGACACGAGACACCTGAAAAGCTGGAAATGTACCCCACAATCATCACATTCCCCCACACCCAGGTAAGCCCCTGGTAACCATGGAAGCAAAGGGGGAAAAAAAGTGGTTGGATGCGGATTAGATTGCTTGGGTCCGTGGAAAACTCCCCAGCTCATTCATCTCCTCTACTTTTGAAATAAATTATTCAAACTCTGCTGATGTTTCCTCAGATGTGTTTGGATGCTACCCAATATCCAGGTCCATCACTGCCTCTTAACTCTATGTGAGGGCAAGAGGAGGTGTCCAGTGGATATCAGTGATGTGCTCTTGAGAACTCAGGGTATTTGTCCTACTTTGGTACAGGGAAGGAATAATATGCTATCATTTGCAATCTCTGTCCTTTGGCCTCATGTGGGGTGCCAATCCTGTGTTTTGGCTGGTACTGAGAGCCAGATCTCTGTACTTGTTCCATCTGATCAACCTCTGAAGGCAGTAGTCAAGAGAGGAGTCAGTTGAAGTTGGGAGATGCCTTTCAGTTTTGATCAAATCTTCCAAGCAAGCGCACTGAAATATTGGGGATAAATTGTCCTCTACTTTTTAGCCTTGATACAATGGCCACATAAGAAGATTCCTCAAGGTGGAGGCTAGGCTGTGTTTGTTTTGCCGTCATCCACAGCAGAGGCTGGAATATAATCTTCCTGTTTCAACAAACATCTATTCAGTACTTAGTGAATCACACTAGGATGTCTGCTTTCTTGGGAATTTTACCAAAACATTGTTTGAAACTAAATCCAAGTCCAGAAATCTTCAGCTGTAACCTGACCAAATTTCCTTGTGGTAAGCTATGGATGGGGGAAGGAGGAGACACAGAAGGTCTTGCATTGCTTGAAAAATGGTCCCATTGCAATTCAAGTCAATAACCAAGACCTCCACCAAAAGCTGGGCTCAGATTTTCCATCAGCTGGGATCTGGAGTTGGTCTTGATCTGTTTATTACAGGGGAAATACACCTTTGTAGGCCTCCTCACAGTGCAGATGTAGAGTTTTCAAGAACCTGCAGCAGCTTGGGGACTGTTTGGAGAAATTACTCCAGCTTCAGAGTTTACGCCCTAAAAAAAGAGCCCAGGGTTCATCTACTTTTTTCTCTCCTTTCTGTTCAGATCCTCTCATCCTGCCTTCATGCTCTGACTGACTTAATAGATACATAAAAACACTATAGAATTCTTTACATAATATCACTGATGAATATCACTTCAGTTAACAAACATTTATTGAGCTTTATCTTATGCCAGGCTTCTGGTAGTGATGAGAATTCAAAGTCAACTGAGAGTTGGTTTTCCCCCTTTGAGAAAGTCACTATTGAGAAGGGAAGGATGGACTGCAGAAAGGGAGGCTGGGTCAGATAGGCAGGTGTCCTTTGAGGAATCATCCTACAGGAACTTACAAACAACGCTGGGGTTCAAGCAAAAGACAGTGAGTGATATCTTGCTGTTCTCAGTTGGAGAATAAAGAGTCAGATGGTGAGGATGATGGAGGAGCTCAATCCCTTCAAATGTCGTTTGTCTCATAATAATATTTACAGGGGTGGAGATGGGCTGGGGTAGCTAAGAAACAGTATGGGAATGGGCTATCCTGATAGTTTTCCAGGGCAGAGTGACTCTGGCTGAATCAATTGTCCTTTGGGTGGTAAAATGGTGCACTGTCTCTTTCCATCCGTACTCTTACTGCCTTCGTGTTCAATTCGTGTTCATCCCTGCTTGTCTAAAAAACATATCAGATAAGCAAGATAAGAGACAAACACTCAGGTCCTAACTCTGGCAAATGAAAAAGAAAGAAATGGAAAAACGAGTAAATTAAAAAAAGTTTAGGGGCCGGCCCAGTGGTGCAAGTGGTTAAGTGCACGTGCTCCACTGTGGCGGCCTGGGGTTCACCGGTTCGGATCCCTGGCATGCACCAATGCACCGCTTGTCAAGCCATGCTGTGGAGGCGTCCCATATAAAGTAGAGGAAGATGGGCACGGATGTTAGCCCAGGGCCAGTCTTCCTCAGCAAAAAAAAAGAGGAGGATTGGCAGATGTTAGCTCAGGGCAGATCTTCCTCACACAAAAAAAAAAGTTTAGAAAGAAAAATGTAGACATATAATGGCAAAAGGTTAGAGACTTGGAGGAAGAAAACTAAAGATGGATCAGGAAAAAAAGAAATAGAGGGAAATGTGATCAGATGGGAAGGCACAAGATGGTAGAATCATAGGTAGATGGAGGAGGAAGGACAGATAGTGGAGGAGGGGGGAGCTGTCAACCGTACCGGGGCACTCTCTTCCCCTGCTGAGCAATGGCCTGGGCAGCTATATTTTATGTTCCTGAAAAGATAAAAGAGATGTGGCTTTAGGGAAGAGGCACAACCAGAAACCACGAAGGGAGCAGCTAAGGAAGTTGTGTCAAGAACATGGAAGAGACTGAGGGTCCAAATAATGCCCCTCCCTTCCTATCTCACCCAACCTGTTCCTGCATCCTCAGCCCAGCTATAGGTCAGGTGTCTGATCCAATTTAACTCAAGAGAATGAAGAAATAAAGAAATACGATAGAGTGCAGGATTCAGGCTGCGGGCATGCTATGTGGCAGCCTCCATCTACCTTCCTTATCCCAGTCTAATTCAATTCATATAACACTGCCCCTTATTCTTGGGCAGCCTTTTGGGGAGCTGACAACCAGAACCACCCATCCTTTCCTCCTAAGAGTGGTTGTTGTGCAGGGCTGTGGGGTAGGGATTAACAGAAAGTGTCAAGGATGTAACTGTTGGACTTCAGGATTCACACCCTCATTACCACGTTCAGGGCTATTAAACAAATTTAAGGATCCCTCCTTTACCAAGAAAGCCCAAACTCTTTATATAAATATAAATATGATGCATAACAGGATATTAAAACAGGGCTTTTGTTTTCACTGAGATTCTAAAAGGCAAAGAAAAAAAACAAAGGTGGAAAATTTCAGCTATTTTTTAAAGTAGGGAGCTAAGACTTACAAAGAAGATAGCCACAAACCAATTCCAAAGCTTAATCCAGCACCCACAGAAAGGGTATATAAATGTTTGAGGCTTGGAAAAGAAAAGGAACTTCTTTGAAGAAAATTTTTGGAGTGGTGTGGTATTTTCCTGCCCTGCACTGGGGAGAAAAACTGTGTTCCATATTGCCACAAACTGAAGGGACCACACAGGGCCCTTGACGTGTGTCCCTTGGACGTTGTGAAGCCCAGTACACTGGTACTGACCCACGGGTGAACGCTCTAAGGCAAGGGGCTGAGGCAGCAGGGCAGGGATTCAGCTTCTTTGGGACACCACCACGGACAAAGAGTGGAGTTAGGATGGTCCACTGTGTCTGCTGACCACACGTGCTGCTCGAAGGGAAAAGCTGACCAGGAACCGTTTTAAAATCATGTCCAGGAGTGTTTCTAGGAGGGATATGGTTGTGGTGGGAAGGAGCATTTGCCTGAAAAGGAGAAGGTAATTGCCGACCTGAGGACACGCTTTGCCCATGGCTGGGAAGCACAGTTAGATTCACTCAGTGAGGAAACTCAAGGAACACCCCTTAGTACCCCACAGAAGATTCAGCCCTGAACACGCACCGAGCCCAGAGCACACCGTCACCAGATCCCATGTAAACCAACCTGTCATGCCATTCTTGATGGCTGGGGTGGAAACCAAGGCCAGGAGGGGTGAGCAGAAGAAGAAAAGGTCAAGGCTTGCAATTAGAGAGAAACAAACCACACCCACTACTGAGAGAGGGGAAAAGCTTTCAACGAAGTGCACTGTTTTGACTATTACACAGGACTGGGTATTTCAGTTACTGAAATAGATCTGTCTTATGACTAAAACCAACTGGAGGGCTGGTGATTACCTAAAAGTTTCTGGAAAAATTACAGAACTGGCCCGAGCTTTCACTCAAATGAAGGAGGGCAAGAAGTAACTTCACAGAGTAGATTTTCAATCAGCAATTCTTCTTGAATCGTGGGGCATTCAGGTCTTGTAAGTGATTAGAGGAACTTTCCTCACTCTTTCCCCTGCCCTTTGGTCTCAGAGGCTTCCCTCCAGCTACATTCTGCTTTGCAAGACATCTTCCAGCCGGAGTGAAGCACTTTGAGTGTTGTGAAAGGATACTCTTTTCTCTAGCTTTTTGACTCTGCCACGTCTTTTGGACTCTGCTAGAATACACTTCCTCCCACCATTCCTTTCACTCCATGGTCTTTTAGAATGCATCTTAGACATGGCTTCTTTCTGCAAGTCTCTGGAATTTCCCCAGATGAGTAGAGGGGCTCACCCGAAAGACTCTACTGGCACTCCCGCTTATCTCTGTGGCTCAGAAATCAGCATCAGGGGTCGGCCCGGTGGCGCAAGCGGTTAAGTGCGCGCGCTCCGCTGCGGCGGCCCGGGGTTCGCTGGTTCGGATCCCGGGTGCACACCGACGCACTGCTTGGCAAACCATGCTGTGGCGGCGTCCCATATAGAGTGGAGGAAAATGGGCACAGATGTTAGCCCAGGGCCGTCTTCCTCAGCAAAAAAAAAAGGAGGATTGGCGGGTGTTAGCTGATCTCCTCACAAAAAAAAAAAAAAAAAAAGAAATCAGCATCATTATTGCTTGTCTACTTGTCCTTGGTCTTTCCCAAAACACTGTAAATTCCTTGAGGACAGAGACTTCATTTTATTTACTCATTTATTTCCATGATTTAGAGAACTTCTTGGCACACTGTAGATGCTGAGTTAATGTTTGTTGAATCAGTGCATGAACACACTCAGTTTCCCCCTTATTTTTTTTTTTGACATGTTGAATATATGCTTATCTACTTCTGTTTACTTTCTGGGCAGCCACAAGAATTTCAATTTCAGTATGTGTGACTTGAAAGTCACTTACCTTGAGGGAACAAGATGTAGGAAATTAAAAATGGAGGAAAGGAATACAGAGAAGAAATGGTTTGTTTGAGGTCTTGGTAAAGATAAAGCATAGAGAAATTAGGCACCAAGGAGTTGTAGCATGGGGTTATAAGAAAAGAGGTTGCCAAGTCTTAGGCCTGAGGGCAACTGGCATACTATGCCATGAAGTTGTTTGGGGTAGGGCTGTATAACAAGCTTTAAGTAAAAAAAACAAAAAACAAACAAAGAAAAACCTTGTTTAGTATATTTCCTCAACTCCTTCTCCAGAATGTGAGGCAACACTGAGCATTTAAAGATCCATTGGGGTTAGAGGTGGATTATTATTTGTGAAAAGGAGGGGTAAAAAAAGACACTAGAGCAGAAGAAAGCTTGGGTAGTCTTCCTTCCCCAAGTTGGGGAGCATTAATATAAAACCTGAAGATCGTGGCCCTGTCACCCTAACAGGTGACAGGATGTAGTGGCAGGATGCCAGGGGATGGATTCAGGATGTACCTTAGGGAAGCTACCAAGGGCTCAAGTCCTAACTCCCTGTGCCTACTGTCAATGGACTGTACCTGTAATAGCCATTAGAATATCAGTTTATACTGTGACCCAAAGACCAGAGTTTGCAGGAATAGTTCCTGGGACATTTTCACAAAGTGAAAAGGAAAGAGATGGAGCCTCAAAATAAGTGATGATAAATTTTAAGTTAAAGAGATGTGAACTCAGAGGCAGATTGCATTAAAAAAAAAAAAAGAAGAAGAAGAAGAAGAAAGCAAATAAATGAGGTAGCATTACTTGAAACTAAATACTTTTAGGGAGTAAAAATTTATAACTGCTAAGCCCACCCTACTTGCAATATTATTAATTAGTAATTAGAAATGGATGTGGAAAATGCCTATTCAGCTCTACTGAGTAGATTAAATACACGAGAAAGCTCTGCCCAACACAGGGAGCTCGAAAATCCTCTGTGACTGGTTATTGAGTCAGGACCATGGAGGGAGACTGAGCAGGAGGAAACCAAGTCAGAGGCAAAACAATACGGGCTATGAAAATTTGGATGGGGGACCTGACACAGAATAAAAAGATGGCTTTAGTACGTATATTATCTGGAAAAAATTGTGGTCATTAGTAAGCATATCCAGCTACAGAGTAGTAGTTTCAGTAAATGTTTCAAGAAAGCAAAACATGGCTTATGGGTGACATTTGAAGGAAACAATAATAATTATGGTCATTATAGGACTTCCAAACAGTGAGATACTAGCTGGACTCAACAGCAGCCAAAGCCCCCAAGGGCAATAGTAACAAGAAAAGACATCCAATAAATCTTTCAATAGACTGCAAAGCAATGAGTGTAGCCCCACGTTTGCAAGGCCCTTAATAAGGGTGGTGATGATATATTCAAGGGGAAATGGGTCAGAAACTTTCGACAGTATTAGAGTATTCTATTCGTCTGCTTTGACATGCTTTCCCAAAGCTGTATCCTAGCCAGCTGTGAGGCTGCGTTTGATCATATGAAATCATACTCTCTTGGCGAAATATTTTAGCCCTTTTCCACTTCATTGCAGTTTCCAGGGTGTCGGTTCCTACTATGAAACTAGAGGACAGGCCGGGAGCATGTTGCACAAAGCTTCTCTTTTCACTATCCAATGGCCACCATCAAATTTGCTAGATTTCTATAGCAATCTTTACTCGGTCATGTTTGCATTGTCATTTATAAAATTTTAATTTGAAGATGCTCTTAAATGATGAACTCAGAGAACACTGCACATCAAAATAGACATTTAACACATGATCAAAACAGTAGTAAATTTAAATTTGATAAAAATGCGTGAATGATTTTTACACTACATTGCTGAAATGCAAAACAGGACAGAATTAAAATCCAACACCTGTGTATTTCAAGTTATCATTACTGTCTTAAAACTGTTTGAAACAATCATATCTTTGAAGTTTTAGAACTTTTAAACAAATTTTTATTCTATAAAAAATCCCAAATCACAAATATTTTGCAAAATACAACATAAAATATATTGAAAAGAGTTATGGTTTATATAAGTGGTTAAAAAATTGAGATATCTACTTCATGAATAATACAACAAAAAAGTATTGATTATTAAGTGCAGGCAAAGTGAATGTTTAACCAATCTTCTAGAAAATTTAAACAATACAAGGACTAACAGTCTAAAACCCTAAGAGAATAATTGAATTTTTAATTTGTCAAATTCTTTGTAATTCTCTAGAAACTTGTTTAAATTTTGCTTCCCATTCTCTCAGGAACATATAGGTGATAAAACTTATGAGATGAGAATATCACTGCATCCTTCAACTAAGGGTCAATGTTGTCTTAAATAGTGCAGGGTGGATGAATTTCATGAGTGTCAATGTTTCCTAGTCCACAATAGTCTATCAAGTATTTTTCTGCCCTGAATAAACACTGAGCGGATTTTTTCCAGAGATACTCAAACCCTTGCACCATGTGTTGCAAGAAAACTCAAGTGCAGAGTCTGTGTCTGATGAGTATCTGTCTCCAGCACCCAGCAGAGGGCCAGGAACCTAGCGAATAGCCAGAATGGACGCATCCTCTTGCCACGCTCAGAGCCTCTGAACATTGGGGTACATGCTGGTAGCACCGTGTCACCTCAACTATTAAAAAGCTATCATGATAAGGGGTCGGCCCGGTGGCGCAAGCGGTTAAGTGCGCGCGCTCCGCTGCGGCAGCCCGGGGTTCGCTGGTTCGGATCCTGGGTGCGCACCGACGCACTGCTTGGTAAGCCATGCTGTGGCGGCGTCCCATATAAAGTGGAGGAAGATGGGCACAGATGTTAGCCCAGGGCCGTCTTCCTCAGCAAAAAAAAGAGGAGGATTGGCGGATGTTAGCTCAAGGCTGATCTCCTCACAAAAAAAAAAAAAAAAAAGTTATCATGATCAAAAATCAGGACTTGTGTCTTCTATATCTCTGATTTTGGGGAACAAGTTTAGGAAGGATCAAAGACTAAAACATTCTTTACTCATCTTAACACAAACGTTTGCACTGGACCTAATTAACACTGTAACGGACCACTCATGAGAGAGTTGACAGTCACTATGCTAGACTACCAGAGACTGCACTCAAGCTGTCCCCCAGGCACTGGGAAAGCCTGGAGATGCAATGGTCAGAAGTTTCATTGGGACTCCAAGCTTGAGAAGAAAAATACAGCAAGGCATTAGGAAATCCGGCGCCCACTTCAGAATTCTGAACTGTTTTTGCCTCTGGATTGACTCTGTAATGATTAGAAGTTAAGAAATAGAGACTTCAAATTCTGACACCCTTCCTAACAGAATAAATATGTGATGTTTTGGTTATATCAGGATGAAAATAGCTAAAGATAATAGGATTAAAATCTGATTTTAATCACAACCTTTGCATTCCCACAGAACCTTGGATAACATAGAATTTTGTTAGAAGTTTTTTTTTTTTAATCATAATTGTCTATTACATGTCTCACTTCCTTGCCAGACAGTGAGTATCTTAAAAGTAAGTACTGTGTCTTATCTATCTTTGCCATTTTTGCATCACCTCACAACTTTAGCTTTTAGTATAGCCACATAGCAGGAAAGTAAGTAAATTTGTATTGAATTAACTTATAGTCAAATCTGAGCTTGCCATAATGTCAGATATTGACTTGTTATTTGCATATCCAATAATCTTTGCTGGCATTCTCATTGACAGCATATGTCAATTGTACAGGTGGATCGATTAGGACCTAGGTCAACCATAGATGTCTGTATAAATGTCTGAAATGGCAAAAGTTGCTGCAAATAAAGTTTGGATTAGTGTTGTAGTATAAAGTTCAGCAGAATATTTTTGAAAAGAAAACTTCCAGTTTTTAAATTGGATGGAATGTTTAAGGAGTATTAAACACTTTTAAAAAATAGAATACAAAGAAAATATAAACGACTATATGACCTCAGCTTGGGGGAGTCTTTTCCATACACAAGGCAACTGAAGACATCAAAAAGGAAAATCTTGATAAATTTGATTCCACAAAACTGTTAATATTCACAAAAACTAGATTAATATTTTGAAAATGACAAATATTAAATTTCTATTACCAATACTGTTCTATTGAAGCGATTGGAACAAATGTGACTTTTTAAAAATTTTAACCAGTTTATGAGAGCATAAAATCTTAAATTGATTAACTAAGAATAGATTTTAAAGAGAAATTTACATCCATGATACAATTTTAGAATAAACATGTAAAAGGACATCTTGAATGCATGTTTTCTAGTGATAAATCTCACTGGGGTTTAAGGGAGTAAAATAATCATTTAGATTAATGTTTAATTAAAACTAGTATTTACTACTCTAGTGCATTTAAGAGAGCCTGTCACTAGATTTTTTTAATGTATATTTGTGTTTCACAATCAACTTAAAATAACTAGATGACTGACTTTCTTACAGAGGATGAAGATGAGGCCTTACATGAACAGAAATTTCTTTAAGGCTTCACTTTAGAAAATTTGAAAAAGTAATTTCTCTTCTGCCACATCTATGTGATCTTCTTTGCATATAAAATTTCTTTTCACACATATAAATACAAACTCCAAACTCTTTTGTATAGTGAGGGTAATAAACTTTCAAAATGAACAGTAAGTGTGCTTAAAATATCTGCTTGAGATGTTGGTTGTGTTCCAGAGGGTAGTTCTCTGCTTCAGTGAATGGTGGATTCACTCACTGGAGTCTGTGCTTTCTTTTCTCACAGGGACGCAAACCACATACTTTCAAAATCATCTCTGTTAAATGTTCAGTTCAAAACCAGAGCCTTATCTCAGAAACAAGAGGTTCCTGATCAGAACACTTCATTATAAAAAATAAGAAAGTAGTCATTTCAGCTACTTTCATTTTTGCTTCCTAATTGGCTGTCTAAACTCACCAGGTGTAGCAGAAAGGAATCAGACTTTCTTCTTACAAGATAGCAAAGATGGGAAAAGCCTTGGAGATCATCAAATCTAATCCCTTTATTTTGTAAAGAAACTGAGGCTAAGAGTAATTGACCTGACAGAAACTGATTGAAAGTTTAAGTTCTGTTACTTACTTGCTATGAGGCTATTTTGAAAATAGGCATTATATCCTATTTAAATAACTCTGGATTTCAGAGAGAACCATTCCATGATAAACCCATCTGTACACTGGGGGGAAAAAAGATCTTACTCAAAATAATGCAGGTGCTGGCATTAAGCTAGTCAAAGATAAAGACTGTTAACGCTAAGAAATATTTATTGCATACCTTCTGTCTGACACTGAATTGATCACCATGGGATAGAAAAAGAATACAAGCTTTGAAGCTGGGCAAATGAGAATTTAAAGCTTGGTTTTATAACTTACTAGGTCTAAACTCTTATCTTGGGTATTATTGAACCTCTCTGGACCTCAATTTCCTCATCTGTAAAATATATATGAAGAATATTTTTAGAATTGCTGTAAAGATGGAATGAAACAACCTACCAAAAACACCTACAATAATGGATACTCAATAGATTAGTTCTCTTCTGTGGCTAAGGGGTTAACCAAAACCTTCCTCTTCCTCTACAGGCACATTTATCGGTGGATTAACTTTCCATCTTCGTTCTGCTGGGATATATGATAAGGGCAGGAAGTCAGCTGTGTTTCTAGGCAACATTACTTAAGGTTAAAGTAATCCTTAACTGGGGAATTTCATCCCTACTAAGAGGAAGTAAAAATGAACGAGTTGTTGTGACTCTTGTAATCATACATGGCTCCTGCAGGGACCCAGGTGAATAACCTAGAGACTGTTCCAGAAGATATTGGTCCCTAGTTGGAACACGGGCTTCTAAGCCAGGCATGCTTCTGCACTTGCCTGGGCTAAGTCTCCTTCCCTCACTCAGGAGCTCTCACTTGAAGGATCAAAAAGAATAACCCTTGGATAGACGTGTGGACATTTGTGAGGACTATTCCAAATGAAGAGAAATGCCTGATGCTCCTCTATGGGCACTCTGTGTTTCCTACATCCCTTTGAGAGCCAGGTCTAGGCTGTAGTAGTCCTGTGGGTCTATTCCTTTTAGACCAGAGAGACTCTAGGTTGAGCATTGCATCTTCCCACAGGCATGTTGGAGCATATAAAGGGGAATAAACCTTAGGGTTTATTATCTAGTGACGAAGTGAGGATGTGCACACAGATCACTGAAGGACATGCAGAAAGTGCTATTAGAGACCTAAACCAAACCAAAAAGGGCTATAGGACCACAAAGAGGGGAGAAACGGCATCCAGCTTAAGTAAAGAGAGAAGATGTCTTTCATAGGGTAGCATTTAAGCCAGGTAGGAGTGACATGCATTTGTGAGGGTCAAACATTCCAAACAGAAGTTGCACTGAGCAGAGGCAAGACGGCCAATGAACTGAAGCTGTGGGGAAGGAATTGAGGGAGTAGGAGTGACAGATGGGATGGCAGAACATGGAGAGCCAGGGTTACCAAGCCATTCACCAGGACTTTATTATGTAAATAATAAAAAACTGTTCATCTCTGAAGTGGCATACAATTACTCAGAGAGAAAGAACATACCACTAAACTATGAGACCGAGAGTAGAAAAATAGTGGGAGTATCTTAATAAGGCAAGAGAAAGGCCTCCTGCTAGGTGTAACAAGACCAAATATGATTTGAAGAAAATAGAGAATAGCAGGACCAGGTATGATAGATATCGAGCTAGTCAACTAGCTATAAAAAAAAAAAGAGTTGTCAAGTGGAAGGGTGAGGCAATGAAGTTACAGTGGAACCCATAATCTCAGTCACAGAGCTTTCTATAGATGTTGATTTTAAACATATTTTTAAGCCGTAAATGCATAAATACATTTTACATCACTACTCATTCATACATATGTTTCCCAAATGTGTAACAAAAATGGTTGCATCTAAAAAAATTTCCCGAAAGAACATTCAGCCCTACTATATGCAACGTAACCCATGTTCTATTGATATTTTGAATGCATCTTCCAACCCTATAAATTGATTTTACAGCCGGAGTCTTGAAATGCAATCGGAAAATCACCAGTCTACAGCAATGTTTATCAGCTGTAAGTGGAGAGAGCAGAAAGCAGATTTATTCAGAACTGAGGATGGGCAGGGTAGTCACTGGAAAGTCATAGAAAGAAGGAACTCTGCAGTGCCAGCAAGAATAGAATTGAAGCAGCTGACTGTGGGGAGGCAGGCAGGTAAATAAGAAATAGGACTCTGAATTTAGAGGGTGTGAGGCACAAAAACATTGGTAAAAGATTTGCATTTGCAGTTATAGAAACCTGGGTTCAAATCCCAGCCTC
This sequence comes from Diceros bicornis minor, assembly GCF_020826845.1. NCBI lineage: Eukaryota > Metazoa > Chordata > Mammalia > Perissodactyla > Rhinocerotidae > Diceros > Diceros bicornis. The sequence goes on from NC_080744.1 coordinate 84,381,298, forward strand.
TGTCCATCTCTGAACTGGACAGGATGGGGTTGTTGTGAAGGTGCAATAAGATAGTTTGTGAAGAGCTTAGACCAGTCTCTGGCATATAGGAAGCACTGATTAATCAAATGCCAACTGCTGTTAAATTGTGATTAAAATAAAAGAAGAGTAGGCTCAGGTGGCAGAACACAATAGGAAAAAATAACTTATAAAGATGTCATCAGAAGGGGAAAACTCTGGGTTTAAGATTTAGAAGTTGGAAAAATTCTTGGAAACTTAAAGAATTTAAGTGCCCAACCTCTTGTGTCCAACCAGGCCCAGATGCAATGGAGGGCAATTGCAAATCATTTGGGCCAAGGAAGTTGAAGCTCTGAAATGAAGGTGTGGAAAAATAGAATGGATGTGGAATAACCAAGAAGGGAGGCATCATGCAGATGGAGGGCTGAGAGCCAATCCTAAAGTAACCAAAGGAAGTTGGAGAGTGTCCTGGTGAGAGGTCAATTACTGTAAAGAGCTTAGGGGAAGAACGGATATAGAGGAGTCCTCTAAAAAACTGTAAACCTATTATTTGGGAATAAAAATAGGCCTCCAAATTTGCTTGAGTAAATTACTTGATCTAAACCACATTTTCTCACTCCCAATGCATATATCAGGATAAAATATTTTGACACATAATTAAATGCATATAATTCATATATATAAAACTTTATGACATAAAATACAGTGCCCAAATATTCATATCCCTAGTGCTAGGCATTCAAAAATATTTGTTGAATAAATGAAAACTCCTAGCTTTGCCACTTAGCCACACAAACTGAAGAAGGCTTAGTTGTGTTATCAATAAAATGGATATGATAATACCCCCCTCATGGAATGAGATAATATATACGAAGTACCTGGCACATATAAGACATTCAGCAATAACTATTATTGCTATTTTTAGTGTGTGTCAAGCATTGTTTTCTAAATGCTTTATAAGCATTGCCCTGAAATTATATAAAACATTTTCTATTTCATATGGGAAATATGTATGTTTCATTTTTGGAAGAGAAAAATGTGTTTAAAACCTATCAAGTATCTAATATACATCATCTTGATTATATATTATAATAATTAATTAATCTATTGTTAATTAATGTATTAGTCATCCCCAAGACTAAGGTGGGTGCCTGTGATTCCCTGGTACCTGGTATGCACAAATGCATGGCCCTCATGTAATGTCAGAGAGATGTATGAGATTCTGACTCTATATTTCTCTAAGAGGAAAAGATGTGTGATCTAATGGATGAATAAGAAATATAGTCTTCTTGGGGCCAGCCCACTGGTGTAGTGGTTAAGTTTGGCAGTCTGCTTCGGTGGTCTGGGGTTTGCCGGTTTGGATCCTGGGAGCAGACCTCTACCACTTGTCAAAGCCATGCTGTGGGGGCAACCCGCATACAAACTGGAGGAGGATTGGCACAGATGTTAGCTCAGGGCCAATCTTCCTCACCAAAAAAAAAAAAAAGATATATATAGGTTTCTCTTTGATAACCTATCAAATAAATTGCAACCGTATCAGCCATTTTATATGATTTTAAACTGTTCAGAGCAATTCTGGAAAGGATTTGCAACAAGTGAGACTTGTGGAGTTCTCTGTGGGGGTCAGGAGTCAAAACTCAGCATCTTGTTCTAATGTCCGATTCGGACATTCCTAAGAGTGTGGCACTTTGATGACATCTCAGCACTCGGGACCTGATACACCAATCTCTCCAAAGCCTTGCATTCTGTGAGAAGGAGAGAGAAGGGTGCACTGCATAAAGTGGAGCCTGAGTGTATATTTTATTCTTGACACTAGAAATTTTAGGACATAAGAATCTGTTTTCCTTTTCTCCTCCACTTCTCTATTCAGAATGGAGGAGTGACACCAGCAGGGCTTCAGAAGTTAGAACTAGATCTAATCCCAACTCTGCCTCTTGATGCCTGTGTGATATTGACAACATTTGTTGACTTCTGGGACTTCCATTTTATCATCCATAAAATAAAGAGAGTGCTACCTTTCTAGTTAAAATTAAAATAATATGAAGCCATCTGAAAATATTAGAGATGCTCAACTGATATTAATTCCCACTCTTTTTCCTCTTCTTCATTCTATTCTGGCTTCTTTGAAGGAAAAAGGTTAAAATAGAAAGTGTTATCCACTCAGTGCACAAAAAGGGAAACTGACGTAGATGCTATATGCTTGGAAAACTTACAATACTCAATCTGGTCAAGATGCAAAATTCCATCTTTCTTGCAGCAAATCTTGCTCAAGATGCTTAAGGAAAATGTGCTTACAGAGTCATGAATAGTCCAATCTTGTGAAACTCATTAAAATGTTGACATTTTCAAATTTTTCAATCTCAAAACTCACTATAATCATAAACACACTCACTGTTCATGACCCCACTTGGAATATTCAGGTGGGAACAATGCACTATTGAGAGCACAACAGTTGTGGTCCAAAGACCCCTAGAATGGTTGTGACCTAAGGACCCTAGGGATTGAGTCACACTATGTAATATGATTATATTTACCATGGAACGGGATGAGTGTTAAATTGTAAGGTCAGGTTGTGCCTTTGTTAATCAGAAACGCAACACTGCCATTCTCATTTCCATGCTTTGTGCGTTTCTAAATACAAGGGTCAGGTTTACATATGTTGGTGCCAAACAAGGTGAAAACAGCATTAGCACCAAAATAAAAAATTCTAATAAAACCCATAAAGCATAAGGAGCCCAATCATCCTTAACAAAATAAAAAGTGATTTAGTACAAGAACATGCAAGCTAATAATGAGATTTCTCCTCATGATGAATACTATAAAGGTTTAAATTTTATTTTGGGGGATATAAATTGATATGCTTAACTCTTCATTATATGTAGATAATAGATCCAAAGTTTATGAAACCTTGTATAAACAGTAAGCTTCCTTTTTCAGGCAGTAGCTATCATTTTATTCCTTTAGTTGAAATATCAATATTTACAGTTTTTTATTTTCCTAAAAATAATGTTTCTGTAGAGACAGAGAACCTTAACTTAGTAATTTTGGAGGCATCACCCACTTCAGAATCTGCATCTGAATCAATGATTATTTTTTCTCTCCATAGTCAAAGAACTGTGCTGAGTTTCGTCTGTGTCAAGAATTAAAAGAATAGATTTTCATTTGCTGGACCTTTTTAGGATATACGTCTGTAGGGTAAGAAGGAGGTCCGAGGACATAAAAAAGATAAATCTATAGCCGAGATGGCACTTATCCACATGGGATGGATGCCCTTTCTAAAGAAAATAAAAGTTGGCAATTACACAGTCATGTCACTTGCTAAGCATATTCAATGCCTATGTTTTCTTGTGAAAAATAAAACTGTATCTCCTCTTTTCCTTATTTTGCTCATAGAAGGAGCCAAAGACACTGGGTTGTTGCATGGAAGAGGTTTAAGTTCCAGAAAGAAAGCAAGAATAATAATTAGGTGCATAACCTTGGTGTCTGGAGGATTAGTAACAGCACAAGGGCTCTCAAGAATCCTCCATCCCAATCAAACATCACCCACGAGCACACTCTCTATTTAACATATCTCCTACAATTCCTCCTTTTCTTACATTTATATTCTTGAAGAAAAGGTATTTTCCATATTGTAAAATTATATAAATGGCATATTTTGTTCTATTTACTACTTTTTCATACAATCACATTTTTGAAATCTATCCATGTTGTTATGTGTCAATTTCATTCTTTCCACAGTATACTATTGCATCGTATGCATATCCCACATGTTGCTTATCAATTCTTTTATTAACAATCACCTAGATAGCTTCCAACTCTTTCCCTTATAAAAATAAATGCTGAGAGGACATGCCCATACATGCCTCCTTGTGCATATCTGAGAGTTTCCCAGGAGTGTATAACCAAAAATGAGACAAGTGAATCATAAAATGTTTCCACATTCAGTTTCATTAAATACTGCTGACTGTCCTCTAAAACTACCACATCAGTTTATACTCCCACCAGCAGCACTGTTCAGCCACACTCCAGCAACACTTGAGAATATCCAACTAACAATATCCGCTTTTAACAAGTGGTATCTCAGTTGCTTTGAGTCCATTTCTCAAGTTACTAATGAGTTTAGATGTGTCCCTCACACACCCATTATTTGGATTTCTATTTCTGTAAATTGTCCATTCATATCCTTGACCCATTTCCCCTTTATGAGGTACAGTACTTATACTTACATACAATAAGTACTAATTGTTTGACAGATGTAGACACAAAAAGCATTATTCCCAGTCATTTATCTGTTACCCTTGTTTGTGATGGCCTTCATTGAATACAAGCCTTTAATTGTGATATAGTCAAATCCATTGTTTTTCCCTACGTGGTTTATACTTTGTTTGAATCTTGTTTAAAAGATTGGGTAATAAAATATTCCCCTTACATTTCCTTCCATCGGCTGTATAGTCTTAAATTTTAGGCTTTTAATCCATCTGGAATTCCTTTCTGTGTATGGTGTAAAGTAGTTATCTACAATAAACTAATATTTCTAGCATCATTTATAAAGTACTCCATTTCCTGAATGATTTCACTGATTTGTGAACACTGACAATTTTATCATATATAACATTTCCATGAAGGTGGATTTGTTTCTACACTAAACTGTTCCATTATTTAATTTTGAATACCTCCATCATTTTTACACTTTAATTACCATGGCTTTTTCTCTATTATACCCAGTACAGCTATCTCTACCCTATCTAAAAGTTCAAAGTTACCTAAAAATTCCTTTCCAGACTGTGTTGAAATGTGTAGGCTAATTTTGGAAAAATTAATGCCTTTACAACATTGTCATCTCTTCCAGATCATAATAATATCTTCATTTATATGGTGCTTCTTACAAGTCCTCTAATGCAGAGTTTTCTGCATTATTTGCATAATTAACTCCTAGATCATTTGTGAATTTTTTTAGTATTTAAAATAGTATCTTATTTATTATTACTTTTTCTAATCTACTATTTCTAGATAATGGACAAATGTTGAGTATTGTATACAGAGCTTTTTTGTGTGTGTATGTGAGGAAGATCAGCCCTGAGCTAACATCTGCCAATCCTCCTCTTTTTGCTGTGGAAGACTGGCCCTGGGCTAACATCCGTGCCTATCTTCCTCCACTTTATATGGGATGCCGCCACTGCGTGGCTTGCCAAGCAGTGCGTTGGTGCTTACCTGGGATCTGAACCGGCGAACCCCAGGCCACCACAGTGGGCATGTGCACTTAACCACTTGTGCCACCAGGCTGGCACCTGTATACAGATCTTGAATCAAGCTATCCAGCTAAATGCTAATTCATTCCCATACTTTGTCGGTTGATTCTTTTGGATTTTATATGTAGATATCATTGCAAAAATGAAATTTTTGTTTCTTGCCTTTCACGTCTTAATACAGCTTCTTTTTTCTCTGTTCATATCTAGAACCACTAGTACTAAGCTGAAAAATAGTGATTAAAGTGGGAATCTTTGTCTTGTTTCAGACTTTTAAGAGAACATTTCTAAAAGTTTCTTAAATATGAAGTTTTCTATAGGTTTTGGTAAAATAACCTTATCAGCACATACTTTTTCTGTATTTTTAGAGTTAATCATATGCTTTTTTTCTTCTCAAGTTTCTGGGATAAATCCTACCACTCATGGTACATTGAGACAGTACTTTATTGGGCCTGTAATTTGTTTTTTTATACTGAACTTGCTGAGTTTTAGATATACCAGTTTCACAATAATGAGCTGGACAGATATTTCACTTTTTCTCTTATGTAAGAACATATATAAGATAAGGTTATCTATTTCCTGAAAATGTCTAAGCCTCGTTTTAAGTTGTATTTCATTCTTCTATTACTTATCCCTAAGATACTGAAACACACACTGACGAGTTTCCCTTATCAATTTTTAAATCTTATCAATATCTATTTTCTTACATTAAGTGAAAAGAAATAAAAAGCTTTGTCCAATTTTGTCTTTCTTCAATCCTTCCACTCAATTCTCATCTTCCAGATTGATATTTTGGGGACTTTTAGTTCCATATTGTTCAGGACAATTTGCTTCATTTGTTATTTAGACAACAGTATAATTTATTACACCCTTTGCTCTATTTTTCACGTGTCAATGCTTCACCTTTAATCCATGTCTTTTCTTGCAGACTACATCCCCAAGAATTCTTACAAAGAGACTTTATAAAGTTTGTGACAAACCTTTTATTTCTTTCATCCTCACATTTATATGCTAAAATGGATATTTAAATTGAATATAAAATTTGGAGTTTCAATCTTTTGATATCGCTCTCTTCTGCTCTTGCCTCCAGGATAGCTGTTGAGATGTCTGATATCAACCTGTTCTTTATTCCTTTGCAGACCTTTCACTTTTCTCTCTCTGGAAGATTTTACAATTTTCTCTGTCTATAAAGTCATTAAATTTCAATCTAATATTTCCAGATATGGACATATTGGTCCAGATATGGTCTGTGTCTCTAGTTAAATCTTGTTTATTATTTCTAAATATTTCCTCCTCATCCTCTCTCTTTGCTGGCGTTTCTACTTCTGTCCTCATTTTCTCTTAACATTTCTTTTTTTCTACATGCTTATCTGTGTCTGATGCATTTTGAGAGAGGACCTTGACCAAGTCGTCCAGATCTCTAATTGATTTTTTGGCTGTGTCTATTTTGCTATTCAACCAATTAATGTTTATCTTCACAATTATTTTTTAGAACCAATATGCCCAACTGGTTCTTCTATGTTACTACTTTACAAGAATCATATTTCTAATAGCACACCCTTATTTGCCTCAGGGTGTTTATTATGCCTGTGAGGGAAAAGCAAGAAGTGTTATAGTCCGGATTGTTATACCAGAATTTTCCTGCCTCCATGGAGCCCTTACATACTCCTCTCCTGGCAAAGCAAGGTGTTCAGGGTATGAAAATGCACTCATAGGAAATAATTATGGGACATAGGAAGAGTGAAAACCCCAGAAAATAAAGATGACAACAGATAGGCACTCTTACTGCTCCCATAGCATTTGGGTAGTAATTATGAATAAACAATCTCTCATATATGTAGAGGCGTTAGTGGTTTAAACCAAGGCAGAATTGCCTGTGTAAAATGATCACATGATTGGTCTGGACCAAACCGGTGGGACTGTATTAGTTTTTATAGAAAATTGTTTTACACATTCTGGATATTAAAAGTATTTTGTAAAAGAATAAAATTTTAATCCATATAGACCTAAGTGGTTTTTTTAAGGGAATAATCTGAGGATTAAAAATTTGTTTCGTTTCGACTTTAAAATAATCTTCCATCTCATATGCACTCATTGCTGGTTGTATCAAATGTATTCCCTTGCCAATAATTCTAATAACATGCCCTAATTAACTCATTTTATCTTCTGGAATAAATCAATTACAATTAAAATAGAGTTTGTTAAATCTCAGTGGAGTATTGTTTCATGTTAAAAACATTTTTACTCAAGAGATCAAGTGTGATTAACTTCAGTAAGAGGCTAAAAGTTCAAATTATTCTGAGTAAGGAGAAATAGTCACTGCTTCTTTCATTGCAGAATATTTTATTCCATTTCAAAATGCAGAATGATGAATCTCTGTTAGTCTTATTAATTTACTCCAGAGTAGATTTTAAGTGTTTTTCTCAAGTTACAAGCATGAAAATGAAGGTAAAGCCAATGGGGCCACACAGGGACTGTCGAACATGGTCTCCACAACAGAGTCTCCTGGAAGAGACACGAATGATGTACTTTTATGGCTGCCGCTTCGCCTTCGTGGTCTGGTTTTCACTTATTACAGTGCTTTTGAGATTGATCCATGCTGTTGCAGGTATCAGTCAATTCTTCCTTTTTTATTGCTGAATAGTATTCCATTGTGTGTACTTATGTACCATAATTTTTTCACTGATTAATCTAGGCTGTTTCTAGATTTGGTGACTATGAAAAAATTGCCATAACCCTTCGAATATAGGTAGTTGTATGGACATATGCTTTCATATGCTCTAGGGTAAATCCCAGGAGTGAAATTGATAATCCTAATGTTTAACTTTCTGAGAAACTGCGTTTTGCACCATCATTACTTGTAGAAAGCAATGATGGTGGAAAAGAACAATTTCTTATAAAGTTGCATTGCAATATCACATGAATGATGTGTTTATGAAAGTGCCGTTATTAGCTCTTTGTCAGTACTTGGTAGTGTCAGGATTTTTGTGGTTGTTTTTCATTTTAATCATTCTAATGGATGTGTAGTGGTATCTCAGGATGGTTTTAATCTGTTTTTCAATGATTAATGGTGTTTAACAACTTTTCATATGCCTTATATTCCATCTATATCTTTTCTTTGGTGAAGAAAAGACACCAGTGAAGTGTCCATTCAAATTTCATTAGAGGTTTTTTTTCTTATTCTTGAGTTTTAAGAGTTCTTAATATAGTCTGGATAGAAGTATTTTCAGAAAGGTGTTTGCAAACACATTTTTCCCATTCTGTGGCTTGTCTTTCCATTTTCATAACAGTGTATTTCAAAGAACGAAATTTTAAATTCAGTGAGGTGCAATTTATCTTTATTTTTTCTTTTACGATTTGTGCTTTTGGTGTTACATTTAAGAATTTTGTCTAACGGGATTACAAAGGTTTTCTTCCACATTTGTATCTCAGGTTTTATAGTTTTAAGTTTTACATTTGAGAATATGATTCATTTTGAGCTGACTTTTTGTATATGATATAAGGTATGTGTTAAAGTTCGTATATTTATGCATGGATATCCAATGTTTTAGCGCCTTCTTGAAAAGACGACGCTTTCTCCATTAAATTACGTTGCTACCTTGGTTGTAAAGCATATGTATTTCTATTCCTGGGCTCTCTGTTCTGTTTCATTGATGATTATATCAATCCCTTCACCAACACTCACACAGTCTGGTTATAGTAACTTTATAGTAACTTGAAATCAGGCAGTGTGAGTCCCCCACCTTTTTTTCTTTTTCAAAAATATTTTACCACTAGGCCCTTTGCTTTTCCATATAAATTTTTTGGAATCAATTTGTCAATTTCTACAAAAACATTTACTAAGATTTGTGGGTTACATTGAATCTATAGATCAATTTAGGGAGAATTAACATTTTAACAAAATTGAGACTTCTGATTTGTGAAAATGGCATATCTTTCCAATTATGTCTACCTGATTTTTCTAATCAATGGTTTACACTTTCAGCATACAAATCTTGACCATATTTTATTAGATTTTCCCTAAGAATTCAACATTTATTCTATTATTTGTTCTATTCTAAGTGGTTCTGGATTGTAAATTTCAATTTCCATTTGTTCACTGTTTGAGTTTAGAAATGAAACTGATTTTGAAGTACTTTATCCTTATATCTTGACGTCTAACTAAAGTCATTATTCCCGTAGTTTGCTTATAGATTCTTTGGGGTTTTCTATGTCAGTCATGTCAATCTGCAAGTAAGGACAGTTTATTTCTTCTGTTTCAATCTGTATGTCTTTTTTTTTTTTTTTCCTTGCTTTAATGAACTATCTAGGACTAGGACCTCCAGTAATATTAAATTGAAATGGTGAGAGTGTCCATCCTGCTGCCTTCTCCATCTTAGGGGGAAAGCATTCAGTCCTTCACCACTAACTATGGTGATAATGCTACCCGTAGGTCTTTCATAGATGTCTTTTATCAGGTTGAGGAAGTTCCCTTCTAATATTAGTTTACTCAGAGTTTTTATCACGAAAGAATGCTGAATTTTGTCAAATGCTTTTCTTTTGCATCTATTAAAATGTTTATATAGCTCTCTTTTAGTCTATTGATATGGTGAATTTCATTGATCAATTTTTGGATGCCTAATAAACCAAGCATTGCTGGTATAAATGCGATTTGGTTGTGATGCATTATACTTTTTATTGTTGCTGGATTCAGTATGCTAATAATTATATAATTTCTTCTGCTTTTCTAGTTTATTGAGACAAAAGGTTAGATTATTGATTGGATTGCTTGTTTTCTGATATAAGCATTCAATTCTATAAATTTACCTGTAAAAAATGTTTATATTGAATACCATACTTTTATAAATTAATAGATAATTTTTGAGCAATTTGGGGTTTACAGAAAAATTGAATGGAAAGCAAAGAGAATTCCCATATACTGTTTCACTCCCTCCCCTCAGTTTCCTCTATTTTTAAAATCTTGCATTAGTGAGATACCTTTGTTAAGTTGATGAGTCAATATCAACACATTATTATGAAATAAAGCCCGTAGTGTACCTTAGGGTTCACTCTTTGCGTTGCACAATCTACGGGTTTGGGCCAGAGTAGAATGATGTGTATCTGCCATTATAATAACATACAGAATAGTTTCATTGCCCTAAAAATCCCCTGTGTTCTACATGTTTATCTTCTCTCTCTCTCTCTCTCTCTGAACCTTTGGCAATCACTGATCTTTTTACTGTCTCCGTAGTTTTGTTTTTTCCAAAATGTCATATAGTTGGAATCATACAGTATGTAGCCTTTTCAGTTTGTCTATTCTACCTTAGCAATACTCATTTAAAGTGACTCCATGTCTTTTCATGACCCGAGAGTTCATTTCTCTTTATCACTAAATAACAGATTTATTCATTCACCTACCGAAGTTCATATTAGTGGCTTCCAAGTTTTGGCAATTGGCAATTATGTATAAATCTGCCATAAACATAGGTGTGCAGGTTTTCGTGTGGACATAAGTTTTCACCTTATTTGGGTAACTACCACGGAGTGTGTTGGCTGGATCATGTGGTAAGAGTATGTTTAGTTCTATAAGAAGCTGCCAAACTTTTCCAAAGTGGCTGTACCATTATGCATTCCCACTAGCAATGAATGAGAGTTCCTGTCGCTTTGCATCCTCACCAGCATTTGGTATTACCAGTATTTGGGGTTTTAATCATTCTAGTAGTTATATAGTGATATTTTATAGATTTTTTTAATTTGTAATTCCTTAATGATGTAGGATGTCGAGCATCTTTTTCTATGCTTATTTGTCATCTGTATATCTTCTTTAGTGAGGTGTCTGTTCAGATATTTTGTCCATGTTATGATTTGGTTCTCATTGTTGAATTCATGCTTTCATTTTCAGTCACATTATTTTCTGTTTTTTTTCAATATTTTCTCTTTCTCCTGTGGGTTATTTATAGCATGTTGTTTAATTTTCAATTATTTGGAAATTTTCCAAACATCATTCTATTACTGATTTCTAGCTTAATTATATTGTGGTCAGAGAAAATACTTTGTATGATTTCAGTTGCTTTCAATTTGTTGAAGCTTGTTTTATGATCCAGAATATGATATATTTCTCCTTTTAGTTCTATCATCAGTTTTTGTTTAATGTATTTTGAAGGTCTCTTGTTAGGATTTTTATCTCTTCTTTATGAATTGATCTCATTATTATTACATAAATTCCTCCTTTATCCCTGGTAAGATTCCCTCACATGAAATTTGCTTCATCTCATATTAACATAGCTACTTCAGCTTTCTTTTGATTAGTGTTTATATACTATATTTTCCCAGTCTTTTATTTTTAGCCTACATCTCTATTTTTAAATTGGGTTTTCTGTAGATGATATAGAGCTATCTTGCTTCTTTACACAACGTGACCACCTCTTCCTTTTAATTGGGATGTCTAAACCATTTATATTTAATGTAATTAATGAAATGGATGGTTTTAAATCTACCTAAGCTTTTCGTTATTTTCTGCTTGCTTACTTTTATTCATTCCTTTCTTCCCTCTTTTTCTGCCTTATTTTGAATTAATTTAATAATCTTTATTTTTCTGCCACTACTGCCTTCTTTTTTTTTTTTTTAGTGGTTGCTCTAAGATTTACAATGTGCATATTTAATTCATAACAATTTACCTTCAAATAACATTATATCATAAGAATCATAGAGTAATATACTTCCAATTCCTCTTTCCCATTCATGTGCTATTTTTGCCATGCATTTTATTTTAGAAGCAATACATTACTATTTTTGTTTTAGACCATCAATTATCTTTTATTTAATTAAACTGTTCATTTGGAGATAATTGTAGATTTATATGCAGTTGTAAGAAATAATAAAGATTGTGTGGACACTTTACATAGTTTATCCAATTGTTAACATCTTACAAAACTATAGTATGATACCACTACCAGGATATCAACATTGATACAGTCAAGATACAGATCCATCACCAAACAGATCCTTCATGTTGCTCTTTTATAGACACACCCACTTCCCTCCTGCACCAAACCCCTCCCTAACCCCTGGAAACTACTAATCTCTTCTCCTTTTCTATCATTTTGTTATTTCAAGAATGTTATATAAGTGGGACCGTGTGTGTTACCTTTTGGGACTGGCATTCTTCCCTCAGCATAATTCCCTGGAGATTGATTCAGGTTGTTATGTGTGTCAGTAGTGTGTCCCTTTAACTACTGAGTCGTATTCTATGGTATGAACGTGCCACAGTTTGTTGAAATATTTGCCAGTTGGGTTGTTCAAATTTGGGATACTATGAAAAAATTACTATAAACATTCATATACAGCTTTTTGTGTGAAGGTAATTTTTTTTTCCTCTGGAATAAATGCCTAGGAGTACAATTTCTGGGTCATATAGTAACTGCATGTTTAGATTTTTAAGGAAGTGTCAAACTCTTTTCCAGAGTGGGCAGACCATTTTACATTTCCACCATCTATTAGTGATCCAGTTTCTCAATATTCTTGCAAGCACTTAGTGTTGTCACTGTTTTTCATTTTAACCATTCAGATAGAAGTGTACTGATATCTCATGATGGTTTTAATTTATATTTCCCTAATAATGTTAAACATCTTTTCATGTGCTCATTTGTCATCTATGTATCCTCTTTGGTGAAATATCTTTTGCCCATATTCTATCTAATTGGATTGTTTATTTTTAACTGCTGAGTTTTGAGAGTTCTTTCTATATTCTAGATACTAGTCCATTGTGAGATACATGTTTTGCAAATATTTACTCCCAATTGGTAGCTTGTCTTTCCATCCTGTTAAGTGGGTCTCTGACAGAGCAAAAGTTTTTAATGTTGAAGTCTAATTTATCAATTTTTCCTTTTATGGATTATAATTTTGTTGTCAAGTCAAAGATCTCTGCCTAGCCCCAGATCTCCAATATTTTTATCGCTGTTTTATATTTTATATTTAAGTCTGTGATCTCCTTTGAGTTAATTTTTGTGTAAAGTGTAAAATTTAGGTAGAGGGTTTTTTTTGTTTGTTTGTTTGTTTGTGTTTTGTATTGTTTTGTTTTGTTTTTGGTGAAGAAGATTGCCCCTGAGCTAACATCTGTTGCAAATCCTCCTCTTGTTGCTTGAGGAAGATTAGCCCTGAGCTAACATCCATGCCAATCTTCCTCCACTTTGTATATGGGAAGCTGCCACAGCATGGCTTGACGAGCAGTGCGCATGTCCATGCCTGGGATCTGAACCCACAAATCCTGGGCCACCAAAGCAGAGAGTGCGAACTTAAGCACTATGCCACCGGGCCCGCCTGGTAGGGGGTTTTTTTGTTTGTTCACTGTGTTTCTTTTTCGCTCATGAGTGTCCACTTGCTCCAGCACCATTTGTTGAAAAGGCTCTCTTTCTTCCATTAAATTGCTTTCGCAGTTTTGTGAAAAAATAGTTGTGCATATTTGTGTGGGCCTATTTTGGGGTTTTCTGTTCTGTTCCATTTATGTATGTGTCTATCCTATGGCAATACCACACTCTCTTGACTGCTGTACCTACATAATAAGTCTTGAAATTAGGTACATTGCTTCCTCCCGTTTTGTTCTTCTTTCGCAAAATTTTATACTTATTCTAGTGCCTTTTATTTACCTATAAATTTTAGAAGAATCTTGTGTGCATTTACAAAAAAATCTTGTGATTTTTAATAAGAGTTGTGTTAAACCTGCACATCAATTTGGGAAAAATTGAAATTTTTACTACATTGAGTCTTACACGTGAACAGGGTATATCTCTCCCTTTATTTAGATTCTCTTTCATCAACATTTTACAGTTTTCAGCATACAGGTCATGTACACTTTTTTTAGATTTACATCTAAATTTCTTTTATTAATTATAAATGGTACTGTACTTTTTATTTCAATGTTCACACATTCATTGCTATCGTATTTATACAGAAATACAGTTTTGTTTTGTTTTGTTTTGCTGAGGAGATCAGCCCTGTGCTAACATCTGCCAATCCTCCTCTTTTTTTCCTGAGGAAGACTGGCCCTGGGCTAACATCCGTGCCCATCTTCCTGCACTTTATATGGGATGCCGCCACTGCGTGGCTTGCCAAGCGATGCGTTGGTGCGTGCCCGGGATCCAAACCCACGAACCCCCGGCCGCCACAGCGGAGTGCGCACACTTAACCGCTTTTGTCACTGGGCCGGCCCCAGAAATACAATTTATTTTGTATGTATTTATATAAACATACAGTTTGTTCTAGTATACTATGACTGTGCTAAACTCACTTATTAGTTCTAGAAGTTTTTCTATAATTTTTTTGGTAGATTGGGTCATTTTCTCTGTACACAATCATGTCATCTACCAATACAAGCAGTGTTATTTTTTCCTTTCTGATCTCTATGCCTTTTTATTTCCTTTTATTGCATTGGCTAGGACTGCCAGCACTATGTTAAATAAGAGTGGTGAAAGTGGACATCCTTGCCTATTTTTTTTATTAATTGTAAATGGTATCGTACTTTTAATTTCAACGTTCACACGTTCATTGCTATCATATTGATATAGAAATATAATTTATTTTGTATGTATTTACACAGACATACAGTTTGTTCTAGTGTACTGTGACCTTGCTAAATTCACTCCGTAGTTCTAGAAGTTTTTCTATTTTCTTCCTTCTTGATTTATGCTTTTTTTTAAGAAATGTGTTTTTAGTTTTAGTTGCAAAGTGTTTGAAGAGTTTCCTGTTATCTTCTGTTATTGATTTCTAGCTTGATTTCACTGTGGTGTGTATGATTTCGTTTCTTATAAAGTAGGTGGGGTTTGTTTTATAGCCTAGGATATGATCTATCTTGGTATATATTCCATGAGCTCTTGAAAAGGTAGTGTATTCTGGTGTTTTGGGGTAGAATGTTCTATAAATGTGGATTCAATTCTGATGGTTGATGGTATTTGAGTTTCTCTATATCCGTGCTGATTGCATGGTTAGTTGTGGTGTCAATTAATTGTTGAGAGAGGCATTGAAATCTCCAACTATTCCACATTCCAACTAATTCACAATTATAGTTTTCTCACATACGTTTTATCTCCTGTTTGGTACATACATTTAGGATTATTATATCTTCTTGGTGGATTAGTCTCTTTAATAGTATACAATGTCCTTCTTTATCTATGGCGGTTTTTGATGCTCTGAAGTCGGCCTTATCTGATATTAATATGGTCTGCTTTCTTTTGATTAATGTTTGCAATGTATATATATTTTCCAATCATTTTAATTTAACCTGTCCGTATCATAATATTTGAAGTTAGTTTCTTGTAGAAGCATATAGTTGGGTCATGATTTTTAATCCATTCTGACAATCTATATCTTTTCATTTACGCATAATGTAATTACTGATATGTTAGGTCTTAAGTATGGCATGTTCTTTTTGTTTTCTGTTTATTTTCTTTGTTTTTTGTTTCTCTGGTTTATTTTCTGTCTTCCTATATCACTTTGTATAACTATTTTAGTGATTGCTATAGGTATTTTGTTACTTATGCACAACATCACTCTCTACTGGTGTCATCATTTTACCAGTTGAGAGAAATACAGACATCTTAACTCCCTTTGTGTCTCTTTGCCCTTCCTTGCTTAAAATGCAATTATCTTAATTAATTCTTCTATACGCATTTAGAGCCACATCAGACAACGTTATTTTTGCTTCAGTGGTAAAACATGATCTAGAAAACTCGAGGAGAATAAAAATTTTTTTTATCTACCCAGTTTTTGCTTACCATGTTGTTTTTTCCTACCTGATGTTGCTAGTCTTTTCTATACATAGAGCCTACTTTAGCCATTCTTTTAGAGTAGACCTGCTGGAGACAAATTCTATTGCTTTACCTTCATCTGAAAATGTCTTGATTTCCCCATCATTTCTGAAGAACATTTTTTCTGGATTACAGGATTTTAGGTCAACAATTCTTTTCGCTTAGCAATTGAAACACATTGTACCATTTCCTCCTAATATCCCTGGTTTCTGATGAGAAATATATATATATATATATTTGTAATTTTGTTGCAAACAATCATTTTTTATTTAAATTTACCTTTTAACTTAAAATATATGTGTATATATTCATATGTATATATAAAATAAGTACATGTGTATTTTGTACATGTGAATAAAGAGAGAGAAAGAAGTTGATACTTTTAAATGTAGTCAAATCATGGTTTCTTCTTTTGCTTTTATGCTTGAAGACTTATTCCTGACCTAAGTTCAGATATTCACACATATTTTTCTCTATTTTAAATTTTAGAATAATTCACTCAGAGGGCTTTTAATTTAATAGTTTTTAATTATATAAGTAATATATCTGTATATATTCTGTTTAGACTCTAAACAGAAGCATAATATCTAATTCAAAAGATAATTTTATGCCTATAATTCAATATATTCCAAAGAATAATTTATACTGTTATACATAGTGTAGAAATACTAAAAGGAATCATGATAAAAAGGAATTGGCTAATATAGCTTGAAAAAAAAATGATGTGTGAGTACACGTGTATATTTGCTATATACAGTACAATATTCATAAGCTTTATCTCTGATCTTACTCCATACTAATAGGCTGCTTAGACCCATGCCGATTCTTTCAATAATTCATTTATCAGTGTGTTTCACATCTATTCTTTTATATAACAAATATTATCCAAGTGGTCAACTTTGTTCCGTGTCCAGGGGATATAGCAATGAACCCAATAGACATTGACCTTGTTCTTGTGTGGTTATCATGTTGATAAAAGACTCAATTCCACATTTTTGTTCTGTGGTTTATAAATGGCAGATGTGCAAAATGCTGACGTAGCCTGAAATTTCTACTATGATGTCACCTGAAGTTGAGTGTGCCTTACTAGAAGTTGGGTGGTTTATAAGAAGAGCCATCTAATTCAGTTTTCTCTCCCTGATTGCTCAGACAGACTAGGGATATCAGATCTTCGTAGAGTGGGGAATATTTGCACTGGATGTTGAAAAGTAACTGGAATTGTGATAGGTAGATACTGAAACAAAAGGCGTCCCACACACCGGAAATAACATGACAGGCACGTGTGGACTTCGTTGATGCTTCCATGAAATAGGAAATAGCAACACGGGGAGCAGGAGCTGGGGAAGAGAAGATGGGCACTTCTGCCCAGCACTTGGAAACGCGAAATGCCTGGAGAGTAAAAAGTAAGAAGTATGGCCTTGCCCAGGGTTGTGAATAACTTTCTGAAGTAACAGTAACAAACCTTTCTGCAAATGATGAGACTTCACACTCTTCCAGAAAAGGAAAGTGCTCAATATCATTTTCTGAATCTAGAATATCCTTGATTCAAATAACTGACAAGTTAGCAGAGAAAAGCAAATTAAGGACTAGTCTCACAAATAATATAAATTAAAAATGTAATAACAGAATATTTTTTTTTTTGTTTTGTGAGAAAGATTAGCCCTGAGCTAACATCAGATGCCAATCCTCCTCTTTTTGCTGAGGAAGATTGGTCTTGGGCTAACATCCGTGCCCATCTTCCTCTACCTGACGTGAGACGCCGCCACGGCATGGCGTGACAAGCGGTGGGTTGGTGCACACCCGGGATCCGAACCCGCAAACCCCGGGGACGCGGAAGCGGAGCGCGGGCACTTAAACACTACGCTACTGGGCTGGCCCCAATAACAGAATTTTTTAAAGAACCGCCCTCAGCAATTAAGCCTGGAGTACAGACCTCAGGAGTATATTAAGAGATCAAAGGATAAAAACTATATAAAGATCTAAACAAACGCCCAAAGAAGCAATTTAAAAATTCAAATCCCCTTGTGATCTAAAACAAAGGAATAAAACTTGGTAGAAAAGGAACAGGTGGACGTTCCATGGCGTTGCTGTGTGTATATATACACAATACATTATATATTATACACTATGTATTAACTATATAGTTAATATATAGACTCGCCAAAGTCAAGACTGATGCTACATGTCACCAACAGAGAATACTCTCTGGATTACAGAATAAATATGGAAATTAATTTTAAAATGTTTATTTCAGTGCTGTTATTAAAAACTGCTGGAGTCAAATTTCAAGTATGACATCAAGGTGTAAGAACAGTCTTTTCTCAGGGCTGTCAGCAGCCACATTATATTGGTCATCACACTGCACATTTTCAACGCCAAACAGGCTCTTGTACCTGAGGTTGTTAGAAATCCCTGGGGCAGCATCTCGATTTCTCTCATTTTTCCTTTTATATCCTATGTTCTATTTTATATTCGAAATGAAGATGATTCATTGCGGATGTTATTGCACCCGTCTTTTAAGTTTTGCTTTCCTGAGAAATTTTGAGTTGGCCAAGTTGACATTCTGCTTTAAATTCATCCTCACACGACATGACAAATTCTCTAAACATACTTTAATTTGGAAGACTCAGCCTAAATGGAATTAAATATCTTAAGTATAGTTTCTAAAGGTTTTTGTGTTTAACGCTAGCCCTAAAGAATTCTATGAATTTTGGAATTATGACATAGTCTCATCCCTATTATTCTTATTTCCATTGTATTTTTATTAAAATTTTATAAGTTTTGGCACCAAAATATTCTAATTTCCTTATCTAATCTAATTTCTTCATATTTATATCCACTATCAGTCTATTTTATTAATTGTCAAACTCTTGTTTTTGCACATACAAGTAATAAGTTTTACAATAATTATAGCTTCATTTAAATCTTACTATTTTATTGTGTGACTAACAGTGTTTCAATGTATTGAATATAAAATAAAAAAACATGAAACCACATTCACTTAGAGTTACTTGCAGAACACTTATCTTGACAAAAAGTGAATATTAAGACACCATAGTATGTTCAAAAGGTATATCTTGTTTGTATTACTTATACTGTATTACACTGTTACTTTCACTTATTAGATATGATGGGAATCTATGTGATCATTTGATCATTGATTACACACTAAGGCCAGAAAGTAGCCATTCCAAAGGCTTCAGCCTTTCAAATGCCAAGGTCAAAGCAAAACCAAATTGTCAATATGGGCAGAATATCAGAACTGTGGCTGACTTTTGTGCAGCCCTAATATATATATATATGTGTGTGTGTGTATATGTGGTAACAGATGACAGGTACATTAAATGACAAACAGAATAGTCTATAAAAGCTAATATGTAATGGTTTAACGTTGGTATTTTGTTTGAACATCTTGCTTAAATGTATAATTAGAGCTATTATGTCTAAACAAAAACCAACATCAGGTTCAAAAATAAAACACTAGAAAAATTCCCAGTATAGTTAACACTCATTCAAAGATGTCCACTCACCATTGTTGTTTAACCAGCCATGTTATTTTAACCAGCCAAGAGAGAAATGTCTGGCCAGGGCCAGGATAGCCAAAGGCCTGTTTGGGTGAGTCTGTGCTCCACAGACACTCCTTGGAAACTGATGGCATTCATTCCGTTACAGCAATCAGGACAGCCCAGCCATGCTAAGCTAATGGAAACCAACCTCAAAAAAGCAAATGTAATTCTTCATAAATTTCCTTCTTCCATTTTTGTATGTTTATTGTTTGGAGTATTGATTCTTTTCAATTATTTTTATTATGTAAGCAATAGAGTTTGCAGGGTCACTTAACTACGAAATATATGGTGGAAAATTCTATCTATCCTCATTTTATAAAGTAATGACCGATATTCATATCAAGCACACTTCTCATTTAATCCTCACAGAAAAATCATACGCAATATGAATTAGTAGGTCCATTTTATACATAAGGAAATCAAAGCTATAATTTGCCCTACATCTCACAATCGTAAGATGCAAAGCCATCACACTTCAAATCTGGCGTCTACTCTACCCTAATGCCCATTGGTCATCTTAGCACCTGTTTTCCTTGGCATCAGGTCTGAACAGCTTAATACAGAGCAGTGAGGTCCCTGAAAGTCAGAGGATTTACTGGGGTCTATGCCAGAGTAAAGTTCCATCCAGAGTAAAGTTCCATGCATTTCCCATGATATTCGCTCAGTGCAGCACCTGACTTATCTTGGAGCAGAGGGCTATTGCTCCTGGCAGCCAGGCAACCCCACACTAAGATCAGCCTCTGCATAGCACTGGATTTCTGCCACCCTCTCTCCATTTCTGTAATTACCTCTAAATTTAACACACAGTCATTAATGGTGGTACCATGAGAATGTGATAATATCTCTCTTCCTTTATTGGATAAGTGCATCTGCCCGTCTTACCCCACATTTTTAGCAAGTGCGGCCTTAGATTAGCAAACCACAGTTTTTTTTCTGGCCCCCCTTCCACGTAAAGCTTCTAGCTTTCTCTATTCTAAAGTTCACTGAAGTATTTTTCTGCTTTCCTGCAGTTTTTAAGTAGATAATAAGTTCCAAAATTCACCAGCCTTTCACTGAAAGAAGCTTGTCACGGTGGTTGGTAGCTAATGAAGGCCCCTTTAGTTTATCTTCATCAATTGTCAAATATTTGAGTCCGTGAAGTGGTGTGATGAGGTACAAAGACAGATATTTGAAGGGATTTTAACTCATTTGAGCAATTACATGCTTAACTGCCCTGCGATAATCTGCCAGTCTGAGTCTTTTCTACACAGCACAAGTGGGGAGTGTTAGAATAGCTGGATTTAGAACATAAAGGCTTAGTCTGAATGGAAGAAAGGCACCAGAGAGATTAATTGCCAGTAACAAACAGCAGGGCTGCTTGCAAGTTATATATCACATAGTTACCTACCAGCAGTGATGGGGGCCAGCTCACAGAGAGCAGCCCGGGTTGGGACAAAACAGGCATTGCACAGAATCCTGAGTGCCAATGACCACCAATGTACAGGGAGGTAGAGAATTCATTTTTTTTAAAGTATATACATGCATACAGACAATATATACATACATTCACAAATGCAATATAGGCTGTACATTCATGCATGCAATATTTATATACATTTATACATGATACACACACACACATATATTATTGAAAAATAGCAGCTTTTGTCAAGAAACCCATGAATTTGGAGCCTCCTTCCCGGGCCATTATTCTAACAGTTAACTGAATCTACTAACCCATCATTCCTATATTCCAAAAGTGTAACGTCTTTAAGTATTAGAAATTAAAATAAATGCAATGCCTACAGAGCCACAATAATTTTGAAACAAATGAACAAATCAAATTATCTGATCTCAAAACTTGCCATAAAGCCATAATAATCAAGACAATGCCATACTGGTGTAAACACAAACATAGAGATCAGTAGAACACAATAAAATCTTGACATAAAATAAAGGAAATAATTTAATGAATGAATTTCCAGTCATTAAAAACATAATTCTAAGAGAGAAAAATATCAGGAAAAAGGATTTGTGTTATTATTGTTGCTGTGGTTACTGAATGTTGATTTTCTGCTATTTTTCCTGAATCGTTGTTTCAATATTTTGTTTTTCCACCTGGAGACATCTAGAGTGATACTATGTTGATTTCATTCAGAGACTGTGATGTATGATAAGATGTTCTTCCACTTACTCACTTGTTCATTCACTAATTCATGTACCTAATGTTTCCTAAGCACCCTTTGAAGTACATTAAGATGAGAGAGAGGGCATGCATAGGAGTGGGAATCAGGGGAAGATATGTGGAGGTGGTGGCATCTCGTGGACTTTGAAGACTAGTAGGATGCCCAGACAAGTGGGGAGGGACAGGCGTTTCATGTGGAGAGAACAGCATGAGCAAAAACGTGGAGAAAAGCACACAGTGGATTGGGAAGGAGGGGTGTCTACTCAGGAAGGCCAAGCTGTGACAACACGGTTCGATAGGCATGGACACATTTAATGCCTTATCAACAAGATTGGACTTAACCTGTGAGAGATGATATACCACCAAAGAGTGTGGGGGTAAGAGTCATACTTCAAGACGGTTAACCTGATGGAAATTGTATAAGGAGAAGAAATCAACTGCCAACGGAGAGACCAGTAGGATGGCTTTAACAATAATCCAAGTCAACCCGTAACGACAAGGAGTTGTGCTATGGTTAGGAAAGCAGCATGGAGAGGAGGGAGGATAAGAGGAATTAAGTGTATTTGTCCTTTTATTTGATTTGGTGGATGATAAAGAGGATGGTGTGGAAGATGGCTCCAAGCCTTAAGCCTGGGTACCATTAAAAAGGGGGATGTGGAGGAATGGAATGAAGAACAGATTTGTCAAAGAAGATAACTGCTTTCTTTCAGACAAATAGCGTCAGTAATACCTGCTCAGGTTCACGGCTGATCAAAGAGTGGAGTTAGAGCCGTAAAAATTGGTCATGATAAAGGACTCAGGTTTTGAGCTGTCTGAACTGGCATGGTAGTTTAAACTTGGAGCCTGGATGAGACCATCAAGCAAAGGGGCTCAAGACCAGTTCTATGGGGTACCCCCGGCTGGAGGGAGGAGGATGGCACACTGACGCTCGTTGACTATATTCTCTGTGCAAGCATTGAGCTGAGGGCTTGCACATGCATTTCTTTATCTCATTTAATATCCATAGCCACCATGTAAACCTCCCTCTTATTCCTACAGGACCAGTAGGGATCATAATTAGGTCTATCTGACTTCAAAGCAGGAAGAGGCAGGTAAGGGGAAAGAGAGAGAGAGAAAACAAGAGGAAACCTCAGATGTAGGAAAATTGGTGGCATTTATGACATGAAGATATTTTCCTTCTCTCTGCTTCAGTTTCCTCCCCTCCAAACAAGTGACAATCCTGCTTCTATCTCACAGATGAGAATGGATGAATGAAAGAATCCCACACTCACCAATGAGGAGCTACTTAGCCTTCTCTAGAGAATAATGCAAAAATAGATGTGCAAAATGAGGAAATACTCATTGATGGTTATCCATTTTTTACTATCACTCTTGACTCATCTGTATTTTCAAGAGGCTATTTGTGTTCCTACTGGATGAAATACAGTAGGTGCTCAATAAATCTTTATTAAATGAGTGAGTTGATATACAAAAGGTCCAACAACCAAATTTATATACTTCTGGGCTTGAAGTATGGATTTAAGCTGGGAAGAAATTAAAATTAGTAATTAGAGTGTCCAGTGGACAGTTTCTTAGCATTATATTGCTACCTACTATCAGTCTCCATAGGAAGGGGGAGGGTGAGGAGTGAGTGGAGGGCCAGGGATTTGCTGTTTCTAGGGAATAAGTGGAAAATCTACGTTAGAAGGGAAAGTCCAGTAGTAAGGAGCTAAATAGTGTGAGAAGGTAGAGGAGCATCATTGTTCAGCCAGGACATGTGCATAACGAATGAAGTTATTCCTCAAGTTTTCATCAAATGGAATTTGATATCCTTTATTTGGGAGACACAGTGACCTCCAAAATCATGCCTCTGGCTTTGTTTATCCATAAGAGATACGAGTTTGCGCTTCCCCCCTCATGCTTCTTACCCAGCTGCCTTTGAAGTCAATATATTTGGAGTTAATTTGCCATCATTACGGTGGTGTTTCTAACGCTGGAGCGTAACTGGCCAACTGGCCCATTCAGACATCGACTACTGACTCGATGATTGACTTTACCTAACTAGATATATGCTCCATATATAATTTGGTATTGACTATATAAAGAGTATGGAGTGTGACCAGCCTCTTTGCTCCTCCTCCTGCCTTCCCACAAGCGAGTGCTAAACAACTGATGACTGCTTCTACACCTGTGAAAGAACTTCCACTAACAGAAGGCATGAATGGGTCTTCCTTGCCCCAGCCAGGTCTAAGGGATTAGCCCAAAGCAGCCCAACTCGAGCTAAAAAATTTTAGAAATATCTGTTTCATCTCAACATGCCATTAAATATCATACTGTGCCACTTAATATATCCGTTTTAATATAAAATGCTTGGTTTCCAAAATCTTTGCTTAAGATGGCACTCCCACTTTGCCATACATACATGTTGGCACAAACACTACATACCACCAGACCCACTATACCCCAATTTGAGAAATATGGTCCTTGGAAAAAGAGATGAAAAGTAAAATTGCCACCCTCAAGTACCCAATAGTCTAGCATGGATGACAAATGAGCAAACAACAGAAGAGAGTGATAGAAGTTATGAGAGCAGTGTGCACAGGGTCTATGGGCAGGAAACCAGAGCTATGGTCTTCTTTTCCTTTGTGATTATTAGCACACAATCAGAGGATCATATGACCTAACTGAGCACCTGCCAGAGAAGTTGAAAACAAACTAAGAAGTTCTTTGATCCACAACAACAATGTACTATATCATTTCAGAAAGTTGTACATATGGCACTTAGTTTTGAACATTACAGTACTGCTCAGGGGCACTTTCAGGTGCTGTATGCCATCTGCCTCCATCGAGAGTGTGGTTGCCCACGTCCTCAAACTGGCACAGAGTCAGACAATATGTGCTCTGAACTCATCTTTGCCTCACCCAGTCAAGTCTGTCTCCATGGCACAGCTATCTGCAGCTTGATTCTCCCTTTCCACATGGGGGCTATTACACCACCTTCAATCCATCCCAGCCACATTATTCCTCCACCAACTGGCTGCCATTTTTCAAGATGGATATGCTTATGGACAGGACTCTCCTGTGTTCATGTCATCTCCACTTATGTGATTTTTCATTTGAAACAATCACCTTTAGCTAAATTTCAAAGCACTCTACTCACAGTAATGAGATTCCCAGGCACTCTTTGGAACCCAACTGATTCTCTTGGCAGCAGCACACGAACTCCACATAATCTGTTTATTCCTATTGTTCAAGTGGCAGCATATGGTGATGGCAAAGAGAGTACCTATGCACTGATGCTGTGATTTGCCATCATTGGCAGTCATCTGATATGCTCTGATGGCTGTATATGGATGTAACATGGCATATGAAATGCCATAGCAGTCAGCAAAACAACACAGGCCTCTGCTGTATGGAACCAAATCTTCCTAGGTCATAGGGGACACACCATGCTGATGCCTGACTGCTAACCCACAGACAAGATTTCCTTCACCTCGTTAGCACAGCTTGCCTTTCGAGGAACCTACATTTCAACAATTGTGCAAAGCCTTCTTTCCAAGGTAAACCTGATGGGTTACTTCTCTCCTTAATGTCTTTGAGGTTCCCATCTCTCATTTCATAAATATTAAAGGCTAAGCTCCACGGTATGACCTGGCACATGAGTCATCTCCCATTATCTTCCCATCCTCCCTCCATGAGGAACTATTCATCAATCCCCAAACATACTGTTCACTTGTGCCCCTATGCTTCTACTTATGATATTTCCTCCCTTGGAATGTCATTCTTTCTCCTTCTACGTAGAAAATATCTGTTTGGTCTTCAAGGCCATTTAGATGCTGTGTCCTCTCTGTAGCACAGTGAGTCACTCCTTCTCTGTACATACTTCTACTGCAGCACAGCTTCTGCTACCCCATCATTATTTATCTGTATATCTGATTCTCAAGCTGGTCTGACTTCTTTGAGAGAAGAGTCACATCTTTCTAACCTTTACTCTGGTCCTTAGCAAAGTGTGGAGTGTAGTAGACCCTCTATCATCATGTTGTAAACTTTAGCATTATTTAGAGCTGTAAAACACAGGCGGCGCTGAGATTTCCTTCAGAATCAAAGTCAAATACAAACTCAAATCCATACAGGAGCCAGATGAGCAGCAGAAATGAAATGAATAATGTATACCCAGTTGAGACTGAGATAAATTGAAGCATTTATGGCTCAAATCATTCATGACTTTCTCTAAGGCAGCAGTCATGACTCAGCTACAGCCAAGCATGGCTATGCAGGACTATGGGCTCAGTATGGCTACACCTTTTGATTCCCACCCAACCCTCACCCTCTCAAACAAGAGACTCCAGAAATACGCATATTTTATTTGAATTTTTCGGATTTTTAAGTAAGAGAAACTTCTAAAATAATATGTAGACCAAGTATAGCACATCTGTGAGATTTCAACCTTGGACTTACTAAATCTCTTTTAATCCTATTCCAGGGTAAGGCAGGGAAACTAAGTAAGTCTCCCTCTCCCCCAACCATGTGTCTCTAAAGTGCAGAAGAGAGCTTGGAGCTGATTAATTATGAGTGTTAATGGCCTGACACTTTCAAGTGTTGAGGAGAAGTTACGCCATCGAAGGGGTAGTTTAATACACTAGTCTAAACGTCACCTTTTCTCCACCTACTGCATCCTCAAATTGTCACTTCCAAATATTGAAGCATAAATGTGCTTAGAATTTATAATACTGAATACAGTGTAACAAGGTCAAGTCATAAGTCCAATATTTCATATGTTTGAGTTCCATATCTGACAACCCCATTCCCTTGGGGCACAACTTCTTAATTATTATTTGTAGATCATCTTGTTCTTAACCACCTGAGAAGTGCAATTATCACCCTGAAATGCAATGTCTAAGGTATCATTTTTGTCCTGAAATGGAAATTTTATATCCAAGTAGAGACCTAGGCATACAATTTATTGCTATAGCATCTCTGACAGCCAGTCAGAAATATGTGTGTCCAGAATGTGAAAACTAACTCATAATTAACAGTGAAACTTGGATCATTTTAAAAAGAAAAAAACAGACCCACTCTTTCACTTTCTCATAAGATTACTGTTTTCCCCTCTACACCATAGCTATTTATATTGTTGACGACAATTGTTGCCCTTACCATAATCTTGGTTCTGACCGTAAGTGTTAGGATAAGCAGTTTCTATGAAATTTAATGAACTTAAGGTGCACATTTATTCTCCATTCCATATTTTGCAGACGAAGTCTTCTCCAGTATGCTGGCCTGTTACCTAAATACAGCCAAGGCATGAATGAAATTATAGCTAACATCTGAAGGGAGCATAGCACCAAATGAGTTTTAAATCCAAGAGCTCAGGACCAGCAGTCAAGACACTTAGGGACTCGTCCTCAGTTCCCCAAAATGAAAGATATTCAAAACTGGTAGTATGTGTCCGTATTAATGACACTGTAATTTTGAATGGATGACGCAAGGGGAAGGAACAAGTTAGAAGGACGTGGAAAGAGAAAAAGAGACTTAGCCAAAACTTTGATGGCAGAAGCCTGGCCAAAGGACATAACAGTACATGACGCATTGCAATCCCTGGGTTCCAGCTATTTAGTCTATGAAGTGTAAGCAAAATTATACCATTTCCAATGAATTCATTTCTTGAGTAGTTAACTTGGTTTGTCCTTTCCTGGAAGTAGTTCATACCAGAATTTACTCTTCTAAGAGCAGAGCTAAAATCACCCTTGTGCCTGGCTGCTGACTTAGTATCATCTGTTTTCACTTGCTGGTTGGAAAAGATCTTGCAGTTCAGCTAATGACCAGATACTAATTAACTAGTGCCTGAATCCTCTATATGAGGATTTCGACAAAGGGTCATCCATTCTGTAGTTCTGCACCTCCTATAACAGGGAACCCTTAAAAATATCTTTCTTATGTTGAATCTTTCCCTTTTAAACTTGCACGCATTGGCCTAAATCTGAGCTGTTGAGACATACAAAATAAAATGAATTTCTCATCTATATGACATCTATATGGCCTTTCTTCAAACAGCTGAAGACAGCATTCATGACCTTCAAAATCTTTTCATTTCTTGGTTAAACAACCTCAGTTCCTTCACTTGCTCTGTATATGATGTGGCATCTTGACCTTTGCTTGACAGAATAACTCCACCCTGGAAAGTAGTTCGTAATCTCAGATCTAGTACCAGCTAGCCAGGAGCCTTGTGCAAGCCATTGCTTATTAGGTAAATTGGGAAATTATCTTAGGCTGGATTGCTCTGACTTCACTTCTACTTCTGAAAAATAATTTATAATTATGACTTCTCTTTTTTGCTGCTGGGCCGTGCTAGTTATACAAATCAGAATACTCAATAGTGTTTTGATTCTCCATTTACTTACCATATATTTATTAAACATCTACTCTGTGCCAGGCATTGTGATACATTGGCACAGAGCTTATAGTTGATGACAAAACATTATCCCTGCCCTCATGGAGCTGTCATTTCTAGTTAGGTCATTGACTGAGAACAATTCCCTGGCAGCTGTGTCCTCCATGTCCCAGGAATAATGAAAGACTGGTGAAAGAGTTTGCTCCTTCAGAAAAGCTGTTACCCCTTCTGGTCTCAGCCTGCCCATGAGCACTTGCACGTACTGCTTGGTTGCCTCACTACAATGAAGACAGAAAGTAGGAGACCATCCCCCTTTCCAGAGTCAATGAGTGAGGCAGGAAGTGGGAAGGTTACAAAAGAGTATACTGTCCATGGGCAAAGACCTTCATCAAGGGATCCAGGCCACCTGGGAACTGAGACCCCCTTCTTCAGAACTTCATTGCCCCTTGTACGTATCTCCATGTGGCCCTTGTCATTTTGTAAAGTAGTTGTTTGTTTTCATATCCAATTTCCCTGTTACTCCCTAAGACTCTTGAGGGGAATGGTTGTGTTGCTTTCATCCATCTCTAGCCAGAGCATGGCATCCAGTAGACATTCATGGAATGTTTGTTGAACACACGCCTCAGCTCTCATCTCTCTCTACATGGTTTGCTGGCCAAGATCATTCATTGTTCCAAGTTATCACTTCCTGTTGCCATTGTGAAAATTCAGCATAAATGCTTTGCTTATGGAGAAAAAAGCTCAGGAAATAAGAGTTTGCTTTATGGCCTCTTCATAATGCCATTTCCATACTGTAATTACTTTGTGCTTCTTGAAAATTATATCAGATTAACAATTAGAATAACTCATAATATGCAATAATTTTCATAGCCTTCATCTACATAGCATCTTTGATTTTTTTTACAAAAGCACAAATTTCAAAGATGAAAATAATACATTGAAAAGATATATAGTTTTTAAGTACTTGATAGAGTCAGTTAATGGGTTATACTGTTATTTACATCTTAAATTTACTTTAAAAAATCAATCATGCAAGGTAGTCTTCTAGTGGATACACTATGAATACACAATGCATTTTATATGGCACATTAAATAAAAGAGGATAGAGATATTTGCTGTAACTAGTGACAAATCCTATTGATACAATTGGTTCAATGAAGTTGTCAAAATTTCCCAAGAAAAAACAAATGACCTCTGCATTTATCATCACTAAAGGTTCCTACTAATTAGCATCTAGAGATATCATGTTATAGATGCTTCTTTAAAAGCTATCAGCCCTCTAACTCTGCGTAGTGACATGGTATCTATCAAAGTCTCATGGTGCCTGCAATTCTGACAAAAGGCACTCCAAAGAACTGGCATGTACCACCATATTTGCATTTTTGCATCTCATTATGAACATAATTGCATACCAACACAGCAATTCTTCTTGACTATCTCAAAAAACATTATCAGCAAAGTCTGAAATAAATGCTTAAATGTCAGCTATTGACAAGCAAGAAAAGCTGACCTTTGAAGGTTCTCATTCTTCTGAGATGCGCCTTGCGTGACTCACTTCTTAACTTTCTGTCTGTGTTTGATAACAGAAAAGGGACACAGTGGCTCTAAGAATTGTGGTTGTGTATGGCAAACTAGAAAGGAATCAAGAAATTGCAAAACTGCAAGTAATTTGTCATTTCTACTAACAGTCATCAGGAATTGCTTGACTATTTGCCATCACAATTCTTAAAACCACAGAAATTTTAAAAAGAATGGACATCAACATATTTACAATGGAATTTCTGCAAAATTATATAATGCCTCCACATTAACAACTAAAATGAGTTTATCCCTGATTAATGTTATGACAAAGAACCAAACAACCTTTCTCTTACGAGCATGCAACCCATTTTACACATTGTCACAAGCAGAGTCTAAGTGTTCGACACGTACCAACAGCTAATCTAAAACTGCACAGAACCATTTACACCCTCTCCTCCAAGATCTTGGTTCACCAGAGTGGCCTTAGTTACATGGATCTCATATTCTGTTGTGTGGCTTTATCCTGTCATCATCCCATGTTTGGAGCTACTTCAATTTGCACAGCAATTTGGTACACATTTTTCCAAAAGCACTAATCAATTTTAACTCACGACGAAATGCCATAGAAATGGCTGCCAATGTCCAGAAAATGCTAATCAATTTCAAAAATCTACATTATGGCTTGCATCCCAGATTTTCTACCCAATCCACATCAAATAGAAATGATAGAAAATTATGTTAACATGTTCAGCCGCTTGTTTGCTTGTTGTAGCTGAGGCATTGGTCATGCTTCAATGGCAAACTAACTGCCTGTTTGGAAGCTCATCCAGTTTGCACTACTTTGGGTGTCTGTGTGGCAACAATGTGAAGTGGCTGTCACACTTCACGTTCAAAGACGGGGATTTCCATATGAATCCTTTCCCCTATTTTTCTTTGGAAGAACATAAGGAATGCTTTTTTTCTTAGATGGGGAAATACACATTTTTAATGCCTCTAATTCTCTAAAGAACATCCACTAGTAGAAAAAGAGCTTCTTTGACCGGCATGACATAAATTTATATTTCAGATCCATTGAGTAAATCTAGATACCACAGGAAAGAGAGAAAAGTTTAGTGCTCAAAGCCCATGTAAATAAGCCTCTTCTTGCAAAAAACAAACAAACAAAATCCCTCTCAGAATTTAGATTTGGAAGAGTCTCAGAAACCAGCTAGTTTTACCTCTCCATTATGAGGATGCCCTTCAAAGACCTCCCAGAAAGACAGTCCTTTCAATGAATAGAATTCCGCTACTCCCCAGCAAGGGAAATTTCACTAAGAGACCAACTCATTGATTCAAAAATTAATTTTGAAACCTGAATTCTGGAAAGCAGACTAATGCCCTTTTCTCGACAGCAATCACTTTGCCACTTAGCCTTTTGGCCGTGGGAACAGCACAGTCTCACTCAGTCTTTCACTTCTCATGAGACGTGGCTCCCAGATGCCCCCTTGCTCTCCTGGTCAGCTTTTCCTGGTCACTCCCTAGTTGGTCAATTGCCCTTTTAAAACACCCAGAACTGCCCTCAGGACTGGACCTGAAACTCCCAGTGGGACCTTTACTTCTGGAACTTCGGATGTTACAATTCTACTAAAGCAATCTGAGAACACTGGCATATTTAGCAACAGGAACGCCCTTGATGGCACCTAAGAAGTTCACAGTCAGCCTTACTCCTTCAACTGAAATCAGTGTGATTCACTACTTTTATGTCATATCTACTTGGTTTTCTTTATGAAGCTGAAGAGTCTACTATCTTAAGAAGTTCTCAGTGGCTAAGAGAGGGACTCTCCTTTACTCTGGGCCTAGCAAAGTGCTGGCATGTCTTGATCATCATCATAGCAGCAACAACAATATCTAACCAGTATTATGTACTTTCCTCAATAAGGGGCTATCTATGGCTATTTATAGGATTTATCGCACTTAGACTTCACCACGAGCCTACAGAGTAGGGACAATTATTATCCCCCTTTTGTGGATGAGGAAAGTGAGATCCAGAGAGATTAAGCAACTTGCCTAAAGCCACAGAGCTAGTAAATGGTGAGTCTGACTCCAGTGCTCTCATTAACCAGTGCAGAAAATGGCCTCACTAGCAGAAATTCAAAACCTCTTTGTGACCCTAGGCTAAATGATTTCTCTTCTGTTACATGTACGTTTTCTTACTGGACTAGAAGAAGAATCTAGCCCCTAGGATGACAGCAGCATGGAGGCTCCTGAGAATATGCACGCTCCATATGGTACTCTCCACTCTGCAATGGCACCAACGGAAAAGTGAGAGGGGTTAGGGTAAGTCGAGAAGGTGCTCTCTGCTGTTGGTGGAAGACTATCGTAACATGCATGTGCCTGGTTCCTTTGCATATCACAGGGCTGGCAGTCTTTAACCAGGAGCATTTCATTGCTCCCCGAACTTGAAGTCCCCAGCCAGAAACACCAGAGAAGTCTGCCTCCCAGATCCCAGTGCTCTCCACTTCACCGTGCAGTCACCAACCCAGACAGTGATGGGCTATCCAATGGGGTATCCACCAAGGCCTGCAGGATTTCACAGGACTGGTGTCAAGTAACAGATTTTTGTGTGGTCACATGTTTCATTCTAGGATGCAGTCTAGAATTCTACTACATGGTTGTATTTGATGGAGAAAATGATGGCCAGCAGGCAAAAATAGCAGAACTGAAAAGAAACACTGCATTTAATTCCATCTAATTGATGCTGCTGTGGGTGGGAATCGAAGTTCATCTCCTCGACATTAATTAAAGCAGAAATGCAGTGAAATGTCAGCCCTCTGGCTGCAAGGGCCCTTTTCAGGGGGAAGCTGGGAAAGTAGGTCTGGTATTTCTTTGCTGTCACAGGGCTCATAATAGAGGGCAGCGAGCTTCGCCGGGCCTCAGAAACTGCCCTGTCTCCCAATCAAGAGCCTTTCAGCAGAGAAGGAGTGGACTCTGGGCTCGTAGCCCAGCAGCTGTATCCATGGGAATTCCCCACCGACAGGGCAGAGAAAGAGCACTGTGCAATTAAGGGCTCTGAAGTCAGTCCTGTACATATGTTTAAGTTCCCAAGCACTCCCCAAAAGCTATCTTTCACCCACCCACACCCTTTGCACAAACAAAAACACTGTGCTCTTCTGTTTTAATGAATTATCAATTGATGAGCTTTAAAGAGAGAGAGGCAGGGAAATGCTGGCTTTAAATTAGGGGAAATGAAAAGACAAGAAAAAAGTTAAGCCAGAGTTAGACAACCTACTTTTCCTAAATTTAGTAGGCCTTGACAACTCTGGAAAAGCATGTTTGTGGGACAGTATGAAAAATTTGGAAAGCAGGGAAACTAATGCAAATAAATAATTCTGAAAAAGCACTGAGTTTCAAGGCCAAATTCTGCCTAGACATGGGGCACAGGACCACACTTGAAGGCAATGTGAGATACAGAACTAACTGTTAAGCCCGTATCGGGCTTTCTTTATCCAAGACATAAAATGTGCTCTACCATTTTGTCCAGGAGACGAGGAGGGAAAAAGAGCTTCTGAAAGACAAAGGACATGAGCTGTGTTTCTGTGAACATCTTTCTGCCTGGACGCACGTAACCTACTCAGCAGTAATTCAGAGAAATACTTTTATGGGACTCTGCCGACCATAACTGCTTTTTGCTATTCAAGCAATAAAACAAAACCAGATTTACCATTAAATTGGGGCAGTAGGTTTTGTTAGACCAGGGCTTGGCAAACTTCTTCAGTAAAGGGAGAGAGAGTAAAAATTTTAGGCTTTGTGGCCTGTGCATTCTCTGTCTCAACTACTCAATTCTAACTTTGTAGCACAAAAGTAGCCAGAGACAATATATGAACAAAATAACCTGGCTGGGCTCTAACAACACTTTATAAATAGACACTGAAATTTGTGTTTCGCAAGATTTTATGTAACAAAATATTGTTATTCTTTTGATTTTTCTCAACGACTTAACAATGCAAAAAAACATTCACAACTCTCAGGCTGTACAAAAACAAGTGGAGAGTGGGATGAGACCCATGGGCTGCAATTTGTCAACCCCTGTCTTAGACCATATTGAGCCAGTAGAATCCTTTCCTACCTATATTTGTAATCTGGGTTTGAACATTTAAAACTATAGCGCGTGTGATTACGGTGAAATTTATTGTCCTAAATATTGATGCTGGATAGAGACTATATTTCTTAGAATTGGGCTGTGGGATCCAGGTGATGTTTAAATATATGTTCAGTAATTATGGTCACTATCCATTTGCTGCCTATGACATGGCAGGCACTGTGAAAAATAACACCATACCTGTTCCTAAATCACATATGACACGCAAGATACGGTATGGCCTCGCTGTGATTTCAGTGGTAATCATAACCATGAGGTGCAACCTCATGGAGTTTACATAAGATTTGACGTTATCTCATGGAATCCACACTACAGATCTGTGCGAGGGTGTTCTTGCACAGCTCCATTTCACAATGAGAAAGCTGAGGGGCGTAAAGCCCAGTCATTTACATAAGACCACTCAACTTGTAGGTAGCAGAGCTGGAATATGAACTCACACTTTCCTGTTCTCTCTCCTAAGGTTTCTCATCCATTCAGGTCTTCCATATTCAAGGTCAAGACTTTAATTCAATCGACCATTACTGTGACCAAACTTAGCCTGAACTCATGTGAGGCTACTTCATGAGACCTTACTCATGAGAGGTCTCTTATTCCCCACGTAGTTCATATGTTTCATTTAAGAAAATATTAATGTGTAGAGGCAATTGTGTGAGGCCTGGAGCTTTTACATTCTGGAGGAAACTTCATAAGTACAAGAATATGGCTATAAAATTATTGGCATCTCACAAGTAGTTAAAGGCATTTGTCAGTTGAACTGTCAAATATTTATATTTGAAGATCCACCCTGTGCTAAACATTTTTCTAGGCAGTAAGGATGCAGCAGTAAACAAAATAGGCATAAATCCCTGCTCTCAGGGATTTATGTTTTACTGGGGGGAGACAGGCAGTAAACAATAAAATAGGCAAAACATATGCTCTGTCAGATGGTCCTAAGTGCTGTGGGAATAAAATAAGCAGTGAAGGGTGATTGAGAGTGCCGGAATGGTATGGGAGTGGGAGAGCAAGAGACAGGGACACAACTTTAAAGAAATGCCAGCGAGGAGGTGACGTTTGAGGAAAGACCTAAAGGAGATGAGGGACCTAGCCATGTTTCCTTCCAGGGAGAGGGAATTGTAGGCAGAAGGAACAACCACAGCAAAGTCCTGGAGGGCCATTTGAGAAACTGCAAGGAGACGGGGGGACAGACCCAAAGGAACAAGGGAAAGATGAGCAGGAGATGAGGTGGGGGTGGAGGTAGGATTTGAGAAGCGTCAGGCCGATCACTCAGAGACTTGGTGCTCAATGGAAAAATTCTGAGGGAATCATTGAAACATTTTTAGCAAAAGAATGGCATAATCTAATCTAACTTATAACGTAATAGGAACACTCTAGAAGCTGTGTTAAGAAGAAATTGTAGAGCAAGGGTAGGGAGCAATGGTGGGACTTGGACCAGGGTGGTAGCTATAAAGGAGGTGTCTCAGACAGTTCAGGCTGCTATAACAAAAGCCATAGACTGGGTGGCTTATAAACCACAGGAATTTATTTCTTACAGTTCTGGAGGCTGTGAAGTCCAAGATCATGGTACTGACAGATTCAGTGTCTGATAAGAGCCCTCTTCTGGATTCATAGATGGATCTCTCTGGAGTCTCTTTTATAAGGACACTAATCCCATTCATGAGGCTCTACCCTGACGTCCTAATCACCTCCCAAAGTTCCCACCTCCTAATACCATCACCTTGGGGGTTAGAATTTCCAAATATGAATATGGAGGGGGGACATAAACATTCAGTCTACTGCAGATGGTAAGAAGAGATCAGATTGAAGTCCAAGCCAATAGGATTTGCTGTCCATAGGATATGGAGCGTGAGAGGAAGGAGGAATGAAGGATGACCACAGGGTCTTGGCCCAAGCAACAGGAAGGATGGAGTCGCCAGTAACTGAGATGGGGAAGACAGTGGCAGGAGCAAGTTTGCACGTGGAAGATCAAGGAGTTTGTTTTTGGGTATGACAAGTTTGAGTTGTCTATTAGACACCAAAGCAGGGATGCCAAATGGGCAGTTGGAGATAAGAGTCTGAAGTTCACATGTGTAGTGTGCACCGTGGGTTCAGGGATAGCAGCAGAGGAAGCAAGAAAGACAAACCCTGGGTCCTGGTCCAGCTTGCAGATTGAGAATGAATCCGGTACAATTTCCGTTACATCTGCTAGCTTATATTTTTCTTCAACAATTTGGAAGTTTGGCCAGGGTCCACTGGTTTGAGTATGACACTGTTCAGAAATTATCTGCATTCCTTTGACTAAAATGTTTGACATGATGACGTGGAGAATTTGTGCTTAATTTTATCAGCTGGAGATTAGAGCTTTTTCCTATTGACACATTGTAATTTTCTCCTAAGTTGCTAAACTCAGTGGTGGTCTTTTTTTAATCTTGATATTTAAAATGCGTTTAATATGATTGAGTTCAGCTTAGCACAAGAAGTACTACATATATTGATCAAATGACCAAACCTATTTAAATCCTTAAAATCAAAAGAAAAAGTACTTTTAGGATGACGCCAGAATCCAGTCCTGGTGGTATGCTTTTGCACTTTCTCTCCATGAAAAACATAAAATGATGTCAGCTATTATCAGCATGTTGCTTTGCATCTCCACATAGATATCCATATCTTCAAAAGGATATCTATTGCATGGATGGTTATAATTTCCTTTCACTCTGACAGTATTGAGATGGCAAAATCAATGTCAGCTGTTCGTCCAAATTCAAGGAATCACACCAGGCTGCCCATTCGCCTCTCATAAACTACAAATGCTCATTTGCAAAATCTCATTGGAAGAAACAGACAGAGAATCTCCTCCTGCATTCTCATCTTCTTCTGTCACCTTATAGAAATACAGGCAAACATATCATAATCATATTTTCCCCTTCACTCATGTCTGCTAAATTTAATATTACAAATGGGCTTCAGAGAATCAAGATTTGGGATAAAACTTAAGTTTCAAGAATGCTTTTATACAGGATGAAAAGAAGATAAGAGTATAAAACATGACAATATGTATTAAATAGAATTGGCTGCTCACTGTCTTTCTTGTCAGTTGCAAATGTAGAAATCTCAGGATTGAGGATGATTACTTATGGGGAAAGTGAGAGATTATCTCTAAACATGAGTGTTCTTTTGGGAAAAGAAAGTAAATTCACAAAAGATGTAATTTGTTTGTTATTCTCTCTTTGAGTTGACGGGAACCCTTAAGTTAAATAAATAAATAAATAAATAAATAAAGATGTTTCATTCGTCTGAATTTTGGCTAGTGATTTTTCACAGGCAGAGAAAATGCAGGTTGGGAGAGGAAACGATCTGGACAATTGCCCGTGCACTGAGTTAGACAGGAAGCCTCTAGTTGCAAAAGGAGCAAGTGCAGAGGAGCCGAGAACAGCAGTCCTGACGGTGCGAGCCACGCGGTGTGCCAGCCACCTGGGTTGAGAGCCGAAGTCTGTTTACGTGCCTTGATCTCGGCTTATGTGCGAGATACCATGTTAACGGTCCTGTTGCCCACTCCGCCCTGGCTTGAGATTTAAATAAAAACAAATTACAGGTCTTAACAGTGATAGATGGACTGCTTTTACATTTGTGTAGAGTATTTTTGCTCTAAGATTAAAGGCTTATGCATTTATCTGCATAAACTAACCCCTGGAGTAGGGTACTGCTGACATTTTCCAAGAAAAATGAATATCCTAACTTATTCCAAAGAGGAGACTTGGTATTTGTATGGCCGGAGTGACCTTTGCAAGTGCCCTTTCAGATTAGGTGCACTACATGGAAAATTGTGCTCTTACAGTACTCCATAAATCATACCTACCAATTTTCTTTAAAGGAGTATGTAAATATCAGTGTACCAGGTGGGTAAACAACACTAACCTCATACAAATGGCTTGAAAATTGAAGAAAAGCACCTTATTTTGCTGCTGAAATTGCTTTTGAAGTCCAACATCGGGGTTTGGTTTGTAGAATGCATGAAATGATTTGTGCACGGGGAATAGAAAATGGGGTGATGATAACCACCCTCGACACAGTTCCCGTATTTCTGAGATCTTTCCGTGATCAAAGATATCATTGCTATATATTACTTTTCTTTGCATATCCCAAATGCATGCACATTTTAAGTGACATCTTCATTATCTGCATATTTCCAAAATGGTCAGACAGCCATTTTAGCTGGTTAATCTTTCTAGACGAAGTTCATGGAAGTCTTCTTGTTTTGATCACGTAACACTTCATTTAGAAGGAAAAAGAAAAACTTTATAGGAAAAATAAAGAGACATGCTATAGCTTTCGAAACCTCCATCTTAATATGAATAAGTATTATTTTCATGATTTAGTGAAATGCATTAATTGATTCTCTTTATTTTAAAATTGGAATAGGCAAATGGAAAAATAGGGCCTGCTATTGACACATTTTAATGGAATGTTTGTGGCATAAGATACAGCTTGTACTGCACCCAATTGGCATGAATATTTTGAAACTCAGTTTTGTACCTTTTTCATGAAATAGAAATCCTTGACTTGGACGCATTTGGGAGTTTGTGGCAAGAATTATGGTTGATATCCTTAGAAGAACTTTACATATAGTAAAATTCACATTTCTTCATCAGATAACTGGCCAAAGGGGTAAGATTTTTATATCACATAGGGTTTAAGTGAATAAATCTTGACATTCCTGTGTATTATGAATAGTTAAGAAAATTCCAAAATCATTTCAACTCATTATATATATCTTATTCACCATTCAATTTGCCAGTTATTTTTGAATGCATGGCTTATCTTAAAGGGGAAGAATGGACTATGTAAAATATTTTTTTCTTTACAATAATTTTTATTTTCTATTTTTCTTCCACAGAGGAAAATATTCCTAGAATGAAGTCTTTCGTTTTCTAGCCCTTAAACAATGAAAAATCAGTTTCTGCATTTTTTTAAAGAAATGCATTTATAAAAATCAAATCACAAAATGATATAAGTAACATTTGGGCATGTAAGTTGCTTTTCTAGTTCTTTCTTCTCTAGTTAGTAATAGTTGCTACACGTCTTCCATTCCTTTATACCTACTAGGCATAAGAAGAAGTAAAAATGCCTAGTCAGTCATCAGGGGGTAGGTAGGCAGGGTGCACTGAATAAATTGTATTATTTGCCTTAAACGCATTTTCAGCTTTGGGCTCTGTTCTCCCTTTGTCCCCGTGCGTGGTATTTTACAATCCATACTTTTCCACTTTGGTTCATCAATGTCCTGTTGTTCATAAGCGTAATCCTTGATACCCCTTCCAAACAGTATTTCCCAACCTCCTTCTTAAAAAGTGAAGGTTGAAAGCTTTTACTTCATATTTACGTAAATGGAGATTAAAAATAGAGTGAATGTAATTTCAAAATTTAACCCTATTGATTACTTTTCACTGTTAATGAAGTCACAAAAGTCTCAGATTTCAAAAAGAAAAATTCTTTTTGAAGGCAAAATTTCAGAGCATGAAAATTCACAACTCATTATAGCTATTTTGTTGAATAATATATAGACCTCAGTATTAAGCATTAAATTAAAAACAGGTAATTTATGCTCATCAGTCCACAATTTTTTAAAGTGTTTACAAGGTGGTTGGCAATACCTTCTCCAGTCTACACCAATATATGCTACTTGCCTAGAAAAATAGTATTATTGGGAAGAAGGACGTTTTCATCAAAGGAACAGTTCTGCTCGTCCGCCTTCATTGTCAGTCTGCATTCCTATGGCACCTTGTACCTCATAGAACTTTCTTCTTACACTCTCTCCTGCCTTGATTCATTCAACAAATATTTACTGAGTGCTTACTCTGTATCAGGGCCTGTGCTAGGGCTTGAGGATACAGAAGTGAACACAACAAAACAACAGCTACAACAAAATTCCTGCAGAATTAATAACACTATATAATGAGATCAGTCACTTATAAGTACAGCATTATCTTAGCATATTGTCGAAAAAATGACCCTTTCTATCATGTCATCATAAGTTCAACGTATTTCCAAAAATGAAAAACGATCATCTCTTTTGTTTAAAAATTGAACATGTAAAAGAATATTCAGCATTTTGCTCTTTACCATATTTCCCAATTGTCTTCATTAATAAAACATTTTTGAGAAATATAATATTTATTATTTAATTTATTTCTAAGAGGGTTTATCCATTTTTCTACAATGGGTAGATTATATGAATCATTAATATTCCCCTTTTATTAGTGTATTTCTATTATTAATCATGATGCTTAGTCTTGAGTCCTCCATAAATTTTTTCCAACTGGCATATCCCGAATCAATTTCTACCATCTAGGTCTTCTACTGAATTTGCAGTACGTGTTTCACAATTCAGCAATCACTGATTTTCTGGTTTTAGTTCCATCGGCCTGGTTTTCCTTACTGCTTTGAAAAACCCTGAAAGAATGACTAATTTCTTATACTTCTATTTCCCGCAGAAGCTAACACAAGTCAGGCAGGAGGAACTCAATAAACACATTTGTTTTCTACTAAGTTCTATGTCAGGGTCGTCTTCTTTTTTTTAATTACTCAATTTTAGATTCATTAAAGCCGCCAAAGGATTTTTGATAATAAGAACTAAAAAAAGATGACAATTTTTCAAAAATTTTCCTGTTACGGGAAAAAAAGCATTTCAATAGGAAGTTTTGTTACGCAAAATACAACATGCCCATGATATTCAAAATATACGTGCCTGAATTGAAACTTTTCTCCCTCCCTAATTAAACACAGAAAGTGATCCTGCATATTTCACACATTTTAAATCAACTGAGTATGGAGGTCAAAAAGGTTTCTAACAGAGAGACAGAGTTCAGATACAGTTTTTTCTAAAAAGTACTGTCAACTTTTCTACCTTTTTTTTTTTAAGAAGAAAAACATCACACCCTAAATTTTCCAAGTTTACGGTACATAAACATGTAAGTAGAAAAGACTTTTAGGTCTCATCTTATATTTTCATTTCCATTTGTTCTTCAGTTAATCTTACAAATACAGTGCAGGTAAGAGGGCTGGACCTGACATGGAATAAAAATAGATAAAAATGTCTCAGTTCCACCGACATTTGGGGGTAACATTTATGTATAAGTTTTAAAAATAAGCAGACTGTGATCTATGAGTCCATGTTGAACCCTAAAGCCACCATGTTCATTATTAGCTCCCTATATCTGTTAGTCCAGATCCTCTCTCTTTGGACAGCTTCCTGTAAATGGACCACTCATAGGCTATCCTTTGCTACTGGGAGAACTGATAAAAGTTGTAGAGGCCACACTCTGCACCTTCACAGCTGTTCTTAGGTAAAATTCAGAAAGGAAGTGTATCTTCAATCTCCCTTTCACATGCCCTTCTCCCTCCAAAGCATGCCTCACTTCCCCCTTTCCTTCCACCTTAAGGCCATCTATTGCCATCATTCTGCCTACTGGTCTTCCTGATCACTCTACTGTGAAATCTCAGCCTGGCTTTTCTACCCTGAAAATACCTCATGCTCCCAATTGTTTCTTTTTACTGTCTTCCTAAACAAAACTTGTTTGTCTTGAGTCCCATTTCCTCCCTTCTCTTCATTCAGCTTGCTGGCATCCATAGTCACTTAGTCAAAGATTCATTTACACAAAGATCTTAATGGCCAATAATGATTCAGTGGGTTACCTCTCCCAGGGTAACTAAAGTTAAGCAGGTAATTCTTAGTTGTAATGACAGGATTTTCAGGTCTTTCTCTAGACCAGGGCTTGGCCAACTTTCTCTGTAAAGGGCCAGGTTGTAAATATCTTAGACTTTGCAGGTTATATAGTCATTGTTGCTTAACTCT
This sequence comes from Diceros bicornis minor, assembly GCF_020826845.1. Taxonomy (NCBI): domain Eukaryota; kingdom Metazoa; phylum Chordata; class Mammalia; order Perissodactyla; family Rhinocerotidae; genus Diceros; species Diceros bicornis. The sequence continues at coordinate 84,422,906 of NC_080744.1, forward strand.
GCCATTTTAGCTCAAAAGCAGCCAGGCTATTAATAAAGAAATAGGCAGACTGTGTTCCCATAAGACTTTATTTACAAAAACAGGAGGTGGGCCGGAATTGGCCTGGAGGCCGTAATTTGCCAACACTGTCTAGATTAATTAAATAATTGGGGGAGGTTGGGAGGGGAAACAACACAGAGGCCTTCCAACCCCCATAAATCCATACCACATAGCTGATTATTCTCACTGAAAAATCTTCCCTGAATAAGTGGGATGCCAATGGACCCAGCCAGTTTCTAGCAGCAATTAAGTTATATTGAAGATACTAAACGTCCAATGTCCCTATGTAATTTGCCTCCCACCTCCCGTTCTTTTTTTTTAATGGAACTGAGCCAGGAAAGTAGTATTTCTCTCGTGAGCAGACAGGCTTCTTTTCACTGAAGAAAGTCAATCAAGCTTCTTTCTTTGTCTTGGCCATTGGGAAGCTCATAGAAAAGTTTTGAGCTCTATTACTATAGCTTACCTCACCTTTGATAAAACTTTCTCTACTTCTTCCCCTTTGACTTGACTTTTTTCTTAATTTGTTGTTAATAGTTTATTGCTATCATTTTATGTTCACTGTAGTCAGTTTTAATCCTTTTGGGAAGGAGTGAGGAGTAAAATATAGACTGAAGAGAAGTACATGAGAGACATTTGGAAGAAAGAATGGGGCTTTTGCTTCTTGATGAAACCAGAGCCACTTCATAAACCATGTCAGGCAAACATATGCTTCAGAAGAGTGTGTTTGGCCATATTGCAAGGTTGAAAACATTTCCCTACAATTGTGCCCACAGACAAAACAGTCTGCTAGTCCAGACACTTATGGAAGGTGTATCACATTTTATGTGTGTAAGTGACCTAACTCTGGCCACTCAGTAATCACATCTGACCTCCACAGGGCAGGCTAACTGGCAGGGGTGGAGTTCTGTCCTCCATTCTGGAAGCTGCTAGGAAGGTTAGTAGCCTGGGGGTATAGGCTTGCTGTTCCCTGGAATCATTAAAATAAGCTCTGAGGGTCTTCTGATGGCAGCCATTGAGTTAGGATGAGAGAAGAGGAGCAGGGCAGAGGGGATCAGAACATCAGAAACCATTGCTGAGCTGTCTGAATAATGCCCTTAACATGGAGCTAGTCTAGCCCCTTCCATCTTATCTCAAAGACCTGGAGGCAGCATGGCAAGCTGGGAAAGGCAGTGGACCAGCAGCTAGAAGACTTGTATGTAACCTGGCCTCTGTCTATAACATGGTCATTGATTCAACCACTGTGAAATCAAGGGTAATTTAAAACCTTAACCGAATCATCCTGTCCCACCACACACACACACACACACACACACACAAACACTCAGCGGTAGAGGAATATTTCTCAAATGGGTGGGTGACTCTCACCCTTTTTCCCTCTCCATCATTGCCTCTTATTCCTCTCAAATCCTAGTTACACAGCTCATCTAACCTGTGATCAACTCTTTTGCATAGTTAACTATTGCAGCGTAAAGTCTCTCCTTAGATAAGTACAACCACACTAAAGGGAAATTGTGGATAAAAATATCACTAGTGTTTACAAATATATCTATATGTAGACAGAGAGAAAGCTAGCTCTGGTAGTCTAATGGTTAAGACTCGGCGCTCTCACCTCCACAGCCTAAGTTTGTTTCTGGTCAGGGAACCATACCACCCGTCTGCCAGTTGTCATGCTATGGTGGCTGCCTGTTGCTGTGATGCTGAAAGCTATGCCACTGGTATTTCAAATACCAGGAGGGTCACTTATGGTGGACAGGTTTCAGTGGAGCTTGCCGACTCAGACAGACTAACAGTAAGGATCAAAAAAATTGACCATGAAAACCCTATGAATAGCAGTGGAGCATTGTCTGATATAGCGCCTGAAGGTGAGAGGATGGCGCAAAAAAGACGGGCAGGGTTTCACTCTGCTGTACACAGAGTCACCAGAATCTACTCAACAGCACTAACAACAAATATATATATATATTTTTTCACTAATACATATACCTAAATGCTTGTTTAAATGTTTAGTAGTTGGACCCAATAAGGCACCATTTGCAAACAAATAGGTGGCTGATGTCTTTAACTTCCAACATCTCCAAATTACTCCAGGTAAATGTTTAGGACCTCAGACCCGCATTTTTGTAGTGACTTGCGTCTCTTCTCAAACCCTTCTTTTACATACCGGGCAAATCCATGTAGAAGTTTTGTGGTCCTGCAGGCTCTCTTGCTCAGCTACAGATGAGCTGTGAATCACTTCAAAGAAGTCAGTAAACCCCAGGGGTGATGAGGCAATAACCAGGCTTCTTAGAGACCCTTAATGTCCCCAAGATCTGGCTTTAATACCCAGGATCAACTTCCAACCCACAGTGACAGTCGCTGGTCTACGTCGTGCCCAACGGCAGAACTCCCCGCAGTTGAGTGGAGGAAATGTCAAGACTTTGCATGAAGCACAGAGTCTCTGAAATAGGTGGCAAAGACTACATTATCCTCACTCGATTATTTGTTGTGTTAAAATGGTGCAGAGGAATCAACCCACAGTTAAGCAGATAGCCTGGACCACATTACTATGAATAAACGTACAGCTTCCATGTGGGCTTTGAAAATGTGAATGCTACAGTTTGAAAAAAGGTCTTGTTTATTTTTTTCAACCCTTGAGAGTCAGAGGAGCCCAGGCTAAAAACTATGAACTAACGCGGAGCTCTTCATTATGACATACCTTGCGATGAGTTGAATATAACTGACCAGGGCTTTTCGAAGGGAACGAAGACGAGGAAGAGGAAGCTGGCGGAGCGTGGTCAGGAGCTGCACTGACAGTACAGCTCTAATGTGGCGTGTGTTGTCAGGCTTGGCTGATCCTCAGATCAAAGGAGCCATCAATCATCCTCAGATCTATACGGATCTGTCCTGGGTCAGAAGAATAATCAATAACCCTTAGTTCTCACTTCACAAAAACAAAGGAGCTGTTGGTGTGTTTACCTTTCAGATTGTGTCTTGATTAGGGATCATTAGTGGCCATTGTGGAATGAAACTCTATGTGTATTGCTAACTCAGTCGAGCTCACATTGCAGGATGCTGCATGTCACACAGAGGCAGACCCACACATCATGTTCAGAGAGATCCAGGGTGCGAGGGGCACACACGCCAGGGCCAGCATGGCGGGACGTAATGAAAAAGCTATCGAGGATTAGAGGTGAAGGGATATTAGAAATGATTTAGCACAAACCCCACATTTTACAGATAAAGAAATTGGGTGTCTGCAAGGGTATCAACCTGCTCAAAGTCACTTAGCTGGATAAAGACAGTCTGAGTTAGAAATGATACGCTTGCTACATATATATATATTTCTTGCCTGCTGTGGACGTTAGTTAGGGTTCATTACTATGTATTGGAGTTTTGTATTTCCTTGGCCAGTTTTGTTTTCTAAGCCAACAGTAAGTTGTAATGGAAATACAATAAGCTTTGGAGTCAGACAGGCTTGAGTTCAAAGCCTGGTCTGCCATGGACATGCTGAATAACCTTCGGTGAGTTACTTACCTCTAAGAGCCTGCTTTCCCGTTGCTATCCTGAAGATAATATCTGCATCTTAAGATCCTTGTAAGAATTAAGTAGAAATAAGATACATAAAATGGTCTAGCATGACACACGGCACAGAGTAGGGGTTTGACCTATATTTGTTTCCTACCCTCTCCTTCCCTTTTCTCAACTGTAGTACAAACTGGTTCTAGCTATTTGAGGAGAACTTGTCTTTCTCTTCCACAGCTACTCCTGAAATGTGAATAATAGAATTTCTGTCCGACACATAGGTAAGTAGATAGATAGAAAAATAATGCACGTATGCGCAAAATTGAATAGCTTATACCTATAAATAAATGTGTGCATACATATTATGCTTGATCAATACATCCATATATGCACAGAGGGTTTGGTCACCAACAGAACAATAGTAAAATTAGATACTAAAATGCAAGCTTTATCAACATTTCAATATAAACTAGGAGAAGCAACACAAACTATCTCAGATAAAATAAATACGACCACCATTAGGAACAAAACTACAACAATAATAACTGCTCTAATATAACAGAATCACACTAAGTCAAAATCAATAAAAAAGTAATCTTCTTTAGAGTAATCTAAAGTAATTTTCACGATTATTTTTTAACCAAAGAATAGTGTGATAGCTAGCCTGCATACTGAAATAGGAGTCTTCGGGATATTCCAAATAGTTCAACGGGAGAAGTATCCAAAACACTGAGAGTGGTGAACTGAGTTGGATGGCGGTCAGTAATCAGCTCAAGTTGGCTTATATTTTCAGTTTTCACTTGAGTTTCATTTTCCTGCATCCATTACCCCTGATGGGGAGGCAGTAGGGTCAGTCAATCAACAGAGAATGAGAGGAGCCCAAACAGGCCTGTGATGGTTCACATCACGCAATGCCCTTGTCGGTGACCCCAGCGGCTTTCTCTCCACCTCCTGCCTGGCTCCCTGTGAATGGCTTCTGCACTTACCCTCCTAACCTCAAAAGCTTTCTCCAGGCTGTGTATCCTTCTCCTGACCTCACACTCACCCACTAGAATCTGCTTCTCCAGGTTTCTCCCCCACTAAGTCACTTATGCCCAGATTTTCAGGTCTCTGGCTGACAATTTAACTGGACAGTCAACCTAGCTTTGATTTCACCTTCTCTGTAAAACACTGCTTTTGTATGGCTTGGGTCAGCAATCCCAGGATGCCTCCCTCGTTTATTTTTATCAGGCCAGAATACACTGTGTAGAATCTGCTATGAGTGAAAGTCCACCTACCAGAGTTTCTCCTGTTCTTTCTTATAGTTCCCCCATGTGCTGTATATGAAGGGCAACATCTCCTTTAGAGCTGAGTTAATTTGTGCTATATGTGTCCTGCTAGCATTGAGACAGAAAGAGGATAAACTGCTTAGAAGTGATGGAAAAGAGAATCTAACCCTAAATGATGAAAAACATGTGACTCAGAGTAGTAGCTCTCACACATTCATCTCCTACTACTTTTCTTGGGTATTCTACCGGCCATCCTCACAGCAAGCCAGCAAGGATGGAAACATCACCCCCACTCTACAGATGATGAGGCTGAATGCTCAGAAATGTTACCCACATGCCTAAGTCACACATCTGGGAAGTGGTGGGGGTGAGATTTGAAACCAGTTCTAATTGGCTGCAAAGCCTGGGCCATCACCACTACACCCTTCAGGCTCTTCTGCTAAAGGCAGCTAAGCTTGTAGAGAAAGTTTGGTCGTTGAGGAGTAAGGTTGGACTGGGCAGTTCTGAACAGTGGGGAATTTTAATCTGGGAGGTGTGAGGAATTGAGGCCTAGAGAAGAGAGCATGTAAAGGAGCAGGACTCGGAGTAATAGCTCTCATGCTTTGGTCTCCTACGACTTTTCTTGGGTATTCTGCCAGAAGCAGCATTAGCTTGGTTCTCTGTGATGATGAGGACAGAACCGGGTGAAAGGGTGAGATAGACAAAAAGCACATAAGAATACTTGAAACAGCTTTCTAACAAGTAAAATTGGGCAAAAGGTGGCCAAGAGGCGCTAATGAGCTCCTTATTACAACAGGTATTTTAAGCAGAGGCTTCGAAAACCATTTAGTGATATTATTAGAACAACTAAACACCTAAATGATCGCTAATGTGACTGAGTGCTTACGATGAGCCAGGTGTTCTTCTCAGCACTTTTCACATATCATCTCAATTAATCTTCCCAACACCCAAAGCTGGGTACTACCCGATTCTAAAGATGAGAAAACCGATGGTTGCTGTGGGTAAGTAATTTGCTCAAAGTTATACAGCTAATTGAGAGAGCCAGGATTTGAGCAGAAGGAGTGGGGCTTCAGAAGCCATACCTTTATCTGAGAGATTTAGGAAGGCCCTGCTAACTTTGAGATTATATGAAAGCCTCCCTCTCTTTCAAGATTAGAGGTAATAACTTCTCCATCTCCCCACACTCACAAATATTGTCCATTTATCATCAAATAGTGATACTGTGGTCTTATTTATTTACCATGTCAATGCATAACACATTAAAATGAACAATAACTGAGAATAATGATGAGCGTCCATTAAAAAAGAACAAATTAAAGCCAGATGACACCTCTTTACCAACACCTCAGCAATGCTCATGACAGGTCTCTGATACTTAAGGACATATTCAAAGAAAATGGCACTTTGAACTATAAATTTATTTGCACTGAAGTAGCAAAACATCGCATGCCCTTGCATCTATCTCATAGGAGATTCAGAGTCTGGTTTTGACAGCTAGTTCTAATAATAAAAAGGTTTTAAATGTAAGGTATAACAGCATTCCAATCAGCGCCTAATCAGGGTTATGCTTTTCAAATTATATTGTGTCTGCTTTCACCTCCTGCCTATTATCTGCAATAAAAACAGAAGTGCTTAAGAAAATCCTTGATCTGTGCACATATATTTTTAATATTAATATGTCAGGCCAGTGGCAATAAGGATATTAGGGAAATGACGGAATTCTCCCCCAGCTGGACATGTTAATTGAGAAGCCAAGTTTTGGAGGCAAAGTTCACATTTGTGCAGATGGCGGGACAATGCCGGTGTCGGCACAGGTCAGTGTCGGCCCCAGTCCCAGCTCTAATGGCTCAAGTCTCTGCTTTCTCCACGTCAGCTGGTCCCTCTGGGCTGTGTAGGTTGGGGAAGTCTGTCTCTCCATTTTTTCTGCCCTTGACTCTGGGGTAGTAATTTCTCTTGAGATGTCAACGTGCTTTTTTTAAAAAAAGTAAGAAAAAAAAAAGCTCAGGGGAGGAAAAAAAGTTTAATCTTTCTGGTTGAAAGAAATATAAATTACAGTTCACCCTGCCCTTCTGCCCCAGCCTCCTCATCAAAAATAGAGTCACCACATTATTTGGGGAGTGGAGAATGTTATAACCTTCTCAAAACAAGAAGTTGAGCTCTTATAGTGACTGCCTCAAGATAGTGACTGGCCCAATACGTATTTACTTTTTTATCCGCTTAGCTTTAGAATTTATCCCCATTTGTTGCCAATTTTCCACCTACCACTTATTGCCTTTAATGTGATTTATGTATTGCTACTCACCCTTCAGATACACTACTATGGCACCAGCAGTATTTAATAGTTTGTTTCCTAAGTGATATAATTATTTATTATCTCTAATTAGAATTCAGAGTTTGGCTTTCAGCATCAGTCTGGATGCGAAGCCGGCTTTAATGAAAAGAGCAACTGTGAGCTGGAAATTTCTTTATGAAGGAGATAACTTATGTAATCACTGGTAACCTTTTTCAAGAATATTATCTCACTATTTATAAAACAATGCCTTCTTTACTTTAGAAATTTTCATTTGCATATGAAAAAGACTTATTTATTGATGCTTTTGACTGATGCACATTTTTCATTCAGGAATGCTCTTTTCAAATCATTCATATACCATTGAATTTTTCTTTGAAAATTCGAAGCCACAGTCCTTTAAAAGATGTTCATATATATGTTTATTTACCCATATACGTGAGTAGCCATCAAGAAGGCTTTCAACTGTTGATTTCTTTTGACAATTTCTAGTTTGAAAATTCAGAATCCTTTATGCTTCTGAAGCCACTTGTAATAAGCAATGACTCTTTCTATTCTTTCTCCCCTCCGTAAGCATAGACCTAAAATTCTTTTCTTCCAGAGAAGAAATTGTATTTGTGTCTAACTATGATGAATTCTAGCTAAAGATATTTTAGGCATCTACTATAGTATTAGTAGCAGACACTTTTATTTAATTCACAACATTTTTTTTAGTAGTTTGAGTCATTTCACTAATAAACACATTTGAGGAAAAGAGGCTCCACTATGTAATACGGATGCAGAAATTTGCTTATGAAATTTTTCTCAGGGTTTAAGAACAAGTGTTTTTAAGCCTCAGTCATATGACTCATCACATCCCTCTTCAGGCTTTTGGTTTTGTCAGACCATCAGTTTATAACCAGTTGCCATGAGGAAACAGACACCATGGTTTAACCATTGCCTACAACAAAGGGAAATGAATGGATCAATGACTTTTTCCTCCCTATTCTCCCCTTGCTCAAGCCTCCAATAATTTCCATATCAATTCTAAGATCTTCTTTTTTTTAATTTGAAATTTAGGGCCTGTTGGTTGAGTGTATGAAATAAAGTGAGCAAGTTGAAACTTTATTCCCAGAGTTATCTTAAAATTGATCAGAAAACCATTCTTTATTGTGCCATCTAATCACACCCATGTGCATTCTCTTTTTAATTAAGCAAGTTAACTTATTTGGCATTTATGTTTTATGCATGAGAACTCACAGCTTTCAGATTACTTCGGTCTTAGGCCATGCAATTCAGAAGCAAAAAGATCCGTATAAATATCTTTATCCAGGTTGTGTTAGACAATATCATTGCCAGAAGAGGATGCATATGCATGCCCAAAGGATATGTCCAAATTAATCAAGATCAAGATTTTGCATCTCCATGACTTTTTGGTCAAGGCAATCATGATGTTTCATTAGGAGAAAGACTTTTAATTAACTATATTTCTTCTATCAACCCAGACACCAAAACAATAAGGAAAAATACTTGTCATACATAATTTACACTGGGTAAGAAAAATTTACTTTTATGATTTATATACACTTCCATTGTCATTTTACTTATTCATATATATTTTAGATGTCGGCTGAGTGCCAGACAATATGCTAAGTGCTTGGGGAAAGTGAAGATGAGTTAGGCTCAGTTTTAGGTCTCAGGAAGCTAGAGAAAGAGTTGACATATGCTCAGCTGAATCTATTGCAATGTAAAATAAGATTTCACAGCAGAGGTAGAAACCAAGTTGCATAGCCTTCTCCAAGGAGTTATTACTTGGGTTGTAAGACAGTTGGTACAGTGATTAGGAGAAAGGTTCTGGGGTCAGATTGCCTAAGTTTAAATCTCAACTCTCCCAGTTACTAGCTGTGTGACTTCTGTTTCAGTTTCCTCGTCTGTAAAATGGAGGTGCAAATAGTTACCACCTCACCTAGTCTAGCCAAGGAGTAATGAGTCTGAATTAGAGTGGAGCGTCATGAGAACGACAAAAAGGAGCTTCTGTGAGTAATACCGCGAAGATGAATTGGAGACACGTGAGACGTCCCAGACTTTAAACTGTGGCTCCACTGCATGACACATATTAAATCAGAAAAAAATAACAAACTCTGCCCAAATCAAAGGGGAAATAGGACAAAATAGATTTCAATATATAGCGATAAAAACACTATCAGTTTTAATTTAGAGGAACAAATCTGGATTTGATGTAATATTATTCTGCAGTCCTATTAATTATTTCATTCAAAGATGTGAACACTATAATAAACAGAAAAAAGCTGCAAATATGTGATGAAGTGTGAATTTTCTTCTATACACCATAGAATTCCATTCGGGTGTTGAAGATCTGGGAAGTTGGTGCTCTCTGGGAATGGAGGGATACATATTTACTTGCTAATACAGAACTATAAACTAATGCAAGGTTTCTAAGTAGGGAGTAAAAATTGTGTCATAAACATATAGTTTTTTCTAAAATATTTGGATAAGCAATAGTTAAGTCTTAACTAATTGGTTTATTTTTTAATTTATTTAATTCTATTTTGATTTATAATGATGAGCTCTAACAATTTATACTAGACTAACGAAGACTAGTAAATATGTCTGTTTTCAATAACATTTTACTCTTCATAGTGAAAGAAACCCTCAGTCTTTTGTAGAAACTTTTGTTTGTGTGGTCTCATATTTTAGGACAACAACGTATCAGGTGAACCTGTTTTTACAAAAGATCAGTGGAACAATTCAAGACAACACAAAGTGTTCTGCTTCTTTTTATCTTTAACTATTCGGAGTCATTTTCAACATAAAATTTCTCCCTCCTTCCCTCAAAGCACAAAATTCATCTCAGCTGACCTTACCAAATATTTTTTTTATCTAATCATTTAAATGACTCCTGGTACCTCTGTTAAACTCGAATGTATTTTGTGTTACTGTCAACGGTAAATCTAAGGTATTCTAAAATTAATTTTAGGCTTGGTCTCTTTCAGTAATAGGGAATAAATATTGCTGAACTATTGTCAGTAGTAAATGCAAATACTAACAGAAGCCTTAGTGTATCCACTGACAATTCATTAATACCCTGGTCAACTTGATTAACATTGATTCACCGTATACACGGGTTGTTAACAGAATCCACATTGTATGTGATTAATAACAATATAATTACTTACTGTAAGCGTGTCCACAGACCTGCTCTACATTTCATTATTATTACCACAGCTTATTCACATGAAATTATGAGAGATCTTCAAGTCCACAGTCTTTGACCACAGACCCAAGCAGGTGTTTGCTTAATATTTTGGTCAAAGATCAGTGAGTTAAAGGTTAGGCCAGGGAGAGTGAGAATAGAGGGGTCACCGCACTTGCAGGAGGGGGGTGAGACTTGATCTTCTCGGGTCTGGAACGGTCGAACCCCAAGGTCACCCATTAGTGATCCTGCCTTTAAGGACTGTGAGATGTCAACAATAAATTCACCATGCCAGAACCTTTAACCCTTTCAATGCTGTGAACACCAGGAGCCAAGGCCAAAACCCAGAAGGAAAGGACCCAGCGAGAGTTATTCATACAATTGTCTGAGGGATGTGGCATTTATGTCCTTTAGGCTTGCCTCTGTTAGAGCAGACAGCTAAGATAAAATGGGAATATTGTTTGATGTCCCAACTTTCTGTGCAAACAATACATCCATGCACGGAGTGTAGACACTATATAAATATGGTGCAAATAGCATTGTTCAATTGTCACAAGTGTATCCAAGTAACAGAGAGTATTAATGTAAGATTTGTCCTCCCCCATGACATTTAGAAACAATCAATCCATTAAAGATAATGGGATTAACCTATGACTTTCTTAGTAAGAACAAGATTAACATAGGAAACACCACAGATTTTATGAAAGCCTAATGCTTGAATCTCCAGCATAATTTTGCTTAACATACCAATCACTCTATCAAGTAGTCAACTCCAAATTTATTGCCAAGACTTAAATAACATGGACAAAGATGGCTTACCCCATGCTGCCATGAACATTATTAAGGGGAATATGGAAGCTTCCCCCAGTGGTCTCTTATGTCATAAATTGGAGCATTCTGGGAGCAATGATCCCCACTAAATATCTTGTATGTGTGTTATAATCATTTCTCAAAACCAATCATATATCAAATATGTCACCAAATGCTTTTCAAAGTCAACCCCCTCCCAACAGATATCTACAGTGGATTAGCTTAGATTTAAATCAGCTAGGAACATACCGATGCTACTGACCCAGCTTTTTAAACCCTTGAAGTGGTTACTCCATTCCTCAAACACAGATTGAAGTTCAACCCACTGTTGGGAAGCAAGTTTTTGTCAGCACGCCCCTAGCAGGTCTGTGGGACAGAGAAAAATAAGGAAAATCACTCACCACATACAGAGCTAGAGCCACATTGTGGTCCTAGAAGCGGCATCCTAAAAAGAGGCAGGACCAAACCAAGAAATGAGTGACTCTTCCACAGCCAATAGATATTTTGTAGGTGGATTTGTTTGGTAAAAATCCATTGGTTTTTGAAACCTGTTGCAATACTGAGGGGCAATGTCGTTATTCTTATTTCCACCTCTGAGTTATGGACCACCTGGTTTGCCTGTGGGTCCCAACATTCAAGTCCAGCATTTTTCTTGGACAAGTGTCCCAGTTTAGATGATAAATTATGGTTGCTCTACCTAGAGGTATATTTGAGTAGTCACAATGTGAAGGCAAGGGCATACGTGCTAGGTGCTGAGCTGCTCTGTACAAAGGACTAAGACTCTAGCCCCGACCTAAGGAATTTATAATATAGTGGGTGGGAGAGACAGGGAGAATGGTTCAGGTGCAAAATGCTATGAGAGCAGAGAGGAAAAAAAAAATTAATCCCAGTTGGGGGAAATCACAAAAGAGCTGAAGCAGTAAAATAAACTTGGGAGGTGGAAGAAAGAGCACTGATTGGCCCCGATCACAAAGCACATGAGGGAGACAAAGATAGACCAGGACAGGAGGACTGGGATATGTGGTGGGGACTTCGAACATCGATTAGGAGTTCGGAGAGATTAGACCTATTCTACGAGTGACTAGGAGTCTGAGAGATTTTTAGCAAGGAAATCACGTAGTTAGATATCTATTTCAGGAAGATATCTCTTCCCACAATATATATATCAGGAGGAAATACTAGAGAATGATTTGGAGGCTACCGCGACAGACCAGGGTGATAAGAGAAAGATCTTTACTTAGAAGCTTTCCCACACCAGGTCAAATGTGCACCTTGATTCAATCTTCAGAACAACTGTATGAGGCAGGCATTATTGTTGTTGTTGTTGTTGTTATTGTTATTCTTTCACAAATGAATTTTCATTTCACAATGAATTTCACAAATGAAAGCATTAAGGAGCTTAAGTTACTTGCCTACGTTCACAGCCAACCAGTGCAGTCTGCATTTGAACCCAATTCTGCTGACTCCAAAACCCTTTCACACTCTGGTACAGCACCAAACTGTCTCTGGGGAACAGAGGCAGACCTAGAGCCAGCATGCATTTGGTGGTATCTAAATAGAATTCCTGTTTTGTTATTTCAGGAAAACACTGCATGGCACTTTAGTCTTGTAGTCTATCACATTCAATGGGACAACTTTCTGATTTCCTTTGGAAGAGATAAAGTTTACCTTAACACTTACAAGGAGACTTCAGAAAAATAATCACGCACAGTTGCTAGATTTTAGGAGATAAATTAATCCAATGTGCTTCTCAACAATATTTCACAAGTCGCTGGTGTATACAACACATCTGGTGAGTCCAATGACCAAATGAACTAAAAGTCCTGGGATGTGGTGTAAAAACCCACAATCGTCAAAGTCTCCTGAAAAGGACAACTTCCGCACTCAATAAATTCCTTCTCTCTTGTCTTCCTCTCCATCACGAGTCAAACAAAAAACTAACAAAATTTAAAATCAATAGCAACAACAAAAATCAATGTATCTGAGATGGCAAGCTCGACAGGGAAGAAACAAAAAAAAATAAAACCCTTTTATGTAAGTGGATTTAGAGCCATTTTAAAAGCCTCATGAACTAACGAACAATGGCTTCTCTAAGAAAACTGTGAGGCATTAATTTCTACAAATCTGTGTCTAGGAGCATAGAGAGAAAAGAAGGAGAAAGACGCTTTGACCCCTTGTGAAAATATTGATAGGCATTCCAAAAAAGACCCAGAATCGTGATCAATTAAAGCCTAACTCCTGGTGAGGTTTGAGAATATTTAGTGCATCTTCCAAACCCGCTGCCCCCTCGTCAGGCATACTGTGAATGATGCTGAGCGCACCTGTTTGTTTTGCTCTCATTACTCAAGAGTATATTTTGGGTTGGAATCATTAGTTCCAACAAATGAAATCCCTATTTTTATTCAAGTAAACATAAGAGATGTTTAAATGATTCTGCAAAATGAGAATATGCACCAAAGACAACAAAATTATGACAACAAATTATATAAACTTTTTTTTTAAATCTCAAATTATATTTTTCCCTGAAACGAGAACATCTACAATATGTTTCCATTTTGGTAATGTGCGTATTGTTGGGATTTTCCCCCCCAACTTCAAACATCCTTTGCAAATAACACACTTTTTTCTAAAAATAAGAAATGGCTCTGAAACGATAGAGGGAAAATATGCTTGTCTAACCATAATTTTTTAGAGAAAAAAACCAAGCTGTTTTAAAAACTGAAAGACAAAGAAAGTATTTTTCACTATAAATTATTCATTGCACTCATTTTGGATCAATATTTATAGATATTCACATGCTTTTTATAAAGCTTGGGAGATTCTTTTAAATGTCATAATTTCCTCCTCAAAGCCACTGTCAGAAGCACAGCTTAGTGCTAGCAATAAACGAGCACCACTTGAGGCCCGTGCCCTATTTTCCCCATCCTTGAGCATCAGAGCAGCATGAAACACTGTGGGTTTCCGCCACTGTCCTATCAAAACACCCCATTACTGACCTACTACATTCTGCCAAGCGGCTGCATTTTATAGGAGCAGACAGAGAAACTGGTCACCCTAACCCACCGAATAAGAATAGAAATGTAGCGACTGTCATGGTTCTAAACAGTAGAATTTGGGGTAAGTAGAATTTGCATTCAATCTCATGATCCCACATTAAGCGAGTAATGAAGGTTCCTAGAAAGCCTGGTTGTGGGGAGCCCTGGTTACCCTTCACAGCTTTCTGGAGAAACACTTCCTGCCTTTGGTTTGCTGGGGACAAGTCTGAAGATGAGGTTTAGAAGAGAGAGGGGGTCGAATCAGAATCAGAGAATGCCCTGCCAATAGCAATTTCACCTGCATCACTCCTTTCACACTCCCGAAAGCTCAGATTTCCCCACTGTGAAAAGATCAGCACCTACAGGGCTCTCTTCTTGGGCTGTTTGCCAGGAACATGGTTGCAGTGAGAGAAAAATAGGTTTAGAAAGCTGCCACAACACAGATGTTAGCCCAGGGCCAATCTTCCTCAACAAAAAGAGGATTGGCATCCGATGTTAGCTCTGGGCTGATCTTCCTCACCAAAAAAAAAAAAAAAAAAAGAGCTGCCTCAACTAATTCACCTACCCTGTTTACGAACCAGAAATATGTTCTCCCTGCACCATCAGAAAAACACTTTCTTTGTACCTTCCTCATTAGGACGGTAGAAACAGGACAAAACTGTTGAAAATAATATGAAAACAGCATTTTTTTAAAAATTACCTGCCCTTCCTAATGCAAAGCAACTGGGTAAGCAAAAGAAGTTTGGAAATTCTAAGCGTAGTGAAAAAGCAAAGAGATCACCACCATTATTATTACTGACTGCACAAACAATTTTCTTTTCATTACGTTGAAGAGGTGGAGTGAGTGAAATTGTATAATTGTGGATGGTTTTGTAGGAACCAAAAAATCTCAAAATCTAGGAGACAGTGCAGCCAGGTACCCTCATCTGGGTCTTGCAATTCTTGCTCTTGCTGTGTCACAAATGGGTGCTCCCAAAACAATAGTTGGGCTTTCAAAGGGCAGAGAAGTCAGCAACAAGGCCAGTGTTTACATTGAATGCTACCGTGAAAAGCTCTAGCGCCCTTTATTCTTGGTCTTAAAGTGATCACTTCATTAAAATGGTTCTTTTCAATAAATGCATTGCCTTGCCAAACAGGAACAGCAATTCGGTCACTGACTATATTAGTGTATGTAATCTAGAAGATTTTTTTAATGATTTTAGCTGCGGAATGCTTTGGTAATCCTCAGGTTGAAGGGTGTTACATCACTGTGAGAAATCACTAACATCAAATAATACATCTAGACAAAAAGCACTATATGCAAACTTTGATACATATCAAAAGAATTACAACAGCCCTTCTAGAAAATGATTGATGGTAATCTGAGCAAGATTTTTCTTGAGCAGGGTACGGGCCACACTCTAGTAATTAAGAACAAAGTATTTCAGTTATATTTACTTTTCTAATATACAGATCCATCCCCAATTTCAGCCGTTTTTTCCTCTTTCTTGATCAAAAAGCACACCAACTTGGGGCCGATGCCAATACACACCCTTTCTGTTTCTATTTGAGCCTCCCTGCCTCTCCAGAGAGCACTGATGCAGTTCAGCCTCCTGCTTGAAGCCTGAAGCCATTTCCTCAGAGTCTTCCTTACAAGACTCCAATGCCTCAGTGACTTTCCGCACCAGCAGTTTCATCTTTGGGGCACGAAGATTGATTTTCTTTCTTCCTACAAGTGAAAGTCCAGAGCGTGTGCCCCCCTCCTGCTACCCAGAGGGACTGACAATACAACCACCAGGATCAACTTGAAAAACTCATCCAGAGGGAGCCTTCCCACCACCTCTGTGCTTCTTACTAGGTTAAGTGCTCCATATATCAATGAAGGGGTGCCCCGCTAATCCGCGTTCCCACAACAGCTGCGTGCCGTAGTTAACTGTAGCTGAATTTTTGTAACCCTTCTTGTCTCCTGCACAGAAAGTCTACACACAGCATATCAGTGCATGCATGAACATTCAGAATGGAATTTTGAAAGTGGGGCCTGAAAATCACATCTTGGTCTAGGGCTGCAGTAAAAGTAACAAGGTATTTGGTTGGTTAGGAAACCACAAATGTGGCCACACATATAGGTGCACCTTACAAACGTTATTTATGGTTGTTTTTAACACTCAAACTGCCTTAACATGTAAATGGATTGCTTAAAAATAAAAGTTTTCATATTTCAGAACTAGGAAAGTCCCCTTTTAAAGCAGGCTTAAGAGTCTTAGGAAAATATTTGAATTTTTAATTGAAACAGTTGGGGAAAGGGAAGGGCAAAGTTTAATGAGCCTCAACGATATATCTCTTTGCAGATGGTTTATTTTCTGTGCTTTAAGAAAGTACTTTTCTGTTTTATGCAAAGGAGATTGATGATAGGACAGGGTAGTGGAGGTAGATGGGGGTAGTTCAGATACATAATCTGAACACATGTGAAGCAGATCAACCAGATTCCACATTTACCAGCAATGTGGACCTCCAAACTTATTTAAAGAATGACCACATTATTTTCCTAGGTATGAAATAATATTATGTTGTTTATTAGTGTCAAATGTATAAGAGTAACAACACGACATGTTTCCTAAGCTCTATCTCTATACAAATAAAATAAATAGTAATGATTAGAAGAACTCACACTGGAAAGGCACTCAAGTTATTTTAATAGAAATTACCCTACCATCTTAGCTAGGAAGGGTGTTTGTCATTTCCTCATTATCAATTGACTACTAAAGTTTTCTATAAGAAAATTGCAAAAAACTCCACCTCATCCTTCGACAAATAAATTAAGCAAACAAATATTGCCTTGAACCAAGGTATGAAAATTCGCTATTTTGCTTTTCAAAATAATCCATACAGTTAATTGAAATTTGATTATACTGGTATGATATTTCAAACTTAAAAAATTAAATTATTACCAGGTGGTCTGTCTTTAAAATCATTTATAACACATATCTTCAGAAAAATAAATGTGATGCCATATGATAATATACTAATACTAAAATGTGATTTGTTTTATTCACAAAGTGATTTTAGTCTGTATTTCTCTTTCTATGCAATAACTACCTTAATACTTTCTGATACAAGTTGCCAAATAAATATTCTTTATCATCTCAAACTCATAGCATTTGTTTGCATCCTGTTTATCAAGACACTCTTTACGATGTCCCTCACATTTTCAAAAGAATCTATTGAAATAAAATTTGAAGAAAATGTTCATAAATGAAGAAGGAGAGAACCTCACTGATGTCTGGAGATTTAAATGTCAAATTCCTGTCAAAATTTATCATGGTTATATGGAGGCACGTTATCTTATAAAGAAAAGTGAGTACATTTATCTTTAACAATAAAAATAAATAAAAGAGCAGAGGAGATTCACGGTCCCTCTACGACCCTCATTAACGAATATCTGGCAAGGAAACTATTACAAGTAGTGTTGACTTAACAACATTTTTTTTTTTTTTTTGGTGGTAGGGAGTGGTGATGAAAAGGGCAGATTAAAATGATATATGTCAAATATTAGTAGCCTTTTAAGAAGCCATAGCCCATGGCCCTTAACCCCTTACAGATGGCAAATCAGGTGCAGAGCAAACGAAATTAAGATGATAGTGTTGACAGGAGCAAGCAGATTCGGTTTTCATCCCTACAGACAACAGGAATGACATCACATCTTTTCGAACTGACACATTAATGAATTTAGCAACACCTGAACTTTTCTGCCATTGGACACCTTTGACACCAGTAGGCTCTTTCGTGTCAGTAATAATAGGATTCTGTATCATTCCCCCGCTCCATATTTGGTGGCAGAATTACCTTTTGGGCCCTAACAAGTTGACAGGGTTTCATTTTGCTTCCTCTTTTAATGACATCTTCTTTGCAGGTGAACTGGAGATGTAATGACTTCCTTTTTTTTTGTCTTGGAGGATTCCTAAATGTCATGGAGAGGCCCAAGACGTCTCAATCTCGCTTAATACAAACGGGAAGCCCAGGGTTTTTAAAGGTGAAATGGATCTTGCTAATGAAGAAGTATCACTCTTCGCGGAGCATGCAGCTTGTTAGTTTGAGTTAGGTGAGTGTCACAGGTTAGGGTTCAAGTGTGACACAGGATGTGACTCAAGATGTCGTCTTTTATTTATTGGGCTTTTGAAAAACGTAATTGAGTAGTTGAGCAATAAAAACAGGGAAGCCTTTCTGCATTTGGGAACGATCCAAAGAGAAAGGTAATGAGCTCTTGCCTCAGAAATTTGTGATGATTGGGTCCCAATTATGATAAAGTTCAAATATGTGAACTTTAAATATGTGAACAGTAAAGCCACACTATAAATACAACTGCCTATTCATGGGGACCAGAAACTCAAGTTTTTTGTTTATCTCGGTTCTTCAGTCTTTTTATTTTTCCCATGAGTGTGACTCAAAAGTTACATAGTTATCTCTTTGTTTCATTTCCCTTCTTTTCCACAATCAAAAGGCGAGAAATACAATACTTGTGGCTATCATTAATTTGCAAAATGGTCATGCAGCCCACACGGGGGTGGAGAGGGGTCCTCCCAGATTTAAAAACGTGGAAACGTTAAAACTTCCTACGCATTTAAATCATTTGGAAATTCTCTGTTTGCTGTCTTTTTCTGGTATTACTCATCCAGCTCGTCACCATTTGGGGAAAATATAAGAATGGAAAATCCGATTCACACAATGACATAAAATCTATTGTGGGTGAAAAAAGCCAAACCTCCCAGCAAAACTCAACTTCAATGTGGAAGTGCTTGACCAGGGCTGAAAGGGTTAAAGAGACACCAGTTCAGCTGTCAGTGCAGGGCCACCCTCAAATTACAAAGATACACCAAAAATGTCCCAAGTTATGAAATGATAATGTTTTCGACCCACCTAAACTAATTGGCAGACTCGACCTGGGATACCATTCTTCCTTTGCTTTTTACCTTAAAATCTATAATTACCATGGCCCAAACTCTGAAGTTTTCACTAGAAAATGCTGGACCTAACCATTTTACGAGAGGGGTACCTTGCAAAGTAGCTCCTCTCTTTCTCCTTTTCTGCGATTGAGAATCCATATAATTATTAACTGTTAGGTTTGCCTCATTTACCTTTATGGAACGAAAATTGTTCATTAAAAGATGTGGATGGTTTCTCAATTAAAACACTTCTGTGAGTCACGGCCTCCGTGTCATTTTAGAAAAAACACACAATGCCGTTTGGTTATAACAGGTAAAATAATGACTTTTTCACCTGTCAATGGCTATCTTAAAATTCCCACACATGTAGGCCATGTCTGTTTCATCTATTCTTTGAATTTCAGCTGCTTTGCTTTTCAATGCCTCCGTTTCACTGGTGTCTCTTTTGTGTCTGAAACTCTCACACTGGGTTCTCCCTCTTTGGTGCCGGGCTTTCTTTTCACAGTGACATTTCAACATAAACAGTCAATATTCATTACCTCAAAGGAGACTTCCCTCCTATTGCTGACCAATTAAATACCAGCTGAGATAGGCAGACAAAGGTAAAGGAGCTGTAACATAAGACAGGCTTCAGGCTCTGAGCGTACTTTCTGCTCCCTTCAAGGGAGAAAAATTGTAATCAAAACAAAGAGAGCTGGGGACTCAGGGACTATCTCTATCCAAGAGACACCATTCCATTGGATGTTATGGTTCCCTGTCTCTTCATCTGGCATACTGAAGACTGAGGGGGTTTTTTGTATTATTTTGTTGTTGTTGTTTTTAATAATTCAGCACCATGCATTTTTGAGGTTTCACCGAGAAGGACAATCAACCCTTAATTAGTTCCTGACTGAAGATGGTCATATTGGCATAGGCTGTTTACTCAGATGCTGGTGGACCTGACCTTTATTTTCTTACTCTGCTGACTAATTTGATTTAGCTTGATTTCTCTGTTTCTCCACCACACAAGAGCAACTCAGGAGGCGCCACTTAGAACATCTGTTGAGACTGAGCCCTTTACTGTGAACTCTCCACCGTATCGGGAATTACTGGGAATGGCTGTGAGACGCGTCAGCTAAGTCCTCTGAGCTGTGCATTCATTTCAGGGGGAAAGAAATGTTCCTGTATGTTTCCTTGAATCATTAAACAGCTCAACTCCCTTCCCACCCCGGTAAGCCTCACCCCCATACTCACACACTCTCCAAGATACACAGAAAAACATAGGGCATTTAGGAAACTGTTTTCTGCAGAAATCTGGAGAGTTTTTTTTTTTAATAATTCTGCAAATTTCAAACTGTTTCACTTTTTCACAATTCTGGGCAGCATGCATGTACCAAGCTGCAAGGCTTTTCCTCTCTGTAAAGGAATTGTGTAATAAATTGGACATTCGGATCTTTCCTTTGTGAAACCATCCCACAAGTAAGCCATTTATTCCACCTTCACAAAACGTTCTTCTCTCAAGTGACAAGGGAGCCACGTGGGGTGCTGATTTTTATATTTGAAATGTAGACTAGATTTAAAGGATTATATCCCAAACTTGTTATCAGGACTGTCATCCACAAATTCAGTGTTTTCTTGAGGACTGATGTAGATAATAATCCCATTCAAAGAGTGACCTTAAAGCAGAAAGTTACATATAAATGAAATATACACAATCCATTCATTTTCATAAACATACATATGCTTCCTAGCTTTGTCATCAGTTCTAAAAGCCATTACAATATTCCTGAAACAAACAAACAAACCAGTCGCTCTGGGTTGCAATCCTTACTCAACTTCCTTTAGAAACAGAATTAAAATCAGTGATCAATACTCATAGTCCAAAATTTGTGTGTCATATTAACCAGCTGCTTGAGAGAAGTGTTAGACCAGTTTAATTTTCTGAGAGGCCCTCCTGAATTATTATTCTGCTCTGTCTTAGGAAAATGAAAGTGCAATCAATTCAAGAAGGTAAACTTTTTTTATTTGGGTATCTTTGTACAAAGAAAAAAGAACTCTAGCTCATAGAAACAGTGTTTTCCCCCTCCAAGCCAGATTAGGTGAATTTAATCACCAGAGAATTTTATTTTCCATTTGTGCTTCCAGCAGCTAGAGGGCACAAAAGAATGCTTTTACCTTGCGTCGTCTTTTTTTTTTTTTAATCACTGAGCGGAACTATATAGACTCAAAAATAAACAAAAAGTACAGGGAAAGCTGGCGAATTTATTGCACCTTCCTTCCTCAGATGGCAACTTTTCATATTTTCTTTACCTCAGGAATCCAAATTCCAGATGACAGTAATATGTGAAACTGAACTATAGAAACGTCACCTTCCTAAAACAAAGAGTAAATTCTAAGGAATGAGAGACTCAGACTGGGCACAATTGTTCCAAGTCTGGCCCATCGTTATATTTCTGAACCATTTTGTAAAGCTCTTTGTTCAAAAGCAATATAAACACATGTTTAACCTTTATCGTTCTAGCATCTTAAATATTAATGTCGGTTGTGATTCTGCATTAACAACATCTATTATTTTTGCACTAATAAGAGGCTTACAAGAATAAACATGAAAGGCTTGGAGCAACCTTCCTGTCAATTAAGAAACAGTCAGTAGTACTTCAAATGAACAGTTCCAGCAGATCTCAGCAACCGGAATCAGAGTGGAAACGCATGATTCAAGAGCTACAAAAGAGGCCCCAACCCAAGACTATAAGTTTTGCAAACCATCCCCTACACACACTTATACATCCCCCATCTTGCAAAGCTAGCTACTAATACTCCATAGTAAAAGGCATTCTTTTTGGACCATTTATTTCAAAGCATAATAGTTTGGCATTTTTCTGCAAGAAACGCTAATAAACCTCAGGAGAAGTCGCATCTGTTGCTGGAGTACAAAATGGGTTGGGCCTCAATAGCATAATATATATAAACACTTTTTCCCCCTAATGAACTGTACCACCCCCTTAGGCATAAATGAGTTGGATCTGGATAGAGTGCCATTTGCCAAATTGTAAATTGCCTACATTTATTTTGGGAGTGCACTAAACAGAGTGCTAATTGCCTTGTTTAGCACTTTCCTTTCTTTCATTTGCACTGGTGTAAAATCTTAGTAAATTAACTCAAGGCTTTTATTATGTAGGTAGCATTTGAACAACCAAGAATTATTGAGGAGGCAGCATGAAAGAACTGATAAAAGAGGAGTTGGCTCTACCCATAATGCCATTTATATGTCCCTTGAATTAAAAGGATGGAATTAACTTTTAATCCTTGGGCTTTTTAAATAGCTGATGTTAACACAGAATGTATTACGCAGCCATTTTATTCAAATTTGCTCACTTAAAATGGGTAGAATGTTAACAACCATGATCGTATGGGGAAAGTGCAGCTAGCTGTATTCATATACACAAGTGTATATATTAAGATTCATTCCAAATAGCAATTTATGTAGTTGCAGTCAATTGCATAGTCAAGATTCCGGCTTATTGTCAAAGACAAAACACTCCAAAGTCATTAACATCCACTGCTGCGCAGTAGCCTCTGTAAAATGAGTTGGGAGTCTCGTTGCCATTCCTAATGGACAGGTGCACACTTAAGAAAAGCCATCACCAGATTTAGCCCGGCACAGAATGCGTGCTGGCTGTGTGAACGTAAGGCACAGAGGCAAAATAGCCTCCAGAGGCTGAAGGTCTTGTACTCTTACAGGTGGCATCCTGTGGCGAGTTTGTCCAGGGAGCTGTGGAATCTTGCAGATGTAGTACTCTGTGGATAAACAGCGATTTTTCTTTTCTCAGTGTTCTTGGTTCATTTCAACTCTTTTCATTAGGTTGTCCAGATCCATTCAAAACCATGGATGACCCTCAAAAATATCCTTTCAAAAGAAAAGAAAATAGATTGCAAATGATGATTTGAAATGAAGAGTCATAAATAAAACCATGATTTTTGTTTTTTCCTTCATACTTTTTCCTTTAAAAATCATGAAAATGGTATTTAGATAGAAATTTGCCAACATGAAAAACTGATGAAAAAAAAAGTGTTGCAATTTCTTCTTATCATTTGTATTAACCTCTCAAAACTTTAGAAATGTTCTTCCGGAAAGGAATTATTTATGTTGTAGGGGATGGCAGGGGACACAAGTTTCCTTGTTCAACGTAGTGGAAATGGAAGAAAGTTTTGGAATATAGACCGGCAGTTGGTATTTGTTATGTTGAACATCATCGAAAACCCAGTTAGAAAGATAAACTCAAGTCTTGATAATCTTATTAGCAGAAAAGAAAGCGTATGTGTTTTGCTTAATATTCCCTAAAAATCCAAGTAGTGTCACAGTAATTTCTTAATAGGTAATACATCAATTGTAAAAAGGATTTTGAAGTCAGGCAGACAAATGCGAATTCCAACACGGCCACTGGAACTATGATCTCTAGCAAGTGACCTCACCTGTTTGAGTACCTGTTTCTTCATTTCTGAAACAGAATGACAATACCAATATGTGAATGCTGCTGTGAGAATTATATAACAATGCATATAAAGTTTCTAAAACATAGTATGCACTCAATAAATGTTAATTCCCCTTCTGATTCTCTTTCTAGTTTTTTTCACCTCTAATCACATCTCTTCATTTACTTAATGAAGTAAAATTTCCATCTGGATATTAGAAGATATAGTAGTATAATTACTTTGGTTCTTCCAATGTAGAACTTGATGATAGAACTCCTTTATAATAAATATCTGAGAAAAGAATAAATGAATGAGAAAAAAATATCAGACAATGTTTTAAGACTGCATCTGGAATAATAAATTCAATGGGAGTAGTAGTTGCCAATATTATTTAATATTCATCTCCCACTCCTTCCCACTCGGACCTAAAAGCAGCTGGTAGCTTTAAGTATGCATATAATTATAGTAGATGCTTGTAATATATATATATTATACCAGAGGCTTCATGATGGAACATATTTGTGAAGTTTCCAGGCCAGAGTGGTTTGGAGTCATTTCAGATTGCTCACTGAAATTCCACACACTTCTCTGGATGCTATGAGGTTCTACCTATCACTCAACACCAAATCGTGGTTATATATAAGTTTTGCATGAAATAAGATAGGATTTAATGTATTTCTGAAACTAATTTATTTGCCGGGGAAACAAAATGATGGCTTAACTACTAAACTTTATCTGATTTCCCACTTAAATAGAAAGCATATTGGCAAGGGAAAACTGGTGAAGAATCAGATAGAAAGCTAAGAAAAGATGTTTTAGCCTATGTGATTTATTTTATGTTCTTCATATTACAAAGTGTTTCCTAATTTAGGGTGATTGTCATTTTTAATGGAACGATTTAATGGTAGTTCTATGAAATAATAGTTCCATATGAAATGACATAGATTTCAGTCATATGCGTCATATAAGAATTCATTTATTGACTAATCCTTGATTACAGCTAAACTGTGCTGAAGATCGGTCTTTAGAGTCCCCCCAAAAAGATGACGCTATAATTATCAATGTGAATGTTTACTCTAACAGAAGACTTGGCCAAAGATATCACAAATTCAAATTTTTGTTTTCCATGAGATTTTCACCAAGGGCAGAAGCAGAAGACTGGTCATCCAGTCTTTAATTAAAGAAACTGAGAGTCTGACTAATGATAGATACTTCTATGATTTCACTTTCGTGGGTTTTTCTTTCTTAAGTTCCTAGACAAATAGTCTAAAAATTAATTTTTCATGCTTCAACTTATTATTTTAACAAACCTATAATTTTTATGGATTTACATTTTAGTCTCCAAAAACGTAACGGTACTTCCGATTCTCCCTTTCCTACTTTTTCTCCCCATCCTTCTTCCTTTTCTTTGATCTCATCTGTGACATTTTAATCTATTCTCAGATACTGTTAAAAAGGAGCTTTAATGGAAACTATTCAAACAGACAAGTCATGATTCTTTTGTTCAAAGAAAAATATATTCTTTATGGGTTACTTTCCTATCATATTGAATCTTATGATTCCTGGGGTTCAGCTCTTTTTATTTTGGAGTCTTCATAACTCTGATGACTTGCAGTCAACTTCCATCTTGAATAAACTTGCCAAATATTTAACAAGTGTGTAATTTAATTTTACTAGCTAACTGGCCTTCGTACACAGAGTTTTTAAAGATCCAAAGCTACCTCAGACAATCAACATGTTGGAAAACCCAAACAAAAATTATTTGTTTTCTTAAGAAGGAATTCATAAAAATGACAGCACTGGATTTGAATATGGAAATGCCATGCATAAGTTTTCACAAATACACCACTTTTCTTATAAAATGTAGCATCAATTTGTTAAGAAAAACTTGGTTTAAGGCTGCACTTACCCATGAGTTATCTAAATTGCTGTAGCCTAGGTTCTTTGTGTAACACAGGGTTAGTTTTCATCTGCTGGAAACATGCCGGACTTGAAACCTTAGGACAATGGTAGATGCTAATCCAGAGTAAAGCCTGAAGGAGAGAAACAGTATATATTAGAGAAAGTCTTATGTTCTCAGACTATGATCATGGGATCAAAACCAAATATACTGTTGTATACGATTCTTCGGGTAGAGTCAATCAATATAAAGCCCCTCACAATCCCAGAAGTTTTCTGAGACATATCTAACCACGCATATAGTAGAAGAGATCCCTACACCACAGGCTTCATTAAATATTCAGTCAACTGTGCCAATAAACTAATGTCCAGAGACTGGGCCGGGCTAGCAGATTGGTTAAGATCATCTCCAATAATGAGGTGAAGAGTTCTCACATAGCCTAATATCTATCTGCGTGTAATATGCTACCTATTCTGACCACTAGGCATGAAAGGTCTGTTTAAATGTGTTTTTAAAGTCTTATAACGTTTTCCTTTTTATTCTTGGAGCTAAAGCTAGAAATACCTGGGTCATTTTTTTAAATAGGATTTATAGTAAAGAGGCTCTTTAACTAAATCTGTTGCTTTTAAAGAGTCTCCCCTGCCCCTCTAGCTGGAACGTATATTAAGAAATAAATCTCAAATAAGGGAAGACCTTAAACAAAATGATTTAATTGCATCATTATTTAACATTAAATAAAACATTTGATATAACCCAAAATGTTCAATTCAGAAGATGACATGTCATGCAGGCAGATAACAAGTATGTTTATAAAGATTCTAGTAATATGCTGCAATATTGACTGAGAAAAAAGTAAAACACAATTTATATATGACATGATCTTGACTCTATAAGGAAGAAAAATACGAAGATAATTAGAAGCGAATGAATTTTGTCAAAACAATTATTCTGTTTGAGCTGGAAGCTAAGATTATGTAAACTTTTTTCCTACTCTAATATACTTTTCTCTGTAGGATGTACTTTCATAATTTAAAAAAAAGTAATTGGGAAAAAAAAAGAATTCTTCACAATGACTGTTCAAAGCAGATTTTTTGTGAAGATGTGACCACAATTAATGATATACAAAACGGTACAATGTATGTGCACCTGTCTCAGCCCATCACCTCTTTATAAGTTCAAAGTAACATGAGAATCAATGAACTAAATTAACAGGAGCACTGGAACCTAAGAGCAGGTGCCTTTGCTGAACAGGAAACAATTTGGGGACATCTTTATCTTCCTTTTCTAAGAGATAATTTTAGATTTGCAAAGTTCCTCGTCCTCCTATTTTATTTGGAAAGTAAAAACTATACGTAGAAAGGGATGGTGCAGGAAATGATAAAACAAATTCAAAAACAAAGAAACAGAAAAAGCAAGGGCTAAAACCCAGTCCTTCTTCGTAAGAAGTTCCAGTTTTGCTTACCACTTTCTTGCAAAATTTTAGTTCACATATTTCTTTGCTGCCTACATCTCCCATGATTCCTCTCACCTTCTAGAGTGCGCACCTCATACACACACTCACTCGTTCACACAGAATTGCCTCTGTATTTGAGTGTGCGATCAGCAATTCAAATTTCCTTCAATAAGCATGCAGACAGCTCTTGGTGTTTTTAAAGAAATTTCTCCAACAATATTGGTGTATAAGGCTTACTTAATTACCAACTCTCTTACTTAATTCTAAGTAAGACTCCAAGTAAGGAAGCTAAAGCAGAGAGATTAAACCACTTTCTGAAGATCACAAAGTCAGCAGTGGAGGCCAAACCAGAATAAATTCCAACGGTGTTTCCCTTAAGAGATGCCTGTCACTTTTAATCTGCACGGTTAGAGTTTTCCCCACTAAGCCGTAAGTCTCAGCCATACATATTAAATGAATATTAGATAGTGTGCTCATTGGCTGAACTTTGAGGTGTTAGGGCTCTCTGCCCACCAGTCTAAAGAAAATTAAGCTCATTTGAAGGAAACGTGGTCTCTATTAGTAAAGGGTTAAACACAGATTATGCAAATAAAGATATTGTCATTTGTCCCTCTGTTCATTCTGAGGGCTGCTTTTCTGTTGTTGTTTTTCTTCTCCTCCAATTGAGAGATTAACCTGGCCCCAATCGAAATGGCAGTCCATATCATACCTTTCCTTGATCTCACAGCATGGCTAATAGCAGCTGGGGCCCGCCAAGCAAGCGTCTTTATTTTTTCTTTATTGTTCCAGACTACACATCCGTGAACCTTCAGCATGTTATGTACTTAACCATGGTCAGGTTGATGTCATTATTTTCCGATTGTCCGAGAGCTGCCGGGGTACTGGCCCATATTGACTGAGCCGGGTTGGCATGCTCTTTGTAGGGTAACCTTTGAAAAAGAAGCCCCTCGACCACCTGCATGTTTAGCCTAGAGCTGTGACATTGCACTAGGCCAATTGGTACGCTTCAAAACACATATTAGCGCCAGTTGTGCTAGTTCATCTTGCTTTTTAATTTTCACTTGGTCTTGTTAGATAAACCTTATCTCTGGCCACCAGCAAATGCTTCAGAGAACAGATTTTTAAAGATCTTTGCAAGAAGATCTGGTATGTATGGGTCACTGTGTGCTTTGTCTAAATCTAAGCATAGCGATTTGTTAGCTTCCCCACCTCTTTTTAGTTTTTTTTTTTTTTTTTCCTGTTGCCTGTCCATATGTCTAACTAACTAGCCAGGCCAGCCTAAAGCAGACAAAACCAGGCACATGAGCACAGAATGGCAAGAGTAGAGCAAAGTGCTACTCTGCGTGAACCATCTCTACACTTAGCTTTTACAATCCTATAAAAATTGGTCTACTTGTTATCAGTTCAGACTGGGAAGCAAGCAACAGCCCTCGATTGCCTCGGGCTTTGATGTAAGCACCCCTGACTATTTCTGTTTAAACTCTAGCGGATGGAAGACACCTATAAAGATATTAATTAGCTCCAGGTGTCCCCAGATGTGGTTCACATTCTCTGAGCCAGCTCTGAAATACTGGAATTTTTATTAGGCAAGGTAATGTTTATGGCTCTCATTAAAGTCTGAGTCATAAAAGACTCAAGATGAGATTGGAAGGGGGGGGCAGTTTTCTCTTTGTTTATCAACTTTCAAAAATCCAAAAGACCTGTATTTTAGATTTGAGTGGCGTGTTAACTTTGAGGGATTTGGCAAGAGTCTTATGGTGTTTACACTTTGAGGAAATCTTTTGAGTTATACTATATAAAATGGTTTGTGTCAGAATTATGAGTTACATTTATATGCTTCATTAAAATAATGTCAGACATGTAGCATTGCACCATGCAAAAGAATTCAGTACTAATTGTTATTGGACTGGATACTTACTTATGGGATGTAATATGACAACAAAAGGAATTAATTGTTTATTCAAAATGGGTGAACATTACTTCTTAACTGTCAGGGCAGGGTGGCAGTGAAAAGAAGAAAATCCAAAAATACCTTCTGAACACTTTTCTCCAGTGCTCTCTTCCTCGCCTAGTTATTGCCATGCCTTTAGGATTCTCAGGAAATATTTTTGCTAATTTTTCCCTTGGATAAAAGAAAGGGTAATAGAGAAAACATGCTCAGGTCTATTAGCCTATTTGGAAAAAAAAAAAAATCTTAATTTGAGAAAGATTTACAGGCCGAAATAGCTGCTCAGATTCCTTCAAAAGCTTCTCTGACCTCCTGTTAAAGTTACTCCCCCATGTAACCTATAATAAGACCAGCCCAGTTCTTCTGACAGCCCACATGATAATCCATGGTCTGGGGTCCCCAGATGGAATATATCTTCAGCTTGAATCCTCCGATGACTACATCAGTGCATCCGATTTACAGTTTCATAAGATCTTTGGAGATTTTAAATGATATTCAGAAATATGCTTACGCATTTTTAATAGATTCCTTTTTCCCATCTGAACTCTTTTAACAAAGGTATTACACTGAGTACAAAAGCTGTCCAATTTTTTCCAACCTTTTGGTTCTTTCTAAAACACAGTCATTTTGTTAGACATTGAAAATGTCTTGATTTAGTTGTCTTGCTATTTTGGGCCTGTCCTGCCCCCTGCAGTGGTAATAAGGATGGGGGTTCCTGCTGAGCCCTGAAGAATACCATTTCACGGCTGCCACAGAGCTGGCGGCTTTTATTTATGGAGCCAAGAAAATGAATGGGTATTAGTGTCCAAACATTTCAACATGCTCCCGCGGCCATGCACAAAAGGGACTGATTTGCAGCAAATTTCCACTTATTTTCCAAAAGTATTTACCTTACCGAAGCTTGGCTGATCACTATAATGGCATAGCTGACGGGGAAAAGAATGACCATTTCAGAACTCAATTTTTATATATATATTTCTGAACCTTAAAAGTGCTCTACTTCTTCCGAATAAAGATAATACCGTTGCCTGCTACGCTTTTATGGATATATGGATAAATCTAAGGTGCTGGGGTTCATAGTTCTCATTGTTGCTTTAAACAAGAAAAGACTCCGCACAGCGCAAAGAAAGATAGATTGTATCAGCAGATATAGGCTAGACATAAGAGAACGTGCTACAAGTGCACTCCCAAAGAGTAAGTCCAGCATTTTAATGGTTGGAATTTGGTCCAGGAATTGAGGGCTAACATGTTCTATAGCTGTGTTTACTACTTGGCCTCAGGCTAATCAGTTGGTAGGAAATCCTGAGATGCTATGAAATCACTTTACCTTTCCACGTTATGTAATTCACTCATTTTTGTGAACAACTATTAACTGAACACCTACTACGTGCCAGGCATTTGAAACCTGCCTCACAGAGATGTTAAAATGGCTTTAGAAGTGGCTTCCCAAGATCTTTGCTCAGGACGCCAACATCCTCTTCTCAGGCAGACACTTAGCAGATCACTTCTCCATCCATTCTCCAAGCCCTGTCTCTGAGCAGGGCTGCTCCTCATTCTCTAAATATGATATTGCTTTCTCCACTCTGGACTTTGGTTCACTCTGCTTAGCACACAAGGGATATCTTTTCCTATAAATCAAAGCTCCTGCTCCTCAAATTCCAGCCAAAAGACCCATTCTTCCATGACCAGTCCCCAAAGTCCCTAACGTGGATGTACATTCTCCTTTCTCCAAACTCCATCATGTTTTACTACTTTTGTGTTTGTTTGAGTGCATGGACTGCTGGATAATAAACAAACTGAGAGATGAACTGATGCCAGTCACATTCTCTAATCCTTTTATGCACTTTGCACATAGTAGGAGCTCTCAAAGGGGGAGGGGATACCTTGATGAAAGAATGACTTTCCATGATCTCATACATCTCATTGTCTTTTTCTGCACAACACTGTTTCATTCCACAAGAGGCAAGTTTTACAAGTCAAAGAGATGTGTAGACTTTTCTCTTTTTCCTGTTCCTCCAAGGTTTGTGTTTACTTTTCTAACACTTATGTCAACTACACCATGGCTGTAAAACTCCCAGCCACATTTTGCAATTGTCACCATTTTACTGCTCAAACTTCAATGCAGCACAGTACGACAATCTCAAACTACTTATGTAAATCAGCTCTAAAATGCTAAAATGTTGTTCACAATAATAGAAGTTATTACAGTATAGGAAATGTGCAATAAATGACAGAAACAAAACCAGCAGTAATTTCATCCTGGCTCCATCAACTACTAGCTATCTGACTCTGGGCTGGTTACTTAATTCTCTATACCTCAGTTTCCTTCTGTAAAATGGGGATAATAATCATAGCTACCTCATGAAGTTACTGTGCAGATTCAGTGAGTTAACATAAAACACTTAGAACATAGAAGTTGCTTAACAAATGTTAATGATTATTTCATATTTGGGGACATATGGCTTTAATTTACAATAAGCGTTTATAGGGGCCAGCCCAGTGGCATAGTGGTTAAGTTCATGCATTCCGCTTGAGTGGCCTGGGGTTCACAGGTTCAGATCCCGTGCATGGACTTATGCACCGCTTGTCAAGCCATGCTGTGGCAGGCGTCCCACATATAAAGTAGAGGAAGATCGGCACGGATGTTAGCCCAGGGACAATCTTGCTCAGCCAAAAGAAGGGGATTGGCAACAGATGTTAGCTCAGATCAGCAGATCAATGCTCAGAACCTCTCCTAAAATTAAAGGGAGATTGGAGTGGGTATCAACCATTACACGGCGCATTTCCTTGTGCTCCTCTTTCTCAAAGGTCTCCTAGTGAACAAGTTACTTCCATTCACAGCAACACTACCCAAAGGCCATTATTAAATACTGTTTGGTAGTGATGCTTCAAATTAAGTCTAGCCATTATTTATTACATTATTACAGCATCTCTTTCCAAATTTATTACTTCCAGGAAAAGCCTTAAGCAAAAAGTTCAGTGAGTTGCTAGGACTGCTACTGACACTTTCTAGAAGCTCTACTTCTCAAGCGTTTTTACCTATATGACATTTTTTAACAAAATATCAGTACTTAAGAAACCAGCAAATTCTTACTGTTTGCAGCAATTCACAGGTAATTTGTATATTACACCAAAAGCACAGTGATTATTACACAAAAATACCAGGCTACTTTTTTTTTTAAATTACATTGTTGTTTTTGAAGAAACAGTGTAAACACAGATCAGATTTTTCAATAAATATTTATGAACATCTTGCATCCATGTTGTGCCACTTCTTTTACTTTGTAATTGTTCAGGTATTTTGTTGAATTGAAAATTTCCAGAAATTTCAGAAATGAAATTTCTCTTTCTTTCTCTCTCTCCCTCTCTCCTTCTTCCCTCCTCATGCCCCTCCTCCATACCGAATTGACAGAAATCAACTAATGAAACTACATGGACTTCCGTGTTGACCTTTCAGTGCATTCGATGCTGAATTTGATAGAACTCATGAGAGAGGAAGTAAGAGAGAGAGAATAAATTTCCTAAGTCATCAGAATCCTAACAAATAAAAGTAATCATTGTTCAACAAATAGCACCCACTTCTTGAGCTGATATGACACACCAAGCACTGACTACACCCTGCCTACACAGTAGACCCCACAATCCTCACCAGTGAGGCAGCCCCTCTTTACACATGAGGAAGTTGAGGCTCCTCAATGCTGATACAATTGTCCACTGCACACAGCTAGTGAGTGATGGCCAGAGGACTTGAAAACAGGCCACACACACTTCAAAATCCAGGCTTTACCCGCCAACCACATCGCTGCGTCCAGGAGCTTCCCCTAGAAAACCTGAGAGCTCTATGTTGGCAGAACAGCTCACTGGCTGAAAGCAATTTAATATGCAAGAAATTCCTTGAGTTTTTACTAGTCAGAGTAAAAACAAATTTGAAGGAAAAATTTTTATCCCCCACTAAATTGGAATAAGATTGACTAGGACATCTACGGATAAACCTTCTACCTGTCCTGGATGCCCACACAGGATAGAGATCCATGTTACAGACCCAGGGGGCTGCCTTGGCTGAGGCGCTTACTTAGCTATTTGATACCTTAGCCTCCCTGAGCCTCAGTTTCCTCATTTGTAAAATGGGAATGATAACTTCCTTTCTGCTTATTTCTAAGTTGTTGAGAGGATTAAATGAGCTTAAATATCTATTTGAAAGTAGAGTGTAAACATGTAGAATATTGATTAAAAATATAATGATTGTCATCATGATGTCCTCTGAATTGATTAGACGTCCAGTTTTTCTCTGAAATACCTTGTTTTATTATTTTTTCTTGCTTTTTGCTTGACATTTTGGGATTAAAGAAACTCAATATCAAATGAGATGAAAAGTCCATCCAACTTGGTGTTCTGTGTGTGATAGAGCCTTCAGGCTTCTGAATTCAGTTAGTATCTCTATCTCTGTTTAAATTAGTATTATTATGAAATATTTCAAACAGACCAAAAAACTTAGAAAATAATATGACAAACATCTGTGTACGCATCAAATCTTATCATTTTTCCATTTTGCTTCAGGTCTTTTCTTCAACAAAAAGAAATAAATAAAACATCACAGGTACAGCTCATGTCCCTCATGTGCTTCTCCCGGATTCCATTGCTCTCTTCCCTCACCAGAGGTAACCAGTGTCTTGAAGTTGGTCTCTTACTACCATGCAAGTGTTTACATTTTTCCTACTAATATTTTTATACTTTTACTTGCACTTTAAATATCTGTATATATCTACAAACAGTATGCAGGATGATTTTGCACGCATTTAAACTATACTAAAATTGTATCATATCATATGTATTTTCCTCTTTTCCAATTAACATTTTGTTTAGATCAAGTTCATTAATTGTCAGTGCTATTTAAGTGTGCCTCACAATTTTTTATCTGTCCATTCGCCCAGTGATGGACAATTGAAGTTGTTTTCAATTGCTTGCTGTCACAAACAATGCAATGAATATTTCGATGCTTGTCTCGCCGGGTACAACCTCTCTAGGGCAGTGGTTCTTGAGGTGTGGTCCTGAGACTAGCAGCATTGGCATTAGCTGGGAACTTATTGAGCAGATTTCAACAAGCCCTCCAGGTGACTATGGTGCAGGCTGAAGTTTGAGAACTGTACTGCTCTAAGCCCGGAGCTCGAAGCGCTTGGAAATAAAGCATATATGTCTTTGGTTTTACTAAGTACTGCTAAATTATTCTCCAAAGAAGTTGCCGTTTTTGCTGTGCATTCTCATCAAAACTTGGTATTTTGGAATACCAGCTTGGAAAACAGCTTTTCAAGTTTTGCACATTTGCTGGTTACAAAATAGTTATCTCCTTGTGATTTTAATTTGCCTTTTCTTGATCAGTATGTAAGGTTAAGTATCTTTTCATACGTTTATTAGCCATTCATGTTTTATTGTATAAATTCAGTCAGTTTTTTTAAGTAGTTATTGACCTTTTATTGATTTGTAGGGCTTTTTGATTATACTAGATATTAAGCCTTTGTTTGGTCATATAAGCTGCAAATATCTTCTCCCAGTATGTAACATATCCTGTTACTTTTTCATGCTGTTTTTCTTCACATTGTTTGTTTTAATTTTAATATGGTCAAATTTATCAGTGTTTTGCTTTATATCTTGTCATTTAAGAAATCCTTCCCCATCTGAATATCTTAAAATATTTACCTACTTTTTTCTTCCAAATACTTAAAGTTTTGCTTTTCAGATTTAGATCCTTAACCTACCTAGAACCGATTTTTTTGAATATGAGGATCCTATTTAATTTTTTTCACAAGGATCACTAATTAATACAGTACCATTTTGAATTATCCTTTTTTCCTCCACTAATCTACAATATCACCTTTGTCATATGTCATGTTTTCCATATGTGTGAGCCTGATGCTCAGGTCTATATCCTATTCCAGTGTGGTTTCTTTTTTTTCCATCTGTACATTAATTCTATACTGTCTTTCTTATTACAGGTTCACTTTTTTTCTAGATCAATATTATCAAAGGTTTATTTTTTTTTATTAATTATATTTTTCTGGTTTGCTATTTCAATAATTTCTAAGTCTATCTTTCCTTCCTTCTATTGTTTTACTTTGTTCCTTTTCTAGATTGTTAAGCTGAATGCTTAATTAAAGAATTTTCAGCATTTATTCTTTTTGATGTAACATTTATGGTTATATATTTCTCTCTTAAGTACTGCCTTACCTATAGCCCACGTAATTTGATCTTTACTATTTTAGTGTTCACATATAAATACAGTTTAATTTTCTCTATGTTTTCTTCTTTGACTCATGAATTACTAAAGGGGTATTTTACATAACTAAATATGTGGAGCTCTTTGACTGTTTTTTCCTATTCATCTCTAATTTATAGCATTGTAGTCAGAGAACATATTCTTTGTGATATTAATTATTTACTATTTACTGATACTTCCTGTCTTTCTCAGAAAATGGACAATTTTGATAAATATGTCCTGTATGATTTTGAAAGAGTGTGTATTCTCCAATCATTGAGTAAAAAAATAAATATATAATTTTCTCTATTTCCTTTTCTTTCCTAAATGCATACTTTATAATTGATCACAGCTTCCTTCCTTTCATTTGTAAAAACAAAAACAAAAACATCTCCTTAAAGTGACTCTAAGAGACCACTGATTATAAGGTAAGCACTTATTTTATCTATCACTAAGAAAGAAAATATACCAGTAATTAATTTTAAAATTATAAGATACATCCTGATTTCAAGGATTTTAAAATGTGAAAAAAGAAAAATAATTCTTTTGCATTTAACTTTGAAACTCACTTGCAAGTTGCTTCATTCTGTTTCTTTTTTTCCTCAATAAATTTGTAGGTTTCCAGACTTTTTTTATTTTTAATACTTAATAGCATAAGCAATTCAGTGTTGAAAAGCCTATCTTCTTTTTCTTTATTTGCAGTTATTCATGACAATTTGATGTATTACTTTAAGTGTAGGTATTAACTCTTAATCCCCTTTCTATATAGTCTTCCTAAGCGGCCCCAGCAATTCTACAGCATCAATACTCACCATTCTGTAGACCACTCTTAAATTCCTAAATCTAGTTGTGTTTTTTTTTCCCCCTACACTTCAGTCCAATATTTCCTGTTTTCTATATTTACTCTTCCCTGGGCTTCATCTGAGTTCCTAACTATGATGGCCCATCTGGATTGTCACCCCACCCTTTGGGTCAAATGCACTGGTGGCCTGGATGGACATCTCCAGGACCTCTGTCCACAGCCACCCTTGCATCAGCTCGCAGCAGCACTCTTAGCCCAAGAGTATTTTTGTCTCTTCATCACAATGGTCCTGGTCTGAATCAGTCTTCAACAAAGATCTCCCATTCTAAAATAACTAATTATCCTTTTTTCCCTCCCTCCCTCTCTCTATTGCCTTTCTTCCTTGGTCCACCTAGCAGGCTCTTTATTTTTGACCATCTCAATTCTGTCTACAATTTATTCCATCAGTCTCTCAGACACAAAATCATGGGGTAATCTTTTATGTCTCAAGTAAAGATTTAAGAATAACTACCACTATTTGAGCACAGCTATGTATCAGGCACTGGACTAGATGTTTTCAGACACATTTCAACTAATCCTCTCTACTAGCCCAAGCAGTAGGTATTATTATTACTCTTATTTTACAAGTGAGGAAACTAAGGCTCACAGAAGATGAATAAGGGCACAATGCTAGTACATAGTAGAATTGACAGCTAAACCCAAGTCTCTCCAGCTCTAAAAACATATCACCTCTCACTCATCCTATGTTTGATCTGGCACAAAGTCCTATTGATTCTTCCTACCCTTTTTTGGACTTGCCCTTACACTTTGCTGTCACCCTAATCCACAACTTCATCTTCCTTCCTGGCTTATTTCAACCTCCCAATCAAACAGCCGCCTCGTATTCCAATTGAACCAGTATGTCCCTATCAAACAACCTTTTCAAGTATTGATTTATTTTTTAGGAAAGTAATACAACAAACCTACACATGAATTCTTGTTGTCTTCAGCATTACATCCAGATGCCTCTTCCTGGCTTTCAAAGTCCTCCACAATCTGGCTGAACCCCATCTATTCTGTTTACTGCCTAGAGCTCTTGGTGTCTTCTTGTTCCATTTTGACAGCTCTACTTGGAATCTTTTATATTGGTCTTAGATGTAGGATTAGACATCGTTCCATTCTTGTCTATCTTCTTAGTTTATTATATTAGCAGTGAAAGGGGTGAGTAAAATGAGGAATCAGATATAAGATACAATATCTACATATTTTGGTACTCTTCATAATTTCCCTATTCCTTATCTTTCCCTGGATTTATTTTATCTACTCCTGGGTGGCCACTACCTTTTCCTTTTATTTGCTTGTTTTATGTGTGTGCATTTTTAGGACTAGTCCTATAGTGTCAAATCATACACAATAACAATCATATATACTGGTCTTCATGTACTAATTCTTCACATCTAAAGAATTCTTTAAACCATTGAAGCAGAAGTTTCTGGAATCATGTCTTGACCACCCAGAATGATTCTGGAGGATACCAAGAATGGCATCTTAGAATATGAGCTCTCAGCACCTTAACCTCTGGTTGGCTCAGTCACTCAAACCTTCATTGAAGTTGGTGGGTCTCTCTTCACAAATAAAGGGTATCACTTCACTGGCTCCAGTTCTGGAACATCTAACTTCAAATGTGGCTCAAGGTGGAAACCCAAAAGAGACACACATTTCAAATCATATATTGCAACAAAAATAGAGAGAACCTTGAGAGAAACTCTAATTTAAGTGTAATTGGTTTTCATCAGCAGAAGAAATTGTACTCACTTTTTGTTAAATCCAAGAGAGATTTCTGGATGAAATTGGCTATATTGTAAAGAGGAACTATCCAAAACTGGCTGGAAAAAAGAGAAAAATCCTTAAGCCCTATATGTAGGGAGTAGAAAATGCACTATAAGTGAAGTCAAAAGAACTGGATTCTATTTCTAAGTCTGATTCTAAGTACTCTCAATCTTTCATTTGCAAAGTTATCTGTAAGGCAGCCTCCAGCTCTGTCATCCTACCGTTTTCATTTACCAGCTCTTTTCATTATTTTAAAGCCAAGTGTGGTCATTCAAATTCCTCTTTTCTAATCTAAAATATTTCTTATTGGCTTCTTATAATTATTAAGTACAATTTTGGTACCAAAATTCATTCAAATATCGGAGTTTCTTCCTAGGACAAAGGCCTTCATGAAACTCTGGATATCATGCATCAGTATAAGCTGGAAAGTGTGCAGAACCTGCAGCCTGCCTTACCTGTGCCTGCATGGTAGAACGTTCATTAGAAGAGGGTTTCCTAATTTCCTCCTCTTGGGAAGCAAATGCTGACATTCCCATTGGTTTGGAAGCACATTAGTGTTCAAGTTTGATAACCATTTACAGGTTAACATGAATCTAGTCTTAAGCTTTAGCCAGACACTGGGAAATTCTTATACCTTGCAACCAGAAAGTCATGTAATCGTACTGAGGAGGAACAAAGTTTGTGGAAAAATAGGAAGCCATTATGTTAGTTGGGATGAGACCCAATATGGGGAGTGAGATGAAGAGAAAAATTCTAATTCTGACACTGGCACGAACTGGATTTGTGACCTTAGGTAAGATACCAAATTTCTCAGGGCCTTATCTTTTTCATCTGTAAAATGTGGGGAATTGATTTTATTAATGATTTCCAAACGTTATTTTTGCCAATAAACCCCTTATTAAAAAAAAAATTGACTGTTTAGTCTTACCTGCCTACTATTTACTAGGTCCTTTGACGGCTTTAACAGAACTCATGCCTTTTTGGATTATATCAGAATCCCACAAAGGAAGCTCTTTTGTATACAACAACAACAAAATAAATACATTATCCTCTCTTAAAGTATTGGTTTTAACCTAAATTAATGTCTATTAACCTTATCTATGATACACAAGAAGACTGGCTCTTCTGGGCCATCATCTTTAACTGCTCTTGAAACTAAGGTTTGTCAGAACAAGGTTGATGCCCCAACCATTTTCACAGGAGTTAGGCTCCTGTATTCCTAATGTATCCCAGGCTGCTTTCTACAAGCAAAATGGAGAAAAAGAACATGCTGTTGTTTTCGTTATATATTTATTTATAAACTTGTACTTCAAAAGAGATTTAATTTCAGGGGTCAAGAAATCAGAAGTCCCTCAACTTTTACTTCCAGAACCACTCTCAATAGCTATACTACTGTTCGCAAAGTCTTATTTCAGCAAACTAAAGAATCCACTGTCCTTAAATAGTTAATTTGACTGTCATAAAAACTTGTACATGTTAGTGTATGAGTCTGTTGGGACCCTCGAAGACTTCGCCATGAACACTACAAAAACATTAGGAAGGGCTACAAAGATGTTCTGCCTCTAAGTCAAAAGTCTCTTTGAAAACAAACGTCACCATGATTCTTATACATTTGAAAGTCATTCATCAGCAGAGTTCTTTCTAAATATTGTTTATATTGATGTTAGGGTGAAAAGAACGGCCAGGTTGTGTCTTGTTTTTCCTCCTTCTTTTGGATGTGTATTTTGCTGGCCTGCTGAATAAATGTAATCATTATCATCACCGTTAACATCATCATCACCATTATTTTCTGCAGCAAACAGCAGTGAAAAAAGGGACCAATATTAAGTTGGGCAGCATGATATTGCACCATTAGTTTCAGTTCTTTCTTTTCTATTCAATCACTGCTGTCACTGTGATCTTTTTGCAAGGTGTATCAAAAGCCCCAAAGTTTTATTACATACATTTTGATCCAACAATTTCCCTTATATAAATTAATGCTAAGGGCAATAAACATGGACTGCACAAAGGTTAAGCCAGAAAGATATTAAGCACAGCATTATTTGTAGTAGAGAAAAATGGAAAACTACCCAAACGTACAACAATAGCAGGTTAATTAAGTAATTTAGGGTACAACCATATGTTGAAATTATCTAATATTTAACATGGATGGTGTTGGAAAATATTTAGTGACATAGCAAATATTTACTATATATCAAGTAAAAAGGTTACAAAATAACATGTACAGTTGATCTCAATGTTGTTAAAATGTATTTTATATCTATATCTATATTTAAATCTGCATGGGAAGGGAGGGGAATAGGAAAGGAGAATGGAAGTAGGCAGGGTTATAACTGGATGATGGGCTGGCAGTTTATTTTTAGGTTTCTTTTTGCTGACAACCCTATTTCCAAATATATTTTGAAAGAATTTTTATGTAAGTAACGTGAGAATACATTCTTGCTTTAAAAATTTCAAGTGATTACATGCAATAGAGTATTATGCAAAAATTTCCCTTCCCAAATCAATTTCATTATTTTCCTCTCAAAACTTTTTGTTTGGATTTAGAAGCATATATCATTACTTATAAATATATAGAAGTTTGCTTTCTTAACTATATGGAATCCTACTGTACACAGGATTTTGCAACTTTATTATTTTTACTTAAAAATACGTCTTAAGAATCTTTCCATATCAGTACATATAGAGATAGCACATTCTTGAAAATGCTGATGAATAGTCCACAATATGGAATTACCATAATTTATTTAAGCATTATTCTATTGTTTGATGTATCGATTATCTATGGTTGAGTAACAAATTACTCCAAAATTTAGCAGCTTAAAACAATAAACATCAGGAGGTGGCCATCACTGAGGGCCATCTAAGAAGCTATCATTTACAATGGACTTATTTCCATTTCTTAATTTTTACAGACAACATTATTATCCAAACTTGATATGTACACATCTGTGCATATATGTGAGTATTTCTTTAGGGTGCATGTCTGGTGATAGAATTTGTATTCGTAAAGTATACATGATTAAAATGTTGACAGATATTATTAAGGTGCCCTCCAAAAGAGCAGTGCTAATTCAACTTCCCACCAGTTCTAAATAAGAGTGTCTCTTTCCCTACTATACAAGACAGGACATTGTCCATCTTTTCTTTAATATTTTGTTTTCTGATAAGTATAAAATGGGATTTTGTTATTGTGTTAATTTGCATTTTCCTGATTATTAGTGACATTGATGTTTTTTTTCTGAAGAAGATTGGCCCTAAGCTAACATCTGTGCCAATCTTCCTCTACTTTGTATGTGGGTTGCTACCACAGCATGGCTGATGAGTGGTGTATGTCCGTGCCCAGTATCCAAATCCATGAACCCGGGCTTCTGAAGTGGAGTGCGCTGAACTTAACCCTTAAGCCACGGGACTGGCCCCAAGATTGAATATTTTTATATGATTATCAGCCATTTGTATTTCCACTTTCTAAAAATTTTCCTATGTTAATATGGTCATTTCTTTTTGAATTTTAAATTTTAGTGAAATATGATCTACATACAGAAAAGCACATCGACAAATATTCATGAACTAAACACACTCATGTAACTACCCTCCAAATTTAAAAAACAGAGTATTATCAACACCCAAAAAGCTCCCCTTTACTCTCTTTTAGCCACTGCCCTCCCCAAGGATAAACGTTCTCCTGATTTTTAACAGCATAGATTCGTTTTACCTAGTTTTGTGCTTTATATAAATGGAATTATACATTTTATACTCTATGTGGCACTTCTTCCACTTAGCCTTGTTTGTTATATTCATATCCCACTATAATCAATATATAGATTATTTATTATACATCTATATGTGTGCGTATATGTATATAATCAATATTTTGTAATTTTATAGTAGTTAAGTGTACATACACAGAGTAAGACCTGGTGAGGAAAAGATTCATTGAGAAGGGAGCTTTTTAATAAGGACCTAAAAAATATGAAGAAGCCTAGAACATTCCAGGCAGAGGGCTTTGAGAGTGGTATTTTTTCTCATCTTGGTCTATTGCCTTGAGGCCAATAGAATTTGGGAATGTACAAAAAGGGCCTGAATAATCCTCTAGAGATTGTGGGATTACCCTTCAGTCTTCTGAATTATCCCATCTCCCTTCTTCATACCTGTCCCCAGAATATCTCAAGGATACAAGGCATGAGGGAGAATGCGTGGAGTTAAAGAATTAAGTAGCAACCAGAAATGGCTACAAAATCAAGAAATTTGATGAGAAGGTCGTAGGAATCTGATAAAAGGGATCTAAGATCCCTTTAAAATGGAAGGTAGTTAGAATCTATCTCAAAACAGAAAACACTTGAGCTAAGAAAGAGTCTGAGTGCCAAGATTAATGGTGGGTCTATAAAAAATTATACTTTTAGGGGCTGGCCCGTTGTTGTAGTGGTTAAGTTCACACACTCCACTTTGGTGGCCTGGGGTTCACAGGTTTGGATCCTGGGCACGGACCTACCCACTGCTTATCAAGCCACTGTGGCAGCATCCCACATACAAAATAAAGGAGGATGGGCACAGATATTAACTCAGGGCCACTCTTCCTCATGCAAAAAGAGGAAGATTGGCAACGGATGTTAGCTCATGGTCAATCTTCCTCACAAATGAAAAATTATATTTTTAATATAGTACTGAAACAAAATAAGAGGAGCTTCCTGGAAGAATCAGTAGCCATCTTTTAGAAAGCTACCAACTTCATGTTATTCAGTTCCCACGAGTCAAAAGACTTTTAAACAAAATGAATATCTTTCTTCCTTTTTATTCCTTTCTAAGTATATTCAAATTTGGCCAATGATTAAAAAATACAGCCAAGCCCATTCGAAATTCTTTTCTCAATCATCAAAGTGAATTATATATAAATCTCACTTATTGAAGGGTTTTAATCTTGTCATGTCAGCAAAAAGAAAATTCTGCTTTTTCTTTAGGTTAACAATTACTTTTACGTGACAATGGCCTTACATGCTATAGCATTAATTTTGCAGTCAATTACACTGCAGGTAGGTGGAATTACATTGCTCGACCAAAGTGTCTAACCTGGCCAGACCCTTGTTTGATGAATAGTTTTTCATTTTGTCCTGCAGGACCTTTAAGATAAAATTGTTTAAAAAACTGTGTTCAGAGAAAGTGAGAAGGAGAGAGAGCGGGAAAGAGGAGAGAGAGGGAAAGAGGAGAGAGAGGGACTCTGTGCAATAGCATTTTGTTATATATCATTATGACTTAATTCTGGCATGCTTGCCAAGTGTTTGTTAAGTAAGCCTTGCAAAGAGACTTGCTTCCTGCAGGGCATGCACCAGAAGCATAGAGATAGCCTCAAAGCACTGACTCCAAATATCAGACACTCCCCCAGATGGGTGGGAAATTTTCATGGTTCCTGGGTGGGTCAGATGATCTACTGATGCCCATCAGATCAAACTACCTTTGGAGAGAGTTATTTATCTATAACTAATGAT
Source organism: Diceros bicornis minor (assembly GCF_020826845.1). Classification (NCBI taxonomy): domain Eukaryota; kingdom Metazoa; phylum Chordata; class Mammalia; order Perissodactyla; family Rhinocerotidae; genus Diceros; species Diceros bicornis. Next base: position 84,466,058 of record NC_080744.1, read on the forward strand.
ACTAAGGGATGTTGAATTATCTAGTTACTCATCAAGTAATTATTGAGATTCTACTACATGCCTGGAGTGATGACACATACTAGAGACACAAAGACATCATGGAGGAGTGCACAGACAAGTGGTGGCCCCAGATGAGAGAAAATGGAATACAATGTGACGAGAGCTTCAAGAGAAGGAAACACAGGGGACCAGGAGACTAGTTATTGAGCCATCAATGAACCCAGCCTGGAGGGGAGTGCAGGTGGGGGCGGGGCAGTAGCCTTAGGGAAAATGCAATGAAAATGTCCTGGGATGACTACTTCTCTAAGTTTGAATGCCTTCTCCTTCCTTCTCCTTCCTAATTACTTCCTACTCTTGTGTTATCAGTATACTACTGCTCAGTGTGACCAATACAAGTTTTTAGATTACTACTTTGGAACACCAAAAAAAGAGTTGCAAGGATATCCAGCTAAGCACTCACTGCTGCAAGATTTTCTACTGAAATGTTTTTAATGTGTTTTTGATAAATGGGTTTTGCTTTCTGACAGGTATAGGAAATGCTAGCTTGCTTTACAGTTCTACTTCTCTCGTGACACTTTAATAATTTCATCCTGACACATTAACATTCATGTTCATAAATGTGAACTTCTCTGAGTGATCTTCAGGTCAGTCTACCCTTTATCCTGACTTTAAGTTTCTAAAAGATAAGGAAGAATATTCTATCAGAGAGAGAACTACCTTCATCTAAGCCCAGCTCTGTCATTTTCGGGGGTGTGACTGGGACGTAGTGACTTCTCTCGACTTAAGTTTCCTTATCTTGTACAGAATAAGTGACAGTAAGTGAGAACAACAAAAAGAATAATAACGATAGCTGAGATAAAATGATTCTACAGTCATAAGTAGCGTGATAAACCCAGGTAAAAAGAGTTGCACTGAAGGAATTTTTTATCCAAAATTTAATTTATATTTTTTAAAAATATTCTAGTTCAGGGCCGGCCCCGTGGCTTAGCGGTTAAGTGCACGCGCTCCGCTGCTGGCGGCCCGGGTTCGGATCCCGGGCGCGCACCGACGCACAGATTCTCTGGCCATGCTGAGGCCGCGTCCCACATACAGCAACTAGAAGGATGTGCAGCTATGACATACAACTATCTACTGGGGCTTTGGGGGGAAAATAAATAAATAAATAAAATCTTAAAAAAAAAAAATTCTAGTTCAAAATCTACTAATTTCATTGTAGAAACTGGAGTTTTTTGCAAAAAGAAATTTAAGATTTCTCCATTCACCACCATAAAACTCATCTTCTAAATCAATCAATTTCGTTTCATATTTTGGTTCTCCCAAGGATAAGAATTTTAAAGTATTAAATTTAGGTTTGTGGTTTAGAGTGCTTTACAATTGACTTCAAATTTCTGAGAATTGAAGATAGGCTGGGACTTATAGCCGATGCATTACCTTAACATCATTATGCAAATGACTCTGCTTAGAATATGAGAAAGAACAGGTTCAGAGGGGCTGGCATCCAGATGTTTAAGACAGCTTTGGCATGGGTAGAAAGGTGAGAGGTGCAGCAGGGAAGAGAGGTGGTGTTACAGACTTTGAGTCTCTATTCCAGGCAAATTAGCCTTAAAATTCATTGACCCATATTAACCACTCTTGAATTTCAAAGATTTAAAGGATTCCTTCACACTCTTCTGTGCCAATTCCACATTTTCTCCATCTACTTCAAGCCAAGCTAGATGACTTTTCTTCAAAGTTTGGGATCTCCTTACAAATCCTAAGAAGTTATCACTGAGCTATGGGAGCCTCTGTTTCCTGTAGGAATTTAGCCTCTGCCCTCAAAATGAGCAGTTTCAAGAATCTTTTATAAGACGAGAATCAGTGAAGCCAGGCATCAGTTATCAGCAAGTCCTAATTCACCTCCATGACACAGCATCACCATGTGTATATTTCATACACAGCACTCACTTCCCGTCTTCCCATGACTACATCAGTTATGTATTGGCAAGCTGGTTTAAGGCAAACCAACTCTTTGATATCAAGCAAAGTGCTGATTTCTCCAATTAAGGAGAGTTTCCACCATTTTGTTAGTTGCTCAAGCTTCAAATCTATATTATCTTTATAACTGCTTCCACAATGTGCCTTGCCCCACCCACACTACTATCTCTACTTGTCTAAAGCCATTTTACCTGTGGGCTAAGGTGTTACACAAATTAGAACTCAAGATTGGGGACTGAATACCAATTATTCCGTTTACTTTCTGCATGACTTTGAGCTCTTTTATATCTTTGAGTTCCCATATCCTCAACACTAAATGAGGGCTGACTATACCTACCTCATGATATGGTATAAGTAAAAACATCTATACTAGCATAAAGCTTAACAATCAGCAGAAATGAAACAAATATTAGTCCCTCTTCCCCGTCTTTTCTTTTTTACCTTCGCTTTCTACTAGATTCTTTTATTCTGTCCACTGGTTTAAATACTATGAAGATGGATTCCAAAATTCACGTCCCCATTCCTGTCCTCTTCTCTCTCTCAGATTTGTATATCCAACTGCTGACTTGACATTTCCATTTGGATGTCTAAAATGTATCAGACCCTTACCCTAAACCCACTCTGCCCTCAAACTTCCACATCTCAGTATTCATCTAGTTTTCAAGCCAGAAATGTAAAAATCACTAAGATTTCTCTCTTTTTTTATATTCCAATAACAGTTCCTCTCAGTCCTTTCAGCCTGACTTTCAAAGCATTTGCTAGATCCAGCCATTTCTCACCTTCACTACTAACAGCCCAGTGCAAACCTGGATCATGGGCACAGACTCCAAAAAGCTTTCTCTGCTTCTTCTTTTGCCCATTACAGTCTATTCTCCAAACAGCAGCCCAAATGATCTTTTAAAAACATACCTCAGCAGGGCCGGCCCTGTGGCTTAGCGGTTAAGTGCTCGCACTCCGCTACTGGCAGCCCGGGGTTCGGATCCCAGGTGCACACCGATGCACCGCTTGTAGAGCCATGCTGAGGCAGCGTCCCAGATACAGCAACTAGAAGGATGTGCAACTATGACATACAACTATCTACTGGGGCTTTGGGGAGAAAAAGGGGGGGGACAAAGAGGAAGATTGGCAATAGATGTTAGCTCAGAGCCAATCTTCCTCAGCAAAAAGAGGAGGATTAGCATGAATGTTAGCTCAGGGCTGATCTTCCTCACCAAAAAAAAAAAAAAAAAAAAAACCTCAGCTCACATCACTCTACTGCTCAAAACTCTCTACTGTCTTTCCATTCTGTTTAAAATAAACTTCTTACCATAATCTACCAAATCCTACATCTTCTGAACTTGACTACAACTCCAACTTCATCCCTTACCACTCTGTGCTTCACTCTCTCACGTACAGCCTCATATGGGAACCTTCTCGTGGTTCCTCCAACAGTTCAAACCCTTTTTCCCTCTAACCAGAATATTCTTCCTCTAGATCTTCAGCTTATTCCGTCACTTCACTCAGACTGCCATTACAGCATCACAGAGATAAGCACTGCCCACTGCCTTTCTCTTTCCTTTACACTGCTTTATTTTTCTACCTAGCATCTATCACTGCCTGGCATTGTTATATCAGTTTGTTCTTTCACTTATTGCCTGCTTTCCCTATTAGGTTGTAAGAGCAGGGAATTTTCTGTTTTGTTCACTTTGGGATCCCAACAATTAAACAGTGCCTGGCACAGAGTAGGCACCAGTAATTGACAAGTTTGCTACAGATATGTCGAGATATTCATCCCCACAACCCTAATCCTTTACTCCAGTATACTGTACACAAGTTATCATTATGTATCTATGCCATGGCATGAGAAAGTTGAGAAGGACTAATTTGGATGATGTCAATGCCCAAGTTAGGAACTCCAAAGATGTCCCACTGCCCAGATTATAATCCACACTCCTTGGAATGACCTCCAAGACTCTACCATCTGACTTAAGGTTGTTTTATGTCTCACTTTTGTCGGGTTTCATCCAAACATCTCCCTGCCAAGCCACAACGTGCACTTCCCCTTGTGCAGAAACATAGACCTTGCCCTGAACACCATCCACACCAGGAGTGTGATTTTGACCTATCCTTCACACTCAGCTCAAATTTCATCTCTTCCATGAAGCTTACTCTGATCGCTACGGTAATATATAATCTCTCCCTTCCCCAAACATCCTTAAAACTTCATTTGACTTCTCTCAGATTTTGTCTCTGCCTCATTGTTTTCCACTTATTTGTGCAAATAGATCTAATAACTTTTTCCTACCACAGCTATCTAGTCAAATTCACCCTTTCTTGTTGTGTCAAATGTGGGTTGCAGTCTATTGCATCTCCACCCTATTCTCAACACTACCATCTTTCTTCAAGTTCTGAAACCTGAGGGCAGATCACTAAGTCTCCTGGCTAATTGGCTATCCAGCTGAGGAGTAAACTACCAGCGCCCCCACCCCTGGTTCTTTCAGCTGTCTCAATCTTTACACACATAGTAGATGATCGGGCTGGTTCTTTGAACAGTGCTTCTCGGTATGCCTGTGGCAGGTGGCTGGGGAGCCTGAGGTCTTAGGGTGAGAGAAAATGACCATCTCTTTCCCTCAGATTTGGCCCTTATGCACCATTCTGAGACAACATGATAAATCGTACTCAACATCCCATTTAACATTATAAAGTATTTAAGCACCACACCTTCTTCCCCTACTGAAAGTATACAAAAAAGCTCTGTGCTCACAGCAATAAACATGAACTTTTTAATATGAATCTTAGCACACCTGTACATCATTTGTTCTAATCATATTAATTAGAGTTATCTGGCAGCTAGCTACAGAATATTTTTGGGAATTCAAGGGAAAAAATGTATTAGGATAAGGGTAAGCTTATAGAATTGAGGGCGAGGCAAAACAGCTAGGTCTCCCAAAGCAGTGCTTCTCAAACTGTAATGTACTTCTCCCACTATCCAAATAGTAATTCAACTGTCACCAAAGTCTACTTCATTCACCCCACCTCAAACTTTAGACTAATGTACAGATTGCCACAGAAGGCTCTCTTAGTCTGGGTCCTGCTGTTTTTTAACTCCAGCCATTCCTCAAAAGTAAGTGCCTCTCTGAAGTCTTTCAAAATTATGTTCCCAGTACATCTGAACAAACACTATCCTCTTGTGTACCTCCAGGCCTACTTGTGGGCTGCTTCCTCTGCCTGCAACCTCCCTTGACATGTAGATTTTGGGAACAACTCTACTCAGTTTCATTCACCAAAGCAGAATTAGCTGACCACATTCCCACTTCAGCACTGATGAAAATCCTACACAGCTATATCTTTTTCACAGCACTTTTGCATTAGACTGTGGGTGTTAATCATTCATCTATCTTTCCCACCAGACTCTAAGTAGTGTTAAGGCAGGTGCCTCCTCTTATTTAACTTTGAATCCACAAGGCTGGCTCTTGTAGTACTTAATAAATATTTGGTACATGAATAAATAAGGAAATAAAAAATTATTTTTAGAATTTTATTTTACAGTTATTTTAAAAAAACAATGGTTGTATAAGACCATCCATATGAAACTTCACATGTTCATGCTGACTAACCACTTATCTCATAGCTTGGCACATAGTAAACATCTATAGGTAGCATCCATTGCTTTTGCACTTTTGTGTTAGTCTTCTCGGGCTGCTATACCAAAATATCACAGTTTGGGTAGCTTAAACAATAGAAATTGTTTTCAACTCCAGACAGTTGACTGGAGGCTGGAAGGTCCAAGATCAAGGTGCCAGCTAATTCAGTTCCTGGTGAGAGCCCACTTCCTGGCTTCAGTCAACCACCTTCTCGCTATGTCTTCACATGGCGGAGAGACAGCTCTGGTGTCTCTTCCTCTTCTTATAAAGGCATCCTCTCTATCTCATTAGATCCCCACCCTTATGACCTCATTTAACTTTTATCACCTCCTCACAGGCCGTATCTCCGAATACAGTCACATTGGGGGTTAGGGCTTCAACATATGAATTTTAGGAGCACACAGTTCAGTCCACAGTACCTTCCAACATTCATTCCTCCTTCTTCTGATAAAAGTACTTTGATTTCCCTTTATAGTAGTGGTTCTCAAACTTTTGCATGCATTGGAATCCTCTGGAGAGCTTATTAAAATACAGATTGCTAGGAATCATACTCAAAGTTTCTGATTCAATAGGTCTGTGGTGGGATCTTAGAATTTGCATTTCTAACAAGTTCCCAACTGATCCTAATGCTTCTGGCCTGGGGGCCACGTTTTGAGAACTACTGCTTTAGGGACTCTGCCCTCCCCTGTTGCAGGCCACCTTAGAGGAACTGTCAATCAAATCACCTGTCCTCCACTAGCTAAGGGTGTGTGGGAGCATGTTGACCCAATCTGAGGCCAGCAGATTCTCCCAGAAATGTTAATATTGAGCTTGGTAACCCAAGGAAGGTCCAACTAGACAGCAATGCTTTGTCTGAAGGAGGAAGATCTTGTCCACTTCTTCCTCCTTCCTAGATCCCTGGAACTGCCTCGTCCTTCAGGGCCTTAACTCAAAATGTGGTCCATGGACCAGCAGGATCTCCTCACCTGAGACCTCCATAGGTTGCGCTCTAGAGCTTCTAAATTAGAATATGCATTCTAATATGCATTCAATAAGATTCTCAGGTCATTTTTATGTATATTAAAATTAGAGGAGACTGCTTTGGAGACCTGGCTGTTCAGCCTTCCATTGACTTCAACACTTACCCCTTGTCCTCTTAATACATCTTATTTTTCACTGAGTTGCTGAAAATGGGTTTATCTAGCTGGAGACCAATAAACCCTAGCTAGTGAGGCACTCAATAAATGATGGGAATTTGTAATCACGTAATTTATACAACAAACCTGCTGTGTGCTTTACAAGGACATATGAGGAAAATAAGACAAAGGAGGTTGAAAAACTCGCCCAAAGTCATTCAACCTATAAGTGATGGACGAGAGATGAGAACCCAAGGAGAATGACCCCAGAAGCCATGCTCAATCCCTGCATTATATATATCACCTCCTATGTTAGCTGCTGTAGTTATGTGAAACTCACAAGCATGGAAGATCATAAAGCTGGGAGGTGCTTTAGAGATCATCTAGCCCCACTATCTCATGTGGAAGAAGGGAAGTGAAGGTTCTTCAAGTAGGTAAGTGACCTACCCAACCCCATGGCTGGCTAGCCCCAGAATTGCCGCTAGAATGCAGATCTCCTGATCTCCAGCAGAACCTCTTGCTATTACCAGGCCTTAAAAAGTAACTATGATAGGAAAGAGACACATCCAGGTAGAGGTTTTTGGAGTTATTCATCCCTGATTTAACATTTATATTTATTGATAACCTATAGAACCCAGACTTCCAATCCTTCAATCTTTGCCTTCATTCACTTACATCCATTGACTTATCATCTCTCTGGCCAATGAAGAAATGAGAAAGGAAAGGAGGGGACATTTTAGAATGTTAGTGCAATAATAAAAACAATGAGTTCTTCCTAAAGCTTAGACCAACTACACATGGAGATGCTCCACAGAAAGCCATGTTTAAATCTGTAGCTACATCATTCTATTGTCGATTGATATACCCAGTCATTGTCCTTTTATCTTAGATCATTCTTTTTTACTGGCATTACTACATTACCGTTATTAACACTCCAGTTTAATAGCCTTCAGTCTAATTATTGGATGCAATTTTCTATATAAGATAATCCTAGACTTTTAAAGTATTGCTATCTTTGCTAAGTGGCAGGAATTTCTCTTCTACACCTGGTGCTTTCTTGGGATATGATCCACACTTATTAAATATGTGCTTTTCGAGTGCTTTTGTGTACTTTTTTTCACAAAGGTCTGAGGTGTTACTTTTATAAGTTTGGGTCTATACAAATAGGAGACAAGAATACGTTGGTAGAAAGCCTAAAGTTTTCTAAATGTAGATGAGCACAGATTAAGAAAGCAGTAATTAATTTCCTTTGACCTTGAGCTGAAATTCCTTTCTAAAGCTGTCATAAAGAGAAAGAGGCCAGAGAGGAGAAGTGAGACTGTGTAACAATGCAATTAAACCCTTGTAATGAGGTCGGGCCTTGGACTTGTTGCAACTGGTATCATTATAGCAATGAGAAGGCCCTATATGGATGGTCGGATTTTTTTTAATTCATGCTTTTTTTTGTTTAACTCTTTACCACCAGATATGTACTTCATTGTAAGGGAAATATATAGGCATTATAGATAAAGAAGCATAAATTACACATTTTTTTCAGAAGAAACATTCCGTTGACTCAGGCAGGTGATCTTTTGTATGCAAAGCAGGAAAGTGTAAGAGTAGCAGAAAGCTCAAGATTAAGAGTCAAGACAGTTAACTTGTCTCTTGCATGATGGCTCTTAATTTACAGGTGTTTCCAATGAGTTGAGGACAAGCACTAGATCATAGGGCTCTAGTCTTGAGCCTCCTTCTAAATATCTGTGTGACCTGAGGCAGGCCCTGAATGTCTCTGAGCCTCAGCTCTCTTATTTCACCAAGAGAAAAGAAGACTCTTTCTTTCTTTACGGTTTATGTTATAATAATGGGATAAATTTTGTCTAAGGCATCCTATACTACGAATGTGTTAGACTTGTTTTCTCTGCAAATATTTATGTCTATTTGAGGCCAACCATATCTGTCTAAGACTTCTAGTAGTTCTATTAGGCAGCATATCACCATGATTGAGAAAATTCTGAAGTCAGATTGCCTTGATTTAAAACCTGCTTTGTCATTAAGCAGTGGGAACTAGGCAAGTTCCTTAATCTTTCCATGCTTGTTTCCTTATCTATAAAATGGGCACCTTAATAGGTTCACTTCTTAGGGTTGGCATAAAGATTCAATGAGTTAATGGATGAAAAGTGCTTTAAAGAGAGTGAGGTCGCATAGTGGGGACTCAGTAAGAGTTAACTCATTATTACCAATTCAATTCACTTCTTAAAGAATTGAAGAGTGACAGATTTCGCTAAACTTCCCAGAGAAAATCCTCCTATTCCTGGAGTCAAGACACAGGGAAAACATTCCTTTTGATTCGAAATGAAAATGCTTTGACCTCTACCCTGTATAATCAAGTTGCAAACCTCTCTCTTGGCTATAAAAACAGAACAGTCAACATTTAAAATTATATAAGGCCTTACCTAGAAAAACGAAGATGGATGAATAGAATAGTTTTATCAACATTCTATAAGTCAATAAGCATTATGGAGCACACAGAGAAAGGAAACATAAATAAAAATAATAATAATAAACATGACTTAATTCCTTCCAATAATACTCACCTTCTTTCATTCATTACCACTTACCCAGTGGGTTTTCCGGATTCTTCAACATCCTTGTTTATGAAGGATTTATGAAAGATGTGAGGAAGCTTATAAACAAACAAAAAAAAAACTGAAAAATTTTAAAACAGAGCAAAAATATTTAAAGGAAACAGACATATCCCAAGAACCTAAGGTGATCTGAGTACTCTGGTAGAATATGAAAGTGACCTCAGAGCTTCCTAGCAGACATGAAGTGAAAGAGATCTTTGGTTGCACCGTTCTCATGTCTGATGAAAGGAAACATGTAAGTCTCTCCATTTCATCAATCACTTATGTAAAAGTGTTTATTGCATGCTCACCAAATGCTTCACTCTGTGCTGGGTGCCATGGACAGGGAGAATAAAGTCTAGTTTGGGCCTGCAAGGAGCTCTCAGTCTGCAGGCAAACACATTCTTGGCTCTAAATTAGAGAATGAATTGATTAGAGGAATCTATAGGAGAAAAACATTGGATAGAATCTTCAAACAAGATTTTCCAAATGACATAAATTTTATTGAAACATTAATGAGTTTTAGATTGCCTCTCTAGAACAGTTATTATAACATAGTCTTAACCCCACCAAAACCATTCATTCAACAATGAGCTAAGATAATGTATAAATCAATCAGGGTCCCACCTGGAAAACAGAAACACTATGCTGAATTAAAAACAAATGATACAGGAGATTGGTTCACAGGCTATAGAAGAGCCTTGAAGCCCAACTGGGAATGGTGAAGCAGCCCTGTCATTAGCAAAAATAGAAGCCATTGTTGCCATAGGACTGGACAGACAGAGGGAGAAAGCTGTCACTTAGGGGAAGCTAGAGCCACAGATCACAGCTGCTCTGGAGCTGCCACACAAAGCAGGGAAGGAAGGAGAGAAATACCCTTGCTGCATGCTTCCTCCTGTGCCCCAATCTCCTGCCACTGCCTCCACTGGTGGAACCCAATCTAGAAGTCATCTGACCTGGGGGCAGGGAACCTCCAGCCTGAGATACCAAACAGATCAAGGAGAAGGGAGAGGAATTATCTCAGGCCATTTGAACCTAGGAATGGCACCTCTCTACTTTCTGATGATCTTCCCCAGCAGAGCTTAGACAACTGAGAAATTCTCAATATCAAATAGTTCATGTGGCTTTGGGAGCATTGTCAGTTTATGGTAGAAGTTTTGTTATCTGAAGAATTTTTTCATTATTAATTGAATAAGGATCCTGTATTTTTGGTGTCACATCTGGCAATGTAGGGGTAACCTGTTGGGAAAGTTTAGCTGGCTGATATTGCTACCCAGGTACCGGTCAGTTCTCTTCCACCTATAGATAGGCCATATTGTTTCTCCTTTAAAAGTCATTTTAATTCCGACCAAGTACTTGAATAAATAGTATTAAGTTGGGATTCCAAGGTTCTGCATTATATCTGGAAGAAAAGATGTTAGCCTGAGAAGATTTAATAATAGGTATTTCTAATGGGCCTCATTAACTACTCATTCATTTCGCAAATGTTATTGACTTTTTGAATCATGCTGGATCTCATTTATCCTCAACACAGCAAAGGACACAATACGCATGGTCCTTGCTCCAATGGAGATTTCAGTCTGCAAACCAAGGCTGACTTTAAACAATCTCATACATTAAGTATATAATTATGAAGTGTGATTAGAACTAAAATGTAAAGCATGCTATGAGAATTATAACAGAAGATTACCGTTAGACCAGGACTCAAAAGAACCTTTTTGTGGCCTTGTAAAGCAGCTGGGTGGATCCCACCCCCATATTGTAAATTGCATAAAAATATTAAGAAAAAATTTTGAAAACTAGAAAAATCATCTATAAACTCATTTGTCTGACACAGTTATTTTTATTTTCATGGTTTACCACTTTCAATTGGTTTGAAGAAAATACAAGTATGTATTTATACTCTCAGCTTGTTCCAGAAATTATTTAAAGTTGACGTAGTTGCAATCATACTGAACATACAATGTTATAATTCCATTTGTAACCAAATATCATACTTTAAATATCTCCACAAATTTTCCTACTCTATACAATCATGGCTTTTAAGTAATTTATTCAGTGCATTTCCACTAAGACCCTAGGACACGCCAAGCCCTGGGCTCCTGGTTCTGAAGAAAATGAAAAGTCAGACGTGATCTTTGCCTGCACAGAGCTTACACTCTGATAGGTGCAGAAAACTATAATGAGTTTTAGGTCATAACTAATTTTCTACTTCCCTATTAAGTTGTTTTCAATTAGATGTCAACGCATAGAGTTTTCCAGGTCTATCTTCCCTCTCCATTCAGGACAAATTCTTAAGAGGGAAGCTATTGCATCCAAGGATATGGACAATTTTATAATTCTTTATTTACTAGTATAATTTACAAATTCACCAAAAATATATAGGATTCTACCATTAACACTTTCAGAATTGGTTTTCTTTCAATTGGTATTATACTTCATACATGAACTCTTATTGCTGTTTTAAATTGAATTAACACATCTTATTAGCAGTTTGTTTTCCTATTTATTATTTGTTTTCCCTTCCAGAGTCTAGGTCTTTCCTGTATATTGTTTTATCCCTAGCATCTCACTGCTGAGCCTGGAACACAATAGTTGCACAATAAATTGTTTGGTGAATGAATAAGTACAACCCTCTAGGGCAGTGGCAACCTTGGCTACACATTAGAATCACCTGGAGAAGCTATCAAAATCCTAATACCCAGGCCACATCATCTGTCAGTTAGTTCAGAATCTTTGGGGTGTGACTCAGGTGTCAGTATTTTTTAAAGCTCCCCAGGTGATTCCAATGTGCAGCCAAGCAATCTTCACTACCCAACGTGTGATCCAAGGACCTGCTGGTGAGAAATGCATAATCTCAGGCACCGTCCAGACCTCATGCACCCCAGTCTGCATTTTAACACAATCTCCAGATGACTCACATGCATTTAAAAGGTTGAGAAGGACTGCCCTATGCAACTTTTCCGACAATTTTAAACCAATACATCCAGCTGCTTCTTTAGACTGTTCCCACTGCTTGATACTAATATCATATCATTGCCTGGAATAGATTTGTCTTCTTTATAAGTGAACAGGAAAATACAAGCTGGCAATCCTCAAACAAAGGTTCTCTTTTGAGTCAATTACCTGTGTCTAAATTCTTCCCAAAAGAGGAGGCAGGAGAAAGGGAGAGGCAGTGACCTCCAAGCTGGAAAAGCTAGAGTAGAAAGTTCCCACATGAGGCAAATGTGGGCACTGAATATCAGGGAAGAGCCAGAGCTGGAAACTCCAATGCATAGATCCAAAATGAAGGGGCAGCTGAGGCAATAAGAAGCCAGGGGCATTGCTGGAAGAATAAGAATACATGAGTTGGGACCAAATAAGATGGGGCAAGGGAGTCAGTCATGAGCAGCCTGAGCTAAAAGGTCAGGACAGGAAAGGCAGTTTCTAGCTCATATGAATGGAAAGTAGTAGAAAGCGCATTGGAGTCTGGCGGACTTGGATTTGAATAACAATGTGACTCTTACAGCGACTTGGAAAGTTATTCAACTTCTTTGATCCTCATCTGTAATCTGGGAATAGTAATTCTTACCCCAGAGGTCTTGTGAAGATTAAAAGTGGCAATGTGTGTAAAGAGCTTAATATTGTGCCTGGCCCATAGGAACATCTCAATAAATGGAAGCTGTTACTCATCAGTATCTTAAATCTTTTTCTCAAACATATAAAACTAAAAAGAACTGAAAAGATAAAAGTTGTGTTTACTACTTTTTTATGCCTTCTCTGTCTGTTCTTGTCTGAAGCAGCCTAAAGAGAATTTAGTATTCCTGGGAGTGTTCAGCAAATTCCATTGAATGCCTGAAGGGATTGTATTTTCCAAGATGGCCATGACACGCTCTATCATCTCACATGGACTTCTACTGTGACAGTGACACTCCTCCAAAGAAGAGGAGGAGTCTATGTGCCCCCACCCTCAGATGTGCGCAGGCTTGTGACTCTGGGGCAAGTGATGCTTTGTGACTTCTGAGGCTAGGCTATTAAAGTGATACAGCTCTGGGGATGCTTGCACTTGTAACCCAGACACCATGTTGCAATGAAGTGGAGAGATAACATGGAGGGGCCCCATGTAGGTGTTCTGGCTGATTCCCCAGCTCAGGCTCAATCCAGCAGCCAGCATCAAGCTCTAGCATGTGTGTAAGCAGAACTTCGGATGATTCCAGCTCAGTCTTCAAGATACTTCCTGCCTTTGAGTCATCCAAGCTGAGCTCAGACATCATGCCCCCCACCTCATGTCCTTTCTATATCCCTGACCCACAGAATCTGTCAACATCATAAAAGATTATTCCTTATGCCCCAAAGTTTGGGGTGATTTGTTACACAGCAGTTGATAACTGGAACACTGACTTCACAATGTTTTCTCATAGTCTTTAAGATTCCTACTGTTCCAGTAGTAATAGCACTCTTTGTTACTGCTCCTCAGCAATAAGTTATTGTAGGGTACATCTAATTTAATACAAAGATAGCCTTGTGTCTCAAAATTGCTTTTGGCTGCATATAACAGAAACCCAAATAAAATGATTTTCTGTTGTACTAAGAAGTCCAAAAGTAGGTGATTCCAAGGATGGTAAGGTAGCTCTACAATGCTACCAGACCCAGGTACCTTCTTTCTTTCCACTTGGCAATCCTTAATGTATCTCTTTCATCCTTGTGTTTGTCAGACGGCTACTGCACCATATGAGTTGAGGCACAATCTCGATCAAATCAGAAAGAAAAAGGATCAGAAACAAAAGGCTGACAGCATCTGTCCCTTTATATCTGGGTGATAATAACTTTCATGGGAACACAACCAGTAGACTTCAGCTCATATCTTCTTGACCAAAGTAGATGTGGCCTCTCTTGGCTGCAAAGAAGAATGAGAAATTAATTTTATTAAGTCGGTATATTGCTACCCTGAGCAAAATTGGGGAATCCTGCAAGGGATGGATTATGAGTAGACAACCAGTAACATATGCCATCACTTCAAAATAGAAAAATTAATAAAAGAGTCCCTTCAGGGGCATGAGAAGGGAAGGAGGGTCATGATGTTTGTTGGGCCTTGTTGGGCCTTGTTGGGCGGAAGATGGGAGAAACACTGTGATATAGAGCAAAGATATAGGGATTGGGACCAAGAAGTCATAGGCTTAAATTGCCACCAGATCTCTTTTTTCACAACTGAAAGATGGACATTATGAGACTACATATATAACAAGGTTGTTGTGAAGATGAAATGAGAAGGCCCATGTGAAAACACAAGACAACTTTTTAAGCATACGAATTCCCTCTCTTCCACAATTTCCCTCAAGTCATGTTAATGTTAAGTCCAAAATCACCTTAACTTTGCAACTGTCAATGTTTGGTGGTACTGAACTTCAGAACTTAGAGGAACCCCAAAAGTAGAAAACTCTAGACCTCAGACAGCCTAACTAGAGATGGAGTGCTCATCATCACTAATCATTAGGGAAATGCAAACCAAAACCACAATGAGATATCACCTCACACCTGTCAGAACAGTGATTATCAAAAAGACAAGAAATAACTGTTGGCAAGGATGTGGAGAAAAGGGAACCTTCGTACACTGTTGGTGGGACTATAAATTGGTGCAGCCACTATGGAAGACAGTATGGAGGTTCCTCAAAAAATTAAAAATAGAACAACCATACAATCCAGCAATTCTACTTCTGGATGTTTATCTAAAAAAAATGAAAACTAATTTGAAGAGATATATGCACCTCTATATATTCATTGCAGTATTCATTACAGTATTCATTGCAGTATTATTTACAATAGCCAAGATATGGAAGCAACCTAAGTGTCCATGGATAGATGGATGGATAAAGAAGGTCTGGAATATATTTACAATGGAATATTAGCCATAAAAAAAGAATGAAATCTTGCCATTTGCGACAACATGGAGGGACCTAGAGGGCATCATGCTAAGCGAAATAAGTCAGACAGAAAAAGACAAATACCCTTTGATTTCACTTATGTGTGAAATCTAAAAACCAAAACAAATGAACAAACAAAAGCAGAAACAGACTCATAGACACAGGAAACAAACAGGTGGTTACCAGAGGAGGGAGATGTTGGGAGAATGGGTGAAATAGGTGAAGGGAATTAAGAGGTACAAACTTCCAGTTATAAACCAAATAAGTCATGGGGATGTAATGTACAGCATAGGGAACATAATCAATAATATTGTAACAACTTTGTATGATGAAAGATGGTAACTAGACATATGGTGATCATTTTGTAATATATGCAAATATCAAATCACTATGATGTACACCTGAAAGTAATAGGATATTGTATGTCAATTAAAATAAATAAATAAATAAAGATGAAGTGAAGGCCTGCCTTGTGTCTTGTATCTCATACCAGATTGTTGCAGCAATTGCACATTAATTTAAACTTCCAAGAGCAAAGGAAGCCTTGCTTACTACCGGGTCAGGCTAGAGTTGACCTCATAGACTGGCTATTAGACTGAGTCAGCCTTGCCACTCAAGACAAGAGATTCCAAAAATAAGAGTCAGCAGTGACAAACAGATCTCAGCTATTGGGAGAATTTGAGCTGAATGCCTGAGAATTTGAGCAGAAGCCAGCTAAACTGGAGTAGAAAAGGAAGTGAGATCTCCCAAACAGCTTACTTTGGGCGAAGACAGCATAATAACAGCAAGGAAAACACTTTGCTTCAACACTCTAACTTTTGCTTGGGTAAGAATGAAAAAATGTGAGATAGTAAGAAATCTTGTGAAGCTTCCAAATCCTGATAAAATGTGGTCTTCTCTCTACTCACACCACAACTACAGAACAATTCCCACCTTGACGTAAAACATTAGACAACTAGCTGTTAACTTAGCAGTTCCAAGAGTAGACAGCTGATGGTGGTACTTCCATGGTCTCCTCTCCATGTTTGACTGAAATGCAAGGTGCCATCCCCCGTGATTGCATTTATTGTTGAACACTCTTCTGGGAAATGTTTCTTTTACACTGCAAATGCTCAGAGACCTCCTTCAGTTGGTGTCTTCAGTTGACCCCTTGCCTTAAAACAAGTGATCAAGGCTGAACACCATGATTAGTATTCAGGGAAGTAATGAATGACACCAAAATGTAAATGGACAAGGAAAGCACCTACTATTTTGTAAAAATAATTATCCAGCCTAATAATTATTCCGTGACTCTTTCTGATTGATTGAGAAAGGGCAAATAGAAGCTGAGAATTGTCTTTCAGTTCTAAATTCAAGTAGCAGAGCCCAAAAACAAGGTCACTCTTTAAATGGAAATGGCAATAGGCTGACTCTGTTTTGATGTGGGGAGGCTGGTTTACACGTTTCTGTTTGCACTTTTAGCTTTCTTTCACTGGCGAGGAAAAAAAAACTCGGTGAGGGCCGAGGTAGAGACCACCTTCTTCCAAGTTATGATTTTAAGAGCCAATATATACTGTAAATCCCAAAAGAGACCTTTCTCTCCTCACTGCACTGTCCCCGCAAACATAGTGTGACGAATCTTGGGAGAGGGAAGAGGATTTATTTGGTTTCCATACCTTCGTATTTAGGTCGCTGGAAAAATGCGAAACAGAGGTGTTTATATGTTGTTTTCCTGGGCCCACACTGAGGATGTTCAAACTGCTTTTCCACTGTCAGTGTTCCTTAAAGCTACTCGGTTTGTTTCACGTTGATTTCTGTAATACACTAGAATTAGAATTTTTTAGGAAATAAGAAACATTCAAACAATTATGAAAGTATTCTTGGATAAGTCAGTAACTATGTCAAAAATCATTTTTCAAAACCTTTAGTAATAGGTAAGACTACTGATTAAGTTATCATTTCTCTCCTCTCTCGTTATTTAGTGCTTTCCTCCTTTTGACCTGCTGCATGAGAGGTTAGCCTGGACAATTCCCAGAATGACAAAACATAGACTATTTACATGCATGTAGGATAAAGTTACTTTCTGTTTTCTAGAAGAATAGTAGAGGTTCTTGTGCTTGGGACATGATGGAACAGAGAGAACAAAGTACAAAAAATACACAATTAACCCCCTGGATGTATCACAGGACTGTCAAGCTCTAGGACGTCTCTATTACAATTTTGAATGGCAGATAAGAGAAGCAGAAGTATTGCACTGGAATCGGCAAGGCGGATCACAGATAAAATAATGCACCCATCACCTAAGAGGGTTGCAGCCATGGCATCCTCCAGGTGGCTGAGATTCAAGGAATATAAAGGGGAAGTGGGGATGATTCCAGCAGAGATTGAGGAGACAGGGGCACTGACACTTGACTGTTTATGTGGCCCCAGGGAACTCTGTGGTCGTGGCCAGGGTGGTGAACTCAATTCTTGCTCTTAAATTGCTGCTTTTTCAAAGCTTCTCAGGCTCATTTCAGTTACCACCTTCTCCAAACGCCTTTCTCATAGTCTCCAGTTGGGATCATTCAAGCCCTCCTTCCCAACTCCACATTCTCTTTTTCCTACTTGGGTTATTTTATGATGCTCCCATAGTCGTATCCTATGGGATAGGCATTACATCACATTATAGCCCACATATACTGAGCATCCACCACCTGCCGAACAATAAGGCAGAAACCAAGGAGAGAACAGGGAACAAGACTAATAGAGTCTGTGCTCTTAGGAAGCTCATAGTCTATTGGGGAAGCAGACAAAAAACAAGTAAACAAACAAATAAAATAATTACCAAATAGTTCCAGCTCGTATAACATGCAGTGTTCTAACAGATATCAATGGTAATTAATAAAATACTAACAAATATACAATTAACAAATGTATGGCACCCATTTATCTTATGCACGATGTTGAATAAAACCAGTGATCACGTTCTGAAGATCTAGCTGGGGACTTCATCTCAGCCCCATGGAACGGGACAGCGTTTCTAGGTTGTGCTGTACTTCCCCATGAGGTTTCTTGTGTCTTAGCCTGTATTCAGCCGCGAGCAGCTCTCATGATGGAAGCGGGGCCTCCGACTGTGGGTTGAGTAAAACCTCTCCATCAGGATAGCAGTTGGTATGTTATTTGAATGGGTTTAACTCTTGCCCCCAATATCTGCCAGCACTCTGGGCTGTAATTTATATTTTCTATGTCCTGCTTGTCCACGTTGATTTCACTGTGTTCATTATTCGAAATCAGTGCTTTCACTTCATTATTCCAACAGTGTTTTTCTCCCCTTTTCATTTCCAACTGTTTTTCTTTTTCTTTTTTTTTCAAGATTCTCCAAACATTTTCATCTAGGAATTTCATTTCCATCTCAGAGTCTATTTGAACTCTACTCTTAACGTTTCATTAGCATTTCATCTCTGGTTTTTCTGAGTTCTCTCATATCATTCAGGCACTTTTAGATGACATCTCAAACTTTTAAAGCTCTAATAAGTGCTCGCAATGCATAAAATTCTTCAATTAAGAAAATTCACTCATAAATGCAGAAAAAAAGTAATACGTTGCATTAGATCCATGATAGATGATACTACTTTAATGTCACCCTTAGTTTAATTTTAAAATACTAAGTAAATAAATGCTCTTAAATGCATATAATTTATGTAAATAGTCACTACCTTCTTGCTTGTCTCTGAGTTAATGTCAACATTTGGAAATTACCATAACTGGTTTCTCCTGATCATTTGATGCTATGCGTTCATTGGCTGAGCAGTGCTTCTCAACTCTGACAGCTCATTAGAGTCACCTAATTTAAAACACCCACACTCCTTCTCCACTCCAGAGACATCAAATATGAATATCTATGCGTGAGTCTCTGGCAATGGTATTTTAGAAAAGTTCCCCAGGTGATCCTAATGTGTAGGCAAGGATGAAAACTACAAAAAACAAAAAACCATGCCCAGCTAAATCTTGGAGAAGCATGTAGAAGTGTTTTGAGTGTATAGCATACGAGAAGTGTCAGGAAGAAAACAGAAACAATAATGAGATGAACTGTCATGGATGTGTATTAACTGTGCCTTTTTATTTTCTGTATTTTCTGATGCCTTGACACATGGAGACTTGCTGATCTTCAAGACACAGCCCCTCTAGTGCTAGCCAGTTCCTACTTACATATGCAAACCAATCAATCCAAAGCCCATATCCCTCACCTATCTTCTTTATCTAGCTCTCACACTGCAGGCCACTCTCCACCTACACTAACCACCCGAGGGCCAGGTATCAGACACCTAGAGAAAACTCCTAAGCCGAGTCCACCAAAATTATTCGAACCAGCCAGTCCCAGGCCTGGTTAGTCTGTCTCGCCTTGCCCACATTTTCCCCTCACTCCCACTGCCTTCTGACCTACCCTGGCTCTTCCCTATGCGGCCCTGCAAGGCGTGGTGCACCTCCTGTTGGTAGGCATCTGTGAGTACAAACTTCTTCCTTCATGACAGTCATTTCAGTATCTTACCAAAGCCGATAAAAAAAAAAAAATTTCAGATACATTTTTAAACAAAAGGGAAGGCTTCTCAGAAAAAGTGATATTTACACTGACACCTGAAGAAGGAAAGAGAGAGAATTTTGACAAGGAAGGCACAAGGATATCCAGAAAGAGAGACCCCCCACAAGCCAATAACCTGAATATGGGCAAGAACTTAACTGAAACAAGTAGGAAGGAGATTAGCAATGAATTTGGACACGGAGTAGAAGCTAATTCACTGGGGAAATGTGTGAGCTTATTCTAGCACAGCCTTGGGGAGGGGGCTAAAAAGCAGATGGACCACTTACATGCTATTCCTGACCAATGGGTTCACAGTTGCTCAAATTTCTGTTATTTAAAAAACACTTCCTGATTCCTTTTCCTGTACAAAGCTCAGAGCTAGATGCCATAAGAAAACAGAAATAAAAATAACTTGGTTGCTCTCTCTCTTTTTTAAGTTGTTAGATCTAGTAGGAGAGACTGACAAGCAATTAACTTTAATTTAAGGGGGAGGTGAGGCCAAATTCTTTGATTAGAACACATGAGCTTCAAAATTTCATTTGGGAACTTTGTGGTTTTAGTATGCAAAGGCTGCTTTTACAGAATCTTACAATATTGTTCTGATCTTCCAAAACTGTGCTCATTTTGTCTGTTTGATGGGTTAAAGTCTCCCAGTTCAATTTTTTTTTCTTTTTCTTAATGTAATGTTATCCACGTATGAAGGTTCATATTATTATGTCTTCACTGTGGTTTTTCCTGTTATCATGGCCTCCTTTCTTCTCTCCCCTCTGACCCAGCCCCCCACAACCAAAGACTTGTACTTTGGTACTAAAATTGTAAGTCTTTATTGTTCTTCCTTTCGTATTTTTCCAGATGTGTTTTTTTGGTTCCCTTTTTTTGTTGTTGTTACCATGTTGTTTATGTGTTTCTTGTAAATAGCTCACAGTTGAATTTCATTTTTAATCTAATATGAGGCCCATTTTCTATAAGAAATTACAAATTTTGCAAGTGGACTGTTATAAGTGATAAGTTTGATCTTATTTCTATCAGTAGATGTGGCCCACCCATTGCTTGCAATGCTCACCTTAACATATCTCTGGAGGATCTCAGGATAAAATTACAAGACCTTCTTCCATGTTGGATTCCACTTCCAAGAGAGAGGAACAAAAAATGACAGTGTAGAATTAGGATCAGGTAAAGGTAATATTTGAGACCAGCCCCTCCTTCTCTGAGGCCCTTTGCCATTTCTTGGGGTTTTCCTTCTTTCCTCTGCTCCTCTGACTCTTATGGCTGCCCACCCTCCCCTACCACCCATTCCTGCTGACCCCCTTCCCCACACACTGCCCGTTGTTTTACTCTATCCTTCCCTCTTCCTCATCACTCTTACTCTAAACTGATCTTTAAAGCAAGTGAATTCTCACCGATGAGTCAATTACTCTAGTCCCCATTTAAACTCCCTAGGTAACAGGTCGTTGATTAAGTGGAATATGTCAGACAGTATGCGAAAGATATTTTTCAGTAAAAGGTCTTTTCTGCTGGAAAAAAGGAAAGCTGGGACCCACAATCTTGGGGGCTCAAAAACTCTTCCTAAAGATCTTAGAAAATCTCATTTTGCATGCCAGCCCCCACTCCTCTCCCTGAAGATTGCCCCACAAATGCTTTCTTTTAGGCATCGGGCCAGTTCTGATCTTAAAGGAGCTTGAGGTAACTCCAGCATTTATTGTTTATTTGGCACCTTCATGTCTCCTGATAGACATTGCCACCACTAGCCCCATCCCAGGGGGCCAGCTCAAGGAAATATTTGTCCATTGGCACCTGCCCCCTCCCAGTAACTGAAGCTCCAAAATCCTCAGCTAAGATCACTATCATAGGAGTCACTATGGACTGCAGGCTCTGGGCTCACCCAGATTTGGGTTCAAATCCACACTTTGCCATTTGTGAGCTCCAGGACCTTGAGCAATTACTTAAGGGCTATAGATCTCATTTTCCTCATCTGTAAAATTAAAATAAAGTATGTGCCCTATTGTGTTGTTTTGAGATAAGAAGAAAGAATATAGGCAAAGGGCCCAGCCTCCTGACTGACTCAATGTTGACTATGATTACAGTTATTATCATTATAACTCAGCGGGACACAATTTTCTATAGTGACCAAATGACTGTGCTCTCTGACCAAACTTCACACAAAGGATATTTAAGGAAACATTGATTTAAATTTTTTAAATGCAAGATATTTAATTAAAAATATTTAAAATTTCTAAGGATTATATCATACTGCAGAGTACCAAGGAACCAAGAAAATCAACTAAGACATTGCAAAATAGGGTTGAGTTCTAGAGCTTGCTTTCACCATAAAGGCCATTGTTTTAAAAATTGAGCAGAAAAAAAGGGGGGGTATAATTCAATGGGTTTTAAGCAGTTTAATAAAATGGGAAATAAATCCAGTATATGTGAATTTTCAAGATATTCTATCAGGACAAGGCAGAGAGCATTTGAGAGAAAAGGAAATGTCTAGGAACTTCAACCTCAAGTGGGATAAATACATGGAGATTGGCTAAAGCTGGAAGAGACGCTGGCCTGGCCTGATGGGGCAGTCCTACAGAGTCACCAATAAGAGGGGAAGCATGATTCCTCCAGGGCATGTCCGTTTCTGAAGCACAATTGGAAACACCAGCATAACAGATTTTTTCCCCACAAACTGGTAGAGTAGATCTATTTCTCACTCGACAGCTCAATTAAAGCAGCTCCTCCAAATATAAACTTTTCATCAAAACAAACCGATGTGTTGGAAGTCTTAGTCTAATCTTATGTTTAAATCAATAGGCAAACATAAAAGATTTCATGCAGGAAGCTACATTATTCACTGTCTTGTCATTTGCCACTTGATGGGGAGAGGAGGGATGGTGACTGGGAGAAACAGTTTATTTTTTAATGCTTGCAATATTTTTTTGCTGATTTTTTCACAATCCCAGTTTTCAAAGTTATATCATTCAGAAAGCAACATCCTAACAGATTGGCCCAAACCAAAAGCCCTAGGTAACAAAGAAATGACAGCCGTCACTCAAATGCTTTGCAAGTTATAATCAGTACAGAAGTTAAATAATATATCAAAGGACTCTCTGTCTTTTTATGACTATAAAGATAGGAGAGAGTGACTATCTCAGTGTTCACAATATTGTGGACATGATAAGTCTGAACACCATCAAACTGTGTCCAGCCGCCTCCCCACTCCAACTTTAATTTTTTCCAATTTCTAATTCTAAAGTGGTATGTGGATACTTTGTAATTGCTGCTGGGATTTTTTTTTTCCTTCCCCAAGATTTTCTCACCAAGGATATCATTATGAGATTCTGCAGTAACAAGCATTCTTCTGTTCAAATTTATATCAATTAGTTTAGGACAGTAATTCAATTGGACGGCCCACTGGATTTTGAAAGACTCACGACCATGTCAAAGTGATGACCTTTTTCCTTCTCTCTCAGCCAAAAGCAATTTTTTAACAAGGAGCCTTGGAAAGAAATGCTGGTTTAATAATTAGTTATTGATCACAGCCAATGCCACAGCAAGCACCATTGGATTAGTCAGAGACCAGCGAATCGGGACATGGGAGTTTCCCTTGTCAAGATTATGAGAGGGAAGAGAAAGCAAAGAACTGATAGAATAAGAGATCAAAAATAGCTTAATTAGGTATGTTTTCATCTTTGAGAGGGATTCTTTTCATTTTCAAAAGTAGAAGTAAAATCTTTAACCTGGGCAGATTCAAAGCCAAATTATCTAAAACAACTGAGTTAATATAAAACAACTTGATAGTATATTTTTATTTTAAAACACTGTAAAAGACCAGATCTGAGTTAAGTAGACTTGGAGACCACTAAAATTGCTTTGAAACAACACCATGCAAAGTTATTTTGATAAATTAACCCTGCTTTGGCCAGCACTTTTGCCTCGCTAAGATACCATTAACCCCCATGCCCTAAAATGCCCATTAGGAACAATTTGGATACATGCACAAGGAGACCATAACAATTATAGACAGTAGCCTTAAAAGTATAATTGACTTTTCTGAGTGCTAATTTAGGCATCACTTTAGAGCTGCATAAAAATCTCCACATATGAGCTACTTAATGGAAGGAAAAACTTAAAAGAATGATTTTATTGTACTTTGAGGGGGAAAAGTGTTTCCATTAGTTGGACAATTTCTTCCTAGAATGGAAAAAAAAAAAAAAACACTGAAAATGCACAGCCAAGTGACAAGGAAGTCACAACTTCTAGCTAGTTAGAAGGTGGGAATGTCCAACCCTTATGGCAGACAAGCAAGACAGAGGTCCTGATATCCTTCATATTTAGTGAGGGGATTTTAAGTTGAAATCAACCAGATCCATGATAAAGTAGCTATGGTGCAAGAATTCCCTTAAAAATAACACTATTTTAGAGATGAATATGTAGATACAGAAGCGGTGAATTAAATCACTCAACTCTAGCTATATTGTTTTATCTTTTGTGGGGGGATGGGGGTGTCACATTTTTCCCAGGAAATAAAGCACATATCCACTAATTTTGCATTCAACTTCAGATAATTCTCATGGTCCCAGAGAGTGGAATCACATCCGTTATGTTGGGACTATTTGGGTCAATATAAGAAAGAGATATACGATATTTAGCTTCCTGTCACAAACACAAAGTTATGTCCTAAGAATCAGTTATTTCCCCATACAAAAGATGCTCAAACCAAATCTAGACAATGATTTGATTAAGATGTCAAAGGGAAGAGCAAATCTCTGAGATCCTTCACAGCCCTGATTCAAGATATCTCCTGGCTTCTAGCTGATTTCAGATTCTCTAACATAAGAACTGTTTATCTCTAGAAGTATAAAAATATTCTGGAATTCTTCTCAGAGGGTGAAGCAACTACAATGATCAAATTTACCACTTCACCTTTTTTATGTCAACATGACTGTAGAGGTTAAAAAGAAATTGTTGGTCATTGAGAGGTTGATGTGTATTGCTATATATACAAATTATACGCTTCTCAGGAAAAACAGCTCAGCACGTTTTGTGCATGTTTAAGAGATTTAAAAAATTAAAAAAAAAAAAAAACAGCCATATGTGAAGAGCCATGGACTTCAAATAAAGTGAGTGTTCTAGTCTTGGTTTGACCTTTAATGAGCCGGCTAACCTTGGACACGTCACTTCAACTCTCTGGTCTTAGTTCTCATCTATAAAGTGAGAAGGATGTCTAAATCCTTACTATTCATAGTGTGGTCCATGGACCAGCAGCATCTGCATCACATGAGAGCTTGTTAGAAATGAAGAATCTTAGGCCCCTCACCAGAACAACTGAATGAGAATCTGCATTTTAACAAGATCCCCCCCGGGAGAAGCTCTGGTCTAAAGGACCTTTAAGATCACTTCCAACCCTGTTTTGAGGGGATATGGGAAGACAAACTGCTTAAATTTTAAAGGACAACCCGACACTTCTGCATTGTGTGTGTGCATGTGTGTGTGTGTGTGTGTGTTCACTTTCAAATGTTTCGCTTCTTTACCACATGGATGCCATGAGCCTGTAGGGCACATGTTTAGCTTCATGTTTAGCTGAACAAATGTGCTGTCAAATGCCCTGAGATGGAGCAAAACGGGATGAGGACCCTAGTTCTGCTGTGTTGTTGGTCTGACTCAGAAGTTTTCCACTGGGGTCATAATGCAAAGAATTAAAACCTCTTTACCACAAGAGCTCATCTAAGCTCACATCCAAATTAGGAAACTACAAGCAATAATCTTATCTGTCTCTTTTTTTCCAGCATCACCTGATCTGTCAAGTCTGTCTTTAGTAGCCCTATGCCAAGTTGACAGCTCCCCCGCTCCGTATCTGGATGGCCGGGACAGACGCCGCACCCCTCGGAAGATTCACTTACAGTAACTGCTGAGGCGCAAGCACAGAATGAACAATAGAAGGCTGTCAAGCCCCGACAGCCAGCCCTGGATGTCTGAGCGCTGGGCTGACAGCAAGGGCCTCAGAGGGTAAACTGCTTTGCTGGAACTAATTAAACAGATGAAATTATTACATGAATATGCAGATGTTGTTTACATTTTACCATATGGTATTATTTCAGGTAATAACTCGCAGGAGAATCCTTTCCTCTCATCAAGAGGAAATGGGTTGAAAAGAAGGCCCCACGTGTAACCTTTCAGTTGCTAGGCAGACACTGATAACACAGGTTTCCTCTCCGAGTCTTGGAGAGTATTCAGTCTGGATCCCCGTGGCACAACAGGATGAAACTGAGGCTCCTCTCTGGAGGTAATGGGGGAGGCGTGTGTGTCAGGGGGCTGCTTTAGCGGAGCTCAAATAGCTACAGCTGCTACAAAATCCACCCTGAGGTGGAAGTGCCTCCAACAATGGGCATGCTGCCAGTCTGCAAGTCGCAAGTAAGAGCCAACAGACTCATGGCACACCACTCTAGCTGGCATTTCCTCCAAGACTTGGGAGTGTGACTGAAAAGCAAGGCAACTGATTTGTAAACTAACACCTCAGAACGGAACCATCCAAATGAGTATACGCCCTCCACAGTTGCCACCATCAGAGGAGACAATGCACTGTAGCATTAAATGAGAAAACATGGGAGAGCCGGATCAGCACACCCAAACAACTCATTCTTCTCCCCCCTTGACACGCCTGCCCTCCTCATCCCTTCCAGGCCTCTGTCAGTGCATTAACATCAAGCCCTGTGGCCAATCGAACTTCAACCTCTTATCCCTCATCACTCACATCCAAATAATCAGGAAGGCCTGTAGGTTTTGCCTCCAAAATGATGCTCACATGTTTTCTTGCTGCCTCGTCCTCCATGTGCCCTGTCTAGGCCCTCATCACTTGTAACTGAACGACGGTAGCAGCCTCCTGCTGCTATCATTTCTCACCCTCCACCATCTTCAGTCCACCCTTGGCTTCACCGTCAGAATCATTTGTAAAAGTCAAATCTGATCAGGCCTCTTCCTGGCTTAAAAGCAATCAACCACTTATCGTTGGTTTCGGTCCCAAGCCAAACTCACCCACCTGCTCAACAAGGCTGTTCTTAATCTATTTTCTCTTTGTTCTAAAGTTGTTTCAGTTTTCACTGCAGGCTGTTTCCTGGTCTGTCACCTTTACCTGGAACATTTCCCCACTTCCTTCTCCTCCTAGCTAGCAGCCAATCATTCTTTTATGTTTGTGTTGGGATCCATTGTAATGATTGTTATTATTTTAAAGAAAACATAACCATCTCATCTGGTCCCCATAAAACCCTGCATTATTTACTCCTTTGAGATAATCGGGCCAAAGAGCCTTCTCTGAATTTATCCACACCTTTCTCCATGCTCACATCAAACATATGCAAACATATATATACACATAAAGTCTTTTTGACAGACCTGGAGTCCTATTATTCATGCTACCCTGCAACCAGCTCTTGTCACTTAACAATGTCGTGGACATTATCTAGATCAGAAGATAGAAATAGAACACATTGTTGTCAATGCTCCAAGACACTCTTTGCTGCCCATCCACCACCATTTACTAAACTATTTTGCTGTTACTGAATATTCAGGATGTTTTCTTTTCTTTACATTCTGTTTTCTTTCCTTGTATTTTTCTTCCTTTGCAAGTGAAAATAATGTTATTACAAATTGTCCAGCATGTAAGTCCTTACATACTGATGCCTTTATTTCAAAAGGATAGATTCCCTAAAGTGGGAACGCTGGGTCTAAGGGCACATGCACTTTTAAGTTTGATAGATATTTCCAGATTGTTTCCCCAAAAGGTTGTAATAATCTATATTTTCATTAGCAATATATGAGTGCCATTTGCCCACATCCTTGATAATGTCATATTTTACTGCCTTTTATGTTATTTTTGTTGCTGGTTTCATTTTGCCAATAAGAACATTAAAAATGTTGTCTTATTTTCATTTGTAGTTCGTTCCCCGTGAGAGAAGTTCAGCATCTTTGACTAAGTTTATTGTCTGCCAGGATTTCCTCTTCCTTGAACTGGATGCTGATATCCATTTCCCATTTTTCTGTTGTTTGTCTCTCTTATAACTTGCAGGACTTTGTAGACTAATTCTTTGTCTATCACATGCGTTGCAAATATATCTTCCCAGGCTATGTGTGTTTTCCTTCAGACCTTCTTGGTTTCTTAAGTCTCTTGGGAAGGCCTTTTCCCACGCTAACTTTATTCAAATATTCACTGAATGTTTAATTAGTTTATTTTTATACTTCCTTTTTCTTTTGGAAAATTTTCTTGGCTAGTTTCAATATTTATTTTTCCATGTGAACTTCAAATTCCTTCTGTCACATTCCTTACTCATCCTCAAAAAAACTGATTGGAATTCTAATTAGAATCATATCAAATTTTTATATTAACTTGAGAATGTTGACATTCTATGATATTGTATAAGAAAACTATTACTCATTATTCTTTCTAATTTGTTTCAGGTTTTTGACCTTCAATAAGATTTTGAAATTTTCTTCATTTAAATCCTATGACTTCTTGTTAAATTTTTTCTTGGAATTTTACTTTCTATTATATTATTGTGAATGCACTTTTTTTATCTTTCCACTTTCAACTAATGATTACTGTAATTGAGAAGTTATGACTATCTATATTAACTTATTAATTCTAATTATCCATATTATGTTGTTAATTCTAATAGATTTTAGTGGCTTCTCTTAGGTTTACCAAGTATGCAATCATATCTTCTACCAATAAAGATAATTTTACCTCTTCTTTTCCAACAAGTAATTCAACTTACCACATTTTCCTGCATTATTGCATTAGTTAAAACCTTCAAAAGAATATTAAATAATTGTGATGATAGTGGGAATTATGCATTGTATCTGAATTTAATAAAATGATTACAGTATTTCACTGTTTAATATGGTGTTGATTGTTGGTTTTGAGATGTGGATTTTAATCACATTTAATTATATTTTGCTATAAAGATTTTATCAGCAATAGCTTCTGAATTTTAGAAACTGCCTTTTTGGCATCCATAGATTAAATAAATTATATCTGTTGACATAATTAAGTATGTTGGTAAAAGTCCAAATATTTAATCTTTTTTGAATTTCTATTAGTCATGGTATGTTATCTTTATAATACATTACCACGTTCAACTTGTTAATACATTTTTAATTCGTATTTTAAGCAAAATTATATTGTCTTATCAGGTTTTGAAATTATAAATTCTTCCAGGTTCATAACCTGAATTGAGATACTTTGGTTTGGATTAATCCAAAGCCTTGTGCCTCAAAGTGTGGTTTTTAGCAGTAACATCATATGAGCACTTATTAAAACTGCAAAATGTCATGCTTCCCCAGACCTACTCAATTAAAATCTTCAGATTGACAAGATCCCCAGGTGATTGTATGTATATTAAAATTTGGAAAGCACTGGTATAAATAAAACAGTGATTATCCACTTTTTAAAAGTTACATTGCACTCAACTGAAAAACCATTTGGTTGCGGCACCTGTTTAAAAATGGTAGATCCTTGGGGCCAGCCCCGTGGCTTAGCGGTTAAGTGCACATGCTCTGCTACTGGCGGCCCGGGTTCAGATCCCGGGCTCGCACCGACGCACCGCTTGTCCAGCCATGCTGAGGCGGCGTCCCACATACAGCACCTAGAAGGATGTGCAACTATGACATACAACTATCTGCTGGGGCTTTGGGGAGAAAAAGGGACAAAAAGGAGGAGGATTGGCAATAGATGTTAGCTCAGGGCCAGTCTTTCTCAGCAAAAAGAGGAGGATTAGCATGGATGTTAGCTCAGGGCTGATCTTCCTCACACACACACACAAAAAAATGGTAGATCCTTGATTGTCTTCCTAAATTTTACTTATGTATCTGTTCAATCACTTTTCTACCTCTTATTGAATCAAATTTGAATGCTGTATTTCGCTAGGTAATTCTATGTTTCTTCTCACTTTTCCCTACATATACTTCAGGTCTCAGTATAGATACAGTAGTCTCCAAAGATGTCCTTGCAACATGAGTAGACCTGCCTTAATGCCCATACTCCCTGTTCCTGTAGGACTCTCTTTATCTTGTGTCATCGTACTTATCGTATTTTATTATTATGTCTTCTTTAACTGCCTTTCCCGCCTGCTAGACTATCAAATCCAGGAGGGAAAATGCTATGTCTATCTTGCTCATTTTTGTATTCCTGGCACCAAGCAAAGTCTCTGACACATAGCAGACATTTAAGAAATATGCTGAGTGACAACTGGATGGATGGATGGATAGATGAGTAAGCACAGTGTTCTTAAAGGTAGTGACCAATACATAATTATCTTTATATCCCTTGCATATTCCATAGTGCCCAGTTTCTTACACTCTTCTTGGCCCATGGAGGACACTCAAATTGCCTTTAAAACGTAAAGTGCTTTATAAACTGTAAAGTGATATAATGTCGGTGCTTGGGGATACGATGATAAATAAAAAAGACATAGTCTCCAGAGAAGGCTACTTAAAATCCAGTAACTCATTTTTTGTTTTAATTTGCTTAGTCGTATAGCTTAGAGAATTTGGAACACCTCTTGTGTTGTCAACTTTCAGACCTACTTGCGAAAATCCTCAGGGGCAGGAAATCGTAGTATAAAAGCATAGGTTTTATTTTTAGAATCAGCAAAAATAATTTACTGCCAGGGCTAGAAAATAAGTATTTGATATTCAAGCTTGGCAAAACAATGTCAAGTAAAAAAAATCAAATATGAATATGAAATAACAAAGCCAACTTTCTTTTGACATAACCACATAAAAACTGAAATCAGTGCTGAAAGAATAATTGTCTAGAACGTATTGAACAATGGAGCGAGAGCACAACCCCTGGAGAGGTGTGAATTGAGGGTCACCTTGAGGAGCTGGTAAAGTTCAAGTTTCTGTGTTTGAATATTATCTCGTTTATTCTTTCTAGGCATTCCCCAATTCACAGACAGATCATTTCCAAATGGTGGTTTTAAACTTGTTGTTTATAATTTATAGTATTGTTTCTATGAGGGATGTGTTAGGATCCCAGGACAGACCATGGGAAGCTATTCGGTGAGTATGTAATGGAATCAAGATGCTAAGAGGACTGGCCACATAGTGCATCTGGTTTTCTGATCTGTTTTCTGATCATATGGGACCCCAGAACAAATATTGAAGTTGACGCCTATATTGGTCAGGGTTCTCCAGAAAAACAAAACAATAGGAGATGTGTATATGTGCATGTTTGTGTTTATTTTAAGGCATTGGCTTATGGGACTGTAAGGCTGGCAAGTCTGATATGCATAGGGCAGGGCCATAGGCTAAGAACAGGCAAGATTTGATGTTATGGTCCTGAGTCCAAAATCTGTAGGACAGACCAGCAAGTTGGAGACTTAGGCCGAGTTTCTGTGCTGCAGTCTGGAGTCAGAACTTCTTCTCTGGGAAACCTCAGGCTTTGCTTTTAAGGCCTTAAAATGATTAGATGAGGCCCACCCACATTATAGAGGGCGATCTCCTTTACACAAAGTCAACAGATGGTAGATGTTAATCACATCCACAAAATGCCTTCACAGCAACATCTATACTCATATTTGACCAAACAACTGGGCACTGTAGTCCAGCCAAGTTGACAAGTAAAATTAAATCTTCACAACCCCCCTCCATCTATAGATACTTTTCCCCCATCCCATTCCACAGCCACTGTCTGCCCCACGATGGCTTCATGCCACTCTAAGCCTTCCTCACATGCTCCCTATTCAAGCTTTCCTGAAGTTTTTCTTCGTCCTTACCCCCAAGACAAACATTCATTGCTTCAAAACTCAAAAGTTACAAAAAAAGCAATCTGGTCAGCCTAATTTATACTACTATGTGGGTGATAGCTAGAATTTCAGGAATCAAAGTGAAACTTTTCTGCATTTTTGGAGTGGAGAAGGAGCTATTTGTAGGAATAACTTGCACTAAACTAGGGGGTCACAAAACACATTACCAGAGGAGCTGGCTGATGACAGAAGTGAGGAAAGTGGGCGTGGTCTAGGATAATGGATTAGGAGTTGAAAAGAATTACAGCAAATTGGACAGTACCTAAACCAGTTCATCGCCCGCCAGTTCTTGCCACATGGGAGCAGTCCCAGTGTTGCCAAATTTTTCACTTTTTCAAGAAAAGCTGGACCTCCAGATTTTTATGTGAAATTTCTCAATAATGAAACAACTCTACTGGCTGCCAATTTGACTCCTCCCTTTTTTTTTTTTTTTTTTGCTCTTTCTTTCCTGTAATTCTGAGTTCTCACGTCATCTAAAATTTCAGTTTCCATAGTGTGACTCCACCAGCCCCAGTGGGAAGTCTGAGGAGAAGGAGAGGTGGAAGATGGGAAGGGTCTTTATATGTATGGCTCATTTGTCCAAAGCCACGTGTTTCTAAGTTAGGGACTTTTTGCAAAGTCCTTCCCCCTATAATAGGGTCTGGTGGACTTTGCCACACACATGGAGTTTGTAAATCAAGCATTTCTTTTCATAAGATTTCATCCATGTTAAAAAGTCTGCTGAGTGCTCCTGGAGGCATGTAGTTCCTCTAGACAACAAAATTAAGGGTCAATGATGACAGAGCTTCTTCAGGACCGTGACACATGGCATGCTACACTCGAGATCCTCAAAGAATAATCACAAGATCCTAATCTGACTAACTTCCAAAAGGAGGATAGAATGACAAACCATCGGTCACTTATTATTTATTCATTTCTACAGACAGAGATGTTTCCATATCTCTTTATTTAGGTTTATTAAGGAAAATATCCAGGCCACTCAAGATGGAAAGTGTCCTAGCCATTCTCATGGGAATGGGCGAGACACCTGCCCCATCCCATTTGGTCTCACACCTCCCCTCTGAATGGAGCCAAAGGTGGTGCTTCTCTCTCTTTGGTCTGCGTAAGATTCACCTGAGGCACCTGTTAAGAATGCAGACTCCCTGGCCTCCCTCCTGAGAGTCCAACCCAATACATTTAAGGATCTGCTTTTAAAAGTGCCCCAGATGAGGTGAACTGAGAGCAAAACTTAAAGACACCATCCTAGGGGAAGGAAAGTAATGTGTTTCAGGAGCTACACAGAGGCCCCTTCTAAGCTGGGACTCTACTTCAATAATAATAAACGATGCTTGACAGCTTATCTAAGAGTCACCAATAAACCATGTATGTAAAACTCAAAGTTTTTACTTAGCTGAACCTAGTTGTCTTAATTGAGAGGCCAGGGGTGGGCTTCCATAACAACTGGATTTTGTGCCTTCAGTTTGCTCTTCGGTGCAATTCCAAGCCCTTTTATAAAATATTGTGATGGGAAAATTTGCCCCACAGTAGTCAATTATCCATAGTATGTCCGCTCACTGGTCAAGCAGAGAAGTTCACACACTGTTGCTTATCTCTTTTCACACACCTAAATTCATTTTCCAAAGAATTGAAAAAGACTTACCAGGCCTTAAAATAAAAATAGTAATGGAGTGTTTAAGTAGGATTTGAATTTAATCCGAAATCTTCATAGATAAGAGATTAAGACACATACTGTTCTGTATTTGCCACTTTAGATAAACAACCATAGACACATCTACCAGGGGTTCAGCTGTTGGAGCAAATGCAGAAGAGCAGTGTGTCTGCCTCTCAGGGATTTTTATGTACCTGGCTGTCAGATACAGTGTTCTCTGCAACATCACTAGGTAAACTGTTTGTTTACAATCTCAGAAACCCTTTGGCGCACGCACTGCAAATGATCGTTCTTCATTGGCTTATCTGAAAGATTATGGAATTAGAGGCCCTAAAGTCCTGCTAAAATGACAGACTTGGCTTATTTAGGGAAAGAAAAGTACTTGAGGCAACTAAGATTAGCAACTTACTGTATCCGGAAGGTATCGTTTTTTACCCTGCTCCTCTGAGTGTTTGTACATTGCATGCTTGATGCAGTAGTTTATTAGATAACAGGCCCTTTTCTATTCTCATCTGCAATGACTGATAAAAAATGCCATTTTAAGTCATTGAAATTTGAGAATTAGAGGAATAAGCTTTGTTAATGCTTTTTGTTTTTTAAAATGTCTTCATGCAGAAAGTCTCAACCTAATGCATTCCAGAATAACCTGGAATGCTTTTTAAAAATGTTAATAGTTTCAAGCTCACCCCAGACCGTGAAATCAAATCCCCTGGGGCTGACCAGGTCATTTAAACCTCCCCAGGGATTCCACGGCAGCCACTGCTGTGAGCCACCAGCAATCCCATACATCAAAAGTCATGAGAGGGGTTGCCTTGCAGGTGAGACCACCTTTGAGATGATGTCCTTTCGGTAAGCACCTCAATAGCTAAACACCTGAATGGGGCTCATGGCAACACTTCATATCAAATTCTCTGCCATTTTTTTTTTTTTTTTTTGTGAGGATGATCAGACCTGAGCTAACATCCGTGCTAATCCTCCTCTTTTTGCTGAGGAAGGCAGGCTCTGAGCTAACATCTGTTGCCAATCCTCCTCCTATATTTTTTTCCCCCAAAGCCCCAGTAGATAGTTGTACGCCATAGTTGCACATCTTTCTAGTTGCTGTATGTGGGACGCAGCCTCAGCACAGCCTGAGAAGCGGCGGTCGGTGCACGCCCGGGATCCGAACCAAGGCCACCAGTAGCAGAGCGCACGCACTTAACCACTAAGCCGCAGGGCCGGCCCTCTGTGCCATATTGAAGTGTCAGAGTGAGGTTCCAGTAAGAAAAGAGCAGACAGTAAAAAGGTAAGAGGTGATTCTGAGCTATAGCAAAGAAGGGCACTTTTATTTAAGTGATGTTTATTCTAGGGATCAGTTTTAAATATAAGGATCCACAGATTTAGTTTGAATCTTTGGGGCGGGGGGGAGAGGGGAACCTAAGCAGAGTCTCAGTTAAGTTCAACAAACGCCATATTCTCCTCTCTCTAAACAGTGACTCCCCCACCGCCCCATCTACCCGCCATTATCATGGAAAGCAGAGTGAAGCAAGCAATGGGGTGGTTGTTTATAACAGGGCTGGTCATTTAGAAAGCACTCTTCATACGTTTTCTAAATTAAAGTTTGCAGCCAGTTGTCTGTATTAATCACTAAGCATCAGATTGGAAGAGTGGTTTTACCAATGAATGGAGGACCACAACAGAAATTGGAACAAAAGCAGCCAGGTATATTTGCACTAGGTGGGCACCTGGGAAAGGTGCTCAATAAACACTAGTTGACGCCCTCCCTCCTCCCACTCAGGTATAGCTAAGATTTGGAGAGAGTGATGGTTGAAATGAAACAAGAAACACAAAATGCTACCTAATAAGCTGCCATGGCGTAGTCATGTACCTCCTGGAGAACTCAGGCTGCAAAGAAAACTAAATCCACTCTTTCAACTCCAAATCAGAGCCTGCATTGGTCCCAGTGGAACTCTGGTCATAACAGGAGTTTATTTTTCTTAATTTTCTCCCTCTAGGTAAAATTATGATACATTTTGTTTGGAAGTTCTCAAAATCTTTGATTTTGTTTAGTGTCATATTCCGAACAGAATAAGCTATAAACTGTCTGAAAATCTCCTGATGTTTGCAAACTAAAAGTCAAAAAATTGGTTGAATCTTTTGTGCCTCTCCAGAACCCAAGCTCACTCTTCCAGCTCCTAGATTCTAATTCCCTCAGAGATCTGTGTAAGCGATGCACTCTGGCAACTCATGTCAATGGACGGTCAGGTCAAGTGTGGGACCCTGGAAGGAGGCAGTTTCCTGCTACAGTGAGGGTGAGCATCCACAAGATGGGCTGCACGGGGCTGCTCAGGAGATGACCCAAGTTGATGGAGTAGAGCACTCTTCTCATGGCTAATCCCCATGCAGAGTTCAGGTAGTAGTTCGGACATCATCTTCCAGCCCACCCTCTCCCAGTTTTTCTAGCACATCACCTTGTTTTTTCCCTGTGGCATTCCCCTCCATGGCCATTTTCTGGTCTATTTGTTTAGTTACTCATTTAGCATTTGTCTCCCTTCCAAAGAATAACAGAGTAATTAAAAGAGGGACTTCATGTATTCTGTCCATTGCCTTATCCTCAGCTCCTAGCACTGTGCCAGGTGTAATAGCCACTCAATAGATACCCATTGAAGGAATGAAGTGATAAACAAAGGTATGGGTGAACGAGGGAACCAGACCAAGCAGACAGTGGGCGGTGAGTTTCCCAAGCCCTCTGATAGGCGCTGGGGCAGGGAGAGGCTGGAGAATTGGGGTCTGCATGAGTCTGGACAGGAGCCCAGAGGAAAGAAGGAGCTGGAGAGGAGACACCCCAGACCCTTATTAGCCATTCAACAAGCATGTATGCAGCACTTATTTTTGGAGACTTTCCTACAGCCCGTGCACTGGGGATACAAAAATAAATATCACGTGGCACCTGCGAGATCTGAGGCAGGGAGACCAGTTCACAGACAAAAACATTATTCAGGAGATGTTAATAACAGTGAGCATCATCATCACATACCATGTTTATTGAGCACCAACTATGGACTAGACACCAAGCTAAGCTCTTTACATGGATCAACTCACTTAATCCTCACAAAGCCATATGACGTTATCTCCATTTTGCAGATTCAGAAACTGAGGTTAAGTCAATTGTCCAAGGTCACAAAACCAATAAATGGTGATGGTAGGTAGGTAAAAGGTTAAGTGGTTGTAAAAAAAAAAAAAAAAAAAATGAGAGCAGGTGGGAGAGAGAGAGAGAGCAATCTAACAAACAGCAGCTTAAAGAATGACGTTTATTTCTCTTGGGTGGTAGTCTTGGGAGATAAGTGGGCTGCTGCTTCACATGGTCACTCCAATCCCCTGGTCCTTCCGTCTAGTCTCTCCCCCATCCACTGTTCTCATCTGTTTGGTTGAAGCTTAGGGAAGGAAAGGAGCATGCAAGAGGTTTCCCATCCTGTCCCAGATGTGGGACCACAGCACACCCACTCATGCGCCCTTAGCCAGGACCTGGTCACACTGCACCCTTAGTCACAAGAGGGGCTGAGAAGAATAGTTCCTCCCTGAATAACTGCATGCCCAGCTACAACTATATTACTACAGAAAAGGAAGGTGGATGGATTGGGGTGGACAGCAGAGAATCTCCACCACAGTGGTAAAGCTGAGATCCACGCCCAACTCCCAAACAGCAAGACTAGTATAGACAAGTAGTCTATCACTTTATCTGTATGAGAGAGGAGACCTCTACCTGTAATGGCCGGGTCAGAGAATGTACAGAGAAAGATGGGTATTGAAAATGGGCCAAGCAGAGACCTAATGCACAGCACAGTGATTACAGTCAATAATACTCTATTGTATGCTTCAACATTGCTAAGAGACTAGATCTTAAACTTTCTCCGTGCAAAAAAGAAATGATAATTACATGACATGATAGAGGTTTTAGCTAAAGCTATGGTGGTAATCATATTGCAATATATAAATATATCAAATCAACACATTGTACACGTTAAATTTACACAATGTTATATGTAAATTATATCTCAATTTAAAAAAATGAGCCAAGCAGATCAAATAGATATTTGGCAAGCAGATGTAGGAGGTGAGGGTTTACATACACTCAAGTTGTAACAACATGAGCAAATGCAGAAAATGTCCTGCGTACAATTTGCATACTGAAAAGTAAGCAGTCTAGGGGACGGAGACAGGGGTGAAAGAAGTCAGGGATGGTGCATGCTGACCACACGGAGAGGAAAGGTTGCAAACGACCTTGTATTCCACACTACAGAATTTGTGGGTGGTGGGGAGCCATGAAATTTTTTAAGCACACACCAAGTGGGTGACATGACTGTATCTCTTATAGTATTGCCTAAATTTTGGATTATCTCCTGGAGGAAGAAGCTATAAATCTGCTCTGACCAACCCTTGCAAAGAGAATCCTACCCACACAGGAAAACCCTAAGTCACATTCAGCTGGATGCCTTCTGGGACAAGGAGCTCCCTTCCACCTAGGGGATCTGTATACCTGTTTTTCTGGAGGAAAAGTTGGAAAGTGTCTCAACCTAGATGGAAATTCTCTTCTCCTAGAGCATGAAAACACGTGCCTCAAAAACTGTAAAACTAATTTTGCTAAGGTTTGGAAAGACCTTGATACATTTTTGGCAACAATTTTCCTGATTGTTCTGGTTTAGGCTAATAGTGACACTTGACATTCTCTGCCGACAGTGGGAGAGGTGAACCAAGAGGATGGCATAACAACAGAAATATATCAGCCTAAAATGAGAATCAGCTGAAATTCAGTCACTAAATTAACAAGGCACTAGGATGGAAAAGTGGCAACGTACACAGGAGTAGGAGTAGCACATGGGTGCATGAAACACATTCTATGGTGAAATGGTCCAGTTCATCTCACAAATTGTCAGAATCCTGAGATCCACATTCAGGTCAGTATTTCAAGGGGTTTTCTTCTTTGGGGTGCAGTTAGTGCCTATTCTTAGATAAATATCTTAAAACAGAGTGTCTTCATATCCTGTGGGTCATGGATGCCTTTGAAAATAAAATAAAAGTTGAGAGGAACACCCATGATTTTGTTGGTCTCCTTGGAAATGGGGTCCATGGTCACTAATAAAGAACCCCACTCTTGAAGATCAAAACCATGTCTTACCACAAAAGAAGGACTAGCCTGTACGCGGGTGAGGAAGAGCCCCAAACAGTGGCTCAAGGCTCCAAAGAGTGTGCCAGGGTTTCAGGTTCATCATTTCCCAGACTCCCAAGATCCCCGAGCTGAAAGACGAGGGTCAGAGGGCTCAAAGTTTGGCTTTACTGTGGAGGAAGGACTAAGTGTAAACAAAGGTCTCTGCACATCGTGGGGAACAAACAGAAGCCACATTTCTTGGAAAAGATAGTTGGCGGGAAAAGAGAAAATTCTCAGCATCTCCAATCCCTCATAGTAACTCAGATCAAATTAGTAACTATGTCTATTCCAATTTTTAAAAATATTATTTTAAAAAATGGATACAGTTGTATTAATTTTATGTTACTGGTGAATATGAAATTTAGTTTTCAAGCCACAAGTATTTTCTGAGTTCTAATTGTCCTACATCGCTTTTTGCAGGCAGATAATAATTAGATGGCTGCATCAAGAACCCCACAGTTAAAACAAGCTCATTGCCATTCTTGTCTCTCTTTAGGTCAGACACATATTTGGGGGGATTACTACTCAAGTTAGAATTTAAAAGTGTTTCCAGCTTCATATGATGATTCCTCTGCTTTGAAGGCAGTAGAATACTTCCTGGATTTCTAGTCACTTGATTCTGTTTCGATGGCTTAATCCTTCTGATTTTACAGTCCAGCGTTTTCTGGCTGAAGTCCCAAATCTGATTCTGGAAGTTACTTAACTTTATGTTCAAAGAAAAGGTTTCAAAACTGATCTGTTTCTGATACACCCAAGGTTCATTTAATGTGGGGAAGCAGACACATATAATCTAACCTTGTTCCAAATTACATGATCTCCATGAAAGCAGGAGTGAGAAACTCATGCGAACCCTGAGCTAGTCATGCTGAATTCCACACTGGAAGCTCCACTTACCAAGGGCGTCATGTCAGATGCCCTGGCTTTTCACTGATCGGTCTCTCTATGAATATACTGACTGTTTTAATATGCATGTGAAGCAGATGTTACAATTTGCATTCATGGTTTTTCTACGGGAAAAAAGCCCGGTGAACTTTTTCTTTAGTCTTGAAACATTTTTTACAATACAGATACAGAGTTTCTCCTAAAAGTGAACAATATTTTAAATTAATTAAACATTTAATTAGTTTATTTCTAGAGTGAACAAGGCGCTGTGCTGTATTTTACAAACTTCTCGCTCGTGTACAGATCTCGCATGTGTCTCCAGCGTAGCTGGTCATTTTGCTGTGCTGGAGAACGAGGTACTATTCCAGCCTCTGCAGCAGGATAGAACGCTCTTCATCTTGGAATGGTTTCTATCATTTACCACATGCTTATTAAGCACCATGTAGCAAGCACTGGTGTGCAGCAGCCAACAGGCAGAGAAAGAGCCTCAGGGAACTCACAGTCTGGAATGACAGACAAGAAGCAAGTTATAACAATAAGGCAGTGCAATGAGTGTCACGCTCAGAGGGCACTTCTCACAATAGGACATCTCTCCATTGTGCAGAACTGCTGTGGCCTCTCTCCAACAAAGAGAAAGATTCTGAGACAGCTCTTCTAATCATTCGGATTTCGTATGTCTAGAGCCATCCCTGAGCAATTTGGACATAGGAGACAATATAGCGTTAGACTAGGGAGTTCAGACTGGTTCTGCCACTTTCCAGCTGTGTGACCTTGGCCAAGTTACTT
This sequence comes from Diceros bicornis minor, assembly GCF_020826845.1. Lineage (NCBI taxonomy): Eukaryota > Metazoa > Chordata > Mammalia > Perissodactyla > Rhinocerotidae > Diceros > Diceros bicornis. The sequence goes on from NC_080744.1 coordinate 84,506,097, forward strand.
AACCTCTCTGTGACTCAGTTTCCACATCTGCAAAATGGGACTAATAATAGTACCTATCTCATAAGGGTGGTTGTGAAGATTAATATACGTAAGGGGTTTAAAAGAGCGAATAGCATACAATAAGTGCTAAAAAATTAGATATTAGTTTTTCTACTAAGTAAATATTTGTTCAGTGAATTAATGAATGAACTGATTTAGAGTCCTTTTTTGTGACCCAAGAGGGTTAGTTGTCATGAATAATATTTTGTAAAGAGAGAAAGTGAATCAAGGAATACTTTAGGGTGTTTATTGGTTTTATTTTTTAAGGTTAGAAACTATGAATTTTCTCTCTCTCATTTAATGGAGGCAGAGGCTGAAGTCCCCACAGGATACCATACATTACTTCATTTTTAAGAGCAACCCCGTGAGGAGGGAATTATTATTCCTATTTTATGGGTTTTATGGTTGAGGAAACTGAGTTTCCAATAGGTTGAGGAACCTTGCATGAGGTCATGGAGCTAGTAAGTGGTGGAGCTGGGTTCAAATCCAGGTCTCTCTGGTCCCTCCAGAGAAAGATCTTGCTGCTCCTTGTGGGGAATATCTTGCTGAAGGTCAGAGAGATAAATTAGAGGCACAGTCAGAACACAGAGGTTTTGTAGTGTCAGTCAAGATCATGGCTCCGTGGTTCCACCCAGACCAAGCATTCTGGTTTCTTACCTTAAACTCCCTCCTCTACTTGTAAATAACCCCATTTGCTGATCAAGCAATAGTTTCTCTATGTGATTCAATGAAGAGGATTTGGAATGTTTCATGATTAGATTCATTTCTGGAAATATACAGTCATGAATAGATCACAATCTCATTAGGACTCATGCTTGCCTTCCAAGCCTGGCTTTTCAAAATCAGAGGGCGTTATAGCTTGAAAATAATGCCTCAGGATTGATTCAGGATAGACTGTTTTATGCCTGCACTGTGGCCTCAAGGAAATAATGATTGAAACAATCCACAATGGAACAACATGATCACCAGAACTTCTTTCTTATTTTAGTGAGAAACTCCTGATATATAAAAAAAATAAAAATATAACCATTTCTTAAAATCACGTTATTATAATTTTAGAAACCAAATAGAAAACTTCTGCAATCAAGGGTGATTGTTTCTTTTTTGTTTGTAGTTTGTTGGTTGCTTGGGGATGGAGGTGTACATGTTTTTGCGGGGGAGGTGTGTTAACATAATTATGTCATTGGCTTCAATGTAGAGCTGAAAAATAAACTCTGGTCACACATATATGTCTAGGCTGCCCAGAGTAAGAAATAAATTTCAGAAAGTTGAGAAAGTTAAGAATCACCCAGGGGTGCCTTTCCTTTCAAGTCTGCACATCCAGATTGAATGCCCAAAATCTATTAGGAATTCCAGAAACACATACTAATTGAGTACATTAATGAATGTCAACTCAAGGCCAAGGAATAAAGCCAGAAATTGAACAATAACAATTTTAGTGTATGTTGTGGCTTGATCTTACTTCATGTTTTAAATGTGTTTTAAAATATATTTTCCTACCAACTAATTAGCAAATTATTCTCAGAAAGTAGAAAGGAAATTTATATCTATAAGCTTCTTCTAATACTATATTTCTCTAATGCTTCAAGTATCAACAGAGCATATGAAATAAATTAATTACGGTTTTTTTCAACATAAAAATAAATTTAGGGGTCGGCCCGGTGGCGCAAGCGGTTGAGTGCGCGCGCTCCGCTGCGGCGGCCCGGGGTTCGCTGGTTCGGATCCTGGGCGCGCACCGACGCACTGCTTGGTAAGCCATGCTGTGGCGGCGTCCCATGTAAGGTGGAGGAAGATGGGCACCGATGTTAGCCCAGGGCCGTCTTCCTCAGCAAAAAAAGAGGAGGATTGGCGGATGTTAGCTCAGGGCTGATCTCCTCACAAAAAAAAAAAAAAAAAGAAAATAAATTTATTAAACACAGTCTTAAAGTTGATAACATTTTAGCATCTCAAATTTTGGATCTCTCTGTTATTTTTGTATCTAGGCAAATGAAGGGAGCAATCTACATCCACAGGGCCAGCATTTTGAAAGAGAACATTTCTAACAGCATATGAGATTTTGCACCTGTAATTATTTTGGGGTACAAAATTGGCTACACCAATAATTGCTCCTATAAACAGTTAATTGTAGCTGCTGCTAGCCACTTGTGGGTATAATTAGCTGCGTGCCCTTAATCTTCCTGGAATGCCCAATTCTCCCCGTAATTAGTCAATTGTAGATGCTGTTACTTTCACAGGAGAGGAGAGACTGGATTACCTCCCTTGAAAAGTTTTGGATCACATCTTTAAATCTGAATCTCAATTTATAGAAAGTGCGAAGAGAAATGATTCAGCTTGTAAAACGGATTGGAAATAGTGTTCCTTTCCCTACCTGTGTCTCAGAGGCTACATGCCAAGCAGATGCTGCAAGGACATCTTTACAACAAAATCTATTATTTTCATCTATGTATTGTTAACTGGCATTATTATTTTTATTTTAAAAAATTGTTCTCCTCCTAGAAATGTGTATAAAATATTTAAGGTCTCTCCAGGTGCTTACATAACAAAATCCTACTATAAAGAGCCTCAACATTTGGGAAGTTCGTTTATACAGTGGACCTCTGAAGCTTTATAAAATTAGAGGCAGAACATCTGAAAGTCTGAATTAAAACACTAGTTCTCTCACATGCTAAGTGCGTGGCTTTGGGCATGCTGTTTAACTTCACTAACCTTAGTATTCTCCTCCATGAAGTGGGAACAATGATTCCTCTCCCTCTCCAGGTGGTAGAATTGCAGAAACAAGTACGCGAACATTCTAAGCACTTGATACGTATTTCTTGATCTTACCGCAGCAAGTAAAATTCAATCCTTCATGCTCATTGTAAAGCATGGCGTCTTTCTCACTATAACGTTGAAATGCGGTTTTGATATTTGCTCCTCAAATGGGGGCTACCATAAAAAATATAAAATTCTCCCTAGCCATTACCTGTTTCCTCTCCTATGAATTTTCAGAATTGTAGTATTTTTTTAAGAAAAGCATGAATATTTTTAAATGACAAATTTTAGTAGAGTATAGTTAGTTTTAAGATACCATTCTGACATGATAGTTATACATATATATTATATATTGTAAGTTCGTATAAATATGAACTTGTGCTATGTGAGTAGCATCACTCTCTGAAAATTACAAAGGACTCGTAGAATTCTAACCCTTAGAGCATCTGCATGAGCCAAACGCTCCTCCCAATTAAAGGGTGAGATAGAATGTGGAGAACTGCCCTGGACATCGGTAGTGGGGCTGACAGCAGAACCCCAGTCCTCAGTCCAAGTCTAACCTGTTTTGTTATATACCAGCTTTTTCCCATTATTTAATTATAGAAGGAAATCTCTAAAGTGTTCTACCACTCCTGGGATAATTTCAATCTCAGCTTTAAACTATAGCATTTCTGATTTAGGCATAAATCATTCTCTGCCCAAAAGATTATATATATCCTGATTATCACATGAGCATTCCCATATCTGTGCATGTGAGAGCATGTGTGTGTGTGTGTGAGTGTGTGTGGATGTGGATGTGGATGTGTGAGTGACTAATGTTGTCATAAAATAGACTGGAAGCCTTGGGAGCTTGAAGCAATATCTTTCTCCACTAAACTGCTTTATTATTGCCATTCCCTCCCTCCTGGGCATGCAGTCAGCTGAGACTAGGCCAAATTGGCAGTCATTTTCGGAGAGCCTGGCAGGCCCATGATCTCTGGGAGTTCCCGGCCGGCATCTCTCTCTCAACCAGCCCTTCCAAGGGTCAGTAGCAGCTCTGGCTCCCGGGCTGCAGTTTGCCTGGGCTGGGTCAGGAGTCAGGACCAATAGAAATTTCTATCTTAAAGTCCTACTGTGAAGGCATTCCCTACCCCCTGCGGTATTTTCCTAGTGACAGCTCTCTTTCTGACTGCTCTCCTAATTCTCTGACTTCACAGCAGAGCATGCCAGAATTTTTATAAGTGGCTGGAAGGAAGGGGCCCTTTGGTGACCAAGGGGTTAAATTGATAACATAGTTGTTCTAAAAAAAATAATTTGGGGAGATGTGTTGACTGTTGATAAGCAGACCCTGAAATAATAATAGCAGAGGCTGCTTATCACGGGCAGGCAATAGTCCTATGACAATGTTCCAGCTGATGAAAAAAATGGGAACAAAAATTAATAGTGACAGTACTGGTAGAAACAAGCCATAAATTCGATACTAAGTCATAAAATACAGACTAACCCAATAAACACATGCTACTGTTATTATATTAATATTGTTAAAAATATCATAACATTTTAAAAATAGAATGAAGGTGGAAGAACCCTTTTTTTAGCGTTAATTTTCACTCAGTGAGGCTTAGAGACAGAGGATCGTTTTTTTTTTTTTGAGCTAAAACCACTAAAACTCTAACTTAACATGGTAAATAACCTGATTTGGAAACAGAACAAGCTCAAGGGTGATGACGTTTCTAGCCTCTACAAAGAAGGGAAGGGAGATGTAACCAACATTTGCTGAAGGTTTTTTATGAGCCAAGCATTTTGCATTTATAATGTCAATTAACCATCAACATACCGTTTGAGGTAGGATTTATTTTTCACATTTTGGAACTAAGAAAACCAAGAACAGTTAAGTAAGTTGTCTGCAGTGACACAACTAGTAGGTGGCAGAGTTGACATCCATAGACAAGGCTGCCTAACTCTAAATTAGAGTTTATAGACCAGAGGCTGCTGTGGCCAGACCCTAAATATAAAGGAGACAAAAAGAGATGGTCCGCCGTGGCCGCTGGAGAATGCAGGGCCTGTCTAATGAAGGTTGCTATGGCTCAGAGCCAGCTGACTGTCGCCATTTGCAGTCCGGTTGATTTTTTCCGAAGAAGCCAAAAATCCAATTCTAATGTGAAATCTCACTTTTTACACGTTAGCACAAGTGAATCAGGCCGTGGCTCACATCTAACCCGAGAGCCAACATTTAGAAGCCTGTACTCTCAAGCCTGTATTTGCTCCACTACTCTACACTTTCCCAACAAAGAAAACCGATCCAAAAAAATTTTTTTTGAGATTCTTTGAGTAAAGCCTGTTTCATTTTGGATATTTTTCCTTCAAGAAAGATTTTCATTCTAAACGCTCTTGTCATATTATAATTTAAGTGTCTTTTTCCCCTAGAAATTCCTAATCATATCACAAATACTAATTGCAGGCCAGCAAGAGGTGCATTGTTATGTAGAAAAGCAGAACACTAGTCATGGAGAACTTTTTAAATCTGGTCCTCATCATTGGCGCCTCATTGCCTTATTAGAAGCCTGTGCCAATCGCTTAACTTTTAAAGGCCAAAAGACCAATAATGAAATGACGCCCTCCTTCTGAGGAATAAAAGACTTCAGCATTCCTTTTTTAAATTGGAGAAACAGACACAATGAGGACATTTGACTAGATCAAGTTTGTACAACTTGCCAGGCTCATACCCAAAACTAGGTGTCCTACTCTCATGTTCAGGGTTCTGGGAACGAATTTGATGATGGCCTTCTAATACATGGGCTGATGTGGGCTAAATAAAATGCCCTTGGTATCCAGAACCCCTTATTTGCCTAGCTTAAAAAGGACCAACATGGTATAAAATTAGTTGTTTGTATAAGTTTCAGGAAATCACATATGATTTACCAAGAATAATTTTCTAATATTTTTAATTTCCTCATGGCCAGCCTTGTAAATAACAAATGAGTTCACCACCGGCTACACATTTTATTTCCATTTCTGGTTGTTGTTTTTTCCCCCCTTTATTCCCTGTCTGTGTGATAGGCTTTCATTCTTGACAAGACATCAGGACTTGACTTAATAGGCAGCTGGGGTAAAATCGCCAGCTCTTTACATGTAGGGAATCCTGAGGTACATACAAGCCTCCTTCTAAGATGTGATAACGTAATCTAAAGCCAGGCCTAGCCTGTCAGTTCGGGTCTAAAGGGATTTGATTCAGTGTCACCACCTTTGGCTCTCGAGGTCACTTTCTGTTCTTGCTTTTCCTATAACAAAAGGAGGTGGGGAGGGGGACTATGGTGTGTGTGTGTGCATGCACGCACACACATGTGTTTTTTCAAGCCTTGTGAATTCCTCAGCTGCTGTTTGTTGAGCACAGGGCCTTTATTTCGGCCTCCTGAAACATTTTCATTAGATGGAGGTCTCTGAAGTAAGCTCGAGACGTGGATTGTGCAACTAAAAATCTTAGGCCTCTCCAGAAGCAGCGTGATTGAAATCAGCACTGTGTCAGGGCCTGTCATATCTCAGAAAAGACATAAAACACACGGAAACATCAATAAGCAACAAGCTTCTGACAGCTCTGAGACATTCCAGCTGACAAGAAGAGAAAGGGGGTGAGGTTAGGGCTCAGGGGGGATATTTAAAATGCCTAACAGCCAGCCGAAGTGTTGGCAGGCTTCAGGGAGGCCGGGAGAAGACAAGATAAAGTCTATCAGGTTATCACCTGGTTCGAGGTGGATTCCTCCTCGCAAGGCCACCAGGATGAGACAATGACACAACTGCCTGCTCCCTTCCCCAGCCCCCTTCATTTCTAAATGTTTCCAAGAATCAAGCTGCATTTATAGTGTTGCCCAGACAACGTTTGTGCAAGAAAAGATTTAAAAAATGTTAAAAAGAAAAAAAGAGGAGAAATCTGTGAGTTAAAGAATTCTGCTTCTAGCTACAATGTACAGAAATCAAAAAGGATTAACAAGGTTTTTTTTTCATTTAATTTCCTGTACACCAGAAGCTTTTGTTAAGAGATCAGAGATATTGCTATTTATTGAATTTTTAATATGATCTTTATTAAAAGGCAGCACACATGTTTGGTTTTCCCTCTCTTTCTTTCTTTTTTTTTTTTAACATGCATGGATATAAAAATCAAAGGCGGAGAATGAACCATGGTTGTTTGATTTCAGTGCTTTTATAATATGTGTAAGGATTCAGATATAGGACATATTTAAAATTTTAAAAAGAAAACAGATAAATGACTCTCTACACTTTTTAATGGTTCTTGCTTTTATAATGAAAGAATTGGTCGTTATGTGTTAACCTTTACAAGTGTTTTAGCCAGCCAGGAGAATTTTGAAAAATGATGCCAAGTCCAGTAAGATCAATTACAAGGTCAATAAAAGAAAGAGGCAGTAATTTGGACTCTGGTTTACCCCTCTCCGTGGGCTACAGACGGCACATGTTTTCCTGTGTGCAGACCCCTGGTTGATTTTCAAAGGAAGCTCTCTTCACTAAAAAGGTTGAAATGTATCTGTTGGGGACGAAAATTGGTAAACTTGAATTCTATTGTCACAGGTTACAAATTCAAAAGGAGGAGCTGTTACACTCCTGTGAACTTGACGGCCAAGTCAGTTCTTTATGTTCTAGAGAGTATTTCTGTAGACCCCAACTATATGAGCACATTCTGCTTTTTCCACACTAAAATCTTACTCATTTTAGGTCAATTATCCCATGTTCATTTATGCTTTCACGTAAAACCAACCAACTTCAAAAAACGTAAAAGATAGAGATGCAGTAAACAGAGGCGTGGTGGAAAATCAGTCTTGTGCCATATAACGACGTTTCGGTCAATGACGGACCGCATATACGACGGCGATCCCATGAGACTGGTGCCATGTAGCCTAGGTGTCTAGTAGGCTATACCATCTAGGTTTGTGTCGGTACACTCTATGATGTTCGCACAACGAGGTAATCACCTAAGGGCATTTCTCAGAACGTATCCCTGTCATTAAGCAACACACGCCTGTAGTCCAACACCATCGTCTGAGTTACATGGGGCAAATTTCCCGTTACCACTCAGCTTCAGTTTTTCATCTATGAAATGAGAGTAAAGATGCCAGGGGTTGTTGTGAGGTGATATGAGATACTGTATGTAAAACTTTTTTGTACAGTATACAATACTGTTCGTTTTTCTCCTCATTTTAATAAAAGCCACCGAAAGAGAAAAAGTCCAATAATGGAGGAGAGGAAATTAATAGCATAATAACTTAGGCTACAATTAGCAACTGCTATTGGACAAAAATGGAATGCCAAGCCTCCCATCTGGATTGTTATGCTGAGTGAGTTCTCAGGCACCCTTCCAGCTATCAAAGTTCGGTCAACAGTTGAAGCAAGAAGCAGAATCCACATTCCTATAGATGACTAATTATAAAATAGGAAGAATGATGTCTGATTACCAGTGCCTGCTGGCTCCCTTTACAAATGTTATGTTCTCTGACTCTTACAACAGTCTTATGAGAAAGGAAATATTTTTAACTCCCTTTTTCAGATACAGAAAGTTTAAGTTCATCTCCCAGTGTCCCATGGCAAGAGTTCTTTGTTTTATTAGAAGTACATCTTCTTCTTTGCCACTTTTTTTTGTTCTTGTCACACAATGAATCATGGCGATAATAGAAACTCGGGAAGAAGCCATGCCTAGACCCAATGACAGAAGAAGAAAAGGAAACAGGACAGAGCAAGGTGTGGCCCAAGAATTCCCATGTCTGGTAAGGGGTAGAGCCTTCAGTACTGACCTGGCCCTGGCCCCAGTAGGGGCTGAGTCCTTGCTTTCTTGGTTCCTCTAACCTGGAAGTCTCCTCATTGCTTGGTGACTAAACCACAAGCAAACTTCAGCCTGCATCGGTGAGAAACCAGGGAGGTACAGGGAGTTACATCCTCTCACACGTTTGGGCTCTTTTCTCGTGTCCCCTTTGTTGATTCCATAGGAAACCCAAAGGAAAGCCACCTTAACCCTGCAGAAGTCGACATCCTGGGCAGTTTGAAAGCTAGACCAACCCTCTGTGAACTGGCTTAGTGCAATTCTCTTTAGGTTAGTAACTGCTTACACTTTGGGTCTAAAGAGTATCTAGAAGGCATTTTAGCTACACAAATCTGCACTATAGATCCTGCTGTCTTATTTTTTAATGGGTTACAAGAGCAAAGCCCGGCTCAAGCTCTGTTTAAGGTCCTATTGAAAGTAGCATGACCGGAAGTTCATTGAGTCAGGCCCTGTGGTCATTCATCTAGGAAATTGCGGCATCTGGAACAATATCCAGCACAAGATGAAAATTGAATAATTAAAGCAGTTTTGGTTTTTGCAGCCCCTCTCCCTCTTTTGGTACACTAAAGCATCCCAACATAAGAAAGTTTTTAAAGTAACAAGTGTGGTTCATGATAAAGGTGACCATATGTACTTCAGGATTTTTTAAATGTCTATTATTCATTCTTTCATTAAAAACAAAAAAAAAACTATTTGGTGAGTACCTACTATGTGTTAGAGACCATGCTGGAGGGTGGGATTTACTCATCAACTCTCTTTGGGTGGGCAGTGTTTATTGACACAGAATTTCCATTAAGGTAAATTATGTGGTTAGTAAGCAACTTGTTTGAAGCAGCAAGTTTTCTCATAATGATACCCACTTGATAATCTCCAATGTTCACATTTTAGGCTCGTGGGTAAATTATCACTTGGTTTCCTGGGCTTCATTAAAAGGCTTCCTCTGATGTTGGAGGAAATGAGGAATTTATGTAGAAATGGAAGTTGTGGGGAACTTGATGTTTATTTGTGCAGAAAATATCATCCTGGGAAAAATTATAGTTTCTAACACTTTTCAAAAGGGAGGGACCTGGTGAGATGGGTAATATAGAAAGAAGCTGTATTTCTCTATTATCCGAGCAATAATTTCAGATACTAAACATATTAAGTGCTTCCCATGATTTTTCATTATCCTATAAAGTTTAATGATAATTTTTCATGTCTTAAATGTTGATTATAACATTTAACACCCTTTTCTCTGGATTTTGATAAATGAACAATTGCACATCATCATGCTGGAGCAGTAAATGTGTATTTCAATGTACGACAAAGCATACTCCATTTAAGGGCTGAAAAAGGAAATATAATCTAGGAAACTTGCAGCTAAACAAATATTACAAATTCAATCATTCAATTACATTTGGAACTCAAGAAAGAGTGATGTGCATGAACATTGTGCACTGTCTTTTCTTTATTTAACTCTGTTGATTTTGCTTTACATGTGACAGGGACACATTTTGCCCATAAGAAACATTTGTTACTTTCATACTTAAAAGACTGGTGACTTTTGCACTTTCCCAGTGTCATTCTTTCTCCACGAAAGGGAGCGAAGTCAGAGATTTACTCTTTTAATCGATACAGATAGTTACCTGTCTTAATAATTATCTTACATCTTCCTACTTGTCTGGAAGCTTCCAGGGGACAGAATACAGTATCTATGGTCTCTAGATTCCATTTCTATCATAATGAGTGATGCTTTAGTAGAAACCCCATGAGTATTTTCAACAATTCAATCTGTTTTATCAATTATTTCATACTGAATTGAGCTGAACTTAAAAAGTGTGGGAGGTACTATAATGTAGAGGTCGCAGGCTTGGACTTAGAACAGACATGCTTTGAAATCCAGGAAATATCCAGTCCTGGTTGTGAGACCTGTGGTTAGGAGAACTGACTTTAATCTCTCTGAGCCTCAGTTTCTTCATCTGCAAACAGGGAATAATACTAATTATTGTGAGGATTAAATTAACTCAAATAAAGTGCTTAGCGTAAAATGAGTGCCCAGTTAATGGTAAGTATTACTGAAATCATTTTTTTTTAGATTGGCCCTGTGCTAACATCTGTTGCCAATCTTCCTCTTTTTTTTTTTCTTTGTCCTCCCTAAAGCCCCAGTACATAGTTATGTGTCATAGTTGTAGAGTTGTAGCTCTTCTATGTGGGACGCTGCCTCAGCATGGCTTTATGAGCGGTGAGTAGGTCCGCACCCAGCATCTGAACCCGTGAACCTCGGGCCACCAAAGTGGAACGTGTAAACTTCACCACCATTCCACCGGACCAGCCCCTGAAATCACTATTAAATAATGTTTTCAATATTGTTTTAGAAAGTTGAGTTTGAGTAGATGTTCTTGACTTTGGATATCTTGTTAAAACATTCTCAAATCCAAGCTATGGAAATAATGTCGCCCTTTTGTCCCATCCAGATTACACTTGGTGTCCGACTAGGAATATAACTAATCAATTATCTGAGTCATGACACGTTATGACAATCAGTATAGCCCAAGAATATTTTATTCTAGGAATTAAGTAGAATGTTTATTTTCTGAACACTCTGTTTTTTTTTTAACATTCATGTATTTTCCTTATTAATTTAATTTATCCCTAAAATGTTTGAAGCATCACAGTAATGGCTAAAACTATACAATTAAAACTCATTCTTTTTTTTTTTAAAGATTTTATTTATTTATTTATTTTCCCCCCAAAGCCCCAGTAGATAGTTGTATGTCATAGCTGCACATCCTTCTAGTTGCTGTATGTGGGACGCGGCCTCAGCATGGCCGGAGAAGCAGTGCCTTGGTGCGCACCCGGGATCCAAACCCGGGCCGCCAGCAGCGGAGCGTGTGCACTTAACCGCTAAGCCATGGGGCAGGCCCTAAACTTCATTCTTCCAGTCAGATTATTCATTTCTGGGTACTTGATGATTAAACTTGCCATGAGATATTTATGTAGAAAAAATTATTTTTTTATTCCAAAAGAAAATATGTCACCAAACTAAGTCTTTAATGAGTGTTATTTACATGTCCTTTTTCTGTCTGTTTTCAAAACAAACGTTCCGGTTATATGAATCAGTCCATCAGCATTAGCATAGGCAGATATGTAGAGTAAATCCAAATACCCAATAGAATGAATACAAGCAAGGTTGACTGGTTGTTTTTTGGGGGGGCGGGAGAGTGGGGGTAGACCCTTTGGACCACTATGTATTATGAAAACTTTCCAAACACCTTCTAATCTAAACTACTTCATACACAGTGACAGGATAGATCATGCTCCCTGAAGCTAAGTTCACAGTGCTCACATGATATTGATTTCCTGGTTCCTCCTATTTGGGGAATAAAATGCCTCTGCCTTAGGTAGGTATTTTCCAACCAGATGCATGGCAGACAACTACTATAGATAATTTCTCCAGAGGACTATTCTAAAATAGATACACCCGAAAAGTATAGGTAACTAAGTATATTTCTGTTTCTTTAATAAAAGTAGATTTTTAAATTTGTCTCTGCCCAGTAAAAACACATTTTAACTTTTCTATTTTTTGTATCAAATGTAAAATGGATATAATAATAGTATCTATATCTCAAGGATTTATGTGAGATTTAAGTAAAATAATTTTTACAAAGTACTAATTCCAGTGTCTGGCCCATAATAAGCACTCTGTAAACGTTTTCTATTTTTAAATGTTACTATTTTATTATAATAAATATAAGTATCTAATTCCAGAGAGTAATATTTGTTTGATAAATACATCATAGATAATAACATTGATATAGACTTCTTGCTAGTTTTTAAAAGAGTACATAAATTTTTTTTTTAAGATTTATTTATTTATTTATCCCCCCCCCCCAAAAGCCCCAGTAGATAGTTGTATGTCACAGCTGCACAGCCTTCTAGTTGCTGTATGTGGGACGCGGCCTCAGCATGGCCGGAGAAGTGGTGCGTTGGTGCGCGCCTGGGATCTGAACCCCGGGCCGCCAGCAGTGGAGCGCACACACTTAACTGCTAAGCCATGGGGCCGGCCCCAAGAGTACATAATTTTTAAATAGACTTAAAGCACTTATCTAATTATAATTGCATGATGTGCAGTTAATATTGGTAAAAAGGCTTATTAAATTCTGTCCCAGAAAAAAAAGTCTCTGATTTTCACATAAGTATGGGATTGGGAAAATGATTGACACCTAGATTACTAACCCATTTTCATCATTATTTTGGAACGACTATCTGAGGTGTAATATAGAAGAACAACTCATAACTTTCCACAGGAATGAGGACAGTGAAAATGATCTCAAATTATTACAATATATTAGCATACATTCATGCTGACCACTTATCAGAAGCATTATTTGGAAACAAAGCAAACCACTAGGAATTGAATCTTCCATCTCATATTTTTTTATTAAAGGATGTTATGAATAAAAATTTGTATTCATCCATACAGTGTTCAAAGCAAGAGAATGGGGAAGGAAATGTTGAAATAAGCCTGCTTTTTAATGCCCGTGTCCAAACGGAGTATATTTATGATTCTACAAGAAGGGCTGCCAAGTAAAGGAGGCAACAGCACTGTGACAACTACCTCAGCCTTCTGACTCTTTCATTAGTTTCATTAAATTTATGCTTTATTCTCCAAACAACTAATTTCTAGCCAAAATATAAAAACAGACCATCCAAGTAAAAGAAGAATCTTATCATCATGGATTAAAAAAAGCGGAATTGGAAATAAGCAGACAAATCCAAAAGGTGGGACATTCTGCAAACAAACCGGCCCATTCTCTCTAACAAGTCATGGTCATGGGAAAGGGAAGGTGCTGAATTGAAAGTGACCCAGTGTCATAACAGCCAAGTTCAGTGTGTGGTCCTGCAATGCATACAGAGATATTTGGGGGGTCAAATGTGTAATCCAAGCCCAGCCTGAGTATCGGTACATGAACATTTACTTAAATAGAAATGTGTAGATCATTGACCAGAAAAACCAGATTGCAAAATGTGTTTAGTATGATCTCATTTTGCTGAAAAAAATACATGCACACAGAAAGATCCAAAGAATATGCATGAACTGTTGACAACAGTAAAGTCTATAATAATAAGAGTTATTTAAAAAAGAACTCTACTGATTTTCTATTTATCCTGCTAAAAGAGCACTGAGAATTGCCTTTTTTATGTTTTATAACTAAATAGACTCAATATCAAGGGGGGAAAATATTCCATTGAAGTAGATGCATCCAGGGTAATGTGTAATCATTCTCATACATGCTGCTTAAGAATCTTTTGCATTTGTCAAAGTCAAGTTCACTGATCACTTCCTTTTACGTTTATCTAAAAATCAGTGCTATTTTTATGAGCTGGAAGAAAGCAAACTGATTTCTCCTTTGCCTGTAGTTATTAGAAGATGCACTTAAAACCCTTGATTTGAAACCATCTGTGTCACGAGATACCAAGTCGGTCCTGAGTGAAGTAATGAAAGCCTCTTTGGAGACACTTGATTCTCAGAACCTCAAGTAGTACTGTGCTGGAATACTACACTGTAGCCTGTAACTTTTGCGTGCAGTCAATGAATTCTAAGCCTTCAAGAGCGAGTCTCCCTCCGTGACTTGACTTATAAAGACAATTACTGAAAAGGCGTCTACATTTACAAACAATAATCAGATGTTCTTGTGCCTCCTTCTGCTACTGATTAAGAACTGTTTTTATAAAAGGTTATCAAATTCTAAGTCAAGTTCATTCTTTTGTTGTTTTTGTTATATCTCATGTACCCATTTTTAATTAAAGTACCCTGCATTGTTATGAGTTTACTATTTATTTGCATTCAATTAATGAGCTTTGGAAAAGAACCATATTCATACATCCTCCTCTGCGCCTTCCCTTTTAAAGTGTTACAAAGATAATTGTTTGGGAAATGACAAATCCAAAATCAGGAGTTGCAAAACCATTTTAATTGCATAAAAAGTCTAAGGAGTTGTTTTTGTGACGGGTATGGACCCAAACCCAAGGGATGATCTTGACAAGATGCCATGAGACGCAACTGATGAGATAACTTCCCTTTGGCAAACGATACAACGTAGATTAGGGGGCCTCTAACAAATTCCTCATGAAGAGGAGGAGACCGTACAACCTGTCAAAGTGAGAGTACCATTGTCGTTGGGGATTGTTCAGCTCAAAAAGCGGAGGTTTTATGGAAAATTTAAATTTTTGCAATCTTCCCCCTATGATAATTTGGTATTAGTCCTACTTCTTTGTATTTGTCCTTCTTTTAGTGGAAGGAATACTTCATCGAGTGGTTCTTGATTTTTGCATTGAATGAGGTCAACTGTAGTTTCTTTCATTTTAACAAGGGTACCCAGGATTTTAAATGGATCCTGGCGTTAGCTTTCTCTTTTATGAATTTGGAATATTTCACATTATCTAAGTTTCTTTTTTTTCCTCTCTCTCTCATGAGAGGTGAAATCGTCTCAATATTCCCTTCCCCATTTCAATTCTTTGATGTAGCATTATCTTTTTCCCCCCATGAGGAACACCCTCTAAGGCAATAATCCCTTTCCTCTGCAACAAAAGAATCTGGACTTTTTCATTAAAGTCCAGTTCAGCAAAATACAGCCATCTGTTTGACTCTGTGTCTTAAATGTCACATTGCTTTGATGAGAGAACAGATGCCCAGCTGACGACTATACAGATATAATTGGACGGGTACTGAATGTCTAACTTCAGGGCCACTTCATAGGTAGATATTTGGACCTCACCCAGTTTTACCCTTAATTGATGAAAACAAGGAGGGTGTTTGAGTCATTTAAATATCTTTATTAAGTTGTGTCTTAGTTTGCTCTTTTTGAAGATTAATTCTTGTCTTTGTCTCTCTTCTTTTGTAGCTGCCATTCAATCCTGGTTTGAAAATGTCTCCACTCCTCCCTCTCCACTGGATCCCTTCTGAAGACCCTCGCCCTCAAGGCTCCCTCTGTTCTCCCCAAACTAAACTTCTTGGTGTTTGATTTTCCCACTCCTGATTTTACACTTCCTCCACACTGGTTCTGAGACCTGGAATAATGCCCTTCCTTTCAAGTCTGCCCCTCCCCTTGCTTCCAATCCCACCTCTTTCACAAAGCTCTCTATGTGTTTTGTGGAATTGGGGAGTGGTTTGGGGAAGTGAGTAGTGAATGTATTCACATATGTAGTTGAGGGTGAGAAAATAGAATGGATAATTGGATTTTGAACAAACAGGCTCATTATCAAAACTCAAGACATCAAAACATGACATTAAAGTAAATGGTTTATGTATCACTTAATTCTGTAATATATTGCAAATTCTACAAAAGTAGGAGTCGGATATGTTGTTTCATTTGTGTCCAGCCTCTTTCACCAAGGATTAAACAAATAATTCAGAATGCAGTAGATATCTATGACCTCTCCAGGAGAGAGGTACAAAATAACAATATTTTTTAGTTAGATGAAGCTTTGGAGAACTTTGGGAGAGCCTCTAGTTGGTTCATCAGTGAGTAACTGAGCAAGGCCTGGTAACTTTTCCATACTCACTCAGGGTCAAAGGCCCATTTGTACCAGAGCTGGGATCAGCATTCTGTCCCCTTGGCTCCTGATTGCAGTCAGGATCTCTATCTCCACTTTAACAGAAATAATTAGGTAAGCGTAGATTTGTCTTATAATTCATCTTGACATCCATACCATACTGGCAATCCTAGGGTTAACTACTGCACTTCTGGTCAATATTTAAGCTTTTATTAAGTTCTGTGGGAGCCTAAAATGTGTGTCTGGGGGAAAATGTTATTCAGTATTGTATGTACTCTAGCATGATAAATTAACTAGAAAGACAATAGACAACCTATAGGCATTTTACAGTATTATCTCCACCACATTTCTGCATGGTAAGCAAAGGGCCATGAAATTTGGGGTAAAAAGAATATTTGTGCATCCATTTAACACATTTGTGTTCAAAGTACATTTCACTAGGCATAATATTGACAGTTGCCAGACCCAAGGACACTTTTAGAAGCTACTTTAGAATGATCAGATTCTAGAAGACAATTTAAGCAACAAAACAACAAATATTTATCCGGTAGGGAGAGAGGCCAGAGGTCAAGGAGACCTTCAGAAGGAAATGGATTCTGCTTTAAACCTAAAGGATTGGAGGAAAGAGTGTGGAAGGGGAGGGAGGGACTGAAAGAAATTATCAATTACCAGAGAAAATAGATATGAGACTAGAAAAGTAATAAGGGGCCAGATTCTATAACCACATCTAGGGGCTGAGATCTTGTTTTGAGGGCATTGTGGAACTATTAAAGGCTTAAGGATATGAAAACATCTGCATTTTAGGGACATCCTTGTGGCTGCAAGGGGAGACTCGTTGTAGAGACACCAGGGGCAGGGAGGCTAGTTAGGATGCTGTGGCATCCTCTGGTGGAGAGAAGCTCTGAAGAGCACTGTGAAGACAGCATCCAAATTGCTTCTTGTGTTTAAATGGCTATTGCTAAATTCCATTCCGCTTTTCCTCTCCCTCTCCTACCTGGAGGTCTCCAAGTGTCCCAACCCCACCTACTAGACCAAAACCGTTCCTTACAACTTTGCCTCAGTCACAAAGTTGAAAGACAGGAAGGGAGTCAGGTGTGTGCCTGAACCAACTGCCCTACATTGGATCTCAAATCAGGTCCTCACAGAAATTAATAATATTAGCTGATGTTTATTGAATACTTCCTTGTGTCCAGTATAAACCCCCATAACAACCTATGAGGGAGATACTGTTATCACCACTTTACATGCAAAGAAATGAGCGCAGAAGGAGAAGATAATGTGCTCAAGGTCACACAGCTAGGAGGAGGTCCCAAGATCATCTAACTTTGGGACACAGGCTCTAATCATTAAGCTCCATTGCCTGCCTCTCTTATAACTCATAGCCCATGTGGCTGTGTCTGGGGACCAATCACCATCTATTACATCATTTCTATGGAAAATCGGGTTTCAGTTCCCAAGAACTGGCAATCAAATGTACATTTGAAACAGGTTGGACTAATGAAATTTGTAAGACCTATATGAAGGAAACCATAAAATTTGATACAGGGCCATAAAAGAATACCCAAATAAATAAAGAGACATCCTATGCTCCTAGGTGGTAATACTGAAGAAAAGAATTATGGCAATACCCTGCCAAACTGATTTGTAAATTTAATAAAACCCAAGACAAAAGAGCAACAGGACTTTTTTGGAACACAAATAAATATTTATCACAAATAAATTCTAATATTTATCTCAAAAGATAATAGTGTACAAGAATAGCCAAGAAAGTGAAAAAAAAAAAAAAAAGTATAATAGTGGGAACAGGGGACTGCCATACCAATAGCAGAATATGTTATAAAGCCATAGTAATTAAGAGTATCTACTTTTTCTATAATGAGATTGCAACCTATATTTTTTAAGTTTGGAAAAATGTCTCTATCACTGCCTTAAAAATTAGCATATGGTTGGGCCAGCCCCGTGGCTTAGTGGCTAAGTGTGCGTGCTCCTCTACTGGCAGCCCAGGTTCAGATCCTGAGTGTACACTTATGCACCGCTTCTCCGGCCATGCTGAGGTGGTGTCCCACGTACAGCAACTAGAAGGAAGTGCAACTATGACATACAACTATCTACTGAGGCATTGGGGAGAAAAAGGGAAAAAAAGGAGGAGGATTGGCAATAGATGTTAGCTCAGGGCCGGTCTTCCTCAGCAAAAAGAGGAGGATTGGCATGGATGTTAGCTCAGGGCTGATCTTCCTCACAAAAAAGAAGATTAGCATATGGGGGTGCTGGCCCCGGGGCATGGTGGTTAAGTCCAGCACACTCCACTTCGGCGTCCTGGGTTTGTGAATTCGCATCTCAGGCATGGACCTACACCACTCATCAAGCCATGTTGTGGCAGCAACCCACATACAAAATAGAAGAAGACTAGCACAGATGTTAGCTCAGGGCTCATTTTCCTCAAGCGAAAAAAGAGGAGGATTGGCAACAGATGTTAGCTCACAGTGAATATTCCTCACCGAAAAAAAAAAATAGCATCTAGGGAATAATAAACAGAATTTAATAATAATAATAATAAAGAGTATCTATTGCTGTTGCCTTAGATAAGTAAAATTACTAGAGAGAATAGAAAACCCAAAAGGAAACATACACATAGACATAGATATAGAGAGGCATGGATGTAACTGTATGTATCAGAATTTAATATGCAACCATGGAGGGATTTTGAAATAGTGGAGAAATGGAAGAATATCCAGTAAAGGTTGTTGAGAGTCTTGTCTGTTCAATTGAGAAAAAACAGAAAACCAAAAAAAAGCTATAGCGCCTTAGAGGATATTCAAAATAAATTACAGCTGAATTAAAAAACTAAAGAAAGAACTAGTTGTTAAAAGAAACTCTTGACAGAATTTGTTTTACTTTTAAAAATATTTTATTTAAGATACAAAATATAGGTGCCAAAAAAGAAAAGATCAACAAATTTGGCTTCATCAAATGTGTAATGTATGGGAGATAAAATAAATGGAATTCAAAGTCAAGTGATAGAGAAAACATTTACTATTGCAAACAATAAACTATTATTTAGAATATGAAAGAACTCCTATAGGCCAATTAGATGAAGAAAATCTACCCAATAGAAAAATTAGTATCAAATTAGCCAAAATAACCATGAAAAAGAAGAATATTGAAAGACTCACACTTCACGCCTTCAAACTTACTCGAAGCTTCAATAATCAAGACAGTGTGGAACTGGCATAAGGCTAGACATAAGAACAACACAATGGAGACTTCAGGAAAAAAAAGCAAAAAAACTCTCACATTTACGGTCAACTGATTTTCAACAAGGATGCCAAGACAGTTCGATGGGGAAAGAATAATCTTCCAACAAATGGTTCTGGAATAACTGATATCCACATGCAAGAGAGTGAAATTAGACCTCTACCTCACATCAAATGCAACAACTAATTCTAAATTGATTAAAGACCTTTAACAGAAGAGTTACAATTATAAACTTGTAGAAGAAAACAAAGGAGCAAATCTTTGTGACCTTGGATTTTGGTGTCACAATGATAACAAAGCAAAAATGACAAAAGAAAAATGAGATAAATTGGACCTCATCAAAATTTAAATCTATTGGGTTTCAAAGGAGACCATGAAGAAGGTGAAAATGCAACACACAGAACAGGAGAAAATATTTGCAAATCATACATCTGATAAGGGGCTTTCATCCAGAAAAAAAAAAAAAAAACTCTTACAACTTAACAATAAAAAGACAAATAACCAAATTTAAAAATGAGCAAAAGATTTGAATAGACATTTCTCCCAAGAAGATATATAAATGGCCAATGAGCACTTGAAAAGATGCTCAACATCACCATTCATTAGGGAAATGCAAATCAAAACCACAATGTTTACAAGGACGTATCACCTCACGTTTGTAAGAATGGCTATTATCAAAAAGACAAAAGATAACAAGTGTTGGCAAGGATGTAGAGAAAAGGGAATCCTTGCACACTTTTGGTGGGAATGTAAATTGGTGCAGTTACTATGGAAAACAGTATGGAGGTTCCTCAAAAAATTAAAAATAGAACTACTTCTGGGTATTTATTCAAAGCAAACAAAACAATAATTGGAAAAGATATATGTACCCCTATGTTCATTTCAGCATTATTTACAATGACCAAGATATGGAAGCAACGTAAGTGTCCATCCATAGATGAACAAATAAAAAAATGTGGTATATAGATATACAATGGAATATTACTCAGCCATAAAAAGAATGAAATATTGTCATTTATGACAACATGGGTGGACTGAAAGGGTATTATACTAAATGAAATAAGTTAGAGAAAGACAATGACTGTATGACTGCACTTATATGTGGAATCTGAAAAAACAACACAAACAAACAAAACTAAACAGAAACAGACTCATAGATACAGAAAACAAGCTGGTGGTTGCCAGAGGGGAGGGGATTTGGGGGTGAGTACAACAGGTGAAGGGGATTAAGAGGCACAAACTTCCAGTTATAGAATAAATGTCATGAGGATGTATGTACAGCATAGGGAATATAGTCAATAATATTTTAATAACTTTGTATGGTAACTAGACTTATCGTGGTGATAATTTAATAATGTATACAAATATTGATTCATTATGATGTACACCTGAAACTAATATGATATTGTATGTCAATTATACTTCAATAAAAAAATAATAAAAATTTAAAAACGACAATGTGATACCACTTCACATCCACTAGGAAGACTATTATCAAAAAGAAAGATAATAACAAGTGTTAGCAATGATGTGGAGAATTTGGAACCCACATGCATTGCTGGTGGGAATGTAAAATGGTGCAGATACTTTGGAAAACAATCTGGCAGTTCCTCAAAAGGTTAAACATAATTATCATATGACCCAGCAATTCCACTCCTAAGTATATACCCAAGAAAACTGAAAACATATGTTCACAAAAGAGCTTGTTCATAAATATTCACAGCAGCACTATTTATAACAGCCAAAAAATACAAACAACCCAAAAGTCTATCAACTGATGAATGAATAGACAAAATGTGGTATATCCATAAAATGGAATATTATTCAGTCACAAAAAGGAATGAAGTACTGATACACTCTGCAACACGGAGGAAACTTTGAAAACATGACACTAAGTGAAAGAAGCCAGACAAAAACTGTCACGTATGTGGTATATATGTATGATTCCACTTATATGAAATGTTCAAAATCAGCAAATCCATAGACACAGAGAGTGGATTAGTGACTGCCAGGTAAGGGTAATGGGGAATGGACTGGTAATGAGTATGCGATTTCTTTTTTTTTTTTTTTGTGAGGAAGATCAGCCCTGAGCTAACATCCATTGCCAATCCTCCTCCTTTTTTCCCCAAAGCCCAAGTAGATAGTTGTATGTCATAGTTGCACATCCTTCTAGTTGCTGTATGTGGAACGCAGCCTCAGCATGGCCGGAGAAGCGGTGCGTCGGTGCGCGCCCCGGATTCGAACCCGGGCCGCCAGTAGCAGAGCGCGCTCACTTAACCGCTAAGCCACGGGGCCAGCCCTGAGACTTCTTTTTAGGATGATCAATGTACAACTTTGTAAATATACAAAAACCACTGAATTGTACATTTCAAAGGGATGAACTTTAAAGTTTGTGAGTTACGTCTCAAATAAGCTGCTATTTTTTTAAAGGGCAAAGATAGGACAAAAAACTCACAGAATGTCAATACACAGATAAAGATCAGCTCAACATTATTGGTAATCAGGGAACTACAACTACAATCACAATGAGATATCATTTCCTATCCATCAGATTTGCAAGAGTCAGCACACTGGACAATCCCAAGACCTAGAAAGAATGTAATGTAATAAGAAATCTCATAGAGAATGGTGGGACTTGAATCAGTACAGCTCCTTTAGAGGGCAACAGGGCCACACCGAGCAAAACTTCAAATACCCACATTCATTGTCTCAGCAATCCCACTTCCGGTTTAAACCCTAGAGAAAGCCCTGAATGTCCACGTCCTGCTTATGTATATTCATTACAGCATTATCATCAATAGCAAACGATTGGAAACAGTTTATATTTTTATCAAGGAAGGACTATGTAAATCAACTATGATATATCTGTACTATGGAATATTGTGCAGCATGTTGAAGGAATTAGGCAAATATCTATGTACTGATATGACGACTTCAAGTCATATCAAGTTTTTAAAAATTGCAAACCATAGGTACAATTTGATACCATTGGTAATTTAAAACACACTAATTGTATTTTTGTACATGTACATGCATATGTTTTTACCTGTAGAGAAAAAGAACAAAGATGCGAGACATACTGTTTACAATAGTTACTTCTAAGAAAGGAGTAGGTGCCAAGGAGGGCTTTAATTTTATATGCATTGTTTGTTTATTTTTACTGAGAATTGTTTCTCTTGTATAAATAAGAAGGAAGTTTGAAAGGAAGATGGGAAAGGAGTTAAGAAACACTGAAGGAAGGAAGAAAGGAGAGCTGGTAGATAGGCAAATCATTGCTTACAAGGTGGGGAGAAAGGCTGCTGTCATTGGGTTTGCTGCATGGAACCCCACTGAGTCAATACTATTGTGACTATTAAACTCACGGTTACGGCTTATATTGACTGAATTCTAATTTATAATGTCCTCATAGCAAAAATTTCCAAACGGGTATCCACAGAAATGACTATTAAAGTACTCTGTTCTTGAAAATTATGAAGAACACTCCCCACATCATCAACTGAGCAAACCTGTTGGATTAAAGCCATCAAAGATTGTTCACCAAGCAGCGAGGCTGCATAATACATGTGCTCTGCTCACAGCCCTCCGCTCTCTCTGCTACTTTGATTTAAGAGCATTAGGAAACTGTGTAATTTTTTTGGTCCTCTTTTTATTTCCATGGTAATTTATGTCTGTGGGTAAGCATTTTATTTTATCAGAGACATGGGGCTAGAGTTATTTTCCGAGGCGCTTGAGTTTCCCTTTGATGCCACTGAAATTAAAGGCAGACCGACAGAGAGTACCCATGCTGTTTGTCACAGAGTCAGAGGTTAGAATTACATTTGCTGCCATTTATTGTGACTATTCCATGCCAGTAGTTAGGGTAGCACTTCTCATGGGCAATGCAGTATTATTAATATTGCAGACATCAAAACATTTGTGAATGGGATATAATTGACTTGTCAGTCACATTAACAATATCCCCTGTGGAATATCATTCCAACAATGGCTGAGATGAATATTCTTAGGTTATTTACATCTGACTCTTTAAGTCTTAAACCTTTGAAAAAATTTTGAAAATTTATTTTAGTTTTAACGCAACGTTGAGATTCAATTTTTTGCGAGCATTATGTAAGAAAGTTAACAGCAAAGCTTACCGTCAAAGCTACTAATAAATATCACTGAAAACAGAGGGTGGTTTTAATCAATAAGACACTAACTATGTGAAAATATGGTCCAAAATTTTAGATGATTTTTAAGAAAGAATTAGGATCCTCTAATGTTATGGGATTATGATAAAAATTCAAAATGTTTAATTATTGTTTTTATTAGACAGATAAAATAAATCTTTAATACTTTAACTAAGCCAAAGCTTAAAAGATTCTATAAAGTGGAAAGACAAAAAATCCTATGTTAAATATATATTCTGAAGAAAATATATAAAGAAAGCATTAGCTAAAATGTAAAATTTGAACCTGATTTAAAATTCTACCTTTCTATCAGTAGTTTAAAATTAATTTTACCTTGAAATGGATCCTGAAGCAGGAGCAATTCTCTAGCTAAAAATAAAATTTAAGGCCTCCACTCATTGCAATGTAAAATTAATAAGGATTGGTAATGTATATGTAAATTCTTAAATATCCAGAATACAGGAAAACTCAGGTGTTATTAGGAAGTCCATTTTTAACTGATATATAACATTTGTTTTACAAGCAAATTGGTTATTTTAAATTGGAATTGCATTGATATTCCAGGAAAGGAGAGACACATTCAATAAAGTCAAGTGTTTTTCAAATTAATTCACCTGTGAATTTTTTTACAGTGAGATGTGCTGTTTTGTTATTCAAATTTTTACAGGAATATCTAATAAGGGATTAATAACAAGCCATTTTATTTGCATAAGAGCCTTCTGCTTTTTATTTCACCCATATTATCTGCTCAGCTCAGAAAGGATTCTCAGATCACATGGACTGAGTCTTTTTGTGCACATAAATAAATATACAAAGAGTTGCTCTATGGAAATATTTCACTGACATTAACAAACAAATCCTGCTCTAAGACATCTGGGGTTTTCCTGAAGCCTCCTTCCTCTTTCGTCGAATTCAATGTCATAGGTAAAATAACTTTTAAAAAAAATCTTTGAAAATATGTTCCACAAAATTGAGGTACCATCATTAGTCTAAGATTAACCAGCTTACCTCTGAGGGGTCTTCAATCTTGAACAACCCACTGGTCTTATATAAGAAAACATTTAAATTGCTTAATGGACCCTTTCATTCACACAACAAACATTTATTGAGGACCTACTATGTGGCAGGTGCTACTACAGGTGCTGAGGATGCTGAGGTAAGCTACACAGTTTAGAGTTAGCGACACTAGTGGGGAAGAGAGACTTTTATGATATTATAAAGACCAGGCAGGTAAATAATTGCAAACCTTATGAAGACCAGGAAGAAGGGGGCAATGAGACTGTACAAGAAGGACTTTACTCTGGGCATCAGGGAAGTGATGTTTGAATCTGGGAAGTGAGACTGGGAGACGTTAACAAACTCTGCCACTTCCCCATGCAGTCAGGGGGCCTCATCTTTTGAGCCCCAACTTGCACTATTGCTTATAACAACTCTTATAAATAGGCTACACACGCTGAGTCAGTCAGGAAAACAAGAACAACTGGGAAGTGCGCAGCTATGCTTTTGACTCTTATGGCTGTAGGATCAGCTCTGTGGATCACGTGTCTCTTGGGAGTGCCAGGGTCTGAATCTGGGGGGGTTCAAACCAAGTCGTAAAATGACAATTCTTAAATTTTTAAGTTGCACAAAATAAGAATCTAATAGCAAATACCCATACTTGAGACTAAGAAACATTGCTGTACAATTTCTCTGGTTTCAGATTTTTTTCTCTGTAGAAAATCGAAGAATCCTGATTTTTTTTTTTCACGTTATGTCCAATCAGGTTTCCAAAATAAAAATGCTAACAGTGAGCTGCTGACCTTCCCAGATATTCATTTAAAAATTATGAAAAACAAAAAATCTTTTCTCTTTAGCCTAGATTATTTCAAGTTTGAACAACATAAATTGGAAAACTGTCAGTGGAAAGGGAAATAACAACCTAGAAAATTTTATTTCCAAAATTTACTAATAGTGAGACAAGATTCTCTCAGAATTAAATACATATATAAATTACCAGGTAGTTCGTGTTAAATAAAGACTTTAAAATAAACTGTGGTTGTCTGTTGATAATTTTTCATGAGCTCCAGACTGATTTTTTTCTTTAGCAACTCTTTAAAAATCTGAATTAATGTTCTGAATCTTCCAGCATTCTTGCCTATCTATATAATGACCCTTCATATAATAATCCCTGAAAAAATAATTCTCAGTAAAAGTAAATGTGTGAAAATTGCTCCACAGTGGAAAATGTTAATTTTGCAAAAGAACAGTGCTCCAATATTTTAGCCTGTGATGTTTTTAAGTAGGCTGAGATTGATAACTCCAATAATATCTACATCCTAAAGCTAGACCTTTTCATGTTTCTTAATAAGAGAAATGCCTAAAAATTATAAGGCACCTTTTGGGCAGGCTTGACCAACAACCTGTATCGAAATGAATAACACCATGGCATCAAGCTAAGGCAATTTCATTTAGCAAGACTTGCCACTGCCAAATATTCACCTTTTGGAAGATTATTATAGTGGCTTAATTTAATTTTACCATACAACATGGGTATAGTTACTGACTGATAACGAAACTAGTTGCATTCATTAAACACTGCTATAAATCTCTCTTCTAAAATAGGGATAATATAGCCTTCCAGCAACTACAATACTGTAATTCTTCATCTTTCTCTGTGATATTATATAACTGTAGCCTACAGCAAACTTTCACCAGAGGTGTTGGTGTGGGGTGAGCTCTCCACAGTCCTGCGAAAGGGTGATGGTGAGGTTAGAGACCTAGGGGTCTTCGAGTGAAACTTTGGAGATTGGAAAAACTCAAATGTGAGCAAATCTCTCCTCTACTGTGGATAAGGAAATAAAACACCTCAAAACTCTTAAAATATATTTTTAAAGTCCCTCTGTAAAGGTGTTCCTTTGTATTATTTTCAGTCTACTCTTTTTCTGAGAGCAATTCCCTGTATTTTCCATTCACGGAGCATGAGTTGGTGACTGTGGAAATGTGCAGGTATGTGATTCTATAACACTGGTTTTATAGTCTAAATAACAAATGTTGAAGAGAAAGTTAGTTCGTAAGGCATTTGCAATCTCATTTAGAGCTTCATTCTGCTGAAAACTGCATAATTTTTAAAAGCATATACACCAGAATATATTTTAACAAAACTAGCATTCTTCTAAGAAACTTTTCTAATCTTTGGAAGCACATAAAAGTTGCAGATAATCAAGTCACATTTTTTATTTAGGAAAGCCTGCCCCACTTATTTTAAAATTCTCTTTGTTCCAAACAAACTCTATATTGAGAATTAAAGGAAAAAGGAAAGAAAAGAAAAAAACCTGTTTCAAAGATCTGAAGCATGGACAAAAGGTTGTTTTCCTCTCTGCACCGGCAGTTTTAAGATTAAATGCCTCTGTAGGCTTCTCAGACTTATCAACCTTGTCCAGTGACTGAATATTCTCTGCAGAATTTGTTCTACAGAAATGTTCTCAAGATAGATCTGTCTCCGCTCTGATTTTTGAGGCCATGAGCATTTTTGAAGCCTTCTGGAATTGCTGGGACCCTGATTGTTTTCTCCTTCTGGAGGAAGACCATGAAAGCAATGAGCTTAACTAAGCACCA
This sequence comes from Diceros bicornis minor, assembly GCF_020826845.1. NCBI lineage: Eukaryota > Metazoa > Chordata > Mammalia > Perissodactyla > Rhinocerotidae > Diceros > Diceros bicornis. The sequence continues at coordinate 84,533,241 of NC_080744.1, forward strand.
TACATGCATGAGATCTCTAAACCAATTACCTTGAAGCGCTGTCATTGACTTGAACCCTAGGTGCCAGTGTTAGGAAGTCTATGGAGTTTCACAGCTAATGACTGCATGTATTTTTATTTTATTTTATTTCATTCGTGAGAGATAGCATAGTAACAAGAAGCAACTAGTTTTCTCTGTCCCTCCGACTAAAAGTAGACTCTACCGGTAAAGTCGAATTGAATTCTTATGAAAAGAAAACTAGTTTATGAAGCTGAAGACTGACCTCGTGGGCTTAGGTTCACTAGAGCCAGTGAGAAATCAGTCAGTGCTGGCTCACATGGTGAGCGCTTATGTCAGGGAAAGGCGCCACGTTTAAATGGGTTGTCATCGATGAAGGCTGTGAGGGTCTCTCAAGTGGCCGCCACCCTTCCAGCATTTCTCAGAAAGAAATGAAACCATCCTCATTGTTTCATGTTAATGTCCTTCAAAGAGGACTTGTTTTTGGAAAATCTGATATGCAAACATACAAAGTTATAAAATTATAAGCTAGGATACTGATTTGCCTAGCTCTGCACCGTACCACTGTTGGGCAGGGCTGCCTCCCTGGGGTGGAGTACTTCCTTCTGAAGCATTTTGATAGCATCCTTCCACAATACCAAATATGTAATTGACATACAAAAAACATTTGTTTTTCAAAATGATAAAAATCTTATATGTTTGCTGAAATATATCCCTAGGTCTGATTACCGACTTCTGGATAACGCTGTCAAGTCTAAACTTTTCTACTGCTTGCTGGATATGCGTGTATGTGTTGGGGGAGGTAGAAGCGATGGGTGGAGGTTAAGCTAAACTTGCGTAATGGGTTTTCCAGGGCTGATGCAGTCTATGTTTAATGACTAACGTGGACTTTCAAAGTCTGAATTTGGTTATTCCCTGGCCTCAGCCCCAAAGACTGGGGCTCCAACTTTACCCTGGAAGCACACAGTCGGCAGCCATGAGCCTCTCCCTGGAGCCATCCCAGTCTGCCCAGGGCCCAGCTAACTGACTTCGCCCGGAGGGCCCCTCTGTCCACTGACGGACTAGGACTTCCTCAGAAATGCAATCCATCCAGGCCTGCTGGTTCCTTCAAGTGCTGAGAGTCCCTCCCTTCTTTTACCTTCTACCAGAAGACTGCTTGGAATAATTCTCATGGAAGTCTTGAAGCCAAACTTACTCACTGTGCCTCAGCCCTGCCGTCCTTGTCCACTGCTCACGATGAAGCCTCCCTGCTCAGTGCCATCACTGTGCTGCTCCACGATGCCTGGCCCTGGCCCAAGCTCCCATTCCACCTCCCAGCCAGATAGTTCCACTGTGCCTTCCAGGACCCTGTTCTAGGCTCTGCAAGCCACCATCAACCTTAGTGAAGGCTTCTTTCATATTGCGTCCACTTACAGTTGGCTCTCTCCCAAGTCTGCTGTTCCTCTATCACCTTGTGAAGTGGAGGCTGCCCCATCTTCCATTCCCCATGGACTTCAGAATTAAGAGGTACTTGCTGATCTTTATCACCACCTCCAGATTCTTTCTCCTCCGACTAGTTGAGGCTCAGGCGATTCAGCTGGAGCAGTTCCTACTCTTATCACATACTTCTCCATCACTAAGCAAAATTTTGAGCATCTGGTTCATAGTCCCTCCTCTCCCAAGTGATGCCACCGTACTAGGTGCTTTCAGCATCTTCGTGGACCACTCAGCTGGCCCACTGGACTCTCAGCTCCTTGGTCTACTTATCTCCAATGACTTTGCATCCACCTCTGTCACCCCTTCCCAATTCCACATCCTGCAACTTGCAATCACTACACGCACAAAATTGTAAACTCGTAAAAGTTCAGACATCTGTTAACGTGACCACCGTTCGACTATTCCACTACTTCTACTTTTTCAGCTTCAGTGAGACCTCCATTCTGCTGACTTCATTCTATCCCCCATTGGTCAGCTCCTCCAGGCTTTACTTCCTTCCCTACCAAGCTGAGACTCAGTCACCGGTACTTCAGGCAACTTTTGTCATTTTTTCAACTCCCATGTCCTTTGGCTCCTCTGTCCCATCTGCTTAGAAAACTTTGTGGCACTGGATCCACCTGAATGTTCACCTGCTTGGTGTCTATTTCCGGGGAGATGAGCAATGCTGAAGCAGATCACACAACTTTAGAGACTGAAGCCATGAGAAATTGAATATCTCCAATTCCCTCCAGGCCCTCAACTCTGCCCACTAGTGTTTATTTCCTACTCAGCCTATTTTCCTCCCACTCTCCCCAACAGCAATTCCCAACTTTCTCCTAAGGTTTCTAACTCAACTACCGCTCACTCACTTCACAGAGCCATAGATACAACCACCACCGTGAGGGGCCTCACACAACATCCTGCGACCCCTCAAATGTGCGTAGGTCCACATCCCTTCCTCTTCTTTTCCATTGGAAGTGTCCTTCCTCCTGCTCAAGACTGTTCTCTGGTCTCTTCCCCTCTTCCTTCTTCAAGAACTAGTTCCAACCCATCAGCATATAAATGAATACCAATTCCTCCTTCTAAAAAAAAAAGAAAAGAAATAGCCTTCAACTATATCAGTGTCTCTTTCCTCCCTTTGCAGTGCAAGTCTTTGAAAAAGTGCTAAATTACTCTCTTTTGTTCTTCCTTTCTCCTCACCCTGCACCTTTCTTCAATCAGGCTCTTCCCTCAACAATGCCACAAACCAATCGCACATCACCACTCATATCCTCCTCTAAATCTGTGGACAATTTTCAATCACCATCTTAGAATTTCTTTTTCTTTTTTTTTTTTTTTTGGTGAGGAAGATTGGCCCTGAGCTAACATCTGTGCCAGTCTTCCTCTATTTTGTATATGGGATGCTACCATAGCATGGCTTGATGAAAGGTGTATAGATCCACACCCAGGATGCAAACCCGTGAACCCCAGGCCACCGAAGTGGAGCAGGCAAACTTAACCACTACCCCGCTGGGCCAGCCCCAACTTAGAATTTCTTTAACATGCATATAATTTCAGAATAATAGCACATAAATCCTTGCATCCATCACTAAGAATTAACAAAGGTTTGTCATCCTTTCTTCAAGAAAATAAAAATGTTACAGGGCCAGCCCCAGTGGCCTAGTTGTTAAATTCAGCATACTTTGCTTCAGCAGCCCAGGTTCAGTTTCCAGGCACAGACCTACACCACTCATCTGTCAGTGGCCATGCTGTGGCAGCGGCTCACATACAAAAAGAGGAAGATTGGCAGCAGATATTAGCTCAAGGCAAATCTTCCTTGGCTAAAAAAAACAAAGTTATAGGTCCAGTGAAACTACCTTTATTCCTCGCTCCATCCCTTCTCCAAACTCATTCTCCTCTCTTTCTCCTTCACTCCCCAGATCCAGCCATTACCATGAATTTGCTGTCTTTTCAGTCCATGCCTGTCTAGTCCTACTACACATGTATGTACCATAATCAATATATCATCTTCATTTACATCTTTTAGAATTTTAACCAGCTTGTATCATACTGGTATATAACAATATGTTTGATTTTTTTTAACACAGCATTATTTGAAAACTATTTACTCTGGCACACAGATATCTGATTCATTAATTTTAATTGCTATATGGTATTCTATCATATCAGTATACTTACGTAATTATTCATTCCATATCAAGAGACATTTAAGCTATCTACTATCTTTCATTCTCACAAACTATAGAAGTACAAATACAAATACTAGAATGAGCATATTTTTCCATGTTTCTTTTTGTACAAGAGAAAGATTTTCTCCAGGATACACACCTAGAAGTGGGCTTTCTGGAGAGAGCAGATGCACATTTTCAACTTCACAAATTGGCCTCCAAAATGATTGCAAAGACGTCTCAGAAGGCATTACTAGTATTCTCTCTGATTTTTGCCAATACATGGTATTGTCAGACCTTTCAGTGTTTCCCAATATAATGGGTGTAAACTGGCATCTCATTTTGGTGTAAATTCACATTTCTCTGATTGAAAGTGAGGTTGAGTGTGTTTTCATATGCTTATTGGCCCCTTGTGTTTCCACTCATGTGCGTTCCTTAATTCATCTCTCTTTCCCATTTTTGGGGAAGGTTGTCTTTCTATTACTGGTGTGTAGGAGTTAGTGTTTATCTTTCAGTCTGTCCCCCTTGTGTTAATTGATCACCAAGTCCTAAATGTCTATCAAATCTCTCCACTTTTCACCATCTCCAAGGCCAGCACCACCCCTGTGGAAATTTGCCGTGTCTTATCCGAATTACTGCTTAACCATTTTCCCTGCCTCTCTTCCTGTATCACATTATATCCTAATAGCTGCCCTGCTGTCTGTGTCCGCCAGTAAAGGGAAGCACAGTGAGAACAGGGACCACAACAGTCTTCTTTTCAGAGGTAACTCCAGCACCTCAGGGGTTAGGCAAGTGGTGATTGATAACATAGAAAGAGATCCGATCCTCAGCATTCCTGAACAGAGGAGATAGGTCTCAAAATGCACTACTGACTTACTCCAAGTTCAATCCACTTAGGGAAAAAAGATGCAACATACAGAAAGCTTTTCATAAAGACGCTTATTGTGCAAATACAAGATCTAACCACTCCCCCCCAAAAAAAATATAGATGTATATATATTTGAATGGTGAAGGTCCTGAGTGTACAGGACTCTCTGGAGTGTGTGCTTACAAATCACAAGGTAGCTTAAGATGCATGACTCTGACCTTGCACAGAAAGGAAACTAAAGGAGTCATGTCAGACCATGCATATGAGACATTTTTTCCTTAAATATCTTTCTTTTTTCAGAACTTAACTAAAACTTGTATCTCTTCTATACTATTTGTCTACACAACTGCATGTTAAGGATAATATGAATATATATAGTCCTAAGAAGTCATATAGTCTTAAAAAGATAACTTGTAAAAATAAGATAACAATTACTCTCTGTTCTAGATTATGCAGAACTCCTATTCATTCATTCATTTGATGAAATATTTAGAATAGCTTGATGTCAGAACAATGCCTGACATCTGTTAGGTGACATGATTTTTCATTATAAAGACAATGTGACTTGGACACAGATGTTGCTTAGAATCCTAGTCACTTAACTTCTGAGAGTTTAACCTAAGAATCTGTAAAATGGGCATTTTAAGAATAGTACTTATGTCTCAGGGTTACTGTCAGGATTAAATAAGACATCAAATCAATGTGAAATGCCCTTAAAGAATACACATAATACAATTCTTTCCTTCTTATGTAAGAATCCCTCCAAAAGCGTGCCTATTGTCTATCCTCTGCTTGGATCCTTATACTAAGCTGGCATCTGGAATCATTTCTGAAATGATAACTGCAACGATTTATTTAGAGCTTGCTAGGAATCAAACACTGCACGAGTGCTTTTGAACATTGAAACAACCCCACAAGGTCACATATATTAGCATCCCCATTTACAGAGGTGGAAACTAAGGTGCAAGGAGATGAGAGTAGACACAATGAAATGGACGATAGACCAGATTTTCAGGTAAATTTTTTGTGATCACTAAGAGCACCAAAATCTCACCCCTCAGAAAGGTTTGTGAAGTGCTTCATCTTTCTGATAGGGCTACTATTTTGAAGGACACGGGAAAAATGCAGAATGTAGTATATGTCTAGATATCAGCAAGGCATTTTACAAAGTTAAGGATGTAAATAAGAAAGAGAATATGACAAAGACAGTGATTACAAAGCATAGATCCCAGCACATAGTAGGTACTTAAGAAAACCGGTTGAGTCCAGAGCTGATATTCAATCTACACATACTGCCATAGTCACGCCAGTGACTGACAACTTATATCCCTCCTTATGAATCAGTACCTAAGTCACCAATTGTTAAATATTTTGAATATCACATCAGAAGAATTAAAGAATAGCTGTATATGTATTTCCTTCCAGGCATAAAATGTGATGTGAACTTGAACATTTTAAAATTTCTATTTCTAATTTCAGGAAATAAAAGAGATTTAAATCCTTGTCACGTGATCTGAAGTTAGAAATTCAGTTAGAATTCAGTGACAATCCTAACTTTAGGATAGGTAACCAGTTAAAATCCATGATCTGTCTTCATAAATTTCTCTAAAGTGTTTTTTATTAATCATCTATAAAATGGAAACAATACTACTTACTCCTATCCAGTTAATGCTAGTTCTGAAATCCAATCAGATAATTTGGGTAAAAGGATTTGGAGTGTATCAATTCTGGATAATGCAATTTATCAATCTAGAGCAAATGCTTTTCCAGAGTGGAGTTTATTACAAATAAAAGTGTTATTTATAAAAGCATTTCTTAGAAAGTTGAGTACAGGGATGAAGGAAAATGCTCAGAAAGTAAATGTCCTGCTTCTCAATTGAGTCCGTCTTTGCTTTCTTCTTCTTCCTGTGGGGCTGCTCACCTTGGGCGCATTTCTCTCCCACAGCACCTCCAACAAAGAGCGAAGCCAAGAGCAAATTGTCTTCATGGCTATGTGATAGACTTCTGGTTAGAGGTTCAGTGGGGAAATGAGATGTGGCCATCACCTACAGCTTCGAAGTGATGTGTGGCATCCTGGTGCCTCATTGCAGTTTGATTCTTACAAAGAGTATGCGAAAAAAATCTTCTGGGCTTTATCTTCCTAAGGCTTTTTTCCAACAAGATTTCTACACAAAAGAAAAACTTTTTGAACCCTGACTATGTCTTCTAGTACAGATAATGACAACTACTTAAACTGCATTTAAAAAGTGCTGAGTAGTTGATCCCGGTACCTAATGATGTTAGTCATCTCGTCGGAGTCTGATTGACACTAAAAATAATAAATTAGAACAGAAAATGATTTTACGGGATCTGTGGGCTGACAGGAAGACTAAATGTAATATCCTCCATTACACTTGTCATTGAATTCTATATGGCTCAGTTCTGAACAAGGAAGACAGGGCTGTACTATGATTTCCTGATTTTTATCTTCAATCGTCTATCTCTTAAACATATAAAATTAATTTGTCTACTTACAAATTCAATGAAAAGTGGGGACCAAAAACACTTTCTCTGCGGTGAAACAAACATTATTGTGGGCAGCCTATTGCACAGGCAGGAGTGAAATAATAAATTAAAAACTGTCATTCCTGGGTTATCTAGGATATAGATTCTGAGACTTCTATTTCCTTCATCTGATCTAGTAAACTTATAAACTCAAAATCAATAGTCATACCTGCTGTATCACTGAGATTCATTTGGGAAATTATTTTAAAAGTGGTCTACTTGAAAGCATCATATATAACACAATGGAGCCATAGGTTTGCTTTAAGCAGTTAGCAAACCAAAATTAATTCTTATAATTATTTACAAGATGGTTGGATGGTTCAATTTATAGAACAATTGTTTTTTTTAAATTCAGTAAATTATGATAGATTTATTCTTTAAGTTTTGGGGAAGAGAAAAAAATCAAATTTCAGAAAAGAAGTTTAAAATATTTGTACTTTTCATTTTAAGTAATGTCTGTGAATCTTTGAGGATGATTTTTAATTTTGATTCATTCAATGAGCCCTCCTAATGCAATGATTTTCTCCATGGAAGTCGTTAACCACAGTGGCCATTTACAGCTGATGATTTTTTTTTTATAAATAATTTATAAAGCCTCTATACACTTATACTTTTACGCTGACAGAGAGAGAGAGAACAGAATTGCATCTTAAACTCTATTTACAAATTTACCTTGGCAGGCCCTCTTACTGCCAATAGGAAACGATGTTGCATATTTAATTTGCTCTTTTGTTACAACGGGGCTTAGGTTAGTTAATTTCAATTTTCGATTTCAAAAGCTATCAAATATGGCTCAGATGAGAAATCAATTTTTCTCAGCTGCCTCTGTTTTTGTGATGTGAGGCTTCTCATTGGCTGAAGGTAAGCCACGTGACATGGCAAGAGATTAGTTCACCAGACCCCGTGTTGCTGCCACCTCAATTACTGCCTGCCTCTTGTAATTTAGCCTTATAACACCTAATTTCAAGACAGAACTCATATTTAATTCATGAAAGCTTCCACAAGAGTAATTGTGAAATAAATTGCCATAGAAGATATCCATTTGTGACTCATTTTAATTTTGTATGCTAGTAGCATGCTATTTATTCTACTTGTTTAACACTTTAGCACAAACATTTTTTTTAATATTGAACTTTATGCACTGATAGCTGCATATTTTTGCACCATTTTCCCACATTACATCATCTCCTTTACTGGGATTTCCTCTCACAAAACTTCCACCCGTTGGCATTTCCAAAGGTTGTTAAAATCAAAAACTTATAATCTCCTAATTATTGAATGTGTTGTTATGATCTGCACAGAACTTTAAAAGTAGCAGCTAAAATCACAAGTGATAGCAGATAAATGGTAGTTAGATGACAAGGATCATTCAAGGGGCCGAGAAAGAAACAGAGTTTAATTCAAATAATATTTTTAACAAAGGCATTCATTACACATATTGACATTTACATTTCAACATTGGTATATATTTTAAAATTCTTGAACCAAAACATATATATTTCCTGTGTATACACACCGTTTTGTCCTTTTCCTCCCTGTTGCTATGCCAACAAGGTGGGTGAGGCCTTCTCAACTGCCAAACTCAGCTGTCATCCCTTCACCCTAAAAGCCTTATAATTGCTTTTATTTGCATACGACAATTAGGCAGGATGGCTCACAGCGAGAAAAACCAACCTTTCTTTCCCCAAGTGCACACAACGCCAGCCTGTAATTTATAAAAGATACGCACCATGTGGTGGAGCACTAAAATAGAGTGATGAGTCCTTTCATCGGATTGTAAGCCATTAACAAAAGAAAACATCCCCTTTCAGGCTATAAAAAATGCCTATCTGGTGTGAACCTGCAAAATCACAAAGTTCCCCCCTCCTCGACTCCCCCCGTGTAGACCCTTCACATTCATTATCACATTGAACTCAAAAGGAGTTCTAGAGAAAGAGTTACATTTGGCTGTTTATGAGTAATGGGGTGCAAATAAAATCCACACTGGGCTAAAATTGCATCCAGAGCAGTTGGTGTTTTGGGGTAGTTTTCTTTTTCTTCTTCTTTTCTTTTCATTTTTTTTAAGCTTGTTTTGCATCGTGTTGCTTGTTGAAATGTCATATTAATATAGTCGTTATTACCCTTTTTCTTCAGGGAAACCATGACAGGATTTTCCAATCAGCATTCAGGTCTGTGAAAGCTCAAGTCAGGAGGAAGGTGGATGGTTTAAATCATCCTCTGTTTCGGTTTTCAAAAGGTCTTCAAAAATTAGTGTCTAGTGTTAAAGGTCAAAACATGGTTGGAAATCATTTCAGTGATTGATTGTCATCATTTTTTCAGGTGACATTAATTCTAATTATGAAGATATTTTAATTTTATTCTTACATGCTGCATAGAATCTAAGATAAAATTTTAAACAGACTCCTTTTTAAGCAGTATTTTAAGTAACCAATTAGGCTGTAGGGTTTTATTCAGCCTTTCTTGGGAGTTTGTGCCGTTAGAGACCTTGACTTCACAGAATGAGCATCAAATTTGAACTTCATTTCCTCTAAATTGTCTCAGCTTTAAAACTATTATTCGGAACACTAAAAGTGTGACCTATTTCTTTCTCTAAGAATCTTTTAAGAGGCAGTCAGCACTCCATTTTTATTCACCATTTACTGAATAAATATTGGTCATATAGGCAGTTTGGGTCCAGGATCTTCATATGAATACAACTAATCACAGATCACGTGCCCACGTGTCTCTCTCTGTGCTTCAGAGGGGACAGCAATTACAATAACATCTTGAAATCGTTTATCTAGATTAAATTCTGTAACTGAGTTTTTATTCAAACATCCACAAGTGAATTATGATGAAGAATTTGCTAAAGCAACAAAATGAAAAAGTAAAGGAGCCACTTCAAAAAGCAATAATGAAATTAAAGCCAAAGCATTGATTATCTGGTCAAAAAAGTCCAGTTCCTTCAGAAAATTATAAAAACTAGGGCATGAACAAAGTTACGAGATACACCACAAACTTGCACAAAGGGGATAAAAGATGTGAACAATAATTCACAAAATAGAAAATAAATGCTAATAAATATACAAAAAATGCTGAACATCATCAATAAGGGAAGAAATGCAAGTTTTAGAAAACATGCAATCTAAGTTTTCACACGTTAGAATGTAAAGATTAAAACCCTGAAAACATCATTTTGGCAAGGACAGGGAGGAACAGGCTCTTTAATATACAACCCATAGATTGTTGCCCCTTTTCCAGAGGACAATTTGGCAAGATGCAGAGAAATTTTAAATGACCATGTTGTTTGATCCAAGAATTTCACTTCTAAAATTTATTCCAATGAAATAATCAGAGAAGAAAGAACAAACATATGCAAGCGTGTTTTCGCATGCTATTTGCTGTTTTATTAATACCAAAATTTTGAAACAAGTTAGATGTACATTAGATAAGTTATATGACATCTCTGTGGTGGAATATCCTGTAACCATAAAAAAGTTGATATAGATTTGTTTTCCATGAATATCTATCCATCCATCTATACATGTGTACATGTATGTAGTATATTATTCCATTCATGTAAGTGGATATGGAATGTAAATATATATGTAAATATATTGGGAATAAATTATTCCATTCATATATAAGTATGTATGTACACATGCGTGCACATGCGTATGTGTATGCATATACATTCATATAGGTGTGTAAGTATACACACACACACACAAAGTGAGTCTGAAAGGGTGTACCATAACCTATTAGGAATGGGTAAAACTTAAGATGGAACTGTAAATTTCTCTCAGTTGTTCATGTTCACAACAAACACAATTTTCAGGAAAAAGATACAATCATGAGTAGACTTTCAGCAAGCAGTGTTTTATTTTTTAGGACAACAAGCATTGAAACTTTTACAACATTGCGGTATCATTTTTCTTTTTTTCCCTTCTAGAACCACTATGTACGTTCTTACTCTCTTCCCAAACCCCAACTCTAGTCTGCAGTTCCCTCTTTATCTGTCATACCAACGCCACCAAAACTCTCATTTTAATAGAACTTATCAACATATTAGGGGCTCATCCAGAACGGATAAAATAATACTAATGATGATAATGATCTAGAATCTAAGTTGGTACTTTTCTGCCAGAGTTCTTGATATTGATGGAGGAATAAGGAAAAATAAGGAATGTTCATTTCCTAGAGGAGGGTTTCCTGTGTGAAGAGAAAGCAGGCAAGTCCAAAGAACAGCGGCCTTGAGTGCAAGTTGGCCCTACCTCTGTGTCACTGAGTGACAAAGCCTGTCCGCTCTTGATTTTCCAGCATGGTTATAGTAAGTGCTGAATAGATAGTTGTCATATCAATGGAATGAAACTGAAATGATTACAGTCAAACAGAAAATTTCATAGCATACATTATTCTATTCGTATTGGCCTGCAGTAGAGGTACGGTAAACTTGAAGAATTAAACTAGTAGTTACCTCTCTCTGACAAAGTGAAGGGAAAACTCAACGGTTTTCTGGATAAGTCAGCATACAGTTACTCAATCTTTTACACAGAAATATCCAGACGTTTGAAGCAAATATATTTCACAAACGTTTTGGTTGTGTTTTGCTGGATTTACTTTAAATAATTTTTTTGTTTACCATTTTATTTACCATTTCACTTTGCTAGCACTTGCCCCAAAGCTGCAAAATTTTAGAACCCCAAAGTAAAAGAATCCAAAGAAAATTAATAGTCAAAAACTTATTCTTATTGGAAACATGGAATAAAAATTCCAACACTATTAATGCTTGAAAAATATATTCTGTGTTTTATTAACACACATGCACAAATAAAATTCCTTAAAATCAAAGGAAGCCTAATATCCTGATTGATTGAAAATGTATGTGGCTTTTAAGATCTTTTGTTTCCCATAGAAAAGATGAATTTCTCTGTCTTAATTTTGTAGGACACAGAGAATATAGTAAATTGTTGGAAAGATAGGAACAGATGAAAAGTTTTTTTGAAGACAGCTCTAATGTGTAACAAATACACATTATATGTCACATATGAGTATAATGTACATATATATATACATGTGTAACATGCATATGTGTATTATATACACATTTATTGAAGGAAAATATAATACATAAGAAATTGAGTAAAAGAAAAATATGTAGGGCAAACTTTTCTAAGATTATCCCTAACTTACACTTTGGCAATTCAATGGATTTATACTACTCTAGGCTCTATTGCTCCATTGAGAAATAATAACAATATATGCATCTTAAGAACAGTGCTGTGCTGTGGTTTTATCACACAAGTTAGAGGCAAGGGAAATACTCTTCTTAGAGTATAATAATAAATATAATGAATGAATTTTAGATGTATTTGGAGAAAGAAGGAGTTCTTTATTTGCATTCCATATAAATTATTTATTATACTTTTTAAAAAAGAGTTTTCAAAATTACGAGTATTATTTTAAGAAAGTATGCATAAATTTCGTAATCTTCCCTTATCCATGAGAGTATTGTTCTTCAGATGAAAAATACAAATGGGATAGCTTCATGAGAAAAGGGCTGTATAGGGCAGCTGAATTTTGTCTATTGTCTGCTTCTTCTAAGCTGCCTTTCATTTGTGGCCGGGGCTCTGGAAGGTGAAGACAGTGCCTCAGTGACTATTTACTGCCTTGGAAATGTAAAAATCTCATCACTTTCTATCCACAGAGTTGTAGATAGCCATTTCAAGTTATCAGGTGTCCTAGTTCCAGAAAAGATGTACAAAATTTATCCCAGGATAGGAATTGTGAGTGCACAATTATGAGGAACCATTATGCATTATTATTTTTCATTATTACTATCGTTCAAATCAGATCATATCAAAGGAGAAATAGCTTACACTTTTCTTTTTCGAGGATAGACTTCAGTTCATCATCTGATGAGATTTCTACTGCAGTATTTGTTGGGAGAATGCCCTACTTAAATCATGATTCCTTTAGAAAAACTGCCCAGACAGAACGTTGTACCTTTTGGCTGTAGTCTCTTTATAGAGCTTTCTTTCTTATCTCTTTTTATTTTCTCCCCACGTCTGTAATAAAAAGGAATTCGTGGGTAAGAACTCTAAGTCTTAAACCTTGTGCGAAGTGAATATTCGTGACACATTAATAATAAATGTGGAGATGGCCAAGCAGAGGCTCGTTTCTGCTTCCTTTTGTACCTCGGCCCCTGGTCCGTGAACCGCAGAGTTGACTCTGACAGTTTTAGGGAACAAAGTGTCCCCAGCACTACCTCTCCCCCCTCGATTCAAACCTCATCTGAGAACTCCTGAAATGAAGCTGTCACTCAGGGCTGCTGGGGGACCTGTCACCACAACATTGAGCCTTTTCATTTTGATGGGTCAGCCTGCAATCCTCTCGAAAGAGAAGTCCGTGCCACTGTGGTTTCTCTTTCCACAGGAATTCTGAATTCTAATGAAACTCCAAATCGCTCAATAAAGGCAGGGGCACGAGGAAGTAATCCAACGCAGATCTGAGTGAAATTTGTATTTTATCTTTTTTTTCCCCAGCCCATTATTCTAATCGCTTAGGTGGTTCACAAAGGCTTGGTTCGCAGTTCAGGCGCAAGAGGAATGAGGTGTCCTTTGTCCGGTTGCTACACTGAGATTAGGTAGCAGCTCTCTGAAAATGAAAGGCCGTGGCTCAAATTTCCTTGAGTAAATATCCATCTACCTATTGTAGTTTGCACCTACAGTGCTACACATACATTTCTAATGTGCGCTGGGCTGATCAAGAAGAGAGAAATTCACATCAACATGATTTTTTTTTAATTTTTTGTGTGCCTGTGAAACTGTTTTACAAATCTCATGTGAACCTTGTGCCATAAGATGGAGAAAACGACACTGTTACTCTCTACTTTATGATCAGAAAGCGGGCACGTCTCATGTGTCACCTGGATAGTGTCATACAAATCATTATTTGCATTATGTTCTTTCAACAATGTTCACATTTTTGAGATATTTATGGTGAGTGTCATGCACTGTTCAACACTATTTTTTCTTATTTTGGAAGATAATTGATAAAACTTCCACAAGGAAGGCATTAATGGGATTGCCCACTAAACTCTATTTCTGAGTATATTTTTATAGTATATGCTAGAATTATATGTGTTAATTCACAAGAAAAGGCAATTCACTCAAAGTCCACCAATGAATTTTTTACCCCTTCCCACTATATTTATATAAAGCATGTATTGTGTTCCTAGGACATTTAAAAAGATAGAGAGTAAAAAGGTAGATAGATAGAAAGGAAGATGATAGATAGATGATAGATAGATATAAGTAGACATTCTATATCTATAGATATAGACATAATAAAGTTGACTGTATTGTTTTGTTAACAAGCTGAACCCCAGTTAACCTTTGTTTTATTATTTAGCCTTTATGAAGAGCTAACAAGCAATATTTAAAATGTTACCGTGTCCTTCCAGCCCTTACAACTGTACAATCATATTTGTGTTACTTAAAACCTAAGAGCTACCAATCCATATCGTCTGCCTCCACAATGACACATCACCCTAAATATGTCAACTGCCTGTACTTTAACTGTCCAAAGAACATCTGTTATAACTCCAGGTGCTTCGGTGTCCAGACGTTAGCTGTAATTTTTTTTCCCAGTTGATACAGAGACTGCAACAGACCATCATTGCATATAAAACAATTCCTCCATGCACAACCTGGTTGTTTTTGGTGTGTGTTAAGAGGAATATTTGGAAAATAGACCACCAATATTAAATTACAATTTCTCTAGTGGTTGTTTCCATGATGCATTGTATTCTCTATGTATGTACTACTAGAAAACAGTGAAATATCTCAAAAAACAATTACAGTCTATCCTATAAAGGACAGAGAAAGAGAATGAGAGAAAGTGGAGAGAGAGAGAGAGAGAATCGTGAGTTACAGCTTCTTTTACTTATTCGTTTTTTGTATAATATATGAAAATTTTAGGATGAACTCCAAACCCAGGGTGGTCTCAATTGCAAATCTCTGTTTTGCATCAGATTGATTTAGGCCATCAAATCAGCCCGTCTTGATTTAGGCAAAGTCACATATCAACTGTATATACACAATCACACGAGGCTTGGGGAGAACTTGACAATTAAACACGGTAGGTCCTTCCAAACTGTCTGGAACAATAGATATTGTTCTTTATAAAACTGCAAAAGCCACTAACATTGCCTGAGGCTCTATTTTATTATTTTATGGTATTTTCTAAATACCAAGTATAAGGGCCCAGTGGGGAAGATTGTACTAGATTTTAGTTATTTTATTTGTTCTGGCTCAAGGACAGACCTAGAATGTCCACGCTTCTCAATCCCCCCTAAAACTTGACACTCCTTATTAGAGAGAGAAATTATAAACTGTTTTTTTTATTTTTTATTTTTAGGGATAAACGCCTGAGTTTAAATGCTAAAGAGTCAAACATGACCAGCAATGACTGGTTAGCTATATAATTCACAGCCTACCTAATTACTCTCTTGGGTCGTTACCCCTCTTCAGTATTGAGACCAGTTAGAGTGTCTATTTTAATTCTTATTTCTTGCAGCACAAAAGATGAAAAAATTATACTCTTACACAAGCTAAAGGGAAAAAAAGAAACAGTTTACTTGAAACACTGACCCATTACATCCGTGTTTTTGTGTGTGCAGAAAAGTGCATCGGCAACTCAACGTTCACTACTTATTGAGAAAAGTCTTTGTCTACCACCTGGGAATTCACTTCTGAAGCTTTAAAAACATTTCAAATCCAGAGAAACATTGCCATTTACTGGTGCAAAGTTATAGCAGTTCGTAAAACAAAATCACATATATAATCCATGCAAAATGTACAACTGTGTATGTGTTCAGCTTGGGTAACTCTTCAAATCAATATTTTAATGGACAGTTGCTTAAACTACCCAAATACAAACCAGCCTAAAAATAGACTTTAATAGAAAAGGCTAGAATTTGACAAAGCCACTTTCTCCTGGATGTTTATATTTGACCACAGGATTGCAATTACTTGTCTTCTCCTCCCTAACAGTCATTCTTGTTATACCGATCGAGTTGGGCTTCCAGGTGAGTTTTTGGGCCAGAGAAACCTGGATTTATGTTTGAATTTCCTTCATACTATTAGCCTAAGTCATCTTACTCCACAGGAGCAAGTTCTGGGCTTGGGGAAATGCCTCCTGCAAGGAATTCACTGAGGTAGTAATGGATCTGTGCACACCCGAGGAATAGAGGAGCCTGAACTGCTCGAGAAAGTGCCTGCCATTACCAGAATGGTTTTCTCCCTCTCCACGCCATCTCTTTTTTGGTAAGTCAGGAAAAATTCCTGTGAGTTTTGACGGTGTTCCAACTGAAGGCCAGAATTCCAGACAACCATGCAATGAACCTCAACCCTGCATTATACACACTCCACATTGTCAAGAACGTCTGCTGGGAGTGCTCCACCCCAGATGCCCTAAGGACCCAGGCACGGAGGACTCTGCGCAGTCTTCATTTCTTCACTCATGAAATAAAGTAAAAACACCCACCTCCTGCTCAAGGTACTCCCTCGTAAGAAGAAACGAGAAAGTGCTGGGAAGTGTTTTGAAGCTGGAGGCAGAAGATGCCATGGAAGTAAACAGTAATTTTATTAATTGCCTTGAAATAGAAAATGTTGAGTTTAAATCAACGCTACTTTCTTCCGAGTAAACACTAAATATAACAGACAAAGTGATATGGTTAAAATTAACTTGCAGTTGCTTTTCAAGCTGGTGAGATATGATTAAAAATGGGGGATATTGCCAAATCTCATTTACTGCTTTCTTTCCTGTGAATCATATCTGTACATTCAGGTCTTCATTATACTTCTCAATGGCACAGGCGTCCCACTGCATCTGCTTATTCTTGATTTTTATCAATGGAAAAAAATTATTAAATTCTCATGCAACATTAAGTACCTTGATAATACTTACCAGGCCTGCTGCAGCAACCAAGAACTCTGCTGCCGTTCTCCTCTCCTGCCCTTCCCTCCCTCCCTCCTTCCATTTCTGTGTGTGTGTGTATGTGTGTTTGCACATGGATATGCATGCGTGCACGAGTTTTTTACTCTCTGGCTATAGTGTGCAAAATGGCTGTTCCTGACTGCTCACAGTATGCCAAACAGCACTGAATGGGTTAATTGGCATTTTAAAAAGGTAATTGTAAAGTGTAACCTGCAGGGTTATCACCAGAATTGGGAGGTGGAATGTAGGTCTCCCACCCACTGGAGACTCTTACATCTTGAAGAGCCGGCTGAAGACAAAAGCGATGCTACTGCTGTTTCTTGATTTTCCCTTTCAGCTGCAACTGCCAACCCCCAATGCTCTCTTTTGAATTTACTGTATCAAGCCAGTAGTTACAGAAGGGCAGTATGTGCTCTGTCCTACTGTAGAATTACCTTGGGATTTGATTGTAGCATAAATATGCAGTAAATCATTATATGTGTGGGGGGTTTTTTAATCATACATAATGTATATACACAGGATTTGTTTGGAAAAGAACTACAAAATGACTGGAGTAACAAAGAGACCAATATATTTTAAGGCATATCCATGACTTTTAGCGTGGAATCTAAAATTTTTAAATCGGTTTTTAAACAGGTAATTGTAAAACGATATAAATGCCGTTTACCTCAGATCATGATGACTGCAAAATAGACATGCAGCCACCACAGCGAGTGGTTGTCACTGGCACTCGATGTAACTTGGTGGTTTAACTTCAAAGAGGACGTGTTTGTCGTTAGAACGCCTTCCATTACACTTGGGTAAAACAAAAACAAGAAAAGGGAGCTATTAAAAGGGGATTTCTAACTAGTATGGCAAACTAAAGGGGCAAGTCATATTCTACCTTCTGTCAGAATTAAATGTGCACTCGTCCAGGTCCACACACTCCCACACAAATACACACATACACACTCAGCTGTGAACTCCGCGAAGTCAAGGACTATGTCTTCTCTTTCTATCTCTTGCACTTCTCAGCACATTGCTGTAAAGATAACAGGCGTTGAATAAATATTGTCAAATTCAGTGCCTATGTGAGATGGAACAGAATTAGAAGAGGATCATTTACTTAAATTAAAATATTAAGGATTGTGAACTTTGGCTACACTAGAATAGGCCAGAATCCAGGTTGCCTGACTATTTAAAAAAAAAAAACTACGGTAATTCCAACTCTAGAGGAACCAAATTCAGAAGATAGTGAGAATATATTTTCTTATGATAATAGTTTTCTGTCAGTGGCCCTATTCTTCCTTGATGTGGAAGATCATATAAAGATATATATACTGCCCAACACACGATGGATCTTTGCTATAAAAAGAAGAGATGATATCAATCTAACCCCCAAGCCTCACCCCTTGCACACATACACACTGTTCAATTATTCTATCTGCCCTTTGCCCAGCAGCCCAACCCTAAGATTCTTGGCTTGAGAGTAACCCATCATCCTAAACATTGCTTGAGTGGGAGAGCCAGAGTCTTGGCATAAGATGAGCATGGTCACATGATCTAGCAGTCAGAGCCTCGAAGTCTGAGCAATGCCACACACACACACTCGCGCACACGTGCACACAAACACGCCATCCCACTGGGAAACTCTGAATTGGCTTTCCCCCTCTGCAGCAGCCTGCAACAGTGCAGGAATCCATACCAGCTCCAGCCTTCTCTCCTGCAGGTGGCTTCCGTCTTCAGAGAAACGAAGTAGGGGGGATTGCAAAGGATCAATACCTCTTCTGGTGCAAACAGAAGGGTGAACAGAACTCTATTCATTTTGGACTATGAAAATTGCTCCTTTTTACCTCACCTCCTCACTATTTATAAAAGAAATCTCAATTAATACTCAATTAGTATAATTAGAACCAATTTACTGTGACTTTAATAACTTGGGATAATTTCATTTAATCTATTTTATATCCGTGGCCAATATTGCAGTGATAAACAGTTGCATTCTTTTTTTGGACTGGTGTAGACTTATTTGCCCACTTCCCTTAATGGAAATTCATTCATGAGTACTGCCTTGTGTCCCCCGAACAGGTAGGCATTTAAATGGTCTCCAGTGGAATTCTACTGTCAGCATTCTAGAACACGTGGATTGCTGCTTCCCCTCCTGCCTTCTGCATCTTTACTCGCTTGCGCCCAGGCCTAATGTAAGATAATTGAAACAATTTTATTGTCTGGAGCTATTCATTCTAATGTTCCAATGACAGAAAATACTGGTCAATTTGACAAGTTAATATGACTTCAGTGGTCATTTGAACTCCTTTAAGCCATTGGGTGCTAAAATTGCTTGCCACCTCCCTTCACCTGCAAACTGAATTCAACCAGTATGTAACGTTGGGGGGGAGGGGGAGGAGGAGAAAGTTTTTCACTGAAAAGCAGCTCTGTCAGGAGTAATTGCAAGTTTTGATAATTGATAGGACACTGCCCCTTTTTCAATGGCAAGATCCCTCTCAAAAGCGATGCTTGACTCTCCTGTTCACCTTTATGAAAAGCCCCTAAACTTCGTGTCTGGTCTCATATGCTAAATGCTTGACCGACCTCCTCTCTCCCTTTGTGCATGTATGAAACACTCTCCTTAAAAATACTTAGTCACTAAGGGGTCAAATAAGGTGAATCCTTACTCAGGATGGCATTTAATGGTTGTTCTCTAAAACTTAACACCCCATGTTTCCCAGCAGCCGCCAACAATGGCGGTTCTGAACTTCCCACTATCTGAAACAATCTCAAACCACAAGATTTCAGTAGTAACTGCTTTGCAAGTAAGCTGTGAAAAACTGGAATTATCATTTTTTTTTCTGTTGCACATTTCTGAGCCATTCCCAAGTGACCTTAAACAGGGTTCCTTTAAATAGGATGTTGTTAAGTAAGTTTACATATAATGAAAAATCCACTTTTAAATTAAATAGCTTATGGGTTTATTTTGTCTAAATAGAGGTCAGATTGCATTGTGGAATCCTGTGTCACTCTTTCTATGTTTTTCCAAGAAAATCTTTGATTCTAATGAGATCAGGGAGGCCCAACCAGTGTATGCTGACTTCCTACAACGGCAAAAGCATTCTGTACAGTTTTGTGTATGATTCCTTCCTGAAAAATATCTTTTAAAGTATCCCATTCTTTCTCGGGGGAATTGAATTTAACTTTATTTCCTTAGGCAGCAGGCACTAGGTCATCTAAGTACACCCTGTCTCTACTTCTAGGCTAGTATGGCCACAAACATACCCTTCCTCCTTCCATTCTCCATATTCCACAGGCAGGGCCCTGCTGCCTTGGCCATGGCTTAGTGTTTTATTGTTAATCTCATCATTTTGTTTGTGAAGGATTCACACTCCTTTGCATTGAACAAGTACCTTGCTTCACAGCATCAACACAGGTCTTTTGCCCGCTCAGGACAAGAGCAGGTAACTAAAGTCATGAAAAGCCTGGTATTCAACTAGAAAAGTCCAAACGCTTCTTAGAACTCTTATAGTGCTTTTTTTGCACTTCTGATGTTGTTCTGAAAAGATAACATCCAATTTCAATTTATACAAAGAAATAAGTAGACTAGATTCATCACCCCCACCCCCACCTCCAAAGAGCTGCAATGTAGTCTGTGGATGGATGTTTTAGAAAACATATTTTAAGATTTTCAATTAAAAGCAATTCATGAGACTCTCACTGATCAGAGCATGATGGTATCTGGGCCTGGAGAGAAGCTGATGTTTTCCCCTTTCACATTTTCTGCTTTTTCTTAGTGCTCAGACCTTCAACATGGGAGCATATATGCCAAAAATGGTTCCTCAGAACAGAAGGTGGCCTAATTATTAAAAGGAATGGCCTTCCTGCCTGTGATGATCTGTCTATTTGTGTATAAAATCCCACAACTGTGAAGGGCCTCATGCACTGCAAAAGGGAAAAGAGCTGGGGGAGAAAGGAAAAAAAAATCAAAGTGCACAGTCGAGATACATCAGAGAGATTACACAAGAAGGGAAGCATAGTTTTCGAGCCCCCAGAATTCTTGACCAAAGAAGTAGTTAGTCCCAGGTCTACATCAAAAGAAAGCAGCATTCTGTGTCATTGCTAGACTTTTCTGTGATGTTTTGCCCTTAGTCTCAGAGTAATCAAAAGTCACATTTGAAAAGAAAAAAAAAAAAAAGAAAGGCTAGGCTAGCCCTTTAAAATTAGATCATCACTCTGTATTAATATGCAGAATGAGTTGTCAATTGACCAAGCAACAATTGTACTTCCTCATATCCTCATTTCCACTTCTATCTATGAATATTTTAAAACCCTAATGTGCGCTTGGCCATTTGGGTTTTAAGCAAAGACTTAATACAGTGTAAAACCCTTCATTTTTATCCCTGAGCTGAGGGCTTCTTTTTCCCTTTTCCAGGGTGTCATTAAAAATCTGATGCCAAGAGCCGGGACTTGGCAAGGTTTGCAATATAATTTGCAATCTGCAGTGTTTGCTGGCTAGCCCCCACCTGCCCCCCCTCTTTTTTTTTTCCCCCTTACCAGCCTGCCTGCTAGAGTCAATAGGGGGCATCGCTCATCTGTCTAAAAGAAAAATAGCAGCATACTAATTAGAATTCTATTTGCCAGAAGCCTCAGAGTTGCTGTGCTTATAGATTTCAAGCTTCTTTTGTTTGAATTAAATTGCCAACTTTTTTTTTCTTCCTTCTTTGCAGTAGCCTGAGAGAGCGGGTGCCTACTTGATTGAAGGGGGGTGTCGGGGGAGGTTGCGGGCGGGAAGAGTCTTAGCTATGGAAATGCTGAGGAAATGTCAGGGTTGGGTTTAAAAATGCCTGGTATGCTTTTCAGGGGCTGACTCCTGTCTTTCGCAGAGTTGTTTTGGGGGAACTGGTGGGAAGGTGGAGAAGTTCAAAGGGCAGAGAGGCTAGCTCTCGAGCAGAGGCCCCCAGCCCGCGCCCCTTGCCTGACGCTGAAATCTAGGGGAGAGCTGACACGCTTGCACCCCACGCAAAGCCAGATGGTTCGTGCTCGGATAAAAACCTTGGGCTGGGATCACAAAGCTGGTTCATAATGGAACACAGTCTCTCTTGCTCTGTTAAATACTCCTCCTGAAGGTGGGGGGATGGAGCCAGCAAGACCAAGATGCAAAGAAAGGGCCATATTTAATGTTAGCCTGTTTTTATGACCCTCTAATAAAGTTCTCATGGTCTCTTATTAAAATGTCAAAATTTTCCGTGAAGAATATGAAAATAATATCCATGTTCTTTTTCAAAAATAACACACCAGCAGAAAATTTAGGGTTCCAGAAAAGTACCCAAATGTTTTGCTGACGAATCCTACAATGATTCAGCATAATCACATTGTCAGGAGTGGATCCCAGATTCCTACAAAGGCCTGGAACTAACCAAAGGGAAGGCCAGACCTGTGAATCCAACCTCACAGACACTGAGCAATTTGTCTCTGAACTAAGCCATATAAAGGCTCACAGCAGCTCGCTATTAAGTTAATCAACCTTTGAAACACAGGAAACAAGAAACATAGACACTCTCGGAGACTTAAGTACATGACAATGAAATTTACAGTCCAAATGCAATTGTCTACAAAATAATGAGATATTTTATATATGCATGTGTAAAGATGAAATTGTATTAAGTATAATAAAATTGTATTGACTGATACAGCATAGAGATTGGGGCTCCTATTTCTTAAGTAATTTTATCACGAGGAAAATATTTGCTATAAAGCAAAATGATTCATTTTTTACACGTTGTACCGTAGACATTGGGGCTGGCCCTGAAGTGCTTTATCCATCACCACTCCCCAACAAATATGTCTCTTCCCGCCTGTTTCTAGAATGTGATGGCCTGTAAAATTGCTAAAAACCCAAGGGGACCTTCATGAATGAAAAAAATGAACCTCTATTGTTAATGCTAACTTCTTAGTTGCTTAGTGTATTTTTTTCCTTATTGTTGGTCCAATTTACGAAAAAAGAATGAGATCTGTGTATTACGTGGGAGCCAGTTCAAAGGTAATTATCTCAAAGAAATTTGCTGAACAGAATATCTGCATGGAGTGAATGTGCTTACAGATGTTAGTAAGGCATTCATTGGAATCAATACATTCTAACTTAAGTAGTTTTGGAGTCTTGCCTGAACAAGAACTTATTTTGCATATGTTGCTAAAGAAACAAACATTTCAGAATATTTAAAAATTATTATTTCTCGTACTTGAAATAGAAATTTTTAGTTATACAAATATTGCTTTCTCCTTCTATACACTCCTTTAAATTTCGTAATAGTACTCCAAGTTGAAGAGCAAAATATTGATACTTCCAGTATCACCTAAAGCCCAGAGCTGACTCCACTCACATCTCTTTGAATTACTTTTCCAATTCTAAGTCTCTAAGGATCTAGCCCTCCTTTATGTGTTCCTGTTATAAAAAGTGGCAGGAGGCAAAGCAGCAGAATGACCCACAAGATGGCACCTGTCACCAGGGGATTTTTCCTGCATTCTGCAGGCCAAACTTTGTTTGAACTCACTGTGGCCTCTGTCATATCCTCAATTTCCCTCTGCTCTTGGCTCTCTGTCTGTATCCCCTTCGTGCAAGCCCAGACTGTTTACCCAGCTTCTGAAAACTTTTCCTTCAAGAAGTCAAAGTAAAACTTTAATTTGAAATCCGGACTCAAAATTAAGAGGCAGCAGCAGTGACAGGGTACTGGATGGTGGACTGTCGTGGCTTTCTTGAACTTGGAGTCAGTGATGGAAATGGTTGTTTTAAGACTTTGATTGTCCCTGTGGCCCTGCCCTAACTCACGCACGCTCTACAGCTAGAGGTGAGGCAGCTGATTGCAAGGCTGATGAAGCTATAGGGTTTTGGTTTCTTTTAAGGCAAATGTGTGACAAATGGCTGAAATGAAAGTGTCCTTAGACTGCTCTGCTGCATTTTAACCCTGGCTAGAGTTACATGAATATCTATGCATATTAAATCCAAGTTCTTAGTTTGCAAAGCAGTCAAAAGTCTAATAAGAGAAAGGATAATGTCTTTGAAGAACCCACAGGTTTAAAAGAAAAAAGACTCATCCTTCAAGAGAACAAGGGCACAGAGAATTTTATAAAGTGTTTGGCAAGTTAGAAACCGTTTCTGTTTCTCCAGCCACTAAAACTCTGTGGTTTGGAGGAATCTGAATATCCAGGAATTCGTTAAGGAAATGATTAGATTTCAGTGTATTAAATCAGTCAATGTGTGCAAAAAGACTCTGTAACTGTGCCGGCCAAAGGTTAGTTTTATTATCAGAACCATGAAACATCTTTAAATGTTAAAGTCATTAACTTATTAATATGAGGATGAGGATGAATATTACTTTATCAATATTCTTTGAAGTGAACTCAATTCAAATAACAGAGGTTTTTTTTGTCTCATATTAACTAACTATACCATTCAAAATAATTAAAAGCCAGTCTGGAAAAGGGGATATGGTGCAGGCAGGAGCTGGTGGCGGTGGGAATTGGGGGGGGGGGCAGTCGATCATCCTTAGTGGAGCAGTAGCTACATCTTATTGTGGAGGTAGCCAGGGAAAATGACAACTTCTATCGACCAGCAGCCTCAGCCTCCCTCCGCCTCTTTCTGCACCCTTGCCTTGCTGAGTCAGAGAAGGTGATGGAGGAAGCCTGCCGGCAAGGCACAGTGACCCATAGTGTGATCAAATGTGGTGACAACCCCTCCCTTCCCTTCAGCCCCTCAGGCAGGGGCTGTGGCTGCCCGTCACCACACGCTGTTCCACCGAGTTCTCCCAGCATTTCAGTAATGGCGCCAGAAAGGGTCTTGAAGCATTGTAATTAAACTCATCTACAGCTGGTGTAATGAAACGAATAAGGGAAATGCATTGCATGTCAAGGACAGCTAACATTTGTGTTTTTTTATAATCCTTTTTTTTTAATCATTGTTGTTTCCCTGTGTTTACTGTGTGAGCACTATTACTTCTGCTTTTTTAACTACCATCCTGCTCACTTGGGAGTCATTTTTGAGGTCAGCCAGTATACATTAATCCTGCCTCAAGTAAAAATTTACTCCTCACGATAGAAATGACAGGCCTGTACAATAACACAGGAAAAAAAGTCATTCATTATTAATTTTAAAAAAGCAAAAGTAATGGGCTGTCTTTTTGTACATTACATAAGTGCAAGAGGAAAACTCGTGTGTGTGTGTGTATGTGTGTGTGTTGTTACAGAGGTACTATCTCCTATAATGTCTCCCTGCTTTTCTAATTATTCTAGGCTTTCTGCACTGCAGGAATAAAAAATAACATTTTCACAGCACTGTGATGGAATACTGTTGAAATCTCTCCTTCGAATTTGCCTCCTGCTCATTTCTTGTGTTTGATGCTGTTCATCTCCCAATGGATGAGTCTTTTCTTTTCTTCCCTGAGAGATTGAACCATGCAAGGAAGGGGAGGGGCAGTAGCAGGCAGAGGGGCTGGAAGGAGAAGCCGAGATCTTTACTGTGTGTGCATTTATCTGTCTCTAAGTAGGACTTGAATTTAATTCAGTGAGACACTCCTCTCCCTTTTGAGCCAGGCACAAAAACAAGCTCATGAAATCAAACAAGAGGGCAAGAGCTTATCTTCCCCCAACAAATTTATCAAGAGAGAGTTTGTGGTGGGCTTACGAAACTGGCATGGAGGGACAAGGTAGAGATCAAATGTACTGTTGAGTAAGGAAACGAAGCACAAACTTTGCCCAGAGCTTAGGGACAATGATGCTCAAAGATTAACCCACCCTCTCAATTAACACCTCACATGAAAATCCCCGCAAGGTCATGGGATCCGTGCTTCGGTGCGGTCAATCAGTGCCGCCCGCCTCCATACAAACCGAGATCGAATGCAGAATTAACACCAGTCCCCAAGCCCTCGCTCACAGACTCACGTCAGATTAAGCCCTTGCACAGAGCAGATATGAAAAGCATTTCTAATTAGGGTCTGAGGTGACTGGTTAAAATGCAGTCGAACAGTCTACCAACCATTCTTCTCCTTTTTTATAATTTTAATTAAACTCAGATACTATTTAATTCCTACCTGCATAGATTTAGTGCTACTTGAATGCAAACCTGATGAAGAATACTCCTGATCCCCACTTAGCTGCCACAAAGACTTATTAAAGAGAGGGTGACTGTCTCCAAGATCTTCCTGGAGTCTCTTTGCGATAATTACTTTTCTATCAAATGAAAAGCATATTTTTCCGTAAATAGGTTTCTCCCCTGTGAAACTTTGACTTCTCTACTCTCTTGACAAAATTGTAATTATAACTTCACTGTAGAGGTTGCTTTACCATCAGGCTAGCCATAGAGTGCTTTTTCTTGCACACCAAACCTCTGTTTCCTCACGGCTTACAGAAACTTGAGATGGATACTGGAGAATTTTTCGCACAAATGTATCACTAATTAGATGAGGATGTGTTGCTTCTGTACTTAAAAATGCTATTGACCAGACTCTCTTTGAAACATTAGGAATTCCGCAGTATGTCTGAGCCCTTCTGCCATTGTCTGATTAGTAGTCTAGTGTCTTGGTACCAATTTTTAATATCTGCAGTGACCCCGGAAGCCTTCAACAACATCTTCAGCATACTAAAGCCTGGTTACTCCAAAGCACAGATCTGAATAATTCAGAATCTGTAATGGCAGTTTTGCCCTTATGTAACCATTTGGGCAACTTTGGGATTCTAGAATCTGTAACGCTAGTTTTCTCTCCATGGCCTTTTTATTACTCTCCCAATGGTGGTTTCAAATAGCCATTGTTTCAAAAATATTGTTATAATGTCCTGTTGGAATTATAATATCAAAAATTATCCAAGTAAGTTCCCATTTTAAGTACTTGTAGCAGAACTGCTGCTTAACCCAGCAGCATCATGCAGGTCTCAAACCTCCTACTTTCTGGATAGAAGTTAAAATATGTTCGCCTGTTTCATTTTTTTTAAAGTGGATTTGTCATTTTTAATAGAGAAAGTAACATGAAAACAGACTGTGCTAACATTTGACAATCTAACATTTAAGGAAAAACATTTTTAACAAATGATAGTATAAGGAAATGTGCTTAAAATTTTAACTCATTTGATACCAATTTGAACACCATGATTTGGAAAAATTTGGAATTTTAGAACTAAAAAGAGCTTTAAGGATCATGAAATCTAGAATTTTAAGTGACTAGCCTAACTTTTTGTTCTTCTCTTTTCTTTTTCTTCATAAGCCATGGAATTCAGATACTTTTAGAAGTATCTGAAAAAGGCTAGACTCTCAAGCAGTCAGCTTGTACCCTGGGACCACGGCATTGACAGGCGTGTGTTCAGTGCTGTTTACAGAAGGGTTCTGGAAGTTGCTTTAGAATGTGCTACAAAGGGCTAAGTCTTGGCCCAAGCGTTTTGTCTGAGACTCCGGGCATGGAGCTGTTGATTCGGCACATGTTTTGTCAACAATAGGTTTTTCCCTCATCTAAATAGCAAGCACAAAAACACTTTGTGGGGCAAGGAAAAGTTTCTGTGGTAGTGTAACAGGCTGTCTTCTCAATGTCTCTTTTCTTGGTCCCCTCTTTTCTGTCTCCATTGCCACAGGTCTTGGTCCCTCATTACCCATCTGTCACCTGCCTTATTGCAAAAACCTAATAATTGTCCTCCCTTATTTTAATGTCCTTCTCCTCCTTTAATGCATTCCATATTCAGCTGACAGTATTTTCTTCCTAAAAGAGAGGCTTTATCTGTCTACAACCTCTGTGGTTTCCATTTTCTACAGAATATCTTCACATTTGTTCTCTACCTACTTTTCAAACCCCACCTCTTATAAACCTCCATGGAGCTATCTTCCAAGCCTGCCAATATACACACAGAAATTTGAAAACACCCTGAATTTTCCTACCTTAAGCTTTTGAATGGCAGCACAGCAATGAGAAAAAGAACAGAGTAGCATCTCATCCCCCTAATTCCTAGCTGGGTGACCATGGGCAAGTTACTTAACCTCTCTGTGCCTCATCTGTAAAATGGGGATAGTATCTTTACCTACTCACAGAGTCGATGTGAAAAATAAGTGGGTTACTACATGTAAAGGGCTTAGAACGATGCTTGGCACAGAATGAGGCACTTCATTATCACTATGTTTTAGGATTACTCAGCCACTCTTCACTTGTCTGGAAAGTCTTTCCCTCTAGTATGTGCCTGTTGAAGACCCAGTGGTCATTTAAGACCTATGTCTTCCAAGAAATGCCCCTTGGTACTCTCAGTCAGAATTAGGGAACTCTTTCTCTCCCATGGTGTCCTTCCAGCACCTAAGACACCCTGCCATTCATTACAGTTGTCTTTGCAGATCAGTGGTTCTCTAACTGTACGCCACAAACCCCTAAACATTTGTCCCACATTTTGATCAGTGGGTAAAATGTTCTCAAGCTACAGCTGAAGATGCATACTCTTTCTGGGGGGATCGCGAGCCCCTGGAGGGCAGCCCTCTTCTGTTCCATCTTTGCATTTCCCACAGCTCCAAGCACAGCACTGTGAGCAGAGCAGATGCTTGGTAAATGTTTGTTAAATTAAATCTCAGGCAATTTGCTTCGATTTACTTAGAACTCCCTGGGTAAGTAATCAGTTCCTATACCATTCAATGAGTTTTTAATAGCATTTACATTGGACTCTCCATATAGGTTAATCAGAACCAGCTCTCCTAACTCCCTGGCTTTCTACTCAGGGATTTCAGACAAACAGACTCAGGTCAGTACCTTTGCCCATTTTAACCAAGGCTGAAATGGAGTGGGGGAAGCCCTGACTCCACAGGAATTTCTCTTCTGTTTGCAAAACAGACATTGTAGAAAGAGACTCACTGGACAGGCCAATGGAGTCACAGTTTTGATTTACATGGGACTGTGTTTTCAATGAATGTTCAATTGTCTCAATTGTTGAAATGGACCGATTGTTTTGTAGAATGCTCCACACCTTCAGAATTTAGATGACACTATTTTGGGATTTGTTGAAAAATTTCAAGTACCTGAAATTTAGACAAAAGGACCCAAAATTTAAGCCCAAAGTTATCACAAATACTTCCAACTACTTCCGCTTCATAAACATTATATCTGACCAAAAAAGGAGTGAAATTTACTTTGAATTTCAACTCCTTTCCTGATATTTTTTTCTTTTGC
Source organism: Diceros bicornis minor (assembly GCF_020826845.1). Taxonomy (NCBI): domain Eukaryota; kingdom Metazoa; phylum Chordata; class Mammalia; order Perissodactyla; family Rhinocerotidae; genus Diceros; species Diceros bicornis. Next base: position 84,562,403 of record NC_080744.1, read on the forward strand.
AGTTTCTGTTAAGCCCCACCATAGCCGAATATGAGAAAGAAGAAAATTAGAGGTATAGGTTCAGGGGTAAACGGAAAAACAAATGAAAACTTAAATGATGACTAGACATAGAGAAAATATTTTTTGAGGATCAAATGCTGCCAGTGGGGTCCTGAAAAATCTTTAAATGTATGAATTTTTCCCTAGTTAAGTTGGGAAATATCTGAAAAGATATTTATAAGCTTCCTTGATTGAAATTAATATTTATTTGATTAGCATATATTGATTAAAGATGATTTAGAAAATGTAAAAATTATGTAAACACAATAAATATATCCCCTCAAATATAACGCCTGGGAATTAAAACTAATGTTGGAGAGACACTTAACTTGTGCCAAGGTCTTGCTTATATTATCTCACTTAATTCTCACAATGGCTTCCAAAATTAACCAGTTATGTAATATACATTCAAATAATTAAATGAGTTGACTTTCCATATGACATGGTCCATATGATAGTTAAGATTCCCATTTTATGGACAAGAAAACTGAGGTTCAAAGAGAAATAACAAGTCCATTGCTTCACATTTAGAAAGCCAGAGACTCAGGATGAAAACTTGAGCATCTCTAATACGACGTCCAAGTGCTTTCCCTTACACGTGTGGGATTATTTCCTCAAGGGTTGTTTCATTTCTTCATGTATTCCTTCATTCAAAAGGTGTTTATTGGGAGCCATCTAATATGGCAGGCATTATTTCAGGCTCTGGGAATGCAGTGGCAGATAAAATCCCATCTCCCTGAGCTTATGATCTAGTGGGAGAAGCAAACAGTATATTAATTCTCAGGTGGCAACAGCAGCTATGAAGAGAAATCAAGCAGGGCGCAAGGATGAATCCAGCAATGGTGGAGGGAGGGCTTTTTTTCTTTTTCCCCCTGGGAAAGATTCGCCTTGAGCTATCTGTTGCCAATCTTACTCATCTTTTTTTTTCTCTTTTTCCTCCCCAAAGTCCCAGTACATAGTTGTATATTCTAGTTGTAAGTCCTTCTATTTCTTCTACGTGAGCTGCCTCCACAGCATGGCTACTGGTAGACAAGTAGTGTGGTTCCGAGTCCGGGAACCAAACCTGGGCCACCAAAGCTGAGTGTGCTGAACTTTTAACCATTAGGCCATCAGGGCTGTCTCAGGAGGGCTATTTCTGATGCGTAGTTGGGCAGTCTTTGTTCAGAGGCCATTTAAGCAGAGACCTGAAGGAAATATATCACACGTGCCAATTCCCTTCCCATGTGCACCTAAGATATTAAAAATAATTTGAAGAAGCCATTAAAGTAGAGATCCTCAAAAAGAAATACTAGATAGAAGCAAATTAACCATCACAGCTTGGCCTGTGTATTAAATATATATCGCCTTACAGTTCCAATACATACAGCTAAAGGTAGTTGGATCTAATAACTGGGACTGGATCACCATCCTTAGGATTTCTATACCCATTGTCCTTTGCATTCCACACAGAAAAATTGAAAGGCAGGGTTTCCTCACCCCCTTGGGGGCTGGTGGAGTGCTACCATGCATAGTCCAACCCTACCCACCTCTTCTGCCATGGCCTGGGGTCGGTATACTTCTTTGTCTATCTCCCCCTCAGACTGAGACCCCTAACCTTATGTCCTCCTCTTAACTTAACCATCCATGACCCTCTGTCACATAAATGGACCCTTCTAGAATGTTTGTTGAGGGAAAGATTGAGTAAATGAATATGAACAAGTTTCATGCAGCTAAATATTCAAGACACAGAAGAATAATACTTGATATTTCTGATGTACGTATAATGTACATGTACATTTAAGGACACCATACACTGGGCTTTCTGCAAAACTGTGCAGTGGGGATGATCAGCCCCCCATTTTACACAAGTGAACCTCAAGGCTGCGTGGAGTCAAGAAATTGCAGACCAAGGACAAGATCTTGCTCCTCCCTGGACAGGAGATGTCAGTGATGGGGATAGGCTCTGCTTTTCTTTCCCACTGTCACTCCGCTTCGCTTTAATCTTGAAGTCATAACTATAAGCCTGCTTTGCCTTTTACTAGATGAGAAGTGGGCAACTAAGCACTGGGGTACAAACTTTATTGAATCAACCCATATTTCTCATAATATTGTCCACCACAATTTTCACTTTGGTCATAACAGCTTTGAAAACAGAGGAATTTGTATTAGCAGAAATAAATGAGGCCCTAGAAGTGAGTATTGGAGACATCTGAAACCTGAGTCTACAGTATTTTCTACCTTTATGTAACCCTTAACTGATGATTAACTTAACCAAGTGCATGCCTAAAATGGATGTTCCACATATTTTCCATCCAGGCATCCATTTGACTCAAGGACGCATGCTACATGCTCAACATTTCAGATTAATGAGTATAGGCCCACAGCAAAGCCAGGTTAATATATTTCCTGGTTGCTGAATCTGATAGTCTCCATCTGAGATATCATGCATTAACGCCCCAGGGAGCTTATATTGCCTAATAGAGTAAATATGAAAATCACAAAAGATTTTATTTCTGGTAAAGGTTCTATAAAGCAAAATCTGCATAAAGCAATATTCGGCAACATAACAACAATAATGATAACATAATAATGATAGGCAATGCTCTAGCCAATGTGTAATTAATATTTTAATTATTTTTCTCTGTAATGTCTGCATCCCACTGTGCAAAGTAACTGGGTCTCGTAATTTTCAAAGATGACAAGATTACCATTATTAATGTTCTAGAACACATGTATTTATTTTTTAATGTTATTAATGCTACTAATGGTGATGAATATGAGAGTCATTATGAGGCAAGGAGGTGGTTCATTCTGATGACTCCACTTGGGTCCCTGGAATTTAACATTCCATATTGATTAATAATTTGTGGCTGAAGCTGACTTTTTGTGTATCCCAGTTGTATTTCCACAAGTATATTTATGTCTACTAAATTATTTTAAAGAGCTTGAAAAATAATTGGCCTATTATCTCACACAGAAAGTTTTGATTGAGATGGATTGAATTTTAGAAATTATAAACATGAGAGTACTTGTTTTTAGACTTTTTTCTAAAGAGAATGTTGTTTTTACTGGCATAAGAAATTATAAAACTTTACCTTCTCAGCCCTGGATCTCAGGGACATTATCTGTTATATTTATGGAACATTTTTAAACAGTTTCGTTTCCAAAAATTCTAAGCTGTTTTTAAATAGTATTATGTCTCTCATGGTGTAGAGCTGTGCTGTTCAGTACGGTAGCCCCTAGCCTAACATGGCTAATTGAGGGCTTGAAATGTGACTAGTCTGAATTGAGATGTGCCATAAATGTAAAATATTCTCTGGGTTTTGAAGGCTTAGTCCAAAAAAACAGATCCAGCAGTAATGTCTTAGTATGGATTACAAGTTTAAATGATATTCTGGACAGATTTGGCTAAGTAAAATATTATTTAAATGTCACATTTTTTTCTTTACTTTTTAAATGCAGGTACAAGAAAATTATATACATGGCCCACATAATGTTTCTATTGAGTAGCACTGCTTTAGAGTTCAATCTTTATAACCATTTATCAGCCCATTTTACAGATGAGAAAACTACATTCACAGAGATCATATTGGGGAGCTGAATTCAGGAAGTTTGGTTCTAGAAGTTGTACTCTTAACCCCTATGCCATATTCCCTTAGAAAGCAGCTTCTGAGTCTCCAGTGTTTTAACTCCTTCCTTGTGGATTCCCTGAGCTCAGTGGCTGATGAGAGAAGGCTGGCACCCTCCACCCTCCAGCACCTGAGGAAATGTCCCAAACAGGCCTAAACAACTCCAAGAGGGGACAGCAATAATCACTGTCATATAAAAATATTCTCAGCTGCAATGTGGCATTGTCCCTAAATGAGGACAAGGGCCAAATTTCACTGAGATCATTCCGCAGGGAAGGCAAGAACTATCATCATACTGCTCGGCCCCATATTTGCATCAGTGACTGGCACTCTATTAGGATTGGTATCAAGGGGGTGGGATCCTGGTTTCCCTGGATTTGGGCCTTTCACGCCTTCTGATTGATAGCTTCTCCTTGTAAAGCGGTCACCCGCGCAGCTGTCTCCTGCTCCTGTCCGCCTTTCCACTGCAGTTGATGCAATTCTGGTTTCATTCATCAGCCCCCTTGAATAGCAACATCCTCCAGTTGGAGGAAAACCTGCTGTCGCCGCGCAGGGCCCACATTTGCATGCATGCACTGTCCTGCCAAGTGCTCTGTGGCACTGCGTCTGCCAACTGACAGGCAGCCTGTGGATCCCAGCCCTGATAAGTTTTCTAGTTTCTCAAATTATCTGTGTTTTACTTCGCTTTCATGCTCAAAGCATAACAAATTTCTTTGATATGTGTCTGTGTGCTGTGGAATGCCAATGGCATCAATTGAACTGTATCGCACCCTGGAAAAAGCTGTTTTTGCAGAGCCTCAATTGGCCATAAGCTATAAATATCTGCTGTTTCATGATGTCTTTGATTGCTGCATAAACTCTGATCATTAAACACAGATCAAAGACGGCTTGGGATCAAATGGCATTATGCTATGATGACATGGGTGCAACAGGCAGAAGTCAGGAGTAGGTTTTCTCTATATGCCCATCCCCTCATTTTGGAAAAGCGACCCTCGTGGACTCCGATGTGTCAGCTTTTGTCCTTTTGTCCATTTTGATGAAATGCACGGTGCTAGAATTTTCATGATTCATAATATATTTCTTTGGAAACAAAATTTTTATGTGACTACTTCTACCTTTTAGGAACATTGTAAATATAAAAAAATTAAAAGTTGAAAAATAAATAAATAGCTAAACAGACAAGAAACAGACAAAGATGATAGATAGCCTTCGGTAGTTTTAAATAATTTTTATTTCTTTTTTATATTGACAAACGTAATATCTCTTGATAGTAGGAAATTTGAAAAATACAGGAAAAATTTGCCTCTGGCCTAGGAACCAGCAATAATCCATGAACAGTTTTCATTCTTTGCGATGCACAAAGATTATTTCAAAACATTGGACTATACTGTGCATTTCCATGTCATACTGCCTTTAAGCACTCTTTTTTTCACTTAGATACTTATCCTGATTATTTCTCTCTGTATTAAATACTTTTCTATATATGTTTATTACCTTATTGTGGTGATGGTTTCACTAGTATGTGCATATATCCAAACTCATCAAATTGTATACATTAAATATGCTCCGTTTTCTATATATCAATTATGCTTTAATAAAGCTGTTAAAAATATTCTTCTATAACTTCTGTTGTAATAGCTGTACGGTAAGTCCTGTGGATGTACCATAATTAATTTAACTAATTCCCTATGGTTGGACATAAATATCTTTTTTCTTCATCTCTGGAAACTGTCTAATGTATTGGGGATCATTGAACAGAATACAGATTGAAATGGACTAATACAAACTAAATAAGTAGTTTAAAGAACAATTTACCTATAGACAACATTTATATTCACATCCAACATTGTAAATGCAAGCAAAATTTCTAAGTGAATTAAAGTTTGTTGAGAATCTTTAAAATACACCTTTTTTTCTCATTCAGTTACAAAGTCATATCTCCAGGTAGAATCATCTCTCCTACCTACAGTCAAGGCCTCTTCTACGTATGCTGCCTTCCATTTCTTCCAGGAAACTCCCAGAGAAGTTTATCCTGACTATTTGCCTCTGGAGTTGGAATTTTTATTTGTAATAACTTTAATTTAGATTCTAGATCATTAGCAAAATCCCAGAGTAATGATCAAATTGTGAATGTGCTACTTGATTGGGGCTTTACAGTCATTTACTATTCAACTTCTTTGATGTCAGAACAAATGAATCAATGCAGAATGGTTCCTTAGTATTGTGAGGAAAACAAGGTAAATGGCATTTAGTCTAGTGGAGATAGTGCTAGGTAATAAGTTAGTTCTCTCATCTGAAAAGAAGAAAGTTTAACTAGATAACCTCTAAATTCTTTTCTTCTGAAATGCTATCATCTGTGCTATCAGATCAGATGAAATGCTATCAATCTTTCATTCTCAGGTCAGGCCCTGTATCAAAAATTGAGCGCATTGAACAGGTTTGTCTTACAAAACAAAGACCACATTTAGGCATGTGTTTGGAGATGATAGATAGATAGATAGATAGATAGATAGATAGATAGATAGATAGATAGACAGATGCATATATTTGCTTCCTCAGCTCCCCAGTGGACTCCACCTCCCAATATTCATGCCTTTCTTTAAAACTGGGCTGGCCCCGTGATCTACTTTAACAGATAAAATATGGCAGAAGTGCTGCTGCCTGAAGTGATGTTGCATATCAAAGCCTTGGTATGTCCTAGAAGCTTCTGCTTTTGCACTCTTATAAGCCAGCTGTCATATAAGAATTTGACTACCATGCTGTGAGGAAGGCCGAGCAGCCTATTTATATAGCTGGAGGAGTAATGAGGTCCCAGTCAACAGCCCCTGGGTGAGATCCCAGCTAGCACTAACTACCAAGTATGTGGATGAGGCTATTTTGGAGCATTTAGCCATCTCACCACCTGGATGACACCATGCACAGAAGAAGAAATTCCTGGTCAACTCACAAAATCATTAAAAATAATAATTGTCAAAGTTTTAAGCCCCTAAGTTTTGGAATAGGTTGGTATGCAGCAATAAAGAATGATATATATTAACTGCTATGGGGAATACAAAACAGAATAAGATGTACTTTTTTCAGACTTGCATAAGGACTGGCATGTATACGTACATGTGTATATGTGTGTGTGTGTATAAACTACATCCTCACCACAATAGTAACAAAAATCACATGATTCAGCTTAAAAACAAAATCACCTGGGTTGATGATACAAATTTCTTGCATGTTTTACCACTGGGATGGTTATTCAAGTCATTAAATTCTTGAATTAACATGAGAAATATTTGGTTTACATCGTTCCTATGGTAGACTCAAATGAACAGATTCATGAACACACTTTTTGCTCTAGGTCAGGAGAAACCGTATTCCACAGTAACACAGTTAAATTGAGTGGAATTCGTGTTCTCCAAGTTCCAGGATACATGATACGTGTGATAACCATGTCTGATGTGACAGGACCTGATGGGCTGCTGGATGGAAACAAAGCTGCCAGCTTCTGCCATAGAGAAGGACAATAGCCATTTATATTCTTCCAACCAGCCTTCAATCTGCCTTGTAAGCAGATGTATCTCACTTTGAATATGGGCAGGGACTTCCTCTGAGAGATGGTGGGGGAGTGATCACAAAAGCTCTCTCTCTCTCTCTCTCTCTACCTAACCAAATGAGCACCATAAACAAAATAACAGCCACCACACCATTTCACCAGCAGCAACAAAACAAGAGGTACTATCTTTTTCCGTGTATTTCCTAACATGCCAGGCCAAGAAAGAGACTTTTTGGCTTAGCGTGATGTAGTGCTAACCTTGCCCTCAGTTTCCACCTTAAAAATAAATACCAGTTCTGTAGAATTAGAAACACCCCCTCTCCTGATCAACGCAAAGATAAACCTCACCGACTGTGCCACTAGGAGCTCTTCTTTCTACACATTACCTACCGTTTGTTAGAAACTCCCATCAATAAAACCTCACCTGCTGATGTTATAATTCCCAAGATAATAGCTCATCTGATATTGGTTTTGGCAGCTTTTACGGATTCAATATATGAAGCATCCACATTCTAACAAGTAGGCTGCTTTGAAATGTAGGTTGGGTTAAAGCCCATACACATGAGTAGAAGATTTTAGCAGCAGATATGGAGTTGACTATGTGCTTTGGCGTTGGGAGCCGGGGATGGGGACTCAATCGCACTTTTGAGACCTGTTGCCTCCTCCCCACCTACTGCATATGTTAGCCTCATACAGGTAATTTTGCTCCGCCACCTTTGCCTCACCAGGGTGTTTTTCTGAAGTGGCTGGGCTTCTGGCTCTCTTTTCTTCATTTCCCTGGATAAGTGGGCTTGATCCCTAAGATGCCAGAGCAGGTTTGGGCTGTTCGCTCTTTCCAGGCCCTTCGCACCTGACCCCCGAGGCCCCACACATCTGGCCGGGCCAGAATGATCCTCCCTGTCAGCTCACACTCCATAGGACTCTCTCATCCTCCAAGCTTAGATGACTATCCAAATGTTCCAACATGGTGCCAAACTAAGACACTTATCCATGAAGAGCACAGAACTGAAATGCAGTTTCCCCGACTTTGTCATCTCACTAGCAGCACTAACCTCTGTTTCCTGTTTCGGATTACTACTTCAATGGAGAGAGGCAGACCAGCAAGAGGAAGGACAAGCAGAGGAGAAATAACAGCAGTTGACTGATGAAAAAAGATAGAAGATGGGGGTATGATTGGTAATTAGGATGGGAAAGTATGCACACCTAGCAATCTTGAAACTTTATTTTCTGTGCACCAATGATACTATACTCTGGTAAATTCTTTTTTGTTGTTGTTGTTATTCGTTGAGCCCTACCAATGACTTACAAGAAAATAAAATCCTGCTACTCTAGGACTGAGGGAAGTCTGGTTCACTTCTGAAGGCTCATTGTCTAGAATAGTACCCAGCCTGTAGTAGTGCCCGGTTAAATATTTGTTGATTGATCAACTGATGGTTTATATATTTTAAGTGTATATTCCTTAAAGCAAATTTAAAATTAATATGCACAAACTTCTAATAAGTAGATTAATTCTCATTCCGCTGCGTAAATAAACAGTGTGATGATGTCTGTCTACCTTGTCTCTTGATTTGCCACTGTTTACACCAGCTCGGTAGTCAAAGCTTCCATTTCCCTGCAGAATTTTGTGTGAACAAACTGCATATCTGTAAAATTGTGCGTGGGTGTGTGTGCCTGTAAGATGTTAAGCAGTTATTTATATAAGGAAGATTTTTCACCCTCAATTCTAAGGGAAAGTCTGTGTCTGTGTATGTTCCCAGGAGTCGTCAGTAAGATAAGTTTTATAAAGCAAACAATATTGAAACACAACATAAGCTCCCTATAAAAGAAACCCGTGCTGAATGCTTTTGGAATAGCAGTACCACCTCTCTTCCTATGACTGAATGTTTTTAATATCAGGAATTCTTAAATGTTTAAGGCAATTGCATAACTAGTTTTGAAACGTTTTAGGTTTAAAATGGTTTATTATTTTAAAATATTTATTTTTATTATAAATAAGCATTATTTATACATTCTGCCATTTAAAACCACTTTAAAATCATGAAACAGCTTTATTGAAAGTTAGGCATCATAAAACATAAAGATTTGTGTCTATTTTAAGCATTGCATTATAGTTCCAAATTTTGATAGACTTGAGGAGGCTGAGGAAAGAATTTACTCATATTTTCATCAACTTTAGTAGTTCCTTTTTTTCACTGAGGTGTAATTGGCATATCTCATTGTGTTAGTTTCTAGTATACAACATAACAATTTGATATTTGTATACCTTATGAAATGATCACCACAATGAGTCTAGTTAACATCCATCATCATACATAGTCACAGGTATTTTTTCTTGTAGTGAGAACTTTTAAGATCTACTCTCTTAGCAACTTTCAAATATGCAATACGGTATTATTAATTATACTCGGCATGCTGTACATTACATTCCCATGACATTTATTTTATAACTGAACGTTTGTAACTTTTGACTCCCTTCACCAATTTTGCTGACCCTCACCCCCTGCCTCTGGCAACTACCCATCTGTTCTCTGTATCTGTGAATTAATTCCTTTATTAAAATTATTTTTAAGTCAAATCTTAGCTGCTTAATAAAAAGCAAAATCTTGCTTTCAATTAATCAATAAAGGTGAAGACTATCAAAATCTTAAGATTTCCTCAAAATCTATATTTCTCTTTTGAAACACTAGTGGAGGTTTAAAACAATTCCAATCATGGAGGAATAGGAAACAGCAGCTTTGGGCAAAGTATTTTGAGAGACACCATAAGGGCCCTTTGGGACCCATTATTTTCTCCACCTGTCCTGCCATATTTTCCTGAAACTTCCATTATAAGAGTTGCTATTTAGGGTGGAGACATGTCTAGAAAGCCAATGTTAGGATCCACCAGTTTTCCCAGAAGGGGCAGACACACATTAGCAGAGGATTGTCAGAAGACCTGACTTGGAAGGTGAGGGCTGACCAACCCTAAAAGAATGGCTCATAGAACACAATAAGTATTCAGGAGTGGTCGACGTGACTATCCCAGAGCAGAGGATGGTGCCTAGTACATAACAGAAGTTTAATCATTTTTAAATTAACGACTTAGCAAAAGCATATAGACTTAGGTAAGGGCACTTGGTGGTGGATATTGAGCAACAAAAGGACTCTGGGTAAAAGAGGAGGGATTGTGGGTTGGGTAATAGCTAAGCTGTGAAACCAAGGAGATGCTAAAACATAACATGGAAGTTTATTTCTCTCTCACCTAACTGTAGGTTGGAAGTTTGGGGGGGGGGGCAGTCTTCTACCTCAAAAATCATTCAAGGCCTTAGGTCCCTTCCATCTTGTTGTACCACTGTCCCCTTAGGTGTCATCTTCATCTGGGTGGAAAGAGCTGGCTCTCTGTTGTGAACACAGCCCACATCTTACCCTGAGTGAAAGGAGAGAAAAAAGGGAGGAACCTATTTCCTTGTTTTAAGGTCAAGACCAGGAAATGGCAACATCACTTTCATTTACATCCCATTGACTACTTCTAACCTCCAGACAGACTAAGAAATCTCATCTTAAGGGGGAGGTCGTGTGGCAGGAAAACTCTATTTCTGGGGGAAAAGACGAGAGTAGATAGGGATGAATGTCTAATAGCCTGCCAAGATGAAGAACAGGCTATGGAAGACCACATAGTCTTTGCTGTGGAACCAAGACTAACTCTTTTCTGTTCCTTCTCCCTGAGGTCCATCTCCAGCACAGCTATCAGCTTGGTCATGGGCTTTGTGGTCCAAGGACTAACAATCTCTGCTGTTCCTGAGAAAGTCTCTGCATGACAGCATCCATTTAATTGAAGTTGACTACTCCGGAGAAGAAAAGGCATTGTTTAGAACTTCAGCACTGTTTCCACCTTTTTTTTCTTTTGGCCTTTTGAGGAAACGGTCTTGACATTAGAATTCTGAAAATGAAGTAAACACTCTAGTCAGTTCTTTTCCATTTACTTACATTTGAGAGAGTTGGCTGCCAAGCTAAAAGGCACTAATGTATTCTCCTCACTCCAAATACATCAAAGAAAGAATGAAAAGATATTGCAAGTAAAGTTTTCAAAGCTTTTTTTTTTCTCTCTCTGTCTCTTTTTTAAAGCTGGCTATTTAATGGAAATGGCTACGGTGTAGTCTACAGATTATACTTATTAAAAAAATAAGAGAAATCCATTTGATGCTTTGTAAAGAGTAACTTTGTGACTTCTAAGTACTTTTAATCCAGGTGCTTCATAAAGGTGATACTCTAGGTTACTGCTTTTAAGGCATGAATTCCATGCTTGAATGTGGGGGCTGCCTAATGCCAGGTAACATAACTGCCACTGAGGATCTGCTGAGAAAATATCTTAACTTTCTTAGCAGCCAAGATTGGTCCCCATTACTATTCACACTTTTGTCTTTTTAATGTGTCCTACCTTTAAACTTGTCTATCTAAATTTTGGAGAAAACTCTTCACCGCATTGGGAATGCTGTCTACATAGACAGATTTTTATCCACGAAGATTTCCTCCCCCTCTTGTCCAAGGACTGACATTCACTCCCTACCTGAGCGACACCTTTGCACATTGTCCAACAGCTAACATACCTCTGCTATCTTCATGATGAACTACCGAAAGCTTGACATAGAACTGATGGTGATGAGTAGAGTGAGGAGGTTCCACATGGCTTAGGGTCCACCTCAGGCTCACTTTGTTTGCTTCAAGCTATAGACCCTTACCCCAAGAGCCTCTGAGAAGTTCATTTCAACTTGTTCTAACGAGGAGGGTGTGCTCAGAAACATTTCCTATCCCTGAAGGCCCCGTAGGCTTTTTAAAACCTGTTAGAAAGAGGGTCCAAAGGAAGGATTTGTATTAGTTTTCTATTGCTGCCATAACAAATTACCACAAATTTAGTGGCTTAAAACAGCACAATTTATTATCTCATAGTCCACGTGGACTCAGCAAGTTTCTCTGTGTTGGGTCTCACAGGCCAAAGTCAAGGTGTCCATTGGCTAATCTCCCATAAGTTGGCTCTGAAAATTGGTTTCTAAACTCATCCAAGTCATTCAAAGAACTCAGCTCCCTGCAGTTGTAAGACGGAGGTCTCCACTTCCTTGCTGGCTGTCAGCTGGCGACTGAAATCTCTCTCCAGTCCCTGTCTCTTGGCCCCTCCTTCTCAGAGTCAGCAATGACCTTACACCCTGAATCTCTCTGACTTTTCATTCTATAGCATCTTTCTGCCTCCAGTTGGAGAAAGTTCTTTGCCTTTAAGGATGAGATTGGGCCCATCCAGATAATCCAGGATAATCTCCCTATTTTAAAGTCTGTAATCTTAATTATATCTGCAAAGTCTCTTTTGCCATGTAGTATAACATATTCACACACTCCAGGGATTAAAACATGGAATCCTTGGGGGACCATTCTGCATGCCACAAGGCCTGACCATAAATAACAGAACATAGAGAGTGTTCTCCTCTAAGCTGGGAAGTCATACCTAGTTGGGCAAGACTTTTGGGGGAGGAGGTGGGACAGGGTGATGGCAGTCAGACCATCTGCCTGAATCCCAGGGCAAGACAAGACAAGAACAACTGGTCAATTACAACTTGTCAATTATTGTTGAAAAATGGACAAGACCTTAGATGGGTATGTTCAGACCTGCTTTGTGGTAGGTCAGAACTTAAATTTTCACACATTTTTAACTATTGACTTATTCATATGATTAGTTAGTTAGTTATTCTGCTAGCTAGCCACTAGTTGGTTGTTAGTATATTCATTTATTTATCATCTCACATTTTTTTGTGTGTGAGGAAGATTAGCACTGAGCTAACATCTGTTGCCAATCCTCCTCTTTTTTGCCGAGGAAGATTGGCCCTGGGCTAACATCCATCCCAATCTTCCTCTACTTTATATGTGGGACGCTTGCCACAGCACGGCTTGATAAGTGGTGCATAGGTCTGCGCCTGGGATCTGAACCTGCAAACCCTGGGCTGCCGAAGCAGCATGTGTGAACTTAACCACTATGCCACCGGGCCGACCCCTATCATCTCACATTTTTACAAAGGATCAAGTGCCCTACCATAAATGTATACAATAAAATAGGCATGACAGCAATAGTAATAAATCAAGATAAAGCTTCCTTAGGGATATACAACTGTCAATGACGTTAAATATCAGATGGCTCATAAATACAATTTATGATATTTGGACTTTGAGGGCTAAGTTGGATGTGACATTATGGCTTTTAGTGTTTCATGCTACCAGTAAGAGAGAAAGTGAGCTGAATCACAACTTTCAGTAGCTCCACTGGTAGAGAAGGGCAAAGGAATACAGAGAGATTTTGTTGGATAAAGCAAAGTAGTTTTCCAAGAAGTACCTGGGATGATACACCCTAGAATCCTACTATCCTTCATAGTTGGGCCCACTTAATAGTTACCTGTGGTCTAGTCCCGTCTCAGACTCTGGGATGGCTTCATTTCTTAGGCCACCTGAAGACAAATCACAATTGTCACAAGACCTGGTGTGAGACACAGATAGACCAAAATCAATGCAAAGAAGCAGCAATTCTGTCTGTCTGAAGCCTGCTTCTGATGCTTCTTCCTATTCAGAGACAGTCACCATTGTGTGCGGCTCATTGGTAGGAAGCATATCCAGCCACTCTCTCTGGAGGCAAGGGTCCAGATGGACCTTCTCCCTGTCTGCAGGCAACTGGAGAGTGAGTACCCAAACAAGACTGGACCAAACTGATGCTCTTACATGGGATTTGGAAGTTTAGGGCAGTATTCATACAGAAGCAGCAGGAATGTGGTTGTAGTTGACCCTTGGTGCCAGCGGTATGGAGGGTCAAGGCAGGAGGGTCAAATAACACTTTGTTCCTGCTGAGCTAATCACCCCTGCCTCAGTTCCTGCCTGTTTCCCAGGCCGGACTCTCCAGGCTTCACACTGGTTGGTGAGCTGCCTGATATCACTCCACTGCAGTCCCTTCCTGATTAAGTTAGCTGGAGGTGGTTTATTGTATTTGCAACCGAGAACCCTACCTGATGCACCATCTGTTATCTCTCAATTCTTGCTTTGTCTGGCTCACTCTGTTGGGAACATGAGAAAATGGAGAACGCAAAAATGTTACAGAAGCTGTGGGGAGAATAATGGTAGCAGAACAACACTCAAGCCTAACAACCAAAAAGTCAAGTGTCCCATGAACATCACTGGCAGGACAGGGATGCCACAAAGAAGGCAAAAAGGCACAAGCTGGGAACTCAAGAAAAAGTGGTCTTTTGGTCTTTATAAGTCCATTAGGTAAAGAAGATGGCGTCTTTGCAAATAAAGAACAGGCCTCAAATCATATAATTTTGAATCATATAATTCAAATCATATAATTTGAATCATATAATTTTGACTTTCCTGCTTGCAGAGCCCCTTTGCTCCTCAAAGTAGAGTTGTATGAATTAAGTACAGATGTTCCTTGGATGTCAACAATTCACTTCTGATATTGTTTATTACTGATGCAAATTCTAGGTAGATAGAGCGATAGATAGATAGACAGATAGATAGATTCTTAGTAATTAATTGTAATAGTCAGATATGTGTAGCCTTAAGGAAATAAAAAGTGATATGGAAATGAATATTGGTATTCCAGCTTGAACAACACCATTTTGTCTTCTCCCGTCCCCTGCAATCAGGAACTCTAGATCAATCTCCTTAAAAAACAAGTAAATAAATCTCACAGGTTTTCCATTTTCAGACTACTTTAAGATGGGGAAAGGCTCCCACATCCCTCACTGTGGAGGACACCTGCCTAGTAACACAGTCTAAACTGATATCTGTCTTTTTGGCCAGAGCATCCCAGTGCTGCCCGATGGTGAGATTTCTGTCAAATGTGAGGCTGCACAGCTCCTACTCGACCATCGCGTTCTTGTGTATTTGACTCACCAATTCAGTGAGGCCCCTATACCATCCTTCCCGACTTTCAGCTTCAGAATTTCAGTCTTTTGTACAAACTCAGGCTGCCTTTAGTTCCTGATTTTACCATCTGCTCTTTCTCTAGGTTTATGGTTTTCCAAAGGTTGCTAAACATTAATACTATCAAATTCGCTGTTAAATGGGATTGGGTCTTTTGTTCAGGTTCTAGAACTCTGGGTAGAGAAGTATTGGAACAGTAGTAGCCTCAATTATGAATTTTCCCCATTGTCCTGGCACGCTGTTCAAACAAGGGGTCACTGTAGAGAGGTGGTCAGCAGTGCTGCTCCCCCTTAGAGCACGTGAGGGACATGCCTGCTGTGCACATGCCAGCTGATGCCTGAGGAAACAGGGTGAACTTCTGAGGAGACAGAGTTGCTGGCCAGTCCCCCTGCAGAGGGCTTACAGACTGCCCCAGGCGAGGTGGGTTAGATTAGAACTGGAAAAAGATACCTGACCTCACTTAATATTAGTTTCCAAAATATCCAACAACCAAACCATCAAGGAAGGAAACCCCCAAAGTAGCTTGGAAACGGGAAAAAAGTCCCTTGCTACTAAACAATCTCTCCTTTCTCCAAGTTACCCACTTATACCCTCTCCATTCTCCTCTGAGCCAGTCTCCTCTGCTCCAGCCCAGCATTGGCACTTTCTCTTTATTTTTCTTCCCTATCCCTATCTTAGGGACAAATTGTGGTTTCCCTCTCTTGACCTTTAGCTCAGACTAGCTTGTCTGGGTGATTCCATGCTGAACGTCCCAGGTGGAACGCCTTCCACCATTCAATGCCTCCGTCTAAGTTCAGACCCATGTAGCTGGCCCGTTATACTGAACCAGCTCCCTAGCACTATAATAGGTAAGAGAGGCAGTAGAGCACGCTGTTAAAAATTTTGACTTGGAATTAGACTCTCCTGATTTGAAATCTCTCAGATTTGGAATCTGAGTCTGATAACTATTATCCATGTCTTTGAGCAGATTACTAATATCTCTACCTCTTAGTTTGTTATCTGCAAAATGGGAATGATAAGAGTTCTACCTCATGGGATTGTTACGTGGCTTCAATTAAATTGTCTATATAAAATAAGTTCTGGGGGGGCCGGCCCGGTGGCGCAAGCGGTTGGGTGCGCGCGCTCCGCTGCGGCGGCCCGGGGTTCACTGGTTTGGATCCCGGGCGCGCACCGATGCACTGCTTGGTAAGCCATGCTGTGGCGGCGTCCCATATAAAGTGGAGGAAGATGGGCACCGATGTTAGCCCAGGGCCGTCTTTCTCAGCAAAAAGAGGAGGATTGGCGGATGTTAGCTCAGGGCTGATCTCCTCACCAAAAAAAAAAAAAAAAAAAAAAAAAATAAGTTCTGGGGCCAGCCTGGTGGCGTAGTGATTAAGTTTGCATGCTTCACTTCAGCGGTCCGGTTCGGATCCTGGGTGCGGACTTACGCACTGCTCATCAAGCCATGCTGTGGAGGCATCCTATGTACAAAATAGAGGAAGACTGGCACAGATGTTAGCTCAAGGACCATCTTCCTCAAGCAAAAGAGGCAGATTGGCAACAGATGTTAGCTCAGAGGCAATCTTCCTCACAAAAAAAATAAAGTAAGTGCTCAATAAATATCAGCCATTTTTACTAGCTATTACTTACAATCACAAATGGGGACATCTGAAATGCGTTCCCACATTACCATAACCCCTCAGAGGAAGTCTCTGTTACTTCCTTGCCCAGAGGAAGAAAAAAAACATCTGAAAGACTAAAAACATCTTTCCAGGTGCCCATAAAAAAGGGTCTACAGTGAGCTTGTAGCAGGTAGACTGAATCCTTTGAGAGTGATGGTGTTGGTGGTCCAAGGGGCAGTTGGTCAAGTCTCAGGTCGTGATTTATTGTTTTAAAACTACATTATTCTGCCTTCCTCTGAAGCCAGATATTGCAATGAGGAGAGAGAAAGAGAAAGAGAGAGGATAGTAGGGGCCAAATCATGTAGAATCTTGCAAACCATGTGTCAGGTGTTTATCTCCAACCCAAGAATAAGAGAACACCAGTGAAAGTTTTTAAGCTGGAGAGTGACATGATGAAATTTGTATTTTCATCACTTTAGCTGTATGTAAGATGAAAAACAGATTGGAGGAGGCAAAAATGGATGCCTGGTCCCTTGGACTAAGGTAATGGTAATGAAGATTAAGGCACATGGGTGGATTCTAGAGATATTCGGGAGATGAAGTCAATAGAACTTGGTTTTAGTTTGAATATGAGAAAGTGAGAGAGAAGGAGTTGTCAAGGATGACTTCCAGCTATTTGGATTGAGTAACTAACTGGAAGGGTTATTGTGTCATACACTGTGGGAGGACAAGCTTTGTTTAGTTTTGTTATGTGTGGGAGATAGATTATAAGTTACGTTTTTAATGTGTTGAATTTTAGATGTCTTAGGATACACCCAGGTGAAGATGGAATGCAGGAAGTTAGTCATAACCAGGCCGGAACAATAGACGCTGGTGGGGGTAGTGTAGTATTTCTCATGGTAAAATATGAGACTGCTGGTTGTTCTGTAATATCCATTCTTCTCTAATTCTATTGTGCGGCAGATCACAATAAATAGGCACAAATTCTTCCCTTCTCATCCAGAAGTGGAGTATACTACTACATCCTCTGAATCAGGTTAGCCACTTTGGCCAATGGAACACTAGCGACTATGACTCAGAGGTTTGAAAATGCTTGTCCATTAGGGTTTGCCCACTTTTGCTGTACTTGCAACCCTGATGCCACCATGTAATGAGTCCTAGGTAGCTCACTGGAGGATGAGTGTCTACATGAAGATGAACAAACCTGACAGCCTGCCAACAGCCACATATGTGTATAAAGATATCCTGCCAACTAAAGTCAGTCACTGGGCCAGAGCAAAAGAACCGCCTGCCTGACTCAGAGAATTGTGTGCTAAGTCAAATGGTTGTTATTTTAATCACTGAATTTTGGGGTGATTGTTTTGCAAAAAAAGTTAACAAATACATGGAGTAATGAAATCTCTGGTTTTAAGCTGGGCACTTTTTCCAGGCTCTCTTGCAGCTGGGTACGGCCTTATCACCACATTCCAGCCAAGAAGATACAAAGGAACATGGCAGGTTCTGGAAAATTTCCTTACAGTTTGTTGGTATGGCCATCTGCTTTATCTTCTTTCCTCCCTCAGCTCCTTTATCTTCCACCTGAACTGCAGTTGTGATGACTGAAGCTTTAGCCATTGTTCTGGACCACAAGAACAAGGGCACATTCTAGGCATGTAGTATTGTGAATGGGAAGAAACCTAGGTCCCCGAAGACCTCATGGGGAAGAACCCCACAGTAGCTCTAGACTATATGTCTTCATACTTTAATGTGAGATAGAGGTAATTAACGTGGATCTTGTTTAACTCACTATTACTTTGGACTCATTTTACTTACAGATGTACCTTAAGCCTGAGAGTGATAACCATTATCAAAGTGATAGACACGTCAAGTAAGACTACGCTATGGTCTTTGGTGTCTGCTTAAGCCCAAGTTTTCTAAATCACTCATTTTTGTTCTTGTGTTACAAGTCACTGCAATAAGCAATTTAGCTCCTCTGGTCTAGATTCTCCTGCCTCGTCCAAATCATAGCAATTGTCTGATTATCTGGGAAGGTCCATAGCTGCTCCAGTTAGTTCTTGCTTGTGATAGGACTGCACCTCACACGGCATGCCAACAGTACTTTGGTCAATCCACATACCCTGCCCTTGGACACTCATTGGTGCACCAACACTTTTTAGTTTCAAATCAGTACTGCTTGCTTTTTCTTATACTCTATTTACAAAATTAAGGTGGCATTGACCCCATATTAATATTAATGTATGTTGTTATGTCATACTAACATTTGAATAGTGCTTCATTATTTATGGTGTAATTCTGCATGTGTTCCCTAGGAGGAAGTATTTTTTAAACTGTGGTTAAAAATTATTTGTAAGTTATAAAATCAAATTACTAGAATAAACTATATTTTTTAATGAAATAGGAGATGATTGAATGAAACAGATTAGAATGGAAAGGCCAAGAAAATATGTCCATTGTATGGTGTCTAGTGAGGTTGGTTTTCTATCATGAAATTGTTGTTTCATTTATATATACAAATACATAAGTGTATACCAGGTCTTCATGTAAAATGTGTCTTTTAATTTAGGTAATAATGAAATGTCTGAAAATTAGTGCTACAGAGAACATCTGCTATTTTCCCCTGCTTGTAGTCTGTCCCTGTTCTCCAGCTAACATCACCCCAGTTTTCCATGGGGAACCAGCCTCCCTTGTAGAGAAAGGTGGGCACCTGACCAAGTAGCATGTTACATCCCTTCAGCCGCAGAATTGGTTCAGGAAGGAAGAGTATCAGTAATTTCCAATCAGCTCAGACTTTACTAGGCAAAGAGATGCTCTTCTTTCCACAGGGTTTTGAGACAAGGAAAAGGGAGTCTTTTCCTGCCATTCCTGTCGCCCTTCCCAGGGTGGCCAAGAAGTTAGAATGTGAACCTGTGGTGGCTATTGGCACCATCAAACCACCACCAGGCAGGGCCTGCCTGTGGGTGAGGCCAACCCAGAGGAAAGTGCATGAGGATGGACAGAACATGTACTAGCCGGGATCATATCATCTGAGCTCCGGTGTCCAGTCATGCCTAAGGCCTACCTGTCCCTGGAATTTTAGTTATGTCAGCCAAGAAATTCCTTTTGCACTCAATCCAATTTGATTGGGATTTCTATCACTTACAATCAAGAGTCTTGACTACTATGCTGTCTCACTGGACAGTAGGAGGAAATAATCCATGTATTATTTTAAAATGGGAAACTGAGGCTTAGAAAAATTAAATAGCTCTACCAGTGTTACACAAATAATAGAAGCAGAACTTGAATTCAGATCTTCCCACTCCAGAGCTCATATGCTACCGAATAGATGACGCTCACCTAGACAGAACATCAGTAGGCATCTCTGATAGATGAAACAATTGAGCTTTTACGACTGAAACATGAAATAGTATTTCTGCAGGCAGTTTTAGTGTCATCTAGTCTTTTAAAAAAATACAGAAACCCAATAACCAGATGTCAAGCCTTTGTATTTCCTAGGAGTTTGATGGGTCTTAATGCGATGAGATTTACAAAATTCATAGGGGGACTTACCTGGGGCAGGCAACAAATATGTAACATTATTTTGTTCTTTCAGGGTCTCTGAACCTCTGACACAGTCTCCTTACACTCTTCCCTGCCCCAAAGTTGCACTTTCAAACGGCCAAACAATTACAATAGTCACCATTAACGTTTTTAAATTGAGGTCTAATTTATGTACTATAAAATTCCACCCTTTCCAAGGGTGAAATTTAATGGTTTTAGTATATTCATAAGGCTGTGCAACCATCACCACTATCTAATTCCAGAACATTTTCATCAGCCCAAAAACAATTCCCATACCCATTAGCAGTCATTCTCCATTCCCCCCTCCTCCAGTCCCTGGCAACCATTAATCTATTTTCTATATGTAAAGATTTATCTATTCTGGACAATTCATATAAATGGAATCATACAATATGTGGCATTTTGTGTCTGGCTTTTTTCACGTAATATAGTGTGTTCGAGGTTCATGCATGTTGTAGGATATATCAGCACTTTATTCCTTTTTATGGCTGACTAATATTCCATTGTATGGATATACCACATTTTGTTTATCCACTCATCAGCTGATGGATGTTTGGATTGGTTCCATGTTTTGACTATTGTGAATAACGCTGCTGTGACCATTCATGTACAAGTGTTTGTATGGACACACATTTTCAGTTCTCTTGGGTGAACATTTATAGGGCCTGTCAGTCTGTTTTCCAAAGTGTCCACACCATTTTACATTCTCACCAGCATTTTTTTTTATTATAGCCATGCTAGTGAGTATAAGTGGTGTCTCATTGAAGTTTTGATCTGCATTTTCCTAATGACTAATGATAGTGAGCATATTTTCATGTCCTTTTGGGCATTTGTATATCTTCTCTGGAAGAATGTCTATTCAAATCCTTTGCTCATTTTGTGTGTGTGTGTGAGGAAGATTGGCCCTGAGCTAACATCTGTGCCCATCTTCCTCTATTTTGTATATGGGATGCTGCCACAGCATGGCTTGATGAGCGGTGCATTGGTCCGTGCACAGGATTTGAACCTCTGAACCCCAGACCACCAAAGCGGAACATGGGAACTTAACCACTAGGCCACTGGGCCGGCCCCCTTTGCTCATTTTTTAATTGAGCTATTTGTCTTTTTATTGTTATTTGTCCTTTTATTGTTTTTATCATTGTGAGTTCTTTATACATCTTGGATACTAAAACCTCATCAGATTTGCAAATATTTTCTCCCATTCTGTGGGTTATATTTTCAAGTTCTTGATAGTGTCTTTTGAAGCACAAAAGTTTTTAATTATGATGAAGTCCAATTTATCTATTTTTAATTTGGTTGCCTATGCTTTTGGTGTCATATACAAGAAACCATTGCCTAATCCAATGTCACAAAGATTTATGCCTTTTTTTCCCTAAGAGTTATGTAGTTTTCTCTCTTACATTTAGGACTTGGATCATTTTCAGTAAATTTTTATATAGGGTGTGGGATAGGGGTCCACATTTATTCTTTTGCATGTGGATAGTAGTCCCAGCACCATTTGTTGAAAAGACTATTCTTTCCCCATACCACTTTTATTGAGCACCTGCTGTGTGCTGGGCACTGTTCTAGGTTCTGAGGATACTGCACTGAACAACATAAACAAGGTGTCTTCCCTCCTGGGCCTTACATTCTAGTTGGGGTGGGCTTGGGGGCAGACAGTAAACAAACAAAGCTCTTCTGTAAAGTGAAGCAGAGGAAAGAGGCGAGGACGTGCTGGAGTGAGGTTACTTTTTTTATATCGGGTGGCAGAAGAGGCCTCCCTGATAAGACGACATTATTGACTAGTAGTTCATTTAATGCTCACAACAACCTTAAAGGGTAGGCACTAGGCCGTCTTTGCTGTGCCAATGAGGAAACCAAGACACACTTGAGCCACATGAGCTAAGTAACCCACCATTTCGCTGTGCCACAGAGGTGGATTGACATGTAGATAGAATTCAAACGAGTGGACAGAAGATGTATCTCCTTTATTTAGGTAAAAACCAGCATGCTCTTTAACAGAAAGGTCCATGAAGCAGATAATGCCGTGAATTTTGCAACAGCTTCAGAAGACGAACGTGTGTTGCCGTTGACGGTGGTTGTTCCTACTGAGCTTTTCTCACAGCTCCTCTTCGTGGCACATCTGGCCAGGTTTCTCTCTCACGCTCTCAGCCTCTTCCTGTTGCCTTCCTTGGGATCACTGCTCTCCTTACCTGATGCCTCTACACTGAGATGTTCTGCCATATCCACACCCCTTATGTTAATAACAGTTCTGAATTGTGTTCCAAAACTCAAAATGCAAGAAAGCCTACATTTTTTTATTCTCTAAATCAGGTGAAATATAGTTCACACCTCCACATCCGACATTAACAAGAAGTTCTGCCTTTCCTCCCCTGAGATCCTGTAAGTGTCCTAGAGAGCTTATGTAAAATCCCAAATGAGCACACATATGTTTGTGTGTCACTGCTTTGACACACATCGCTGCTTTCACGGCTGCATTCATTCACTCAATCACTCAGTTCAAGGCAATCATTTATTAATTCAACAAACATTTGTCAAGTACTTAAACTATGTGCCAAGCACTATAACAGACTCTGAAATGAATGGGGAATAAGACGACCAGTCCTGACAATCTACTATCTGCCGACTACTGTGGCTTAGTAGGAAGGCAGTCAGCTTTAGGGTCTCGCAGGTATTTAATGTCTAGCCCTTCGTCAGGTCCCATGCCTATCAAATGTCCTTCTATCTCTGGGGTACTATGGTCTGGACTGCTCTCAGAATCCACAAACCTTCTCTTTGCCTTCAGGGAACCCAAATACCGTCAGAGAGTACTCTCTGCCCCCTACTTACCTCTGTAAGTACCAAGATCCATGTCTCTACCTCTGGGGTATTCATTTCCTCAGTGTGTCTGAACTAGAGAACACAAGTTGGCAAATAGGACTTACAGTATATGCTTTTGGTTCACACTTTTTAAAAAATGGACTTAAATTAACATTTTAAAATTAGAAGTTTTCAGATAAAAATCCAGATTCCCATTTGCTTGAAAAACTGGAAAGATCTGGTAACCAGCCCACACGGGAATGCCCTTCTAGAATGAGTGTGCCCACTCTGGTTCTCCAAGTCCTCATCTCTCCCTTTTGTATTGCCCTGGCCCTGCATCTCTCACAGAGATACGTGTGCTCCCAACCCCAGTCTGTACTTGCAGTGGCAGATACTGCTACGTGTGCGCTAAACCATTCTTCTTTCCTTCTGGGCACAAAGCTAGGTTAAATATTCCCAGGCTTCCTTGCCATTAGATGGGGGCCATGTGACTGAATTCCAGATGATGGAATGAGGACAAGAGTGATGTTCACCCCAGGTAGGTTTGGCTCATAAAAACCTCCTGTGGAATCTTCCACGCTTTCTCTCACCCACTTGCTGGATGTAAAGGACTCCAGGTATGCAGAGCAGGGTGAAGACTCAAGACAAAAGACGCTTGGGACTGACTGAGCAGAATAGAGCTCCCCTGCTGACTGCATTGGATTGTAAAGTGAGCAAGAAATAACTTTTCTGTATTAAGCCACTGAGACTTGGGAGTTGCTTGGTACAGCATTTAGACTGTTTGACAAATACACCTTCTAAACCACAATCCTATATTGGAGTCATCTCCTGGGTGGGATTCCTTCTCCAATTTTTCTCTGCAACACCCAAAATATATTTCCAGTATACATTCAGACTCTGAGAACAAAAGCTGTGCTCTCGGGAAAGAAATAGGAAAATTAATTTTATTCTTTTGTTAATGAGATGGTTGCAATATAGGAAGAGGGGGCAGGGGAGAGGAGCATGAATACATTGTCCTGCTACCCCTTGTCAAAGCGTGTTAACACCAGCTGACATGTAATGAGACTCACTATGAGTCAGGCACTCTGCATTGTCCTGTCTGTTTCTGATAAGCACCTTTGAGGAAGGTACTATCACGGTTTCAAAGATAAGAACACTGAAGCTCAAAAACGTTTAGCAACGTATCCGAAATCACACAGCTACCTGGTACGTTGCAGAGCCTGGTGTAGAACTCAGGACTGCCTGTGTTCATCTCCCCATTGGGTTTCCTCAGTGTCCTTCCAGGAGACTGACACACTAATTCACAGTGTGACTATATAACAGCTGCTGCTATATAATGTGCTGCTCTCACTTCAAATCAAACACTGGATTTTTAAGGTGATTTTTTAATTTGAAAGAATAGCTGATCATGATTATTTCCATTACTAGAGCAGAGTAGGATTGGAGGGAGCTATATTGTGACAGAGAAGTTTGTTGAGATTCTTCTCTCTGCCCCACCAGAGCACTCCAGGGCACTCTCTGCCCATGACACCATGGATCTCACCAGGGATTAGTGTCAACATCCAGATCCTATCACAGGCTCACTCCTAAACTAAAAATAGTCTCTAAATATTCTAATTTCAAATATCATGTGATCTGACTCCAAGGTTATTTCCCCAGCTCTAAAATGGAGATATAAAACTACAGTGAGGAATAAATAGAATATAATAGTGTATTGGTTATCAATTGCTGTATAACAAATTATCCCAAAACTTAATGGCCTAAAACAACAACACTTATTTTCTCATAGTTTCTGTGGGTCAGGAATCCAGGAGTGGTTTAGCTGAGTCCTTGGCTCTGGGTCTCTCATAAGACTGCAACCAAGGTCTCTGCTGGAGCTGCACTTATCTCAATGGTCAGCTGGGAAGGTTCTACTTCCTAGTTCATTCACACAGTTGTTGACAGGATTCAGTTCCTTATGATGGACTGGGGCCTTAGTTCCTCAAGAGCTGTTGACTGGAGGCCTCCATCAGTTCCTTATCACCTGAGCTTCTGCACAGTGCATCATACAACATGGTGGTTGGCTTCATCAGAGCAATAAAGCCAAGGAGAATCAGAGAGAGAGAGAGTGCAAGCAAGGCAGAAGTTGCAGCCTTCTCAGAATCTAAGAATTGACATCCTAACACTGTTGCCATATTCTACTTGTTAGAAGCAAGTCACTTGGTCCAGCCCACAATCAAGGGGAGGGAATTCCACAAGAACATGAATACCAGGAGCTAGCGGTCATTGTGAGCCATCATAGAATCTGCCTACCACACTATGTAAACTACCTAGCCCAATTCGTGATTCAGAGTAAGCACTTAATAAATGGTAACAGCAATTATTATTATTATTATTGTTTTTGTTATTGCTGTTATTATATTATCATTGATGATAATGATAAAAGAAAAATACCAGATTCCAAGACAAACAGATCTTTTTGAACCCAACCAGATTGCCTGGGTTCAAATCCCTGCTGAGCTTCTCATTAGCTTCATGACTTAGTACAAGTTACATAACCTCTCTCTCCCTTAGTTCCTCATTGGTAAAATGGAGATAATAATAGGATTTATCTCACAGGGTTCTTCTTGTGAAGGTAAATGACAGGAGACATGTAAAGTACTTTAGCTCAGAAGCTCTGTCATGGTAAGTATTCAATATATATTACTGAACACTGAGATCACTATTATTATTACTCTGCCTCTTGCGATGGCTATGCAGTCACCTACTGTCACAATAATGCTGCATAAGAAATATCCTCAAAGTCTCAGTGGCCTAAAGCAATAACCATTTATTTCTTGCTCATGAGTTTGCAGGTTAGGAAGGCAGCACTGCTTCTTGTGTCTCTCCTCCTCCTATTGAAGCCCGTGGTCAGCCAGGACATGTTCTTCTCATGACAATGGTAGAATCCAAGAGGACAAGCTCCACTGTGCAAGTTCACTTCAAGTTCTTGCTTGGGTCACTTCTGCTAACCTCCCAAACCAAGTCACATGGCCAAATTCAAAATCAAGGGGCAAAAAAGTATACTCTGCTTCTTGTTGGAGAAACTGAAAAGTTACATGGTTTTAGGGAGTGGAATATAAATGAGAAAGATGCAAAAATAGGGATCAGGAATTCAACCTTCTATAGCTACCTATCTTACTTTTTTGGAAGAGAATGGAGTAGAAGTAATAGCATAGCGGTGGAGGATAGAGAGACGGGCAGAGGTAAACTGACATTTATCAACTATCTCCTGAGTCGAACACCGTCTAGACTCATTTTTATCATCACAACTCCTTAGTGAGATATATACTACTATCCTCATTTTATAGTTCAAGAAACTGAGGGAGAAATCTTTGCCTATGTCTTGCCTGAATCCAGATCTCCATACCACCCACTGTTGGATGATGCTTGACCATTACAGCTGAAGTCACTGGGGAGGAAGCTTGGGGCTAGGACTGGCCTTGAGGAGACAACTGGCCTGGATTTCTGATACATGAAGAAGGTCTTTATTTCTAGATGGCCACATTTTTAGGGTTAGAACGAAGATTAGAGATCATTACCATTCACTCCTCTCATTAGGTAAGGAAACTCAAAGTTTGGAGACGTGATGATGGTAAAACAGGGATTGGAAATTTATCTCTGGAGCCCTAGGGCCTTTTCCACCTTCTCCAACTACTCCTTAGTATAGGGCTTTGATCCCTGTCTAAATGCAAATTTCCCTGGGAAGAGACTTTTATACTTAGTGTCATTGATGGTGGGAAGCAGAGTGTAAGCATTTTAAGTGCCTGAGGAATGAACATTGGCCTCAGGAATGAAAGGGCTCTGCCCACTTCACACTGAACCTACTTGCCCTAAATGACTACCCAGCGCCTTCATCAGAGCTCAAGTACAGAGGTGACCAGAGCTTTGCTAAGTTAACCACAAATGGGTAGCCCTAGAGGCACTTTGTAGATCCTCTAGTCAGGGACAGAGGTCTGAAAGGCTGACCCCAGGGTCACACCACTAATTAGGGACAAGGGAAAGATTGGACCCAGTTTCTCCAATCCTGTGGGCAATGTCAGGTTTCTGTACCCATTAAGTCAATATCTGGTCCACACCTTCCCAAGTGCCCGAGGCAGTCACTATCTTACTTGTTGAGCACCTAGACCACGTTTACCTCCACATGAGCCTTGAAAAGCAACCACACATGTTCTTAACAAGGAATAGACAAAAGGAACCTACTTAGATGTATAACCCTATGACTCATTGATTTTTGTCTTCCAATTTAATTACATTGCAGGAAATATTTGGCTAAAACATGACTGCTTATGATATCTACATTAATACCAGTATCAGGGCGGTTTCAGGTCATTTTTCCTTTTGATTCTACTTGTACTTCTAGAATAATATCACTTTTCCCGTCTCATTTGTAATGTGATAGCAAAATAAGTGATAAGATTTAATTGTCTCTGGAAGAAAAGCTTTTAAAAAACGTATTCTGTAATACGCAACATATTTAGAGCTTACGATAAGCAATTTCTCTCAGGAGGAAGTTTTTCAAGGAAAAAAAATGTGACTCTAAAAGTAATTTCAGCAGCAAAGTAGATTAAATATCCACCATATTAGTCACAGAGCATTAGATGGAATTGAATTGACTGAGCAGAGGTCAAAGAGTGGCTGAAGTTTTTAGCCCACCAGAGGAGCAATAAAATCCAACTATACTTAAAATCATTAACTTTAAACCCTTTGATATGAGATCCAAAACCTCGCTGCTCATAGCAGGAACTTCCAAACACCAAGCCTGGTAAAAGAATAAATCCCTTCAAGAGCTCTACATTTCATAAAATACTTTAAATGGAGTCGAAGGCAATGAAAAGAAACTAGAGTTTCCAGTTTCTTCCAAAGAAAATATATTTCTACAAGGCTTATTAAAACAAACAAATAAACTTCTGGTCTACCCTCTAAAACATTCTCAGGCAGATTTGTTTCAACAACTGAATGTGATGTGTCAAAAGACAGAAAGTTAGGCAAGGAGAGGTAAACCTCGGGGCTGTGAACTTCCTTTCTCCCATTTGCTCAGCCTCAAGAACACAGCTGAACTCTCATTGCCACTCCCTGGGAGGTCCTGAACTCCTACCTGAGGGGTGTTGGCTTCAGGGCTGTTTTGTTTCATTGTATTATTTTGTGTTGTTTTTAACGACAAACTGAGCTAGAGGTCACCAAAGGTGAGAAATGTAAGAGGGAACACTCTCTTG
Organism: Diceros bicornis minor; assembly: GCF_020826845.1. Taxonomy (NCBI): domain Eukaryota; kingdom Metazoa; phylum Chordata; class Mammalia; order Perissodactyla; family Rhinocerotidae; genus Diceros; species Diceros bicornis. The sequence continues at coordinate 84,590,720 of NC_080744.1, forward strand.
CACATTCAGGAGGGAAGGAGCATGAAATATATGTCTGAACTTAGAAGTTGACCAGCAGAGACAACTCCAAACTGAAGCAATGCCTGGCAAGCAGTTAAACATCCTGGAAAAACAGTCTCACGTTGTTAAGCGAACTCCTAAATAGAAGACTATGAAGGACAATAGCTAATGCTCCTTTCCTAATTGTTAGACAATTTATCTACTCCTTCCTCCACTTTGACTAATAGTTTGCTCATCATTGTTAAATGCACTGAGTTCTATATCCATCAATTAACAAAATTGATTTTTGAAATATCTATTAAGGCCATGAGTTGTGTACCTGTAAATAAGGAGATATTCCCTTTAATGGTAGTTATGAGAAAGAATGAAGTACTGATTTCAGGGTGCAGAATTGGCTTTTAATTATAATTGTATTTAAAACTAACCTAAAAGCGTATTTGTTTCTGAAAAAGCAGGTAGTCTATAGAATTTCCTGCGTGATCAGACTAATAAATATTTGGAATAATATTTTAGAAAAAGTTGTGTTCAACAACAACAAAAAAAGCGTGCAAATCTGTGAGATGAGAACTGCAGCGTTTGAAAGGACCACATGCATTATACTGATAAACAGGCAGTAAAAGTTGAACTTCTGACTAAATGAGGGGATACTGACTCTCCAAGCATGTAAGAGTTGGACCTGGGGCAGAGCATCCCTGTGTGGGTTCAGCTATTCTTGGACGGGCCAAAGGACCACCACTAAGCCTTGAGGTTGGACAGAACCATGTACAATATTATTGTTTGACTAAGCGGCATGTACAGTGGAGAAAGTTCGTCTTATGAAAGTCAGGGGACTTCAACAACCCTGTAGATATAAGATGTGTATATAGCAACTGTGAAGGCACTTCTAAAACTTTAGACAGAGAGCTTTAGGGACAGGGCCCAGTGTTATAAGTCACTCATTATCTGTGTGAGCTTGGACAACTGGCTTAACTTTCTCCTGCCTCATTTGTCTTACCTGATAAATGGGGTGATAGTAACAGTTCTAATCTCAGGTGGTTATAGTAAAGATTCACTGAATTAATATATGTAAACGTTAGAACAATACCTGGTACATACTAAGCACTTAATATTTGCCTTTTTTATTGTTTTTTTTAAAAATAAGTAGTGGATACATGTGGCACAAATGTTAAAAGGTATACATCAGCACACAGTAAAAAGTAAGGCAGCCTCCTGTCATTATCCCTAACCCTCAGGTCTCTTCTCTGGGGCAATCACAGTTACCATATTTTTAAGGTAATCTTTTAGAGATATTATAAACATGTGATATATGTGTTCATCTACAATGTTTAAAAAAATCAATGGAAAAATATTCTGCATATCATTTTCTGCACTTTGTTTTTTTCACTTAATAATCCACCTTCAAGATAGTTCCATATCAGTCCTTATAGAGTGCCCCACTCATTTCAGTATTTATACACAATATTTCATTAAATATAAGTATCATGATTTATTAAGCAGCTCCCTATTGACACAGTTGTAGATTATTTCCAATCTTTTTTTTTTTTTTTTTTGCTGAGGAAGATTCGCTCTGAGCTAACATCTGTTGCCAATCCTCCTCTTTTTTTGTTCCAGTCTTCCTCTATTTTACATGTGGGTCACTGCCACCGCATGGCTGATGAGTGGTGTAGATCCACACCCAGGATCCGAACCCACGAACCCAGGCCACCGAAGCAGAGCACGCCAAAATTAACCACTACGCCATGGGGCCAGCTCCTGTTTCCAATCTTTTGCTGTCACAAATAATGCTTTAATGTCTACACATAGGTAGACACCTTTGCACATGTGTGTGTATATATCTGCAGGAAAAATGACTACAAGTGGATTTACTGAGTCAAAGGATATGTACATGCTTTGTCCAATTGCCCAAAAGGAGATCTTCAGATGTAACTATAATTTGTCCAGTAAAAAGTATATTACAAACAAAAGCAATTATTTTATATTATAATTTCCAAAGAGAGGAATCTGCTCACCATCCAGCATCACCTGACGCAAAATGCCCTATAATTTTTTTAAAAAATTGTTTGCAATTATTTTTACTAAATCATCTTCTCCTCCAAAGTTAGAGCTAATTAAATAAGTTTGTTCAACCTGGTATCTATGATAGATCATAGGTGTGTACACTTTACCCTGATCACATTACAAAAATAGAATTGGGGGGCTGGAAGTCAACACAGAAATTATTTTTCCAACCCTTTCATTTGACAAATGAGGATACAAAGGACACACGGTGATATATTCATGGTTATATGTGACAACAGAAAGCCTAGAATAATCCGAGGTCCTCATTCAGTGTCAGGCATCTCTCTTCACACAAGATTGCCTCCTCCCCAGTCCCGGAACTTCATGAAGCCCAAATCAGAGGACGAGAAGCAAAGTTTAAACTTATATAAGAGTAATTTTAAACAGCTTGGAATTGGGGGGGGTTGGTTAACGATAGTGGGAAAGACTGTTGTTTATGTATCTAACTGGCATATTGATGAAATAAATAAGATCCTATATAAATTATGCTTAATAACAAGCATTTAAGATATCAAAAGGTATATCAATAATATCAACACTAGTGGTTCTTCTCTGATGAAGTGTATAAAAATATCTTTTTATCCCTTTTATATTGTTAGACGTAGAAAATGTTTCATTTCCAGAGAGGTTGTACCTGTTGTTTTCTGAGGACTAAAATATTTTTCTTGAGCAAAAGTCATTGAAATGAATATAATAACACTTTTACATAACCTGAGGATCATTTCACAGAAAACAATGGAAAACCAAATTATCTCCCCAAATTTAGACATTGTCCCTCAAAATCTAACTCCCTTCAAAGTATAGACTCCCACAAAGTAATCAACAGTCGTCAATTGTTTGTCTATCACTTATTTCAATGTCCTACATAGAAGATAACATCTTTTGAGTATTAATTGTAAATAAAGAAACTGATTTTTAGCATTAACATCTCAAAGTATAAATATCACTCTATGTATTATAAACAAATGATTTTTATTTAGAGTTAAACTAGTTTACATAACGTAAATTCATATCTGATGAAAAGAGAAACATAAATAATCAAAACACTCCACAGCATCCCCTTAAGAGAAGCTTAAGAACAATGTTTAATAAATACTGCGTTGCATATGAGGACAGTAATGAGACAGCAAGCGGCATGTGGTTTCCTACCATGCAGAATTCTCCATACAACATCTTCTATTTACCCCATACACAGAACACCAAAGTTGGAAGCTGATAGGGCCTCACGTAAAATTAGCTCTGCTATAAATCCCAAGCCATGTACATGCAGTGACTAATTATTTTCCTGTTTGTTTGGCTGGTATCATTAGAGTATATCTCATTTTACTGTTTTTGTACGTGCGTTTACATGTTTCTCCAATTTGATATTATCTGTTACAAACGGTCAGCTACTTACAAGCTGCTTCCAAAGTATTTTATAACAACCCCAGGCGGGTGCTTAATGAGCCTATTACAAGAGCTTTGGGAAGAAGAGGCTTTTGTGAGTCCCTTTCTGCCCCCTTTTGAGTTTAGAAGGTGGGAGAAAGCAGTTGAGAGGAGGGTTTAAATGAGGCTTTGCTGGTCTGTCCACCTGTGAATAGAGCTGGTGTGTTGCAATCAGAAAGAGAGAGTGGCTCGGAGGGAACTGAGCACACTCTAGGGAGCATATTTTGGGGGCTGACTTGGTGGCCACCAAAGGCTCCCGACTGGGGCCATCTCAGAGTCCAGGCAGATGGATTCTCACCTTCACACCAGCATAAATGTGGGCAAATAACTCTTTCCCAGACTCTGATGCTAGTGCCATCCTTCATCTTGAAGAACAGAATCCAGCCCTGTAAATGTATTTTGACATGGATAATTAATTTAGAGTCAGAGTGACAGTAAAATTTTCTAGGAACTGAGGTCAGACCAACCAACAATCTACTCCTACCTCTGCCCCTTTCCAGCTCTGTGACCTTTAGCAAGTTACTTACTAAACCTATTTGTGCCTCAGTTTCCTCATCCGTAAAATGAGCATGATAATCATGCCTCCCTCCATTGTTTTGAGGATTAAGTGTTACATGTAAATTACTTTGTTTTGCACAGGTTTATTCTTAGCTGTGACTGTTCCCAGTACATAGTAAGGGCTTCCTAGAGATGGTATATGTTTGTATCCTCCTCACTGCCCACCAGAAACCAACATAAATAGTAGGCACCCAAGTGCCCAAATGTGTATTGAATAAAATTTCTAAGTGTGTTAACACACCATAGTTGGTCAAAAAGAAACACACAGTAAAGTAGCTATTATTATTTTTATTGCCTAATAATTTGTTGAAATATTATTTTGTGTATTTCCCCTTGAATGTCTGCAACACCACGACCCCAGTCAGAGCAGGTAACCCTGCCCTTTAGGTATTTTTGTATTTCTTTGCCGCAGGGACTTCTGCAGAATTGAAAGTAAACGTTCAAGAGTTCTTCCGATATTTTGTCAAAGATTAAACAAAAGGTTCTAAACTGGAATTCTCATATGGGTGTGTGTGTGTTTTAAATTGAATTTGAGAGCCTTTACACATTCAATCATTCTTCAGTTCACTCAAGTCCCGATCCTTCCTTTATGTTTCACACTCACCCACTTCATTTATTCTTCTTACCTGCTTGTTCCTGAAGGAATTCGAGTTGGCAACCCTGGAAGCTTGTGAAGACCTTACGCTCTGTATCCTGGAAGGAGAGGGAAGTGAGGAGTGTGCTGTAAGGGAAGAATGAGGCAGAGATTTCCCTGATGCTAAAAGAGACCGAACGTTGGAGACAGCACTTCTGATGGGGAAGACTGCACCCTGCCTGATGGCAGCAGGAGCTCAGAGGGGAGACCCTACCAAGGGACTCCCAGCTTCACCCATGGTTCATCCACATTCCAAATCTGATATAAAAACCACAGAGTCACTGGACTGAAGCGACCATGTTGAGGCCCAGGGGTATGTCAGCATTCAAGTGTGACCCAACGACCAGTGATGGTTGGCTAAAGGGGCATTCCCAATACATCAGTGCTGTGTCACACAGGACCTCGGGCAACACTGAGAATGGGGAGGAAGTTGGAGAAAGAACCCATAATGCCTGAGATTGCCTGACCACCAGCCCAACAGGTTGGCTGCTGGGGTTGGATTAAATTAGCAAAAGAAAACAAAAAGAATGAGAACTATCGTATGCAGTTTGTCAACTGTAAATTGTAGTCCATTCCATCACTATCTTTCCTAACCTGATATATTTTATGCTGAATTAAGGAAAATAAATGCTACATTTCAATGAGAGCATGTTGTAATTATGCTATACTTTGTGTGAGTTAGACACCACTTTATACATGAAAATCTTGAATATCAGACATATTAAGCATTCCCGCTGCCTATGAGTGCTGTCCTCTGGGCCACTTGGGCAGTGGCGTTATTTTATTTGCGTAGAAAAACAACAAAAATATACATAAACTTTAAGCAAGACATGCATTCTCCAGTTTTCCATGGGCCCAGCCAGAAGCTCCATATCCTTTGGAAACCTGCCGGCCATGAAGGCATTTGAGTTTCAGATTCGTGGTGACAGTGCTTTCAGATATCCTAAACTCCGTGTACGTAACTCATCTCTACTCCACCTCACTGACTTGGTTTTAACATGAATCTAAGGTAGGCTATTTTTCTTCTCTAGGTAAATGGAACTGCTAAGGTTTATTTGAAAAAGAAAGGGTCTTTTAAAACAAAGTAGCTCAAAACCAACATTTGTCTTCCAATATCTCTCTTAAGTAGACTCTGGTGACTAAAGGCTTGATTCTAATTTTGTCTTCAAATATGTCTTTCCTTCCTCCCTCCCTCCCTCCTTCTTTCCTTCCTCCCTTCCTCCCTTCCTTCCAACTTTGCTTTCTTTTCTTCCCTGAGAAAAGGAATGCTTCATTCAGATCTTTGGCCCAACTAATGAAAATCTCAAAAAATATGCTTTTGCTAGTTACCCAAGTGACTGACAACTAGTCTTCAGGCCAGATTCAAATGTGATTTGCATTGTTTGTTTGTGTCTGAACCGTTCACCATTAGGCTAATATTACAGTCTGTTACAAACCATAGACCTATTTATTATGCTGAAAGAGTGTCATTTCATATTTTCTGTTTTCAAGTTATATCACAGCCATTTTTAGGAGAAATTGTGATCCTGTCACCCCTTCCTAGCAGAGGAGATTCGGCCCCACACACTGCTATGCAGATTCACCTCCAGTAGTGACCTCATGAAGCAGAAAGAAAAATCCATTTCCATGTTCATTCAGGTCTTTGGCCTGTCTACGGAGAAGGCCTGCAAGGATGCAAACCGTGCTAATTACATAAGTGATTTAATTTCGATAATGTAATAGCTGACCATTAGATAATAGACCAGATGCAAAAGCAGGATTTGCTCTGCTTCATGATGTCCGAATTGTTCACCATTTGGCTGCTTCATGCAGACTTTTTTTTTTTAACTAGCTGTGAGTATTTGAAAATAATTTCAAGATACAAATCACCAGGAAATCTTAAAAATGGAAACTATACCATGGTTCTTACCCTTCGATATACAATCTCAGAAATCAGAGGATTTGTACCAGGTCTTAAAATGTGATTGATTTAGATTCTGAGAGACCACTGACTTGATTATTTTCATCTGACACAAACTCATCATAGAAAATGTCTTCTTCCAACAACTTGGGGTTTAATTTGGAGTGCCGTGTAGACAGTTGATCTCTGCTACTGTGATCTAGTTAAGGAGAGACATCATTTCAAATGTTTGGCATGATTCATTAAGAAAAATTACCAAATACCGCCATAGGTTAATCTTGCCATGTGCAGCAATGTTCTCTTATGACAAAGTTTAGTGTCTTTAAAATATGTCAAGTCCTGGGGCCAGCCTGGTGGCATAGTGGTTAAGTTCACGCACTCTGATTTGACGGCCCCGGGGTTCACAGGTTCGGATCCAGGGTGCGGACCTACGCACCGCTAATCAAGCCACGCTGTGGTGGGAGTCCCATATAAAGTAGAGGAAGATGGGCACAGATGTTAGCCCAGGACCAATCTTCCTCAGCAAAAAGAGGAAGATTGGGAACAGATGTTAGCTCAGGGCTAATCTTCCTCACAAAAAAAATATATATATATATATGTCAAGTCTTGCATCAAACGTTATCTTGTTTTCGATTGTAGAAATTTATTGAACACACAGTAATCTTTCTGAACAAATACATAAAGATCTGCTGCCTCAATTTCACACGAACTTTAAATCTGTCCACCAGAATTTCTTCCCATAGGTTTTATGGAAATATAGAAACATTCAAAAGTAGCCAATATGAGGTTCCTTAGTTTGACATGATGAATAGAAATCAATAGAAACAAGACATCCTTTTCTTTAACTGGGACACAGAATTTCACGTGGTTTGATTCCTGGTGGCACCAATTGCCGAAGTACAACTCTGAGATCGACTCACACCCATTCTCATTTAGGCTTCCTAGTCCCACCACTGTAATTCACTTCTGGGGCAAAATCATGGTCATTTCTAATTGCACCCACAGTTACTTAATTACTAAAGTAATTGGTCACTTGTGTGCTCACAATCAGTGGCATATGCCTGATTTCCACTGCCAACAGCAGGTATAATTATTGGTTAGCAGAATTTCCACCTGAAATTAGAAAGCACCACCAAAATTACAGGTGCAAAAAAATAAGATTCCTAAAATTTGGGCTGAATCAATATCTCATTTTGATAAATGGAACGAGTAACTGAGAGAAAATAAATAATGAGAATTGCCTATATGACCTTAAGAAATCTCTGCAGGAAATAATGAAAGGCAATCGTACCTGTGGGGGGTGGGGGGATAGGCAGACAGAGAAAGGAAGGTACAGAGAGAGAGAGAGAACCATCAATCTTAAAGAAAAATACTACCACCTTATTAAAACGTGCATACTACCTAATCAAAGCAAAACTGACTTCTATCATCTAAATCAGAACAGCAAGAATGAGGCACAAGCAATCAATTCCTTTTCACAGATAACACATGAGGAGAATGCCTAACACCCCAGTACGTGTTTCATCTTTAAAAACCACCCGTCCATGTCTGAAGGCGCTTTTTTCCCTTAAAAATGTCATGGGGCCTGGGGAACCACTTAAAGTTCCTCGCCATGCTTGCCCAAGAAACACAAAGTGTGGGTGAAGTATAAACAGAAAGCTCTTTTTCTTTGACCCACTCTGCAGTGTGATGGGGTAGTGTTGTTAGTTTATGTGAGAGAAAATAGCATAGGCTTTCTGAAAAAAGTGGAATTGGATTAAGGCCTTTGTGCGAGCCTCAATGCTGAGGGGAATTAGCAAGAGTTGTAGGCACTTAAAGGGGCCCTCATGCTGAAGCTTATCCCAGATTTTGCACAATAAACATTTGAATATCAACAGTGTTTTGCAACTTGCAGCACTAATGTATAAACTTCTCCCTTTTGAAACTCCCAAATCCTTCCAAATGTCTGCAACACCCTCTACATAAACATATAGGAGCTAGGGTGGAAAACACCTAGTCAATGATGTGAGTCCGCTTTTTAAAAAGCTCTTTCTCCTTTTCTATCATCAGGATCTAGAATGTTTTATAACAGGTAGCTGGTTTCAGGACTTTAGATGCTCTCTTTAATTTTAATCATTCCACTTTCTTTCAGGCTTTGCATTCTGATTTGGGGGGTTGGTGGGAAGCCCAGGAATGGACAAGGATGCATGGTTGAGTTTAGAACTGTTTTGACCAAGATTTTTGTGTTGTTTTTTAAACATCAGAATCCAAAAGGGTGTTTTGTTTTAGAAGGACTCCTTATGAAGTTTTCAAAAAGAAACCCAACTTTGGAAGAAAAGCACTGTTTTGTCTCTTAAAGCCCGCTGCCTGCCTCATTGGGAAGCCGCATATGCGAGCCAGTTCCCACCCTGAACACTAATCTGATACCCGGTCCTCCTGACAGAAGACAGTAGAATGATTTTGCAGCAAGAGTGTCCAACATCAAAAAGTTATTTGATGTTCCTGACATTAAGCAAGTTCTATTTTTCTTTTAAGAATTCCAAACTCCCCAAAGTGAAATCAAAGTGTTGTAGGGCCTGAGAGGGGAAAAAAAGCTTTAATTCCTCTCTCTTCTGAAATCAATCAGAAGACAGACATAATATTTTGTTTTCTGAGAGCAGGATATTTGCTTTTGGTTGCTGGTATAGCAGAATTCTGCCTTTCAGTCCTTTGTGTAATCTGTGCAATGGTGTCGCTTTATAAGGTTTGATGGTCTTAATTTTATGCTAAAGCAAACACTTGGGAGGCAAGCACATTTTTCATCAAAATCTACATCAGCAGTTTATGGAACTTAATGAATAAAGGGATCCCCTCCTTCCCTTCCAGCGTGTGTTATCTAGAGATGATTCTAAGCAACTCAGCCTGGCGGTAATGTATCCATCCAGTTGAGGAGTTTGCAGGGAAATACATCTATGGTGACCCAACAGAGTAGTAAAACACTTGTTTGAAATTATTTTTTGTAACTGTGTTCATTTCATGCCTGAAAAGACGATGGTGAAAATCTCATGGCCCCGGGGGCTGGTGGGGGGGCGGGGAATGAAGACATAACTGTCCTGCCCAGCTCTGAGGCGTGTTGAAGCTGTTTGCCTATTGAATTTGATACAATGATGTGTAGATGAATAAAGTTATCTCCGGTTCTGAATAGGATGGTGTCAGTGGGAGGGTAAGAAGGGGGGAACTTGGAATCTGAAAAGAATTCTTTTTTTTCTTTTTCTTAAAAAAAAAAAAAAAGAACTTGAAGGTCAGGGTCCAGCTGCCGGGCAAGAGTAGAACACAGCAAAATGCTGGAAGGGCCTAAATAAAGACAACTACAGACACCCAGACACACATATTGCAAAAGTTGCTTGCTTCAAGTAACTAAAGTATTAATGTATATTTCTATAGGCAAAGAGCTATTTCTTCGCTTTAGGCTGTCGTAGACACTGATGAAAACATAGCAACATCAAGAGCATCTGTAAAAATTACAGCTTTAATGAAACAGATGAAACAGGCCATCAAAGGTAGGAGAAAAGAAGAAATTCTGATGATTATGGCTTAATTCTAATAGATTATAATTATTATGATTGGTATGAACCAGTTTCTGACTGACATTCCATTTTCCCCCATTTAAGCTTTCGTTTGAAAAGGTGGGGGAGAGAAAAAAACCCAACAGCCACTAATTATTCTCCAGGATTTGCTGCTTAACTCAATACAAGGCCTTTAATCAGAGTAGACACGAAACCTTTAAATGTGAATCATCACCCAGATAACACACTTTTTCTCGTCCTGTTCTTTTTATGTTTGTTTGAAAAGTTAACATTTTGATTTTTAATAATTCAATTTCTGTGATACAAATGAATGATCTGAGGAATTTGTGGGCGGTCAGATGGATTATAACTAAAAGGTTGGGAAGTTTATAACAAATCAACCTGATCCAATAAATGTTTGTTATCTGTTCTCAATCCTGTTGATTGCTTTTATTTTTTTAATTCAAATGTGGCAATACTTTCTATGAGGTATAATGATCGTTAAACACTTATTTTGGTTAGATGATGCTCATCTGCACTCTGATAAGGTTTTAGAAGACAGAATGAAAAAAAGAGCGATGGAGATAGGATAACAGCAAAGCACATCTCGTCCAAAAGGTCTGAAAATAACGTCCCTCCCTGCTATATTACAGCTGTTTTCTTTCTATGGAGACATGTCTGCAAAAAGTAATCTCAAAAATCAAAATTTTACATTATTTATATACATACATATTCATTTTTACTTCCATTTTAAGGTATTTTTGAAAAGCTTTCTTTCATACCAGCTTGATATTCAGGTTGGAAACATGCTACATGAGAGTTACATTTCTCTGTACTTTGGAATAATGCACAATAGTGAATTACTCAACTATGATGATGCCAAATCATAAAAATTCAAAAAGAACAAAAAATCTTGTTTCTCTGTATTTTGGCCCCAGAATTTTATAAGTCCAGAGTGGAAATGTGAACTAGCAATTATAAATATTAACAAAGATTTTTTAAAGGATATTTTCATAGAAATTAAATTTCATTTGGTATTTGCAATAAAGCCAAAAATATCTTACAAATTGAAAAGTACTTCAATGAAAAACTATGAAAACACTAATAATACTTAATAACCCAAATTATCTCACCAGCTTACATAACAACCTTCTATACTTGCACATTTTATCAGCGTCACTTATCCTAGAGTCTTTTCTTCCATTCTGCAATGAAAATGCCCGAGAACGATCTATAGATTTAACTTCATTAAGCTATAGGGTGGCACAGCTTTTTAATCATGACAGTGGTTCTGTACTTCCACAGAAAAAAAAATGAATGAGTTTCTTCATCGTGCGTGTTGCCATTAGGCTATTGACACCTATTGTGTGGCTGAGAGAGGTAAAGTAACCCAGGAGATTATTCAGAATGTGAGATTGTAAACGTTTCTTAAAGATGTCTTTACGGAAAGTGGAGCGTCTCTCTCGTGGTCTTCCGGGCTGCAGGGCACAGCTCTGGAGCGGCAGTTGTGAAAAGCAGGATAGGTAGCATGCTGTGTTTAATGCAACTTCTACCCACAACTTGCAGAGATTAGGAGACTAGCAGAGTGATGTCAATGGAGGTTTAAGGGCTCTGCTTTCTGAAGTTGTGCTGAGTTAATAATTAATGGATATCTTTCTTTGATGGCTCTTTTATATTTAGATGCAGCTGCCTGAAAATCAGCCACAAAGGAAACCTAATTTTGTTTGTCGTTAAATTTGACTTTGCTTAACAAATGTTTTTGTATGCCTTAGCATCATAGTCTTTCTAATGTGGCCTTGGTTTAATGTGGAGATGAAATCCTTGATTAACAAAACTGTTGCTAATTTTCAAGGGTTGGTGATGGCATTTTTTATACAGTCAGGTCTGTCTAAGTCATTTTCAAATCTTTCAGATGAGTGGGATCCAAGTAACAGTTCGGCGGTGATGCTAATTTCGATGGAATATGTTCACAGAGGAGTTCCTATTCTCATGTAATGCAATACTTTATTCTGAGTTCCTTTATCATATGACTATTCTGATATTCTCTTCTGTGCTTTAAAGGCAAGAGGAAGAATTACATAATTGCCCACAATAAGCAAATCTTAAATGTCTTCTCTATACACCAGTTCTGTCCAATAATATACAACAATTTGACCCAGTTGTTATGGAAGATATTAATTGGGAAAAAATCAAACTTTGAGCGATATCCAGCCTTGAAGATGTTTAAATAAACTGTTGCCATAGGATATATGCAATTTACCAGGATTTTTATTTGGACCGAATTCAATCTGTCTCAAAGATCTAAGTATGATCTTAGAAATAAAACCACAAATTTAACATTTACATTATATGCATTGAATATGCTGTGGTAGAACCATACTTAAAGTCATTTCAAATATCTTTTTTATGCCAAAACAATTCCTGTTGACTCATTTCCAATTTCCAATTATATGAATAATTATTTCTGAATCCCACAGTTCTCCTAAATAGCATCTATTTTAATAACTGCAATTGATACTTCCATCAGTTAATATACTATCTTGCTTCAGCAAATAACTAAACATCTGCTGGTTGCATTTACTGTCACTGAGTAAATGATTTTATTTAAAAGAAATCATGTAAATGAGAGAGAAGGATAGACTACACAGTTTTCTCTTTTCCGTTAGCAGAAGAGTTTCCTTTCCTAAGAGCTGTTTTTATACCTGAGGGAAATTATTTGCTTTACTGGCTTTCTGGAACAAAGTTAGGGAATAAAACTTGATTCTAGAAAAATAATATAACAATAACTTCTATTTGATTCAGGATATTCCTTAATATTCCAACTGTTGATATCTAACTAGCTAACTCGAATAGTTGAGATCTTTAATGCTCGTTGGTATTTGTGCATTTTGTTATGTTGTGTTATGTTCTGTTATCTATAGCTTTAGATGTTGATGAAAGCTTTCGTTCCCTAAATCTTTATCTGCTGCAGAAAGGAAAACTAGATGCTTTCAACATTATTTTTCTTAGATTTTTTTTTTTCCAGTAAGCATTTAAAAGTCTTTTCCTCAGTCCCTTTTAATGGCTTACAGATGGCATCCTTTCAAAAAAAAAAAAAATGGAAGCCTTCCTCATCATTCCAAGAGCCCTGTGCTATCGGTGATCTCCTGTAATTGATAAGAGCATCTCTAGCTTGTTTCTGTCTGACAGGTGTCAGACTCAAAAGCCACGGATGCACTAGGGTCATAATATACTTGTTCATGCCCTTACCTGTTTTCACTGAGAAGGTTAGAAAAAGAAACTGCTGCTGCCTTCCTGGATATATGATAACTACTTGGGTTGGACTTGACAACACCTCGGAAAGATGTGTCAAAAAGACACGGAAGACACTTATGAAAACTCCCAAACCAAAATGCTGAAAGGTGACAAGGTAATGAACACAAGGAGTACAGAGGTAATATGTGATGACTTCTTTTAATCATTACAACCAATAATGCCATTTTTTAAAATTCCATTTAAGAAAGAGAAAGCAGAAGTTATAGATTTTTGTGTGAAAAAATGTTGTTTTTTCACAATTTGGCAATTGAATCAGTCTTAGTTAACATGGAAAAGCTTTTTAAACAATAGTGACACTTGTTGCAAATATTTTCATTTGATAACATCTCACAGTCACACATTAAAAGATACTTTTTGTCCTCAAAGGAGTAATTACAAGATCAATATTGCACACATGATCATGACCCTGCTTTATGATTGGCTTTGTATCTCCAATATTAAAGATTTTTAGTACCCTGTTTAGGAAAGGGAAAAAAGAAGAACACTGGCATATTTTAGAGTGATTTTTATTATCCTTGATTTAATTCCGCTGAAGTTCCTCTTTTACCTAAAAATAGAAATTGCCCTTCTCACCTTTTCTGTCAAGATACAAAATCTATTTTTTCAGTTTCCAAATTGCCATACATTTTCCAAGGCTGGAAAAAATTATTTAAAAGAAATGTTCGACATTCAGGATTATTCAGAGAAAAAAAGGCATAAATTTAACTATGTGTATGTCTTCTAAAAGAGATTATGCAAATATTTAAAGGAAAATAAATAAAGCACACCCAGGTTTTTATACTTTTTAATTTTGAGAAAGCTTACCATGACGTTACCTAAACCGCATAGGCATCTTTAAAACGTTACCTCTATATTGGCCAGATCAAAATTCAAATCTGCACTTCATTATCTTTAATCATAAATACACCTTCAATGGTATTTCACCTAAACTGAGTGTATATACCTCATGAAAAATGAAAAGCTAAACCACATTCACTCCATTAGCTTTAAACTATGACAAGATTAAATATTGTTTTCCTTAAATTGATTTTACGTGTTCTTGCTGTTTTTACTGAATTCTTCATTTTGTACTTTGGTTATGTTACCCTTTGCTCAAAAAAAGTCTACTGCTGGAATATTAGAAAATGGGAGAAAAACGCACCATTGTTCCAATGTAATAGATATTGTTTTAGAATGTTTGTCCTCGAGTTTAAAATAAGAGATATGTTAATATGTGCCCTATTCAAGACTCGACTCTCCTACGCTAAGAAGCTTGTTTTCATTTGAAGAAAACTATTAATGCTAAAACAAAAATTGTTTTGAATTCATTTATAAGGGATATGCACCTACCTCTTTAGTTAAAATCAGTGATCCATTAAGGCTTTCTAGTTTTTTTCCAAGCTGTGAGCATACTGAGTATTTAAGCATGAATAAGAGTGAAGGTGGGGGGTAGGTTTAGCTAAATAAAAGATTGCTTGATATCTTGGGGTTCTTTGAAGAGTTTTATAGGCTTAGAGTTCACAGATTGAATGAAGGACATTTTTTGAAACTTTTATATATAGAAGTTTGTTAACCTGCATTTCAATTATTGAATAATTAATTAATTATACTAATTACCTTAGTGAAAAAATTTACACTGTGAGCAACCTAAGCTTAAGTCATAAATTGAAGTGATAGATTTGATATTGAAATAATTAAAATTGTCTTAGGGTGTCAATGATTTTTATTTTTCAGCAGAGAATGTTCACTTCACATGAAAAATATTCAAGTGCTTGTCCTGGAACATTAGGTTAGTGTTTATCACTGTATCGAAATGTTAAACTATCAAAATATTTTCTGCAAAAAGATCAGATATTTACACGTTGCAAAGTTTTTGCTTGGGGGACTTGTAAATATTGGCACTCAAAGAAAATAAAAGTGTTTAGTTTAAATAAATTTTTGTGAAGAAAGCTGATTCTTATATGCCAAGAAATTAAAATAAAGAAACAGAGAAGAGTAAATGGCAAAAAACACAATTTTACATCTGGAAATTTTGCCTTTTTAAAAAAATATTTTAATATAATCAACATATACCAAAAATTCTATAAACCGAAGAAAGAAAAAATTTGTCCTTTTTTATGGAATGTTTACTATTTTTAAAAATTTTTATTCTTTATTTACCTGAGAAAACTTAAATAAGTCTTCAAAAGCACAAAGCAAATAAAATGAATTGAATCCTGCAGACTTCTATGAAATACTTTTAAGAACGAAAATAAATAGAAGGCAAACAGAATACACTTGTTCCAATATTGACATAAACCGATCAGAAACAGAAAATTCACTTTCATTCTGCTCAGAAATTTTTCCCCTCCTAGCAAAACACTCTGCCACAGTATCATTTTTTTAAGGATAACCAAGATTAAGATGTCAAACTTTTCACTAGTTTATTTTTCAACCATGATATTAACTTATAATTTTAATCAAATTATACCTTTGAAATCTCTTTCATTCTTTATTAACTACAACTGGTGTGTGTTCTGTACAAATGTCCTAGAATATAGAAATAAGTCCAATAGCATGAATTTAAGTATACTTGGATTACTTTGCTCAATTTTGTTACTTATTTTGGACTATAGAAACTGAAATAGTAATATTTCATTATAATTTTCTATAATAGAATACATTTTAAAATCATAAATAACTTAAAATCCATAACTTATAAACTCAAAAGCAAACCCGTAAATCATTACTTTCTCTGCAATTCCTGATATTGCATTTAAAATGACTGTTACAATATATTAAAATATTGAAGCAAAAACATTTCTGAAATATCACAAGTTACCGCCTCACTCTTACTCCCCTTGGAATATATATTGCAGTTGAATTTTATTATATGGAATTATAATTAAGAAGGAGATTTTTTAATAAATTATAATAGAATGAAAAAAGTATATTATCACTAAAAAAAAATCTCTAATTTTGATACTCCATGTAAAAATTGTGAAATATGGATGAGCTTAGTTTTATTTTTATTGTAATATAGTCAACAATCAAATGGAAACATAATCGGGTGTATCTAAAATTAATTTTCTCTAGATATCAAAATATTGACAATACTGACAGGAAAAAATAAAGTCCTAGTATATTAAAATAAATAAGTACTGTTGTTAAACTTTAATTATCATAATCTAGTACTATTAAAATAAATCTTAAATGTCTAATCAATTGCTTTGATTCAAAAATTTCCATAAAATTATTTAAATGACTCACAAAAACTTAGATTGTGAAAAATATTAACGACGACATCCTGAATTTCATTTAGGTATACAACTTAAAGAAAAAACATTTCTTAAAAACACATTTAAATAATTTAACTTAGCATTCAGTTTAATGAAAAATTACTTGACAAATGGCAATGATAGAGGACAAAAACAAAAGAATTTCTATTTCTTCTTGAAATTTAAATTACTAAAATAAAGGATTCATTGTTCACATTGAAATATTATTATACTCATTTCAATTTGAAATAGAGAAACTTAAAAAAATACCATTGTAATTTTTTTCATAAATGAAGCTTCTTTGGTATTAAACTACGAAAAATACTTGTACATGTGTTCAAAAGCAAACTGAGATAAACTGCTTCATATTTAAAAAGCCTTCAGGTATAGACAGCATATTATAATTTAAAGAAAAATATAGATTGTTTTCGTCTTGTTATTTTTGAATTATTTGGATGCAAATTATACTGTCACGTGAAAAGCTCCATCTTTAAAGAAATTTAACTCAATATTCAAATGAGTCTACTGTATTAAAATTTGAAGCTGTTTTTCTTTATTTTGGTGGTCTATGCTACATTGCTATTTATTTATGAACCTTTTGAAGTCTTTACAAACTGTAACCAGCACCAGTTATAGATGAAAATATTGACCAGTCTTTTTTTTGTGGTAACTGAAACAAGAGGGTGTCAAAACATAATTTTTTTACTATAATTCATGTTGGTTTTATTTTAATGTTTTTCTATATGAGCATATATAACTGCAGATTAAAACAATTATATGTCCCTTTATATCATAGTCTACATTCTAAGAAGAATTATCAGAGATATAAACGGGGCTTCATAAACAATTTTAGATTTCTTAAAAGGTAACATAATAAATTTTAACCATAAATTATTGCCTCTTTTATTTGCACAGATTCTAGTGGAATAAAATTTCAAAAAAAAGAAAAACAATTTTCTTAACTTTAACTTTTTCTCATGTTAGAAAGTATTATAAACTGGTCTGAGTTACTTGGTCAGGAACAGATCATATAGTAATGAGTGAGAAAATTCTGAAATGAAAAATAGAATAGAGTTTTATAGAAATAAAAAAGGCAATTAAATGTAGAGGGAGATTTCTGAGATAAAGGATACAAGCTCCTTGAGTTATAATATAGCTGTTTTTTTAAAACATTTACTAACATGTTTTTTAAAATGCTCAGTGATTTTATGTGTGTATATATACTATTATATATGTATACATGTGTACATATATTTATATAATATGTTATATATTATATGTGTAATATTACATACATTTGCAATAGGAACAGTTAAAATCTTTAGCTTTTAAAGTGTGAAAATATTTTACATTCAACAAAAGTAAGTAAGGCTGGATGAAATAAATCTTTTCAGACATTTTGTTGAGCTGGAGTTAAATGACCTCACTGTCATTGTACCTTCCGTGGAGCACATGATGAATAGATAGACTTACAAAGTAAAAAATTTGAATTGAAAACACATCATTACTTGAGCTGAAGACTTTTCTGATTAATTTAGTTTACTGATTTGGAGCCTATTAAACAAGGAGAAAAGTTGGATGTTTTCAAAGTACTGAATTGAGGATTATCATTATTTTGATGAGGCCACCCTACTATGATAGGGCAATGTAATCAGAACGTTGAATTAAGTCAAGCTCTAGTCTGAAAAGAATAAACTGTATTCATCAGTAAATGTTCTTAATGGGAATCCTGAAAATATTTCATTATTCCTAATTTAATTAAGAGGCCTTGAACAGTTAACTATGCGCCCACATTCATATTCAAGCATATATTATCAGGAAAACCATGAGAAATGGTACACAGGGTCCTAATTTCAAGCTGCATTTTTTCTTTCAAATAAAATACAGTTTTATTAACTTTAAAAACACTCATTTTGTATATAGTCCTGAAACTTCACATGGTCATTGGCTACATATTACCAATAGAAACCTACTTAAACCAACATGTTAATTAAACATTAATTTATAAATATTTATACTGGGTTTATGCTAATATGAAGTTCAATTATATTGGCCTTATTCTGTATAAATAATGGATATGTGGACCTATCAATAAGTGAACCTCAGGAGTAGTGTATGACATTCGGAGAATGTTCACACACAAGCATTGTTTTGCATTATTTTCACCTATGTGCAGAATCATTGCATTGAGGGATAATAGAACTCACAGCCCCAGTGTTTTCAGCATTAGAGATGATGCAATCAAATACCGAGCACAATGCCAGGCACATGGTAAGCAGTGCAGAAATGGAGGGAGTTATTAGCAGTATTACCAGAGCATCCCTCTCCCTAATAGCACCACTATGTCATTATAGCCCAAAGAATGTTCACTCACTCACACACATCTTCAAAGTAACTCCTCATATCAGCCACACATTTTATCAGTAGAATATGTATTACCATCTAGGCTTATACATAGCATTAGGAAGAAATTGGTGCAAGGTGAATGCATTTCAGATGAAATATATCAAAAAGGCTTGGGAGGTGATTCTGTAGCAAAAAGAACACGTAGCGACAAACCAAAGCCCGTGTCTTAACATAATCCACAACTATGTTTATACACGCTGGCAACAAGAAGGAATTGCACAAATTGAATGAATTGCACAAAGTCATACTTGAAACTTCTCCCTGTTTAGTTTTTTGGTTTGCTTAACTTAAACTTGATTTGCTCTTTCTTGCTCTGTCTAATCAAATGGTAAAGGGATTCTGGTAGACACGAGGGCAAAGGGTATTGGGCCACACAATCCATTTGGTGCCCTTTCTGATACAATTGCTCTGAGTGGCAGTGCAGGGTGAAGGGATGGAGCATGTGTATGATCTGATGAGCTTGGCTCAACTGGGGGCGGCTCCTCTAGGCAGCTAAATTAAAAACCTCCCTGCAATTTCGATCTTAATCACCCCCTCCGAGGCTGTAATTGGTGATGGTCACTTAACTCTTTCTCTCCTTCTAGATTCAAATGTGCAGTGTCCTTTTACACCATGCATTTATTGGATCCCTTCAAAAGGATTCAAATAGGATTGAGTACACAGTATTAAGACAGAGGGGTTTCAGCTACATCAGATCTTACCAGTCTAATGTGTTTTCTGTTCCTTCTTATTTTGAGTAAGAGAAAGGAAGTAACATCTCTAAAATAAAAGTGCCATAGGTTTTGACTTTTTCAAATGTTAATAATAAAAGCCCATGTTTATAAAATAACAAAGGATTATATTGCATATATTGGACCTACACTCTGTGGAATTAGTGAAATCCTTTAAAAATTGAAGAGCACGCTAAGAAACTATTTAGAAATGAAGATCAAACTAGAGAAAATCTAATCTTTAAAAATACTCCACACATGGAAATATATGATGGCACTCTAAAAATACTCAATAAAACCAAAGCAAGTCTATCTGACAATTAAGAGTACTTGTTGCATTGTTATTTCCTTTTTTGTATTTCTTTTTTAACAGGGAGGTAAAAATTTTTAGAAGTTATAGGCAAACTAGAGTGACTATAGAAGATCTCCAAATCCAAATGCAGTCTAGAAGATGATTGTAGAGATGGGGTGGAAGATTGACTCCATTAAATAAACACTGAGCTGTGGCAGGCCTGGAAGATGCACATGCAAATGAGGCTCGCTCACTCCCTGCTCATAAGGAGTCCACTGTCCCATGGGGAAGAGAATGGGCAGTCAAACGGACGTATCACTCAAGTACCGATTGAAGCATGCGATAATAGAAACACGCACAAGATACACGAGAGGGATGAAGAAAGAACCAAGAGGAAGGCCAAGAGTTCCAGAGAAGTCCATATTTCACCCAGTAAAGACATCTTAGAGATAAAAAGTGGCCTCTCTCACATAGCTATGCTTTAATTGGTACAACTGAGACTTGTAAAGTTGTCTCCATGGCCAAAAGGATGACCTAAGCAGGACGGGGGCCAGAGAGTGGTGTGGTGTGGGTGTGTTGGTGGAAACCCAAGTGGTTTTCTCTTGTTTGAATCCTGATACCAGTGCAAGAAAGCATCCGAATTGAAAGGGGAAAGAGATAAATGCTGTTGGAAGAGAGAGGCCATTTCTCTACCCAGGAAGAACAATTTTCCGTCAGACCAGGCTCACATATTATTCAACAAGCATATTGTGAATGCCGAACCTCAGCTGACTCTGTTCCTTGGAGAGAGGAATGAGAAAGTAATTTTCCAATTCGTTTTGAAGACAGTCCTCAGTCACACTCAAACGACCAACCAATCCAAATGGAGGGGAAGTTAGAAGCCAGCATCAGCCCTGTGCTGGGAACTGGCAGGTAGGGTGATCCCGATGGCTGGGAGCTAATGACTATGATTATCTTTACCAACTACTGACTTTGCAGAACAAAATTGTGACATCATACCTGCCCATTGGGTCTACTGTGAGAATTTAAATCATCGACACTCTTCACTTCTTTCTCTGGTTTTACAGACTAAGAACTGTGTGAGCATGAGATATTTATGAATTCACACTAGGACCAGCAGGAAACTAGGGTCTCGGTCCCTTAACCTGCTGAATATTAGAACTGAACAAAACCACAGGGATCTCTTCTTTCATTTCCTCAGGAGAGGAAACTGAGGCCTGAGGAGAAGTGCTTTACCCAAATTAGCAGCTCATAACTAATAAAGGTGAGGCCAGAACCCACATGGCTGGGATCCTTGTTTGGTGCTCTTTCCACAACACATAAAAGATTTTGTTGCCATTCTGATTATTGCTAATAACCCATTGATTTAGCCCACTCAGAGCCAGACACTCTCAAGAGATCTGAAAGTGAACCTGTAGTAATTCCAGCCTGCAAAGAACTTGTAGCCTGGTGGGGTGACAGAGAAATAACTGGAAATTACAGTGAAGTATCTGGCTGTGCATGGCCCTGGCTGGGGCCTGAACAGGCAAAGGATAAGGGCTGGGTTAATTATCATTTCTCATTTCCTGGGCTCTACTCCTTTCTCCATCAGATATTGTACCTGAAGATCTTCAACTATTCCATATGGGGCATTAGGAATTCTTTAGTGGTGCAGACAATAGATGAACATGCGTTTGGCATCTTACTAGAGACATGGGGAAGGTAGCACAGACACAGCTCATCCTTCAATATGGGAAGAGACCCAAGCCCAGGAGCCGTATGTAGATTGCTGCTTCAGCAAAATGAATAAGTACTGATTGTGGCTTCACATGAGCTGTTCAATCATGCAGCAAGCTGTGAAGACATCTGAGAGCAAAGGGTATACCTTGGGTATAGGTAGTGTGCTGGTTTCCTGCTTTCTTCTCATCACTTGGGTCTCTTGTTCTACAGAACTGTGGGAAATGCAAGACAACAGCTGCATAGCCACACAGAGCACACCATACAAAGCAAGAGCCCTGAGAAAACAGCTCTTTTCTCTCCATCCCACCATGTAGCACACACTTGAGATTATTGATGCGAAGTGCTTTCCTTCAGGAATTTTAAATGTCCTCCCACAGAGCAGCAAATCACATACCATCCAGAGTTCTGATGCGAGTGGCATGGGTTTCCCGGGCTTTGCAGGAGACATATAGAAGTGGCAGCCCAAGTGCAGAGACCATTTCTTTCTTAGAAGGGTATGTGCTTCTTTTCCAAAGGGTTTGCTTTATGACAAGGATCTTGCAGGGCATGGAGGCAAGTCAGTAAGTTGGCTACAAGGCTCCCTGGTGAGGAAGGTGCTGGAGGGAATTATCCTGGAGAACTGTCCAGATGGGGCACGTCCCTTCCAGATTGGTAACAGGCTACGTGTACCCAATTCTCCTGCCCCCAGCCCTGGCTTTATGGTGGAAGACTCTCTTACCCACAATGAGATGTCCTGGAAGTGAAGTGTAGAGAGTCGGGGCTGTGGCGAGTCAGGAAGTTTAACATAAGGGAACACCTGAGACCGGAGCCGCTGCACTCCAGGGTTCTCTGTGGCTTGGTACAAGGGAGCTTGGTACAAGCTACATTTGACAGTTAGGAATTGGACTCAATGAGTGCTGTTGCTATAGAATTTTTCTAGAAGCATGGCGAAGAAGTTTTTACAGTAGTCTCCACATGACTAGAAAACCTCTAATATGTAGGCTCTAGGAGGACAGAGATTGTTGCTGTCTTGTTCACTGCTGCATTCCCAGAAAGACCAGCACCCTGGCACTCAATGAATGTTTGATGAATAACAATAAACCAACCCATCCCCTTCTCTCTCCCATCCAGGAGACATTTGGTCCAAGATCAAGACCTCCTCTTACTCTCTACTCCAATTACTGCATTTCTCTCATTCAAATAGAAGTCACAAGGGAAAAGCAAGCAGCCAGTAGATGGAAAACAAAATAATAACTGAACACGGTTATATGATGCTTACTGCATGCCATGCTCTGTTTTAAGCATCTTTATTTACTTAGTTAACTTCACTTCAACACTATGAGGTAGATACTGTTATTATTTCCATTTTACAGAGGAGGAAACTAAAGCAAAGAGAAGCTGATAAGCTGCCATGAGCACACAGCTAATAGCTAACAGATCCGGGATTATGAACCCAGCAGTCTGCTACAGGACACTAATACTTTCTTTTCTTAAAACAAATGGGCTTTTCTGTATGCAGGAAACCCAGACCTTCTAGAGAAATCTTCTACTAGGCGATTAACGGCCACGGTGTTTTCCCCAAATTGAAGAACAACGGGCAATGATGGCTTATTCAAACTCTTCCTTTACACATACCTTCAATTCCTTAGTGGATGAGCTACCATGGTTGGGATTGGCTTTGTCTTTCTATCTCTCTCTGCCCCTCCCGCCCAACTTCTGGGCTCGCTAACAAAGGAAAGTGAATAAACACTGCACAGGACTTCAGGGTAAAGATGATGGACTTACTGCATGCACCTATTTCCATTAATGGACAATAAAGGGATTTTTTAAAGGAAAAAACTACAAGGACAGGAAGAACTGAAGATGTTACACTAGGGTCAAAATTTTCAAAGCTGTAAGTCAGATGAAAAAATAACTGACACAAGAAAATAGAATCCTAACCTAGCATAGGAAAAGCAGACAACTGACCCAATTTATACCAGGTATCCCCAAAAGGCTCAGGAATTGGTGCTATCACCAAAGGAACATTTAGAAAACTAATGAAAAATATTAGAAATTAAAAGCATAAGAGCAGAAATAAAAACATCAGTAGAAGTGTTAGAAGTTAAAATCAAGGAAATCTGAAACAGTAAAGCAGAGAGACAAAAAGAAAATATGTGAATGTTTCACATGTTCACAATAGGTGAACAAGACCTACCTGGGACCTTCAATATCTAAGTAACAGAAGTTCCAGAATGAGCAAACAGAAATTAGAAGGGAGGATGTCATCAATGAAATAACTCAAGAGATTTTCCAAGAACTAAAGGATATAGATTTCCAGATGGAAAAAGCCCATTGAATGTCAGACATAATAAATGAAAATAGATCCACACAGGCACATCATCATGAAAGTTCAGAATGCTGGTGACAAAAATAGTACCCTACCATCTGAAGATGGAAGATAATGGATCACATAGGAAGAATTAGGAATCAGACGGACTTGGAACTTCTTAACAGTAACACTAGAAGTTGGAAGCCAATAGAATAATGTCTTCAACAATTGAAAAAGAAAAAAAAAGTCATCCTAAAATTCTATTTCTAGCAAAATTAACAAATAAATATAAGAATGAATATAAATATTCTCAGACACGCTAGGTCTCAAAAACATTTTCCCTCCTATACCTTGTCTTAGGAAGCTACTAAAGGATGTGCACCAAAATGAAGGGGTAAACCAAGAAAATGGAAGATGTAGAAGAGAGAGAAAAGAAGATCCAACACAGAAGAAGAGCAGAGAGAATCTCCAGAGTCACAATTAAAGGCTGGCAGGATGGCAGCTGAGCCCTAGATGGAGATGGCAACCAGACCTGATGAAGCAAGTCCAGAGCAGATCAAGGCAGCTCCAGCAGAAAAGATAAAATTAATAGAATACATAGTATATCAGATTGTCCTAAGAAGAGTGTTTGCATGGTCTTAATGATATAAACACTGAATATTGACCTAACCAAAATTTCAAAATAACTATATTGGATAAATGAAGATATAGAAAAAGTGTGAATTAGTTTAAAACTGAAAAATCATGAAATAAATATACAAAGCATGCCAGTTAGAGATATGGAAAGATTATCAAAAATAATCAGAAAAGTCAAGAAAATGGCTGCTCTTGGGGAGTGGAAAGGTGGACAAGGTGGGGCAGGGGTCTACTGATTTTCATAACAAGCCTTGTAAAACAACTACGATTCTTTTAAATTGTGTGCATATATATTTTAAACAATGAATGGCCTTGTCCTTTCAAATAAATTGCTGCAGACATGACACTAACTAAATATCAGCAACAGTTAAACAAAAACAAAAACAAAAATTCTTGTGTTGGCAAGGCAGGGAGCAAGAACAGAAAGGGAGTAATAAAAATCTGGTTTAAATGACCTCAGAATAAATTGAAGTTACACCTAAGGAAGCACTCTTTGACCATCAATGTGGTACACAGCCATGCAAAAGGAGTGGAAAGCTTCAGGAAAGAGGAAGGAGAATCACTCATCTCCAATGGCTTGACTATCCATCCAAATCATCTTGTATGCTTTTTTTAGCAATTCTTAATCTATTCCTACAGAGAGTGCTTAACGTGTTAGCAGCTTTGCTAACTAAAACAAACTCTTGAATCTCAAGGAAGCTCAAGAGGCGTTAAAGAAAAAAACATTCCCAAGTTAACTTTTTCTCTATTGGGAAAAACTTAAAATATGTTGAATTGAGTGGGGAAAAGAGGTCCTCTGTTCACAGAAAGTAGTGTTTCTGCATAGCACAGCCTTTACGCATCTTCCCAGATAATCCAGGGCTCACCTTGGTTTACCTCCCCAGTGGGTAACCTGCAACCCAGCCGCACTGTATTGCATACACCATGGCCCTCAACACTCCCCACCTGGGGAAAGGATCTATGTTTCCTACCCAGCATTCCATGTCACTAACATCTTCTTATGTCTCATCCACTGTCATGTCACTCACCTCAAGCGTGTGAGTAATTATGACATTAACAGGACACTAGTGAAAATCAGTCACCATGAAAAAGAAACAAAAATGCTGGTTTGGAGTAGTTCCCACTGCACTTGCTATAACTCTACCTCATTCCTCTCCCACTCCAGAAGAGTAATGGCGAGAAAATAAAGAAATGAAGGGGACCTTATCATAGTATGACCAACACTAACCAATTACTAGCAACACACCCCAGCATATGCCCCCAGCAATGCAACTGAGAATCTCTCTTGTGATGTCATACAGGTAAAGTCACATGCTGACAACATCCCTTCCATGTGCCCACCATTTTAACATTTGAAGATGACTTATGAGGCCTGCCTCTCGAGTCATCTTTGTGGGGGACGTATTTTTTAGAACTAGGTTGATTCCCAATTTAAGTCTTTATCAAGTGTACATTAAGGATTGTCCTTTTATTTTATCTAATATTTGCAGCACTCTCCCCCATTACCAGTTCCGCCTATGCTTAGAATAAACTAAAGACTGTGTGTCCTTCCTAATAGTTCAGCTGCTCGTTGACCTCTCCCTGCTGCTTTGATATGTCAGTTGACATTTTTATTTTCTGTGTAAGCTCACCTTCACACGTTTTCCTTATAGAATATGGTTTTGGAAGATGCAGCCCATCATCCCAGCCTGTTGTGATTAGTTTCCGTCTTGATTTTCTCAGCGTTAGATCATATTCACATTTGATAAGTCCACGTATATCCTCAGTGATAAAATGGACATTTGGGTCTGGGGCAGAGCCAGGTGGCCAGCCACTAAAGACTTCTCTTGAGGTGGGACCCAGATACATTAATCAGGTCTTTTGTTTAAGAACCTACTCCATCCCAGTAGTAGCCAAGCAGGAAAGCCATTCAAAAGTTGATATGACAAAAGGGCATGTCACCTAATTAGTTCCCAAGCCAAAGTTTTATCCAATTATGTCCCTCTCTACTTTGAACACCTTGTGTCTGAGTAGTCCCTTTTCCTGTTCTATTCTGTCAGTCATTTCATGACTAGTCTTTTGGCTCGTTTCCCTCTTACTCTGTTGTCAGACTATAATGAAGCATTCTCTCTCCTGATATGGGGCTACTTTGGATTTCTATCCTAATAGCTCACCTCTCATGACATAACACTGAAATGCCCTATACCTTTAAGATACCCTGAGGGCTGGCATTGGCCTGGCTTGACTTCCTCTCTCTTGTCTGTATGTCTGTCATGGGGAGGATTCATAGCACAGTGCTTAAGAATACAGATTCCTGAACCAGCCAGCCTGAATTCAAATTCTGGCCGCCCCCTTTCCAGGCTTTGTAACCACTTACTGGCTTTGCACCCTCTTTGTACCTCAGGGATGTTGCTAGACACTTATGATTCTCTCCCAACTCATCACCAGCACCTCTGAGTATTTTTTGAGGCACTAGATCTTCTTTATGTTTGCAGGGTAATGACACTGGTGTCACCAAAAGGATTTTGAAGATCTTTAGCTTCCCCCATCCTCTGCCCTGTAATTTCAATTATTTTCCCAATCCCATTTAAGTAAATACTCAATCTATGTAAAATCCAGATACTTACTAAGCAAATGCATCTTTAAAACAAGTCTCCATGTCCTTCTGCCCCTGAATCCCTCTTATATTGGGAAGCCACCACTGGTCACTGGAAAGTGCTTTGAAATCAGAGAGACCCAGATTCAAATCATGCCTCTGCAGTCAGATTTGCACATTTTGACGCCAAACAGCTTCTTGCAAATGAGACAGAGAATCTGGGTTCACATGCAACTTCAATTGTAATAACAAGGTACATTTTATTTTCCAAAACAAGAAAAGAACTGGAAAACTTTAATTGGCCATATGAAAGTCATGCGATATTTCTGCATTAATGGGCAGGGCAGACCAATGCTAGGAGATTATTAGATTAGGGCCCAGTAAGGGGTTCCAATACTTATGAAGAGAATGACAGAGTTTTGAAACCAGAACTAGGAAGGAAATGTTCTACTGGGAGGGCTGAGTCTATGAGGGCTCCAATAGCAGTCTATATGAAATAAAAAAAGTTATTATCCCTGCGATGTTGAACAGCTGTTTGCCATTTCCCTAAAAGCAGCGGGAAATTGGCTTAAACTGCAAGGATTTGAGTTAGACATAAGGAAAAAATTCCTGACAGTAGGGATTGTTAAACAATGGAACAAGTTAGCAATAACAATCATGGAATGAATTTCCCAGGGTTCTTCAGACACTGTACCCCGTTTGTCTGGGAGATTTTGATATAACCTTGCCTGTTGGAGACCTCCTAGGATCCTTTCCAGTTCTCTGGTTCTTAATTAGTTCAGCATGCTTTTGCATTAATAGCATTATAATCCTGGTCACAACTGATTAAAAGACAAAAATCAATTTCCCACTCAAATCCCCCAAACAAGAAGGTATCTTTCACCCCTGTGCACAAGAAATGGGATGGCCTGCACATTTTAATTCATATGTTTTTAATTCCTTTGGGGAAGTTTCAAAACTGAGATTTCCATAAACCAAAGTTTAGCCCAGGAATACACTGGATTATAAACTGGTGGAAACACTGAATAGAGATGTATAATGGAAACATTAACAGAGCTTTAGCGATGATGGCAACAGCATGTCACTACAATGTAAGGAAATTGTGTTAAAGTAACTGCTATTGTAGATAAGGGGGTGCCGCTCTTAATAATGGATTTTTCATGCATTACTTCTATGCTTTTAACATTTTTCCATCGTGAATAGTGACCTTGGAATAATGCTAAGAATCATATTTTGTATTTAACCTAAATACCAAATTTAAAGACTTAAATAGATAATACAAAGGGCTTGATTCCATGCTGCTGAAGATTGTGCAAGGTCGTAGAATGCTTCTGCAAACTCCTATGTAATGGAAGTAAATCTTTTTTTTATTGAATATATCCAATGCATAACTGCTTTCTTCCAACAAAGCCAGGGATGGTTCACAGAGAGGAAAAAAAATGGAACTAAATTGACAGGTAGATACCATGTAGGTGCAAAGAGGGGTGGGAGGAAGCTTTTGCCTCCTCCTGATAATCTCCATAGCCCACCCCCATAAGCCACCCTAAAAATGGTTAAAGCCAAAATAGTGTACTTGCAATCACAGCTTCCAGTGACTTCCCCTAATCCTTCTTCCAACCAGACTGCTGTACTAAGACACTCCCCCATCTAAATTCTAGAACTCCAGTCTGTATCAAGGGAAACAAACAAAATAAATTGAAAATATATTTATCCTGGTTGTAGGAAAAACTGAAAAGTGTGGATTTAAAGTTTGTTGACCCATACCCCTTGCCTTAAAACACTCAGCCATGCTTCCCCCCGGTATCTCATCCATCCCCTGTGGCCAGCACTCATTTCGCCCCTCATTTCTCTGGTTTGTCCCTACCCTGATCCTGTTCACACTCACTGCATGCCCTAGTCTCTTTCTCTCAGGATCAGGATGCCAACCAGCAGGCCTGACAAATTCACCAGCCCGCTTGTCTGGTTTGGGGAAGGCGTAGGTGAGTGAACAAGACGGCCTGGTGTTGAATGCTGCCAGCTCCGCCTCCACCTGTGAGTGCTGGCACAGCGTCTTTAACTTCTCTTTGCTTCCTTTTCCTCATCTATCAGACGGAGATGATAATAATACCTATCTCTTAGGGCTGGTGGAGGATTAAATGAGTTAAAACATAAAACACAGCGACTGGAACAAGGAAGCACATAACAAGTGTGAGCTTGTTACCTGGCATTCAAGAGAAAAGACCCTGCTTTCTCCACATTCGGGGACTCCATTGGTCAGAATTTCAGCCATGGCAAGCACACAAGTGTAATCTTTGAGACTATGGGTCCTAGAACGTAAGTGACCAATTTCTGTGCCCACGCAAAGTGACTGGAGAAACATACGTAGTGCACAATTGTGCATCTATGGACCAGTCAGGGTAGAAAAGAGGAACTTTCACCAACAGAACCCACCAGCCAAACCATCCCTTAAGAATCACTTTAGTTCTGGCTTCTACTACCTTCCAACTGTGTGACTTTGGGCAAGTCTGTTAACCTCTGTGAGCATCATTTTTCTTATTTGTAAAATAGAGACAATACTCATCTCACAGGAGTTTTAGGAAGTGCAAAGGTGATAATGTGAGTGAAAGGAGTTCATATCAAAGGAAAATACAGAGAATGATATAATTTGGTATATTACTATTTTTGGTTGAATTTTCTTCTACTGTGCCTAATTTCTCTAATTTGTGTTTCAGGGCAAGTTGTCTATTAGAAAAACTTCGTGTTCTTTTCCTGATCTGCTCATCTCCAAAATTGCCTGTAGAAAATCTGCTTCCTGTCTCAAAAACTATACTTGGAAAACTCACGTTTGTCTGCTCTGGGGTCCAGGATTTACCTACCTCCCATCTGTCCATTTTCTTTCACTCACCCCAGCTGAGAAGGAAAGACTGTCTCTCATGTTGGTATAACTCTTCACATGTCGTTATTTATTTGGTTTCCTTTAAAAAAAAGAAACTTCATCTGAAGAAATGACTAAGAAAGCTTTTCACCTTTCTAATAAAATACTAGGTCCTCCTCCACAGTCTATCATGTAATAAAATAACTTAAATTTTTAAAAAATCAAAATTTAAACTAAAAGAACGCAAAAACTAAAAGCATAAGTTTTGTTTTTCAAAGTTTGCCTTGGTCTCTTTTCTCCTCTGGTTAGGTTGTAGTACAAGAATATTGTGAGCAGATGAATAAAGCATCAGATAAAAGGGACCCACCACCATCTTCGAAAGATCCCATCTCTAGGGAGACTCTACATGTCCTCATTCCTTCCGGGTTCACCTGGACCACAGACCACCCAGGGTCAGATAGGATATCCCAGATGTCCTATAAACAGGATGAAAAGTATCACCAGGGCACTATTCCAGGTACCCAGGTATTGTAGGGAAAGAAAAGGTGGGAATATGAGGTGAAAAGTGACAGAATGATAATGAAGAGAGTAAGGAAAAGAAAATGCGTAGACAATACAGTGGCTACATTTATTGAGCACTTACTGTGGGCTAAGCATTTTCTCATTTAATGCTTACGACAATCCGTGAGCTAAGGATTTTTATTGTCATTTCCAAGTGAGAGACTGAAGCCCACAAAGCAAATAAGCTGTGGACCTGGGCTCTGAACCCAGATCTGTCTTATTTCAAAGCTGGTACTCTTGACTCCTGGCTTCTATAACCTCCTACCCAGCTTAGATACATGTTCTGCCTTCTGTATTTCCTAAATGTAATCAAATTCAGCTTGCACACTATCACAATCTAACAAGTCAACTGTTTGAGGTAAGAAAGCAGCCAACAAAAGTGGAATCTTTTGATTAAGTTGATTTAAAAACTTGTTACTTTGATTCTTCTCTCCTCCGCGTTGAGGGAGTGCTCAGCAATGCATCCTCCAGAATCACACCCACTCACTTTCTGACTCACCTTAGACTGGGTCTCAGTAGGTTTCTTATTTATGTAATTTTTTTTTTCAAATCTGCTTCAGGAAGCATCAGGCTAAGAGCTCAATGTTGCCACTTCGTACCCAGATCACTCTTCCTTCCAAAAGACACTTCCTTCTGCAATATTTCTGTGTTCACACTTCCCACAAAAGCATGTAGACTCAGCAAGACTTAAATCAAATCCAGCTCCACCACCAGGTGTGTGACTTTGGGCACGTTCCTTGCTTTCCTCATTTTTAAAAATTGAGTATAACTCGCAAGATCATCATGAAGATTAAATAAAAGTTACAAAGTCCCAGGTATATAACTCACCCTTTGTTAATAGTAGCTATTGATGTTAATCATGGTGAAGCCTGTTAATTTATTGTACAAAGACTATACCTCTTCTGGGACCAGAATGTTCATACTATCTTTCTTCCCTGGATAATACCGGAGAAACCCTACTAACTTCTGGCTCTTGTGTGTCTTTTTATCAGACACTATGCTGGCGATATGCAACCTTTTTGGATAGAAAGACTCGTTTTTAACACACACAAAAATTCACAGATGTCTCATAAGATAACAGTTATTGACTGACAAAATGGCTGTCACCAGACTTTTCCTATACATTGAGAACATTGCTCTCAGCTCATGGTGCCCCTTGTGTTCAGAAATTCTCTCTCCAAACACAATATAAGAAAATAGGTCTTTACTCACCAAATAGCAATCACATTCCTGCCTCCAGTCCTGCCTCCTGTTGAGAACTACAGGATTGCCTGGATTGTACTGTTGGCTATTCTCAAACTCTCCTATTCGACTTTACAGAAAATGCCTTGGTTTACTCCCACAGATGGTTCATCATGTCCATTGTTTACGGATTTTTAACAGTTTGATACTATGAAAACAACCTTATTTCCCTTTACATTAAGTTCCTGGCAGAGCATATGGGAAAGAAAAGATCCCCTTTGACTCTTTGTACTTACAACATAGACATCCAATAAACATTTACTAATTTGGTTCAAGATGTTGAGATTTAGAGTACATATTTGCATTCTCCATCATGTCCAACACTTTCCTGACTCTGAGTTTTCTATACCTAGAGGTGCTTCTCTTCACAGCAAATTCAGTCAATGCTTCTAGACTCCAATAAGGCTCTAACGCCAGCTCCTCTGTGATACGCTCCTCCCCTAAACTCCTGACAGCTTGCTCCTAGGCCAGCTAGGACTTTCTGTGCCTAACCACTCCAGTAGGATGCATCAATGCAGTTATGATGCAAATGTGCCAGCTTACAACCAAAAACATGGCACAACATCCTACAATCTTCATTATTATCCATGCCACCCACACTCTCACACCTAACTTTCTCTGCACTACTTCAATCATTTTCTTATACTCAAGACTTTGATCCCTGGATCTAGGTCTTGTTTTTCTTCATATTTCCAATACCCTGGGGTACAGTAGATACTAAACCATAGAGAACTGGAGGATGATGAGTTTTCCACCATCACTATTTTTCTCTCCTTACTACCTCCAACTGTTTCTCTACTTCTCCATTTTCCTTCCTTCAGACAATATTGACATTTCACTTACAGCAAATAAACTCAGGGTATCCCAGGACTCCACACCCACATAGAGCCACATAAAAACTAAACACAAAGTAAATGGAAAAGAGAAGGGCTCACGTTTCCCATTACATCTGCTATCTGATCATATTTCAATTCCAGACACATTTTCCATTGTTGTTTTCCTGGCTCAATTAGGTTACTGGAATTACAAGGTGAAGATTATGGATACAAAATCCAGTGCCCATGAGTTCATATGAGATTAGGATGCTACACAGTGGGTCCCAAGGATGTCTCCTACCCACAGGACTGAAATGATTAACACAAAGTACCATTAGATATGGATATAGATACGGATCCCAGCCACTTATTTTTTTACTTGTTGCCTAATACATCACACAGTTCAGGAACTGCTCTAGTGGTTACTCAATCAACAAAGCCCATCAAACCCAGGTATTACTTTTTACCTAATTGCCTCCCTCTTTTTCAGAGGCCTGTATTCTACAGCATCAGAGCGTGCTTTGACTAGAAGGAAAGGGTCAAGGTGCAAAGTGACGGCAGTGTTAATGTAGGTGTCACATAAATGCATTAGCTCAGTGGACCAAATAAGGGAAAATATTTTGATGAGAAAATGGCATTTAGAAGCGTTAGTGCATTTAAACATTTTCCCAGTGTGGTTACATTAGCAGACCTAAACAATCAAGGGCCAGGAGGCGTTGCTACAGGGATTGTGAGCTTAAAAAGTTACCCTTGTTCTGACACCTATTAATAATCACCTTTGGAGAATTATAAAGCACAGTCAAAAGAGAATTGCTCCTCTCTGAGCCTGCAAATATTCAGTAACTGTGACTCATACAGACAAAAAAAAACCTGTACCGTATGATATATGTTTATTTTCCACTGAATAAGAGGCTTTTGGCATCAAGAAATCTATTGTATGTAAATCTAGGTGCCAGTGACACTCGGGACCTTTTCCTGACATTTCCTACTGAAGGAACAGATTGGTTGCAAATGCACAATATTCATTGGCAGAAGAATTCAGAACATATAAGCTTGTTCCAGCTCTGGGCTAAAGAAAACCTCAACATATGGGAAAAAGAGAACTTTTCTCATCCCAAACCTTTTGATTCAACTGTCTC
Organism: Diceros bicornis minor; assembly: GCF_020826845.1. Classification (NCBI taxonomy): domain Eukaryota; kingdom Metazoa; phylum Chordata; class Mammalia; order Perissodactyla; family Rhinocerotidae; genus Diceros; species Diceros bicornis. The sequence goes on from NC_080744.1 coordinate 84,624,609, forward strand.
CTGCAGCAAGTTCTGGAAATGCCCCCATTGGCATTGACTACTTAAATCCTCACTGGAGGAAGAGACGATTGTGGAGGAGGGAGGGAACCTCAGGGTGTGTTGATACTCAGGGTTGCACAGTCAAATGTCAAACGCCAGCTTGTTGGATAGAGTTAAATTTACAGGATCATGATGCATGATGAGGAGAAGGCTTAAGCAACCTTCCATTTCCACTGGTATTGCTAACTGAGGCATCTTGAAATCTCCTGTCACTGATGTTGAGCTTGGACATCACTGGAAAAAATCTTTATCTGTCCCTGAGGCACAGAATTCAAATGTTGAAGACAGCAAGAGGAGTGAAAAACCCTGTGGCTTTTGCTTTAGTCAATTCTTAAAAAGCCAAATTTGAGCTCCTGCATCTGAAGTGTCTGCCCTCAAAGTACAGAGCTTCTTTGACAGAGCTCAGACTCTAACCAGGGGTCCTTGTGCTTATCTCTGGGCAGCTGTTGTAAAGTTTAGACCAAAAGAGAGGTTCTCTCTGGCCAACCCAGTAGGGGCTGTGATAAGCTAGCTGGAGTTTTAAGTCTTCCACAAAGACTTAAAAGGGGTTATAGAGAAGACAAAACGTCAGTGTATATTCAGCTCTGAGGCCAAGGTCAGCCCTCAGACACAGGCTCAATCTGGCAAGGCAAAGCCAATTGTGGAGGGATGCTCATGTTGGAGGGGACATCAGTTGGAGGAGGTGGATCCTGTGTGAGATGTACGTCTGCAGGGCCCAGGCAACAGCGGAGTTACCTGGTTTTCAGGACTTGGCAAGAGTTCTTTCCTTATTATAGATAAGCGAGCTGAGGTACAGAATCATGAACTCACAGAACTTCAGGATGGTAAAGCATCTTAGAGGCTGTGTTGTCCAATTCCCTGCCTCTTTGGATGTTCAGATCCCCACTACCACGGCATCATCATCTTCGGTAGCATCATCTTCAGCATTAGGGCACCATCAGAGCATTAATTGAACAGCCACGACACTGAGCCCTCCTCAAGCGTTATTCCGCTAATCTTCCCATCAACTCTGTGGCTTGGGTATTACTAGCCCATTTTACACATGAAGAAGCTGAGAAAGTAAATGACTTGCCAAATCAAGAGCAGCCAGGATTTGAATGCTGAAATATTCTATTATTTCCTCAATTGGTCACCCAATATCAGCTTGAATACTATTAACAGCAGGGAGCTCAGCACTGCCCAAAGTAGTCATTTCTAGTTAAAACAGTTCCCTTTGTGCCTCCATGAAATAAGTTGAAATTCTGCCTTTGACTGAAATTCTGTCTGCTGAGGTCCTGCAGAACAGATCTAATCTGTCTTTATATATAGAAACCCTGAAACCATCAGGAGACAGCAATTATGACTCTCTATTTAAGCCTTCTTTCCTTCAAGCTAAATTCCTATTTTTTAACACTTCCTGTAACTAATGATGTGAGATCCTGACCTCAAAACTCAAGCTTTTCTAGAGCATGAACCATTTCTTACTCATCTCACATCCTCAGGACCTAGCATTGTGCCTGGCACAAAGTGAGTTCTCTATAAATGCTAAAAGATATAGTAGGTGATCAATAAATTTTCAGTAGTAGGTGTTCAAGAAATGTAAAACATCTAGAATGTCTGTCTTTAAAGTTGTGGCAGCTTTTTACAGTCCTTCAAAGAGTGTGGAGCCAAAATGAAATAGAATCTCCATGTGTGGTATGGCGTTTAAGTTGGGTAAGACTAGCACATTCCTTGTGGAAAATGCTACATTACACTTAATGCAGCATAGAATGGTGCTAAAATTTTGACTGCTTTGTTACCCTACTGACTCATGCCAAAATTAGGGGAAATGAAGCTCTCGATCATTTCGTATGGGTTATTCATAACCCATGTTGTGCTAGAACAGTAGTTTTCAGACCTAGGTGCAGGACTTTATCCCTAATAAAGCTTATGCTAAATCTATGGTCTAGCCTGCTAGGATGTTTTAAGATCCTTCAGTCTGTCATGGAAAGGAGTCATTACCCTTTCTGCTTTTGTTTTATTCTTGAATTTGTGAAGCCAGACATCCATGATCTTATTTCTACCATGGAAGGAAGAACTTTCATGGCTGGTTTCCCTTTTAAATGCTCTTTTCCCACAAAGTGAAATCTTCTTGACTCCCTATCAGCAGATGCTCCTTGTTCCTGCCTCTTGAACCAATCCTGATCTTTGAAAAGAGACTTTTAAGGAGCTTCATATTCAGGATCTGAGCAACCAGTCACCCTATTTCATCCAGTTCTGATCTCCTGGATTTTTGATTAACTCCTTGGTACCCTTGTCCCTGGGTTGGTAATTAGTCTAGTACGTTAGTTGCATGAGGGCCATATTAGTTCAATTAAGCTAGGCTATGTGCAGGAACACACAAACCCTAAAGCTCAGTCAATAACACACACAAGTTTGTTTCACACTCATGAAAAGGTGGAGAGTTCACTTCCAGACTGATTCCATCTGACAGTGCTACCATTTCAACAGGTAGCCACCACAGTCACCCTGCAAGAGAGAGAGCACATGTGCTCTTGGGGACTTCCTCCCAGAAGTCACACAAATCATTTCTCATGGGCCCAGCGGTCAGAACTTGGAAAAAGACCACCACCTAACAGCAGTGAAGACATTTTGTGTGCCTTGGAAGAGGAAAATGACACAGGACTTGATGAGCACAGAGTATTGTCTCTGCTGCAATTGTTGTCTTGCATTCCCTTCTTCCTCTTTCCTTTTGGAACGAAATTCTTCCCCAAAGTAAGCACAGTGATAAGGACTCTACTTTTCTGATGCTTCCTGCCTGCCATAGCTCTTACCATCACCCCTTCTTGGATTGCTCACTGACAAGCTCAGAAGATCCCACATATCAATCAGGACTCCTGTTACAAATAACAGAAAATTCCTCACACAGAGATTTAAGCAAGAAAGGAAATTTACTATCTCATGTAACAATAAAGTTAAAATATAGATTTAGTTCTGAATTCATAGGTGGGACGATGTCAGGGCTTGTCTTCTCTCTATCTCTCAGGCTATGTCTCTCTCTATATTGGCTTCGTTCTCAGGCTCCATAAGTTAGGCACTGAAGGCACCAGACTCACTTTATCACAAGATCAAAGCATGCCTGTGGCAGAGGGAGCAGTGTGTCCAATTCCTCCACAGCTCAATCAAAAGTACTGAGTACATGTCTCCTTGTTTCTGATTAACCAGCCCAACCAGGGACACATTCCTGAACCAATCACTGTCTCTTGTGAGATCTGCTGCTTTGATTGGCCAGACCTGGGTCACATGGTATTTCCTGGAGCTGGATGTGGGACTCTGCAGGAAGCACATGCACATAAAATAGGGATATGGTGGATCCTCAAATGAAAACTTGGGCTGTTTCAGAAAATGGGTGAATAGGTGCTGGGAGGCCACAGACACTGACTGTCCACTAACCATCATTTACCTTTCGTGTTAGCCAACCCCCAATAGCAGAGCTTGATGCCTCCCTGGCCTGAGCTTCAGTTGCCATAGCCTTTGCCAGCTGACCTGCTCCTCCTCCAGCCCCGGTGAGTGGATGGCTTTGCCAGGACCTGCCCTCATCTCAGTAGGTTTAGTTCTAGATCACATGGTCACCCAGTCTAGCCATTCTCACCAACAGAAACAAGCCAGGCCTCACCTGTATTCTGACTATGACAATGGGTTGAAAAGAGCCTTGTGTCATACCACTAGAGACCACTTTCAATACTTCTTTATGCAACACTCTAAAAAGCAATCAATCCTTCAGCCTCAAATTTCACTACTATCTAATTTGCATTTCTCCATCTTATTTTACAAGGCTATGGTGAGAGACTGCATCAATTGTCTTTCTGAAGTTCATGCACACTTCATCTCCTGACTTGTAACTGTATCCAAAAAGGAAATGAAGTTATTAATCTGGCAAGATTTATTCTCAGTGAACCCATCCTGGTTTCTAAGACCACCACTTCCTTTTGTCAAGGGCTCACAAACCATCCTATAAATAATCCATTCTAGAATTTCACTCAGGATTGACATTAAGCTCACAGGTCTATAGTTTGCAAAATCCCCTTTCCCCCTTTTCAAAAGCCAGGGCTGTGCGTGTCAGCCTCCTGTCTCTCAGCACCTCCTCCTCTTTATGAGAGGCAGCTAATGGAGGATTTGCCTAATGTCTCTTAATGAAGCAGTGCAGAGCCAGGATTAGAAGTCAGCAGACCGTGAGGGTCCAGCCTTTTGCTTCTCCTTTTCAGCCGTGATGATTTCTCCACCCTGTTTTTCCGTGAGATGAGAGCTCTCTACCAGAACCACCAAGGCAAGATTTCTTTACAGAAATTGGCCACCTTCCCTCTCCCCTTTATGTGCCTCTCCTAGGGCATTGAAACAGAGGATCGAATGGAGGAACAGGGGCCTGAGGTCTCTGTGCATGGCACAGTCCTAATCTCCAGTGAGGGACGATCTGGGTCACTGTCATCACTCTAACTGATTAGTATTCTCCCAGTTCTTTTTTGTGTGTGTGTGAGGAAGATCAGCCCTGAGCTAACATCCATGCCAATCCTCCTCTTTTTCTGCTGAGGAACACCGGCTCTGAGCTAATATCTATTGCCAATCTTCCTCCTTTTTTTCCCCAAAGCCCCAGTAGATAGTTGTATGTCATAGTTGCACATCCTTCTAGTTTCTGTATGTGGGACGCAGTCTCAGCATGGCCGGAGAAGCGGTGCGTCGGTGTGCGCCCGGGATCCCAGTAGCGGAGCGCGCGCACTTAACCGCTAAGCCACGAGGTTGGCCCCCTCCCAGTTCATTTTTGAATTGAGTGTTATGAAGTGATTTCACCCGGCAGTCCTCTGAACCTGAGCGTGAGAGTCACGGGGCTTAGGGTCGCTTCTGTGGGAGTGGCAGGTTGGAACTGCCTAGTAATTTCCATCATTTAGGCACCCACATTTTTCTGAAAATCTGCACCCTCTGAGTTGGTCTAACTGGGGAGAGCTGCCTTCCTTTTAACTTTCTTTCCATTTTCTTACGTGAATACCTTTACCTTTAAGTATCAGCCCACTTTTCATCTCACATTTTAAAATCTCAACCAGTTTAGCATAATTAGAAAATCCACATTACACCATCTTTTAGAGCTCAGCTACACAAAAATCAGAGTGGCGTTGGGCATATGTCTGGGCAAAATAGATTTCTGAATTGGTGTAAAGTGTACTTAATATTGATAGCTCTGTATTTCCAGAAGAGTTAAGAATCAGAGTGATGTAATTAGGTTTTAGTTGAAGTTTTTCTTTAGATTTAAAAGGAAAGAGGGGGGAAAATCAATATGTTACCTTGCTATGAAGTAAAAGTAAGTGGATCACTCATCTGTCTTAATTTATTCCATGAACTGAGGAGAATAATATTCACCTCTCCGGACGATATTTTACATCATGAATAGATACTGTGCTAATCTTTAAAGGCTAAATTTAATATTTCCACAAAACAGATAGATTGTTTTTCACTCCTGACTCACAGTATAATTGAATTTAGAAATGACACATAAAATTTATAGGTAACCTTTTATATCAATCTATACACTTAACATTTCCTTCACTTTGTGCCACAGTATGGATCTCATGAGAAAAAAAATACCTTATAAGAAATAACACCACCAACAACAAAGAAAAATAAAGAACCAAATGATAAAATTTCTGTCCCTCTTCGTGTGAAGGAGGGGAGGAAGCACCGTTTGGTGAGGGAAGAGGGCACAAAATTTGAAGGGGCCAAATTGACCTGAGTCACCTCCTGGTGGCAGACCATTAACATCTCTGAGACTGAGTTTCATTGTGTACAACCTGGGAGTAACCACGCACACTGAATGTATTAGTCAGCTGTTGCTGTGACAGTGTTCTGTAGCAAATATTCCCTAAACCTCAGCGGCTCACAGCACAATAATTTATTTCACACTCACAAGTCTGTATATTTGCAGAAGTTCAGCTGATTCTAGCTGGCCTTGGCTGGACTCAGCTGGACTCAGACCTTAGGTAAGGTGGAGGTTTGCTCTCCATGTTTTCATTCTGAGACCTGGGGCACACCCTTCTCATGGAAGGAATCAGAAACTCAAAGTGGGATTAAGAAAAACACATGAAGCCTTTTATAGCCTTAGTTCCTAAGCGGATCATTGACACTTCTATCCACATTCCATTGATCAAAGCAAATTTCTTGGAGAAGCCCAATGTCAATGGGATGGGGAACTATATTCTACCTGTAGTGAACAGGACAAGGGTGTGATAGAAGGAAAAAATGTGCAAATGGTTCATCCTATCCCACTCCACATGGCTATGGTTATAAAGATGTTCAAACGAGTTAAGTTGTACAAAGCACCAAGCACACAAAATGTGTGTAGCTATTATTGACCATTTAATTATTTGATCAAGGGGTCTTAAAATTATCAACACATTTCTCAACTCTGATTCTGATGAGCCCGTACAGACCGGCATGTTGATCACTTGATACCCAGCCGTAAGGTGAGTGATTCCTTGCCAAAGGAGTGTTTTGCCCATTTGACATCATACATATCAATACTTTGGATTTTCCCAAGACAAGCTGAGGAATGTATCTGGAATTGACACAGCTTGGTTACAAGTGCGCTCAACTTGTTTCCACTTCCCCACACTTATCTGGACAAATATGAACAGGAAGCTGCCCTCTTCTTGGTCAGCTGGTGAAAATTGTTGCAAGTTGTGTTACTGAATAAAGGAATCAGTGCAAATTGTTATGATTTTTGGAGTGTCAGGTAGAGCTACTACTAGGTGAGGTTCCACAAAATTCGAGACCTGTTTTTTTTGAGTTGGTGTTTTTCAGTTTGTTTATAAAATCTCAATGCTGTTTCCTACTTGAGAACAAAGTATCACTTTAGGAAATACATCTTTATGGGTAAAAATAAAATCCTCATAGAATATTCTGAGCAGGGAAAAGCAACCCTGAGATCTTGTCCAATTCTTACTCTTTTCTTCTACAAGTACAACTCTTAATCTCTCTGTGCCTCCCTCTCTTCAACTGTAAAAAGGATTGGCTTAGAAAATTCTGCGATCTTTTCAAGATCAAAAATTCTATGATCCTAATTCCTGCTCAAATTGAAGAGTCTCAACAGAGATCTGGCCCAGATACAGAGGTGATGTCAACTGTCAGGAACACCGATAGGCACAATCTTGGTGAAGTATTCAATGCAAAGGGTTTTGCTGAAGCTAAAAATCTGTGTCATCACTGATATTTTTCCCTGTTTTCCACCACCAACATTCAACCTCTAACACATGCCCCAAATCTGTCCAAGACTCTCCATTCCTACTGTGACGGCCTTGGTCCCAGCTCACTCTCTCTCACCTAAATATGGCAGAGCCTCATCACTGGCCTTCTGAGTCCACTTTTGCCCCAATCCAATCTCTTCACCCAGCGGCCACAACGCTGTTTGTAAAATCAAAATCAGGCCATCGCCACTTTTGGAACCCAATGTCTTCCTCTTGTTCCTGGAATAAAATTCCAAGCCCTTCCATGGACTTTATGGCCTTACAGCCCTGGCCCCTGCCTACCCCCCCCCCGACTTCTCTCAGGACTCTCTTCCCTCATTCACTGTGCCTTAGCCACACAGGTGTTCTTTAAGTCCTTGATCACGTTGAACTCAGGCCTCAGGTCCTTTACTCCACCACTCTCTCTCCCTGGACATCCCCCCAGATTGTCCGGTGTGAGCTCCAATGTCACTTACTCAAAGAACCTTCCTGACCATCCTGTCTAAAGTGTCTCCCTTCCCACCTCGAGTCTCCATCTATCATATTACATTTTTTTAGACCACTTATCATTGTGTGAAATGGCTTGTTTATTTGTCTGTTTGTTTTTTACCCTAGTGCATCAGCTCTTTCTGGTTCCTGCTGAATCCTCAGCAGCTAAAAATATTGTCTGGAACATAGTCAGAGCTCAACAGTTAACTGTTAAATCAACGATGAAATTAATGAGGTGAGCTGGCACATGCTGTACCTCACCAGCTCAGACATGGAGAGTTAGTCTTCCAATGGCCTTTTGAGTGGTCAGGACTGTGTTCTCCTTGGAATGGTAAGGTAAAATTGTAACACCAGCTGTCTGTATCTCATGAGGTGAGCGAAGACTCCAGAAAGTTCTGAGAGAGGTGGAGTTCAAGTAGACCTTACTCAGGTCAACACACAAACCGTTCAATGTCAGGATGGCTTTTTTGACCAAAAGAAGAGAAAAACCCAGGGACCCAAAAGATGTAGACAGTGAGTATCAAGAGAAATCACGAGCTAGCCTAGGCATGAATCCAGCTTAGCCTTTAACCTCTAAACTTCTTTCTCTCTCAGTCTTGGGTTCCTCATCTGTGAAATGGGAATAATGGCAATGATTGTTATCTGGTGGACTTATTGAAAGAACTAAATCAAATGTGTGAGAAAAGTCTCTAATACATAATATACACTCAGGAAAATTTTTCTCCTTTTCTCTTTTTTAGGCAATTACATCAATTAAAATGCTTTGGGCAGCAAGTATATCCCTGAATAAAAAGGATTTAAAGAATAGGAGCTTATTGTCCTCACGTGACATGAAATTGGAGGAGGCGGTCCCAGGGCCCAGCCACATCAGGTGGACTTGCATAAGATTCTCTATACCTTCTCCACATAGGTACAAAATTACCACCAAGCTTCGTCAGTAGGTCTCCATCAGTATCTCATCAGTAGGTCTCCCAGGACAAGTGTTGAAGGATGAAGGAAGGGGAAGGGTTTGCTTTTAGGTCTGTCCCTCTCTCTTTCAAGCAGTACTTTGGATATTTTTCTTTTGCCCCTTCAATGTCCACTCTCCACCTCCCCACCTTCTCCACCTTCTCTGTGCCCTGGAGGTTGACCTTCCTGGACCTAGGTAGCCACCTTTAGCCTCTGCCTTCCAGTTGCATTTGTCTTCCTCCCCACTAAGTCACCTCCAGTGGGCTGCCTATCTTGACTGAAGGCCGCAGCTCTTATGCAGCAGCCCTCTCCCACAATGAGATCTAGTCTTTCTGGGTTCTGGTAACCATTCCCCACATACCCTTTCAGTCCTAGAGTGGTAATGACTCCCCACTGATTCTAGCCCCACAGTAGATCCCCTTAACCATCCTTTGTAAGCTTCCCTTAACCTTGCTCAGACCTTTGTAAATAGTCACTTTATTAAATTCTCCTTAATTACCCTGTCTGAGTGAGCCATCTGTTTCCTGCTGGGACCCTGACGGGTACAGGAAGAAAAATCTTTCTCAGAAGCTGTCCAATGCTCCCATCCCTCCTCCTGCTTGCCCTTGCCGCGCAAAAAAAAAAAAAAAAAAAAGAAGTCTTTTCTTCAGATCTCACTCTCTAAGATTAGATCCTGCAACGGAGCCTGGGAAAGCAAGTATCCGACATTTCCAAATAACCACCATCGGTTATTGGTTGGCAACCAATAATGTCTGCCTAAGGGGTACTGCAACTCTTTATCAAGAGAAGAAATGATGTCTACGGGCAGAGTAGGAGAGAAGGTCAGACAGGTGGCCCCATTCCCGGTTTTCTGGCAGCCAGCAGGAGCTCTTGTGGCTCACAGTTTGCCAACAGTTACTGTGGTTGTGTGGTGGAGAGCAGAGAGAAACTGCTGCAGAGGGGGCCAAGGAGGATGCAGAAAGCTTCCAGCTACCGGCTACAGGCTCACAGAAGCCCCTCACAGCACTAACAACAATGAGAGGAGCCTGTAGCTGGGACACAGGGACTTTCAGATCTTCACAAGCAAGCCTTGCTTTTCAAAGTGAGACCCAAACAGGAAGTGTGTGTTTTTGTTACTGTTGTTGTTATTTTGCCTCGGGTTCTTTCCTTTGGGGTCCCCACACAGACAAAGCATAAAATTCTTTGGCCAGTGATGGAAAGTGCGTCACTTGCATTTACATAACATATGACTAACTCTTAACCAGCATGAGTGAGCTAACAGAGACATCTGAGATAAATCTGGATCTGGGGGGATATTTGAACAGCCACCTATTTTGAATAGGTGTGGTCCTGAATGCCTTTGTGCTTTATAGCACACATAGTGTCACATGACCCTTTTGAATGCCAGGATAAAAGTCACCCTGCCCTCTGCCTTATAAAGCCATTTTGTTGTTGCTGTTCATTTTTATTTTGTGTATGTGTATTTATTTGTTTTATCCTATTTTTTAGGGAAAGAGTCCTGGCTCTTAGCCATATGGAAATGAAGGGAAAAACTCTTAATATAAAATGAGAATGCCTTCAGCCATTGAATACCTATTATCTGTCCAGTCACCTTGGATGTTACATATGAACTTGATTTCCATGGTTTCTCCTTTGTTCACAAGCCTCTTATGACAACAACCAAGGTTGCTGAGTTGACACAATATATTCTATGTATTTATCTTGTTTGTTGAGTGTGTCTCTTATCAGAAAGCAAGGACAGGGATTTTTGACTGTCATATTGGTGGATGAATGAATGGCTACAGGTAACCTCTAACATTGCCCGCTACCTGGAGCTCAGACAATAGCTGGCTCATCACTTCACTCTACCCTTTGCCAGATACATGCTTAGACAGTCTCGAGTAAAAAGCTCGAGAATTTTTGGGGTGCCACCTGGAAATTCACACACACCTGGGGTCTCTTGAGTCCCTAGGTGGAGAGATCTAGCCCGCAGCTTCTTTCTATTTTGGCAACTCTCAGATGAGTGATGCCTGAGCAGGTGAATATACAGCCATGACCAAAGAGGACGTCTCAGAACAGTCTTCTGGAGCATCACCTTGGGCTGGTACAGAGGGTGTTGCTGCTATTGACCAGTGTCTGGGAGCATCACTACCACATTTGACAAATCCTTGAGGCAGACAATTGATCCTATTTTTTCCAGAGGAGAGGGAATGTTTCAAAGACTGAGACAAGGAGTCAAACCCAGTAAGAACTGCCCAGTATGAGTTAGGAGAGGAGGCCATGATGAGGGAAAGAAACCTCTATTCCCTCTCTACCACTGACCCCAGAAAGACCAGATAGATGTATAGAACACCTGCAGTTTCAAATTGCCTGCTGGGCCATGCATTCACCAACACATGACCTTGGTGGACACTCTATATTGCATCATTCACAGCCTAAAGAGCCACTATCAAATGTTCTCCTCCTTAGAAGCATCTTTCATGTCTATTACCCCCCAATGCCTCTTTCTGGCCAATGCCACAATCTGGGAGGGCTGCGCATTGTACAGCAGTGATAACTTAGGTGAAACCCAAAGCCAGGCGTTTGACAAGAGGAACCCAATCTCTCTCCACCAAAAGCCTGGCAATAAATTTCTAATCTCTTTTTATTAGATCAGAGACTGTCAAATTTTTTTGTCTCATGATCCCTTTACAACTCAAAAAAATATTAAGAACCCAAGGAGCTTCTGTTTATGTAGGCTATATGTGTCAATATTTACAGTATTAGAAATTAAAATTGAGAAGTGTTTAAAATATTAATTTTTAATTTATTTTAGACTAACCAAGATAAACCATTATATGTTAACATAAATAATAACACATTTTTAATGAAAGATAATATTCACCAAAACAAAAACAATGAGAAGAGTAGGATTGTTTTCCATTTTTACAAATCTATGTAAAGTTCAGCTTAATAAAAAACAGCTGGATTCCCATCTCTGCTTCTGCATTTTATCTAATGTGGTATCACACAGCTTGCAGCCTCTGGAAAGTTCCACTGTACACTCATGAGAGAATGAAAATGAAAAAGGCAAAAAAAAAAAATCTTAGTATCATTATGAGAGTGATTTTGACCAATTCCCATCTAATTCCCTTGGGTCTGTTGTCCCCTTCCCCACTAACGCCCTGGCCCAAAGGGATAGGTGCTTTTCTTTGGTGGAAGACAGTAGAAATTCATTTTCCAAGGTTATCCGTCTCCTTCTTTTTTTCTTGAAAGAAATAGATTATTTCCTCTGTGCTAGTTATAGTCATTTTGTCAAAGTCAACCAAAGTGTTCTACATCACAGATTTGAGGAGCTGCCTAGACACAAAGCATAAAAATTCTATAAATGTACTCTAATAGAATATGTCAATATCTACTTATACCATTATTTAAAACCAGTGATTTTCAAACTTACTTTAATCACTGAACACTGTATTCAAATGAAGTCATGCACAGATGCTCATAAAGCTCACAGGCAGAGACGCTCTGGTTGAAACAGCCTTAGAGCCCCTGCTCAGCCTTCCTGTTAGGTTTGTACCCCAGTACTGCCCCTGCCAGGCCCCCTGAGGAAATTCCAAGGATCCTCTGAGACCAGCAGAGCGCAGTTTGAAAACCAACGGGTCAAGCCATTGACATCCATCTTGGGTCAATTTAACTTATGTCCCAGGCTGCCTCTCAAATCTTTGGTCCAATTCCAACGTCCTTTATTCTATACCACAGATCATAACCCATTTCCATGACAGCTCAGGAGTGTAGAAAAGTAGTCCCAAGAAATAAAAATTAAAAGAACAATGAGATACCATATTATACTCATCATATTGGTAAAATTTTTATTCTGTCATATTAAATATTAGAAAGAACCAGGAAAAGTAGGAGTATACTTCTGGTGGAAGGGCAAATTGACATAACTTTGGAGAGAAATTTGGCACTATCTAGAGCAGTTGAAAACACATATTCCCTACAGTCCAGCAGTTCTGTGCCTACTTATTCTTTCTAGAAGAACTCTAAAATGTGAACACAAAAAGGCATACACTGAGATATTTGTTACAAATTGTTTGCAATGGCAAAAAAAAGCAAGTGGGAAAGATTTTAGTGTACATTGATGGGGAAAGGAAAAAATAAACTTGCTTTATTTATATGCTAGAATACTATGTAACAATTTAAACGACTTGATTCTATCTATATCTATATGTATATATCAACAAAGGTACTTCTCAAAAATGTTAAGTTAAATGAAAAAAGGCAAGCAATCGAATGATGCTTCTAGTAAGTAACATTTACGTAAAGCTTTAATTGCTAGAAAATCCTACATATTATTTGGAGATATTAATTAATATAGAAAAGTATATAAAACAGCTGGAAGAATATGATAGTAATTGTTTCTTGAGAGGGAAAAAGGGTTTAGGACTAGTGGAGTATCAAAAAGGACAGCAACTTTATCTGTAATGCTCTCTCTTTGATTGATTGTGTGTGTGCGTGTAAATGAAAAAAATGATAAACTGTTAACAGCTATTACATCTGGATCATGATGACATAGGCACACATTGTTTGATTCTTGTTCCGTATTTTTAAAACTTTTAAAAATTTTGAAAAGTAAGAGTAGCCAAAAATAAGAGTAGTTAACACTTTTTTGAATGCTTAGTCTATGTGAAACAGACTGTTACTTAATCCTCAAAACAACTCAATTAGGTGATTACCATTAGTATCTGTGGGGGAATTTCAGGCTTAGAGAAGTTAAATACAGCTAGTAGGAGGCAATACTAGGCGGTCCAACTTAAGAACTCATGTTCTTGGCCTCTGTGCCACACTGGACTCTCCTTTCACCCAACCTCACCCAAATCCTGGAAATAACCAAGATCTTTTTTATCGTCTACCATCTGGTCTTCGCATCTCTAAAAAATGATACATAACAAGAGCATGTGTTGACTTTCCGTGGTATTCAGGCTTACCCATTTACCGAAATATAAATCACAAAGCAAATTCTACACTTACCAAACCCAAAGAAAATAAACTATTTGCAAGCAAAATGGCCAGTGCCTGGGTTCTTCATGGTAATCACATCACTCAGGACACAGAGTTAGAGCCTTCCGGATCATAACATGCTGGAGTTAGTCTTCAACATACTCCACCCTTGAAATCGCTTTTCCTAGCTGAGGTGATGGGGGCAGGGAGGGTAGTCAATAGATATACCCCCTCTGACATAGCTGACCTCCAGGGAATATGTGCAGACTGCAGCACAATGGTCTCCCTACCTGGCAATCCGCCCAACCACCATAAGTGAAATAATAACATTGTATGAAATCCCTGGTAACCTACAGCCTATGTGGCATCATAAAAGTATCCACTTCAACCCCTGACTAAATATTTTTAAGGGCTATGCTTCTTTCAGAAATGATACTGAATAAAGCAATAGTGCTGATACTTGTTTCATTTTAAGGATTAATCAGAAGTCTTCAACACAAGGCAATTTGGGAGGATTAATCCCGTTCACTCCCCTGTTAAGGTGGAGAAGGAAGAGAATGCATCCCTTCTTCCTCAGCAAGTGTGCTTAGCCCTTCCCTGCTTACCCTGACATGGAATTTCACACAGCTTCAAGGTGAGAGGCTAAGAGCATCTCCAGCCTCCAAATGGCCACAGCTCGGCTTGATGATTTAGGAGAGGAGGCAGCTGCCATGAGGACTTCCGGGTCAGCCTGATTTCCAAAATTATCTGCCTCTTCAACAAGAAAATTCACCTTTAAAAGTTAACTTCTTTTATTAAAATAAAACAAAATTATGATTAACATTCCTCTGGCTACGTTTTTGTGCACAGTCATGATTATTTATAATAGTGGCTCTATCCATCCCCCCTCCCTCCCCCAAAAAAGGGAAGAACGTGTCCTGCCAAAGGGAATTAGCTAAATTCATGATAGCATGAAACAAGCAAAGGTGTGTCAAGTGCTCAGCACAGGCCTGGGATGCAACAGGTTCTCAACAAAACGCTATTTGTTATGTAATCATATAGCTGTGATCAGGATCATATGCAGATATTTTCAAAGATGTGGGAAAATAAAAGGGAATGCCATTAAAATATGTCCACAATGTGCTATGAAGTAAAAATAATCACTACAAAATAATGTGTGTCCTGTAATCCCATTTGGATTTTAACATGTTAAGTTGGCTATGTTTGGCTAGGAGCATTACAAGTTTTATTTGATTAATTTTGTTACTGTGTGTTCTAGAATTGAAGCCCACTGAGTTTTGAAGGAGGGAAAATGTTCTATTTTCAAAACATTGAATTCCCCAGCGTTACTAAAGTTTCCTGCCTTCCAGGCTCCCTCCCCTGCGTAAAGTACCATGAGCCCAGGAGAGGCAACGCTTGGAGCCTTCTTGGTGGCTTTCGGCGCGGACCCAGGCTCCACTGAGGCATGAGATGGCCCAGGAGTGGAGAAGAGAGTCGGTCAGACTGGACAACCTGACCCATAGGTTTGCCCAGGAGTGGGTGAGAGGCCATCACGTGGATCAGACGCCCTCAAAAGAAAAAGACTTTTCTTTTCTCTCTGGAATATCAGTTACAATAGGAGAGACAGAACACAAGCAGCGTCTTCAAGGACAGTCGAGAAGAGTCACAGGAGCTGTCTCTCCATGCCCCACTCACCGTGGGTCCTGGTGATTTGGGGTGAAGCTGACCAGACTTGGGTCTGCGCTCCGCTGCTGACCAGCTAAGGAACCAGGGCAAGATTCAGATGCTCCTTCAGTCAGTTTCCTCACTTACCAAGTGGGAATCATAATATTATCCAACTTCCTAGGGTTTTGTGAGCACTAAATGAAATAACACACCTAAAGCACGTAGCACAATGTCTGACGCAGATGAAATACTCAATAAACGTTGGCTACTGTTATAATTATTTGCCAGGGCCAAGGAAAAATAATGAGTTATTTTTGTACTTAAGAAAATTAAATACTTTAAATCATATCATGCTTGCATTTCTCTAGCACTTCCATAGTTTCCTATTTATTCTAGAAAATTCAGGCATTTGGCAAATTTCCTATTTTGGAAATTTACTTTCCTTAAACTTTTTTTTCAGCCTGAAGATTAGAGAGTTTGAGGTTCAAAAGTTCACCGTATCTATTTTTATCTTTAGTTGGTCTGATAGCTTTTCTCTAACAGGAACCTTCTGTGAAAGAATAAGCACAAAGATTATAACAGTACTATTGTAAAATGGACTATATGGACTGACCATATAGTCCACTTTATTTAAGAAAGATCTGTATTACAGAAACAGAAAGTTACAACAATTATCCTTAACGGTTTTTGAGAAAAAGTATCTATGGACTCATCATTCTCATTTTTGTTTGTATTTAACTTAGAAATGCATTAAACTGTAGACAGGGCATCGTCAAAGTGTGTGTGTGTGTATGTGTGTGTGTGTGTGTGTGTGTGTTGGCACTTATAAATAGATGTACCCAGTTACTTATAAAAGCAAATGATGCTGGAGCAAAATTAGATGAGAAGTCATGTTGTACTTTTATCTAAGAGAAAAATATAAGACATTAAAGGGAAGCTCCATACTCTAAAAGTGAATAAATATGCCCAAAAAATATCCATGTAGATGCAGTAACAGAATATTCCTGGCAGTTTCGATTTCCAATATCCTGCTCTGGGGTATGCATGTGTGCATTATTATTGTGAGACCATGCATCTCAATTTGGGATGTGGAGCATGTGACCCTTGCGTATGTAATAGATTTGTCTCCAATGGAGCCCCCAGTGTGAGATCCAATTTGGCCACTTGAATTCTGTACAAGGTTCCCACTTCACCCAGTCAATACACTTTCTCCCCAACCAACTCTATTTTAGATCTTTCAGTGTAGGAAGCAAGTTGCTTTGATGGTCCCTGCCATCCCCAAGTCTTCTTGCTCGTAGCCACATCTTCCAAGTTTCCCCAGTAATTAGCAGGTGTCCTATCTATGGAAGCCTGCATAGATAGGCTTCCATAGCTAGGACATGGTGGGATGTCAGTACACATTGGGTGCTCATCACCCATTTTGATCCCACTAGACTATTTTAAGTCTTATGAAAAATGAATAATAACTATTAACTAAATTCTTGTCACATTTTAAAGCCTCTTTTCTACTCCATTTCAAACTCTGCTAGGGAAGTGGAGGTAGAGCCTGTAGACAAGCCCAGAGAAGATCTGGTTGGAGCAAATTATTGCGTTCGTGTTAGTTGCAGGAGGAAGCCCCTGATGCTAATGGCTTCCCAGGGTCTCATGGGGTGGAGAGGAAAGGGAAATAGGAATCAGTTGAGCGTGCTTTACCTTGCTAGCTACACAAGGCAGCTCTCTTTGCCTGACAGAAGAGAGAGAAAGGGGAACACAAAACCTTAACCTTTACTTCATACCTGTGGGACATTATTATGACCTATACAAGAGTCTTAGGAGTTTCATGAATTTTCTTGTTCCCTAGACGTGTGTTACATTTAAATAACCTATGTCACAACATTGCATTCAACAACGTGACGTACTCATTGGTCTCCCCAATAAGCTGATAGCAACCTGAGGGTAGTTACTGTGTCTTTTTCCCCTGCGAATCTAGGACACGGCCTGACACTCAGGAGGAAATCCAAAAATGGTGAATAAATGAACAGCTGGATCTTAGAATAAAACACAACTGAGCCACATACACACTCACACATACACTTGCCACGTCATCTGCATCTCAGCCCCTTTCTTATGTCAGGACCTCTGCCTAGAATCCTTGCTACTTTCCTCTTGCCTCTAAAAATAATCTCATCTTTGAAGGCCCCAATTCAAAGTCCCATCTCTTCTGTGAAGATTTTGCTATGCCACTTCCACAATGTTGATCTGACTATGTATGTTTCTATCATTTATGCTTCATAGTTTGACACATGGATTTTTTGTCTCTTGCCTGGTCTTCTCAATAAGAGTATCCATTCCCAAAGGATACAACTGGGCTGCCTTTTAGACTTTAATAAAATTCTCCCTGAATACCCAGAAATCCTACACACTGCTAGTAAGTGGGTACAATACTTGGGAAAACTCTTCGGTAGTATCTATTAAAGCTAAATATGTGCATATCCTATGACCTAGCAGAAAGCCCTAAACTTCTAGGTGTGTCTTCATCAGAAATGTGTATATATTTTCACCAAAACCCATCACCAAAATGTTCTGGCAGTACTATTTGTCATAGCTAAAACCCAACAATTATGCAAATGACCTCAATAGTAATATACCCACAAAGGAATACTGTACAGCAATGATAATGAATGATCTTCAACTACACACAACGAGAAAAAAATTTACAAAAATAATACTTAGCAGCCAAACACCAAATACTGCAAATATTCCATTTATAGAAAGTTCAAAAACAGGCAAAATAAAATCTGTATAATTAGAAGTCAGGATGACGCTTAACAGTAAGGGAGGTGTAAGACTGGAAGGGAACCAAACATGGTGACTGGTGTACTGATAATGTTCTTATTCTTGATCTGGGTGCTAATTACATGCACGTGTTCAATTCGTGAAAATCCGCTAAACTGAAAACTTTCAGGCACTTCTGTGCATGTATGTTATAGTTCTATAAGGAGCTGTTTTATTTTGCTTTTTAAGTCTCCTGAGGGAGCTTTCACTTCTGGCCAAGATGGAGTAAAAAGGACCAGATTTATCTGCCCACCTTAAACAACGAGAAAACCAATATATGAAACAGCAGTTTTCAGAAACTGAACAATAAGCAACATAAGACTGTCATGCCTAAGAGAAGGGGAACAAACAAGGTGGGTCTTATCACTGGTCCAGCTTTATTGCCTGGAGGCAGTCTCCAGGCTGCAGTACAGGGAGAGGCAAGCCAAAGACAATCCAATTGTCTCACTAAATGGAGGAGAGACAAATTAGCAGACAGAAAGACTAAGGAGGCAAAGGCAGCTAAAGTAGGGGTGGAGGACAGAATACCAGAGAGGCAAGAACTACCATAAACAGGGATCTAGAAAACTGCAGTGGTATCTCCATGAGTTTTTGGTTGAATACTAATTGGCATGTACATGAAACTACCTTAAGACAGGGAAAGAACCACGAGAAATAAATGGACTGAACAATCCCCAGGGTTCATACAGGGCTGGAGATAATTTTTGTTGCTACCAGTCACAGTGAAAGACCTCATAATACATAGGGAATTGGGTAGAGCCCTCAGAAATGTATCACTTATTAGTAGAAAAAATTAACCCTAAACTAAAGCCTGCTCTGGACCATTCAGAAGTCTTAAATGCAAGCCTTGAAATGATCAATCTGATCTCGAGTAAATTAACAGTATGCCACACAAAATCTGACACTATTTAAAAGAGCACACCAAAATCTAGCACCCAACAATGTGAAATTCACAATGTCTGACATCCAAGAAAAAAGTACTAGACATGCAAAGAAGCATAAAAATATGACCTATAACCAGAAGAAAAGTCAGTCAATAAAAACAGACCCAGATTTGACAGAGATGATGGAACAAGGATTAACAGATAAAGACGTTAAAACAGTTTTTATAAATATGCTCTGGAAGTTCAAGAAAGCAGAACAAAACAAGAGTATAATGAGGTGGAAAATATAAGGTATAAAAAAGATCCAAATGGAACTTCTAGAGATGAAAAGTAAAAAATCTGAAATAAAAAATACATTGGCTGTTATTAACAATAGATTAGACACTACAGAAGAGACGATCAGTAAAGTTGAAGCACAAAGAGAATTATTTTTAAATGAAAAGAGCATCAGACATACAAAGCAATCTAGCGTAACAATAAAGGGAGTCTTTGAAGAGGGAGCAAGGGAAAATATTTTGAAAAATAGTGATCAAAATGTTCAAAATATGAAGAAAACTATAAACCAACAGACACAAGAAGTTTAACAAATTTGAGCAGACAAACATTAAAAAATGCATCAAGGCATACCATTATCAAATTTCTGAAAACCAGTGGTAAACAGTAAAATTATAAAACCACCAGAGAAAAATGATATATGTACAAGAGGAACAAAGAATGACAACAAACGTCTGACCAGAACTTACACGGAGCAATGTCTTTAAAGTAATGGAAGAAAAAAATCTATCAATCTAGAATTCTATGCCAAGTGAAAATATATTTTAAAATTAAGGCAAAATAAAGACTTTTTCAGACAAAGAAAATCAGAGAGAATTCATCACCAGAAGCCATGCACTATTGCTAAGTAAGTTCTTCAGATAGAAGAAAAATAATAATCGATAGAAATATGAATCAATGCTAAAGAATGAAAAGTAAAAAACTGGTAAATATGTGGGTAAATAGAAAACACATTTTTCTCATGTTTTAAATCTCTTTAAAAAATATTGGCTTTTTAAAAGCAAACTTTTTTTAAAAAGCACATTGTATTTTGGGGATTAAAACATCCATAAAAACAAAATTTATGACAATCACACAAATAAGAAGAGGGTGTGAATGGAAGTATACTGTTAACAAGGTTCTTAAACTATACATGAAACGGTACAATATTATTTGAAGGCAGTCTGTGATAAGAGAATATTGTATACTGTAAACTCTATAGCAACCACTAAAAAGTAAAACAAAAAAACATAATAAGTCAATAATAGAGATAAAATAGAATCACAACAAGACTCAGTACAAAACAAGGTGATAAAAAGGGAAAATATCAAACCAATAGCACAATCGTAGATCAAACCCAAACAATTTGATAATTACATTAATTGTAACGGTATAAACCCATCGAGTAAAAGGCAAATTTTGTCAAATTTGATTAAAATGCAAGACTCAACCATATGCTAACTACAAGAAGGATAATTTAAATATAAAGACAATGATAGGTTAAAAGTGAAAGGATGGAAAAAGATATACTTGCAAATACTAACCAAAAGAAAGTTGAGTGGATATAGTAACATCAAAGTAGATTTCATAAAATAACTATTACTGGGATAAAGAGGATATTTCATAATAATTCATCAAGAGGAACTAGCAATCCTGTATGTTTATGTACTCATTAACAGAGCTTCAAAATACATGAAGCAAAAACTGATAAAACTAAAAAGGAGAAATGAGCAAATCCATAATTAGGCTTGAAATTTCAACATTCCTCTCTCAGTAATTGATAGAACAATTACACAAAAGATTTGCAAGGATTTAGAAGACTGGGGCAACACTATCAATCAACTTGACTTAAATGATATTTATAGAACACTTCACCCAGCAATAGAAGAATACACATTGTTTTCAAGAGTACACAGGACATTTACCAAGACAGACAATATTCTGGACCATATAATAAGACTCAATAATTTTAAAAGGATGAAACAACACAAAGTATGTTCTCTGACCCCAGTAAAATTAAACTAGAAAACAATAACAAAAAGATATCTGTAAAATCTGAAAATATTTGGAAATTTAACAATGCACTTCTAAGTAACCCAAGTATCAAAGACGACGTTACAAGGGAAATTAGAAAAAAAAGTAACTTAATAAAAATGAAAGCAAAACATAGCAAAATTTGTGTGATGTCACTAAAGCAGTGCTTAGAGGGATATTTATATCATTAAATTCTTATACCAGAAAAGAAGAAAGAAAGAAAAACCGATTGTCTAATTCCTAACCTTATGAAACTGGAAAAAGAAGATTAAATTAAACCCAAATGAATGAAGAAATGAAATGGCAAAAATAAGAACAGATAACCAGAAAAAGTAAAGGAGGAAAACTGTTAGTTGTTTGAAAAGTCAGTTTGCTCGAAAAGAGTGGCTCTAGCCAAAATGAACAGGAAAAAAGAGAGAGAACACACAATTTACTTTTATCAGGTATGAAAGAGTGGACTTCACCACAGATCCTACAGATGTTAAAAGGTTAGTAAGAGAATATTATGAACAACATTATGCCAAGATATTCAACAACTTAGATGACATGGACAAATTCCTGAAAGATACAATCTACCAAAACTCGTGCACTGAAGAATAATTAGATAATGTCAGTAGCCCTATATCTATTTTTAAAATTGAGTTTATGATTATAAAACTTTCCCACAATGAAAAAGTCAGAGCCAGATGGCTTCACTGGTGAATTCTACCAAACATTTAAGGAATAAATAATAGCAGTTTATACAAACTCTTCCAGAAAATAAAGAAAGAGGAAACTCCTCTCAGCTCATTTTATGAGGCCATCATGACCATGGTTTTGGCCATTATTATGAAATCCAGACCAAAAAATTACAGGAAAACATACTTGCCAACGAGTATCCCTCATGAACATGAACACAAACTTATCAAAATATTTTTTAGAAAATAAAATCCAGAAATATATAAACATGATATTACATCAAGACTAAGTGGGGTTAACCCAGGAATGCAAGGTTAGTCTAACATTTGAAAATCAAGCAGCGTAAATCACCATATTAACAGACTAACAAAGAAAAACCATGCAATTATTTTAAGAGATGACAAAAAAGTGTTTGACAAAATCCAACATCCATTCATCACTCAGTAAACTGTCTCGACCTGAGAAAGAGAACCTAAAAGAAACAAAAACAAAACTACAACTAACATCATACTTATTGGTGAACAACTGAAAGCTTTCCCCCTCAGAACAGGAATGAGACTGGATGTCTACTCTCACTACTCCTAATCCAACATTCTACTAGAGGTCATAACTAGTGCAATAAGGTAAGAAAAAAATAATAAAAGGCCTATATATTGAAAAAGAAGCAAAATTTTCTTTATTCACAAACAGCATGATCACCTATGTAGAATATTCTAAGAAATCTGTATTTTTAAAAAGCTACTAGAACTAATAGTGAGTTTACCAAATTTATAGACTACAAGATCAATATTTTAAAAGCCAATTGTATTTACATATACTAGGAATAAACAGCTCTAAGTGTAAATATAAAAGATGTAACATTTGCAACAGCACAAAAACATAAGACATATTGGGACAAATTTAACAAAATATGTGCAATACCTTACTGAGAGAAATTAAAGAATATCCAAATAAATGAAGCAGTACACCATGTTCATATACTCAATATTATTGAGATATCAATTCTACCTAAATTGAGACATGGGCTCAATGAAATTCTAATCAAAATTAGAGAAGGCATGTTTGTGGAAATAAACAAGTTATTCTAAAATTTATATGGAAATTCAAAGACCAAGAATATCCAAAACAATTTGAAAAATTTGGAAAACTTACACTCCCTTTTTAAGACTCACTATAAAGCTACAATAATCATAACAGCATGGTATTGACATAACGTTTTGACATGGTATTGACAATAGTTCAATGGAATAGAAATGAGTATTCAAAAAGAGACCCAGAAGTATATAATGAATTACTTTTCAAGAGAGATGCCAAGACAATTCAAGAGGGAAAGGATAATCTTCTCAACAAATAGCTTTGGAACATTTGAGCAGCCATATGTGAAAAATGAACCTCAATGCTTCTCTCACACTGTCAACAAAATTAACCAAAGCAGATCATAGTAGACCTAAATGTAATGGCTAAAACTATTAAACTTCTAGAGGAAAACATAAGAGAAAATCTTTGTGATATTTGTTTAGGCTAAACTTTTCGGATAGGACAAGCAGACATTAACTATTAAAGAAAAATTCATGAATTTCATCAAAATTTTTAAACTGTTGCTCTTCAAAACACTCTTAAACAACCAAAAAGCAAGCCACAGACTAGAGTAAAATGTGTCCAAAACATATGCCTGACAAAGAACTTTTATACAAAATATATGAGAACTTTTAAAACTCAATAATAAAACAATAATTTAAAGAATACACAGAAAACAATTGAAGAAGATGTATGGATGACAAATAAGCACATAAAAAGATGTTCAACACCATTAGTCATAAGAGAAATGCAAATCAAAACCGCAAGATACCACTACACTCTCATTTTGTTAGTGCAGTTGAGTGGATTCTGACTCCTAGTGACTCGGTGTACAGCAGAGTGGAACCTTGCCTGGTGTTTTTGCACAATCCTCTCACCACTATATCAGATAATGCTCTGCTGCTTTTCACAGGGTTTTCATGGCTAATTTGTTCGGAAGTGGGTGGCCAGGTCCTTCTTCTCATCTGTCTTAATCTGGAAGCTTCACTGAAAACTGTCTACCATGGGTGACCCTGAGATGGTATTTGAAATACCGGTGACACAGCTTTCGGAATCACAGCAACACACAGCCACCACGGTATGGCAACCAACAGACAGGTGGTGTGGTTCCCTGACTGGGAAACAAACTCAGGCCATGGCAGTGAGAACACCAAATCTTAGCTACTAGACCAGCAGGGCGGGCTCACACACTCATTAGAATGGTTAAAATTAAAAAGACTGACAGTAGCAAGTATGTGGAATGACTGGAAGTATCTTATATTGCTGGTGGAATGTGAAATGGTGTAGCCACTTTGGAAAAGAGTTTGGCAGTTTCTTATAAAGTTACATATACATCTACCTTCTGAGCCAGCAATCACACTCTTTGGTATTTATCCAAGAAAATGAAAACATACTTCCATACAAACTCTGGTATTCAAATATTCATAGCAGTTTCATGTATTGTAGCTAAAACCTGAAAACACTCCAAGTATTCATCAATTGGTCAATGAATAAATAAACTGTGATACATTTATACAATGGAATATTACTCAGCAATAAAAAGGAAAAATTACTGATACACAGAACATCATGGATTAATCTCAAAAGTGTTAAATTGAGTGGAAAAAACAAACACAAAAGACTATACAAGATATGATTCCACTTACATGAAATTTTAGAAAAGACAAAACTACAGTGACAGAAATAAATACCAGTGGTTGCCACAGGCTAGAAGGGGGGAGATTAATGACGTTGAAGCATGAGGGAACATTTGACTGTGATGGAAATGCCCCATATTACGATTATGGTGAGGGTCACATGACTGTATGCATTTATCAAAACTCATCAAATTGTCTTTCAAAATTAGCGATTTTTATTGTAAGTAAATTATAGTCCAATAAAGTTGATTTAAGAGGCTTCAAAGAGAAAAAAATATGTATATATATACATATATACATACCACACATACACACATATATTTTTTGAATTAAATCTTTACATGTATGCCAAATAAAGTGCTAGTTATCCAAAATAAGATAACAGCCATAAAAATGACAAATCTTTGATAAAATCTTTATATACTTGTTTGCTTCCTTTGTACCCAAAAAAATATGATACCTACATATTTTCTGTCCACCAAAAGTATATAAAGTAGTATTGTCAGTTTCCCTGGCAATCCACCCCAAAACACTTATTAACTCTAGCCCCTGACGTAAACCCTACTGAAAAAAACTTTCCATTTCTCAGAGGACAAAATAAGACTGTGGTTGATGAAAAACTAATTCTCAATCCATATTCAGCGATATTTTATCAGACTATTTCATTCAACAATGTTTGTGAAGAGGTTTTCCGTCCATCCGGATAACTGTTTCCTAGAGAAAACCTCAAAGCCGTGGTGACTCCATCATCATATTGTGACAAGCGTTTACTATTTTTCTTACAAAATACAGGGCAGGATTCAAGGTTAAAGGTAGAATACCAAAGATTTGCTCTATGAGCAATTTTAATGGCAACAGAACCTTGACTTTTGCTTATTATATTACTTCGACTAAAACTGACCTTCAACATATGAAGATTTCATTTTCACAAATAAATGGTTGGACTGGCGTCTTTCATTAGACTTGCAAACAGCAATCAGCATAGATGCTTTCAAGGCCACAATCTTTCTTTTAATTCCAACTACAGATAACAGAACGGAAGTCACGGGAAGCACTAAAAGCTAAAGTAATCTTTATTTCTTAAGAACACATAACTATTTACTTAGGGAGCACATTCTGCCACTTTCCAACATTATCAACAGTTATCACATTTATCCTGTTAACGGGATGGATTTATTGTTTGCATATAATAATTTGGGCCCAAGCTGCATTGATGTGTTTTATGGTGTGTAGTCAACGCCGATATATTGCGGGTCTATAACCGCTCCATAAACTGCAGATGCCATCAGTGAAATGAATGAGCCCAAGGATCTACTGAGCTGTTTTTAATTATATGTTTATCTTCCCTCGTTCCTTTGACTCACATTTTATTTATACCACATGTGGTTACATGTGGTATAGAAGCAATTTTAGGGGGTTTTGGAAAACCCTAAGCAATCATCTTATTTTACTCAGCAAAGCCACATTACTTACATTGACAGCAATTATGTCTCTATATATCATAACATTCATACAATTTCTGGTCCCTTTCAACCACACTGTTTCCATTTGAATTCTCTTAAAGACAGAAGACTTTAAAATGAAGCTTATTCATTGGTCCTGAAATTTTTAATGATTCTCTTGATTGTGTTCATAGTTATAATCACGACATAATACCTAAACCTAATTATTTAATTATAATATGTCATCCTATGCTAAAAATAAATCACAAGTATTTACTGAAAATTTTAAATAGTCATAGGAAATAATCGCCTATAGATCCAATTTAAACAGGTATTTTGATTAATAGAGTTTATCTGTACACGTAATACCATTGCTTTGATATAACACGGCCTTAACAGGCTAAAAGTATCCTGCTGCTCAGAGCCAAGGATTCCCATGAACCAGACATGGTCACTTTCCACCTGTGTGGCCTCCAGCTCACACTTTCCAACCTCACCCCACGCTGGTCGCAGTGAAATGTCGCTATCTTCAGGCCTTAGTTTCTTTGACTTGTGCTTCAGCTGTTCATGGAATAAGAGCCTCTCTTCCAGTGTCCTCCCGGTCACTAGGGTCCTGACTCCAAGCCTAGCTTTTCCTGACCTCTGCCCTGAAGGCCAGGGCTCTGACTATGGCTCATTCCCTCTCACCAGCCATGACAACAGTGCCGGGCTTTTACTTCTGCTCCCGCCCCAGCCTCCTCGATATTAAAACTTACTACCAAATTTGCAATGCCCTGCAGACATTTTGCATTTATGCCTATGTCCTTGTACTGCCTGGTCCAAACTTCCTGCTTCTCCCAGAGTCCCTCACACTCATGCCCACCCAAAGCAAGCCAGTGGTTTTGAAATATCAAATTGCCCTGTATTTTAATTTTTATATGGGCAGTTAATATCTGTATATAAATAATTACTGTTTTATCTAAGTTTTTTCCATGCTTGTTGTGCTGCTTAGTATCACGAATAAAATATCACTGGGATGACTTCATTAAGGGGAGAAGGAATGTTCTCTAGCTCTGTAACTCAGCAGTATCTAACTGGTCAGAATATCTGATTTAAGAGAAGTTTGGGACTGTGAGTTTTATCGTGAGGATTGGGATCTTGGAAAAAACTCACAGGTTGTCTGGAGACAGCAGAGATTAGAAAAGAGTATTGAGATGTTCGGAATAATTACCATTACAAACCCACTTACATACTTGCCACTTTGGACAGGTGAAGGGTCAAGGGCTTACCAAACAATTGTATCCAGTGCGTCCAGACAGCTGGACACAGCCGGGCTCACACACACGAGTTAGTCTCCATCAGATTGACTGACACTTACACTCACAACACTGGCTCAGGATCTGTCTACTTCAGCTAACTTGCTACAAACCAGATATACACATCCAGCAAAGCACACAGGGAGGCAGCCTCCTCCTGGGAGATATTTCACCGCAAAATGGAAGCCATACATACCTTCTGTAAACATCCTTGACTCTTTGGAGAAAGAATCTCAAAAGGCCAATGGTTTGTTTCAAAGCTGGAAAAGCAGTCAGTTGAAAGCGTTAGTTCTTTCTGTTTTGTTTTTTCAAGAATTCAGATTGTGCCTAAATCTGAATTTATAATTCTAGGGGATAGATTTTATAATTTAGAAGTACATGCAGCGCCTTTCATTGTCTAAAGCATTTCTGAGAGTTCATTTTAGTCTTAAAAAAAGATGAAAACATTTAAGCTTTAAAGTTCCTTCATTCATTCATTTTTTCCTTCATTGAACAACTATTTATTGCTGCACAGTCTGTGCCAGATACTGTTCGAGGTGTGGGACACTGCAGGGGAAAAAAGAGACAAAACGCTGTCTTCATGGATCTTCTGCCCCGGTTGGGGAGATGGACAATAAAACAAAGAATCGATATATGACAGAACACCAGGCAATAATAGGTATTCCAAAGAAATAAAAAGACAGTACAGGCTAGAGACTGAAGTGAGGGGGCGGGAGGGGCCATTTTATTGGACAGTCAGCAAAGGCCTCTCTGTGCAGCTGACAATTGAACAGAGAGACCTACATGCCTGAGAAGAGCAACCAGATAAATACTGGGGAGAGGAATCTTCCAGTAAAAGGAATAGAAGGCCCAAAGTCCCCAAGGCAGAGTAAAGGAGGTCTGTTCAAGGAGCAGCAAGAGGCCACTGTGCCTGGAGCTGAGGAAGCAAGGGGGACAGGTTAATATTCTCCAGCATGGTCGTTTCCTATCAAGGTAATATTTTTCTCCACAGCATGCCGAGTAAATGCTGCTTCAAATCAAGACTCTTTTTCCTGACCCCCAACCTGGCTCAGAAGTCACCTTTGTTTGAATTAATTATTTAATCACTTTCATCACACATGACTTCAAGAACTGCCTTGTGTTTAATTCAAGACAGTTGGCCTTCTCTTTGAAGACAGATTAAAAACGGAGTGGCAGAATAGAGAGGTGGTGTCTTAGGCTTAGGGCTGCTTCAGAGAAGAGCAGAGAGAGGGCAGCCACGGCGCTCTTCTTTGATTCAGCAGAGCTGTTTAGATTCTGGCAGTGACAACCTCCAAATTTACTCAAGTGATGGTGTTCGCTTCACAGAACAAGGAGCATGAGCTAATATAATAAATAAATAAACCCAGTGTATGAGCCACACCTGCCCAATTCCCACCATTATGCGACCAAGTGGTTCTGGAGACAAGAGCTTGGCTGGGGGTTAAGCTGAGTTAGGAAGAAGGCGAAACCCCATCACGCCAAGCCTCCTTCGCAGGCCGGTGTGTGATCTCCTGGCTGCAACACTGTCTGTTTTATCTGATTTTTTTTTTATTAGACAGCTGTGATCGTCTCCCTTCAAACCCTTGTCACCACTGTTCGCAGGAATGTAAGTGATATGATTAGAGAACGTGGCATCTTGTGTAATCGGTCATAATCACCATCTGAGGGTTTCAGGAACATGACACACACATCTAGGGCTGCCTGGAGCAGGCGCACAGGATGACAGCTGCCCCACTCGTGGCTCTGCTCACGCCTGCGCATCTCCACTGCATGGACTTCTCCCCCTCTGAGTGCACAGGCCCGGGCCTCAGCAGAAGGCTCCTCACAGCTCTCCTCTCTGAAGAAGCCCATGCGTTTGGAAACTCTCTCTTTCTTATTTGTGAGATGAAAAATTTGCACCTCTTCTGTCAAGGTGTTCTGCATGAGGGAATTTTCCAGATAACTGAAGAATTTACCTTTAAGTGTTCAAATAAATCATCTTTCAACGCAAATGTTTTGAAATCTCTTAAAACAGGTTTTAATTCTGTTATTGAAAAATTATATGGCAAGCCTCCCTCTTTTCTCTGAAATAAATATATTATTATTTGACAGTACCTTGTCGTTTTTATTGAATGAAATAATATAATGAAGTCCTCAGGATTTTTTATTTTTTATTTTTTATTTTTTTTCCCCCAAAGCCCCAGTAGATAGTTGTCTGTCATAGCTGCACATCCTTCTAGTTGCTGTATGTGGGACGCGGCCTCAGCATGGCCGGAGAAGCGGTGCGTCGGTGCGCGCCCGGGATCTAACCTGGGCCGCCAGCAGCGGAGCGCGAGCGCTTAACCGCTAGGCCACGGGGCCAGCCCCTCAGGATTTTTAAAGGTTTAGGGCTTCTGCAGGAACAACCTGGTATGGGGCCCTAGCTCTGCCATTCTCTAGCTCTGGGATCTCAGGCAAGTTGTTTAACCCGTCGGAATTTGTCTCCTCATTTCTAAGAAGGGACATAGTAAAATAAGCCTCTCAGAGTTGTCATGAGCATTTGTGTTAGTCAAAGTTCTTAGTTGCAAAGAAGAGAAAGGGATTCTGGCTAATTTAAGTGAAAACAAACATTTGGAAAAATATTAGTTAACTCATGGAATTGAAGGAAAATATGAAAAACTAGAGAAGGAAAATGAGCAGGAACCAAGAAGCTAGGCGACAGGGAATACAGGAGAAGTCATTCTACAGACTGTCCAGTTAGAGGACCTCGCTGGACACATCACCATCAGATTTTTGCTGCCATAACCAGGGCACAACTGTGACATCAACACAAATGGTCTCTAGCTGTTTCTCCACTATTACATTACTCCTTACACATTTGAAGGCCGCCTGGTTAATGGAAAATGGGCAAAGACGACTGGCTCTTTTTGGCGTGCCTAGTGGGAGGCAGGGTCCTACCTCCTCAAGACCCGCACCCAAAGACACCCAAAAGAAGATTGGGTTCAGGTGCTGGGCAGACAATAGATCTACTAGAGAACTAAGTGAAGGGATCTGTGTTAAGCATCTCTCACAGTACCTGGCACATGGCAGCAACTCGATAAATGTCACTTTTCTACTTCCAAGCCTTTTTCTTGGCTTGCTGACTATCATCTAGTCCTTCTAAATCTGCCCTCCACCTCTGAAATGACTATACAAATCTAGATGGTATAGCCTACTACACACCTAGGCTGTATGGGACTAATATGAAACCACCATCTTACACGCGGTCCACTGTTGACCAAACATTATTATGTGGCGCATGACTGTAATTATACCTTGCTCTTCAATAGCATATCCCACCTCTAGTATGTCACACCTAGAGTTTTCCTAAACTTTATTTTTCCCCAGCTCAAATCTATGTACCCTACCTCCAGATTAATATTCCTAAAACTTCACTTCCTTTTTGATCCATCATGAGCCTTCATTTCCCATTGGATAAATTTGAGATTCCAATCCTAGCAAGATCTTGATAATTTACAAAAACTCTATCTTACACAACCCATGAGAAATCAATATCTATCAATCAGTAATCAATATTGATTAGTATATACTAACCAATATGCACCAAGCCCAGTAAGAGAGTTCAGAGATGTTTGGCAGCCCAAATGGATATCTAATCCCACAAGGAGTAAATTGACCTGTATGTGTGAGCTGCTCACCCTGTTGAGTGGCATCAGCTCCCCTACGACACTAAGACTCTTCTGAAATAATCTCTTGTTCCCCACAATGGAATCCCAGAGTTAACTGGATGTATCTTACCCAAGTTTGCTACTGGATCAGACATCCTCTGTTAGAGAAAATTTGCTCCAATCAGATCTCCTTTGTTAAAAAAAAATCATTCTCCATAGAATTTGCAAACTCACTAACTTGTTCTAAGCACATACTATATGCCAAGTATATTCACTTTTTTCAACTACTCTCGTGACGTTACTGTTCCCATCGTATAGATGAGTAACAGAGATTTCCAGTGGTTAGGAAACTAGTTCTCACAATTAGTTAATGCCAGGACTAGAACTCAGGTCTCTTGGACTCCAGACACAAAATCAGAACCGCTGAGCTCCAAGGCCCACTGAGCTCTAGAGCTTGGAAGAACCTTGGAGACGCTGCTCTAATGCTGTCATTTTACTGGTAAATTTTTCACGGTCTTGCAGGATAGACACGTCAGAGCAGGGACAGGAACTGGGGTCTCCTGCTTCCTATGATCTTATGCTTACTCGGATCACAGAATCTTGAACAAACCAGGCCCATTGCCGCATCTGATCTCATGCTATTCTCACCTTTGTTTTCCTTCTTTTCTTACCCAAATCTCACCCTTTCCTTCAAAGCCAGCCTAGGACTTCATTCCCCAAGTACATTGAGTTCCACCAGTTCTTCCCAGTTTTGATCTATAGTGGTCCTGCCTGTCTTTTCCATCTCATCATTTAATCATGTGCCCTCTGGTCTTGTTTCCTACTGGTTTCTCGTGAAGCCCTTGTCTCCCTAATGAGATTTTACAGGCTTTCCGCAGAAGCCATCTGATTCTTGTTAAGGTTCTCCCCAACATCAGTAATCCCAGAGGCCTTGTGAAGGAGAATAGTGTAGGTGCTCAATAAATGCATGTTAAATTGAATTAAATTTCTGTAATACTAACAAAAAGCCCCCGATCATCAATAATAGATGCTTCAACCCTCTGCATTTACTATTTGAATTATATTTACATCTGAGCCTTTCTCAGCATATTCAATGAAGACAGAAGACTAAAGTTAACACTCTCAGTTCTTGGCAGTGTTGGGTGACAAGAAGGCCGGGAATAGCTGACAGGTCTGTTTTCTTAAGTCCTTTTCTACAATAGCCTTAAAATATTAATATTGTTTTATTTTCAAATATAAGTGAGCCGATGTTTTTGTATCAATTCCAAGATGGATGGTTTAAAATGCACTTTTCTGAATTGGGTTGATTCAGGTCAAGGCTTAAAAGAAAAATGCGTGTATGAATAAGTAGTTAGAGATTAAATCTGTAAACAGCCCTCCATTTGCTAATGCTCTTTTGTCCTTGGTTTTCTATTTCGCAACAAAATAACTTGAAGAATGTGTTGACATCTAAATATATAAATGCAACCTATAAAATTGATTTAAGTGAAAAATGTGTTTTAGGGTAAGAATTAGGGTAAGAGTCAACAGATAATGTAGAAAACATAAGGGGAAAGACTCAAAGCTAGCAGCAAAATTCTGCAAATTCCAGCATCTACATTTTTCTCTTATTAGAAGCTCCGCATACTTCATCTTTCTATTTAGACAACAGCTCGTGTTTCCTCCCTGTGTGTGTCTCCAGCTTTTCACAAAAAATATTAACTACCTGCCTCAAGCTTGTACTAGGAAATTAACATAAGATATTTTCATTTGACTGTGATCACATGAAGCCCTCTCTAATCTCACTTGGCACGTTACCCATCAGATTTATGGAAATTCTCCATGAACTCTGACATTGAAGTGTAACAGTTGCATAAACTGTATGTGAGATGAGGCTGTGGTGTTCACAAGGTATACCCCTGACCTTGGCTGCTGGCTGAGTCTTCACCTGGGTCTACTAGTTACCCTGGAACCCGAAATAAAATGTGCAATGAAACCAGGCTTCCAAATACATGACACTGAGGCTGATTAGAGGGAGAAGGGTAAAAGGAATTAATAATGAAGGGAATAAAGATAGCCAGAAACTGCAAACAGCAGGGATCCTATTTCCACAGAACTTGAAAATAAAGTAACAATAGAAAGGGTAGTCATCTAATTAAATAATAATTTTTTCCCTCTTTAATGATGTTCATGTTATTTAATGCTTTGACTTCTTCAATCATTTAAACCATAATTTCAGCATAATTATCAAAAGGAAAGTTGTCAAACTTTTAACAAGCTCACGATCTGACCAGAGCAAGTAATATGTCACCCACAGATGGGAAAAAAATTTTAAGCCATTTGGCAGCAAGGTGCAGTATAATATAATTGATATTTGAAACCGTATTGGTAAGCTTCAAACAAGGTATGCTTTTCAAACCTTATCATCTCCCACAGCTTTGAGGTATTAGAGAGGTGAGGAGAGGAGAAATTACAAAAAAAAATAATTATTCATTTCCTTCAAAATAAGCAGTAATATCATCTGAAGGGAGCACTGGGAGGGTCTATTGTTATCTATTAAACCATCTACATTGTCAAATGTCTGTATTTCTGATGCCAAATATAACGCGCTTCAGAGCACAAAGTCAACCTTCCCGGTTTGAATTCCCACCCTGTACTCATTAGCATGTGTCCTTAGGAACAGAAGTTAACCTTGCTACACCTTGGTGTTTTCATTTTATAGACCCATCTGACCTCTTAAGGTTTGTGTGAAGATTAAAATTAAATAATAATTTATGCAAGGTGCTTAGTACCAGACTTGGCATGTAGTTCATATAGTTAATGCTCAATATATTCTTCTTTTTCTTTTTCTTTTTCTTTTGTTAAGGCATCTTCTTTTTAAAATAGGGACATCTTCTCCAGACTCCCTTCAGATATGTGCCTGGGTAAATGCAGCCACTACTTTGCGTTTTTCCATCATTTAAAAAATATTTTATCACAGATTCCTAGAATCATCGTTGGTTGGTGTCAGAAAACCAACCAACCTCCTCCCAACAGATAAGAAAATTGGGGCTCAAAAAATTAAGTGGCAACCCAAGCAGTAACCCAACCACTTGCTGTTTTCTAAAATAACAAGACAAAACAAGTTATGTCACTCACACTGATACTGAGCCAAGTGGGCTTGCCTCCTGGTGAGTTAAATAAGACTCTACACCAGCGGAAGTTCTCTCACAAAGTAAAGTGAATTAGCAGCAAATAGGAGGCCATGAGGAATCATTTCCAAAGTCATGATGTCCCCGAACAAAGGGAAGCAGGAACTTTTATTTGGTTGGGGAAAGAATATTCAAAAGGGAGAGGTGGGTATTTGCTTGCACAGGCTCAGTTGGAGAACACACTTCCACATAACGAGGCCTAAGCTCCTCCTGGAGAGAACCTTGCATTAAAAATAAGGCAAAGGTCATGGGCATAGCTCTTGTGGTGAGGCTTGGTCAGTTTCAGGATGGCTGGTGGTTACATATCCTTAACACACAAAAGGAAAAGAAACAACTTGGAAAAACAGTTAATTGCTTCCAAACCCACCTTTGAGTTTCTGGAGGCACCTAGTTAGTGATAACATCTAGACATTTTATCACACGTACTTTCACTGGTTGCTATGAATTACTACTCTGTTACTCGGAGGAGTTCTTGAAATAGATTTTCTAATCTACCTAAAATCCTTTGTTAAACAAACGTATTACTTATTTTTCTTATTGAATTACCTTGTTTGGATTGTTTTTGTGTTTGAATTTTGATGGCAAGAGGCAAAGTCCAGAATCGTTGAACGCAGCTGCACATCAGAACTACCATTTCTAGAACTTTCTAAAAAATACCTATTTCCCGATCTCATCTCATCTACTAAGTCAGGATTTCTAGGACATTGTTGCCTGTGACTCTGAATCTTTACAACATTATCTCCGGTGATTCCAGGTCTTGGGCAATCCTTGGGTAATGTTGATATGATAAAACATCATCTTTTAAGCATGGTGGAGTGCAATGATGGAGTGCAATGGAAAGAGAGAGATTTTATAGGCTCTGAATAGTTTTTCTGTGCTTTTATTAACTGCCTTATTAAGAAATATTCTAAAGATTTATCTTATTTTTTCATAACATTCAAGTATATGTATATATGTCTATATAGTATTTTTCCACTCACAGTATTTCTAATTCTATATTTATACTTCCGCAGCCATAGCAGCATTGAAACCTGTAATTACCTACTGTAATCCTTGTTCTATCATCATTTCAATAATCTCTCTATATTAAGATTACTTGTTACCAGACTTTTATGATGCCACCACAATTTATCAGCCTTAGATTACTTTAAAAGAACTTATCCTTCTAAAATATCATTAAGAACCCATAGGGACGTATACATATTGCTTATCTAATTAATTAAAGGTAGCTTAAATTTAAGAACTTCACAGCACCCTTGTAATAAATAAAGGCAATTTAGGGTGCCACAACGCCAGAGTCTCTGAACCAGAAATCTTAGATGTTTAATGTGACAGTTTCTAAAAATGCACTTGTCTAGAGATGTTTAGAGCATGGAAGAATATGTGGACACACTTCTTTTGGCTTGTAACACTTTGAACCACCATGCACCTTTTTTTTCCCTTTAATCTTGATTATAAACTCTTTTCTACTGAGTTTCCGTATATCTTAAGAAAATCCCCCCTTATGTGCCAGCATAGTGAGACAGTTCAGAGATTCTTGGCAGCCAAAATGGAAGTCTCATCCTACAGTGCATAAATTGACCTGTACATGTGAGCTGCTCACCCTGGTGAGCGAAATCAGCTCCCCTAAGACACTAAGACCCTTCTAGAAATAATCTCTTTCACCCCACAGTGGAATTCCAGAGTGAACTGAAGGCATCTTACCCAGATTTGCTACTGAAGGATCAGCCCAATGTAGCTTTACAGGCAAGTCATCCTCCTCTCTACTCTGCTGTTGAAATCATTGGTTAGAAAAGTAGTTGCATATATCAATGCTAAACAGCACCCACATAGAAACAAGGGAGAGTTTCTTTGATTGTCCAAGGGAAATACTAAATGAAGACTTTGTTTTATACTTTGCATTAGCCATTTGCTATTACTCTTGAACACAATGAAACAAAGAAACATGGATAGGACCTTGTAATGGAGTTTGAGTGAGTATCCTGGGAATGCAAGGTTTCTTTTCTGCTATAATTGCATTACTGGTGCTGTTCCATTGAGCATAAATGTGGCTACTAGTATTCATCTAAAAGATGCCCTAAGGCTTAAATCTTCCCCAAGTAGTGAGTAAGGATGGTAAGAATGTGGTTGGGGAATTTAAAACCCACTCAAACATCATTAATTAGAAATTCCCTGATGAAATTAAACCTTTTTATTTTGTTGGGATCATTTCTCAACATTCTGATTCTGTTTTTTTTTTTTTAATTGCAGCATATTCAGAGCCGTGTTTTTAAAAGTACACCAAATTTCTAAGAAAACCTACCAAATTAGCAATGTTTTTCCAAGCATCCAAAACTAATGAATAAATACATTGAAAGATTTTAATGACTTTCACACTCAAGTGACTTCCATGTACCTCGTTCCAAGGCCTGAGGCAAGACTTTCAACCTCCAAATCCAATGTCCTCACTGAATATCCTCATCAGGCAAATGGGTGGAAGCATGCACCACGAGCACTCATGGATGTCAGGGCATTAAGGATCTGAAAGCATAGCAGAGCAGGGGGCCACCATGCCTAGAGAAGAATAAGAATTATTTTACCTAATTTTAATTTTATTTTGGCTTATGTACATTTCAAACACAGAAACAGAGGGAGATAACAGACTGGAAGATTCAATATTCCATACTGAAGAGGGCAGCAGCAATCCATTAACCCCATAAATTCCATCATAATTATCAGCAGGAAGTTGGTCCCTGTGATCAATTTCAGTCTAAAGCATTTTTCTACCAGCATCTCCATAGCAAGTTGCAGTCTGGATTGTCTCATTATCCTGATACTTAATTATATTAATACTAGTTATTGGCTATATAGAGCCGTCCATTGTTATTTATTAGTAGCTACTGTTTGCTGAGTGAATAATATGTGGAAGGAATAGTGCTAAGCATTGTATACACTATATCTCACTTAATCTTCACCATAACTCTCTGAGACAGGTATCATTACTCTCCCATTTTGCAGGTGAGGAACCTGAAACTTAGGGAATCTGAGTAACTCTCTCAGGCCACATGCCTACTAAGAGAAAAAGCTGGGTGGTCCAACCCAGGACCACAGCAAAGACCCCTTCAAAGACTCAACTCCTGATGCACTTTCTTCAAGAACAAGGCTCAACACGTCATAGTTTCTCAGTGATTTCTTTTGAATCTAATTTTTTATTTGAATGTACAAATCAAGATTAATGCATTATAGAATATTATAAACTACTCACTCCAATATTGCTGAATTGGGGATCACATAGAATTTGCTGAGGGTAGGGTTATAAAAAGATGTTTATCTCATCGCCCAACTAATAAACTGTAGCTCCTGATGACAGAAGTAGTCCAATCTGTTGACTATTGACATCAACACAAAAAATGTAGAATTTACTTAAGAAAATGAATATCATCTTTAACCACTTTAAACTTGTCAGCCAGTATAATTCTTCTTCTCCCAAATGGTTTCATGAATATACCACCTTGGGTACCACAGCTTACATTAAAAACCCTGAAGATGGGTCAGGAATTTTCAAGGCTTAGTTATCAACCATTACCAATGCGACCAGTCCAATGGTGGAGTCAAAAGTACAATTGTCTGAGAGCCAGGAGAATTGGGTCCTAATCTTAGTTGGGTGATCACTTAGCCCCTTAAGGCTCTAGAAGATTGTACGGTTTTATTTTCCAGGTAGATGCTTCTTTATGAGGTAATTTAAATAGCTCCTTTTTTTTTTTTTAGCAACCGATCATTTGATAAAATATTAATTAGAAAAGGAGGTTTTTCTGTATCTACCTCTGACACTATAGTCTGAGAATAAAGATTGCTGTCTTTATTAGATAACTAATTAAAGAAGCAAGCTAGTTTCGAGTGTCAAGGTGTGGTACACATGTGTTCAAGTTTGCATAACATATAGAGATCCTATCTATAACTCCTATCACAAAAACTACTCATTTCATTTATCCATAGTAAAAAGATTTATTGTACCAATATAAAATCCAAGATCCACCAAAGTGATTATATCAATTGGATTTTATGTCTTTTTCTTTACTCTGTGTTCTTTCCAGAGAAGCACATTGATTGAAAAAAAAATGTGTTTTTCTTTAGTAGAAAGAAAGTATTTGTATAAGTAAAAAATTAGGGTCAGAGAAAGCAAGTGAAGAGGTTGAGCTGTGTGTCTTCAGGCCAAGCAACTAGGCCAGAAGTTTCCTGCCGGTTGATTGGCAGGGATCCATTCTCTGACCCAAAGATCCAGAGGTGGGATGAAAGAGTTGGTGGGTTCATCCTGAAGTCCTGCTGGTGAACTTTGGGGAGCTATGACTGCCCAGCTGCTCAGGCAGAGCTAAAAAATGTATGAACCCTTGAAGTGTCCACTCTTCTAGGGGAGCTAAAAGGAAAGAAATGAAACGGAAGCATCCACAATGACACAATTTTATAGGTATTTTCACCTTCTGAATTAAATATGTTTGTTCTGTTTGAAATTTAACAACCAGTGTGTTTTAATTTTATCATTAAAAGAGAACAATAAAGATATCAATAGCACTTTACAAATGATATTTTATTTGAATCACTCATTTCAATAAATATATATTAAGCCAGGTTTGGGCTAAGTCCTGGAAATACAAAAATGAAAAGGACTAGCTGTTGTCTTAATGAACACTGAGATTTTTTTTAACCTTTAAAAAATATAATACATCTTATAATTTTCTAAAAAATCTAGGTCTAAAAAAACCCCACAATCTAACAATGACTCAACAACTTGGGAAAATGTGCCAAGAAAATCATTAGGTGAAAAAAAACTTCTTTCTCCCCAAACAAAATAGAATTACCTGGAAGATAGACTGTCTAATTTCACTGCCAAGGAATTCAAGTAATGATTTTCTGTGTTGTTAAACTTCATATTGTACAGCCATTTCACTGGTTTTATATTTTTAATTGGAAAAGACAAATAAACCACCTATGGCAGATATTTCTGTCATTTAGCCCTTCTTCATGTCATCTTTGAGTAGGACTCATGGATTTTGCTGTATAAATGATGCTTAACCATAAATATTCATATGTATAGTGTGTTCTGCTCTAGAGCTTAAATAATTTATATATAGTTATGTATGTATATAAATAGACACAACACAAAATGCCTAGAATGGCATATATTAAGTGTAAATAATAATTATTCTGTTCATGGAATTCTGGATGACTTTTATTTTTGTTTTTATAAAATATTTCAATTTTCTATAATGATTATGTGTAACTTTTATAATTAAAAACATAGATTTATAGGTTCTTTCACTTACTTTCCAAATTTTATACAATAATTATGTATTATTTTTATAATCAGAAAAAGTACACATTATTTTTTATTCTTATGTATATTATATGTCTCATAAAATCACATTATGTTTTGAATACATAGCAAATATAAGAGACGGAAATACACATACTTATTAATAGCAATTGTCTACATATAGTGGGACTAAATGGAAATTATCCTTCTATTTTCTGCTTTTCTTCCCTTATTTTCTAAAATGAGCGTGTATTCATTTCATAATGAGCCATGAACTTTATTTTTTAAATGCAAGTCAAAAGAGAAATACCAAATGGAACTAATTGGAATACATTGTTTTCTGATTTTTTTTTTTTAATTTCTGACAAGTATTATCTTTTATTTACAATCAAAATATACTTTAATGCTTATGGACAAACTTTTAGAGTTTAAGCGAATAAGTAATAATATATTTTATGATAGATTTAGAGCAAGAATGTGCCCAAGTATGCACTAATAAAGAAAAATTGAGTTCCAAAGCATTGTAAATGGACTCCATATCACAACTGCATAGCCATCAATCAAGGCTAACATTGGAACCCTATAAGGGAGGTTAAAAATCCAAGTGTATTTTCCTATTTCTCTAACTCAATTGAAGTGGGATCCATCAATGTTCAAGTGTAACCGTGTGAAAATGTAAAAGCCAGGCAGAAAGACGCACAGAACAACTGAGTCTAACAAGTCTGAACCACCCTCCCGGGCTGGAGTGTGGGAATCTGACCTGTTCATAGAGCAGGGCTGGTGCTCATCTGAGCAGGCAGAAAAGAGAATCCAGGTTCACAGCATCACAAATACAAGAGGGATTGCAATGGAGGGGCAGAAGGCACAGCCTGAGTGGTCTCCAGGGCTAGGAAGGCAGCGGCACGGGCTCTTTCCAGGGTTTCCAGAGCCTCAGCCACTATGCCAAGGGCTTAGATGGAGCCCTCCAGGATGGAAGAGGTAGGTCCACAGCAAGCTTCTCCATATTACAAAAACTTCAGGGAGGCCTCAACCTCTGTGTATATTAATTTCTTCATCTCTAACTTGGTGATAATTCAGTTATGCATTGAATATATATTTATTTAGCACATACTATGTGCCAGACACTATTCTAGGCACTAGAGTTATAAGACTAAACAAAAAAGTAACATAGTGATAAATATCATAAAGAAAACGAAGCACAGTAAGGGATAGAATAAAGAGGAAGTGATCTGGCCTTGTGCACAGTTGGTGGGAATGTAAATTGGTGCAGTCACTATGGAAAACAATATGGGAGTTCATCCAAAAATTAAAAATAGAACTACCATATGATCCAGCAATCCCACTTCTGGTTATATATCCAAAGGAAATGAAAACAGGATATCAAAGAGGTACCAGTACTTCTATGTTCACGCAGCATTATTCACAATAGCCAAGATATGGAAACAACCTAAGTGTCCATTAACAGTGGAATATTATTCAGCCATGAGAAAGAAGGAAATCTTGCCATTTGCAACAACATGGATGAAACTTGAGGTCATTATGCTAAGTGAAATAAGTCAGACAGAGAAAGACAAACACTGTATGATATCACTAATATGTGGAATCTAAAAAAAGCTGAACTCATAGAGACAGAGAGTTGAGTGGTGGTTACCAGGAGCTGGAGAGTGGGGGAAATGGGGAAATGATGTTGTTCAAAGAGTACAAAATTCCAGTTATAAGATAAGTTCTAGGGATCTGATGTACAGTACAGTGATTATAGTTTTAACACTTTATTATATACTTGAAAGTTGCTAAGAGAGTAGATCTTAAATGTTCTCACCACAAAGAAGAAATGGTAATTACGTGACATGATGGAGGTGTTAGCTAACGCTAAGGCGGTAATCATTTTGTAATATATACATTTATCAAATCAACACGTTGTACACCTTCAACTTACACAATGTTATATGTCAATTATATTTCAATAAAGCTAAAAAAGAAAAGACAGAGAAAATGGTCTGGGGAATCTCTGAGTGAGTGAGCAGATTTCTGAATGGTAAGCAAGAGTGAACAAGGAGACGAAATGCAAGATCAGCCTGAGCAGAGATTGGGCAGTTTGAGCAACACACAGAAGGTCATGAGATTAGAGAGCAGCAACCCCTGGGCAAGTAGTAGGAGAAAAAACTGGAGGGTTCTGGGGGCTGGGGAGCCCATCATAAAGGGATGTTCTGCGGGTGATGGGAAGCCATTGGAGAAGAAGCTGAAAGATAACTTGAGCCAATTTGCATCTACAAGAGTTTATTCTTATAGATGATAAGACTATAGATGATAAGACTATAAATGGATAAGAGCGAAAGCTGGAAGATGAGGCCAAAGAGCCACTGCAGGTGTTCAGTTCTGGTCCAGATTGAGGATCTAGCAGTTGAGATGCCAAGAAGTGATCTGATTCTGGGTGTGTCTTGAAGGTAGACAGGATAGGCTTGTTGATAGACTGGATATGGAGAAAGTAAGAGCGGGGGGAATCAAGGATGACTTATTTATAATCCATTGAGTGGATTGTGGTGCCATTTATTAAGATGGGGAAGACTGGAGAAGGATAGGGTAAGGGGTTGTTGAAGAAGGAAGCAGAAACTCAAGACTTGTGATTTAGACACATTAAGTTTGAGATCCCTATTAGACAGCCAGGAGAAGATATAAACTAAGCAGCTAGATAATGTATCTGAAGCTTGGAAGAGAGACCAAGCCTTGGGAGAAAAACCTGGAAATGATGGTTTAGATAGTACCTAGAGACAGGGCAGTAAAGCAGATCATGTAGTGAGAGTATATATGAAAAGAAAGAGGGCTAAGGACTGAGTTCGTGTTGAGCACACCAACACCTAGAGATGAGGAAGAGAGAAAAAGAGGCTGAAAAGGAAAACTAGCAGAGAGTGGTGGCCTAGAAGCCAAACAAAGTATTTCAAGAAGGAGAGGGAATGATTAGTTGTGTCAAATGCTGCCAAGATGTGGAGAAAGATGAAGAGAGAGTCAGACATTGTCATTTGGAGTTCATCAATGATCCTAAGAAGAGCAGTTGAAAAGAGTGGTAGGAACGGGGAGAAATAAAGAGAGAGGAAAATTAGTGAGATAAAGTTGTTTTAGGTGTCATTGATAGGTGCTGCGAGAAGGAAGGAAATACACTAACATATTGCATCCACCCTAAACTGAACTCTATAAGG
This sequence comes from Diceros bicornis minor, assembly GCF_020826845.1. Lineage (NCBI taxonomy): Eukaryota > Metazoa > Chordata > Mammalia > Perissodactyla > Rhinocerotidae > Diceros > Diceros bicornis. Next base: position 84,667,091 of record NC_080744.1, read on the forward strand.
GGACAATGGACCACATGCGTTCTTCTCATTTAAGCTACTCATTCTAGGCTTTATAAAGTCAAATAGAAAATGTTGATAAGATTGTGCCATAGGAGTTCAGAATTGTCATTTTTCCTCTTATTAATTACAAACAAACATGGCATACTCCAAGTAGAATAAAGTAAAGACCTCATTTATTTTAGGAAATTTTTCCCTGATATGTTTCTCATGAAATTTTACTTATTATGGTTACGTGGAGTTAGTGGTCTATATTAGGACTGTCTTACAATAGTGGCCGAAATGTCTGTATCCCATCTCTGTTTGTACTACCAATATCAACATTTTTAAAGATTGGGATATATATTAGGATGTCTTTCTTTAGTGTTTTGAAATACGTCTCTTGAAGTTTTAATTAATTTTTTATTATTTTTAATCCATTTTAAGGATTCCATATTCATTTTCATAAGAAATTTAAACTGATATCATAGAGTCTAAAAACATTTTGTTTCTGCCTGAAATATTTATCATGATATTGGACACGTACTTTTTTCCATAAGATGTAAAAAAGAACAATTTTACATTTTTATCAAAATTTTGGGGGCAAAAACCTTGTTTGACACACATAGTGTACCTATCCACTTAAAGTAACTTAAAGTTGTGTATATTTTGTGATCTTTAAGCTTCAGATTTTTAGATTTTTGATGTTCATGTACCATTATAAATTGAGCTATCTTAAATCTTTCTATTTACAGAACATATTTATTGACTAGTTTTAGTTGTTCATTTTCTATTCATTTTCATAAATTGTAAAATGAATGATGAGGGTTAAAATATGACTCATGGCTAGTTTTAGGTTATCCTGAACATTTGCTTCTGCTCAGAATATCAGTGAATCCTTTTTCTAGATGCATATGGAAAGCAATACATAGTGCAGTGAACATGGACTTTTAAACTCAGAGCTAGGTCTCCATGATCTTCAGCACTTCACTTAAACTCTGAGCCTTCCCTTTTGAGTGTTCGGTGGTGATGCTTGTAGTCCCTCTGTCACAGGACTGTTGGCAGATTAAGGAGACGATCCCTGTAAAGGATGAGGCACATGGCAGGCACTCAGTAAACGGATTATATCTCTACGATGCTCATCTATGTGAATGCAGATGTGTTGTGTTGTGATTAATCCAGTGAAGGTTTTTAAGCTCTATAAAATATAGCCAGAGTTTAGAAACAGTTTCTGGACTTTATTAACTTATGAAACCTTTCGTTAAATCTACACTAGGTAATATTAACTTTTAACTAATTAAAAACCTGGCTTCGTATTAAAAACGTCTTACTGTTTGATTAATGGAAATAGATTAGAAGGCAATGTTTTGTCATACTAAAGGTGCATTCGATTGCACAACCAGAGAGAGAGCAAATGACATGGGGCCCCATCTAAACAAAAATCAGCAGCTCCTAATGAGGCTTGTTAGTGATGCTAATCTATGTAAATGTTATTAATTGAGAACATCTATCTTTTATCTCCAACATTTGGTAATCAGGCAATTAAAAAACAATGACATTCCCCGTGGTTGTTCTTCCTACTTTTTTTTTTTTTTTTTTTTAGGTGATCAAAGAGTTCAGAATAAGAAAAAAGAAAGTCCCTTATCAAGAGGTAGGCCTTGCCTTGGGCTACTAGGCCTCATTAAAGGCAGAAAAGCTCTGTTGATCACCAATTAACCTGATTTGTAGGAGCTCTGATAAAGACGATGAACAACAGGAGTTTTCTTACTATAAATGACACAATTTGTTGACAAAAATACAAGCAATGCATTGGAAAAAAAAATAAAAGAAGACTATAAAGGAGTCATTGGAATTGAAAGTCTACACAGGGGCCCGTGTTTCAGGGGAGAGGAGATTTTGCCCCTCTGGTGGCCTAATACCCAAACCAAGAGGAAATCTCACCGTTAGTCAGGTAGAGCCGGAACACAAAGATGCCTTTTCCTTTTCACCATCTTGTAAAATCCCTGCTGGCCCCTCCAGTTACAGGACACTTCGGATTTCACCAATTATGTGATGGGAGGCTGGACCCTGGAGAGTGCGCCACATTCCTGAAGCAATGCAATTCAAATCTAGGATTGCCTTAGGAGCCAACTGTTGGAATTTTCAAGTGTTCAGTTTTGAAATCTAACCGGGTTTTAAATTACACTGTGTATTGTATATTTTTATACATTGAAAGTATAGTTAGTAATAGAAATAGCAGTAAAGACAGCAATAATAGGAAGAGTTATCTTTTGGGTACTTACTCCATACCATGCACAGCACTAAGCACTTTGCAATGGATTACCCCTATTGATATTCACAATAACCCAGACATGTGGACCATTCCAGAGGGAGGGAGGGAGGGAGGTAGATAGATAGATAGATATCCTGTATTTGACACCTCACTCAAAAAGTTCATAATTCATCAAATATACTTTAAAATCATTTATTTTAAGCAGCTCTATTTGGTTGTGCCTTTCTCTTTCTTCAAAGTCTTAAAGGTCTTTGAGAACCCCTCAACTAGATAGAGTTAAATGCCACTAGTAAACTGTGAATTTCCCAGTTGGGTGGTCAACATACAATGTAAATTCCCAACAACAGAGTCAGTCATCCAGGGACCCAGGGTTAGGCAGCCAAAGCATAGGGTGGCTGTTACCCATGCAAGCCCTAGAACTCTCTAAGAACTCTCTAAGGGATATAAAATTTTAGTGAAATCATTGATATGATTTTAAAAGCAAATAAGCGTGAATGTGATATTTCTGGCTCTTTTTTCTTTCCCCATTGTTTCCCCCAATGGCACCTTAATCTCCACCCCCTGGGGAGTGGTCCCAAGCGGCCCAACAGAGGCCAGAAAGCAAACAGCATAAGCACTGCCCCACAATGGGCATAAAAATGATACATTTGCTTTACCATGATCCACTTCAGGAACAACATAAAAAGGAACATTTTATTAGGACAGTCAGATTCTCTCTTCTCATCCTTAACATTAATTCTTATTGTATTATAGTTGTTGATGGTTGCTAGCTTCAAATCAACATAAATTTGAATATATTGCCATTTTCATATATTGTCTTTGAAATATGGGAGCCGGCCTCGTGGCTTAGCAGTTAAGTGCACGCGCTCTGCTACTGGCGGCCCAGGTTCGGATCCCGGGCGCGCACCGACGCACCGCTTCTCCGGCCATGCTGAGGCCGCGTCCCACATACAGCAACTAGAAGGATGTGCAGCTATGACACACAACTATCTACTGGGGCTTTGGGGACAAAAAGGGGGGAAAAAAAGGAGGAGGATTGGCAATAGATGTTAGCTCAGGGCCAGTCTTCCTCAGCAAAACGAGGAGGATTGGCATGGATGTTAGCTCAGGGCTGATCTCCCTCACAAAAAAAATAAAATAAAATAAAATATGAAGTCTCCGTGAATTAAAAAAGTTTAAAATACTTGGTGTAGCATGCTGTTTTATTTCTTCCACTTGATGGTCAAGGATAGAATGTCAGGACTGAAGAAGAACTAAAGATCCAAGTTGGCTCATGAGCAGGCTGGACCACACTGACATTGACTGATTTTGCTCCTACAGGGTGATCAATGCTGCAAGCAGAAGATTTAGTTACAAGATTGACTTCTGAGAGTCCGGGTAACTGCACATCGTAGAATGTGGGTGGAAGTATGGGAGTAGGAAAAAGCCTTAATTGGGTACTTGTTTTATCTGAGCTGGTATATTCCAAATGCTGGGGAAAATTTATAACAGAGTACATCTGAATATTATTATAAGGCAGTGGTTTTCAAAGGTTAATGTATATAAAAATTCCCTCAGTGCTTGTTAAAATTCAGTAAATCTAGTGTAAGACCTCAGAACCTGAGCTTTAACAGGCACCCCCTACACACACACACACACACACACACACACACACACACGCAATCACTACCCAGTGACTCTGTTACTAGTAGTCCAAGAAGTAAAAAAGCTTTGAGGATGGTTTCACTTCATCCAAAAAATACGCACTGAATGCTTGCTATGTGGGAGGGAAGATGTCCAGAGGCTACAAGGTATGTAAGATGAATTTCTTTCTTCCCCCTCATCTGACAGACAATTAGAAAATAAACTTAAAACAGGAGACAGGGTGACCCGTTGTCAGTTGCATTGGGAAGCTAGAAAATCCGTCTCAGACGATCTGAATTCATGTTACAATGACAATTTGGTTCTTGCATTCCTTCTTGCGAGGAATATTTTGCAACAAGAAATTAATCGCATTAGCTCCAAATCTAGAGTACTAGATTATTCTATTTCCATTTTAAGAACTTATTGAGTACTGGTAAAGAAACATATGTGAGAGGAGAGATAGGACAATTGATTTATTGATTAATGATTTGGGGGAACCACCAAGTGACCTGGATAGTGTGCAGAGAATACAAATTACACCATCTATGTTTTTTAAATACCCTCCTCTGTTTGGTCACCCCTACAAGGTTTGAGTTAGAGGGGTCCCTGGACAGCAGACCAGTGACTTTTGAGCTTTCCTCAAGCCAGCAAATCCTGGCTATGTGGTTATCAAAACCAGGAGTAGCTGAGGTTTGCGGGAAATGTTAAACACTAGGATGGTGGGAAGGATGGTTAAAGTCAGGTGCACATAAGCTGGAAAGTATTCCTCCATAGGCTGAAGCGAGCAGTGCTCAGAAGAAGAAGAGAAAGAGAGAGAAAGTAACAAAGATTGCTTGGTGAAGATGATTCTGACAGCCACCAAGGGAGCAGGAAGAGGAGAGATTAAAAGGGACATAAAAAGGGATTGCCTGACTAAAGGGCTTGAAACCAATAGGTAATAATTTGAATATGACCCAGAAGCTAATGGGAAATCATTTGAGGGTCTTGAGAAAGGGAGAATGGAAACAGCAGGCGTAAAAGATTATCTGAGGTACAGAAGATTGGGCCAATTGGCGGATGAGAGGCAGAGGACTGAGGAAGGCTGGCAGGGAACCCCAAACCACAGTGAGGCCCTGCAGCGGACGGGGCCTTGGCGATTACAATGAGGAAGCAAAGTCAGGCAGGTTAAGTGGCTTGTCTTCCTTGCCAGTTTCTTTGCTTGCTTATTTGTATTCTGAATAAATTTATGTATATCCTGTATTATTCTGAACATAAGATTTAATATAGTTTGTTTATTGTGTATATCTATTCCACCAATTTCCAAAAGGATTTCCCAAATAAGCTGTAAACAAATTCAATTAAATCAGAATTTCTGGAGGTGGACCTCAGGCTTCAATATTTTTTAAAAACTGCTCAGAAAATGTTAACGTCCAGCTAGGGTTGAAAACCACTTCTCCAAAGGCAGCAAAGGGAGCAGATGCTCTCATGTCCCTGAGATGCTCGGCACTAATGACAAATTAGAGACAGCTTTCTGGTAGCTGAGGTCAAACAGGGCAGGCACTGGGCAAACAGTCTTCCTTTTCTGCTCAGAGAAAAGATAAGCACTAGTTTTCAGTGACAGAACTTCTTCTAGATACTAATCTCAAGTCAGAAAGTAGTGCATGGTCTTTTTATAAGGCTTTTGTGAAAAAAGTCACTAACTTCAACTACAGTTTTAGAAAAGCAATACACACACTTTGTCTAAACGTTTCCCTGCAGACCTTTATGAGTGACTGGGTTCATACCATTAATGTGCAAGTCAGGGGAAGTATTACTCTGAGAACCTGGGCAAAATGGCTTGGTTACTTAAAAAAAAAAAAAAACTAACATTCTAGATGAGTATGAAATGCTTGAACAAACTTCTAGCAGATGCTGAATTGCCAACATCTCATGAAATAATTCTCTAACAAGAACCTACAGTGAAGATATTTTATGATCTTATTTAAGCTGAGAACCGTATGCTTGAAACACTAGAAATGAAGAAGGAAAAAGTTATTAACCTGATGCCTATATTTTAAGAGCGAGATATTTTTTTCCGTTGATCCAGGAGGATCAACCCCTCTAACTCAACAGGAGGCCAACCCTGTTCAAACAAAAACTAAAGGCTTTTTCTTCAGGAGGATCCCATATTTTCATCTGAAAGTAGGTCTAGTTCTTTTCAAGAAATGCAGATACGTGGTTGAGACCCAAAGTCCTACGTCATACCATAGAAAAACAGCTAATTAGCAATCCAGCCAGGACTACCACTCTGCTCAGATCTTATTCCCAAAAACTGTACTCCCCACACTGCCTCTCCCCGCCTTCTGTCCCATGATTTTATAGTAGACTTTGACACTGGACGTGCAATATGAATACAGGGAAGGAGAAAGGGGAGAAAAACAAAGAGACCACAAGATTTGGTAATAGTGTAGAAGAAAAAAAGGACAGAGCGATGGGAGTTGGAAATTACATGCGTTTGCCTAACCCCAAAACGCCCAGACGAAAAATGGTTTTTTCCAAAAAGTCAGTGATCCGGATGGTTATGCCTACAAGACACCAAACATCTGGTCACCTGGGACATCTGGCAGTTTGTCCAGATTCTTACTTTTTCCATCTGAATGTTTGACATCAGTTGGACACCACCAGACATCATTTATGGAGAGCGTGGCTGAGAAGATATCTAGAAAGGGGAAAAAGAATGTGGCTTACTTTATCAGAATCAAATTAATCTTATTAATAAGGTAGAAAAGTTTAAATCCAAATAGGGGTCTATCTGGTTAAATCTGGATCAACGGAAAATATGTCACAGAAAAACCCTAAACAAAGAACAGCAGTAATTATGCCCACATGAAAGAGAGGTATGAATTAAAATTGGAGCAGCAGACCAGAGAGCATGCCTCGCAATATGACAAGATTGCTGTAGTTGTATTAAGATGTCTTAATTATATGATTGATGTGGGCTTCAAAAGAAAACTCAGAAGCCACAGTGGCTCCAAGGGCATGAGTATTATCGAAAGGATAAAGACAGCTTCCCCAGAAGAAAACCACTCTAAGAGGAAGCCTAGGAGGTTTGCATGGCAGAACTAATCAATAATGTCTTGGTTTTATCTATATTAAGTTTAATAAAATTTGATGACATCCATGATTGAAGATCACACACACAATTATGGCAACATCAAAGGTAGTCAGTAGCACACGTTCAGTTTGAGAAGTATAGCAAATCAGAGCCTGAATGCATATGACACTGCACACCATGGGAACACACAGACCCTGAGAGGGGACAAGGACTCGCTGAGTGCCTTCTTCTACGTTTGCAAAAAGCAGCGTAAGCTATCTCGCCAGCCTAAACCAAGTACACTTTCCTCTCATTCTCCTGGCTTTCTGATCTCAAGATTTTAAAACAAGAGGGAAAAGAGCATGATGCCAAGGTAGTTCCAAAAGCTGCCAAATAAAGTCTACACTGGATTGGTTCTCCCTTTATCTCGTTCCCTGAAGCCAAATGAAACCAGAGCATTTCAAAGGAGATACAGCAGAGAGGGAAGGTGAAAATCTGGTGAAATTTCCACCTAGTCACTTGCAAGAAAAGAGAGAAGAGGACTTCCTTGTCAAATTTCAAATGCAGCTCCACAGAACAAAAGAAGAAAATGAGACCTACAATTACCTCAGCTTTAAGAGCTCAGCGCAAATCACGTTAATCCCCCAGACTTTGTACCACCGTCATATTTTATTTTCTCTTCAACAGGTGTACAAATTGTTTGGATTGGAGCTGGAAAACACCATTCAGACCCTACGGGCTGAATGAAAGCAGATTATTTCATTAGCTTAGTTGCTGTTGGTCATCTGGTATTTTCTCCAAGAAAGAGCACATTATTTGTGACGTTGTCATTTGTTTTAATCAGATTGGCAGCAGGAAATATTACGACTTTCCTCACAAAAGTGATTCAATTAGGTGAGCATTTTCTCTGATTTTCTATCAGAGAGGTAAAGCAACTGTTGCTAGCTTTCATTCAGCTCTAACAATTCCGCTGAGGAAAATAGTGAATTTCAGTACAGTTGTTCTTATACCCATGTTCAGTGCAATTTTATAGTTGAGGATCTCTTATAAGCTGATGCTTAACTGACATGACACATTGTGGAAGTTGAGTTTTCTTTTTTTACTTAGCTTTAAGAAAAATAATAAGTTTCAGACCCAAAAAAAGGTAATAAAGTCATGATATGTTACTAACCAAGTGAAAAGTAACTATGCTTATGAAAGTAATTATTTTCTGAATAAAACTGAATTAAAACTTTGATTTGGTTCCATTTTCATCTCATAACTTAAGCAGATAAGAATTTTCTAGACAAAAGTGAAGTGATCTATTTTTGCCAAGCACAACACTCTCCTTTCTCTATCCAAGTAAGTAGAAAGTCCAGGACTCTGAAAGTAGGGCTTTTGACTCAAAAGCCATGCTATTTCTGTCATACTACACTACCTTTAATTCATACCACACTACCTTTAATTAAAGAAATCAACACAGTATTGTATTTCAAATATCCTCATTTTTCTTGGCTTATCCCATGGTATTTTCGACAGCTATTTAACAGAAACTTTCTGAGGTCATTTAGATACCACAGTAAGAGGACCCTCTCCTGCACCACAGCCCATGCCTACATTGAGAGCCAATATGCACAGAGGTAAAAAAGTTCTGGTTCTACATCAGTTCAGGTCCCCTGAGAAGCAAAAGCCAAGATGGGATTTGCCCTACAAAAGACTTGAACAGCTAAATTTGCCAAGTCAAGGGCTACTTTGGCAGAAGTAGGTCAGATCCTAAGCAGGTTACTACCAATATGAGTGTTGCTTCACCAAGAAGACGTCACGTCTCTCTGTCCCCGAGAGGTGGGCTGCACGTTGCGTTTCCTGGCCGTGTTCCGAGATGCTATATCTTGAACTCACTGGAGCCGCCATCCCCAGTGAAGAGTGATATTATTAGCTCTGATTGACCAGGTCTGACGGTAAGAGAGTGAAAGTGAGTGCCACACGAATTACACAGAGTGTGTACCCCGATGAAAATAAAAACTGCAGTGTGCAGACAGGAGGGGTGAAGGGTCCATTGAAAATCAGAGAGATTAGCAACTCATCACATTATTTGTGGGTTATCAGGAGACAGAGGTAATGAAAGTGAGACCTATATCCTTGATCAATAAGAGTTTGACTGCATTTTGAGTTCCTTTTCCCCTGCCGAGAGAGAGACAGCAGGCTTACTATTGATCACCGTGTTAATCCATAACCAGACTGGGCCTTAGCCTGGTGGAGCAAGCAGGAAAAATAACATAATAAGCAGGAACTCTTGATCTTTTATTATGGTGTGCTAGATAAAGAGAGTGCGGGGGTTCAAGGTGGAATACTTTGTAGTTAACCCTTACATTCCCTAGTAATTTGGAATGCATGAGAAGAAGAATTGCAGCCCACCTTACTCTGACTTTTATTTGACCTTATTTTGCCCGCTTTCTAACTAAAGTATATCAAGGATCCTTTTTAAAAATTGGAGGCAGATAGTAACTCGGTTAAGGGACAGTTGCAACGATGTTAGATCCATAGTAAGGAGGAAGCTCCTCCAGACCCCACTCACGAAAGCCAAGTGAGAGTCAGTGTTAATTGTATCTGTTTATATTTTGTTTTATATTTTATATATTTGTTGTGACATTTCCGAGTCACTAAATCTCAGAACCTTCATATATGTGAATTGTCAATAATAATTTTACTCTACTGTCTCAATACTGAGCACCATTTAGTTTGTGGTTAAGCAAACAAGAGCGATGAGTTTGACACTTGAGTTCTGTTGGAATGACTCCCCGGTCTCATAGAAGTCTGTTGGGTCACCAAAGCTGGCATTATTGCTGATCTAGAACCATCCCAGAAAAATAGCTGTCTATCTTTTCTTACAAAAGCTCCTTGACCTAACTTAAGCCCCTGCTATAGCTTAGACATTTCCAGCCCTGCCTTATCTACAAAAAATCAGCTCTTAGCCGGTGACTTAATATTTACTCACAGTAGTTTTTGCTGAAATTTAGACTAGCTCTACCACTAATCTATCTGATACCTTTGTACAAATTAGGACAATGTGACCCTTCTCACAAGCACAGCCACAGGCAACCAGGTAGGATTTCAGCATTCCCTCCCTGCTGCCCCCAGGGACCGTCATGCGCAGAGGTGACCTGGATATCCTCACAACAGCAAAGAAAATGAGCTGATGATATGAATTTAGCCAATCCTCTTGCACTTTGCACAGATCCAGTTGAGTTTTCACTCTGTGTCCTTGTCCCAACCCAGCTATTTCTCACTTAGATGGTTCCTGTGCTTTTCCAATCAAGTTTCCATCAGGTTCTTCAAGATGCTCATCCTCGCACCCAATATGCCCCTATTAGTAAATGGCAACTTGTGTCACCTTAGAGTTAAGTATTCAGAAACAAATGGAGAAGGGAGTGGTGTACCTGTCAGCATGTTAGCATGTGAGAGAGAAAAAGAGCAAGTGAGACTTAAAATGCTCTACTTTGGAAGCATAATACTCAAGGTGCTCTAATTAGAATAACTAGAAGATCCATTTGAAAACGACAAATTTAACTATAAAGTATTTTTTAATGAAATGCCTTGGGATTATTTAGCCCTTTATCATTGGTTAACTAGGGAAGGTAACTTGAACAAGTTCATATATTGTTATGCGGGGAAACTGAACGCTAATCCAGGCCTTCCGAAGATGGAACCAGAGTTATTTTCATAAGAGTAAGTAAAAAAAAACAACCCTCATTTTCAGCATTAAACGCACTGTCTTTGAACTACCATACTCATTGCTTATGATAAATAGGTAAGCCCCTCCCTCTAAAGTGGGAGACACATTGAAATTTCTCCTCCAAGGTTAAGTATCCAGCCTGAGAGGGTGAGTTAGCATTAATTTACATTTTGTATGAAGAAAAGATTGTTGAGGAAAGAGGATTTCTCTCTATTTTAATAACAAAATTCAGCCGCTATTTACCTGAAACCTCCATAAAATAAGCCCATCAAGTCATGTAAGGTGATTTGGGGATGTGAAGATAGAGTAAATGATCTGTGGAGTCAGTCTGGAATGACAGATGCCAGAACATCTCAGCTGGGTCAGCCCATGACAAGTCGTGAGAACCTGTGCAACTTCTCTGAGCTTTCCTCTCTTCTGAAATGATCCACACGATCATTCTAAATTTAATGTTCTATCATCTCCCATAGCGAAATGATCCTAGCAGCTTTCTCAGCACTGTGTGTAACCAGAAGCAGTGATTCTTGGTCTTTGTAGCAACATGGTCAAAATCTTTTTGACTGCCACCAAAATAAGAAAATGAAGTTTGTTATCTGATCCAATGGGATATGGGTTGAATTGGCTCTTATTTTAAGAAATCAAGAATAATTTAGCAGAATAGACGTCACTCAAAAAAGAGTTTACAAAAGCAAGGGACAACTTGTACGGACTTTGTGGAAATGTTTGTTTCTAATTTAATAAAAATTGGGATCTAACAAAGTGAAAAAATAATGTGGAGATCGATGCAGAAACTGAGAGGGCCAATTCTCTTTTAAATAACATTTTTTTCTTGATTATAAAGAGAAACAAGATCTTTGTAGAAAATATAACAAATACAAAAGAAAGTAGAAAAAACAAAATATTTAATGCCATTGTAGACATTTTGTAGCATAAACTCTCAGATTTTTGTCCTGTGCTCATATATAAATGAAGATTCTTGACAAAATTGGAATCATATTCTAAATATTAAGTTGACTTTTTTGCTTAACTTGTATGATTACTTCTCCACATCCTTAAATATTCTTTGAAAACTAGAGAATGGAACCTTCTAAAGTGTAGTCTCTCCTTCCTCTAAATCAAACCTAAAGTCTATTTTCCCTATTTGTAAATGGGCTAGTGTTACTGGGTCAAATTCTGAAAGACAAAGAAGATTATTTTCAAATAGCCATCACCATTTAATAATTAGAATATTCATTTCTTTCAAAATATCAACAAAGTGATAATTTCCAATTTTGCTTTCCTCTAATAGTAATTTCCAAGTGATTTAGAATATAAAAATAACAGAATAAGAATAGAATAAGATTGCTGGAAATACTGATATGCACTATGCACCTTTGGGTGTTGTCTTAGTCCGTTTGGACTGTTATAACAGAATACCATAAACTAGGTGGCTTATAAACAAAAGAAATTTATTTCTCATGGTCTGGAGGCTAAGTACAAAATCAAGATGCTGGCAAATTCAGTGTCTGGTGAGAGCCTGATTCCTGGTTCATAAATAGCTGTCTTCTCTCTCTGTCCTCACATGGTGGAAAGGGTGAAGGAGCTCTCTGGGGTCTCTTTTATAAGAGCACTAATCCCATTCATGAAGGCTCCCATCTCATGACTTAATCACCTGCCAAAGGTCTCATCTCTTAATACCATCACATGGGGGGTTAGGATGTCAAAGTTTGAATTTTGGAAGGACACAAACATTCAATCTACAGCAGGTTTCTGCTATAAGATACTCTCTTATCCACTCCATGTAAATCTGCAGATACCTTTGGAGTAAATAAAATAAAATTTTTGATCAATTTTTTGGCCTCTCTTTTTACTTGGCTTTTTTTCCCTGAAATATAACAATCTGATTTCAAGTGCTTAATTTTTTCATTGTTTTTCCTGTACCTGTAAAAAAATAAAAATGTCTAAAGACTAATTAAAATCTATACTCTCGCATTTGCTCAGCCGAGCCTGGAGCCTGCCGCTCACCTGGTGGAGCTCTTCTCCACCAGGTTTTCACTATGCCTAGGATAAAAAGAGGCTTTATTCCACCAAGCTGGTTAATAAATACACATTTTCAAGAGTAACTCAGGAATCTGGAGGTATTTTTGAGGCTCAAATCAATTGACGCGTCACAATTTGAGTTGATAATTTTCCCTTTGTGGCAGGGTAGACTTGCAAGCAGGCAGAAGCCCATGTAGCAGATTCATGATAAAGCAGGTAAGATTTCTGCCACAAATCTCCCTTAATAATAGTGTCAGCTCCCAGGCACTGTGCTAGGCAGTTTTTATTTATTCTCTTTAACTCTTTAAACAACTCTTCATTGTAGGCAGTATTAAGTCCATTTGGCTGATGAGCAAATGAAGTCTCAGAGTTCTGGAAGCCCTAATTAAAATGCATGTAACCCACAGAGTGGTAACAACTGATGCTCTTATCTTTTACTTACAAGGCTCAGTGGGCACCTAGAGAGCAGGAGCCCATTGCTTAGGGTGTCCAGAGAGAGAATGACAGTCTGGAAAGGGGAATCTGTGGTGCTCATAGACAACTTCTACTTGACTGTTCTCAGGAATGTATTAGCACAGGAAGTCTTCAACCTTCATCCATAAAATGTCTTGGCATTTGTGTAGCGGATATTACCTCAGCATTTGATGGCAGCTAGATCAGACATCCTCTAAAATCTCCTCCCACCCTGAAATTCTAGAACTCCTAAATGATCCCATAAGTGCTTTTGTCACCAGGAGGACAGATAGTCATCCCAAACACTGTGACCTTGTAGATCCTGTGCCTTATTCCAAACACTTATTCCAAACATTCCAAACACTGGGCTGTCTTTGGAGAAGGTACATTGGCTCCTGAAGAGAAAAGCAGAGTGTGGTTGAGTCTGCAGTTCATTATTTCAGTGGAGAAGGTAGCATTACTTCTGAGGTCAGACTTTTGATTATGGTATTCCCAGTTCTCATTTCACTTAGTTTCACAATCCAGGACAGCAACTCCAATCTCATCTGTTTTTGCAAATTTATATGCCATGGTCATAAGAGAAAGGATGAGAGAGAATAGCACGATCTGTTCAAATGCATCACACAACCAAAAAAATACTTTCCAGGACTAGAAGAATAAAATATTGATCTTCATTAAATGTTCAATATCCCTGATTTTACAGATACAACAGTAACAATTCTCCAAGCTCTTTTTTCTCAACCAGAAAGTGGAAAGAGGGAAGTAGAACATGAGCTGAAAAGTTTATACTTTCAAATGGTTTTGTTTTTTCATTAAGAAAACAGTTTTTGAATATGCTTTTAACTCTATAGTTGAACAATAAAATATTTACAATTATAATACAACAAAAATCTAGCAGTAAGAAAATGAGGAATCATTCTAAATTTTTAAGCAAATATCACATGAGCATACAACATGTACTTTCACTATTTTCTCCAACCCACCAAATGCTAGAAAAGGATTTTTTTTTAAGAGCTGCAAGGACCACAAGAATGACTTTTGAATCTAGAAAGCAGGTGGAAGACTGGTAACTGAATTAGCAGATCCCAGAAAACTGAATGATAAGCCAAGCATTGGGGAACCTGTGAATCAATATAAATTACATGGAAGAATCTCCAAGGATGCAAATGTGGGTGGCACCAAGTATTTTTGAAAATAATAGTGGGGGGAGGAGGGAAATTTAGAACAGGAAAATTGGTTGAAAATCTGCATAAGAGTAAGTCAAATCTCTACATCTTCTCTCCAGATTACACAGCCAAGAACTATTCTACCCTCATCCTATAAAAAAAGAACTGGAAATTTATTCTCTAGAGTAAAATTTTCAAAATTTTGAAGGCAAATGATTTCTAACCTGGACTTCTATACCCAGCCAAACTAAATATAAAACTAAAGGCTAGAATAAAGGCATTTTTAGATATGTCTCTAAAATTTTCCTCCCTTGCACTCTTTCTCGGAAATCTATCAGAGAATGTGTTCCACAAAAATGAAGGAGTAAATAAATTAAAAAGGTGTGAGAAACAGGAAGCAAGAGATACCCACAAATGCAATGACTTTAAGAATGAAGATTTTTATTTCTCTCTCCAGTAAGTTTTGAGTGAGAAGGAGGGCTGTGGGGCTTCATGTGGCCGCTCAGAGACCCAGATTCCTTCCCTGCTTTTCACAGTCACTATTTCAGGGCCTAAGCTGAGTCACAGCCACATAAGTTTTCCAGCTCATGGGAAGAAGAAAGAAACCTCAGAGGAGTGTAGGTACCATGTTTTAAGGCCCAAGCATGGAAGTGGCATGTATCACTTCTATCCTACTCTGTTACTCACATGGGCACATCTACCTGCAAAGGATTCCCGGAAAATTTAGTCTCCAGCTGGGCAGCCACATGCCTAACATATTTACCAGCAAAGAAGGGGAGAATGGATTTTGGTCACATTTTGAGACCAAGAGCAAATGTCTGAGACTGTATATTCCAACAGTGAATCCAAGAATATGACTCCAAAAGGGCCAGATGGCAGCAGAACAGTAAGAATATGGAGGATGTTATGTAAAGCCAAGGCCCCCTCAACCCTAGCCACTACAAGGTCGTCCTAGATGCTACCTTGGGAAGGAGCAGCAGGAAAAGGAAGAAACCCAACAGACTATGCGTTGGCCCAAGAGTGGCACTAACTCCACTACTACCTTGCCCTCCAATAAGTTAGCGCCTCATGAAAACATCCAATCAGATGGCGAGAAATAGAAAGGCTTCTTCTTCTTTACTTATCTATGGTAAGTATGTATCAGAACCAATCCCCGTTGATGGACATTCTGTATGCTTCCAGTTTACTGTTGTTTTAAACAATGCTACAACGAATGCGTGTGTGTGTGTGCAGCTGTGTGTGTATGTCAGTGCATTTGTTAGGTTTTTTTTTCCTTTGGATAACATCTTAGAAATGGAACTGCTGAATTAAGGGAATACACTTTTTAAGGTTGTTGATATCCCTTGCTAAACTCTCTCCAGTAAGGTTGTACCAACTTATAATTCCACATCAATGTATTGGAGAATTAAGGTCTCCTCATCTTGAATATTGGAGATGCCTTAAGTATTTCACAGGAAATTCTTATCCTAAAATGGTCCACTAAATAGTTTTGTTTTAATTATGGCTCATATACATTAAATAAGGCTCTAAATTGAGAAACTAGTAGGGAAGTGTTAAGCTCAATAATGAGTAATAATTCATTTCTAATTATTTAATAAGATGTTCTGTGAAGGAATTCCTTCTAGAGACATTCTGTAGAAGGAATACTGAACTGAGATCCAGAGTTGCTACACTCAATAGCCACTTCTGGCAGTAGCTAGCTGTGTGACATTAATAAATCACTCAACCTCTCTGAGCTTCAATTTCTTTGTCCTTATGAAAATAGGGGTAGAATTAAATTTATTAGTTTCTTTTCCCATTAAGTATCAGAAATCTTAATGGTAATAAATTTTATAATTTTCATGTAAGTCAAAGTCACTAGCCTAAAGACTGAGCTATGCATGATTGAAACAGAAAACTCAAAGGAGAAGAAATGTTTCATTTTGTACTGTCACTAAAATAATCTCACTAGAAACCTCATAATTAATGATTCCCCTACGTAAGATAGAAACCGCTGGCTTAAATTCAGATGGATGGCTTTAGCTAATGTAAAATTTTCAGCATCATTTCACTTAAATTCAAAATTCAAATTCAACAAACATTTATTGTGCCGGGAGCTATTCCACAGGAAGAATATAAAACAATGACCCTGTCCTAAATAAGCTGCCAACCTAGTTAAGTTATTTTCTCACAGTAGGTTTTCAAATAGAATTGTTTCTACTTAAATAATAGGAAAGAACACTAAGACCAAGAAATTCTCAAATTAAATACAAAATTTCCAAACTAATCTCAAAATTGAGGTTCATTTTAGAAGTTACTTGCATATCTTTCTTAATATTTAATATATTTTGCATATATCATAAATAAATGGTTTTAAGAAATTTGAGCTGTGTGTGTGTGTATAATCTTACTAATAACCTACACTAATTTTAGTGTTAAAATTAACTATTTATACATTTAATAATACTTGAGTCAAAGTTTCAAAATTAACATAGAAATGTGATTGACATCAGAACAGTAACATGTTATAAAATACAATTACTTAATTTTAAAAATTAACTCCATATTATTAACTAATACACCAATTAAGCAATATATAATTAAGTTATAGTCCTTGCTACTTAGTCATTTAATCATAAAAGTGAAGCATATTTTTATAAACAAATGAAATAAATATGAAATCTATTAATTAAATGTGTGGTTGGTGCTAAGAATAAACATTAAGAATAAAAATTATCTATTTCCACAGTTGATGTAATCAGAAAACAGGCTTTATGATCCAGTGCATAATTATTATACCAGCATAGAGTAGATGGTGTAAAGTGTGGCTTGGTATTTCAGTTGGATGCTGGCTTTGCCACATACTGACAACTTCCTTAACCTCTCTAAGTTTATTTCTTCATCAGTAAAATGAGATAATAATCGTGCCTACTTCATCATGCTGTCTTCAGAATTAAATTAGATGATGCGTGAATAGGGCTTACCATAACCCTCGACAGCTGAAAAATCCTAAGCACAGTTACTATCTACCTGGTTTGGTAAATGGTCAGCTTTGTGCATAATTTGATATTAAATCAGAATTTTGTGAAACCCTGTGTACATACAACCTAGTTCATCTCTATGATTGGCAGGTAAATTATAAGAATGGAAGCAGGAGTACTATTATTTTCGTAAAATGTCTAAAAGTCCTCTTCTCTGACACAGTGCTCCTTCTGTTCACAGGAATCAAGGTATTGTCACTGAAAGTTTCTCTCAGTTCCAATTGCAATCTTCAGCAAACTAAGTTTGATGACTGTGGGCTCATGTTTCCAAAAGAGAACTCACTTAGATGGGTCCTTTGAGGGGCGACAACAAAAAAATTACTCTGGCTAATGTCAAGTGAAGAAAATCTGTTGGAGGGAGATTAGGAACACAGGATATTTTGGGAGGGCTGGAGAACCAGGTTTGGGAGCAGGCGGGAACAGAGGCAGCTCTGGAGTGTGGAAGCAGGCCCATGAGGACCACCCTCACCGCAGGAATCGCCTGGTCAGAAGAAGCCTCTGGGGAGAAGGAAGTCTTACTGTTTGTTTGCAAGGTTTGGGACTCATGCCAGCCCTGTCTGTATGGGACAGAGAAAAGAAAGATCTTCCCTTTGGACTTCTCTGGCAGGATCCCAGTCCCAGAACACCGCCCAGGATGGGTATTTGGAGAAGTGTGAACAGATCCTGGACAACCTCGGAACACGGGGTGGTCACAGCCAAATACATGAAGCATCATGGAACTTCATGAAGCTTAAATATAATTGCTTTAATGTTACTGGGAGGAAAACCAGCACCAGTTCCCATCAGGGAACTTTAATAATTAATACTTTGAAGGATTTACACTGGGAGAGGGTACATAAAACCTGAAGATGACTATAAACTAGCAGAGTTTTAACATTTTTTAGGATTAAATAATACCATGTCTGTGAAAATCCTTCATAAAACACAGCCCACTATGTGACTGCAAAGCGTTATCAGTCTCAGGAGATGCGTGTTAGAAAAGTAGACACCATATTTACACACAATCAGTGGGAGACAAGACATTGTCTGCCCCCACCATCATTCCCCTACCTACCAGCTCTCTTCCCTTTTAACAGTATCATATTTTAATCACAGCAAAAGTAGAATTTTAAGAAATTTTTTTAAGAGTTTTAAGAAATTCTATTTAGAATACACATCCTCAGGGTATGCTAAATACACAGACACACGCGCATGCGTATGCACACAAGGGCCCCATTTGAAAGCTATTCATAAGGTAGTTCTCTTACAGGTTTAATTGGAAACGGTCAGGTATTGCAAAGAAAGAATATAAGTATGGGAAATGGTTTCCAATGAGACCTGTTTCAGGAGCAGCAATCAAATAGGAATTCAGGGGTGTTCTGACATTAGCATTAGGAGGCCTGGTTTGTTTGCATCTGTTAAATTTACAGTGCTTAACTTTTCAACGCCAAGACTGTCAAATTTCCAGGAAATGTTTTATTCTCTCAGGTTTCTTTGTCTGCAAAATGAAGCTATCACTGAAATATTTCCAAGGAAATCCCAGTGGAGATCTTTACAGACAGAGAGGTAATTGCACGGATGGAATGAATTGGCTCTAAGTCTTCGTACATGTAGAAAGGCAAATAATATTCTGATGACACTGAAGTTAGCAAATCTGAGGTTTGAGAGGTAAAAGCCACAGAGTAATGTGTATGCCTAACAGTGACAAAGAAAGCAAAGAAAATTTTAGGGAAAGCAAGTTAAACCATACCTTTTCAAAGCAAAGTTCAAAAAACTATACATTTTGATAAATATTAAAGATCCCAAATTACAGCAAAGTTTTTTAAAATGGAGACAAAAGCAAATCCTATTGGTTTTCTTAATACTGTCTTTTGATATACAGGACTTATATTTTGATGAAGTAATTTATCTCTTTATATTTAATTTTTATCTTTTTTTTAAATGTCTTTATATTCTGAGAAATATTTGCCTATATTCTTAAAGATAGTCTCTTTTTTTTATGGAAGTTTATAATTTTTGCTTTTACTTTAGGTCCACGGTCCACCTGAAATTATATTTGTATATGATATATCGTAGGCACCATGTTTTTCATTTGGATATCCAATTGTTCCAGAACCATTTTTGGAAAACACTTTCCTTTTTTTCACCGAATTGTTTTGTGTCTTTGTAGAAAATTCACTGGCTATATATATACAGGACTATTTCTAAAACTGTATTTGGTTTATTTGTCTTACCTCACACCATAAAACACTGCTTAATTTCTATAATTTTATAGTAAGTCTCGAAATCAAGTAGTTTAAGTCCTCCAACTTTATTCTTCTTCTACAAACATTCTTGGCTACTCTAGTTCTTTGCATTTTCATATAAATTTTGGAATCAGCATATCAATTTCTTTTAAAAAAAATCTGTAACAGAGCTAGCATATCAGCCCTAAACAGTCTACCTCTGGACCTTTCAGGGAGAAATAACATGTATCTCGTTTAAGCCATTTTCATTTTGGATCTCTTTTCCTGAAAACCAAACTAATCCTAACTTATACAAGCTTTGATAGGCTCTGATGGACCGCTTGCCAAGCCCTGGGCCAATCACCGTGGCCAGGAAGTATGATGGAGGCAGCTCCACCAGAACTCCAAAACTGATTGTGGAGAAGAGATGGCTCCCCAGGAAAATCAGGGCAGGTGCTAGAAGAAGCTGAAAGGATGAGGAATAGATAAAACAGCATCTATCTACCATCCACCAACACAGCCCTAAAATAAACAGGCTGGAGGATACACATGCCTTGATTTGTTTTGTGTTTCATACTATCTGTTTTTGAGGAAACTCATTTGGTTTAAAATACACTTCTAGCTATCAAGTTGCTTATACACTCTGAAATACAAACAACGGCACCCAGAGCAAAGTACGTGAAAGAGACATAGGACGTAGAGATCCCAGAGATCCCAGAGCGTGGTCTGCTGAAGAACTGGGCAAGCCAACTCAGCTTGCGGAGAAGCCAGAAAGCAAACTTGTGAGGATGAGCTATCGCACCCACCAAATGAGGAAGCCTCGAAGGGTACTTGTTTGTTTCCTTGCTTGTTTTTCCTTGATTTGTACTAACCAAACAAGTTTAAACAAAAATAAGAAGAGACACATTTTCAGGTTGGGATTCACTATCGGAAACTTAATTTTAAAAGCAAGTACTGATGGGATGGCGTTTGCCAAATATTTTCTGAAACCCCAGACAAAGTTAGGAAACATGGATGTGGCGGATGTACAAAGCCCGAAGCAAACCCCAGGCCAGTCTCCCTATTAATGCCTGACGATGCTGCATGAGCATTATAATTGGAATGCGATGTGGAAAGATGACTCAAGTAATCCACTTGGCAGAATATCTAAATTTTTTGGAAATGTCTTCCAACCTGGGTTGAATTCCGTGCTCTGAACTAGCCAGCAAATCTTCTAGGTGTACAGCTATGGAATGAGAATGAGTGACATCTCCATCCTGTGCACTGCAAGGCTGCTTCGGAAACTACTTGGCTACATCTCAGATGGATGCTCAGCTCTGGTGTTCTGAGGATTACTCCCTCTGCTTTCTCCTTCTCTCATCTCTGATTCTATCAAATAGCAGTCCAACTAATGCCTTCCCAAGTGCTAGAGCCAGAAAGAACCTTAGAGATCAGTAGAATACCAACTCCCTCATTTTCAGATGAGGAAACTTGCAAACTGAGCTCTGAAAATTTTTTCAAGTGTGAGATAACGTCCTTGCCCTTCAGCAAGAAATCTTCTTGTTTTGTGTTCATCTTGTTTCTTTCCCACGGCTCTTCTTATTTCTTCTTCTGAAATCATTTATCTTAAAGCCCTTCCCTATGTTTCAACCAACGAAGTTTGTTGAACCTTAAAACAAGTAAGATGAAGGACCAAAGAAGGACTTCCAGTATTGAAGTATATGAAGGAATGATTATACATTTAATATAAAACAATTAATCTGAAGTATTATCATCAACATGATGGTATTGTTTAAACTAAAAACCTGTCTATAGTGCTGTGCCAGACAGATTACAAATGGAATTAAGGGGACAAGATCCCAGACTTCAGATTTATAATACCATACAGATTGCTTTAGGTCAGTAGCAATGAGTGTTCTTCATAGGCATCACTCATCATTTCTCCATAGATCTTGGGTGCAGGTAGATCCATGAGCACCTTGATAGCCTTCTCAGGTAGCCATAAGCCCAACAGGGCATCCTGGACTAAGGATAGAGACCAGGTCAGGGTCCCATTTGGGAAATGGGACAGCTTCATGTCTGCCTTCACACGGCCCATATCACCCTGTAACATGGTGTCCTTAGACACTGCCCTTTCTTTATGAGCTCAGAGTCAAGTTCATGACCTACTCCTAGCAAGGGAATAAGACTTTATAAAATGCCATTTTGTACTCCATCTTCCTTTCCTTCTTGTTTTATTTTATTTGCTTCTAATTTATTTTATTTAGAAATATATTGTGCATTTTTGTTAATCACTTTGAATCATTTATGGGGTAAAGTATGATTTTCATATTATATTATATTATTACATCAAGTCATATTAATGTGTGTGTATATAAGTTTCTGGGTATCACAGAAAGAAAATAGGCTTTGGAATCATTCTGTCCTGCTTTAAATCTCTCTTCTGCCACTTGGTACCTGTGTGACCTGCGATGAGTTATTTATCCTCTCTGAGATTCAGTTTCCTCACTTGTAAATTAGGAGTGAGAATACATACCTCAGAAAAGGTTGTCAAGACTGAAAGTAGTATAGGTAAATTACCTCACACATTGCCTGGCACCAAGTAATTAACCCTGTATCACTGGATACACTTACTTATGAAGCAGGTTATCTGCAAAGTATTTAGGGATGAGTCTATCTTCTAAACAGGATTGAGTACAAGCCACAGAATCAAAAGTGAACAAGTGGGCCTACATCAAACTAAAAAACTTCTGCACAAAAAAGAAACAATCAACAAAATCAAAAAACAATCTATGGAATGGGAGAAAATATTTCTAAACCATATATCTGATAAGGGGTTAATATCCAAAATATATAAAGAATTCATACAACTCAATAATAAAAAAAAAAAAACCCGAACAATTTGATTAAAAAATGGGCAGAGGAACTGAATAGATATTTCTCCGAAGACGACATCCAAATGGCCAATAGGTGTATGAAAGATACTCAACATCTCTAATTATCAGAGAAATGCAAATCAAAACCACAGTGAGATATCACTTGCCTTCTGTTAGGATGGCAATCATCAAGAAGACAAGAGATAACAAGTGTTGGAGAGGATGTGGAGGCTAGGGAACCCTTGTGCACTGTTGGTAGGGAGTAAATTGGTGCAGCCATTTTGGAAAACAGTATGGAAGGTCCTCGAAAAACTGAAAATAGAAATACCACATGATCCAACAATCTCATTTCTGGGTATATATCCAAAGGAAATAGAAGCAGGATCTCGAAGAGATGCCACTCCCGTGCTTATTGCGGCATTATTCACAATGACCAGGATATGGAAACAACCTAAGTGTCTGTCAATGGATGAATGGATAAAGAAGACGTAGTATATATCTACAATGCAATATTATTCAGCCATGAGAAAGAAGAAAATCCTGTCATTTGGGACAACATTGGTAGACCTTGAGGGCATTGTGGTAAGTGAGATAAATCAGACAAAGAAGGACAAATACTATATGATATCACTTACATGTGGAATCTAAAAATGCCCAACTCATAGAGACAGAGAGTGGAATGGTGGTTACCAGGGGCTGGTGGGTGGGGGAAATGGGGAGATGTTGATCAAAGGGTACAAACTTGCAGTTAGAAGATGAATAAGTTCTGGAGATCTAATGCACAGCATAGTGATTATACGTAACAATACTGTCTTATATACTTCCAAGTTGCTAAGAGACTGGATCTTAAATGTTCTCACCACAAAAAAGAAATGATAATTATATGATGTGATAGGGGTGTTAGCTAACACTACGGTGGTAATCATATTGCAATATATAAATGTATGAAATCAACACATTTTACACCTTAAACTTACACAATGTTATATGTCAATTATATCTCAATTAAAAATAATAATAAATAAATATATAAACGAGATTGAGCATTTTCTGCCAAATTAATAAGACTGAATTCAATAATATCAACATTGCACTGCTTCCCCTCTCCCAGTGCAAAAGTACCAGCTACAATCAACCTCACATCTTGACTCAGAGAGGGAGGGAATAGGAGAAGCAGAGGAAGGGGAGTCAGGGAGACCCCCTCGATTAATCCATAAGTGAATATCTACAACTACCCACCCAACGGGGGCAGCGCTGTGACCAGCTCCCCACTGGCACGTTCACTGGCCAGTGTCAGCCTCAGCATCAGCTGGGAACTTGTTAGAAGTGCGAATCAGAATCTCTTCCTGTGGAGCCCAGAAGTCCATCTTTAGATTTAACAAGCTCTCTAGGTGATTCTTATGCACGCTAAAGTTTGAGAAGCACTGCTGGAGAATACTAATGCTGGAAGGTACCTCTAGCCATCAGCCAGTCCAGATGGAACAAGCCAGCGACCCACAGGCCAGATCCAGCCTCCTGGATTATTCATTTGGAACTGCAAAATAATTTTTTAAATGGCTACTTTCACATTTTGAAAATCTGAATTTTCAGGTTATCTTGAAAAGTCAAAAACTATGGTAAAATTAAATCTGCATTTCCACAAGGCCACATTCAATAAGAGTCAAATAGCGGTGCCCCTCTTTAGACCAGGCCGGCACTCTCCAGTTTGCCATAGTCCCCACCACTCCCAATAACATCACTCCTGGTCCACATTGCCCATATATCATCCTTATCAGGCCTCTGTGGGCATTTGGTTTGACCTATCCTGATCTAGTTCAGTTTCTCCACCTCCTATTCAGAACAGTAAACTTAGTGTCAGAGAGGTTAAGCAAATTCAGTTAGCAATTTAGGAACAGAATAATGTATTATGTAAATAGTTGGTATTATTACAATATCATTTGTTAAAAGAAAAAAATAATCTAGACCAGAACGCTAGCTTTGGGATCCTTTCTGTATCATGGTTCTGCATCTTTGTCCCTTGTGACTGTCTTTGCTGTTCATTTTCACCAGACTCCTCCCATATCAGAATGCTATTTGGAGATGGGAGACACAGTGTGATCTGCTGAGTTTCACAGGTGACATTCCGAAAAGCAAAACAATTTTGCTCTCACATCAACTGCATCTCATCTTAGTATTACATAGTCAAAGTGTATACCAGAAATTACACTTGTAAATGGTGTGCTTGTGTCTGTGCGGGAAGACATTTCTATATATTTGTAACATGGATATTTAAAATTTCCCAAAGGATTCCATTTTATGCAGCCAGGTTTAGGAAACACTGATTTGTGCAACCCCAACATAATCCTTTCTCTGCCACCCCTGACAGATGACATGGTCATTTTTTTAAATGTTTTTAAGCTGATCAAATTATTGGAAAGTTCTTGGGGCCAACCTGGTGGCGCAGCAGTTAAGTGCATGAGCTCTGCTTCGGCGGCCCGGGGTTCGCAGGTTCGGAGTCCGGGCACGCACCGACGCACCTCTTGTCAAGCCATGCTGTGGCGGCGTCCCATATAAAGTAGAGGAAGACGGGCACAGATGTTAGCCCAGGGCCAATCTTCCTCAGCAAAAAGAGGAGGATTGGCAACAGATGTTAGCTCAGGGCTGATCTTCCTCATGCAAAAAAATAAATAAATAAAAATTACTGGAAAGTTCTTCCTTATATTGAGCTGAAATCCACTACCTGCAATGCCTGTTTTCTACCTGCTTCCCTTTGAAAACTCTTGGACGACATTTTGCACATTCCATCCACTAGTTTCGCAACTGATCTTTAAATTATTTTGTTTTTGAACTAAGATCCATTGTGGTCATCATCCTTAGGAGATTGGTCTTTAATGGAAACCTTCTTCTGTATCAGGCAAAGAGCTAGGAACTTTGGATCCCTTCTCTCACATTCTCAACAGTCCAGAAAAGTGAATTCTATTATCCATTCTTTAACTGACAAAGCCAGAACTGGGGCAGAGGCAGTCATACTAGTAAAAGTTATGCTGGCCTGGCACTATTTGGTGGCTGGATCTGGGCACAGTATTTCTTAAATTGGGAGCTTCCTAGTCTAGAACACTATATTTTCAGGTTTAAAGTTAACAAACAAATCTGTTTTAGACCCAGCCCTATATCTGACTAGTTAGAAGATGAACCTTGCAAGATGCCAGCAGCGATGTGCCAAATGCTTGATGCATTGTATGCATCCTCCTGTAAGTGTAGGGCATTGGGAGATTAGCTGGTCAGACCCTTGAACACAAGCCAAGAGCCCTGACAGAATGGGGGAAGAACAGCCAAGTATCCATTCCTGAGGAGCCTTCATGAGGGGCTGGGGAGCTGACACTGCATTTGAGTTTTGAGCATTAAAGTGTGGGCCGTATATTGGAAAGTAGAAAACAAGGGGGAAGGGAAAAGAGCCTGGGTTGTTTTTTTGTGTTTTTCATTTGTTTTGGTTTGTTTTGGTTTTGCTAGTCCCTATTCTCCCTGTATTCCTTCTCCATCTTCCATTTAAAAATGATAATAAATAAATGAAAATGAACTGTAGCCTATAATTCCAGAGGATACCCCCCAAAATAAAGACTAAGAACTACAAGGTGGTCTGACGTGCTCAAGTAATGTTCGTCTTCTTTTTGCATCTTATACGGGAGGCATCATGAAAGCTTATGCCCTCTATATATGTGCTCAGAGTTTTGTGTCTCTTTTTCAATACAGTGATGAGTTAATTTCAGAGACCTCGCATATTTCTGTTAGGATTTTACTTTATGGTACTGCCATAAAGTAGGGACAATAAGTTTATTGGAAATGCATTTGTAAGATGTGACTTCACTATTTAGAGAATAGAGTCAAGTGCATTAAACACTTACTTTACATCATAGATATTGTTTCAAATTCTGTTGAATGGCTGTTTCTAAAGAAAATAAAATGTGAACTCCAATTTGTTTTTATTTTTAAATAGCTTACACAAATTGATTCCTTTTTAATTGAAAGTTACTTGGTTTGATTATGCAACCTCAATAACAATAACAAAGTCAGTTTGCAATCACTTGATTTATTTCATGTTTTGCCACTCTGTCATTATTAAATTAATTCACTTTCTAATAAAAATAATTCCTAATGTTGAGAAAATACAGATAAGGAGAGAGAAGCTTTATTAAGATCATCAGTATTAAAACTAAATCCTTTTTTTCTCATTAAAGAAGATACAGTCAATTTAATTAATTCACATTAATCCCTAGTTGACATTAAATTCATCTAAAAATCCACACTCATATAGATTATTAACACCAAGATATAAAAAAATGTTTAAAATGATTAATATATAGAAGAAACACATTTCTAGAGATTCAAGTGATTATACTGTAAAATGATAAGATGAACTAATCATTTGAGGCCATTTCTTTAGTTTATCAAATACTCTTGATTTAGAAAAATAAGAAATCAGAAAAGTATATTTTCTAAAGAAAAAAATTAGAAAAATTTACCAGGATACTGATTTAGAGTTGCTATTTCCTTCTATATTAACTTAAAGTGATCATAGTACAAAAATTGAGCCCAAAATTATCTTTATACTTACATCATTCAAATTCTGATTTTGAGAGACAGTTCTATTTTGTGAAACTTTCTAATATTTTATTCCTTTACTCTTTCTAGAAAAAAGAAATTATAAGGCAATCAATGGTTTACCTCCAGTATTTTTTGATCATTCTAGATTGTAAAACTCTTTTATTTTAAAACATCTTTATGTATGAACTTATATTTATCGGACTTTTGGAACTGAGCTCTAATTATAAGTAGATGTCAGATGGCATATTTTTATTCCAGCTTGATCGATCTGTTTTCAGGCTATAGGTCGCTTAACAAAGAATGTCATCATGTACGTTAACACTAATTTCAACTTGAGTTCTCATCCCAAGTCTCTGCAGATCGGTCTTTTGGAAGTTTAACTTCAGTTTGTGTACTCCTTTATACAGGGCTCAAATCTTCTGGCAGGGCAAGACAAGCCAAACAAAACAACTGTCTTTTTAATGTACGCTGACTTAAAGAACTTACCTTTCACATCAAATAACAACAACAAGAAATAGACTTGTATTTTATCCAGCTTTTCAATTTAATGATAAGCTCTAGAGCTAATTAATTTAATAGACTAAAAGATGCCAATTTTTTTTATTTACCTTTTTTGTCTCGATAAACATTAGTGTGCTTGAATGGACACCTCTATTTTCCTTGGAGTTTTAAAGCTTTCTTTCATGTGTGTGAAAAATGGCTAAATATGTCAGGGTTTATCAAACAGAGCCTTGCTTTTTTGGCTGGTCTCTTTCGCCTTATCTAACAAACACATTACCCTCTCCATCAAAATGTGGCAGAGCAAACACTGCAGTAAGCTCGCACACATAACCAGGGCTACCTTTAAACAGCCTCTAGACTCTTTAAACTCAGCTAGAAAGCTGATTAGGTCCCAGATCTTGGGCATTATCTTATTTTTGATAGTGGGGCTATGAAAAGGCAATAAAGAAAGCGCCGTCTAATAGGGTGGCGAGTTAAAGTGTCTGCTTACTTAAGAACTGTACTTAAAAGGAAGGGAAAAAAGAACTGTGTAAACTAGTTTAACTATTTGCAAATCTCAAAGGGAACAATGTTTTAAAAAAGAATTTATATGTGAGTTAAAGGAGAACCATGATATTCCCTTTAAATCTCAATAGTCACATACAGGAAACAGCAGATCGTCGTGATGTATTTTCCTTTCTGGGGATATTCTAATATCTCCGTTTAGTACCTTCGAGTCAACTTTGAAGCTTTTATTGATCCAAACATGAGAAAGTCAAAGTTTCCTTCCAGGCTTATGAAACAATCATGAAAGACATATAGGAGGTTGCATATATTTCACTAAAGTTACCGTTCCCTGGTCTAAAAGAGCAAATTAAGTAAAATGTGAGAAAATATCTAACACTGAAGCTGAGTTTAAACATGTGAGATTCACTTTTCTTATCAAATAGAGCAATGACAGATGATATTTAGGAGGAAATATTTTAGCAGACACACAGAATACATGCTTGGTTTTCGGATCTTAACCTCACACAAAGTCCAGCTTCTGGGAACTCCATGGGCTTTTGGCATAGGCACAGAGTGAAAACAGACTGTCTTTCCCCCTGGAGCAGGTTGAAAAGAAAAGATGTGAGTAGGATGTGGAATGCTGATTTAAAGAGATGAGGGGTGTGGTTCAAAGTGGCAAGGTCAATGTTAACACGTGTAAGAAAACACCAGTGCCTGTCCCTGCTTGTTTGCATGATTTAGTTTGGGGAGTGACATATAATGAAAACTATTCATACCTGAGGTTCTGTGATCTAACTGCAGCCAAAGCAAGACATATTCTGTTCCTGTGCAGGCTGACTTAGAAAGAAGGGGGAGGAGAGCTGTCAGCTGCCTTATAAGCTCTCTGCTTTCACTTGAGCTCTGATCTCAAGTTACTATCTGAAGTGGCAGTAGTTCAGCTCAAAAACAGAAAGAAAGATATTCCATAGCCGAGGTAATACTGATACTATTGATACTATTCCCCATTGAAATCAGTTTGTCTTAACTTCAAAAGTCAACACGTGGAAAAATCAAACCCTGAAAAATTTTATTTAATGTCATTCATTTTCACATCAAGATCCTAGTTTTTAATCAATATTCTAACATATTAACAGGAAATATCTCTTTCTGTTAAAAATAAATTTAAATTTGAACAGCCTAACGGAGGACAGTGCCTGGCACATATGAAAAGCATCATAAAACCCAGAGGATGTTACAATATGCTACGAAGGACTTAGGTACATAAGGCAGAAGGAGGAAGGAGGATGCTGGCATCCTCACCAAGCACTGGCTGGAGAGCAAGTCACACAGCTGCTTGCCTTTTTATGGGCTTATGGTGGAGTCTTCCCGTGATTTGGTATACAAACATTTCAGCGGGCATACCTACCGCTCTCTGAAGCTGCATTCTAGCTTTCCATTTACACAGAAGGCTACTTAGTGTGTCTGCAACCTAGGGAGACAGCGAGAAAGACAGTAATCACTTTGCCCCTTCAGGGGCAATTTTGCACTGCAGTGCCGTGCAGATTTGAGCACAATGCCTTAATAGAAGCACTTCAAATTTAGAGTTTAAGTTTTGGAGTCTGGTCCCAACGTTCTGGGTAACCACAACTAAAACCACTCTTGTCAACAATGATATTAGTAAGACATGAAGGCTTACTACGGGCCATCATAATAGCTGATGCGAATCTAGAAATAAGTACATGGCAAGCACTGCTTCAAGAGCTTCACATGTGTTAACTCACTCCTGACAGAAACCCCTGAGACAAGTACTTTATAATTTCGCTAAACCAGGAAACTGAGGAACAGAGACATGAGGTAACTTACCCAGAGCTGCACAGCTAGCAAGTGGCTAAACCTTAAAAAAGTTAATTTGTATACATGTCTGTGTGTGAGCATGAATTGAATACGTAAAAGCGTCCCTTTGAAAAGAAATAGGACCTCCCCCAACTCATTTGTCTCCCCAGGAGACAACATGTGAAAGTATTTTCTTAATTATTAGGGGTAATGTACATTGTATTCTATTAAAGAAACAGTGGTAGATGGCTTTTAAAGGTTTATTTTTAATGCAAAGCAATGATTTCTAAAACGTTTTGGAAAATGGCTGCAAATCAATTCATACGGTATCTCAAAACTCTTAGCTCAAATGATTAAAATGTGTAGATTTTGTTCACCACAAGCAAACTGGCCTTTCCCTCACCTCACTTGATCTGCCTTAGTACCCCCGGATGCCACTGAGTCATAGGTAAATATTTCCTTTGTCAGCCTGCCCTTTTTTTTTTCTCTCTGGATATTGTATCTGTACTTACTTTTGATAACGGTTGTTGTCTCAGCAGAAAGATGCATCTCTTGGAGTTCTGCAAATATTTTGTTTTTTGTCATTGAACACCATCCAAGGGAAAATAGCAACATCTAGGGATAACATGATATTATCAGCAAAGGAGGTATGCCATCAGGGTCACCCAAACCTGCCCCAAATATAAGGGACATTTGATAGAAGGAAATGTTATGGGAATGCAGTATGAACCACACTTGGTTAATTTCTTTACCATCATTATAAAGCACAATCAAGAAAAAAGATGCACTCTTGAGAATAATAATATGAAAGAATGAGGATAAATAGTGAATTAATGAGGAAGAAAGTTTTAATTATAAATGTTGCCAATTGTTGCCATCACCAGGTACGTAAGAATTCTTGTCCCCAATATTAACCTAAGAGCTGAAGGGAAAAAAAACTGCTTTATATGTGTTGACTTATTTGGGGGGCAATTATGCAGTTAGTATCTTGTTAAATGCTGCGAATCCCCACCTTCCAGTGCAGCATTACATACATATCCAATTAACCACCTTGGCAATGACCTTCCCATCTGACCTAGAATGATGGACAAAGAGATACCTAACAGTGCTATGATTGCCTTTCAAGCCTTCAAGAGTCATCCCAAGAGTTTCTAAAGGACAAATGTAAAAAAAGCTAGCACAATAAATAGCATTTCTATTAGTGGAAAATAGCACACATTTGAAACTTCCCTTTTACACACACACATATACACACACACAACCAGTGCTAGCCATGATAATAGTAGTCCAAGAAGATACACAGAAAAAATGTGTCCCATTTTTATTATAGCAAAAAAATACACTATTTTTCAAGCACACGTTAGTTAGTACACATACACATGTATGATGTTGGTGTTAGAGGAAAAGGGTCAAGGAGAAGGCTTCTTCCTTAAAGAAATCTCATAGGAAGTAATTATTCATTGGTCCTTCAGCAGGCAACACTAATTTCAGGTCACAGATTTCAGAATCTTTAGGATGTGCCCACATCATTGGGATTATTTACTTGAAAAGACACAAATATTATGTAATTTTATTCTGCACAGTGGACAGTTTGTCACTTGTAAAAAAATCTTTCCTCACCCATGGGGGTGTGGGTGGGGGCTGAGTAGTGGTAGTAAAAATCTAGTCTGCTGCCAAGGGACATTATGAATTAAATCCCAATGCAACCTCAGGAGACTGCCTGTGAAAAAGAACCATGTTCTCTGCCTTTCTACTGCTTCCACATCCCAAACCTGCTATTGAAAGAAAGAGAGCAAAAGAGAAAGAAACAGAAGCCCACAATCGTTGACATTTTCACCACCACCACCCCACTCCCATGCCACCCCCCAGTTAAGGAAATGTTGGTCCAACCACAAATTAAAATGAATAATCTGATCACACTTGGGGAACTAGGGTAAATAAAGGTTGTGTGCCCTGTAATTATACAAACTGAACCATCTCAGGAGGTATTTAAAATATTTGGGGGTTGCAAGTGGAGAAAGGTTTCTTGGCGGTAGTTGTTCATTGAAATCTCTTACAGGATTTTTTTTTTTTTTTTGAAACCTAGTCTGTGATGCAGAACCTGCTGTGCTAAATTATGAACCAAAGGCTTTGGGGTGGGAACAATCAATCAAAATACCTGGGGTAGTGTGTAATGTGCATGCTCTTGTCAGCGTGAGCAGGCTGCCCCTGAACACAGTGCCCCAGCAGGTTAAATAAATATGATACTATAGACAAACCGACAGGATCACACGGTGGCATCAATCAGCTGTTGATAAAATACAATCTTCCTTTAATACACGCTGAGAAAGTTATTTAACACTTACAAAACCTACATCCATTTCTTGTCCTTTTTTTTTTTTTTAAGTCTTCTTCGAAAGTGTAACTCTTTTAAAGGGCAAGGGGAAGAAGTTGCATGATCCCGGGGGAAAGGAAGAAGATTTAATGGCGCCAAAGAAACAGTGAGGCATAGCTATTTCACTAGGGGGTGTGCAAATAACAGCGGTTGGGGGTGCGGGAACTGGCCAGAGGGTCAGCGAGAATGCAAACCAAACCTGAAGCTTTTCAATGGATCTCGAAAGCACGGATACCTTGTTGAAACTACTCCTGCAGCGAAGCCCCTGGTGCAAAATCAAACCCATGTTATTTCAATTCCGTTCTTATTTCAGCTCATTTCAGCTCTGCAGTGCGCGTGCATCTGGAGCGGATGAGGAAACTATTCTGAATTCGTTGGGGGGAAAATTACTGGACAGGAAATCATTTAAAAGGAGGGCGTCCTCCGTGAACTAAAGAGAAAAGTGACCCCGTAGAGCTGGTGGTAAAGGGAAGATCGTGGACGACTTCACACCGGTGAAACTTGGGGGTCAGTAAGAGGGAAACAGGAAGACAATCGCCCTGAGTTCGCAGCGAGGGTGTCAGCGCCTGTGTGCTTTGTGGTTTAAGAGAAAGCTCCTCGTTATGATTAAGTACTGCACTCTCCCCACTTGCAAATAGGCAAAAATGACAGGGGTTGCTGCCAGGACCCTCTAGAGCTCCGGCCCAGGCAGGGCTGTCATTTAAGTCGGTTTTGGCTTTAACCTTCTGCTGGCGCCTGGCGTCTCCCACGCGCTCCCCTTGCCCGGGTTTAACCCCGGCTTCGTCGCCTCCGTGGCGCGTGGACCCGCGAGCCTGCGCGCCTGTGTCGGCGCTGGGGAGGACATCGTACTCCGCGTGGGAAAGCCCGGGATACATGCCGACAGGCTCTCTCTTAACCAGTGAAGATTAATGTCCCATCTAAAACTAAGCTCTCCGAAGTGCGGTCGGTGAAACATAAATACTGGGAGTGAGGAAAGGCGTCGCCTGCCACTCAAAATACCGATCCTTCCCAGCCTGTTGAAATAACTCGCCAGGGCAGCTCGAGGTGTTGATGGCCACGTTTGTCAGCGCGTGGTGCCTCCTCGAACCCTCCTCGGCGGCGCCCGGAGCTCGGAACAGATCCAGGCTGGGCGGCGTTGGCCGCAGTTAGCGCTGCTCCTCCCGGCGGGTCCCCGCACGCCCTCCCCTCCGGTTTTCCGATGCTCCAAGCCAGGGCGGAGATTGCCCTGGCGACCCAGGGGCCTGGGGTCCGAGCGACCTTAGATCACTACGACCCGCCCCCCCCTCCCCTTGTCCCAGGTTCGTCGGGACGGCGGGTGCCAGGTTGGCGCAAGTGGGGCAGATGGAGACCTAGAACAGCGCGGGGACCAGGACGACGCAGCCTAGACCGCCGTCCCCCCAGTCCCCTCCCACGCGCCCTACTCAGCCCCAAGTCCAATTCTGTAGCCCGTCTGGGCAGGGAGCGGGGTGGGGTGGAGGTGAGGTAGGAGGTAAGGATCTGGCTGCCCTAATAGCACTTTCGATCCCAGACAGTCGCTTGGAGTTACCCTCTGTCCCCCCGGGCGCGGACCACTCCAGCGGTAGCGGGGTCTCGAGGAGGCGCTGGTAACCTTTTCGGAGACTTTGAGCTTTCAAGAGCTCTTTACCTGAAACTGACACCCGCAAGCACTCTCCAGAGGCCTGCTGGGCAGATGGAGTGGCAGGGCCAGGCGGGGCCTGTTGGCGAGACACGGGGACATTTGTCATGGGTGACCCGGCGCCTCGGCTTCTGAGCCCACGCCGGCGCGAGGAGGCCCGCACTAATGTAATAAAGCAGAGCGACAAGAGGAAAGGCCTCTGTCGCCCCGGGGCCGCCACATGCTCACTCCGTTTTACTGTCAGGGCTGGTCGAGGCTGTGGCTTCATTTCATATTCCATTAATATTTACAGCAGCTATTGAATTTCCCATTACAAAGTTCACCATACACACTGCTAATATGAAATTTTAATAGTATTGTGCACATTATGAAAAGTCCCACCATTAAGAGGGGAGGTGGGAGGGTCCTAGGGAGAAGTTGCCCTGGGAAGTTATCCGCCACTGAACGCTTGAAACGCCCCCCAAATCGTTAAATGTATTCATTTACAACTATTACCATAAAGATGGGAAGCAGTGGGCACGCTATCAATATTGAAATCAGAAGTGAGGGAGGGAATGGAGTGGGTAAAAAGCTCCCTGGTTAAACTGAGTTTGCAAATTTGTGTGTGTTGGTGTTTTGCCCTACAGATTTTTCCACTCTTCTACAAGGAAAGGGGGAGGGGAACCTGCAGAATTTTCTAGGTTGTGTTGGGTTCTGGCTGCAGCCAGTCCTAGGTGGAGGCTCGAGGGCTCCCAGGTCGGCAGGTGTGTGGGGGCCGCCCTCTCCTCCCAGCTTCCCCGCACAACCAGCCAGTAGCCCCAGAAGTTTCCAAAGCTCCAGTCCTGGGGGTGGCCCCAGGGGAACAAACTCGGCCAAGAACTGTGAGATTCACCTGCCTCTCAACTTTTCAGGATTGGCACCCGAAGGTTAGATGGTTTTCCTGGGAGAAAGATTGTCTGGGAAATGTGGTTCCTTTCCCATGTGATGTGTAACCCAGCCCAGAGGGATAAACGCTAACTTGGATTGAAAAGGGAGGTGGGGAAGAGAGAGGGGGAGGGAGAAAGAATTGGGCCTGGCGGTTGGAAGGAAGGGCTAGTGCACAAACCTCGCCCCAAAGTCGTGCCGCTTAAAGTGGCCCAGAGGGTGGCAAACCTAAAGGCTCCAGGCCGGGCCAGGCTGAGTCGTGGGGTCAGGTTTCTCTCACCGGTCTCTCAAGGGCCACGCAGCGGAGCGGTAGGGTCAGGGTGTGACAGCGGCCGGCTTCGGCTGGAGGGGCGCCTTCTGACACAGAGGGGCGGCCAGGGAGAGCATCCTCCTCTGCCCGGCCACAGGCACGCCTCGCCCGCGGATGGGTAAGCTGGCCCATCTCCTAGTCCTGTCCCAGACCGGCCCGTGGCCCTTCCACCGCAGATATCCGATTGCCACACGCACGCCACGCACCGCGATGTGTGGGCCGTCCCACTTTATATAACTGTAAGGCCAGTCAACTTCCTGGGAGACCCAACCGGTCCCCAAGCCTCTCTCTCACCTTTTGCATTTCACCTTGCCCTAGAGTGGATAAAGTAGAAGGAAAGGCATACTTACTTTATTTTGCTGGGGAGTTGGGGTGGGGGATATGATGTAATTTCTCTAGTCCGCACTGGCCTTCACACCCTCTGCTCACCCACCCTCACACCATCCCCTCCCCACACTCCTGGGGTGTAAATTAATGACAGTACTTTGAGCACCAGTGTGGTGTCTTAATAAGCTTCTATTTCCGCAATGAGAAGGCAATTTCTGAGTTTTTAGGTTACTTTTCAGCTAAAGGAAAATGACAGTGCCAGAAGGTAAAGATGGGTGACATTTTCACAGGAAGATCTGGTGATGATTTTTTTTTCCGGGTTTTAAAAATTATTACTATTATTATTATTCCCCCATTTTGCCTGTTTTTTTTTTCTTTACAGCCCTTAAATGTGTCATGCTTTGTCACATCCTCTGTGTGTGTTTTTAGAGAACATTTGAATAAAAGGCTCAATGCCAGGTATTGGTGACACAGGGGGTGGAATTTTCAGCCGTTCCACAAAGAGTTGGCCGCCTGTATTTGCATAAGGTCAGAGTAGTGCTTCTGATAGAACTTTAGCAGCATCTCTGTCTCTTAGCAACACTCTTGCACTCTTGGTCCCTGCATTAAATTGACTGGTCCCTTCCTTTTCTTCCTTTCATTGGGAGGCTTACAATAAAATGTCACCCTTCCAACCTGTGCCTGTCACCCATTAGGTCATCTGTATCTCCCCCTCCCCTCCCCTCCTCCTCCCCTTTCTCTCCAGTTCCAATTAGATGATGAGATGATTCATTTGGTGGATTCCCAAAACTGTTTCATTTTATTGTGTTAATTAATATTAATACCATTTCTCCCTTTGTTATTAATAGAAAGCCCTCGTAAACAGAGGTGCGATAAGGAGCAAATTGCCAGCACCTGCCCAACAATGGGCCTGGAGAGGGGTAATAAGGCGAGTGGAGATGGAGAGAGCAAAGTTTGGGTCAGCCTCCCCACCCACATAGTTGATTTGGGGTTGAGCGCAGCCTGGAAGCCCTTGACGCGCTTCGAATATGCCAGGCAGCCCTCTTGGCTCTGGGATGGGCCACGGTGACAGGATCCAGATGCTGATAGGTGGTGTTAATGGAGGGTCACGTTTGGACAATAGTATCCATCACTTGCCTCCTGGCTCTCCTGTCACATGGAGTCATTTCTGACTATTCCATCACTCAGATTTGGGATAGATTCAATAATTACCCTCACCTTGGCAACAGGATATACAAATCTACGCCCAAAGGACCAAATTATTATTATTGTTGTTATTACTATTATTATTTTGACTGTTCCCTTCCTCTTGTTCATTTTAAAAGAAGAAACCCCTAAGTGTTCCAAAATTCCTTTCTATTTTAGCTTAACAACAGCTGCCGAGTTACTCGACTCCACAGGATAATGGCTGCTTAATTAGCACAAAGAAACTTTTGTTTGAATGCCTGAATGAGTATTGCTGATTTTTATAATGTTATCAGTTGCCCAAATTAAATAGTCTCTGAATGTTTTCTAAAGTTTTGGAAGGGTCCAACTTAGAAAGGGTCTCTGGGCTATCTTTAAAAGTGCTGGAAAATGTGTCTTCCCTTTTAAGAAGTGTTTGCAATTGAGTGAAAACAAGAGTTGTATCGAAAAGGAAAGGAGTAGGAAGAGGAGACTGAAAAGAGAAGCATGCTTTATATGGTGATTGTTCATCAAGTTAAGAATTAATTTAAATCAAGTTAAAGATAAAGAAAATTAAAATCCTGAGAAGCTCTTCCGTGGGAGTGGGAATCAGAGAGATGTAAAGGGTGGTGCTGAAGATCCTTTAGATTCTGTTCCTGCTTTCTTGGACAGAGAAATTGACCCTCTTCTTAAAGGAGTGGTTTGTTTTTCTGTAACAGATTGCTCATCCCCTGAGTGGCCCAAACGGGAAAGTAAAACACCCTGTTTTTCTGTGATATTTTCACAAAACCCCAGCTTCGCTTTCTCCTCTCTTCCTCCTGGCTTCCACACCCTGTAATTCTTGCAGTATATTGCTAGATAAATTTGCAGGTAATGGGGTCTGAGAAAAGCAAGCAGGGTGAAAAGTCAACTAGCTCCTCTTTAATAATTCACGTGTCATATTCCTCTCACTGTGTCAAGTTTGCTAAAGAAGATGGACAGGGGCTGCCGGGCGGCCACTTGAGTTTATTATTCCAAGCCCCAGAGGGGAGGAAAACCGTAAAAAGAGATGTCCCTGCTCTTCTTACAAAGGGGCTAAAACAGCCCAAACCTTCCTCAGAGTTCCTCGTCTCATCTTCCTAGCCTTGCTTTCCAGCTCTTCTCTAAGCTATCTGGAAGATTTATAAAGATAGGAGTGGAAAAATATATTCCTGGGGACTTTACCTGTTTTCATTTACCTCTTCTTGCAAATTTGTCCTCTTCCTTCCTCACGAGTACCTGCATTCTTACTTACTCCCAAGTGTCAATTCTGTTCCCATTTTTTGCCACAACACAGAACACCTCTGCAAGGGCAGATGACAGCTCTTGTTTTAACTTTCTTACAGAGGACCTTTCTTGTTTTTACAACTGTGTGTGTGTGTGTGTGTGTGTGGCATTGCTGGTGACACCTTCACATGTCTCCTATTTAAATCTCTCTATTCTCTTTCTGGGAAGGCTGTGGGGGTAAGTTTGAGATGTGCGATTTTCTTGTCTCAACAACTTGCTGTTTCCAGAAAGAGGGAGAGGCAAAGCATATAGAAAGAACAAGAACATGTGAAATCAATGAAGTTTTAGGCATATGTGAATTTGATTCTGGAGGACGAATTGATATATAACTAGATTCCAGTAAGAAACGGAGAAGAAAAAGAGAAAGAAAGATGAATTCTTACCTAAGACTTTGCCCAAATGCAGAAATGAGCACTAAGCTCAGCCCAGTTTGCATTTCCCTATTGCTCATGTTGTCTCAGCAGATTTTTAAGTATCTCAGTTTACACAGACCAAGCCAGGGAAGTAATTTCGTTTACAATTTGTCTTTCCCAGTCTTTTCAAAAGCAAAATATTAGAGAAAGGTTTTCCATCATGAGGGCTAAAACTTTTTCTATGTGTTACTTATTTAGTGAAAAGAACTCTATAGTTCTGCAAATCTTTTAGTTGATTAGTTGCCCATGGATAGTCATTTGAAAAACAACTGTTTTGCATTTTTTAGTTCTGAAGCGTTTAAAACAAAAATAACACAACAAATGGGTCTTTTGGGAAATATAGTTTTATCTTCAAGGTAATCTTCAGTTATCACTAATGGCACATCATGACAGAAAAATAAGTAGTATCTCCCATTCCATTCATTTCATGACTTCAGTGGCTATAAAAATTGTCTATTTTCCAGGAGCTTTTTCCACTCAGTTTTGTGGCTCTTTAAATTCAGCATAAGTTTTTGCACCAGCGGCTCTGCACTCACTCAGGACTTGTTTTTCAGGCTCGGTTATTTTCGTAGAACCTTCTCCAACTTCAGCCACAAATTTAAGATGGAGGTCTGTTTATGTCTGATATAACTTGAGTGGGGGAACGTTAACTGAGAGTTCCAGAGAGAAAGCAAATAATTAAAGTTTATAAAAATCAGGCACATTTTGACACGAGGAGAATAAATAGTTCTGAAAAACTTATAGTGAAAGATTGAGTTGAGGTTGGGAAAACACAGTTGGGCTTGCGCTGGTCTGTTTCGCAGTGGGGGGAGGGGTAAAATATGTCCAAGACTGTCACTCCGAGAAACCGCCGCTTTGAATCACTCTCTACGACTTTTTTGGGTTGATACATTTTATCCAATTCAACCATCTTGCAGGGGCTTGAGCAACTTTTCCAACACCGGGCAGGACCCAGCCCTCCTTCAGAGGATGAGATACAGGGATGGACACTAGCTACATATTTGCAGTTTATCTTCCTCCTCAATGATAAAGGTAGGCGGGGATATGCTAATTTTACTTGCATTGATTTTTTTTTTTTAAACTAGGAAGGGGGAGAAGAGAAGGACGTGCAGGGTTTGTTTGTTTTTCAAAGCATTTTGCCATCGCGTGTAAAGTATTGCTGGTAGAAGATTTCTATTTTCCAGCTTTGACTGAGCTGGAACCTTTCCGAGAAACAAACTTTGTTAAGGAGGATTGCTTTTGAAACCGCTAACCACATCTTCTCTAGAGTTGAGTGATAAGAATGAAATTTGGATCAACATATCATCCTTTTCGGAATACAAGGTTGCCCCCCACTCCTTTCCTCCTGCATTTCTCCACATAACACTCTCCTGGAACTCAATTGGCATCCTCAGACCAACCCGAATCTTGCAAGCTCCACCTCCAGTTGGGACACTGGTTTTGTGTTCTGTTTGGGGTCCCCCACCCCACTCGGAGTTCAGGGCAGGACAAGGCTCTGCAGGTCTGAGCATTCACACAGACAGAACTATTTTCCATTGGTGATGGGTGATGAAAAGGATTTGAAAAGCTGCCAGGAAGAAGGAGGACATGTTCCCCACCCTGCAAAATCAGCTTGTCAGAGGGACGCTGAGCAACTGCTAAGACTCGCTGATTTAGCAGAAAACCCAAAAGAGGCATCTCCCACCTGGCAAAAAATATAAGTCTCTGGCTTGCTGTCATTTTTCTTCTGTTTTAACTAGGTGAGAGGATGTAAACTCAGAGAAAACCCAAAACAACTCAAAGAAAGTCTAGTGGATGTGTGTATGGGGCACAACATAAATTATAGGATGGCCCTCCCTCTTCTCACAGACGTCCAGAAGGAAACAGAGCCCAGAAGAGAGGGAAATGCACATTTCCTACAGATAACCTAAAACACAAAGTAGCAAATTTCAGCGTAGGGGTTGGCACGAATTTCCTGGGACGATCGGTTGCAGCAGTGGCTTAAGGAGGCGGAGGTTGGTGGGCAGTGGCTACAGGCTGCCCGGTGGCCTTCGCGTCCCCTCCCGGCCCGACCGTGACGCTGCGCGGCTGCCACCGGCCGAGCTTGCAGATCCATCTCGGGTCCTGCTAACACCTATCATTTGAAGCCATCTTCGCTCTGTCTTCCAAACATCTCGAGCATTTCTGATTCCACTCGCCGCTCCTTCTTACTGAGGTCTCCGTGTCTCTCGGCAACTTGTCATAACCTGTAATAAAATGCCCTTTCTGGCGGGAGTTAAAGTCCAGGGGGCAGCGGTTCTATTTTCAATTGACAGCCGGGAAGAGGAGCCGCGCGGCCTCCCTTTTGTCTGCCTCGGGGTTTAACTCCTGCGGGGCCGGCCGGGGCCACCGTGCCCCGCACCGCTCGCCTCCAGGTGGGAGGTGGGGGGAACCCGGCCCTCGAGAGCTTCCCCTGGGGAGCAGCCTCCCCAGCTCCCCGGCTCGGCCCCGCGGGGACCGCTGCGCGCGGGACGCGGCTCTGGGAGAAAGTTCTGGGCGTCGGGGACTGCGCACACACGTGCTGCTAAGGCGTGGTCCCCAAAATGAGAAGAGCCTGTTTGCACTTTTCTTTTTCTTTCTTTTTTTAATCAGAGCGGAGCTTGACCGAGGGGAATAGAAAGGGATGGGGACAAATAAGAGCATGATACCAGCACCCCGTGAGCTGTTCACTGGGCTAGTTATTTAACTGGTTCAAACCATTTCCCTAATTAGTCAGACCCATCCTATAATTATTTTCATAAGCCTGGAATCAAAACAGGAAGATTTATTCGAGATTTTCCAAAACAGGAATATTCGAGGTTTATCGGACTTGTGAATGGTAAGGGTTCAGCGGACTGCGATTTAATCTCACCAAGGCGGGGGGAGCGCTCCAGGGCGGGGAGCAGCATCCCCCGAAAGGGCCGGGAGTTGGCGTGTCCCGCAAGCCGCCTGGCCCGGTGCAGGGCCTTCACAGCAAGGGTGAGCGCCCCTGAATGCGACCTCTGGCTTCACATCCTCCTGACTGAGGGGTACCGCGTCCCCGGTTCTTTGGAACACCTCTGTCCCACCATCATTATGTATTGAGAAAGACCCCCACCCCCATTTCTTCTTCTTACCCCAGAGCAGTCACCTTAGAATACCCTAAGGTCGCAGATGGGAGCCAGGGAGTCTCCCAGACATTTTTCATTTGCCTTCTAGGTTTGTGACAGGGGCTGTGATGTCACCACGCGTTTGGGGAGGGGGATTAGGAAGGCAGGTGAGGGGAGCACATGACTGGGAAAGGCCAGCCAAACTGGAACCCTTGCAGCTGCCTTGCTGGGTCCTTATTTTGTCCTGGTTTATTTGTTTAAAGAAGTAAAAAGGGTCGCTCCTCATGGAGATGGTGTTTGAGTGTCTCCTCCCTGACACCTGGGCCCCCATGTCCACCTCAGAACTTCTCTTGGACATCCCCAAAACAGGAGGTGGCTATGAGATTGTTCCCATCCAGCTGTGAAGTGGAAACAGCCTATCCTTGCCTTGCTCCCAGACCTGTCACCTTACCTTCTCAGGGACGTGCCCAGGAGAGATGTGCACTGGCTGCCGAGTGTGTGCCTGAGATTCCTCTGCCCACACTTCTCCAATTCACACACTCTCTGCTCATTTCTTTCTGCACTGGGGGAAGCTAGTAAAACCTTGAAAACAATACTTTCCAAACCCAAACCACCTCCTATTCCCTAAAGGGAACCTGCAGATATTGGCCAGCTGAACCCTGCAAATGATTTCCTTTTTGGGGGAGGAAATGAGTTTGTGTCATAAACCATGATAAGAGAAGGAAAGTAGAAAGATTCGATTTGAGTGTAGGGGTTATTTGCTCTTCCTCCACATAGAAGTCTGTTAAGAAAAAATGCATTTCTGTCTTCAGCCTCCAAAGGCCCTGGTGAGATATCGTGGGGAGAAGTTTATTTTAGCTAGGAAAACTTAAGCAGTGGAGGCTTTTTATCCCCCAAAGGAGAAAAAAAAATAGCAAAAAAAATTGGTGAGAATATAGAAAAATGCACTTGTGTTTGAGCAACCATTTTAGTGCACTGTTTATTGCAATCCCCATTTCTCTTTCTGTTTTATTTCTAACGTTCATCTGTGGGCCTCTAGTGTGGCCCTTGGTGTGGCCATCATAAAGTGGTAGTTTGCCATCAGGGGTGCCAGCACTGCTGCCTTTATGAAGGTGATTATTACTGTCCCTTTTAATCTCTGGACAATGCCACAATCCTTTGCCTCTGTGTGTCCTACTGTTGTAGAAACTATGGGGCTGTAGCTGCTAGAAACAGTATTCATTTCAAACACTGTTCGCAAATACTCAGGACATATCTAAGGGTCCTGACAATTATAGTCCCATTCTCCCCAGTTAGCTCATAGGCTCTATTCAGAATGAAGCTATTTGGCGGCATGTAAAAGCCAGTAAATTTCCTGATGCACAAAAGAAAATGGTGCTTTCTGCCTACTGCCTATTTCCACTCGAAAGTGAATAATGCCCCAGTTACCACCAGGCCTGACTTGATTTATCTTGGTTAATAGGATTAACGTGTCAGCCCCTCTCAAGAATTTCCAAATGCAGATCTGGAGTGTCACTGACTCGCTGGTGTCTTTTTTCCTCTCTGATGGGCATAATGATGCACCTACAAGCAGAGGGCCTTTGTCCAGTGGGAGCAGGCAGATTATCTGTCTCCAGTGAAATAAGGCGTGTCGCAGCCACCTTTGCCAAGACTCAAAGCCAGAACCCAGTCACTATAAAATAATTGTGTCACTACCTCACCA
Organism: Diceros bicornis minor; assembly: GCF_020826845.1. Classification (NCBI taxonomy): domain Eukaryota; kingdom Metazoa; phylum Chordata; class Mammalia; order Perissodactyla; family Rhinocerotidae; genus Diceros; species Diceros bicornis. The sequence goes on from NC_080744.1 coordinate 84,710,043, forward strand.
GTGCACTGTTCGTGTTTCATTTATCTTTTGACTGTAATTGAACGGTTGAAAAGCAAAAATGTAGACAAATTCCAGCTGTATTGAGATCTGTTTCTTCCTCCACTACCTCGGCCCATCATTAGATACTTTCCCTCTCTGCGCAGGAGGTCAGAGTGTATAAATATAAATTGCATTTTGCATTACTTCTAGATGAGTGAAGCTGTCAAAGCAATAATATGAGCTTTCAGTTTCACATTCTACCACTTCTTTCCCATTTTTTGGCCAGGAGGTCATGTGCAAATTGAACGTGACAACCCAGAAGACATGTCCAACAGACTCGTATTGTTACCCTGCTCAGCCGCCTGGCTCACAACAACATTAAACCCACATTAGTCTCCAGCCTCCGCCAGGCAGAAGCTCCTAAATACGAGACCCAGGCTTCTCAAAAAGTTCACTTCACTGGTGACATTTCATCTGAAAGTCGTAGGCAGAGCTAACCTAATATATTTTTCACCCAAGATTCATGAGGATGTCATACTTAGAAAGACCAGGCCAGTGTCTTACAAGACAAAAACCAAAGAATAAGGTGAAGAGCCTCCAACGCACACACCCACCCACACACACACAGGAGAATACACTTGCTTCTATTTGAAATTATGCAGATTTTCCAGAATTCAGTAGAAATGTGGTTGGAAATCATTTTTGTTGTTGTTTGGACAATGAAAATGTCATTCAGGAAGCCACCTTGAAGTATAGATTGACTTTGGACTCTTATTAGCAAATTCTGGTTAGCATTGTTTCCAAGACCCAACCACACAACAAAAATTAAAGTTTCAGCAGCTTACTATCACCACGATTAAAAGATAACCCTCCTCAAACTGTATTGTAGCGAAGGAATCAGAATCTTTCATCAATCTGAAGGAAGCTGAACGGCTCGGAGGATTGGTAATTGGCTATCGATGTGACCCGTTCATGTCTTGCCCAGATTGCAGTTAACGGAGAGCTGTTGTTCACTGACAGGGTGTTTGATGGTTTCTAGGAAATGAGTGGCTGTTTTCATTCCTGTTCCAAATGGACAGGTGTCTACATCAGAATTGGCAACCTGGTTGGCACACTCAAAGAGTGGCCAAAGAGAGAATTTATGGAGAATAAACTTCCCTCCCTCCTGCGATGTCTGTGCACATGTGTGAGTGCTGGCAGTGGGGAGGGGGCAGAAATGGAGATGCTGGAAGCGGAAAGGTTGATACAGGTCCATGAAGCTTAAGCAGGCTGAAGCCCTTTGGTTCTGAGTGGCGCCATATGCAACTGCATCTCTCCTGCAGCTCCTCTTGTGCCTTACCACGTGGCACACTAAGTGCACCAATAAAAGTCCATGAGAGGCACTTAGTTTTCCTCAGGATGCTCTTATCAGTCTCAACAAGTAAAATAAGCCAAGAGTTTTTTACACATTGTTAAATATGCATTATTTTCATACATCTATTTTTTCTCAAAGAAAGTGTCCTTATTTTCATTCCCTGCTCTATAGGTCAGATGAACTGCATGTTTTTAATATTGAATGTGAGGGGGTAGTAACTGTAAGAATCACATCTGGGAATACCTGGTCCAAAGTAGGAAGTGTCTGTCTTGTCTTCAGTGGATAATGTCACATTTTATCACATATATCTAAGTGGTGATCATCAAATCTAAAAATGTGTTTCTCTCTCCTTTCCCTTTTACACATAATCTTTACAATCTCAAGTAATTATTCATGCAAATGATTTTCACTTCCTGAGTGTTGTTATAAAGCAAATTATGAGTCATATTCTTAAGAAAAAATTAATCATTGTAACACCCCAGGATCTGACTGGGTATTAAAGCACTAAAGTTGTTTAAAGTCTTGGGAAAAGTTTAGGAAAAAAGAAAAGAAAAAACACCTCTGACTATGAAACTGAAGAGTCGCTTGTTGACACTGAAGAGATGCATATTTAATTTGGGGTAATTTTTCATTGTCATTAAGAATGTTTAGTTATTCCAAATTTAAAAATTGTGCGCTTCCAGTCACAAGGTTTTATAATGCTTCTCCGTTGTCCTAACTTTTCCCTTCTCTTCTTAATGGAATATTTGTGTAAATCTGACACTAATTTTTCATCCATTTTTACTCCACCTCATTGCCAGAAACTGTAGCAATAAAATTCAAAAGCTTTGGAGTGAGGCTGTCTTTTACACCTCCAAGTGATGCATTCTATGACCTTGAGCACATCAGTTAATTCTGTGAGCCTCGGTTCCTTCAGCTGTAGTATGGGGATATTAATTGTCCTTAATTTACAAACTTGTTTGAGGATTCATGAAATAACATGCTTTCTGTGTTCCTGGAAAAGAGTTAGTTCTCAATCAGCATAAATCACCATTTTTACTGTTTATGAGGATGATGATGATGTAATCTAAGTGTGAGAATCTTCATCTGTGGAGCAGAAATAATAATACCAATAAGGCTGTAGACAGAGTGTGTAAAGCATTTGGCATGGTGGCTGAACCAGAGCCGGCCTTCAGTAAGTGGGCTGTGGTTTGATGTTGCTTTATTCAGAGAGCCAGTGGAAATGAGTGAAATATTCACTCTGGGAAAGAAATCCACTCTTCAAGAGTTCCACTTGGTAGTTCTTCATGTCTGGATCTAGGGGCTCAGTTGGTAGAGGATAGCGTGAAGGAAGCCAAAGCTGAGAAGGGTGTCCAGTTAGCTTCTTTTCTCCTGTGACTGTAATGCATACCCCAGCCTCTCACAAATTCATACCACTGGTGAGGGTGAGAAACCCCAGCAAGAGTGAGTGAGGGTAGACAGCCCAAGTCCACCTCAACTGCTGAAGAAATCAGACAAAATAAAACTCAGGGAATGTGTTTCACTGATTCGAAGCTGAGTCTTGAGATCTGAAGGAGATTGTAGAGAGTTAGAACGTATCGTTTACTTCCTGACGGTATTAATTCACTTCTAACAATAGGATCAAAGCTTTCTGGAGTTGGTATTTAGGGATAGACCATGGTGCCATCTAAGATTCATCTTGAAAGAACCTAAAGGAATCTTGAAGCCAGCAGCCTCCAGCACTTGCAGAAAGAGCTGAGCAGTTCTCAGAAAACTTACTTTGCCTGGGAAAGAGCCCTCAGTCCTGGTTCTCTAGGAACTTTGCATTGAGCCGATAATTAAATTTTATTGGGGCCTTTGGGGGATCCATATATCCAGAATAACATTTCATGTTGAAAATAATATTCCATAGCTTGGGAGAGTCCCTTGTGTATCAGAGTTCATGGGTATAATGTCTCTGGAGGGTGAGGGGGTTGGTAAGAACTGGAAGTTTCCAACCTCAAGCCATTTATGTGTAACACAGCTAAATAAAACGCTTGTCCTGGCTGTTTCTGTATACGAAACCAAACATTCCCCAAATGATTAGATAGAAAACCATTTTGTTCAGATAGCCTTTATTCTTGATTCATTGTATCAGATTTGATGTATCTATGTGCCTATGTGTGTGTGTGTTTCCACTATAGCAACTGCCCAGTGAATTTTAAAACTTCTAATGTCCTCAGTTCAGCAAGAAAGCCAAATGGAATTGGGTTTCCTCCATTCTCTCTAAACATGATTGCCTCATTCTGTAAGAGTAAATTAGATTTAGTAAAAATTAAAATGTAGGCAAAGAGAAGTAACTCCTTTATCCAGTCACCACTGAAGACCCACACAGCCAAGTGGTTGGCATTTGCCTGTCATCTGCTTTTCTGACCATAGGGAGCAGCTCAGATGACAGGCACACAGATGGATGCATTGTATGATTAATGGCATCTACTAGGCCTGGTGGTGAGGATGCAGGAAATGGCGACAGACATGAGCTAGCCTGCTTTTTGGTTTAATGCTCCTTCCAAGGTTCAAAGTAGAGAGGGATCAGGAAAAATTCCAGCCCGGTTCTTTGCTAGAACATCTGAAGTCACCCTTCTTTCTTTCTCCAGCATCGCTTGCCAAGACCAGACCTTTCATAGGAAGCTATACCAGCCTTCTGACTGGCCCATCAAAACTATATTATCCCTCCTCCCTCCGTCCCTTCCTTCCTTCTTTTGTTCCTTCTCCTCTCTCTCTCTTTGTTCTTTTTTTCCCCTGTCTTCTTTTTCTCCTCTTTCTCCCAAGCATTGTCTCACCTCATCAGAACCTCAGAGTGCAAACTGGCCCACCAGAGTGAGCTCTTCACAGAGTCTCTGGGGAACAGATGGGAGTGTGCGAAGCTGGGAAAGGTCGGGGCAGGCAGCTTGAAGGCCTACAGCACCCACCAGCTGAGTGCCCTTTGACTAAAATCTGGCCACTTCCTAACCAAGTGGGTCCTTCCTGAGCATGGTGCTTTTCACACAGCAAGAATACAGGAGACCAAGAGTCCACCGTTAAAAATGGGCCAAACTTGAGATCATAGCCTTAGGATCATACCCAAAGTTGAGAATTCTTTCCTTTGTTGGCTTTTAAAATTTTAATTTGTTTTGACTAAGTAATTAAGACAAGAACAAGGTAGGAAAGGGTGAAAAATCTTCCTCTAGTCCTATCTCCCAGCCCCTCTTACCCAAACACACCAATACCCTTTTTGTTTTTAATTAAATAGACTTGTTTTGTGGAGTAATTTTAAGTTTATAGAAAAATTGAGTGGAAAGTAAAAAGAGTTCCCATATTTTCCCTCATACTCCTCCCCACCCTTGCCCCCTATTATTAACATTTTGCTTTACGTGGTACATTTGTTACAATTGACAAGCCAACATTGACACATTATTATTAAAGTCCATAGTTTACATTAGGGTTCACTCTTTGTGTTGTACGTTCTGTGAGGTTTGGCAAATGTATAATAACACGTATCCGTCATTACAGTATCACATGGAATAGTTTCACTGCCCTAAAAATTCTCCATGTTCTACCTATTCATCCCTTTCTCCCTACAAAACTTCTGGCAACAGCTGATGTTTTTACTGTCTCCGTAGTTTTTGCCTTTTCCAGAATGTCATATAGTTGGAATCATATGGTGCGTAGCCTTTTCTGACTAACTTCTTTCACTTAGCAATGTGCATGTAAGGTCTGCTCCATGTCTGTTCATGGCTTGATAGTTCATTTCTTTTTATTACTGCATACCACTCCATTGTCTGGATATACCAGGGTTTGTTCATCCATTTACCTACTGAAGGACATCTTGATTGGTTCTAAGTTTTGCCAATTATGAATAAAGCTGCTATAAACACTCATATGCATGTCTTTGTGTGGACATAAATCTTCAACTCATAGGGGTTAATACCAAGAAACATGATTGCTAGATCACATGGTAAGAGTATGTTCAGTTTTGTAAGAAGCTGCCAAACTGTCTTCCAACCCAATGTGTTTGTTTTTTGGTGGTCTTAAAGTACATATTGTTAGCACAATAGGTACTTAGCAAAGATGGAGACCCAGGCCCTGCCAATGGCTCCTGGTGGACACAAGGCAAGAGCTGCCTCCATTTAGAGGCACACAGGGTCGCTCTTCAGAGCATGAACTTGCTCAAGCTACAGGGGGTCACTTCTTGCCTTTGCTACTGACTTGCTCTGTGACCTCAGGTGAGTTACTTACCCTTTCCATACTTCAGTTTCCTCAGCTGAAATTAGGCTCCAACAGCCAGACACTAGGGTTCTGAGAATTCCCTGAGCTATTCCATGCACGTCTTAGTACAACACTTGGTACAAATAAGTGCTCAATAAATATTAACCATCTTTATATCTTATTACAAAAACTAGCATCTTTCCTCCAAAAAGAGCCAGTACATTTTTCAGTGATGAATTTCTGTAACAGTGCATTCAGGAGCACCAAAGACAGAACAGTTTGATACATTGTGAAATCTGGTGAGAAAAAATGTGTAGCTGCCGAAATAAAAGGAAACCAGAACTAGGAAGGCACTGTCTTGAAGTGCAGAGGCTTTGGTCCACAGAACAAATTCCCTCACTCTGCTCTCTCACTTGGTTCCCATTAGTGACGTGCTGGCTCAAAATCCTCTGGGGTAAATCCTGGATTGTGAAATGCCCTCTCTCTGGTGGCTTGCCAAAGCCTGCTCTGCAGACACCCAGCCTAACCTGGCACCGGCTTGTGGTAAGAAGGCTCCACACCCCGAGGGCCTGACTAATGCTCATGTTTTTCCTTTTTCAGACACCTCGGCAGGCAGGCAGGCAGGAGGAGGGGCGTGAAGCAATCCATGTGGTAATTTTTTCAAATTTCTTTGGGCAATTCTTGCTTGATGATGTAATGATATGCGCTAACAATGAAAAATATAATGCGCTGTAGCTGTAGGTCTTTGTATTGGGTTTATTTTGGAAATTAACAAACAAACGAAAAAGAAATTCTCCCTCGCGCATTTCTGATGAATAATCTATGGCTCCCCGCGAGGCCCACACACCAGTGGAAATGGAAACATTTGAGTGCATCTACCAGCTGATTTGCCTTCATGATATCAGATAACTAGTTTTGCTGTTTGAACTGCACGGGAAGGGTTTAGGTGTCACGAGGTCAGAGCGTATGGAATTTTTTTTTTAAACTAAGGGTAAACAATGAAACCCGATAACTTATTCAGGGCATATGGCTTAAAAGCAGGCACTCACTAATATGAGTCATATCACATCAATAAAGCATGACACTGAGGGCATACTTTGATCAAAATATTTTTGAATAACCGTAAAACTGAAATATGACAGCAGACTCAGAATCTTGCTTAGGAATTACAAACAGGGTAGATTTGAAAAGTTGAACCATAGGACACGTGGATCTGCTGGAGTTGTCCAAAGGGATGACCATAACCAGGTTTTAAGACTGTTCAGCCCATCAGTCCTGTGGGAAGGAGAACAGGAAGAGGGCAGAGGATCAGAATGAGCAGGGTCTCTCTTGTTCACCTCTCCCACCCGCCTCAAGTGTCTCGCTGTTCCTGGCACAGCTTCATTGAGTTGTGAGAAAAAGAAAGGAAAGAAGCAAAGAATCTGTCCCAAAGAGAGGTCTTCCACTCTACATTTGCTTTGGCTGCACTGGTGCCCAGGGAAATCTCTCTTCTTTTCTAGAACCTTCTGTGCTTTAAGGTCCATTCTGGGGAGTCTGAATAATGATTAACAGCACAGTATCAGAATCAGACCACAGAAACCAACTTGGAGTTCTGGGTCCAGCCCTTACTAGCTCTATCACGTTGACCAGTTCTTCTCTGAGCCTCAGTTTCCTTGGTTGTGAAATAGAAATAGTAATAGTAACATACCTCATCCAGCTGCTGTAAGGATCACAGAAAATAACAGTACTTGGCACAGTCGCTGATGCATAGTAAGTGCTCAGTCTAGGTCATTATTGCATTATTGTTGTCATCATTGCTCTTTTGAGTCAACTGCCCCAGTTACGGATATTTTTCTATCTGGAACAGGAAATAGGCAGGAGAGGAGTTAGTGGTAGCGGGCTTCCAGCATGGACACTGGGGTTGGGTATTTCAGCATCCTTAGATGCCACCAGCTGTGCTGGGTCAGCCAGTTCAACAATGCAGGTGAGCACCATGTTGTCCCTGCCTGACAAGCACTTTACCTGCACAGGGGAATTCCACAAACTGTCCAGTTAATGTGATGCTGTGTGAAGTAGGAGGCAGCCCCTCAGAATAAAAGACTGGCCTCTGAATCCGAATTAACACAGACATTATCCTGACCCTTATCCTCCTCAAAATACATATATTGATTCTTAATACAATTTCCATTTAAAATCATTTTAAGATATTATCTGCAAACTGCTTTTAAATATGTCTAAGCAGAAGATTTTTGCCCTATATATCCTTTGAGGAAAACATGGTTCCAAATGTTTAAGCCCTGTAACGGACTGTAAGCTCTTTGTCCCTTGCATCCAAAGCATTTGTTTGCCACTGTGTAGACATGGTTGAGTCTACATGGTTGAGGCTATTTAATAATTTGGCACATAATCTCTACTTCAACTTTAATTTTTTCTGATCATAAAAGGGTTTTGAAGCCAGAAATCAAATAATGGTGTAGGATCCTACACTGACTCCCCCAGTCAAGCTTCAGCATATGTTCTTATGTTTGCAAAAGAGAATCTATGTCTTAGGTATCTCTCCTAACCACTAGCCTTTGTTAGGCTAAACAGAAAAATACATTAGGGAGTCAACCAAGATAGACAAGCAGATAGCCTATTAAACTGAGAAGTTGAGCTGCTTCATCAAGAATGATTTGGAAGATGGATATGGGCCCAAATTGTATTCTTGGTGTCCAGTAAGTCAGGACTCCAACAGGCAGAACTATGCTGGGCTCCAAGGAGGTCTTTTCCAGAAAATTTTCTTTCCCATATGAGGCTGAATGCCCCTGGGTATCCAGTCAGTCGTGGAGACATGAATGGACAAATGGAAGAGGATTGGGGCTTTTATCTCCAGGTGCGATCAGAGCCCTGCAATTACCTTTCTGCACTAATAGGAGGATGGGCAGGGGGACCACGACATTGACCTTTAACTTTCTTTCATTGTCAACAGAGTGATTCTCCCCCTGGGTGGGAAAGCTAAAAAGCTGCTTAATTTTTATGACTTTTTTGTCTTTGACTACAACAAAAAGAAAGGTTTTGAGAGCTAATATTGAAGTATTAAGCACCTGAAAAAGTGTCTACTGTGGTATCTCTAAGTTGTATATGCCTGGTACTGAGAGGGGTACCCCTTAAAGAGAAATCTCTCTACACCAAGTGAGCCTCTTTGCCGGTTTACAGATAGAGTGACCCCCACTGCACCCAGCTAGTCTCCCCGGGGCTGCCCCTACCCATATTCAGGTCCCCATATAGGGAAAAGGAGGCAGGGATGCAGATGTCTGGTATATTCTTGAATTTCTAATGTTTTCTTCTTTGAAGTCCTAAAGCTACTTCAAAGGATTTTATTCTAATCTTCCAACTCTACCTAATCTTTATTAGGTAGAAGGGAAAAGAACACCTTCTCATCCTCAAATAGCTTTTCAAATACTAGTCACTAGTTTTGTCTTCAAAGCAACAGCTGGCACTCCAAGCCCAAATGGCCACACTAGTGAGCCCTCTTCTAGAACCCTGCCCTCCAGCCCTCCACCCCTCCAGCCCTACTGGCCTCCCTTCAGTTCCTCTGCCACAAGCTCTGTTTGCTTTGTGGATGACTTTTTCTTCCCCTAACTTCTTCCCTGGTCGACTTCCTCCCATCCCTCGTACATGAGTTTTAACATGGCTTCCTATGGGAAACCTTCACAGCCTGCTCAACTAGGTCACGTGCTCTTTATCTGTGCCCCCCCTGGTTCCTGTAGGATGACTCCTAGTGCACTTTATGCAATTGCTTTTTGATTGCCTGGTTCCTGCTCTGAGTTCAGGGACCATTTCTGTCTTACCATTATATCCCAGCACCTAGCACAGTATTTACGCATGGTGGGTGCTCAGTAACCTTTGATGGACGTAAAGGAGAGGGAAGACAGGCAGGGACAGAGGCAGGAAGGTGAAAGGAAGTGCAATAAAAGAAATCACTGCAGAGGCATCTCGAATTTGTCATCCCTCCTCCCACATGGCCTCGCCCTTCCTCTTCTTTCCTCCCTCGTCTATCTTCTCTTCGTAGAAACACCAAAATTAAAACAAAATTAAAATCACTGCTGCTTCAGTGTGTACCCTGTTTTGATGTCTTTTGTGTTTTTTTTGGTCATTCTGGGCCCTGCCTCCACAATTCAGATATATTTCCAAGCCAATTGACTCAGCGAGCATGAGGTATCATGTCTCTCTCACACGCATCTCAATAAATAAATGAAATATGAAATGAATGAAATTAAAAAAGTTTTATTAAAATACATTTTTTTCATTTAAGTTTTGAAAATCTTACAAAAGTTTTCTTAAGCCATCAAGTAATTGCATCTTGACAGTGACATTGCAAAACTAATAAAAGGAAGACACTAGCAAAAATATTCTTTGGGGGTGCAGGTGGAGATGAGGCACATCTCAGCAAAAATCTAGAGAAAATGTGGTCTTTGGGTAGACATTTTATTTATAATGTTATTTCATTAGTAACTAATGTTGAGGTGTCCATTTATTTAATAAAACAGATGTGTATTCTTGACCCCACCCCACGGCAGGTAAAAATAGGAAGAAAGGGAGGCCGGCCCGGTTGCATAGTGGTTAAGTGCGCACACTCCCCTTCCTCGGCCGGGGTTCACAGGCTTGGATCCCAGCCGTGCACCGACACACCGCTTGTCAAGCCACGCTGTGGCAGCATCCCATATAAAGTAGAGGAAGATGGGCACGGATGCTAGCGCAGGGCCAACCTTCCTCAGCAAAAAGAGGAGCATCGGATGTTAAAACAAAAATTGGAACAAAGATACGTCAAAGCCCCTTTAAGACATTTCTGATAGGATAAAAAATCCCAAGTTGTCTAGTGCTCCAAGAGGGGACATTCAACTGTATGTGAGTATGAATTAGATAAAAATCTTGCCAAAAACACTTTCCGTTACTTTTGATGAACTTCCCCTTTTTGTGCAGACAAATAAAGAAGATAAAAATAAAATAACGGAGAACATAGTACAATAGCGTTATGGAGGAGAATACTACATGTCCGTCTGCTTTATTGTCGTCACCCTTCACTTCTTCACCGTAAGGAATGTAGTTCGGGGATGGCAGAGCTCCAGAGCAGGGCAAGAAGTCGAGTGCAGGGTAGATTCACCCATGATCAGAGATTTCAAAAGTTAGAATTACTAAGCCTGGGCTGGAAAATAAGAGAGATTTACTTAGGCATTAAAGATACGTACTGAGCAGTAAAACTGATAGATCCTTGTTACATTGTCCCATAAGAGATTGGGCCACTCGGAGTAGTTAATGCTAAAGAAATTTAAAGCAAGTTATAGGAAATACTTCTTCACCTGGTAGAATTTTATCTGATGAATTTGCTGCCACAGGCAGTCATAAAATCAATCGCTGAGTTGGATTTTTCAAAGGGGCAGGATAATGTATGAACCACTCTTCTGGCTGGTTGGGAGGATAGGAGCAATCAATTTGCCTGCTTCTAGGAGATCACAGTTGATTACAAGTGGGGTCAGCAAAAGATGTCCCCCACACTTGATCAGGATAACTAAAAAGTGTTTGCCCCCGCTCACATGTCCTAGAAGGAAAGTGGAAATAGGATATAAAGATCAAATGACTCGACCTGATATGACAAATGTTTTTTGACAGGAATAAAAAAAAATAAACGATGCAAAATCAATTCCAGGAACTAATTACAAACGTTCCTAAACTATTTTTTCACAGAAGCATTTTTTCTTGGTACTGTAAATATTATGTAATGTTTTTCGTTTTTAATCTGATTCTCTGTCAAGTATTCTCAGAGTACACCTGCCAAACTTGAAAACAGTTCACATGCACGACTTTCTTTTTCCCAATGCAGAGTAGAGTTCAGGCAAAAGTTGTAAATGCACTGTAAGTATTAGCAAGGCAGTGTTAATTTTGAGGTTGTCGTGTTGAATGTCAATAATAAAGTCCTTGGATAAAGTCATCACAGTTTAAATTCAGCTTTTTTTTTTTAATCTACTCCACCTCTTCAACTTATTTTTCTTGAAAACATGGTGTAGTCTCTAGGACTTCCCTTTATGCTACTGCAGATGCATCAGAAGTGATATTACGCCTTTGACATTCTAATTTATGAGCTTCTGAAAAAGATACAGAAAAGGCATTTCAGGTGTGGTTGGAGCGTGCATTTTCATTTGAGGACAAAAGAATGTCACGTAATCTACAGAAAAAGAGAAATTTTGCTTTAAAAAATTATAAAATCCTGGGCCAGCCCCGTGGCTTAGCAGTTAAGTGCGCGCACTCTGCTGCTGGCGGCCCGGGTTTGGATCCCGGGCGCGCACTGACGCACCGCTTCTCTGGCCATGCTGAGGCTGCGTCCCACATACAGCAACTAGAAGGATGTGCAGCTATGACATACAACTGTCTACTGGGGCTTTGAGGGAAAATAAATAAATAAATAAAATTATTTAAAAAAATTATAAAATCCTGAATGTCATAAAAAAACCCAGTCTTTGAATTTCAATAAAGTGCAGCTGTGCTGAAAAGGCAAAAAAAAAGGCATTCTTGTCACCTCCTAGAAACCAGGAAATGTTATTGACTTTAACGGACATTGACCTGTCTAGTTTCATTACTCATGTTAAAGAATAAGCACAAGTAAAGATAAAGGTGTCTGGAAGTACTTCCATGGTAAACCACCACAATCTGCAGTAGTAGTTATAATTTGAGCTTATCCTTATTTTCATAAGCACATTTTATTAAAACATTGTCCTAACAAAAAATAAAAAAGATGCAAGAGTAAATATCTTATGTTAATGTCAGGAGAGTTTTCTAGAGTTGCTGTGGCTGTGTTGGAAGCTCTACAAGGCTTTCCTGAATCAGCTCATGGGACACCTCGCTGCTACAAGCGTCCCTTGTGGGAGGTACAATCTCTGGAGCCAGACTCCCTGGGTTCCAGGCCTGGCTCTGCCTTCATCAGCTGGGTTACCTCGGCCAGATCGTTTCACTCCCTTTGACTCAACATGCTCATCTGTAAAATAGGTAGGACAATATTGCCTACACCATAGGATAGTTTTAAGTTTAAATCAGTACAAAGGAACTAAAACTTCCGGGCACATATAAGAGCTCAGTCGTCATTATTTTCCTTCAATCCCCAGAAAGCCTGGGTTTTAAGGAAAATCATCTTTCCTCTGGGAGAGAGAGGGACAGTGGAGGTCATTTATTATTTTGTGAATTTGGGGGTAGGAGTGGGAGAAGTTTCCATTGTTACGCTGTCTCCCCATTCTGGTCCCTGCCCTTTCTTCTGCCCCCTCTCCTGCCAGGTTTCTCCTTAAATTCTGCACTCCACATGGAGCTAAGTTTATGCCCTCCTCACAGGCCTCGCATCTGCTCTTCCTTTGGCCTGGAATAGTTGCCTCTTCTCTCCTCTGACCAAATTCTGATCTAGCTAACCACACTCATCCACCTCTGCTGAGATGTCATTACTTCTGAGAAAAACTCCCAAAATATGAGTTAGGGGCTCCTCGTACATGTGCTCACAGCCCCTTCTGTTTTTATTGCCGTCTTTCATTATCTGCTCATTTTCTGTATCCACCATGAGACTACAAGCTCCATTTGGCAGAGATTGGTCTTACTCATTCACCCTGCTCCCCATCACTGCACTCCATTTCTGACACTGTTCAAAGTCCTGAATGGATGAAAGGAACCTGCCTCTTCTCAGAAACATGCTTTCTATTTTCATTTGCCTTTACTCCACAAAACCACCCGCTGATGAGGGTCTGCTCAAATGAAATGGATGTTTTGGCCATTATATTCAAAGCCAACATTACAGAAGAAACAATTGTTGCGGTTGTATGGAGATAATTGGTTTATCTTTTATAAAATTAATACTGGGAAAATCTACAATGTAGTCTGAATTGGGAAAAGTTCAAAACAAAGTAAAATAGGAGAAATACTTTCTTTGAGGCTTATTTAGTCTAAGAAGAAAGACTCAAATGGGTGGTGGTGTTTTTACAGAAGTCTAAACTTAATTGTTCAATCATATTGCAGAGTTTATACTTACCTCCTAGAAGATGCAAAACGGTATTAACAGTATAATCTTTTGAGTACATATACACTTGGCTTTATGGTGGGCAATCGGAAGGGAAAAAGTAGATCAAGCAATTAGAAGGCAAGCCAAGTGAGGTAAAGGATTGATTTACTTTCTCATTTTACCCATACCTGGAAGATGCAGTTAACAGAGGCAGAAGCATGGAGCAGTGCAGATGAATGACTCAGTTCTTTATTTCTCTTTGTGAATGCAGGTTAAATCTGCACTTAGAGATATATGATAACAGCAATAACAATAACCAGCATATTAAAACAGGGGCTAATATGGAGCCTCTGCTAAGAGCTGTCCATATATTATTTCATTTAATCATCACAAGAATCCTATGAGGTATAGAATAATCGTAACATTACAGTTGAATAATTTGAGGCTATCGGATTAAGAAATTTGCCCAAGGGCCAGCCCTGGTGGCCTAGTGGTTAAGTTCAGTGTGCCCCACTTCGGCAGCCCAGGTTTTGTTCCCGGGCATGGACCCACACCACGCATCTGTCAGTAGCCATGCTGTGGTGGTGGCTCACATCCAAAAAGAGGAAGATTGGCAACAGATGTTAGCCTAGGGTGGCAACAGATGTTAGCCTAGGGTGAATCTTCCTAACCAAAAAAAATATATATATATGGCCAAGGTCATACAACTAGCAATCAGCAGAGTCAGTCTTCAAACTCTTGGTCATTTGATTGCTAAGTTTTTCCTCTTAACTTCTAGCCAACACTACTGCCCTCACTCAAACTTGGATAACGAGATCTAGTGGAAAAACCTGAGGTCTCGAATCTGAAGACTCACGTTATCAGCCTGAGTAGATCACTCCATTTCTGTTTCATCATTTTTGATATGAGAATAATAATATTATTATCTGTTCCATCTGTCTTCCCATGATGATCAAGTGAGATGGTTTACATGCAAGAACTTAGGAAACAGGAGTGTGCTATGTGATACAAATATCAGCTGATAGCATTTATTTACAAGCAAAATCTGTTGATGGATTTGTGTGAATTTAGTTGGTATAGTATGTAGTAGGGAGTATTTTAAATGTGACAGTTGAAAATAAGTTCTACTGAAACCACATATGATAAATCGATGAAAATGATGGACTTTGCCCACACAGATAAATGGATGTGATTTGAAGAAGGAAGTGACTGTCTCATAACTGTGCACTCCAGGCCTGGGAAACTGTAACTAGCACCTACAGAAAAGCAGAACATCAAAGACAAGGTTCCCTTTCTGAATGCAGTTGTGCTCGGGTCTAGCACTGTTTACAGATTAAGCAAAGGTAAATCAATTTGAATAACAGGGATTTCCTGGGGATTAAAAAATTATCTTATCTAAAGAATTGACCAGTGTCTCTATATTTATTTATTTGGACAAAACTGGTCACTTAGAAGGTTTTAAAATTTTGTTTTATAGCCTTTACATCTTCCCTCCAATATAATTTTCTGCAAAAAAAAAAAAAGAAAGAAAATATAAAAGATGTCACCTACTTCTATTACATGTGCAAAGCTCTGGGAAAATGTAGTGTTAAAGAGAAGAAGGTAACGTGAGATCCAATATCCTCTACCAGATTTTTCCACCTGTCCTTAGCATCATAACGCTCCTTGCTTTCAGCATAAAATAACACTCTTTACTACAATAATTTATTTTCTCTCCTGCCTTTTCTGAGTATTCAGGAATATAGTTGAGCACTAGAATAGACATCTGTAATTTTTCTCATCCAGCATCCATTCCCTCTTTATGTAATAGCACCTCGATTTTCCTTTAGGACATCACCCCTTTCTCTATTCTCAGTCCTTAAGGTTTAAATGATGCTGACTCCACCCGTTGGTTCTAGCAGTTGGCAGGTAACCTAACTTTGTCCAATCAAAATGATTGTGATTTTTTCAAGGTTGGGCATGTGACTCAATCAAGATCTCTGGGCATTAACCCTGGAATGTTTGATGCAACTACTGAGAAAGAAGCTAAACTAGTAAGATACAATCTTTGAGGTAACAGTAGCCATCGTTGCTGCCACTTGAAGAAAATCTACTTGAGAATGAAGCCAACACAAAGGAAAGCAGAGGCAAAAAATAAAAAAAAAAATAGTTTTCTAAGGGCATCATTTGCACACTTAGCTCTTCCTCTGTTCTTCTCCATTATGTAATACATTCTTTTTGATTAAGCCAGTTTCTAGTTAGGTTCTATTACTTGAAACTGAAAGCAACCTCACCAACCCAAGGAGATTTATCAGACACACAAACTTTCTACGGATTATGTATATTGTCTGTCAGGTCTCTGATAGCTTCTCAGGAATAGAAAGTGGAGATAGAAAAGGAATTTGTAGAGCTGGATTTACTCCTTTTGTTTCCTTTGTTTTCTCTGTTCTTGATCATTCCAGAATATTGAGTAATAGTAGCAGCAAACATGCATACAACACACACAATGTGACCGGTACTCTTCTAATCCCATGTTTTAGTTATAATTATTATCCTCATTGTACCAACTAAGGAAACCAAAAAGACAGAATTGTTTTCAGTGTTTCAAAAGATATCTAAACACAGAAGATATAAGTTGAGCCTCATGTAACACCTTCCAGATGTCAACATGTGTTGTATTTTTCTCAACATAAGAATCTAGATGGGTCAGCATGGTGGCGTAGTGGTTAAGTTCGCGCCTTCTGCTTTGGCAGCCTGGGGTTCACTGGTTCAGATCCTGGGAGCAGATCTACTCACCGTTCATCAAGCAATGCTGGGGCAGCATTCCATATAGAAGAGCTACAACTCTACAACTATGATACACAACTATGTACTAGGGCTTTGGGGAGAAAAAAGAAAAAAAGAGCAAGATTGGCAACAGATGTTAGTGCAGGGCCAATCTTCCTAAAAAACAAAAGAATCTAGAATCCTCGGTTAAGAGTCAAATTATGGTCCTCATCTTGCCACCGAAAAGCTGTTGAAGCTTGGAAAAAGTCACCTAATTATTCCTTTCATGGCAGGAAATCCAAAATGCCAGGAAACAGGAAGGAAACAAACTAGCTTGTGCTCTAGCATTGGTCTTGAAAATCAGAGCTTTGGATTCTAGTCCCAATGTCATCATTAACTGGCTATGTGAGTGTGGGCATATCATGTCATTTCCCTAAGTATCTGTAAAATTAAGTCAATAACACTTGACTTATTCTGCTACATTATATGTGAAGCAAATGAGAAAAGATATTTGAAAGTGATTTGAGAAGTTTAAGTTCTAGGTACATGCAAGATATTGTTGCTAATTCTAACGTCAAAAACTCACATTTGCCTGAGTAAGAGAGAGAAAACTTCCTTTTTCGTGGTACTACAGGATAGGGTCTGGAAATCCCCAAGCCCCAACCAGAGAATGAACTTTTCCTGGGCTGGGATGGGAAATGAGAAGTTAAAATAACAGCAAGGTCATCATTCTTGATCATGTGTGATGATTTATCCCACATATTCTATAGCTCTGTGACATTTTTGTGCCATCAACTCCCATATAGAAAAAGAGTTAACTACTGTAAAAGTAACAACAGAAATAATACCTGGTATCGAAAGAGCTGGGTTCTAGTACTGGCTCTGCCACTAGCTTATTTTGTGACCTAGGACACAGTTTCCTCTGGCCCTTGGCTTTCTTGAAGGGGTTGAATTATGTAATATGGTAGACATCACTGGCGCTCACCAATATCTGGCTTACCTCTCCCTTCCAAACACATAGAAGACTGTATTTCTTGGACTCCTTATAGTTACTCTTGGCCAGGTGAGAGTTCTGGCCAGGGATATGAGAAGAAGAGCTACATGTCACTTCTGAGCATGAGACCCTCTAGTACTCTCTTCCCCGGCTATAGCCACAGAGGACGCCACTAATTCAAGATGGTCCAGTTATATGGATGGTAGAGCCTCCATCAACTTGGGCCCTTGAATGGCTACGTGGAACAGAATTCCCTTGCCAATCTGCAATTGATACGTAGCGTGAATGAGAAATAAGCCTTTGTTTTGTTAGCTGCAAATAGTTTAGTGCTAGTTTATTACAGCAGCATAAACTAGCTTATCCTAACATAATCATTTCCATTTTTTTCTCTCAACTCTAGCTTGCTTACAATTGCTATACATATACGTTTTCTATGCTGAAAGCCATGAACCCCACGGATCTGCTAGGATATTTTTCTTTGTAAATTGCAGGGAGAAATAGGGATAAAGAGAGACCTCATGGAGTTTCTCTATGCCCAGGAGGGGACATTCTACAAGATTTCCTTGCATATGTCTTCCAATTCCTCTCACCAGGACTTTTTAAAAAAATAAATTAAAAGATGTGTTTTATCTTACTAAATATTAAAAAAATGGGTGTCAGTCTTGAAAGACACATGTTAAAACTGCACAGGATACAAATGTAGGTTTAATATAATTAGATATAGAATTTAATTTATTACTCATATTATTTGCAGATGTGGCCCAAAGAACTTGAATAATAAGTAGATTTTAATAAATCTAATAAATAACATCATAGTCCTAACTGTGCTCATTATATCTTTACTCTCATAAGCAGAGAGTGTGTTCAAACTGGCTGATGTATGGTAAATTTTATGTGTTCATGTTTTGTTTGTTTTTTTGCCAGAGGTCATGGCAAACATGTCCATGTGACCTTTATTCCATCTCACCAGACTCCTCCTCCGAGGGTAGCAGAGAAGTCGAACCATGTTCTAATCATATCCTTGACTCTACTTATTCAGACAATCTCACAATACTCCACATGGGTAAGGAGAAGGAGACGTATGTGAGCAGGAAAGTGGTCTAACAATGTAGGAAACATGAAAACGCATCATAAGAAAAGCAGCTAATAATTTTTGAAGTGCCTACTACATGCCAGGCAGTAAGCTAAACCTTTTACATGCCTTGTCTTTTTAAAGACATACGATATCATACTATTTGTTTGCTTAATTTATAGAGGAAGAAAATGAGGCTTCAAAGGATTATATGAGTTCTTTAAGTTCTCACAGTTAATAAAAGAAAGAGGTGGGATTCTGAGCCAAATTATCTGACCCAAAAGTTAGCTCCAGCCACGTTACACCGCAGAGAGTAGGGGTGAGCCACATTTCCCCCAAGTTGCTCCCACTAACTGTTGAATGCCTTGCATTATTCATATCCCTCAGTTGAGTGATTGGTCTCATTCTCACCTCTGAATACCTTGAGTATGTCAGAGTAGAGATAAATTCTGTCTTTCGAGTCATCCTTCACTTTCCTTGGTCAGTTGTGTCTACCTAACTCAAAATCTGGGTTTTAACTTCTATAAGCAGAGAAACTTGCAGAGAGAACTTCAATAAATACCTCTTTATAAAACTTGGCAGATGCTCAAATGGGCTCACGAGTATTTCATAGTTTAAGAATGGTTCATGGACAAATAGTAACAGCAATAAATATTTGTTGAATGACTGGATTTTTAATAATTAAAGAGATCCTCTCTCAGAAACATTCTTCTGCGAAGCTATTTAAAAGAGGCTATAAAAATAGGGAAAGATGTGGCAGGATATAAATTAAACTTTTCATTTATTCATTTTAATTCATGCACTCAACAAATATTTATTCGTTTTCTAGTCAATACCAGACACTGTGCAAGTTACATCTTAGGGATGTACTAGTTATCTATTACTGTGTAACAAATTAACCCCAAACTTGGCAAGTTAAAACAACAGACACGTATGATCTCACTGTTTCTGAGGGTCAGGAATATGAGGACAGATTAGCAGGGTGCTTTTGGTGAAAGGTCTCTGGAGCTGAGGTCATCTTAAGATTTCCTGGGGCTGAAGGATCCAGTTCCAAGTTCACTCTTCTAGTTGTTGGCAGGCTCAGTTCCTCCCTGGCTGCTGGCAGAGACTTCAGTTCCATGCCATGTGGACCTTTCTGCAAGGCTTCCCAGAGCCAGAGATCCAAGAGAGAAAAAGAGAGAGCATGTACCAAACCAGAGCCACAACTGGCTTTTTATTACCTAGTCTCCAAAGTAGTTCTATGTCACTCTGAGAATTAGGCTCCGCCTCTCAAAGAGAGGAGCATCAGAGAATTCGAGGGCATACTTTTAAAACCATGGAGGAAGTCGAGTAGAAAGGAAACAGTTAAAAATTTCTTCATATACTTTCTAAATTTTTGACTAATTACAATTAACATGTGCTGTTTTGTAACTTAATTTTCTGTTACTAGACCACATATAGCCATGTGCTTGGGACGGAAGGGAGACAGACATGGGTGTGGGGATGAGGCTTGTCCCCTTTCTCACGTTCTCCATAGGAGACCCAGAAAGCTTCAATCCCTCTTAAAGATATTTGGTATCTTTAGACGTGGGATGTTATTTTCCATTGATGTGTCAAAGTACTGCATAGATCCAAATTTCTAGTTAGGTACCTTAGTAGCTCAAAGAGAGTGGGGAAAACTTAAGATAACACAGAAAAGGCTATCCGAAAGGATCATCGGGGAACCAAAAACCTACCACATAAATGTATTTCCCAATGATTTTCCATGTTCCAATTCATTTAACTTTTAATGGTCTGACTGTATTTTGATCTGTTGAACTGTTTAGCAGATTCAAATTTTCACCATTGTCCTTCACATCAAATAATGAATTCTGAAGCAGAATTTCCATCTGTCAGTTTAGAGAATGCAGCATCTCATCTTCACATTGAAATCAAGTTCCCCTCACCTTTCAACAACCAAAGTACCACTTCATCATCAGCAATGTGGAAAGCCACAAATCAATTAAACTTACCTTGCATTTATGAGTACCCATGAATTGCACTTACAATGGTTTTACAAAAAAGGATGGTAACGCAGGGTTCTCAACAAAGGCACGCAAGTCAGGTAACGGCACATTTGGGGTCAGTGGCACCTTCCCTCTTTGTCCTGTCTGTGACTCAAGCGGAGTTCTTCATTTTTTTCCTTGGGCCCACTGCCACAACAACATTGCAATATTCCTTGCCGCTTTATTTAAATCTAAGAAGAAAACCACACGCAGGTTTCTGAAGAGCCACGTGTGGCTAAGAAAGCCTCGGGTTGGAATGCCGTCCCTATAATCCTCCTGAAAGAGGTAGAGAGGAAACCACTCCAGAGAGGATTCCAAATACGACAAATGCCCCTTCGAGCTAAATTTTGCATTTTGTTTTCTGCTTTAAAATCTCCGTTGGCTGCACATCTGAGAAAGCTTAAGAACATAACTTATTCCATATAAGGTTCCCAGTAATTTATGCTCACTAAATTGGCAACATAGGAAGAATTTTTTCATTGACTACCACGGAAAATTATTAAAGGCCACTTCACACGAGTAAAAACAGCACAGGCAGCCACACTTTACACAAAAGGAAATGTACTAACGCCCTGAGTTTTACATTAAAATAATTTTATCTTTTTAACTTATAAATTTATAATTTCAGGTTTTGGATTATTGCCACTTCACACAGAATCCTTCTTTAGACGGTCCGACTCCAGGACACTCTATCTTTTTTAGTCTCTCTTCCTAAAACCAGGTAAATCCGAGAAAACCTTACTTCTGTCACTCACTCTACTTTTTTTTTTTTTCTGTCAGTCTCAGATTTATGCCAAGATAATAGCTCATTGCTCTGAAATATTTGCTTTCTTGACAGGTAAATATTAACTATTTGTTCTCAGCTTTACCTTTCTCAGCAAGAGACAGAACGTAGTATCAGCTTTTCCTTTCTTTTGTCCCTGGATGGAAAACAGATTGAATCCATGTGCACAAAGCCAAACCTATGGTTGCAAAGTAGGAAAGTGTTCCATGATTTACATAAAAACTCCTAAACATCTAGATATTTAGTATCTATTCAATGATTAATGAATTTTTAATTTTTCTCCCAATTTTTTTTTGCATCCAATAAATACAGTCACGGGTTGAAGAATGTTATTTGTTATTATTTCATAATGATATAATAGATCTTTCTTGGGAATGTTGGCATTGAGAATATTAAATCGATACATTTGTTGTAATGATTATTTAGATTCCTAGGTGTAGGCATGTGCATGAACATAATTCTCCAAGGTGGTAGAGGGTACTATATTGGCTTCATATTAGAACCTCAAAAGTGAAGTCTCCACTTTTTAGAGTCTTCACAGAGCCATCAAAATGCAGAAGGGTTCGCAATTGACCAAAAAATGGAGTTCCCATCTTTTGCATTTGTATCATCCAGTCCCATCTGAATCTTTTGTCATGGCTCTCTGGAATCATATTTTAATGTTGCTAATAAGGGAATCTGAATCCAGCGATTTCACTTCTGGGTATTTATCTGAATAAAACAGAAACACTAACTCAAAAAGATATGTGTACCCCCATAGTCATTGCAGCATTATGGCCAAGAGATGGAAACAATCTAAGCGTCCATTGATGGATGAATGGACAAAGAAAATGTGAGAGAGATATATAGATATATATGTATATCTATAGAGATATATAGATATACATGCACACAATGGAATATTATTTGTCCATAGAAGAGAAGGAAATCTTGCCATTTGCTACAACATGGATGAACCTTGAGAGCATTATGCTAAGTTAAATAGACAGAGAATAACAAATACTGCATTATCTTGCTTATATGTGGAATCTAAACAACAGCAACAACAACAAAATGAACCCACAGATACAGAGACAGACTGGTGGTTGCCAGAGGCAGGGGATAGAGGGTAGGTGAAGCAGGTGAAAGGCGTCAAAAGGTACAAACTCCCAGCTATAAAATATATAAGTCATGGGATGTGATATACAGCATAGTGACTATAGTTAATAATACTATATTGTATATTTGAAAGTTGTTAAAAGAGTAGATCTTAAAAGTTCTCATCAGACACAAAAAAATTGTAACTGTGTATGGGGACAGGTGTTAACTAGACTTATTGTGGTGATCATATTGCAATATATAGAAATATGGAATCATTATGTTGTACACCTGAAACTAATATAATGCTATATGTCAATTACACTTCAATAAAAAATTTTTAAAAATTAAAAAAGAGAGAGTTTTATTCTGTTTTGTCCCTGGAGGCCCACAGCCCTCAAAGTTTTGCCTTTCTTTGAGTGATGAGCTGGTGGCTGGATGACATTTGTGCAGCACCTCAGCTATCTGGATATCAGGACACAGGCCAGTATCTCTGAGATGATTATCAAGGCAAACATGACCTCCTCAACTCACAGCAAACAAAAGCTATCAACTTCTTTACTGAAAATTTCTACTGCTCCCTAGAGCTGTGAACAACAGTAACCATAGTGTTCAAAAATGTATTCTATTTCACTTGTGAACTCCTTTGCAATTTGAATTCTAAAAAGGGAATTCACAAGAGAGATGAGGTGGTGGGGAGAAATTTTTTTTTAAAGGGAGAATGAATTTAGAAAAGAAGAATGAGAAGATGTCTTGCCGCTAAGCCAGTGGGAATTTGAAATTACTCCAAGCCAAGGAGCCAATAGACTGGCTAAAACATAAGGTAGAATTCAGAGGGAGCTGATCATGTTTTGATGTCATTTTATGCTTGTCTTCCTGCTTATTTCTAAGATCTAATTGGTGCCTATGTTGGAAAATGTTAACACAGAGCAGCAGTGCCAAAAGAAGGGCATCGAAATATCTTAGATTAATCCCTCTTCCTACACAGATCTTGCCCTCTCCCTGGCCAAGTGGCCGTAAGATACTGACTTTTAAGAATCCAGATTATTCCCATTCCTTAAGTCATCCAAAAGGTATATGGAAGCAACAGGAAAAAGATGTTGTCTTTTTAACCACACTTTAATCCAACCAAGAAAGTATCTTGACTAATGTTCAGACTATACATAAAATGACAAACAGCAACAACAAAACATGCATGAAGGTAAGTTTTAGTCGAATGAGATTTTACTATGGCTCTGAATGGTAAAAAGACCAATATAGGGGGCATGGCTGAGGTTTACTGTTATGCTAAGAAGTGACTAAAGCAACAGTTTGGACAACATTGATTTGAAGCCTCTACTACAGTGGTTTTCAAATGTGGGGCTCTTGAGCTTCTTGGAGGTGACTGTCCAAGGTCAACGCAGTATACACAGTCTAATGTCTTCTGTGCTCATGCCCTTCACTGCAACCAGCCTGGTCCCACTATAAACAAGAACTAGGTTGACAATGATTGCCCTATGCATCACAATTAAAACCCCCAAAGGACAAACATAAAAAAGATATTCAGATGCTCCAACTACCATTAACACAAATTAAAAACCAATATTTTTAAACTTGCATCAGTCATTCATTCAGAATGTACTGAGCTCGTATTATGTGCCTGGCATGGTGCCAGGGACTGGGAACATAAGTGAATCAGCTATATCCCAGCCTCTGAGGAGCTTCTAGCCCCAAGGGAGAGAGAGACACATAGAACCAACCAAAACAGCATGTTTCATCTGTTCTGACAGAAGCACAAGAGGAAGCCGATGGTACCAATACTATTGGCATACGTGCAAAGCTAGGAATACATTCTGGCGTGATTTTTGTTTTTTTGGCCACAGTGCTCCTTGTACTAATCTCCTCTGATATTTCCACAACCTTGTCTACTTTTATGTGTCCTTCTTTCTGTCTTAAACCTTCTGGTAAATGCCCAGGACACAGGGAGCTGAATTTATTCACTCTAGAAGGATCTAAATGTGGCTCATCAGTTGGACTAAAAAGTAACTCCATCCTCTTGGAAAGAATTTCAAATCCACTCCTCCCGCTATGAAAATGACAGGGAGGCAGAAGACACACTCTAAGAACTGTGTGAGAATCCTACAGCTTCTTTACACAAAACTCCAATAATCCAAGGAACAATGACCTTGATTGTCCCCCAGAGGAATAAGGACCTGATCTGACCTTCTCTATCTTTGCTCTCAGGTTCCC
Source organism: Diceros bicornis minor (assembly GCF_020826845.1). NCBI lineage: Eukaryota > Metazoa > Chordata > Mammalia > Perissodactyla > Rhinocerotidae > Diceros > Diceros bicornis. Next base: position 84,734,497 of record NC_080744.1, read on the forward strand.
TCCAGCTGGAGTTCTCATTTCTCTCTCCTGTCCCCACCCTTGCTCTGCCTCACTTCCCACGTCTTCTGGGTCCCTGGTCAAAAATCACCTGCACTGTGAAATCTTTCCCGGGCAGTTTTGGATGGCAGGAGGGAACACTCTCTTTCAAGCTGGCAAAGCTCTTCGTACCAGTTTATCAGAGTATATTATGTCATGTTTTCTTGCCTCTCTCTCACAGCTTAAAAACTCCTTGAGACCAGGGCCATGACTTAGTAATCTTTGTATCCACAAGTGCCTTCTACCAAGCTGGGAACATGCTGCCCACTCAATGAATGAATGTTAAATAAATGCATAAATGAGAACGTTTCCATGGAGAGCAGAAAAATAATCATTCTCCCCCCTCCTACTAGATTCCTGTATTCTCCATGCTACACACTCAGACCCAAGTCCCCACCCACACTTCCACCTCCTCCGAGGATCCCATGACCCACTTCCCAAGCCAAGAAGCTCTAAATGCAGAATAGGTGTGGGGTGTAAAACCAGGTAGGCACAGCTGATCTTGACTTCCCTGATATTCCCCTCCGACTGGCTGACCCAAGCTGACCACCTCCCACCAGATGAGTAACACACACATGGGTGGCTGCTTCCTGCAAGTTGAAGATTTGAATACTATCTGTCATTCTGTTGTTTGGAATCAAAAAAATAATGACTAACTAGATACACTGATTTCTTTTTCACAGTGGCCTTAAAAATATTAAATGCTTAGCCTCAGGGAGATGCCTTAGCCCCAGGGACATGTAACTTTACCTTGCACTCAGCCACCAAATTTGAATCTGAATCACCAGTTTACTTTGCTCTGGCTTCTCCCTTGTGTTTGGCTGAATAGGTACTTTCACACTTTCGTTGGCTTCCAGTGCCCCACTGATCAGTCAAAGAGGACAAGCAAGGAAGCCAGGGCTGTCCTACCTCTGTGAACCCGGGTTGGCAATTCTGATTTGAGTCAGTGGGCCCAGGTAGAACAAGCCTGAGCCGATTTCCTAGAGGAAAAGGCTCCCGCTCCTTAGCACCCAGCACCTGTGTAGGTCCTGCTCATCAAGGGCCCTTTCCTAGCATGGCTCCCATGTGCAATCACACCTTCCCTGTGCAGAGCAGGCAAAGATCCTTCTCACAGAGGAGACAATGATCCCAAGCTGGCAGCAAAACAAGGAGAGATCCAGGCAACCTTCTGAAAGTTTGTGGAGACCTACACACGCGGCATTGCATCTAAGATAGGGAAAACCATTTGGATCTCTTAAGGAAGTGATAATTTTGAAGACAATTATGAAATGGAAAGTTGAAACAATTGGGGGAAGGAGGAATACAGTTACCTTCACATTCCCCACGCTTTGATCCACCCATCCTCCATAAAGAATAGATTCTTAAATTCAGATACCCTTTTGCACGTAGCCAAAATGGAAAACTGTGATATCGATTTTATGAGCAAGAACTCTGGGGGGAGACGGCCTTGGTTCAAACCTTGCTTCTGCCATGGACTAGCTGTGTATGACCTTGGGCATATTACTTAACCTCTCTGCGCCTCAGTGTCCACATCTATAATATGGGGATAATACAATTAATCGTATCCTATGCTTGTTGCAAGAGTTAAATTAAATGACATAAATAAACGAAGTAGGAACATGCCTGGATCACACAGCTAAGAGGTTCTTCAGATAAGAGTTAATAACTGATGCTACAGGTCTTAATATCAGAAGTCCACTTGCTTCCACTTGCTTTGCCTAGGTCTACGTGGTTAATGTCAGTGCAACCATAGGTTTTGTTTGTTATTTGCTTGTTTGCTATATATAGAAGTATATAGTTTCTAAGGAGGATATTATCTTAAATTCACTGAATGTGGACCTGTTTAGCTTAAGAAATCACCCTCATAAGAAAACTGAAAAAGGAAAAGCTAAAAAAGAAAAGAAAAAAGGTTAAGTTAAACACTACCCACCCCGATGTAGTAGGATAGTCAATGGTTCTCTGTCACTGCTACTACATCAGTCTGCCTCAGTTATGCTCCACGCATAATCTGCTTTCCTAGCTGAAAAAAAAAAAAATCAGTTTTAAAGTCTTTGATTCCTCATGAAATCTGTGAAAAGAGCATGGAAGTAGATTAAAAAGAAAAAGTGGGGAGACACCCTCCTTGTCATATATCCCTCCATTAGCACCTGCAGACAAGGACCTGTGGTGACATAAGTGGACAGCTCTGTTAGGAGCTCCCCAGCCTGAGAACATGTTCCTGGGGGCCCATGAGGAAATAAGACTTCTTAGTAAAAGAGAAGTTCTCCTGTGTGAATTCACGTCAGTGTTTCTCCCCATCGTAATAGCGAGTGTGTTGGATGTTTGAAATGTAAGTGCCTGTTCTGATGTTGCCAATGGCACTGTTTCCCATCTACCAACCTGTGTTCATCTCCCAGGATAAATATGTCCAAGTGCTGTCCCACATTATAGGGGCTTTATTTCCTTTTTCCCTATCCCCATCCCTCTTACAAACACAAGTGATCTTTTTAATGGGCTCTCAAAAAGGAATAATTATCCTGCACTTCTTTTTGGGGACAGGTGACACAGTAAGCACCTCTGGGTCATCTCTAAAATACAGAAAGAGCAGGGTCACACTGACTCCCAGCCCTGGGAGCAGCAGGCTGTGCCATGGAGGGGAATCACTGGCCTATCTGCCTGCTACCTCTCAGCTGGGTGGTCCAGGTGCTGGGACAGATCTCCAGGGAAGGGCACTGCTCTGTCCCAGAGAGAGGCTCCATTTAGCGCTCCAAGTGAGCCGGGTTCTCTCCTGAGTCCAGTCTGGGACTGAAGTCAGCCGCCAGAAGGGCCAGCCCAGTTCCATTTAGGCCTGGCCTGTTCCTAGTTGGCTAAGCTCGTCAGGGCTCTTAACTTCCCTCAACTTCAGTTCCCCCATCAACAAAAAGGAGACAATAGTAGTACCTATGTCTTGGGGGTGTTGTAAGGATGTAAAGAGAGAACACAGGTAAGGGACTGAGCCATGTGCAGGGCTCATGGTGCACTTCAGCTCTCCTTATTTCTATTTTTTTCCATGTCTTTTCCAAAAGAATCTTTCTAGCTGTTGGCAATCAATTTTGTTGTGCAAAGGTTAACACCCGGCAAAAGTCACTGCTGAGCAAAGTCTAGAGATGGGAAGATCAAAAATGCAAGGATATGCGTTTTGTCAGGACTGGGCAATGGAGGCAGGCAGCAGCGGTAGATGGAGGGGAGCAGTGGGACCGGAGCCTGGCTGCGCATCACAAGCCTAGCCTTGGCCGCGGTCCCAGCAAAGGGCGTCTCATGTCAGCCAGACCCATCCGGGACTTGCTACTGACCCAGGACAAGCAGAACGAGGTTTTGCCCTTGACTCCTAAACGTGCTCTGAAGCCCTTTCTCCCTTGGGCGCCTCCTCGCCCTCGTCATGATGCCGAACCAGGCAGGCGCGGGCCTGCAGCATCTCGGGAATGTTGAGGTGCAAATCGAAGACCCCGGGAGTCCCCGCAGAGAAAACTGGGTCCAGATGCATGCCGACAGGTCCTGTTTTTCTCCAGGCCTCAGCTGAGCCTTAAAGCAATCTGCTCCCAACACTGCTCCTGAGGCCTCCCCATCAAAGCCAGAGCCTCCCTTCCCCGAGTTCTTGCAGGTGTTACCACCCTCCCCAATTCCACCCAACCAGTTCCGCCGCAGGAGGCCACGGGAGGACTTGCGGCAGGGAATCCTCTCCACCCCATCTCCTGGACACGACAGGCAGGAAAGGCAAAGAACTTGGTTTTTCAGAAAAGTAGACATAGGCGGTGGGGGTTGACGGCTGATACGCCCCTCCTCTCAGGAACACCGAGCACACCCTCGCTCAGCTCGCATTGCTGGATGCCTCCAAGAGAGAGAAACTTTTTGGTTCCGAAGATAACCTTACGTCTAGCAAGCGTCAGAAGACGCTGAAGCTCTCCCAGGAAAAGAGATCAATTGGAGTCATACTGATGTGCGTGGTGGATGCCAAGCCCCTCGTCCCACGTCTTCCTCTCACCACCTCACCTTGCTCGGACACACACACACACACACACACACACACACACACACTGGTTAGGTGAACCCCAAACAAAGGCCATAAAACTTCTCCACCCAGCCGTGGAGGGCCAGCCCCCACGGTGATTCCTCCTCCCCGGGAACATTTGCACTTTCTCGCCTGTTCTGCCCTCCAGTTTCAGCACCAACCGCACCCGGACAGTTATTTGGAGCCTCACTGATTTCTGCCCCGCACCATCTGGGCGCAGGAGGGGGAGGAGACCACTTGGTCGGGAACGTCTCACCCTTGTCTGGCTGACCTGCGTGAGCGAGACTGAGGATGCCCAAGTCCGCGGGATACCCCGGGGGCCAAATGCGCTGGTCCCAGCAGCACTCTGGACACCCTCCCAGGGCTGGTGAAGCACACTCCAGCCTCCAGTACTTTCCTTTCCCTTGGCGCCTCTTTAAGCTAAGCAAGGGGATCTCATTCCGGGCGGTGGGGTGGGTAGATCCCTCTGCCCATGCCACGCCCAGACACTTCTCTCAACCTGCTCCTGGCGACCAGGCCAAAGGCTAATACTGAAGGCCAGGAGACCCTGGCTGTCCTGGGGGTGCGGGGGAGCGTGTGAATCTAAAGTTCGCTCTCTGCCTAGAAAGCTGTGTGGAGCCCGAGAGAGGGGCCAGTACCGAGTGAGGAGTGGCAGAGAGAAGAGTTGGCCCTCGGGTCAAATCGAGGACCCTGCTGGGGGGTAGGCAGAGGTGACCAAGAGTGAGAGGAGTGAGCAAAGCTTCCACAGGTTAAGAAGGAGGCCAGAGGCTGTTGGTTAGAGATCGAGATGATGGCTCCTGTTGGCTCTGAAGTTCTGCCCCGGCCCACAGCACCAAAATCTGAGGCTAGGGGTTCGATCAGAGCCAGGGCGTGGTGGGGGGGAGTACAAGACAGGGTGTCTCAGCATCGGGCCCCAACCTCTGGCTCCTAGCCCCGGGGCAGGAAACTCCTATTTCCTCCGGGCAAGTAGGTCCCCAGAAAGGGCAGGCCAAGGCTGGTGAAAGGGAGAGGGGGAGGTGGCGCTGTTGAAGCACCCGGGGCAGCACCAGAAAATCCAAATCCAAAGGAAGAATGAGGGCAAAGGCCTTGGTGGTGCCGAGTTTACTCCCGACCGCATGTTGATTTTCCAGTTTCTGCAATAACGGGTCCTATCCTCTCTCCTTATTCAGTCTCAGCTTCGGATTCGGCCCTCTCCGGGTCCCCGGCATCCCCAGAGTATCAGCGGGGCTAGGGACGTCCACTGCCCGGGATGGATTCTCCAGGGGCCAGCTTCCTCCAGCTCCCCCCAGGGTCGCGTGGAGCCCTGTGTCCCCAGTCTCTACGAGGCAGCTCTGCCCGGAGGGGGACGGGCAAAGGCAGGAGGAGGACAGGCAGCCGCAGGCCGCGCGCAACTTTTTTTGATACGCATTGCTGTCCCCCTGAAAGGTGTTATAACAGCAATTCAATTACAGTAAATGGCGCACATCGTCCTCGCAGCTGGAAAGTCGGTAACTTAACTGCGACCGACTGGTGTAAAGGAATGCGGCTAAATGCACGTTACTTTTCTATTTCCCTCTCCTCCTTCCAATCCCTCCTCTTTCCGTCTTTTCTTCGCTCTGTATTAATTGTAGCTGGACCACAGGTTAATTAACTCCAAAGAGCTTAGTCCATCTGGACAGAAACACACTAATAAATTGGCACGAGATCCTAAAAACTGGACGTGGCGTCAAAAAGATCCCCCGAAGTTCCCCGCGTTTCGTTCCACGGCTACAGCCCTTGCCTCCAAGGGACAGAGTTTTAGTCCCCAGAGGCAAAGCCGCCTGGGCTGCATGGCGCAGAAATACCCATGTCTGGGCTTAGATCATGGAGCCTCCTACCAGGAGATGGTGCCCACTAAACCCCATATGGCATGGTCTGCAGGCGCCCAAGGAAAGGTCGCCTTTGCTCCTGGTGTGCTGCCACTTTGAGTTCATTGGAGGTAACAGACACGCTCGCCATTTGTGTCATGGCACGTGCATTTCATGCTCAACTTTAAATAGCTCCATGAAATTAACGATATCAACAGAAATGAGGCAAGGTGTTGGGGGGAGAGGGGCGGGAAGAGCTGCCTGCTTTCCAGAGTGGCGCTAAATCATTGCTGTACTCCATATGTTAAAATCTAGAGGGAGGACTACGGGGAGGGGGAAGCCCTTCACAAGTCAGCCTCAGCAATCATTTAAATAAAGGTAAAATTAACACTCGTTCCTTTGAAGTTAGTGTGTAGATGGCTTAAAAGCGGATTTTGTTTAGTGGATGTCATATCAAAACGGGAAGAAAGGAGTTGTCTAGCCTGGAGTTTTTGGTTTCATGATTTTTTTAAAAAAAACATCATTTTAGAAAAGGCCAAGATGGCAACGCGGGAGTTCGAGTGCGTTCTCGCTGCCCCGCGGGGCGGGCCTCTCCCAGCAGCTACCGGAGGTTTCCAACGCTGCAAACGCTCAGTTTTCCGCGCCAGTGTAACGCAGCCGGAAAATGTCTCCGGTCGCTCCGCTTCTCCCCACGCAGCGCTCGGCTAGGCCGACAGTGTTTTAGCGTTTGACTCCTGGAAAGGGGAGGGCGCGCGGTGCAGGGGTTGAGATGGGGCCCGGATCCTGGCTGCTCAGCCTCCAGCGCCCCTGAGCTCTCCACTTGAGCTCCGCGCCTTCTCTGCCCTGGGCGGCGCCCCCCACAGCCGGCCTGTCCCGAGGGGTCCAGCAGCTGCGGAAAGGGGTGCACTCAGGGTCTCCTGACTCGAGGGCAGCCAGGCAGAGGTGCGCGGGGCCCAGCTCAGGGTCCGGCCAGGGATGATCCCGGAGCAGAGTGTTTGGCGCCCACATTGCCCTATACGCACCGAGCTCTGGCCCACGGGCAGCCAGAGGCTTTTGGGTTGTTTTCCGCTTTGTTTGCTTTAAAACCTAGAGGTGCGGGTTCTTCTCAAGCTCCGTGAAGCCACTGACCTCCAGTTTGCAATTCTTCGCTGGGCCCTGACTTTTTTTTTGGGGGGGGGTAAGGCGAAAATGTAACGGCGAGAGGAAGGTTACTCGCGTGTCCTCAGCGCCCTGGGCTGCCGATGGTAGGAAACCAGGATCCGTCAATATAACCGGAGGTCACCGGCAGCCCGTGATTTGGAGTCGTCGCCCTCTTCTCCGCCCCTACAGTTCCTAGTTAGGAGGTTGCAGGAGGGGCACTCCGTACCCGTCCCTGGCCGCGTGGAAGTTGCACGGGTCTCACATCCGCTCTTGGCCGGAGAAAATCCCTCTGTTGTGGGCAAAGCGGGTGGCCCTCAAGACTGCGTAGTTATGGTGTTTCTCATGGAGCCTCCTGCCAGCTCTGCATTCTGCAGGGCGAGTTACACCAAGACCTCCCACATTCCACCAGGCCAGCTTTGAATCCCTCTCCGGCTCGGTGCAGGGGGAATCCCGGGCACTCGGCACGCCCGCGGTGGCGTCGGTCTCAGGGGAACCCTCGCCCCGCCGCGCCGCCTCCCCGCTGGGGCTCGGGTGCTGCTCGGGCTGGCAGGCGCACCGTCCTTATTTGGCCAAGAGTCCCCTCGTGCTTCTCTCCGCTTCCTTCCGGTAATCCCGCCGGCCCTTTTTCACTCCAAGCGTTTCTCCTGGAAGTCAGGATAGACTCCATCGTACTCACTGCACAAAATCCCGCTTTTAAAGCCCAGTTGGGCGCCTTGGTCCTTAGTAGGAGATAGAGACAGAGCGAGATTGAGAGCCGTGTGTGTGGCCCTTCTGCAAAGAGAGGCAAAGCCTTCGTGTGCATCTCTGCTCAAGTTTTTAAAAGTTAAACTTTAGGACCTGCTCTCTATTCCTTTACTACCCTGGATCTGGAAAGAAAAAAAAAAGTTGGAGAAGCTGATCTGAGGATAGCGGTCGCCCTGCAGACAAAGGGCCGCTCTCTCCAAAACCTCCAGGTCCGGAAGTTCTGCGGCCAGAATTGGCAGCTTGGGCGTCTGCAAAGGCTCTAAATGTGGGACTTGAGGGACACGCACGCTCCACTTTTTCCCGCTTTCTGTCTGGAATCACCAAACCCAGGGCGCCAGGGGCCGAGCTCCCCCCTGGCCTGGCACACCAGAGCTGCGGCAGCTGGGGTCTGTCCCGCCCGCCCGGCGCCCTTCAGGGTCCTGCCGCTGCGCCCCAACTCCCGGGCGCCGGTAGCCGCTGCCCCAATCGACAGACGCTAGAGGAGTCAAGATTTGAACTTGTAAAACCAGTTAGAGCAACTTGTACACTTTTGCCTTTCTGCCCACCTGTTAAAGAACACACGCTGTTAACGGTTTAAGTCGATAATTCAGGAAACAGGAGACATTCTTTAAACTAGTGTTTAAAGACACCTCCTCGACAGTGGGGTCCCTCCTCAGGAGAGATCTCTTAATATACGCACTTGAGGGAAGTTCTCAGGAATCTAACTTCTGCTCATCTTGATCTCAGAGTTAATGCAATCCAACTATAATTCAGATTATTTCCCCAAAATACCTTCCTGTTTGTCTAAGACAGCCAGGTAAAAATTAACAGTGGCAAAGTGATGATAAATTATTCCTTTTTTCTGCTCTTCCTAAAGTTCGCCAAACCAATGGAAATTAATTTTAGATGATTCCCAGTTTGGCATAATTGGCATTACTTCTGGTTGTTGCAAAGTGTTCTCCACTTCTTGCATCAACTCTGGTCCCATTTCAGAATTCCTTAGTTTGATTTGCTCTCATGGAACCCCCCTCCCCAGCTCCTTTTCTTTTCTTTCCCCTAGTGGATCAATCACAGAGACAATTGATTTTTCTCTGTCCTGTTTGAACCAGAAAGTGCTGACATCTTGGGGGGTGAGCAAAATATGAGTGAGCATTAACTCCCACGAAACATGAGGCAGCCAGGCCAATCTCCAGGTTTAGCGATTGAAGTTATGTATGCATATATGTGTGAGTGTATACATTTGTACTTGCATACAATTGACAGTGGTAAGAAATTTCAGTGTAATGCAGGAACATAAACTGAAGGAGAAATCATCTTAATAATCTGCATACATAAAGAAGAGTACCAAACCTAAATGTCTAGAAGTAGATCATTAATTATGAAATCCGAAACTCTTTTGAGCTATGGTCCTATACTTGCTAGAAAAGAATCATTTATTTCCTCTTTTCTTGGAAACAAGACACTAAATTCCTTTTGACTGAAAGGAAGTTACAAGACAAGATGCAATTTTCTCTTTCTTTTCTGACAACTCTGTCATCCAGAGGATCACAGCCATGTCAGGGTGTCTGTCTTGGAAAGAAAAAAAAGAGAGTTAGCTAGTGAGAGAAGCCCTGCACCCCGTGCCCATCTTTGCATCAAAATTTTCCAGACCTCTATTTTTGATTGTGATCCCACTGATCTGAGTTTGAAATGCGAGCACAGGGAAGCCCCTAAGCCTTCAATCGTGTGAAATTTTCAAAAGATCTCTAGAAGCAATCTCAGGCTGCCTGACCCCTGACAGGCGCCGATCTCTTTATTCCTCTCTCTGCCAGCACTTCATTTGTTGGAATATCTTTCAGATTTGCACCTCCAGATGACAAACCTGAGTGTTTATTATGTGTACATGAATCGGAAATCTTCAAGCCTGCACAAAAGCATCATCTTAAACATAATATTTAATTTCCCAGCCTAAGTGCCTGCTTCTTTATTTGCTTTTCATTAGCTTAAATATTTTTTCCAGGTCTCCCCATGTGTCACTTTGATATTTAGATGATTCTCTCTTTTAATCATCATTTCCCCCTTGAAAAATCCCCCGTCGCCCGCGTCTGCGGAACTCACGCTGCAGCGTTACCGTGCGGCGGGCGGCGAGGCCGCAGAACTGGGCGCAGAGCGGTTCCACGTGTGCAGGGCGCGTCTCCAGGCGGGGTGGGGGCCCCTGGGGTGACAGAGAAACGCTTGCTTTTTAGCCAGCAGCCAGAGCTGGGTCGGGAACAGTGGCGACCCTCCCATCTTATTCCACTTCTCCTCCTTCAGGCTCTTTTAAATTCCTTATATTATTATTTTTTAAAAACAAAACCAAACCTCAGGTGGCTTGCAAAGGTGCTGGGGCAGCTTTAGGTGCTGGAAGTCTGCCCGGCCGCTGACGTCTCTGAGCATGGGCGCGGGGTTTAGACAACCCACCCGAACTAGTCAGGCACTGCTTCCTGCCGGGGCATCCACTCCCACCGGCCTTTCTGGGGATCCCTAAACCCTGGGGGCTTGAGGGCACTAAAGAGAAAGGGAAGTGGGGGGAGGGCTCCTTGGGAAAAGGCTGCTTTGTTAAAATGCCCTCTGCCAAATAATTCCACTGACAAGATTTTGGGGGTGGAGACGTTGGCCACCGCTACCCCAGTCTCAGCCCCAGCCTAACGCTTTAGATCCCAGCCGGGGCCCCAGGTGGACAGAGAGCAGACACAGTCGCACCCACCCCTGCATAAGCGGGAGGTGAATCGCCCCTCTAAAGCGCAGTCCCAGGTCCGGAGGTGGTCGGCTGAAGCCTGAACCCCCTCCCTCTGTGTTTGGATGGGCCTGTTGTTATGATTAACTTATTAAACCCCTTCGTAATTATTTTAATTTGACTCGAAAAAATACTTTGGGCGGCGTTGCGATGTGTTTGTATTTATCCATCCCCCCCATAAAACCTGTGTTAAAACAAATGTTACTTTTCTCTCTCTGTACATAGACCCTCCCTTTTTGAAATAGACCGCAGGGACTGCCATTAGATCGAATGGCAAGTCTTTATGGAAAGTGTTTTGCATAATTACATACCAAAGCCAGAACAGTCACCTCCACATTTTATGGGTCACAAACCATCAACAATTGCCACATTATTGTCCACGAAACCTTAGTCCCTTCATTGATGGAGCGGACTCCACTGCCTAATCTAGAACCGGAGAGGATGGAAATTTCTTCTAATAAGAACCTGAGAAGATTATGTCCCCACTGACAACGTGTTTACATATAGTTACAAAGTTCAGAGGACCGACGGGGAAAGGAAAGGAAATCGGACTAGGTCTGATTAAGAGCGGCGCATCGGTCTAATATAGATAGCGCATCAAAAGGAGCGGCTGAATGCCTCTCCCCTTTTCAGATCCGAGCCCTTTCCTACCTTTGTGATGCTGTAATTAAGATATTCTTATTTAGACAGACAGCTTCTCTGGTAACTGAATAATATTAGCTCCTTTGATGTCAAACTTTTGACAGTTATCACACCAGCACTGGGCAATTTAGCGCCAATGCCCTCCTTAAAAAAAAAAAAAAAAAAGATAGAAAACCCCCCTCGGCTTTGAAGAAATCTAATAAGTGTGATCCTTATCACCAAATGATCTAAATCGCCGCCGACAGGCCGCCGGGCTATAAATTACATTCGATGTTACATAATGAAGCCGAATTTGAGTTTTAGCTCATTGAGGCAATATTGGTGGAAAATGGGGCGGGAGCCCCACAATTCCCGCGCTCCCCTTCCTGACCTCCAGAGCCCGCTGCCCAGAGAGGGAGGAAAACCTCACAAAGTCTACTGGGACAGGGCAGGGATGGGGGATGCGGCTGAGGTGGGGGCAGGTGCGGGCAGAGCTCACCGCCCTTGCCCAGCTCCGGAGAGTCGGACAGGACCAGCCACCTACTCCCGGGACGACACGTCGCTGTTGCTTTCTGAGCTTGGTCGCCAAATTTGAGATTTGCCAGATGGCAGATTATTTTCGCGTCTGTTATATTATGTGTGTATGTTGGGGTGGGGGGGGGAATGGAGAGCTAAGGCAGGGAAGTTCAGAGACCGAGCTGGTTCCTTTAAAATACACGCACGTTCCCTCTTTGCCACTCTCGGGCTACCGCGCCTGGACCCTCACCGGAGCTCTTGGCATCTCCGAGCCGCCCCGCGGCAGGCAGCAGGCGGAGTCCCCGCCACCCCTGCCATTCAGTACCGGCGCCCTGCCCGCGTCTCCATCCCAGGACCCGGCGCCCAGATGCGAGGAGCTAGCGAGGGGGAGGAGAGAGCTTCCCTCAGAGGAGATAAAGGGGGATAGGAGAGTTGGCAGGGAAGGGGGCAGAGAGCGAGGGGTAGGAGGGATGAGACTGTGACGATGACACCTGGAAGGCATTGTCCATGCGAGCGACACCTGTCAATCTCCGCCCCGGGGTCCCGGGGCGGGGGGCGGGGAGGACGCGGGTCTCCGCGGTGATGTCATCGCAGAGTCCCTTCCCAGAGGAGGGCGGGGAGGACTGGGAGGAGCGCAGAGCCCGGCGGGCTGGGAGAGGGGTGGGGGAGGAAAAGAAAGAAAATAAACAGAAGTCGCTCTCACTAGGCGCGTCCTCTGCTCCGGATTTACTTGGAAATCAATAATCCAACTTTAGTGTTATTTCTAATCTTGAATGACCCATTTTGCCTTTTCATTGGAGGAGGAGGAATAGGGTTACCGCATCCCATCCCACAACCCGCAATGCTGCGGGGAGTTGGAGCCTTGTTATCCCAAAGCCTCGAGGTGACTGACCCTCCTTTCAGACCCAGCTCCCTCTTTTCCTGGCGGGTGTTCCAAGCGTAGGCTTCAGGCTTAAGGAGGAAACACTTGGGGATGAGTTTTGGAAGTCTTCCGATATTGCAGGGGGCGAGGGGAGAGTTAATTAGCGCCGGGCTCGCTCAGCGAGTGGGAGAGGGCCTCGGCGTGGGTGGGCGGGCCAGGTCCAACAGGGGGATGCGCGCAGTGCGGGAGGCGTGTGATCTGGAGGCCCCAGCTTGGAGGCCCCGGCCGGGGGGAAGTGATCTGCGGTGGGCGCGGCGGGGAGCTGCTGAGGGGCCCCAGGAAGTCTCCCGACGGTCCTGGGGAAATTCTCATTTCCCACCTACCGATCCCCCACCCCCACCCCACCCCACCCCACCTAGCACCACTGGATTCTCCCTCTTCCTGTTCTTTTCGGCTTGAGCTAATTAGCAGCCTGCCAGCAGCCTGATTTATGGAAACGCTCGGGCGGGCGGAGACGCGCCGCTAGCCGAGTCCGGGCTGCCTCGGGGCTGAGCGGAGGAGGAGTCTCCACCGGCCTCCTCCGACTAGTTTCCCTCCGCCCGTCCAGAAACTGGAAGTTGCAGTCGCCCTCTCCCCACCCTGGCGGGTCAGGAGGCCCCCGCGCTCCCGACGCCCCAGCCTGGGACGCTGGGAACACTGGCGCCAGCGGGGCGGGCGGGGGACGGTGGCTGCGCAGCCTACTGCGGAGTCCCAGCCGCAGGTTCCAGCTCCAGCTGACCCGGAGGGCGAGCTGGGCGCGAACAGAGGGGGACGCCTCGTGCGCCTGAGTTGGGCGCCTCACTTCCTACGTCCAGGTCTCCAAAGAAGGGAAATCAACCTGAGGGGCGAGAACACGCTGCACGAGGTGGGCATCAGGCCCCCAGGCCGCGAGGAGGCGTCGCAGGCTAGGGTGGGGTGGAATGGAGCCACTAGCCCAGCTTGTCCCCAAGTCGCTAGCGACTGTCCAGGGTAGGGCGTGGTCCTCTTCATCCTCCCTCCCCCTCACTTTCTTCTGGGTCTCATCCTCCGAGGAGTCCTCTGAGCGAAGGCTCCAGCCAAGAGTCTGGGAATTTCGAGCTAGGCGAATGAATGCGCGGCCACAGCGAATCCGTAGAGCCACCTGGCCAGGCGCTTGCCCAAAGACTCCGGGGCCGTCTCCTCGCCTGCCTTGGTTGCTTTCTGTGGTCTCGGGGGAGAGGGGGCGAGAGTTCCTGCCTTCTTCCCAGTTGACCCCAGAAATGAGGAAGGAGAGGGAAAGCGGTGGAGAAGTCAGGGGAGAAAGTGCTTCAGGACCTGTTGCTGGTGCTCCAGAAGGTTCGGCTCTCTGGGAGGACGTTGGATGCCCGACTTCTCGTAGCAGCAACGTTGGAAGGAGGACATGGGAGAAAGGGGGAGGCTTCTGTGCCCCCCTGGACTCGGGGAAGTGTTGGAGGGAAGAGAGACTAGCAGACCCGAGGGTCAAAAGCCCCCGCCTGCTTCCCCCGCAGACTTGGGGTTCAAGTCACTGTGAAGAGGACCATCCCCCCAAGCCTGGCTATGACCGAAATTGCAGTTGTGGAGAGCTGAGATCTCCAAGAAAATGTCTAGTTTATTTTAAAACACCGCACCAGTTCACCTTCCTCAGAAGCCAGGTCTGGACTCCCCGAGTGGGGCCGGTGCCGAATTGAGAACCGTCTCCCTCATCACAAGACCTCCCCGGCTGCCTGCCCCAGTCTTCCTCCTTTCCGGGGTTTCCTCCCAGAGGAGGGCCATTGATGTCACTGAGAACCCAAAGTTGCCCCACACTTCCCCTCCCCCAGGGCCCCTGGGAAATTCAATTTCCTGCTCATCTTTCTCCCCTTCCTCCACTGCCTCTGCCGCCACCGTTTCCAAAGGGTTAGTAAGATCGTGGAGTCATGCAGGCCCTGGCCCTTCCCCGACCGTTGGAGAAAGAAAGTTGACACCCTCAGCCAGCTGGGGAGCTGGGCTGAGAGCCCATCTATATCACGGCACTCATTCCCCCCGGTGGTGGCCCCTCTGAATTTCCAACTGTGCTGAAGGCTGGGGTCACCTACCCAGACACACTGCGGCGGCCCATATCCACGGCCGAAGTATAGGCGGAAGTGGAGACCCGCCCCCACCAAAATGTCGCTTTCAAGGAGCAGAGGTCCCAGGCTGGCTCCTTCCCCCTAGGGCCAAGCACAGGGTCTCGCGGGCCTGGCGCTCCCAGGCGCTCCCACGGCACTCAAAAGCCGACTCTAGGACCAGAAATCCGCACAGTAAATGCTGGCGGTTAGGCGCCCAAATAATATTCTTCATTCGTCTTTTTCAAAGTTGATTTATAGCAATCGACAGGTTAAAGCCTCATCTGACTTCATTACTTTTAAAAGCTGTCTATTTCACAACTGTCACTTTTCATCATTTAACTCAAATAAATACTTTAAGAAATGAATTGGAAGAGACTTTTAGATCATGTTTATAATTCTTGGTTGCCACGTTAACATTCCTAATGACCTGACCCTCTGAGTTTCTAGAGATTCCTAAATTGGGCTGAAAATTCCTGCATGTATACTAGAAAACTTCAAGGAAGGGGAGGTGGCCGGAAATATTGGCTAAAAGAAGTGCAGCTGGTGACAAGTCCGCGACTGGCTGCAGGCTCAGCAAAGCTTCCCATCGGCCGCCAGGGCCCAGGCCCGGTACCCGAGGCCACCAGGGAGGGGACAGCTCACCGGGTCAGGGCGTTCCGGTGGAACGAACTGCTGAGGGCCCAGACTAACAGCCTAGACGCTCACTTTGCTCTGCTGCCACAGAGCCGGGCTGCAAAGCCACAAGGAAACGCGTGTAGGATGGATATGCTGCTCATTGTGACTATTACTATTATTTCTATGGTTTCAAAAATGGTTTTAAAGGGTCCCCACGACCGCAGGTTGAGAGCGGCATTTCTCTCAAGGCTTTTCCTCCCGGCCAGCTTTGATTTAGAGCTTGTGAGATCGCATGGATGGGACTGCGTTCGATAAATCGAAATAGTTTCTTCTTCAGTTTTGGTACCGTTTGCCCAATGCTGGATATTCTAGGGCTGGTGTTCATATCTCTGTCTCTCTCTCTCTCTCTCTCCACCCACCACATAGAACCAGCTCTCAGAAGTAGGCAAAAAAAGAAAAGAAAAACAGGAAGAAACGGAAAAACGTAAAGAATGAAAAGGGAAGGGAAGGAAATTTACAGGAAAGAATGGGAAAAGAAAAACCTATCAAACAAGAAAACTGCCTAGTTTGAGGGACAAAGCAATATTGAGTGCATAAAATTTTTTTTCTTTTTTTTTTTCCTTAAAAAAAAAGGAAAAAGCGAAGTCTCCCGAGCCCGGGGTGGAGTTGTTGGGCGACTCCCTGGTGTGTTTGGGGCCAGCCTCTCGCAGTTGGCCCGAGGCTGACCCGCACGCCGGCCCCAAGCCTCGGGTGGGGGGCACGCACCCTCGCGTCGTCCCCACCGGGGTCACCGCCCCCGCGAACACGAAACTTCGCCAAGCCCCGCAGCATCGGCGCCCGGAACATGCCCCAGCCGCGGTCCGGCCGCGAGCCGCGCCGCCGCCAGCCTTCCCGGCTCGTGGCCTCGGGCCTTCGCCCACCCCGCGGACCCGTCGGCCTAGCGGCTCCGAGGCTCCCCGACTTTTCGCGCCGCGGAGCAGGAAGCCGGCGTGCAGGTTGCTCGGTGGCGGCGGCCTCTCTGCGGGAGCGCGGCGGCCAGCCGGGCGCGCTGCCGTACCCTGGAGCGCCACCTCGCTGCGGAAACTGGAATTACGCGGCCATGCTCCCAGCCTTCGGCAGCCTAACTTGACCGTCACTGGACTTTTTCCTTCATCGAAACGCTAAGAGAAGCCGAGACGCACAGGCCTCTTCCCACCCGCTAAAACCCATTATCTGTGACCGACATATCCCACAAAGACTGCATTGAGCTAAAGGGAACATAGGAGGAGAAAGAGAAAAAATATATAGGTACAATTTCACCAAGTCTAAGCTGTGACGCAGCTTTTTCGTGGAAAAGATAAAATAAATGAGACATGTCTTCTCGGAGGCCACGGGTTCGGGCCGCCGGGTGTTTCGGGCTACTCAGCTGTGGCCAACGCAAATATCTCCCATGAGGCGGGTGCCTATGAAGTCATCCCTTCTCAGTTACGATTTCCACTGAAATCCACTCATTCTGGTCAGTCAGACATCAGAAGGGCTGTGCCTGCCACTGACCAGCCTACTGGGACCTCGGACCCTGCAGCCTTCGTCTCTGCTGACAAAACAACCACAAAATGCGGCCCCTAACATGTACACCTACCGGCGGGGGAAAGCAACAACGGCAAGAATAACAAATTACACAGCATTTCTCTCCGAGGTGCAAGTGGGCATTTGACCCTATTTTATCCAGTTGGCAACTTTAGAGGTTTGCCCCGCTCTTAAGTCCACACGACTAAAAATATACAGAAAATTCAATTCGCTTTTATGGCGAATTTGTTTTCAAAGCTCACCGCCCCAGAGATATGTGTTACAAGTAAAAACAAATTTCACAAATTTTTCACAGATTTTTCCTGCGAAGACATCATACATGGTGTTAAAAGTAGAGTGTCTGTCTTATGGTCCTGTGAGGATTTGTGTGGTTTCTTTGTTTTGAGGGGAGTACAGAACCTTTCTCTAGTGTAGTTTTGACTGCAAGTTTGTTTTTGTTTTAAGGAGCTCAGTGGATCCCATATACAACCATGGCTGAACTGGGAACTATGGGGTGGGGGTAAAGTGTGTATATCCTGGTGTATAAGCCCCTGCATTTCCCTACCTAAGCAAATCCAGCAGAGAAACCCTTTCTTGAAGCTTTGCCCTCCCTGAGCTGGCAGGGTGAGCTCGCAAAGGGCAGGCAGGGGTAGAGGGAGTGCACCTTCTCCCTGTAACCAGCACTCCTCAGAGCAGATCAGGAGGCTCTTGGAGAGCCCTTGCTCAGATATTACAGGGCTGCGCCAGGAAAATAGCCAGGTTAGCTTTCTGGGTGGTTTGTCCCTTCTCCATCAACCTAGGAACGATCCCCGAGAGACCATACGGGAAATTTCCTAGCAGGACTTGAATGAGGATTCCCTCACCCTAGCCAGTTGAGGAGAGATGGCTGGCCCCTGGGAGTCCAGGGGCTTTCTGGCCTGGAGGGCTGCTACAGTTGGGGAGAAGGGAGCTGCTGAGAGATCCTGGGAGCTAAGAGGCAATTCCTGAGAGGGTACTGGGGTCCATGGAGGGAGGACAGTGAGGAGCAGGGACAAAGACAGAGGAGAGGAGAGCACAGAAAATAATACACCTCCATCTACATGCCTACAGTTTTGAGAAGTCTCTAAATTGGAAAGGCTTTGCTTCTCTCTCGTTCTTCCTCCCTCCTCCTTTTCTTCTCTACATTTCTCTCTCCTCCACCCCTTCCTCTTCTCACATTCAGATTTTCTGGGGTTTTTTCCATCAAATAATGCCTGGAGATGAAAAATGATTTTTACTGCTATTACACTTCCTACCGCAAGATGCATTGCAAGGCGGCAGAGTTTGTATTACAACTATGTCACAATGTTTCACTGATGCAAAACATGTAGCCAGAGGGTGTTGCTAATGACTCCTGGATTAGGGTGAAATTGAGCCTGGGAGAAGCAGAAAGAGAGAGAGAACAAGGGAGAGATAGAGGGAGGGAGAAGAGAGGGGAATTTCATTAGGGGAAGGGGGGAGGGGCTCTCCATATAATCAGGTCTAATAATCTAATCAGGATATTTTCAGATTTCAAGGTTCTTTCCACGCTTGAGAGTGTGAGCTAGAGAGAGACCAATATCCTTTTAAACACCACAAAGGTTTTTTTTTTTTTGCATGTTAATAACTATTAATTATGTTTACAGCCAGTTAACTGAAGAACTCTCCTTTGGAAAGAATCAAACTTCGGAAAACGCTTAATATCAGATTAAAGGCTTTTCCAGGAGCCCAGTCCGCTTGGAGGGAGGGGGACCCGGTAATCATCCTAGGGTGTGCGGAGCACAGCGCCGCCCCCAGAGGCTCAACGCCCCCGCCCACGGTCGTGCACACACATGTACACACGCCTGTGACAGCCTGGCGGGCCCAGGGTGCCCGCGGGGGCCGCCGAGACGCAGCCTGCGGCCCAGGGCTAGGCCTCCGCTCGGTCTTGGAGAAAATGTCCCTCCAGGCTCCGAACTCCCCGGCGCCCTCCCCCGGGACGAGCTCTACTTAGGGAAGCGGGAGGTTTCGCGGTTCCTACCGTGGCCCGGGCCGGTCCCACCGCCCTGCAGTCCGCTTCTGCCCCCCGGGCACAGCGAGGAGGGCATTCCCTGGGGGCTGCGGCCCTTTGAACCCGGGGAGCCCTGGGCTCCGCCCGGACGCGCGGAGCTCGCTCGGGGCCCGGCTGCGGAGCGGAGTGCGGGTGGCGGGTGGGGTTGAAGGGGAGTGGGGGAGGCGGGAGGGGGCGGAGGGGCGGGGGCGGGAGCCGGGCGTTAAGCCTGAAAGCTTGGCTGTTTACCCAAACGATTTTCCTTTCAGGCCCGAGACGCCAATGAGACAAGATCAAACTCCCCTCTTCGCTGTGTGTGTGTGTGTGTGTGTGTGTGTGTGTGTCGCCTCCTGCAAGCGGGGCTTTGTGAATGGGGGCTCAGGGACGCCGGCTGGGAAAGACCGGAGGCCGACCCGGGCACCAGCGCCTCCTCCCGGGGGCTAGGAGAAGCCAGGCGGAGGGCGCGGGGTCTGAGCGCACAGAAGGGCACCGCAGACGCACAGTGGTCCGGAGCGAAAGGAGCGAGCGACAGGGACACAGGCCACGGAGAGCAAAGGGCGGCGTCCCCAAAGGGCGAGCAGGGAGACACATGGTCTTGTGTGGGAGGGGCAGGAGGGAGAATAATATGAATCACATCCTCCTCCCAGTCCCTTAATTTCCGATCCCTCCAAAGCTTAAATCTAGCTCCTTAGGCTACTGATTTCTTCCGACTCCCCCGCTCGAGATCTATTAGCTGCAAATTAGGCCAAGGTTTTGGCCATTACGGTACAATGCAGGCCGCGTGACACGCGCCGCTGGGCCCGCGCCTGGGTCCCTCCTCTCGCCGAAAAATGATTAGAAAGCAAGAGGGGATGGATGGTCTGTATTGACAAGACATTTGTCATTTTTAAAGGAGTCCACATCCAAGAATATCCATCAGCTCAGGGGCCTGGGGCGAAGGAGAGACGACGAGGGGGGCGAAGTCCCAGCCCAGCGCAGCAGGTGATCCGTCCTGGGCGTGGCTCCCGCTGCTGGTCGGGGGGCCGTCTGGGACTGAAATGTCGTTTGCAAAATAACAATATTATTAGTATTAATAAGAAGAATCAAGAAGGCAGGGTTATATTTATTTACGGTCATGAGATAAAATCCCGGCTACATGGCTTTGTACCTATATTTAACGGGTTTGTCTCCGACAACTCACTCCTCTCGGCTGGGACCGATGAAAGTCTTACCCAAATAGTTGTTTCTGGAAGAAAACAGTGTCATTCCGATGCTTCTGACTCACTACTATTGCTGCTCCTGCCTCTGCCTGACCTTGGTTCCCTTCCCCTCAACCAAACACACACACTCTTCTCTTTTCTTCCCCGAAGGGTCCCTTTGTTATTGCTTGTTTTTAAACAACGAACCACCATCCTCTTTCCCAGGATGTTCTTATTTAACTGAAATTCCCCTCCCCTGGCGCTGACCTTGGCACGGGGCATTTGGGACCTGCTGACACTTGCTTCAGGCCTCAGTGTCTTCTGCTCACAGGGGTCCAGGCCTGGACCCGGGGTGGGGGTGGGGGGGTGGGAATCACAGGGGCCTCGGGTTTTCTCCCCGCACGTCAGACGTGGAGGGCTGTGGCTCCAGGGTTCAGAGGGGGCAGAGGCAGCAGGTGGGCTCCTAGCAGGGCTTGGGGACCACGGCTGTGGTTGGTCTGGGATAAATGTGTGCGACAGTGGAGATGCTCATTGAGGAAACCAGATGTACCTAATATTGATAACAACAGCTAACATTTATTGAGTGCTTACTATGTACCAGTTATTGTGTCCATAGCCCTGGGAGCCTCCAAACCTGAGAACCAACCATCGTGGTCAAGGATAGGCCTCGGAGCGGAGCAGGGAGGCCAAGACGGGGCAGGCAGGTAGCCAGGTAGGTGGGATTGCATGGGTGGGGTTAGAGTTTTCTGCCTCGCAATGCATTCTGCGGCCCGGAGAGGCAGGGAGCCGTGGGCAGCCGGGAGCCAGGCCAAGGCGTCCTCCCTCCCTGCCTGCGATCGCCTCTGGCAACCGGCTACCCTGCGTGGCCGTGCGCTGTGTGGGCCCCCTGGCCGGGAGAGAGAAGGCCAACCGGTTCCAGGGACGTTCCCCCTTCTTCGCGCTGGAACTCTGGAGGAAAGCAGACTGGTGGATGAGGCCTCGAAGGCCAGGCCAGGCCCGGGCCGGTGGCGAGCGCTCTGCGCGCCGAGGCCAGGCCCACAGCCAGGCCGATGCCGGGTGTCCTGCGCTTCCTCCCGCCCAGGGCGCGACGGCGCTGCTCCAGGCGAGGTGCGCCCTCCTCGCTGTGCCAGGGAGCGCTTGACCGGCGCCGGGGCTTCGGCAGCCGAGGAGGGAGACTCGGGCCTTGGCAGCCTGGGGCGCGCCCAGGGCACGAGCAGGGCCGCTGCTCGCCGCACTCGGGACGCTGTCCTGTGCCACTCCCCAGATGTGCTCGGGCCTCCGGTCCCAGGCCGCTCCCGGGAGCGGGAGGTTTGCTCCCCTCACCGCCTCTCCCTCCCATCTCCCTAAAGCGGGGGCTGAGACTCGCCGTTGACCCGTGTCGTGTCCCGCGAGGGTGGAAAAAGCAGGCCCTGCCTCTGTGTGGAGACAAAAGGGCTCGGCGCTCAGGCTCCTCCGGGCTTAGCCGACGCGCCTTTCGCATCCGCCTCCACCTATGCAGAGGAGGCGGAAGCAGGTGGCAGTGTCGTTGTAGGGGTGGCTCGGAGTAGAGAGCCTTGATTGATCCCAGAAATTGGACACCTCCGAGTCCAAAGGCATAGACACGGCTGGGCATCTGCTCCAAAAATATACCGTCTGCCCCCTGCACTCCGGGTCAGCCCCCATCCAGCCATCCTCCTAGAAAGAGGCCCCCTCGCTGCTGGTTTTTTCCTAGTCTCATTGCAGATCACCTGGCAGCTAGGAAATGCTCGCCGCTGGTATCGACCTGCAGAGGTTACGTCTTTCCCTAAAAACGACTCTGGCTTTCCTTCTTCTACTAGACCCGAGGGAGAATTCACTGGTTTTAACACTGGAAAAAAAAAATCTTTAAATCCTCTGGGTGTGAGACGTGGTTGGAACACACGGAGTCTCCTGCCTCCCCACACTGACTCCCCGCTGCACTTGGAAAGCCAGACCTGCAAAGAAGAAATAGTCTTTTCTTGCAGTCTATCATTTCGGTATTACAAATAACAACCGTGGAGCGAGAAATACCGCTGCCCTAAGAATATTGATAGATGATAGTAGCGATATTCACAATCGATCCTTTAATAGGCAGACGTCATAAATCATGTTCAATTCCCTGACAGCACAGTACTTCACTTAATAATATAATTAAGATTAAAACTCGAGAGGTATTGGAGGCAGCAGGTATTGATAGCTTCAAAAATTGCATTGTGGATATGATGGTGGAAGTGAAAAAGACCTTTGGAAAATGTAACTCCCTTTCCAAAAGGTGGGGTCTTCTGGGTGCTCCTGTCAGGGAGCCCTTTTGCCCCCCCCCACACACACATTCACATACCCACACACCTTTTTTCCCCACCAGTAATCCCCATCTCTGATAGGTGAGCAGAGAGGAGGTTGGCTCTTTCTTAGAAATGGTATAGATGAAAATAAGGAGAAATAAGGCTTGGCTTGCAAGAGGTTCCTGAGTTTAGGAATCCTGTAAAAATCCATTCCTGCAGCCTTGAATCTGGAGGAAAAAAATGTTCAGGAGACCTAGGAAATGATGTTGTTTGGTTCTTTCAATACAATTAATTTCCTCAACAGTGTTTTCAAAATTACATATAAATCACTGACCATATGCCAGTATGTCAGCCCACACCATCCCTGCCCTTTAACTGCCCATGAACCTTTCCAGCACTGCTTTCCAGTCAGAACCATGGGCTTCGTTGGGATGACAACCAACTTCACATGAAGAGTAAAACCAGAGAGGCAGGGTCCCATGCAGGGGGGATGATCTGCTCTTTGCTTCTTGGGTAGAGCTGATTCTAAGTAAGGCTAAAATTATTTCAAAGAGTGGAATATTAAGTCAATCAGAGCTGACAAATGAGAAATATTTGAAACTCAGTGGTAATTTACAACTTTGTTATTAGTTAAGAATTGCCTGCCTTGTAACAGTAATTAATAACACTTAGAGAGGAACGATTTGGAAATCCCCCTCCCATTCTCTTTATTTTCCTCTGTCTCTTAAGGAAGGAAAGAGAGAAAGGAAGCAAATGAGTGATCAGTAGAAACAGGAAAAACACTGAGTCGTTTGTAGGGAGAACAAAACTGGAAAATATAAAAGAAAGGGAAAAAAGATTAGCCCCATGGGATGCCATCAGGAAATAAAGAAAATATAGGAGGAGGAGGAGTAAATCAGAAAATGAATTCTGTAACCATACCCGATGAGCAGGCTGGCTAAAGGTTTAATTTCAAATGGCCCAGAAACCCCATCAAAATGAACAGTGCTGCTAAAAAATCTTGAAAGTAACTCAGCTCTGAATCAAAGCAGAGCTCAGGGCATTGTCTGTTTTGTTGTTGTTAACAATGTATTTCTTTATAGCCCAGGAGCAGGCGTGTGCAGGCTCTTTCCCAAATTCCATCCCTGGAGACCCCACTGGCTTTCACGTTTCTGGTGTCAACTCTCCTCTTGGTCACAGACAATCCCCTCCCCCAGTCTCACATTGATTATTAGATTGTCTAAGCCCCACCTAAACAACACAACAAAATAATGACTTGTTGAAAAACTATAAATCATTTCAGTGTCTGAGCTTGGAAAACCACTTCAGTCAACAGGCTTGCTGTGAAGAGGTAAAGAAATTCCCAACCTTCTGCTCACTGAGGAAAAGCTGCTACTTCCCTGAACTTGTGTTTGTTGGATGGGGGAATTTTTCAGGTTGGTTAAAAAAGGATGGAGGAGAAAAAAATAACTTTGGCAAACTTTATCTGGTCTTTATTATAAGCCCCAGTCTTGTCTCATTGAGCTCAGACTGGGTCTACAAAAGCTAGCTAGAGATTGAGATTTATTGGTCTCTAAATGAAAAGATTCATTTGATATAAGAGGTTAACTCTAAGTTCTTATACCGTGACTAGCTTCCGCAAACGCCTCTGTCGAGTCAGCACAAAAGCAGTTCAAAGAAATCTTAAAAATACACACAGATATAGACACACAAACACACTTGCCCACTTAAGCCGCAAATGCAATTCTCTTT
Organism: Diceros bicornis minor; assembly: GCF_020826845.1. Classification (NCBI taxonomy): domain Eukaryota; kingdom Metazoa; phylum Chordata; class Mammalia; order Perissodactyla; family Rhinocerotidae; genus Diceros; species Diceros bicornis. Next base: position 84,758,482 of record NC_080744.1, read on the forward strand.
TCTTTGTTGTTTCTTCTGTCATTACAAACCTCCAGCTTCTTTCTAGGTGGCTGAGATGGCTGGCTCCCCCCACGCACACGCAGCTGAACTTTGCCATTTTGTATCTTTTGCTTTTACTAACAGTGAATGAAGGAATAGGAGGGGGTAGAAAGTAAAAGAGGAGAAGTGAACTAATTCAAATAAAGCAGACTACGTTTGTAAATGAGGTGAATGGAGGAGAGAGGGAGAGAGATGTGGATGGAGGAAAGGGCCCTGGGATAAAAACACGCAAACTGTTTGGAAATTGATGAAACAGGTTTTCAGTGATTAGAGTCTATGGATCAAATAGGAACCTGGCAGAATGTAAGATTGTGAAGAGGGGACCACGAGAGAGAGCAAATATGCCAGAGACTTCGAGAGGGGAGCAGAGAGAAGACAGCGGCAGGGACCCGAGATCCTGGGCGAAGAGCGAACTATGGAGATGCTAATGAGGGAAAATTAACCTTCGGGTTGGGTCCGTGACATGGGCCCTCCATTGAATGCCTGACCCAGGGGCTGCAAGCAGCTACGCTCTGCACCAGCGAAATGAGATAATCGCTCTGAAACCCACAAGCCTTGGTGCAAACAAGCCCTGAAACACTGCTGTGGAGAGTAACTAGCAGCTCCTCCAAAAAAAGGGAAAACAAATGAAAAGCAACCAGAGCCACAACCAGGCAGGGAGAGCAAATCAGGAGACGGTGGGCACATTTGCTCAACTCCAGAGACCCTCCAGGCTGGCACATTAAAGGAAGGGAGAAGCCGGGCCTGGGAAATGAGAAATATCTTCATCTCTCCCGCTCCAGTCTGTGACCAAAGGCTCCGGATAACTGGGCCTCGGTGAGGCAACACAAGGGATAGATGGATTTTTATCTCCAGGAACGTGGCCACTGGGCCAGAGGATTATTGCTTAACCAGAGAAAATATATGGGGGTGTGGAGGAGGGAGGGATAAAGAACAGAGAAAAGTTGAAGAGGACAGACACAAAAACAAAAAAGAAATTCAAAGGGAAATTTTAAAAGTGGAGTGGCTGTGGTTACACATCACAGACACTGAGACATTAAAACACACACACACACACACACACACACACACAGGGATTTTATTAAACAAACAAGCCAACAACCAAACGCACATCAAAAACACATTTGCTCCTGCTGTCACAGGGAAAGGGGGTTTGAAATGATCGTGAGGTTCTGGTAGGTACCCTTCTGGCCTTTGTTGCTGTGGTCTCTCTCTCTCTCAGCGTTTTCACAGAAACTCTGAAGGCCTCAATAGAGAAGGGGCCTCCCAGAGGCTGCCTAGGGTGGACTCCCTGTTGGAGGCAAAAGGGTCATGTTTCCAAGTAGAGACATCAACAAACCGCAATCTTAGTGACAATGACAGCACAAAATTATGTTTAATGTTGCAAGAGGGAAAGGGGAAATATAAAATTAGCAAAAGGAAAATGTTTCCCAGACCCTCATTACAATTAGGGCAGCAGCATAGGGGTGGGCACAACGGCGGGGTCCAAGCGAGAGTTCGTGACCTGGCAGGGCCACAGCACTGGGTAGAGGCAAAAGTCCCTCCCGGCCCCAGAGTCTTCATTCCTTGTGAGGAAAAGGAAGGCTTCTGGAGAGAGGTTAATGACACTCCATCCACCAATCACTGCACTTGGTTCACAACCTTTTTTTGGAGAAGAGAGGATGTTCTAGACATTCCATCCTGGTGGAGATGACAGTTTGACTTCAAGGACTGGCCTGCTCAGTCCCAAAGCCACAGAGTTTTTAAGTTAGTGAGGAGGCTGGGGAAGGGGCAGCCGGGCCTGGAAAGCGGAGAAGGAATTGGGGGGATAGATGCACAGCCCCAGACCTCTCCCCTACCCTTTCGGGAACCTGGGTGGCTATAGGGAGAAGATGCTGAGGGGAAGTAAGAATTATTTAATAAATTAGCAAGCCCCTCTTTGGAACTTGCTATCAGCCCTGCTTCACTCAGCTGCCCAGTACAGGTTGGCTTTCTGGCCATTGCTTTCTCATGATGCCCTGGGGTCTCCATAGGTGCACCCTCACCTCCAGCCACGCCCAAGGGCAGGTGCACTGCCTCCAGGCAGGCAGAGGAAAGGATTGGCCCAGAGAGAGCTAGGCAGTTGGGAATGGTGGCATTTTCAAAGAGGAAGCAGTTTCTGTTCAATGCAGGAGATTATTTCCTAAACTGCTTATTTAAAGAGACAGAGATGAGAGAGAGACAGAGAGAGAGAGAGAGAGACAGAAAGAGAATCCCCTATCCCCGTCCTGTTGTGGTTATAAAGAATATAATTTTGCCTTTATCTGGAAACCACTGTATTATTGTGGTTATTAAACAACAGTGTCAGGCAAGGAGAGGAGGGAAGAGAGAGAGGATGAATGGAAAATTCATTTTCAAATGATACAAAAATAAATGTATTTTTAGAAACTAAATCTGGCTGATAAAGGCAGGAGATGAGAGACTGCAGTAAAAGAGAGAAAAGTAGGAAAAACATAGAAAATGGTTTTATTCTTTAAAGACTAATCTGTGCAGAATAATCAGGAAAAACAACTTGGCGGGGGGGTGCAACTGTCTTTTCCTATATGGTAGCCCCACCACCTTAGGAAAAATGGGGAGGCAACTACACGTTGAGGTTGTAGTTTTACACTTTGATTTTAGCAACAAGTATCAAAAGATCTAAACTGATTGTCGAGTTACTTGGCCCTTCTCCAAAGAGCAATATAGATTTAATTGTATGTTGCTTAAAACTCCATTTCTCGAACAGTGTGAAACGTGTAATAAAAGTCATAAACCGTATCAGAGATTTTTTTCCCCCCACAAGCATAAATACCCAACTGACACTTGGAAATCTTAGCTAATACTCCTAATGGGTTAAAAAAAAAAAAAAAAGGCATCTGAGAGAGGTAGCCACATAATAAAATCTAAACTGTTAATCCATTTTAACTCATTCAAAAAGAACCTGCGGTTGCGGGTGGGATGTTTGGCAGAGGAGGGGTCGGGGTGAGGAGACCCCACATCAGACATCTGACTTGTTCAAACGAGGTCCATCTAGGCCACACTCCCCTAAAGGAAAGCGAGTTCTGGCCTTCCAAAAGACACTAGAAATATCTCTACCCGGGAAAACGGAGCTGCAAGTTGCCGCCGAACTGCCTGGCCCGAGCTCTCCTCTCTCTCACCGAGAGACTGGGAAGCCACTCTGTGGCCGTCTCTCTCCGCCGGCCTCAGCCCGGCTTCCCTCCAGGGAGAGAGAGGGGGCTGGAGGCGCGCAGGAGCGCTCCAAAGCGGCTTGGAGAAACTCCCCCCCGCCCCTCCCAGGTAGCCTCCCCCCATTGTCCTCCACTATCCCAGACCCCCAGCGGCTGTTCGAGTCTGAAACCAGTCCCCGCGCCACCCCGCCCCACCCCCCGTCCCTGGCCCAGGGCATCTCGGAGAAGAGAAGAGTCCCAGCCACGCCTGCGCTTAGGTCCTGGAGCAGCCGCTGCCGCCAAGTTCTCGGCCGCCATCAAGCTGGCGGCTGCGCGAGTTGCGGGCCGTGCCCTGGCGTGGCCACGCGGGCAGGCTGCAGGCGGAGATCTGTAAAAATCCACGTGAGCCGCCCCCACCTCCTGCTGCCCGCGGCCCCTGACACGGCAGCATTGAAGCCGGCCCGGAGGTCCCCGAGGTCTCCGAGTGTGACAGTACTCAGCATAGCGGGTAGATGGCACAATTTTCTAACATTTAGAGAGAGGAACCCACGCTGGGAGCAATAAGTCCATTTAAAAGCCCTTTATTTAAAAGGAACAAAGATAACTGACAAGCGAAGTACAGAGACATCTCAATGAAATTTCCAAAGAAGAAAGAGAAATCAGAGGCCAAAGCAAATGCGAACTGGGCTTGATGGAACAGGCCAGCACTTTCCTCCCCCTCGAAAAGAAAGATAAAAGACAAAGAGAAAGAGGTGGTGGTCACTGGGGCTGTGCGCCTTAATGATCACAGTCCAAACCAAATTCTAAAAATCCACAGCCACAAAAACTTTAAAATGGCCGGGTGGTCTCTGACGGGGCAGGTGGGAGAGAAGCCCCATCTATTTAGGGGAGGAGACTTAGAAGTTTTGCCCCCTCCTTGGAGACTACACCCTAACCTTGGAAAACAGGCACCTCTGCTTTGGTTTGCCGGGGTCCAGGGAGCCCAGGAAGGGCAGGCACGCAAGACACCCGCTCGGGGCACGCTTGGGCCCCTCCGAAGGCCTCGGAGCCCCAGGCCTCTCTCCTTGAGCCGCCTCCCCTAGAATGGTGCCCAGGACTGCCGGCCCAGCGAAGATCCCACGACCTAAGATTTGGTCAAAGCCAGGGTACTCGAGAGCCCACTCGAAGACTCAGGAACAATTGCTACACCTTCAAAGCCAAGAGGGGTGCGAGGGCACCCACTGACGTCTCCCAGCAAAGCCAAGACACCATACACTTCATGTGTGCTCTAGCATTGCCACTCCCGGCTTCCTACCTCTAAATCTATATGCCAGGTCCCCCACAGCTGCCAAGGGAGGAGACCCACAGTCCGAGAGGAGACAGAGGAGGGGGCGAGAGGCCAGGAGGGGCGGCACCCCTCTGGTCCTCCCGGGCTCGGCGCTGGCCCTGGGCGTCCCTGGCCCGCCAGGCGGGCAGCGGAAGGGGTGAGGCGGCTAGCGCCCGCAGGGGATCAAATGCTTATATTTGGGTGGGTGCTCGCCGACATATTTGCTGAGTAAACCTCCCTCGCTGTGCTGAAGGCGAATCCCTGTTGATAAATCCATCATTACCGTTCGGATTCAGGGAGGCAGCCGCGCCACTAAATTCATCTTACATTTGTAGCGCTTTAATAGACATTTATTAAATGCTTTTAGAGAGAGGCATGGGGCGCGTGATTACATCCTAGTTATAGACAGAACATAAAGCCCCACGTTAACACCCATTTGCAGGAAGGAAGGAAGAGGTGGGGAGGGGGTAGTAAGGGAGAGGGATGAAGCGAGGCGAGGAGAGAGAGGGCGGGCAGGGGCACAGAGCCTGGGCGTTATTAGCAAGGGCTGTCTGGTGGGGAGCGAGGCGGGAGCCGAGGGAAGTCGCGGGCTGCAGAGCTGAGAAGTCCCCCGCTCGCCTTGCAGTTCCCTGGGCTTCCCCTTTCCTTGCACACCCCCCCACCCTCCGCTTGGGGGGCTCATATTCTCTGCCAGGGCACAAGGGACGTTAGTGCTGCCTTTGCAGACTCCTTTCTGTCACCACTCCGCACTCCTCCTTTACTTTATTCCAGGCCTCTCTAACTGAGACTCTTTGGGGCAGCCAAACTAGGGAGAGAGGGAAGGGAGCCCCCTCACTTGAGGACCCCTAGAGCTCCTTTTAAGCATCCTCTCCGCCCCACCCACCCCCAGATCAGTTAGCCAGAGAGCTGAGCCAGGCCTCCCTCAGCACAAAGGAGACGGACGCCATGGCCACGGGGGAGATAGCCCCCTTTGCTCCAAGGGTTCCTTGGCCTGACCACGGACGCCACGGCCACGGGGGAGATAGCCCCCTTTGCTCCAAGGGTTCCTTGGCCTGACCAGCTCTGCTTGCGGATCCCTCCTCCGCCCAACGCCAGGAGGGAGCCACGCCACCTTTGCACCTCCAACCGGCTCCTTCTTGGGGACCTGACCTGGGCTTGCCCAGCGTCCCTCGACCTCAACCGCAGGGAGCTGGGCCTGCAGAAATGCCTGGGCCTCCAAAGGGCCTAACGCCTTCTTGAGCACCCCAGGACCTCGCCTAAAGGCCCAGTCCCCGGGATCCATCAGTTCTGAGCGCGCTTTCGCCGCGCCCTTAGTCCCCCAGGATGCAGCCACAGACAGGGGCCCGGACAGCAGCGGTCAGGACTCCCGGCCCTCCCTGGCTCTTGGTAAGGAACACTTCCGCTATCTCAAAGTTGCCGTAAGAAAATAAATACAAGTGACACTGTGCTGGGCCAAAGCTCATTAGTTCGTTGTCCAGGCCTAATAAAGGAACAGAAGCGCAAATTATAGAGTTCAGCTTCAACACACGCTCTGTCACCCGAGATCAGCGTACCGCGAGCCTGATTCCAATTGCTCCGAACTTGCTGCGCAATTCGCCCCCTACCCCCTCCTCGAGAGCAGGAGGTTGGGTGGAAAAATATAGTTCCAAAGGGGGTAATGATCAAGCTTTTCCTCTCGGAAGCCTGCGCCACCTCATTTCCCATCAGTAATCCCAATAAAATTAACGTCGTGGCTGCAATTGAAAAGAGGAGGGCCCGCGACACTCCTGAAATAACACTCTCCCCCAGCAAAAGGTAAAAAGCAAAACGGCCCTTTGTTCAGCTAATTAACGAAGGCCCAACTCCGAAAGCAGATGTGTTTGCTTAGCTAATCACAAGCATGTTTCTTTCAAGGTACGTCATTTCGAGGGGGCTGCTGGGGGGGATGGGAAAGGGGGACACAGTCCCCCCCCCCAGGTCCTCTCTACCTCAGGGGTCTCTCACCCCAGACTAAGATCCAGAGGCGGAATCTCGGCAGCCCATCTCTCACACCTTTCTCCCCCTTGCCCTACCCCAGAGGCCCAATAAGCACCTCCGAGCTTGCCCGAATGCCAGGCCTGCAAGACTCGAGGGGAAAAAGAATAAAAGTTTTAATGACACAGATGCCATATTAAATGAGGCAGTTTTACAATTCACTTTGAATAGGACGCTAACTTATTACAAGTGTGTTATCAGAAGGACGATAAGATTTATAACTCCAAGAGTCAGCTTTTCGCCTTAATGACAATGGATGTTAAGGGAGGAAATCTGTTCTCTATTAGAAGAGATGAGAGTCTCTTCCCTGTTTTCAGGCATTTACAGATGCGTCCAGGAGAGCAGATACCAAGTCCCTTTGTGTCCCTTTATGAAATATTCTGCCTTTCCCCTTTGGCCACGAAACCGGGTCTCCTTGCTAGGTTAGCACCTCGCTCAGCTTTTGAGCGTGAGCTTGGGAGAGAAAAAAAGAGAGGGAGAAGGGAAAGGAGATAGAAGTGGGGATGGCGATGGAGGTGGGGGGGCGGTTCTCAGCCCTTGGTTCTCGCAGCAAAACTATTTCCCCGTCTTTCTTTGCCATACAAAAGATGGCTTTCCCCTAAACCAACACAGTAAGCAAACTTTAAAAAACTGGGGTCCTATTACAAACCAACGCCCAGCACTAACTGCTTTAAAATTACTGCATAATTAGATTTAGTTGAATTTCACCATTAATTAGGCAGCCGCACTGCAGGGAGCCTTTGAAATCTGAGAAAATGGGAAAAATCATCTGAAGCACGTTTTTTAAACCCAACTTCAATAAATCTTGACGAGGCCGGGAATTCAGAGAGTATCTCGCTCCCCTCCCAGGCAGCTGAGGATAGGGGTCTCCAGGCCCGGGCTGGGGCTGGAATTGGACAGAAGAGGTGATTCCCCCCTCGGCTGAGAGCTCGGCCTGGGCCAATCCACTGCCTCTCCGGGGGCCCTCGGAAGACCCTCTCTGGGAGGCCAGGTCTGTCCCGCGGCCGGCCTCGCCTGCTCTCAAACCTATTAGAGAAAGGGAAGCCTCCGCTGCAGGCGCGCTCCTGTCAGGGGCGCCGTCCACACAGGCTCACCCATTGCTAGGGCCTGCGACCACTCGCCCGGAACCGGTCCTCTGCCCCTGTGCGCTCCGAGTCAGCCCTCCGCTCCAAAAGCCACCTTTCCTATAACTTTGACACGCAAGCAGCAAGCTCTGCCCACGTCCGGCCGGGTCCGCTGCCCGTCCCCCAGCCCCAGCCCCGCCCGGCAGCGCAAACCCCCGCACACTCGGCGCAGCCCCTGTATTAATGAGCGCGAGAACTGACCGACCGAGGTCTGTAAATACTGGCCTCTCCCCCTCCCCCTATACCATTCAAACATTTAAGATCGTTTGAGGCTACAGACTTTTTTCTAATTCGGTTCTTGTTGGGAGAGGAGACACGAAATAAAATCTCCTGATTATAAGGGGGGGGCGAAGAGAGAAGAGGATGCTGCGTTACCAATATTTTCCCCCACAAATTCTGCTGCTTTAATTACAGAATAATCGAGGACTGCACTCACTCGCCAGCAAGAGTTTAAAAGAGGGTTTTCTGCCTGCAGATGAAATGGCCTTTAGCCCCCCCCCCCTTTTTTTTCTTTTTGGGTAACCAATGTGTTTTCTATTACCCGGCCCTGCCGTGCCTGGCAGCCCGGCGCTCGCGGTGCAATGGGAGACGCCATGTTGGCTCAGCTCATAGGACCAAGTCAAAAGCGAGCTTCGAGGCAGAGTTTCACACGCTCGAGCTCCCCCTGACCGCCCCCGCCCCCGCCCCCCGCCTGTCACCGCTTAATGCACATCCCAAGAGTGCAGCTCCGCGCGCCCGGCACCCCGGACTTTCCGGGGGCGCTGGCGGAATTCCGCCGCACGTAAGTGGGGGGCGGGGGCTGGGGGGCAGGCACTTTTCCGCAGCTGCTGCCAACTCCAGGGCCCCGTCCCTGCAGCCGGCCGGATGCTAACCCAGCCGTCTCCGCGGAACCAGCTCCGGACGTCGCCCGCTAACTTTGAGCCCCAGCCCCTCGCGGCCCAGAGAGAACTAATGGTGAAAGGCCGAGGCAGGGAGATCGCGAGCCGAGCGAACAGGCTAGAATCCACCCCAGCTCAGTCTTCCCCCAGGTTTGTTTGAAAGTGGCGAGAAGCAGCGATCGCCCCTCTCCCTCTCCTCGGACTATTGTTGCATTTCGCGTCTAACCGGGTTCTCTCACACCCCCGAGCGCCAAGGGGAGGAGGGGGAGCGGGGTTGGGAAAAGAAATAAAGCGAGCTCAGATCAGATGGAAAAAAAAAAAAAAAAACCAGCAAGGAAAAAGAGACACTTAAAGGGAAAGAGTCGCCATGTTTAGCAGCTTTTTTAAAGATCTCGTCAATTTCACACAGAACGCACTCGCTGGGTCCCAGCCCTCGTCTTTTGTCCAATTCAGTCGCAGCAAAGATCTTTTGTTCTAACTCAGCGTGAAAAGAAAAACTTTCTTTAAATGCAATAAACTTAAACCAAACTCAAGACTCTAAACAGATCCTCCTCCGGCCACTCTAAACATATACAAGGGGTTTTGTTTTAAGCGTTTGAAAAATTTTGGGTCCTGTTTTTCTGCCTCGCAGACCCCAAGCTCATTGCTGAAACTTAGAGAGAGTGAGAGAGAGATTTCCAACGTCTAGAACACATGCTTAAAGCATAATGAAACAGGGACTGTCTTTTGCTTTGAAAATCATAAATTATAATTTAATGCCAATAATAATTTACAACAAATGGCTGTTTACAATAAACTAACACAAAACAAACAAGGAAAAGGGCCTGTGTTTTACTTATTAGAGAAACTTCACACACTCACATGGATAGCACTTGCAAGAGGAGAAAATAACCGACAAAACCTCGATCTAAAGGTCGGCGATATTCTGCCGTAAGAACATACTTATATTTATGTATGTATATATCTACAGACAGAAGCTGAGGGTCAGATGGAGAACTCTGCTCATATGCACAAATCAGATTTTTCTGGTCTACATGTATTGACTGGAACTGAGTATCCAAGTTTAATACACTTTACAAAATGATCTCTTTTCTTTCACCTCCCCTACACACCCCCTTTTAAAATTAAACCACAACATAGTGAGGTATGGGGGGGGTGCTGGAAAGCCTCAACAAGAACAAAATTGCAAGCTCCCACGCACTGAGCTTCCTCCAAACCAGGAAAAGAGAAGGGGGGGGGGAGACTCCAAAACAAAATAGTTACTACTTCCAAATCAACACACCAGGTAAAGTTCCTTCCTTCTTTCTTTCTCTTCTTTTTCTTAATCTGGCTTCCAAGGACAAGGTATCCTGAGAGCAGTACAGATTGTATCTATACAATCTGAAATGTCAAAATGTCGATGTGTTTTTATGTACATAACTCCAATGGAAAAGATTCCCTTGACCTGTGGTCATGCTCTCACAGAATGAACGTAAAGGGGGGGAGGGGAAAGGCAGACCAACTGCAAGTTATCATATATACATTAAAAACAGACCCTTCAGCACTATAAGCTAGATCACGGAATTTGAAATCCTCTCAACAACCACGCTAGATGAGAACCACAGAATATTTTTAAAAATCACACCTACTTAAGGAAAAACTCATTGCAAACAACTGCCCCCTATTTACAATGCTGTGATTAGCTTGCTTGAATGGTCTTCTGCCTAACTGTCAGAAATGTACAAAACAGTATTTTTTTCTGATCATAAAATAGATACTGATCTCAAGATTTCGAATACTTTTCACAATACCTTCCCTAAGCAGGCACTTAAGTGTGACAAATATAAGGGCCTTTTTTTTTTCCTGGAAAATCCATTTTTAATTAAAAGGAGGATTAGGTGAATGGGGGTGGTTTACTATATCAGTATGGCACTTCCTAAACCATAGATAAACCATTAACTTCAGCTTCCCCCCAACACACACCCAAATTAAACAGGCAAATACACTAGTCCACCTTTGAACAAACTGACTGAGGGGAGAAAATAAATAGAGCCCCCAGGCCGGGCTCAGGGAGAGCTCACAGGGGCTCTTCTTGATGGAAAGACAGTGGGGACAGCCAAACAGGTTTCAGATATCAAATAATATTTTAATTTCTGAATACTTTCAATTTTCCTTGGAATATAACACACAAAGACTCGACCAAACAGTTCAGTTATTATAACTTTTACAGTATACAGAAATGTTGCACTTAAAAAAAAACCTTCAGTTTTTTTAAAACACAAACTGTAAACTCTAAGATACTGAATCAATCACGTTACCTATAAGTGCCAACAGTGTTATTTTGTCATGCTGATTTCAATGGGTATTTTTTTAAAAAGGGAAAATATCAACAATTATAATACAAAGGGTTTGCAAATATACAAACAGATATAGGATTTTCATAACAATTCAAGAACTAAGCGGGACCCAATTCAAATTACAAAAGTTCACTTTTTATTCAAAACCTCAGCATGTGTCTTGGACACATTCCTTGGCTGCCAATAAATTCCACAGTTCATTCTCTTTCTTAAAATATTTTTAAAAAGCTAGGTTTGTCATGGTGTTTTTTTGGGGGGGCAGGGAGGCCAGGGTAGGGGAAGTTAAGTGTTGTATGTGGTTCCTCCAGTTCTCAAATTAGAGTGCTCAACTTCACCTAAAATTTTTGGTCACCACTTGTAAGTGCGTTTCCATCATCTTTGAGTTGCCTTTTAAAGTTTTATGTCTTCCTATGATATTTTCATGGACTCAGTTTTAATTCTTGCAGAACATATATTTTAAGGATACACAGTTTTTAAGAAGCCAAGATTATATCAAAACTTATTATAGAACCACAGAATAAACTGGTTTGGAACCAGATAAGTACAAAAAAGAACAGCTAGAGGTACATAGACACAGGACAATTAATAATTTGGAAAAAAAAAAAAAAGACTTACTTTCTCCATTCTGCTAATTTTCTCCCAATCTCCTTAAATGCACTTTTAGCAATATTTTTCAAAAATTTACCAAAAAAAGAAAAAGACTAATTTCCTTTTTATACAAAAATGATAAGTAGCAAGTTGTTCTGACCGACACAGGAGTTTTTTTTTTAATGCATTCTGTAAAAGTTCACTTGACAGTCTTTTTTTTTTTTTTTGAAATTCACAGTCCATTAAATTCTTCCCCTCTCTTCTTTTAGCAAACTTGTAACATCCTTTTATATCCTTTCTTAACAGAAGGAATTTAAGCAAACAAACCAGTCTTTTGCCTTTTCTTTCTCTCTGTTTCACTCCCCCGTCTTATATTGATTTATTTATTTATTGAATTGCCATATACGGCCAGTTAAAACTGCTGCCGGACAGTAACATATCCCGGATGAGGGTTTCGATGGGGGTTTTACCTACCAAACGGACGAAAAACAATTGCTCTATGACTGAGGAGGAGACCGTGCGGAGGGAAGGGAGGCGAAGCAAAAGCTTTCCGAATCGCGTTGGTTGGTTCGGGTACTGACTCCTAACGTATTCTTCCAAAGCACACTGGGACTTTTCCTGCAAGCTTTCCACATGGGCTACATCAGAGAGACCACAGGCATCTGGAAGAAAGTTTAAAAAAAAAAAAAAAGAAGAAGAATTCAGTCATCAGATTAAGAGGTTTGAAATGGGTCACATGAGGTGTGTGTACAGTGCTCTGTCAAACTGCCCCAACCAGAGTTGGAGCAAATGCCTGTGTCCTGAAAACTTGGAGGGGGGGCGGGGAGAGCATGAGATGGTCCTGGGGTACTTGCTTTAAAAGAAAACACAGCTCAGTGCGCTGCAGGCTTTCACCGTCCAAGTCCTCAGGCTTGGTCACTGGGAGGCCCACGCAAAGTGCATTGGGTGAATCTGGCTGAAGTCAGTAAACAGACAGACAAACAGATGAAACCAAAACTGCCAGTGCTCCTCCTCCTCTGTAAATAATAGTTTGGCTTATAATCATATAGTGGGGATGGGCAACAACCTGGCCCAGCCCCGAGCAATGGCGACCAGGACCCAGCATCAGATTCTCCCCAAAGAGGGCCACTCATTTTTCTCCAGTCTTTGAAACTGATTTAAGTGGCCCTTTAAAACTGATCTTGTCAGTTTAGCCTATTGAAGGGCAGCCATGCAAACTGTGATCTCTCTGTTCATTTGAGCTGTTTCTTTTTCCCCCTTTTCTTCTCTCTCTCTTTTTCTCCTACTCCCCTTTATATATATTTTTTTAAACCCAAGTCCCTCCAAGAAGAACCTCCCTCCCCGTTATCTTCAGGAAAACACTCTTCTTTTTCGGAAATGTGAAAATACAATAAGTGCCTTTGAAATGAGAGGCTTCTCACTGAAGGCGGTGCAGGTTGTGACCTGACCTTTTGGGGCTCCCCAGACAAGACTGGGGCTAAGACATGCATATTGTGAATCCTTAAAACAGAGATTCGAAAACAGCTGCCACCACCTCCACCCCGAGAGCCAGAACACGCATGCAGCCTCCTCATGTGTGTATCTAGGACTCTGCATGTCCACAGAATGCATAGGTGTCTGTGGTCAGGAATTTAAAGATCTGTTTGCATAGGACTCTTTCTCTCTGCATTGGTACTGTGTGTGTCTCCCTCTGAATCAGATAACAGGAACCTTTATCTCTTTGTGAGGCGATTTGCATTCTCCACACAGGCCTCTACATTTTGCAAATAGTAATAAATTAAACTCTTACGACAGTATCAGGCATTTCTTTCCTTGAAAGACCAAGGGTAAGGCTAAGAGCTAACAATGATATCAAGAAATTAACAACCACCCTCATCATCTGGGAAGGTGGGCTGGGTGTTGGGTTGTGGGACAGGGTGAAGGTGGCTGTGGGGTAGGGGAATATCCTGCTTGTACATTTGCATCAGGCAAACGTTCTAGTTATGATAGGTCCCCTGAGAAAATAATCCAGATCCAAGCCTCTGCATACAGCTCTTCCTTGCCCAGACACTGCCCTTTCATTGATTACCTAAGGACTTTGGAAGGCAGAATTTGGGGTGGCCGTGGGAGGATTTTATGTGAACAGCAGCAATGTATAAAAGACAGTGGGTTAAGGACTCAGAACTTACAATAGATTCAGCTAATGACCGGGGGGCCCCAGGTTTCCTTCAAACAATAAGGAAAGGATTGTGGATCTTTTTGTCTGCCACACGAATTACACAGCTCTCCTAGTGTCCTGATTACAAGCTGGAAATACTGCAGTGGGTGCGTAGGTTCCCAGCCCTACCAACATCCAAATGTTGGTTATTCCGAATTGGGACCCCTTTCCCCTCTCAGCTGTGACAAAGGGATCAGCTGACAACTTAGAACAAGGATGTGGAGGGGGTGATTTCCACCCACCTGTGCTCTGCTGAAGTCAGCCTGAAGGGCAGCCAAAAGGCTCAGGTGTGGCCCAAAATGGAAAGCCAGACACCTTCAAAAATCATTTGGCCTCAAGAGTTAATTAATATTAGATCTATTACTCACACAGGTTAAACTACATGCAAACCAATTAGATTTTATAATGTAGTCAATGACGATTTTACATCTCAGGCAATGTTCATAACCAGTCCAAGTTGGCATACGCTTTAGGTTGTCCAAAAATTGTTTTAAGTGTCTGCCTGGGCAGAGGAAGTAAGAGGCCAGAGTTTTCAACCCCCTGCAGACATTCTGAAGTCTTCTGGGGGCCCCTCTCTTCCTCTGCCCCTTCCTGACAGCTCTTTCCTCTCTCCTGGCAGTCTGCGTTGTTTTTATAAGAATATGCTTTTGAAAATTGCTGCCCTCAGGTTGAATTTGCCTGAAGCTCCAACTCCTACTGAGTTAGCAGGCAAACTTTTCCCCTGCAGGGGCAAACTTTCCCCTGCAGGGATGATGCCAGGACTGCTCCAGTGCCCAGGGGCATCTCCTAGAGGCTCAGCCAGGGTGCCAGAGAGAGCCTGGAGGTAGAGGAGATTTCACAGGCTCAGCTGGCCCAGATGGCCTGGGCTAAGGAAGGGAGCAGGAGCATGTGTCCCAGTCTGGCAGGAGGGGAACAGGCCCCAGAGGCTTCCCCATGGCCCATTTGGAGAGTCTGTGTCTGAAGCATCGTTCCTGCAGCCCACCCTTCCTCTCCTCGTTCCTGCAGCCCACCCTTCCTCTCCTCTCCCCAGGACAGGCCTAGTGGGTCCCAGTAGCTACACAAAGTTCCCACTCCAAGGTGCACTCAACAGTTTGGCCTTTCAAGGAGAAAGTGGAGCTTGCTCTGAGCACCCCCAAGTTCCCTGGGCTCTAACTCTGGGCTAGGTGCTCTCGGGTATGAGCTTGGGTGGGGCTCCTTCCTACCTGAGGTGAACAGGACTATGGCCTTGAGGCAGCTGTATTCGGCGGAGTCGACGTGCAGCGCTTTGAGCTTCTCCACTTGCTCTTGGAAGATCCGTATGTGGTCCATAAAGGCGACCACCCGGTCGGCGGACATGGGCGAGGCATGTAGGCCGGCGGCGGCCAGGAGCGGGGCGACGTGGAGGGGCATGGAGCACTGGGCTGCGTTCAGCACGAACAGCTCGCTCCAGGTGAGGCGAAGCAGGGCCACCTGGTCGGTGATCTGCAGGTCAGGGAAGAAGGGGATGTTCCGGGCCCACTCGACGGCGCTGAAGAGCATCCGCGCGGCCAGTTCGCAAATGTTCTCGATGCCCATGATGTTGTTAGGCTGCATGCACTGGCTGCCGAAGCGCGACGTGGGGTAGGGCTCGGCGCGCAGCAGCAGAGAAATATATCCCGACAGATACGAGTGGCAGTTGAGGGGGTCCCCGTTGGTCAGCGCAAACTGCCCGTGGGTCGGCTGGGTGGGCGGCATCCTGCCCCTCTGCACCGCTGCGGGGAGGAAAGGAGACATTCCACAGTTAATGACCAGCCTTGTTCCCAGCTCCCCCGGCAGGGTCTGCCCTAGCCCGACCTCCACCTGACCCAGACCCCGCGCCGCGCAAGAACAGGCAGGCCTGCCCCTGTCACAAGCGCGCCAGGGCCACAGACCTGGGAGTCACCGGGAGCCCGGCAGCACTCCTCTCAAACCACCACCCAGGCAAGCCAGAGCGGCACACTTGCCTCCGAGGCCCGCTCGGGGCTGGGCCGCCGAAGACCCGGAATTGGCCACTTTGCCTCGGGGTCCCGGCACTGTGGGCGGGATGTAGCATTCTGGGGGCATCTTTCTTCTTTACTGTTAAACAGCTGATATTTCTTATTGATTGGAGGAGAGGGAGCGGGAGGGGCGAGTCTGGGGGGAGGGTGAGACGCTTTTGCAAAAGACACAAGGGTTCACCCCAGACAGCCTGTGGCCACCCCGAACCACTCTCCCCCAAGCCCCACAGCCCCAGCCCGGCGGGGAACCCTCGATGAGAGACTAGCGGAGAGCCGAGGTCTGGCGGCAGCCTAATCGGCGTGCTCGGAGAAAGAGAGACGGAGGGAGAGGGCGGAGAGAGAGGCCGGCCGAGGCGAGAGGAAGCTGGGGAGAGGCGGGGAGCAGGCGGCCGGCGCCGGCGCAGCCCGGGTAGGGCCCGTGAGGGCCGGGGAGAGCCGGCGAGGCTCGGGCTGGGGCTGTTATCTGACGCCGGACCGGGAGAGTCGCTCTCGCAGAAACACAAAGAAACCCCGGCGTTCGCTCGCCCCAACCCGGAGCCCGCGCCCGGCGCCGAGCGCGCCATTGGCCGAGCACGGCTCGCGGCGCTCGGCGAATTTTATATCACAAAGACCCAACTCGCGCAGAGCGAAAGGAGCCGCCGAGGGCCCCTCGCCCACCCTTTCCCTACTCCCTATCGCGCTCTCCTCCTTTCAAAAGTGAAAGGAAAAAAGAAAACAGAGTTTTGTGTTTTTTTTTTTTAAAGCAGAATGTTAATCCACGGAGGGTCACAGGAGCGCTGCCCGGGCGGCAGCGTTAATACGGCGAAGTGCATAAAATTGCCATTTGTAATTTGAACCTCCTGTACAAAAGTACAATCTCAGGTTGGTTTTTTTTTTTTTTTGAGAGGGTGGGGGTTGGGTAGAGGGGTGGGGAGAAGGGACATATGTTGAACATGCAGGAAAAACAAGGAGAGAAAAACTGAGAGGAAAGAGAGAGAAATAAACCAGGCTTTAAAACAACAACAAACACCACCCCATCCCTTGCAGAAAGGCGAACTCGGATGAACTTGCAATCAATGCAAAGAAAATGAAAACAGCCCGAAGAGAGAGTAGAGGAGGAAATCAGTCGGCCAAAAGCATGCGGCTTTGGGGGTCTGGGTTCCAGTCCAGAACTTGCTTCTAGTATAAAACCCCTTTCAGCTGCAATACGAAGAGAAGAGCTTGGGGCTTCTGTGTCCTTACCCAGAGCAGGCTAGCCAAATGCACCCAGGGCCCCGGGACCCCAGGCGGGGGGGAAGAAAGGAGAGGCCGATACCTTCCCGTCTCATGCCCACTTTGAGGCACTTTTTGAGGCGGCAGTACTGGCACTGGTTGCGGTGGTGCTGGTCGATGGGACAGTTCCGGTTGGCGCGGCACGTGTAGCTCAGGTTCCTCCGCACACTGCGCTTGAAGAAGCTCTTGCAGCCCTCGCACGTGAACTGGCCGTAGTGCTTGCCGCTCGACTTGTCCCCACACACCACGCACTCGATGTGCTGCTGCTGCTGCTGCTTGTCGCCGCCCGGGCCGCCAGGGCCGCCCTGGCCGCCGGCCGCCGTCTGGGCCGGCGTGCTGGCCGGGCCCCCTTGGCCGGGCGTCTGTGGCGTGTGCGGGGCGCCGGGCGGCGGGCCGGGCACGGGCGGCGCCTGCGAGGCCTGGCTGCCCTGCGAGCCGGGCACCTCGTCCTGGGGGTCGCGCCACGTGCTGACTACCATTGCCATATCTATGGGGGCCGCGTCCGGACTTCCTGCTCCCCTGGCTTCGGGCGGCGGCGGCTCCCGGGTCTCGGGCTCCGGCGCGCCGCCTTTTGTGTGTGCGAGGGTGCGAGAGGGCGCAGGAGAGCGCCCCGGGTGTCTCGGGGGCTGGTTGGTTGAGGTTGGTTAGTTTTTCCTTTTTTTGTTTCTGCTTTTGCAAAGTTTTGTCGATTGCTTGTCTGGCCCGGTGTGTTTGTTTTGTTTGTTTCCCTCGGCTCAGCTTTGTTGGTTTCGGGGGGCTTTCCGCCGGGAGGGGAGGGGATGGGGCCAGGGGAGAGCGAGTGGCAGCAGAACGTGGAGAGAGAGGGAGGGGAGGGAGAGCTGCAAGTCGATTGTCTGGCTTCAAGACAGAAGTAGGAGGCAAAAAAAAAAAAAAAAAAAATCTCTCCAAAGATCTCGCTCGCTCTCACTCTCTCCCTCCCTCTCTCGTTCACTCTCTCGCTCTCAGAGCTGGTGTGCCGAGGAGTTGGAGGAGGAGGAGGAAGAGGAGGAGGAAGAGGAGGAGGAGGAGGAGAGGCGACTGTCCGGGGGCCAAGTCCAGGGCAGCCCACAGTCAGCCATTCAGGAAAGCCATCGAAATCAGGAGGACTAGGAGAGCGGAGGCGCCGGTCGCGGGCGCGCCAAGAGAGCCGGGCAGGCCGGGGCGGAGGCCGGCGGCCCGTGGAGTGGCCGGAGCGCTGCCCGGGTCCGGGGGAATCAGCATGAAAGTGGTCCGCGTCGGGCGCTGCGCGGCGTCGTCCTGGCGCTGGGCCGCCGCCTGCCCTGGGCGCCCGGCGCGCGCCTCGCTCGCTCCGGCCGCCGCCGCCCGCTTTCGCCGGATGGAGGCCGCTCGCCGCTCCCTGCGGGCCGCTCGTGCCGCCGCCGCCGCCGGAGCCGCCGCCGCCGCCGGAGCCGCCGGGTCGGGCCCGGAGCCGCCGCGTCTAGCGCCGCCGCCGCCGCTGAAGCTGCTGCTGCCGCTGTTGCCGCCGCCGGAGCCGCTGCTGCTGCTGCCGCCGCCGCCTCACACACATAGGGAAAGAGTCAACTCGCCGGCGGCGGGGGAGAAATGATAAAAGAGAGAGAGGAGGGCAGATCACCACCTAGAAGCACATCCTTCGTGCGCAGAGGGGGGAGAAAAAGACGGAGAGAAAGAATGAAAGAGGGGAAAAAAGGCAGCACGGCACCCGGAGAAGGGAGGCAACTCGGGGAGAGGAGGAGGAGGAGAAGAAAACACACACGCGCGCACGCACACACACACCGCGGAGAGAAAAGAACAGAGAATCAAAGTGATCAAATATGCTAAAAAGGGGGGCGCGGGAGGGAATGCGATTTATAGGCGCCGGGGCTGGCAGAAGTGGCTTCTCCGCGATCAGCTCACTGAGCTCTCTATATAGTGAACTTTGACACGACTGCTGCAACTTAGCGCACGTTGCCATGGCGACGGCGCGCCTTATAAGGCAGCAGCCGGGGTTGGCCTGGCCAGGCGCGCGCGCGCCGCCCCCTCGCCGTCATTGGCCGGAGCGCGGCGGCCCCGCCATGGCGGCCGCGGGCTCAGCCCGGTCCTAGAGCGAGCGGCGTCGCGGCCGCGGCACGGGGCGCGCGGGGGGCGAAGGCGGGCGGGGAGGGGGCGGCCGCGCCGCCGCCACCGCCGCCAAGCGGGGGATGGGCTCGTGCCGGCCCCGGCCGCGCGGCCCCCGCGCTCTCCGCACCCCGCGCTCGAGGTTTCCGCCCCAGCGGGGAGAGGAGCGCGGCGCGCACACACAACGCCTCTTAAAGGCTCCGCGAGAGGCTTTGGATGGAATCGAGGACTTCGCCTCTCGCAACTTGGCGATGCCACGGAATCCGCCGCGCGCGCACCACCCGGGACTCCCGGCGCATCTTTGTACCCACAATGCCAGAGAGAGAGAAAAGTTGCCCGATTTCTTTGCAGAAGGGTAGTGGGTGGGGGTGGGAAGGTGCCGCGAACGGAGCTTGCAGGCATTTTACCAACGAAAGATTTGGTCAAATCCGGGTGATGGTAGACCCTTCTCTTAATCAACTCTGATCACTTGCTTGGTTTGGTGGCTCGTTTTTTTCTTTTTTTAGAGGAAAAAGCCGTTCAGTATCTGTCTTTTACTTGTAGAGTTAACATTTCATAGGTATGTGGCCTGACATTTTAATTGCTCAAATAAAACATCTCGGATGCTGAGAATCAGAACTAGACTTCATCTCATTGTCATGACACAATTAAAACCAGGTTTCCTCAACTTTATCCTCTCTCGTCAGTTTTTGCTGACTTGCAAGCCAACGTCCTGCGGCGCACACAGTCATGGTGAGAGGGGAAAAGACCGTTCTGCTCGCTGATGGACAAGCGGAGGCAGCCTCCCAGCCTCCCTGTGCATACTCTGTACACACATGTAAGTGCACATATATCAGATGCACATTTGTCAATGTACACAAAGACTTCAGTGACTATGCTTCTAGGTCATAGAACAGTTGAGTATCAACTTCATTGTTCCTCAAGTTCCTTTTAAGCCTTCATACAATCATTAAAATACACCCAGAGATTCTGCCCCAAATTGGGAATAATAGCAAGTACAACTCACAAGAACCACACACAAGCCATATTCGACCTCAAGAGATCCACTGCAACAAGAACAACTTCTGGCCTCTGCCATTTTGCTCAATGTGCTAAAATCATCTACACAGTTGTGTCTCTGAATTCCAGGGTTTTTGGGTTTAAACATCAAACATCTAGAATTGCCCCCCAGAACACACTTTATTTCAACACAGTAGCCTTTTTGTTTGCTTATGACAAGTTA
The DNA here is from genome assembly GCF_020826845.1 of Diceros bicornis minor. Lineage (NCBI taxonomy): Eukaryota > Metazoa > Chordata > Mammalia > Perissodactyla > Rhinocerotidae > Diceros > Diceros bicornis. Next base: position 84,778,670 of record NC_080744.1, read on the forward strand.
GTGGATTATGATTATTCCACATGGATAGAAGAAAATTGTGTCCATTGTACACACTTTGCACCAAGAAAAAACTGTAAACTGGTAAGCCGACCAGGTTTATGAGCAATTAAAATATTTTACACAAAACACGCTAAGCTTCAGGAAACATGAACACATATAAATAGTAAATTAACAACCACAAGAAAGTATCCTTGATAGTTCAAAAAATCAAGGAGATGAAGGATTTAAAAAGTAAATAAACCATACATATAATTGATATGTGGAGATTGCATTTTGCGCTTAACACCTTTTACACACAGGCAGAATACAAGGTAGGAACTAAAGGAAGATGTAGGCAGACAGGGGCTAGTTTTTAGGGAAGGAAAAATCCTTTTTACGCTTCATTCCTGACACGTTCTTAGCCCTCACCCTTTCTCCGCTGAAATCACATATTTCACTAAAGCTGCAGGTGCTGGGATTATATGAAAGTTGTAAAAAAAAAAAAAAAACAAAAAAACAAAACCCTGTAGTGGACACTGAACTACCATAAATGTGGTGTGTAATGAGTTTGCCACAGAGCGAAGCTAGGCTGAGAATTTCAGGTTGATTAGAGACACAACATAACTTTCTCCTAAAGAGGACAAGAAGGATGGAAAAGAAATCATTTTCAGAGAAGGCTTTTTTCCCCCCTCCCTCTCAACCTCTATGATTCGAAGAATTACCTAATGCTGCGAATGTCAGTAGATTGTCTGCAAACTCAACGGAGATGTGGTGGGGCTGGGGTTGAGACTGGAAATCTAATGGGCATTCCCATCTCAATTTAATAGAAGATGAGAACAATTGATTATAGGGAAATCTTAGTCTTGCCTCTTGAGTGCAGACACTTCCGTAGCAAGATCAGCTTTTACAAACATGCAGTGGGGAAATTTGAGGAGGAAGAGCTTCCCCAATCCACTTAGAGATTTTTGGTATTCGAAATACGCTCTGATGGCCTCAGATTTAACATGAAGAATTTCCCAGCCATCTCCAACAGAACTGCAGCCTGCTAGGCACACGACCACAGGGCTGCCATGAAGTCAGAGATGTTTTACTCTATATTTTAGGATTCATTTGGTTATGGGGATGCTATTAAAAAGCAAAAAACAAAAACAAAAAACAAACCTAACAATTGTAGTTAATTTTACTGCATAGAAGAAGAGAAGGAACTGCAGACTGAGAAGAAAAAAGAGGGGAAAATATTTTAAAAGGTCTTCTTCAGAGATGCTCATTTCCCTTGAATAAAACAGCTCTAAGACTAAAAGATAAATATCAATATGTTGTTACTGTTTTAAAAAAAAATCCAGCCCAGTCTTTTATTGCAGATGTAAATTTATTTTAATGAGAGGAATGGCAAGCTTTAATTTGGCTGGAGAAAGTTGGAAAAACATTTGTCTTACTCTGGGGGGGGGACCCACCCAGGAATATGATTTTCTTTCAGAAAGTGGCTTGACGGCTGTAATTCTTCACAAATTAAATCACAATATGAATACAGACCCCAGCAAATGCTGAATTTAACTCTGAACTCAGTAGAAACCAGTTCTGTCCACCAGGATTCATTGAATTCCTCTTTTCCCTCAATCTAGTCCGTGTGTGTTTTTCTCTTCCACCACACTGGAGCTCCATGAATAGGGAAAGGGGCTTCCATTGTGTCCCTCTGAACTTCCAAGTCAATGCAATTTTTAACCACTGGCTTGTGGTACTTTGAAAATCACCAGGGGCTGTCAGAGTTGGGTCCTCTGAAAAATTTACAGTGCTAAATCAGAGCATATGCTGGGAGGGAAAAAATTGCTTAAGATTGGAGCAAGTACAGTATCTGTCTGCCCCCTAGTGTAAGAGTCCTCGCTGCCTAAAATTCAACTTTAAAAGAAAAGGAGCTCTTAAAGGGAAACGACTTTGGGCTCACGTAGACATAGGAGAATGAAACTTCTGTACATTTTAATCTGAATAATTCTTCAGGATTTAAAATTAATTGGCTCTGGCTTGGTTAGACCGGACTCAGATCTCGCCACTTCTGCATTTCCCGAGTCACTGGCGGAGAGGTGATGATTTTTTTTTTTCCTTCCTGAACTGGGTTTATGTGCGTCCCCCTCACCCCCTCCTCTCTTTTTCTTTCTCTGTCTCTGTCGTCTCTCTCGCTGGCTTTTTAAAAATGAGGAACCGTTCCTTGAACGTTCTGGACAGAGCACAGAATTGCTTCTTAAGTCAGCCCGACGCGGTTGCAATAGACAGCAAAAAGGTAAACGTTTGCCTGAAATCCGCACGCCAGCTCCACCACCCCGCCCGATGGTGAGTACCCTTCTCGTTGCGATTCTCCTCCTAGCTTAGCTGAGCTCTCGCCTCCCCGAGCCGCGGCCGAGGGCGCCGGGCAGAGCTTTTCTCCCTCCCTGCCTGGCTGGCTGTCAGTTGCACAAGGTTGCAAAATGCAGCGCAGAGGCAAAACGAACAGTAAATTCTGATACTTAGTGCGAGCCTAGCAGCTCCTTTGCTAGAAAACCGAGTCGTCTATTGCTTGGAAAAACACGCTTATAGGACTGGTTTTTAGTTTGCTCTATCGAAGGAAATGACTTTGAGGAGACAGGACGAGAAGACGGGAGGCACCGCAGTCTTTACGCTTCGGTTTAATCATATTTTGGCAGCTTTGCAATTGTATTTTCCCCCTCTCCCTCCTCCACCACCTCTCCTACCACACACATGTAATAAAATATGGCAATGCATTGAATTGACTGTCCCCCCTTCCCCAAACCCCTTAAACCACAGTCCTAGGCATTTCATACACGTTAGCAATCCGATTTTTTGAAAAATCCCAAGTCATCCCCATCCCCACACAGCACAAGGAGAAAAGTGAGAAAGGAGAGAGAGAGAGAAAAAATACTGTAAGTAAACATACCAAAACCATATTTGCCTTGTTCAAGGTCCCAAACCGCTTGCATCTTCCTCCTAAACTGGAATAACTCTCCTTTAGTTTGGCGGGTGAAATAAACGCTTTGTTGGCCCCCTGAAAAGATGTGTCTTTGATAATTAAAGAGAATCTCCTCCTCGATGTTTATCTAAGCGATTGTGCAAACTGATAAAAAGTAGGCACTAGCCTGCAGGGAAAAAGAGGAAAGGTGAAGGGAGAGATCTTCCACCTCAAGGAAGTGCTTCCCCATGTATTAGGCGCTCTCAGCCTTGGAAAACCCTGCACACTAACTTTAGAGAGACGAGGTTTCAGGGAGCTTTGTACATAGCTGCTGAGGAATGCAAGCCTCGCCTTTAAGAAAAAAACCCCCAAACCGTAGGTAGGAGATGTCTGGAGTGATCCTTGTCTCTCATCTCATTCCTTAGAAGGAAGAGTGCGTTGTTACACCTTGTTTGGGGCTGGAAAGACGAGACTTTAAAAACACCCGTCCAATTGAAAAAAATCTCCCAACTTAATGAGTTTAGTCGGAGGCTGGAGCAAACGGCTCAGCCTCAGCAGAAAACCGCCAACAACTGTAGGCGATGTTGCAAAGCAAGACGACCCGAGGCACAGCCAAATTCCACTGTTTGGGGTCGAGAGGGATGCAGGCTAATCCTAAAGCTAGTTGGGAAAAAACAGAGGTGGAAGAGGAGGGGGAAAAAGCAGGAGCCTCCCAGACTGGCAGACACCCTGGATCACAGATAGAACTTGAAACAGGAGGGCAACATTTTTCCTAGGGATCCGTTGGAATCCTCATTTTCTACTTTCCACTCAAGTCCCCTAAAGTGATTTTTCCCTCTCCCCTGCAGATTCGTGCACCCCCTTTTCCGGTCTCTATTCTAGAACTTTCCTGAAGAAGAAACCTATTTCTTTTGGGGGGAGGAGTTCCCCATTTCATGTCTCCAGATAATGAGTGCTTAATTCATTCCCTCCCTTCCTCCACTCCCCAAAATGAATAAAGGAAGCAGGAATACACAGTAACTATAGAAAATTGAAAATAAACTATGCTGCCTCTTGCAGTTTAATACAGTTTTAACTAATGGATTTTTTTGTTTTGTTTTGTTTGAAGAGAAGAATAATGGGGAAACACGGATCTTTTATTTTAGGAAACTGTTATGGTAAGATGTATGTCAGACTTGACAAATGGAACTAACGCTCCTCGGCTGCTTCTTGTCCTGGTCTTAAACAGGAATTAAGTTAAACACAGTGCTGAATGTTAATTACATGTTTACTGGCTAATGAAAATTACAAATGGTTTTGCCACCTCAAACAATGATGAAAACTCTGAAGACACTGTAATTATATACTTTGAGGGAAATAACTCAGAATATTGATCATAAGAAGTGTAAATCTTTTTTTAACTATTCATTAATACCATAAATATGGGCTACAGAAGTTTTTCCTTGCGGTTTGTCTCATCAGTCACACCGAGTGGATGGATGGTGACGCTCCTCTGGGGAGGTGGTGAACTCATTCTCTCATAGAAGGAGGCCACTTGTGTAACTCGGGGGTGCCCCCCTCCCGTTCGCCCCCGCCCCCTTTAACCCCAGCAGAAGGTCGAGGGTTAGTTGAACAGGGGGGCTGGGCTCAGGGCAGGTGAAGGTGATCACAGCCCAGGCCCTCCCCTCCTCTCCCCTGCTCTCCTCCTCTCCTCCTCTCCCTCCTCCCTTTCCTGCCAGGTCTGATCGATCACCACCTTCCCCGGCCTGGGCGCCTGTCGGATAACCTGGCATTCCGGTTCCTAATGGAGGACAACTTACTGCCACCCAGAGACGCAGCCCTGACAACTTAAGTTCCCTCTTTCAGAGGCGGCTAGGGCAGTTCATTGCAAAAGAAGAAAAAAAAGTTGAGGGTGGAGGTGGTTATTGGATAAGGTGGCTCGGGCGGCGGAACCAGAACTGGTTTCCCTGGGTTTGGGAGTAGAGAAATATTTTTTTGTTTTGTTTTAACTTTGGCCTGCGTTGTAGCTCTGCACTCTGCAGTGTGGCAGTCACTCCGATCTTGGGGGTCAAAGGTGAGGGCTGCACTAACCCTAAAAGGCTGGTCTGGCCTGGCCAGCAGGCCGAGCAGGCGGAGGAGTGGGGGTTGTCAGCCATACTGCCTAGCGCTTCCGAGGGGCTGCCTGGGCAAGGCGCACGCGGGGGACACAGCACCGAGAGCGGGTTTTAAGTGCAATATTGAGGATTTTTAAAAACTGCCCTAGGCTTGTGGGACTGGAGTCCTCTTTTTCCCTGAGAATTCCCAAGGCACTGGTCTTTGTCCTAGAAGGAATGGAGTTTCTGAATGGTGTGAAAGGGACAGAGAGGGTCGCTTCAAATCGATTTTACTTGTCCTTTCTGTCTTTTCGGATCAACGCCCTTCAATGGGCACAGAGGTGCTCTTTCAACCAAAAACTTGTGCTACATTTTCTGCCTGTATTGGTGCTAAATACAATAAGCACTGGGCAGATTTTTTTCCCTTTGCTCTCCAAAGCAAGAAAGCACCCTAATTAAATTGTTTTATATGGACAGTCAAGACGGACCAATTAAGTATGCATTAGTATAAAGATATAGTCTGCAGATAAGGCGGTTTAGAAAATCATGTGTGGGACAAAAGCGAGGGGGCTAGCGTTGGGGAGGGGTGCTTGGACCCCGCAAGGTCGCTCACCTTCCTCCCTGGGCCCCGGGGGAATTGCAGAGGCCCAGGCCCCAGGTGAGAGGGGAGCAGGCCCGCTAACAGGTGGGCGACAGTGTTGGAGTCTTTGGCCCGCGCCCCCGGCCGCCGAAGAGCAGTGGAGCGCGGGGGTTAGCATCCCTCACATCCTCCTACTCGGACAATGCAGCCGTCCGAGGTGGTGGGTCCCGTAGAGGGAGTGAGAGCGTGCTGTGTCCCCACTCCTGGTCGGGCCCATTGCCTGGTGTCTAGGTCCGGGGCGCGGGCCTGAAATAAAGAAAGAGTGTGCGCACGGGGGAGGCCGGGAGGGCCGGGGGACACGGACACTGCCACTGCCGCCGCCGCAGCCCTCTGGCAGCCAAGATCAGGGTTGGAGGGCCCTTTCTAACACCTCCAAGCGAAGCGCTTTTTCTCTTCTGAGGAAACGAGAGCTTCTCTGCGAGGAAAGTAAAATTCCCACCCGACGCCATCCGGCCCCAGGGGCGTTGAGGACCAGCCGTAGAAGTGGGGAAATGACTGACAGTCAGAGAAAAGGTAGCGAGGAGAGTGGCTCCTTGTTCGGCGAATGCGGCTCTCGGCTTCTCCACCCACTCTCCGTCCTCTGAGGTGTGGGCAGGCGGAGTGCATCTCGCCCAGAAGGCGACGACCCCCAGAGCAGGGGCCTGGGCCTCCCCGCGTCGCAGCGCAGGGCTGTGATAGGTGGTCCCCCGGCCGCGCGGGCGCGAGCGCAGCGCACTGCCGCTGGAAGGGCGCGAGGGGCGCACGGGGCGCCCTTGGTCGGGGGCGGGAGGGAGGTAGGGGCGAGAATTAGAGCCTGGGGAGGTGGCTGAATGTCAGAAGTAAAAAGGTTGAAAAGCCAATTTTCCAGGCGCGCTTTCGCCCCCCCTTTGCTGGTTGCAGAGGCCGTAAATCAGCGGCCGGCGGCGAGGGCGGGAGGAGCCCCCTCAGCGGGCTCGGTGCGGCCCCGCCCGGACCGTGCGCACCTCCCGGTGGGCCACGAATCGATCTGAAGCCTAGCTGAGGATGTCACCGCACTAAATATTTACTGATCACACACAAATAGCCGGGACTCGAACGATTTTCCTCTGTGAGGAGAGCGCAGAGAGAAGGGTAAATCATTTTATTAGTGTGGATAAAGCCCAGAGCACACTCTGGGCTGGAGTGTTTTAAGATGTGTCTTCAACGGGATGAAAAGAGTTAGGGAAATCGATACGCAGTGATTAGAAGCCCCCGGGGTGACGAAGGGGGCCGGGGCTTTCGGGGATTTGGCGAGGCTGAGAGGAGGGAGCAAACCTCGAGGGGGGCGGCCAGACCACCGCCAGGAGCTCCCGAGCGCAGGCCTCCGTCCCTCCCTCCTCGACGGGAGGAGACGCGAGGGCGCAGCAAGCGGCAGGGAGCCTGCCGCGGTCCGGCTTTGCGGGGCCGGCGCTGGGTGAAGCGGCGCGGGACCGAGGGCTTGGGAGCTACGGGTTCCACGCCGCTAGTGGCGGTGGTCAGGTGGCCACGGGAGTGGATCCCAGGCCCGGCGCGGGGACGCCGGCAGGTTCCCCCAGAGCGCCATCTCTCCAGGCAGCCTGCTGGAGTAAAGGTGTGGCCCAAGTTGGTTGCATTTCTTTCTTCCCCCTGAGCCGCGACCTGCTGCGTCCTCGAACTTGCTCCTTGATAAACCTCGGCCCCTCAGCTCCTTTAACGTTTCCAAAGAGGACGCAGCGGCCCAGCCCCGCTAGTTGCTTCTCCCTCCCTCCCACCCACCCACCCGGTGTCCACGGCCGCCGCCGGGTGGCGGAACCCGCTGCGGACCGCAGGGCGAGTGGATTCCAGGTTCAGGGCTCTTGGGCAGGTGGGAGGAAGTGTGAGGCCGACGAAGAAGGCAGGGCCAGGGTGACCTACACCAGCGCAGCCCCTAGGACGTCTCCGTTCTCTCCAGGGCGGGAAGTCAGCTTCGAGGGTATCAAACCACACTCCAGCGATGGAAATCGGTCTGGGGCCCCAAGGCTGGGCACAGGAGCCTAAAGTGGCGGAGGTGTAAAGGCTTGTAGGGCTTGCTGAAGTTAGCAAGGCTTTGGGGGGAGTTTACTGGGAGGGAGAGGAAAACCTTCTCCCCAAACTCAAGCAGGAAAGCCCTGGCGCAAAAATGGCTTTTCCCTTGTGGAAGCGGGAGTCGCGCTCGCTACTGTGAACAAACCTTGAGGTTCAAAACAGCTGCAAATAATCAAGAAGGCACTAATTTCGGGAGGAAAGGAGGGGAGGAAGGTGAGGAAAGGGAAGAATCTTTTTCGTTTCTCCTCCCTTTTTCCGCTCCTGACCTTTTCCTAAAAATCAGCTCTTCCTGAAGAAACTGATAGATTATTTATTTATTTATTTATTTATTTATTTATTTATTTATTTAATTTCCCCTCTTCCCCAGTTGCTCGATTTTCTTGACAGCTTGAGGAATTCAGTTCAGGCTGCCCTGCTTGAGGACTCGGTGCAACAGGAAATATAACTGCAGCTCCAATTAACCGTTTTCCAGAAGGGAGAAAATTTTTTAAAAAAAATTTGAATCCCAATGGATTGGAGCGATATGTTCAGGTGTGAGGCGATTGGTGCCTCGAATTCCTTCCTCAGTAATCGTCTAATTCCTGCGATGGAAGCTGGAGAGAGCATCGCTGACCTGGAGGCTGTCAGGAGCCGGGTCTCCATTAACCCTTCCTGGTCTTGGCCAGAGCGAAGGTTAACTACACTAATATACCAAAGGGTCTGTGGATAAAAGGGAGGGAGGAAGGAAGGAAAGAGGGAAGGAAGGAAGGGAGGGAGGGAGGGAGGCAGAGAGGCAGGGAGGATAAATTCACCCTAGCAGCAAGGATTTCAGAGCTCTCTGCCCTTCACTGGTCCTCCCCCACCCCCACCCTTCCTATGAAAGCGGGTTTCCATTCAGAGAGACAACAGTTTCATCCATCAAGGCAGCTCGCTCCATGGAGATGGACTTTAGGGAATAAGAAAACATAATGTCGTGAAATGTTTTCTTCCATTTAACTGACCGCTCAGTTCACTTTAAAAATATTGCTAACATGTATACAACAATAGATGATTGCAGGAGGGCGGTTTAACCCCCCCAACCCAATACATATTTTACTTTATTTAAGTAAAAGCTAATTTAAAATCTTGTCAGTAGGCAAATTATTGCCATAAAATCTGGATGAGGTTAGGAAAATATATTCTGCTGACTTCAAACCTGGTGGCATTTTAATGGGTAGTTATGTAATAGTTATGTGCATGAAGGTGTATGCACATGGGTGTGTATATATTCCTATGGCGTTAGAAGTTCCTTGATGGATTAAAGGTTCATATACTCGAGCACTAGATAGCGGCTGTCACTCATGTGTCCATGCTGGGGGTCTGGCAGAAAGCAGTTCAAAAAAGAGTTTTGAATGAGCTCCTTGGAATCACTATTGTTGAAATACAAGCTGAAGCAACTTAGTAATGGTAAAGCTATTGTGCATTGCAGAATCATAGAAAGATACTTCAAAGTAAAAATGTCAATTTTCAGTTTGGTAGCTTTGGCAGGGCATTTAAACAAAAGGTGAGCATCTTTTGCTTAATATATTTATTAAAAAATTCAACTATGCTACTCTGTTTATTTTACTTTTCAATGAATTGAAGAATTGAGAGAGAATAGGCTTAGGTAGAGATGATAGCATAAGGGGCTTGCTGCCCGTTTCATCAAGTCTGATGTGGGCTATGCATGCTTTTAATGTTATATTGCAAAGCAACTCCTGGTGAGAAAGTTCTAAAGCCATTTAGAGACCAGTTGTTATTTAGAAGTGGACAGAATGAGGAAAGATTGTCTGATTCTATATTTTTTCTCTTTCTCAAGAGTCTGATAATGAAATCTTTAAAATGACAGTTCATTTTTGGTATGTCAAAAAAAGCATTAATCAAATGGTATCAAGTGCCAGTCATTTAAACGTGAAGGTGCTAGTAAGGCAAATATCCAGATAAATTAATATTGTTAATTAGTTGCATCAGTGTACTTAAAGAAAATACAAACAGAACAACAAAGAGGATTTATCTGATTTAATTTTCTTTAGCCATAAACTCAGGTGAATTTCAGAAGGAGAAAAATAATTTAAGGACTAATTTCCATTATATTGGTTTTTAGAAGGCTAAAAAAAAATCAGTTTCAATATAAAGCATATGGTTAGAGAATTAAGTAGATGGAGAAAGACAGATACACTACCATAATAAAAAAACATTATACATGAATTTGGAAACATATTTAATTAATTACCAACTGCACTTCTCCTCTGAAAAGGCTGATTTCTTGAAATGCTGAAGGTTCACATTAAAAAAAAGGACTTCCGTGCAAAATAAAGAGGCGGCTGTTTGACATAATATTCAGCTTGTTGACCATAGGAAGTATCAGCTTGAGAGTTTACCAAGTGTAACATTTCAATAAAATTTACACTAGTCTTTTAATTTTGAATGCAGGATAGAGAAAGGTACTTTTCCTAACTGTCCATTACAATTTATAATAAATTAATTAACGTTACCAAAGAGATTACGATGTGCTTGACTGAGGTAAATTGATGGAGATAATATCACTTAAAATTGTTTAAAGCAAAAGTGAAAACATAAAAGCATGGTAATGTTGACTTCAGTGAAAAATGTCACCTTGGGTATTTTTGACAGGAACAAATCACATCACGTGTCAGGGAGAAGTTAAAAAATGAGGCAACCCTATTTCTTTGCAGAATGTATGTTAAGAACTTATTTATTTGCTCCAAAAGTTGGGTTGCATATTTTCATTTTGCGTATACTTTGTTGCCATATTGACATACAATTAGAAAGAAGCTAGCATTGTTAAATTTAAGCAGTGGGAGGTGGAGTTAAAAAGATATTTTTCTTCATGGTCTCCAAGACCTATGCTTGTTTACTCATTGATTTTTTTCATATGATTTTGGTTAACTTAATGGCTTTTAAAATCATATACTGTTCTGCTGAAGTCTATATTGTTTATAAATTGAAAATAAATTCAAAGGCATCATCAGATCTTTTATGGAAAATGCAATTGAATGTTCAGTTGTCGAAGAGCTACTATTTAAATTTCCCAGATTCTAGTAAAACCAAACACACTTACAAACACCTAAACCTATTCTTTCTTAACAGCTCTTAAAATTGCAACTGGTATGGCTGTGGATGAATATTTTATGTAAGAACCTTTAACTCTCTTCCTATTTCCCCTGGAAATGCCTTTAATTTGTCTTTTATGCTTACATACTTCAAAAAAACATAAGTCGGTATGCAAGAATTATTCACCCTCTTTTAAAAACCAGTGAATAAAAATTCTAATTATAGAAAAGAGGCATGATGTTTACTATGAAGTTTCAGGAACATATAAAGTTTTCTTAATGAACTAGAAGAAACTCTATTCTAGATAAATTTAAATAGGGCAGCTTTTGGGTATGGTTTATATTCCTGTCCTTCTACCTTCTTGCCTTAGGCACCAAAGTATCTGGGTTTTTGTCTTCATATACTGTCTATGGCTAACAGAGTAGTTTTCTGAGATTAAAAAATTTTTTCAAATTGTCTTGCCTTTATAGCTTAATGCATTGTTAAATTGAAAAATAATATTAATTTCTGCATTCAAATTCATATGTCTAGGCGGTAATGAAGAGGTGAGCTTCTTCACCCTCTCACACAAAAACAAAAACAGCAATACCTATATAAGCCAAAAAGAAAAAAAAAACTTAGGATTCAGTATGTTGGAAATATATGCATATTGTTTTTACAAGGGAGCTCTTAATAAGGGTTTTTTCATCTTAACTGTCTACCAAGATGGGCCACTTCACTTTTATATATACATTTTTAAATTTTAAGCAAGTTTTAACAATATATCATCACAGGCTTATTAAAGTGAAGGAAGATTTGAAAAATAAACCTCCAAAATAAAAGACACAGATAAGGACAGGGCATGATGGTTGGCCTCAGTTTATAGGGATGTTAACAAAAGTTTTACTTTAAAAATGACAATAACATGCTTTTTTCAAGTGCAAAACAAGATGGTTATAGGAGAAAAAAAGAAGAAAAAACATTTCCTTTCACTCTCCCCTAACAAAAAACCAAAACAACAACGAAAACCCCACCTAGGAGGCCCCTTACCACTTTTGGGAAAGTTTCTGTGTAACTGTGGGTCCTGCCAAAACTCCCAGTTGGTCTACTTTTTAAACTCGAGGCAGACAGTGGTTAGACTGTGGTCAGCAGCCTGGCAGCCTGGAGGAGGCCAACTTTGGGAGCTGGACAGCAGGTGACCTACCCCTTAGAGGTGCACTTTGAAAAGCAACTGTTGAAAGTCAACCTCTCCTTTCCAAAGGAGGTTTCAGGGGCAGGACAGTGAGAGCTGATATAACCAATTTTATGATTTTCTAAGGCATTCCTAAATTTTATGATTCTCCCCTCCTTCTTTACTATCTGTCTTTGTGCCTCCAGGGCCAGGGAAAGAGCAGGGCAAGATTCTAGATTGCTTTCAGAGTTTGCCTTCTCTGATGATGGATTACCATGTCAATTTAAACAGCATAGGATTAATTTGTTTCAATGATTTCTCTTTAGGCTGAATGCCAGCCGTTTTTCTATCTCTCCCCTTGCTCTTCAGAACAACAACAACCAAAAAAAAAAAAAAAAAAAAGACTTCTTTCCCTATTCTAAGTTAGGAGACAATAATAGAAATAGACAAGTTAGGTGTAATGTTGCAACACAGTTATGGGTCTGAGTGTTTTATCTCCAGCCTAAGAGGCTGAAACATACAGTCAGTCACATTAAAATGAAATTGGATTCAACATTTATTCAATAAATACTTGTCTTGTAGATAATCCAGTGCAGAGTGCTTTTGACACATAAGGACTTAATTTGTCTTGGATAACAAGTTATTAATATGGTACATTTAAACTTGCCACCTACAATAAGGTTATTGAGATCTATAACAAACTCAAATGATCATTGTGGAAAATAATTTATGTGAGGAAAGGAGACCTTTTTGAGAATGCATATCTTTATCATATATATACATACATACATATACATACACATATACTAGTAACATACATTTCAGATCATATATGGACAAAAAAGTTCAATGAAGTTACAAAATTCTATTTATTATGCAGATGTATCTAACCTTTCCAAAATAAGAATGTGTCAGAGAGTTTTCCCTTTGGAAAGATTTCTAAAGTGCACAAGAAAAATGCTGTTCAAATCCTATTTCTTTGCAAGACCAAACCCATTATGAGGTTGAAAATGGCAGAAAAAAGCACTTAGGTACAATCCAAAATCAAATACCCCCTCCATATTTTTCACCTAGACTAACCTTGCAGCCAGAGAGAGCATGTTGCTTGTAGAATAAAGGCAATTTGAGTGAAATAATCTATTCCTAAAGCGATTATTGTATTTTCTTCTCTAAGGGGAGGTCCTCGAGCAGATGCAAAGGAAAAGGAGAGGGGTTTTATCCTATGGACTGACTATGTTGAGTGCATGTGGGTATTTAAATACTGGGCTTCTTTTTCACCACCCTCCGTTCCTACTTGCCTCTCCTTTTTCCAGCATTCCCCTTCACTGAAATTAAACATCATAGTTCAGGATAATAAATTGCATTCCGAATATGAACACAAATACCCTTTTCCTAAGCCCCTCAATGCACAGACGGCCTTTATTTGAGCAGGTTCTACTTTCTAGGGACATATGCAGTCAGGGGCCAGTGACTGTTAGAACTGGAATCTATGCAATTTTAATTTGTAAAAAAGTTGTTGGTTGTTAACCTTGGGGGAGATTGTGCATCTCTAAGAAACCAAGTCTTTGAGAGCTCTCCCTGGGAAATGATGTTACACGTGAGCAGAAAATCCAGGCAAGAAAAGCTAATTGAATGAAGAGAGAGAATTAGGTTAAAAAATAGAGTACAATCTAGTATCACATTTTCACTAGTGTAACTTGAAATGAAGGTGTCTTCAAGTCACCAGTGAAGCCAGAGTGTTTAGATGTTGGCTGCAGATGGGAACACCTATTGAAATGTGTCTGAAGAAGATTAATAGGGCTTGTCACTGTTGGGAAAGCACTGCTTTGCTGTAAATTTCTACCAGCACAAGATGAATTACCGATGAATGCTCACTTATCAACCCCATCACTATCGTTCGACACTAAATCAAATTGAGAAGTTATCTGCAATCAGAAAATTTCTTTTTAAAATAGACATACACCTTTAGGCCCCAAGTCTTTAATAATCCCACTCAGAAAACAATGCCCCATCCCATGATGCTTCTTTAGCTTAAACACATTAGATCTCAATAATGAATATATTTTTAAGTTCATATGCAATGGACAGCTGGTCGATAGTAAAGTTTGACAGTATTTTAATGAGGGGATGAAGGTCTTGGAAGCTACTGTTTAATATTTCACAAAATGTGTTTTCTTTACTTTGAGAGATTTCTCTCCCTTACTTGGAAGGCAGAGAAGAGAGTTGTTTTGCTATTTTCCTGTTCTAAACCTTGTACCTGTGACCTAATGATCATTTCATCCTCTGGTAAGATAAAATTATGAGAGAACTGCAAGTTTAGGTAGATAACAGTAGATTGGATTAAATGGATGATAATGATAATCGAGGAAATGCACTTATTCTTTTATGATTTAATGGTGTTTCATACATCTCATTTCTAAGGTGATTTGTTTGAGAAACAAAACAATGGCACCTCTTTTACTGTCTACTAACCAACTCTAAGCATCCAGAGATTTTCCAACCTAGGAATAATAATGTTTTAATAAAAACCATCAACACTTGTATTTTTATAGATCTCTACCTGTTTGAAAGTTATCTCAGATGCATAACTCATTTGATTTTTACTGAAATCCTGCACAAGGATTTTGAATTCCCATTCTGTTGTTAAGTAAATTGAGGTCCCGAGAGTTATCTGACGCCATGTAGCCAATAGCTGCACAGTCAGAATTCATACCTAGGTCTGCTAGGTTTCTTTCAGGGTCTTTTCACTCCAAGTCATTATGTAAATGAAGGAGAAGAAGATGATGATGATAGAAATGGCAGCTAACCTTACTATATACCAGAACTATGGTAAACAGACACATATGTTATTTTACTTCATCTCTGTACAACTCTTTGAGGTAGATACTGTTATTATTTCCATTATCCAAGAGAAAAAAAGCCAACTGAGGCATATGTAGCTTAGGGACTTGCCTGAAACTCACATTGCTAGTAAGTTGGGGACATGTTATTCAAATCCAGGAAGTCTACATTCAAAGCCACTGCCCTAGCCTATGTTCCTGTTTCCAGTTGCAAGGAGGCTTCAATTGTACTGACTGGTCACAAGAAATCCCACTTATTTTTGGAATACAAAAATCCCTCCAACTCTGAGGCAGTGTGTCATAGCAGAATAGACCCTAGTTTGGAAATAAGGGGGCCTAGGTTTAAATTCTAGCTTTACCAGTTACTAAGTATGTGATCACAACTTCTTTGGCCTTTATTTTCTTCATCTATAAAGTGGGGTGGTTGGGTCAAATGAAACTATGGGCATTGTTTTTTGGTGCTTCCTTCTGTCATGAGTTCTAAGGGAAAGAAAGCAACAGCCATCTCTAAGGAGGTGAGTGGGGACAAGTGACATGGAAAGCACTTTGAGAAGGTGTGGCTTCCATCTCTCAGAGACTGGCACTGGGGACACTCGGCCTTGGATGAGGTCTCCGTTTTCTCCTCTCTGCCTCCAGAGAGCACTGAATACTTAAGACACTGATGCTTCTTTAGAAAACCATAGAATTTAAAACTTACACGCAAAACTTTACCTCCCTTATTTCCCAGATAAAGCAGAAGAAAAACCTGAGGTCTGGAGAAGTGACTTACATAAGGTCACCCAGCTGATTGGTGACAGGGTTGAAAGAAGACCCCTTTTCTCTTGGCCCCCAAACCAGGAATCCACTCCCCCCAAATATCTCCCCAACGCTATGCTCCTTATTCAACAAAAAACATACTTTAGAGCATCTGATCATGTCCCATTATAACTATTTATTTTTTGATATGATACTTTGTGTGGGTTATTATTGGCTGTAATATGAAATCTTCCTAACTCTCTCCCACAATCATTTTTCATAAAATCTATTAAGCTAACCAGCCAAATAGTCAAACTGCAATGAAGACTCACACAATAATAAGAATACTGTGTAATCTCCATTAGGTCACTATAATATTCCAATCTGTATTTATTACAACCCTCCACTGATGCTTACATAACCAAAATTGCTACATTTATATTCTCTAATGGTTCCTCAATGGGAAAAACCTGTGTTTTTTATCTTTCTTTTCCTGTCCCAAATCACTCTTCTACATCCATTGCCTGCTTTGGGAACCCCCGTCTGGGTTTAATCAGAAGTTGCAAGACAAAATGTGCATTATTAAGAAATATAAATATTTTCAGAAGCAATCAAAGGGATGAAAGATTGATTCAGCATGTAGATTGAATCTAATTCGAAGCAGCTTTGTTCTAATGAGGGCTACTGGGATACAAAGTCAGGAGCTGTAGTGGCCACCAGTTGGAAATTCCCAGTCATTAGAATAATCTTTCAGGATTTCTCTCGCTAGGTATGCTGAAATACTGTTTGCAAGGTGTATTCTCTAGTCTCTGGGCTGAGCCACCTTTTTTGCCACCCTTAGGGGCTTGTAATAGTTACCTTTGAGAAATTATGACTAATTCCTCCTTCTCTTTAGAGTTTAGATCAGCAAGTACCTCCCTTTTCACAACTCGGAAGTTGGCTTAGCATTAACTTTTATAAGAACATTTTGGCCTGGAGGCATCTGTATTACAATTTCTTTCTTGGCTTAATAAAAGGTATCACATTATCTACCTGATCAATCTCTACTGGCTTTCAAAATAGAGACACGGAAAAACCTAATAAGCCTCATTAGGATATCTGCTTTAAAAACAACAGGCTGCCTCATTTAGCATGTTGCTTTGAAATGTCCCAGCAGAGCTGGGTGGCCAGTGCTTGAATACAGGTATTGCTAATTTGGGATCTTTGTCAGTCTGGTAGCTCTGAAAAAAATGCCGAATGTGTAGGTGGAATTTTAATTCACAAGGGATCAAACCCTGATTGTTGTATTTTGTTTTTGTTTTCTTTCTGTCTTTCCTTTAATCCCACTTTTTGTCCCCATGGCCATGTGTGAGAGATGACTTGATTTTCTTGATATGGTTCACCCATCCGCAGCTGGAATTCCAAAGAGGACTGAAAATGTCTTTAAAATCAACTCAACTCAGGGATCCTGAGAGAACAAGTTTTCCTTTGTTGTAGGGTATAGTATTATTTGCTGTAGGTTTTTTGATATACATTCTAAATTAGGCCTGCAAAGGCATGCTTCATCTTTAATTCATCACTCTCAGCTGAAAGAGATTAGCAATGTCTAGCACGCACCCCTCGTATGGTGCTGACCTCATCAAGTATGGCCTGAAATTAATTAGCCTCATTCATTCCAAATGGAAAAGGATAATGGAGCAGCATTTTAGAGATGACCATCACAAATTGTATGCAGCATATTTAAAAGGCTCCTATTTTCAAACCATGTAGATTAAAATTCTTTCCAAGGCTTCAATATGCCAGAGTTATCGAAGACCCAGAGCGGAGCCTGGTCAGGTTTCTCGTATACATTTTTTTTTGCACGCATGCGTGTGTGAGCGTGCGTGCCGAGTTGTTTGTTGTGTGTTAGAGCCTGTGTGTGGATGTGTTCGTATTTAGCTGGCTTGCTGTTTAGGGTTTAGCTGGCTTGCTGTTCCAGGGACACCTGGAGTACTTGACCAACAAAAATCTCATGTTTAATACTGTTTTAAATGATCCGGTAATAGAATACATTGACTTTTTTTGTTGTTACCATGAAGTGGTCATGTGAGCACAAATTTTGCTACTATTTTCCAGTAAGATGCTCTTCATCCTCTAATTTAGAAACAGAAAAGCCTCTTAAAGAAATGCTCAATTTTTCTATTTTGAGTTATTTTTGAAACTTTCTATGTCTTTTCCCAGTCCCTACTGTTTGATTATATTTTAAAACATGACTGAGGACTAACTTGGATACAGAATCACTTAAATTTACCATCTTTCTAAGATTAGCTGATTTTTCCCTTTTGGGGATTGACTAAGGGAGGCCAACTTTTTGAATATCAGACTGCTTTCTTTTCCAGCCAAACAAATCTTGACCGGGGTTCTTTGGGATTCTCAAAGATGTTGTCAAGTTTATTTTTATGAGCAGTCGTTCTGGGACCACAGATTAGAAGAAGAAAAAAAGTATGCCATTTCTGTGTTTTCATATTTTAAGTTTTAAAATAATATAAAATGTGGTCAATTTATGAAAAAGTATCAGTAGTATTTGAGAGTAATTTTATCTAGTGCACATTTCTTAAGAAAAAATAAATTTACCCCAGAAGAACTTGATTAAATTAAAAAGTAGATATTCAAAGTAATGTAACTACAAAGGTTCCACTTAACTGTTGGAGTGAAAAATGCACTTTTAGGCAAATAATCTTTTTAGAGCTCATTGATATATTAATCTCCATATGTAAGTTATTTAAGATTATTTTGTCTTATAATAAAACTGGAAGCATGTTGCCCATATCTCTGCAAATGTAGGATTTAGAAATTTCTCTAAGCTCACTTTTGCCTAATCTTCTCATCCCTGAAGGCCCCTTTAGCTAATGGGCATATATCATTTATATGTACACGATCATCAATCACAAACTGTGAACCTATCATTTTGACATAAAAGATCTATCCTTTAATCTCCTCAAACCTCTAGCATATAATTTGAGGAAATTAGCTAGCTTAAAGTCTGGGCTTCTGACTTCTGGGGGATGAAATGTAAAAATGGAGAAAGCTTAAATTATACAAATTTGATTTTAAAGTCACAGTTTAACTGAGCCAGGGATAAAAGATGATGCACTGTAGATCTTTAAATGTTGACAGAAATAGATAATTTTGTTAATTATCATCTGGTCCATTTGGAATTTCATGGCCAATAAACACAGTATGAAATAAAGGGAAATATTTGAAAAAATAGCTTGACTTATTAAAGCACGTTACCAAAAATATATTTTGCTCATAATTATTTATTATTGAGACAAAGAAATGCATATGTTCTATAATATTGCAATTTGCTCAAATACTGAACATCATGTCTCAATTTTTATTTAATTTTTTTTTTTTTACCAACTGAGGTGAAAATGGCAGAAAAACCATAAATATAAGGATTAAGGCTGCATGAAATTTGAGTTCATTCAAATGACAAACCCAAAGTAAAACTCAGATGAACTTACCAATTTCATTTGGTATCCACCTGAAGCTATAAATCCTCTGTTGGCACTTGAGAGTAGAAGGAGGGTCAACTAAAATTTAAACCAGGTTTTCTGAAACCTAACCCAGACTCACTAACTTAAGGGTAAACTGCAGTTGTGTTTTGGGTTCATAACAAAACTTTCATCCCACTTTAGCTAATGACAAATAGATGATAAGCTGGGGGAAGAGAACAAGATGTTTTTGGAATTGCTGTTTTGTCTTATTTCATATTTCCTGTAATGTTCTGAAGTAGGAAAGAACAGTATATGAAGCAAATTTCCAGTGATGTACGTGGAAAGATGACCACATATGAGAGCCCAGAGGGGAAATTGACAGTTCAACATACATAGGGTTTTTTAAAAAGGAGAACCTAGATGAAATATTATTAACTAACATTTCTTGAGTGCATACTATAATCAGGCACTGTTTTAAGCACTATATTAACTCAATTTAGTTTACCATAACAGTACCAGGCAAATACTATTATTTCTATTTTGCAGATGAGAAAGACTAGGCACAGGGAGGTTATATAACTTGCCCAAGATTACACTGCTTCTAAAAGGGATGTGAAGCCCAGGATGTCTGGTTTTGGAATCTCTGTACTTAAGCACAATGCCGTACTGCCTCCCAAGAGAAAATACAATTACAATGTTGTTTGGAAAACAAACTGATACATATTATGAATGGGAGAGATATTGTCCCATTTTTTAACTTCTGATAACAATAGTAAATTTAACGAGAAAAGCCAAAGGAGAGAAAGCTCATTCTTGTCTAATCTTTTTATCCCAGAAGTAGGAAGGGAGTTGACTTCCCAAATCTCCCATAAGTCTTTGCTGGGCTTCCACTTGGAATGCTACAAATGTAGGATACCTTGGTGCTAAAGAGATAGAGATAAACTGAGTGGAATGCAAAGAAAAAAAGTACAAAAATGACAGGATGAGAGATTTGACTTGGGAGGAAAGATCAAAAGAACTAAATAAGTAAAACTTGGCGAAGGAATAGTTAGTATAGAAGTCAATAGCATTCTAGAAATATTTAGAAGAGACAACATGTCACTAAAGAGTTTGGAAACAGATAAAGAGGAATGTCTAAGAGAAAAACAAATTACAAGAACTCAGATTTTGTCGTTGTCTTGTAAGACCCATAATGAAAGATACATTTTCTTGGAATAATGAAGCCCAAGCCAGAGACGTCACTGGGAAAAAAAAAAAAAAATGTGTTCCCTGCTTTGTGTAGGTTGAAGCAGAATAGGCTAAAAGAGTATGGTTTAAAAAATGCTTTACATCATAATATGTGGAATTCCAACCTTTATATTCACTTTCTCATTTAATCTTCATGATGAGTTTGCAAGGTATGTATTATTACCTCCACTTTACAGATATGAAAACCGAGGCTCGGGGAGATTACGTTACCTGTCCAGGGTCACACAGCCTGTAGCCCCCTGGTCTTCCCCAAGCCTGGTCTCCTTCCAGAACACCATACTGTCCTCTCTCACCCATCAACCCCATGACTTTGCCCTGAAGATGATGTCACAAAACAACTGGCAGTAGGCCAAATTCGTCACGGCACATTACCCTCAAGGAACGCACCGATAGGAACTTCTCAAGTCTGGCTGGCATCCTCTAGGAGGTGGCCGGGTCTGCTCAGCACTTGCAGAAGCTCTGCATGTTAAGTAAACACACCACAGTCAGCTCGGATGTGGGACCAAATGATAGATGGATGAACATACAAATATCGAGTAGAACTCTCCAAGTAGGCCCCAAGCCTCCCCTGTTTACAAGCCCCCAAATGAAGTCACCTGGCTGTTTATAGGAGTCTTAGTGCTGATGAAAAGACTGAGTTACACTCCAAACTTTTCCCTGCCAAGGGAGAAAAGTTCCAGATTCTTTAAAAAGTATGTAAAGCATCTGATCTGAAAAGTGGCAACAGCATTTGGGACCAATTACCCAGATTAGGAGGCAACAATGCTCTGTTTACACTTCGTAGCCAAGAGCTGTTTGGCTCTGGCCCACGAGCTGGAGATTGTAAATTACAGAAATTTCAGCCTGACGTTGACTTCTCTTTTGACCTGTGTGTCTGAGTGTAGAGAAGAGCGGATAGGAAAGCCCTGTTGTTGCTTGTCCTAAAACTTCAATGAATGGGGAACTGAATCTTGTCTTCCAGGTAAGGCATTTAACACACAGATCCCCTGCAATGGAAGCATGGACTTTATCACTCGGGGAAGGGTCTCATTGATTGCATATGATGTGTTAGGATGTGGTTTTTCAGTTTGCCACTCCTCAAAAATGATTTTTACAAAAGAAGTTAGAAAATAATGGCTCTTTGACATCTTTTGCTTAACTACCATAGCACTCCAATTTAACTCCATTCCCAAATATACTGTGGATTAATCAGTAACAAATGGCAGACAGTGAAGTTATTACCGTGAGAGCTGCATGGCTGAGAATAGACATAGATCGCGGCAGATACAGCCATCGAGGACAAAATAGAGGCATCGTTTGGCCAAAACACGGAGGCTGATAGAGATTTGAATCATTTGGGCTTGAGATTTACGTTATTCTCTTTACAAAGAAGGACCGGTCTCCACTTTGTGTAACCCTGATAATTCCAGAAGTTTTTTGAAAATATTCGTCTTTCTTTTAACATAATCCTGATGTTAAGGGCTTGACCTTGCCAGGGGGAAAGGAACCACAGAGGTCAAACAGCAAGGAGAAGAAATGGGAGGCATCTATTCCTGGAGCCCAGGCCTGCCAAACCTGGAAGCGTGGAAAAGACAAGTCATTATTGTACCGATAGCCCTAATGCATATGTGTTCAGAGTTTTATAACTTAACCACTCTAAATACCACATTTAGACCATCAAATTGGAAATATCCACAGGCAGGGACCGAGCTCTTCTTTTTAAAGTTCTATGGGTTGGCCAGTCATTTAGATGAGAACGTGATTGACGTTGTGATTGTGGAGTATTATGGGAGTCTTGGGATTGAAAAGCATTTTTTACTCGATAGCTCAGTGTTCGCTTAATGGAGGGTTGTCTTCTGAGGCAACTCATATTTTGATGATTCCACTTCCTTCCCACGTCAACATATTTTTCTGATAAAAACTGATCAAAAACCAACTTTAATTTTGGATTTTTCTGACCCTGGTTTATTTCAATAATTTACCATTTTCTGCAGTGTCAGAGCTTCCTGACATTTACAATTAACTCACAAATTAACTTAGAAATGATAGTAAGCTCTCAGGTAAATGATATAGTGGCCACTGGGGACCAGACCAAGTTTCTAGAATAAGGTTAGGACTAAGTTGCTCCGTAACAGTGCGAGAGTTGGTTGTGTAGAAGTAGTTATTCAAGCGTGAGCAGGAATCTAGGTGTGAGAGGGGAGATGTTATCCGCCTCTAATTCTGTTGGTTACTCAGCCCTCCGATACTTCTTCATCTATAAAACAGGGATAACTGGTTTTAAAAATGTTTTGGAATTCAAGGCTTCATAATGGAATCGAGAAGTCATGGAATCTTACCCTCAGAAGGAGACTTGGCGAACCTTGATGCAACTTCCCATTGGACCCAGAGGTCTGGAGATGGGCAATGGTCAGACAGACACTGATTTAGCAAGTTTCAGGAGTTGTAAATTCAAGGCAGGTGACATAAATGGGTGAAGGCTGCCAGTCTGGCCAGGGCCAGCCAGCCACCTAGAGAGATGGGAGGGGCAGGGCTCAGTCTTCCACTGAAGTCTTCCACTCAGGCTGCCACTCCTGGGAGTTTTGTTTTCAGAAAGTTTTATTCCTTCTGTGGGAGCACAATCCACGTCTCTGGAGCATCTTTCCATTGAGTCAGATTCTTTCCTTAGAAGCAATACAGCTGAACTTCATCCCTTTACCATATGACAGGCTTTCAAATACTTGACTATAACTTTCATTCTCCCTACCCGCTCAAGCCACCACTTTTGTTTTATTGGCTACATTCCCCAGATCCCCATAGGACATGGACTCAGAGGTTTTGTTTTTCTGAGTTGGCCTTGGTTGGCCTTGGCTTGCCAGAGTCTTTTAAGAAGTGTCCAGAAACAAATAAAATACTCAGAAGTCGAGTGACCAGCGTGGACAGCATTGTCCACTGTGTTCTGTGACTGGCTTTAAAGAGAACTCTAAGTCAGGGAGGAGCCCCCAGACGGTGGAGTTAGATCTCTATCATCTAGGGCATGTGCAGGGGATTTATTGCATTTAAGAATGTCTCATGTTTATCCCCATTAAATTGCATTTTGTTTTGGCTTTTTGGTAGCTTTTCGAGTCTGTCTCTCTCATCTTTTGTTCCTTTGCAAATTGGCTAGGATGGCTTTTACAGTTTTGCCCAATCATTGATCTAAATATTACAGAAGCCAGGGTTTCTAGGGTTTTTGATGTCACTAGTAATTATGTTGAAAATAGTTACAGATTTATTTCTTGCACTGGCTCTTAAGCAGTGATGAATAGTAGGGTGTCTGGAACTAGATTGCCCGGGTGGGGTTAAGTCCTGGGTCTGCTGATACACCAGGTATGTGGCATTGAGCAGGTTGATTTCTCTGTGCCTCAATTTCCTCATCTGTAAAATAGGGATAATAATGTAACTAGCACATATGGTTGTTTTGATGATTAAATGAGTTAATATGTGTAAAGCAATTAGACCAGCGACAGGCACACAGCATGCACTATTTATTATACAAAGAAAATAAATCAAGACAAGATCCCTGACAGGGACACTATCTCCTTTATATCTGTATCCCCAGAGACTAGCACTGTGCCTGGAATATATTTGTGGCTAATATATTGAGTATATGGACAAATGAGTTTCCATGATTTTCTAGACACTGAATGCAAGCAGATAACATAATCAATTCTATGGTTTCTAATGCTAACAGATTTTCAATATTATTGTAAAAAAGGACTCGACCATGGGAAGAAGTTGTGTACATTCAACCTCAGACCGTCATCATGGTGGTTATTTTGCTGCTAATTTTTCTGTGAAAGATCATCAGTGTCACCAGTGCCTTTATTGATTCTGATCTATAATGCTGCCTCCTAGTGTGGAAGACTAGACCAAAAAAATCACACACTTAAGTCCACCCTAAACTCAGAAAAAGAGAAAGGATTCTGCTTAGTTTGCTTGTACTGGTCTGAGGGGGACACTGTCTATTTTTAGCATGAAAAGGAACTTAATCAAAGAATGCTAGTGTTCCTTCGTCAGATCTTCATGTTGTTTAAATGTCTGTAGATTCCCCAGCCATAGGCAGACTCGTCCAAAAAGACACGCTAAAAAAATTAAAGGTTTTAAACGTCATCCACCGCATGGAAGTTTCTGCATCTCCCTGCCTTTCCATTAACACCAAAAATGAAGCGTTGACATCAGGGTGGGTCTTGATTTAAGTGCATAGCAACATAATGCTCCCCTTGGTTCAGCTTCTGTATGTTAAATCAAGCTCTCATTGGCTTGAAAATTTAAATCTTGCAGAGATATCTTTTACATGTAATTCCCTTTGAACTTCCGTCCATGCCAATTTAAACACATTCAGTATTTTCCTCCTTCTGTATTAATATAGTTGAGCTCAAAGAATAAAATTCACCAGTGCTTTCTGCTTTGTATGTTTTCAATAGGTACCCCTGAAGCAATTACCTACTGGGAGATGTGGGAGGAGCCACTCTGTGGGAGCAGGGGCCACTGGTAATATGATACGTGGTTGTTGTGTGTGTAAAGTGCTAATACTTTTGACAGCAACCGTCCTAAAGGGGTGTAGCAAGTCATTTGAAATTTGTACACAGACTGCCCTATCCATTACGCATCGCCCATATCATACCCGTAATCTCCCAAGGCAGATATGCTATTACACTCAGCGGGCCAAGGTCTGCCTGTGCTTATATACACACAACTCCCACTGACTCTGTGCCACCGAGGCACTTCAATGGGAGTTGTCAGCAGCATAAATTTAGCCAGTACAGTCACAACCACAGCAGGCGCAGCTAAACAGAGAGACCTGGCTGTGTGTTAAAAAGGCTGAGGAAGAACAAAAAAGCTGCCAGTTTTCATAAGAAATCTTATCCCCAGAGCATTAAGAACTGTAGCCTGACACTCAGCACATCATCCTCGTCCCACAGCCTACCGATTCCAGGCTGGGACTTGGAAGCAGCTAAAACAGAGTGGGCATGAAAAAGAATGGTCTGCTACAGGGCACAAAACCATGCTTTGCATCCAACCTTATTATGTGAAGGAAAAATTCCCCATAGGTGATCCTCAGAACATTTATTTATTAAAGTTTAAAGGAATGTCTTGGAACCAATGGACCTTCTTTAAATATAGAACATTTAAAATACATAAAATAAGGGTACAAAGAGGCCCAGCTTTTGAAAGTCACTAGTCTGTCCATTTTGAGTTGTGTAATGTCATGTGTTACAATATATAACATATATATTGTCAGACTAATATGGTAATTTCTGTATTAGACCTTTCATGTTGTTGTTGTTCAGCATGTTATCTAATGTGATTCATTGAGAGGCCTTTCTTGGCCTTTCAGATGTCCTGAAATCATACCTCATAAATGATCAGGTGTCACTGACCTCAAGCTCTGGCCGAAGTAAACTCCAGAATTTAATCCTTACTCCTCAGAGTCATGCCCTTCCCATTGTAAACAGCGAAGTCTATTCATAATCATCGAAAGTGTGTAGTTTGGCGAGCAGAGCCTGGATTCGAATTGTGTGTCTTTGCCATGTTGCTTAACATCTCTATGGCCCAGTTTTCTCATCTGTATCCTGAGGTTCACAGTATCTTCATAGTGATACCGTGAGGTTGACATCAGAAAAGATGTGTGAAGCGCTTAGTGCAGCGTAAAAGCTCCATGAAAGGAATGGATGCCAGTCTCCCACGTATGGTACATAGTAGGCACTCAATAAAAGCTTCCTTCCCGTGCTTCTTGTTCTTATTTTCTTCTCCACCACAGCCTGGTAAGCTAATGCTCATGTAAGCCTATGTATATTAAGAAAAATATTACCTTTAAAGAGAATAACTTAGTTAAATATTATCCCATCAATGACAAATGACCACACATTTAACAAAACACATTTAAAACGATACTTGTCCTTTGATTGTTGTTATAGAACAGATAAGAATGATCTATTCAAAAGGAAAATGAAAAAATAAAGAGTAAGCAAGGAACCAAATTAGACATTCAGCCAAGTCTGATTAATGGCTACTTCCCATGGAGATTTTAGCTGAGTTTAGGATCCCTGCCTCTCTGACTGTCAGTCTACAGTGGTTAGGGTGACCATTCTAAGAAGTCAAAGCATAATTCATTCAAAGTTCACATAGATTTTCTTTCTTACTTTGGGAAAGACCAGAACTTGGCGCAATTCTCTTAATGCTATAAAACTAGCATGTTTCATAGTGATGAATTTAGGTATAGAAAACTGTCTTTCTCCTGAATAAATTTAACTTCCTTGTCATTTCTTCTTCTTTTTTTTTTTTTTATTTCTTCATTTTGAAGACCCTAGTTTGGAGTAGAATTAATTGTGTGTTTAAAAATTACATCACTCTAAAAGACTTCCACTCATTCTAAAAAAGGTAGTCTAGGTCACGTTTAAAAAATAATGCCTTCTTGAATGGGAAAAAGTGCAATAGGTTAATTTGAAAAGTGTGAATAATTCAACACAGAATCATGCATTTGTTATTATATATTTTCCCATATAAAAATGTTGCTTTATCATTGTTTAAGTAAACTCCCATTGGCACATGTAACTCCCTGAGAGCTCTGATAGGAGATACAATATTATTTTTATTAGAAGAAAATGACATTTGAAGTTTAATAAATTTGGAAGGAGAGCATGCAGGTTTGTGTGTGTGTGTAGAAACTGACTTTTTTCAGTTCCCAAAGTAATCTTCTCTGGTTTAAAGTTGCACTTAGAAAACGTTGAAAGAGAAAAAAAAAAATGAACAGGATTTGTACAAATCAGGGGATTTAAGGAGTGTGTGTGTAAGAATTTGGTAGCAGTGATGACAGTGCAGCCACTTCTATTCATGTAATAAGATCAGCAAAAATAAAATGAGACTTACTCTAAATTTAGGTGGTAAATCAAGCTCCAAATGGAATATAAACTTGATATCCACACATCCAAATATACATGATCAACTCTTGAAGTTCCTTTTTTTCTTATCAAAGATAATAGAAAAATAATAAAATTCAAAGCTGCCTTCCGCCTTCCAACCTCACTTTCTTTTACGTAGGGTTGATCATAGTGGTCTCTCAAGTCTGGCTAATTTTGTGGTCAGTGAATCTTGTTTAACAGAAATTCTTTCTAAAAAAAACAAGATACTCCCCCTGCTTATCCACATTTTGCCTCCATTTTACTTATCCTTGCACCCTCCAGTGCATGTAAGATCGCGGGATCGCGTCAGCCTGCATCAAATCCCTTTAGGACACTAAGCATTTCCTCAAAAATTAAATTCCCCGTGAAAACTTAACAGGACCAACGACAACATCAGAACAGCATCATGGGAAAAATGCCAGAAATTGAGCTATGGTGAAGGCAGAATCCTTTATATCAGGGAGAAGGGGAAAAGGGTCAGACAGAAACAGAAGCGAAAGGAAAAGCAGGGCAGGAGGAGAGACACGACGGCGAGAAGGGCCCGAAATTAGAACAAGAGGCGATGTTTATTAATAACCTTGCTGACCCACAGGCCCCTGACACAAAATACATTAAGTATTGTTGGGACACTCTGCTCTGTCACTCAAAGGAGGAGCAAATAAAATGGTGTTAGAAGGTGCAAACTTTCCGAGAACAGGTGAAAAAGAACAGAAAAAGCCGGAATAAGGAGAAGACATAGACTCACAAGCTTGAGAAGCCCCGTAGCCCAGGTCGCCCTTTATCTTCCTGTAGCATCCTCTCCAAGCAGTCTACCTAACACTTTCACACTTCCAGAAAAACTAGGATTTAAAACACACACATGATTTTTTTCTTGATTGTAAAAATAATACATGTCCATTGTACAACATTTGGAAATTATAGAAAAGCACGAAGAAGTAAATAAAAATTGCCTATAGTCCCACTGCCTGAGTATAATCATTGTCAATACTTCAATATACATTTTCTAATCTTTTTCCTCTACTTTTGTACATGCATATATTTGTATATTTGAAAACTAAGATGGAGGCCCTGCTGTAATCTGCTATTTTGTAATCTGATTTTCCCATATGACAAGTCATAATAAATATCTGCTTATGTTGTTAAAACTATTGTAAAACATGATTTTTAAAAAATTATCTTATTGAGGTCATATTGGCTTAAAACATTGTGTAAATTTCAGGTGTACATTATTGTATATCAGTTTCTGTATAGACTGCATTGTGTTTACCAACAATAGTCTAGTTTTTATCCGTCACCATACATATGTGCACCTTTACCCCTTTGCCATTCCCTCACCCTCTTCCCCTCTGGTAACTACTAATCTCTTCTCCTTATCCATGTGTAAAACATGATTTTTATGTTGGCATCATATTTCCTTATTTGTGGCTATCATAATTCATTTGACTTC
Source organism: Diceros bicornis minor (assembly GCF_020826845.1). NCBI lineage: Eukaryota > Metazoa > Chordata > Mammalia > Perissodactyla > Rhinocerotidae > Diceros > Diceros bicornis. The sequence goes on from NC_080744.1 coordinate 84,807,167, forward strand.
TAGTGAGATATTTATGTTGTTTGTAACTTTTTGCCTTTATAAAATCTTTGTGTGCATCTCCATTTCCTCTGGAAATTACTATAAGTGAAATTCCTGAGTCAAAGGCTTTTTTGGCTATGATTTGCAGAGTTGCCTTCAAAGTATTTACGCCAGTTTATATTCCCACCAGCAGTGAATAAGAATGCAGAATTCACAAACCATCGTTAACTCTCCCAAACTAAGATGAGAAACTTAGCATCCTATTATGATGTGTATTTCTTGGACTGACTTTGTGATGCTTTGTGATGCTAGCTTTCCTCATGTTTCTTGGCTATTTGTCTTGTTTTCTGTGTATGTGATTTGCCTGTTATTTTTATTTATTTAAAAATTAAAAAAATTGATTTTATATTAAATGTAAAAGTTCTTTACATGTTAAGGGTATTAACTCTTTCACTATCAAGCATTGCAAACATTTTCTCCATTTTGTCATTTGATTTTTAATTGTTAATGGACTTTTAATGTGCATGTTTGTGAATTTAAGTACATAAATATTTTCCTTTATTCTTGCTTCCTCTGCTGTTATGTTTAGAAAGGCCTTGCACGTCCCCGGGCCAGATAAATGTCAACCTATATTTTTTACTAGTGCTTTTGTGGCTCTTTTTATTTTTAAAAACACTTAAATCTTTCATTTCTTTGGAATTTATTTTGGTCCACATGTAAGAAACTATTTGCTAAAATCTTTGTTCCTTGCTGATCTAAATATTGTATGTTACTGGGCCTGTTTCTGTATTTTTAAATTTTATTTTATTGTCTTTATGTCTCCATCACTTCTTTTGCCAAAACCCTCTCTTTTTATTATTACAGTTTAAGAATATTCTTTCAGGGACAGGCCCAGTGGTGAAAGCAGTTAAGTGTGTGCGCTCCGCTGCAGCAGCCCGGGGTTCGCCGTTTCGGATCCGGGGCGCACACCGACGTACCACTTGTCAGGCCATGCTGTGGCTGCATCCCATATAAAGTGGAGGAAGATGGGCACGGATGTTAGCCCAGGGCCAGTCTTCCTCAGCAAAAAAAAGAGGAGGATTGGCAGATGTTAGCTCAGGGCCGATCTTCCTCTCACACACACAAAAAAGAATATGCTTTCAAATCCAGTAATGCAAGTTATTCCTCTTTACGATTAGTTTTCTGGATAGTCTCCCCTATTTGTTATTCCATAAGAACTCATCAAGTTCAACGTGTAAGAGAATACAATTAATACATTAGTATGTGTGGGGGTTTGAGGTCTGTTAATATCGAGTTTTCTTATGTAATGTAGAAATAAAGCATACATTCTCATTTATCTTTTCATATGAACTTCTGTAAAGTTGTGGTTTCTTCATGTAGTTTCTCATAATAGTCTCAAATTTATTCATTGCTATTGTGAATATGATTTCTCTATTAAATTTTATAACTGTTTGCTGAGAGAGGTTATTTACTTATGCATTTTTATTTTGTATTTACCACTTTACTGGTTTCTTATTCCAAGAGTTTGCCGATTGATTCTTTGGAGCCATCTAGGTAGATATTATCATCTGCAAATAATGATCATTTTGTCCCCTTCCCCCAAATTATCTAATTTCTTCATTTTTTCCTGTCTTATTGCAAAAGATTAGAACTTCCAAGTTATTTTGAAATATTCTTTATTTGGAATGCCTCCAATATTTCACTACTAAGTATCGTGGCCTGCATACTTGGTAGTTTTGAAGAGCTCTGGCTTTTGGAACGTGTTTTCGGCTTCAAATTTCAATCTCCCTCCTGAACCTTCTGTTCACTGGCCCCTGGTATGTCTCCCAGCCCTTCTGCCCAGTAGTGAACAAGCCTTATGCTTTTTATATACAAGAGTGTTCTATCTCTGTACAGACAACCCCATCATGTACCTGCTGAAGCTTCTTTTCTAGTTGAAACACCCACCTTTCACTATGGGAGAGCTCTCCTTCAATTCTCAGACCAACACATTATAAATCGGAACTGCTATTGTTCTACTTAGTACATCCTATGAAACTACCAGGCTATTTTCTGCCAACTTAAAACTTAGTGTCTTGTGTAAGATTTTTTTTTACGTTTGCATTTGGAGAAAATGCTAAACTATTTTCTCACGTAGAAATTATCATTTCATATGAATTTGCTGACTTTTCGCCAGGGAAAAGTAAAAATAACCTGGGACTTTTCATATGCCATGCAGAAAGGATTGGTTCCATGGGTTAGACTGGTTAAAACAATATGTGAAAATAGACTGAGGAAATGAGTAACAGTAACAGTTAGCAATAATGCTGGGTGACCTACGGGGAAGGAGAGTGTGATGCCCGCCTTTGGGGTGGGCCAGGCCTCATAACCATGGGAACTTGACCATGTCTCTCTATCACCCCGAGCCCCCATTTCTTCAGCTCTAAATTGGGGTTCATCACCCACCTTCAAGCATAATGTAAGAATGGGAGACAACATGTTTCAGCATCTGGTAAGACCTTTGTCACCAGCAGGCACTTACCAAGAGAAACTGTTAGCTCCTGGCTAGTTTCAAAGGCAGGAATACGAGCAGTGTTATAGATAACAAAATGGAAAGAAAAGACTGTTCTCTATTATGAATTTCTACGTAGAGTTAACCCCAAGCACGCTCAAGAATTTTAGGATTTAGCCAATCGGCTGTGCTGTACTTGGGGTACGGTTCTAAAGCCCCACCCCCCCCACCCCCCCACCGCCCGCCTCTTCCCAAGGCAGTGGAAACATTTAGTATTCCTTTTGTACTCTGTCTGGCTTGGCCTTTGCCATGACTGCCAGGTATCACTGGACTCTACTTTCTGACCCACCCTGCTGGAACATTAGCTCTGAATGTTTAGATTTCGCCTTCCTCTGAGGGGGACCGGAAGGGCTCCTCATTTTGATAATATAGCAAAATAGTCATTGTGGCCATGTGCCTAGTGTTTAAGAATTTCCTTGTCAGCACGTCTTAATTTTTCCAATTTGTTAGCCTGGAAATCACCCTCATTAATTTCAAACTTAGATCTTAACAAGGCAGAATAAAAATTTTCTTCTATCGTTCCCAAAGTGAAGATAGAGATCTGGATTTTTTTTTTTTTACATACTGGGAGGTTTCTGTATTATTATTGTTTAAAATCAATTATCCTTTACTCTATATTCTTTTTCTGTTGTTTATTTTATCTGTCCTTCTTTCCCAGAGGGGCAGAATTAAGGCCCCCATTTGGTTTTTATTAGCGTAAGCAGTTAATAGCTGTTCTATAATGCTTTACTTATTGTGTTAATTTTCTGTAGTTATGTCCAGAGGCAGCTTCCTGGAAGACCACATTTAAAAAAATAGAAGATCTAACTTACTTCTTCTTTAATGGGTCTAGTTACCATTTAGAGTTTCAGCTAAGACTATTGAACATTGTTGATTTATAAAATTATTGAAAATATATATAAGCTGCAGCTACTATTTTAAATATATCAGTGGCAACCCTAAAAATTGCCATTAGTGTGGTGAAGGTACAAACACTAACCCTGGTGTCTCTGTTGACAACAGCTTATCATACCAGTTCTTTGGATTTGTCTTGAATATGTCAGAGGGATGGTTGTATGCTGTTCCCGTGTATACTCTGCCAGTCACTGCAGTTCTATTACATAGGAAGCTAAACTCTGGGTCCCAATGGCCATTGGCCGATTGCTGTTGGGGATTTTAATGAGAATGTACGCGACATGGACTTTAGTATTCATGGGAATAGTCCTCAAGTTAAAATGGAGCTTCAAAGCAGAGCATAAGGACAAACTAATTTACTTGAAGAGGAATAAAGTAGATATTTGTGATAAATATAATAGATTGGGCCCCCATGTTAGGTTGCATTCTGAAATAGATGAATGTACTAAAGCAAAGAGAACATGGCTCAGTGGTCAGCATCATGGGTGCTAGACCTACCTCGAACATGAACTAGCTCTGGATCTACTTCTGACATGAACTAGCCCTGGATCTACCTCTAACATGAACTAGCCCTAGACCTACCTCTAACATAAACTAGCCCTGGATCTACCTCTAACATGAACTAGCCCTAGACCTACCTCTAACATGAACTAGCCCTAGACCCACCTCTAACATGAACTAGCCCTGGATCTACCTCTAACATGAACTAGCTCTAGACCTACCTCTGACATGAACTAGCTCTGGATCTACCTCTAACATGAACTAGCTCTAGACCTACCTCTAACGTGAACTAGTTCTAGACCTACCTCTAACGTGAACTAGCTCTAGACCTGCCCCTAACATGAACTATCTCTAAGGTCTCTTGGGGCCTCAGTTTCCTCCTCTGTAAAACAAGAAGTTGGAATGAAAGTTCTCAGATTCCTCCCAGCTTTTACATTCTATGTCCAGTCAGTGGTTGCTCTGTGCATCCACTCAGCGAGAAGGATTCATTAGCAGGTGATTGAATTGGGATTAGAATGCTTCCCATTCATTGCTGAGTCTCTAGAGATGGACATGGCACTTGGCACAAAATGGGGCCCACCAATGCTTTTATAATACATTTGCTTTTATCGTGAAGCTTCAGTAAAATTCTCTTTTGAGAACTGTTATTTGTCCAGTACAATGGCTGTGAGTGGAAGTGGAGAGAGCACTAGACCGAAAGGCATCGGGGTCAGCTGTGTGACCTTGGGCAAGTCATTTCCTCTCTCTCAGTCTTTTCTCCTCCATTTGTCAAATAAAGAGATTGCAGAAGAATCACCAAAGTAGCTTCTAACTAAGAGAGCCGGTGACCTTGTAAGAATTGCCTGCCGTGTAAAGCAAATGAGAAGTTCAGATGTTTCCCAACACTGGGTGCCAGAGCAGTGAAACGTGTTAACTATGGTTTAATGCTCCCTGAGAAGAAGTACATGCACTTGCTATGGGGATGGGCTGGGAAGGAGAGGACAGAAAGGAGATGTGTATGCTAAGGGTTGGCTGGGAATTTTATGCAAAGAAAGAAATGAGGTCTCCTGTAATTGCCTGTTTTTGAGCTACAGAATGTATCAAATGCTGTGTTTAATTCGGTGCCATGCCCAGTTCTTAGCACAGTGCACCTCCTGTTTTGTCTCTTTCTACACCCTGCCGGTGGTGATGAGGTTTGAGAACTTTCCTTTCAGGCAGTGCTATCAAAGAGGGCAATGCAAGGCGACACAGCAAAGTCAAAGCATATTTGAAAGGAAGAGGAAAAAAGCCCATAAACATTTCAGTGGAAGTACTTTTACAGAATTTCAAGGAGGAATCTGAGAAATAATTACAAAGTTTTAAAAGAAAGAATCTTAACTTTGATCTGATTTTCTTCTGTAAAGCAATTAGGTACATAATTTTTAAAGTGCTAAGCTGAAAATTCTAATGGCTGGACCCAAATACTTTCATTTGCATCTTGAAACTTCTATAATTTAAAAAAAAAAGTTTAAAAAATTATTGAAGTGATTTTCCACAGGGATTAATTGATGGTCAGCTCTCGTAAAAACTACAGCACCACAGAATGGCTGAGATTAAGAGCTAGATTTAAATCATACGAGAGTACAGTTAATAGCACCAAACTAAGAAATCTGTAAAGCTGATTTGATGGAGAAAAACTGTGAAGGTGTGATTGGAATATTCCCTTCCAATTGCTGTTGGGGATTTTTTTTTTTTTGGTGAAGAAGATTAGCCCTGAGCTAACATCTGTTGCCAATCCTCCTGTTTTTGCTGAGGATGATTGGCCCTGGGCTAACATTCGTGCCCATCTTCCTCTACTTTATATGTGGGACGCCTGCCACAGCATGGCTTGATGAGTTGTGCGTAAGTCCGAGCCTGGGATCTGAACCCGTGAATCTTGGGTTGCCAAAGCAGAGCACACGAACTTAACCACTATGCCATGGGGCTGGCCCCTGGGGGGCAATTTTAATAGGAAGGTACCCTGCATGGACTTGAGTATTCCCAGGACTACTCAAATTAAAATAGAGCTTCAAAGCAGTTCACAAGGACAAAGGAACTTACCTGAAGAAAAGGAGATTCTTACTAAAAAGAAATGTGATAGATCAAGCTCCAGTGTTCTTCTAAATTTTTAAAACCTGAAATATTTCGGCGTTCATGTATATAAATGCTAGACTGTCAGTTCCTTGATGGCAGATAATGGGTATTGTTCTTTTTTGCATTCCCAGTGCCTAGCACATGGTTCTTAGCACGTAGATTTCCATGAAATGTTTATGAAATAGTGGAATAAAAATACTTTGTTAATTTAAAAAAATGTTGTGGCATATCTTCTCTCCAATTACTAGATGGATTGACCACATAGCAGAGGTAACCGACAGGTTGAATTTGCCCAATGTTTGTCTAACCCTTAAAATCGAGAAACTTCAACTTGATATAACTATATGGATTTCTGGATTCTTTTGAAAAATGTGAAGAGGTGGCACCATTTTGGTCCACAGCTGCACATGGTGACAATTAGCTGGGGCCCAGGAGCAACTGTCCCCATTAGACAGAGCTCCTTCCCAGTTGCCACCATTCCCTAGCATGTGACTCTAGACTGGCTTCACTTTCTTATCTACCAGCCTGGTCCACAGGATAGGCCCTCAGATGAGAAGGAATATTTGGTATGCATGATGTCAATGTTAGATTGGGATGAGTTAAAGATGTAAGTATGGGCTTGACTGTTTTCTCCAGCCCCACAAAAAGAGAAGGTGAGACTCTTAGTACGAGGGTTGGAGGGAATCTGTCATGTGCACAATCCTACGACTTCGGTGTGCTCCAGCGGGAATAGAGCAGGATCAGAGCTCTAACTCTAATGATAGCGAGTGGGAGCTCATCAGGGTGTTGTTCAAGTTTGTCAGAGCATATTAAGATACGATACGTTCACGTTGTCAGAAAGGGTACATCAGTCCATCTGTCTATACATTCTTTCTGATACTAAATTTATCCGGGAACTTGTCAAAATTATGTCACCTACCTATACTCCCGTCCTTAGTGATTAAAAATGTGGGAAAAATGGAGAGCAAATTGGAATAATGCAGATTGGTGAAAGTCCTGTAATTGAAATCATTATTGCTTAAGACATCATTGCTTTAATCAGCCCTATCATAAATCAATGGTTTTCACAAGTGAAGGTTTAAAATAAAGTGCTGTTAAACAAATCGGGCCTCTTAAAAGGCATGATGCAATCTGGAAGCTCCTGAAAATGGATAAAAAAGTGGTTTCTGAATGGATACACTGGTTCTAGCATTTTATCTTCCACTTAATTTAAAAAAAGAATTACCTGATCCTTTCTTAGAAATTACATATTGGAGATGTATAATGGCCAAGCCTTTAGCCCATTAAAAAAATTTACTCCCAGAACAGTTAATATTTGACGTTTAATTGCTTTTTCTTGTTGGAGAGGAAAATCTGTTTCTTTCCTTCCTTTCTTGATTGACTTTTCAAAAATCACCTTGTGAGCTATAAAGATGGAGAGGAGTAATTGATTTTCAAAAACTCAAGTGCAAGTACACGTATTCGCATACACGTACGTGTGTGTGTGTGGACATAAAAATCTCCTGTGTGCCAGGAAATGGTGCTTCCCTGACAATAACTGTAAGGCAGGTGTTACTATCTCCATTTAACAGAAGAGGCAGTGAAGGCCCAGAGAGGTTAATTGCTTGCATAAGTTCACACAGGGAGTAAGGGATGGCTGAGTCTTTATTCCTTCTAGCATGTTGTCTGTCTGTACGTGCGTTTCATATCCAGGTGTGCAGATAGCCATGGAGCCAGGACAAACAGCATGCCAATAGTCCCCATCGTTGGAGAGACTAATCCTCTCAGCCTGGCTAACCAGCACCAGATTCCAGAATTTAGCAAATAATGTCACGTCATCCACAAATGTTGACAGAACTCAACTGTGATTTACGCCTTTTGTGTGAATCCTCCATTGTAACTGAGCCAGAAGAAGCAGTTGAACTAGCTTCATGAGAGACAGCAACTTAGAGGAGATTTTTCATCGGAGGGTTTTGCATGGATGAGCAGGGAGGTTAGATGTTTTCTTATTAGAACAATGCCCACGCGGATTTCAAATGATTTTTGGGGGTTCCTCAGGATTTGTTTCAAAAGAAAGAGGGGATCAGCAGGACATTGGTTTGGAAAGGGTGAGAAAAAAGCCTCTATTTGGTCACCTCGAGTTAGAAAATTTCCATTTCTTTTCATCGTCAATTCCTCACCTTTTACGTGTAGTAAGTTTACTACCAAAAGCCAAAGTGTTCTCTTTCTTTCTTTTCTTCTTCTTTTTTTAATCTTCCCACAAAACCAGCTATTATTTAGGTCTCTTGCAAAGCTGCACAAACCAACTGTGCCACCTCAGATTATCCCTTTCAGAGCTCAGGTGATATGCCTCATTGGGTTACACTTTCCATGCTTTGTGGTCAGATATGTGGGCTGTCTCATTCGACATTATTCCACTTTGCAAGAAAATATTTATATATTAGCCTCACCAGGTCCCATTTCCTCTGGGAATGGTCCTGTGTACGCTGTCTTCATGAAGGGCAGTTGAATCACTGGCCTTCATGGGACCACTGGACATCTGGTGGAAAACCAGGAAACGCCTCCTTCCCCTCTGTGACTTCACTCAGCCGGAAAACTACAAGGTGTGTGACTGTAGGATGATAAATTTCTGAGAGATTGAGTACAATAGTTTGAGAAAGTGCTTGGAAGGAAACTGGCTGATGTTAAGGGAATGGAAATTTGCACTATTCACAGAATTTTTTTTTCTAGATGTGGAAACACAAAAGCTTACTTATACACAGTCTTTTTCTTATTTTTATTTTTTTTCCTTTTTATTCCCGGTAAATAGTAATTCTCATTGTTTACCAAGGAGTGGTGAAACTGGTACTCTTATATAGCTGTGATAGGGTACGTTGGCAAAACCCTTTTGGAAACTCATTTTGCATTGCATATCAAGAGCCAAAAAATTTTTTATAACCCTTGACCAAATAATTTTACTCCTGGAAATCCATTCTCAGTACCAAAAAGATAATACCCAAAGATGTTTGTCAAACTATTGTTTATAGTAGTTAGAACCTAAATATAAACCTAACAATATGGGAAATGGAACTATAAAATGTTTTCCTGATGTTGATTGTTATGCGAACTATGTAATACTGTCAAAATAGGATATATACTCCTAATGATTACAGATATGTAGGCAAAATATGCACAATCATAATAATAGTAGATAATAATAATAGATAACATTTATTATCTACCTAATATATGATAGGCAATGTGTCAAATGCCTTGTAGTCACTCTCTCCTTTTATCTGCTCACTGGATTAAGCCAGATTTTATTATATCTCCATTTTACAGATGAGGAAAGACAGTCACGGGAGGGTTAGTTGGTTTATTTGAAGTCACACTGCTAGTGTGAGATTTGAACCCCATGTGGTTGACTATAGATTTTACACTCTTAACTTATGATTCCTCATGATATGCAGTTAATTTTGAGTAAAGAACAAACATCAATCATCAGAAAAAAAACAAAAACAAAAACTCCAAACCTCAAACCAAAGACAACCCAACACCAACAAACAGAAATCTGACAAACTCTACTTTTACGATAATCACATGGAAAAGTAAAGAAGGAGGCTTAGATCAAGAGAAACTAGCCCAATTTGAAAAGGTGTATCTTTGGGGCCGGCCCCGTGGCTTAGCGGTTAAGTGCGCACGCTCTGCTGCTGGCGGCCCAGGTTCGGATCCCGGGCGCGCACCCACGCACCGCTTCTCTGGCCATGCTGAGGCCGCGTCCCACATACAGCAACTAGAAGGATGTGCAGCTGTGACATACAACTATCTGCTGGGGCTTTGGGGAAAAAAAATAAATAAATAAAATTAAAAAAAAGAAAAAAAGAAAAGGTATATCTTCAACCAGTTACTAAAATGACAGGTAGCTATCCAAAGCAACACTTAAATGTTTAAGGTCTTTTCTCTGGTTGGGTATTAGATACTGAATGCATGATTTTTTTCAAAGAGAATCTAGTTATTATTATTCTGCCAATTTAAGGAAAGCAGATCTTGCAAGGAAGCAAATCTTGCAGGTAGGTGGAAAGGGCTTTCTCCAGAGTGACTTGAGAATTTTCCTGTGGACTGGGGCCTAGACTAGTGGTTCTTTTTTTTTTTCTTGGGGGGGGCGTTGAGGAAGACCAGCCCTGAGCTAACATCTGATACCAATCCTCCTGTTTTTTGCTGAGGAAGACTGGCCCTGGGCTAACATCTGTGCCCACCTTCCTCTACTTTGTATGGGACGCTGCCACAGCATGGCTTAACAAGCGGTGCGTCGGTGCGCACCAGGGATCCGAACCGGCGAACCCTGGGCCGCCGCAGTGCAGCGTGTGCACTCAATGGCTTGCGCCACCGGGCGGGCCCATAGACTACTGGTTCTTAACTTACTTTGTGTGAGAACATATTTGAAAATATTAATGGCATCTATGGTCTTTCTGTCTCCAGAAAAACACTTATATTAACATTTATACAACATTTTGTGGTATATCTATTTACTTTTATTCAGAGATCTTTGAAATCTTTTAGTACATTGCTGGTTTGAGGATTTAAATTAAATTTCCCTTTCTGTTTTGGCTTGCAGAATATTCTTTGCCCCACAGATCGGGGGATGTTCTTTTGTTAATAGTTCAGACATTGACACAGTTTCTTCAGAGCCTTGTCTACATCTTGACAGCTAAAGTTTGTAAAGTAAGTATAATAAATAATTTAGTTTCAATGTCTTCTTTAATATGATCACCCGTTATTGTGGACACTTGTTTTTCGATGCACGACTAACAACTGCCTTTTGGATTTTCCATGTTAGGATGAAAAAAATCCATGACATATATCACCAAGAATCAGATGTTGTGCCAGCAGTGTAATTGACTCTATAACAAAGAGAAAAGCTTCGAAATGTGAGTGGACAGCCTTGTGAGCAACTTTCCTTGCACACCTGCAGAGATGCACGTTCATTAAACACATCTGTGTTAAGTGCAAGTACAAAAGGCATAGTGTTAGATGGATGTGAAAAATGGGTGATGATGCCCATGTACGAGATTCTCCCATGACTGTGATGAGCTGAGGTTTGGAAGGGCCGAGGCAGGCTCCTGGCGCTGTTGGCTGTGCTGCTAAGATTACAGCTAGAGCATGGTTTCATTGCATGAAATATTTTTATCATCAGAAAGAAGAAAATTATTTGTACCATTTCTGTTTTCTGAAATTGAAAAATTTTCAGGTACAAATCCCAAACGACTTGCTGACTTTATGTGTACGCTCTACCTTCTAATCAGGATCGTGCAATAAGAAGACAGAAATCCCATGTTAAGAGGTCAGTGGTCCCTCTTCTCCAGGAACTTCCCCTGGGCAGTGGTCTCTGCCTATGTTACAGAAGACGGCAAGAATTCGAGCCATTGTGCATCTGGCCACTTATGCATTGCTCTAGCACGGGGGGAAATTCCTTCCTCACCCCAGCTGGTGAGCAGTTATGCCCTGAAGCCCACCACAGACATGCCTTGTAACTTTTTAACCTAGTTAGTGTAACTGCCAATATTTTTCCTATTCATATAAATGTCTAATCCTTTCTTGAATCTTGCTAGACTATTTGCCTCAATAATATCCCGCGGCAGTGAATTCCACAGGTAGATTATACGCTGCTTTAAAAAGCATTTCCTTTTATTCATTTTAAATTTGTTACCTTTTAACGGCACAAGATGGCCCTTGTTCTGGCATTAAGTGGCACAGGGTACAGGCATTTCAAATTGCGCTTTAATTCTTCCAAGCACCTTCTTTGCCGTTATTAAAACCTCATCTTCTTCGCGTATTTTCTATTTTGGCATATATCATCTTGATTAAATGAGGCGACTTGTGTAAACAGTCTCATACTACTTTGGACACATAGTAGACACTAGAAAAAAGCTCTCCTTGATATTTAGTGTCATTTGTTGGACAAATGTTTATTGAGCACCTACTGTGTGCAGGAATTGTTCTAAGTATTGGAGAGACAGCTTTGAATAAGACAGGGTCCTTGTCATGAAGGACCTAATTTTCTAGAGCGAGAAGACAATCAGTAAGATAGTGAATAAAGAGATGAACTACATGGTTTCAGACAGCCTTAAATATTATGGAAAAATCAGACATGAGTAACTGGGAAAGGATGACAGGCCCACTTTTGATCGCATGGTCAGGGAGTGGCTCTCTGAGGAGTGAAAGGGGACAATTGAGATTGACCATCCAGGAGTCATCAAATCTCCATGAAGGTGAATTCCAGCTCCTAGAACAATGCCTGGCACTGTGGAGACTCAATCACAAGACTCAATGTGTTGTGTGAATGAATGAATCGAGGTTGAGAAGGGAAATCTTAGTTATAGAAGTCATCCAGTAAGTTACTCACAGACCCAGGAGTAACATTTCTTGAATCTCGGGGCTCTGTAACTCCGAAGACTGTTGGAGTAGAAAAAACAGGGGATTATGTTAGTTAGCCTTGAGTTTCAAGACCTTCCCATGTCCCCAAGGAACCAGCTGTATGATTTTGTGTAAGTCACCCAATTTCTTTCGTCCAAAGTGTTCTCGTTCATAAAAATGAGAGTAAAACTTCCTTCCTCCGTGGGCTTTGGAGGATTGGAGGTAGAGGGTGAGTGGCAGTTCTTTATAAACCACCAAATGGTGTGGAAACGTTGGTACTTCCTGCGGGAACCAGTTGTTCTCAGCGTTCCACACTCCTTCTTTCCTCTTTCACTCTTCCTTTTCTCCTTCCCTGTTATCTCTGTCCCATTTTTTATCCCTGCCTCTGTCTAAAGCATCATTGGCATCCGTGGTACTGATCTTTCTGCCCAGAGGTGGCTTACACAGAAAGTGGGGGTTACCTTTCTGAAATGTATGTTATTTCTTAAGGATTTTAAAAATGGAATTGGATGGAGCTGCCGTTTGTTGAAACAGTGGATTGGAGGTGTACTTCCAATAGTGATTATTTGCTTTTATTTTGTTTACTGCTTAATCTTTTGGGGTCAGGTTAACTACACTTCTAGATCTTCCTTCAGAAGAGGAGACTTCAGTAGAAACGATCTGTTCACCTGCCTGTAGCTTCCTTCTAGTCAAGCATGACGGGCAGGTACCGTTTCCTCACGTTTCCTCATGCTGTTCTTTCTAATTGCCCCTTAATTTATGTTTTTTTGTTTTTTTTTTTTTTCCCGTTTAGGAAATTTGAAGTAGAAGCATGTGCAGCTCTGCATAATAATGTACTATAAAGGCATTTCAAGGAAGAAATTATTAGAATTGTTTACATGCATGGTTCAAATTTACTGGCAAATTGCTCTGGCCTCGGTTTTATGATGTGGCTGCCAGCTAGACTCCTTCTGGGGAAAACTCTGAAAGAGGAGAGGTTCCTTTCGGTGTCCCTCACCAACGCTTCTTTTGCCTGTTTCTCTCCTTCCAACACCTGCCTCTTTCCCCACCCCCACTTTACTCCATGGAGCTGTTAGGCCTTTTACACCTTAATGTGAAGACATTTCATGGGTCCCCCCACCCCCACCCCCAGACCGGCCCCCAACGAAAGCGAGGTGTGCAAAGGAATAAATCTTCAATGGTATAATTTTAGACCCTGTGGCAACTGGGAAGGGTGGCTATTTTGGGCTGTGGGGCTTTCTCCTTGACCTGAGGTGATATCACTTTGCCTGCTGCTGGGGCCGTCGGCCAACCCTGCACGTGGTCCATTTAGCAATGTGTTTGCCATTCCTGGAGGGCGCTTCTTCATTTCTCTGCCGAGCAGTTCTGTGTTCCTCCAGAATTCTGTGCATTTGTGCAAAGGCATGAATCTGTCGAGGTGTACCCCCCTGGGCTTGTCACAGGTGACATTCCGACGTGGTGGTACAGGCTACCCCCAAGGGGCAGCACAGATGGAACGGACTCCCTTTCACATAGAGGGTGGGGAAATTTTCTGGTCTAGTTTTGGCCTATTCTTCAGCCTTTGTGCTTTATCAGCTGCTCAGCAACTCTTCTGTGTGTCATGCTCTTTTGGAGCAAGGTGAGCCAGGCAGGTCTCCAGGTCACAGCGTCAGAGCATGCCTCCTACATAGCCTCATTTGAAGCTGCACTCAGGGCATCCTCACAGCGATCCCGACCACCCTGCTTGCTGTTGTCTCACTCAAGCTCCTGACGCAGCTGCCGTTGCAGATCCCTGCGCTGCCTGGGGAAGCGAGTCAGGCCTCTGCTGCAGATGGGTGTGACAGCTACAGGAAGACATGAAGGTGGCCAAAACAACAGCGCTTTCCAGATGAGGCTGAGATCATAGCCAAGATCACCACTGGGTAAGGGATCTTGTTGTTAGTTTTTCCAACCTAAAAAGTACACATAAGACTCAAAGATCATTTGGGAAGGGGGAATAAATTCAGTAAAGAACAGAAAATGGGAATAGTTTTTTAAAAAGAGGATTTGAGTTTCTTTATGCCAAAAGAGAGAAAACAGAGGCCTTTTATAGGTATGGAGAGAACTCTCTCTTCTACAACTCCCTTGATGATTAAAAAAAGGGGAAAATTCTGGATTTGCAGAGAGAGAGAGAGAATAAGGAGGAGGGCTGGGATGTAAAGAGAGCCTGACTAAGGAACAGAAGATACTGGAGGGTAAGACAAAGAGGGAGAAAAAGATCAAGTGACAATGTTACCTCCCTTTTCTGCTGTTGAATTAAACTGAACAGATATTTGTTGAGAAGCAACTATGTCTGTTCCAGTTATCTATTTCTGTATGACAGATCACACTAAAATTTACTCACTTCAAACCACAACAATCATTTTGTTATTATCTGACACGGTTCTGAGTGTTGACTGGGCTCAGCTGGGTGGTTCTCATGCAGCCTTTCATGAGGACGAAGTCTGACGGTGGCCAAGGCTGGAGTCACCTCTAAGGCTTCCCCACTCACATGTGTGATCGTTAATGCTGGCCTATGCTGCAGCCTCAGCTGGGGCTGTCAGCTGGACTGCCCAGTCATTCCATGTGGTCTGAGCTTCCTTGCAGCATTTGTCTCTTGTGTGCTCCTTTCCTGGCCACTCAGGACTCCAAAGATGAGTATCCCAAGAGAACAAGGTAGAAGCTGAACCATCCTTTTTAGCCCAGCCAAGGCACATACTCGACTGGTCCACCAATCACTAAGGTCAGCTCAGGTTCAAGGGGAGAGCACATAGACCCCCGGATTTGAGTAGTGCTACAGAACTTATGGACATGTCTTACAACTGCTAAAATGTACAATTACGATGTCAGGGTGATAGAGGAGCATGTACCACGTGCAGCGTAAGATGAACACTTGCATGCATAGAGGCCATGGGCAGAGTGTGGTCGGGAAGGCCTGTGGCCATTTATCATTTGGGGAGCATTGCAGGCAAATAGTCCGGCAGTGGCTGACATTCCCAGTGTCTAACTCTGGAGCGGATGTTATGGCTAGTTTTATTCAAGCCCAAATGCTTGTTCTCAATAACTTTTTTTCTTGTTACCTGTCTTCTCTTCGCCTGCTCCAGCTTGGTAACCAACTGAACTTTCTTGCAGCCACGTTATTCCCCCATGGTCCTAAAACTCTATCTATGCCTTTATCTCCTTTGGCTGTCACTTTACGCTTTCTGCGCATGAACAAGACTTACTTCTCATTCCCCTTATTTGCTATTCCACTGCCATTTTCACACCAATGAACTCTCCCTGCCCTTCCTCACTTGATTGCTTGAAATATGTCTTTTCATTTTGGTTTCCTCCTTCATAGCCGTTGTCTCTTGCCTGCTAAAACCATATCCTACACTCTGTGTAGCTCATGCCTTTCTTCTCTGCTCTGACTTGTCTTATCCCAGGAGCCATTTGCCCAGCCCAGTGTCACGGGGCGATGGGCCCTGGGGCACCCGCTGCCCAGCGTCTCCATCAGATACAGCTTTGACGTCTTCACGGCGAGGCCTTGCTCCACATCCAAGAACTTTCAGGTGGGGTTTGTTATTCAGCTGCTCACCTTTTGGTAAGAGTTTCCTACATCCCATCATCACTAAAGATACTTTTTTTCTTCATCTGGGCCTTTAGTCTCCAAATATCACCCACTCTAGACACTCACTTTTTAATCCCCAAGTAGGTTGGCCCCTTTTCTCCTCTTAGTACAAAAGTGATATATGGTCACTGTAGAAAACTTAGAACATATGGAGAAGCAAAAATAAGAAAACAAATGTTGTAGATTTAAACACTGTTAATACGTTGATGTGGGTCCTTCCTATCTTTTTTTTCTGTATTTTTGGTTTTTAATTACCAAAAATAGAATTACTACTTTGATGGGCAGTGTGTCCCTCCACGCTGGTTGCTGTTTTATAGACTCACTTGTTACAGAACTTCTAGCCCCTGGTGCCAGTTAATTGGACAGGGGGAGGCCATCAGACCCCAGCTGGGCCAGTACCTGCTCTTTCCTTAGGATTAAATCGGATGGTACTAGGATCCAGAGCTATAATATTACATCGAGATGGGATTTGAATTTTCACCTTGAAACCTAAAGCTTTGCTAAGCCTAAAGGAGAAGGTGGTTTGCAAGAGAGAAGTAGAGGAGACGCAGAGTGAGAAGCAGAGGAAGAGAGGGCAGGAGTCTAGAGATGTTCCTTGTACCCTGGCACTAATTCCTGCAGTGATTTTTGTGGGATAGCCTTTTATTCTTTCCTCAAATCCTCCCTCAATGGTGGAGCAGTGTCTGTTGCAGTGTCTGAGCAAGAAGATACTTTTTTGTAACCTGCTTTTTTCACTTAATAATACTTCATAAGTTTTTTCTGTATCATCATATATTCTCCTAGATTATAATTTTGGTGACTGCGCAGTGACTACTGCGGATGTTCCAGTATTTATGGGAGAAGTGGAATGTACTGCTTGAGCTCTGGCGTTAAATAGTCCTGAGTTCAAACACTTGCCCTGACACTGTTTGCTTTGTGATTTGGGCAAATTATTTAAATACACTAAGTCTCAGCATCCTCGTCTGTAGGATGGATATAACAATATGGTTAAGTGACATAGTGAATCTCATGTTCCCAGCACATAAAATGTCATATAAGTAAGTAAAGTTTCAATAGATTTCACCTACTGTTATTAATAATCATAATCATAAGTCCTCTGTCATTGCTCATGTAACAGCCTCTATATTTTCGACCTCACAAACAAGCGGTGATGACCATCCTTACAGTCAAATATTTATGCATGATTATTTCTTGAGATAAGTGGCTAGAAGTTGCATTTGAAAAGTTTTAAAAAGATGTATAGTCATTACTTTCACTGAATCTTCTACATGTCCACATCCTAGCCTTTGCCATTTTCTTCTTCTTGTCCACAGTTTCAGAGATAATGTGTCTCTTTCTGGGTCTAGGATTTGCTCTATGCTCATGTTGCAACAAAATTAAAACAGTGTCACTTCTGACATTTGAGTTGGGGCTCTTCAAGGTAGGTTTAACTCATTCATTTGGTTATTCACTCACATGTCAGGTGCAGATTAAGTTTATATATAGACTAGGTTTATAGACCATGTTTATATTTTTAGAGCTGACTCCAGTGTTGCTAACCACACAGTGGGTTTTGGAGCTTTGTAGGAAGAGTTCCAGACAGTTCCAAGGCGCTCAGTTACTGACCAAGGCTTATGATATCTAGAAATAGAGATATTTGGAATAAGAACACCCTGATTCTTTGACATGCCTGGAATGATCTCCCATCTGCAGATCCTACCCTGGCTTCCAGGCTCAGGAAATATCAATATGAAATTCAGTGAGATGCTACTCTGAGACACCCACTGTGCTGGAAAGACAATTAAAACCTAAGATGTCCTTGTCCTCAAGGAGCATAGTCTGTTGGAGAAGTAGATGTGCAAACAGTTATAGGACAATGTTCAATTTGCCAGGATGGAGGAGTGTACCTGTAAGGAAATCCCTCAGTAACATGATTCAAGAGTGGAGGTCTGCACACAGTTAGCAGTTGGGTCCCCAGGGGGTTCTGTCTGGCCAATAATTATAGCCTTAAAAAAGAAGATTTAGTTGCCAACAATTAGCAACTGAAGATTTGAGGTAGAAAATGCAGATTTCTGTCTTATCTTGAAAAAAGTGAAAGTTTTGGCAATCCTGGGCCCTCATTTTACCATGGCAGCAGTGAGAAGTGGCTGCCCCTTAACCAGGGCATGGGTTCTCCTTTTTGCCACAATCCCCACCACTCCCTACTGTTTTCCCTGTTCTGCTTCACTTATTTATGCTATCTGTGTGGGCCATGAGTTTGCAACCATTGGCCTAGTAAAGGGGGCCCTTATTCTTTCACAGGATATCAGCGAAGGCACAGAGAGATCTGCTGGAGGGGAGACCAGAGGAAGCAAGAATTTTCTATGTAGATAGGCGGGGAGTAGAGTATCCATGACAGCTAGAATAGCATGTGCAAAGGTACAGAGGCTTGAGCGCAGAGGGCCTTCTTGGACACTGACAAACAGACAAGGATGGGAGGAGAGTTGGTTACTGGGGGAAGAGATTGAGAAAAAGAATTGGAGAAGCATGCAAGCACCAGCTCATGAGCAGCCTGGTGCACCAAAATAGGGACTTTAGATTTTGTTCTATAAAAACTGGATCTGATGATTGATAGGAAAACAGCTAGAAGAGTTTCTACTAACAATGCCCTGCCTCTGTGGTGGCATCTTGCAAAGCATGTTATGAGCAGAACTTCAATAAATCCTGACCCCAAGCCCATGAGACATGTACTTTTATTATCCTCACCTTACAGATGAGAAAATGCAGGTAGAAGGAGGTTGGTTAAGTGACTTCTCCAAGGTCACAACCAGTAAATGGCAAAGCAGAAAGTGGATTCCAGCTCTAACTACAGAACTTGCAACTTAATCACGAGGGTGCTCTGCTTTCCAGGTGGCACCAGTGCTTCAGAACCACAACCCCAGCAGCAAAGTCCAGGTTGCATTGGGAGTGGGTGGGGGGATGCTGAGAGAGCAGAGATGCTGGGAGACCACTGCCTTAGCCAGGCAAGAGAGTCGGAGGCCTTCAGGGCAGCGTTGGTGTGCTCAGAGGATGGGGCGGATGTGGAGACACGGAGGAGGATGAATCCGTGGGACTCTCCTTCATGGAATCTTCCAACCACAGGAGTTTTCTCTTCCTCCTTTGAATTCTCAGAGCACTTTGTGTCTCTTCCCTGGAGCTTGCTTTTTGCTTTTTGTTTTGTCCCCATAACAGCTGTACACATCTTATCAAATCTAGTATATTTTAAGTTCTTAAAGGGCAAGAGGAATTATGCTTTATTTGCCTTAATATTTTTTTGCACTGCTGAACACAGTACTTTGGTAAATGAATAACTTCCAAAATTGTTTTTTTTTCATATCATTTCTCCTTATGTATGCATTTTAGAAGTTCATGGCAAGTTAAACACTTTTACTTTCAAAATATGAAAATAATTTCTTTACACAATCTACTTTAAACTATTTTAAAATATGAGGAAAAGTAAGACTGGGAAGTTGTTTAAAAGCAGCAAACTCTTTAAGAGTCAATGTCACATTTATTGCTATAAAATATTTTTCTCTCTCTGTTAGACATCTGGTTCCCATTACGTACAGTATTGGGTACTTGAGTTCACCAGCCATTTTGCATGCCAAGTAGTGTGCATGCAAAATCCCCACCGACACCCGCCAGTGTGTATTTGCACCGTGCAATTCTTACTTTACATTTACAGGCACCCCTTCTATCACTGACTTAATTCATACCAATGTACTTTTGAGGTTATTTTTTTCATACTTCCTTTAAGGACCAAATTGCCTGCATCTGAGAAATGAAGAACTTCAAAACCGTGGAGTCTTTGCTTTATGTGATTGTATGGTTCAACTATCTATAATCTAGTGCTGAAGTCAATGAAACATCTAAATCTTAAGTCTGTATTTCCTAGTAACATTGACCCAGAAATGAGAAACACAATATGGAATGTTTGCTAATGAGTCATGAATTTCATTATAATTGCTTCCACATTCAGGATAGCTCCCTTAAACCATCTAATCTTGACATATCCTGCAACAATCCCATGTGTTGTAAATGATTTTGTTTTATTTCTTAGGTTACTGTTAAGGGCTTATTTTATGGTTCATTTCATTTTCTTAAAGAAAACCACACATGTGTGTGTGTGCATACACACACTCTGACATGCACACACACACACATCATTGAGGCTTTTTGCCTCGATCTGTATTTTTTGAAATAAAATAATTAGGAAACCAAAAGGAGCCCTCATCATTTGGTTTGAAAATAAAAATAAACACATTTAGGAAGACAGTTGAAACATGGTCTATTTTAGAGATCTAATTCAGGTCTCTGAGAATTAAATCCAGAATTGAGCCATGCCTCAGCAAGCAGCAGCCAGTCCCCTCCCTCTCTGGACTTAAGAATCTGTAGCTGACTGGACAGACACAACTAGCATTCAGTACAGTAATAATGAAAAATTAAATACGACTTTTAAAAACTGCTCACATTATAAAGTGATCTATTAGCATTATACGACTTCAGCACTTAAAGTGACTGATTCTAATTGCACGATTTGGCCCATGGCAAGCATTAAAGAGCTGCAGAATCTTGCGGGTATTTTATCTCTTTTGGGATATTTTAAAGTGAATTTTCTTTGGAAGAAAGCTTTGTTCTTGCCGCACAAAAGATTGTGTGGAAGAAATCTCTCAGTTCTGATAGAACCAGAGGTAATTATAGTTTCTTCTTCTTTGATTCATGAATCAATAAGCCAAATATTTTAAAAATTCTTGCATTTTTCCTGCCTTCCTTTATTAAGGGAAGCTCTGCCTTTCCAGCTTGTAGATGTTATCCTGAACAAGTAAAGATGGATGCCCTCCTCTAATGAGCTTTTCTAGCAATCAGCGAGGTATTCTTTTCCTGCACTTGGTTATCCTTCTTTATCCCTCAGAATCTTTTCTGGACAAGCCTCTGGGTCACTAAAATGGCATTGTAGAGCCATACCCTGAGCTGAACTTAATTTAAACAGGTTATCACAGAACTACGGGAACTTATGAGCAGATACGCTGCTTAGATGTACCTACTAAAGTGTTTGCAGTTTTCAGAAAAAGAAGGAAGAATGTGGGGGAATGTCATTCATTTTTGAATTTGACTTTATGATGTCTACAGGCTTTTTCATAATTTTCATCATATGGACTACAGGAAGCTTATCAATCGAATAGTATTAGAAATTGTAGCTTTTTATGCTGAGGGAGTCCTTGTTGAACTTACATGTTTAATTAGTTTAAAGATAAACTGAAATTTTACCTTAATGTAGGTGCATATGAATTTCTTGTTGGTGGTTTTCAGATCTCCTAATAGTAGAAATATTGCCTACTAGGTTTTGGATTTTTGAGGTAATGACCCACGTTGTTATCCATGTAACCGACAGCGGGCTCTTGAACATGTAATTTAAAAACTCCAGTAACACCGTTGGAGCGTCAACACCAACCTTATTGATTTAAAACATCTCTTTCTAAAATTGACATTTTTTAAAAAGGACAAGGCTAAGTAGAAAGAAGTTTAAAGGCACTCTGGCTTCTTGTGAATTTTTCACTAACAGTTCTCTGTAGCTTGTAATTGCTCTCTCTCTTCCAAAATCTGGAATGTGCAGAAGAGAGCAGAAATACTTGTTATTGACCTGAATTAGGATAAAAGGAAAAGAGAAGATAAGACCATAGCCGTCGGCACTTTGTTTATGAAAATATCATTTTGAGGATGTGCTTGAATCAGGCAAAAGTAATGCATCTCCCTCCTCTCCCAGCATATTTTAAGTGCCAACTTGGCCAGACCAAAAGAACGGTGCCCAGAATCAGGGCATTACCTTTCCTGTGTGCTAGTGCATAATCACTACTATTTTTCTTAGATATTCTAGAAATATATATTTGAAAATAAAAATATATAAATATAAAAATTAAAAATATATAAAGACAAATATAAGAACAAAAAATGTGTTTGTTTTTTAAAAAGTTATAATATTTTATTTTAAAACAGTTTTAAGACTCATAAGAAGTTGTAAAAATAATTCGGGGAGATCCCCTGTTCCCTTCACTCATTTTCGCTTATAGACAATATCTCACATGACCGTAGGACCCTGTTGGCACTTCTGTATGTGGGGGTTCTTGAGAGTGGGAGGCACTTCAGCAGACACAGGCCCAGCACACTCTTGGAAGTGTTCACATCTGCTAGATTCTAGGTCCAAGTCCTGTCTTCACTGGCTTCAAGAGGGGAGAGTTCATTACCGGGATGAAGGAGGCTCGTTTGTGGAGATCAAATCAAAGAGGTATTTGGAACAGGGATAGAGACAGAAGTCAGGGAACATCTCCAAGGAGATGTGATCTTAGAGCTGAGTCTAGATTGATGGTCAGGGTTGAGTTAGTTCTATGGGGATAAGTGACAAGGAGTGAGGGTGGGGCAGAGGGAGTAGCTTGTGCAAAGATCTGGAGAGAGGTTTGGTGAAAAGACTCAACCAAATCTCTGGAAAATTTGGATACAAGCCCATGTCTCTTGAAAACAGTGGTCCTCTCCCATTTCTCAAATTTGAGTTATCAAGATAATTGCTTCAATTTTGTGACTGGTATGTACCCAGTCTAAGCATATGTTTGTAATCAAATATAGCTTATCTTAAATTTAGGTAGGTAGGTAACAATGCAGTGTAAATTCCATCCTTTTCTTTGTAGGTTTTTATCAAGAGGAGTGTGTGTGTGTGTGTGTGTGTGTGTGTAAATCTTGCCCAGGTATAAAGATCGCAAGACTTGTTTATGTTACGAGCTGTGAGATTCTGGTAAGTTGCTGCTTATGGCGAGTGCATAGCTAGTGATGAGGCAGCATGGCTTGCCAGAAAGAGCTCAGATTATGGAGCTAAAGGCCTGGGGACAAGGTTCAACTTTGAATTTACTGCCTTATAACTTTGGGCAAGTGACTTAACCTCTCTGAACCTCAATTTTTCCTCCTCTAGCTTTGGGGTGGTAATAAAATTATTTGCCTCATCTATCTCATAGAATTATTTCTATGATGCAATTTACATGAAAGAACTTCAAAAATTATGAAGGCTTCTGTAAATATAAGGCATTATTGTTATAGAATAAATGTACTCAAAAAATGTGACAGGTTACAGCAAGTAAGTGCTGTAAGCGAGGAGACCTTCCCAGGCTCAATGCCACTTGAAAGTCTACAATAGCATATTTCAAATATGGCAGCAATGTGGCAGCTGGACGTTCATACATTTCTAAGACGAGTGAAACTTTACATTTATTATGTTGCAGGTTTATAATTTACACGGCAGTTCAACATTGTAAAAATTAAAGAGAAAGTCAGCACCCATATAAAGACTGGTAAAAACTTTTGATTTTTAGTAAGAAAAGTATCAAGTGAATTTTCCTGAAATATCTCTGGGTAGCTCATTTTGCAGTATTTTTGGAAATTATGTAACATTAGAATCACTTTCCAGGATATAGTAATAAACTTTGCCAAAAGGTTTTATTAACCAGGAAGCAGCTAGAGTAACTGGAAGGAAATGCAAACATGTTTTCTATGTAACAAAAGACTATCTCAAACATTATTGTTACAATATTGTTATATTTCAAAATATAACAAATCTAAAAATACACATTCAATTCAGTATTAAACAATCAGTGAGATCCTTTTGCTACTAAAATAATTTTCTAAAAACTCAAATAGAGTTCATATTAAAGAGCCAGGGATGGATTTATTCAGACAACAGAAGCCCAGGAAGTGTTTGGTGGGTAATACAAACTGAGTTATTGATGTGTGGCCGAGAATTGGACGGTAGGATTGGAACAGTAATTAACACCTTGATGAGTTACCCACTGCAAACCATTATAAATCAAGATAAATTGTTGTGTTTTGTTTTTTCTTCTTTTCTATCTTGCCAGTTGGGATACTTTTTTTCTTTACTCTCCAGAACCTCATGAATGAAGAGAAAACAAATATTAAAATATTGCATATGAAAAACACCAATGCTTTAAAATGCACCAGCTACAAAATGATTGTATTCATTGGCTGGCTGGTCAAAAACTCTGTCAGCTGGTGCAGGTAGGAAGCTAAAGAATGTTTTCTTGTCAACTTATGAGATCAAAGTTTTGGATTGTGAAAAGACAAGACTCTTTTTGGGGGGAGGGCCTGCAATCCACTTGCAAATGGCTATGTAATACATTGTGTCAGGATAGCTTCACCCACCCAGGAGTGGAGACTGAGTTGGTGTTCCACAATTAATTAGGGGAGAGGAAGCACCCATTATGGTCAGCTGAAGTCTCCCTGGGCATAAAGTCACTACAAAAACTTTGCCAAAGTACCCCTGGGTCGTCACTGATCCCGAGTGCTGTCACCTCATCTACCCCAGAGCTGCCCAGGAGCTAGTTGGCTCTTCAACATCACAGTAGTGCTCTCACCATTACCTAGGAAACTGTTTTGCTCCTCTTTAGTAGAAAGTCCTTTGCATGGAGGTTAACCCCCAGTTAAGGGTTGCTTAACTCAAGCCTCAGAATGCACACACTGCATCTTTAAGAAATAGTTTACTTGTGAATCAGTAAATGTACCAGACAAAGCAGCCATTACTTATGCATTCCTGCATACCCGGCAAGGTGAAAATAATAGAATAAACATCATATACTTCATTATGATATCGGTTTACACTTCCAGGGTACACAAAAAGAGGCCATTTCATCAAGCTAATTGCCTGAAAGTAAAAGAGAGAGAACTTTAGCTATTAGTCTATTATGGGGCTTTTTTCTTAATCACAAATAGGGGCCGTGTGTCCCTGGGGGGATGTGTATTCTAATTTACAATTGAACTACAGATCAGAGCAATCAATCTTGGGCAGCACTTTTACAGTGTAATTGCTGCAACATAACAAATAAAAAAAAAAAAGGAAGACGAAGAAGAAGAAGGCCTAAGCTGTGCTTCAGCTAGAGGTGGAGATATTTCCAGGCACTAGTTCAGGGTGGGAGGGAGAGAAGAAACGCCACAGACATGAATATGCAATGAGGGCTCATTAGCGGCCTAGTGTTGCCATGACGAATGGCATTATCCCCGGCCTGGTGCTGCCTAAACATGAATTTTATAACGACCCATTTATCATGACTTGTCATGGGCTTCTGTACTGTACTTTCTTCCAGCTCACACACCTTTCCCTGTTATGATGGTAGAAATCTTTCCTTTTATTATCGTTGTTTCCTTTTGTATTGATTTCTGGCTCTTCAAAGCAAGTGGTCAAACATAGCAACATGCTAATGGGTGTTTTCTGACTTTAAAAAGTTGGAGAACTAAAACTTGATTGTTCATTCCATTTTCTCCAGTCACAGAATTGAGAAAAAAGTTGGACTAAACTTTTAAAAAAATTTCTTAGTTTGTGAGCTTTTTTACTGTAGCCTTCTGACACTGCAGATATTTTTTAAAATTTAAAACTAACTAGGCTGTCTTCCTTTCATTTATTTTATTCCCTTTTTTGAACTTCTAGAACCTTTCAATATCTTAAAAGTAGAACTCAACAGTTTTGAGGTTTTTCCCAAAAACCTTGGGAGCCATGACAAAAAGTATAAGATTAAAATGCTTGCAAGATTTTTAGTGCTTAGCATTTTACAGGTGCATGAGTTAATTTCTCACTTACAAACCATCTTAGATCTTGGGGAGGAAGTTTGGCCTGTTTTTTGCTGACTACTTCCCAGAACTTAACATTTTACTAATAGCAAAAAAAACATGAACGCAATCTCGCTTGATAGAAACCCTGAGGTCTGTTTGAATATTTAGCAGCCACAAAATTGCTATATGCAAAGGCTTGAGTCTTTGCCATTGGCCAGGAGGGTGTGTGAGTCCATCAAAGTTGTCCACCAGTGGGTCAAGAATCTGGTTCTAGATTAGCAAAAGTGCCCTTATTGTAGTAGAGACCCAGTCAATGGAACCTATGATTAGCCTATTTCGTTACCATAAAGAGAGTTGTGTTAAAACTATTTCTCAGTTCAGCTAGGTGAGTGCAGGAAGGGCAGAGGTGTACAGGGGAGTGGAATCTGGTATTGTTTTGCCCACGCAGGGAGTAGAATCATTCCTGTATACAATTTCTAAACGGCAAATAGTTGACCTGATCTTTTTGAGTGTGGCAATCTCTATTGTGTCCCTAGATTCCATATTAACAGTAACTGTAGTACTATTTTACATAGCAATATTTAAACACTAATAATACATAAAGTTAATGATAAAATATTTTATATATCAATGATAATTTTGTATTTGCAAAGCATTTTGCAGTTCCAAAGTTCTTTCAACGGATCCTGAGGTTAACTGGGGGCAGGGTTATTACTCCCATTTTAAAAGAAGAGAAAATTGAGGCTCAGAGCTTAAGTGACTCACATTTACACAGTTAGAAAATGGAAGTGCAGGGATCAACATCAAATCTTTAAATTCCTAGGTCAGTGCTTCTGTATATCCAAAGTCACCGGAGCAGAAATTGTTCCTAAAATGTCAGGTCATCTCTTTTGGGATTTAGTAATAAGTGAGTAAGTTGGGAAAGGAGCCCATTGAAAAGACGGCCATCATTTACACTGAGAACCTGTTATTCTTCTAAACTACTTACTAGAATTGGAATTATCACGTGCATGTCCATTAAAATTAAGTTGCCATTCCAACCATTTAAGTTGAGTTATCTTTCATCATTTAAAAATGTAGAGAGGAAGTGTTTTTCAATGTAAAGACTCAGGCACTATTCTGGCTCATGTGATGCTGTGAGTCCACTGGGCATTATATTTTTTGTTTCTGAAGAAAATATCTTTGTGTTTTTCCTCATGAATGAATTAAACAGGATTTTTAGAGATAATTTGGTGAAGAAGGGATTCAAATATTGGCAAATGATATTAGAGAACATTGTGATTATGACTGAACAGATTAAGACTGTGTCTATATGACTCCAAACATCTGGATGAAAATGGAGAAAATTAGTCAAAAACCTTGATGTTTTGTTTACTTGACACCATACATCTGGATCTTTAAAAACATCTGAGCTTTTGACTCTTTTACCCCCAGATTCCATCTGGGTGTTTGGCATCATGTACAGAAAGATGAAAAAAAATTAATACCATTATTACTGAACTGGGCAAAATTATTGTATTTAATTAATCTGCAAATATTAACTAATTATTCTATTTCACGTAACATTTCATGAATAAAATTTTCCACAGGCAAATTAATACAGAAAGATATAGTTAGTTAATTTAAGAATAAAACTTGGCTTCAGGCATATTTAAATCTTGGCATAGTTTATTGACATCAATTTCCTTGGGCAAAAATCTTTTTAGGTCCTGAGACAACAATTTTCTCTCCTGGGGAGTTGTTTCCTCATGTGTTATGAGAATCCGTTAATTTACAATGTGTTTTGACAATAGTAAAATTTTGTAAACACTTAGTAACATATGAGATACATCTAGTAATAGACGTTTTCTTTGCCAAGTGAATTATCCAGCCTGATAAAATCAGTGTAAACCTACTCTGGCAGCAGCCTTCTGACATGCCCGAGGCTGAACCCCAAAGAGGAATCAACTGAAACCAGACTTCAAAGACCCCATTGCAATGAAAAGCACCTTATGTGACTGACATTGTTTTGTGATCTCATCTCAAAAAAGTTATCATAATTATTGAACATTTCCTCTGCAGCTTATTCTCAATCCAATCAGTTATAATGAAAATAGTCTGCTTGCTTTCTACATTCTCAAATTTTCGAAATGATTAGTGCTTCCTTGAGATATCCCATTAATTGGACATACAACCCAGATGAAAAGGCTGAAACCCAAGAGTATATAAAAAAACATAAGGTTGTTGCAATTTAAGTGCCTTCAAAAGATCTAATTTGATTTTTAAAAGCAATTCTGCAGATGTGAAAATTAAAGGCATGCAGAAACAAGATATGGTTTAATGGATTTGTAGGTTAAGAAACATTTAGAGGTTTCAGCAGCCTTACTCCGAATTTTTTTGTAATTTGGCTAAGTTGGAAAGATTGGGCCCACAACATGATAGAAATTGTTGAATTTTATGGGTTGCTGTTTTCTTATTCAATTGCCCCGTTTTTCTTGCTCAATGTGTTTCTGAAGCAACTTGGTATTTCTGTCTGCAGATTTGCAATCCCAGTACCCTCAATCAGATTTCAAATTCTAATAAAGTATAAAAGAATCTTTCCACTTGCTTTGTCTTAGCTGTTTCATCAATGAGCCCATTCCCCTCCCACCCCAAGCAAATTGTACACTTATTCCCACTTAAAAAAAAAAGAAAAAAACCCCTTCTACTGGATCTAATGACATCTTCAGTCATTAATGAGTTAATACAAATCTCAAAGTCATCTGGGGCTAGATAAGGAGGAAGAAAGAAAAGTATTGTACTGTAATGACAGGCTGCCTGGCTGCCCTCTGAGATGTCATGGGTCAGTCATGTTAAGAATGTGTGCGTCCAATCATCTGCTGATTTTTATCAGCAAGCCCTCCAGCAGGAACTGACAAGGGCCAGTTTGGGAGTCACAATGAATAAACAATGACTTTTTGGATTGTTGGGGGCTGTGTAATAGAGTGAGGGGTTTATATATACTAAAACATGATGACATTAGCAATCAATATACCAATTACTGGACAAGTTATTGGATGAGGCATTCACGGGTCTTCAGCCTTCTTGTACATGGGAGAGGCCTTGAGCAGGGAGACTCCCTGTGCTCAGAGGCAGGCAGAGGTCCAAAGCCCGAGGCCCCGAGCTAAAAGGCAAGCCCTGCTTCTCTGGCTGAAGTAGTCCAGACCTAGATTTTTGAATCCCTGGGGGAGTTTATTAAAAGTACAGATTCCTGAGTCTCCTTCCTAGAGATTCCGTCTCAGGAGTCTGGTGGGGCTGTTGCTTGGTGTTTGTAACAAAAGTTCTAGGTAATTTTGATCGGGCAGGTTAAGGAGCTGCTGTACAGCTGTAATTCCCAAAGTGTGGTCCCAGACCAAGCATCACCTGGGAGCTTGTGAGAAATGCAAATTCTCAGGCCTCTCCCCAGTACAAGAAGGTCAGACCTACTGACCCAGAAATTCCAGGTGTGCGGCTCAGAGATGTGTGTTTTAACACAGCCTCCAGGTGATTCTGATGCACTCTACAGTTTGGGAACCAAGACTATAGAGCAAAGATCCTCACCGAAGGGTTGCAGCGCAGCGCTACCGTCCATCACCTCTGAGGCTCCTCATGAGTAATTTGTTACTCATACTAGTTAAGAGGCTGAAGTATGCAAGTGATTTACTTAAAAAATTAAATGAGAGTAGATCCAGGCTTATCTCCTTAATCACGTCGCTCTCACTCACTTGCACACCGCTAGGTTTTCTTGAATGATCTTGATGTATGAGTGACTTTGATTATAGAAAGGGAAGAATAAACATGGCTTTTGTCTATTATTTAAAATAGAAAGAGAAAGTGGATTTGTAAGTAATCTCCAGACAAAAAGGAATCTAAGGAAAATCAATGTGAAGCATTTATTTACTAATAAATATAACTAATACTCATCTGGGCCTTCAATGCCCTCAGACTCTTGTGTAGATTAGTGAGATCTACTTAGAGAAAAAAGTAGCTACAGAACATGTCCCAATTAGGAGAGAAAACAGTGCCTGGCTCAGGGCTGGCAAATCATAAGGAGAAAAGGACTAGAAAAGGCCTTCCTGCAGTGAGGTTAAGGATTTCTCTTATTGTGGCTGAGAGTCTTACTAAAGGGGCAGCCCAGAGCTTGTGAAACTTTCAAAAGAGGTGAACTAGTCTGCCAGACGTGCAGTAGGTTTAAATCAGTGTTTCCCAGAGTATTTTTCAAAGAACAATTCCAATGTTCTAAGCACTAAAATGTCTGGGGTCAAGTGAGAAACTCTAGGTTAAACTAAGTTAAATAGAACTGTTTGCAGCAGCCACCTCTAACCCATTACTATGTACTGCGGTTCTCCAGGAGAGTGTTGCCCAATGGATTAGATCAGCAAAACCCTCTTACAAAGGATAATGTTGTAGAATTAGTGTTCCGAGAAGTAAACTTTAGGAAACATGGATTCAGATCTTTTAAGATGGCAAACACCTGTAGGTAGAGGCTAGTTATTCTATGTGTTATATAGTAAGGAACCTCTTTGTTATAATTTATTAAACCCTCTGTGTCTGGCATCAACATTAATTATGTGGTGGCTTGAAGCCAACAAGAAGGTTCACGTAACCATCACCAAAGAGTTAAATAAGTTGTCCAGCTGTTGATGGTCTGGGTAAATCATCCTTGAATTGTTGGCATATCTCCCAGAACAGGTACTCGTTAAAAAAAAAAAAGAAACCTGGATTTTACTAGTGAGATTACATTGTGTTTTCACAAATGAGAGATAATCCCATCACAGCTTTTTACATATACCCAGAAACTTCATACGAAAGCAGATGTGTGCCTAGACTGATGTTAGAAAGACCTTCTGCCCCCATTGAAAGCCTCGCCTGATTGTTTCCACCTCACTGGGTTCCAGATGGCTGTGGCAGCATCTTGATCCCCACACTGGCTTTTCCTGAAGGTGACAGGAGGTTGGGGATGTGTACTGCAGAGATCAGGCCGGTAGGAATCTTAAGCACATCCTTGGTTGTAAAACTTCTTCTCTTGAAGTCCTTGCCAGAGCTGTGCATTAATGCCAAATGTTAATTCTTGGTGGGGACATGATGTCTTATAAATGTTATGAAAGAATATCATTTTTCCTGCAGAAGTGAAGGTACTTTTAAGGCCATGTTAAGAAAGGGATTAGTTTCCCAAGTAACATCTGTAGGTCACATGCTTGCCTATAGATCGCTTCTTTGCTAAAATCCTCCCCCAACTGTTACAAAAGAGTGGGAAGGAATTCTCACATGGAAGAAAGAATATAACTTAACTGACATTTGGAAGATGTGTAAAGATGAAAAATAAACAAACAAGAACCTAAACATAAAACAATCCCACCACCCCTGCTAATATTTGTCATCTTTTCTATGTTAAGTCCTACAAGTCTATACAAGACTCAGAACTCATTAGGATGTATCTCTGAACTAAAAATAAGGGGGCAAATTCAACTTTGGGAGGTCTTAAAGCCCTTTTTTTCATCTCCGTTGTAAATGTATCCTTGTTGACACCGCATTTGCTTCCCAGCTTTGGAGACACAAGGTGTTTGCAGGAGGGGATTCACTCTACACTCTTGTAGGAAAGAGCAGAAATTGAGCAGAGTTGACTGAGGTCTACCCACCACTTGTCTGGTTGTTATGGAGTGGAATATTTCTCCCCTTCCTATTCTTTGAAATGTTTTGAATTAAAATAGCTTACTCAAGGTCACTGAAGGCATATGGTCCTGCTCAAAACTTTAAACAAAACATCAGTTTTTACAACCTTTTGTAATTTGGTATTGTATACAACACGGTTATATGCAGAGTTTCTGTAATCTTTTCAGTGGGTGACAGAAATATGAGAAGCAAATTTATAAGCCATTTAGTGAAGCATTTAATCAATTTCATGCATAGAAAATAACTCCGATTGCTTGGCTTTATCAATCTTTCTCTCCAGGAGAACTCCAGTCAATGTGATCTCCACACACTGGCTGGGGGTGGAGGTGGGGGTGTGGGGCGTGGGCACAGAGCAGGACAGGGGTGGGGAGAAGTGGAGAGTATGCACCAACCTTTCCATGCACTTGAAATGTCAGGGACTTCTGAAGTCTGCCTAACAGGGTTGCCAGCATCTCTGAGCCTTCTGGAGGCTGTTAATGTATTTCAGAAAGAAAGTGCGGGTCTAATGTTTAGAGGAAGTTTTCAAGGCCTTTTACTGCAAAGTTATTCATTAAACACCCTTTTCCCAGAGTGACTCTCACGTGCTCACGGCAGGCTGTGTTCACCTTTAGGTTCAGAGAAATATTCAGTGGTTATTACTTTCAAACACACAAAAAATAAAACGACTTACATTAAAACTTACTTCTGAATTAAGGAGTCAAAGCAATGTGACCAAAATAACTGAAAATCCACCAAAGTGGACTGTTACAAATAGAGATATTTTAGCATTTTTCAGAATATTTGAATTGTCTTTTAGGATTCATGTTCTGATTCTCTTTTGAGTTGCTTGAAAGATTAATCCAGCTCTTGGCTCTATAGTGGGTTAATATTTTCTTTTCTGTCAGGTGCTCAAATCCCTCTTATAACGTTTTACCCCAAACACCATCAAATTCTTAAGTGAGGGCCAGCCCCGTGGCTTGGCGGTTAAGTGCGCGTGCTCCGCTGCTGGTGGACCGGGTTTGGATCCCGGGCGCGCACCGATGCACCGCTTCTCCGGCCATGCTGAGGCCGCGTCCTGCATACAGCAACTAGAAGGATGTGCAACTATGACATACAACTATCTACTGGGGCTTTGGGGGGAAAAATAAATAAATAAATAAAATTAAAATTCTTAAGTGAAAAAGTCCTAAGGGAGCAAAAGAAGATTTTGTGATAATCATTATCTGCTAAACTATATTAAAATTGCATTAGCTTTACCTTGTCCTCTAAAATTGGAACTAATATAAAGGTACTGTAGACACAGTTTCTAATTTAGAAAATAATTTGCTTCCACTTATTTCTAAACCTAGAAAAATATTTCAGTGAATAAATTCCAATCTAGATTATTTATTTCTGATTTTAAATCACCTCCATTCATGGATCTTATCTCAGGAGAATACGATGTTTCACGCTCCCTTTTAAATATACACAAGGATGCTTCTGCATTGGCAATTCAGTGGCATGCCAATTGATATTTATTTTGCCACATTATTTAAGCTGTAGGAGCTGCACCATTATATTGAACAGAGTTGCCTTGGTAATCCTACATAAAATTGGTAGCTCTGATGGAGATTAGCCAATGGAGGTTTGTTTCTCTGTCTGTCTATCATCTATCTATCTATCTATCTATCCATCCATCCATCCATCCATCCATCCATTTATCGTCTATCTACCTATTCTATTGCTATTCAACCATTAATTCCTGCCTTAAACCTCACTGACTTTTTTTTTTAAGTGAATCATTTTAGAGGAAAGATGTGTTTGGTATAAAACATGATATTTGATGGGGAGAAAGCGATTCCTTAGGATCAAGGTATTTAAAATTTTAAATGAATTTGAAATGCAAAACAATTACCATACACTTACTCTCCTTGTAAATATTAAAGTATCAGATGATAAGGCTAAAGTCCTCTTTGCCACTACCTCCGAACCCAGTTGCTTTCTCCATCTTCCTAGATGTGACCTATTTTAGCAAAGATGTACATCTTTCTAGTCCTTTTTCTATCCAAACGAAACTCTAAAACGTGTCATATTGTAAATATCATTGTGCACTTGATATTTTCCCTCATCGGTGTCTTGGAGATCTTACCTTGTTAGTAGAAAGAGATACACATCATTCTTTCTAATTGCTTCTAGACTTTCCCATGGTATGGCTATACCAGTGCTCATTGAGTTATTCCCATACAATGTGCACATAGATTCCTTCCACCTTTTTGCTATTATACACAGCCCTGTAGTGAATATCCTTGTACATACTTCCTTATGTACTCAAATACTTTTCATATGCTTATATGCATAATACTCGTAATACTCATGTGCTGTATTTTTCTAGCATGGGTACTTAAAGTGAAATTGCTGGGTATGCATATTTTATGTTTTAATAGTTATTGCCAAATTATCTAGCAATTTTAATTTTAAATGAAAGTCCAGTGATAATCTCTGATATGACTTTTCTCAACTCTACTTAAACCTTCTCACCGCTCAGCCACTTTCATTTTTTGTTAAAAACTTTGCCTTTGCTTCTCCAAGAAGATGGAAACCATCCA
The DNA here is from genome assembly GCF_020826845.1 of Diceros bicornis minor. NCBI lineage: Eukaryota > Metazoa > Chordata > Mammalia > Perissodactyla > Rhinocerotidae > Diceros > Diceros bicornis. The sequence goes on from NC_080744.1 coordinate 84,840,993, forward strand.
AAGTGCTTTTGCCATTGAGTTTTCCTTCTTGCAGGGCAAGTTGGGCCAGGCAGCCTAGTCACTGGTCAGATGTTTAGAAATTGGGTTGCTCAGGCCCATTGAGGTGACCAGACATTCAGGGATTGGGGAGCATCTGGTCAAAAAACCAAACCAAACCAAACCTACTGGTCCTTTTTAAATGTGTTGATAAAGTCAATGACATTTCCATTTCAATCACAACATTGGTGCCAAAATTCAAACAATTGTTTCAGCCAATTTTATACCCGAGTCCCACAGATTTTTACTATTTTAGAAGATAGCCTTGTAACAAAATGATGTCGGCTTGGGACTGAGGGCCCAGGAAGGAGATCGTCCTGGGAACAACTTGCCAAGACAACTTTCCTCGTCTCCTTCGATCAGTGAATTTCTGTTCCTCTCTGCTGTACCTTGCACCCATGTCCTCCTCTCCACTCTTATTGCTGCCTCTTCATTCAGACTCCCCTCACCAGCTTTTTTTTCAAATATGGGAGCTCCCTACTTACTTGTTTCAGCAGGCCCTTCTCTCTTCCCTCCATTTTACCCAGCTAACTCTTAACGAAACACAAATCTGGTTTTGATTAGCTTTGGCTTAATATAATTTCTTATTATCCAGACTTTTTGTCCTGCCACTCAAAGTCCTCCATGATTTGTCCCCAAACCAGTCTTTTAAAATGTATTTTCTCCTCCTTTATATATCTTTTACTTAGCAAAACAAACGGTCACACGACCCTAAACTTTTCTGCCTCTCTTCTCTTCCCGTGGCTGGAATGCCTTTTCCTCGACTCCAGAGAAGACCTTGCCTTCAAAGTTTGGCTACGCCCTGTGGCTTCTACCATCTTCCTCATGCTCCACCAAAGCCAAAGTCACCTTTACTGGGCGGGCAACGACAGGTGTTAGAACAGGGAAGGGAAAACAGAAGTCAGATGCTGGGCTAGTTCTAAGTGAAATAGCTGGACTGAGTATAATCTACATAAAGGTTAAGCAGATTCTAAGTGATGGATGGTAATGTGTTTTCAATTCTACCGTCTAAAACATAAAGTGAGAATGTAATCGAATTACAGCTATATTCAAATGTTAGCCTACAGCAAGTCTCTATTCAGCTCTCCTCCAGTGCAGGCATCTAATCAGGAAATGGCCTACTATGTAACCCATGAATTGTGTGTAACTCTGAACCATTAAGTGCAACGAAGCTAACCCCAAATATATTAATAGCATATTTAGTCTGTATTATGTATAGTAATTCATAGATGAAAATGATACTTTTGAGTCTCTTAGTAGAACATGTACTTTCAGCTGATTTTAAAGATTAAAAAGGATGAATTTTATATAGTTTTCTTTATACTTTTCTGCCTGTTCTTCCGTGTGACTAATGGTATGCACTTATGAGTAGACTAATGCAAGTTAGCCAAGTAATCCTGGTCATGGGCCAGTTTTTTCTTTTCCTTAAGGATAATCGTCAAATTTCTTTTCTTTAAGGGTGATTGGGATTGAGTCTCCCAAATCTCTAAAGTTACCTTTCAGAATTTATTTCTAATAATGAAAAATTGGAAGCCAAGTATATGTCCAAGAGCTGTAGATGGATTACATACACATAGCATATCAACATTGCAATATTATGTGGGCATTAAAATGCTATGAAGTCTATAGCAATATTGAAAGATGTTTTTGATATACTCTTAAGGAGAGTTAAAAGGCAAACTCCTATGTAAACTTAACTTGATATGTATATGGACCATGAACTTGTCAGAGTGGTAGACTTGCAAGTAATTTTATTGCTTTAAAATTTCTTTTAATGTTATAATAATGAGTGGATATCGAAATCCCAGCATTACACTAGCTCTTTTGCCCCTGGCTAAGTGGTGGGAGTTGAACTGGAGGAGGAACATTCCTTCTTCCCTTATCCCAGAATGCTGGCTGGAGGGGGTCCCCCTAAGTAGGGAAGAGTACACATTGCATTTGCAAACAAGGAGAAACTACCCTGATTCTACTCAGGAAGCCTGGTTTAAACAAACTCTTATAAGAAGAACCTGAAGCTTCAGCACAAGGGAAAAACTCATTGCAGCTTCCCTAGCTGCCATAAACACACCCAACTCTCTAATCTTGATGGATTGATTATCTTACGAGAGGGCAAAGAAAACGACCAGATGGGATTCCAAAAGGCTTTACTAGTCTTCGAGGAACTGTAGAAATTGGAAAAATTACTAGAAACTTAGAGATGTGCAAATGGTGACTTACTTTCCAAAGTATTTCCAAGGTGAATTTTGAAAATGCTTGAAATACACAATAGCCCAAGAATTAGATGTTGAGTTTCAACCAAATTTAATTAGACATTTTGTAATCCTTTATCAGAGGGTGATGGAAATCTAGAACATTAGACCGAGAAGGAAGTTAGAGATAGAAGCAAAGCTCACTTGCGTCCCTCATGGGTTCACTATGAATAGTCTTATGTCTCGCTGACTTATTTTTTCTGATAAGGTGAATGTATAGTAGGAGAGGGATGCTGTAGACCAGTGTTCTTCAAACTGTAATGTGTACAGAAAATCACCTGGGGATCTCATTAAAATGCACATTCTTGTCAGTATGCTTCAGTGGGGTCTGAGATCCTTCGTTCCTAGGAGGCTCCCAGGTGATGCTGATGCTGCTGATCCACGGACCACGCTTTGAGTAGCAAGGTTTTAGACCATGAGCTCCAAGTACAGTGGGTTAAAAACCAGATTCCTGTGCTCTATGTCCAAAGTTTCTGATTCAGTAAGCACAAGACTATATTTTTTTCAAGCTTCCCGGGTAATTTTATTGTGCAATCCTTATAGGAAACAACAGCTTTAGACATTGCGTAACCGGTCACCATGTCGTTATAGTTTTGATTACAACACAGGTGTCTTTGTAACTGGTTGCTCCTTTATTCAATCCTAGCTGAAATTAATTACTTTTACCTCTGTACAACTTCTTTACCTTGTACATACTTCTATTATTGCATTTGTACATATTCCACTTTCTATTCTTGCCTGCCTTAGCTTCTCCTACCTATGCCCTCCTTCTCACTGATACGCCCTTAATGAACTGTGTATGCTCAGTTACTTCCGTTTGAGCTGAACTGAGCACTGACTTATTCTGCGCCCTTGAGCGTCAGGTTCATGTGATCTATGGACATGATAATACCTTCTCTGTCTACTTTGGTGAGGATCAAATAAGAAGCCTGAAAGAGTGTCCAGAGCCTGATGTTGTAAACGAGTAAGTAGGTTCCATACTGTTCTCTGTTAAATTTTATGTGACCTCAAACAAGTCATCTGAAGTCTCTAACCCTCTTTCTTTCATCAATAGCAAAAAGGTTTGAAAAAGTGTGAAGTACTAAATAAACTTGGGAGAGTTTTCTTATTAGTGATACGAAAACATGTTACTCTTTAATTTGGTAAAATTAACATCCAAAATTAAAAGAGCAGCATTTAATTAATATGTCATTAATTTTTACATGAATTCTCCCTATTAGCAGTGTTTCTTACAAATGTGTTTGAGAGGGGTCCAATATGTAAGCATTGCTCACTGCTAGATAAGTTTCACCTGATACGTTTGCTGAATTTCCATCCCCTTGCATGATTCTAGTTGGGGACCATATTTTTCCAGCCTTAGTTGCTGCCACGGTATGTGAGAATTGCTCTCTTCTAGGTTGTGCAAACCCACAGTGAAAGCAGAGTGCCATCAGCGCTCTCTGTTTGTGCCTCGCTAGAATTATAGTTTTCAAGACCTGTTTGACTTTGGCCGGAGAAAGAAGCCAATGATTGCATGTTGATTTTGCCTGCTGCCTCTAGGGCCACCTTACCCCACTAGGCTGTGAAATCAGCATTCCTGTGATACCTATCTTGTTTGTACCATACTTTGCCTAAACATTCTTTTCTATAGTCAATTTCAGAGAGAAGAGATACAGACAACTAATTCTTTTCTTTCTTTTCTTTCTTTAGAGTTAGTCTGCCTAACTGAAGACCTCTACTGAGGAAAGTGTAGCTAACCACCTTTTAGTATTAACTTCTCAAGGACCCAGGAAAAGGTGAGTTAGAAATGGTAAAGACCTGAGAGAGATGGTGGGTTAAGAATATGGGCTCTGATGATGTGGGCTCTTATTCTGGCTTTCCTGCCTTCTTGCTGGATGATCTTAGGTAAGTTAGCTCACCTCTCTGAGCTTCAGTTTCCTTTTTGGTGCAAAGAGGATTAAAAGAGGGAATCAATTCTGTTAGAATCTATACTGGTAGGAGCAGAGATCTTGGTTTTGTTCTCCAGTATACTCCAAATGCCTAGAAAAGTTTCCAGCGCATAGTCAGTGCTCAACTGATGTTCTTGAATGAATAGGTTCCTTCCAGAGGGACAGAAAATACGTAAGTCTTTCTCTAAGTTCCCTCAAGGCATTTCTCCACATTCTCTGAAAGTACTGCTTCACTGGAATGTTCTTATTGTTCTTTAACAGTGAAATGGCCCCAGCATTTTGTTTACCATGCCAGACAAAAACTAGTAGCACAGTTAAAAGTCTGAACACTCTGTGGACTTTCACATCATCTGAAGTGTTTATTGACTTGGACTAAAGTGGATGCAACAATTTGAAGCTCCCACCAAGTTTCATCTTTTTTTTTAATTTCACTGTTTACAAAACAAGATATTTTATGGATGTAATTTATACATCGAATAGAAGAGGGCTATTCCCAATATTATCTTTATCTTCGAGACATAAATAACAAACAACTCCAGTAATCAAAATTTACTACAATTGTAATAGATTTTGGCAGAGTTTACGTATTGTATGCAATGCTAACATAACGCTGACTTCCAAGGATAGAAGCCAGGATTTCTAGTTTGGCTTTGTTACATAGAAAAAAAAAAATCCACTACTGTATTTGTAGTTTTTACTACATTCAAGAGATTAATTCTCGTAAATAAAATTGTTTATACCGGCTTCTAATCAGAAAGTTGAAATTATCTGTGGCAATGTAACCACTAAAAACTTGTATACTATGAAAATATTTCAATAATTAATGCATGCTCCATCTAGAGTAATTGACAGGAGGTCATAAACGTAATGGGCCATCTGTGTTTGATTTGTACATGAAAATGCTTAAAGGGATAGGCAGGTAATTCAAGCTTCTCTGGCAAGGAAGATTTGTTCCAACTTCTCCAAGTAGCAGAGCTATTTACTAGAGGTTTTTTCCTTCTTTTTTCTTAAAGCCTTTTCCAGATTTCTACTTGAGCTATGCACTTCTCATTCTAATGCAACAATCCCTTGCAGTGTTTTTGATGTATATGTGGACCACAGCCTTCCTCAACAATTATACTTGGCTCTCCTAACCATTTCAATGCACCTTGAAAGCCACGTCTGATTAAAAAATATCAGAGGCTCGCTCTGATGCTATAACTTGATCATTCATTCTGCTCAGTCTGACCACTTCAAAATTTATTTTGCAGTTTTTCCTCTTCTATCAGTAAACAAACAACCCTGCTTATATCTGTTAACAAAGAGTAATAGCACCATTATGAATCTTAGTAAGATTTTTGTAATTTACTCTTTTGGGAGTGGACTGGAATCACAATATTTCTGGATGTAAAATGGTCTTGGTGGACATCAGAGGATGTTCTAAAATTTTCTGTGTAAGGAAACCAAAGAGCATTGAATAATTGCCTAGAACACTGTCCTGAGATCCAGAATCATAAATTTATCCAAGAACACATAGTCGACTGGAATTTACTGAGCATTGATTATCTGCCAGGTATTGTGCTAAGCAATGATTATGTTGAAAGCCACACGTCTGATTGGTTGAACTAAACCAACCAAGTCCCTGCTTTCATGGATCTTACATTCTAGTAAATGCAACTTTTTCTTAGACATCTTATAGGTTCTGCCTAGAAAACTAAATGCGTTATCTCCCCTGATCACCTCCCTCCAAATCTATACCACCTCCTGTATTGCCTATTTTGGGAAAATGTGTCACCATCCACCCAGTTGCCCAAGGCAACAACCTAGGATTATCCTAGACTCTTCCCTTCCTCTTTCCCCTTCACCAAAGCAATCCACAAGTCCTGTCAATGCTAACTGCTTGTCATTGCTTGACTCTGCTTCCTTGTTTCCATCCCTATAGTCATACCTTAATTCACTTCTTAAAAATTTTTTTGTCTGGAATATTGCACGAGCCTCCAGTGTTACTTCCTTACCAATCTATTCTTCATCCTGTTGCCAGAGTGGTATTTTAAACATTAAAATGTTAATACCATTATGTCATTTCCCCGTCAAAAGTCCTTACTGTAATAGTTCTACGATTGCCTTGGAGACAAAACCCAAACTTCTTAACACAGCATCCTAGGAAGACTTCTGCCAACGCGGGCTGGGCCTGATTCTGCAATGCCACCTCTTGCCACATATCCTGCTCTCTGGTCACAGAGGAGAGTATGATCTGAGCACGTCATGATAACTTGGTGCCTTGGAACATGCAGTTCCCTCTCCCTGGAATCCCTGGAATTCTTCCTTTAATTCACTTGAGCAATCTCTCTTCACCCGTCAAACTCGACTCATGCAGATGATGCCTTTCCTACACAGCTTCCCTTCCTGGATGCTTGCCTGGCTTATTAATGGCCTCATTTTGGAACATTCTGGGTTCGCCTCTGTGGTAGCATGGCGCAGATCTGTTTACCAGCCTCAGGTGGTCACATGGTGCCTGCGTATGGGAGGTGTGTTCAAAAGGAGGGTGGAAGGACGTTCACCATGTGCCCAGCATTGAGCTGTGTCTGGTCCAAGATGTGACAGAGTTTAAAGCCAATTCTCACGAGAAAGTGGGGTTGGCAATAAGATGGTCACTCTCTACTTTCTCCCATCCTGTTATTTATTTGGAACCAATTGTTAAATCACCCCTATTCTCTTTTCCAGGCTAATTTTTCTTAAATGTTTTTAGCTTTTAAATACCTCTTAATATTCAGTGATGTCAATTCTTGCAGCTCTTATTTACCAACATATGCCTTTTAATACTTTAACCTGTGTCCTTCATGTTTTCCAAAAGCCTCTGAGAAAGGTACGAGAAAAAAGTTAAATTTGTTTCATCCTAATTTTTGAAGTAGAGGAGAGTTTTTCAGTTCCATTGAGGCATTTTACATAAGGCCAATCAACTAAATAAAAAGCAAAAAATAAAAAACAACCCCCTTCCCCCACCAAGTTCTTCATGTATTTGACATTACAAAGCTATAATATCTGGCTGAGATTTTCATTTTTAAGATATAGTTTTGTTTTTTGAGCAGTCACAACCTCCTGTCTTTCTCTCCTATAGAAGAAAACTAAATACTAGCTATCCTTCTGATTTTAATCAGAAAATATAAAATATAAATTCAATAGAAGTATAAATTCAGCTCTTTACTATTTTCTCAACCTGTGCTCATTATCTTTTAATATATAAAGTATACTTTTAGAGTGATAAGAAAAACGAGAACTTTGAAAATTGTTAATGAATGTGGTTAATGTATGTATTGAAACAAAGGGGCAGTTTAAGAAACTCCAGTTAGATCAGGAAGAAAATGCGAGGCGTTTGAGGAACCTGCATCTGTGGTTGTTTTCAACACGGCTGAGGGCGCTCAGTGTGCTGTGCTCTGTAGGGTGCTGCGAAAGGGGAGAGGAGGGTCATGCGGGTCAGCCTTTGTTTGTCTTCACGTGCCAAGCTTATGAGGTTGATCTTGCCTTCAACACATAGGACTAGCTGTTCTTGATTCATCCTGACGATCAGAAGAATTTTTACGTATTTTTCTGTATATTCCAACATTAAAAAAGCAATATTAGAGAGCTATAGTCTTTGCCACCCAGATGTTTAGAGTTCAAAGCAAATAATATGACAGGCTGGAGGGAACTGAGCCATCTATCAGACAAATGCACGGCCTGATGAGACAGCAGATTAAAAGGCTTAACTGAGGACAGTTTCAGCTGCTGGAGATACATGCCTAACTGTGTTTTCCACCAAAATGTAGTTTCTTCTACTGTTTTTTCATAGTATAAAAGCAATGCGTACTCATTATAGAGAAAAATTAGAATACTCAAAGAGCAAGACTGAGAACACCTAAAAATGAATTTTCCCTTTCACTGCAATCCTGTTGATATATATCCACGTAGATGGGTAAAGTTGCATCATCTTCTAGGTACACATTATAACCAGCCTTTTCCATTTAGCACGTCATCAAATATATACTTTTCACTAAACCTATTTATTTAGTATAATTTTTATGGCTTCAAACTATTCTATTGTCTGGATTTACTAATGTGTATGTATGTATGTATTTATTTATTTATTTTTTGTGAGGAAGATCAGCCCTGAGCTAACATCTGCCAATCCTCCTCTTTTTGCTGAGGAAGACTGGCCCTGAGCTAACATCCGTGCCCATCTTCCTCCACTTTATATGGGGCGCCGCCACAGCATGGCCTGACACACGGTACATCAGTGCACACCCAGGATCCGAACCTGTGAACCCCGGGCCGCCACAGCGGAGTGTGCTAACTTAACCGCTACGCTGCTGGGCTGGCCCCTTACTAATGTGTATTTAAACAATTCACATTTATTAAACATTCAGATGGCTTCTAACTTTTCTCTATTTCAAGATGTTGCTTTAAAATATGTATAGTAAGACATCTTGATTGGCGTAATTATCTCGAAACGTTTGTGTACTTGAATAAGAAACTTGTCAAGAAGGCATATTACGTGCTACAAATCAGTTCACATATCATTTTTTAAAAAAAATTTCAAACATATAGAAAATTCAGCATCATATGTAATTACCTCAAGTTAGCATGATTCTTTATTTTAAAAATTTGGATGATGTGCCTTGTAAACAAACCAGTTCCGTGTTTGAGAGTGACGGGTAAAAAAGTTTGGAAGGTGCAGTGGGTATTTTAAGGGCATGCGATATAATAGGACTAGAGAGGGCTTCGGAGGCAAACGGATGGATGTTTGAATCTCAGCTTCATGACCGGGCTGGTCACGATCCTCACCCACGCAGCATCTCGGCCTGGGGAGAGTTGGCATCCATTTAAATTAGTTGGAAGAAGCAAAGTCTCGGAACGTGAGGAAGGTAAATGTTGACATTGTGAGAGGACGATGGCAAGAGTGTGAAGGAAGCACTGAAATGACTCTGTGGGCCTGAGAAATGGGGAGAGAACTCGGTGGGGGAATGAGGAGAGAGAACATGCCCCCGGGAGCTATACTGCAAGAGGACCCACGGATGGCGATGGTGATGGTGACAGTAGCTAACGCATAGATGGCATTTACAATAGCGATGGTAAGAGCAGCTCATTCTCACATAGCATTTACAATATGCCAAGCAGGGTCTGTAAGTACTTTAAATATATTCACCATTTCATCCTCACCACACTCTATCTGACCTACCTCCTACACCTGTTGAAAGGATTAAATAGATTAACATTTGTAAAGCACTTAAAATAGTGCTGTATAGATGTTTGTAAATAAAGTCACCCTTTTACTGAGGCACAAAGAGGTTAAGCGCCTTGTCGGAGGCCACACAGCTAGTCAATGGCAGGAGTGGGGTTAGAAGCTATGTGTTTGGTACGGGAGCCCATGATGCCTACGAGATCTCTGGTCAAGCAGGATGGCGATGAGGTGCAGCTGCCCCTGCCTTGACTTCATTTTACCCACAAAAGAATGACAAAGGGGGCGCTTCCTTTCTGCACATGAATGACCCTTAAAGCTGAAGCTTTCCACTGATGGGCACTCACAGGCCAGTTGGTGGCTGCGTTACTGCCACCCCATCTCACCTCTTCACCCACTCCATCCCTGCGGCCCTCTTTGGGGTGGACTGGGTGGGAAGGGCACTCTCTTGAGAGGCTTGGTGTACCGTTTATCAAAATGGAAACAAAGTATAGACCCAGGCTGTGGAAATGTCACTCTTACTGGGAAAGGATTTAAAATCTCAAATAACCAGTGTTTCCAAGACCTCTGGATTAAGATTGCGCTAAGAGCCTCCCTTACTTGTTGTTTTTCCAGCTCCTCTTCCCCTTACTTGGCTTCTGCTCCCAATTATTTACCTCTCATCGCCTGTCGTGACTGTAATTATCATGGTCATAAGAGTAATGCTGTGAACTCATGGTCACCGAGCTCTTATGTGCCAGGCACATTCAAGCATTATCTATCTCATTTAATCCTCAAATGAGCCTTGTGAGGAAGGAACGATTTTTTTTAACCTTCTTTATATGTGAATAAATCGAGGTTCAGAGAAGGTAAATCACTTAGCTGGTAAGTGGAAAGGTTGGAATTGGAGCCCAGATCTATCTTGCTCAAATCCGATGTCACACCTTCTCTTCTCATCCCCCAGTGTACCGGCACCCCCTCCACTGAGCATTCACCTTTCCAGCATCGCCTGATTCTTGGATGATAAGTGGGGAGCTGTGCATAGGCTTCCCCAAGTTAGTTACTCTGGCAAGTTCTAAGCCTTCCATAACTTTTTTCTATTCTACAATTATTTAATGAGGTTCTACCACGTGCAAAAAGCTGTGCTAGGTTCTTTGGGGACATAAAAACTATTTAAAGAGGAGGCTATTCTAATCTTTGTGAGATAATATATACATATAAAAGATTATAATACAGATATGACAACTATGAGGGAGCAATGCTCAGTCAGCTACAAGACTATAGCTATAAGGAGTATACACTATATGAGACGTTCCAGCAAACTTTGTACTCAGACAAAAAATCATATCCTGAAACTATCTTTATTGTTAAAAACAATAAGAATTGAAAGTGAATTTTAAAATACTCAAATTCAAAAGTAACAAAATGAAATAAGAATGTAGAAGGAGGGAACTAATTAAGACAGAGCTAAAACTAACAAAATAGGAAAAAACATGAAAAGCAGTCAGTAAAATCAAAATTAGGCTCTTTGAAAGACTAATGAACTAGATACATCCCTGTCAAGCCTGATTAGAGAAAAAGTGAGATAAATACAGATGATAAAGGAAATATAATCACAGATGGGGAGAAGATGAGAAAACTTACTGGTGGATATTATGCGCAACTTTATAAAAATAAATTTGAAAACCTAGAGGCAGTGGATAATTTTCTAGTAAAAACATGAACTCTTAAAATGATCATTTCAAGAAGCATGAATAGATCAATTATTACAGAAGAGACTGCAAAGTAAAAGATCTGTCACTAAAACAGTCACTAGACCTGGACAGTTTTACAGAAGAATTCATTACAGTCTTTGAAAATCAATTCCAATGTTACATAAAATCTATTCAACCACAACAAAGGAAAGATACTAAAATCATTCATGAAGATAGCTTCTAAGGACAGTACAGAATTTGAAGACCAATTTCTATAAAGAATTATAAACACGGTATTAGCAAATCAAATCCATCAATGTATCAAAAGCGTATGACACCATTACCAGATAGAATCTATTACCAGAATGCAAGAATATATCTTAGTCATTTCAATTTTATATAAATTGTGAGAAGGATTCCAATTATTTATATTGGATGTTATGGTGGTCCATTAATTCTTAATGTGTAATTCTTTTTTTTTATTGAGGTAACATTGGTTTATAATAATATATAAATTTCATGTGTACATCATCATATTTCGACTTCTGTATAGACTACATCGTTTTCACCACCAAAAGTCTAGTTTTCACCCTTCACCATACAAATGTCCCCCTTAACCCCTTTCGCCCTCCTCCCAACCCCCTTCCCCTCTGGTAACCACCAATCTGTTCTCTGTATCTATGTGTTTGTTTGTCATTGTTTTTTTTTTATTGTCCACATATGAGTGAAATCATAGGGTCTGACTAATTTCGCTTAGCATAATACCCTCAAGGTCCATTCGTGTTGCAAATGGCAAGATCATAATGTGTAATTCTTAAATCCTGATTCTGGGATAGCTTGAAGATTGTAGGAGAGGCAAGGGTGGAAGGTGGATGTTGAGGGAAAAGGGAGAGAGTCATTTAGCTTTAGGCAAATGTTTAGTTATTTGTGCTTATTTAATTTGTAGGATATGTGAGTTGAAGGGAGGCGTGATAAATAAGGAACGAACTTGTGAAGAATATCTACCATGTTCCAAATCCTTGGCACTCTGCATACAATGTCATTTAATGGTTCAGTCAGGTCTGGGTAAATATGCAGAGGGCACACATGCACACTCACATCAACAGAATGCCTTCTAGAAACATTCATTAATTAAGGAACATAAACCAACATAATATTTTTGAAAAAGTTAGTTAGGAGAGGAGCTTATACATAGAACATTATTATTAAAATTGGCCACAAATAAACGCTTCAAATACTTTACTGACAGATGTCATTCATGAGAGAAGAGAGACAGCAATTTTAATCGACAGGTGAGTTCATATATCCTGACGTCGCTTTATAAGCTCATTAGAATGGTTTTGCTGGTTGTAACCACAGAGGCACTAATACTCATGCTGTGAAGACATCTCTGCTTGCCCTGATTTTCTCAGGCCGTCGTAACAGGGTAAGTGTCTGCTGATTGTACCATCTCTGAATGGAGAATCTTACAACCTCACAATGCCAGGGCAGAAGCTTTTTTTTCTATCCAGCACAGCTCTATCCAGAACCCCTTGGGATCCTGGGGCAGTGGGTGGGTCCCAAGAGGAGAGAGGAGATCTCTGAACATATTTTTGTCATGAAGCAGTCTCCCAAAACATGTCTTTGAGGATGCTTCCTGCTTCATTTGTCTCTGGCGTAGCCTGGGGGCTGCTTTTGAGGTTTCTTCCTGCTGCTTGCCTTGAGAAAGGAGATTCTCTGTTGCAGTTACCTGCCTTGAAGACCTGGTGCCTTCCTATGGGGAGGGCGGTGCTCTCTCTCAGACTGCTGATGCCCAACAGAGCAGAACTCTGGCTAAAAGATATTGCTAAGAAAATTTAAACAAAGCAAACTATGGACACCTCAGACGCAAGACTTTGTAATTTAACAAGTTGGAGTAATAACTATTAGGTCAGTGACTATAAGTCTATCCTATAAACAAGGATTATAAGATTCAAACAGGGCTTCGCCTGACAACAATTATGTCAGCAGCCGATGGTGATAGCTGTGGAGCCACACTGTCTTTCTGCTTCATCACTTAAAGTGACAGTATCCAGCTTTCCACTCTGCATCTATCATAAAGACACATTGATTTCCTTTCTGGAGAAACACATATTTCTTTTCTCCTGCTAAAGAGATAAATCTGACAGATTTTAATCAAATGTAGTTGTTCACAACTACAGAAATGTGTTCAGTGCCACATATGAAAACAAAAATACACCAGCAACTAAAGAAAGAGTTTTGTGGCCTAGTTTACTTGTAGAAAACACTGGTATTAAAACACACACACACACACACACACACACACACACACACACACACACGGCGTGGAACCTATGAGTTGGTTAATATTCTTCAAGGTAGTTTATTATTTGTAGTGACATCAGTAAATGTTGGTCTCCGTTAAACTTTGCACTAAAACTGTGCTGCCCAGATTCTCTGGTTTACCCTAAGATGCTGGAATATTGAGCCCTGATCTTTAAAATGAAGTCTTTCCCAAGATGAAACTTGCCCTTCGGGGGAGACACCATTTGAGATGTGATATAGAAAGATGAAGAAGCTTCGTGTGTCTTATCCAACAGGCTCTCATATCTGTATTTTTGTTCAGTATTTGGCTGTGTGTTATGGAGCATTTGCATTATTCCATAAATTTATATATTGATTCTCAGTAGCTGTTATTATTCTTTTCAGTGTGTCTAAGGAGAGCCAAGATGTTATATATATTTTTTTTTCTTATGAATTTAGATAGACATTTAAACAGATTTCTCTCAATATTTTGGATATAAAAAAGTCTATGGGAGAGGGACTTAAAATCAACGAAGCTTGATGCTTTTCAACTCTCATTCATTGGTTAGTTCAGGTTCTCTCCTTATAGGCTGAGCTGATTTTTAATGCTTCTTTCCTAAATATTTGAGTCTTTGGCCTGTTTTGTCGTTTCTTCTCAGTATGGATATGACTGATTGCATTTTCATTAGAATGGAGAGATTGGATGTCTCTTATTCATACCTAGTGGCAATTTCCTGCCCACATATCGTGGCGTAATATATCTTATTTCCGCTAATTTTCAGAGGTGAAAAAAAAAGAATCCACATCATGAATGGAAGTGTGGAGATACAGTTTTAATTGACCATCAATCCAATCCTGCCTTAAATAGTCCACTTTTCAATAAAGTTTTTTCAGTCTATCCTCATAATTTTGAATATTATATTAAGATATATGATTCAAGAAAAATTGTATTTGGAAAGAAAAGTATTGGAAGAAAGTTATTTTAATAATCCTACCTAGTGATTCATAGTGTGTGTACATATATAATTCCATTGCGTTTCAATGGGCAAATATGGAGAACCATTTCTCTTTTAAAATGTGAGTTTTAAAAATTTCCCTTTAGTGTGCTTCCACTGTCATTTCTAAGTTCGCAAAAATTACAAAATGTTATTATTTATATGATAAGGTGCCCTATAAGTGAATTGCCCTGCAATGCATTATTGGGTTAATTTTGACAATCACTTTGATTTAAGAATGATCTCACAACTCTGCTATTTGTCCTTGATGTACCATTTAAAGATTTTTTTTTTCCTGAAAAGCATAGCGTGATATGGGGAAGAGGAAAGAAGAAGATGACCAAATCAAAAGTTACCTTGCAAGAATAATAGTAGAAGAGGTTGGCATTTAAATTGTAAGAGGAATACATCAACTTCTTAAGTAAAAAGTAAGAAAAGGAAGCCAATAAAAGTGAGTGAACTCTTTCACTTGAACATCATGGTGTCGGGCTGGCCCCATGGCTTAGTGGTTAAGTGCGCGCTCCGCTACTGGCGGCCCGGGTTGAGATCCTGGGCGCGCACCGACGCACCGCTTCTCCGGCCATGCTGAGGCGCCTCCCACATACAGCAACTAGAAGGATGTGCAACCATGACATACAACTATCTACTGGGGCTTTGGGGGAAAAAATAAATAAATGAAATAAAAAAAAAAAACACAAAACTTTGTTTAAAAAAAAAGAAAATCGTGTCCATATTAAGCTCTCAGCCAAGAAATTGGTGGTTAAAAATTCTCCTACCTTCTATCTGGTACTGTTGTCATTTGAAAGTTTAACCCAAAACGAAAGGCCATCCTGATGTAGGAAATATATGATTTTTTCCTGCAAGAATATTTGTGATGCCCCCAAACTACAGCCCCTAGAAGATATGAAGGCAAGCACAAAATATTACCTGGATCATGATTTATACATGCTGAGCAGACAATAAACTCACCACTCTCCTTTGCCCCCATGGAAAGTGCTACTGGCTAGCTATAACTCCGGCACAGTATTTCAAAGCAATATTTCCCGAAGTTTTTTCTTATTTACAAAAGAAGCGATTCATTTTGTAGGACATTTTAAACTGGCAAATGGCCAAAAACAATTTTGACCAAAGCTGGGTGGAAAAGGTATTGCAAAACAGAAAGTGAGAGAATATTTAGGAAAGATGGAAACAAAAAAGAAGATTATTCATCCTTCCATATGGCTTTTTAAAGCCATTTACAATTATGTACCCTTTATGGTAGTTTCTATGAATTTTTTTTCCACTGAGAAGGCAGAAGACTAAGTTTGTGAGTGCATCACAAAAGAAAGAGAAGAAATTCAGAATGACAATGGAATTTAGCCGATTGTTTGAGGATCTGTGCGTGATAACGACACCGTTAACCAGGAGAATGGAGAATGTGATCTCATTTGTTTTTCCAGAAAGAGATTTCAAGAACTTAACCAGAAATTAAAGTTGCTAGTGATGGTGTGAAACGTAAGCAATAACAGTCCTACCACAATTATGCATCTGATTGGAAAGGTACAGTATATCAGAAGTCTTAGAGCCTGTGTTTGTTCATCTATCTGGTGTGCATGGCAATGCACTTCAAGAGAAAGGAGAAGTCTGGGGCTTTCTCAAGATGTGTGTAGATAATTTTATACAATACACAATTTAAACACGTGCCACACCACCAATTTGCATCCTTGGCCTCTTGTGATTAAACTGTAAGGAGATTTGTAGACACTCGGGTCTAAATGGGATTCTTGGAGTTTTCAGACATAGTCCATTCCATAGCTGCCAAGTAAAGACTTTTTTACACAATTCCAGCAAAACTGGAAGATGTCTTATTTGTCTAATTATTCATATATCTTCACCAACAACCCTACTCCCCCAGTACACCACCATTTGACAAATCCCAATCTTATGTCTTAGAGATGAAATTTTCATAACATTTCTAATGGGGCTGCCTTTCCATTTTTTTGGAAATAATTCTTGGAACCCTCTCAGAATTCTCTGTAGCTTCCTAAAATTGAGAAGTCAAGCCATGGCATTTCCTTAAGAGCACTATCTTTGGACATGGAAAGACCTGAGCATGAGTCTCAGCTTGGCCAGACACTAGATGTTCAGTAACTTCAGACAAGTTACTAATACTTTCAAGCCTTAACTTTCTCACGTGGAAAATGGGAATGATAATGCCTACCTCATAGAAATTACATGTGCTAATGTATTGAAAGCACTGGCACAGAAGAGCATATTGAATAACGGCAAGCTAGAGACAAAAGTGGAAAGAAAGCAGGAGAGAGTCACTTGTGGCTTTTAGAATTCCTCTCTAGCATTCCTATCCTGTCATTTCTGCTAATTTTATCAACAATGCTGTATACATGAACACTTGCCAGATTCTTGTGTTTGTTCTTGTTTTTTCCTGACACACTCCCTGCTCATCTTGTGACAGACCACTCTAAATTTGGAACCTCAAAACTTCGAGAAATTAAATCTTCTCTGAAAAAGACTACCATCTACAGAGGAAGCCACTCTTGGTGTTCCGTTTAGTGAAGTACCACTCTGATGCAATAAACGATGTTCTGGAGGCTGGAAGTAGTGAATCCTGCGTCCAAAGCGCCCAGCCTTCCCCAGGATTAGTCACTTGGCTGTCTCACTATGCAGCTAGTAATTCAGAGATAATCATGTTACCAAGATGCCATTTAATCTGCATTTGGCATATCTCAAGTTTTCATCTTCATTAATAGAGCCATCAAAGTTTCATTGGGCCTGACTGGTATTAGACACACTAGTGATTCACCCAGAACGGGGGTTTGCAGTTTGCATGGAGAGACTCTGCTTGCCAGATGGCAGCTGTTAATCTGCCTGCATCAGGGGTGCGAGGGGGGCCTAAGCTCCCCGGGCCCATAGCCAATGGGTCTATCCCTCACCTCTGATCACACATCGCTGCTGGCCCCCGGCTAGGGATCCCGGGCCCTTGTGGCAGGGTCGGATCTCCACTCCCTGCAGGTCCAGGGGAATGGATGCCTGGTGAAAGGAAGGGATACTTTTTCCAGTCTTCTTACAGTGTCCCTGCTGCCTCTAGCATAGACCACTGAATCAAAAGATCCCTATGGAAGGCAGTGTGGTACAGTGGAAGGGTACAAACCTGGAAGTCAGAGTAATTTGGCTTGGAATCCTGACTCTACCACTTAATTAGCTGTGTGAAGTTAGGCATACCACTTAACTTCTTTGAGCTTCAGTTTCTCCCATTTACATGATATGAACCTGATACTGTGGCTATGGTAGATCCTCCACAGAATAGTCAGGACAGGGGAACCAGATGGAGATCTATCCTTCAGTCCCATGACCCAGCTGTCCCACTCTTGGGTGTAGAGCCCAGAGAAACTCTCATACAGGTCCCTGAGGGGCTGGACAAGGATGTTCATCACAGTATTGTTTGTGGTAGTGAGGATGGTGGCCATCTAGGAGTTCATCACTGGGGGAGAGCTAATAAGATGTCAAGGAGGCTTATGTAATACCATGCAACAGTTTGGAGTAGAGTAGATAAATCTTAAAAACTGCTGGGGGAAAAGAACAGAACAAAGTCTGTGGACATCATTTGCATAGATTAAAAATACATACGCAGAGCACAAGGATATACTATGTGTTTCATGAGGATATGTACAAATTCAAGGATATCATCAAACCTCATAGTGCTCTTGCTATGGGCTGGGGAGGGAAATGGGATGAAAGGTGATAAACAGTTGAGTGAAGGGCCTGTACAAACTTATAATGACAGCATGTTATGAGTAGAGGAACATGAGTTATTCAATGTACTGCCCCTGGATATAAAACGAAAAGGAAAGATCAAGAAACAAGTTATGGCCTCAATTAAAAAAAAAGTCATGGGAAGGGAGGGGATCTACTAAGAGTAGTGCTGTGGGGGCTTTAGGATCAGGGCATAAGGACGGGTAACTGTGTGGCTGTGAAATGGCTCTCCATGGGTCTCTCTCTCTCTCTTATGGGAAGAAGTCTTATGAAAAATGTGAGACTGGAAGGAAGCAGAATAGCCTGGGATACTCATTTGCTCTTATCTGAACTCTTAATCTCCACAGATCCCAGCTGCCTGAAGGCACTTCCCTAATTTTTCCCAGTTCTTATTGTAGACCCAATTTTTGTGACTTGGTCACTGTAGAGCTTTACGAAGGTGTGGTGCTCATTCTTGTTAAACCAGTTGAGGATTTCTTTGATCCCCAACTCTTTGGCCCTGCAGAGAAGTGTAGCTGCTCCTCCAATCAATGAGACCTTTGTACGCAGTAGGGCAGAAGGATATTACTGTGTGAGAAAGGGCCACAGAGAAACTCCCATCATTTTCCTAGAGTTTGAGAAAAAAAATTACAAATGTGTAATGGGGCACACTCTGTAGTCTCCTTTTGTTAATTTATGAATTGAAAGAGGCGTGTGGATTTATTGGAATGGTATAATTAAGTGTCACCGTGGTATGGATCGTAATTATCACCAAGTATAATGAAGCACGGAAAGAAACAATTTCCCTCCTGAATGGCATCATCCATATAAGCTTTGTCTTCTTCAAAGCTCTGTGTCCATTTCCTTTAAATACAGTAAATAAGGCAGGCAGAAATAAGGAACATAATCTGAAAAGGAGGATGAAATGATCTATAATCCACTTCCTTTCTTGGAAGCTAAACTTTTGAGAGAATATTGAAGATAAAAATCAGCAAGACATCTCTGGGCTAAGAGAGGCTACTCTTGTGTCACACTTCTATTGATCAACAACATCTCCTTCTCCTATTCTTTCTCCTTGTTCCCTCCCTTCCTCCTCCTCCTACTTCTTGGTTGGCCTATCAGATGCCTTATCCCTCTGAAGGCAGTGATTAGTTCAAGGTTGGGTATATGATGCAGGCTAAGCCAATTCAAGGCTTTCCCGGGGCTTTGGTTGGTGATATAAAGAAAGAAGGGCTCCTGTTTCTAGAATAGCCATATATAATCCAATAACTGCTGGTGAAGAGAGCCTGACTGAGAGGGAAGCCAGAGAAGAAAAAAGCAGAGCAGAGCAATGGTGAGATGGATGAGATGCATTACCTGAGCACCTGTGTCCAGCATCCAGCCGTGCTCGAAACCAGAGCTGTCTAGACTCTTCGCTTGTGTGAACTAATCAGTTCCTCTCTTGGTTTAAGCTGGTTTGAGTTGACTGTTTGTCATTTACTTGCAAACCAAAGATTTCTGAGTGACGTGCCACACAAGTAAGGCAGATACTGCCGCCCTGGGGAGCATGTGCTCATGTATCAAACATTTACTAGCTGCTTCCTTTATGCCAGAAAGAGCCTTTGCATAACAAAAGTACATGACTCACTGAGTCATTTTCAAATAAAAAGAGCAAATCTCTGTGTAGTTCTAGGATACCTGACATAGCCTTGGGTATCTGAATAAGTGTGTGTGCGTGTGTGTGTGTGTGTGTGTTTGTGTGTATACATGTGTATGTGTCCTTTTACTTCAATAGCTAAAAAGTAATATGACCATATGTTGGGTTACATGGATCTCATAATATAACGTAATTCATGAATTCTTTGCCAACACTTCCATTTGCATGAGGGCATGAAGAACTAGGCTGATGAGCTGTGTGACCTTAGGCAATTTACTTAACTTCTCTGAGCATTCAGTGTTCATCTGTAAGGTGGAGATAATAATAGTCTCTACATCAACCAATTGTTGGGAGTAATAAATAAGCAAATACATGTAAAGTGCTTAGCACAGTGGCTGACACATAATAAAATCACTCAATAAGTGATAGCTATTGTTATTTTCATTGTTACCATCATCATCATCATCGTGGAGAAAGCTTCACTACTAGTTTGAATAATTTGCATGCATGTAGTGCTATGTTTACCATTTACCAAGTACTTTCACATGCACCACCCAATTGATACGGTGAGTCTACACTGCCTTGCAATATCCATTTCATATTTTGGCTTCTTGCAAGTTGACAAGAGCAGTTTTTTCAAAGTTTTCCATGATATTTGGTAAGATCCACTCAATCTAGTATCACAATATGAGTGACTGAGAAATGCATTTGTTTTGGCAGAAGAGTTAAAAAAAAAAAGGAAACATTTTCAGCACAAATGTGGCCTGGTCCTGAATATATTTAATCAAGATGGGAAGGTTAGCTGCTTAATAAAACTTTGGTTACAGCTGGTACACTTGTGAACACACCCAGTCAGGGAAGATGAAATGTTATTTTGACAAGAGTGTCTTTCTTTTTCTTTTCCTTAATACATCACTGATATCAAAAAGAAAAGTCTGAAGCAAACTCATTTTTTATGTCATTGGTCATTTAAAATATTCTTAAAGTTGGACTTCCTGAAAGACTTAGTGTGTTTCATGTTACTAACATAAGCAGATTGTTGAATTTGACACATTTAAATGTTTTCTTTGTTTATGGAATTTTTTCACAAAGGCATGCTTTCAAAATGCTAAAATATGGATCCATAGTAAGATCTTTTTTGCACAGGAAAATACTCTTGAACTAAACAACTGGGTAAAAATCTTCAATTGTATTGTTTAAGGGAATGTCACACTTTTGATCTTACACAAATTTCTAGAATAAGAAAAGGCCTTGATTTACTAATTTAGCAAAGTGTGCCAGTGATTCTCTTTTAGTTTTGGATCTGGATTTTGTTTTATTTAATTCAGGGAAAACACAGCTTCTTTATTAACGGCTAAGGGAATGATGGTAGTCCAAAAGGAAAGATTCATATAATTTTACAGGTATAAATTTTAATAATCTCTTGTATAAAAAAATAAAAACAAACCAACAAGCATAAAAACAAAGTTTTCTTGGGTCTTTAGATTCTTTCCTCTTTGTCAGAGCTCCTGCCAGAAGCTGGAAGAAATATTGAGTTCTGAATTTTTCTCCTCTGTTTAGTTTACTCCTGTAGCCCCGTTACTAAGTGACTTCCAACCCTGCGCGCGCGCGCGCGCGCACACACACACAAAGTCAAGAAGTGTTCTTCATTTAGTGTTACAGATCTAGTCCCCACCCAGATTCTTAGAGTAGCTTATTAAGAGTCCTTAGTTCTCCATTCTTCATTGTCCATCACAAGATGAAGGCCAAATTCTAGACTTATATGTTGATGCTCTTAATTATGGACACCAATCATTATGTGAGGATGAGCCATAGTACTTAGGTTTTTTGAATACTGAATGCATTTTAAAAGACAGGGACCCAGATTCTCTTAATGCTTAAGCAATTGCCTCATAGTAAATTAGACACCCTCAGAAGCTATGTGAAGATACGCTGCAGAATTATTTGGTAATACATGGAAAAGTTGTGTTCGCATTGGCGAAGAGTCTGTCCTAGAGAAAGGAGCCACAGCTTCATATTATCAACGAACATTTTAGGTAACTTACTGCCAAGTATTCCAGAAGCGATGCTCAAATTTTAAATGTAAACTTAGCAAATATTACTTGCAAGTTTCAGGTGGGTAATGCATGTGCAGCTGCATATTCCATACACAAAGGGGACCTGGATGTTCCTAGGTCTCGCTTAGCTGTGGGCACACATGAGGTCAAATTAACATTAATAGTCTTGAGAGCCGCCCCGGACACCACCATGACCTCCTGTGCATGCCCTGGTCCCTTCCATTGCTCCGTCTGGGCTCTGTTGGGCTCCGCAGTTCTGCACGGTGAGCAGTCCGAGTTGCTGTGAGGTCTGTGCTAGAGTGTATGTGGGGGAGGTCCCTCTGTCTGTGTGTCACACTTCATCACTTCAGCCTGGAGGCAGCACGATTTGGACCTGAGTCTCACAGTGGCTTTCATCAAAATAGCTCCTTTAGCCTCATCCTGCACTGCCTCCACAGAGTGTCAGACTGCGTTTCCAGCACTGCCTGGGAAACAGACAGCGTCCCCCTCCATCCTCCTGGCTTCCCAAGTCTTCCTGGATGCCTATGCTCCAAAGTTCTTCTCTTTCAGTCCAAACCCCCAACAATGTTGGACATGAACTCATGCAATTAAATGAGTTCAAATAAACGGGGAGCAAGGTAGGGAGTCTGTGGCCCCACAAGTCTCAGCACGTATTTTGCTACCATTAGTATATTTCATTTTAACAGATCCTTTAGGGATGGCTTGAGCATAGTGATGATTTGGTCTCAAAGTATAAATAGACTCAAGAGTTTAATAAAAAGCTTCTTTTGTGCTTTTGTGATTATGACTATACTGGACTCTTAAGAAATGTACTATGAATAGACGATGGTGTAGGTACAGAGACCATCACAGAAGGTTAATAGGAATTTAAAGAAATCTGTGAAAGATCAAAATAACAAGTTTGCCGTGATGATTTTTTGGGACGGTTCAGAGATCGAAGAGACGTGGGAGTGTTCGGTAGTCAGTGACTTCTGCGTGATATTTGCATAGAGAGAACTTTAAAAAGGTTACATTTCTCTTCTACTTTCATATTTACTTGGTGTTAAGGTCATAGGATCTCGTTGGCAATGTTGCGGACGCTATTTTTGTAAACTCCAACTCTGTGTTGAAATGTAGTAGTGTGGAAATCTTGAGCTGCGGCAACAATCAATGTTTTACGTCCCTGTAACATTCAAGCTGTAGTGTGTCTGCGAGTCAGTGGAGGCTGTTTTTGGCCTCAAACTCTGAAGCAAGAAAGAAACTTTTGTTTATAAATTTCAGAGATTTTTGTCTTTGCACTCACCACAAAGTCAAATGTAGATATAATCCACTCTAAGCAGTTTTGGCCGAATATCAAATATGCCTGTTTTTTGATAAGGGAAAAAAAGCCCTTTTTGTCAGCATAAGTTCTCTACTCTGTGTTGCAGCATATCACTTCTGCCCGTCAAGCTGTGATCTGTGGACTTATGGAATACTGATCCTGAACAGGAAGTAAGAGGAAGATATGTAATCTGGGACATCTTTCTGATCCATTTTAGTTATGTCTATTCTGAATTGACTTATAGAACTTAACATAAAAGGACGTCGTTTCTATATTCTTTATTCATCCTTCCAAAAAATGTAAAATTTTATACGCTTATTTAAGTGAAATGGTCTGAGGGTATTCAAAATCAATCAAAGATTATTTACTTTGTGCTGCAATGTGTTCTATATTGGATTCCTTCACAAAGACATTTGGTAACAGAAGAATTGTGTGAGTGTGTATACATTTTTTTGGAACTCACCACACTTAGATGTGTGTACTAGACTGTAAGTGCCTTGAAGGGCAGGCTGTGTTGTCTTGTTCATTTTGTCAACCCTGTAACACCTGGTGGAAGGCTCTAGAGAAATATACCAGTTTATAATTGTATGGACTTTACACTCCTAAAGATGTCTGGGTGTGACCTTCCTTACAACCATCTGGTGAAGTGGTTTGGGCAAGTCTTACAATTGTTATTTCACAGATGATGCACCTGAGCCTCAAAGAGAGCAAGTGATTTGCAATTCCCTCCATGTCTTTCACTCCATCCCTTTCTTGAGTCCCATAGCTGGACACTTTACGTTGAGTGGAAGAAGCATTACCATGCAAAGGTGGTAGGAAAGGGCTGCTGACAAAGGGTATGTTTGAATTCATGTGTCAGATTAGTGACAGTTGATAGAAGCCTTCCTACAGAGCCATAGGACTTCTCTATCATCACGGACACCTCACCTCTAGGACGGGAGGGAGTATCAAACTACTTTGAGGACTGCTGTGAGCAAACCTCAGTGTGACTGGCAATGAGGTTTCCAAACCGATGGCAGTGGAAATGTGTCTCTGGCCTGAAAGTGGTCTCCAGGGTGCTCAGAGTGTGTAGTACATAGTTTTCCCTTAAGCTTCAGGTTCAGCCGTTGAGTTGCTGGACCGTCTTTACCTAACTTTCACCTGGTCCCATTCATCGTAGACTGAGTTCTCTGTCAGATAGACAGGAAGTTCTATTGAGAATGAGTCAACCACCCATTCTCAAGCATGACTGACTCACTGGGCACATTGTATCCCTTGTATCTTTGGGTAACAAATCTTTATATAACAAAATTTTCTTATCTTTCAGAGTCATAGTGAGAGGCTTAAGATTTAACTAATGCCCTGCACATAATTCTGGGATGGACAATGTAATAATTTGGCTTGTCCCTTAGATTGTGCTATGTGCTGATACATTTCCATCTAAGTCAACAAATAGTTTATCGAGCACATACTACATGCCAGGTGACTGTGCTGATGGTGAGAATATGATGGAAAATGACACATGCACAGTCCCTGCCTTCATGGAACATATCCCTAGTGGGGACAGATGAGAAGAAAGGCATGATAGTTGGATTAGTGTGATGAAACAACCGTGTCATGATATGGGAATAGCTTTTTCAGAGGGTTAAACATGCTGGAACTTTCTGGTTATCTCAGATTTTAGATTGCCTGAACTTCTTCATGCCCTTACAGTTAGGCTCTGGTCTTAGTAGCTGTGAGATGCTGTCAAAGTTTCATGACCTCTTGGGACCATAGTTTCATCATCTGTGAAACATAGGAGTTATACTGGATGATTTTTAAAGTTTTTTCAGTGAAACATTGAAAGCTTTTCCTCTAATACATGGAACAAGATAAGGGTGCGCACTCTCACCCCTTCTGTTCAACATAGTTCTGGAAGTCCTAGCCAGAGCAATTAGACAATAAAAAGAAATAAAAGCCATCCAAATTGGAAAGGAAAAAGCAAAATTGTCTCTGTTTGCAGAATATATGATCATATATACAGGAAATCCTAAAGACTCCACCAAAAATCTCCTGGAACTATTAAACGAATTCCATAAAGTTTCGAGATACAAAATCAACATACAGAAATCAGTTGCATTTCTACAAACTAACAACAAAATATCTGAAAAAAAGAAAACAATCCCATTCACAATAGCATCAAACACAATAAAATACTTAGGAATAGATTTAACTAAGAAGAAAGATTTCTACCTGGAAAACTATGAATTTGATGGAAAAAATTGAAGAGGACAAATAAATGAAAAGATACACCATGCTTATGGATTGGAAGAATTAATATTGTTAAAATGTCCATACTGCCCAAAGCTATCTATAGATTCAACGCAATCCCTGTCAAAAATGCAATGGCATTTTTCACAGAAATAGAAAAAACAATCCTAAAATTCATGTGGAACCAAAAAAGACCCCAAATAGACAAAGCAATCCTGAGAAAGAAGAACAAAGCTGGAGGCATCACACTCCCTGATTTCAAACTACATTACAAAGCTACAGAAATCAAAACAGTACGGTGCTGGTGTAAAAACAGACACATAGACGAATGGAAGAGAATGGGAGCCCAGAAATAAATCCCTGCATATACAGTCAAATAAAATATGAAAAGGGAGCCAAGAATATTCAATAGGGAAAGGATAGTCTCTTCAATAAATGGTTTTGAGAAAACTGGATAATCACAAGCAGAAGAAGGAAATTGGATCTCTATCTTACACCACTTACAAGAATTAACTGGAAATGAATTAAAGACTTAAACATAAGATCTGAAACTAAAACTTCTAGAAGAAAACATAGGGAAAAACCCCTTGACATTGATTGTGGCAATGATTTTTTGGATATGACACCAAAAGCACAAGTAACAAAAGCAAAAATAGACAAGTGGGACTACATCAAACTAAAAGCTTCTGCACAGCAAAAGAAACCATCAACAAAATGAAACACAACCTTTCCTTTTTGGAGAATGGGAGAAAATATTTGCAAGCCATGTATCTGATAAGGAATTAATATCCAAAATATGTAAGAAACTCATACAACTCAATAGCAAAAAGACAAACAATATGAGTAAAAAATAAGCAAAAGACCTAAATAGACATTTTTTCCAAAGAAGACGTACAAATGGCCAACAGGTACATGGAAAGATGCTCAACATCACTGATCATCAGGGAAATGCAAATCAAAACCACAGTGCGATATCACTTCACACCTGTTAGAATGGCTATTATCAAAAAGACAAGAAATAAGTGTTAGTGAGGATCTGGAAAAAAGGCAACCCTTGTGCACTGTAGGTGGGAATGTAAATTGGTGCAGCCGCTATGGAAAACGGTATGGAGGTTCTCCTAAGAATTAAAAATAGAACTACACTATGATCCAGCAATCCAACTTCTGGGTATTTATCCAAAGAAAATGAAATCAGGATCTCGAAGAGGTGTCTGCACTCCCATGTTCTATTATGGCATTATTCATAATAGCCAAGATAGGGAAACATCCTAATTGTCTGTCTATGAATAAATGGATAAAGAAGTTGTGATATATATAATGGAATATCATTCAGCTATGAGAAAGAAGGAAATCCTGCCATTTTTGACAACGTGGATGGACCTTGAGGTCATTATGCTAAGTGAGATCAGTCGGATAAGAAAGACAAATATTTTATGATCTTGTTTATAAGTGGAATCTAAAAAAGCTGAACTCATAGAAACAGAGAGTAGAATGATGGTTGCCAGGGGCTGGGAGAAATGAGTAAATGTTGGTCAAATGATACAAACGTCTAAGTTATAAGATAAATAAGTTCTGGGGATGTAACATACAGCATGGTGACTATAGTTAACAATACTGTATTGTATACTTGAAAGTTGCTAAGAGTAGATCTTAAATGCTCTCATTACACACATACAAAAGGTAATTATGTGAGGTGATGGAGGGAATCATTTTGTAAGACATATGTGTATCGATTTATCATGTTGTACACCTTAAACTTACACAATGTTATATGTGAATTATATCTCAATAAAGCTAGGGGAAAAATGCCTTTTCAATTTAAAGTATTTTTGTTGTATTATTGCAATAGCTAACATTGATGAAAGACTGAATATGTGCCAGGCACTGGACAGGTGGCTCTTACAGGCATCATTTCATTTAATAATAAGTAATTTTTGTGAATCTGATGTGTAAACCTGGCTACAAGTGACACCAAGAGGGGTGTGGTGGGTGCTAGATAGCCATCAAGGGAGCAGATGGCTTTGCCCAGATATCTTTCTGGATTTAGATATTTGATATTCTTTTGGGGGGAACTTGCATCACATAAAATCGTATTGTATTTATATAATATTTGTATTTAAACTCTCTGTTCATGGCAAAAAACAATCAATTTGATGCCTCATGTAATTTTTAAAAAATCTCTCAAGACAAAAAAGCAGTTTCAAAGTAAGAGTCCTTCCATCCGTTTAGCTATTTATTTTAAAGGGGAGTTACATTTTCAATGCCCCACATCCACCTATCTCCATCAAGTATCTCCTTTTGCAGAGATGTTTAAGTCTTTTTGGAAGTCCTGTGTGCCGTTCCAAATGTTATTGAATTTAGTTGCTGCATGACTTATTAGGCAGACTTGGTCTTCAGCTACCTGCCAGCGATGAGTGCACATTCCTTTTAATAATGTGAGAGCAGGAAAATGAGCAATGCACTTGCAATAGGCTGAAAAGCACGTGCTAGGAGAGAGAGGTGGGGTGTCCGATGTCCCACTAACCAGGCAAATTAGTTAACTACCCATGATGATGATGATGAGGATATGATGATAATAGTGATGAAGAAGAGAATGATGACGGTGTTGTGGTGATAGTGGCTAATGTGTATTGAGTGTCTCAGAAACTTGGAAAATTGGCTTGCATAACTATTTCATTCAATCCCCACAACAACCAAGTGAACCCAGTGCTGATATATCCATTTAGAGAGAATGAATCTGAGCCTCAGCATCTGTGTCCACCTGCTCTGGATCATACCGCCAGTAACCGGACAAGCTGGGATTTGAACCCAGTTCAATCTAATGCCAGGTCTCTGGTTTTCAGCTTCTACATGGTACTAATTTAAGACCTTGGCACCAGGACTCCTTTCTAAGAGACAAGGTGAATCTGCTACACTCTCTTTACTTCTACTGTGATTTAAATGGAGCTATTATTTGAACATTATTAATAAATGAATTAGAAATTCTTTCAAAGTATAAAATGATTGGAAAAAGTAATGTTACATAAATGTCACAAACGTTTAGCAGGTTAGTATTCAGTCTGTGTGTGGGAGGGCAGCGTGACGCAGAGGAAACCTGGACTCGGGGTTGGCCTGGCTAGGACCTCGGCTCACACTGCCAGTTGTGTGATCTTGGCCAGGCACTTACCCTCTCTAAACCTCACTTTCCTCATCTATAAGGTGAGGCTCAAAATATCCACCTTGAAGTGATGCTGGAGCCGTTGGAGATCATAAATGACACATCTGTACAGTGCCTGGCAAGGAAAATGCAATGTTGCCCCTACTCAATAAATGGTAGTAAGGCTCATTGGTAGTAATGATCATTTCACTTTCCTGCTTACAAACCACTAGTTCCAATCAGGCTTTTGGGATAAAACTCTAACTCTTTAACTCAGCCTAAAGGCCCTGCCTGATTTGATCCCTGCCCATGTTACCAGCCTCATCTTTGGTCATTCTCACTCTCACTGGCCTTTTGATTGCTCAGAGGGGCCAAGCATTACCCTTCCACCCCAGGACCTTTGAACACACTGTGTCCTTGGCTGAAAATACTCTTTCATCTTTTTATTAACTCACTACTCTCTTGTCTTTGAAGTCTCAGCTTAAATGTTACTTCCCCAGAGGAGTCTTCTCTGAACCCTAGAAAACATCCGGTCCCCTTTTACATATTCCCAGAGCACCTTCTTATTTGAGAGACTCCTCACAGAGGTAATTAAGTACTTAGTTCATCCTTAATTGTTTAATGTTTGTGTCATTGCTAGGATGTAACTGCCAGAAGGGCAGGGTTTGCATTGACTGTCTTCATGCTCTATCCTCTGGTATGGGGCCTCACTCATACTTGGTGCTCAAAGAGTATTCACTGAATAGATGAAAAAAGAATAAATGAGTTGATCAATAAAGGATTGCCTTATTTCAAAGATTCCCCTTGATGTTTCCTGACATGTTTTTATTGAAAGAAGACCATGGGATGTGAGCCATGGAGACTTTTACCCAAGTCACAAGTTTTCACCCAAAGTTGTGTCCTTTTCACCCCTGATGAGAACAAGACTTCCTCAGGGACCATTTGTTACCCGCGGGACAGCCGGCAGCTTTGTGTACCAAATGAGCTGCAGACACTCTGACCAGAGGGATACACTGGATGATCGAAAGATTCCACCTCCCTGAAACAGATGCTTCATTTTATGATGGAAACAGAGAAGCCAAAGCCTGCAGGTGCGGGCTGTGCTGACACAGGCTCTGTGGAGAATCATTAGAGCCTCCTTAGAGATGTGGATTTACTCTGTGTTTAATCAGCCACAGGCAGAAGTAATGGCTTCATTTCAGTTCAATGAGAGCCAGATCACGAAAGGAAGATAGATGGCCAATACGGTTCATCACTACAACATATTGTCTTAATTTGAAGAACAGCCTGGCACCTGTGCTAATCAAGGAGGAGCATGCAATACGGCTAGCAGTGAGGGCCAGTCAACTTAACTCTCAGGGCGCCCCTTAAGGAGAAGCTCTCATTTGTTTTCTTAACTAATATTTTAAGGAACGTGAGAACCATAAGACACCTTACTCAATCACTTAAGAAGTTCCCCAGCTTGGAATTCAAGATGCTTAAGGAAGGACTTTTCATACCTGTAATTTCTGAATCTCTACCTGTAAAAAAGTATTGCAGCCAATGAATGAAGTGTCTTAGGACAGGCAATCAATGTTCTTGCTGCTTTTAATACACGGTCATGTTTGCAGTTGACCTGGAAATAGCTACAAATAGAGATGATGTTACGTCTATTGTGTGGATACCTGCTGGTCCCTCATAGGCTCTTGTTTTCAGTGGCTTGGTCCTCTGCTTGACTTTCGTTCTCCAGGACTTGCCTTGGGGAGGCATGTAAAATGGATATTCAGTTCAGCCGCAGTTAGCTTCTCGGTTGCCTAAAAATGCCAGAAAAGGGATTTGAAGCTTGTGTGGGTGCAATAACACGTATCTGAACTCAGCATCCTTGCCAAACCCCTCTTATTTGAAGTAAAAGCAGATAATGAGTAGTTTGGGTCCTTACAAACAAGTGGATGTTTTAGGATCATTTGGTATGTGTCACATCCATGTTTTCATTATATCTCCCGAGCTTTCCCACAAAGAGCTTTTATAGCCCTCCCCACCCCAACGACTATTTTCCAGATGTTCTGAAACAACATCAAGTGACCCAGTTTACCCTTGAGAGGTTTATAAAGGTGCATTTATGGAGAGACCGGCTGAGTGAGGCTGAGATATTCGCTCAGCAGCTTAGTCCTAGATAATCTCCCGTGAACATGGCAGCGAATCTTACTTTACCTAAGGCACATTCAGTACGGTTTTTAGAAAATGGTATGCTAAACACTCCTCAAGTGAAGAAGAAACTTAAGAAGCTTAACAATGGATGTAGAAATATTATCATCAGCTAGCAGGGTAATAGTATCTAGTCATTCCCCACCTACAGGCACAGATTTAGGCTTAAGCAGATGAAGACAACACAGTAGAAGTGTGTGGTCTTGGAGTGTTTAAATATCAGCCACTCAAGGGGAAGGACTTAGTGAGCGTAAAACCTGAACACGTGCCATTTGCTTTTTGCGCTGAATGTGATGAAAACAAAATCACAATTGCGTAAACGAAAAGAGCATACCAAGAGGCATGCTGAGGTTTTGTGCAGACCTTTATGGGGAAGCAATACCATTGAAACAAGAGAAGTCATCATTTGTAGACAGGAGATTGTTTCTTCTTTGCACACAGGCAGCAAAGACCAGAGCAGTCCCTGGGATCGGAATCCAGGTCTTTGCCTAGGTAGTGGTGGTGAGCCATTTCTCAAAGGGAAACAATATGTTGCCTTATATTCAGATATATGAAAAGAGCCACAAAGTCCCTCCAAACATGAGCGTTAGGCAACATGTCAAACCCAGGCAAGAAGGTGGGATAATTCTTCCACAGCACATCTGCCATGTATAGATGACGTTCAGGGGAATAGGTCCCCCCCAGCCCCAAAGTAAGCGACACGCCAAAGCCTTGAAGTGAAAAATACCTAATGTTCTATAGTATGTCAATCACCCAGTGGCTGCCAGTGCAAAATGAACAACCTTCCTGGCATGACTTCCATTATCACTGGCACTAGACTCACTGCAGTCATCCTGTTGAGGTCCTTCACACATGAAAGTGAAAGCGAGCACGTGTGAGAGGCCCCTGCTCTCTGCAGATCTCAGAATGCCTGCTGGTGGCCTGCTGTTAGGCAGCCGTTTACACAAGAGACTTTGTAGCGCTGCAACTAACATATGACAGTCCTTTTGCTGAGTCCAGAAATTGATGCGCCTTCATCTGTTGGAAGGATGGGAAGTCTTCGTCAGCACTGACGTGTTTGTCTAGCTCAGAATGTGGTAGAGAAGTGTAATTCCAACTCTCATGGTCAGATGGATGCCCACTTGAGACAAGATCAACTGCTCTTTGCCTTGAAAACTTGTGGTCTGGAACATTAAAGACATCATTTTGAGTCAGTTGTCATTGCTGGTGCTTTTTTGATTCCTACAAATGATCTCTTCATAGTTAGAAACATGAATTACGTTACTCTTATCTTAACATTCTTAACTGTCAATGTTGTTATTGGTCATCAAATTAGCCACTTCCTCTCATTTCAAATCCACTGACAGTTTTGGGTGGTTTGAGTTGAGTGGGTTGGACAAGGGGAAATAGGCGATTTCCTCTGCCTCTTGTAGAGTTAATCTCTCATCCAGATACTGCTAAAGCATCTCTTTCAACAAGAGTCTTTATTCCTAGTTTAGCAGCATAACTGTAAAGAACAAGTTTCTTCTTTACAATGCTCCAACTCAAAGTCCAAATGATAGACGATTTCCTGGTCCTGAAGAAGACACTTAAGCACTTCTATTTCTTTCAACAATTTATTCCAGTTTGAACAAAACAGTCCATTTTTCATTTAAGCATGGAGCAAGTAGATTATGTGTATGCAAACAAAAATGTCTGGCTTCTATTTAGGTGGTGGGTAAGAAGGACCTAGAAAGAATCTTACCAGCCAGAAATATTCTTTTCTTGTGTCCAGCATTCAATATTTGGGGGCTTCTCTCCTGTCAACACAAATTTCCTCTATTCTTAAAAGTCCTGTTTGGGTTTGCTGAGAAAACAAACTTTCTTACCATGGATCTTTGGATATTTTCTTAGTCTGCCTTGGTAGCCCCAATGAAGGAAACTTCTAGTTCTTAATCTTTGCATTCCTTTGTTGTGCATTAACCCCTTCCCTTCTTCCCAACATCCTCCCTCCCACAGTCCACTCACCAAATAACTACTTGGGCTGCTCAGGTGGTTAAGCCGGCCCTGAATCTAGAAAGTATCCATGGCTTCGTCTATTGCAACAAGTTTCTCTTTCCCGGAGTCAAACATTTATTTCAGCTACCTTGTTTTGGTCAATGTGATACATCTTAACTGCTGAAATGTCACTTCTGTGGCAATTATTTCTACACAGAAACATTTGCAAACATCTTCAAAAAGGAATCCTCCTTCCTTATTCCAACAAAAATATAGCTAAGTTAGCATGCATGTTTCTAAAATCCTTTTTGCTTTATAAAAGTCATTCCTTTTCTTTCTTCCTGATCAGCAGGAAGAGGTACATATGCCCATGCTCTCTACCCAAGGGTGAAGCATTATACATTTTGCCATATGTACTTGGCCCACAGAGGCTCAAAGGGGCTATAACACCTTCGAGCATAATAGTGATTTTAATAATCTTGTGACAGGTTTCCCAACTGTCAGGTCTTTGGGGAACTGAGATGTGCTTCTTCCCTGGGTGCCTCTCAAGGGAGCGATTCAAATCAGGAGTGATTGGTGCTTCTCTCTTATATTCATAGTATGTAATGAGAGTCCAAGTGTCCAGAACTCTCCCCCATGTGGAACCTTCCCAGAAGGCTGAGCCATCCTAAGTCTAAAGAGGAATCATTGCCACACAGAAAACTTCTATCAACTTCCTTCTGCGCTGTGTGAACATAAGATTCATCTGAGTAAAGTATTATGAGAAAATTCATGCCTCCTCACAAAGAAACAGCTGTGTATTGCCACACTCACTGACTTTTGAAAGATGGTAAAAGAAAGTGTTCATTTCAAGCCAGTCACTTCAGCTACAGCTTCCCTTTCAAGTTTTAATATCATGGTGTCTCCTTCTGGTCCTGTTAAGTGTTACCTTGTTTCTCTGATAGGAGAGAGGAAACTAGGACCTGTAATTTATGGCTCCTATTAAGAGGGCTGGCTAGACGTGTGGACAATATGTCAATAATTATTTCTGGTGGGGCCCTAACAGCAGAGGAAGTGCCTCTGTAGAATGGCTTATGTTAACAGAAGACAGATATGCCTGACCTGGGTTTTATGACAGATGTCAAATATATCGAAGTGTGTTGTGAAGCAGATCGCCTTATTGGCAAAGAAATGAAAGACCACCAGGAAGATAGACGGGGGGCTTTCCTCAAGGGTTTTCTTGTCTCTTTGCACAGGTACCTCAGTGAACCTGAAGAAGGGCCAACAGGCAGGCGAGAGTAGAGACTTCGGTCAGCGGTCTGAACTTCTGCCTGTCCACGAGACTTGGAAACAAAAGTCCCCAAACCCTGGAGCGTTGATGGGAGATTGTGGGGTGGGTTGGGG
Organism: Diceros bicornis minor; assembly: GCF_020826845.1. NCBI lineage: Eukaryota > Metazoa > Chordata > Mammalia > Perissodactyla > Rhinocerotidae > Diceros > Diceros bicornis. Next base: position 84,874,961 of record NC_080744.1, read on the forward strand.
GAGCAGGGTGGGTACTAGGACGACGTGAATGAGGCCATCCTGAGAGCGAGCACCTCCTTACATGTGACACTCTAGGTGCTTCCTGGACCTGCTCAAAAAATGTTGGTTCTCCAGCCTTCCTTCCCAAGTTCAGTTCTACAAATACTTCTTGAGGGCCTACCTTGTGCCAAGAGCTGTGCTGGGCATTGGAGATTCATACTGAATACCAGAGGCTTACGGCTATGACCCCTGCTCCAATCATAGACCTCTCTGCTTTCCTTCTTCTGGGTCCCTCTACCTTGGGAGGACACAGGATCTTGGGGTCACTAATTTGCTGCTGGGTGGCCTGGGGTGAGTTGATTCACTCTCTGAAGCTCGTCTTCCTCAGCTGGAAAAAGAGGCTTGGACTCCTGCCTCATAGAGTTGAAAGGATTGAACATCACAGTGTCTTTACGCTTGCCCAAAAGCTTATATACAGAAACTATAAAGGGGGAAGCGACCACCACCCCACTGTTTACCTTCTAGCTCATAAAGTCTGCTTTTTCAGGTAATTTATATCACCCTCAAGTGAAATTATCTGCCGTTAGATACAAGCTTCTAGGCAGAATCCTAGGCCCTGAGCTGCCTCTGTCAAACATGGTTATCAGAAAACTGTGCCCTTTGGGACAAATTAATTACAAAAAGGCCACCCTTTTTGGAGAGGCGGGTGTAGCCAGCACTGGGTGTTCAGCTTGGTGGGAGAACCGGCTGGATTTCAGCTGTCCCTAAGCCGAGTGCCCTTGTGCTGGGCATAGCCTGCACAACTGTCTGTGGTGGTCCCGCCAGCACTTCACACGGGGCTGGGCCCAACACACACACTCAGTAAATGTTTTCAGACTCAATTTATTACAGTCACTATTGTGTCTAGAATGATGACATTATATTTTCAAAGAGATTATTTGAGTCGTTGGAAAGGCATAATGGGTAAATTATGAATAAAATGTAAAAAGTCACCACAACAGTATTTTTTTGTCTTCTTAAAATGTTTCTTCCTCTCAGTTAATCATGAAAAAGAATATAGTATTTCATTCCTTCTGGGTTTGCTGGACATAAATGGTTACAGGGTTTTTTCTGGTGAGCATGAACTACGGGGGAATCAATGTTAGTGTGGATTAGAGAAAAGTGTGGAGAAATTGAAGCAAAACGGATTATTAAGGAAGGATATGTGTGTCCTTATGCATATGAGATTCCCCACGACGAGGTAAGGGATAGGAAATGGAAATTGAGAATAGTTTGCAGGGAAAGTTAGTTGTGATACAAAATATTTGTTGATTTAACTATTTTTCCTTTTGCTTCTTCAGTAAAGATGGCTTAGATGCTAAAAGTCAAATCCTTAATAGACGGAAGAACTGCACAGGCTTCTGTTTTACGCTTTTATTTTGTCCCATATTGTAGTAGGATCACGAAGAAAAATCTTAAGAATGCAGATTTTGTTCTCTTTCTGAATTTTACCCTGATCTACTGGGCTTTTGCCCATGACTACCAACAAAGAGGAGATTTTGTCAGAGGAGAAGTGGGATGTGAACTGTTTTTATAGGTTTCATCCTCCAAGACAGCTGCCAAGGAGGTTAGATGCTTTCTCTATGGAGCAGAAAATGCAAGTCTCCCTAGAAGGAAAAAAACAAGATCTGGTTTTATATAAAAGGTAGGAGAATGGGGTAAAAACTCAACTGAAAAAGGAAGTGCTCTGTATGTGGGGCAGTTGCCTTTAGTAAGATGGTAAGGATTAGATTTGTGGATCCCAAGAAGGTAAGTCGCTGTAGATGTCTATCTCTTAGGTGGGCGTGAAGTGTCAAAGGAGAAATGATTTTTAGTTTGATTCTATAAAATGTAGACTCTGTAAGTGGGCTGAAGGAGGAACAAATGGCTTTTCAACCACAAGAGTATTCCACAAACTCATATTCTTTTCTCTTCTTCATTCTGATTTTTTTTGCCTCCCCCCTTTTATTTCCCTCTGAATTTGTATTAAATTCGCTACATGCTCTTCAGGGAGAGCGGTTCTCCAGGGTTTAATCGAGGTGTAAGATGCTATGAATAAAAAAAGGGGGCGATAGGAATTCACCATTGCTTCATTGAACTAAACTATAGCTCATCTCAATATACCCTTCTCCTCCAGGAAGCTCTAGGTCTCCAAGGCCTTTATTAACTTGATCTTTGGGAATAGTGTTTTAATTTTTTCCATAATCATCATGCAAATTGATCATGATAATCTCTGGAAAGGAAAATGAGTGAACCAATGGCCTCATTAACTCCAATGCTAGGGGGACCCGCGCTCCTAAGTGCTGGTCCCTTAGCCCACCGTGGCCAAGGCCTTCTTTGTGTGTGAGTGGTCTGGTCCCCAGTGCAAGCTGTGGCTTGTTCCTTGCCTGGCCTGTTTAAATTGCCTCATGCATTTACTGCCTTACAAAATAATGAGAGAATAATTTGAAAGGGCCCAACCTTACAAAAGAAACATTTGTGTTCTGCTAGATTCCAACCAGGATCTCTAACTCTCCCATGACAGGACCATACCATTGATGTACATGTTTTATCTGGACTTTACCTAAAAGACATTGAGGTCTCAAATTGCTAAACTTTGGACAATAAATGGAATCAGTCAGCATTAAAATGTATGGCTCAGATGCATCATTCCTAACATTGTTCTGCTGAATTCAGAGGGATTTTTAAAGAGTGTGTTTTAATTTTAATTTAACCTGGTGAATGGCAGAGACAAATAGATCTGTCCAAAATATACTTAGTAACAGATTTTTGAGTTGGTTATTAATTTAATGTAAGTGGTTCCTTTTTTTATTTTTATAAACTGTAAAATTCAGGAGAAAGTGGAATCAAATGTAATACACTTTTATTGATTGCCTGCTATGTGCCAAGCAAGGTGTTAAATGTTTACAAATGTTACCTGATTTATCCTCATCTTACAGATGAGGAAAAGGGGGTATGAAGAGGTGAAATAGTTTGCCTAGCTGGGAAGTGGCAGAGTCGTTTACAGATCTGCCTCATCGTTAAAACAACTTGATGCAACTTTTTGAAAATTAACTTCTTCAGAGCTGCGTACAGCTAGACTGTTTCTCAGTGGAACTTGCCCTACCCTTGAGAAGTAAGAAGTTACTATAGCTCTTGGAGCCATTGGGTACCATAAACCTCTGGATGAGGATAGTTACTCAAAGGGTGTCCAGCACCATGCCTTGGACACACTAGTGCCTTCCACTGATTAATTGTGTCTGTGGCAGAAAAGTATATCTCTTCCTCTTTTGGGGAAGATTGCCCCCTTCTAGTGAGGTACGGATGTAGGAGGTGCTCATGAAGTCGGGGGTGGGGAGGAATGGAGGTGCTGGATGGATTAGCTCATCAAATCTAGCCTCTCAGGAGAGAGCAGGGCCACAGGTCCATCTACCTTTGGAAAATCTCTTTATCTCAGCTGCAACGCATCCCAGTTACATATACTTTAAAGTCATTCTGACCTCTCTCAAGAAATTCTATAACCAATATGCATTGACACCTACTATCTGTAAGGTCTTGAATTAGAATACAATGAAATATACCTTCAATTAACATTTGTTGAGTTTCTACTATATGTTGGGAATTATGCTAGGCATTCCAGATACAAAGATAAAAGGGCCTAATAATCTTGTAGGGAAGGTGGACTTAGGAACAAATGTGCAACATTAGAAAGATGACCCACAGCAGAGCAAGAACAAGGAGGGGCTTGAGAGACGCAGTAATATTTGCAGTTATTAGTAAAAGTTCTCCAGACTGAAAAGTTGGGGTAAATACATTCTATTTTGACGGAACTACATGTTTAACTTGACAAAACAAGAGTATGTTAGTGCCTTGGTAATAGTCATATACATGGTGCAGTTGGATTAGGAAGGTGGTGCTTAACAGAGGAGAGCTGGCACTACAGTGAATTTATCTAGTAGGATGATATTTTCTCAAACTGTGCTTAGAAATTTCCTTGAGATGTTAATTGGTACTGTCTGGGAAAACAGGGGCTTTTAAGGCCAAATAAAATGTGAAGAACACTGTGTTAGGCTGTTACATGGGGTTCTTTCCTGCAGGACTTCTCAGAGCCATCAATGTGCTACTCTGAGCTATAAATTTCCAAGAGCTTGCCCTGAACCTATTTGTCTTTCCCTTTTCACAGTGCTTACAGGGTTCCGTGGATCTCACAGTGGAAAACACTGCTTTAGGGTAGAAGCAGCTGTCAGCAGTCTTTGAGATGTGAATGATTTCTATTTCAGAAAGAAACTTTAGGCAGTTGGGAGGAACATGCCAGTGATGAGAGACTAGGTGCAAGGCAACCTGTAACCAAGTTGTTAAATCTTCCAGGCAAAAGAAAATAAGGATCAGAATTTAGGCACTGAAGATATAAAGGAGAGGATGGAATTCAAGATACTTAGCAGATAGAATGGATAGTCTGTGACAATATGGAGGGTGAATGAGAAAAAAGATTTGAGGGCGACTCCCTAGTTTCTAGTTGAGAAGCTTGGAAGTGAAGAGAAATGTTGGGTAGAAGATGAGAAAAATAATTTAATTTAGGACATGATGTAATAGATATAAGACGTGTAGATAGAGCTTCTCAACTCAGCCAAGAATGAGAGATACTAATCTACAGCTCAAGACACACGTGAATATAACTGTATCTTTCTATATCGCTTCAGATGACTCTTTATTATCTAGCGGTGTCTTAGGGGTCATCATAATGAGGTGTTGCTTGACCATAAATGTATAGGAATGCAGGTTAGAGAGAGCTGTGTTTAAAAGAAAGCCAAATGCAATTTATTTGTGAGCTGTATTTATTGAGATACTACCATGTGCCTTGCACAGCAACAGTGCACAAGGAAAAAACGGGCAAACAAAAAATAAAGGTAAATAAATAAATAAGGGAAAAAGAAAATCCTTTTTTCTTGACCAACCAGCCTTGCTCAAGAAGCTTATTATCTTAGGCCTACAGAAGAAATTATAAGTGGCCAGATTACCTGTGTTAGGATCCTGGACCTTCCATTTGCTAGATGACCTTAGGCAAGTTATATAACTTTTTAAAGCTTAGGTTTTCTCGTTTGTAAAATATTGTTTGCAGACTATTAGTATCTTCCTCATTAAGGAGTTGTGAGGATTGGCCAGGGTTAAACAAAAATTTATTTAATGTATTTCGAATGTATAAAATAAATTTCTTTAGGAAATAAAGTATGCATTGTGATCTATTTAATAAATGTTACTATTTTGTTATTTCCAGTTAATACCAAATAATAACCTGTCTATTTGAATTGCAAAAATCAAGCTGGTTTGAATTAAAGAAGTGTGAAAAATTCTTGGGTTGGCAAAATACATAATGCTTTCATCAATTAAAAATAGGTAAAATGTGTTAAGAATAATGAAAAGTTCATGCTTTAATTGAACTGAATTTTCATGAGCCTATATTTTTATGAAGCTTAATGAAACAAAAATTGAAATGGTGCCCATTATGAAATCTGTGTTAATTGTTATTGTTCCCATAAAGTTCACAGGATTACAGAAAGTTTTGCAGTTATGCCAACTAGAAATGTACAGTACCGGCCTTTCATTTTCTCTGAATTTATTTTTGGTAATAAAGACCAATATTCACCTTGGCATACAGAGCATTTGCTAAATTGAAAACTTCCGTTAAATACACTAGAAACTGTTCACATCAGATTGCCAAAATTACAGGGTATTTTTATCAAAACTGACAAAACTTTCTTTTTTCTTCCTGGCTTCATCGTACGCAAGACTGTTTCTCCACTTTACTGGTACTCCAATACTATTATAATCTTAAATATCGTTGTGCTAGAAGGCGTTGCAATATTAATTAAAAATATAGTCTAATTATTTACCCTCACTGGTTCATACAAACCCCTACAGTATAATCAGTGGACTCCCTTACGGGGTTTCACGATGTTTTGGAGTGAAATAGGAAGGTTTGTTCCTGACTTACACTTGGCTTATGAGTGTAATTAAGTATAACCTACAATTCACCTTTAGGTCACTAGATCAAATATAACTTATCTGGGCAATGTCCAAAGGTATGTGCTGATGTTGACTGACTGCTGTTGGGCGGCATACATAAAGGAGGGGAACTTTTAATTTGCCTCCAGGCATCTCAGAGAACATTCCGAGTGTTTCTGGAGACAGAGGGAGAGCAGAGGGTGGCCAAATCGGTCATTCTTTATTGACGGTCCTCAAGACAAAGTGCCATAAACCCAGCCCGAGAACAGCTCAGCTGGCTGAAGGTGTTTGGTGACAATTTCTTCCCACTACTGGCTTTAGCGCTTGCCTAGAGTTGAGGAGAAATATTTTCTAGCTGTTAGAGGTGTGATGTGAAGACTCCTGGGGCTGAATCATCAGGGGAGATTGCCCTCTGGAAGCACAGCAGAGAAATGTTTCCAGCAGGGTGGTCAGATCTGTCTTTAAAACTTTATATCCTTGGGCTTATCTGGCATTATTAAAAAGAGAGAAATTTCTTTCAGAAGGAGACTGAAAGGGTCTTTCACAAATAGGTCTTAGAAAGAGTGTCGGTACCAAAACTAACCTAATGGCATAAAATGGCCAAATGTTACCCTCACCCCCTTAAAATTAAATGTATGTCGAAGAGCTTACTCAGTTTGAAACATCGAATTAGCTGGCCTGAGGAAGAAGCCAACGGGGCAAGCAACCATACAAAGTAGAAAAAGATTTGGGGCAATAGGAAATAGTAGTAAAAATAGAATAATATTCGATTCTAGATATTGAAACTCATTAGAACTTAGGGTGGCTGAACTGTACATTCACTGAGAGACATTGTGGAAGATGAGAAGAAAATGGTATTTTGGGCTAGATATAGAAGACTTTGAGTATCTTAAACATTCTTTTGAAATGTAAAACACAAATGTAAAGCGTAGTTTTACCTACATAAGCAATTCAATAGAAAAGTCTCGATTCATCCAGAATCTGAACCGGGGGCAGGTATTTGCTGTGACTTTCCTGGTTGAATTCAACCTGAAATTTTGGCCAAGGAGAGTTAAGAATTCAGAGTAGAAATGGGCTCACTCTTGTTTCGTAATTCAACAAGTGTTAGCAGCCAGGAAGGTAAATCAAAACGCTAAAGGCGTATGTGAGGAAGACAGTAGATGATGCCTCCCATGGGGTAATCCGTGAATAGAGAAAAGGATAAAGCAGCCAGGCACTGTGGTGTTTGGGTTTCTGCCTACGGAGTAGTGACAAATTGGATCCTTGTCAGCTGGAGGCTCTGACTCACAGAAACATGAGAGGTCATGTGAGATATACAGTCCAACAGAAAGAGTATAAATGCACTCGAAGGGTTTCATTTTATAACGTGTTAATCTTGATATTGGGGGATTGGTGGGGAAGTTGGTTGAATCCACTGGAAAGCATTCCAAAACACACCACATCTGTTGCAGTGGATAAGCGTCCATCCATCCACTCACTCAACAATATTTATGGAGCTCCTACTTCACGTGGGTCACCGGGATGAGCAGAAACAGACGGGTCCCTGACCTCACAAAGCTTACAGTTAAATGAAGTGTCCGAGGAGGAAGGCACTGGCTGTCCCACTGGGAATGTGGGCAAAGGGGAGAGTGTTATGAGATGTGGAAGAGAGCCAGTTCATACAGGCCCGTGTAGGCCAGGGGCAAGATTTTATTTTTATTTTATTTTATTTTATTTTATTGATGTTTTAACAGTTTTTAACATTGTGAAATTTTGGGTTGTACATTTTTGTTTGTCCATCACGGTATATATGACTCCCTTCACCCCTTGTGCCCACCCCCCACCCCCATTGCCCCCTGGTAACCACAATACAGTTTTCTCCGTCCATGTGTTGGTTTATACTCCACACATGAGTGAGATCACACAGCGTTTGTCTTTCTCCTTCTGGCTTATTTCACTTAACATAATACCCTCCAGGCCCATCCATGTTGTTGGAAATGGGACGATTTTGTCTTTAAGATTTTATTTTTAATATTAAGAGAAGTAGGAGCCACTGAAGGTTTTTCAAGGAGGGAAATGATATGATAGATTAGCTTCTAGGGTTCTCTTTAGCATCCTCACAGCGTTCCTTAGGTGCCCAATTTCTCCCTACGGCCCACATCAATGAAGTTCTCTAACAATCTCAGAAAACTGATGAGGGCATGAGACCTGTTGTGACAAGAACCTGGAGAAATGGAAATGGATGAAGAGACTATTTTTTCAGTTGAGTTTAGACCCTCACGACTGGACTGGACCACACGGTAGCTCTCGTTGGTTTTCCTAGGTTGGGCACTTTCGTCTCCTGCCAGATTAATCTTTTCAAGCAGTTGATCACATCATGTTCCCATCTGGAAGCCTTCACCAGCTCCCTAGTGCTAGAACCACAGAGCTCCTTAACTGAGCAACCCAGGCCCTCCGTGGAATGGTCTCTGTCAATCTTCCCTCTGCTGTTATCTATGCTTTTTGCACAATGGGACTTCCCAAACTGGTTCCACAGAATGCCAGTTTAATGAGATGTTAACAGGTATTCTGTAAAAAAATAGTGTGGGGGAGTTTCACTAGTCAAATAAATTGGTAAAGCAAACCCAGCACATAATAACATTCTCTCCTTGAGACTCCTTATGTAGTTAACTTCACTAAAGGCTCTGAGAAGTCCTGCAAAATTTTGTATGACCTAGCATTTCTATAGCAATTAATGTCAAATTCTTTTCTGTACATAACAAATGTGATCACCTTGTTGAACAGTTTGGGAAAGGCTGTTCTAGCTAAACCCTTCACTTTTGCCAGGTTGGTCTGTTTAACCCCAAATGTGCCCTTTACTTTCCTTATGCTGTTCCCCTCTTTTAGAAAACTCTTCATGATCCTTTCTATCCATCCAAGCTCATCCAACTCAAATGTCATCTCCCTCATGAAGCCCACCCTGATAACCCTAGATTGATATTGCTCTTTTCCTAACTTTTAAAGCACTTTTTAGCTGGACCATTTGGTATTTATTTACTGCCTCACGTTGTTCTTTTTTACCATTTATGTTTACAGTCTTAATCTTCCCATCTTTATAGTTACAAAGTTAGCTTATAAATCTCTTGAAGGGATTGATGGTCTACTTGTTACATAGAAAGGCAGAATTATGAAAGAACATGAGCTTTCAACTAAAACAGTTATTCTAGTCACATATCAGCTAACCAGCTGCATGACTTTGAGCAAGTCACCCTGCTTCAGTGAGCCTCAGTTTTCTCATCTGTGAAAGAGGAACAATAAACTACCTACCTGTTGGAGGTGTCATGAAGATTAAAGGAGACCATGAACCATATCTGACATATTGCAATCAATCAATACATGTCTGCTATTATTATTATTATCATTCTGTTACTACTACTACAAAAACATCTCCCTTTTTTGGTTATGGTGACTGTACGTGTCCAATAATATAGGACATCAACATTTCTGAATATTCTGATATTTTGGCCTCCAAAGAGGCTGCCTCTCTCTTTGCAAAGGCAGAGAGAGCCATGTTAGATGTACCCATTGCCTAGCAAGGACTGGTCTGTGTCCCAGAGTCGGAGGGCCTGAGGAGGTAACAGCCATGCTCCCTGGATTTCCTGGTCCACCCAGATCTTAATAGTAAATCCCATCACTGAACAAGGAATTAGTCCAATGCATCTGATTTCTGGTTCAATGTGAATGCCTCTCATTATGCGATGAGGTGGTTGGTCCCTGCTTGTGGCTGACTTGCCTGCCTGGTCTACATGGCCTGGACATCAGGGGACATGTGGCTGAAGGTTACTGGCTGGGCAAAAGCAGCAGTTCAATTGCTTTAGGTTAGATTTCACTTGAATCTTGATATGTGATTATGTACAATATGATAGTTCAGCAAAATAAAATGTCGTGTCCTTGTATATGTTACTTAATAAATGTATGTGAATTAAGAAAAAAGAACTGTATATGCATATATATATTTTTTTCATGTTACTATTCATTTGCTAAATGTTTATTGAGTACCTACCATGTGCTAAGCACAGTTACAGGCAGATGTGATACAATAGTAAACAAAAGACAGATATTCCTATTGTAGTGAGCTTAATTCTGTCTGGAGAAGACAAAACAAACCAGGAAACAGATGACTATATAGTACACCAAGAGTGTAAGGGCTATGAGAAAATCAAAGCGGGGTATGAGGGACGCAGAGCTGGGGAGGTCAGGGAAGGCCTTTGTGTTGAGACGACATTTGAGCAAAGGCGTGAAGAACATGTGAGAGGCACAGAGGTTAAGGAACTCTGAAAAGGAAAACGACCCTGTCACCTGAAAGGTGAGAGAAGAAAGCCGATGTAAAAGGAAAGAGTGGCTTGAAACTGATTAAAAAACACGCCAGATTTTCTGGCCAAGTCAGCAAGTTGGTATTTTATCTGTAAAGGAATTGGGCAGCTATGGGTGGGCTTTAAGGACAGGTACTACATTTTGTGTTTTTAACAGACTCTTCTGGGAGTGTGGGTGGAGAATGGGTTGAGGAGATTAAGGTGGGTATGGAGAGGTGGGCTGGGGTCTGTGACAGTAGCTTGGGGAAGAGATGATGCTAGCTTGGACTGGACCAGAGTTTCTCAACCTCAGCACTAGTGACATTTTGGGCTGTACAATCTGTTTTGTTAGGGGCTGTCCTGGGCACCGTAGGATGTTTGGCAGTCTCCCTGGTCTCTGCCAACTGGATGCCAGTAGCACCTCCTCCCCCCTAGTTGTGACAATTCCAGACAAATATCCCCTGAGAGGTAAAATTGCCCCCAGTTGAGAATCACTGGAATGTACTGCTGGTAAAGACGGATGGAAGAGGACAGATTTGAGAGATTGTAGGAGGTAGAGTCAATGAGAAGTAGTGTGAATGGGCTGACAATAAAGAAAAGGAGGAAGAAGAGAGAGAAGCCCAGGAGACTGGCCCGGACGGATGGTGCTATCGGTGCCAAGCGAGGCAACTCTGCAGGAGGAGCGGGCTTGCTGTGGAAGACACTCACTTAGGTCAGTTCTGGAAGTGCAGCATTGGGGCAGCCCACAAGCCGCCCCACGCCCCCGATGGACATGGGAGCAGCAAGTTGAATTTCCAGGCCTGGGGTGCAGGAGAGAGACCTGGATGGAGAGACAGGTTTTTAAGTTGGTGGCTGGTGGCTGGCGACTGGAACCATCATGGGAGTGAAAGGGAACAATTAGGGAGCTAATTAGAGGGAGAAAGGAGAGAAGAGAGCCAAAGATAAAGCTGCAAGAGACCTGAAGAACCAAGGCCTCAAGGAGGAGCCAGCAAGAAGGCCAGAAGATTCCCTGGAGCCTGTGAGAACCTGGACGCTGCACAGCAAAGAGCATGGAGATCAGGACGGGGACTCGAGTCCAGCCGACCTGGCTTTGAATCCTGATTCCACCACTTAACTTCCGTAACCTTGCACACATTAGCCTTTCTAAGCCTTGCAGTGTTGTTGGCAGAATTAGATGCAATGCTGTATTTAAAATCGTTAGCACAGCGCCTGGCTTGTAGTAGGTGCTCAGTAAGTGATAAATGGAGAAAGAGATGTGGAGAGGCACAAAGCTATCGATGGCACATAGAGATGGAGATATTTTCTAAAGACTTGCAGCCCTTGGCAGCGTTCACAGAAAGAGCAGCAGCATCTCAGCTAGCGTGCCTGACTAGGATCTGCTGTAACCCTACCCAGCCCCAAGCCGGCGTGCCCGCCGGTAATGTAATGAAAGGTGTTTTCCTGCCTCAGGACAGGTGCTCAACTGATACAATTTAGAGTCTCAAATTCCAGAGCGTAATTGTTTGTTCTACACACAAGTTAGCCCAGCTCAGAACACCTGTGGACTAAGTTCTTTTGATGCACCAAAGCCTGTCTTTTATTAAACTCTTTGCGAGCGTCAAAATAAGCCCAAATGTCCGTGTGTCACTGAATATGCATGTGGACATAAAACAAGCCAGCATGCTGAGCACTCCACAGTGAGCGCTCAAAATAGCCAGTGATTCCCGGGGCTCTGGAAAATATGGTTACGTGATTAATGTAACCAGAGTTAGACATAAAATAAAATTAAATATTTTATATATATAGAAACTTGCCTACACACACATAAAATTCCCTATTAGTTGTACTCGAGGTTTAGCCATGTTGAATCGATAAAAAATGATTTAGAACGGATGGTTTTCAGCAGCTGGTTGTGCTCTCAGTCTTCCATAAAGAAGTTAAAATTAATTTTAATATGTTGATGGTGTTTATTGATGGTAATATTCATAATAAATATCCATTGGAAAAATTCTCTGGCACATCTATGTGACAGAGAGGTCAAGAATGTTAATGACAATCACAACTACAAAATGCAATTCAGTCAATTACTTTAATTAAATCTAAAACTACTTTATGTATTCTCATTTATGGAGTAAACTGATAGTGGAGAAAAGGGCATTATTTTTAGCCGGCTCATTTTAGAGTCCAAAGATGTGGTCTCAGATTGTGTTTTAACATTTGTAGCTCTTATATCCTTGTGGAACATTTAAGGTAATTATGGGTCTTACAAGTAATGCTGCTGCTTCTAGAAGGGAAAAAAAGGGTGGAGATTTCCTTTTGAATGCAGTTTTATAGAAAGAGAGCTTTCCCTTCACAGCCGCTAATCTTATATTTACAGACTGGGTTATATTGGATAGCGCCAACATTCCAGGGTAAATGGTAGAAACGTCTACATTTCCGTGAATCCTTTTTAATTATATTGTTTGGGATCAGAAGAAAAGGAACACAGCTGTCTGAAGTTCTCACTGCCACACAGATTCAAGTGCTTACAACTCAGTCGTTATAACCATACAAAATGCTTTTTTAAATAATTGTGGTGTCGTACAAAACTTTGTATTCCTTATGCATTTATGTTGTTAAACTTAGAGAATAGAAAAGTGAGCATTTTAAAAAATGTCAATCAATTAATTAACAGTTCATTCAGTCTGTCAACAAATAGCTATTTAGTGCCTACTGTGTGGCAAGTACTGTTGGGATATCCAAATACTGCTGTGAACCACACTGACAAAATCCTGTCCCTATCCTCAAGGGGCTTACATTTCAGTTGGCAGGAAGTGAGAAAACAAACCAATAAATTGAATACTATCAGTTAGTGGCAAAGACTATGAAAAAACCAAAACAAAACAAAGCAAGATGATAGTAGGGCACCCAGCACTGTCCTGGTTTTAGCACAGAAAGCCCTGCATCCCAGGAAACCTCTCAGTTCCAGGCAAATTGTGATAATTGGCCACTTCAGTAATGGGAAAGAGAGTGACTAAGACGGGGTTTCTTTTGAATGGGTAGTCAAACAGGGTCTCTCTGGGGTGGTGACATTTGAGTTGAGACATGAATGGTGCAAAAGAGGTCTTCACAAATCTGTAGAACCATTAGGTTGAAACTCATCCCCTCCCGGAGATGTTCCAAAAGGGATTTGTGCTTTGAGAATATGAATAAACATTTATGGAGTGTTTTCCATTGGCCAGACAATGTAAATATTTTATCTTGTTTAATTCTTACAACCCAGGTGGTAGGCATTATTATCCCCTTTTTTTTTTTGAGGAAGATTAACCCTGAGCTAACATCTGCTGCCAATCCTCTTCTTTTTCGCTGAGGAAGATTGGCCCTGGGCTAACATCCATGCCCATCTTCCTCTGCTTTATATGGGATGCCACCACAGCATGGCTTGATAAGCGGTGTGTAGGTCCATGCACAGGATTTGAATCTATGAACCCCAGGCCACTGAAGCGGAATGTGTGAACTTAACTGCTACGCTACTGTGCTGGCCCCTATTATTCACATTTTGCAAGTTAGACATAAAGTGATGAACATTTTCTAAAGTCTTGAGGCTAATAAATAGAGAATAGGGATAAAATCTTGCTCTGACTGAGTTCAGAGCTCATACCAAGTAGGATGAGGAGTGAGTTTGAACTACTTTTGGGAGGAAGAATCACTTTCTGCTTAGAGAGGAGATGAAAATGGATCCTTTATTTCATGGACCCCAGGCTCTTGCTGTATAGCCCACTAAACCTCTGCTAAGCAGTATTAGTTTGGACATTCTTCCTAATCTATTATAGACCCAACAGCTTCTGGGTTAAGCAGGCTTTAAAGGGTGGGATACATTGTAAAGAACTCAGGATTACTTGGGGAAATATGAAGGGCTACAAAGGTGAGACTTGGAGTGTCTTTGAATCATAGTTGAGGTAAAATGCAAAGAATATAATTTTTCATAGCATTACTGTGATTCTACTTATCTCTGGGCTAGTGTTATCTGTGGACAAATGGGATCTTTGTCTTATTTTTTAGCTTCTGGCATGTGTGCAGTCCTTAAGTCTTTTCAGAGCAGACCTTGTGTATTATATCTTTGGATTTCCCACTGCAACTAACATAGGTCCTTGCATGTAGCATGAAATCCGTAAATATTTGCTGAAATTCAAATATTTGGAGGATCAGCATTTGTATGCTAATAAAGTTAAAAATATAATTTTAAGTGATTTTCTACAAGAGAATTTCTGAAATGATTCCCTTCTGGGTTTGGCTAATAACATTTTGGGCCTCAAAAGGAACAAAATTCCTTGCAGTAGTTATATTTTAACCCAACTCATGCCATGATGACAAACTTGGAACATATAAATTTGTTTAGATTAAAACACAAACATGTGAGAAGCAATTTTGGAATGGTAGAGTGAGGACATAAAAAAGTCCACTCATCCATAAAAGCAATGAGAATACTGGCAAAAATAATCAAAGACAACTTTTTCAGAACTCTGGAAATTAGCCAACAGCTTGCAGAAATCTCATGAGTATTTAAGAAAGATGACTAAATCATGGTAAGAACAACAAGAATTGTAGCATTTTAACTTGCCCTAGTCCCATCCCACTCTCCCCAGGCCTGTAGTAGCCTTGAGAACCAACAGCCTCATAAGTATTTTAGCTGTGAAAACAAACATCCCAGCAGCCATTGAAGGGAGAACAATGGTTTTGAAACTGCCCAAAAGCCCCATCCCCAGAAAACTGTCACTATTTGACCTGCCTCACAGCTTGTCTTTATTTGACTTGACTCAGAACCCACTCTGTACAAATAGCCTTTTCGCTAGGGTGTTTGTTAAAAACAGTTAGTGGCAATTGTTTAATGTAGCAGTTATCTGAGGTGGTTATCACAGTTGGAGCTACGGAGAAACTGAGCAAAACAATAAAAAAGAAAAATTGGGTAATGAGATGTCTATAGAGGGCTTTGAAAAGTTACAACATATTCCTGGGAATCTAGAAACCCACAAGTAAGTGCGGGGCTATGCACATGTACAGGAAAGACCTAAGAATGCTCTAATCTCTCATCTTTGGCTGACCTTGAGGCTCTGTGTAGGCAAGAAGTGAAGGCTAAGGTGGAGTTCTCAACTGCCTGGCTGAGCATTAAAAGTACTATCCCCTCTTCAGAGCTCCTTGGCAAAGGCTGGGAGATTTACTGATTCAAATCATGTAAGGAAATCTCTATCTAACTATTAGCTGACCACTAAGTATCTAAACAGATACTGCAGTGGCTGCACATGACAGACTTTACAAAATCAGTTCAAGAAAGTCACTAAACAAGCAAGCAGCAACAACCATAAAAACTTCAACAACAACAAATCCTGAGGGGGAAGGGAATCTTATTAGAGTAGCTACATAATATATTTTTTAAATGTTTGGTTTTCAAAAGAAACAGAAAAGTATAGTCCACATCCAGGAAAAAGAGTTGAGAATAGAAACTGTCCCTGAAATAGCCCAAATGATGTACTTACTAGACAAAGACTTTAATCAGCTGCTATAACTAGGTTCAAAGAACTAAAAGGAAGTGTATCTAAATAATTAAAGGAAAGTATGAGAATAATGTTTCACCAAATACAGAATACCAGTAAATAAACAGAAATCACAAAAAAGAACCAAATAGGAATTCTGGAGTTGAAAAGTATAAAAATTGAAATGAAAATTTGCTAAAGAGGCTCAACATCAGATTTGAAATGACAGAGGAAAGAATCAGTGAATCTGAAGATAGTTAAATTAAGATTATTTAGTTTATAGATTATAAGTCTTAGTAACAGAAATAAAAATGAATGAATAAAAATGAACAGAGCCTTAGAGACCTATGGGATGTCATTCAGTGTACCAAAATATACATAGTGGGAGTCACAGAAGAAGAGGAGAGAGAGAAAGGGGTTGAATGAATATTTGAGGAAATAATGAATGAAATCTTTCCAAATTTGATAAAAACATTAATCTATGCATTCAGGAATCTCAACAAACTTCAAGTAGGATAAACTTAAAGAGATCCTCACCTAGATACATCATAAAATTATTCCCAGATAGACAAAAATTGAGAGATTGTGGCTAGCAGACCTGCTCTGCAAGAAATAATAAAGGGATTTTTTTTCAGGCTGAAATCAAATGACATTAGATGCTGACTGGTAAAGGTAACAACAAAGGTAAATATAAAATACAGCATAAATGTATTTTTACTTGTAAATATTCTCCTTTCTTATTTTATTTAAAAGTCAACTGCATAAAGCAAGAATTATAAAACTAGATTGATAGGCTTGTAATGTGTAAAGACACAAGTTGTATGATAATAATTGCACAAGGGTGGCGGAGGAAATGAAACTATATTGAAGCAAAGTTTTTGTGTACTGTTGAAATTAAGTTGGTATCAATCCAAACTAGATTGTTGTCAGTTAAATGTTGCTTATAATACCAGGGACAACCACTAGGAAAAATAGCAACAACAAAGTAAAAGAAACAGCAAGGACATTAAAATACTGTACTATAAAATATCTAATTAACACAAAAGAAGGTAGTTACATATAAACAGTGGAACAGAAAAGACATAAGATATATAGAGAACAAATAAGAAAATGGCAGATATAAATTCTACCTTATCAGTAATTACTTACTGTAAATGAATTAAACACTTCAATCAAAGGCACAGATTAGCAAAATGGATAAAACATGGTCCAGCTGTATACTGTCTACAAGAGACACACTTTAGATCAAATACACAAATAGATTGAAAGTAAAAGGGTAGGAAAACATATACTAGGCAAAGAGTGCTGGAGTGGCTATACTAATTCAGATGAAATAGACTTTAAGACAAAAATTTTTACTACATGTAAAGAAGAACATTTTATAATAATAAAAGGGTCAATTCATTAGGAAGACTTAACAATTATAAACATACATGCACCCCAAAACAGAGTTCCAAAAGATATTAAACAAAAACTACAGAGTTGAAGAGAGAAATAGAAAATTCAAGAATAATACTTGGAGAATTCAATACCCCACTTTCAAAAATGGATAGAACAACTATACAGAAGGCAAACGGGGAAATAGAAAATTCCAACAACAGTATAAACCAACTAGACCTAACAGACATCTATAGAACATTCTATCCAACGATTGCAGACTACAATTATTTTCAAGTGCATGTGAAACAGTCTCCAGGAAAGACCATATTAGGTTATTAAAAAAAGCCTCAATAAATTCAACAGGATTAAAATAACACAAAGTATATAAGTATATTCTCTGACCACCATTAAATGAGATTAGAAATCAATAACAGAAGAATTTTTGGAAAATTTACCAATATGTGGAAATTAAACAACTCAATTGTAAATAAGCAGTGGGTCAAAGAACAAATCACAAGGGAAATTATTAAATACTGTGAGATGAATGAAAATGAAAACACAGCCTATCATAACTTATGGGATGCAGCTAAAGCAGTCCTTAGAGGGAAATATATAGCTGTAAGCACCTACATTAAAAAAGAAGAAAGATCTCAAATCAATAGCCTGAACTTCCACCTTAATAAACTAGAAATAGAAGATCATATCAAACCCAAAGTAAGCCAAAGGAAGAAAATAATAAAGAGTAGAGCAGTAATAAATGAAATAGAGGCTAGAAAAATTATAGAGAAAATGAACAAAACCAAAAGTTGGTTGTCTGAAAACATCAACAAAATTGACAAATCTTTAAGTTGATTAGCCAAGAAATAAAGAAATAAGACTCAAATTACTAGAATAAGGAATGAAATAGGGCATAACTACCAATCTCACTAAAATAAAAAAGGATTATAAGGGAAAACTTGACCAATTGAATGCCAACAAATTAGGTAATCAAGAGGAAATGGACAAATTGCTAGAAACACACAAACTACTGAAACCAACTTGAGAAGAAATAGAACATGTGACTAGACCTATAAAAAATAAAGAGCTAGAATTGGAAATCAAAAATCTTCCCACAAAGAAAAACCAAGAACTAGATGGTTCTAATGATGAATTATTTCAAATATTTAATGAATAATTAACACAATGAGACTAGAATTACCCAGCAATGCCCTAATACAAAAACCTGACAATGATATAACAAGAACAGAGCTACAGACTAATATCCTTTATAAATATAGCTGCAAATATCCTCAATAAAATACTAACAAACCAAGTACGGCAACATATAAAAAGGATCCTTCACCCTATCAAGTGGAATTTATCCTAGGAACGCAAGATTAGTTTAACATATAAAAATAAATTTATTTGATACACTATATTGGAAGGAAAAAAAAACGAAAACCACATAATCATCTCAATAGAAGTAGAAAAAGCATTTGACAATATTCTATACCCACTCATGACAAAAACACTGAACAAACTAAGAATCGAAGGGAACTTTCTCAAGCTGTAAAGGTCACCTATGAAAAACCTACAGCTAATGGTATACTTAATGGTGAAAGATTGAATGCTTTCCTCCTAAGATCAAGAATAAGACGAGGATGTCTGCTCTCACTACTTCTGTTCTACATTATACTGGAGATTCTAGCCAGGGCAATTGGGCGAGAAAAGGAAACATGAGTCACCTAGACTGGAAAATAAGAAATAAAACTATCGCTATTTGAAGATGACTGATCTCGTTTATAGAAAATCCCAAGAAATCCCTAAAAAACTATCAGAGCTAAGAGGTGAATTTGGTAAGGTTGCAGAATACAAGATCCATATACAAAAATCAATTGTATTTCTATATACTTGCAATGAACAATCAGAAAATGAAATTAAGAAAACAATTCCATTTTTAATAGCATCAAAAAGAATAAAATATTTAGGAATAAACTTAACAAAAGAAGTGCAAGACTTATACACTGAAAACTAACAAATGTTACTGAAAGAAATTAGAGCAGACCTGAATAGTTGGAAAGATGTCTCATATTCCTAGATTGGAAGATAATACTGTTCAAATGGCAACACTTCCCAAAACAGCCCAATTCCCAAAATTGCAGATTCAATGCAATCCAATTCAGAACCTCAGCTGCTTTCTTTCTTTTTTTTTTTTTTTGCATTAAACTGACAAGCTGACCCTAAAATTTAACTGGAAATGCAAGCAGAACAATCTTGACAAAGAACAAAGTGGGAAGACTCACATTTCCCCATTTGAAAGTCACTATAAAGCTACAATAATCTAGATGGTGTGGTTCTGGCATAAGGACAGACATTTAGATCAATGAAATAGAATTAAGAATCCAGAAATAAACCTTCACACGTACAGTCAATTGATTTTTGAAAGGGTGCCAAGACAATTTGATGGAGGAAAGAATAGTCTTCTCAAAAAATGGTGCTGGGACAACTGGAAATCCACATGCAAAAGAATAAAGTTGGACCCTTATCCCATACCATATCCAAAAATTAACTCAAAATGGATCATTGACTTAAGGGTAAGTGATAAAACTACAAAACTGAGTTAGGCAATGGTTTCCTAGATATGACACCAAAAATAAAAGTAACAAAGGGAAAAATAGATAAAATGGACTTTATTAAAATTTTAAAAGCCTTTGTGCTTCAAAAAGATGCCATCAAGAAAGTGAAAATACAACCTACAGAACAGGAGAAGCTATTTTCACATCATATATCCCACAAGGGATTTACATCCAGAATATACCAAGTATTCTTACAACTAAAAATAAAAAGATAATCCAATTAAAAAATAGGCAAAGACTAGGGTGGCCTGGTGGTGTAGTGGTTAAGTTTGCATGCTCCGCTTCTGCAGCCCTGGGTTCTTGGGTTTGGATCGCAGGTGTGGACCTAAGCACCGCTTATGAAGCCATGCTGTGGCAGGTGTCCCACAGATAAAGTAGAGGAAGATCGGCACAGATATTAACCTAGGGCCAATCTTCCTCAGCAAAAAGAGGAGGTTTGGCATCGGGTGTTAGCTCAGGGCTAATCTTCCTCACAAAAGAAAAAAAAATGGGCAAAGGATTTTAGCAGACAATTCTCTGAAAAAGGCACATGAGTGGCCAATAAGCACATAAAAAGATACTCAATTTCATTAGCCTTTAGAGAAATGCAAATCAAAACCACGGGGAGATTCTACTTCGCACCCACTGAGATGGTAAAAATAAAAAAAGACAGACAATAACAAGTGTTGGTGAGGATGTAGAGAAAGTGGAACCCTCATGCATTGTTAGTAGAATTGTGAAATGGTGCAGCCACTTTGGAAAACAGTTTGGCAGTTTTTTAAAATGTTAAACATAAAGTTACCATATGACCCCGCAATTCCATGCCTAGGTGTGTACCCAAGAGAATTGGAAACATATGTCCACGTGAAAACTTCTTCAGGAATGTTCTTAGCAGCATTATTCGTAATAGCCTAAAAGTAAAAGCAACTCAATGTCCATCAACTGATGATTAGATGAACAAAACGTGGTATATCCAAACAACAGATATTATTTAGTTATAAAAAGGAATGAAGTATTAATACATGCTACAACATAGATAAACCTTGAAAATATCATAAATAAAAGAAGTTAGACACAAAAGGCCACATATTGTATGATTTCATTTATATGAAATGCCCGAAACCAGCAAATGCATAGAGACAGAAATTAGATTAGTGGTTGAAAGAGAAGAGGGAGCGGGGATTTCTGTGTGGAGCAATGAAAATGTTCTGCAATTAGATATTGGTTATGGTTGCACAACTCTGTGAATACACTGAAAACCAATGAATTGTACACTTTAAAATGATACATTTTATGGTATGTAAATTATATCTCAATAACGCTGTCATAAAAATAGTAATATGTTTTGTAAGTTAACTTCTGTAAGAAAATATTAAACATCTTAGTAGGTAAATTTCCATGAGATAAAATAACTGTGGCGGGGTTCAGAATTGTCCTCTAATATTCAGTTTTCTCCTGTCTGTTTTATGTGGTCATAAGGCTATTTAGCTGAACTATATTTCCCAGCTGCCCTTGCAGGTAGGTGTAGCCATTCGACCAAATTCTGGCCTACAGTGTAAGAATGAAATGTTTTGTGAAACTGCTCTGGTGTGCCCTTAAAAAGAAGTTGCTGGTCCTCTTCTTCCTCCTTCCCATTTTAGGCAGGCTGAAATGTGGACATGGGGCTGTTGTGCCACCTTTGAATCAGCTTCCAAGAGCAACTCCCTAGGGCATGACAGAAAACAAAAGGAAAAGAAGCTGGTTGCTGGACCATTTTGAGGAGCAGAACCTTCTGAATCATTCTAACGTGAGAAAGAAACTCTTTAAAATATATTGGGCATTGTTATTTTGGACACTTTCAAAGCAGTCAAACCAATCTTCTAATTTATGTAATAACGTCTTTGGGATCATGGTAATTTTTGCTAAAGGTTTGTTTTTTCTTTCTGTGGATCTATGCTCGAATGGTTTCAAATGAACAACTCTGAAGGTACAAGGAAAAACAAAGCACAATACTTTTCCTCTGAGAGTTCAAAGTATAGTGGAAGAATTTGTCATTTGCATAAACAGCTAAGGTAAAATGCTATAGATGTAAAGGCAGAGATTCCAATAGGGTTTTGTGGAACCGTATATGAAGTTGTGGGGAGCAGGTAGATGAATATAATATGATTTCTCATTCCCTTTTGTATGTTTTTATGTTACATAATGTATTTTTGTATCTTGAGAATGTATTGTTATTATTTTCAAAAACTTTTTATTTTGCAATAATCTTAGAGTTACAGAAGAATTCAAAGATAGTACAGAGAATTCCTGTATATCTTACACCCAGCTTGCTCTAATGCTAAGCTGTAAGAGTACATAACCTTGACACTAAAGAAAGTAAATAAGTATTAATATATATAAAATTAATATATAATTAAGTATAATACTGTTAACTAAATTCCAGATTTGATCAGATTTCATCAGTTTTTCTTTTTTGGTTCCAGCATCCAATCCAGGATCCAAAATTACGTTTGGTCTTTAACTTTTGAAATCCACCTTAGCCAGATTTGGATAACAGGGGATTCACAGAGTACCTCTCCAGTCCGTCTGAAGTCGAGAAGACTGGAATGGCAGCTACAGAGTGCCTATTCCGGGCCTGCATCAGTCATTAATGAAACCCTAGGCCTGTCAAGTGGACGATAGTGGGGATCAAATACGAAAGCACTCTGAAAATTATAAAGAACTATCCTCCAGCAAGATCATTTATTCGTTCATCAACTATTCAGAAAACACTTCCTGAGTGCCAGCCATATCTTAGACACTGTGTTAGGCACAGGGGCCACACAGCACACGGCTCCCATTTGTTGCTTGCTGGCCATTCTAGCCCTATCGGGCTGATCATTAAGTATTTATTGACTACCTACCATGGGCCCCATGATACCAATGATTAGCTTTCCATCAGCGTGCACTCTGGGAATATTCCATCACAGGCCAGAAAGAGTTAATGTGCTGCAAATGCGGCCCCCGCGCCTGGGGAGGCCTGCACCACTCGGCGAGGGCTGCAGATGCATTAGGCTCTGAGTCTGTATTTTCTTTTCCCCTCTGTTTATGTCTCTGTTTTCTGTAAAGTCTCCTAAACTGCAGCAGTATCTCCCAAGTTCTCTGACAATGCTATAAATTTCATTAAGAAGATGAAGCCTTATGGGGCAATTAACTCCAAAAGTGGTACAAAGCAATAGCGAGGAGATACTGGCCTGTAGTACTTAGCACTTAGCTCTGAAATTGAGATAAGCTCTATCAACTGGGGGTTGTGTTTAATGTTCGCTGCACCTCCATGCCACAGCTACAACCTAGCGGTCACCGTGTTAACACTCCCCAATATCTATTACAATTAGTTTTTGATTAAGAGGCCTAACATGGCTTTTGAAGCCTTTTATGTTGTGTCAAATGCCTAGTGATGGAGTGAGATGCACAGACACCTCCCAGTAACAAAGCATCTTGTAAAAGGTTTCAAGTGAACTATTTTATCATCCTAATGGAAACCAGATGACTCTGACTCCCGCCTTAATTTCAACTATTTACTGAAGAGTCCTTGTTTTGAATTACTTAAAGATTTATTCTTAAATGACTACCTCATGCATTAAGAATCGTTAATAACAGAGCCATTTGGAATTTGGGAAAGCTTTTAAAGATGACTGAGGCAATTTTCACAGAGGGTTTATTTTATTTTATTTTTTCTCGTGATTTTTAAAAGGGCAAATGCCTTTGCCCTTTTCTGGTATTTAATTATTATTTTAATTATTGTTTAGGAGGCCTTCCTCTGTTGAGTTGTGCTTTCTTTGCTGGGGTTTCAGTCAGTCGTCTTGGCTTATTTTCTAAGAGAGAGGTCATTGGTATTTTGTGAGGAAAAAACAACTGTGTCTAGTTATGTCAGATTTAATTCTGTGCAAATGGATAATATATGTTATTTTTATAAAGGTATATTGGATCAAAGAAAGTAGAATAATTTAAAAACTTTTATGAACATAGATTATACTTGTAAATTTAATGAAAACAGTATATAAATATGACATAAGTTGTGAACATGAAACACACTAGCATTTTTTACTATCTTTTTTTTACTATCTCTGTGGCCTTGGCCACATACTCCCCTTTGAACCTCAGTTTTGTCATCTGTGATCTGGGGGTTGGTCCAGATGTGCCCTGAGTTTCTGTTCACCTCTGGAAGTCATTGCTTCTGTGATGTCAGATGTGCTGGAGATCATTAGCTCCTGGAATGCAGAGCGCTCATCGTGGGGAGGCAGTGCGGTGTATTGGGTTCAAGCCCTCTTGTACATCCACTGGTGTGATGCCCAACTCTTTGAGACTCAGATTCCTTCCACGTAAGATAAGGACAATGTTTTCTACTTCATAGGGTTACAATTAATAAACAAAATCCGGGGAGGGGGGGCTGGCCCGGTGGCATAGCGGTTAAATTTGCGTGCTCCGCTTAGGCGGCCCGGGGTTTGCAGGTTGAGAACCCAGGTGCAGACCACTGCACCACTTGTCGAGCCATGCTGTGGCAGCATCCCATATAAAGTAGAGGAAGATGGGCACGGATGTTAGCCCAGGGCCAGTATTCCTCAGCAAAAAGAGGAGGATTGGCAACGGATGTTAGCTCAGGCCTAATCTTCCTCACAAAAAAATAAAATTAAATTAAAAAAAAATAAAATCAGGTATATAGAGTGCCTAGTAAATGGTACCTGCTCAGTAATTTCTATTTCCCTTTTTTTCTTTCATATTCCATCCTGTTTACTGTGGCCTGGTAGAATTTGAGTGAGTAAAATTACCGTGATGTTTGTCACATACATCATTATAATAAGAACATTTAGCGAGCTCTTGCTAAACTCTGGGTGTCTACTAGGTCTGGGGGTCCTGAGATTAGAGGCAGAGTCCTTGTTCATACACAACTTGGGTCATTGACAGTAGGAGGAGAACCTTCATGGAGTCAGACAGATAGAGATGAGCAGAGGAAGGTCGACTACCTAATCCAGATAGCAGCTGGGGCCTAATCATGTGTAGGGTGATTCTTTTCATATATGGTCACATACATCATTTCCGGTAGTCTTCTCAACCACCCCCTGAGCCTAGCAGGGCAAGTGTTATCATTTCCACTTTACAGATGAGGAAGCTGAGAAACTGAACTGTTGGATCTTTCTTTTTTTTTTTTTTGCTGAGGAAGACGGCCCTGGGCTAACATCTGTGCCCATCGTCCTCCACTTTATATGGGACGCCACCACAGCATGGCTTGCCAAGCAGTGCGTCGGTGCACGCCCAGGACCCGAACCAGCGAACCCCAGGCCGCCGCAGCGGAGCGCGCGCACTTAACCGCTTGCGCCACCGGGCCGGCCCCTGGATCTTTTATTAATATGATTAATAAGATTCATAAGATCCTTCAAAATCAGACCTGCTATCACAAATGTCATGTCACTGAACATGTACAAAGATTTAGACCAAGGGAAAAAGCTAGAACAGATTCATTCATTAATATTTCATTTATCAGAGTCTCTTTTTTAAGCGTAATTGCTCTGAGATCCATTTATTTCATTCATTTCTACATTCATTCAACGTTAATGTGATATTTTCCAAGCACATTGCTAGGTGGTGGAGGTTCAAAGATAAAAACAGTAGCCACTGCCTTCAACAAGGAGTTCTGGTCCCATGGGCAGATAGCTACATGTACCCATGGCACCTACGACTATAGTGCAGAGGTGGGTGCTAAGACGGAGGTTGGCAAAGGTGCTTGAAAGAATACATAGGAGAGGCTCCCTGATCAACTGGAGAGGGGTTAGGCGAGGCTTTCTGGAAGAGGAGACACTTGAACTTAGCTGAATTTTATAGAACAAACAAGGAATTGCCTGTGTCAAAAGTAAAGGCAATGTGGAGAAGGCTTTAGGCTAAGAGAGGTTAGGAGAGATGAGGAAGCACTGCTCACTGGGCCAGCTGTCAACGGTGAGAAGAATCCACGGTGTGGGAATGTGGCTGTGAAGTAGAGAGTGACCAAGTTGTGAGGCCATTAGACCAATCCCCATCCTTCCACACACATTCAGAAGCAAGTCCCCATAAACCCTCTGTAGTTTATGGATGTTAAAGTCTACCCCACATTTGACTTGTCAACAAGCCTGGTATCTTATTTTCTTTCTACCTCCTCTTAAAACCATCTCATTTGCTGCCTTTGGCTAGTCTGGTTTTATAGTCCACCTTAGCAGTTGGTTAGAGGCTGTTATTAGCATAACCAACCTTAAATAATTTGATTTTCAGGTTGGGTACGTCACAATATCTCCTGTGGGCTTGATAGTCAAACTACATATTTATTTAAAAATTGGTTTCTTCACATTATATTTGAAAGCAGTGCTACTCACTCATCTGTAAACCATTAGGCCACATGTATAGAAGTATCTCATCTGACTTTTATTCACGTAGTTCTGAGAATAAGGTTTAAGTCTTTACAGATATTCCAGCTCTCTATTAAGTCTATTGTCTTATTTTATTAGCTTTCTTTTCTTTTTTTTAAATATTCCTGTAGAGAACTATGTATTTAAAGGAGAAGAAAGACTGTATAAGAAATTTAAAAGATATGTCAAACTCTCTTTCTCCCCAGTAAATTTTCAGGGATTTTTGTTTGTTTGTTTATTTATTTTTAATTTAGACAAGGGATTTAAACTGGACTGATGTGGCCTGCAGTAAATGCATATTGTTTGGCCTGGGTAGGCTTTCAATGAGTTGTCAATATTTAAAAGCGCAGAAATCTAGACATTTCACATAATATATGACTCCCTTAAAAAATCAAAAGATATAATGCCATGGGCTCACAGGACGACACTCTGGCCAGCTCAGACACGCTCATTCTTTGTTCTGGTGGGGCCATCTCACTCACCAGGGTTCCCTGCCTGACTCCCCACACCTTTGCTTTCATAACCACAGGTCTGGCTTTGATTTTTCCCGATAAAAAATGGGAGTGAAACTTACGTTCACACAAAAACCTGAACACAGGTGTTTATAATAAGCAGCTTTATTGATAACTGCCAAAACTTGGAAGCAACCAAGATGTCCTTTAATACTTGAATGGGTAAGTAAACTGTGGCACATCTATACAATGGAATATTGTTCAGCGCTAAAAAGTAATGAGCTATCAAGCCATGAGAAGACATGGAGGAAACTTAAATACATATTACTAAGTGAAAGAAGCCAGTCCGAAAAGGCTATATACTGTATGATTCCAACTATATGACATTCTGGAAAACACAGAACTATGGAGACAGTAAAAGATCAGTGGTTACCAGGGGTTTTGGGGAAGGGAATGAATAGGTGGTGCACAGAGTATTTTTAGAGCAGTGAAAATACTCTGTATGATACTATAATGATAGGTACATATCATTATACATTTGTTTAAACCTTGGAATGTACACCACCAAGAGTGAGCCCTAATGTAAACCATGGACTCTGGGTGATTATGATGTGTCAGTGTAGCTTCATCAATTGTAACACTCTGGTGAGGGATGTTGATAATGGGGCAGGCTATGTGTGGGAGCACAGGGTATATGAAAATCTATGAAGGAAGTACACCTTCCTTCAATTTTGTTGTGAACGTAAAACTACTCTAAAAAAATAAAGTCTTTAAACAGCAACAACTACAACCAAAAAACGGGAGTGAATGCTGATCAGCATGTGCAAAATTTAACCCTCTCAGCTCAGAAGTTTTAGTGTAACACATGGGCATAATAACAAAATAAGGGAATTAATACTTTTAGAGAGCCCTTGTAGGTTAGTGATAAAATAAGTTTCTTGAGCAATTTTACACACTGCCGTGGAAGGAAAACAAGAGAACAGTGTCAAGCTAAGTACGTACAACTTTTCAAATAAATGGTCGCCCAGAAGTTTTCTTCTGTGATTTCCCTTACTTCCTATCATGACTCTCTCAAAACTGCTTTTTGGTGAGAATATGAGAAACACAAAGACGGAACAGTAATTTTTTCACTCTCTAGCAACCAGAAATCACCATTGGATTTTTCTCATCCTCTTCTCATCCTTCTACTTTCCTGAGCTTGGTTGAAAGTGCTAAGTTTTTCCTGGTGTTAATTATTAATGTGACCTGTTTATGTACCAGTTATCCAGCTAACCATTAATATCTGTTTACTCATTGATGACCTTTGCAATTTTGTACCTCTCTCCTGGCTGTAAATGTCAACCTTTTTTTTTTTTTCATATGCGCAATGTTTTCTTCTTATCTGCTGGCTACCTGAAACAACTCCTTCACAAAGTAAAATAATATCAGGCAACACAAACATAATCTTTATGTATATGAAAAGGAAGACAAGTGCTATTGTTTTAGGAGGTTCAAGACACAGAACTTTCCGTTCTGGAATGCGCAAGAAATGTACACAAACGGCAAATGCAAGGATCCCCAGGGCAGAAACAAAAATTGACAAGAAAGAAAGTTCTTTTGCTTCTGTGCTTAGGTGGAGAGAAAACCAAGGAAGCTACTCTGAACCAGTCCTGGGGAATGGAACCCAATTTTCCTTTTTCAAAATATCGGTGTTAAGCACTTGCACATTCAAGCAAGCCTGCAGGATTTATCTGCAGTTACCCAGTCAGTCTACATTAACCCCAACACTAGCAAGACATTACCATTCTGCTCACTTGTAATGGCTAAAACCGAGATTAAGCAATGCAGCTGGATTAGGGCTGTGACTGGCAACCTTCATTTTACCCATTGTTGGAACCTGTGTATATTTGACTCGTCTTAATTGTATTTGCCTAATTTAAACAGACAATAGATGCCCAAGAAATTTTTTCACCTCCAAATCATAAAAAAAAGGAAGAAGAGCTATTTCTTAGAAATTAAGCACAGGACAGTCTTGCTGTGGCTGCTGCTCAGATAACAAAAGAAGCCCTTTTTGTTTCCTTGCACGGGGAAGGACTTTGCACGGGCACAGGGAAGGACCCATTTGAAATATTATCATCTTTGCATAACAATACGATTTTAAAGTCTCACAGCGCTTCTTTATTGAAATGTTTTAAAATATTAATATCATCCAGGCCATAAATAACCATTATGGCCTTCATAGAGATTAAAGTTCTGAGATGAGCCCTAGGTGTACATTCACATTTTCTCGTTCATTGAGTCCCAACTTCAGTAAAATTAGTTTTTTTAGATACAGCCCTGAACACTTGCTGTGATTGTCACTTCGTGTTGAATTTATCATATAGAATTTAAGGCGGAAGACTGAGGAGCAATCTGTCACAAACGATTGTATTCATAATCTTGGAGGGTCGGGATGGGGGCTGGGGAGAAGGTAAGCATTCTAGAGCGCTGCTGTTGTAGTGGGGACCACTCATCTGGCTCCAGGCGCCGCCGCGCTGAGGGGATTTGCGTAGACTGTGTAATGCGTTTCCTTCCAGCCTGTCTCTGCGTCGGACAGCTATGCTGTACTTCATGCACATAAATGCCTCTCAGGTCTTCTTGGCTAAATGATAACTCAGCTTGTCTTTCCCAGTGAGTTCGGTAATAAATAGATATATGGGCTAGACGTTGGGTGTTCTGACTTAGTTAGATCCTCTAGCGTCCTAGGATAGGCAAGTGGACTCAGTCACTCTGCCAGCAACGAGGCACAGACTTTCCAAGGAAACACAGGGGCTGGGGTTTATGCTAAGTGTACAGTGACATGAACTGAAAAGCAATTCAAAGTCAAGGTTAGTATTGCAACTTCTTATCAGTCCCTTGCATCTAGGGGGAAAAGTGGTCAAAAAGCACATCATTTTCTTTGAAAACTGAACATCCACTAGGGGAATTTGAAGTTATAGGTGAGTAGAACAGTTGAGTTGGTTCTGGATCCTATCGAATGTGCATGTTTTGCTCTGAGGACTAAGCAGAGTATTTTTCCCAAGTACCATTCAGCGCCGTACTTTTTTCCCTCTGATATGCAAAGCAGGCGTTTCTTCATAATCTCTGCGTTTCGGAAGTCGAGTACTCTCAATAGCTTGCAGATCTATATTTGGGTATCAAAATCAGAGGTTTTGAACTTTGCCAGTCAGAATTCCACCTTTACATTTCCTCTTTATGTCACATGGTCAATGAGCTTAATTGACACAGGGAAAATTTCCTTTACACGTCTTATTCCAGGCAACACTGGAAATCTGGGTTTATGGAATGCGCCGGCAGCTCTGAGCTGTCTTGGCTTCTCCACTGCTGGCTTGGTCCATGGCCCAGTATGATGCAAGCTATGCAGAGCTCAAAACTCTCAAATTAACTGCTGGAGCAGTATCAGGACTGTGCTTGGGCCCAGGAGCCTTTCCTGAGGGTTGGGAAGGGAGTGGGGTGGCTCCTACTCATTTCCCACTGTGAGGCAGAGGTTACTGTTGTTTGGAAAGATTCGGGCCATTAACTTCTGCAGGAAACCTGCCCTCCTTCCCACTTTGCAGGCTTCTTTGGGACCCATGCCCTGGGCCCCCATGTGATACTGGGATTATTCCATTTATAGTACTTGCCATGGATGCCTTGAGGATAAGGACTCCTCAGCACCCAGCACACAGTGTCTGACATGCAGAGATACTCAATACAAGCAGCCAAGGCAGCTGGGTAGGCTGTAGGACGAGGCAGGACTGGCCACTGGGATGATGATGATAATAACAATAATAATAATAATTCCTAATTATTGATCAGTTACTCAATGATTCCTAGCGCTGAGCTGGGTGATTTCTTTACGTTGGTTTTACAGATGAGAAAACAGACTTGGCCAGGTCAGGAAAAGTACACAGGGCAAGTTAGGAAGTGGGAGAGCTGACACAGGCAGCACTGGAATTCCAGGCCACCTCTGCGTGACTCTTTATATTCTGAGCACACGCACCTCTGCTTTATTTGAATAAAGACAAGATTTCCATCAGGAAAATACAGCCCATCAGGAGTCACAGAGTCGGTGATGTTTACAAAGAGGCTCCTCGATGAAAAAGAAGCATGTCTGCTGTCCCAGGCCTTGCCGCAGTCTCCCTTCCGGTGGCACTCAGAGTGCCTGGTATTTTCAGTTTCAGTGGCCTTTGCAGCATTTCATTCTTAACATTTTACAATAAATTAGTGGCCTCTGTTAATATTTCTACCTGAATTAGACTCCTGGCTTCACCACATCCTAGCTGTGTGATCTTGGACAAGTTGTTTGACCTCTCTGTGCCTCTGTTTCCTGTTTCCCCATCTGTGTACAGGGGGATACCAGGTTATCTTGAGGAGAAACTGTCTAATGCTTGTAAAGATCCTAGAACAGTGCTTGGCACAGGCGGAGTGGCAGCAGACATTGGATGTTACGATTGATCATTTTACTCTGGCCCCGTCCCCTCCGGTCACTACTGTCCCAGCCTGCGTGAACTTCACTGCTTCTGTGACTCTGCTGCCCACGGGTGAATTAGGTACAGAGAACAGTTGGTGGGATGTTTGCCGAGCCCAGTTGCCTGGGCCTAGGGTCTAGTTGTCTAGATATGCCTTAAAGCCATCCTCTTTGTGGCTGGCCACTTCCCCAGAGGGCGGTCACGGATGGGGGCCAAGTCCCTGCTGGTAGCCTGGTCCTCTGGCCTTCACCTTCTTCCCATCTATCAAACTCTCTCTCTCTCTCTCCCTCCCTCCCTTCCTTCTCTCTCTGGGCTCTCAAAGACCCTGAGATTCTCACCTCTTCCTCCTAGCTGGCATTATCTCCTCCCAGAGCGTGGGGCTTCAGGGAAACAAAAGCCAGGTGTCTCGGCTTTGGCCTCTTAACACAAACCTCCCCCGAGGCAGGGGCACAGAAAGGCCTGGCTTCCTTTGTAGAGCAGAGAGCCGGCAGACGTTGAGATAAAAACACAAATTAATATATCAGTAAATTATCCTGCCATGCTGACACACTCTCTAATCAGGAAGACAGTGAAAACATGGGGAGCATGCCAGGAAAGAATCTGAGGGAGGAAGGAGGAGCCACAAAGACAAGAGCCCAAGGAAGAGCAGAACTTCGGGAGGCTTCAAAGTCTGAACTTTTCCCCTGAGATTCCCCTGGGTTTGTGGGGAGCACCAGCTGCTGCTGCTGGTGGGTGACAGGAGGTGAGAGAAGTCAGAGGGAAATGGAGACTAAAAGCAACCAAAGAAGAAAAAGGAGGCAGAGGCAGAAAAGGCAGGTAATAACGGATAATCGAGAGGTGAACATTATCGAGAGCTTCCCATGTGCCAGGTACTGCCTGTGCTAGGATTGGACACCCTTCGACTGTCCTATAATCACTGCAGCCACCTTCTGTGGTGGACTTGCTTACTATTATTCCCGTTTCAAAGATGAGAAAACTGAGGAAATAAAGGCTGAATGGATATTCCCAATTTCCTACATCTAGTAAGTGATGGAGCCAGGTTTTGAGGCTGGAGAATTTGAGGTGAGAGATTATGCACTTAATCACTTTCCTATCAGGCTCCTGGCTGACAAGCCCGAGTTCTGATCAAACAGTGGTACCGGGCATTAATTTATCCTTAGCTGGGGAATTTACTTGGGGTATGTAGTCTGTTAGAACTAGAAGAAATTAGGAATATTAAAAAAGAATGACTCTCTACTCCCAGGACTTCAATATGAACAAAGCTTTCAAGTGAAGGAATAAAGCCGTCATGTCCTACAACTGATGAAGAGTTGCACAAACATGGCCTCGTTGGCTCCACCCACCCCTGTAAGACAGATCAGCCCCAGAGTATGATTGACATTTTACAGATGTGGAAACTGAGGCTGAGAGAAATTAAATGGCCGGGCCAAGTGAGTAAGAGGCAGAGTTCAAGATTGAACACCGATCTATTGGCTTGAAATCCAATGCTGCCAGGGTGACGAACAGTATCTGTCAAGGCTGGTCCCAGTCCCACGCTCAGGGCTAGTCAGAGAAGGGGAGTAAAGCAACATCCCTTGATGCCATGCAGGCTGGTGGGCTCACTCAGGAGAAATACATGTTGAAGGTAGAGTAGTGGGGATTATACAGATGGGAAGGTAATGGGGATTTTCAGGTGGGACTCACTTTAAGCATTAGGCTTGGCAGAAGAGGAGAGAAAGCTGGGATTCCGTATATGACATAAACATGCCAGAGAAGAAAAACAGTGCAAAGTTATGAGATAAAGAGGAAATGCAGGAGGGACTTAAAAGTGGCGTCTGAGCATAGAATGCTTGGCAAGCAGTTTGGAGAGGAAAAAGATGGGGAAAGAAAGTAGGAAGTGAAAAGTAAGGGAAGTGGAGAAGAAAGTGAACATGTGGACTATTTGGAAGTTGTCCTCAGAAACTAGAAACGGTGCCTGGAATTTGTACAAAACAGATTGCTGTGTAAAGAGAATATAAAATTGGGGGACAGGAGAGGAAACACCTGTGTAAAGAAGGGTGTGGGAGAAGTCAGAGCCACACCCAGACCAGAAGATTCAGGCAGATTGATGGACATCATTATGATGAGAAAAGAAAATAACATCAATATGTTTCAGCCCAAACAGAAGAAAATAGAGGAATGGGAAAAGGAAGGACAAAAAAGTAATGTTCCTTTAGAAGTTGCTTGAGTCATAATAGAAATGTTGCAGTATTAACTATTGGACCAATATTTCCTGAACATGCCTGATATTAGCCTCTCCTCGTTTTAATTGGTTTTTCTATGTTGTAATTTTTATTTTAGTCTTAGTAGGCAGTTTACATCGTAAAATGATTTTTCTCAGTAGATAGGCTGAATTGTTATTAATATTTTGAAAAAAATGAACAATTTTCTGATACTATATCATATAAGTTTCAAAGGAAATTTTATCCAAAGCACAAGAATAACCTCAAAGTATGTATCAAATAGCCCTATATATCACTGAACTTCTTTTTTTTTTCTCCTTTTTAAAAATTTTTGGTGAGGAAGATTCCCTCTGAACTTACATCTGTTGCCAATATTCCTCTTTTTCGCTTGAGGAAAATTCACCCTGGGCTAACATCTGTGCCAGTCTTCCTCTATTTTGTATGTGGGTTGCTGCCACAGCACGGCTGCTGACGAGCGGTGTATGTCCGTGCCTGGGAACTGAACCTGGGCCACTGAAGCGGAGCTAGCCGAACTTAACCACTAGGCCACGGGGCCAGCTCCTCCTTGTTATTTTATCTTTAAGGACCATCTTTAATATCTAGTGGAACTATAATTTTATTAGTAGTTTTAAGGTGGGCCTTTTTTGCCCATAAATCTATCCTCCCAAGTTATAGTATGTTTTGAGTTTTGAATGGCGGCTAATAATTCTTCCTATTCTTAATGCTTTCGCTGTGCCTACCTGTGTGCGCCCTCTTGTAAGATATGAGCTGGAAATCCAGGCTTATTAGGATTTTCCCTACATAAGTATCATAGGATTTTAAGTGTTGGTTTTAGAGACTCTTCCAGGAGCGAATATAGGAGCTTGGCGCCCTGATGCTCTCACAGCTATTTTGACTGCCCTCGGGATTTTTCTTGGTTACTTCCTTGGTTCTTAGCTTCCATTCAGAAAGCAGAATTTTCCAGCTAATTGACCTCCAAATAGTTGAAGCATGATTGTGTTATTGCTACTAATATTGGCATTGCATAAAAGCAACAGAATCAGCCTGTAGATTATACACTGCAGAGGCCCTTTAAAGAAACAGCTAATCCAGAGATTAGGCTGCATATTTTGAGGACTTTTTCAAATTTTTATTATGCACACATGCTCATCTGATGTTTGTAACAGTGGCAAGCATATTGTTTGTCAAATGACAGTGAACCGTAGCATGAGAAATACATGACAACCTACTGGTGAGGTTAAAAAGGCCAGGAATTCAGCCATGATCAAACACATTCCTCTTCTTTCTACAACTCCACAAGGCGAGAGTGTAAACTCACTTGTGGAATTTACAGTGTTTTCCACAAGTGAATCTGATGGAGCAGCTCATTGGGGATGTTTCTGTTCCTTTCATTTTATGCATCTTTTTATAATAAACTACAGACTCAGAATTTAAACAGTGCAGAAATGAAAGTTGGCCTCTTGCCGTGAAGTTAGTTTCCATCATGGAATGCATCCCTATCACTAGTCCCAGTGTTTGATTTGTACCAATATGTTTCTTTGGGTAAGGCTAAGAAAGGGCACTACGGGGTCCAAACAGTTGCACTAAAGGAAAATAAAAGTTAACACTAAAATGGCTTTCAGGTGAGGGGAAATAGGGGTGCTACATTTACAGTAGTTTACAGTAGTTTGTTTCATACTAGACATTGCTTTTATCCCTCCCTCCCATTTTATTATGAAAATTTTATTTTTAGGAGTAAAATTTACTATGACAAATTTTAAACATGGAAGTTGAAAGAATTAGACAGTGGACAACCATATACCCACCATCTAGACTCCACAATGAGCATTTTACACTTCTTGCTTTAGCCTCTATCTTCCCATCTGTCCATCCCTCTATCCGATCATCCAATCAGGTTGCTTTTTTGTTGCATTCTACAGTAACTTGCAGATATTGATACTCTTCACCCCTAAGCATTTCAGCATGCAGATCATTAACTAGAGTTCACTATTTGTTTATAGGATTTTTTCGAGGCAGGTACAGTGTCATGTACAAATTGTAAGTGTATCTTTTGATTTATTTTGGCAAATGTATACAACTATGCAACCCAAACCACTGTCAAGATCTGGAATATTTACATCATCCCAGAGGGTTCCTTTATGTCCATCCTAGCCAATCCCTGCTCCATTCTCTCATAGACAAGCATCGTTTTCATGTTTTTTTCATAATAAATTAGTTTTGCCTGTTTTAGAATTTCATGTACATACAATCATACCATTAGAACGCTTTGGGTAAATCTTTTTGACTCAGCGTAACGGTTTGGAGATTCATCCATGCTGTTAGGTGTCTAGGTAGTTTATTCCTTTTTATTGCTGAGTAGTAGTCCATTTTATGACTATACCACTGCGTTCTATTTTAAGAGGGTTAGAATATGTGATACCACAGAAATTCCAGAGAAAAGTTTCCAGGATGATGAAAGTTTGGGGGAGGGTGGAAGATTGGAGCTATTTACCATTAAAAAAAACGCATTTAGGAAAGGACGTAACAACTAGTTTCAAATATTTATAGTAGGGGTCAGCAAACGTTTTTGGTAATGAGCCAGATAGTAAATATTTTAGGCTTTGCTGGGCCATATGGTCTTTATTACAACAACTTTATTCTGACCTTGCAGTTCAGTGAAAGCAATATGTAAATGAAGAGGTGTGGTTGTGTTCCAATAAAACTTTATTTATGGACACTAAGATTTGAGTTTCACATGATTTTCATGTGTCATGAAATTTTATTCTTCTTTTGATTTTTTCAGCTGTCTGAAAATTTGAAATCCGTTCTTCGCTCCTGGCCCATACAAAAAACAGGCTGTAGTTTCTCAACCGCTGATATAAAGGACTGTCAAACTGAAAAACGGATAAACATTATTCTGTT
The DNA here is from genome assembly GCF_020826845.1 of Diceros bicornis minor. Classification (NCBI taxonomy): domain Eukaryota; kingdom Metazoa; phylum Chordata; class Mammalia; order Perissodactyla; family Rhinocerotidae; genus Diceros; species Diceros bicornis. Next base: position 84,911,128 of record NC_080744.1, read on the forward strand.
TAGGGCTGGTGGGCAATCGAGGACCAGAAGAGGCAGATATGGAAGATCTTTCTGTTAAGTAGTGTTGAAATGGACTCTACGCCCTCCCCCTGTCTCTCTCCCCTGTCCTCACTGGTAGCATAAGGTTAAAGGGACAGACTCTAGAGCTAGTCCGTTTAGTTCAGTTCCCCAGCTCCTCTGTCCAGCTGCGTGACCTCGTGCAAGTTATTTAACCCCTTCCTGTTTCCATTGATTCATGTATAAAATTAGAGGCATTGTAAGGATTCAATGTTAGTGTACAAAAAGTCCTAAGAACAGTGCTGTACAATCAGTACTCAATCTACTCAGTACAGTGTCTGACACCTAGTAAGTAGGAAATGTGTCATTATTATCATTGCAGTTATCATCATTATTATTGTTATTGTTATTATCACTGGGAGTCTGCATAGACACGTGTGAGAATCTGGTTGGAGGAATTCCTACCTTTCATGGTAGGCTGAACTAATAGATGCTTAGATGCTTTCTAGTTCTAACAATCAGTATTCTCTTCAATTTAGTGCCTGAGGCCTCAACCCTGGACTTAACTGTTGTTGAAATCCAAGAAGCAGCAGCAAAATATTTTAATCATTAGTGTTAGCTAGCCTACACAATAAGCGAAAAGAGTCTTTTGTTTCTACTTGATCTCTCTTGATCTTGGATCTTAGACTTACTCTGAGGGTACCTTGTTAACTACAAGGCCTTATGGAGGTGTTGGCTGGTAGTGAGAGGAGGAGGGAAATGGGTCACTCCAAAAGCATTAAGCAAGGACATGATTCTTTCTGTGAGCTGTATTCACCTATTAGGCAATGCCAAATAACTGGATAACTGTGAGACTATTGGACGATTGGGTCTGAGTGTCATGTGATGTTGTGGGACTGTGCCCTAAGCCCATCGTGATTGCCGCCACCTGTTGAGAGGAGAGGAATTGAAATAGAGTTGACTACGGTAGACCTCCATTTGCGTCTCCTCGTACCTCAATTATAACTATTCTCCTATATTTCTCTTGTTATTTACTTGGTCTCTGACATTGGTGTTCCCAAGCCTGTTTATCTTTACTGGTGTCTGGTTGCTTCATCTTGTTTCTCTCCATTAGCTGGCTGGAATGATGGCCCCTATGTCCAGGAGTGGTAAGCACAATATAAAGTCAAAAAATAGCACTGGAAGAGACCTATGGGACCATTTATGGCAGCATCTTTATTTTCCAGATGAGGAAACCAAGACTCAAATAAGATAGAACCTCATGAAATCCTCATGCTTTCCAGTCCAGTGCTCTTTTCATCATATCACATTAATCTTTATCCAAAAGCAGGATCTGATATGGGGACATACTGGGGGGGGCCGGAGGGCCAATTGGACATGAGCTCCATATTCATGTCTGAAATGTAGAATTTTAGCATTATTTCCACATAAAGATATTCTATAACTGGAATAATATTCTCTATTATATTGAACATTCTCAAATGGCATTAATGAACATTAAATATTAAAACCTAATCCATTTTTTAAACCCTGTTTGGGGATGTCTTTATTATTTCATGTACTGGAATCTCAAAATGTGGCTTTGGTCTCAGCCTTTCTGTAACTCTGAAAAGCCTTGCTGATGAGAAAGTGAAACGGTAGTATTTAAATGGATAGTGGCATGTGATCAGATGATTACAGGAGAAGAGCTGCTAGAGGTGCAGAGCACAGACAAGACAGACCTTGATTGACATTATATGATCAGTTAAAAAAAACAGTCAACATGCAAGAAAAGGAAGAATAATAGAAAGGAAGAAATGCCAGCTAGTGAGAAAGAAGGGAGGTGGTGGACCACAGCAATCCCCAAGAAATTAAGGTTGTGGGGGAAATGCAAAGCTCTCAGGTAGAGTGAGGCTCCTAGCCTTTTGACAACGGAGAGAAAATTCTACATTGCTTAATAATTCCACATTGCTTTCAATCATCTCATGTGTTTTCTGAAGCATGAAAGGATTTAAATTGACTCTTACTATTTTCTAACTTGACCCAAAGAAGGTTTACAGCACAGGAAGTTCCAAGATTGCACGTAAACAATGTTATGAGAGTTATTAATTTTAGAAGTAAAGGTTACTGCCTCCTGATTTTCTGAACTTTTTCTATTTAGTAACTATTGTTTTGAATGCAAATGGATTCTGCTTTTTATAGGCTAATGTAAAATGACACACTGATATGAACTAAATCGATGATTGACCTCAATTCCTTTTTAGAAAATATTATGTCTATAACATTGGAAAGCCACCTTACCCCCTTCTATAAGATATCTATGCTAGTGCCTTACTTATTCATTTAAAAGATACCTATGCTAATGACTTATTCATTTAAAAAATCCTTTTTGAGGAGAATAAAGAAGTCTGCTGCAAACACTAGTTGAAGGTATAAAATTTGTTTATCACAGGGGAGGCTCCAATCACACATGTCCATTAGAGGTATTCAGTGCAGGGTCACTGAAGGGTCTACAAGAGACAGCCAATTAGACGTCTGTTTTTCCTTTCAAAGTCCTGTCTGTTTCCTTCACCCTCTTTAAAACACCCTTAAGTAGACATATATATCAGGAGGTCAAAGTAAAAAAAAAAAGAAAAAAGAAACGAAAATAAAAAAAGAAAGACTTAGAATAATGAGAGTTTTCTTTTATTATTCAATAGTCATGTGCATTTTAAATACCCATCGTTATCAAGAGAAAAATGAAGCCAAGTGTCTGATAAGAAGATGTGCTGCAAAGTAGAATAATATTCCATTTTGTCAAGACTTCTGACATAGGCAGCAAAAGCGACTGAATGAAATAATTGATTTCCCACCGTGGAAGAAAGATGGCTTCAAAGTTGTAGCAGAAGTGTTTGTTTAGAGTGGGGAGGATCAACAGTTTCTGGTATTTACAGCGGAAAAAACAACAACAACCTGCCTATCTTCGAAAAGGAATGCATGATTAAATTGGCTGAGCCTGTCCTTAGCAACCTGAACTCAGAGGCCACATTTTTTCCTCTCTAAGAAGCAAGTGGGAACTTGAAAAGTATGTAGCATGTCGTGAAAAGGGAGCAGTGAACTTTGCCCAGGTCTGCAGCCAGCGCTGAAATCTGAACCTTCAGAAGTTTCGGGACTGGTGGATTTCCCCCTCCTCCTTCCTTTTTAATCCCTGTACATCCAGTGCCTTTTCAGCTACCTTGATCTGGAAACAGAGTCGTCCCACTCCTAAGAGAAAACCTGTTCTCTAAGTGTTTCTGGTGTCCTTACAAAGGAAGTACTAAAAACAAAACGTTAAATCCAACTTTATGATTATTATATTTAACCTAGTTTTACATATCTGGAGGACATGTAGAAAGATTCTTTTGTTTTGCATTTGTTTTAAAGCTAGCCTTCAAAATTATTGAGACTCCCATGTAGAGATGATCACTGGTTGGGAAGATTTCCCTTATGTTGCTGGGGGAAAAAAAACCGGGAAAAGTCCCTGTATTCAGGCTGCTTGCAGTATGAATCTTTCCACAACAGCAAGTTACTTGGTAACTTGAGCTGTGTTCGTTCTTGAAATTCTTTCACATAATTGAAGATTAATTTGATTCCCTAGATTGTTGAGGGTTGTTGACAGTGGGGGGCTGGGGTGGGTGGAAATAGATTATTCAAATCACAAAGAAGTAGGTGTGCCCTAAGTCACTGTTCCATTACTGCTCAGAAATGTTTGCCTTCCTAAGTATTCATCAGACTCTGCTGCAGGATCGTGCTTGGAGGGAGAGGAGGGCCCTGCCAATGTGCAGAAAGCAGGTGAACCTTAGAGAAACTGAAATATTTTGTCAAGAGAGTTCTATGTATTAATGGCTCCTCCAAAATCCATTAACCCCGAAACAAGCCGACTCAAGGGCTCTGGCTTTCTCAAGTGTCTAATGTAAACAATATGAAAGTCAATAGTGGGGGACATTCCAAGATAGTATTAACACGATTGATTTATTGATGGTTGCACAATGGGAGGTTATCTTTTGTTAATTGACTCAGTAAATAAGCTCGTAGGCGGCAGAGGATGGGGGAGAAGTGGCTAGTGGAGGAGAAGGTGAAGCACCTGGATTATAATTTTTTCAACTCCCAGCCTGTCTTGGTAAATTCCAAATACCACTTCCACTGCCAACCTCAAACACAGTTTAGCAAAGTTAATTCTGCCTGGAACTCAGCATCGGTCCCGCATGAGGGGAAGACTCAAAGGCTGTGTATTCCTGTCAAACACTATAGATTTTAAACTTTTGCTTCTGGAAGATTCAAAAACCTAGCAATACTAGGTGGTAAAGAAAAAGAGAGAAAAATCTATTGACTCGATTTATTTACAAATCTAGAAATAGCGTGGAAGATGCATGTACACCGTGTGGTATACTTGTAACCTCTGAGCAGTGAGGGAGTGAACGAACAATGGGGAAAATACATCATTTGCTGTTGACAGTCATTATGCGGTGCTTCTCCATAAAGGCCACTGTAATTTGGTAGCTCCACCTGGGAGAAAAGAGGAAAAGGAAAAACAAACAACAAATCCTGTATAAATTCTGGGCAATTTCCAGTATTGTATCAACTGAAGTGGGATCATCTTGGATGCGTTATGTAACATTTTTGAACTTGTCTAGATGGATTCTTTTCCGGACTTTTAAACTTTCATCAGAGATAGTTTAAAAATGAAAATCCTCACTGTTTATTCCTTTCCATCTTCTAGGGCATTTAAGAAATATCAAGACAACATTCAAGCTGGCTTTTCCTCTGTCTCCTTAAGGCTCTTTTTTTTTTTTCCTGGGGAGGATTCGCCTTGAGCTAACATCTGTACCACCCTTTCTCTATTTTGTATGTGGATTGCCACCACAGCATGGCCACTGACTAATGGTGTAGGTCCGCACCAGGGAACCGAACCTGGGCCGTCGAAATGGAGCACGCCAAACTTAACCACTAGGCCACGGGGCTGGCCCGCCCCGCCTTGTTTTCTGATATGTGCATTCTCTAACTCCTGGCTTTCCACTTATTCTTTCCTCTGCCAGATCCCCCCAATCTCTTCCGGCTACTAGTTGCACTCTCTGCAAGGGAGTCCAGAGTATGCATTAAGTATGCATCAACACTGCACCAACTCGGCTGCCGTCTCCATCTGTGAATTTGCCCTAGCTGCCCCTTCAATCATCTTCCTTCCTAACTTCACTATTTCTGTACATAACACCCCACCTCTCCATTCTCCCATTGTCTTTGGCCCCAAAACTTGGAGTCCACTTTACTTCTCCACTTTCCTCATTTGTCCCATCCAGTAAGTTCTCAAGTCCTGTAGATCCTGCATTTTTTATTTGTTTTATTTATAGTTTGTATACTATGGGCTTTGCCTCCCAACTAGAATAAATTGGCCCAGGGATTGGCATATGGTAAGTGTTAAATTAATGTCTGCTGCATGAAGAAGGGAATGGGTGCCTATCTTTGTCTACTACTGTATTTTTCTTCATTAAAATCATGTTTCTGTTTTCTCTTCCACCAAACTCCTAAACATCCTATGCTCAATCCAAATTATTCTTCAATTTCCCCTAAACTCTTCATATCTCTCTCTTTCATATCTTAGCTCATCTTCATTTCTTTAACCAGAATGTTCGACCATCTTTCCAAGTTCAATATTTATCAGGTTCTTAAGGCCTGACTCAAATGCTACCACCTCCATGGAGCTCTTTTTGGTTCCATATCCCTTTCTCTCAGCTAAGTTGGATGTGCTCTCTTCCTCTTGGGGCATTTATTCTATTCAACCTGTATCATAGATATTTTTTTACTCGATTTATTCTCTCCTAGTAGAAGGTAAATGCTTGAGAGACAGCGGCTAAATCTTACTTCTTTTTCTGTGCATGGATTCTCAATGCCTCATAAATAGTAAGTGCATAGAATACTATCATTGAATTACATTGATTTTTTTCTTTCTTTTTTGATCACATGTTCTTCAGCATTGTGTGCATGTGTGTGTGTGTGTGTGGTTACACCATTTGCTAGCCCAGTGAGCTTTACACATTTGTTAACTGTATTTTAAAGTTGTCTTCAGGATGAACGGAGGTATGGGAGAAAACTTCTTCAGTTTGGACCCATGCAGCTCACTTCGGGTTTACCCAACTTTATGCTCTTTCCCTGCCCCTTTCAATGTCTGGGAATTAGTTACACTAAAGTTCCACTGCGCACAGAGCTGCCTGCAATTTGAGATGCAAACTCCAACACTGTGGGCCACTTTTTAGAAGCCTGTGGTCATTCGGGAAACAAAGGCACTCCTGTTTCCTCTTCTCAATAACAATTAAGGCATCAGATTAATAGAATCTTTAAATTCTTGAACGATGCTTGCAGAATAGTTTGTGTTTGCGTTAACACAAAGGAATACTTTCCGAGCCATAAAGGTCACCCAAGAAATAAGAGAGAGACAGTTTATGAATCGGGTATGCTGGTAGATTTTTGGAGAATGGCATGTGTCCTTCGCAGTGTGTTCTGGCTTTGGAGCTACTTGGCATGGGAGCACTCTGTGATTTACTCCGGAGAGGCATTTCCTGGGCAAGGAATCCCCTGGGTTGAAGGGGCCTGCCTTTAGGACAAGGAGAGCAAATGGGGAGGAGATGGGGGAGGTTTCTCTGTTCACATCTAGGGTTCACTTAATGAATGTAATGTTGTTGCTAATGGGATTTAACCACAATACCTATCCCTAACCTTGTCACCAAAAAGGTAGGCTACATGCCCCTTTTTTCAATACTGTCTGCCTGGTAGCTATGCAAAAGTCTGTTCTCCCAATTTTCTAAGTGGTAATCCTAGAATTTTCTTGGCTCAGAAATAAATGAAGAACTCGTGTACAGGACTCGAATTTCCCTACAGGGGTTGTAACTGAAACAAGAATTAAGTACCAGTACACAAAACCTCTCAAGCAATGGACAATGTGTCAATTGCTAAACATTCTATCGTAGAAGGCCCTCAGTCTTTCTCTTTCATAAAGCTTGAGATCAAGTTTGAGTAGGGAGTAAAAAGCAAGGCAATTTACTCCTTTAAAGGCTTGCTAGTTGGGAAGGACAGAGCTATATTTAGCTCTGTGACTGTCTTTCCAGGAAGCTAAACAACCAGGCAATTAAATGGTAAATGGTGTGTGTGTGTGCGTGTGTGTGTGTGTGTGTGTGTGTGTAGGGGCGTGGGCAGAAGACGGGCAGGTTTGGGGAGATGATACATAGGCCTTAGAAAAGAGTCTAAGAAAATAAAATTTCATAACAGTTGCATAGTATCATGCAGATAAAACAGCCTATTGATTGACCACCTGTTGCACATGGAAAACATTTATTCTGATGTGGTGCAGACAGGGCCTGAATGACTCTAACTTAGCTAATCTCTTATGTTCCAGCTTTCTTCTCTCCATAGAGTAATAATATTAATAAACTATCTGCCATTTATTGAGTGCCTATTATATACCAAACACAATGCTTTACTTCTATTACATCATTGAGTCTTGACAACTATGCTCTGAGAAGCAGATAACAGAAGGGTCTTGCCGCAGATCATATAGCTGCTAAGTGGTTGAGATAGATTTGAATCTAGTTATCTTTCTGACTCTGCTTTTAGGTGCTTCTGTATTCTGCCTCCTATACTGTTCCCTGCTACACTGGTATTTCTTGGTTTTAAATTCATATGAGAGCACTTTGACCTTCTCAGAGAAAGGCATGAAATACACACACACACACACACAATACATACATACATTTTATCTATATCTATATATCTAAATCTACATTTTAAGTGGAGTGGTATCCTTAAAAAAGGAATAATGAGGGACTCTCATTTACATTTTAATTTACATTCAGAGCTCCTGGAACTGTAACTTGTACTCCTCTTTTTAAAAAAATCTCTTTCCCTTCTTTTACTTTGGTGATCACTGGAGATTATGTTATGCTCATGTTCCTGGATATGGAATCATGGGGGTGGGACAGAGACTAGTGAGATAGAAATAGGCCAGGAAAGGAAATAGCAGGGCAGACCTGAGTAGCACATAACCAGCTCTCATTAGTGGTTTCTTCCATTTTGTATGGCAAACCTGAGGCCTGTTCAGTTTGGCATCTTTGAATTTTAACCCAGGGTAAATCAGGTAGATGATGGCAAATAGTTCTAAGTAGAAACTTGACTTACAGGCGGGTAAGTAATTTGACTCAATCTAAACAGAGGATTCTTCTTCTAAGAGTTGAATTTAAAATCCCAGGGCATTTTAGTGCAAGGTGATTTTCCTTTTTCATATCTATCCTCTTACTGAGATAGGTGAGAATCCATAATTGAATCTTTTGGAAGACTAGTTAATGGTCTTTCATAAACAAACAGCATAGGAATAAGAAGTATATTTCCTTGAATGATATAGTTGTTAGTTTATGGTTGAAGAAGTGTTCTATAATTACTTGGAAAATCAAATTTAGAAATAAATATTCAGCTGTGGAGGGCCTATCAAGGTTTTCCTCAAAGTAGACAAAGGAATACCTTCCATCTTTTTGAGCCTCTTTGGGCCCCGTTGGACAAGATCACCTCTCAGGCTCCGTTGAGCTCGAATCTTCTATGAATCTCTAATAGCCAAGCTTCCTTTCATTTCTAGGCTTATTCCTTGAGCGAGGGTGATGAAGTGGTCAGGGAAGCAGAAATCAGATGTTGATCCCAGATGCAGTTGGAGATATAAAACAGAATCTTTCCTCCACCCAGATCAAAGAGAAAGCGCTCTTAGATCTGCTCAAGTTTGAAGTAGATGAAGAGGAGAAAGAAGACTGAGTATCAAAAATAGTGGTGGATATAAAAATCTAGGCTTATTACAGAGACCTGAGAAGCAACTCTCAGGGGGACAGTGCTGCTGCCAGTTACCTGGGATTATTTAATTACAGGCAATTTATGACTACCTGTGAAGGAGTGAGATGGAGTGGAAAACTCGAACAGTAGATGGGGCGGAATCACATCGATTGGCTTGGGGATATTCCGTCGGATTCTCCCCCTAGTAACTTGCCTTCCTAATTGTATATTGCTTAGCCCAATATTAACAATTATTGGTTTCCCCAGAATCTCTCTGAAGTTAAAATGCAGAGGGAGTGGGTTGAGGAGCATGCCCATTGGAACACTGAGGATGAAACATTTTCTGGCACTGATGTAGCAAAAAATCCCAAAGTTATTTTCGTCTTAGAGAAAAGCATAATTTTGAGCGCCTTACCAGTCTTCGCATATTGCCTGAATGCTATAAACACTTCTAACAATTACACAAATGAGATTATTTTTACTTAGGTATGTGCGTTTTTACGTTGAGAATATTATGTTCTCACCCCTTCTCATCTTGGAAGCTACAGCAAATAATGAACAAAATCTCTTAGACTCAGGCCCAGCACCCTGCACATAATATGATCAGAAACATTTGTTGAATAAATAAATGCTTAGGAAGAGCCTCATTCTGTAGCATCGGAGCAATAGATGATGCTAGATTTGAAATGCTGGAGTTAGGTGTGGCTTGGGAATCCTGGATCCTTAGGCTACACAGCTGTTTTTATAGGGGTTCTTGACTGAGCTCCCTCCCTCCCTTTCCCCTTTCTTCTCCCCCCCACTTTCCTTCCTCTAAATTTAAGTTACTTCATATTCTAATTTTACTTGAGTATATACGAACTTGAAAGTAGGCACACTCTTTAAGTTTATGGTTCTGAAACAACTGCAAATCCAAAACAAATCTACAGAGCAAATTCAAACAAAATGACAGACACAACATGCAAATGAACAACATCGATTTAACATGATGGATGATGGTTTGCTAACATTTAAATCGCTACTCATGGCTTTAATATTGTCCCAACTGGTCAGCTGAAGGAATTTTGATTTTGGCATGCCTATATTTCTATGGGATGTTGAAGACGATTCTTCTAGCACTATTCTCTACTTAAACTACAGCACGGGTTTGGTCCACACAACATCCTCGAACATCATTTGACCTTCACTCAGCATAAATCCATAATTTAATTACTGGGATGGGTCCAGGTTTTGTGGGGCCTGGATAGTATACAGTCTGAGGGCTTTCTTTAATAAAACGATAGTGAAAACAAAATTGCTAGTGCCCCTCCCAGGGCCTTGGAAGGGATCTGTGCACATGAGGAGTCCTGAAACTCAAGCTTCATTACCTTCATGTTATATCCATCTGTGTGCATGTGTCAAGTCCTTCTTTATTGTTTTTTTCCTTGTTGCCAATAAAGCAGCATGATCTGACAAAAATTAGTAGTGGTATTTATTTTATTTTAAGGAGGTCAACTTGAAATGGCACATTAGTGCTTTTAAGATTATTCTCAAAATAAAAACAGAGAATTAAATATTTTCATTGATAACAGAAATGGTTGAGAAATATCTTTCTACTAAATTCTTTTCCCCTGAAAAATTCCTCAGAGGGGAGATACCAGGACAAAGTTTCAGGGCTCTTGCTATACTTTGCTATGTTGGATTTATAGTGATTAAAATTTGGGGTGGAAATACAGAGGTTAGCAGTTCCCTGGAATAACTTTCCCCAACTTTTCCCCAAGGCCTGACTTCTCAGACCTTGAGCCTTGGGCACAGCCATGTGAGTTTACAACACCTGGGCTCCATATCTTGCCCGGCTCCTTGCCTGATGGCAAGGTTGGGAGGACCTATGGGCAGGTAGGGCCAAAGTGAAACTCAGGCCAGTATTTCTCTGGGGGCCAGAGGGACAAACAGAATGCAGACGTCAGGATCGGTCTCAGGGACAGGTCTCGGAGTCCAACAGTTGTGATCAGGTGTGTTGTGAGTTAGAACTCAGAGGTGGGAAAACAGCAGGCACGACGGGTATGGAAGGACCAGAAAAGCAACGGAAACCAGGGTTAGGAAGAGCTCGGAGCCAAGACATCAGTTGTCATGGTGGGGCAGGTATTAATGTCATGATCAACCAAGTCTCATGCTTTGGGCTCGAGGTCTTTCTGCCTTCCTTCCCTGGTAGGACTCATGCCTACAGGACTGTTCTTGGTCTCATAAATGTTGGGTCTGAAACCACATATGAGGACAGGAAATGAGTATGGCTCTTTCTTACTGGGGAGATTCCGGAATTATTTTTATTAGAGATGATTGGAGAATAAAATATGATAGCCAAGATCTGCCCTCCTCTCTCAAGCTCTCTTCCATCTAAGACAGCAGAATCTTCTGAGAAATCCCTTTAGAAGACAGCCTCCACAGTGCCAGTAGCCAGGCTGCACATTCCAATTCGAACTTAGTCCCAAGAAAATGTTTCTCTTGGAAAATTTTGAGGCTTGTCACCAAAGACCCTAACTTTCTATCTCCCTACCTTATGGGGTTACCCTAAAGTTCAAGTGTGATTATATATGTATGAAAGTCCTTTGTAATTGGTTAGGAACCACCCTGTACCAAGTTATTGTAATCCCATTTCTTTCCAATGGAGATGCTGATTTTTATCTCATCAGATAATTGTTTTCAGATGAGATTATCTCATCTGATATATATACTTTTTTATTGAGATGTAATTGACATACAAGATTATATTAATTTTAGGTGTACAACCTAATGATCGGATATTTGGGTATATTGCAAAATTATCACCACAATAAGTTTAGTTGATCCATCACCACACATAGTTATAAAATTGTTTTTTCTTGTGGTGATAAATCTTTTTTTTGTTTCCTTTCTGTTTTGTTTCTTTTCTATTTCTGGTGAAAAATGATTCTGTTGGAAATTTTATATCAGAAAAAATATTTTTAGAGAAGGGAGTGTTTCTCAGATTTAGAAGAGAACTTTTTTTTTTTTAAACTCAAGGATCTTTGAGCTACTAAATAAACCTCTTTATCTAATCAATTAGGTCTTTCATATAATACAATCAACTGATGCTTGGGGAGAATATACATTCCTACTCACATGAGGTCTTATCAGTTATAACACAGAAAAAGAATTAGCCACTCTTTTATTGTAAGAGGATACCTGTAGGCTCACTCATTTTTCTTGAAATATCTGGAGGAATCTGAAAGCTTATGAAATAAACAGGTTGTTTTGTTCAGGGAACTTTCTCTGAAATAGTTAGCAAGGTTCATCTGATGACACTAGCTTGGTTGGTAATTTCCACGATGTGAAGGGCATGAAGAGGGATTAAAACCTACTTGCACAGTCAAAGCATTACAGTACATTGACTGACTTGGCAGGCTGCACCTCCAGTTGGCACCTTTCACCACCTGAGCATATACAATCCAGGTTTGTGGTATGTGTTAGACTACTTTACAGAGGCCAGAAGACGAGAAGCAGGCAAGGTGGGAGGTTTAAGGTACCGTGAAGGTGTGGGTAGACTTCCAGGGGAACTCGCTCAAGACCAACTTGCCATCAAGAGCTGCTGAAGGATTAAAACATTAAGGAGAAAGTTTTTTGCTCTATTTTTCTTTTTTGTTTTCAGAATGTTTCAAAAATGAACTTAGTTTCTGTTTACGTTCCTTCCACCCACTCCCAAGTTTTCCAGATATGCCATCCTCTCAAAACGTTTTTAATCCTTCATGTGATTATCAACTCTTCTGCGAAAGGAGTCAGGTTTGCCCAGGAACTTCACTGAATAAAGATGAGTTTATATTTTAAAAAGGAAACAGCTGGATGGCAAAAGCCAGTGAGGGAGGCAGCTCTTGTTTCATTAGTAAAGGGAAGTTCGAGGGCCCGGAGCAAACAACTGGGCCGGCGGCCACGGCGGAGAGAAGAAAAGGAAATACACAATCATAAAGAACTAATCATGAAAAATGGAAAGTGAGAACAGGCCAAGAACAACAAGCAGTAAATAGATCTGGAAGGGGGTAAAGGACAAAGAGGAATGCAAAGCTGAGCTCAGGAAAGGGGCGCGAGAGCATATGCATTTCCTTTGAAAAAATTAATAATTCTGAAAATCATTAAAAAGTCCTATGGACAATGTTTTAAGATAACTTTTCAGACCCAGATTTTATTTCTTTTGTGTCATTTCAGTGCATGAGGAAAAAAAATTGAATTAAAGGTGGAAACAATGTATAACGTGTCAGAGTGGTTGGTTTCTGTTTTTTTTTCTTCTTTTAAATTTTTAATTTCTGCCTGATGGTAGGCAAAGGAAGCAATTAGTTGGGCTATGTAAGGTCAAAGACTACATCTAAACTGATAAATCAGGGGTTTCTAAGAGTAACTCATACAAATTCCAGGCTCAATTAGAAATATCATGTATACCTTTACCTGTGTGATAATCACCCAATGCCTATTTGTATGTGATGAGGGAGTGATGGTTTAGGACTTACAGGTATCTCTCTAAATATTTTCAGGTGAAATTAGCATGAATTTAAAGAGGACCTAAGAGAAAAACCAGATCATATTCTGTCCTTCATCTTGAAATCGGTTCAACGTGATAAAATATACAAACATGGCCAACAGTCCAGGCAATCCTAGAGAGAAGGCATTTCTTTTTTTTTTTTAACTATTTAAAGTTTTACATCAGCTAAGACAACATCTGACCAATGAAATGGTGCTGGTCTTGCATTTGGGGGGAGAGGCGTATTAGCTTTTTTTCTTTTTAAATTAGTTTTTAATAGCAGCATTTGTTTAAGGAGGAAAAAATGCTTGCCGCTGAGTTTTGGAATGAACATTAATCTTGTTAATGACACCACAGTTCATGGTTGGAAAAACAAGACTTTTGAATCCACCTGATTTTTTGTGGTAGCTGTACTTGAGAAATAAGGCTAGAGAACTAGAGATACATGAAAAGTGCATGAAGACAGGATACAGGATTTCCTATGATTTTATGTTGTTCTTAATTAGGAAGCATATTGGCAGCAAATGCTAACATGTGTTAGGATGTTTAGTTGTAGCCAAATAAATGTTTTCTATTACAACTCTGAATTCCATGCCTAGTCGGAACCCATGCCGTTCTGCTCATGGCTTACAAAATCCCTTCACAAGTCACCTCATGGGCCAAATTTCTGTTGGCTCACAGGGCAAAAGTACTTTTCACCACATGTTTTTCTGAAGGGTCATCTTTGACTCAGGGTGGAAGTCAAAGATTGGAGGGCAGCAACTGCTGTTCTTAGAGCTGCTTTGCTTGGTGGTAAAGAGTGGTTATAAGCATACTCAGTTTGACCCCAGAGTCGGAACTGAGTGTCAAGGAGCCAAAGCAGTATCCTTTCAGTGATGTTTATTTTTGTCTTGGTGGAAGAGGAGGGAAAGGTTGAAGATGGAAAGTCTAGTGAAAAAAGGTGATGAGTTAAGGTAGCTGTATCAGAGAAACATTTGCTTGTGAACACAAGGAACCATGTACCTGTACAAGTAATGTTATTGAAAGCATTGTTTGCAGCAGTGAAAACTTGGAAACAATGTAAATGTCCATCACAAGGGAATGGATAAATATACTACAGTATGGAGCACTTGAGAGCAGTTAAAATGAGTGAGTTAAGACTATTTGTAACAAGGAGGCTAGCTCTCAACAACATGTTAGAGGAAAGGATCATGTTTCAGAATACTCGATGCATTATGATGTCAGTTGCATTAAAACTCCAATAAAACAATGGTATATATTTTCCATGGGTTCATATAAATGTACGTAAGAATATCCCATAAATTCTGGAAGGATTTGCATCCAGAGTAGTTCTATCTCAGAGGAGCTAGGAAAGGAACCAAGATTGCTAGTAGAGTCAATGAGATTTTTCTCTCTTTAATATAGTACATATTTTTTTTGAGAAAGTATTAATTTTCTACTTCTAAAGTTAAAAATTAATTGAAAACAGAAAAAAGTGAATGATTATGAAGCTGTTTCCTAAAATTCAATATCAAACCATTTTCTCTACACTTGGATTTTACACTGCAAGCTGGCTGTGCAACTTTTGCCATGCTTTTAGAGGTTATTGGTACACAGATTAGGGACTTAGAAATATTAAAAAAAAAACTTTCTATAAGTGGCTTTTTCACTGCTAGGCCTGAGAAATCTTACACACACTTATAGGCCTGAGAAAGACATAAGAGCTCCACAGTACTTGCCTCTTGGTTGGAAACCTCCTTCATTTTTAAGTGTTAATGAATCAATGAAATCCAGGTTCTTAGGCAATCAAGGTATTCACTCACTATGCAATGAAGACGTTGCCTGGAATTCTTCAGCTCTTTCTCAGGTCATTGCCTTTCCATGTGCTAGTCCCTCTTTCTGGAACATTCTTCCTCCAATTTTTGCATGGCCTATTTCCTCACTTCATTCAAGTCTCTATTTGTCCCCACTCCCGTGCTTTCTCCGATCTCTCCATCATTCTTTCTCCTCTGTTTGTAATTATTTACTTATCTTTGTTCATTCATTTATTTTCTCTCTCCTCCTCTAGAATGTAAGTTTCAGGAGAGATGGGAATTTATGTTGTTTTCGCTGCCACACCTCAGTGCCCAGGACAGTGTCAGGAACAAGGAAGGGGCTCAATAAATATTTACTCATGGAGTCAACAGTCCTGTGGTGGGGTTTTTGTTGCTTGTTATACATCCGTGTGTAACATTGTCAAAGCCGTGGAAATGGTTAAATCATTTTTCTGTATTTTATATTTAAAACTCCTATTTTTCTTAATAAGAATCAGTCATACATCTAAACTGCCTCTTCCTTTTCCTCATAAACAATCCCACACAGAGTATGGGTAGAAAAAAAATTAACAAAAAATGTGAGAATGTACAAAATAGCATTCATTTAGTGAAAGGCGATTTTTTTCTATATTCTTAAATGAAGATCTTTTAACCAATAGATCAGATCCTTCATAAACCTTGAAATGAAATGACCGCCTATCAGTACTAATTTTGAGAAGAAAAACTGTCATCTCCAAAGCAGTAAAATCTCCATAAAACTGTGTAAACTAATTACTAGGTTAAATAAAATCACCGGAATATATCAGGACCTTCAAATGTCTCCAGGGCAGACATAATACAGTAATTCTCAAATACTCACTCTGGGAAGATACTGTAATGGGCAGGATGAAATCGGTGTAATAGTCTCACTTAGTTTTGGTCCTGAGACCTATAAAGAGACTGCTGGTGGCAGATCACGTGTACAGAAGAGATGTCTGTAGCATGATGTAGCATGATATGAGCTGGCCTTTTGAGGCCTGTGGGTCATGAGCTCAGTGGAACTTAAATGGAGATGACACACCCATTTATTCTGCTCAGATGCTGAAAGATATATGCCTTTAAATCTACTTGAATGTTTCTTTTCACCCTTCCTCATTAAAGGAAGTAGAAAGCATTTTGTATACAATGCTTTTTATTTTAGGTTGTTAGATGCCCTTATATATTATGATTTTGCATGTAGGTGATAATTACAACAAGAGCAAAACCCACTGGAAGCCTCAAAAGAACAGATGCACAATGTAAGACCTCATGTTCCTTTGAATTAGTAAAAAGCTCTATATTTTAAGAATGTTGATAATGCAGGGTAAATCACTAGGATAGGATAAACTCATTGGAATATCGAATGTTTATTTCATTAGGTAATTTTATATAAATTTGTATTAATATACATGCTATATTTGTACTGTATGAATATATATATTTATATACACACCACATATATATAATATATATTTAAATTGGTGACATTGGATGGTCAAACCCCAAACTAATCTTATCCTCTACACAGAAGATCATGACTCTGGATTATAATTGACTCTACATATATGTCTTTCTCATTCTCCTTGAAGACAAGGACTTTCACCTTATTTGCTTTATTCTCCAGTGTCCAGTTTGTGGAATGAATGGATAACCCTTAACAGAAGCTCATCTGTGATTCCCCTCACATAATCTTTTGCTAGAGATATGAATCAAAGATAGAAATTTGTTCAGAATATTCTTGGTCCTCAGAAATGTAATTTCACTAGACACAAAAGTTGATTTCCTTATATTCTATGATGGTGATTTCCATTCTGGCTCAAGGCAATGATTCATGAAAGAAGAGTGGTAGGTAGGAACCAGACCTCTTAAAAGTGATGAGTTTCAGAACACAGCCTCAGAGGGTGGCAAATGAGAGTAAAACTGGGAAGACACAGCAACATGTACCCAAATGGCTTGCACATTAGAAGCTGTACACCCTCCCCTGCTCCAATTAAAGTGGGGGGAAATCTTTGTGCTGGTTCGGTTCTTTCTTCTGTGTCTGAACCTGCCATTGCCTGGCTGGCCTGCATGTCCCTTTGGAATTGATAATGAGGTTCAAGAGAGAGGTATAGCCTTCACTAAGCGTGTCACTCCTATTTAGCACCTTTTCCAGGATGGCAGCCACTATTGTTTTATTATGTCCCTGATCAGCTGTCACTATTCATAAAGTAATCACTGCCATTAACACATCACGCCTCAAGCCATCTGCTGCTGCATGGCACAGCTAAGCAGGTGTCACCTAAGAATGACAGTACCACAGTAAAGGTGGGAGGTCATCATGGTGAAAGAGGATATGTCATGTCAAATAATTCTATTTTTTGATATATTATAGTGCAATGGGCAGTGATATTTCTTGCTCAATTGGTATAAGTTAAAAGAAAAAATTCTTATTTGAGATACTAAACTTTCGATATTGGTAAGTTATGGAGACAAAAGTCTCATGGAAATTCTCAATGACAACAGCATCTAGATTGTGAATGGACTATTCCATTAAATTTTCAGTTAAGTCTAAAATCTTCTTCAATAAACCTTCTGATCTATCAAATCTTCATCTGAAAAGCATTTAGTGAGCACTTACTATATGACACTGACCTACAGCTGGCCCGGTCAAAATGAAAAATCCATACTTTTAAAAAAAATCACCAAGCAATTTTTTACCAAGTAATATATACAGTGGACATCCTTGACCCCTACAGAATTTCTGACCCTTGGTCTGTCCTTAACACTTATCTTGATTTTGGACAATTTTCAGTTTCTTGTTACTTTCTGTATTGATTGGATTTCATGTGTATGTATCGGAAAATGAGTTTGCATTGGAAAAATATAATGACTTAATAAAGTCTATTAAGAAGGACAATATCTCTATAGAGTAATTTGTTATTTCCTCTACCTCTTTCATTACAAAGGAGATTTATCTTCATACAACTGAGAGAGGATTTAGAAATTTAACTGAGGATTTAACTGTCATTAGAAAGTGAAGTAAATGATCATACTCGGGCCAAATATCCTTTCTGCCCCGTCCCCTCCTGCATACACTGTGGAATTGCATCCCAAGTTCATTTCACTTAAGCAAATTCACCTATTTGCCCTTGGCAAAAAAAAAAAAAAAAAGAAGAAAATTAACCAGGGTAGCTAATTCTGTCTTCCATTCCATTTAATGGGTTTTGCTTTTTCCTGGGAGTGAGAAGTGTTGGCTGAGAGTTTGGATCTGCCAGCCCCTCGGTGACTCTCAGCACCCACCCACGCTGCACCCCCATTCGCCGCTCACAGTGTGAGCACCTTGCTGCACAGGTTGTGATTCTAGGGCATATACAAAGCGGGATTGTTCACCATGGTGCATATATCCTTATATCCTATATGCTGCTGGTGGTTTAAGGGGTTTTCAAGGGTAAACTCGGTTTTACCTTTAGAATCTAACCTCTATGGGGGCATGTCACTTGGTTACAAACCAAATTAAGACAGGCTTCACAATCCTGAAGTCTACAGAAAGCAAAGATATCCATCTTCTATATTAGGATTTTTTAACTAGTTTTGAAATCAAGAAGTTGATTTCTCTTGAGAAACCTAAAAATCTCAAGGTCTCTCCCAGACCATGAAGATTTGTAAAACCATCTGTTGTAACCAAAAAGATACAATCAACCTTTATTTTCATAGTTTGTATTAGGAAAAATGTTTTCTATTTTCTTTTCAAAATCTATAATTATGATATATATTACATATACTTTTCAAAATGGGTCCTCCTTTCTCCTTGGAGAACATGATATGCCCTGCTCTTCATCCCTCCCCAATCCCTGGTCATGGCCCGAGAACCATGGGTGTAGATTCCCAATGGAAAACAGAATACGTTTCACTATAAAGCAGTTACTCTATTAATTAATTGAAAATGAGCAATGGGGCCATTTTAACTTTAAGGATGAAATCGGGAATCTGAGATGCATGCCTTTCAAGATATTAGTGAAGCATCAGAATGAACAAGCACATTTCTTCCAATGATTGATGGCCCTTGTACTGGTTATATTATTATTTGTCAAGGGTGGGCATCCTGATGGAGTTGAACTTGACTGTTTCACACTGACAATAATTTTAATAAAAAGTTAAAAAACTAATTGTTTGATATTTAGGTTGCATCAAAATATCGTAGTGCAAATTGCTTTATCAGATTGGCTCCTCAAAATATCACATGTCTCTGTACTGGGCTCAGAAAGAAAACAAAGACAACGATTCCTGTGTCCTGTCCCCGGAGACACTTACAGTCAACTTCGGTTTTAGAATTTTGACATAGAAAATGGCTAATGGCTGGTAGACACTGTTCTGAATATTTTGCCACTTCCGTTAAAATAATATTTTTGTTGAAAACTTGGTAAGGCACTACAGATTTAAAATCAAATCAAAGAATATTTTATCATATCTTCCTGCCAAGGGGAAGAAGAATATTGAGATTTCAAGACCTCAACAAGCAGAGGAGGGCTGGCTACAGGTTTGGAAGTTATAGAAATTACAGTAAATCCCTGGGAAAATGTGCTCCTGAGGTGTGTGTCTATATTAATTTTCTCTGCATTAGGATTGTGCTTACACTGCATGAGCCATGTCATGGGTGAGCAGGAGGCCAATTGAGTCCAAGCACAGCAAAACGCTGTGAACAATTGAGGTTGAAGACTCTCCTTGATAAATAAATATACATATTCTTCAAGTAGAATACATATATACACACACACACATATACGTACATATGTGAATATATACAAATCTGAATATATACACATATACAGGTTTCCCCCACTACCCGAAAATTCACTTTATGCCACTGAATTTTTATGAAAGACCTACATTAGTACCTGTTCTCGCCAATGGAAGGAAATCCAAAGATTTTCGCTTTTACAAAAAAAAAGGCAAAAAGCACAAATAGCGTGCAGCGTTTATTTTGCGGGGAACCTTCATAGAGGAGACTCACCGTGAGCAGTGAGAGCAGCGCCGCCAAGCTCCTTCCCTGGAACTACACTCTGCATCTCAGCCTCCAGCCGCCATAGCTTTGAACTACGTCTGAGCATCTGGCCTTATATCCATCTATTTTGGTTGGTTATTTTGATCTGGGAATGCTCAAAAATTTTTCGCGTATAAATTAATGGTAATTGCTTCTTCGCTTTACACCATTTCGGCTTATGAAAGGTTTCACAGGAACGCTCTACTTGAGGATAGTGGGGTAAACTTGTGTATGAATATATATAGTATATATACAGCAAATATATGTAGTGTATATATAGAGTGTGTGGGTGTCTATATGTATATCTTCTTTTTGAAGTTTTCAGGTGAAAAGTTGAAAAGTTCCTGGTCATTTTGCTGTTTGATAACTGTCAGGATGAGTGGTTGTTCTTAAGCTCAAACCTTAAGCTTTCCTGCCACAGTTCTTCTGTTTTCTTCCCCATCCCACCCCGCCCCCCCCCACCATCTTTGGCAAAGTCTACTTTTTTCTCTGCTCATAGACCCTTGGAATCTCTGCAGACTCCTTGAAGCCTCAGGCAATGCAGCAAACATTTATTTGAATGCTGAGGCCCCATCTCTAATCTATAAAATGGAGACAATAAGCAGATCTACCCCAAAGGGTTTTTGGGGTGATAAAATAGTATAATACTTATAATACTACGAAATACTGTGATACTTACAGTATTTACAAATATAATATAAAAATATAACATTTATACTTATTATAACATAATACTTATAAGTATGTATCTGGTACATGGTAAGTGCTTAATGAATATAAGCAGTTTCTATTATAGATTAAGATAAAAAGTTAATGAAATCTAGCTGTAATAGTTGCATGTACAAAATACTACAGGAGCAGGCAGAAGTCTTGGCTAGCTGAATGAAAGGATATTTTAAGGGGAGTGTTTTAAAAGTAGGTGGTATTCGAGCTGGCTGTTGAAAGGAAAGCAGGCACTTGTTAGGGAAGTAGCATGAGTGAAGTTTTGGACCCTGAGCAAGAACCAGCGGCTTTCTTCTTGCGTCCCACACACGCTGTAGTATTTTTCTCAGTTTGTCCTAAATCTTGCTTTATGGATTCTTCAAAGTGTTTGCCTATTTTTATGTTTACCTGAGCATAAGATCTGTCACTTAGATTCTCTTTATGGAGACCCACACATTAAAAAAAGGTTCTAATAAACACTATTACTCACTAATTAGTATTAGTATGACTGAATACTTTATATCTTATGCTTATGATGTAAGGATTTTAAAATTTTGCTCATCCAAAATCAATTTCTTCAGCTTCCCTTGTAATTGACTCATTCCTTATGTTTAATTTATTATTCAGTACTGTATTATTATTTTTTTTAATAATTTGTTTTTGGTGAGGAAGGTTGGCCCTGAGCTAACATCTGTGCCAGTCTTCCTCTATTGTGCATAGGGGATGCCGCCACAGCGTGGCTTGAGGAGCCGTGCATATGTCCGAGCCCAGGATCCGAACCAGCAAACCCCGGGCCACTAAAGTGAAGCACGCGAACTTAATCACTACGCGACCGCGCTGGCCACCAGTACTGTATTACTTTTGACTGAGTGGGTATGGGAAGTGGACATAAGAATGGGAGAGGAAGCATACAATTAGAGAAAATCGTATTGCTACTTTATATGAAAAATGAAATTTGAGGCCTCAGGATCTAAAAACTAATATGCGAGAATTCCACCTATCTTAATAGAAGATAGGATCAGAGTGCCTCTGCTGTGCTGTCAGAGACTTGGTAGATATCCGTTGATTTTGTTTGTCATTGTGTGTCTTCATTCAGGAGGGACACCTGCATTTTCCTTTGGGGAGCCAACCCTGCTTGGTCTCAGTCCATGTCGTTCAGGTGGGGCCTTAGTAAGTTCACTTCCTGTCCCCCTTCAATCCCAGGCATGGGGAACAGCCTGAGCTCGGCCACTTGGGCTGTCTCTACTGGGAAGCTGAATTTTGAGTGGTGAGACACAAAAATGTTAATATGCTTAGAACAGATTCTTCCTGCAAGCAGTGCCTTGAACAGGCTGTTTATTAATTCCTGCCACCTTTCACCCTGCAGCAACCTGGATCCCATCTTTTGTCCTTTTATGTCCTAAGCGCCCAGCTTTGGGGTTCTATGAGCCTTCTATATCCTTCCAGTAATTTTCCTTTTTTCTTTTGCTTAATTTAGTTAGAGTCTAACAGACTGATAGACTAAATATGCAAACACAAGAGAGATATCCATAGGTGACTGATTCAGATTCCTAAAGCACATTTTCTCATTGAACACATATTTTTAAAGTGTCTACTAGGTGCCAGGCACTGTTGGGCACTAGATTCAGTGACAAACAAAAGAAAGTATTGAGAAAAATAGATGTTCTAACAGATATTGGTTGTTTGACTTTCAGAAACTAAATTAATGGACTAATGACATTCATTCAACCTATAAGATAATTTTATATATGATCCTCTGTGAGAGCTTCTAATAGATTTTTTAAATAAAAAGAGTAAGTATATTAACCACAATCCAGGTATATCTTTTAGAAACGAGTTCTTCCTGTGGAAAGCAAGTAGAGTGTTGATTTAAATTTCTCAATGATCAAAGCGTTAAAGTAATTTGTTTTAAATAGAGCCATCTATAAAACATATCCATATAAACAACAAAACCTGTAAATGCGTAATGGACAAAAAAATAATAAAACTATCGAAATAATGTATTTTCTTTATACCAACTCTATCCATTAATTTTTTTACAGTTTTCTACCATGTAACATTACCCTTCATAAAAAATGATATTTTAAAATGAGATGGGGTTGGCAAAAGAAACAGTGGGTAGTTAATGGAAGGAGGATTGCAAAGCTGTGCTCTGCTCGATGAGGGAGAAGAGAAAATAGAATTCATCTGGGGCTTTCTCTGAGCCAGAGGCCATGGTTGACAGCCTTTAAAGGGGTGAACAATGCTCAGAGCCAAGGATTTTTATATCTTTATTTTGACTATTTGTTTCTTTTCTGTAAAGAAATCAAGCACAAGCTATTCGAAATAATGAAACTCATTTTGATATCATACTTCATATGCAGAGTTGTGAATCTCACGCATACTAAACATTTTTAAAATTCACCATGGCTGCTTGGATGGTTGTATAATCTCTATATTTAATGTGATGATGTTCTTGCTTGAGGCAGCTTGGTGCAGCAGGAAGGATGTGGTTTTACATTCAGATGGATCTGAGTTCTAATCCTGATTCTGCTAAACACTTGTAGCAGTGTGACCTTAGGCAAGTTATTTGACCTCCGCATGCCCAGATATCTTCATCTGCAAAGCCAAGATGACAATTCCTAGCAAGTAGTAGGTACTCTGGATGTGACAGTTCCCTCCCACCGCCTTTGTCCTTGATTCTGATAATCTTTCAATAAGGAGAGGACAGCTTGCTTATAAGTAGAAGTTATAATGGTATTATTAAAAGAGTCCCACTTAAAATGTTTAATATCCTTTGATATTATGCGTCAATTAAGTAAAAATTTAAATGCTTGCCATTCCTGAACAAAAAAAAATTTGAGTCTTGCATTCTTTAATCTATGTTAGAATGAGCATCCACACTGTAATCCAATTTTTGGAAAGGGAATCACTTGGGATATGAATGCTTTATTTCTCCATTCATCCATCAGACACTGAACACCTGTTAGATGTCAGGCCCCATGCTAGGCGTTGAGAATACGAGGCTAAATAACACATGATTCCCAACTTTACAGAGCTGGAGGCCAGGGTGAAGATCACACAAGGAGAATCATATGCAGCAAATGTAGAGGTGGAGTTCTTATAGGAGCACTAGGCAGGGGGACCTAGTTGGTGAGGGTGGGTGGAAGGTGACAGGGGACATTTCGCAGGGGAGGTGGTGGTGGTATGGACGTGAAGCTTTAGAGCGTGAACTGGAATTATTGAGGTGGACTAGATGGGGGAGACTGGAGTGGGTAAGAGGACATTCCACGCAGAGGGTCAGAAAAACCAAAGGCATTGAGAGATCATGAACTGGGAGGGTGTGGAAGGAAATGCCAGCAATCAGTGCTATGGTACCCAAGGCTAGAAGCTCTAGGTAATGACGCTATTGAAGAAACAAGCAGAGGCCAGGTTATGGAAGTTTTATTTTCCAGGCCAAGTTGCTTAAGCTTTATGCAGTAGAAGATAAGAAGGCTTGGGCAGAACTGATATATCTCTGCCCACACCTGTGTGGAGAATAGCATTTAGGGTGATAAAGCCCATGAGGAAACTGGTGCTGTGGTCTGTAGTCCAGGGATAGGCTGTAAGGGCTTGACCCAGGTCAGTGCAGTGGGATGCAGAGCAGTGGGACGTGCTGGGGATTGGCAGCATGTGGGGGTGGGCAGGAGGTTATGAAGAAGAGGGGAGAGTCCAGGGTGACTCCCAGCTCTGAAGCTTTGGTAAGTGACGTGGTGCTATCATCCGAGATAGGGAATACATAGATATGAATGAGGTTCATGGTTCAGTCTTAGGCATTCAATGAAATAGTATACAAAAGACGTCTATTACCAGATTGTGAGTTCCTTAAGAAATGGGCTGTGACTGTGGGCTTTTGAACATCTCAGTGAAATTTTGTTGACATGAGCTGCATTTACTGCTTCTTCTGGTGCATGGAGAAGGCCCACTATGGAGAGATCATGGAGGTGGTAAGATGTGGAGATCAGCTTTATCTCTGCTCCTTTGTAGCTCTGAGATTGTGGACAAGTCATTTTAGCTGTCTAGACTTCTTTTTCCTCATTGATAGAATGAGTAGATTTGACAAATAATCTCTAATTTTAAAAAAGTTATTCTAATTTTATTAATTAGAAACCACTTAATGTGGTACCCTCTCATTTTTGTCCCCCCACTTGTGCAAAAGGTCCTCTCAAATTTATGAGGAATTTAATATTTGATGCCATAAAGGGGTTTTTTCTTGACTCTTACAGATATTCTTAGCTCCTTCTTGTAAAGAATTGCTTGCAACTCTTAGATGATGTGACTAACCCAAAAAGCTTTGATTCTCCCAATGTTCAAATGCTCTTAACCAGAACTTGCCTAGACACCGCATAAACTCTTATCCACAACTTCCCTACGCCACACAAACTCTTATCCACAAAGCTTCATCTCCTTTCCCTTGGCAAACTGCCCAGTCCAAACAGCATGCCACTTCTGGAGTGGTAGGTTCTGACTTGAAAGAGTGCCTTATAAATAAAGCAATGTGTTTTTCAAATTAGCACACATATCAAAAAATGTATTTACTTAGTACATTTAATGGCTTTCAAAGAGCCATTAGGCTCAACTGAGTGAATATTATGTATTACTGAAATATGAACAGTGTATCCTAAAATAGGCATTTGACCTGTAAATACAGTAGGACAAGCCAATTTCTCTTTGAATTCTCCATCACTCTTTTTTCTAAGTAATTTTTTTTAGCTCATTTTAGAGCAAAGGGATACATTTTTCCAAGGTTTATATGTTGGCTTGCTTTGTTCCAAAGCTCAAGGAATAACTGGGAAGTGCATTAATCTGTTGAGTGGTCTAAATGAGGGGCGTTCTACCTGGTTAAGACCTGGTAGACTTCCCTTGTCAACAGAGGCACCAACAAAGCAGAAAGGGCCTAAGAAGATTAATGGAAAATGAAAAATGTCTACAGGATAGAATAACTGTTTTAGAAAAAAAAAATACAACCCTCCATCAATTAGAGTCTGAGGCACTTTAATTTGACAGATTCAATATTTAAATTGGGAATCTGTCCAATTGCTATCTGTCACCAGAGGAAGCAGCAGCAAAGGGGTTAATAATTGCCGACAATTTTTTTTAAACAAGCGGTTTTATGGCAGAAATGGGAGTTGAACCAGAACGCTCACAATCAGAATGAAAGGGCAGGCAAGCAGATCTGGAAAACTCACTATTGAATGTGCAAAGGGGAAGTTTTCATGGATTTTAGAGAGGCCAAAGAAAAGGGCTTATTTTATATTTGAGAATATAGTATAATTTAGATTTTTTAAGGACAAGTCACCAAACATTCAAAATCCATAGATAATGCTCGGAAGAGATGGAACAATACCTCTATTTGATAATGGAAAGGAAAGCATTCATATCTGACAATAGCTGATACAGTGTTGATAAGATGTGTCTCTAGGTGGTTTCGCAAGAAGTCAATGTGTAATTTAATGTATTGACTTCTATTTCTAAAGAATCATGTTGTTTACCTGGCTATCTTAGATGTTACTGTTCCACGTTGAACCATGACAGTGAAAGGGCACCAATCAGCCAGTGTAGACCTTCTGCCAATTTCCAGATTTTTACCTGGAGACACCCAGAAGCAGAGAATCATTCATGGGTGGCATGTTACAGCAGAAAGAACACTGACTGGACTTGGGAATCAGAAGATAGAATTCTAAGTCTAAGCTCTTTCACTTAAAAAATATGGGGAAATGGCTTGTTCCAGTAGTTCTCAACTAGAGCTGTACAACAAAACCATCTGTTGAGCTTTATATGCCCACACATACACCTGGGCCACACTGCTGAGATTCTGGTTCAGTAGGTCAGAGACTGGGCCCTGTATTGTTCAAAAGCATCTGGGGTCAACAACTACTGAGAAATCCATTAAACATCAGTGTCCTCATTTATAAAATAGGAATAGCATTTCCTATGCATTGTATAGGGTTGTTGTGAAGATTAAATATGATGATGTATTTAAGACACCAGCACTATGCTCAGAAGAGGTTCACTTTATTTTTCTTCCAGTGTGCCTTGGTTGTTCTCGTTCAGAGCTCCCCAAAGTGGATTCTAAGCGGCAGTAGCCCCATGGGATGCTCTGTGGGAAAGCTGAGCCCCCTCAGTCACATTTGGCAGCTGCACATTATGCTTCCGTCCAGACTGACGGGGTCTGTTAGCACGTGAAAGGTTCTGGAAGGACCTGAAGTAAATGAACTGGCTAAATGTGTTGAACGCGGTGTTCTCAAAGTTATTTAACCACCAAATTCCTTTTCAAGTGGCAGTTAAATTAATTGATGTTCAACAGAACATGCTTGGGGGCTCCCTCTTCTCTGTGATCTCCAACGTTCTAACCTCTCTCAGCGAATTTACTGCCTGTTTTGGTCTAAGACCCAATCATCCTGGGTCTGTTTCTGATCATCCTGAAGGACAACTGTTCTTTCTCTGAACTACTGGTTTAAATGGATGCCCATCTTAGAAATGATTCTCTTTAACTATTGTAGTTTTTACTTGAAATGCCTGAGTTTACGAAGATAGAACACAAATGATCGGGAAAGGAATTAAACCACCAATTTAGAAATAAAATTAATAACTAAACAGTAGAAATTCACAAGCCCATTGTTGTTAGACGAAAGACAGTTACATTTTGTGAATTAATACCTTACCCTTGAAACCAACGGGATAGATAAAATTAGAAGTGCAAGTTATGATTAGAGCTAAATTAATCCATTAGTCAAAAATAAACTTGGTAGAAATTTTATATAGGTGCACTAAAAAAAATAAATAACATTGGTGTTGGAGGATAGCATGATTTCCCTTATGCCAACAATTGAAGAGCTTTTGGGAAACTAAATATAACTATGTAGGATTTTTGGCAATATCCTTTGCCTGGTCTTCTCTCTTAGCCTAAGTGGAATATTTGGCTTCTAATATGTCCTCCTTGTAATGAAAAGTAAAAATGGCAAAGTGTATCTCTGGGTGAGGTGTGTTTGTCAAAGAATCACCTACTCATTCAAGCATCAGTAGAAGAGGATACACTTACATGGATACATGGTCCTGGGATGGATGGGTGTGTAAAGTTCACAGTCAGGTTGGGCAGACTTTGCAGTAACAATTTGCTTCAAATAACTACTTAAATTTTTTTTTTTTTTTTGCATCTCGCTTTTGCAGGTTTGGTATGAAAATCTCAGAAGAACAGCTTTGCTTGTGAGCTTTCAGATATTTCTACTCTGGTCCTGGCCAGAAACACTGTGAGAACACCCTTTCATTTGGTATTTGAGCCCTTATGCCTCTGTTCCTGGCTGCAGACCAAAGGGAACAAACACAACTGAATATTTCAGAACCTCAAAATAGTAAACTAAAAATGGTTTGCTCTGCTTTTTGTTCTAAAAATGATTGACCCCAGAGCCTTGTTCTACACGATCTGGTTGATCCATGTCTAATAGGGATTACTGGATTTTAGAAATCATTGGAGAACATTTTTTTGATAGAGAACAAGAAGCAAAAAAAATCAAAATGGTTGTAATACAGGTATCCGGTCACTCTGGCAGAAGCTAGATTTTATAAACATGCTTTATGTTCCTCTGTAAAGTAACTTAAAGAACAAGGGGATTGGAGTTGGGTGTAGAATATCTGGGCTTGACTGCTGACTTGATCTACTACTAGCTGAGTGTCTAGGGCACAATTCTGAGGCTGTTTCCTATGGGTAAAATTAATAAGAATAATGAAAAATAATTACATCCTTTTTAAATGGGTCATTATGAGGAGCAAAGTATTTAAAAAATACTTTTAAAATTGTAGTGTCCATGATAGTATCCAAGTTAGTGATTCACGGTTACTAAAAGTCTGAATTTTACAATCAAACACATCTGGGTTCAAATCCCTGTTCTTCTGCTTTCTAGCGCTTGATCTGTGCAAGTCACTGAAAATCTTTAACCATCAATTTTTTCATTTGTGAAATGGGGATAGTGTTGTTGGGAAAAGTAAATGCAATAATGTATGTAAAATATTTGGCACATAGATAATGCTAGAAAAGTTGGTGGCTGTTAATAGATATATAAAGTGATGATGGTGGTGATTTTATACGCTCATAATTCTAGGAGTCAGTCCAAATACAGACATATGGGAATCTGGATAGACCCTTGGGAACTCTCTGAACTCTTCTCCCATAAAGTTACATACTCTATAGAATTTTACTGGGTGAGTTGACATACTACGAGATGCTGGGTTGAGTCCAGGACAGCCATATTTACATAGCTTACTGGGCCAACCCAAAATTTGGGTTGAGCTCAATGTAAGGATCTAGGGGAGGAATTGGAAAACTCTTGCTGAGCTAATGCCAAGTATGAAGCAACGCTGATTGTGGCGATTTTTAGCATCTAATTTTCACCAGTAAAGAGAGGTAGGTGAAAAAGTGTAAACATATGCAAAAGCCATAATAAAATTGTTATAGAATTAAAACATTAAACCCACAATCTCTTAATTCCAAAATAGTAGTATATTGTTTCTAAAAGTTCTTTTTATATTAGCAATTCCATAGGATGATTATTGTCTTAAAAACAAATATTCACTGCCAAAAGCCTGGTTGGCCCAAAATATGACTGGTAGTTTTTTTACTTGATATTCCCTGTACATATTAAATGTAAGAATTTGGTAAATGTTATATCTGATTAAATATTAAAAGCTCATTATCCAATGAAAAAATTGTGTTTTTAATCTACTCTGGGGAAATTACTAGCTTGCTACCCCTTTAAGGTATGGGTCACGTGGTATTTTGCCTTCCTCCCTTTAGAGTCAAAATTCTTGAAAGAATACTCTCATTGACAACACTTCTTCACAGGTTTTGAATCCCTAGCTCTCTCCACCCCCAGGTACCAAAGCTGCATTCTTCATACACACTTCTGACTTTCCAAGGGCCATTTCCAATGATAATCTGTGAATGATCCTTCTTCTTAGCCACTTTGCATCATTGACTATCTTCTTGGAAATTCCCTCATTTGCCTTCTGCTGCACTATTTGTTTTTTTCCCAATTCTGATGATTTCTTTTGTGTGGCCTTAAAGTATTTGCTCAGGGTTCTGTCCTGTATCATCTTCTCTTTGCCAAAGACTTTATTTTTAGGTAAACCCATCCCTTCTTGCCACTCTAGTTACCTGCTCCACCCCAAAGGTTGGGCCACCATAATTTTTCTCCTAAGCTTGTTATCTTCACCTGGATTTCCTCAAACTCAGTATATAAAGTCAAAACTCATCAGTTTTCTCTGTGAATCAGCTATGCTAACCCTTTCTTGTGGTTTCAATAATTTTGTTTGTATATGGAAATAAAGTTATCCTGGTGTTAAAACCTCAAAACTTCAGCATTATCTTTGTCTCTACACTCTTGTTTGACCTCCAGATCCTAGGCAATTCCCATGTTTAGTTGTAAACTCTGTCAGTTTTATCTCACAACGTCTGTCACACTTATAAGATACATAGACTGATGCCAGGATCTTTGTCACAGTCTTTGTGGGGCTTTTTCTTGTGTTCTCACAATAGGTGCTAGAACTTCATCCATTACTTCTACATTCCAGGCAGGAAGACGGAGGAAGACCACAGAATGAAAGGGCATCTGCCAGCTAAGGGGAGCTTTCCTGAAAGCAGCACTGAACAATCTTTGCTTACGTATATTGACCAGAGCGGTGTTGCATGATCTACAAGGGAGGCAGAACAATGTAGTTTAAAAAATCTGGACACAGTGCTGCTGCAAAAAATTAGAGTTCTATTGGTAAGGAACAAACTGCAAAATGATATTGGGTAGGCAATCAGCAACAGGATGTTGGTTAGTCTCTACAAACCTGTGTTCTCCTTACATCCCTATGTTTTCTTAAAAGAAACTTCCACTGACTTTGGCAGGATGAAAGAGCCTAACAATCCTTATTTCCCACCATCATCACTTTTGTTCATGTGCTCGTCATCTTTTTGCTTAGATAATTGCCAAGCCAAGTGAACTCAGTGTGTCCATACTCCACTGCGACTAGTGCACCTGTTTATCAATACATTTATTCAACAAGGAAGTTTGATGACAGGTACTGTGTTACATGCTAGGGATGAATAAAACCATGACCTTTGGCTTCAGGGGCTCATGGTTCAGCTGGGGAGACCAACATGGCATCAGTGGATTCTAGTACAACGTGATAAGTGACGTAATAGAGATAGACACAAGGAATTATAGAAGCAAAGAGAAAACTGTGACTAATTCAACCTGGGAGTGGCTGAGAAGACTTCACAGAGGAGGTGATGTTGTGAGTTGACTGTATATTATTAGGAGTTTCTCAGGACAGCCCAGAGGGAAATAATAATAAATTTTCTGTTTTTGTAAACCACTAATTACCAATGAAAGACAAAGTGGTTATATACTTGACCTCACTCTGAATTTAATTTTTTAAGAAAGTAATCATAAGCAAAGCAATTTTAAATACAGCATT
Source organism: Diceros bicornis minor (assembly GCF_020826845.1). Classification (NCBI taxonomy): domain Eukaryota; kingdom Metazoa; phylum Chordata; class Mammalia; order Perissodactyla; family Rhinocerotidae; genus Diceros; species Diceros bicornis. Next base: position 84,942,434 of record NC_080744.1, read on the forward strand.
ATAGGGCACAGTATTGATAAATGAGAGGAAAACTGGTTCTTAAAGAGTGTACCACTTACTTACCATGCCCTGAAATTAACTGAGAACTCATTCGTCAAGAGTGCACCTACCCTACAGAGCATTCTTCCAATTAACATCAAAAGCGATCATTCTTAACCTCTCATGCATTAAGAAAATCTTGTCTGCACCCAACGTTCTGTTCATAATCAATGGAGCCCTTTATGTATGTTATATCAAATTTATCACCCTGCATATTACTAAAATTAATGAATTAATAAATGAATCTGCTGTAGGTCCAGAAGCCAGATTTATTGTTGTCTTCCTGGTTCTCGTGGGATTTTCTTTTGGTCCCTGAGACATTTCACTCTGCAGTTTCTCATAGTTTGTGATATTTATTGATAGCTACTGACAGCATGTGTTGGTATGCATAGACTGACAATGGCCGTATCAGAAAAGTGGTCTTTGGGGTTAGTTATATTTTGAGAACGTCAGGCAAGTCACTATCAGGCTATGTTAAAAAGGCAATGCAAGTGTTGTTATATCAGTTCTAACAGTATTATACTGTTATAAAAAGTATGAATCAAGATAAATTAAATGATAATACTTAATGCTGGTGAGCTTATGGTAAGATTGATATGTTCATAAACTTTGATTGAAGAGTTAAATAGTGCAACATTCCTGGAGGCCAATCTCATGATATGTAATATGATCCCTATAATATTTATAGCCTTCAACCCTTAACTCCACTTGCCAGAATCTACCTGTGGAGATGATTAGAAATTTAGAATTGGAGGCAAGGCTTGGTGTAGAAGGATGGTTATCACAGCGTTAAGTAAACTACAGCCCAGCCATGAGCTAGAACATTGTGTTGTCATCTAGATTTGTATTTTCAAATAATTTTTGTTCACATATAAAAATGCCCACTATGTTCAGTGATATGAAAATAAGAAAGAGAGTTGTATTAAGGTTTTATCTCTCTCTCTCTCATGCATGCGTATATACACATGCACATGCACACACACACAAATACCTTTCAAATGTTTGTCTTGGAATATTAACAATGCTCTAAGTTTAAATGATGTTTATTATCATCTTTAAATTTCTCTAAATTTTACAGATTTTTATGTTGAGAAATATAAGTTTCATAATCAGATATAAGTCACTCTTAAAAGAAAAACTAACAAGGATCGTGTGGTAGAGGATGAGGGATTATTTATTGGCCTTTTTCATACCTCCGTTGTCTGCACTGATAATTCTCAGGCCTGCACAGGGTGTCGGGTCTCAGCTCCGGCTCTGGCCAGGACGGGTGCTCCAGGCTCTGAGTGAGTCTCCTTGCCACCATTCTCTGCCCTCACCACACTGCCTTCCACACTGCCCTCAGATTTCTCTTTCGGAGCAATGCTGTTCTTATGTTATTCCCTCTCTTGAAACATGGTTTAAACCTTCCTGATTGCCCACAGAATGGACTCCCAAGGCCTCTGCTTGGCTCCAGCCCATGTCTTGAGTCTGCTGTCCCTCCTATCTCCCAATCTTCCTGCACTCCAGCAAAACAGGGTGCCAAATACCTTAGTGCCACTCTTCACCCTGCTCGCCTCCAACTTTAACTTCGTATTTTCTTGTTGAAGTCATACCTGTGTTTCAAAGCCCTGCTCAAACTCTCAAGAGAGTTCATTCAGAATTCCTTTCTTTCCCCATTATTTCCTTCTCGCTCTTTGCTGATCTATTTTATTACACTTATCAAGATTTTTCTTGTATTACGGTTTCCTGTGTCTTTCCACTCTTATGCTGAGCACTTGATTTTTAAACCCACAAATTATATCTTCTTTTGGAATCTTTACAGAATGATTCTCCAATGTTAACGTGTGTCACAATCATCTGAGCGTTTGTCAGGACAGATTGCTGGTCCCCGTCCTCAGTGATTCTGATCCAGCAGGTCTGGGGTGGGGCCTAAGATTTTCCATTGTAACAAGTTCTCAGGTGATGCTGCTGCTGCTGGTATAGAGATTACACTTTGAGAACCACTGCTTTTCAAAACTGGGGGGAAATGAACCAACATAAATGAACTTCCACCTTGCTGTAGTAGATAGAACACAGAAGAGCACAAGATTTAGAATCAGAGACTTGGGTCTGAATTCCAATTTGATGATTTAAGCCTTGGACGTGTCCTTAAACCCTCTGAATCTTCATTTTCTTGCCAGACAAATGGGAATATTATTACCTCTTACACAGGGTTGTTTTGAGAGTTATATGGGATCATGTTGGGTAAAGTGCCCAATAAATGGTGGCTATTATGGTTACTAACCCATTTATTCTATGCAATAACTTAATAAAATAGACTTTGCCACCATTTTACAGATGAAGAGACTGAGGCCCATAGAGAGTTGATAACTTACCTGAAATCATCTACCTTACAAATGGCAAGACTGAGATTCGAATTCAACTTTCTGACACTTTCTGCTCTACCCTAACACAGCGTATTATACATAATGCACACTCAAAACAGTTCCTAAAGTTGGATTTCCATATTTCTTTGTGTGAAATTCTCCATTGGCAATACCACATCTCAAAACATCTTCCTGGACTTTTAAGAATATTTCCGTTGTGATGGGCACAAGTGTAATTTCCATTTCATTTTAAGAGGGTGTGAGAAATAGCAAATTAGGTAGGGAAAAGTAATTATTAAAGAAGGAACTAGCATTAAAAAAATTAAAATCAAGTTGACTAAGCGCAGTGCCATCTTACAATGCTTTGTTACTTCGTGGCATTAATGGTTTCAGGAGCATTACAAAATATAGCTTAATTTTCTTTATTGTTGTTTTCCTTGGGGAAGGTGGAGGTATTTTTTTATTATAGATTTTATGATAAATAACTTGATTTCAACAGCACTTTTGAATTTTATAGACATTAAAACAATAGAGAAAGACCATTTTATAAATTGAAAATTCTCATGTGTGAACACTAAATACTAGGATTTGATATCTTTGTTTCTATAGAAACAAAAGAAAATTGATATTAAAATAAGCTAAAATGGAATCAAGTTTTATGAAACAGATAAAGGAGCTTATTTTACTTGTTCCCAGTATGATGTGGTGAAATAAAATTTTTATTTAAAACCCAAGCTGTCTGTGGACACTTCTGCTTTTTGAAGAAAGGTTCAGTTGGAATGGGGCCGGGAGGGCCAGTTGGCAAAGTGATGAGTGGCAAGATTCATATCCATAGAAAATTCAATCTCTGTTGTTTCTTTCCAATTAGAGAAATTGCTAGTGATGGTTTGGAGTGGGTGAGGGGGGAAGAGTGAAGAAGATCTTAAATGTAAAAACCCAAGCGAGTGCTCTCTATTGTTCAAGTGGTGAGAGAAGTTTAGCAGAGATTTTTTCTGAGTTTTATTGAGATATAACTGACATACAGCACTGTGTAAGTTTAAGGTGTACAGCATAATGACTTGACTTACATATATTGTGAAATGATTACCCCAATAAGTTTAGTTAATACCTATCATCTCATATAGACACACACAAAAAAGTTTTTTCTCTTGTGATGAGAACTTTTAGGATTTACTCTCTTAACAACTTTGAAATATACATATAGCAGTGTTAACTTAGCAGAGATTTAATAAGTGTTTGGATAGCCAAAAATAAGCCAGCAGCAGAACAGGTCAAAGAACCAACATTCTCTGTGACAATGTGAAGAGAGGAGAAATAAGGGATGGTCAGGAGGGAAAGGGAACACCAAGCCGTGTTGAGAGGCCAGCTCTAACCTAAGGAGAATGGTGGCATGGGGAGATCCTAGAAGCATGGCGTCCAAAGAGCCTTTAATAAAGCAGATGCCTAACACTCATCTTTAACTGGTTTGTGTTGCTGCAATGTAAGGCTGAAATATTTAGTAAAATGTGACACATGCCAATACCTGTGCGATTGGTTTTAGGGAAATCAAGGTGAAGGGGCTGGGTTTAAATACCAGGTTGGTATGGTTCAAATGAAAAAATAATGTTATGGTAGATGAGATGTGGGGGGCTTAGGGGATTGTGGGAGTGGGAGACAAACTCAGAGATAAAAAGTCACCACAAGTTCCTAAGTCCTTAGGAATTTACAAAAATATTGAGAAGGACATTGGACCAGGTGACCCAGCCAACATTTAGGTTATACTTGTTACCATTTAGGTAATATTAAATATAACGTGGTTCTAATATGAGGATCCTTTGCCATTTTTGTTCTTAGTCATCTTTTAGTGTCTAATACAATAATATTTTCATATATTACAATAATACCAATCTAGACAGAAAAAGATACTTCTCTGACTCTACCAGGAGTTTGCTACTATCACTTCCCAACTAATTCCATTTTGTAAATTCAATTCAAAGTAGGGTTCTTATTTTGAGAGAATAATCCTTCACCATGCCATCTGTAGTCTTTTCCTGAAATGACTTTTTTTCCTGAGGTGTTACAATATTGTTGCCTCAGTGACCCTGCAGACAGAATGTGTCCCCACTGGTAGCGTATAAGAAATGAGCAGTGTGTGTCGTAAAGTTTGCATTTATATGAGTTCTGTTTTCCTCATTCTACAAATGTGGCATGAATCTGGCAGGAGGATCAAATGTTTTTGCAACCAAACGACACTCAACTCAATCCACCTTTAATCTGAAACTTTGCTCACCAAGAATATATGGGAGTTGGCAGAAAAGAGATGCAACAGCCAATTCTACCTTGAAGCATTAACAGTGATGTTATTTTTAAAAACCACTTCACTCTCAGTAATAATGTCTACATGAGCACATAAAACCACTCAGATCTTTCCTTCTTTTAGACAATAAGTTCCAGCAGGAAAAATTTTGGATCTAAAGGATACTCTTTAACTTTATGATGTGTTCATTCCACCTTTCTGGATCTCAATTGGAGGATTTGCATAATGGAAGTCATAATTTCCTCTATCAAATCTACAAGATAGTATCAGGGTCTATAAATAACATGTTGCAGAAAAAGATAAGAATATACATAAAATGGAAATGGACCCTAACCATCTCCCCTATCTTGCTCCACAGTCATCCAACAGAGGAATTGGAATGATTTATTTTTTGCTTCCCCAGTCATAGAGGCATAGTTAATATACTTTTCCTGTTCTGTTCATTGTTAAACAATATAATATATAACTTAAAATATAATTTTCCTAGCAATATATTATGAAAAATAGTAAGAAAAACTCATCTACAGCCTTTCTCTCATGGGCACTGTACTGATAGGAGGTGAGGCTTCCATAGGAAGATGTAATCAAATCAGGAAGATAAACCAAGCAGAAGGGAAAGCACCTTTAATAGAAACTTGTGTCTAACTGTATATGAGATGTTGATTGGGACGTGTTTGGCTGCCACCAGAAATGTTAACTCAACTGGCTTAAACAGGATACTTATCTAATATAATAAAAATCTGGAGGTAGAGTTTTAGCTCTGAGTTGGCTTATCCAGAAATTCAATGGCATCGTCAAGAGTTGAAGACTTTCTATTTTCTGCTCTGCCATTCTGAGGGTGATGGTCTTGTCTCCTCGTGTTGCTACAGAGCTGCTGCAGCTCCCAGAGTTATTACTTCACTTAGCAACCCTCCAAGCAGGACAAGGGCAGAGAGAGAGCAAAGACCTTTCTCAGAGGGCCTTGACTTTCCTTGCTTTCACGTCACTTTGGTCACAATTTCATTACTGCCCATTCCAAAACCAAGCCCTGCCAAAGATGTGTAATTCCTGTGATGGATTTACCCACACAACTGTGGGACCGAGACTCCCCTGAAGGATATAGGTACCCAATATCTGAAGAAAACTGGGGATTTGCAGGCAAGGAATAGGGGAGGATGGCTGTAGAGAGGAAACTACAGATACCCTGTGATGTAGCAAGACTTGATAAGAAGACATGTTCATTTTACAACATTTTAAAATGTTCTAACACTCTGGAATACATAGTTGCCCTAATTTGAGAGGCTAAAATTATTCAAAAATGGCCTTTCTTAGAATGGTATTTTCCTACATCTATCTATGCCATATCAAAGAAATCGAATGAAGTTTCCAGATTTTAACAAAGAAGAAATAGACATTCTAAACAGTGAAATCCCACTTTGAATCCACTCAACCTCCTGGGTTTTATAGAATTGCGTTTGATTCAGGTGTAGGGTGTGGTATGGGATTTTTTTATTTGGCTTGGTTGAGTCCCTGCATGGTTCCACTCATTTGGTTTGTTTGTTATTAGTTTGTTTGGTTTTATAATCTATAAGTTCACATCTAAAATATTGTTTTTTTCCCTCTAATAAATGAATAAACTTACCTTGAAATTGTATTACACTTTTTTGAAGCTTCTACAAATTTTGAACTGCATTTACTGGTCCAAGGAGTAATTTGAAATCTAACTCAAATCAGCAAGTATTCTACTTATGAGAGATTCACCTTAAATATATTTAGTAATACTTCATAAGGGAAATGTAAAATCCTACTTGATATAAACAGTATTTTCTTCCTTTGACTTTCATCACCTCCACTCCCTCAGCTCACACTCAGACCTTCTCTTACTTGGACAATTCTAGTAGCTTCTTACCTGTGTAACCCACCCATCATGTTCATTAAGGCAACTTTCTAAAACACAAATATGACACTCTTCCCTTGTGTGACTCTTCAATGATTCCCTGTTACTCAAAAGATTGAATCTATGATCCTCGGTCTGATGCCTGAGCCCCTTGCCAGCTTGGCTTCTAACCTTTCTTTACAGCTTCCAAAGTTGCTAACTCAGTAGAACTTCAAAAGTACTTCAAAGGTTGCATTCACTGTAGACCCCAGCCATGGGGAGTTGTTTGTGGTTCCCCAAACACTCCATGTTCTTTCGTGTTTCCATGCATTTGCACGTTCTGATACTGCCATCAGGATTATAGTTTTTTACCTATTCTGTGTAATAGGATACTATTTATTCCTTAAAATGCAAACGTTCTCTCCCAAGTGAACACTTTCTGTAACTCATCTTTCTCCCACCCCCAGCTTCAGGTAGCCTGTAGTTTATGCTCTAGTAACATCGTCTTTGTGTTTCCAGTACAGAATTTGGACCTGTACATCACATGCACATTTAGCATAAGCTCTAATCCCCACATAAAATGGGTCTTCACTGACTGGCCCTAAGGGCATGAGAGAGAGAACTGGTCACTGGGGCCTCAACAGGAAATAGAAGGATAAGAAGAGGTAATTCTTTTCTGCAGCATTTTAAAGTCATTGCATTAAGTCAGTCCGATCAGGACAGATTTAGATTCAAGTTGTGCATTGAGCATCTCCTGGGTGTTTTCACTCATGTTATCTCAAAATAATAAATCTATTAAAAGTTATGTAAGTTTATGGAGGTTATAAACATTTTAGAGGTTGAATTTTATTTATTTATTTATTTATGTTTTTGGCAGGGAAAGATTTGCCCTGAGCTAACATCTGTTGCCAATCTTCCTCATTTTTTTTTTTCCTCCCCAAAGCCCCAGTGCGTGGTTATATATCCTAGTTGTAAGTCGTTCTATGTGAGCCGCCACCACAGCATGGCAACTGACAGATGGGTGTGTGGTTCTGCCACTGGGAACTGAACCCAGGCTGCTGGAGCGGTGAGAGCTCCCAACTTTAATCGCTAGGTCATCAGGGCTGGCTCTAGAGGTTGAATTTTAAAACAAAATTGATAAGTCTTTGTAGGTAAGTGGTGATATTTTAAAAATTCCCTCCATCCTCCTTTCACTGTAGATTGAATAGTTATCTTAAAGGCAGAGGTTTTGAAGGTCTAGACAACTGCATATAGACTTTCTTTTTGGTCCTTTCTTTGGTTCTCTAATATGAAAGTAAATAGATTTACTAAAATTTTAAAAACTATATGATAAAACATGTTTATTATAGTTTAGGTATAAAATATCTTTTAAAAGGGAATTCCTAGCCCTTATATAATTAAAATACAGTGTGACATCTTCCCTTTTTTTCTCTGGGCTTACTGGTGGCAAAAGCCATTTATCTGGGGCTGGCCTGGTGGCATAGCTATTAAGTTCGCATGTTCCGCTCCTCAGCCTGGGGTTGGCCGATTCGGATCCTGGGTGCGCACCTACTCACTGCTCATCAGGCCATGCTGAGGGAGCATCCCACATAGAAGAGCTACAACAACAAAAAATTTATCTTTGGCATCTTCCTAACTTGTAGTATAAGGCTTTGCTCTCATAATATGAACTTCATAAATATTTGCTAAATGAATAAATAAAATTATAAATGTTAATAATATCTGAGCATTGAGGTATACTCAATGCCAAATATTTTGAACACAGATCAGGCCTGCCTTACAACAAAGTAGTCTGGGTTTTTTTCTGTGGTAAAATTTTTTAAAGGGGCTTCAATATAGAGCTTTCCTTGATTACAAGGAAGCCCTCTCAAATGTGTGTTTGCAATGGTATCTTTATTTCCATGTCCAAGTGTCAAATTGCCAGCATCAGATGTTTTATTCCTGCCCATTTGGCTGAACGTACATTGAATGTCAGTAAGCAATTCGAATTCTATTGTTTTACATTAAAAACAAAAAAAACCAATTCCAAACAACTCTTCAATACGGAGAAGCTATTTTTCAATATGTCAATTGCTAGGCCAATGGCCTCAACTTTCTCCTCTTGCTGACTTTTTGATCATTTCATTGTTCTTTGGCATCTTCATCATGGCACAGGCCAACCTAGGGGCCAGCCATCAATTCTGTTCCTTTTTGACAGCATCACTGGCAAAACTACTTGTTAATTAAGGTGTTGGTGTATGGCAAATGAGGAGAGTGTGGCTCGAGGAAACCATTTCCTTCAGGATAAGATTGGGATACATGTACCCTGGGCTCTGGATCTCAAGCATCAGTGTGTGTATAAGATGCTGTGGAACGTATTAGGTCTGTGCGGGGTCTGGGGAATCTGCGCTCTTAACGAGCGCCAGGGCGCTTCTGATGTGGACAGTCCCCGGACCCCACATAAACACCAGTTGCGGTAGTTTGAGGAGATAATTAAGCAAATGAAGCACTTTTCTTTGTGCCGCAGTTGGGTGATTCCACTTTACACGTGTTCGGTGAGATCGTGCAGCAGCATGCATTTTAGAGCCGGAATGCTGGGTTCCAACCGTAGCTTCATTACTTATCTGTATGTGCTCCCGGGAAAGTTACCTAACTTCTTTTTGCCCCAGTTTTCTCAACTAAGTAGGGATAATAGCAATTACTAACTCTCAGGATCTTGAGAGGATTAAATGTGTTAATACATGTAAAGTGCTTGAAACAATGTCTGGCACATTGTAAATATCATGTAAGTGTTAGCTCTGACTCCACTGATTCCAAATCTTCAAAATCAACCTCCTTTCCATGTGTCCTGAGGCCACGCCGTATTTTGTCTGATGGTTTCTTACAGAACGAAATGCTCATATCTGTTTAGGCGTGCGGGTGGGAGTATTTAAAGACACTGATGGCTTTTGCTCTCTTATGGAAATCTTCTCCGTTAAAAGAGCCAGAGGACCGCATTATGAATTTATAAATTCACATAAAGTAAAGCCAGAGAGGGAGCTCTATCCCAGAGGACATATTATCAGAATCGGGCTCCAGATGGAGAATTTATGTGATTTGATGTAAGTTTAAATTTAGAGTTGTTTTACACCAAAGCTCGAGAGAAGAGGAAGGAAAATTTGAGCCCTGGCTAGTTAAGTAAATGTAAGGAGCCTTCCCCATTTCCAAAGCTTAAGTGTAGGTAACTACGGGATTGTTCCCAGAATTTGTCATTTATCTCAGCCAGGTTTCTGACTACTCCCCTTAAATTTTCTCTTTTAATATTTATTTTAAGTATTTAATGTTTATTTTAAAAGTCTTTATTATGAGACAACTCTATTTTTTAATAGAGTGAAAAGAAAATTGGTGTAGGAGGAGATCAGAACTGTCATGGGAACCCCAGCCTGCGCCAGGAAGATACAGGGCAGGGAGGATCCGCAGAACACAGGCGTCAGGTGTCCTGTGGACCTCAGTAATAACCCCTCCCGCTCCCCACCGTTTTCCTTTATTATTTCTGACCATCATCTTAAAGTAGAGCAGCCCTTCATTTTTCTTTTTTAACCAAATGAGAAAAAGATGCATAGAAGTTCCATATCGGTATCAATGGGGCCACAGTGAATAAGCAACTCTAAATATAATGAGAAGTTTTTACATGGGGAGCTCTGTTTAATCTTATTTTATTTCATCTTGCTGTGGCTTAAGAGTTTCACCCAAGAAACACATGCAAGGTTTAAAAATAACATGCTAAATAAATAGCTATACATGATCCTTTCAAGGAAATAGAGGAAATATGATCACGGCCTGGTGGCCCTAAATTGATTCATTTAAAAACAGGCTTCTAAATTTCCTTACCTCCAGTGGTGTGCTGGTTAACGTTTAACAACTGGCTCTTTGGAAATAAAGCCCTGATTTGTGGTGCTGGCTGATTTCCATAGCATGTACTCCCACCATAGCCAATTTTGAGCTACCAATGGGATGCCCCCCAATGTGGAGTTGAGAGGAGAGTGCACATGGATTCTTGAGAGCCTGCTCAAGCCAGCTCCCACACATCTCTGCTTACATCCCAGAGAAGTTCAGAGAGAGGCCAACAAAGGGATTGCCCCGAGAACTGGCATATAGAAAAAGGGTCTCTGGCTTGCTTAGGCAAAAGTGAAGTGCAGCATTCAAACAGGCAAGTTGGATCAACCATGCTTGTCTGCCTAACATTGGATAATCCAGCCAATAGTCAATGGACAGAGAAGGCTGCCCCGAGCAAGTGATGTTTGCACTGAGATCTGAAGGGTTACCAGTGGCCATGTGCTTAAAGAGTTGGGGATGGGATGGGGTACCATGTTGGGCACAGCAGACAGCTCATGCCGAGCCCCACGGTTGGGGGGAACACGGTGCATTTAAGCTGTTGAAGGAAGTCCAGGCTGGAGCCCAGGAGCTGGCGAGAGCCTCTTGCAGGATGAGATGGGAGTGGGTATTCAAGAGACCACACTTAGGGTCTGAGATTTTGTGCTTGGGTTCTTGGATGGGGAATGGGGAGCAGTAGGTTGAATGGTTAGAGAAAGTCTATCACCAGGGGAAAGAGATATTCAGTGGGCGTTTTTGTGAGGGATTTCATGAAATTTGGAGGGCAAGCAGTGCTGCACTGGGGCTTGAGTGACCTGGAGCCAAAGAAAGGAGACTCTCTCCATTTCTGGGTGGTCTATAGAGTGACTAAGAGTCACACAGAGCCAGCTCTGATGACCTAGTGGTTAAAGTTTGGCACATTCTGCTCTGGTAGCCAGGGTTCGGTTCCGGGGTGGGGAACCACACCACTGGTTTGTCAGTAGCCAGGCTGTAATGGCAGCTCACATAGAAGAACTAGAAGGACTTAACAACTAGAATATACAACTATGTACTGGGGCTTTGGGGAGGGAAAAAAAAAAGATAGGAAGATTGGCAACAGATGTTAGCTCAGGGCCAATCTTAAAAAAAAAAGAGTCACACAGACATGACTAGGAAACTGATGCATCTCTAGTGTTTGGTGGGTTTGGGAACCCCAGGAGGGGAACACCAGAGAAAGAGTAGCCTTGCTTTCTAAGGGCAGGGGTGTTGGCTGCAAGGTGGGGTGGGGAGTGGCTTTTAGGCAGCAGGTTGCCATGCTTGGTTGGGAGGTTTGTGTACCTGGCAAAGGGGCCCAACACAGGGGCAGTGAGAGCTTCGATCCCGCCCTCTCCCAGAGCCCCAAGTCTGTTCCAGGGTAAAGGGAAGCCCTGAGGTGGTGTCTCTTGGACGTGTTCACTAGGACTTTTAGCCAGCAAGGCCCTGCCCAGGAATAACTTGGGGAGAGGGGTAGTTGGGGGTGGGATGAGGAGAAATTCCTAAGGCTCTGTGTCAGCTAAGAGGGGTTTTGAACTTGAAAAAATTAAAGTTAATATTACTTCATTTGTGCGTACAGATTGGTGAGGCAGAAATTACTAATTGTATAAGGTATATGTATATATCCACACATGTATATGAGTATGTGTGTATGTGTATACACATATATGCATATTTAAATAGTGACGACATTTCTTAAATTTATTCATGTCCTGTCTTTTCCCTCTTCCCTAGCACATGATTTCCCACTTACCTCCCCACAACTGCTACCACCTATCTTGTCTGGTGTTCAGCTGCCTCAGGGAGGATTAAGATTATTCTAACAGGACTTAAAAAGAAAGAGGGATATAATATTCAGCTTTTAACATCAGGTATAGGATTTTGTTGCATCTGCAGTGAGTTAGCTTTTGTTGGAAATTTTTTTTTTTTAAATTTCTTTAAATTCTTGTTAACCTATTTGGAGTCAAGCTTGGAAGATATCATCTCTTTCTTCCAGAGGACCCCCACTTCTGTCAAAAAGGCTGAGCCATGAGGCTTAGTATTCTACAAGAAGGGATGTCTTTGCAAGTCAGAAAGAGGAAAAGGACATTCCCCCTTTAACTCAGGTAGAGTGTGGGAGGGAGGAGGGAGAGAGAGATGTGTGAAGATTAGACTTGATTCTGAGTGAGAGGAAATCTAACCAGTGGTTGAAACGAGATAGAAATGTAATTCTCGCTTGAGTGGTTGCCTGGAGAAGGGCAGTTCAAGGAGTGCCATCCTCAGTATAAGGGACTCAGGTGCCACCTTTCTTTTTACTCCACCATGATCCCCATTCCAAGGCTGCCTCATGGTCCAAGATAGCTGCTCTAGTTCTATCCACCTCATCTGCATCCCAGCCAGTAAAGATAAAAAGGGATAAAGAAGACCACACTCCCTAACTTTAAGGATACTTTCTCGCCTATATTCCATTAGCCAGAACTTGGTCATTTGACCACCTATATGCAAGGGAAAGTGGAAAATGGAAAATGTAATTGTTATTCAGGGAAGTCATGTTCAGAGCTAAAATTCTGGTAAACTAATACAGATTTAGATGGGTGCTAGAAATGGCCAGATATGTTTATGGGAGTCAAGAACAGGGGGCCTCGTCTACTTCCATGGCATAGTCTGGAAAACCTCATCCCTCTTAGACGGTCTCTGTTGGTGTTGGAGCCACATACTGGCATCTGGGTTTGACAGATCTACCTGACGCTGCGCTAATTCCATGCTCAGCATGAGGTCTGTTTGGTCTCAGAATTTCCCACAATCCTTCATGAGGAGATGTGGATGTGTTGGGTTGGGCTGTGAGCTAGCAGAAGTCTAGAGTCAGGATACAGATGCAGTGGTGCACGGACCCTTTGAGACTAGAGGCCTGACATATGAATAGGTAAGAAAGGCCATCCTGCCTGACTAGGCATGGGGCCAGATTTGCCAATCCTCATCACACTCCACATGGATCCAGAGTCCCTATGTGATCTGATCGCCCATTTTCCTGCTGCCCTGAAGACACAGAGAGCTTCCTCATACAGACACCATCTCAGGGAGGAGGAGGTGGGGAGAGTAGGGGACCCAAAAGACAGAGTATTTATCTGAGAGAAGCTTAGTTGCCAGAAAGTGATGACTTCAACTGGAATTGGCTCTCACTCTGAAAATGGCAAGGTAACTTTTTTCTTTTCCTAGACTCGGTGGGCTGCTGGTGGCTGTGTGTGGGAAGGAGAGTGTGGGAGGGAAGAAAGATTCTTGAGAAGCCTTAGATGAGTTACGGCAAATAAAGAAGCCAGTTTTTTCATTAAGCATCCAAGTATAGTGTGAGTGAATTTGCTGCCCTGTTTATGTACATAAAACCAACTTGTAATGCCAAATCATTTACTTTTGAGTCCACCCTCATAAGAGTGCAACATGAACAAAAATTAAAATTCAAATTTCAGTCACATGTCCCTGAATGATGGGGGTTACTTTCTGAGAAATGTATTGATAGGCGATTTTGTCCTTGTGCAAACATCATTGCGTGTTCCTCCACAAACCTAGATGGTTTAGCCTACTACACACTTAGGCCATATGGTACTGATTTTATGGGACCACCATCGTATATGAGGTCCATCTTTGACCAAAACAGCGTTATGCAGTGTGTGACGGTATTTCAGACTTTAGATTTATTGCAGAAATGTGGAATTTAGCTGTATATCAGCCTGAAGACTTGACCTTAGAGATATACCATTTATACAAAAGATCTTATTAGCAAGTGATAACTCTTAAAATTGAAACTAGGAAAGATAAAGTTGAGTGTTCAAGAGAATTAACCTCCCACAAATCAGGTGCTTTCCAGTTATTCCGGCACACAACATTTATGAGGACACTCTCAGAACCTCTTATGAAGTAAGATAAAAATGAGGATAAAAATATGGGTATGGAACAGTAGACATTTCAGTTACACAAACATCGATTTTCATCAACCAGAGTCTTCAAATGCACTTTGGATATGGTGATTTCTGAAGTCACCAAAAGAACTTGTTTTAGTTCCTTTTCGGTGTTAAACCCAGACTCATTGACTCCAGACAGAGAGCGATTATGTGGAGATATTGTATCAGTATTGCCTGCGATTTAGATAAAACCAGGGTGCACATGGCATGCATGTGCACCCACACACACGCACACACACACACAACCCGTGAAGTCCTATATTAACACATGCACACCCCACAAAACCAGTCCAACGACTTGCTTAAGTTTTTCACTGGAACAAAGTGATAGTCTTCTCTCCTAGAACACTACGGCTAAAAGAAATAGTTTGTTGATTTAGCAAAAAGTTGGGACCACGTTCTTGAGGGACCCATGGAGTTCAGGCTGACTAGCTGATAAATACTTAAATATTTAAAGCGATTATCACCAAACTACTGATTACCATGTTGGGAAATGTACAGCGAAGACTGCTTTTCTCTGCTTTGTTTGTTCCCTTTGATTTAAAAAATTAAAAGAAAAAAGATATTATCTTTAATTAGATAAGGATTTCTATCCATTGTTCTTCCTCTTGCTCTGGGCCCTCTAACCCAGCCTATTGCCCTGCATAGCCTGGTGTTGACACAGATTGGCAGCCTGAACCTTAAACTGTTGTAAACACCTATAAACTGTGGCCTTCCTCACACGGTCAGTGATGAGGCCTTGACAGCATGACACCTGTCATCTGATAAGCTAGGGTCAGGAGTCACTCAATTGCTTTGCTTTTTCTTTGGATGGTACAGAGCCAAAAGCTTTTAATGTTTTTAATAAGTTAATTGCCCAAACATGCACAGTCCTGTTGCACGTATTAACTCATCAGAGGCCAAAGTGAACCTCGAGGGCCCCTTGAAAGGTCAGGGGCTGTTCACCTGGTGTGTTTTAACTGCAAAACCAAGTTTTGGTGAGAATCACTGAGGTATCTGAGATTGATTTTGGAGAGCTGGCATTGCATGGTAGTAGGGGGGTCCTTTTTAGCAAGGAATCAGAGAGCACGATTTTAAGTGAATGGTCGGATGTCTTTTCGATGTTGACAACGTTTGTACTCTAGGGGAGAGAGATATTAGTGGGACTTTGATTAAGGAAGAACATTTTTCTCACAGCAAAATGAATTTTAGTGCTAGAATTAGCATTTCAGTTCATCCCCTCATATATATAGCATGTCTGTTTTATAGCATCTAGGAGATCGAGGTAACCAGATTTTCTTTGTGCCACTATTTGGGATTCAGGGAATGTGAGACCAGGTGGCTAAGCAAAAGGACAATAAATTATAACAAGAGTTCCCCCCCAGTCACCATGTGGAAGATGGCTTATTCAATGAGTCATAAACTCATGAACAGAAATGTTTGGGTAATGGAAAATTTTAATTGATACTGATAAATCTTTATTCTCTTCCAGGTCTCTTTTATATAGCTGAGGATGGGATGGGGATGTAAAACAAATATTTCAATATTTTAGATTAAGTAGTGTGGATAAGCAAAGGAAGGGGTGCCTCTTGGATGTAGGAGATTTTCCTCTGCTCTCCTCCTCTTTTCTCTCCTTGTGTGTCAAGCAATGCTTGAGAGAAGGTGGGAAAGCATCAGCCAGGGCATTTTTAGGGCTCTTGGGAATAGGCATCTATTTACAACCTTAAAATTCTGCACATATCTGGGCCACTTAAAGTATGTAATCCTACAAGATTTCAGAGCAAATCGTTATACTTTCCACAGTATTTCTGTCATTGATCTAATCATCATCTTAATTCCAGATTTGGTGTTGCAGATAATCATAATGCCAGAAAGGACTCAATTCAGTTCATGCAACTCA
Organism: Diceros bicornis minor; assembly: GCF_020826845.1. Lineage (NCBI taxonomy): Eukaryota > Metazoa > Chordata > Mammalia > Perissodactyla > Rhinocerotidae > Diceros > Diceros bicornis. Next base: position 84,958,626 of record NC_080744.1, read on the forward strand.
AAAGCCTGGTTTTTCTTTCCAATCACAGATTCATATCTAATAATTTGTAATCCACAGATACTTCTAGGTTGACCGTTGCAGAGATTTTTCAAAAAGAAAAAGTAATGAGGCAAAAAAAAAAAAAAAAAAAAGAGGAAGAAAAATGTCCAGTGTTAACCAAACCAAGCAAGCCCAGGCTCTCTCTATAGGAGGGAGGCAAGTAGTTCCAACAGATCTGAATATTTGGCATTTTTTTCATCCACACTATTTGATTCTTTTCTGGGCCAAAACAATTTGTAACTAAGAACAGGCAAAAACAAAGTTGATTTTTAATCCATCCAGCCCTGAGGGGTTGTCTCATCACCCAGAGGAGATGTGAATTTTTATCCTTTATCTAATCTTTAACATTCCGCCTTAACATTTGGGAGTGGCGATGGCCCAATTTCTAGCACTGATTCCCCCTTGAAACTGTAGTTTCCTTCATTATTTACAAATTCCCTCCCATCCTCTCCCCAACTCCAACCAAGCCAGTTTTTCTGGCTTCAAAGCCACTCTTCACCTGACGTACACTACACACGAGCTTGACAGTAACTCCCTTGAATATACATTGTAGAAGATGGGTGCTGTGTCCGTATTATTTTACATCATATTCTTGTTTCTGCGTCACCAAATTATGGTTTGACATAATTCAGGGATTCATTTTTTTTTTTTGATTATCCTTTAGGAGAGTATTTTAAAAAATTTTCCAGCTTTATTGAGATATTATTGACATATGACATACATAAGTTTAAGGTATATACAATGTGATGATTTGATACACGTGTATTGTGAAATGATTACCACAATAAGGTTAGCTAAGACCTCCATCCTCTAACATAATTACGTTTTTTGTATGTGTTGTGATAACTTTTAAGATCTGCTCTCTTAAGAACTTTAAAGTATATAATACAGTGTTGTTATTCTGTTATTATAGTTACCATGCTGTACATTAGATTGCCAGAACTTATTCATCTTATAGCTGGAAATTCGTGCCCTTTCACCAACATCTCCCTATTTCCCCCACCCCCCAACCCCTGACAACCACCGTTCTATAGAGATTCATTTCCACAAATAATTTAACCAACTAAAGGTCTAGACCCTGGAAATTGGGTATAATCATGAGATGGGGCAATAAACCTGGGGTTTGACGTAGAGTTTCTTATTCCATGTGACCTTCCAAAAATGACCTTGCACAATCATGCCGAAAAGACATGTTTTTGAATCTTTTTTTCTCTCAGACTTACGCATCAAATATATTTTCCCCACAGGAATATCCAGTATCATCTAAGTAGATAATTAATATTCAAGGTGCTAAAACCATGTCCACATGATGAAAAGTGTTTTGGAAAGGAATAAATGAGTGCATTACTAATGAAAGATTTTTTTCCTTTACAAAAAGTCACTGAATTATGCTATCCAGACAGCCCATTGTCCGATAATGCATTGATAAATGGAGGAACAGACAATCGCATTAAGAATGTCAGAACATCATTTGCAATTCTCAAAGTCGGTGTTCAGAATCAACAAGCTACGAACTTTCTCTCAAATTTAGAGGTAAGAACCCACCCAACTGAGCAGCAGCGATGTGCTCAATTGGAGACATACTCTTGCTCTCAAGAGCCTTTAGTCCAGGGAAGTGTTTTTCAAACTCCATTGGCTGAGACCCACAGGAGGAAATATATTTTACATTGCAACAGAGATACAAATGCATGTGTATACTGAAACAAAAGTTTCCGATGTACTGTTTACTGTCTGTGATGTACAATGATATTTTCTATTGTATTCTATTTTACTTTGAAAAATAAATGCTAGTTGCAAACCACAAAGTTGATATTCCCGATAGGAGGCTGGGAACCACAGTTTGCAGAAGAGTGATTTAGTAGTTATAGTTACTGTACATTTCTGATGAAGGTAGCAAATGGACTAAGAAGCTTTCATGAAAATCTGTATTCATAAGCTGGGTGAAACACAGATTACCCTAAGGGTCCAGTGTGAGGCATATGATAGGGTTTCAATAAAAAATTCATGAAATAATTAGTAGAACAAAGTAGAAAAGGAGAAGGTATGACGGGTAAGCCACAGCAGACCAGCCAAGCAATTAGAGAAGGGGGGCCTAATTTAAGCAAAGATTTTAGGCTGATAAGGAAAATGGCAACTGGTGGGCCTGTAAGTGCTAAATATTTTCTGTAAAAAATAGTGAGCTATTGAGGAAAGCTTAAAACCTTTTGTGACAAATGGATCTGGATTTGAATCCCAAATTCTCCCCTTACCAGCTCTGTAAATGTGGACACATTCTCCAACTCCTCTGAGCCCTAGTTTTCTAGTCTTTAATGTTGGGGTGGTGATTTCTGACTAACCAGGTTATGAGGAGAATTTCTAATAATGCATAGAATGAAAATTACAGGGCCTAATATGTAGCATGTGCTCTAGAAATCAATCAATCAATGTTATTTTGTCTGTCAGATGGTAGTTAAGTTTAGAGGCAGCATTTGTTTTTGCCCCACATCTGGCTTTAGCATCTATCAGGCTAATGGATCTGCCCTTCAAAACGTCTCATCAGGCACTTCCAGACCTTCTCTGAGCACACTGTTAACTAGCAGGTAATCAGGGTGACTCTACCTTTGCAAATGCTGAGGAACCAAGACCCCTTTGGAAATGATGATTAAAGTGACAATGATGATAGGGGATGCTGGACTGGGTGGTGATAGATATGATGGGAAGCAGTTAAACAAAGTCCAGGTCAGCTTAAAACCCTAGGTTATCACTAATACTACTTTCAAAACACATGTTTTGGGTACCACATGTTCAGGAAAACAGAAGACAATTGAGACTGTTTGGGCTGCCAAGTTCAGACATGCGTGGAAGTGAGCAAGGCCAGCTTTGCATGGGCCCAGTGGGAAATTCAGAAAAAGGAAACTCAAGGCAGTTGGTGCTCTTGGTGCTTGGATTACTGCTTGGTCATCAAAATCTCCAAACTGGATACCCTCCCACTGTGGCTTTATTTGTTTCTCCTCTCCTTCTCTTCCTTCCCAATTATCTCCTTTTCTTTATTTATAAAGTTGGAAAATATATAATAACATCAACTATAAATAAGTACACTTACACTCAGCTATATTTTTATGTATGTGTCTAACTGGGTGGTCTCAATGAAAATTAAAGGATTCAAGGTTGTCATTAGAAAATTCTTAATAAGATGGTTCTGTATTCATATTATATATTCCATATAATATACATCCATTACATTGACATTTGTTAAATTTTAAGTGTCATTGCATAATATTGAGGGCATCAATGCACCAAAGGATTTTATTTTGAAATTTAACTTAGGGACAAAACATAATTTAGTACACAGAAATTTACCTAGGTAGGTATAGAAGTGTTTAACATATTATTATCAACAGATTTCTGTATGTTTGCAATTATTTATAATTAAAAACATAAAGAATAAAAAAGTTACATCATAGGTTTTCAAAGAATATGTCTTTTCCATATAAGAAATTTTGAGGAAAAAAATAAAATCACAGAAGTATCTAGTAGAATGCCTGGAATAGTCAACCAAAATTTCAAAATGTAAACAAGACAAATCTATACAATGAATAGCAGAGGATTGGGTGTCTCTACTATAATTCTTGATAACAATAGTCAGGACCAGTACTTCTCAAATTTGGGTACACATTTACTTAGAGTGTTTGTTCATAATATGGATTTTTGTAACCACCCCCAGAGATTCTGACTCAGATTTAAGGAGGGGTCCAGGTATTATTTATGAGCACTGCAGGTAGTTCTTCTGACTGTACCCTGAGAAAGTGCTTTAGGATAATTCAAATGAATTTTACGTTTTTGCCTTCACATATTGTAGATGTAACCAAAATGGTACACACCTTTGTAAGAGTCAATATTTACTCTAATAAGCACAAAGACGTAGAAATTTGAGGCAACATTCACTCTGTTTTTTCTGATTTTGTTTTCCGTCTTTGTTGTATACCTTAAACAAACACCCTAATTGTCTTCACCGAGCTTTCTGAAGCAACTCCAAATTCCATATGTGCCCACGAAAGCACATCCACATGCACGCACAGATTGTTTGGAGTTCCATTTCTTAAAGCAGATATAGATCGACCCCAATTCTCTAAGTGCTGAGAGTATTACTGTAATAAATGGCATCACAAAATGATAAAGCCAAATTTGTGATTGCAGCCAACATACATTCTATGTTACTAAAAGGAGACTAGCACCTTGGACACACCTAGCACACACACTAGAGTCAGTCGTTAAGCAGTGGTAGGACTCTATGCAATGAGAAAACATTTCTGGCCAATTCCAAGGAAATGTTTGCAAAATGGAGTGCAAGCTGTCCTGTAGTGACCTAGCATGGCAAACACACTCCATTCTATACAAAATTTCCATATTCCTTTATATACTAAAAGGCCACCTGGACACAGGTCCACAGTCAGGTGGTCCAATCACTGTGGTCTAACATCCACCAATGACCTCTTCTAACGTTTTAGAGAACATGTATAAATAAACTATACATATATTTCAAAGAAATATTGAGTTGTATCGAAATATGGTAGTGATCTGCTTTTTAAATTTAGATATAGCACAAATATCTTTCCATGTCATCTATGTTATAATAATTAAGGTGAATATGTTTAGTATTTCATTTTATGGCAGACTGTATTTTATTTAACTAATCCTCTTTTTTGGCATTTAGGTTACTGTTAACTTTTCACAATTTTATATTCTCATAAATCAATTATTGTACTAAGGTATATTTATTTATTTTGGATGAGAAATTTATTGAATATTTAAATTATTTTGAACAGGATACCGAAGGGATATATGCACCCTCATGTTCAGTGCAGCATTATTCACAGTAGTCAAGATACAGAAACAACGTAAGTGCCTGTCAATGGATTAATGGATAAAGAAGATGTAGTATATACATATATGTACTACAGTGGAATATACATTAGAATATTATTATATATACAATGGAATATTATTCAGCCATGAGAAATAAGGACATCCTGCCATTTGCAACAATATAGATGGACCTTGAGGACATTATGCTAAGCGAGATAAATTAGACTGAGAAAGACAAATATTATATCATATCACTTAGATGTGGAATCTGAAAAAGTCAAACTTGTAAAAAGAGAGAGTAAAATGGTGGTTACCAGGGGACAGGGACTGGGAGGCTAGAACAGACGTTGTTTAAGGGTACAAACGTGCAGCAAGTAGTAAATAAGTCCTAGAGATCGAATGCATAGTGTAGTGAATGTAGACCATAATATTGTATCATAATTATCAAACTTGCTAAGAGACTAGAACTTAATGATTCCAACCACTAAAAAGAAATGATAATTATGTGATGTGATAGAGGTGCTAATTATTGCTGTAATGCAAATCATAGTACAATATATAAATGTATGAAATTAACGTTTTACAGCTTAAATTTACACAGTGTTATATGTCAAATATATTTCAATAAAAAATTGAAAAAATAAAAACATATGTATTAGCAACGAAAAAAAAACAAATTGTTTTGAGCAAGCAAGCTTAGTTTTCTAAATCTATTGGTTTGACCATGTTGCTTAGACAGTTCAGATGATAAGATGCCAGAACACCTGATTATTTCAGTCAATTGGAAGAAACAACTGTTCAATCCAGTTCATGATGTTATCTTTTCTCCCCCTTAAATGGGAAGACACATCAAATTCTTAGGATAGCTTACAATCTCATCCTGCCTTATGTGAGACAGAAAGTGCTAACTGACAGAAGACACGGATCAGCAGCAGGCTTTCATTTCTCAGATGCCATATGAGAAAGAATTTCTTGTATCAATTTTCTCAGTTAAGTGGACAGTTCTTTGTTTATTTCTTAATTAATTTCAGTTAGGGGCTAACTAATTGGCCCTTCTAATATCCCCAGTGAGGGATTGCTAGATGCAATGTTATAAAGACAGAAAGCAATATAATATTGCTTATAGTAGATGAGCAATAAAAATTTGGTAGATGGAATTGAAGACAAAATTGTATTGCAGTGTTTTTATGGAATCGTTCCTCAGCAAGAGCAAGCTTGGAACTGCACATCAGAGCTACTGGTCACTGTTAATTTAGCTAAATTAGCATCAAAACATGCTAAATTTTTCACTCTTCAGCCATCTATGCCACCGTTTTCAAGATAGATTTATATGATAAAAAGTGGTGAATGGGAATTAGAAAAAGTGAAGTGACTTATAATCCAAGATTGTGAATCAATGTTTATAGATGCTCAAAAGGATGGTTTTATACAGACCCCATCTGATTAGATGTGAATCTATACACAGCACAGATCTGTTTATATACACATTAAGGGGGAAAAAAAAAAGAAAAAAGAGCAGGCATAACACCAACTGTTTAATTGGTGGCCATCATTATTTTCACATTAGCACCTGTTGAATTAGAGGTATTAACAACCAGTTGATTTTGCCTGTGCATCCATTTAGTGAAGTATTCTTAAACGTGAACATAGTAGGGTAAAGAGCCATATTCATGGATCATGATATACAAAAAAATCATGAAAAGTTGTCCTCCCTAAATGATTCTAATAAATTAGTGAAGCAAGCCGGGGGGTGCCTAAATGGACCCCAGAACAATTTTGGGATGAATGCTTTGAGAAGTTCTGATGAAACCAAGCAGCAGTTACTCACCACATTGTGGCTTCTGTAACCGGTGAAGCTGATCCTGAGCCTTAGTCCTGGATGCAATTTCAGAGCCATGAAGACTAACGTCAAGAGACAGCATTTCATTTAAAAGGGCCTTCCTTTATCATGCTCTTGCATTTAAAGTGCAAAAGCTCCAGAGAACTTGGTTTTTTGTCTTTGATTGGAGTTCGCGGCGGGTTGTTAGTTATCAAAATATGTGTGTAAGAATTTAGGAAAAGTGCTATTAACACTTCTGTTTCCACAGCCAACAAGTTTACTATTTGAGATGTTTATTTACAATGTTTACAAAACAATAAAAACAATCAGAGATAAGTAACTATTGAATAAAGAACTTGGAAATAATAAAGTTCAAATTTTTTCGAAACCATTTTCAATTTCTGTTCCCTCATTAACAATGTTAATGTGACACTTTAGATCAAAATGCTTTTGGCCATCTCTGATGGAGGTATTAAGGAGAGATGCAAAAAAGGAACTTCCTTTTCAGAGAGTTCCTTTCCCTGCCTCCATTCAGGCACTATGAGAGTTTTTGGTACCACATTAATTTTAAACACAAGTAAAATATAATAGCCACGAGAGTCTTTTGATAATCAAAATGATTTTATTTAAGGTGGTTTGTGAATGCTTCCAAATAATTATGAAAACTTTCCTTGTTATAGGATGAGAAATTACACTCTGTTTTTCCATCTGCATTTGGTTCTTTGGCTTCATACTGCATCTGAGTTTTCACCCTGCTTTGGCTTCTTCGTTGGAAGCATCTGAGCAGCGTCAGAGAGCTGTACAGCTGGTGTACTAGAACCACCTGGAGGGCTTGTTGAAACACAGGTGGCTGGAGGCACCCCCGGAGTTTCTGATTCAGCAGCTTTGGGGTGGACTGAGAATCTGCCTTTCTGATCAGATCTCAGGCGATGCTGAAGCTGCCGGTCCGGGGACCACACTTTGAGAACCATCGCTTTGAAAAGATTCAGTTTTGTATTTCTGTTAACGTGCTTTATTTCATTGAAATCTGTGTGCAGCAGCCTCATAGTTTTAAGATGAAGTTTATACAGCAGGAAGAAGAAATGACTGCTGCTCACTAAGGTACCCATTTTCTTAGTGCAGTGACAAACTCCTGATCTGTATCGCTTCTGATCAGTGATTTTTGTTGATATCCGGCTCCTCCCTTGAAAGCCTCTCTTGGGGAAATGTTATATGTGATGATAAGTCACCATCAAACAGCAGGGGAGGGGCTGGCCCTGTGGCACAGTGGTTAAGATCATGTGCTCCACTTTGACGACCCGGGGTTCGCAGGCCTGGATCCTGGACGCGGACGCATGCAGCACTCGTCAAGCCACGCTGTGGCGGCCTCCCATATACAAAATAGAGGAAGATGGGCACAGACGTTAGCTCAGGGCTAATCTTTCCTCAGCAAAAAAGAGGAAGATTGGCAACGGATGTTAGCTCAGGGCTGATCTTCCTCACCAGGAAATAAAAACAAAAACCCAGCAGGGGAAGGTCCTGTTCAAGATATTGTGGGACAGGTACATAACAAGTACTTAATAATTTGCTGAATAAATACACAAATAAATCAGTTATACCCTTTCAAATTCGTATATTTAGCTATTTACCACTACCTCTATCATTTTCATCACCATCTCCATTGTGAGAAGAAAATTAGGAGGAAAACCATTTTCTTCATATACTCCTCTCCCTTAGCCATGACGTTACATTTTACTTTAAGATTTCTATGGGTCTTTTTATCCTCAAGAAGCTTATGAGGCAAGGAAGAGTAGAAATCTCTCCCCATTGTACAGATGAAGGAAGGAGGCTCAGAGAAGGGGGTTTCCTAAGGCCACTGAACTAATAAATGATGCAGTGGGACTGAACCAAGGCCTTGCAGTCCCAGGGTTGGTGTGGTCTTCACTGAATGGGGCCTTCACCCCCAGCGCCAAGGCAAAGAAAGGGTTACATGCAACGAGCAGCTGTCTGCTCATCACTGAGCCGGTGGGTAATGAGAAGGAATCAGCTGTTAGGGCCATGAGAACTCCCCAAGGACCTAGCTTGCTATTGGAGCTGCTATCAAGAACTGTGAACACCTGTGGAGCCCTACCTCTCCCAGGGAGCCAGCACACCTGTTGGCCACTGTCCTTCTGTACTCAGATCCCGGCAGAAAGCCGGAGCAGAGAACAGGTAGAGACCGTCCAAGACCACCCAGGTGTCCATCCCTTGTTTTCCTCTTCCCTCCTTGTGTTACTGCCTTTCTTGCCTGGGATCTAGTGGTTCCCACCTCTGCCTCTCTGCATCTTAAAGCTGCGCCTACTAACTTGAAGCCTGGCTCACTTGATATGCAAAGAAATCTTGGAAACAGTCTGGCCTGCCTCATTAGAACTCATGTGTCATTTAACCTCATCCCACTGATGCTGAGCCTGGCACACAGAGGGCAACCTAATATATATTTGTAGAATGAATGAACATTGTCCAGAAGACAAAACCAGGTCACTGGTTGACATCTGATATTCAAAAAATATTTTGCATGTCTACCCTTTCATGAGTACTATACTGTGAATTGGGGATGTGTTGGTGAAGGGAATTGATCTGTTCCCTGCCCTTAAAAGATTTCAGTAGAGAATGTGGACAATTAAAGAAGTGATTGCCATGCATGTGATGGTATGAGATCCAACAGGTGGAAAGATCTTACCACCTCTACACTGTGTCTTGTACAGAATCACAGGACATGCCAGAGTCCTCATGTCCAGCTGATGTTGCAATCTGTATTTTTCTCTTCAAGACTCAGTGGTAGCTAAGAATTTACTGCCTATCCCTGCTTCCTGCTTTATCTAGCTCTCTCCATGGCCTTATTTAGCACTGTGTGGAGGGCTTGCCTGCCTCCTGGCATAATTTCAATCCTATGTAGTGACACCAACATCAGTGGGTGGCTATAGCAGCTGTCTAGACCTTTCTATAAATTAAAGCTATAACCTTAAACTTGGAGAGCCAAGGAAGTAGCAGCAGGCCTTCCTTTACAGACACTTACCAGTCATCCTCCTGCAGAAAGCTGGATTTGCAGCCCTCCTTCAATCTTCTGGAACAGGAGGTGTGAGAGAGACTGAGTGATCTAGGGCCCAGTTAAAATTGTCCCTACACAGAGGTGACAATTTCAAAGGCCAATAAAAGTTGTTGAATGCAGAAGCACTGCATGGTCTGGATGTTGAAATAATTGTTCTTTTTTCAATTGGAAAGAAAGTTGTCAATCTAAAAAGAGCAGTGTTGAAGAACATGCTAATTAATCTAGCTGTGTTTGGCAAAGGGAAAATGTTATAGAGCATTTTCTTGTTCCTAAGTAAAATCCCACTCTTTGGAAGTGCCTGAATTACAGAAACATCTGGGGGTGCTTTTTGGCATTACTAAGAAGTTTGGCCCTTAATTTAAGGTTAATTTACTTGGGATGAAACCATAGCTATTCAACTTTCTGTCACTCTCTCCAGAAAACCGCACATCCTGGGATCCTCTTGGCAGAGCTCATTTACATTTTTATCTCCCTATAGTCCATTCTGAAATTCCAGTGGTCATGTTCAGACATAACTTACCAGAAGAGTTATTTCATTCAAAAGCATCTTAATTTTCAATGACATTTCGAATCTCCAGATCTGCGCCATGGAGACTCCTCTGTTTTGACATGTTCATTCTGTTTGAGTAAATTTAGTGTTTAAGAAACCAATTCAAAACTTAAAAAATATGTTTTTTCATTGGGTCCCTCTGTCTCAGCAAGGAGGTCTCCTTCTTTCATTACCCTTTCTGGTATACAGACATAATTTCTATTTTTAGCATGTCAACTACAATGGAAAATGTGTCTTCTGCTGAGCCTGACTTGGCAATGAAAATTTCGAGAACTTTGGGAACATTGGCAAGGATCCAACCAAGATGCATACCAAAGGAGGCCGAAAGAATGGCAAATATTCCCTGGGGTGGGGGGTGAGTTGTATGGTGGAAGATCCCCAGTTGGGGAGCAGGTGGACCTGTGTTCAGACCCCACACTTCTTCGTTGTGTGAGTAACCTCTCCACTGAAAAGGGGAGATTATATGGTCTTCCTGCTTGTTGTGTGAAGATAAGAGTCTGTGAAGGGCTTAGCACAATGCCTGGCCCATCGTAAAGGGGGGGTAAATGAAAGTGATTATTGTTACCGCTCTCTGTTGGCAAACTTATCTAGGATACATTTGACCTGATTCACCTGGGGTTATTCTAATTTCTCTGTTGAGAAATGAGGTGGCCCATACAGATCCATCCTTTAAGTAAGTGCTTGAACAATGCTGCCTGGTTCGTAGTACTGGGTCACCGGGTGAAATGCACTTTCCACTTGGAAAGTCAAGTACTGCTTAGAATTCTAAATAGTGGAGGGAGAAAAGAACTAACTAGAAAGCAAGATCTCACAGGTAACAAAATACGTCAGAGAAATAAAGGATAGATCTAAAAATCAAAGATGCATTCTTTTATTCAGTAAATATTTAATTACTTAACATGTGCTGGACTCTGTCAGGGTTATATAGATAGTGGGTTTAAAAGCTACAGTCACTACTAATACTTTTTCTTTTCCTTTTCTATAACCGAACTCACTTAACTTAGAAACCCCCAATTCTTCTCAGTAGCTAGAAGGTGGGTGTGATGGTTAATTTTTGAAACCAATTTAATATCCTAAAGCTAACTTAGTCACTTCTGTTTTAGCCAGTCACTTCTAATTCACCCTGTCTCTGTGTAGGGGAGTCCTGGGGGCACATTGCTTTCCTGTGAAGGGACTCTGGTTCTCGCAGACACCACTGAAGTCCTGCTCCCCTTGATCTTTGAGTGAAGGCCTTTGCTCTTATTGCACATACTACAGAAGTGTCTCTGGTTGAGGTACGGAACTCTCTTCCAGCACCGCTAATGCATACTTGGACCCTATCCTCACTGGCACTGAGGTCTGGGTGTGAGCCTACTCAATCCCCAACTTGGAAGGTCAAATCATCATTTTGAGTCTGGTATATAGGAGATATTTGATGCTACTAATAAAAGTGGCAAGGGACACTAGCGGATTTGAGATGTCCATTAGATATTTAGATGAAAATGCCTGAAAGCCTTCTGAAATGTGGGCCTGAAGCTCCAGAGAAAAGCTAGGGGTGAGAGATGAACATTTGGGAAAGTAATCTGCTTGGTGGTAGTACCTGAAGCCACAAGACCAGGAGAGGTCACCAGTGGAGTACCAGAGGGTGGATCATCGGGGTGACAATCTGCCAGGCTCCACAGTGGAGGGAGACAAGTCGCCTCCCATTTGCAGGTGCAGCCCTCCCCTGAGTCTGGAATTCTATCCCCTGTCAGGAGGAATGGGAGTGATTTCCCATGCTCGTGCCTTTTTGCATCCTCTTGTTCTTGATGGAGTGGTATAGTGTGGTTCCAGTAATTCATTTCCTTTCTTGTCTACTCATATTGGATGTTCTTCCCCAAAGGGAGTGGAACGTGACTGGGAAAGTGCTCAGCAGTATGCTGGGAACCTGAGTGATCATGGTGACTGAGCAGCATGGTGTCTCTGGTGCCTGGGAGCAAATACTAGTCCAGCATCTAATGAGGCTTCTGAGTCAGTCATAGATGAAACAGCTCAAGCTCAATATGAAAGTCCATTCAAAACAAGATGGTAGAGGAGGAGCAACACGCAAATACAGGCGAGCCCAGAACCACGGAGCCTGATGTCTGGTTGAGAGGTTGATGGCGGAGAGAGAGATTGCGGGAGGAGTAAAGTGACCTCTGTGGAGGTGGTCCTTTATCTGCTTTCTATGTCTGATTGCCTGGAGTCACCCGACACAGACATTCTTGCTTAAATCCTGGCCTACTTCTTAATCCAATTCTTCAGTTCTTTGACTCCTCCATATCTGAGTTTCCTACAGGGATTAGGATCATGAAACTCTGGTCTCTGTGGTGATTTTCTGCCCCTTAATTTTCAGATCTTCCTGGCAATTACTTCCTTCCAGTTTAGGCCTTGACCTTGGTCTGTTCTACCTCCCCCCGACCCCTGCTGACCCTTGCTTGGTTCCATTTGTTGGATTCCCATTGTCAATGCCTTGCCTAGGTCTAATCTCTGTTTCTGGGACTTTCTTTGGAATGACATTCCTAGCACCGTGGGCATATTTCATCTTCTGGTGCTCGTTTTATGAATGTAGACTCCATCTTCTGCTCTGGGGTATTCTGTCATATGGGGATTCTGTCAGTCAAGGGCACCACTCTCTGCCAGGCACTTCTGTGTGTGTCCATTAGCTCTCAAATAGCTTTCAATGAAGACCTGTAATTCTCATTTTGCAGGCTACAAAAGAAGGGTCAGAGAGGTTCAGAAACTTGCCCAAAGTCACACAACTAGAAAGTGGAAGGCATTGGATTAACTGTCAGATTGGTTTGGTTCCAAAGCTCCTTCTCTTTCCGTGACTGCAAGTGGCTTCCCAGGAGGCATGAGGAAATCAAAAAGGTGAATAAGACTGTGTTTAGGAACAGTAGACCAGGAGTTTCAAATCTTTACAGTGGCATGGTGGTTTGCAAGCAATTAACCTCTGAAGAGTAGGCTTGCCAATGAATGGAGTGAAGAAAAAGGTCACAAGCATGAAGGAATTTGAGGGATATTCCATTCAAGGTTTCAGAGGAGATGGTAGGAAGCTTATCATAGTGAACTAATTATGCTTTTCTGGATTTAAAATCAAGATGAAATATAATGTTTCCCCTAGGAATGGGTGCTATGAAAGAATGATGATTGCTGAAATCCTCTGGCTTCTAGACACAATTCTGCTATTTCCAGGATGTTGAGACACACGTGCTGTGTATGTTTGTAGCAAATTTACCCCCATTATTGGACCAGTAATCCTGACCACAACCTCCAGGAAGCATGAACTTCACATCTGTGAGAAAGCACAAATGGCGCCTCTCTGGTTAGCTATGAATAGAAATGGCTCCACTTCACTAGATGTTCCTGATGTAACACATCTTTTTCCAAACTATGGCTTTTTTTTCCTCCTAAGTATATGCAGAATAGCTAACATTCTTCCTTTTCCTTTTAGAAGGCGGATTAGTACCACCTGTCTCAGCTAACATTCATGGGATTCAGCAGGAAAAACAGTATTAGGAAGGAAAAGCTCCTTTGAATGTAGTATTTTAGGATTATTTCTTTGGTTGCTAAACTGCTACCTTTGTATTCAAAGGTGATGAGACATTTTCTGGCTGAGGGACAGACATCGCAGAAAGGTGTCAAGTTAAAAGAGGGCTGATGAAAAGATTTCAGCCAAAGCCTTTGGAGGAGGGTGAGCGATTGATTGCAGGCGTTGCTTACATTTTCTTCTTACTGTTACAGAAGAGGGAAGGATTGTGGTCATCACCTTCCTGCCCCATCCCACCCCTTCTTCTGTGGAAGGTATTAACCCGGGCTCTCATTCCAACTGGATCTTTGCCATTCAGCCCAAGCTGCTCAATGGCTCTCTCTGTACAGGGAAAAGGAGAAGTTACAGAGTCTGGAGTTCAAAGGGCTGTCTCTGGGCTAGGAGTCCCGAAACCTGCTCTTGGATTTTGGCATTCAACTGGGATGGCATTGTGGGCTAGGTATTTAACCTTTTGCTGTCTGCATTTCCACCTTTTCTAAAAATGCAGATAATGGAATTCTCTTGCAGAAGCATTGGGAAGATTGATGAGTTAATGTTTTGTGAAGTGCTTTGAGAGTCTCAGATGAAAGGTGCTACATAATAATTATAATAACACTTTGTTGTTACATAGTGCCTTTCTTCCAGGGAGCTCAAACTACTTTACAAAAATTATTTCATTAATCCTCTCAGCATCCCTCTATGGCAGGTAGCAATTATTATCCCCTTTTCTCACATCAGGAATCTGTGGCATAGAGAAATCAAATGACCTGGCTAAAGTCACACAGTAGGTTATCGGTAAAGTCATCAGCTGGATTCAGTTCTGATTCACTCATTCATTCATTTACTCACTTACCAAGTATTTACCCACAATTATATGCCAGACACTTGAGCTATTTGATAGGGAAGGAGGTGATGGAAAGTTAAATAAAAATACATTCTTTGCCTTTGAAGGGATTGGGTTAGTCCACTTGGACAAGTAAATAAACAGTTATAATAAAATATAGCAATCATGTCACATGATGCAACAATATAAACAAACATGCATTCAGAGTAGGCACCATGAAAGAAACAAGTGACATTGACTTTACCAGAGAGATGTCCCATGAGCAAGCTTTGAGTGAGGAGTTCACCAGTGAAGAAAAAGAAGTTAAAGAAACATGTCTCTGATAAGAGAACGCAAGAGCAAGATAAATCTGACGAGTGAGACCCACTTGGCATGATGGGAGCAAAGGGTGTTTTGGAGAGAAGATTGGGCCAAGAAATTTGAACTTCCTGCACAAGGCAATTGAGAAGCTTTGGAAGTTGTTCAAATAGAAAGAACGAGGTCAGCTTTATATTTAGAAAATTACCCCTGGAGGTTGAGTATTCTAAGGTTTGGATGCAAGAGACCTGAGTCCAGAGACTAGGAAAACAGTTCCCTGACTCTAAGTCCAGACCGGTTACTAGGTCATTCTCAACGGTTTTGTAAGCTAGAGCTCCAAAGTGGTTTTGAAATTCTGCACATGGTACTTTAAGAAAATAGCTATAGCAATGCTCTTTCATGGCTAGAATGTTTACTTATTTCAAAAAGCATGCAAATGTCTTAAAAAAAACAAAACATCTAGAATGCTGCTTTTCAATGATGGTACAGTGAGTGACTGTCACTCTTCAGCTCTGAAATCCATCAGGCAAAATGGTTAAGTCTACATCAATTACTTAGTATAATAGAAAGAAAGCCTTTGTTATACTATTTGTTAAGTATCTCTCCAAATTAGATACAAGAGAATGATCTTCAATGCAAAAGCGTGTTCATTTTTATTTCACATGATAAACTATTCTGTGATTAGACATATTTATTTTTATTTTCACCCATCATTATAACTATATAGTCAATTTTAAGAATGGTTTCCTGATCATTTGTATTTTTTTTTTTCTTGTCAAAATCTCTCTAAAGTATCTGACAGTGAAAACAGTAAAGCCATTTTGCCTTCATTAGGGGATCTCAAAATGTTTTTTCAGGTATGGATTGATGAAAACCCAAAGGCTATCTGTGAGATGGAAGAGGGCCCACTTGATACTCAGAATGACAGCTGCTCCGAACAGGATCCTTTATCATTCTATTCACGGATAGTAGTGAGCTGGGTAAAGTCATAAATTCAAAATATTCTACAAAATTAAAATCTTGACATATGGCTGGTTAAAGTATTCTGTACCTTATCTACATGCAATAAATACTTCTTGACTACCTGACACTTAACTCATTTAGAGTTAATGTATTTTTTGAGCAACACTTGCTTTATCATGAAGACATCACATTTGTCCTTAAGTGTAATGAGTGTATCAGTTAGGACAGGCAAAGTTATGCTGCAGTAATAGACATCCCTAAGTATCAGTGACTTTAACAACAAAGATTTAATTCTGGTTCAAGCAAAATTCATTGCAGAACTGAATGACTCTCCAGAGTGCTTATCTTCCAGATGATAGCTCTGAAGTTCACCTTCCTATAAACATGCACTTCAGTGATTGCCAGATTAGGGCAAGAAAGAGTTCAAGTGCTGGCAATTAAAAGCTTCCACTTAGAGGTTCCACTCTCCACTTCCATTCACTTTTCATTGGCCAAAGTGTATCACATGGTCATGCCTAATTTCAATGGGACAGGGAATTACAACTCTCCTGTGTGTCCAGAAGAGAAGAATTAAATATCAGTGAACAATATAATATTTGTCACAGGCTTTTCTGATGATCTTTGAAAATTAATATTTTGTTCTTTGAAAAAAATCACATATTTCCATTTAATGAATGTGTATCTTAATATTTGAAAACCACGTAACTTATTATTTGTGGCATTCCTGGAAGATGTACTAGTATTATTAATTCTGTTGCCTAAATATAGTCCATAATATAAACCTGTTTATTAGTTAATATCTCTCACCTGATAGTGAAATTTTTAAGGGTAGGGGCTAAGTCTGATTTTCTTCTACATTCCCACTACCTAGAAGATTAGCTGGCACAGAGCAGACGCTAAATGTCTTCCCTTACATCGTGACATGAACAAATTGTACTTCATATACACATGGAAAAAAGCATAGACAGGTAAGCTAAATTTATTTTTCTCTAAGGAGAAAAAAATCCTATTTTATCATAGTAGAAAGTATTAAAAATATGTCTATATTTGAACTTCCAATGTGTATTCTAATTATAAATTAAGAAAAACTAAAGTACCCAAGAAAACTAAATGGTGTTTTGAGAACAATTTTCTAACTTTGGAAAGAACTTCCGTTGGGGTGGGGTGAAGTTCATTTGTGCTTAATATAGTGAGGAGGTGACATGGAAATCCTCCTTTGTAAATGAACTCAGGTAACAAATTAAAGGAAACCTTATACTTCATGTGGAGAAGCTTATTCTAATTCACTGTAATTTAAGAATTGTTAATGAAACTGTCTTTTAGTATGTGCTTTTCATGTTTGTTAAATTCCCCTTTAGGTATCCCAAGTCCATGAAAAGGTTAAACCTATAATAAAATTCTTAAGATTTAGCCCACTTGTTTTCCTTGAATTTTATTCCTGTATTTATAGTAATTCCTTCCAGAATATTTAAAATAATTCTTCTTCCTCATTTGCAAGAGTATCCTTTGAAAGTTTTCAGTGTAGCCACCCCTATCAACTGCAGTCCTTATTTGGTGTTTATCATCATCCCTCATGTGCCCATTGCCCCATTCCCGTGACCTTCTGATCACCCAGTAATATGTCTGAATCGTTATGATACAGAGGCAGTAAATCCTGCAGTTACGTGACGTGGATTAGGTTCTTTGTGTGAAGCATGAATATAATTGTTCTTTTCTACTGCTTTAGAACCTCAGCATCTTCGATTCTTTGGATCCACTTACATCTGCATTTTAGATGGTTTGCTACTGATGTCTTGCTGTTTAGAAGGAGCCACTGCTGTGAGTTCTACAGTAGGTCAATGGGTTCCCTTTTGGTATATCTGGGGCACCAGGGAATTTACCTTCTTTATTTCTGGTCCTACATCGTGAAAGCAGGTAAGAGTTCATGGAAGAAATTAGAAGACAAGTGGAAGCTACCTTTTATTGAGTAGGTACTATAGATGGAGGGGTGAAGTCAAATATGTTTACGTAAGGTCTCCCTTTCCAGCTCCATGTATGTGGCATGAGCATATGCCATTTTGTATAGTTCAACTGAGGGCAGTCCCATGAGGAAGTCTAAGAGATGGGGAAAGGGCAGAAGTCCTAAAATGCAAACCATTGTTTCAGAGTGTTTGCTTGTTTAAAATTTCTTGTCAAAATGACTGGATAACTAAGAATGACCAAGGTTGTTGGCATGGGAGTAGAAATAGAGGTGGAAAAGGCAGAAAGAGTGATTTCAAGAAGTTATAGGCAGTCAGGGGACACTTACCTGAAGACTAAAAGATTGTCCCTTGCTGCCTCAAGGGCATTTTATTTTAGTAATAGCTTTATCAGTGTCATTTTTAGAGTAGTCTCAACTGTTGTTTGGGTGGGGAATGGGAAAATATGAAGAAATAGAGGCTACAAATTTAGGGCTTCTAAATTGTTTTGCCATTTTAAAAAAAAGATACATTTATTTGTTTTTCCAAATTAGTATATATTTGAAAAGTGGTTTCTGGGTGGAGACCTCAGGTGCTTGCTTAGTGAACATACATATATTTTATGTTGTGTTATGTTATATTTTATCATCGTGCACGTATCTTATATTCTGCTTTGCTTTCACTCCATGCTATTTCATATATTCTACGTGTTGATATTGTTCATGCGCTAGTCATTTTTAATAGCTATCCGTGTCATATTTAGTTAAGCTACTACATTTGAGTTGGCTTGTATCTAAATTTTAGAGTTGATGATCTTTCTGATTTTAAAGACCTATAAATTTTCATAATGTGATGTGAAGTGTTTACATTGCTGTCTAAATTAGATACTGGCTAAAGGTTACACTCTTTTTCTTCCTCTTAATTCCCAACTGGATGCAGCCTCCAAACTTTGAGATTTCTGACTCCCAGTGCTCATCTCCAAAACTATCAATCCCAAGAAGGTGATTTTCATGTAATAATTTTCTGCTCATAGTTTTAACCTCTTTTGGTGCGTTTCTATTATTTCTTTGTCCTTACTGGTGGTTACACCAGCTCCCAGTTTAATATCATTTGCACATTTCATTAATATGTGGCATACTCCCTCTTCGAGATCCTTAATAAAGATGTTAAATTAGATTGTATCTGACATTGACCCCTGGGGCACTGCAAAGCTTTGACGATATCCCGTTTTCCTGTCTGCAGTCTATAGAGTTCTTGCAGAATGCAATGAGGCACAGGTTCAACCTGGGATAAATCTTCAATTTTAATTCTAAAGCAGAAGTCAAGTCATGTGGTTTGGGATAACTTGACATTGCCAGAACACACTTGTAGTTGCTAGGAAGTCATATTTTAGCAATTAAGTACAGGTTTGCCAGAATTATATGTCAGATTGCCAATCTGCTGACAATTACAAGAGATAGTCTCTCTATCCTGCTTAATGCATTTCAATCAAACTGAGAAGGGTCTTGTTTTCTAAAATGAAACTCGGCTTTTGCATTTCAAGGCTAGCAATCACCTTTCACCAGCTTTTAAAGAGCATGCCTCTTCTGTGTTTCAAAGTAGATTTATTAAAGAAACGGTTGTACCAATACACCAACGTAGACAGGCTTCAGGGAAACGTACCAGGTGCCCCACTGAGAATCCGGACGTGAAATCAACGTTCAAATTTCGAGAACTCACAACAAATTCTCCTTCCAAATTGGAAATATTTATTTATTTTTTTAATAGAGAAGGTATAATACCATATGATATTCTTGGCACAAAATTTAACTCTCTCATCGTATTTGGTTTAAGCAGAGAAATCTATATATTTATATGTGACGCAAAATTTCTTCAAGTAAATTGTAGAATAATATCTTAAAATTAGATTGCATTACCAAGTAAACCAAAATTCCTACGAAATGAAATTGACTACGGTTAAATGGAATATATTCTTTCATCTTATCACCATAAAGCCTTCTAAATAACTCCAAATGATCAAATATTTTAAAAGTCCCATGTTAGGTATTCTCACCAAACTTCTCTATCATACCTTAAAGTAAACTTCCTTAGCTTTGCAAAGATTTTTGATCTCCTCTTGGGCATACACGTTGTATTATTTGGCTTGGGCTGCCATAACAAAATATCATAGACTGGGTGGCTTGAACAACAGAAATTCATTTCACACAGTTCTGGAGGCTGGGAAGTGTAAGATCAAGGTGCCAGACAATTTGGCTCCTTGGGGAGGACTCTCTTCCTTGCTTGTACACAGCTGCCTTCTTATTGTGTTCTCATATAGAAAAGAGAGAGCAAGCTCTCTGGTGTCTCTTCTTGTACAGACACTAATCCCACCACGGGGACCTCATCTCATGACCTCATCTAAATCTAATTATCTCCCAAAGGCCCCATCTTCAAATACCAGCACATGGGGGTTAGTACTTCAACATATGAATTGGGGGGTGGGCACAATCAGTCTTAGGACAATTATTTAGATTCAAACAGAAAGAGAATGATTGGAAGAACAAACATAATCAGAATTTGAAACTGGCCTTGTAAATACATTTTTTTTGTATCCATAAGCACAACTGAAAGTACATTTCAGCATTGGTCACAGAAGGCCACATCGCTCTATGAGGTAATGGAGGGAACTAAAGCATTCTACTTTTGTGGGGTTTACACTTCCAAAGAGTTTTTCAAACTTGTGATGATTCATCATGTCTTGGAAATGTCAGTCTTCACCCAGTTAGCTCATTGCATATGGAAACCCGAATTCTAGAATATCCAAGAGAAATTCTCAGTGTTGCCTGTTCCTCCTTCTTTGCCCCATCTGCATCCCATAAGGAATCACTGACCTCACCTACTTTATTTATTTTATTTTTTTTTTCAATTTAATCATATATTTTATTTAACACAATATATCTAACATATTATCATTTAATAACATGTAATTGATATTTTAAAACAGTTAATGAGATATTTTACAACTTTTTTCTTTTTTTTTTTTTTCTTTTTTGTTTATTGCAGTAACATTGGTTTATAACATTGTAAAAATTTCAGGTGTACATCATTGTACTTCTATTTCTGCATGGACTACATCATGTTCACCACCAAAATACTAATTACAACCCATCACCACACACATGTACCGAATTATCCCTTTCACCCTCCTCCCTCCCCCCTTCCCCTCTGGTAACCACCAATCCACTCTCTGTCCCTATGTGTTTGTTTATTGTTGTTATTATCTACTACTTAATGAAGGAAATCATACGGTATTTGACCTTCTCCCTCTGACTTATTTCACTTTGCATTATACCCTCAATGTCCATCCATGTTGTCACAAATGCCTGGATTTCATCGTTTCTTATGGCTGAGTAGTATTCCATTGTGTATATATACCACATCTTCTTTATCCATTCGTCCCTTGATGGGCACTTAGGTTGCTTCCAAGTCTTGGCTATTGTGAATAACGCTGCAATGAACACAGGGGTGCATGTACCTTTGCAAATTGGTGTTTTCAAGTTCTTTGGATAAATACCCAGCAGTAGAATAGCTGGATCATATGGTAGTTCTATCCTTGATTTTTTGAGGAATCTCCATACTGTTTTCCATAGTGGCTGCACCAGTTTGCACTCCCACCAGCATTGTATGAGAGTTCCCTTTTCTCCACATCCTCTCCAACACATATTGTTTCCTGTCTTGTTAATTATAGCCATTCTGACGGGCGTGAGGTGATATCTCATTGTAGTTTTGATTTGCATTTCCCTGATAGTTAGTGATTTTGAACATCTTTTCATGTGTCTGTTGGCCATCTGTATATCTTCTTTGAAGAAATGTCTGTTCAGGTCTTTTGCCCATTTTTTAATTGGGTTGTTAGTTTTTTTGTTGTTGAGATGCATGAGTTCTTTATATATTTTGGAGATTAAGCCCTTATCAGATGTATGGTTTGCAAATATCTTCTCCCAATTGTTAGGTTGTCTTTTCGTTTTGTTGATGGTTTCCTTTGCTGTGCAGAAGCTTTTTAGTTTGATGTAGTCCCATTTGTTTATTTTTTCTATTGTTTCTCTTGCCCGGTCAGATGTGGTGTTTGAAAAGACGTTGCTAAGACCGATGTGGAAGAGCGTACTGCCTATGTTTTCTTCTAGAATTTTCATAGTTTCAGGTCTTACATTCAAGTCTTTAACCCATTTGGAGTTAATTTTTGTGCATGGTGTAAGGTAAGGGTCTACTTTCATTTTTTTGCATGTGGCTATCCAGTTTTCCCAACACCATTTGTTGAAGAGACTTTCTTTTCCCCATTGTATGTTCTTGGCTCCTTTGTCAAAGATTAGCTGTCCATAGATGTGTGGGTTTATTTCTGGGCTTTCGATTCTATTCCATTGATCTGTGTGTCTGTTTTTGTGCCAGTACCATGCTGTTTTTGTTACTATAGCTTTGTAGTATATTTTGAAATCAGGGAGTGTGATACCTCCAGCTTTGTTCTTTTTTCTCAGGATTCCTTTAGCTATTCGGGGTCTTTTGTTGTTCCATATAAATTTTAGGATTCTTTGTTCTATTTATGTGAAAAATGTTGTTGGAATCACCTACTTTAATAAGTGGACAATGATTTAGGTAGTTCAGCCAACAAAACAAAACGGAGTAATTGATTTGTGTAATGGAATATTTAAATCAATGCTGTTTGGTTAGTTGGGTTTTGGTGGTAGAATTCAGATTGTTCCCTCAATTCCTGGCTTCTCTTTGGGGTGCATAATAGGATAGAAGAGTATTATGTTACACTTTCCTGACCTCAAGGATCTAACAGTTTAGCTGGCAAGATAAGAGTTGTATATAAGAGGCATTAGAACCATATGAGATGATGTATAGTCTGATGCTAAATTATGCAAAACTGAGAAGGGCTCAATCAGTGAGACAGGAGTAAATGTTCCCCAGGGCATTGCCTTTGGCTCTTGGCTCCTCTTATATATTCTTTGCTGATCCATATCTGTATATTTGCCTAGACTCCTTTCCCTCAACCTCTATATTCTTTTATCCAACTGCCTACTAAACAATGCCACCTGAAAACCCAAAATGGCAAGAGGGCCCAAAGCTGAAGGTAGGTCTTTCTCTAACTCTATGCTATAAGATAGGGCTTGACACACTTTTGGGGATAATTCAGCCTTGGCAGAAGCAAACCAGTCTATTATGGATTGAATGTTCGTATCCCCATCAAATTCATACTTTGAAACCCTAATCCCCAAAGTGATGGTATTTGGAGGTGGGGCCTTTAGGAAGTAATTAGGGTTAGATTAGGTCACGGAGGTTGTGCCTTTATGATGGGATTAGTGCCTTTATAAAAAGAGAAAGAGATAAGAGGTCTCTCTCTCTCTGCCATGTGAGGAAACCACAAGAAGGCGGCCTTCTGAATGCCAGGAAGAAGAACGACGACAGAACCTCACCATGATGGCACCCTGGTTTTGGACTTCCAGCCTCTAGAATTGTGAGAAATAAATGTTTGTTGTTTAAGCCACCCAGTCTATACTATCCTGTTATAGGATCCCAAACTGACTAAGACACAGTCAGTCTGCAGACATGGCTTAGTGTCCCAGCATCTGTCTGCTGCAGAATAGTTAGCCAATTAATTTGCAGGCACTTTGATTAAGTTCATAGTACAAGGTAAAAATTGCCAGTTGTTTTATAACCACTGCAGAGGTTATGATACTCTGCTGCTCTTTTGAATAATTCCACCTTGCAAAAATAAGATGTTCCTGCTGTGACTTACTTATTCTTCCTTCCTTTGAAGGAGAAGTGCCAGGCCCAAGTGAGTCCCCTTGATTCCTAGAGGTGTACAAACTCTATACAACAAGTCGTGGATAAAGAATGCCCAGAGTTGGTCTCTTATTCAGCATTTGGCCAGAGAATAGAAAGAGCTGAAGAAAAAGCAACAGAGAGAGGCATTTCTCTACTTTAGTGTAAACCACGACAGGCTTTCTTCCTTCGAGCGGTGTTTGCCTACTTGTCAGAACTAAGTAGAATATTATAAACCATATTTTTCTCAGATCTCATGTTTATACTACTTCAATGCTAGAAAACCTACTTATAATTATTATTTAGTATATAATAAAGAGTTATTCTAGATGGGGCTTAAGATGTGGTTGTAATATTCTATTTAATCTGCTTTCTAGAATAGACAATGTTGCTAATATTTAAATGCCATTCTAGTCTTTGAGCTGAAATGCTTCTAAAACTATGAAAAAAATAAAATATCTAGTAAATTCCTTAGACAAACAGTAGGCACACATTAAAGAGAAATCCATTATTAAAAACAACTTTTCTTGGGGCTGACCCGGTGGTGCAAGCAGTTAAATGGGGGTTTGCCCGGGGGTTCGCCTGTTCAGATCCCGGGTGCTCACCGATGCACTGCTTGTCAAGCCATGCTGTGGCGGCGTCCCATATAAAGTAGAGGAAGATGGGCACAGATGTTAGCTCAGGACTAGCCTTCCTCAGAAAAAAAAAAGAGGAGGATTGGCATCAGATGTTAGCTCAGGGCTGATCTTCCTCACAAAAAAAAAACAACTTTTCTCTTAGATTTTTTTTTTTTTGGTTCACAAACTACCTAAGCTACATCTTCTCACTTGGGGTTAAAATAAAATATCACCAAAAAATAATGAGAAGCATGGCCCTGATTTTGAGTGTGTGCAGTAGTGGAGAGAGACCTATAACGGAAAGAACAGAATGCTATACACATGGACACACACCGTGTGTGTGCAAGTGTGTCCAAAACCAACCACTCTTGGTACAGCACTCCTTTGGCAAGACACTCAATCTTAGGATCTTAGTTTCTACATTTGATCAGTGAGGTTTATCACACTTACTTTGTCTGCCTCATGGGGTGTCTGTACGTCTGTGTTAATCATAAAAAATACAAGTCAGGTTGTGTCACTTTCCTTGCATTGAAGCTTTCCCTACATCTTTTTATGGCTTTCCATAATCTTTGAACAAAAAGCATATCCTTAAGATGACTTTAGGGCTTTGCATAATCTGGCCCTGTTTCCCTTGCCAGTTCTGTATCTAACAGCTCCACTTGATTACTACTTTCTTTCAGCTTCACTGGCTTTCTTTTAGAAGCTTGATGTTAACATCCCTTTCTTAGTGAGGACCCCTAATGTCCTGACCTAGATCAGCGTCCCGTCCCCACATCCCCTGCTAGGTCCGGCCCCCAACATCCAGAGCTAGATCAGGGACCCCCTTAACATTCCTCACTAGGTCCACCCCTGACATCCTGTGCAATGGGGGCCCCCTGACACGTGCATGCAGAGCCCCTTGCATCCTCCCTCACAGGACTCAGCTCAGTTGTAAGTACCTTGATTCTTTATCTGATTAAATGATATTAGATTAAGATTGATTTTTCCTCCAGACTGTCACCTCCATCAGGGCAGGGTCAGTTCTGTGGAGTCACCACAGTCCTCCAGAACCCAGAAGAGTTCCTGACACACAACTTTTCTGAGTGAAGGAAGAGAATGAGATGATGCTGTGGTACCTGTTTGAAACTGCAAAGCACCACTTACGTATAATGTGTTAACTTCATGTGTGTGAACTGATTAATTACAGCAGCAAAAGTATAGATATCATTTTTGAAGACATCCTTACAAGTGCAGATTGACCCATGGGGCTGCTTAGAAGATTCTCCCAGGCAATTTGTTACGGAATTCTAGTGCAGCTCTCCATGATTTTGGAATTTGGGTATTTTTTTAAAAGTAAGTGCCTCAGTGTTCTTTCTATTACCAAGGAAACACATCAATCACAAATGCCAGAAATGAAAGATATATTAATGACAACAAAATTCAGATAATATGTATATTTGCTATCAAAGTAGTCACCTTTCTTATTTTGAGGCCAAATGCTTTTTCCAACTCTGTATTTCACATTTAAAAATAATATTCATTTGCTTTTTACATCTCGATTGCAGTTAACATTTGAAGGATTAGAGAGGAATTGTTCTAGCTGATAAGTGCTGAATTAAACTTGGAGAAACATTTTTTTATCTGATGACCTTCATCATGGTGAATTTGTCTAGGTTTTAGCGCAAATCAAATTTTTC
Source organism: Diceros bicornis minor (assembly GCF_020826845.1). Lineage (NCBI taxonomy): Eukaryota > Metazoa > Chordata > Mammalia > Perissodactyla > Rhinocerotidae > Diceros > Diceros bicornis. The sequence goes on from NC_080744.1 coordinate 84,984,605, forward strand.
AAAGTACTGCAGAAAGAGATAAGAAGATATGGCTTTTTATTTCTGTAATAATTTTCAGAATTTCAAGACTTATTTAAAACTTATTTGGCATAAATCAGTTTAAAACTCAGTCTTAAATTTTTCTTTAAAACTGAATATTAAGCAAACCATTAAGATTCTAAAGCAGAACAAGATATGTTTAAATTTATGGATGAAAGTTGGTTTTATTAAACTGACGCTTTCTCACTGAAGGCTTTTATTACAAGGCTATCTCATGGGAAAACCGAGTTAAAAATAACCTTTTCCATCAAATCTATACAAGCATATGAGATTATTTGTTTGCATAATATGAAAATGGAAAAATAAAACACAGCATTCTGAGCTAGAAGTTTGGAGATGATATCACTTTTTGAGAATTTACAGCTCAAGTTTAGGGCTATTCTAGAGGAAAGCCACGAGTTTTACAGATCAAGACTTTTTTTTCTTAATAGGTGGTCAGTTTGTGCAACAAGTAAAACAGGACAATTTCAGAGGTAAACAGAGAAGATAAGAAAGAGGGTGTCCATCTGTTTTTTTTCTTCTGTAAAGTTCAGATCATGCATCATCTCTAATGAGCTTGATAAAGCATAGCAAGGCAAATGTGCCATAATTCATCATGTTCCCCATTTCAAAAGTGACAGGCAACCTAAGGGAAAAAAGTCTTTATTTTGTAAAGATAAAAAAATGGAGGTGAGACAATCACATTTAAGACAATATCTGCAAAGGAACCCTTACAATCCACATCAAATATAGACAATTGTCTTGTTATATTGGGAATTTGTCTGGTTAATGCCATACCGAAACTTCCCGTTAGTGCCTATAAGCAAAGCATTTGATTTTTACATTTAATTCAAATGTGGGAGAAAAAATTTCTTTAGAAATATTCTCAAATTTTGTCAAATAATGTGCTCTTATTGGGAGAAACAGGAGCAAATGTTTGCAGTTGTTAGAAAGGTACTATTAGCTTCCACGCTATCCTGTTAAATGCTACAAACTGAAATATTGAAAAGTCTAAATGAAATCCGATCTGTAAAGAACCAATATGTACTTATATTAAATTTCTAAGGCTGTTTGCTTATTTCTAGAAATGGTTCAACAAAATACCATGTCCAAAAATGCATCTCTTTTTGCTTCAACTGTTCCTTTTGGAAATCAATCCTATTTTCTTATAAAATGGACCTGAGCATCTTAGACCTCACGCAGAGAGAAGAGTTGGGAACCAACTGAATATATGGCACATAATCACATCTTTAATGCCTCAAGTTGTTCTCCCTTATCTGCAAATAAGTGAGGGAGGATGGGACGAGGTTTGGTCACTGTAACAAAAATAAAAGCTGCTGTCGAAAAGAAATGCTAATTTTACAACGTTTCAAAACTACAAACCCACATTTGATCACAAAATATGTCACTTTTTATAATGACTAAAGAAGGCAATTTGTCTTTATTAAGAAGTTTAAGGATTATGTTTGTTTAAAGTTATCATCTGCACAGTAATGAACGAAAACAGGAATGCTATGCAGGGATAGTAGCTATTTTTGTTTACAATGTAGGAAGTATATTTACACAAAGACTTAAAATATAGAAACGCATTTGATTCTAATTAATTACAATTAATGAAGACTGAATTTTTGCGTTGATGTGCTGAGGGTCAAGGGCTTCAGGGTTAAGAAGAAGACTGTTCTCTATAGCTTTCTCTGCACATTAGAACACATTATATTTGGTAGATTTAGGGGAAAAGAAGTCCTGTGGGAATTGTAGTAATTGATTTTATATGGTATGAATAGATGCGTACTTGCAGAGCAAATTCCATCATTGTTATCTTCTTATCATTGGCCTTTCGCTTAATGGCATTCCAGTGGTAAACAGCCCAATCTACTTGCCATTGAATAATTAATATGCCAAGGCATATTTTAAACAAACTTTGTTTCTTTTGGTACTGAAGAAGAGCTTGGCTTCTGTCTGCTGACTTTGGGTTTTTTAACAGGAGAGAAAATGATAAATACAATTATTTAAATATATCTGGTCAACCCAAATTTATTCTGCATAATGAAACTCCTCTCATAAGTTTATTAAGTTCTGTTGTTGCCCAAAGTAGCATTACTTTAAGAACTATGACACTTGTTTTCTTCCCCTTGCTCTTCAAATAGAGTAAGTTGAAACTCCTTGCCAGCCCCCTTTCCTCCCCTCCTGTTACTTTAGGATCAGTGCAGGGGATGAAGACGGAAACGCTTCTCTAAAACGTGGACTCATTGTTGATTACGATAGGTTTTACCCAAGAAGACTGATCAGTAATTTGTCATCCTAATATAAGGGACTGGGGACATTTTCCATTATTGCAAGATTCCTGCCTGACAAGTTTTTCAGTAGTCCGGTCAAAGAAAGACATTTGGTTGACTGTAGTGCGTGTGCTCGAATGTGTTTGCTATATTTCATGCCATTTCTCCTTTTCCTTCTGATCCCCTTTCCTGCCTAGAAACCATTATATTCTTTCTTTTAGGAAAGGGAACTTTTAAGTTTCAACCCGTGGTTCATACTTGGATTATTAAATCTTTCTTCTAATGTCCTAAATAATTACTTAAATTTATTGATATTCATACCTTTCCACAAATGCTTATCTTGTATTCCCATCCTATTTATTCCTCAGTGAACAAAGTCTGATGGATTTATCTTTTACGGTTCTTAGAGAATCAGTGATTTCAACCATTACTTTTTCTTAACTTTGTATTTCTTCTCAAAGCTCCTAAATTACGTGGAACTGCAAAACTGTTTTTGATGCACACCTTTAGATCCTCGTGGAAATTGAACTGCAATTTACAAGACAGAGTTTCAAAAAGAAGGGGAAAAATAGTCTGAGTTTTTCACTCTATTAAATAATATTGATTACAACTAATTTTAACAAAGATGGTAGAGATTCACATCCGATGAAAAAGGATCCCTTGCGGCCCATGGTGAAAGCTTTCCTGGAGAGAGTAGGCTGAAGGGGGTTAGTGCTTTAGACACATCTTTGTTTGTGGGGCTGGATTGACACAGCTGACAGGTTCTCCACAATTTCAATAAAGACAAATAGGCACTTTCTTTGGTGGTGGGGAGGGTTGGGGAGGCATAGTTGACAATGGTGCAATCCACTAGTTCAAGATGTTATTATCTGATATTTCCCTATGTAGTCATGGGCACTAGGCCTTTCTTCAGTGTGTCTATCTTTTGTTTTTGGTTAATGCTTCGCCAGCCAGATCTGCCAAAGGGTTATTGTCAACCAACCAAAGAAAGCTTGTGTCCCAATAAGGATGTCACTGGTGAGGGCTCTGCCATGGGGCTCCTTGGCCACCCTGTTAACTTCATCACTCTCTGAGGTGTGGGATGAATGGAGAACATGTGGTCCAGCAGTTGCCAGCGGGCATGTTTCTTAAACGAAAGTCAGAGGCCTTTGGGCTGAGACCGGCAAGCTTTGGAACATCAATTGGGATTTAGTTGGAAGGGAGCCTGTATAGTCTGTCTGGCTAGTGCTCGCTAATTTCTGAATTGTTCTTGAGTAGAGCCTTCAGGGTTTCCCACCTCTACTCCTTCCATGCTTTGATACTGGCAGTACTAAAAAGTAGAGAGCGCATCATCGTGGTTTAGTCTATAATGTCACATCCAAGAAAAAAAGGAAAAAAATGACCAAGCTCTATTTCTGGCTTTAGGATTTGGGGAATTACCAAATATTCGAAATTCTACTAATTCAGGGGGTGAAACTAATAATCTAGCAAAGCATCTCTGTTGTTTAGCAGAAGGCAAGTGATCTGGTTGTGATACTCTGTCAAGAATGTACCATTTCCAGGCCAGGCAATAGACATCTTTTAAATGATCTTGGGAAGGAATGGAGGCCAGCCAAGGTATTGTAAAAAAAGAAATACTTTAAAATTTCCTGTTGTATTAAAAAGTTGAATTTATTTGGTGTTTCTAGATGAAGCACAGGAAGACCAAATGTCTTGGCCTTCCTGGGTAGAAAGAAGTGTGGGAGTGATGGTCAAGTCTCTTTGTTTAAAGATGCTTAGGAGAGGTATTTATTTCAATCAGGACATAGACTTCTGTGAAAGCCTTTTCTTCCTTGCTTCCAATGCTGCATGTTCTTCTACCCAGATGGGTATCAGAAAGTGAGATTCAGGTTTGGGCCTGCTGAGCGAGGGAAATACTTGGTCTACCCATTTAAAACAACTGGATTTTTGCTATTTGAATATAGGAAACCTAATTACACCCTGGTAAATTCTCTTCAGTCTACCAAACACAGAAAAAACAGTGACAGAATCTGAAAGGCCAGAAAAGAGAAAAGAGTCCCTAAGACCTAATGAATCCAAACTAAACACCTCTCCACAGAAATGTCAAACATTTCTCTTAGCACAAAACAAGGCTTAAAGAATTCTCTGCTTTTGTCTCTGGCCTAATTCCTTAAGCAGAGAGGGGGATTTTCCTCTGGGACTGTTATTTCACAAAGAACGAAACAGCAAATAAACAAAAGACTCTCAAAGAGGGAGAGAGTATAAATAAAATTCATGACTCTTTAAAGAGTTTACTCTGAAAGAATGTGGAGGATTATTTACAATTAAAGCGTAGCCTCTAGAATACAGTTATTATATATATAAAACAAAGAATAAGAGTTCATTTCATTCTGTTCTCAAGAAAGTGTACCTGAATACACTGACTTTGAAAAAAAATGAAACTTCATTTTCTCAAGACTTTTCTATTGTTGTTTCTGTATATATATTTAAAACTTCTTACCTATTTAATAGAGCATTTTCTAATTAATTAATATCTTATTTTTTAAAGCTGCAGGTGATGTGTGTTGCTATTTGATAAAAAAAAAAACAGCCTGAAAGAAAGTTCCAAGAAAAAAGTTGTGCTGTGTATGTGTTTAAAAGAAATTTTCTACATAGAAAAAAACCTTTAAAATGAGTGTTTCCAGTGGTGAAAATATTCTTTGTGTTGAACAAAAGGAAAGTTGTAAGCTATTAAGGATAAAAGTTTGAATTAACAGAAAAGTAGGAGAAAGGACAAATTTAGAACTATCTAGTTTCCTGGCAAATTGTATGATAATACAATGGGGTAGTTAGTAACAGAAATGAGGTTAGCGAAGGGGTAAGATGAATGTGAAACAAATACAAGATTTCGGTATTAATGTAATAGGCAGAGCGAAATAAATGGTTATTAAGATGAAAAAACAGAGGCTAGAGAAACCACTTGATTATAAATTATAGAGCAATTAGTGCTCTTTTCAAGTGTGTGTGTGTGTGTGTGTGTGTTTACTAGGCATTTGAATTCTACTTTGAGTGTGACTTAAAAAAAAAAAGTCAATAATAATGTTAAAAGCCACGAACAAGGGCCATCCAGACAAACGGAGTTTAAAGGTAGAGTCCCGGTTAAAGTACGGTCTCCTGCAAGGCTTAAGTCCTGGGCCTGGGAGAGGGGGCGAGGATTTAAGCGCTTGCAGAGTTTACAGCAAAGTTTAGATTGAGTCTTATCCTGACGTGCCTGTCTCAGTGAAATATCTGAAACATTTGGCCCCACGAGATTAAAAGAACAGTGCTTATATTTAGCATCTGCTGCCCCCAACTCCAACTTTGCTACTAATAAAATTCAGCTCTATGGAAAAGAATTTGAATTCCAGCTGGGCAGTTTTCAAAATAAGATGAAAAGTTAAGCAGGCAATTGGTGTGTATTTAGGGCTCAAAACACCTTGCCCCCTAGAAGACTTGAAGGAGTTAATCCCTTCTCAAGATAATCCACTAAAGAGCATCCTTCATTATGATGTTAAAAGCAAGGATCAGTGCCGGGGAGTCTAACAATAGGACAGGGGGCTTTTCAGTCCCAACCACATTCTTCCCAGGTTAGAAACCGAAACTGCTGTGATTCCAGCTGAAAAATAGAGCAGGACTTTTCTCTTATGTGAAATATTCAGATGGAAGGAAGGGGGGGAAATTTTACCACATTAGCTAAATTCCTAATTGGATAGTTTTTCTTGGAGAATAATCTTTCTGATTTTTTTCTTTTTTTAAATGTTGTACTGTCACGAGAGGAATAGCTCCATGACTCAATAGTTACACAGTTTGGAAGCACTTTTGACTTCATGCTAAAGTGAGTTTTGGATTAAATTACAAATTACTCAATTACACCCTCCCGCTTAATCTCCCTCCTACCATACTACATTCAATGAACACAAAACAAAACTCACTATACACTTTTACCATAGTTTTTGTGGGTAACTTTTTTACCAAGCTAAAGTTGTTATTTGGTCAAAATTCAATCCCGTGAGGTATTATGTTTTAAATTTATGATCGGATTTTATTTCTCAAAGATTCTTAATCATTTTCCGTGAGTGAAAAAACAAAGTATTTAGTGTTTGTAAGCAAATGAATCTGAAAAATATGATTTTAAAATCTTGTTTTTACTACATTTTGGTACATTTCATGGTATTGGTAATACAATGTACTGTTTGTTGTTGCTTTCAAAATATCGTATAAGACGGTAGTTTTAAAAGTAAAAAAGATTCCTATAAAAATCTTTAATATAAGCCCTTATGTCAGGTAAATCAGGATGACAAAAGTTGATCATCCCAGGATATAGGAAATGTTTTTTTTTTCCTTTTATTAAAAGTATAAATACATTTTTTTGAAAGGCAGATTCATCCTTACCAAAATTAAAACAAAACAGGGAAAGATCTCTGCCTCACGTGATCTCTTTTATGTTCCTCTGGTGTTCAGGCATCTGGGCTCTGAAGATCCAGAGCTAGTGGCGGACAAGCACGATTCTGGGGGTGCATGTTGGGCGTGTGTTGGGGTGGTGTAAATCATTGGAACTAGAGGGACTAGTTAAAAGAGAAAAATGGAAAGGCTGCTGTGATTTGGATTTCGATGAGCTAAAAGAGCCATCTGGAAACGTTGGTAAGACAAAGGACTTGAAGAGGAGAAAGCATGTATGATACAAAAATAGAAGCCCTTGAAACATGGTCAGAGACCTAATATTATACGGAGAAATATCAGAGGCTAGGATTTTTTACAGACTTTTATTAATATATTATTTCCAGGAGAAGCATCATGGAAAGGGAAGGACTTTTGAGGTCAGAATTGCAGCACTTATCAACAATATGACTTGCTTCTGTTTCGTTATTTATATTCTCTGAGAATAACTACGCCTGAACTATAGGTTAGTATGAAGATTCTCAGAGACACTGCATCAAAACCTACATTTTTGTAATACACTGGTGGTAAAAACCAGAGGCCTGAAGTTTGGCAGACCCTGTATGTTCTTTTGTGAAGTGAGGATGGTACTAACTCACAGGGTTGATCACTGGGAAGATAAAATAAGATGGAGTATAAATGACCCAGTACCTCGCCCATAATAAGCCCTCAGCTAAGTTTAGCCAAAATGAAAAAATGTATATATTGTAAAATGTCAGACATATAGAAAATGCACAGGAAAATTTAGACTCTCTTCCTTGTAAATATATGCTTCCTTATTTTAAAGGAAAGTAATGCGTATAAGGTTAATTCAAGGAATGCAATCGTTACTAAAGATTTTGATCTTATAGCCAAAGTATTTCTCCTAGCCCATCTACCTGCAGCTGAATTTTATTCAAAAGATTAAAAAAAATAAGTTAATTAATGTGAACTCATTGTCTCTTCATCATATATTTATTGAGCTGCCATTTATCATGAAAATGAAGCAGGATCTATATACAATTTGATTTTTATCTCTTGTTACCTCATTTAATTCTCTCAACATTCATGTAAAATGTTAGTGCCAGTTTTTATTTTAATAGGTGAAGAAACAGATTGAAAATGTATCCAATGGCATAGAGCTGGTGAGTAAGTGGCAAAGCTAGAATTTAAACCTCAAGGTCCTGCTCTGAATGTCTTCTCCATGAAGCATTGAGGCAGCATTGAGGTCTTTTTCCACTTGGTTCTCCAGGGCTTGACACCCAGGAGGTCCTAGGAGATGCATGGAGATTTGGACCCTCTGCTATCCTTAGCTGCTTTCTGAATGGAGACTCTTGGCTTCCACCACTGTTCTATCTGACTGATCCTACACACATTGTACACCTGGAAACCACACCTACTACTTCACCATCTGGAGAAAGGCTACTCTACCAGTGGAGCCAAGGAATTCTGCATAACATACTGTATGTGCACATGCCATAGGACAGAATGTTCTACAAGTGAGTGACCTAGACTTCTACCTTGAGGAGAAAGCTTGGGTTGGGTTGGAAGAGCGCTTTGACATTGCTTAGGAAAACTGTGTTCCCTGGCAAGCAGGCTAAAGAATGAATCTGAGTATTTTTCACCTTCCTAGAGTACCGTGCATTGAGTAAGTGTTCAATAACTACTAATTGAATTGAATTTGTTTGACAAAATAAAAGAAAAAAAAGTATGGGTCAAGAAATTTTCTTAGGTTAAGAAGCGATCTTGAATTCACAACTTAATCAATAATGATTTGCAGATTCATTATTCCCAGACTCTAAGTTGGTGCTGCTGGCTGCTTAGTTATTTTTAAACCTTTACTAGGTACATAAATACTTTCCTTTTTAATGAGACTGAAGCTGGGCAATCTGTGCTTTATCATTAAATTCCATTTTATTCACAAATGTTTCAGTTTCTGGTTAGCCCTTTTAAAAAGTCATTAATTTATTGACCTATTTTCTTAACTTCTAAGAAAAAGAGAAAGTACAATGGGAAGAAGCTCTTATTGGCGAGAAGCGAGAACACATTTCCGTCAGTTGAACCAATAATTCAAGCTGCTGATTATGGCAATTAAGGCCACTTTGGGGGCAGGTGGACAGCCCTGGGTTCCATCCGCCATCCGACCACAGATTGTTGCCTTGTATGGATGGACTTTCAGTTGGGGGAACCTGAAATTATTGGTGAAGTAGGGAAAATATTGTACAGATATTCACAAAATGGGACATTGATAATCATCAGAAAATTTACCACCTAATATGTCTTTTGTCTTCAGTCCCTTTTCCTTGCAATTGCATGTTTGTACACATGCCTTTTAAATGTGTTCTTGAAAAAGATTAATAGAGAGATTTTTCAAATAAGTGCCATTTATTACCAATAATAAGACATTTATTTCTCATAATTAATATTGCTTACAACTGTATTGTGAGACAAACGTAAAGTGGAAATGCAGTAAAAGTCATATTTTCACAGATTTTTTTTATTTTCTAAAAAAAAATAATGTGGTTAAAGTATATACATACTGGCTGTCTACCAGTTAAGATGTTTTAAATTCAATTTAATATTAAATTTAAAAAGCCACAAGGGGCAGTACAAGGATTCTTTTTAACAAGTAACAGATTTAAATGTTTTTTGATAATTTGAGAAATATCAAAATCAGATCAATTTTTATGACTAAGAAAATTAAATGATTAAAAACCGAGGGTTATTAAAAAACAATTTTTTCCACAACTTTGCACGCCTAAAGAAAATATTTCCTATCATGTCCAGAAATAACTTTCCTATGTAAATACACCTTACCAGCACATTTCAGAATATTTTAACACTTCCAACCACAGATCTATTGTGGCAGAAAGACTGTAAGATGGCTCCCAGTGATCCCTGCCTCCTGGTATTCATACTCCTGGGTAATCCCCTACCCTTGAGTGTGGGCCTGTGATTTACTTCTAACCCATAAGAATATAGCAAAGGTGATGGGATATCATTTCTGTGATTATGTTTCATAAGATTATAATTTCTGCCTTACAAGCCAGCTCTCTTCCTTTCTGGCTTTGATGAAGCAAAGTGCCATGTTGGAGAGACCCATGTGGCAAAGAGCTGAGAGCAGCCTTTGGCCAACAGCCAGCTAGAAACTAAGTCTTTCAGCCCAACAACCAAAAGAAACTGAACGATGCCAGCTAACAACTACGTGAGTGAGCTTGGAAGTAACTCCTTCCTCAGTCGAACCTTCAGATGAGGTCCCAATCCTAGCCAACATCTTAACTGCAGCCTTGTGAGAGATCCTGAAGCAGAGACCTCAGCTAAGCTGTGTCCTGAATCCTAACCCACAGACTGTGGATAATAAATATTTGTTGTTTAAGCTGCTAAGTTTGTGGTAATTTGTTATGCAGCAGTAGATAACTAATGCAGACATACACACACAAATACACAGTATTTGGTTTTTACTCTAAGGAGAGCGCAATGTGTAAGCCCATTCATATGACTTTCTTTGTCTATGATCCACCTTTGTGTTCTTCACGTTCTTTTCAGGCCTTTATTCTGAGTATGTGAGGAGGAGCAAAAGTGTTGTCATGCTACACAGATGTTATTGCATATTTATACCTCTTGATCTAAAAGTAATTCTAGAATTTATCCTAAGGAAATAATCTAACAAGATAAGAGAATATCCTTGGTAATGCTGTTTGTCATTGCAAAACTGGAAACAACCTGTATGTCACTGCCTTCAAAGAGTAATTCAATAATGTTGGTATCCCCGTACAATAAAAATACAAAGGAGCCACTAAAGAAAGTAAAATAAATCTTTAGATATGGAAAAATATGTTGTTAGTGTCGTCAAGTGGATTCCAACTCCTAGCGACCCTGACAGCAGAGCGGCACCCTGCCATTCTTACTACACCATCTTCCCACCTTGCAGCGCTATATCAGAAAATGCTCCACTGCTATTCATAGTGTTTTCACGGCCAATTTTTTTCAGAAGTGGTTAGCCAGGTCCTTCTTCCTAGTCTGTCTTAGTCTGGAAGCTCTGCTGAAACCTGTCCACCATGGATGACCCTGATTGGTATTTGAAACCCCAGTGGCATAGCTTTCAGCATCACAGCCACCACCACCACAGTATGACAACGCACAGATGGGTGGTGTGGTTCCCTGATGAGGAAATGAACCTGGGTTGTGGTGCTGAGAGCACTGAATCTTAACTACTAGACCTTCAGAGCTGGAAAGATGTTTAATGTCTTTCATTGAATTTTTTAGAAAGTTAAAAAATTTGTTAGAAACAATTTAAAATCTACTCCTCTCTCATATGTGTTATATGTGTGTAGAGTTTTTTTAAAAAACCTTTTTTCCAGCTTTATTGAGATATAGTTGACATGTAACATTGTGTAAGTTTAAGGTGTACAACGTGTTCATTTGATACACTCATGTATTGCAAAAATGATACCATCATAGCGTTAGCTAACACCTGCACCACATCATATAATTGATATTTCTTTTTTGTGGTGAGAATGTTTAAGATCTACTCTCTTAACAACTTTCAAGTATATAATACAGTATTATTAACTATAATCACTATGCTGTACAGTAGATCCCCAGGACTTATTCATCTTATAGCTGGAAGTTTGTACCCTTTGACTAGCATCCCCTTTTTCCCCCACCCCCAGGCCTCTGGCAACCACCTTTCTACTCTGTTTCTATGAGTTTGGCTTTTTTAGATTCCACATATAAGTGAGATCATACAGCATTTGTCTTTCTGTGTTTGACTTATTTCACTTAGCATAATACCCTCAAGACTCATGCGTGTTGTCACAAATGGCAGGATTTCCTTCTTTCTAATGGCTGAATAATATTCCATTATATATATATATACACAATACAATATACATATATATATCACATTTTCTTCATCCATTCATGGACATTTAGCACTTAGGTTGTTTCCATATTTCCACATCTCTGCTATTGTGAATAATGCTGCAATGAACATGGGGTACATCTCTTCAAGATACTGTTTCATTTACTTTGGATATGTACCTCAAAGCGGGATTGCTGGATCATGTGGTAGTTCTACTTTTAATTTTTTGAGGAACATCCGTACTGTTTTCCATAATGGCTGCAGCAATTTACATTCTCACCAACATTGCCCTTGTGCAAGGGTTCCCTTTCCTCCACTTCCTCACCACCACTTGTTATCTCTTGTCTTTTTGTTGAGAGCCGTCCTAAAAGGTGTTAAGTGACAACTTACTGTGGTTTTGATTTTCGTTTCTCTGATGAACAGCGATGTTGAGCACGTTTTTCTGTACCTGTTGGCCATTTAGATGCTTTCTTTGGAAAAATGTCTATTCAGTTCCTCTGCACATTTTTTTTGTGTGTGCGTGAGGAAGACTGGCCCTGGGCTAACATCCACACCCATCTTCCTCTACCTCATATGGGATGCCGCCACAGCATGGCTTGGCAAGCCGTTCAGCGATCTGCACCCGGGATCCGAACCTGCAAACCCGGGGCTGGCGAAGTGGAGCACGCACCCTTAACTGCTGCGCCGCCGGGCCGGCCCCCTTCTGCACATTTTTAAAGTAGATTGTTTGGGTTTTTTTTTTTTTTTTTGCTATCGAGTTGTACAAATTCTTTATATGTTATTTTGGATATTAACGTCTAATCAGATATATGATTTGCAAATATTTTTTCCAATTTTGTAGGTTGCCTTTTCATTTTGTTGATAGTTTCCTTTGCTATGCAGAAGCTTTTTAATTTGATGTAGTCTCACTTGTTTGTTTTTACTTTTGTTGGCTTTGCTGGAAGAATATGTATTAAAATGCTATTTTTTTCCTTTGGATGGAATAAAATCAGATAAGCAAAAATAAACTACCTGGGTTTTCTGTATTTTCTATGATAAGTATGTGCTTGAGTGAATGTTTCAAGGCTTTTAGTAAGTTTATAGCTTGAGATGAATTGAAACTGTTTCCTAGAGGCCTTAAAATATACTCCCATACCAACTTCCAGGCCTATCCTCTTTACCTCAAGCATGATTGTGTGAAATACTTCTCAACGTGGTACCATTTTTTTTTTATAATGAATAATTCCAGCTATGGTCAATTCTTCTATCATCTAGAACACATAGCTAACTCACAGTATTTTTCTGGAATTAAAATTTAACTGTTAAAAATGGAAAACTCCCGGGGGCAGCCCCATGGTGCAAGTGGTTAAGTGCGTGTGCTCCGCTGAGGCGATCCGGGGTTTGCCGGTTCGTCGTATCCTGGGTGCGCACAGACGCACTGCTTGTTGAGCTATGCTGTGGCGGCGTCCCATATAAAGTAGAGGAAGATGGGCACGGATGTTAGCTCAGGGCCAGTCTTCCTCTGCAAAAAAAAAAAAAAAAAAGAGGAGGATTGGTATCAGATATTAGCTCAGGGCTGATCTTCCTCACAAAAAAAAAAAAACAAAACAAAAGGAAAACCAAGGGGCCTGCCTGCTGGCATAGTGGTTAAGTTTGCACACTCTGCTTCAGTCGCCCGGTGTTCGCAGGTTTGGATCCGGGACACGGACCTACGCACCACTTATCAAGCCATGCTGTGGCAGCATCCCATATAAAGTAGAGGAAGTTGGGCACGGATGTTAGCCCAGGGCCAATCTTCCTCAGCAAAAAAGAGGAGGATTGGCAACAAATGTTAGCTCAGGGCTAATCTTCCTCGAAAAAAAAAAGGAAAACCCATGTATGTATGATTCTTTCATATAAGTTAAACCATGTACATATATGGTTAATCTATTGATTCTTTAAGATCTGTTTTTGGTAATGCTCAATGCCATCTTGATCATGATGTTTATCTGAAAGGTGACCTATACTCGTTAAGCAGGTTGGCTGCTGTACCCAAGGAATACATATATCTTTAGAAACATTTAAAACATATGCTATCCAACAAACCACATAAATAGTGCCCTTTGAAAACTCTCAATTGTTAATCATTACTTTTGGTTCTAAGATGCATTGTTCAAAAAAGTCTGGGAAACACACACACACATACCCACACACACTTGAAAACACTTCATGACTGTTTTTTAAATCTTAATTTTTACTTATAGAAGAGTTATATATGACCTGTGCCAACTTAAGTTTTATCCAGAGCCCTTGGTTTTCTACTTGGCAGAAACAAATGCACACATTGCCAACACAATAGTACGTTCACTCCTTTATGAAGTTGAAAGACTCATGTGAAACAAATACGATTAAAAATTTCACCATAAAGTACCTACCAAAACAAGCTTCACCTTATGAGCCTAATACTTTTCTGTGAAAGGAAATATTCCATTTTCCTCACAATCTGAGGTGGCTTCTGTTTCTTTACTTGGTCATGCCACCCTCCCACCCCCAAAATGGGGCACAAGTGCTCCCAGCTCCTCATGTTCATTCCTTAATATCAGGGAATAGGGTTTTCATATGTGGGTTCAAACACTTTAGTAAGGAAGTACTAGTGTGCTTTCTAGAAGAACCGCTTGTATCAGACCACCAGTTATCAGTGCAGGCTCACTGTGGGGACATCTCACCGACAATTTCCATTACACATTCCTGGCCGTGCACTGAATATTTTACCAAAGACAAGCATCCAAAACACTACGCCTGCACAATAAAAGCTTTCCCCCACCAGCTTCAGAAATGAGTGACAAGAATTTTATTAGTCAAGGAGATGTCTATTGAAGCAATGCAGCAGTGACTTTATTGCTGCCTAAGTGGGAAGCTTTATTGTGTATGTATCTGTTTGCTTTTAATCATTCTGTGATATTCAGATGGGTAGTATAGAAATGCAAAGATTTTTTTTTTGTAAAGTTCAAATGATTGTTTAAAAACATAAAAGAATAAAACTTAATGAACGAAAATAAGTTTTACTGGTTATGTAGTTGATCTTGAAAAGCTTGAGAATAATACAAGAGATTTTCATATTAATTATTAACACCAATCAGTTATTATATCCTTTAATCTGTAAGGGAAAACAAGAAACCTGACAGTCATCACAAACAATTGCTTTCGTTCGTCTGAGTTTTTATAGAGAAGGTGCATCATAGATTTTGAAGACTGTTTTGTCCAAATGAATATGTCATATTGCTGAATTTTTGGACATCGAAGAAGGTCATGTACCTTCTTGTCTTCAGAATGTCACTGCACAGCTCAGTGAGTCTTTTCCTTTCAAACACAGTCTGAAGTGACCATTTTCTTCCCCTCCCCAAAATCCGCAATGCTTGTTAATCAACAACTTTTGAGGCATCTGATTTTATACCAATTATCTCTAAGTCTTAACAGTGTCTCTTTGGTACCCAGCATACGTATCATTTCAAGTTTCAGTTCTCAAGTCTGATAAAACTAATAAACCCACACTGCCAGAGGTGGCACATTAAGCTGGTAAAATGGTTTTCATCTTAATTGGATATGAGCACTGTTATCGCTAATAACCCCAGGATACTTCTAATTGGACTCTCTCTCTCTCTTTTTTTTTTATTTTTGAAACACTAATCTCATTGACCAGCCTTAATTTCTCCACCTCCAACTCCCTGAACCCAAATCTTGAAATGCAATATAGAAATATTCTCATTTCAGGAGCTTATTTCAATATTATTTCTTTGTATTAAGCCACAAAAGGTAAACAGTAAAAATAAATGCTTCCTTTTTAAGTTTAAAATAAATTAAAATAAAATAAAAATAAATGCTGCTTTTTAAGTTTCAGAAAAAAGAAATAGTAGTAAGACTCTGTTATTGACGTTGCAATAATGTCTCTAATTCAGTTTAGTTAGCTACCAGCTTCACCTAAGGAGACTAAATTCTCAATTTTCAGTCATTTTTAAAAGGCAATGGTTTTCTCTGTTGAATTAGCTATTGTAATCCTAGTGCAAGTTATATATCAGAAGGAAACACAATTTTAAAAGTTATCACATGCATAAATACTGGATTTTTGTTTCATCTTGATTTTACAAATATTGGTGAATATATATGAAAATTATAGAAATATGGATGTCGATACTATAGTTAAGAGACGAAGAGATGTGACAAGACTCCTTCCACAGATGCTCCAGGTTGGTTGCTGGTAAACACACACTGGCAAACACACAAGGATCTTAACGCTTGATTCCACTATTCCACACCATCAATTTTAAACTAAATTTCAGCGTGTAAAATCAACTCCAATTTTCCTTTTCATTAGTCATATTAGATTAAGTAGGCACATACTTGGCACCAAAAGAATAAGAAAATAAATAAAATCTTAGAGGATATTTTTAAAAAAAAGAACAGAAAAAATATCTTTCTGATTCTACAAACCAGCAATTTTTTCCTCAGTAAGTGTGAAAACTGAAGGCTGCATAATTTTAATTGTTGAAAAATGTCATGTGAGCCATTCTCTGGCAGAAATAATTCATTTTTAATAGACATAATAATTTTTTTAGAGCAATATATATTTTATCAGCTGAGTGAGGGCCTTTATAGTTATTATCATCATTCCCATATAATTAAAAGCCTTTATGTAGATATCATTAAATAATTATGGATGTGCAAAAGAAATGCTTACCATTTTTCCAATCCATAAAATGACAATTGGAAAAACTATTCATTAATTTATATTTACATTTCTGGCAATTAAATTAGCAATACCTGGAGCACAGATGAAGGTAGGTCAAAGGGCTTTCATAGAAAGAGTCTTTTCTAATTTCAGAGCTATGGTGACATCACATATGCCTTTTTTTTTTTTTTTGGTGAGGAAGATCAGCCCTGAGTAACATCCATGCCAATCCTCCTCCTCTTTTTGCTGAGGAAGACGAGCCCTGAGCTTAATATCTATTGCCAATCCTCCACCTTTTTTTCTTCCCTTTTTCTCCCCAAAGCCCCAGTAGATATATGTCATAGTTGCACATCCTGCTAGTTGCTGTATGTGGGACGCGGCCTCAGCATGGCCGGACAAGCGGTGCATCGATGCGCGCCCAGGATCCGAACCTGGGCCACCAGTAGCGGAGTGCGCGCACTTAACCGCTAAGCCACACGGCCGGCCCCACATATGCCTTTTATGTGGCCTTAGAAAATTATGTATCATTGTGACTCTAAAAGATAGCCAAACTGTCAGTCTTTTGTGTGTGTGTGTATATAATATATACATATATCCTGTATTATATGTAGGAGATATGCGTATAATATCTACATATATATGTATGTACGTATATATGACATATAAAATGTATATAGAGAAAAGGATATATATATTAGTAATATAAAACATACATATATACATGCACACACATACATGTATATGATGGTGATCGACGACGATGATGATGATTTTATAGCTGGCAAACATTTTAGTTCTTTTGGGACTCATCCTTGGTTTCCTTCAATTTGGAAGACCTAAATTACATGATTTCTTCATGACATTTTTGAAGCAGTGAAGCATATGGAAATCTCAAGTTAATAAATGGCACTCTTCTCCCCTTTTCTTGAAGGAAAGTGTTAGGGATCAAACTCTCCAGCTCTATTTCTCCCTCTCACAGTGTGGTCTATGAGGGACTTGCTTGCTCTCCCTCCGTCAGTCAACCAGAACTCATGGAGTGCTGGGAGTCATACTGTAAGGTGCTCTGCTGCTGGTCTCTATGGAAAACATGCTGATGGTCCATGTGTGGGACAGGGGGCCCTACCCTAACAAATGCATAATCTGGTTGTAGAAACTTAATCTATCCATACAGTTAAGAAAGATGATTAAAATATAAGGTGAATATGGAGTTACATATGTCATTAAAACCAGTCGTATCTAAAACTGACCAAAAGCTCGTATCAGAAACGCAAAAGAAAAAGCTCCGATTGCATGTAGTCCTGCTTTGTGCATATGCATTTATGTGTGTTTTACATGTATTACTCTAATAAAATCTTATGTGCATTAAACACAGACAAAAATAGTAATAAAAAAGAATGAGCTAAAAATCAATATTCATAGGAATTCTAACATTCTCTTTCTGCTCACCCAGTAGGGCTATTTACCTACTCTCAAGACAACTGATACAGACTATACATGTTTTTTGGTGATTGTTGTGGGTTAGGTCATTGTGTTCCACTTCATAGAGGTGATGGGCAAGGGCAATCCATCCTAATGCAAGAGAGAAGGACATAGAAAGCATTTCCAAATGTCAGGGGGTAAATTCCATCTCACAACATAACCACGGGGTTCTACCATTCCTTAAGCGATAGTGATTTTTTTCTTCACAAGTCTTTCCCATCACCTATATACCAAACAGTTTTACTCCCAAGATACCAAGCTCTATTCTCCCCCACCTTTTCCCTGACCAAGATCCCAGTCGCTTGTCTTCTATCTCTGCTCTTTCTTCCATTTGAAGAGTTTGCTTTTCAACTTCATCAAAGGTGCTAGATTCAGCCCCCTTCCTAAACTCCCAGTTTATGGTGTGGAAAAGTCAAGTAACTTGCTCAAGGTCAAGCAGACTATGATGAGCAGGGTGAGGGTTTATGTTGCCTCTACCATTAGTATTATCTTCAGATTCAGACCAATGTGGTGGTGACACGCAGGGTATTCAATCAACAGATTGCATGTTCTGGGACGGGCATTGTGCCGGACTATGGGACACATTAGTAAATAAAATGGGCTAAGCTCCTGTAGACTAGAAAGCTCCTATTCTAAAGGGGAATGATGTGAAATAAATAGGCGTACAAATCAAAGAGCAAGGTAATCTCAGACAATGGTAAGAGTTTGGTAATTAAAAAGAAAAACCTTGGGTGATAAGATAGAAAGTGATATTTTTGTGGAGTGGAGGGAGGGAAGTGTATTATTTAGGTGGCTAGGAAGGTATCTCTGAGGATGTGGCGTTTGAGCTGAAACCTGAGCTATATAAAAAGCTGGTGTGAAACTACGAGGATGGAGAATTCCAAGGAGAGTTAACAGCAGGTTCTGGGACCCTAAGGTAGAAATAGACTTGCCGTGTTTAAAGAATATAAGAACAATTATGGTAGCTGGATCACAGTGAAAAAGGGAGGGCCGTAGCCCAAGACGAGGTAGGCACCATGTAGGCAGGTACCTTATCCTGATAAGCCAGGATAAGGAGTGTGGATTTTATGGTAAACGCATTAGGAAGTTGAGAGAGATTTTGAAGCTGGAGAGTGACATGGTCTGATTTACGTTGTTAAAAGGTCACTCTGACTGCCATGTGGAGAATGGATTCTTGAATAACAAAAGTGGCAGCAAGGAGACCAGTTAGGAGGCTATTTCAGGCAAGAAATGGGAATACTATGGATTAGGATTGTAGCAATAGAGTCAGAGAGAAGTGGTGATGAAGACAAGGCTTTTTATGTGAGCAAGAGAAGAATCAAGGACACATGGGTTTCTGGCTGGAGTCGTATGGTGAGTACGCAGTCGTATACTAAGATGAGGAAGGATGGAGTTTGGTATGGGGAAAAGTATAAGATCCAATTTGGTCATCTTAAGTTTAAAGTCTAAGTAAAGATGTCCAGTAGGCAGTTGGATATACGAGTCTGGAGTTCAGTGGAGAAGCAAAACCCAGAAATTGAACTTTGGGAGTGAAGAACAGATAGATGGTGTTTAAAGCCAAGAAACTGACTGAGACCAACTAGGGTGAATGGATATATAGTCAGAAAAGAGAAGAGAGTCAGGCTTATTCCAACAATTAGAGATGAAACAGAGGAAGAAGGTCTAGCAAAGGGAGCTGAGAAGGAATGGCATGTATGATATGCTTTTGTGCTTTTTAAAAGAAGGCATTCAAGAACTCCAAAATTGTATTTGTACAATCGCTCAAACATCTAGTTGAGCATATACTATGGAATAGCATTGAGTTAGATTAGGGGATATAAAAATAATTAAGACTCACGACCTATGGGGAAAGAAAGAAACAAACAATTGCGGTGCAATTTAGTAGCCTGCTTTCCTTGTCTTCTCTAGACCTAGAACGCTGCAACCTGTTGCCTGACGTCTCGGCAAAGACAATTCAGACTGGTTGACTGATTCCCTGGTCCTGCTTTTTCCCTTCCCCTAGTTTCACCCCGTTGAGACTTCATTCAGCTAAAGACATGTGAGGTGAGTAACTTGAAAACCTTTAAGAGACCATGCAGAAACCCACGGGGCTTCGGGCGGGAAGGGAAGAAGTTGCAGCAGATCAATCCCCTGGCAGGTGGGAAGGTGGTGGTGGAAGGAGAGGAGGGGATCTGCGAAAGGGAGCCCAGGGTGAGTTCAACTGGAGTTTTCTTCCCAGTTTCCTAGGACAGCTTATAACTCCTTCCTACTTCCTACTTCCTTCCTACTTCCCCACCAGCTCCCTAGTCCTCCTCTTCCCCTCATGTCCTCCAGTAGGATTAGGTTTGGGGAATTTACCACTGTTTGGGAGAATATGACGAAAATTCACTTTATATTTGGTCCTCAATCAGGCAGCCCACTACTGAATCTTTTTTTTTTTTTAGGAACAAATAATCTTTGAGGATTCGCAAAGTTACCACATCTGTGTAATTTTGGGTTTTTAATGCCTGACACCTCTACATTTAATAAATACTGAATATATTTGTATGTATAGAAATAGAATTCTTACCCAAGTCCTCATCCTCTTTTTACTTGTGAGTTATGTTCATTTTTTTAAAATATTGCCTTTCATTTATTTATTTATTTTTTAAGATTCACCCTGAGCTAACATCTGTTGCAATCTTCCTCTTTTTTTTTTTTCCTCCAGAAAACCCCAGTACATTGTTGTATATTCTAGTTGTAAGTCCTTCTAGTTCTTCTGTGTGAGCCACCACCACAGCATGGCTACTGACAGACCAGTGGTGTGGCTCCATGCCTGGGAACCGAACCTGGGCCACCAAAGCGGAGCACGCCAAACTTTAACCACTAGGCCATCAGGGCTGGCTCTAAGTTATCTTCTTTTTACTGCTTGACTTTGGGAGTTTTAAAAAATAGCTGCATGTGGATATATTTTTAATAATTAAATGTTTAGATTTATTTTTTATCTTCTCCTTGTCTAAATCCCAAAAGTATTTGAGCTGGCTGATTGTGTCTAGGCAGGCTGATGTACCCTTCCTTATATGGTTTTGCTGTATTTCCTCCATGGCAAAAGCAACACTTTTTGGTCACTGTGTGGCCTATTGGGTGGGTTGGAAATGTTTTTGGCCTTAATCATTCAGTTTGGCCAGTGGTACTAGCAGCCCTTTCTACTTAATTGCAGACATTCACTGTGGCCATGCCTCTCATGGCTCCCTTGCACCATGCCTAGGATGAGAGACAAGACTTTAATGAATTTAGCATCTCCATTCCACCCAGGCCTAGGCTAAGTGCTTGAAAAGTCTGGCAGTCATATGGCTCCTGTCCTCACCACTCTCAGGAGCACACGTTCTAAGAGAATGTAGTGGCTCCCCTATCATTTCTACTCTTTATATTTTTCATTTATAAAATCTCAAGAAATGATTGAAAAAAAAACACAATGTAGTCATTAATTCTCCTCTAAAATTTCATGTATTGTCCTCCTTTCCTATAGTTGAAACCGATTGAACTAAACATACCCAGACCACATATGGTGTTTAATATGGGTGATATAAATTCTCAAGCAGTTCCTAAAGGACTCTGTGTAAAACATGGCTGAAAACTCGAAATGCCTGGCCTGGCTGGGCAAACAAAGAAATGATAATAGCTACCATTTATTGCACATCTACTATGTGCCAGGAACATTTTAATGTCATTTACATACATTATTTAATTTAATCCTCACAAAAGCACAGAGTGAAATTGCCTTGGTGAAGCAAACATGAGAGTGTTTGCTCATCTGGAGTAGCCATGCCTCAGTTTACTGTTTCCATGTGAAAAGGGGGCTCTGACTTGATACATCATCTATAATCTTTAAATATGAAATCTCTAGATTTTAAAAATATTGCGTATATATGTATATACACATTATGCATGTGTGTATATATACATATTGTTTTATATCTACATATTATTTTATATGTATGTATTATTTTATATATCTTATCATATCGTACACTGTGAGAGACAAACAAAACACATTTATGGGCTGAGTGCAACCTCTGGGCTCAGTGGGCAGCCTCTGGGGCATAAGGTCTACAATCTGCTCAAGGTTGGTGAGAACAGCCCAGAGCTGAAGGAGCTGTTCTGTGACAGGGCATCTGGCTCTTCATTTCCTTGACCCATGAGGTCCTGTGTTGAGATAGAAGCTAGTGCTATACTACTCACTAAGTAATGCTCCTCTGGGCTTCAGCTGTGCATCCCCAGGGTTTATTGCAGTACTAGTGGCTCAATCAGTGCTGTTAAAACTGAAAGTTAAGCTGGGTCAGCTTGCAAGAAAATGTGACCACACAATGCTCCTCCTACTTCTGCCTCCAAAGGGAGCCCCTGACCCAGCTCAAGAGCTAATTATTTATATAATATTCACAGGCTTCCCTATCTATGTTTTTTTTTTTTTCCCCTGAGGAAGATTCTTCCTGAGCTAACATCTCTTGCCAATCTTCCCCTTTTTGCTTGAGGAAGATTCACCCTGAGCAAACATCTGTGCCAATCTTCCTCTATTTTATATGTGGGTTGCCGTCACAGCATGGCCACCGATGAGTGGTGTAAGTCCACACCCAGGAACCAAACCTGGGCCGCCAAAGTAGCTGAACTCAACCACCAGGCCATGGGGCTGGCCCCCTATCTATGCTTTTATTCACACTAGGTATCAGTGCTTGATAAGAATATAAATGAGTATCTTTGAAGGGGACATTTGCAATTTGATAGGGATCAGTGTCTTTCAGCAGCTTTTAAAACGTGTTCTTCTGAGCCCCAGAAGGCTGTGAGAGGGAGGATGAGGACACATCCCCCTCCTTCCACCCACCACCCTCCATAAGCTCCCTGGCTGTTTATTTTTGCTGTATATTGAGAATCTGAATAATATTTCCTTTGAAAAGGGGGTTCTTTGGCACTGAGAAAAGTTATCTGGAAAAATTAAATTCTAACATTAAAATTTTAAGCGTCAATTATTTTTAATCTCAATTTCCTGCAAAAGTTGTGGGTTTTTTTTTTTCCACTCATGAATAATTCCTAGAAAAATAAAAAGATGCGAAGAATTGGAATAGCCACATTTTTTTTCCAGACCTAGAACTATATGATCCAAACTTCTCAGCTGGAATTTTGGGATAGTAAACCACCCTCTAAACTACTGACACGATGCACATACTGTTTTCCTGGCAGGATGGTTTTGTGCCAATCTGCTTGGGAGCGCCCTGCCCACTGAATGTGGGCCTCGCAGGAGAGCCAGTGGCACCGGAAGTGAGGCCCGAGTCATAGCTAAGAGGCCTCCAGTCTACAGTCCCTGAGTCAAAGCACATGCTGATTACAAGAGATCACATTTGTTGATACTGTAGATAAAGAACAAGCAGCAAACATCCAGATCTTGAGCCCCATTTCCCAGTTCATCCCAGTAATCAGTAAACTGAATATATAGACCTGGCTGACTAGGAGATGTCTGAGACTTCCCTGTTTGCATATATCCTTTTTGTAAAAGAACAATTGACTTTTTTTTTTCTTCCCTATTTGCAATGTAGGGAAACCATTTCCCTTAGCCCCATACCAAATCTCCTTACTTTGCAACTGAATCTCAGTGTATTATCAGGTCATGGTCAGGTGTCATAAAGCTAAAGAGAAGCAAGTAGGTGCCTGAATAATTCTCAACCCTTCCTTTGTGTTTTTTCTCTTCATGTCTCATTTTTCTTCCTTCCCTTTCCTTTTATTTCTGTTGAGGTCATTTTATGGAAATCTGAGAGCCTGTGGCTTCAGTCAAATGCCTGTGTTCTCTCCTAAAGGGGTGGCAGCAGCCACACAGGCTGCAGGTTGAATGGTTATTGACACCCTGTGAAGTTGGCACGTACACACGGGTATCCACCCATGTGGCCACGTAAAATAGGTGCATGCAAGCATGTGTTCTTCTATAGCTCTTCAGAGCATGTGGTATGCCACAGTGCAAGTGTTCCTTACTTTTTTTTTTAAATCAAGAACTCCTTTAATTATCTGCTTCTGAATCCCCATGAATATCATTAATTGAAAAGTACACCATTGCATTTATTAAATACACTATGTGGCTTAATTTATGACAAATGTGGGGTTTCTTAGACTTTTCAAAATGTAGGAAATAATTGTAGGGCTTCCATTGCTCTCTTTGGGAATTCTTAAGAAGTATAAGGACCCCAGTTTGGGGCCACTGTTGTACATGATAGTGTACTAGACAAGAAACTCAGAGACTCGGACCCTGGTGGAGCCACAGCTGGGGGCCTGTTCCCAGAGCCTTTATTCCCTCATCTGTAAAGTGAAGTACAGAAGCAATTGCAGTTCAAGGTTCCTTCTGGACTCATGGTTTTGCTCTCTTGGACTGAGCCCTGGGGGGACAGGTGGGAAGATATCTATCTTCCTATCTTGTGGCCTTCACTAGCTCCCTGTCCTCCCAGAACTTGTTCTGATGTGAAGGATGTAGTTCTTTCCCCATCCTATGAGTGCAGACCAGCAGAAGAGCCCTGGAAAATCCTGAAGGAGAGCCTGGAGGTGTGTAGGAGGGAATCTAGGACCAGAAGTAAGATCTTCTGCTTGGGAAGGGTTAATGACCAGCAACTCACATTTCTGCCTGGTAGAGCTCTTAATGATTAAATGGCGTTTAAAATGGCTACATCAAAGACAAACAAATCAGTGTGTGGGGCTGTGTTGTGGGTCTGGGATACCTGTTATCACTACTTAAGTATTTCTTCAAACACGGTATTGAGTCCAAGAGTCTACTTAATTATTATTAGACTAAAAACATGTTACATTCCAAAGATATTTTGGAAACAATAATAGATTTTGATATTTACTAGTGGCTTCCATCATTTCAACAAACTTGTATTTAGGGAGCAGCTGGTGTCTGCAAGTCTAAACTATAAAACTGGTGTTTAGAGATGGAGCTGATAATTCTCCCACTTGTTTACAAGATTGCACTTAGGGGCAAGATTTCACCTGAGTATGTCTCATGCCAGAAGTCAGAGAAATGTGCAAATTTGGAAAACTTTGTGACATGTATACTATATACCCAACGGACGGTGTCATTTTTGTCTGGGGTAGAAATAAACAGCTATTGAGTGGATATGTATATGGAGAAAATCTGATTGCAGATGGTAAATTTGTGTGTATTTTAAGAATGACATTGGTTATATAGATCATGATAAAAATAACCCAATTTAAATCTAGTGGAAAAACATATTCTAAGGGGAATAGTAAATTCTTAACCAATTGGATCACTTCTACTGGAATCAACAGAATGAACCTAATATCTCTTTTTCAAAACTCCAAAATCTGTGATTCTATGTAGACCAAATTAAGAAAATGTTAAATTGGATATGGATGAGTGGTGTAATCTTTGTTAGGAGTGAATCCGTTTTGGCCTTAAGATACAACGTTTCATGTTCAAGTCACGTCTTGAAAAAGATGTTCTAATTCTAACCACCTAACATGAAATAATAAGGACAGTTTTATTGCTGTTACAGACGTATCTCATATTAAAAGAAAGATTTACACGAATAGCAACACATCTCTCATCTTATCCTGGATGGACATGAGCCAGCTGGGCAACAGTCTGGTGACCCTTAGCCTTTGGTGGTGTGAGGTCCGGTGGAGAGGGAACCTGGGGCTATGCTCCAGGCTGCACTCTGCAGTCATGATCATAAGCCCTTTTGGCATAATCACCTCAGCACAGTATTTAAGGTTAGAGATACACAACCTGGGTTCCATTCCTGATCATCTCTGTGTAATTTTAATCAATTACTCCATCTCTCTGAATCTCAGTTCCTTTATTTGTAAGTAGATGATTAAATTGCCTTTCTATGGGGATTAAACGAGATGTATTGTGCCAAGGGTCTGACGCATAGTGAGTGTTTGAGAAACATGCTACTATTATTATTATCACCTATTTATTTTACTTACTTATCTTGAGACTAAATGAAGAATTATTTGAGCACTTTATAAAAAAGTCCCTGCATGAACTCAAAGTATCATTGGTGATAGAATTATTTTTCTTTCTCAAATTAAAACTTTTTCAAAACACCAAGGAGAAGAGAGACAATCTATAAAGGCTTGAAGTCTTAAGTTTTTATTTTTGGCTTGTCTTGGGCCTGCTTATTTTTTCTGTTTTTTGTACATTATGACCATCAGGGAATTGGAAAAAGGATTAGACAGCCTAAAAATAATGTGGGCTTTATAAATTCACTTAGCTTGAGAATGACTTGCTGAGGCAACTGGCCTTTCCAAAATAAATTTGCAAACTGTATCCTTATAAAAAATTAGAATTTGGCGAGGCAAAAGAATTTGGGCCATATCAGCTTGTCATTCCAAATTTTAAAATATTTAGTCTTACTTCAAGATAAATAGCAACAATTGAACTTGAGCAACTAAGAAAAATAAACATACAACTTCTTGAAAATGTACAAATAACTAGATGGTTTAAAAAATTGTTATCAGAAACATCTTTAGTACTAACAAGGTCTAAATTAAAGAGTGGCCGTAGATAATGTTTGTTTCTTGCATTATGGCCGCCCTGACAGGGGGCTGTCCAGTCCAGGGGTGGATGAGTTTTAGCATTCACAACCATGTGGGAGTCATGGATGGAGGGATCCCAGTTGTCTGCCAACCAGAACCTGGCAGGTCTTTGGCAACGTGGTCAAGAGCTTGTACTTTGAGACAATCCAGAAGGTTTGGGGAGATGGTAAGATTTGAACTGAGCCTTAAAGAATAGTTGCAGGAGATTTTACTATCCCCTCCAGCTGTGATTTTCCTTCCTTCTTCCTCTCCACCTTCCCCACAGCAGCTCTTTCCACATGCTGAGAGGCATGAAGTTAGTAAACCACGGAAAATCATGGGAGATGGGTGATCACAGGAAAAGTCAATTTGACTGTTGGAAGCATTGACATGAGAGTGCGTAGTTCAACACTGGTATTGAGGGGGAGCCTGGGACTGATAATGATTTCATGAGGGGACCTTGCCTTCCTCAGGGTACCTGATCAAACGTACAGCTCTGGAGTGAGCCTGGAGTTCAAGTCTGTCCATTGTCACCTGTTACCTGTGGCCCTGGGGCCATGGGCTTGCTGCTCTTTGACAGGCATCTTTTACATTTGTAAAATAAGCATATAAAAATGAGATTGTTGTGAGGCTAGATGATTTATCATTATAATAATTATTGTTATTTTTTAGTCTGCAGTATGCCGAGTACGTTGCCCTGATAGGTGGTTTGGTTTATGTACTGATATTTACGTTGCATCTAGTTTCTCAGTGAAACTTAGCTAAAATCACAGGTGCCACACACCTATGTCCTATGATGCCCTGTTAAATATAGGACATTTTTTTTTAAGTCAAGAATATTAAAAAAAAAACAATCTTAGGAACCTATATGACCAGAATTTAGTTGGGTAATCACTTTGAGGAATATGTGGGTTGTTTTGTTTACAGGAAATGGGTTTAAGAGAATGCTTTTAAGGACATATTTCTTTTCAGTTCAATATAACTTTCCAGTATCCAACTTTTTCCATATTAAAATTTATTCTCTATAAAAGCATGAATAAGTACAGAACTAAACCACAGTGTAATAATTTAAACGATTGCTACGAAAGGATGTTCATGATAACATTTTTTAAAAAATCCAGATTTCTAATAGTTTCCTGTTGTCTTAAAACTCATAATATTTTTGAGTTATAGCAATAAAACTGGAATTTTGGTTCTCATCACAAGTATTGATATCTCAAGTAGGAATCATAGTATGCAAAACAAAAATTTTGAAACCAGTCTGATTTATACTCAGAGTGGCAAAAATTATTAAAAAATAAAAATCTCACTCACTTGGCTGTTTTGACTTATATTTTCTCCCACTGATAACATAAATATGAAAGAATTGACTGAATGTTTCTGATATTATGCAGACAATTAGTTACCTTAAGAGAAGACCTACTTGTCTTAAATCTATGGATACCTGGATTTAGCAAATAGAACTTAATCCAAAACAAGAAAAGCAAGATAATATTTTATTGCCTTTTTTTGTTTTAACATCTAAAGTTGTTGCTGTAGTAACTGTTGTGGTTATTTTCATTGACAAACATGAAATTTTTCTTGTAACTGCTCCAGTTCTCTGATTTCGAAGCTGAACTTGGCACAGATTGGGCAGATCATATTCCTCATTCCCTGAACTACAGAGGTACAGAGGTGGGCATGTGGTCCAAGCTGGGCCTATCAGAATTCTTCCCTGGGATTTGTTTTACTGCAACTAGCAGGGAATACAATTCTTCCTTCGTAAATTGATAAAGATGTGACTCCATGACTCAGGATGTGCGGTAAAGGGTTAACTTTGCCCAAAGAAAGATTTGGCCCTTTGCTCCCAGACCCAGGGAGACAATCTCTAAACCTTTGGAATGTCCTTCCCAATAAGAATGTCTTTGTTTACCTAGGGGTCTTGAGCCAGGTGAGATAGTCTATACTAACAATGTAATTTTTGGAAGAAGGCCTTGGGCCATGTGGTACCAGCTCATGCTCTAGAGAGGCTGGAGAATAAGGCTATTCATGCAGGTGATCAGCCTATTTACATAGCCAACTCCTAATAAAAACTCTGGACAATGAAGCTTGGGTGAGCTCCCCTGGTTGGCAGTATTCTGAGGGTGTTCCCACATATTGTCACTGGGAATAATATGTGCTGTCCACACAATTCCACTATAAACACTATGAACATGTAGATATTTATACTGTTACTATTTATCATTCTATTGTTGGAGAATGGACCACATTCATTACACGCCTGATACCAGTCCAGGAATAGCAATTAAATCTCCACAAGTGTATCAGAATTTCTTGAGCTTTTTAGAAACAAAAGGAACTTTCTTAATTTGATGAAATATCTACAAATATTTAAAGCAAAAATCACATTATGATGCTAAAATATTAGGAATATTCTGTTCAAAGTGAGGAATATGACAGCAAGGTCCTTTATTACTGTATCTAGGTCCTAGACAGCACACTACACAAGGAAAAGAAATATGAACCATAACTATTGGAATGAGAAATTGTCATGATTACAGACAGTATAAATTTTTTGATAGAAAATGTAAAAGAATTTTGGAAATTTGACAGATA
Source organism: Diceros bicornis minor (assembly GCF_020826845.1). NCBI lineage: Eukaryota > Metazoa > Chordata > Mammalia > Perissodactyla > Rhinocerotidae > Diceros > Diceros bicornis. Next base: position 85,013,469 of record NC_080744.1, read on the forward strand.
CAGGGTCAATATATAAATATTAATACATGTAATTAATTGTGTCTCTAAATATCAGCAATGACCAATCAGAAAATGTAATCTTTAAAGGATTCCATGCCCAATACCCACTAGGTGTCTAAGAATAAATCTAAGAAAAGACATGGTGACCTGTATAGAGATTATTGTACAATAGTATTGAAAGGACACAAAATGAACAAATAAATGGAGATCAATTTCATAGATGGGGAGATTTATTTTCCCAAAGAGATAAATTATCCCAAAACTAATCTAAAATTTTTGTTAAAATCTTAACAGGGTTTCTTTCCACAGAGCTAGTCAGTTCATACAGAACTAGTTCATGCATTTGAAGAGTTGGGGCCCAAAATAGCTCAGGTGATTTTGAAGAGAAAGAGTAACGAAGCAGCACACACCCATTTAGAGATGGAATTTTTTTAAAGCTGTCATATTCAAAATAATGTGCTGGTGGTACACAGGTGGTAGAATAAAGGTCCCAGAAACAAACCCACATGGACATGGGGAGACACCGTAACAGGTGGTCTCACACCAATGGAGAAGGAATGGCTTTCCATATGAAAGAAAATAGATATCGATATCTTAAATATATGCAAAAATACACTTCAAATACTAAAATCAGGAAGCAAAGCTTTAAAATTCTTAGACAAAAATGGAAGAGAATGTATTTATGACATCATGAGAGGAAACAATTTCTTAAACATGAAAAGTGCAAATTTTAAAAAGATTAATGAATTTGATTAAATTAAAACTCTTCTATGAAAATTCTTCTTTTTGTTTACAGATACATCAAAATATTTTTTAAAACCCTACATTCCAAGATAACATATTTTAGTACTTATAATTTATATCAAGAATATATTAAAAAGTCCTACAAGTTAATCAAAGATAAATAGTCCATAGAAAAATGAGCAAAGGATATGAAAGGTCAGTCAAGAAGGAGGAAACCTGAATCACCAAGAAACATTTGAAAAAAATGCAACTCTCTACCTTGCTTTGTAATCAGGGAAATATAGATTAAAATGACAGATGGTTTCAAACTCATCAGATTGGTAAAATTTTTTAAAAAAGAAGGATGTGATAACATCAAATATTGGAGAAAATGTTAGGAAAAGGGAGTTTTCATATACTCTTGTAGGGGCCATAAATGAGAACAATCACTATGGAGAATAATTTGACAGTGCTCATTCACAATGATCAGCAATTACACTTCCTTATATAGACATTAGAGAAAACTTGACCACACGCATCATAGCTTATGATAGTGAATAATTGGAAAGAACCTGAAGGTATGTCAACAGAAAAATTAATGAATATGATTTATTCCTACAAGAAATACTATAAAGCAGTTAAAATTAATGAAATAGATCTCCCAGTAGTTTATTCATCTGTTATATACTCTCTGTTCTCTTCTACATCCTTCCACCACACTGACCTTCCAGGGATTTATACCTGTGGTTCCTTCTCTCTAGAACATTCTTTTCCTCAGACATCTTTGTGGCTCCTTCCTGTGCTTTATTTGATTTTCTGCTCTCATGTCACCTCCTTGTAAAGATCTTGTGTGAACACACTGTAGAACGTTGCACCTCCTCCTCTCTTATCATCCTCTGATTTCCTATATTTGCTCCTGGGTCTTCTCTTTGCCCTACAAGAATATAAGCTGCATGGAGGTACTTTGTTTTGCTTACAGCTGTATCCTCAGTTCTTAGAAGGGCATCTGTCACTCAGGTGATGGTAGCTAAGTATTTGTTGAAGCAATACTTAGAGACCTGCACACATTTGGCAGTTTATGACCTCCCTTCACGTGATCCTGGTACTCTCTCACGCTCATGTTTTTCTGTAGAAACAGACCCAGTGGATCCCCCTTCCTATTGCAAACTCTCTCCAGAGTACTAGATGAGCCACGGAATGAGGGGCAAGAGGAGAGCCTGTGACATCCTCCAGCCTCCTTGCTCCTTCACCACTTGTTCTCCTGGGTCCTTCCACGACGCTACCGTGCACATGGGCATGTGGCCCATCCAGGAATAAGATTGTGTCCAGCTGGTGAGAGCTGGACGTCTCCTTCTCTGAGGGTCCTGGCAGATGGCATGCACGGGAGCACGAGCAAGAGAAAAAGCCAGTGCTCAGGTCCCAGTGAATTTGTGGGCTTCTCCTTGAACTTTTTGCAATATCATCTATTCTGGAAATGATCATTTAAAGCCACAGTCTAGCATAATGTTTACATCCTGAGGGTTGGAAACGAAGAGTCATTCAGTCTTTCAGACAACAAGGTAATGTTCAACTACTGCTCTTCTAGGAGCGGGTGTCGTTTAGCTCACTGCGGGGTGCTGATGCCAGCCACATCCTGGGAACCCGAAAGCCTTGTGCCTCTCCTTTGACCTAGTGAAATAGCTAAATTTTCCTTGAATTACCTGTGTTAGTAGGAAGAATATACGTTCTGGGATCAGGAGTACTTGAGTTTGAACTGTGGCTACATTACTTCCTAGCCATGTGGCCTCAGGCGAGTTGCTTAATTTCTCTCCATCTTCCCTTTTTTGACCTAAGTAATGAGGTTATAAAACGTCTCCTACCTCTGGGTTTTGGGGTTGATACAATGAAACAGCAGCCTAAGATACCACACTGGTCCACTGTGGACAGGCAAAAAGTATCCTTTCTGGCCCAGCTACAACCTACCTCTCTCTGTGGAGGTATTAATAATTCTCAGTGCAAGTCACATGTGACTACATTTAAATGAAAGTTCTTTTCCACAAGCCTGGAGCTGTGAGAACTTCGTCTTTCCCCAATTGGCTGAGTGAGGTAGAAGCAAAGAAAAGCAAGTGATGGTAATAACTGATATTCCTCATGTCTTCATGGAGATCTCCCTGTAACCAGATAACTTCCTTCCGGCGGCATGTGTGCGCTAAATTTACTAAGTGTAGATCTAAGAATGAAATGAGATGGGAAGAGAGCCTGCCTCTGGATATTGAATATCCCTTACTTGGGAGAGTCTTAAACAAAAATTAAGAGTTTAACTTTTCATTTTGAGGGATTTCACCACAGCCAGTATTCAGAATCATATTGTTATACTTCTATAAAATATCAACTAGTCTAGAAACTCCTAATCTGAAAGGATTATCTAATAAGTAAATGAAAGAAACCAGATAAAGATCACTTCATTTTGATAAATAGGGGCACTCGCAATAATTAAAGGTTAATTTGAAGTAAAGAAGAGCAAGCTTTACCCCCCTCCCCCATTTTTCAGAGTCTTTGTATAAAGAATGATCATTTTTTTCTATATTCTTAAACTGGCTGTATTCTCTTTTCACCTGGAAGTTCCTCTGCTGGCTGTCTTGCCAGCCATCGCTGTGGGGCAAGGAGAGCACACGTGGACTTGGTGTAGCTCGACCTGGATCAAGTCATGGCCCTGATACTTGATAGATGTGTGACACCACCTACCTTGACTCTGCTGTTTAGCAAACTGAGACCCAGGGAAATTAATACTGCTCTTGCCAAGGTCTTGAGGGGATTAAACCAGATAATGCCTGCAAAAGGTCTGGGATAGAGGAGGCACTAAATAAATAGCAGCTGCTATTATCATTGTTATCATGCTCTCAACCGCTCTTCTTCTTCCTTCAGGAAAAGATTGAGGGGGGCTGTCACTCTCTGCCTCTCTATTTATACCGAAGAAGCTAAGCAATGTAACCGGGCTAATTCTGGTGCACTATGTCAAGGACTATGGACGCCCACAAATAAAGGGATTGTAGCAACTTATTATTTTTTAAACATTCTTGAGGAGTATGTAGTTATAGCCGTAGCTGGGTAAACAGGGGTTAACTTGTTTAATATCCCAATATTTATTCCTGGTTACTACCTTCTCTTGTACTTCTGTCTTTCAACGTGTTCTTTTCTATAGCTAGTTCCTTAGCTACAGATGTTGAAATCTAACCTTCTCAAGATAGTTTTCATGGTTTAATTATCATTCCTGTACGTACCCTCTCCTAACGTTTATGTCATCTTGGGCTAGAACAGTGGTTCTCAACTGGGGGTTAATTTTGCCCTCCAGGGGACATTTGGCAATGTTTGGAGACATTTTTAATTTTCACAACTGGTGAGGGCATTGCTAATGGCATCTAGTGAGTAGAGGCCAGAGATATTGCCAAACATCCTGCAATGCACAGGACAACCCCATAACAAAGAATTATCCAGCTTACAATGTTAATAGTGCCGAAGTTGAGAAACCCTGAAATAGAGTGACTGCAGACTTTTTCAATCAAATCTGGACATTTTGGTGAATGAAGGGACAGCACTCCTAACAATTAAGCTTAGACAACAGGTGTAAACTGGGACCAGTATTGCAGGCGTCCAGGATCTATGGTCCCCTCTCTTGAGTTCCTTTTCTTTTGGACTGATGAGACATTGTTTGTAAGTTAATTTTAACTTGCTTTTTTGACTTGCTGATGGCCTTTTTCACCAGTTAGACTCTTAGCTACCCAAAGGTCAGAGGTGCAGCCTCTGCCTCTTTCCCTCCTCCTTCTAGGACTTGATACAGAGTACCTACTTGATAAACCTTCTTGACTAACTGTGCTTATTTATAATCTCTGTTTGCAATTGGGTCCTTGACAAAACCTACTATAAACTTTTCAACCATCAATTATATTACACTTCAAAAATGTGGGAGAAATGGAGAAGAATTCAACAAGTACTACTGTTCAGAATGTAGAGAAGATTCTACCTTCTATGATATGTAATTTAAAGAAATATGCTAAGCAAGATACAATCCCCTTAATTGGTACTCATTTAAATCACTCATGTTTACTGTAAATGTTCCTACTGCACAAAATGTGCTTCTATTGAATCTGATAAAATTTTATTATTGAAAGCATGGTTTATACATGTAAAATAAACAAAAATATACAAAGTTCCCCAAATCCTGCCCAGGACATAATAGATGTATAATAAGTATTAGTTCTGTTCACTTCCCATTACATGTAACCACTAGCTGTAATTTTAAGCCATTTAAATTGATTTCATAAGTTTTTAAAGTACTAATTCTAGGGGACATTTGAAGTTACTGAGATGGTTCAAATTGTTTGGTATATTAGTTTTCTAGGGCTCTGTAATAAAGTACTACAGACTGGGTGGCTTAAACAACAGAAATTTTTTGTCACACAGCTCTGGAGGCTGGAAGTCCAATATCAAGGTGTTGGCAGCTTTGGTTCCTTCTGAGGGCTATGAGGGAGAATCTGTTCCAGACCTCTCTCCTGGGCCATACAAGGCCATACATCTTCTCCCCTTGTCTCTTCACATCTTCTTCCTTCTATATGTATCTCTGTGTCCAAATTTCCCCTTTGTATAAGGACACCAGTCATGTTGGATTAGGGCTCATCTTGATGAACTCAACTTAATTACCTCTGTAAAGACCCTATCCCCAAATAAAGTCCCATTTTGTGGTATTGGGTGTTAGGACTTCAACATATGCACTTAGAAGGACACATTCAACCCATAAGAGTTGGTAATTAAGGAATGCCATAAAGAGATGATAAGCTAAATTTAAATTTTGTAGAAAAAATAATTTTATAATATCTTGCTATAAAGAGAAAGCTGTGGGGTCACTATAGTTTGGAAATATGAGTGATCAACCTCATGTGATTTTAGGCCACTGGAAAATACATTATAGTATTTTATCCTTAAAAATATTGTAAAGAACTTTCCTCAGGAAATCACATGGATGCACACGTTACCATCTTTCTTCCAAGCAACTCAAAATACTGCACCTGCCTTTTAATTCCCCCCCACCCTCAAAATCTCTTGAGTTGGATACAGGATATCCTATAGGTGACAAAACTGAGGTGAATGGAAGTAAGAGCATTCGTTTCACGCCATCTTCACTTTCTAAAAGCGGAGATAAATTTGTTCTCTGCATTTGCTTTATTGGAGGTATGTCTGCTTGACTGGTTAGAGCATGAAAAAGATTATGGGATTCCAGGTTTGTTGATCTTTAAATGGATTGTATTTGTGAAATAATCAGGGTGGAGGTGGGTCTTGAGGGAAGCCCAAGGATCTGCCAGGCTGGGACCTGAGCCAGGCGAGGGCTTTGGCTTCCTCATAGCTGCTGTCTGCTTTCTGCATTATACTAGGAAGAGGAAATTTAAAAATATATGCGTATTGTATATACATATCTCACATATATATATACATTTCCTCTTCCTATCCTAATATATATTATTAAAATATATTATGTAGATATAAAATACATATAATATTGTATACATATCTCTGTCTGAAAAGAACAGTGACCAGGGCGCCGTGTCCCAGCCCCCATCCTGCCACTAAACTTGCTAAGTGACTTTAGGCAAGTCCCTTAGTCTCCTGCGCATCTGCTTTCTCAGCTGTAAGATCAGAATATTAGCCTGGTGCCCAGCACGGTCCCCTACAACCTTATCATCTTATGAGGGAGGTTGTTCCGAGTATCAAAAGCGATGTTCACGTGGTTAATGCTAATGTTGAGTCGGTCCTCAAAGAACATTAATTCCCCAAACTTGTCCCTGACAAGTTAGTTACTAAGACGTGTTGGGGGTGGGGAGGTGTCAGTGTTTTTCGAACACAAGGAAGAGTTCTTCAAGACACCTAGCGCTGACCTTCTCACCTTGCCCACCAGCTGCCTTGCCCCCTCCCTCTTCCCCGCCCCCCCGCCCCCCAGTCTCCACTCCTGGAATGCTCATCAGCTCGGCAGAGGGCTGGCCGGAACAGCCGCGGTTTTTATGTCATGAACTCGAAAATTGGAGAGTAAAATCCTCTGCACCCAGGGTTTGCCTCTTCTGAACAGTTTCAGCGATTGTTACATGAAGGGAAGTTACAAGGAGCGGGGTCGAGGACCGGACTGTTTAAACAGAGGCCCCTTTATCTGCCTCACTCCCTACCGCAGGGCAGCCTCCGCAAGTTATCAGAGTGTCATTAACGGGGACAGCTGCTGGTAAACAAGGAAGATGTCGACACCAGCGCCTAAGTCAACAGGAATTTGACTTTAATCTGTCCCTTGCTTAAAGCAACACCACTGTCTTTCTCTATCGTGCATCATTTATTTATCTCGTCGACGTTCAGATAGAAGGCTGGCATTGACTCAGGAAAACCCGCTGGGATAGAAAATTAATAAGGTGCTAGGGACATTCACCTTAGGTCAATTCGAGGGGACACGGAGAGAGAACTTGCGCAGGAGTTCTCTGCTTAGCTGGAAACCGATCCTACATATTTATAAAGGTGAAACTGGAGGGCTGCCAAGCGCCTGCATTTAAGTGATTAGCAAATGTTTCTCTTTAAGTGGACACCTCTTGTTCTAAATATATTTGACAAGAATGCAAAGAGTCATCTGGAGGGCAGAAAGGGCACAGCTCGGGCCTGCTCCTGCGCGGCCGGCGGGCTCGCAGGCCCGGCCCGGCCCGCGCCGCACCCTGCTCGGTGCCAGCCCAATTCACGTCGCCGTGGGCAGGCTGCCAGCGCCAGCGGCTCCCCGCTGTTTAACGACAATGGATTTACTGCTTCTCTGCATTTTGGTGTTATTTTGTATAAACAAGGTTAACACTCGTTTTAAATTAAATGCACCACCTGGTGACTGAATGGGTGACCTTGCCAGCTCTCTTCACCTGGCTAGGAGAAGCCTAGGCTTTTGCTCTGATTTCAACCTGTAGGTCTCGCTGCAATCTCCTTCCCTTTGCATTTAAATGGGGCTCCTGGCCGATCTCTCGCGCTCCGACCCCCAAAGTGGGAGACCAGAGCCGACAGAGGTACTAGGTGCGCCCCGCAAGTGAGCCCTGTCGGGCCACGGTGCACGTTGCACAGGTGGGATCAAGGCCATGCCTAGGGTCTGCCCAGCTGCCGACAGCGAAGAGCTCGGGGACCGCCCTGGACCGGCAGTCGTTGTCACAGGAGAGTGACAGACGGCCTTGTGGGCCCTGCCAAGGGTGCCTCAAAAATAGAGATCTCCGGAGGAGGCAACACTGCGAAAAAGGGTTCTTTGTATTTCACTCTAGCGTGGTATTGATCTAATAATCTAGGGCTCCCCACCTTCCCCACCCTCTAGGAATTTGAACACCTGGAAAAATTCTCCTGGCTTTCCATTTGAAGAAATTTAACGGTGTAAACAAACTCAGCAGGAAGCCCCCTTTGATATGAGAAGGCAGTAATCTGTGGTGCTGAGCTGAAGGGGCTTGAAACGACTTTGCCTGGGATGTCCGTTCTGCAAACAGTTTAAAGATGGCTTGGAGTGGTTTAGGAAAATTTAGGTCGACAGCATGGTTTTGGAAGCATCTAGAAACTTCATCTAGAAATTTCAAGCAGACTAAACTTTAGTTCCTCATTTAATTAAAGGCATCTCCTCACCTCCTTCTTGCTGTTTGCTGCCTCCTGAAAAGGGCAGAATTATTCAGGAGTCTTGGCTGCTCCACCTTAGCTTGAATTCTAGACCTATTCATCAGCCCTACTGCTCTACGAAGAAGGAAATCAGACCTGGAGAGGTGCACTGACTTTCCCAGGGTCCCCTGATCCAGAATCCAAGTCTCCAGGCCTGAAGTCCAATGTCATTATTGCTGTCTTCCTACGGAGTCCTGCTCTATCTACCCAGAAAGTATCGCGTGAGCGATAGTCCCTGGAAATTTGTTTTTATTCTTAGCGGCATAGAAATAACTGGTTAAATCGCTTCTGCTTAAGATTTTCTTAGCAGCTCAAATTAAAATAATGGAAATGTCTCTAGAAATGGGCGGAGTAAAGTAATTCCAGTAAGTGATATAATTTTAATTGCTAGAATTCTAACAATTTTATATAAATTTTATTAAAAATAATTCTGAATACAGATTTATTAATTCCTTTCAATGCATGAGGTAAAATGTGTCCTTTCTTCCAAAATCTCTCTAAAGGGTACATTTTCTGTGTTTGTGGGGGCATGGTGGGGAAATAAAACAACCTAATATTAATAAATATTAGGTATATATTAATACCTAATATTAGGTACCTAATAAATATTAGGTATATCATTGTAGCCTGGTTCTAACGACATTAAACATTTAGTGTGGACATACAGGGTGCCAGGCTTTGGGGACATGAAAAAGAATAAGTTACAATCAGGAACTTGATGAGTTAAGGACTAAGGAAATGAAAGTGTACGTAAAGAACCACTGTGAGTGAAGGAAGGGCAGAGGGCACATGACCCTGGGCATCCAAGTGAGTTTTATAGTGCTGCTCCCTAGGCAATTTCATGTGTATTATTGTGAAACAAGTCAGAGCAGAAAGCTCTTACCTGAGCTTGTACAGTGATTACTGTTTGCCAGGCCTTCTCCTAAATGCTTGGCATAATCCTCATAACAACTCTATAAAGCAGGAACTGTTATCAGCTCCACTTTACATGGGGGGAAACTGAGGCATGAAGAGATTAAGTAATTTGGCCAAGGTTTTCCAAGGAAGGAATTCAAACCCAAGCAGTCTTGCCTGAGCCCACGCTGCTGTGCTGCCCCTCTACGATTCTGTGGGCACTATATTGACATTATCATATGTTACTTTCTTCCTTTCAAACAGTCTGTCTTCTGGGAACCAGCTATCCCAATGGAACATAAAATTTTAAAAATTATTCCTTGCCAGACATTCTTATGGGCTTTACACACAATCATCTTATTATCTTCTCCCCAAAAACCCTGTGAAATAGATAATTCCTCATTTTACAGATAACAAAACCAGGCCATTTGTCATCAGCATCATCAGCAGCGCCATCGATTTTATCTTCACTGTATTAAATAAACTTATTGAAAGCAAATTCAGAGTGCGTAGAGGTATCAGATATTTTAGGAAAGTAAAAATTTCAAATATTCTTTTCTCCAGTGTAAGACCAAATTCCCAAACTTTTCCTTTGGAAATATAAGGCACAGAGGGTGTCATGGTAAATATACAGCAAATAAGACAGGCCCATAAAGAAATGAACATCTTTACAGAACAAGGGGGTTTTGCAGAAATTAAAGCAGAAAATGCAAGAGGGAATAACGGTGTTGTCAGGAATACAACACGTAATATCTAGCTAATCCTAAAGTGGCCCTTCCTTGGGTAAATAGATTTCTATTACCTTCTGGAAGCTGCTCTCAGGATATGAAGCAAATTACTTCACAATAAAATATTTTTTTTCTTAGACTATTCACTACTGTGACCTCCGTACTCTATTTTGCCCTACTTTCACTCCCCAATAGATATACCTTGGTCAGAAGGTCGGCCCACTTCTTTGCACCTCAAACCAGATTAGGAAATGAAGAGATGTTGCCTGGTCAGTGTTTGGTTTTATTTCAGTGCTTATAAGTCATAGCTACTGATTCTTCCAAATGTATAAAAAGAATGTATGTAATAATAAAGAAAATTGTGGAGAAGAAAGCAAAAAGTCATTGAAAATTCCATTACTGCAAGTATTTTAGCATTATTTCTTCCCATCTTTTTAACTAACATATAAATTTTGTTAAGAAAGAACACGCACAATTAGGATCACTGTCGTGCAGTTTTGAATTGTACTTTTTCACTTCATAAACACTTTTCCACTATCAAATATTCTTTACAGTTTTCATTTTTAATAATGACATCATGTTCATTACAAGTATTTATTATAGTTTTACATAATACACATTAATAATTCTCCTATTCCTGGATATGTAGGTTATTTCTAATTGTTGCTGTTATAAATAATCTTGCATATATATTTTGGCTGCCTGTATGACTTTCCCTCCTCAGATGGATTTCTTAGAAGTGGAGTTATTGGATCAAAAAGGATGCATTTTTGCTGTTTCATCAGGAATATGAACATGCATAATATGAGTGAGTTTGGAGGGGATAAGATAAGGTTGGGAAGTTTGTGTTCTCAAATTTTGTTGCTAGCTTGTTAACTTTGTAAAAAAATTATATAAATATATTTATGCCTTTTTCTCCCCCAAATTGAAAATTAAGTTGGATTATCCTCTATATTCCGCTCTAAGACTTCCACTGTATCATATGTTGCTGCCTTTAAGGTTGGATTTCTACCTTTTAGCTGTTAACAGGGGAAAAAAAAGATATGCAGTGCGGATGCTGGAGCTTAACATACCCACTGTGGTTTGGAATTACCCTAAGGGAATTTAGAAATTCTAGTTTGTCAAGTATCTAGTCTCATTTGTATTTTTCAAGAACACAGGCTAGGAAAAGCAGAAGATTGCTATATGAGACTTTTATAAATTATGAGAATTTATAAACTCTGAAGTAATAAGCTACTAAGTGGTACATTTATGGCCAAAAAGAGACATTATGAATTTCTAAGGCATCTGACTTTCTCTTGCTTTATGCCTGAATGAATTTGCATTGTTACATTAAATTGGAGTTATGTTTGACAGTGTTCGATATAACTTCTTTCAGGTTGGGAGAAAAATGACCCATCGTCTATTGTCCTGAATCACCTCCTACTACTTGCTTACCTGTATTGGACTCAAGGCCTTCCTCTGGCATACCCACCTGTTACCCCACAGTCTGCCTGGACCACAGTCTGCTGGATGATCACACTGAGCCTGATATTCCATAATACCTGCCTGTACTCCTTTGCATCAGCTGTGGTTGGGTTCTCTTAGCTTCCTTCTTAGCCTGGTCAAGGCCACCATACACTTCACTTCTTCAGTTCTGGCCCTAACCTGTGTTCTTAGACAACAGTAACATTTGAGTGGAAAGTTTTTCTACTTAACTATGGACATAGCTGAGCAAATTTGGCTTTAATGAAATGAAATGGAGCCTAAATTTATCTGGAAATATGTGGAATCAGTGGAGAGAAGTAAACACAGCTCTGGGGAAGTGGAAAACCATTGTGTACAGTTTGGCATTTTTTACTCCCAGGGATTTGGATATCATTGTAAAGAACCACGTTTTCAAACTTGCCAGTAACAGAGCAGATCCGTATTCATTGTGGATGGGGTTTCCATTGGGAAGGTTGAGACTCTCTTTCCTTTTTTGCCTAAACACAGAAGCCCTACACAGCTCCAAGCTTCTGCTTTCTGACCCCCATGCCATGCTGGGAAATGTTAGATGTATTCCCCACAGGATAGCCTCAGTCCCTTCTGTGGGGAGTCAGACATTTCCCAGGGGGGTAGGGATATTGGTGGTGGAGGTGACGGTGTAAACAGAGAAACTAGAGAAACAGCTGCAAGTAAAGGGGAGGTATATGGATTCCCTTTACTTGTCTTTCTTTTGTTTGTGTTGTTCAGGATTAAAAATTCCAAACAACAGAATCCACTCTAGCTGGTTTAAGCAGAAAAGGGATTTAATAAAGGAAATGAGTAGCTCACAGAATTGTTGGAGAGACTGGAGAAACAGATTTGAAGTTAAGTTTCCAGAAACATATCCCACATCAGGCCACAAAACTGTAACATGAGCAGACAGGTGTCATTGCTCCTTCGTGAGCAGAACACTCGCAGAACTTTTCTGCAACCACCGTTGCTGCCTACACTGATGGATGCCACGCCCGCATGGGAACTCAGCTGGAGGCTTGTGTTGCCACCCATACCAAGAAAATGGAAGCTCCACCAGGAGTCTGAACCAGATTCTCATATGGGTGTGTCTCATGCAGGTAGCACCTTGGGAGATGCAAAGGAGGCTGGGAATTTGAGTCCTGCTTTCTGCTTTGGAGTTGGGGGTCCCAGCGGAGATTCCTCAGCTTTATTTTCTAGCATACAGGTTTTTTCAGCAGGAAGATGTCTTCCCAGGTCTAGACATGAACTTGCAACCTAGCAAAGTGGTTGAATACATGGGCTTCAGAATCGGTCAGATATGGATTTATACCCCAGCCCTGCCTGATGCTCTCTGAGTGACAGTAGGCAAGTCCCTTTCCCTTTCTTTCTTTCTCAACTGTGCCTCAGCTTTTCTTATCTGTAAAATATATAAAATACCTCGTACCTCAGAGGTGTGTGACACAAATTTAAACAAGCTTATATGTAAAACCCTCAGTACACTTCTGTATAATGTAGTGAGCATGCGATATATGGTGGTTCTCATTCAAATTACTAGTATTAAGGCTGAAAGTATATAGTTTGAAAAAGAAAAAGTCATTACCAAAAGTCATATGTTAATAATAATAATAATCCTACTAATAACAAGCCAGCCTCTACCCAAGCCACCCAAGTTCATGGTAACATTTCTTATAAGACATTTCAGTTCATACAAGGGATTATACGGCAATAGCTGAACAATGGGAAAGTTTGAGGTCAGATGCTTCCTCAACTGTTTCCAAAATAAACAGTTACAGGAAGCTCACTCCCCTCTGCACTAAAGCTTGGGGGGAATAAGGAGGGGGCTCTGTTGCTCTAAGTTCTCTACGGGAGATGTGGGAGCAGATCAATACGTGGTTAAGTGTTTTAGCTGCACTTTTATTATATTTGACAGCGATGACAACGTAGTATGCACTGAATAAAATGACTAATGCACACATTTCTCCCTCTCATACACACTGCTGCACTTTTTCTCTTGAACCTCCTGAGCGAAAGCCAGTCATACAAAAAGCATGCAGAGTGGGAGTTCAGATTGGCCAGGGCCAAAATTACCCATGACTTCCAGATTTCCAGAGTCACAAGCGAAACCTAACTACCCGAAGCAGAAAGAACAAAAAAGGCTACACGTTCAGTAGTTAATAGTCAGATCAACTGAGAAAGTCCTGCTTGGTTACATAGCAGCATTTCTTTGTCATCAAGCCCTGTCTCTTTCCCATGATGTGAGCAGTGCTCATGGGTGAAGGAGTCAGAAAAAATCAATAAGCACACGTAAGTATACCGTGGATTTACGTAATACAAGGGTAAATTTTTATTTTTAATGCTTTTACTTTTTGAAAAGCGTTTTACGTTTTGAAAAGCAACTTTTCAAAATCATATTTAGATGCCACTCAGTTCTACCTCTTCGTTGATAACCAGATGTTTCCACTTGGATTTGAGGCTCGGCAGGCAGCATCCAGATGTTTTGAGGGGGCAGAGGAAGTTCTTTCATTTGCGGCAAATTCGAGAAGTGAAGATTCATTGACTCATGTAATGTTAATCTTCCTACACAAAGAATTTGGAGCCAAGCTGTTTGCCCGCTTTCCCAGTCCTGTGTGGGGTCATTTAACTGGGTGCGGGGCAGTGGGGAACGCATTTGGCTGAGATTCTGTCCAGATGGCACTAAATTCCAAAATACCTACCACAGTTTCTGATTAGCACTAGGCAGTTCTTTCTCTTCTTTTAAGACCACTGAGTGGAGAAGGAGGAAACTTCAGGCTTTTCTGGAGGTGTTGCCTTGTATTCTGGTCCAAGTCATCACCACCACCACCTCACACTTCGTCTCCTGCAATCCTCTGCTAAGATTTGCTCTGGAAGCACGTCACGCTTCTAATAGAAACCCTCCAATGGCTTTCATCTCAGTAGAACAACAAATCTTCACAAATCAAATCTTTTCAGTAGCTTCATCATCTTTTCCCTGCTTATCTCTGATTCAGTTTTGTTTCATCTTCCTGCCCCCTCTCTGACCCTCCCACCTGGCTCACTCTGCTCCAATCATGCTACTTTTCTGTTATTCACATATGCTTTGCACACTCCTGCCTGACGAGTGGGTGGAGAGGCGGGGGAGTCTTCACCTCTATTGTTCCCTTTGTCTAAAATGTCCTTCCCAGGATGTTCTCTGGCTCTGACACATTTTATTCAGGTCTCTGCCCAAAGGTTAACTTTCTGGAAAAGCCTTTCACTTCCACTCTAGGTAAAACATCAGTGCCCCCCATCAGTTCCTGATTTATTTTTCTCCTGCTCACCCTTTCGTCTCACTGCCCGACATAACACATTCTTATTTGCTTAATTGATCCAGTCTGTCTTTCCCTACTAGAATCTAAACTCCACAAGGGCAAGGTTTGCTTCTATTTGTTTCTTGCTGTATATCCAGAGCCTCAAACTGTACCTCACACAAGCTGGATGCTCCCTCAACAAACATTTATTGGGTGAATGAGCACAATTATTGTTATGCTTAGGTTTTCATGTGGTTTATGAAAGATTTGCTCATACTCTATGCACGTCGATGGGACTCTTGTACTCTTCTGCTCACAATGCCTATTTTCCTAAAGAATTAGGTGAGGAAGGGAGTGACCCAGCTATTTCCCAAGGATTTCAGAGCAAATATTCAATGATCAGAACGAGAGAAAGAACTTTGCTATTTTCTGCTTTTTTTGAAGGAATAAGCATAGGTCTTCAGGTAACCACCTCATTAAAAAAATTGAATGATAAGTCCTAGGGATATAATGTACAGCATAGTGATGACAGTTAATATGCTGTATTGCATATTTGAAAGTTGCTAAGAAAGTAGATCTTAAAAGTTCTCATCACAAGAAAAAAAATTTGTAACTATGTGAGGTGATGGACGTTAACTAGACTTACTGTGATTGTTTTGCAATAGAGATACATATCGAATCATGGCGTTGTATACGTGAAACTAATATAATATTATATGTCAATTGTATTTCAATAAAGAAATTGAATAATAGAGACACTACATCTCTGTTGTCTGAAATGACGCTGTAATGCACTTTGTTCAAGAGCTGAGCTTACAAGGAAGGGTGAGAACATTTCTGTCCCTGCCCCAACCCCATTTATTTGTCTTTCTGGACCTGGAGTGACATCAGATGCAGTTTCTACCTTGGAAATTTCCCATTAAAATGTTATTTTGTAACCTGTAAATATAATCTGACCTTTTTGGATGTTTAGTTTAAAAATATGTGACCAACTGAAATCTCTTTACTTTTTTCCTCTTCTTTTATTGGTCACGCTCTGTTGGAATCTTGTGCACTTTGTATTTCATGATTGTCCTCTAAGCTTTCCTCTGGGCTGAGTCCTCATTGCTCTGCTTTGCCATGAGGTTGCAGAGCCCTCACAGGAAGTTCTCAGTCAATATTTGGAAACCAAGTGAATGATTTGGGCCCCCATTTGACAGCATAGTAGTGTGAACTTGCTATAACTTCCAGACCTCAGTCTAGAGAATGGTAATGCACTGCTTTATTACTATTCAGAATTTCTTCAAAGTTGCCAGGACATGTTTTTGAAGAGTGTGATTGTTTTTTGTGTATGATGAGATAACAAAGATGATAGGGTAAACATATTTCCTAAAATGAACCGTTTGTTTCTAATTGTGAAATTCTCTTTGTCAAAATGGTTTCCCTCTCAATGAGATACATTTTTCTGTGTAGAAAAAAGAGCAGGGATCTGTCAAAAACTGCATGAAGTGCCCTAAAGAAACTCAGGAAAAGCAAGTATTAAGCTATGGATAAATTTACTGATCATGACACAAGTGTTGACCTAAATTCCCTCTGATTATATTAAGGCCAAAGGAGAGCATTTTAGACCAGCAAAGGGCTCTGCAATCTTTGACACAGAAACACATTGACTCCACACATTCTTCTGCTGGAGATTCACATTCGATAATTGCCCTTCAAGAACAGGGAAGATCCTAGCAAGCCACTGTCCTTGGTTGAATGATGCCCAGAGAAAAGACAAGAAATTGAATATCCTTTTCATTTAAGCAGTTTTAATTCCCCAAGTTAAACAGAGAAAATAAAGATGCGTAACTGGGAGTCCAAGGCCATCCGTAGCTTTTCTGCTGAGCATTGCCTCTATACTCAGCTGCTCAGATTTCTTGAGTTCTAGCGTTTCAATAGTACAATGTTCACCTCTTTTTGTATTTGGACCTTGATGAAATAAATGGAGATACTATGTAGTCTATTAAAGTAGGACAGATAATGCACAGTTTGTTATTCACAACTTTTTAAATCTATATATTTTTTTTGTTAATAATTACACTAGAACTAAAAATATGCTACCTCTTCCACCGAATGGTCTTGATTGATGCTTGCATTTGCTTAATTGTGTTTTTTTGTAAATCAATAAAAATCCTTTGATGGAATTTTAAAGATCTCTTTTGTAGAAACACTGGGGTCTTGTAATTGGTTGAGTACAACTATCCAGTATTAGAGGATGACCTTTCACCCCCTACTAGCCAAAAAGAGCACTCTGGAGAGAGAGGTGCCATAATCTGGGTTTAAGGCTTCTTACTAACATGTTGAGAGCCTGTTTCCTGTGCCACACACAAAGAGTGGCAAGAAAGCCCAGCTTCAACATCAACTTAGCACTTCCCTGTGCTGCTCTTGAGAAAATCTACTCCTTAGAAGGAAGAAAGGACCTTATCCCAAGCCCCCCTCACCAGGTGGAGATGCGAGCACATGGATCCTCATAATCAGTTGTAGGAAACTGTCATGAGGGAGAAAGGAAAGAAGAGATTAGGACTGAAAGAGGCCAGCTGTTCAAGTCTGGTTCTAGAGTGGCGGTACTGTCACTCTTTAATTCATTTGCAGTGCTGGGGGGAAGGACACCAGGTGGACTGCTTTTCAGCAAACAAGTGGACAAAAAGATTCCACCACCTCTTGAAGGGACTTTTAAAGCAATGAATGGAGTCATTAAAATGCTGGATTTACAGTGGGAGACATGTCCCCAAACTTAAATGAAAAGGCAGAGCTTGGTTTTGCAAGAAAGAAGGGAAATGGCAATTTGTGCCATAAAGTAAGACCACTTCCTACATTTTTTCCCCAGGAGAGCCAACAGAGAAAAGTTCTGATACTTTGACTAATGTTTTCTATCTATAAATCCTTAAAAATAACTCTAAAAATCCCAATAGTTTTGTTTGTTTGTTTGAGGGGCTTGTTTTTATTTTTCCATGAAAATTAAAATTCTTAGTGTGGATTCTATACATTCTAGCTAGTGAAAACTCTTCCTTAGCATTTGGCTCAAAGTTTTGTTGGCATTTCCACGCAGACAACAGAGAAATTTCTGTTCTGCTTTTCCTCAGAGCTGCATGGTATGGGTTATATGAGTAAACTTGGCCTTCTCTCTTTTAATGACACTGTTCCTAAATAGTCTGGGAGTAGATGGCTCCAGGGTCCCCATCTCTGCCAGATTTCATCAGGATTACCCTGCTTTGATCTGTTTTACATATTGGGCTTCCATAAAGATTTTCTTTTTCTTTTTCCAGACTGTGGTTAAATCCATACAACACAAAGTTTACCATTAGTGATATTTAGTGCATAAACAATGCTGGATAATCATCACTATAGGACATTTTCACCACCTCAAAAAGAA
The DNA here is from genome assembly GCF_020826845.1 of Diceros bicornis minor. Classification (NCBI taxonomy): domain Eukaryota; kingdom Metazoa; phylum Chordata; class Mammalia; order Perissodactyla; family Rhinocerotidae; genus Diceros; species Diceros bicornis. Next base: position 85,031,627 of record NC_080744.1, read on the forward strand.
ACCCCATACCCGTTAAGCAGTTACTTCCCATTTCCCCTCTGCCTCTAGGCCCTGGCAACCATTCATCTGCTTTCTGTCTCTGTGGATTTGCCAACTCAATTTTTATATTTCATATAAATGGAGTTATGAAGTATGCAGCTTTTCGTGTCTGGCTTCTGTCATGTAGTGTAATGTTTTTAAGGCTCATGCATGTTGTAGTATGTATCAGAACTCCATTCCTTTTTATGGCTGAATACTATTCCATTGTATACATATGCCTCATTTTGTTTATCCACTCCTCAGTTAATGGACATTTAGATTGTCTTCACTTTTTGGGTATTGTGAATAGTGCTGCTATGAACATCTGTGTACACATTTTGTTTGAAAATCTGTTTTCAATTCTTTTGAATATGTATACCCAGGAGTGGAGTTGCTGGATCATATGGTAATTCTCTGTTTAACTTATTGAGGAACCAACAAACTGCTTTCCTGGTAGCTGCACCATTTTACATTCCTGCCAGCAATGTACAAGAGTTCCAATTTCTCCACATCCTTGTCAATACTTGCTATCGTTTATCTTTTTGATAGTCATCCTAGTATGTGAAGTGATATCTCATTGTGGTTTTGATTTGCATTTCTCTAATGGTTAATGACGTTAAGCATCTTTTCATGTGCTTCTTGGCCATTTGTAGATCTGCATAAAAGTTTTCTTTTTGAGAAAAGGCTTTGCAGTTTCAAAAGAGAGACTGTAAATTACATTTAAACGTACTGATTTCTCCAGCTCGGTCTGATCTCTTTGAGAGACTGTCCTTGGCCCTGAAACAAACAATTCTACCTGCTGGTGCCTTGCCATATCTCTTGACTTCTGTAGCTAAAATTTTTGTGTTCTCTCTTCTTTCCTCTGGCCAGTCCTTTGACGTTATGCCTCTTCCATCGCAGAATGGATCTATAGCTTTGCTCCTTGTATTCATCCTGGCATAGAAGTTAACAGCATGCGCTCTAGAGTCCAACTGGGAGAGTCAGAATCTCATCAATTCCACTTACAAGCTGTGGGACCTTGGGAAGTTATTCCCTGCCTCTGTTTTCTTGACTTTAGAGTGGGTATGTACGTAGTACTTGCCTTATAGATTTGTTGTATTAAAGAGGATAATGTATATAAATTACTTAGCCTAGTGTTTAAACACTCAATAAGAAGTACTTTAGGGCTGGCCCCGTGGCTTAGCGGTTAACTGCGCAGGCTCTGCTGCTGGTGGCCCAGGTTCGGATCCCGGGCGCGCACCGACACACTGCTTCTCCGGCCATGCTGAGGCCGCGTCCCACATACAGCAACTAGAAGGATGTGCAGCTATGACATACAACTATCTACTGGGGCTTTGGGGGGGAAAATAAATAAATAAAATCTTAAAAAAAAAACAAACAAGTACTTTAAAAACATTACACCTCTGTCTGCATTCTGATTTCCTTGGACTGACATCATGGTGATCTCACCTAGGTCCCCTGATGAGGCCTGGATAATATGACTCTCTAGTGCCTTTAAAATATTGTTGTTAGGACTATGTTTAAAGGCTTTGGGACTCTTTACACAATTACTGAAAATCATGTGAATTAGCAAATTAATTTATAATATGTTATTCTGCAGTTCATTTCTGGGAATGTAATATCATATTTATTTCTGAGCAGGAAATTTAATAATATCATCTATGTTTTATTGAGTGCCTAACCTGGGCCTGGTCACTTGCTGTTATGTGCTTATGTGTATTATTCCTAACCCTATTAACAATGCTGAAAATTGATATTATTATTATTTTTTTAATTTTTTGTTTATTGCAGTAACATTGGTTTATAACATTGTATAAATTTCAGGTGTACATCATTATACTTCTACTTCTGCATAGATTACATCATGTTCACCACCCAAATACTAATTACAACCCATCACCACACACATGTGCCCAATTATCCCTTTTGCCCTCCTCCATCCCCCCGTCCCCTCTGGTAACCACCAATCCAATCTCTGTCTCTATGTGTTTGTTTATTGTTGTTATTATCTACTACTTAATGAAGGAAATAATACGGTATTTGACCTTCTCCCTCTGGCTTATTTCACTTTGCATAATACCCTCAATGTCCATCCATGTTGTCACAAATGGCTGGATTTCATCGTTTCTTATGGCTGAGTAGTATTCCATTGTGTATATATGCCACAGCTTCTTTATCCATGTGTCCCTTGATGGGCACTTAGGTTGCTTCCAAGTGTTGGCTATTGTGAATAACGCTGCAATGAACACAAGGGTGCACGTATCTTTACGCATTGGTGTTTTCAAGTTCTTTGGATAAATACCCAGCAGTAGAATAGCTGGATCATATGGTAGTTCTATCCTTGATTTTTTGAGGAATCTCCATACTGTTTTCTATAGTGGCTGCACCAGTTTGCACTCCCACCAGCAGTGTATGAGAGTTCCCTTCTCTCCACATCCTCTCCAACACATGTTTTTTCCTGTCTTGTTAATTATAGCCATTCTGACGGGTGTGAGGTGATATCTCATTGTAGTTTTGATTTGCATTTCCCTGATAGTTAATGGTTTTCAACATCTTTTCATGTGTCTATTGGCCATCTGTATATCTTCTTTGGAGAAACGTCTGTTCAGGTCTTTTGCCCATTTTTTAATTGGGTTGTTAGTTTTTTTGTTGTTGAGATGCATGAGTTCTTTATATATTTTGGAGATTAAGCCCTTATCAGATGTATGGTTTGCAAATATCTTCTCCCAATTGTTAGGTTGTCTTTTCGTTTTGTTGATGGTTTCCTTTGCTGTGCAGAAGCTTTTTAGTTTGATGTAGTCCCATTTAGTTATTTTTTCTATTGTTTCTCTTGCCCGGTCAGACATGGTGCTTGAAAATATGTTGCTAAGACCAATGTCAGAGAGCGTGCTGCCTATGTTTTCTTCTAGAAGTTTCATAGTTTCAGGTCTTACATTCAAGTCTTTAATCCATTTGGAGTTAATTTTTGTGTATGGTGTAAAGTAAGGGTCTACTTTCATTTTTTTGCATGTGGCTATCCAGTTTTCCCAACACCACTTGTTGAAGAGACTTTCTTTTCTCCATTGTATGTTCTTGACTCCTTTGTCGAAGATTAGCTGTCCATAGATGTGTGGGTTTATTTCTGGGCTTTCGATTCTATTCCATTGATCTGTGTGTCTGTTTTTGTGCCAGTATCATGCTGTTTTGGTTACTATAGCTTTGTAGTATATTTTGAAATCAGGGAGTGTGATACCTCCAGCTTTGTTCTTTTTTTCTCAGGATTCCTTTAGCTATTTGGGGTCTTTTGTTTTTCTATATAAATTTTAGGATTCTTTGTTCTATTTCTGTGAAAAATGTTGTTGGAACTTTGATAGGGATTGCATTGAATCTATAGATTGCTTTAGGAAGTATGGATATCTTAACTATGTTAATTCTACCAATCCAAGAGCATGGAATATCTTTCCATTCTTTGTGTCTTCTTCAAGAAAATTTATATTATTATCTCTTTTTTACAGTTGAGGTTAAACTGAGGTTCAAGAGGTTAAGTAACTGACCCAACGTCTCAAGGAAGTTTCACAAGCAGCAAGGATAGAATTTAATACCAGCTTCACCTGATCCCAATTTTTTTGCTCCTTCCTTGTCACCACACACCCGATATTAGAGTGAGTTGCTTTAGGTGCTACCTGGAATGTTTGCTTTTCAAACAGAAAATTCTGAAGGTGCTAGGACCAATGAATACTGTTAATATAGGTCCTGTACTCTCTTGACAAACTTCATTTCTCTTTGCATTCTTCCAGTCATTCTTGCTGCCTCTTCTTTCTACCAGATGACAGATGACTAACCAAAATAATAAAATGAGAAGCAAGTTCTGATTTACACACAGAGGTAGAAATTAGGCGTGTGTTGTCTGTTGGAAGGATTTGGAGAAGATTCTCCAAGCCTTAAGAGCCTTTACCTGACTGAACAGAACTTATACAATTATAATTTTATGTACGTTTATATCTGGTTTCTGAAAAACTGTAATATAAAGCAAACATCCTGAAAATTTGTGAATGAAAAGAAGACTATTGCACAAGATGAGAAATTCACATTTGCAATGCTTAATGTAAAGCCAATTATACTATGAAATTAAAATAAATTCAGCCTTAAGTCATTCAGATGATTAGACAAATATAATTTATATTTAATCAGATCTAATTAGAATGTTTTTATATAACAATTTCTAAAGAAGAAAGAAATGTAGGGCCAGCTTTCTCTCCACATGGGTCTGGGTGGCAAAATAAATTTTCAACGCAGGTGTCTGCTACAACTTCCCAAATAATTATTCCTTTATTCCTTGTTTGAGAATACAGACAATGTCCCTTCCAACCTTTGTGGGTGGCACTTGAGACAACTCTGCAGTCACTTGAGCCTGAACTCCAAGCTGAACCCTCCACTTGGTGCCTGAACACATTTGCCTCCCTAACTTCCTTCTTCGCTTCTACACTTGGTCTCTTTGCCTATTTACTCTAATCATTAGGTTATCTTGGTGTATTATAACTATAATTCATGTGAACTCCTTTTGAGACTGTAATAGAGTAAAATAAAACTATAACATAATCAACACCGTGATAGGTTCTGGACAGGGTACTTGAGCTCTGAGGGTCCTTGGTGTGGAAGGTTTCCCATGGTAGTTAAAAAGCTGGGTGAGATTTTAATCCCAACCAGAAAGGATGATGGAATCAAATCACCTCATTTCTTGAATTTCTTATGCAATGGTGGAGTCATGTAAGAGAGCAAGGAATGGAGAATGTATATATGTTACAGATGCACCTGTTGCTAGCTACTCCTATTTAAAATGCCCGATTGTGTCCAAGTTCAGAGAAACAATAGAGATTATTCCAAAATGTATGCAATGTTAATATACTGTGAAAGATAGGTAATTATAATTAATTTCAAATTTAATATTCTTTGAACTAAGAAAAATAGAAAATTTAACCATGCTTGTCAGGGTTTGGGAAGGAAAGTCCCCGTGCAACTGTCTGGTGCATCTTTATCTTGCTTTTTTCAAACAATGTCAAAGTTTTCTTAATAGTAGCATCATTAGAACTTTTCTTTCAGAGCTTGTTGTGAATTGATTTGATCTTCGAGGTTCCATTTGGATGTTCACAAGAAAGGTTTGTCTGTCTGCAAACGAGCATACTTTTGGGTGTGGGCTGCTGCAGGAAGGGCCATCATGACCATAGGCAGTGACTGGGGCAACCTTTGGCTAAGGTGCATAATAAGAAAGCGCCAGGCAGCAGGGAGTAGTTAAAACATTGCTTGAAACGTTGCAGTGAAGTATAATCATTTATGTTATGTCTATAGAGGATTCTTACTCTGTAAGGGTTGACTAGAGGCCCCAGTCAGGAGATGTCAAGAACAGCTATTCACACATACTTGTGAAATAAAACAAATTCATACTCATACAGAGCAGTAGTGACTATAAAGGACTAAGCAGACTGCAATTTACACAGCTAGATACTTTTAACTGAAAACAGAAATTTAAACAGAATGTTGAAAAAGAAATTTCAAATATTGTTCCCTGTTTTCTTTTAAACATGATTTTCAGCTCTAAAGTCTCTACATGTATCTGTCTACATAATGTACGTCACTTATCCACTTTGGAACCAGAGAGTGCTGTGGGTGGATCTGGGAACTGCTAGGGAAGATTCTCAGAGAAGGAATCACAATAGAACAATGAATCACTCTTCTTTGTGTATTTCTAATTTTTCTTTCATGGCACAAGTTTTAAGTTGTTAGAGCAGCTCTGAATTCATTTGCTAAAGGTAGCTGTGGGATTTGAGAAAAAGCAGCAATCAACAACAGTTGAACACTTGCAGAAGAAACGACGCCCAGTTCCCCAGCGGTTGTCATTTGTTGAAGTGTGAAGCTGTGTTTGATTTTACGTCACCAATCTTTTTTCTGAAAACATGTGCAAAGTTAGAAAGTATTGCTCGTAAAGAAGGAGGGTAACAGATTTTTGAAAAATGCGACCCAAAGTTATGTCTAGTGGAATTTCTGTGTTTTATACCTCCTGAGAATGAGTTTCTGTCCCTAAACGATACCTGACTTGGTATGTTGCTGAATTTAGAAGGTTGGAGTCCAGAGACCAGGCACCTCATGCTCTTTGGGTCATGTCTGTATCTTTACACGCCAGAACGCCAGCTGCAGTGTGGGTATGCTGCTTGGTGGGCAGTAAATGCCCACGAAATGAAACATTCTGACAAAACTAAGGCTGGAGGGAACAAAATGACAGACTCACATTTTGTAAAGTCAATAGGAATGAAACTTCTCTGTACTATTTGTCTAGCAACCATATGGGTAGAATAGCAGAGAGACAAGCAAGCAAGCAATTTCAAATAGAATCCACATCCTTTCTTCCCTTTAGGGAGATGAACTCAGGGTGCTACATACGTTCTCTGTTCTGAAATGGACACGTTTATTTTTCAGATCAAATTAAGTTAAGCTTAAAAAAATTACATTTGGCACTGTAGGATGCAGTGTTTTCCTTCTGTGTGTTTTTTCCCAAAAGATTAATATTTTTTCCCTGTCAACCTTTGAATTCAAATGGGTGTTCTCACAACTTTGGAGCTTTTGTTTGCATCATTAGTCAGAAATCCCTTTTAAAATGGGTGAATTAATTTGGTGGAATTAGGTTAACAAGTCATATCTGAAGCACGCCGGTTTACACTGTGGTTTGTGGTGAGTTTATGGAGGTTTTGTGAGAAAACGCCAAGCGCTGAAAGCAAACCTTTCTCAGACCGTAGTGCCTTTATGTACTAAGCACAGAATTTCCTTTTGCGGTCTGGGGTGACGTGGCTTTGGATAATAAATATCTGTAAAAAGATTTCCTGAGGTTGACTGGAAGGCATCATTGACACTTTAAGTGGTTGATTTCACAGCTTTCCACAGTGGAATTTGAAGCCTTTTTTTACATGTATATATTAAAGTCACATCACTTTGTAATCATGTCTTAATAGACAATAATTATCTAATCCGTTATTAGTGCTAATACCCACACTGCTTTTTGGTGTGTGGGCCAAGATGTTATGCATCATCATTTCGTATTTCTTTCTTTACCCTTTTCTTATCTTGTGTTTCCAACTTTTGGATGAAGAAAATACAACCTTAAGGCTCCTCGGTGATCAGAGTCCTGTTAGGAGTTTGAGAAAGACACACACACACACACACACACACACACACACCCTACACGGAAACCCACAGCATGCTCACATTAACTGTGGAAACTGTTTTCCATTAATGTGTAATCAAGAGGCAGGCAGACCATTTACTCTGAAAAATAAAATAAGAAACCTGTCTCCCTCCCTATATGCCCTTCCTGACTACTCCCCAGCCCCCGTCGCCAACCTGTTTGTCAAACTTAGCTTCCCAAAGGATAAATTCCATTTTTGTCACAGAACCAGTAACAAATCAGGAGAGGTGGATTTTTTGTAATGAGTGAAAATATTCCAAAAGCTTAAGGCTTCCATTGCAGTTGACATTTAAGGCATGCTGCAGCAAAAAAGTTAATTCACTTTGCACATGTTGCAGAGCAACAGGTGGTAGACAACCACAGGGGCTGCTTGCATTCCTCCGTTTGCAAACTCCTGGCCCCTGGTATTCTGGGATTTACACTACCTCCCCCAGGCCCTGACTGACAAGCTAATGGGTGTGCTGGGAAGCGCTGAGCTATTGATTCCACTGTAACAGAACACCACCCCGTCAATGAAACTGCAATGAAATGCTTCAGCAACGAAGAAAGGGAGGCATTCGACTGTTGAGCAACTGGAAGAAATTTGCTTGTAGGTAGTGCGGCAGAAATGAAAAGGCTCTCAGGAGCAGGGCCTTGAAAAGCCAGGTTATTAAAAAAGCCACAAAGCTGGAGTCTGGCTGAGTGGAGAAAAATAGTTATGGCTCAGTTAGGCGTATCTAAAAGGAGAAGGGAGGAGGGCTGCAGCTTTCAAAATTGCGTTAATCCCTCGAGTACTTAATTTCTTTTCTTTTATGCAGCTTGTAGTATAGCAACAAGTATTCAAGCAGTTAATAATTTTAAACAGTTTAGCTTTCCTTAGGCAATATATCTTTAGCCTTAATTAAAATTTTATTTTAGTCGGAAAAATATTAAAATGACATTAAGATCCATCCTCTATGATGGGAAATATATGATGATATGAATATTTTATTATACAAACTATTATTAAACAGCTGCTGACGTATTCTCTCTTGCGTTTCACTTCAGTTTTTGAAACACAGTCACTATTTCTTAATAATGTCTCAACAGGTTCCTTCTGAAATATTTGAAAGTGCCATATTAATTACAAACAGAGGCCAAATGCTTATGATCTTTTTAATGCATTGATCCATAAGGCAGGTCTAGGTGTTAGCCTTTTGACAGAAACAGTATTTGTGTAACTCAAGTATTCATCACAAGCCACCACGCAAATTGATCTTGGTCATCCTGGTTACACATTTACACTGAAAAAAAATCACAACTTGCAGTCACCAAGACTGAAGAAGAAATACAGAAGCTAGAACTGATTTCTTTGCAACCTTTGTAACCTTATATCTACCTGTTATGAAGTTGTGTGTGTGTGTGTGTGTGTGTGTGTCTGGAAGTATTTAAAGAGTTAAGCAGTTGAGTCTCATCAGTGTATGGAATTTTAATGATAAAACTAATCTCCGAAAATTACCTCCAACCTAAAACCAGACTGAAAATAACCATCAATTTTTGTCTGTATTTCTGTCTTTCTTCTCTGCATCTAGTGCCCATCAATATGGCATTGAAGTGCTCCTGCAAGCTAATTAGATTAATTTCAATTTCCATTGTGTGTTAGAAGGACACACTTATCATCTCCCTCCCTGCTGAAGCCAATAATTGATTGGATAGTGACAGGTTGGTAAATCCTCCTCCTGCCAAGATGAAGGAAGGCCTGAATCCATGGGGTTATTGAGGAGTTGTTTTTGAAGCTAGAGTTGTCTGTTGTACTTGTGACTTTGAGGACGAAGTTCTTCAGTTTTTGCCATCTTCGCTCTGTGAAGAACTGGCTGCACTGTGCCTTCTAAATATAACTAGTGTATGCATGTGTCAGCAGGTGATGAGGCACAAGAAAAAGAATAGAGGTAGAGCAGAAGTGTGAGTATTGGCAGGAGGGGATGAGGCCCAAAGGAAAAGGAACACTGAACCTGGAGTGAGGAGGTGTGGGTTTAAGTTCTAATTCTGCCACTAACCAGCTGTGTTCCTTGAGAAATTTACTTACCCTCAAAGGGACCCAATTTCATGATCTATAAAATGGAGAGGGAGGATTTATTCAATTAATATTTACTGAACATCTACCGTATGGCATGAACTCTGGTAGATTCTGAGGATTCAAAAGTGAGCAAGGAGAAGTGGCACATATCCTTCACAGGGCTTAGAGTTGACAGGGAAAGAAAGTCATTCATCAAACAATGACACTGATGTAGCAAAATGGAACGGCCAGAAGTAAAGGCAATCTGAGTGCATGGACGCAGACTTGACCCATTCAGGAGGAAGAAAGTCTTGAGCTGAGATGTGATGAATCAACTTACAGGTAGAACAAACAGAATGCGCAGTGGACAAGTAATGCAAGTGCATAGGATGGGAAGATGGACAGCAAGGGAGCAAGTGCAGTGAGAGAAGGTTGCAGAGATAGGTACATGGTAAGAGGATGGGGCATGGTCAGATCTGAACTGGAAACAGATTTGTGGAGAACTTGGAGGAAAAGACCAAGTGGAAACAGATGAAGCAGGGGAAAGCTATTGTAGTAGACCAGTTGAGGGATGATGGTTGCCTGCACTAGATGACAGAATGAGGAGATATTTAAGAGACACCACTGACAGCATTGGTGATGAGTTGGGTTCAAAATTGAGGGAGAATATGTCCTCAAGAATGGGCCTTTGGTTTCTGGATGGACTGACCCAATGGGTGGTAATATTCATAGACTGGGAACACTGGAAAAGGACCAGATTTGTGGGGGATGATAACGAATTAGGTTCAGGATACAAGAGTTTGAGGGGAATTTGATTCATCAAAGAGGATGTTGAGATGATCCCTAAAATCTCTGTCACCTCTAAAATTCTGTGATTCTCTGAGACGGATTTGTTATAGAGGAGTGCATCCCAGGTCTCATTTGGAAGATGGCATGAGGTGGTGGAAATGCCATCAGCTTTCCTCACAGATGGGAAAAGCTTCTCCCCTTCCCTCTCCCCAAGTTTACCTTACTTGTTAGCAAACTGGCTTACTTTCATCAATTAAAAGAGCTGTGGTCATGGACACAAAGCTAACCCTTGTTATAAATACCTGCTTAACATCACCAAACTTACAAGATTTCCTGCAAACATTTTTAAAACTAGAGAGGAATTAACTAGGATGATACATGTTTATTTTTGCTTACAGAACTTGAAGTCTAACCTGAGTCATCCAACTTTGGAAATGTTAACAGTTTAAAATATTTGAAATTTGTTGGAAGATATCCCTTGGCAGCAGTTTGGTGAAGTGAGGAATGTGAGGATTCCTCTTTGCATTTAGCAACTACTTATTAAGGACTCAAATGATCAATATACTGGATCTATTAAGATGACGTAATCCTTCTTTCAGAGAGTTTTGCACTTTTTTCCTGCTTTCCAGTGAGGTAAGAATGTGCTTACATGAATAATGGGCAGTGGAAAATATGCCAGCTTCATTCAATGTGCAAAAATTAAATTTGACATTGAATTGAAGTTATTTAATACATGCAAATATGGTTTTCTATATATTTTAAATAATGTTGTCATGCCTATTGCAGTCAAGTCATGATTTTCTGTATTACTGGAAAACAGGGAAACAGTGAATAGATACCTTTGTTAACCAATCATTTCAACATACTTTCCTGCCAAAAATTTTGAAGGGTCTGATTGATTTCTGATTTCTGCCTTCATCTCCCTGAAGAGTTGTTAATAAAATTGTGACCATGCCCAACGTGGAAGGCAATGAAGGACTGAGGGAAATAAGGACCTACCAGAAATGATTCCCTGAATAATAATGGGACATAGAGACATTGGCAAGAAAGAGATGGAATCTGGCTGCTAAGCCAACAAAGCCTTTTGAGGATTCTGTTTTGATGAAGAAGCGAGAACTTAAGTCAACATTTGGAATTCGGTACTATTTGGGGAATAAATCCACCCCTTTAAGTCCTATCTAGGTGTTCCATCAGCACCAAAAAGAAAAAAAGCAATATTTGATAACACTCAAGTTTACTGTAGCTACCAGCTTTTCTCATTGGAATCTGCCCTAGCCACTTTGCCATAATTGCCACTTTCTTGGCTTCCTAAAGCACAACTTCTGCTGAGTCTCTTGCGTCTTGGTTGATCTCATTTTCTCTGTGGTCTTTGCTAAACTTGAATATTCATTTGTTCTTGTGTGTGCCCTTCTGTTCTCTTTCTGGAATTATTCACCTCTTTCCCTTCTATGCATAAGCTGGTAACTTCTCAAACTGTGGTTAATCTACAGCCTTATCTTAGTTAAGGTTCTCTTCCTGAAGGGAATAGAAACAAACTGTAGTTATCTCAACAAAAACGAAGAAGACAGAGAAGAGAAGAGGAAAAATGTGGAGAGGGATGGTAGATCTTGGGAAAAGGGACTGACCCAGCGGTTAGGAAAGAGGACAGAACCCAAGGCGACCTCATTCTCAGTTTCTCTCTCTCACTGGCTCATGTAATTGCTTACCACTGAGGACTACCTCTGAGCATCTATTTCATTTTCATATCTCTGTGTATCCTTCTCTCTAGTGACAAGGTTTCTCTGTTTCTATGTGTCTTTTAAAACTTTTGGGTTTATCCACTCTCAGCTCAAGGCACCCGCAGAGATTAATGTGAATTGCTGGATCCCAAATCTGAACACTTAGATGACTTAATGAACTGTGGTCACTGGAATGGTATCATGTATATCACAAATACATCTGTAGGGGAGACCCTCCTTGTAGTAGAAGGGATTCCCGAATGAGCATGCATCCTATTGGTATGTTACAATGTTGGCCCTCTCACCCATGTTCTTGGCTTAAAACATTCCACCAAGAGTGGAATTTACCATCCATGTACCTTCAACCAGGCAATCCTATCCACCTTTCCAATTTCTACAAAAAGAAAAAAAAACAGCAAGAATTACCTCAGTTCTCAGGTTCAATGTCTCAGTTATTTGTAATCCATCTCAATCCATAATTCCTTGCTATTAGTTAATCATTACACCCCATAATTCTTTAACCACATCACATAGGTTTATCTTTTCTCCCCCATTTCCACACCACTACTCTAATCCATGCTTTTTCACTTGTCTGCATTATTACATTTATCTCCAAGCTACCCTTTTCTGTTTCCAACTTCAACATTTAAATCATTTGTTATGAACTGCATGTTTGTGTCCCTCCAAAATTCATATGTTGAAGCCCTAATCCCCAATGTGATAGCGTTAGGAGGTGGGGCCTTTGGGAGGTAACTAGGTTTAGATGAGGTCATGAGGGTGAGTGGAGGCCCCATGATGGGATTAGTGCCCTTATAAGAAGAGGAAGAGACACCAGGGCTTCCTCTCTCTGCCATATGTGAACAAAGCAAGAAGGCAGCCGTCTGCAAGCCAGGAAGAGAGCTCTCACCAGGAACCAAATAGGCTAGCACCTTGATCTTGGACTTCACAGCCTCCAGAACTGAGAAACAAATGTCTGTTGTTTAAGCTACCCAATCCACCATATTTTGTTACAATAACCCAAGCTGACTAAGACATCATTCTTTCAAATAATCATCTAAAAATTCTGGTACCACCATGATAGGGAACATTTAAGAATGCACCTTTGGAATGCATTGTATTAAATTCATCTTCCTTATTCTGAAGTCCAAGCAAGTTCTTCTTCCATTATCTGGTCTTCTGATCCTGCTCTTGGGCGCAGGATTCTTTCACCCGGAGGTTTGGCCTCCTCACAGCCCTCGTCTCTTCACAAGTGTCTAGGTTTTACAAGTTGGATCCTTTGCGTGAGACTATTTTCCTTATTGAAAATGTTTCCAATCATTATGGGTTTTAAATTTATGGTATTAATAAAAAAAATGTTTTAGCTTTTGGTAAAATAGTATCTTTGTCTCTATTTTATTGTGTTTTCTGTTAAAGTGAAAATCTTCAGCTAAGCTCATTTATTGTCTGACTAATACCTTGTTTAAAAATGGTTGCCTTCTAGCTCTCCCCTCTAGAAGCCCAGCGTGAGATTGCCTCTCTGAAATCAGCCACATCATCAGTATCCCCCTTTGGAGGCAACAAGTCTTTCATGATTATGTGTGAGAAGTTAAAGGAAGGTGGAACTTAAATAGACCAGAACCCTTAAAATATCCCAGAAAGATGCCAGAAGCCCTGCACTAAATCAAGTTGTCTGCAAACAATGGAGAAAAGTGAGGACATTCGTTTGGGGATGAAAATCAATTTAACGTATTTAAAACAACAACAATTATTCACCATTAATGGTGAAATGCTCACTATTTTTTCTTTATTACACACTATCTGAGGTTTCATTCAAATAGAACCTATGGGTCATTGGCTTACTGTAAGCTTTAGATTAACTATGATATCAGAGCTGGCATGGCCGATGGCAGCTGCTAACGCAACACATGCCTATCATTTGCTGTTGACAGGCATTAATAAAAACCTAATTTGAGGAAATTATGAAAAACCTACTCATTATGCAATCTGGTTTATGTTTTGGCATGTGGCAATCATTGGCTTGATAGCCGAGAAACGTTCATTTCCAGAACTTTATGGCCCATGTTTCAATTGCAGACCCAGCCCGAGCCCCTCACCTCTCCCGTGTGTTTGATCTTTTAATTGCCTCAAGACATGTCCACAGGTTTGCTTTATGATGCTGCAGACCTCAGCCTGAGCTGAGGTGTGATGGACACAGGAATCTGGCATTGCCGTCAGAAATGGTACTTGGCTATTACAAGAAACTTAATTCTGATCTGTCTATCAAGAGCATTTACCCCAATACTCCCCCTTTAACTTGTTCCTTATGGCCTCTTTGGACTTTCTAGTGGCGTTAGTAGAATATTTCCCAGGTCTAGGAGAACAGTTCCCATTAATCTGTAGTCTGCACAAACAGCAAGTGCAGAGTGACCTGTGCATGACTTGTAGACACCATTAGCCTTGACTATTGCTAATAAATAATACATAAGACATTTGAATTTTTTTTTTATTAAAAGAAACTTTCCTATAAACGGTGCTCTATCAAATTTTGTGAATATACAAAAATGCAGGTTGGAAGGGATTAAGAAAACCTTGAAATAATCTGGCTTCAGAATCTGGGCTTCCTGCTCTCTAATGCTGTCTTTTTGAATATTAAACACTACAGAAAATAGTTGGCAATTTTGCATCTCCAGAGAAGAATTGAGTCCTCTCACTGGCCTCTGACTGACGTCATCATAAAAGTTCCCAGATAAACAATGATAGCAAAGAGTAGCCTTAAGCTAGTCAAACAGAACCGTTGTAGACAAAGTCTCTCCTGTTTTATCTGCCTTATCTTTTTCTGATTTATCAAATGCTGCTCTAGTCTGTTAGTTCTTTCTTCCTTCCTTCCTTGCTTCCTTTTTCTCTCCCTCCCTCTTTCCCTCCTTTCCTCCCTCCCTTCCTCCCTCCCTCCCTTCCCTTCTTCCCCACTTCCTTCCTTCCTCCCTCCCTCCCTTCCTTCTTTCCTTCCTTCCTACCTCCCTCCTTCCCCTCCTTTCTCCTTTCTTTCTTTTGGTGTCTGATTCTGATTTCTCTTTCTCCACCATATACATTGATTTTTATTTCGATTAGAAGTTTTTAAGTATCAGTTTAAGTCTGAAAATAGCTAAATTGGACACAGAAAGCAGACAGTGTTTCTCTGCTAATACTACAAAATGAGAATGATTGGCTTGTTCCTTCCATTCAGCAGGAGGAAGTCCAGTCTAATGAGAGATCACAGAGAGAACTGAAGAACAGAGCTGTTCTCTCCCTGTACTGGCACAGTGAATGCTTCCCTGTATGGTGGGATGTTAGCAGCCCAGGAAAGAGAGCATTTCTGCTCTTCTATTCTCACAATTTCCACCACTGGAGATTTGTTCATCTGACTCAAGACTTTGTTCCTTCTAGAATTGGAGACAGTAGAGGGAATCCTTCTGGGAGAGGTAACATTTTAAAAACTTACTTTATTTATCCTAAATTATTGAGCATATACCAAAGAATGTTAGGGTTGAGAAAGCTGAGATCATTTTGGTAGACCATTTCATTTTTTAGAAGTCAACTTTATATTGGTACAATTTACATTTAAAAATGTGTTCATTTTAAATGTCCAGTTTGATGCATTGTGATCAATGTAAAGAATCAAGATATATAATATTTCAATCATCTCCCAAAATTTCCTTCATGTACCTTCCTAGAATTTTCTGTAAGTGGTATTATATAGTATGTGTTCTTTTGTGTCTGGCATCTTTGACTCAGCATAATGGTTTTGAGATTCATCCATGTTGTTGCATTTGTCATTAGATCATTTCTTCTTACCGCTGAACAGTATTTCTTTGTATGATTATAGTAGAATCTGTTTATCCGTTCACCTGTTGATGGACCTTTGGGTTGTTTCTAGCTATCGTGAATAGAACTGCCATGAACATTCCTGTACAAGTCTTTGTGTGCGATGTTTTCATTTCTCTTGGGAAAATAGCTAGGAGTGGAATTGCAGGGCGACATGGTAAGTACATGTTTAACTTTATAAAAAACTGCCATCTCTTTTCCAAAGTGTTATTACCATTTACACATCAGTTCCAGTTGTTCCACATTCTTGCAAACACTTGCTATTGTCAGTCTTTTAACATTTTAACTATTCTAGTATGTGAGTAGTGATATTTCACCATGGTTTTAATTTGCATTTGCTGGCTGACAACTGACGTTGAATATCTTTTCATGTGTTTATTATCCTTGTGCTTTTGTGAAATATTTGTTCAAATCATTGTCCATTTTTAAATTGGGTTACCTTTTCATTAAGTCATGAGAGTTTTTTTAATACAAATTTTGGATATATGTTCTTTATTATATGTATGCATGGCAAATATTTTCTCCAAGTATCTAACATCAAAAATCTTTATCATTACTTTCAAAATTTTCTCAGTTATTTTCAACTGTTTGTTCCTTCATATGTATATTGTAATGATTTTGTTAAGTTTAGAAAAAATTACTTTGAAATTTGAATTAGAAATTATTAAATTTACCAATAAATTTGAGAGAAGCTAGACATATTTACAATAGTGTCTTCTCTTCCAGTCATATTGTATGACTTTCCATTTATTAAACCCTTATATTTTAGGTCAAGCTTTATGTTTTTTAATATAGTCATGAATAGTTTTGTTAATGTTTAAATCTTTATTTTAATATTTATTATAACGTAATGGATTGCCCCACTGTATCGTATAAGTGTATTTCCACACTATTGTTTAACTACTATGTAGGAAAGTTGTTCATTTTTGAATATTTATTGTATTATCTGGGACAGATTAAGTTATCTTTCAGTAACCACTCCCAAATCTTAGTTCACTGCAATAAATATCTATTTTTTCATCATGCAAAGCTCTCTGCAGGTCTGGGCAATTCTCCAGGGAAGTTACTCTCCATGTGTTGACTCAGTGACCCAGACTGAATTTACCTTGAGGGATATTTATATCAAAAAATGCTTTCACAATTGCCTTAGTCAGGGCAAGCAGGATTGGAGAATTGAGCATTGGCAAGTAAATGCTTTGGCCTAAGATGGACAAGGGTCACTTCTGCTCACATTTCATTACCCAGCACTAGTCATATGGCCACAACTACTTTTAAGGGAGAATGGAAGCCAGGCACTCAGAAATAAAGGAAAATGGGAAAATGCAGTCCTCTCTCATGTATAGGGAATACGTTCCAAAACCCCCAGTGGATGCCTAAAACCACGGGTAGTACTGAACTCTATGTTTTTTCCTATACATACATACCTATGATCCAGTTTAATTTATAAGTTAGGCACAGTAAGAGATTAAAAACAATAAGAATAAAATAGAACAGTTTAACAATATGCTATAATAAAAGTTACCATAGATCTTAGCAACCTCAGCATATGATTTTTTTTTCTTTCCTCGTTAAGTCAAGAATTTTCACCTTTTCACTTAAAGAAAACACTTTGTAGCTTCTCTTTGGCATATCTCTTGCACTTTCAGGCCA
This sequence comes from Diceros bicornis minor, assembly GCF_020826845.1. NCBI lineage: Eukaryota > Metazoa > Chordata > Mammalia > Perissodactyla > Rhinocerotidae > Diceros > Diceros bicornis. The sequence goes on from NC_080744.1 coordinate 85,048,869, forward strand.
TTAGTAAGTAAAATAAGGATTACTTGAACAGAAGCACTGTGATACCTCCACCGTGGATCTGATAACCAAGATGGCTACTAAGTGACTAATGGGTGAGTAGGAGATAGTGTGGAGACCTTGGACAAAGGGATGATTCACATCCCAGGTGGGACAGAGAGAGATAGCATGAGATTTCATCATGTTACTCAGAATGCCATGCAATTTAAAACTTATGAATTGTTTATTTCTGGAATTTTCCATTTAATATTTTCAGACTGTGGTTGACTACAGGTAACTGAAACTGTGACGAGTGAAGCCTCAGATAAGGGAGGACTACTGTATTTATGAACATTGGTTATGTCTTCCATATTTATTTTGTTGATGCAATTCTATTGTTAGGTATAAGAATATTTCATTGGATTTTTTTGTGGGTTCTTGGTAGTTGTTCACATTGTCTTTAAATAATTTTATTGCTCCCTTTTAAAATAATGTGGAATTGGTAAAAACTTTCAAAAGGATTTAAATTAATAGCAATGATATAGGGGACACTCTAATCTTTTACTTGAACTTAAAGGCTACACCACAAATGTTGTACCAATAAATGTGAGTTTTGCCAGCATTTGACATAGAAAACAAAAAATGGAAGGAAGCTTCAAAATATAATAAAAATAACTTGCATTAAAAAAAAAATGTATACTGAATTTTCCAAGTGACTTTTCAAAGCCTATTGCAATAATCACATGCTTTTTCTTCCTTGGTCTATTGGTGTTATGAATATCAGTACATTGTTTTATGTTAAACTATCCTTATATTCATGGAATAAATCATTCTTGATTATTTTGTATTTTAATGTGATGATATGCTTGATTTAACGGGCTTTTATATAATAATATTTTTATTAATATTAATAATTGAGAGACATCTGGAATTTTCCCTTTTTAGTGTTAATTTAGTGTTGATGATTTAAGTATCCTCAGAAAATTTTCTAACATTTTTTATTTTCAAAGTATCAAAAACTTTTCTTTATTTTATGCTTTTATTAAAAAACTTTTGTATTTAATTTTTGAATTTACTTTTTTCTTATTTGTGATTAGACTTGCCAGTCGTTAAGATATTTCCCCCAAAAAAACAATTCTTGGGGGCTGGCCGGTGGCTCAAGCGGTTAAGTGCATGCGCTCCGCTGCACCGGCGGCCCGGGGTTCACCGGTTTGGATCCTGGGTGCGCACTGACGCACTGCTTGGCAAGCCATGCTGTGGCAGCATCCCATATAAAGTGGAGGAAGATGGGCACGGATGTTAGCCTAGGGCCAGTCTTCCTCAGCAAAAAGAGGAGGATTGGCAGATGTTAGCACAGGGCTGATCTCCTCACAAAAAACAAAACAAAACAAAACAATTCTTGTATTTATTTTTCAGTTCCTCTTTGTTTCTTTATTCTAATTTATTGATACTTTGCCTTAGCTTTATTACTCTTTTTCTCCTGTCTTCCTTGGTTTTCACTTTGTTGTTCTCTTTCTAACTTCTTGATTTGACTTCATTTTTTTTTTTCCTGTTTAATAGCACAGTGTTTGCTTCCACAAATTTCCTTGTGACTATATCTTTGACTGCTTTCAGTACCTGATGTTACCTAATAACTCAATATATATTATTTTATAACTAGCCCATAATTTCATTTTCCTTTCCTCTTTGAGATACTTTACTGGGCAGAATACATAAATGTTTTAATTATTTGTTTCTTATGATGTAATGCTCTATTTTTAATATCTGGTTTAATTGTATTGGTCAGAAAATGAAATACACACAGTTTCTATTTATTGAGGTTTTCTTTGAAGGCTAACACTTGCACAATCATTGTAAATTAGTGATTTTCATGTTTTAGGATGCATAAGAATCCCTGAGATGCTTGTTGAAATGCATACATCTAGGCCCTCTCTGGGAGATTACAATTCATTAGGGGTAAGGGTTTTCATTTTTCACCAATACTCATTTGATCCTAGTATATCTATATTCAGAGAAACACAACTATAAATGATAGAGGGACACTTGAATAAAATCAATAGTCTCCATTTTGGGGGACAAAGTTCTGTATTCCAGAATAGGTTCTCATTATATTTTTCAAATCCTTGGAAATGACTCTAGACATTTTAAGGAGAATGGGATTAATACAAGAAATTAGGTGTTTACAAGACCATTGGAAGTGCTGAAGGAGTGGGACCTAGTTTGGCCATCCAGGGAAGCTCCCAGAATACCAAAGAATGGCAGGGAAGCTACTCTTTCCGAGGTCACTCCTTCAACTATAACTGCCTGCTGACACTCAGGAAGCTGGAGAAAATGGACACTAGAACACTGCTGCCATCGAACCTAAGTCTCCACAGAAAGTCTAGTTTACAGATAGAAACAGCCAAAAAAGAGTCAGGGATCTGACAAATGTAATGTCTTCCTTCTGCCTTCCAAATCCAATATAAGTTCATCTAAGCGACAGAACTAATCTACACCCGGAACTGAAAAGGAGTCTGGAGGTTGTAGCTTTTAGCTGTCCAATCCTTCCCACTAGAAGGTTGATGGGATGGAATTTGAAAGCTTCAATGTACAGGTAGAAACAACTTGTATTAGGGGTGTTGCAATGATTGTGAAGTGGAAAGAGAGACTATATGGGACACCTAGGAGAAATCCATGCTATACTAATAGATGGTTAATGATGGAGAGGGATAAGTTAAATGGCCTCAAGATTTTGGCCATGCATGACTGCAGGGTTGGGGCTATCAACGAACAAGATACAAAGTCAAGAAGTGTTTTTGGTGTGTGTGTGTGTGTGTGTATGTGTGTATAAAAAGATACAGTTGACACGGGTGATAAATATTATTTTTTAAGTTTTGAGTTTAGGTCAATGTAGAACTATTCAGAGACCATTAGAATCTAAAAAAAAAATCTGAGCCTACCAGCAAGAAAAAATAACTATAAAAATTGGAGAAGCAGTTTATACATTTAATTTATAGGAAAAATCGTATCCTATATAGAAGATATCAGAACAAGTATAAAGGGAAATTTAAATTAGATATTGTATCTTAAGTTTAAGAAAAGAGGAATGTATAAAAGCTATTTTAGAAAGACATGTATCGGGAAAAATTCCTCACTGTATTGGGACACAGAAGACATGGATTGAAGTTCTGATTCTTTTTTTGTTTGTTTGCTTTGTTTTGCTTTTTGTGTTTTTTTTAAGGAAGATTGGCCCTGTGCTAACATCTGTTGCCAATCTTCCTCTTTTTTTCTTGTTTCTCCCCAAAGCCCCAGTACATAGTTGTGTATTATAGTGGTAGAGTTGTAGCTCTTCTATGTGGGATGCTGCCTCAGCATGGCTTGATGAGCGGTGAGTAGGTCCACGCCCAGGATGCAAACTGGAGAACACTGGGCCACTGAAGTGGAAAGCGCGAACCTAACCACTATGTCACCAGGCTGGCCCCTGAAGTTCTGATTCTGTTTTTATTTGGTAGGTTACATGAGCAAGTAATTTACTCTGTAATAAACTTGATTTTGTTCTCTACAAAATAAGGTGTATCAGTTAGCTGTTGCTGTGTAACAAAACCCACTCCAAGACTCATTGGTTTGAAACAAGAAGCATTTAATATTTCCCATGAGTCTGAAGGTCAGCTAGGTGGTTCTGTGGGGCAAGACTTGGGTGACTCATGTGTCTGTAGTCAGATGTGATTTGGGGAGGCAGCTCTGCTGATTTTGGCTGGGCTCTCTCACATTTGTGTGTGAGTTGACTAGCTGCAGGCTGGTCTAGGATGGCTTTGTTTAGGACAACTGGCATCCCCACTACATTGTAACAACCTTTGAGCTTGTTTACTTGGCAAAGAAAAGTTCCAAGAAAAAGAGTGGAAGTGTGCAAGGCTTCTTAAGGACTAGATTTGGAACTGCAACTCTTGTCATTTTCAGTGTACTCAAGACACAAGGCCAGCCCTAATTCAAGAGTTGGACAAAAAGCCTGGAAGAATAGATAAACTACAAATGTTAGCTGTATTTAGGGGAAGGGATTAAGGGTAATTTTCATGTTCTCCTTTTATAAATTTTGTACCCTGAACTTGGCTATTATAATTAGAAAAGGTATACTATAAAATATATTTATTACTTAGGAAATATACTTATTAGTGTAATATAAAACATTAATTCTTTTGTAGCCTAAAAATCAGCTAAGGTGACCCTCTGGTTTGAGAGTTTAGCAAAACTGACTTGAACACTCTTTCCTAAAATCATGCATAAAATTTGAAAATTGACCCTTCTTGAGATTTCTGTGAATTCCCAGAGTATTAGATTCTTTCGATCCTACTTTCTATGCCTCCTGTACACCAGACCTCAGCCTCAGAGGCTGTTACCCCATTTCTGCCACACATTGGACCCCAGTCTCTTTTCCCACAAGCAGCATTAACAGTAGACTTTTAGGAATGCACAGACTTAGTTGAGGGTTTTAGAGTGATCAGAGGGATGTGAGAAGTAACTTCACAACATCACACAGAAAACAACTTAAAATAGTAGATGTATTTCTCATTAAAGATCCTTCCTCTAGCCCCGGCCCATATTCCCCACAGGCTCTCACCCTGCAGCCCTGTTGCTTGAATTTTCCTTCCTCTCCAGTCTCCCTTCACATCTTGACTCTTCCCACACTGCTCCCCATCTTAAAAATTTTTGATTTTTTTCCTCATGTAAACCAGTTTTGCCAATTCTCTGTTCTCTGCCTTCTTCCTAATATGCCTTTGGGAGGACTCACTCTTTTAGCCCAAAGCATTTCAACAAAATACTTTGCTTTAAATCTGAATAAATGAAGAGGTTGATTCTAGAAGAATTATGTGATGTTATTCTTCAGAGATAGGAAATAGCTGTAGTCATTGTGGTTTAAAATTGTATAAAAATCCTCTACACATGCATTTATTCAGCAAATACATTTTTAAACATCTACTATCTTCCAGGCACTATAGTCAGCCCTAGGAATTCAAAAGTGAGTGCATTCCTATCCTTAGGGAGCTCATCTGCTAACACCATCTCATTTTCTAAAGTTGTTGGGAGAGTGAAGTATTGCTCTAAATGCCTGTCTTATAGAGAGTCTTTCCTCAAAATTTTTATATGTTATTTTTAAAAAATAAAATATGTACACCAATCTCAATGGAACATAATAGTGGAACCTGAAATCTGGGCAAAAAACAACAGTGATGAATATTTGCAAAGTTTTCAGGGAAGAAAATAATTACTTAACTTACCAATCAATAATTTCTAGCTGCTTCCTTACTCCTGAGCAGCAACCTTCTCGAGGCCAGACTGGTCCAGAGGGAGCCTAACACATATTTCTCTGACCTCAAACATCTCCCTGCCAACCAAGGAAGACAGAATGTATGTGTAGGAAGCAATCAGAGAACATTTAAATACTAAATACTCAATTACAACTATAATTTTAATGGCCGTATTGATAGAGAGACGTCCATGTGGGTGGAAATGTCCCAAAGAAACTTTGCAGAAGAAAACAGGTCTTGATACACCAGAGCAATGTCAAAAGCATTCTGGTCTACCCCAAACTGGATTTAAAATTGGATCAACTTGTGGATGAATAAGCAGGACCATCTTTATGTCTTAAAATTAGATTTGTCATCCAAAAATCATATAAAAATTATTTATTTTATTCTTTATTTTGGCATATGCCAGCCTCTCATGTCTTTGTCCCTATTCAATGCTGTATCACTAACTGTATAAGTGAAAACACCTAATTGTAATCCATTACAACGATTTTAACAAGTTAATAAAAAATCTACAAATTCCTTTATGGGAGACAGTCAACCTTCAAGGGGGAAAGAGGTTGGGGTGGTAGTGGAATTCAATAGTCCATTCAGCGTTGAAATGTGAACACTAAGGCCACTCTTTGGATAAATTCAAGCCAGATTTGGCCTGCAGCTCTTGCTGAGCAGTTCCCAGATGAGAACAGGCCTTCAGCCTGTGGTGAAGAAGCACTGAATAATGCCTCTTTGAATTAGTTTCAAAACAGTGCTGCAATGCGGACTGACAACTTCTGATGCCAAACTGCAAGAAGCACACATAATAGGAGCCTGTTAAAGAACCCATAGTACCACGAAAGGATATGGTTATTAATATAAATTAAAAACCAAAAAAGGAAACCAGAATAAACTGGCATCAGATGACTAGCCTAACAGTAAGACACCAGAGTTTTTATTGAGCCAAGTATACATGAAATTAGAAATAACAGAAATAAGTAAATAGCTGCTTTATACTTTGCAATTACATATAGCTTTCCCATACAAAATTTCAGTCAATATAGCATGTTTGCAATCAAATAAAATAGAATACTAAAAATGTACCCACTCTACTATGTGTATAAAAGTAGATCTTGGCATAGTTGCATGTAACTTTTAAGATTACAATCAGTTCTGAGCAAATCAGAAGGATGGTGGCATGCAGAAATTAGAATTTTTACCGAAGCACAAGTTTCAATCTAGTACTACTATGAATATGTATGGGAACAAGTCATTTCTATAGTTGAGTTGTCTCACTGATGAACTAGCATCTACCTTTTACAATCTGTGGTCAAAATCTTGGTATAAACTTGCCAACAATGTTTCCTTGGGAAGGACTATGCTATTTTACTGGAAGTATACCCTAATTCTTTTTTTTTTGGTATTAAAATATTTTAGAAAGAGTATGATGATACTATTAGATGGACTTTAAAAAATGTGATGTCTGTACCTGGCAAAACACAAAAAGGAGAGAAAAAGAAATGCCTCAACATTTCTTTTAAAATGTTGCTCATCCTGAAACCCCAACATCTGGGTACCATTGTCGTGGGCCGACTTTCTGTCATCAGTTAAGTGACTTTCTATATATCCTTCTCAGGCTTCTCTTGTAATGAGTTTTGGCACGTGGGGATTAATTTCACTTCCCTTTTTACACTTAAAAAAGGAAAAAAAAAAAGCAAAGGAAACACAAATGCACACACAGACTTATCTTTTGTAAATCTGTAGTTTTCCCAGATTTTACATAAGGGTTTCAGAATAAAAAGACTGTCCCGCTACTACTTTTATGGAGAACTTAATCACAGAAAACAGCACACAAATGAGATGCTGCAGAATAATAGGAATGAACTAGACCTATTAAATGCATGCTTTCACGCTCGGAGATTTCTTCTTAGGAAATGGTTCTCAAACCTGAGTGTGCATCGGAATCATGTGGATGACTCATCTTCACTCCTAAAGTTTCTGATTCAGTAGGTAGAAGGGGGACCTCAGAATTTGCATTCTAACAACTCCCCAGATGATGCTGATAATTCTCTGAGGATGTTACTTTAAGAACCTCTGCCCTAAGAGATCATGATGTCATGGGGGTGGTGGCAGTGGGCTTGAATGAAGAAAGTTTCCCAAAGGCCCATGTGATTCTGATAGTGGGCGGGAAGATGAGGGTAGAGTTTGGGTCACAATTATACTATGCCTCACCATCTACCCTGCCACTCTTTTTTTTTTTTTTTAATAATTTTATTTATTTATTTATTTATTTATTTATTTATTTATTTATTTATTTCCCCCAAAGCCCCAGTGGATAGTTGTATGTCATAGTTGCACATCCTTCTAGTTGCTGTACGTGGGACGCGGCCTCAGCATGGCCAGAGAAGCGGTGTGGCGGTGCGCGCCCAGGATCCGAACCCCCGGGCGCCAGCAGCAGAGCGTGCGCACTTAACCGCTAGGCCACGGGGCCGGCCCAACCTGCCATTCTTGAGAGCTCCCACTTTAGAAGGAATTCTATTAGGCCAAGCTACTCCCATGGCTCGTTACGTTGGGGAAAGAGAGGGCCACTTGATAGATATTTAATCTACAAATAGTGCATCATAATTTATTTTTCTTAGGATAAAAACTTCTCCTATAACAATTTTTAAATTAGAACAAATAATACATATTTATTGAAAAAATTAGAATACTCCAGAAGTATTTAGAATAATAGAGTGAAATTCTCTCCTACCCCCTCGCTTGATGCAAATTCATGCTTGAGTATCCTTCCAGGCTACTTTGTTCTTGTTTCTCTTGAAAGGTTTAACATGTAGGGGTATCTCCCAAATTAGAAAATGGAGCCTGACTCTGGTTAATCAGTTCGTTTTCATTAGAAAGCGAGACGCTGAGGAGGCACGCGTAGTGAGTCTCGGTGGTCGTGGCCTCATTCCTTACCTGGAGACTGGATGAAAGGCACATTCACCAGCGAACAAATGATCCACGGCCCCCATGTGCATGGCACCTTCCAAGACTTGGGAGAGGCCCAGACAATGTGTTCTTATGGTCATAGTCTCTCGTAAAATTTGCAAAACGGTAAGATCTTTTTGTATTTTTTCACTCCTCTCCTTCCCCTAAATTGTAGAAACATCAGGTCCCATCTAGATAAAATTCTGTTCCCTCCTATAGAAAAATAAATTTAAGGGGAAAAACTTCAATTTCTTTCTAAATTGTATGCTCTTTTTTGAAAAAGTTCCTTTAATTTTATGAAGGAAAACAAAACTAAACAAAACAGAAACAGGAAGCACTTTTGTGGGAAAGCATTTTACTCTCTCCTAATTTATCTTTAATAGATCTTTTGGTATCTATTGAGAGATCAACTTAATGAAGACATTTGTGTCTCTTAGCTTTTAATTTAATAATTCAAGGCTACCAGCAAATTCACAGATCAAAGGTTTAAGCCTTAATTGGTCACTTGCCTTTGCATTTTAAAGGCTGCTTAATCATTTGAGGATAGTTACATTACTGCCGTTAATATAAATTTCATGGCTTTTTTTCTTTGATTTCTGTTCAAATTCACGTTTCGAGATATCCCCCACATGCTCTCTGTCTGCCTGGTCTTCCAATCCAATGATATCAGTCCTGTTGTAGTTAGCAAATCTTTAGCTACTCTGAACCTCAGAGTCTCATCTGCAAATAGAAAGGTGGAGACTGGTACCTTCCTTCCACTACCTACCCCTGGGATTAAATGAAACAAGTACACTAAGCCCGATGTCTGGTAAATGCTGGAGTTTTCATATGTATTAGTGGTAGAAGTAGAAGACTAGAAGCTATTCAGACAATTTTGATTTTGACAAATCAGGCCAAATATCCTCCCATCCCCAATTATTTGCAGAATTAGGAAAAATGCAAACATGTTTTGTTTTGTTTTGCTTTGAATATCTGAGCACCTGCACTCAGATATAAACTACTAAGCAGCTAATGATGCAAATCTTGAAATCATGCCTCTACCTGTCAAATTAAAAATAAATCAGACCACAGCATATCACAAATGCTAAAAACTAAAATATTGGTCTCACGAATGGAGGGAAGTCTGAATAGTTGGTGATATGATCATCACGTAGCTAAATGGCTCCTTCTGGTTGTCTTATCAATAGACACAGATTATCATCCAACTCTCTTGAGTGTAAGGATTAATATCAGTCAAAATATGGGTAAAAATAATCTTGTCAGCTCTGGCATATACTGCTGTTATGTAGTGTATATATTGCTATTTTTTCTTTGATATTTTCATCCTCCACTTTTTAATTTAACACAGAACCCCTAATTTTAGCTGGACTTACATCTGTCAGGAAAAATAAAAGAGGACATTTTGAGCCTCCCATGAAGCTAAGTGTGGCCATGTGACAAACTTCCGGTCAATGAGATGAACACAGAAGTGATATTTGCAACTCCTGAGGAGTGTTTTTAAAGCAGGAACTTGGAGGGCATGTGCCCTTCCTTGTTCCTTTTTCTACCCTTCTGGTTAAAATGAAGACATCATGGATGGAAATGGAGCTGCCATCTTGGACAATGAAGTGATTTTTAGAATGGAAGTCATGTATGAAAAAGCAAAAAGATAGAAAGAGTGTGAGTTCCTTTGAACTTTGTGGAAGAGGGCTCCCACAACCACCTAGATTTGCCTAAAACAGGAGAGATCAATTTCTTATTTTTACTACTGTTATTTGGAATTTTACTGTGATGCACAATGAAACCCAGCCCTAACATATTATTAGTCTTGTTGCAGAAGGATTTGTAGATCAAGTATGGAGACGACATTACTGGGACTTCCTTGTTACCTTAGGAAACTACTAATTTCTTGAAAAGGTGTATTTCTTTCCAACTTTAGTTGTTTACTGTTTAGAATATAGACAAATAGTTACAAAGACAAGAAAATTCTACAACTCATTAGTAAGAGTATCTTTACTTAAAGAAGTTGATATGAATACTAGAATATATATAAAAAATTAGGAGTTCATGAGATAAAGTTATAAAGTTAAAAAAAATAGACCCAAATTCTTGTATTTATCATATGCATCTTTGTAAGCTACCCTAAGACCTTTGTGAAAGCAGTAGGGAGTAAAGAACAAATCAACATAACAAAAATCCTTTTAAAATACTGTATGGATGTAGCTTCTAACTGGTGCTGGCCAGATTATCCATGGAAATGTTCTTTATTAATCGATAAGAAGACTGTGTTGTTCTGCATGTGAGGACGGAGCTTCTGCAGCCGCCAGTATGAGCAAAGCACCCCTCCTGTTCAGCCCTTGTCTTTCCTTTGATCAGGTGGTACCAATTTAAATGTCATCTTTGTGCAGGGGGCACCAGGCATTGGCCAGTGTACAAGCTGGGACCACCAGTTCATCCCACGCAAACAACTCAACAGCCATCACGACGTTCACAGCTCAGGACAAGATCTTTACCAAAAATGTTCAGTCAAAGAACCATTTACCCCTTGGGATGTGCCTGTGCACATATGTATGTTTTAAGAAAGGAGAACAAGAGAACTGAACTACTCTAAAACTTTAAATTCTTGATTAAAGGCATTCACATATTAATACACAAAATAGTCATTTTATGACATAGGCTAAAAATGCATATGTAGCCATGATATAATTTTATGAATATACATCATATGGATCTGTTCTTCGGCTGGGCCTAGAAAAAAGTAGTATGAAATGAAATAAAAGAAAATTGAACTTATAATGAGTTCATGATCCTGGGGAGTTTTCAGCCAAACTTATTATAAGAGTAATGTAAGCAGGAAGATGCAAGGAAAAAAAAAGGAAAGAAAGTAAAGGAAAAAAAAGGAAAGTCAGTTAAGTGGAATTTAAGTTGTCAGGCAACAGTGTAGAACTCCATTACCATATCTTTCTTTCTTTTTTTTTTTTTAATAGTATTCTCTGAAAAGCACTAGATGTAATAAAGTCAATTTAAAATTTGTTCTACCAATCTTTTGCATCTGTAATTTTCCCATTAAACGTAAATGCCCATGAGGCAAGCTATTTGCATTACATTGCATTTGCAGTCTTTAAAACAAACTATAAATCCCCTCCTTGTTTCATGTGATTGATGCTGTGTGTATAAATACCACTATAAACCTCAAAGGGGGCTAACAGTGACAGTAAATTAAAGTTTTCAAGTCTGGCAGCATCTCAGCACTCCAGCCCTTGATCTTAAGCAGCGTTGTTAACCCCCGCCTCATTGCCCTCCTGAACTCACCTTTTTTCCTTCTTTCCCGCTCTACCCCCCATTCTGATTTCCTTGGGAAACACCTTCCCGGCCATGCAAGTCACACCAGGGCAGGGATAGGCAGTTAATTAAATTGAGGCTGCAGCGGCGGCCTGCTGGAGAGCTGAAGGCCCTGACTTGCAGCCCTCCAGTATTTGAGATCAAGAATCTTGGGGCCCCTTCCCTCTGTAAACAATGGTCAGCCACAGAGATACTGATTAACTGGCAAAAACCCCATGATTAACTGCTTTCATGGTGATTGTCTTCTGCTCAGTGGCCTTCCCATCAGGAGTAGGAGAAGGAAACATGAGTTGATGGAGAGGGATGCAGGGAAAAAGGAGGAAAGAAAGGTTTCTAGCCGTAGTATTTTTCAATTTCCACTTATTAAATCACCTCTTTTTCCTCATTATTTTACTCTCCATCGTAATACCACATAACTGATATAATTACTTCTTATTAAAATTTAGAGCCTGACAAAGAGGATCTTTACCTATCTGGGAGGGCTTACTTGAAACATAAACAAAGCTAACGCCTCTCTGGAACTTCAGAGGACCCTTAGTCTCTGTAATTAATTGATGAGTACAACTGGTAAACTCTTTCTTGTCCCCATCTTACTGCAGTAGCATGAGATTTGAAGAAAACTCAAAATGATGATCTTGGAGAGGTCATAAAGGTTGACTCACTGACTCTATTGACCTCCCATCTCTGCATGGTGAGTCTTCTCTCAACTTGTAACAGTGAATTCCTTGATCGACCTCATGTGATCGCTCTCAAAATTTGCACCATGGCTAATTGATTCAGGGTGCATTGGGGTTTCTCATTGTTATGTCAAATACTCCCCATAATTTTTTTTGCATTTTCCCAAGAATGAAAGGAACGTAACTGTGAAATCCCATTTCAATCTTTTTTCTAGTTGTATGTTTCATATATGACTTCAAAATAGGAATGTAAATTAGCAGAACCTCACAGCTCATATATGCAAAATTCTTGGGGGAAAGGCAATTCTTCAAGGATGAGTAAATTATTCCTCCAGAAGGGAAAAGAAAGACACAGAGGAAAAGCAATTGGGAGGAGGGAAGGGAAGACAGAGGAAGAGAAGTGAAGGCAATGAGACAATGAAGCTAATTAATTAATTTAGGCTATTAATCTAGACCAAATGTCCTTTGACGATCTCAGAATCAGTGGTGTATCCCGAGTGAATATTGACAGGGACATTGAAATATATTTGGAAAAGAATACTTATGTGGCTTTTCATTTCTTCTACAACCTTTTAATAACGGAGGTGGAGGAATCCAGTAAATATAGACACTATGAAGAAAATCTGCCCAAGATGGATTTCTGGAGATTTCCTTTGTTCTTTTTCTTCTGAATGACATAGCTGCCCAACCATGGAGCCGGCGCATTCTGTTGCCCAGACGTTCTCTTCAAGAAGGTAGCTTGTGGCAATCCATGTATCCTCCTCATTGTGCTTCTGCTTTTACAAGTCTTTCATATGCCAGTTGTAACAAAAATGAAAACTCATACTGACTTGTTTAAAGACACGTATTTTATTAATGTGTCTGCAAAGGACTCTTTGAACACTTTTATAGCTGAGTAAAGGAATACTGAGGGAGTGGGAGGAAACAGCCATTCATTGAGTCTCCACTATGTGCCTGTCACCCGATCTGATGATTTCACATTATATCAACCTTCAAAATAATCCTGCGAGACAGTCTCATTTTTCTTTGTCAATAAAATGGGAAAAATAATATCTGAGAGACTTATTCAAGGTATCCACAATGATAAGTGGCAGTGTTTTTGGGATTGTCCTTCAAAATGTTTATTGGAGCCTGTTCAGAAATACAAAGTGTGAAATCCTTAAGGTAGATCCTAAGGACCTATACACAGACACTAGTATCTTCCAGTAAACAACTGGATCCACTTGATTTTGAAGCTGTTGGTACAAGAGTTTGCAGTCTGATATAAAGCTCATTTTGTCACTGCTTCACGTTTCTGCTGTTGAAAATAAACAGAATAAGGAACCTAAACTCTGTGTGTGTGGGGAGTGTGTGTGTGTGTCTGTGTGTGTGTGTGTGTACACGTGTTTAGGTATAGAGAAACCAAGAGAGTGGTATAGTAGAACGAGAGACTGAGAGAACAGGGCATGTTTTGGAATGAGTGGAATTCAATGTAATAATTAGAAACGGGGAAAGCTGAAGGCAATATCTTAAACTTCTCTTATTGTGACTTCCTTTTCCCCATTTCAATTGCTTTTCCTCTGTGTCTTTCCTTTCCCCTCTGGAGGAATAATTTACTCATCCTTGAAGATTTGCCATTCCCCCAAGAATTTTTCATACATGAGCTGTGAGGTTCTGTTAGTTTACATTCCTATTTTGAAGTCATACACGAAACATACAGCTAGAAAAAAATTGACATAGGATTTTACAATTATTTTCCTTTTATTCTGGGAAAAACACAAAAACAATTATGGGGAACATTTGAGATACTCCAGTGCACCTGAGTCAATTATCCTTGGCACAACTTTTGGGAGCTATCACATGAGATTATTTTCAAGACCATATGACAGCCCTTTACAAAAATAATCATTGTCTCTTCATACCTATCTTGCCCTAATATAAAGGTCCCCAACACAGATATCCCACCAAGATTCTCCATTCTAGAACTCTTCTTTTCCAATTCATAAATCAAAACTTATCCACCTGTGTCCCCTATCCTTGAAGGACTACTCTAGCTACAGTCCTAAACTGATTCCCACTCTAGCTGTATCAGGAAATAACCCTTTCAGAGGTATGTATATTTGATGGGGAAAAGTTAAGACCTTAAATCAAAGGAAGGACTAATGGTGGAAAGTACCTAGTCTACTTTTAACTGCCTTCATATGACAATGTAGTATTTCCAGCAATAAAAGGAGATGGTGATAGGGGGTATGATCTTGAAGGAAATTGGAGCATAGTCCTGTGAATCAGCTGCCTGCACTTTCGCTCACTGCCCCCAAGGGCTCCTCCTTTCTGTGTTTCTTTGTCCTAGGGGACCTGCAGACATTTCAAGCGGTGAATATGAATCTTGGATGAGTTGTTGTTAACTTCAACTGTTAATCTCAGGCACTGGGAATTTATGTTCTCATGTCCACTGAATCAGTCAATATTCTTTGATTAATTTCAAGATTCTTTCATTAATTCAAACACATAGAAAGACGATTATCTTTAAGGAGAATACAAAGTTGAGTAAGGTACAATCCCTGCCCTTAGGGAGAGTATAATCTATTACTATTTAATATGAAAAAAATGTGATAAGTGCATTGCAAGTGGTACAAAATGTGATGTGAATTCTGAGGCAAGAGAGATGCGGTCTAGCATTTGGGTCATAGGATCATATCCCTTGTTCTTAAAGGGCATCAAGAACTGGAATATTTTGTCTTTGGCCTTAGGAATTTTCTATCTTATTTAGGAAGACTGAAAATAGAGGTAAGACTGAAATGCAGAAACATTTAAAAAGGAACATAACCAATTGTTATAAATATCTGATGGCAGGGGCCAAATTCTGACTCAAAGGGAAGTTATGAGTGCCTATAGCATGTCTCCTGTGGTGTCATTGTAAGACACTGATGAGGAGAACCAGGTCACTGAAGGTGACATTTATTTCAGCCAATATTAATTTTTTTTGATACCACAGGCTTTGTTGAGTGGATCATGTATCAAAGTGTGGAGGGGATGTGGAATAGAATTGGGGCCAGGGCAGAGCTGAGAGTGATTGGAAGTGCTACATGGAAGGGACTTTTTTTCTCAAGCAAAGGAGAACCACGGAGTGGAGAAAGGTGAGTTTTCCTGAGTAGGGGTGATCTGGGAAAGCTATAGGGGTGGAAACCAGCAAATGAAGGATGGAAGATAGTAGTTGGGTTGACACGGCCTAAAAAGATGGTTTCTGACAAAGAATAGAGGGGTCAAAGGAGTTAGAGGGTCTCATTGTTCCAAGTTAAGCCACAGATCAGCTGCCAACCAGAAGGTCATGATGATCATTCTGGTAGCTTGAGTTGAGTGGGCCAAGTGGAGATTGGGGAAAACAGGAGGAGAGAGCATGCTTGGTCTAATTGGGCAGTCGTTCAAACCAAGCTTTTTGTTTACAGGTGGAAATGAAGTGTTTCTAGATCTGAATTTTCAAGAAAAACTTAAAAATCTATACTTTTATTTGAACTCAATTTGTAAATGTTGGCCATTAATTCAAATGTCATATCCTTTCCTATAGTTGCATTAAAAAAGAGAAGAAGAAGAGCATGTCCCAATCCTCCTTGGAGACATAGAGAGCTCTAATTTGATTAATTTGGCTTTATCTAAATTTATTTATTTTTTTTGGTCTGGCAGTATAAAGTGATTGTGAAAAATCCCTGTTGCCGTTGTGGGAAACATGAACAAAATTCCCAGTTTTCCACTTTGAAAGTTGTGCCAAGTTATTTGATCTATTTCATTACTAATTTCCTTCAAGAGGAAGATACACTACATATTGAAAATATAAACTACTAAATAGTGTACAGAAAATAAATTTAGAGTTTCAATTCTACTATGGTTCTGAATTTTTGTGGGTTTTTTTTTTCAGTCCTGAATATATGGACCCTTATGGGCTTACTTACTTATATATATACATATTTATTATCCCTAATATATCATCTGTGGTAAAACAAATTCCTCTGTTTCATTTTTTCCTTTTATGCAAACCCAGAAAAACAATGCTAACAAAATTACAAGCCCAGAATCTTTATATGAGTCATATAACCAAAACCTACTGTTGACACAGACTCTATAAACAGAGAATTTCACAGTTGAAGCTCATACCAGAACACAGAGAGCTGCAGCAGATTCTACTGAGGAGCAGGATGTTACAGAACTGAATTGAGCTTCATTTCAGCTGAACATCCATGTTCTTAAACTTTTGGGATTCTGCAAGCACGGCCTTTCCACTGACAAATGTCAAACACGTCCTCTTTTGATATTATAAAGGCGCACATCTTTGTCTGGTCATTACTGTTTTTCAGGAATTAATTAATTGTTAGGGATTAACTGGAGAAGCCAGAGAAAGAGAAGGGGCTTCTACCTGGCTATCACGGAGGCAGTGATAATCATAATAATGGCTTGTTGCATTAAGGTATGTGGCACCAAGTACCCATTTCAGCCCCAACAGATTGCAAATATATCCTTCTTTTCAATCACCCTATTAATTTGGAAATGCTTAGATCTAAAATTCAGCATAGGAATCTACAGATCCTACCAATTAGAATAAGCCACCTTGTCCTACTAAAACTGCCACAGTGCTGTTTGGTTTAACGGATAATGATAATTTAACTTAGGAATAACCTTGTCATTGTAAAAAGAATTAAAATTATAACTCTTCCACAATCTTGGTGTGCAGCTTTCTATAGAGTGTGGTGTGCCGAATTTCAACTAATATTCCTCTGTCGCCCCATATCCCCAGGTCCTGGATAAAAATGAAATGTGCTTTTCATAAGAAGATCCCAATGAACACTAACAAGAAAAAGTATTCAATCATAGTCAATTGGTTAAAGCTTTGGGGATGGGCTCAAGCCATCACCTCCTTCTTTTTTTATAAGGACACGAATGAAAAAAAGTTAAACTAAAATATACCTCAACCACCAAAATAGATTTCTCACCAGTTCCACCTGGCTAGGGAAAGAGATGGAATTATATCTGTAGGAATAGGAAGATAATTTCCAATGGATTATTTTAGCATTAGTGGAAGTATCATCAATTACCTTAGCTATAATAAACAAAAATTCTACTCAGTGTAATACAGATTCTTTTAAGAATAACCTGATGTCACATCAAATTATATACCTTATGCCATTGTCCCCCAACCCCAAATAAAACAAAGGGAAAGAGGAAGCATATTTTTTCCATTAAATTTATGAAAAACCTGGCAACATTAGCCTTTGCAGTATGAGGATTTCTATTTTCAGAGTGTCAATGAAACTAAAAACAGATATTGCCCAAAGGATGTTTTGACTTTTTTAAAAAATTGAGAGAAATATACAATTGCAGATTAACAAGTTTTTTAGATAGGCCTTTTGATTTTGGAAAGCATTTTGTTAATATGAATTATATTATGCCAGATATAAATAAGTCAGTCTTCAAAAACAACAAATAGTCCCCAAAGTGGTCAAACATATTTTCACATTGGCTTTTGTCTGCACAAAAGTGAAACATCTTCCAAAATTTTGAAATCTAGGCAACAAAACTCAGACTGCCCAAGCACACGTGTTTTTGTGAAAATCTAGAGTAAAGCGTTCTTTTCCTTTTACCAACCAGGAAATCTTTTCTACAGCCAATATTGCAGCTAGTATATTATGCCGCTCCCAAACAGTTGGGAACTTTCATTCATTCTGATTCACTGCAGAAGGAATTTCATTCTGTCTCAATTCATTATAAGCAGATGCCACTGAATATATTGGAAAAAAATTCAATGGCACCAGAAAAGTCCGACATCAAAAAAATACGCTTAAAACAATAGTTGTTTAGAGAGACCTCAATGGATCCCAGTGCTCCAGAACCTTCTCCTGGGTTGTGAACAATCGAAGATTTATTCGAGCTCTCTGCACACTGGGAAATGAAGACCCAGAAGCTCATTATCATGTCTATTAAAAAGCAGAAACTGGGGTACATCTAAGAAAAGATGTATTACTTTTTAAACCGCACTGCAAACTGCAGACCAATAGGGACTTGAACTATATAAAAATACTCTCAGTAGTTGGGGAGGGGGGAGGGGATGGGGTGGAGAGTAACTCTCCCAAACAGCAGGAAAATACCATGTCACTAGGTTCCATTGTTGTCATGACTTTGGAAGGGTGGCTCTATCTGATTTTCTTGAAAAGGGATTTTTGAAGTCAGATTTTGGTTTGATCATGGGTTTAGATGCGACTACTGGAATAACTTAGGGGACCATGCTCTAGGGGAGGTGAGGGAGGGTTTGATTAGCAATGACCAGTTAAATTCTAGTTAACCCCAATTATAAACCTTCACCTTTGCTAATTGGGTTAATTTGTCAGCAGGCAATATGCTTATAAAGTGTACTGGAGCCAACTTTGTGCCACTTCATTATGAGATAAAAATCATTATTGTGGCATGGCTCATTTCTTAAGAGTGGATCTATTACCAATTTCTGCAAAGGTAGAACAAAGTTGAATTTTACACTAAAGTTGGAAGACTCACTTATTGTAGCTATTCTTTTCACAGCCAGAAAAAATATGCCCAGTAAGCAAATTCTCTCTCAATTAAAAGCTTTCCAAACTCAGGGTTTAGTGAAACCTTAATTAAAGTCAATGGAAAAGCCATATTCAGAAAAAAATTTAAAGTACTCAAATGTGTCCTTTTATTTCCTTCTTGACTGATCTAAGCATACTGATTGTTTTTGACTCCCTCCAATTTTTTTAGTGTGTTTTGTGCACAGAAAGACACAAACCAGAAAAACTAGTTGCACTTATGTAGCAATCTCAACACCCAAAGACAAGCAATGTTTACTTTCTCATTAAAATGGTAAAACATGTTCCCACCCTATTTCCAACATTCCGTGAAGACGGAGAGCAAAATTTGTTGGTATGATTTGCTGGACTCAATTTTAAAGATAAAAATATAATTTTATGTTTCTAATTCTGCTAGAGAATTTGTGAATGGGTCCAGTTTGAGTAATATGGAACAACAATGTCAATCATGCATATTTCCCTGTCGTGGAAATAAAATCTTCCAACGTGTTCCAAGTTGGAGTGAACAGAGAATCTGTTATACCTGAAAATATGTTAAGAAGGCTGCAAAATATTGTGTTTTAAAATTGGCTAAAGAGCAAATAGCTATCGTCAGCATTGTCTGTCTCTTGGGTGAACCAGCACCCATATGCCTATGTGTACATGCTTTAAACAAAAGAAATACTGTGGCATTTTCTGCTTTTATCTTTCCCACAAAGGGAAGCATGAGAAATTAGATACTAGAAGTTAGATATTCTATAGATATTCCAAGGAAATATAGATTATATTTAGGAAGTCAACCCTTTTTTCTTTTTTCTTTTGCAATAAGGGTGCTAAGAATAGTGCCTTCAGGTTCTTCCCCTTTAGAAACAAAGAATTCATAGAAGGAGACAGTAAAAATGATCGGATTGTGGAAATTAATGACAATATACTGTGCTTCCTTTGTGTGTGTGTGTGTTTGTGTGTGTGTGTGATCTGCCTGGGACCACGGCACTGAATGTGCCTTCTCTACAACCCGAACCAGACCTCGTCGTCACCTGTTGACAACAGAGAAGAAAGAAAGCCAAGCATGGGGATCAGGGCACAATAATACCTGTTGACAATAAATTATCAAAACAATAATCATGTTTAGCCAATCCCTTTGTGTAAAACTGTTATTATGATTCCAGTGCCAGCTGTCTGAAACTTTAATTTAAGTGCTTGCTTGAGGCGAGACATTTGGAATGCTAGTTTAGAATGTTTTATAGCTCAAGCAATATGTTTTACTAACCTCAAATACTGTGATGATGGTTTAAATGGTGACTATAATTTGTACATGGGGGGCTCCAGGGTGAGTTTTGATTTCCCAAGGAAGTGTCTGCTGCATTAAAAATTCAGACATTTCTGGGCTATCTGGAGCAGTCTATCCTAAGGGGCCCTTAGAGCTGCATCTACCTGCCTGCAGGTGAGCACTGCAGATGGTTAACTTTTGGGAAGTTACTTCAAGTTGCTACAAATGGGAAGGTTCCTCAGAAACAAAAATGTTTGGTGGAAAGCACCATGCTGGAGAGGCCATGGTTTAGCATTAGGTGGCCCCCCAAGTTTTACTCTGTCCCTTCATCATCAACCATTCTCTTGACCCCAGACCTTGGACAAGAAGGCAAAACCAGATTTTGTCAGGTTGTCATCAGCACATAGTCATGTTTCCCTAGTCACGGATCTGCAGTATGTTGGTGTATTAAGGATAATGATATGATTATCCTTTAAACATAGTAGGCCACAAGATATAATCCATCTATAAGAATTTTTGCAATTGTCCTTATGCGTAAATGATGTAGACTATGAATTTTGGAAAGATAATGGCAATTTAAGATTAGTTACAATTTATTGCTTTAAATTGGAATATTATTAAGATAGTATAATATTAATAACTATTTATGTCACTTTAGGATTTACAAAGCACATTGTATCCATTGTCTCATTATCATAGCAGCATCTTCATCATAAAATCTCATTTCACAGTGGAGGAATCAGAAATTTTAGAGAGGTTATATGATCAACCAGGTCAAGTATTTCCAAAGACCAAGGTCTAAAGCTGGGCGTTCTGACTTAACCAGGAACACATGCGATTTGTGGCTTTTTGCAATTCCTTTTTGATTCACTGAATCATCAAAAAATATTTTCGAGTATCCTTTGGCAGACTTTGTCTTCCTTTTACAGACACTAGAACAAATAGCAAATATAAATTCCAAATTCAACATGAAGGTTCCTGGGAAAAAATTTTTCCAACTGGAGACTCTAATATCTAATAGCTATTTTGGGTGTATGATACTTAATAAATCTTGGGAATATCTTGACACCTAAAATACAAACTACGTTGTATCTTTTCCCACTATAGAAACAGTCTAATTTAAGTTCCAGAAATGCCTCTTGAAATTCTACAAGATAAAATCTGCTAGTGGAGACAGGTGGGAAAACAGACCAAAGCTATGGCAAGTATCTACTGAATAAATACTTCTCTGACAACATCTTTGTCAAGCTGATTGACTCAGACAATAGCAATTGTCTCATAAATTACCCTAGTATAAGAACTGCGCATATGTGCATTGGTCATATGTATAGCCAGATGCATTTCTGGAGAAAAATTATGTATAAGTCATCCCCTAGCACAGTTCCTGGCACAGAGGAGAGACATAATAAATATTAGATTTATGAATCAACATCAATACATTTCATTTTATTGGAACTGGGGAGGCTTACCTCTTGAAGGAATTCCAGAGGGAATGTCATATAAAGTAATAACTCTTTCTCTCCTCTCAAAGTATTCATTTTATAATTCTGATGCTTACATATGAATTTATAGGGGGTTGCATTTGGAATTACTATGCTGAGAAACAAATGCTCTACTTAATTGGTATCTGCAATGCAACTTTTCAATTAATTTATATTTTTTACAGACGTAAAGTTACCATTTATACAATATAGGTGACATTTACAACGTTAATGAATCTGTGAAAACGTTGGTATTTTCTTTTAAAGAAACTAGGCAGAAAGGACATATAAAAAGCCCCATGAGCATTACGTATCTGCGTAGAATGAATGAGTTAAGTCAGAGAATTGTTGCCCAGTAGATAGTCAAACCAGAGGATGTTTCACTGGAATGTTTCATTTTTCAGAGAATCAGGCTTGGGTGTGCCCCACCTTTGCTTCCTCGAATGCATAGGCAATGATGCCTATGGTGATGGAATTGGACTCAAGCCAAGTCAACCCAGTTATTTACATCAGTGGTCAGTTTCCACATACTCAAAAGGATCAGCTGTTTGGCAATTCAAAGTGGATGTTAATATAGTGTAACATTTTGGGGCTGGAGTTTTGAGGGGAAATGGATGTGACTTTATTTTCTTGCTTTGTTTAGTATTTTAAATTGATTTTCATGCAATGACCAAAGTTGATAATATAAAAAGTGTTCATTCTGCTTACCATTAGATGGTAAGATCATGAGTGATTTTGCTTTTATTTTTTCAATGCTTATATGTTTTCCATTAACACAATAAGAATTTTTCCTATCGCAGGAATATCTTTCTACATGTCTCCACATGCAGTCACCAAGTTTCCCCTTTAAAATGACTCAAGTCTCCAGTCCTTATGTTCCATTCCCACAGCATCCATGCTGGCCCTGAGCTAACATCTATTGCCAATCCTCCTCCTTTTTTTTTCCTTTTTCTCCCCAAGGCCTCAGTAGATAGCTGTATGTCACACAGTTGCACATCCTTCTAGTTGCTGCATGTGGGATGCCGCCTCAGCATGGCCAGACAAGCGGTTGGTCAGTGCGCGCCCGGGATCCAAGCCCTGGCAGCCAGTAGCAGAGTGCCCGCACTTAACTGCTAAGCCACGGGGCTGGCCCCCACGCCAGTATTTTGACTACTGCAAAGGCCTAGTGAAAAGTCTGCCCTCTATTGCTTTTGCTATCACCCCTAAATACCATTATATCCTTTTTATCAGTCACTCTCCTGTTCAATTTTCCGTAGGCCACTTTTTTCCACCAACTCTTTAAGTAGAGTTTATACATTCATTTATTTGTTCATTGACCCACTCATTCAATAAATAATCTGCGATCACCAACTACAATGTCAAAAGAGTAGGCATTGTATGAACTGCAAACAACAAGTTATTGTTTCTACATTCAAGAAGTTTAAAATCTAGTGAAAGAGATACGACACATGAAGATAGCTGCAGTGTAGTGGTCCTGGAATCAGGCTGACTGAGGTAGAATCCAGACTCCATAACATGTTAGCTGTATCTTTGGGCAAGCTACTTAACCCAGCTGTGCCTTAGTTTCCACATCCATCAAGTGGGGTGAATATTACTTAGGTCAAGGGATTATTTTAAGGATTAAATGAGATAATACGTGGAAAGACTTAGAGCATCCTGGTTCAGCAAAATCACTCAAAACAAGTCAAATGGAATAGTTAAGGGGAGGAGAATAAATAAGTATAATTCAAGAAAACTTGAAACAAACCAAAAGAAGAAAGGAAAGAGGGAGTTGAGATCTTTCAAAGCTCACAGAGGGGAGGAGTCCTTTCCTCAGGTGGGTGCTTACAGGAGAGCCCAGGGCCAAAGTGGTCTTGGAGCTGTGGCTGGAGGGATCCCGTCAGAATATTATTGACAGGTGAAGAATGAGGGTATGCAAGGCCTGGACTGGGACTGTAGTTTCCTGAGGAGTACTCATCACTTATCACACCAGGTCACTCCTGCGTGACTGTCCTCATGCTGCTTCCTCTTGCTTGAAAGCCTATGGTGTTCTTTCACCTGGCTCCCTGCTGAACTTTCTAGAGATGCCTTTGTTAAGCAGAGAACATTCAGCCCTTGTTGGGAGGCATTACATCTTACATGCTCTTCATTTCTGACCTTGTTAGGTTATTACATTGCATTGAAAAAATATGCCTGTGAATTTCCCCCTAGACTATAAGTTACTTGAGGCCAAATCCCCTGTCTTTGCAGATCCGGTACCTAGTGCACTGCCTGCCACAATGTAGACACTCAAGAAATGCACATTGATCTGAAAAGCATCACAAGTAATCTGGTCATCATAAGGAAATGGTGGAATATAAGGCCCCATGACCTGGTCTATCATGTGGGATTTCCAAGAGCTCTGTGCCTTCACCAGGCCAAGTTCATTCACTTTGGAGTGACAGTGGCTCTCTGAATCCCACTGTCAACTCCTCCGAAACTTTAGGAGAAAACTACTTGCCATTGGTGGATGGGATTTCCTATGCATATTCACTTTGGAGTGTCATCCAAGTTTAGTGTCAGGAAATTTCTTCTACTGGAGGAACATTCTAAGTTGTACCAAATTGAATTGGCCTTGCATAGGGCTCAAAAGCTCTAAATGTGGGAATAGAGGGCAGTTTTTTGGGAACGTTATTCTCTAGGCAAGGAAAATAATGAAAGACATAATATATAAGAGTACAAGAGTCACAAGTAAACACTTCTTCCTCTTGCCTCTTTGCCTCTACTAGTATACTTGAGAAACAAAGCAACTACTTTTTAAAACAATTTTTACTCAGAAATACACACGCACACACATCACAAAGGGTAAAAGATTATTTTGGAATAAAAAGAAACATTTCTGTCTCCATTATATTTTAGAAACAAATGGAGTTCAAGTACATTTTTCATACTTACCTTACTTTCATGTAATGCATTAAATAAGTCACTAATGCCTCTCAGACAGAGACAGAAATTGCATTCTTGTAACTGAGGTCAAAATTTCGTTGAAGAGTTGTGATTCTTGGATTGATTCATATCATTTCTTTATTCACTTTTTTTTCCCTTTTATTCCTTTTCTTCCTTGACCCAGAGAAGAGGCTACCAACTAACAAAAGCCCCAGGGCCATTGAAACTCTGGATGAATAATATTGACCCACATTAGCAAGTTGAGAACTCTATCTCTTTCTACACTGTAGAGTAAAAAATTATAGAATAAAAAATAAAGAGGTTATCAGTCATACAGTTTGTCTTCTTTTGTGATGCAGATTAAACGGTTATAACTTCACTGGACTCCAATCTACTTGACATCTGTCAAAAGGCTAGAGTCATCTTTCTTCCATTAGCAAGGGTCTCCATTTCAACAATCCCCTCCATACCCATATTCATGTCAGGTATAATTGTCTACTTCTTGTCAATCTTCCCTGTGAATGGGATCAACAAGTGCTGAAACTAGGATCTTTCTCTTCTGCATGCTGCAAAGAGAAAATGCTGGCTCTTTTCAGGGACACAAGAGCAGAGAGTAAAAGGGAAAGACAGTCCCTGGACTCCTTGTCATCTAATGTTCTCTTTTATTTAGTTTCCAACTCAGAAGCTTCCTATTATGCCAACTTCTAAGATACAGAATTGCTTTGCAACTAAAATGCTGCAAGTGATTTGACTCCAAAAGCTCCGTTTGTGGGCATGTTCTGTCTCACTCCAAAATGCTTTGATAGACAGTGAAACTTTAGAATGTACAAAATGAGGCTAGGCACTGCATACACAGAATTTGTCTTTGGAAATCATGGGTAGATTTTTGCATCTAATTTCAGTGCAAAGGAGTGTCTAATTATGATACACTTGACCCATTACCCCAGCCTCAGCCATTATGCAGATCTGTAGACTTAAAACATGTTTGTGGTAAACCCACAAATTATACATCTGTTGTAGAATTCAAAATGTCATGGAGAAGGATGGACATTCAAGTTCTTCATTCATCCTTCTGACCACTTCAAATTTTTATTGATGAATGATTGATCCTGGATTTTTACAGAGGAGACAAGAGCGGGCTCTTTACCTAAACCAAATGTCTTGGTGGGAGGGATCAAACACATGAGTTTGTTTTAGATCATCTATTCTTCCCAAATGCATTTTTGAATCTGAGAATCTTGTTGGATAGTTACAAAATCAATAGCATATGATAAAAGGTGTGGTCAGAAAAGGAAAACCACATGTTCAGGATGCATTTTGAAACAAAAGGCCAACCTTTAACCATTAAGGCCCTGTGAGTACTCTTACCCAGAAAATCTCTCATTAAATCATGTTTGCACTTTTTATGAATACTCAGTGCTTTTTTTTTTAAACATACAGGCTAAGTTAAAGTGGCTGAAGAATCCTTATCTAAGCAGTTCCAGCGAGTAACTATATAATTTAAGCATTGTATAGGTTTTTATTCATTTGATTTCTAGGTTCATTCCAATGTGTTTATAATTGCATTTGTATTTTCAATTCATAGAATCAGTGGTAAGAAATGAATAAAACAGCTTGGTGGCAGCAAACACAACATGGCCAACTACTGTAATATTTTTTGCACCATTGGCATAGGAGAGGTAACCGTGATATTGACATGATATATTATTAAATTTTATGTTAATTTATCATATATTATTAAATATTATATATTTATTATGTGTATATATTAGTAATATGAATATTACATACACTTTATATATACACTGTACTTTATACATATACTATATATATAACTATATATGTACATATGCTATATATCATTTTATTAAACATACATAGCATATGTTTAATACAATATTTAATGTATATTTAATAAACTAAATATGTGTTATAGAATATATATTTAATAAAATAAATATCTTTAGTTCAGCATACTCCAGATACATAATGGCTGTCCGAAAATGAGCAGAAGTTTGCCTTGGACATGGTTACACAGTGCTATGAGTGGCGATTTCCATAAGCCAGGATTCCCCCAGCACAGTCTCCCCCAGTTCAAACACATATACTTTATTTTAAAACTATTCTGCCACTTCTGTTGGATTGAATTTGTTAACTGCCAAATCACTGAGTCATGCCCCCTTTTTCCTCCTCTGAAGTCTATGCCAAGTTCTGTCTCTGAAGCCAAGCAGAAATAAACACCTTTCACTAGCACTTCACTCTTGTGGTAAAATATGAGAGCATCCTCTCTCACTATCTGCAGAGCCGACTCAGAAAACATCCCTTTCTGGATTTTCTGCTTTTCTCATTCTTTTTTCTCCCAGAATCTGTTTGCAAAACATTTTATGGAATTGGCAAGTTATTTGCACTGCTTTTACATTGCAGTCTGCCTAATTCAATTGCAATTATTTGTAAACTGCCGCCATAACTCTTCCTTGGCTAATGTCTGCAAACTGTTTACTAAACAATAAACTTAATCATGCATTCATTGTTGCAAATGTCTCCAAATGGCTTCAGAGTAGAGCTGACTTGACATTTTTGCCTATTTGCAAAGCCATGAAGGATGTTTTCTAAATAGACAGTAAGTTCTGTCACATTTAGTCATTCTGTTTCCTGCACCTCTTCTGATCTATTGCAAATTGGGATGGCCTTTTTTTTTGGAGTTAGCCAACGTGCTTTGCCAATACTGGTAGATCTACAGCAAACTGGGATGGAGGTAAGACTCTGGTAGCAATGAATGAAGAGAAACTATGACAGCATGGCACAGGCAACAGTCAGGCTATATGTATTATATATTATGTGAATATTCACTTAGCATATTCCCCACGTATCTGTTACCTTTGAGACCCTGTGTGAGTCTTCTTGAGAGGCATAGGCTGTGAAGACAATGGCTTTGCCCATGGGGGATCTGATTGGACATGAGGATGAGAGGAAGAGGAAAGATCAAAATAATTACTAATTTACAAACCTAGAGATCTGAAGGCCTCATAGAGCTATTAATAACAATAGACAAATCAGGATGAGGAACTGATTTGGGGAGGAAGAGAAATATAGCTCAAAATATGTTGGTGTGAGACAGAAACAGCATATTTTGGCAGAATAGTTTATCAAAAATATTTACCAGGTAGTTTGAAATGGAGACTGAGAATGTTGGAAAGGTATGTCTGGAGATACTGGCTTGGGAACATTGATTACAGGGGTGTGGCTGACTCTAGGGGAATGAACAGGGTTTCTCATTGAAGTAGGATGAAGACGACAGGCATACTCTTAGAGGGAGAGTACTTTTTGTGGAGAGTAGAACAATGAAAACTTAGTGAAGGATATAGAAAAGAATGACGGAAAGAGGTCCCAGTTTTTACATGATCGTGGAAAGAAAGGGAGCATTTCAAGAAGTGTGGGGAGGTCCATGGTATGCAATGGCCTGCTGCAGATATGTTGGGGACAATGAGAAAAGCATACTGGGTCTGTGATGAAGAAGTGATAGAAGATGTAACTGAAAATGCTGAGAGCTAGGACGAAGGGTGCCAATGAAGCCATTGTGAGCACCAGGAACTGCCCACGCACTGGAGAATTTTAGCTGTGAAAAGGAGGGAGGCTGAGTAGCAGTCAGTGAAATTTCTTCCGTTTTCCCATTATTCTTCTCTTCACAATCATGGTTCGGATAATTTCACCTAAACCGTCAAGACCCCCACCACCCTCACTCTTGCTTATGAACTTGCTCACTAAATTAATGGGAAAAAGAAGAAGCAATTAGAGGAGAACTTCCACGCATTTTACCCTGTGTCTGTATCCATACAATCAATCTACTTTTCCTCCTGTTGCTATGAATAATTGATCTAAACTCCTCAGTCAAGCCAACTTCTTGTGTATTACGTCCCCTTCCTTCCTGACTACTCAAGAACATTGATCCAGCAATTTCCTCCTCTCTCCTGCGCCACCCATTTCCTCTGGTTTGTATATGGATGCTCTAATTTCTCACACCTTAAAAACACCCTCCTACTACTCCTCCACTGTCCTTTCTCCAGGTCCTTTTCTCCAAGTCCTCCATTTCTCTGCCTATACTATATGCTGCCTCCAATTCATCTTCTCCTACTTTCTTGAATTTAGTCCAATCAGCTTCTCATACCTCACCTCTTCAATAGAACAGCTCTTATCAAGGTCAACAATGACTTCTACATGACTAAATTCATGAGTCAATTTGTAATTCTCATTCTACACATTTGATCATTCCCTCTTCTCAAAATTCTTGCTTCTTTTGGCTTCCAGAACACCACTTTCTCTTGGTTCTCTTCCCACATCACTGAACGCCACTTCCATTTTGTTGCTGACACCTCTTCATTCTCCTGACTTCAAAACATTTGAATGTCCCAGGAACTGGTCTTTTGACTTCTTCTCATCTCTATACGTTGACTTACCACGTGATCCCATTCTGCTTTTGGCTTTAAATATCATCTAAATACTGATTTCTCCAAAGTTATATCTCCAGCCTAGACTTCTACCCTCAACTTCAGATATTATCTAGCTACTTGTCATATCCACTTGGATATTTAATTATATCTCAAACTCAGCATTCCTAAAACCAAACTTGCGACACCTCCCTAACTACCACACACAAACCTGCTTATTCTCTAGTCTTTTCTTAGCAAATGGCAACTTCCTCCTTCCAGTTGCTTAGGCAAAAAGAACACAGATGTTCTTGACTCTTTTCTTTTCTTCACACCTCTAAAGCGATCCATCAGCAAATGCTATCAACTCTCTGGTTGAAATATACCTAGCATCTCACCACTTCTTGCCACATCTGTTGTTACCACCTTGATCCATGTCACTACCATTTCTTGCCTGGACTATTACAGTAACCTTCTACCTGGTCTCTCTGCTTCCATACCTGCCTATCCAGAGTCTTTTCTCAATGGAGCAGCCAGAGTGATTCTTTGAAAATATTGTTTGTGTCAGTCTTCTGCTCAGAGGCCTCCAGTGGTTTTCCAGACCTCACCAAGACTAAAAGTCAAAGTCACTTCAATGGCTTCTACCTGATCTGGGTCCTGGTAATTCTTTGACTTCATCTTCTCCTTCACTACCTTCAGTAGTGATCTACACCAGCTACATGGGCCTCTTACCTCTTCTTAAACAAAATATCGCAGGGCCTTTGCATATTCTGTTTCTCCCTATTGGTACACTCTTCCCCCTAAAACTGCATAACTTGCTTCTTCACTTATTTAAGTTTCTGCTCAAGTGTCACCCTATTGTGAGGCCTTTCCCATACTAAATAATAGCCCCCACCATCAGCACTCCTTATACCTACTCTGTTTTATTTCCTCCCATATCATCATCTGATTGACTATATTTATTTGTTTGTGTAGTTATTACTTCCACCAAATCAAATGTAAGATCTATAAAAACTAGGACTTTATCACTACTCTAACTTCTATCGTCACCACTTAGAAAAGCACCCAACACATGGTTCATAGTCAATAAATATTTGAATGAGTAAAATTCAACTGAATAAAAGTTGAATGGTACCTAGAACACTACCTAGAACATCATATTGGTTCAATAAACATCTACTGAATGAATGAATGAATTAGTTTCTAGGATAGGAGAGACATGTATCCACTTGTAGGCAGAAGGCAAGAGCCAGTTGGGGAAAGATGGATGTTATGAAGTAGCTAGTTAGATAACATGTAAATATATAACCATCAAGTAAGCCCTGGAAACAAGGACACCAGGATGTTTCACATCATCAGCAACAGAGCGGGATGTTGACTGAGTGACTCTCCCTGGGTGGATGGGGCAGAGGGATTGGGTTCCTCAAGACCAGATGATGAGAGGGATTTCCACATAAGGTTATCAAGAAGCTGAATCCAGGAAATCAATTAGAGTTAGAAGATAAAATGGGTCCCCAGAACCAAATGATCAGAATCAGATCAGGAAGAACCATGGCTGGCACCAGATTCCTGGGAAGGTAGTATGTCAGTCAAAGCATGGAGCAGACAGAGTGGTGGATTACCTTCAAAGAAACCAATCGTCAATACAGGGAGATTTCTGATATAATGGAGAATGTACTCTAGGCCTAGAACCTAGGCTCTAGTTTTGGTGTTTAGGTATAGAGAAATACAGAGCGTGAATATATCACGTGTCCCAGCTTGAAATCTGATTCATTCAGTCCCAGACACAAACCTTCACCTGATGTAACCAATTCTGACCCAGTATGGGTATCTGACTGCAAGAGATAAGGCTACCTCAGTAAACACTCTGCAAAGCCAGAGTCCCAATAGGCCGGTTCTGCAAAGGCCTCATCTGGAAACCCACTGTCAGGATTCCCAAACCATTCTATTGGAATCGGATATTTTCCTCTCGTAAAACTGGCCACAAAATACAACTTATAAAGTGCCCCAAACCACCACACCAGCCAGAAAGCACAACTCCTCTCGGCTTTCTAAGAAAGCATGCTATATAATGAAAAACACAAACCCCCAGCTTTCGCATGCGTGCTCCAGTTGGACGGGAAATAGCACTTCCTCCTGCCAGAGCATCCTTCCCTCTGCCACAATGACCAGCACATCCTTGCAGCCAGCCGCACAACCACAATCAGAAACCACCTTTTGGTTTTCACTGGTCCCCAACTCAGGGTGCAAACCTCTGCTCTAAAACTGTTAAAGTGAATAATCAAAGGTCATTTAAAAATGTGACACTTACTTGAATCAATGTCTTCTTGAGGCTTTTGAAAGGTGCAGCAGGCATAAAATTTAATATTGATTGTTGGGGCACATTCCGTTCCCCCTTTCAGAGTCATTTCAGAATGACAAATAATTTGTTGTGATCCATGCAGGGCACGTCTACTGGACACACGTGAGTCCCGGGCCCTCTTAGTGAAGCTAAGCTTTCTTTTTTCTGTCCACACCTCTCAGTTCTTTCTCCCCTCCTTACATTTCTTGGTTCCCGCCGTCCTCTTCTGCTGTCTCCTCTTAGCTCCTGTTCCAATTTCAACTGTCATTTCCCCCGCTCTCCCGAGTGCTCGGAGCTCCTGTTCTAATTTTTCATGTCTTCTCCCAGCGCTGCCCTCCTTTCTGTCTCTCTGACCCTCTCCTGCTCGCCTTCTCTCTTTCCCTGACTCTTATTCTCCCATGTCCCATCGGAGGCTTTGCCTCAGGTTTCACTTCAGCTTCCGTTTTCTGCATACTATTTAATGCAGCCAATAATAGGATGTCCGATCTGCTCTGCATAAATCCCAGAGTCACAAAAATAAAATTGAATTTTTTCATCTTCCTCTAACCCCAAATTTGAATCTCATTTCTCCTAAAATTTTTCTTTTTTTTCTCTCTTACAGATTCTACTTGCAGTTAGAATAATCTAAGAAAATCTCTTTTTATACCCCTTGGTTGACAAGAGCCAAATCTAAGGAGTTGATCTGAGAACTCTCATTCCAATGCAATTTTGGTCCAGTTTCATTTTCTAAAGAAGTTTAGATGGATTTCCAATGAGTATCCAAGTAAGCGTGAGCAAGTCTTCTGCTGTGAGCCATCGTTAATTCCAACAATACTTATAACTAAGTTAAGGTCACGTTTTGTAAGTGACATTTCTCAGGAGTCTTTCTCTCCTCTCGGTTGCATGTAGGAACAATTACACTCTCATTAATTATAAGTGAACTGATTTGCATTATTCACAAACTGATTCACTAAGTGTGTGAAATGGCAAACAATCTCGATGGAATTTTGAACACATTGGTCTGGCCTGGGATGAAAGAAATTCTCAACAAATGTGGGTGGGATATGGAAAGGAATTTATAGTTGTCTTGAATATCCAGACTTCTTAAGACAGGTGTGGTAGGGGAATCCATTTATCTTTTTGTTCTCAAGGGCAAAAGGGTTCCTTGTATAAAACTCGCCCAGTTTTTGTGATATGCATAGTTTCATATTAAAAATACATTCATGCCCGTGTTAAAGTTTACAGAGACTATGTCAGGAGACATTTTGATTTCTAGGTTATCATCTGAGGGTGAGGGCATCTTCTAGACTGACAGGATTTTCCCATCACTGGATGGCAAATTAAAATAACATTCTCAACCACCTGGTTGTTTCCAGAAGACTGTTTTCATTTTATGTAATTGGCCAGCTGTTTTGGCATAATGCCTTCTCATCTGAAACATAACATTTTACATTTGTTGGGCATATACGTACATAAGGGAGGAGAAAGTTTGTACTGAAAAGGTCAGAGTTTAAAACTGTACATATTGCATCTTATTCTTTCAAGGAGTCATTGACAATCTTTCTGGAACTAATTTCGAAGTGCTTTAAGAAATTACGAATGGCATGATGTTCTTGGCTCTGTATTATTGTTTTTATCTTTACAGATGGCAAATGAATGTTTGGGGTTATGACATTCAACCCGCATTGACTCAGTAAACTTTCTGAGTGTCCACTTTGTACCCAGTGCTGTGATGATGGGTGCAGGGGTCATAAAGATGAATAAGCCCGAGTTCCTTCTCTGGAGGTGCTTCCAGCCAAAGGTCATGTCAAAGGTCAACCAAAAAGCCTTCGCCTCATCTGAAAATCTTAATCCCAAATACTCTTTTCCACACAATAACCCTAGAGTTAAACCTCTCCAAGGCATCTGACTTCTGAAAAAATGAGCATAAAACACGTGAATAAAAGGCTATATGTATGTTATCTTTTTCACTCACTACTTACAAAATCGACAGAATACATATAAACTTCTCAAATACTTGGTGAGGGAAAAAGGACAAAACGCACGTTGAGCCCTGTGTAAGTTTCTGATGATTCCCTGCTTCTAATTAAGGTATTTTTCCTTTTCTAACAATCTCTAGGTTTCTTTTTTTTTTTCCATGAGAAGGAGCACAAAAACAAAAACATGAGGGAGGGGGAAGACCCACAGCTCTGTTGAGAAACAGGAAGTTATGTGAAACCTTGTTTGCCCTTTCTGCTGTGAAGAAGTTTGCCGAAGAGCTGTAACCCTGCACTAGGCTATGTAAACCACCTACAGAAGTGGCAGAGGTCAGCGTGGGAAGAGAAGGGGCGCCCTGGGCTCAGAGTGACAACAAAAGTCGGTGCTTCCAGGCATCTTAAGATGAAAAGTAAAACCATCGCCACTGTTGAGTAGCTCAGAGTTGCTTGTTTTCTTCTTCCTCTTTGCTTTCTTACTTACTTTCTTTCTTTTCCTTCTTTCTCTCTTCCTTTTTTGTTAAATTCCATATCATTAAAGATGTTGATCTTTTCAAACATAGTCTAACTCAACCGAGTCAAAACTAAAACAATCTTCTGTTTTGCTGCAATTGAATTCTTCAGCTTCTGTTTTCTTTTCAGTTGTCTGTGATTATGAGAATTAAGAAGGAAATCCTTTCTAGAACAGGAGTGTTCAACCTACTTTTCCATAATCGTAGGGTTTCACAGAGATGCCGTAGGGGCCTTGGGGTTGGGAGGAAGGCCAGGGGGCTAACCTCCAGCAGGGCCCCTTTTCTGTTACATCAATTGGGGTTAACCTTGTATGTTTTGAAGAAAGGCTAAAAACAAATTTTGAAAATGATAGATCTAGAGAATCTTTGTTGCTATGCCCTTAAATATCCAGATAATTAAAGGTTTTTGTTTTTGTTTCTTTTTGCCCTCAGTTTCTTGGATTTTGTTGCCTCTTTCAGTTCATTTTGTGTATTCAGTCACAAGATGGAAATGTCTTCATAGCTTCAATGGTTCCAGATGGAATGTGGCAGAAAATTCTGATTTTAGGCCCAAATGACTGTATGGCCTTTCTGAAATTTCTGTTTCTATTTGGTTAGTTTGGCATTAGCCACACTGTGGCAAAAAAGAAGGTTCTTATGGAGATGTATTCATGCTTTCAGGCAACGGAGATTTCACTTATCAGGCCAACATTTATTTTTCTACCCCCAGGGATTGACATGAAGCAGTGGTTCTCATACTTGAGTGTGTGACAGCATCTCCTGGAGGGTCAGTTAGACGTGGCTTGCTGCCCCCCTCCCCAACCCCCCCCCCCCGCCCTGCCTCCACCCCCCAGGAGTTTTGCAAATTGAGTGGAGCTTGAGAATGTACATTTTTAACACTTTCCCAGGTGATGTTGGTGGTGCTGATGATCACAAGGAACCTCACTTTGCGAACCATCGACTCAGAATACCATTTCTTGAACTTCTCCTAGGGAACTTTTTAAATAGACCAGTTATCAGAGCTGTCCTCAGAAAATTTTGATTTTGGTCAGAAGGTCTAGGAGAGAGCTTGGGAATTAGTATTTTATTTCAGTTAAATTTTATTCTTTTAAAAATGAGTGCTCCACATGAAACGTAATTTCTGGGAAATTTATTTTGTCTGCAGTATTAATTTAATAACTATTTGTAAGTTGCTTACTGAGTTAGGCAACCACTGGTTGATCTTCTCCAGATGCTTAAATGTCTGATTTAAGGCTGAAAAAGAAAGAAAAGTTGCCTGAATCAATTTGGTTATCGGAGATTAGATTGGATGTTGAAGGTAAGTAGAAGTTTTCCGGGTGTGGTAGGTGGGTAAGGAGGCCACGCAATCAGAGAAGTGAGGTGTGCATAGTCACGACAAAACCCGAGTGCCATAAGCTTGAGAAACAGCAATCAGTTTTAAAAGGCTCTAGATGTTCTATCCTCATCCTTACTATATGGTGCCATGACTGTCTGTTTGCTCACCAGTTTCTCCACAAGACTTTGAACTTCTTTTCAAGGGTAGCATTGAGTCTTAGTCCCCTACCTTAGTATATGGTGCTCTCTTACAGGCCCGTAAATGAATAAGCAGAGGGCAAGGTGGTGAGAAGAGAGCCTGGAAAGATTTAGTTTGGTGCCAGATTCTAGAAGATTATAGAAGACTTTAAATGCCATGATAAATAGTCTGTACCTAAAAGTGTTGTGACACCATAAGTTAGTTTAATGAAGGGAATGCTGTAATGGGATTTGTGTTTTAAAAGTTCACTTTTGGGAAGATGTAGCAGGTAGATTGAATAAAGTGTAGAGCTCAAAGGCAGAGGATTCTATAAGAATGTAAGAGATGATCTAGACTAGAATGAGGGCTTCTCAGTGACAGCAGAGAAAGGTGAGAAGGTATGAGAAAGATGGCTGAAGTAGGTGTGACAAGACTCTGCCTCTAGTCAGAGGTGGGGTGGCGGGGACAGTTAATAGCAACTTGAGATTTCAGTTTAGGTCCCTGGGGAAGAGGGAGGCACGCTGTTAATTGAAAACCAAAGAAGAAAAATGTGTACTCAAGACAGTGAATTTTGTTTTAGATTGGAGTACCCATGGAACATCAAGGTCCATTGGAAATATAGGTTAGTGGCTCAGGAGAGATATATTAGAGACCACCAGCATTTAAATATTGATGCTCTAAGAGTGGATGGGTTCACCTAGTTGGGGTTATTTTTGTTTGTTTGCTTTTATCCATCCTCTCCCCACCCCCATCCATATATAAGTGCTATTAGGAGAGTAGATAGGATGGGTAAAATTTGATAATGTGAACTAAGGAAATTTTGGAGGCAAACAATTATAGCATTTTCTTTGGATCATTTGCATATTCCTGTATTCAACCTTATTGATTTTCTACTGACTGACTTTCTACTAGATTCTATTAAAATGAAGCTTGTCTTTGTTGTGGTGTCACAAACACAGGAAGCTCTGAAAAAAAGAAATTCACAAAATGACACCTAGATTGACATCTCTCTGGGCAATTGTAGTCATTCCCTCTTTCCACAAGCACGTACTGGGCATTTGGGTATCACATACTGGACACTATTCTTGACCATGGATACCGTAATGAACAAGACAGTCCCTGCTCTTGTAGAGTTTATATTCTTGTAGAGGAGAATTACAATAAACAAGAGAATACATAAAAATTATGATTTTAGGTGTCATGAAGAAAACAAATGGGATAAAGGATCAAGAAAGACTATGATGTACATCGCTATAATGTCTTGACATTTGAAACAAGATAACACCAAATACCAAAAAGTGTCTCTCCTTGTCTTAAATTTAAGACCAGTCTGCATGGTATAAATTACACAGATTCAAGTGATTTTCTTTTCTTCATACTGAAACTTGGGTCAACACACTGCGCATGTCTAGGAGTTCTTGGTAACATAACTAATGTATTTTCCACTGCCATTTACAACTCCATTTAATACAAAGGGCTTATGATGTGTGATGGAGGGTATTTTATTATACGTGTAATCACTCTTTTCCCTGTGATGTTGATGGAGATATTTCCATTCTTTCCACTTCAGTCAAGATGAATCTCATCTATCTATCACAGGATGCATAGAAAGACCTGTGAACAATTTGTGGGACAGTTTCAGAAGGATATATTCACTCTTTTTTTTTGATCTTATAAAGTAATAGTGTTGTCTACTTGTTGGGCTAGGCTTGGAAATAGAAGCAATCATGCTGCTTTACCAACCTTACATTTAACTCTGGGCAAATGCACTTTTATCCTTTTAATCATCATGTTAACCATCTGTGGAAAGGCATAAATTTCAGATTCCAGAAGTCTGATGAATCAACTAGAACATAATTAAAATTAACCAAATCTCCTTTTTCTCCTCTAGGGTGCTCAGCACACTGAATAATAAGACCATGTCTGGGAATGTAGATTTTGAGTAGCTGTGAGTGTAGACTGAATCCATTGGGCTTTGAAGGCATTGTAGATGAGTGTGGGTTTAATTCACAGCTTCATCACCTACTAACTGTGTGACCTTGGACGCTGATGAACTTCTCTGAGTTTAATGTCCTTCTCCATACCATGGTTATAACAGGATCAATCTCAGAGAGTTGTTGCGAAGGTTAAATGAGATTGCATGTATGTATGTGTGTGTGTGTGTTATATACACACACACACACACACATATATACACACACTAGAGACGTTTGGGGTGTCTTCCCATTTCACAACTCACAACATTCTCTGAGAAGCACTGCCAAACTACATGGATGAGGCTGCAGGAGCCGTATTTGTGGTATGATGTCTTGTCTCTCTGCCTACTGTTAACTAGAGAGGGGTGGGCCTCTGCCCTAACTTGGACCCATCAGATTTTCTCTTCCTATATTTGGCACTTGAATTGAGAGAAACAGAGACTGGGAATTGCTGAACTGAGTCATAGCAATGTCAGAGCTCAAAAGGTCAATGAATTCCTGCTGCCCAGATCTCTAGGCTGCCGTGCTTCTTGTATTCCTAGCTATCACTTTTTCCTTGAATTTTGTAAGATATCGCAGTATCCTTCTACTAGGTCTCTCTCTAGTTGGAGTTGGATTCTAATTACTCACATCTGAAATAAACCCTTAAAGTATCTGAAATTGAATGCTTGATATTCTTGCAAAACTGCTCCTTCTACTGTTTCCTGTCTCAAAAGTTGCATCTCCATCCCCTAGTTGTTCAGCTGGACGTCTCAGCATCTTCCTAGAGATTGTATCCTCCTTCAGCACCATGTCTAATCCACCCTGAAGTCACTTTGAAATCTTTTTTCCAACTTGTTTTTTCAAAACCCTTCATTTTAGTGACTGTTCTCTCTTACCTGGACCCCTCTCACTTAAGACAGCTTTCCCAACTTCTACATGAGCTTTCCTTCAATTCATTCTTCATACAGAAGCTGGAAGGAAAGAGATTATTTCAAACATGGATCAAGTAACTGAATCACGCAATTCCTCTTCTGAAATCCTTTCAATGCCCTCCCTTTATCCTTGGAATAAAATCCCACCTCTCTGTCATCACCTCTATGGTCCTGCTGCTCTAGCCCTGTCCACTTTTCCAGCTTCACCTCCTACTTCTCTTGCCTATGTCCTCTGCTCCCCTGTGTGGTCCTTGCCTTGGTTTCTCAAAGGTTATAAATCCTTCCAGCATCCTTTTCATGTGTGATTTCCTCTTTTGGTGCTTTTCCTCCACATGACTCTTATTCAACTCCCTCACCTCCTCGGCTCAGGGTCATTTTCTGTAAGACCTTCTTTGACCATCACATCCAAAGTTGATCCTCTGATAATACATTTTCTTCATAACTTTGATGGTAAAGAGGCTCCAGGCATTTATAGTCAGAGGTGTGTTTGCTTGGCTATTTATTTAATCCTCTTCTCTCTCATGAGACTCTAGGCTATATGAAGATGAGACCATAAGCTACATGAAGACAGGGAACATGTAGGCTTCACTCTCTGCTATCCCCAGAGCTGTAGGGTGGTAAATATAGGATACCTACACTGCTGCCATGACACCATGAAGATGAACAAAGGGATGACTGATGCTACCTAAACCAAGGAGAAGTAAGGTGAATTGGTATCACTCAGCCCAGCAGTTGACCTGGAATCAAAGAATCCGTGGCCATAAAGCACTTTGGCACTTTCAGATGGAAATGCTGGATGAATACTTTCTTCCACCTCTCCCTTTAACTGCAGAGTTGTCCTAAGCAGACAACGCCAAGGATAGAAATAAACCAAGGTCGATGAAAGCGCTATTACATTCAGAGGGGATATTTTCCATTTGTTTTAAAATTAAAGTCTCATGCAAGTAGCAGAAAAATACACCACAGATTCTTTAGCTTGATTGTTTCAACTTTTAATAGTAAAGTCAATATGTGCCTGCAACTAACTGCTGGAGATTGTTCTGTGATTGCCAGGTTGTTTTATGTATGTGAAGCAACAAAACAATATAAGGTGACAAACAAAAGATGGAGAAATATATAAAAGAAAAAAAAAAGTTGGCTGTGTGCTACCTCAGGCTTTAAAACTCTTCTTATACACTTCACCACGAAGTCTATTAAAGCAAAATATAGTGGAAATACAATATACCGCAATGAATGTCTTCAAACTAGCAATTTAGCTCAAAAGCTGAGGGCAGTTCTTATGCACCGACTTTTAATACCAAGACGATTTGTGGTCTCACAAAGTTCCTGCCTTAGGCAAAAGTTGTGCTGAGTTCTAATAGGTCTAGTTTGTTGGCTGTCAGAATAATGGAGAATTTGGTAGCAGAGGGGCTGGATGCTGTAAACAGGGAGATAATTAGAAGTTCTGCTGGGAGGAGAGTGGAGCTGGTTTATATTTGGTCACAGGGGAAAGTGTTTGCTCAGGAAACTCCTGGTTGACACAGTGTAGTCTGGATCCCCCAATGTTTATTTGGGGAAATTTTGTGGGTCTCTGGACAGGCTAGTTTTCTTTTTGGATTATACTGCTACTGTTATTAACAATATGAAGTTGCCATTTATTGACCACCTACTATGTGCTTGGCTCTGCTCAACCAGTTCTTCGGTATTCTCATCCTACAGAGAAGGAAATCAGGGCTCAAAAGTGTAAGAGCTTTATCTAGTGTCAGGCACCAGCAAGCAGTAGAGTTTACATTCACCTACAAACCATGTTCTTTGCACCAT
This sequence comes from Diceros bicornis minor, assembly GCF_020826845.1. Lineage (NCBI taxonomy): Eukaryota > Metazoa > Chordata > Mammalia > Perissodactyla > Rhinocerotidae > Diceros > Diceros bicornis. Next base: position 85,088,676 of record NC_080744.1, read on the forward strand.
ATTGTGCTGTCTTCCTGTGAGGCTGGGTTGATATTGCCAGAGTGTTTTCAATGAGGAGCCTATGCATTAATGTTGAGTTTAATTTAGTAATAACTGTTGAGGCAGTTGGCTTTACAGATAAGGGCTGGGATCCAGAGTGAGGTCTCTCATGACTAATTATTTTTTTTGCTCAGGAAGATTCACCCTGAGGGAACATCTGTGCCAATCTTTCTCTGTTTTTGTACGTGGATCACCACCACACCATGGCCACCAACGAGTGGTGTAGGTCCATGCCTGGGAGCTGAACCTGGGCCACTGAAGTGGAGTGTGTCGAACTTAACCACTAGGCCATGGGCCAGCCCCCTCTCATGACTATTAATGACTGCTTAAGGGGAAGTTTTCTAGTGATTTACTTTTGTTTTATGTAAACTAGTGTGGAATCTAGACCGTTATTTATAGTAAAGTTATTTTCAGTCCTTGGACGAAGTTTGTTCTCTTGTGTAGGAAGACCAGGTGGCCACATCATGGCAGCCTCTGGTGTGACCCCCTCATCCTGCCTCTTTGCCAGGTCACCTTGCCAGGTGAGTCACAGCAATAGTGGGTAAGAAAATCCAAAGACGATTTCCTGTGTACTGTGGGAAGACGATTCTTCAGTCCCTACAGTTTTGACTTTAACTCTACTTGTAGATTTAAGCACAGAAGACAAGTCACCCACCTCATAAGAGACAGGGACCAGAATCAGTGGCAAGATCTGCCTGGGGAAGCTCAGTTGCACACTTGGACTGATCCTGTTTTTCTTAAATAATAAATAGTAATTAGCATTTTTCAGCACCTTGTGGGATGTCTGCATTGTCCCTCACGAAAGCTATAACAAAACTGGAGAATTGACAGAGAACGAGACACTGATGTTATCACATGCAGAGAGACCAAAGAGCCTGGGATTATTCAGGCTGGAAAGGGGGAAGTTGAGAGATGGTATTATTATAAGTGTATAAAATACTGAAGGGTGTGATTAAGGACTTGTTTACCAAACACTGGATCATTTGAACAAGATGGCTTCATCAAGAGGCCTTCTTACATTGCTCCCTTCCAGGCAGAATCAGCTTTCCTCTCCATTACTTTGCATTCATACTCATAAGAATTTGCTTCTCTATTGCATTGGCCTTTTATTCAGTTATTTAGGAAAAGTAGCAGGTATAGTACAGAGAGCACTAGCCGAGAGATAAGAAGATGTAGATTCTAGCCCTCACTCTGCCATTGTTTCCACTGTACCTCTGAGGCTCAGTTTGCTCATCTACAAAATGGGAATGGTAAGTCTTGCTAAAACTTGCATAAAGACCTCACAGGTCTTTATAAAGGTCAAAAGAGAGAGGGTGTATAAAAGTGCTTCATAGTCCATAAAGGGTTTTTATTGGACACCTTTGTGCTTCTCATCATGTGATTTAGACCCACATTTTGCTTGAGCTATTGCTGAGCAAACAGCTTGAGAGCCCTCTGCGTAGCTCCTCCAGGTATCTCTAGCTTTCTAGGCTAAAGCTTCTCCGATGCCATGTTGGAGCCACGCATGCATTACTCAGAATGACCCATGAAGAAACTCTTGAACAATGGGGTACGAGAGCCAGAAGAAAGTGATACTCTATTCTGCACTAAATGAACAATTCTGAGACCCATTCTAAATGCTCCTCAGAGGGCCCTAGACAGACGGAGCCCCAGTGCCCACACAGCAGTGACCAACTCAAGCTTTTTCCCCTGTATGGTCTCACTTAGCTCCTGTTTGTGGGCTATGTAAGCTCTGTCTCAGTCTCTGCTTTCTGGGGGACCTAAGGTGAGACAGCACTGTACAACAGTGTGTAGCCATGCCTCACTGGCCCTCTATATTGTAGCATCTGAGATGATAACAATGATATTATCCAGATCAAGACTATTCATCGAACTATGTAGTGCATCTGTGGACGACAACGTTCAAACGAGACTCAGACTCTCCCCGGCTCTGGAGCTCTGATGATCTAGGTGTTTCTCTCAAGCAGCAAGAAAAATCTGAGCTGGATATTCTTACCAGTCTTAAATCCACACTCCTGCTGATTGAGAAACTGATGGTATGGAAGTCCTCAGCTCCAACATGTTTCCACATAAGCGATTTTTCCAATCCCACTGTCACTGTATTGGCCAAGCCTCCATCAGCCCTCACCTGGACAACAGGCATAGCTTCCAACCTCTTCCCAGCATTTAGCTTCTACCTCTCCAACTACAGTTGCTGACCAGCAGCCAGAGTGATCTCCCAAAATTCCAAACAAATCACATTACTCCCTTATATATCATCCTTCTGAGTTCTCCGCTGCTTTCAGAATGCAATCCAATCTTCTCGTCACAGACACCAATGCCTCTCGAATCTGGCACCTGCCTCTTCCGCTGGGCCCCTTCCACTGTCCACTCCCTCTCGCACCACACTCGAGCCACCCAGCTTTCCTTTCGGCTGCTTGTTCTCTTTGCTGCCTTGGGCCCTTTGCTCCTGTAATTTCCTCTGACAGGGAGGCTCTTCCTCCGCTAATTGCTATGACTAGCTCCTTCTCTTTCTGTCCTCTGGTTAAATGTCATATCTGCAAAGAAATATTCCCTGACTATTCTATTTATGGAGGATTTCCCTTTCTTCCATCTGTCATTAACCGTTATTCTCTATTGCAGCAAACTTTTTCACTGAAGGGCCAGTGAGTGAACATTTCAAATTTTGTGGGCCATAGGGTCTCTGTTGCGACTACTCAACTCTAGTTTTATGGTTAAATCAGCTATAGACAAAACATAAATGATTGGAAGTGGTTGTGTGCCAATAAAACTTTATTTACAAAAACAGGCAGCGAGTGAACTAGATTTGGCCTGGGGGCCATAGTTTGCTGACCCCTGCGCTATTGCTTAACTTCTTTAGAGTCCTTGATGGCATTTACTGCGGTTTAAAAATAGCCCTGTGCTCGTTTACTTGCTCATTGTCTGTCCTCCCCAGTAGACTGCATATCCCATGAGGCAGGAATCATATCCCCTTTGTTAACCAATGTGACCTCAGTACCTAGCAGGGTTGCTGGCACACGGTAGACACTCAATACATATTTGAAGAATAAAAAACAATAAAATATGTCTTTCCTGTTATTTCTCAACTCAGCGTCTTGTATATTTATAAATTTGATTCACAGCACTGATCTCAATTTTTGATTGCTTAATTTATCTATTTTTATCTGTTCTGTCCATGAGCATAGGAACTATGTCCATCTTATTTAACTGATATATCCCTCAGTACCTAGTATAGCGCTTGGCACATAGACATTCAAATAATTGGGATGAATAAGTTAATTAATTAATTTAGATTATTTCTGTGGGTTAAAGGAAGCATTGACCTCTAATTTTGATAAATGTTTGTTTAAAATAATATATTAATGTGAGAATGAATGAATGAATGAATGAATGGAATGTGCCTACTGGTTCTGCATAGCCAAGATTAAAAATTCTCCAAATAAAAAAATCTAGAGACTCCTATGGGAAAATAGGAAAGCTACTAGATAAGTCTCTTTAACCACTTCTAGATTTAGTAAGCAGACCAATTTTCAGGTTTTTTCCAGGTAGTCTCTCAACAAATGCAAATTCTCCTGAAGGTTGGCCCAGAGGCCATGTGACACCAGATCCACCTGAAGGCTCAGAGTGACCTGTGAGGACATTTCCTCTTTGAGGACAGAACCTCTTTAGGGTTCCATCACTCACTGTCTGTCACTGAGAAATGATTCTGTTGACTCATGACCATAACCATGTCTCTGTCTCCCTGGAAAAGCTTACAACTAAATTTAAACAATGCAAAACTGGGAAAAGATATACTGTATCATAAAACAGATGAAAAAAATAAAACGCGAATAGTGTGACAACGATATGTCCCAGTTTGCATGGGGCAAGAATTGTTTTTGTCTTTTTTTTCCTAGAGTCAGTATTAATAGTTCCCTTTTTCCTTCTCAAAAGTACCTATTTGGACAATAAATTATCTTGTCACTGGAAACATAAGGCATAAGTATCTTTCTTTCCTAAGGAAAAGCTGAACATGCTCTGGGTGCCTCGTGAGTCATTGGAGTTGGGCTTGGGCATGTCAGGCTGCCTTCTCTGGCCTGTTCTAGATAATATGCCTGTTCATGGCCATCTATGGAAGGTTTGGCAGGAATTACAGAGGCAATTCCAGCAAAGCAAATTTAAATATTTGATTATCCTAAAGTAAACTCTCCGCACCTTACATAGATGGTGGAAGCCCAGTCTCTGCAGGTCTGAAATGCCTGACCCAGATTTTTGGAAGTTGTTGATGCCGCTAACCGGCATATGTCATCACAGAGGTACTCAACATGCTCCAAGGGAAGGTGTCATACTGAGGGGAAGTGTTTCCTCCCCACTGGCTCTCCTCAACTCCTGGTTTTCTAGCAGCCATTAGGAGACTCAGGAATAAATTATCTATTGACTAGTGAGTTAGGAATTATCAAGACTGATGCCAAGGGTAGTGGTTAGAATATTGACTCCGGAAGCAGACTCAGATATTTATTGCTTATATTGTCCTTAGCCTCCCTGTGCCTCAATCTCCTCACCTGCAAAATGGGGGTAGTTACAGTCCCAGTCTCATAGGGTTACTTCAGTGGCTTCATAAATTATTCCCTGTAAGAGACTTAGAGGAGTGCCAGACACATAGCACTCAATAATTGGAAGTTATTTTTCTTAATGCTCGTACTTAATTCTCTCCAGAAGATTTTCAATCTTTAGGTGAAAACAATTTTCAAAAGATTTGAGAAATGCTCACCATCATGTGGAATTTTGTAGAACAGCTGTATCATAAATTTTCTTATTGGCATGTTTGCTTTAAAGTTCATGAAAGGGTCTCAATTTCTTTAACATTTGCCTCATTGTATAATGTCCCCAAATATTTTGTAATTTATGTACCTTTCTGAACCCAGGGCACAACAAAATAAATTAAATTAATTAAAGCAGATAATTATTCTAGCTAACCATCATCTTGCATAATGTACCAATTCAACAATGCTTCTTTGTTCCCAAAAATCCAGTTTGACTGACACATAAGAGTAAAGTAATATAAGGTTTGATTCTATTTAATAGCATCTGATTGTATTCTCTTAATAAGTCAGATAATTAAGTAATTCCTCTGTAATTATTAGTATTAATTTTATATATCCTTTCTGGGTACCAAAATTATTATTTATTCTTTAAGAGTGGCAACTATTGTTAATTTAATTCCATATTCTACACTGACTCCTGGTAAGTGATTGTAAATCTTAAAACTATTGTGTTTTTCTGGGCCCTAAAAACATGCACTCAGGTAACTTTTCCCTTTCTTAGCTCCTTTAATTTGTGATTTAGTTAGGTAGTTGTACAAAGTTAATTTGGTCATATCTGAAATGTAGTCGTCGTTACTTGCTCTGCAATACACAATTCATGAACAACAATTATTTTTTCATTGTTCTAGAAGAATTCGTTTGTTAGTTTTGTAAGAGTTATCAGAACTCCTGGAAAATATCTTGTGCAATCCTTTCACTTCACAAACAAGAGGCCTCAGAGGTGCTGAGTAGCCCGGGCTCCTAACCTAGCCCAGGCTAACGTCCATCTTCTGCTTTTTCATCACTTTCCTTCACTTAAAAATTTTTCTCTGTTTGTTCAGCTCTTGTTGTCTTGAGCCTTATTATCCTGCATCCTTCAAGCCAAACGTGGTCTGTCCTTACCTATAGGAAGGCAAGGACCAGGTTCTAGAAGGTAGGGCCACACATGCTGATGGTCTTAAGGGAGGAGGGGATTTGAAGGGCAGCTCCTGAGGATTCTTGGGTAGGTGAATGGTGGAGGTGGGTGCGAGGAATAGCCTGGAAGTGACTTAAGGACCTGTTTAAAGGGACTTCTGTACTCTCTAAAGAGAGGGAAAGGGAAAGGGAATTGGTTCTTTCAAAACTGACCTGAGAGCAACAGTCTAGAACTCAGAGTGAGAACCATGGGTGAGTAGGTATCTTAGCCATCTTGCTTAACAGATCCCTTCAGTTGTTGCTTCCACTCTGAAAGATTTCTCAAAGCTGCCCCTTCTTCTCCAGTCTCACTGTCACATTCGCATTCAGACCCCCACTATTGCTACCCTAGGCTCATGTGACCCTTCCACACTGGGTTCCTATCTTGGCCTCTCCCCACTCTGGTCCATCTTGCACACCACTCTAGCAGGCCTTTTCTAGTGCACAAGTCTAGCCTTCTCAAGTGCTTCCTTTAGATCTCAGCAGACATTGTGGTGTCTTGCAGCATGAAGTCCACAGCAAGCATCTTCACATTCTGGTCCTCATCTGCCTTTCTGGCTCTACCTTGAGCTCTTCCAGCCACTCACCTTGCCATGGGCCAGGCTTGCTCTTTCTGGGCACACCGTGGAATGTCCTCTTCCTTGTTTGCTTTCCTGCTTCTCTGCTCAGAGGATGCCTCCTCATCGGCTCATTACAAATGCCATTGTCCCACTGATTCCTCCTTCTCCTCTTCCAAGCAGAATGAGATGCCCTCTCTTTGGTTTTCCCATTTCACCGTGTGCCTGGCTCCAGAATAAGGTGATGGTTACACTGGAGTGTGTTGTTTATGCATGTGTCTGATTTAGCATTGAGTGTTCAGTGCCTAAAACCATACCGAGGGATCAGTAACTTCTCTGTCAATAGTTTTGAATGATTTTTTTTTTTACTTATTGGGATGTAGTTCAGGGAAAGGCAAAGATACAGAAACAATAAGACAGAGGCTTAAAGACTATAGAAGTCATCGAGCTTGAAGATGAGTGGTCCAAGTTAGTGGAAGGTCTCCTTCATAGTCATTCAGGGACTCAGGCTCTTTCCAGGGGGCATTGTCAGGTTGAAACTTGGGTCACAGCCCCTTCTGAGTTCCAGCTGGCAGGAAGAGAATGAAAGCATGGGGGAGACAATGGCTCAAGGCCCAGGCCGGAAGTGGCACACATCACTTCTTCTCACATTTCTTTGGCCATAAGTCAGCATATGACCACATCTAGATGCAAAGAAGGCAAGGAAATGTAGTTTATTCATATGCCCAGGAGGTAGAGGAGACAGATTTTGTTAGCAATGTCTACCCGGTCGATTTCTTAACTCTCTTTGGAACCATATAACTGACCTCCCCTGCTGATCACCTCAGGCATCGTGGCCATAAGATTTCATGCTTTGTGTTGAGAAATATCAGTTTATGTACAAATGTGTCAACTGTCTGATATCAACCAATCTCTGCCTTTCATTTCTTCTTATTTTCTTTAAAAATTGTCATAAACTTTCCTACTTAAACTGTCAGGCTTTATTTTCCTTCTGTATGAGGAAAAGTTCCTGTACATTAATTTTGTCTTATTTCTTTGTTTAATTAGACAATCTCTATTTGGCATAACCCAGGCCTGATTTAAATTTCTTTTTTTCCTCATCTATTGTCTCTCTTATGGCATTTTCCAGGAACTGCACTAATTTAGTGAATCTTTTATCTCAGTCAGCCTCATCAAGCAAAGGAGGTAATTTTTTTCTGGAATTGTTTGTGAAAATTCTTTTGTATAGCTACTTCCTCTTATGGGTTGCTCTTTTGTGCTTCTTACTTAATGCCATTGTTGTTAGTTCTAATAAGAATGCTCTGAGCAGCAATGCTGGTTTAAGAGATGCAGTGCCCGCTCCTTTGAAACAGCTGAATTTTAAAGATACTTGGGTCGCACCTGAGAGGTCTCTGTCCTCCTTTTCAAACTCCTAGGTAAGAATTTACTTTTATTTTCACGCAGTCTATCAATAGCCTCAGAGTTTGAGGAGGACAGATTCTGTTCTGTTACACATGATACACATAAATGTGTAATTCGTGACACATTTTGTTTTTTGCCTCTTCCTTAGTCTTATGTCTAGATTTTCTTAGAAAAATTTAAAAAATGGTTCTAAGTGCCCCTTTGCAAGATCAGCAGCATGCTATTCTCAGTCTTATTGGTAGATCTCTGATAATGAGCTCAGATTTTTGAGCCTGTGAAGGGAAAACAAATGCCCCTGCTGGCTTCCACTGCAGCCCCTGGGCATCTGGGCCCTGAGGCTCTGGACCAAGGTGGTAGCTGGGCCTACTGCGCAGTTTCTAGCTCTCCCTCCTGTCTGCTCATTGCTTCCTCTATGAACCGCAGCAGGGTTGCGCTTGGACAATTTGCTCTGTTGTTCTCCTCTCTACCATGGATTTTACACCCGTCAGAATAAAACACTGTTTCCCATGGATCAGAGAGAGGGGAAAAAAGGGACTTCTCCATTTTTACCCATAGTTACCATACACACACACACACACGCATACTCACACACAATAAAAATAGTAATAGTAATGCCTGGTTTTGAACACCTATCATGTGCCAAAGACCTTACACACACTCTCTGCAAATCTTTCTGCAGCCCTGGAAAACAGGCATTAATTGTTATCCTCATTGTGCTCATTTTCTCACTGAGCTTCTGGGAACATTCAAACAGGCTCAGTTGACCTTACAGGACATCTTGTGGAGGGCAGCTTTGAGGGTCCCGCACTCACCCCTCTTACAGCGCGTCTCCCCCTTTGGGACATTGGACGTTTCTGCAATCCCTCTACATTGGAAAATATGCTTCCCGGAAGTTCTATCCTTTGAAAAGCTCCTGGGCAATTTTGTTCACTCTTGTAGCTTCCAAATTTAGACCTGTAAATCCCAACGTTTCACCTAAGCTCGTGACTGGAATATCCAGGGTCTTCTAAATTCACCACCTGCTTATCCGTGGAGAGTTAACATGGCATTCGCCTCCCTTCATTACCTACTTCTTTTCTCAGGCACCCAAGACAGAAACCAAGAGTCACTCTCACTTCATCTCTCCCTACGAGTCTCACACCAAATTGATCAGGTGTCTTGTAAGACTGAGGGGGGCAAAACTAGGCCTCCATGTTCCCAGTGTTCAGGTCCAAGTTGCCTCCTACTGGAACAAATGTTTTAGCCTCTTTCACTGACCTCTCTGCCGTGGGTCTCATGGGCTCCGATTCTACCTCTGTATGGCAGTCAGAGGGACCTTTCCAAGATGGAGAACTAACCACACCAATCTCCAGGTAGAAAATTAAGAAATCCCACGGAGAACATGTTCAAGTCCCATCATACAGCATCTGAGGCCTGTCTCCTGTCCATCTTACTTTTTCCTTTCAGTCCTAGCCTGCCCGTCCTCCACCCCCCCATGCCCCCTTGGCATATACTAGGAGCTTAAGTGGTCTGAACTTCATCAGTTGCACTTGCGACTCTCACCGCCTGCAGTGTTCTCCGTCTGGCTCGTACCTGTTTAAGACGGCCCTGCCCTGGCTGCCCTCACCCTACATGGGCCAGAGACACACAGACACAGACACAAACACACACAAGCTGCCCCAGGTGTGTTCCTCCAGGCCTTCTTGTGTGTAGCGCTAGCTTCTCATTTATCACTTGCGATTATAATGATTTATTCATTTGTTCTTTCCTTCTTCGAGAAAGCAAGTTCCTTGAGGACAGGCATTATGTCTTTTTCAGGTGTCTCCTCCCCCTTGCCCAGGCACATCCTGGGTCATTTTTGTTGGATGGTTGGTTTGTAAACCCCGCAGGTGTTAGGGAGCACGTGTGTTTCTTTGTGGCACCCCTGCACTGCCAGAGCCTGGTGTCATGCAGAGTGAGTACTTCTTGAGAAATGCTAGAGAGGGGAGAAATTGCCCCAGCCTCCACCCCTACTTCAGAGAAGGACTGTGCTGGCTCTCCAAGACCTGCTCCTCTTTGCATGGAAACCTTCCTCTCTAATCACCCTGCTTCAGACAGGCGTTTCTCAGCACCTGAATGGCTCTGGCTATCATGAGTCAATTGTCATTCTGGCAACACTGGAGGATTTTTGAAAACACTTTCAGAACTTGGGAGCAGCGAGAAGCAGGCAGTGCATGATTGCATTGGGACTCAAGAGCAAATCTCAGCTCCCCGGCCGTGGCCGTGCGCCAGGCCTCAGTGCTCGTGAAGACAGAACAGCCTTTGAAGTGCTGCAGATTTAAAACAGGGAATCAGTTAACATCTCCCTAAGCAGCCAGTAGTGGGAACAAGGAGTGTATTTGATAATAGAGAGATGCTGGGAGAATGGCCGAGCCTGCGCCTCCCTTGTGATAAAGCATGCTGCAAAGCAGAAATTAAAATGAGAGGACTGGGGAGTGGCAAAGCTTCTCTCATTAAAAGAGCAGCAGGCACAAGGGTGTTTTGTATCAGGAAATCAGGCGTGAGGTTGGAGGGCCTTAGAAGGCTTGCTCTGGCATTTCCTGGTTGGTACTTGGGTGGAAATCAGATTACTATCCGAGTCCTAATACCAAGTACCTCTCTCCAGTTCCTTATGATGGATTTGAAGGTAACCCTGAGCCAGAGAGCAGCAGGCATTGGTCCTGAGAGATTATTGCCTCTTTGCCTTTGTGCTTCACTTATTTTCATGCTTTCCATTGACAGATGTCCATATTATTCACACTTGTGGCCCCATACAGGCAGCAGTGGAAAGTGGAAAGAACATGACAAGTTTGAAATCAGTTCTGTCTCTTATGTGTGAAAATAAGCAAATCATTTAACTTCTTTGAACCTTAATGTTTTAATATATTAAACGGAAAAAATAATATTGAACACATAAGATTATGATAAGGATTAAAAAAATAGACTATGAATGCACACAACTCTGGTCAAGTTTGTTAATTATGAATCTCAAGTTCATCATGTGAAATTGTATTTGGAGTGCTTGGAGATTCTCAACCATCTTCCCAGCCTTCTTTGTATCTGAAATGCAGACACATTTAAAAAATGCTGCCACATACCCACCATTTACAAACACAAAACTCACTATCAAGCCTTTTCATATCAGCCCAAGGAAATCAAATCCAATGCTACTCTACTGAAATAAAATAATAAACTTGCAGTGTGGACCAAAAAGCTGTTCGAGTGATGGGAATGCTCCACGGATCTATTAGTTGTTGACTATTAGAATTATTAATGAGCGGATTCATGCATTAATGTATAATTAGAAACCATTTTCTCCATTCCGGAGGGAGAATTTCAGAAAACCTGCAAGGAGTTGTTGCGTTACCATTTTGAACTGGCCTCACTGCCATGCCGCTGCTTCTGTTGGCTGATTACATAAACGCTGAGCTGGAAGTAACCAGTTTTCTCCTGATAATAGGGTAATTCTCCGTGAATCCAGGTGTCACTGTCCAAACTGAAATTAAAGATCATGTGACTAATTGCAGTGGGTACTGATGGGCCGGAATCAAAGCCTACAAATGTCACGCTAGCATGACTCACAGGACCTTAAGGGAAAGACCCAAGACTGTCACCAACAAGACTCAGACTCCTGCAGACTAGTGGAAATGCCATATTCCAGACTAATTAATTCCCGTTTCCATAATACAGTTGTACTTAGTGTACTGTGTGCTCCTTGTAATCTAATTTCTGTTGAATTACTTTTTACAATCTGCTCAAAACGTGTTTACGACAGAGAATCATTATAGGAATAATTTCTTTTCCTTTTCAGCTTGCTTTTTTTTCTCCTTCTTTCTTTCTCACTCTACTTTGAAATGTGCTTTCCTCTGTTAAATACATCAAGTGAGTTAGGCAATCCAAATTTCTTCCTTGTTCTTTTTATCATCTCCTCAATCTCCTTCCTTTGCCCATTCTTTTATCAAGCAAAATAACTTCTTTTTCTTCAAAAGTTTTCCAAGTGATTGATACCCATGAATTAAAGTCACATGGACTTCTCCTTAAATTATGTAGCCCGTAAATATTTCCTGAAGATTTTCTATAACAGACACCTCACTAGGCACCCAGGATAGAGAAATATAACCTGTGAGGGTTGCTACTCACAGGTAAATCAAATACACAATATTAAAAATTAAAAAGTGATCCGCATTTCAGTATGCATTCATTTATTCAATACTTGCTCAACTGTTTAATTTTTAATGACATTTAAAATCTTTAAAGATGTATAAGAAATTGCAAAAATAGCACAGAAATTTCCCATGTACCAGTAAAACATCATATATATTCAGAATAGGTTTTCAAAAACAGGAAATTGATATTGCTACAACACTATTTACTCAAATACAGACCCTGTTCGCTTCACTGTTTTTACCTGTTTTGAGCCTCAAAAAAAGTGTGTCTCAAGGACAAGTTCTCAACTGGGGGCGATTTTGTCTCCCCGAAGACATTTGGCAATGTCTGGGGACATTTTTGTTTGTCACAACTGGAGGATGTGGTGGTGTTACTGACATATACTGAACAGAGGACAAGTAGGCTTCTAAACATCCTACAATACACAGGACAGCCCCCACACCAAAGAATTATCTAGCCCCAAATGTCAATAGTCCCAAGGTTGGGAAACCCTACTTTAGAAGAATATAGGTCTCACAGCAAATCACTTCTCACTTTATCATATCAGCACCAGGGGGTTCAAACTCAAATATCTACAGCGGCCAGCTAGGTAATAATCAAGGAGAGTACAGCAGACCAGGTAAGAATGTGGAGAACAGAGAAGCACATGCCCTGTCCAAAGGGAACAGCCACTGGTCAGCTCCAGTGGGAGCTTGGCATGTGGAAGCACAGGTCAACTTTGCTGCATAATTACATCTTTCCTTAGAAGCCAAACATTTTGATTTGGAAATATGGGCTCTTAGTTTGAATTTTCAAAACATAAAGAGTGCCACCATGTTTTTGAAGATGGTGGGGGCAACCATTAATGCCAGGTACACACTTGGGTCCCTTGGTTAAAGCTCATGGTCAATGGTTAACTGTGTGCTTTCACAAAGTAGCCCATCTCACAGCCTCAGTTTCTCCCAGAGTAAAGTGGAAATAGTATGTACCTTATAGGATAGTTTTGAGAATTGTATAAAATTGTGTGTGAAGGGCTTAGTACTCTGCTTTGGACAAGATGGGTATTTAATAGCTGTGACATGATAGAAGTAACTATAGTTTATAAAGATGTCAAATTTTTTTTTGCAGCATCTTCTTCCCTGCTCATTGGTGATGAATCACCAACAACTTGCAACAGGCTGAGCCCTTCTCAGAGAGGAGAACCTGCGAGCTTATAATTACAATAAAAACTGCCGTTCGTGTAGCACTTTATTTGCTGTACTGCGAGTGTGTCTCTTCCTTTAGAATCGAATCTCCTGATGCTCATTTAGACAAACATCCCATACGTCTTAGAAGTTGTTGAAAGGTACATTTGAATCAGTGCAAACATCACTAATTTGACCATTTTGATTGAATTGGACAGAAGCGTAAATGACTAGACTCTGTCAAAACTCTGCTGAATTGATAGGTGTATTTGCTCAAAATGGACACGTGGGCCTATTTCACTAGTGGATCCCTTGGGCCTCTTGTTACGTCTCTAAGTTGCATCTATTCTTGCTTTACTCCAAGGTGAGCTGTCTGTGCTCCTTCAGGTATTCCAACTTAACTCAATATTCCCTGGGCTTATATTTTGTTGACTCAAGTGTGGCATAGCTGCTATCATTAGCCACATCCACTCTGCTCTATTTTCCACCACTAAGACTTAGAAACACAGGATTATTGCCTAACACCTAGGCCCAGAGGGAATCTCTGACCCACATTGTCTTGGAATAACCAGGCTCTGGGAATCGAGGGCAATTTTAGAGCCAAAGATATAATCTGTGCCAAATACTACCAGTGAGCTTGGGAAATTCATGGATATCCTCCAGTTTTTATTTTCCCTAAATGTCAAATTGGACTTATTTTTTGGTAAATAACTAAACACCTATAATAAAGTACGTTGCCTTAAAGTGCCTGGGCAGGGGAGTGGTTGCTAAATTTTTTTGCTAAATAATTTGCTTACAAGCAGCATACACTTATTCACAATGGGTACATTGTTTAAGGCACTTGGATGAAAAAATGGCTCCTTGTATTACTTAATTTCTCATAATAGCATCTTTCTCAATTGAGGTGAACTTGAAGGGTGCACTGGCAAGGATAGGCTAGGTTATCCTATGGTAACGAAGAATCCAATAGTCTCAGTGACTTAAAAACAATGAGGATTTATTTCTGTCTCATGCTTCATGCCCCAGGAACATTGGCAGGGAGGGGAGATGCTTTTCTTGTCATATTCACAGAGGTCCTGGTGGTTCGAGGCTCCATCTGATGACGTCATCATCTCAGTCCCAGGCTTCAGGGTTCATGGTGGCAAGGGAAGAAAATTTGAAGAATCGCACACTCCTTTTTTCTGCTGATGAAGACTGTCCCTGAGCTAACATCTGTTGACAATCTTCCTCTTTTTTTATTTTTATTTTTTTTAGCTTGAGGAAGATTAGCCTTGAGCTAAAATCTCTGCCAGTCTTCCTCTACTCTGTATGTGGGTCACTGCCACAGCATGGCTGATGAGTGGCGTAAGTCCGCGCCGGGGATCTGAACCCGCGGACTCAGGCCACCGAAGCAGAGCAAGCTGAACTTTAACCACTACGCCACTGGGCCAGCCCCCACACTGCCTTTTAAAGGCTTTCCTCTCAGAAGTGACACACTTCTGCTCACATTCTTTGGTCAAAGCAATCACATGGTGCCTAGGAAAAGGGGAGAGCCAGAAACCTGAGTGACCCTAGCACTGTCTGCTATAGAAAGTACGTCAGGGATCTCAATAACACCAACTACTCTACATATCATGGATGGAAGAGAAAATAAGGAAAAAAGACTCTTAAAAATATAAATATATAAAAACATATAAGTATAAATACTGTTCCATGAGTCAATAAGTTTGGGAAGTGGTCTGTAATCTAGCCCTCTCTTAGATATTTACAGTACACATTATTTACTCTGCACATTAGAAAACAAATTTAATCTCTTTAATGCTGGCTTTTGGGGAGCTTTATGGAAGTATAATTTATATAATATAGCATTAACCAATTTAAGTGAGCAATTCGATGATTTTTAGTAGATTTATAAAGTTGTGCCGTGATCATCACAACCCACGTTTAGAATATTTCCATCACTTCAAAATGATCCCTCAAGCCTATCTGCAGTTAGTCAATTCCTGCTTCCACCCATAGAGGCAGACAAGTAATAATCTGCTCTCTGTCTACAGATTTGCCTCTATAGAATACTTCTTTCGACGTTTATTATAAATAGAATTATACAATATGTAGTCTTTGGTTTCTTTCACTTAGCATAATGAGATTCATCCATGTTGCTTCAGGTATCAGTAGTTCCTTACTTTTATTGCTGAATAGTATTCAATTATATAAACATTTTCTTTATTCATTTATCAACAAATGAAGAAGTTTCCAGTTTCTCTACATCCTCACCAACAATTGTCACCATCTATCTTTTAATTATAGCCATTTTAATGGAGGTGAAGTGGTATCTCATTGTGATTTTAATTTGCATTTTCCACACAACCAATGATCAACTTTTCATGTGCCTATTAGCAATTCATATATTATCTTTAGTGAAATATCTATTTATAAGGATTGATGTTATTTCCTTAAATATTTGATAAAATTCACCATCAAATCTCTATGTACTTGAGATTTCTTTGTCTAAAAATTTTTAATTACTAATTTAATTTCTTTATAGATCTATTTAGATTTTCTGTTTCTTCTGGAAATAGTTTTGGGAACTTGTCTGTCTAGGAACTTGCCCATTTAATTTAGGTTGTCTAATTTGTTAGCATAAAGTTTTTAATAGTATATATACACTTTTAATCTTTTTAACTTTCATAGAGTTGGTAGTGGTACATCCTCTTTTAGTCCTGATTTTTGATAATTTGTGTTTTTCTCTTTGTTTTGTTTGGTATAGCTAAACATTTGTCAATTTTGTTGATCTTTTCAAAGAACCAACTTTCTGTTTTCTTATTTTTAGGTTGTTGTTTGCTATCTAATTGATTTATAATTTAATCTTTATTATTTCCTTCCTTCTGTTGATTTTGACATTAGTATGATAGTCTTTTTCTAGTTTTTTATAATGTAAGCTAAGAGATTGATTTGTGATCTTTCTTCTTTTCTAATATAGTCATTTAAAGCTATAAATTTCTCTCTAAACACTACCTTAGGTTCATCTCATATATTTGGATATATTGTGTTTTCATTTTAATTCATTCAAAATATTTTCCAATTTCATTTGTGATTTGTACTTTGAGCCATGGATTTTTTAAAAATACATGTTTAATTTCCAAACATTTGGGGATTCCTCGAATTTCTCTCTATTGTTGACTGTTTTTTGAATTCCATTAGGGTCAGAGAATAAATTTTGTGTGATTTTAATCCATTTACATTTATTGGGACTTGTTTTATACCTAGAACATGGTCTACCTTGGTGACTGTTCCAAGGTAGAATTTAAAAAGAATGTGTATTCTACTATAATTGGGTGTGGTGCTCTATAGATATCAATTAGGTCAAGTTTGCTGATAGTGTTGTTCAGTTCCTGTATATCCTTAATGGTTTTTGGTCTAGTTGTTCCATCAGTTACTGTGAGTGTAGTAACAAAGTCTACAACTCTTATTGTTGAAATTGTCTATCTCCTTTCAGGTACATTAAGTTTTGCTCCACATATTTTAGGACTCTTTAGTTAGATGCAGAAATGTTTATAATTTTTATATCTTTTTGATGAATTGACCATAACTGGTCATTAGGAAAAGTCCCTCTTTTTCTCAAGTAATTTCTTCATCTTAAAGTGTATTTTGTCTGATACTGTATTTTGTCTGGCATCACCATTCCAGCATTCTTATGGCTACTATTTGCATGATATATTTTTCCAAACTTTTACTTTCAACTTATTTGTGTCTTTGATCCTAAAGTGTGTCTCTTTAAACAGCATATAGTTTGATTTTACTGCTAATCCAGCGTGATAATCTCTGACTTTTTTGTTTTTCATGAGAAAGATTAGCCCTGAGCTAACACCTGTTGCCAATCTTCCTCTTTTCGCTTCAAGAAGGGTGGCCTTGAGTTAACATCTGTGCCAGTCTTCCTCTATTTTGTATGTGGGACACCGCCACAGCATGGCTTGATGAGTGGTGTAGGTCCACACCCAGATCCAAACCTGCAAACCTCATGTTGCTGAAGCGGAGTGCACCAAACTTAAGTGCTGCGCCACCAGGCTGGCCCCAATCTCTGACTTTTTATTGGACTGTTTAACCCATTTTCACTTAATGTAATTACTGACATGGTTGAATTTACTTCTAACATTTATATTTGTTTTCTGTAAGTGTCTTATATATGATAAGCCATTTTTCTCTGGCTACTTTCAAGACTTTTTTTTTGTCTTTAAACAGTTTGACTATGATATGGCTTGGCGTGGATGTCTTTGTGCTTATCCTGCTTGAAGTTGGGTGAGCTTCTTGGATGTGTATGTTAATATTATTCATCAAATTTGAGAAGTCTTTTGTTTAAGAGACTTTATTTTTTAGAGCAGTTTTAGCTTCACAGCAAAGTGGAACAGAAAGTACAGAGAGTTCTCATATACCTGCTATGCTTACATACTATCAACATCCCACCCCATAGTGGTACATTTGTTACAATTGATGAGCCTACATTCACACATCATTATCACCCAAATTCGTTAGTTCACTTTAGAGTTTACTCTTGGTGTTGTATCTTCCATGTTCTTTGAAAAATATATAATGACATGTCTGGTGAATGAAATATATGGTGACACGTATTCACCATTATGATATCACATAGTAGTTTCCTTGCCCTAAAAAATCCTTTGTGCTCTGCTTATTCAGCAAATTTAGGAAGTTGTTACCCATAATTTCTTCCATTTTTTCCTGCTGTTTTTCACTCTTTTTTCAACTGAGATTCCTATTAAATATATGTTGATATGCTTGATGGTGTACCACAGGTCTCTGAGGCTTTGTTAATTTTCTTCATTCTTTGTTCATTGGATTAAATAATTTCCATTGATCTATCTTGGATTTCACTGATTCTTTTATTTTCCAGATAAATCTGTTATTGAATTCCTCTGGTAAATATTTCATTTGTTATTGTATATTTTAACTCCAGAATTTCCATTTGGTTTCTCTCTCCCTCTGTGTGTGTGTGTTTGTGTGTGTGTGTGTCTGTTTATGTATGTATTTTTTTCAGAAGTAATTTTTTCTTTTGATTGATACTTTCTCTTTGATAAGTCATTGTTGTCATACTTTCCTTTAATTCTTTGAACATGATTTCCCTTAATTATTTGAACATACTTTAAATAACTACTTTGAAGTCTTTGTGGGCTAAGGTTAACATCTGGGCCTCCTCAGAGACAGTTTCTATAGATACCTTTCCCCATAAATGGATTCTACTTTAATGTTTCTTTGCATGTCTTATACATTTTTGTGGAAAACTGGACTTGTTGGATAATGTATTTTAGCAACTCTGGATTCTGACCCTTCACCCCTGTCCCCGATTGTTGTTGCTATTTGTTTTTTTAGTGATTTTCCAGGAATAATTCTGTGGATTCCATTTTCCTAATAGTGTGTGGCTGCTGATGTCTCGCCTACATTTCTCTATTGAAAAAAAATTCTTGTTTTTATTTTTTAATCTTGGGTTTCTAGATGTTGCCCTGTATCCATAGATCTCAGTGGTCGGCTCACGAGCGATTGGTCATAGGTTGTTCTCAAATACTTGGAGCCAGTATGGCTTTCACCCTTTGCCAATGGGCCTGTATGTGGGGATAGGAAATTCACACAAGTTCAGGCAACTTAAAAGTCTTCTTTGGCTTTTATTTTCTATATCTTCTCTATGCATGCATAAGTCTTCACGTTTAGCCAAAGACGTTGTATTTGGGACCCTCTTTGGTCTTCCTTGAGAGCGTGTGCAGCATTGAGCAGGTGTGTAGCCTTCCAGAATACCAGGGTTATGTGTGTACTTCTCAAGGCTCACTAGGCCTGTCCTAATCCCCAGATCTTATTGGTAAATTTCTGGTTTACAGCTTGTCGCTTGCCTCAACTGAAATGCAACATCAGACTACCTGCAACACCGGTCTTTTCTTTTTGTTTACTGGTGAAATCTCCACATGTGAGGTTTTCTCATGTCCTACTTCAAGTCAATCCTCTTTGTCAGTGAAGCTGTTGGTTTTCATGGCCTGTCCTACAATGATAGAATTATGGAGCCTCCAGAGTTGAGGTGGATGGAATCCGAGCAGCCTCAGATGAAAACACTGCTCTTACCTGAGTTTTATTAGCTTTTCTTTAATAAACGCTTCTCAGTTTGTTGGATGCCTTTGGTTGATTTCCAGAATCCTGAAATGATTGTTTTTGACAATTTTGTCTAGTTTTATCATTGAATATTAGAAAGAAGGTTTGCTGGACTTCTCACTCTCTCATTCTAACTCTCGTCTCTTTATTGCTATTTTAATCAACACTTCAAAGACTTCTTTGATAGTAGAATTGTTTTTTCAAGAAACACCTGTTAGCAGTTGGTGTAAGTAGCACTTCCTGAAGACACTTTGGGAAACATCGATGTAGACAACATGGGCAGAGAATATATCAGCATAAATTGCTTTACATACAGTCCACCAATCATACCCTGGTCCATGCTTGGCAAGACTTTGAGCGATGGGCAAAAACAGGATGCAAAGCACTCTAAATCACATTGCAAACTGTAGACTATGGATATGGGTTTCAGCCTATGGATATGGGTTGTTTAAACCATACCAATCTCCAATATTTAATCAGGAGATTTCACATAGAAATCTAGATTCACGTTTTTCTTTTCAGAAAATTTCACAATACTATACCATTCCTTCATGGTAAAAATGTTACTACTAAAAATTTAAAACTACACAGTCCCCCACTGACTCAGCACAATTAATTTGTTAACTACCTGGACCCAGAAGTCAATTGAGATTATAGCATCAGCTCTCACTGAAGCATTCAGATCTGTGAAGTTTGCTTCCTTACATTCTGACTCTCTGATCATACCTCAGACTCACTAGCTCATAGCTTTTTGTTCAAAACCGAGACCAGATGGCCACATTCTCAAGCTGACTTTCACCAAGACCAATGGCATGGGTGTGCAAGATGACTGGTTACTGTTAATGGTATTATCAGTAAAGCAAAGTAGAACCTTCTGGCTCTCTCAGTGATAAGGCGCCTCACTTGTTTTGGCTCTGGGCTTTGAATCCATGGATCTGCACACACACTTTTTGGGTGAATTTAAGTTACAGTCAAACAAATTTATCAATGAATGCAGTGGGTTGGAGAAGGAGCTAGGAGTTTGTATAAGAAGTAGCATCTCTGGTAAACATCTAAGCAGTCAGGAAGTCTCTCTGAAGAGGAGAGATTTCAGGAGTAATTTTTAGAGTTAGGAGGGGAAGCTTGGAGATGTAAAGCAGTAGAGGGCATAAAGCAAGTGGTATAACTTAAAAGAGGCTGAAGATGGTAAAGAAGCAAGAGAACCAAAAAGTCATTGAGAAAATAGTGAAAACAAAAGTAAAGAAAATGAGCAGCAAGGAAAAAAAATACTGGGTGTTCCTTTTTCAATTTTCCTAAATTCTCTGCGATGATGAATGCTAATCAGCATACATTTTTATAGAGTCTCCTTCCCGCTTACCATCCTCACCCTTCTGCACCCCGGTGGTCCACAGAGCTCCCACCCCTAATCCTGCCTTTAAGACTCAGGAGAATTCCAAAGCTTTGGAACCGTTAGTAAAGATGGCTGGCTCTCAGTGGATCTGTTAATTTCTGTTTTTTCACGAGTCCCAAATTCACTCACCTTACAGTTACTTAAGAGAAATGAATTCATTTCTTTTAGCAGGTTCACTGCAGAGTTGACTGTAAGACTCTCATGCTTTGCGAAGTCACAGTTACCATGCCAAAATCAATATTAATCATATACAGCTTGATACTGTAATTGAATAGTTTTACACAGATGATATTAACTGATAAAATATGGCATCCTCATGAGAAAACATTACCTTGAAATATTAGCGTTATGATATGTTAATTTCTTTAGAGGATGTGACTACAGATATATGAGCAGAGGTAAATTTTCCAGCACTTCGGCTGACAAATTCCATGTCAACATAACTCTCAAGAATTTGTATTACTACTTGGCGATGACTTATATGATGATGTATAACAACTTAAGGGGTTTTAAAATGCGGTATTTTGACTAATGTGGTTTGGTAAATAGCATTTGTGATTAGTCCCTTTTCTTTTTCTCCTCCTAATTTCTGTAATACTGACAAAAGCCTGTAATAATAATAAAAATCACCTCTCCAGACAGAAAATGCCCCACTCCATCACCAACAGTTCCTGGGAATGCTCCAAGTTCTGTGCAGAACACATATCTGGAAGCCCTGCAAAATCAGATACATGCTGTACTCATTGCCGCATTACTGCCTTCATTTCTATCAGGGTGTTTGGCCTCAAGTTCTAGTTTTTAAGAACTTTTGCCTTGTTGATTCATTCTTCATGGGTCATAAAACACTGAGAGAGTCTCTGAGCCCTCTGTGCTGTCTCTGAGGAAGGACTTAGGGGTAAGTCTCATTCTGATGTCCTTAAATACAGGAATTGTGAACCTGTCCCTAGAGAGCTTGGTTCAGGAATGGTGCTCGTACTCCTTAGCATTCAGCATAGTTTCATAGTTTCATAGATGTGACTACATTCTGTCACTTTGGGAGACAACTGAAGCTGAAATGGTGGACCTTTATAGCCATTTCATTTGCCCCAATGAAAAAAGTCCCAGAACCTCTTTCTCCTGGTAATTGAGAACAGGAATGGCCTCTTGGGATTTTCCTGAATACCTACCACCTGTTCTCAAGCAAGGCCAGTGTTCATTTCATAATCATCTGCTGGCCCACGTCATTTGGAAGCCATTAACTCTCTAATTAGAATTCTCTCATAGAAGTCTCTCCCTTTTTTCTGTTCATGTGCCTTAGCTTGGCTTCCTGACATCCTCCTCAGAGAAGTAGAGTCTTCTCAAGAACGGCACAGCCCAAGAAGAATGGGTTGCCTTTTGTAGTCAATACAAGGTTGTCTCTAGACAATAAACCCATGTTTACTGCCTTGAGGAGGCAGAGTCTCCCAGCCTTTCCTGTGTGATCTGGCATGTTGAAGGTGACCCACACGAAGTACAACAGAGCTCACTCATAAATTATTTGCAGAATACTGGGGCTCTTGAACACTTCACATGTGTTTGGCTCTAACACTGCCATTCCCATTCCTCAATCTCAAGTGGAACAATGAACTTGATATTAATCTGTCTTAAGGAGAAGCATCTGGAGGCTGGCTAATAAAACTTCAATTCAGTGGAGGAAAAATGCTCTCTATCAAGCCCTGCTTACATAGGCTCTTAGAGCTGCTCATTGCTGCTTGCCTTTGTCCTAGGATCCGCAAACCTCTGTCCATTTGCTGAGGGTGGTGAGCATATCTCCTTCCTGAGAGCTGAGGTTTGGGATGCAGGACTTTTGACTACTGGTAGCAAATAAAACTCCAGATCTCAGCCAAACCTTCTCCTCTCCTCCCCGTCCTCTCTCATCCTCTTGAACCCTTCCTCCTTATCCCTTCATCTCCCTGACCCTACACTTCCCATCCTCTATTGGGCTCTGGCCACATGTTTGGCCCTTTAGTATGATGTTAAATGGCCAACATCCTTGATGTGGGCAGCCATATGCTCCAGAGGCAGCTTCTGGAAAGCCTCTCCATCACTAGACTTCTGACATAGACCAGCCGAAGAGGCATGGCAATGCCAGAAAGCATGACAGCTGGCCTGTGTGACAGATTGGCAGCACATACACCGACCCGGAGGACTATGTTTAGGGGCTTACAAGCCATTCCTGTCCAGGAACAAGGCCATGAAGTAGAGTGGGTATTAGGTAATGGGAGATATTCCTCATCACCAAGTTGTCTCTTTTTATTCTTAAAAAATTCCTTCAATTTTATTTTTAATATCATAGACTAATTATTGAAATGAGAAAAAGAAACCTTGAATTTTTTTAAATTAATAAACTTTATTTTTTAGAGCAGTTTTAGACTCACAGCAAAATTGAGAGGAAAGTTCAGAGAGTTCCCATATATGCCCTTACAGGCACAACCTCCCCCATTATCAACATCCCCCACAGAGTAGTGCATTTGTTATAATCAATGAACCCACAATGACACATCATTATCACCCAAAGTCCATAATTTACATTATGGTTCACTCTTAGTTTTATACATTCTATGGGTTTTAACAAGTGTATAATGACATATATCCACCATTATGGTACCATGCAAAACAGTTTCACTGCCCTAAAAGTCCTCTGTGCTCTGCCTATTAATCTCTTCTTCCCCCTAACCCCTGGCAACCACTGATCTTTTACTGTCTCCATAGTTTTGCCTTTTACAGAATGTTATATAGTTGGAATCATACAGTTTGTAGCCTTTTCAGATTGCCTTCTTTCACTTTTAAGGTCCCTCCATGTCGTCTCATGGCTTGATAGCTCAATTTCTTTTTAGCACTGAGTAACATTTCATTGTCCAGATGTTACCACAGTTTATTTATCCATTCATCTGCTCATGGATATGTACTTCAACCTGCTTCCAAGTTTTGGCAATTTTGAATAAAGCTACTATAAACATTGTGTGTAGGTTTTTGTGTAAACATAAGTTTTCCATTCCTTTGTATAAATACCAAGGAGCACTATTGCAGGATTATATGGTGAGAGTATGTAATAGCCTCTGACATCCTCAACCATGCTTGTTGCCTCTTTATTTCATGTTCTTACATTGTAATCTGGTTGGTTTTTCATAATGTCATTGGGGCCACATTAATGAAACATTTCTGAATTAGAAGCTACTTCTTGCCATCAAAAAATATGGCAATCCTTTGTTATTTTGTTAAGCAACAGCTATGCAAAATAAGAAAAATGAGGCCATTTGAAATGTTTTAATTCAAGTAAACTCTTTTCAACATTCTTGTGAAATTGTTGTGATATGTGATCTCCAATAGGCCTTTTGCATGGTATAGGCTGGTCTTGGTTGAGTCAGAAATAGTACCACTGAGGGTCTCATATCAAGTCACGGAGCAAGAGAGCTCATCACCTTCACAACATATTGGTCTGTCATTTCCGAAGTCTATCTGTCGCTGGAATGAAGGCAGAGGTAAACCAACAATTTCTC
The DNA here is from genome assembly GCF_020826845.1 of Diceros bicornis minor. NCBI lineage: Eukaryota > Metazoa > Chordata > Mammalia > Perissodactyla > Rhinocerotidae > Diceros > Diceros bicornis. The sequence continues at coordinate 85,112,769 of NC_080744.1, forward strand.
TTTGGGGCTAACCCGTTAATATGGTTGAAGTTTTCAAGCTTCTTTCCTCCAGAGGGACTATGATGAGGAGAGAGATGAATGTCCATCCCCATAGTTCAGTAGATTATTGTGAGAAATGGGGTTTGGTGATGAAAATAGCACAGGTTTTAAAACCACTGAGATATAGTGTTTGAAGCTCAGCTTTGCTACAGCCTAATTGTGAAAACTTGGAAAAATTACTTGACTTCTCTGTGTTTAAGTTTTCTCTTCGACAGATGGGTTTAGTGATACGTACTCTACAGGTTTATTATCTGAGATCGTTAATATAAAATGCTTGATACAAAATAAGTGCCCGATGTTAGTTACCTTATGTGAGATATTGAAATTCACAGAGGTCTTTATAAGGCAAACAGGTCATCCTAAGATACAGCAGGCGTGCAATAGCGTATCCCAGGTTTTGACTTCATACTGTTCTTTCATTTCTTTGGTTTAAAACTCTATTTTTATTCTAAGTATTAATGGGTACATTGTGAAACTTCAGGGCATTCCTGGATCCATATCATGCTAATTTGAAACACATGAACCTAAATAAATGAATAAATGCAAATGTACAAACACACACACACACACACACACACACACACATACACATACACACACACATCCAGCTTTGAGATAGAATGGCCACTTTGAGATTTATATTATCTACCTGAAATTTTCTGTGTACACATAAAATTAAGTGTTGGAACCTAAACATTTTAGTTTTAGTGCAACTGCTCCAAGCAATGCCAGAGTCCCACGCCATCACCCATTCCCAGAATAATCCATTTAGAGGTAATCTTATGTTTTATTTCTCTAAATCTGTTAACATTAACATTAAAGTCACAACTCTAAGTGTAGCCTCAGAATACGTGTGTTAAGATTGCATTCCACCTGTTGCTCTAGGATACTAAGGTTCTTGCTCGCTGCGCCTCAAGGGAACTTTTATTTTCAGAAGGCAAGGCAAGAATCTCGAAAAGAACTCCATATTTATATGTTCACTCTGAAGAAAAGCGATGATTACCAAACAGCTCAGATACTGCTGAAGAGTTGCTGACTATGTTTGAAAGCCCCCAGAAACACACGCATGTGTGCGCAGGTGCGCACACACACATACAGTCAAAGTTGGCTTCAAAAGTATACTGGTTATGAAATGTTTCACATTTTCTTTCCTTACTCCTCATTCCTGAAGTGTATTTCATTACATATCTTTTTCACACTTTAATATCTCTGGAAAAGATGCATCTTACTGATTGCGTATCAAAGTCTAATTGGCAGCGTTTTTTTCTTCTTAGGATATAAAGCAATAGCGTTTTTTTTTTTGTTTTCAGCCTATAAAATAATAGTGTATCTTAAAATCGAAGTTATCTTAGATTCAATAAATATAATAATTCAGATATTTTATTATTCAGATAGCAATGATTCAGATATTAAATAGTCCCATTTTGGTTTTTCTTGATGATTTTATCAAGATCCAATTGTATTGTCTTAACCTGAGATGAAGGATTTAGGTATTTAACATCATAGTTGGTTTCTTTGGAAAAGATTATGATTTCACAAGATAGAGAATATTTGTGACTTCATGTGACGGATTTGTCAAAGACTTTGGTCCCCACAGGAACATAGCTAATTGTCCTTCCAGACTGCAGATGGCACCTCGTCTGCTTTGTTATGCAGGTTTCTATTGCCCATATCCTACCTGCGTGCATAAATTATCCATGTTTCCCTTAAAAACTGTGATAATGTTAAAGCCCTTCTTCCTGTCAAGCTTATGACCTTAGCTCATTGCTTCTTATAAACACATCTTTCTGTTACCAGTTTATAGATTAAAAAACCCTGAGGATGAGAGAGGTTAAGCACAAGGTCACATGTGATGTACTAGAGTGATGGAGTTGGGTTGGAATCATGTCTGCCTGCATCCAAAACCCTTTTCCTGCATCCAAAACTCTTACCTACTTTGCTTCACTGGTCTGTGTTTTTGTCCCAGCTTTACTTTTCCAGCCTGCATCTTTGGACCCTGGCTGCAAATGTCTTTACTTAAGTTGATCCACCCATGTTGAGACAACCAGATGTGTTGATCTTCTCCCTGCCATTGTATCCCAGCTGTCAACTGTTCCTTAGGTGTTAGGTACCATTCCTGATACTCTGCCTCTGTGCATCTCATTTCACTTGTCCTTTTTTTTTTTTTAACCCAACAGCCTAATTGGATATTTATTGAGCTCCTGTGTTGTGACTCGCACTGTGCTAGATGCACAGACAAAGCATTCAACTTTTGGAGCTTACATTCCCAGGATGAGAAATGGATAGGCTTTCTGTTTTCCTTCTTAGCTCTGAGTTCTCAGGACCATTCATTCACTTAAAAAAAAATCATTCAACATTTACTGGAGGCCTGCTATGTATCAGACTCTGGAAGATAAACAGCAAATCAGCCAGGACTCAGTTCTCCCAGAGCTCTCGATCTGGTGCAGACGAGAAGTAAACAGGCAATGAGACGACCTGTGAGATCACAGCAGAAGGTGCACTGGTGGCTCAGAGGAGGAGTGTGTCGACTAGACTGGGGACTCATAAAAGGAACGCCAGAGATGATGATGTTTAAACTCACTGCTGCCAAAGTTAGCAGCTCTGATAAGAAAGTTCTTCCCATTAAAAAGCTTCTATTACTGTTCTGATCTGAAGTCGACACAAGAGGTCTGATGAATGTTCTCAAGATATTTGCATTACCTGTGGTGGCCCCAAAGCTGAAGCTGTAAGTAGGACTGACATGGCTACTTTAAGTAATTTTTGGCTTGATTTAGATTATGTTACCATTTTGACTTCATATTGGGTCTTCTAGTCCCTCAAAGTAGGTGAACTCCTTCTTTAAATAGCTTCAACTTTGCGAATGCTCATGCCAGTCAATTGGAATATAAACAATCAGTGAACAAGGGGTCTAAGCTTTCACAGATTCTCTGCCTGGATCGATCGACATAATATATAGTCATCTTTATCCGTGAAGAAGACCTCATCATTTCTAAGCTGAAAAACTAGTCAACTTATGCTTCAAGTTTTGGACAAAACATTTGATTCCTTATTTCTAAAATCTATGTTTGACTTAGGAGAAGCTGGGCTCATCTGTTATAGATACCTTTCACTTTATTAAAAGCTCATCTAAAAAATCCTATTTTATGTACAAAAGGAATTTGGAGGCTAGACAAAGTCTTTTAAACCAACAGAGATATGTGCCAGAGTAGGTAAGGAGGGACCACAACTGTGCGGTTGGATCAAATTCAGAAATAGTAGGACTTGTGCTTATAATTGTGTAATGTGGACAGTGGGCAGTCAACTCTGGCCAAGCCAGGCCATAGCCAAGGGAGAGCATTATATTGATTATTCTTTTGACTGCCCTAAGTTACAGATTGGCCATGCGCTTTCTGAATACAATAAGCTACCAGATTTTGATGTATTTTAGGCTGAATTAATGCAAAGTTCCCAGCTAAATATCCATTTTCTCCATGTTAGTTAACTCCAGCTGAAAAATTATGCCCACATCCTTGAGAAGGATATTAGAAAATTGGAAGATGCCCAGAGGAGAACTGGAGTGTTGAGGGATCATGAGATGCAGTCAAAGCAACTGGAGCTTTTAACCTGGCAAAATAACCCACGCCTGCTAATAGTTAGTTGGGAGTCACGTGGAAAAAGAAGATAGGAGTAGAACAACACATGAGTACAGTGTGTGTGTGTGCACACGCGTGCGCTATTGGGGGGAGATTTGCTGCTTTATACACATTACTCATGCCATCCATGCATAAATTATGCTATTTCACTTAATCCTTATTGACAACCTCACAAGGTCCATTTATTGTCCACATTTTGCAAATGAGGAAATTAATGACCAGAGATTTTAAATCGGTTTGCTCAGGTGGATTTTGGACCCAGAGATACTTTCATTGAAACTTCATGCTCTTTCCATGACACCACATGAACAGTTTAATAAAGACTTTTTGGAAAAAATGAGCTGGTAAAACCAGAAAAATGAAAGTAAAAATTATCTTTAAAAGGGCAACAAAAACAGATAAAAGAAATTTAGTGGCTGCCTAGAAAAAACCTTTCAAAGTCCCTTTCTAATAGAATCGTCTGTGCTGAGCCTGAATGAAGAAGATTCAGTGGATAGATATGGGTGATAGTCAAGGGCCACAGGATTCCATTTTTTCATTCTTTTGTGCACCAAATCCTTGGAAAACAGCAAAAAAACACGGGATACTTTTTTTGATCCATCACTTTCCATTGTCATGCCTGGTCATTTAATTTCAGTGGGACCATTAGTGTTCCTTTCAAAGAATCCTTATTAAATAATTTCAGGGCTGATTTACACAAGGCTAAACCTTTAATCAATGTTTAAAAATTTATGTTGAAATCTGTTTTATGGCATTCATGCTTTATACTTTTAATTCCACCAGTCTAGGTTCTTACATATGTCAAACTTAGACGATGTGGATGATGTTGACTTTAGTTTGGGGGACCCATTTTCCTAGGCTTGGGTCAAATTTCTTTTTTCATTTAGTTATTCAGCCACTGTAACAATGGAAATATCACCTTCAAGTCTATTCTTTTGGCTTCAAATTTAATCAAATCCAGGTTAGTAAGTGTGGAATGGGAAGTGATGAAATGCGATGACCCAGGCTCAGTGCACTGGCAGAAGAATTCTTCAAGAGAAAAGTTGGTGGTTAACAGAGCTCCATGTAGAAAGTACCTAACATAGTGCCAGTTCAGAGTAAAAGCTGAGTACGTGGCAGCTGTGGAATATGGTCACCCAGGCTTCCACTAACTGTCTTCGTGGCTTTGGGCAATGTACCCCTCGCTGAGGACCTGTTTCCTCAGTTTTCTTTATTCCTGCAAAATGGAGGTCAAAACCAAACAAACTCCAGGGCTGCTTCCTGCTAGAACATTCTATAATCTTATGAAACACAATAGAACTTTTAGATATATATTTTTTCAGATTTAGTATTGAAGTTTCTTTTCTTAATAAATTCCTTATGTTTTCTGGAGACAAAAGTCGTGAAAAAGTAGGGACAAATACAAGAAAGGGGAATAAAATTTTGGAAATAGCAAAGAAAAGAGGCAGAATTGAGACAACATGGAAGTGGAAAGTGATGGGTGTGGGGGCCAGTGATTAGGGAACCTAAATTGCTAATGGGAACAAAGGATTCAAAGTTCTTATTTAAATCCTCTCCTCCCCCATATTATAATACTTTATCAAATGAATCATTCTTGTTTTCTAGTCAAGCTCTGTGATCCTCGCCTTCTCCAGAAGGTTGTGAACACTTGGAAAACTGGAATTGTGTCTTAGTGAGGTCTGCATCCTTTATCATAGCAGCACAAGGAAATGACACAATAGGTAAAAAAACGTGCAGCATTAAACCAAACTTCTCTGGTGAATGGAAATAACTATGCCTCCTGTTGCTTTATTCTGGTGCTATTTGTTTCTTTCTCCAGTTTAGGGGCCAGCGAAGGTGGTGGCGGGAAGACGCAGGTTAGTTTTTCAGGACCGTCCTCTTCCATCCCTCTCTGCTTATGGCAAGTCATCCGCCGCTCGTTCTTTCTTCCTCTCTTGGTCTTCCAAAGCACTCAGATGACAAGACTTGCAGGCATAGTGGCTTTTCTATTGCTGTGCTTCCAAATGCCCACACAAATAATCAGGCAGATGATTTCTTCAGCTGACTCCAAGGAGAAATACCCTGATCTCCAGAGTTCAAATTAGGGGGCACTCAGGACCTTGCAATATTTTTCCCACTTTGCATAGAGGCGCAGCAGTTAGAGATGAGGCCACCAAATAAAACCCGAGTCTAGCCCCATGGTTTGGAAATAAGGATATGTTGCTTCTTTCAGATGTTCTGGGACTTGGAATCATGATTTGTCTTTGGCGATTTGGAGCATAATGGGGTTGATACCTGCTGTATTACTCTAGAGCATTCTGTCACTTGGCTGGTTTAAAAGGTGGGAGTGAAGGGTGGTGGGAGGGAGGAAGCTGTACTTGATCCTTATGGAAACCAGTTAAAATTAATTGGAAAAAGCTTTTAAAGACCCAAGATGCAGACCAAATGTATCTCCAACCGGCGGCCTCATCCCGCACGGAACACGAAGGTCAGAGCGAAGCTGCAGATTTATGCGGAAGGGTTGGGTGATGGAAAATGAGACAAAAGCATTTGGATTTTATTATTCCATTTACTCTGACCCTGGGCCATAAAGGGTTTGGAGAGCCTGTTTTATGTATTCAGCTGGTTGCCACACTGACAGGCATTTGGAGCCACTTAAATAAACCACCCTGGTCCCACAGCTGCAACAACACCATATCAAATATAGGTTAGGGTGGAAATGTGGAGTCTGCAGCACAGCGTCTCCAGCAGGTGCACCAGGAAGATTTTTTTTTCATTTTTTGTAGCCCTAGTTTTTGGAATAGCTTCCTTATCAATCAATTGACTTTGACTTAAAGCTGACTTGGATACTGAAACTGGTTTGGTTTTTGCATAAAGGGTGTGCACATTTGGGGTTGATCCCCGCTTTCTAGGAATGCTCTATCTTTTCATTGAGCTTTAATTGGGTTTCAGAGAGATTTCCTAGTGGCAGAAAGCTGGTGAAGATTTTTGTTTTGCTTTTTAGATTTGTGCTGATCCATATAATTCTTTAATTTTTTTAAAGTTGTCTTCTTTTAGTTCACTAGATTTTTTGAAACTGGTTTTGTTGTGAAAGGTGCTGGTATACCTGAAAAGCAGACAAGGAGAAGAATTCAATCTGGAAGACAGTGAAATTGAATCTGCAAGTGTGCCTTTCTGATAGACAAAACATATGTCCTTGGTTTTTTTGTTTGGATGTGGGCACATGTGAACTAAACAGAGCAGAGAGAGAAAGCTGGAATAATAACAGTTCCGTCCATGAAGATAATGCCTCATAGGTTTCAATATGTTTCATATGTGAACCTCTTTCCTATGCAATCCTAGAATAAGATATTGTTTCCATTTTACAGGTGGGAGAACTGAGGCTAGGAGAGGTTAAGAGTCCAAGAGTCACATGACTACAAAGCAGTGCTCTTTCAGCTACATGGCATTGCCCACATAACCCTTCTTTTTATAACAAAGCCTTTGCTTGCTGCTGAGAGAGAGGCGCAATTACCAAACAGAATCCAGGTGCTCGGATTCTGGAAATCAGAGACACCCAATTGTGCAGGGGTGCACTGAGAGCTGGGAGCTTGCAATGCCCTTTCACCCTGAGAGCATACTCCTTCAGAACCCCGAAGAGAGTGTGGACAAGCTAATTGAGGCTATCTGTTTTATTTCATACTGTTCCTCTTGGGTCTGTTCTTCATAGAAAAACCATCAAGACTTTGAACTATTAATCACTTATCACACAGACTGATTTTACCATTCTTTTTCCTCCCCTCAACCCTTGACACTCACCCAAAAAATACCCCGAGAGTCCTACCACTGTATTTTCATTCTTTGATGTTTCTTCTCCTGTCTGAAAATCGGGGAAATTACCAACAGAAACCTCACAATTATTGAAATTACATTATTTTTTATTTCAGATTTTGTGAGCAAGTGTTAAAATATAAGTAGATCTCAATTGGGCTTCCAAACACAACTTTCTGTAAAAAGACTCCAATATCTGAACAAAAATAAGGGAGTCACCTAATATATTTTATTTTTTAAAATAATTTTTAAATTATGGCACAAAAGACATATCCCTACATTTATTTTCTGCATTAATTTGAAAACATATACCTGAATAAAATATAAATAATATTGCACTTTTTAGGGTATGATATTAAACCAAGAAAATTTTCAGCTTTGTTTTTTCACTGATTATTTTTTTCCTGTTCATCTTGTAAAGGTGAGAATGGGACTCATCTTATCTTTCCAGATGAAAATAGTCTAGTTGGGAACTTTCCTTCTTTAGATTTTCCCCAAGATTCAACACTGGCTTGCCACATTCATAGCAAGCTTGTCAAAGATGGCACATGGCCTGATTTTTAAAGAAATCTTTTCAAGACACACCTACCCTCCCGTCTTTTCCAGAATTACCTCTCTGCCGATTTACACGTAGCCTACCCCATCGCCGATGCTAAGAGAATCAGATGAATGTCTTGCATGCCAGGGTCGGAAATTTGTCAAGCTCTTTGACAAATCTGTAGTCCAGTGGTAGTTTGAAATTATGACTGATGTGCTAAATTCCATGTGAGCAGTTGAGAATTAAAATGTTAACATATTGATCAGGTTTTTAATATTTGTTTCAGACACCGTAATTAGAAGGACATATGGCTTAATCGATTAAAGGTTAGATGATTTTTGGTGGAACAAATTTTGGACAAAATTTCAGTCTGGAGAGAGCTAGTCCTGGGTCTTCCCCTAGCTCCCTTTCTGTCCACTGTTCCTCCCGCCTGTTGCCCATTTCCTGACCCCTCAGCTATTTTGAGGCAGGCAAAGCCCCCTGCTGTTACACTTTACCCAGGCCTCCCCTCCCCTGAAGTTCTCTTGCTTCCAAATTATTACCGCCCCCACCAACTCCTAATCAAAACTTGCTCTTCTCCAGCGAGGTTAATTCCAGTTGGTTGTTCTGGAGAAAAGGTCATGCCAATTGTGTGCAAGTTGTTCATGCCAAAATGTGAAGAGGTGCTGAGCTAGCCTTAGGGCAAAAAAGGAAGCTTTTTTGATTAAAACGAGAACCAGTGACCATGTTTGTCCACGCTGAACTCTAACTGATAGAGTCTATGAAGTAATATTTTTGTCAGGAGAAGATTTCTAAAAGCCTCTTCCGGAGGGCAGTCACTCCCCTCTTTTCCTTCCTTCCAATTTCTGTGCTTTAGATAAACATGGGTCAGATGCTTGCCTTTCCTTTTCTGACTGGTCTGTGACCTTGGCTCAAACTCGCGCCCAAATAGGTTTATGCATGTTTTTCAGTGGATTGACCAAGTATCTCATTAGAACTGGCTGGTTGTTTGGGTATTTGTTGTCCTATATCCTAGTTCATAACATTCTTGATAATGATGTATTGTCGTTTTTCTTTTTCTCCTTTTTGACATAATCTCTGAGAAGAGAGTTACGGAGTAGTTGTGGGTTCCATCAGGTTGTATTCTGCGTGCACAGGGGCATTATCTAAAGATGGCCTGAGGTCTGTGATTAGGGTCTCGAAAAACAGGGTGGGAAAAGTTACTTCTTGGTCCTATTTCTGAAACCCTTTTCCTACATTGTTGGCTGTACTGCTGGGCTGATTAAAAAGCCGGGTGAGCCTGTGTGTGTTTTTAAATGCACGTATAGTATAATAAAAGCTAATGGTGATTTTTGACGGCTTTTGTAGAAATTGGGGCACCTGCATTTTAATTGACGTTTCCCTCTCTGAAGCACAGCTTTGGACCGTCCATCCCAGCCCACTTGCAGCAGGATGGAAACTCACTGGATGTGTGTAACTTCCCCGGCCATCAGCTGGTATTCATTTGTGGTGGCACAAGAGTGGCTTAACTTCAGCTTGGATTCTGAAACTAAGAGGGAAACTTTGCCGAACTAGGTGGGGATTTTACACCGTCTCAAGTTAGAAATGCTGTGAACTTGATACACAGCTTCCCTCACCCCATATTTTGGCCTTTCTAGGAAATGTTACATAAAGAGAGACCAAAAAAATAAAATTTGACTCTACATTACAACTCTGGCAAATATATCTGTTACTGTGGTAAAACTACATGGAAACCATAAGCAGCACAAATTACTACCATGTGAATGGAATTCTTGGTTGAGTTAGCACTCTCCTTGCAGACAAAGAGAGACCAAAAGATATGCAAATTTCAAGGAAAACAAATTCACACTTTTCTTAAAGCAAAAAGCTTTCATATCATTTGGAACAACCAGTCTGCTTGAGTAATGTTCTTATATGTAAGTGGAAATCCTTTTTGATATTTACACTACTGATTTCTTTAATCTCCACTTTGGAATTAATAGACAATAACATCGGATTGCTTCCTCGGCTGCCCCAGCACTTGTGCATATTTACCCAAGTGTCTAGAGCAGGGATTGTACACATATCTCTAATCCACCTGCCTGTGTTAGTTAAAAGCCCAGATAAAATCAGCAGCCCTTAGATCTTAACCTTTTAAGTCTGAAATGTTTTTTAAGTCTGACCATGGCAACTGAAGCCGGGGTGTGCACAGAGAGGGAGGAGGAGACAGAGGAGGGGGGTATGGTAGGGAAATTGGTATATAAAAATGTTCTCAGCTTGAACCACTGCTGCATTCAAATAAACCAACAATGTTATAATAATAGTGACAATATCCATAAAAACTGGGAGGGCGAACCTCAGTAAATAGAAATAATCTACTTTATGTTGCAGTGACATGTTACCGTGCCTGGCTGTCTAGCTGTTTATCCAAACAACTTGAGCTCATTTTCAACTTTCTCTATCTGTGTATGTTAAGGAAGAAGTGGCAGGCACAGAGGGCCTAAGTATTTTCTGGGACAAGTTACCCTGATGGCAAATGCTGAATGCACTAAAAATACTAAAAAGACGATATCCTTGCTTTAGCATTTAAGTCTCTGGATCATTGACCACAATTATATGCCATATTTTCCAAAACTTAACCTGTAGATCTAGAAGAACAGACTAAAACCTAACAAGAGGCACTTGAAATTTTTATTGAAGGCAACTCATGTGCTAGAAAGTCGACTCTTTTTAAATCAGTATTTTCTTGTACTCCTTGGACCAATTCATCCCTCTAAATAAAATAAATGGTGGTTGCTGTTTCTAAATTGGAAAGTTACTTTTTTTATCATTTACTTTATATTCCTTGACAAAAGAAAATGGAAGAAATCAAACAGAAAAGCAATTATCATGAATTAATACTTCTTTTATGATATATTAATAGAGTTGAAATACCATATGTTTCCAAAACCACAGATCCAAAGCAAAACTGGCAATTTTTCATTAAGAAAATGATTGAAAGATTATTTTCTGCAACTGTTTGTTTAACTTATTTAGTGAAATGGGTTGATATCGTCAATCTAGCAAACCCCTACTGGAAGAGTTCTCTATTAATGACCATTTAAACTCAGCCTGTTACTGGGCCTCTGACTCTAGGGCAGTGATATGAGGGCTCATCTTCCATTTCTCATCTCATCTCCATTTTTCTTTGAGGGCAGGCACTATATTTTCTTTATCTCTGTGCCCCTGGCATACAGTGGATACTTAGCACATATTTATCAACTGACCACTTGAATTACTTAATAGCAGAAGCCTATAAACTTTTTTTTTTTTTTTTGGTTAAAATACTCCCCTAAAATCCCATTCTAAGTTTAGATTTTTTTTTTGAGTCAACTCTTCCTGTGACTCCCTGGTGACACGGGGCAGTGGGATTGATTCTCCAGGTTCCTCCACTGTGGAGGTGAGCAGAAACAGTCATTTCATCAAGAATATGTTTGGTCCTGGGGCCCGCCCGGTAGCGCAAGCAGTTAAGTGTGCACTCTCTGCTGCGCCGGCCTGGGGTACGCCAGTTCGGATCCCGGGTGCGCACCGACACACCGCTTGTCAAGCCATGCTGTGGTGGCGTCCCATATGAAGTGGAGCAAGATGGGCATGGATGTTAGCCCAGGACCAGTCTTCCTCAAAAAAAAAAAAAAAAAAAAGAGGAGGATTGGCAGATGTTAGCTCAGGGCCGATCTTCCTCACACACACACAAAAAAAGAATATGTTTGGTCCTGGGGTTGCTGCACACTTCACACTGTTCTCAGGTTCCCTCTCTTTCCCTAGTGCCAGCCATAATGACAAGTTGAATATCCAAGCATACTACTACTTGCAATTAACCAATTTATGGCAGGCATTGTACAGTAGCTTTATGTTCATTTTCTCATTTAACCTGCATATTAACCCTGCAAGATCAGTCACATTATTGCTGTTCTTCAGACAATGAAACTAAGATTTGGTGATATTAAAAACTCGCCTAAGCTCATACAGCTTCTGAGTGACAGAGCAAGAATTTACTTCAGGTTTGTGTGTCATGGCTCCCAATTACAATAGTCTCATTTCTGCTCCTTGCTACTTCTGTCTTAAAGTGTTGGTCTTTTGAAGTGTTTTATCACCATTCTGTCAAAATGCATTAACTCAACAACAAAAAGACAAACCACCCAACTTAAAAAATGGGCAAAGAACTTGAACACATATTTCTCCAAAATAAGATATACAAATAAGCACATGAAAAAATACTCAACGTTATTAGTCATTAGAGAAATGCAAATCATAATCACAAGGAGGTACCATTTTATAACCACTAAGATGGCTATAAAAAAATTGAAGATAACAAATGCTAGTGAGAGTGTGGAGAAATTGAAACTCCCACTACTTTGCTGGTAAGAATATAAAATGATGCAGCCACTGTGAAAAGCAGTTTGAAAGATTCTCAAAAAGTTAAACATAGAATTACCATATGACCCAGCAATTCCACTCCTTGATATATATGTCCAAGAAGTGAAAACATATGTTCAAACAAAAACTTGAACACAAACGTTCATAACAGCATTATTCATGAGTCAAAAGTGGAAACAACCCACGTGTCCATCAACTGATGAATGGATAAACAAAATATGGTATATCCAAGCAATGGAATATTATTCAGCCCTAAAAAGGAATGGAATACTGATGTATGCTACAATGTGGATGATCCCTGAAAACATTGTTCTAAATGAAAGAAGCCAGACACAAAAGGAAACATATTGCATAATTTCTTCTATAAGAAATGTCCAGAATAAGCAACTCCATAGAAACAGAAAGCAGAATAGTGATTGTCAGGGCCTGGAGGAAAGAGAAAATGGGAAATGACTACTTAATGGGTATGGAGTTTCTTTTTGGGGTGATAAAAATAGTCTGGAATTTCATAGTGGTGAGGGTTGCACAACATTGTGAACTAAAAGCCACTGAACTGTATACTTTAAAATGTTGAAAATGGTGAATTTTATGTTAGGTGAATTTTACCACAATAAAGAATGCATTACAAATATGAGACACTTCCAACGCTCAACTTCAATCACCTTGACTCACCCCTTTCCTGACACCAATACCTTTCACGAGGGTTCCCATAGGTTGAGGGACTTGCCAAGTAGCCCCCCTGCCTAGGCACTGGGTGGGCAGCTCTGCTAATTGTTACCCTGGGGATTTCAAAAGGTGGGATTCATAGTGAGGTGCTCAGTAATTTCTCTGTGCTAGGAGTTCAGTGAGGACTGTACATCTGAAACCACATTGGCCAGCATTTGTAGTTGGCAGAAACACAAACTAGCAATTCTCCTTAGGGTCCTGGAATAAGCCATCAGGTGGAAGGAGGGTGTTGAGTGAACAGAGCTCATGATATGTCTAGAAAAACAAGGGCCTAAGGTGTTTATGCAGATTTTTCTTTTTAACCAGGACCCTAATACAGTTTCTTAGAAATGGTGTGGATCAACACATTGAAAGTGCGTGAGGATTTGGTTTTGCATCTAATGCTTAGGGTTATTATTAAAAGTATTAGTAAGACACAAAGAGTCTCTTACACTCTTACATAAGTGCTGAGGGATAGTCATACATTTGCCATATATCTAGATATGTGTTATATTGCTATTTTATTGAGGAAAGTAAATCGGATGAATGTGGAAAAAACTATCCTTCTGACTGTGTGAGTGCATCTTTCTTACCCTCCACTTCTGACTTTCTCTCTCAATCTAGGCCCAACAAGCGTCCCCATAGACATAGAATAAAGCACTATTGTTTGGTGGGGGATTTAATTTCACTCCATCACAAGTGACCATCGCAGCCCTGTCATCGCAATTTGTCACACTTTTTTGTGCGCTCTATCTCTCTGAAGTTCCATCTCCTCTGCAGCCCACTGCATAATCTCCTTCTCTGGGACAAAGCTCCCCAACAGAATGAAAGAGGTGGAATTGGGAACGGAAAGTCAACGGACACAGTTATCAATTTGGGCTCCACACCCACTGACTCCTGGGATTCTGCCCCAGCAGCCAAAGAGGTGCTAGTGGAGCCTGCTGTGTAGGAAAAAAAAAGGCACCACCACAAAGTCTGCTGAAGCCAAAGGAAGAACTGGTGGCCGCTGGGCGATGTAATCCAACGTCCTCCTGAAGAGACCACCACATGGAGGAATGCTGGCAGCACCCCCATCAGCTCGCCGGGACTCAACAGTACAGTGTGTTAGGATACAACTGATATTTAGAGCTTCCTCTAAATTCATTCTGAGAGGAAAAATTGGGGAGGGCATCCCAGCAGGCAATAAATAGTATCCCAAAGCTTGGTTTTAGTTTCTACCCAGGTCTTATGGCCGCTAACACAAAGCAGAATGTATTTTGAGATGAAATTCTGGAATACGAATATATCTAAATCAAACCACACCATCTCTCACTGGTGGAAACTGAAGCTCCAACTTTTAATTGAATGTTTTGAATAGAATCTCTTTAGCAGTCATGTTCTACCAAAGTAACAGGATTGATTTTAAGCATTTGCAGGACATCCCTTATGACTCCTTTTTCTTCATTTCTTGCTACCGTTATCAGGGTGGAATTTTTCTTTTCGCCATTGATTTTGTTGCTGTTCTAGACACTTCCAAAGGGTCACCATTGAAGGTGTTAGTGAGTCCCTAATTTCTAATTTGTGTGTATGAGTTTTCCCACGTTCCAAGCCATTTGTACCAAGATTCCTGCCTTCCACAACCACAGAGAAGAAAGTTGAAATTACAGGTGATAACACATTTCTATATTATAATGTTTGTTATCAAGAGCATAATTGGAGTTTCTGCAAATGCCTAAATCCCTGATCCACCTAGGAATCTACCTGGCAATTCATAGTCAGTGACACTACTTTATTTATTTGTTTTCAACGTAGCCTTTAGCTCTACTAAGACAACAGCAAACTGCTATGTCCTGGAAAGAAAGAAATCTTTTTTATTTTCCTAATAATTTTTACAAACATAAAGGGTGGGAACGAATGTGGATTTGTCACTTGGCTCTGTCACTCATTAACTGAATGATCTTGGGAAAAATACTTAAATCTATGTTCAGGTTAGTCTCCTAATTGAAAAACAAAACAAAGAAATAAAAATCTTCATCTAATAAAGGTATCTTGGGATTCAATAAGATAAGTAGCAAAGCCAGAACATGACAACCTATAACATTATTATTTCCATAGGCCTAAGGATTATTATTTTCATTTTATAGATACATATATCTGTAATATATATATATATATATATATTTGTGTGTGTATGTGTGTGTAGCCTGGGCTCTTAGCTGGTTCTCTTCTACTACTACTAAAAATTATTTATATCCAATCTCACTTCCAACATGAATTCCCATCATTCACATACTCTAGCACATTGGCCTCTTTTCTCTTTTTTAACCATTTCCACTCCATAGACTTCTCACTTACTTTTCCTCTCCCTGGAATGTTCTTAGTCTAATTGCCAACATGGCTGAATCCTTCTTATGTATTAGGACTCAATTCAAAGTCACCTTTTCAAAGAGGCTTCCCTGGACCAGCACATCTAACCCAGCTCCTCCCCTGTCACTCTTTGTCACATCACCATGACTATCATATTATTATTGCACTTATTATGATCTGAAGATTATATTAAAATGTTTGTTATCTGTGCCCCCTCCACTTAGACCATAAGCACTTGAATGGCAGTGATCAATTTCTTGAATATTGTCCCATCCACAGCAGCTAGCACAATGCCAATGTATAACAGTTGCTCAATAAATATTTGTTGAATGAGTGAATGTTTTTTTATTTACACAGACTATTGATTTCTTTTGAACCATATTTACCTCCACCTCTCCTTGTTTCAAAGAACACTTGTATTAGGCCTATTATTTGCAGAGCAGGATGTCATTTACTTGGGTTTCAAAGATGAACAGCAGACAGTTCCAGCTCTGGAGCTTATTTGGGAGAAGACAGATGGGTTATAAGGAGCAACATGGCAAGTGTTGAAGGAAACACAGGCTTGGGGGTTGCATAAAGCTTCACCAAGGAATTGTTTTCTGAGCTCAGCCTTGGCCTTAAAGGATGATAGAGCCCTTCGTAGTAGCTAAGGGAAGGAGAGAGATGTTTGAACTGAAGGAAGCATGTGAGTAACTAATAACACTGAAGCCTGAAAAAGGAGGGTGTATTGTTGTGGTGGAGATTTGTCAGGTGTGGCTGGAGTGTGAGCTATGGGGAGGGAGAAAAGTACAAGGTGAGTTTGCAGAGACAGGTGGGTTCATCACAAAATACCTGAATGCCAGACTAATGAGTAGGTGCTTCATGCGGGAGGCACTGGAAGATTTGGTGTCTTGTTCCTGCTGTTTCTCTTACCTGAAATGTACTCTTGTTTTCTGTGCCACATATTTCATGCTTTCTCTCACTTTAAATGTCTTCCTCCTCTCCCTGGGTCTGTAGCAGTCATTCACTACTGAGGGTGATTTTGCATCTCAGAGGACATTTAGCAATGCCTAGAGACAGTTTTGGTTGTTACAACTAGAGGGGGTACTGGCATCTAGTGGGTAGAGCCCAGGGATGCTGCTAAACATCCCATGATGCACAGGACCATCCCCACCACAAAAAATTGTCCAGTCCAAGATATCAACAGTGTTGAGGTTGAGAAACCCTGATCTATAGGGATCCATGCTCTTAATTCAGTATGCACCTCTTCATTCTATCCCACCTTGTATAATTGTTTAATAGGGGTCCAGGGACCACTCCTTCGAGTCCTTAGTTTGGAGAACTGACCCTGAGACCTCGTGTTGGATGTACACTGAGCGCTCATAGACTAGGAGTGCTAGAGCACCTGCTTCTGTCTCAGTGGTGTCCTCCAAGGACAGGAAACCTTCCTCTCTATGACTCATAATTAGCCCTCAGTAAGTCCTGGATGAGCAGTGACTATGTATTTGTTAAAGAACTGGACACAGAGCTGAAAAGCAGACTCTGCTACCAAGTATACTGTGTATCTGGAGCAGTTTTTTTTTATTATTACAGCTAGGGAGTCTGCTTTCTCTCCCTTAATCTTCTTCTCACTCACAGTAATAAGAACATGCCTTGTATAGTCATGGATAAGACACAAACCTCTGGTGGACCCCATATCAGATTCTCTAAAAAGCTTAGTTTGACCAAAGAATAGTGCAATGAGACTTGGTAGTCTGGGAGCTAAACAGAGTCCAGTGGTGGCCCTGAAAGTCACTTAGGAAGCTTCAGTGTGGACACGTGCACTTGAAGAAGGCTGCAGAGGGAGGGAGCTCTCCACTGGGTGAGTCCCGGCAGCCTCGTTTGATATAGACTTGGAAAGACAGTGACATTGTCCTCCCATAACTTTGGAAGCTCGTCAAAACAGCCCCAAGACAAACTGAGGAGGTCTTTCCTGCCAATGAAACACGTACCCCAGGTAGTGGGGGGAAAACGTCCCCAACAAGGAAACCACAGAGAGATACAGTCCTGCTTACCAAAGGAGCATTTGGATTTTCAGTTAGTTTGGAATTTCCTTGCTTATCAGGTAAAGAGTTGGGTAATGGAAAAGAGGAAATCTCGTGGAGGTGGGAGGCAGGGTGACATACGACGGGTCAGCCAATGAGAAAGCTCATTGTGAGCAGTTCACACCCTGGTGAAGTTTCTGCCTAGAGAGGTAAGCATCAGCTGTCTTAAAGGAATCTCCTGTGCGGCCATGGAGACAACGGGTGTCGTTATATAACAAAGGCTGATGGGAACTTATTATGCTGCAGTTGGCATCAAAACTCTTGTAATGAGAATTAGGGTAGTAAGGAGCATTTACAAGAGAACTGATTTACTGACATAAATTGTTAAAAATCCACCTGGTCTGGAGCTGAATATCGGGGAAGGGGCCAGAGAGAGGGTTTGGAGTGATGTGACATTCTATTTTATTTGGTTAACTCTGCCCAAGCTGATCATCTTTGCTAGCCTCGCCGGGGCCAGTTGTCAGTTTCAATGGGAAACCTGGGCTGGTTTCTGAGCTACAGACCCAAGAGCTGGTGTAATATTTCTCCAGGCAAATCTCTGGGTGGTCTTGTCTTGTGCAAAGAGAAAAGCAGATAGCAGGAGGCTTTCCAGACTGCTCTTCTAAGCATCAGTCTTCAAAGGAAAATGACCCACCTGGGAGGACAAGACATTTCCAAGAGACAGAGGGGAGACAGAAGCCCGAGGTCAGGCAAGCCCAGAACGGAGGCCTTGCCTCGGAACAGCTGTGCTGCTGAGCCGGCTTCCACTTATGGCTGGAAAGATTTGTTTTTGTATTTTAATTCCTTTTTATTTCTTTCACATGAAATCTATCAACGGAGCAAGAAAAAGAAATCATTGTGTTTAAACTGCAAACCTCTTGGAGTTTGGAAGCCCTGAACCCTATATGATTTCTAGCTTTTAACAGCTCTTGTTCCTTTTCAAAAGTATTATTGTCCTGATGTCAGAGGAGAGACGCTAATTTTGTGAACTGTTTGGTCCAGAAAAAGATTTCAAAGTCTCTTTGGCCATTTCAAATACAGAGCCTCACACCGCCTATAGTACAACCATTATAATCATCTTTGAACTGAATCAAATTATCAGTCCCTCTACATTGATGAATTCTTATATATTCACTCTTGAAATATAAAGTATTAATAGAATTTTCCTAGAGTTGAGGACCAGTAATATGGAGAAAGTGAAATCTCTTAGCCCCCGTAGGGTAACAGTCCCACACTGTGGCCTTTATTCAGTCATTCATTAAATGTGGAGCACTGCTTATGTCAGGCACCATGACACATAGGTTGTAACTACCATGGACTGAGTTTTCACAACCGGGTAAAGACATGTGGGGATAGAAAGAGAGGAGAACAATTACATTGACAATAGGGCTTGATCCCCTAACAACCTTTGTTCTCATTTATAGATATTCCCAATATACAAGTCCATATAAAAATCCCTTTGTTTAAAAGAATCCAAATGAGAGTGGGTCAGTGGCTTGCTTAAGGGCCTGTTCTTCGCAGAGAGAAGATTCAAATTCATAACTCTAGGCTCTTAGTTCCATGCCCCATTTCCATACTTCTTGAACTCGACACCAGGCTTTTCCTGACTTAGTTTGGAAAAAGCAGCTCTGTCTTGGAGGAAATGGTCCTGAATTTTTCCTGGCCGCTGGCTTTTAATGCTGGGTGGTGGGTGGTGATGCTAGTCCTGGTGGTGTAGAGTGTGCTGGAGAGAACATGAGAAATGAAGTAAAAAATCTTTCGATAGGCTTCTTGGAAGGATTGAATTGAGGTAACCCATGTAAGGTGCTCAGCACAATATCCAGCAGGTAGTATACTCCACAATTATTACTCCTTATTATTATTAACACAGATCAAGAGCTCTAGATTTTTAAGAATCATGATTTCTAATCAAAGTACTCTTATGAGTCTAATCCTTTTAGGTGTCCTGGGGAAAGAAGGTTTCTCAGAACAAACTATAAAAGGTAACAACTCTGGCTTGGGGAAAGAGAAAATATGGTGAGTGGACATCTTCTCAAGGCTTGAGATAATGATCACATTTCACCTGAGGAGGATGGTTTCCTGGGCTATAAATTGATATTCAGTCCAAGTGTCACTCACAATATTGTTTAGCTCTTCAGAAGGATTTTGTTCTTCAAGGAAAATGAAGGTGACAAACAGATGTAGCTGGTCTTGTGAAGAGTCTAGAAATGATGTGTCTCCAGCTCATGAGAAGTGTCAAAATGACAGCAGGAGTGTGTCCAGCTCTCTGTCCCCTGGCCAGGCGACTTGTGGAATGATGCAATCAGACAGGTTGGAGAGAGGGCGATTGGGAAAACAGTCATCCTCTAAAAGAGATGGAAGTGTTTTGTTCATCAAATGCTCTGTGTGAGAACTAGCTGGCTTTACAAACACAGTTCCTCAGCAGTGTCCTTTGTGAGAGACACTAGACATTTTAAAACAACCTGGCTGTCATTTGGGGAGTGCGTGGCTACACTGATATATGTTTTTAAGAACAGTTTGCCTTCATGTCAGTGAAGGATGCTAACTCTGGGGTTCTAATCAAGACCATCAATGAATTACAATATGACTCATTTCTAATCACTTCTCCCTCCAACCATCCTGATTGAATTGCCTGAGAATGATAAGTGGTATTTATTAAAGTTCATGGGCTTTTTCTAAAGAACATTGATCATTAGTGGTGAATACTGCTATTTCATTCATAATTGACTATGTTCTTAATTCCATTCACTTTCTCCTTTTCTACTGTTTGTAAGGGCCTGTGGTTGGCATAGTATGGACTAGGCTAGGACACCATCCATATTTGGAAATTCACAGTCTATGGAAAAAAAGGACAGAGAAACATCATAAATACAGTGCAGAGCAGGCTAAATAATTCCAGTTGAGGTAAGTGGAAAGTGCTGAGAGAGTTGAGGGAAAGGAGAAGTCCAAGAATGGGCTTCCCTGACCTAAGCCATTACAATGAGCATTGCTGGTCCTGAAATCTCCAAGCATCACAGGGCTAGATGTAATGTGCAAGGCATAGGGCTAGGCATTTGGAAAACATCAAGGAATAAAATAGACAAAGATTTTTGCTCTCATGGTTGTTAAATAGCCAGCTCTGGTGGTCTAGTGTTTAAGATTCAGCATTCTCACCCCCTGGGCCCAGGTTCATTTTCCGGTCAGGGAACCACACCACCGATCTGTTGGTTGTCATACTGTGGCGGTTGCTTGTTGATGTGATGCTGAAAACTATGCCACCAGTATTTCAAATACCAGCAGAGTCACTCATGGTGGACAGGTGTTGGCAGAGCTTCCAGATTAAGATAGACTAGGAAGAAGAATCTGGCCACCCACTTCTGAAAAAATCGGCCATGCAAACTCTATAAACAGCAGCGGAGCATTGTCTGATCTAACACAGGAAGGTGAGAGAATGGCGCAAAGACCGGGCCGGGTTCCGCTCTGCTGGACACAGGGCAGATAGGAGTTGGAATCCACTCCACAGGCACTAACAAAAAAATTATTTTTAAATTCCTGTGAGAAGTGAGGGGTAGGCATAGGCAATGGCCAATACTCAAAATATTTCTGAACTTGGTAAGTCCTATGTGGAAAAAAAAAGAAAAGCTTTCTCCAAAAGCTACTCCACCTGGCCTGGAATCATTTGTCTGGCCTGACACAGTCTGCTCTATCAGGGCTAGAAAAGAAAAGTCTTAGTAGTATAAATTGATAGGTGATTAAATTACCTTATTTGGAGCTACAGCTATATGGATGGATGCTATATGCTATACCGCTTATGAATTACAAATGCAAAAACCCTTAATTGGCAGGGATCCTCACATATATATGCATGTATGAATATATGTATAATCATGGTGCTTCTGCATTAAGATCCAGAAAAATGAGAAAATAAGTCTGGTAAGAAGGTACACCGAGGAATACTAATGAGGGTGTAGATTCAGGCTTTGTCCAATCATGAAAGCTGGTTTGACAATTTTTGATGAGATCAACCAGTGAGTTTAGTCTAACACCTGGTCAATTCAGTCAAAAATGTCAAAAAATTCTGTGACTGAATTGACAGGTGTTAGACTGACTGACTGGTCAATTCCATTAAAGCAGTAGAACCATTTGTGCTTGTAGATACATTTCAGACCCAATATAGAAAGAGAGAATTTGGGGAATTAGCACTGGAGTCATCTCCTTGAGGGCCATTTTGACTCAGAGAATGGGTAATAAGTCTCCGTTTTGTAATATCATTCCTTATCACTGGCGAAATTAAGCCATAGGACCACCTGAAAAACAGTCCCCAACCAGGACTGGAAATAAGTCATTGCTATTGACTGAGCCTGAACCAACCTCCTGGCACAGCTGACTGTTATGACTTAGTTTGCACTTTCCTCTGAAAACCCAACAATTCAGGGCGCCCCTTTCAATACTTCTGCTTTACCATGAACGAATTCCCATGAGAGTGATATTGAGGAGTATGGGTAGAATAAATCTACATTTTAATAAAAATGTAATAAAAATTATGATAATCACGGCATATCAGTCTTACAGGTTACCTAGAAAAATGTCCATTTTCAATATTTTCAACTCAGCCCTTTCTCTCCTCATGATAGGAATTTTTTAATGACAGAAAGAAGGCTCTTAGAATAAAAGCTTGGGACTTAAAAGGAGCTAAATATGCATAAATTTGTCCTTTATTGTACATTTACTATGACGACAGACAAATATAGAGGGATATTCTCTCAATTTCTGACAGGTTGTCTCGTTGCTTGGTATTTGGCCTATGGAGACATGAATTTTAAGAAACCATCATGATGGCCCAGAGAATCCTCCCTTGGACCCTGTGGCCAGGAGACATGTGCATCTGCATAAAGTCGACTACATTAGAGACCAAAAGGGCCGGCCAGCCTCTCCCACGGTCTTAAGTTAACACTTGTCTTTGTGTAGCCCACTCTTTTCTGAACTTGAAATCCAATTGGCCAACAATTAAAGCCAATTAGCACATGAGGAAAATAAACCAAAGACTCTCCTCTTGTGTTTTCCATGGCTGATAGAAAGCTAGTTAGCTCAAGGCATTAGCATAGCTGTGTATCAGGCCAGGCATATAAGGGAGACTAGTTGGCTTAAAGTATTAGAAGACTGGGGTAGCGGCTGGCGCAGCAGAACCGTGTTATTCTGAGCTAACAGCTGCCAAACATTCTTGACGGGAGATGAGGCAGATGTCCAAGGACAATCAAAGAGAGAAGAAAGTTTAAGCCAACGTTTGCCTATCTCATATTCGCTGCTTGATCCTCAGCCTCAAAGACAATGCACAGCTGCTGCACTTCAAGGTCTAGAGGGCTGCGCCCCACCCCCGGCCTCCCCCCACACCCCCTGCTTATCCTCTGAGAGCTGGACTCAGCTTTCCTGTCAAGCCCCCCTTGCAAGTCATCTCTCTGGACAGAGAGAGAGTCTTCTTGGTGACTTTTCGATTTTCCGAACACTCAAAATGTTTGAGTCAAAATTCCACAGTGTGGGGTAATCATAGGATTTGGGGCTAAAAAAACCTCTGCAGGTCAACCCTAAACAGGCCAGCTTATCAGGGGACAAGGTATGTTTTGGCCAAAGCAGTGTGTTCTTAGAAGTAAGAAATCATGATTTCAAATACAAAGTGAAAAGAAGAGTGAAATCCATGTGAAATCTAAATGTTGCAGATTTTACTCTCAAAACTGTAGACATTTTCTTTCATTGTTTAAATAATATAAAGAATGTGCGGGTAAAAATTAGAGTACAAAGGTGCGTTATGGATAAACAGACATAATATGCGCCTGGACTAAAAGCTTCCACTAAAATATTGGTGTGTTGTCTCCCTTGGTGGGGAGGGAGGGGGCCTTCGTTTTTCTTCAGTGCCAAGAGGCATTTCGCATCCCATAGTATGGCATTATGTTTATTTGCTAAAACCCTTTATTGTTATACTTTACACAGCATGTCAAAGATAGCCAACTCTTGCATGTTGTTAAACAACATCTGAGGTGAATTAAACTGTAGAATCTTCTCAAACGAGGAACCTGTGTAATTGTCAAAATCGTTACACATACTGTTGTTCCAAAGGTGAACAACTCAAGAGTTTTACGACTTAAAAATTTTTTTTTAATTTTCCCTTGGAGGATCTTATTAGGAGAACTAAGTCCTGTATGCATTTTGCATGTACTGTCACCTCTGGTCAGTGATATGCACTTACCATATTGAATTATAATTATTCGGTAAAAACATCAACCCTAGCTTCCTCCCCACGCCCAAGAGTCTCAAGGCAGGTGTGCTGTCTTACATACACTAGTATCCCCAGGGCCAGGGCATAGTACATGCTCAGTGTGCTTATTGAACAAATAAATAAAATGAAATGAATGAATGAAAGAACGAATGAAAAAAATGAGTAGACTTAATCACATGCCAAATCCATTGAAAAGACATGCAAATAATACTCCTGTAATTGAGTTACATATAGAAACAGGAGAAAGCTATATTTTTAGTAGATTATCTGAAAAGAACTCAATATGAAATAATTTCTTTTAAAAGCACTAATTAGTTAGGAGTTCTTTTATTTCAACAAAAATATCTATTTAAAAATAACTATTGGAATTAGAGAGGGTTTTAAAAATTACATCTATTTCTACTCCGACAACTAATTACAGGGATAACTTTCACACATACTACCATTGCAGGTGCAAATATTTAATTGTGTGTGCAAGCCAGGTGGTGAGGTGGCTTCTTAACTACCTGTTCAATTGTGTCTGCTCTAGTCGCCCATTCAATTAGCTGTGGGTGCAAAAAACAGAGGCCTAGCTGAGGCCCTATTAAAATGAGGCCTATATATTCCACCGCCTTTTATCTGTGAGGGGGAAGGGGTTGTGCATTTTGCATTTTATTTTAGTTGCTTCTAGCTGGGGCCCGGGGGAGTCACTTTGGCCAGCTAGTTAGTCAAGAGCAGCTGGATTTTGCCTGATAAGAATTGCACACAGTTGCACAGAAAATGGTCAGCTCCCCTCCACAAGTCTGGGCATTAGACTGGGATCCCTATTAAGAGCTACCTGACTTGCTTATACTGTAGCTACTTGAAAATCATGTGGACTTTTTCCCTGTGAGATCAGAGCAGAAAAGTTTGATCAAAACATTGAAAACAGGCAAGGTCTCCTGATTGAATAGTCTTAATTATTTTAGCAGCTCTCCATCACCCTTTCAGAGTTTAGGTAACTTAATAGGTGGCTGTTTGACAATAGGGACAATTTTTGAGTTTTTTATCTTTTTTTAACATAAAGAGTTCAAAAGGCTATTTTGGTAAATAAAGATAAAACAATTATATATTATATTATCTGAGAATTCACAGGGTTAAAATTTGACCAAGGCTAAAGTAATGAAATAATCAACTTGGTGTCGAGTCCTATACATTTGGGAAAGGATTGGAGTAATTGGAGAAATTTGGAGTCGATTACTCTGGGTTCCAGTTTTCCTCCCCTAGCTGTATGACTTCTGACATGTTACTTAACTTCTCTGATTCTCAGTTTCCTCCCCTGTAAAATGAGGTCACTAACGTCTACATCATAGGGCTGTCTGAGGGCTAAAGAAGATGTACTTAAAGTACCTTATATAGTTCTAAGCCCATGATGGGTGCTCCACTGAGAGCACTTCTTTGCCTTTCTCCAGAGGAAAAGAATGCTGAGGAAATTTCCATTCAGCTACAAGTGGGAGAATTTAGGGGAGTGACCTGCTAGACATCCTGGACATATATCCAATTTTTACCCTTCAAGGGTTGATGACCATGTTCACGTCTTCAGTGATGTATTATTGGATTTTTAGCAAGAGCAATAAATCACAGCCCTCTAAATCTTAATGTTCACATTTTTAGGGAACTTACACATGTTTCAATAATCTGACATCATTCTATTTAAAAAATTTTTCCTCTATCACCTCTGGCTGCTCATTCTTAGGGGAATGTAAATTTAAAAATATGGGGTTCACATTTTTCTTAATAATTCTTATAGTTCTGCCCAGCTTTGAATCTTATCATTTACAGGCATACCTTGGAGATATTGTGGGTTCGGTTCCAGACCACTGCAATAAAGCAAATACTGCAATAAAGCGAGTCACACAAATTTTTTTGGTTTCCCAATGCATATAAAGGTTTTGTTTACACTACACTGTAGTCTATTAAGTGTGCACTGGCAGTATGTCTAAAAAACAATGTACATACCTTAAATAAAAAATTCTCTATTACTACAATATGCTAACCATCATCTGAGCCTTCAGTGAGTTGTAATCTTTTTGCTAGTGGAAGGTCTTGCCCCGATGTTGATGGCTGCTGACTGATCAGGGTGGTGGTTGCTGAAGGTTGGGGTGGGTGTGGCATTTCTTAAAATAAGACAACAATAAAGTTTGCTGCATTGATTGCCTCTTCCTTTCACGAACGATTTCTCTGTAGCATGTGACACTGTTTGGAAGCGTTTTACCCACAGTAGAACTTCTTTCAAAATTTAAGCCAACCCTCTCAAATCCTGCTGCTGCTTTAGCAACTAAGTTTATGGAGTATTCTCAATCCTGTGCTGTCATTTCAATCATCTTCACAGCATCTTCACCAGGAGGAGATTCCATCTCAAGAAACCACTTTCTTTGCTCATCTATAAGAAGCAACTCCTCATCTGTTCAAATTTTATCACGGGATTGCAATAATTCAGTCACATTTTCAGGGTCCACTTCTAATTCTAGTTCTCTTGTTGTTTCCTCCACATCTGCAGTTGCTTCCTCCACTGAAGTCTTGAACCCCTCAAAGTCATCCATGAGGGTTGGAATCAACTTCTTCCAAACTCCTGTTTTGTTTTGTTTTGTTTTGTTTGTGAGGAAGATTATCCCTAGCTAACATCCGTTGCCAATCCTCCTCTTTTGGCTGAGGAAGATTGGCCCTGGGCTAACGTCCGTGCCTATCTTCCTCTACTTCATATGGGCTGCTGCCACAGCATGGCTTGACAAGCAGTGTGTTGGTCTGTGCCCGGGATCCAAACCTGTGAACCCTGGGCCACCGAGGCAGAGCACGTGAACTTAACCACTACACGGCAGGCTGGCCCCTCGAAACTCCTGTTATTGTTGATATTTTGACCTCTTTTCATGAATCACGAATGTTCTTAATGGCATCTAGAATGGTGAATACTTTCCAGAAAGTTTTCAATTTACTTTGCTCAGATCCATCAGAGAAATCACTATCTACGGCAGCTATAGCCTTGCAAAATGTATTTCTTAATAAGACTTGAAAGTCAAAATGACTCCTTGATCCACAGACTGCAGAATGGATGTTGTGTTAGCAGGCATGAAGACAACATTAATCTCATTGTACATCTCCAGCAGAATTCTTGGGTGACCAGGTGCCTTGTCCATGAGGAGTAATGTTTTGAAAAGAATCTTTTTTTGCTGAGCAATAGATCTCAACAGTGGACTTATAATATGCAGTAAACCATGTTCTAAACAAATGTGCTGTCATCCAGGCTTTGTTGTTCCACTTACAGAGCTCAGACAGAGTAGATTTAGCATAATTCTTAAGGGCCCTAGGATTTTCAGAGTGGTAAATGAGCATTGGTTTCAACTTAAAGTCACTAGTCCCTAACAAGAGAGTCAACCTGTCCTTTGAAGCTTTGAAGCCAGACATTGACTTCTCCTCTCTAGTTATGAAAGTCCTAGATGGCATCTTCTTCCAATAAAAGGCTGTTTCGGCTACATTGAAAATCTGTTGTTAAGTGTAGCCACCTTCATTAATTATCTTAGCTAGATCGTCTGGATAACTTGCTGCAGCTTCTACATCAGCACTGGCTGCTTCACCTTGCACTTGTATATTATGGAGACAGCTTCTTCCCTTAAACCTCATGGACCAACCTCTGCTAGATTCAAACTTTTCTCCTGCAGCTTCCTCACCTCTCTCAGCCTTCACAGCATTGAAGAGAGTTGGGGCCTTGCTCTGGATTAGGCTTTGGCTCAAGCGAAGGTTGCGGCTGGTTTGATCTTCTATCCAGACCACTGAAACTTTCTCCATATCAGCAATAAGGCTGTTTCACTTTCTTATCATTCATGTATTCACTGGAGTAGCACTTTTAATTTGCTTCAAGAACTTTTCTTTTGCATTCATAACTTGGCTAACAGTGCAAGAGGCTTAGCTTTCAGCCTATCGGCTTTTGACATGCCTTCCTCACTAAGCTTAATCATTTTTAGTTTTTGATTTAAAGTGGAAGATGTGCGACTCTTCCTTTCACTTGAACACTTAGAGGCCATTGTAGGGTTATTAATTGGCCTAATTTCAACATTGTTGCATCTGAGGGATTAGAGAGGCCTGAAGAGAGGGAAAGAGATGAAGGACCGGCTCAGTCAGTGGAGCAGTCAGAACACACACAACATTTAGAAATTAAGTTCTCCATCTTGTATGGGCACAGTTCCTGGTGCCCAAAACAATTATAATAGTAATGTCAAAGATCACTAATCACAAATCACCATGACAAATATAAAAGTAATGAAAAAGTTTGAAATTTTTCAAGAATTTCCAAAATATGACACAGAGACATGAAGTGAGCAAACGCTGTCGGAAAAATGGCAGCGATAGACTTGCTCAACACACGGTTGCCACCATCCTTCAATCCGTAAAAAATGCAATGTCTGTGAAGCACAATAAAATGAGGTATGCCTGTATTCACAGTTGTTGACTTTTTTTTTTTTTTAATTTTATTTATTTTATTTTTTCCCCCCAAAGCCCCAGTAGATAGTTGTATGTCATAGCTACACACCCTTCTAGTTGCTGTATGTGGGACTCGGCCTCAGGATGGATGGAGAAGTGGTGCCTCGATGCGCACCCGGGATCCGAACCCGGGCCGCCAGCATCGCAGCTCACACACTTAACCACCAAGCCACAGGGCCGGCCTACAGTTGTTGACATTTTATGGTGCTTTGAGGGTGCCATGTGTCAAAGCTCATTTGAAGTTGTGTCTTCAAGTCAAAGTCTGTACACATGTTATCACACACACACACAGTCACCCACACACTCACACACACCCCAAGGCTTTCCTGGAGTTTTCAATAATTGATCAAATATCTTGGATACATGAATGTGGAGCCTGTTGGAGGGAAAATGCTTGGCTTGGGCACAGAGATTGTGGAAATGCTAATGTTGGGCTGCCAAAGGAATGCTACATCATTAATAACGGTGTGTCCCCTATGATGCACTGGGGTGACCAAAGAAGTGAACCTAGCATCTGAGAAATTCATAGTGTCGCCTCCATTAGAAATCTGGGTAGTTATTTCCACTACCTGACTTGAATATACTGGGGAGGGCTTTTGGGTCTCTATTGTTAGCTCATTGCTTCTTCTCTAGATAGAGATAATATCAGTGAGAAAGACTTTCAAATTCAGAATAAAAGATAGCTTGCCCACATGATACTTTCGAACTCCTGGTAAGACTTGGGGTGGAGGTCATTCTCTTCGGACTGAATTCCAACTTCTCTTAATCTCCTTGTCTTCTCTCTGGGATGGGGAAGGGTATGGTGGAACCTCTGCTGTAACAAAGACACAGACAAAGGCCCTGAGTCAAGGCACCACTAAGTGCCTTCCACTCACTATGAAGTGTGAGAAGCCAACTACTCACCAAACAGCACAGGGGCATTGTCAATGGTTCCCACCTGTTTTCCCAGCTGCTGTCCTTCTAAGTTTGAGAACAAGTTCTTCCTGGGTACTCAGATGTGACAAGAGTTAAACCCACTTAGAAAAGCTCTGGGAGTTTGTGATAAGGCTTACAGATAGAGGAAAATTTATTTGGCATCCAACAACACTCCTTTTCTGTGATAATTGTGTACAATTGCCAGACCTTCCTGATCATAAATACAGAAAATAGAAAACCCTTTATCACTTTGACTGTAAAAGGATCATCGTCATAATAAATAATAATAATATTAGCCATTTATTTCGGGATCACCGTAGGCCAGGCACTGTGCTAACTTCTTTGCATATATTATATCTTTTGATTTATGTGTGAATTAAAAATCATATTCTTGAAAAATTAAAGTAAATTGGGCCCAAACCTCCATCTCACTTATGGTGGGAAACCTGATGTCTCCCCTCAAAATCTCAGAGACTCCTCTGAGTCTGTTTTTCCTGGTCACTTCTGCCTTGGTCTGGTTTCAACTTTTCTTGAGCTCTTGGTGTCACTAGCATCTCACCTCCTGTGGTTCTTCCCTCTGCTCCACAGTGACACAAGCATGGACAATCACTGTGCGGGACTTTGGCTCTGAGCTAACATCTTTCTAATCTTCCTCCACTTTGTATGTGGGATGCCGCCACAGTGTGGCTTCATGAGCATTGTGTAGGTCCGCGCCTGGGATGCGAACCCACAAACACTGGGCCACCAAAGAGGAGCGTGCAAAGTTAACCACTACACCACTGGGCCAGCACTGCATGACTTTTTCAAAAACCCACATGCAGTAAGCATGTGTGTGCACAGCAAACTTTAGTAAGCTGGGAGGACAGTATTGCTTCACAGCAGAGAAAACAACTCAGAGCTTAATGTTGGGCATTCCTGCCTATGAGGAATCTCTGGCCAGCCCAGCTGACTAATTCCTCCCCTCACAGCTCAGCTTTGAGACAGAGCAGTTCTGTCAAAATGGCACAAGGTGCCATGGGAAGCAGAGCTGTCCTTTCTGGGTTCAAATACACTCAGAATAGGAATGGGAAGAAGGTGGATTCTGAAGGACTCACCTACCAAGCTGGAGCTGCAGGAAGGGAAGAACCAGCATAGATGAGCAGAGATGTCCTTTATCAAATAGGTTAGGCATAGTAAAGGGAAAAATCTAAAAAAAAAACCTGGGTTTTCTTCCTCTAGAGATCTGCCATATAACATTGTGCTTATCATGAACAGTACTGTACGCTCAAAAATTTGTTACGAGAGTAGATCCAAGATACTGTTCTTACCACCATCAAAACAAAACAAAACAAAACAAATCTGACTTTCTCTAGTCAGTCCAACTAAAAGAGACAAAAGGAAAATTGTATTGAGTTAAAAACAAAGCCACAAATAAAACAGCCCATCTATTGGAAGGCTAGCTCATTGAAAGAGTCCAGCGCTAATGGTATGAGTACTTGCTAGTTTGCATAGTATGTTGTTATTTTTTTTAAACCAAAATAGTCATGGACAACTGGGTATCTGGATCATAACCTTTTGCTCATACCTGATCCACTAGGTTGTATGTATATAAGGAAATTATTCCAAATCATATTTCTTGTTATATGACATTTTCCCTTTTCCTATAT
Organism: Diceros bicornis minor; assembly: GCF_020826845.1. Lineage (NCBI taxonomy): Eukaryota > Metazoa > Chordata > Mammalia > Perissodactyla > Rhinocerotidae > Diceros > Diceros bicornis. The sequence goes on from NC_080744.1 coordinate 85,143,560, forward strand.
TGATTCATTGCAATGCCCCAATGGGTAAGCACAATGTGTTTGACACAGGGACAGCCTGTCATGACACAATTAGCTGGAGATGCCTTTCCATGGCAGATCTGGAAATGTGGCTATACCTTTTGTAGGGCTGGGTGCATTCACTCATCAGAAACATTCATGTCCACATATTCTTGTGATTCCTTTCTTAGATATTTCTCTTGTTGTGTAGATACAAGAACCAACTTTATTTAAGAAGAAGAAGAAGAAGACACAGGTCTGCAGCCCACCTGATCATCCCTTAGTTCCCGGGATGAAGTCACTACTGCCCAGGATAGATCCAGCAATAGTAACACAGTAAGTTCCTACAAGGCAGCGAAGGGAGCAAAAAAAGGAAATTGGAAAGAATCAAATTTCAACTTTAAGTTTCCGAAGGATTGTTAATATAAAAATCAATGCAGAAAACATGACGTATAAAATTATAAAAAAAATTTGGTCAACATCTCCTGCAATTAAATGCAATAAATCTTTAAAACAACCATACACACACACACACGCACATACAAAGTCACCTTAAAATGCTCTTCCTCAATTCTCAGAATGGCGTTAATCTTCTTTGGAGTGGAAAATGGCTTGAAGAGGTTTTAATTATTATTATTATATTTCATTTTGGCTCTAACTCTGATAATATCTATACCAGAAATAAAGAGGAGTTGAGGGAATCTGAGATGCTGCCCTCTCTGAGCATCCCTCTTTCTCTGTTCCCTGCATACCAGGCTCAGAATCGAGTCCTGCCCACAGGGAGCTGGGTGGTGAGCACCCCACCCTTCACTGCCCTCCTGTTGGCCCCCGGCTTGGAGCCGTGTGAGTTTTCAATAGCTCGTGCGCTCGCTGCAAGAACCTTGTGAGACTTCAGACTTCGGTCACCATGAGCCTAACAGGCTCTTTCAAGCCCCTTGTGAGCCTAACAGACAAAGTGCCCAAAGTAAAGCTGGGGACAGGTCTGGACTGTAGGATAGTGGCTTCTGTGCTGCAGTATTTCCTGTTTCTACAGGAGGTGGTGGAGAGAGATCATTCCGTCCCTGTGTGTGTGTTTGCGTGTGTTACAAATTTTAAGTACCTTAAAGTGAAATGGTTAATCAGGTCCCGGGGTGAACTTGTAAAACGCGGTCATGCACCCTGGATCTCACAGCTAAGGAGCAGCCCTTCCCATCCGCGGTTGTGAGGAGTGTCCTAAGTCATTTGTTATTAATAAACAAAAATGCTAGGATCTGTGGATGACTTACTGATTTTATAAATTAGATTACCTTTTCCTGTAATAACAGCATTCACACTTCCTTGTTTTTTGATATGCTTTTTAAAAAGTACTTTGGGGGCCGGGCTGGTGGCGCAAGCAGTTAAGTGCTAGCGCTCCGCTGCGGCGGCCCGGAGTTCGCTGGTTCAGTTCCCCGGTTCAGTTCCCCGGCGCGCAGAAACGCACTGCTTGTCAAGCCATGCTGTGGCGGCGTCCCATATAAAGTGGAGGAAGATGGGCATGGATGTTAGCCCAGGGTCAGTCTTCCTCAGCAAGAAGAGGAGGGTTGGCATATGTTAGCTCAGGGCCGATCTTCCTCACACGCACACACAAAAAAAAGTACTTTGGCTCATACCAATAAGCAAGTATATCACATGAAACTCATGTACGACATATGAAAATTGACTTTGATAATTATAGATGAATACTTAGGCATTATTAGACATTTCCTAAGACTTTCAAGCCACTGAGACTTTCTTTATTGTAATATCTGCATCTTATGGTAATTTATGCAACAGCAGCTTTTGTACATGGCTATAATGATAAATAGATTTTGAAGACTTTGTGGGTGAGGACTGTTTTATTTTCTCAGAATTCAGAGCATCCAACATAGAATCTACCAGGTAATAGGTGGTCAATTTAGGTTTATAAAAATGTATTTTTATTTCTTCAACATCTCAGTAGATATATTTCAATTAGTATAACAGATATGCTTATACAATGTGAGTAAACTAAGATTTTTTCCCCTAAATCAGACAAACTCTGAGAAGTGACTGTTTAAAAAAATACAGTGGTGGTTTGGAGCTGAGGTTCCTTTGCAGTCCGATAAATCTGCTCCCAAATTTATCTGCTTTGTGAATCCATGCCTTTACATAAAGTATTATCCCCTATGGTGTTTGCTTTTCTAGAAAGCACTATCTACAATAATAATCATTGGTTAGAAGAGGCAACTTCTTCTTCTTCCACTTTATAGGACTCACACTATTTAAATCACTTGTTTAAGTTAGCGGGCTGAGGGCCCCAGCTTGGAAAAGTAGTTCCAAGACAAGAGTTCCAAGTCTGAGCCTCAATTTTCTCAACTGTCAAAGCTGTTCTGGTAAAAGTTATGAAAGTGCCCGGGGTAAACCCTACAGGATTGTACAAATTCAGGCAATAACCTTTGCTGTGAGTGAGGTTCTCAGATGGGACACTGCAGGCACGGATGCGTGGAGAACACTTGTGCCCAAGCTGCAGAATTACAGGAAGGGCCCAGGGATTGTAAGTCAGCATGGACCTCTGCTGCAGCCTGCAGTGACAGACTGTCAAGTTGTAGGGACACCCAACAGAAGGCCATGTCTGTGAAGGACTCACAGCTGATTGAACCATTCCTGCCGGGTGTGTGTGCCCTTAATGGGCTGCTCATGTAATTGGTCACATCTGAAAATTCAAGTTTTGCTTAAGATCTAAGCTGAAATGCTAACTTTAAAGGTATCCCCTGCCCTGCCCAGAGAACCCCAGGCCGCATTCCCAGCTTCCACACCAGTCCTTGTGTAACTCTCTCGGGTAGCTTGCATAGAGAGAGTCCTGGCTGGAAGCCACTGCCCTTGGTTTGAGTTCCAATCTTATCATTCTCCCTGACTTGATTTTGGCTTCTCTATCTGCAAAATGAGTTTAGAGTTAGATGAATTCTAAGGGTTCACTAATTTACATTAATATTAGTCCGAATAAAACACAATTGAAGATATATTGACAGACAGATCGGAAGATCATGTTTATCTCAAAGTTAAATAAAAAAGACTTCATTTTCTACTTGGAATTATACACATCAAAATTTTTTGCAAAAATCCAGAGTAAATAGCCAACTTGTAGAAGGATCTTACTCTTCTTCTCCTTTGGGTCTCCTTTATTTGAATTCCCCTTCTCCAAACTTTGCACTTTTAACTGTACTTTTACTTGAATTTAAAGAAAGATAGTGTCTTCTAATTAGATTTACAAAGTAAAACCAAAGACTGACATACGCAAGAGTTAAATGGAAAATATTCACCATTTCATTGCCTTGGCTGTGACTGGTTTAGAGTCTGCTATTTTAACACTAGGTAACTGTACTCAAATGCAAGTTTATGCCTCCCCAACAGTGGAATTACATAAAGAGAAAGTGAGCAACTTCTTTCTGTTCTTTCTCTTGCAATGCTTTCCAACTCCAATGAGGTTGTGCCTCCACATTCTGCTTATCCAGAAATGTCTGGGAGGAGAAAAGCAGACAGATGTTTGGCCTCCACAGCAAGGCTTTATCTTGGAGATGCAGGGTGTGCGGGGGAAGGCGGATCCTAAAAGCTATCGATGTTCTCCTTTCACATGTCTGGCTCGCCAAAAGAATCTTGATGGTAAAAAAAAAAAAAAAAAAAAAAAAAAGACACAGAAAGAGAAGCAGCCCTGAACCCTGTCTTAAATGTGTAACAGATCAGGAAAAAATACACTAATCACTTTGTTATCCAAAACATGGATGGGAAATATGGTTTGGAATGCCAAAATTATGGTAGACGGAACTCCCCCTCCCCCAACAAGTCACTGGCAGCATTAACTTTGGTATTTATTGCTCATTTTAACTACAGTGCCTAGCAAGCACTTTCTCAGCATACATTGCAAAAAATATAATTCATATGCCTAATATTTCCCCCCAGCTGCCCTTGCATATTTCACAGTGTTTGAGACTGTTTGTGTGTTTGCTATATATCAGTTGACACCTCTGTGTAATCTTTATATAGAATGCCTTTGGCAACCAAATGCCAAATAATAGCATTACTATTTGCAATTTTTTAGCTCCAGTTTTCGCGTGAGCTTTGCTTTGTGCATTATAAGTAGGAAGGATTTAAAAAGCCTTATTGATACTTCTTCCTAAATGACCTTCCTCAATGGTATGAGTTGCAATAACTATTCCACCCAGACTTTCCTGTTCTCTTCTATTAAAGATTTTAATCAATTAAAGAAATGTGTCTTTTTTTGAAGATGCCATTGCCAACAACACAAGCCTTCTCCAGGATTCTCTGTGTAGTTTATACTTAGGTTTGAAGCTTTTAGACATGTGTATCCCTCTCCATAGGCTCCAAAGTCATTACTTATTTTTACTCAAAATACTTCCTGCTTTCCTAAAAAGAATTTGAGATTGTTTACAACAAAGATAATTAAATGATGAAAGAGAAGAAATTACGTCGAAAGAGAGCTCCAAAGCCATGTGGGAAATGGATACTAACTTTATTCCTAAAATGTAGATACATAGATTTCTGTGAATCATCTAGAACGTAAGCTCCATGAGAGCAGGGACTTTGATCACCACCGAATCCCCAGTGTGGAGTTTAGTGTCTAGACATCAGTATGTGTTCACATATAATTGTTTTTGTTGAATCAACATTAAATTCAGTATGGGTTTTCCCAGAAGCTGATGCATGAAAGGAAATGTGAAGGGATCTATAAATCATTGTAGAGAATTGTACATTTAAAGGCACTTAGGGCTCCACTAGTAGTTAAAGACCTCATTTTACAGATGAGAAGACAGACTGGGAGGTGAAAGGACTTGCCAAAGGAAAGTTCTAAAACTCATAGCTCTGCTTCCCAGGCCAGGGAGCATTCCACTGTATTAATGTGGTAACACCTAACCACGTGCACTCCATCCATGGTAAGCTATTGATATGGGTTTTATGAGGGGGACACAGGGTGTGTTTGTGCGTCCATGAAAGGAAAATCCTTTTGTTCTGATTCATCTACCTCTACACTCTCTGCCCATTCCTTTGGAAGTGACTTCATTGCGTAGTTGTAATGGAGTATGGGACATCTTGTACACGTCTTCATCCGTGCCTAGTGGCCCAAGAACGGATGCAATGAGCAACTTCTTTCTGTTCTTTCTGTTGCAATGCTTTCCAACCCCAGTGAGGTTGTGCCTCCACCTTCTCCTTCTCCAGAAATGTCTGGGAGGAGAAAAGCAGACAGAAGCAGAATGCTGCACGTGGTTAAATGCCTACACCTGCTGTACAGAGATATCAAGATTGGAGAATATTTGAATTTCACTATTTTGAAATATTTGTGACCAATTTATAAGCAGAATTCAACCCCTTCCTTTTCAAAAATTTAATGTGATTTGTGAGCTGGCATATCAAGAAGTTCTGCATCTAAAATTAACAGAAAAATATAAAAAAATAATAAAATTTAATATTATTTATTATATTAATCAGTTGTGTGTGCCTGTGTGTGTGTGCGCGTATATGCATGCAGGTGTATAATATTATTTTATCTTCTTCTTTGGAAAACTTTCTCTTTTACTTTGGGGAACCAACATTTCTCCACTTCGCTAGAACATCCCCTCCTCCACCTCATTCAATATGCACACCCTACAGTGATGGGCTTGCACCCCAAGCCAAGCCAATGAAAGCCAAGGCCCTTACCAATTCGTTTAATTCAATCTCCTACATGTTTAGTGTCTACTACTACGGTCCTTTAGAATGATGATCTTTAGAATGATAATTCAGAGGCATCATGGAAAATTTTAAATGTTGGAAGAAAACACAATTATAATCAAGAGCAATCCATAGTCAAATACAAAAACATGCCCATACATTTAAGAAAAGTTTTCAATAACAAGTTGAAACAAAAAGGCTTTTCTGTTTAATTAAAAAATTTAATTAACCAGAATTTCAATTCCCTAAGGATAGCAGTTCATTTAGGTTTGATTGTAGAGAATTTTCAAGGATTTTACCTTTTGGAGACAAAAGTAGTAAAATTTGCTTAACGAAAATTTTTCAGTGAAAGGAGAAGTTGCAAAATATTATTTTAAAAATAAACTGTTTGCCCTGAGGTGATACATAGGTAAGAGAGGCAGGTTCTTTCTAGCTTTAAAACTCTATAATGCTAATTAACTTATTAATTAATTAAACCAAAAAAATTTAAACATTTTTTCCCAAACAGTTTTTCTAATGGTTTATGTAGGCTATAATTTTTTCTCTGTTAGAGTATTTTCCAGTGTGCTATGCAAAAAAAAAAAAGGTTGATTGCATGATCGAATAATTTTAAAATAAACTCCATTAATGCATTCAAGTTTTGTTTCAGAATGTCTCAGTGTGAATGTGCACAGCAAATTTTCAATAATTAGTACTATATGCAAAGTTTTCTAAAGTTATTTGGCTTTGATATTTTTTTTGGATGTACATCTTTCAAGGCTGGTATTCGAAGAAATAACACTTCACAAAACTGCTCTATGCTCATCTCAGTCTAAAAATTAAGAAGGGTTTTGAACCCTTCCCACCATCTTATCATCTTATTAGCCTTGTACCTTGTACATATTTATCATGCTTTATGCAATGAAACAATTATTTATACTAAAGGCCCTCTTCCCCTAAGAATCATGAAGTAATGATACCCACTTTTGAGTAACTCATGCTACCCTGAATAAGAGGAGGTTTACAAACCCAAGTCCTAGTTCAAAGCTCAGGAGTATTCGACCTCTTTCCTTCTCAAGCATTGTCTTCAGATTTTCTAGTCAACCGTCCTCTGGTAGGCGGGTATTATGATGATTATAAATGATGATGGCCCCAGGAGAAGAGTGGCCAATGGGAGGAGTAGCAAAATCACTAAGAATATACTGCATTCAATAGAGAAGACCCAGAAGAACATGGAGTTACATGTACCTGCAGTTCTTATCTTAGAAACTGCCCAATGGTCCATGAAAAAATTCTGCAATATTTGGCCAATAATATTGTATTAACTGACAAAACGCCTGTTTAGACCTCCGCTTTCAGATGGCAATTACATGCTAACTCTCATGAGTGAGGCCTGGGGGAGGGGGACTGCATATTATATTATGCATCATAATGCGAACATTTCAGCATTCAAACTCCAGATTAGGAATTTGACATTTTAAAAATTCCACCGAAATTGGACTACAAAATATAATAAGTTTAGGCACCTGCTCTAATAAGATTGCATAAAAATATCCCAACAGCCTTACCATAAACATATTTTACAATATCAGAGTCAAATTTTATTACATCATTATCAGAATGTTCCATTGGGCCACATGATTGGCTGTTGAAACAGAGCCGGATGCTGATACTGTAACACAAGCATGCCATCACACTTCCCCAATAAAAGTTTTATTGTATCCCCACTCACATTAAAAACAACACTAACTGCATTAATACGTTGTAATTTACTTTTTTGTTATAGAACAAATAACAAACCTGGTGCTAATGAGATCATATTTTCCATTATCCCAAAGCAACCTGTTAGTATACCCAGTCCTCTGAGATTTTGCCTAAAAACTGAAACGTTCTCTTATTGTACAACAGTGTGCATTAGTCTAGAATGTTTTTATTTCCTACCCCACTCTTAGACATCACATCATGTTCTAAACATCTGTGTTTGAATGATGCAGTTTTAACATATACTATTTGATTTTCATGGCATTACACTTGTCTTCAAAAGGGAATATACAAGATACTTTTGTTAAAATTGGCTTTTACTTTGATAGCTTTTTCGTGTTCCAAAAAACAGAGGTGTATTTGCAGCTAAAATACAGATCCAGCTACTCATTGTCATCACTTTTCCCTTTGGCTGTCATCTGAGCAGTTGTGAGTTTTTTAGTACATAGTTTCAATTTGACATGTATGGAATACCAGAAAGAAATTAATTTCTTATAAGACATGGATGATTGTTTTTATAAACATCTTCTGGTGTTGTTTCAATGAAGCTATTAAATGATTAAGCGTTTTATTTTTTATAAATTAAATCACTAACAAGGGACATGTGACTTGCTTGATTTTATTCAGCTTAGCGTAAAGTGACTTATCACCCAACCTCTCACCAATGCAAGCATTCTCCTACTATCAAAGTTCCTGGGCATTTGTTTGGAATAGTGGCGATGGTGAGGTGGGTGGAAGGAGCAAAATGTAGATTACAGTTGAGGGGAAGAGATTTCAGAAATCCGAGAAGAAAAATAGGAGTCTCCCAGAGACTCTGCTTATCCCGAGATAGTATGCTTCTCTATTGTAAACTTCAAACTGTGGTTATCTCGGGCCGTTTTTGTTTGTGTGGGTGTCTCTTCTCCCCTCTGACTGTGCGGGCTGCACTCTGTGCATGGTGGGCAGGCGAGGTTCTACGGGATAAGATAGGAGAGAGCATTTCTGGATATATGATCTCAAGGATTTGCACCATAAAGTCTCCTGGTGCTTAAACATGTGACTATTATACTGCCTCTGCTGTCACTGTCTGCTTTTCTGACATTAGGCAATTTAAGATTGTGTCTACTCTGCACGCACGCACGCACACGAAAACACAGACACTTGCACACTGATCCCTGTCAGACGCTCAGGTTTAGAGGCTCATAATGATGTTGAATAACTGGTTTCTTAAGTTTTACTTTCCAACAAGCTGTAGACACTGCCAAAGCCTATCAGATGTATTCATTATAAAATTGTTCCAGATTCAAAATGAGATAATCCTTATGATGCAATCTTGACAAGTACAGAAATCATGACTTTTATATATGAACTATGCTGTGGCTAGCAATTTTAGGAAGTTTAAGCATAACTTACATAACCTCAGAATAATCATATGTGTCCCAAAAGATTGAATTCTTAAGGTTAATCATAGTCCTTTTGGGTAGTTCTATGTTTTTACATTTTTTCTGAGAGTATGTAGGACTACATTACTGAACTAGGAAAATCCCTATGCAATTTTTCTACTGTTTACGCAAGTTACCTTTACATATCACATATAACTTTATTAAGGAAGAAAATAATAATGACAATAATTAATGACATTTATTGAGTACTTATTGTGTGCCAGGTACTATTTAGAGAGTTTGCATTTATTAATTCATTGAACTGCAAAAAAAAAAAAAGCCCTCTGGGACAGTAACTATTACTATCCCCATTTTACAAATGATGAAACTGAGGCACAGAAAGATTAAGTAACTTACTTGCCTGATGCCACCACGCTAGGAAGTTGAGATGCAAAGTAGGACAAGAGCCTCATGAGCTCTTGTCTTAACCTCCACAGAGCATCCAAAGTGCTCACTTGTAGACTGACTTTGGCTTAAAAGGATCAATTGTTGGTCTTGGGAAGTATGGAATCTCTCATCCACGCCAGTTACTTTGACCCTATGAATCTTCTGAGTCTCCCCAGAATGATATCCTCTGGAGGCTGGAGGACTGTGAGATGATTATAGTCTAAAACAGACTAATGGTCTACCAAGCAGAGAGAGACATTTTGTCAGGCTGATGAATTGCCTTTTTAGACTGTATTAATTCACCCACCGATCCATCCATCAATCCATTCATCCATTCTTCCAGCTTTTCCCGAGTCATATACCTCCTCCCATTCTTACCTATCACTTCCTAGTGATGCTAGACAATTTTATGATTCCAAGCCCCGCCCTCTTCTTATTTCAATTCAAGCACATCTGAATTTGAATCACGAGTCAGCCAATTGATGTTTCTTAGACTCGAGCAAGTCCAGTTCTTCATCTGTGAACATGATATATTAACAGCTATCTTACTATTTTTTTCTTTTCAGAATTAAATGAGATAATGTATACACATACCCAAGAACATAGTATTAGGTCCTAAGTCAATATTTCTTTAAAAGGAGACTAAACTCAAGTATCAGTAACCATTGAAATAAAATCATAAAAAGTTAGGAGAAAATATAGATTAATATATTCTTATCCTTTTCTAAGTGTAAATGCAAAGTGAGAAAGTATAAAAACAGACATATTTAACTACATTAACATTAAAATTTTGTATGTTATACTATATATAATTAAAAGGAAATTAAATTGAAAAATCATAATCTATGAATTCTTAAAAATCAAGTACATAAACCAATAGAACATGGAAAAAAGACATATACTGATGACAGAAAATTTATGTAATTAGCCAATGGAAATATGAAATATTTTCACTGACACTAACAATTCAAGAAATAAAAATTGTTTTTATTTGGAAAAGAAAATTAAAGTATCAAAGAGACTTTTTTTACATATTAAATTGGCAATTTTTTATTGGCTAAGGCAAAAAAATTACTTCTCATGTTCTTATCAGAGTGTAAATTTGGATTTCTTTCAGAAGAGCATTTGGCTGCATTTTCAGAAAGCCTAGAAAATGTGCATACATTTTTACTCAATGATATTTAGGACAATTCTGAGAAAAAAGACAGAAGATGCTCAATGATTCACATATGAGGATTACATAGAAGCATTATTCAAAACAGCAAAAATCTGAAATGAATTAAATATTCAACAATAATAGAATCATTAAATTAAATTAATGATGGTGAAACTGTAAGAAAGAAAAATATATTGCTATTAAAAGAATATTAGCTAAAATGGAAATATTCAGGATGTAATGTTAAATTTAAAAAGATATGCTAGAATATGAATGCTATATAGAGTGCCATTCTAATTTTGTAATATATGTGTGTAGATAGTATGTGTGCAAGTTCTCACATGTTTTAGTTATTATGTTATTGTTCTAAATGGTTTCTATACCTTTTTTTCATTGAATCCTCACATCAACTTTGAGTTGAATGCTTTATTACAGATGAACAAAGAGAGGACAAGGGGGATAACTTACTCAATGGTTTGGTCTGAATGTTTGTGTCCCCCAAATTCATATGTCAAAATCCCAACCCCCAAAGGTGACGATACTAGGAGGCTCGGCGGGCCTTTGGGAGGTAATTAGGTCACGTGGGTGGAGCCCTCGTAAATGGGATTAGTGCTCTTATAAAAAAGATCCCACAGAGCTTCCTAGCCCCTTCCACCACATGAAGATATAAGAAGAAGTCAGCTACCGGAAGATGACCCCACACCACCGTGCTGGCACCGTGATCTCGAACTTCCAGCCTCCAGACCTGTGAGCAGTAAATTTCTGCTGTTTATAAGCCACTCAGTCTATGGAATTTTGTTATAGCAGCCTGAACGGACTAAGATACTCAAGTCCTATCTCTTCGTGAGTGGTGAGACCAGGATTTTAACACTTACATGTTTGGCATAAAACTAATGTTATCAACCAGCGTGGCTCAAATATATGTTCTAATGAACTACACTTTAGAAGGAAAGATTCCCTCACCCAGTGGATAACAGTGGATATGTTGGTTTTAATTTTTCTCTTTGTATAACTACATGCCTCTTGCCTGGCTACCTACCTATCACAGATAATATCACAGGTAGGGATAAAAGCTATTCCGTTTAGAGAAAGACAGATCCATGTTCAAGTCTTGACTCTTCCGCTTCACAATTCCGTGGTCTTGGGTACGTTACTTTCTTCACAGAGTTGTTATGAAGATTAAGCGGTGTATGCCTGCAAGGCATTAAGCTTTACAAGGGTCTTGCAAATAGTAAGTGCTCAATAAATGGTAGGAAATGCATGTGTATGTTTTTTGCCAAACTTTCTTTAATGAACATATTATTCTTATACTCAGAAAAAGTGCAGTAAATATTATTGTCAGAAATTAAGTAAACCAATGACCTGATGTAATTCTCCAAATGTTGTTAAAAAAATAAGAAAGAAAGAAAAAGAAGCAAAGCCACCTTTGTCTGGATGCTATATCCCAATCGAGGCTACTAACCACAGGTGGGTATGGAAGCCCGGAGGGAAACCAATTATGTGCAAATCCTGTGACTTAATGAAAAATAAAATTAAGCAGACTAATACCCAGCAGGTACTTAAACATCACCTAATATTATAAAAGCCAGTGTTTCTTCAAGAGGAAAAACGTCTCTGGAGAAACCAGAGAAAGAAGAAGTCTCTTGACCCCGGAAGAAATTTCATATGTGTAGGACTATTTTTCACAGCGTGCCTGAACATCGCCAGGCAGTTCCTCCTATAAACTACTCATTTGTCTGCTGGAGCAAAGGTTTATTCAGACCTCAAAGCAAATGCTTTCATTCTGTGACTAATGGTACTTAAAATCAGGTTCTGGTGTGTTCTGTAGGGCGGTGAAAATTAACATTTATTGAAAGCTGTATTTTATTTATTTTTAATGTGTAAGACACTGTCTTTCATATTATCTACATTAACTCATCTAAATTTTTGCAACAGCCCAAGGAGAAGATGTTACTATTTTTCCATTTTACAGATCCTCAAAGGTTATACAGCTGTACTAGAGACCATGACTTTTCCACTCAAAAATGCTGGCTCAAAAAAATCCATGTAGTTTCCAAAAAATTTCTCTAGAAGCCAGGCGTACTCAGAGCTTACCCTGCCTACTTTGAATCACCGCTTTTGGTGATCAAGGTCCCCTATTAATTGAAGAGAAAATCACCCATTAAGCATCATTGTTCTATATTTCTAACCAAATTATCCAAGAAGGGTTGGGGAGAAATGGGAAGTTAGACTGGGAAGACCTAGGGAAGAGGAGAGTGTGTCTGCAAATGTCTGACGGTGGCCTCTGCTGAAGTCCGGAACGAGGCCTCGGAAGACAAACGGCACCCTCCTCACCACAATCTTAACTCTAGCTGTCCATTCTCAGAATCTCTCCTGAGGGTCTGTGACAACCTGGGCATGTCTCTTCACGGATTTCAAAACAAACCAGTCACAAGCTCATCCAGGGCTCTGAGCTGGGGTTCACCAGGTGTCTCATTTTAATTGCTTCTTGCTCATCAGCGTTTGGTGATGTTTTCAGACTTTCCCTTTCACGGCATGCAAGAACATTCTCAAATAGAAAGTCACATGCTGGTATCTTGAAACGTCTGGGAAGGTAATCTGATCCATTCTCTTTGTGGGATGTTTTTGCACCTAAGCCAAGTGGAAAGGAGAGCAAAGTGGTTTGTCACGTTGTGTTTACCAGTTGCTGGGGCGGACGTTTCCTCCAGCTCCCTCACGCTTTTTCACTTCCAGGCTGTTTCTCTACCTCTCTTTTTTTTCCCTTGCTGTAACTCTCTGTCTCTCCTTATCTCTCTTTGTGGGTCTCTGTCTCTGCGTGTCTCTGTTCTGTGGTCCCTCTCTGTGTCCCTCCCACTTGACCCTCTCCCCAACAGCCTCTCCCCTGCCTGTTCCCATGGGGGATCCAGCGCTGAGGATGAGGAGGGCTGGCTCCTGTCCTTCTCTTGGAAGCAATGTATTTCTCATCCAGACCAGTGGCTTGCAATTTTGGGACTCTAACTACAGGACACACACTGCTTTCAAAGGTTTCGGTGGAGCTTTTCATGTAAGATGTAGTTATTAACTCTCCTTCAATGTTTAAAGACCCAGCCGGTGGGAGTGAAACGTGGCCTATCCTCACAAGCTGAAGAGCTGATGAAATCTCCGCCGGATCTGTTATCTCCCAAAGCTTTAAAGGTCTTCGGCTGGGAGATTAGAACAAGGTTACACTGACAATTTGTTTACACGCAGGGAGAGATTAAGATCTCGTTGAAAAGGAATAAAAATAACATCATCTTGAGCTGTCACAGCATGAGCCCCATTGTAATCAACACTGGTCTGATTTCAGGGATAATTTAAGACCAATTTATTATCTTAATTAAAAAAAAAGAAGGGAGAATTCAATGTTTCAGATGCCAGTTAGATTGGGCGAGGACGCCCCTGGAGGTTCCACATACAAAATTGAACACTCACAAGATTCCATTCTGGAATCTCCTAGTGGATAAAAAGAAAAAACTCTTTCTTTTTCTTTAGCGTGTATTTTTTATGTGCTAGCATCAATAACAGGTTAAAAGGCAAAACAATAACTTGTTCGTATTGACTTTTTTTAAAGACAAATGGATAAAAGTGTAAAGAACGTCATTCCTAGCCACCCTTTTGTTTAAAGTCTTTGGTATTTAAGGTAAAAGTCTCCTAACTTTTTCTTTTTGTTTCTGCCTTAATGAAACCCGCTAAAAAATCTTCATTTTTGGCAAGCCTAATTTTCCAATTCCCCTTGTAACTAATTCTTCCACTTCTGTAGCCAGCGAAACCAGGGACAACGCGCCCCAAAACAGGAGTAAGGGTGGGAAGCCAGGCCAGCGTGATTTGCAGTCACACCACCCACTGGCCTGCCCCTTTCAAAGTTTTCATGCCCGGTGTAAACCTCACTTTTGGCTTTCTCTACAAAAGCGACCACGATGAGTGCCCAACGCACAGAATGAATCAGGCCACAAAGAGCCCTTTGAGAGCACTGAAGGAAATGCCCCACTGGGAAGCCAGGTGGACCGCAAACGTTCCCTTTCCATTACAAATGAGTTCAGGGACAGGGCCACCCCCCGTGGGACTCCCGGCTCCAGGACAGCCAAACCCAACCAGCCCACTCATTTGAAAACCAAACATGTTTCCTTCTGCCTTCCCCTCCCTGTTTACAAACACGTTTACAAGTGCTTGATAGGTGACCTTATTTACTTAGTAACCTGTGGATTCATTTATCTTGAAATTAGTAGGTAATGAAGTGGAAAACCTCAACAGCCCTCCCACTAATTAACATGATAATAAGATTGTTTTGCTACAGAGGTACAATTAGCATGTATGAGCGAAAGGGGGAGAAAGATCAATAAAATGTCTGAAGGGTAGTACTCCCAGGTCTCCAGAAGAGAACAAAGAAAACCACAGAGTTTAAGATTCATCCACTTAAACACATCTAACTCGGAGAGTTGATCCTCCTGAAATGATTCGATGCCTCCTGGAGAAAGAGGTGTGGGGAAGATTGAAAGGAATTAATTATAAAGCACACTTTTCGGTGCAGCCGAACTGCTTTGAAAGAAAAAGGGAAAGTTTCAGGCGCTGATCTTAAATATGCTTTGATGGGGGTTGGTGGGGGGAAGTATAAAGGATGAGAGCAGGTAATTACACCCATAAAAATGGTTCCATTTGCTCCTTTTTTCTACCCCCCCAAAGTCAAACGGCTCAGATATAAAACTTAGAAGAGAGATTCTTCTTGTATATCTATTGTCAACATACATTTTCATGAGGTGCTTTAACACACAGAGTGCACAGCTCAAATATTTATTTATTCCACAGACCGAGGTGTGTAGAGTAAATAAATATGACTTTAAAAATTGCCTCAATATGTATTTACCCAGTAGACTCACTTCTTGGGTAAATTACATGGATTTGGTAACCTTCCATGACATTTTTCCTTGATTTTAAACATACACAAACAAAGAATTTAAATGTCCGAAGTGTCTAAATAACCTAATTGAACTTGTGACACAAGCCAGGAAGAGCCAGGAGGCTTGATTGTGGGGGAAAAAAATGCAAGGGTTTTTTGATGGATAAAATGAGAACTTTCAGAAGATGAACAGCAACCCACACAGACCGAGCATCACCAATACTTGGTAGCAGACTCTTTCTATCCATAGCGTTCTTCGTAAATATAAAAATGTTATTTATTACATTTCACCATCGACAGTCTCCTATCCTCTCTCAGAAATGAATTTTCCTATAAAATTCCACAGTCAATTGCCCACCAAATTAATGCTCTCATTCGTGCCATCTGGTCTTGCATTTAATATTGACAATAATCATTTTAAAATCCCTTCATTGCCCATTTCCTTTAAAACTGGAGGATCTGAGTGTATCGAAAAGGAGCGTCTGTCACTGACAAAGAAATGCACTCAGCACATTTTTAAATGGGAAATCTACCCGGCTCTTACTGGTCAGAAAAAGGATGATCCTAGGTGGATTTTTCAACCCAATCAAGTTAGGAATGTTTTCATTTTGGAAATCATTTAAAATGATGGAAGTTATTGTTTTGCTTATTCCATTAAAGGAGATCTTTGGAGAAAAGTAGTTTTCTATTTCTTTTGTTTCTCTTTTTCCTTCTTTCCTTCCTTCCTTCCTCTCTCTCTCCCTCCCTCCTTCCTTTCCTCCCTCTCTCTTTTTCTCTCTTTCTTTCTTTTCCTGCATCAACAGGTTCTACTTGCCAACATCTCTACGCTGTTCATTAATTTTAATTGTTTAATGCTAACACCTTTAGAGTGAAGGGGAGAACCCATTCTCATTCCTGAGAGGCCTTTGCATGATTTTCTTAATTGTCCTGGATGTAATTAGGAAAATTGATGTATTCTAGTATTCTAGAAATTCTAGAACAGTCTAGTAAATATAGAATATTTAAATATAGAAAATTGATGTACTCTAGTATTCCCGAAATTCTAGTATTTGGAGGTGGAGAGTGTCAGGGGGCTGAAAGAGGGGCAGAGAAGCTTGAGGCTGCTACCTGAATGGTCACTCTATTAGACATTAGGTAACTCTGGTATAAGTAGGGCTCAGGCCTGTCTGTGTTGGTCGATTCCCAAGGAGAACTTTGAATAAAGGACTCTAAGAAGTAGGAAAAGGGAAATGAACTGAACACACTCTATCTATTTGCTTCCACCACACACAGGTTTGGTGAAAGACCAAGATAAGAATCACCCTAATGATTATTCCCTACTTAAGTGAGAAAAATGAACATGTCCAGCTTTTAAATAGTACAAGTCTCTGGCTTTTCCCGATGTTTTTAGTCCCATAATACGTCCTACGTTTGACTTACCAGGTTGCAAAATGTGGGAATCCTCACAATGAGAAATTAAGAAAGCAATTAAGAGCCATATGTTAAAAGGATTCTCAATTTTTTGAGACTGTGACGCTCCACTTTTTGCTACATTCCATAGCATTGTCACTCAACTAAATAGGTCAGTATAGGGCACATATAAGTTCTAAACCCACGTGAATTTATGAAAAAAAAATTTTTCATTTGAGAATTTTTCAATATCTCTGAAGATCATTTGAGATACCCTGGGGTGTCATGCAACCTCACCTAGGTATAGTTGTCCT
Source organism: Diceros bicornis minor (assembly GCF_020826845.1). Lineage (NCBI taxonomy): Eukaryota > Metazoa > Chordata > Mammalia > Perissodactyla > Rhinocerotidae > Diceros > Diceros bicornis. The sequence continues at coordinate 85,160,576 of NC_080744.1, forward strand.
AGAAAAAAAATAATTTTAATAACCAGAGCCAATTCCTCTTAGGAAGAATTCTCTTTGGGTTTTGTACCTTTATTTCAAATCCAAATTCCTCATCAGTGAACAGTTAGAACAATAAGATGTAACCCAGGAGAGTCAGAACTTGAATTCAGTTCAGAGAAATGTACAATTCAGAAAAATGAAAACTATCTTGCAGGTGTGCTGGGTAAATCTTCAAGGAATAAAATAGTCTCCACTTGTTAGATGCAACACACTCTCTAATCTTCATAATCCCATAAAGTAAGGATTAATGTCCCCATTTTACAGATGGTGAAACTAAGGTGTAGAGAGTCATGAAACCATCTTAAGGTCAAACAGCTAGTAGAAGGAGAGCTGGGACTTGAACCTAAATTCTTCTGATTTTAGCAAATCTCTTACCAATATCATATCTCCTCTCCTGGGAGGATACACTGCCTTACTGGAGGTCCCCAAATCCAGTGTTGAAGTTTCTTTGAAGGCCCCCTGACCTCTGTCTCCAGAAAGCATTTATTCTTTGGAGTATACACTATACAGGCAAATATTTTTTAATAATGTTTAAAACCACAACCCATCGTGAAGTGCTAAACATTTCTTCTTTGGGCTAAGCTTTCTCCCACAGTATATGTAATGTTTCTCACAATTTAACAGCAAGCCTCCTTCGTTTGATTTTAATGACTTTGTAAAATAAATACCTAAGATTATTCCCCCTCAAAATAAAATAAATTGTTTCAGTGGGAGAATATGGAAGATATAAATTTAACTGGATATGATTCCCTCATTTCTTGTTAAGGGTGAACACGTGACTAGAAATTTTTAGAAGAGCTCCGATGAGCTGGTTGTAATGAGTAGCCTTTCTGGCCTAGATTTGTATCTTCCTTGAGAATAGTGGTTATTTTAGAGTTTCTTTCCAGACTTTTTTCTTACTTGCATATCTGCTATACAATTGGGATCTTGTCTCAAGGTGTGAAGCCCTTGCAAATTTATAAAATCATGTCGCCTGCCTCGTATCCTTGGAAAGTACTTGACATGCACACGAGCAAATGCGCAGACAGCTCACAAGATCGCCCCGGCTTCTCCTGTCATTCGCAATGTAAGCTGGGGCCATTTTGGCAACACTTCGTTGTTTGGACAGCCCTGTGAAGGCACAGGCTGCCAAGCATTGTATTTCATCCCCACATTTCTCAGCAACATTGTTTTGCAGTTTGAAAGGCAAGCAGGGTGGCCCAGGTCTCACATTTCCTCAGCAGGGCTCTACCTCTCCCAGGAGTGACAGGATTGGAAATGTGTGGGGACAGCAGAGCACTTGGAGGTGCACAGGCCCAGGGAGGGTGGAGTTCAGAGAGAGACTCTCACCATTGTCTAGTAAGGATGGAAACCTGGCACTGGCCAAAACCCGGCTCCCGTGAGAGCCAGAAGAGGAGGGCATGTGGGGTGGGAACTGGAATACGTGTGATCTCCCAGTCTCAGAAGGGAGCACAGCAATGGGTGTTCCTCTTCTTGGAGTTCAGGGAAGTTTCAGAGGAAGGGCTTCCAGGATCCCATGTGAGTCAGGGTTCTCACACATTCATGCTCCACACCCTGGTAGGTGACTTCAAGGCACTCTGTACTCCCCATTCCCCTGTTGGACATTCACAGACAGAAAGTGAAGGGGCCCACGGGATGAGCAAGCACGAGCACTCTGCTTGCAAACCCATTAGCATCCTAAGACTGGCCACCATGGGACCGTGATGACATGGTTTTTGGCTATTAGACCTTTTGAAAGGGGAATTCTACTCTTGTATTCATTAGTTGGGTGAATGATAGTAGGATATTACCTGAAATGAATCATTAGTGATTTTTACTGGGTTATTTGCAAATGATGAACCTCATGAACATGTTCCACAAAGCCTTTTATGCACGTCTAGTGTTCATATGCTCCTTCGTGCTGTTTGTCTCCTGTTCTGCATGATGACTAGATGGCATGGAGCAGGGAAGGGCATGGAATTTGAAGTTAGGCTACTTCCTAGGTGTTGCAGATCCTTGCTGAGCCTGTATTTCCTTATCTACAGAGTGGGGACAAGGGATTTCTAGAGGGATGTTAGGAGAACCTGAAAAGTGTGTGGCACAATCCTGGCACACTGGGGCCCTTCAGCAAGAGCTAGTTTCTATATTCTTTGTCATAAATATTTCTGGAACAGGATTTATCTATAGAAAGCAACTAGCGGAGTGCTAAAGGGAAAGAAGGTATAAAAATGAACATATAGGGGGCCGGCCCGGTGGCGCAAGCGGTTAAGTGCGCGCGCTCCGCTGCGGCGGCCCGGGGTTCGCTGGTTCGGATCCCGGGCGCGCACCGACGCACTGCTTGGTAAGCCATGCTGTGGCGGCGTCCCATATAAAGTGGAGGAAGATAGGCACAGATGTTAGCCCAGGGCCGTCTTCCTCAGCAAAAAAGGAGGAGGATTGGCGAATGTTAGCTCAGGGCTGATCTCCTCACAAAAAAAAAAAAAAAAAAAAAAAAAAATGAACATATACATCCTCAGAGATCCCTTTGGAGAAGAGAGAATCCAGTTCCTTAATATTTGTGCTGAGCAGAAAGTCCATGGACTGAAGCTCCTTAGGTTTTTGTCAAAGGAGGAGATTCAGCCTCTTTGCTGCCTGTTAGCAAGTAATAGAATTTGCCCTTGGTGGGGGAGATAGGAAGGAAGGAGACGTTGAGCAAGTGAAATAAACAATGTACTTGAATTGTGTGGAAAGCTGTGAACAAAACCTAACTAGGGGATAATACGGTGGCTGGATGAGAGAGGAAAGGATGGTTCAGATGCAGAGGCCAAGTAAGGCACCTCTGAGGAGGAGATATTTATATAAGTTGCAACCTGAAGGATGCAAAGGTGCCAGTAGAGCTGTGTGAGGGAAAAGAACATTGCAGATAGAGAGAGCACGGGTAAACGCTAGAGGTGGAGACTGGCTTGATACTTCTTATGAACAGAAAGAGGGCAGGTAGGGCCTGAGCTTGGAGAGTGGAACGGGTTTTAAGGGTCACTGTTCCCGTTGAGCAAATAAACTAGGTGGAGCACGGAGGAAAGATATCTCCTCTTTCTTGTTCTGTGTGGTGAGTTACACTTAGAAAAATGGACGAGATGTTTTGGCTCATTCTTTTTATGTCTCATCTCCACACAAACTTACTTTTTTTGAAAATTGCTGTTTTTACAATTTTTAAAAATGAATCTGATACAAGGATGGATATCGCAGATGCTGAATGTCATAAAAGGATCTTGGAGTGGTGGGAACGGGTTAGTCTGAAGACAAACTGGCCTGGATCTGAACACCTATTCAGCCGCTTACTGTTGCGTATTCTTGGTTAAGGTGCTGAATTTCTCTGGGCCTCTGTTTCCTCACCTTGAAAATAGATTCAAGACTTAAATAGCAAGGCAAGTATTACGTTGCCTTTAAGTATCTATTGGTTTGGAAGAATTAAATGCTTCATTCAATTTGTCCTATCCACAGGTTTATGTGAGAGTACTCACTATATTGAAGAACCTCCTGACAAATGTCTGGGGCCACTGGAATAATCAAATTCAGTGAAATACTGTCTAATGTGATTGTGTGGAAAGCACTTGTTCAAAGAATAGGAAAGTAAAATAAAACAGAACAATTGACTAAAAAACTGTTTGAAACAGATAAACCTTTCCACCTGGGATTGAGGTAAATGGTGACAAAGGATACGGCTTTTCTACTGGGATCAACCAGGTGACCATGGTTGGAGTTGTGTCAATGCTTTGGCAGCTACTAATTCCTAAATTGATTACCATCATTTTCTTTTGAAACATGTGACTGTGGATACTGATTTATTTAATCTTCTCAAAACACAGAGGATGCCTCACCCTTTCTTTCCTTGATTTTTAATGTCTTTAAACCCTGAAATGACGATGTGGTAGAAACAAGTTTCTAAGCACATGAATGATGCCACAATTCCAGTTGAAGGTATTTTGAGGTGATTCGAAACACTATCAGTGTCTGGAGACGTAAGAAGTAATTGCTGAGAGGAATACAACCAAAAGGACCACGGTTCCTGCTTACCTGTTTTTTGCAAATGGACATCTATGCATATCTCATGAGGGTGCTTGCAAACTCTCCCTTTATACATGTGTAAAACTACAAAAAATTCTCTGATTGAATTTGAATTCTTCTAATTTTTTTTCCTACTCTTTACTGCACATGTAAGTATGGATCCCAAACACCGGGCAGGCTTCATCTTCTACGTAGTAGATATTCAGAAGAAAGGTAAATGGAAGCGTACACCAGTCCACACGCATAACAAACATCTAATTTACTACTCTTCTTGCGAGGGGGAAACAGGTTCTTCCACAAATCTTTCTTCTTCCTCTTCAGTTTGATAAACCCTTGGCTCTTTTGTCAGGTCAGACAAACTCTAGCCGACTTGTGCCTAAAAAAGCCTTACAAATGGATTTTCAGTCACCACTCAATGAAGCTGGTTGACAGAGCTCCATGAAATCCTTCTGGAGGGCTTTTAACTTGATTGATGAAATTATATCTAAATCTAGTAGATTTGGGACTTCAAAGGCATTTTTCCCTACTTAGGGCATCCCGGATGAAGGGCGTATGCTATTTGTACCAAACTCCCAGGCTCAAGTGGTTTGCAAATTGACCCCTTTGTAATAGGTTAAAGGTTTCTTGCTAGATAACAGTGGTTCATTTTGATTAATTATGTCAGGGAATTAATGTATGATTACTAACTTTTAGCAGACCCTGCTCTTTCTGACCCTGAGCTGCTTGTTTGTGTGGCTGGTTGTAATTTTCGACCGATGGGTTATAAGGGGTCACTGTGTGGTCAGCATATTTTAAACAAAGGGAGAAAAAGAGAAGCAGAGGCTTCCAAATGGAGTGGACACTGCAGTTCAAGGCCTTGACAGCGGAGATCTGTTAAGTGTTTTAACAGTAGGCTTTTATGTATTTACTCTTGCTAATAAAAGATGGTTCACCAGAGTGGAGAGTAACCTGGGAAGATTTGGAGAATAATTTAACAGTTAAATGTTAGCCCATAAATTTCACTTCATACTGGTTTCAATGGCCTAGGACCTTGTTAAAGATTAAATGGCAAAGTGTTGAGTTTCGGCTTTTGATAGGTCAAGAGAATCAGGATGAGGGAATCTTGTTAATAATGATGTTTTCTAGTAGATGGTGTGTGAAACTACACACCATCTACTAGAAAAGTTATTTTCAGATTAAGTACTAGGTAATTAAAAGAAAGGTAACAGAGAATAAGCTGATGACACCTCATTTCAAGTTAATTTTATACCACTTATTTACGTCATTTACGTGATGAAGCTCCTCCTAACTGGAATGATTCCATTCTTTGGCATGAACTGAGAGCTTCATGGCTCATGTTCCACTCTAAATGATCAGTTCAAAATAGCCACTGACCTCCAAAATGAGACTAGTTTTCCTGGCATTTTTGGCTCCCTGAAAGTCAGCATATTTACTACCGGAATGAGATCCTTCGGGTTTTGAGAAAGATGCTAAGGATTTGTTCTAAAGATGGGCACTTTCCTTTCCTCTTGGCATCAAACGTTGAGGATTCTCTCAACAAAATGCTAGGGACGTTACATTGTCAATTGTTTTCCATCTGTGACCTTGTTGAAACACAATTATTAGGCTCAGAGGGAGAAAAGCAGGCCAAGGAGAAAGGGGAAAACTTTATAGGGAAAGCAGAAATGCCCAGGGGGAAATTATCAAGGAAACGTGAGGAGGCATAATTATGAAAAGGATTGGATACAACACTAGAATGAAGAAGGAGGACCAGGCTGTTTGGTTTTGGAGCAAATGCTGTTTATTAAAGGACTTGAAAGCAGAGATTTAAAAAAAAAATCAGAAAAAAAAGAGAAATTATTACAAATGGAAGGTGTTACTTAGATACTGTATTAAACTTTTAAACATTATAAAACACCCTTTCTATAAGGTTATTCAGAAATAAATTGTGCCTTGGCGTTCAGGTTTAGTTAGCTCTGTTCAGAAGGATATTGGAAAGGCACCGGGAATGCTGACAACTGCTGATCACCCGTAGCCTTTATGGACAACATAATCACAATTACTGTGTTTCAAACAAGCCCCTTTCAAAAATTAGAGGTGTTGATGACTTTAATAGGGACATAGACCATTTGTCTGTTCCATTATTGCAATTACTGTCTGGCTTGGTATCTTCTTCTTGACAGTGGCTAATGCTGTATACTTCAAAGGAAGATATAAACCCCCAATAATGCCCTTATGGTCCAATTCACATTCTAGCTCTCCACCTCCCCATCGTTGCCTCACCTCGACATGCACAAGTATGCACTGTTCTGAGGATAGGGTTCTAGTGAGGAAGTATGTGTGTATACTTGCATTCCAGCTATAGAAATAAACAGCAGCAGAGGGGAGGAGAGAAGAGGACACAGGATAGATAGATCTCATGCAGAGATCTGAGAAAAAATATTCCTCCCATACACCTTGTGATATTTTTAGGGGTTTTGAAACAGAAATCCACTTAATTATCTTCTCTCAGCTCAATCTCTCACTTTCCTGTTCTTGTTGTTGCAAACAGCTATGCAGATATTTATCACATATATTATATGATATACGTATCTGTATCTCCAAATATCCCCAAATTATATATATATTTAAAATTTATATAGATATACATGTATCTCCTAAATATATACTATAAATATATAAATATATATATCTCTCAAATCTCCTAAATATCTCCAAGTGATTTTTATCTTGATTCCCAGATCACATGACTGTTTAACTTTTATTGTGCTGTAAAAGCTATAACTGCTTTAATCATATATTAATTTTTAAATAGTAAGACAAAACATGGGGAGGGCGGAGTCAAGATGGCGGCGTAAGCAGACTCGGAACTCACCTCCTCCCGTGGACACAGCCAATTTACAACTACTCGTGGAAAAATTACCCCTGAGACAGAACTGAAAACTGGATAAGAGGAACTCCTGCAACAACGGACAATCCTAACTGAGGTGGAAGAGGCAGAGACTCCCTCCTGGAGAGGAAAAACGCCACCTTCACAAGCCTCCAGCTTCACGGCCACCGGGAGCAGCTCACAGATTATGCAATTACTACAGCTTTGTAGAACATTTAGAGAAATCAACAAAATAATAAAGAGAAAATAAAATCACCAAAAAAAAAAAAGACAAAACATGGAATAGTTTATGACCAAAAAGACACATGACCTCATCCAGACAAGCCCAGTCACTGCTTCCTACTGCCTACATTTTAATGGAAACATAACAATGCTTCTGCCATTGTTTGAGGTCCTCATGAAAGATCCAGGGTTTCAAAATCAAAATCAAAAGTAAGATAGAAAAGCATTTAAAAAGAAAGAAGGGCCAGCCCATGGCTTAGCGGTTAAGTGTGCACGCTCCACTACTGGCGGCCCGGGCTCGGATCCCAGGCACGCACCGATGCACCACTTGTCCAGCTGTGCTGAGGCTGCGTCCCACATACAGCAACTAGAAGGATGTGCAACTATGACATACAACTATCTACTGGGGCTTTGGGGAAAAAAAGGAGGAGGATTGGCAATAGATGTTAGCTCCGAGCCAGTCTTCCTCAGCAAAAAGAGGAGGATTAGCATGGATGGTAGCTCATGGCTGATCTTCCTCACAAAAAAAAAAAAAAGAAAGAAAGAAGAAGAGAACTAATGAACATAAAATATTTAAGATGCTTTTTACCCAGGTTAACTTATTTTAGATTTTGAAATGAATGAAAACGAACGACTTAATGTTGATGTCTGCTTCAACAGGTTAAGTTGAAGTTTCATTTGCTTTCACTCTGATGAACAGACCAATGAATTTATTTAGATTTTGAGTAATGTCTCTGTCCAGTAACCCTCAAGACAATATTCATATTTAACAGACACTCTGGATCAACCTAAAGAAAAAGGAGCCAGAAACCTCTCCAGGTAGACATGGGGGCTATGGGATCACTCATCATCTTAGTTTGCCTGGGTCTGAGGGTCTTCCTGGAATATGAGGCTTTCTATTTTAAAACTGGGAAAGTCCTGGGCAAACCAGATCAAATTGGGTCACCCTAGATATGAGAGTCCCTCTTCAGTCACGAATTCCTAATGCTATGGAAATCGGGTTCTTATCCTGGAAGATCTGAAATGATTGCCACAGATTAGATGAATTCTACCTTGAAAGTAGCTTCCCAAAATTAACGATGCTATGGCACCAGGCACACTAAGAATAACTTCCACTGCTCTGCTGTCTTACATCCTACTGTTGGGCAAACAAAAAATTCACTTGCGTACTAACTGAACTCTTTTTCGATTGTTTTTTAAAATTGGAGATTGCTAAATGAACTTTAATAATTCTCACAACCAAAATTAAACTATTTATCAAATGTTATTAACCATTTGGAAACATTATTTAGCTTAGCTTTACAAGATTGTACTAATCTTTTAGAACAGTCACAAATAAGGCAACACTAAAACACAAAGTACAATAAAGGTCTGCAATGATTTTTAAAAGAGAATATTTTAAATATCCAATATTTTGGAATTTTTTTTTAAAGTTCAGAGCTGACTTTCAACAGAACTTCAAAACCAAATTGAGGAACAATGAACATAGAACTGTTCTTTTTAATCATGAGCAAAATCTATCACACATGTTCTTTTAAGTAAAGTTTATTAGAAAGAAACTGCTACTAGAGAACCACATGTTAACTCTGACTTGGCAAGGTCAGGCCAGGGCAATAAACCCTTGAACCTTACAAATATGCAAAGCTGACATAAATAACAAATTAAACCCAGCCAGGTATAACACTTTGGCCAGTTGGATGTAAGGCAGATACCAATTCCAGGGAACAAGAGCCTGTTGATTTGTAAGGAAAACCCGGTCTTACCCTCTTTGTTCGCTGCCCATTAGTTTTGCATCTGGGGGTCACTGTGCTCCTTCCTGCTGAGGTAGAACCTAATAAAAAGGATTCTGCTGTGTTCTCTGCCAGCAGCTCCATGTTACAGCTCATGAGTTGTTGGTGTGGTACGTTGGACTAATAATGTAGCATGCTTTTATGAAGGAATGAAGGGCCTTGGGTGGGATTGACATAAGGCGTTTTGGGATTTTAAAGTCATTTCTGGAGCTTAGGATGTTCTCCAGGAAGAAGAGAGCTCTGTGGTAACTGCAGAATTAGCACAGTGGGAGGGTGGGGTGATATTTGATTCAACCCAATACAGCCGTGCGTTGCTTAACGACAGGGATACACACTGAGAAATGCATCATTAGGCAATTTTGTCATTGTGCAAATATCATATAGTGTACTTACTCAAATCAAATGGTACAGCCTACTCTACACATAGGCTATATGTACTAATCTTATGGGACTACCATCGTACCTGCGGTCTGTCGTTGACGGAAACTGTACAGCGAAGGGAATAAGCAGCCATAAAGAAGAAAGCAAAGCAAAAAACATATATTTTGTATTTGACATAGGACATCTTTATCTGTTTTTTAATATGAAGGTTATTAAAGATTTTCAGAAGTTAGAGACCTGGAAGACGGAAAGAGAAAATCTCAAATACTGTCCATAATTCACACTAGAAACTATCAATGGTGTGACAATGTGCAACTGGGAGAGAGACATACATTTTTGTTTGTTGAACACGTACTTTTGTGTGATGAGTAAGGCAAGAATTTCCAGGATCCTTATTAAGCTCCAGTGTTAAGTTATCCTGCCATTGCTCTTCTCAAAGAATCCAAGTTTTGATTTATGTATTTAATTAAAAAAACAGCCTATCAAACTCAATGAGCTGGAGGTTGGATTTAAGGCATTTAAATTTTCCTCAAGCCTTTGGTTGGGGGTGTGACTCTGAACTCTCTACAACAGTGGTGGGTGAGCTATTAAGGTATGTTAGTGTAAAACAGTCCTTTTAAATATTACTGCTGAGAGAGAAAATTGTTCTTCGGCTACTATACTAGAAGTGGCCCATGATAGGGATTCTCTTCTGAAGCCAAGTTTATTTTCGCCAGCAGGGAACCGTGTAAAGATGACACTGGACTCTTTCTCGAGGTAAAAACCATTTGACTACAAGGTAGAGGAGGGAAGAGTTGATTCAGTTTACATGTCAATATCATATCAAATTTTTGAATTTTGAACTTTGAGAATTACCTATGGAATAGGGAAGAAGTTTGTACATCAGTGGAGAAATTCTCAACGTCTGTTTAAATAGCTTTGTAATTTAGATTTGATATATTTTATCTAATTTAGAGTTTGTTGAATTTGGATAATAATCTCTTTACCTTTTTGAATACAAATTTACTTAACATCGTGACTACCAAAATGCAATCTTATCCAACATCTGAGATAAATTCTGAAAAATATTTTTCCCAAAATGCAGAGGACTGCGGAGATCATGGTAGAAACTCAGATGACAGATGGATTAAGTACTTTCTCTGCTGTGCCAACCCAGTCGTAATGAGGTGGTGCGGTCACTCTTTTAACCTTAGGAGAGAGAAGAAAGAGGAGTTTTTTGCAATTGGCCCAATTTAAGGACAAGAAGTTTGGCAAAGTCCTTTAGGGGAGTGAAAAAACACTGCAACACTATAAAATTGAAATACCAATAATGAGCAAACAGTATGGAATGAAACCTACGGAGATTTTCAGACAACTGGATGACAACAAATGATATTCCATCAGCATTTTTTCTGATTCATGTATTTTCCTTTTATTTTTAAAAGTGCTCTATGTATCCTCTCATGATGTCAGTGGCATATTTTTTTCATTGCAAAAGCATCTATTAGGCAGCTGAACTTTTGAGCTAGACAGAATTCTAAACGTGGTCTCTGCTCCATTTTTTGAAGTCCTATATAAGTGGTTCCTGGATAGCACAGAAAAATAGTGAATCAATTGTATGAAATTATGGCCCATCCCATTCTCTGTACAGATCATTTTTAATATCTATGATGTTCTTTGGCTGGGCCAGGTGGGTTGCATTTTATAATTGTTTATCTAGTTCACATTCATCATGAAGACCAGGGCCTCATATTGGTAGAGACAAATTCTGTCTCTGTTCTCTTTGATTGTTTGGCACAGTTACTTTAAAATTGGAAATGGAATGCTTTTAGGTGGTGACAGTATGAGCATTTCAATTTGCCATTAGTCTTTCTCTTTCTCTCCTATCTCACTTATCCCTGGCCCAGTCCACACATGAATATTACCGTCCCAACTTCAGTCCTTTGAGATTCTCTGACTTGACACAGGCTATCCAGCTGGTCTCCTGTCCTCAGGTCTGGTGTGGACTAATTAGTTAATCCACCATTTCAACCTTGTCCCAAGTGGAATTCTTGTTTCTGGATACTTGTTAAGTTTTTAATTTTAAACGTCAAGTTAATCTCAAGTTATTTTGGCAAAAATAGAACAACCTTGCTCCTTTCTCTTCTGTTGATTCTGTGGGTGGAAGCTAACTGGAGAGAGGCAATTAAGAGGCCCTTGTACAGGAAGTTGAATCATAATGTATATTACTACCTTATTTATTTTTGGATTCTTGTGGATTCAAGGCTGTTGCCTATAAGTCTCAAGGACTAAAGGATTAGGATGTGTAGAAATATATATATATATTACTAAAGAGGAAGCCTTGTTTCTCTTGTCTATTCCTCTTTGGCCTCAGGGCACATACGCTTGAATTGTATTAAATATTATATGAAAATGTTTATTTAAAGTCCTTTCAACTGACAGGTTATTAAATGCTATAGATCAAATGACAAGAAAGTTCAACATCCAACTTGTTAGTGGGTGAGTAAGGGTGGGATATGTTGATTCCTGTATAAACAAACAGACAAGGCAATATCCTCAACTGCATTTAACCTGTTGAGTAGTGGTTCCAATGAAGGAAAAATGCGGGAAGCAATTTTTTTTAAAAGCCATTCAAGGGCAATCAGAGTTGGCAGAAGTTCACGTACTTACGAATATACTGAGAAGGTGAAAAATAATAAACTTAATTTTTACAACAAATGTTTGGCAACTAATTAGGAATAGAGGCTTTAACGTATAACCCAAGTCAATCACTTCAGGCCTCAGACTAGTTTGAATATTAGCTTGGACATTTAAAACAAAATGGTAATACAAATATAAACAGCAAATCTTGAACAGAAGGTGATCCTTACAGTTGCGTCTTTCAACAGAGCAGCAAGTAGACTGTCAACATTTGGGTTACTATTCTTTATCTGTTTATAGTCAAATAATTTGAGTTTTGGAAAAAAGATCTCCCTTTAGTTCAATAATAGGTCAGTGAAAGTGACATTAATGCTGAAAAGCAGTCTCCTAGCAGAAGGTCAGCAGAGAAGTGTAATCAGTTTAGAACTTGATGTTGTAACTTACTTGAATGAAAGACTTTTCTTAAGGTGACATTAGGATGAAATATTTAAGATAAACTGTAAGATTTGACTGGAAATTCACAATGGCTCTCTGAAATAGTCTGCCCTGATTTACAGATCCTCAATTTTCAATTTATGAGCTGAGACCAGAGTATACCACTAGAGGATGAGAATAGAGTAGTCATATTAGAGGCAGCTCATATATCCTAAAGACAGATTTTGGAAGAATTAGAAAGTATAATAAAGTGCCTGTCCCTTTAAGACAGGACCTGGCTCACTGCCAATTTCAAACCTAAAGCGTTAGATATTTTTAAAGCCCTTAAAACTGTCACTTTTTCCCCAGACTTTTTGTCATCTTTAAATGAAAAAACAGTACCAGAGAGATTTGCCCATATTGTTTCAAGTCTCCTCAGGATATTTTTGAAAAGTAAATATTTATTGCCGACAATAATTTCTTGCTAAGGTTAACTAGCACTCAAGTACAGAGCGGGGCATCTGAAAGACAGAGAAACAGCTCAGCCACTCTCAACTTCCGAATATTTACCGGAAACTTGCAAACAAGACTATTCAAGATGCAAATTATTAAAATTTCTTTATCCTTTTCCAAAGGAGACACTAGAAATTATTTTTGGAGAGATCAGCTAGATGTTTGGGGCTCAAAATAGGTTAAACTTAGGCTAGAGGCCAGAGGGGCAGCAAAGAAAGAATCAGAACCGCTGATGGCCTTTTCTCAGCCTTTGTCTTGGAGCTCCTGCAGGTGGATTTTGACAATGTGATCACCTTGAGGATCCTTCTTCCCTGAATGTCTCCCCTCCTTTGGCTTCTGTAGGGAAACTTCCAGGACACAATTACGCAATTACGTAGTGACCACTCTCTGCGCGCTCTTGTTAGAGATTCAAAGAGGTTTAAGCGGCACCCCTCCAAAAGGTTTGCTGGCAACTTGCCCCTAAGGGATGTTTGTGGTTTCACGGAAAAAAAGTGTCTTATAATCAGATAAGTTAGGAAAGGCAAAGTTAAACAAGTTTCTCTAGTGTAGATTTCCTCAAAGATTTTAATACATATCATGAGTCTCAAATCTTAGGGAATCAACTGAGATTTTGAGGAACTTTCAGCAAGACTAGTAATCAATGGATCATATTTTGTTAAATGCTGGCGAAAGATATCCAGAAAATAAAACTGCTAAGGACTTTTTGGGTTATGGTGTTTCTATGAATTGGTTAATTAATTAGATAAATAAACACTGAGTGGCACTATACAGATTTTTGGAGAAGACTTCACAACGGTGTCTACATTTTTTTTTTTGATAAATATAAAAGAGAGAGAGATAAATATTTAGAGAGAGAGAATGGACTCTGAATACTATAACACTATGTCTGTCTATCTATCTATCTATCTATCTATCTATCTATCTATCGATAAATGCATGCTAGAGATATACATTCCCCTGTGATGTCACACACACACATATATTAGAATTTGTTAGGATCAGTTAGGATTTGTACTTGGCTTCAAGTAACAGAGACCTCAAAAACTCAGTGCTTTAAACAATTTGATACTTTTTTCCTCACAAGGTGGCGTTTCCACAAAATCGAAAGGGACCTGGCTCTACCTTTTTGCTCTATATCCTGAGCACAGAGCTATCTCGTGGTTGCAAAATGACTTACTGCAGCTATGGCTATCAGAACTGCATTATAGGCAAGAAGAATGGAAAAGGAAAAAGAGAAAAAGGTGCATGCCTGATGGTAGGGTGCATAGACCCCATCATCAAGTTCCACTCAATAATATATGTTGATATTTTATTGGCAAGAACTTGGTCCCATGGCTATCTCTATTTGTAAGGAAGGCTGAGAAACGCAGTTCCTGTAACTGGGAATCTAACTATCAGCAACCAATTCAGGGTTCTTCTAGTAAGAAAGAAGGGAAGAATGAATACAAGGTAGACAACTAGAGTTGTTGCTATATTTTATTCTTTAGATTGTCACGGGCCTTGTAGAAGGCTATCTCAGATAAAGGTATTTGGGTGAGCGTCCAATTAACAACTTAGTGTCCGGAGGAAGCAACTGAAGCCGTTGATTTTCAGTAGAGATTGTCAAGGCTCACAGAAATATATTTCCAGATTTCCAAACACCAAAAAAGCTTTCAGGTCAACTGTTGGGAAAGCTATTAGGGGCAAGACCAAAGTGTGAATATTCCCAGATGCTTTTGATTCAGGGGAAGAAAGACAACAAGACTGCAATGGCTGAAAGTATGTTAGAATGTTTCAGACAGTTTACTGAAAATAGCACAAGGTTCAATTTGGAATAGGTTTCCATTTTCTTTATTCTTTTATTAAATCTTTATTTTATTTTTTATTAAATCTTCTAGTATCTTTATAGTCTGTAAAGTTTATCAATTATTCAGGCTAATATTTCAATAAATTAATTTTATTTTCAAAAGCATTTCTGGCTTTTAAAAGATTGCTAGAGGAATACTCATTAATCAAGGCCAAAAGATTCCTTTTGAATGAGGCCTCCGAAACCTATAGTACCATCTAGTGGTGATTATCTTGACCTGTAGACACATGATCCTTGGGATTTGGAAATAGGGTCAGGTGAGAAAATCCATGTTAATAACAGCAAATGTTATAGTTGCCACAATCCCAAGCTATCTTGGTTTTCTATTTCTTCCTTTTCTTTCCCTGGTTCCTTTTCTTCCTTATGCTCTCAAATTATAATTTTCTTAGAAAGCATAGTCCTCTGCTTTTCCTTTTTTCTCAATGACTGTATCTTTCCCTCACATTCAGCCTCTATACAGATATATCATCTAGGAGTTGGATGGTTACTTTCTGCAACCACTTTCAAAATTAAAATCCCGTGATTTTTATCATTATGACTTGGTAGTCTACACATCTGGGCCTGTTATCACTGTTGAGCTCTGATCACAAATTTCCAAATTCCCAGTAGATATGTCTGCCTGGGGGTTCTGCTGTCATTCATACCAGTTCTAAGAATGAGCTTAATCCAAAGACTAATAAGAAGTCTTCCCTATTTCTGTTAATAGTGTTCATTTCTCTCCTTCTACCCGTTTAAAATTAGTCTTTAAAATCTGACGATTCTTCTCTCATATTTTCTCTTAATGATAAATGGAAAGAGTACGGGCTTTGCAACCAGCCTGATGAATATTTGAATACTGGCTTCACCAGTTACTACATAGATGATCTTGGGAAGGACGTACTCTGTTAGTTGGAATAAGAAAGCATGCAAAAAAGTGAAAATACAAGAAAGAATATGATCTAGTATCCTATGAACAAAACAAAAAATTCCATGGGAATACAGAACACAGATTGGTCACTCATGGACTTCGGTGATCAGCTCTGCAATTTCAGTTTAAAAGTTTGGCACATTTAAAAGAATGGCATAGAGGAGGGAGACGATATACTGGGTGACAGAACTATTGTGAGTGCAGTTATGGAGATGGGACTTCACACAGCATACTCAGGAGAAAACACAGAGCCTTGTATGGCTAAACTGGAAGAAAATATTTTGAAATATGGTTGCAAATTTGAGTTGTATTAGATCATGAAGAGTTTGAACCCCAGATCCAGGTATTTGCACCTTGAGTTAAAGTAGTTTGAGGATTCTGAGTAATAGAATAGTATGATAAACTCAGTGTATTATTACACAGCAATTAAAAGGAAAAGAAATTCTTTGTGATTAAAAAAATTGAAAACAAGAGCAAGAGAGAAAATGAATGCAAAAGAAATTGAGAGTAAGAGAGCAACGGGAAGTGAATAAAAATTAGGAATAGGAAAAGTAGTTTGAAAGGTTCCTAAAAATCTGATGGAAGACTTGAATCAGGTCAAGCTAGTTTAGACTGGAAGTTACTAACTTAACTAATATATAGTATCTATTTTATGCCCTGAGAAGTGAAACAACTCTGGCTGTCTGATGTGTGGATTGTGGTGACCCAACAGTAAGAGCTCAATAAATTCTTGTTGAATAAAAGAATGGGCCATTCAGACGACAGTCAAATTCAACCAATCTAAACTCAGCAATGTGCTCAATACACATCCTCTTGCATCCAAAATGTGGTTAATATGATGCTTTAAAAACAACAAAGAGTTGAAGAATGAGTTAGCAAAATAAAATGATTATACCCACTGAGAAATAGTTCACAAATGGAAAACAGAAAAATTACAACAGAAAAATTTTTATCAGGTTATGCAAATCATCAAAATTGGGAAAGTTTAGAAATGCAACTTGCTTCTCCTATGAGCATTACGGAGCTTTTGCTGCTCTAAGAATGACCAGAGAACCAATCGCTTGTGGAATGCTTTAAAAATCGCCATGGAACACTTAGCACTTCATGGTTCCATCTTATTTTGTTCTTAAATTCGGGAAAGAACTGAACTATATCCAGGTTAGCCCCTCGTACGATGTGATTGCTCAGTAAATACTTAAAGTCACATTGTATAAGAACTAGAAGGAATCTTGCCGATCAGCTAGTCCTACCTTCTGTCTCCTCATTATTTTAAAGATGGGGAAATAGAAATTGAGAAAACTGTGAGACTCGATGGCAGACTGATGTAAGGATCTATCCTCTAGATGACGCTGTCTCTGAAGAGATTTGTTGGCCATTCGCCTTAAATTTGAATAACTTAGAAAATTTATCAAAAGTTATTTTCCCTAAAACATCTTCGATAAAGTTACAGTCCACATGATTGTAAGAACCTCAAGTGCAGCAACCATGATTAGAAAATGCTTATTGAATAAATAAATTCTTGTTGAATGAATGAATGGTCTTTTTACTTTATGGATGAAAAGACTGAAGTGAAGCAATGGTAAAAATTATTCACAAAGTAGACCACCAAATCTCCGCCGTTTGAAAATTATTCACACACATGTTACATCCTCTTCTAAACGGCAAATCACTTTTGCAATTGATTACTTAGTTTATTTTTTTAAATACCTAATTACTCAGATGATTAAATTAATTAAATTTAATTATTAGAGGTACACTCCCCAAGCTCTTGTCAGAAGCCATACTCTCTTTTGGTTATTAAACTAAAAACATTCTCTTCCCTTTGGAATTTAAACTTGTTTATCATTTTCTTCTGGTACAGTGAATTCCATTTTTAATAACTCAAGGATGAATCATATTTAGGGTTACTATCTGTCTTTACTTTGCAGTGTTTTAAGAATTTGAGAGGAATTCTGATTCTTGCCCTGACATGGGAGGTAGGTGAGCTCTTTCCTTCCCAGGCAGAGCAGAGATTAGACACGGCTATTACGATTTTTCAGGGACCGTCCTTCCATGCTCCTTCCCGCTGAACGAGCCTCTTCCTGAAGATTAGGAGATAATGCATCTGGAATAACATGAGCTCATCCAGGTTTGTGGTTTTTCTGAAAATCAAATCCCAATAATCTCATAGTCCATCTGGCTGCACACACATTTGGGTAGAGTTTAAATATCAACCGCGACACTGGGCGAACAACTTTCAAAGCAGGAGAGGAAAGTTCCATTTTTAAGTTCAGGCTAAACATTCCTTTGCCTTTGGTGGTATGTTTTTCTTTCAGCAGCCCAGAGAGTGTTGTTGGCAGAAGCCTCTTCAGTGTGTTTATTTCTCCTGTGGTCATATGTGCTCAGCGGGCCCTTGTAAGCGTGAACAGAACCCAGACGCAGCCCATGCCCTGGCTGAAGCAAAAATTTAAAGGGTATGAAAACATGAATCTAGAGATGGAGTAGACAGCCTTTTGACATTCATTTTAGGACGAGTATCTCCATCCAGCTTATGAGTCAGTTAGTGGAAAACTAAAGAGTGTGGTAGAGCAAAATGCTCGGTATGTGGTTAATAGGTAGTTATCAGTACAAGACAGAAGCAGGCAGTTTAGTACTAGTTAAGGACCTGGAGTTTGAAGTAAAACAGATCACAGTTCAAGGCCAGAGTTTGATACATGGTAGATGTGTGACTTAGAGCAGGCTGTTTACCCTCTCACATCTCAGAGCATGGGAATGAGGACAGAGCATACGTCATGGGACTCTTGTAAGCAGACATTGGATGATGTATGTGAAGTAAATGGACAACATAGTCTACCAAAGAGTAAGCATGCAATAAATAACTATTGATCAAACAGAATCGATAGCCTATCCTGTTGAGGACATATGTCTGAAGCTTCTGTAGGTTTCTCACTAAATATACAGATTTAAAAAACAAAGCCCTGTGTGGGCCAATACGTTCTCCCAGACATTGCAGATGAGGGGAGAATTGGCACAGTACAACATTTCTGAAGGACAATTTGTCAATACGAATCAAAAGCCTAAAGCAAGTGCACATACTTTACCTAAAAATTCAAATTTTGATACCCTGAGGAAATAATCAGAAGTATAAACAAAAATTAAATGTAAAATACCCATTACAGTATATTTTCCCATTATGTGGTGGTATTATTTATAACAGTGAAAAGTCCAAAAAAAAAAAGTCCAACACAGTATGATGGATTTTATACATATAATGGAATAGCTTTATAGTTATTAGAAATCTTAGTTCAGAAGAATCTTTCACAATAAGGTAAAATACTTTTAATATACTTTAAATTAAAAGAAGCAAAAACTGTTACAAAGCAGCATATACCCTATGAAAGCAATAGTTTAAAATCCAGAAAAATATATACCAAATTGGCAGTTCTCTGGGTGGTGGCATTACAAGTTATTTTTATCTTCTTCTTAGAGTTTGTCTTTTTTTAAAAGTTGACAAATTCTATACAGAGACATTTTCAAATAGAACATAAAAAATAAATATTGCTATTTTTTTAATTTCAAAGGTTCATTCACAGCCCTTACTCCCTCCTTCTACTCCTCCACATATCCTGACTCCTGGAAACTTAAGTTACTGCCTGGATATCTTTTGATATAGCTATGTTAAAATGTAAAAATACAGAATCCTTAACAGCTGGGTTACCTAATCCAAAGTACAATTGTTGAAATGACAAAGAAAATCATAATAGTTATTATAAAGCCCTTGATTTTTTTTCTTTTTTGTAATGAACAACTTGGATTTATATCTCAGCTAAATAAAATATCATAAAAAGGCATCAAGTTCACCATGGATAAAGTCTTGGCAAGTATTTTAAAGATGTTTCCAGAAATATGACTAATCAAAAACTATTCCACAGGATAGTCTGGGACTTTTTTTGCTGCTGAAAAGGAACTTCCAGTGGCCAGACCATTCAATTAGAATTAAGTGAAGTGGATATCTGATGATTTTCTCATCAAGTTAATGGTATTCCTCATGTTATCTGTAGTCAAAATGATAACCCCAAAATTCACTTTCTAGAATTTTTTTCACTAAAAGTCATGAACAATTTTATGGGCAAATATGAAAATCACAATAATCTGATTCTTTGACCATAAGTTAGAAGCCAGATTTTCATGAATTTATGAAAGATAATGATTCACTACTTTTATATGATTAGAAAAGAAATTATTTGGTTTTAGCGTAGAATTGGAGAAACAAAAAATTAAAAACTTTTAACCTTCTCTCTCACTCCAGTATAACATAACAAAACAAAACAAAACATTCTCAGTTATAAATTATAGAAAGTGACTCTGTACCTTCAATGGCCTATCTAGATACACATTAAATATTTATTTCTTATAGCATTGGCTCTCTAGATACAGGATTTAAAAAATGAGGCTCTGAGGTTTTGTCACCCCAGTAGAGGCTCTCAGTTGATTGTTTATTATGGTTTTTGGCCAATTACCAAAGTATTTGATGGGTGTGTAGAACAACCTTTAGTTAAGTTTCAATCACAGTGTAGAATCCCATGCAGGTAAAATACAAACACACACAAGCACTAAGAGTCTCTAGATCACAGTCTTTAGTACCCTCCACCAGCCATGGCAAAAAAAGAAAAGGGAGTGGTAAAATCCAGATGATCATGACACGTTTGGAGACCTGCAGAACACCAAAGGGCTGGTACAACATGGAAAATATGATTTGATAAATGGATTGTGTCAACTTTTCCTAATGTTATGGTCAAGTCTACCCAGGGCTCAGCAAATGGATTACAATCCTACAAAATTTAGGCCACTTTTCTACAGTTGTAGAGATTTTGTGACTCTAGAAGGATTCAGCTGCCTGACCTTGGTCAACTCTTCCAGTTGACACTGTGTTCATTTGTGCAGGGTTCACTTCTCATGCTTTCAAGGTGCCAGGCTTTGTATTCGAGATCTAAACTGCTCTAGCCCCGCCTGGTCTGTTTTCTGAGTTACATGATAATGCTCTGGATGCTCCAGAGCATCCAGACACACTGCTTGCTGCTTCATCTTTACGAGATGAATTTGATTTGGAATGATTTCATACAATTTCTTACCAGGTCGACCTTGCTGACGTTAGAGCAGGCGTGAGACTTTGAGCAGAGCCCGAACTCCTGACCATGTCACATTGCTTCCCAACCCAGTGTGCTGACATATCAGAATAAAAATACATGAACTGTCTAGGTGCAACACAGGAGGTGTAGACCACAGAGATCCTGACTCCAAACAGGAATACAAATGCTGTGGGACCTTAAAAAATGATTTATCAAACGTGCTTGCGTGACCAGAAAGCCTAAGTGTTAGAGGAAACAAGTTAGACATCATTTTATAGATGCAAATTAGAAGCAAATCTATCACTGGTCTGTGCAAACAAGTAACGCTCATTGAGCATTTCAGGGACATCTCCTGACACACCATTCCTGCCAGCACAACACCTAGTGACCATATGTTCGGAAACTGTCAATGAGTTGCGTGTCAGAAGTCGGTTCCCTGGGACAATCTCCTCCAGGGAGACGATGTGATCATCTCCAGTTCACAGGCTTTGTGTTCCATTCCCTAGTCCTCCTCGCCTTTAAAAGCCTGGCAGTTCAGCATCTCTGCCATAAAGTGGGAGAGCTGGCATTCTTTAGGACCTGGGGGAGTTGTTGTGTTCCACTGGAATGTGTTGAATGGCTTGTAAATTAGAGTCCCTAATGAAAACTCGCTGGTGTCCGACTGCAGCAATCATCTGGTTAAAATCAGGCAGTAATTCCACTAATTTTACTGCCCTTCTCCCAGCCCTCAACGCCTCATTTACGAAAAAATGTTTATGTTCCTCTCAAAACACCTGCGTTTTAACTTCAGTCCCCAAAGCAATTATAGTTTATTTTATTTTATTTTATTTCATTTCATATTTTTGTTCTTTTTGTGAATAAAGCACTCCTTCCTTTTCTAAAATGTAAATGAAAAAACCCAACCTGAAATCTTTAACTGTGGGCATTCTAAGTCGTCATGGTTTTTTTTGTGCAGATCCCAGTTTCACCGCTATGGCCCGGAATCCTTTAGATATTTTTCAGAAAACAATAAAGAAGTTTACATTGTGACTAAATGAGTTCAGTCTTCAAGACAAGAATGGTGTGATTGTCACTTATACAATTAAAACTCTTCCAAGAAGACTGTGGCTTTTATCAAAATTTAGTCCCACTGAGACCCACCACACTTCTATCAATTTAACATCACTAAAAAAAAGTGTTTCAATCTCCGAGGAAAAGAAAGTTCTACGGCAAATGTTGGAAATATAGTATGGAAGTTCATTACTCTCTCTTTTTTCTGCATAAATTAATAGAGCATTACCTGGTGGTCAGTTTGTCTGGTTTCCATTTGTTTAAATTTCCTGAAAAACAGGTGAAAATTTTCTCTCAAAGCTAGGTAAAAATTCATAACTTTGTATTACATTTTGCTTCTTGATACAAAACAGAAAGAAAAGAATTTCGAGTAACATATACACGGATCTCTCTGTTTGTTTCCAAAGCATCACCTTTCCCCCACCCTCTCCCCACCCCATGTCTGGGAAACATCTGTGAGCTGGGTAGGCATTCTGGGTAATGACATGCAAATGAGTCCACCAGTTAACAGAATTTCCTTGTCCAATAATGGAATTGGACCAACATGTAGGTTTTTAAATTGGAGCCAGGCTTGCCGAGGCCAGATGTGCAAACAAGCGCACGTGTTCCTAGTTTTAGGGATTGGAGCAGCAATGCCCCGTGAGGGAAGGGGAGGAAGAGAAAACCGTGTGACAGGCTATCGAATGAAGAACAAGAAATGACTGGAAAGGCTCCCTTGGGTTGCTTGCCTATCAGTCATGTTTAGGTATTCACAATATCTGCTAACTGGGGAGAATCACCCCCGGTGCCCCCCAAGCCTGCCAGCTTGGCCAACTGAGGGTGGCTGCCCTGCTCTGGCTATGGAAGGGCTCACTTTATCTTAGATTATCCACTTCTCAGGGTCCTGATGGATGCGCTCACTTTCAGATGCAATCTGAGACGCTCAAGTTATCGTGCGCCTAGAGAGGTTCCTCTTTTTCCTCATTTACACTAAGTATTAGTCCTGCTGAAATGCAGAGTGAGAAGCAAAAAGTGACACCCCATGTCCTATGCTATTCATCGGGTATCCTGAGAAAAATGTGGTTGCCACTGCTAACAGGGAGGCCGGAAATCACAATGCAGTCCCTACCACATAAGAGGCTAGTCAGTACCTGGTGATTCACACTTAGAAAACAACACTGATGCCATTAACTCCGTAACAGCAAAAGGTAGTTAAAGTGGTTGTTGAAAGAATCTAAAGGAAAGGAACAAAGGAAACCAAAAGAGCTTAAGTCAAAATTTGGAAGATGGCTTGAAGTAGGATTTCAAAGCTTTCCTTTTTTGAAGTGAAAAGATACCTTACCATTCTTTTTAAAAATGAAAGCCAAAATAGTATTACATTATAAATGTCACAGTTAATGATCATCACGTGACCAGGGCTCATTGAGGATCAGAAAATGAGCAAACATTTGGATATACTTCTCAAGGATGATGGATATATTTAACTGACGGCTATTGAATTTATCAGGGTCAGTTAGCATAATGAAAACATATTTTATTAGGCTGTTAAAGGGATAAATTGTTTTCATATTTATTCATCTGTTCCCAAGGCTAATTTCGGGGTTTTTAAAACATGCTTTTCATGTTCCTAAAATGAACAGCTAAATAAATAAAGCATTAGTTTGAGAACAGAAGTATCTACCATGGATATAGCACAGTATTTCTCAGTACAGGCCTAACTAATGATTTTCTGACTTAGTGTTCATCAGTCACAGTAAACAGTCACCAGAATTCCCAAGCTAAAAACAAATAAATAAAAGTAGAAATATACATCAGTAAGGAGGAAAAAAAACAAGCTTAGGTCAAGCTGATGCTTGTTAAATGAAACACAAAACATATTTATTATTTGGGCTGAGAACACGTTTGCTTCAATTCATTGCTGAGTGCATTCTCAAGGACTGAATAACATGAATAATCTGGAAAATCCCTATTTTATTTTGCTTATTTAAAAACCAACAACATTCCCAATCAAAATGGGAACTTTTAGATACTGACTCCCAGAGCATGTTTTGGGTTATAGTAGCTTTCAGAGAGGAAAAACTGTCAGAAGAAGTAGGGCCCACTTTGCCACTTAGCAGTAGAGTCCACAAACTCATTTGTAGCCTGCATTCTAGTCCCTCAGATGGTAAATTCACTCTTTGGATGTTACAGCAAGAATCTTGTCCTGATTTTCTCTTCAATTAGTTTCTTCTTGGATTCAATCATTAGCTTTTTCGCACTGCCTGCTCCTTTAATGCTGGTAGTTTTGATGGTTCCATTCCTGGCTCTATTGTCTTATGATCTCTTTGTAGGCAATTCCAATAATTCTTGCGGCTTTGATGATCACCTATCTCTTCAGCCCTGCCTCCACTATGCAAAACCAGGCTGTGCTTTCAACTACCTACAGACATCTTGTCTTGGAGGATCCTTAAGTATCTCAGATTCACTGTAACTAAAATAAAATTTGGATACTGTTTGGCAACATTTGTTCTTCCTTTGGCCCTCTTTTGGTTAAGGAAGTTATTATCTACCCACTTTGAACCCTCCTCTCTCACCCATCACATCAGTAGAACACTAAGTACCATCTATCACTTTGCTTTAGAAATGTTACCAAATAAGGCCCCTCCTCTCTATTCACACATTCCCACTGCCTTAAACTAGGCCACATCATCTCTTGTTCTGATGGTTGCAACAGTTTTTCTCTCACTCATTTCTCTCTTCCCCGGTTAATTCTCTATCACACCACCAGAACTTGTTTTTTTCCTTCTAAAAAATGTAGTGGGTAATGTCTCTGGATAAAAATGTCCACTGATTCCCTCCTGCCGCTTACTGGATGAAATCCAAATTCTTAATGTATAAGAGCCGTCATAATTGGAACATAATCTTTCTTTTACGTTCATCTCCTAAAACTCTTTATCCTGCACCCTCATTTACCACAATGACCTCCTCATCGTCTTCCAGGCATACTGGGCCTGCCCATCTGTGCCTCGGCACACGATCTTCCTGCTTTTTGACTTGACAGTACCTTAGAGTTCAGAATAACTAAAGCACCTCTTGGATAAAAAGCTCTGAGAGGGCAGGAATGGACGTTAGTTTAGTACACTAACATGGTCAATCATACTTTAACAATTCCAGGATGAGACTGCAAGATAGATGATTATGGCTGGAGGGAAACGTTGGCTAAATTATCCTTCAGGCTTTATAATGAGGAAGAAAAAAAGAAGGAAATTTCAATGCAAATTAAGTTGGCTTGGAAGTCTCACATGTAGAGGTGTTCTCTTCTATGCCAGAAAAGCACATGTAACTTAGCATGGGAAATGTACATGATTGACCAAAGAACAAAACTGGATAGGAAACTGAAGAGGAAAGTGATGGACAAGAGAAGAATTGGCCAGTATGCAAGGATGTATAAGCCACATCCAGGCACATCTAGACCATTACAGAATCTCACGTCTCTCTCCACACTCGAGTAGCAACAATCTAGGCAGCAATTTACATTTTACATTGTGTTAGCCACTGGAATTGGGAAGTGGAAGTGTTAGGGGCGGTAGATTAGAGAGAAACAGACCGAGCAGCAGCAGTAGAGGAACAGGCAGGCATGCAAAATGTGCAACAAAGGGCAGATAGAAGTGTTTGCTTCAGCTTTAAACCAATGTGTGTGTAATTAACAGCTCCAATTCATGATTTAATTCCCCCAACATATTAGTCTTTATTGCAAACCCTTCATGGAACATTGTGAATTGGCTGTGAATCAGAAAGATGCTTCAAGATGGGCCTGACATAGTTTCCTTCAGTTTCTTGGGACTATATTTGGTGCTGGTGACAGACAGCACCCCAACAGCAAAGTTCGAATCCCCTCTTTATCTCAGCAGTAGTTATATCAAGGAAATGAGTGGAATAACCCAGTACATTCTTGTTACCATGACACTGCTTGGGACCAGCAGGTCCACTTTCGGAATTGCGACTTCTTTCCTGTTCAATTATTAGTCTCTCTACCAAGACCACTTACAATTGCCAATTAACATGAGTTGTAAAGGGATTCATAAATAGATATCTTGATTTAGCTTCACTTTCCCATTCCTAGTTCAAACTTTCAGATGGTAACAGCTTCCAGTCCCTTCTAAGGAAATGAGATGTGAAATAGAAACAGAAACTAAATTCTCCTTTTCTCAATCAGAAAACGAGAAACGCACACGCACATACATGCCACACAGCAACCCCCCACCTCGAATCTGAATTTCTTTACATTCTATCAGTTTTGTGGCACAGGTTGAGAGAGAACATATCTTGTAGAGAGAGGGAAGAATAAAAATATTGGGATATTATGAAATTCATGAGTCTTAAATGTTCCTGGTAATGTGTTACAGGCTCAGATTCTATAATTGTCTCTAAAGTACATATGAGCAAAGGAAGAAAACTTGGTCATAAGAAAACATGAATAATGTAAAAGATGACTCTACCCACAGAAAAATGAAATTAACAGCATGCAATTCTCTTAATAATTCAAACAAAATTCTCTACTTTTCCTTAATCAATTGTATGTTTTAAATAAAGTATTTTCTGCCTGAAATATTCAAGTGATTTCTTCAAATGTCCACTTTGTGTACATACAGGCAGAGTGTACACATTTGAGTATGTACTATAATTAATTTTGAAGACATAGAACAAAGTGCTGACAAGTAAAGCAGTAAGTTCATTATCTGAACAATTGGAACCTCGCCCACAAATGTGGGTAAACTATTTTTCCCTCTTAAACACACATATATTGTGTAAACAGAAAAAGATATTTCCATTTGTAAAAGGACTTTTTCATTTTGTACATCTGCAGACACAAAAGAAGCCATACTCAACCACAAATTAGATCAAGGAGCTGCAACAAGCTCAGATTATAACAGGCCACAGGTCTGTGAAAAATATACTGTCATTTGGGGTTGGATTTTTTTTTTTTTTTACAGTAAAGCAAAGGAAAAGTCCTTTCATGATAAAATATCATACCGTCTGTTCTTGTATGTAAGAAAATTTGGCTGAACTGATCCAATTTACAAGTTAAAATGGGTAGGTCTGGAATCCCTTCACCCTCAACCTTCAGTGTTTTAGTATGTGTAAGAAAAATACAGTTAGGGAAGAGGAAAAAACAATGATTCTAAATTCTAAAATCTTGGCCCAATTCCTACCACTTTGTGGCATGTACCTGGTATGCACTGGGGGAACCTCATACATTTGCATGCTTCTAGATGGAACCACCTTCTACCTCAAGTGGATACTCAAGCCTAATGGTACACTGATGCCTTAATTTTAATATAGAAAGCAGGTCTGAACTGGAAATACTCAAAACCACAACTTTGAAATGGTAAAGGGTTGTCTAGAGTCTTAAATTTCTATGATTCTAAAATTGAGTAATGCTTTTAAGAATGTATAAAATCACAGTGTTATTTTGTAAGGCACGTTTGTTATCATATCTTCCCAGCTTTGATGATAGTTCTACTCAATTGTTTAAGGACACCATATACATGAAATCCCCATTGTATTTATCAGTGTATTTTGATCTTTTGCCAAATGGTCTTCAGTTCAAAGAAGTATTAAAATCCATGGACATATTACTTTTATATTAAATCCAGTATATATCAAGAATGAAAAAATATCTAAACAGATAATTAAAGAATTCGGCGGGGGAGAATAAAATAATGATGATGAGCCTATGGGAAATTCTTTTAATTTTTATAACTTTAGTTCTATCTTGTTTTTTTTCTTCTAGAATTGTATTATGATATTTATCTTTGAAAGAAACTTCAACTTTGAAAAGTCATTTAAAACAGAAGATTCTGCTTATATTTTATGTGGATATCCCTTCAGCCTTACACGTGCCCACATCTACCCTAGCTTTTCAGTATAGCCGCATGCTAAATTTCAGTTTTTTAGGATCCTGGAATACTACTATATCTAAACCTATAGAGAGTTCTTTGCCTTAAGGCCCTAAAATATTGGATATTGCATATCACTCTCACAAGGCCACTGATCTAGTTTTTAAAACTAGAAAAACTTTGTTTTACTTCCTTCCAACCTCAAGATGGGACGAGCCAGGCAGACCATACGCTCATAATTTTACGGTAGGTAGGTTGTCCTGTTGTAGATGAAACCCCATGCAAAAAGGTAAAGAGAAGTGGGAATATTCTTTTAATTTTGGGATAATTTGAAAGACAATGCAAATAACTTAGATCTGAGTTATCTGGTTGGGCCTCAGTGCCAATTAAATTAACTGAATAAATTATCCTAGGGCTGATAATTTACAGCGAACAAAGAGAAGCAGAGAGTTAAGATAAATACCTGAAGGATTCATTTACAAACTCAGTTAATAATGTTTTCAGTCCTAATTACTGAATTTGGCTATATAAATAGTTGATCTCTTTGCTGTATAATTATATAATTGCTTAATTCTCCACTCTAGGTTGTGGAGAGGATTAAATGAAATAGTATATTTAAAGAATTTAGTAGTACTTGCTCCACATTTTTACCTCTTTCATACCCCACTCCATCCTTACCACAACCCACCAGTGGGTGGGCAGGTCTCCGGTAGGAAAAAACCCCATCACAGCATTATCCAACTCTGTGCCATTTTATTCCATGCAAATGACACCATAATTAATTTGGTCATGAGACAGTTATAGGCCAGTACTACATCTGGAAAAGCAAAGCTGAAGAATGAACTCCTGAAGCATCAATGCGTTGAAATATTTGGAACAGAATTCACCAAAGGGGCTAACATTTTGTGGATGCATTATCTGTGCATCTAATTTAATCCTCACAAGAATCTTCAAAGATTCAATGAACAGTTTTATAGAAGACACTAGGTTTCAGTGAGGTGACATAACATTCCCAAAGTCACATAACTGTTAAATGGTAGAAATAGGATATTAACCCAGTTTTTTCTTACCCCAAAGCCTTTATTCTTTCCGGGACACTGTGCTTCCTTCAGAAGCATTGCCATTCACCCAGTGGGCATAGCATACATTTCAACCAATAAAATATACATTATGGAAGAAGATACATATTTGGCTAAATTTTATAGACTGGCTAGCTTACTTTGGATTTTAATGATTGTAGTAAAAAATTCAGGCTAATGGCAATTAGCCTGAATTTTTCAGGCCTCTAATTTTTCAGGCCAATTTTAATTGGCCTTTAAATTAGATGATTTGCTTTTGTTTAAGAAAAATATTGATCAATGAATTGAGAGCTATAATTTCTATGGAACAGTGGGTCAGCCTCAGATTAATTGCTTTCTATGGCATATCCAGTGGTGTCCCACATTCTTGCAGGGGTGCTCTTGGGGAGAGACACAGTCCTGTGTGTTTGTGGGGACGAACAGTGGAAGCCCTATCGGGAAGAGGGGAAAGAGAGTGAAAAAGAGAATTTAGTGTAGTTATTCCACATTTGAATCTTGATGGAAAAATCTCTTTGGTCTACGGGTCAGAAAAGTAGATTTAAATTTCCACAATAATCCTTATTAACTACATGCCCTTGATCAAGCTCCTCCTCTCTCTTAATCTTGGTTTCATCATCAGGAAAATAAAACCAGCTTGGTCTACCAGGCTTGCGACGAGGATCGAATGGAAGGATATACAGGAAAGTTTCTTGAAATATAAAACAAGAAAGCACTGTACAAACACGAGGATTATTAGCGCCTGTCTGTTCCATTGCCGTCGCCAGGCAAAATCCTTGGCCACTTGCCCTGACCACAACATCCTCAAGACAGGCATGTGGCATGGTAGAAACCGGAAACAGGCCACTTGCACATTATTTGAAAATTTGTTATGAAATTTTGCCAAAACTTTATAATACCAGGCAGGGCAATGGGGTGTTGTACCACATTCTTTCCACCTCATGAAGCATTGTTTTTTATTCTGAACTCATAAGTTAAAATGCATTGAGTTGCAGTTGCTTAGTTTGGTCAGCTTGTGAAATGCCAGCTATGTAATGCTTGATTCTAGCCAATTATCTTTAGTTCCTCTCGTTTATTAGTGTTAAATTTGAATTACAAGGGGAAGGGTAGGAGTGGAGCATGGACTACACTCTAAAACTTTAAGACAGCGAATTCATTTGTATTATTTTATTATCCCTCTTTATAACTATCATTGGTTTTAGATCTTCGTTGACACTTTTGGACTGCTGCAAACCCATCCTTCTCTTTCTTTCACTTCAAATTTGTTTCCTGACAGCAGAAGATGAACTTTCCTGTTGCAAAGTTTGAAAGAAAAAAAAAAAAACTCAACTCACAACGATCTAAAACTTGTAGTTAACAAAATAAACTGCAGATAAAACCCCTGAAGGTCTTGGCAGCAAATGTTTCCCACTAAAATGGGACTCTGCACTCCTAGTCTGAAACAAATTAGGAAGGAGGGGGAAAAAATCAACAGCTCTGGGGTGAAACTGGGGTTGGTGCTGCCTCATCATTTTTTAACCAAAAATAAAACAAGCAAATTTTGTTTAACTGCAGGTCAAAATAAAAAAAAAATTAAAAAGTCCCTCATCTGTTCAGTGTAATTACTAACAGAGTGCGGTCTTACCAGCTGCAGGGTTCATGGATAAATGCAGAGAACCATAATTTTCTCTGCCTGAGGTTAAACCTCCAAACTTTGAGTCTGTGTTTCTGTAGTATGCTTTTAATATACCATGACGAGCCAACTCAGAACGTTTTTAGAGTATGTCTCTATGCCACGTTACCAGAATGAAATAATTGTGCATACATATGAGAGTTCAAGTTCCGGAAGAAAAAAGAATGTATTTATTTCTCCAACATCCTCCACCATGACACTCTACCCTTTCCCTAATGATGACAGTACGGTCCCCAGGGTTTTGTCACCAAAAGATGGGTGAAATTGGTTATACTTTAGTTTGCCAAAAGCTGCCATTTTCTTTCCAAATGTTCTTCCTTTGGCACAACCAGAGAAAGTTTTTTCCTAGTATTTTTCCGTTAATTTGTAAGCCCAAGTGTATATTAAGGAAAATTTGACACACATGTTTCTGATTCATTTAAACTTAACTCATTGAACTGTTTTTTTTATAAAACATTTTTGGCGTCCAAAAAACCCAATGAATGTTTTTAAAAATCATCTTTAAATCCTTATTTTATTTGCATAAAGATGTCAGATTTGGGCTGAAAGGAAATGGAATTTGAGCTTAAAAGTCTCAATTTTGGTTTGAGATTGAACTCATCAGGTTCATGTGGGGTCTGACATAGAAGTAGAAAAACCATGTTTTTTCACGTCTAGCTAGGCTTTTCTTAATGGGTAATTTACCTTGTCATCAGGATCTAATCAGAGAAACATAGATTAACTGAAGGGTATAAGTATTCATTTCATAGTAAAGTGAATGGGTGGGTTGGAATTGTGGAGTAACAGAAGCTGTCAAAAACTCTACCCAGGGTATGCTGGACCTGGTTAACCTCCTCGCTATCTTTACACTTGACCCAGCCAGAACGATACATGTTCAGGAAAAGGACAGCTTGCTACATAGAGGCTGGACAGAGGTGAATCAAATATTGGTGACTCCGAGACAGGAGAAATTCACAAAAGATCCACACTTGGACAAACTATGTTCACTCCTTTCTGAAGATGGAGAACTACTGGAGAGCATGCTCTTGGGGTTTAGACCAAGGTCATCTTCTCAACAGCAATGAAAAGATATTTCCAGTTCTCCAATTTTGCATCATCATTGCAACTAAGCCCACTGAAAAAACTAATCATATTTTACCCATTCAATTTCTCCATTTGGGAGATATTTAAAATCCAGACTTGAAATGTAGGTGGCAATTGTATATAAACACAGATCTGGAATGCATCTACTTAGACCAAATGAAAAATATTGAACAATATTCCCAGTTTTGCCAATTAGTGTAAGCGAAATCACTCAATAGCCTGAGCTTTGCTTTGCTACCTGTAAATGGCTTGTGATGCTCTCTCCCTTCAGCCATGTTTGTAATGCTTGTGAGGTAGATGTATCAGGGTGCAAAGCACAATTTTGCACCAAGATCCATGATTTGAAAAACGTGTTAAATTCTTTTTGCTCCCCTTGAAGTAGAGATAGAAATAACACCTACCTCGCCTTGTTACAAAGATTAAAAGAGTTAATATATGGTGCTTAATTCAATATCTGGCACAAGTAAGGACTCAACAAACATTGCTACCATATTTATTCAGTTCCTAGATTTTCCCACATTTTAATATTCTTGAAATCAGACTGTGTCTTACAGGAGATGGTATCTTATAATTGCTGTGGTCCAGGTGGCAGTTGTGTATAATTGCCATTGCCTACACATGTGTAAGTATCAAAAACTCCAACATCAAAACTAGCAGAATGGTTGTTAATGACTTAGGAAAAAAATTCCAGAAACTACAGTAAGCACTCTTAATCATTAGGAACCAAATAGGTATTGGGAAGGGGTTTAGTAGCATTCCTGAAGTGGGAGTCAGGAGTAGGCTAACCCTTCATAGTTACAGAGCTGGTCTAGAGGTCCAGCACCAACGACTTTTGGTCATTTCCTTAAAAGATTACTTCATCATCTGTTTTGATGGCGTAGAGGACAATACTGGAAATGAAAACTTAGACATTGACATCAATGGTCCGGAGTTAAAAAGTGATTCAGTGGAGTCATGCTCTGAATGTGACTGAATAGTGAAAGTATTGGCATTCTTCAATTCATCTATTTTGCATATAGACTTACACATACACACACAAGAACAATAGATGATAAAAATTGGTATACTTAGGTCTAAAAGTGCCCTCTCAGTGAGTATAAAATAAACATTCTAAGAGACAAGAAAGCTTGTGCCATAGTTTTATCTGTAGTGGCTTTTCCATTTTTCTTTTCTTTTGTAATGGTAGACAAACTAAAAGTTTGACTTACAGTTGATGGTGTCTTAGATTTAACAGAATGTGGAATTAGTTTGGTGAGGATCAAGTGCTGTTTCGAATAAAGTGACCAGAATAAGACCTGGCGCACTTGGATATTTATTGAATTCTTGCTAAATGTGGTAAATATAGTAGAATGGACTCCAAATAGTCTAACTCCTACCTGCCACTCCAAACCGATCTTTCGCCATGCTTTACAATCCTTTCCATGCTCTATCCTCACATAGGGTCTTTGCAGAGGATGACACCTGTGTCTGGATTGTTCTTCCCTCCTGCACTTGGCCTACAGTGGTAGATGATGCTGGTACTCACTGGTGTTTCTGGTTCTCCTCCCCTTCTTGACCATACAAAAGTATTTCACTCAAAGTTAGCTATGGCTGGCTATGTGACTGGCTTTGGCCAATGAAATACAGGGGCTAGCAACGTATTTCACTCCCCAGGGAAAGCGTTTAAGAACTAGCATTCTATTCTCTATTCTTTTCAGCCCTGCTGCAGCAAACCAAGATGCATTGTTTTGAGACAGGGATTTTGAGATAGATGGAAGCATCCCGGAATGCCAAACCACCAGGTGGAGGAGAGAGAATGGTTTGGTCTGCCCTGGAGAATGGTCTGGACCTGGCACAAATTGTTCCTGTTCAAGGAATACATTTGTATTTGGGAGATGCTTGGTAGAACAGCATAACCTTGCCTATCTTGGCTTATTCCACTCAAACTTCAGATCTCAATCTGAGAGACTCTGCCTCAGCTTTCTCATCTCTAAGCTAGGAAAAATAATAGTATCTGTCTCATATAGCTGAAGAGAAAAAAATACACCCAAGTGCTTTGAACTATACTTTAGTTTATAGTGAGTTTTCAATAAATATTAGCGTTTACTATTTCTCAAGAAGTCTTCTTTGGCTAGATCATATACCCAATTTTAGACACTCATAGCCCTTTGTACTTCTTCACAGCACCTGCATCCATTAGAATTTTGTACTTTTCTGTGTACTGATGTGATGAATGTGTGTCTCCCCGGCTTGATTTGAACTCGATGAGGGCAGGCACCGTGCTCAATATCTTATCCCCAGAAGGCAGTCCAGAGCCTACAGATAAAAGATGCTCAGTAAATATTTGTTGAGGAAATGATATTGAAAATTTAAATATGGCTTTCAATAATCACATGGTTCTGAATCTGAATTATCCAGAAAATGGATGTGGACCCATGATATAGATATTTGAAAAGATTTGGTAAAAGCAGTATCTGTAATCACCAAAACAACATTTTCACGGACTGAAGCAAAGCTAGAAAGATTACGGGCCAGAATTGAGACCAAGATGTCTCCTCTGTTGGTTAATAAATTCGCCTTGCTTTCTTTGCTTGTTCTGGGGATGATGTATGCTTTTATGCTTTTCAGTCCAGTCAAACTACAACCTCTCCAGAGCAAAGAAAAGCTGATGTGAAGTCCCTATTTGTAGAACCTCAAATAACTATATCCTGTAAAATTGTTGATGGAAAGACTTGAAAATGAAAATCAGAACAACAATATGAACAACAATGAAAACCCTCATGGATTTTCCTCCTACTTTTCAGCCCCTGTGCTTTTACGCTCGGCTGAACCTTTGCCGTGAATAGCTTTGCTGTGTCCTTTTAACAATAATATCTTAAACTTTATAGTGCCTTATAGCTGAGCATCTCTAGACATTTTACAATAGCATTAAAATGAAAGCCAGTTCTTCTCTCAGAATCGCCAGAGGGTCCACACTAAAAGCCAGCAGTTTGTGACTTTATCCTGAAAAGAAGAGGAGCCTGGTGGGCTGATGGAATAGAGGCCAACCCCCGTCGCTCGGATCCCGGGCTGGAAGTCACCTCTCACCTCCTGATGGTGGAAGGCAGGAGAGGGAACGTGAAATCACAGCCACAGACAACTTGTGACCCATGGATATGTGCAAAACACAGCAAAGGCATCAAGGCATCAAGTCAGGGCTCTCGGTTCTCATAGCCCACGTCCCTCAGCCTTAGCTTTTTTTTGAAAAAACACATTCATAATGGAATGCTGGATTATTTGTAAGTGCAGTCAAATATTTAAATGACAGAAAACTAATTTCCTTATTTAAGCAATCTCAAAATTTCTGCTGGAAATGTGAGAATATTTCTCCCTTGGAAATCTATTTTTATTTCATGTAACGATTGAATATATATATAAAATATATATTATATATTTTACATAAACTTTACATAGCTTTATATATATATTCATACTACAGTCATGCACAGCATAACCATGTTTTGGTCAAGGATGGACCAAATATACAACAGTGGTCCCATAGATTAGTACCATGTAGCCTAGGTGTGTAGTAGGCTGTACCATCTAGGTTTGTGTAAGCACACTCTGTGGTGTTCAAACAACAATGAAATCGCCTAATGATGCATTTGTCAGGACGTATCCCTGTCGTTAAGAGATGCATGACTGTAAATATATTCATACTATATATTCATTATATATGTATATATATTCATGTATATATATGTGTGTGTGTGTATCTATACATATGACAATGTTGTGAAGAGTGGGAAGGTATATATATTACAACATTGTTAAAAAAGGCCAGGCTAGGATTAATTGGGTCATAATCGAGTTTTTTTTTTTTTTTTCTGATTACAACGATCTAATGGATAAAGCGTAAGATTCAAAGTCAGAGCTACATTAGCAAAGTGAAGAGAGAAATAAGGCAATTATCTCATTACTTAAGGGGACTTTAGCTGAGATGTCTAAATAAGTTGAGGAAAATGGGGGGAGGGAGGAACAAGGGCGGGAACACTTGCATTTTCTGAATAAACCCCTCATTTGGCCAATTCATTTTGGAAAGCAAACCAGAGTCACAAATTTTGACTTTTTCTTCTTAGCCAAAGTGGTGTGGATGATTTTGGTCATCAACAATTCATTATTGAGGCAAATTTCTCCTTGAGCGTCTGTAGGAGAGGACAGAGAATAAACTTAACAAGCCCGGTTTTCTGGAACACACCAGCACATTCCATGAACGTTCACCATCTGGAATAATAAAGCTTACCTTTCTGGCGGGGCTGCAGCCAATCTCCATGCAGGGCGTTTTAGTAGCGCTGCTTCATAGTGATACGCGCGGAAGCACCCCTGCCCTAGGAAAGCATCCAACGAGATTTCTTAAACCCCTTTTAAGATGCCCTATCCACCCAGGCCCCTCTGCTGTAAACCCAAACTCCAGTGGGCTGGTGGTTGTCCCCTCTGGCTGATGCCACACTCGAGAGGGCAGGCCCAGGGCAGAACTGTTTTCTTTGCCTCCGCATTTACTGCTGAACTCAAGTTTAGTTGTAGCTGCCTTTAAAAACGACAAATGTGTTCTAATTTTAGAGCATCATAGCAATAATTGTTTTTATTTCGGTGGTGAGGAAAAGTGAAGGAAAAACAGCTTGGGACTTAATAACCACCTTAGCCTGCAGCCTTCGACTTTATTCATGAGATTTTTTTATCTTCCCTCTCCCTCTCTGTGCACTCTTAGCATCTTTTTTAAGGCACAGCCTTAAATTACCTTTGCAAAGGTTATGTGTTTATTTACAAAGAGCTGGCTATGAATGGGCCTCGCAATGCGAGAAGGGTGGCTTCTGGCAATAAACATCTTCCACTCTCTTAACCACCAGGCCAATGGAATACGGTGATGTTTAGTACTTCAGACAGAGAATAGTTTACGGCTTCATTAACCACCTGACCTGTATTGTGTGCAAATTTCGTGAAAATATGATGCATATTTATTCCCTGAGGTATGCTGCATGGTGGTATTTTATTCTTACAGGGAAATTGTAATAGCTATACTTCAAGGTAAGAGTTTTCCTTTTCATACAACAAATTAAAAATTCAGTCCCATATATGCAGTGTATTTACGTAGCACGCACCTATGTACTAATTACATACATAGTAATATCAGGAATCTCAGCTCACAGAGACATTTAAGTGAAATAAAAAAAATAAATAAATAAAGCTGACATGACAAGCTGGCTCACAAAATAGATTTTTTATTGTGGCTTCAAATGTCTGGCCATTTCAAAAATCTGGATATATATTTTTAAACCCAAGATTTCCAGATAAGTAATTGAGTTGATTGAGCTAAAAATAAGGGGGAAAGTAGACAATGATCTGATTCGTTTTATCCTTATAAATGGCCAACTGTGGAAAACAAAAAAATCCTGGGACATTTTTGAGGGGCAAAATTAGTCCACATATCACTGAAAAGAAATATTTTTATATGGTGAATTTGTTGTGTGTGTGGGAAAATGGGAAAAACATGAAAAGTTGAAAGTTATGGTCTAGGTTTTGTTTATGTAGAAAATATATGTGAAATGGGTGTCATAATGATAAGCACTGGCCTTTCCTCTCTGTTCTGACCTTCTATAATTATTTTAGCCCACTGGGGGAAGCACACTTTCCCAACTTGCTCTACTTGTGTTCCTTCCAAAGTTCTCAAATGTGGAAGGTTGCCTACTAGACTGGCCGGCCAATCCTTCCAGATCACCCCGTCTGTCCCCTGCCAGTCATTATCACTCGGTAACATATTAATTTGTACTTTTTTTCTATGTGTGTTCTTGCACACCTTATTTCCCCAGTTATGTTGACAAGCTTTAAGAGAGCTGAAAAGATATTCCCTTTTAACATTTTGCTTTTATCTACCTCTCCTATAGTAGGTTCTCAATAATTATTGTTTGTTTGGTTGACTGATAGTAAATCACACAATAATTATCAGGTGCTCAGTGCAGTCTGTCTGGCTCTTAGTAAGTGTTCAATAAATGGTAGCAATTCAGTCACGTAGTTAACAAAGCAGAGGAAAACAAATATTTCAGTATCTTACTGGCTTAACACACGTAAATGAGAATTTGATGTAAAGCCTTGTTTGTCCTCTTCAAATAAAATGATCGTTTAATCTTTCTCATGCATTTACTTTTTCCTTTATTATGAAACACTTTACCTAGAAGAAGCCTTGGCCGTCCGTCTAGTTCTCTCTAGTGATCTCTGAGGACAGATTATGCATTTTCCAGATTGCTGTCGAGAAACCTGTCACTTCTGCAATCTCCCACAGCTGTGTGTGGTGCTGCTGCTCTCTGATGCTTCCCAGCTGCAGGAGGCTCAGGCTGGCGACTCTTTTTGAGACTTTTATGGCTCATACTCTCACTTAGTGGGGTTCTGTTCAACTACACCTTCCTAATCATTGCAATTAAAAAAAAAATCATTGGAACCTTTCAACTTATGTTGGAATGTGTAAAATGCTTGTTTGTGCAATGCCTACACTAAGATGCTAAGCTGACAGATTTTATTTTTCCTATGTGAGTGGATCTTTTTTTCCCCTTTAACTCTCAATTTATGTAGGAGAAGTTTGCAACAGGGCATCGCCATAATGCCCAGAGGATAATTACAACCAATGGGAAAATTTCCAGAAATTTTGTAATGGGCCAGGTCTGCACAAGACAACTGGAAATTCAGTGGCCTTAGAACCGAAGGTGATGTAACACAGATCAATCATGCCTCGGTTTGTTTCTTCCATGTTTGTGATAATTTAATGGAGACAACCTTGCTTTTAAAAATTTCTTTGTGCTTTCTTCCTGCTTACTCCACAGTCTTTATCTAACAGATCATTATTAGGTTATATCCGCATTATTAATAAACCCCCTAATGAAATCTTTGCTGTAGAGAAACAGAAAATAATTTTTATGGCTGGAAAAATGGGAAACCCCATTTCCCAGTGAATTATAAATGGCATAGGAGAGCTGATCTAGCAACACGGTGGTAAATAGTCTCCATGGTGGAAAGACAGTTGTGCCACAAAGCTCATTAGAGGGATTGAAACTTCCCTAGGATTGAGAGATTCCAGGAAAGAAAAAGCAGAGAAAGACTGCCAGGAACCGAAGATTGAAAAGATGTCATGAGGGAAAAATAGATTTCCTGTTGATACCACCTATCAATTTACATTTGGTTTCTGCAGGTTGCACACTGAGCAAATTTAGAGGGAATCTATGTGAATTGTGCCTTGTAGAGATTTGCAGTGCACTGCCCTGAACTTTTCTTCGTCTTATGTCACTAGTCTTAAAATGATAATCGTGAGGGTACTGGGAGGACTGTGGAAGTGCCTGGAACAGAGCAGGGACTTTGAAAAGTCATATCCCTTCGTGCATGACTATATGACTGATATCAGACATCACAGTGAGTGCCTGGCAATGCACATGACGTCGGTGAGGCTGGGGAACTTAGAGTTCTTCAGATGCAGATGCCCCTGGAACTCAAGCCCTCTGGTAGTATGAAAGTGGGAAAGGATAAAAGTAGTGGGATAACTCTCCTGGTTAAGGTAATGATGGTTGCTGTAAATAATAATTCTCCCACATGTCAATGGCTTAATACAATGCAATTTATTTCTCGATCACATAAATTCCAAGTGGGCATTTCTGCAAGGTGGTGTCCTCTAAGAAGTAAGTCAGACGCCCAGGTTCTTTCCTTCTTGTGGCTCTCGCTTCTTCAGCATGTGGCTACTGAGGTTGCTGCAGGAGGGAAAAAGAGCATGAGGATTGTTCCTGAGAGGTTTCTCTTGGCCAGGCCTGGCAGTGGCTCACATCACTTGGCTGATGTTCCTTTGGTGTAATCGCAGTCATATGTCCACATCTAACCTCAAGGGAGGTAGAGAAATGGAGACTAGATGTGTGTCAAGGAGGAAGAGGAAATCAGTTTCTTCACAGTTTTTTTTGTGTGTGTGTGTGAGGAAGATCTGCCCTGAGCTAACATCTGCCAATCCTCCTCGTTTTTTTGCTGAGGAAGACTGGCCCTGGGCTAACATCCATGGCCCATCTTCTTCTACTTTATATGGGACGCCACCACAGCATGGCTCGACAAGTGATGCGTCGGTACACGCCCAGGATCCGAACCGGCAAACCCTGGGCCACCTCAACGGAGCGCGCACACTTAACTGTTTGCGCCACAGCACCGGCCTCAGTTTCTTCACAGTTTTACAAGAACTACCTGGATTTCATCTTTTTATGTGGGTACAAAGCTATACCAACATCATCCCCAGACTGGGTCTTCCGGGTTCAGAAACCAAACTGCATTCATATAGGAATCTTTGCAACTTCTCAAATGACTAGAAAATAGTGAGAGGAGGAGAGATCTCACCTACACAGGTGCATACCTGCACATATGCACAAGAGCACGCACACACGCAGTTTAAAACTAAACATGAAGTGTTTTTTTCAATCAAGTCATCCAAAATCATAGTATTTGTATCTGTTTTTTAGTGTTTCCTCTTTTATATAATTTGGAATTTGTGATTCTACTTCTTTAATGGAAAAAAAATCATCTATTTCAGAGAATTTTGGTAAATACTGCTTTCTTTTTCAATCAGACTATAGGAAAGAATTCTGTTCTCCTGACTTTTCTGATTCTTGATCCCAATGGAATTTATGAGAAATATCCAGTGGATTCTCTCTCACTCTTTTCACTTTTTTAAAACCACACTGGGGATAAAGGAGCATGCGAGATATCTCTCGATAGTCTCCTCCATATTTGCAAAGAATTTCTTTGACCTTTTGTTTAGTTTTGTTTACTAATAACTAAAATTCTTTTCTGCCTTATTGTACTCACCACATTAAACTTAATACTCTGAAAATACATACAGATTTACAGAAATGTATCTGACACCTCTCTGTTCTGCCCACACTTCATTTACTTCTTCCTTTCGAAATACCAGGAAAGGAATCCTTGCTAGGAGGCAGTAAATCTGGTATATTTAGCCAGCAGCCCTTCTAATCAATCTTCCTTCCTTCTTTCGTTCCTTACTGTCTCCTTCCCATCCACTCTCTGTTTTTCTCTCCCTCCCTCTCTTTCTGTCTTTCTCCCTCCCCTTTTCCTTCCTTCATTCTCTCACTCACTCTCATTCTTAACTTGAGATCTTAGGAACTGAGATTTCTTGCTCATGGGCTAATGTTTTATGTTTTTATTTATAGCTTACTTAAGCTGAGGACTGTGATTTTCATGTGCAATGCTCTATGTCCGACCACGTCACGCCACTAATCGCAGGCACTGTGCCCATTGCATTCCTCGGTTTTTCTGCACGGTGACGTGCTTTCGCCTCCGCTTGTCTTGTGCATCATCTCTCTCAATGTCAGCTTTGACCTTTTTATTTAAATTTCCCATTTTTCTCTTATCCTCTTCAAGAACTCTCTGAAAGAAATACATTTGATAAAAGTTAAAGAACTTGTCATATGCTCCCACTTTAAATGCCTTCCACACACCTTGGAAAGCTTTACACCTTATAGCACTCAAATATGCTACTCATTTAATTAAACGTGGTGTTGGCTGTCATATCTGTAAGTCATCAAGCAACAGACCCTTGGACAGTCACAGAATCCCCTGTTATAACATTGCTTCAATGGGAAAATCAGATTCCCCTTACATCATTTTGAATTACAATGTCTTTTCCAGGAACGTAATTCATGGTAAATACAAGAACTGCTCATAAACTCAGTGAGCTGCTCCTTCCTTTCAGCAGTGAAGGTGAAAGCACTGGGCATGGTTCTTGGGGAATGTCTACTGTTGGAAGTTCCTTTGTTAGGTGGGTCCCTGGCCACTCTGAAGAGATACTGCTGGAAAATCTGCATTCTTCCTTGCCCTGCCTCTTTGTGGTTTGATATTGGATTGGCCTATCTAAAAAGTGTTTTACCAACACCATTTACACATGTTCTGGTTGTAGTAATAGCCTGCAAGTGTCAGCCAAGCACAAGTTGAGCAAGATCCTTCTGGGGACTGATAAGTTCTAGAGTAACTTTGTGAATGTAGATCTGTATTTTGGCTTGATTTGGTTTGAGAGGCATGACCCACGCTCCACTTCTGTTCTATAAATACTCCTAAGCCCAGCTCCAGTCTGAAGTGATCGCAGATGGCCAAGCCACTCATAAAGTTGTGTCTACTTCCTCTGGGGCATATTCACTTAAAAATATTGAACTCTTCTCACTAATATATGCTGAGATTCAAGGATCTAAAAGCCAATAAGACAGTTTCTGCTCTAACTCAGCTCATATGTCTAGATGGGACTTATTCAAGGGGAGAAAGACATAAGCAAAAATATCAATAATAAAATGAGAAAATGGAATAAGAAAGGCTATGTAAAGTACAATTCAGACAGTTCTCTAAAAGTCTGGATACATTAGAGATATCTCCCAGATGGACAAAATGAACCTCACCATCACCATCCTGTATCTCTAGGGTTACTCAAAGAAAAATTCAACCTCTAGAGTGGAGAGAAACTTTTCTCACTATT
This sequence comes from Diceros bicornis minor, assembly GCF_020826845.1. Taxonomy (NCBI): domain Eukaryota; kingdom Metazoa; phylum Chordata; class Mammalia; order Perissodactyla; family Rhinocerotidae; genus Diceros; species Diceros bicornis. The sequence goes on from NC_080744.1 coordinate 85,202,559, forward strand.
ACACTGGATGATGAAAATGTATCCAGTGGGCGGAAATGACTTAGTTACGTAACGTCGCCATAGCCCCATGAATTATTAGGCTGGGGAGTGGCCACTGGCTGCCCTTAGTCTAACCACAAGTAGAAGTCAGCACAGCTGATGAACATCTGGTGTCCAAACCCATATAGGTACACGCGTAGGCCACAGTTTAACCTGGCGATCCCATTCTACATCCTTTTTAACCTGTATAGTGCTTGTGTAATACTTTGTAAAAGCCCAGTTTTACACAACATAAAAGAGTAAACTTTCTTTGAACTTTAAGGTCCATTTCCACTTAACCTTCTGAAATAAATCCTCTCCTTATATTTATTCAGTCTCCAGGGGTTCTTTCATTAGTGGATGTCACATTTTGTAGGTGGCACTCTGTCTTACACATACGGGGACCTCAATTAGTATGTTGAATGAATGGACAGGTGAATGAATGAATGAGTGAATGAATTCATCAGTGCTAATTTCTATCTTCTCATCTCTGCAAAAATCTATCAGCTCCCCATTTACCTCTTTAGTCTGTGGCTCCCTCATAATTTACTAGCTAGTTATTATTCATACAGTCATGGGCGGGCCATCTAGTCATTGAAAACAGATTCAGCAAAATTTTCTTTCTAGTCTTTGCCAAAATCTCAAGGAGGGGAAAAAAGAGGAAAAGTAGTTAAATATGATAGTAAAAGTCTTCATATATGCCCTGGGTCTGCCTGGTATATGCTTGGTTGCTTTCTGTCTCTTTCTGAGTAGATAGACATGTAAAGAATCACATCTGAGTTTTTTATATGGATGAGTAACATCTGTTTTAACCTGAATAGTTCAATGTGTTTCTTAAAAATCATGTTTACAGAATTAATTTGGTTATAAATATGAGAACAAATTTAGGGTACAAATTTAACTCAGTTTTTCCCTAGGGCAAGCTAATTCATAAAATCTGAAATATTGTTTTGGCCATGAAGTAACATTTCCTCTAACTTAATAAGTAAATAGGAGGAGAAAACGTAATAAAGCTCAAATCCCCAGCAGCTAGGAAGTTAACACCTTAGTGGTGAAGAGCCAAAATAAGAAAGAATTGACTGTTGCCAGTCGGGAAACGTCCCAAACCTGTTAAACCTCTTTCTTAAAGCTGGAAGACTTTTCTTTCAAGTTATTCAACCTTTCACCTACTAGGTCCCTTTCTCTGACCCTTGAACTATAGTTATTTGTTTAGCATTGTGCTAATAGAGTTTGGAAATCTGAAAAACATTAAGTAAAATGCGAGGGTGTTGAGAAGGTGAAATTCTTTAAGTGAGCTGAAGAAACTCTATCTAGAGATTTAAACATTTTTTCCTCCTAGGAGTAAGGGATAAGAAAAATATTGTGAGTCTTTGGAAACATTATCAAAGTTTTTTTTTTTTAAGTAAAGGGAAAGAATGTGATTGATGACATATGACATGTATGTGTGAAGAGTGAAGAACAGTAATGTTCTCTTTAGTAGTTAATTATTTTTTTACGTTATTACAAAAGTAAAAACTTAACAGGTCAATCAAAATTTCAAATGAAGTTGGATATATTGCCAATGACATCAAATCTGAAAAATATTATTTATTTATTCATATGATTGTGATTTCCCATCTGCAGGATTACTGAATGAGGAAGGCACAAGTTTCCTTCAGAAGTTTCTCTTTCTTTGCTGTGCTCAGTTTGATGAATTTGTTTTAGTATTCCTTCAAATGTATTAAGTAGAAAAAAATGAGGACCTGATATTGTCACCCCTTTGAAATAAAATTAACAGTATGTGATACTTTTGTATGTGTTTAATTTAATAATATTAAAAGTACATGTTGATTTCTCCAAAATATCATGATTAAAAAGTGCAAAACTTGAGTCAATCTCAGTATCTCTTTCTTTATAATAATTATAATCATGTGGAATATTGCCCTTTTATCCCTATTTTTAGCTTTATGTGTCTGTGGCCTTTCTTCTGCCAAAAGGTTTGGTGCTAAAATTTTTCTGGATTATTCCTGATAATCTGAAATTTAATATCTGGATCACAAGAGAGGAGCTCCCAAGTTTTTAGTTGGGCAATGGGGATTGGCAGCAAGGGTTAAAACTCACTAGTATATTATGATCTTGAGTGAAAGTAGTAAAAGAAAATATCACAACACCTCTAGTAGCATCAACTTCAGAACTGGTTTTCTGGAATAATTTGAGAGATACCAAAAAGCATTTCTGATCTCTATCTATATATCTGCATCTATGTTTACCTATCTATCTATCTATCTATCTATCTATCTATCTATCTATCTACTTACCTACCTACCTTCTCTTAGCCTTGCTTTGTATCTACGTTACTCAGTCCATTCATTTATTTATTCATCCAACAAAAATTTATTGAGAGTATGTTTTATGACTGGTACTATACCAAGCACTGGGGATAAAGATGGAAAGACAAATCTCAAAGAACTTTAGATTAAGGCCCTGAATACCTTGGCTAAATGCAAAATCAGATAAAATGTGAGGCACTCTACGTAGTTTTATATCAACGTGGTTTAGTGGCAATAACACTGGACTTGAAGTCAGGACACCTGGGTTTTAAGCCTATGTTCTAGTTCCCATTTTGTTACTAAGTACCCTGTGAAATGCCTAGGATGAGTCTCTTCACTTCCTTCCCTCCCACCCTTCACCCTAGTCATTCACTGTGTGTTCATAAAGTCTTAGTTCTAAAAGGACCTCTGGGAACATAAAGGCATCCTGGCACTCCTTGGCACTGTCATTCTCTCCCTCGCTCTGTCACTCTCTCCCTCACATTCCCACAATGTCATCTGGGAACTTCCAATATAGTATGTAGCATAATGGTTAGATATTTGTTTAGGTATCATTTTCTCCCATATTCTTCTCATCTTCCTATCCCCAGCTCCAAATATAACGCCTGGGATGTAGTATGTGCCAATAAATATTTAAATAAATAAATGAAATTAACAACTATAATAGAAAGGAACTGTGGAAACAGATAGAAACAATATGAATCTGGCAGCAATTATAATCTCACCTAAAGAATATGTATTATGTATTTTGCATATTTTATTATATAGTAGAAATCTTCTGTGTTGGTGGCATTTATTACAGAAGGCAGCTTTCACCTGCCATATGGCACTGTAAGCCTATTAAAGTATGTTGTACAAATGGTTGGAGGACATGTCAAAACAGAGAGCTAATGTATGCCCACCCAGTCACCAATGGCATATATTCAAGAGCAAACGTCTCCTTTCCAGGTCCCTACTCTATAGTTGACTTATTGACACATTATATCAGTTGCCTTCAGGACAACAAATAATCTGAAACTTGTTTGATCATCTGGACAAAACTCCCAGATCGTTATGTCCACTGACATTAAACATCTAGGTCTTTTCAGATATTGATTACATTGCTGTTTCTACACACATAATTAGTTTAACCATTTTTACAAATCCCTCCAGTGAGTTTGGTCAAACAACCAGGTAAGTCATCTAAAAGCTTAATTTGTCTGATGTGCTTTATATAATGTATGCCCAAGAAATATTTGTTGAGTTAGTGTTTTTTATTGAGTTAATGAATTTGAATAAACTAGTAATTGAACATTACAAATTCCATGAGAAGGAGTGACTGGGTTGTCACCTGGCTACATAGATACTCTTCAGAGAACAACGTCCGTGCATAAGCGCAGAGCAAATGGTCATATGTTGAACAAATGCACGTGTCAATTTAGCAATCCGTGAATGCAGATAATAAGTGAAAGTACAGAAATAGATGGGGCTGGCCCAGTGGCATAGTGGTTAAGTTCAGCATGCTCCGCTTCAGCGGTCCAGGTTTGGGGGTTTGGATCTTGGGTGTGGAGCTACACCACTGATCAAGCCATGCTGTGGTGGCAACCTACATACAAAAAATAGAGGAGAATGGGCACAGATGTTAGCTCAGGGCCACTCTTCCTCAAGCAAAAAACCCGCCCCAGAAGTAGAACCTACCAACACTTTTGAGGTATATGAAGTACTTATGCAGATCTTTGCCTACTCTAGGAAGATATAGTTCTTGCTTTCAAGTTTATATTTGTTTTATGAGCTTCTTATTAAGTTGAGTTCTGTAGGCTTGAAAGAACAGACAAAGAAATTTTTTGGAACTCCACACCAACTTCAGGAGTTAATGTGTTTGAAAGGGAGGCAATGCCTATGTATTCTGATGCAGTCAGTCACCACAATCTGTACAAGAAAGCTTTTAATATATCATATTGACTGACTGCAAAGTTTTTTATGTATTTCTGCTTAAGAAAAATATATACATAGAGTTATCAAGTGAACACTCTTCATTATGGTTGGAAAAAAACTTTACTAACCGAATTATTTTCTTATACTTTTTGTTCAATTCAGTTAGGAAACAACATCAGCTAGACTGATGTGTTTGCTGTATTAGGATGATATTCAAGAAATGAAAATTTAAATATTACCAGGTTACTTCAGTAAAAGGCATGCATTATTCTATTTATGGATTTATTTGAGGGTAAATTAAGGGCAAGTGTGGTTTTCTTTCTTAGATGGAAAAAAAAGTTTATCCTAAGCTTTAAAGAACCATCTGTCTATTCCCTTTTCCTCTTGGGGTTTTAAAAATGTAGTACCAAGAAATTTCATTGATCCTATTTTGCATCCCCAAGGATTTGCTTCTTTCTGTCCTTTCCCAAGTATTTGCCATTTCCCATGAAGCTATATCCAACTGTTAAGTACATAGTGTCCCTTCTTGCTTAATCCCACCACGAGCCTAGAACTATTCTTAGCTATAATAAGGTTCTCTCTAATAACTATTATATTTTCCCCAGTAAATCTGTATCATTATGGAATATGATCAAGATTATTTTAAAGGATTCTACAGCTCACTGATCTTTAGGAGGTGAGTTCTTAGTTGTAATTTTTTAAAGTGTTCAATTCTAGTCCCAGACAGAATTATGACCTCTCCACCAAAACTTCCTAGTTTCCTTATCTCATAATATTTTCACTCTTATTTTAGTTTTGTGAATATGTAGTCTCAGAGATCCCATATGTTTCCTACATATTTCTTAGCCCCAATACTATATTTACTTTCTCATTGATTCCTATCAATAACACTGGTAACTTGTTTTCATTTGTCATATGCTTTTCCTTCCCGCCAAGATGACTTAGGTTTGGATCCGTATTATTTCTCTACTGTTCAGACTAATCTCTTAATTGAATCCTCAGATCTCCCCCTTCTCTAAGCAATTCTCCACACAGCTACCTAAAATACAGCTCAGAAACTCTCATTTCTCCAGGCACAATTGGAGAAACCTTTTGAATCCCACAACATACATACTAAAAGCCATGTTCTGAACTCTCGCTCTCTCGATGCAGTTAGACTCCAGTGCGTGCCTCCAGCTGTCCTTCATCCCTCTCCCTGCCCCTCACCCAGCACCCAGTTATGTTCCTTCTCCCATGTGGGTAGAGCCTGCTAAAGGATTGAGAACTAGAGATCGTCATCAGTTACCATCCCCCCTACACAGAAGACTGTTTCAAGAGGAAACTCAACTAGATAGGAAAGATTGAGGACTCTGGGGTCAGACAAGCCTGGGTCTGAATTCCATGTCCTGTCATTTTCAAGTTGTGCCAGTTCAACCACTTCAACTGGAAAGTGGAGATAATCCAGCCTTTGACGGATAAAATAAATGTCCATGTGAAGTACATTCTGGAAAAATGGAAGCATTTATTAATGAGTATCATTTGTATGATAATCATGTTGAAAAAAATGTTTCCAGTTCTGTTACTGACTCTGATGTGCCAGTCTAACCAACTGTTCAGTGGGCTGGGTCCAATAGCCATTAGGGTTCCTGCTGCAGAGGGTCCGTGCCCTTGTTTCCTCTTCCTTAAGAGCTCCTGAGGAGCAAGAGTCTTGTTTGTGGGTGGGGTTTCCATGTCCTGGAAATGGTTTTCACTGGCAAATATCTTCTCATTAATTTCTCCTTCTAAATAACATCCCACTTCAGAATTGCTCAAAAGAGCAGATCAAAGAAAGTGTGTGAACTTCGGCCAGTGTATGAGGGAAAAAAAGGAAAGGGTGGTGACAAAGTGAAACTTGTTTTCTAAAGCGATTTTGTCAGAGCTGAAGACTTGTGAGAAAAGATCTTTCCCATCCTTTTATTTTCCTTCCATTCATTAAAGTTTGCTGCCACTTGAAAAGAAACTAATCAAAAATGGAAACAGGATAACACTTTCTTTCACTGTTTCCTATGAATATAGGAAAACCAGTTGGAATTAATCAAAGTGAGGTGGGTAATTTAATCAGAATGCATTATAAATATGTAAGTGTGATTGGTTAAGAATGCATGGAGAAATACATTAGCATCTCCACTTACAGTGAGTGTATAATAATAATAATAATAATAATAATGATAATACGTAGTCTTTTAGTTTTCCAATCTACTGACACGTTGACATTTGGTCCTCATGGGCAATGCTACCCATGAAATGGACCAGAGATCATATTTTTAAAAAAGAAAATGGTACTTTCCCAAACATTTTGGGATTGAAAAAATGATTTTGAATTGAAAAAATGATTCTTGATAATAGAAATCACATAGGAGAGTCTTAATTTTGAATAATTATTTTCTTTTGAGTAAATGTGACTTTTAAAAGCATAACAAATATGATGTTTTTTAGACATATGTAGAACTTTCATTATGGGGAAAATTTAAGGTTTTCTTGTTCAAGAGGGAAGATTTAGAAAATAGAAGTTAACTATGAAAATATGAGCTAAAAACTTTGCTCGTTACCCGTGGAACTATTGTTCAATTATTGGTGCATTTTCTTCTGCTGCACTGTGTGTGTGTGTTTGAAATCAAAGTGTATATGGTTCCTCTATTTCCATGTAACATCATATCTTGCTATATCGTCATGTCTTAAATATTCTTTGAAAACAAGATTTTTGATGAGCTTCTTGATATAGGATAGTAATAATATAATTAATCTCTTCACATTGAAAATTTAAGTTTTTTAAAAAATATTTTTACTATTATGAAGTCTTCTAGTTGTATTAAATGTTTACCTTTAATTCCAGAGAATAATTTTTTAGAGGTAAAACAATAACGTCAGCTGGTATAAACTTAGAAAAAATTTGGTATATTACCTCTATGAACAATTTTATTCAATAAATTCACAATCATGAATTTGTGTATTTACTTTTTTTATTCAGAAGATATGTCTATAGAGAAAGAAAAAACAGAATTAAGAAATAAATCTATGTATTCTACCATCACTGCTGTCTGAGGACCAGGAACATCTTTAAGAGACCCTCTGCTTCATCATTATGACCCAGACCAGGAGAGGAAAAGCCAGACAAATTCCCTGAGGGATTGCTGGGCACACAAGTACCTGGTTACTGCTAAGGAGGAATTGAGCTTCCTGTGAAACAGGGGTAACGTAATACATCTGGAGGCCCTCTTCTTCTATTACACCCCTTTCTCAACCCCCTGACCAAAGAGCCCCTTGTCCTCCAAGCTCATCACTTCCTTTGGACCTGGGTTTGGTCCCCTTTTCTGTGCGTATTATAGTACTTAAGAGTACATTATACTCAGGAACACTTTGAGACCAATATATTTGACCAATTACTGGGGTTTTAATACCAAGAGCAAACTTCAGTGCCTGCATCATAATAAGTGTTCAGGAAACTCTGTTGAATGAATGCATGTATTTTCTGAGTTATTAGTGAATGGAAAAATTTTCAGTGACCAGACCAAGTGGATGAAAATTTCTCAACTCCAGTAGATCCTCTCATAATAATACTCCAAGTTATTCCTGAAAAGGAGTAATGGGATAAAAAAGACTAGATACAGTGCAATCATGCTTTCTTATTTGTCTAAAACATTTCTCTTGTAGTTCTTTATATTTTTTAATATAGCAATTGAGTTTTTTATTAATAAAGTAGTGCATTTGGCTAACAAAAAATAGAATATATTGAAGAGGAAAGGTTTTGTGCAGGGTTTTCTTGATAAAAATAAGAAAATACAGTTTGCTGTTTTTGTGTGCTAAAGATAGCATTTAGGGAACCAGTTGACTATTCAGAAAGGCCCTCTAGTGAACGATATATTAATTGAGTAACCATGGTTAAGGGTCTGGTCATTAGTAAATTTTCAAAAAATTAAAATTTTCTTTTAATTAATTAATTCAGTGGAGAAAAAATAAATAAATTGAATGTTTCATAAGATTGGCCAAGGGAAAAAAAAAGCATAAAATAATTTAATCTTTTGCTTGGAGAGAGTGCACCCTCATCACAATTTTCTTTTGATGTTTAGAATAGAAATTTATGGAAAAATTGAAAGGACAGTGCAAAGAGTTCCCATGCACCCTACACCCAGTTGTCCCTATGATTCACATCTTTAGTATAATAAATTTGTCACAATGAAGGAGTCCATATTGATACATCATTATTAACTAAAGTTACACTTTATTAGATTTTTCTGAATTTTTTACCTAATGTCCTTTTTATACCAGGCTGTGACATTGTCTCAGATTTTCTTCTGTTTAATGGCCTTGCAAGTTTGAGGAGTACTGGTCAGGTATTTTATAGAATGCCTCTCAATCAGGATTTTTCTGATGTTTTCCTTGTGATCAAACTGGAGGTATAGGTTTTGGGGAAGAAGACAACAGAGGTTAAATGCCATTCTCATCACATCTTATCAAGGGTATCTACTATCAACATGACTTGTCAGGTTTCTCTACTGTAAAGTTATTGTTATTCCATTCTTTCCATACTATACTCTTTGGAAGCAAATCACTATGCACAGCACACACTAAAGGAGTGGAGAGTGTGAGCCACTTCATTGAAAGTAGAATTTCACTAAATAATTTGGAATTCTTCTGCATGGGAGATTTTTCTACTCTCCCCTATTTATTTATTAATTTATTGACTATTTTGCACTTGAACAGCCAATTACACCCACGCCATTTGTTAAAGAAACATTATTGGATTTGATTTTCTAATATATTGTTGATATTTTTGTGCCTATGTTTGTGAGATATATTGGTCTGTAGCTTTCCTATGTTGTAAGGTATTTGTCTAATTTTGGTATTAGGGAATTAGGTAATTCTGACATCATAGAATGAGGTGAAAAGTGTTCCCTCTGCTCCTATTTTCTGGAAAGGATTGTGGAGAATTGGTATTATTGTCTTTTTAAATATTTGGTAGAACTCACTAATAAAACTACTTGGGCCTGGTGCTTTTTTTTAAAGAAGACTATTAATTATTGATTCAATTTCTTTAATAGATATAGTGATATTCCAGTTATTTATGTTTATTTGTCCTTGTGTGAATTTAACAGTTTGTGTCTTTCAAGGAATCAGTTTATTTCATCTAGGTTATGAAATTTGTGGGGATAAATTTTCTCATTATTTCCCTTTCTTACTTTTTTTAATGCCTATAGAATCAGTAGTAATGATCCCTCTATCATTTCTGATATTAGTCACTTGAGTAGTTTCCTTTTTATTTTTTGGTAGCCTGGATGAAGTTTTTTCATTTTTATTGAGATTTTCAAAGAAACAATTTTTTTCTCCATTGTTTTCCTATTTTTAATTTCATTGATTTGTATTCTCATTTTTATTCCTTTCCTACTGCTTGCTTAAATTGCTCTTCATTGTTTCCTAAAATGGAGTCTTAGGTTATTGATTTTAGATATTTCTCCTTTTCTAATATATACATTTAATGCTATAAATCTCCCTCTAACCCCTGCTTTCACTATATTCTATAAATTTTGATAAGTAGTATTTTTATTTTCATATAGTTCAAAAGACTTTTTTAGTTTCTCTTGTGACTTCTTTTTTGACTCATGGGTTTCTAAAAATCCATGGATTTTGTTTAATTTTTCTTGTTTAAAATTTCCAAATAGTGATTTCTATTGTTATTAATTCTACTTTAATTCCATTGTGGTCTGAGAACATACTTTGTATGATTTCTATTCTTTTGAATTTGTAAATATGGGTCATCAGTTTTTAAGTCAGAATTTCTGTTGCATCAATATACTCAGTTTCAGTTTCTCAGGTTTGAGTAACTCTAATCATACTCATAAAAATGGTATATTAAACATGATGCCCAGTCATAAAGTTAATGAGACTCATAATAGCCAGGAAGAGCATTATGCTGGCATTTACTGTAGGAAAGCATTATAGAAAGTCAAAGTTGCTTGCTTGGTATGGAGTCAGAGCCCTAGAGATGTGGCAGGGCACATTCTGTGAATTGACTCTCTGACATCAAGAAGAAGGAAGCCATGATTAGATGTTCATTCTTCTTTTAATTTATCAATGGAAAATCTCATGAGGTTAGACAATCAAAAACTCTGTGTAAGCATTTGAATTAATTTTGGGAGCTATACATAGTAATTTGATTCTCAGACTGTGAGCTTGGAATGCTCTCCACCCCAAGAAATGACATCTCAATGATACTGGGATACTTGTAGGAGCCAGCAGGCTGCCCTCCCCTTGAAAGGCCCAGAGACAGCGATCCATTCAGATATTTTGGTTTCACCTTTCCTCAATTCCAGGTGATTATTCCATTTTATATTTTCTCCCTTGTCTCTGTCTTCTTTGCCTTTCTTGTGATTGGCAAATCAAACTTTCTGACATTCCTTGGACAGCTTTTGTGCCCCTACACTTTTTTTTCCTATGTCCTACTGGGACATTACACAGATATCTTTGTGAGTTCCATTTTTAACTCTTATTTAAGACGTCATTCAAATAATATCATCCTCCAAGCTCTCATAAAAGTTGGTCAGCACCTCTCTTATGACCATCTGTATTTATTATCTTGTTTTCTATTTATCCGTAAACAGATCTACTCTAGTAAAAGAAAACTCTTGTCAAGTAAGTTTATGTTATATCTATCTCAGTGTCCCTTACAGCAACTAATAGGTGCTGTGTGACTTTTTTTAATTGAATGAATATGTAAATAATCAACTACATGATGTAGTTAAATACAGAATTTAAATAGATAGTCCTCTATCTTCCAGATGGGGTCAATAATAGCAAGGCCAGAGTTCTGTCCAAGTTAGGAGATTTTAGAAAAACTGTGGGTGCATAACGGACAAGAGAAAAAGAAACAGATCAAGGAGGGAGAGCTCAGCATGTGCTAACGGAGAATGGAACTTTGGGTCAGGACACTTGAACGGGAGGCCATTTGCCTAGAAGAAAGAAGAGTGACACAATGATGTTCTCTCAGCAAAATGCAGTGGAGAATATGGCTAATGATAACCTTTAAAAGGTTTCTGTTAAATCGGTCAATTTGGGAAAATCAGGGGCATGGTACTTTAGGGAATGGATTTTTGGTGGACTGGTCTAAAACAGCGGTCCTTTTAGTGGTCCCTGTCAGTGGAACCATCTTGGTGGCAATAGCTGGCTTATCAGTCTGGGGAGACATTATTTCTTGGGGTTTTTCTTCTTATTCAGATGGGAGAGGCATGACGAAGAAGAGAAAGTTGGCCCCAATCAGCTTTTAGCATCAAGAAGAAAGGAGATATGATTGGATCTTTATTTTTCTGTATTGAAAGAAGGAAACCTTTTGGAGTTAGAGGAATGGAAATCCTGTGTGAGGCTTTGAGTTAACTGTGGAAGCCTTAATTAGTAATTCAGTCCTCACATTGTGGCTCTGGAAAGTTCAGCCAAGTATAAGGAGATAACCTGTATAGATTCCACCATGAGAAAGAATGCTTCATCCTACAGTGGTGGTTGTGCAATTTAACTGTGTGCTGTTATTTAGGGGAGCAGATTTCAAACTTAACTGATTATAAGAATCACCTGGGTAATGTGTTCAATGCACTTATTCCCTAGAAAAATCCACAGATTTTCTTATTCAGTAAAAATGAGATCTGGCCCAGGAATCTGTATATTTTAAAGACGTTCAAGTGTTTCTGATGATCAGCCAAATTTGGAACTCCTGAGTTAGTTAACATTCCTGAGGAAACTAGGGAACATAATCTTTAGTAGTTTTATGTGTGGAGGTGAACTCCTAAGAACTCGGATGGAAGCAGTAAAAAGTCACAGTAGGAAAGGAGATGAGGTGCCATCTGTGGGCTGCCTTGTCCAGTAATAGAGATTCTAAGCATAACTAGTTCCCTCACCATCTCAGTTTATGTTTTTATATATTAAGATCTGGAAAACAATATCCCCAGCAATTTGTCAATCTCCCCCATTTCCCTGCCAAAAAAGAGGAAAACAGACAGATACAAGGAAAGAAAACAAAAGAGAAGGAAAGAGAAAGTAAGCAAGCAAGAGCGTATTTATGTACATTAACATATTTCTAAGCAAAGATAGAAACAAGATTCCTATTTTTTATTTTGTATCTTAATGAAAACAGCTGAATATGAGAAATTTGAAGTTATCAGAGGCTGATATGAGGCCATTTTTTAAAAGCTTTGATAAAGACATATGGAACCAAATTTTTTTCTAAACTCGCATTGTGTTGGGAGGCTTAGCTTGTTCCGTAGTTATTCTCTGAACATCTTGAAATGGTGAAAGAGAATCACAACAGTTAATTCTTTGAAGACTTCTCAGTTGGTGGACTCCAAACTGAAAAACCAAGTCTAGTCCACTCAGTGCTGTTCCCGTAGAGCTCCTCTTGGGGGCCATCTTCTTGCGTTCTGGGGGCCTGAGCATCAGCCGGTCAGCCCCACCTCCAGCATTCTAAGGTCCTCAGTGAGAGTTCCAAACCCTAGCCTTCCTGCGAGGCTACTGAAGACTTCCCAAATGACCTCAGGTAAAATAGGTACTGCTTACAGATTAACGTGAAAACTGGAACGTTGTCTTGTCGAAAGAACAGGGCAGTGAAAAACAAATACCTTTGAGGTATTTTAGCCAGCTATCCTAGCTTCCAACCCCATCCCTGCCTCCCGATTCTACTCATATGGGGTTGTCTTAAAGGAGACATATATATCGTTTCTTTTTTTAAAAGTTAGATCATTTATACTTTTCTAAATAACAAGCAGGAAAATTCTGAGTCATTCAACAAAGTCATCTTGACCAAGCTCTCATTGCAGTGGGAGAAAGCTCACACGTGTTCTTTATTTCTCTCGTTTTGTGAAAAGTGACTGATCAGACTGAAATCTGGGCGAAGATTTGTGTGTGTGTGTTGAATAGTGCCCACATTTCTCTCCCCCACCCTCTCTCTCTTTTTTTTGGACAGTATCCCATTACACAATCCTGAAGACTGGTATCATGTTCTTGTTCCTTCCTTCTTCTTTATTCCATCCTGGTCAGTGAGACCTTTCTGTCCCTCCTCCGGTCCCCTCCTTCTGTGGTTCCCAGAGAGGAACGTGAGTTTTGAAAGTGTCAGAACAGTGTAAATGCTGATGTATAGGCCACAGTTGTTTCTCTCAAAAGGCCTTCCGAGCCCTCCCCTTTCCTCTGTTCCCTTCAAGTTGGGAATGATTCATCAGCTGGCCTTTAGCAAGAGAAGAGGCCGGCCTGAGGTCTCAGGCCTTTGACCTCTGTGAAGAGAAAGGTCACAGTGAGAGCAACTGTGCAAGCCCCAGTGCAGGAGCCACAGGCATAGAAACCTGAGGCGGGGGTGCCCAGCCGAGCGGAGAGGGATGGTGGGAAAGAGTAGGAATTTAGAAAAGTTAACAGTATATTTCTAAGAGACTCAGTGGATCAGCTGACAGCTGGGGTCAGGGGTCATATTTATGCTTGAGTCCGTGAGCATGTTACAGTAACATCTGCTTGGTAAGGGTCTTCAGGGAGCAGGCCTGAGGACCAAAGGCTTCTGACCTCCTTCCACAAAAGAGGACGGGCTAAGAGATTAGGGGTTCCTATTAACGTTTGTGTTAGACTTAATGGCCCCCCTCTCTTGGGCATGGTTTGTCAGTTTCACCCCATTTCTTTTTATCATCTTACTAAATACTTAAATGAGCTCCTTGGTTGTCAGTGGGATACATTTGAAACTGCAGAAAAGAAAGTTAGGTTTCAATTGGGGGAAATCTTGGTTAAAAATATGGAATGGGAAAGATGAAGAGAGAAAAAAAGAAAACACCAGGAAATTCTTCACATGATAGAATCGAACTGTTTCACAGAAACTTCTCAACTTTTGACCTCATAAATAGAGTAAAAATACAGTTGTCATTGTGCTCTGTCACTTTCTGCAATAAACCTCCTAACATGAGAGATGATTTGATCATTCCGTTACCAGGAAATTCTAACTTCATGTGGTTTTTGCCTGAGAGATTGGTGTCCTAAACTCAAAACGAGGACAGATCTCACAAATGAAGGGAGGCTGAGGACTGAGCATTGTTTCCATTCTTTCATTAACCTTTTCTGTTTGTCACTTTTATCTCTTTTCCAAAAATTTCCCTTAAAAAAAAAAATCCTAGTTTTTTAGTCCTGTCACCAAAGAATTAAAGCTCTTGTGAGTAAATATGCTCCACCTCCAATTTCTCTGGCCAAATTGAATGATCAACAGAGGCATAAAGCAATTCCTGAAAATGGGTTGAGGGAGAAGAAAATGCCCTAAGCTCCTAAATTCTTTTATTTTCTGAAAGAACACTTGTGTGTCTGCTGACTTCTAAAAGTGCATGTTTTACATTTATCCAGATTTTTGTGTTCTCATTTCTCATGGTTTTTGCTTACAAGTTTCTGGAAGGACTCAGTTCCGTTTTGTAAAAAACCTCTTGGTGCAGGCACGGGCATACATAGTTGATACCTCAACCACTTACACGCTATTTTGTTTTATCCTAAAGCCTTCAGTAGAAGAATAAAATTCGAGAGTTGGAGACAGAGGATATTATTTTCAGCTAGAAAAAAAGTTAAAATAAATGAGTGTGGTATCCTGGAAGGCAGCCTCTTTGGGTTCCACATCCGTGGCAAAGTTCACACAGTCCAACCTTCCATGTAACTGTATGAAAACAACGTTTGCTATTTATAGGGAATTGCCTTGGGGAAACCAGCTCCGAGGAGGCCGATGGATTGTTCTGAGGAAAACTGGATGGGAGTGGATGGGGCCTCTTCAAAGGTAAGGGTTTGGGTTGTGTGTGTGTGTGTGTGTGTGTGTGTGTGTGTGTGTGTGCGCGCGCGCGCGCACGCGCGTCAGGGTAGTTGGTGGTGGGATGGCTGATGGGAGCTGTTCAAAACCACTTTGTGATTATAAATAATAAAAAAAAATTCAATCGGAAGTGCGTTCTGCCAAACTTGACAATAAACCTCCTAGCAGGGCATTGAGATTTTCTTAATCAGGGTCAGACCCACAAGCATAAGGCCAACAAGTTCAGTGGGAAAAACGACTCTTCTTCCCAGTTTTTTTTTCCTTTCCTTTTTTCTTTCATTTGGAAGGGACCCCCTCATAAACATGCAGTGCAATTTTCCAGTACATTAACCCAGGAGGGATCCTCTCTCTGTCGGCTCAAGAGACAGCAAAGTTGAGAAACAGGGTTGAGGGGAAGATGGATGGGCCTGGGATATAAGAGAGGGCAGTTTTTCCACTGTCCTGCCCTGTACACCTAGGACAAAGACTTCATTGACTGCAATGCTTGACATCAGCCTCATAAACTAGTAGTCAGGCACAAAAGGTCTGACACTTGAAAGTACAAGTCCCTGCCTTCTTTCTATTGCAGCTGCACAGGGGGGTTGGGCCTAACAGTGGTGTCCCTTTGTCAGCCCATAGGACAAGAGGTGAAGATAAATAGTGTTGACTTTAATGTAGTCACACAATTCTGCTGTTTCCCAAAAGACAACATTTCCTCCAAGGCCTCACATCATGGCCCCAGGAGATATAACTATCTTCCCTTTTGCCAGGGAGCAAGGGTAGAGTTGGCCTGGGATAGCAATGAGGGTATAGAGTGGCCATGTGGCTGGCTGGAGGGAAGGGGAGTACACAAGGGACAAGTAGAGTCGTGGGATCTGTTCCTTGTCCTCTGTGAGGAGGTGGTATGGTTTTCATGCATTCCAGCTTGGTCACAGTGGTTTCTTTCATTTTCTTGAGATCCCTGGAAATGGTCCTAGGGGGGAAAAATCAATGCAGGAAGCAGGACTGAAAACATGTACAATTATATGATTTAAAAGATTTTTGAAAACAACCTTGGTATCTTTCTGATTATCACAAGGCGAGAAAGTTATCCTGGGAATATTTTGGTAATAAGACTAAAACAAGCGCTTAAGTAGAATGCAAGAATTCAAGAATTCTATCTGCTGAAGGCAGGAATACATAAGCTGTGTAGTCTCTTGCATTTGATTGTTGTTATTAGTTTTTATTTGATTGCACATCAGCACAGGTAAACCTTTTGAATTATTTCTTTTTGTGTTAGGAAAGATAGAATTTGAAATACAAAACACAGAACCCATTTGGACTTGATGGCTTATAGCCAAGTTCAATTAGCTGGAGAGGATCGCTTTTCCTGAATGTCATCCTAAATCTGCTGACTGCATAGTGCCATTTTAGATTTGTCTTTTCATCCATAAAGAGGCTCGTTGAAAGATAAGGTCTGAACCATCCACAGTTATAAGCATCCGTCTCCAGTCAGACCTCTCTGTCTTCAGTGCGGACTCTAAGAGCCTTAGAGCATCCAGGTTCTAAAGAGCTATCCAAGAATATTTTGTGTGCAGAGAAAGAAAAGTGTGGTAGCTCAAATACCTACGGGTCCCTTGTGTTCAAGATGAAGGAAAGTCAAGAGTTGAGATGTGAATGCCAGAGGAAAGCTCTATTTGAACACCGACAGTGGAACTCAGATCAATCACATATTAGCTGATTGTTAACATCTGGCTGAGGTTTTCTTCTCATCCCCCCCATCAAGTTTCTGAGTGTAGAGCCTCCTACTTATGACACTTCTTTGCATCATTTGAGCATATATTTTAGAAATTGTTCATCCGAGTTACTTCAAAAGTTATCCTATTCAACTCTGCTACAATCTCAATTTAGAGAACATTGCTTGAGGCTGAGATTTAAAGTTATCTCCGTTGATGGGAAAATATTGGAGATTTGATCCTTTCCATGAATCTTTTAAGTAAATATATTTACTCTAAAAACTAATAGTTGCAAGTTGGGAAACAAGTTTCTTGAAGAAAGAGTATGTACCGGCTAGCTTCTCCTTCACTTTGGTTTAACCTCTTCTTTAGGAGAATGTTATAGCTGATGCATTTCCTCATGAACTTAGCGTATCTGTTTTGAACTTACCGTGGTTTGCTTTTGAATGGTTATGTCGCAATAGCTTTGACTTCTTAGTAAGTGCATCATGTTCTGAAGAAGGTGGATTTTACTAATTGCCTTTTGTTTTTGCTTTTGGAGTTCCTTAATTCATTATGTCCAGGATATACTTATATTCATTTATACTTCAGTAGAGCCTTGATTGGTTCCAGAAACCTACAAGTTATCTCAGAATGCCACTCCCACTTTCACATCCCAGGTCTGGTTTCTGGGGAAATAGCAATGTGAACCTAATTATGTCCCTCTGCCTCTGCCTGGTCAATTGCCCCCTTCCTCTTTCCAGAGCCTTCCAGTCCTTCATTTCTCTGGGCTCTCAGATATTCCTCTGGGTTCTCTTCATTCTTCATCCTCCAGGCTTTGGAACATAGAATGTCATTTGGCAGCTCTCAGACATGAAGTGCTGAGCTTCTCTGTAGCTGAAAAAAAAAAAATAGCTGGATATGAGCAAACAGAAACTCAGTTTGTAGTTGTAGGGAAGAGAAAAGTGCAGACTACATCTAGGGGATTTTCAGGAGATGGTGAGACATCAGCTATTGGAAAATTTGCTCTGCTTTTCTGTGCCCGTGTGCCTCTTCTAGCCCACTCTTTTCCAGAAGGTACACAGTCCCACAGGTTTTCAGTGCCAAGAAATGTCTAAAATAGAGAGTGAACATTCTCAGCAGATCTCACAAGCAGAAAGTGACCAGACTTTCTTCTCCTCATACCCTACTCTATCTATTTCACTGCTATCCCCTGACTCAAAACACAGGAAGAACTGTCCACCAGGGGTCACCTGGTAAACACTAGGGTTGAGAATGTCTCTCGGTGTTTTCTTCTGATACTCTTCTATCTGAGAGGCAACAAGGCAGCTGGGGAACTCATGGGTTGGGTCCTGGGAAGACTTCAGTTCTGGTCTGTGTTCTCGTAATTGAACTTGGATGACCATTTCATCTCCCTCAGTATTCTTAGCTGTAGAATGGGTAAACTATACATATCCGAATGATTTTTTTCTTTTCTCTTGCTCCTTATGTTTTAACAGTGAGCTGCATTATAAATAATCTTGAGGAAAAAATAAGACAATGTTTAAACACCAATTGAACATTGAAGAATGTAATTTCAATTTAAGGTACTGTTGGTATCACATCTAGAAGGTCAGTGAATTTGATGTGTATACATGAGAAATCATTTCCTCTACTCTATACTTAGGCCTGTGTCGTGGAATTGGAATTGGTATGTCTTTGGAGTTTTCTTAGTTCTACTTGAGGACACATAGTTTTGTAAACACAGCATTAAAAACTGACCTTACAGGCAAAGACCTCTGCATGTGGATGCCCCAAGGGATTCAGCAACTGGCCTAGCTTTCCTAGTCTGAATCAGAGTCTAAAAATTCTTTTAAATAAACATTTGTGTTCTGGCTTATTTAAGGTCTTACTTTCTGACAAAACTCTTTTTATTTGCACGCTATAAAATCTTTCTTTCAGATAAAATGAGTATTTCAATCCGTTCGTATTTATGCCGATACAGGCTGTGGACCACATTGTGACTCTGGTGTGTGTATTGGGAGCTGGATTGAGCCAGCAAGGCCTTCCTTTGTCTCTCACTCACTTTGTCTCCTAGAGCTATTGCTGCAGACAAAAGGAAAAGATGTTGTTTTTCTATCCCAAGAATGAAGAACTCTTTCTGTGCGAAGCACAGCAGCAGGGCCCATGCCCTGGGTCCTTGCAGAACCAGGGCCATGAGAACATGACCAGAAAAAGAACGGCCGCATTGGTTTTGTCCCTCTTGTCATTGATGTTGGCACCAAGAGCCTTCTGTTGAGGCCCTACGATTGCTTATGCCCTTGATGCCCAATTTACAAGGACATGGATCAGTTGAATGAAGGAGTTAACTGTCGTTTCCAGTTCTCCAGCTTTGTTTTCCCCTTGGTGATTCAACCTCAGGTGATAATAACTTAACAAACATGTCCAATTTGATGACTTCTGAACCTCAAACTTGACATATCTCAAACTCAATTCCTGTTTCTCCTTAGAAAAATGGTCTCTGCTTTCTCTTCTGTTTTCCCATTTGTATTATTATCGTAGCTTTTGTTGTCCAAACTACAAAAATGAGCCACACCTCTGAATTCTTCCTTCTTATTCTCTTGTTCCTATATGCTAACAGTGGTCTAGCCCCACTGAACATTTCTTGCTTCTGTGTCCTGATTCAATCCTATTTCTGTTGCCCCATTTAGTTATTCTCATGCCCAAGCTCCTGCAATGTCCCCCTAAATGAGTTCCTTTTTCGTCACTTACCTAATATAGTTCTCTGCTCTAGCCACTTCTCTTCTACTTATGTGCCCATGACTTGTGCCTCAACTTTGTTTTTCCACCCAGAATGAGATACCTTTTATTTCCTCTTCCATTTCAACTCACATTCCTCATCAAGCCTGCCTTGACTTCTCTAGAGCCCAGTGGACATTCTCCCTCTGGATAGCGATTGAGCCATTAGCATTTACCATATACTTCGCTATTCTTATTTGAGACAACAAATATAATACCCAATGCAGTCTTCTAGAAGCTGTTTGAATTACGAACAGGACTGTATAAAATTTATAAATCTGGTCAGGATGTTAGTATAGAGCTAGGCAGTAATAGTAATAATAACATTGACACTAGTTGTCATTGGTTGAGTGCCTCCTTTGTGCCAGGACGTGTTCTGAGCATATTATTGTCATTGACAATAACCCTACGAGGGTTAATGCTGACAATAACCCTATGAGGTTGTTACTCAGTATCCCTTTTGACAGATGTGAAAACGGAGGTGCAGACAGGCCCACGTTCAAAGAAGTACAAGTTTATTTATTTATTTATTTATTTATTTATTTATTTATTTGCGAGGAAGATGGGCACTGAGCTAACATCTGCCAATCCTCCTCTTTTTTTGCTGAGGAAGACTGGCCTTGGGCTAACATCCATGCCCATCTTCCTCAACTTTATATGGGACGCCGCCACAGCATGGCTTGACAAGCGGTGCGTCAGTGCGTGCTCGGGATCCGAACCGGCAAACCCCTGGCTGGGGCAGCGGAGCGCGCACACTCAACCACTTGCGCCACCGGGCAGGCCCCAAAGAAGTACAAGTTTTATTTTTTTAATTAATTAATTAATTTATTTATTTTTTAATTTTTGTTTATTGCAGTAACATTGGTTTATAACATTGTATAAATTTCAGGTGTACATCATTATATTTCTATTTCTTCATAGATTACATCATGTTCACCACCCAAATACTAATTACAACCCATCACCACACACATGTGCCGATTTATCCCTTTTGCCCTCCTCCCTCCCCCCTTCCCCTCTGGTAACCACCAATCCAATCTCTGTCTCTGTGTGTTTGTTTATTGTTGTTATTATCTACTACTTAATGGAACTCCAAAGGATTATGAAAGCCCAACAGGAGAGATGACTCCCATCCAGTTGAGAGAGGGTTATGAAAGAGATGTAAAAGAAAGTGGTTTGGTATTTCCATTTAATCAATTAGAAATGCTACGTCTTTCAGTCTTATATTGTTAGTTCTATGAGTTTATCTTTGTGCTTCTAACTGGATGGTAAGCTCCTTGAGGATGGATATTAATTCTCTTCCTCTTCTCTACAGTGTCTAACTCAGTTCTTCACATATAGCAGGTGTATGTTGATCGAAAATTAATTATCTTTTGTTGTCTTGAGCATAGAGATGCTGCATTTTTGTTTCGTTTTGTTGTGTTTTTTTCACTGTTTCCAGATATATGTGTTGAGTTAGTCTTCTATTTTGATTGTTGGGAAATAGGTTACTTAGTATATATACTATGCATACGCCAAAATAATTATGACAACAATAATTTTTATGCCAGTATAATTATAACAGCAATAATTTTTTAAATTTTAATTTATTATGAAATACTTTTGGACCCATTTTTCTCCATTTATCCCAATCACAAGTATTTGCCAAGCAAGAATAGATTTACGATAGAAGGGATTAGGGTATAGGTGAGCTGATGAGAGTTGTTAAAGATTTTCACAGAACCAGTGCTGTTCCCTAGAGTCTCTCATCTTGGTGATGTGTTCTTTCTAATGTCTCAGCGACTTTCTCACAAGGTTGCTGAGAGAATTAAATGGAATAAAAAAAGTAAAGCAATTAGAACAGACCCTGGCACATAGTTGTTTTATATATGTATTAAATATCACATTGTCATCTTCTTCATCATTGTCATCACCATCATCATTGTCATCATCATCAACACCATCACCATCATCACCATCATTGTCACCACCATCAACATCATCATCACCATCACCACCACCATCATCATCATCACCATCACCATCATCACCATCACTGTCACCACCACTATCATCATCATCATCATCCCTTGTGTCCATACATTTCTAAATGCTATTGGATACCAGTGACCAAAATGATGATCATGGTTCCAATGCTAACATCAATACTACACTTGGTTGTGTGGTGTTAGTAGAGGATTTATAATAGTAGGCACCGTTAATCTACCCAGAGCAGAGACTTTGTTTTACTTCATTAATATACAACTGGGAATCATGGCTTCTCATGTATCACATGTGACACTCTTCTGGGGGAGGGAGAGTGCAGTGTTTTCTGGTTGGGGATAGTATCTGTGACTCCCTATACATACCTCCCTTCACTTTCAATTTGACCTTTAACAAATCAGCATCCTTGATCCAAAAGTGGATTCCATTTACATGCCGTCCAATAAATACATTTATTTTTAAGTTCATTTTAAAGTTTAGTAGCAAATAATAGCTCTGACATGTCTGAACTAAAACTGAATTTGTGGTAGACCAGCAACTTTTTTCACAAATCATTTGTCCTTTAAATTAAATGCAGTTAAAAACTGTGCAAAAAAAAGAGAGAAGTTATTTGTGATTTAATTGAAAAACAAAGTTAAGATAAAACATACTTTGCTGTGATTCATTTGTCTTCTCCAAGGGCAAATGACACATATTTAAATAAAAAGAACTGATTGTTTGAATAACAACTATGAGGCATTCTTGTCCAGAAAGCTGCATGTTCAGAAATATTGATTTGACTTTTTTCCCCTAAAGTCTTCTGAAGTAAAAATAATGCGAAGAGTTTTGGGTGTAGATGTTATCATCAAGGACATGATTCCTTTCAGTTTGACTTTCCTGATTCATTTTTATTTTTAGTAAAATTTATTGCTTATCATAAAAAGAATTTAAAAAATAAAAGAAATTTTTCTAAAATGTATGTATAGACATCTAGGTTGTCTATATTTAACACTGGATTTGTTCCTTTTTTATATTTGATTAATCCTATTGTTCTATAGTACAGATTTACCCAATATATAACATGCATTTAAAAGATATGTCCACATAGCTGGTTAACTGAGTAAAAAATAAACAAATAAATGAGTAAAAAAATGACATTTAACAGATTTTCTTTTTTTTTACTTTTCAAAGATCCCCCACCTCCATTTTCAAGCCACAGTTTAAACATTCCTAAACGTTCTTTGAAGTTTACAAGAAGTGAAATAAAAATCAGTATGAGGGGCAACCAGAGTTTTCCTACTCCATCATTTATTACACATTTTTAGTTAAAAACCAGAAAAAGGGTGAAGAAATGTCATCTCAGAATAAAGTTTAAAGTTATTAAATACACTTTATTCTTTTAATTCATTGTCCTTACTTTTCTCACATTGCTGTTTACTGAGGTTTGGGAACCCCTGGAAAAAGGGAGGGTCCCTTAGTACTTTTTCTTTTTTTGCAGGGAAGGATTTGCCCTGAGCTAACATCTGTTGCCAATCTTCCTCTTTCTTCTTTTTTTTTCTCCACAAAGCCCCCCACTGTATAGTTGTATATCCTAGTTGTAAGTCTTCTATGTGAGCCACCACCACAGCATGGCAACTAACAGAGGGGTGTTGTGGTTCCGCAGCCAGGAAATGAACCCAGGCCACCAAAGTGGTGAGAGCACTGAATTTTAACCACTAGATCATCAGGGCTGGCCCATCTTTAGTACTTTCTTAAACAAGAGTGTCCTTGAAACACAAGGGAATATTTAGGTGACTTTGATGGGAATTTCTGACTGTGTGCTATTTTTTCCTTAAAAATGGTGGTGATTTTTTAGAAATAGAGGTAATTATCAAGCTTTCTTACGAATTCATTGATATAATGAATTGATTGGTTATTTCTAATTTCAGTCAATGTGTGAACAAATCTTCTATGACAGCACAGGAAAATCACAAACAAGGTCTACACCAACTAGAACCGTTCATAAAAACACAATTTCCGTAGTAGGTTTGAAAGTGGATTAGAGTACCTTAACACTCAAATTTGTTTCTGTTTGGAGTTTTAAAATATACGTTTTTCTGATTATTTAAAAAATTATAAGTACTTTCTACAGAAACTTTTTAATTTGGAAGGACTACAAAGAGGATTACTTTTTTATGGTATAGCCACTCAAGGGCAACCTTGGTTAGAATTATACTTTAATTCCTTGTAGATGGTGTGTAGAGGTGACGCGCAAAATATTTAACAATCAGTTCTGCACAGGCACGGACCAATGGGAAGCATTGTTATATGTAAATAGTCAATCTGGGTGAATCGTCGTCTTTTGCTGCATATCATCTCTATTGTGTGCATACAAATATATGTCCATAAATAACGTACACATCTATAAGTTTGTATATTAGTTGTAGTGCTTACATATACAATATACAATCTTATGAATATATATGTTTTGAATACAATAATTGCGATGTTGATGTTTGGACTATCCTAACTCTTGTTTATCTCTGATTAATTTGTGAAAAAGTAGAAGAGTTGCTGGGCAAATTCAAAATGTAGATTTGATTGTTGAGGGCGGATGAACTTTTAAACTACTTAACAAACACCTTCAAAGCACCTGTTTATTAGCAATGACTATGTGAAGTATAAATCATTCTTAGCAAGATCATAGAGAAGCTAAGGGAAGAACTTTTGCAGGGCAATATTTTCTTCTTACTGACAGGGCTACAGCATCAAATTTAAAATAATCTACCTAGCTTTTTAAGCTGCTTGTTTGCAGTTTTCACCAATTAATTTTTTTTAGTGCCATCTCTCAGCAGTTAGCCCTAAGAAGTAAATATTTCACTCTTAAAATTTCATTTGACTATCCAACATTATTATTTGAAACTAATTGAGCATATCTAGAATGAATTTAACAAACTTTTTCTTTAAGAAGCAAAATTGTATTCTGGATACATTGTGATGATGTCAGTACTAAAGAACAGTGGAAGTTTTACAGATTCTCAATGAGGAATTAAGTTCACCTTGAAGCTCAAGTATTAAGGTATCCTCCCCCAAATGAATAATCATTAACTTGTAAATCCATGAGGAAGTCTTAAAGAAGTATTTTTGAGACATTAGGGAAAAGGGAAGGAGCTCCATCTTTCTGCTTATAACTCCGAAGAGTTAATCCTGGAAAATCAGAAAAGATTTATGTAAGATGTATGCAGGCTTATGCTGAGAGTTGCCTCTTTGATATTGGGGTAACCAGTGTGCTCGCTTTATTCTGAAAGCGGATTTCTTCGTTATAACACACCTATCTACACTGTTTCCTTATTACAAAAGTATACTTACCTGAGCAGTCATTGAGATATAAAAGCCTAATAACAAATCAACTGAAAAAGTTAGATTTTAACGCAAATATGCACTCCATCACACATGGTAACAGATCATAGAGTGCATTACAGAATACCCTTCCCTCTCATTTGATGTGAGGGTGCTCCAAGAACACACACTGTGGCATCTATTCACATCCCAGAATGTCCTGTTTCAGGGAATTCACTCCATCAGAGGAGAGCGATTTTTATCCTCATTTGTGTTTGAAACATGAAAACAACATAACAGCTGCATGCTGCATTGAATAAGGAAGATACACATGCATTTAAATCACTTATATCTTACTTTTTTATGATGCAATTGTGAATTATGTTCTTTTTGCATCTGTAATTAGAGGGCAGAACAGATGGCGAAGGCTTCGTTTAAAGTGATGTGTCCATTAAAATAACCTATGCTGCCAAATGATTGTTCACTATAACAGGGTATTCATTCACTATGGCAGGCACTTTGCTGTACTGAAATATGTTGCAAAGGCCCCTGGACTATACATGATGCTTATTATTTTTAAGGGCTTCCCAATAAAAGGGTTCACTGTAGCACAGCTAGCTTTGTACCTCATTTATCTTCCGAGCATATGTTTTACTATATTGTTCTAATTAAAAAGTGACCTTGTATATAATGATCAGAACTCATTGCTGAAAATGATTCATATAGGAGCTGGGGATGTGAGAAGACAGTCCAAGCGATATTAAACTGGGCAGTGAGGTGGGATTGGGGGCAGTGGCTTTGGGGGAGAAAATCTTTTTCCAAGATCATAGAGCAAAGAGTTTAGAAGATTCTGTTCATCGCTGGGACACATTAGCTCTTCATTGCACATTATTTGGAGAAGGTTTTTGAGGCAAAAAACATAACAAAAACAAAAGGGTAAAAAAGTCATCATAAAATTTGCTTCAAAGATGCTCATAAAAAATTGTTATTTTACATTTGGCCAAAGTGTACTGACTTCTCTGTTGTTCAAAGCTATTAAAGATGCATTTAATTTTGCTTTGCTTGGTCAAGACATGTTGAAACTTTTTGGCATATCAGATTTTGTCAGCAATAATAAATATTATTGAACTTTCATCTTTACCAACTTCTGAGGACAAAGAGCTTTCAAATGTCATTTCATAGAATGCCTAGAACTCTGCAAAATAGTTATAATTTCCACACTCTGAAGGGGAAAACAGTTTGAGAGAAATTAGGAGAGCAACTCTACTCATCCAGCTGGTAAAGGCATTTAAAAAAACATTGAAAAAAAGAGAAGAAAACATAAATGACTCCTTCACATAATTTCTGGAGAAAGAATTTTCGAAGTCAAAATTGGTGGAAAAAATCAAAAGCGTATGTTAAAAATTCCACAAACAAAATTAAAATGCAAACACCTAACTAGAAAAAACATTTGTTACTGATATTAAAGGAAAATTGTTATCCTTAATATGTGAAGAACTCATACAAATCAATAAGAAAATACTGAGACTCCTAACAGGAAAATGCTACAAGGGCAAAGCAGTTAGTTTACAGGAGGAAATATGAATCACTAATTAAAATAATAAATGGGTTCAATCTTATTTGTAATCAAACTATTTTAAAATAAGTATCAAAAAGTACTGTTTTCAACTAAAACATTAGGAACCATTTTCAAAATGTTCCTACCCATTTCTGGTGAAGGTTCATTGGGGGGAGGGAACATATGTCAGAAATATCTCTCTGAAAAGTATTTGAACAGTTCATATTAGGAACACTAAAAAATTGTGTGCATTTTATCCATTAATTCTACTTTGATAAGTCAATACTAAGGAATCAAGCAGAAATGTGGACAAAACTTTGTGCACTTGGATATTAATGACAGTGTTATTTATTGAATTAAAAAAACTTGAAAAAACCTAAATATCAACATTCGGGGAATAGTTTCACAAATTTTAATATTTTCAGATAATGTCCAAATACTTCAGCATTAAGAATAAGGTTCTTAAAATTGGGGTTCTGTTTGCATTTAAGGAAGAAATATCGCATACATAGGCATATTCCAAAATTCATTATGATAATTCATTTCTGGCAAACTGAATTCCATGTCTCAGGCATCCTTCTCTTAAATGTTGGTTAATCAATGGGGGATTCTCATACTTGGGCAGTTTTTCTGCACCAGCCTTTTTGTGAGTAGTTAATGGTCTGTAAACACCATTTAAATGCACCAAGGGAGTCACCATTGAGAAGAATTCTCTAGGGAGCCCTTTTGTAGAAGGAAAAGTCTTCAGATAATACAAATATTCACCCCTAAACAATTTTTATTGGCTTTAAAATTTATTTTAAAATCCTTCAGGTGGAGCTTCCAGTCATTGTAGAAGTATTTTTGTTTCTGAAAAATATCACTCCCATTGTACCAGAGTAAATGTTTCCCCACCTTCTTTAGTAAACTTGAATTTGGCATTGTAATGATAGGATGCACTGTGGATGAGGAGAAATTCTGAATGACAGCAGCTTGGTCTTCAGATTCTTTGAATTGATATTTGTTCGAATCCCATAAACATTCTTTCAACCTTTTGATGGGCATTGTCAATGTGGTGTGGGGCTGAGAGGTGAAGTAGTAAGCACAAGTTAAATTAAGCATCTTTGGCTAGGCCTGGCATTCTTTCGGGAGGAACTTAGAAATATCTACGGGCTCTACACTCCTGTGGAAACACTGGAAAATTACCACTACTCCCTGTCGCTAGGAGTGGGGAAACTGAGGTTCCATGCCTGGACTTCCTACCGCACTCTCATGTGATCTCCCAACATCCCAGAATGTCCCAGTGTTGACTAAGATTATAATTAACCCCAGGTTCATAGGAAAATCATGAGGATTAAGGAGATGGTAATATTGAAATGATTTTCAATCTTGCACCGGGAATACAAGCGCTTATCACATCATATGTGTTTTGATTGCTGCTGTCAGGCTCCATTCCTGGTTGCATAATTCTACAGAGCAGGTGTGAGTCCTCACCTTTTCTTCCCCAGGGCTTCCTCCAGACACTGGCGTAGAGTCCACACTTCCTAGTTTTATAAATATGTGTTTTCTTTTCTTTCACTTGACTACACATAAGTGTAGTTTCCGACTGAAGTGTTATTATATTTTAAGCTCTTTGGAGAATGCCCATATATTCCAAGGATCAATTGTTCTGCCAGTGCTTCT
Source organism: Diceros bicornis minor (assembly GCF_020826845.1). Classification (NCBI taxonomy): domain Eukaryota; kingdom Metazoa; phylum Chordata; class Mammalia; order Perissodactyla; family Rhinocerotidae; genus Diceros; species Diceros bicornis. Next base: position 85,230,561 of record NC_080744.1, read on the forward strand.
GTTATTTTTATTTATCAACATCTCTTCCAACATCATTAACTACTTCATACAAGGCCCTGAAGAAAATTTAAAGATACTTCACTTGTCCATTAGCATCTTAGAATCTAGTGTCTTCATGATACACGGTGATTAATCAGTAATGAAGAGATTAAGTATTTGGCATTCAAGATTCAGACTTTTCACGATTGTAAAAATATTCCGGACATATTCTTTGTTGATTTAAAAGGGAATCAGGACATCAAATGAGTACAGGACTAATATAAAATAAAGAATGGCTGACTATACATTAAAATATGGTTGCCAAACATACTGGGAGAAAATGGTTCTTTTGTGTATTTTTTTATTATTATGAAAACTCAATTTTAAAATATCAATATTTTATGCTTTAATTTTTGATCTCTGACCAAGTTATTTGTCATTGTTGCAGTGGTGTTCTGCAGCCACTACTTATATGCTTTCCCGTTGTGAAACGGGTCTTTGGTGACCATTCTTTTTCACTGAGTGCGTCTATCTATCTAGGTTAAGACTTTCAGTTTTTACCTCACCAAAAGTTACATCTATGATAATTGTGTTACCCTACCTGCCAGTGGCCATTTCTCAATTATCCTAACTCAAGTAGTTGTGGTTTCCAGAATGAGTATGTTTCCCATTTCTTCCTGTACACAGATGTTTGCTGAATGAAAGTCTGTGGTTTGTTTTCTCTGCCTCAGAAAATTAAGAGGCCATAGATCAGAGGAGAAAATGCTAATTCAAAGGCCGGGCATGATGTGGTTTGAAGCTTTTGTCAGCCTGGTGAGATGGTTTAGAATTCTACGGTTTGTTCAAGGGATTTCTTGAGCCTAGGCAGCCTTCAATTCATTAAGGTCAATCCAAGAAGCTTTGCAGCTTTACCAATTTGCCACACAGGTAAGCTGCGTGTGTGTGTGTGTGTGTGTGTGTGTGTGTGTGTATGTGTGTATGTGTGTGTCTATACTCGCTCACTGAGACCTTGCGCATTGTTAATTCTGATTGTGAGTGAAGGTAACGACTGACATGTTCTCACAGAGGACAGTTTTTAGGTCTTGAAGAGACCTGTTGGGATAAACACATTCAAGGTAATAGCATCAGGGCAGGACAAAAGCAACATCATTGTGAAAATGCCTTCAACCTGAAACATTCTGATGGAACTATGCATGAACAACAGACACAAACTGCCTAATGTGGTATGTAAAGATAGCAATAACCCTTAATGGCAACTGTAAAATGAAGCATTATGTCAGCCAGCAGAAAAGAAAATGCAAATTGATTCTCTTTTGTTTAGATGTAAGTGCTTATCAAGGTTAGTAGGTATTCAAGGTCTGTGACACCAGGATAATTTGTTTTATTATAATACATGGAAAAGGAGAGAGCTTGGGGCTTTCTGAGCTACTCAGATGGCCAGATAAAATTCTATAGTCTGGGCTCATAATATCATCTAAACATATCTCGTACTCTCTCTGATAGGGAGAAAGTAAGTTCAGAACAAAAACATTTTCAAAAATGAGATGATAGAATTAATTGTTATAATGGATGATAGCTAGTAATATTTTGTTCCTTGTTGAGATCATAGAATTGAAACTTGCATTTTGACTTAAACTGTCTTAAAGTTGCCTATTAGGCAAAGGTTTTCCAAGTTCCTTATCTCAGGCTCCTGGACACTAGCAAGATGTTGGCTGTTGACTCTTCCCAATCACAGAGGCTCATTGGACAGCAGAGATGAAGATATACGTGAATCAGTTTGGCTGGAATGAAAACCACCCCCAACCCAACCACTAGGTCTCTATCTACACTAAATCTAAAGTCTAAGGACCCCTTTACTCTGGGTTTGTCACCAGCCTGAAGGAATAGCTTCATCTCTGGATGCTGTCACATAGTGACACCTATTGTTTGGTGAAGCAATTTTTGGCAATGCCTCAATGCGTCTCTACCCAGAAGTGGCTCAGGAAGAGGGAAGGAGAGAGGGCAGAAGGAATCATGCTGATGGGCAAACCTTTTCATTTGAAATGCTGAACTACAGTGAGAGCTACTAAATGTCTTCCCCAAGTACAAGTTATCTCTCATGACAAGGCTGACTCGTGGAGATCTTGGCAATGGTAAATATGGCTGCTCAGAATTCCTTTCAGCTGTTAAGTAGATGCAACATGCAACTGGTCATTCTTAAACACATTACTGAAACAGATAAAGCCAGCTCCATATAAGTGGACTTCAACACAGAAATAGATCCATCTCTCTAACTCTTAAGTAGGATTTTGGTATTTGGATCTTCTTTCCAGTAGGTTTCTAAGTGGTATAATCTTAATGAAAAAATTGATCCTTTTATTTGGTGGGTTGTTGAATGATGGGAATAATGAATCAGCTACTACTCTGGGAAACTGTATGAGTGAAACACCAAAAATGTGTAAGACACCTTACTTTCCTCAGGGAACTTACAATTGAATTTTCAGCCTGATGTTTGCTGACCTCTCATGTTATTGCTCTGAAAATAAATGGAACATTTTTTTTTTCCTTGGGAATAGATCATTATCTGTCAAGGGAAAATCATCAAGAAGATATATACTAATTAAGAATAATAAAACATCAAAAAACAACATAAACTGCATTAGTGGTTTCTTTGGTTTGCGATCAGCAGAAAATAACTTGAGCTAGCTTACTCAAAAAAGGATATTCATTGGAAGGATATTGAAGTTGTCATGAAAGGACTAAATCAAGTGGTCTCAGAAAGCATAGAAACACATCAGTGTTGAGGTCCTGGGACCTCAAATAGCAGTTGCTTCTGGGCTCTCCCTCTTGATACCTACCATTAGTTAACTCAGCTCCCAGTAATTCTCTGTTAAAGTGAAGAAGATCATGTAGGAAAGAACCTGATTGCCTCAACTTAGGCCAGGGGTCTGATAATGTTGCATATGGTGGTCAGGAGAGCAGGGTTGTAAGACACACACACAGCCACTGAGGGGCCTTTGTGGAGTAGGGGGAAGTTCAAAGGAAGGGAAAAGTGTGAGTTGGAGAGACACCCCCCAAATATGTCAATTACAATGGTAAAATAAAAAAGATTCTTGTTTTCGGCAAATGTTGATCCCACTTAAGAGAAACAAATGCTGGTAGAGTGCAAGTTTCAGAACAGTGTAGAGTTTACATTTATAGAAATAAATGATTTGGAACAACATGGCAGAGTTTGGACCATGAATGCACAGCTTCATTTTCATTACTGTTTTCTCTCTCAGTCTGTTGTTTCTCTTTTTGCTGGTCAGGATACTGATGACTCCATATGTGGCCAAAATGGATCAGCAATATTCTCACGACCAAGTGATACCATGGGTTCAGAAGAGGAAGCGATCTTGACTCTAGGATAAACTCCAAACACCAGAGCGTGGTCCCTGAGCCTTTTGTAGTCTGACTTTCTTCCAGTTCTTCAGTCCCATCTCAGGCCACACTATTCCCTTGACACGTAGGGTAGGCAAATGCCCAGTCACACGTAGAACTTCTTATAGTTCTTGAACAGGTAGCATATTCTCTATGCTGCTGCCCCTTTGCTAATGTCATTTTCCTTGACCCGGAATGCAATTCTTCCCCTCTACCTGGATATTGGCCCTTTAGAGCACTTAGCAGGGTTCAAATAGCACCTCCTCTGGGAAGGCCTCATTGTCCCAGCATCGACTAAATACTTGGCTTACAGCGGTCTCTCTCCAGTCCCTAGAACATGTGCTCCCAAAGATGAGGAATATATTTGTTTTTCACCTTTGTGTCTTTCACCGCATCTAGACCAAATATTGGCACAAGAAATGCTGTTTGAAGGAATGTATGAGGCAGAGTAAATGGAAATACAAACTTGAGGCCTCCAGAACACCTCTTCCTTTTTTGCTGCTTCCCAGAGCATTGCGGCTGTCATTTGGACCTTCCCCTTGCAGCCTATAGGTGGCAATGAGAGTTTTCTCTCTCAAGCTTTTCTTTTCTTCAGGTCTGATGGTAATGACAGATCATTCAGAAGCATGCTGTGTTTGGAATGAAACCAACACAGCAACAGTGTTATATACACTTCAGTCCCTATCAATCTTGACAGGATTTTTATATGGGGATTTTATGACGAAAGGCTTCATATCCCATCACACCTTCCCTGAGCCATCCACTCCCAGGGGAATATTTGTCTACAATTGCAAAAAAGCCAAGAAAATCTGCAACATATTGCTGTTTCCCAAAGTAAGCAGCCTCCGTTGTTCCTGTGTTCCTGTTATTGGCTACACAGACCCACATGCTATTTGGATGTGTGATGTGTATACAATATATACATTCTATATATTTACTTATTCATTTACACAAATTATACAAGCACATGCATGTAGACAGCAACCTTTCCTGGACAGTGGTAAGTCACACACAAATACACACACACACACACACACACAAAAGGAAAGGAAAGGAAAAAATATCACTGTTTTCACTCCTTTACAGATAAGCATCATCTGTATGTCAGAAGTTGGGGTGGCACAGAATTTTAAATGAGGTGAGATATGGGCCTTTCTATAGTTTTTACATCTTTTATCTTTTTTACTGTGTCAGTTGTGCTAACTCTGCTTGCTAATAATCAAGGCCCGTGTGCTAGTTTGCCTGATTTTGAATTGGAGAGAATGTGGATTGATTTTCAACTTCCCTCAGAATACAGAGGAGGGGCCATCTGTTAGGATTAACTGAGCATGTAAATCCTTTTTGACTCATCTTCTCTGACAATGGTGTGGAAGGGTAACTGGTCGACCACAGCGCTCTCTCTATTCACAGTGAGAAACATACTTTCCCTCTGAGAAGTCCATCACTTAATATTAACAAGGCGAAAGAGAAAGAATAACTTGGCAGGAAGCTCTGAATTTCCCCCCGACTCGAGTCAAGAGATCATCAAGGAAGGAGTCTGGCTGTAAAGTATACCTCTCTTCCTCCGATGGGAGTGACAACCAGGGTGACTGGAATCAGAGGGCAGCCTGCTCTCCTTTGGCAAACAAACACCCACTCTGGTAAGTGCCTTTTAATGTGCATCAAGTCTGTGTCTAGGAAAAGGATGCACAGTTGGCAAGTACAGAGCTGTAAGGGGATAGCTTTGACATGCTGATAAAGCTTCTCGGTTTACTTTGGACTTGACTTTATCATTTACTGAAGGATATTATTAGTGTGGAGATGATAGCCATTCTCTGACTTCTCGAACGAAAGGCAGTGAAATGTAAATGAACAAAAGGTCTGTTATGGGGAATCTTACCCTGTTTGCTCAGTGACTTTGGGATCCTAATCATACAACTTTACAGAGATAAGGCCTGGGGCAGAGAAAAAGAGCCCACCCAGTTCGGGGCCTCCAGGAAGATGATTGAAAGTCAGTAGTGTTAAAAATGGAAGCTCATCCAACTCGGAGCATGTGTGTAGTTTTCCCTTATTGCAAATTTGATATTATAAAAATAGATTTGCTCTTTGGAGCCAGATGGCACACAGTACTTCTGAAGTTAAATCCAGCCTTATGACAATGGCCATCGCCAACAAGGAACTACTTGGACTGTGATGCCAAACTATCTAGCTGTTTATGAGTCCTTTTTATCAAGCAAGGACTTCTGAACCTCTTTGATTGCAAAGATGCATATATGCTCCTTGACAATAACATGATTGTTGTTTTGATGCAGTATTTTTTTTGCTGTGTTTTTGTATTTGTTTTTTATTTGCCTCATTCATGTTTGCAAAAAATAATAATTAAGAACACATACCTTGGTACTGATTGTCAATTAGCTGGTTGCTTTACAAGATGATTTCACTGCTCATTTTCAGATGGTCTCATTGATTGATTGATTGATGTATCCATTCATTAGCAAAGTCTACAATCTCATACAAGCAAAATCATAGGATCTGGAGTCAAAAGATGCATGTTGGGCTCATCAAGACATGATTTTTAAAAGTCAAGTCATCTTGGGAAACCCTTTACAGTTTTCTCAGCTCTCGCTTCTATAGCTTATATGGAAGATAATAATAGTAATTGTCCCTAAAAATATCATTTGTAAAAATGTTTTATATACCATAAAACACTACACAAATACTTTTTATTCTCAGAGGCTAGAAGTGTGAGCAGATTATTGTACAAGTTGAGTGAATAAGCATAGTTTAAGCATGTATCTATGTCTAGAAATGTGTGAGGAGTTTTGTAGATAAAAAGACTCATCTGACAGAGATTCTGTACTTAAGAAGGTTAAAGTTTATGAGAAGAAAACAATTCAGTCACAGAGAAGACACAAATTTAGTCTTAGAGTTTTCTTAAAATTTTCTATAAGGTAATATATTTGCCAAACAAGGCCACCAATGCTGTGATTCTCTGTGATCCTCAGCCTGATTTTGTAATAAGCCATGTTTAAAGATAATATTGGTTATTTTAAGATATACCCCCTCTAAACATAATAAATTATTCACTTTTATTTAACAAGCATATTCAACCTGTTAATTTCCTAATATCATGGCAGTTTGGAAACTTAATGATGTACACTGAATCGAGGCTACTTTTCTCTGTATTTTTTGGAAACCAAAATAACTTTCATTAATAATTGGAAATATTCATTTTTTTATTGTTAAGAACAAATATTCAATTGTTGAAGCAAAATTTTCAAATGTAGGCTTGTCAAAAAAAAAGAGTACTTAAACATTGGCTATTCTATTTCATAGTTATGTGATTTAAGAAAGTAACTTAACCTTTTGAAATTCAGTTTCCTGATGTGTCAAATGGGATAATAACGCCCCATTTTGAGGATGAAACGTAAAAATATGTGTGGGATTCCTGTATTAATTAGATGCAGGTTAGGTTTTGGTAACAGAGAGACACTGAAAAACAGTAGCTTGCAGAATAGAAGTTTCTTCCCTTCTCACGTAGCAATTGGGTGACTGTTAATGGCAGCTCAGTGGTGCAAGGGCCCAGCAAGGGTCCATCACGGGTTGTCACAACTCCACTTCCACCGTGGTTGCCAGCAGCACAGGAAGATCAGACAGACAAGGGACGCTGCTTAGTGACTTGAGGGGCTGGTCAAGGGCATTAGGGCATCCAGGGACTTCTGTCTGCCCACTGCCACAAGGATCCTCAGAGAAATGATCACCTACAGTCCTGGGTAACATCTCTTGGCCTCGTGGGACTCTGTGGGGCTCCCCACATCTCATCTCTTAGCGCACCTATTGCATTTTTGTCAGAGTAACAATCATAATTTGGAAGATTGTTAGTGATCTTCCTTCCATGAAAGCATACTGCACACCAAAAGGGGCCTGACAATATTGTGCAATTCAGGCTTAAATACGTGGAAACATTACACGTGGGGTGTGTACATGTGCGCGCACACGCATGTGTGTGTATAAGTTTTGATGTGTGTGTGTGTGTGTGCGCGCGCGAAGTGATTCATTCCAGTAGGCAAAAGCGGGCAGCTATACGGGAGGCCTTTTACACAGGCATCAGGGATCAGAGCCTGCTGGAGGATTCTCAGAGAACATCTTTAACCCAGTGGGATTTTATGAACCAGGAGTTGCTACTGCTCTTTCCGAGTGGGCATGCATCAACTCAGAGTCTGTGGGGTTGCGGTGGAGGGCTCTCATTTCCCCCAGAGGCCATGGGACTTCCCGGCTCTGAGTAGGTGTTACAGATGGTGCTGCAGGTAAGTGTCAGATGGGGAACCAGCGTGTGTCCTTGTCACCTTCCCTTCCCCAGAAGCCACTTCCCTGAGTCTCTCCATGCTGCCAGCCGAGGCTCAGGTGCCTGGCTGTCTGCCCCGCTCCTGGAGTTCTCTTTGACATTGCAAGTTGTGCACCCCGCCCCGTGCAGCGCGAGAAACCACAGGCAACAGAGGCCGTTGGAAGTGCCACTAAACAGGAACTCTAGTCTTGATTCTCGTTTACGTCTCTCCTCTTTTCTGCTTGCCTTGTAGCTGAAGAGTTGAAAAGTGTCACACTGTGATATCTTAGGCAGGTGTTGGACCCAAAGAAAGTGGAACTGTAAGCAGCCACCTAATGTCCCCAGTACAGTCAATGGAAAATGAACCTGTCTTCGGAGAGTTTGGTTTTATCTATACTGGATTTGAGGAGACACCAAATTGAGAATGTCCAGGTAGTTTAAACTGCACTAACAGAACCTGGGGCAAGATCAAGTCTAGGGGTGTGGATAGGGCCTCTCTGAGGCTCAGAGAGTTCTGGGCCACTTGCAATATTTTTGAGGTAATATTTTGAGGTAATTGGTATATTAAAAAAATAAAGAAAACGGGCTTAGAAACTTTGTGACATGTTTAACATTTTTACATTTATCGAAATAACACTTTCAGTACATACAAACAATCAAACTGTGTCTTTTTTTAATCAGGAAGAGTTCCTAAAATAGATTTACGCATGGAGAATTAAGTAGTATGGTTTTATAATGGGGTATATGTAGGGTGATCATTCTTCTCACTCTGTCTGAAACGGTCCTGGTTTATACCCATTGTCCCAATTATAATTATTACTAGCACTCAGAGAGTGTCCCAGTTTGAATGATAAATTGGTCAACTTAGGAATATATTTAAACCTGTATGCTGGATGCCTTCTTTCCACACTCTCCGGTGGCTCAGCAACTCTAGGCAAAGCCTATTTAGAGAAACATCAAAAGCCTCAGTTGGAGGCACTTCGGCAATGGGCCTTGGGAAAGAAGATGGGAGTCATCTCCATAGAGGTGGCAGGGGAAGTTGAGGTGGTGAATGGGTGAGAGGCACTAGACCAGCCTGTTCCCAGGCATGGGTGATGAGACCCTCAGAAAGCCCTACATTTGTTTTGGACGTGGTATTTTCCGTACCACGGCCCCATATATTACCTCAGCCGATCTCTTGACACTACTATAAGGTAGGCAGTACCTGTAATATTATCCTTGTTTTAACCTTGATGAAAAAAGATCAGTGGAATGCGAAATATGCAGGTGTACCTCAACAGTCAGAAGCAGAAGAGGATCCAGACTGAAAATCCTTGCGACTTGAATCCGGAGTGTTTCCCCGCTGCAGCGCATGGAGGGGCAGTGATCCAATGCTGAACTTCACGTTGCTAACGCTCGGAGAACATTATAACCTATAGCGCGCCGTTACCAGCGACGCACGCACTGCTGGGCCCTGTCGAACGGGGTTTCCATCCAGTTCTGCCATTTCCTATGATCATGTGCAACTTATCGTATCTCTCTGAACCTTTCGTTCATCACCTGCATCCTCTGGAAAAATAATAATTCCCACTTCAGTGGTCTGGTTGTAGCAAATGAGATTTGTGTAATATGCCCCAGGCCTCTTATGCAGGAGACGCCAAACAATCCATTTCTTCTTTAAAGTATGTGTAAAATACTTATGTTGTCAGTGCATCTTTAAGTTCCAGTTCCGAATTCTAGGACAGAGGCACGACCCTTGAGGCTACTTCACATTTTTGTGAGTTAAGTCCCTTCTAACCTTAGGGACCCGGTTAAACCAGCAGTTGAATTTGCCGGCGGATAATAATGCCTGGCTTCCATCTCTGCTCCTTATAAACACTGAATAAATCTGAAATTCTCCACCACTGGAAAGAAATTTAATATTTAAGGGTAATTTGACCTGTACATGTGTGTACCATGAATATTTAATAAAACCTATAGCAAATGTATTTATATAACATTAATCTGAGGATACTTATTTCTTACTCATTTTCTAGGATATTATTTCCTCAGCGGATGTGCCCTCTGTAAAATGGTCAGCTCTAAAGGTGCACTCGAAAGTTGTACGTGGAGCTGTTCCTTTTCCTGCTACAACTGCTGGGTGCTTCCTCTGCCCCCTTAAAAAGAAGAAGAGCAATTCTAAGGGGACAAGATGTATCCCAAAGACATTAGGGCCACAGGGTTATTCCCGAGTACCACTCTTTTGACTCTTCATTCTATTTTATATAATGTTTACAAATATAGACAGCCGAGTCCAACTTTTTCACTTTCCTTTGATATAGATAATTTCACTCCTTTATGATACTTCAACTTGTTAGCACTTTAAATTAGAAGGGTACACGTGATTCAATTTAGTTCATAGTTTATATAATATTTAATTTGGAGTTAGAAAACTATTTTTTTGGATAGATTAGGACATCCACATAGAATTAAGGCGTTTTTCTCTGATGTAGCTTCAACTTTAGGATTAAAGAAAAAAGCAAGACCGAACAAATAACATCGACAGTAAAAGCAACAAACAAAAAGTTCTGTGTCCAGATGCAATTTACTATTATTTTGTTATGTTTTCATCAAATCAGGTGTAGTGGATCTGGGGAGAAAACTCATAAGATGTTATCCGATCACTTTTTATAACTAAAAAAATCCCAACATATTTGAGAGGAAAAAAATGACAGAAAAATGAGGATTGACTCCTTTCTTATCCTGGAGGGTAACTGTGTGAGCTGGAAAAACAGTTTGACCCACTGGTCACGGGCACCATGCAGAGCCATGCTTCTGAGGAGAGCTGTGCCAGCCGAGCAGACCGCAAACTTTTCCATGTTTTGAGTTGTTTCCATTTTATAAATAATCATGTTCCTTTTTACAATGTTACCCTAGTAAGGAAAACAAAACCAATATTTATAATCAGCATGCTCTTTTAACATATCATTAGCAAGATGTCATGTTTCGCTATCTAATGGAAGGAAAATAAAACCTAAGACTGAAATGTAAACTGCTTTAACTATTTAAAAGCACAGAATTCCAAAGGAAGTTTTTCAGACCACGTGTTTAAGAATTGTAGCCCAGAGGAATCGATAATGTGTTCACACCAGAAGAAACGCTCGTCGTTAATGTGGAAGTTTCACATGTGACTTCATTATAATGGTCACTGAGTTCTGCCCTGACTTTCCCTGACCTTCATAGTCCGATGGATCTTACCCGTTAAGCTTGGGGGTACATGGCCTGCTGTTTAAGAATGTTTTGCAACCTCATGTTTATACCTACTTGTCATAAAACTCTTTGTGCACTAGATAGAGCCCCATTTTCTTCTCCATTGGGGATGCTCATGTGATGTAGTTGGTTGCTGTATCAGTTACAGGCCCTGGGCTTTGAGACCCTGTGGAAATGGATTTATGAGAAAAGAACAACTATCATTTCTTCTGGCCGATTTCAGATTAACTTACTGTTTTCTGCACTCAGTGGGCCTAACATAGTGTGATCCAGCACGCACACAGGTATGTAATGGAAATAAAATTTTCCCAAAATATTTACCCTTACTACGTATAATTACATGATGACATTTTCTGTCCAGTCTATCCCATTTCACTTAAAAAAAAAATGCTTGTCACAACCTACTAAATTAATTTCTCAGCCCTCTAATGGATCATGACCTACAGCATGAGAAACACTGGCTTAGCACCCAGCAGGGCACCTACATACGCTATTTGATCAGTATGTGTTTTTTGAATAACACAATTTTTTAAAAGTATTTTTATTTTTTTACAAAAGCCATGCATAGCCTTTCTCCACTGTCTTTTCTTTAGTAATCTCTTCTTTGTGGTCCAGCATGTGGCGTCTTTTAGTTTTAGTGCACAACAGAAATTTGCAACACCCTCAGAGAATTTTGGAGTGGAAGCTATAAGTAATGAGGGGACAGAGAGATTTTGAAGCATGGATAGAGTTTCCAGGAAACATACAGGACACCTAGTTAAATCTGAATTTCAGATAAATTATAAATAACTTTTCAGTATAAGTTCATCCCAAATATTGCATGGATATACTTATACTATAAAATTTACTTGTTGCTTATTGGAAATGAAATTTCAACTGAGCATTCCGTATACTAATTTGCCAAATACAGCAGCCCTCAATCCCAAGAACTGTGTTTTTTACTTATAGTCAGCTACTTGAGTTGAATTTCATTCTCTCATTCATAAAATGTGAAGGTTTGCTTGATGAGTGAAAAGGTCCCATCTAGGTGTAATTTTCTGTGATTTAACATACAGAGATTTGGAATGTATAGTAGTAAAGAACACTAGGTGGTGAATGAATAATATTGAAGAAAATAATTTCAGTTTTTGTATTTATGCTGCAGTTGAAACATGCAAGAGTATATTTAACTTGCAAAAAATTAAATAATATATTTTTAGGAGAAAGAGAGAACCATGTGTGATGCTGGATTGTTTTGCTCACTGTGTCTGTCGATGGGCATATGCCTTGGAGAAACAGCAGATGAGACCTATAAATCTGATATTTCCTACTAAGTTCTCATAGTGGGAGGATCTTACTGGCTGCAGCAGCCATGGACCATGCCTCTGAGACCTTCCTTCAAAAAAGACTTTGCCCTTGAGTGGCAAGGAGCACAGTTAGCTGACAGCCTGTGGTTATAGCACCTCTAGGATCCGCTGCAGCTTTCCAGCTGAGACCACACTTGTCCCACACAGCCCCAGCCAGTGCTGGAGCATAGCAGAAGGTACCAGGACCTGGTGTTTTCTGCCCAATCCTGGGCCCCTCTACTGGGCAGTCTTTACACTGGAACTCCTTATTGGCTTGTCTGTGCTTTGTCAGATCTGCATCACAGTTGAAGGCTCTCCTGCCAAATTTTGCTTTCTTTGTCTTTCTCTTTCACAAACTTTAGCCCCCAGTAAACCTCGTACACCCTGAAGATTTTGGCTCCCCTCAAGTCCTCAGAGCCTGAAGAGATGGCTTGCCTCTCTCTGTTAAAAGTTAGCATTCCCTCTGTGTGGGAAGATACTACTGATTTCTCACCCCTGGAAGGTCACAGGGCCCGCCACCTCCTTTGCTGTCTGCCAAGCTGAAAACTGAGGTTATGTGCTAGCACAGTGAGGATGTGCTGAGTCTGATGAGGACTTTGCGCCAAAGGAGCTGTAAGAAAACCAGCACAGATAGGCGGAAACCATGGGAGTATCTATGGACTGGATTTTGAGGGTGCTTGAACAAGGTGGCCAGAATATAGGTCTGGGTGAGGGAAGTGAGTCACTCTTTCAGGCTATGGGATTTGACACCAAGGGATGATGCAAACTTTTTGGGAGCTTGGCTCCCAGAAGCCTGGAAAACGAGATTGCCAACACTGGGTGAAGTTGCAAAGCTGAAAGGCTATGACCAGTGATGGAAGAAGGGACAAGAGGCTCAGCAAAGTGGCCGTGCTGGAGAGCATGTAAGATTATATTTCACGGCAAGGCCCAGAGGACTCAGTATTCCAAGGTTCCTGTGAATGTGCCGGTGACAAAGGCACCTGCGTCGTTAACTTCAGCGGGGCCTCTCCTCTGTGGGCTGACACAAAGCTTGTTCATTGAAAGCAGTGAGGATGATGGAGTCCTAAAGCACGAGATGCCAGGTGGTGGTACATAACCACCAGCATTCAGGGACAATTGTGTGATGACTGAGATCAGAGTGGTCACCAAGGAGCCTTGACTTACAGAGAATTGTGGAGGTTGTTAATTGGATGAAATAGAGACAGTTTCCTAGTGACAAAATAAATGAGCAATCAGTGAGGGTATTGCCTAATATATGTAATCAAAATAACATTCCACAGAACTAGGAGCTTTACTTTGACCCATATTCTGTCATCTTTGAGTGAGACCTGGGGTCAGAAAAGGATCTACCCTAGGTGCAGGCTACACTGCAAACAACCCTGCCACTTGGGCACGAAGTCAGGTGTAAGAGGTGAAAAGTGATGGAGAGAGGAGTTCATGACAAATCCCAGTGGGAGAATCATGGTGCAGGAGTTCTGCAACCGGACATGCCATTTCTATGAAGAATTATACATCAACATCCTACTGTGCCCTGGAAGAGACAGAATGTTTGAGAACAAGTGACCATGCCTCCAGAACTTCCATCATGAGCTGGGTTCTGTCAGAGTCGTACAGTCATCAGCCAGGCGGCACAGGAATCTATCATAACGGGGAAGTGGAATATCTGAGATGCAACCCAAGCAGAACCAGAGGAAACGATTATGCTGCAGGAGCGCCCAGTGCCTCTATCTCAACTCTCACCAGTGGCCGTACAAGGGATCGTATAAGACTAGCTGAAGGAGGAAACAAATCCCAAAGATTATGAACAGATAGGTCATCTCAGCATATGTGTGCAAGCCGAAAATGTTGGCTGCCTTATAGCTGTAGTCGAGGGTGGCTTGAAAGGCAGTGGTGAGATAAGCTCTTCCTGTGGGCAGAGCTTTGAGTGGTTTACCTGATCAGGCACTTTGTATGGCAAGAAAAGTGGCCTGAGTTGAAAATATGTCTAGATTTGCGGGCCAAATAGCCTGGCCCAGCTGTTCAGGGACCAGTATGGAAAAAGACTGGAAGGTCAGAGACAAAGAGATAAGAAAAATGAAGGAAAGCCAAGGGCAGCCCTTTGAGTCACAACTCTGGAATCATCTGTTAGAAGGAAAAGGGTGAAACTACTAAGAAACGTTGGTGGAGACAAGACCCAATGTGGTGGGGGCTGGGAGGTAGGGTCACAAAAGGCCAGATCTTAGAATCCAAACGGCATCAATCATTCGGGAAGACCTGGACATAGGCAAGAACACTCCTACACAAAAATCTGTCACTGTAAACGTGTATATTAGTGCAACAAAATAAAACCACTTTACAAATATTTGGAGAATTAGAGGGTGATTCTGAAATATTTCTAGAGTGTTAGGAAGAAGAAATGGAAATTAAAAGCACAATATCATTTAGTATAAATTTAAAGGTTGGATATCATCAACCGTCATTATTTACAGTGCTGTCATTATTTTAGTGTAGTTAATAAATTTTTTGAGGGTTTTCAGGGATTTATTCTGGTTTTATTTTTCAAATTGAATTATAAATTTGTTAATTGCCTAGTTTTCCACTGTGAGAGGTTTCTGGAATCTAATCCTCATTGTTGGGGAAAAGCTATAGTACCTTAAATTTTCTATTGGGGTTGATATCATAGACTGGGAATACATGATCTCAGGATGAAAACCCCTCTTACACTGAAAACAATCTCTTTGAGCTCACCTTAATGTTATCTCTTTAGATAATATAATCTCTCTTCTTCTCTAACTTTACCTGCAGGTTTGTTTTCTGATATTACTACCATAATTATTAGCATCACTAAATCACTTATAAGATCTTACATCTCTCTCAGATTGTGAAACAGTGTGGCTGGGGTTGGTCACTAATCATTGAAATGAAAGGCTATCCCTGTAGTTTTTATATATCTTGCTGTTCAAGTGCTTTCTTTATTTTTGAAAGTAATTTTTCTTCTTATTACAAAAGTAATGTATGTTGTTTGTAGACTTCTTCAAAAGTTGAACATGAGCAATTTAAAATTTTTTAAATTCCTAAATTACCTTTAATCCTAACACTAAGAGATCACTGACTACAAATACCACTTCAACTCCCATAAACCCTCACTGTTTTTTCTTCCAGATGAAGGAGGAGGGAAAAAAGCTCCCAATTGGTCTACAAATAGGTCATTTTAGTATGTGGGTACAAGACGAAAATGGAGAGGAATTACGGACAGAAAAAGAATAGTGTGGAGAAACAATAGAAGAAAATTTCCCTAATGTGAAGAAGAAAGTGAGCCTTCAGATTAAAAGGCTCAGCAAGTGCCTGGAAAAGAAATATCAAAGGAAATTGAATTACAACCAATCTTATTCTAATAAAAAGTCAGTATTTGAAGAAAAAACAAAAATGTTATGCATCTTAGCACAGAAAAAAACAGTGTTACAGAGAAAGGGAGAAGAGGTAACTTTGGAGTAACCTTCTCTTCATAAATGCTTCGTACTGTGGGAACCACATCTATGTATGCTTTGAGGCTGAAAAACTGTGATCCAAGATTTCTAAATAAAGAGAAGCCATGACTCATTCAAAAATGAGATATAAAAGATGTCCTCAAATCCACAGGGTCCCAGAAAATAAGCCACTCTGAAACTTTTGTAGAAAAAAATTACATAGGGACATATTCTAACCAAATGAGAAATGAATCAAAATAACAGACACAAGAACTGAGAGCATATGATGTAAAAGATAGAAGAGTGGTAAGACAGGAAACTCATAAACATTAGGGGTTTTTTTCAAACATTCATTGCAAAATATAGTTAAAGAATATAACGAACATGTTAAAAATTATTCTTAAAAGAAGAGATTAATAAAGTAAAAATAATTTCTCAATAATCATCTAGATTTCAAATCTGAAATTATTGGGAAGTACAGAGGAAGGAGGAAAATAAAAGTAAGATAGTCAAGTCAACATACTTCAGGGTATAAATAAATGTTGTTTCATGATTGATATTAGTAGAAGAGTAGCGCAGAATATATAACTTTCTAATCACTGAAGAGTAAAAGAGAAAAATGTATAAAGTGTTCATTTTTTAAAAAACTTTTTTCATTAGTAAATTTTAATGATTTTTTTACGTGTATAAATATTCTCTTTGATAATATCACAGAACATTCTATTGAATAACTACCCTCACAATTTTGTAACCAACATCCTATATTTCATTTATTGAATGTGTTGCCAAATTGTATTCCATTGAGTTTATGTCATTTTACAGCCCCCACCAGCAATAAAAGTACCTATCACCTCACACTCTAGCCAACATGCTGTTAAATTAAAAATATATCAATACTGTCTCATTTTAGCTCAGTCACTAAATATTTCATTCATGCAGGAGATTTTTCCTGCCCTGAAATAAAATGTTTAATTTTGCTTAAAAATGAGTTAGTGATATATTTATATGCCAAGTGTATTTTTCTCCACAAATAATTTAAAATCTGTCTTTTAGAATAGGACCAACTGCTAAATGCCTTTTGGTTTTAGCAAATATTTTGTTTTGGGCCCAAATTACAGTCAAGTACCTTCAAAATGTTTGGTAATAATTATCATCATTCTATTTGATAAGACAAGAGCCCTTTGGTGAAAACACTTACAAATTTAATTGTAGGATTATGGTTAGGTTTGGGTAATCGCTTTGTAAGTGCTATTTCTGGTTTTAATATGTGGTGTTCACACGTCCATTTTTACTTCTACTGCCCCAGAGAGAGGAATATAATCATGAATTACTATATTTTCAAGAGCTTTATATATATATGTGTGTGTGTGTGTGTGTGTGTGTGTGTATACACACACACTTCTGCCACCATTCTACCACATGTTTTTTCCTGTGGAAAGTGATATAAAATATAATATGACACATTAAAGAATGTCAAGAAAAATTTAAGGAATCTCAAATAAAAATGGAATCCAAAATTTAGCATGGGTGGTGAAATAAAAATCTTTTAATTTTAATATCTTTAATACCACAATAGAATGTCAAATTATAGATAACTTTTGATTGTCTATAAATTTATGTGAATGAAACATAAAGTGTACTTTTATTAGACACCACAGAACAGTACTTTGGTGGGTAGTTTGACAGTATCTGTCCAAAGAAACAAACAAAAATATACACATTGACCTAGCAACTCTATGAAGATATTCCTTACATCATTGAGTATAATAACAAAGTCTAGAACATCATCTGAACAGTCATTATTTGCATACTGGTTAAATAAATTACAGTGTATTTATATGATGTAATATTATGTAGCCATTAAGAACAATAAGGCACAACCAACTGAAAAGTATTATATTTATACACCACATAGACTCCATATATGCCAACGTGAAATGGTAAAATCTTTACCTATTAAATCACTGAAGTCTGGGAGCTGGGTAATACCAAGTACAAATGGCAATGTGGGGATGTGGCACGTACAACAGATACTATTATACCATTGCACAATTGTTATACAATATCATTGTATTGTATTTGATCAATGATAGCAGTATGCCAGGCACTGAGGAAGATGTTGAAAGTCCTACCGTCACAGATAAATAAATATATTAGTAAAAGAGAAAATGAAGAGAATCTCAGTTGACATAAAGAATATGTCATGTTCTTTAAATTAGAATAAAGCGTGTTCGCATACCATATGTGTTTCCATTTGTAAGTGTTGTATGTGTGTATACATACACACACACATATATCTATAGATATGTATGTCTGTCCATACATACATATGCATATGTATACATATCCTTCGCATGTGTATGTATATGTACACACATATACAAATACGCAAACATATAATATATGTACATACAGAAATAGATACATATATTATACATATATGCAAAATTTTGGATAATGTAAATTATTTGCTATAATTATATATTGCATTTATTTAAAAATAATGATAAAATAGCAAATACGGAATTTTTCCAAATTTTGAGAGTATTGTTTTCTATAATAGTCATTGTAATGATAGTTTACTTGGCTTTAATGTCATACTTACCTATAATGTTATTTAGAAATAATTGAAATGACGGTTTAGGGTGTGAATTGAAAGTAGAATTTTGCCAAATAGGTTTTATATATTTTTTCTCATTTTTTATGACTAAAGTTGTCATTTCACACTGTTAAAAGAAGCATAAAACTCTGGATCTTTTTTCTTTCTTAAATAAAGTTTCTTTTTAAGTTTAACAAATTCAGAAAAGTCCTCAAATCATAAGGGATCACATCGATAAATTTTCAAAAAATATACTCATGTAACTGTTCCTCAGATCAAGAAATAGAACATTCTCGCATCAAAGACGTGTTCTTCTTGCTCCAGAAGTAATCAAACTTCCAAAACAGTATATTAGTTTTCCCTTTGTAAAAAACGTATGTAATTTGAATCATATAGTAGGTATTCTTCGATTTCTGCCTTTTGTTTTGTTTTGTGAGTTTTTTTGAGCATTATGTTTGTGACTACATTATTTAAATATTCCATATATTTAAGATTCCAGACATAAAGGGAATTTTTATTTTAGATAAAAATTGAATTTTATTTTAAAAATTTTCAATGAAAATATGCGCCTAAGCGGTATTGATGAAAAAGATCCAGTGTATGCTTCTGGATATAAGGGGATAGTTTATTCAGGCTAATTCTTTTAATAAAAACAACCCAAAAATCTGGAATATATATAAAGATATAGAAATTGATATAAATACACACATGCCATCATATATATATATAACATTTGTATGTAACATTATAAATGTAAATTTACACACACACCACACACAGAATCCAAGCATCCAATGGCTATTCAGGCAGCAAAGATAAAGAGGCCAAGATTGAATTTGTCCATGTAACAAAGTGTGCAGTAGATTTTCATTCTTATTCCTGTATAGGATTTCATTGTAGGAATATTCCATAATTTATTTACCCTTCCTAGTGATGGACTTTTGGATTGTTTCAAAGTTTGGGGCTTTTGTGACAACGTCTCTATGACCTTATTAAACATCCTTTTTGGTGCATATATATATGCATATCCCATTTTTACTTCTCATATTGATTATTGTGCATTCTCTCTTTTATTTTTTAATTACTAATTTTTTATATGGACAGATTATTTTTTTTATTGATGTTTTAATAGTTTTTAACATTGTGAAATTTTGGGTTGTAAATTTTTGTTTGTCCATCACCATATATATGACTCCCTTCACCCCTTGTGCCCACCCCCCACCCCCCTTGCCCCTGGTAACCTCAATACAGTTTTCTCTGTCCATGTGTTTGTTTATATTCCACATATGAGTGAGATCATACAGCGTTTGTCTTTCTCTTTCTGGCTTATTTCACTTAGCATAATACGCTCCAGGCCCATCCATGTTGTTGCAAATGGGATGATTTTGTCTTTTTTAATGGCTGAGTAGTATTTCATTGTATATATATACCACATTTTCTTAATCCAATTGTCAGTCCAGGGACACTTAGGTTGCTTCCACTTCTTGGCTATGGTGAATAATGCTGCAATGAACATAGGGGTGCATAAGCCTCTTTGGATTGTTGATTTCAGGTGCGTTGGATAGATTCCCAGTAGTGGGATGGCTGAGTCATAGGGCATCTCTATTTTTAATTCTTTGAGGAATCTCCATACCATTTTCCATAGAGGCTGCAGCAGTTTGCATTCCCACCAGCTGTGTCTGAGGGTTCCTGTTTCTCCACATCCTCTCCAACACTTGCTGTTTTTTGTCTTGGTGATTATAGCCATTCTAATGAGTGTGAGGTGATATCTTAGTGTTGTTTTGATTTGCATTTCCCTGATGATTAGTGATGGTAAACCTCTTTTTATGTGCCTATTGGCCATCTGTATATCTTCTTTGGAGAAGTGTCTGTTCATTTCCTCTGCCTATTTTTTGATCGGGTTGTTTGTTTTTCTGTTGTTCAGTTGTGTGAGTTCTTTATATATTATGGAGATCAACCCCTTGTCAGATGTATGTTTTGCAAATATTCTCTCCCAGCTGATGAGTTGTCTGTTCATCTTGATCCTGGTTTCGTTTGTCTTATAGAAGCTCTTTAATCTGATAAAGTCCCATTTGTTTATTTTTTCTTTAGTTTCCATTCTCTCTTTTATTTTTTAATTACTATTTTTTAAATTTTTTTTTTTGAGGAAGATTGGCCTTGGGCTAATATCTGTTGCCAATCTTCCTCTTTTTCTTTTTTCTCCCCAGAGCCCCAGTACATAGTTCTGTATCATAGTTGTGGAATTGTAGCTCTTCTATGTGGGACACTGCCTCAGCATGGCTTGATGAGCAGTAAGTATGTCCGTGCCTAGGATCCAAACTGGCGAACCCCGGGCTGCCGAAGCGGGACACTTGAACTTGATCACTATGCTACTGGGCCGGCCCCCTCTCTTTTATTTTTGATCAATTTTATTTGTATTTCATTAATTTAAATATTCTTTTCAAATATACAACAATTGGCTGGTTTGATTCTCTCTATTGTATGTTTGATTTTTAATTTCATTAATTAATGCTCTTTTATTGTTATTCCTTGCCCTCTACTGTTTTTAGGTTCAATATTCTAACTTCCTGTGACGTATACAAAGATTTTTAAAGATTTTTCAGACTTTCTTCCTTTTCTAAGGTCTATATAGAAGGCTAAAAATTTCCATCTCAGCATGGCATTAGCTTCATTCCATAAATTTGGAAATGTCATATATTCATTGCCATTTAGTTCAAAATATTTTTTAATTATACTGTGATATTTTTTAGCCCATGTATTATTTAAAAGTGTATTGCTTTGTTTATAAATAAATGGGCATCATTTAGTGTATCTCTTTACAAAATCAGTTTCTAGTTTAATTCCACCATAGTCAAAAATGTAGTCTGAATTATTTCAAAACTTCAAATGTTTTTTTGAGATTTGCTTTATAACTCACTCTATGAGCAGTTTTGGTAAAAGTTCAGCATATACTTGAAAAGAAGGTGAAAAGAATACAATTGTTACAGACAGTGCTTTCTGTCTGTATCAATTGTGTCAATTTGGATAATCATGTGCAAATTTCCTATATCTTAACTGAATTTTTGTCATATTGTTCTATTAGATCCTAGGAGAGATGTGTTAAAATCTCTTTCTTCTTCTGGTTCTGTCAATATTAGATTTATGCACTTAAACGTCATGCTATTTGATGTATACACATTTGTAATTGCCTTAATCTTTGTGATAGAATTACCTTCTTAACTTCAAGAAGTATCATTATCTATAGGTATATTTCATGCCTTAAAATCTACTTCTTCTAATATTATGAGCACCAGTTTTTTGTTTTTTATTTTTTTGCTTTCTTATGTATTCTTATATTTAATGTATATTTTTGGTAAAAAACATAAAATTTTACTTTATACAATTTGACAAACATCTTTTAATTGGAACATTTATTGTACTTACAATTAATGTAGCTGTCTTACACTTTGCTTTTTAATTTCTCATCTTCTTATTTGTTTTCTGCTTGTTTAATTTTTCTCTCCCTTTTCTCTATTTTTGGCCTTTTTTTATGTTGTATGTTTTTAAAAATAATTCCATCTTCCTTTGGTTAGCTTACTTCTTATATGCCATTTTATTATTTTTTCATGGCTACCTAGCCATACCAATATGCATTCTTATTAAAAATATTATTTTTAACAATTTTTGGACTACTCAAGAAACTTAGAATTCTTCAATTTAATGTAGATGTTATTTGTTATAGGGACATATACTTTAATTAGATCTATATTTTAAATCTAACAAGATATTATTATAATTATTTACATAGTCTGTAATCATTTATTCTTACCCACATACTATCTATTTTTCTTTTTTTTTCCTTTCTGTACCTCAATTTGCCATTTGGGCTCATTTGTCTTAGGTCTGAAGAATTTCCTTTTATATTTTCTTTAGTGTAGACTGGCAATGAGCTTTGTTTTTATCTGAGATTTTCTTTATTTTGCTTTCAATCTTAAAGTACTTGTTCACTGGCTATAAAATTCTATGTTGGTGCTAGAAATTTTCTTTCAGCTCTTTGAAGATCACAGTCCATTGTTTTCTGGATGTCATTGTTTCTATTGAGAAGTCTGGGGCAGGCCCTGTGGCTTAGCGGTTAAGTGTGTGCACTCCGCTGCTGATGGCCCGGGTTCGGATCCCGGGCGGGCACCGACACACTGCTTCTCCGGCCATGCTGATGCCGCGTCCCACATACAGCAACTAGAAGGATGTGCAGCTATGACATACAACTATCTACTGGGGCTTTGGGGGGAAAATAAATAAATAAAATAAAATCAAAGTCTGTTCTCAAGATGCTTCGTTAAAGATGTATGCCCTTTCTCTGGATTCTTTTAGGATTGTATATTTGCTCTTGATTTTCAGATATTTTGATCTGATGTACCCATATACATCAATTCATTGAATTTATCATGTTTGGGGTTTGATATATTTAATCACATTTAAAAAACTCTTAGTTATTATCCCTTTGATTATGGTTTCTGTCCCATTTTTTCTTGCTTCTCACTCTGGCACTCCAATTACAAATGTCTTAAATATTTATTTTAATTATATTTCATATCTTTCTCACACTATTTTTTGTTTTCGTATTTTCCATGCTTGTCCCTCTTTGTGTTCCAGTCTGGATATTTTCTTCTAACTTTGGACTTTTAACCAGTGTGCTAATTTTCTCTTCAACTGTATTTAGTTTGTTGATATACCCATCATTTGAGTTCTTAATTCCAGCTATCTTATTCTTCACTGATAAAATTTCTATTTATTCTTTCTTTCTCATTTTCATTTCATTTTTAAATCTTGAATGTATTAATATCAGTCTTGAGCATACTAATAGTTACATAGTTGTTTTAAACTTCATGGCTGATAACTCCAATGCCTGGATCTCCTAAGATCTGTTTCTGCTATATATCTTTTTTTGTTGGCATTTGGCAAATTGGTCTTCTCTCTCCGTGCACTTAATCAATTTTTCACTTGAATTCTTGACATTGTGTATAAAAAATTTTAGGGACAATTTGAATCTTTAGAAGATGCTGTGTTTTTTCAGTGAGAATTTACTTCCACTTTAGCAAGCAGTCTGAGAAGTGGCATATTACCTTCATTTAATCCAATCATCAATTAAGTTGATTCAAAGTTGGGCTTAGGCCTTTGTAAGAACTAGTTTATTTCCAGTGCCCCTCTAATCCTAGGGCTCATGTTTTTTGATGTCCCAGTTGAGAACCCTGGGTGTCTATGAGGGCTCCTTCACTTTATAGGCTCTGAACTCTGATATTGTCACCTCAGTGACAATATTACAAAAGACTACTGGAAGCTTTGCTCAGTTTCTCGGGTTCTCAGACTCTCAGTTCACACTTTCTGCTCTGTTTATCAATTGTCCTTGGGAATAAGAAATTGCCTCAAGGAGAAAAGTGATGTCAAATGACAGGTTAATTTCTCTTTCTCTTATTTCCTGGAATCTTGGCCTTTTCATCTTTGCTGCCTAAATAGCCCTCAGATGCTTGAATTGTATATGTTGTGTGTGTGTACATAAACATATATATATATATATATAAAATCTTCCAGATTTTGGGTTGTCCTCAAGACAGTTAGCCTACTAAAAACTATTCCCTTATATCCAGAAGCATACTCTGGATCTTTTTAATCAACACCACTTAGACATATGTTTTCATTGAGAATTTCAAAATATAATTTTATTTTTATCCAAAATAAATATTCCCTTTATCTCTGGAATTTTGAATATATGGGATATGACAAATAATCCCTCAAACACTATATTGCATGGTTTGTTGGTTTGTCTAGTAATACTTAGACTGAATTTTATTTTAACTTTCTAAATCATGACTCTGAAAGGTAATGTTCTGATGTTATATTTCTTGCTATAGGACACCTCTGGCAAAATTCTGAGGAGTTTTACCTCTGGTAATAATATTAACAGGCAATAATTATAGATATTAAATATGTGCCAACATTTTTCTAAGGGCTTTACACATTTAATTCAACTATACCTCATAAAAAACTATGAGATATTTTTAGATGCATTTTACAGAGAAGTACACTAAAGCCCAAACAGGTCTAGTAACTTTCCCAGTGTTATTTACCTTCTAAGTGAGGAACTGTGATTCACACTCAAGTAGTTTGGTTTTGGCACACACGTTCTTCACCTGTATGTGTATTGCTTCTCAGATCCTCACTGGATCAAAGAAACTTTTGACTAGGTATATAATCTTTCTTTTTGTCTATTTTTCTATTGGCTTGTAGAAATTAATAAACAGAAACCTCATTAAATTGGATGTGGGAGGCCAAAAGGGGGTACTCATGCCGTACATCAATAGCAGAGCCCAACAGGAAGAAGACAGACTTCCTCTTCTTGACCAGCAAGAAGCTCAGCCAGTGAGAGACTGTCACAACTCAGCCACTGAAAAGCCACTACGTCTTGAACTCTTTGTTTACAATAGCCCTCCCAACCTCCTCTTCCCCTCTATAAAAGAGTTTCTCTTCCCTTGCTGCCGGGGGCCTTGCACGTGGCTCGCCATGTTGGCAGATCTTGAATTGCAATACTTTGCTGATCCTGAATCAACCCATTTTTGCTGGAGAAATACCTGGCTATTTGCTTAAGGTCAACATTTCGGTGGCCCATATGGGGATCCAGAAAAGACCCCCAATGATGCTGATGCTGGTGAGCAAACAGGTGCAGTACCCACAGCAGAGCCCATTCAGCTCACTGCTTTTCTAGCCGACCCTGGAGTCTGAGGGTAAGTCCTTCTCCTGAATCTGACCTACTGCCCTCTTTGCTTTTGAGGCTCTCCAGGCTTTATTTGAGATCCATTTTATGGCTTCATCCTTTTCTAGTTAGGGGCTTGTTGGTCTGCAAGTACTCAGGTGGTACTTTGATCTGACTCTTTGAATCAAGCTGTTTCTTTTAACTGCACTAGCCTTCAGTTCGACTTCTTTTGGAACCAGACTGTTCCCATACTTGGAACTGGTTAGCCTTTGATCTGACTTTTGGACTGTTCATTGGAACTGTGCCGGTCCATCCTTTGTCCCGACTCTCTTGGGAGCAGACTGTCCCTTAGAATTGCCTTGATCAACCTTCAGTCCAATTCCCTTGGGAACCGGACTGTTCTTTGGAACTGCATTGTTCCTTGGAACTGGGTTGATTTAACCTTCAGTCCAACTTACTGAAATCAGACTGTTCTACTGGGATTGGCTGGTATTAAGCCTGCAGGCTATTTGAGATAGTCAAGCTGTTTGAGTTGCAAGCTGTTTATGCTGTTTGAGCTATTTAGGTTTGAGAATTATTCCTTCACTACAGAGAAAAACCTCAAAGAAATTTGAGGGCACCACCCCTACAGGGACCCCAACTGATTTTATGTTCAAAAACCAACATCATCCCCCATGTGCATTTCTAACCAAATGGACCAATTTAACCAAAAGTAATCTAGAATATCAATGGCCATCATGGGGAAATTTTGAACTCCCAAAACTTACTTTTCTTAAATTGGAATTGGGCAACCATACATAGCTCTGTAATTTCCAAAACTGAATGGAACACCTATTTTGATTTGTATTTTGAGGCTTCCAAACATTATTAGGAGTCTAATATAGCCCCTTTTTAAAATAAAAGTTTAAGATTAACTGAGGCAAACAAACGATTAAAGAAAGACGAAATGGCTTCCGAAGCTTCATGTTCCTCTTCCTCAGCTCCCTCATCTCAGGCTCCACCTCTGGTGACATCTTTCTGCTTCCTTTCTATACTGCCTACCCCTCCTCTATACCTCAGTTCCCCCATACTCTCTTTTCTCCTCTTCCCTCTTTTCTCTGAATCTCTCCCCACTCCCTCTTTCTCTGAACCTATCAGAACCTGTCCCTTTAAAAATTAAGCCTTCTTAGCGGTTAAGTGCACGCGCTCCACTGCTGGCGGCCCGGGTTCGGATCCCGGGCGCG
Source organism: Diceros bicornis minor (assembly GCF_020826845.1). Lineage (NCBI taxonomy): Eukaryota > Metazoa > Chordata > Mammalia > Perissodactyla > Rhinocerotidae > Diceros > Diceros bicornis. Next base: position 85,256,790 of record NC_080744.1, read on the forward strand.
CACCAATGCACCCTTCTCCGGCATGCTGAGGCCGCGTCCCACATACAGCAACTAGAAGGATGTGCAGCTATGACATACAACTATCTACTGGGGCTTTGGGGAAAAAAAGGAGGAGGACTGGCAATAGATGTTAGCTCAGAGCCTGTCTTCCTCAGCAAAAAGAGGAGGATTAGCATGGATGTTAGCTCAGGGCTGATCTTCCCCACAAAAAAAAAAAAAAAAATTAAAAATTAAGCCTTCTGAAGATCCAAAGTCTAAACTCTTGATTTCTTATATTCCCTGGACCAAAGCTGACCTGTGATCTATAGTCAAAGATTTTCCCAAAGTAACAGAAGATCCTCCCAGATTTGCTGAGGTATTAAGTATAGTCATTCAAAATTATCAACCTGGTTTCTCTGACTGACATCAGCTAGTTTGTATGCTTGTCGGTGAAGCAGACCCAGCATTGAATGAAAACTGCTAATTGGGAACATCCTGAAAGATCTCTAGAGTTACAACCAGGAGACCAATCTGCCGACCTGTTATATGATAAGGCTCAGGCGATTGCTAAATGACTTTATTGGGCAATTCCTAGAGTTTTCCCAAGGCCTGTTGATGGGAATAAAATTCAGGCTTGTGCACAAAAATCTGATTAACCTGTTCATGAGTATTACAGTCGACTTCATATTGTCTTGAAAGAAAATTGTGGTCTTACTTCAGATGTTGATTCCACCCAGGTAGCTTTTTTTTTTTTAACTGTTTTATATATTTATTTATTTTTTTGTGAGGAAGATCAGCCCTGAGCTAACAACCGTGCTAATCCTCCTCGTTTTGCTGAGGAAGACAGGCTCTGAGCTAACATCTATGGCCAATCCTCCTCCTTTTTTTTTTTCCCCAAAGCCCCAGTAGATAGTTGTATGTCATAGTTGCACATCCTTCTAGTTGCTGTATGTGGGACACGGCATCAGCATGGCTGGACAAGCGGTGCCTCGGTGTGCACCCAGGATCCGAACCCAGGCAGCCAGCAGCGGAGCGTGCGCACTCAACCGCTAAGCCACGGGGCCGGCCCTCACACAGGTAGCTTTTAACTCTGTGTTTATTAATGGGCTGAACCAAGATCTTTCCCTTCTAGTAAAAAGGACCAGGATGGAATGGGAAACTATGTTCGCTCTAGATTTAGTTCATCTGGCAAACCAACTCTCTCACACTCTAGATAAGTCATCTAAATGAAAGACCGCTAAAATTCTTAACCTTCAATGCCAAGCAAATGAAGGCCCCTAAGGGAAACCAAAAATCTCCGATTTTTGTTATTATTATAAAGAGCCAGGACATTAGAAAAGAGAGTGTTACAAATTTAAGCAATTCAGACACATTCAGCCCTCTACCCAGCCTTTCCAATGTCTTCCAAATTCCCAATGAAGGGGCTCTTCCCAATCCTCCCTCTTACTCGGTTTGGAGAAACATTTCTCCAGATTGAAGATGAATTTCTTTCTGTCCTAATTGACACCAGAGCCACACTCTCGATGCTCAACCCCACGACTATTAAGCAGCCCCTGTCTCGGAGTACTAAGACAGTTCAAACAGTGAGGATCTCCAGTAAACCTCACAAGATTCCTGTCTCTGAACCTATTCCCTGTTGTTTAGGCCCTTTCGGAGACACATCCTTTTCTTCTTAGTTCCTCTCTCCTTTTTCATTTATTAGGCCTAGACTTTTTAGAAAAATATCCTGCCAGAATTTCTTTCTCCTGAAAGGGGGAAATAATTCTAGAATTTGACAGTAGCCATCAAAACAGCCAACCGGGTGAGTTAAATGACACTTTGACATCTTTTATTTGCTCCATCTCTGACGGTATACTAGAGCCAGTTCTGAAAACACTGATCATTTAGCCCTATTGAATCAGCTACCACCCTCCATATGGGCAAAATATTCAACTGATATTGGTAAAATTCACAGAATATCTCCTATCAACATTCAAATAGATCTCTCAAAACCTCTCCCCATAATTAATCAATACCCCATAAGTGAAGAAGCCCTTCAAGGTATAAAGCCCAGAATAGAGGATTACAAGTCTCAAGAACTCATTACCCCTTGTACTAGTCCCTGTAATCCTCCTATTTTACCTGTGAGAAACCCCAATGGCTGAGGGTGGAGGTTTATCCAGGACCTCCGAGCAATGAAAAATATTGTTATCCCTCTACACCTGTTGTTCCCAGCCCTCATACACTACTAACTTCCATTCCCACTGGGGGCAAATTCTTTACAGTAATTGATTTATGCAGTGCATTCTTTAGTATTCCAGTTAATGAAGCTAGCCAATACCTTTTTGCCTTCACTTGGGAAGGAAAATAATTCACCTGGACAGTAATGCCTCAGGGTTTTACCGAGAGCCCTTCTTGCTTTTCACAAATCCTGAAGGTTGATCTGGATGATATAAAGTTCCCTAGGGGTTCTACTTTGTTGCCATATGTAAATGACTTGCTTCTTTGCTCTTCCTCCAGAGTCTCCTCATAGGTATCATCCATTTGCCAAAGCATTTAGCCTTAAAGGGACATAAGATCACCAAAGAGAAATTGCAATTTGCCCAAACCCAGATTCAGTATTAAGGGCAGCTGATATCAGAACAAGGGCTATACCTAGGTCCAGACAGGCTTCATGGTGTCCTAAGTTTCCCAAAACCCAAAACTAAGTGCCAACTGCAAGATTTTCTGAGGTTAGTTGGTTATTGACGAAACTGAATTCCAAATTTCTCTTTTATGGCCAAACCTCTCTATGTTTTACTAGAGAACAACTACTCCAACCCAATTTTATGAAAAGAAGTGGACAACATAGCTTTTAAGGCCTTAAAGGAGAGTTTTATGAACCTACCTGCCCTTAGACATCCCAATTATCAGATCCCCTCTTTCCTTTTGTATATGAAAAGGAAGGGAATGCCCTTGGGGTACTCAGCCCGAAACTCGGGGACCACCATAGACCCATAGGGTATTACAGCCAGCAGCTGGACCCTGTGGCATGAGGATACCCCGTTTGCCTTAGAACCATTACTGCCACTGCCCTTTTGGTTAAGGCTACCAAGAAAATTGTTGTGGGATCCCTAGTCACCACTTGGGTGCTTCATGCAGTAGAAGTCCTCCTGAATTGTCATCACACTCAACGTATTTCAGTCAGCTGCCTCACCTCCTATGAAATCCTTTTGTTAACTGCTTCTCGCATAACTCTTTCATGTTACAATAACCTTAATCCTGCTACTTTTCTCCCCTCCATTACCGACAAAGTCCCTCATGACTACTTAACCCTAATGGATCACCACCTGATTCCTCGCGATGATCTGCAGGAAACTCCTTTGCGTAATGCTGACTTCTCATGGTTTGCTGATGGTTCTTATTCAAAAGGTGGCAAAGGCAAATATTGTGCTGGGTACGCTATTGCAACTCCTTTCAATATTGTTAAGGTAGCACCTTTATCTATGGCTACTTTGGCCCAACAGTCCAAATTATATGCTCTTTCACGGGCTTGTGCTTTAGCCAAGGGCTAAACTAGCAATATTTATACTGACATTAGATACATCTTCAGAGTAGCTCATGATTTTGGAAAGCTGTGGAAGCCACATGGCTTCCTTACTTCCAGTGGAAATAGAATTAAAAGTCACCCCCATGTTCGGGAATTATTGGATGCTATACTTTTACCTGTTGCTTTAGCTATCATTAAGATCTTGGGACACTCTAAACTTGACTTTCTGGAAGCTAAAGGAAATCATCTTGCTGACATTTCCATAAGGAATTCTGCCCTTAAAGGAACCAACGACAGCCAAAATTCTGTCATGGTCCAAACGGATATTTACCCAAATAACTAAAAAAAAAACTGGTTAGAGAAGCCCAACAATTGGCCTCAGAAAAGGAAAAACAAGATTGGAAATTCAACAGTTGTTGGTTTGATAAAAAGACAAAGATCTGGTTTGGCCTAAAAACAACCAATTCTACTGGAGGCTCTAAAATTCCCACTCCTAACCACTGAACATGCATTAAACCAATGGTCTACTGACCAAATGACGGCATTCGCAAATCAATATTGGTGGGGAAATACTAACAAGGCTGCAAAAAGCACCTACCTCACTTGTCCCACTTGTTCAAAGCACAATCCAGGGAAGACTGTTCATACCACTCCCAGACATTTTAAACTGCCTAATAGACCATTTGAGGTTTGGCAAGTGGATTTCATACAACTTTCCTTGTCTCATGGATATAAATATGCTTTAGTCATGGCTTGTATATTTCCTCACTGGACTGAAGCCTTTCCTTGCAGACAGGCTACTGCCTCTTCTGTGGCTAAAATCCTTTTGGAAAAGATTATCTCTACTTGGGGAACTCCTCTTGAACTTCACAGTGATTGAGGAACCCATTTTACTGGTCACGTGCTTCGACAAATCTGCCCTGCTTGGTTGGTTTCACAACACTTCCACTGTGCGTACCACCCTCAACCTTCTGGTTTAGTAGAACTCACTAATGGCATTATTAAGAATCAATTGGCAAAATTTGAAGAGACTTTCCAAATACTTTGGCCAAAAGCATTGCCACTGATCCTTCTAAATCTCAGATCTACCCCCTTTGGAACTCATAAACTCTCACCCTTCAAGATAAGCACAAAATGCCCAACGCACTTGGCTCCTCCCTCTTTTGACGCACAGCTGATAAAAGGACACATACTCCAATACAGCAAAGGCCTAATTGCTTCTATTAAAAATAATTAAGTTTGGGGGCCGGCCCGGTGGCGCAAGCGGTTAAGTGCGCGCGCTCCGCTGCAGCGGCCCGGGGTTCGCTGGTTCGGATCCCGGGTGCGCACCGACGCACTGCTTGGCAAACCATGCTGTGGCGGCGTCCCATATAAAGTGGAGGAAGATGGGCACAGATGTTAGCCCAGGGCCGTCTTCCTCAGCAAAAAAAGAGGAGGATTGGCGGGTGTTAGCACAGGGCTGATCTCCTCACAAAAAAAAAATAATAAAATAATTAATTAAGTTTGGTAGAGCAATCTTTTCACAGTGAGCTCCAGGGAGATGAAGATCTTAAGCATCACACTTTGCGACCTGGAGATTTCATCTATTGGAAAAGACACCTCCAGAAGGACTCTTTTCAACCTCACCAGAAAGGACCCTGTCAGATACTATTAACTAACACTTGTGCCACAAAAATCCAGGGAATAGATTCTTGGATTCATATGAGACACCCAAAAAAACACCAAACCCTGACTGGGCCTGCACATTACCTGATCACTCAAAAGTAAAGATTTCCTGAAGTTGAAACAGACAACATCTGAGGAGACACCTTTTCCAAGATGTTTGAACCAGGCCTGTTGGAAGTTTGTCTGCCAAACCTTTGATGATGATGTAACATTTCAGGTGATCTCCAATGCCTATGATCTTGATAATACACAGACTTTAGAAAAGAAAAATGCCTGACAGTTTTCCCTCCTCCCCCTCCTTGTTTCTCAAGTGTGGCCACAATAGGTTTCTAATCTGTGCACTTTCCCTCTGACACGTGACATGACACCTAGGAAAGGTCCTTCCTAGCATCAGGGGACAAAAGTCTGATGAAGCCAGAAAAACCTGACTTTTGATCAGCAATGCTTTCAGAAAAAGATCTCGATCAAAAGAGGAAATTAATTAACAGAAATGGAACTTAACAAACAGAAATGTCATTAAATTGAAGTTGGGAGGCCAAAAAAGTGGGAGCTCTCAGGCCCTGCTTTGATTGCAGAGCCCAAGAGGAAGAGGAAAGACTTCCTCTTCTTGGCTGCAAAGAAGCTCAGCCAAGGAGAGACTGTCACAACTCAACCACTGAAAAGCCACTGCACCTTGACCTCTTCCTTTACAATAGCCCCGGCTTCCTCTTCCCCTCTGCAAAAGAGTTTCTCCTCCCTGCACTGCTGGGGGACTTGCACGTGGCTCGCCATGGTTGCAGACCATGAATTGCAATACTTTGCTGATTCGGAATAAACCCATTTTTGCTGGAGAAATAATTGGCTGTCTATTTGCTTAAGAGCAACAGGCTCTATTTAAAAATCTAAATTTGAATTTCCTTTTATAGACAGCTGAGTTGAAATATACCTATTCCAAGTTTTGAGGGATGCCTATAGTTTTAAATTTTTCCTCAAAAGAACTATTCATTATTCATTTCAAAACTATTTCTTTCAACAAGATAATTTCCAAATTGAGAAATATTAGTGAAAAGAGTTCAAAAAAGATTTGAAAAAATAACCTATTTTTAGTAATAATTATCTAATTTATACTATACCTAATGATTAACTTAAATATCTTATTAAGCCAGGAAATAAGTAGATATCATCTATGTATCTTTACAGTACATCTATAAAATTATTAGTTGCAATTATTTTAAAATAGCATTTTCCCTTTTTTTTTTCAAATCTTAAAGAGATTTCCAACTATGAGAACATTATTGGTGCATAGGTTTACTAAATAAAAGATTACAAAACCAACCTGCGTTATTGAAATGTCTATGGAGTCCCACTCTAGACTTATTATCACTCTTTTTGACTATAAGATTTTTAATTTTTGAGAGTTCATAAGGAAACAGCATTAAATCTGAACTTAATTGATTTCACCTAATAAGTTTTTTTGCAAAAGTAATTTAAAAATATGTAGAAAGTAAAAATAAAAATAAAGTCATCAGGCCTTCTAAACATGCATTTGCTATTTCCTAGAATGTATTTTTTTTTTTGTTGGTGATGGTGGTGTTTTTCTGGCTGTGTCACTAAACTTGACTAGCAAGAAAAGCGAATGAGCAGATAATTCAGACTTAAAGTGTTTTAGCTATTGGCAGATGTCAAGACAACTTGAGACTTAATGATTACTAAGCTGCATACCTACCATCCTTATCTGTCTCCAGCACAGTTGACAAAACAAGGTAGTCTTGATGTCAAAACAGATTGGGAAGGAAGAAAGAAAGACAGAAACTTGGGTAAAGTTAAGAAGTCTTGCTTTTTCATTTCAAGTTTCTTTTTTTGTTCTAAATTATCTCCTAAACAAACTCTTATGTGCACCTAAAATAAAGCATTTACTAAACCACAGAAAATAAATCAGAAAGCATTCTGCACCACTAGAAACAACAATTTGGTAGATAAAATCCTATTGATCCCCTTTCTTTTCCCAGTTAAAACCATGGATTTTCATAGTCCCTATTTGAGAGACAACTGTTTGTGTACAGCAACGATGATCTCTCTCTCTCTCTCCTTACTGAAGCTCTCTTGCAAAGACTTTCAGCGTGTTACTCCTTCCTGGTTCTTCTTAGAGAAGAACCTCTTGGATTTGTTTCCCTTTCTTGGCTTTGTTTCTTTTTCTTTTTCCAGTTTTAGTAAGATATAATTTATATACAACATTGTATAAGTTCAAGGTGTACAACATAATGATTTGATATACATATATATTGCAAAATGATTACCACAATGAATTTAGTTAACATCTATCACTTTATATAGTTACACAAATTGTTTTTCCTTGTGATGAGAAATTTTAAGATCTACTCTCTTAGCAACTTCCGAATATACAAAAGAGTATTGTTATCTGTAGTGACCATACTGTACATTACATCCTCAAGACTGACTTACCTTATGACTGGAAGTTTGACCACCTTCACCCAATTCCCTCACTTCCTACCTCTGCACAGGCAATCACAAATTTGATGTCTATTTCTTTGAGTTTTGTTTTTTTAGATTCCACATGTAAATGAGATCATACGGTATTTGTCTTTTTCTGTCTGACATTTCACTTAGCATATGCCCTCCTCCATTGATGGACACTTAAGTTCTTTCCATTTCCTGGCTATTGTAAATAATGCTGCAATGAACAGAAGGGTACAAATATCTCTTCTGGATAGTGATTTTATTTCCTTCAGATATATAGAAAAAGTGGGATTGCTAGATCATATGATAGTTCTATTTTTAACTTTTTGAGGAACTTCCATACTTTTTTCCATAGTGGCTACACAAATTTACATCCCTACCAACAGTACACAAGAGTTCCCTTTTCTCCACATCCTCACCAACACTTGTTATTACTTGTCTTTTTGATGACAGCCATCCTAACAAGTGTGAGGTGATATCTCATTGTGATTTTGATTTGCATTTCCCTAATGATTAGTGATGTTTAGCATCTTTCCATTTACCTGTTGGTTATTTGAATATCTTGTTTGGAAAAATGTATATTCAGGTCCTTTGTCCATTTTTAAATTGGATTTTTTTTTTCTTTTTTTTTTTTTTTGCTATTGAGCTGTATGAGTTCCTTATATTTTTGTATATTAACTTCTTATCAGATGTGTGGTTTGCAAATATTTTCTCCCATTCTGTAGGTCATCTTTTCATTTTGTTGATTGTTTCTTTTGTTCTACAGAAGCTTTTAGTTTGATGTAGTCTCACTTGTTTATTTTTGATTTTGTGGCTTGTGCTTTAAGGGTCATATCCAAAAAATTATTGTCAAGAGCAGTATCAAAAAGCTTTTTCCTCATGTTACTCCCTCCTGGTTCTTAGACTTCTCTTGGCTTACTTTCTTCCTTTCTTTCTTCCTTTCTTCATCCCTCCCTCTCTCTCTCCCTCCTTCACTCTTGGGACTCATTACATGTTGGGATTACCCAGGGTTCCATCATCCTTGGTCTATTCCTCTACACTCTCTTTCTCTCGTGGTTTTTACGATCATCTATAGGCTATTTATATCCAGTCCAGACTCACAAACTCACATATTCAATTGTACAATAATCATTTTCTTGTTTTGATGAGTAGCATGTATTTACCTCTTCATGCTAGAAAACTGAGAGTCTTCTTAGTTTTTCTTGAATCCAAACCCTTCTCTTAGTGCCTACCTCTTATGTAGGGTTTCTGCTTCTAACCTTTACTTCTTCAAAGACTTTCTTCATAAAGAAACTGAAAGGAGCTAATTTAAATACAAGGTTATGTCTCTATCCATTTCAAAGTACTTAACTATTCTCCATCACCCTCTGGATAAAGTATAAATCCCTTCACAAGATGTCCAGGGTTTTTCCATGACGTGATCCATCCCTGCCTGTCCAATCACCTCTCTCCATTCTCTACTTTCTTCATTCATTCAACAAATGTCTACTGATGCTTCCTATACGTCATTGTGAGCAGACTAGCATGATCCTTCCTTCAGGAAGCTTAGATTCTGTTGGTTGAGTGAGATAGTAAATAAATAAAAGCACAATTATAAACTGAGATAAAATGCAAAAATATATTATGCAGAAATCTGACCTAGTTGGGGGAGTTAGGGAAGGCTTTGCTGAGCTATGGCATCTGATCTGTTGCCAAAGGATGGGTAGACATTATTAAGGAGGCAAAAAAAAAAAGGAAAAGTTGGGAGAAGCATTCAAAGCTTGAACACAGCATTTGCCAAAGCTCTCTCATGAGAGTGCCTCGTGTTTAAAGAACTGAAAGGAGGCTGGAGTGGCTGGAGTAGAGAAAAGGAGAGATGTGAAAACATGAAGAGGCAACATAAAGAGGTGAATGAGGACCAGACCTCTACCTTGACCTTGTGGACTCTGTTAAGTATTTACTCCGAAAACAACAAGAAACGACTGAAATTTTTTAAAGCTGTAAAATAACTTGATGTATAAGATTTTTGAAAAGAACCCTCTGGCAACAATGTGAAGTAAAAACTGGAGACGAGAATATTGTTCACATTGCTGATGGGAATATAAAATAGTATAGACAGTCTTGAAGTGTTTGGCAGTTTCTTAAATTTATCATATGACCCAGAAATTCTACTCCTAGGTATCTAAGCAAGAGAAATGAAAACATATCTCCACACAAAAACTTGTACAGGAATGCCCACGGTAGCATTATTCATAATAGCCAAAAGTAGAAACAGTCCAAATGTCCATCAACTGGTGAATGGGTAAATAAAATATGATATATCCATATAAAGGAATACTGTTCTGCTATCAAAAAGGAACAAAGTACTTATACATGCTCCAACATGGATGAACCTCAAAAATACTATGCTAAGTCAAAGAAACCAGACAGAAATTATCACTCATTGTATGATTTTATTTATATGAAGTATCCAGAAAGGGACTAATCTACCTTCTGTCTCCATAGGTGAGAGGTGGGGGTAGGACTGGGGAGTGATTGCAAATGGACACAAAAGATCTTTTTGGGTTGATGGAAACTTTCTAAAATTGCATTGCGATGATGGTTACACAATATTTTAAATTTGCTAAAAATCACTGAATTACACACTCAGAATAAATGAGTTTTATGATATGTAAATTATCCCTTGATAAAGTTGTTGCATGAATGAATAAATAGATAAATAAGTTGTGGATATGCAAAAATCAGTTAAGAGGTCACCGATATACCCTACGTAAAAAGTGACTATGATTGAGAGTAAGGTGGTGGCCTACATGTGGAGCGTGAAATAGGCTTGAGAAATATTTAGGAATTATAATCAACAGAAGTTGGGGGAGATTGAACTCGGAGAGTTTGGCTCATTCTGTCTCCTGCGGAAATGCCAAACTGAATGTGAATAGTAGAACAACCCATGCCTGTTCTCACCTTTCTCTGTGTGTGTTTATTATTGGGTTTCTCAGGAGTGGCTTTTGCACCATCATCTTCCCAGTTATCTTAGATTGGGCTGCTACAGGAAATTACCATGTTACAATGGGTGACTTAAACAGCGAACATTTCTCAACAGTTCTGGATGCTGGAAAGTCCAAGAACAAGGCACTAGCATATCCAGTGTCTGGTGAGGGCCCTCTTCCTAGTTGCAGATGGCCGCTTTCTGACTGCATCCTTATATGACGGAAAGAGAGAGAGCAAGTTAGCTCTCAGGCTTCCTCTTATAAGGCTCCAATTTCATCATGGAGGCTCCACCCTCTGGACCTCATCTAAACCTAATCACTTCCCAAAGGCTTCTTCTCCTAATACCATCTCGCTGGGCTTGAGGTGTCAACATATGCATTTTGGGGGAACACAAACATTCAGTCCATAACACTGGTGTATACCTAATCATCCTTCAAGACTCAAACCAAATGTAATCTCCCTTTGAAAACCTTCTTTGACCCACTTCAACTCTATTTGGCCCTCCAGGACTTTCTGCACTTTTCTATTTCAGCATTTTATTGTACACCTTGGTTTCCATATCTCTCCCTCCCACTAGATCACTGTTATTAAACAGCTGATACTCGAGTCTTCACTTCCATTATAGCATCCCTGCCAGACATGACTAATTGATCACAGTACTCTCTCCTGCTGAGTCAGGATTCCTCTCAAAACAGTACCACAGGTAGCCTCTTCTAACTAACTGGCATTGATACATCCATAAAATCTATTTGCCATATCTGCTTTTAACTGTGATGCCCTTGATGATAGGCATATCTGATTTGTCTGTGTGTCTCCTGCACCAGGAACATAGAATGGATACAATAAATGCATAAAAACCTTTTCAGGTAGATGCTTCCAGATATACTTGTACTTGATATGTAAAGTAATTTATTCCTACCTATCATATCTCTTTCATGGCAACGGCTTCTAATTTTCACCATCAGGGAGCAAGAAATTTGGCTGAATATCGTGATAGTTTCTTTCCTTTTTTTTTCTTCTAAATCCTGTGTTTTGTTAAGTGTAGGCACAGCTGATAGTTTTCCATCATGAACTACCAAACTACAGTCCATAATGGGGCTTTACACAATAGTCTTTATATTTTAGACATTATGCCTTTGAGAGCTAATGCTTTCTAAGTCGGGCATCAAGATAATGATTTAGTTATTTATTCCTCTGAACCAGCTACTTTAGTGACTCATTTTTCTCTCTAACCCATGCTATTATACACTAATCCATACATTACTTCCCTTCAATACAGATGACACAGACTGTTTACTCAGGATGATTTTGCAATATGCACAGGAACAAAGACTTTGTGAGCAGGAAGAATACCAGTTATTCAACCAACTTGAAGGAAACAGCTGAGTGCTAGACCAGCTTAGCAGGGTGTTAAACATCCATTAATAATGGCAGGGCAACAAACTTGAAGGTTTTGATTTTAGTTCAGATAAGCACTCCAAATTCAGGACCTGGCTGAACATATTTCTGGGTTTCTCTTAGAGAAAATCTGACCTACCTGTACAAGAATGTTCAGTTGCATGAATGTTAGAAGGCAGACATTTTCACAGTAGCTCAAGTAATAGTTATTATGATGTAATATGTATTAAAATTATTATAAATGTTCAATTTTGTAGGGTAGTCCTGATTTCAAATTCTTGACACTGTTTTCTCCCCCATGCCTATGTTTCTCAGATCACGTGTATTGATTTTTGGTTCAGAAAATACGATCAGTATAGTCTAAAGCTTTTATTTCCATTTAGAAATTTTAGCCAAACTAATTCCATTCTTGGTGGAAAAAAATCACTATTTTCCTTCAATTTTCATTGATTCTCATGTTATGTTGTGCACACATCTGTCTCTTCCGCCAATCTGTAATTTCTTTAAAAACCGGGGCCGTGATGTTTATTTTAATATTCTTTTAACACCTCTCCATTTTAGGTACTCAACTAGTGTCACCAAGTAACTAGTGTTACTAAAAATCTGTTTTGCAAAAATATTATTTATATGCTAATATTAGGACCATTTCTTCATGGCTTACGGGAGATTTCATCACTGTTGAAATGGTTAGTTTTCTCTAGTTTCACAAAAAGTCAATTTGTTTTTCCAATACGTGTTGAGCGATCCTATGAGTCAGCCACTATGATCGCCATTTTACACAGATTTTCTCAATTAGTACTCACAACCCCTCTATGAAGTAAATGCTATCATCTCTTTCTTATAGATGAGAAAATTGAACACAGTTAAATAACTCTTTCATAATCATACAGGCCTTGAATAAGTGGAAAAGTCCTGATTCAAAACCGGGTCCTGGACTCTGAAGTCCAGAAGTTCCATTTCTTTGTAGTTCTGCAAAGAAATTTATTTCCTCTCTTACTCTTCAAGGAGAGAAAACAAAAGTTTTGTCTTGTTTTGGTTTCTTATGACTCTTTTTTTCCCCAAGAAAAATTAAGTCTTTTGACTGGTTTCTGAGGTAAAAATCCCAGTGTTTTCTTTGTTTCTTTTCTTTGGTTGATGTCCAAATTCTAGTTCATCAGCAAATCCCATCATCTCTGCTTTTAAAGTCTATTGAGAATCTCACCACTTCTCTTCACTTGGACCACCATGGCCCCAGCCACCAGCGACTTTCAGCAGATTGTTGCAATACTGCTTCGTCTTACACCCCCACCACGAGCATTCTTGCACCCCCACAGACAATTCTCAAAACAGTTCTTTCAAAAAAGCAAGTCAGATCATGTTACTCACTGTCCGCAATTCCAGTAACTTCCCATCTCACTCACAGTAAAAGACCAAGTCTTTCCAAGGACTCTATACAATTTACCACTCCTGTCTACAATCACTTCTCTGATTGTCATCATTCTCTCTTACTCTTCCCTGCACTAACTCTGCCTCAGCCATGCTATCTCCTTTCTGTCCCTCCCTTTCATGATGTGTTCCTGCCTCAGGGCCTTTGTGCTTGTCATTGCTTCTGACTGGAATACTCTTCCCCAGAAGAGCTGTCACTTCCTTTAGGTCTTTGATTAAGTCTCCCCTTTTCAATGAGGGCTCCTCTGACAGTGATATTTAAAATTATTACACACTTTATTTTTCTCCATAGCACTTATCACCATCTAACATACTATAGATTTCAATTGTTTATTTGTTTGATGATTTCAATTGTTTATTTGGTTGATGTTTGTTTCCATCCAGTAGAATGTGAGCTCCCCGAGGGCAGAGATTAGTGTCTGTTTCGTTCACAGCAATGTCTCTAGGACTTATATTATTGCTTTGCACGTAGTAGGCATTTGATAAATATTTGTGGAATCTGCAAATCTTACATAGCTCCACATCCAATAGTTTTCTACTTGTGTCCTTTAAACTAGATGAAGAAGAAATTTTGGAATATTTTGGGATTGATAATTACAGTTTAAATAACCAAAATAGCAGGGACAATTTCCTAGCGTTGATTGGATTATCATCTTCTGGTGTTGGGTAACTCAGATTTTCATGTTACCCACCCATCAGTCATTTTACAAGGATTTATGAAGTTTCCCCCGTCTACCAATTACTTTTAGCCTTCCAAGCTATAGATTTGTAGTGAATCAAACTCTGGTCTAGACTTATAGTCTAATTATGGCTTTCTCAGAGACATTAACACTTAGTGTTACACAAATTCAATTTTACTGTTGCAAATATAAACTGCACAATAAGGAGAAAACCAACATCAGTTTTTCATTAATTTCTACCAAGGGCTGGTTGCAAACACTTTTAAAAGAAAGTAAAAAGGAAAAACGTTTACATTTTTACAGTGTATCACGTTGTAATAATTTAGATGCTGAATTACTTCCCTGTGAATTTCATATAAAATTCTTCAAACTTTCTGTTAGATTCCAAAGTATGCATTTTTAAAAGCATAAAATGGGATATAACTTAGAATAATCTATGAAAATGATTAATAAAATATTTAAGCCAAATACTGAAGAAATGCAAAAACCAATTCTTATATTCATGTTGCTTTATGTTAAGCTGTTGTCCGGATTAGTTTTTTCTTATTTTTAAATTCATGTATTTATTTGTGCATTCATTCAAGACTTTTTGATTTCACAAATGTCAATTCAGCACATAATTTGAGCTAAGAGTATATGAAGCATAAAAAATAAGATCCAGGGGCCAGCCTAGTGGTTCAGTGGTTGGGTTCGGTGTGTTCCACTTCAGCTGCCCGGGGTTCGGAGGGTTGGATCCCGGGCACGGACCTACACCACTCATCACGCCATGCTGTGGTGGCAACCCACACACAAAATAGAGGAAGACGGGCACAGATGTTAGCTTGGGCCACTCTTCCTCAGCAATAAATAAATAAATAAATAAATGACCCAGAATTTCAAAGATCTTACAAACTAGTTAGGAAGATAAGTCACTTTCATAATTATCTCTCATTTCTTTCACTGGACACCAAATACAGAAAAGTTACCCTGGTGCACTATTTGGGAAGGCAAGAAATGAGGCGGTGCCTTTAAGATGTCTCCATGACTGACACAAAATCAAGTTTGGACACTTTAATAGTGTAAGCTTCAGGTACTCAGAAAATTTACATTCTCAGCAGCGCTGTATAAATGAAGTTGCAGGTATTTGCATTGGGATACAGTAATCTTTACTCTATCTTCCATCCTCAAATATCTTGCAGAATCCTTCCCAGCCTTTCTCTATGATACATAGCTGATAATGCTGCCGGAGAGTCTGTCCTTCCTCTAAGCACACTGTAAGCCTTTAGCTTGAGAGTCTGCGTCGTTTCCCTGCAGGAGCCTTCTTCATGTCTTGTGTAGGAGATGGCTCTCTGCAAGGGAAGCTGAGGTTTCTCTTCCACAGCTTCTTTCCCTCTCCTGTTGTGGCACATATCTTAAATTATTAAAGTTACCTGCTTACTTGTCCATTTTCCCCCCTAAAATTATAAACTCAGAAAAGGTTGGTGTTACGGCCACGTTGGCTCCTTTGAGACACCACGCTTAGCACAGTACCTGCATTTAAATAGCTGTTTCATAAATATTAATTGAATAAATAAGTTGCTTTATATCAAATTATACCTTAAATATTTGATTTAGAGTGTTCATCGGCAATGATTAAGGAAGTAGTTAAGGAAGCAGTTAATTTTTAATAATTCACCAACGCTTAGGTGGCCAGGTTTAGACAGTTTCAAAATATCTTAGTTGAGTGGGGGGTGAGGGGCAGGTTAAAGCACGCCCAAGACACATAAGGTTTCCAAAGGGCTTTACATAAATAAGTAATTTATTTATAATTATTGCTTGTACTGTGGCTCTCCAAATCTCCAACAAGGTGGGCTAAAAGACCTTGAGGAGAGTTCAAACTAAGAAGAATTAAAAATAAGAACTGAGAAGGACAGAAGAAGGGAAGTATGTAAAAATGTACTTGTTCAGTCTTGCTACTATTTCCCGGAGTCAATCTTCGTTTAAAACATAATAAGCAGACCCAGCTTGTCATACCTACTTTCTCCCAGGGGTTTGAAACTGTAATGAAAGCATTTTAACTCAGTGGTAACTGGATTAGAGTAATGCAAGAACCTGCCACCTTGGGACTTCCTGCTTGTGTCTCGGCCTGAATAAATGTGCATGGAAATTGTTTGAAACTGATGGCTGTGCAAGATCACAAGTTATAGTAATGTTGACAGTCTCAGCTTGGAAGCTGGCAAAACAGCAAAAAATGTGGAACAGGGATTGAAAACAGCTCATTTGCTGACATGAAAGCAGTGCTCAGAGGTTTAGATGTACAACCTTTGCAGGTCAATGGTGACAATATTTGCAAAGTGCCACCAGCATCTCTACTGCAAATTGAAGCAACTTAATATGAATCCTTGCCGCAAATCTAAAGCATCTTGATTTCTTTTCCAGCCTCCAGGACTCATAAGAAGCCATAAGCAGAAGTTTCTCAGACTTAAAGTGTGCAAAAGGATACTAAATCTTCCATCTCCTGGAGGCCGGATAGGAAATAAAAGGTATAGTTGTCACATTCTGTCACAGCAGAATATCGTGCAAATGGTCCAATCAGTTTGTTCCTTTCAAAAGTAGCCGGTGTTTCAGTGTGAGTTCCGCCTTTATTATTTCACAGGTTTATTGTACTGTGTCATGGAGGCAAAACATCTGTTGGGGAAGGCAAGGGAGGAGAAGGAGATTCTCTATCTTCTTTATGAACACTCACGGAGAAGTTCTGGTGAATTTACTGCCAGTGAAAAGTGGCAGTTTGTCGGCTTCCAAGATCCCAGCTTTGGGGAGGCACCAAATGGTTCCTGACTAAGAGCAAACAGTGTCATTTTCTGCACTGCGTAACTGCACCACACTCTCAAATGTGGCAAAGTGGACACAAAAGGGATAATTCAGAAGGGACCTAAAATTAGAGTATTTTGATTCCCAACAATTCAGTAAAATCATGGAAGTCCCACTTTGCTTCCTGGAAAGCTGAGTTGTTTTCTCAAGGAGAGTCCACTGGAGTCCATCTTTCCGTAGAATGTTATTTGGATCCATAGAACCAGAGAAATAATTCAAGTCATAAAGTTATATATTTCAGTTCTGTTTCTTGCTTTCAAGCCTCACAGATAGTAGGGTCTCCATTTTACGGATGAGGTAAGTGAGCTTCATAGGTCAGATGAGTTTATAAATAGTATATGGTGACATGATTCTACATTGTAGATCAAGATTATATCTTACTCATCTCTGTAAGAGCCAGGACCCAGGAGAGGGTCTGGCACATAGTAGATACTGAGAGCAACTGCTTGTTGAATTGTCTCTTACTAGACCAATAACCAGCATGAAACGCTCACCTTCTCAAACCCTTTGAAAAAGAATGTCATTGTCCACAACTACTTTGAGTAGCGAATTCATTTGTTTATGAGTTTGTATCTCACATCCTTGCATGTGAGACTTTTAGACTCCACACTCTATCACGACTTGAGATTGTTTGTGTTTCCAACGAACTTTTTCACGTATTGATATAAGTTGGTTTTGAATTTTCCTTAATTTTTTAATTGGGATTAAAATAAGTAAAGTACTGAATATCAAATTAGGAAGACATACCAAAAACTATCCAGGTTTTCCTTCAATTTTGAAACAGAGATACTGGCTTGCTTTAGACTGAAAAGAAAGAACAAGGAGGCAACCTTAGGCTTGCATGACTGCTCTCCTCTTTTTATTTCTGTTTTGCCATTTGGAGGTATGTGTGTGTTGGTGTTCACATGTTTTTTTATTCCTGTTTTTGCACTTTGTACACCATATCCATATCCTGTTCAAAGAAATCAGAAGCTGTGACACTAGGCACAGTGTACACCTCTAAATTGGATGCATGGAACTAACCCCCAAAGCTTCCCAAATATGCCAAGAACAGGCAACCATTTCAAAGTCATATAATGGACGCAGGCAGCTGGAATATTTAGTATCTAAGGAGCAGCTTTTCCTTTTCTTTCTATTTTTTTCTCTTTTCCTTCAGTAGAAGCTAAAACTTTATTATAAAACCACAGATAAGTATATCAACTGCTAGGAGGCTGGCACAGCAGAATACAAGGAAATAGGAGATAAGGGAATTTGGTCAAATACAAAAAGTACTGTGGAATTTAAACCAAATGACAGCAGATAAGGCTTTCCCTGAGTTTCTATTAAAAATGTAATAAGTAAGAAAACCAAAAATATTTCTTTCCAGGCCCAGTACTTTTGTTCCTATATTACTCATCACAAATGTATAGAATCTTCATCAATGCTGGCATTCTATTCACAGCTGCAAAAATAAACTTTGCTGGAGTCATGTTAAAGATATGACAGCTTCAGACTGATGCCTGTGAGTCTTTCAGTAAAGTCTGTCATTTGAATAAAAAGACTTTATTTATACACTTAAGGAAGTAACTTCGGAAACCTGCACGGAAGCCTAGTGGGAAAAGCAGGAGTGACTCAAAAGAAATCACCAAGAATCAAAACACAGAGTAAAAAAAAATAGTGGCAGGAACTTTGCTTAAGATGCTCTTTAGGGAAAATTCATAGCGTTTTTATCTTATCATTTTTTTATTATTTTAAATGTATATAATTCTCGAAGGATCCAAAGGTTCTGTGAGTAATGGATACTTACTGATATTTCATGTTCCACTGTGGAATTTAAATTGAACTAGAGCAGGTAGGTCTCGCTAAAGTGAATCCCCTACGAAGGGAACTCACATAGATCCATGTAGACCATCTCAGTGCCTTCGCCCCTTTGACCTTAGGGAAGGGAAAGAGACTGAGATCTGGACGGAAAGGGACTCTGGTGGTTCTCTGGGATGACAAGGCCTCTGGAGCCTGCAACTTGAGTGTGATCTGTGGTCTCAGGTGAAGTGGTCCATGGTGTCTGCTCCATCTCTAGAGAGCAATAGCCCTAAGTCATAAAACGTCTCCCTGCTTAATATGGCACATCTGTCAGCCTTAGTATCCCACATGCTTAGTTTATATCTGTCTTGAGATGGTCCATGGAAGGAAAAGATCACCTTATTTGGATAGTACATATTCAAGCCATTTTATTTGATTCTATCTTTTGTTCTTATGTGATGTGCATATATATACCTTTTATTTGGTTGAATTTATGTTTTAAAGCATTTATTTGCAGATAATTTCAGAGTATAATATCTACATATCTCAATAGATTGAAAAAGAATAGACCAAGTCATACGTAATTCTTTATACTGCCGTTCCTGCCACCTTAAAGAGGAGAGAAACCAGTCTTACCAACTTTCAGTAATAATTTCTGTTGAATGTGGCAATAATCCTTCCCAGGCATAGTAAAGTCAGTGCCATAAATAGGTCACGTTTTACTAATAGCTCTGGGTTTCGAATCATGAGTGAGTGTAACTGTCAACAAGCAAAAGCAGAATCCATCAGGAATCGATAGTGTGGACAATTGTGACAGCTACAATGCTGTAATCTAATACCTATTTTAAAAAAATAGTTCGAGTTTTGAATCTTCTGCTATTTTACATTATCAAATACTAGACTTTCTCGGCCTAGGATGCTGCTAGTATTCAGAAGGTATTGAGGCATCCAGGGTTGTGTGGAACATGGAAGATGAAGATCAAATCTCCCGAAATTAATTATTAAGATGTTTAGAGAATCGTTACAGCTAGAAAATCTAACTCTGGCCACTTTTTTTTTTTTTTTTTGCCACTTTTTAAACTATCTAGCTCTCTTACTGCAAACAATTTAAGATTTGTTATCAAAAGAATATTTCCATTCATTTTTAAACAGAATCCTCATAAATCTTTGTGGCTTCTGTACTATGACCCAGAATAAGGAATTAATGTGAGGTTGGATAAAGGCTGAACACCTTGTTCCCCATGTTTCCTACTATTTATGTGAAAAATCTGCTTCAACATTATCTTTGAATACTCAAATAAAATTCCTTCCTACCACATGCAAGTATATTTCATTAATGAGTACTACAATTAAGTGAATTACTACATGTTGGTATTTAGAACAGTATCTGGCACATAGTGCTATGTAAGTGCTGATAATCATGCATGTTACTATTTTTATTTGTCAATTCAGATTTCTAGATTAGAACACAATTATTAGGATAATCTAATTTGTCTGGGTCTCCTAGTAAAGCAAAATCTATAAATCCTGGGACTCAAGGCAGAATATGGACATAAGGCCTTATTCTTTTTTTACCTAATTTTTTTGACCATTGATTTTGAATTTTAAAAATTATTGATATGTTTTGTATATGCAAAACTTTATATGAGATATAACTATTTAACTAAACAAAATTCTGTTACTCTGAGAATTAATTTTAAAATAATTTCATTTAATGTTTTGATTAATGAAGCTGTGCTATGACTTGGTGACATCTTGAATTTCACTTACAGCTATAAACCTCATTTGCGGGCAAGTTTATATGGCTGCATATGGGTGTAATTATCTGTCCAGCTTCTATGTGTGTGAATCTAGAAAGCCCTGTGGGCAAGCTTGAGTTCTTCCTTTGTGTTTCACAGATTTTGAGCACAGCTCGACTCTATGAGATTCTCTGTGCAAAAAATATATGTCAATAAATGAGAGAGAATATTTTTATTAGATTTTTAGTTACTGAAAAGCATGTTCTCTAGAGGCCTTTTCATAGATATGTGTGTTACAATATATATATAACATATATATCATATACATGAAAATATCATGTATTGATCCATTGAATCTTGTTCTGTGGTTATGTCAAATTATATTTTGAGACTACTTTTAGTTGTGCTGGATGAAATAAAAATTTGGTTTTGGGGCTGGCCCGGTGGCACAAGTGGTTAAGTGCGCGCGCTCCGCTGCGGCGGCCCGGGGTTCGCTGGTTCGGATCCCAGGCGCGCACCGACGCACTGCTTGGTAAGCCATGCTGTGGCGGCGTCCCATATAAAGTGGAGGAAGATAGGCACAGATGTTAGCCCAGGGCCGTCTTCCTCAGCGAAAAAAAGAGGAGGATTGGCGGATGTTAGCTCAGGGCTGATCTCCTCACAAAAAAAAAAAAAAAAATTTGGTTTTGTACTTCTTTAAGTACTGAGAGAAATATTTTTTCAAATATATTTACCCAGGATGTGTAATTATATCTCTGAAAATAATGGTATAATTATTTGTTTAATTAGATAAAAGTACCATGAATGAACATTGCCTACTTTAATTTTCAGATCTACCCACAACAACATCTATGCTAAAATCTATCATGTCGTAAAATGATAATTGGGGAATATATGGCTAGGAATGCAATTGATTTTAAGTCTAGTTAACTAATAAATTAAAAAATCATTTAATTTTTCTTCTCAATATCAATGTCTTTAGTTGCATGTACAAATCATACCTAAAGTCTTGGTCACAATCTTATTAAATATAATAGACCATTTTTTTAAATTGACAATTTAAGATAGTTTTAAAAAATTTAAATGGTTATCTAAAACAAAACAATTAGCAAAATTTTTGTTTGCTTTTATGTTATTACATTATCTTAATGACAGTGGAAAGGTCAGCATTTATCAAGCACTTGAACTATTATAAAATAATTAAAAAATATTTCACAAAATAGTTATGCTTTAAACTAGTTACAACTGACTATGCTTTTTTCTACCTTAATAGCTTCCATATTTAACTAATTCTGCATTTACTTAATGAATAAACTCTATATTTTAATTATAGCATAATGTAGGCATATTTCATTGTTTGGTAAGTATTCTGCCCAGGAAAAATTACAATAGGCTGTTTCACTGCTGTCATTTCAGCAGAGTAAAGACACACACACACTCAGTTCATCAGGTCTTACATTGTCAATCTGTGTGTGTGCGTCTTTGTGTATGTCACACCCTCTAAATTCAGGTGGCCTCAAGCTGTGCCATACAATTCCAGCCTCAATTAAACTTTCCAAGGTCAGCAATGCTGTACCAGGTCAGACATAAATAAGGCAGAGGATAGTCCTAGGGTACAGAAAGGCCATATTTATTCTTTATCCACAGTTCATGGCTATCAAACGAAGCATAGTAGAGAGGAAAGACAGAGGAAGAAAGGAGAACTCTCAAAAGGTACTTTACACCTAAGTGTAACCTTTGTTGAAAAAAAAATCAGTATATGAATAATTCAAGACACAATGAATTGATAGTGGGTGTGGGTGTGAGTATATACGTGTGTATCGTTTTTTTTCCTCTAAGAATACAACTTTAACCAGAACACAGTGGAGAAAATGTTGGTACACTTCCAAATCATTAGCCCAGAAATCAAGAGACCCAATTTCTAATTTTCTTTGTACCACTAACCAGTAGGGTGACCCTCAGATACATATTATATCACCCTCAGTTTCCTCTTCTTTAAAATGAGAAGTTTGAAGTAGAAAAAGCTATGGAATTTTCAAGTTCTAAATTATACTTTAGTTTGAATTCAACTTAAATAGTATTAGTAAACAAAGATCCAACAAGGCAAGTTAAAAATGAGGACTTGACTGAGAGAATATATTTGTTCATATGTGATGTACATGGATTAGTTTTTAGAGTATATAAAGAACTTCTATAACAACAACAAACAAATACTAAGTTCCAAAAAATGTACAAATAAAATTAACAGGTAATTCACTGAAGAGGAAATTAGGTTGGCCAATAAACACTTGAAAAGATGTCCCACCTCCTTGATAATGTGAGAAATGCAAATTAAACAATAATGTCATACCATTTTACACCCACTAGTTGAGCAAATAATGTCTTACCTTGTTAAGGGGGAGTTAGGAGTGACATTCCCAAATTGTGTGCAAGATGTGCCGGAGCACTGCAGAAAAATAACAAGCATTCCACAGGATATTTAAAAATTTGAAAGAAACCACAAGATCTGTGGAGCAGTGTGTGCTCTCCTAGCTTGACAGAGCTCACAGATTCAACTTTAGATTGTGCTACGTTCTCTTCAATGATGTCAGATCTTTGCCAAGCTATGTTTTCAATGCTTGCTGGAATTAAAAGAAAGTTCCATGTGACCAACAGGCAATTATGGGCACTGTAAATAAGAAATCTAGTTTGCTATTCTCCACTAGTATCTAGCATAGTGCTCTCTCAGTTGGGATAAAGTAGAGTTTGACACTTAAATTAAGAATTAGGCAATGGACTCATTAGTAGCCTGTGCAAGCATATGACTTCTGTTATTTCTTATGAGCTAAATAATAAATACTAAATGGAGTAAATACATTGGGAAAGAAATAAAAGAGAGGAAAAATGGTAGACTTTTGGAAAAATGGCATAGTTTCTAATTCCTCGTCTCTCATTTCATTTAACTCAGATTTCCATTGGAAGTAAGATTGCTAGATTTAGTAAAATAAAACAAAACAAGCATGGGACATACTTATTCTAAAAACTTGTTTGTCTGAAATTCAAATTTAATTGGACTTCCTATATTTTATTTGGCAGCCCTACATGGAAATGATCAATAAGATACAGAGAAAGAAGACAACAGTACTCAGTTAAGGAACTGATATCTCCATAACAGGACTTTTGAAGAATTCTTGAAGGTGAAAGGCAAGTAACACCAGAATGAAGCACTTAGGACGATCAAAGAGCTGAATCACGATTCCTCTCCCATGAGAAAGCAAGACACCTAAGGAGCAAAATGCTGCAGTCCCAGTGGGGAAACAATGAAACAAGCAAGGTTTCTTGACTCAGACAGATGAGTGGAGTTTGTAAGGCAGAGGGCAACAAGAAGCAGACAGCTGAGAGTGGAGGAAGGGTGAGCAACTATCTACAAAAAGATAATGCAAGTG
This sequence comes from Diceros bicornis minor, assembly GCF_020826845.1. Classification (NCBI taxonomy): domain Eukaryota; kingdom Metazoa; phylum Chordata; class Mammalia; order Perissodactyla; family Rhinocerotidae; genus Diceros; species Diceros bicornis. The sequence goes on from NC_080744.1 coordinate 85,280,641, forward strand.
GAAGAGGGATATTGCCCTGAACTCAGCAGACAACTTTGGGGAGGAGAAGGTGAACTCGAGATGTAGCTCAGCTGACCGGGAGGTGAATCTAAAGATTACTACAATAGGGAGTTGGAGATATTTAACAATTTGCATTGAATGAACATCTATGCCAGAAAACATTTGAAAAAATTAAGTATGAATCACGTAAAACTAATGATTTATTAATTATAATTTGGGTAAAATTCCACATTATGTGAATAAAAGCTGATAATTGGGGAGGGGAGTGGTAAAAAGTGTTAAAGCATGCTAAATTCTGAATATGTACTCCATCAATCTTGACATGCATACTTAGAGAAAAACAGATTCAAATGGATTTTGAGTAATCACAATGATAGCCATTAAAAATAAAATGACACTATTCTAAACCAACCAATTGTGGGAACATAAACAATAAAGAGAAAAGAAACAGAAAAATCAGAAAGGTCAATAGACTATAATAAGAACAAATGTAATTTGACAAATATGACTGCCTTAAACTTTCCCATTAAATGACAAATTCTTTTAAATTTTGAGTCAAAGAACAATATTGAATTTTATGCAATTATAGGGGCTATTGCTAAAATAAAAAAGGGACTAAAAATAAAGGAAGTCTAAAAATATATCACACAAACCAATATAAAACACACACAAAAGAAAGCAAATGGAATGGAAAAGTGGACTCAAGACATAATGTTAAACAGATAGTTTCATAATAATAAAAATCACAGAGGCAAATGACAAAGAATGAAAATCTAGAAAAAACATTTCTGTTAAATATGCAACAAAAATACAACTGTAGTGGAAGAATTTAACAAACTAATGTCATTTTTTTTGTAAGTATATTGAGATTTGCTTTCCAACACCAGAGAGTACCTGTTCTTTTCTGGTGCCTTGGAAAATTTGCCAGAATGTATTATATTGGTGACAAAATACCCAAAATTCTAAAAAGGAGAAATTTCAGAGGTCATAGCCTCTGACCATTTTGCCATAAAAGACTCTAGAAATTATAATTAAAAAAATGAAAGGTGAAAATATAAATTATATATGGAAAGGGGACTACAGATGGAGAAATTTTTAAAAAGAAAGAATATATTTTAATTTTTATTAATCAATATTAATAAATTCAAAAACCTCAATATAATAGTTATATAAGAAGGTAAAAAGTACCAAAATTGCAATTGTAAATTTAACATAACAATCACTTTAGAACAATGCAGCAAACAATGACTAAAAACGTGCACTTGGTCAAGATCGTTTGAAAGACAGCTTCTTTTAAATTTATCAAGGGAGATATAAAAATCATGATCCGTAAGAGAGTAGATGGATAAAAAGATGGAAAAATCCTGAATTCATTTCTGAATATAGATAATCTTGATAATGCCAAATTCAGCACGCACACACTCACACATGCACACACGCTGGATGTTAACCCTATTATAAAGTTGGTTACGTTTATGAATGTTAGAAATCTTTAATAATTAATAAATAAGTTCAAAAATGAAAGCTTCCCATTCATTAAATACAATGCTTAATAATTTGAAAACAATTAATGGAAAAAAATGAAAGCCTGTAACATTAACTTTTATGAAGAAATCATAGAATAACTTGCTGGTATTAGCAATCACCCCACAGAAAATCTTTTAAGGAGATGGAGAAATGTTTATGATATATTAAGTGAAAATAGCAGCATATAAAAGAATGTGTACTATGAACTACTTTTGTGATTGAAAACATACATGTAAGATATAGTTGAAGCATATACAAGAAAATTAAAATAGTGTTTGCTGGAGTCAGAATTACACATTTTTCTTCTGATTTAAAGGTTTTTTTCAGTTTATCAAAATTTGTACGCATATTTTTTTTTTTTTTTGTGAGGAAGATCAGCCTTGAGCTAACATCCATGCTAATCCTCCTCTTTTTGCTGAGGAAGACCATCACTGAGCTAACATCTACTGCCAATCCTCCTCCTCTTTTTTTTCCCCAAAGCCCCAGTAGATAGTTGTATGTCACAGTTGCACATTCTTCTAGTTGTTGTATGTGGGACGCAGCCTCAGCATGGCTGGAGAAGTGGTGTGTCGGTGCGTGCCGGGATCCGAACTTGGGCTGACAGTAGCAGAGCGTGTGCACTTAACCACTAAGCCACGGGGCAGGCCCCCATATGCATATTTATAAGCCATATTTTTTAAGGTGAATGTAAAATGATAACGGAAATTGGATACACATCATGATTCAATAAAACTCTCTAATCACCTGCTATATCCCAGGCATATACTGTGTAATTTGGGCCACTGCATATATAGCCTAGGGGATAAGCCAATTTAAATGAGAAGCACATAAAGAATTAGGAAGAGTGTCTTGTGTCTACAAGGATCCCAATCATAAAGAGCAGACTGGGTTGCTCTGTACTGTTTGGTCTTACTTTAGCACGCATTTCTTGAGACTGTTGATAATCGCAAGTCAAGGACATAGTCGTGACTGAAGCCAAATGAGCTAACATTAAGGAGGATGTAAGTTGGCTAAATAGCACTAGACCACGCAGCATAAGACACAGGCTTTTGTTGTCTTGTCTGATAGGTTTCCCTATCCCATAATCTGAAAATAATGCCTATTTCACAGGTTTGTTTTTAAGTTTACACCAGAAATCATTAACAAAACATTTTAGCTGAAGATAGGCTTTTAATAAATGTTAATTTAATCTGACACTACAAAAATGCCTTTAAAGAGGCAATTTTCTTTAAAATACAGCTTCCACAGTTTATTCTTCACATGAATTTTTTTTTTCTTTTCTCAATCACAGCCAAATCAAGCCTATTTAAAAGGAATTTACACCAAGCAAACTTTTTTTCCCCTTGTTTTTCAAAGAAGTTCAGCAACACGCCTGTAGGCCCAGCCTAACATCATTAAAATCCACCTCTAAGTCCTGAGGACGTAACTCTCCCTGTCCTAAATTTTTAATCTTTAAGATTGGAAGACTATAGCAACCCCCCTTCACTGGTCCCTGTGTCCTATTAAAGTCTCTTTGATAATTTGCAATCATCTCAAAGACAGTAAAGATACCGATTAGGGAATAGAAACTCAGTACTTTCACAAGTCCAAGTTAGATTAGTGACAACATGTACTGAGTTATAAATTAGCTTATAAAGACAAGAAAAAGGCATGTTTTGCACTGATTTTGTGAGGTGGTTCCAGTCTGTGTGAATTTCCTAGCTGATCTTTTATCCAGAACTTTGATTACGTTTGTGAGAAAACTCAACAGCAGGTATGTCAGAGCTCCTTTTCCAAGGGCTGACCAGGACTCTGCAAAACAAAGGGCTTCCAAATTCTCTTTGGCAAATCCACTTGGGGCATGAAGATTGACACAAAGTTCACAAGCATCCTTGCATTAAGCATACAGAAGCACAGAAATGCAAGCAGGAAAAGGGATAAATTCCAGTGATGCTTAAGATATTATCAGTAACAATCAGGACTTTGCAGTTGATAAAATTCTTTTATATTCTTAACTTAATTGATCGTTATATTAATGCAGTGAGTTCAGGGCTAGAATGGCTAAAAATTTATTATGGATGTGCCATTGCCAGATCTTCTGCCGGGCGCTTTACATGCATTAACCCATTTAAAACCTTGTGTGCAATAATTCTTGCTTTCCAGGTCAAGAGACTAATGTCTACAGAGGAGAGATGAGGCGAGCAAAGCCACAAAGCCACGGAGTGCCTGAGCCAGGACTCAAACCTAGAGTAATGAGGTAAGTATGGCACTATTATTTTCATATCTGGCACTGAAATTCTCCCAGGGAGAGAATAGTAGTCAAGATAATGTTTGGCTAAATGCTTGATGAAATAGGTTTGCATCACACCAGGGAAGAATTTGGACTTCCTGATGTCAGGGGGCAAATGAGGTGGTTGATAGTGGTGTGAGAAAGAAGAGAATACATGAGGAAAACCTGAAAAACTGTTCAATATGCGATGGACATCCTGACTCTAAATCACTATAGTCTATTAAACTTAAGAATGTGGTTTTTTAAAGTGGACACTAAAAAGAAAATTTTGTATTGGGGTAGATGTGGTAAGAATAGAGAACATTGCTTAGAAAGGTTATGGGAACTCAGGATGGTGGATTGTGATTCCAAAGCCATGACGATGTGAAATGAGTTCTACTATGAATTCAACTTGGCAATTAAAGAAATTAAGTGACAGAAAGAACTTTCTTAAGTCCACCAAACCAATCAGTGTTCCAGTCAGGATTTGAACCCATGGAATCTGAGTCCAGAGTCTGTGTGGTAAACAGTTATAAAATGGAGCCTCTTCTAAATGATGGGCTTCTTATTGCTTATAAGAATTTAGAGACTGGCCCGGTGGCATAGTGGTTAAGTTCACGTGCTCCACTTCGGCAGCACGGGGTTCGCGGGTTCGGATCCCGGGTGCAGACCAACACATCACTTGTCAAGCCATGCTGTGGCGGCTTCCCATATAACGTAGAGGAAGATGGGCACAGATGTTAGCCCAGGGCCAATCTTCCTCAGCAAAAAGAGGAGGATTGGCAATGGATGTTTAGCTCAGGGCTAATCTTCCTCACACACAAAAAAAAGAATTTAAAGAATTGTAGTGCATAAATAGAACAATTTTTGACTCACTAATGAGAAGTCGTAGGTCTCTGTCAAAAGACTGTTTTCCCTGTGGCAAGGGAGCTGTGGATAATATTAGGGACCTTAGAATTGGGATTAAAAATAAGGCCAACAAAAAAATGATTCCAAGAGAATAATTTTCATAAAAGTACATTGAAAAAAATATATACCATACAGGAAAACTACCTAGTTGACATATTTTTTCCTGTCATAAGATCTCCAAAAAATTTCATTAGTGAAATCTACATCTGAGCAGCTGACTGCATATGCTGATGAGACTGGATAAAACAGAAGAGAGATGGAGGAGAAAGTAGAATAATAATGGGTAGAATTTTTTGTTCTTGAGATCTTGGCATTCAAAGGCACCCAACTGTCCAGGGAAAAGGAGCAGCTATTGAAGACTAAATCTGTTTTGGAAGACTAGCTCGGTATCCATTGTGAGAAGAATACCTCATAACAACATTGGGTGTCTGCAACATTGATACATTAGCCAGAGGCTATAATTATCAAGAACAGACATTACACACTTTGGAAAATAAAAACAGGGTCCTGAAGAAAGGCAAAATGGAGCTACTCATATCCAACATATGGAAAGACACACCACTCCTTAGTAAAGTGGGAAACACCTGAGTTATTTCAGATCCTTCAAAGGTTTCTTTGATGAGTGTTTCTCGATGTTCTATCCCAGAGGTATGCCCTCGTAGAATCTTTCTGCCCACCCTAATCACAATTTAAACCCATTTATCCATGTTCTGTTATAAAATAGAAGAAACAACTAGAAACATTCATTCTTATAATAATTTTGCACATTCTTTAAGAACATTATAAAACTACCCTTCAGTTTTTGGTTTTCTTTTCTGAAGAACAAATAATCTCATCTCCTTTTATCCTTCCTCTGAGGTCCCATTTTCCCATCCTTTAATCATTTTTATTGTTTCCATCTGTACCTACATTAGTTTTTCCTATCCCTTTAAAAATGTGTATCTGCAAATTAGATACAGGACTGCCAAAATTGGAATAGGTCTAAAATACCTATTGATCTATTATTGGAATAACCGTCTCTATTTGGATGAGGCAACATATAGAAAATGGTGGTGAAAGCAAAAGAAAAAAACCGCAAAATTTAACTGCTACAGTATAAGGACGTTTTCAGATCCAGAAAGTAGTTCTAAGTAGTGGAAGTTACCCTAAAGAGAAATGAGAAAATGCATAACAATATGAGAAAATGGCTATTATGGAATTTAAATAAGAAATGAAGAACACAAAAACTGTATCCATAAAATGACTCCAACTGCAAATGTATGCCTGCATGTAAATGGGAAAGCAGAGAAAAAGAACATATACAGGGGAAACTTTTTTCTTAGAGTAGCATAACTTTCTGCATTTTTTTTAAATTTTAATTTTCTTGATTTTAGCAGTGCTGTGTGTGCAATAACTAAAGCATAATTTCAGAAGAACTATCTGGAGAATAAGAAAGAGAAGCCTAGGACACCTAATAATGTAATAATGCTTAAGAATATTAAAAAAAAAACCAAAACCAAACTCATGGTTCATACAGATCTGTACTATTTTAACACATTTAGTAAATCCTACCGAGATCATCTACTTTTGCTATTCATGCTTGTAATAATTAGAGAGTGAAAAAAAAACGAAGTAAATTCTACTTGGGAATTTCTTGTCCTATTGCTCAAATTAGAATGACAATAAAAAATTAAAAGGATAAATTAAAAATCAGATAAACAAAGAAAAATTAGGCTCAGAATTTAAGGTCTAGAAGTGCCCTTAAGCATCATCTAGTCTAACACCCAAATTTCATAGATGACAAACTAATGACCAAAGAAGGGTAGGACGGGACTTTTCATGGTAATAGATCAATAGAGAAACACAGAATATGGATATGTTCTGTTCAAAGGCACCTCTAGATATTTGTGAGTCATTCTCTGTTAAATACACAGGACCCAGAGTAACGGAATCCTGTTAAATAAGAGTATTAGGACTTTGTAATTTCTCTGTTGGTAGACGCCATGTTTCTTATCGGTTGATGTCTTCCACAAGTGTGGCCAAGGCAGGGAATCACCAATGCTTGGTCTTGTCTTGGCTCACAAGAAAAAAAGGAATATCATAAATCATGATTCAATAAAATTCCATAGAATTTTGAGCCTAATTAAGAAATAATTTTGTTGTAGTATATCAGGTTTGTTTCTTATTAACATATATATATTCTTATCTAGTTAACTTGAATCGACTGTGTTTTCATTTAATATTTAGTTTGTAGCTCAAAATTCTGTCTTGAAACTTTTCTGAAACACTAGTGCCCACCAGATTTGATCAGCCCCTAGTGTCTGTCTGCCACAACACTATTTGGGGAGATATCTTAGAAATTACAAAACAGCCTATTTATTTACTATGACGATAACTTTCAGCTCATTTGTTATGATGACATGCAGGCTTAGGACATTGCTCTAATTTGGAGACGGGTTCCACAAAACAGTTAGGGGGCTGTGACTCAGGCTGTCTGCATGGGTTTGCATATCAAGTTGCTGGGGGAATAAACTATTTTTGATTGCCCTTAGAAGTATATTCTTCCCAAAGTAATTTCTGTAATAGATGTGTTTTCCATAGAGCTATTCCTATTATTTACTTATTTTTTCAGTTTATTTTCTTGAAATTAGTGCTTGTTTTAATGTTTTACTTTGTTAACATGCTAGGTTGTATCACATTTATATTATTTTTAAAAAGACATTTCCGTTTCAAATCATTAACCAGTTCTCCTAATCTAGTTAAATTGTTGACAAATTTTGATTCCAAATTATGTCAGCATAAATAGATATACATGGAACATTTTTTTGTGTGTGTGTGAGGAAGATCAGCCCTGAGCTAACATCTGTTGCTAATCCTCTTCTTTTTGCTGAGGAAGACTGACCCTGGGCTAACATCTGTGCCCATCTTCCTCTACTTTATATGTGGGACGCCTGCCACAGCAAGGCTTGATAAGCGGTGGGTAGGTCCGCACCCAGAATTTGAACCTGCCAACCCCAGGCTGCCTCAGCAGAGTGCACGAATTTATCCACAATGCCATCAGGCTGGCCCCTGGAACATTTTTTTAACCTTATTTTACAAACTTAGGACTTAGTTCTACAGTGACATTGTTTATCTTTTCATCCCTATATGGCTTAAGCATATACCACAATAATGCCATCTTTTTAATTCAATTTTATTCCTGTATTTTCAGAATAAGAGGCTGGAGCATACCAGTCAGCTTCCCTGTCGGATGCAGAGAATTAGATGGCATTAAATGCGTGATAATTCATCAGGTACCTAACACTGGGGAATCCAAGGAGATGGGTAGAGAAATATGCAAGGTTTAAAAGACTACAGTTTTTTAAACTGTAGTTTAAACTGTAGAGCTGTGGGCTGATACCCTGGGCATTGAAATATAAAAGTCCAGCAAGGAATGGCCATTCTAGCCATGAAGTTGTAGTTTATATATGAGACTTCTGTTCCAATAGTCCTGCAAAGAGAAAAGGAAATATCCAAGCTGAGAAGTGCTATAGAAAAAGGCAGAAAATCAGGAGAGGGAATGAAGTCAATGATTTGGTCTCTGTAAGGGGGAAGCCACGTGGGTTAATGCCCCTGCTCTTTGTAAGATAGAGACAGTGTTGTATGATGTTTCTTTTAAGGTAAAGGTGTTGAGGTATAATGGCAAGAACACGGGCTTTGGATTTTTTTCAGGTTTTTTTGGACCCATTGTTCAATAATTGTGTCAAGTGACTGAGCCTCAGTATTCTCTCCAGGAGGCCTGAGAATTTGATAAATACATCACAAGTTTTGGTCAGTGTGAGAAAGAAAATAAGTTACAACACCTACCAAAAGGACACTTTAGTACTGTCTTCTTACTACACGCCTGACTTCTAATTTTTTGTAAGTTTTAAAATACATCCACTGCTAATTTTTACCATAACCACAAGTCTATTGAGGTCAAAGTCAAAGGTCCACCATTTGACTCAACTACAAAATTGACCTGATATTGAGTCTGCACAGTCATTCAGCTCCCTAAATCCCTGCTGACTATTGACATGTTTGTTTCCCGAGTTTGTCCCATGGAGGGAAGTCAAGTGACTTTGGGTCAGCAGATGTGGGAGGAAGGGGAAGAGGAAGGGAAACTGGGAATTTGGTTTTTAAATTTTGAATCAAAAACATTAGTACAAATGCTAACAAATCAAAGGCACCTTCCAACTATTTTTATATAATTCTGTACTCGGTCTCTCTGTTTGTGAGCATAGGTTATGCTATGCTGCAGTAACAAACAATCTCAGAATATCAGTAGTTTCATGTAACAAGTTTATTTTTCACTGAAAGTTGACTAGGGACTCAAAACAAATCTCTAGGGCGCTTTGTCTTCCACGTGCTGGTTCAGCAATCCAGGCTGCTTGTTCTAGGGCACCTCCATATCATCACTTCTTCCCCAGTTACCGCAGCAGAAAATGAACGGTGCAACACCAAGAATCAGAAAGTAATATCATAGCTCCTAAGGGACACATGTTGCTTTCACTTTTATTTCATTGGCCAGAAGTAATCACAGAGGTAGGGTCTAGCCTTACTTCCAGAGATCAGGAAAGTACAATCCCTCTATGTATCTGCATTGAAGAAGAACCGAGCATTGATCAACAATAGCGAATTTTACCATATATAGATGTAAAGACTCAAGTAATTAAAAAATAACACCACTTTTGCCTTTAAGTCATTTGAAGATTGAGTTTTCACAGTTGTGGGAACTAAAGCTCATTGGTTCTATTAGTGATGCTGCTGTTTACCTACCCATCTGTCCTGTACTGAGCATCTCCTATGGGTTAGGCACCATGTTAATTACTTTATACACATCTTATTTAATTCTCACTACCACTCTAGGAGGCAGGCATTTCTACCTCCATCTTACAGACGAGGAAGCTGACACTCAGAGAGGTGAGGAAACATGCTTATGATCCAATGTGATATAAAGCTGGAATTGGAATAGCGTTCAATGCTATTGCAAACTCCCAATTTGGCTTCTGGGATGAAGAGAAAAGTTATTTAGTTTCTGGAAATCTTGCTAATTTAGGACTAGTAGTGTAAGGAAAACTTAAGGACTGGTGAGAAAGCTACGAAACATTTCTGAAAGTTTATTTCTTTAAAAAAACAGTGTCTATAAAGCATTAATTTTTCAAATTATTTGGGGGACATAAATTTATTTAACAATCTGAAAAACGTTATCTCTTTTTGAATATTTTAAGCAATTGCACCCAGAATATAACAATACTAACCTCAAATATAATTTTTTTTCACTCTGATTTTTCCTGCAAAAAATTAATGGCCACATTTTTAGAAAAAAATAGTTATGCAAATAAAACAAATCTTACTTAAGCTAAAAGTTAAACTCGTAGAACAGACTGCTGATGTTGGGCAGCAAATAACAGGTTGAAATGTTGGCCTGATTTGGACATGATAACGTGACTGACTTCTTTGACTTTTTGTCAATGTTGATGACAATAAGTGCCAAAATTGTGTTTGCAACATTGGTAATAGCAGCAAAGAGAGGCAGAGCTCCTACAGCGTGCTTTATAAGAAGGCGGCTTGTTTCAAGGGACCTGGGAATTTCCAAGATTTATGAATGAATGAATGAATTTTTTTTATTTGCAATCATTGAATTGATTTTTGGTCAATTGTGTATCATTATACCCCTTGGATAAATATCATAAATCTGCTTTTCATTGTTATCTGAGTAGATGTGAACTTCAAGTGGATTCTGTAGATTTCTGTTGTCAGAGAAATCGAAGAGCCCAGCATTGTGCCTGGCTCATAGGAGGATCTCAATAAAAAATTGACAAATAAAAAAATTGACAAATAAATGAAAGACAGTGCCTAGCAGAAATCCATGTCCCATGCCAGGTGATGTTGGCATAGTTGTTTCCTTCCACTTTTAGGTGGCAACTTGCCTAATGAGCCTTTGGAAGACATGTTTTCCAAATAAATATTTAAACATATTGAAGTTATTTATGTCCTTTTAAGTTTTCCACAGGGGCTCAAAAATAAAAATGCTTTTTTGGAGTCATCAGAGAACTCATAATAGATGAAAACCTGCAGCTTGCTATTAAGAGACAGGAGCTATTTCATTTTGTTGAGTTCTGAAGAGAATTAGCTTATTGCCAAGTTCTCCATGCTTGGTTCAAAATATTAGAAAGCAATGTCTCAGGTCAGAGGTGATAGGCTCTACTTGAAAAACGTGCTACTTTAATATTTTTGTCTTCTAAGCCACACGAAGTTCAGTCATATACCATGTGCATGGCTTCTCAATCCCATGTGGCAAAATAAAAACAATTTTGTGGAATGCATCAGAGAAAGTTTTTTGTATTGAAGAAAATCTAAGAAAACTCTCTCTCTCTTTCTTTTTGTCTCTCTCGTTCTTGCTTTCCCTCTCACTCTCTCTTACACACATCAACACATACTTACACACAAAGATTCACACCATTCAATGTCTTTTCAGGAAGAACAGGTATTGACTTTAAAATTACATTATTAAAAATAAAAACTTGACACAGTAAAACCTATGATCTTTTTCCTCCCACTGAAAGAAAATAAAACTAAGGATACATAAACTTTATCAAACTCTTTTTAACATCTAAGAGTGTAAGATGGAACCTATATAAATCAATAATCTTATAGTATAAATTTATATTATATATAAATATATAATGTAATATAATATAATATAAATCTATAATCTTTATATCTGGGCTTGTTTTCTTTAATTTCAGTCAATGAAATTAGCTGGAATATGATGATGATGATCCATGGTTTGGTGTTAGAAGTAATTTTCTAGGCTACAAACAGTTTATTGGGAATAAATAATCTTCTATTAATGTGATTTAAAATGAAAAAGAATATTTGAAGCAAAATCTTCAAAATATTACAAAGGAAGTTTTTTTCCACTTGTTCACTATGCTTTGAGGATCCATAGATTTAAAACCCTGACCGAAAATATCCTCTCTCTAAATATTTTTTGTTAAAGTTGTCTGCGTTTAACGGTTCTATTAGAAAACTCTGTTTTCAACCCTGTGAACTTGCAAAGATACAGCCTTCTTCCTAGCCCATGGTACCACTTTCCCACCTGGAATGTGAGTTCTCAGTGGTGTGACCGTGAATCCAAAGGCACCAGAAATGTGAATGGGTTGGGATTTGGGTATGAGGGGAGAGATTCTTGTCAACACTCTCTCAGATATGCAAGAAAAAATAAAACTTATGATTTGAAAAATGGAGTTGGTATTTTTTCTTCTTAGTAGAGTTGTTTTTTAATCCCATTGATTAAATTTCCTTGTTTTGTCATCAAAGAAATTTTGGGAGGAATTTTTTCAGTCCAATGTTTTAAAAAAAAATTTAAATGGAAAGCGCCCCTGTTGTGGAGCACCAGAGTCTAACAGTAACTCCGACTCCGATGTGGGTGCTTCAGGAGAATAATACGAGAATAATGTGAGCGCTTTTGTTCTTTTATGTGCGATTACTGATATTTTTATTGTAGTCTCTTGGTAATAGATAGTCCTTTTATATGCTTCCTTTTGGTTTGAATGGACCTTTCTGATAGTGTTTGAAAAAACATCATTTTTTTTTAACTAGAAAACACACATTTTGGACCAAATGAGAGCATACACTTTGGTATCACTTCTTCTCTCAGGTATGATAGTTTATTGTACAGCAATAGAATACGAAAATGAGTTTATTAAGTTTACTTGGAAATGATCCCAAGATATCTGTGTGAGCTCCTTGAGCTATGTCAACATTTTCGTGAAAGATACCTGAGATTATTTGATGTTTACTTTTTTAAGTATAGTATTTGTAAGTTAAAGTGCACAGGAACATTTTATTACATTTTAAATGTAATTCCTGATCCCCAGATGCTGTCCATATAAATCTGAACAAACCCAGGACATCGCTATCTATATTAGATCAACAAATCCTCTCAGTCCCTGGGCTAGTGTTAAGAATAAGCAGCAAAAGTGAAATTCCTTGGTAATAAAACTTCTGTTTCTTGACAAGTGTGATGTAAGGACATTTTTTGCTATGCTGCCTACACCTTTCAAAGTAGGTTACACTGTACAGTATGATTATGTCTTCCTGTAACCTCTATTTCAAAAGTACATGTGCTGTAAATAATACACTTTTCTAACAACTGTTTTAATGGTCACTGTTTTTAAGGTCATCTTCATGTGAAATTCAAAACTGCAAAATGCTGAAAAATCCAATTTTGCTTCAAAGGAAGGGATGTTTTCTTTCTCTTTTTTTTCCTTTTGGGTTTTTATTCCTCTTTCTTAAAATGGCAATCTCGATGGGAATTGGCATACTCATACATCAAAATTCATTTGTGCCAACATCAGGTTAAATAATTTTTCTAAGCTTTAAGTGCACCATGCAATTGGGCATACCTACGTGGGCTATTGCTATTGACTTCTTCAATTATTACATTACACTTTTCTTCTTGAAACCAGACAAATATGATATTTTCAGGGCTAGAAGACACAAATTTATCTCTTCCTATTGCCCCCAAATGACATTATAAGATGCTGTGTCTTCTGGTTCATGCAGGAAAAAAACCCACCCAATTACCGCCAGCTAGAGCATCCTTGAAATGATTTCTAGATCTATCTCCCCTCAAATAACCACAGGTCTATATATATGTTTTTACAAAACATTCGATATTTTTTATGATTATGACGTGTTATTATAGAAACTTGGAAAATTACATAAAATTACAGTGAGAGAAAATCATTTATAATTCTGCCCAGATAATCATGATTTATATTTTGAGATGTAATAATCCTTTGCCAACTGAAGTTTTGAGATGACAGTGTTTTGTATCATTATGCCAAAATTTAAAATCCACAACCTATTTACATATACAGGGTTCAGTTCAATCTCCTTGAACAGGTGCAGAATGACGAGATATCTTTAAACTCCACCCCTTTGACATAAAAATTAAGGAAGAGACATACAAAAATGTGATTTTGTACAAAGATGGGGGTATTCAAACTGCTGATACCTGTTAAAACAAACCAAAAGGGAAACACAGAGTTACGACAAAACACTAATAGATGCTGAAAAAATTCAAACCAAGTAGTGTGTATATAACATACAATTAGTGGAACATGTTGCCTTTAACAGATAAAGGGCGCTAAAAGTAATATTTCACTGGAAGATTGAAGAAGGCAAATCAGTAGTATGATTAACTACCTAAGCAGATATTTTTGAATGCTATAGATCTCTTTCATTTTGTAAATTGCTTTCTATGCTTTAAGTATAATGCCTTTTATTGTCTTCCAGTAAAATCCTTATTTTCCATTAACTCTCAATATAATTGCAGTTTTTGTCATTCATTAGAGTCCCAGAAATTTAACTTCCGTATTGATAAGGACTACATGCATATGTCCTTCCAGTCTTTTGGATTTATATATTCATATTTTTTTTTTACAAAATGAGATCATTGTATTTTGTAAGTTACTGTTTTTTTCTTTTTTTTTTTTTGTGAGGAAAATTAGCCCTGAGCTAACATCCGTTGCCAATCCTCCTCTTCCTGCGGAGGAAGATTGGCCCTGGGCTAACGTCTGTGCCCATCTTCCTCTACTTTATATATGAGACCCTGCCACAGCATGGCTTAATATGTGGTTCATATGTCCATGCCCGAGATCCGAACCTGTGAACCCCAGGCTGCCAAAGTGGAGCGCGCGAACTTAACTGCTACTCCAGCAGGGCGGCCCCTATGTTTTCTTCTTTAACAACATAATATAAGATCTGTTTTCCATGCTGTTATATTTTCTTCTAAATTTTGAATGGCTGTATAGATTTCCGTCAATGAATAAAATATAACTTCTTAAAGCTTCTTAGATGTCTGTGAATGGACTTTCACAATGGTGGATATTATCGTTAAAATGTCTTGACCTTATTATAAATGAAATATTGTATCTTATTGTTATATTATTTTACATTTTTTGACTACCAGGCATTATTTAAACACTCTTTATATGTTTATTTTCTATGTGCTTTTCCTTTGCGAAGGGCTTTTTTTACGCTTTTACATATTTTTTGAGGCATTCTTTTCTAAAAGCTTTTTATACATAATAGTTATTAACTTTTTTGTTTTTGTTTTTGTTTGAGTTGACCATTTGCCTTTTAGTTAATTTTAAAGTTTTAATTAGAACTCAGAAGTTTAAATTTGTATTCTGCCAAATCCAACAATCTTTTCTTCAGGATTTCTATCTTTATCTTTACGTAATCCAAATATCTCTAGTCTTCTGAGCACATGAATACAAATATCACATTCATGGTAATATTTTTATCGGCACATATCTCTAAATTTCTTATGAGCTTCCCTAGAGATTTTCCTATGTGTACTTATGAAAAAATCCATGACTCAGAGTCATCATCCTTCTTCTTGGAAAGATTGAGGGAAGCAGCTTCCTTATTGGCTAATGAGGTTTGTACCTAGTTTCTTCTTCCTTCCAGGTAAATTGTTTCCCCCAAAGCCTCTAATTTCCTATGCAAATATGTCTCTGCTAGGCATAGACTAACAGTTGACCAGCCGTTCTCTGACACATTTGATGTCTGTTTTGCCCAGCTGAGACCCCAGGGGCACTTAGGTATTTGCCACCCAAAGGTTAGGTACTCTCCCAAATGCCAGAGGGATTCCTACATGCCTGAAAGGTGGGCGTGTATCCTAGTGTCTGAAATATCATTGACTAATATTCATTGTTCTCAGTGATGGTGAAACAAAGCATTTTTTCCTGAGTTTTCATATGGGAAGGTAACAGCCCGCATTCTATTTTTTTATTCCAAATGCAGAAGTTTTCCCCAAAAAGAAGTTTAATATTTTCAGCTGAAATTGAATCTCAAGCAATTGAAACTTATAACATTCAACACTGTAATGTATGCTAAAAGAAGTTCTTTTAGCCAAAGGAAAATTAGAGCAGCAGATGGAATTCAGGATCTTCTTCAGGAAAGACTGAAGAATACCAGAAAGGATAAGTATCTTGGTAAATATAAAAGGTATATTTTTGTAGAACTTGTCATTTTTACATATCATATAGCTTTTTTTTTTTTGTAACCTGATTTTTCTTTATTCTTTTTTTTATTGTGGTCACATTAGTCTATAACACTGTATAAATTTCAGGTGTACATCATTATACTTCTATTTCTGCATAGATTACATCGTGTTCACCACCCAAATACTAATTATAATCTATCAAAACACACATGTGCCTAATCATCCCCTTTGCCCTCCTCCCTCCCCCCTTCCCCTCTGGTAACCACCAATCCAATCTCTGTCTCTATGTTTGTTTGTCGTTGTTTTTATCTTCTACTTATGAGTGAGATCATATGGTTTTTGACCTTCTCCCTCTGACTTATTTCACTTAGCATAATACCCTCAAGGTCCATCATGTTTTCACAAATGGCTGGATTTCATCGTTTCTTGTGGCTGAGTAGTATTCCATTGTGTATATATACCACATCTTCTCTATCCATTTGTTCCTTGATGGGCACTTAGATTTCTTCCAAGTCTCAGCTATTGTGAATAATGCTGCAATGAACATAGGGGTGCAGGTATCTTTACGCATTGGTGTTTTCATGTTCTTCGGATAAATACCCAGCAGTGGAATACCTGGATCGTATGGTAGTTCTAGTCTTAATTTTTTGAGGAATCTCCATACTGTTTTCCATGGTGACTGCACCAGTTTGTACCCTCACCAGCAGTGTATGAGAGTTCCCTTCTCTCCACAACCTCTCCAACACTTGTTGTTTCTTGTGTTGTTAATTATAGCCATTCTGACGGGCGTGAGGTGATATCCCATTGTAGTTTTGATTTTCATTTCCCTGATAGTTAGTGATGTTGAACATCTTTTCAGGTGCCTGTTGGCCATCTGTATATCTTCTTTGGAGAAATATCTGTTCAGATCTTTTGCCCATTTTTTACTTGGGTTGTTAGTTTTTTTGTTGTTGAGATGTATGAGTTCTTTATATATTTTGGAGATTAACCCCTTTTCAGACATATGGTTTGCAAATATCTTCTCCCAATTGTTAGGTTGTCTTTTAGTTTTGTTGATGGTTCCCTTTGCTGTGCAGAAGCTTTTTAGTGTGATGTAGTCCCACTTGCTTAAAAGACTAATGTCTATCTAAAGCAAAAACAATAATGATGTATTGTGGGATCTATAACATATGTAACAACATAAGAACACAAGAGAACAAAGGGTGAGAAGAAGGTAAATTGAATTATATGGTTGTAAGATTCTTACATTGTTTTTAAAATAGTATAATATTATTTGAAGGTAGACCATGATTACTTAAAGATAAATAATGTAATCACTAGAGCGATCATCCAAAATAGCGCAAAAATATAGCTAAATGCCGATACACAAGAAAAGTAGAATACAGAAAAATACAACAAAAAGCAGGAAAGAAATGGGATAAACACAAAATAAATTTCAAGATGGAAAAGCTAAACTAAATCACCTTTAAAACTTCAATATACGTGGAGAAAACTTTGGCAGAAATAAAGGGAGAAATAAACAAATACAAAACATAGTTTGAGATTTTAACAACCTTCTCTCAGTATTTGATAAAACAAGCAGTCCAAAAAAAAAAAAAAATGATGGTAAACATATAGATGATTTGAAAACGTTATCAACCAATAAGATCTAGTTGACACTTACTGAATACTGCACCTAACAAACACACATGGAACATTTATTAAAGTAGACTATTGACTGGGTACTAAAACATGTTTAATAACTATTGAGGACTTGAAATCATTCAGTTAATATCATCTGACTACAGCTGTATTTAATTTGAAATTAATAGTGATATTTGAAAAAATCCCTATGTATTTAGAAATGTATTAACCCTTCTCTACATAAGCCATGGATCCAAAAATAAATCACAAGTAAAAATTAGAAAATATTTTGGATTGAATAATAGTGAAAACACAATATATCAAAATTTGTTGGATGCAATGAAAGTTGCACTTAGAAGATCATTTATCAATTTAAATGCTATATTAAAGAAGATATAAAATCAATTATTTAAGCTTCCTCATTAAAAAACTGAAAAAAGAAAAGGGAATTAAACCCAAAGTAAATACGGAAAAAGAAATAATCAAAATAAGAGCAGAAATCAATGATATAGAAAATTAACAAAATCATGCTAGTTTTTTGAAAAGACTAATAATATTGATATCATTTATCCCCAAATTCATCTATAGATTCAACATGATCCCAATCAAAGTCCTGGAATGTTGATTTGTAGAAATTGACAAGCTGATTCAAAAATGTATATGTACATCCAAAGGACCTAGGCAGCCAAAAGAATTCTGTAAAAAAAGATAAGGCTGGGGGCCGGCCTGGTGGCAAAGTGGTTAAGTTCATATACTCCACTTTGGTGGCCGAGGGTTCATGGGTTTGGATACCAGGTGCAGACCTACACACCACTCATCAAGCCATGCTGTGGTGGCATCCCATATACAAAATAGAGGAAGATGGGCACAAATGTTAGCTCAGGGCCAATCTTACTCACCAAAAAAAAAGAAGATAAAGCTGGAGGACTTACACCACCTGATTTAAAGATTTATAAAGCTATAATAATCAAGGTGTTGTGGTTTTGTCTTAAGGATGGACATATAGACAACTGAAACTGAATGAGATACCCATAATTGATTTAGATATATACAGACAATTGATTTTTGATCAGTTTCAATTAGGGAAAGGAATTTTTTTTTTTTTTGGCTGTGGAAGACTGGCCCTGAGCTAACATCCATGCCAATCTTCCTCTATTTTGTGTATAGGTTGCCGCCACTGCATGGTTGATGAGTAGTGTAGGTCCGGGCCCGGGATCCAAATCCACAAACCTGGGTCACCAAAGTGGAGCATGCCAAACTTTAACCACTATGCCAGGTGGCCAGCCCTAAGGAAAATATTTTTAACAAATGTTCCTATGGCAACACAATATACATAGGAAAAAAGGTAACTGCAATCCCTATCTTACTCCATACATAAAAATAAACTTGAGATAAGGTCAGAATGTGAACTCTGAACCATAAATATTCTAGAAGAAAATATAGGAGGATATATTCACAATCTTGGAATAAGAAAAGATTTCTTACACACACAAAGCATTAACCATAAAAATTGGTAAATATTTAATTTTCCAAATTGTCGCTGCTCCTCAAAAGGGACGATTATAGACTGTAAGTGTAGACTACACCACATACCTGACAAAAATTTGAATATGGAACTTTTATAGGAGTTCTACAAATTGACTATAAAAAAACAAAGAACCCAATTAAAAGTGGGCAAAGGACTTTAACAGACCCTTCACCAAAAAAGATATAAAAGTTACTAATAAACAGGTGAGAAAGTGCTCAGTATAGTCAGCAGCCAAATATAAATTAAAAACACAATGAGATATCAATTTATACCCACTAGAATGGTTAAAAGTAAAAACTAAGAGGAGCCAAATGTTGGGCAAATATGTTGATAAACTGGAATTTTCCTACATTGCTGGTAGGACTGTCCAATGGTACAGTCACTTTGGACAACTGTTAGGCAGTTTCTTATGAAGTTAAATATTTATTTACCCCCCAACCCATCCATTCTGATCCAACCCTAGGTATTTCCCCCAAGAAAATTAAAATATGCCTGTACAAAGACATGCAAAAGATATGGTACCATGCATATGAAGTTTTATAAGAGGCAATAGTAAACTCTGATGATAGAAATATAAACATTTGTTACCTATGAAGTTTGGGAATTGACTGGAATATGGCACGAGGGAACTTCCCCGGGTAATAGAAGTGTTCTATACACTGTTTTGAGTGGTGGTCACTTGGATATATATAACTGAAGAAGCTCAGTGAACTGAACACTTGACACTGTGCATTTTATTGAATGTAAATATTATTTCTATTAAATGTAAATGTATTACGTGGAAAAAAGTACACTTAAGAAGCATGACTAAAGAAATTAGGGGAGTCAAGAAAGTGAGTTGTCAGAGAATACTGTGTGTGAAAAAAACGTATATAGTTGAAATAAATCCAAATGCATCAGTAATTACAATAAATATGAATGAACTAGACTTTCAAATCAAAAGACACACATGCACAAACTAGACAACAAAATCAAAATTTACTATTTTTTTTAATAGAATGTATCCCTTACCAAAGGACAGAAAAGTAGAAAGTAGAAAAATTAATGTGTGTGTGTATGTGTATATAGCAGGTAAATACCAAAAGAAAGCTGTTTTGCTTTATCAATATGAAATGAGATAGACTTTAAAGCAAAATCATTATTAGAAATAAAATGGGTCATTAAAGAAAGAAATAATTCATCAGTTGAAAACAACAATTCTGAATTGGTAGGCACCTGACAACATGGCCATAATGTGTATGTACACACACACACACACAAACTTGAAGTCACGGTAGTCCTCCGACTGCCCTGTGTGAGATCCAGTAAGTGGGGCATAAATTAGGGATATTTTTAGGCAACATCAAGAATTTTGGTCTCACTATATGTAACATACATGTAACTAAATAGATAGACAGCTACAGATACACACACAACTATTATATGTAATCTATATATAAGGTATGTATGTGTTTGTTTGCATGTATGGGCAAGATGAATCATTAATTGTTGACTACAATGGATGGCATGAGGCAAATATTTGTTAAACAATTTAATTTAATTTATTCTCCCAATAGATTTTTGAAGTTAGCAATACTCCAATTTTACAGATCAGAAAACTGAGTTATACATGCTTAAATAGTTGTATAAAATATATAAAATACCATTTTTTCCTTCATTTTAATTACCACTTTTATTATTCACTTTTATAGAACATAAAAATGGCTAGCGAATGGTGGACATGGGGTTTTAATTCAGGTCTAAATCTAAAGTATGTTACATTGACCACTATACTTTCCTGCCCCTTGTTCAATGGTTCAAAAATGGATCACAGAGCCAGATCTGAAGCCCGAAAGAAAAGTACATACTTGGGGGTTGGTCTCAGGAGCCAAACTGGGACTCTCAAGTTAGAAGGCAGAAAATCTGAGTCGTAAAATCAGGAAAGCATTGAGCATATATACGATGTTTGAGTTGTTTTAGTTTTTAAGTAAATTTTGCTATAAAAAAATTTTTACCAAGTGTCTCAATGAAACAGGAGCCAGAGGAAGATACTGAAAATTATAACAAGTAAAAGACGGCAAATGGAAGTTAAAATATACAGTACTCATTATGACTAATTTAAAATGTATAAAATGTCATTGATATTTTCTTTATTTCATGTGCTGCTTTTATGATTCTCTTTTACAGGACATAAAAATATTTTAAAGTCTTCCAGTTATAGGTTCATTTGCAACCTCTGTCCCTTAAATCTATTTTTTCCTGTGAGTTATTAATTTCTCAATCAGAACAGATCCTCCCACAGTCACTGGGATTAGTTGTGTGGTGACCATCTGGGGTAGCCGCACTGACCCACACCCCTGGACACCTCTGCTGCAGGGACTGCCATCAACAGGAGACGGTGGTGACACCATCGCACTGCTGCTCCGCCAGAGGCCTCCTTGGCCTCTGCCCCTCCACTCTATCAGCCACGAAGCATGGTGGACCTAAAAGAGGAGAGAAGGCAGACAGAAGGCAGGGCTGGTCTCCTTCAGGAGAACTATAGAACCAAAACATCCCAGAATGTTTTGGGAAGAACGGAATGAAAGAGACTTGAAGAAATCTTTAGTTTGTCCTTTTCCCCTGTAGCACGAAGCCAGATTTGTCTTCTCACGTTAGGAAAGCTGCTGAGTGTGGGTGTGGAGCGCAGGCAACCAGGAAGGCACTAAACAGTAGGTGAGTCTCTCTATTGAGAAGGTGCGGCCCAAGGAACAAGGATTCCATTTACTCGTATTCAAGCATGTGAAGGTGCAGTTTTAGCAACATTATTATGTGTCTGATCTAATTCCCAGGAGCCAAGATGGTGCAGCCTCTAAATGTTCCATTATCTCATTGGCCTCCCACACCACTATTACTATGATTATATGTCTACAGATTGTGATTTTGGCTTGAGCCAACATTATCAATAAATATAGATGATTCACATACACTGTATTTTAATCTGACCTACATCAGAAAAGTGAAAAAATCACTCCCGAAAAGCCAGTGCTTGGAAGATCCCCAGGAAAAATTTTTCTACAAAAAGATTTGAGTATGGCTCAGGTTTGTCAGACAAGAGCAACCGATGAAAACATTTCTTTGTTAGTCAGCAAGCGTTAAAAGATTTGCTTACAGCTTTGTCGTGTGTGGGAAAAGCAAATTTGTAAAAATTCCACCACAAACAAATCTTACCTTGTGAGAGACCCTCACTGATGGCTTATGATAAATTGATAATTAATTATTCATTTTTATTTTTAATAAAAACTCCAAATAACCCTGGGATCTTGAGTCTGGTGAGAAAAGGAAGAGAATGGGGAGGAGTTAGAAATCCTGACTTCAAAATAAGAGGTGATTCTTACACCTCTTACAAGAGGTGATATTTGTTGTCTGTGCTAGAAAAGGTACAGATTTAGTGAAAGACTAAACGCTAGAAAATAACATTGGAGTGGAGTTCCAGTTACTTAGAGGTAGGGGTGACAATAGAATTACTGAGTTTGGGCAACTCCATTGTACCTCTAGATCTGTATGAGCTGAAGAAACATCTGTTACATAATTATATGGACTGAAATTTTGTTTTACCAGGACTAAAAACATAATGGTCAGATGGGAACTCTTCATACTCTTATTTAGGAAAGGGGTATGTGTGTGTGTATGAGCGCTTGCGTGCGTATTTAATATCTCAGCCCTAGCAGGGAGGAGGTGGGTGTGAAGAAGGAATTTTAATTTGGGGGTGATGTAGAAGTCAAAGATATTTGTGTACCGTATACAGCAGAATATATGACCTACATCTATTTATAAACTGGAGGAAATATTTTGTAGCTGCTTCCAACCAGTTAATACTGATTCGTTGGTGATGTAAAATTAAGAAATAGCCTTATTGTTTAAAAACCTAATAAAAAAGAGGGATCATTCATTTTAAAGATGCGAGACAGAGACAAAATAACTCGTCTGTAATGCAGATTTATTAATAGTCATTCACTGATTTTCAGTAAAATACTCTTCACGTAACCTTGACTTTATTAAGGAGTCCTTAAGGTGCATTTGGAAGACAGATAATGAGTTTGGGGAATAGCCTTATCTACATCAAGCTAATCTTTAACAGCTTGGAAAGGAACTAGCATAAAGTTTTCCAATTTGAGTGACAGAAGCATGTTAAGACGAAGCCATTTAAAATGTTCTTTTAATATGAAGACTTCACTGTACATGACAATGTTTTTATAAGCATGCTTCATGGAGCAGTGGGAACATAAAATAAATAAGAAATATAGAAAACCAAGGAGCTTGAATACTATTCTCGAGGGTCAAATGAATTGCTAGTAAAGAGAATAAAGAATTCTACTGTCCGAGGCCTCTGAGTGGCACTTTGTATCTGGGTTAATAAAAGCAAGTCAGACGTCCCCAGAGGGAAAAAGTGTTTCATTCACGTTGGCTGTCTCCTTTAAAGGGAGGGACAATCTGAAGGGAGGGATTTTGAGTGGCATGTCATTGTCGAGACTGCACATGCCACATTGTCAGGACTTCTATGGAGAGAAATCAGCAGGAACCTTTCTGACCCTTTGCAAGTGTGGGACTCTGTCCGTGTGGGTGTGCATAAGAGGGCTGAGAGCCAAAAGAAAGAGGGATGAAAAGAAAACTAATTGAGAAGTATCTTTCTAACGAGACAGCTCATATTTACCCATGTGCAGATTCCCAAGTTCAGATTTTCCTCCTTTAGTGAAAATGTGAGCTCCCTTCTTTAGCATAAGAGTAGACGTGCCAGGAGACGCTTTTTCCCCTCCCCTTCTATGCAAGAGTTACATCACATTCCCAGCTGAAATGGGCTACAGTTTTCAAAGCTTGAAACACGTTCATTAGCTAAGCTTTTCATTCCTGTTGTTTCTGATAACCTTATTTTAAGTCTTTGACTTGCTTGTTGATTGATTTTGATTTGCTTTTCCCCCACTGACCTCAACATTCTTGACGTATTCCTTTCTTCTGTCCTCAGTCCTTAGTAAATTTAGAATTTCACCAAAAATATCTTCAGCCCGAAGGTCATGACACAGGATCAAACCACGAAATTTCAGCAGTGTTTTGAGAATTCACTTTCCCCAGCAATAAGGCACTCCCAAAACTAGCCCAAGAGATTTACATACTTTCTTGCTATTTCAGCATTTATCCAATTTTTTCTAACTCCAGCATCAAATCACTTCTACGTCTTAATAAGACCCAAATGGATAATCTGTAGATATTACCGAAGACTAAAATGTGCCATTACAGATTTATCTGCCGTGGGTAAGATGCGAATGTAATTGCAAGACAAGCAACAAGAAGCAGTTCACCCTCCTCTCCTCAGAAAATTCAGTCGTGGAGTAAGCAAGCTGGGATTTAGTGATTTGATTGAGTTTTTTTTTTTTCCTTTAAGAAGCAAGTGATAATTCATCTGCAAACACACCTTTCTTTGCTCTGTGGTCAATAGAAAAGTTGTTTTGCTAATGGTTATCTGTCTACAAGTCCTTGACCTGCTCGTAAACACATTTCTGCAGGAAAACCCTGGGCCATGGCCTCAGGACTTTGCGTCAACAACAAGAGATAAAGTGACCACAACTTAACCTGATGTGGCCTGGAGTGCCCTCTGCTGCCCCTTGGCCAAGGGCTTCCCTAATCTCTCTGCTGAAGGAGCAGGTTGCTTGGAGGGCCAGCCATTTACACGGCTGGACCTGCATTGCTACATGGCTCCTGCCCGACCCTGTTTTTAATAATTTTATACATCCCTGCCAGGGAGCCTTTTTATACCATCTTTCCATTAACTGGGGCAGCAGGGAAGTTCTATTGGCTGATAAAAGTTGGTCAGATCTGCATCTTTATGATTCTAAAAGAGTTGATACAAAAGTGAAAAAAGAGGATAAACCACTGAATGAGTGTCATATACATGCCATGTACGTGCACCCTCTCCCCAAGACATTGTGACTGAAATGAAGCCAACTTTTAAAAACAACAAACATTAAAATCATTGTGTGTGTGTGTGTGTAGACTGAATTATGTTTAGCTTTAGGCAAAATAATTTTCTATCTCCGTTTCTGTTCCTCTGTGTACCTGCCCCTTTAGAGAATCTCGCTCCAACTGTGTCACTCCCGACATTCTCCTCAGTTTTCTCCGTTCATTCTCTTTCCCTGTTTTATCTTTTCTTTCTTTCGAACCACCCCCACCTCTACCTTTTTAAGGGTAACTTTACACAGTAAAGCATGGATTAAATGTTCCTGAGATGTTCTATTTCCAGTGGAATTCTCTATTGGTCCCATCTACCAGCTGAGTCTATTTTTTTAGCACCTCTAGGCCCTCCATTTTTTCCGTTCCCACTTGATTTTCTTAAGATGGTCCCACCTTTCCTTCTATACTGTCCCTTTTCCACTGTGACTTTTCCTAACTTCTCTCATCATTGTCTAAGTATTCTTTCTTTCCTTTTTTTTTATTGAGGTGACACTGGTTTATAACATTATATAAATTTCGGGTGTACATCATTATATTTTGATTTCTGTGTAGACTGCATCACCTTCACCACCCAAAGACTAACTACCATTCGTCACCTTACACATGTGCCCTATTACCCCCTTCACCCTTCTCCCTCCCCCCTTCCCCTCTGGTAACCACCAATCTAATCTCTTTATCTATGTGTTTGTTTGTTGCTGTTTTCATCTTCTACTTATGAGTGAAATCATACAACATTTGACTTTCTCCACCTGACTTATTTTGCATAGCATAATACCCTCAAGGTCCATCCGTGTTGTCACAAATGGCAAGATTTCATCTTTTTTATGGCTGAGTAGTATTCCATTGTGTATATGTACCACACCTTCTTTGTCCATTCATCCCTTGATGGGCACTTAGTTTGCTTCCAAGTCCTGGCTATTGTGAATAATGCTGCAATGAACATATGGATGCAAATAACTTTTTGACTTAGTGTTTTTCTGTTCTTTGGATAAATACCCAAGAATAGAATAGCTGGATCATATGGCATTCTATTCTTAATTTTTTGAGGAATCTCCATCCTGTTTTCCACAGTGGCTGCACCAGTTTGCATTCCCACAAGCAGAGTATGAAGGTTCCCTTTTCTCCACATCCTCTCCAACACTTGTTATTTCTTGTCTTGTTAATTATAACCATTCTGACAAGTGTGAGGTGATATCTCATTTTAGTTTTTATTTGCATTTCCTTAGTAATTAGTGATGTTGAAGATCTTTTCATGTGCCCGTTGGCCATCTGTAAATCTTCTTTGGAAAAATGTCTGTTCAGACCTTTGCCCATTTTTTAATTGGGTTGTTCGTTTTTTTGTTGTTGAGAGGTATGAGTTCTTTATACATTTTGGATATTAACCCTTTATCAGATAAATGATTTGCAAATATCTTCTCCCAATTGTTAGATTGTCTTTTCATTTCTAAGTATTTTTTCTTACCTGAGTTTTGCCTCAGGTTTTGTTTGTTCAAAATTAAGTGTACAGCAAGTTAATAAGCATCTTTTGATGGGTGCTTTTAAGAGGAAGTAAAAGGAAAATAATGTGCAAGTTCTCTCCTTGAGAAGCGTTTTAGTTTTGATATATCTAAAGCAACAATCTAACTAGTGAATGGAGTGCTTAGTAAAATATTTGCATGTCAAAATAGATTAAAAGTATGGATTCTGTGTGATTTTCATGTTGTTTTTAAAATGGAATTGATAATCTCGTTTATTCCTGATAGTACTTCGTAGATTATCTGCTGTGGTTTTTTGTTTATGCTTCATGTTTCAAGCGTGATTCTGAAAGTTATAGCATGAGCAAAATCTTTTGGTATATTTTCAGGCATATTTAAGATCACTGTTCCCTTAATTGTGAAATGCTCAGAATGCCAACATGATCTTAAATAAGAATTTCACTTCATATGAGGTATAGGTTTTACTTTTTGTATGTCCTTAAAGTGATTTAGTCCTTACTTGAGGTATAAGAAAATTAAGAAGGAAGGCCAAAATGTGCTGTTTTGCATTTGTTAACATGAGTAACTAGAATACTGATTCTTTAAATATCAGTTGTTCACATTTGTGATATAGCCCTTTGAGACTATAATCCCTGTCTCCCCTTTGTGAGGGAGATATAATTGGTAAAGACCTTTTATGAAATATAGCCAAAAATTGTGTAGAAAAACTGTACAAAACAATGACATGCAGCTGAATGATGACAAACTGAACATCCGTATAATCCCCACCCATGTCAAGAAATAAAACATGATCAGCATTCCAGAAGCTCCTCCCTCTCAAGTATTACCTCCTATAGCTCTTTCCCAAAGTAATCATTATCCTGGCACTTATATAATCACCTTTTCCTTTCTTTATACCACCTAATGATGCATCCTAAACACCATGATTTAATTTTTTTCACTTTATTTGAATGTAAACAAACAGCATTTATTTTTTTGTGTCTGGTTTCTTTTGAACTTTATGCGACTTATTCCTGTGTATATGTAGCCCCAGTTTGTTCATTTTCATTGCTGAATAGTATTCCATTGTATAAATATATCACAATGTATTTACTATTGCTGCATATTTAAGTGGTTTCCACATTTTTTGTGTGCATCCATTGAGATGTTCATGCAATTTTTCTTTTTCATTTGATGGATGTTGTGAATGCAATGATTACTTTAAATATTAGACCTACTTTGAATACCTGAATTAACCCAAATTAGTTGTCATGGATTATCATGTTTATATTTTGCTGTCTTCAGTTTCCTAAAATTTTAGCATTTAAATGCTATAATTTTACTTTCTTCTAATCAGATTTTGGTAATGAGGTTATGCTGTCCTCAAGACAAGAGTTGGAGAATAAGTATCTCTTTTATTCCTCTGTGGAAGAGTATAAGTAAGATTGGCATGATTTCTTCCGAGAGTTTGATGAACTTCAACAGCGAAGCCATTTGGACTTTGGCCTGCTGTTCTCTTTCTTTCACTCTTTCTTTCTCTCTCTCTCTCCCTTCCTCCCTCCTTCCTTCCTTTCCCTTTTCCTTCCTTTCTTTTCTTTTTTTTTTTGTGAGATAGCATTTAATTGCTGATTCATTTTTTTTCCATTTCTTCTTGTACCAGTTTTGTTATTTTAAGAAATATATCCACTTTATTTAAAATTTAGAAATTATTAGAATAAACATGTTTATGATAGTCCCTGTGTTCCGTTTAAAGTGTAGAGCCTCTGCAGTGATGTTGCTTTTTTCCTAACATTCATTATCTTTGCACTCATTCCATCTTTCTCATTTTAATGAGTCTTACTATAGGTCTTTCAATTTTTTAGTGTATCCAGATAACACCCTCTGACTTTGCTGGTCTACTCAATTTTATATCAGTTTCACCTAATTTAATAATTTTTGTACGTTATTTCCACACTTTTTTGCTGCTTAATTTACCAATTTCTTTTTTAATTTTTTAGATGGATGGCTAACTGATTGACTTTTAGCTTCTTTCTTTTCTAATAAATGGATCCAAGCTCATAAATATCCCATTAGGCAAAAGCTTTACTTGCATGTTCAGATATGCAGTATTTTTATTTTCTTTCAGTTGAAAATATTTTTAAATTTCTATTGCTGTTTCTTCTCTGACTTATAGGTTAGTGACAAGAGATCATTTTAAAATTTTCACACTTAAGAATATTTATCTATCTTTTGTTATTGATTTTTAAAAAATAATTGTATTGCAGTCAGAGAATACTATTCTCTGTATGATTTTGGTTCCTTGAAATTTGTGATGATCATCTTGGTGGCTCATTCTACAGTCAGTTTTTAAAAATGTTCCATGTGTGCTTTAAAAAAATATGTGTTTTGCAATTATTGGATGTAGTGCTCTACCTATTTCCATGAGGTCAATTTTGTAAATCTTATTATCAACAACTTTCATATTCTTACTAAATTTTTAGTTTCCTTTCTTTTTTTTATTTTTTTAATTTTTTGCTTGGCTACTGAGAGTTATGTTTTAAAGTATCCTGTTGGAATTGTGGATTTGTCTTTTTCTCCTTTTAATTTTGTCCACATTTTTCTATATATTTGAGGCTATACTCTTAGATGCATTCTAATTTGAATTCGTGGTAAATTGAACCTATTACTTTTATGACGCTTGAACTTCTCTTGTCTTAAAATCCATTGTGTCTCCTATTAATATAGGTAAATGAAATTTTTTTCTATTTTTGGTCAATATTTACATCTTTATCCTTCTCCATTCTTTATTTTCAATTTTTTCTATATTTATCGTAGTCTATTTATTATATTTTAGATATGTCACTTATTATAGCACATAGTTGGGTTTTTATATACATCAGAATTTTTTTCTTTTATTTGCAGACCTGAGTACATTTATATTTTATATAATTGCAGATATATTTGAGTTTATTATATCATTTTATTAAATGCTTTCTATTTTGTTCTGATGATCTAGGTTTCTTTTTCATCTATATACATGTTCACTTTTGAAATACTTTTTTATTTTATCATTTTTTCCTCTATTACCTTGAAAGTCACACATTCCTCCACTATTTTTGAGTGGCTAGCCTAGAGATTAAGAACATGTATTTTCAACTTATCAAAGACACATTGACTGGTACTATTACTCTCTTTTCAGATAATGCAAGATACTTAGGGTACTTTAAATCTATTTCCCTCTCTTTATTCATCTGCTGTGACTAAAATTGATTTTAATTCAAAATATATAAATACAATAAGACATTATTATTTTTCTTACAGTTATTATTAATTTTGATCTAGTCATGCTTTTCATTTCTTTCTGGATCTCTGATCTTCCATCTGGTGTTAGTTTCCTTCTGTCTGGAAACCTCTTTTAGCACTTCTTTTTGTGCAGGAAAGTTGTTGATAAATCTCTTAATCTTTTCATTTTTGTCAAAAAATTGCTATAATTCTGTTTTATTTTGAAAGAACAATTTTTACTGGCTATGAAATTCTAGGTTGACAGTTATTCCTATTTAATGTTTCAAAAAACATTCCATTTCCCTCTGCCTCCTATTGTTTCTACTGAGAAGTTAGATGTATACCTTACTCCTGTTCCTTTGGAGGAAATTTGTCTTTTCTTTCCTCTGGAATTATTTTTTAAAGATTTTTCTCTTTATCTCTTGTTTTCACCAGTTGTAATGAGATATCTCTCGGTGTAGATTTCTTTCTATTTATTCTAATTATAATTACAGAGTTTCTTCAATTGGCAACCAGTGTTGCAACGTTTTTAGCCATTATCTCCTCTGACGTTCTTTCTGCTCTATGGTCTTCTCTCTCTCTCTCCCTCCCTCCCTTCTACTCTTTCTCTTCCTTGTTTCTTCTGGCAATCTAATTTTACATGGATTAGCCTTTGTAGCTCTATTTTATTTCTATTTTCCTCTTTGTCTGGCACCATTCTGAAAGTTTTTGTCTAACCTTATCTTCCAATTCACTAATAATCTCTTCAGTTTTGTCCTTTTCTGCCCTTAAACTCATCCAATTAATGTTTAATTTTATTTATTGTCCAACTCTAAACTTTCAATTTGACTCTTTTCTCTTTTCTTTTTTCTTTTACTTCTCTTCTCTTTTCTTCTCCTCCTCTGTATTCTTTCTCCTGTTGTTCCTCCTCTTCTCTTTTCCTTCTTCTGCTCCTCCTCTTTTTTCTTCTTCTTCTTTTTTTTTGTTTTTTTTTGTTTTAGCTTCTTCCAAAATTCTCAAACCTTTTGTTTGGAACAAAGTAAACATAGCTGCTGCTTTAAAATCTGTTTCTGATTATTCCAGATTCTGGAGCCCCTATTAGTCTGTTTCTACTGAGTTTTTTCATGTAGTCTGGAATTCCTCATGGGCCTGGCCACATTTTTGTCTGATATTTCATTTGAAAATTATTTGTAGAAATAATTTGAGGCATGATTTGATCTTCCTCCAAAATAATTTACATTTTCCTTTGATAGGAGCTGGGGCTTTCTTGCCCTCTGGTATAATCTTAATGATAGTCCTAGAATTAAAATGATTTGATGTTGTTTTGAAGAGTCTTCAAGTAGATAGATTTTTATATTTTATCTAGCTTTTCTAATTGTCCTCAGCAAAAAAATTTGACCAAATTAATGAATGCATTGTAACCAGAAGCCTGGAGGATAATATTTATCGCACACTAATACCTAATGATTATGAGATAACTCTACTCTCTTTAGTCCTTCCCTTTCAAAAGAGGAAGCTTACTGTCTTTACTTCTGTTAGGAATTTATATGTACTTAAACCCTCTGTATTGTGACAGACTTTAATGAACTGCTTTAATAATTTTTATATCTCTCTGTCCAGTCAAATGTGAATTACTTCCAATTTTGTGGGTGTCAGTTAAAAGAGTCTTGCATTTCCCCATGGATCTGCGCTGCCCTTTGGGAAAGTCAGTAAATTTTTTAAAAACAAGAACCATATTATTGTGCTAATTTTCAGAAATTAGGCTCATTTGGTATAATTCCTTTCTTGAAATTTATTTGGAAAAGATAGACTTAGTTAATTAATTGTCAGGAAAATGTTTATGCCCAAGAGAGCAAAGATTTTTTCTTAAAAAGTTCTCTTTTAGGGCTGGCCCGTGGCTTGGCGGTTAGGTGCGCGCACTCTGCTGCTGGCAGCCCGGGTTCGGATCCCGGGCACGCACCGATGCACCACTTCTCTGGCCATGCTGAGGCCTCGTCCCACATATAGCAACTAGAAGGATGTGCAGCTATGACATACAACTATTTACTGGGGCTTTGGGGGGAAAAATAAAGAAATAAAAAAAAAAGTTCTCTTTTAGAAATGGTTTTCAGATATTCTAGAGAATGGCATTCAATGTTCTTCGTGATTTGGCTCCTGCTCATCTATTATAGAGTGATGTCATAGCTGGTGGTGAGCACATGTCAGAGAAACCTATCTAACCCAAAACAAATTTGAAATATTGTGTACTGGATATATGCTGTATACTAAAATGTTGTATACTAAATATGTATACTGAGACTTTAAATATCCTCTTACTTTTATATTTGGGGAATTATTTTCTTATTAGGAAAAGAAACCATTCAAACGAATATATATAAAGGAAAAAGGTAATTTATTAGAAGAGCTCATAGAATCAGAGGTTTCATTTCCATATTGGAACAAAGTCTGGAAAGCCAGAAACTTAGATAAACTTTCTATTTCTGTGGGCTTCGTGAAATTTCACCACTGTTTCCCTTCCAACTGCTTCATTTTTCTCTCTCTCTTTTGTAGAATAGCTTCCTCAGTTTAGGCAAACAAATGAGTAATTAGTACCATCACCACATGTTTATATTACATCACTTCCCAGTTCAATCAATCAACAGAAGGTTACTAGCATTTCTCTGTCTTGTTTCCATAATTCTAAAAGAAAAAGCCTATTGAACTAGATTCAGCCAGTTGGTCATCCATACCGCAATCATCTATGGTCAGAGTGCAAAGATGATAATCTACACATGGACCTGGACCTTGGGATGAAGAGAAGCTCAGAGAATAAGGTGCACGAAAATTGTACATTAGTTTTCTATGTCACTATTGCTAATTCCACAAAAAGTAAAAAAAATAATATTTGTAAAGAAATCAACTTTATCCTAAATTTGTTTTTAAGATTATGTTTGTATCCTTTTATTCTAAGATTCTTCTTTCTTTTTGTCTGCCTGAGGCAGTCATTGGTCCATATTTGACTACCCTTCTTTTATCTGAATAATTCATCCTCTCCTTGACCCTCTGCTCCAAGCTACAGACATCTCCATTTTTTCTAATGGATTTCATCTAAGCTACATTCATTTTAGGCCACTCCAGTGCCCAATTATATTTCTCTCTGTCTTTACAGATTCTTTTAGAGAAAAAGCATTTTTTCCCCAACTTAACTGTTTCTTCTGGTTAGTTTCTCTATGCACCAAGGATAGCTAAAGATGGATTCTCCAGTGTAACGAATGAGCCACATCAAGGGAAATGTCTAGCCACATAAGAGACTAGAGATGACAACTTGACCATCTTGATGACTCCATTTGAAACAAAGTTGTCTTTTTCACTATTCTCCAGTAATCAGTTTAAAGTAAACTCTAGGGAATCTAAGAGGTAGGTTGGGATCAGTCAAGGCACAAATTTGCAGGACACAGTGGTGACAGCAGAGATTTTTAGGTTTTAGTGGTGGTGATTTTGGGGGGACATGGCATTCACTGTGCTTCACTAAGGGCCACGTTGGGTGAAAAAGAAGACAAACAAATTATCAGCTGAAGATATGGCCTCTCCATAAACTTCTCCCAGGATTATTCTTTGCTGGGAACTTTGCAAAAATGGCAGCATGATGAGTTAAAACTTTCATTAAATCTTGGCATTTCTCTCACAATGTCTAATGTTGACCACTTTCCAATATATTTCACAGAGGCAGAGTTATGGTCTCAAGTGGGATTTATTCCTAAATTGTGAATAGGTATTCTTAAGTGGGTATTCATAATTCAGCCACTGTCATGTGTCCATGGAATCTGCATATAGGGATATTCAGAACATCAGCTTTGTATATATTAAAGCAGTCTGTGCCTTTATTTTGGCTTACAAATCAATTCATAAGTTAATTTACATTTAGGCAGAAAATGAATAACAAGAAATATTATAGTCAGTTGTAATATGCATATATTAAATTAGGCAATCTTATTAGAATCTTCTGTTTCTTTAATTTTTATTATTTTTGTCTTTCTTGATAAAATAAGATTTTATACAGTGTTGGTTGTTGGTTTGCACTATTTTTTTTTGGTATTGCTTTCTCTCCTTGACTCAACATTCCCAAAATATGTATTAATATCCTCTTTAGTTGATTTCTGAATTCTATTTCTCATTTTCACATCTGTAACTCAGAGACTATCATGATTTGAATGGTGATTTAAAAACCTTCCAGCTTTGATATTTCTTACCAGATTCCATATTCACTTTTGTATATTTAGTTTCTTTAAATGCTGAGTTTCTGAGTCATTTGAAAGAAGTTATAGAATTAAAAATAAATTTTTCCATATTGGCTAACCTTGTAATTCCTGAGTTGACTACACTAGCTTATCTTTCTCTGTCTTTTCTAACACTAGACACTCCTCTGAACCTCCAAATGGTATCATTCTCTCCGTTTTCAAAGCTTGAAAACATAGATTTCAGAATCTTCTGGTCCAGCTGAATGTCATAATACTTAATGAAGCAGGCATTTTTTGGTTTGTTTTTTAATGTGTGTGAGGCATCTCAGCCCACTTAAAATCTCTGAAGAATTTGACAAGATTGATTGCCACATTCATCTTAAAACTCTTTTATTCTTGAAATTACCTTTTTAACTGGTTTCCTTGATGTTTCACTCTTGATTCAGCTCCCAACATCCTAAATTCTATAGTATTTTAAATCTTGTTCACTAGGTCTTCCTTCCTTACCAACCTTCTAAATTTAATGTGTCATGCGAATTGCCATTGTATTCATCGTGTCTATTGTTTTTTTAATCTGGACATTTGCAATATTCTCTTGTCTCTTTGTCTTCCATTTACCTCCATTTCCAGCTAACTTTCCCTCATCTGCTATGACTAACTTCTTAGAGATAGTTTCATGCCTTAAAATCCTCCAAAAATGCCAATTTGTTTCCTCATAATCTGCAAAATAAATTCCAAAATTTTTGTTGTGAAAATCAAACGTTTTTGTCTGGCCCAACCTACTTCTATCATCTTTTAATATTCTCTAAACTTCCTGCATCCCAGGCATTCATGAGGACTACTCACATGCTTACAAAATTTCCTGTCATAGTGCACGTCTGCTCCATTCCTGGAGTTCAGTGTCTTATTCTGACTGTTAGAATCGCATCTATACACTTTAACATGGTCTACACGGTAAATTTTATGTTATGTGTATTTCACCACAATCATATGAGAATTTTCATTCTTAGAGGCCCAGATCAAATACAATCATCTCATGGAAGCCTTCCCAGTCTCCGCTACTTTCTGCTCTGATGGCACATTTCATGTGTCTTTAAAATAGCAATATCTATTCTGTCTTACATTACATTTGTTTAGACATCTACTTCCTTCAGAAGAATACACGCTGCTTGGTCCCTCATAGTATCTAGAGAAAAAAATACCTTGATTAGGTGAAGCCTAGAGTGCATGGTTTGAAGAGGCAGAGGAACTGAGGAGATGCTAAACTGTTCTAAATACACAGTGAATGGAAAATGTGTTGGTAGGAAAGAGAGAGAAGAGAGGAGAGCCAAGTAAATGTCTTGGTGGGAAAGAATCTGGAAAGGCACTTCTTAGAGTACTTGATCCAGTTTTATTCAAGTCTCAAAGGAAAGGGTGGCCTTTCATGTAATCTCTCATTCTCTGGCAATTAGTACCTATACTGTGACTTACTAAATTAGGAAGTGTATTATTTGAAATAATAGCAGATCCCGAATTTGGATCTGCCTATAAAAAATCAAACCCAGAATGTGATTCTACAAGGAGTATTTAATTTTATAAAAGTGGACACAGTAGTAGAGCCACAAGAAAATGTTAGCAACTCTGGCCAAACTCTTCCAGGGTAGATTGCCTTAAAATTACAAACACATAGACTACAATTAACAAGTGGGTAAATGGACCTAGAGTGCTTGTTTGGCACTTCTAGGAAGGGATGACTTTCACTTGTGTGCCATTGACCAAAGAATTTACTTCTCTTTTTGGGAAGGGCATCCAACTTAAATACAAGATATGGGGTGGAATGTGAAGTAGGGAAGGAGTAGTTTATTTGTCAGCCAGATCAACCAAATCCATCTTCAATCCCGGGGGACTATCAGATACTGAATCTAGGAGACCCTCACATGTATACCATTTACACAGAACTAAGGTGTTTAAAAGTACTTCCAAATACTTGTTCTCAGAATATCCTATTTTATGCCCTAGCTAACCATCCCAACATTGCTATGTAATTATTGAAAAGATGACCCCTTCTTCTTTTCTTAAATCCTGTCTTTAATAATCTCTTTCCTCCATATCAAAAATAGGAAGTAAGCAAGCATAGTAGGTGCTTTGTGGACTTAAGTGGACTTAAGATATTCAACAAAATAAAGATTAGCTTAGCTTTCTAGCCATGGCAATTAACAGAAGTGGCAATATTTTTTTTCTCTATCAACTGTAATTAAGTGGTTTCTCCAGTGGAAGACACAGAAAATTGTTTTGTGAGTGTTTCTCCTCCCCATCCAGCTATTATCAACACTCAATAACAACAGTCACTTGTAATGTCACAATTAGGTGTCCCTTTCTAAAAAGTAAAATCGTTGATAAATGCACATGGCATTTAATATGAATCTTTTATAGGTTTCTAAGTATCATCTCTCTAAAAGACCTCTAATGTTCCTTCCATAGACTTTACACTGTGAGAAGGTGGCACCATTGCTTTGTTCTTAAGGGTTTTTCTTGTTTTCTTCAATTTGCTCAAATTTTCAAAGGTATGACAAGAGCTACGCCCTTTTAGATTATAACTTACTTATATTAGACATCCTTAGGCCCCCGAAAGCTTAAATATGAAGACTTTGATCAGCAATAGTGTTGGCTGGTGTGAGGTTTAATTTTATGTGTTAACTTGTGTGGACCACAGAGTGCTCAGACATTTGGTTAAACACCATACTGGGTGTTTTTGTGAGGATGTTTTTGGGTGAGATTAACTTTCAGATCAATAGACTGAGTAAAGCAGATTGTGCTCTCTAATGTAGGCGGGTCTTGTCCAATCAGATGAAGGCCTGAATAGAATAAAAATCTGACCCTCACACAAGTAAGAGAGAACTCCTCCCGCATGGTGGCCTTCAAGCTGAGACATTGCTTTTCTCCTGCCTTCAGAATTGAATTGGAACATTGGCTTTTCCTGGGTCTATAGCCTGGTGGCCTTGGGGCTGGAACTACATCATCAGGTCACCGGGGTTTCCAGCTGGCCAACAGCAGATCTTGGACTTGTCAACCTTCATAATTACACGAGCCAATTCCTCATAATAAATCTCCCTCTCTCTCTCCTCCAGACTAATACAGTTGGAAAAGTGAAGCCAGTTTAAACAATAGATCTACATAATCAGTGCATCAATAGTTCTCTGAACACATCAAAAAAGACAACAAATTTCAGGCCAGTATTCAAATCCAACTCTCTATACGTACACTCCACTGTTGCCTTCATTTTGCAAGAAAAAATATTGTTATAGATGGAATTAGACTAGAAACATAGTTTTCAGATGAAAGGACATGATCTAATTTACTGATTAAATAGTGTTCTTTTTTTTAACATATCTGCATGTATGTATATTTACATGCAGTTGTGTTTAAGCTACAGATAAACCATAGGCATTTAAGTGCAGTTATATTTGTAAGTTAAACTGAGAAGAGCAAACATACCATTAGCTCTTCAACTATGTGATTATACGGTCTTAGCGTGACTCATGGTGAAACATGACAGCTTGTATGAACACTAGATATTCACAGAGAGTAATGTGTAAAAGACACTTTTCTGTAATTGGTCCCAGGGCAAAGGGCTGATAGCTTGTATAAAAGCTTTCAGATATGCATTTGGTCTGGCTTCTAATTAGTGAAGCAAAAAAGAGCTGAACTTTGGAAATTGTGATGAGTCCGTGATCTTTTTTTCTTTTAAGGAAATAATCACTTTGCCCTTGAACTCCAAAAGGCCCTGAAATCAACTGATTCTCCTCTTAAGCTTCTTAACAAGCATGGGGATTAGAGGCAAGCAGTGTAGAATGGTTCATATTAGATATAAATGATAATGGACAATAGAAATGCACCTATGAATAAAGTACAGGCACCCTGAGCAAGTTCCTTTACCGAGTTTCTTATTTTTTTACAAGATATTGTGATTCCCCTGTTGCAAAACCATGCATAATGCAGATAAATGATGACTACTAGAGAGAGTGAGGTTGAATGCAGAGTTCTACTTAACAGTAGTTCTTTATAAAATATTTAAGTGGTAATAGTGTTAAATTAATCAAATCAAGTATATCATGAAAGTAAAATAAAATTACTCCTTATACATTTATTTCTTTATTAAAATAAATCAGTGCAACTGCATCACTTCTTTATTGTTGTAAAGAAATGAAATTGTGAATGAAGAAAAATCACCACAGCCCCCCCATTTCAAGTCCAGAATTCTGTGCGTGTCTTAAACTTGTTCTTAACTATATCAGGAGGTAAATAATGACTGCATCCAAGTGATCTCTTTGTACTTTATCCATTTTGGTCGAGATTCTGCTGATCTATGTGTATAATTCTTTTGCTGACTATTGATCCCATTCTCACCCCTTAAAAGAAGACTTTGACTTACTGTCGTTCACCTTGAAGGGAGACACATTCTGCACACAGCCTGAAGATGCAGCATGAATTACCTCTCCCTCTGCCACCCATCCCCAAGAAGAGAATAAAGTGTAATGGAGCAAGGAAGAGGGTGGAGACAGGGAAGGATGGGGAAGTGAAATACAGCAGGTTTGGGAAAAGATTATAGCCTTTGTGATTAATATTAAAGTTCTGAGCTCACAGACATCAAATTTTATTCTCTCTTCCTGAGATTTGGATGAACCTTACCACACCTGGCTTGGAGCAAGAGCCTCGTATTAAGCGATACTAGATATCAGCGATGAAAATGTCCTTAAATTTTCTGCTTTTTAAAAAACCTTAGAAGTTCAAATGAGTATGGAAAAATATCCTGTAGGCTTCAGAACTTGCCAATATCGTATATTCCTTTGACCTCTCCAGCCTCTCTGTTCTTTTTCTCCCATCTGGAATACATATTCTCTTTAACATTTGTTTGAATTTAATTAATATTTAGATGGATTGATCTGCTCATCACTTTAAAGTGAATCTGAAGCCTAGTTGATTGTTAAATTTTTTTAACTCTGTAGAAGCTCCTAGTACAGAAGTTCAATTGTAGTTGTGTATTTAAACATGTACTGTGGGCCGGCCCCGTGGCTTAGCGGTTAAGTGCGCGCACTCTGCTACTGGCGGCCCGGGTGCGGATCCCAGGCGCGCATCGACGCACCACTTGTCCGGCCATGCTGAGGCCGTGTCCCACATACAGCAACTAGAAGGATGTGCAACTATGACATACAACTATCTACTGGGGCTTTGGGGGAAAAAAAAGGAGGAGGATTGGCAATAGATGTTAGCTCAGAGCCGGTCTTCCTCAGCAAAAAGAGGAGGATTAGCATGGATGTTAGCTTAGGGCTGATCTTCGTCACATGAATGAATGAATGAATAAATAAATAAATAAATAAATAAATAAATAAATAAATAAATAAATAAACATGTACTGAGCACATGCTATATTCTAAGCACTGCGCTGAGGGCTGAGGATGCAAAGAGGAGTAAGGCACAGTCTCTGGTCTCAGCAATCTCATTGACTAAGGGTATAGACAGGGTGCCAGGCAGGTAGAAAGCCTGACACAGTGGATGGGACGGGAAGGCTCAGGGGAAACTGGTGAAGGACGTTTGTATTTACGATGTGAGTACAGAGGGATTTGACGAACTGGAGAGTGGATACCATGTTTAAATGGGGCAGTGAAAACTGAGCTCCAGTCAATCATTGTTGTGTAGGAATGCAAGACAATCATGCCCGATCTGCTGAGATTTTAGGAAGCTGGCAAATTTTATGGGAAATTGTATAATAATTTAACATTGGCTCAATGTTTTAAAACATATTTTCACAAAACATGTTTTGTGCCCTTAGTTATATAGTTTGTCTACCAATGTAACTTAATCTCATCATGCTGTTGCTGACTATAATTAGGAACCTTTTCACATCAATGTAGAATATGGTTATTTCTCATCAACAGTAGCTTTTCCAACAGTGATGTTTTGTATGTGAGTAGGGAAGTTTCCATTTATTAGTCAGGATAATTATTAGCTAGGATATGATGCAATAACAATTGACCTTATAATTTCCATGGCTTACGACAACAAAAATGTATTTCTCACTTCCATTATATATTCATTATGTAGGCGGCAGCTGTGATCCAGGTTGTCTTCTCTTTGGGCCCAGACTCATAAATCATCCTCTATCTAGAGCATTGGTGGCCATCATGACTAAGAGAAAAGAAGCATGACCTGGCTCTTAAAATTTCTGCTTGAAATTGACACCCAACACTTTGAAACACATTTTATTGGCCAAGTCATTTGGCCATGGGGTGGGGAAGTATAATCTTCACCCATTGAGGTGGGAAGTGGGCATCCATGAACAGTAATATTACTGAAAAAGCATTTTCAATCAGTTTAGTGTAACTGGGGAGCTGTCATTTGAGGGTAGTTGCTAGTTTATGTTCCTAGAAGTAAAATCCTCTGTGCCCTCCATGTTGACTTCTTTTGTTGTAGGAAACCACCAAATATGGTCATTTAGTGAAGAGATACTAGCAAACATTCAGTCTTTGTTCTAGGAGAAAATTGTGAGATCCTCTGAAATTTGAATGCAGTTGTTATAAAGATTGACATGTTAAATATACTATTTAATATTGTGAATTGGAGAAATTTTTAACCGTTGTCCAAGGTAGAAAAATGATTAAAGAGAAAGATGTATGCTCTTTACATGGAGTTATTTAAAACTTAACACCCTAAATCCAGGGTCAGCAAACTAAGCCATAGAGCCAAATCCAGCCTGCAGCCTGTTTTTGTTGATAAAATTTGATTGGGACATGGCCGGGCCCATTTGTTTACAGATTGTCTATGGCTGCTTTCACGGCACAATTGCTGCCACAGTGACTGTAAGTTTCACAAAAAGCCTGCAATGTTTATTATCTGGCCTTTACAGAAAAAATTTGTTGACCCCTGACCTAGGTTAAATGTTATTATGATTTTCTGAGCCATGAATTTATTCATTCATTAAATAAATATATATTTATATTTATCATTATATGTCTAATTCTATGCAAGATGCTGGGTATATTAATGAACAAAACAGATAGAGACCTGCCCTTATGCAAATGATAGCCTAGTGGAGAAGACAAATATTAAATAAATTATCTCTTAAATGAGCTGAAAATTTCACACTAAGTAAACTGAGGCAAAGAATAAGAGCTCACAAACACATGTAATGAAGGAAACTAATTTAGATTGGGAGGTCAATCATGTATTCCTTCCATAAGAATATGATTCTGAGCTGAGATTTGAAATCTGAGTTAACTAAGTGATGAGAATATCATGCGCAAAGGTCCTGGGGAAGAAGGAAACATGCCACATATAAAGACATGAAAGACATTCAGTTGTCCTAGTGAGAGAGATCATGGACTATGGTGATTGCAGTGAAGATGACGATGAATGATTAGAAGAGAGATTTAGGAAGTAAAATCAACAGGGCTTGGAAATAGATAAAAGATGGGCATAAGTGAGAGAGTGGAATTAAGAAGGACATCTAGGTTTCTGACTAACCCAACTGGATGGATGGTTGATGAGATAGCAACATGAAGAGAACAAAGTTTGGACAGAGGGTTCGTAAAGAGCCTAAGTTCATGTAAGGACATGGTGAACAGCCCAGGGAAGATGGGAATTGGAGTCTACATCTCAGGGGGAGGTTTGTGCTGATGTATAATTTGAGTAATCAGCATAGATAAGAGTATGGACAAAGAAAATATACAGAGAGAAGAGGCTTGAGGACTCTCAACATGGGTTGAAGAGGATAAGAGGGCCACAGGAACCAGAAGAACATTGTTTCACAGAAACCAATGGAAGAGAGTGTTCGAAGGAGGAAAAAGTTCTCAGAGATGCTTTTAGGGCATTAAACAAGGGACCCACAACAATGAGTGGAGTAAACCTCTCCAGACCCGTTGCTCACAGAAACTACTGTGGGAAATGGCAACACGGTTACAAGTGGATTTTGGTGGCAACACCATGAGTCAGTCACAGCAAGGGAGAGTGAATTCTTTGGAAGACTGACTATGTTTCCTGTAAAGGTCACCAATACCTTCTTTTGGGGACTGAGTAAATATCCTTGGGATGAGTCTTTGAGAATATCTGGAGAAGAATTGATTTTCTGAGACTTATGGGAAGAGGCTCAGGGTTGCAAAATTTAAATATTAAATTGATATTATTTCATTTTGTTCTTCAAACACTATACATATCCTAATGACCTCTTCTTTAACTAAAAATGAACCAACAGGCAGTAAAAAAACTTCAGTGAGGTTTCCTACATGCACAGCACTAGGGGCTGGTGGAGTATGCACAGAAACGTGAGATCATCTCTAAACTAAACTAATTCATCTAAGAAAGGAAGTCAAAGCCAAAGGTGACCAGGAAAATGTCATCTCTCCAGAGTTTATAGGAATCTTGTAGAAGATGGTGGAATTTCCACTGTAACTGTACTTGGTGTTTAAAGAATTTTATCTACATTCTGAGGACAAGAGCACCTTAAGCTAACACCTGGGATGGAAAAACATATATATTTTTTCTTTTTGCAGAGACATATATAAATAAAATAAGGGAGGAGGCAAATGTAACAGACTTTAACCTTCACGTCAGTAAAAGGGAGCTTAGATACTTTTTAAAAAGATGAGTCTGCATAATTAAAACTATTAGGAGAATCAGTGACAGAGTGACTGAGATAAAGGATAACCCATCAGGGCAGGAGTTTGTTTAAAAAAAAAACAGACTTACACTGATGATTCTTGTGTATTTTAGAGCGTATTTCTTCAAGAATTAATTTTGCTTAAAAATATATCATTAATGCTTTATTTCAACCCCTTAGGTTATATATGTCCCTGGCTTGCTAACCATGATTTTGAAAATTCTCCCTCTGTTCAGATGGTCCTCACCACAGTTGGGATGGCTTGTGGTATAATAGGCTTGAGATAGGAAGGAGTGTGAAGGGGATGCTTCTTTTTAGGGAGTTGAACTCCAGGTCGGTCATATTTTGGTTCTCTGAACGCATCCTGGAATCTGAATTCCTGTCTTTCTCTTGGAATAACTGTGCA
Organism: Diceros bicornis minor; assembly: GCF_020826845.1. Classification (NCBI taxonomy): domain Eukaryota; kingdom Metazoa; phylum Chordata; class Mammalia; order Perissodactyla; family Rhinocerotidae; genus Diceros; species Diceros bicornis. Next base: position 85,323,409 of record NC_080744.1, read on the forward strand.
TAATCCTCCTTCTTTCTTCTCCCTCTTCTTCTCATGCTGAATGACAGTCAATTCTCCCCTCTGGAGTCACAGCCATCTTTAAAAATGCAAATCAGATCATGGCTCCTTTCTGTGATTAGGATACATAGCAAAGCCCTTAACGTGGCCTTCAAATCTTTCTCTGTGCATTGCTGCTCTTTGTTTCCCTTTAGCCTCTTTCATGCCACAGTCTTCCCAATGTTTTCTCTTTGACTTTCTTCAATTCCTCAAAAATACTATGCCCCAGACTGCCTCAGTGCCTTTCCACAGGCTGTTCCCTCTCCCCATCCACATCCTAATCTCTGGAACCTGTGAATATGTTACCTTACGTAGTAAAAAGGATTTTGCAGATGTGGTTAAGTTAAGGATTTTGAGATAAGTGTGGAGATTATCCTTGATTATCCAGATGGGCCCCATGTAATTATAAGGGTCCTTATGAGAGGGATACAGGAGGATCAGAGTGAGAGAAGATGTAAGAATGGAGGCAGAGGTCAGAAAGTAGAGAAAATGCTATGCTGCTGGCTTTGAAGATGGAGAAGGGAGCCATAAACCAAGGAATGGAAGTAGCCTCTAGAAACTGGAAAAGGCAAAAAGATGGATTCTCCCTTAGAGCCTCAAGAAGGAGCCAGCCTTGTGACATCTTGATTGTAGCCCAGTGAAATCCATTTCAGACTTCTGACCTTCAGAATTGTAGGAAATAGGTATGGTTTTAAGTCACTAAGTTTGTAGCAATTTGTTCAGCAGCAACTAATATACCCCCGGCCCTGCATCCTTACCTAACTAACCCTTCTATTCCTATGTCATTTCTCCAGGAAATCCTTTCATGGCATTCCTTATCAGATCAGGTCAGATCCTGCCTCCCGTCATACGTTCTCAAACTACCCAGGAATCCTCCTTCAAAGTACCTGTCACTGTTCCAAATTGTGTATTTGTGTGATGACTTGATTACTTTCTGCTCCCGCATTGACTGTTAAGCTGTACTGGGGCAAGGCCATGGTTCATCCAAGGCAATGAAGGAATGAATGAATGCATGAATGAGTATTATAGAGGTAGTAGTGGTGATTATTTTTGTTACTAAAAGACGTGCGAGTTGAGAAAGGAAGCAGAAGGAGGCAGTTTGTATTTTGTGTTAGCCAGTTTCGTTTTTGTTTCAACTCTCTGTCTTGAGTGATGATCCCAGGAGAGAACTAACAGTATGACAGTGCAAGCTTCCCTCTCTCACTCCTGACAGAGGATGTGCAGGCTCACAAGTAGTGGCCTTAGAATACTTGCCTTTACCCATACATGTTTTGAGTTGCATTGACAATGACGAGGTACAGTCAGAAATGATAAAGCTTTAAATATCACTCTCCAAACTCAAAATTTGAAATTCACCTTGTTCTGCAAAATATAATAAACTCAATTAGTTTTTAGAATGCTTAAATAGATGAAAACATCAATTTATTCTCGAATGCCTATCAGAGATCTCAGTTGCAAGCAAGAAACCAAGTCCGATGGGTTTAAACAGGAAACATATACCTTTCAAGCCACCAGAAAAGTGGGAAGAATGGAGAAGAAGCCTCAGAAAATAGAAGCTAAAAGAAGGCAGGCAGGAGCCAGGACCAGGCCTTTAATGGCATAGCTTTTGCTTTAACGAGCAAAAGCTCTGATGCTACAGCACACATTGCTATACCCCCACTGGCACTGTCCCCTGTCCTCTGCACACCATTGCTGGCCCTGCAGCCCCCTCTTCCTCAGGGAATTAGATGTTGCTGCCACTGTATCTGCTGCAGCCAAAATGAAGGACCCTCTGCTCCCTCTTCTGAGCATCACTGGCTCCCAGTTCAAGTCCTGGGATGCTACTGGCTGGCCCTAGGACACAGAGCCATGCCCTTGCTGCAGGAGAAGCTGGGGAAATAAGTAGGAAGTCTCTTTAGATTCTATAGTGAGAGGAAGATTCTGTCTTCCAGCAAGGCTTAATTTTGGAAGGAAGATCAGCCAAGAAGAAATTTTAAAAATTAAAAAATAAAAGGCGAATATCCATACAAGCAGCATCTTTCTTTACTTAGTCTGAAGAAGGTAAAAATCAATTTAGGGTTTAAGTGCTCCTGTTGTGAAACAAAACTCCCTTGATTTGAATTCTTGCTGTGACCTTGAGCAACTTATTTAACCTTTATACACAAGAGAAGTGCTGAGCCCATGCCTGGCTCTCGAGGCATAAAACCTATTATTATATAATTTGAGATGGTTTCCTTCCTTTCATCAAAGTCAGCAGAAAGCGAGAATATCTCATGTTTTTGGAGAGTTGGTTTTCCTCAGAACAAGGGCTTATGTTTCCCCTTATGTTGGCCTTGTAGGGATGGGTACTGTTAGCATATTCAACAGGGCCCCTACTTGTTTTCAATTCTACCTAGATTTTTTTGTTAGCAGCACATGAAACAGATCTATCGAGTTGCCCAATCAATGTAAGTTTATTATTGCTTACCCAAGTGTTTAATAAACCCATCCCTGTCCTGGGCATAGTTTTAAATACTTCACCGACTGTAACAAAGCTGTTCTTTTCTTCTTGGTCAAAGTGGTCATATAAACTATAATTAAGCACTAATTACGGGCTCTACTGGTCAGATAGGAGAAAACGGAGTCCATTATGCAACCTCCAGAACAAACCTTTGAAGGAAATACTTGTCGTTGGAAAATATTATAAAATAAACAAAATGAAATATGGGAATGAAAAAAAGTAGAACGTTGAGTTTCCTTTTTCTTCACCACACCCCGTGGCCCAATTTCTATGATGTGGGCATTGACCTCATATATCACTTTTTTGTTTTGTGAAAAATAATAATAACAGGAAGATAATTTTTTAAGAGATGACAATTTTTCACAATCAGTAAAATTATGATACCTTATGGATAGTGACATATCTTATAGGTAATGATAAAATAGAACAATTTTTTAAGTTCTTGCTGTTGAGAAAAGTCAGTGTTAAATTAGCCCAATGAACGAAAAGTTACTTTGAAAATCATTTTTTGGTTTGTAGATATCATTGAAAAATACAACATGCATTTCTATGAGAAGTTTTCATTGGAGGGAACTATATGATTTGAGAAGCAGATTTTGGCTTATTTTGAACTCACATACACACATGTACACACGCACTTAACGGGGCCACCTGTGCGGCCTTGCAGGCAGCTTGCAAACATCTCTGTGATCTCACCCTGCTACTTGTCAGGAAGAATTCCCGGCCACAGCCATGTGCATACTTTACAGGAGCTTAGCATAGAAAGGACATATTTAACAGTTTATAACTGTCTCGGTGACAGCAAGTTCTAATTTAAAACTCCTGTGTAATACTTGTTAGGAAGTTTTAATATCAAAAGGCCAGCCAAGGTCTTCCATGAAAAATTTCTAGACAGTGAAAGGAACTAATCCTTTTTAGTGATGTTTGGCTTCTCTTTGGCGGTAGGCGATCTTGATTTCATATTTTATATCCACGGTTTGTTAATAAAATTTCTTCCTTTGAAGAACAACCAGGAAAAGAAAAAAATAGCAATACTCTATTATAAATATTTGAAGTGAAATTTATGTAGAATTCAAAAACAACCACTAAAATTTTAGAGTGCTTTTAAAAAACTTATATTTTGCTTTCTTGGGAGACTTCTGCTGCTTGTATTCTTTTATAAGATATTGAATGAACAGTCCAGTTGGCCTCGGGATGCTTTGTGGATTTGCATCCTTGTGAAAGTATTAGAATGGTCCTCATGCTGTTGGCTTCTCTCTGCAGTTAACATGGATAACTCACCCTCACACCTTTACCTGTAAGGAATCCTAGTGCTTGTTACAATTACCTTGAGGGTGTGGTCACGGGGGGGACAAGTAGCTGCCTCCCAGTGATTAAATCTTGCTTGGCAAAAGGCCATTCGTCTAGTTGTTTTAGGGCAGTACTGGCTTGCACACCACAAGAACTAAGAAATGTGATAGCCTCCTTTCATGGTTGCCTTCTGGAAATATCTTTGTCTCTCTACACAAAGCAAGTATACATATATCTACATACACTGAAAAAGAAGCATATGTGAATGTGTGAATAAAGGTGAATATGTGTGAATAAAACTGGGTTGGCGTGCACAGACAATATTCCAGTGAGATTTTCTTCAGAAATATTATTATAATTCATACATGAACTTGTGAAAATGGCCTAAGAGATGGAAAATTATTTTCCAGAATATTTATTGTTTCTACAGTAATCTCAAATTACCTGATATCTTGTTGAATATTAATCTTCTCTAAAATGAGTTACCTGGGCAAATATAACAAGACTATTAATAGGTTGATATCTACAGAGCACTTTTAGATTATAGGATGGAAAGCAGCCACTATTAAAGACTATGATATATTAATTGTTCCTTTTATCACTTATATGACATGCTATTTTTAATAGTAATATATGATTTCTTTATCTATTTTTGTCTTAGCGAATTGTGTGCATTTTTTTACAATCTGTCTCAAATATTCTTTGGAAAGAATTGTGTGGGGGGGAGAAGTATTACTGGGAACAGGGGTAGTAAATAAATACATAATATCTGATTTGTATGGGACATTTAATTTTGTAGACAATGCATTTGACATCATGTTAGTTCAATGGATGGCATGCATTCATATGATTATCATTTTCTTTCTTTCTCAATATAATGAAAAATGAGAATAATCTTTAATACTAATGAGTTTGTGTTTAAAAGCATTATTGATTTCTTTTAGCTAAGACATTGCATTTCTTTATAATTCGTGCTTTACTAAGATTTATTAACAAATATAGTAGAAAATGGATTTTCCAGACACCTATTAGTAGGTGGGTGTGAGTCCAGAAGCATACAGCCTCTTGGAGTTTGTGTTAGGAGAAACTATGAGATGTTTTTGACCTCGCGATGGGTAAAGTGCATCTGAGAAATTAAACAATGAATCTTTTGGCTATTTTTTTCATCGTTGACAATTTCATAAATGTTAACCATTTCTTTTGTTGAAATCTACCATAACATCCTCACGGCTGTGTATTCTCCATTGTTGTAGACTAAATAGGGGCTCCCGGGGCTGGCAGCATCTTCTGCTCTTTTATTGACATGCTTTTCTACCCCACCTCTCCCTAGCCTTCCTCGGCCACACAATTCCCGTTGTGTGACTTCCCCATGTGCAACTAAAAGATTTCAAGAATCAAAGACATATTTGTTCAAATAAAGATATCACTAGTGATAGAATATTCTCACATTGTGGCACCTGAGGGCGATCAGTACCTTCTTCTCAGCTGGGTAAAATATAGATAGAGCATTTCCTAACTCAAGGTATTTCATTTTCAGTGTTGGGAATTACAGCTGATGGAGTATAAAGATAGAACATCACCTAGCATCTCAGGGCCTCCACAGCCTGGACCCATCATATCTTTCCAACTTTATCTTCCACCATTCCCAACCTAATACTTTTCTTCCAGATAAATTGTCCCACATCCTGTCCATTAATTATTTTCTATTTCGTCACATGTGGTTTAATGGCCACCCTCAGTTGCTCTTTCTTTACGTACTGCTCTGAGGTGTGCAAAGTCCCTGAAGCCATCCCTGGCGACTCCAGCATGGTCACTCTCTTTTCATCGAGTTTCTCCAGAACTCACTCCAGGCATCATTGGCAGTTAGCAATTACTGTGGTTCTGTCCTGCTACTTTTCCATGTTACCCACCGCTCTCTCCCCCTGCTAGGCTAGGAGTCTGCCCATGGTGGGGGTGAGATTCCAAGCACTCAGTAACGACTGAAGCACCTCGCCTGTGTAAAGGCTAACCAAGCTTAAGAACTGAATAATTGATTGAGGCGAGGAGCCTGGAGGAATTAACACTTCCGAGTACTTATTTGTTTCCAGTTACATAGCAAACATTTCATATATGCCCTTTATTACGTTCTCAGAACAGCCCTGTGAGTGGATGGTCTTCCTCCCAATTTATGGATGAGAACATTGAGCCTCAAAACATTGGTACCTTGCCTAGAGTCAGCCCACTGGTAAGGAGTGCGCTGCACAATCCAATCTGTGTCACTGTCATACTCACCATGGAATCTCACTGCATTGATTAAACAATGCTTAAAATAGTAAATTGTCCACCATTGCTCACTCACAGTCAATTCTATGTGAAGCAGCCAGAATAACTTTGGCAAAATATAAAATAGATGACTTCATGCCACAGTCAGAATAAAATCCAAACTCCTTAGCCCAGCTTACAAGGCTTAGCATTCCCTGGCCCTTGACTACCTCTATGACACACATCCTACCCATCTGATCTTCCCTTCTCCTACACAGGCTCTCTCCAGCCCCAGCCACACGAGACTTTGCACTTGTCTTATAACATGTCAGGTTGGCTCCTTCCTTCCTGAAATAGTCTTCCTCCAAATCATTGCCTGGATGTCTCCTTCACTTCATGAAGATCTCTGCTCAGATACTTTACCTCTTCAGAGAGGACTTCTTTGATGCTTGCTCTCTATAACAGACCCTTCCTTCTTTTAGTTTCTATCTCATTATGCTGCCTTGGTTTTCTTCTGAGAATTTTATCACCACCAAACATGATTCCATGTATGTATTTAATAGTTTGTTTGCTTCCATCACTGGCATATGAGCTCTGAAGTTCAGGGACTTTGTACACCTTATTTCCTTCTATATACCCAGCATCTAGAACAGTGTCTGGCATTTAGCAGGTTCTCAATAAATCATTAAATTAATATTCAATAAACTTTCATTCCATTAGGACCATGTGGCCAATGGAGGGCTGACCTGGGTCTTGATGCGGAATTGGATTGCTCATTTTTATATATACAAGGAAGAGAGTCATGTGGGGTTCATAGAACCATATAGTTTGAACATCCAATTAGGACATGTGGTCTAAAGAAGTGTAATAATTCCAATTAATGGGAAAGAAGGTTTGAAATAGATTCTCTATGGGAAAGCCGAAGGTCCAGGGTGGTTCTTGCATTGCTCAACACTTTTGCATGGGGAATAGATGTTACATTGTGATTGGTGCCGTTGTCTCAGGATATAAGGTAAGAGGCCACATTATAAAAGGAAACTAACATGTGTTGAATAATGAGCAGTCATTGCTTTATATTCTTTTTTTTTTTTTTTGTGAGGAAGATCAGCCCTGAGCTACCATCCCTGCCAATCCACCTCTTTTTGCTGAGGAAGACCAGCTCTGAGCTAATATCTACTGCCAGTCCTCCTTTTTTTTCCCCAAAGCCCAGCAGATAGTTGTATGTCATAGTTGCACATCCTTCTAGTTGCTGTATGTGGGACGTGGCCTCAGCATGGCCGGAGAAGTGGTGTGTCGGTGTGTGCCCGGGATCCGAACCCGGGCTGCCTGTAGCTGAGCGCGCGCACTTAACCGCTAAGCCACGGGGCCGGCCCCTATGTTCTTTATATATAGTTCCTCATTTGGCTTCCCAGAGATATGTGTTCTCTTCCCCTGTCTACAAATAGATTAAGTGCCTTAGGGCTGAAGAACTTGCCCTAAGTGAGACCTGCTGAGGTTAGTAGAGCTGACATTTGTGCACAAGACTGTCAGCCTGAGCACAAAATTCAGGATCTGATCCAAACCCACACATCTCTTTATCAGATGTATTCACTTTCTCCAAAGTCACACCCCTTCCTCGGCCTAACCTCCACCAACACCAACACACAAAGGTACACACACCACAAAGCAACCTCAAATCTGTGGAGGACAGCCAAGGATTCCAGGCTGAGGTTTCTTGTGCCAAGCGCTCCCCCGCTAAGCTGGGAATATAACACCTCCTTTTGGCTTCCGTAAAACTTCAAGACAAATCTTAAACCAGATACACTCCTTTTAATCCTATTGTTACTGTCTTGTATGGTGCCAAAGTAAAGAAAGGACGTGCTTTTAAAATGGGGACTCTAAGAAGATATAAGTAGGATACACAAAGCACACACTTAGAGCAATTCCCAATGGAGTTAATGCATGATCTCTGCTAACCATACTTCCTCCTTCCCATCTCCCTCTTCCTGTGCAGTAATAAGTAAATAAATGAACCAACAAGCAACATTCTACTGTTTTCCTTTGAGAGGAAAATATAACCTACAAGTTTAGTTGTTTCATTTTTTGTTTTTTTCCTGAGGTAAGCAAGTACACCTACTGTGAGTTAGACCTGGGGCAGTCCCTTTAAATATATTCTTTCATTTATCTTTATCATAGCCCCTTAAAGGCAGGCATTAGTGACAAAGAGACTGCAGCTCAGAGAGATGAGTTTATTTAAGATCAAACAGCTAGTAAGTAGCTCAACTGGGATTTGAATTCAAATTTGATGATTCCAACACCCCAAATTTTTTCACTTTCTTGTAACATGCAGTAAAGAATAAATAAAGAAGTGTGTGTGGGTTGGGCAGAGAAAATTGACAGCGACTGATTATTATTGTAATGAAAGCTCAAACTAAAGTTATAAAAAAAAAAGGCTTGGAGTAATAAAGATGGCTGCATTGGGCACGTGTGGTATTAACATGACATGTTTTGAAATGACATGTGCTTGTTGGAAGGCGAATATCTTTGTATTTTACCTGCTGCCTGACCCACTCCTGTAGGTCAGCAATAGTTGACACAATCAAGCAATAAACTGCCTGACAGGAAGTCGCTTGTATGCAGTTCTATGTTCTCTGGCCAGGAGAGAGGACATCCTGGTGGGCAAAACTAACAGCAGATGAATTAGTGCTTTTTAGCAGCAGGAGTTCTGGACCCCTTCGTTTCTGAGGTGAAACCACCAAATACCAACTCAATCATGTCAGTGCCGTGACAGCCCTTTGTCTACATGTTGACACGGGATTTCTGGGGAGAAAGCTGGAAAGACACGGATATGAAATAAGTGTTTATCAAAGCACATGGGAGAATAAAATAGTTGATTCTTTCTTTTTCACAATTTACCTGAGGTGAGCAACAGGGACCTAAACTGTGCAGAAAGTTGAGAACTTGGTTGACTCTATTGCATAATTGCCAAAATCTATACCAGAGAACCAGCCAGCCATCAAGAATGCAATTCTCCTTCCAAATGGCTGCCATGGGATATCAAGAACATTGATGAGATGCAAAAGCAGAGGCACATTGTCCGGCCCTCAATGCACCCAGATTCAGACTGACAACTTAGAGTCTGCTCTTCTCCTTCCTCAATTTTTTTGCAATATGCTTCACTAGGCTAGAACTTTAAAATGTGGTTTGATACCATCATTTGCCATAACTACTGAATCTGAGTGATTTCTTGGATGGACGTCTTACCCTTCTTAATATCAAAAGTAGAGATGTTAAAATGACAACCCTTGGGTCGGATATTAAAATGTACAACCTCTCCTACTCGTGTAATGTTTGGTTGATAAGCAGTTATTGTCCTGAAAGCCAGTCATTGGAGTTGAAAGATAAATATTATTCCATATCTTATTGAATAAAATATATTATATCACAGGTGATGGAGACAGATTGACTCAATAAATTCTCATAGTGTATGCTGAGAAATAGTGGCAATAAAAATGCTGATGACTTGACACAGGGAGAATATTGAATGTCATTAACATGCTATTTCCTCTGTTCTGATCTCCCTGTCATGTTCTTCACACTATTATAATCTCTATCAGTGAATTTTTCTTTGCTTTATCGGCATGAGAAAAACGGCATTTTTTTAGTGCTTTAAATTACCCACTACTTGACTGAATGCAGAAATGATGCAGTAGCCTAAATACAGAAAATTAATATAGGATTTTATATTTAGCAATATCATCAGCCTGTATTTGAGCATGCTGCCAAAATGTGAGACGCCACTGAGCACTGCTGTTTGGTCTCATCACAAAGTTTTGTCCGAACTCTCACTTTTGCTAATTTTTATGAACCAAAGCAGTTTGGAATAATGAGTCAGAATTTACTATTTGGACTTTATTTTAAAAGGGCTTAGTTACATGAATCTTATTTCATGAGATGCCATAAGGTACAAGTAATGGAAATTTTAAAGTTTGTTGTAATCTCAGATGTGTTTGTATATTGTTTGGGATAGATAATAGATAGATATATGCAAAGCTAACAGAACTTAAGTTTCGAGTGACAACCACTAAACTGACATAAAAGATGAGTATCATGTTAGGAGAGGGGTAACTAGCCATTGATGGGTGAGTCCCCTATATGGAGACATTTCACCGAGTTCTACCCTAAATTCCCTGACTCCAATTACTCCCAGTCTTCTTTCCAGAGATCTGGATGAAGTACCTTTAGGTGACATAGCTCCATTCATTTTCCACAAATACCCCAAACTGAAAATACCTTGAATTGAAATCATCTTTCTCCACAAAAAACTATTCCCCTTCCTGTCTTCTTTATTTCAGTGATACCACTACCTAATCTGTGCCCCAGACCAGACTTTCACATCATCTTTGTCCTCTTCTTCACCCAACCCTCCACAAGCAAGCAATTACCAAAGATACAAGTGTTCCTTCCTTATTGTGTTTAGAATCTACCCAGTTCTCCAAATCTTAACTGTTCTTTTCGTAGTTCAGGTTATTATCATCTCGTCCTCAGGTTGTTGCAATAATCTCTTAACTCTTCTTCCACCTTCCAGTGGTGCCCCTGCCATGCACTCCCAATCCCTCGTTCACTCTCCACGTTGAGACAAATCTGATCATGCCTTATCTTGGTGGAAATCCCTTCAATGTTCTCCTCCATCATCATCAGCTTATCCCAGAGATCCGAAAGCCTCCAAATACTTCTTGCCTTTAAAGGCAGTAATGGGCTATGTTTTAATTTCTACTTTAAATCAATAACTAAACTGTCCAAATATTTCCTCATCAAAATTGGAATGCTTTGAGAGCTTCCAACAGTGACTTGAAAGCTTCCAACAGTGGCTTGAAAGTAAAGCATGTCTGGTATCGGTGGGTCTCAGACAGCCCTGCTCATGTTCTGCCACTCATACCGCCATCACCTACATGGCGCTTGGGATGCTTTGGTGGTCACAGTGGGCATGTGAATCGTTTTTTAATCTGAAACTTATTTACTTTATATCCCTAGTGGACTCTGGGTTAAAGAAAGGAAGCCTAGAACACCAATGTTAAAATATAAATTAATAGGCAGCATGAAAATTGTGCAATGACCTCGGATAGATCTGTAAAGCTTTATTCATCCAGTCAGTATGTATAAACTATAGCAAGATGCCTCCAATAATCAAAAGATGTCTCCAGTAATCTAGTAATCAAAACCGAAGTTTAGAAAAGGAAAACACGGCGAAAAATATTCTAGGTGTTCTTTTTAAATTTGTCTTTTAATTTATTGGTAATAAAATAGTCTATCTGCGCCTGTAATATTTTATTTGTGGAGTCGTGCCTGCCAGTAGAATTCCACAGCTCATAGCTTAGAAGCAAATTATAACGTTTATAAAATAAATTAACCAGTTGTGTGTTTGTATGTGTGTGTACGTAGGTGTGTATGAGAGGGACAGAGAAAACAAGAGAGATTTCAAAACCCAAAAATGCCAATTAGTCCATGAAATCAGTTTCTATCTGCTTCTTATGTTGTAAGAAATAAGTCGGTTTCAATCTATGCTTTATTCTACATTCAGTACAAAAAACCATATGGGGTACATATCATCTTGGAAATTATTTGTAAACAATTTTTCACATACTTAATTTTCAGGTAAATAATAAGAATGGTATTTTTTTCTGGGAAATAGTGGGCATTTGCCTTTACATATAATTACTGTTGACAATAATTATAACAGGGTATTAAAGAAGAATTTTTCTGTCTTCTTTTTGGCCAGATCCCCAATGGTCAAGAAAAAATATAATATTTCAAGAACCCTCCTAGTTTAAAGGGAACAGCTGGACTACCATGGCAGGATGGGCCAAAACTTATTCTGCCAGAATTATTGATAATCCACCTCCAGACCCTAAGGGTAGAGGTTGATGAGGCAAAAATGGAACACACCTTCAGAGAGTGGAGAGAGGTATTTTTCTTATTTTTTTTTTTTGTGAGGAAGATCAGCCCTGAGCTAACATCCATGCTAATCCTCCTCTTTTTGCTGAGGAAGACCAGCTCTGAGCTAACATCTATTGCCAATCCTCCTCCTTTTTTTCCCCTAAAGCCCCAGCAGATAGTTGCATGTCATAGTTGCACATCCTTCTAGTTGCTGTATGTGGGACGTGGCCTCAGCATGGCTGGAGAAGCGGTGCGTCGGTGCGCGCCCGGGATCCGAACCTGGGCCGCCAGCAGCAGTGCGCGCGCACTTAACTGTTAAGCCACGGGGCGGCCCTTCTTATTTTTGACTGAGTGAAAGAAAAACCTTCAAGTGGTCTGCTTCTTAGAATTTGATGGTGTCTTACCATCACCGGGAGAAGCCTGAAGGCAAAGTCAGGGACACTATGCCTTCTGCAGACTATGATGGCATGCATTTCTCAAGTACCAAATGTAGACCCTTTGGGAGGAAATTTGCAGGAGCCTTCTAAAAGACACCACCTGGGAAGGTCACCTGGAGAGGTGAAGAGAACCAGAGGAGGATGGCCATTTTACTTCCTGAAATAAGACTGCTCTTATGACTGAAGAGGACTAGAAAACCCAAAGACTTGCCTGATATGTGATCTAGGAGTGGGGAACAACTAGTTTTTAGAGCAAATGGTGATAGAGAATAAAATTATTTTTGCTTGGACTCCATCAAGTCCAGTTTGATCAATTATGTAATGATAGCTAATGAGAATTTAGTGCTTATTCAGGGCTAAATTTTATGTCACGTGGCAGATTCCCCAGGAAGCAATGAACCGGAGATCTGTGGCCCAGCAGCATACTGGGGCATGCTCTCAGGATCCATACATTTGGGGAGTGAAGGAATCAGGATTTGATAAAAGGAGAAATTATACTGTGATGCACTCATAGCATAGATCTTAGCTGGGCTGAGATCATCCTGCAGAGTTGTCCCAAATTGAAGCAAGGAATTGGGCTTTTTACGTAGACTGGGCATTGTATGTGGCTTACTCCAGGGAAGAGCACATGAGCTTGGATGACGTGACATTCTTCAGTCTAGAGAACTCACCAGGTCAAGGTGGGGGGGCAGTGTTTCAGCTGCAAGCTGTGAGTCATCGGCACTCGCAATGGCTGGGAAAACATAAGTGCTTCAATCCTGAAGCGTGTGGTTGGCACCTCACAACATCCATTATAGTCTATCCCTGTACTACTAAGATCTACTTGTTGAATATAAATCTGGGAATCAGCTTCTCCAGAATTATGGTGGCCTCCTTTCCTGAGGAAACTTATAAGAGGACATACGAGCCCCCACCACTGAAGCTGCTCGAGATGCTATAACACATTATAGCATTTCCTTTTTCTACTACCCCTTCTAGATCCCCTTCATCTTAGGATGAACCTTTGCTAGTCTAGGTAGCTTACCTGTGGAGTGGGGTAAAAAGATTCTTATTTATGAATGGTGTGAGTCATTGGTCACCATGGCCTTCTCAGGCTATGGCTGCTGTTCTTGCCCAGTTACCACCAAAATTAAGTGCAAGATTAGTGAGAGACACCCAAATGGTAACTAAACTTTTTCTTCTCTGCCCCGATTATATAAATGCAGTCTACCATCTCCTGATGAGTAGTGTCCATTACCCTTGCCAGGATGGTTGTGATTCTTTTCCTTACCTGCTGCCCCCTTGGCATCTTTTCCAACCACTGGCTCATCTAACACCTATTGTCTGCCAGGTCTCATGGCCCAAGTAGCAGGGCTCCTTGCACCACAACCTGGATCTGCTGCAAAACTCCTTCCTTCTTTGAGCCCTTCCCAAAGCCAAGAGCCTTTTTATTACCTGGTGGGTCATACAGGACTTCATTTATTTCCTGGTTCCTGTACACAACCACACTAATAAAGGGCTCCACGATGATGCTTTAGATTTCTGAATATCAATACCAGCTCAGATACTGTGTCCAAAGACTCTTATAATGTTTGGATATTTTCTTTTGTTACTGAAGTAAATGGCTCATTTCGTAAAGAGACTGAGAAAATCTTTACTATATACACTTGCTGCAGTGTTGCTATAGTCTTTCCTCCTGGGAACATAACTTTCTTCAGTCAGTGAATTCTAAACTACGAAGTGGATCAGGCTCAGAATCTGGACAAGGAATTGTGACTTTTGATTGGGGTGGCTGCCCAGAACCACATATATTTTTTATTTCTTTTGATCATATGGATTGAGAAATATTCTTGTTAGCTGCTCATCAATCTTTCTCCTAGGGATGTTGGGGTTCATTAACTATCTCCATAACTCTCTGCATGTCAGGTGTCCCTAGCTGCCGTTTCAAACTTGATAATCATTATGATCTTTGTGTAGAACTTGCTCTGGTGGTTAAGTGCTACCACCTATCCTCTAATATTTCTGAATTCTATATCCCATTCTGTCATTGAGCCCATTTCTACAATAGCATCGCCTATTCTCAACGCTGGTCTACATCACTCAGCCACCACTGAGCTTCTCAATGATGCTGGTGTCGTTCTTATCAGAGCTTTGCTTGCTAGTTTGATAAGCAGGATGAGCTCTGGTCCCTCCTGCAGAACATAGTCAATTAGTGGGTTTTCCAGTCTTACATAGAACACCCACTCCAGCATGCCCATTCTCTGAGCCTTTTGATCTCTTTTTTACATAGTCTCAAATGGCAGGTCTGTCATTTCTACTTAACCTACTGAGGATCATTGATTTTCCCAAGCTTCTAAGAGACATCTTAATAATGTGTTAAAATGATTTTCCAAAGTCTTAGCCAGAATATTATATCCTATGTTCCTGGTAGTGCTCCCATTTTGGTAAACTCTCCATATCTAAACTTACATTCTGCCCTACTTACTTCAGTACCCTCTGAATCCTGTCCTATACATAGTCTCCCGGTTTCTGACAGTACATGTTGACTATGTTCTATAGTAAATTACTTACCTCCCTTAGTAGGCTCAGCAATTCCCTGGCTAGGTATCATTGTGGCTTAGCCCTAATTAATGATCTAATGGTCAGGAGTAAGTAGGGAGCAGATCCTGCAGGGGACACAAATTGTTTTGCAAGACGGAAGACTGCATAGTCTTCATGAAAGAAGGGAGCTCTAGCTTTTAACAGGGAGAAGTAGACCATTTTCATTGGTCTAGAGGGTTCAGTGCATCTGGAGATTGGAGGTTTGTGATGCACAACCTCAGATGTCCCTATCCTAATTCTTAGGGTCTCATTCCATCCCAATCACAACAAAGCCTTTTTTTGTACTAGATCTGCCAGAGCCAAGAATTCCACCCTCAACCTTCTGTGGAGATCCACTCCTCGTATAATTAAGTCTCAGGCCTGGTTCTCAGTGCTTTTGTCCTCCAATTGCAGAGGAGAATCTCGTTTTAGGTTGTCAAAGAGGTCTCTGACTTGTACTTTTGTCATTTAATGGTCCATTAACCACCTTCAGCTTCTCATTGTCTTTCTCCAAAGTCTTGATTGCATCTAGCTATGGCCATCCAATTCCATTGTTCTCATAATTACAATTTGCCTCATACTTCTCAAACACTTGCCATATTGTTTCAGCTAGTGCATTCCCTTCAGCAGGTAAGCCCTTGAAGGTCATCACCAGTGCCAGAGGTTATCACTGACTTACCTCCCAATAGTGATGGAGTTTACAGTGCCAGCCAAAAGGAGTCTGACCCAGTTCCAAAATTCCATTTTAGCATTTAATCTCTTGGGATGCTCTTGGCACCAAGTGTTGCAGGTTGGCTTCACTGGGAAGCAGATAGAGAAATGGATATTGGCATGCAGGAAGTTTATTTAGGAGTGCTTTTGAGATCAACAACTGTGTGGAATGATGGAAACAGGATGGAGCAGAGGGAAGTTAAGCTGTGATATAATCACAATAATACAATAACAGCCACAGACAATACCAAACAGGAAGCTCTGGAGCTTGGATGGCCCTGAGGAGTTGTCTTGAGTTGTGGCAAGAGGCTTTTATGCGTCTGCGTTTACTAGTTATTGATAGAGAATAACCCTGGGAATGGAATGTGTCCTTCAGTTGAGGGCATTTGTTGGGAGATAAAACTCAAATGTCAGCTGTCAATTCTCCCATCAGGTTAAGAAATAAATGCTTCAGTCTTGGTGTGGGGATGGCGGGAATTGGGGGTTAATTCATAGCATCCATAACACTTTATGATAAGTTTGTCACATATATTATTCCAAAAATTTTCATATAAGGTAGAATCTATTTTACAGACAAAACAAAATTGAGGCTCTAAGAAACGTCCATGGGAGATATAATTTAGGTATAAATAACAAAACAAAATGCACAGATTTTATGGGTTCAATTTGATGAGTTTTGACAACTGTATACATCTGTGTAATCACCCTCAAAACAAGATTTAAAATATTTCCATAATTTCAAAAGGTCCCTTGTGCCCCTTTCCAATCAGTTCTCCATAACACCCCAAGAAATCACTTCTTTTTTTTTATCACCATAGATTAGTTTTGCCTGTTCTTAGAATTCATATAAGTAAAAACATATGTGTTTCACTTAACATGACATTTTTGAGATTCAACCATGCTGTTCTATGTATTGTAGATCATTCCTTTCTACTGTTGAGTATTATTTCCTTGTATGGATATACCACAAGTAGTTTAACTGTTATACAGTTACTAGACATTTGGGTTGTTTCCAGCTTTTGGCTATCACGAATAAGGTGGCTATGAAAACTTTTTATAACAATTTAGAGATAAACTGTCATTTCTCTTGGGGAAATGTATAGGACTAGAATTGCTGGGTCTTTGGGTATATGTATTAGAAACTACCAAACAGTTTTCTAAATGGTATTATCATTTTATAGTTCCTCCTGCAATGGTGAATGTTACAGTTGTTCCTTGTCCTTGATAAAATTTAGTGTTGTCATTGTGGGCTTAATTTGCATTTGTGACTAATGAGGTTGAGTATCTGGTCACATCTTCTTACGTGAAGTCTCTGTTCAAGTACATGGCCCATTTTTTTTAAATTGGTTGCTTTTTTGTTATTGTAGGTTTGCAGGAATTCTTTGTATATTCTATATACAAGACCTTTGTCAGATATGTGTGATGAGAATATCTTTTATCATTGTATGGCCTGTCTATTCACTTTATCATGGTCTTTTGAGGATTGAAACTTTTTAATTGATGAAGTCCAATTTACTAATTTATTTTTCATTTTTGGTTAGTGCTTTTTGTAGCATATCCAAGAAAACTCTCTCAAAAGTCACAAAGATATTTTCTTGCTTTATACTAGAATCTGTTTGTATTTGGGTTTCATATTTAGCTCTATGATCCATCTTGAAGTGTGCTTGTGTGTGCGCACGCGCGTGCGCACGCGCATGCGCACACACCTGCATGCGTAGATTGAGAGAGAAGTAATGAAGACATCCAGACTTTTCTTTCCCAATTAGTTTGACCTGTCATTCTAGTCAAAAATCCATTGTGGGTCCATTACCATTGTGGCTGTATAGTAAGTCTTAAAATTAAATTGGGTCAGTCGTCCTCCAATTTTGTTCTTTTTAAAAATCGTTTATCCTTACCACAACATTTTAGAATCCACTTCCCTATTTCTTCAAAAAATATTCTTGATAGGGATTGCATTGACTATTTAGATCAATTTAGGGAGAATTGGCATGATGTATCTCTCCATTTATTTGGATATTTTTCAATTTCTCTTGATAGTGTTTTATAATTTTCAGTGTAGAGGTTTTGCATATTTTTGTTAGAATTATTCCAAGGTGTTTAATGTGTGTATGTTTTTTTGTGATGCTATTATAAATTGAATTGGTTTTCCTAATTTTATTTTCCAGTTATTTAACATTGGTATATAGAAATACAACTGATTTTCTAAAACTTATATTACCCATGCTGCTTACAACCTTTTAAAGTTCATTTATAAGTTAAACTAGTTTTTTTGTAGATTCCATAGTATTTTCTACGTACATAGTCATATCACCTAAAAATAATGATAGTTTCACCTCCTTTCCAATCACCATGCCTTTTACTTCTTTTTCTTGCCTTATTTCACTGCCTAGGACCTCTAGTACAGTAGTGAATTCTGAGTACTTTTCTAACTTACTCCACGCATAATACAATACGGAAGCAGTAGATAAAACTACATAGTTTGTCTCCAGAACCGTGTTCTTAACCCCTGTAGTGGATGTGATGATGGACCATGTATATTCATTCTTCAGAACTGAGGCACTCATTCCCCTCCCTGCTGGAAATATTGGTGGCTAACAGGTCTCAGTTCACTGCATCTTCAGGAATTGCCCTCAGCGGAAGAGAACTACCCCGCCCAAATTTGCACTTTCCCCCAGAGTGGTAGCACACATCCAATGACTGGTTATATAGAGGCTAAAGGTGCAGCCCTCTTGCCTCAAGGCAGGCAATTTCAAAGTGATGATCCATCTCCAAAACTCTCCAGGGGATCCTGGGTTCAGGTTGATGCCTTCTAAACTGCATTTCTTCCTCTGCACAGTTCTACTTCCTTCCCTTCTCCACAGGAGTTGATCCTGAGGGCACTTCTCAATAAACTTTCCGTATAAAATTTCTGTCTGTGTTTCTTTCCAGGAACCTGATCTAAGATACACACCATGCTCTGTAGTTTCTAAAATTATAGTATGAATATCATTAGAGATTGTGTTAAATAAAATTTACTATGAATTAAAAATATGCTCATCCAAAATGAAATATTTATTTTACTCGGAAATGTATTGTATAATGTACCATGCAAAATGACAAAAAGATTGAAAAAAAATTCCTGAAAGTTTGCGAGATTACGCTACTGTAAAGTGAGTTTGTAAATCTAAGAAGGTTAGTTAATGCTGGACTATAGCATCATTTCCTACCACTTGCCGCTCACATTCTATCCTCCTTGCATCCCAAGTTATTTATTGTCCCATAAACGTGCCATATAGTGGCCCCTTTTTTAGGCCTTTTACCATAATATTTGCTGTTCTCTCTTCCTTCACAGCAAAGTGAAGTGACACCAGAAGAACAGCTTTTCTAATAGTTACGCTGACGTATTTTACTGTGAGGAAACTATCTCCAGAACTAATTAATTAATATGGTGATACCATGCTCGTATAACTCTTAATATCATAGGCTTGTCCTCTTCAGTTATAACAGCAGGGGCTCAGGTCAGCCAGATCCAGAGCTTCAATTTTGATAGAAAAAAATCTAAAAGGTGTGAGTATCGGTAGAGTAGTGTCCAGAATACTCTCTAGTTGGTTTATAAATTTTCCTGTAAGTATGAGTACAGAAGTCCAAGGCCAGACTTGAGATGTCAACTCAACTCAACTTCAGCTATTCATGGTTTATTAGCGAGGGTCTGTCAACCACAGACTTTAAAATATCTTTAATAGTCTGATAACTAGCTCGGGATTGTGAAGCACAAGGATAACAACCTGAATAAAAATCTCTTTCCTCATTATTTTATCAAGAATAAATGTCTAAATATATGGCACTGAATAATCCTGTAATTGATTTAGGATTATATTTGGTGCAGAAGAATTTGAGAAAGGACTGGAAGTCCTCTGAGCCTTCCTGAGGAGCTCTTCAGTAAGATTCTTCCCTTGAAATGGTTTTGTTATAACAAATGGCTTTTTGAGTAGAGTTACATGTGGAATTTCCATAAAAAATCAGAGCCTCAAGTTTATAGCTCCATTTGTACTGCTCCTATTTACAGATTTTCCAGTATCAGATCCAGTTCCAGAGAATGAGGCACAGCTTCTGCCCAGTGATGTTAGGAAACCAATCCCAGATGTGCTGTATGTAGTGTTGTCAAGGTAATTTGACAAATGCCTTCTGGAAGAACAATATAATCTCTCCACAAAAGATATTCTTTATCAGAAGACAATTGGTGGACTTGTTATTTCTATTCTGTCAGCATCTCTTCTTTAGGTGAATCACTTCTCTCTATCCAATATGGTCCTCAGAGGCCCTCACTCATGATATCCCACAACCTCTGACCATATTCTCTGACCACAGGTGTTGGCTTATGACCTAGGCTGGGCCAATAATAAAAATCCATCTCCTTAGATCCAAAGATTTATTCAGAAATGGCTATATAACCTAAGCCAGGGCAAGTAGAATCTTCCCTGAGATTGATTCATGTTTGTTGGAAGAGATAATACGTATTTATGCTGGGATTTTAAAGCTAAAAAGAGATAAGCCAGAGGTGGCCAGCGGTGGCCAGTAGGTATCTTTCTCTCTCTATGGAGGAAGCCTTCATTTCAAGTGAAACAAAAGCTTAGAGTTGGGTGCAAAGAAAGATCCCTGATAATATTCCTTGAGTCCCTAGGTCTGACTGATCATTTAGCTAGCTATTCTCTTGAGCATCTCAGTTAATGAGCCCATCAATTCTTTTCCTGCCTAAGTTTGTTGGAATTATGTTTTGCCTCTTTAAAAACATTCAGTCTAATTTAACAAATTGTTTGGATAAATTGTGCACGAGTTGACGCTACTACTGCTTAATTCTTCCTGCCCACACGCTCCACACCTAATTCAAGTCAGGCTAATCTAGGACCACTGCATATCGTTGTATTGTTTCTATCTAATTGGAGACACATACCAGGAAGGATTTTCTACATTAGTGTCTTTAAGCAGAGAATCTGCTGTGGCCAAAGCTCAGAAAATGCCCATTGAATCCAGATCTACCAGGTTAATGATAATGTGAAAGTACTGAGTGAATAATTCCAATGTCACATAAGTGGTGACAAAACTAAAAATACAGGTTTCTGCTTAATAAAAGCTTCCCGGAGAGGAAAATAATGAGCACAAGTTGTAGGACATGACTCTCGAGGTAGCTGTGGAACTTTATTCTCATGAAGACAGGACAGATTCCCTTATGTGTTAATGCTCTTTCTTTTTTTCTAAGTGATATGCAATTATTACCTCTCTGCCATTGGGCATAGCTGAACATTGATATGATCATGTAAAGTGGAATATCAGTGATTAGGACGCAACACTCTGTATTTATTATCATACACTCTTTCATAGTCAGAAATCAGCAATAACTTACAGTTTCAGAATTTCTCTTCTCAGCGGTGCATACCAAGAATATAAAAATGGATGAAGGTGACCATAAGAAGTTGACCATATCCTACCTCATTTTTACCAAAAAGGTGTTAATTTCATATGGCCACATATAATAATAATAA
This sequence comes from Diceros bicornis minor, assembly GCF_020826845.1. NCBI lineage: Eukaryota > Metazoa > Chordata > Mammalia > Perissodactyla > Rhinocerotidae > Diceros > Diceros bicornis. Next base: position 85,344,597 of record NC_080744.1, read on the forward strand.
CCTAATAATTCTACTTCTAATTCCATTACTGATAGCAATACTAACTAGTATGACTAATAAGAGAACACTTACCAGAAAGCAGGGTCTGTGATAAATACTTTACCTATTTAAACTTGTATGATTTTCAAGACTTTTACAATTATACCAACAGGTATAATCATTTCCATATTATACAGATGAGGAAAATGAATTACAGAGATGTTAATTAACTTACCTAACACCATCAAGTTTGTACATGTGGGAGCTAGGATTTGAATTCGGTCAATCCAGTTCCTGAGTCTACACCATTAGCTGCTGTGCTATATTATCTCAAAAAGTAACACTTCAGATTCCAGGTTTATATTTCTCCTTTTCCACTCATAAAGCAGGAACAATGAAACAATGTAGGGCTTCTTGAAGTCTTTTATCCATCTTCCTTTTATTTTTTATTCAGGGAATCATTGAATAAGAGACCACATTTTGAGTTAGCAAGCTTCAGGGCTTCTCTGACACTCTGGATGGCTCCTGGGTCAGTAGAATTACAAATAAAAATCCTTACTTAATAAGGATTACACCTTGAAAATGATGTTTCCATCACCTCCTATTGACTTCATTAGTGAAGGAGAGATTCCCACCTTAGGCTTGTGAGAATGGCCAAACACAAGACAGCCAACACCAGGCACATAAGACTGACAGCAGTTCATTAGTCACATATACCCACAGCCTGGGGGAGGATACCACATGCCACATAGGGCCACATGGGGGTTGTGTTCAGGAACAGAGCAAAAAAGCAGGTCTGTGGGAGGCAGTCTTTGTAGTATCAAGAGGGTGAGGTGACCCCTGGTTCCCACAGGTTGATGTGATTGGCTTGTTTGAATAATTCCACAAGCTTGCAGGGAACTAAAATCTGCTACTCAGAAATCAGTAGGCATTGTGCCTGGTCCTCTTGATAGGGAGAGTTGTTTGGCTAGGTCACCTTGTCCATGGGAACAGAGTAGGGAGGAGAACTTGCAGTTAGGCCATTCAAGGCCGTCCCAGTTTCCCCAGATGTTAAGGCAGCACAGGATGGGCCTTAATTATAGGCTTTAAGCACAGTCGTCTGGCTTGATATTTTCAGTGGCATCTAAAACAACAAGCAAACAAACAAGAAAACAGCCTTTGATATGTTTGGACAAAACTGTATATGAGAAAACTTTCCTTGAGACAAAAGAGCTATGAGGCTGATTAACCATAAATAGTGTTAGAGGCATTGCTTCAATATCTTGTAATATTAAGGTCCTACTTCACTCTTAGATTTTTCTGGGAGCACAGTCAGGATACCTAAGTGGTTTGAGAATTTCCAGATCATTGATTGAGATGTTCAGTTTTCTGGCTAGCATACGCAGAACAAGGATATCTTCACAAATCTTCAAACATCTCCTTTGAAGCTCATCTAGCATGAGTTTGAATTTAGACTCTGCTGATTACTAGCTATGTGATCTTGGGCAAGTGCTTCCATTTTCTCAGTCTCCATTGCTTGACTTTCAAAGTAGATCTAATAATATCTATATCAAGAGATTATATAAAGCTTGAGTGTGATAATAATATGAATGAGCTAGCACTCTAAAAGATTTGATAAATATTAGTCCTTTCTTTCTGCCCCTTTCATATAGCAAATTCTTTTTTGCCTCTTTACATATTGACAATTATTAGATGCTATCTTACTTTCTGTGATGTGCAGATGCAGTTTTAATATCTCGATCCTTTCATCAGGCCATTGTAAATGTAATATTTAAATCAATCAAAAGGCATCATTTTAGTATTTAGTACACAACTACAAGTACATAATGATTCTATATCATGCCATCCATGAAATCTTCAACGTCTCAAAGTTGAGAAAAGGACGCGCTGGAATGTAACAAAAATAGCCATGCCTTCACCGGTCTGTGGATTCCATTTGTAACATTTAAATCCTAAACAATGACGGATGGTGCTGGTGGGAAGTGAAATGTCAATAACTCCAGTATTTAATCAAATGTCTCATTTCTACGTAAAGCAGAGAGGAAATAAAACGTTTGATCATGGCATATGTTTAGACTCCAAGGTAGTCCCATAACACCTTTCTGTTAAAGGTAAATTTTAATTTAATTCGTTCATCATATGTTATGGAGCACCTATTTTATGCCAGTGATTCTATCAACTGCTCACTCAACATTTGCTGTGTGATACCCCTGAACACTCCAAAGTCAACATGTCCAAATTAAAACTTCCATCTTCTACCCATTCCCAAAATTCTTTTCTCTTTTCCTTTCCATTTTATTCAAGGAAACTGCCAAATATATGGCAAACTAAATTAGAACCAGGGCTTCATCACTGATTCCTCCTCTCTCCTACCTTTTATATTCAATCATTCCTATTATCCTGTCAATTCTCACTCTTAATCCACTTTGTTTTCTATTCTGCTGCTCTATCTCAGTTCAGGTCACCTTTAGCTTTAATCTAGATTAAATCATTCAACAACAGCTCTGTTGTCATATACATTTTCCACATAGCAACAAACTAACTTTTCTCATTTAAAAACCTTCTATAGCATAGGAAATGGGAAGGTATTCCAGTACCAGCATGATGGTAAAGATCACTTTAGCCCATTTCTTCCACTAATTACAACTGTAATCTCTGGACAAAATACATAAACAACTAGCTGAGGACTCTGAAAAGTAAACAAAGGCAGGTGCAGTGGAGCCAAAACTTGGAGAAGTGACTGCACAGAGATGTTTCCTGGCAATTTTTTTCTCTTTCCTATCACACATTTCCTATCACACCTATCACACTCTTATGCCCCAGTCATGGGGCAACATTGCAGTAGTAGTGGAGCCTTCAGCTAAAACTCTGAGAGAAACCCTGTCTTTCTGGACAAAGGAACTAGGAAAATGGCCCTTCAAGGTAAGAGATTATTGAGGGATGGATGTTGAAAGGGAAAGAAGAGAATGTTCTAATTCTGTGAATAAGGACACACAAGTCTTAGCCTAAGCCTTGAGCTATGCTTGTTTGGGACAGACCCACACTTGCTTAGCTGAAGCTTGAAGAAGTGAAAAGAGATTTGAATGACACACACAAGTCTTTCAGTGAAGTCCTTAAAGAGTACACATGTGGAATAAATACAAACCAAAATGGTAAAAGTTTGTAGAACTGAATTGATCCAACCAGCAAAAATATCTGACTAACCCTTGAACTGTTCATGCATAGGGCAGACTCAAATCAGCAAGCAAAGACTTAGAGAACTAACTTGAAAATTGAACCACTTACCGCAGAGGAGAAGACACAACTTAGAATCTAAACCTAATTAGGTTGATCACCCGATAAAAGCAAAACATAAACATTCTCCAAAGGATTTTAACAGAGTCCAGTGTCCAACAAATTAACATTCATAACGTCCAGAGTATAGTCCAAAATCAGTTAATACAAAAACTAAATAAACAACAACAAAACAAAAAAGAAATAATAAAATGTGACAAAATCTCAAAGCAAAAATAAACATATGCCAAGCCTGAGATTACCCATATGCTGGAAATATCAGACAAATACCTTAAAGCAGATTTCATAATTATGTATGTAGAGAAAAAGACACTTGAAATGAAAGATAAAAGTGAAGAATTGTCAACAGAGAAATAGGAACTCAACAAAGAACTAAATGTGAATTTTAGAACTGAAAAAATACAATATAAGAAATTAGAAATTACTAGGTAGGCCCAATAATAGAATTGTGACAACAGAAGAAAGAGTAAACAAACTTGAAGGTGTATCAATAAGAATTATCCTAAAAATAGAGAAAGAAAAGATTGAAAAAAAATGGACAGAGCCTCAGGAACTTGTTTAACAGTACCAGGGTCTATCATATGTGTAACTGGAATTTAAAAGGAAGGAAGAGATTGAGGATGCAAAAACAATTGAAGCAATAAAAGTTAGAAACTTCTTAAATTCTGTGAATGATATATATTTACAGATTGAAGATGATCAGCAAATTCCAACCTAGGCAAAATCAAAGGAGATCATTTTTAAATATAGCTCACAACCATAGATAAAGAAAAAGTCTTGAAAGCAGCTGGAAAAAATGACATTACATATAGTAGGAGAACAATTTGAATGAGGGTGGATTTCTCCTTAACTATCTTTAAAGTATTAAAAGAAAGAACTGTCAACCCAGAATTCTATCTCCAGTAAAAATATTCTTCAGGAATGAAAGTGAGGTAAAGAAATTTTAAAATAATAGAAAGTTAAGAAATGTTCTACCCAGGAGGTCTGCTTTACAAGAAATTCTAAAGGAATCTCTTCAAGCTGAAGAGAAATGCTACAGAGAGAAATTTGGATACTTAGGAATAAAGGAAAAGCCACAGAAATAATAAGTAGCAGGGTACATATAAAATAGTATCTTTAGCTTATTAAATAAAAAAATATATGACTGGTAAAGCAAAATTATCATACTGTTGGATGAGGTATTTTATGTATGTAGATGTAATGTATATGACTACTGTAAGATGAAGATGAGTGTGGTGAGGAAAGGAACTGATATAGTTGCAAAGATTTCCATTTTACATAAAGTGATACAATAATAAGAGTAATAGGTTAAGCATATATATTGAAATCCCTAGACCAATCACTAGAAGTAATACAAGGAGATATAGACAAATATCCAATCAATAAATGAAAATATTTTTTAAATCTTCAAATAATTAAAAGGAAGACATGAAAAGAGGAATAAAAAAACAGACGGAATAAAAAGAATAGTAATAAAATCACGGATATAAATCTGAACATATTAATGATTATATTAAATATTAATGGTTTAAACACTCCAATTAAAAAAAAGGCAAAAAAAATTCCCAGAGTGGATTAAAAACCAAGACCCACTATGTGCTGCCTACAAGAAACACATTTTAAACGTAAAAATGACATATTGAAAGTAAATGAGTAGAAAAAAACACGTCATAAAAACAGTAAGTATTAAAAAACTAGAGTGGCTATTTCAACAATAGATAAAATAACATGAAAAACAAAGAGTAGTACCAGAGATAAATGAAATATTTCAATAAGATAAAAAGAAATATTTCAATATGATAAAAGGGACAATTCATGAGGAAGACACAAAAATGATCAATATACATGTACTTAGTAATGTAGCCTCAAATTACAAAAACCAAAAAATGACAAAGAGGGACATGGATAATTCCACAACCATAGGAGAAGATTTTAACAATTGTTGTTTCTCATGAATTAATAGAATAACTAGACAAAATCAGTAAAAACATAGATTTAAAACACATTATCAAGCATCTTGATCTAATTGACATTTCAGATTATTATATCCAACAAATGTACCATACACTTTCTTTTCAAGTACACATGGTACAGTCACTAAAATAAATCATATATTGGGATATAAAACAATTTTTATTAAATTTAAAAGTATCAAAATCATACAGAGTGTTCCCTGATCACAAAAGGATTAAATTTGAAATTAATTATAAGAAAATTCATAGGAAAATCCAAATACCTGAAAATTAAACAACACACTTCTGGATAATTCATCGGTCAAGGATGAAATCACAAGGAAAATTAGAAAACATTTTTAATAAAAATTCAATGTATCAAAATTTGAGTGGTATAACTAAAACATATTAGATATTTCTAATTATATTAGAAAAAAAGATCCACTTTATTAAGTTAAAACAAGCCAGATAAACAGAGACCTATTTTACAAGAAATACAAAAAGAAGTCCTTCAGGCTGAAAGTAACGACATCAGACATTAACTCAAATCCACAGGAAGAATTAAGAGTACCTCAAATGACAAATATGTAAGTAAATACACAAGACTATATACATTTTTTTTCTGTTTTCATTTAACTTCTTTAAAAGCCACAAAACTGCATAAAACAATCATTAGAACCCAGTATTGTTGAATTTATAAGATATATCAATACAATAGATATGACAGTAATAGTAAAAATAAGGGAGGAGGAAATGAAGCTATATTATAACAAAGTTTCTATATCTTACAAGAATTAACCTAAAGTGGTTTGTGATAATAATAGAAGATAACTAGAAATATGTATTTAAATCAGTAGAGGAATTAAAGATGGTGATCGATAGATATAGATATATATCTGCCATTTGCCATATTGCTACTTATATCTTCTTTGTTACTCTGTTTCTCTTTTCCTATGATCTTATCTTTCGGAAATGTAATATGTCCAAATATATATATTGGACATATATACATACATATATGTAGATATATACACACACATCAAATTTATAGATAATACCATATATATATAAAATATAAAATAATACCAAGTATATATTTAATAAAACATATATATTTAACAAATTGTATATAATATCAAATATATATATAAGATAACAAGGCAGGAAAGGAGAAACAGAGTAACAAAAAAGACATGAAACATATTAAAACCAGACAGCAATATGTCAGATGTAAATTCAATTGCATCAATAGTTCCATTGCATATAAATGGACTAATCCTCCAATGAAAAGGCAGTGATTGTCAGACTCAATAAAAAAGCAAGATTCAACTATATGCTGTCTACAAGAAATACATTTTAGATTCAATAACACAAACAGGTAGAAAACAAAGGGTAGAAAAAGACGTGCCATGCAAACAGTAACCCTTAGAGACATGAAATAGCAATATATAAATATTAGACAACATAGACTTTACAATAAGAAATATTGCCAGAGATCAATATATCTGGAAGATATGATAAACATAAATGTATATACATCTAATAATATAGCTCAGAATACATGAAAGAAAATCTGATAGAAGTGAAAAGAAAAATAGACAATTCAACAATAAAATTTCAATATCCTGCTCTCAAAAAAAGTTAGAAATCTCCATCGATATAAAAGACTTGAACCACATTATCAACCATTTTGACCTCACTGACATTTATGTCGTGCTCTGATGATAGCACAATATATTTTCTTTTCAAGGTCACAAGAAACATTCTCTAGGATAGACCATATGCTAGGCCATAAAATAAGTCTCAGGAAATTTATAAGGATTGAAATAATACAAAGTATGCTCTTTGATCACAAAGGAATTAAATTTGAAATCAACAACAGAAAGATATTTGGGAAATACTCAAATATTTGGAGACTAAATAATGCACTTCTACTAAATAATCCACGGGTAAAAGAGAAATCACATGGGTAATTAAAAAATATTTTTAAATGAATGAAGAGGAAAATATCAAAATTTATGGAACAAAGCTAAAGCAATGCTTAGAGAGATATTTATAGTTTTAAAACACCTATATTTGAAAAGAGAAAAGGTTTCAAATAAGTAATCTAAGTTTCCAACTTTAAATACTTGGAAGAGTATTTTAATCCCAAAATCAATAGGAAGAGGGAAATAGTAAAAATTATGCAGAGATTATAAAAATAGAAAACACAAAATAGACAAAACAATGAAACTAAAAGTTACTTCTTTCAAAAGATTAACACAGTTGAAAAACTCAGCTAGACTGAAACAAAAAGAGAAAAAACAAATTTCCTAAATTCTTCTGTAAAAGAAATTAAAAGTACTGCAATAGAATATTTTGAACAACTTTATGCCAACAAATTAGAAGATAAATGGAATGGAAAGTTCCTAGAAAGACAAGAGTTACTAAAACTGACTCAAGAAAAGATACATAATCTCACTAAATCTATTTTTCAAAAAAAAGAAGAAAATATTGAATTAATAATAAAAAATCTTCCAACATTGAAAAGCCCAGAACCAAGTACCTTCACTGGAGAATTCTATCGAATTTTTAATGAGTGAACACCAACCCTTCATAGGGACTGAGAGCAGATTAGTGGTTGCCTGGGACTGGTGGTGGGAAAAGTGATTGATTGCAGATGGGATGATGGAAGATTTTGGGGTGATGGAAATGGATTGTAGAACTGGATTGTAGTGATTCTTGCACAACTTTATAAAAAATGATTGAACTGTACAATTGCAATGGGTGAAGTTTACACTATGTAAATTATACTTCAATAAAGCTGTTTAAAAAAAATCATTATGGAAATGAAAAGGCAAGTCACAGATTGAAAGAAAAGATTCACAACACAGAATATATATATACAACCCAATTAAAAATGGGCAAAATATTTTAACATACTTCACCAAATAAGATATAAGAATGGCCAGTGAGCTCAAGAAAAGAAGCTCAATATCATTAGTCAGAAGAGAAATACAAATTGATCCTACAATGAGACACAGTTACAAACCATTACAAATATAAATACATTAATTTGACTGTAATCCAAAAGTTGACCATATCAAGCATTGGCAAGGATATGTAGTAATTGATAATTCCACATGCTGCTGTTGGGAATTTATATGTACAACTATTTCGGAAAACAGTTTAACAGATTCTTAAAAAGTTAAACAACACATACCATATAACCCATGAACCAATTTCAGTCTTAGTTATTTACCCAATAGATGCAAAAACCTTTGTCCACACAAAAACTTATGCTTGAATGCCTGAATGCTCATGATACTTTTATTTGTAATAGTCAATAATTGGGGAGAAAAACCTTCAATAATATGCATCAACACATGAATGGATAAACAAATTGTGGTATATCGATACAATAAAATACTATTAAGCACACACACAAAAAAGAAATGAACTATGAAACACGCAAGAACAAGGATAAATCTCATCATTATGCTGTGTAAAAGAAGCCATGCAAAAACTACCCATACCATATGGCTCTATAAATGCACACATAACATATATGATTTATAAAAAGTTATAGAACATGAAAATAGGAAGAAGTTTCATGGCTGCCTGGGGACAAGGGTGGCAGGAAGAACAGATTATAAAGGGTGATGAGAGAATTTTTGGTGGTGATGCATATCCTTATTATTTGTGGATGGTTTCACAGGAGTATACATATATCAAAACTGATCAAATCGTAGTCCTTAAATATGAGCAGGTTATAGTACTTCAACTATACCTAAATAAAACCTACCAAAAAAAAATTTAGAAGAACTTCCATGGTACCCCATAGTTATCTGGAAAATTTTCCAATTTTTTAGTGTTGTATCAAAGGCCTCTGTATTAGTTTGAATTGAGTGACGGAAATTCTAAATGAAGAACAGTTCAAACCAGGGGTCAATAAATTTTTTGCGTAAAGGGCCAGGTAGTAAATATTTTAGGCTTTGTAGACCACATATGACAAGTACGCAACTCTGCCTCTGCAGCAAAAAATCAGCCATAGGTGACATCTAAATGAAGGGCATTACTGTGATACAATGAAACTTTATTTACAGAAACAGATAGTAAGCTGGATTTGGAAGGGTAGGCTGTAGTTTGCCTATCCCCGGTTTAAAAAAGTAGCTTTTGCGAACACAGGCAATCCAGGAATAGGATGATGGCTCCATCTATCTCCTGGCTTCTTTGTTGTCCTTAACATGTGGCTTCTATCTCACGGCCCAAGATGACTGCCCCGGCATCAACCATGTCCATATTTCGGCCAATAGTAAGAAGGAAAGGAAGGAGAACATACCCTTCCCTTTGAATACTCCAAAATTAGAAGTTGAACATAGTTCTACTTTTATTTTTCTATCTGGAAATTAATTACATGGCCACATTTAGATAAAAGGCAAGCTGAGCTATGGAGTCTTCATTCAGATTGATCATGTGTCTAGATAACAGCCAGGGTTCTGTTACTAAGAAGAGAGATTGAGTAAAAGTTCTCTTCTACGCTCTTTTAAACATAATATATACAAAATCCATAATGATATGAAGGAAGCAAAAAGGAAATTAAGTTTCAGACAGAAATTATAAGCTAAGTTTTCTTCTTTGTTTTGTTTTTAAATAAAAGAAATACTTTCAGTCTTAGAAGATGTTTATTTACGTAAAGAAACTTAAGATTTCCCTAACGACATAGAGACAATGTTAGACAAGCCTATGAGTTGAATTCAGACAAGCCAGGATTAGAATTCTGGCTCTACCACTTATTGTTTATGTGTAGGTTGATAATCAACCTCTGAATGCTTGTTTACTAACCTGTGTAATGGACAGGTATATTTTAACATATCCATATCTGTGTATTGGGACAGGGAGAGTGCTTTTTATCCAGTTAACATGGTAGACACATTACGTGATTTTGTTTTGCTCTGCTCCTCAAAGATTGTATCAATTTAGGATGATTAATTTCCAGTATCTACGTTTTATTAAATCTTCACATGTAAAGCACAGAGGAATTTGAGGGCCTGAGGAACTTAGGTGTGCCGTAGAAATTTTTAAAACTCACATTGTGTGTACATAAATATAAGCAACTGATAATATCTCACTGGCATATAAAGTAAGCCACCCACCACAAAGCTATTCCTGAAACCAACAAGCCAACAGATCTCCAGAAAAAAATTGAGGTCGGGGTCTGAATTTTGAGCCATTCTTACATTTGTTGTCAAGAAAATCACTGCTATTACATATTCAAATGAGGTTATTACCAGTCTATGTTTTGAAAAGAATTTGCCACCATAATTGTATTCTATTTTAAAACAGCTTAGTTTGGTAATCCCTGCTTGACAGATGAGAAAGCCAAGACATAGAGCAGGTACCTGCCTCATAATGATAAGCAGACGTTTATTGCTGAAGCATACTGCCTCTGTGGGAGTATAAGGCATGCAAGAAGTAACTGGTTGATCGGCCTTCAAGAAATTTATAATCACGACGGCGCCCCCTTGATAGGAGCTAGTCAATCCCTGCCTCTGCAATCCAGCAGTCTTGGGTGCTGGATACCTTAGTGCTCAACAGTGGGTTTAGTACTTAGATGCACTTGCCTTCAAATTCTGGTCCCTCCTGCTCCCCTCACACACTCAATAGCTGTAGGACCTAAAGGAACTATCTGCCTCCTGTGGTAATTTTGAGGAATAAAAGCTAATGGACAAAGGCTGAATGAGCTACATAGCTGTTATTGAGACTGCCACTCCAGACTGGGGGATCCAGGTTGCAGGCCAGGGACAAAGTAAAAGTGAGGCCTGGGTGATCACCACCTCCAGCCTGACCACGAGCTCCCTGGAGATAGGTGACCCTTGCCTGCAGTCATCCCAACCACCTGCTCGTGCTCACCCGGCAACAGGCTTTTCCCAAATCTAAGTCTGGAAACTTCTAAAAACATCAGTTCCTGGCCTCCAATCTCCAGAGTTTCTGATTTAATTGGACTGGGGTAGGGCCTCAGTTTGGTATGGTTTAAGAGCTCCCCAGGTGTTTTTAATATGCAGCCAAGGTTAAGAACTGCAGCTCAGGGGCTCCTTGGCTGGGGCCACGGGCTGCCTTAACTTTCCAGTCTCTTGCTTGATAATGCAAAGTTGACCTTCACTGTTGCCGTCCAGCTTGCTCTGCCTGACCCTCAACACCTCTCTGCCCGAGTTCAGACCTCCTGCCTGGTTCTGCTCCAGTGTTTGTCTTCTTCAGTCTCTTGTTCTTATACAGCTTTGGGCTGGCTGCCTGCCTGCCCTCACCTCACAGGTGTGTCTCAGTCAGACCCAGGTCTCCTCTGGGCCTCTCCTGCATGCTGGCTCCCCAGTCTGCACCTGGCAACCATGGTCCGAAGCTTAGCACAGTCTCCAAAACCTCACCCTCAGGGATCCTTCCACAAGGTTCCTCCTAGCCAGGGGCACCCTCAGCGCAGAGCCAACTTCTCCAGCAGGTGACTAAGGGTGGCAGAATTGGTCTCAGACTTTCCTTGAATTCTTTCTTTTCTTCTTTTTATTTCCCCCAAGGCTTTTAGCAATGCATGGAGATTACATAGTCTTCCTTGATGGTCCTTTTTTGTTTAAAAAAAAAAAAAAATACAAGAGAGGTACCGGCTGGTGGCGTAGCAGTTAAGTTCCCAAGCTCTGCTTCCGCAATCCGGGGTTTCCAGGTTCGGATCCTGGTGCGGACAGACGCACTGCTTGTCGAGCCATGCTGTGCTGCCCCGTATAAAGTAGAGGAAGATGGGCACATATGCTAGCCCAGGGCTAATCTTCCTCAGCCAAAAAAGAGGAGGATTGGCATCGGATTTTAGCTCAGGGCTAATCTTCCTCACCTACACGAAAAATAAATTAAAAAAAAAATGAGAGAGAGAAAGGGGGGAGGGAGAGGGAGATTCCAGAACATACTTCCCCTGTGATTTTCCTATTATTATTAGACTTAAATATTTAAATTTGATATATTTTATGTTAAACCTAATGCATTACTAGCATTCTATAAAACTTAATGTATTTTTAGTATTGTATTAAAAACATTTAATATTTATTAATAAGGGTTTAATATAAACCATTTAACTAAGTACCTGTATTTTTGGTAAAATTAAAAGGGAAAACTGTTACCTATACAAAACTCCAAACTTTGACCTTGTGTTTATTAATATTTGGGTTCCTGCAACTCATGTTATTGTTTGCAAGGAACTTGTGTATTTGAAATATGGCGTAAGTAAACACAGGAAAGAGAGAAGTCACTTTCCAAGCCTACGAAAATTGAAAGTCTTACGTCTTCTGCTGTCAATGCTTATACTACTCAGAGTTCATTGAGAAGGAAAGTTGGAGTTGAGTTATCATTTATTTACATAAAGCTACAAATTAATTATTACCACCTGCTTCATTTCCCCGTCTCATTATTTCTAAGTGGAGTTAACTGGAAACAAAAAACTGGAGATGCGGGAGGGAGTGGCTCATTGACTCAGGTTACTGTCACCTATTTTATCGTTATGCGGGAGATATTAAATGGGTAGAAGTATGTTTATTATATTATCTCAATATTCAATATCATGAATATACAGCATGAGTCTCTTTATGCCAATGACTGACATTACTGAAAATTTCTGAAATAACATCCCATTTACATAATTCTAAGAAAAAATAGTCCTGGAATAGTATTCTGCCTTGTTTCCTGTCAAAAACTGATGGGAATATGAAAATTTCACATTATTGCTTCCAGTTGACGAATCATAATTTACTTAATGATCTATGGTTTAACACAACTCATTTTTTTTCATTCTATTTTATTTTCTGTACTGATATAAATAACATTGCAATGAATAACTTTGTACACGTTATTTCATATTTTGAATTCATTCTTTGATAAAGATTTGCAGAATTATAAATGCTGGTCAAATATCATTAAACTATTTTTAGTTTAATTGATAAGCCTACCCAATACACCCAATTCTCTAAGCTTCCTAAGGGAGATGAGAGAGATTTTAAGACAGGTGCGTATGTTGGTAAAGAGTGCTCAGATTAAGGAAGGGAAAGCAAGCAGTTTAGAGTGTGTCTGCCCCTACTCATGGTGGGTTGGTCCTCTTTCAGAGAACAGCATTATTATTATTATTTTGTGTGTGTGAGGAAGATCAGCCCTGAGCTAACATCTAATGCCAGTCCTCCTCTTTTTGCTGAGGGAGACGGGCCCTGGGCTAACATCTGTGCCCATCTTCCTCTACTTTACATGGGACGCTGCCACAGCATGGCTTGATAAGCAGTGTGTTGGTGCGCACCCGGGATCCGAACAGGCGAACCCCGGGTGGCAGAAGCAGACGGTGCGCACTTAACTGCTACGCCACCAGAGAACAACATTGAATCCAGCCATTACTTACGTTTTTACGGTGTTGACAACTTGGGGTGAAACTGCATGAAAATTCTTTGCTATATGGAGTACCCATGATGAACTTTAAAGGCAATTGATATGCAGAGTAAAATAAATAAATAAATAAATTGGAAAGGGGAAATGTCTGATAAGGCCACCTGTATTGTCTGGGAGCATCTGTTCTTTGGCCTCTTCCAGTTGGTCACTGCTCCCAGTGGCTGGTTTGGGTGGCCTAGGGAAGGGCTTCCCAACAGGTGTTCCTGTATAGGTGCTGATATTGTCTCTTGAGGACTTTATTTTCTTTCCAGTTAGACGTACATCAGACTTTTGTGATTAACTTGCTTCACTGCTCAGTCTCTCGGCTGTGATCAGCAAGCTCTGTAATACCGTGTGGAACTTCCTGAGTGGGACTGTCGTGCAGGAAACAGCTTCTCCATGTGTCTGTGCTACAGAATTAAGATTGCAAATGCTTTCCTGGCAATTATTGTATTGGGACTGAACCGATATTAGATTCTAGTCTTAGTGACCCACTATGATTTATCCTTCTTATAATTTTACACTGTTTAATCCGTAACTAATCATAATTTATCTTTTATTGGGAGAATATTCCATGTTTTAACTGCCATGCAGAACTGCTTCTTTCTGCTCATTGATTTCTTTTTTTTTTAATCTCAATACATTTACTTTTTTTGTTGACACCAGAGCTTCTACGTAGGTGATTTTAGGTCTGAGGTTCTACATCATCAAAATGGAGTTGCTGAGTTTGGCCAGAGTAGCCAAAGCTTGTTTTGTTGTTCTTTCTGCAAATTCTGTCCCCTTCTTTTCAAAATAAAGGATACAGTCACTTAAACTTTTCCAGTCGGGCTCCTCATTTCCACAATGACATTCTTCATGCCTGGGGTGGGGGGTAGAACACTCTTTATTTTCGCTCTCCACAGCGCATGGTCCCAGCTGTATGGCTCCCTTCATGAATATGCATGAAATCAGATATGACACTGCCCTGCTCCCATTAATAATCTTGTCATCTGACTTGTGCTCCAGAAAGCTCCAGTCTATGGCTTCTCAGAGCAAATGTAGCCTGAAGAAAAACAAGACAAAACACGACAAAACAAAAAGGCCACATCTTTTCGTTTGTCTTTTTTATTTGACTGGGATTAAGTATTCCAATATTTGGGCCAGGGCTTGTGAGGGGAGCAAAAGAGGGATGGAGGGGAGAGGGCGTGAGCACGGCTGAGAAGAGAAGTCAGCCCGTGTGTGAATGGCCTGGCTTGTTGGGAGCCAAAAGCTGTGGGTGTAATGGTATGCGAAGTGACCTTGAATATAGGCACTGTGGGTAGCCCCAGCTTTTTTGTAAAAGAAGCATTTGCAGTGGAGGTTTGGGTTTCAGGCTTCCCAGTCATCAATCATCTCTGCCCATTCTTCTCTTTGACAGCTCAGTACAAGGCCTGACATTTGACACCCAAGACCCTAGGACTTACGCACAGACACAAGCTGAGGCCCTAAGGGAGGGGAGGAGGGGAAGAGGAAAAAAATAGGCTGCTGTGTTTTTTGTTTTTTTTTTTTAAGCAGCAAAGTGAGGAATATACCAAACAAAATCCTAACTGTCACAGGAACTGATTCTGCAGGAGAGCTTTGCATTGAGTTTTGCTGTTGTTTTGTGATTTTTCATGCTATTCAGGTTTCTTAAAATAGCTCTGTGCGGCCAGTTTGGGGCGAATATCTGAGCCTGGCTGGCCACTTTCCATTTGGCCAGATTGAATCCAACCTCAGCAGTCAAGGATGGATTGGTGGACAAGGGGGTTATCACTTTCTGGACAATGGCTCATGACATTGTGACCTGAGTGTCATTACGTCATACTGTCGCCTCAGAGGAAGACCACCCTCAGGGTACTTTCCCTTTGGAAAATTGAAAAAAATAAGAAAAAAGGATAATAACTCAGGTTCAGATATGAGCTCACTGAAGTTCAGGGTCAACTAAGGCACGTGTTTCAGGGATCAAATAATGGTAATTGGTGTTAAGAAGAATTAGGTAATTTATGGTTCTAACATTGAAAGAGTCTAAAAGGTTTACAACATGCAAGTCCCAGGATTTCATGGATGAAGGTCCAGGTGGCTCTGCCTCAAATTCCTATTCATTTATGGTCAGTTAAACTGAGTGCCAAGCCCTGAGCATGCGAGGCCAAGGGTGTGTGATTAAATTCTTACCCAAGAATTTGGTAAGACCTGACAGATCAATCTATCAAGTATTTTCTGACACTGACTATATGCCCAACACTGTACTAGTGTCATGGAAAATGCAAATACTCTAAGAGATGATCCCAGCCCACACAGACACTACTATTTGGAGAGATAAAGAGTACGTTGATAAGATAGTGCATAACAGGATGGTAAAAACAAATGCATTCTGATACATCAACTAGGTCGTCTGCAGGATTACTCAGCACATCTTTCATTCTGGAAGCATCAGCATCCCACACACAGACTTGAGAAATCATGTTTCTTTCTAGTGGAAAGGTGGAGAAATATTTGGGGGACGCTTAGGAGATATAAAAAGCATTCTAAGAATATTTAACTGTATGGGGTTAGAAATGCAGAGTTCAATATTAGGTATGGTTCAGAAAAATTGGAGAAAATATACAATATCAGCAGTGAATGGGGTGGCTGAATTAGAAGTGAGTTTTATTTTTATTTTTAATTCATATCCCAATAATCTATAATGAACATGCATAACTTTTTATTAATAAACAAATGTTACAAATATTTAAAAAAATAGGGTAACTATTCAGTGGCTACCTGGAATCCTATACCACTTGCATTACATTCTATAGCTTTTCTTTCAGTGTGGAAATCCTGTGACTAGGCTCTTTTTACTACCCTTCCATAAATAGTTAATCATGTTCATGCTTCTACAGGAGAAAAGGCGGATCAGCCTTTGAGCTTAAGTGAGGCTATTTATAGTGGATCAGAGATCCTCTTCTGTCTTCCCACAATGCCCTGTGCTCTAGCATAGCGCTAACAAGCTGTATTAATTTGGGAGTAACTTCTCTAAACTGTGAACTCCTTGAGGGCCAGGCCCTGTCTTTGTCTCGAGGCAGCTTATGCATTTTTATATCTCCTGAGGATCTCCTTGTCCTGCCAAAGGAGGCACTAATATCCTGTTGATATTATGGTATTCAACATTATTAATTACAAGTTTAATTCCATTTTTTTGAAGGATTAGTAAATATATGAATAAATATCTGCTTCAATGTCTCCTTAGACAAGCTTCAGCATTATTGCTTTAAGGTACTAATTTGTGCAACTTTAGAAAGGCACACATTTATCAGTCATTAAACTTTGCTTTGTTATCACTCTTGGCAGTACACAAACTTATTCTTCTGACTTTTCATAAAATTCTTGTCCAGATTAGACTGATAAAATCTGCCAGACTCTCATCTTCTTCCATGGAAAATTCCTGTCTTGGGGTTCCTTCAGAGAATTTTCTCTTCCTTTAGCTTTTTCTCTTTGTCCCTTATTTTTTTGTCTTTCTTGTCCTTTTAGCCTTTAAATTCTCTGAGGAAAGAGACTGTGTTGTTCACTTTTAAGTCTTCAAAATAAAGTGCCATTTATAATGATGTACACGCTTAAGTTTCAGATTGTTAATTCCTGTCCAAAATAGTTCTTTTTTTCAAAGTTATTTATTTACTTTTTCAAGTATTTTGCTATTCCATCAGGAGACTTATTTATGTTTGGAGAAATCTAGGATATTTTTACCTGGCATTTTTCTTTTTCTCTTGGAAAACTCCACCCACCACTGTCAAGAATTTCTTTCCAACTTTGGTAAAGAAGTACAGAATCTGCAATATTGCAAAATGAAAGGTCTTAATCTTGAGGGAAATCCTTTGATCCATAAAATAAGAGTTATGCTTAGCCGTGAGCTTTTGAAACAGAGTTTTCTTCATTTTGTGCAAGAGATCCACAGTTAAAAGTTTGAAAATGTCACATAGTAGAGATGATTAGTTTTAATATAAATAGAATGGTGCCTTTGACGGCAAACTCAAGACAAGTGCTTGGTTTTGTTTTAAAACTTAGATATTTCCTACTGTTGGAAAAAAATGGAATTAAACTTGTAATTAACAATGTTGAATACCATAATTTTGACACTTTCAAGCTATGGTGTCAGCTGGCTTTTGGCACACTTAGGGTGAAGAATATACTGTTGTGCGGAGGAATGCTGTGGCTATTTTTCTCCTCTAGGTTCACTGTGTGTCACAACAGAATTGGAATTCAAAAGATGAGCCTGTATTTCTAATCATGTTGATATTTCCCATGTAGCTTCTTAGTCAGCTCCTTGGATTCTTCACACAAAACTATAAAAGGTCATCAATTATAGGGACCTTATGTAAATACTAGGCTGTTTTGTGATTCTATTCTGAGCAACGTTTATATACATCTGCTCAAATAAATTAATTTTCTTGTCCCAAATGGCTCATTTAGTGGAACTAGAAGTTCTCATGCCAATGCAAACAGAGAAGGGGAAAGAGGGCACAGGGAAATGGGAAGGATGGGAATTCACTTTATAATCCACCAATTTATGAGTGCTGGCACATAATTTTTAAATGGAAAAGTACAAAGCAAATAGTTATATGGGGAAGGAAAAGAGAGAGATGGAATTATGAATCTTGTCTTCTCCTGTAGACTATAACCATCTTGAGGGTATGGGTATGGATTCAGATATGCCTGCATTTGAGTCTTATTTGCACTATTTTCTCACTTGATGATCTTATTCACTTTAGTTAACTTCTCAGAGCCTTATTTTCTACATCTGCAAAATCATAGTATGGTTTTTCAAACTGTGATAGCTGGCAAGTAAATTACACAGCATTTTTATCTTCTCTAAGTACTAGTGCCATCTCCACATGTACTAGGCATTCCATAGTGGAGGAAGAAACACTTGCAGGCTTTGCTCAGCAGTGTTATAGGCTAAGGTGAGCCTGACAAATCCCTGCAACTCCCTCTGGGGCGGGGAGTCATGGCCATATGGATTTTAATAGCATTTCCTTTCCTTCCAAGAAAGGAAGTTTCTTTACAAAGCTTCTACCATGTTTCTGTCAGCCTATTGCAATGGATCATATAGATTACCCTGGAATCTATATTGGCTCCCTATCATTTGTTTGATTCCAGTGAACGTCCTCCCTTCACATTTATAACTTCTCACCATCATCTAGCACCAACTATCCTATTTTTGAAGTATTTATTCGACTATCATTTTATGGTTTCAGCATTCCTAACCTTATTGCCAGCCCTTTGACATTATTTGGGATTTCTATACCTTTGTACATGACCTTTCTATGGCATTGGTATTATTCCTTTCTCCCCAGCTTATGCACATAATTTTCTTCAAAGTTCAGTTCATCTTTCTTCATCCAAAAATTCTTTCTCAACTAAACTCACCTTCTTTGAATTGCTGTTTCATTCTGTGTTGCTCAACTTTCATGCAGAATGGACGTGTTCATATTTGTAACACTTATTTTCTCTAACCATTTCTTATAGATGTTCTTTCTTTTCACTTAGAGCAGAAGCTTTTTGAGAGATGGCACTTTAAAATTTTTATTTCATATTAATTATATTGCCTCGCAGAGTTCCTTATGTATGATGAAAGTTTTAATAATTGCTTCTTGAATAAAATTATGATTAACTAAATGCTATTACAGATTCCTCATTAGCTATTACTATTCTTTTTGTATAAATTCCACCTAATCTACCTCCGTTCTCTAGATAGATAGAAATATTGATTCATTGATTTGGATATAAGTGTTGATAGTCATCTATCTGTATTTTTAGTTATATCATGGCAATGCTCCTTGAAATAAAGGTTCATTTTTAATTGTTGTATTCCTTGATCCTAGAATAGCCTTGGTACATATAGACCCAAAGTAACGTATGTTTAATGAAAATTAATTTGAGCAATTTACTACCAGGACTTCAAGTTTCACACCTTTGTCATTTTCAAAATCCAGTGCTGTCAACCTCGCTGTATCATATGCTTCTCTCTACTTGTCCAGCAGGATCTCAGTCCAGTTTTTTCAAGAAATAAAATGAAGACCCATTTCATTTGTATTCTTAAAACTCTTGAAACCACACTGTTATTATATAGATTTATGAGTGACTTGATTTCCACTCTACTAAATAAAATAGGCAATTGGCTAATTTACACAGGATCGTGTGTTCTTTGAGCCCTGCTACGTAGTGTTTGTGCACACAAGCATAGGGATAGCAGAATCTACCTTGTTGGATTATGGGGAGGAAAGAACATACTTTATATTTCAAAAAAGTGTGTGGGGTGGGAGACAAGCAGTAGAGCAGAGGATTAGAGGTGTGGGCTCTGTAACCACAATATTTTGTTTGAATACCAACCCACCACTCCCTAGTTGTGTAGGCTCTCTATGCCTGTTTCCTCATCTGTAAAATGGAAATAAAATCCAGTTTCACAGGGTTATTGAGAGGAACCAATAGCATATGGATGTAATGTGCTTATACAGCGTCTGGTAGACTATGGCTTTTACTCCAAGAATGCTAGGCATTATTTTTATGATTGTTACTGTGAATTAATCAGGTGGACACTCTGTCTGCTTTTGCTGTGGGTTAGTCCACTCTAGGTCAAGCCACAGTCAAATGTATGCTTATTTGGCCAGCATAACTGCCCCACTTCCAGCCTGCAGCTTTCTTAGCTACATCTGTGTGGGCTGGGTGTGAAGGAGGACGGCAAAGTTGAAGGGGAGAAACAAGGCCCCAGAGCATTAAACAGAGTACATTCCCCACACCTACTCCATGAGATTAAAGAGATGGATTCTCAAGCAGTTCTTCAGACTGACTAATTTATATGTATATTGAGGATTCAGCTGGAGAATTTTTTTAAAAGGAGCTAGGGGGAAATATGATGCTCTCACAGTCCCAGTGGTGTTGCCACATTTATTTTACTGGCGCATTCATCCTTTAGTACTTTCATGGATTGACATGAGGGAGGAATTCGCATGTCACGGAAGATAACATCTCACTGTTGCCAAAGGAGTCTATTCAGACATGCATGTTAGTGGGTTGATAACTTATTCGGTATTGCAGAGGACTCAAAGATAGACATTTTGCCTTTTATCTCCATCTCTGTGCTCCCTGAATACTAAAGATAGTGAAAAACAGCCAGATACATCTTAACTAACCCACACAGAAAAGAAGGACTTTGCTAGCCTGCTGCAAAGACTGCAAAGTTAAAGGAACAAGGTGTCATACGGCCTAATGACAAAGGAATTAAACATGTTTATGCACCCAACTTGAGCTGTCTGTGAATGCATTTTTAAAGCTCAAACCTAGTAATAATTTAGCAAGATGAGGTGTAAAATAAATGGAATCTAGACATTTTTGTTGCATTCTCGGGGGGTGATGGTGATAAAAGAGCAAATAGTGAAGTCGTAGTCGTAATGAAAAAGAAGTGGGTTAACTCATATGAAAATATGAGTTGACATGTATTTTGAGGTGAAGGAAGGGAAAACGAGAACTAACTTAAACAATGGCTGTACTATACCTTAAAACAGAGAAATTCCAATTCCCTGTGCATCCTCAGACAGGTAAGAGTGCAGGATTCTCTGTTAAACACTGTGCAAAAGCAATATCTGTCTTCTTTGCAGCACTAATCATTGAGCGTTTATCCTTTATTCAAACAGTACGTTTCCTCTCTCATTACCTGTGCGTGGTAAAGTGGGCTCGTTTAAGATTATTTTCAAAATATATTTCAAATATGCAAGGTGAGGTTGACCGTCAAGACAATGATCCAATTATTTTGGGTTGGGAAAATCACAGTAACTCTGATAAGAAAACTCAAGCCAAAAAGTGAGATTTTGGTCAAAATTTCTAACTCACTTTTTGTATTTAGTTAGAAATGGCAGTTATGTTAATAATATAAAAATATCATAATGCAAATGAAAAATTTTATTTCAGGGAAAAAGTAAAACTCTTAATGGCCTTGTTGTTCTGCTTAAATTTCTTGAAAAGAGATCGGAAGGATATGAACCAAGGTGGTAAAAAGTGGTTCATTTGACTGGAATATTCTGAGTGATTTTTATTTTGTGCTTTCTAGTTTTTTCCTAGATTTTCTAAATACTCTGAAGTTAGCATGTATTTTTATAACCAAGAGAAAATATTGCATGAGTGCTTCTTAAAAAATATTTGCTATATTAAAACCCATTATTTGCATGATCCATATTTCTCCCAATTATGTTTTAATCCAACATTCTACTTCGCATCCTTGCCTGTTCCTTTTAAACATGTTTGAAACAAGGAAATATCATATTTGCAAAAGTCTTCCTCATACAGACACCATTTAGGAAAATCTAGGGTGTTTTTCACTACCAAGTAAATCAAACAGACTAATTATTTTGAGACCTTACCAGGTCCTCAGTGCAGTAAACTGAGCAGTAATGCGCTTATCACTCAGAAATGGGTCCAAAGTTTTTCAAATGAAACTTATGATTCAGTAGCTGTAAGTAGAGTACTAGATATCACTAATACACATAACTTAAAATACTGTACATCTAACAGCGTGCAGTCTGTTCTCGCTCTTTAAAGGGTGTGTGCTAATGTTAGGAAACATATGAGCCACGCCTTCCCTGTCTAACACTTTCCTGCTTTCAGTGGACTTTTATATGTTTGTGCCTTGTCTACATGATACAAAGTGAAGTGGAAAACGAGTGTTTCATTTCTTTGATCAATATAGAGACCTAATCTGGAAAATTTAGGTACCGTGTAACATTGTGTAATCTCATTCAGTGACCTAGGCCACAATCGAAAAGTTCACTCTTCACCTTTGTGCCATGTAGAACTGGCTGCCCTTCAATGGAAAGTTCCTTTGCCTCAGCTATAGTACCTTCTATCATTTTCCAGATGGGCTTGTTTCCTTTCCTTCATTTTCCAGTCCAACAGTGAACGAGTTCTGATTAGACTGAAGCTTTGTTGAAATCCTTGAGTGCACAGGACACTTCACTAACTCAAGAACTATTTAAAAATGAATTAGAACTGTAAATGCATTTTTATAGTGAGGCTGTTTGCTTTGAAAATATAAATCTATAATATTTATATATGGGCTGCCATTGCACAGAAGTCATAACATCCTTTGAAAATGTCTGAGGTGCTATGCCTTTGCGTTCCGCCTCGAATGATTTTAACTTTGAACTTTTCTTCAAGAGCACCCAGGTTAGCGCCTGTGACTTATGGCCACATCAATTTGTACAGAAATGTGTTGTACTACTCCAAGGGAAGTAGTTCATCTTCTACATGACAATGCTTGCACATCTCCAAAACCTGAAAGAGCTCTGGACATGCAAAGTCAAAATGGCTTTAGAGAGAATCCAGGGTCTAATTATAAACCTGATAAGCAGGTATTTGCAGAAATAGAACAGAGCCATGATGGGTGATGTATCTTTGGGGATTTGTCTATTTATAAATTGACATCGGGCAAAAATCCTGGGTAATTTGACCCACTCAAATACATGAGGACACAATGTTATTCATTCAGAAGTCAATCAAATTGAAAAGAGTTGGTTAATAATCATTGGTTCACCAAATTTTTTCTTTGACTTTTCAAATTAATTTGTGGGCTTGAACACAACAGCATCAGTGTGTTCAATATTTCAGTTTCTTCTTTAGAACTAATGTTGAAGTTTCCTAAATATATAACTATAGCATTAGAAATTCTTCCCTTATATACTTACTCCTATTTCCTAACACTATTATTAGATTTTTTTTAATATTTATAGAATTTGAATGTATCAAAGTATACTAATTTAAAAGAAATCTTTTCTGGATAAAGTATTTATGAATATCAATTACGTGGGAATTTCTTCGATGTTTATTCTGGTAAGATCCAAGTGCATTTCAGTTCTATCATTAGTGATGTCAGGATGAAAATAGCCATGTGTTATGGTCAACTTCATGTCCAATGAATTGTGTCCATAAATTTATACTTCCCTAATACCTCTGGCTATAGATTTGAGCCTGATAAATGTGACACCTTTGGAGGTCCATTAAAAATGTGGCCCACATTAAATGCATCCATTAGATAATACTTTATTCATTGACAGCTAATTGTATCCTGTTTTAAATCTTTTTTGCCTATGAATGAACAAGAAAGAGAGCAAACTACACTTGCATAAACTCTCATGTTCAGTAGGTGATTAATAAATATTATTCAATGAAATATTTTTAAATGTCATTATCAACTAAGGCAGTCAGCCACAAAACTTCTACTAGAATCTCTATGTGGCTGACTCCCAAATATAAATCTCCAGCTGTCATATTTTTAGTGAGTTGTTTGAATTTAACTACATGATGAACTTTTCTAAATGGGTGTTTCCCTAGCCTGGCAATATCATCATGTCCCTTTTAAGCTTCTGCCTCCTCTTCCATGCTTCGCATCTGTGAAAGTCACCACCACTTTCTTCACCACTGCCTTAAAATCATCAAATCATCATTGGTTGCTCCCTCTCCTTTCTCTTCCTCCACATGCCATGAGTTGCAAAATGAGCCTGTTTTGTCTTTGCAGTTCTTCTTATATCCATCTTTTTCTATTTCTACTCTTGCTACATGTACTTAAGCTCTCAGCATTTACTGCAGAGACCTCAGCAATTTTCCAGTTGGACTTTCCTCCCACCATCTCCTTTGATCTTCGCCCACCTTAGCACAAGTACAAATTAATATTTCCTTTAGCATTTACTTGGGATGTTAAGAGCTCTGTTTCAAACCTTCAGTGGTTCTCAAATCCAAACTTCTAGAACAGTCCTTCCATATTTTGGCTCCAAACTTCTCTGCAAAGGACTTCTGCTTTTATCCCTTATATGTAAAGAGCTTGGAAATCCTCAGTCCCATCCTTACAACAAGAAAAACATGGACAAGCTGAAAATTAACAACTTTTCATAGACCCATCAGAGAACTGATGTGGCAAGGCCAACTACCACCCTGAAATCTGAAGACAGAGACATATAGAGAGATAGAGGAATGGAAATCTGTTTGCCAGGAGCAGAAATCTCTAGGGCCGTAAACTGGTAGGAACACTAAAATGGTAATGCTGATGAATTGCTGGAGGTGGAGTGTCAATTAGTGTGACAGGGAAAAACTCTTGGAGGCTACTCTTTTAGACAGCCTCTACTCTTTTTCCAAGATTTCTTTGAGGAAGCCTATGAGGATCCAAGCAAGACCCCCTCAATGGCTCTGGCAGGATACGGGGAAGAGTAAACCTTGTGACACATGTCCAGAGCCTTTTCCATAACAAAGATTTGCTCTCTAGGAAAAATGACCTTGTCAGAGTGCAGTTCTGAAAACTTATTCTAGCTGGAAGAAGGGAATTCCTTTCCATTCTGGTCCCATACAGCCTTCCAGTTTGACCCAAAGGGTGAAAATTACAGTCAACAGGGACTTAATCAGAAAATTATAGATGATGCCTCTTCTCTGCACCCTACCACCACACCAACAGGGCTCCAGGATAATAACAGTGGATTACAGCTTAAAGAGCTGCAAATATAAAACTCTAAGGAGCAGTACCTAGGAAAGTCTGAAAGTTGGGAAGGAAGACTAAAACAAGGACTAGGGGAATGTGAAACCTCTGGTACCTATAGCTACAGTAAACATTAAATAAGCCCAACTCTTAGGCAGATTGATGTAAGTCCTCACACTAAAGGCCTATTTACCTTAGTTCCTATTCCCTGATACAATATGTATGGCTCTCAAGCAAAAATGATAAGGCATGCCAAACGCAAGATAAAACCATCTGAAAAAACTTCATCAGAACAAAGACTCAGTTATGACGCAGATGTGGGACTTTTTAGACAGGAAATTTAAAATAACTATGCTTCATATGTTAAGGGCTCTAATGAAAATGTAGACAACATGTAAAGAAAAAAAAAAAACTGAAAACCAAATCAAACCAAACAAAAACAGAGATATAGACAACAAAAACAGAGATATAGACACTCTAAGAAAGAGTAAAAAGGAAATGCTAGAAACCAAAAACACTGTAATAGAAATGAAGAATGCCCTCAACAGGATCATTAGTAGATTTGACGTGGCTAAAGAAATAATTAATGTACTTGAAGATATGGCAATAGAAGCTTCCCAAACAGAAAAGTAAAGAGAAAAAATAATGAAAAAAAGAACAGAAGATTTAAGAGCTGAGGGACAATATCATAAGGTACATAATTGGAATACCAGATGGAGAGAAAAAAAAAGAATGGAACAGAAGTATTTGAAGTAATAATGGCTGAGATTTTTCTAAAATTAATGACAGATACAAAACCACAGATCCAGATGCACAGCAAACAACAGATTCAGATGCCCAGCAAACACCAAGCAAGGTAAATATCAAACACACATACACACACACAGAGGCATATTATATTTAAATTGCGGATAATTAGATACATAGAGAAAATCTCAAAGGAAGCCAGAATGGAGAAAAACACCTTACCCATAGAAGAATAAACAT
The DNA here is from genome assembly GCF_020826845.1 of Diceros bicornis minor. NCBI lineage: Eukaryota > Metazoa > Chordata > Mammalia > Perissodactyla > Rhinocerotidae > Diceros > Diceros bicornis. The sequence continues at coordinate 85,370,712 of NC_080744.1, forward strand.
AAGAATTACATTGGACTTATCTTCAAGAAGAGAGTGGAATGACATATTTAAAGTGTTGAAAGGAGAACACTACCAACCTAGAACTGCATATCCAGCCAAGTTATCCTTCAAAAATGAAGGAGAAATAAAAACTTTCTCAGACAAACAAAAACTGAAGAAATTCATTGTGAGCACACCTTCTCTGTAAGAAATAATACAAGAAATTTTGGGGCAGATGAGAAATTATATAGGTCAGAAATTTAGATCTATATAAAGAAAGGAAAAGAGTAGGAGAAGGAATAAATTATTATTTTATTATTATACATAACTATTATTATATATAACCTTACTTTAAATAAAATAAGTGCTTAAGAAACACTTTTTGAAAGAATAGGACTGAAAAAATCTGGCTACCTGGAAGGCACAGTCTCTTTAGGAATAAAATGATGAGACCAACTAGATTATTGATCCTGTGAACAGATGCCAGGTGAGATAACTCAGATTCTTGGGTGATCTAGAACATGTCCTCAGGCCTAGCTCACCAAAGAGAGAATAAACCTTTGAAAGTAGATCCAAAATATGCTTGAACACAATACCGTCAAATGAAATGCCTCAATATTCAGGGGAAAAATGAAAAAAAAATGAAACAAATGAATATTTTCCAAAAAGCAACAGCAACATCGAGAAAAGCAGCATACAAAGTGGGGGACTTGGCTTCAGGGGAGCACAGCCATTGGAACATGGTGACTGGAAAACTTATAAATGCAGAGGAAACCTGTAAACTTGCTACAAACCACTAAACAAAACAACTCAATGGACCAAAGTAAGAGAGGATGAAGATGCTGAGAAGATTTACAGCATCAGCTCCTGGTAAACGGGCAGTGGGTTGTTGTTAAATGCAATCCCATTATTGTAAGTAATTAGTTGAAATACTTATGTTTCACTCTTTAATAATTGAAAAATAATAATTTAACTCTGTGCAATTCAATAATTCCTAATTTTAAAAGACGTAATTAAATCCATCAATTCAAGCAGTATCTTAGTAGAGTAACTACACATGAGCAGACCCTACACATCATAGAGTGACTATATCCTGTATTGTGAGAGACTAGAATGTTTGGTAAGGACTGGTTTATGAAATGGCATTTTTCCCAGTTCATCCTTGGCTGGTTCCAACAGCCCCCATATCTAGTCAGTAGAAATAGGAAGTTGTTATGTTTGCAAATTAAGTTACTTTTTAAAAGCCAGTCACTTATTGTTAAGAAATAAACCCCAAATGAAAAGCTAGAAAGGGGCAGAGCTGAGATTAATTTTAACTTTTGAATCTATAACTCATATTTTTCTTAGTGATTGTTCTATATGAACAAAGTAGCTACAACTCTCCTAGATAACCATGTCTTCAGAGAATCTAAAGCAGAGCTGCATTTCTGCAGGGAGATGGACGTTCCTTAATCTTTTAAACGGGCTCTAATGTGAGGGATGGGAAATCTTTCCCTCTCTAGCACATCCTTTTAAAATATTATGTGTAAATTAGGATATTAGCAAAGCATTATTTAAATTTATGCCTCCCCAGATTCTTCTTACCTTGAGCCATTCCCTGTTTCCATTCCATAAGCTGCTAGGTCCCAGGTATCATTATGACCAAGCAAGCACCTTGGGTCAGAACTAACACGGACTTTTCAGACTAGAGATTTGGGAGAATCCTCACATTTCACATAGATCCCAAATGAATAAATCTTCATTTTCATCTTTTGGACTTACTCTACTCATAGTTTAAATATAGTATATTATGATGTTAAAACAACAAAATACACAAATTGTTATCTCCCTAAACTCTACTCACAAATCAGTTGAAACATATGGATTCAATTGACTTGGTTTAAGTGAGTAAATATATTACATTTGTAAGCATTTTGAGTAATGATTTCTCTCTAAGGTTAAGAATTAGGTCAGTGGGAAAATTCTCATTTTTCTGTTTGTTAAAGATTTTTAAAATTTATTTATAAATGTATACTGTCTGAAATGTGTTTACTATAATGATAACTAAATAAAATATCTAAAAATATGTTCATCCTCATACTAAATTTTATCTTTTTAATTGATATGAACAATGGCTTCTCTCATTGCATCTAAATAGATTGCAGGTGTAATTATTTTGCCATTTGTTGTAATTCTTCCAGAAAACATGAGTAAGTGAACTGTGATACCACCCCTGAAATCCTCCTTCAAGACAGAGTCGGTAGAATCCAGATCATAGCCCTCAAAAGACACATATGGTACATGTTTAGACCAACTCATCACGACTTTAAGAAAGCAAAAATGGCGGATGAATGATGCTATATATGTGCTTCTGCTACAGGTTTTGGCTGTTAACCTGTGGGAGAATTTAGCTATAGTTAAGCTATCAAAATCCTTGGCTAATGTGTTATTTACTTTGAAAGACAAACAAAATGTGTCAAATCATAGATTTTTCAAATGCAAAAATAAGTTCTGTTTTTATAACTCTGTTCAATACACTTTTTCCTTTCTAAATAGTCATTACATTTCAAGCATTTCTTTCAGCAAAAGATGCTTCCTTCCTTTTTTTTAAATCACAGAATAATCAGTAGGAATTTAAATAACTTTATTATTTGCCTTTCAAATTACAGTTGAAGAGAGAAACTGAAGTCAGTTTCAGAAAGCACAGCTATGAAAAGGAATTAACAAGGAAACCAGTTTTACCTGAGTCATTTCTATACTATTAATTTTTAATCTCTTTAACTCAGTGTAGTCCAAATAATGTACATTTCTGTTCTTTTTTTTGAATTTAAGAAAAAGAATGAATGAATTCTGAAGTCAAGTTGGAGTACATGGACTCATGCACATTCTTTCACAGACAGAAAATAAACATTAGCTGATTATTTGAGCACAAATAGATTGATGTAGCTATTCATTTCAAAAATGCTAACTTTGTGTACAGCAGATGCAGACAAGTATGGGTGCCTGATAACACAGATACAAGATGGATACGAATGCTATCAGCAATCTCGTGTATTAGGAATGCGTGCCACTGCTGCTGAGTTGACACCACCAGGGTAAAAACAAAATTTTTCTCTTCCACAGAGATTTTAAGTCAAACTATAGTTTTCTTCTTGACATCCTAGATATCTTTTAGGATAGTGTTTTTCAAACTTTAATATGTATTTGATCACCTAGTGATCTTGTTAAATGCATGTTCTGAATCAGCAGGTCCGGGGTAGGGTCCTAGAATTTGCATTTCTAACAAGCTCCTTGGTCATGCTGAAACTGCACTTCTTAAGAATACACTTTAAGTAGCAAGGTTTTAGAGGACTACTGTTTGCATTTAAGAGGAGCTTAGCAACATATATATTGTTATAAATTGTTACTTTACATTAAAAAGCAGTTTTTTTGGCTGTTTAGATACATAATAAAGTTCACAATGACATTCTCATTCATATTTCAGTAGCTTTTGATATTATGTAGTTAAAAAAGAACTGGCTTTGTTTGCCTTGGTGACTCAGAACATTTTTTTTCAATGAATTAGATTGAGTCCCTCTGTAATGAATCAGATTTGGAGTCCCAAAAGCTAAGTGCTGTATTTGTCAGGAGAATGATCATTCTTTTCCGTACTGGCAAAAATCACTTTTGGCTTTGTTTCTTTACTCTGCCTTGGCTCACATGTCATCATTCACTGTTGTGTGTGGAGGTCACAAGATGCTTTAGCGAGTAGGCACATGCTGATTTCAGAGTCAACATGTCACGATACTAGATAGTAATGATATAAAAACAAAGAAGGCATCACCCTTATTTGTTACCTTGGGGAGGGCAGATGTATCCAAATAATTTCAATGTAGTTGCTGAAACGTTGAGAGAAATATGTAGAATATTCTGAGGGAGAAGTGATCATCCTACTTAGGGGAGAGTTATGGAAAGTTTTAAGGAAAAGATGACTACGATTGGGCACAGGTCAGATAGCTGAGAAGGACAGCCATCTGGACAGGGTTGTCGATGACACTGAAAAGGAAGTGCTGGGGCCGGCCCTGTGGCTTAGTGGTTAAGTGCCCGCGCTCCGCTACTGGCGGCCCCAGTTCAGATCCCGGGCGTGCACCGACGCACCGCTTCTCCGGCCATGCTGAGGCAGCATCCCACATACAGCAACTAGAAGGATGTGCAACTATGACATACAACTGTCTACTGGGGCTTTGGGGAAAAAAAAAAAAAGGAGGAGGATTGGCAATAGATGTTAGCTCAGAGCCGATCTTCCTCAGCAAAAAGAGGAGGATTAGCATGGATGTTAGCTCAGGGCTGATCTCTCTCACAAAAAAAAATAAATAAATAAAATAAAATAAAATAAAATAAAATGAAAAGGAAGTACTCTAGAAGTTTGTGAAAGTCTGGCTTGTTTAAGGTAGTGAAAGTCATTTGGTACTGATGGGAGAATCAGTAGAGAAGAAGGTGAAACATAGAAAGGGAACAGACTATGGAAATTGTTAGGCAAGCTCAAGGATGTATATTTTATCCTGGCAATATAGAATCACTGATGATTTTATGTAGGGTAATGATGTGATAAGATTATTTTTCCCATAGGTCCTTTATCTGCCTTCACTTCAAGGTTATACAGAACAAATCTCTTCCACAAAATATAAGTTCCTCCCGTAGCCCTTTCAGAGTTTAGTATATATTTGTTAGACTCTGCATATAATTTCTTTTAACCATGATATATGGTATGCAAATTTCTAGTTTTTGCCTCAGTTGACATAAATCTTAAAAAAAAAAAAAAGAACCATAACCAATAATTACACTAACTTTTCTTTCCTGTCTTTTGCTTATGGTTTTTCCAGCAAAACATCTAAGTGTTAACTCAAATGGAAATTACTGAAACCCTGTACTAAACCCTGTACTTCCATCCATAATCTCTTTAAACCATGTTTCTCCCAAGTTGTGCTATTACAGGGCATTTGTTTGGTTTTTTTTTGGACTAAATCATAGAGCTTCTGATATGTCTCCTTTAAATTTCACTTTTGTTAAATAAGCATAATAAATGATTTTATTGTTTTCTTTAGAAATTATTCATATTCATTACAACAGATTCTAGCTATAGGTCTACAAATAAAATATTAGAAAAAAATCTTCATCAAACATTTTTTTCAAACAAGTTTAAACCTACATAAATTGTCAAGATTTGTTCAAAAACTACCTCGATACCCTTCATATAGATTCACCAACTGTTCTAATTTTTTCGCATTTGTTTTCTCTATATACAATTGGATCAGGCTTAAATGTTTGAAAATGAGTAATAGATATCATAACACATTCATCCTTAAATACTTCAGGATGCATTTCCCCAAAATAAGTAAATTCTCCTTAAGCATGATAGCCTTGTGACAACTGAGAAAAGTAGCAGGAATACCAATGCTCTAACAACAGTATTAGCAATATCATTTAATGTACAGACCATATTCAATTTTCTCTGTCTCCAAAAAGACTTGTAGAACATTTTAAAATAAAAATTCACACATTGAGCTTTGTTTTTATGTATTTTTATACTCTTTTGATCTATAAGAGTCCCTGTGTATTTTCTTCTTTTTTTTAATGACATCAACTGTCTTACTTTTGCTTATTTGATTTGTTTTGGACTGAGAGAGATAGAACTATCTATGATTTGTAGCATGTGCAATTTCTTTATTTGTAGAGTCTCACACAGTTAAAAATGAAGTTAGAATTTTTAGGGTTTTTTTTGTTGTTGTTATTTTGTTTTCTGTGTGGTTTCCAGGAAGGGAAGTAAAAAGATTCAAAAGTAACTTGGGGATGGAATTCTTCTTCTTAGGATGTAGAAAGCCACAGGAGAAAATTACTCCATCTTAATAATGAGAAATGGCTGAAAAATCTACAAAATCACAGCTTTTCTTGACCCTATAGGAGAGCTGACGTCATTGGTCAAACAAGTGAGTTGAATTCCAAACAGTAAAAAGACCCTCCAAGGAGAGATAGAACATAAAAATTCTTTTACCTTTGACTGAGCATAGGTAGAAGAAGTGGCCTCTATAAAAGCAGGTAAAAATAAAGCCATTGAAATTTTAATTAATTAGTAAAGACCAAGTGTGGGCTAATGTGTCGGTTTAGAATAACTGGGAACACCAGACACAAGAGGCATCTGCACTCACAAGTTCCTTTTTATCTGCCTATAGTATGTGCTCAAAAGAAATACAGGGTTAGGACAGGAGACTGGAAAGAACCCATTCACTGGCACGTTTGGAGTTACTGACTGCTGCTGGTAGAAGGCCCAAAATCCCTTTAAATTCCTTGAACCATTCTCTAATTTAGAACAAAAGTTTTAAGTCACTGTGTAAGAGAGAGAAAACCTTCCCACCCTCCAGGTAAATACATTGATTCTGGAGGTAGAGTAGAAGCAAAAGCCATATTTCCTTAAGAAAAGGACAGGGAACCATTTTGGGCCCAGGATTCTGTAGAAATAACAATCAGAGTTTGGATACTTCCAGGATACAAACAGGACACTCTCCTGCTTAAGACCCTCCACAGATACGAGGCAGAATTTGGTTGCCATGGGAAGAGAGGCAGGAACGCTGAGAAAGGCTCACCCTTAAGGCACATAGGCCCTGCATAAGACTGAGACTAGACCAGGAGAATCAGGAATCACCCTCTCACCCCCACCTTGAGTAACAAGCAACAGCAGTTTACCGTTAGAAGAGAGGCAAGAACTTGGAGAGACCTCTCTGTGGCAATTGTGGGCAGGAACTAATAAAAGTTAGTGCAGAGCTCGAACACTAAGAAAAACTTATGTCACCCCAAGCCCTTTATTAAACACAAAGTAATAGCGTTCCACCACTGTTGGACTTTGAAATCTGTAGTTCCTTGAGGGTAACTATAAAAACAAAACCCAAAACTCAGCTTACTGTCATACTAGATTGACTCAACATGTCACACTAATAGTGGGAGAAAAGCTCTGCCTAATCATGGTCCTGAGTACTATTTACTTAAGTCTCTACATTTTTTATTTACTGATAATGTCTACTATTCAATAAAAAATATGAGACAACTAAATAAAGCAAGGAAAATATAATAATCCATTTTCAAGAGATAAAGCAGTTAACAGAAACTGACCTAGAGATAACAGCATCTTTAAAATAACTATGAATAATATGTTAAATGATCTAGTGTAATGGTTGACAATGTGAATGAAGAAATGAGGTAATTTGGTAGATATATGAAAACTTGCAAATATGGAAATGCTAGAAATAAAAAAAATATCAGCAATGAGGAATTATTTGGTGGGTTTATCAGCTAACTAGACACAGCTAAGAAAAGGATTAGTTAAGTTAATGATATTTCAATAGAAATTATCCAACAGAAAATAGAGTGGAAAAAAATGCAGAATATCCAAAAGCTATGAGGAAATACCAAGTAGTCTAACATACCATGTAATTGTCTTCCTGAAAAAAAAATGAGAGAGATTTTAGGCACAGAAAATATTTGAAGATAATAGCTGAGAATTTTCCAAAATTAAAGAAGCAATATAAATCACAGATTGAAGAATCCTAGAGAACCCCAACTGGTATAAATACAGAATGGAAAAAAGAAAAAAAAAATGGATATTTCATAATCAAATTGCTGAAAATAAAGTGACAATCTTAGCCAACTAGAGATAAACATTGTAATCAGAGGAACATGTATAAGTAACTTAGCATCATACATTATGCAAGGCATAAGACAACAGAACAACATCTTTAAAGTACTGAAAAACAAAACAAAACAAAAACTAGAATTCTGTATCCAGTAAAAATATCTTTCAACAATGAAGGCAAACTAAATACTTTTTTTCTTTTATTTTTTGATGAGGAAGACTATTCCTGAGCTAATATCTGTGCAAATCTTCCTCTATTTTTTGTATGTGGGATGCTGCCACAGCATGGCTTAATAAGAAGTGTATAGATCTGTGCCCGGGATCCAAACCAGCGAACCTCAGGCTGCTAAAGCAGAGTGTACAAACTTAACTACTACACCACCGGGCTGGCCCCTAACAAGACGATAGATTAGAATCCAGCTATATCAATAATTGCATTAAACACAAATGATTTACACACTCCCAATTAAAATAAAGATATTATATTGTAAAATTTGAAAAATAACAAGGTAGAACCATTTTCTACAAGCAATCTGATATTTATACATATTTATGGAATCATTGTGCATAGATTTTTAGTGATATTCTCTTGAATATACATATACAATTCTCATTTTTTAAAGAAAAGTTGCTATTATTGTATTATAGAATATTTGAATTTTCTTTCATATGTTCTGTTTTTTTTTTTCCTGCAAAATCTGGATTTTCTCTCCATATTAATGATCTTCTTCATATTTTTTTTAAATTTATTTTTAATTTACCTACAAATTTCGTGTTTGGTTTAGCATTCTATGATATTTGACTAATCTAAGATACCTTCACTACCACCATAATCAAGATACAGAACTGTTCATAACAATCTCTCCAAATTTCTCTTTGTCCCTTTGTGCTCAATATACCCTCACTCTCCACAATCACCTCTAACAATTTTCCCTCTATTCCTAAAAATTCCAGTCCTAGAGTTTTACCCTTTTGAGATCATATAAATACAATCATGTATCAGCTGCCCTTTGAGTCTGGCTTCTTTAACGTAATGCATTTGAGATTAATCCGTGTGGTTGCAAGTTTCAATAGTTCATTCATTTCTATTTTTGAGCAGTATTCCATTTCATGGATGTACCACAGATTATCTATTATGCATTTGAAGGGCATGTGGGTCTCTTCTAGTTCAAGGCATTACAAACAAATCTATAAACATTCATGACAAGCTTTTCAATACATATGAATTTTCATTTCACTTGGGTGAATATCTAACAGTGAGATATAGTAAATTTATGTTTAACTTTATAAGAAACAGCTAACATTAATATATCCACTAGAGCTTTCTTTAGATTAGTGTTTGCATTTCATATCTTTTTTTCATCCTTTTACTTTTAACCTGTCTCTATCATTATATTTAAAGTGAGTTTCCTTTAAACAACATATTTTGTTTGTTTTTTTAATCTAATATGACAATTTCTGTCTTTTAATTGGTTGTGTAGCTCACTTCCATGTAATATAATTATTGAAATGGCTGGAGTTAGTCCACCATTTTGTTGTTCTGGTGTTTTCTCACTCTAGATTTTGGTCCTCTGTTCCCCATTTTCTACCTTCTTTTGGACAACTTGAGTAGTTTTAGAATTGCATTTTAATTTATCTATTTCCTTTGGACCTCTTTGTGTTTTTCAGTGGTTTTTCTAGAGATTTTTACTTTTCACAGTTTATGTAGAGGACTTACAAACTTACATGTCCCTTTGCTTTCTTTTGTCTTCTATCATAGTTATCACATTTATTACATCTCTATGTATTGACCCCCACCTTCAACAATGTTATACTTTTTGCTTTTATCAGTCATACATATCTTAAAGGCTTAAGAGAAGAAAAAATAATTTGTTATATTTATCCAGATATTTCCATTTTTGTTGCTCCTCCTTCATTCTTGAAGTTACAAGTTTCCTCATGGTGTTAGCTCTCTTCAGTCTGATGAACTGCTGTTAACATTTCTTTCAGAATAGAACTGCTGTTAATTAATTCTCTTACTTTTTCTTCACATGAGAATGTCTTTTTTTTTTTTTTTTTTTGGTATTATTCCTAAAAGATATTTTTACAGGATATAGAAATCTGCATTGGCATTTCCTTTTCATGGGGTGCAGAGGAAAGGGTAAATTAAAGATCCCACTGTCTTCTGGCCTTCATGGTTTCTGATGAGAAACCCACAGCAATTGCTCCCCATTATGTAATATATCATTTTTCTCAGGCTGTTTTCACATTTCTTTTTCTTATCTTATTCTTTTCTTTATCTTTTTTTTCTTATCTTTTGTTTTCAGAAGTCTTATTATGAAGTGTCTGGGCATGATTTGCTTTGACTTTTTCCTATTTGGAGTTCTCTAATATTTTGAATCTGTAATTTATGTGTTTCACCAAATTGGGAAGATTTTCAGCCATTATTTGGTCATATATTTTATCATCACCAATCCCTAGGGTTCTCCTCTCCTTCAGGCACTCCAGTGTTACACGTGCTAGGCCTTTGGATAATATCCAACAGGACCTTGAGGCTTGACTTTTTAAAAACATTTTTGTGTTTTCTGGTCTTCAGGTTGGATCATTTCTGTTGATCCACATTCAAGTTCATTGACTCTTTCCTCTGTCATCTCCATTCTGCTATTAAGCCAATACAGTGATTTTTTTTTTTTAATTTCAGATATTCTATTTTACAATTCTATTTCCATTTGGTTATTTTTTATAAGTTTACTTCTTTGCTGAGAATTTCTACCTTTCCATTTACTTTAAAGTGTTTACCTTTATCTTATGGAGAGTAGTTATATTGCTGCATTAAAAGTCTTTGTTCTCTAATTCCAACATTATGTCTTTTGGAGTTTGTCATCTGTGATTATCTTTTCTTTTGAGGATTGATCAAATTTTCCTAATTCTTTGTATGCTAAAGAACTTTGATTACATCCTAGGAATTCTGAATATTGTGTTGTGAGGCTTTTGAACCCATTAAAATCTTCTGGAGAATTTTGAAGTTTTCTTTTAACAATCAACCAAGTCAGATTTAGGTCACAAATTCTGTTTTACCTTCTGTGGGCACTTGTTCCAATAGCAGTTTGGTTTTGAAAGGCTTTGCTAGACTGTTTGTGTCTGTCTCCTTGTATATACCATCAAAGTTTCAGGTTGGACTTGGGCAGTAGTTTATATCACAGTTCAGCTCTCAAAATGTTCGAATATGTCCTATGCTTCTTGGGTATGTTCTGTGCTTGCGCCACTTGGAGGGTAAACCAGGGACTTCTGTGAGTTCATACACATAATTAGAGCAGTTCCTCTCATTCTCAGTATTTTTGCAGCACTCTCTAGCTTCAAGTGTCCCCTTTTCTCAGTTTTCTAGCTAGAAAGCAAATGTTTCTCTCTGAGTTTTAGCCCCTACACTGCCACTCACTGGGAGAAACAACAATAAAAGAAAAAATTAATGAGTGTTTCTCCCATATTCTGGACTCCCTTTCCTGGTTCCTCTATCCAAATTGATGAGTTTTTTCTCCGGGTTTTAGCTTCTCTACCAATCTGCTATTTCATCCAAATGAGCATGAAGTGAAGAGAGTAATTTATATGAAAATTTATGCTCTTTTCATCAAGAAATCAAAATACAAGGGGCATCTTGTTTACCTATCTTAAAAGAAGTTGACTTCAAACCACTTATAGGAATATATTCTCTAGTCATGGAATTCCGTGTAGACATGCCTGCTGATTTCCTACCCAAGTTACCAGGATTTGCCTCAATGTTTAGTAAGTTCTTTTCACTTATGTTACCTAAAATAATGTGCAAAATATTGAGCTTTTGCTAGAGAAATATTTAAAATTGCTTAATACTTTTTATTTTAGGTGGCTTAAAGATCAATATACCATTTTGAATTAATTTTTTGTATAGTGCTAAAGATTTTCCATCATATATTTTTCTGTTAGTATTTATTTTTGCTAATGTAGTCCAAAGGTTGTGCTAAAAAACTAATTTGGATGCTCTTATCCATCATGCTAAGAGTGATGCAAGAGCACACATTTTTTGCCTCTGAAATTAAAATGTCTTATTATAGGGTATTTATGCTATGGATATTCTTAGTAAAGTGGAATTTTATATTATGTCATTCAAATGAATATTAAAATGGTACAATGGCAAAATATAGATTTTCATATTTCTTTGGCAAAGAGAAATTCTAATGCAGAGTATAAATGGCATAGAGTAGAAAGATCTGAATTGAAGCTTTTGATTTAAAAGGAGAGCCACGTAATTTTTAAAAGATCTCTTTTAAATTCCCTTAACTATTTCACTAATTAAAGTAATTAAAGAAATAGAGTTTCTACACACTGTTACTATCTTCTTACTTTTGTCCAAATATTGTATTCATAAATAAAATTGAACAGCTGACTTCTGAGTTTTAACACAAAAGAGTACCAGTCTAGGTATTATGCCTTCCTTTCTTCTTATCTTAGATGTTTTTGACATATGTTGTTGACTAGCCATTATCCATTCCTCTCCCTTTCTGGTAAGAACACTCCAGATTACTTTCAGGAAACCAATGCTCACTGGTATGGTATGATCTGCTTCCTGTCTAGGGAAGTTGTTCTCAAACTTTAAGTTCCCCAGAAATACCTGGAGAACTTGTTGAAAAACACAGTGCTTGACCCTACCCCCAGAGTTTCGGGGCTAGAGAATTTGCATTTCTAACAAGTTCTCAGGTATTGTTGATGCTGCAAAGCCAGGGACAGCACTTGGGAGAAGTACTAACCTGGGATAAATCACTTCATTTTCTCAGTCCTGGGCAGTGGATTCCTTCCGAATCATCTGCGAACCATCACAGCCTAGGTCAGTGCGGTATTCTCCAGGCTGAGACACATATACACAAAACTATAAACTTAGGGCATGACATTGCAGTGTTGAAAAGTTTGTAGGATGTTGATGAGAAGCCAACGCTTAGTCAGTTGTATATTATAGTCAGAATCACAATGATAGCAAATGACATAAGCCAATGTCCACTGGGATAAGCAATGTATTCCCATCTTCGTTAAGAAGGTATATCAGAAGCCCCTCTCTTGCCCAGCTAACATCACTTCACAGAAGTCTTCCTTGATCTATCCCTTTACCAAGCTAGGTTATAGATTACTTCTTATTACTCTCAAGACATTCTGTGAAAATATTTATCATGGAACTTTGCTCATTTTAAAAAAGTTATCTTTTTGTGCATCTATTGGCTTCATTAGTTATTTGGTCCTTGAGGGCAAGAGTCATTTCTTATTGATCTTATTACTCTTCTAAACTCAATGTTTTGGACAAAACCTTGTGGGTAGTTGGCACCCAATAAATTTTTGTTGAATAAAAGAGGAGACAAAATGATGGGTGATACGTGAAAAGCAAAGTCAAGGAATAACCTGTCTAAGATGATTTCCTGGAAAAGTGATTGTTTGCACCAGCATTTCTTCATAAACTCATACAAGTCCGCACAGGAGAAGTTATTGTCACCACAGTCCCTGACTCTTTTCAAGAAAGTGTCCATGTGCTTGCGACTCGTACAGGGAATGACAAGTAAATGCCCAAGGGGATAAGAGGTGATAGACTGGAAAATTTAAATTCTTACTGGAAAGACACAAGCTGCAGGGAAACATGTCCGAAGTTTAAAATTCATTGAAGGCATGGATAGGGGAAGGTGTATTCAACAGTCACAGTAAAATAAGCTAGAATTGGGCATTTCCTTTGGGATGTAAGAAATTGCATTGACACACATGTTTTTGTTCTTTTTTTTAAACTACTTTGCATCATGATAAATACAGAGCACAATCATCTTCTACCTACATTTTTGTTCTTAATGCTTTGTTCTTTCAGAACACTCTTCCCCTTTAAATTCTACCCAGTTACCTGAATTCATCTCTGTTCCTCCGCCTACCTGCAGTGATTTCTCCCTCCACTGAACTCATACAACCGACATTTTACTAATCAAAATATTGCCTTAAAACACATAAACATTCATGGAATATGTACAATCTCAACTAGCCTGGGAGTTCTTTGATGTCATATCAGGAGTGGCAAATTGGATGCATCTTGCATGCCACTTCTCACCAAATGTCAGTGGCTACCTGAAGTCCTGAGATGAGAAGGATGCCGAGGGTGTGTAATGATCACACAGTTGTATGTGGAAGGGAAAAACGGCATTACTTATGCCGGATATGATAATGTCATTAATTTTTGTATCCCTAAAACTTGTAGGACAGAGTTAAGCACAGAGAAGGACCACCAATATGTTTAATTAAAAAATTAAAAAGAATATAAGATATATAGAATTACTTATACAAAAATATATTTTGAGATTAATAAATATTTTTAAAAAGTTCAAAGTTTAGTGTAATTCCTAGATAATAGATTTATCAGAGATATTAATGACCTCATGGGTGTATATACTTAATTTTTTGAAAATGTGTTCTCCACAAAAATATTCTTTGTTTCTAACACCCAAAAATAGAACCATTGTGTCCTTACGTATGTTCTTAAGGTAAGCAAATATGACTCCATATAAACATTAAACTTTAGTCTGGAATCTCTGGACTTTATCTTTCTGTAGTTGTTAGTTTTCCATTATGTATCATGTATTATACAACTATCTTTAAAATGAGGAATTTATGTTGTAATTGTAGAATATTAGGGTTTAAAATTTGAATGAGTTTAATAGTCTATCTCATGTATTTGTTTCTATATTCATATAGAACTTTATTTAATTACCTCAGGCACAGGAAAATTTGAATCTACTTTGGTGATCTTAAAAATTGGTTAATATTTCACTAGTAACCCAATTGTTGATACTTTTTTTCTCAATAAAATTAATCTAATTGTTCTTGCAGCAAATAAGTAGGATTCTTATTTATTTTCAATGATGAAAAATTGCTTCTTCTTGTAGATTTCAATAACACCTTGATTAAAGTGTGGGTGGACAATGCTTTTAAGATCATTTTCCTCTAGATGTGAGGATGCCGTGCCCACCCATGGGCTTGGACTCTTAAGCCCTGAAATTTTCAAGTCTTTATTCTCTGTGTAAAGGATAACTCAATTGTTTTCACTTCTCCTGGGTGGCATGTTTTTATTTCTTTATCTCCCTTTCATTCTTATTCATAAATTTCTGTTCTCAACTTCTGTTTATTAGCATTTCTTCTCTGTGCCAGACACTTTGCTCAGTGGGGGGCTACACAGATGAAGATGACACAGACCAGGCACTCAAGAAATCATAGACCATTGAAAAGACAAATAAATAAATAGGCAGCTAGACTAAAATATAAGCGTTATGATAAAAGTAAGTGATTTCCAACCCTTTAATCTTGTATCTTTTATGTCTCTCAGGATTTAGGGCCCCCAATATCAATAAAGTCTCTCCACCCAGTTAGACTTCTTTTTAGTTTTGTAACCCAATCTGTTTCACTACCATCTTTTTCATGACAACAATCTCTCAGTCTTGCTCAGCACCACTAAGTTAAAAAAAACCTCTAATTATCCCTTATATATGGTACCTACTTCTTTGATGTAGTGATAATAGCTGTAATGAGGCATGAGAGCAAACCTAAACAAACTGGAGATATGTCCCTTTCAGGATCTGGATTAATTGATATGTTTCAAGTATGAATTACTTGTGAAGGAGAGGTGCATAAGTGGAGTAGGTAGCTGGCCCTGACTTAAGACTATCTTAAGCAAAATTGCAATGAGTCCATTTTATCCTCAGTGTCTCATTCTGGACATGCCCTGGCCCAGATTAGGAAATGGCCTCCTCTTCCTTGCTGTTGCTACCTATCTTTTCATTATAAAGCAATGCAGAATGTGAGGTAGCTCATGCTTAATGGGACGGGAATTATACAAACATTTGTCCTTATTACCTCCCCATTCCTAAAAATGTACCAAGCTTACTTTGAAATCTCTGATTTCTGTAGAAAATGGGGAAAAGAAACTATCCAGTGCTAATGTGTTCTGAAAAAATATATTGATTTGAATAGTGGAAGATTTGGGCAGGCCAAAGGGGTAGACGTTTTTGCTGACAATATACAATGTATGCTGCAGTATGTTCTGCCTAAAAATCTAGGCACTCTACTGAGCAAAAGTACAAAGTTGAGAGCATGCTGTACTTGATCTTTTGTAAATTTCTTTGTTCACTCAAAAACATTTTGCATTTTCTAAAGTCAATACATTCTACGTGATTGCTGTTAATGCCTACAAAATATTCAGTGCATCTATCCCATATCTATACACATATATTTGATTTAATCCATCATCTCTCATTAGACCTTAAGTTTGCTAACATTTATAATATTTTAAAAATAGGACAAGTATTTTGTACTTTGGTAACCTCTTCTGAATAAATGCCTTTAAAAGGAATTATCTTATCAAAAAATACAAACTTTTTTATTTTTTGTTATTTATTTTCTTATTTCCCTTCAGTAATATTGCTTGTACTCCTAACAACTATCTATGAGATCGCTCTAAAATGCCAGTTAGCCATTCATAAAAATATATCTTGGGTATTTAGAACAATTAGAGTTCTACATTGAGTGCTGAGGGTATGTCAGTAATGCATAAGACCAGGAAATGTTCTCAATTGTATGTTCAATTTCTTTAGCAGTTAAAGGACTAACCCTGTGGTCTATTTCATCTTGTGTCAGTTCAAATTTATTAACAAAATATGTTCACAATATCATTATATAATGATTTTAATGTTTCAGGATCTATAGTGATGTTCTTATTTTCATTTCAATATTTGTTATTTTTGTCTTCTCTATTTTTATTGTCTTTTCTAAGAATTAATTTTTGGCTATGTTTATCTTCTCTGTTGTATGTCAGCTCTCTATACAATTAATTTATGCTCTTATATTTATAATTGCTTACTTTGAGTTTATTTTTTATGCTTTTTCTAGTTTTCTTGATATAATTAGCTCATTGATTTTCAGCCTTCTTATGGATTATAGATCCTAATGTCTAATGAAATTTCTTAATGAAAGAATAAGCAATAAAGCTTTAAAAATATACTATAGGAGTAATGGGAAAGAATTCTTAGAAGACAAAAATCCTTCACCAAAAATAAAAAAAATTGATACAAACAAGTTAATACATTAACTTAATTATATTTATGTTTATGAAAAGACACTATTGAGAATGAAAAGGAAAGGTGCAGAAAGGCGGAAGCTGTTTCAAACACATATTACTAACAAAAGAATCTTCTTTGAAAAATAGATAGAACTACTACAAAAAACTCTTTAAAAGAGAACAATCTAATAGGAAAAATGGAGGAACTCAAATAATAGGAAGAACTCGAACAGTCACAGCAAGGAAGAGGCTATTGAAATGACCAATAATCATATGAAAAATTGCTGCATATGATTAGTAATCTGAAAAAAGCCAATTAAAATTCCAATGAAGTGGGGCCGGCCCTGTGGAGTAGCAGTTAAGTGCACGCACTTGGCTGCTGGCGGCCCGGGTTCGGATCCTGGGCGCATACGGATGCACCGCCTGTCAGGCCATGCTATGGCGGGGTCCCACATCAAGTGGAGGAAGATCAGCAGGGATGTTAGCTCAGGGCTGATCTTCCTCACAAAAAAAAAAAAAAAATTTCAATGAAATGAATAGTATGTACTCACCAGAAAGGCTAAGAAGATTATTAGTTTTACAATAATCATAGTAATAAATGATTCTGAGAGGAATAATCAATGGATGATAAAATCACTGAATGGAAGACAGATGGAGCAAGGTATTTCCTAGCTTTTCCACCTCCTTGGCACAGGATGCTGAGTCAAGCACATGGTGTTTTGCAAAGAGTGACATGCACCATGAGTACTGTAATTCCAATGACCTAATGTTTCATTAGCAATCCTCTGTTTCCTTTCCTGCTGTGTTTGGAACTCTCTGAATGGAATGTAGAAAGACAGAAGAGGAAGCAAACTCTAGTAACCTCAAAAAATGTAATTTGTACAAAAAAGGATAGCTGCTCAGATTTCTGCTTGGAACAAACACTGGGTTTCTGAGATAGGAAGTAGCTGATATGACATCAGAACAAAGAATTTTGACTTCCTTTAGGACCACGATCTTGAGATAAAGCAAGAATTAGTCATTCATTTTTCCCTGTTCAACTCAATTGGGTTTATAGCCAATAGAAAATCTTCCCTAAATATTGTAGTAAGTTTTTGTTTGTTTGTTTTACTGTTGGGTTATTCAAATTTTGACATGTATTGTTCTCTGTTCATCTTTTTTCTCCTATTATAATAATCATAATAGCTTATTGTAGTTATTTGTCTTTTTCACTAGACTTTAGACTCCATGAAGGTAGGAACTATGTTTATTTTCTTGTTTATCATTATTTCTTGGTATAGTGTAGGTGCTCAATTTAATTTTTGAAGAGATGAATGAGTCAGTCACACATTCGATTTTATCATGAAATTTTAAGAGAATTAATTCATAATGGCTAGCCACATTGCATTATATTCTAAAAATTATGTTATTAATATTCTTGGCATTCAAAGAAAGCACTCACTATGGCTGCAGAATAATGGATACCATTACATTGAGTAGATGGGGGCAAGAACATCCTGGGCTGGGTAAGGTATAGTTGAAATAGGAAAATGTATACTATATTAGACAGGTGATAAATTAGCTATCTTGGCTGGAGAAGTGGAAAGACTTAGAAGGTACACAATAAATGCTTATAGAATCCCTTGAATTTTGGGCTACAGAATTTGGGCTTATTAAGCATGAGAGTTATCAAATTTTTTTCAAAAGGCAATGTTATAATTTAAACAATATTGCAGGGAGAATTAACTCCATAACTACATACGATTTGGATTATGGTTAGGCAGGAAGATGGGGTCAAAGGCTGGTAAGAAAGGAAAGAATTGGCCAAACATCAAGTGAGGTTCTTGGTGATTGGTTAGATGTGGAGGAAAAGGAAGGGAAAAGAGTGAAAGATGGCTCTTGGTAAGTAGATCACTGAGACCTAGGAAATGTACTGTGATTTGGGTCTCTCTTTTAACTTTCCTGCTGCCATCTGTGTTCTCTAACTGTGGGGCTTTCTCTTCAGGTCTCTTTTTTCCCTATCCTCCTCTGCTCCTCTCTCCCTCCTTCTCCATCTTCTTTTTTTTCTCACTAGGTCTTTCACCCTTTCTTCATCTCTTTTCCTTGTGCTTCTTTATTTTATTGTTTATTTTTCTCCTTCACTTTCTTTCATAATTAACCAATTTAAGATTGAAATTTACCCTTCTTTCATGTGTTTATTCAACAATTCAAGAAAAATGAATTGACTCTACACTGATGTATGTCAATGTTCTAGTTAATTAGAATGTAAAGATTAATAAGATGTAAAATCTTGCCTTAAGACATTTTACCATCAAATAGCTGTAAACATTCATTCATTCATCTATTTATTCAATAATTATTTATATACTGAGGTTATATGGTTGAATAATACATGGTCTATGTTAGCAAGGAATTCTAAGTTTGATCTAAGAATATTTAAAATATTTTTAGTGTTTATCATGATAAGACGTAGGATACATTCCACACTGTTCCACTGCTTACCAAAGGGATAAGATTAGCGGTGGGAAGGGGAACGATATTATTTTTTCTCCTGTATACAACTTTTATTTCAATGAGAAGGTATTATTTTATAATTTAAGAAATCTAATAATAAAAAAAAGTATCAAATACAACATTATGTTTCTGGGTAAGTTTGAGTCTTAACATGTTTCAAGATTCTTTTATCTTCATAATACCCACTCTCAATTATTATTAATTTTATTTCTATGTACTTTAATTTAGTCTTTCATCCTTTGGTTCAGAGGCTATTAAAAGGAGAAAAAAAACTTTTTTCAGGCAATTTTAGTGTTACCATATAATTGCACTCATTCAAAAAATCTATTATTTACATAAAATTCTCATACACCTATTTTGTTACTCATGACTTTATGCAAAATTTCCTCCAAAACATTATTGTTTTGTGAATAAATTAACCTTATTTATTTATTATATCTTTGAAGTTCTCTGAAATACAATGTCCATTTTTACAAACATTTTAGTCAATAGTTAATAAGGTTCTTTTACATTATTCTCTAAAATCTAAGCAGCCAGGAACAATAAGCTTCTTTCCAGAACTCTGCACACCCTCTTCCCTTCCAATTGCTTTCCATCATTAAGAAAGACAGTGTATCTTGACATACTTAAGCTCTTGACAAGAAACCTGTCTCAGCTGAATTTGCTATCGCTTCCACCACATCTTTCCTTTTCTTTTTTAAGCAGTTATCCTAGAAGTTCAAAATTGAAATGAAAACCCCTCATAATAAAGGCACAAATTTCCAGGTTTCGGTGGAGCGTTGTGGCAAAGAATATGTCCTCATAAACTTATTTGAGCCAGAGGAAGTGGTGTGCCCCGAATGACAAAGCATTACCCTACTTGTCAGATCTCTAAGTTTCTCTGGCTGTCACCTCCTCAGTAATGGATGCTCAGTCAAGCATATGGTGTTTGCTGCCATAAGTGACACTGCACTGGTTTTCTTTACTCCTCAGGAGGATCTTCCCATGCCAAGCCAATTTGCAATGGCTTGGATCTTTCAACAGTCCTTTGGTCGGACTCCAGATTCCTTCTCAAATATCAGATGACGGTGACCCCTTTGTGTTAACTTCAATAACTCGGAAACTCAACCTAAAATCCAAAGAGATTTTCAGTTTTTGAACTTTAATCTTGGGACTCTACTTACTGTACTTTGAATCCATGGAGGGATTACTTGGTAACTTGCTAATATGCCATCCAATTTGTCTGGAAGCTTTGGCTTACAGCCCCACAGAAAGATAGACACAAAGACTTGGAAGATGAGAGGCAGATGAGAGCTGGCAATGCTACTGCATCCAATTAAGATTTATAAGTGAGGAGGCAGGAAAGAGGTGAAAGCAAGAGAGGTATGATGCCAAGAATGAGAACCAACCAAGAAACAAGGGACAAAACAACAATACAACACCTTATGTGTTGTAGTTAGAGAATCTCAAATGTTAGGTAGTTGTGGAAGAGTTTGGTACAAATGTTAGGGGAGGGAGACAAAATGTGGAGACCATGATAACAAAATGGTTCTAGAAATATAGAAAATAGAAATTTATTATAGAAAATTCATGGATTATAAAAGACATATTTTTTTCTTTTTTAACATTTAAGTTCTCTTTAGGGTAAAAAGATTCTAATGTTAATATTACCTACTGTTATTTTCTGGCACACTTTTGGTTTATTCTATGTAAAAATAAAATTGGTTGGTCAGAAGTTGTAATATTCATTAATTCATTAATAACATTAATATTTTTTTGTTTAGGGTGACTAAAGAGTATGATGTAAGGAAAGCCATCAATTCCTCAAGCAGCTTACTCTTTAGTTGGAGAAAAGGCACTTCTATATTTTTACAAAAAGATGAAAAATACAAAAATAAGACATATTCACTACCGCCATTGTTTGAGGGTTAAACATCTGCACGTGCAAGTTCAGGCACACCCACATCCATGCCCACATCTCCTTTCTAGATCATTCTTATTGTCAGCATTGTCATCAACACCACCATATCTCAAATATTGTTAAAGATTCCATGTTTTCTTATTGTTCTTTTTTTAATTAATAAACTTTATTTATTTAGAGCAATGTATTCTAGGATGACAGAAAAACTGAGCAAGAAGTGCAGAGAGTTCCCATATCCTCATCCCCCACCCCTGAGTTTTCCCGATTACTAACACTTTGCATTAGTGTGGTACATCTATTACAATCGATGAACTAATATTGACATATTGTTACTACATAAAGTCCATAGTTTACATTAGGGTTCATTCTTCCTGTTGTAAAGTTCTATGAGTTTTAACAAATGCATAATGCCATGTATCCACTATTACAATATTATACAGAACAGTTTCATGATCCTAAATATCTTTTTTTTTAAATATTATTAAACATATCTCTTGTGTGTAGTATGAGTGTATTTCTTGGGTGGTGAACAAGAAGTGGAATGGCTGAGGCACTGGATATGCACTTTAAAAATCAATTTTACAGGCCAGCCCAGTGGTGTAGTGGTTAAGTTCACGTGTTCCACTTTAGCAGCCTGGGGTTCCCCAGTTCACATCCTGGGCGTGGACCTACTCACCGCTCATCAAGCCATGCTGAGGTGGCATCCCACATAGAAGAGCTACAACTCTACAACTATGATATACAACTATGTCCTGGGACTTTGGGAAGAAAAAAGACAAACAAGAGGAAGATTGGCAACAGATGTTAGCACAGAGCCAATCTTCCTCAAAAAACAAAAAAGGAATAAAAATAAAAAAGTGTTTCTTTATTAAAAAAAATCAATTTTAATAAAGACTGTGAGTTTTCTCAAAAATAACTGTAC
Organism: Diceros bicornis minor; assembly: GCF_020826845.1. NCBI lineage: Eukaryota > Metazoa > Chordata > Mammalia > Perissodactyla > Rhinocerotidae > Diceros > Diceros bicornis. The sequence goes on from NC_080744.1 coordinate 85,392,727, forward strand.
CAACATACACTCCAGCCAGTGTTTGAGAGTTTCTGTTTCCCCTTGCTGTTTCCAATATATTACCAAATTTTTAAATTTTTGCCAGAAGGATATCTTATTTCAATTGGCATTTCCTGAATTACTGGTAATGTTGAACCTCTTTTCGTATGTGCAATTGACCATTTGTGTTTCTTTTTATGGTAATTGCATTTTCGTATAATTTGTCTATGAATTGAGGGTGGGTAGTTTGTAATTTTCTTATTGATGTTTAGGGTTTTCATGTATTCCAGATATTTATCCTTGACTGCTATGTTAAAATATTGCATTTCAGTTGGTTTCTTGTCTCTTAACTTTGCTTATCATGTTGTTTATTGCATATAAGTTTGAGTGAAAAAAAGATAAAAATAAGTCTAGAACATAACTTATAGTAAAATGACACGGTAGTGTTGGGAGTGGGGAATGGAAGCTAGGGAAATAAAAACATTTGCAATGGTCCCAGGTTTGCATGGGGCCCATCTTTGTTCTGGTGACTAGTTTTCACTTGCTTTTCTGACTAGCATAAGTCATATTTTTTCCCCCTTTTCCTTCTTTAACTGTCTGCAAATGAATTTCAGTTTGTTTTTCTGCCACCCAACCATGTCATTTCAGGAGAAGTCCCTGCTATTCAGATTTGCTCAGTCAGAGCCCTTGTCTTCTGTGTTTGATGCTCTATAAAGAACTGTGTACACTCGTAGCTCTCTATAAATAATTGAAAGAATAATAATTTGCATATACAGTGGCCTGTAATTGGTTGTGATATACTCACTAGTAATTTTGCATGAGGGATGCTCCAGTAAAATAAATTGTGCTTGTCTGTGTTTACTTTGGACAGGTAAAGTACTATATGCCATGCTGAATTTTTATATCAAGTTTTAATTAGGTCATCCTGCTTGAGTTACCAAAATAACCTGCTCTCCCCAATAATGAGATAGGGATTTATTTAGAAATGAATATCAATGACTCATCTCTATATTTCAGAATAAGAAAGAACTCCTCTCTGTAATATATTCAAGTTAAATATTTTGCATCCTAATCTAGACAGGCTTACTGATTGATTCTCTGCCAAAAAGAGCTGCTGCCAAGCCAGAGAATGGAGATATTGAGGTCAGGGCTCCAGTGCACCCCCAGGAGATCACTTGTAACCCAGTCTTTGGGGAGACAGGGAGAGATCAACCTACTCCTTTTCTGCAACTCTCCTTCCAGACAGGAGAAGGTCAGATTGGAGGGGGACATACCCCCAACACCATTTCACTTTTGGCAGCATATGTATGTGTTGGAAGAGTCCTCTATTTCAAATGAGAGGCTGGAGATTTTTGTTTTCCTTTTTTCACAGAATAGACCTTTACAAAACAGAATGGATCTTTGAAGCTTGGTATTTTCAGTTTAGTGAAAGTCAAGGCAAGGAAGATGACAGGAAGAAGCAGTTACAAGTTGCACTAAAATTTATTATTATTATTACTATGTTTTAACCTTATGGAGGATGTTAAAAAAAAAAAAATTCTTACCTCAACCAACCAAAGTAAACTCCTCCAGAGAAGGAATGCCCATAATATTGTTCAAAAGGCTAAGGGACAACTTGCACAAGGTTTTAGGTCTAGCCTAGTCACTTCATCTACACAAACGCATTTGTGACTCCAAATGATGTGCAGGGCACAGCCCACACACAAAGGAATAAGGGAATGGACTTGTGTATTCACACAGAGAATGTCTTCTCAATGGTTTACCATCTAGTTAGATTCTCTGAGATGAGAGATACGCTTTTACAGATACAAGATAAGAAGGCTGTACCCAAACTAAGAAAGTATTGTACTCCAAGAGCACAGACTTAAGTCAATGATTTTTCCTTGGAAATGTGTGTTCTCATGGAAACAACTGTCTGTATCAAGAGTTCCTACACTTTGCTGGAGTTATGACTTCTCCCTTGAAACACAGCCATCAGGCAAGGAAAGTGATGGAAGTCAAGTTCTTGAATGGCAGGCAGAAGTGTTTTTGTGGATATTTGTACTGGGAGTTCTGGCAAACCCTGGTCAGATGGAATGAGAGGTGTAGGAGAAGAGAAAGATGGGGTGGGGAGCAAGAGGATTGAAGGTAAGTAAAACTGTGGGAAAGAACAATGGGAATAGCCAGATTGGAGACACCCTTCCAAGGATTCCACACAGAGGTCTCAGCTTGCTGACTGAGATTCTCTGATATTGAGATGGTTAGGTAGCATAGGTTGGCCACAGAATCCCATTTCACTCCCAATATATTTTGTAATCACATCTTCACTTCAATGCATTAAATAATTTCTGGTGAAAATTTGAGAAAAAGAAAAAGGAATAAATCCTTCCCTGGCCTCTAACCACATATTCCCTATTTTGGGCAGACTTAGTCTAAGGAAAAATCGTAAACTAAGTAAAGTTCAACTTACCACTTGGTTCCTAGTCTGCACTCCTCTCAAAATCCCTTTAATTTTCTTCCTCAGAATCACAATGTTCTCATGAAGTTTTAAACATGATCACAATTTCTCCTCTTTCCCAAACTACTACAGATATTTCATTCCATATGTCCCTAAATAAAACACAGATTACGTTCGAGAACTGCAAATCATACACATGTTAGAGGAATAGCATTTGCTTAAACAATAAATGTGTGAGCGGTTGACAGCCAGTAGCACCACACTCTTCAATTGTTTCAAGTAGTTGCTTGTTAATCTAATGATTCTGTTGATAATGGAATTTCTAAGTAGATTTAACAAATGGGTTATATGGGAGAATTTTTTGAAAAGGACAGCTGTCACGATTAGATTAACTTTTACTTGGAATGGGCCCCTGGTATTCACTCCTTTGAGAAATTTCTGCTTTTCATAGTTGGTGTCACTTCTGTGTTTCTACATTTATAGCTTCCATTAAAATATGAAGTTCCTTTTTGTTGTTGATGTTTTTGTTAACTTATTTTTACTTCTCTTCTCATCCCTCAGCATGCCTAAGCCATCTCGTACCCTTAGTGTATGCTCCCCCACTGCAGACCTGAAAGCTCGTGCTAGGCTCTACACACAAGCAGTATCGCACACCATGCCTAGTGTTCTAAGTCCTCCTGTTCTGAGCCAGCCTGTCTCACATGCATCGTCTCCTACGGTTCACAGCCCTCCCTAGCTCCTCTTTCTGCTTCCCTCCCTTCGTTTGCGGCCTCACTCATGCCCTTTGGTTTGGTGAAAGAGCCTCACTAGCTTTTCATCCTTTGCTCCATGAACCTTTTACCTTCGTTTCTTGACTCCACTCATCTTTGAGAGGTCTCAGGGGAACATCATGCTCAATTCCTGCCCCACTGCAGCCCCAAGTTCTTCCCTTTGTATAAATCCATCTGCGGGAAGGACCCAGAGAGATGGCAGCCTGAGGATCTTCACCAGAAGGCATTTCACCTAGTCCCATGCCTTGTAGGGGCACATCTTTAGAAGGTGGGAATTGCTCATCTGACAACAATGAAGGGAACTCCAGTGAGGGGCCAAGAGAGGGGACTGTGGACGATGGTCGTCTTTCATATACGTAGGTAATTACAAAATAAAGTATTTCTTTATAGGATTTCACAAACCATAAAATTTATCCCTGCAAGTGGTGTCACAAAACAGTTAATATCCAATGCTTAAGTGGTAGTTTGTGAATAAAAGACTAATAGAGGTCCTAAATGAGCAAAGTTTGCTTACAGAAACGAGAATATCACTGAGTCTTCAAGTTTTCTCAACGAAGAAAAATCAAGGCAGCATTTCAGGTGGTGAGACTGGGGTGGAAAATAGTATTGTGGGAAGATGAATGTGTTTTCTTCAGGTATTTAAATTGAACCAAATGAAATGACCAATTTTTATTGGCCAAATGTCAGCAATTTCATATGATTCAGCCTATAATTAAATAATGTTGCTGAGGGCTGGGGTGGGGGTTGAAATTGAGGGTTGAGAAGATGGATTGGAATCCTTGTGGCAGGATTCTCATTCTAGGCTTAGGCCTCTTTATCTGTATGGGTTTTGGGAAAGAATGAAAAGTTTTTGAGAAAGTCCAGGGCATGATAAAATGATGCTTTTGGAAAATGTACCTGGAAGTAGAAGTCAATGAAGGGATACAAAAACTAACAGTTTTAATTACATGATTAACTTAAGGCAATAAAATTATTTCCAAGCCCTGATAAGTTACCTTCCCAACACTCATGACCTCCCTGACATGAGTGGCCTTCCCAGCATCTAGTGACTTTCACATACATGTCCTTACTCATTTTTCTTATATAGGAAGAATGAGCAAATAATTAATCTGATAGAAAATATAGATACATACTTAATTGATCTCTAGATAGGGAAAACTTTGCAAACATAAAAATATGAAAGGGATCAGTTGAAAATTCAATAGATTTGATCACATAAACATTTCAAACTTTTCATATCAAAAACCAATATAACTAAGTAAAAATCCAAAATAATTCATTAAATGTTTGATAAAGTCATATATCTTAATTTATAAAGTACATTTACACATCAATAAGACAATTCCACCATCCTAATAAAAATGAGACAATTGACAGATAAATTATACAAAAAATAAAGCAGATAAACACATGAAATTATTCTACTCAATAAAAAAGCACAATTTAAACTACAATGAAGGGCTATTTTTGCCCATTTAATTAAAAACCTTTGGGAGATAATATTCAACATTAGTGAGGCCTCATTAAGATGACTCTCCGCATATTACCACTATGACACTAAGTTGGTACAGTCTTTCAAGAATTTGCTAAATTATATCAAAAACCTTAAAAGTGTTCATATCACTTGACTCACAAATTCTTCAAGGAATTCTTAAAGTGAAAGAATCAGAGCTGTGGTAGAAGATTGGTGTACAAAGATATTCACCCCAGCCAAACATGAAAAAAACTTTTCATCTTTAAGGTTCTTTAGATTAAATAAACAAACAAAAATAGAACCCACCTTGACTGGTTTAAACCAAAAAATTCATTATAGGTGGCACACAGAATTCCAGGGAGTGGTGAGGCCAGGTTTCATAGTCTCAGGTTTTCCTTTTACCCATCCATTCATTTTTATTTGTAAATGAATATTTATTTGGTGTTCTATTATATTCCAGATATATCTGTGAACAAGTCCTTGCCCTAAAGGCACTCTCATGTTGGGGGATGTGGGGAGGAAAATTAAACAGGTAAATAAACACACAAACAAAGCAATTTCCTTTTATACTTCTTAACCTTTCCCTGCCTCATGCATTGCCTTCTCATTCTTCTGGCAACCCTTTTAACCTCTGTGTTTTTTAGGTTTCTCTCTTTATGTCTTTTCTCATTCTTCACACCTTTCTATCTTTTCTCATAGCTTCAGCTAATCTGTTTAGTCTTGATCTCACCCAGGCACTCATGTATACAACTGTCCATCCAGAGTTATCTCCAGCTGGATGTCTGGGAAGCATCAAATGCAAGAAATATCAAGATAAATTAATCATCTTGCCCTTTAAACTTCTTCAGGGGGATCTCTCTGGCTGAGTGGTCTTCCTTAGCCTAAAGACTACAGTATAATCATGGAAAAGTCCACACAGGTGGATAGATCTCATTGTTGATTATTCCTGTGTCTCCAATCTCCCAGTGTGCCAAATTAAAGATTTCCTAGTAGAGTTATTTTGGTTCTTATCTCTGGTCTTCCAGAATAATCCATAGCATAGGTGCAGTGACTTCTTTATTCTAAAAAAATATAGATGAATACATGCAACATGAGTGACACACGTGCACATTAAATTCTTGGAGATCAAGTCAAAGTCAGGTGTTCTAATCTAATTCTATTCATTTTTGGACATGGGTGTTCGAGATAAGATGTTAACATCAGGAGTCTTGATTTTAGTTTCCCCATATATCTATTATGTGTTTCCAGTTGATATTAGGCTCTGAGCATCATGGGCTCTCACTCAGGACCAGGTACATACTAGAACCTCAATAAATGCATGTCCATTAGCTCATGTTTACTGAGACACCCATTATCTCAAGGCTGCTGGTCACTCAAGAAAGAAAGAATACAAAACTGGTAACTTGCTTTATATTTCAACATAGAGTTTTGAATTTTTTACTGGAAAGTAGAGGATAGATGTCTACCTTTGATTAAACATTATGTGATATATTTTCTGCATTTACCTCTTGGCTTTGTTATTGTCAAAGATGATTTAAGATCTCTTCCTTTTTTGGGGGGGGTGGATATTTGGCAATCAAGTGAATCTATTGTATTTTCCACAGTGCAGTGTATTCCTTTCCTTTCTTAAAAAAAAATTCTAATTCCGCGCAGCAGCCTAATGCGATCCGGGCTGACATACACACCCCACTCCAGCTGGGCGCAGATTTCCATCCTGCTCACCTGGCAGCCTGGGATGCAAGTAGACTAGCTGATGTGCTGACTGTCCCTCATCCAGCTGAGCTACTGGGCTAGGGGAGAAGCTGTTCCTTTTCGAGAGAGCAAGGCAGCTGCCACAGGCCATGGTCCCGGTGCTGGCAGAAGGCACACCGGACCCGTTGGTGAGACTGGATCTCTACTGCTCTCTGAACCACTACTTATTGGCTGGAAAACACTTGCCATGTGAAGAGTGAAATCCATGCACATTTTATAGAACAGGTTTATTACAGCCAATAGAATCCAATTCTAATCTATATCATCACCTTCCAAAAGCACTTATGCTCTTCCTCCAAACTTCCACATGCCATTTGTATTCTGCCCACGGTGAAATAAATGCCAGTTATTCCTACAAACCCACATCTTCGCTCTCTTTCCTCTATGTTTTCGTCCTTGTCTCTGTTTTTCTCTCTCCCCCCTCGTTCTTTCTCTCTGCTGCATCCAGGAGAAAAGATGGTTGGGAAAGAAGGTGTGAAACAGGTTTCATCTCCTTTTACTACTTCTAGAACAATAAAAACTCTAATAACAACAATACCCACAGTAACAAAGAAACCGGGCCGGAAAACCAGAAAACCTGTAACTTAACATTCAGGGTTGTTTTAAACCCCAGCATTTATCGGAGCTCATTAAGAGAGATGGTGCATGACAGTAATACACACAAATGAGGATAAGAACTTTTTAAAGCATTTCTTAAAAAAAAAAACAGAAAAAGAAACACACAGTGTTCAGACACAGATGCACAGAACAGGAAGGTGGAGCGGTTATTTGCTAAAGGCGTTTCACCGTCACCCTCTTTTTGGGGATCTTTGTATACACATTCCAGCCCCAGACAAAAGGAACAGGGCAGCTTTAGAGCCTTCAGAACTGGGGGCTGAGGAGGCGAGGGAAGAGAGGAGCATGATTGATGGAGTTCTGGTTGGCTTATAAAGGGCAGGCGGGAGTGCAGGGAAATAATCAGGAGAAAGGGCGTCCCGTGCTGGCTTTCTCAGAGGGGCGAAATGAATCCTGCTCCTCTGCATTATTAAGTTGTCAGGCGGGCTGATGATGAAAATCTGAAGGTCAGGCATAACAAGAAGCACCTTATGGGGGGGTCACGACCTTTCTGGAAGCGCTACACTCGTGTTTATCTGCACCTAACCCTTATCCACAATTCCTCATTTGATAAGAACATTGGGCGAGGGGGAGGCAGGGAGGGGTGTCTCCTCATATGTATAGGCAGTGAGTGAAATTAGGCTTCCCGTGAAACTGATTGCGGAGGCTCCATTCACGGTGAAAGATAATAAACCAAAAGGACACACGAGGGATGCAGGCAGAAATTGTTCGCTACAGTGGAACTCAATAAAGGGAACAAGAGCTTCCCTAAATGACAAATTTGGTACAGTGGTGCTAAAATCAGGATTCTCCCTGGAATTGCCGCAGCAATTCACTCTCGGCAGTACCACTTTTTATTTACTTTAGAGATCCTAATGGCATGGGGAGGGGGTGCTTTTGAGATTGTTTATTTCTTTATCTGCTCGTTTTAAACCAAAGACTCGAGGTGAAGGACAATCAGGCAGAAATATTCTATTTGATTTGTAATTTTGTTTGTTTGTTTGTTTCCGAACGGGAAACGGGGCAGCTGTTCCCGTGCATCTTGTCTGCATGTGTTTGGGGTGAGAGTTTGTATTTTTCATCGAGAGAGTCCTTTTCCAGGTGTTCTCCATTTCTTGGGAACGGAGGAAGTGCTTGGGATTCTCAGCTGGGACTCATAGACCAAGCCTCTAACTGATCACAAAAATAAACATATCACTTGTAAAAATAACACTGGAACAATTCACAAGCTACAATGCGAGCTTCTAGTGACGCTTCCAAGTCTAGCTGTTTATCCCTGTCTGTAAAAAGAGCATTCTTCAGATTTTGATTCTTTGGCGGTAATGTGTGAAACACAGCATTTACAAAATCACTTGCAAAGGTGGAGATGTTTGAAATGGCACAGAAAGGGGAAAATTTGGCAAAATGAGGACAGAAACAGTTTACCTATGGGATAAAAAGTGAATCATTCTCAAAGTCAGTTAAGGACTTTAACCTTCCTAGAAAGGAATTCTGAAAAATCTGGAAGGAAGGAAACTTTTATCCAATACCTTTTATATTTCTTTTGCTTTTCTCTCTTTTTAGGGGTAAAACTTGATTTTAAACACGGTATTTGGAGATGAGTTCATTGACAAAATAAGTAGACTGTGACTTGAGTGGATGATATTCAATTAGGATTTACATTTTTCTATTTGCTAGGACTTTTTTTATATTTTGGTCAGGTTCCTCAAGTTATCTCCATAAGCTACTTGCCATCCCTTCTGCCAACTCATATGTATAGAAACATTATCCCAATAGATAAGCCTTGGATAAACTAAGAAAAAAATCCATTTTAGTTTCTCAATTTTATCCAGGAATAAAAATATAAGCTATATACATAACAACCTAGCCATCACTCATGCCCTATACATTTGAAGATCACATCGGCGCTTTTTGCCCCACAAGTATCTCCTCTGTGTGGCTGAGATGAAGTGACTACCTTCCTATAGTGTCCGCGTTTGTAACATTTGTTTAAAAATTGGACTCCCACCAGAAAAAGAGCATTGCAACATCAAGGGAAATAAGAACATTCAGCAGCAATGTTATACTCAAACATATTTTTTTTTCTTTCTTTTTTTGCCAGAAGACAAGATAGGTTTATAATTGATAAGACACTCTGGCTTAGACTATGGTGACCCGGAAGTCAAGACGCAGGAGAGGAAGAGTGAGCCTGTTATTGCTAGCATGGCCGCCATGCCCAGTTACACCAAGAATGACATTACATGCACAGTAGAACACAGAGCGAGAGATAAACCCACAGGAATAGTCATTGCACAGTTGTTTTTGACAGTTTTAAATAAAAAAAAATACTTTTTGTTCTTTTGTACGTTAAAGTAAGGGTGTCATTTGGAATGTATTTTGCATAATGTTGATCAGAAAAATTAATGTTATTTGTTTCTTATTCAATCAAATCTTTAAAAAGTCACAGTTCAGCTTGCCACTAGCTCCATTTGTCAGACTGTCCCTATGTAATTGACCAAGATGTCTTTAGGACTTAGGGTGGATTTTCCAATGACATTGTAAATTATCAACTACCTAGCTACATCTTAACTATACAGACTATCACAAATAATAACTACCCTTTTGTTAAACAAGGAGTGAAAATAAAATTGTATTTTGTATTTACTTTATTTAAAATTTATGGATTTCTTCTTTAGAAAGTGAATTTGACCCTGCTCACAATAAAAAATATAAATCGTATTAAATAAAATTAGCTCAAAACATCTACAAATAGAATTGAAGATTTTAAAATTGATGCCATTATCAGCTGGTGCCTTTAAGAGTGTAAGAACAGTCTCTGGATCTCTACCTCCTGGCCATCTGATTTTTATTATGTGTCTCAGCTCTTCCTTGCTTTCACCACTTCATGTTTGTAGTCTATGGTCCTACCCGGAGAAATTCCTTTGACAGGATTGTGTCTGTGGTTCTAGGACCATGACTCAATTTTCCTAGGCTTGGGCCTAGAAGTTTGTTTTAAAACAAAGGTGACACTAGAGTGAAAGGAATGGATCCAATCTACTCAAACTTGGACCTCAGGGTGTGGTCCATGGACGAGCAGCATCCGTCCCTTGGTCAACCAGCAGTGCTGAAGCCTGTTAGAAATGCAGAATCTCAGATCCATTCCCTCAAAATCTGCATTTTAGCAATATCTGAAACAATTCATAAGCACATTCCAGTTTGAATGAACTTGGGGCCATTTGACATTTGGGGGGCTTCCTTAGGCTTAGTAGAGGGCCAGGCTTCTCTGGATTACACAATGTCCGAGGCCTGCCGCCTCCTTAGTACAGTTTTCACTAGTGACCCAAATTGACAAATGTGTAACCTTTCTCTGTTTGTCTTCCTCCTGGCTGAGTAGAAAGCATCAGAGAAGAGTTGAGAAGATGCTGGGGATAGTGCTTGTGGAAGCACAAATCCCTAGAGAAAGGGAGGGCTCCATTTCTCACTAAAGTGAACATCCAAAACATAACTGACAACAATTTGTCCAATAGCAAATACCTGTGCATCAGGTTAATTTTAAGTGGTAAAATAACAATAATATAAACAAAAACTTTTTTTGCATCAACTATGCCAAAAGAAAAATGCATTCAATTCTTGTGATACATTTTATTAGCTGTTTTTTCTTTCCTCATCTTGGGATAAGGCAGAAAATACTGCCTGTGTTTTTAAAGATACTGGGAAGTGAATGCTACCTATCACAATAGCTTTTATTTTATTTTCAATTCTGCAAGGAAACTCTACTGTGACTTTTTCCTGCTGCCTTTTTTATACATTCTAAATTTCATAGGGCAATCGATTCAAATCCATTTTAAATCTCTATGGGCTGGAGCTTGGCATGAAAGTTGGTTGGCCAGGTGCAAGTTTCTCTTCAAAATATGACAAAAGTCATGGCTGAAATATAGAGCGACAAAAATGTTGAAGAGTTTTGCCAAGCTGCAGCCAAACAAGGCTGACTCCTATTAGCAAGGGGCAGAGGGGCAAATGTGAGGAGGAGAGTTGTGGGCAGTATGCCATTTGCATAATGCTCAACCTCGCTTTTTTAAAACAAGAACACTGCTTCAGTTCATTCTTCTCTGGGCTTTTTTTTTTTCCATTAAAAAAAAGAATTCGGAGAACTAACAATGCAGAAAACAAATGAAATAGGAGAGGTGAGAATGGAAAATTTTTAATGATCTTAAGCCTGATATTCAATCCCCCAGAACTTCTATCCCAATGACACCCCAAAATTCAGTTTCTACCGCCATAGCGTGAAGCCTCGCTGTGACACACACAGTTTATGTACCACTGAGCAGATGCTGCAAAATAAGGATGAAACAGTTGCTGGTTCATCTTAGATAATCACAGCAGATTAAGCAGTAGTTTCATTACAGTGTTTTTACTATGCATTATTTTTACTATGCAGCGTCCTTTGAAATAATGGGAATTGATTTCACAGATCTTTTGCATATTACTGATACTCAGTAATGTTGCCGAGTAAAACCTTTTCCATCCTGCCGCTGTGAAAAGGCACTAATTGGGGAAGAAGAAGGTTCCCCCATGGAAGGCTCTCTTCTGCAGATTTGAGGCTGGGAAGCAATTGAGCCAGGGAAACTATATGTGGGCCTTTGTGGTTTAGCAGCTGTAGCTCTGTGTCCTGATTTAGCTGACCTAAAATTCACACGCTCCCAGATCACAGAGCATCGGCTGCACTGCCCTTGGTTCCCCCTTCTTGGCCTTCAACTCCCCCCTCCCACCGCCACATTTATCTTGCCTTATAAAACAACTGGAAATGTGCTATGATGAATGGGGAGTCCAGAGAATGAATGTAGAGACAAAGGCCATCAGTGTCTTCTGCAATCAGACACAAACCTTAAAATGCATTGAATTTTTTACCTTCACTGAGTTGGTTGGTGCACAGTTCATCTCTACCTGGCCATTTGGCTCATTACCTGACTAGCATGTCTGCAAACATATTCTCTGATAGACATGTTGAGAGAAGATAGACCTCTCTCCGCTCTCCAAAGTCGCCTTGAATGCTGATTGACTTGGTGATAATCTCTTCATTCCTCCTAGAAATTATTTTTAAAGGGAATATCTATGTTTTTTCTCAAGCATTCATCTCTGAGTCAACAGAAATTGCCCCGTGCTGGGAATGAGACATCTTCAGTGTCGGGGAACGAACCGTGAGAGGAAACAGGCAATCTGGGTCCCAGGGCAGTGTCTTGTCATGAATTAGCTACAGGATTTAGGCAAGACATTGAACTTCGCTGGGACCTGGTTTCCTTCCTATGGAACTTTTTTCTCTGGAGTGATTAAGGCAGCCTTCACCTTCACCATTCTTACCTCTGGGGAGTTCTGCTGTTAAAGTTCAACTCCCGTACAATGATTCCTTTGCATCACATTATCAACACTGCAAGCAGGCCGGGCTGTACTGAGCTGAAGACGTTAGGACGAGCTTGGAAGATTTACTCATTTTATCTGTCCAACTCTGAGAACAGTATGTGGCAAGGTTTTTCCCTTCCATTTAGTATGTGGAAATACTTCAGCAGGGAAAGTCTGTATAATTTACTAAAATGTTTTAGATGATGAGGTTGGGTGGATTCAGTACTAATATTCTAGAATGATTTTAAATATAATTAAAGTGGGAGCGATCTGTTTTGCTACACTTTAGGATAAAATGATTCACAAAGACCCAGAAGTATCTGTTGTTCCACGAGGCTTTGCACAGAGCTCAAAGTCGATTGATTCCGTCCAGAGTTACAACTGCAACAGCTCAGAAATTGCTCTAGAAATTTCCCAAAATATGTTTCCTAAAACACTAAGTCAGTGAGATGTTAATGGTTATTCTAGACACACACACACACACACACACACGGAGTAAGTTTTCATGTGAAAAACTGTTTGCAAGATTTGGGATGAAGTAAACTGGTTTTTTGATTGCAGAACATTCAGAGTCTTTTCTCTGCAGATGTGCATCATGAATCTCCTAAAGAAAGATGGCCTTCCCAGCATCTTTACAACGTACACGACATTAACTCTTTGTGGGGAAACACCAGTTAATACCTTACCAAACCACTGCATCTCAGAACACCATTTATTAAACACTGATATCAATTCAGTTTGTTGGAACCAAATAAAAATTGAGATCCAAGGGTGACTCATAGACATTGCTTTACATAGATGACATTCAAACACATTGAACAACGATTTTTAGAACTCAGTTATTATTTTATATCATTCTCTCCTGATAAGGAAGGATTGTCTACAGTTAAAGGCCTTATAATAGGTAGTTTTAAGAGGTAAGTAAAGATGGTGCATGCATTAACTTTTTGGCTTAACTTCTGGTGAGTTATTATAGCATTCATAGCCTCCATAAGGAAACCTCAATATATCATTTAAACCAGATTACCCATTACACATAGATCAACCTAAATTTTGGTAACATCAAACTATTCCTCATTCTCCAAACACACCATGTGCTTCCTTGTCTCCCTGCCCTAGCTCACAAAATGCTTTCTCCTAAGAATCCCTTCACCATTATGGCTGCTTTTTAAATCCTCTTCATCCTTGAAGAACCATATCAAATGCTAGGAAGCTTCCTTTGCTCTTCTTATAACTAATCTTATCCTCTGATTCTTACTTAGCAATTTGTATTGCTACTAGTATTAGGCACACATTTCCTCATTATATACTTAGTTTTATTATTATTTTAATTCTTGTTTCTTAAGCATTTATTCTGAGCCAGTCATAGTGCTAAGTTTGGAATCACTATCTCTTTAACAATGAAGGAGGCTTAGTGAAGTTTATTGAAATCAATGGACTGTGATAAAATTGATTTTAATTTGAGTGACTAAATGTCTGAGACGAAAGTATGCCATCTTTCCAAGTTCTTTTGCCTTGGTCCTGAAGATGTCCTGCATTAATGTCCTGCTATGTTCATTGTTGTTGTTATTCTGGACACTCTTTTAGGCCTGAGAAACCATGAGAAGTTGATGAAGAATCTCTCACACTCCAGGATGGCACATTGCTTTTGAAAACCAAAGATTATTCCTAGGGTTATAGGAAACTTTTTTGGAAAAGTGCCATCTCTGTTTTATCCCATCACTTGACTTATATTAACTGAGTTAAAATTACTACTTCAGCTCAGCATATTTTTCTTGAGCAGCTTTCATGTGCCAAGACCCTTGCAAAGCATCGTGGGTACAAAGTTAATTAAGACATCTTAGTGTACTCCAATGGTGAGACATATAGATAAAAACATTATTTCAACAAAATGTAATCATTTCTAAGGCTGAAGTATGCACTGAATGCTATTTAAATTCAAAGAGGCATTTGCCCTAACATGGAGGTTTAAAAGCCCAAAGTAATCCTGGTTTCTACCACCCTTAGATTTCTATCCTAAGTTTTATCTACATTTATACCTAAAGTTGGGAGAATTAATCTTTTGGCTTCTCACATCTCTTGTTGGAAAACTCCTACACTGGTAAGATTTAATATATCTCCAGTCCTGGAAGTCTATCCTAAGTAGTTTCTATGTTAACCAAGCCCGGATCTCCAACTGAAGGGGGCAGGGAGTTGGTTTTTCCTCAGCTGGAATCAATTTTTTCTACCCAAGTCCATTTACCAGAATTAATCGTTTCGGAAGAAGCTCAATTTTGCTGGAAAATCCAGAAAAGATTTTAGTTACAGCTTCACATAATAAAGCAATTGTGTAATTAGTAATACATTTGTCACTCCTTTACTGAGTGGAAAAAAAAGTAACACATGTATTGCTTTAGTGTAAATCCTGAGAGTGGAGATTTTTTTCCAGGGAATTATACCATTATACCATAAAAATGTCAAGGCATAAGTTTACTGTTCCTACTAATATTCTAAAATATTCTCTTAGGCTGACATCTCTGTCAATTAAAATTAAACAAAATTGCATTCTGCCATATACACTTCAAGGAGGAAGCTTTCGAGTTTATGGCTGCTCTTTGAATTGATTTTTAAGATGGCATCTGTAAAACTTGGCTCTAACAAGATGAGGTGGGATGTATTTAAGGACCAATCAATTTAAAAAATGTTTTTAAAGATCATAAATTGACAGCCAGAATAGACTGCATATGTCTCCAGGTTTCTCAGCTATTAAAATAAATCCAGCGATTCTTTTGAATTGAATGTTTGTCCTGACATAATTCAGCGCCAACACGTTTCTGACTTGTTTTGGGTTTCCAATATTTTTACAGAAAATAACATAAACAAGGAAGCTTGTGAGTGTCGCTTCCAGTTGCTCAGTTCGCACAGATTTGGGAAAAGTCCTTCTTGTGGTGTTTCCCACAGCGGAGCAGTGCGAACGTGCTTTCTCACGGGACTGTCGTTCTCAGGGAGGAGAGGCAAAGGCAGAGTGGAGAGTGAGCACTTTTGGCAGGACTGCATTGCCAATAAAGTCTTCAGGGAGATCACCCTCTGTGATAGAAAGATGAGCAAAGTAAATCTCTGTTCCAATTCTTCTAAAAGGAATTTAAGAAGCCGTCTTTGGGCTCATCCCTCTGATTGCCAAACCTTAATGTGCAATGTTTTATTGGTGCATTTAAGGCAAGTATTACTTAATGATCCAGAGTTTCTTAGGGCCAAAGTATCGCCCTCATTCTTTGTTAAGCACATTTTGGAAGCTCAATGTGCCTTTTCGGGTCACCTGGTTACCACTTAAGGGAAAGAGATAATATCCTAAGCAGCTTAAAAGGGTTTGTGCCCTTTCAAGCAAGTTCGAAATGATGTTCTGGCTTGGCTGCTCTCTTCAGCAATTTGGGGGGGGCGGGGGTGGTAAGGGGGTTGCAACATGGGTGTTCTTAATGGACAGATGCTTTGTCTAGACACGGAGGGAATGGTATCCCCGAAAAAGCAATAAGAATTGGAGGAAACTTGCTTCTTTGCTTTAAATCGAAGAGGCTGGGCTGTTTAGGGACTTTCAGATAAGGAGCATTTCGGTTTTGTCTGAAAGGATGGTGTCTTTCTCAGTGGTCATATGTAAACTTCCACGAATTCTAAAGGAGTGGCATCATGTCAGGCTCTTTTACTGCTGAATCCCCCATCCCTAGCATATAGCTAGTACAGAATATGGGCTCCATAAATATCTTTGAAATTGTAAATAAGTAGATTAAACCCCCAGCCCCAGTTCTTAAATATTTCTGCCATTGCAGTGGAGTAGCTGAAAATGCCTCAGGAGAGAGTCATGTGGGGAGAAACTACCCACAGGAGACTCATACTGGGTCTGACGGAGACTCATGGAGACCACGGGGGTATATGACCCTCTCTGGAGGAAAAACCAGGAGACAGAGGCTGCTTTCAGCCCTCTAGTTTTCCTCCTCTTTTTTCTCCCCTTCAGTCTTGAACACTCAGTAGCCATGATCCCTGTGTTTTCTTTTTTCTGCAATTCTCTCTTGCTGGGTTAAGGTGTGTCTTTAGAGGATGTCCACTGCATACTGTGTGTCCAAATTACATTTGTGGATGGTGGTCAATAGAGAGACCGAGCTCAGGAGAAGGATGGAGATAAAAAGTGCTATAAACTGAATGTTTATGTTCCCCCCACATTCATATGTTGAAACCTAATCCCCGATGTGATGGTATTTGGAGGTGGGGTCTTTGGGAGGTCATGACAGTGGAGGTCATGAATGAGATTTGTACCCTTATAAAAGAGATCCCATAGAACTCCCTTGCCCCTTCTACCGTATGAGGATACAATGAGATGACTGTCACTGAACCAGGAAGCAGGTCCTCACCAGATACAGAATCTGCCAGCGCCTTGATCCCAGACTTCCCAGCCTCCAAAACTGTGAGAAATTAATGTTTGTTGTTTAAGCCACCCACTCTATGGGTTTTTTGTTATAGCAGCTTGAACTGACTAAGACAAAAGGCAGTGTCCAGACACGGGCAGGGTGAACAGAGCAAAGTCCCCTCTTGAACCGAGTGACCAAGGACCTCTCTGAAGTGTTTAGGGAACTACAATGAAGGAAAGAGGACTGTTCTAGAGAATCCAACACCTGTTCTCAGTCACTCCACATGGTTAACCTGAAGGTTTGATTTACAGTACCTTCCCCTGCCTGACCCTCAATCTGGAATTAATAAACAGGCTCATTTTTAACATGAAGCCATGTTACACAAATACTTGGAATATCTGACATGGTAATACAGGGTTTACTTTAGTTGATTATTGATTCATTCTACTCTTTTTGCATTTAATAAATATTTATTAGGCTCCTACTATATGCAGAGGCACAGTCTAAGCGTCTAGATACAGCCAGAGAGAAAGAGAAAACCCTTTCTTGTGGAGGTTATATTCCAGTGAGGACTATGGAGAATAAGCAAGATAAACAAATAAAACAAGTCAATATCTACATATATATATGTACGTACGAGTACGTGAGTGTCTATGTGGGTGTGTAAAGTGTGCTAGATGGTGAAAGTGTTGAAGAAAAGAATAAAACAGAGAAGAGAACAGGGAATGTGAGGGAGTGGGGTGGGAGAGGGTAGGGGAGGTGGACGTATTTTCAAAGGACGTCAGGGGACTACGTCCTAAAAATGTGCCATCTGCAGAAAGACCTGAAGAAGGTGAGGGAGCAGATCTCTCAGATTCCTGAGAGAAGAGCCTTTCAAGTAGGAGGAACAAAGACAGTAGTATCGCTGACATGTTTGGGGAACAGCAATAACGCCAATATGCCTGGACAGGAATTAGCAAGTAGGAAAGAGAGGAAGATGAGGCCAGAGGTATTACGGCTTGGGAGTCACTGGAAGGACTCTGGGTCTGACTGGGAGTGAGATGAGAAACCACTGGAGTATTCTGAGCAGAAGACCTTCATGGGGAAACTTTGTTTTAAAGGGCTCTGTGTTGCTGTATTGAGAAGAGACTGAAGATGTGCTAGAGCGAGAGCAGGGAGACCACTGAATAGGCTCTTGCGCTAATCCAGGCAAAGATTTATAACTCAGGGAGAAATGTGCTTTATATCTTCATATAATGGATGATGATGATGATGATGATGATGATGACGATTGGAGAGTTCAGGAAATTAGAAGCAGATCCAGGATCAGAACACTAAACACTCTTCTTATCTCTTCTATGGGCAATTTTATGAAGGTCCAATACTTTAGTTACCATCTTTGCATAGATAATTCTTTGATTAAATCTACAGGCCACATCTTTTCTCTGAGTTCAAATCTGTATTGAGAGTTCAAATTCTATCTGGGATATTATGATGGTTAATATATTTTTTGTGTGTGTGTGAGGAAGATCAGCCCTGAGCTAACATCCGTGCTAATCCTCCTCTTTTTGCTGAGGAAGACTGGCTCTGAGCTAACATCTATTGCCAATCCTCCTCCTTTTTTCCCCTTTTTCTCCCCAAAGCCCCAGTAGATAGTTGTATGTCATAGTTGCACATCCTTCTAGTTGCTGTATGTGGGGCGCGGCTTCAGCATGGCCAGAGAAGCAGTGCGTCGGTGTGTGCCTGGGATCCGAATCCAGGCTGCCAGTAGCGGAGGGTGCACAATTAACCGCTAAGCCACGAGGCTGGGCCCAATGATGGTTAATTTTATGTGTCAACTTGACTGGGACATGGGTGCCCAGATATTTGGTCAAACATTATTCTGGGTATTTCTTTGTGGTGTTTTTGGGTGAGAATAACATTTTTAAATTTATCTGTAGACTAAGTAATGTATATTGTCCTCATTAATGTGGTGGGCCTCATCCAATCAGTTGAAGGTCTGTATAGAACAAAGACGCTAACCCTCCTGCAAGGAAAAGGGAATTCCTCCTACCTTATTGCCTTTGAACTGGTGCATTGTTTTTTTTCCCCTACCTTCATACTCAACTGAAATATCAAGTCTTCCTGTGTCTCGAGCCTGCCGGCCTTGGGACTAGAACTACACCATTGGATCTCCTAGATCTCCAGCTTCCCAACTCATTCTTCAGATCTTGGGCCTTGTCAGCGTCCGTAATTGCAGAATTCCTTATAATCTCTCTCTCTCTCCATATATATGTATTCTGTTTCTCTGGAGAACCCTGGCTAATACAGATGTCATCTTGAATGTCTCCAAACCTTTAACATATATATGTCCATATATGTTCAATATTGAACTCATGATCTCCACTCCCCTCTATCCCACCCACCATCTTAACCCTCTGCCAGTTCCTAAGAAATGGCATCACCATCCAATCCAGTTAGGTAAATTATAAAGGAGTCATCCTTGGCTCTTCCTTCTCCCTCATCTGCTGATGGTTTGTTCATCCAAACCATCTGCATATTCAGTTAATTTTTATCCTCAATAGACCTCTGAGATCTGAACATTTCTATCCATTTCCATTGCCCCATCATACTCTTGGCTACCATTATATTTCTTGGCCTACTTTTTTACCTGCAATCACTCTTGGCCTCGCCACACTGTAGTAATCTCTGTGATCTGTCTTTTCAAAACATATATTTGATTATTTCACTCTACTTAAAAATTTCAGTGCCTTCCTGGTGCTCTGAGGATAAAGAAAATAATCCCTAACTTGACCCACAGACTCATAGTTCCGCCTTGCCTGTGACAAGTATATGCCTGTTGTCCCAGTGTAATTCTTATTAGCACTCCCTTTCACTCTCAAAGGTATCTAGGTTTCGACAATAAATTATATGGTCACCTTTCCTATGACCAAGATTAAAGTGGGCCAGTTTATATTCTCAACTGGTGGGCACCAAAATCATTCTCAACTTCTTAAAGAAATATTTTCTGAACAAGCAGACCATCTTGATTGAGACAAAATACAGGTGCCAGCAGCTCAGGAGCCATGTTTTTAAAAAAGTATTTTCCAAAGTTCCCCAGAGAGGAAAGGAGAGGCCATGGGGCCCTTGACCCAATAAGTAGGGAAAAAAAGAGGTTGGTGACAGAAAGGCATTAATTCATGCACTGTGAGTTGGAATGATGTGTTTTCTTTACACCTTCAAGTTAAGATCAGCTGGAACACTAAACTCCAGTTTAACCTTCCTGTAACAATTACAAACCATGGAAGTTAGGTCAAGCCTCTGGATTTCTTTTATTATATATTATATATATAAAATATATTACATAATGTTTTATATTACGTGAAACCAAAATTTATTGTCATTTGATGATAAATTTAACAAGATGGCATGACCCTCTGTTTTCAGATGCAAAAATAGAGAAATTTCCAAATAAATAGGCATTACTTATAATGTTATTGAGTGTTACTTGAATGTTGGCCTTTTCACAAATTTAAATTATTTATTCATCATTTGTGTTTGAAGATTGCTAAAGTTTCAAAAGACTGGTAAAACCATCCATGTAGGCAGGGCTATATAGAGGTTTCCTTACTTGCCACAGGGGAGTAATATAGCTTTTATCTCCTAATGTAATTGTGAGGACTAAAAGAGATAACTTGTGAAAAATATATAAAATATTCTGTGGCAGATGAAACACTCACTATATTCCAAGGCTGTAGGTTATCTGTATTACTATTGATTGAGTTTCGAATATGAAACAAACTATGTGTTATTACTCTATCCTTCATAACTATGTTTTTCGTGGAAAATCTACCTACCTGATTATCAACCAAGATTTCAATTGGTGAATGTTTAAGAAATAGTGAGCACGAATAATAATATATTTAGAATTCTGAAATGACAAATTTTCTATTCATTGACTATAAACTGAGCAAATCATAAAAGAAATGCTTCTGGGTCTCTCATGATTGGATCCCATCCCCAACCTTTCAGCCTTATTTCACTCTGCTCTGCAACCAATGTACTGATTTCTGCCCACATAATCCTCTAAGTCATATCGACCTCACTTCTGAGGTGTTGCTTCACTCCCTGGTGGCCATGAACTGGAAATCAAGTGTTGAAGTCTCCTCAGAGCTTACAGGATAGTTACACAGAGAAAATATATACAGAAAACTATAAGTCAACATGCAGAATAAATGGATATAGCATTGTTTTCTATATTTAAAAAAATCAATCATTTGTGTATCTTCCTTACTCAGTTTGCCTCTTGTATGAACGTTTTGATTCGCTGTTCCTATCTCTTCAAGTTCCTTAGACTAAGTGACTTTTATTTTCCTCACACTCAGATTTTGTTAATAGCTTTGCATATTCTGAAACTTATTTCCTGATTTTTTTTGGTCCATAAATTTGAATTATTTATTTGGTGAAATTCCAATTCTTGATGTTCTGCATATGCTAGGTTGAGAAATATCAGTATGTTTATATCAACTCAAGATCCCTAAAAATTGACTTGGACCATCATGGAATTCTGAAATACTCTTTGAGAATAAAGTATGTCTGTCTAGTTTGTTATTGTGGAAAAGATCCCCAGAGGATCCTGGCTTGACCCCAGCATGTTTTCCTTCAGTGCTGGAAGGGAACGTGTTCAGTCCACTCTTATGCCTGCCCTATGGCTCACTATATAATTGTTTATTATGATTCCCAGGCAGACCTCTATGATAAATAATGAAGATTTGCTTTACATGTAGATATTTATATTTTATAAATGTAGTCCAGGTTTCTCAGCTCACACCATCCTGGAGGGGATGTAATCAAATGGGTGAGGATAACAATTTAAAAACAGCTATGAAAACCTCCCACAAGCAAAATGGCTGGAATTCTCATCCCTAATTCAAGCACTTCCTTGGTTCTGGCAGAGGCCCAGCCAAATTCAACATCCTTAACCATGAAGATTGAAATCCTTCTTCTATTACAAGCTAGTTCTGCTTTTCCCTCTGTCATTTCCAGGGACCACATTTGTCTTCAACATCCCCATTTTGCTCTCCCACCGTCTGTCCTATTAGTTCCTGGTTTCTCCTGATGATATGGTTTGAATCTAAGTTTTGTCATGGTCTCAGAATATCATTCTCTTCATTACTGTCATCTTCATGTACCTAGTCACCTATGTGGCCACCACTATCGTGGCAGGGAAGAATACTAACCAAAATACAACCATTGCTATTAGGCAGAAAAATTGAGGACCTTGTTTCTTAGTTTCTTTACAACAGGTATATTTGACTATTTTTTCAGTTAATGTTGCCACCTTCCCCCAGAACTTGGCAGAAACTGTTAGTTAGACAGGACAGAATATAATATGAGCATCAGTGAAGAATTGACAGTCAAATCCACCCATCCTCACCAACATTTAAACGTCTCGTTACCAGATGGAGTAGTAGAGTGCCTCATCTCTCTCTTTGCTCAAGGGTATTACTTCCCCGTCCAGCTACCTAGGAAGGTAAGGGGCAACCGTTGGCACGTCATTTGAGAGTTACTGTTATAGGGAATTGCTGATAACATCAACATATCCAGTCATTTTAGTAATCAAATTTCTCTTTGTTACAACTACATATACTTATCTGCATTAGTTGGTGTACAGGCTAAACTTTGATAATGAAGAGAAGCAAAAACACATTGACTCAAACAAGATAAAAATTAGAATATCTCATAGAGTAGTCCAGAGGCAGGTAGGCAATCTGGGTGCTGGTTGATTCTGCTACAAGAAGTTGAAGAGTCCCACCTCCTCTGCAGTGATATCTTGCTACTCAGCAATTCCTTAATGCACAGCCCTTAGTTATGTGGTCAAGCCTGGCTAACAAGTTCCACAACCTTGTTACCACCCACAGGAAGGAGGAAAGTGAAGTAGTGAAGGGCAAGGAAGTAAACGGAATTGTACACATCACATTTTTCTTACATTCCATTGGCAAGAACATACACGTGGCCACAAGGTGCAAGTAAGTCTGAGAAATGTAGCTTTTGGCTGGGTGGCCATTTGCTACCTAAAACTCAGGAGAGGGAGATTCTATTACTAAAAAGAAGGGCAAAAGAGTGACTGGATGACAATTAGCAGCCTTCATCACAGTACTATATGAAGATGCCTACTGAGCTAAGCAGCTCATGTGGTGTAAGGTGCAGTGGGCACAACAGCTTCAAGTTAGAAGTAATGTATCAGACAGATATTAGAACTTGGCTTGTGGAATTGCTAAGTGGAGCCGTGGTGGCCTATTGGAACAGCTAGATATCCAGTGTGGGAGGATAAACAAGCAACCAGTGGGATAATGGTGGATGCTTTATGGATGTGATCAGACACTCTCAAAGTTGTTTGAATCTTTTAATTTCCTTTGGACATGCTGTGAAAAGTTCTAGAATTCCAAACAGTGCTGAGGACACAAAAACATTGTGAATGGTTAGTGTCATAAGCGAGGCAGAGGGCCAAACCCTGTGGCTACAGTGAGGAGCAGGATAGACATGGCGACTCCTCCCAAGACACATAAGGGGAAAAAAAATAATTACAAGCAATTAAACGATTGCAAACGTGTGAAAGACTGTGAAGGAGATGTGGAGAGTGCTAATAGCGCCTGTGTAATCTAATCTAGCCTGGGGTCATGAAAGGCTTTTCCAAGGAAGTGATGTTTCAATTCAGTCCTGCAGGATGGGTAAGGATTAGTGGGGTGACAGAAAAAATGTCAAGGGGTGAAATAGCACATGTGAAGTCAGGAGGGTAAGCTGGGAAACTTAGATTTTTTAAATCTCAGATTTCTCATCTATAAAATGGGGATAAAAATGTTTCCCTTTAAAGACTATTGTGAGGATTAAATGAAACAATGCAGGTAAAAGGCTTAGTAATAAGCCTGGCAAGAGAGAAAGTGCAATGTCTGGCAGAGTTTATTGTTTTATTATCATTATCATTATTTTTATTCACTTAGGAAGCTGGAGGTATATTTATGCAAAAGCAGTCTCTCACCTGACTCTGGAAACATTTTGACATGTCTTAATTCCTTTTAATTCTATGTATATAAAATACCGTGGCACATCACTTAACCAGCAGAAACAAGAAACTGGAGAGCAAGACTGAGCAAATAGAAGTTTTAGAGATAGTTATATCAGCTGAATGTAATAGCACCTCCAGTTAATGGTGGCTAAAGCAATAAAGGCATTTAATTCTCTCTCCATCCAGAAAGACCAGAGACAGGTGGTTCCACATTCATTGCAGCTGGTCCATGATGTCATTACGGACTTTCCCTTAATACTCGGCAGCATATTCCTCAGTATTGCCCCTTAATGACAACATGGCTGCCACAGATCCAGGCAGCTCAACCTTCCCCAAGTGCATTCAAGAGAGAAAGTGAAGGCCACATGCAAAAGGACCCTTTTCTTTTATCAGTGAGCAAAATCTTTCCCTGGAGCCCCCTATCGTATTTTTCCCTTGTGTGATTGCCCACCTTTAGCTGCAAGTGACATTAGAGAACTCACCAAGATTGTTGTGATCGAGTTAGCCTATTATCAGTGGCCTGGGGTTGGGCATATTACTGCAATGGAAAAAATGAGCCAGAGAAAAAGTGAGTGCTGGCTGTTGAATGAGCGACTAGCAAGGACTACCACAATGGTTTCAGAGATGACTTGAGGAGGCAGTGACTGTTTGATTTCCTAGGCCGACACAAGAATAACAAGCCTGAAAAAAAGGGTGCGTGTAAACAGTCAGTACAGTATTTCAGCTTTACATGTGTGGGCAAGGATGAAGCAGATTTTAATTCAAATCAACATTCGTTAAGTGCTAGGAGCTTTTCATATATCATCTCATTTAATTCTCACAAAATCTTGGAAAGGGAGTCATTGTACTTTTACCACAGATAAGAAAACCTCTACTTCAAGAGCTAAGTTCTTGGGTTCAAGAGCTAAGTTCTTGGGTTCAAGATCACATGCTGGGTAAAGGGCAGAATTAAGATCCCAGTTCAAGTATGTCTGACAATAATTCCAGGATATTTTTATCTAAAAGAGCTAATTTCTCCAAATGATGGAAGAGCCTGTGTGAAAAATGTGCAAATGTGGCTCAAAGAGAATTAGACCAATACGGGCTTGAGGTGCCATTACTAATACGAGCTAGAATTTTTTGAGCACCAGCCTATGGGTCAGGCACAATTCTAAGTTCTTCAAGTATAGATAAATGTATTAATAATATATGCTACAATCCATTATCCCCATTTTATAGACCAAGGCACAGACAATTAAACCATGTGCCCGAGCTCAGATAGCTGGCACATTAAATGCCATGGACGTATCTTGAGGCTATCTGACTCTAGGGTCCAACCCATTAACCACCCTGCAGGGTTGCCTCCAAAGAGTCCCAGTCATTGTTCTGAGCTCTGGAATGTTTTCTTCAACTATCGGTGCTCCTGGGAACCCCTTTAGAGTGTACCCCAGACAAGAGGATAGTGGCTCCACAGCACCTGCGTGTGGGAGGTGCTGCAGGACCCCCTCCCTCCATGAGGACAGAACCCATATTAAGAAATGAGAACTTATATTAGGATGAGCTATGGAGGACAAAAGTTATTGATGGGAAAGAAAACAAATGAAACCCTAATCATTTAATAGTTCATTAGAACAAACAAATGAACAAACACAAAATTCTTCTGAATAAATTATTACATATAATGGGATATATAATACTCTTATGTCTTAAAAATTCATCATAGATAACCAACCATTTTGAGAGAAGAGAATGACAAATCTTTTTAGTTTTGAGATATTTTGGCTCCCATTTGAGTTCAGTTCCAAGAGCTTTTAACCAGAACCATCTCCTCAGATTAATTTTTGGGGGTCTGTGTGAAGCTGGTATATTTCCTAAGTGAATTAGGACAAGATTAAGCTGCTATAACAAAGAACACAACATAATTCAGAAACTTATGAGAGATAGTTTAGCGAAGTTTGCAGGAAGAAGGGGCAAACGATCTCCAGGTCACTAGGAGGTAGAATTGACACCACTTTCGACAGTAGCTGCAAAACATGATAATTTGATGATGTGAATATATATTTTGGTCCTAAAGTTCTCAAAAGGCCAGATCAAAGTTTAGATGATCATAAGAGTTAGTAGATAGGTCTGTCCGTATGATCTCTAATCCTAATCCAAACTTTTTATTTAATTTTCTTAAAAGGCAATAGCTGACTCAGTAGTTAATCACCAACATCAAAGGAAACGGAGTAGCAAAATAAGTAAAGAAATACACAAACAAACAAGTATGTAATAGAGTAAAATTGCCCTTGAAACTGGGTCTATGTCTTGATGGGATAGGAAAGGAGAAAGCAGGACAATTCAGAGCGCCTGTGGAACTGATTTTGGCAATCACATAGTGAGTGAGATGAGTAAGAGGCTAGGTTGTGTTGGGGTGGAGAGGTGAGTTTTTCTCACACCTTTAACTATGGATTCACAAATATAAGGGGCAAAGACACAGCAAATGATTTATAAAAGTCCAAATTAAGAGCCTTTTGTCAGACAGTATTCACATTATATTTGTGTCGTATTTTCTTTGTGAAGATTTTGGCCTTGATCTTTCTCCCGCTAGAATAGCAATTCGCAATTGAATCATTGGAAATAATCCACGTTGAAACAAGACACAGGGTGTCACTTCCCAGGTCCCTGAGAGTCAGTGCTCAGTGGAGTCAGACAGAGGAGCCCAGGCTTCACAGCCATGTTCTCGGCTGATTCAACTCATTCAGGGCTGGGCTGCTGCAACAAAAACAGAAATATAACCTCCCGTCTTCTGCCCTATTTTTTTCTTTTTTGAGCAAGCAGACAGATATAGAACAGTAGAAGCATTTCTATTCTTGCAGAAAGAAAGAAAATAGGAAGAAGACAAATTATGTGTATATACCTATAATATATACCCGTGTGTATACATGTATGTATATGTTTGTGTGTGTGTGTGTGTGTAAGAGGTTAAATTTATTAGTTAACATTACTTAGGCAAAAAAAGAAAGTAAATGTCTAAATATTTTACAACTGAAGTTAATAATATCATATATGAATATTAATAATACTAAAATTTAGTTTTAAAAAAGGTGGCTTTGTTTCTTTTTCCTAAACTAAATTGCAGCACTAAAGCTATGATAGTTGAATTAAAATAGTTTTGCAATAATTATCAGGATAGATAGAAATATTGAGAGGAAATAAATTGATCCAATAGTTACCATAATCCTCACCTCTACTTGATGTAGCAGGAGTTTTCACAGGAGTAGCTCATTTTTCCAGTTTAAAGTGAGGCTGGAATTAATTTAGAGTTAATTTGAAAAAATTTCCATTTTGAAAAAAATACACCAAGATATTAACTGTGGTTATTTCTGGAATTGGAAATCATGTGTGAATTTTGTTTTCTTCTGGATACACTTCTGTATTTTCCAAGTTTTCTATAATAAGCTTGTGTTACTTAAATAATCAAGTAATTAAGAAAAGTTATTTTAAAATAAACTGTATAACATCATGTTTTCTTCATATTGAGGGAAGAACAGTTGTATTCAACCACATAAAATATTAAAGAGAAAAGTTCATTTTCATTCAGTAAACTTAACTAAATTCCAAAAATAGACAACTGAATCAGGTAATGCACTGACACTGAAGTTGTTTAAATAATTGTCTTTGGTGGGAGAGCATACATAACCTATAGAAAATCTTGATGAATTATTTAACTATTCAAATGTTTTCTACCTTCACTGGCAAATTCAAAGACATTTTTTTAATTTTCTGAGAAATGATACATTTCATTAGTGTAAAAATATTTTTTCATTTGTTTCTAAACTTGATAACTTTTTTTATAGAAAAATCTTGCATTTTTTTTCTATTTTTGTATGTACAAAATTTCTGTTCCCTCCCCACCAGCATTTAGTACATTTAAATTTGAACATATTCTCTTGTTTTAGTATTTACAGAGATTTTGGAAGATTCTCACGTACCGACTTCTTATAAATCGAAGAAACTAGTTCTGTCCTAGATCTGTGGTTTCCCCAACACCAATCTGTTTTATTATTTTACCATCATTTAAAATCTCCTTATCTGGTACGCACTCACAGAGACTCTGTCTAAGTATAACTTCAGGAACAGATTAAGTTTGCTTTCAAAGCCATTCATCATCAGAGATATGTTTTTGTTAGTGTTTTCTTTTGTAAATCATTTTATTGTTGTAAGGTACCTCTGGATGTTGGCATGATAATAGGCTATATAAATGATTTTGTCCTATATTTGTGTTGTATATACTTTATTATAATAGCACTCTAGGGTCAAAAGCAGCCAATATTATTCCGATTAATTCCTGTCTAGACACTCATAAATTGTCCTTTAATTTGCAGAGAGAAAACGAAGTCATATGAAGCATAACCTTTCCCTGCTGCAAAAACTGCACCTGGTTTTTCTGAGCCAGAGGAGGCTTGCCTCCCTGCGTCCTTCAAAGCGGCAGGCCTCGCGGCCACAAGGGTGAGCATCTCCTTTTCTCTGCTGGGCCCAGGTAGCCAGCCAAGGCCTGCTGGTTGGCATGCTGCCCCTCAAAAGGAAAATACAATGCCTAATCCCCCAACACAGTTTCAGACAAACACTCGTTTTATTTACTCATATTCGTCTCCCCAGAAGAGAAAAAAGAGGAGGAGAAAATAGCCTGCTTAATCCCAGTACTAACACAATATTGATTCACATTCATGTTCTGTTATTTATCGACGTGCATTGCATACAATGGGGGCTATCATTTAGGCTACTGTGTTCAAGGAAAGGCGCAATCACATTAGAGAAAGAGATGAAGCACACAGTTTATACAGCCCTAATTTTATGTAATGTAAACCTTTCGAACACTGCACATGGGAGTGAAAATGCATGTCCTAATGAAAAACCAAATGCATACCAAATGGATTTATCTTAAAGCTAATTATGGCTGCAGAATATCTGTCCTCAAAAGTCCACCATTATTTCCTAAACTTGTATAATGAAATTAACTTCTTTGGCTTTGCAGCAGCTTTCTGTATATCTCATTAACCAACCATAAACGCATTTGTGCTGGAGAGCAGAGCACAGGGTTTTGCTTTGTCACATCTAGTGTTCGGTGTTTTGAAATTCTGCAGGTGGTGCGTAATGCTCTAGGCTAACTGTATACAGAGCTGGAGTATATATTGAACACCAGACAGCATATACGTATTACTAGCATATGGCTTCTGCAAGAAGAAAGCAGATATAAAAAACACCGTACTCTTTTCTTTTTGGCCCCTTGGAGATTTTTATTGCCTAGTGGCAGCTGTATTTAATAAAATATTAGTAGCCACTTGAGGTTTAAAGGTGTAACAAAATTCCATTTCAATATAACAATTCCATAAATTCAAATATGAAACCTTCATAGAAGCATGATATGGCTATAACTAAAAAAAAACTTGGTATGTGCTTTTGAAAAACAAATTTAAGGCACATTGTACCTGTAGTCAATCTATAAAGTGGATTTGGGGTGACCATTCACATGTTTGAAAGTTGGAAGTGATTCTAGAGACCTC
This sequence comes from Diceros bicornis minor, assembly GCF_020826845.1. NCBI lineage: Eukaryota > Metazoa > Chordata > Mammalia > Perissodactyla > Rhinocerotidae > Diceros > Diceros bicornis. Next base: position 85,422,034 of record NC_080744.1, read on the forward strand.
CATAACAGAGACTGATAGTTTTTTTGTTTTCTGAGGAAGATCAGCCCTGAGCTAACATCTGATGCCAATCCTCGTCTTTTTTCTGAGGAAGACTGGCCCTGGGCTAACATCTGTGCCCATCTTCCTCTACTTTATGTGGGAGCCGCCACAGCATGGCTTGACAAGCAGTGCGTCGGTGCACGCCCGGGATCCGAACTGGCGAACTCCGGGCCACTGCAGTGGAGCGCGCGCACTTAACCGCTTGCACCACTGGGCTGGCCCCTAGTTTAATTTTTTTGTTGTTGTTATACCAACAACACAGTCCTCTGCCCACGGTCTGCAAGTAAATTTTCTTCCCTTCTCTATTGCTTTCTTCATGCCTCTCCAAGTCCTCCTGCTTTCTTTCCAGACATAACAAATGTATGAAAGTGCTTAGGAAGCTGTCAAGCACCACACAAATGTTAAACTTGATTGTTGTTATTTGCAAGTTCATAAAGAAACAATACACCACCTTACCTACCTTGCAGGCACAGTCAGGACCCCAGAGAGGCAGGGACACAGATTGACTTAGAAGCTTTAGGTAGGAAAGAGTTTGGGTGGCCCCCTTCATTGGTGAAATTATCTAGAGGAAATGGAGACAGAGATAACCCACTTTAGGAGGGAGGCTGTACCTTTCTAGATATTCAGCCAAGAATCTAGAGGAAACAGCACATGAAAAGGCTCAGAGCCTCCAGAGAGCCTAGTTTATTCACACGATGTTAAGTCTTTGAGTGAGGCCAGGCACAAGCAGAGGTTGCAACAGCCTCCCAAAGGCAGCATCTAGTTTACAGAGGAGTTTTGATTGCCTAAGCACAGTATTTTAAAAATGATATTTAATTGCTTTAGATTGCACACACTCTGTCTAGTTTATCACAGTCCCTTATATCTGCTGAAGCACTCAGAAGACATTCTAGGTCAAACTCCTGGGCTAAGACACGGAGAAAGGACGGACAGGGCGGGGGCATGTGTGTGAGAGTAGTGGAGAGCCAAGTGAAAGGTCAAAATGATGGCAGACCAAGGCAATAGCCCTCATGGTGAATGCAATGGGAGGGTCATGGAAGGATTCTAAGCATGGTATAACTTTTATTCTAAAGATTATTTTGGGTAGTACAGAGAATGGCATGGAAGAGGGAGCAGGGAATCCAGCTCAGAAATCTTTTGAAATAGCCCCAGAGAGGGCTGATGAGGAAGAGACTAAACGCAGCATTTGGGGACATGGAGAGGGTCAGATTTCTGGATGTGTTAGTGAAGACAAATAAAAATTGATACTGCACTGAAAGGAAAACCTGGAGGTGAAGGAAAAGTTTCATATCACTTCAAAAATGCCAGTTTAGGTGCAAAAATGTATGAGGAGCAACTAACAGAGATGGAGAGGAACTTGGGGAAAACAGTGGTGAGTTTTAGGTATTGTAAGATGTTCAGGTGGAGATAATCAGCCCAGAAACAGGGTGGAATTTTGAAGTCAATCTCGGCTGGAGGTAGAGACTTGGATGAGATGAATGGTAGCAAATTGTAGGAATTTCAGTGACTAACCTCAGTTGGGAAAAGAGCACCCGATAAGGAGAGAAAGGGGCCAGGGATGGCACCCCTGGGAATACCAATGTCCAAATACTGAAAGAATGAGGAAGAAAAAAACAGAAACTGAAAGAATAATCATAAAGTAGGTGAAGAATCAAGAGAGAAGATATAAGGTGATGCCAAAATACAGTGCTTGATACTACCATCCTTTATGATACCAGGGGGATGGATTTCCAGAGAAGTAGTGCTCTCATCCAGTGTCTTCCTTTCTTTTCATAAGAATTTTTGGCTATAAACTGATTCCGTGTTTAGCCACATGAACAGGGCCCATTTTGAACATATTGAGAATAGTTGTTTCTAAAGAAGCAGCTTTGCTGGAAGAGCCTCTTTGTTTGGAGGTGCATTTCATTCCTGTTGTGTGCGGACTCGATTACAATGTTCGAAGTGAGCCTGTAGCTGATTTACTTTCCTGTGAATGCTATTATAAGGCTGGAGCTCAGGAAACAGGACTGGGGAAGTTCAGAATTTAAATCAAGATGAATTTTAAAATGTAGAATTTGGACCAAATTCGAATCTCTCATCCCGAGAAAGAAGAATCACACGGCCCAATCGGGGTGGACAGTGTTCGCAGCAAACTTCTCCAAACGTGGGTCAGGAAGAGATATTACTGTTGCTATGGTAACTTCTGAGCTGTGTGTGTGTGTGTGTGTGTTGTGTGTGTTTTCTATCTTGCTTGTGCAGTTCCAAAGTAAGATAAAAGGAAAATGCATATCAAATCTTACTTTGAGGTAGTGATTTTTTTTCATATATATTAAGACATGATGGAATTATTTAATTACCTTTGCTAGTAAGTTTACAGACAAGCATATCCCTATGGTATTGTATATCCGCAAATAGGATTATTTACATCCAATCTAAGGAGTGCTGACTGGTGTCACTGGAAGCTGAAGCTGTATCAGCATTTAAATTCCCACAATTCTGGGCAAAAACCCAACTGAATGATTCAATTAAACTCTTTATGTTATATATTATCCAGAAGTTCACAATATAAAGTGATTCTCCCAGTCTGAACTCCTGCCTTTATGATTGCGATTTGGTAGCAAGACAATTTCCAAGGACTATTTTACTTGAACTGCAATGAAAACGTCAGGCCATAACACACTTTTTGATGCAGGTTTTATGAACGGCACTCCAAAATCAACCATTATTTCAAGCACATGCAATAAATAACCTTCATTATTCATCAGAATGTAAACATGCATTTGTGTTTGCAAATATGGTGGTTTCCAGAGCAAAGCAGATGGCAATCAACAGCTCCTTCAGCCATTTAAGGAGGTAACAAATGGACATCAGCTCTTTAATTGGTCAAGACCATCTCCTGAGTTGCTGAGAGACAAACAGCTCATGCTTCAGCCTCAACTCTGCTTATTGCCCTGTGCCCAGTACCTAGAAGCGTGTCATAGTGTAGACACTCAAGTAATATGTATTGAATGCACAAGATTTAACTCACACCCCCTAGTAACCTATACAGTTGTAATTTTTCCAATGATTTTAAAGAAATTTATTTTCTGTTCCTTTTGAAATTATCAAACCAAAAGAACTCTTTAAACAGAATTAATCAATTAAGTAGACTTAGCATATGGTAGTCCCAAGACTGGAATGATAGAGAATTTCTTTGAAGACACTGTTGCCAGCTGCCTAACATCCTTTTTATTTTCTTTTAAGACAGAGAAAGCCAAATATATTTGTACTGAGATTCCAAAAGTACATAAAGGCAAAAATAATATATAAACCACACTGAACTGATAAATCCAAGATGTCCAGTAGAAGCCATTTTGTGTCATTTGCTTCTGGCATTTAGGAGAGACATATTTCTGCTCTAACCTCCTTCTACTCCAGACCCCTCAGGTAGGCTCCTTTGACAATTTTATACTTCTTGCTACTGCCTCCTGGGCTCATAGAGACATCTCCATCTTCTGTGTGTGACTCTGTATCTTCACCACTTCACCTTCTTCGTTAGAATTATGTTAGTTGGTTTGTCCATGTATTTATCCATGAAAATATACTAAGTGCCCGCCATGGTCGGTTGCTGTGTTCTGTGCTACACACTTAGGATACACATATGAGTAATTCCACTATGGACTGAATGTTTGTGTCCCCCCCAGATTCACACATAGAAGCCCTAACCCCCAATGTGATGATATTAGGAAGTGGGGGCCTTTGGGAGATGAGTAGATTTAGAGGAGATCATGGAGGTTTAGTCCCCATGATGGGATTAATGCCCTTGTAAGAAGAGAAGGAGACACCAGAGCTTCCTCTCTTCACTATGTGAGGTCACAATGAGAAGGTGGTAGTCTGCAAGCCAGGAGGGGCACTCACCAAGAACTTGACTATGCTGGCACCCAGATCTGGGACTTCCAGCCTCCAGAACTGTGAGAAAATAAGTTTCTATCATTTAAGCTCCCCCATTTATGGCATTTTGTTATGGCAGCCTGAACAAGCTAGCCAAACTCTAAAGTGACTCTACATCTCAATGCCAAGGGTTGATATTTAATATCAGCCATATTCAAGGTAGTAAGTATAATAACTCCAGAGAAGAGAGAAGTTAACTGCCTGGAGCAGTTCCAGATGAGTGAATATTTATGATAGGTTTTGAAGGCATATGCCAAAAAGAGAAATTTGGTGGAGTGCATTCTGGGCAGAAGATGCAGCTTGTGCAAAGGTATGGAATCATGGAAAGGTATGTGGTGAACAGAGCAGGTGAGGTATAGGCTGGGGCAGACCGGAGATGAACATGGAAAGATAGGTTGGAGTCAGATCACGAAAGGTCAGGGATTCTTTGCTAAGGAGTTTAGGCTTCATCTCACTTAAAAAAAAAATGAGTCACTGTGGATTCTTAAGGAAGCAAGGGACAAGGTTGATTTTCTTTTTATTGTGGTAAGAATGCTTAACATAAAATTTACCCTTTTAAATTTTTAAATATGTACTGTATTGTCAACTAAAGACTCAAAGTTGTACACTAGATCTCTAAAACTTAATCATTCTTGCATTACTGAAATTTTATTCCTGTTGAATAGCGACTCCCCATTTCCACCCCCTGACCTCTGGTAACCACCATTCTATTTTTGCTTTTGTGGTTTGACTATTTTAGATACTTCATATAAGTGGTAACATGCAGTATTTGTCCTTCTGTGACTGGCTTACTGAACTTAGCATAATGGCCTCAAGTTTCATACATGTTGTTGCAAATAGCAGGATTTCCTTCTTTTTTAAGATTGAATAATATTTTATTGTATGTATACACTATATTTTCTTTATCCACTCATCTGTTGATGGACGTTTAGGTTGATTCCACATCTTAGCTACTGTTGATAATGCTGCAATGAACATGGGAGTGAAAATATCTCTTCAAGATCCTGATTTCAATTCTTTTGGATAAAGACTCAGAAGTGGGATTGCTGGGTCATATGGTTAGGGTCTATTTTTTAAGGATGATATGCAACAGCCAAGGTAAGGACAGATGACACGGAGGCTAGTTAGAAGGCTGTGAAACTCGTCTGTGGGAGAATGAGGACCTGAACTTCACGGAGGTGATGAAAGGAGCCTACAGACTTGTGCTGGCCTCTATAGGATTGGCCTTTCATGTAAGACAAGCTGTCCACCTTCCTTAGTTGCCAGAAGGTTCTGTATTCCCAAACAACTTCTTTTCCAAAGTACTTAATAATCCCACTGCATCTCACTCAAATTAGTTCAAGAAGTAAAGGTCTCTTAAAACAAAATAAAACAAAACAAAAACAGGTTTCTGGACGACATGGCACATCATCAATGATATTGCCTTACATGGGCCTCATGTAACATTTCCCAAAGTGTGTTCTGTGGAACACTCGTGTCTGTCAGATGTTAATATTTATTACATTAAACAAACAAACAAAAAGGATTTGTGATGAAATTTCTTGAGGGAATCTCTAAATCAAACAGATTTATTTGCTGCAAGACTTCCAAGCCTCTAATTCCTCATGTGCACTATAAATATCTAAAAGAGTAATATAGTGTGTTTTTCTCAAGAATACTGGGCCACAGAAACTTTTTCACAGAGCTTCTCCTATGATTACAGTTTTAAGGGACAATTTTGCAGAACTTTGATGCATGGAAAGCTTGGTAGTTAAAGCACTTTCCCTCAAGGATTTGAGGATTCGGGCAAGGCCAGCTTTACTGTAGATGCATCAGCAGAGAGAAGCAGATGCTCAGAGCCGCTGGTGACTTAGTCACTCTCAGAAAGTTTGTAAGAGGAAGAACTGGGATTCATATCCAAATTTTCTGACTCCAGGTCCAGGGATCTTCCTGCTGTACCACAAACACCATTGTGGCCATACCTAAAAGGTGTGGACTGAAGGGGAACACCGGCAATAGATCAACGGCGCTTAGGTTAGTGGGTTTAATGAAGTGGAGGAAAAAAGAATGGAAAGAGTCAGATATCTATGTAAAATCTTGGAAAGCTGTCAACATCACGTCAGGTGAGGGATAGAATGGGAGCACTGGTGTCAAACAGGGATTCAACAGGAGAATGAAAATGCACTTAGCACATTATGCCTACTCCTTAACATTACCTCCTGGAGTAACTACCAAGTAAGATGAGGCTGGTGGTTCGAGAGTCCTTGTTTCATTGTGCATTCATTTATTCATCCAATAAACATTTGAGGATGTAAGATTTCAATCATAGTGTCCTGCCAGCCTGGATATGGCTCTGTGTCCCCGTAGCTGATAGGCTATTTCACAAGACTTCTTTAAACTGAATACTCTATGTGGCTATAGAGCGCTCATAATATGAAAGGTCACCTCATTCTAAAACTAATGCATCCAAATTGGATGAGGATTATGCCATAATTATGCAGAGTTGGAGGATAAGCAGGGTAGAACGCAGACCCTGCTCACAACTCTCACTAGAAAACCATTGGCCAGGGAGTCTTTTAGCATTATAGAGCACCTACTGTGTGCCAGATATATGTTAAGCACTAGGACAAAAGAGGCCTGGCCTCTGCCCTCATAGGAAACTGGCCTTCACCAAGGAAGGCACATGTGGAATAAATCATTTTAAGTGATTTAGTAAATAATTTAAAGTGAAAACATGCTCCAACAAATACTAGGAACTAGGAGAAGGTATTAAAAAAGGGGTCCCAACAATTTTCTGTAAGAGGGGTGATCAGGAAAGGCTACATGAGTTTCTCAAGCTCACCTTGTCTGAGAATATCTGCAAAATAAGATGGTGGGACTATAGCAATATCTTCCAAGGAGTCCTCCACACAATGTGGTCCAACATATTTGACAGTCACCTGGATTATGAAAAGTTCAGCTGACTTACATCCTGAAGGACTTGTTGGTCTTTAGTGGGCAAATATGCATGACAAATCTCAAAGAGAAGCTCTGGAATGGAGCAGCTCCCAAACTTTGTAGAGAACATTTTTGTGCAGAATATTTATAGCAACTGGTATTCCAAGGAAGACCATTTAGAAAACATCAGAGTAAATGTCTAAGGTCTCTGCCAGCTTTAAAATTCAATTATTATGTCTTAAAGCACATCTTAGAAAAAAACTAACCCAGCAATAATGTATAGGAAAGATGGGATGAGTAGACCCTGGGAGCTGGAGGTTATGGCAGCAAATCTATAGGGGAAATCATGACAGCCTAAACTCAGATGGAAGGGACAATCAAGGCTTGGATGTTAATTAAATGTATAAAGTATGTAAAAAAGAAAAATACAACAGTAGCTATGCACCTAAGGAACCACAAAAGATTATTTAAAGATATGTAGATAAGTGTGACTTAGTCAATTAATATGGAGGTTCAAAAGTTACCCTTTATAAAGAGAATCTTCTGGGATGAAGCATATGTCCACAAGGACTCTGAATCAACTGGACTGACGTAAGTAGGAGGGAGATAGAGTGGAGAGGTTTGCTTTTTTTCCCCAAAAAAACAGATAAGAATGGCAGAGAGCTCTGTTGCCTTTGTTGAGGGCCCACGGGTATTCTTTATCCACCATAGTGTGCCTTCTAGTCTCACTTACTTCTTGTTGTTTGAACTTATCTTCTGTTTTCTAATGTTAGTAGCTTTTATTACAGTACATGGGCAGGAGTATGAATTGTTTTCCTCTTGAGATTCTCCAAGTTTTAAAGCCCTTACTTAAAAGATCATGCTCACATCTCTTTGTCAGCAAAACTGCAAACGCTTTGAGTCCCATCTCAAGTTTCACTTCTCAGAGAAGCCTTCTACCAAAGCTCCAGCCAGCCACAGTATCATCCCACGCCAACTGTCCAGTAGCATTCACTTTCCAGTGTAACTCTTCTGTACATAAAGGTAGTTACCTATATTCAATTGGTTATTGCCTTTTGTATGATTTTATATTGTTCTTTCATTGTTTCACGGGTTTCAGTAACTCTCCTAAAGGACCTTGCATTCCTGCAAGTAGCATATTGCTAGATAGTCAATAGGTCTATAAGAGAATGCAAATCAATGAATATTTATTCAGTAATTTCTAGGTGTTAAGCCCCATTAGATCCTGGGTCAGGGGTGTGAGAAGGCAAAACAAGGGGCCGGCCTGGTGACGTAGTGGTTAAGTTCACCCGCTCTGCTTCTGGCCTCCCAGGGTTCATGGACATATGCACCGCTCATCAAGCCATACTGAGGCACGCGTCCCACATAAAGTAGAGGAAGATGGGCATGGATGTTAGCCCAGGGCCGATCTTCATCAGCAAAAAAGAGGAGGATTGGCAACAGGTGTTAGCTCAGGGCTGATCTTCTCACACACACAAAAAAAAGAATGCAAAACAAAACAATAACAGAATATAGACTTTACTCTCATGGAGCTTAAATTCTTATTGAAGTTATGAGAAAAGACTGTGAGTAAATGAAACAAACATAAGCCAGAATATATTAATTGCTATATAAGAAATTTTTAAATGAAGTTTTATGGCCATCTAGAGAAGGAAAACGTCATATCCAGTTGGGAAGACTGGAGTGGCTCTGACCTCACAAGTAACTATATTTGAATCCTGTCTGTGAGGCCAAATGATTTACCAAGCTGTTCGTGAACTCCTTAAAGCCAATAAGAACTCACTGTATCTAAAAATATAAAGTGTGGCTCTAGGTCCTATTTATTATAATAGAATTGGAAAGTTTTACCTCAGAAATCTTCTCCTTCATAACATTGCCAATTTTCTTCTAAATCACACTTAGTCTTTGTTGGTTTAATCTGTTTTGGTAGGTAATTTTATTGCACAATTTAGCTGTTTATGTCTCAGTTAATTAGAATCTATCTTTAAGTAACGCTTCAGGAAGGTAAAGTGAGTGGTAAGTTTTCTGAGTTTTTTCATGTACAGAAAATGTCTGTTTTGCCTTTAACAACTTGACTATAGGGTTTTTGTGACAGAAGCTTTTAGTCTCAGATCTTATGCCATGGTCTTCTAGTTTTTAGAGTTGCAGAGGACAAGTATGATGCAAAACTGATTTTTGTGATTTCTCAAAGAAATAAATACTTTGCATTTTCTTCCTGGATATTTGTAGGATTCTGTCTTTATTCTTGTACATGAATATTTTAACTAAGTTTTATAGTTAATGATCTCTTTGCATCAATTCCTCTGTACACAAGATCCTCTTTGAATCTACCTGTCCAGAGCTTTCTGCAGTCCTTCAATTTTTTCTTTTTCTATTATTAGTTCTATTATTCCTATGTTATTTTTCTTTGTTTCTTATTTCAATTCCATTTTTCTGGCCTCTTTTTTATAAATGCCAGTTGTTAGAGGGTTGGGTCTCTGATTACCTCTTTTATAAATTTCAATTCTTCATAGTTTTACTCTACTTTCTGAGCGAGAATTCCACTGTAGGATCAATTTTCTTGCAGATTAGTGTTTCACTTTAATCGGTCTAGAGAAAATTTTAATTCTGGTATTGCATTTTTTTGTTTTGTTAGAGTCATTCCCTTTTTATATCTGCTTCTTTTTCAGTCAGCTTGCTTTTTTTTTCTTTTTTGGTAGTTTATTTTTTTAGCGTCCCATTTCAGAGTTCTGTATTTATTAGTTATTTTGTGTGCATAAAGTAGATGTTAATTAAAATTAGTTCTTTTTCTTATAACAACTTTGATTTGTAAAATATGGTTAATGTTCCCTGTGAATGCTTTGTTGCTCTTATAGGTTACCAAATCTTTCAGCAGTCATGTTTTACTGTCGATTTTTTTTACTGTTTCAATTTACTAACCTAAAATGAGAAGAAGTCCACACCAGCCACGTGCTGTCCATAATTTGGTGGGTGGGTTCTCCTTTAATTTTAGAATGTCCAACAGTTTTTAAATAGGAGTATCCTATCAGATTGTGACCAGTGGGCATGTTGATGTTACTTTGCATTACCTGCTCCCTGACTCAGAAGTCTGGAAGGGATGTGTTGACAGCCAGAACTCTGGGAAGTCCTAGAATTTCTCCTTTGGTAAAATGGCATCTGGGGAACAGAAAACCACATCTACCTTTCTTATAAACCTATCCTCTATACCAACTACACAATGTGGATCTGGGGCTTTCTCCCTGGTGCTATTTCCCATAGCTCCAGCAAGGACCTTATATACACCCAACTGCAGGCTGTGAACCTCGCCCACTTTCCTCCTGTAGCCCCAGAGGGACACCTAGAGCCTCTCACAACAGCGTGAGTGCTGAGGGGGATTCCTGTGTGAACACAACCTGCTGACAGTCATGTTGGCCTATCCCTTACAAACTAGAAATGTTAGTGGAATTCTGTGAAGGCTTCTCTATTTATTATGATGCTGTGCTACTCTCTCAGGAAGGAGAATCATGGCTCTCAAAGTCTTCCTTCAGTCTGTTTTCCCACCTGCGTCATAGATAGCAGATTCCTCAAAATTTCTGTCATGTTGGTCTCTGTTTGCATGGATGATGCAGGATTTCCCCTAGTTAAAAACGTTGATAATTTTACTGGTAACCTTGGTAGGCAGCAGGAGTGGGGGAGAATGAGATGCCCAACATCAAGTGGCCATTTTATCCAGAAAAATACCCACTGGTTTTAGTTACATCCTTCGGGACCAAAGTCTATTGTTTGTCTTTGTTCCAAGAGAACAAATCTATTCTTTCCTCTGCACAGTAATCCTATCAGTAATGGAAGACAGCTTTCAGGAATATCCACTCTGACTCAGAAGTTCTCTTCTCTGAGTGATACAGATTTATGTTTTTCCCATGGCATGGACTGGTATTTTCTCACAGTGTCTCATCTTAGTGTTTCTATGTGTTTCTTGGGATGTAGCACAATAAATGAACTCAACACTCTGGCTGTTACCTGACCAGTGCTTAAGTAGGATGATTGCCTCCTTAAATACAGTATCTCTACTTCTATAATCAAAGGCAACACTGTATTAGCTTACTGGGTATCACATCATATAGTTGACACATATTGCTCTTTTTCACAATTGAAGCCACTAATCTTTTCCAGAAAGGCCTTGATTAAGCCACAGTTTCTCATCCAATAATTTCAGGCCTCTTGCTTCTTTGGATGAAAGTGCAGGAACTTACATTTGTTCCACTCACATTACTGTGTATTTTGGCCCATCATTCACACCCATTCATATCCTTTCATTCATCGTGTTCAAGATCCTTTCTTGTTTTGTGTCAGAAAATTTGATGAGTATGCTTTCTATATCATATTTCTGATCTCAGGTAAAAATGTGGAACAAGACAAGGCTGAGCGCAGAGCGATCATGACATGCCTCTAGAAACATCTCACCTCGGTGACAATAATTCAGTTAATTACCCACCTCTGATAACATATGCTCAGCTGAGTCCAGGCCCTTTCATTATCTCAGATTTTACCATTTTGACCACAGGTATACCAGGAAAGGCTTTGTATACTCAAAGGGACTTTTCAGAAGAGTTCTTAATCTTCTCTCTCTGTCTGTGTGTGTGTGTGAGTTTCTGTATATGTGTGCGTGTGTTTCTGTATATGTGTGTGTATATGTGTGTGTGTGTTTCTGTGTATGTGTGTGTGTATACATAACACATTTGGGAGCTCCCAAATATCCTAAGAAGAAAATGCTTTTCTTTTTTGGTAAGAAGCATTATGAAAAAGCTTATGTTACAGAGGTGAAGTTCCAGAATATCGTCTTTGTGATCAGTGTCTGCAACGTCTCTGGGATTTGTCACAAACTGATTCAACTCAAAAGTTATCTGGAAAAATTAAGCTCTCAAAGAAATCTTGGCAGCCATCTACCTTTCCTGGATTTCAGGGAGCGATTTTGATTTGTGATCTCTTAAGTCCGTAACAATTTGGTATTTCTAATTTATTGCTTCATTTGTGACTGCTGCTACAGCAAGGTAAATTTATTCTGATTTGCACAACCAAGTCCTTGCTCTGACAGTGACTAATTATTACCTGAGTTAAAATAATGAAAGTGTCGGAAAGTGTCCGAATGCAATTTGTTAGGAAAACATGTGGCATGCTGTGTTACCCCAGTCCAGAAAAGCCTAAGTGATCAGAAACCATGGAGAATTAAGAAATGTTTTTTCCCCTCAAAGGTTATAAATCAATGTAGAAAATTTTAGGAACTTTTCATTGCAAAGAACTGAATTTGGTGACATAAGGAGTGCCTGTGAGTTCTTAAACATCTTATATCTTAATAAAAGTAACTCTTGAAGGAATCTCCCATAAAATTAAACAACAGTGTTCAAAGAGGAAAGAGAACCAAAATTTGGTGAATGCCTACTATTTTTTTGACTTCATTGTCCTAGGCACATCTTATACTTTATCTCATTTAATTTTCACAACATTTCTTTATGGACTCATTTTAAATTTTCTTATTTTATTCCCGAGCAGACAGAGACTCAGAGTTTATGTAATTTTCTCAAGGACAAGCTGATAAGTATCAGAGCTGCATTTCAAACACCAATGTCTCTGATTCAGGAACTCACGCTCTTTCCGCCGTGCCAAGATTCTACTTGAAGTGAATTTCATTGAACACGTGCAGCAAGTTGAAATATAAAACCATCCACTGGAGTTCCTATTCAAGAAGCTGAATGTATGGAATCACATGTATATGTAATAGAACTAATTATTAAAACAAGGAGTGATAAATGCAGACCTGAAAGCAGTAACAGAATTTGGTGGAAAAACCTGAGAGACAAAGAATTCCTCATTTGTATCATTTCCAAAAGCAATGTCTGGTCAAAGGCTGGATTCTTTCTGACGTCCAACTGCTCTGTAACTTAGTTACTCAGTCTCCAAGTATTTTTTTTTCAATTTCAAGACTCTCTTTAAATATTTATGACCCAAAAAAGTTAGACATGTCAGGATTACTCCATGTAAAATATGTATAATCATAATAATAATTACGAGAATGAAGAAAGCAAGTTTCCAAAGGGGCTTTGTTTAAATTAATGGTATGATTTTTATGTGTACAGCAAATTTGTAAAAAGCAGTAACTAAATTTTGGCAATTTTAAACTACAATATTATTAATAAAGATATGTTTATGTTGGAAGCTCTACTTTTTCATATTAAAAATCCTGTTAAGTTATTAAGATGAGTACTTAAATATTTCACAAGTTAAGATACTTCTGCTTACAAGGCCCTTGAAAATATCTGTATTGTTAATTTAAGGCACTGCTTCAAGTGTATTCCATACTTTGTGTTATAAACAATATTAACTAAATTAAAAAAAACTGTTATAGATAATGTTCATATGGAGGAAGGATTTCTTAATTTGAGTATGTTGTTAATTGCAAATAATTTTTAAAAAATCATTTCAGAGTGTTCACCTGCACAGTGCTAACAGATGTTCTAGACGTGGCTGACAGGAGCTTCACCAATACAACACATTGATGACATCTGGATATCACTGTCTTCAAAATTTCTTAAAGGGGGCCTCCTAGAAACATGGTTAATCAAAGGATTCTCCATGGCAAAACTGATTTTCAACCCAAATATTCATCCATGCAGAATAGATAAACAAAATGTAGTATGTACATATAATGGAATATTATTCAGCCCTAAAAAGGACTGGAATCTGACATGTGCTACAGTATGAATGAACTTTGATGACATTTTGCTAAAGTGAAATGAGCCAGGCACAAAAAGACAAATATTGCATAATTCCATTCGTATGAGGTACCCAGAAGAGTCAAATTCATAGAGACAGAAAGTAGAATGATGGTTTCCAGGGTCTGCAAGGAGGTGGGGATAAAAAGTTATTTTTAGTGGGTAGAGTTTCATTGGAGAAAATGAAACATTTCTGGAGATGGATGGTGGTGATAGTTGCACAACAATGTGAATATACTTAATGCCACTGAACTGTACACTTAAAAATGATTAAAATGATCAATTTTATGTTCTCTATGTTTTACCACAATAAAAAATAAGTGACTTTCATTTTAAGAAATATATGATCTTGTAAATTCTCTCCTAAAATATATTTACTGGTAGGAACAAGTTAGGATAGGGTCAAAGCAAGGAAAATTTTCAAAGCTTAGGCAAAATATTCTTTAAAAAACACTATATTTTTGAAGAGGTAATATATGCATATGATAAAAAAATGCAAATCTTCAACAGTATTCTTGGTAAAAGTTAAGTCTCTCTGTCTTCCTAATCCTCTAGTCACTGGAAGCAACCATTATTATCAGCTTTGGGTATAGTCTTCCAAGAGATTCTCACATAAATATATAAGCATTTATGCAAGTTTTTTGTTTTTTTTTTTAACTCAAATGGTTGTACTCCTTGCTTTCTTCACATAGTAAATCTTGGAAATTCCCCATTTGTAATACTGCCTCATTCCTTTTAATTGCTGCAGTAGCTTTCATTGTCCGAATAGACCATAAATGATCTAATAATCTCCTATGGATGAATATTAATATGTATTTCCAACATTTTAGAATCATAAGTGATTCTTCAGTGAATATCATTGTATGAATACCATTTCCCACTGTGGGAAAATAAAGGTATTTTAACAAGTTTGACAGTAGGGAATTTTGACTTCTTGGATAAAATATCAAAACATACAGCTAGATCTATCTGGAGACATGGATGATGGAGGGTGCTGCCTTAAAATCAGTAGATGAGATAGAAAGTTGGAGTGCTGAGCTATGACATGGATTGCACAGTGGTATAAGGAAAGAAAAGGGATAGGTGGATTTACTCAAACTTTCAAGAAGGGATACATTCTAGGACTTGATGACAAATGTATAGGGAAGTGTTTAAAATTTCAAGGTTTGAAGACTTCAAGGTTTCTAGACTGAGAGTCTGGGAAATTCAGTTCAGTTCCACATTTATTGAGTAGCTACCCCTGTGCCCGGCGTTGTGCTCCAGATGGGAATGGGAAGAAAAACACCATAAGCCCTCTGATATAAGTCTATATCAGCTTCTGGAACGTCTTTAGAATCATTGTGGCAGGCACGCAGGGTCTCAAAAACATATAGGTCTGGGAGAATTACAACTTCTGCTCACAATGAATACAGGGTCTGTGCCCAGCATCTCACACACGGTGGGCTCTTGATAATTGCTTCTGGACTAATTGACCTTTGGTACAGTGGAACGTAAGGAACTCAGAATAGACTCTTCTTACGTCAACAACTTAAGGTAGTTTTTTGGATTTCTGAAAATCTATGTTTTGACAAATGTGTATTAGTTCATAGTAAGTGAATCACCAAAAGACATGTTGAATGCAGGAAAGAAGAAATGAAATGAAGAGAGCAAATTAAGAATATTGATCACAGGAGTGGGAAACTGCCAGACTGAAGATGATATCCCCATAAACAAGAAGGATTTACTTCCTGAAACCAAATTGGAGGGTATGTTTCTAGTAAGGCAGGAGGACACATGAGGATCTTGTGGAAAGAGAATGAGCTTTAGAGACAAACATACCTAGGTTTCAATCTCACATTGAAGAAATGATGCTGTTTGATGTAGAGCAAGTTCTTTAGCCTTCTAAGCCTCAGTTCCCCTGCTTGTAAAATATGTATAATAAGACTTACTTTGTGTACAAATTAAACAAGACAGCATATAAAGCATTGAGCTCAGTGTCAGGTATAAGGTGTATATTCAGTAAATGCAACTTCCCGTCACCTTCCTCTCTTGTAGTTCCAAGTACTATTTACAGGATAAAATAATCACATTTGAAAACTAATGGAAGACTGGAGATCTAAGATTTTGGGCAATAAAGTGAGGTTAATAGCATACAATGACAGAGCTTGACTGCATGGATCCTATCGGAGCCTTGTTACTTATCAACCATGTAACTGCTTTAACTACGTGCTTTCTTTTCTATTACTCTCAGTACCATGGAGATAACCAAGGTACCAATTCATATGGTGGCATGGTTGGAGGAAATCATGCATATGCAGCACTTTTCACAAAGTAAGCACTCAGAAAATGATAGTTGATGAAAGAATTTATTGGCATGTGCAGAAAGCTACTCTTATCCATTTGCTATAAGCAAACTGCGTTGTTATTCTGCATTTAACTACCTGAAAGACTACAAAGAGCTCTATATATGAGTGGCCATTTAATTATTGTCTGAAGGTATGACTAAAGAGAATGCAAATCATAGGCTCATAGATTCACGAGATGTTAGCATCAGGAGGGACCACTTCAGACATTGAGAAAAATATTATCACATCCTCCCTTTTTGAGTGGCATGGTAAATAGAAACTAACTGGACAGTTCTATTATATTTAATGTATTTGAGCACGCTGTAAAAATTCTTTAACACTATAATATCTATTAAATATTTCCTTTGAGAAAAGGTCTTAATATTAGATTATATTATATAAGATGAGACCAGTCAATAAGAGATTTTTTTTTTCAACACAGCTTGCCAATGGAAATACCTGTTTTTAAATTACTCCAAGACCTTCTCTGTAGGAGGCTAGGAAAAATATGCCCATGAATCATAAAATTGACAAGCCCCGGGGCTGAGTGGGCCTGGTAGAAGAGATGCAGAGAACAAAAATAAAGGTGCACTACAGGTATGCCGAGACAGGGAGAATTAAAGATAAATAAAAGAAGTATCTATTGGATGAGAGGGATGAGGCAGAGTGGTCCACTTAGAATGCAAAGCAAAACAAAACAAGACAAAACAAAATAAAGCACTTGACTTGAAGAGAACAAGAGGACAGCCTTTACTACAAATGTTAGAAAAAAAAAAGATGATTTTATTGCATAAGTGAGATTTAATTAGGCCAAAGAACGCTATACTTTCGCTCTGACTACTACTGTTTTTATTTTTCAGCTTAATCCATTTTCAGTCACAAAGGCTTTCTTCTTTTTTCTTTGTCTCCTGTCATCACCAGTAACAGCTCACCTGTTTTAAAAATATCTTGACCCGAATAAGAAAAGCCCCTTTTGAATTAATTACTCCTCTCGGGGAAAGTGAAGGTACTTCCCTTAATTCAAAGTTAAACTTGCAGCGTACAAGGAAAAAAAGAAAAAAACCCAAAAACTCACAGCTCTCCCTTGCTGGTCAAACAATCTAACAGGAGAGGGAAAAGGGTTGCATTTAAATATCCGTTTTGCCTATAAAGATTTTTCATATCTTGCAAAACCAAATTCTTTTGTAAGATTGACATTTCAGAAGAGGAGGGAAGGCAGACAGGTGAACTCAGATCAAAATGGATTTTGCCAACCTTCCATTTTAAAGGTCAAGGTTGTTGCAGACTCATGTTTTTAGTCTAAAGCTCCCGACTTCGTTTCCAAATTCAGGAAATGTCCATGCACAAAAGGAAGAGAATTCTTCCCTTGCTCTCGCTGGGACTTCAAATGCCTGCAGAAGACGCCTGTGTTACAACAGCAAAATGACTTCCTGTTATGTGCTCTATTCTTCTAGAGGTGGAGGAAGGATGTTTAATTTATTAATTTAGGTATTTTGGACCATTCTGGGAAAAATGACATGTAAGATAACCTTTTCTTCCAGTCTACGTTGCTCCAGACTGCAGTGGTAAATTGTGTCCAATGTTTATTCAATCGCCTTCCAGGATGAGTGGGCTTCCACTTTCCTGCTTTCACCTGTCAGACCACTTACTCGCTCTGGAGTTTGTTCTTGGAGAACTTTAAAGATCAGTCAAAAGTGCATGTGTTCTCTTGTGAATCGAGATATTCCTTGACCACCTTAAACTAATACACATTTATCTGCTCTGGCTTTCTGTTCACCCCAAACCCTGGCCACACAATGAGATTTCCATGCAGGTCTTGTCTATGAGAGGCCCACAGTCAAAAATGGAACACCTGGGGGCTGGCCCTGTGGCCTAGTGGTTAAGTTCAGTGCACTCCGCTTCAGCCGCCCGGGTTCCCGGGGTTTGGATGCTGGGCGCAGACCTACACCACTCATCAGCCCTGTTGTGGTGGTGACCCACATACAAAATAGAGAAAGATGGGCACAGACGTTAGCTCAGGGCTTACCTTCCTCAAGTGAAAAATGAGGAAGATTGGCAACAGATGTTAGCTCAGAGCAAGTCTTCCTCAGCAAAACAAAAAAAAAGAAAAAATGGAACAACTGTAAAAAGAGGAAGTTAGGTCTCCTGTCGTTGAGGGAGATGAAAAGTTTATGTAAAAAGTTCCTAAAATTACCATTTCCATATGAACAGAGTCTAAGCACATCCACCCAAGAGTGTTTTTAAATTTTGGCCTAATTGTTCTACTGATGCTTTCTCTACACTGGCATATAATGTGAGTTTAACCCTTACAATGTTTTAAATATTAATAGAAAATATCATATATGGTTGTGATATAGTTTGTGATATAATTATTTGTAATGTAGGACAGGACAACACTTTAAGTTTAAAAGTTTTAAGATGTTTTTCCTTAGAGTCTCTGGCTAGGTCTGAAAACTAAACTCACAGAGACAGACAGACAGGAGAAAAGCATAAAAATTTATTTAATGTAAGTTTTGTGTGACAAAGGAGCCTTTATAAGAAAATGAAGACCTGAAGAAATGTTTAATCCTGAGTATTTTTATGCTGGGTTTGATGAAGAGTGGACAGTCATGGAAAAATATGATAGATCAAAGAATGAGGCAAATTTAGTGCACTGCTAGAAACTTAGCAAGGCCGACCTGTTCAGATTCTTCTCCGCGTCCCTTTGTCTTCCAAGACAAGGCTGTTCCTTTCCTCTTGTATAAGTAGGGTGCTCTCACTTGACTCACTTTAGGGTTTTATGACCTGTTTCAGGGAAGAACAAGGAGAAGGTAAGACTGACTTCTATTTCTGCTGTTTTCTCAAACTCCTTCGACTTAAAATATTCGGTATGCCAAGGTGCTATATTTTGGGGTAGAATGTCCTGAACCCCATCATTACTTTTTTAAAATATTACAAAATTACCATACACAAGATTTTGTGTTATATTACAAATATATGGTATGCCATACTCTACATTGTACATGCTTATTACACACTCACACTCCCACACACGAAGAGAAAAATTCTGTTTCTTGAACTCAAGATATAAGCTAATGGAAGGTTAGTGCTAAAAGAGTCCTCAGAAATGATCAATAATAACCGTCTATTTTTAAAATGACTCACCAGGGACCCAGAGTACTCGGAAAGATGGCCCAGTGGCAGATAGCTGGTGAATGGTGGAGCAGGGAATGGCACAGCCGGCCCTCAGCTCCTGATTTTCAGCAACCACTGTAATTCTCTGTAGACTTGAGATGCTCAGGGAATGTGTCCAACACCATCAGATTGCACAAAATAAGCACGTGCAATGAACCACTTAGGTTCCTAATATTTGACATTTAACACCCCATACTGAGGAATATCTTTGACCCATCAGTGCTACATCTGAACCTGAAAGAAAAATGTTTATGTTTGTTATTAGACGTATATATGCCTGTCTCCTTCCCTGCTCTCGGAGACATATGCCTCTATTGTCAGCTCTGTTTCCTGTGTTTAACCCAGGCCCTGTCTCCTCTGATTGCCCCTAATGGAGCTTGACAGTTGTAGAGTTAATCTAAGCTCTGGTGTCCAGGTTTCACCTAAGGAAACAATCAGTCTCCAGAGTGTTGGGGCTTCTTGCAAGACTATATCCTCCCTGGGGCCTTTCCCAGCCCAGCTGGGGAGGCTTTCCCATTGTTTGCCAAATGGACACCAATTAAGTCAACTGTTCCCCAATTAGAATTTTGCAGAATTCCTCTTGTTCTCTTATACTCCTGCTCCCAAGAAGGGGTCTGTTTTTAGAATTAGTTACACAAGGAGGAAAATAAATAAATAAATGGCAGCCCTTTCCTGTAACCCGATCCCCCCGGGTTTTCCCTGTCAGCCATTCACACAACATGATCCCTGGATATATGGCAACTGCTTGGTAGCTCTGAGGTTTATCATCTGCTTAATCCTTCTACTGGGCTATTCTCAGGGCAGGGCCCAAGGCTAAGGGGCCGCTGGCCAGGGAGGGGTACTCAAGAACCTGGGAAGAGGCAGGAAAACTCCTCTTTGTACCAAAAATATGGGTTTGCTTTGAAGAGATGAAAGCCTGATGTTTTGCTTTCTGGAGGAAATGCCCCTTCATTTGGACAGCCGACTTTAAGGCAGATGTGTTCTTGTGATGAAGGATTTTGCAGAGTGCGGCATTTCCAGGGAACGTTTAAGATGTCAATCAGCGGTGTTTGAAATCACTCGGGCTGTCACAGCTGGGTGACACTGGAGCTGAGTCGGGGAGTCTTCGGAGAATGGGGATGTTGTTGACATCAGAACGCACTTATTTGTGAAACACAGTCCATCACAAATAATATCTTCTTCAAAGAATCCTATTTATTGTCATATATTTTTAAGCATTTATTCAGCATGTTCAATTGGTATGCTCACAAAGAATGAAGAAAGGCATGTGGGTTAGAGCCACGCTTCTCAGACTGTAACGTGCACACGGCCACCTGGGATATTATTAAAATGTAGATTCTGATTCAGGAAACCTGGGATGGGGCCTGAGATGCCGCACTTGTCATAAGTTCCCAGGGGAAGCTGAGGTTTCATATCCCTCACCACAGTTTGAGTTACAAGAGTTTAGATTGATAGGTAAATTGATAGGTAATAAATTGACAGGTAATTAAGTTGATGGGTAAAAGATACATCACTCTTATTGGATTGGGTCCGAAATGACAAAATAAAATTAAGACATGAATGATGTGTTCAGATATTTCAGATAAAACATCTTGTCAATCTGTGGTTGATTTTTCTCTCCATCAGTACCAAAGCATCTAGGTGCTCATTCATTCATTCATTCATTCGCCATTATTTTTTTACAACATATCAAGTGTGCAGCATTCAGCTATGTGCTAACATACAAAAGAAGCAGCCTGTAAATGTCTTTGACCTCCAGACAAAACATAAAGAAATGGAAGAAATACGGATGTATTTATTACCACATAAGCAACGATCCACAAATGGTAGTGGTTTAAAACAGCGACAGGGTCGTGGGGTTTGTTAGATGGTGGCTCAAGTCTCCCCAGAATGCAAAGGCTGACTCTGCCTGGCCTTGTCCACTTTAGATTCAGAACTGGCAGTACCGCAGTCTACATACCAACACCAGTCATAGGCCCAGCCTCCGTCTGATGCAGGAGGAGACTACACGGGGCCACAAGTGCCGAGAAGCCAGAATCATTGGGGGCATCCTTGGAGACCGGCAGCCACGGTATAAAATGGCCAAAAAGAAGAAAACAAAATTAAGGGCTATAGAGATTCTGACAAGAATAGATTCTCTGTGGGCTACATTTTTAGGAAAAGGCTTCAGCTATAAGATAGGGCAAAGGAGTCATTCATGATAGTTATATATTTATTTCTTTCATTATTAGAGTTAAATAAATGTTTATTAAAGTAAATTGGAAATAATGTAAAGCAAAAAACATCTATAATCAAATTAATAAATGGATAACTATTTTAAATGGCTCTTCATCTTGATAAAAGCAACATAATATCAAAGAGTAAGATCTGAAACAAAAAGCTAAAGGCCATACAGAAAATTATATGTTATGGGGGAAACAGGCCCTCTTAAAAGCATGAGATGACAATATATCAATGATCTAGGTAGGCTTTAAATAATGTGCTTCACGCGTACTGCAGGCTGCGAAAGGAATTCCTTAGCTTGTCACAAATCACCCACAATCCCACCAGACTTCACTCAACAGTCAGATACAATAATGTGAAAATTCCTACCTCCATGCACTTTTAAGCTATACGCCACAGCCTCAAAGAAAAGACCAACTATTATCGAAATGAGGCTGACTCAATTTTCTCGGAATTATATTTGTTTGGAAAGTGATCAATAAACCTTGTATAAAAGGAAAATTGACATCTACATTTTAAAAGAAGAGTGACTGCCTGAGAAGCCATTTCTGTCTCTCTGTGGTTCAACTCAAATAAGAAAAAGAAAAAATACCAGTGAATGTATCTTAGGCCTGTGTTTGTAATGGTCAAACACCAATCATTCATCAAGCTTCGAACGTTAAGAAATAAGGACTTCACATTGTGAAATACACAGAGCTGTTCCTTTTCTCCTTTCTTTATGTTCCATGAATTTCCTTGTCTTCTCTTTCCTTCTTTGGCTTTTCTGTCGCCAGCCACCTAATGCTCTATTCTGGGCAGTTTTCCAGGCCTGATGTTCTTAGCTAGTCTCTCTGGTTGTTGTCCTAAGAAATTAATGGCATAGCATTATTAAAATATCATTATTTTCTATGGGGAAAAGTAAGAGAATTCTTTTATTTAATTTTCCACTAATGAGGCCACCTGGAGAGATGCCCAAAGGATCTGAACTCCTGTTCCAGATGATGGGAAAACATCCAGATCTTGGTGGGACACAGCATCAAAGTTTTGGAGAGTGTTGGGAGACTTGTGATTATCCTGTCCTTTTCCACCAGGGACGTTCTCCTACTGTCTTAATCGACATCATCAGCAGAGGCACAGAAATCAAGCCAGAGGGATATAAAAGGGATATGTCTCGCCTGACCCAAAGCAGGCCAGCCTGAAACATTTACAAGAAAGTTTGTTGTTAGGAAATTTCCAGTCCAATTATGCTCTCCCCAGAGACGTGAATAGTTCAGATAGCATTCAGATAAGCATCCAGAATTTTGGGAACTTCGTGAAAAAACAGAACTAGCAACTTTTTGAGGCTTGGCTTCCCTGGCTAAAATAGCTCCTTCAGGGAGAGGCAACCTCGCCTGGTGGTCTCAGGATAGAGGTTAGAATCAGGAGGTTCCGAGTATTTTGACTCCAGCTTCCTTTCTCACTTGATGGGTGGCCTGAGGAATAAAATAAGAGCCAACCTCTGGATTTGAGACAAAAGGACAAATAATGATCAATTTCACATTTTTTTGGAATTGATTAGTCAGTCTGATGCATGGGGCTAAAAGGATAATTTGCAGCCTGAAGAGTACAGTGGGATGCATGGGCGAGTCATTTGAGGTGTGCTCAAATCCTTGGGAGTAGAATCCTGCTGCCTCCTTCATCTGTACAGTTATCTAAGATTCTAAAACCAGTGGAGGTTCTTCATGGCCTCAAGTCAGTTGCACTTTTACTTTGGGAGGGTAATTTTAGACAGATCTACATGGTGACCTAATATCAGCTGATATAATGAACTAATCTTCATGGATTTTAGAGAATGCTATACTATAGGCGTGGCACATGTTTCAGACGAATTTTGATGGAGTAGAATATAGTATTTATGATTGGAAGAAACAACAAGAAAGACCTGTTTCAAAGAGATACTATGGAGATGTAACACAGTTTGAGGGCAAAACACATTTATTGAGTTCTTCCTTTACCTCTAATATGCAACCTCCTGTGCCTACATTGACTCTATGGGTAAGTACATAACTTTTGATGATTTAGGCTGCAAGTGATAAAAATCCAACTTAACCTAGTTTAAACAGTAAGTGGAATTTATTGTCTTGTGTAACTAGAAGGACACCAGGTATGGGGAGGAGAGGTTTGATCACAGGCTCACCGCCATTTCTCAGTGAATCTCTGCACTCTGCCTCCTCTGCCTATTGGCTTGGCCCATAGGTCAACTTCCCTAATGGTAGAAAAATGGCTGCAGAATTTCAGAATTCACATCCAGGCACAGTATTACCCACAAAAAGAGAGGAATTCTTGCCCTATTGTCATGCAATGTCCTAAGCTTCATTCTGTCATTCTGATTGGCTCAATATCCCATCCCTCAACCCATCATGGTGGCAAAGTAGACAAAATTAGGCTGATTGTCTTGGGCTAATTAGAACTTGAATGCAGCTGAACCTTGAGTCAATCCCACTCAATTGATGGTTGCTACCAAGTGGGTAAGAGGTATGCTGGATGCAGGGGGAACAAACAGTGTCCTTTATGATAGGAAAGATCACCCCCTTCTAAAGGTAAATGAATTGTGTGTGTGGTAAATGAGTCATTTAAGATCACACAGTCAGTCCGTGTTGAAGCCAAGATTTTAATCCACACCTAGAGCTGAATGATACCAAAGATCTCTCCATGACAAGATGATCTTTCAAAATGCAAATCTGATCACATTATTCCCACCATCAATATTCATCAACAGCTCCCATGATCTTCGGGAGAAAACTCAAATGCCTTGGCCTGATTTTCAAGTAGCTTTGTGTCCTGGTTTCTGCCTATCATCCCAAACTTATCTGATACCATGCATTAAACAATTTGACATTCCCTATGCATCTTTTTAGATTCTACTTCCATGCTTACCCATGTGACACCCTCCTACAATCGTAGTATTACCTTAATATAGCACCTAACTTTCAAATGTTGTGTCAATTATCCATTTGTCCATAGTGTAGAATCAGGATTAAAAGAAAGGTTTCTGGAGTCAGCTGGGCTAGGGTGTGAACTGTGAACTCTCAGGCAGCACAGAGGACTTGCCCGAACACTGTGCTAAGAGACTTGACCAAACTTCAGCCTGACTTCCACTTGCACTAGGCCATGTCTGTAAAAGAGACCCCAAACCCCATGCTGAGTCTTTGCTCAAGAAAATGCTATGCTGCCAAACCGCAGAATGTGCATTGTCTCAACCCACTGTGCCAACCCCTTTTCAGTAATTCTCTACTTAGACCCCTTCTGTAACTTTCTATTTCCCTATAGGCCACCTATTCCCTTTTTTGTTTCCTCCTTTTTCCTCCCCATAACCTTTTTTATGTTCCCTCTCTGTTATCCCTTTAAAAATATCAGTCACTGGGGCCAGCCCAGTGGTGTAGTGCCTATTTCACACACTCCACTTCAGCGGCTGGGGTTTCACAGGTTCAGATCCTGGGCACACACTGATGCACTGCTTATCAAGCCATGCTGTGGCAGCGTCCCATATAAAGTAGAGGAAGATGGGCACAGATGTTAGCCCAGGGCCAGTCTTCCTCTGCAAAAAGAAAAGAGGAGGATTGGCAACAGATGTTAGCTCAGGGCTAATCTTCCTCAAAAAACAACAACAACAAAGAACATCAGTCACTTTTGTCTTAGTTGAACTTGGGTTCAGGTTATACTGGAGTCTCTCTCTCTCTCTCCTATTGCAGCAGTTTGAATAAAATATGTCATGCCACCTTTAACAAGTGTCCAGGGCTGTTTCTTTTTAACAAAGGTTAGACTTCCAGGTCTGCTGCTTAATAGTTGAGTGGTCCTTAGCAAATTAAATTCCCTAAGCCATCATTTTGTCCACCCATAAATCGAGAATAATGATGCTTACCTCCCAAGGATAAATACATTTAGTATGGGCCCTTGCACTTAGTAAGCCCATAATAAATAGAAGCAATTATTAATATTATATTTCCATGTCTAAGCAGATCCCAAGTCTGAAGGTCAGGGCTGTGTTTTCATCTATCTTGTCTCTCCACTGCTGAGCTCCTGGCCTGCCAAGGCATCCAGGGTATCTTTACCGCTTTCTGTAAGTTTTATGTGTCCAAGCCGTACCCAAAGGTTTCTCCAGAATGTCCTCAACTCTTTATTTCTTTGCTTGCTCGTCTGTTCCTCTCCCAGATCTTTCTCTTTCAACTCTGGGACAGCTATCTGGTGACTTTTGAATTTCAGTGGAAAGGCCCCAACTATAATATGATCTTTGCCCTGAGGTACTTTAATGAATTGAGAGGGTTCTATAAAGGTTTCATACCCTTAATTTGACCTTTGCCTTGGCAATCTTCAATCAACTGAATGGTTCACCTGCCATTTTTCCCTCAAAGTCTTGTTAACCTTCTCTCTAGAAGCCCTCATATCTTCCAACATCACAAGGCCTGGAATATCTGCAATCAAGCTATTCCTTTTCATTGCTGCCTGCAAACTGGCAAATTCATTCTTGAGCTCATCTCATTCCTTAAATATTTTACCAAATTCAATTAACAGCAACTAAACATTCCGTTTTCCAACTTTTTTTCTTAGTTCAGCAGGTGGAGCCCATCTTCCAAATGGACCCAGGTGGTAGTTTTCCATATATTTTATCTTGGCATGATGAGCATCTCCATATCTCTAGCCTATGATACCGGTTTTTCACTTCCACGGCCCCACTGCTAAGCCCATGTCACATCTTCTTAGTTTTTGTTATGCTAGAACCTCTCTTCTGGTAACAATTCCTATATTGATCAGGATAGGAAAGGCTGCCCTGTGGTAATAAAACCCAAATCTCAATGGCTTATCACACAAAAAATGATTTCTTGCTTATCCCAAGTCTTTGACTCAGGGATTCATGCCTCTTGCGTGTGGTAGGTATACCTTCTGGAACTCACGTCTTTCTGGGTCTCTGTGGTAGAGGAAGAAAGAGCATGAAGAACTCACAGTCTCACTTAAAAATCTCTCATTAGAAGTGACACTGGTCTCTTTTACTCACGAGCTGTTGGCCAGAATCTAGTGGCCCCAACCTAACATGAAGGGAGTCTGGGGAAATGTGAGGAGCAAATGGAACACCGTAGTGGGCACTTCTGCTTTGCCCATCTCCTTTTTTTTCTTTTTCCCATTCTCCCAGATTTGAGTTGAGAGCATTCTATCTTTTTATATGCCTTCGTCTTTGGACATTCAGAAGAACAGGATGGCACCAGAGGTGAAAAACCCACTGTTTATGGGAAAGGGAAAAATGGTGTCTTCACATTTCCAATCTGACAAAGAATAGCAGGAGAGACATTATTCTCAGTGTAACATCAGTACATTTAACTGGAGTAGGTTATTGCTGTTGGGAACTGAGTCCATGTCCCCAACGGAGGTTTTTTTTCGAGAGGAGGGGGGATTGCGCATGGTTTTGTTTGTTTTGGTTTTGAATATTAATACCTGCCCAGGCCCAATCCTGGAAATTCTAGTTTAGCGATCTGTGGTGAGGCCTGGATTTCAACATTTCTCCAGGTAGTTTGGATGATCAGCCAGGTCGAGCAACCACTGAACACCAGTCAACTAGGAACGTGTGAAGTTACCAGTAGGGGACCCAGTATAGATTGAAAACGCTGGCAGGAAAGTCACAAGATGTTTAAGGAGGCAGAGGATATAACACTTAGTCAATGGGAGGATCTAGTGAAGAAAAGAAAGAAGGTTTCCCTTCATCTGCAATGGAAGAGAAGGTGGCGGAGGGAGGAGATTGTGAGATGCACACCACTGGCGGCCTCAGACTCTGCATTCACCATTCATTTACTTAGGCAGAATTTATCTAATAGCTCTGATCATCAGCCAAGGACTCTGCTAGGTGCCACAAATACAGTGCTGAAGAAGATACCCATGGCTACTGTCCTCAGGACACTCCCGGCCAGTGGACATAGAGGTAAGAACAGAGTGTGATGTGTGCCGTGGTAGCAGAAGAACATGGAAGGGGCCTGAATGGATTAGGGAAGCCTCCTGAGAGGAAGAAAATCCTTTCCAGAGCTTTAAGGGCGAAATAAGTAATAGGGCTCATAGGGCTCATGCTCTTGGATCTTTTCTGCGATGGATGAGGTATGCAAAACCAACAGACAGAGCTAGACTTGGGCCTCTTTGTCCACAGGGTGCTGCAAAGAACACGCACATGGAGGCAGAAAGACCTGGAGGTAACACCAGCCCCAGCATTAGCTTTGGGACCTAAGCCTGTTGCCCTCCTAACCTTCCCTCCTCAGTTATACACTGAGCATTTTAACACCTGCTCTCACTGTCATTCTTGAGAATTGAATGAGATCACCTGGCTGGAGCGGCTAGCCCTGGGGCAGGCTTAATGGCTGTTCTCTTCCTTCCCCTCCCACCGTTTGTCACCTTCACAATAAAAAAGGAATACTAACACTGATAGAAATAGTAATAATACTAGTATAAGATAGCACTACTTCTAATAGTGTAAGTATATCATATTTATATAACAATCTACAATTTACACCACACTCTCATACACATTATCAACTGAAGTTACCATTACTGTTCTCCCTTCCTTCCTCCTTTCTTCCTTCCTCCGTCCTTCCTTCCTTCCTTCATGTCTTCTCCCACGTGGTATTTTGACCAGCTTAAGGAGTATTTAAAATAATATAAGGGAGGAAATGAACTAAAATCAAAGTGAAAAAAATATATAGTGACACAACGATACTAATAAAGTTGGCCAATGATGCCCTTATTTGTGCTCTGGGCAGATTTAAGAGTTGGCTTTCAGCTCTCTAGCAGCCAAAGTGAAAAAAGAAATATTTTCAGAGATATAGTTCGTAGCATCCACGAAATGAATAATCATCAGTTGCTTTGGAGATTTGCAACTATTATTGGTACTAATTCCAGGCATTTCTTCCTGAGGGGTCTCATAAACGGGGCACTGTACACTGGAGTGGACAATGTTCAAGGCAACCTCCCAACAGATGGGGCAAGAGTAACATTGAGCTATTTCCTCCAAGATTCCTAATGTGGGCTGATGGTTGACAGAAATTCTCTTTGAGAAGAGAGAAAGATGGTGCAATTTTACTAAGCCTCCCTTGATTTGGCTTGATCTATGGACAGATAGAATTTAGAGTTTGGAGAGAGATGGATAAACTGTGCGTTCTGTAAGCATTCCCTCATGGGCTTTCCATAGACATTAAATGGAAGTGAGCTCAAGATACCGCTGCCTGGTAGCTCATACAAATTTTTTCTCAAATCCAGTTTTCTAACTCAAAATCTTGGAATGTTGCTGTTAGGAAATGTAAACTATGTTGAAGGATCATGACAGGGTCTCTTCTTGTGCTCCTTAGTCCCGTTTCTTCCTCATTTGCCTTCAGTATTACTGCAGGGAAAGCATGGAGCAACCCCCTTCTACCTGGAAGCCTATCCAAACCTTTGCTTGGGAAATGAATCCAGGATGTTTTACACAGTACGAAGCCTCAGAACTCCATCAACTATTATCTGCGTATTGTGGGTATTTCAAGAACTGATTTGATATTCTTGCAGTTTTTGGTAGTTTAACGGTGTTTTAAAATGAGCATTATTTTCTAATAGTATTAAAGAAGAGGTCCAATTGAAATCCATTTAGGTTCAAGGAGGCCCTTCAGACCCCTAATGTTCAGTTAATCAGCCGACCGTTGGCAGAGTGGATTGCAACTGCTCCTTCGCAGTGTATCCTCTGGAATGGCTCTGGCTGTTGAACCAATGCCCACCTGCAATGCTCTAGTCCCGCTATGTCAGGATGTTCCCAGCAGCAAGAAGAAGCAACTTAAACACTGATGGTTCCTTGCAGGGAGCTTCAAAGCACTGGTAGTGGCACAGGCTCCATCACGACACACAATCTTCCAGTCTAAGGATAGCTTTCCTGGCACAACCAACATTCACTTTGGCAACAAGAACATAGATCCACAGCTAACCACTCAAGAGGGCTTTACAGTGAAGATTTAATGTTTGTCATCTGTGGACAGTTCTAAAATCGCACTGTCCCCACCCACCTTTTTGTGACTGGTATCTTCAGATGCTGTGGGAAGCTGCAAATGCCAGACCACCATGGAACCCCATACAGTCAATCACTGAGCAAGTCCCCAGAGCTTGTACCCCAGACCCAGACTGCCTACATTCTGTGTAGTGAGTGACTCCCTGATCCAGTCACTTTGCCACTCTGTGCCTCAGTTTCCCAATTTGTCAAACTGAGGTTAGTAACTTTATGGGGTTGTTGAGAGGATTAAATGATTTGATACGAATCACTTGTTTAAAAGAGTGCCTGGCACAGAGTGTACATGTTTTCTGTTATTAAGATCTGTGGTTTGAGCAGCAACAAATGTTCTTAGAAGGTTTATAGAATATACTAGAGGCAACTTTGAGTGACAACTAGCTCTCCTTTTCCTTACCTTGAGGTTGTTAGTGCCATTGAGTGGATTCTGACTCCTAGCGACACTGTGTCAAATAGAGTGGAATTTTGCCCATCTTTTTGTGCCATCTTCTCACCTTCCGGCGTTATATCAGACAATGCTCTGCTGCTATTCCTAGGGTTTTCACGGCCAATGTTTTTAGAAGTGGGTGGCAAGGTCCTTCTTCCTAGCCTATCGAGTCTGGAAGCTCTGCTGAAACCTGTCCTCCGGGAGTGACTCTGCTGGTATTTGAAATACCGGTGGCACAGCTTTCAGCATCACAGCAACACACAGCTGCCACAGTATGACAACTGACAGACGGGTGGTGTGGTTCCCTGACTGGAAAAGGAACTTGGACATCGGCAGTGTGAGCACGGAGTCTTAACCACTAGACCACCAGGGCTGGCTTTTCCTTCCCTCTGGATCTCAGGTTAGGTACAGTTTTAGGAAACCTCACAACTTTAAACTTATTAAACAAATGGGAAATAAACATTTTAGTTTTCTGTACTAACCCCCTACCAGATACTATGTGCTTTACATACACAATTCCCTACAACCTTCTTGGCCTCTTATGAAGTAGGTGCTGTTACAACTATTATAAAGAGGAAACTGTCCTTCTCTAGAGAGAGTATGATTACCATACACGTCCCAGTGGCTTTAATACTCATCTCACTCATGATTGGCAATAAAATACAGGATGTCCAATTAAGTTTGAATTTTGGATTAAAAAAATGAATGACATTTTAGTATAAGTATATTCCAAATATTGCATGAGATATATTTATACTAAAAAGTGACTCATTTGTTTATCTGAAATTCAAATTTATCTGGGTATCCTGTATTTTTACTTGCTACGTCTGGGACCCTAACTACAGGAAAGTACATATCTTCTGGTTGTCAAGCACTGAACTTAGCCTTTTATACAGTTTATTGCATTTAGATCATACAACAAGAGGCAAGCCATGGAGAAGGACAATTATGGATCAATTTATATATCTCCTTGCCAGCTAGTCTGATCTTTCACCCAGTATACTGATTGCCAACATCACTTCTGGCATTACAGCATTTTGTCATATTCCAGCAGATTTTCCACATAATTAGCCTTCAGTTGTGCTGGTAAGACTCTCCAACGATGAGCTACAGGAAGGGCTATTAAAAAAAAATCACTAAAAACAATAAGAAGCAGTTTGAAGCAAAGAAAAGAGCTTTGAATTTGGACACACATAAGATTCAAGTTCAAGGTCTCCCACGGGATGTCTCTATGAGCCTCAGTTTCATCATCTGTAACTTTAACGTTCTCCCCATGGGCTACTGAGGGATTCAGTGAGGATATCTATATAAATGCCTAGCTTAGCATAACACATGGTGAGTGCTCATCAAGTGTCCGTTCCCTACCCTGTCTCCTTCCATTCTTTAATAATCTGTAATAACTATGAAGATGTTAATTCTTCACATAAGTCAATATCGCCAGAGAAAAACCACTTACAATGTTTCATATGGTGAGGCCCACAGAGATAACCAGAAATTGGGAAATTTTATCAGGAACCATCCCAACTGAGCAGAAACTTCAACTATGGGAGGAGATGAGGGCAGTTCTCAGAGCAGGCTCAACTTTCAGTTGGTGTAATCCACTTTGTCCATGGGAATTCTTCTGTGGAGTGGAGAAAACAAGGGAGGTAGAGGACAGAATTTTTGTCCAGGTGTCTAAAGGAGGATAGATATGAAAAATGTAACTTGTCCCGAGGAAATACTGAAACTCAGGCTACATCCTTAAGAGATCTGAAAAATGGATGTGCCAAGTTCTAACCAAACTCACTAGTGGTTTGTCCAGGATTTCCCCCTTTGTGTGTTACTTACAGAATTTATTGCTATACCAATCAAAGGATGGCTTGGTGACGAAATTTGCATGAAAATGGCAAGTAATCCTAGTGACTCCACCAACCAGACCCTCTGGTGGAGCCACCTTGCTAGGACAGGCATATCGTGCAAGCAGGAAGAAAATCAGCTCTGATTAACCTGGAATTTGTTTATCCAGAGCCGGTCTATATGACACCCTGCTTCAGCAGAGCCATTCTTGCTTTCTAAGACCAGGAGCAATGCTGCGCACACAAGAGCTTGTGCCCTCTTTTATCTAACAGCGGCACGAAGAAAATCAATCTGAACTTCAGTTTAACTCCCCCTGCAACAGGTTCAAAGGCTAAATTCCATTTCTCTACCTTAGGCAGGCTTTGTAGCATCTCCAGCATAAAATGAAATTTGCTTGTGAAATAAAGACAAACATGGGCTTGACAGAAATGGCATAAATAATCAATCCTTCACATATTTATATAGAAGCCAGGTGCAGCTCATGGATGATTGCTTCATATTTTATTTCTTTGCTTTTCCAAGAAATTCTGATAGATGTAGTGGGGCAGTTTGACATCATCTGCAAATGTCCCTCATATATTTCTTGAAAAATAATCAACCCTAAATCAGGTCTGGTTAATGTGGAAGGAAAACAGAATAGAAATCTAAGAGGAATCATCTTCAGAGTAAGTAATAATTGGCATTTTGTAATCCTCATTTGATCAGTTTCTCAAACTTTATAACATGTGTATATCGCATTACAGTTTCATGATAGGAAGTCTTGTACAAGGAATTGGAAACATTTTATGGGACGAACTTATTGGTGAGGTTTCCAGCCTCAGTATGCAATCCCCAGACACCAAAATAACTTGGGACCCATTCAAATATTCTCAGCAATGCATGAGAAATGCCAAGTTCCATGGAGAGCGGTGTGTGTTACATGTTTGTTGAATATACATCTTCACAGCAATATGGTATTCCACTTATTAATTCTGTTTGCCACAGATGGCTTCATTATGTGTATTTAATTTTAGCGCTTAAGTAAACATACACTAACGGTGTGTGAGAAATACTCAAGATATCCTTAAACAAAAGCAAGGGTAATGGTGTAGGAGAGCCTGCTGGGAGCACATCTATTTTAAACGGTTTTGGGAAAACTCTCCTTGAAGGCCTTGAGTTTGTATGTCTCCTTATTTGTGACGAGGTGGAGAGTTTGGGGGGGGGGGTAAGATACTAATCAATGAGGCTGTAATTTGCAACAGCAGTTACAGTAATCCTATTTTTCTCACAATAATTGCCACATGTTGACTGTGCAGATGTCCGAACACATGGGAGCACTTCTCTTTCCATAAGACAAATGAAGATTTTCACTTTGTTTGGTAAACGTGTCAAGATTTATCACTTAGTCATGTGCCATACATTAGGGTGTTTATAGAATTTGGGTTTCTGCACTCTGGTTATGTAGTTTTATGATTTCAACAACATAGCAGTGATGAAACCAATGTTTTCTGGATTCAAATTTGTCTCAAGTCTCAGCGTAGACTGTGCACAGCACTTCAGTGGTTAAAAACAAGAGAATAAGAAATCTTGTCTTTGTACATGACAGCCAGAAGAAGATTCCTGTGCTCCTGTCCTCTGTGTCTAGGAAAATAGATACCAGGGAGAATAACATTATCCAATAAGCTTTGACTGAAAGAGGCCCTAGCAGTTGAATCTCCCAGCTTTTCATTGCAGAATAGGCCAAAATTCAACTTCTAAATGCAACAGAACTGAACAGAATATTAAACTTCCTCTTGTGAGATGCACAGATGAAAGTAAGCGATATGTTCTGAGGAGATGGTGAAAACAAGTCAAAGACAAGCTCAGAAATAGTACACCTATTAAATCTAAGGACAAAATAAAATATTTCAGAAAGACACATATCTTGCCTATGTTTCAACGGCAAGCCAATACTCATCTGAAAGAACAGAACTCATACTGTTTGGAATGTCCTCTTTCTGGACCAGAAACTAAGCTAGTCTGAGTTTCAATGGTTTCTCCAAGACGTGTTCAATCCACAAAAACTATGATTTTTAAAAAGAGCGTTAAAACACAACCATTGGCTATGGAGATGTTGATTTACAGTTTAGCTTCACCATTTAGTGAAACTCAAAATAGCCCGAGTGAGTCAGAGCAGGCTTTCTGCTCTCTCAGCTGCACAAGGAAGCACAGGGTTCATGGAAAAGAGAATGTTCCGAAAATCTCTCTGGGTCTGTGATACATTCATTAGAGAATCATCATCCTAGAAACATTTAATTTCATAGAAATGGAATAGTTTTTTTTTTTTTTTTTAACTTAGGGAGAGAAGTTTTGTAGGATGAGGGAAAGGATACTGTACTGTATTGTTCCATAATAGTTTTCAGTGTGAACATTTTTCTTTTCCTCAACCAGACTAAAATCCACAAAGGCAGAGAAATCCTTTTGATTATCTCATATCTCCTTATAATAGTGCTAGGCATAAGGTTGATACTCTTTAATTATTTAATGATGGAATAAGTATATCCATTTTGTTAAGCATGGTAGTCCCATTATTTAACACAGCGCCTAGAATAAAGCAGAAACTCAATATGTTTGTTGAATGGATGAATGGCCAAGATTCTTCAGGCCAGGGCAAAAGAGCCAAGTCGCATTGGAAATCCTGATGATGGATGCATATGAGCAATTATGAGCATACCCACAGAGACATCTAGGCTCTTGCCCAAAAGGCACTCTATTACTGAGATGAAAATTTCCTTTTGAAGCCATAATATGTGTCATCTAACAACTCCCTGGATGTAGTTGGGACCAGTTCAAGGCAATGGTTCAGTCCTGGACACTCAGCTTGCTTAAAGGAATCAGATAGAAAGTCTACGGAGGGCTCAGTGCTAATGGCAAACACAAATCCTTTGTGGCAGCTGCAGAAAGCTTTGCACCATCCTCTGGAGGACCATTCTTGAAGATCTGCTTTTACCCTATCAATGTCTCTCCTGCTCAGATAATATTTACCTGGGAAATGCTATCCAATGGCGTGGGCACCTTGGGGAACTTCTCAAAAACTTCAGGAAGATTCTTATAATTTTACCCTTACTAGAAGATTAAGTGGTTCCAGCTTTAAAAACCAGCACTTCCCATTACCTTATAAAAAAGCCAATTTGGAGGAACGGAATTCAAAAGCCACACCAAAGGAATAAAATACAAGGAATGATGGCATGCTGGAATACTGTTTAATGCAATGAGGCAAGGATTTAAGGACAATTAATGGTAATGGATTGTTCTTAAATATTTGAAAAATGTGTTTCCACTACTAAAGAGAAATTTAACTTTCTTATGTATGCACCACTATGATGTCAAAGGAAATATTCTAAGAGTGGTAGAGGTAGCAACCAGTAATTTTTAGGGAAAGAGTCCCAAAAAAGAACAAAAACAATTCCACTAAAATGGTGTACAGTAGAGATGAATGGAACTAAAATGAAAAAAGCATCTTTAAATTTTATTTATTATTTTTTTTACCCCCATCCTACATCTATTCTCTATGTAGAGATTATTTGTTTTTTCAAAAACCGAATACACAAATACTCAACAGATGGGCAAAGCTGCCTTGAGGAAGGCTTAAAGGAAACCTGCCCTTCTTTTCTGTGGCACTTCCACAATTTATGGATGTCTCAGATGATAATGGGGCATTCTTGTTTGAGAGATATAAATTCTCTTGTTCTAAAGTAGATGCGGATGTTTTTTGTAGATTTCTACTACCATTGCAGGACACTAGGGAAGATGACGAGACCCCTGATGTTGGAGAAAAAACAGTGATTCATTCTGTTGGGTTTCCTAATGAAATGCATTCGTTCCCACAGTTTTGAGGAAGGATGATGTGGTGGAATTCAGACATTCCTTTGAATACATGTAAGAATAATAACTATTTCTCTCTTCTCATTAACTAAACAGACATCATAAACAAATGAACATTTAAACTGTTAAACAACAAACAAACAATGAAAACCCACTGCCATCCTAACACTGTCCTTCTGGACACTAGCAGTTTTTCCTGTTAGTGTCTATAACAGCAATTCAAGAGATTTATGCAGATCTTATTATAAAAAGTTTCATTAGTTTTTCTACATAAGAGTTTTGTTAGCCTAGAGGTTCTATTTTTACACCTCAATATATGCATTTTTCTCACATTGGGACTTTGTTGCAAAGACTTGAAACCCCTGCATTATGTTTTTTGGACAATTTGCCGTTTTGTTTCTTAAATTTAAAACAGCCATATAAAATCTCCATGGAAGCCATAAAGATGTCTCTCTTTGGTTTATCCCCCTTTTGGACGGTGTGCCTTTGTGCATACAGTTTGGGGTGGAGTGTGAATGGTGCAAAAAGCCATCGCTATCTTTTGTCAGACAATAACGTAAAGAAGCCTGGGCAACATCCCACACAAAAGCTTGACCTCTCTGGCTTCTGGGGCCTGAGGCCTAGACAGTCACCCAAGCCTGGATCTTTTCTGAGAACTGCCGCAGGGAAGATCTGAGAAAGGACAGATTTTGTGTCTTTTAGAAGCAAAGTCTAAGGTCTGAGGATCTCACAGTTTCTAGCTGTACAAAGAACAAGGTTCAGAGCTCATTCTCAAGGTAACTGAATAAAGGAAAAAGTCAGCAGTACAGATCTTAATTCTTTAAAATTTAAAAGCTAATTTTGTGTCTTTTAGTCAATTTCCTGTACAGGAAAGAAGAATTTATTAACTGCCTTCTGGTATTAAATGGAGTGCTAATGGGTAAGTACAACAATTCAACAGGTGCCAAGTAGATATATAGAGGCATTATATCAATTTTAATAGTAATGTCTTGTAAATGCATTTATAGATTGATAACTTCTTCTCCTCCCCACCAAATGAATTTATTTGGGGAACCTATCTCATTCTAAATAATAAAATGGTTGTTATACCTTATCATAGAAAACAGATTGCTGTGTGATCTTGTTTATGAATTCCTCCTGTGGAAATGTTATTGCACAGTTCAAAGTAACAGGGAGTAGGCGAGAACAATTATTCAGCTTTTAAAAAAATAATAATGACCAATGCAGTTGAGGGTTTGATTCAGGCTTAGTGAGAAATTCCCTAATTCAGAGCTCAAGATTACAACTCTAAACCATGAGCATTTATATAAAACGCACTCACATGTGGTACAGGAACTTAGAAGAAATGGCTTCTCTACAGCAAAAAGATGAATGTTCTCTGTTGTACAGACTGCACTCTATTTTTGTTCTTCACCTTTTCTCTAGAAATTTAGCCTGATTCAGTTGTCAACAGCAGCAAAACATATCAAGCCGCAAGTTTCATATATGTGTATAAAAAATGAAGGCCAATAATTAGTACCACTCCAATAAACTTGTTTAGATTAAGTTGTTCTCTTGCCCAAATCGGATGCCACTTACAAGAATAAAAGAGAAATTTGTTCCAGAATGCATTCTATTTAAAACCAGGCAGCAGGGCTATTTATTATTTCTGCAGAAGTTATTTCACCGCTACCCCTACCCTACACCCCACTCTTGGTCATTTTTCTGTAGAAGCCACTTAACTTCATCTTCTCCTTCCTAATGGAAAGAAAGATGACCTCAGATGGGAATCACTAGACCTTTGAGTAATCCTATTTTCTTAGAGATTTAGGATGAGGAAGAGGACAAGCCTTTTATTCTTTTTGGTTGTTCTCCCTAAATTTCTTTGAATATTAGGATTTACCTCAACTTCCCTTTTGAAATGTTAACCTTTGTTCTTTGCGTATTTTAACGAACAAGAAAAGATAGAGAGTATTTGCAACAGAAACTTCATTATTGGGTGCAATTGTAATCTTAGGCATGGGCAGAGAACAACATGGAGAAACAGAGTGTCATGAAATTTTAAAAAATTTTATGGATCTATGTCTTTACTTCCTCTATTCAGGCCACCATGTAGAGACACAGAAATTCGTGATGTGGGGAGGAGAGCAGGGTGGAAGTGGTTTCAGTTCATACTGTGCATCCTAAAGAACTAAAGGCTCATTTAAAATTCTACCTCACCGGCCGGCCTCGTGGCTTAGCAGTTAAGTGCATGTGCTCCGCTGCTGGCGGCCTGGGTTCAGATCCCGGGCGCACACCAACGCACCGCTTCCCTGGCCATGCTGAGGCTGCGTCCCACATACAGCAACTAGAAGGATGCGCAGCTATGACATACAACTATCTACTGGGGCTTTGGGGGAAAAAATAAATAAATAAATAAAACTCTTTAAAATCCTTCCTCAGACAAGCATGTTGCGTAATCACAGACACTAAGGATGGAAAACAATTAAAAATATCCTTCATGGCTACATATACCAGCTCACAGGAAATGACCCACAATTTTGTCAGGATGCATTCAGATAGAACGCAATGATCACAGCGAACATTCTGACACAGACATCTCTTTTCTCAAATATAGTACCGGGGATCTTTAATGGTCTTAGGTTTGGAAATATCACTCTACTTAAGCAGGAAACTTTAACTCCGAGAGAAAATTTCCCCTTGTTACATAGAACGATAAGCTAGAATTCTGGAATTCCAGGTTCTGGAATTAAAATTAATATGAAGGACTTCTAATTTGTACTAAAGATATGAAGCTCTAATCTGAATTATAAACATTGTGCTGCCCTATTGATTAAAAATATACTTTTTCAAAGGAATATTTTTCCTGTGTATCCTCCATGATAATATTTTTGGTATAATTTTCTAAACTAATGTGTAAGCAGATTAATTAAAACCTTATCTAACATCATAATGCTCACTGTGGAGTTGATTATTTCCCACCTAAGAAAAGCTAAGTTTCAAACACTAAAACACTAAGCAAACAAACAAAACAACGCAACAAAGCATACACACAAAAAAGTTGTTAGTCCTTAGTTAAAAAACTTTTTTAAAAAGCATTTTCAAATTTCTAACTAACCAAAGTGAAAAATAGCAAGCTTACAACGCAAATAAATTCAACCAAGGAGGAGGAATTTGAGAAGTAAGAGCAGTGGGGTATAAATTACATGCGCACACACAGACATTGCCACACAGATGTAAATAATCTTGCTTCAAATGGACCATAAAGTTTAAATTACTTTCTACACCAACAATATAAGGCCAAGAAAAAAAAAACAACAAAAAACAGCTAACCTTGGTTAGAATAATACTGTGACCTTCTAAAGAAAAACACAAAAGAAGTAGTAGTTGATAATTTAATGGTTTCCCTGGGTTTCATAAATATGTCACTTACACCACTAAGACTATCCCTAGCTTCTGATTTCCCAGAGCTCAAAAACAAGAGAGGTGAGAGTGGACTCTTGGCCCATTCACACACGTCTCAAATTGTTCTTCATATGATATAAAATTGTTGAAAGACCTTTACAGTGGGGACATAAAAATATCAGTGTGTAGGACCCAGTGAAGGCCTGTTTATTCTTTTGAATTGTGATCAAAACTTTTGACATCTGGGGCTGGCCCGGTGGCGCAAGTGGTTAAGTGCACGCGATCCACTGCGGTGGCCCGGGGTTAGCCAGTTCGGATCCCGGGCACGCACCAATGCACTGCTTGGCAAGCCATACTGTGGCTGCGTCCCACATAAAGTGGAGGAAGATGGGCATGGATGTTAGCCCAGGGCTGGTCTTCCTCAGCAAAAAAAGAGGAGGATTGGCAGATGTTAGCTCAGGGCTGATCTTCCTCACAAAAAAAATAAAAATTAAAAAAATTAAAAAAAAATAAAAGCTTTTCACACCTATTAATGTTTCATAGTATTTAGGTACTTGTTTCTATAAAATAGCAAACAATTATACAGTGTTTTAAGACCTGTGTCAAGAAAATGAGAACATTAAAATCTTTTTAAAAAATTACAAAGGCAATACATGATCATCCGAAGAAAAATAGAAAATGCAAAAAAGTGAAAGAGAAAAAGGAAGACAAGAAGAGAAGAGAAGAGAATTCAACCATTCAAATTTGTTTCTCATATCAATTTGTATGTGGGGGGATTATCTTCTCACACACAAATCTGCAGAAATATGAAATCATGTCATTCATATTGTTTTGCAACTAGATCTTCTGCTTAGCATCATAAAAGGATAACTTTTCATACCATTTAATATACTTTTTAATATTATTTTTTATGTTTGGATAATATTTCACTATATGAGTCTATAATTTCTTTAAATAATCTAATATTTCTATAAATCTAAGTTGTGTTCAAACTTTTGCTATTACACGTACTATTGAAATTATGTCTTAGTGGATATCCCTATTCTTTTTTTCCCATAGGACAAATTCCTAAAAGTGAAATTTCTCAGAGGGCCTATATCACTTTGTATTACCACACACAACACATCACTCAATACACTAATTAATGCCAATCTCAAGAAGTGAAAATTATAACAAATTATTTTAATTCACATTTTTTTAACCTGCAAATTCATAAAGGTACTGACCAATTTCCTATCCTATTTCTTATTGAATTATAAGACCATTTCATTTATAAAGGATGTTACCTTTCGATGAGTCAAACATTTTGGCTATAGACCCAGGTTTTTACTTGCCTTGTGTTTTCTTATTTTGTTGTTAGTGTCATCAAGCTGATTCTACCTCCTAGCGCTGTGGACAGCAGAGCAGAACCCTGCCCAGTCTTTCCTCACCATCCTCTCACCTTCCAGCGCTACATCAGACAATGCTCTGTTGCTATTCATAGTTTTCACAGCCATTTTTTTTGGAAGTGGGCGGCCAGGTCCTACTTCCTAGTCTGTTTTAGTCTGGAAGCTCTGCTGAAACCTGTCCACCATGGGTGACACTGCTGGTGTTTGAAATACTGGTGGCAGAGCTTTCAGCATCACAGCAACACACAGACGCCACAGTATGACAACTGACAGATGGGTGATGTGGGTCCCTGACAGGAAACGAAGCCCGGCCTCCGTGGTGACAGCGCCAAATCTTAACCAATAGACCACAAGGATGTTTGCTTATAGTGATCTTTTGATACATAAACTTTTTTTTCTCTAACGTAATGATATCTGTCAATCACTGTTTCTTTGGTGTCCTGCTTAGAAAGGACTTACCTTTGCAATAACTGGAACTGAACCTTTTATTGAAGGCTTACATACTAATCAAATGAAAATAATCATTCATTTATTTCTTCTTTACTTGTCTTCACTTAAATTTTAATATATCTGGAATTTATTTTGGTAAATGATGTAAAGGAGGAATCTAACTTTATATTTTGCCCATTCAGTCCAACGGGATTTAGTGAATAACTGTCTTTTTCATCTGATTTAAAATGCCACCTTGATCACATGTATTTTAACAGCAGCATGCAAGGCAATCAAGTGTCATATATGAAATTCTTCTGTGACTGTAGAAGATATTATTGCTAATTTCACATTTTAAAAATGTAACC
This sequence comes from Diceros bicornis minor, assembly GCF_020826845.1. Lineage (NCBI taxonomy): Eukaryota > Metazoa > Chordata > Mammalia > Perissodactyla > Rhinocerotidae > Diceros > Diceros bicornis. Next base: position 85,463,063 of record NC_080744.1, read on the forward strand.
ATGAATTTTATGAACCTTAGAGAAGTTCCTCGATATCAATTAGAAAGTTCAATTTTCTTTTATAACTTAAAGTTGCATCTTCAACTCTTATATAAATAATGCTGACTAGTATTTTTACTATAAAAATTATAACTAGAATCAGTGGCATAAACTTTGTCCTAGTCATTCCAATGGGACTCTACCCAGTGAAAATATTGTATATTTATGTTGCTTATAAAGGTATTAAAAAAGCCATAGTATGAAGAATACCAGCTTGAATGCAATTTAGAAACCTTATTTTATGTGTGTGAAAATACTAAAATACTTTATCTCAGATGAAGAATTAGTGTTCCTGTCAGGAAAAATTTAAATTAAGACCTCTTGGTTTACAACTCGGCAAAATCGCATCTGAAATCCATTTTTTGAAGCTCTCTAAATCAACAGAGCTTAGCAGAGCACAATTTTGTTGTTGTTATCGTATGTGAAAATATTTAGACCTGGACTGGCAGTGTTTCCCAATCGTACCAAGTAAAAGCAATCACCTAGATATTAAACTCTGAAAAAATCAAGGAGTATAAATGCAGGGGGAGAAAAGGAAACTGAAGTACTATTTTTCCGCAAGAGTATGAATGCTAAAAATAAATGATGGGGAGAATCTCTAGAACATGACCAACTACTCCTTTTTAAAAATATAAATATTAAGACAGTGAAAAACTCCTTTTAACGAAATGTCTACCCAGGAGACCCAGCTTTCATAACAATTATTAACAATTTGGTTGCAATAGAAAATATTTAGATTTTTCTTTTTACCATCTTACTTTCCTAGAAAGTAAGTTTATTTTGGGGGAGAAGAGGGCTTGGTTTTTTGTTTGTTTGTTTGTTTACTTAGATAAGCACTATCTTTAGATATGAGCCTAGTTCCATCTGAAGCTTTTGCCCAAGTGTCCTTTGGAAGAGTAAGTCGAGAAAAGGCACACGCTTGGGTAGATGACGACAAGATAACTTTTACATCTGTTTTGTCAAAAATGGAACAGCAGAGCTTTCATTTTCCCATTTCCTGTTGTATGATAGGAGGATTCTGTCATATCAAATTAGAACCACATTAATCTGTGATATATTCTAATAAAATCTCTTGGTAAAAGAATTCATGGAATATAGTTTCTCAGAAGCAGCAGAACTTAAGAGGTAAAAAGCAAGAACTCCAGCCCATCCGCCTGAGTTCCCACCCCAGCTTTGCCCCTTAGAATCAGTGCGATACAGGGAAATTATTTAACTTCCCTGAGCCTCAGTTTCCACATCTGTAAAAGGACAATTAAAAAAAAAAAGTTGCCTTTTTGTTAAGGTTGTTGGGAGACTTGAAAGGAGTGAGCACATAAAAGCTCTTGGAACAGTATCTGGCACCATTTAGGTGCTAGAAAAGGTAAAATTGTTGCTGTTTTTTAACTGTACATTTCATGGCTTTTAATGTTGGCTTTTTTTAGTCCTTTGCCGTTTTGAAATTGACAGCAACAATGTAACCAGACTTTGCTGTTCGATTGAAACACAAAATAAAAGAGCTTTAAGAAAATGACAGAGGATGAGAAGCCAAGCCAAGTCTCTGATTTAATGGCACTGATCAAAGCCAGCAAGTCACCATGGATGGCCCTTGGATAACCAAAATAAAGTTCTAAATGTGACTTTATGGGTAACATAAAAATGGAAAATTTTTATTTTATTTTTTTCCTTTTCTTAAAATAAGACTAAAGAAAAATAAAGCAACCAGGCCATACTTTATTCTTATTCAACCAAAAGATTAGCACAGTGGGTTTCTGGTTTTCTTCCACTTTTTTTTTTTTTTTTTTTTTTAATTTTCCATTAAGCAAATTCTTTTAAAACAAATTTGAACTTTTCCCATCCCAGTGATTCCCACGGACAGTTGGCAAAGAATCTTGGATAACTTGCAAAACTGGGATTTTTTCCAGGCATGAGTAACTTGTTAAAAAGCCACTATTTCCTTAATACTAACAGTAAATAGAGTTCACATCCACATAAATCCTCGGTGGCCCATTGGGGAAAGTTTTATATGTATGTGTGTGTGTGTGTGTGTCTCTGTGTGTATGAAATCTCTTTTTTTATTCATAAAACACTTGGCTCTCAGCATGTCTGTTTATATTCCACTTCTTAAAAATAAATACACACATTTATGCCAGTTGAGGTTAAAAGGTATCCTTTTTCCAGTTGCCTGCTGTGTCCCAATGATTTTATGATGGATGGGTTTAGAATACCTGGCTAGAATTCTTGAAGACTGTTTCTCTCCTATTTTTTCTAATTTTTTTTAAAAAAGAGGATAAAACTTAATCACCATGTAATTAAAATACATGTTTTCATGAAATTTAATTTCACTGGCAAAGTTCAAATAAATATTTTCAAGACTTACAGGAAAAACTAAACATTTAATTTTAAATTCAAATAGCAAAGTCGGTTTTCTTTTGTGCATAGGGATGGAGTAAGTCCCTGTGATAATCTTTAGCAGTTACCATTCTAAGTATAAATTGCCTCCTATTTACCACTGGGTGATAATTATAGGATTTTCCCCATATACACGACTTTTTGAAGGATATGTGATTTAAAGTTATCATTAGTAATATTTGTTTTGTTGATGTGTTTCATGAGGCCAGTAGAGGGTAAGTGAGACTTTGCAAAGTCACACAGTGATACAGCAGTGGGTCAGGGACTAGAAACCATGAGGGGCATTTCTGCCCGCGATCATTTCACAGTGATGTCTCTATACCACCATTCTCTATGATTCTCTTTTTCTGGGTGACAAACTGACTCCTCTTGTCTTTGCAGTGCTGGACGGGGTATATTTTGATATTAGGCAGTCCCAGGAGATATCTTGTATTTCCTCCTTCCGCTCAGATGTTCCACAAGAATAACTTTTCTACATATGTTTTTGCATTTTTGATCACAATCACAGCTGGAATCAGGAAGTTTGGAGGCAGCATGGAAATGGAAAACTATTAAAAGTCACAGCAGCACTTTTTTGACTTTCCAAAATGTTTAATTTTCTGGTAGTCCTGAAGAAAAAAAAACCTATATCATTTATTATCTACTGAAAAGTATTCTACCACTGAAGTTCCTTATTCAAGATACATTTTTATTTAAATAAATTAAATAAATAAATAAATAAATAAATAAATAAAATAAAATAAAATAAAAGAATAGGGACATGGTTATGTGGGACTACGAGATTTCCCAAGGTCAGACAATCAGTCACAGGGAGATATAGGGGTAGAACTTTTAAGATTCTTAATTGAGGGCTTATTGAAACAATATTAGGCACTATCACTAACCTTAGTTACCTCTTATGCTGATAAAAAACATACTATATTATAACTTCTCTAATGGATGTGTTTAAATAGAGGAATAGAGCAGAAATAAATAACTCTGTCTCCTCAAAAAGCTAAAAGATGAATTCTAAACTGTTTTGTTAAGCCATTGGAAAAAACACACTCAGTTCTCTGAGCTTATATGCCATACCTTTGTGCACAGGATATCTATGAGGATTAATTTAAAATATGTGTGAAGTGCTTAGATGTTGTCTGGCCCCTAAAAGGCCCCTTTCCTGAGGCTCTTCCCTTTTCTGTCCTCCTCTCAGAATGTGGGCCTGATACTTCTTAACAAACTGGGATTTTCAGGGACACAACTGCATCCATCAATAATGCCCCTCTTCTAGGCTGAAGCCAGTTCTGTTGGCCGATAATATTCAGATTGAAACAGAAATAAGCAACATTCAGTTTTCCTGCTAATTTGTACCACCACTATTTACATTATTAATATATATATATTTAATTGAGATAAACTGTTTAAGTAAAATAAACAATAATCCATATGGTTACTCCTAAAAGCCTGATGCATCCTCCAACTGGAGATCAGGCACAATTGCTGTCACGTAACCCAGACAAGCTGAACAAAGCCAGTGGAGCAGTCTTGAGTCTTGCCTCTTTCTGGGTCTTTCCTGTGCTCCATTTGAAACCTCAGGAAGAGTTTATTTTTATTATTGTTGTTTGTTTTGTTTTGTCTTTTTTTTTTTTTTTGAGATTCCTTTTTCTATGAAAATTCCAAGGTGGTTTTTTTTGGTATGGAACACATAGAAGGAAAACCAATATTTACTGAGGATCAATTTTGCTTCAGGCTCTTTGCATATCTTATCTCATTTAACCTCATAATAGCACAATGGCATAGGTATTCTTACCCCCCTTCACAACGCGGAAATTGTGATTAGTTGAGATTAAGTTGGGTCAAGTTCATGGATGGTAAATGACAGAGCTTAGATTCAAATCCAAGCTTGTGTACCTCCAAAGACTGTTCTTTCTTTTAAACTCCTTGTCCATCTGTGTCCTTTAAGGGGTGGGATTCTGAGCACCTATCATCAGATTTTAAAGAGCAGAGTCCCCAAGAGCAAAATCCCACAGGTCAAACACACTTAGAAATCTGGTTTTAAAATACAGTTCAAATGCAGCTTCGATCAATGTTAGCTTTCTTGGGTGAGAGAACTACTTTTGTGATGATGTAAGAGAATGCCCTCATGCCTGGAGATGCCTGATAAAGTATTTAGACACCCAGGGTCTTGAGATCTTCTGCTTACTTTCAGATGATTCAGCCAAATAATTGCTGAATCGAGCTGTGGGAGTGTGTAGATGTCCATTGTATTATTCACCATTTCCACAGGCTCGAACATTTTTTAAAATAGAAAGTTGGGCAGTGTTACTTTTGTGCCCTTTGGATACTAGTGCAATCCTAATCCCTAGTGTGATCTAGGGAGTCAACTTTCCTATCTCCTCATTTTCCTATATCTTCATTTGTAATCAATGTGACAATAACAGTTTTTTAAATTCTAATTTATAGAACAGAATAGACAAGCAGATGTCCCCCTATTGGTGATTATGAGTTTCAGTGTTACTGTGTATTACAAACCAAAATGTTATGCCAGGTCTGGGGATTCCCTTGAGCAGGAGTGAAGTGATAAGTGGGGTCCATAGGTACTATTGATAATGTTGGGACCCCTGAGCCTGGGGTTCTTGCTGTATTATCCTTTCGCTACCTAGGCCTATATCTGAGCTTACTATATGTTGACTATTAACTAACTGGGGGACTTCACAAGCCTCTGGGGCTTTTGGGGGATAATCATTCATACTGATGAACCAAAGAACAGAAAAGGAAAACGGAGTAAGCTTAACACAGAGAGGAGATATTGAAGACAGTGAAAACGTGAACCGCAATTAGTTGAGTACCTACTACGCACCAGCTACTACGGGAGATTTTCTTACTTATTCCTTTCAACAATTCTGTGAGATAAGTATGTATACTGCCCCTTTTATAGGATGAGAGGTTGAGATTTAGTAAAGACTAGTAGGTGGTGGATTAAAACTCAAGTCGTTGGGGTCCATAACCGTGTATTGAATGCCTGCTGTATGCCACGCACGTGATCCTTGCCAACAAGGAGCTTGTTTATTTAGTAAGGGGGAATTTAGCTTCAGAGTTTATGCTTTGGGAATAAGGGAGGAAGAGAGACAGGAGGCAAACATTTATTTGACACGAGCTATGTGCAAAGCATTAGATAAGCATTCATTTATTCATTATGTTTAGGTCAAGCGCATCAGGATATGATTACAGAAGTAGAAGACATGGTCCACGTGGAGTTCATCATCAAGTTGAGGAAAGACACCTAACAATGTTAGGGATATGGGGATTGAGAGCAATGGCCCTGGACTGGGAATCTGGATACCCTGAATCTAGTAGCATTGCATTCATAAACAATACCACACCTCTATGTCTTACAGTCCTCATTCAACCAGTTCCACAGACAGAACTAAAGCGCATAGCAATCAGACAGTTATGCCAGGGATATTTGATCAATAGAACATGCTCAATTAAATTATATGGGGAATATACTTTTGTGCAGAGCTGATGGGCATTGTAGGTCACAATGCAAGTTAAAGAGTTCTTATCTTAAAAATGGGGGTAGTAAATATAGAGCCAAGGTGAGACTAGGCAGGGAAATAGCAGATAACATGGTCTTGAGAAGCTAGAATGCACATAGCGTATCCTCCGGTAGGCTTCTGACCCAATCTCTCTGGATCAGGTGAGCAAAACGGACACCAACTAAGTGGGAGAATTCTGGACTCCTGGTCACTGTCCTGGAAACTCCAGTCAGCTCCAGGATGGAGAATCATCCTCAGTGATACTTAAACCAAAGTCGACAACTGCCATGAGGTGGTACCGAACTACACTCAGCACCTAGCTGGATTTGAATCCTGCAGTGAGACCCTGAGAATTCCTGATTGGATCACTTGGCATACTGGCCCAGTTCTCTTCAATATCCTCACTGTAACATAGCCCCACATTTTATGTTATTGAATTTCTTGGCCCCTACTTATCACACTATGGCAGGGCTTGACCTTAATTTTCTTAAGAGTATGTAGCTGAGGTCTATTCTCTTTTTTTTTGTAGAAAAAGGTGATTAGAACATTTTAAAAAGCCATTTCAGAAGTACTGGAACTGCCCCAAAACTTTCTCCTTTATATAATTAAGAATTGAAAGAAAACCCGGTGGAATATTATGTGGCTAAATAAAAGAATAAGAACTCTTTATTATTAAAATTATTTAAAATATATACTACTAAAAGTAAAACAATGTGTACAGTATGTTTTTGCATCCATATAAATATCTATATATGTATATAGAGAGATACATGTACATCTACATGTATACATATATATCTCTATTATATACATATAAATTTATTTTTTCTGAATAAAACATCTCTAGAAAGATACACAAGAAACTTACAGGATGAGAAATGAATGACTAGAACACAAAGGTGAAAGGGAGATTCTTCACAATATAAACTTCTGAATTCTGAATCAAATCAATGTGATGCTCATTCAAAGAATAGATAAAATATAATTTTTTGAGGTAAAATAATAGAAAAGGGAATGACTTTATAACTACATGTTTGAAGATATCCATTGCTCTGGCTTTGTACACCTTGAAATGATCTTACACTATACTTTGGAAAGCACTTGAAATAATGAATACAAAATATTTTACACAGTTTCTGGAACTTTCAACATGCTCATTAAATAAATGGTACCTAGTATTAGATATAGGTTTGCTTCTTTTTTAAAATAGATCTCTCTTTTGAGATACTATGTCCCACAGGCTCACAATGCCCATTAGGCGAATGTATATATTTTCCCAAATACTGGGGAGAGGTTTGATAAAGGGAGAGACTGAATATAAACTTAAAAGGATACTTTAGTGCAACATGGATGTATCTACTAGATTTCAAGGACTGGAAACTCAACTGTAATTAATTAAAAAAACTATTTTTGTCAAATTAGTGTAGCCACTGTGCATTTTTAGCCTCTTGTGCTATCTTGATATCCTGTATGCCATCTCAAAACTATTTTTAAACCATGTGCTATTAAAAAAGAGAAATTCACCTTGGGTATTCATTAGGTTAAGATGGATGAGAATGAAGCTTTATCCTCAACAGATGCCCCACTTAGGCATAACAATCTAATTCTATTTAATTTAGTCACTAGCATCTTCGCCTTCTCCTGTCAAAGTGAATCAACCTGAGTGCAAATTTTTGAGGCAAAACCTCTGTGATCATTTCACTCGTGATTTAATCCAGATCTAACCTCAGGCCTTTAGAGGTTCGAGGTCAATGACCCAATTTATTCTGCTATCAGCCGCTGTATCAGTAACCATTGTTATTCCTCACAAGGCTTTAACTACATACATTATTCCCTGGGTGTGTAGTGCCCCCAGATTACGCAGGCACTTAAAGGTGATTTCAGATTGCAACTTGGAGAAACTTGGCAAGAGGTTTTGGAGTCTCCGGCCTTTGGTAAACAGAGAGAAAGGCATATTGAGTATAATCTTCACCTCCATAAGCAGAAGCCAACAACTAGGACATTGATTTTATCGTTTGAGAAGATATTTAGTCATGGGCATCCTTACCAATTGTAAAATAACTGTTTTACAAAGGAATTCTGGAGCTTATACGCTCAATATAAAGTTTATAAAGAAAATAATGTTATGGGTAGTATGCTAAGTGTTCTTAGAAATGAATGAACAGACATGAGCTCAAATTTGGGGGCCTTATTTCACTTTTTTTTTCCCTGAACTAGTGTCTTTTTAGTCTCCTTCATCCGTAGCAGTTAATACATTTTGTGAATTTGCCTCTATGTTTTAAATAATTTTCCCTTCCCTGGTGTCCCACCAGCACGTCTGCAGGGAGCAGCATGCACGTTGAAGAAGCTCTCCTTAAGTAAAGGAGAAATCCCAGGGATGCGCGGCCCCACACGGGGAATTGCTGCTCAAGGGCTTCACCTGTCCCAGGAGGAGTTAAACTGGGTTTCTGTGTCAAAGATGCTGAACGTAATCGGGGGTGGAATTGTTAAAATTGGAAATGACCTATTTAACTATATGCACGTTCCCATGATTGGTATAAATACGTCCAACTTTCTAATTTTTTTCATCAGAATGAACTCATCGTACACTTTGATGCGGAAAGTCTTTTTAGCAACGTGTTAAAGGAAAAAGAATCTGTATGATTGATCTTTATAGTTCTTTATAATCTTTAGGATTTCTCCTTCTCACTCTCAATAATAACAACACAAAGATGGCTTAAATCCCACTGAAGCTTGGGGAGGAAAAAATAATGGGATGAGAGTTGCTAGAGATAATAGAAAAGAGCTTGCAAACTAAAACAATCTATTTTGGCTCTGCTACAGATCAGAAACAGAATGCATAGTTATCTGATAATTACAATATAATGTTGGACTGTACTTCTACTTCCCAAATTTCACCGCTGTGTGTGCATACTTTGATTTTTCATAAAATTAAGTACTTAGAAAACCACCTAATAATTTCTATTTTACCCTTCTGAAATCAGTCATCAACTACAAATCTAAGGAAAATTCCAAAAGTTATTACTAAGGGAAGTTAACCAGTATTCCCCACATATAATGATTATACTTTTATTACTGAGACATGAGCATATCTTGGTATCCATTTATTTGTTATTGTAAGGAGCATATTTTCAAATGCCCTAAAAACAGAAATGTACAGATTAGACAGGCTTAACTGAGCAAAATCAGACTGGAAGGCATTGTAATGTAACCCAATCAGAGACTTGTTACCACTAGATGTTGATTTTTCAGTTAGAGGCTCCTAATATCTATTCAAACGGATTCTGCATTTAGAACTTAAAAATGTATAACTTAAATTTTGCATTTGACTGTGGAGAAATAAGCCTTTTAGCTAAAATTTCATCAGACTTGCCATGAATTTCACATAGTTTTGTTTTTTAACAAAAGAATATTTTGTTTTTAGAAAATTGCATTACTTCCTTTTGTTTTTTTGGATATATGACCTTTAAGAAAAGGTTGTGCTGTATATTTCAGCCACCAAGCATTGAGAAAATTGCATTAACAGTAAAATAATATTCTTACTGCCAAATGTACAAGCACTCACTAGCAGCAATCTTATTCTCCAAGGCCCGGAGCAATGTTTCCTCATGCTAGCATGGCCATGGTGACAGAAGGCTTCTCTGAACTCCATCCGCCTCTCTGTCCCTCACAGCTTTCTGATGCAAACCAGCTTGGCATCCACACTGGCTGGCTGACCCATTGCTCCAGACCCTGCTGTCCTCAGTTGGCAAGGGTTTTCTCTGGGGACCTTCTGTCCTGGGCTGAATGGCGACTCTGACCACTGGGGCTAGTCTCCATGATTTTTTTGGACAGAGAGTGTGGGACTCACAGAAAAGCAATCCTGTCTGCTAGGGTATAAACAGCACCAATACACGCACATATACATATAAATACGTATTTACATTGTTTTATAAAAGTTTATAGCTTATAAATGCAACAAGAAATGTATTTCTTTAAGAGGTGTATTATTTGGGGAAATATTATAATGTTATTTTTTTATGGATTTTTTTTTATCAAGTTGCAGAGGAACTCTTGTAAAAGTTGATGATCCCTGTATGCTTAAAATTCTACTTGTTTTACAGGACCAGTGTTCAGTAGGCTTAAATGAGGACATAAATAAACAGACAATTTCTGAGGCTTAACTGGAATTATACTATATAAATCAATGAAGAGAAGAATGGTGAGCAATGATACTGTTTTATGTGATTTTCATTGATAACCAACGAATTCAAGTAAAATCCTTTAAAATGGCACCTTAGATCTTTTTCACAAAACTCAGACAGCTACAATGCTCTGGAGGGTGTGTGTATATATGTGTGTGTGTCTGTGCATGTATGTTTTCATTTCTTTTCCCTGTGCTGCACCATCTACAACTGGGAGGGTCAAGTCCATGGCAAGTTCATTTCTGGGCCAACTCTGCCAAATTATATGATGTGAATTGATGTCCACTAGGGCTTAGAACAGCAGACCCTGATTTAAGTTCTTAGATTGAACTTGTCTACAATTGTTAAGGTGAAAGTTGAGCTCATATCCTTTAATTAGTCTAATTAATCTCAATCAACTTCATTTTATATCTTTTAGGGAATATAGCTATATGAGATATATTTGGAAAAAGTAATGCTGTGAAAATCTAGAAATACAACCACCCCATGGAAAACAATTACTACCTAGCTCTGGTCTAATTTTTTTTTTTTTTTTTTAAGATTTAGGATTTCAGACAGTTTTCTGTATGAACTCCTGGTGTCAATAGAATAACTTTATGTGAAACGCAGTGGGCAGATTATTCTATGGGCACTGAACCAAAATATGAAAATCAGAAGTCACATGATTTTGTTAAAGACTATGGCTGGGATTCTGGAAAATAATTCGTCTTACACAAAGACTTTCTTCCCAATCCAGAAGTTCCATACAAGTATTAAATCTCAAACAAATTAATTCATGCCTATCACTTGAAATTTTTACAATTTAGACATTTAAATATCAGAGTTCCATTTAATGGTATGAACAGGTTGTAGTGATTTGTTAATTTGAAATTCCATTTGGTAACAGATGCAATAACTTCTCTGGCATTAAAACTGAGTTTAAGGTAATCACTGCACTTGCTCTTTTGTTCTAAGTGCTTTACAATCCTTAATTCACATAAAACATCTGTGAAATTTAGTTAGGAGTGTGGTGAGTAAAATTTAATCCCTGTTTTTATACCAGCATGTTCTGAAACATGCTTACATATATTTCAATCTTCCTTATGTGAAAAATCCATGTGGGAATCAAGGGGAAGGCATTTTAGTGATATTCTAAACCTTTTGGGCAATAGAAGATTAATGTGCTAACAGAATTAAAACTATACCAAGCTAAAGACTATTTCCTCCATTGATTCTGACACCAACTGGAGGAACAACAGTAGAAACAAATGAAGATTCCGGGATCATTTTGGTGCCCAAATACATCTTTGTTAAAGTGAAAGCAATTGGTTTCTTTTGTATGTCATTGATTAAATATAGGCAAAGTGGAGTATTATTTTGCTGAAGCTATCACTCCTAGGTAGGAATGAGGTGTGTATGGCACATGTGCCACTGCCCACACCTCCTATATCCACTGCAGGCAACACTAACCAACATTGTTCTTTCCTGCAAGCCGGGGATCAGTCTCAGACCCCTTCTCAGCACTGTGCTCCCGGCAGCCATTAGCAGACAAGCATAGTTACACACCAGGGGGAACCTTTCTGAAGTTCCTTTGGTAAGTCATAGCAAAGTATATGCTTTGGAAACACTTTCCAGTGTGGATATAGTAGGAAGGATACCACTAACAAGGCTACCAGAGAATTTAACATGGAAGATGTTTTAAGTAAATCTTATCTCTCCAGGTTCTAATCTGGAAATATTTATCTAGCACCTTCTATGTATAAGGCATTGTGCTAGATAGACACTGAGACAGCACACACACACACACACACACACACACACACACACTCTATCTTGATTTATTTATGTCGCACCCTATTCCACAAAGGATTTGTGATTGTTCGTGTTTACACATAGGAATATGCTTATGTGTGCATATGTATGTGTATGTGTGTGTGTGTGTGTGTAAATACAGGCGATAAACAAATGATGGAGAGACTCTTGGTAAAGAAAAAAGTAGATGGGGAAAAAGTTCGGGCAGGATAAGATTAACAAACAAGGCATATCTTCCAGTGTTGTAAAGTTGCTGGAAGTAAATCAAACTTTTGGCTTCAAGTTTACTTCCTAGTGATCAAAGCAAAGAAGGAAAAGGGATCAGTTATAAAGACTTACCAGATAATAGACCATATGCTGAAACCAAACAGGAGATGTTTTCCAAATACTGAAATGAGAAGGAAAATCTTCCCATGGAGTCTCTTTTAGAGAACATTGTACAGTCTGATGATTGGGAAGCTTGTCAACATCCCTAAAGTAATTAAAATATTCAATTGGATGTGACAATTCTTCTAATAGTCCTTGAAGTATACCAGTGACCCAACACCTGTGTAAAATACAGTAAAAGCAAGTCTATGAAGAGATAAAATATTGCAGGAAAAATGTAGCTCTCTTGTGATCTTGCATTTACCCAGAGTAGAATTTAGAAAACTGACATTCAAACCAAACTACATAGAGGTGATCGTTCTGATGGGCGGGGGAGGTGGTAGTTAGTGAAATCCACAGGAATCCACACTTGCATTCCTGACACAGAGAACTGTTGCCTTTCATCTGTGTTACACACGAGACTTCTGAGTCCTGAACCGTGTATTTAGATATCAGGTACGAATAAAAGAGCAGCGAGTTTGAAGCAGTAATCTTCAGCAAGAGTCTGGGGTGCAGGTACCACGTAGAGCTACTTAAAGTAGCATCCTACTGCTTTGACAACCAATTCTGGGCAGTGGAATGTGCAAGTCCTTTTGTCATATGGCAGATGTTTTCCCCACCTCAACCCAGAGGAAACAGATTCTTCCTCAGAAACTGTTCCTTGTCTGCTCCAGATGGGAAAATGGATGCACACTGCCTCCAGGTTCTACTCTACAAAACAGTATTCTCCAGGAAACATTATTTTTAGAGGATGATATGGAAACTCTGTGATCAAATAAGTTTGGGAATCAATGGGAAAAACAAGGTTCAAAAAGTTATTTTCTTGCAGGACATCTCAAAGACTTGACTAGGCTCTTGTAAGCTGCAAATCTCCAAGAGCAGTCAGGTTTTTTGATGCTGATTCAATTACGGGCCCCTCTTTTCAGAAATGTCTCATTGAACTAGCTGTCAACAGCAGTCATAGCACAAGTCAGTAAGTATTTTAGCCTAGAACATTTTCCTCATAGGCATTGCCAAGTTTAGCATAATGTTTTTAAGGTTCATCCATGTTGTAGCATGCATTAGTATGTCATTCTTTTTAACAAGCAAATAATATTCCATTGTTTAGATATATCACATTTGTTCATCCATTCATTAGTTGATGGGCTTCTGGGTTGTTTCTACCTTTTGATTATTATGAGTAAATCTGCTATAAACATTCATGTACAAGTGTTTGTGTGTGCATATGTTTTCATTTCTCTTGGGTATATATCTAGTTGTGGATTGCTGAGTCAAGGGAAACTAAGGTTTAACCTTTCAAGAAACTGCCAGGTTATTTTCCAAATTGGGGGCACCAATGTACATTCCTATCAGCAGTGTGTGTGAGTTTCAATTTGTCCGCATCCTTAAAACACTTGTTACTATCTGGCTTTTTTTTTTTTTTTTTTGCTGGCAAAGAGTCACCCTGAGCTAACATCTGTTGCTAATCTTCCTCTTTATTTTTTTTTTCCTCCCCAAAGCCCCAGTACATAGTTGTATATTCTAGTTGCAAGTCCTTCTTCTAGTTCTTCTATGTGAGTCACCACCACAGCACGGCTACTGACAGACGGGTGGTGTGGTTCCATGCCTAGGAACCGAACCTGGGCCACCGAAGCAGAGTGCACTGAACCTTAACCACTAGGCCATCAGGGCTGGCTCCTGACTTTTTGATTACACCCATCCTAGTGGGTGTGAAATAGTATCTCATTGTGCTTTTTGTTTGCATTTACTTAATGACTAATGATGTAAAAAATTAAGCATTTTTTCATGTGTTTATTGGCCATTCCTATAAATGACTGAGGTATAAATTGGCAAGTTTGGCTGCTGGCATTTTTGACAATATCAATTTACATGTTACCTCAAATTAAAATTTAGCTCTATTTTAAAAGTGAAAATCAGACTTTTCTAAATGAGAATATTTACTTTTCATTGAAAGGGGAAAAATAGTCCATGAAATAATATAATAGGAAAATGACCACATAACAGAGTTTGAACTTGTGGCTAACGTAAGGAAAACTAATAGGCTTTTCACCTAAGCCCTGCCTAATATTTTGGCTCTAAGCAAAACTTGACACCAAGTAAAGATTCACAGAGTGTTTGATTAGCTTTTCTTTTCCTTCTCAAGCCAAAATAACTAGTTTTAGGAAAAATAATATAATAAAGGCAAGTACTGTCTAACTGATATTTCCATTTCATTTTTCTCTGCTTCTCATCTTCTGCCAACCCCAGGAATAGGGATTGTTTTTTGGAATCTTGACCAGGAAGAGACTAGGGAGATGATAAGAAGACAAATGAGCGTTAGACCCAGTGTTTCATGCCTCAAAAATGTCTTCTTTTATTTATATATGGTAGAAGAAGTGAAAAGACCTCAGGCAGGATATATGGTGATTCTCTGAAGAACTTTTCAATTCCTAGATCATATGCTGGAGTCTATATTATAAAACTCACAGCACAGTCTAGAACAATACACAAAATCAATAGGAAACTTTCATTTGAACAATAGCTTTGTTACCCCATTTTCCACGGTAAATGATGCCTTTTATTTCAGCCTGTTCACAGTATCAAACTTGGCTTACTGCTCCAGAGGCCACGGCTACAACTACTCATTAGAATAAGACAATCACATATAAAGAGATAGAGGAAGGGAAAAGGGGCCTTTGGAAATTCAGAAGGTGATCAGGAAATCTACAAAACTGAGTTCCTAAGATGATGGGAAGGAAACTGGGGAGGTTATAAACACTAGATTTGCTCTCTTACATCCCTAATTTATTAGGTCATTGTCAATTCGTCAAATATAGATGTATAGGTAACAAAGTGATGTTGTAATTGTTAAATCTTGGACGCCGTAATATCACATAGTAGAGAAAGAATCAGAGTCATTAACTAACCAAGTACATAAGCAAGTGATCTAAATTTCATTCTCTGTTTCCTCATGTTTAAAGAGGAATAAAAGCACACACTTTCTACCTCCATCACAGTTTGTGAAAACCAAGTGATATGATAAATGTGAAAACACTTGGAAAACTCTAGTCATATTATTAATATTAATCCTATTATTTCTCAGGTCAGTCACTTAGATCTTCTAGCTGCTCATTGAGAATCACTGTGAAGAAGGGAAGGGTAAAGCAACTGCCAAGTTAAGATTCGAGATTAATCTGAATTTTCCTCTTCTGCCTGATATCCCTCGTAACTGAAAGTTGATGTATGATTCCATTTGTAAAAATGGGAAGAGAAGCTCTGACACTGACTTACTGAGTTTTCAGTAAAATAAGTGTAAATTTGACAGGTTTAAGATAATGAGACCTGAGAATGGGGTTGGGTGAGGAAACTTGTTCTTTTCAACTTAGGTGGCTAAAGTTTATCTATAGGCAAAGTGATGATGCTGCAGAGTGACAAATCAACATATAGAGCAGCGAAAGAGTTCCTTCCCCAAATGTTCTCAGTTTTTGCCTCCTCCGTCCCTTTGTTGTGATCCACATATTCCTGAGACTTACCGAGTCCCCCTGGTATAAAAGGTGGATGCTGTTGAGAGTAGAGACTACTGACTCTATATTTTCTCCTAGTGTCAGAGTTTCAACTAAAAGAGCAAAATAGAAACTCCAAGAAAGCCCAAAGAAATGTCACCGCTGGTCAACAGTCCTAATGAGTGCATAGATTTGGAACCTTATTAACACTGAGATTTATTTAGTCAGTGCTCTTGGAGTCTAAACACTGGAACAAACTGTTTCTTCACAGGTTTAATAACTCCAAAGACCTTGCCACTTTTAGAAGGTAAAGAGTTACTTCATTCACTTACAATTCAGAGTCACGTTTCTCAGGCTTGAATAAAGTGGTAGCAATAAAACACATACACACACACAGGCAGATCATTGAGTGAGCGGCTTTTAGCTTTCTTTCAGCCAAGTGAGGTTGAAAAATTGTCCCCAGTGAAGCCTGGCCAAAGCAAAATAGCTCTCCCAGTGGCCCATTAGTTGCCTTCTTTCTTAAAATAACATACCCCCGGGGTATATCCTTCAGGGAATTTACACACCTGGCCAACCATATTAAGATACTTTACACTGGTATTGTATCTGCCAACAGATATTATTTATTTTCCAAGGATGATCTCAGATGGACTGTTTTACCAAATCTGGGCTTGAAAATTTTCTACATAGTACATCATTGAAAAGCCAAATGAATTCCTTATATTGCTAACTAGGAAGAAAAAAATAAATAAAACAAAACAGAAACCTTTCTTTAGATGACATTCATGCTGAAGTGAACTATGTTGGCTTTCAAAAGAGAAAGTGACAAAAGAGGCCCAAACACCAGGAATATGACTCTTACCCCTTCTTTTCTCTTCAATATCTTCCCTTGTTGGCAGCATTATGCTCTAGATGACAGATGAAAGCAGTGGTCTTTATGCTGTGCCAGCTGCAGTCAGATCTTCCTCTAGGTCACTGCAGACAGCCACAATCTTCAATGAAGTGAAGTGAAGTTTCTGCTCTCAATGATAGCAGTTCTGTGTTTTGTTTTGTTTTTTTTTTTTGCTGAGGAAGATTCACCCTGAGCTAAGATCTGTGCCAATCTTCCTCTATTTTGTACGTGGGTCACAACCACAACATGGTTGATGAGTGGTGTAGGTCTGCACCCAGGAACTGAACCCATGAACAAGGGCTACCAAAGCAGAGCATGCTGAACTTAACCACTAGGCCACAGGGACAGCTCCAGCAGTTCTGTTTTTAGATCCTAGATGTATTGGACCTCCACTTTAAGCTTTCATGGAGAAAAATAAATGTCCCTTTCTTGAAAATCATAAAGATTGAAAATTATTTTTTTTTGTAGTCCAAAAAGACTGCCTAGCCCAATGTCAAGCATTTACTGAGGTAGCATTTACAAGCACATTATAGAATGTGCTCCACCAGTTTGTTCAAAAACATTTGATGTCTCTAAAGTCCCTGAGTAAGTGGGGCAGATGGGAGTCCAGGTTCTATGTCTTGTTCATGGTCCATTTCTGGTCATGTCATTGCATGGGATCTTCATGATAACTTGTAACAGACACTTTCAGGTGTGAGATGGTAGAGTTGCCAAATTTAGCAAATATTTGGCACATACTTATACTAAAAAAAATTGTTGTTTATCTGAAATTCAAATTTAATTGAATGTCCCATATTTTATCTGGCAACCCTATACGGTGAGGAAGTTGCAAGGGATGAAATTTGCTTGAAAATATTGAATTTGCTTGACTCTATTTGGTAAAGAAATTGGGTCATTTTGTATAGACCACATTTTAAAGAACACGTCAAGTAAAGATGACTAAGATAGTAATTGGAAATCATAATAAATGGTTAGGAAAAATTATTTTGGTGTTTTGCTTGTGAAGACTGGAAACAGTAACATATTTGTATCCAAAGTTGGTCAAAGCATATGCTTCGAGCACCAGCAAAACAGAGGAGAGAGAAAGATCAGCTTAACAAAAGTTGTCAGGAATTCTGCAATCAGAAAAATCTATTAAGGCAGAAGTGATTTGGATTTTAGGAAATTATATTATATATAATATATATATTTATATAGATATAATCACCTAAATATATATTAATGTATAACTAAGAAAATTATATGAATTATAATAATATATAATTAATATTACATATATACATACATACATAAAATAATATTTTACTTTGAATTTCATCTGAAAATGTGGGAAGTTTAATTTGGACAAGCCCCCTCCCCCCAATTCATTTTTGTTTCTTTTTCTGGGAAGACTGCAATTACAGATTCCAACATGTAACTGTATGCACCAGAGGGCCTATCTCAGCCCTTCTTTGCTTTAAAACTATTCCATGCCCCACTCACTGCAGTGCACACTGGGTGGGACTCCTCACTTATAGAGTCTCCCAGCCTTCTTATCCCACTCTATCCAAAGCTCCATTCTGCCCAGCCTTACCTATCTCACCTAAGCTGTGAAGAAAGGCATCTTAGATTCAATTCATCCACGTTAAAATGTGAATGAACATTAATTCTCTCCTGGGTACGTTTGCATTTTTAAATTGGAGCTGGAAAAAATCAAGCCAAGAATCCTGGATACAATCATTTGAGTACTTGTGGATTGGAGAGCTTCTTCCTCTTCTCAATTTGCACAGGAAAAGGCATTGATACACAAAAGTGGATGTAAAAGCAGTTTAGAAGTGCCTATTTGCCATAGAGTTAAATGTTCATGTTAAAATTGGCCCTTTTGTTATTATCTACATGGGGCAAGAGTTGAGGACACATCGGAAAATTTGGTGGTGGATTCTACCATTAAACTTGAAAAATAGCTAATTTGCCAGCTCTGTCTCTTATTAATAAGGCAAAAGAAAAATCCTGAAACTGCTTAAGCTTCCATTTAAATTTTTTTGGCACCGTCTTCTGATTCTAAGGAGAAAAAAATGGAATGAGGTCAAGTTGAACATTTGAGTATCAACCATCAAATCACTGATCTTATTGTTCTTTTCACACAGAGACACATAATGAATGTGTATTATACACACACACGAGCCATTTAATCCATTTGTTGCATTTTAAAATTGCATCGCTTGTGCAAAGCCTCCGGGTAGAAGTATAATTAAATCATTCATTACAATATATTCTTAAAACATAACAGCAGCAATATTAACAAACAAAACCTAGCCCCTAAACCAATGTATTTTATATTATTACCTCCTCTGGTAGGATTTACCTCGAACAACTTCCTTACAATTTAAGTTTTACCACATAACCTATGATAGAATAGTAGAGCTCTTTCTGAATCTATTAGAAGAGTGAGAAAGGGGGGGGCAGTGTGGGAAGGGGTCCTTTTCAAAAAAATGAATCTGGTTCTTTTAAATTCAAATTGCAGAAATGTGTGACTTTGGTTAAAAAGGAATGAAATATATGTAAATTAAAAAAAAAAAAAAAAAAAAACTTACCAAAACTATTCAGGTTACTTTTTAAGCTGCTTTAAGAGAAAACAAACAAACAAGCATTTTAAACTTCAATGTTTTTACTAATATTTCACGTATTTCCTAAACTTTGACACAACTTCACCTTTCTTGTGTAGCATTACTAATATTTACAGATATTAAAGTTTCTTTTTTTCTAAGCTTAACTTTATCTATTTCTCCATTTTACCATAAACCTGTGTTTTTCAGCATCCGTGTTGCCTCACATTGGTTCAAATTTCATAGTGAGTGTTCTCTCATAATCCGGAAACTTCTATTTCTCTTTATAAATTATGGATAAATTCTAAAACTAAGTTGAATTCAAACTGGAATATATACATATGGAATATATTTGTATATAAATATACATAAAAATATATATAAATATATATTATATAAATTGTTTTATATTATATATGTTATTATGTACAATAAATTATATTTATATATAAATATATATATATGTGACACTATATATATATATATATATATATACACACTTATATATATATAAAAGCCAGGCAATTTTAACATTAACTAGAATGGTGTATTAGCTATCTATTATTGTGTAACAAATTACCACAAATGTAGTGACTTCAACCAACCTTGATCTTGGTAATGGTTTCATGTGTATATGAATATGTTGAAACCCATCAAATTGCATGTGTTAAATTTGTGCAGTTTTTTGTATAACGACAACAACAGAAGTGATTCACATTAAAAAATGAAATAAATAACACGTATTTATTATCTCAGAGTTTCTGTGGGTAGGTGCCTGGGCATGGCTTGACTGGGTAGGTCCTCTGTTTCAGGGTATCTTACCAGGCTTCAATCACAGTGTCATCTGGGGCTAGCATCTCATTTGAAAGCCCCCCTTCAGGGGAATGATCCCCATTTTGGCTCCCTCGGGTTGCTGGCAGAATGCAGCGTCTGGGGAGCTGCTGGACAGAGATCCTCAGTTCATTGCCACAGAGGCCTTTGCAACATGGCGGCTTCCTTTATTAAATCTTCAAAGTCCAGAAGGCAACACAGTCTGATAGCAAAAGGAAGGTTCCATCTTTTGTAATCTAATCACAGACATGAAATCCTATCACATTTGCCATGTTCGATTGGTTAGAAGCAAGGGGGTGAATATCAAGAGGTGGAAATAATTGGGGGCCATCTTAGTGTCACCCCCACCACAAAAGGGTATGCAAGAAAATGATAGAGCAAAGTATATCTCCTCTTTAATCAGGTCAGTAAATCTTATTTTAACTTAATCATATACCAAGTGTTTATCTAACTATTGCTCATACATATTACCTAGAGATTTGCTTAGCCATAATTATTACTTTAGAAATAATACAGACCTTGTGGCACATTACAGTCAATGGAACGTGGGCAGAGTGATGTCTGACTCTTTTCCTTCCGTGACAACACAAGATGAAAGGAGCTTGGGTCCCTGGGTTATTGCTCAAAGGAGAGCCCCCCAGAGGCCTGCCTGATGTACATCAGAATACGACTTGAGCTAGCAATTAATCTTTATTGTGTTAAGCTGCTGATATTTATTCTGATTCAAGTAGACCCCAGAAGCACCAGTAGTAATTGTCATCTGCAAAAACCAGACCAAATAGGGCACCCAGATCTCTATAATAATGATATTGATACCTAATATTTATTGAGTACTTGGATATAATAGGTTCTGTCCTAAGCAGTTACATACATGTAACCATTGCAGGTCAGTGATATTATCCCTGGTTAAAGATGAGGAGAAAACCTCAAATGAGAATAGCTATTGGGTGAGCAATCCATATGTTGGGAAAATACACTTCTATAAGCTGTTTTAAGGTAAGAGTGAAATCTGAAGAAAATTATGGTTGCTAATTTGCTCTGCATAAACAAGAAGACAAGGAATTTGAAACATAGAGCGAAAAGCTCAAAACAGAATAAGTAAGAGAGCAGAGAGACATGAGTGGACAGTGATAGAAGAGAAAGGGGTTTGCTGGAAACAATGTGATGTAGGGCCTTTCCTCCTCCTTCCCTAAGAAATATTTAATAATTTCTACATTTCTCATCAGTGTTGTATATGTGTGTGTGTGGAAGTGTTTGCATATAAGTAGATTTTATTAGGAGACCTCTAAGAACACAAAAAAGGTAACTGCTAAGGTCAGGCCCCAACTGTATATATGATTAAACTGAAGCACAGAAATCCTAACGCATTAGTCCACAGGCATGTAGCTATTATACTACAAAGCCAGATTTCCAAATGCAAACCCTGATCTGTTGGGCTCCAAGACATGTCTTCTTAACGAATACACTACATCATGTCTCTCTCTCTCTCTTTCCAGAAAAACTGTCCTTTGTGATCAGGACGAAAATTTCTAGAGAAGTACAAATAAAATAGCGAGGAAGATGGGAAATATGATTTAATTCCAGAACCAGTATGGAAGTTTGGATAATCAGAGATTAAAATGAGAAAGATAGGTCGCAGTTGAGAGATGAAGAGCTGAACTAGTAGTCATGAAGAGAGAGTATAAATTTTGGAGACAGAGTAAAGATGGCATGAAAGTTCTTGGTGGCCATTTGGCTCTTGGTGTTGAGGAAGAGAGAGAAATCAAAAATGACTTTGAGGTTTTTAATTCTGATGATTAGAAAGATATAGTGCAAATTAATCAAGGTAAAAAAATAGAAATTAAATTATCATTCAATTAAAGTCAAACATTTATTGAGCTCTAATACAAATAAATGTGTTTGACATTATGATGATGAATAAGACATGGTCCCTAGAAAGAGAGAGTGATGTCATGTTTCTGTGGTTGAATTTAAAGTCCTTTGAGAAATTTGAGGGAAAATACTTAAAGGTGCTAATTTTGTTGCCTTCTACGTAGAAGTGCAGATTAAATTAATGGAAAGATAAAATTTCCAAGGATGGAAGTGCCAGCTATTTTTATTTCCTCTTAAAATACAGGCTATGTGCTACACAAAGAGCTTTGGACTAGGAATCAAATATCTGAATTAATTTTTACTCTCTGTCCTTAGAAAATTTTTATGACCTTGAAAAATTGGACTAACGTTTATAAAAGGATGATAAACTAGGTAAATTTTAGAGCCTCTTTTGGTGATTAAGCTTAGCCATGAAAGAAGAGACTCAGCTTTTCATATGTGTATAATGTTCATTATATCATATTTCATATGTTTAGGAGATTTTATATGATATCTTTGGTCATGTCCCAGTCAGGAAAAGGCTATATTCCACTGTGGTAATGTAACAGTTAATTTTGTGTCAACTTGGTTGGGCTAAGGGATGCCCAGATAGCTTGTAAAACATTATTTCTAGGTGTTTCTGTGAGAGTGTTTACAGATTAGCATTTGAATCCGTAAACTGAGTAAAGAAGATGGCTCTCACCAATGTCGATGAGCATCATCCAATCCATTAAAGTCTTGAATAGAATAAAAAGGCAGAGGAAAAGCATATTTGCTCTTTGCTTATGCTGGGACATCCATCTTCTCCTGTCTTTGGACATTGGTCCTCCGGGTGTTCAGACCATTAGCTCCTGGATTCAGACTGAATTACACCACAGGTTTTCCTGGTTCTCTACTTTGCAGATGGCAGATCATGGGAATTCTCAGCCTCCATGAGGGTGTGAGCCATCCCTATAATAAATCTCCTCTTGTATTTATTATATATATTTGTGTCTATCCTATTGGTTCTGTCTCTCTGGAGAATCCTGATTAATACAGATAACAACCTCAAAATTTTAGTGACTCAACACAACAAGTGTTCATTTCTTAGCCATTTAAAATCATTCCAGTCAAATTTGCATTTGAACAAATCTCTGGGGCAATGTTTTTTTAAGCAGTAACTCCATGATCTGGACACTAATCTATGCATTTAAAACTCTGTCCTCCCCAGTTGCCATGATAGAAGAAGAGGGAGCTGGTGGTTCAAATAGTGCCAATTAAATGCTGCAGTTTGTACTCACATTTCATTGGACAGAATTAGCCACATGGCCACTTACCTTCAAGGGGGCTGGGAAATACTTACTTTTGTGTACCAGGCCTTAGGGGAAAACTGATTATTTCTGAACATAAATAACAGAGGCTGCCATGCTTACTTGATAGTCAAAAAGTAGAATAAATCTTTCTCCCCTGTTGGAAAGTTTTCCTGATTCTAAATGAAGTTTTATTGATATCTCTAAAACAATTCGCTTTTTTGTCCCCAAAATCTCAGGCTTTCCCCGTCTGATCCATTAGAACATATCTTGGAAAGCAAAGCCTCCATCAGAATATGGTATTACATGACATTGTAACCTTTTTCCCCTCCAGAAAACCACCCTTTATGAATAAAACATGGGTGACCTTTAAAAACTTAGCAGTTGTACTAGGTGATTGCATATTAACAAGCTTTTTGAAGAAATAGGACAGGCACTGTATGTTTCAGTTAAGGATAGATAATAGAACTATTCAAATAATTTATTATTTTATTCAATGTGAGGAAACGCAACAACTATTTTACAAAGTCTGAGTACGCTTCCCTGAGTGTAATTGTATGTGACTTCCCACTTGTCTTAATTGTGCTTTTACTATTAAATTGAAGATTTCCATGGAAATTACAATTCTTCCTATCTTCTTGAATTTCTGCATTTTTGGTTAAATATCTCTGAAAATTCTGAGGTTTGTTAAGTAGGAGGCAAAGTAAGGAAGAGTTATGTATGATGGTATTGAATCTCCTGACTTCCAAACACAAATCTTCAGATTTCACAGTACCTGGCATACAGAAGATACTCAATAAATAATTTATTAAACGGTAAGGGTGTTCTTGGACATTGAACTAAGATGAAGGTAAAAGGAGTTTGCTAGGGAATTCTGTCAGTGTTGTGAGGAGCATTTAATCAAATCGCAAAAAAAGAGAGTTTCAGGTTGCGCTCAAGGACAGGAATGTTCCAAGGGGAATGAATGAGGCAAGGGAGATAGAATCAACTCACCAATAAGACAGGGTTAGGAAGAGGCCTAGGCCATGTGTTTCTAATTCAACTGTTTAGGACAATTATTTTCAATCTAGGTTCTCCAGAGTTCTAGCATTCTGAGAAGGTATCTCAAGAGGCAGGAAAATGGAGCAAAGAGTCTTCATTCAGGGCAGCTCAGCATTTGTCTGTTTATAAAAAAGAAGCTCAACAGAAGATTTCATTTATGAAAAGGTTCTATTGCTAAAAAAAAGTTCTGACAATCATTTGTTTAGAATATGGTGGTTGTCTCAGGCAAAACAGGATGCGTTGATTTCAGTCAACAAAATGAGATGGGAGGTACAAAGACATGTGCCTTCCTTTCCCATCAGTCTTGTTTCCTACCTTCCCTCAAAAATCTTCGCAGGTATGTTTTGCTGTCAGCAGTGATCTCTGGGAACCAGAGGCTGAGGGCTTTCTTCTGGCTCTAGGAAGTACACCAAGGGGCTTGGAGGGTCCATCTGACTCCCAACTTCCCATAGGGAACAAGGCACAGAACCTTAGAAATGTACTGATACCATCCAAATTACTCGAAAACAGCTCTGTGTAAATTATATTACAGAGGTCGCAGCTTTATTTGTTCTTCTGCAGTGGAATATGTGTAGGGTTGCAAAGTTCTCTTGGAGATACAAGCTACACCACAGCCAAATCTCCCACCCCTCCATCCTTTACATTTTGGTCTAGTTGTACCTGGCCAGGATCAGTTACCAGTCACTTTGGGCAAGTTCTTTGAGCTGTATCTTCATACAGATAATGTGCTAGTCCGCTTACCTTGAGAAGATCAACTGAGATAACATCTGGGGAGCTATTTTGAAAAGCAAAGTATATGGTAATAACCATGTTACTGTTGCTTTTGTTATGCTGATCAAGTATTTGGTATATAAACTCAGACAAAATTAATCCTTTTACATGTTGGGAGACTTTTTTGTTCAAGTAGGGCTTTTAAACTCACAGATCCCCTATATTAGAAGGCATTAACAGTATAGCTTTAAAAAATTATAAACTCGAGCAGTGATTTCTTTATAATAAGAATAAGGATGGAAAAAGTTTCAAAGCTACTTCACTTAGTAAGAGACTACCTCCGCTTTGCAAATAACCAGTGTTTTTGTCAATATATGCTTTAAGATTTTCTTTGGGAAATATATACGTTTCTGGATTCCTTGCTTGTGTGGAAATCATTAGGCAAAATATTGCACTGTGTTTGCAGTACCAGGACTAAGGCATGCCTCCAGTCCAGCTGGGCTAGAAGACGGTGTCATCAGGCCACTGACCTTTATTTCACGTAGTCTCATACTCAGGAATTTTCTGAGGACTGTTTCTTGCAGCAGCTGAGCAGAAGGGGAGAGACTAGGGCTCAGAAAAGTTGGGGAAGGAGTCAGGAGAGGAAAGGACCTTTCTGAGAATGAGAGCATTCAGTGTCTCGAGGAAAATGACAGGATCCTGTCAGATGGAGGTACACTCTTGGCAACAGAATACCTTGATGGGGGATTGGGGGAGTTTGTATTCATTTGAGTAGTAAGCTATGTGCTTTATTTATATAAAAGGAACTTGTACCATTGCCTATGTCTACTGGCTGCTGTAGTGTCCTATATCAATTACAGACAATCAAATCATCATCCTTCTTGTGACAACTGCTCAATACTGAAGATCACCAAATGGAAATTATATGTGCATGAGGTTTAGATTCTATAGAACACTAAAAAACAGTTAATACAGATTCAGAATTATTAAACATATAGAATTACCAAACATACAAATACAGATTATTAAGCCTATAGAAAATAATGTATGAATAACTCATAGAATATTTGATCAATCTTTGCAGTGCTCAGTAGACATTAACACGGACATTAAAATCTGGGTCTTCTTTCAAAACTATAAGATCCTCAAGTGGTAAAACAGTGTTTTTAAATTTTCTCCTGTACTTATAAAAGTCCTTACGGTAACTGAGAATTCAATATTTATTGAAAACTCTGGAATCTTTATACATATCTGAATATTTCTGATGTTGCTTAGATCATCACCTATCCTCACAATTGCAATGGAATGGAATTGATTACATTTCAGCAGTTATCGATACATCCCACCAGTGATTTTACTACGCGGAGATTTCTTAAACTGTTTAAAACTGAGGGTTTCATTGAAATTATTCCATCTTGTGTAGTACTCCTTTAATTCACATACGTTGATAACCTGTTCCTTTTAATCTCTGCGAGTAAACTAGGCAGTTTCACTTAATCTACAATTATGGCAATAAGCCTCATAACTTTGCTTTGCTTTGCTGGGCGAGCTTGGATAAGATTGCCTCTAGGTCGCTGGATGCTGCTTCATCTTTTTGCTATGTGTGCCGCCTCTCCAGAGAGCGGGGGATGGGCATGGATACATCCAAGCACCGAAAAGACAAAATCACTTACATTTGTCATTTTAGCATTTAGGCTCCTAGGATTGTCTAAAGGATTCTGATATACAAAATAAAGACATCTCCGTGCAAGAGGAAGTCGGGGGCTGTTTGCATGGCACTTCCCCTAACGTATGCAGCACACACAGCACTTCTCTCTTGGAGCCAATGGGGGGAGAAAGGGAAAGAACAGAGCACAAGGCCCACTTGAGAAGTTTTCTCCAATGTGTCATTAAGGTGTTTCAGAGCATCTGTGTGGCTGCCATGTGAACTGGATGGGAACACAAAGTAATCAATTTCAGTTGCGAGCACTAATTTATCACCTTGCCATCTTTTATTGCAAGGTAGAGAATCTCAATCTCTTGTTCTCTTGCCCTCTCTCTCTCTCTCATACACACACAGATGCACACCTACCTACCACACACACTCACAAACTCTTACACTCAACCTACCCTTTTTCTTTAATATCAAACTGCCAAATCAGAAATTTATAATCCTTTTTTTCCCTTAGTTAGCTTGGATTTGGGGTTGTGAAGATAGTTGCTTAATCAACATTTTCCTTTCACACAGTGGAGGTTTTTTTGCATTATCTTCCTTTGACTCCTAAGATAAGTTTGAGTACAATTACAATATTAACGTAAGGCTGCTTCCCAAATACGCCGTCTGTCAGTAAGCAGAGTATTTAGTTTCTTAGAGCTGAAAATCCCAATCTGAGGGAACAATTTAATAAAGCGTCTCAAATCTTAATTCCTGGAATCAATATGGCTACAAAAGTCAAAGTTTCCAAATGGAATCTCAAACCGTCCAAGTACTTAGAAGGAAGCACAGCCTGAGAGTGCGCAGGACCATAGTCTTGTTGCTCTCTCGGAGGCAGCCAGAGCGCCTCACCTTGACCTATACCTGTAAGTCTTGCTGGGGGTCTGACATGGCAAGTCCAAGGCGGGATCCCTTATCGGACACTGAGCAGGGGAAGGAACAGAACAGTACAGGAAAGAGCATGATGAGATGGCAATCAAACTCTAACAATAAATTTTGCAGGTCATAAGAGTCCCCAAGCAAACGCAAACCAAATGCTGAATTATTTTTCTCAACATTGGAAGTTAAGATTTCTAAGGAGACTAGAAAAGCATCTGGGACATTTTAGTGAGCCCCTACTCTTAACCTTTTTTAGGCAAATCTAGATTCAGCTTTGCCATCCAGGCCAGCTTTTCATTAAACCATAATGTAGGAGCTCTCATTATTTGCAATGAATATCTTCAGAGTGTGCTTTTTCTGGAAGTCCGGCATTTGTGTGTGTTATTTATGTTATGATATGTGGCACCTCCCCCTCACCAAAAAAATAAATCTCTTTTGGCCACTGGGGCCAAAGTTCATCTGTCCACCCCAGATGTGTTTTCCTTCGAATCCCCACAAGTTCTCAGCGTTTTTTTCATAAAATCTAAAATCCCACCACAAACATTTTTTTTTCCTTTTAACTCCTAATATATTTTTTCTGCAAGCCCTGATGTTCTCTCTGTTACTCCCAATATTTCTCCCTAGACCCCAATTTCCTAACCAAAGCACATTACTGATCTGATGCTTTCAACAGCCTGGTAGCACATCAATAAACTAAAGATTATTATGCTTTGTCAGGTTTTATTTTGTAACATTATGGGAAATTCTCCGCTGTCTTGGATGAGTGCATAAACTCTGATTGCTTGACAATTAACAGAGCTAGTAATAGAAAAGGCAATGTAATTTACCTTCGTACAAGGGATCTCAGTTAACAAAAATTAAACTATTGAACTCTCCTCTCCAAGGAAAGGGACGTCGCCTCATTATATTAAAAAGAAAAACAGATTCCAGTGGCAAGTAGGCCCTCAGTCTGGCTGGGTGAATTTATTGTTCAGATTATGTGTTTTTCTGACATGCATACAAAATTATGGCTTTTAAACTGGACCAAACTCTCTCTTCATTAAATGAGTATTTCCCCCCTTTGGTACTATAACTCAAAGAGAGCATTCTAGATAAATAATGTTGAGGGGGAGTATCTAAGTGCTTCGTGGTTTGGATGTTGAGGATGTCCCTTATCTACAGAGCTGGAGTACAGCTCCTGCTCTCTCTATCTCTTTCATTCTCTGCATCTCTGTCTTTCTGTATCAGAGCCCTAAAGAAGAAAATATACAGTGTAATTAAACACAGAGCCATCACGCTAAAAGTGAAGAACTCCCACAGAGCAGAGCGCTGGGTTTTACAGACTCCCACGGAGACCATATGAAGCTTGCATTCAAAATGGCATCTGCAGCTCTGAGCCTGCCTTCTGCCCTTTCTGGGATTCTGCTTAGTTCAAAGAAATACTGTGCTTGAACATAGACATCCAGATAACTTAGCGATGTTGCGAGGGAAGTTGAGGCTTTGCTTCCCTCTTCCTTGGGAATTGCAACCTCTAAAATCTCTCTCTGTTTTTTTTTTTTTTTTTGAGTCCCTACATGCCCTCCTAACATTCCCAAATTAGACAGCTAAAATTGTTATGTGAATGATGAACAATTGTTGGGCTCTAGAAGAGACTGTTACAGTTCTGGTTACCATGGAAGACACACAAAATTGTAAGACCTGTTTCTCCCTTAAAGAAGTTTATAATCCTGGGGTCAGCAAACTATGGCCCGTGGGCCAAATCCAGCCTGCCAGCTGTTTTTGTGTGATCTGTGAGCTAAGATTGGTCTTTACATTTGTAAATGGTTGAAAAAAATTCAAAAAAGAATAATGTTTGGTGTCGTGTACATAAAATTCAAATTTCAGTGCCAATTTAATAAAGTTTTATTGGAACACACCCATTCCCTTTCATTTACATATGGTCACCGTACGGTGGCAGAGTTCGGTAGTTGCAACAGAGACTATAAGACCTGCAACATCTAAAATGTTTACTATCTGGCCCTTTACAGAAAGAGCTTGCACCTCTGTTATGAGCTCATTGGGGAGCCACTTCTAATAACCGTAAAACAGTGAGTGAGCAAAGAAATACAGTATATTACCAATTGGTAAATGGGAACCTTGTGGAAAATTGCCATATTAACCTAGGAAGATACATATCACTGAGGATTGTTTTGTCTCAAGAAGCCCTCAAGAAGTAAAAAAGGAAAGGAGCAGACTTTAAAAGACAGTAAGTTTTGAACGGATATAGAGTAGTGGGAAGGATATTTCAGGTTGGGAAGATGTGGGAGCAAAGGTGGGGTCTGACTTGGCAAGAGTGAAGCTCCAAGAAGAGATGTTTGGGATCTACAATGAGAGGGAGAAGTCTATGTCATTTAAAATATCAAGGGTAAATGAGTTGTCGTCTTTTCTGATTTTGATATTTAGGCATAGAAGAAGAATAGCTGAGAAGAGAAAATGTGGAATTTAAAAGGAAAATCAAGATCAAGTAAGACAGGCTGAAGAATGAAAGATCTATGCTCAATGTCATCAAAACAGTTAATCCTGCTTCAACAGATGGGGAATGACTGATGAAAAAAGAAGTGTCAGGAGCAAGGAGGATCTTCTTTATTGACAATATAAGGTAAGAAGGTGACAGTATCCTAAGGTGAAAACTGTAGGAGCATACCCACCACGTTTCATAGGGCTTCTGGGTCATTTTTCTGTAACTTTTCTTAAATGGATGAGATGACTGCTATAATTTTAATACACGGTTAATTCCAAACAATTATCTAATAAAATCACAGGGTATGAGAAAAATGCAACATGCAGTTTTGCATACAGTCATTTCACCTTTAAAATAAAACACAGGATACAGAGGTTAAGAACATTATGTGCTGTTTGCTAGTGCAGGCGTCCATACTGTGGAACATTGGTGGAGGATTATTTAAAATGTGAAAGGCTTTGGGATTTAATTAGAAAGTAATGTAAAAAAAATGCTTAATTATGAAATTGTAATACAGTTGCATTAAATTTGACCTGTCATGTAATTCAAACATACTTGTCTTGTTTTCTTTCTGTATTGAGGCTTAGACAACTTCAATGGCAACCTTGCTTTTTATTTACTGTCTATTTTGTCCACAGGATGCTATTTGACCTTATTTATGATATGATTACATTATTTAAAAATAGTTTCCTCTTTCATTTATGGCTCTGGTGTGAGGGGCGCAAAGAAGCATATAAAGATTTTATTGCCAGGTGTTTCAGATGCCTTGCATAATTCAGAAGAAATAACAGAGAAGTTAGGAAAGCAGAGCAGGGCAGCACTCAACCATGACACAGTTGAAGGACAGAAGACATGTGTCTAAAAGACAACACAATGAGTTAAATATGGTGAATTCAGTTGCATGGACACTGAATATTACGTATATGTATGTGTGTCTAGGGTGGTGAAGAGTTCATCTTTTTCCATCAAGTAGCTGTGACTTCAGTGTCCATTTCTTCACTTGTTAAACATTCATTGAGCACATACTCTGTTCTCGGAACTGTGTCAAGCTCTAGGGACACAGACGCAAATGAGACAGAAGTTGGCTATAGTCTAGCAAGTAAGACAGGCAAGGAAACAGATGATTAAATATAGAGTGATAAGCTTACTTTTAGAAATATGCAGCAAACTTTCAGAAAAAATCTTCTAACCAAGACCCAGAGGCAGGAGTAGAGGTCAATGCAAAGGCTTGGGGATGGGGGCAGGGGAACATCTCCCTATCCCCGTCCCCCATCCCCTAGTCCCCTTGAAATGTAACAAGTAGTGTTTTTGTGTGTGTGTGAGGAAGATTGGCCCTGAGCTAACATCTGCCAATCCTCTTCTTTTTGCTGAGGAAGACTGGCCCTGGGCTAACATCCATGCCCATCTTCCTTCACTTTATATGGGACGCTGCCACAGCATGGCCTGACAAGTGGTGCGTCAGTGTGCGCCGGGGATCTGAATCAGCTAACCCCTCGGGCAGCCGCAGCAGAGGGTGCGCACTTAACCACTTGTGCCACTGGGCGGGCCCCAAAATATAACAAGTAGTTTTGTGCGGCTGCAGTTCACAGTGTGAACTTTGAGAGTGTGAGGCAAGGGTCAGCCATTCTCTGTCTTTACAACTTTTCTTATTCTTTATTCTCTCTCTCTCTGCTAAAATATAGTTGTGAAAACAGTGATGTCATTGAGGTAGGTGGAAGTTTCAGTACCATTCTTGAAGATTTATAAAAGTACTTAAAACTGAAATCTACCCCCATAAACAAACAGTAATATGTTTAAAAAATGAACAGTCGTCTGTGAAAAAATATTTAAGATCACTGCAGACTTTTTAAAAAAGATTAGAGAGTAAATATACTGTTTAAATATCTAAGAATACTCTTTTGTTTTGCTTTCACAAATATTTAGCTGTGATAATTTCTGTTTAAAAAAAAAGTCTTCATTTGGTTTCTAATCCACTAATGCAATCCAGTGTGACCTGGTCAATGCTAATGCAACAGCCATATTTGAACAGTGAGCTTTGAGGCTGTATAATAGTTCCCAAAGATAGATAATGATGAATGTTATGGATTTGTGCATTGGGGTTTAAAATTGCCCTGTGCTGCCCTGAGCCTCCTTATACATACAAATAATACAAAGAGTTTAAGACTGAGGCAATGGGCCCGACGGGTGAAAAGGTTTCCTCTTCTCCTGAAGAACAAACCTCTATCAGATGTGTTGAAATATCCTACTTGACCCTTGTCTAACCTTCAGCCTAAAATGCACAAAGTAAGATATGGCTAATCCTAGAAAGCAGGTTTAAACAAACAAGCCAACAGTCTACTATGTCTTTGAGAAGTCTGATTTTCCTACTTTCCTCACACACAAAACAAGACGGCTGTATCTCTGAGGTAGGTTGCGAAACCCTTGTTGGGAGGTTGTGAGACTCACAGCAGCTATTTGAACACTGGTTGTCCAAAATATCTGGTTTCCTGCTGCCTGACTTTTCTGAAGTAAAATTGTACGGTTCTGCAATCCTCATGATTTTTGTAATATATAAGAATTTTTAAATTCCTGGCAACAATATTTTAATTAACTTAAAGCATCCTCATTTATTTAGTTGGAAAATTTTAATAGTTTGATAACGTTTAAAATTACAATGGTTATCATTCTATGAAGCTAACCAACAACTCCTCTTATTTAAAACTCTTTTTTTGTTAAGGCTGGAGGTTTCTAGTGTAGGTAAAGAAAGAAAAATGTGAACCATTTCCTACTCAGGATGAGCTTTTCATGAATACTAAAATTTAGATGGTCTTTATGCTGTAACAAAATATGTAGGAAACTAGATATTCTGATTACATTTGGGGGATATTAAACAAGAATTATAAAAACTAATTGCGAAATTATCCATTAGTTGGACAAATAGAGATATTTTGGATATTGGATATATTTTGATATAACCAATATATTGCCTTACCTGGCTGATGAAATCTACTGATGCTTTCACCAGAAAAATCCGTAAATTAACACACATCCAAACATACTTATACCAAGTTTTTCACACACCAAATCCTTTTGACTTTAGAATGAATTTAAACTATATGTATTTATCTATGTATGTGTGTATGTGTGTTAATTTTTAGGCCTTTCCGTAATGAGTATCTGAGACATCAAACTCTGACTCCTGCATTCACTATGTAAGTCCAATCTGTGAATAAACTCTTGTTTGTGAAATGGTAAATACTTTTCTTTTGTCGGTGATAATGGGTCAGGGATGCAAATGCTTTGGAAGTGATTTAAAGACCAGCACTTGCTCGAGGATATCAAAGGTTCATTTCTGTCCCCTATGGCCCAGACATGGAAAAGCACAGCCAAGAGCCTGGAGCTCTTTGAGGTTGTGAATGGAAGACACGAGAGCAGTAAGATGCTGTTGAGGAGGATCAGGGAGGCTGAGGGTGTGACCTGAGCAAGATACACATCAAGGGAATAGTCCAGGAACCCACTAAATTGCAGGATCATTGACCCCCAACCTCTCACTCTCTTTCTCCAGAAAACAGACACAGAAAGAGTACTGGGAAATACTGCTCTCAGTTAGAGGCCGAGTTGATAGTAATTAGAATAGGATTTCTAATTTCTAATGTAGCCCTTCTATTGCATGAAGCTGTATACCCACGATTTTTTTTCAATCTGATACTCAGTGACTATAGTTCCCATAACAACCAGGGATGTGTCTGAAGTCTGCTGTTATCTGATTGTCATGCCTTTGTAAGTGAGTGATCTGCCTTTCTCTTCATCCTTGAGGTTTTGTGAAGTCAATACAAAATACCTGGGTATGGACTTAGTTAAGTTTATCCTAATTAGTACTTAGTAGAACTTTTAACTACTTGAATATTCTTTCTCTTTTCTGAAAAGTTCTCATCTTTTATCTCTCTGAATGTGGACTTTCCACTCTTCTCTCTAGTTTTTACTTTTGCAGCTCCTCTCAGATATACATTAGACCTTCTGTTTCTATCCTCCAAGTCTCTTAGTCTCTCACCCATAATTTCTATCACTTTATGTCTCTATGATATTTTTCTATCTTCCAATTCTTTAATTTTCCTTTCTACAGTGTCTACTATACTGTTCCAGCCATCTCTTGAGGTTTCTTTTCTTACAAGGGCTTGGTAAGAACACTAAGTTTTTAAGAATGTGTGAGTGTGAGTGTGTATGCATGTGTGTGTGTGTGATCAATTGTGTACTAAGCATTTGAAACAGTCCTTGTTACATACTAGACTTCTTTGGTTTGCATTCTCCTCACCTATGTACATTTATTTTGACTGTTTCCTTTCTGTACTTAGTTACATAACACTTTAAAATTATTGTTACTTATATAAATTTACTCTCTCCAATTAAGGGAAATAGTATTTTTTTAATAATGAAAACATTTAATAATCACACGTAACAAGAATCACAGCAGTAGGTGGTTCTAGTAGAGGGAGTCTAGATCTGGTTTCCCCTATCTTTCTCCTCTGCCATCCTCGGAGTGTTGGCCGTATCTCTTGGGTGGTCCCAAGACCACTGCTGCAGCTCCGAGAAGCATGTCCTTTACCACACAAGCAGGAAGGAAGATGACAGGAGCCCAAAAATGGCCTTTACCTTTGGTTGCTTTCTTTTACCAGGGAACAAGTTATTAAGTTATTAGAATCTCCCTGAAGCCTTGCACTTATATCTCATAAGCCAGAACTGGTCACACTTATTAGAAGTATTGTTGGCAATCGGGAATGGGACTCCATGGTTGGTTTAAGCCATTCATCCTTGGAGCTGGGCAGATTGTGGCCCAAATAAAATCTAGTAGCATGGACAAAGAGGGAAATGGCTGCTATGTAGGCAGCAAAAAGTGCCTCCTTTTCCCCAAATCAACAGACAATCTACCAGCTCCTTTTTTCTTCCCTGGACACCTCGCTCTTCAGTCTTCTATCTGGCTGGTTGCCCCCATGGCCTGCAATGGTACATTTTTGAAGTATTCCCATGAGTTGTGGAATTTCGAACCTGAAAGGAACTGCTGTCATCATCCTAGCTGATATTTCTAGGCAAAGATCTACAGATTGATAAGGCAAATTTGTACTGCCCTGTGACTATTCTCTCATCTGACTTCTCCTTTTGAAAATTTGCACTTCACTCATTGTCTTTCTTATTCTGTGTTTCTCTCCTTCCCACTCCAGACTTGGGATTTTGGTAGTGGATCTAGTTTATAAGTACAGTTGGGTTTCTCACTTTATAGGTGAGGATACCACATTTCAAAATATTTAGTTTACCTGACTAATTTCATTCTGGTAGTAAGTTGACATGTGACTTAAACCTGGTTGTTTGACTCCCAGCCCCTTCTCTTGCCATTAAACTGCTCTCTGTCATATGAGTGATAGCCAAGGGTTATGCTAAATAACACTTCAAGCCTTTGGGGAAAATATTAGAGGAAGTTCAGAGTTAATAACTATTTTTCCTTTGTAAATTACCAATGCGTAAAACATCTGTAGCTATATAGTCCACCTGTATGAAATTTACTTCTAAGAATTGTAGATTGGATGTTAGCTAACGCTAAGACTGAATTATTTTTCCCCTGTGTATGTCAGATTCTGAACTGGCAGAAAATATTTAAGGAGGTATGTCTAACATTTTAATTCTGAAAGATCTTATTAATTCAACTAATAACTATTTATTAAACAACTACTCTGTGCTCTGTCTTAGCCTGGGTTCTCCAGGAGGAAGAGCGTTAGATAATAGTCTACGTGCTACTTCTTTGTTAGGGAATACAGTCCCAGGAAGGCATAAGGGAGGAAAAAGAATAAGAAAGGGAAAAAGGAATAGCCCCTATAACGGTTTCTTATTTCTTACGCAGCCAGCTACCACCGTATAATAGACCTCACATCACTGCTTTCCAAGAGCTCACTTAAATGGCTGTGCCTCAGGACAGAACTTCCTGGAGGAGGAAAGAAGAGGACTTTATCTACTGGCTCTGATCTTCTATCGGTCAAAGGTTTGCCATACAAAGCGCCAATTCCTCTGCATTTTTGGCTTCCATAGTGAAGCCTCGGGGAAGGACGAGTAAGAAGTGAGGTGCTGTAGGGCTGTGCATCTGTGACACTGGGTGGAGTCCTCGCAGAACAGCAGAACTGGTCTTTCCAGTGTTAGCTGAGATGGGCATAAATAGCCAAAGGCCCGGGACACAGGTAAGGCTACAAGGGTCTGATACCCGTGCTAAGACAACCTGTGAAGTTTTTCTCCTTCCAAGGAGGGTATTGATTCAATATAAGCACCAGCAACAACAACAAAAAACTACAATTGCTACATAATTCCCACAACAGTGATACTATGAGACTAAATACGAGGGCAAATTATTGCAGTTTGTTAAAAGGAGGGAAAGTGATATCTAAACTAATACCTGAAGATAAGAAAGGAGTTACCTACTCCAAAAGAGATCAGATAGAGGATAGAGGGAAGAGCGTTTTAGAGGGAGGGAACGGAATGTACAAAATTACAGGTAAGAGTGGTCATAATTTTGGGGAAATGTAAAGTGCAAAATAGCTCTGTCCAAAATGTGTGGACTATATGTGTAATGATGAAAATTTTTCTACTTGTAAGCAAATTCATTTACCACAAAAGAGGTATACGAAATGCATTTTGTAGAAATAAACTTTATATGAGTTATCTGTGGGAGAAAGGAAGCTATTGTATTTGAATGAGGGAAAACAGTACAGCTCACTGTCTAACCATCCAGTACCCATCAGATATTCTGATTATAATATAATAACAATAACTAATAAGGATGATAGACAACCATTTGTATTTGCAATAAAAGAGTAATTGTTGCTCATTTCCTTTTGGGAGTTCCACTACTGAATTAATCATACCCTTGATGAATTACTGAAACACAATGTTATGCTTTTGTAGGTGTGCTCCTTTTTTGCAGCTGTTTAGTTTTTTTTTTTTTTGTAAGGAAGATCAGCCCTGAGCTAACATCCGTGCTAATCCTCCTCTTATTGCTCAGGAAGACCGGCTCTGAGCTAACATCTATTGCCAATCCTCCTCCTTTTTTTCCCCCAAAACACCAGTAGACAGTTGTTTGTCATAGTTGCACATCCTTCTAGTTGCTGTATGTGGGACGAGGCCTCAGCATGGCCGGATAAGCGGTGCCTCGGTGCGCGCCCCGGATCCGAACCCGGGCCGCCAGTAGCGGAGCGCGTGCACTTAACCTCTAAGCCACGGGGCTTGCCCTGCAGCTGTTTAAGATTTTTTTTCTTATAAAGTATTTTAACCTTATAATGGCAAAATTAAAGAATTGATAGAGGATGGGAAAAAGATAACTTTTCTAGCTATTTCTTTAAAAATACGTCTTTTCTTGTGCATGTATGAGTTTAAAGTATGTATACATGTATTATTGTTATTCTTGATAGAGGACCAATTGATTTTTGAAGCAATCCCTATGCAAGACAGGCAGAAAAAAGAATAAAATTTATTCTCCCCAATTTTTGTGGATTGAAACTAGGAACATAATGACAATTTAATGTGCTTCGTCGTGTCACATAGAAATATAAAATCCATTAATGTGGAAAGAGAAGGAATCGCCCACGTAAGGTTAGGGAAGTAGAAAGTGCATGTTCGTTAGTCGTTGAAATCTTACTTGTTGGTTTGGTTGTTTGCTATTTAGCAGAGAAATTCAATGTGACAACTTCAAATAGTTCAGAAATTTGGTGTAAGTATCCTGTTTTAGAAGTGATTTGTTCAGGGCCGGCCCGGTGGCTTAGCGGTTAAGTGCTCGCGCTCCACTACTGGCCGCCCGGGTTTGGATTCCCAGCCTGCACCGACGCACTGCTTGCCTGGCGGTGCTGAGGCTGCGTCCCACATACAGCAACTAGAAGGATGTGCAACTATGACATACAACTATCTGCTGGGGCTTTAGGGAAGAAAAAAATAAAGGAGGAGGATTGGCAATAGATGTTAGCTCAGAGCCGGTCTTCCTCAGCAAAAAGAGGAGGATTAGCACGGATGTTAGCTCAGGGCTGCTCTCTCTCACAAAAAAAAAAAAAAAAAAAAATGAAGTGATTTGTTGAGTCCATTTATTCCTACAATGCTGCTAAACTAATTCTACAGAACAAACTCCCATCAGTGATTTCCAGTTCTCTAAATGACCCCCAAATTCGTTATTAGGATGATTGCAACATAACTTTGTAAAATAGACATCGCCTTTCTACATGGGTGAAATGCCACATGGTTGAAAAAATATTAAGAACTAATGTCATGCTTTGCTGATTAACTTTGGTAACAGTCTCAAAATAGTGGTAACTTTTTCATTGTCGATTACGAATTTGGCAAACAAAACATGATCTTTTGTTCATCCAGAGGGTATTAATTCATAGCAAACTGCACAATTATATTAGTGAAAATTCCATAAGCCCCAGCATATCTTTCTCCAGCAGCAAACACACTGTGGACATTATGGCCAAATCTGTGAGACTCCTTGGCTGACACTAGCATACTGTCTGATGACATCAAGGGCTTTTAGCAATCCTGTTGTTACAAATTGACAGCATTTTACTGGCATGCAAGAACAAGATAGCTCTGCCTAGTAGTATTTTCCTATATTCAGAAGAACCGTGTGCTCACACAGCTCATCATTACACGGATTTAGATGGAAAATGAATCCTATCTTGTCCCTTGAAATATAATTACATGACCATTCTGTAATATGTCTAGCATTCGAGGCAGCTGTTAGGTTCTCCCTAACCAGTATTATAAAGCTGTTCTACTCTACTGGCTAAACACATTCATTCTGTGCTGAGTACCTTAAAAATTGAAGTTGCTAATACAGAATTTGCTCCTAGAACAATTGTTGGGGCTTGTGGGGGCTAATTCTGAGCTAGCTGAGAAAGATAAGAATCATATGCCTGGAGATCAAAATATGATGTTTATTCAGGTTGGGTTGGAGAGTATTGCTTTAGGTCTGGTAGCCAAGTGGTTTTTCTCATAGTACACTCTTGAATTCAGTTCACTATCCTGTGACAGAGGGTGCTGAAAACCAGGGAGCTCCTGGTTGGGGGCAAGGCCGCCTCTGCTAAGCCAGTTTATAGATCAAGAGAGACTACAGCCCTTGCAGACAGGCAGGGAGGCAGCTGGGCCAGGGAAGTTCCTCCTTCCGAACTCATCAGTCAGGTAAGTCTGCTTCACCCTGGGGGTGGAGGGAGTGAGGGAGAGGACTGGATGGTTTTGCCACAGGGCCTCACTCCTTAAGGAAA
The DNA here is from genome assembly GCF_020826845.1 of Diceros bicornis minor. NCBI lineage: Eukaryota > Metazoa > Chordata > Mammalia > Perissodactyla > Rhinocerotidae > Diceros > Diceros bicornis. The sequence continues at coordinate 85,502,342 of NC_080744.1, forward strand.
ACCTTAAGCCAGGGACGGGACACTTCTCCCTCCCCCACCTGGGCCAACACCCAGGAGGTCAGAGAAGCCTACCTTAAGACTTTCTTGTACCTTTTATAAACCATGCCATTCTACAAAAATATGACCGACCGAGGAAAGGTGCCTAAGTTATTGGCCATTTAGGCAGAGCAGTTTTTAACACCCTGGCCTGTAATTCCAGAAATATTTAAAAAGCGTATCCCTTTTTACACCATCCAGCCAGTGGTTCCCTATTGCCCTCAGGATAAAGTCAAAACCTGTAGGCATTAAAGCTGGTGCCCTCTGGCATCTGGCCTGCTCCCCCTCTCCTACTTGTCTCTTCTGTCGCCACCTGTACCCTAACCTCCACTCTCACTGGATGAGTCACAGGTCCAGGAATGGGCCACACTCTTTCTGGGGAAGCTTTGCACAAATGACTGCCTCAGTTTCTATCTGGCTCCAATGAAATCGCTGCCATAATTCCGCCCATTTGGTAGATAAGGAATCTGATGTTTGGTTACATGAATTGCTCAAGGTCACACAGTAAGTGCTGGAGTTGAGAATGATACAAACTCATTTGTCTCACTCCACAGGCTGAGCTGTTTATCTCTGGGCTACAGCCTCAGAATTTAAAGCGGTTCCAACTTGTTCTGGAACAATAGGCACTTAATAAATATTTGTCTCCTCCATCGCTGAAATATAAATTTCTCTTAATTATAGTGATCTATAAGTAAGAGATTAATCATTCGCATTATCCATATTTCAAATTTGATATAAAAATGAATTGAGTAATAGTTCACTTTAAGTTTCTACTATTGGGGTTGTTTTGGGTAACTTCGGTAATATTCCAGATTGTTTAAAATTCATAAACAATAATAGAAACATCCCACATGTTCTAGGAATTAGATGCCAGCTATGAGATACTGGTATTAGCCTCAATAGTCAAAAGTTTTAAATAATCCTTGAAGTACTTTCTCTCAACATCTAGACTTTTCTAGGAAATGTGTTTTTAGTGTATCAAGAGAAGCTGCATTGTCTGTAAGAATTCCACTCCTTTCATAATGTATTTTAAGTAATAAAACCACTGGGAAAATAGAAACTGATAAAGCTAGTTAAATAGAGCTAATCAATGCCGTTATATTTTTTAAATAAAGTTTATTTGATTTATTTTTATTATAAAATCACATTTTTATTGTGAAAAAATTGGAAAATACTTAAAAGCATCAAAGAAAAAATTATCACAATCATATTATCTACAAATGACTTCAACTGGTATTTTAGTATCAATCTTTTAAATATTTATTTATTTATTTACTTATGCTTCATTTTATCATTGAGATCATCCTATATACAAGATTTTGAATTCTGCTTTGTCACTTAGCACTTAGCAATTTTTCATGTATATTTTCCTTGTTACTACAAACAATTCATAAGCAGAAATAAAATTTATCATTTCACCATGAGGATACTTTCTAATTTACTAACCATTTTCCTATTGGGTATTTTCTTACCCAAGTTTTTGCCACTGATAACACAATGTTGATCACTATGGGGCATCAGGCATAAAACTTTATCTCTTTGCTTCAGATCACTTTCTTGGTCTGTATTCTAAAAACTTGAATTACTGGATCAGAGGGTGTCGTATTTTAAAGACTCCTGATACAGATTGTCAATTTGCTTTATAAAAAAAAGCACGTGTCAGTTTACACTCATACTAGTTGTCTTCTTTAGTTTCTAAGCTATGTTTTCTAAGTCTAGAATTAAAACACAATAACAGCAAAAAAAAACCCACTTACTAGGAAGTCCCAATGTGCCATTTTGTAGAGAAGCTGCGATTAAACCAGTATCTACACATGGTCCTTAGTCCAGGCATCCCCTCCTTTCATGCTGCCTTTGTGTTGGTTTCAAGGCTGGGGTAAGAAAGTCCTTGGCATGAATCTCTCCATGGACATGCTCTTAGGTGAGACCAACCTTCGCGTGCCTACGTGAAATCATCAAGTGTGGGAGGAAGGAATGGGAGTCAGAGGGCCACATATTGTCAATAATTTTATTTTTCAATTTTTCTCTCTGTCTCATGATTTCCTTCTCCACACACTTCCAATTCCAAATGCTACTGATGGCCATTGCCATAATCCTGCAGGAGCAGAGCAAATAATTAAAAATAGGTCCAAAACGTCAGTGTGTGTGTGTAAAGGAGTGGGACGTATGTCAGTTTGTGTTTGTGTATATGTGTGTGGGGTGGTGTGTGTGTATGTGTGAAGGAGTGGGTGTGGGAGGTGTGGTATTACTGACAAAGAGGTGGAAATGGGGGAGAAAGAAAACAACAAGAAGACATGAGATATGACACATAAATTATTTAACCTGGAGCTAAAGTGGGTGATCACTTGGAATCTAGTTTAAATGTAGAATTTGACTACAGTAGGTCTGATGCAATAACACCAGCTACTACATTTGCCTTTCCATAAGGTCTTTTCTCCAAATAGATTCTATTATTGAGAAGGATCACTTACCCAAGTTTGCATAATTATCTATGCAGTAAAAACTGGAAGATATGGCTGTTTGAAGATTTTGGCAGAAAAGTTACAAATGTACGGTTGACAGCATGCACGTGCTCATTGGTAAAGAAAAATTATTAACCTGTAGCTTAGGAGATTTCTGGCTTGCTCATCTTGAGCTATGAGATAAACTTGAGTTCCCCTTGAATTGACTATCTAAAAGGTCATTCTGTCATAGCCGACTTTTTGTTCTATAATTTTTAAATAGTTGTATTTCTGGTCATCTATACATTTTTAGTTTTCTTAATCTCACTTAGAATCACAGCACTTTGCTTAGTTAGCTGTATTTGTAGCACATGTGAAAAACTTCATGTCACCAAAGCATTTCTGTGACTTTCAGGCATCGGTGAAATCTATTTGATATTTAGAAATCTGGATGTTTATACCCTGAGCTCTTTCTCTTAAGAGTCCCTACCTCCTTAGTGCACTGTATTCTGCATTGTTTTCTGAGTCTTAAGTTGCTTCTGTCTTCAGGTTTACTTTCATACCATCTAAAATATTACATTTTATTTTTAATCTCTAAAATAAATGATAATTTGACTATGGATCTACCTGTAGTTTCAAAGGAAAATGACAAATTGTATATGTAAAATAAAAACAAAAACACCATGTTTTGCAGATCACACACACATACATACACAGCGATTTAATAGCAATTTGTTTCTTTTATTTTTTTTTTGCTGAGGAAGACTGGCCCTGAGCTAACATCTATTGCCAATCCTCGTCCTTTTTTTTTTTTTCCCTTTTTCTCCCTAAAGCCCCACTAGATAGTTGTATGTCATAGCTGCACATCCTTCTAACTGCTGCATGTGGGACACCGCCTCAGCATGGCCGGACAAGCGGTACATCGGTGCACACCTGGGATCTGAACCTGGGCCGCCAGTAGCAGAGCACACGCACTTAACCACTAAGCCATGGGGCCAGCCCCAGCAATTTGTTTCTTAACTGGGACAAGAACTTGGCCATGAACTGGATAACCTTAAACACACCATGCTTTTTGGAGGATGTGGGTTATATTTCTAGGAACAAATAGGTATTCTTATATAGCTGTAGAATTAGCTTTAAAGACTTCACACATAAATACATCTCTGATCCTACTTATGTACTTCCTGCCACTAGTAGATCTCAGCTCTGCCAGTGGCTCTGAAGTAGAAAATTAGACATTTGTGGTCTGTTGACTATGTCACCTTTGTTTTTGTTTTCCCATGTGCATAGAGTAAATTAGTGTTCCATGAAGGGAATATTTGAAAACTTTGCCAGAACATCTGTGTCAGGGCAGTAGGGTTTACGTGATTGCCTATACTTGGTTGTAGATGTGGAGTTCTTATAAGATGGATGAAAAGCAATGGTTTGACAAAATAGTCACAGATACAATGAATATAATGTCTCCTGCTGAACTCACTAAAAATAGTGAAAGGTTTGCGGTTACTAAGGCTAATACTACTTAGGTTAGGACTAATAAGACTAATTGACTACATATTTTCTGAAAATTAATTTTCTTTGCATTGAGTAGGGAGGGCAGGGGATGGGGCAAATGTCACCAAACTCCTCAATATGGCACAGGAGCCCTTCATAAGCAAATGCTGTTTTAACTCTGCCTATCACCTCCCATCACTCCCTCTTAGGTACCTTTGCCGGGGTGATTCATGCTTATTCTCTTCCCTTTGCCCTTGCCTAATGCTTCTCTTTCTGCAATATAAATCCCTCCCTCAAATTCCTACTCTTCTTTAGGCACCTGACTCAGAACTTGGCTGGGTCTTCTCCAGGCCATCAGTGGCTCTCTCCTTGTGACACCAAATAGCACTTACCTACTGTATTGTAACTATTTGTTTACATTTCAACGAAACTCAAAGGAATGGAAGTAGGAGCTCGTATTAAAAACAATCATTATTGTTTAACTCTTCATTCCCCTAATACCTAGCACTGGGTCTGGAAGATAATAGCTAATAAGTGGATGTTGGCTGAATAAATGATGAATGAATGAATGACCCTAGGTCAACCATAGTGTCTCTGAAAGATCATTATAATGGCATCAACAAGGCTATAACTAATATAATTTCACTAGTTTTAGACAGCCTGGAAGCTTAGGCTTCATGGAGACCAATAGTCCTACTGTATGTTGCAATACAATACAGTTTTAGCAATTATGTATCACATTCCTTTAAAGACCAGGCTTTTATTCATAATTATATTTTTTTGTAAAAAGTAAATTAATTATGAGGGTGAAAACTATGGTGATGCTGAAGAAGTAAGGAAAATCCTAAATAGTTGGAATACTCAAATCACAGAAAATCTTGCAAATGAAGTCTGAGTGTGTGGGTTAATCAAGAGACTGGGTCCTCATATTTGCATTGGAGTAAGAAGAGAACTGAGAAAAAAACCCCAATTAAGTAGAAACTCAGTTGAAAAATGGACATAGGTCTTCACAATAAAATTTTCAACCTCTTTCATCATTATTCACTTTTATCTTAAAAAACATGTTGGTAGTATTTAGTCCCAAATTTCCAAACCTTATTGTGCTCCTCCTTCGCTGCGATGTTATCAGTTGGAAGGGAAAGCTGGCAGTGAAACTGTTATGTTAAGCACTTTTCCACAGGAACTTATTGCTTTAATAAGTTGGGAAAATGCTCTTAAGAAAAAAAAATAGTCATTGAAGATTCATTAGAGGAAGGGAGAAAAAACCTCCTTGATTCTTCACAGAATTCATACTTTTCTTAGGAATGCTGCACATACCCTGAGGTCTTAGCAAAGTGTCAGAGTAAGACAGCTGCTCACTGGAAAGAGAATTTTACGTTCTCAGGCACAGCACAGAACGATGGGAGTACATATACTCACAGTGTACACCCGACAGTTATTCCAACATCCCAGCAGACCAAGGATTCCAAGATAAACAATGCCTCACGCAGGTAAGCACTCAATAAATATTTTTTGAAAGGGTGGATGAACGTAGGAAAACACATTAATGCTCTTTGATGACTGTATTCCCCCCAGCGTAGATCAAATTCTCACCTTGTATGAGCGTATGGGAAATAAATAAAAACCAATTCATATTCAAGAGGATTTGCATGTCAGTGTAATCTGATGCCCTAGAACCTGTTTAGAAGTTAGTGTTTTATTCTATTAGTCTTAACAGTTTTTTACAAATTCTGAAAGCAACATGCAACAATACAGCAAATATGCTTTATGGCCTCAATGGAAAGATATGGATCTTTTCTCTGATAAGATTTTTTTTCTAGTTAACCGTATTAGTTAAAACATATTTTTTAGAAACACATGTAAGTTAGAAAGATCAGCTTATGATTAAAAAAAAATAATACTTGTATGAGTCATGTGAGGCCCAATGAAAGGGAAAGGAGATGATTCACTTTCCCAGCAGTGAGCCTTCCTCTGGATTTCCTGGTTTCCCGCCACCTCCCTCCACTGTCCCATAAAACCCCACCCTCAGCGAAAGCTGGACAATTTTTGCTATTTAGGCTACAAAGTTTAGATACTTGTGCAAGTTTCAGTCCAGTGTGGTAAGAAAGGGCAGGAACAGGAGAGGGAATGGACTCTCGACATCCAGATTCTCTCTGTGACTAAAACCCAATAACATTCTTAGGTTCAAAGCAATCACCCACTCACCCGACGGTCTCTCTGGATGATTGAAAATGGCTTAAACAAGTACATATGGGTTTAAAGAGCCACTCAAAATGACTGAAAAGCAGGCTGTCCACAGAGAAGCCATGTCACTTCGTTGACAAATAAGCATGGGCAGAGCACGCAATGGGCTTCCCGGGGGCTCACGGGCAGGGAGAGAGGAAGCATCGGTGAGTGTGGGAATAATAAGAGAGCATAGCATCCTCCCCATTCCTACTATTATATAAATGTTATATTTGTTAGGCTAGCTCCCTCCCTGACCACCCCCCAAGCAGTTCATAGACAATAAAACACCAGGAATCCCTGAAGAGTGGTAAAATGCTGACATGATTTAAGAAGGAAGACTCTGATAAGAAGATAAAAATCTAATAAACAGAGTCTAGAGAACCTCAGTGCGTCTCAGGCGCTTGCCAGTGTAAGCAAAACCCTCCCAAGGAAAACAAAAGGAGCCTTAATCGTAAGGACATTCCACTCACAGACCATCTGAAGGAGAAAGTTAAGGCCGTGACCTCTGCAGGCTGCAGTTATGAGCGTTCTGACAAGAAAATATTTGATTTGGTTCAAGAAGCAAAATCAGTCACTGGATTTTTTAATATCTTTTTTCTTCAATAAAAAAATAAAATAATATATTTTGTACGTGCTTGAGAGAGAGTTGTGTGTACACGGTAAATGTGTCTTCTCACCTATATAGCTTTTCTGTTTAACTTGGTCTTAATTTCTTCTTGGATTTTAATCAACCCCAGGAAAAAGTGGATTCACAAGCCCATTGATTTCTCTTTTTTAATTAACACAAGGCTCCCAAAGGCTAATCTCAAGTTTCACACATGAATCTGCAAATATGTAAAGACATACATTCTCTACAAGAACCAGAATGAGGGAGTCTACGAAGCCATGAGTTTATTAATGAAGATTTAGGAAGTACTCAGAGAGTTTACCTGTGTCCTTCAAATCTAGAACAGAGAATTGCCTAGAAAAATGTTTAAACGCTGCCTAGACTCCCAGGCTAACTCAAAACAAAACTTATAAAATGGTTGAAATTCTGAGCAAAATTTTGTTGGAACCTTGATAAAACATGTGTAATAAGAAATATTTATGTAGTTATGTATGCATTTGGTATTTAAAGAAAATAAGTAGAATTAGAGGAGGAGGAGAAAAGTTTCGTGGAGGTTTTGAAGGACTCTTTCAGTACCTTTATGAACTTCACTGCTTGCTGACACTACTTTACATGATTAGCTTAATTTTAAGATTCATGGCTTTCTTTTTCACTGATTCCAAGGAGAACTGCATTTATGCTAATAATGCTAATTAAACTAATGATGCAGGCATAATTAGTTTATTTTTTTAAATATTTACTTTATCTCCCCAAGAGGAAGGAGAATGGGACAGAGGTATAAATGGGCACGATCTGGAAGAAAATAGAGAAGAGTTGAGACTGGGAGGGCAATTGTCAGAACAAAATAACCCAGGGTGGAATGAACTGACTATGAGGAATGAAAGACAGAACAGGTTGAGTTCCTTGTCTTCTCATCCTCTGGGCAGGTAGGCTGGAAAGCAAGGCTGGGCTGAAGAGCAAGCCTTGAGAGTTATCCTAAGCACTTAGGGCTCAGGAGCTCTTCAAGGCTATTTGATGATCAAAGGTCCACAGAGACAGGTGAGGGGAGGCACTGGTTGGGAAGAGGAGCAGGTAAGAAAGTGCAAAGCCTTGCGTTAGGTAGGAGGGGTAACCATTCCCTGCTCCATTTGCTTAGAATCCCAGATAATGGAGTAAGTTTCCTTGTGGGCATATGTAAATTTAGAATTTTAGAGCTGTATGGGACCCCGCCAAGAGAAAACTGGAGGCCAGTAGGCTCATGCAATTACTTTCCTATGTGGCTAGAACTTTGTTTTTTGAATGAAGCTCTTTTCATAAGAACAAACCTATTTAAAGCAGCTAATTTTTTTTCATGACCATACCATTTCAAACTGAAGTGGAGATTCAACAACTATGTAATCAATTTGAGAACATCAGCTAAGAAATTGTTTCTTTTGGGTTTTTGGAGCATTTAGTCTATCCACATTGATCTATTAACCAGAAGACCACCATTTTATTTGGTATAATACAGACATAGCTTCAAGAGCACAGTCTTTAATTTCATGCCCTCTTTGAGCATGAAAACAGAAGGTCAGCATTGTCTATGATAAACTTGTTAGCAAAGTCTACAATTAGAACAAAGAAAATTAAATTATATGAAATTAAACAACTCTAAACCTTGACATCAGAAATATGTTAACGTGCTTGTTTTCATTCAGATTTAGATATTGTATATTTGAGTTTGCCTAAGCTAATGTTACCCTCCTGGGTAATAACATTTAGTTTAAGGAACTATGTGATCACAAATATGCTGCTTGGACAACCAGTTTTATTTAGAAAGTGTACTAAAGCATGGGCCTGGAGTCAGGCAGCCTGGATTCAAATCTTGGCGCCATCACGTACCAACTGTTTGACCTTGAACAAATTACTTAACCTCTGTGAATATCAATTTCCTCATTTATAAAATGGAGTAAAATTAATACTTATCTCAAAGGGTGGTTATGAGGATTAAATTAATTAGTTTATGTAAAGTATTTAAAACAATGGCTGGCTCATAGTAACAATGAGCTATTACTGTTTTTTTAATTATAGAAGTGATATATGGTGCCAGCCCCATGGCATAGCGGTTAAGTGTGCACGCTCCGCTGCTGGTGGCCCAGGTTTGGATCCCAGGTGCACACCGATGCACCACTTGTCAGTGATGCTGTGGCAGCGTTACACATAAAGTAGAGGAAGATCAGCATGGATGTTAGCTCAGGGCCAGTCTTCCTCAGCAAAAAGAGGAGGATTGGCATGGATGTTAGCTCAGGGCTGATCTTCCTCACAAAAAAAAACACAAAGCGATATGTGCATGTCAAAATTTTGTATGAGGCAGAAATGTATTTAAAAAAGAAAAAAATGATATCTTATTCCTAACAGCTGGGGATAATCACTGCTTTCCCAAGTTCTTATTCTCTGTGTTTGGTTGTTGGTTGTTCTTTACAAATGAACATACTTTTATTTAGTTCTTTTACTCTCTTTCTCATTAAATATCACAGATAAATAGATGATAGATAGACAGAGAGAGAGACAGACAAATAGATAATCTAATATTCTCTTATATGGATGTAATGATGTTTAGTTAATCAAATCCCCTGGATGTTTGGATGCTTTGGAAACATACACCGTGATAAATAATGCTGTACTGAACATCTTCAATACAAACTCATTCCTGTTTTTCCTATATACTTTGGTTGATTAAAAATAAATATTGGGGGGGCCGGCACAGTGGCGCAAGTGGTTAAGTGCGCGCATTCCGCTGCAGCGGCCCAGAGTTCACTGGTTCGGATCCCGGGCATGCACCGACGCACCGCTTGGAAAGCCATGCTGTGGCGGCATCACATATAAAGTGGGGGAAGATGGGCACGGATGTTAGCCCAGGGCCAGTCTTCCTCAGCCAAAAAAAAAAAAAAAAGAGGAGGATTGGCAGATGTTAGCACAGGGCTGATCTTCCTCACACAAAAAAATAAATAAATAAAAATAAAAATAAATATTGTACTGCTATGTGGGGAATGCCAAAATAAAAAAGAATGGTCATTAACTAGCTTCAGCTTTGAAAGCAGGGACACAGCAGAAGTTGAACCCCTGAAGGTCTCCATTCAAATTTAGGAGGATCGAAATATCTATTACTTCCCCATTACTCCCTCAAAAATCCATCCTTTGGATTTCTTGAAATTCACCAAATAAATTACTTAAAACCTAGGTTAGGAAGATTTGCACACATTAAGATATATAAGCTTAATTAAAAACTAATATGAATGGTTTGATTAGATAACAAAAAAATGAAAGTAGACATTTCAATTGAATAAGCAATGTATAAGTTTGTTTACAGGCTCTATTAATACCATGTAAAAGTATCATGAACTAAAATGGATAGAGTCTGCCCCTCAAACAACTTACTTTGATATATGGCACATAATGACATTTTCTTCTGTGTTGTAGAATGACTTCTGGGCTGGCGTGGGTTCCACGCTGTTCAATGTCATGAAACATCATGAATTATAAAAAAATTTTACCATGTCTACTTGAGATTAGGAATATTTATGATATTTAATCTCACTTTGAAGATTTCAAGCCTTTTAATGTAAGACTTCTTCCTAATTCCCAGGATTCAACTTCATTTCTCAAATGGGGTAGCTCTCATTATAGTTTCAAGGAGGCTGAACACTGAGCATTTCAGACCAATATGAGTGAGTTCTAATTTGCAAAAATCTATAAAACATTTATGTATGCATCTTTAGCAGTCATTTTAAATACAAGTCATTTCCTGTTAATTGCATTTAGTATTTTAACACAATTTGAGTTTTTCCAAATTCAGGTAGAATGGATTTTGTCTACACAATTATAAAATTGAAAAAAAGCCCACCTTTTTTGTAAAGAGATAGATTAAGGATAAAAATCTCAAATATATTTATAAAGACAAAGTAAAAAGATAAAATGCAATAATCGATATAAAAACAGCACAAAATCATGGATTGCTCAATGGATCATCTCATTTCTTAAGTTTAGAACAAATACATTTTGTACCCACAATGTGCTCTTATTATCATTTTAAAGAAACACTCATTATTACTTGACAATCTTTGAATATCAAGAAATGCCCTGGAAAAGGAAATTTACCAAATGGGTATGAAAAAGTAAGCACTCTTCAAACACTGTTCAAAAGGTTCTTCTTTCTTGCTCACTTTTCTAGAGCAAGGAGAGAAAAAATGTAGATACTTTCCTATTTTATTTCCAAAGTAATTGATTGCTTATTGTGTCATGTTAAAAATTACCAAAAAAATCTATAATCTTTTCCTTATTTTAACTTCTAATATTTCATCTCTTTGAAGGTGACAAAAGTTAAACATTTAGTCATTCGCTTCTTCATAGTGTGACAAACATAAGCATGTATATATATAATTTACATATAATTATATATAAACTTGTAAACATAAAACAGAACCTCGTCATCGATATTATTTTGTAATTTGTTTTTAAAAATTATCAATATATTAAAAACATCTTGTCCTTTTCAATATCAACAGTTTTAATTTCTTATTAGTGTTTTCATTTGTAAGTGAATGGGGACTTTGTTTTTACATCTTGCTATGATAATTGGGTGAAAATAAAAATTTCAGTGAAATAATTTGGGTGTCCTTTGGAGGAATCTTGATTTCAGAGGGACACTAAATAAACGTCTAGTTGGATTAATGATATTCTCTTCATTGTGTTCTATGTAGGTAAGCAAAAGCTGCCCAACCATTTGCAATCAAAGGTTATTTGTTGGTGCTGCCTGATTCCACAACTGTCTATTTTGCTTTGGCGAAAACCAGATAGAAAAGACTGTATTGCCATGAAGAATGTCTAGAAGCAACTACTTAAGACTACAGAAGACAAACTCTTGGGAAATCGATTTGGACAGAATTTGGACAGAAGCGGAGAGAAAGATAGGTCACCTCAGTTGTGTATGCCACTTCTACTCTGAGCAGCCTGAACACATTTCTCAGGGTGCTGTCCAAATGATATGTGGCCCACAGTGTGGAAGAAATGGCTCGAAGGTAATGGTCCTTATTCAAGCGGAAGCTGAAGGCCCTTGTCCCTTTCGCTGGATCTCCTTATTTCTTCCTCTCACCATATCCCAAGGAACCCCTCTGCTCTAATTGTATCGTGATCTCATGATCCACCAACATTCGCAAGTAGAGCAAGCCTCCTGGGACAGAACCTACCATCATAACTTGTTGCCATTTTTTCCTTCAAAAGTGGTAATGCCTTTGTGTCTGTTGATAAAAAATTAATCAAAATTCTCCTCCTTTCCTTTTCTTCCCAAAGAGTTTCAAAGTACTACTCTGTGAAAAATTGAGACATGCATTTGCTTTTTTTCTGATAACTAGTGAGAATATATAGGCCTTGCTGTAGAGATATGGAAGAAAACAAAACTCCTTCGCCCACGGAAAAAAAGGAAGGGGAAGGGGGAAAATAACATGATTTAAAAATACATCGAAAGACAGAATATACCTGAATCCAGGTAAATAATCAGATTGGCTTATAATACATCTGATGCCAAGGACATTTACCCAAATTTTCATGATGTGTATAAAGTCTTTATATCAGAACCCTGTGGAAAAGAAATTGGCATTAATGTCCTCCTTTCCCTCCATGTGGCACACTTAGAACTCTATAAACCAGTTTATTCCTTTACCTCCTTCTTCTCTTCCTCTACCTTCTAAGGGTGTATTCTTAGCCCAGGAAGAAGTCAGAGCCAGTTATTGTGCACAAATCATCTCCAGGCTGAAGTTTTTGGTGGCAGCCAAGAGAGGAGAAGGCAAAAAAATTAGAAAAATTTCAATTTCAGGACCATTATTATTTTCATTAATCATAAGAGGCGCTGTCACCCCTGTCCTTACTCTTTAGAAGGAGATCTATTATACGGTCCATTTAGTCCGAGCCATATTACCTCATATGTTTTCCTGGCTGACCAAATAAGACTTAAGAGATAAAACAATTTACTGTTCATTATGATCCGTGTCACTGGAATCAATCTATTAACCTACATTAACTGGATATGTGACGATATCTCACATACATGCTTCCTCAGTTTAAAGAAAGGCAAGAAAATGGGGAGGGGGCAGAGAGAGTGAGGGAAACGGAGAGGGAAGGAAATCAGGGCCCATAAAGTGCAGCAGACGTATAATTTGCCAAGCGAACACAACTTCATTTTCCAGTGCCCACTGCTGCGCCCTCCACATCTTCACGCAGCCCCTGACCTGTAAAGAAGTCTAACAAATTGGCTTCTATTGTGGAGCCAAAAGGTGCCATCAAAGAAGGGACGGTTCGCTGGTCCTAAAGTATGATGGGAAATCTCAGGCTGGAATAAAGAGCTGCGGTTTTATGAAGTTAACCCATTAAGGTTAAAAGCAAGCAAGAAGCTCTGGCCGATGGGGCAGCAGCACCAGGAAGAGGCTTCTTGTTCAAACACAGGGAAGGCAGCACCAGCCACATGAAGTTAAAATAAAAGTCAGCATCATCTTCCTGTTTTCAGCAATAAAAATCCCCCTGCTGTGTCTCTGGACAGCCACTCTGTTTCATTCTCTTTCCCTTTCCGTAGATGAAGGATCCTAAGCATCTCAAGAAAAGGAAATGAATCAATGGGTGGTCTTAATGCACCCCTGCAGTTGTGGCTCCAAATGTGGCTCCAGTACCCAGTTTATCCTGCATTTGTAACTGCTTGTTAAGAGCTCATCTGGGCGTTGGCTTGTGTGGTGTAAATTTCCTCCTGAGACTCCAGAGCCGGTCCAAGGCTGCGCAGCCCACAAGCAGATCCCTCCATACACGATGTGCTAACCTAGACCATCCAAGCTGTCAAGGAGTAGAACATTGTTAACTCACAGTCAGAGCAGCTTGTGCATGGTGTGGGTCAGCCACCACCTGTTTCCATTGCAGGATGGAGGGAAAAAACTTCAAACTGTATTTATTTCCATTTCATGGGCGATTTGGCCCACTAATTACCATAGGAACCTGAGGGATAGAAATACAAAACTCTATTCTTCATTCAACCTTCTCAGTCCTAGGCAGAAGGAAAAAGATCTGTTTGATCCTTAGCTGTTTTCTAGGGGGTATAATTGGTGTGGGAAAACTTCCATGGGTGTGGGACTGTGGGTGAGGAGTGAGGAGTACGGATGCATTTCTTGGCAGCTGCACCTACGTTATTGCTTACGGACATATCCTGTTCTGGAGAACAGGAAATGAAAGGCAGTTGGAATTATTGGTAAGCCATGTCATTCCTAACTAGTAAAAGGCTAGGATCACACAGACATTACTCACAAACATAAAAAATGCTGAAGAAGTATCAAGTTATTTTCTGTGCCGGCAACATCATTATACCTCCTCATGGGTTTTCATGGGTGTGTCCCTGGGCCAAGTCGGTAAAATCATACTCCGTTTGCCCCATATCGGCAAAACTATTTTTAAAAAGACCATGAGTTGTCTCTTCTGCTTGAAGAGACACATGCAGTCCCTTTCTCCTTTCTCCAGAAGTACCAACAGAAAACAAGGTAAACAAAGCTAGCAGTGGAAACATCTTTATACCCTTCATTTCTCCACAAAGTTGTTGAGATGAGAAGAGTCAGTTTGAACTGTATTCCAACACAAACGAAATTTTTTGTTTTTAAACTTTTAAATCACTTTAAATATTTTATATCAAATTTTGGAGTGTTTTTCTTCATTCGCTTCGTTTTCTCTCTCTATTCTCCCTGTGCTGAAAGTAGAGAATATATCCTTTAGTCTCTGTACCTGCAACGCTAGTGAGAGAGAGAGACCAGGCATTCCACAGGTGTTTATGGGATGAAGGAGATTTGTCAAGTCATTCCAGAAATGAATGGAAGGAGAAGTGAGTGCTGTGCAGGTCTCCTGACAAGAACTCCTTATTGGGGTGTGACTTGATTCTGATAACCATCTCCAGTTGGGTTTTGTTTGGAGCTCTTTTCATGGAATTTGCCTGACTCCTTTTCCTTCAAGTACCTTTCCCTCAGAGTCAGTATGTATTAAGACCTTTAGAAGGTGTGCTTCAATGGAAAGGTGCAGACTGAGGCATTGGGGCCACTCAGATGATGTGTCCTTAAGAGGGGAGTCCATAGTTATGAGAGTATTTTAAATAATTTCAATCTTTTCTTTTTACAGGCTTATTATATTTAGAAAAAGCAAACTTAGGAAAATAGATTAAATTAAATGTATTCATTCATTCACCGCGTATTTATTGAGTGCCTGCCTTATAACATGTTCCAGGCAGGAGAGATATGATAGTGAACAAGACAAAGTCTCTGCCTTCCCAGAGCTTTTATTCCAGTGGGGTAGGGAGACAATAACAAGTAAATAAGTACACAGTAAGCCAGAGGTTGGTAAGAGAGCTATGGAGGAAAATAAAGCAGGGTGAGGGGGATATGGAGCATCATCATGTATGAAGGGGCAAAGGAGGGATGCAACTTATATTGATTTCTCTTACAGATATCTATTCCTGCACAATGAAACACCACGAAACCAATTGGCTGAAAAAGTGTTTCAGTTCTCATGATTCTGTAGCTTGACTCGACTCAGCTGTGCAGTTCTTATTTGGGATCTTCATGAAGTTACAGTCATTTGGCAACCAGAACTGGAGTCATCTGAAGAATTGAATGGGCTGCATGTTCAAGATAACTGCTTTACTCACCTTGTTGGGCCGTCAGGTGGGGTCTGGCCGAGCATCACTCTGCCTCCACATGATGTCTCCATGTGGCTCTCCTGGGCTTCCTCACAGCATAGTGGGCTCAGACAGTCAGGCTTCTTATATGTAGGCCAGCTTCCTCTAGAGCAAGTATTCCATGAGATCTGCAAGACTTCTTACGACCTCACCTTGAAAGTCATGAAGCATCACTTCTTCCACATTTTATTGGTCAAAAGCAAGTCCCAGTGCCCCTCAGATAAAAAGGGCAGAATGACAGAAGATTTGGTTGACTAGGGGGGCATTGTTGGAAACTGGTTGCCGCAATTGATAAAGGGATGGCTTCACTGATAAAGTGATATTTGAGCAGAGCTCTAAGGGAAGTGAGGGAGCAAGCCATGTGACATCTGTAGGAAGAGATTTCCATGCAGGTGAACAGCATGTACTGAATCCCGAGGCAGGAATAATCATGATGGGTTTGAGGAAAACCAGGAGGCCAGAGTGGCTGGAGTAAAGTAAGTTTAGTGGAGAGAATTAGGAATTAAGTTAGAAAGGGAGTGAGGGGACAGAAGATGGATAGCCTTAGAGGCCATGGTAAGGACTTTGGACTTATATGAGAAGCCAATTGATAATAAGAAGCAGAAGAATGATATGATCAGTTTCCTAGCCTAAGGAACTATTCATTTTCGAGCACTTCTAATTGAGGACTTGAACAACCACTCTATTAAGAGCATCATGGGGTAACCCAATGAAAGCAGGATGGATAACTAAGGGCCGGGGTCTCAGTTTCAGGCTCACCAAAAACTTGTCTTCTGAAAATGGTTTAACTTTTCTTGGCTTTAGATTCTCCATTGGTAAAATGATGGGCTGGGCCAGATAAATGATTTCAAACAGAGCTCAATAGCCAGTCCCATGGGTGAGTGGGGAGGGTCCCATTGACCCTCCTTGTTCTAACCTGAGAAGCATTGTTTTATTCAGCTTCATATATTGGACTTTCGTGTAAGGTTTTGTTTGAAGAGAGATTTTTGCCGTAAAAATACATTTGAAAATCCACTGGGCTAGGAGAACAGGAAAGTCCTTTCAGCTTGAAACTTCTATGAGTCTGTTACTAAGCACCCAGGATATGAGCACATTGAACAGAAGATACAATGTATATAAAAATGTGGGGGGAAGTGGATTGACTCAGATTCACAAGCAGAAGCAACAAAGTTTCTCCCAGGAGCCCCCAGGCTGGCTTACCCCAGGACACACTCCCTCTGTTGATTCTTGTTTACTTCTCATTGTGAAGGGGAAAAATGGAGGGGAAAGGTTGGCAAGTGGAAGGGAAAAGATAAAATGCTAGTGTAATCAAGACCAATCCTTAATTTTTGGAAGCTGGGAAAACTGCACTCTGGGGCTTCCAAACAGTTTCTGTCTTCTAGGTGGAGACTGGAATTTGCCTCTCGGACAGACCTTCTGTTTATAATGGGAGGGGCCACTTTGGTGAGACTTTTTAACTTTTTGCTCCTTGGGGAAGCTTCAGTGCTTCAAAGCTGGTTAGTAACGAAAATCGAAGGGTTTGGTAAAGCTGTGTCCCAGCAGAAGCCCAAGTGGTTCACCATTTCTAGTAATAGTTGTCGCTTCTAGAGTGTGGCACTTCCCTTACCCTCAGTATGTGCTTGTAAAAGTCTAGTCAAGTCTCAAAGGTGATGTGGAAAAGTAGGGAAAGCAGTGTACTTGTCTTCCCAGAGGCCAGAAAGGACACCAGGTGTGCCCAGGGAACTCTGCTCTCAGAAGGGTCATTAGCAGAGTGTAAGCTCCAGGAGAGAAAGGGTTGCCATGTCCACAGCTGCATCCTTAGCCCTAGCAGGTCTCAGAGAGCACACGCTGACTGCCTGCATACAGAAGCTGGGAGAGCAGTGGCAAGAATTGGAGGGTGGAATGGACTTGTCACAGGGCATGGTGAGGTGGTCACATGGGAGACTGCAGAAGGAGCTGGGGACTAGTGGAGGGGAGTTAATGTCCAGAATTAAGCAGGTGGGCTTGTGCAATGAAATATCGGGCATAAAAGGGAGGGTGATCTTATTCTGTGGTCATAGGGTGATGGGACCAATGATACATTTATTGCGGGAGATTGAGGAAAGATTCAATCTTGGACGCAAAGCTACAAAAACACCCAGCCAACAGAACTCCAGATGGACAATTGAATCGTTCTTAGATTCTAGCACTACACAGCATGTTCTAGTTTTGGAGAGAGAAAAGCTCTAGACATGATATCTTACTGGTGTATTGCCCTCATGCATTGACATTTTCTTTGTATCCCATCAATGATTCTCTTGCATTAAAGTCAACCCTATTCCTCAAATGAAGTCCTTCACTGATGGAGAAAACAACTCTTCCTCTTGCTTCTCTTTCCTCTGCTCTTCTTCCTTCTTCTCCTGCCTAAAAGCCCTCATAGACTTGAAGACAATGACTAAATAATAATTTGGCAGTCTGTAAGGAAATAAGAGAGATTACTTGGTGTCTTAGCTCAATATCTGGTACACAGTAATCACTTAATATATGGGAATTGTTATTTTTGCCATTATTGTTGCTGCTATTATTATTATTATTATTATGTCTTCCTCTAGTCCAAAGTGTAGATCAGCACTATCCGGTAGAACTTTCTGCAATGATGGAAATGTTCTATATCTGTGGTGTCTCTTATGTGGCCGTTAGATACTTGTGGCTATCGAGTACTTAAAATGTGGCTAGTTCAAACAAGGAACAAAATTTTTAATTTTATTTAATTTAAATGAATTCACATCAGAACAACTACAGGATGGTATAAGTCTAGACTCATTTTTCTGGGGTGAGTTGGGGCATCCTTATTCTTGAAACCTGAAGTTATAGAACTTGCATCAGAACACCTGGAAGACTTGTTAGGCCCCAATCTTAAAGTTCCTGATTTAGTACATCTAGGGTATGGCCTGAGAATTTGCATTTTAACAAGTAATGCTGATGTTGCTGGTCCAAGGACCAGACTTGGAGAACCACTGCTTTAGAGCCATCCATGACTCTCAATTCTGGGTGCACATGGGAATCACATGTGGGACCGATGCCCAGGCTATGCCTCAGAAAAAGTAAACCAGAAATTTTAAAGCTCCAAATCATTTCTTTGTATAGCCAAGACTTCAATAAAATTCTTAAATCAGGGAGCATGTGCAATTACGTCAATGCTTCTCAAATTGTAATGTGCTTATGAATCACCTGGAGAGCTTGAGAAAGAGCAGATACTGATTTACCAGGTCTAGGATGAGAGCCAGGAGTCAGCATTTCTAACAAGTTTGATGCTGCTGGTCCAAGGCCCACACTTTGATTAGCAAGGGATTAGATGATCCCTGCGGTTGCTTCGAATCTTTAAATTCTGCGATTCCAGAACTGGGCAGGAAATCTGAGTCCTGGCATGCCCACCAGAGTCTAGTGCTGCTGGAGGGAGAATGAGAGTGCAGCAAACAGAGTGATGACAAGACTGGCGAGTCCTGGAAGGAGGAGAGAAAAGTGGCTCACTCAAGGCAGCTGGGTCCTCGCTGTGAGGCTGCCAATTGTAAATGAAGCAGTCGAGCTCCTTCCTCAGAACAGGAGGGGGGCAGGCAGAATCAGACTATTGCTATCAATATCCTATTAGGACCCATGTAGAGTTTAAAGTCTATAAAACAGCTCCACTGGTTTCCAGCCATGGGAGAAGGAGCTGGAGACCAGACCTTGCCATGGTTAACCAGGGCAGCTCCAGGCTCAGAACTGTCAAGTTGTCCAGTGTTAAAATCCTTTAAATTAAGAAAGAAAACCAAACATTGAAGGCTCTATTACATGATTGGATAATAACCAACGGGCAGTACAGTACTTGTAATGTCAAATAAAAAGAACGCTTAATGTTTCTTTTTCTCATTTCAGGTCAAAGGTGAGTTACAACCGAGGCTTCAGAGTTAAGCAGTTAGATAGTGAAGTAAAGAGAGGAAGAGAACATGCCAATTCACAAAGGAGGGTCCCAGGAAAGACATGGCAGCATGGACGACCTTTTCATCAGCCTGTGGGTGTTTTCTTTAGGAGAGGGGATGAACACAAGAATAATTGAGAATTAAAAATCCTATCAAAACTATTCTTTTGCAAAGCTGTATTTTCTTTCCAAAGTGCTTGCCACTGGTGCTCTACAACCATATCATCGAACAAAAAGGAAAAATGTTTATTTCCATACAATTGTAATCCATTACCATGAATGGAAATATTTTTAATAGTGACGATTGCCTGGTGGTCCATATAACTTGTTTTCCTTCTACCAAAAGAAGAAGAAGATGAAGAAGTGAAAAAATAAAGGGAAACCATCCAAAGCAAAGAACTTCATCTGAATTTCATGTAGACAACCAGCTAGGTGCCCAGGAGCTATTATAAACAGATATTCAACAGTGATTCAGATAAACCAAGACGTATTTCTCCAAATGTGTTCATTTATAAAACCTTTTAATTCCCTCTTCTCTGTCCCTGTCTCTATTTCTGTCTCTCTCTCTCTCTCTCTCACACACACACACACACACACACACACACGCGCGCATAGTTACCTACAGAGTTGATGTTATACTAATCCAGGATGTCAAAGAGAGGGAAAAAAGTGCAGGAATGCAAAGAGTGTTTTAAAGATAGAACTCAACTAGGTTTTTTAGCAACCTTGTTTTCCACTGAATTTGGAATTTCAAATGAGAACATTTCTCTCTTGTCTTCAGTAAAAATGACTCTATTTGTTCTTTTTCAGGGACCACCTCCCCCCCGCAAGGGCCCTGTCCCAGAACAAAATGAATAATGATGCTTTATTTTTCACAGTACCTTTTCCCAAGAAATTCACAATGCTTTAGAAAACTGATCTCATAAATCTTTAAAACACCCTTGAGAGGTGGAAAGCAACAGTTTCACCTCCATTTTACAGGTGAGGAAACTGAGGTATACTGAGTGAGCTTTTAATGATAGAGCTTGAAAAAAACTGATCTTATCTTTCCTAAATCCGTCCCCTGAGTGCATGCATGCCTTCCTTCTTATGGTGTCTTTTGTGCCAATATCCATAGGCATAAAGCATTCATTTGGAGAGTTCCAGAAAATGTCTCCACTCTTTTTTTTAGTGCATTATACTAACTACAACCAAATTATCTATATAGTGGCCCAGTGATACAGATTGCATTAAATAAATGCATATGAATGTGTACACATGCATGCTGGCTCCATATGTATAACAAACATTGTTTTGGGTTGTGGAATTTACCTAAACACATTTTTAATGTATTTTGAAAGACAAGAACCTACTGAAATCTGTTGGCCTCAAGACTGAGCTGAATTTCCTCCTTGTAGAAGTCTCCCCTTTGATACCTTGACACAGCAAGTTGCAGATGTTAGGATATTCAGAGCCATACAGTGATGGAATTGAGACCTCAGTGACTAATTAGTGGCTCTCTGTCCTTAGATTTTTCACCCTTTCGTTCAACTCCAACTCCTGCAGCTTTCAAATGCACACTGGAAAAAGGTGCAAGTCTCCCTGAGAAGCAGGCTCTCTTAGCAGGAATATCATAGGAACATTCCTTGCCATTAGCCCCCCTCCTCCTTTATTGTCAGCCTTTTGAAAAGCAGAGAATGTAACACTTGGACTTGGACTTCTCGTGGTTAGGCTTAACGCGTGGTGATTGTCTTGAACATTAATATAAATGATTAACTTATGACACTCCATGAGTCAACCTGTTCAACCTCTTAGAGCAACATAATTAATGACACCCTTCTTATTGCTGGAGGGAAGAAGAAGCAAGTTCCTGGTGGCTTGTCAGGAGACCAGGTAGCTTAGGTTGCCTTAGGCTAGTGACACCACAGATCATTAGGAAGAATGTGAAGGACACTGGATAAATAGAGGTGAATTGAACTGGTATAGATTTCTCAGATGATTGAGCATTTAAAGATTCAGTGCTTAAACTGTGAGAAGATACCCAGCCGATCAGCCAGAAAAATATGATTTATTCCTTCATGCATCTTTTTCCCTCTTCTGACCAGTTGGATACTACCTAATCAATATTAACCTTATTTTTATATGGTTTGTTAGGGTTAAAAATCTCTGCCCTATACAAAGAAGGAAGATTGCCAATCCTCTTCCCTCTCAGTTTTGGGGTCCCTGACCTCAGGGCGAAAACTCCTAGCTCAGGAGCTCACCGCTTCATAAGGAAACCACTGCACTTCAACTGATGGAAGATTCTTTCTTTTTTTTTATGATTCTTTGTGGTTTCCTTTATTTAAGATTTTCCCTGACTCTTGGGATCATTGTCCTTTTAAAACAAATTTTATTCTAATTTCTCTGGAAATCTCAAGATGACTGATTTCTTTAGGTAGTATTCCAAGTTCCAAGAGAAGTCATCTTGGTACCAAGTCAAAACAGTTGGAAGATTCTTTCTTATTTGGATCCCAAATCTCGTTTCCTGTCATTTCTACTCATCTGTCCCAGTTTAGTCTTCTGGATCAATATAAGTCTCTTCTCCCTTTCAAGTATTTAAAAGCAGCAATGATGCCTCCCCCCATCTCTTTTCAAATGTTCCAACTGCCATCTTTTCATTATTTTTTTTTTTGAGTCAATTCTATGGCATGTTAAGCATTAATATAAGGAAAATAAAGGGCAGTCTTTTTAATTAAATACAGAGTTAACTCACCAACTTAGACTCACACACTATTCCTCAGGAAGATCACAGAGGAATAACATGGCTATTGGAAGAAGACTTCTAAGCTCTGTATAGCTAAGGAAGATGAAAGGACTATTTCCAGCAGGATGGGGGTTGGGATGGCACAGGCTTAAAAGCACATAGGGTAACTGAGACTGAATTTAACAACACTGGAGAATAAAATGATTGGGAAAAAAAAAAGATAATTATGTCTTGCAACAATTACCCTGGCTATGAAGCAAAATTAGCATAGTCCTTTCTAATTTAAATGTGTTGAAAGTGGCTGAGCATGACAGCAGAAAATTACAAGGTTTACAACACAGGCTTTGGTTAAAGTGATGGCAATCGGATTATTGTAGCTTTTTTCTGCTGATAGCAATGATTATAAAGTTACCTATAAATATTAACTGTTTAATGCTGGATGAGGTTTTCCTTTACTAACAAGCACAGAGTCATTCTGTACTTCAGGCAGGTGGTGTGTATTTTGTCTTTACTTAGTTTAATTTTGGTTAGTTTAACTTATCCCTCATAGGTTCAATCACATTTTAGTCCCAGATAATTGTTCCTTTCTTTCCTCCCTCCTTCTCTCCCTCCCTTCCTTCCTTCCTTCCTTTACTCCCCTCCTTCCTTCCTTTGCCTTCTTTCCTCCCTTCTTTCCCTCTTTCCTTATTTCCTTCTTTCCAAGAGGAAAATGAGGAAGTCTTAGAGATGGAGTTTCATACAAGGGCTTCTTTCAACTTCACCCACTTTCTCCTGGTAGGAATCTTATTCCAATGTCTCAATTTACAATTCAACTAGAGCTTCATTTCCAATCAAAAGTTCACTAGCTGCATCACCATCTTTAGTTCACCCTGCAGCATTGTTTTCTTAACTGTCGTGTCTATAACGTTGACCCATTTAATTACTTGGCGCTTTCTCATGTTTCTTCATATTATTCTGCTTTTCTGGACGAGAATTCATCGGGCCAATACTTTGTGCAGTACCCACCTCCCTCATCTAACCAAAAATAAAACATATCTTTATTTAATAACCTTTACTTCGTGATTTAAGGAAAAATGACCATTTTCTGTGTAAGCAAAGTCAACAAATAAGCTTACATTACAAAACAAACATGAATCAACAGTTAATGGTTAGGTGGACTGTGCGGGACACCTAATTAATGAAGATTTAACCCAGGGTTTCTTAACCTCAGCACTATTAACATTTCGGTCTAGATGATTTTTTGTTGTAGGGGTCTGTCCTGTGCACTGTAAGACAATAGCAGCATGCCTGGCCTCTGCCCACTACATGCCAGTACAAACACCGCACTCCCCCCCCCCTTGTGACAACCAAAATGTCTCTAGATGTTGTCAGATAGCCTGGAGGGGAGGGAGACAAAATCACCCTAAGGGGAGAAGCACTGATTTAACCCAATAGAAAAAGGTCTTCAACTGTGGGGAAATAAAATAACACACTAGTCTTAATGGGATTGGTTTGTCTGCTACATATATCCAATTACCAGCAATAGGAATTTATAACAGTCTGAATCAATTAGAAAAAGTACATTGAGCTACTAGTAACAGAGACAGGAAATAGCAATAGTTTAAATAAGATAGAAGTTTATTTTTCTATTGTGCTAAAAAAGTCTGGAAGGACCCCCTTTATTGCTGGTCAGGGAGTTCTGTGGTACTATCAGGGGCCTGGACTCCATATCTATCTTTTTGCTTTATCAACCCCCAAGCTTGGCTTTCATAATACAGCTCCCAAATACTGGTGGAGTGCCAGCTGGTGCTCCAGTTCAAAACTGAAAGCAAAGGCAGGAACTGGTAGGGCAAAAAGAGGCAAAGGAACTTTCCAAGAAGCCTCACAACGACCTGGGAGCTGTAAGGAAGGCTGGGACATGTATTTTTAAGCTGAAATATTGTCTAATATTTTGATAGTAAGAAAAAAAGGAGAATGTTTAATGTGTTCACAACTAGCAGAGTCTCCTATTCATTTATCCTTATATTTAGGCAAATACTTCTTAAACATTTTCTATGTGCTAGATACTGCTAGGCATTGGAGATAAAGAAAGAATAAACTTTGCTATCTGGGAGCATATAATCTATAGGGATAGAAAAATATTACATGATTCATTAAGTAATTAATCAATATACCGCAACTATTATAAATGCTACAAAAACCTAGGAGATGCTTTGAGCCTCTTAGAGGCAAAATGGGTTTTTCTGTTTCTTCTGTACCTATACGTGGTTTGACATATAGTACGTGCTCAGTAAGTGTTGGGGACAGATCTGGGGACTGTCTGATCTGGGACTCGTTGGGCTGATATCAAACATTTATGTAAATTGACCTCATATAAATATCTGAAATCAAAATAATAGCATAGCTATACAAGTCAAAGTCAGTCCATTTCCACTCTATTTTAGTTTCATGGATTGTTACTCCAAGCCCAGGTTGCCAAATATAATATTTTTGTGTGTGTGTGTGAGAAAGATCGGCCCTGAGCTAACATCTGTGCCAATCTTCCTCTATTTTGTATGTGGGACGTTGCCATAGCATGGCTTGATGAGCGGCACATAGGTCCACGCCCGGCATCTGAGCCTACAAACCCTGGGCTGCCAAAGTGGAGCATGCGAACTCAACCACTACGCCACCAGGCCGGCCCCAAAATACACTATCTTAAGTAAAGTCCTGTGGAAATTCTACCACCATATTAAGTGAATTCACCTGCACTGATGTTTGCACCAGAAAGGTCAACTGCCCACATATTTTATTTATTAAATTATTTCTCCAGTAAATTAATATGAATTTTGCTCAACAACTTTACAACTTGGGCATCTCAAAAAACAAAACTGAACTCAATTGTTCAGTTTTAGAATCTTATTTTTATAATTATTTTTCCATTTATATCCTACTTCCTATGAAAATAAGCTCTTTGTGGTGCATGTACAATTTAAAATTGTTTTAGAGGAATCTAGAAATCAATGCGTTTGGGGAGTAAACAAATTCATTTCAACCATATTAACTTTAAATATTACTCTGATTTGTTCAGCACTGAAGCTTACCCACATGCGTATACAAACTCATCCAGAGACACATAAATAAGAGACTGTCAAAAATAGCCCCATTATTATCCAGTACCATCCATTCAGTTCAGAAAACAATAACAATTGAAATATGTCTGTACTAGAAGACACCTTCCTTTTATTGCCTTAAAAGATATTTCTCTGTGGCTTTATTTTGCTACAAGAGAGCAATGGGCAAACGCAGGAATTTTCTATTTCTCGCGTGAACCTAACCTAGCCTGCTCTCTTATAGGGATTATATAGGTAAACCGCCACTCTGAGATTTTATTTTTCTACTGCTTCGCAAAGGTAGTTAAAAGAAAAGTCTTAAAGACTATAAGTTTCCAAGCATCATAGTCATTATGTTGTTTAATCTCTACATGTCAAATTGGCAACAAAACTCATCTCTCCCCAAAAACCCAAAACAGTCAAATGTAGTTTATCTCCAAAACACAACGTAAGTTAGAGAACCAATATATCTCCTACTATTTAGAGTTAGAAATGATTTTGTCTTATGGGCATTAAAATTTACTCACATTTGACCATTCTTGAGAATCAACAACCTGAAAATATTTAGAAAATTACATGTGCAGTTCATCAAAATATATATGTGCTCTGTAATTAAGCCAATGTAGCGATTGGAAGCACAAGTATTATTAATGAAATGAGAAATAATTGGCTGAAGTTCAGTATGAAAGTTATGTACAGCCCTGAATGGATAAAACATTGATATAAATATTCACATCCACTGAATTTAAGATGTTTCTACCTGTACCACTTAGATAATTGAGGCAAAATCTGGTGGAATGTTTTATTGATGTTATTTACCTGAATGATCTCCTGGCAGTATGGAGTCTGTACTATTAGTGCTAAGTCGGAAAAGGACAATTAGTTAGCATTTAACAGGTAATTTTTGCATTTATATTAGCTCTTTCTGTATTTCCTAGGGCTTGCCTCTTAAGGCTGAAGACCCATAGAGGTCAAACTTCACATCCAAATTCAGAGTGAAGGTGAGGAGAGAAAGCCAATTCATGGGCGCCGGGTAAGAGTGGATCATAGTAGCTGCAATGGTCATTTCTGAAGAAGTACATTATTTGGACTTTGAGTGAGTTTCCCTAAGAAGAGATTTCAGATTTATGAGTTGATTTTTTAAAGGCAGTGTCGTATGTCCTTCTTTGAATTTTCAAGACAGATCTTCAACCCTCTATTTTTCTTTCAAAAACGCTAATAAGCTATTTCAGTATAAATGCAATTGAATATTTAAGTATTTTGAAAATACTGAAAATTTAGACATTTGATATAATTTGAGTTAATTTTTCAAGATATTAACTTAGGTTTTATTTAATACACTTTTTTATTTTAGAACAGTTTTAGATTTACAGATTTATAGAAACTCAGTTTCCCCTATTATTAACATCTTACATTAGTATGGTACATTTGTCACAATTAGTGAACCAATATGGATACGTACATTATTAGCTAAAATCCATGTTTTATTCAGATTTTCCCCGAATGTCCTTGTTCTGTTCTAGGATCGCATCCAGGACACTACATTACATTTAGTTGTCGTGTCTCCATAGGCTCCTATTGGTTGTGACAGCTTCTCAGACTTTTCTTGATTTTGATATCCTTGAACATTTTGGGGAGTACTAATCAGGTATTTTCTAGAGTGTTCCTCAGTTGGGATTTGTCTGATTTTTTTTTCTCATGATTAGACTGGGGTTATGTGTTTTAGGTAAGAAGGACACAGAGGCAGAGTGCCATTCTCATCACATCATATCAAGGGTACAAATTATCAATATGACTATCACTGTTGTTAACCTTGACCACCTGGCTGAGGTAGTGTGTGTCAGGCTTCTCCACTGTGAAATTACTCCGTTCCCCAGTTTCCCATACTGCGCTTGTGGAAAGAAGTCACCACGTACAGCCTACACTAAAGGATGAGGAGTTACGCTTCTCCTCTTGAGGGCAAAGTATCTACATAAATTATTTGGAATTCTTCTGTGTGCAAGATTTGTCTGTCCCCCCTCATTTATTTATTTATTCAATAATTTATTTGTATCAGTATCAATAATTTATTTGTCTTGTATTTTTTTTTGAGGGGCCAACTTGTTTATTTTCAAACACAAGCCAGATTCCAGCTGTGACATGTACGCTGGATCTGCCCGCTGCGCGAGGGCTCGTGGATATTCATTTTATCCTTTGAACTATAATCCAATACTACTTTATTGATTGTGTTGGTCAAATTGTTCCAGCTTTGGCCACTGTCACTTTTTCAGCTGACTCTCGTGTCCCTTTGACGTACCCCCATCAATATGGGGTTGTTTTTTGAGTACTTCCTTGTATCTGCCCTAGTCCTCGACTCAGCCATTTCTCCAAGGACCCCGTTTCCTTTTATTGGAGAATGCTATTAAAAACCAAGATCTGGGGCCGGCCCCGCGGCTTAGCAAAGTGGGCGCGCTCCCCTACGGGCGGCCCGGGTTCGGATCCCGGGCGCGCACCGACGCACTGCTTCTCCGGCCATGCTGAGGCCGCGTCCCACATACAGCAACTAAAAGGATGTGCAACTGTGACATACAACTATCTACTGGGGCTTTGGGGTGGGGGGAAAGGAGGAGGATTGGCAATAGATGTTAGCTCAGAGCCGGACTTCCTCAGAAAAAAGAGGAGGATTAGCATGGATGTTAGCTCAGGGCTGATCTTCCTCACAAAAAAAAAAAAAACAAACAATATCTGGCGCTGGGTCCTAGGGTTTTGGACATATTGTCTTGTATATTACTATGGAATAAACACAACGCAGCTTAACCAAAGCAGATATCCTTAAAAGGAATGAAACATTATGAATAATTGCCCTCAGCATTTTACCCTAGTATTTGTTTAAAGTGAGTATATTATGTAAAATCGTAGTAAATTTTCCAGATAAGAGACTCCATTTTGCCTGTCATTTTTGTCTTATTTGTTAAAAACGTCTTCACTTGCATAAAGACAATGGGAGGAGTTGGGGCAGGGGTGAATACCACACCAGTGTGGAAGTAGCGTAATGAAAACAGGTTTGTGTTAGCAGCAAGGCAAGGGTTTCCTCTCAATGTCCTCATTCAGCTTTTATGACAAATTCTTCAGAAGATGAGTGTTCTAGTGTCTCACACTGATTGCATTCTGAAATGGGAAAATAACTACATTTTAAGAGGCGTATGGAAGTGGCACCACGTATTTCTTCTAAGAACACACATATTCATATATGAATATATTACATAATATATTCAGCAAATATTAATGTGCCTCCTGTGGATAATTTACAGATTACGTGTGTGTGTGCACTCGCACATATGCACATACACACACAATTTGAAGAATCACAAGTCCGTGATCTTTGCTTTTCTTACTGTTCATTTTGTCACTGATTTTTATGCACATGCTCATTTAGTTGCTTAGGGGGAGAAAAAGCTGTACATAAAAACAGATTATCTTTTAGAGCACTCCGGGGTTAGTTTCATTGTCCCCTCTTCTTTTTATGAAGAAAATGATAGGAAACATAAACCAGCGCCCTTAAAGAAGAAAATGCATGAAATGAAACAAGTAGTCTTTCGAAAATACGCAAAACACGACAGGCAGACCTCCAGCGTAGCGGGAGGGCTGGGGGTGAAATATGCACCGCGTACACGCGCCCAGTATATCTTCAGCACTTAAAAAAAGATAAAAGTGGTCTTGAAAGTGAATGAAGTTGACTCTCAAAAAGTGGGTTTTAGATGTTGAATATTTAATTCTCTGATAAAAGGGACCTGATTTCCTGCACACGGCTGCCATAAATAAAAAAAAGCACATCTTAAAAGAGAAGCAATGAGCAGAAACTGACCTTTCTGTGAGCAAGCAGATGAGAGAAGGTATTTGGCTAATCCCAGCTGTCTCTGATTGGCCAGACAGCACCGTGTTGAAAATGTCTCCATCTGGGCTAATCTGCTCTCAGTTGGATGAGCTGAGGCCTTCAGAGTTAACCTGACATTTAACAATAATTACCCTTTCGAATGACCCTGGCCCAATAGCCTGCTCTCTTAGAAATCTCCTTTTTTGCGCGCGCTCCCAAACCCCTTGACTTTTGTGTTAGAGATAGGGGAAAAAAAAAAGATGAGACGATATCGCTTGTGTGTGTAAACACACAGAAGTGTGTGGTGGTGTGTATTTATATATCTATACGTTATATATAAATACTTGTAAAATATCATGCATGATAACTGGGGATCTCCAACTGGTAATGGGGCCTGATTTACTGGCTCCATTTTACTTTCCTGAATTCTGCAATTTATCAACACCTTGTGGTATTAAAAAAACAGAGGAATAATATCACCAATTCAAGTGGGAGAGAATTTGTTTGCTGGCTATTTTATGAAAGTCGAAGTTCCAATCTGGCCTTGTTCAAGCACTTGAGTGTCCCTTATCAGACACCAGGAGAAATGGTGCATGAAAAGAGGTTCAGATAGAAAAACCAAGTTCAGGGGTCATGGAGGCTAACTGTAGATGAAATGTGGCCATTTCTTTTTACCTGAGGCTGGCTTTATCTTTTCTTAGAAAGGTCATTGTGATAAAACAAAACACATCTTGGAAAGAAAATCCATTCTGGGGTTTTATTTGCTTAAAAAAAAATCATGAAAAGCCTGTCCCAGTTTAGACCTGCATTTTTCCAGAGCTTCCCTATCGGAGGCCATGGTAAGACGAGGCAGTTTCTAACACTAATATTTAGTAAGGAGCTTCTATAAGGCTGAAGGTTTGAATTGGATAGCCACCCAGAAGTTCAAATACCTGTCCTAACTGTGTCCAACGTATCAGGCCTGGTTAGCTTGGCCAAAATGGTCTGGAACTCCCACAAGCACAATTTCTTTTAAACTTTGTGTTATTTGCTTTTTTTTTTCCACTTGAAAAATATCAAGAGAATATTTTTTTTCAAATATTTCTCCCTACCTCCTCCATATCTAATATAGAAAAAGCTAATATGGAAATACATATAGGCACACTAGACCTACGTAAGAAGCTCTGTCAGTAGCCCTGCTCCTCCAGTATATTTTGTTTTGAGCTGACCCTTCAGGCCCATACAAGAAGAATGGGGAGAGCAAGCACACAGCCTGCTCTAGTGCACACTTTCCAGGTCCATACTACCACGCTCCAAGGGTCTCCAGCCCACTTTTTTATAATTTGGGGAGTTCTTTCCTTGAAATAATCCCCAGACCTTTCTATTACTCTGCCTACCTGTTTTCCTGGGTTTTAATTGACTAGCCAAATGTTTTTCTTTCATGGCCCAAATCCTGTGATCACTACCAACCAACCTCATAGGGCTGTTGCCATGACTTGAACTTCATTAGGAACACCAACAATTGGAGAGAGGATTATGTCAGGATTCTGAAGGGTAGCCGAATATGCCGCCCAAAATATGCTGCTTTGGTTATTTATCATTTTGACCTGTAGACTTGAAAAACAGCAAATGCAGGGACAGGCTTTCTCTGAACTCCCCTCATCTGCCTAAAGATAAATCCTCCAAAAGGAACTCCATTGCCATAAATCCCCTCCCAGGGAGTTTCTTCAATTAGGGAGGATTGATCCTTATCACAGGAGAGGAGACTAGAAGTCCACACCATACTCAAACTTTGTCACAAACTATCATACTCCCATCTAGTTTTCTAAGGGTCCATTTATCTTTCCTAAATATCATTTACTCTCTCCCAAGAGGCCTATATCTCCCTTTCTCTACATAATGGTATATAATCCTGAATTCTGAAGCCACTTCTTTGAGTTACTCATTTTTCCTGGATATCTTCATGGTATACATGGAATATACATGCTACTGAACTTCTGTTCATTTTTCTCTTGTAAAGCAGTCTTTTATTTCAGGGGTCTCAGTTAAGGATGCAGAAGCGTAGAGGGAAAATTATTTTTTCTCCCCCACAATTCCATTCTTTTTTTTTTTTTTTTTAAAGATTTAGTTTATTTATTTATTTTCCCCCCAAAGCCCCAGTAGACAGTTGTATGTCATAGCTGCACATTCTTCTAGTTGCTGTATGGGGGACGCAGCCTCAGCATGGCCGGAGAAGCGATGTGTAGGTGCGCACCCGGGATCTGAACCCAGGCTGCCAGCAGCGGAGCGCGCGCAGCCAACCGCTAAGCCACGGGGCCGGCCCCCCCACAATTCCATTCTTAACAATAATTAGACTCTGTAGCATCAGAGTCAAGAAGAGTGAAAGATTTTTCCTCCACATCTATTTCCTTGTCTCTCTTCAATAATAATAATAATAATAATGACAATAATAAAATAATAATAAGCACTACTTCACTTTTTTCAGTGTCATTCCCCACAAACATTGCAAGCCCTCGATAAAGTGGCCATTATCTTTTTAGAACTACATATTAACCAATCACTATTCTTGTAACAGGAAGGCTTTTGCATAAAATGGTGCCTAAAAATGTCTCTTTGACATGCTCAGAACCTTCATTATCTCAAAGTTTAACTTGAAAATAAATCGTTGCAGTTGAGTATGAGATGCTGGCAGACTTCACTGGCTATATTGTAACAGTTGGATGATTTCCAAAATGAAAAAGATATTGGCTAAGTTTGCCTTGCCATACAAGTCCTCAAATTCCCCACTTTCATAATAATAACAAAAATGGACATATGGTTATTATCTTTACAACAAAATCTTTCTTATTGTAAGAACAACATTTAAAATATTTTGTCCTTTATAAAATTAATTACACTCATTGGAGAAAGTTTGGAAAAAATTAAGTTGAAGGAAGGGTAAAAGTCATTTAGTTACTACCATTCCTTTCTCTACTCCCCAAAATGGGAATGAATAATAATAGATAAATCCTAGTAACTTTCACTGGGAATTGACTAAAAGCCAGACCAGATTTTCTGTATAGATTATCTCATTTAATTCCCAAAACAATCCTGTTCCGTAGGTATTATTGTTGTTGACTTTTAGATTTAAACAAAAACACAACTTAAACAACAAAAAAAGAGAAGTTATGGAATTTAAGGCAGTTTCTCACCCTCAGCCCTACTGACATTTTGAGCTAAATAATCCTTTGTTGTGGGGGCTGCCCTGTGCATTGTAGGGTGGTTAGCAGCATCTCTAGCCCACTAGATGCCAGTAGCACTCCCCAGTTGTGACAATCAAAAATGTCTCTTGCATCTCCAAATGTCCCCTGTGCCACAAAATCACACCCAGTTGAGAACCACTGATTCAAGGTCATACTCTTAGTCAGTGTTATGGGCAGGAATAAAAACCAATTCTCTCTCTCTTCTTAGTTGTGATCTTATTCCAAATATATTTTATGTTTTATTTTTCTCATTTAACATGTGTTGTAATTGGCTTTACCATTTCTCTTTATTCAGCATTCTGTTTTTTGGATACTACAAACAGCACTTGAATGATTATCTTTATGCATCATCTTCTTTTCATCTATCTTTATGAGTTTCCTTATGCCATGTTTCCCAAGCTGAAATTTCTGAGTCACAATGTGTGACTCGTGTAAGACTTCTGATATACGTTGCTATATTAGGTGAGTCAACTTATAATCCAAACAGCCTTGTATGATAGTGTCTTCTCTCTGCCCCTGTCCTACCATGTTTATTTGAGGTTTGCAACCAGCAATCTTAAAATTGTGTGACCCTTAAACATCCAAGACGGGTTAAAATGCCCCTTGAGAAATAAAAGTACAAGTGTCACCATTACTGTCATCGGTGTAATAAGTTTTAAGTAGACTACAACAATTAATCCCAACTATATTTAACCTACTAATACTTACTAGAGTTGCTTGCCTTTCTGAATCCCCCTGGCCATCCACAATTTCCCAAGGGAAGCTCGAGCCAATGGAACAATTTTTATTAAAACTTCTGAAATGAGTTATTATCTTCTATACTGTGATGGAATTCACTAGTGTCATTTCTTCTCATTGGACCCCATTTCCTCCCCAAGAGCTAAACATCTGTAATTCAGTCAAAGAAAGGATAGTAAAGGAAGCATGTCTTATGATATGTTTGCTAGATTCAGGGTACGTTGCTTTATAAAAGTTACCATATTTAATCTATATGAGAATACTATTTTGCATTTTAAGATTTATTAAGTATTAGCTATTTACCCAAATTCACAAGCTAGAAAGCAGGAACACATAATTTAAACCAAACCTCTACTCTTCGGACTTCTACCAGATTAACAGACCTCAAAGACATTTCCCCTCACAAAGTCTTAAAGCTTACAGATATCTCAAAGCTGTTTCTAGAACCAATAGCATTGGTCACACCTGAGAACTTGTTGGAGATGCAAACATAATCTTGGGAAGTGGGATCCAGCAATCCCTTTAACAAGCCCTCCAAGTGATTCTGATGCATGCTCAAGTTTGAGAAAAACTGCTCTCCCAAAAAACAGCCTCCACTCTACCCACCCCCTCCACCTCAGTCAGTAATGTCTGCACTTGAATACATTTCAAGTATGGACAAGGTGTTTATTTGTCATTTTTTGTGTGACTGAAAATAATGACAAATATAAGAAGGATTTTCTGCTTTTACCCTGACTGCAAAATATTTGTGTTTTTTATTTCTCCAGTTTTCTTCTTTTCTCCTTGTCCATTCTACTTGGAGTATATCTTCTGACTTCTTACACCTCTTTCTATATATTCCTCTGTTGTTAAGCTGGATATCTACAAGACTCTTGCCTGGCAGAGGCTGAAGAGAATTATGTGTGAGGGCCAACAATTCTAATTCTGCTCTTTTCATTGATGCATTCAATCCTTGCATTGAAATGGTAGTCATCAATTGTGGCGACCAGTTGTTTCCTTTGCGAGTTTTTCTATATTGTTTTAGAACCGCCATATGGCCTGATAGCACTATTGAACTTGTTTCGCTTCAGTTGACTACCTTTCCCAAACTGTACTGGAGTGTCCAAAAAGAGATCACTACACACCACTGCATTTTCCACTTTCACAGTCAATTAGTAATGGCTGCCAATGTTGGGCAGGGCAGAAGAATTGGAGCACTGCCCTTGAGAAAATGCCATGATGAGAGATTGCCATAGAAGCATACGTCATCAAAGGTAATAAGATAACGAAGGCATTCTTATGTCAGCAAAAGCATATGCTCAAAGGTATGAAAATTGCTGAGACATACATATCTTTACCATGGACTTCAGCAACTGGGCTAACGAGAATGAAATAAACAATAAAATCTAGAAATATTTGAGATTAGGAAATTAATTCAGCATAGGCCATGCAGTCAGCATTCACAAGCTAATTCCACTGTTGTCATACATTTCAAACAAGGTCTCTAAATCATTCATCACAAACCATCTATGAAGTTCATTGACAGGTCAGAAGTGTGACCTTTCAGAGTATTTTAGGGTCTTGCTTCACTCTTGGGGGCTACTTGGAGAACCCCAATAGGCCAATAAACAATTCTTTCTGCACAATACCCAGCCACAATCTATACGACAAAAACGTGTGCATTAGTGACTCATCTCTACCTGCTATTTTCTCTGTGGCATAATAAAAGTAGTTAATTAGATCACACTAAAATGCCTATCAGTAAACTGCAGAAGTAGAAATGGCCCCTTTTAAAGCTATGGAGCAGAGAAAAAGCTCTTTGTGAAACTCTTCTGAAATGAACGCACATCTATTCAGAAGAAACTTACCTGCCTTCCTCCCTTTTAGCTACACACCCCTCCCACTGCTTTATTTTTTAAGTCACCCAGACCTTGTCTTTCCAGTAATGTCATAATCAGCAGGCTGAAAGCAAGGTTGCTGATAATTGTTCTTTATGTTGCTCTTTGTTTAGTATCTGATTCAATACATCTGTGTGGACACCATTTCATCACCTTCTTAGTAACAGAGGTGAAAAAAATCAATGGCAATCAGATTACCTTGTTAACAGAAAGGCTAAAGGGCCAGTGTGTTAAGTTCACAGTGCATCACCTTTCATTTAAAACATTTCACTTTTTTTTATTATTTATCTTTATTATTATTTATAGCACCAAGCCCAAAGTGTATCCTAACACAGAGTGTGGCCTTGCATTTGTCTTCTGCAGAGCCAAGCATTTCTGCCACATCACAGACTAGGTTGGGGACCCCTCCTGCAGAGAGCCCACTGCTGCCATTTCTCACAATGTGCCTTGGACCAGTCCCGGAGGACTCTGGTTGCAAGGCTGATTTTATGATCTGAGTTGTCATATGATATTGTATCTATTGTCGTGTTTGTTATTTTCTGTTGGTCCTTATTAAGATCACTGTTATTATCCACTGCAGCAATGTGCCCTGAGCTATGTCAGGGGTATTATAATGTGCCCAAAGAACAAAAACTCTCAACGGGGAACTTCCCGATGAGAGACATGATATGGGACAGGACAGGCCAGAACAATAGGGACGGATGCAGGGTAGTCATACACAAAGGGTTAGGTGATTACTGCAAGAGGAAGTGCTTTGAAGAACAGGTGGGTATGGAGGAGGTTTTTGAAAGTGGAGAAGGATATGTTACTGCAAACATGTTATTGTTTGAGTTTAACGGAGGATTCAAAAACATTTTTAAAAAACCAAAGGCACTATTGGACCTAAAACTCTAAGACTAACTGAAAGACATAAAAGGCATGTAAGCAAGAGGATAGTTTCATTGCAGTTGGTTTCAAGACCAAATGTTATGGGAGCGGCCACTGCTTACCCTTCATTATAATGCAACTGGCCCAATGTCAGCTGCTTGTGCTCAATTAGGAGACTTGCAAATGTCCACTTGGGTTTCTTGAGCGTGAGCTTGTGCCTCTGCATCCTTGAAGTACTCAGCGGCCCTCAGAAACCCCTGGGAGCATGAACTTGCCCTGAGTTTCAGGAGGTGAGGCCCTAAAGTGCGCTGAGGTAAGATGGTCTTGGAGGTTGGTATGGGTGGGAAGCTGATTCCACTCGTGGACTATTTTTTTTTTGGAGACCCAAATCAAGCTCAGATAGCAATCTGAGGTCATGCTAAATGTTCAGATTTTGGACCAAATTCAGCAGGTCATGCCTACTGTAGCCCCAGGTTGGCTGCAAGATTGACAGGCAGGCAGAAGTATTGGTTGCTTTCAGAGATCCATGAGATTTAGAAGCTTCATTCTGCTGACACCTCATAATACTCTCAACAAAGTTTGCACTAGAATCCCCCCCTTACAGATGGGAATTGGAAGCTCAGATCATGTAAATTGTAAGTAGTGGAATATGGGCTTGAACTCCCGTTCATTTGACTTTGAAGCTCTTTGTACCACCCCATTGTTGGTTCTTAGAGTGTGGTCCCTGGTCTGATAGCATCAGCATACTCTGATAACTTGTTAGAAATGCACATTCTTATATAGGAGGCTTTGCACAAGTATATACAAATGATTAACCTCATCTTTTCAGGGAACTATGATTTCCCCAATAGAATTTTTAGGTCACCACAGATCTACTGAACCAGAATCTCTGGGCATGGAGACCAACAATCTGTGGTTTTATAAGACCTCTAGCTGATTCTGATCCACACTAAAGTTTGACAACCACACACTCCATGACACAGCTCCGAAGGTCCTACAGTCCTCCGAATCACTCTGGGATCCTGGTGTATAAACTAAGAGGACAGCACAGAGTGGAGGACCTGGCAAGATCTCCACACAGGAATGCCGTCCATGTCTTGAGTGCTACTAGGTCAAATCCAGAGCAATTTGAATTTCTTAGGAGAAGACACTTTGATATTATGTGGTTAAGCATAGTTCTTTATTATAAGACGCAACATAATAAAATCACGTGCAGATTAGATTAACTAGGAGAGACAGTCTTAGGTAGGCAATCAATGGTGTTTATCTCAGAGCAATAAAAAGCTATTGTTTCCTCAAGACAGCTATTGCCTGGCCCTACGTTTTCAAATTTCTAAAGTGACTTTTATGCACTAAATTCTAAATCCTCAAGGGAATTTTTAATCAATTTATTTTTTATTTTAAATATAAGTCATGCAATTAGTGGTCAGGGCTCCTCAAAAGTGTCAGAGATTAAAAGGAGATGTGATAAATAAATGAAATAAGTAATCTTGGATTGGATACTGGTGCAAGGGAGGACATGAAAACCCATTGCACTTTTATTAATGCTCAAATTTCCCATCTTTGGCCTCTTCAGGCTAGGTCTTTGAGTCCTTTTTATATAATCTCAATGGCCTTTGATAATTCCCTGGCTTCCTGCTAAACCAACTTTGTTTTGTTTTTTGCATATGTAATTCTTTTCTTTTCTTCTCTATCTTTGCTGCTCATTGTGTTTTAGCTTTGATAATGGTTTTCATTTCAACTTTTCTTGGATTTTACTGTAAAACATCTGTACTATAAGTAAGGAACCCATACATATAAATACATTCTAAACCAACAACTCTTCAGGCAGCATTTTGGCAACACATATTAAAACGTTTGTAAGATATTCAGACTCTTTGGCAGAGAATATATATTTCTGAGAGTCTATCCTAAAGAACTACCCATGAATTTGGATAATACCTGTATATACACTGCAGCAATATTATTTTTAAAAGTAAAAAAAAGTGATAAAAACAAAAACTGAGGCCTACAATCCTAAACTCAACAAAATGGGATGAATAAAATGAATATCACGCAGCAATTAAATATGTAATTAGGAAAACAATTTAGCACTTGAAAAAGTACTTATATAATTAAATGTGAAAAAGCACAACATGAAGTTGTATATACACTATATTACAATTATAAAATATATATGCCTTTGATAAAAATATTTCAGATGATAAACACGAATGATTGTATTGGTGAGTTAATGGCACAAAAAGTTTTTTTTCGGTTTATCAAAGTTTCTATGATGCTATCCTATTACTTCTATAATTTAAAAACAAATTACTTAAAGCATTCAAAATGACCTTGATATCAGAATGGTTGAAATACGTTGATCATTTCTTTATTATAATTATTCATCAATTCATTTTGTATAATCTGAGAATATTATCCGAGTTAAAAGAAAAAAAAAAAAGAGAACCACTCTGAGCTCTCTTAGAAGCACTTTGCTGCTTTGCACTTTTGCTTTCCATGGCTGCTTTCACAGTTTCCCGTCTTCTGAACAGCTCGTCTGCTGCATGGCATTTACACTGCCTGCAATGAGCACCTTTCTTGACTCCATTTGTCCGAGACAACTGTGACCACAAAGCGAGTGCTATTATCACTTCAGATTCTGTTCTGTTAGCTTAAAACAACCACATCTTAGAGACTGAATAAAATGGAACACAGTTGTACTTTTCATTGATGCTTCTTAAATATATACAGATAGAAATAAATACATAGCTAGATCTAAAACTCATTGAGACAATCAATCTTTATATTCAGATATTCTTTCTAGGCTCAGGGTCAATCTTCCTCACCAAAAAAAAAAAATATATATATATTATCTTATAACAAAGATTCATCAACATTTGGTACTTTATTTGTGTTTACTAACCAAAAGTATTTTGAATGTTCATTTACAAAAATAAATAAATAAATAAATTTATTAAATCCCAAAGGAAAAAAAACATATAAGAGAAGAAGAAAAAAAGAGGCAAACGACTGACTAAATTCAACAGGGTCTTCATTTTTCATTCATTGATGTATGTTTAAGTATCTGTCAGTTTTAGCTAAATTTCAGGTTGAATCACATGTAACTACTAGGAACATCTTCACCACAGAATCCCACAGCTGGAGTCATTTCAGTTAGTTAAGTGTTGCAGAGTTTAGTAATGATTTTAAGCTGCAGAATGAAATTATTTCATGAAGTGGCAAGTTCCTCATGTGTTTTCTCTTCTGTCATCTGGATTATGGGAGGCAGAAATGGAATTTTGTCAATAGATTAAGAAAAGCCTTATCTCTGGAATGACTTCAAACACAAATTCAATGACTTCTATAAAAAAGGAAAGGAAAATAAAGAAATAATCACATCTAATAAAAAGTAATTCACTCCCAGTTGAGAAGTTCTTGTAACTTTCTGATATGTGGTTAATGCTTTTTTTCTTTGTATAAAAAGCATTAGGCATATAAATGTACAAATTTGGTTAAGTCAAAAAAGAGATATCATAAATTTTCCCATCTTTTTAAAGTTTATAAAATCAGTTTCTTGTTCGATTCTTAATACTTAATGTAAAAAAAATGCCAAAATTAAAATTTTAACATATGGCATTTCTTCCAGAATTTTCTATGATAAGGGCATATCACTATATATCAATCATATCATGTGAGCAATTTAACTGAAATTTTTGCTTAACAACATCATGAGCACTTTTCTATGTCATTAAATTTTTTTCTGTAATATTACTGTAAATCTCTAAAACATTCCACCTTATGGATGTGCCATCATTTATTTAACAAATCTGCTAGGGACTCTTAAATTATCTCATTTAATTCTAGCAATCTCTGATTTTAAAAATATTTTCCCACCTTATGCATCCATACCATAATACTATATTTACTATATTAAATTACTATTATATATATAATTACTAGAGTAGTGACAAAAAAATTAACATTGTGTCAGAAATATGAAGAAACATGAAGGGTTGTCACTCTTCACGTGAGTCTAAATTCCTATAAGGTGATATCTGTATGCCAGCCATTCTCTTGGCTAGTGTGATACATGTGGCAGAATCAATAGGTATTCATGGTGGATCACATAACTTTGCATCAAGTACATATATTCTCTTCTTTGTACATGTGCACAGGAAACAAAGAAAGAACAGACTGCCTTAACTGATGTATTAACTTGCCAGTTGGGTAAGTAATAAGAAAAGTAGAGAATTGGAACTAGGCAAGTAAAAATTTTACTTTGAAAGCAAAAGAGACAAAAATACAAAGAAAGAAAGAAGTAAATTGGTTCAAACACATGGGAATTAAAGACAGAACATTGTGTTTGATAGAATTCCATAAAAGAGAGTGGTGGTGTCACTAAAGCCAGAGAAAAAAAGAGAGATAACAGGGTAATAGTATTTAAATAGGAACATTATTATGAGTGAGGTAAGAAAGGACTTCTGTTTCTAACCAAGAGGAAGTAAGAGGGAACAGATTTACTCTCTTGCCTGAAACAACCAAAAACTCCAGACAAAATTGATAAAAACAATGGTTTCCAGGATGTTGGATGTCAGACAGAACAGTAATGCCTAAGAGATAGAAAACAAACACGGTGAATCCTCTGACTGCCTCAGCCTACTGCCTTGAGGGAGTTTCCAGGCTGTGACATAGTGAGGGGAAGCCAGGAAGAGCATGGCCGACTTCCTGAGCTGAGGAGACAGAGATGAAGGTCTGGAGAGACTAATTTGTCAAGAATTCACAGGATAGGAACCATAAAGTAGAGAGCTAAACAAAGAGAGAATTCCAGAGATCTGCAGAGGGCTCCCCTTGAGCATTTAGCAGAATATTGATCAGCACATGTGGGTGAGGAGACTACCCAATGATGGGGAAAGAACCACCAGAAAGGATTAGAGGGAACAGTATCCAGCATCACACAGGGTTGAAAATAGTGCTTGCTCCGTATTACCAGGCTGGGAAACTTCATAATTCATAAATGATTAGATAGAGTACTTAGGAGAAGTCTTGCCTCAGTAGCGAGGAATAATTGGCCCTAGACACAGCCCTGGCCTTGCCTGACAAGTAGCAAAAGCAAAACACAAAAAAGATCAGACTGTTTCCAAGTAATTTAACTGCATCCTAGAACAGAGCTTGAGTATTTACAGGAATACAAAATTACTCAACACTCAATAAGGTAAAATTCACAATGTTTGGCATCTAATCAAAGATTCCTAAGAATGCAAGCAAGCCAGAAAACAGAAACCATTTTCACAAGAAAAATCAATCAATTAAAACTAACCCAGAGCTGACACAGATTTTAGACCTTTCAGATATAGACATTAAAACAATTATACTGTGTTCCATGTGTTCAAATGGTAAGTATTAACATGCAGATTAAAAAAAAAGACCCAAATCTAAATTCTAAAGGAAAATTCTATACTGTCTGTGATAAAATACACACTGGACAGGTGTCTTAGTCAGCTTGGGCTGCTTTAACAAATTACCATAGATTAGTAGCTTAAGCAACATCCATTTATTTCTCACAGTTCTGGAAGCTGACAAGTCCAAGATCAAGGTGCCAGTGGATTCAGTGTCTCGTGACCACCCTCTTCCTGGTTTGCAGATATTGGTCTTCTGGCTGTATCCTCACATGGTAGAGAGAGAGAGTTAGCTCTCTGGTCTCTTCTTATGAGGGCACTAATCCCATCAAGAGGAGACCATCCTCATGACCTTATCTAAACCTAATTACCTCCCAAAGGCCTCACCTTCTAATACCATAACATTAGGAATTAGGATTTCAACCTATAAATGTTTGACAAACATTCAGTCCATAGTAGTGGAATTAACAGCAGATTAGACGTTGCAGAGGAATGATTAGTGAATTTTAACACATAGCAATAGGAACACTCCAAAATAAAACACAGAGAAAGAAGACTTTTAAAAATGAAAGGGGAATGCATTTATTTGACAGAGCCAAAGAAGTTGCTGTCTGCTGCTAGGGTTTTCACTACAGATGCAAGAAAACAGTGTCCTTGAGCTTTCTGGCTCTCTGAGTGTGGCAGCC
Source organism: Diceros bicornis minor (assembly GCF_020826845.1). Classification (NCBI taxonomy): domain Eukaryota; kingdom Metazoa; phylum Chordata; class Mammalia; order Perissodactyla; family Rhinocerotidae; genus Diceros; species Diceros bicornis. Next base: position 85,544,182 of record NC_080744.1, read on the forward strand.
AAGGTTGAATGAGAGAATACAGGAATAACAAAAACATGGGAGGGGGATAATTTTATAACTTAGAAATAACCTTGTAAACAGAAAAGAGCCCGTTTATACCAAAAAAATGGAATCTAAAATTTGAGTTGAAAAAAGGGTCAGTGAGCTGAGTGAAAACTGCAAGTCTGCCAATATACATGTAATTGGAGTTCTTAAAGGAGGTGGGGAGATAGAACAAAAAATATTTGAATAAATAATGACCAGCAATTTTCCAAATTTGGTGAAAACCATAAACTCCCAGATCCAAGGTGTTCGATAAAACCCATAGACAAGAAACATGAAGAAAAGTACATCAAGGCACATAATAATCAAATTTCACAAAACTAATATAAAAAATCTTAAATGCAGCCAGAGGTAAACAAACAAACAAAAGTTACATACAAAGGAGCAAAGATAAGGATGACAGCAGAATTCTTTTAAAACAAAGTGAGACACCAGTGAAGCAATTCTAAAGTACTGAAAGAAAAAAGACCCTGTTAATCTTGAATTATATACACAGAAAATATATTTGCAAAATCAAGAGTGAATTAAAGACAATTAGGAGCATAAAAGCTGAAAAGACACAGAGGTCAATGCCACTGAAAACAAAAGTTTAATGTTACTCGCGGCTCTCTTAGAATTGAGAGGCACAGTGTGCCATGCAGGGCCGCAGGGGGAGGCACCAGTGTCAGTCAGGAGGCAGAAAGCAGCAAGAGGAAAGCTTAGGGTCCGAGCCTTTATTGTGTTTTTCATGGGAAAGGCAAGGCAGGGCAGAGCAAATATCTTAATGATAATGATTGAATAATTCTGGTAGGCTTTGGGGCATGGGGGCTGCTACTAGTTATCTGGCACCTGGCCCTGGGTTGATTTAGGGCAAGGGAAGTATTGGCTTGGTATATGAGTTACATATGGAGGTGGTTGGGGATAAGGACTCAAGATTGGTTGGTTTGTATAGGAAAGGTAGACTCACCAACAAGTTGTTTACAGTCTCTAGTAATTAGTAAGCCCTGGGAAAGGCTGTCTCTTTCCTGCCAGCAAGGCCCCCCAAAAGTATCAAAACATCATAAATATAAAAAATTTAAAAATATGATTAATACAATTGGTCCTCTGATGTTTTTACATCATATTAAAGAAGATTTGGTGTGATAATAGTGGAGACTTTTGAAGAGTAGAGCACAAATTGCCCTAAACAGCACAGAAAATATTCTATTCAGAGCAAAGAAAGGAGGAACTTGTAGGCCTTAGAAGTATAAACAGTCCTTGTAGGCCAGGCCATAAGTTTTCCATTTATATGGCAGGAAAATAGACCTGAAATTTTTGCTCTTAACCATATTTTGGTGGAGTTGTAAAGTATGTTAGAACTATGCTCAGGTCAAGGTGACAGGTCTGGCAGTTATGTTGTTGGAGAGTATTAATTGACAAGTTAGTAAAGTATATGTAAAGATTAGTGATAGTGATATTTGCATCTTACCAAGGGAAAGGAGTGGTTATGGTTGGAGATTCAGGACAGGGGGTCCTGGCAGAGGAAAGAGAAGGAAGAGGCCCTTGGGAGTGAGTGCTCCTCTCCCAGGAGGTTGAGGGGTTGACTGATATGAGGCCGGTGCCTTCTGGGGAAAGTAATCATCTCCATTAAGTTCTTGAATGGTACAGATAGTAGTAACCTCTACCAGATTTCCCTTTAGACTTGGGAGTATAGGGTATATATTTTGGCAAAGAGCAAGGACTATACCAGGATCACGGGCTAAGCAGACAACAAACTCAGAAACACAATAGAATGGCTAATATCAAAGAAAGAAAAACAGGGTCCGGCCCGGTGGCATAATGGTGCAGTTCACGTGCTCCAGTTCGGTGGCCTGGGGTTTGCATGTTCTGATCCCGGGTGCAGACCAATGCACCACTCATCAAGCCCTGCTGTGGCGGCATCCCATGTACAAAATAGAGGAAGATGGGCACAGATATTAGCTCACAGCTAATTTTCCTCAGCAATAAGAGGAAGATTGACAGAGCTTAGCTCAGGGCCAATCTTACAAAAAAAAAAAAAAAGAAAAGCAAAAATGTCTTGTGTCCAATTTGTGCCTTAGGAGGCAGCCCATTGGTATCTTTGGGACTGAGATTTTAGCGTCCAGAGTGAAGGTATTTCCAGTGCAGAGGACAAAGCTATCCTCAATGGTGAGATCTTGAGTTGAGGTGATGTCATCTGATGCTGTGTCTTCTCCAGTGGTGAGCTTCTGGGTCAGAGAGATTCCATCTGGGATGTGGGACTGGAGTTTTCTTTCTTAAGTAGATACCCACTTAGGTTGGTGTGGGTCTCAGCATTTGCCTTGTTTGATTGAAACCGCAGCTTATTTGGAGGATCTGGGCCTCTAGCTTGTAAATCAATGAAACAAACACCCAGAACAGGAGTAGTAAGACCAGCAGTCACCAGAACAGTGTGTAGCCGGACTTGACAGAGCTTTTGTTTTTGTTCGTTGGTGGAAGTGTAGGTTCAAATGGGTCCCATATCAGACAAGCAGCTGGCCAGCCCACGGGACAATCTATGGCTAATGGGTCCCAGCAGAGGATATACCCTCAGTCTGGCCTCCAGCCCTGACAAGATCCAGGCGGGATCAAAAATTTATAAAGATGGGTTAAGGCTTGGGCAACACAGAGGTTTGTTTAGGGGTTTCTCTGTTGGACCAGAATTTGAAAAGGTGTTTTTGAGGTGACTACTATGTCTCTCAGTTAACTCGCTATCTGGGACCTATTAGGGACATAAAAGTTTTGAATACCTTTTCCAAGAGCCCTGCATTGTGTATTTTGAAAAGTGAAATGTGTGTCTTGGTTACTACCAGTAATGTCTCTAACTCCAAAGGAAGTAAGGAATGTCTGACAAGGCCTTCTACTGTGGCCTTAGAAGATGTAGAGACGTGTGTGATTTTGATTTATATGTTAGGTATTTGTGAGGCAAGTTTCCCAGAGTCTTTTACCTCAAAACGGACAATTTTTAGGTAATGGCCAAATAGCTCAGAATAAATGTGAAGAAGGGGCCATTTGTTGGCCAGGGCATCCACTGTTAAGATGACTGCCTGAATTTGACCAAGTGTGTTGCTCTTTGGGAACCCTCCTTCATCAGGGATATCTCGGCTAAGCGATGGAAAGCAGCATCCTTCCACTGAGCTCCATCACATGTGATCGTTAGTAGCGCCAATCGCATAGTCTAAGAACTCCTGTTGCTGTTTGCTCAGTTACTCCCAAGGGGCTTCTCAGGTAGCCAAGGAGTCTGGGGCAGGGGTGACCACCACCCACCATGGCATCTGACAAGGGACTGAGGACAGGAGAAGCTGCCCCTCCTATAGGTGGAATATGCCAGAAGGCTCAGGTGTGGCTCCATCCTCCCTTGAGGAGGCCTCTATAGCCATGCTGAGTTTGTGTCGTGCTCTTTCCATGACCCAAAGCATAATGGGCAGCTGAGTATGGGTCTGTAAGAGTTTCCATTTCCAGGCGAGCCCAGTATGAAGCTAGCAACTGTTTTAATTGTACATTGCATAAAGCCAAGAGGAGCAGTTTCTTATATCAGAAGCCCCCAAGCAACTAATGACAATCATAGGTAGTTCAGAGACTCCAGGTGGCCTGAGAAGAGAAAGAAAATCTTTGTGAACTCAGGTTAGAAATGATTTCTTAGGAATGACACCAAAGGCAGGATCCATAAAGAGAGAGAAAAAAAGATAATTTAACTTCATCAAAATTTAAAACTTGTGTTCTTCCAAATACACTGTTAAAAAATTTAAAAGACAAGCCCCAGACTATCAAATGACTTGTGTCTAGAATATATGAAGAATTTTCAAGCTTCACAATAAGAAAATAAACAACTCATTAAAAAATGACCAGAAAAGGTGAACCAACACTTTAAAGAAAGTATACAGAGGGCAAATGAGCATATGAAAATATTTGACATCATTAGTCATGAGGGAATAAAGTTAAAACAACAATGAAATACTACTATGTACCAATTCAAATATCTAAAATATGGGGGCAAAAAAAGTTGATCATATGAAGTGTTTTTGAGGATAGGGATGAAATGGAACTCTCATACACTCCTGGTGGGAATATCAAATGGTACAACTACTTTGGAAAACAGTTTGCCATTTTCTTAAAAAATTAAACATCCATCTCCCTTATGACCCAGCCATTCCACTCCTAGGTGTTTACCCAAGAGAAATAAAAGTACATGTCTGTAAAATGGCCTGTATACAAATGTTCATAGCAGTTTTATTTGTAATAGGCCAAACTTGGAAACAACCCAAATGCCTATCAATATGAGATTGCATAGATAAATTTTCTTGTATCTGTAAAATGGATTAGTACTCAGCAAGAAAAAGGAATAAACTATTGATGCATGCAACAACATGGATAAACCTTAAAATAATTGTGCTGAGTGAAATAATCCAGAGAAAAGGGGACACACATTGAATGATTTTATGTAAATCCACAGAAAATGTAAACTAGTGTAAAATGACAGAAAACAAATCAGTGGTTGCTTGAAGATAAAGGATGGGCAGGGTGGGACAGAAGGAAGAAGTTCAAAGAGGTACAAGTAAACTTTTGGAGGTGATGGATATATTTACTTCCCTGGCTGTGGTGATGGTTTCACAGGTGTGTATGTATGTCAAAATGTATCAAAATGTGCACTTTAACTATGGGCACTTTATACCTCAATAAAGCAGTTATTGAGAGATATGCAAGGAGCACTAATTGTGTTGGTGGTGGGATGGAATCCAAAGCCTGATAATCCCCAAAACCAAAAAAGAAAAAAAAATTGAACAACTGGCAATTAAATATTTTAAAAGTCAGGAAAAAATGTGTTGCTTTTGAGGATAGATAGAGTTTTGTTGCTAGTGTCCTGGGTTGGATTCCTACTGGACCTCGTGTACAGCAGAGCGGAGCCCTGCCTGGTCTTTTGCGCCATCCTTTCACCTTCCAGCAGTGTTATATCAGAAATGCTCTGCTGCTGTTCATTGGGTTTTCATGGCCAAGTTTTTTGGAAGTGGGTGGCCAGGCCCTTCTTTGTAGTCTATCTTAGTTTGGAAGTTCTGCTGAAACATGTCCACCAGAGGTGACCCTGCTGGTATTTGAAATACTGGTGGCATAGCTTTCAGCATCACAGCGACACACAGCCTCCACAGAATGACAACCGACAGACGGGTGGTGTGGTTTCCTGGCTGGGAAAGGAACCCCAGCTTGGGCAGTGAGAGCGCAGAATCTTTAACCACTAGACCACCAGGGCTGAATGGCCCTGGACAAATCATGGAGCTCCTCTGTCACCCAGTTGTCTCCTCTGCACCTGCCTGGGGCTGGGGGCTCCCTGGGGCCACATTTAACCCCTGCCCTGTGCTGTGCCAAAGCCTCTGCAGGTGACTCTGTGACCAGCAATCACTCCGTGGAACGGGGCCAGAGCCGCTGGCAGACATCTAGCAGAACCACTGCTCAGATGCCCCGTGGGTGAGCGCCCCCATTGACCTCCAGTGTTTGAGTCTTGGGGAGGCCAGTCTTCTCCTCAGGTCCCAGAAGAGTCAAAGGAGAGTTGGGGATGTTGATAAAAAATCTCAGGATGTGTGGACATAGCTCCCAAAAGGAGGGAGCGCAACTGGGAGCCTGTAGGTGTGGGCCTGGGCCTGAGGTGCACCTCACAGCATATGAAGAGGCCCGTGGCTTAAAGGTGGGAGGGGGTGTGAAATAGAGGCTCCTCCTTCCTAAACTTGCACTAATCTCAGCCGTTGTAACAAAGCACCCAGGAAATGAACCCAGGTCCCAATCTCTCCTCAAATGGAAGTCCAGATACAGGCAGGATCCTGCCTGAGTTGATTCAATGTTTACATGATGTCGTCAAAGACCCATATTCTTTTCACATCTCTACTCAGCCACAATTTCCCATGGGTCTGTCACACTTCTGCACATCTTGCAAGCAGACGCACTGACAGCTTTTGCTCCAGACTATCTTTTCAAGGATGCCCTGTCAGGGGCCTGGAGACCCCAGCCAGCTCAGCCTGACCTCCACTCCCTGTCACCTGTCTTTCCAGCTGTCATCACTCAGTGGCCCCAGGGTCTTCTTGGGGACCAGATGAGGAGCAGGCTGCAGCCCTCCCCAAAAGCCCCCTCACCAGGACATGCCCTATACCACCTTGGATGTCCTTGTCCTGGGTGAAGACAGGCAGCCCTGGCACTGGGACAGGCTCTGGACCCTAAGCTCTTCCTGGAGCCCACTTTAGCCTCCTCTCCACTAACTGCTTGTGGGGGAAGGAGTAGAGCAGAGGGAGATGATAGATAGATAGATACATAGATAGGCAGGCAGACAGATAGATAGATAGATAGATAGATAGATAGATAGATAGATAGATAGATAGGAGACTGTATAGCTAAGACAAATGAGCAGTCTTCCTTCCCAGTTATTCAGCTATCACAGTAAACTCCATAATATAGAAGGATCCTCACTTACAGAGAGGGCAATGCCAACGTGGAGAGGGTCAATGGTCCTGCCTGAGGCTGTGAGGCTACAGAGAGGTCAGTACCCGACCTCTTTCTCATTATTCCTTCTGGTCTGTGACACAACTAGAAAGGGCTGAGAGGGAATCCCTCCTCTCCTACCCGCTTATGCCCAGAGCTTTGTCACTCTCAAAAGACACTTAACAGCAGACCCATATTTCTCATTTAACCCCGGTACAAACTTAACCATGGCTACCCAGGATCGTAACATGAATTTGTTGAAAGTTCAGAATGTTCTCAGCATATGATACAGCAAGTCTGCAGGGAGATTTTAGTTCATTTTGTGGCACTTCTGCTGCTCTAACAAGATATACAATAGCACTGAACTACTCATCGGATGATTTCCAGGAACAAAGCACTTTGAGGATCTATTAGGAAGCCACGGGGTCAACACCTAATGCTTCTGTACGCATGGGCTTGGGCCTTGCAGTTTTCCATTCTGGCCAGGCTCTAAGGGAAAGAATAAAGCTTTTAGTTTGGGAAACAAGTAGGAAGAAACAGTTATAAAATTTCATAAGTGGAAACAGTGCTCCTCTTATCTTATTAAACTCCTAAAACTTTATCACCAAATATCACTCTTGACTTTGAAAGGCAAGACTAAAATAATTATTTGGTGTTTCTTTTTTTAAAGTCAAAGATTAACCAAAGAAAAAGTTGTAGAGCTGAGAGAAAGTCTCTGAAAACTTAAACTCTCCAATACTAAAGTCTCCCTAGCAAAAGAAAGGAGAGCCAAAATATGAGTTAACGGTGGTTAATTGCATTAGTTTGATGTGTCTGAATAGAAGAGTTAACTGTAAGAAAAGCTGCCTGGAGGCTCAAGAAGTATTTTTGGTTGAACATCTCTCTCTCTCTCTCTCTCCCTCTCCCCCTTCCCTCCACCCACTTTTGTACAGCTAAAAGAGTGACTCTTAGAGGTAATCTAATAAAGCAGTAGCCTAATATGGAATTCTAGAGGATTTAGATGCACAACAATATAGAATTTGGATTATATTTGATTCTTAACAAGTCAGAATATCACTTACATTATCAAGAGTTGAAAATACCACAAAATTTACCCAGACACTCATAGTATTATTAAATTGTCAAAAGTCAGACAAAGAAAAGTATTGCTGTCCATTTAAAATAAGAAAAGAGTTTTGGAGACACCTGACATTCTTAGTACAGAGGTGGGGGCAAGGAGGATGTTTTTCACATATAAACAAATTACGTGCTCATCCAATTCAAATTTTGATGAATAAATCCTTCTACAGGTATCTAAGACAGGTCCTTCTGGATAGGATCAATGGATCTTCAAACACATTGTTCGTCTCAGACTGTAGCACCATGAGACATTTTCTCAGGGATTCTAGTAACTTCCATGATTATATCATTAAAATCTGGAAATATATCCCCTTATCCTTGACTCCATCTAGTAAAACCATGAGGAGCTCCCATTACCTATGATTTTATCTAAATCCCCTTGAATATTTATATATTTGTTATCTTACACCATCAGTATATTCCCTAGAATTCCAAAAAATGTTACTTGCTTATAACTAAACTAATATGGTAAACTCTTTAATTTAGGATCTCATTTAATTCTCACAATAACTCTGTGTGAGAGTAAGAGAACTCTTACTGTTCTCTTTTTACAGATAAATCTGAGGCATTGGCAGAATAAGTAAATATCCCAGGGTTACAAAGCTAGTTGATGCTAGAATTATGTTATGAATTCAGATATTATGATTTTAATAGTCTGCATGCTTAATTACTACCCTGTGTCTCAAAAATAACCTCTTGGTACTGGTTTTCTGAGATTCGAGGAAAAGTTATATGTTGATCTTATGTATCACTGTGACTTTATGGAAAGAAAGATCCTCACTGTAAATAACCGAAAATGACTCAAGAATTGATTCTACCACTAAACATATTAATTTTCAAAAATAATCTATCTGGTTTTGAAAAAAAAATCCTACTTTATTTTGCATCTCCAAATAAACATAAAAATAAATTATTGTTATCATCATCATCACCATTGTGATTTTGTTTAGAACTTGTAAATTCATTTATCATGAACATTGTAGAAGGAACTTTAGCTATGCTCCTTTGTCCTGTGTTAGGCTTCAAATTTAAATAGAATTTTAAATAGAAAAAGTTAAATTTAATTTAATAGAACAATTTAAATTAAATATAACTCTGTTGATGAAATTAACAGAGATGAATGCAAAGAAATTGTTGGAAGGTGTCTTTGGTTGATAAGGATGTTGCTATTATTTCCATAAAAAAGACTTCTCTTTGTCTCTAGGTCTTACCTTTCACTTGTTACACAATGATATCCTATCTCAGATGGATGTTGAAACTCAGCAATGCTATGTGTGTGGTTCAACAGCTCCTAAAACTACTTACTTAAAGTAACAATACTTTCCACTGTGCATTGTAAATGAAGACCTGAAACGAATGTAGTACCATTGCATTTAATTGGAAGATTTAGTCAGGCAGTCAAGAAAATCCCCTAACCAGAAATAGCGACATGTGGGCTAGTGTTCTAGCCACTAGTAATTGCTTAATGGTACAGAGAATCCCGGTGAAAAGCCCACAAGATAGTCTTACTATTAGTGTAAACCGAATTCAAATCTTTGGTTTGCTTGCTTGGGTATTATGTGCACTTATGAGATTAGATTAATAATAGCCCAAACTGGTTCTGTTATGGCAAGTACAATCTTAATGTTTCATGGCTTTAACCATATTATTTAAGCAAGTCCCAGGTCTTAAATGAAACTCATTATTACAACCTAAGTGACTTTGAATGAATTCAATATCATAGCAAAAAATATCTAAGTCTTTTCTTCCGTTTCTCCCATTTTGTCTATGGTCCTAAAAGCCTACGCCCATCCTCAAAACTTCAAGTTATCTTGTATTCCACTCTTCCCTGTAAAGGCCTGGGCTAGCCCAGTTCTCAGTATTCACATAGCTCCTTTCATATGGATGCTTTTCTGTCCATTTCCACAGTTATGGATCTGCTTCAAGCCTGGTCATCTTACTCTTGAGGGAGACTAGAAGCCTTCTGTTCAGCATCTAAGAGTTCAGACCCTAGGCTCTCTAGATTCTTCAATCACAATGGTCACATTTCTTTTCCTTTGGGGCTTAAAAATCTTAGAGACTCAATTCCCTCTTACATCAAATTGTAACTCATCAACTTCCCTGAATAAGCAGTTAAACTTTGTGTTTGTCATTACATGCTTTGTTAACCCTTCTCCCGCTTCCCATTTATCCATATCTGTCAAGATCATGTTATAAAGTTACCCAGACCTGAAATCCAGGAGTCCCCTGTGAACTCTTCCTCCTGCCCATCCTTTATGACCTATCCAGCCAATCACTGAGCCCCACATAGTGCTCCTTCACATTCATCGCTGCCTTTTCCTTGCTACTGTGTTCACATCACTTCAAACCTGCTCCACTTTACGTCTATGTAACTATAGTCATTTCTGGAATGGCCTTGCAGACTCATCTCTCTTCACCTACTTGCATGCTGTTGCCGGTCCAAACTTCCTCAAAAAAACAAACAAAACTAAGGTTTTAAAGCATTCAGGTTTAACAGCACTTTCTCACATTATTTTCATAATGCAGATTTTCCCACCTGCAATGTACATAGACACTGAGTGCAGGTGGGGCAGGCTTGTTCGGGAAGTCACAGAGGACTGTATGGACCACAACTTGTGGCCTGCCAGTACAGCCTCTTCCTAGTCCACCGTATGGCCACTTCCATCTTGTTATTTCCCTTCTCAGAAGTGGTACAACCTCATTAAGGAGGCACTAAGTAAGTAAAGTTTCTATAAAATAAAGACCTTGTACAAACTACAGTTAAAGTCTCATGTATATGAAAAAATAAAGTTCAAAATGTTGTCTAGCAACCATGAGCTGTTCAAATAAGTTATATTACGTCACTGAATCATGTGTACTATGCTTCTGAAGATAATTTACTGCTATGAGGAAATGTTCATGATACAATATTTTGAAGGTGATATTAATTGTAATAGTCATACGAGTACTGGGCTTTCTCTGAATGCTCTCCCTTTACCTACATTCCTTTTCAAATGTTCACTGAAAAAGCAAAATATACAACTGGATATTTTTTGACTCGTGCATTTTTCTAAATTTTGTAAATGAGCACTGTATAGTTTATTAATCAGGAAATTATTATTTCAAAAAGCTAAGTATTAACTCAAGTCCAAACATGATTAGGCATCTCATTTATATCTTATCACTGCAATCTTGCAAGTGCCCTTAAAGGATCATTAATCACACCTGTTATCATCACTGTACAATTCACTAGAATGTATATCCCTTACTCAAATGTAAGTTTCTCGAGGGAGGAGCCGTGTTTGTATTTTAATGCAGTGCTGAGCACACTAGGCCTTCAAGGAACATACGTAAGGACAAAGTACCTTGGGCTCTGAGGGTAGGAAATGGCTGTGTTTTCTAAATTTTCCACAATGAATATATAATCTCATAGGTAGCAAGAAAAAAGCTATTAACTTTAAAAAACCCAATTTTGATTGTTTCTAGTAAGAAATATACTAAAGAAGAAAATGGTCAAATAAGCCACATGTCCCCATAAGCTTATTACTTTCATTAGCAACATTGATATTAATTTATAATATAAAAGAATATATATGCATGATTTAAAAACTCAAGACCACCAAAGTAAAAAGTGAAAGCCTTCCTCTCAACAAACCCCACCAAATTCTAATTCCAACTAGTGTACGTAATTTCTTATGATTTCTTCCAGAAGATATAAACATGCATAATGTATTATTTTATGCAATATACTCACATATATACATATTTGTGTGTTTACATTTATACATAATAGGAGAAAAAATATATAAGAAATATATATGTCTATGTTTATATGCATACCTAATGAAAAATATGTACACATAAGAAATCTTATACACCATGGTGAACTTGATTTTTTAAATTAATATATCTAAAGATCTTTCTATCCAATGGAATTTATCATAATTTAACACTCTTCTATTGATAGATACTCTAGTTGTTGTCAGAATTATTTTTTGAGGACACTTTTGCAAAAAACATATGTTTATAACATATGCATATAAATTATATATGGAAGGTATATATGTATTTGTATATATGTGTGTATGTACATGTATGCGTGTATAACTTGTATAACTCCTAGCAGAGTTAGATTATGAATTCGGAAATGGATCAGTAAATTGATCTCTGGAAAGTTTCGAGGCAGTGGTAGTCTGTCTCCACTCTCTCCACCTCTCGGGAGAAACCAACCTTGGCATTTGTTTTGTCAGAGACATGAGAAATGGTAACCTGTTGTTATTTTGATTTTCAATTTTTTAAATTGTAAGTAAACCTGAGAAATTAAATATATTTATTGGCCATTTGTATTTATTTCTCTGTAAACTGCCATTTTTCTATATTTTCATTGATTGTTTAAGCTTTTATTAATTAAAAAAATAGACCTTTGTGAAATGATGAGCATAGTTTTTTCCCAGGTTGGCTTTGATCTTTAAACCTTTAAAAATTGTGGTATCTGTTTTTGTTGTTGTTATCTGGAATATTTTTAGTCAAGTATATCTATAGTATCTGAACTTTATGTTTATTAGAAAGACCTACCTACTCCAAAATGATAAACAAATTTACCCATGCTTTTTTCTAAATGGTTTATTTATTCATTGGTGCATCCAGATTTAAAATAATTTTATTTATATACATAATTTTGGTGTATAGAAGGTAAGGTCAGGGGTCCTGGTTTTGTTTTTCCATATAATTAGCCAACCTTCTCTCTCCCTACTCCCTTGTCTCCTCTCTCACTCCCCCCATCCTCAGCCCCTACCCTCAACACTCCATACGTCCTCTCCGAGGAGATACAGTTTGAGGGCTGGATTTTCTGTAGCCTGAGGGTTGGGGATGGGATCTCTACGTAACCTCAGTTGATAGACTTAGTATCTGCCCTCTCCTCTTGTTAAATGTCCATTGTTGAGGTTGGTGTCTCAAGGAGGTATCTTACTCTACTAGGAGACACACAGTGTGGAGCCCCGGAGACTTATTTGAGGCAGACATAGCATGAATTGTTCACTTTGCTCTTCATTTTTCACTTCTCATAAACCCAAAAGGCAAAAGACTTTTGGCTTCTCCCATTAATAGTGAAGAGGGCTCGAAGGAGCGGCAGCTGAGTCTCACAGAATGCCTCTCTGCCACCTCCTCGCCTCATCCCACCAGAACGCTCCAGCAGTGCCTCCTGGCTCCAGTGGATGCGGGGCAGCCTGGGAAGCTTTGGAGCTTCCTCCAGTGTCTCCTGCCACCTTTACTGAGTGATGCGGCTTACTGGAAGCTTCCAGCCACCAGCCACCAGCCCTTTCTACAGCTTGACTGCTGCTGACGTAATTCTGTCGTTGCTTGTTTGTTTTCATTATTCTCATAGAGCGATGTTGGAGGGTGGGAGTGGGAAGCATTTGAGATCTGGTTTTACTCCTCTATCTTAAATAACAGGAAGTTCAAACTATTGTAATCATTTTTAAATCATCCACTGCCATGGGAAAATGGCTAAAATAAATAGCCCACAGTGATCGCTTCTGCAAAGAAAATTGTGTCTCTTGAGAAAAGATATGAAAATCCAAGGAAAAGTTCAAAAGGAAGTTTTGATCAATGTTGTTAATTGATCCATACTCATATAGGAGAACCATCTCTTATTCAAATCTTCTTTGGAAGTAACAATTCTTTTCAAATTCTTCAAAAGGCACTTAAACTTGAAAGGATATAACATTAATCCTTTTTGTTCCTGCTTTCTATCACCATAGAATCTGGCAGAAAAACATTAAAAAATTATGAACTTAGAATACTAATATAACAATAGAATCCATGTATTTTTTCCCATGGCAATTCAACAGCTGTTCTATGGGGACCAAACACTTTTACCATTGAAACAATACAGGAAGTTAATAATTCTGAGCACAATTTAGATCACTGCTTTGCTTATGAGTTTTCAGGCTCAAATCAGATTTTAAATGTACGTGAACAGGCTTTAAACAAATGTCAAAAAATTGTATTGCTCCACGAATCATTTGACAACATTGAATGTGCAAGCCTTAAATTTTTCATAACACGGTCAGATTCTGATAATCATCATTGAATTCTATTCTTTCCCCATTTTTCAAAATTCTTGATTTTCTTCACATTTAGAATAGTTGCATTTTCACAAAGCTGATGTGATCTGGTTCTTTTTTTAAAAAACAGGTGAATCGGAGTCCACGGTTTGGGCTATGACTCTTATATAAGCTTCATGTTTTCACTGGTACAGGGCCTATGGAAGATGCCCTCCAGCACAGATTTTCTTCTGTACCTCCAAAGATGAAAGACTCCTACCAAAGGGATAAAATTTGCCTCAAGCTTTCAAAATGTGATATCCACATTCATTATTTGTGTGCCATTCCAGTCAACTGGAGTCAAATCCGCCCAGCAGAATCACCACCCGGGACCTTGTCTGCCATTTAGAAAATGATTTCCCAAACCACAGAGGGTTAATTTGGAGCACACCTCTCCATAGGAGGGTTTGTTTTTATCTCTGAAGAATGCGAGCCGGTGATACCAGGGCAATATCTTGTCCGACACTGATGTTTCTGCTGTCAAAAAAACAAAACAAAAAACCACAGTTGGTTTTTTTTTTTCCCCCTAAACCTCCCATATAAGGTCCCAAACTACAGCCCTGGGCCTGTGGGTTCCTCGGAAGCTACCAGATTGTGCAATGTACTATCACAGAATGTCATATTAGAGCCCTGCTACAGTCGCATCCGATAAGTAATCTGGCATGAAGAAAAGTTAACTGAATTAGCGGCCAATTGGGACACTTGGTGACCTACTCTTTAGGAACTAAGTCCTCTGAACTTTTCTATTCCGCTCTGCCTTCATACTTTAATAGGGACCAAATCCCCATTAACAATTGAGCAGCGACGATAAGTGCCATCAGGAAAAGGAAATTCAATTTTCGTGGGGGATGACAGCCTTACCTTTTCGCGCTTAATTGGCCGTATTGTCTCCAAAAGTTAATTGGTTACTTAGTCCAGGTAGTTAGTAAAATGTTTAGCTGCGTCAAAAAGCTCCGGCTCCCACTGTTAATGGGGCATGAAATGGAATGTTTGATACTGCAAATAAAATCAGTGATATTCAAGGATGTTATGGTAGGTAATGCCTTGAAACTGCCATTTAATGGGTCCTGGAAGATTAGGGTAGTGTCAGCCGGAACCGCCCGGTCTCTTTTCTGACATTGTTAGTTGCCTCTTCATTTACTTAACGGCTGTCTGCACTGATTACATAGGCATAAAACTCCCTACAAAAAAACAACAGAGACACGCTCTATTAGCAGTCCAATTAGAACTATTTGCATATTACAGTTCATTTCTGCTTAAGTGAATCCCTAATACAACTTTAGGAAAAAAAATTCTATTGTGTCATTCGAAAGAAAGAGAAAAGAAAAGACTTAAAGGTGATCTCTCTCTTCCTTTCTTTTTCTCACTTCATTTTTTTCCTCCTCTCTCTCTCTCTCTCTCTCTCTGTCCTCCACCTCAAATACTATTATCTACTTTGGTTAGGAAAATGAGAAAATAAAAACTTTGAACTTGAGACATTTTTGTGCATACTTGTGAAGACAAGTGCATCCTTGTGATAATTTGGTCCTGCAAAATTCCAGAGAGGTGTCATGTCACTGTTGTGCTTCATTTAGAGAAGGTGGATACTTTTGAGAAGTGTTTCTAGTTTGTTTTAGATCAGCTATTGCTCTGAATTTTCAAGCAAAGCAGTTAACATCTGTAACAACGTCCCTGGTGAGTCAGAGCCCTTTATGTGGTTGTCTGTGTCATTTACCTGCACGATCGCAGAGAGCAGAAATGGAGTTCTAGTGTCTGCCTCTGGGCCTCCAAAGTCTCTAACCATATACATCTGGTAGATGTTCAACTGCACTTCGTATTAACACGTATGAAATCAGTGCCTTTCACACAGGTGAGTGTACTGATTAGTCGGGTTAAAGCAAGACTAGAGACTTCACTTTACCAGATGTTTCTCTGATTTTCCAAAACTTAATCCTTAGAAATGACACCACTTGATGATTATATACAGAGGCACTAGGAATATTTTATTTATATAAATATTAATAATGATGATACTATATAGAAATCAGAGGACCTTTTATTGAAGTTGGAAAGGAGTACTTCACTAGCATAGGCCATGATAAATGCTAATGAATTAAAAGCAGCAACTTTCTTAAACTGATGCTTTAAGAATGTAAAGAATGTTTTAAGATAGCAAATGCAATTTGCAATGAATGTTTTCAAGATGCTCCATAGGCATTCATGTCATTCCCAAATCTCGTTGAGTCCTGGGAGTTAATGGGAGATGGGGAGATTGTAGAGATAATTCTTAGGTGGCCAAGGAGGCTGTCTATGGGAAAGGAATGATGAGCCTACTGCACTGTGTATGTGTTAGGTTCTGCTGGTGGGAAAAGGAGGACAGTGACTGGGGAGTGGGTGTGACGAAGGAGGTCCAGTGCTTGTGTGGGAAGGTCGCCTAGATGGCTAGAGAATGAAGACGCCATGTTAGGAAGCTTCAAAGCACTCAGCATCTTACGTCAGTCACTATTGCTGATCCCCACTGATGGTTTTTCAACTGAATGCTGACCATTTTATTTGGAATGAGTAAATAGCTCCTTCAAGTAAATAAATGCAGAGTGGGCAGGACTGGAAACCACCTTCGAAACATCTCGATGCCACAGCAGAGGACTGAGGAGCCTGAGAGGGAGGGGACATTTTCATTTTGGGGATTATTGTGACAGTGAACCTCATGGGTCTGGTATGCCTCCCTTTACACAAAGCCCTGCGTCCCATCTCTGGCTTAAATGCATGCTCTTGAATTTTCTCATGTCCAAGACCAATGAAAGCCCCACATCTGACCATTGATTAGTCCTCTCATCCTGAACAGATTCTAAGATGCCATGCGTGAGTGGGGGTGAAGTGCAGCCACGTGGTTGGTACTCAGAGTAGTTACCTAGAAGAGCTCAGGGACACTTGATGTTCACTCGGCTACTAAATACCATCAGAGTGTTTCCAAAACTCCTGCCACCAATTCCCTTTTTACTTGCAGCCCTAATTTCACAGGTCAGCCGGCCCACCTCTACAATTAACTGGATTTGCCAATAGACAGAAGAGCTCAGGAGTTGAGCACAACAAAAAGGGAAATAGAAAACGGGAATATTGAAGGTGATGAAAAACTATTTGAGAAGGACCAGCAATTCCTAACTGGCCCTCTTTCTTTTTTGTGTTGAATCCATTATTTTAAGTGTAACATGTACACAATTGTACGCAAACGTGGAGAGGAGAGACAGCAACAACAATAACAGCCACGCAACCCCAGAACAGTGTAAACAAACCAAACAAAAAAGCCTATCAGAGGGGAAGGTAAAATCCTCAATCTGTCATTTTCAATTCTTTTCACCCCATGAGCAGAGGCGCAGTGTGAAATGTGTTGGCTCTGCCTGCCATAGGTATTGTTTTGATGCCCCGTTGGGTCCTTTGCGCCCTCGCTCCCGCTTTTATCTAGCTCTCATTAACACCGCCACCAGATGAGCACCGTCAGAAGCAGAGGCTGACATGCCGGCCCATTGCCTCGGTGCAGTGGCCCTGCCAGTGGTGGCAAGACGGTGCCAGGGATGGAGAGCGAGACAGCATCGAGACACGCACTTTTGCCCCTGAAAGCAGTCTTTGCACCCTGCCAGGAAAACAGCTCTCTGGAAAAGCACTGCCTGCTAGTAAAATGGACTAAATCAGTAAACAGTGATTAAGGCTCTGGCTCCGCTGACTGTTGTCACCACCTCAGACACATGGCTTCTCCTCCTCCACACACACACACACACACACACACACACACACACACGCACACAAAGAAATCAAAGGAAAAAACTCAGTATAGCCAAAGCTGAGAGCTAGAAGGAGTGGGGTGAGAAGTTAGGGAGAGAGAAGCATTCATGTTTCTTGGAGGTGAGATGCTATGTTTTCCTGAAAAATAAAATAAATATTTCAGGATATTCATTTCCCTCACTTCTTTTTTTTCAGACTTGTGATGAGAATTGGCTTTCTAAATAGAACATCAAGCCCTGAATGTAAGCAGTAGTCTGTTCAATTCAACACCCACTCTTTATTTGTCTGGTTTAGTAATATGCATAACATAATCTCAATCCCTTGAAGAGGTGGGAGAAATCAGAAGCAGCATAGCAAGCCTTGATGTGTGCTGTTTAGTAGAAACATGTCACTTCACTGAATTGCTTTCTTAGGTCAGAAGAATAAATTCCATATTCACAAGTATACATTCATATCACACCATCTATCTATTTACAGATATAGATAGATTTTATATATATATACACACACATATATCCTACTTTTTAATCTTTTTTTATAACGCTATAACCAGAATAATTGAAAATATGTTTGGTTTTCATCATAAAAATGTTTCTCCATGGAACATACTCATTGTACCTGTGCTTTGAACCAAACAGAGAAGGCTGACTGGAACTCTAGGAAACAGGAATATAATTCAAAAAGACTCTGACAACTTGGAGAAATGATCAGAAACAAGCAGAGTGAGGTCTTCTGGGTGCAGGGTCACACATCAGAAAACAAAAAAAAAAATGATGAAATCCACAAATCTGGGATCTAGGGTGCATAGTCATTGACAAGTTGACGGTGAATCAGAAATGTGAACCTGTGTAGGCTAGTTGTGAAGTTACTGCACCCTGCCAGACCCTTGGAGGGGCCTGGATCTAGCCCTAGACTACCCAGCTTGGGGTGTAACCCTGATCCTGATTCAGAGTGGGATGATTCAAAGTTACTTATGAAGAGTTAAGGAAGAAGGACTTTTTAATCAAAAGGGGGAAAAAAGAAAATATCAAAGACTTAATGTCTTCACATATGTAGTTGATAGTCCTTAAAGGAAATTATCAGGTATTTGCACAGATTCTTTCCTGAATGTCTCTAAAAACAGCAGTTTATGAAATGCAACTCTGCATCTTGTTGGAGGAACTGTCAAAATCAGGGGTGCCCAGCATCTTCATTTGTGGTCCCTACAGCAATGCTAACATTGTTCATAGACGGCACTGAGTGCTGGAAACCAGACAGAGTAGGGGGAGGAGAAATAAAGAGGTGGGAAAGAGAGCCCAGGAAGAAGAAAGAGAAAAGGAAGAGTTTAAGTGCACTTATGGACAACACACACACGACAATGACAGGACACTCAGGAGGCAATGGGGGTGGTGGTGCTATAATGAATGCAGGAATCTTGATTTCTTTTCTTTGATCTAGAATTGTCAACGTGATGTAATAATAATAGTAATGATAGTAATAATAAAAATAATATTCACAGAAATGTTAAAAACTTTGTTGGTCATTGACAATCATTGATATCTCCACTTTGGTCATGAGAAAAGGGAGCCCTAGAAGAGTATTTAACTAACTTACTAAGCCAGTATCTCTAGGGACTTTTGACTAGCATTCATTCACTTCCTTGTTAACAACAAATGTATTAAGAAAACTCTGTGAATGTAGGAAAATCACTAAACAATTACAAGGTTTATTATTTCTCAGTATAAATTTTGTTTGTGTCTATGTTGGGAGCAGTGGTTAGAGCATCCATAATTATCGAAGCCCTTTGAGGTGGTGAGGCTAGTTAATGTTTGATGGCAGCCATCGTCTTGAGCCTTTGTGCAAGTGCATACTTGCAAGATTCGCTACTTAATTTGTAGGGTCGAGTGAAAAATGAAAATAAAAGGCTTGATGAGGACCTGGAAGTCCTCTACCCAAGGGCACGCAGGCCACCTAACACACAGAGGACAGCCCCCTACTCTCACTCCCACCCCCACCCCCAATGGATTGCAACCTCTGTGCTGGGATGCGCTTGGTATCTGGAGTGGCCCATGTCGATTTGCCGGCTGAATTCACCCTAATGCTGCCTCATGCACCTATCCCGATGCTCCCCAAACCTGTGCCCAGGCGCTCGGGAGGCCGAGGACTATGGTGGGACAGGGACCTGCTCTGTCCATGAAGCCGGCTGTGTGTGTGTGTGTCTGTGTGTGTGAGATATGGTACAATAAATTTTCTAGAGAATTAAAAAAAATTCTTATATTTACACAAAATAAACATTGCAGAATTGTCCCAAGTACGTACTGCCTTGACTATTAGCCCCCTTACAAGGCTATGAACTATTTCCAACAAGACTCAAAATAGTTCAATGCTGCCTTATGTCAACATTTGGGAGCCAGTTTACAGTCTCATTACGGAAAGTCATTGCTTTCCTTTACATACAATAATAGCATTATTAATTATTAATAGTAAAATATATAAATACATATATTTTAGTAAAAGAAGTAGATTATATCAATTCTGAGTTCTAATTCCAAAAAAACTACCTTTCTAGGGAGTGGCATCTTCATTAGTCTTTATATTAATAGACAAAGCCACTACAGAGCAATTATTAGGGAGAATGTGTCCCATTAAATGTATATTTTTCAGAAATGGTAAATAAGATTGAAACCATCATAAAGTGATAACATAATGGTATAAAACGGCCTCAAACACCTCTTAACTCCCCTTTGACTTCTCCCTTACTTTTGGATAATCACTGATGTAACTCATAGTTTATAAGCTTTTTTAAAATAATTTAGGAATCATTTTTTTCTTGAGAAGTTCATTTGGAGATCTAGAATGCCACCACAAATGTAGTGAAGACTCCTTTTGCGAATATGTTTATGTTAATACTGTTTACAACCAGGCAGGATAATATCAGTCCTCCAAGTGGTCAATGGAAGTGAATTGAGGCAACTCTTGCCTTCTTGCCAACCTTCCTCCTCTCTCATAGTGTAGACATGATCAGCGGTAGGGTGGCAGGTAGTCTTTCAACTCTGCCGTGTAATCCCCAATCCAAGCAAAAGCAGGATGCTTGCTATGTAAATGCAGTTTCAAAACAAACCTCCTTCCAGTGATTGCTACCCTAATTCCCTCCCATATAGACATTTGGAGTTGCTCCTGTTCTTCAACCCCATCGACAACTTCTGATGTTAAGAGAGTCAAAGTTGTTAATACAGAATTGAAAGGACACTAGGCCACTTACTAAGCCTTCAAAGTAAACCCCTGCCCCAAAATGTCAGACATCATTAATCAAAAGAACCAACTGTGATGATCCCTTCTCTAAACTCCTTTTTACCTTATAATTTTTTTTTAATTTATTTTTTTCCACCAAAGCCCCAGTAGATAGTTGTACGTCATAGCTGCACATCCTTCTAGTTGCTGTATGTGGGACGCGGCCTCAGCATGGCCGGAGAAGCGGTGCGTCGGTGCGCGCCCGGGATCCAAAGCCGGGCCGCCAGAAGCGGAGCGCATGTACTTAACCGCTAAGCCACGGGCCGGCCCAAAACTCCTCTTTACCTTAGAAATCAATCTTTTGCACTGGCCAAGGGGAGGGCCATTTTATATCAGCCTATCTTTTCCACAAAATTAACCCATCTGAGTTCCTCCTTTGCATTAAAGAGCCATCTTCAAAAAATATCTGATGACTGTCAATGCCATTAAAGGAGACAGCATGTCATAGTGGAAAGTGCATGGACACTGAAGTGATTCCAGTGCCGATTCTAGTCCCATTTGCCGTGTGAATTTAGAGAAGCCGCTTGATGTCCCTGATCCTCAGACTCTTTAACCAAATATATAGAAGTGATAGCAATAAATGACATAACCTATGTGTCCGTGCCTTGTGAATTACAAAGTGACATACATGTTTGATTATTACTTAATATATATGTAACACAAAATGAAATAGCGTTATATTTTCTCTATGATCAAAAACCTAAGGAAATGGAGAAGAAAGCCAGAATATTTTTATAAATTTAAGTTGTGATTCAGAAAAAGAGGAAGGCAGAGCCAAGTGGAACACCCCAGTTTAAGTGGTGGACAACGAAGGTGTAATCCCAGGGCACCTTAATCTTGGAAAAAAGAGAAAGTAAATAGAAATAGAAATGGAAAAAAATTGGCTTACTTCCCAATTTGTCTAGCACCAACTTCATCCACACTCCTAAATTATCCCACTATACAGATTGTCGTATTGTGGCTCATTGTCCTTTAGCGGGCAAAGTTAGCGCTGTTTGCAAATGCAAAATGAATTCATTCCATTAGGAAAAAGTGATCCAAAATGATTTTATTTCCTATATGCACCTTTGTTAATAAGAAGATGTAATTCCTAGGAGAAAGCATTGGTGACAGAGAATTACACTAGCGTGGTTGTGGCCCTTAATCAGAATAGCGGTTTGAAACTGAAGCAGATAGTCTTAGAGTGAAATGCAAATCGAATGCATGAATATACCCACATACATTCACATACTATTTTCATCATTGATTAACCAGCCACATGACCTTTTCAGTAAGAGAAATAATTGGCAGTTTTAACAAACGAAAAATTGATCCCATTACTCAGGATAGAATTTTCCACCTTTTTCAAAAGAGATGCTTATTAAAGAGGTCAGTTCCTTTTTTTTTTTCAGGATCATGCATATGTAAGTAAGCACAGCTATTATGTACCATCTATGAGAATGGACGGGTGAGCCATAAACACAAACAGTCAGACGCAGCCAGGTCTCCGTGTTCCTGTTCGCCAATTACAGTAATGCTGATGACATATCTAGTTTAATGCACATGGCATTAAAGTAGTCCCCCCTTTTCTAGGAAAATCTAATTACACCAAACCCAAGCACTCAATCAAACCTGTTATTCTGTGGCTAAACAGCCTGGCGTTAATGCAATTTGAGGAGATCCAGGCCGTGACTGGAAACGTCATGTATTAACAATATCTAATGGGGGCTCCCGTAGGTAAATGAATATGCTAACAAGCAAGATCACTGCTAAATCTAATATCTTTAAGCTGTTTAATTCCAAACAGTCCCTTAATAAATCAATTGACCAGGAGAGCTGATGCCCCTATCAATTATTCAAGAGGGCAAATAAATATTTCAGATGATTTGATAGGGAGGCTAGTGCTGGTCTTATAGAAAGCTTTGCATTTCATTAGCCTCTTGCTACAAGTTTTATAATGAGCAGAACACAGGTGGCATCTCCACTGCAGAAATGGGACTGGGAGAAATAAGAGATTGGAGATCAAGACTTCCTTCATCTCTGCATTATTCCATTATCCATACTTTTCTTTTGTAATGTGAAAATTGGAATCAAGTCCCCCAAAGAATTATCATTCTCTGCAATCACAAAGGAAATTAAAATGATCAAAAGTATGTCATATTGCAAGGGTCTTAATTGTAATTCCTATTGGAAATGCAATTATCAGATACCAATATCATGGATATAATTTATGCAGTTCCACATCCAAATAGCCCTTCACCAAATATTTAATATTATCAATTCCATTTTCCAGAAGAAGAAACTGAGTTCCCCTAGTCATTTATAAAGTGCTGACTAGGTCAGCTGTGTTTGAAAGCAGGCACTTTTTTTCAGCTTTAGAAACCATTATTCATATTGAAAGCACACATCCCTGTTCAACGTTATATCTGTCTTGTGAATAATCTTCACTCGGGCTTCTGATCCTTTATACCAGGAAGAAATAAGAAAGAGAGGAAAGAAGAAGGCATTAAAGTGATTGACATCATTTTCCCTAATGTGTGTGTGAAAGTTTGTGTTCCAAATAAACTTAGCAGAGAAAGATTAGAGGAAAAAAAATAATGAAACCAAGTTACCCACCCCTGGGATAGTGGACGGGAAGAGAGTAACCCTATTTGGCCTCGTTCTATGCTGTGGGTATGGTGACCCAGATGCTATTGGAAATGCTTGAAAATTGCTGGCGTCTTAAACAGGTATTTCCATATTATTTGTGAAAGGAAAGAATTTCTCTATTTTTTCTTAAGCTGTGGAATTTATCCAACAACAAATTTATCAAATTTTGCAATTGCAGGCCATGAAACTAAAATCGTGTATCATCTCTTAACAGCATTTTACAGTCTACAAATGTAAAATTCCTGTTAAATTACTGTAAGCATCATTGTTATGAGAAGTACTGTAAGAGAGAAAAAGAATTTAGATTATCTGAAAAATAAAACTTAATTGTCAGAAGGTTTGAATATAGAAACAGTTGACTACTATTTTTCTAAATGGAAAGATCCATATAAAAATCACTGAATGAGGATTTTTCTGTGCAGGCAGTTATACTCTACAAAATACTCAATGAGCTATGAAAGAGACATCTCAGCTACAGAAAATCATAATTTAAATGTTAGGTTTGTTCATTTTCAGCTTCATGAATCAATAGAGTAAATCCTTTATATTACTCTGTAAGTAAAATCTGGTCATGTTTAAAATCAGATTTTGGTACTTCTACTCATCAGAAATATCTTTTCAGGGAGCCATTTAATTAAGTGTTTATTTGTTTAATATTCTAAACCCCACAGGAATCCTGAAGGATTTGAACAAGATGGCGGATAAGGCATGACTCAATGTCCTCATCTTGTCCTGCCCCAAATACCTAGTAATTACAGAAAATAAATATTTTTAAAAAATATTAATTCCATAAGAAGGGAAACTCATATTGCATCAGAAATTAAAAAGAAATCTCAAAGATGAAAGGCATGTTAAATTGGGCTGAAGGAGACAATACCAGAAATCTGTGATGAAAGTATTACTGTAGAAGGTAGCATTATCTCCTGCGGTGCTGCAAAGAGACATGGCAGAGTATCACCCATGGAGTGACACTTTGGTTACCACATCAGAAGGATTCAGGGAACCCAGCCCACTCCAACTCTCAACCTTTCTGAAGGCATCAAGAAACAGTGTATGGTGAGACCTAGGCTGAAAGAGACATCTCCACACTCAGAAGACTAAGTATTGGTGTTTCCTTCTCACCAGGGAACTCATGTGTGTGTCCACACCATCACTGGAGGAAGACCTCTGTAATTAGATACTTAAACTTGTGCACATGTCCAAGAAACACACATAGTTGTGCAAAGACAAGAAGGACACCTACCTCCACAAAGTACACTTTGGGAAACAAAAAGAGTTAATAGAGCAAACAGATCAACATGTTAAATTAAGCACTGTTAAAATCCTAAAAGAGACGTAAGAAGCTATGTAATCCACTAAAAAACAATTAGGGATTTTGGAAATGAGAATTCTGATAAGAAAATATTATTATTATTATTACTACTAATAATAAAGTAATACAATTTTGATCCAATGAGCAAATAGCAGACTAAGCACAACTGAAGAACACGTTTAGTGATCTGAAAGACTGTCTAATATTTATATAGTTATGCTCCACAAAACGACTTTGCAGTCAACAATGGACTGCATATACAATGGTGGTCCCATGAGATTAGTACCACATCGCTGTGTAGTAGGCTGTACCATCTAGGTTTGTATACCAAGTACTGTAGGGGAGGAAGAAATTTTCCTCTACCCTTTTAGCTTCTTCTGGCTGGTCTAAGAATTAAATTTACACGAGACAGATTAACAGGAGAAAAACAAACAAAAGTTTAATAACATGTATACATGGGAGAAACCCAAGAAAACTAAGTAACTTGCCAAAATGGCCAAAGGCCTCTCCTTAAATACCACCCTCAGCTAAAGACAAAAGAACATCTGGAAAGTGGAGAGAGTCAGGGACTTCAAAGGGTAGGAAGGAAGTTCACAGGTAGGTGAAAAGAAGCAAATGTTTGGAAGACGTGTTTTTTTGGCCACTCAGAAACAGAAGAATATACAGAGGAGCCCAACAAACAGGCTTTTTAATGTTCCTCCCTGTCTACCACATTGTTCATGCCGTGCTGAAATGAAAGCTCAACTCCTGAGACAGAGTTTTCAATCTGAATTCTTTTAGGCAGTTAAGGGGGAAGTAACAAGAAAAATTTTCTGAGTCTTTTGTTTCTTAAAAATAATCAGCCTAAATAAAGAAGATGTGGTGTGTATATATATATATATACACACACATATACGTATATATATACACATATACGTATATATATATATATACACATATACAATAGAATACTACTCAGCCATAGAAAAGACGAAATCATCCCATTTGCGACAACATGGATGGACCTTGCAACATGTTAAGCAAAATAAGCCAGACAGAGAAAGATTCACACCACATGATTTCACTCATATGTGGAAGATAAACAAACACATGGACAAAGAGAACAGATTAGTGATTACCAGAGGGGAAGGGGATTGGGGGTGGACACAAGGGGTGAAGGGGCACATATATATGGTGACTGACGAATAATAATGTACAACTGAAATTTCACAGTGTTATAAACTATTATGACCTCAATAAAATAAAATAAAAAAATAATCAGCCTAAAATAATCCTCATGTTAAAGAGGGACATTTTGGGGTGATAAATTTTGTTCCCCTTTTGTACACTCTATGATGTTCCCACAATGTGGAAATTGTCTAATAACAAATTTCTCAGAGTGTATCTCTTTCATTAAATCATGCATGACTGTATAGGCTCCTGTCAGAATATTCAACTAGAAATTAATCCTATACCAACTCTTGCCAAGAACAATCTTGAGACATGTGATGTATCAGAGTAGTGATTGAGGGCACAAATAAGCCATCCCTCTCCTCCTCTAGAATCCCCAAGTTCTATTCTCAGATTAAAGTACATCATCAGACCACAATTACCAGGGAAAAAACATCTTAATTTTCCAGAACAATGCCTTCTCTGAGTTGAGATTTAACATTAATATCTGAGCATTCATTGAAGGATATCAAAGGAAACAGTTTTGTTTTTTGTTTTTTTTGGTGAGGAAGATTAGCCCTGAGCTAACATCTATTGCCAATCCTCCTCTTTTTGCTGAGGAAGATTTGCCCTGGGCTAAGATCTGTGCCCACCTTCCTCTACTTTATATGTGCAACGCCTGCCACTGTGTGGCTTGATAAGAGGTGGGTAGGTCCACACCCAGGATCTGAGTCTTCGAACTCTGGGACGCCAAGGTGGAGCATGCGAACTCAACCACTATACCACTGGGCCAGCCCCTAGGAAATGTGTTTTTGAAGAGTGTTCTGTGCTTCCGGAAGATCAGAGTTGAAGACATTGTCCACTATATTACCTAATGTCCCTTAGATTAAATTTATATGATACTTTTCGTGCTAGACATTTGGCACCAGAAAATTTTTTTTCCCCAAGTGATTTCTTTATTTGATGATAAGAAATCTAAATTTCAATATGTATCCATTTTGGCTTGTCTGCCAGGAAGCCCCTAGATAAATTTATTAATTAACTAACTAATTCCAGATATATGAATATATATCTTTATGTTATTTGTAATGTTCAAATATGTTTTATTTTTAAAATTTAATTTTGGGCTTTTAGAGAAATAGGGTAATTAAAATTTTAAAAAATGATGCTTGATATTTTAAGCTGTGTAAAATTTTGTAGAAATATATGAAAGCGTATAATAAATAATAAGCCGTAAATTTGACCGAGTGCCATAATTAATCTAAGAGAGTGGCCTCTAAGTGATGTATTAAAGGCCTACAGCACATTATATTGAGTTTTGTCTTATTAGAATTAATGAAACACATCCTAATCCCCAATTACTATCAACACTGGTCAAATCTTACACTCTGCAAGTCTTGAGACTTTTTTCTCTCTCCTCTAGCATCTGTACCACCCCAACTGCTTTCTCATCTACAGCAGATGACTTTACATCTTCCTCATAAAAATAAACATTACAAAGAAAAGTCTTCTTTTGCTCACTACTGATTAGGTAAAGTCATATTTTCCATCTCTATCCTTTCAAAAATTGTGTTTGAAGAGAAGGGAATCTGGAGGAGGATGTGGAATTTAGATTGGATTTGTATATTATTGTATTTTTCAGTTGAGATCTATAAGGAAATAAAGGCCTTGAACAATGTTTTAGACCAACTAGACTTAATAGGCATATAAAATACTCCACTCAATGAGAGCAGAATATACATTTTTCTCAAGTGCACGTGGAACAGTCTACAGTATAGACCATATGTTAGGCCATAAAAGAAGTCTTAGTAAATTTTAAAAGATTGACATCATACGAAATATCTTTTCCAATCACAGTGTAATGAAATCAGAAATCAATAGCAGAAGGAAAACTGGACAATTCAGAAATATGTGATAGGAGCATTTCTCGATAACAAGAGGAAAGAGTGAGGGATAGGAATGAAAAATGTAGATGGGTTTACATAATTTGGCAGTTAGGAAAACAGGACATTTATTGAAAGTAGGGTATAGAAGTCTCAACTATTATTGTAGAACCGTCTATTTCTCACTTCAATTCTGCCTTTGTTTACTTCTGTTATTTGGTGCATATATGCTTATAATTGATATGTCTTCATGATAACTTGAGTCTTTTATCAATACATAATTTTCTTTTTGATCTCCTAGAATAGTTTTGGTGTAAAGTCTATTTTGTCTGATATTATTATAGCCACCCCAGCCCTCTTTTCGTTACTAATTGCATGGAATATCTTTTTCCATTCTTTCCCTTTCAATCTCTTTGGGTCTTTAGATCTAAAGTGAGTCTATTGTAGACTACATATAGTTGGGTCTTGGTTTTTTTGTGTGTGTGTGAGGAAGATTAGCCCTGAGCTAGTATCCATGCTAATCCTCCTCTTTTTGCTGAGGAAGACCTGCTCTGAGCTAACATCTATTGCCA
Organism: Diceros bicornis minor; assembly: GCF_020826845.1. Taxonomy (NCBI): domain Eukaryota; kingdom Metazoa; phylum Chordata; class Mammalia; order Perissodactyla; family Rhinocerotidae; genus Diceros; species Diceros bicornis. The sequence continues at coordinate 85,572,455 of NC_080744.1, forward strand.
ATCCTCCTCCTTTTTTTTTTTTCCCTAAAACCCCAGTAGATAGTTGTATGTTATAGTTGCACATCCTTCTAGTTGCTGTATGTGGGACACAGCCTCAGCATAGCCGGAGAAGCGGTGTGTCAGTGCGCGCCCGGGATCCGAGCCTGGGCCGCCAGTAGCAGAGCGCACACACTTAATTGCCAAACCCTGGGGCAAGCCCTGGGTCTTGTTTTTTTATTCATTCTGACAATCTCTGCCTTTTGATTGGAGAGTTATACATTTATGTTTAAAGTAACTACTGATAAGGAAGGACTTACTTTTGCCTTTTTGCTCTTTGTTACCTATATATTTTATCACTTTTTTGTCCCTCATTTCTTCCATTACTGCCTTCTTTTGTGTTTAGTTGATTTTTTTGTAATGACATGTTTTGATTCCATTCTCATTTCCTTTTGTGTAAATTCTATCCATATTTTCTTTGTGGTTAGCATGGGGGTTACATATAACATTTTAAAGTTATAACATTCTAATTTTAATTGATGACAAATTAACTTCAATTGCAAACAAAAATTCTACTCTTATTCAGCTCCATGCCCCTCTCTTAATGTTACTGATGTCACAAACGTTACATTTTTATACATTATGTGGCCAATAACATAGATTTATATTTTTTAAGTATTTGTCTTTTAATCCTGTAGTAAATAAAAAGTAGAGTTACAAAACAAAGTTATAATAAGACAGGCCTTAATATTTTCTCACATATTTAGCTTTATCAGAAATCTTTACATCTTTATGCAGCTTTGAGTTACTGTCTAGCCTCATTTCATTTCAACCTGAAGGACGCCCTTTAGAATTTCTTATAGGGCAAGTCTAGTGGTAGTAAACTCCTTCAGCTTCTGTTTATAACTAAATGTCTTAATTTCCCCCTCATTTTTGCAGGACTGCTTTGCTGGATATAGTAGGCAATGAGTCACTTCTCTCTTGCTGCTTTGAAGATTGTTTGTTTGTCTTTTGACAATTTGATTATAATGTGTCTCTGTGTATGTCTATTCAGTTCATGTTACTTGGAGTTCATTGAGCTTCTTGGATTTGTAGATTCATGCATTTCATCAAGTTTGGTAAGTTTTCAGCCATTATTTCTTCAAATAATCTTTCTGCCCCTTTCTCTCTCTCTTTTCTTTCTGGGAATCCCACAGTGCATATATTGGTCTGCTTGATGGTGTCTCACAAGTCCCTTAGACTTCATTCACATTTCTTCATTCCTTTTTTTTCTGATCCTCAGACTCAACAATTTCAATTGTTGTATCTTCAAGTTCACTGATTCTTTCTTCTGATTTCTCAAATCTGATGTTGAAACTCTTTAGTGAATTTTTTATTTTAGTTATTGTACTTTTCAGCTCCAGGATTTCTGTTTGATTCTTTTTTCGAATTTCTAATTTTTTATTGATATTCTCATTTTGTTCATATATTGTTTTCCTCATTTCCTTTAGTTCCCTGTCTGTGTTTTTCTTTAGCTATTTGAGCATATTTCAGACAGTTATTGTAAAGTATTTGTCTAGTAATTCCAATGTCTGACCTGCTTTGGGGATGATTTGTGTCAATTAATTTTGTTCCTTTGAATGGGCTATGTTTTCCTGTTTCTTCATATGCCTTGTGATTTTGTTGTTGTTGTTGAAAATTGGGCATTTGACTATTATATTGTGTTGGTTCTGGAAATCAGATTCTCCCTCTTCCCTAGAGTTTTCTGTTTTTGTTTTGTGTGTGTGTTTTTTTGATTGTTGAAGGCTGGAGTAGTCTATTTGTTTGAGACTTTTCCAAATTATTTTTTCAAAAACTATTCCTTGTCATGTATGATCACTAAAGTCTCTGTTCCTTTGGCTTGTGTTCAGCTAATGTTTTGACAGAGATTTCCTTAAATGCCAGGAGCTCTTCCAGACTTTGCAGATTGACTCTGTTCTGTGGAACTCCATCAACACTTACTTAGGCCTGCCCTGAATCTAGAGATCAGCCCAAGGTTAAAGCTTAAGGTCTTCACTGGACTTTTCTGAGCAGGCGTCTTGCCTTGGCGTGTGCTTGGCCTTCTAAATTCCCCTTTAAACACAGCTGCTTTTGAATGTCCCAATTTCCCTAATTTTACTGCATCTTCTCCTCCAGGCCTTAGATGGTCTATTGTATAGTGCACTCATAATCTCTTACTCCAGTTGTCTGTGGGTCTATAGTCACTTTGTAGCTTTTACAAACAGTCCCTGCTGCTCTTCTGCCTGAATTCTAGATTAGGCAAAATAGAGAGGAACATATTGCATTAGTCCTTTGAGTATCCCCCAAACAAATTAGAACAGATGTCCACAATAATTTGCAGATAAGGTCTTTGCTCCTTCTAGTTTGAGGAGGGATCTGGGAACAAGGCTGTTGCCACTTCAAAACCAAGACCACTGTTGTGCTGGGGAGAGAGTGGAGCAAGCGTGAGTTAGAATGCCACACAATTTTCCTACCATTTAAAGATATCTTTTTCTTGACTGACTGTTCACTTGGTTGCTGTAAACCTCTGGCTGTTTTCTAGAGCTCTGACAAAGTTAATTAGGACAGTTTCTGTTTGTTTTTTTTTTTCAATGTTTCTTTAGGGAGGGAAAAAGCTTGGAGATTCCTAGTCTACCATTTTGTTCTCTACGTGTATTTTTAAACTGCCACATTGCTGAAAGCCTTAGATAGTTGGGTGGGTAAGCCAGAACACTAAATTAAATGAAACAAAAAGCAAGTTACAACAGCTTGAAAGTGTTATCAGATTTTAACATAAAATCACCAAACCGATAGATTTTACTCAGGCTAAAACTAAGCAATGTAGAGACTGACAGGCTTTCCCACTGTCATGGCCCGCATATTTTTATACAGGGAGCTGTTTAAATTTCTATAATTAAGAATATCAGGACTAAAAAGAGACACAGGCAACAAAGAGTATATGAAGCTTGTTGAAAGGTAAAGATTTACTCAGTCATGATTTTTTTCAATTATTTCTAAGACTGTACACAGCTACATTTGCTTAGAGACTATTTTCACTAGACACTAGAGGTAGATTGTACGAAAGGTAAGCGAAGATGGTCCATTTCAAGAAATCAGGTTTATCTTCAGAAAAGACAAGGAGGACTTAATTGATTCCTCAGCAGAAGCTACGGATAATATCAGTACCTGAAAACTGTGCTGGTCATGAACATATTATGCCATCAAGAGAACCTTCCTAACACATCTAAATACACCACAATAAATAAATGACTCATTCAGAAGCACTGAGAGGCGTCCATTCTCTCTCTCTCTCTCTTTTTTTTTTTTTTGTGAGGAAGATGAGACCTGAACTAACATCTGCCAATCCTCCTCTTTTTGCTGAGGAAGACTGGCCCTGGGCTAACATCCATGCCCATCTTCCTCTACTTTATATGGGACACCTCCACAGCAGGGCCTGACAAGCGGTGCCTCGGTGCACACCTGGGATCCGAACCTGGGCCGCGAGCAGCAGAGCACGTGCACTTAACCCCCATTCATTCTCTTCAGTCCATCAGCCACACCAGCACAACATTGCTGACCTTTTCCATACAGCTGAGGAGAATCAAAATTTTACATTCGTCAAGTGTATCTGAATTAATTTTAATGAAAGAAGACACTCTGCCATTGTTTCTGAAAAATGAGAAAATCTCCCACTTATGAACTCTTGAATCCAAATGCTATTGCTGGGTTAACACTTATTGAACATGTCACCATTTTTTGGGCATTTTGGGGAGCATTATCTCAGACATATAGTATTTTATTTTCATTTTAGAGACGAAAAAATCGAGCTTAAAGACTTAAAATCTCTTGACTAAGATCTCGAGGCTAGTAAATGATAATATTGGAATTTATCGTGCGTCTATTGATGCTAAAACCCAAGCTGAGGGTCTTTAAGTTATGCCACAGATCTGATGCTGAATCTACCCCATGGAATCAATCTCTCTTTCTCTCTCTCTCACTTATGACTGGCCACTTTATATTTAACAGAAATCCATCTGCAGCTTCATCCCATTGACCTTAACAACACCAGCACTTGCTAACAATATGGCTATGAGAATGTTATTTACCTCTCCAAACCTGAGGGTAAAAGTGATACCATCCACAGTGGGCTGGTGTGAGGGATGAATGAAATAATCTGTATAAAGGTTTAGCACATATTTGATATGTAATTAATGACAGTTATTACTAATGTTCTTCTTACTCTTTTTTTTTTTTTTTTTGTAGCACTGAGCTAACATCCAATGCCAATCCTCCTCTTTTTTGCTGAGGAGGATTGGCCCTGGGCTAACATCCGTGCCCATCTTCCTCTATTTTATATGGGACGCCGCCACAGCATGGCTTGACAAGTGGAGTGTCGGTGCACGCCCGGGATCCGAACCTGAGAATCCCGAGCTGCCAAAGCAGAGTATGCACACCTAACCTCTGAGCCACTCGGCTGGCCCTTTCTTACTCTTTCTAAATATTCTCGTTGTCTCTTTTCCTCCAAAAACCTGGTACCTAGAACTATACGAAATATTCCCAGTTTTGTCTGATTGGTTTTGAATATGGTGGGACTATCCTAGACATAGATACTTTATTATATCTCCCCAAAATCATAGTACTTTTGTAACCACATCTTTCTGATGACGTAAATAATACTTACTCTTAATTTAAGCCCTTAAGTATTTTTCTCTTTTGGCTTATAGATAGAAAAATAGACAGACAAATATAGATAACCTTACTACTGCTAAGCCACATTTTCTCCAAACTATTTTTCAGAATTTGGATTTTGAAACCCAAGTATAAAGCCTTACATTTTTGTAAGTGTCATCTTGTTAGTTTGCATTCATTTTGAGTATCAGTTCAGCTTCTAATTTTTGATACTCCTATTTTTATGCCATCAGCAGATTCTATTAATACGTCTTTTATCTTCCTACAAGTTATTGATAAAAGCACAACAAATATAGCTATGTATAGAGAGTCCTATGACATGCCACAAGTACCCCCTTGAACGTGTCACTTAACATATATTTACACATCATGGCATAATAATAAAAGTTACATTTATTAGAGCTTACTCTTTTTGAGGCAGTGTGTAATTTGGTTTATAACAATTAACTCTTTCAAGCATTACAAAGAGCTTGAAAATTATCAATGTCCTTATTTTGTGAGTAAGGAAATTGAGTTATAGAGAGATTCACAAATTTTCCCACATCGCTCAGAGATCTCCCTCTTCTCTAACCCATCAGGATTTGTTGCTAGCAGCAAATTATTGCTAATCGGTGGGAAGGCTGCATCAAATGATAATTTACAAAACAAACAAATGAAGCTTCGAGTCCTTTAGAGAATTACTTTCCTATTCTTACATTCCACAATTTTGATCTGTCAGCATATTTTGGAAATTATAAAAAAATTCAAAGCAGTTTGATATAATTGTCTAAAATCCAAGTATAGAGAATATCCTCAACTAATTAGAAGTATCTGTTGCTGTGAGTTCAGTTTTCCACCATTTACCAAGATGACTTTCTGACTTTGGGTGATCTGTGCTGTAGATTCTAGAAACGTTGTACAAAATCGTTAAGTCCCCTCATAGATGTATCATTGTAGGTGCATGAGAGGCTCACTAGGCCCCACTGAATTTAAAACCTGATGATAATTTGACTCATTAGTGTTACAGGTACCATACACGTATTATTTTTGTTAATATTTAGTATTCTACAAATAATTTCCAAATGACATCTGAAGAAGCATGCGAAGGAGATGTGCACAAGTTAATATATTTTAACTGGTGGCTTATTTCAGACATTGATAGAGCCTCATAGGGGATGCCTTAGTTGTTTATCTACACACGCTTTTCTTTTCTTTTCATTAATTTAATTTAATTCCATTTATATGTAACCTGAGAGTAGCATTCCCCTGCAATATGCCCACTCCATTTGTAAACTGAATTGAAGTCATCATCCTTGCTTTAATGGCTGTGAAGGACTGAGAAATTAATAGCTCTCTCTTGAATTAGTAAATTATATTTTTCCAAAGAGAGAAAAGTACCTCATAAAAATAAGTGACTAGAGTCACTTTTATTTTATTTTTATAACAAGTCTTTTTACGCTATAGTTTTAAACCCCTTTTTACAATAACATCTTACATTTATATAGTGGTTTATACTTTTTGAAGCACTAGCATGCAACTTATCCTATTTTATCTTCAAAACAACCTTCAGACTTAAGTAGAGAAGAGCTAAGAGGAGGGATGTGCTGCAGACTGAAGAACTGAGATATTAAATGACTTTTCACAGAGTGACTTGATGGGCCAGGCCTAGATCTCCTGGCTGCTAGTCTAGAATATTTTGTGATGTTCCTGCTTGTTGAGAATAGGCAGATAGAGAAAGCACTAATGGAAAAAGAGTTTCTTACTAGGATGTGTATCCAATGCTAAACAAATTAATATATTGCCAAATGCAATGTGCTCATAATAATAAAATAAGAGAAAGTAAGTCTTTAAGAACATTTTTTACCTGAACTAAGGAAGCTAACATATACTTCATATTTGAAAACCTTAATACACATGTGCACATATAAATATGCATATTCCTTAATAGTATGAAGAATGAATCCATCTTCTCATTTGAGTAAGTCTAGTTCAAAAAGTTAACTTTTTAAGCTATTTTTAATTAATATTTAGTTTTATTTAAAAAAGGAGAGAAAACTAGTCTGCCTTTTGGTTTTTAAAAAACTTCATTTTAATGTAGTCTTCCATTTTCATTAATCAATATATTTACTGATTATCCTAATACCATATGTTGTATAGAGTTCTTACAACATATATTTACACTACTTCAGGAAGACACGCTTTGTTTCCAGAGTTCACATAACCTCACATATACATAAATAAATTTTCAGTAACATTTCCTGAATTCAGTCATACAGAAATACATTTTGGTTTTTCTGAGTACTTATGTCCTGGGCACCATCCTAAGTGATGGAATTAAAAAGATAAATAATACACAGACTGCCCAGTCTCTGCCCTTGGGAGGGAAACACTTTGACCACTAATGATAACATAATATAGTAAAAAGCAAATATAAAATACTGTGTAAATACAAACAACAAAATTATTAAGTTGTCCTGAATTACTCAGGAAGACATTGAGAGGAGGGAATATTTTGTTGAGTTTTGAGTTGAGTAGGAGACTGCCTAAAAAACCTGAGAGCAGGAAATGCCAGTGAAAGAAGCAGATGAGCAAAGGCAGAGACGCTGGAACCCACAAAGGAGGGTAGGAGAGTGAGAGAGGAATTGGGGGTGGGGGGCAGGTAATAATGAACTTGAAAGGGGAAGCTAGAAAATGTTAAAAGTTTATGCCACATGCATTGCGAAAGTATCAAAAAAAAAAAAAAAAAAAAGAGTAGGGGCCAGGCTGGTGGCGTAGCGGTTAAGTTTGTGCCCTCCACTGTGGTGGCCCGGGGTTCACAGGTTCAGATCCCAGGCATGGACCGACACACTGTTTGTCAAGCCATGCTATGGTGGCATCCCATTTAAGTAGAGGAAGATGGGCATGGATGTTAGCCCAGGCCCAATCTTCCTCAGCAAAAAGAGGAGGACTGGCAACAGATGTTAGCTCAGGGCTAATCTTCCCCACAAAAAAAAAAAAGGAGTAAATGATGAAATTCAATTAGAATAGCAAAGTATTACCAATATTTAAGATATTTTATTTGTATAAAGAATAGAAAGTCACTCAAACTGACTTAACTCTCATGATCTTCTCCAATACACACACACACACACACACACACACACACGCACACACACACAAGCACGCACCTCCCCAGGGACACAAGTTTTTCCTAGTGACCAAGGGCATGACATACACTCAGGAAAACTCACAAACATCATGGAAGAAAGAAGCCTAGAAGGCCCTCAGGAACGCAGGAAACTCTTGTTCCATTCTCTCTTAGGGCCTGTGGGTCTCAATGTTTGCAGATCTGCCATCTACTTTGCTATCTTTCTCCACAGACTGTCTCTTTGACCAGGGCAGGTGATGGGTGCTCCACGTTCCTGAGTTTGCATGTCCTCTTATGAGTTCTGTGCAGTCTAACATGTGATGAGACACTCTGACTGAGCTAGGTTGGACTAGCCAAATGGAATAATATTAGGGTGGCAGGGCATGGAACAAGGTCGTTTTTCGAGGCTCCTTTACTATAGTCGAAGGGACATGGGGCATGCTAGATCTTGGTTAAAATCACAGACGCTGAATCCAAATTGTCTACATTCGAATTCCAGCTTCAACTTGCTTGTTACGTGACCTTGGGCAATTTACCTGACACCAGATAATATAAACCACATTACCACCATTTTACTTGGATAGGACCACTGGGGCACAGAGAAATCAAGTAACCAATTCGGTGCACGCATGGATAAGAGCATAGATTTGAAGTCCAGCCCTTGAGCACAAACTCTTAAGCACTAAGTTATTCTAATTGTAAGGAAACACAATTAAATACTTTATTTTCTTTCCCAAGATATTTAAAAATATTTCTTTGCTATCGAACGAGGACTTTAGTCATGTGAGTAAGTTAATGATAGAGCAGTGAGGGAGAAAAAAAGTTGGAAAAGAAGGTACTTTACCTATAAGAATAGAATCTCTTTGAAAGAAAATAGTCTAATGAAAATTTTTCACGTCACTTTCTATTTAAAAGTGTTTTTTTCCAATACATATATTTGTGGTTCCAGATGTATCTTTCTGTGAAAAATAACCCTTAATATATTTCTAGTAAATGACTCAGATAGCAAATTCTTCCTAATTCCTTTACTCTCCTCAACTCCAGAAGACTAGCTCACTGTCAAATTCTGGATAATTGTGAAAATATGTAGGCTAGTTTTATAACATTATTTATCTTTATTGCTGAAACCACAGCAGGTGAAGAAAAATGAAGACAATTTGGTAAATAATGGATGCAGAGATGACTTATTGTTTTTCTGCAATGAGAAATAAGCCAGTTTATTATGTGACCTTTCTTCAAGTGCCTGTCAAGAACTTAGAAGTAATAAAGGTTTAACTTGCAAAGAGTGACTGATTAAAAAAAGATATACACTTAAAATCTTGTATTTCTTTATTAAAAACTAATTTTCTATTTGTTTCTATTTGTCCACAGAAATAATGATAGATATAATTTCTCCCTCAAAAAAACTCATGACTATCCCCCACATAACACACACCAACTCATCTACACTTTCTGATTACATTTTTTGGATATACTTCAGTTTAAAATGCATTAAAAATAAGATGTTCTGTAACATAAGTGTGTCTTTTCTCCTTTTCAAAATTTTATCCTGATTCTGATCATTTTTCTCCTCGTGGGGCTTGAAGGTAGAAAGATCTTTTGACTTTTATGTTTCTTTAGTGTCCAGCTCCAAGCTTTTATTTCTGTTAGTAGTCAAAGTCTTACCAGTTTCTTTTCAAATATCAATTCTAGGATTTCACCTAACTAGAACATTTTGAAACATGATGTATATAACACAACATCTCAGAATGACCATTTGTATCATAAAATATCATTGTAGTGAAGCTTCAGTAATGCTGTATTAAACAATTTGGTGTATTGAAAAGATTTTGTTTTGTTTAACCCTCTTGGTGTTCTAAATTTTTAAGATTACTCACAAACAAGGCAAGATGATTTTTGTTTTAAAGGCGTAAATATTTAACACATGTTCTCTTTGCCAGGCCAAGTTTTTATTAAGATCTTAAATAAAAGCTCTCTTCATAGGTAAAGTTCTTATCAAATACAAAAGCAGAAATGTTCTCTGAAAGAAATACAAAATTAATAAAGTTAATGAAAACACAAAAATTGTAACCCAAGTCACAACAGCAGAGTTTACTTATTATGGCATATGGAAGTAACTATTTTCTATTTTTATTTCATTTTTTATAAAGAAAATGAGAAGTTGTTTTATAGAATACACTATTTTAAATGTGTATTTTAGGTCTAGGCTCTATAATTAGCAGGATGTTGAAGTATCTTCCTACACAAGAAAGAATGTACTGGGTTCCAGGGATCGAAATGATCACTTGACCAAACACACACACGCACACACACACAATGAACACACACAAATAAGAGTAAAATCTTTTAGTTTCTAAAAATGTCAGAAAGGAGAGAGAGGTTTGCTTTGAATTTCACAAATAATAATCTCATAAGCTTTTAAGTTTACCTATAAAGCTCATAATCTAAAAAAAGAAGAAAAATTAACAAAATAGGATTAATCTTTTAATAAAATATATTCTATGTCAGGTGTAGTTTTGTTTTGTTTTCATATTTCGATGCAACTGTTTGGCTCTGGGTTTTGAAATGTTTTCTTAGAAACTGCATTTGACTTCCATTTGCTTAGTATTTGGCCTTTGGCTCTGAGTGAACTGGGAAAAAAAAAAAGTAGAAATAAAGAAAGAAAAAGGAAAAAAAAAATCCCAAGTAATGAAACCTTCTGGGAATAAGTTACTAAGTGTTTAAAAATTTTTTAAAGAATATATTTCATAGCTGTTTTTTTTCTTCCTTAAAATGATAAGGGTTTGAAAACCCTACTCAGTTTCTGCAATGAGAGAGAAATTGCCTTATTTTCACTCAGAAGAAAGCTTACATTGCACTTTATTTTTAAACTGACTCGAAACATTTGACATAAATAATTCTTCTAGGACATCTTAGCAGCAACCAAAAAATAAAAGAACAAAAAATTTTGGTTGTGTGCTCATTTGTATTACCAATTTTAAGCATAGTGCTCAGGTATTTTTTTATTGCTTCCAGAAGAAATAACACAAAATCGTGTGTGTGTGTGTGTGTGTGTGTGTGTGTGTGTGTGTGTGTGTGTATGAAAGAGAGAGAAAGAACATATGTATGTGTCTTGGGTTCACTTTGCATACTGGTAACTTACTTGGTTGGTCTGATTACTGACATGGTAGGAAAGTCATATCAAACATAACCGGAGAACAAAGTAATTTACTACGCAAGCTGAGAATCCCGGTAAGAAGTCTTATCCATTCTGCAGGCATCTAACCACACAATAGAGGGCTTTGTGATACATTTTTAGACCATATATTTTAGGATATTAGAGGTTCCAAGATTGATAAAAATTACCAGTTTGTTTTTGTAAGCCTCCTAAACCACGTCAATCATTAAGTCTATCACATTTGGTGGGGAGAGCACTTTCCCCAGCACTGGTGGAGTGCGGTAAAATCGGAATTATATAAAAATTTTAAAATTTATTGTCAATTCATACTGTACCTTTCTGTATTCTCTTCTTTAGTCTTTTTTTCTATACCACTTTCTTAATACATACATACACACACACACCTTCTGACACTGTATAAATACTGGTAACACATAACCATACAAATTATTCCTAAGTCTTCTCTTTATTTCATTCTTTAAAACTAAATTATAGTGAATGAGATGGATGCATAATTGCATTTGTGTCATTACTCATCTATGCGTTCAGCCTACAATAAGGACTAATTTTTAAAATACAGAACTTAGAATTTAGAAACTTTTACATTTGATATTAGAGCATGTGAAATGTGTCCTGTACCTTTAATATGTAAACCTATTGAAATCCAGCCCCCCACATTGTGAGGGTCTCCCTGCTTATTACTTTATGACATTTCCAGACTGAAGTGCAGGAGGGGCTCACATTAATTTGCTTTATGTTTGACTAGAGAGGCTTCCCATAACTATTAGAGCCCACCTCGGGCCCACTTCATTTTAGACTTGTTGTCAGTCATTTGAGAGTGATCTGGCCTGTGGCCTGGGAAGAATAAACACATCATATATTAGGTAAAGCTTTGATGTATGGGGGTTGCCAAAAGCCAACACCTCTTTCTGAAGATACGGAAGATCAGAAAGTGGGAATGAGATTCGGGTAGGAAGGAGTATTACGGACAGGGGTCCAGCTAGTTTTCCTGGAACATTCCAGCTCAGAATAAACTGAGTGCCCAAAGCCGGTATTTTTTCCATTTTCACTTTGATGTGTTTTGTGGTGGTCACTCTGAAAAGAGGGATAAGATAGGGCACACATTATTTGTTTCTCTTTGCAATTATTAAACTTGAAATTAAACAAACGTTTAAGAACTGATATCACAAATTAATCTAGAACATTTCAAACTCATCCACTTTTAACAAATGGTCAGGAATTGACTAAGTTCTCTGATTCAGCATTTGAATCCACATATTCTGCCTTTTTATACTCTCAAATGCTCTGTTTTACACAATTTTAAAAGATTTTTTTAAAAAATCAAATATCTTTTTCTCCCCCCGAGCTACAGCATGAATTAGTGACTACCATATTTTTAAGTTGGGAAGTCAATGAATTACAGCATTATTTAGTGAGAAGTTTCAAAATTTGAGAAAAAGGAAGTTTCACCCAGAGGGATATGTTTTATTTTTCCATATGTTCAACATCAATTTGTTCTAGCTTCTCTCTACTTCATCTAGAAGTGATTGTCTGTTAGTCTGATTTGAACACAAGCATTTCCACTCATGTTGCATCTGGTTTTCATGCTAGGCTACATGATATGTATTGAGAACGAATTACTTCATACAGCTTTAATACTGTTCAGAGTCTTGAGAATCCCAATGAACGATGATGGACATATATGATTATCTCACAGATTATATTAAGCAGCCATGTCTCACATTCTAATTGCAGAGCCACTGCGCATTTATTCCTTGCATTGGGTCCTTTATATCCATGAATGGTCGCCTTTCCTATTCTGTGTGTCATCTTGGTTAAGGAAACACCACCTTGCCTGCTTTTTTTCCCTTGTGAATGAATCAAGGAAGCTCTATTTGTTAAAAGGAAGAACATGTGTACGAAATTACAAATTACAAATTAAAATCTCATATTGCTTTCCCTAAGGCTACAAATCTGAGCCTTTGGTAGGGAGTCAGCCCCACCAGAGGGCTATCCCTCTCCTCTGTTCTTTGCCTTAAACAATCTAACAGCACATTTTTTATTTAGTTAAAAGAAGTGTGGAAAGCAGGGTAAGTTGAATTTAATGGAAACGGTTTTATGATATATATGTATATATCAAAAATTATATATATGTGAATATCAAGCAAATTATGTATATAAAACAAATGAATATGTAAATGTTTCTATACATTTTAAATAACCCCAAAATAACAGTGAGCCACAATGATGAAAATTATTTAGCAGTTACAATAAATAAAGAGTAAAACAAAACAATTTCTGTCCTAGAAGAATGGGAAAAAATAAGGTAGTAGAGAACCCATATTTGAGTTCCAATCTTCTTGCAGATGGCCCAAGACTAATAGTTTCTTTTCAAGAAGCCTAGAATCTTGATCCATTATGATTAATAAATAAACATCATTCTTAACTTCTTTCTATGGATGTCTCCATGTTGATTGGTTAGGGTTATCCTGAAATATCTGAAAGGGATAGAATTAAATACCTTAAAATAACATGTACTCATGTGTTTGTAGCATTTATAACAATGGTTAACATTTACTTATTGCTTAGATTAGCTGACCACTGAACTAAGGACTTTTCCTGCATATCATGGTCCCAACCCTGACATGTAGTTACTTTTAGCAATACCCATCAAGTCATTTAGTTCTGGAAAATGAGAAAAATAAAATAAAATGAAGATGTCCGTGAATGGCTCTCCATACTGACATCGTCTTATCAACATTGCCAATAAGGTTTTATCAGCTTCAAGCATGAGGCAAATCTATCTTATTAGTGTGAAAACTAATGAAAGATCATCCTGACAATGATAATTAATTGCAGTTGTTGACAAGGACTCGGTTCCTTTGCACTCCCTTTTCTATAGCTCTTTCTCAGTCTTTCAGCTCTCCTCTCTCAATTAGACATATGAAAAGTGCGGCCCTCCCCTTTGAGAAAGAAGCTTTTAGATTAATCATATTATCTTAAGGTTCCAAATCTCCATGCCTGCGTGACCTTTCTTCCCTTAGAATCCATTATCTTAAACTATCACAATAATCCTGGCTTTAGGGAGGGAGAGAGGGAAGAGGAATCAAACCTAATAGATGGCAAATAAGATTAATCTATGATCTAAGTGCCGATTACACTTGGCCCTGCCCTTGAACACCCAGGTGTAACCTTGAAATTCACATCCGCTAAGACACAGCAATTGGATTGAGTGTCCCTGAAGGCCGTAAGGGCAGCTGGCCAAACTTTACCCATTACTCCCCAGTGAGTTTCTAAGCTGTCTCAACCTCCAACTCTTTTTACTTGTGGAATTTGGCAGCTGTGCCTTTTCATGTTTGTTTTGGGATAGTTCACATTTTTTAGATAAAATACTTATTTTGGGTCCTTGATTTTTGTTTGTCAGAAGCACCCGGCCATGGAGGGAATGAACTTTTACCTGGACCTCACAAGAGGAAAACAAATGATCCAGCTCCTCAGAATCTGATAGCTGCACCAAAATAAATTCAAGTCTGTGCTTCTTTCAAAACACTGACATACTGATCCCTAAAACGACATATGTTTAAGAACAACCAAGAAGAGGAAAAAAATCCCCCTTGCAACATTTGTCTTCTGAACTCTCAGCTGATTATTTTTCTTCCACATGGCCTGAGGTCTTAGAAAGGACACCCTTTTGGTAAGATGGAACATGACATTGGGAAGTTCGAGCTACTGGTGACACGGACAGGAAAAAGATTGTGCTTAGAGAAAACAGTTTCGGCCAAAGAGAAATATCAGTGGGTCAAATAGGGAAGGGAAACAAACCCATAACGCATTCTCATTAAAAGTTGGCTCTGTCTCTTAAAACTCAAAGTTGACCAGATAGAATGTTCTCTCATCATGAATCTGTGCAGTCCAGACCTCAGAATGTATTGAAACTATGGAAGATAGAATACACTGAAACCCAAAATAAGGGTGAGAAGGAAAAGTTAGGTCTAAACAAGAAAAAACAAGTAGTCTTCAAAAAGATTAGCGGTAAAACTTGATGGGCAGAAAATATGACCATTTCTTCTGAAAAAGAGCAAAATAAAAAACGCCAGGGACACTGGTTAAGGAGCCCATCCCCAAGCCATTCTTATCAGCATTAGGCTCATCTCAATATTCTCTCTCTGGCACAGTCTCAACTACAAGTTCTGGTTTGTAAAGGCTTCCTTGACTCTTTTAACAAAAATGAACATAAATTTATTCTTAGTTCACATTGAGACTTTTAGGACAAAGACCTCAGCTCCACAGTTCCTGAGTAGTTATTCCGTAATTTTCTTGTAATTTTATGACTTGATTCCTAAGGTATTAAAAATAAATTCAATCTTGTAAGTAATTTGTTTCCTTTTTTGTCTTTCAAAATTAAATTACCTCACTATTGTTTTTCTTAATAGGTTTAATAACGGAGATTTGGAGATACAATTTTTCAAAGACCATCTTTTGGGAACTTAGTTTTGAAGCTCAATTCTTTCAAAGACCTGGCTGAGAAGAGTCCTGGGTCTAGATGAGCTGCATGACCTTGGACTTGTGCATAACATCTGAGTCTCAGTTTGCACAAAAGTAAAAAGCGATATGGAAATAATTCTGTGTCTATTCAGGCTTGAGGATTCAGTTACTGTACGTATAAAAGTGTGTCATAATGACTGGCAGAGTGAGTCGAATCCCAGCTCTGTTGCTTATTAGCTGTGTGACCCTGGGTAAATTACTTAACTACTCTGTACTTTAATTTTCTTATCTCCAAGTGGGAATATTAATAGTATTTACCATATAGCACTTTTGTGAGGGTATAAATGAGTTAAAAGAGGTAAATTGCTTAGACGATAATAAGTACTAGATAACCATTTTGCTATTGTTATTTTGTTATTACCCTTGTTTTGGCCATTATTAGGGTCTCAGTGGATGATACTTCTTTTTTTTTTTTTTTGGTATGAACTTGAGAACACTGGAAAACAACAATATTATTGGTTTCTCCGATTGCTGTAAGGATCACACCTGAAACAACATCAAAGAAATTAAGGAATCTGGACGTGCCGGTAAACACACAAAGGATTCTTTGAGGCCTCCTTTCTCTTGTGTGTCAGGACGGTGGCATTTTGACTGAATGTAGGAGCTCTTGTCAGCTGTCCGGGGAGGGTTAACTCACACCTCAGCGGGAGCCTCATGCCATTAAGTCAGGGAGAGTAATGAAATTTCATTTAATTTGTCAGGAAGAAAGTGCTAATGTTAAAAGGCATTTAATAAAAAAGGGAGAGATTCTTTGAAAGGGAGTCCTTAAGTAATTACTTCAAGTGTCTTAGGCCTACTCACCAGAATATTTACATTAGTGTCTTACAGAGCCAGTGTGTAATTAAATTAGTGCAGCATTTACATTCTCTGTCTTTTTTTTTTAAGGAAGTGTGATTTTATTAATAATCCTTCTTTAAAAAAGAAAGAGAAAAACTCTTGATCTAATCAAATTAGATGTTAGTGTTTTCTAAAATGTTCTTACTGAAAGAATTGCTGAGTGAAAGTTGTGTGTGTGTCACGGAAAGAAGGGCTGGTTCCAGCGTGGAGTGGCTGTGCTCCTTCTCATTTCCACTTGGAAAGATGCCATCTTTTATCTTCTCAGACCTGACCTGGAGAGTCAGGTCAGCAAGCGCAGACTGTCAGCATATTGCTGTGGATATCCTTGCTTGTCTAGCCCGGCTTCTCGTTTCAGTTTGTCTAGAAGAAGAGGATGGACACGGACGTGTGAGTGAAAGGAAGTACTCGTGAAGCAGTCTGAGCAGGCTCATCCCTCATCGCTTCCCCTGTGTGCACAAAGAAGCTCAGAGCCATCACCACCCATGGCAAGAGGACATAACTAATGTGCCGGGAGTGGTGGGCGGCCCGTGGGACCACGGCCGGATGGATTTGGACCTCCAAAGGCAGGTCACATTTAGGAAAAAAGATTCTTAAACATTTCTTTGGAAGTAACCTGCTTCCGTTTTCCAAAATGATTTATGAAAGATTCTTATGTGTGAATCTGTGCACAAATATCACATGAATGTTTTCCTTTTAGCAGGTTTGCCTTCTGTGAGGGTGTACTGGCAGGAACATAGGTTGCTAAGGTGAAGATCAAGTAAATAAAGATATATAAAAGGAAATAAAGATATATCTCATAGTTGTTTGGAAGATTAAATGAGGTCAGGTTATCAGAAAAGTTTGTAAATAACAAAGTGCTGATAATTTTAGTTACTATTATAACTACAGCTGAGTGATTTTAGTAACATGCAAATCTGATCATTTCACTTTGCTTCTTACTATCGTCAATAGCTTTCCATGGTGCTCAGTAAAAGCCAGGACTTTTTAGTAAGCCATGCATTGACGCTGCTAATTTCCAAAAGTCTCATCTTTCACAAATCTGCTCTTCAAATTATCAGGTCTTCAATATATAAGAACTCCCTCACCTCTGGATCCTCACACATGTTTTTCTCTCTATCTAGAGCTGTGCTACCCAATACATTAGCCACTGGGCTCACGTGGCTATTTAAATTTAAATAAAAAATAAAATTAAATAACACTAAAAATTTAGTTTCTTCTGTGCACTAGCCACATTTCAAGCACTTAATTGTTGTATGTGGTTAGTGGCCACCACATTGGACGGTGCAGCCATAGACAGTTCCATCATTGCAAGAAAGTGCTCTTGGACACCATAGGTGTACAGTGATCAGGAGATCATCACCTTCCAACTTCATTAACTTTTCAGAGATATCACTTTTACATAGATATTACTTCCACAGGAAGTCTTTCCTACCCCCACCACATGCTTTAAAGAAGAGCTAGATCATCCTCTTCAATATCTCATCATATGGAAGTTACCTTTGTGCTTATCTGAATTTCTTGATCAACCATGAGCTCCGTGAGGTCAGAAATTCATCTTCAGTATCCATTGGGATCATACTGGGCCCAGAAGGAGCAGATCATAGCAAAAACATTCACTGAGCATTTCCTGGGCCCCATTCTATGCACTTTATATGTATGATCTCACTTACTACATAAGTAAGTACAGTTTATCTCACTTAGTACACAAGTGGGTACTATCTGTTATCTCAGTACTACAAATGAGGAGCCTGAGGCACAGAGACGTAAATCACTAGCTCAGGTCTTGTGGAGGAAAGAGGAAGAGTGCGTGCAAGGCCAGGCATCCTGACTCCAGTGCTCAGGCTCCGAACCTCCCTGTCGTTAGCACTCACACAATTTTGTTGAAAGAATGTGGAGGATCAGGCATTAAAGTTGACAATAGTCACTCTTTCATAACGTCACTGTGTTTTCAAGTTGTAACAATTTTCCCACCAGCCTGACTATACAGTGTTGTTTTCTGTTAAGTGCTTTCTGCTCTCTCCCTTCAGCTCTCAAGTGGAGTAGGAATAAAGAAGGCATAATATACGTGCTCTATGATTAAGACACCTGAAGTTCAGAGAGGGGAAGCAAGATGAAAGGCTAGCGGGCTCACACTGTAAAGTCTGAGTACAGCAGTCTTGGCAAGTTTTCAAGTGATATGAGGCATACGGGCAAGGAATCTGAGTCACCGACTTTGATTTTTCTTGGCTTTAATGTTTTAGTTTTCTGAACGCCCAAGTCATATTAATTAGCGGTATTGTTTCTTTCTCATAGCTACATGTGTTACTGATGTTAATTGTTAGATAATGAAAGAACTAGACATTGTTTTCAACAAATTAATATGGTGTCTATAAATAGGTCCCCACTCAGATATTAAGTCTCATGACTGCTGTATCACTACAGCTGTTAATAAATCAATACTGTGGTTATCCTCATGGACTATTATTATAGTTATAATAATTATAACTATATTTCAGATTGAATGTTGATATCACAAAAAAGATTTTTTTTAAAGTAAATGTATTTAATACAGCATTTTGGTTGTGAGATTCTCATTATAATTGAAACTTAAGACGATGTCTTTCTACAGTGTCCAAATACATGGGCAAATACAAAAATAGAGGATTAATTGAATCCCCAATGAGATTCCATTTTTTTAAAAATCTAACATATCAAAATGGGAAACTTTATGTTCTGGATTTCGTACATTAAGAGGATTTAACATCAGGCAAGCAATATTCTATGAACTTTACATATTTTGACTCATTTATTCCTCGCAAGAAATCTCTAAGGTTATTATCCTTATTATGCAGGTAAGAAAATTGAGACACAGGACTGTAATTACTTGTCCAAATCATATAGCCAGTGAATGACCGAGCTGGGATTTGAACTTATGCAATCTAGTTTCGGAGCCCGTTTCTTAACTGCTACCATTTATCACTTCCCCATCAACAGGCCCGGGCACACACACAAATACGTACATACAGAAGTTTGTACATAGGGGAAGAGTTTAGAATCACTTTTCTAAAGAGACAAGCAAAGCAGAAATATCCTCCCATGTTTTTGAGGATAGGATCTACATGCCAAATGCAATTTGGATTGTCAACACATTTATAAATAGAAAAACTGGTGTCCACGTCTAAACAGGAAGATACAAGAAGAGATTTCTAGTGAAATTGAGATCTTCAATTTGACAAATTTACCTGGTTCAATAAAGAAGGATATCAGGGAACAAATTTTTTGTAATCCATTTTATACTTCTATTTTCTTACTCTGCAATATATCACTTTGTTTAATGGGACCAAAAAGCCTCAGTTGCTGTTTAGAGAATTTTTCTAAGTTGGTGTCACTTAGTGAATTTTGATCTTTAAATAACCATGTGTATCTGGCTAATATTGGTCTACATAAAGCTGAATTTACAGCCTCTTTTCCTAAACAAAAAGGAAAACAAAAGGGTAAAAATAAGGCAGCTTAAAAATATGTTCACAATCTCCTATTAGCAATAGCTTCTATCCAAACTCAGACATAATTTTTTCTCCCAATCATAAAGTGTCGCTAATGACGTTTTACAAATATATGGGTTGTGTTCTTTCTCAAGAGTGATTTATAAGGAGCGTACAGTGGTTCACCCTGGCGTTTGGCCATCTTAGTTACTTAGCAGGACTGACTGAAGATCCGATCTGATCAGGTCTGCTGTAATCTGTCTTTAGACGAGAAGGTATCGAAAAACCCGAAGCTATGGAAAAAGTCAATTCAAGTGAAAGGAAAATAGGTCCCTGCTTTTGAAGACCCTGGGGTTGTTGAAAAAATGGTGATGGGTGTTTTTGACCTTAAAGCTCATTCTAAGCTGGGGGAAGAAAGGAACAACAGCCGACCACTTTGCTTTTCAAAAGAATGCTTTTTGAAAAAAGTAGCATTCCCCGAAGGACATAAAACAGCTACACATTTTAAACGCAATTAAACCCATTGCTGACGTTATTTAGAGTTAAACTGCTGGCAAAGAAAATACTAAATGACCAAAAATCATGTTTGTGACGTTAAAAAAAAAAAAAAACAACATATTGAAATGGGGGAAACAGATTCAGAAGAAATGATTTGTAAGGATGTGGTTAAAACTATTTATATACCGGGTTCTATTTGTTTTACAGCTAGTGGTGCACGGACAGCCTGAAAGGTTATCTTTGACAAGGTTTTAGCTATTATTTTCTTCCAGTGAAATGGTATTTCTTGAGAAAAAAAGGTCTTTGGAACAAAATAACAATAAATCCTGATTTAGATACATAAACCTGCCATTGATATCACATAATATCAGTGTTCTTTCTCACTCGATACAGGCGTTTTAAAGATAAATGGTAAAACTGAACTGGAAATCCATCTGGCCGGCTGCCTGCTCTAATGAATAACCCCACTTTGGCTCGTGCAATGTAAGCAGAAAGTTCTCTCCCGGCCTCTTTCGTCTGTCATGAATCTACGAGACAGCCGACATAATATCTGGGCGACAACGGTGCGCTAACAGTGCAGTGACTTCCATTTTCTTTGCTTTCTATTGATTTTCACTTAATAACTGGCGAAATACTAAACGTCCGCCCTGAGTACCTAATAAATCCTGCCTGAGCTTTTTATTGAGGAGAATTTAATAAAAACAACCATTGCGGCTGAGGGATTTTTCTTCTGGACAGAACATAGGGGTAGGGGACAGTGGGGTTGGGGCAAGAGGAAGCCATTTGATTTTTTTTTTTTTCCACGGGACTTTCTCCCCTTTGGAAACGCAGTGTCATGTCAAGGATGCCTGTGTGTTTGAACCGGGTTTCTTCGAGAAGCAGCTGTAAGTGCTACATGCAGGCTACCTGGTGAACATGAGGAAAGGAGGATGCAAAGTCTTGGCAAAACCCAACTTTCTGGTCCTCCCGTGTCCTGATACCTGATTTCAAGTTTGGCTAAGAACTTCCTCATTGTTAGCAGTGGCTGTCAAAAACCTACAGGAATATGCACTTACTACTATACTATTTAATCACTATTTTGGATTTGAAACTAGAAACACAAGCATGACATGCCTGGTGGAGTCTTCATACACCTGTAATAGAATTCTAGATATTACAAGAAGTGGTAAACATCTGAGGGGAGAGGGCACACACACGTTATTCCATTTAATGCTAATTTGAGGCTTACAAATTCACTTTTGGGCTGTCAAACAGCTTCATTTATGGCTTTTTAAAACCCAAAGAAAATTGGAAAGCATGGGCTTTGCACCTCTCACCATTTTCCTCTGCATAAACCTCTAGAACAATTTCCATTGTTGATGCTTAAGAAAACCTCTTTAATCTGCTTCGTGGTCTTCTAGAAGCATTTCACAGCTTATGGCTCCCTCCACCCTCCTCATGTTCATTGATCTTGAGGCTATTTTCAAATTACTGGGCTTAGTGAGCAAGTATTTTCAAAAATTTCCTGCTGTATATACACTCATTCCATTCCATTCTCAATAAAATTTCTAAGAATCCACATATTTAGAAAAGGGGAAAATAGAAATCTTCCGTTCAAGTGAAGCGTTTTTTTTTTTTTTACAAAGTTGGCGGGTCTCGAGTTTGGGTATCAATGTTATATAAAGCACAGTCACTCCAGCAAAGCTACATAGGACTCAATTACTCATCAACAGCTCCAGCTTTTCCTTCAGAATATGGGGACAGAAGCAGAATGACATAGTGCAGGCTCCTTGTCAAAGGACCGTTATTGAAATCTTGGCTTTCCCTCCTCTGAGGTTTGGTCACTTTGTCTCTGTAGTGGGGATACTATTGCCCAACAAGCACGGTTGACAGCACCTTGGCAAAAATCAATAAATGTAGGGGTGCTCAGCAAATGATGTGATTTATTTCACTGAGGAACCTCAATAATGAATAGTGGTTAATCAATCGGGTTAGGGTTTGAAATTGGCCCAATTCCAGAATTCATCCTTTTTTCTCCACAGTTTACAGCTGTCTGACTTAACTCTTTTGTGCCTCAGTTTCCTCATTTCTAAAATGGAGCTAATATCAAAGTTTTTGAAACTATGAAAGGAATTAATACATATTAAGTGCTTAAAAGAGTTCCTGAGGGAAACTGTGCACTTTGGGTGATAATGATGTGTCAGTGTAGGTTCATCAATTGTAAAAAATGTGCCACTCTGGTGGGGGATGTTGATAATGGGCAAGATTGCGCATGTGTGGGAGCAGGAGGTATATGGGACATCTCTGTACCTTCCCCTCAATTTTGCTGTGAACCTAAAACAGCTCTAAAAAAATAAAGTCTCTTAAAAGAGAGAAAGAAAGAACAACAAAAAACAAGATGTCCTGCACATAGAAACATTTAAGAATGTTTGCCTTTATTACTTACAAATATTGCTCAAGAAAACTGAATCAAGTGTGAATCTTTACAAAGGAGAGCCTGATCATTGCTCTGATGATGATATTTTCACTTAATTTAGATATTGCTGCCTTTTTGTTAATACCAGTTTTTCTTTTTGGGTATTGTATGCTTTCTTGTCTAGTTCTTACTAAAAATAAAGAGGATTTAGTAAAACCTTTAACATTTTTCTTTTTCTGATCATTTTGTTTTGCTACCTTTTCTGAGGAGGTTTTTGTTTTCAGGTTCTTGTGAAACCTAGTCTATTCTCTCTGCAGAATGTTTTGGTTCCATCTAATCTGATAGGCTAACAACACAGAAAATTCAGCAAGGCACAGAGAACATCTCCGAGTGAGATTTGGGGAAGGATATTTCAGACTTGAAACTCGCCAGTTTTTGCTCCGTGTAAACCCCTCTAATCGGTTCCCATAAAGGTGTATTGCTATTCAGATAATGTCTTCCACTGCTCAACAAAAGGTTGTTGTACTGAGCTGTGATTGTGACAAATGATTTACTATTAGGTACATTCTGTAATTATTGTTCGGTGGGACCGCAGACCGATACATCATTAACATGATAGACGGCCTTTTATATCAGCAAAAATAACTAAATTAATAAAAATGGCTTCATTCCAAACCCTGTCAGAAAGCCAATACTCAGAACAATCAAGTAGCAGTGATACCTGAGAAAGCCATAGTTTATATTCCCCAACAAATCATGTTTTATGCATAAGTAATAAAATATTTGTATATATAATCTCTATAATATGGATCTACGTAACAACAGATTTTTATAGATATAAGCTCTAAATAAAAATATAGGCTGTTTAAATATTTTCTCCCAAATGATTTAGATTTAAATTTATGCTTTTATGCAATGTGATTGTGATTTTAGAACCTTAGAATCTGCCTCTGATGTCTTTTCTTTCAATTCTCAAGCATTAAACATTTTGATGGGGATCCTGCAGACTGAAATGTCTTTCCCTGGTCTTCCTTCCTTCCCTTCTTCCTTGCTTCTCTCCTTTCTTTTCATCAACAAACTCCTAATTTATCCTTCACCTCACATTTCTTACTTTTTTACACAGAATTTAACAGTTAGACATTTTATAATGAAAGCAGTTTTCTTACACCAAAGCGTCTCAAAGCCTCCAGCAATACTTTATTCAAAACTCTCACTCACACCTGATTTAGGCCTTCTGAAAGAATTGACATGTAGGTCATGATATTTGTAAAGGAAATTAACACAGCAACGTTTGATGAGATTAACTGGTTGTTGAAAATGTTGGCCTCTGATAACCTTGCGATTTCTATTGTGCAGAGGCTAACATAGATGGAGATCTCCAGGAACTTTGCCTAAGTTCCTACAGTTTACTCATCAGCGCTGTGAGGTAGCTATTGCGACTGCCACCTTACAGAGAAGGAAACTGAGGTTTAGGATGGTCCAGAACTTGCCTAAACTCCATTTCCGCTTGATGTTCCCACCACACACACTTTGGGTTTATGTCAAAACCATGACACACAGAAGTAATCACTGAAGAACAGGGCTAGCTCTGTTTTGCCACCTCGAACAAATGTTTCTCCATAGAAATAAAACCTACCACTGCATCTTTCAATATGTTTGCTCATATTGGTCTGATTTTTACATTCAAAAAAGAAATTATTAACCATGATATTCAGTATGATTAAGTAAACAAAAAATGAGTTTCTTTAAAAATCTAGATTATCTAGTAAATAATATAATATCTTAAAATATATTATGTGCTTTTCCAGTATGTTTTTAAATGTAAATACCCTTCGACTTGCATTGGACAAGCATTGGATAATTAAGACATCTGCCTCACCTCTCAAGCTTTATTCACTGTGTATGAAGTGTTTATATATGTAGACGAATCCAATAGTTCAGCAAATAGAGTGCAGGAGATATTTAAATTGAAGATTTGGACTAAGGAACCAAAAGGAAAGAAAAGAAAATATTCCTAAAAAT
Source organism: Diceros bicornis minor (assembly GCF_020826845.1). Classification (NCBI taxonomy): domain Eukaryota; kingdom Metazoa; phylum Chordata; class Mammalia; order Perissodactyla; family Rhinocerotidae; genus Diceros; species Diceros bicornis. Next base: position 85,597,138 of record NC_080744.1, read on the forward strand.
TAAATGAATATAACTCATTGCACTTTATGTTTGAATGACTATATATGTAGGACATTATTTCAGAGTTAAAGGTGTAAATAAGTTACTTGGACCTCCATCTGCTGGCTGGCAGTATTGCTCAGAAACCTTCAACAGAAACAAAATGCCTTGCTTCTTTATTTTCATGAGATCTTAACATGTTGAGGTAAATGCATAGAGCATAAATGTAAAGTTTAAAATTTAAACCTAGAAGATATAATTAGTCACACTATTTTCTTGGACTTAACTTTGCTAAAATTGAACGTACACTTGGTTTTCAAACATATTTGTTGTCCTATTGTCTAAAGCACTGAATCATACTACCATAGTCCTCAGTGGTTTAGAGGAAAGAGGCCTGTTTCTGGATACTCTCTTGGAATAGACTTAGACGAAACGAAACATGGGCTATAGGCATTTATATAAAAACCTTTAAGATATATCTGAGTAGAAAGCACAATTATGTTACTAAGTTTTTGCACTTTACTGAGGACAGTAAATTTCAATAAAAAGTTACCATTATAATACTGAGGATCTGCATGGATATCTAGGACTAGACTCTCCTAAGAAATTAAGGAAGGGATAAAGTAGAACTCAACTGTTTATTTTTCTAGTTTTTTCTTCCTTTCTTGCTTTCTGTCTTGCAACGTATTCGGTCCACAGTCCTGTGTCCAGAACTCTTGGGGTAAGATGCATTTTATAATTCAGAACTGTTAGTATTTTGGAAGGTGACATGACACATATACCCATTTATTATCCACCATCACCAGTGGGATCTGGAGTGACATACATTAATATGTCTTGCAACAACACATATGAACACTAAAGCTAAGTGGGATGAATAAAGACTATACATACCCTACATCAGTTTGGGTCACGTTTTGTTACATACTCGTTCAAGTCAGTTCAGGTTGGCTGCCATAAAGATCTTACCCCCCACCCCAAAATAAATAAATGTTGATTTCCTAGTGACTCTTAGATTAACTAATTGCAAACAAGGGATTGTGGATCTATACAAAGCGTCTCTGAGCATTTTGTTAATTTAAATACAATCTTAACTCACTTTTGCACATTTTTTTTAAGATTTTATTTCTTTAGAGCAGTTTTAGGTTCATAGCAAAATTGAGTGGAAGGTACAGAGATTTTCCATCTGCCCCCTAGGCCTCACACATGCACAGCCTCCCTTATTATTAAAATCCCCACCAGAGTGCTACATTTGTCACAATCGATGAAACTACATTGACACATCATTATCACCCAAAGTCCATAGTTTATGTTAGGGTTCACATGAGTGATCCTTGTTATTCTACGTTTGTCCTTTTGTATATTTTTAGGGAGCTTTTCCATTCTTGATAGTAGCTTTAAAAAAATAGAAGCCCCCATTTAGTAGATGCTGAATAAAATATACTTATTCATTGAATAATTGATATTGCAATATCATAGACTCTTTAGAAATATGCTCTTGTTACTTCAATCTTCTACAGAAGTTCTGAATGATTTAGTTCTCCAACTCTTGTTAACTCTACCCACTGCCAAAACTATTTTCACAAGTGTTTGTGCCTTACTGGAAAAGGTGCAAACATAGTCTATAATTGCCTACGGACAAGATATTTTATTAAATAAAGACATGGTTTTAAAAGCAAGATTTCTATCTAAAAAGATTTGGAAAAATCTTGTTATGGTAGCTCAGTTCTTCAAATTCTTATGGTATGAGTAAAAGCAGTCTCAGAGGCTGGTTGTAATGGGAAATGTGGTCCAGAATTGTAGCTCAAAGATGCTTAGATGATATGAGAAATCCTCTTAATTCTGAAAGCAAAGAAAGTAAGAAAGTAATCCAGTCAAATATTGAGCAAGGTGAGGGGAGGTGTGTAGGTAAAGGACCCAGAGCGACCTTCTCTGGGCAGACAGGGAGAGAATCACGCAATTGTTTTTATGGCTAAAGCTTGATTGAGACCTATTTTAAACCTAGTCTTTTCTACTTTGGCCTTCTCTTAAAGGAAGAAAAATGCCCTTGAAAAGGAGTCTTAAAAGTATGATTCACGGACTTGGGAAGAATTACCGGATGCAGACGGCCTCGAGTGGTGCCTCCCCCCGGAGGAGTTCACATTTCCTTCCTCTTAATCTGAGTGAACCATTAAAAAGTTAGTCAGTTCCCTGGAGGCCCTTCCCAAGGAATCTCCTAAAAGGAAATACCCCACGCTGGAAAGGTAATTTACCTAGATAGGATTTAAGAAGCGAGCTTCCAGTTCAGAGATAACCAATGACTTCATATGGGCTGGTGTATTGTGCCTTTTAAGGATTCTCTCTGAAGTTAGTTAACAAATCAAGGAGGTATGTAGAACCGAAAAACCACACAACTACTCTGGCACACTTTATTTATGTTTTCTTATAAGCAATTAAATCTCAAACAGGATAGTTTCACAGCTGTTGGAGTATTAAACTGTAAATATACAATAAATTGATTATTCCTGAAAATCGACTCATATTCAAGCCATAAACATTTTGTTTTCTATGCTGAGAATGTTTTTAATTATTTTATCTGGTGGGAAAACTCTTTTGTTAGGGATAGGGAGGTGGGAGGGGAGCAGAAGTCTGTGCTCTGGACCTTAGGGAGTGCTGTGGTAACTCAGTGTCTGAGGCCTTCAGGAAGCTGGACTTAAGAGCTGATTCCCTTTTATGGCAAAATAACTCTTATGAATTTGCCTTTTTAGAGTCCACTGGAAAATGGAGCACGGTTACAGAAAACTGCAGCTGTGGATATCTGTAAGGCAGCTTGGTTTCCCATCTCTGGCAATTCCCTCTCCCCCGCCCGACCCCCAAGTAGTGTCTTACCGAGTTTTAGAGTAAATGATAGAACAGGAAAGAGTGAGGGAGGACTTTTGGATCCTATCAATTCCTAGCAAGAAACTCATTTATTTTCTAATGTTTTATAGGCAATAGATAAGAAGTTGACCACTGCATGACATTTATCAAGAATTTTTGCATTTCCTAGTTCCAGGCTCATATTAGAAGGAATTTTACTGATGGTCCTGAGAACTGTCACAGTTTTGTTGCTCAAATAGTATCAGGACAAGCATTTAACATTTGCACACTCTTTCAGCTGATTACTTAAAAGTTCTCTCCTAGCAGAAAATGGAGAGGAACTGTAAACACAGAGAAATGTGGAGAAAGGAAAACGCTGGGGCGGCCCCACGTAAAGAAGGCTCTATATGCTGAAACCCAGAGACAAATTGAGAGACTGGACTGGGCAAAAGAGGGAAGGACATTCTCATCTTTTACTTAAATGTTCTGAAACTGGAAGGACTAGATTCTCAAATGCTGGTAGATTAAAACAACAGCAGCAGCAAGCATTTTATATCAAGGAACTTTGTGTTTCTTAGCTACACGGCAAGGATTTGATACAATATTACAAACTGAAGTCAAGCAAGAAAGAAGTTTTGGGAATATTTGGATCTGTATATCTTTAATAAATATAAACTCTTAAGCATGTGTAATGAAAGGCAAATCATGGGAATATGTATGTTTCCATTTATCATATAGTCATATTTAAATTATCTGATTATAGGGCAAAATTGAGAGTGAGATTTTAAATCTGCCCTTGTAGTGCTTAATTTGCCATTAAAAATAGTAAAACTATTCACATTTGATAAGCATGTGTGCCATTATTTCTTCTGCTATGAAGTATGAAAAAGAGCTAAGAAAAACTCCCCTCCATTTTTTTTTTCTTTTCATAAAACTCAATCCACAGGCCTGCATATTACATTCACATTTTTCTCGTGTGCTTCCTTCTGTATGTTTTGGCCGCACTGGTGGAATTTTCTATGATAAGAGGACCACCAATCCAGTGTGCATGGTGTGGGGTTGGTTCAGTTGAGTGGGCCCCCCTGGGCCTCCAAGGAAGTGGGCCAGGAATTCACAAGGCTTGATTACTGCCAGGGCTTTTTCTGCTCTGAAATTAAGTTTGCTCTTCCTGGTAAATCAACGCCTGGACATTGGAGGTTTAACACCAACTCAGTGATTGAGCAAAACTCTGTCAAGAAGAAACCCCAGCAATGCCTACGTGACATTTCTCTAAGCTTGCTTAAAAGCGAAATGAGGAGTCGTCTAGGGGCACAGGGGGTTATTTTGTGAGCTCCTATTAGGGCTTGGAAAATTTTAAACCAACTTCCACGGGGGAATATGTGAACGCAAGTAAGAGTGTCTTCATTCATAAACACAAACATTTTGTGTTTAAAGCTTTTCATTTTGTGTTCATAACGTATCTGCCCACCATGCATATTTTCTTTAAAAAAAGAAGCATTAGAAATAAAAGTATCAGGATGCTTCCAGCTTTGGTTTCTTTATTTGCTGCCTATGATCCAATCTAATTTAGTAAATATTTATGGACCACATAGGCCATTTAAGTGACTGGGCTATGTGTTGGTGATATGAGGATAAAGAAAATAATATTAGAGTTTGGTCAAATGGTTCTAACGGTTAGTAACCAATTTTCTATTCTCTTAATATGTTTTTATCAGCATTTTCTTCTTGATAGGTTTGGTTTTATTACTGTGACTCATTTTTATCTCTCTTTGTATCCACACCCTTTGATATCTGACTTTGTCATGTGACTAAAGGAGAAGAGTATATTTACTTGTCTTGGACTTAGGGTTACTCACAAGACTTGCTGTGGCCAATAGAATTAGGTGGAAATGACAGCAGGCCCCAAGAGGCTTTGCAAGTCCCCGTTTTCTTTCTTGTGCTTCTGCCGTGGCCTTGAGGACCACATGCCTAGGCAGCACTGCTGGTCCCAAGAGGAGAATAGAGTCACTCCAGCTGAGCCATCCCAGCTAAGCTCAGCTTTGATCAACTAAGCCCCAGCTGACCTACAGATGCACGAGGGATAATAAGCCATAGCTGTCTAAAGCCATTGCATTTTTTTTTGGCGAGGAAGATCAGTCCTGAGCTAACATCCATGCCAATCCTCCTCTTTTTGCCGAGGAAGACTGGCCATGAGCTAACATCTGTGCCATGTTCCTCCACTTTATGTGGGATGCCACCACAGCATGGCCAGAGAAGCGGTGCGTCAGTGCACGCCCAGGATCCAAACCCGGGCCGCCAGTAGCAGAGTGCGCGCACTTAACCGCTAAGCCACGGGGCCGGCCCAAAAGCCATTGCATTTTGTAGTGGTTTGTTGCACAGCAATAGTAACCTGGTACAGTAAGAGTCATTTGTTCATTCACTTATTCATCCTCAAACATCAGTTGGACACCTAAGCCCCAATTTCTGTGGCAGACACCTGAGATACAAAGTGCAAACTTCCAGGGGAAAGAGATAAATGGAGCAGTAAATGAAACAGATGTGCAGAGTACTGAGATAAAGCTGTGCCTTGGCTGCTATGGTGAATCCTCAATAGGGTGCTACAAAAGACATCCTAGAAAAAGGAGAATAATGTAAAAAAAAATTAAAGAATAAGTAGGGATTAGGAAGGCACCCAGGTTGGATTTTGAAGGGGAGAGGTATGGGAAGGCGTTCTAGGTAGAAAAAGCACATAACATTTGCAAATATCCCAGTGCTGAGAAAGAGCCTGGTACTTTGAGGCAGAGCAAGGAATCTTCCAGAGGCAGGAAACATGCATCGTATTTTCTTAAACTCCACATGGTACTTAACATAGTGCAGTCAGGTATGGGCTCAAGAGTGGCATCACAATAGTATTGGTCACTGTCTTGAGTGGAAACTAGACATAATGTTTAAGGAAAGTCACCTTAAAATTGCCCAGCTCTCTATCTAAATTGAGACCTGACTTCTTGAGAACGTCAGACTAAGGCAGGAAGCCTTTTGATTATTTGTGGTGTTTTTCTCTTCACTTCCTGCTTTAATCTTATAGCACAGGGACCAAAGTATTCTAAGGGGAACTACTTCCTTGGTATTTTTGGCATGTTTCTTACCAGGAAACTGGTGGAAGTGTCAGGGGTACCCTTTTTAAGAGATTTCCACTTAAACCAAGGGGGGTTGCATCCCCTTCCTAACCATTCAAGGCTTTAGCCATTTGTGGTTTGCACATGTTCACTATCATGAAGTCTTGTTGAGAAGAAGTCAGGAAGTCCTTAAAGGCACCACAACCATGTTTTCTTAGCATCTAAGTTTTAACTCTGTCATTTATATGAAACAGACATTTAAGTAGAGAGATCTGGAAAATTAGTATGTTCCAATTGGAAAGATGCTCTGAGGTCATAGGACCCAGTCCTCCCCATTTACCAAGTTGGAACCAAACTTAGGGACCTAAAAAAAGCGACTGGTTCAAGTTCTCATTAATTAAGGACGAAAATGGAACTACACCCCTCGGTTCCCAGGCTAGGGTGCTTAGCATCACACCCCATTGCATTCTTGACTTTTTATACTGCTCTTGTTGTCTAGAACAGTAAACCTGAACGGTAGACAAAACTTATAAAGAGAGAAACACAATGTTTCTAGTATCTTAAAACAACAAAGAACAAGTCAAAAGAGAAAATGGTATCCAAGATTTTAAACAGAACTGAAGGCACGTGTTTGACAGGTGTGCTGAATATTTGACAATGGTAAAACTGTTACTAAACTTGAGCCCTGGGTGTATGAAGTGGGGAAACGGACAAGAAAGGAAGAGGAGGAAAGAAGACGCTACATCTTTAAATTGAATTGAATGTTCTGTGACTTTAAATGAAAGCTCTTCTGTTGTTGGGCAAATAAATTTAAACCACTTAACATGGCAGAGAAGGTCAGGCAAGCTTATTATAGTGATCATAGCGTTACAGCTATTGCGATTGACCGCTGCTCTCTCGAATCACCAATAATCAGAGACCGCAAGCTGTGTTTGCAGAGAAAGGTCATCATTCATTTTTTTCAAAGCATTAATATCTTTTGTTTGTTTGGCTCAACATGAAACAGCAATCGATAGAGGTAATTCACAGAGCAATTAGCCCCTCATCTGTCAAATGGCATCTGGGTGTATTTAACAAAAAGACCTTTGGAAAGGTTTAAAAAGGAAGAAAGTGCCTGTACGATCAACAATTTATATTTTCTACATGACATGTTGTGTATGTATCTGTGAAAAGGGGGGCCTTGGGACTAAGAAAATATACATGAAGCATGCTATAAATCTACGCTTCAGTGTTATGATGTCGCAGTGTAGAGATAGACCAAAAAGAGCTCAGATTACATTCTCGCCTGGTTCCCGTGAAGACAGCAAGTGGCTTTCCGGGTCTTTGTATCATGGACGAACACAGCCTTAGTACGTAGATTTCTCAGAAAAGAAGACCTCAAGGAAAAACTTGTTGCAGGTATGGAAAGTGTAACAAATTGGAGAGAGTCAAACATCAGGAGCAAATGTCCCCTTTGGCATCAGAGTCTACAACTTTTGTGCTGGGCTAGACTGTTCCTGAGACCGGCCACAGCCATGCTGTATGACCCGTTCGTGGAGACAGCTCCCTCCCAGCTCAACATCGGCCACACTGCTCTTGGCATTTGCCTTGTCTCCACATCTAGTTTGCCTATATTCAAATAAGAAATGAAAAAGTGAAATGCAAAATTAACTTAAAAGACTTTAGTATTTTAAAAAATGAATTCCGTTCTGGTTCTATTTTTCTTTACTGAGTTTCAAATGTGTGTACTCTGGGATTAATGCAGTAAGTATCAAAGAGGTAGGCTTTTTCAAAAACTCAGCTCAGGGGCTTGTCTACACGTTTACACAAATGCTGTTACTCTCAGCAGGACCAGATGTATTTGGGGAATGTGGTATTTTCTTTTCAATTCTCTGGCTCTTCCTTCTCATTTTTTCTTGACTTCTCTCCCCTCTGCCCCCCTTTTATATTTTAGTCTTCACCCAGACCATAAGATCATGGCCAAAAAGAAGTCATGAGATAGAAAAGAAAGTTACAAAAGTTTTGCTTGTTCTGTAACTTGAGAAAACGTGTTTTTTGGTTTTGAACTTAATTTTATTCTTAATATCCAAACATTCTAACAGGTTGCCTATCCATCTCCAAGGCTTTTTCAAGATAATTGTGAACATCTGATCTGGAAATTATGTTATACAGTTAAGTGAAAAAGCAAGAGACTACACTGAACTTGGAATATAATCACCACTGTGAAAAAAACATCACAGCAAAACACTGAAAGGAAGCAATCTTTAAATAATGTCTTTGGGTGGAGGGATTATGGAGGTTATTTTTGTGTCATTTGACATTTCTGTATTTTCAAACTTTTCTGTAATAAACATACTACTTTTTTAATTGGAAAAACTAAAATATTACTTAAATTTAATGCAGTCACGCAAACAAGGCAATCATGTCTTTGCAAAGTCACTATATTTCATACTGACCTCAGATAACCAGAATTTTACTTTTTGTAAATACTGTCAAACACTCTTAGAGAATTTGTTTCATGGCTGGAACTAAAATCAGTTCTTAGAGCCTCGTGAAATTGTACAGAACATGTAAAATTCTAATCTGACTGTAAGATTGAAATTGAGGGCAGTGGGGTAGCAGGAAGTAGCTCATGGAAAATCTAGATTTCTGAAATAATGAAATCCTGTTATAAGAGAATTTCATTGTCAAATATTTGAGTTCATCTTATTTTTTCTGAATGTAGAATTTAATCCTGGAAGCATTTTAGCACAGTATTCCCCTCCTCCTACCCCAACTTTTTGTTATTTTTTTCTGTTTTATGTGAGCTGTGTTGGAAGTTTCCAAACATTCAAAAAATACATGGCTTCCTTTAATTAGAAAGCTTCTCTGTAACCCATAGACAATGGCTAATAGTTATTTTCCAAACTTCCAGTTACTAAAGCAAACATCACAGTCAGGAGTTGCCTAGAGTCTATTTTGCTTTCGTGAAAATACTATAACATACTTCAACAATAATCCAAATCACCCACCTTCCAAATGGTTATTCACAAGTAGGGGTCATCATTTCCTTGTTAGACTGTCTTAGGGGTGGGTTTGGCCTCCACGGGCTTTGCACATTCTTCTGATTTGTAAATCAAACCTGAGTTAGAAAGATGGACTGCCACCTCCTCCGGGCTCTGCTTAGTGTCACAGGGGTACAGTTCATCAGACAAACACCTCATAAGCATCAGTTCTGGCTGCCTTCCAGGGAAAACCATGTCATGCCATTGAATAACACTTAGGACCCAATCTTTCATCCTCCTCCTCCATAACTAAATAAATTGGGTAAAGGTCTTGCCCTGTCTCAAGATAACAAGAAGTTTAAAGAATTTACTAGTGTTTCATGTTGGAGACACTAAACGTTAAAGAAGTGAACAAAAACAAGATGGTGGCTTTCCTGAAGTTCAAAGACAGCTCTGATAGCAAATGAATACTGACAATTCTTTTCGTTTTTCTGATGGGCAAAAATAATGCTGCTAAAAACAGGGAGGGGATTCGGATTGAGGACTGAAAGAAAATGAGCATAGACTTTTTCTAACGTTACCCTATTCAGAACCTAATCATCTAGAATAGGAGTCAGCAAACTTTTTCTGTAAAAGACCAGATAGTAAATAGTTTATGCTTTGTGCGCTCTGCCATCTCTTCAGCAGCTACTCAACTCTGCTGTTGCAGTGTGAAACAGCCATGGAAATATGTAAACAAATGAATATTGACCATGTTCCAATAAAACTTTATTATGGACACTGAAATATGAATTTCATAAAATTTTCATGTGTCACAAAATATCATTCTTCTTTAGATTTTTTTTCAACCATTTACAAACGTAATAACCATTCTTGGCTCATGGGTGATACAAAAGCAGCCATTGGGCAGAATTTGGCCCTTGGGTCATAGTTTGCCTACCTCTGCTCTAGAGTTCAGAAGTTCTAGTCCAAGATTGTGAATCAGGTCTTATGGAATGACAAGCCCTTCTTGGCTGTCTCAGTTTAGTGATATTTAACTATGATTTCATATGAATAAAGGTATTTTTCTTTAACTTGAATCTTTTATTTCAAAAAAGGCTCATTAAACTTTTTAAATTCATTGAATTTAGGAGACAGTCTTAATGATGTGTGACTCAGGCATTGGGTGAGGGGAATATGCCTAACCAGACCAAATTAAACTGCATAAAATCATGTCTTTCTATATTAAAAATAGATTTTTTTTCAGGTAAAAATCCAAAATAATCTAAAAGCCAATATCAATCAGGCAATGACTATATAAATAATTATTAAATAATTTTGAAAACTCTTTGGTGACAAAGGAAAATGTAAGTGGAAATAAATCCAAGTGCAAAACTCTACATTTGTTCATATATATATATATATATATGCATTTAATATAACAGAAAGTTATAAATTAAAATGTCAACAATATTTCTGGGGACTATGGGGTTAATTATTTCTTTGTGTTTTTTTTTTACTTTCCAAATATTTCACAATGTGTGTACTGCTTTTGTAATTAGAAAAAAAGAACTGATGTTATATGAATACCCTTTGCTCCCAACTATTAAAAGTATTTCTGTGGACAGATCTATGCCTCTGTAGCAATCCTGAATGAGGAATCATGAAATATTCTGCATGATTCATTGACCATTGGAAGGCTTTTTGATAACATTGATGATAACCTCCAGTGAGCTCATAAAAATAATTACCTTAAAGTTGTACAAATTCAGCATTTTTATGACATGCAAATAAAGAAAAGGAAGGAAGAAACAGGAGATAACACAAATAAGATCTCATAAAAGGGATGGCAATAACTATATGTAAAAAGAAATAATGGATCTTATGAAGTTCTGTAAAAGTCTGGCAGGTCAATAGAATTGAACGAGAGAGAGCCCAACAAACCTCCCTCATTTGCTATTCAAAAGAGACACAAAGCACTAATTACACTCTGGCAACGAAATCTTATTTATATTTATGACCAAAGTTTTCTTAAAAGCTTGCCTTCCTCTTCATTTGTAAGTTTCCTAAAATATTGGCTGAGGCCAAACAATTAAACTTTCATTCATGGGGACAATGTTGTAAAAGGGATTCAGCCATGCATCGTTTAGTTCCTTATTATTTCAACTTTTTGAAGAAAGCAGATCTCAACCCACAGCCCAACATATGATTCCTACCTATATATTTACTCTGATTGCATTCTAGACACCACCAGGATGAGATAAATGTAGCTTATTTTCTCCTTAATTGAAAAAAAAGTGAGATCTTGAAAGGATGTCTGAGAAGAATGTTATATTAAAGATAAGTGACTGCTTTAAATTATCAAGTATCAAAATAGTTTTATTTATGTTGTTCACTGTTTGGAAGACAAGCAAGTGCAGGAGACTAAGTGAACGAGTGACTTCTCAGAAGTAAAATAAAAGCATTCTAGGCATTTGATACATTTTGGCCTAAAAGCTTGGGATTTAATCATTGGATTTGGTATGTCAATAATTTTAGACTGAAAATACTAATAGAAATATACCTGAGAGAGACATTATGGAGTGCCTCTGCTCTTCTCCCTCTTTTTCTGCTTCCATCCCATAGAGACCTAGTTCCCAAGTCATCTACTTGACTGATGGACTTGTAAGGCAGAAGAAATTAGAGCTGTAGGATCCAACTGCTTTACTTCACCTTATCAAATGCACTCACCAATTTATGTTCTTAGCACTTTTCCACAGTCTGATAAGAATTAGGACTATTCTGGGGCTTTTGGAGCCCTCCTGTCTCTTGGGATGGTGACTTTCTATCTTGACAACTCAGATCCAGCCTCCAGGTACCACCCACAGGCCACTAATAGCTTTGCAGCGTGTTCTAGTTGAACTTAGAGGATACATGAGTATAGACTTCACTTTCTACTGCTCTATATTATGACTCATAAGTTTACTTTAATGTTCAAGACTCATTTCAAAAGATGGACATTTCCATCACAAACTGCTGATTTAAAACTTAGAATAAATGAGAGTCATGGATGTTACGGGTGCTGGATGCTGCTCCTATTCTTATTGGGGACCTGCCGTGTACTTACTAAGTGCATGAAGCTATATATAAGGGCTAACTGAGTTGTACAGAAAGTATATTTAGAGGTTGACATCATGGCTGCCCAGAGAGAGTTATGAAAGACTTTGTAGAGGAATTAGAATGGGAGTTGGACCTTGAAGGATCAGCAAGTTTAGATGGGTGCAGAGAGAAGAGGCAAGAGAAAGTAATGACTATGTTAACGACGAATGTATTGTGTCCCAGGGCCTGTGTGGGTTGCTCTACGTATGCTATCCCATTCAATCTTCATCAGATCAGAAAGCTGAAGCTCAGAGAAAGTAGAGTTTTCTGAAGATTGCACAGATGAGAAATACGGGAAAATGGATTCGAGCTCAGATCTGCCTCATTCTGAAGCTTATATTCTTTTCAATGCACTGAACTGTATGAAGGATGTTTTTTGGAAGGCTGACTGATGGGAGCAAGAGTGAAGAGGTATGAATAAACACCAGCTTTGGGATGACAGAACTTCCTTCCTGGAAACAGTGGTTGGGATGAAGCAACAAATAAGAAAAAAAAATGTTTTCTAGGAAGAGTCACAAAATGGGATTCCACCTTCTTGACAAAGCATTTGTCAAACCTGAATTTATTTCTTGATTGCAAAAGTATTCCGTGTTAGTAGTAGAAAATTAGGAAACTATAGAAAGAATCACCAGCTGTAGAATCAACCAGAGCTAGCTACTGTTAATGTTTTAGTATATTGTCTTCCAATCTCTTTATCTCTTTTCTTCAAATATAAACATATTTTTATATATATATACTTTTTATAAAACTAAAATTCTGCTTTTCATATTTTTTGTAATCTGATGTCTGAATTAATAACATCGCAACCATATTTAATCTCATGTTCTCTTTGAAAACATATTTTTAATAGATATAGAATATTCCATATGTATAGATTACCATACTTTATTAAACTTCTATCATTGGACATTGAAGTCATTTCTAGTTTTTCATGCTTTTTAAATTATAAATGATGTCCGATTTTTTATCTAAATCATTTCGTTCATTTCCGATTTTTCCTTAAAAAACAATTTAAAAAATTCAGCTTGTCTTATTTCCTGTGATATAGAAAATTGAAATCTAAGTTTAAATCTTATATCATCCTAGAAATGGAAGCCCAGGGCAGACCCTTGAGGGAACAGACCAACATCCTAGCAGAAGCTTGACCCAATCATCATCATCATCATCAGCAGCAGCAGCAGCAGCAGCAGCAGCAGCAGCAGCAGCAGCATCATCATTACTCTAAGAAGGTCATCATCCTCTGTATCAGGAAGAGAGAGAGAAAGATTGAAGAAGAGATTGAGGAAAAGGGCACATAGGAAGAAAGAGAAAGAAAAAGAACGCTGATTCCCCTTCTTCAGAAGACAGATGTATTTTTTCCAGGTAAGCAAATTTTTTAAGGAGCAAACTTCCTGGTGGTCTTGGGGGTGGTTTAGGTTTAGGTTTAGGTTTTAACCTAAAACCTAACCAGTTTAGGTTAGGTCAAAGTAGTTATTGGCTTTTTAATGCCCAGCAACATTCAGAGGTGGCGCATCTACATTACTTTGCTGACTCAAAATCTTTTCATTCTGGAACATCACACAGTGAAGGAAACCACGTGGGTCTGAATCCTGGCTACTTAGTTTAACAGATCTGTGACTTTAGACAAGTCTTTTACTTTCTCTGAACCTCAATTTCCACAGGAGCAAAAAGAAATAATAATGCCAACTGGGAATGTTTAGATCATGATGATTAAATTAGATAATGTATCATCAGGCAATCACATATAACTAGCTTCTTTTTCCCTTTGTTCCACAATTTTCCTTTTCACAGAGGGCAGGAAACTTCATCTTCTTCAGGAGCTTTCTTCATTTTAACAAGCAGAGTTCATTCATTCCACAAAGTTTTGAATCCCTGGGCACCGAGGATTCAAAGGCATTACCCACGTCCTTTTGGAGATCACAGTCCAGTGAAAAAGACAGGGAGAGTAACATAGTAATGAGCTAAAAGGCCAAAGGGAGAGAAGTTGGCACAAAGTCATGTATATTCCTAAATGAGGGAGGGACAAATCTATTTGGAGAGGGGGCAATCAGAGAAATAATTTTTATGTGTGTATGTGAGGAAGACTAGCCCTGAGCTAACATCCATTGCCAATCCTCCTTGTTTTTGCTGAGGAAGATTGGCCCTGGGCTAACATCCGTGCCCATCTTCCTCTACTTTATATGGGACGCCGCCACAGCATGGCTTGACAAGTGGTGTGTTGGTCTGTACCCAGGATCCGAACCTGCGAACCCCAGGCTGCCAAGGTGGAGCCCGCAAACTTAACCACTGCGCCACCCGGCTGGCCCCAGAGAAATAATTTTTGACATGAGTCTTACAAGATGTGTACATGCTTGCCAGGCGGGAGAAGGAAAGGGGGCATCCCTGGCTTGGGTTATAGCTTGGTCCTGTGGTAGTGAGGAGTGGGTTGGAGGTTGGCACCAGAGTCCTTAACAGAAGCTAAAAGATCTTCAAATGCCACTTCCTCAGCAGAGCCCTGTCTGGTCTCTTATACAGGAAACCCTCTCTACCGCCTAGCACTTTAATTGCGCCACATCTGTGGATTTCTTTGACATTTACTACTTCCTGCTTTGCATTAGAGATATTTGTGTACTTATTTTACCTTCATTATACAATGGAGAAACCAGAGACTATTTTATCCTTGTATTCCCCACAGTGCCTTCAACTTAAAGTTATACATATTGAGTATATACATACATATACAGGTGTATGTATATACATACATATAAATAAGTATATAAACAAAAAATTAAAAAAAATAATAATAATAAATAAATAAATACGTATATATATTTTAAAGAAAGAGAGCCAATATATTTCACATTCACTCTCCTCATCATAGTGGGGTTCTTGGTCCTTTTATTTATGGACTTCATATTGGTGAAAAGAGCTTGTCTTTTTGTTATACAGCTTGTTGCATATTAAGCTTTGATAGACATGCAATACCTTCCCCTTCATCCATGAAAACTGGCTGAGCAGGTTTTGCTCCTGTTATCAAATAAATGAATTTTTTCTAAAACTCTTGATTCTTCTAGAATAGACAAATACAGCTATCTCTTCTCTATCACCCACTCAACTTAGAGCTCCTCAGGCAGAGGTTGGAGCCTGATAAGGGACGCCCAAAAGATGATGATTTGGTAAGTTCCCAGCAGAGATGGATTATGGCTGGAATCCTCGTGGTTGTGTGGCCAATTCAGAGAAATTTTGTGTCTCAATCTTTTGGGTTTAGACCCCCTTCAATCAACTAATGGGCTACAGTTGGCTCCAAGTCAAACCTGCCAAGAAGACTGTTAACATTCACCTCATTATCTTGATTATTATGGGCATTAATAGAAGTAATAATATATTACAATAATATCATTCATAATGGCTTACATCTATTGAGCATTAACCATGGCCAGGCACTTTCTAAACACTTTGTCAATACTAACTAAATTAATACCTAAAGTGATTGAATGACTTGGTTACTATTAACACCCTCATTTAATAGATGATGAGACTGAGGTGCAGAGAACTTAAGGGTTTGTAACTTGCCCATAGATCTCGCCTGGTAACTGGTGACTCCGGATTTGAACCAAGAGCAACTGAGCCTGAGATTTTATCCTCTACGCCATCTCATTAATCCACATGATTGAGGAAGTATTATTGTCCCCATTTTACAAATAAGGTGCAGAGACTTTAAGTAATAGTCTAAGTTCACACATTAGAAAATGGTAGAGCCAGGATTTAGAGCCCAGTCTGTTCAATTCTAAAGCCTGAGTCTGGGACTCTAGGCTTCCCACTCCTGGTCAAGGTTTATAACACTTCTGGCTATAACTACATGGTATCTTCTCCTTATCTGTGGGCTCTAGCAGGTGATGGTTTTCCAGGATGAGAGAGAAATGAATAAGATGGCTTCCTGATATTAGTGGAGTAGTCATTGAGGTCAACTGAAATAAGATTTGATGACTCTATGAGTGAGTTAATTTCAGGATATTTGAGATATTAAGAATGTTTCCTATAGGATCTGTTGAGGATGACTGACCTCATTATGCTCTGCAGTCAGAACTGTAGTCATTTCACTACATTTTCTTATGGTTCAGACTTGAGGCTAAGGTTTAGGACAAAAGGAGTCAAGAATCCATGTCACAGAGTGAGAAGGAAATATTTCAAAGGGGTAAAGATAGAGGGCACAGTACATCAAGATCATGGTCATCTTTTGAAATACTGAATTATACAAGCCAAAGACTAGGGAAGCCAAATATGCCTTCATGCCCAGAATAAAGGCTGGCCTGGGTGCCTGAGCTCACAGGCCAAGCAAAGTAGACACCTTGAGTGGGTTTGGCAGAGAACTGGAGACGAAAGCTGCTCCAGATTGTGAGCTCAGCGCTGAGTACAGTAGAAAGTATATGATAAATAAAAGTGGTTGACTGATTGATACCAGTGTAATTTATTGTTTATGGAATCTTACATGGACACTTCCTGTTCTCAGATCATGGTGGTTGTATTAATACTCCACCAAATGCATGGAGTCTTGAAAATGATTTAATGAATTTGATCACCACAGCAAACTTCTGCTAATTCTGAAGTATCTATTTTACATGTCTCTTTTATTCAAGCAAATATATGATAAAATTGCCAAGTTGTCATTTTATTCTCTAAGATACCAAAAGAGATTTAGCAGAATACATAGTGCAAGGTATGATTTCTTATCTATTTTGAGGGTGAAATCAGTGATGTGTGTTTACTTATGGATGGTGCCTACAATTGTCCTTCTTAAATGAAATCTGACAATTGTAAGTGGCTACAAGAAATGATAGTGAGTGCTCTTAAATAAATATGGTCGTATGGAAGCAAGGGACTTTCTTCCCACTCATGCAACAAAATTTGACAAAGCAGTAAACCATCAACAACTAGTTATATGACAAATAATCCCTCAATAATCTATTTAGGTCTTCCTGTTGCTTATATTAAACTATTAAACAGATCAGAAGACAATTATTTTGGTCAGATTGGTACATAGTATAATTAACTCAGCAGTGTAACTGGTCTATTAAGGAACCTTAACAAATTGGGTTAGAAACAAAATGGTTTCTTTTTAATGTTGTTTTACTCTGTTTTCTGATCCTATCTTCAACTATGCTATGTCAAAATCCCCCTTTCCTATTCTTTAAAAATAGCTTGGCAAGGTCCTATAATTTTCCAGTCCTTCTCAGGTATTACAACTCAGTTTAGACTATTTTAAAACTAAAATCTCATATTGGATTCAAATTTCGTCTCTTCCTTTCCCCCACCTGTCCCTAGAACAGACTCGATCCTGGCTGCTTGGATTGGAGGCAAGAGTTTTCCTTTACACTCCTATCGCTCTCCCTCTCCTGGGTCAAGCTCTTCTGGCCTTCCTGATGTAGCTCTGACTAGGAAGACTTGAAGACGTGTTTGGCTTCCCCTGTCCTTCTGGTGTTGGAAGGAGGATGTGAGGGAAGAAGGTAAAAGAGGAAGGATTTATCCAAACTGCTAGAAAAGCCAGTTTCGAGCAGGGTCCTTGGCTTCATTGATTCTCTTTGCAGCAGGGAACCATCACTCATGATGAACTCTTTCTTCCAGAGGTAGTGTAGCTTAACCCTTGGACATCTTTCTGAAGATCCTGCGTGCCCTTTGAGGTCTCCAGAGTTCTTGTTCCCCTCCACATTGGCCTAGCAGCCTCCTGGGCAGCCCAAGTCTCCTGACCCCTCTTTAATCTCAGTGCTTCCTCATTTGGAGACAGAACCACTGAATCCTCTTTGCACACTCTGAGAGCCAGGGACAACACTCGTGGGAGGGGTGGCTCCATCTTCTTCCCGGGTACGTTACATCATAGTCCCAGCAGGCCCCGCTCTCATAGGCTACTCTAATCTACTTTCTAGTAGGCTTCCTACCTCTGAGCACCTCTTGACTAACACTGGGCCCAGTTTCTAAGAGAATTTTGCCCCAAAACCCAAGTAGACACACGTCGAATCCACACAAAATTTCCCTCATCACATTCCTCTTTTCTTTCATTGCAGCACTGGCATGTGCTACAGTTTCTTGGTTCCTGCAAACACCCAGCTGGAGAGTAAGAAGTCAGGTCCCCTTTCTCAAAGGTACCTCCTGGGTCTACAAGTTACTCTCATGAATCCTCTCTGCAGGAAATAGCCTCTTCCCATGAACCTGCACCTCTCAAAGAGCTGAGAGATTTTCTTCTCCATGATGCCCCTTGTAGGTAGACTGGGAATGAGGTGTGAGGTTGAGTTGAACGATGTATGGTCAGTGGTAGCAGACTCCATTCACATTACCTGGGGAAAGTGTCTGGCCCCAGCTGTAGTTGGATCATTTGTGACTTGAGAGTGTGAGGTATCTATGATTCACATTTGCAGTTGTAGGCCCTGATTTTTATTTTAGTCCCATTATAAAAAAGTCCTACTATATATATACATGAGAGAACCGGGATGAGTTTTATTTCCCAGGGTCAAATGGGTACCACGTGAGTTCCACTTCTCATTTCTACTGTATCCTCCACTACCTGAAAAGCCGATGCATTTAGAATCTCCAAAATCAGAATGCTAGTACTAGAAGGGAGTTGTCGACTATCCTCCACCGATTAGCAGTGAAACCGGAACACTTACCCTCCTCCTCACCTTGATTCATCCTTGCTTCTAATATTTTGCGGAGCAAAGGCATGGAAAGAAGTACATGTGGTAACCAGGGTGGACTTTGTTTGTAAGGGTCAAATGGTACCACATCACTGCAGCTTCTCCTGTCCACTGCATCCTCTACTTCCTGACGAGCCACTGTATTTCCTCCTTCTTCTCCTCAAGCATCCTTTAGAGTTGTCCACACTGCTTCTTAATACGCACAACTCTGCTCCTTGTGCCTTACTGGAAGGAGGCTCAGTGCTGACAGGATCTGACCTCTTGGTGGGTGGAGGGGAATGTGGGGTCAAAGCTGCATGTGACCCTTTGTTCTACAGACTTACTTCATAGCTGAGCAGTCAAATTTTGATTTAAACTTCTTTTTTTCTAGGCCCTAAATCAGTTCCTTACCTTGGAGTATGTCCCCTTTGCTGATCTCATACATTTTTATTTTATTTGATACTTGATGTTATGCTTGGACTATAGGACTTCCATTCTGTAAAGGTTCTGTAACAAATTGTTCTTTTGTACAATTGCCAACTATCTCAGACTAAAAACATATTGGGGGAAAAAGCCAGATAAAAAATTAAATGGAGTCAAAATTAGGGGCTGGCTAATAAAATCAGATTTTCTTGACACTTTTAGTCAATGCAAAAATAATTGTGGGAATATAAAAGGTTTTTTATGGTCAATTATTCTTGTCTTAGTAAGAATCTATAATCGTAGCCCCCTAAGAACAGGTAATAATCCTCCACAGAGAGAAAAGTGAGACTTCCCTACAGATCCATAAGAAAGGCAAAACATTATCGCATGCATGCATAAAATATATTAATATTGAAATGTGCTGGCTTTAAGGTCAGATGGGTAGACATCTTTTTTCTACCCTGAAAAAATTATATACTATCTAACTTTATCGGGCTGCTGACATCCAATTGATCTACATTATTCTTGGCTGGTAAGAGCCTATATACCTAAATGCCTCAGATAATAGGTATTACAGTATTAGGTAAAAAGCCTCCATGCAGGCTATAGCAATATCAAAAAGGTAGAAAGTGTAAAATAAGGGAGATTAAGATGACACCAGAAAGCTTTGAATGAGGTGTCATTTTGCATTTAGCGAGACAACCAGGAAAGTTAAGACAGAAGAAAAAAATGCCCCTTTCTCACCAGCTGCCCTTAAAGGTTTACAAATGATCTGTTAACAGAAATGAGTTTCTCTTGGGCTTCAGACACCATTTATTACGCTGGGAAAGAGACAAAAAGGGAGATGGAAAAAACTGGCAAATTATGCTTATTTGAAGGCAAAATGCTTCCCATCAGCAACGTGATGAAAATGTACCAAAGGTGTCAGCCAGATGTTGACATGTTAATATTTTTCACGAGGTCTTTCACTGAGGAATGAGTACAAAGAACTTTTTGGGTGTTCTTTAGAATAAGAATTGAAATGCATTGTTAGGCTAGATGCCTTGCCTCGGAAATTGCGATTGTACTTGATGATGAAGAGGAAGAGGAAGTGTGTCCTAAATAGGGGGCTTGAACCTCGATTCCCTGGCTGCCTCCCAGATGTCTTGTGCTACGAATGGGCTCATCTGATCTCTCCTAGTCAATTTCATTCTGGAAAGTAGCCAGTGGGCCTAGTTCACGACCCAGTGATGTCATTATAATTCATTCTCCCTCACCACAAAGACTTCGGAACTTTCCAATTTACAATAGGTCTTTTTAATAAAGAAGAGTGTCATGCACAGAATTTTTAAGTGTTTCTAATGATTTATCTTTTTTTCTGTTGTAGCCTCAAAATGGCCTATCTTATGCTTGTGAAGACTGGACTATCAAAACCATTCAAAGAATGTGTATCTTTGTCAAACTGCATGGTATGTTCTATAGGCCGATCAAGGGTAACTGAAGCTTATTACAAGAGAGCATCTTGTCCAAACAACAAGAACAAAAACCTCTATATCTTATGCAGAAATCAGAATAGGGCACCTAAAGTGTAATATGACTTAACTGATGCTTCATCTTGAACACTCACGTAATAACTCTAAATAGGATAAATGCCATTTCAGCAATGTTCTCTGTGTTTTGAGCCTGCTTTACAAGATGGGGAGGGACCAGGGGCTGATAGAGACATGTAAGTCATTTAAGAGCAGGGGCTATGCCATCATCTGCATGTTCGCTCAACACCTCTCGGGGCTGTAAGGAAATATTCACTGATGAAGATTGCGCATAAATCGGGCTCGGCACGAGAGAGTTAGGGCTGTCTCTCAGAACCTCACCTCTTTGAACTTAGTTAACCCTCCTTGCTAAAATAAACTTTGCTGAGATGACTTCACTTATCCTTGGCATGGATCTTTAAAACCCTGGGTAGTACAAGCTGAGTGGATGATCAATGCATGTGTGGCCTGCGCTGTAATTTAACTTACTCTGTCTGACAGGAGATGTGGAATAGCTAAAGAGAGGCTTTACTTGTAATCTTCTTATCACCTTATCCTGGAGTGTTTGTGAAGAGCGAGGCCTTCCCTGCACTAACTCCCAGTTGAGGGTTAATGCTAAGAAAGAGAAATTGCCCTTTCGTGAGTCCGACGGAGCCACATGATAAAGCCTTTACTAGACACCTTGGGAACCCTCACCTCTCAAGGCTGAAGGGACACTGGCTTTCCTGAACTAACATCGCTTGTCTTTCTTCTACACGCTCATTAACAGAAATAACTTGCTGTAATTATGATGTGCCGGGAAAAAAGTCCATACATTTTTTTCACTCTTTTTTCTAACGTATGGATTCTAAATCAGATCTTCACTGCTGGACCATTATTAGCAATTGACTGTGAGAGAGAAGGGGGACGTGGCCAGACCACCAGTGTGGGATGGAGAGGAGAGGGGGACCACCTGAGTGTTGAAATGACACTACAGAAAAGGTCAAGACACAGAAAGACTGAGGGGTGGGAACAGTATAGGAGGAAAAGAGAAGAAAACAAAAGCGAGAGAGAGAAAGAGGAGGGGGGAGAGAAGTTTTTAATGAGAAATAAACACAACTTGGAGGAGCTCAGAAAAAAGACAGCTCAGGACATGGCAAAACTGAGGGAGGGTGCAAGCAGAAGGAAGGCTGCACGGAGAGGGGGCATGGACCTTTTCAGAACGTCATTTTCCTGTTTTTACAGGAGAAAGCCCGTCAGTCTCAGGTTCTCCAGTGTCAGGTAATTCACACTCTTCCTGATGCCTCTGAGGTATATAAAATTCTTTAAAGTGAGCACTCACTGAATCTGATAAAGGGAACATTTTCTTTCCGGGGAGCAGATCTTAGATTGGGTGTGCCCTCAAAGCAATCATATGTTAGTGGGACAGCTAGTTCTATCAACCAGCAATCACAATGAAAGGAAAAACTGTCATCACAGCCATAGATATGAAGGGCTGGGGGCTCCCAGAGAGTAAGTAGAAGGGGTCACAGGACAAGCTTCACAGAAGGGATACAGCAATGATGACAGTAATAATAATAAGAAAAGCAACAATTTTAATGACAAAATTAATAACAGCCACTGCTATTTTTTTTTTTTTGTGAGGAAGATCAGCCCTGAGCTAACATCCATGCCAATCCTCCTCTTTTTGCTGAGGAAGACCGGCTCTGAGCTAACATCTACTGCCAATCCCCTTCCATTTTTCCCCCAAAGCCCCAGTAGATAGTTGTATGTCATAGTTGCACATCCATCTAGTTGCTGCATATGGGACGTGGCCTCAGCATGGCCGGATAAGAGGTGCGTCGGTGCGCACCCAGGATCCGAACCTGGGCCGCCAGTAGCGGAGCGCGCACACTTAACCACTAAGCCACAGGGCCGGCCCTGCCACTGCTATTTTTTTAAGCCCCTATTATGAGCATGTGTCTTCTGTAAACATGTCTGGATATGTATGGATCTATAAATATGTAGATATGTAAATATGTATGGATCTGTACATATGTCTAATGCTCACAGAATCCCTCAAGGTAAGACTTATTATTATTCCAATTTTATAACTGAGGATATCAAAACTTAGAGAGCTTGCCAACTTATCCAATGAGACATGCCCATGTATTTATAAAGTTTGATCATGGTATAGTGAATAAGAACATGCAACTATTATCTATGGGATCCATGGTAGCCATGACCAGCGTGAGAAAGAAGGGAAGGAGGAAGGTGTTAAATGAAGGAAGACACAATTGGAAGATTTGTTGGAAACCAGCTCAGTGAATGGTTTATAGGCTGCTCATACGAAACTATATTGTATCTTATAGGCAATAGGAAAGTAAGGGAGGTTTTTAGCAGAGAAGTCATATGATTAGATTTATATTTGTGAAAGATAACTGAAAGGCAATTGCTTAAAGGAGGAGTGAGAATTCACATAGGATATCAATGAGAGGTTTATGGCGATAGGCCAAGCAAAGCAAAATATGGGGCAAATAACCGATACAAGCAAACATGGGGACTCATTTAATGCTAACACTGAGAGCGACCACTCCTATTACCATCTCCATTTTATGGCAAAGAGGGTTTAAATAATCTTCCCATAGCAGCAAGGTTAGAAATGGTAGAGTTTGGACTCAAACCCAGGTTCCAGAACCTGTTCTTGTATTCACCACACCATATTTTTGAGAATGATAATAAGAGTAGGAATGGAAAGTGAACATATGAGCCAGGTTCCCAAATCTTTAGTGAATTAGAGGGCAGGATGAGGACATCTGTGGATAAAAGAGGAGAGAGTGGAGAGTCAATGAAGGAGTTTTTATAAGACCATGGGGAAATTATGGTCAAAGAGGTTTTGGGGATCAAGAATAGTGACCACAATTCTGACCCTGAAGAATTTGGAGATGAGTAAAAATCATCCTCTAACTTTGGGGGCTGCAGAGGGAGCAGTGTCCTCCAGGTCCAGTCCCTTTCTACAAATTCTGATTTAATTGGATTGATGTGGACTACAGGACAGCAGCTTTTCTCCAAGGTCTCCTGTAAATATAATGTGAACTCTCAGGTGAGAACCACGAGTCAAGTCAAGGAAGAAAGAAAATTTTCCAAAGAGTAGAAGACAGAGGGAAATGTGTTATCACAGAGTGGGAATTCCAGTAGGATAAGTGGAAGTATTCGAAAAAGAAGGAAACACAGCCATTGATGTTATTAATGCAATTGTTCATGTATCTTTGAATAACTTCCTTCTCCATTACTTGATTTGATATTTATTCGATGACAATGTTTCAATCTGATTACGTTATTCTTTTACTGTAAGCATCTGAAAGTATTCTTGATAAGAGAGGAGTGGGATGTGAATACTAAAAAATAATGATGATAAAATGTAGAGATGCATTACTGACTATTCACTTGTTAACACATAGAAGATACAATTTATTAACTGATGCTAAGAAGGTGAGTTTTTACTATTCATACACTGGATGATGGCTTGGGTTGGATCATCTACAGTGTCATGCTCCAACACCCTCCTCTGCATTTTCCTCTCTCAGATACTTATTGCCTCATATAACAAAAAAAAGCTTCTGGCCTCGTATTTAAACCAAGACTTGTAGAAAAATGAAGGAAAGAAGACAGGTAGGAAGGAAAGAAGGAAGGAAATCAGAAGAAGAAATTGAGCAACTCCTTATGTAGCAAGAACAAATGGAATGAATTAATGGCAAGTATAAGGCATAGAAGGAAGGGCTGGAGGAGGAAGGACAGTTGGTGATTATTTATTGGGCTAATGGGAAGAAATAAGAAATGAAATCAAGCTGTTTCCTGAAACATGGCATGTGCAGACATAAGCAAAGGATGTTGCCGTTTCACATGTAGTATGTGAACAGTTGATGATCCTAAAGAATTAAATGGAATTAATTAAAACCCTTTAAAAAAGCTATTAGGAAATAGTTCCATAGTTTTTATTATTAAATGCCAATTTAAACATTTGATTTTGATTATATTTGAGAAATTAATTATACTGTAAGAATAAGGAAACCATAATATCTTGGAAATAGCCACTTACTCCAGGTACTTGAGTTTTTCAGTCAAATATAAACTCTACATTTGGGTCCAAAACCTCAGTTGCACAAGGGCAGCCTGATTTGACTTATAAGTAGCATATGTGTCAGTTGTATACGATGGCTGCATAAATAAGCGAAGTGGATGTGGCTGCATAAGGGATGACCTAGAGCAGGGAGGAGTATAATCCTGTGTACTTGTGGTTCATTCTAGTCACACCTATAGATGAGAGTTCTGTTCAGAAATTTAAGAGGGACACTGATAAACTTGAGCACAGAGAAGATAACTATCATGATGTTTTTTCTTGGCTAGAAAACAACTTACAGTGACATAGTAATAATCTTCCAAATGTTGGTTGTCTGTTGTATGCCATCCTAGAAAGTCTTGTTAAAAATAATTTTGAGGGGCCGGCCCGGTGACGCAAGTGGTTAAATGCGCGTGCTCTGCTGCGGCGGTCCTGCGTTCGCAGGTTCGGATCCTGGGCGCACACTGATGCACCACTTGTCAGGCCATGCTGTGGCGGTGTTCCATATAAAGTAGAGGAAGATGGGCATGGATGTTAGCCCAGGGCCAGTCTTCCTCAGCAAAAAGAGGAGGATGGGCAGATGTTAGCTCAGAGCCGGTCTTCCTCACAAAAAATAATAATAATAATAATAATAATAATTTTGAGAAGGCCAACTTTCAGCTTACTGTAAGGAAGAACATTCTAATAATTAGAACTTGCAAAGATAGAATGGACCTCTATAGGAGGTAATGAGTTCACTTTAGCAGGAGATATTCATCTCAATACTAGATAATCCCTTGTAGGATCCATTGACAAAGAGATCTGGGTATGAGGGGAGAAAAAGTAATAATAATAATAATAGTAATGATAATGATAGTAACAGGTGATAGTTATTGAATACTTACTGCATGCCAGGCACTGCTTTATATATATCAGCATATGTATCCCAACAAATATTCTATGAGATTGATGATATTCTTCCTATCATACAGATAAGAAAAATGAAGCCCAGAAAATTGTTAATAAATGGCATCATCAGAATTCAGCTCTACACTTAACAACCATCCTTTACTACCTCTTAAGGTAATTGTGATAACAAACCTTCAAAGTCAGTTTGAATTCTAATGATCATTGATTTTGGAAGTTACACTTCAGGAGTTGAGAATAGTGGTGTGGAGTGAGAACAGAGTTCAAATGTGGATTCTTCCCTGTTACTAATATGCAACCTTGGGTAATGTACTTAAACTCTCTGAGGCTCATTTTCTTCTTCTGTGAAATTAAGGTCATAATATTTAATTCATAGGATTGTGAGGATTAAGTAAGATAACATATGCAGCTTTTACGTGCAATGCCTAGCTCTAGCTACATCCTTAACAAATAGTAGCTCTTATTTTAGTGTGCAAAGACATAAGACATTATTACAATGGTGTCCTGCATTACATGTTGCACTAAGTTTTAGTATCATAATGTTTCAAAATGATTATTGATTCTAGACCAGGTTGGAATCTTCTCAGAGAATTACCATTTGATTTCATCCTTCAACCTCTTCTACGGTATGATTCCAATTTAAAAATAAGTGACAATTTGGGGGAAATATTTGGAAAATGTATAAAAGAAAAAGACAATATCAAGAATATATGATGACAATTAACCCAATAAAATAGGCAAAGAAAAGATAGTTCATAGAAAAAGAGATACAAATGGTGAATAAACATAAGAAAACATGCTCAAACAAGTTATTATTGGCCCAGTCTCTGGAAACATTGTTATTGTCATCATCATAATTATAATATCCAACTCATTCTTGTATTCCCCCTTGACTCCACATCTCCCTCCAATTATCACTCCATTTCTCTGCTTCCTTTATGGCAAAAAAATACAAAACATTTTTCCATACTCACTGTTTCCACTTCCTAACCTCTCTCAGTTTTGAATCAACTCAAATCTAGGTTTCTCTCTCTCTTTCTCATTGTACAAGAGGAAGTATCTTTCTCCTAGAGTTGTTGACTGCCATCTTGAAATCACAGGTGAAACTGATTCTACATTAAATCAGAGCAGAAAGGTAAGAGGAAACCAGGTCTCTAGTGACATGACTGAGAATTCTAACTAACTTTAAAGCCTACTCTAGTTTTAGACATTTCTGCTATCATTTAACCCATTTGAATGGGGTTTCTACTTCCTAGAATAAACATGGATAAGTAGGACCACTCCCCTGGGAAGGTCTGTGGATAAACATGGATTTCCTAAGAGGAGGGCATATGTGGGGAAGCAATGACTGGCAGCATTTAAGGAGAGACTTTCTAGAGACAATGGCATACAAAAATGACAGTCAATATTCAGTCTGAAGATTTGTACCTAAAGAGCACAAAATAATTCACATATGAGTCAAGTCAAAGCAGCGAGGGATTCAACAAGATCTGAGAGGGTTTGTGAGAGGATGAGTGATAGGCTTTAAAAAAAAGTCATGAAACAGTTTGAATTGAAATATATAAGGTTTTTGCCCTAGAATTCAGACTGAAGCAAATTTACAGTCCAAGTTGCTTAATTTATCACTGAATTAAAGAATCTTTGCCTCCCTTCTGCCCTTTTTTTAGTTAATTGAGCCAGTATTTAACCATGACCTTGGTGAGGTGTTGGGGACATAATTATAAATAAGATATTCCTCATATCCTTATGTAATATTGCACAATATAATAGGAAAGGCAAACAGAGAATATATTACTTTTATTTATTTTCAGTGCAGTGAGTGAATTTCTTGAGTTTGATTTTCAAAACCTGAATTAAAGTTCTTTAACTTTCTCTAAAAGAAGACTCTTTAAGCCCAAGATTTAATCAAGAAATTTGGCTTAAATTCTTTGATAAGTCTCATTTTTTCTGCTCTTTTGACCTTAGACAACCAAAGAGAAAGAGGTGGGAGAGGGAGAATGGTGAAGTAGGACATCCTCATAGGGAACCAAACAGATCCAGAAAAACTCTGGAGTACAGGGAAAATGAGCAAAAAGTAGAGCCTGGTGAACCTTTGAAGAAAAAGTGAACTATGAAGCTACTCCACCTTAAAGTGGTTTAGCTCAAGTTTTATTCATGGCATGGAAGTGATCACCAGAAGCCTGGATTATAAACCCTGACTGTCAAAAGCTTTGCCAGGGTATAAATCCTTGCTCATGGGTCCACTCAAGCCATTTTCTCTGTATTCTGCCCTGTCTGTTGTGCTAAATAACTTTTACATAGCATTTGTAGATAATTTTTCTCTAGAAAATACTATCTCTCTATCCAAATTATACTTTACACTTCTCAATTAATGCCTATAAAATTATGTATTTTAGAAAGTAAACTGTGTTCTAGTTTATGGCCATCATTCATGAGCATCCATTCTCATAAACAATATTTTCATAATACTTCTGAATGGGAAGAAGAATTATTACGAGTATGATGGATACTACAAGGAGGGGCATCTGAGAAGTAGAGATTTGCTTTCAGACAAAGACACATAGAATTGTGCTTTGAATTAAAAAAAAAGTTTCCATCACTGAAAATTTCCTTAGTGTATCTTATGGTGATGACTAAGTCTCCTGAATTGAATTCAGTTCTTTCACGTTAATTCTGTGTTTTTGTTTATCATAATCTATAAATTCTTAAAGCCTATGTTAAACACTTGTACCCAACATAGAATAAAATAATGGTCACAGCACATAAGGTTATCAATACATTTGAGTATATTTATGTTTTGGCAGAGTCAGACATCCTGACTTTATGTTTATAGATACCCATGTTTATGTTATAATAATGTATACACAGTAAGTATATGTGTATTTGGAGAGTGCTTCATTCCATCTTTTATTGTACCAAAGAAGATTTATTATGTGGGGAAAAAACCCTCATATCTCTTATTTCCTACCATTTTAAACAAGAGAATTGTTGTCATCATTACGTTCACTGTTATCGTCAAACAAACTCATAATCACTCTGCTAGCTCTTGAGCTGCAATGAATTTAAAAATATGAAACAACAAACAAACAAAAAAAAAATATGGTCCCTACATTCAAGGAAATGGAACTCTTCTTGGACAGGAACTGTTAATGTACACGCACTGTGTACATTAAAGAAAAACTAACCACACAAAGCAGTCCATGTAAATACCAAAGGAGTGATGGAGTTGGTAAATAAGATCCTGTCAGAAGAAGGAGAAGGCTGTCTGAGTTGGACATGTATGTGTACACTTGGTAAAGGCTTTCACAGAGGGGGGACCCTTGAACTGAGCATTTGAGGACTGGTAGACACTGGAATATGGAAAGGTAGGTGAGAGAAATCTATTCCATAGGAAGGAAGGAAGGAAGGAAGGAAGGAAGGAAGGAAGGAAGGAAGGAAGGAAGGAAGGAGGGAAGGAAGGAAGGAGGGAAGGAAGGAAGGAAGAAGGAAAGAATTTCTAGAGGCTTCCACTTTTGCTTGGGATATAGAAAGAAACGAAAGACTTGAGCTTCCAAGGAAATAACAAGAAATCACCAGCTGAACAATGATTAAAAAAAACAAAACTACATACTTTTCTTTAATGCCATCAAAGAACTGTGCACACAAAGAAATCCAAAAGATGGGCCGGCTCGTGGCTTAGCAGTTAAGTGCACACGCTCCGCTACTGGCG
This sequence comes from Diceros bicornis minor, assembly GCF_020826845.1. Taxonomy (NCBI): domain Eukaryota; kingdom Metazoa; phylum Chordata; class Mammalia; order Perissodactyla; family Rhinocerotidae; genus Diceros; species Diceros bicornis. The sequence goes on from NC_080744.1 coordinate 85,626,398, forward strand.
GCCGGGGTTCGGATCCTGACGTGCACGGACGCACCGCTTGTCCGGCCATGCTAAGGCCGCGTCCCACATACAGCAACTAGAAGGATGTGCAACTATGACATACAACTATCTACTGGGACTTTGGGGAAAAAAAAGAGGAGGATTGGCAATAGATGTTAGCCGAGAGCCGGTCTTCCTCAGCAAAAAGAGGGGGATTAGCACGGATGTTAGCTAAGGGCTGATTTTCCTCACCAAAAAAAAAAAAAAAAAAAAAAAGAAATCCAAAAGAACTAAACTCTGAAAAGACAAGGCTTTTCTAAGTAAATGAAAAATATAGGACACATTCAAACTTGGGTCAGTTGCTGAAGTTGGGGGCAGTCTTTGCTTAGACAAGAAGAAACAAACCAGACTTTTTGAAGAATCTGTGGGCTGCTGTGGCACACTGAATCTGGAGGAGCCCTAAACGCAAAGAGAATCCTTTCAGCCAAGTTGCTTACAGGGGAATTTAGATGGTTATCCCAGAGGCTGGGAGTGGAGGCAGAAAAATTTCATAGACTCACAGTCTCACAGTTGTCAGGATCTGAGTTTCCTGGTATCTCACTGGGCTCCCACAATCATGCAGCCTCATCATCTGTGGTCTCAGAGTCTGCTGGGCCTTGGAGAAATGGCAAATATAGAGACTTCTTTCTTTATTTTCTTAAATTCTTTAAAAGTCAAAAATTCTTTAAAAGATTAGTTGAAGAAAAGAATTATAACAATGTATGGGGTTTTGCTACATAAAAGTAGAGTATGATAAAAATAGCACAAAAGGTAGGAGAAAGAATAAATGAAATTATACTGCTATAAGGTGATTTCATTATACCCAGAATTATATAAAGCTAATTCAAGATAGATTGTGATAAATTAAGAATGCACACTGTAATCTCTAGGGCAACCACTAAAATAATTTTAGGTATAGCTTAAAAGAGGTATAGTTTAAAAGCCAAGAGAAGAAATAGAATGGAATAGCGAAAATTTCTATATTAACCAAAAGAAGACAAGAAAATAGGAACAAAGAAAAAAACAAACAAAAAAAATAGAAGGAACACACAGGAATCCAGTTGCAAAATGTTAGATTTAACCCAAACATATAGATAAGTACATTAAATGGGTGAAACACATCCCATGTAAAAAATTAGCCATTTCACAATGGATAAAAATAAGGCCCAAGGACATGCTACAAGAGATACATTTTATTTTTTTTATTTTTATTTATTTATTTATCCCCCAAAGCCCCAGTAGATAGTTGTATGTCACAGTTGCACATCCTTCTAGTTGCTGTATGTGGGATGCGGCCTCAGCATGGCCGGAGAAGCGCTGCGTTGGTGCGCGTCCGGGATCCGAACCCGGCTGCCAGCAGGGGAGCGCGTGCACTTAACCACCTAAGCCAGGGGGCAGGCCCGAGACACATTTTAAATATAAAATCACAGATAGATTTAAAATAAAAGAATGGGAAAAAAAAAATACACCATGGGAACAGTAAGCACCAGAAAGCTTGTGTAGCTGTATTAATATCAAATGGAATAGACATAAATAAGAAATAGTCTTACTAAAATAAATTGGGTCACTTTATGATGGAATAAAGATCAATTCATTACAAAGACAAAACAATCCTAAATGTATACTCATTTAATCACAGAGTTTTAAAATGAGTGAAGCAAAAATTGATGGACTTAAAGGGAAAACTAGATAAATACAGAGTCATGTTTGGGGATTTTAAACACCTCTCTGTCATTAAGTAATTGATAGAATAACTGCACAAAAAATCATTGCAAATATAGAAGATTTGAACAACACGATCAATAACTTGACCTAATTGACACCTATAGAACATTACATCAACAACTATGAACACATATTCTTTTCAATTATACAGAAACTATTCAACAAGATACACCCCATGCTGAGCTATAAAGAAAATTTCAATAAATTTAAAAAGTTGACATCTTGAAACTATTTTCTCTGACATCAATGAAATTACATTAGAATTCAAAAACAATAAAATAGATAGGAAAGCCTAAAATATATGAAAGTTAAACAATAGACTTCTAAATAACCCAGTGTCAACGAAAATATCACAAAGGAAATTAGAAATTATTCTAACTAGATGATAATGAAAATTTAACACATCAAAATTTGTGAGATATAGCAAAACCAGCTCTTAGAGAAAATTTATATCTTTAAATACTTAAAGAGAAAAGAGTAAAGGTTAAAAAAATTTATAACCCAAATTTCCACTTTAAGAAGATAAAAAAAGAAGAATAAAATAAACCTGGAGAAAGTGGAAGTAAAGAAATAAAATGAAAAAAGCAGAAATCAATGAAATAGAAAACAGACAAGCAGTAAAGAAAATCATCAAAATGATAAGTAGCTTTTTTAAAAAAATGAATAAAAGGTGAACTGCTTGCTAGATTGATCAAGAAAAAAAGAGATAATACAAATTATCAATATCAAGAAAGAGGGGGAATCACTACAGATTCTATAGAAATTATAAAGATAATAATGGGATATTCTGAATAACTTTTGCCAATAAATTCAACAGCCTAGACAAAATTGACAATTTTCTTGAAAGATACAACTTTCCAAATAGTCAACAGGAAGAAATAGAAAATTCACATAGTCTTTTATATTAGCCAGCTCAGGCTGTCATAACAAAATACCACAGACTGGGTGGCTTAAACAATAGAAATTCATTTTGTCACAGGTCTGGAGGCTGGAAGTCCATGATTAAGGTGTCGGCTCATTTCATTTCTGGTGAGATCACTCTTCTTGGTTTGTAGAGGTCTGTCTTTCTGCTAGAGCATCACATGGCCTTTCCTCAGCACTCTGGTGCCTCTTATAAGGACACTAATACTATCAGATCAGGGCCCACCCATATGACTTCATTTAACCTTAATTACTTCTTAGAAGCCCCATCTCCAAATCCTGCCACAAAGGAGGTTAGGGCTTCAACATATGAATTTCGGAGGACACAAGCATTCAGTCCATAGCACTCTTTTTTTTTTTGTGAGGAAGATCAGCCCTGAGCTAACATCCATGCTAATCCTCCTCTTTTTGCTGAGGAAGACTGGCTCTGAGCTAACATCTATTGCCAATCCTCCTCCTTTTTGTCCCCCAAAGCCCCAGTAGATAGTTGTATGTCGTAGTTGCACATCCTTCTAGTTGCTGTATGTGGGACGCGGCCTCAGCGTGGCTGGAGAAGCGGTGCGGTGGTGCGCGCCTGAGATCCGAACCTGGGCCGCCAGTAGCGGAGCATGCGCACTTAACCAGTAAGCCATGGGGCAGGCCCATAGTACTCTATATCTATTAAAATGTTAAATGTAAAACTTAAAAGCTTCTTATTCTCCCTTCCCCCTCAAACAAAGAAACAAACAAACAATCTCTCCAGGCCCAAATGAGTACTTCAAACATTTCAATAGTGAGTACTTTCAAACATTTGATACCAATGTCTCACAATATATTTCATAAAATAAGAAGGAGGAAAACATCCTAATTTGGTTTACGAGTTCAGCGTGACCCTGACTCCAAAATATTAAGAAGTAGAATACAGCAATATATAAAAATGATAACATATAATGTTTAAACATGATGTATTCCAAGAAGGCAAGGTTGGTTCAACATTCAAAAGCTAATTTAAATTCATCACATTAATAGAATAAAAGAGAAAATCACATGATTATCTCAATAGATGCAGAAAAAATCATTTGACAGAATTCAATAGTCATTCATGATTAAAGCTCTCAGAAAACTAGGAATATTCTCAATCATAGAGATATATACATAAAACATTTCACTTAATGGTGATACATTTAATGTTTTCATCTAAGATCAGAACATCAATAAGGAAGTCCATTCTATCACTTTGATTTTGTTTTTCCTAAAGGCCCAGCCAATGCAACAAAAGGGAGAAATGGCGTAAAGATTTGAAAGAAAAAGGGAAAGCTGTCATTATTCACAGGAAACAAAATTATTACACAAAAAATCCCCAAGGAACTACCAATAAAACTCCAAACCTAGAATTAACGGGGGAGAGAATATAGCAATATTGCAGGATTCCAGGTGACCATATAAAAATTAATGGCATTTCTATATTATAGCAATACTTTCCAAATAATAAGAAAATAAAATTTTAAGATGCTGCTATGTTCAATAATGTCAAAATAAGCCAAAATATTTCTGAATAAAATTAACAAAAGATGTGCAGGACTTGTATACTGAAAACTAATAAAAAAATTTAAAGATAAATCAATTGAAATGACTAAAAAAAAAAGAAGACAATATTTTTAATATGACAAATTTTTCCCAACTTAAAGCATAAATTCAACACAATCTGAATCAAAGTCTCAGCAGGCTGTTTTTAATAGAAATTATTGAGCTGATTCTAAAATTTGTAATAAATGCAAAGCCAAAACAATTTTGTAAATGAAGGAAAAGTTTGGCAAATTTTATTACTTGATTTCAAGAATTACTATAAAACAATAATGAAAATCAAGACAATATAGGTCAATAGAACATAATAGAGAGTCCAGAAATAAATCCACACATATACGATGAACTAATTTTCAGCCAAGATATTAGGATAACTCAAAGTAGAAAAGGATAGTCTATTCAACAAAATGTGCTGGAACAACTGCATATTCATATGAAAAATAAATTGATCTTATCCACTACTGCACATCAAATGCAAAAATTAATTTCAGATGGATCATAGATCTAAATATAAATGTTACAACTTTAAAACATCTAAATAAAAAATAGAAAAGTACGTTTGTGACTTTGAAGTAGGCAATAATTCCTTAGGATACAAAATCATTAACAATAGAAGAAAATAATTATAGAATAGACTTCATTCAAACTAAAAAATGTCTGCTGTTCAAAAAATACCTTTAACAAACTAAAAAGGCAAGTCACAGACAGGGTGAATATAGTCACTTCATACTTTACAAAAAAGTATATATATATAGTTAATAGTTATGTTAAAAAAAATTCTCACCTCACTAATCATCAGAGAAATGCAAATTAAAACAATTATGAGATATCATTTCACCAGAATGGCTAAAACTAAAAAGACCGACAACATTAAGAGGTGGCAAAGATGAGGAGCACCTAGAGCTCTCCTACAGTTATGGTGACAGTGTAAAATGACATATTTGGAAATTTCTGAAAACTTTTTAGAAGTTCCCAGTGAAGTTAAATATATACCTACTCCATGGACAAATGATTCCAACTCTTAGATATTTACTTAGGAAGAATAAAAACCAAAATTCTCAGAAAAGACACATATATGGATATACACTGCAGCTTTATTCACAACAGCAAAAATTGGAGAGGGAGAGGGGAATCTATTTAATGTTCATCAACAGAAGAATTGGTAAGCAAATTGTAGTTATTCATAAAATGGCACAGTACTCCACAATAATATATATAAAAACGTATGTAAAAATTATAAGCATTATGCTAAGTGAAGGAGATCAAACACAAAAGAATACATAGAGTATGATTAAGTTTATTTGAAGTTCAAGAAGTAGAAGTAAACTATGGTGATGGAGGTCAAGTGGTGGCATCTTGGTGGTGGGGGAGGTTGAATAGGGAGGGTCCCAGGAAACTTACAGGAGGATGAATATGTTCTATGTCTTGATTGGAGTGGTGGATACACAGCTATAAACATTTTTTAAAACTTATGTAACTCTACATTTCAAATATGTACATTTTTGTATATAAATCATCCCTCAATAAAGCCAATTTAAAAAAAAGTTAGAGGCAAAAATAATTTTACTTTTTTTCCAGTTTTTTTCCTTCTAAAGATGATGTATTTTTGGTGGGAAAATCCAATAAATCATTTGTATTCCTACTCTCCAGATTATTATGATTGGTAATATCTTATATATTTGCTTCTAAATATTTCACCTATATCTTTTCTTATTTTAGTCTTACAATTTAAAAGTGACATATATCCAGTTTAGAAAAGTTTCAAATATATGTAGCAAATATAAAGATAGACAATAATGCCATCACCTAGACTTAACAGGTATTAGTATTTTTTCTTGATTTTTTTCTTTAATAATATTTTTAAGCTCTAAGATTATCACATGATTATTATAGAAAATTTGGAAAAATATGGAAGGTATAAAGAAGACAATATAAAATCACCTGTAATTCTATTCTTCAGGAATAACTACTATCAATGCTACAAGGGTGTTATCAACCGCTGTCATCAGCGGCAGTAGATAGAACTTCTAGCCCAGCCTCATCATAGACTTCTAACTAATGGCTCTATGACTAGGTGTTTGCTTTTTGTTCTTAACTAATCAATTTTAGTTTTTAGAGCAGTTTTAGGTTCACAAGAAAATTGAGTTGAAAGTACAGAGAATTCCTATACACACTCTGTCTGTCTCCCCCACCACACACACACAACCTCCCCTATTATCAACATCCCCCATCAGAGTGGTGCATTTGTTAGAATCAATGAACCTACATTGACACATCATGATCACCCAAAGTCTATAGTTTACATGGACTCACTCTTGGGGTTCCCTCTCGGTGATGGACGTTCTGTGGGTTTTCACAAATATATGACATGTATCCAACATGGTAGTATTATACAGAGTATTTTCACTACCCCAAGAATCTTCTGTGCTCTCCCTATTCATCCCTAATCCCCAGCAACCACTGATCCCTCTACTGTCTCCATAGTTTTACTTTTTCCAGAATGTCATATAGTTGGAATCATACATTACGTAGCCTTTTCAGATTGGCATTTTTCACTAGTAGTATGCATTTAAGTTTCCTTCATGTCTTTTCAGGGCTTGATAGCTCATTTGTTTTTAGTGCTGAATAATATTACATTGTCTGAATGTACCACATTTTATTTATCCATTCACTGTGGAAGGACATCTTGGTTACTTCCAAGTTTTGGCAATTATGAATAAAATTGCTCTAAGCATCTGTGTGCAGGTTTTTGTGTGGACATAAGTTTTTAATTATTTGAGTAAATATCAAGAAGCATAATTGTGGGATCATATGGTAAGAGTATATTTAGTTTTGCAAGAAACTGCCAAACTGGCTTCCAAAGTGACTGCACCATTTTGCATTCTTACCAGCAATGAATAAATGGTTCCTGTTGCTCCACATTCTCTCCAACATTGTCAGTGTTTGGGATTTTGACCATTCTAATAGATGTGTTAACTAGATGTTTTTTAACTTTCATTTTCTTTCCTCTTCATATCATCAAAATGTACTTTAAATAAGATAATGTTTTCTACTTCTTGTAACGACTGATAAAATCACTAAATAATACTATACATGTTCATTTCCAAGTACATATGTCTTCATCATTTACCTTTACATTTTGAAATTAATTGAAACCTAGGCAAAGAGATCCATCAGATTGACAGACCTAAATGCTAAAGGTTAATTTTTCCTAAAAAAGAAAGCAGCCTATAGAAATAAACATGTTCTTACATCCCTCTTTATAACCTCCTTTGGTTTGTTTGAGTCCTTATTTCTATAAAAGAAAGCTTTAGGGCAGAGACAAATACCATCTCCTCTACACAGCTTATCCTACATTCCTCAAATTTCCCTCCCTTGTTTCTATAGCATGGTTTTTGTCTCTGCCTTACCTAGGACCACCCCCCCCCAACTTTCTCAGTTTTATCAAGAGACCGAACTTGAATACTGCCTTTTTTCACCTTGCATTCACCAAAAAGAGTCCATGTGGACCAAAGCATTGGTGAGATACAATTTTTTATTTCATCTTTTTTTTGGTGAGGTATATTAGTCCTAAGGTAACATGTGATGCCAATCGTCCTCTTTTTGCTGAGGAAGATTGGTCCTGGGCTAACATCCATGCCCATCTTCCTCTACTTTATATGGGATGCCACCATAGCATGGCTTGACAAGCGGTGCATCAGTGAGCGCTGGGGATCTGAACCTGCGAACCTTGGGCGGCGGAAGCAGAGCGTGTGCCCTTAACCGCTAGGCCACTGGGCCGGCCCTCTTTCCTTTTTTTTTTTTTAACTGAAGAATCACAGGAAAGATGGAGGACACATTTACATTGAGCAAGGCACATAAACATAGTCCCTAGATCCCTTCTAAAGATCTCTTCTCTAGTCGCTTTTTTTTTTCCTCAGCCTGTCAGAACCCAGGCCTCCTCCTACTCACTTCTCTAACTCAGTCTTGCAGCCTTCAGTCTTCTCTTCTCTGGATACTCCCTTCAATCTGCTTTCCCCACGAAGAGCAATTCCTCTCTGCCCCAACTCCCTCAAATTCACAAAGCCTCTTCCCACTATGTAGCTATCAAAGGCCCTGAAAGTCACATTCTGACTTGTATTGTAGTTAATTATACCCACAAATGGACCAATTTATTAACCTTGAAGCTTAGGTAATTTTGAGATTCCTCTTCAAGAAAAAAAAATTAATATAGCATCAGGTGTAAAGTGTAATATTTATTTAAAATGAAAGAAGTCACAACAAATTGCAAATTTAAAAAGGTAAAAAATGCCACAAATAACACAAAATCCACAATGTTACCATAATAAATTTTCACCTTAGCAGTCCATCACCTCTATGATACTTTTCTTTGACATTTTTGCTTATACACTTTTTGAGTGCCTCTTCATGTAACAACAATTTTGTAATATCTATAGAGAAATTTGAAAAATAATTTAGTTTTTCTTTTTAACCTAGTAGGTTAAAATTAGTGTTTTTAGGGGCTGGCCTAGTAGCATGGTAGTTAAGTTCCCATGCTCCACTTTGGTGGACCAGGGTTCATGGGTTCAGATCCCGGGTGCGGACCGCCACACCACTCATCAAGCCATGCTGTGGTGGGGTCCCACATACAAAATAGAGGAATGTGGGCACAGTTGTAGCTCAGGGCCAATTTTCCTCACCAAAAAAAAAAAAAATTAGTGTTTTTAAATTACTGAACGTTTGGAAAAATACTTTTAAACTTCAGAACTCTTACTATTGGTAATTTCATGTAAAAGTTTAGAATTACTGTCAAATGTGGGAAAACTTTTCTCAAAACTTTTCTTTTTATATATGAGCTATAAAATTTCAGGACATTTCAGTTTTTCTTGAGGAGTGAAATACTGTTTGACATCACTCATTAACCAATTTGCTTCCTTCTAGTGAAAGTATCCTTTGTGGCTTCTTTATTATGAATGTTTTATGTCAAATCATTTAATATTGATTTTTTTCCCAATGTACTGATGCGATTCACTACTGTTGATTATTTGTAAGAGTATACCTGAAGGCATTCCTACACCAGAATTCTAATAATAAATTAACTATGCATGGAAGTAACAGTCAACCATTATGAGGATAAATATATCCTCATAAACCCAGACTAAATAGATTCCCAACTCATCCCCTAAGGTAGGTCTCCAAAACGACTGAGGCCACTCCAATGTCATACGTGAGATAAAGTAAACCATGAAAAAGGCAAAGTCAAAGAAGAAATAGACAGAAATCTTAACCAATTCATTATGTTTCAAATATCTTTTGCAAATTTTATAAAATCAGATGACCATGTTACCCAATGCTGGACCCCTCATTGGGACTTTGAAGGCTTAAGCAAGTGAGAAGTCCTCAGGCCTAAGCTTCCTCAACTTCCCCACGAATCAGCCTCTGATTTTGCCTATATCTATGTTTTCATCACCATTTCATTTCACTGCCATCTATAGACGTACTAAAAGGATATAATGTATCTATATTTTCATCCATATTTATGTTCCTTAAATCTTCTCATAGCCAGCACAGTGCCCTATGCCTAAAATCGTTTCTTACTTATGGCAAGCACAAGATATGAGCTTTTAGAATTAGTTGGATTGGACTGAATTTAATTGACAGTGTAAAAAATTTAATTGGGTTGGTTCTCATCCTTTTTATGCCTTATAGCAAATTGAGAAGAATGTAGGCTTTGGAATTGCTTACTAGCTGTTTTTAATTTAAGGAAAGTTATTTTACCTCTCTTAGACTCTGTTTTCTAACCTGCAAAACAAGGAAAATAATATTATGCCAGGGGCTGCTAATTGTCTCCCAATATGCATTGCCTTCTTCTATAGTAAGAGCAGCCCTGGTTTAGCTGGGCACACGGCTGCCCAGAATAAAAGCTACAATTCCCAGACTCTCTTGAAGTTCATTTCAGACGAATGAGATGTAAATGTCACATAACTACTTCCCAGAATCTTTCTGAAAAAAGAGCTGACACACGTCCTTGCCTTCCTTTTTCATCTCTTCCTCATCTTGATGTGCAGAATAAACAAGACATTAGAGCTCTACCCACGAACCTGGACCATGAAGGAGAGGACCACACCCTCAGGAGAGTAGAAGAATGGGCTGAGAGGCTCCTCATCCTGGTGGGACTTTGAGAAACAGCGTCACAGTGGCAATCCTGAGCTGCTCAGCTCTACATATTTTTGTTTCAAACAAATACCATCCTGTCTTATCGAACACTATTGTTTTAACCCCTTTTGCTTGCACTTAATTTAATACTAATAACTGCCTTGCAGAGTTTGTTAAGATTAAATATGTAAGTTACCTAGTACAGTGTCTCGCATGGAATTGACGTCCACTCAGCATTTTCTTACCTGGATATATTTTGCTTGCCCAATGAAGTGGCCCTCAAATATGTCATTACATTCCTGATGCTAGCTAGTAAACATCTTCATTCCTCAATTTTATAAAAATAAGCCTTCTTAATTACATCTACATATTAAATTCACTAGCTTGATCTCTTTTATGAACTGTTAGGAGGGGAACCTTCCAGGATGGGATTAACATTTTGTTACTGTGTAGACTTTCCAGAATGTACTGGTGTGTAATTTTTCCCAGCATATAATTTTCATCCTATTTTCTATTTTTTCATCTTGCTGCTGTCAGCTATAACTTAGGAAATGTCTTTAAATAGATATCTGGAGAGAAAAAAAAGCATTGCAAAATTTTTTAAAAAGAAATCACAGCATCAGCATCTGTGTACACAGTTTACAAAATGACCAAATTTTATCCTTTTAATAGAAGTCAATGGAGGTGGGTTGGAGAGGGTCTGTGTTTGAATCTCCATGAAACCGAAATAGAAGGGAAAAAAATAGCATTCTTCTTTTCCCCCAAGATGTGAATTTAATTCATATTATTATTATTTTATAATGGAGGAGATTATGCACATATTTAGTTCTGTCTTCCCAAATTCCCATTTTTCATAAAAGTTTTCTTCAGCTACCATGAAGTGGATTCTTTCTTTCCTTTTGGACACCTTGTTTGGCTTCATTATCTTGCCAAGCTCTTTGGATTATGACTTATAGCTCTTTTCCACTAAAGATGCAAAATGCGAATAGGAGCTAAGGCAGAAGAGTGATTTTCCAGGAGCAGGAGAATGCTGCAGGAACGGAGCTTCCTGCCTTTTGGGAGTCAGCTCCTTGTCCAATTACAGCCCCGCCACTCCCCTCCCCCGGAGCCCCGCGAGGGGCACTTGTTAGAGAACATGCGACATAACGTCAGCTCAGGAAGGGCCCCAAAATTAATCTCGCCTGGTACATTAGGAAACACTTCGCTGACATTTGCTGTCCCTGTCAGCCCTAATAAAGAGATTTTTACCTGTATTTGCCTATTCAACACTTCAGCCCCTCAGCCAATTTTGGAAATTATTTCTGATTTATGGCTCTCTCTCAGGCGGGTGTCACCCTGCCTGTCAATTATGCCTCAAAGCAAATGCTAAGTGAATGCTGGCTGGTAAAATTAATAAGGGAAACCTTTACTCAAAAGCCTAGAAAGAGGCTTGTAAAGGGGATCACTCAACCAGGCAGTAACTCGGTGGCTGCCTGTGATATTTATAAGCGAGACAGAGGTACACGGAGAATTCAGTCACACACAGAAGGAAGAAGCATTTCCCCCCCTCAGTATTAGAAGCTCAGCCACTCTGGAGAACACACGACCATCGTGATGAAAAAGTTCAGTGGTTCCAATCCCCTTAAATGGGAGCCTGGGTCATGCCCAGGCTTTGCAAAAGGAAAACAGTGTTTCTTCAGTTTGCAAATACAAACTGTTCAATTTCAGTACAAACTCAAGAAATGGAAAGAAAAGAAAAGAAACACTTTGTTCTGTTCCTCTGATTATTTTAAAGATTACTAATATAAATAATATATCCCCAGGTCTATATGTTTTTCAGATATTTGACACTAGAAAAATTACTGCTATTAAATACATTCGTGAGTGAATGAATGAAGCAAGTCCACTTAATCTCTGAAGTTCCTTATTTCTGCCTACATTTACAGCAACCTGGACCACTCACCTCATCTCTCTATACACTCTGGCCTCCTGACCTTCTCTCTGATCCTTAAATTTGCTTAGTTCTTTTCCACCCAGGGCCTTTGCACATTCTGCTGCTTCTACTAGGAATGATTTCTCTCCACATTTCTTCCCCTGGAGAGCTTGAACTCACTCTTCAGGCCCTGGCTTTAACGGCACTCCCTCAGAGAAACTTTCTCTCCAACCTATGTGAGTTTTCATCTTTCATATCCTATTCCATCCTTTCCTTTTGTTTTACAGCTTAGAAATTATACATTTATTTGTGATATTACTATTAGTAATTATGCATCTATTTGTGATATTATTGTTTCAATACTTGTCGCTCTCACTAAATTTTATGTAAGAAGAAGGCAGGCCCTGTAGGCCTTGTTCATTTATGTCTAAACCCCCAGAATACAGCACATCCCTCACTCATAAGGGCCTCTCAACAGATACTGGTGAATGCATGGATGATGCATGAAGGGTTATTCTTAGGCTAGATTTGTACAATGCTTTGTCACTTGGAATCTAAAAGTATGTACTTCCATATTCTTGTTTTGCTTTTCTGCATATATATTATGTTCACAAAATATATTCCATATTATTGCCTAAAATAATTCTTGCCATCTAAATATGCTATTGGCGGTAGGTTGATTATCATGTATACATCTAGCACTTTTTCTTCAGCTTCGTAGTAAGGTTAGTTGTTAAATGTCTGACCTCTCAGTGAAAGCATAGCATTCTCAAAGTGAAAGAACACCATCACACACACACGGTTCCTTGTTGAATGTGGCCATACAGAGGTGCTCAATATTTCCTAAAGCCCAGCCTCATTTTCTTTCTGCAGAGCTGAGTTGCAATGTTCTTAGCCATTCATTCGACAAGCATCAATTGAGTGTGTGCTAGGTACTAAGTAAGCATTTAGCATGACCATGTGTTACCAGAGGTGAAAGGTAATGTATATGCCCTCAGAGAGCCCACAATGAACATGACCACCAATAAAACACATCCCAGTACTTCATGGATGGCATTTATCTTTATGTCTAACATATAGAAAAAGATCCCAGTGTATCATAGGAATCTAGAGTAAGCTCATGTGTAGATGGTCGAATCAATGTAGATTCAATAACACCATGATCTTACTGATTTTTCACTTAGTCCAAGCCCTACTGTCTCTAAAACTTGGAGATGATCTTATAGTGACAGACTTCCACGGCCAGGAACGCTTATCATCTAGTAAGCATTGAATAAATATCTATTGAATTACTGAATGAGTAACTAGAACATGTTACTGAGTTACCAAAGTTACCAAGTTCAATCCTCCAAACTGAACCCAAAAAATCTTAGTGGACATGTTAGAGGTCATGGTTTTAAAGCTTCCTCAAGGAGATAGAGAGAGAGAGATAAACATGAAGTTGGTGTTTATTTCCAGAATCTTACTTAATTCACTTTTGTCGACACCTGTAGAACATTTTTCAACACTGTATAGTTGTTCAGCGTCAATTTTAGAACACATATCTTTAGTATTTAATGGGAAGGCTCTTGTTAACTCTCCTCACTTCAGAGAGGCAGAGTAATGCAGTGGAAAAGAATATTGGACTTGCAGCTGGGCCGCCCGGTGGCTTAGCAGTTAGGTGCACACGCTCCCCTGCTGGCAGCCCGGGTTCGGATCCCGGGCGCGCGCCAACGCACTGCTTCTCCTCCAGCCATGCTGAGGCCGTGTCCCACATACAGCAACTAGAAGAATGTGCAACTATGACGTACAACTATCCATTGGGGCTTTGGGGAAGGAAAAAAAAGGAGGAGGATTGGCAATAGATGTTAGCTCAGAGCCAGTCTTCCTCAGTAAAAAAAGGAGGATTAGCACGGATGTTAGCTCAGGGCTGATCTCCCTCACACACACAAAAAAAAGAATATTGGACTTGAAGCTGTGACACCCACCACTTCCTAACTAGATAAGGCACTTAGCCTGCTACATCTTGATCTCTTTATCTTTAAAATCATGGGTGACTATAAGAATCAAATGAGTTTTTAAAAAGTGTTTATAAAATACTATATCGATATAAGACATTGTTACTGTTAATAAAGTTTGGTGATTTAAGTTATTATGTTCCTCACCCTAAGCTGACGGCAAAGTGCTCTGCTTGACTTTAATCCTTTCTCTCTCACTCATTCATGAGAATCTTTTCAATAGATTGTTTCCATATTCCCTCGTGGTCAAGGAAACAAAGAACTAAAGGAGAGAGATTTTAGTAAATGGATTAAACTGGAAAAAAAGGGTGGGGCAATAATACTTTATTAATTCATTCATCAGATACTTATTTAATCATTATGTAAAAGGGATTATTACAGATACTGAAGATACCAAAGAAAGCAAACTGGAGTCTTTTTTCAACGTGGAACTTATTAGCCGGTGCCGAAGAATGCAGATGCTGACTTAATTTGTTTCCTCAGGCCCCTTGACTTTCTCCTGGTCCACCTAATCACAGTGTTAGGTTAAAGACGAATCCCTTAAAGTTGAGAAAATTGCTGCTATTGGCCAGGCCAGGTTGAAACTAAGAAGATGATATTCATGTAGACTAATGAAAAGTTAGTGCTGAAAGGGAACCGAGAGGTCATTTTACTTCATCTCCTCATAGTAGAATTGAGGCCCTTGTTCCTTAATGCTGTTTCGTCCATATGACTGGTTAGGGAACTTCTAGTTATTGATGACTACTACTATTCAAGCCAGCCCTGGTGGTCTAGCGGTTAAGATTCAGCGCTCTCACCACCACACCACGGGATCGGGTTTGTTTCCCAGTCAGGAAACCACACGACCCATCTATCAGTTGTCATACTGTGGTGGCTGCGTGTTGCTGTGATGCTGAAAGCTATGCTACCGGTATTTCAAATATCAGCAGGGTCACCCATGGTGGACAGGTTTCAGTGGAGCTTCCAGACTAAGACAGACTAGGAAGAAGGACCTGGCCACCCTCTTCCGAAAAATTTGGCCATGAAAATGTTAAGCAGAGCATTGTCTAATAGAGCACAGGAAGATGAGAAGATGGCACAACAAGACTGGGTAGGCTCTGCTCTGCTGGACTCAGGGTCACTGGGAGTCGGAATTGACCTGACAGCACCAACAATAACAACTACTATTCAGCATCTACTGTTCAGCATCTTGGCATTTCTTATAATGTCTTAGAGGATATAGAATGCTGTGTTTATTTTTCCCACCAAGTGAAATCATTGTGATTATGATGTCTCTGAGGTAATAAGTCAAATTGTAATATAGACGGTTATCTACAGAATGATGCCCAAATATCTGATTTCTATAGGTTCTAATCAAAAGGATTTATGATTCAACTTGCGAATGCTATTGTATGACCCCATGAGACCAAGAACTCCTTTGTTAGCTTTTGTTATAGAAAAAGTCATAAGATTTGGTGTTGGACAATCCTGGTATCGAATCCAGGTTCCACTCTTGTATTTTATGATTCTGAGAGATAACCACATCTGACATGTGGGAGGGACGCAGTACTGATTAAGTGCACAGATTTTGGAGCTGGATATCTGAGTTCAAAGGCTTGCTCTACCACTTTCTATCTCTGTGACCCTTCCGGTTACTCAACATTGTTGAGGTCTAAGTCCCTCATCTAACAAAGGAAGTAATAATAATGCCTTCTCATAAGGTCGTCACAAAGGTTAACTGAGATGATACTTGTAAAGCACTTGAAACAAAGCCTGGAAAATGGTAAGCATCCAATATTTATGTAGCTATGTAACTGCTAGTCGGGGCTCTTGGTTTCAAATAACAGAAATTTACCTTGGTTAACTCAAGCAGAATGGAATTTATTGAAAAGGTATTGGGATCTCACAAATTTGAGAAGGCTGGTGAAATAGAGCTCAGAAAGGAACAGAGGAACCAAGGCATAGTCAAGACATTGCCATGGAAGGGGTCCTTTAGGATACCATCCCCAGTGCCATCTTCAGCAGAACCTACCAGTCATGCCTATGAGTTGTGAACACTTCACTCAGCTGTAGCTTCCCGTGATAATCTCTAAGGGACTCGGCCTGCTCATGTCTTAAGATTTCTGGTAATTTCAGGCAGGAGTGTCTTTTTGGAAGATCTGCAGTCACATGGCCCATGCCAGGTGACAGGGAACTATAGCCAACTTTTATAAGTCATTCTTCAATAGTGTTGGTATTATCATCCTTCCCCTTTGAAAATAAGAAAACTGAGGCATAGAGAGATAGTAACTTAGTCAGCTATCACATGGCAGTGCAACCCATCAAGGATTTAAATAAATGGCTGAGAACTCCAATGCCATATTCTTTTCACTGCACTGTGCCCCCAAAGTTAGGATCTATTTCTTACATTTCATGTTCTGTTTGCCTTAGTACTTATCATGGGGCTGAGTATACGCAATGAATGTAAGGAGAATTACATTGAAAACAATTCACCTTTTTTACTAGAGCCCTCCTCCCACCCCAAGCTGATCTAGATTTATGTAGTTTTGCCTGTGGCAGATGCATTTTTGAAGGTAAAGAGTTTGGGGTATAGGTATATAGAGATGGGTATAAATATATAGATAGCTATCTAATTCTTATGGATAATAACAGCAAGTCAGTGTGAATAAGAAAAGAAATGACTGGCTTAAAGTAAGAGAGGCCCCTTTGTACTTAAAATCTCTTTCTGTATCTCTGCATTACAACCTTCTCCCACTGGGTCAATGAGGTTCTAAGGATAGGTTTCGAACATTTGGAGCAGATTTCTTTGCCTGACCTTGAATGCTAATCTCTTCCCTCCCTATTGAAGAATTCTAGTACCGGGCCCCTGTAGGGTCAGCAGATTTACCTCTGGGATTCATCTCTGTCGTGGTTGCACCTTCAATTCCAGAACAATTATGATTGGACGTGAAACTGTACAATTAAGAAGGAAAAGTTTTTGAATGATACAGAGTAACAGAATGTCCTATTTTTGTATATTCCTGGAATCCCAGATTTCATTTTACTTTAGGAAGCTTTATTTGTCCACAAAATCCAAAGGTCCTGGAACACATATCTAAGGAGAACAAATTCCCAGCTCCCTGGCACTCTAAGCCTTCAAAATCTCAACAATTAAATTTAAGTTAGATCCTGAGGGAAATGAAAATATAAGGGAGAATAAAACCTCAAATTTATGTAAAGTTTCAGATTAGACATCTCCTTTAATTGTCATATTAAACAATATAGACAAAGCTTTAGAGTATCTTGCCTTGTTGCGTTTTGATCCATGTTAGTCCCTTTAAATAGATAATTTTGATGCTCCCCCAAAAGCTCTGGAAAGAGTATTTTCTTCACTATTTATTTGAGAGGAAATTGAAAATCAGAAAAGCTCAGTAGCTATCCCAATTCTAATACTTATTTTGTGGCTAAGCCTGGATTTGAACCTGTCTCTAACACCAAAGTCCACATGTGTGCGTGCACACTTACACACACGAAGCAAGAACAGGGCCATTTAGAACTTGCAGATGTTCTCTCTCCCTGCAAATTAGTGGTAGGGGAGAATCAAAGGAAATAGAGAAAGGAAAAGGAAAAAGATCAGATTCTAATGGCAAATCAGTAAGAGGTTAGGGGGAAGAAGAGGAATTTGGGGAAGAACAACATTCCACTGAATTGCGGATGTGAAGTGTACCACTCAGGGATGACGTTTTCTCAACATGAGCCTTTTAAACTATTTCTACATGTCCCATGTTGCTTGTCAGCAGAGATATGAAAGGGATAAATATAACCCTTGAGTTTTCACAGCTTTGCACTTTGAAAAAAATCAGCAATCCTTCTCCAGTTATCAAAACCCAGCATTTCTTGTAATGATGGATGCAGCATCCTTTGGAATTACTCAAGTGCAGGTAGCAAATGCTGGAATAAATTGGGGGCTTTTAAAAATTGAAAGCCTGGTTTGGTGTGGTTCAAATGCTGCTAACATGGAATTCCCTCTGTGCATCCCCCTTATTCAGAGTACTTCATCAGAGTACTTCATCAGCACATTCACCTTCAGCCACTTAGCTCATTCTGCCCTTCCGTTGGCAGGATGCTCTCATTGGATTTGTTCTTTGTAGAAAGGGAGGGTTTCTAAACACTCTTGTTGCTACTTCCACCCAATCAAAGTAGACATGACATCCAGGCTAGACCTGATGTTGTTCCAGAGAGAGCTCTTCCAAATGGTCAGAACAACTTTCAGCTTGGGATGTTTCGCTTGGCTCTCTAACTCTCTGAAAGTAAACCAGTTGATCTCCCACTTACAGGTTCAGTTTTGTCCCCACTCATAGACCAGTCACACCCTTGGTTCCTGGGAGTTGATGGAGCCCCAGGCTGGTGGCTGGTGTCCCATCAGCATTGATTTCAGTACCTCTGACCTTTTGCTCTTCCTTTAAATATAGGAAAGAAAAGATAGAGGTGAGGGAAACAAATGGTATAGAGAAGGGCTACAGATCATTTAGATACCTATTCTTCAAGCCAAGATTATTTCTACCTTCAGTCACTTGCTCTTGCTCTGCTTGGAAACTTCTTGCTCTAATACTTTGGCACCCAAGTCCTTCTTATCTCTTAGCACTCAGGTCAAATGTGACTTCCTTTGAGGGGCCATTCCTGATCACCCAATTCAAAGTAGGCTTTGACTCTCCAGGTCCACTCACCAACATCATCCTGTTTTATGTGCTTCTACTATCCCCATTGAGGAGCATATTGTTTGCTTCTTGTTTATCTCACTACAAAGTAAGCTTCCTGAGAAGAGAAAATATATCTTTTTTTTAATGCTGAAATATATGCAATTTGTAGAATAAATAATCAGTTTCTTCTAAATACTTCTTGCGGCCTTTCTTATATTTATTTCTATTTTCTCATATATATATATATATATATATACACACACATACACACACACACAAAACATGATTATTATGTGATCACAGAATGTATGGTACCATGACTTAGGGTCACAATTTTCCACAGCTGGTGTCACGTTATTTTAAAAATTCCATGATATTAAAATGATGGTGTAGGGCGACACCTCAGCACCCATTCCTCAACACAAAGTTATGGACCAGTTTTTTTTAT
Organism: Diceros bicornis minor; assembly: GCF_020826845.1. Lineage (NCBI taxonomy): Eukaryota > Metazoa > Chordata > Mammalia > Perissodactyla > Rhinocerotidae > Diceros > Diceros bicornis. The sequence continues at coordinate 85,645,775 of NC_080744.1, forward strand.
TATATGTTATGGAATTAGGTCACTTCTTTCTTAGTTTATTGGCATGAAGATTTTATTAATCTTGACTTCCCTCTAAGAAGTAAGCTCTGAGATAGGAGAGATTGTATTCCCCTTTACTCTTCCCTGTATCCATACCTAGCTTGGTTCCTGGAACAAGGAAGCTCTCAACATACTTCAACATGTAGGAATGAAGGATAAAGGTAAGAACCCTAACATTTCGCCTGTGCCCCACTTCCAGCTGGGTTTCCGTTTTTGACCAGAGCCCCTGCCTCAGTAGTCTGGATCCTCACTCCTTCCAGAACAAGCATCGGCCTTCTACTTCGACCTTCAGGGAAGTCCTATTGCATGGATGGATCCCCAGGACCTGCAGCCTGAACTCCATGCTTATCTCCGTACCTTCAGGAGCTCTGGATTCTGGAGATGACAAGCTCCACTACTTCCTTGGGCATCCAGGTGTTGGCTGTTGCTGGATCTCCCTAAAGCAGACAGTTAGCATGCCCGTTAGGAGCAATGCTACAGCATACCGCCGTGCTCTGTTCCATTAGCTCTCCTGCGTGAAGAAACGGGTCCTGACCACAGCAAGGATGAACAGTGCCTCTTCTAAGAAAAGGCAATCTGAGGCCCCTGGCTTGTGCTGCCCATAACGCTGTTTCTTAGCTTGACATAGGGAAAAGAAATTCTCATTCGAAAACGTTCAGTTACCAATTAAGAAATAAAATTTCCTGACATGGATAAACATTCAATAAATATAGATTGAGATAGGCAGAGAAAACAGTTTAAAATTCACAGGCAAAATTATCTAAACTTTTCTTACTGAGACCTCATCAGAAACCTTTTTTTTAAACATTACCCACAATATGTATTTATTTGTAAATTCTGTACTTGTATATTATGCAACATACCTAAATATATACATTTTAAGAGGATGAGATAAAAATAAATAGAAAGAAGAATTTTGTCCAGCAGAAAGTCATCTTACATACTCCTTGTTCACGCTCAGAGATGCACGGCCATCCTTCATAGACTACTCTCAGAGGGACGATCACTCAGGAAAGTTCCACGTGCATTTCCTCTGCTGCTCCCTGAGGTCACTATTCACACCTGCATCACACTGCAGTTCCCAATCTGACTTCACTCCCACCTGACTATGGTGCAAGATTACAGAGGCATTCAGAGAAACTAACAAGTTCTGTGAATACATATTTTTAACAGAGTAAGATGAGGTAAGTTTTCTCGTTGTTTCTATTTGACACATAAAGGTACTCAAACAAAATCTGGCTAAAAGAGAGCAAGTTTTCATGATTCGTAAAATATTTATCAGAAAGATTGCAAGAAATCAAGAGAAGGATCTGGACTGTGTGTATGTGTATATGTGTGTGTGAGTATAGATATATGTGCATATATCTCAAACAGGACTGCCTGGTCATGAGTAGGCAAGGCACGTTTTATTGGCAGCATGTGTTCAATAAAACCTTTGTACACATGCCAAAACCCAGCCTGCCAATGATGTTCATGGATTGTGTCATCCAATGTTATTAGCAAATTGTGCAGTTAACCTAGTGCAAGAATTTTATTACAACTGTATATTTGGTACTTATATATCAGAAAGTTTTTGATACTCAACCCCTACAAGCCTTTTGAAGAGAGAAATTGGATTTTTAAAAGTGTGTTTACCGTTAACTAGAATTATCATTACCCCGTAAATTCAATGTGGGGGAGCAGCCCATCAGCTCCGTTTTCAGTTAATTTGTGGCAATTGGTTGGTATTTCTTTTTTTTCCTCCCTGAAAGGTACAATGAACAAAGATTGGTGAGGGTCTCAATCTATCATTCCAGTTCAGAAATGCGTTGTTTTTCTCCTTAACCAAAATGCTTCCCAGCTGTCCACTCTTGTCCTCAGCCCAAACAAATCTCAAATAGTTTTGTTCAGTGACAAGAAGTCATCCCTAGTCTGACATTCTAGTATTGGTGTTAGGCTAAGTGCTCAGGATGGCATGAAACAGCCAATGAGAAATGAAAAAATGCCCCAGTGACAACACAAGGGAATATTCTATTATCTGAGGTACCAACTGCAAAGGAATAAAATACTGGATCCACAGATTGTATGCTTCTTCAGCTGCATGTCTTTGCAATTGCCCTCTATGATACATTCACAAAGGCAGAATTTCATTTCCCCCTAAACAGTGTGCATGAAATAGTGGCTTTCAAAATTTCACAGCATGAGTCTCTGATCTTCAAAGACCGGTAAGTTACTATTGACTATTCAAGAAAGCTGGAATTTAGTAAGAGTGACTTTAAAGGATTTTGAGTTTGAACATGGCTCAGATGAGGCCACAAGTGTGACTGTGGCCTTCCTTTATCTATCTACCTCCTATCTTCCTTTGTCTACCATACCACCACTGTTCCACAAGCCTGCAAAATTGGATCAACAGTTGTGGACATTGTAAGTCATAACATTTTTGCCCTTCCAGCCATCTCAGGACAAAGTTAAGTAAATGTGTTTGATTTTCCATCCTCAATGATATACACTTAAAATTGCATGGAATATTCGCAGTCTACACGAGCAAAGTAAGCAGTGTCAGGACTTTATCTTGCCAAGGATCAAAAGAAAAAAAAAGAAAAGAAAATAGTAGGTAGTGTCATTAAGTAAGCTTCCAACTTAGCCAGGACAACCAATTATAAACTAACTTGAAAACGTATCCTTCATTTCAAAAATCACTTAAAACATATAGAAACATTGAACATCAGAGTTACTAAAATGAGTATTTTTATCTACACATTTCTGTATTTATGTACAGATTGACATAATAATGTATATAATATTACATTATCATTGTATAACTTTGGGATATATTAGCATTCCAAAAATGCAAGAAAAAACTAATATATTTCTAGTAATATATTATCATTGTAAAAATATGTACAAATAAAAAAATATAAGGAAGACAATAAAGTATTCTTTATTCCAATCCCGGACAATAACCATTATTATTAGCTTTTCTTGTACAGACTATAAAATTTTGTTTCCTAAATTTTTCACTATCACAACATAAACCCTTGAACATGCTTCGTTTTAATTGCTACATAATATAGCATTATATGGATACACTATAATTTATTTAAATCAATATCTTACAGTCTGATTTTTTTTACCTGATTTCACAAATTATGTTACAAAGAAACTTTTTAAAATAACATCTCTTCTCTCGGGCCGGCGGGTGGTGCAAGCGGTTAACTGCGCACGCTCCGCTGCGGCGCCCCGGGTTCGCCGGCTCGGATCCCGGGCGCGCACCGACGCACCGCTTGGCAAGCCATGTTGTGGCAGCGTCCCATATAAAGTGGAGGAAGATGGGCACAGATGTTAGCCCAGGGCCAGTCTTCCTCAGCAAAAAAAGAGGAGGATTGACAGATGTGAGCACAGGGCTGATCTCCTCACAAAAATAAATAAATAAATAAATAACATCTCTTCTCTCTATATTTTAAAGTATTCCTAAGGATAGACACCTAGAAATGTAATTATTGGCCAAAGAGTATGGAGATTTTTAAGGCTCTTGATTAATAATGCTAAATTGCTCTCAACAACAACAATATAATTTTAAGTGTAAGAATAATTATTTCAGGGGAGAGGTTGTATACAAAATATTCAAAATATGTGAACCAGTGGCACTACTCTCTAGAGCTTTCACTAATGAAGAAAAGGAAAATGAGAAGATTAAAAAGAAAGAAGGAAGGAAGCTGGAAGTATTTGAATCTTTAAGCATTTATATTAACCAACTCACTTTACTGCGATTGGATCTGCTAGTGAGGTACAGAATATCTGCCTACCAGTTAAAATAGCCAATCAAGTCGAAAAGTCCCAATAATTTGTCTTAATGTTGCCAGACCATCCATTTTGAGTGAAAATATTTCGAGCAAATTCCAATCACTAAATCAACGGTTCTTGACCTTTCTATGATTGAAAATATGAGAATATGATGAAAACTATCGATTCTCCTAGAAAATGCACATACACGCAGAACTTTGCATCTATTCTCAGGGATCCACAGATCTCCAAGACGCTCTTTCCATCGTCTCCTTAGGTATGTAAAGACTTTTGATTAAGAAACACTGAAAAAAAGATTAGCTCATCTTCAAAATATTTGAAAGGGAAACTAAAAGTGGCAACCTTTAAATACCGTATCCTGAATACCTTTGTATTCACAGAATCAACAAATGCTATTCCTGGGGGAAAAAATGTGGAGACACTTGTTAAGTGGATCTACACATTTGGGGGACATAGATTCCTTTGAGAACTTGATGAAATCAGTGGACTTTTTTCCCAGGGAGAAATGCTCACAGACACAATCAGCCACAACCTTGACATAGCACTGCTGAAGTCAAGTCATAGGTTCAAGGATCTTCTCTCCTCAGAGTCCAGGATGAAAGTCCTTGAGTTCCAATCCCATCACCTCCTCAACTGTATGGATGAAGAAAGTGAAGTATAGAGTAGTGAAAACACTTGTCTGTATTCATAAAAGGAGTTGCTAGCAATGCTGTAAGGACAGTCTATATTTTACGACCTTCAATGAGTACCATTTTAGACTCATTTTACAGATCAGAGAATTGAAATTCCAAGAGGGAAAATTACTTACCAGGATCATGTACTATCTGATAGACAGAGAACAAGGAAGAAACCACACTTCTCTCCAGCTTATAGATGGCTCCCTTCTCCTCACCAAGAAGATAATATATTTGTATTTGGGAATATAAATTTTGGTAATAGATCAGTTAACTGTAGGTGGTCGAGTTATTTAACTTGATCAAATAATGCATTTTCACTGAATTACTTTGTGATTAACTATGGAGACTCCATGTTTAAGAACTAAACAGGTGTATTTTCATACCTGAGTAGTTCACAGTGCAGATGTTCGCCTCTCAGTATGCTTATCCAATTTGCATTGGCAAATATGAACAGACTTCTCATTGAGAGCTTTCCCTTCTGCACTTTAAAATTTGACCCTTCGAGTTCTGAAGTTGACAGTAATCATCTGGTTTAATTCTTGAGTATGAAATGTCTACAACCAGTAAAGTTCTTTAAGTAAATCTAATGCTTCTCTTCATAATCCCCTCAGGCCCACTAATTTGAAAAATATGAAAGGGAGATGTAAAAATGCCCTGGTTTTGATGAGATCTTTTACATATTCTAGTTTCCAGTTTAGTGACACAGCAGTGAGATGCCACAAATCATCAGGAAGTCCACCTTCTTGAAGCCAAAATATCAATAAATGGTAGACAAACAGACCATCACTGTCCGTCATCCTGTTTAATCACACCACTACTCTCAGAATCATCAGAGGCAATTTAAGCAAATAGTCGCTGGCCACTGGGTTACTGTTTTCTAGGCACGTTAGAAAAATAACAGTTAGGGCCGGCCCGGTGGCGCAGCGGTTAAGTGCGCGCACTCTGCTTTGGCGGCCCGTGGTTCACAGGTTTGGATCCCAGGCGCGCACTCACGCGCCGCTTGTCAAGCCATGCTGTGGCAGCATCCCATATAAAGTAGAGGGAGATGGGCACAGATGTTAGCCCAGGGCCAATTTTCCTTGGTAAAAAGAGGAGGATTGGAATTGGATGTTAGCTCAGGGCTCAACTTTCTCACAAAAAAAAAAAAAAGAAAAGAAAAGAAAAGAAAAAGAAAAGTTAGCACTATTTAAATGAGTATCTTCTTGCATGTTGATTTCTCTGCTAATTTCTTGTTTATATTCCCTTGCCATATCTTTCGAGAGAAGGCTGAATTCTAGCCTAGTGAATCAGTATACAGAGCGGTAAATTAAAACTGAGAACTGTGGCAGGGGCTTCCAGGGTTGAGACTCCAGAAAAGTCAGGGCATGGAGCACAGTGGTCATTCATAACTGACCTTTTTCTTTTCTGCTAGATATATTAAGGTGCCCATTTTCTTAAACGGCCTCTTTCTGTCACTCATGCTATGAAAACTGCGACAGTTCATACACCAAAGACAATTTTTGTGTCCATTTCAGAACTAACGTGAAATGGAGTGGATAAGTACTTCTCAGAATTATGTCAATAGTCAGCTATTGGAGAAGAAAAATGAAAAAAAGGCTTAAAAACAAGGAACGACTCCTTAGTTCAATTTAAAATCAGCTCATCTTGCTATGAGTTAACTAGACTAGTCACTAGTATTTTTCAGCAACTATATGCCTCTTTCTACAGAGATCACTGGGACACACCCTCCAACCCTACCTTGAACTAACCTTAATTAAGTGGGCAAATCATCAGACCATGATTAAGAGGAACACCATTTTGGTTATTATTTCTTGCTTGATCAGATTGTGTGATCTTTGGTGAAATGTGTGTTGTGTGTAGAAAGGAGAGAAATGTATGTAGTTTCCACAGAATGTCAGACATCTAGTTATCTGGGCTTAGACAGACAATGGAATGGGCAAAATTACGTGGTCAGATCATCCAAGGTTTGAATCTTAGTTAAATGATGATCCCGAACGGATCGTTTTTCCTCATTGAGCTTAAGTTAACTCATTTGTAAAATGGAGACAATGGGATTTCCCTCATGCTCTCTTGTGAGGCTTCAATGAGGAAACACATGAAACACTTAGTATGGGGCCAGCACATAGTAGATACTCAATAAATGACAGCTATTCCCAGTAATAGAACGTGAATAAGATTGTGACTTTTCTCCATTTTCCTATAAGCTTCTGATATATTACAGCCTGCAACCTGGCAGAACTGAGATAACAGACTTAAGTCCCAAGTGAAAGAAAGAATGTAAGGTCTTCCAAAAGATCTGATCATTGCCATTACTATTTATACCCATCAGCCTCCATTTAATACTGCAAGTGGGCAGGTCAGTATGGAACTCCAGGGAAATCTCTATGCTGATGTTCAGAAAAAACAGTCCCAGGAGGTACTTCTCCAATCTATTTTAAGTAAGTTCTGAAATGGACACAAAAGTCATCTTTGGTGTAGGGACAGTCACAGCTGTCATAGCATGGGTGACAGAATTAGTTTTGAGTAATGAGAAGAAGATATCATCTAATTTCTCTGTGACAAAAGAGAAATCAAATATTTCTTTTATTTAATTTCTGAAAAAAATACACTCATTTCTTTTTCCACTAAAAAAACCTAAAATGTAAGTTTTAGAGAGAGTTTTTTCCACCAGGTAGCAGAATAACAGCATAGGCTAGTTCAAGCCAGCATCCAAGCACAATGATTCATTTGAGCTGAGTAACTTTCCATATAATCATGCTTAACATACATTTTTTAGTTGTTGAGATACTACTGTATGAACATGTGCATATTTCCAAATTCAAATAAAAAACTATAAAATATGATACAAGCCATATGGGTTTTCCCTTTTCTTTAAAAAAATACATACATAAAATAAATTGAGGCATGGATTTGTAGAGGCCTATGAACATTTTATTCAAAAATTTTTTAAATAGCCAGGTGACACCTGAAACAAGGGCTTTGTAACACTCTCAAGAGATTCAGGTCACCTTAGCATCCAGCCTCACTAGCCCTGAGGCTGGAAACCTTGGGCAGTCCAGCTGGTTCCAGTATGATTTCAGAGCTAGGAGACTCAATTAGCTGAACTTCTCCATCTGCTAGTGAGGTGGCTGATCTAAGCGTCATGGACTATAATGTACATGGTGCATGCGAAGTGAAGAATAGAAACAGCGATCTGAGTACTGCAACAAAAAACTAGTGGAAACCTTGTCTGCTCCACCAGCCAGTCTTAATTTATCAATTCATTGTGTAGGGCCTGTCAAAAAGTTGAGTCTGATCCCAATTCAGAACTATAGAAGCCACTTCTATGCAAAAAAGTGTTTGTGCCATCATCATTGTCACTGTTGTCATCAACATCATCATTCTTATTACCTGTCCACTGCATGCCAGGAACTGTGCTAGGTCTTCCTGCGCATTACACCAATTAGGTCTCCAAGCCACAGTGTAAGTTAAGTATCCCCATTACAACTAAGAAGAAACTGACATTCAGAAAGAGCCTTTTTGTATTTGACAGCCTCGAATAAGATGGAGACTCTGTTGTTCTTTTGATGCAAATTCATTTTGTTTTATTTTGCCACTTGTTTCATAAATGTGTATGGAGTACCTTCCACATACCAGTCACAGCATGGCCAGGTGGAAAAACCCTACAATCCTCTGACCTGGGTTTAAATCCCAGCTCTTATACCTACCTACCCAGTGATTGACTTTGGGCGTGTAGCTGCTAACCTCTCTGAGTTTTATATCTCTCATTTGAAGATAAGGAAAGTCATACCTTCTTTATAATAAACATGTAGTGTCTAAAACATGGTAGGTATTCAGTAAAACAGCTTTGTTCCTATTTGACTTTCTTGTGACTGAGGATCCACAGTTCTCTTTAAAACATAAGAAAAATGGTTGTTGACTATCTTCAGAACTTTTACAAAATGCAGCTAATTTTTATTTACTTGCTTAAAAACAATAGACAGGCCCCCTATGGTAACTTGTGGAAAAATCAATCAACACAGGGCCATTAGGATGTGGCAGTTCAAAGGAGACCAAAAGTCAGTGCTCTAACTTGTCCTCTGGCTTAGAGCTACAGTTCTGCTTCTCACTGACCACTCATTCCCCAGGGGCTGTTTACTACGCCAGAGGCCTTCTCTAGGAATCTTCCCATTTCTGACAAATGGAGATGGATAGCATCAAAATTTGTCTCCCCAGAGGGAAGAAGTCCAGTTGTAGGTCTTTCTCCTTTTAAACTGCAAAAAAATGCATGTTTTTATGTTTTGAGAATAAGTTTTCGCCAGTTTGCACTTGGAAAGGCGTAAATATATGAAAAGGGAATTTCCTTTTCTCTGAATAATTAGGAGAGAAAAATGTAGCTTTCAGTCAGAGCACATCTGCTTCAGTTTTTCAGTTGTGTATTTAAAGGGAAAGGCTGTCAAAAGGAACCAATCCTTTTTGTGCACCCACTGTATGCTGGAGTCCTTATTTAGTGCGATATATATAAACTTTACACACGATCGTGTATAAAAGGTATTATTATCATTTCCAGGTGATAACAACAACAATTTTATTTGTATTGATTGGTATTGCATTTCAAATAGTTTTATTTGTAAATAATGTAGTTGTGTTTATTTGTAATTCACACTTGCACCAAGAAAGCATATGACATGGCTCACCCCGTATTTTAAGGATGAGAAGACTCGAAGAGGTTGAATGCCTTGTCTTGTCAGTTGGTGAATGTCCAGGGTCATGCTGTGGCAAATATTACAGCCAGGACTTTTGGGTCCAAGGCCCATATTCCTTCCCACTGTGTAATACTTCCTTATCAGCGAGTATCCAGCTTGTTCAAATTTCTCTCTGTCTCCTTAATTCAGAAAGCATGTTCGATGCTATATCAATTTTGGTTGATTTACTATATATGTGACTGGCACATTAATAGTGCATCTTGCAATCAGGATTGTTTTGATCACTGGATTCACTAGGACATTTGAGAAACGAGATGTTGGGTTCAGTGTGGTTAGGGAGACCTCCATAGAACCCAGTACTTCAGCCCTGGACGGGGCTTTGAGGAGGTCCAGTGCATTTCACTCATGGTTAATTCTGGCTTAAAAGTTGTCTATGACTTTAAACGTTGTTAAATATTACCCTAAGATATATTGTCTTATTCTCTTGTATTAGAGCAAATGTTATCTCATATTTCTTTGCTGATTTAGCATCTAGTAGTAATCACGACCTGGTTCCTGGGACAGATTGAAGGATTAGCCCCAGTTCTCCCTTCCCTGTGTCTACACCCTTTGCCAAGTAAGTGTGTAGTCCCTCCTACAGGAGTGTGCTTCCCCACCCCATGACTTAGGGCTTGGCCACATGACTTCTTTGCAAGTTAGTGGGTTTGACACAAATAGGGGATTGAAATGTTTTTTGTGTCATTGGACTTGCCTGCTTGCATTTCTGCCATGCACCATAAGAAGAGCTCCCTCCACATAGTTTCTGCCCCTTCCACATGGACCCCAGGAAGGTTATATACGAAGCAGCGCAGAGCCCACACATAATGAGGCAGGAAGCCAAGCCCAGCTGGATGCGCTGCTTGAGGCAGAGTGGCCCAGCTGACCCCCAGCCGAGCCTCAGCCGAATTGCAGACACAAAAGAAATGCTTATTGTATCCCCCATAATTTTGTGGTGTTTGTTCCACAGCAGTAGATGATTGATACGGCCTCTGAGTATATTTTTTGATGGTAGAGTAGTATAGCTATAAAATTTATAGCCATAGTTGACTCTAATGTTTATAAATCTAAGGATTTTAAAAAATTAACAATTTCCAGGATGTCTGTTTGTTACTGTTCTCCTGTAGAAATTAAGACCCATTTAAAAAAAGGCTTAGAAAAATAAGACTCTTGGTTGAAAGAGGTGGACAGAGACAGCTAAGAATCACTTTCCCCTATCATTATTATGCTGTTCATCCAAGTACTGAAAAAAATCTCTCATTTGTTCATTAGTTTATTCAACAAACCGCTATTAAGCTCTACTGTACAGCAGGTAGTGGGTTTTTCAGAATGAGCAGCCCAGGTGCCAAAGTGAGCTCACAGTTTAAAAGAGAGACAGAGGTTCAAACACACAACTGGTGTATAATATGATAAGAGGCTAAAATGGACATATGAATGGTGTAGAATTTGAAGAAGGCTTTTAAATAACGACAGCTAAAATGGATTGTGTGCTTATTGCAAACCCAGTGCTGATCTGTGTGCTTGATATGAATTGTCTCATTTAATCTTCAGAACCCTCTGAAATGAAGTAGAAACAACTAATACTATTTCCATTTTACAGACAAGGAAATGGAAGTCCACGAATGGTAAATAACTTGTCCTGGGTCAGGTATCCTGTAATGACAGTGGCTGTATTTGAACTTGTGCTGTCTGATTCCAGTGCCTGAGCTCCTCACCCATAGACCACAGCTGGAGATCAGGTCATACCGGAGCCAAATCTTAAGTGATAAATGCAGAGGGCTGCAGTAATAGCCAAGCTTTTGGGGTGGTCTCATGTAGATACAGCTAGCTGGCCAAACTTAACATCCAAGGGTCTTTGGCTACTCTGGCTTGATTCACCCTAGTGCTGATAGTGATAGGGGTTCAAAGCCCTCTCTTTTTGAAAATCACGCCAAATGGTGTCAACTACTAACCTTGTCTCTCCTTCCTATTCACAAAGAGTTCTGACTCACACACTTTCCACTCCTCGGTTCACTTTTATCCTAGAAACCTTTACTGTCCCTATGAATGACATAGTCAATATCCTGACTCATAGCTCCTGACTTCAACTCCAATAACATTTACCTCTGTTTCATTAACAGTGTGATGACTTAAACTCTGACTTTATCACTATCAGGAACTGTGCTACCCATTAAAATTTTTTTTTTTTTTTAATTTTTAAATTGTTTTTTTTTATTTTTATTTATTTTTTCCCCCAAAGCCCTAGTAGATAGTTGTATGTCATAGTTGCACATCCTTCTAGTTGCTGTATGTGGGACACGGCCTCAGCATGGCCGGAGAAGCAGTGTGTCGGTGCACGCCCAGGATCCGAACCCGGGCCGCCAGCAGCCGAGCGCGTGCACTTAACCGCTAAGCCATGGGGCTGGCCCTACCCATTAAAATTTAACTATTCCATTCTCTAACCACAAACTCTAGCCGTTACAGCTTTCTAGATCTCCCACTCCTGTTAAATCTGCACAGAATGCCAGGTTCTTCAGCACCTTAATTTCTTGAGTTTCTTCCAGTCTGTCTCATCTTCATCACTTGCTTTCATTTTTAGCTTGATTATAGGTGGATTTCTTCAATTCCTTAGCCCTTTCAACACGTTATCTACCCACGACACCTGCTCTACAAACTCAAGTCAGTGGATCACTTATAGACTGCTGTGTCCCACTACAAATTTGTGACTCTTAAACCCAGCTAGATTCTGTACTGCTCAATTATCTATAGATGTCTACTGAGTCATCTCTTCCTTCTTGACAGTAGTTATTCCAGAATTTTATCTGTTATGGACTGAATTCTGTCCCCTCAAAATTCATGTCTTTAAGTCTTAACCCTCTAAGTAACTCAGAATGCAACTGTATTTTAAGACAAGGTCTTTAAAGAGGTAATTAAGTTAAAATGAGGTCATGAGGATAGGCACTAATCAAATATGACCAGTGTCTTTATAAGAAGAGGAAATCTGGAAACAGACTCTATGGGAGAAGACCATGTGGAGACACAGGGAGAAGGAGAAGGTGTCCATCTACAAGGCCATGAGAAAGGCCTCGGAAGAAACCAACCCTACTGACATTTTGACCTTGACTTCTGGCCTCCAGAACTGTAAGAAAATAAATTTCTGTTGTTTAAGCCACCCAGTTTGTGTTACTTTATTAGGGTAGCCCTAGAAAATTTATACGATCACCTTCAATTCTGCCTTTTCTTCTTGTCTTTCTCATAACAAGCAATCTCATCTCCTGCTTTTTGGGGAAAATAGGAGATTTCAGGCTTGAACTTTTTATCCGCCTGCTGTTATACCCAAAACCCATCCCCCTCACTTTTCATCCCAAAAAAAGAGGGACTCCTACCTCTGCCCAAAGCTGATCTTCCATTTTCACTTTGGAGCCTATGTCTTCTGATCTCTTTGAAAACTCATTCCATAAATGATCTTTTTCCTCTCCTTTTATCCCAAACATTCTCCTCTTTGCTGGGTCTTTTCTTTCCAACCTAGAGATATACTAACATTATGACTATACTTTAAAAAATGATATAAATAAAATCTTATTCCACCTCATGATACCCTAAAGAAATAATCAATTTTCTTTCCCTTCATAGTGAAACTTCTCGGAAAAAACTCAACATTTCCTCCATCCTTCAGTCCACAACCCACTAAATCTAGCCAAGCATCACATTGCTACACTGAAACTGCTCTGACCAAGTCACCCTAGACTTCCAAATACAAATACATGGAGTGCTTTTCAGTTCCAGAATTTCTTGAGTGCTTCCTGGTTCTCAAACTGTCACTCACTTATTCTCCTCTTAGGTTTCCATGATATGGCCTCTCTTTGTTTTCCCTCTCAACTTCCTGACTGTTCTTTCTCCACTTACGTCTTAGAATCCTCATTCCACATTTTTCCTCACTCTCGTTTATTTTTAATTTTTGATGTTCTTATGGATTCTGTCTTTCTTCTTCTTTTCTTTTTTTTTTTCTTTTCTTCTACTAATGTCTATTTTACACTCTATCAGAATTTCACCTCCTTGGAGTCATCATGCTGATGGCTCTAATGTTTTTTTTTCTTCAGCAACTTTAGTGTAGTGGTTAAGAATGCAGACTCAGGAGCCAAATTATTGGATTTACCTTATGGCTCCACTACTTCCTAGCCATGCAACTATGGGACGGTCACTTAACTTTTCTATTTGACTTTCTAATCATCTTAAAACGGGTTTAATTTGGTTGTTTTGAGGCTTAAATGAGTTAAAATATGTAAAGCACTTAGAAATTTCTGGAACATAATAAACATCAAGTAAGTTTAGCTATTATTAGATAACTGTCCAGAAATCCAATTCTATATTTAAAACCACTTACTGTCCCCAGATGTCCCATGAGTACCTCAAAATCTTATCCAAAGCTGAACTCATTATCTTTTTACCACAAAGTCCCCCTGGCTGCTTTCTCTGAAAGATTTATATCATTTTTTCCAGATATGTAGTCAGAGCCTAGTTGTTTGCTGAGACTTTTCTCTCTCTTTCCTCTCTGTCTTCCAACAGTTACCAAGTCCTATGATTTCTACTATGAAATTTCCCTCTAGCCTGTCTCCTACCTTGCATCCCCCACTGTTGAAAGGCAGGTCCACATCTTTGCTGTGTGTGTTGTGTACGTTGGAGTAGTGGGGGTCTGAGCTATTACAACTAATCTCTCTTGACTAGGTCCATTCTTCTAGCGCGTTATTCACTTGGCACTCAGGGTCTGATTTTAAAAAACAGACACATTCGTGTCACTCCTCTGCTTGACCCTTCAGCAGCTCTTCGTCAGCTTCAGTGTAATGTCCATGCTTTCAGCATAGTTTACAAGGCTCCGTTTGATTTAAACGCTGTTCTCTGTCTTTCCAGCTTAAACTCCTACCAGTTCGTCCAATATGCCCCACAACTCAGTCAAATTCAACTACTTGCATTTGGTGATTCCTGTTCTTTCAAATTCCGTTTTTTACCTGCAGTGTAGGCTCTAATTTGAGGCTTTTAAGTACAGAGCTCAAATTAAAAGTTCTAAATATGTGAAGACGAAAATAAATTCAGATAAAAGGAAAACCTAGATTTATTAAAATTCTCATGAGAAGTTAAATAATATAATTATATAAAGCCAAAAATCTTTCTAGCTTCTTGTAATCTTTTCACAAATTTTTCCCCATTTAATTTAAGATAAGTTCTTTTGAAAATTCATCTTCCTTTCTCCTCTCTTTTTAGAGCTTGATTCACATTCATTACTCCATTTGGCAATCCCTCTCCAAAAGCTATTTTAAAACAATTTGAGTTTGGATATTGCAATAAAGAATTCAATTTTGTAAAAAAAAAAAAAAATCACAAATAGATTGATTAAAAAAACAATGAATAATACTATTGGGGTAATCGTATTTTCCTGTGTATGTGCATTTGCATTTTCTAAACTTTTAAATCTATACATTTATCACGTTTGTAATAAGAAAAAAAACCTAAAAGCGAAACAATTACCAAGCAGTCAACAACTTATAATATGTAATAGAATCTACATACATGTTCCTTTAGCATAAAACACTTGGAGTTAAGTGTTACTGAATGCAAATATGGAGACACCTGCTAGTTAAATGGGTACCTTAATACAGATCTCCTGGAGATTTGCTATATTCTTGCCAGATGTAATTTTTAGATTTTCCCTCCAGCCTAGATAGCACAACCATTGATGAAACACACAGTCAAATCAGCCATATGACTTTGGAACACTCTTAGTATCAGTGTTGGTAGAATTATGTTTAAGCTTAACTCTCTTTAACAAGATTTGAGGAATCTTCCCACATCTTTGTGTGCATAATTGTAAGTTTTTCATTCTTGGCTTCAAGCACATGGGCTTTTCTTTTCCCAGCCAGTTCCCTGGCTTTGTCCCCACATATCTTTCTATTTATCTCTATGAATGCTACTGCTTTGTTTATAGTATAGGTGACAAGACACAAACCAGGATTTGGAAAGAGTGAGTGGGATGAGAATGACTTTAAGTTGCCTTTAGGAAATGTGCTATAACTGCAATATTTGCATCTGGCATTTCATATCTTGTGGCCCTCTCATCTTATGTTATGCATGAATTCCAGTCGGATGATTCATCCTGACATGGGAGTTCTTTGCTTCTTCTACTCTGCAAAAATGTGAGAGAATGAGGGGAGAAGTGTCTCATTCCTACTGATTTTTCTAAGTAATCTTTATTTTTTTCCCATAGCTGGGAAAGAGATTTTCCGATGAGAAACGTTGCAGTTATGACATTACAATTGCATGTTTCACAACCCAACTTGCTCTTCTTGTAGCTCTTTTCCCCCCAACTATTTCTCACAATTCAAAGTAAATTGTGAGATTACTAGTACAATTAAAGTTTTGGAAAGAGGAAAATTGCATATTATGGCCTTGATAACCCTTCATGGAGAACAAGTCGCAACTCTGCCACAAATTCCAATTTTAGAGCTGGATTCAACAATAATAGTGAATAGAAGAAACACAGGAAAGCAGATATGTGTTTTAAAATCATCCATGACCAGAAATGTTTATCTAGAAACATTAGGCTCCGGCAAGATGTCTATCATCTCCTCCTTGCATATATTCCAGTTTGGACAGAATAGCTCTTATCTAGAATCTAAGTACTTTTACAACCTTATTTTGGAAAGGTCTCCCTGGTCA
Organism: Diceros bicornis minor; assembly: GCF_020826845.1. Classification (NCBI taxonomy): domain Eukaryota; kingdom Metazoa; phylum Chordata; class Mammalia; order Perissodactyla; family Rhinocerotidae; genus Diceros; species Diceros bicornis. The sequence continues at coordinate 85,661,685 of NC_080744.1, forward strand.
CACGTACCTTAAGCTGGAGAGGAAGGCAGCTGATTGCGTATTTTTTTTTTAACTGAAATAGTTTCTGTGGAACAATGCAAATTATATTTATACCATTGCTTGCAAAGATGAAGATAAATGGAATTGTCACATCCACTGGGATTGGGATTAAAACTTTGTTTAGTGGCTAATGCATGTATTTTCTCACCTAGATAAAGTAATGTGCAAAAAATAAAACTAAAATTGCTAAAGCAAGCAACCTATCCAGAGGTTAAATATTTTGAATTAAGATACTAGTATTTGTACACACTCTGATTTCAAGCAAGTACATAAAAGTCATAAGAATGTGCTATCTTTCACTTACAGAGTTGCTATTATAATAGACAAAATATCAGTAAGAAGTTTTCACATCCAGTATGTCACCTCTCTATTCTACTAGTGTGTGTGTGTATATATATATATATATATATATATATATATATATATATATGTATACATATATCTCCAATTCATACCCTATTTCTATTGGCATTGGTTTAGCATTTCATCATTTTTTATGTTAAAAGTCTTCTATCTTGTCTTCTACCTTCAGTCAGATTTCTCCAGCTCTTTTTACAACCACCAAACCTCCTCCTGAGCCTGAATTAATTCAACAAATTAGTGAGAATTTTTTTTAATTAAAAGTGACAAAAACCCAATTTAAAAGTATCTAAACTAATGAAGGCAATGTATTGAGCCATGCAAATGGAGAATGTGAATGGTTGATACAGATATGGCTCTCAAGCTATCATTTAACAGGATAAAATCAGGACTGTATTACTCTCTTCACTTCTTGACCTTGATTAATTATTCTTGCCTTATTTCTCAGATAGAATCTCTGGATGTAGTGACAAGACAACTTCAAGAACCCTGGCACAAAATTCCACTCTAATAAACTACTCCACTGGAAAAATAAGAGGTCTTCCTTAATATACTTAGGGGAAAAAAAAAAAAAACCACTTAGGAAACATTATGGTTAGCTCTGCTTGGGTTGTGTTTCATCTTTGAATAATTAAGTGTTATGTCTACAGGCAGGGAAGCCTTCAAATAGCTAGATCTGAGTTGAGAGCATAGAACTCTATCGAAGGTCCAGTACACAACAAAAAATAAACAAGCGTATAATGGAACAATACAATATAAGAAAAAAACACCAAAAATAACTGGAAATAAAAACAATGTTCCAGGTGTTGCTGGTGTTGGCATTATGATGCACACAGTTTAAAATAACTATGTTTACTATGTTCAAGGAGATAAAAGACATAATGGAAAATTTAGGCAAAGAGCTGAAAATTATAAAAAAGAGCTAAAAGAAAAATATGAGTTAGATTAATAACATAATTTATTGGTTTAACAGGAGATTTAAAATAGCTAAAGAGAGAATTAGTGCACTGGATGTTAGTTTAGAAGGACATACACAGAATTAAGAACAGAGAAACAAAAGTTGGAAAATAAGAGAGAGTAAGATATTTAGAGGACACAGTAAAAAAAGTTGTAAAGTGTGACTTAAAATCCAAGAAAGAGAGAAGAGAGAAAAAAATAGTTAAAGAAATAATGGATGAGAATTTTCAATACTCAGAAGAGATAATATAGTATAGGATACTAGTATAATATTTACTATATTAGTATAACAGGATAATATTCATAGGATAAATTGTATAGAATATTCTTCAGCAGGAAAACAAAGATTACAGATGGAATCTCAGAAATGCAGAAAGCAACAAAAGCAGCACCAAAATGGTAACGATATGGGCAAATATAAATGATTATAGTATATTAAACAATAATAATAATAGTATCTTATGGGTTTTAAAATATAAATTAGTAAAATACACAAAAAAAATGATATAAAAGTTAGGAGGTGAAGAAAATGGAGATAAAATGTTCTAAGTTCCTTGCATTGCCCTGTAAGAGGGTAACTGAATTAATATTTTATTTTTAAAATTCAAGCAGTCATGGTGTGATTTCTATAGCAACTATCAAAAAAAAAAAGGTAAAAGATATAATTTCCAAGCTAATAAAGAGAAAAAGTGGATCGATAAAAAACCAATCAAAATAAAGACACGAGGGTAGAGAAAAAGGAATATGGAATTAGTGAGTAAGATGATATGTTTAACCTCAAATTTATCATAAATTGTATTAAATATGAATTGACTACATTCTTTAATTAAAATAGAAATATTGTTGGACCACTGAAAAACTCAAAACCAAATTCTGTGCTGTGTACAAGAGACATCTAAAGAATAAGGTACAGAAATATTTAAAGCAAAAAGATGGGGAAAAAAGGTGTACTGTGCAAACATTAAAAGAAAATTGTCATGCTATAGTAATATCAGACAAAGTAGACTTTACAGGAAAGTATAAATAGAGATAAAGAAGGATAATCCATAACGATAAAAGTGTCAATTAAGTGAGATGATATAACAATCTAAAGCAAAACTGTCAGAACTATGACGAGAAATAGAAGAATCCAGAATCATAGTAAATAAAGTTAATAAATCTCTGTTAGTAACTGACAACAGGAGTAAGCAATAACACCACCAAAAAAATCAGTAAGAATATAGGAAGTTTGAGTTACATTACTGAAACGTTTCACAAAATATTGACAAAATTTGTTCATATAGTGCATCACAAAGCAAGTGTCAACAAAATTTTAAAAATTGAAATAATGAAATATAATTTCTGAACACAATGTTATTAAGCTAGAAGTCAACAACAACAAAAAAAATTGAAATCCCCATGTTTGCAAACTAAGAAATGTAATTCTACTTAAGCCAAGGGTAAAGACAAAAATGACCATGTCAATTAGAAAATATTATGAACTGAGTAATAATAAAAATTCTACATATAACAAATCTTGTAGTATGCAGCTAAAGTGGCATTTAGAAAGACAATTAGCTTTCAATGAATATATCAAATAATGGAAAGACTGCAAATCAATGAGCAAACTAAACACAAAGAAAGTCAACAGAGGGAAACAACAATGAGAAAGAGAAATTAATAAAAGAGAAGAGAATCAATAAAACCTAAAATTACTTCCCTGAAAAGACTAATAAAGTTGATCAATTTCTGGAGACCATGATCAAAACGATAAAAACAAAAGAGGACGAAGCTACAAATTACTAATATAAGGAATTTTAAAAAGAGGACGAAGTGCTGATCTTATAGACAATTAAAATAATATTAATTTGTGATAAACTATTTATAACAAATTTTAAAGCTAGATAAAATGGAGCACTTTTTAGGAAAAACAACTTACCAAAATTGGCACAAAAAGATACAGAAAATCTCATTAGTTCTATGGCTATTAATGTAATTGAATCAATAATTAGAATCTTTAATTAAAAGAGTCCAGATTCAAATAGCTAATTCTAGAAAACATTTAAGGAATAAACACTCTTCCAGAGAACAGAAATAGCAGAAACACTCTACAACTTATTTCATGAGGCTAGCATAAACTTGTTGTAAAAACCAAGTAACAAATTAAAATTACAAGCCAATAACCCACATTAATATGGATGCAAAAACCCTAAACAAAATAGTATCAAATTGAATCCACAAATGAAAATAATAATATATCATGATGAAGTTGGGTTTATTTCAAGAAGATAGAGTTGATTTGACATTGGTAAATCAATCAGTACAATCCACCAATTAACAGAACAAATGAGAAAAATCTTATGATCAACTCAATAACTGGAGAAAAATTATTTTCCACTAATGTTGTTTTTCTAATCCAGGTATTCACATTGTGTTTAGTTATCACGCCTCGTTAGGCTCCTCTGGTTGTAACTGTTTCCCAGTCTTTCCTTGTTTTTCATGACCTGAACAATTTTGAGGAGTACGGGTTCAGTATTTTTGGAAAATGTCCCTCAGTTTAGGTTTGTCCAACATTTTTCTCATGGTTATACTAACTTTATGAGTTTTGGGAACAAATATCATGGAAATTAATGAGTTCTTATTACATCATATCAGATGTGTGTGATATCCATGTGACTTCTAACTATGATGTTAAACTTGACCACTTGGTTAAGGCAGTGTTTTCCAGGTTTCTCCACTCTAAAATTACTGTCTTTCCCTTTGAATACTCTATTCTTTGGATAACCATCACTAAGTCCAACCGACACTTAAAGGGAAAGGGGTTAATTACACTTTACTTATTAGAGTGGGAAATATCTAGACATATTATTTGGAATTCTTCTGTAAGGAGGATTTGTCCTTTCTCCCTCACTTATTTCTGTATTCATTCATTTATATCAGCAAAAATTTATGTATATTTATTTTATATTGGTTATAATCCAATGCTACATTACTCATTTTGTTGTTCCCATCGCTCCGCCTTCAGCAACTGGGAACTCCCTCAGGTCGGCTCCCATGTCCCTTTGACATGTCCCAGTCCCATCCTTTTGTTTATTATGCATTTTCTTATTTTCTGGAACTACAAGATGCTTCAGGCTTACGTGTGTTTTTCCTGTCCCTAGAAATATCAATTTCACCAAGGCGCTCTATATTTTTAATTGAGATACAATTTTTATTGAGTAAAGGGAACAAATAATTGTACAGCTCAATGAATTTTTACCTATGTATATACTTATAACTACTTCCTAGTTCAAGACATAGACCAGTTTCATCACTCTGGAAAGTTCTCTCAAACCCTTTGTCAAGCACAAACTCCCTATTCTGACTTCTGTCACTCTAGTTTGCTAGTTCTTGAATTTCATCTAAATGGAATCATACAGTATGTACTCTGTGTAAAAACTTAGGCAGGGGGATTGCTGGGTCATATGGTAAGAAACTGACAAAAGTGTTTTCCAAAGTGGCTGATTCATTACACATGGCCACCAACAATGTGTGAGAGTTCCAGGGCCGCATATTCTTGCCAGGACTTCGTATTGATATTTTTTTAACCATTATAATACACGTGGAGCAGTATCTCATTGTGGTTTTAATTTGCACTTTTCCTAATGACTAACAATGTCGAACAGCTTTTCATGTGCTTATTGCCATCTTTATCTCTTCTTTCATAAGCGTTTGCTCAAATCTTTGACCCATTTTTGTATTGGATTGTTTTCTTATAAAGTTGTGAGAGTTCTTTATAAATTTTGGATACCAATTATTTGTCAGATATGTGTTTTTTAAATGTTTTATCTTAGATTATTTCTTATCTTTTCGTTTTATTAACAATGTCTTTAATAAAGCAGAAGTTTTTGATTTTGAAGAAGTACAATTTATCAATATTCTCTTGTTTGGTTCATGAGTTTGTGTTCTAGCTAAGAGTGCTCTGCCTGACCTAAAGTCACAAAGATTCTCACCTATGTTTACTTATGGAAGGTTTATAGTTTTTGGATTATACAGTTGGGTCTGTAATCCAATTTTCCCCAGTTTTATTGAGATATAATTGACAAATAACATTGTGTAAGTTTAAAGTGGAAAACATGATAATTTGAACGTGGAGGTGCAAATATGACTTCAAGATAGTGATTTTATTTCCTTCAGAGATATACCCTGAAGTGGGATTGCTGGATCATACAGTAGTTCTACTTTTCATTTTTTGAGGAATCTCCATACTGTTTTCCATAGTGGCTGCACCAATTTGTATTCCTACCAACAGTGCACAAGGGTTCCCTTTTCTCCATATCCTCCCCATCACTTGTTATCTCTTGTCTTTTTGATAACAGCCATTCTAACAGGTGTGTGGTGAAAGCTCATGTGGTTTTGATTTGCATTTCCCTGATGACTAGTAATGTTGAGCACCTATTCATGTACCTGTTGGCCACCTATATGTCTCCTTTGGAAAAAAAATGTCTATTCAGATCCTTTGCCCATTTTTAATCATATTATTTGTTTTGTTTTGCTATTGAGTTGTATGAATTCCTTATATATTTTGCATATTAATTCCTTATCAGATATATGGTTTGTCTATGATCTATTTAGAGTTAATGTTTGTTTATAGGATAAGACAGAGGTTGAGACTCATTGTTTTATATATGGATCTTCAAATTTTCCAGCTCTGTTTGTTGAAAAGTCTGTCCTTTTTTCACTGAATTTTCTTGTCATCTTTGTCAAAAATTAATTGACTATACACATGACATATGCATGGGTCTATTTCTTGAACCTCTATTCTCTATTATGTTCCATTGATCTATGTGTGTATCCTTCACCACTCACTATTAAGAAGAAAATTTATATTATTGATTGGAGACTTTTATTTTTTATTTTTTGTATATAATCCTGTATATTTCCCTCTAAGCATTGCTATAGCTGTCTCATACAAATTTTGATATGTTGGTGTTTCATGTTTATTCAATTAAGAAATATTTTCTAATTTCCATTTTGACTTCCTTAATGACCCACAGGTAAGTTAGGAAGTGTGTTACTCAAATTCCAAATATTTGGGAGTTTTCTAGATATCTTTCTTTTATTGATTTCTAGTTTAATTACTGTAGTCAAAGAACAAACTTTGTATGATATCAATTCTTTTAAATTTGTTGAGGGTTGTTTCATGGCCCAGAATATGATCTTTCCGGTTAATGTTCCAAGTGTACTGAAAAGAATGTGTATTCTGCAGTTGTTATATGGAGTTTTATAATTGTAAAATATTTTTAAAATACTGTATATCTATTTAACTGATTTTCTGTCTACTTGTTCTATTGATTACTGGATAGGAATGTTAAAGTCTCTAAGAATAATTTCATATTTTCCTATGTCTCCATTCAGAACTATCAGTTTTTGCTTCATGTATTTTGAAGTTCTATTAGCACCCTACACAGGATAAAAGGAAACACTAACCAACCAACCAACAACAATAAAATATAACAGGGTGTGTAGTAGAGAATTTGGCCTTGCCCAAAGAGAGGTCTGTCCTTTGTCCCTGGCTCCTGAGAGGTAATCTCTAAATACCTGTAATATTCCAGGAGATAGTTATTCATGGTAAGCTCCTCAGATCATGTAGTATAGCAATCAATCACTCATGCCTACTCAACAAAGTCCCAATAAAACCTCTGGACGCTGAAGCTCAGATGAGCTTCCCAGGTTGACAGTGCATGCATATATGTCACATTATGTGCCAGGAGGGTAACATGTTCTGAAGACAATAGAAGTTTTATGTCTGGGACACTCCCATAGTCTACCCTATGTGTCTCTTTTCTTGGCTGATTTTAATGTATTTTTTCCTGTAACAAACTACGTCTGTAATATGATAGCTTTCAGTGAGTTCTACAGGTCTCTCTAGTGAATTATTAAAATGGGGGATGGTTTTGGGAAACTCCTGAACTTGTAGTTGTTGTCAGAAGGGAAGGTGATCTTGTGTGGATTCTTCTCTAACTTTTTAATTGGACCCTAAATCCTTACAGTTGGGGTCAGAAGTCTTGTGCAAACTTGGCAGTCTGCAGGTCTGTGCCCTCAACCTCCCAGGTAGGCCAATTCCAGGTAAAGGGTCTTACATAATTCTCATTATCAACCTAAGGAAAGGTCAGGACTTTTTCCTGGCCCTGACTTCTATGAGGAATATATCACAGCAGGCTATACGTAAGGGTGATTTAAGTAGCTAGGAGACTCTCAACTTCGTAGCACTGTTACAAAACTACTGAGGTATTCTTTGTAATATTCTTTTATATTTTGTTTTGTATTCTTGTTATATTATTGTTATAGGTATTTCCCACTGAATTTAGGGCATTTGTAAGAATACAATTAAATTCTTTTCCAAAAAAGCTGTGCTAACTTAAATTACTACCAACAATTTATGAGCCCGCTGATTTCACCACATTCTTTTTATCACTTGATATTTTCTCGTATTCATCTTTCATATCATGATGGGAATAAAATAGTAAATTAATTTTTCATTTGATTATCATATTAAGCATTGTTCCATGTTTATTGGCTATGTGTATTTCTTCTGTAGGCAATTTGTTTATGTGTTTTACCTATTTTTCTTTTGGATAAATAGTATACTTTTTTTTTCTTTCTGATTGACTTTAAAAGCTCTTTAAATGTTAAGTATGTTACCTTTTCATCTGTCAAAATTGCTGTAAATAGTTTCCAAGTTATTAATTTGTCATTTATTTTACCTTTGTAAAATATAGAACTATAAAAAAATTACAGAATTAAACATATTTTATGATCTCATTTAGAACTTCTTTGACAAAGAAATTTCACTTTTAGCAATATATCCTAAATAAAACAATTACAAAATAAATCCCATATTTACGCGCAAAAGTGATCATCACAATGATGCTTAATTAATTGGAAATAACCTAAATGCCCCCATACAGAATAATAGTTAAATAAAGTATTCTCCAAAGTTTCAAATGGAATATTAGGTTTCTTTTAAAGTATATTTGAAAAAAAATATGTTGTGGGAACTGTTAATAATATAATGTGATGTTGAAAAGAAAAACGTAATTCAAAACTGTGTAAGTCTAGATCTGGAAAAGAAAAACATGTAAATATATTTATATAAATAAAATCATAAACAAAATCTAGAAGAAGATACATTAACATGTTAACTGATTTCTCTAAGTAATGGGATTGTAGGGGTTTTTTTTTTCATTTTTTCCCCAGAAAGAGGCATGTTACTTTAAATGTGAAAAGTAGGGTAGGAAAAAAAAAGCCCAGGACATAGTACTGAACATAATTCCGTAAAATTACTTCTATTTGGTGACCAAAGTAATTTAAAATCAGTTAAATTGTATTAGGTGTTGTGGTTAAACAGAATAATGGCCAAGAAAGATGTCAACATCTTAATCCCTAGAATCTGTGAATGTGTTAATTGACATGACATAAAGAACTTTGCAGATGGAATTAAGTTTCTAAAATTTAAAATAGGGAGATTTTCTTGGATTATCCAGGTGGGTGCAGTGTAATCACACGGGTCCATAAAAGTGGAAGACGAAGTCAGAGGAGTCAGTCACAGAGACGGGAATACAGAAAAGAAGGCAAGAGAGATTCGCAGCTGGGAGGGACTTGACCTGCCTTTGCTGGCTTTAAAGATGTCAGTGAACCAAGGATTGCAGGATCTGAGCTGATAGTCAGCAAGGAAAGGGGGACTTCAGTCCTTCAACCACAAGGGACTGAATTCTGCCAATAATCTGAATGAGAAAGGAAATGCTGTCTCCCCTAGAGCCTACATTAAGGAATGGAGCCCTGCTGACACCTTGAGTTAGCCTTGTGAGACTCATGTCAGATTTCTGACCTGTAGAACTAAAAGATAATAAATTTTGTTGTTTTCAGCCTCTAAATCTGTGGTAATTTGTTCAGGCAGCACTAATACAAATGTCTACTAAACGCCAGATTGAGGATTCAGATAAAAAATGTCCTGGTCCAAGGCTTCAAGAGAAACATAAATAAATAACCATATATGCTCTGCTAAACTGTATATGCAAAGTCAGATTTTTTATGAAAAGGCAGGTGAAAAGTAATTCTGTCTAAGGGATTCGGGAAGGGCATCAGAGAGGTTTGATATCTGCATGTCACAGTCACTGTCAAACTGCAAGAATTAAATCTCTTATTTAAATCATGCTCAATAATGTTTGTTAATCTGCAGACCAATGTGTAATCTAACTTCAAGGCCATGAGGAGTGGACTTCATTGAAGCTACAAACACTAGAGTCATTTCCTGAGTGACAAGTTCCAAAGGTGGTGCAATTCGATAGTCCTTGAGTCCAAATTCATTTTGCAGTAACACCAAACGGATAAGGCTCCATTTGGACAGATTAAGGAATTTTTCTCTGTGCTCTCTGGGCCCTTACAAATAGCAGCTGAAATTTATTTTTTATTATTTTTTAAAATTAATAGATTATTTTTGGTTTACTGAAAAATTGATTGAAAAGTACAGAGAATTCCTATGTAGCTCCTTCCCTCCCGCAGTTTCCCCTATATCTTGTATTAGTGTAGTACCTTTGTTACCATTGATGAAACAATATTGATACAATATTATTAACTAAAGTCTACACATTAATTGAAGTTCAGTGTGTTGTACATTCTAGGGTTTGAGGAATGTGTAATGGCATATATCCCTCTTCTTAATATCATACAGAGTATTTTCACTGACCTAAAAATTCTCTGTGCTTCACCTATTCACCCATCCATCCTTCCCTTTGAACTCCTGGCAACTGCTGATCTTTTTATTGCCTCCACGGTTTTGTCCTTTCCATAATGTCACATAATTAGAATCATACAATATGTAGTCTTTTCCGATTGACTTCTTTCACTTAGCAATATGCTTGCAAGGTTCTTTCATGTCTTTTTGTGACTTGATAGCTCATTTTTTTAAATAATTGAATAATAGCATTCTACGGATGTACCACAGTTTATTTATCCATTCACCTATCGAAGCATAACTTGTTTGCTTCCAAGTTTTGTTAATTACGAATAAAGTTGATGTTAACATCCGTGTGCAGATTTTTGTGTGGACATACATTTTCAAATAATTTGCGTACATACCAAAGAGTGTGATTGCTGGATTATAGGGTAAAAGTACCCTTAATTTTGTAAGAAACTGCCAAACTGTCTTCCAAAGTGGTTGTATTATTTTGCCTTTTGACCAGCAACGAATGAGGGTTTCCGTTGCTCCACACACTTGTCAGTATTCGATGTTGTCACTGTTTTGGTTTTTATTCATTGTAATAGGTATGCAATGATATCTTATTGTTTTTTCATTGAGAATTCCCTGATGACATATGATGTGAATTATCCTTTCATTTGCTTATTTGTCAATTGTGTTTCTTCTTTTGTGAGCTTTCTGTTCAGCTCATTTGTCTATTTTTTAATTGAGTTGTTTATTTTCTTACTGTGGAATTTTAAGAGTTTTTTAAAATATATGTTGATACCAGTCCTTTATCAGTTATGCGTTTTGCAAAAATTTACTCCCAGTCTGTGGTTTGTTTTTTCATTCACTTAGTGCTTTTGCAGAGCAGAAGTTTTTAATTTTAATGAGGTACAATTTATCATTTTTTTCTTTCATGGATTGTTGTATCTAAAAAATCATCATCAAGTCCAAAGCTACCCATGTTTTCTCCTAAGTTATCTTCTAGGAGTTTTATAGTTTTGCATTTTACATTTTGTGGGTCTATGATCCATTTTGAGTTAATTTTTGTGAAGGGTGTAAGGTCTATGTCTAGATTCAATTTTTTGCATGTGAATGTCCAGTTGTTTCAGCACAATTTGTTGAAACGACTATCCTTTCTCCATTGAATTTCCTTTGCTCTTTTGTCAAAAAATCAGTTGAGTATATGTGTGTAGGTCTATTTCTGGGCTATCTATTCTGTTCTGTTGAACTATGTGTATATTCTTTCTCCAATACCACACTATCCTGATTGCCACAGCTTTATAGTAAGTCTTGAAGTCAATAGTGTCAGTCATCTAATGGTTCTTCTCCTTCAATATTGTGTTTGATATTCTGGATCTTTTGCCCCTCCACATAAACTTTAGAATCAGTTTGCTCACAAAAAAATTTGCTGAGGGTTTGATTTGGATTGCATTGAATCTATAGATGAAGTTGGGAGGAACTGACACTTTAACTATATTGAGTCTTCCTACTCATGAACATGAAATATCTCTCCATTTATTAATATCTTCTTTGATTTCTTTATTAGAGTTTTGTAGTTTTCCTCATATAGATCTTTCTTGTACATATTTTGTTATATTTTTACCCAAGTATTTTACTTTTTGTGTGTTGATGTAAATGATATTGAATTTTTAATTTCAGATTCCAATTGTTCATTGCTGATATATAGGAAATCAGTTAACTTTTCCTTGAAATTTATTTTTAACCTACTAATAGCATACCTAGAGGGCTAAATGAGAAGTGGGCATTTCTATTTTTTATCTCAAAAGAGTGCCGGTGGAGGATCTGAGACCAGACTCATGATTTCCGGCCTTGTTTGCCAGTGGCTGTCAGTCTAGGCAGTATACATTTCCTCAGTGAATATTTTTTTCAAGTGTTGACCCTAAATTTTGTTTTTATTAAGGTATAGTTGACATATAACATTATATTAGTTTTAGATGTACAACATAATGATTCAATATTTTTATACATTGCTAAATGATCACCACAATGTCTAGTTACCATCTGTCATCATATGTAGTTACAAAATTTTTTTTCTTGTAATGAGGACTTTTAAGATTTACTCTCTTAACAACTTTCAAATAAGCAATACAGTATTAGTAGCTATAGTGACCATGTTGTACATTACATCCTCATGCCTTATTTATTTTATAACTGGATGTTTGTGCCTTTTGACACCCTTCACTCATTTCATCCACCCTTGCCACTCCTCCCCTCTGGCAAACACCAACATGTTCTCTGTATCTATGAGCTTGGTTTTGTTTGTTTTGTATGCTTGTTTTGTTTTTTTAGATTCTACATATAAGTGAGGTCATACGGTACTTGCCTTTCTGTTTGACTTATTTTATGTAGCATAATGTCCTATTAATGTATATTGTCACAAATGGCAAGACTTCATTCCTGTTTATGGCTTAATAATATTCCATTATACATATATATACCACATCTTTATCCATTCATCCATTGATGAACACTTAGGTTGTTTCCATTTCTTGGCTATTGTAAATAATTCTGCAACGAACATGGGAATGCATATATTTTTTCAAATTAGTGTTTTCATTTTCCTCAGATAAATATCCAGAAGTGGAATTGCTGGATCATATAGTATTCTATTTTTAATTTCTTGAGGAACTTCCACACTGTTTTCCATAGTGGCTGCACCAACTTACATTCCCATCAACAGTGCACAAGTGTTCCCTTTTCTCCACATCCTCTCCAACATTTGTTATTTTTTGTCGTGGTGATTATAGCCATTCTAATGGGTGTAAGGTGATATCTCAATGTAGTTTTGATTTGCATTTCCCTGATAAGTAGCAATGTTGAACATCTTTTCATACGGCTATTGGCCATCTGTATATCTTCTTCAGAAAAATGTCTGTTCATATCCTTGAAATGCAACAGATTTTTGTGTATTGCTTTTGTATTCTGCAACTTTACTGAATTTGTTTATTAGTTCTAACAGTTTGTTGGTGGAGTCTTTTGGGTTTTCTGTATATAAAATCATGTCATCCTCAAATAGTGACAGTTTTACTTTTTCCTATCCAATGTGGATGCCTTTTCTTTCTTTTTTTTTCCCAAATGCTCTGGCTAGGACTTCCAATACTATGCTGAATAAAGGTGGCAAGAGTGGGCATCCTGTTTTGTTCCTGATCTTAGAGGAAAAGTTTCAGCTTTTCACCATTGAGTATGATGTGAGCTGTGGGCTTGTCATTTATGGACTTCTTTATGTTGAGGTACATTCCATATATACCCACTTTGTTGAGAGTTTTTATCATAAACTGATGCTGAATTTTGTCAAACACTTTTTCTGCGTCTATTGAGAGGATCACATGATTTTTCTCCTTCTTTTTGTTAATATGGTGTATCACATTGATTGACTTGTGGATGTTGAACTCTCCTTGCATTCCTGGAATAAATTCCTCTTGATCACGGTATATGAGCCTTTTAATGTATTGTTGAATTCAGTTTGCTAATATTTTGTCAAAAATTTTTGCATGTATGTTCATCAGGGACATTGGCCTATAATTTTCTTTCTTGTGGTGTCCTTGTCTGCTTTTGTTATCAAGGTAATGCTGGCCTTATTAAATGAGCTTGGAAGCATTTCTTTATCTTTAATTTTTTGGACGAGTTTGAGAAGGATTGGTATGAATTCTTTGAACGTTTGGTGGAATTCACCAGTGAAGCTGTCCTGGACTTTTATTTCTTGAGAGGTTTTTGATTACTGTTTTAATCTCCTTACTAGTAATTGACCTATTCAGATTTTCTATTTCTTCATGATTCAGTCTTAGAAAGTGGTATCTTTCCATTTCTTCTAGGTTGTCCAATTTCTTGGCCTATAATTGTTCATAGTAGTCTCTTATGATACTTTGTATTTCTGTGGTGTCAGTTGTAATGTCTCCTTTTTTGTTTCTGATTTTATTTATTTGAGCTCTCTCTTTTTCTTTCTTAATTAGTCTAGCTAGAAGTTTGTCAATTTTGTTTATCTTTTCAAAGAGCCAGCTCTTAATTTCATTGATCTATTCTATTGGCTTTTTAGTCTCTATTTCATTTATTTCTTCTCTGATCTTTGTTATTTCCTTCCTTCTACTAACTTTGGGCTTCATTTGTTCTTCTTTTTTCTATTCCCTTGAGGTGTAAAGTTAGATTGTTTATTTGAGATTTTTCTTGTTTCTTGAGGTAGGCATGTATCACTATGACCTTCCCTCTTAAAACTGCCTTTGCTGCATCCCATAAATATTGGTATGTTGTATTCCCATTTTTATTTGTCTCATGGTATTTTTTTATTTTTCCTTTGATTTCTTTTTCGATCCATTGGTTGTTCAGTAGCATGTTATTTAATCTCCACATATTTGTGATTTTTCAAGTTTCCTTGTAATTGATTTCTACCATTTCTTGTAATTAGCTTCATACCATTGTGGTTGGAAAAGGTGCTTGATATGATTTCGATCTTCTTAAATTTATTAAGGCTTGTTTTGTGGCTTAACATATGATCTATCCTGGAGAATGTTCCATGTGTACTTGAAAAGAATGTGTATTCTGCTGTTTTTGGATGGAATCCTCTGTATATATCTATTAAGTCCATTTGTTCTAATGTGCCGTTTAAGGATGATGTTTCCTTATTGATTTCCTATCTGGATGATCTATCCATTGATGTAAGTCGGGTATTAAAGTCCCCTATTGTTTTTGTGTTACGATCTATTTCTCCCTTTAGGTCTGTTAATATTTGCTTTAAATATTTAGACGTTCCTATGTTGGGTGCATAAATATATTCAAATGTTATATCTTCTTGTAGGACTGACCCCTTTATCATTCTGTAATGCCCTTCTTTGTCTTTTATTACAGTCTTTGTTTTAAAGTCTATTTTGTCTGAAATAAGTATAGCCATCTCAGCTTTCTTTTGGTTTCCATTCATACAGAACATCTTTTTCCATCCCTTCACTTTCAGTCTGTGTATCTTTACATCTGAAGTGACTCTCTCGTAGGCAGCATATAAGATATGTCTTGTTTTTTAATCCATTCAGACACTCTATGTCTTTGACCCTAAATTTTTTACAGCTATTATCAGAACCCATCAGGAAAATATTTGCCTCATCTAATAAAATGCAATTGCTTCTAAAGAGACAACTTCTCAAGGACTAGAAGATTTTTCTGGGATAAGATGAGCTCTGTGATTTCATGATTCCTTCCTTTGCCAATGCAAAATCTTCCATGTCTAAACCAGTCATGTACCATAAGCCTTGGGATGAAAGTCATCAATTTGATGGTACTTGAAGAATGTAGTTTCATCATTGGCATATTTAGCCAAAGTGAGATTTATTTCTCCAATCCATGGTTGTCTGCATCAAGAAGTATGTTCATTCTTCTTACCAGTGTCCTTTCACTAGAGAGAGCAGAGGAGACTCAGTCAATAATATGCTGAGGCTTCTCACTAACAAATGGCAACCATTAAGCCTTTGGTATACATATGCCAGTGACTGTGGTCTGTAAAGTTAGTGAGCAATTTCTCCCAAATACTTATCAACATAAGCCTTCTTGGAATATCATACGCACACCATGAGAGATAGTTTTGGGAGGAACAAAGAACACAGTAAAATATAATCAGCTTTTCAAAATTGATGTGTTGTAAAAATATCTTTTTATTTATACTTTCTCTTTGCAGCATAATTCTCAGAATAAATGGTAAAATCTAGGTATTAAAAAAATGAAGTTTTTTCCTGAGGCTTTATTATGAGTCTGAGCATCTATTACTCTCAGTCATTCTAATTCTCACTGATTGAATATCCTTTCATTTAAGAGTGTCAGAGAATCCCCCCAGTGAGAAGCCAAGAGTTTCTAGGGATTAGGTTAAGGCTCTAAGATTTGTTTTATTTTTTGTTTATTTGCTGTCTTTAACAGTGAGAATGTGAATATTATGGCTTTTGTCTAATTTTGTTTCTAGCCTATACCAAATCTCTTCAGTCATTTCTGTTCACATCAGTATGTTGAATATCTAATATATACTTAGAATTATGCTAATAACTTGGAGATACAAAGATGAATAAAATAATTTCCCTGTCCTCAAAGAGTTCATAGGCATGAGAGATATTCAAGTAAAAAAGTAGCCACTCAGGATCACCAGTTTAATTCTTCCCTTCTCACATCACTTATGTAATTCTAGGAGCAGGTAGAAATACAAAAGGCCCTAAAGTTCCCTACAAATATTCACTTATAAGGAAAACAAAAAACAAACTATACTTTTCATGTGTTATCAGTACACATTCAACTTAGGATAAAAAATGAAATTTACTAATTGGAAAATTTACAATTTTAAAAATAATCTCTTCCTCAAAAGATTGTATATTTTCTATTAGATTTGTTTTAAAAGTCATTGAATTTAAACTGAAAATCTTTTGTACTGATTATTTGTAGGTTGCCAATAGGATAATTTTGGTCATATTACTATTTTTTAACCAAGTAATAACTTTAAATTTCCTTTCATGTTTTTATGAATAGAATTTAATTTTTACATATATATATTCTTCCTTAATAAAAAATTTGAAACTGGTCATATATGCTGTGACCTGATTGTTGGCTGAAGTATACATCTTTATTGTATAGCAAATACATTCACAACATGGGCTAAAATAGGACTCCTTACAACTCTTAGTTTTGCCTATACTGATTTAGCCGCACCCAAAGCTTAGCCCTACTATCTCATGCCTAATTAAACCTAAGGCAAAATTCTATAGATCTAATTCAATCAAATATCCATACCCCATCCAGTCAACCATATCCAGGTTTGAATCATGCTGTATAGATGTGGTTGCCAGAGACCCACTCCTATAAAAAAGGATAGAAGGGAGAAATTGTGATAAAGTGGATACACAACTAGAAAGACATCAACTTCATTTCCCTATAAGGAAGGTGAGTAAATCTTCTAGTTTGCCCAGGAGATTCCAGTTTTATGCATAATGTAATTATTAACATGTCATTATTAACAGGATCCTCTTTCACTCTTAAAGACAATGTGTTGGCTTGGACAAAGAATTGCTTGATATGTTTAGCTTTACATATTTGGTGTAAATTTACTTTTTATACTAAACTCATGGCTCATTTTGGCTATGATTATTACTCTCGGGCCATAAAATGAGATTGTTTCTAAGATTTTAGTTTATTAAGTGCATAAGGAATGCTTATAAGTATGGGTAGGCAGGTTAAAATTTAGATGATCAGCAAAAATGTAAACATACCATCCCAAAATATCTATGTGTAAATTGAAATAAGAAATAATTTATCCAGTTCTTCAAAACCTTTAGAACTTATGATCAGTAAGATAAAGCACTGGGATCCTATATAGTATTTATTGCTGATTTTCTAGATTTCAGGGGGCCATGTTGATTTTCTAAGATATATTTTCAAGGTTCTTTA
This sequence comes from Diceros bicornis minor, assembly GCF_020826845.1. Lineage (NCBI taxonomy): Eukaryota > Metazoa > Chordata > Mammalia > Perissodactyla > Rhinocerotidae > Diceros > Diceros bicornis. The sequence continues at coordinate 85,679,170 of NC_080744.1, forward strand.
TCATCATGGCTATCTCTAATTTTAAAACAATTCTTATTGAATTCAGAGAACAGCCATGCCGTTCAGAGAAATGGGGACTGGAGGTAAAGCTTTCCAGGGAAGAATGTGCCAGTTCTAGGAATAAATGGAATTTTAGCTTGTTTGTTACTATTCTTCAAGTCCTGCACAGCCTGATATTACAATGTAAGATTTAGCATTAGTTATTCATATGAAATAATCAATTTTGGCACATGCATTAAGCACAAGGAGAGGGAAGAATCTAGATATGATGTCTTCTAAGTAGAGATTCCTTAGAAAATTGTTTTGAGAACTTTGAAAGAGGTGTTGGCAGCTTTTTAGCAGGTGCTAAAGATAGAAATCTCAGAGTATACCTCTCCTGGGATCTGAACATCATTATCTGTAAAGATCTGGGTTAAGAAGATTATGAAACTTACAGTGAAAAATTTATCTCCCTGACCATAGAACTGTATATGTTCCACTCAGGTTTCATTTCCTCACTGAAATGCAAAGAAGGGAGGAGAGAACCAGGTATGCAAATTGGAACCAAAACATAAACAAGGATTCAATCCCTTGGTACAATCCTCAGAGGGATGAAACACTAGGAAGAAAAGAAGTTTCTGAACTCCGTGTTCAATGGAAGCAGGCTACAAAAGAGTTTAGCTGTCCTTCAAGAAAACAAAAATTAATTTTCTTTGGCCAAATTAAAATTAATTAAAATTATGCAATGTTGCCCTTGTGTTAATTTTAACGGTGAGGTTGTTGTGATTTAAGGCTACAATTAGTTCTAGTGTTTGAAAGAGAAGCTCTGTAATCGAGACAGGACATTTTAATAATCCTGGTTATAAACATTTAATACATCATCTTTAGGGACTCACAAACACATTGTAATTAACTTTTACAACTGAAATAAATCAGATTGCATTAGCATATTGCAAAGGAAAAATCATTTGCATGATTGAAAACAGCTTCAGAAAATTATGTATAACAGGCTTCATGTGAACAGCAGCCCAACTTTTACCAGGTTTCTTCTATGGGGATTATTTTTAACAAGTACAGTTTAGGATTCTTCAGCTAATTATAACTTTTACCATAAAAGGAAATATACTGGTTCTGAAGAGGCAGCGAAAGTCATTCTGCAGTCAGGATTTTGTCCAACCTTATTGTAAACTAATTGGGGAATATTCAAATAAAAGTGTAATGTGTACTTGCTCTGTAGCTACTTCTGTGCTATGAGCAAGCAATTTGGTCATGAAAAAGAATTTTTATTTATTCGTTATTCATGTGTCTAGTGGTAAAACCATTAACAGGGAAAGGGATGCTGATATTGGACTCACAAGTGTTCCTATGTCCAGCACCTATTTTGCCTCATAGAATGCCTACCTCTTCTTGAGTGGTTGAGCTGTGATTGATAAAATGGCAGTCTGCATGTTCACTTTGGAACTGAGCAAATGAAATAGGTTCTTATTAAATATTGTCTTCCATTTTTGCCAAAGAGATTTCAGGTCAAGTGAACCAGTTGGATGCACTATTGATCCCCTGGCTCTGGTCAGTCATTTTGTCTATGGAGTGATCTCTGGTGCCTGGAGACTTGTAAAAAGCACAGATTCTGTAGTTGTATTTCCTGGGTTTGAATTCTAGTTCCACCATTTAGTTACTATGTGACATGGGGATCTATGCCTCAGTTTCTCCATCTATAAAATGAGGATAATAAAGTATGTGTTGAAAAGTGTTCTTGTGAGGATTAAATGAGATAATGCATGCTGTTTATCTTAGAATGATGTCTGGAACATAGTAATCGCTCAATAAATATGATGATGATCAATGTAATTATTATTTCTGTGGGCTACCCTTCAGTCCATGTCTAAGAGAAAATAAAATCAGTTCATTATTGTCTAGGAGCTAGTGCCTTTCCTTCATAGAATTTATCCAGAGCTTTGTCCAAACACACTATTTGGCTCCTACCTTTCCATTCATTTATTCAGTTAATATTGTGCCTCTACTATGTGTAAAGCATAATCAGATTTGCAAGAGAGGACACGTGAGATTTTGGCACTGAAGCCAGGGTAGACAAAGCAAAATCTGGAATCAATCAAGGGGGTCAGAAGCCTCACTAAGATATGAAATTAGAGTGAGGGATACAGCCAAATTCAGATTCCAGATGTCCAGGCAAAGCAACTAGAGCCCCACTTCCCATTCCCCTCAACCCTCCCACACAAAAAAAAAAAAAAAAAGAGAGAGAGAAAACAAATAAAAAACAAACAATTCCCAAGTTGAGTAGGACAAAAGTCAATATTTATGGATCAATCTTTGGTCAAAAGTAAGGAAGCAGATGAGGCATGTTGGTGAGGATACTGTGAGTTGCATTGAGGCTCTGTTCCCAGGACAGGTCTGAAAACCATCCTTTCTCCCAGCTAGATCAGGTTGATGACTAACACCTAAATGACATCACACCATTTGGGGAGGAATTGAGATCCTGGGTGGAGATCACTGCAAGTCAGGTTAAAGTTGGTCACCGTGAAACCAAATGAGACAGAGAGAAGTGAATTTCTTCTAGGCAGAGTTTTACAAAAGAGAGGTAAGTAGTCTCTCTTCAAGAAGCATTTCTATTCAGATTTTCACTTAATTTGGATTCTAGAAATGGACAATGAATGAACTAGAGATACTAGTCCCTCTTAAAAGTTCTTCCTCATTTGAGTCCTTGTTTTGAAGGAAGAAGGGAGTTCCCATATTCTGCCCCATATTGGAGGAAGTAACTTGGACTCCTAATGGGAAACTTCTCATCTCACTTCTCTTGAGGCTATAGTTTATTGACTTAAAAGAACAGTAGCTTAATTAACAGAAGAAATGAAGCCTATTGCATAATTAACCAGACATTTACCTAAAATCAATAATCTAATTGCCACACCTACATAGGGGATAATGTTCATCCTATTGAAAACAATTCATTTGTATCTATGTGTTAACAAGGTGATTGGTGGTTTGTTTAAGAGACTAACTCGATCTGTAAAGTGATAATTTATTGAACAATCAATTAATCTTTTCAGTACTGCAAATATAAACAAGCAATGAAGAGCCACACAGTGTCTGCTTATGAAAGGTCAAATTTAGCAGACTCCATTCTGAGTTATTTCTCAATCATCACTAAGATGTGTAGGCAATGAATAAGATTTTATTTTTAACACTATGCCTTTGGACATGTTGCTTTTAGGGGGAGCCAATAACATGCAAAACATTTGTAAATACGTAAAGCACCAATTTAGACCTGTATCCTGTCTTTACAATGGATTTCTAATCTAAATTGTTTCCCTTTTTACAGATATACATCAGCCTGTCCCAAATGCTTTTGGTATACTCAGCTATATATGTACTCTCTGGGCTTTTAATCCAACACTATGAAGCATGAAGAATTGTTTCATACGTAGGAGAATGAATTATTACATTTTTCTAAGAATATGGGTCAATGTCAAAAAGCTTTAGGGTTTAGGTTGAATTAAATATCCCACAGTCCACATGATTGTCCAAAGTTTATTTTAATCTTTTCACCCTGCACAATTGGATATGAGATTTCCCAAGACTTAAGGCACTTCCTATTTTATGACTGTCCTCAAAGCATTTCATTTCTTAAAATATTGTCATAGTTTAGTATGAATTCTCTTGCATCTACCTTCAAACTTGACTATCATTTAAATTCTAACATTTACACCAAGATACTTCAATCTACTGGAAACATAAACACTACAATGATTATGATATCAGCCTGTGGCTAGGTAGGAGGAACAATTGAAGCATCCACAAAAATTTCTAAGACTTAGACTCTAAAGGGCTTTACAAACTTCATAAGACGGAAGAGTATGTGCTGAAAGGCAAACGGGGAGTGTGATTATCGAAAAACACAGTACACCAAGCTGATTAGATAAAAAGAAGTTTCTAGGTTTAAAACCAGGTGTTCTTAACTTGAGATTCTAACCGATATTCTTCATCTGGGGTTCTAGAGCAAGAGGTCCATGAAATTGGGTGGACAAAAGTTGCATCTTTATTTTCACTAATTTCTAACGGAAATGTAGCATTACTGTTCACCATGAATGTGGATAACACATCATAACAGTATTAACAACACCTGTGATTTGTCACCAACAGATGTCACAGATATGTTCCTATTATGTTACATGTGTCACAGATATCTCACAATATCCTGTTTGCTCAATACATCTTCGACATGATGGTAGGTACGAGACCTACTGCTAGATTTTTGTTATTTATTATGTGAAAAAAGAAACACATATACTGCGGTATCACGAGTTTGTCTTTTTAACATTTCAATGATTGTGTTTTAACATGTATTTTATATTCTTTTATTTAAAATCGTGTTTTCTGAGACAGGTTCACAGGCTTCATCAGACTTCCACAGGAATCCATGGGCAGATTTCTTTGGAAAGACCCTGGTCTTAGAGTCTGCATGGAAAAGACAGAGCATGGTGCTACCCCTACCTGTACAGTGCACAAAGCAGACTTGCTTATGGACCACGGACCCATTCCCCTGCCTGTGGGCTCAGACTTGGAACTCTTCTTATCAAAGCCCTATTACTAACTATTAAGGCAACTATTACCAACTGATGGTTGCTAAGTCTTTCATGCTTATGGGAACTCCCTGAGGTGAAATTTTCTACAAATAATGGTTATAACATAGCTATCATTTATTGAGTACCAGGCACTTTACATAGGTTATCTCACCAGGACTCCCCACAATCTCATGTGGTGGGTGTTATCATTTAATAGATGCGAAAAGTAGCTTAAAGGGTAGTAGAGCCAGTTTTCCAAAATCTCTGCTTCTTCCAGTATACTAATACCAATAAATGCATTTTTTTTTGAAAGAAGTAATAAGGTCACATATGTTCATGGACCCCTATTGTAGCCAATAGATACTGACATAAACTTAACATTTTATCATTAATGTAATACATATGTGGCACTTAACATTCAAGTCTCCATGTGGCGTTGTATGGTAGTTATCTGATGCTTTATTGCTGTTGCTCAAAAAAAAAACAGAAGATGAAGAGGGAAAGCCAAGGCACTATGTTGAAGGTGAAAGGAATGTTCTAGTAAGGGCTGTTTCACTTACTGCTACCCCCACTCAGCATAGAAGATGTCAGCATGTCTTGAGTCCCTCTTTTTAGGAAGAGCTTTTATGCCAGGGACTGAGGTGTCATGGAGGTGAGTAAGACTATTCCTGACTTCAAGGGGATCACTGCTGAGTGTGGGGGAGAGTCTGCTATAAAAACTGCTACCTAAAACAAAAGGCAAATGATAATTAGAGCTGGTTTATTGAGTACTGCTATAGGCCAAATGCTTTCCTAAGTGATTTACGTGAATTAAGTCATTTATTTCTCAAAATAACCCCAAGAGCTAAGCACCACCATCATTTTCCCCTTTGTACAAATGAGGAAACAAAGGCAAAGAGAGATTAAGTTAGGACACACTGTGTATAGTGGCAAGAGCTGGGATTCTGACCAGAGGACATGCTCTAAACCCCTGTCGCTCATAATAAACCAAATGTTCTGAGTGCAGTGGCATCAATGATGAAAGAAGGATGGATTCTGATTGAAAACCACAGGTCACTTTCCCAAGCTGTGTGTGATACACATTTGAACACTTATTTGACTTATTTGCCTCAGTAGATATTCCCTGATTCTCTACTATGATAGTTATTGGATGCTTCTGGGGTGCATCATCTCTGCTGTTACAGAGACTTTTAACCATTTCTCATCTGATTTGTGAAAGTTAGAGCTGATTGGGAGGATCAATAAGCCATTTAAATATTATATAAATATTAAAATTTCCATGAATATTTTCCATTGAAAAAGTGGCCAATTTTAAATGAGGAGAGTATCACCCAGGAGGAAAAATCCCAATGAGTTTGGAAAGTATTTAAATGTGTTCATCAAGGGGTCCCACTCCCTCACCACATTCATATACATTGTTTTTTATATAAATTTTTTAAACTTTAGTGATACATTTGGAATTCGGAGAGAGCATTGCATGATTTATTTTTTTTTCACATTTTCAAGATTCCTATGTTACGTTGTACTTGGAGGTGAGAAAACACTAAAGCCCAAAATAATTCTCTCTTTTTATCAATTTCCAATGAGATTTCTTTTTTTCCTAAGAAGTCATTTCTCAACGAGGGAGGGTTTATTTGTTATTTTTTATTATTTAACTTTTTTTTACATATTTTATGCTCATTTCTAATATAATTTAAAACACTTAATTCTGGCCAGTGGAGTACCTGTTTAAGATGAATATCCTTCATTTTTCTACTGGGTTTCTGAAGTCATCTGTTTTGACTGTATTGCTGCTCTTATCCAATTTATGATTTTTCATATTATAAGAGTACACTCAACAGATTGCCCTACTAACGGCACAAGACTAATTTTCCAACTTGGAGTTGGTTAACAGCTCAGATGAGCCCTTCAGAAGTCTATGTCAGGATATATTTCAAGTACTGGGATAAACGAAATAGAAACCTAGTTCTAGACCCACATGGCATGGGAGACCCTCCAAGTTCTCAGTATTAAGCTCATAATAGAGAGTCAGGGACAGGCCAGGTAAGGATTGGAGACATTGGCAGGCAATGCCAAGTCAAGCCAGAACAAATATCAGATTAGCCTCAAGTCTGAAGTTAGAATTTAGAAGAATTGATGACATAAAGCAAGACAAAGGAAGCTATAATTCGTACATCAGAGGCCCAAGCAAATTTGTCTAGACAGGATTTTGGAATAATGAAGCCTCTTTTCAAAATCCACAGACCAGCCCATGAGAATATCCCCCTTGATGGATATTGAAATCTTTGTATTAAAAACTCCTGCCATGCCTACTTTCTGTTACTTTGAATTCTCCTTGTCAGGGCTCATCACATCTTTGCTGGAAATAAAACCTGCAATTCTCTTTGACTCCATAAAAGTGGACAAAATGTGGGTTCCTGATGTGGAGGGGCTGGAGTGAGAGGGTTCAAGGAGGTGAGGGGAAGCCCACACACATGGACTGCATTGCTTTTTATCATTATAAAGAGAATAGTTACCGTTGATATTTCTTCTAAACTAGAATTTTCCCTTCACTCCTCAAACTACCCTTGATACTTTGTTTCTAATAGCTTACCCATTCTCAATTCTTTCTGGCTTACCTTTTCCAGAAGACTGTTGTCTCTTGGTCTTTAACCCTTCCTAGGATTTGCTTCCTCTTCCCTGTGCCTTCCTCGTATTTCATTGGACTTTAACCAGCCATACACAAACATCCCAGCTAATCTTTCCAAATTAGCCCAGCACCAGCTCTGGAGGGTCTCATTAGATGTGCAGCTGAGATTTATCAGATCTCATTTGCCTAATATGGAGCCTAACTTTGGGCACCTGGCCCTTGCGGTAGGGGGTAAGGGAGAATAGGAATGGGTCTTTTGTCACTGCTATGCAGACTCACTAATTTGCTCCGCCTAATAAAATTACAAATGAATACAGCTTTATTCACATTGCCTTTATAGGTTATAATAACCTTGGTACCCCATAACCTCCTGCTAGCTGAATTAATCAGATCATATTAATATTTCTTCTTACTTTCTTTTAACTGGTTCTTCTCTTAATTAAAGGGGCCAAAGACGTAAACAGGGTAGGTGACTAGAAACATAGCGTCAGGTTATAAACAAGGCTCATTAAAAAGATGGATGTGCAGGCAGACTGCAAAAATTGCTTACTTTGCAAGTGTGTATTTTGTAATTTCCTGACGACTAAAAGAACTAATGCCAGATCCTACACCCTCTCTTTTTCACAAGTATAAAAGATGATAATTTTTGAATACTGGGGTGGGAATGGCAAAACCGAGAAACCTATTCATCAACCAGAATAAGATCTTTCACATTATAAGACTCTGTGCTCCTTTCCCACAAGCCTCCAAATGTGAAATATATTTGAAAGTGGAGGAAGGGAAAAACAAAACAAAACAGGAAATCACTTAAAAAGAAAAAAGAAATGAGGAACTTTTAAGAGAGAACATTAAACATATTAAACTACAGTTAAAATTGAAAGAGAAAAGGAGGGTCTTCCTAAAAGACTAATAAATAGGTTCACATAGACGGAGTAGATATTTGTATTAAACATGTATTATATAAAATATAAATGTTTGTATATTATGCATTTATAACATGTAAAGATGTATATTTAGAATACATATTTTTATTTGTACGCTCACACACATAGATGCTAATTCAGTTCTGGTCCTTGTTTTTGAAACTTTGCTTGCATTCACCTCACCAAGCAAGAAGCTGCCTGCATTTTTATCCTCACAGCAATTACAGCAAAGCCCAAGCCTGTCCTTCCATCTCCCTTCTCAACAAGAGAGAAAGTCATTCTGACAGGATGATGCACAGCACGACCAGGCAAGACCTCGCTCCTTCATGAATAAATTAGAGATGAAAGTTTAACTGATCCCCTTGCATTTTTATGGAGGGACCTCATCCTAATTTACCTAAATGCTTTGAGTAGAAGGAAAGAAAATGTAAGAGGCTAAGGTGGAAAGGTTAAAATCTGTGTTTAAATGGAGATTTTTTTCAACACATCACAACACGTGGATGCCTGCAACTGTACCGATGGTTCTTTACTCAAACGTTTAAGGGAGAAACCAAAGGGAGGAAGAATTTTTTTCCCCTGCCGCTTTTGCTTTTTATATTAACTGCTGCAGGTGTGACCAATAATTCTTAGTGCAGGAACTTTCATATATATAGTAAATACAGGAATGAAGACTCGGAACAATTTGTATTTAAGATATTATTTTTCTCAATGGAGCTCAAACTCTGTGGAAATGGCATTTTTCTTAAAGCACTTCTAGGATATGCTTCAGTGAGTGACCTATTTCAGTATTTTCTCCACCAATGCATTTTTAGTACCAGGCAGGCAAGCCACGAGATGGGGTGTGTGGTCGAAATATTAGATTTTCCCATATAGGATCAGACCAGTGGGCTAATGGTTTTGGAATCCTGCCTCTGGCAGTGGCCATTACCTGATGCTTCAGAAGCCAGGAATGAATTTGCATGACCCCAGCCCTTAAGATGTCCCCTGTGGAAAAATAGGAAATTGCAAGTAGGATCATTTCACAGATGTGCTGAAGCTGTCATTCCTAGAAATCTTTGGCTTCAGCTCTGTGCCTGGTTAGTTCACCTGCAAATGCAGTATGAACTCTTCCCATTTGCAAATTGCTCATTTTATAGGGAGACGAGGAGCCTGTGTCCATTCTTAGTCTTCCTTGCCTGTGGCTATTGAAAAGGTTGCTAAATACCATGTCCTGATAATATTGGGGTTGAATGTGCAAAGTTGTCAGGCATGACTGAAACAATGAGGAATAACACTTTTAAAGAAGGGTCAATGAAAGAAATTAAATCATCTCAATCCACTGTTGTTTTATTTTTAAAAAGCAGTTTAATATTCAGTTTTAAAGAGACAAAAATAACTGAAAAATAGAAGCAAGTCTATTCATTTTGTAATTCCACTATTCCCTTAAAACTCAGGCAAAATATTCTTGAGGTTGTAAATATGTGTTTTATGTTTTAAATTATGTTTTCCTAGTATAAAATCATTTTGACATCTCACTGCACTTTGTCCTAATAAGGAAAACACTCAAATCTAGTCCATGGCCCACAACATAAACATTTTTATATGAAGCCTTTTAATTCTACTTAAGTTTTTCATAATTGTCATATCCGTTTCAAAAATAAATAAATCTCAAGAATAAGATAGACTATTTTCATCCCAGTTTCATGTGATTCCATATTTTAATAACCATTCTAATTTAGTATTAAGTAAAAGCTTTCTGTGTGACGGGAGATTCTTATTTTACATTGTGTTTTTTGATGAAATGACTAGTTTCTGAAATATTTACCACAATCCACCATTAAAAATTTGACAACATCTTAACTAGCATTTGGGTGCACCCTAGACTATTTCTACTAAACAGAAGCACAGCATTTTCAAAGAGTCCCACAGACTAGCTGTGTATATTTTTTGAATGTTAAAACTCTTTTTTTTCCTCCTCTTTTGATCGTTTTTCTGAAATGGATTGTCTCCCTTTCCCTCTCACCATTTGTCATTAGAGGAGTGTAATTTCATGACCCTTTTCTTCTACTTGCAACTTCCTCTAAACAAAAGGACACAATAAATAAACACAGGAGATAAGACAGTTTCTTCCCCCCAGCCCATCCCCTTCCCTTGAATCTCTTGAGCAGCCAGAACCACTTTAGTCCTTCAAATATTGTCCCGAATTAGTATCCACGTCGATGCAGTGAGGCTAGAGTGCATGATAATAATAAACACCAAATGGGGTCCCAACCGTAATATGTGTATTGATATATATTTTTTCTAGTACTTTTGGCAAACCTATCTTGCTGACTATACTCATGAAGGTTGCAAGTAATTGTGTACGCGTTTCTGTGAAAGATAAATGACCTTCCTTCCCAAGGACGCTTGGCCAGGCCTTAATCCTGAGTGTGTGTGTGTGCGCGCGCGCGCGTGTGTGTGTGTGTGTATAACTGTTTTTTGAAGGCCTGACAAGGCATCTTGATCATTTCCTCATTTTGAGGCCTACCCACAGCCTTGCACACGGCCCCCCTCTCTGAAATGTTATTATTCTGTCGTGAGGCCTTCTTCGGCCAGGATGTTACTTCATTTCCACCTTTTGTCTCAGCCTGAATGTGAATGATGCTCTTTCAGCAATATACAGCCGCTTAAACTCCCTGCTGCTGCCTTACATAAATATACAACACCCGTCTCGCCCTATAACTCACTTTAGGCCTGGAAAAATAGTGACTTCCTTTATTGGTCAGATTCTCTCGCAATTCCCAACAGCTGTATGTTCTCACCTCTGAGGATCCTTATCTTCAAGTTTCCATTTGTCTCAGCACTATTCCAGTGGATTGCCAATAAAAATGATTCCCATTTTTATAACCCCTGAGAACACAGGAGCCAGCTTTCCAGAGAAACCGACTTTGCCCCTACAAATAAACAAACAAACAAAACCTCTGGACAACTTACCGAAAAGGAATATTTTGTCTTTAGGAGAACTGGCCTTAAAATTGAGCAAGTCAGGGATTCAGCAAAACGTGAAGCAGGGTCTCTAAACATTAATTAACTCAAGAAAATCTATACTTATTTTCTTCCTTGAGAGAACAAATCGGGAGATACAGCATGTAAGCATGTAATCATTAAAATAACACATGTGCGTAGGTATATTTAATATCCATATATGTAAGAGATAGGTCTAAAAGGAATACCACTTCACATGACATTAGTTACTTTATCTTTGTTAATAAATTTAATTACTTCCCTGTGCCTCTGAATCGAGAGTGATTTTAAAATGGGTGAGTTCTATTGAATTTATTTATTAAAGGAGATGACATAGGAAAGAAAGAAAAATGCTTTTGAAAATTAAAACTGCTATGCAATTGAAAGGTAGTACAATGGATAAGGCATTTTTTTAAGTTATAGATGCCAGTAAGTTATGGACTGGAGCTCAGACTCTGTTGCTTACTGCTGTGGAATTTGGGACAAGTTGCTACACATATATGAGCCTCAGCTGCCACATCTGTCAAATGGGGGCTAAATATCTCCCTCTCATGATGTTTCGAGAATTAAAAAAGAAAATATGCACTGAGGAAAATCCAAAGTGCTCTACAAATGGGAGAGCTCACGTTATTTTTTATCCTCTGTAATGAAAATGTGGTTACTATAGGCGATTTTTATACAAAAATGTTCTAGAAGAGTAGGGGCATGAGATGAAGAAAATGAGTACTGTGGGCATGTGCATTCGTGCCACAAAATGGCACACTGAATGGAAGGGCAATAATATTAATGTGGTAAAGCTACACTTAAAAAAAAAAACAACAAGATGTAAACTCAAGGAACAGGGGAATTTGCCAGATTAAAGTCAGTGATACCCTCTATTTGATGACATCACAACTCTCCGTAGGAGGAAGAAAGATGGTTGCTGACATACAGCGTGTGTTAGCAGAAGGGACTGTGTGGGAGCTTTTCGCCAAGTGGACACTGAGAATTGTTACTATCTTATGCAAAACTCTGACTTTGGGAGTTGTCTTTTCTGCTACCTCTGTCCAACATCACCCCAAAGCAGGAATGATTATTTTGGAAAAGTCACCTGGCTGTGTTCAACACATTAAACCTGCCCCTCAAAACAGCCCCCAAGTTAACTCAAATTATCCTTTCAGCATTTATGCTGAATATGTCCTACAAACATGCAGTCTCTTCCTTCCTGCTCTCTCTCCTTGGATGTATGAACAGAAGCAGCTTCTTATAAACTCTCCTCTACACTCTGAAATGAAACCCAAATCTCCAAAACCGTCCCTGGGAATGGGAGGTGATTGTAATCTTATAGCCCACATCATTGAGGGCAGCCCAGAGTCTTCTGTTGCCCATTACCTCAAACAGCTGTGGGTAGAACTTAACATTTTCTTAGGGTCAAATGTTCCCTTGTCAGTGGGGAAATTTTTCTGCTCTAAATGAAATGTTACAAAATACATTTTCCCCCCACAAAGTTCTGAAGTCAGAGCTGTTTTATTTATCTGACCGGTGGAGGACTGTAAAACATGCTGTTTCACATTGTAACATAAGCTCTTTTTTAAAGTGTGCCCTGAGTATTTGCAATTGTTATCAGGCCCAGATGTATCCGAGTGTCAGCGTGAGGCTCTGCTACTTGGCTCAGATATACAGAATGTAATTAGCTCAAAGGCCTCTGTGCTAAGTTTGTAGCAGAAGCATCGCCTGAGAATAACCATTTACTCCTCTCCCCTCCTCCTCCCTACCCACCCCCAAAATGGTGACAAAGGTTAAAATCTATTGTTCATGATACTGAAGCTGTTTTGAGAAGACCAAATGCATGTTTTGATTGAGAATTTTGAACGAGAGCGAGCGCCAGTGGCAAAAGTTAGCTGGGGAAAAGAAACAAGATTTTAAAAACCTAGGACTGGAAGTAGATGGGTTTAGAGGGCCTCAAGGAGAAAATGGGATCCTCAGTGAATTTTAAGACTGCATCCTTGAAATCCAAAATCATATCATTTTGCTTTCTTCTCCATTCAGTTTTCCCTTTCTCAAACCTCAACTTTTAAAAATGGATCCAAGAAGGAACATTTATATTTTATAGGCAACATTTCCCAACCAGTGCCTCATCCTTGGCTTGTTCTAGAGAAAAATTCCTACACATCACGAAGAATGCAAACATGGTATGATGCAACCAAGGAGGGGCGTGCACTAACCTGAGCTGCATTCTTAAGAAAACCTATCATTACATTAGTTTCAGAGAATGGGGAAAACCAAACAAAAATAGGTGGGTCATTTATCCGATGCAGTACACATTAGTGAAGGCAGCATAATTCCTTCCTGACCCTTGCAGGAAATCAGTTTATGCCCTGAAGCATGAAATTTGATTGTAATTATTTTAGCTTGCTCAGCTACATATGTTATTGATGATCTTTCCTAAAAATCACCAGCCTTTTAGAAATCCTGCCACAGTACTTGACTCAATGACCTGTAAGGTATACATAATAGAAAATAAACCATGCAGGGTTTCTCTATTGATTGTTCCATAGAAACTCACTCTTCCTAAAGAGCAAAGCGCCAGTGTTATTCAACAGTGGTATATAAAACAAGATCATACTTACAAACGTCTAAATATTTACAAGAGGTGCAAAGTCCACATGAGTTAACCAACTGCCTGGAAATCTCATGTTTCTTAGAAAACCCAAAGTTCAAGTAGACATTTTGCCCTTAGCTTATAAATTCAAAAGTTGCTTTTTTTGCAAGTACAGGGAAGTGATGAGTTGAGACAATTATCTAGAAGATACAGGTTTCCAAGCATACTGTTGAGAATACACATTGAGGTGAAGACTCCAACCAGTCATATGCATTTATCAAAGTTTTGGAATGGAATAACTTTCCATTTTCTCACTTTGCCTGTCTGCTGAATAAATGAGTAAAAATACTATATATGTAAATAAATAATAAATCAATAAAATAAGCCAGGTAATCCAAGATTACAACCTCCTGGGCGCTGGCTCCCTGAATCCCAAAATGGAGACTTGTGGTATTTTGGGGTTTGGTTGCAGAAATAGTTACCTTCCCCAGCAGCATCTTATCTTAAGAAAATCAAAGACTTTTCCTGGTAGACAGAGAAAGTTTTTCTTCATGCTAGAGGAAATAGATGGCAGCATATATATGTTTTCTGTTATTTTGCTCTTTGGAGAATGTTGCCCTCCATTCTGAGCAAGAAAACCTAATCAAAATAGAATTAAATCTTAACTGTAACTTGAATCTCTACCCAAAAGCCCTGCTGAACAAGTTTTACCCAGAATTTGGAATGGCGTTGGGTACATGTCTCTTTCTCTTTATGCTCTACCTCCAAAGACTTAATGTAAACCTATTGCTTGGTGTGTACCTGGCTACAACTCTGTGCACAAAAATGCACACCTAGCCTTCTGGAACTTCCATCTTACCAAGTGAGAGCAATATTTTACAAACTAATAATGAAATTAATTCTTGATTATCCCTGTCATAAGGATGAAAAGGGGGCAGCGAAGGGTGTGCTCTGAGGGACTGCTTAGAGAAACAGGGCCCCAGATGGTGGCTGGGAGGGACGGGAGGTTTCCCTGAGGAGGGATGTCTGTGATGGAATTTGAAGCTCCAGTAAGAACTAAGCAGTCAGGTGGGAGGCAAAACACATTTCACAGAGGAGAAACATCTCTCTTTCTCAGTGAAATGCACGTGAGTTTGCTTGGAAGTCTGAACTCTTCCTTCAAAAGAAAAGACAGCCTCAGCGCTTTCAGGACAAGGTATGTATAAGAAACCTGTTCCATACGTTGCCACTGGGACACTTCTAATCTCAGGGCATCCCTGTGGCTCTTTTTGACTCCACTGTGATTTTTCTCCAGATTTCACTCCCATGGCCCCTGATTTTCCCTGATGAGGCATTAGAAAGCCTCTTGTGCAAAGGCTATGGTACCCCAAAGGTACAACTCAAGCCAGGCTAATTTCAGGGGGAAAAGTTAGGATGTGAAGATGTAGAAGAAAGATTTTACAAGATATCACAATATTCAGAGAAGAGGATGAAAGGAAAGTGGCAGATAATAGAGGAAAGAGGGAATCTCTTCTTTTCTAAAGATATTTCATGTATTATTAATAAAAGAAAGAGGCACCAAATGCTTAAAGGAATGACAGCAGGTAAATAATGGAGAGAAAATGGGAGAAAGCACACATGTCTTTATGTGTGAAGATGCTCTCCTTCCTTCCTTCCCCCATCGTTCCCACCTGGTTGGATTTCGCAAGTTCTCACACCTCCTCTTATGAGATAATTTTCCCCTGAAGCTTTAGTTCTGCAAAGTCAACATGCCTTAGGAAAATCAAGTTGTATTCTGTATATTTAATACATCATCTCAAGGATAATCATTCTGGAATCTGAACTTGTTTCTGTGATCTAGCTCCGCTTGACAATGATTTATGAACCAGAAAACAAGACAGCTTCATTTTCATAAAGCAAACAGAACCTTCTGGACCAGGAGGAGCTGTGAAACTTGTTTTGACTAGTAAACTGAAGCAAACATGACATAAAAGTCAATACAACTGCACCACTGGGCTCTCCTTTTACAGAATAACTTTTTCCACCAATCCTGCAGGATGACAGTTGAAATGTTGCATCCTCCAATAGCGATTTTTATCTTCACTAATTACCAGCCTGGTGTGATCATGAAGGACGCTGAGAAATGGAAATACGCACATGACAATCATCTCCTAGAAATGTCATTCTCACTCAGAGAGTGGGAACTTAAAAAAAAAATGTTTTAAGGGAAATATTTTACCGTTTGTGTTAAAACCCTTTGATGTCTTTAACTTAAAGAGATGGCAATATTATTTGCCTGATGTGGACATAATTTACCTACAGTAAATGTTGCTCATAATGAGAATTTGCAAAATAATTTAATGATGTATGTGAACTACACTAAACATTGCAAAGACAGTCTTTTGCTTCATATACGTACATAACATATATACATAATTACAGTAATAAACTCTGCCCATTCATATGGGAGGGGGGGTGATTTACCAGAGTGGTAGAGAGGACACCACAGTTCATTCCTGAGCGTAGACACTTATTTTGGGCAAGCCTTTATATTCTCTGTCCATCAGTGTTCTCCTCTGTAAGAAGGGGATAATTAATAGTAGTATGAACCTGTTGAGAGAGGATAAAATGAGATATTATGCATTGTGTGCCTTTCATTATTCTTGTTGAGTTGAAGCAAACATTATTGTCTGCCACCTTCTTCCATTTCCTTTTGGAAATAAGACAAAGGTAAAAATTATTCAAATGGTATCCACTAGTTTGAAATGCAAGAATATGATTTACCTGTATCTCCTAAAATTGTACAACAATGGTGACTTTAAAGTTACATCATGAACACATCTGGGGCAAATGAGATGATAACGCCTTCAGTGCCTGATTTAGTCTCTGAAAATTGTCTTAAAAGGAGACAGGAACATAAAACAATGGGCATCTTAATGGACTGCATTTGGCTAACTTCAGCGTCTGAATAATTGATTTAAAATCATAATCTTCATACATACTGTTAACTATTAAGCATATATGGAAAGTATTATATAGAACACATAAGATCTCACATAATTCACACGTACGTTAAATAATCTCTGTCTAGCTTTGATTTAAATCTGATATGATCAGAGACGCATTTGTATTTATGAAATAAAATGCACGATTTAGAGGCATGCCCGTTTTCTGCCTACACCAAAGACTTGTGTGTCACTTGTGTCAGAGTTTTTTTTTTTAAATGAGAACAAGGGAAAGGAATAGTCTTTGGAGTCACCTCCACCTCTTCTCTCCTTTTATTTATCTATTGTTACTCTTTTCGAATTTTGAAATTTATATTCAAAGGATGCATAAACTAGACATGTGCATTTTAAACAATTGGTGTTTTTAAAAACACCCTTCTACTTACCTTCTAAGGTTAAGAAATATTATGTTATCAGTGCAATAAGGAATCTCTTTGCCTCCTTCCATCACGTACCCATTCCTTGGCCCACTCACTCATTATACCACTGTCCTCAACTTTGTGCTAATAATTCTCTTCTTTTTCTTTAAAGTTTTTCACCTTCATATGGATCTCTAATCAGTATGAAAGTTAGATTTGCATTTTGAAATTTTTATATAAATGGAATCATTTTTGTATATCTTTCTCTGTCTTCTTGACGTTGCTCAACATTAAGTTTTTGAGATTCATTGATGGTCATACACATAGCTGTTCATTCCTTTTCTCCAGTGTATAATTTCTCTTGTGTGAACATGCCACAATTTATTTTTTAACTCTACCACTGCTGAGCATTTGGGTTGTTTCCGGTTTTAGGCTATTTTGAATATTACTGGGGACATTTATAAGAATTTCTGCAAGGAAACATCTAGAAGTCAAATTACTGTATTGGAAGGTACACACACTTTCAAATTACTTGATAATACCAAACTGTTGTCCAAGAAAGTTATGTGAATTTTTCTCCATTCAGCAGTGGATGGAACTCCCATTGTCCTACATCTTCACCAAGTCAAAATAATGAGCATATTCATTGAAAAACACTTCAATCTAGGAACGCTAAATCATCAAGTTGACATTTGGATTTTACAATAGGTTGTCTCATATAGTAACATTTAACTAAAACGTTCTTAGCTAATTAACCCAATATTAGTGTTTTCTGTAGGAGCACTAAAAACAGAGCCAAGATGCTTGGCCAGGACTTTGCCCAGAACTCTCTGAGCAATTGCAATATCATACAGACACTGGAACCTCAAAGGTGGAGGTGAGGAGACGAGTTAAACCAGGAGACATACAGAGGAATGATAAAGAGCCTGCCTTTTCTCCCTGTATGCCTCATTTGGGCATGGGGAAGAAGGAATGTGACAACTCTTGACCAGGGTTTAGGTCAAGGAAGGGAGAGTGCAAACAGCGAAATGTTGATTTGCTGTTTCTTGTCATAGTGATTAAGGAAGACCAGCCCGGTGATGCTGAAATATCCTTTTAGTTCCAAGTATTGTAATGTTGTTTTTGAACGCCAACACAAGAGTGTAGAGAAGCTGCAGAGCTGTCTAGACACACGAATGACTGTCCATAAATCCTCAGTCAACGACTTTGACTAATTACTCTGGTGTTTTACACATAAAGACTTAATCAAAAGATATTTTCTCTGATAGGATCAAATATTGTAAGCTTGGTAAATTTACAGACTTAAATAAGTCTTAATTCTTAGTGATTTCTAGCAATAAACAGACAAAATGATTTTATGACTAGCCATGTGACTGATGGGGAACAGTTATGTATTGAGGGATATTAAAAACATATTCATGTTAACCAGATTGTGTGAACAGTAGCATTTTCACAGGACAGTTTCACAGCACATCAAATTAATGGTTTTCCTTCAGATAAAGAGGCATAAAATACTTTAAAAAGGTTAGGTTAGGTCCTCATGTGGTGACCAGACCCCACTGAAAAATACACGATTTAATCATTTCCTTTCCAAGAAAAATCAGCCTTAGTTACTGTATAATTAATCCATCAGCAGCAATTATTGTATTGACTATAAAAATAGACAAAAATATGGGTTTGACCCTGCCCTGTCTTCTTGTTCAGGTGGGTAGAGAGGTGGTCCAAAGTATGAATCGTCTTCTTTTCACCTAACTTAGGCAAATGCAATGGGAATATAGAGTTTCAGAGAGTATTTCTAAACAAACTGAAACAAAACCACTGAATTGACAAAATTTAACCTGACAGTTCCACTTTGTAAAATACATCTTGGACTATTTGCCCAAGCAAGGAACAAAAAGACCATATGTGGAGATGAAGATAAAGGTCTAAATTCTTCTTGGGTTGTTTATTCTCAAAATAATATTTTTGAATGGTTAATGATAAATATTTTATATACATTCAAATAGTTTTTTAACAAACATTTTGAATTGCCTAGTCATGTCTATTTGTCAATATGTAGTGCTCTTGCCTTGAGATAATTTGCATATGGTAAATGCAGAAGCATATATATAAATCAATGAAGAAAAGCATGGACTGGACTAATCTCAGATTGAGATGTCGTAGCTCCTCTCATCTGGTGCATGTTTGTTTCTTGCAAGTAATGTGTTTTTGTTTTTTTTTTAATTGATGTTTTAATTGATTATAACATTGTGAAATTTTTTGTTGTGCATTTTCGTTTGTCCATCACCATGTATACGTCTCCCTTCACCCCTTGTGCCCACCCCCTACCTCCATTGCCCCTAGTAACCACAATACAGTTTTCTCTCTCCACGTGTTGATTTATATTCCACATATGAGTGAGATCATACAGTGTTTGTCTTTCTCTTTCTGGCTTATTTCACTTAACATAATACCCTCCAGGCCCATCCACGTTGTTGCAAATGGGATGATTTTGTCTTTTTTTATGGCTGAGTAGTATTCCATTGTATATCTATACCACATCTTCTTGATCCAATCATCGGTCGAGGGGCACTTGGGTTGCTTCAAATTCTTGGCTATAGTGAATAATGCTGCAGTGAACATAGGGGTGCATAAGCCACGGGCCAATAGGAACAGAAATCTCAAAGTAAGATGGGGGAAATTATAGATTCATTTACTCACTCTTCCAACCAATATATATTCCAATCAATCAACATTCATTGATTCCTACTTTGTGCTAGGCCCTGAGCTAGGTGCAATGATTTTGACTGAAAGGAAAGCACTCCACAGATGTCTTGATTTCTCATCGGAGACGGTGGTGGTAGCAGGTAGGGTGTATATCCAGCAACTAGTTGAATACACATTTTAAGCAATGTGTAGTAAATAACATGATATTGATACTCCCTATGTGAGGCTGATGTTTTGCTCTGAGCTCTAGCACAGAACTGAACTGTGTTTTAACTTTCACCTTCTTTTAAGTCATAGAACAATTTGTCTGAGGTTTTACTGGAGACAATAAAATTCACTTGATACTGTGTGTATGTGTGCATGTGTGTGTGTGTGTCCATCCTTATTTTTGGTATAGATTTAATGCTATTGTTGACAATAATTGAAATTTTATGATCAAGGTCATATATGAGAATATTTACAATGTTAAGAAGAAACATGTACCCTATTAAGACATATGTCCTATTTAAACATGAGATTTAAACCAAGTATATAATTTTATTACATTCGCAAAGCAATACATGTTTATTTTTGAAATTTAAAACACATAAAACTCTTGCACTGTTGCGTCTCCGGGTTTACGTTAGCATTGTAGATAGGCATACATCTAGTCAAAAGTGAATATGGCCATCACTGACAGGAAGAAAAAGCCTTATAGGACTTCTGTATTTCGAAATAAATGTGGGTCCTTTTGAAATGCACCATGAACTACAGAATATATTTTAATTTATGCTAGTTTATAGAAAGGGAGACACGTATGTGCAGAAATTTCAAAGGCACCTGATCCATGCCTTGCCGACCTGGAACATTCTTCCAGAGTTTCAGTTCTGGCTTCTGCTCCTCTTTCCTGCACATGGACTTAGATCTCTGGGCAATGAGAGCAGAATGGAAAACCTCCTGGCACACAACAAAACTGAAGTAAGCAGGCAGCAAGATTATCCCAGAAAGCCATTCATTATGTGTTTTCAATATCCTCTAAAAGGGTTGCCCACCCCTAACTACATATTTATACCTATTTACTTGATAATCAATAAAGGAAAATGGCTGCATTATTTTGATTAAAATATCAACTCTATGCGTTACTATAAAATCACATTTAAGAAGCCAGAAGAGGGGAGATAGCAGTTCATGCTACCCTCCAGTCTATGATATATGATATTTTCAGGCTGCGAGGAGAGCAGACACATTAAGAAAATAGTGCTAATGATATTAAAGTACTTTACAAGGCTTGTTACTAAGAGCTGACAAACCTGTCAAGTGTATAATGTAGGAGGCTATCGTAACATTCTCAGAAAACCATACCTCTACCCCATTTCACTGCAATCTCCTAATAATGGAGCTGCTATAAATTCTAGCCAGCAATGGGACAGAGCCATGGCTTCTCACCCCAATGTGAGGACATGATAAATATAAAAGAAAATGGCTGTCAGTTTTGGCGCCCGAACCTTATTACAAAGTCTTAATCTTACTGGCCTCAGCACCTTTTATCACCGCCTTGTTATGAGCTGATGGCTTTTTTATTTGCTGGGAGATGGAGGATGTGTCATTTGATGTCCTTTTATGTAGCCACTGCTCTGTCCTCTCATGAAAAAAAAACAACATTTATATGTTTATTACAGTAACCGATTAAATGCAAGACTCATGCTGTTGGCTCAGGTACTGTGTGCTTTAGGATTTAACAGAGTCTGGATTTAAATACATCATTATGAGTATTTATGTGAATGGGACTCCAATAGGAAATTAATTTTTCTCAGCACTGGAGATAGAGCGTTTGCAATATTCATGATTGTTTATTCTTGCTATTATTGTTATTGAGATTGGTCATTCTCGGTTCCAAGGTCAGCGGAAATCCCAGCTCTCGCTTTTCTTCTTTCTTTAAACATCTAGCTCTGAGGAAGGAGGCCTTGTAAACATAGCCTAGCTCACACTCGGCTCAGGTTCAATCAGCTTGATCCTTAAGATGAGATAAAATGCAATTATCTAAATATTAGTCTCAAAATCTCACAGCTCACTTCCCATCTTCATTTACGGCGAATGAGAATCCGAGCTTCACGTGCAACACTGATCCTGCCGGAAGCTTTATCCACCGGAACCGCTGTGAAGCGCCAGCATCAGGTGCCTAACGGAACCTGACGTCCATGCGCTGCTTTCAAGCTGTGGCCGGAGGCTCCATCACTAGATCTTATCTTCAATTTGTGTCCATAAAACGCGATGGCCCTGAATGTCTATGCACAGACTGCTTTATCCTGTCTGCTGTGCCTGCCAGCTGAAAATCAGGCTCCGAGTGGGGAGACGACCAGTTTCATTCCGGGATGGGCCTTGCTTGATGTCTGTATGTGTGCGAGCAGGTGCTCAGCATACGTTTCCCTTCACCCAAGGCTTTTGCATTCCAAAGTCAAAGGCCAAGGGTCCCCAGAGATTTATTTCTCTATATCTTGTAGGAAATTGCCAAGTTGGCTGCTCCCGTTACTGAGTACACGTCTGCCATCTCTGAGGCAGCATCTATGTGAAGCCAGCAAAACCGGTTTAAAAATAAAAATTCAGTTATATGACTGAGACTTCCTTTAACTATGCCCTACCAAATAACTAAGTTTTTGACATAATGAATTATTCATTTTACTAAAGGGACAGAATTAGCTAGTGAATTGGGCAGGCACAAGGCACGTTCTTTCCTTGTTTATTATATCATGAGAAATTGCCTGAGTTATGCAGGAACCTATTTTGTTCTTGGATCTAGTTCTGGGCCATGAGAAGAGATGGAAAATATTTTGTTTTTTCTTTGAAAATGAAAGTATTTGAGTACTTCCATTTCCTGAATGCACCCAACATGTGAGAGTTAAAATCTCCTTGAGTCTTCCTAGCACCTTGACTTTTCACTTGTAATTCTCCATTGAAGGAGTATTTGTGCTTAAAATGCAGCTTTGGCATGAGTGGGCACCAAAACAACCCCTCTTGTGATTGTTCCTGAAATAAGCTGTTCGTGATTTGCCACTATATGAGAAAAAAGCTGATGAAAAACCTAATACATCGGAAAAGGCAAATTGCATATCTAGAAATTTAATTAAAAAGGAAATAACTCTCCCTGTATAAAGGTTGGCAGTCCTCTTCACAATCTTCCTCATACTCCTCCTCTCCAAGTATAAAAAGTACTTACCAGTGAAATCCACACAAGCATGCTAATGATCAAAGGCAGTCTGTTGCAAGTAGCCCAGAGGTTCCTGGCCCCTCAGAAGAGGTGGACAGGTTAACTGGCCTATAACTTACGGTTTCTCTCTCATTGACTTTCATTGTGCATTCCTCAACCTGCTTGTGAACCCATGATGACTACAATACGTACGCCAATAATGAGAGCATTCCCTCATGTGTGAACCACACGTTATAATTTGCAAAACTCTTACAGGTATATATTTTTTTGCATTATCCTTGCAATTGCTCTCCAGTAGAAGATAGGGTAGACATGAATATCAGACAAAGAGATTGATGCTACAGTTGCCAGATAAAATCCAGTATGCCTAGTTAAATTTTAATTTCAAATAAACAACAAACACCTTTTCAGTATAAATTACATCCCAAATATTGTATGAGACATTTTTCATCCTAAAAAGTTATTTGTTGTGTATCTGAAATTCAAGTTTCACTGGACATCCTGGATTTTCATTTATTAAATAAATAAATTTAGCTCAAAGAAGAATTTGCCAGTTCGTACATGTAATAAATGGCATTTGCTACTGGACAGCATAAGAATTGCCAACTATAAGGTTTATATATGTTATCTCATTTAATCCCAACAGTATGAGATTATTCTCCCCATTTTCCAGATGAGGAAACTGAGGTGCCTAGGGAGTGAGTAACTTGCTCAAGGTCACATAGCTGGTGGAGTAGGGGTACAGTTCCAGATGCATGTTTCCAAGCTCTCTGCTGTTTTCACCACTCTACCATGTTTGGGAGCTGGAATTCTGGCTCCACCTTGCAGAATCCCATTCAATCACTTGTTTCAGGCAACTGCTTTTTGGCTTTCAGGCCAGACGTCGCAGACTCCATAATGGCCCTGGAAAATCGTCATCCATGGATGCCCACTGTACACTGGAGTGTCAGCTCCCCTTAGCAGAACTATTTATATGCAATTTTGCCACTAAGGGCACCTTCAGCCAACTGCCTTTGCCCTGTGCTGAGAAAGTCAACATCATCAAGTGAAGTCTGACTTGCACCAAACGAGAACTCAGGCACAGATTAAGGGTTCCTTCAAGTATGTGGTTAGTTCAGACCCCCGAGGAAGTCATGGGGGAGAAGTTGTTGTGGTAGCAGGTTTACTCTGCAGCAGAGTTGGAGAAGCCCAAAAGGTCTTCAGCAAAATATTTTCATGTGTAAAAAACAAACAATTTAAAAAAAAAAAAAAACCAAATCTAGAGATATAATTGTTGTGTTGGAAATCAAATTGCTGTTATAGATATTATCCCCGAAATGGAGAAAAAGGTGAGAATGGAATTCAACTTTAGAAGGGGGAAAATGTGTTGCAATTTTTACATCTGTTCAACATCTGCGTGCAAAAGTGGACCTTAGAATTTTCATTTTTGCCTTCTAAACTTTAGACTGTGTTCCCTGTAAATTGCCAACAACACACATACAGGACCTCTGGATACCCAGACAACATAGATGCATGAACCGTACTTCCTTAGCTCTTTTTTTGCTTATTTATTTGTCAATATGTCATTGAGTGTTTGATGCATCAATTTCTGAGCCATAGTTTTGTAGGTCCCAGTGTGCTCCCAACACTCTTATTAAACCATCAATGCATTTTCTTTCTCTGCTTCTTAAGTAGCCCCCTTTTAAAAATGTCACTGTCTTGATTAATTTTCTGTTCCTTTTCATGTTTGGATGACATTTGGGAAACAGTTCTCCCCGGAGAACCAACTTCCCATATTCCTGACCACTCTGTAAGACTATAAGTCAAGATGAAAATTAGCATACCCCTCGGAATTTCCACACTCCTTAAGTGTAAGATGTTTTAATTACCCTGTTGTGACTACCTTGTAATCACATGACTAGCACTGTGGTCATGCATTCACAAAGTGAGAGAGCATTGACAACAATGCTAAGTGGTATGTTTTATGGCTATTTACATGAAGAAGGATCACTATCTTCGCCCAATCCTGTGTGTAGTATAATTGAATGCAATTTCTTCTGTTAATTTAAAATAAAAATCTACTGTAAATATGCATAGCTAGTGAAACATTTTTAAAATTCCATCAGTCTCACTCTATTCCCACCCCTACCCCTCCCAAGGTTACAATTTAGCCCTGAGGCTGGAATTAGGATGCAGGAGGAACTGGCAAAAGGGAGGTTAAAGAAAAGTCTGACCCTTCAAGGCAAGGAAGAAAAGATGGGTGAGCAGTCAGAGGGAAAGGAGATCAGACATAGATATCTTAATCTTCCTTAAGTTTTAGCCGAAAGAGGAAGTTTATTTAATAAATTGAGGGGAATATGAAGGACAGAGTTCCTTTTATCCAGCTCAGTGTTTGGGACCTGGTAGGCGGTCACCAGAGCCTGCACACACACCACCTTGGAGGCTGCCATATCACAGTAATCTTGGGGTGGTAGCAGAGTTGTAGAGAAGGAGGGAATAGTTTACTTTTCCTTTGCTACCTTCAGTTATGCCTGGAATGGACCCAATTTAGAGAAATACCCTGTATCCCCTGGATAGGGTACACAAAGGTAATTGAGTGAGAGACAGTCAGTCTGCTATGGGGCACACTGGGATGGAGAAGCAATGTAACTCCAGAGTAGAGGGCATCAGGTGCACAGCCCAGACCCAAGTCCAGATGAACGGTGTGTAGGCGACTCAGAGGAGCCATTCACACTGTGAGAGATGGTGTAAAACTGACCAGGAAGCACCAGTCAGCACCAGTCACCAGGTGCTGTCCAGGAAGCACCAGGGCCGAAAAGAGGCTGAACGAGGTAGACTGTAAATTAGACCAGACACAGGGTGCAGCCAAGGGATGTGGCCTTCATGCTGAGTGTCACCTATGTAGGACGCAGCCCAGAGCAGCAACCTGGTGGGAGAGGCCAGGGATACCTTGACGACACAGGGACCTCATCTCTCTTTGAGATTTGAGGACAGAATAAGTTTCCAGACACCAACTCAGAGAGGAGAAAGGAGAATGTGGGTGTCTCTAAATGATTGGAGATTTTTTTTTTTTTCCTGGGAAGGATTCACCCTGAGCTAATATCTGTTGCCAATCTTCCTCCCTTTTTTTTCCCCTTCCCAAAGCCCCAGTACATAGTTGTACATTCTAGTTGTAAGTCTTTCTAGTTCTTCTGTATGAGCCGCCACCACAGCATGGCTACTGACAGATAAGTGGTATGGTTCCTCGCCCGGAAACCGAACCCGGGCCACTGAAACAGAGCATGCCGATCTTGATCTTTAACCACTAGGCCATCAGGGATGGCTCTGAAGATTTTATCTAACAGCGATTACATTGGCTAAAGAAACTGTTCAAATTATGCTGTTAAAGTGAGATTACCAGATTGTCCTCCAATTTATGTCCCTTACTCTTCCATGAAGCAGAGGGAGCAAGGAAAAAATCATGAAAAAAATCAGATATATTAATACAAAAATAAAGAAAACGTATGAACTTTGCACAGGAAAGTGTTTTGTGAGTAACTGTGTGATCCTGTTACACATGTTTCTGTAATATGTAAATGTGAGTTTTAAAGATCTCAAGTCTTTATAAGCCAAGAATTGACCTGCTCAAGGAACACTGGAGAAGGGTAGGCTTGGAGGAGACCTCATACATATTTCCATCTTTAAAAAATGTTGTGATCACATGTAGGAGATGTTTGGCTTGAAGGTGCTCTGAGCTGTGTAGTGGTCTCCTTCCCTCTGGGGCTGTGCTTGATGGGAACCTCTCTTATACAAACATTTAGGCCCTATGATCCTCAAGACTTTGCAAGTGACAAATCCAAGTGACAGAATATCCAAGTCAAACTAGCACATGAGAAAGGGGAGTGTTTGTCCTGCAGAACTCAGCCATGGGAGAGGGGAGCTGGGGGGGATATTTTCATCCTTCATCTCTGCTTTTCTCAGCTCATGCTTGCAAACCAGCTTTCTCATAGGGTCCCTTGGCAGCTCCAGGCTCACATCTCCCCAGCCTTGTACTTTACCCACTAGCTATGCCTTAAAATTCCCTGGGGAAAATATCTTTTTGGCCTACTTTGGTTCATAGAAACACCCTTGCATTGGTTTCTTATTGGTGCTGTAACAAATTGCCACAAACTTAGTGGCTTACAATACAAAATTGCTGTCTTATAGTTCTGGAGGTCAGATGTCTGCATCGGGTCTCACCGAGCCAAATACAAGGTGTTGACAGAGTTGAGTTCCTTTCTGGAGGCTCTAGAAGAAAATCTTTTTTTTTTGCCTTTTCTAGCTTCACAGAAGCTAGAAATCACAGGCATTCCTTTGTTTGTCCTCCTTCCTCCCAAAGATAGCCATGGTGGCTTGTGTTCTCATATCACATCACTCTGACCTTCTCTTCTGCTCTCTCTTCCACTTTTAAGTAGCCTTGTGATTACACTGGGCCACTAGGATAATCTAGGGTATTCTTTCTATTTTAAGGTCAGCTGATTAGCAACCTTAATTCTATCTGGCACCTTAATTCCCCTTTGTCATGTAACATAACATATACACAGGTTTTGAGGATCAGGATGTGAACATCTTTGGGAGATTCTGCCTACCACAAACTTCTTGAACCAAATGCTTTGGCAAGAGAAGTGAGGTGCTCTGAATGACCCAGCTTGGATCAGAGTTTTACCCCTTTGGCCAGAGGAGAAGTTTTTCTGATTGGCAGTACCTTCTGGAACCACATGATGGGGGGAGGGAAACGTCCGTCTCTACAAAGAAGGTGGTTCTTTCAAAGAAGGAGGGAGGAAAGAGTAGCTACACAGACAACAATACCTGTCCTGTACTTCCTGATATTTCAGTCTTAGTACAATTGCAAACCACACTGGGGAGCTGATATGTCCAAAAGGAGTAAGTACAAAGCAAACAAATGTTCCCAGAAGGTCACAGGAAATAAGATTAGAGAAGAATTTGTTTTAATACCTTGGAGATCTTGATTGGTAAGTTCCCCGAACATGTTATCTAAAGTCTATACTATATTATCTCTTCACAGCTGTGTCCTCAAAATAGCAACTATCAAATCATATGTCTTAATATGGGGGAGGGACTTGTGAAGGGATGCAGAGAGAAGTGGATGCCCTTCAATGAGCATGGGTCAGAAGTAGAATGATCAAGGGCTTTTGCAAACCATGCATACCCCAAATTCTGAAAATGCCTCCCAAGGACCTTATGTTCCTTTGTGTGAGACTTATGGCCACATGGGCCAATGTTACTGATGTGACCATGGGGTATTCCTTAGTGATATTGTCAGGAAAAGAAGACTAAGCACAACCTAGCTGGGTGTCGGCTTGAAGAGGATTACTTGAGGAAATAGGTAATTAAGCAATTGTGCTACAAATGGAAGTATTCAATATTTTATAGCAGAGAAAAACATTTCAGAGTGCGGCATTCAATAGAGGAAGAGCAAATACAGGTGAAACAGGAGGTACAAATTAAGTATGAATTTCCTGGATGACATTTTAAAAAGTATGTGACACAATTAGGAATGAAGCTGACATTGAGAATGGCGGCATTCTTGATTGCATGTGGAAATCTAGGATTTATCCCACCCACCTGACCTATTGTACTTAATCTTTCTGTATAGGTTTTCCAAATGCTTTCTCATACATTAATTCATTCGTTTCTTATAACAATACTTTGAGGTAAGCAGAGCAATTATTACTGTCCCTCAGTTACAGATGTGTCATTTCATAGTACCTTGTACATATTATTAATGAGTCTACTTCACTTTAATGTAATTATTCTTCCTTCCTTCTTTCCCCTTCCTTTCCTTCCTCCTCACCTCCCTCCCTTCCTTCCTTCTTTTCTTCTTTCCTTCCTTCCCTTTGTGCTAGCTTTCTTAATTATTTTCTTGCATTCTTCCTTTCTAAAGTCTGCTTTCTTACTAAATTGTGAATAACTGGAAAGTATCTCCAGTGCCTCCCATATTTCTTGGAAAATAATTTCAATACAACTTTAGTGGGAACTCAATTCATGCTCATTGCATGAATGTTCAACAATCACCAATGAGAAATCAGAGAAATGATGAAACATGGGACAACAGGAAAGTTTAAACATTTATGATTTAAGCATACTATGCAATAGCTATAAACAATGACCTTGAACTAAATCCACAAAAGTAGAAGGAATAGTCAATACTGATAGAAGCATAAATTAGATTAAATTAAGAAGTAAACTAGATAACAATACATTCAAACACTAGTCTCAACAGACATCAAGAAAATAGACAATCATCTGGCACGTCCATCCAAGAATAAAAAAATAAAACCACGAAGTAGTATTTAAAATAAGAAATAAAAGATTCTACAGGTATGGAGGAAATTTTAAAATAATTATATAAGAATACTATGAACATCTTCATGCCAAAAATAGAAATCATAGAAAAAAAATAGTTTTCTAGAAAAATATAGAGTATCAAGTTTCTCTCAAGAAAAGAGAAACCTGAATACATTAGTAATCATTGAAGAAACTGAAACTCTTGTCAGAGCTCTGTCCCTGTAAGTGACTCCAGGCTTTGAGGATGAAGTCTACAGAAGCTTTATATAAGGGTCTATATTATAGAAAGTGTTCCAAGGCACAAAAAGACATGAACATCTTCCTAACCTGTTAGATGATGTTAGTATAATCTTGACAACAACATTGTATAAAGATCACACATACACACACAAACTCACTCATTCACAAAGAAAGAAAACTGTAGATCAAAATATCTACTGCAAACAGATGCAAATATTAGTGAAATGAATCCATCAGTGGGTTAAATGATTCATAACCAAACAGGGTATATCTCAGAAATGCAAAGATGGTGCAACATCAAGAAATGTATTAATATGTCATTATATTAAAGATTTTATTTATTTATTTTTTTCCCCTCAAAGCCCCAGTAGATAGTTGTATGTCGTAGCTGCACATCCTTCTAGTTGCTGTATGTGGGACGCGGCCCCAGCACGGCAGAAGAAGCGGTGCATCGGTGCGCACCCGGGCCCGAACCCGGGCCGCCAGCAGTGGAGCACGCGCACTTAACCGCTAAGCCACAGGGCCGGCCCAATATGTCATTATATTAAACAAAGGTAAAAATCAAATGACCATTTCTATAATAGTAATAATAATAATAACTTTTATTGAGTGCTATGTACCAGGCACTATTTTAAGCTCTTTAACTTTTGTGAGCTTATTTAATTTTTAAAGTAACCCAGTGGAGTAGATCCTATTATTCCACCCTCTTTTCAGACAGACAACTGAGGAATAGGAAAGTTAAGTGGTGGTGGAGTGATGCAGAACACGCAGAATTCTGACTCCACAACTTGCTCTCTCAACCAATATACTATGAAGCATCTGAATAAAGGACGTTCATGATTTAAATGAAAACCAAGCACATGACAACAACAACACTACATAAGCTAAAATAGAAGAAAATGCCTCAATCTGAAATACGATATCTATCAGAAATGTATAGTTCATATCATACTTAATGCTGAGATATTAGAATCATTCTCAACAAAACTCACAAAAAAGATAGGGAAGCTGACTGTCATTGCTGCTATTTAGCACCGTATTAGATTCTGGTTAATGTAATAAAATGAGGAAAAAATAAGAGAAATAAATATTAAAATGGAAAAAATAGACTGGTCATAATTTAGAGACACTATGATTATTTATCTAGAAGTTTTAAGAAAAGAATGAAAAAGTAGTAGTGAGAATAATACAGTTCATAAGATGATGACCAGACGCAAGATCAATATTGTAAAAGTACATACTTTGTTAAGACAAGAATAATCAATTAAAAAATATAATAGAAATAAAGCATGTCATTCATAACAGTAATTAAAACCATAATTTACCTAGGAATAACATTAATTAGAAATAAGAGGCTGGCCCCATGGCTTAGCGGTTAAGTGCGTGCGCTCCGCTACTGGCGGCCTGGGTTCAGATCCCGGGCACGCACCAATGCACTGCTTTTCCAGCCATGCTGAGGCCGCGTCCCACATACAGCAACTATGAGGATGTGCAACTATGACATACAACTATCTACTGGGGCTTTGGGGGGAAAAAAAAAAAAAAAGAGGAGGAAGATTGGCAATAGATGTTAGCTCAGAGCCAGTCTGCCTCAGCAAAAAGAGGAGGATTAGCATGGATGTTAGCTCAGGGCTGATCTTCCTCAAAAAAAAAAAAAAAAAGGAAAGAAGAAATACCCATGTGAACAAAAAAATAAAATGAAAGTTTACCAGATAACATAAAAGAATACCTAATTAGATGGTGAGTGGAGATGTATGTCAGAAAAATTAAATATTATAAAGATATAAATGTTCCTAAATATAGCTATAAGTTAAATATAATTCAAGTCAAAATTGCAGTTTAATTAATTTAATGGCGCTTGACAAGTTGATTCTAACAATAGAAAGATAGTTGAGAAAATTTAGAAAACAAGAACATTAATGGAAACTTACTCTGTTAGATTGCAAAGCATACTTAAAAACAAACTCGTAATAATTAAAATTCTGTGGTACTTGCAAAGTAATAGAAAAATATATCAGTGGAAGAGAAAATACAGAATCAGACCTATTTGTATATGATAATTTACCTATGATGAAATTTACGTTTTAAATTTGTGGGTAAAGGGAAAACATTTAATAACTTTTGAATTGGATGATTGATTAACCCGTTAGGAAAAGCATTTCAAGGTAAACCTCTACTTCACAGAAGAGAAAAACATTTTAGGTGTATCAGAGAAGAACATGCATTTGAAACTATAAAAATATTAGAACAAAGTTCTGGACAATATTTTTATAATCTTGAAGTGTACCAAAAATCTTAGGAGACTATCATATTGATGACATAAAGTAACACTTTTCTAGATAAGAAAAGACACCATAAACAAAGAGCAAGAGCCAGTTTGGAAGACTGTAATATATTTAACCCATTATTACTATCCAGAATATATAAAGAGCTACTACAAATCATTAAGAAAATAATGTAACTTTTTGATAACATTCATTACATTGAACTAAAATAACTTGTTTTTTCTTTTGTCTTTTAACTATAAAGCACCTGAGTATATTCTATTTTTAAAAGATAAAAACAGAGTAACACATATGTGGAGGTCTTCTTTCTCCTTTCCCAGACTCCCAATTCTTGCTCCTTCTCCCCTGCCCCCAGCAATGTCAACTTTCTGCAATTTGGTGTGCATCCTTCCAAGTCCTCCTTTGGTAAATTTGCGTACATGGGGCCGGCCCTGTGGCTTAGCGGTTAAGTGCGCGTGCTCCGCTACTGGCGGCCCGGGTTCAGTCCCGGGCTTGCATTGATGCACCACTTCTCCGGCCATGCTGAGGCCACGTCCCACATACAGCAACTAGAAGGATGTGCAACCATGGCATACAACTATCTACTGGGGCTTTGGGGAAGAAAAAAAAAAAGGAAGAGGATTGGCAATAGATGTTAGCTCAGAGCCGGTCTTCCTCAGCAAAAAGAGGAGGATTAGCACAGATGTTAGTTCAGGGCTGATCTCCCTCACACACACACACAAAAAAAATTTGCATACACGTTTATATGTATATGCTGTTATTTGCATAAACATACGAGTACGCTTGTTGACTTTGGTATTTTTTCCACTTGACATGTCTTGGAGGTCTTTTTATGCCATGCATTTATAAGTGATGCTTAGAGTCCTATAGCATAGATACACCAAGATTTAGATAATCACTTACCCACTTGATGAAAATTGAAGCTATTTCCAGTGTCACTACTGTTCCAATAGTAGTCTTCCAGTCTACTCTTCCTAAGTAGACTGTTACTAACAAGCCTACTTTGAAAATACTTTCTTCAGAATAAATTTCTAGAAGTGAGATTGCTGGGCTAATTTACATTTGAGAGTGCAAAACTTCCTGTCAACTCCTATCAACCATATATGAGCATACATCCTTGCCAACACTTGTTTATTAATATTTTGGTAATTGTTGTCAATATGAGGAATAAAAATTGATAACAGTTTCTCTATTTGCTTTTATCTGGTGCATTTATTATTTATATTTATATGGTGAATTTATAAAACAAACATATTGTTTTATAAATTGTTATTTTAGTGTTTCATGCATTTAATTATTTATTTATTTTCTGTGAATTCACTGTTCATGTTTTTCTCATTCTTCTATGAAATTTCTTACTGATTTTGTAGGAACTCTTTGTATACTAGAATATTAGTATTTTGCCTCAAATCATTACAAATATTTTCTCACAGTAAATTTTCAAAGACAAGTAGGAGTTTATTAGGGGATAAGGAGAGCACATTTAGGCACAAAGAAATCGTGAGCACTTAATTTAATCAAACAGTTAGCTGACCAGTTTAATCTAATCAATTCAGGAAAAAAGTTTTATGTGTATAGACAGCCTTACCCAAAATTGAAAGCAAGAGAGTTGCTTGAGGCAATTTGAACTAAGGCTCCAAGTCTTATAAGGTAGAAGAGCATGGCATATGGCCGCCCACATTATACAATGAAAAGTCTGAGCAATTTGATCTACTCAAAAATAATAAATATCATCTATCTGCCATGTTCTCTACAATTTCTTTCAATAAAGTTGCATGTGTGTGTGGTTTGGGGGGAGGGAGGTTTTGTTGAACTGAAAGTGGAAAGGGAAGATGGGAAGGGGATTACAGCAAGGTACCCAGGAGTATGCTGCTGACATTTGAAGGGTTAATTATGTCTGGCATTGACAGTTGCCCAAATGTTTCCATATATGTCTTAACTCTCAAAGGTGACACTTTGAGATGTATAAAGTCAGTATGTTCTCTTATATGAAATTAAATGACTTGCCCTAGCCCAAGAGCTGGTGAGGAAGATGCACCTTCTCTTCCTCTTCCCTCTTTTCTGTCTCATATGACTATAAAGGTAATTGTTTAACCATTAGTATGTCTTTTGATTTTTAGGAAATTTTAGTTGATCAGATTAGTTAAGTGATAATCAGGAGTGATCAGATAAGCATAAGAATGTGACACAAGTTCATTTATTCACCCATTCAAAAGATGCTTCTTTATCACCTACTATGTGCTAGGCACCATGTAGGGAGGAGAGAGGAGAAGTAAAGAAATGGATTGCCTTGCTCTCATGGAGCTGACCTACAGTGGCAGGGGCTGTGTCCCAATTTGGTATACCCAGCTCAGAACATGATATCCGCCATTTAGCAAGAGGGTGATAAATGTGTATTTAGTCGTTGGGTCTCAGACTTGGAGATTTAATGGACCAGTAACAACAATAAGAAAGACAAAAATAATTGGTGATTGACACACAGTTGATTGTCAAAATTTTAATTTTCCAAGTAAGGTTGTTTAAAAATTATTAATCATATAACAATTGTAAATATATATGCAACCAACATTGGAGTACCTAAATATTTAAAGCAAATATTAACCGAACTGAAGGGAGAAATAGACAGCAATACAATAATAATAGAGAACTTCAATATCCCACTTTCAACATTGGATAGATCATCCAGAAAGAAAATTAGTAAGGAAACAGTGTACCTGTGAATAACACTATAGACCAAATGGACCTATCAAACATATAGCACACTCCATCCAAATACACATTCTTCTCAAGCTCTGACAGAGCAATCTCCAGGATAGATCATATTTTGGGCCACAACGCAAGCCTTGACAAATTTAAGAAGACTGAAACCAAATCGAGTGTCTTTTCTGGCCACAGTAGTATGAAACTGGAAAACAATAATAGAAGGAAAACTGAAGAATTCACAAAAACATGGAAGTTAAACAACACACTCCTGAACAACTAGTAGGTCAAAGAAGAAATCAAAAGAGAAATCACAGGGGCAGCCCTGTGGTTTAGCGGTCGGGTGTGCGCACTCCACTGCTGGCGGCCCGGATTCGGATCCCCGGCGCGCATGAATGCACTGCTTCTCCGGCCATGCTGAGGCTGCGTCCCACATACAGCAACTAGAAGGATGTGCAACTATGACATACTACTATCTACTGGGGCTTTGGGGAAGAAAAAAAGGAGGAGGATTGGCAATGGTTGTTGGCTCAGAGCCCATCTTCCTCAGCAAAAAGAGGAGGATTAGCAAGGATGTTAGCTCAGGGCTGATCTCCCTCACCAAAATAAATAAATAAATAAATAAATAAATAAATAAATAAATAAATAAATAAGTGAGAAATCACAAAGTATCTTGAGACAGACAAAAATGAAAACACACCATACCAAAACTTAGAGGATGCAGCAAAAGCAGTTCTAAGAGGAACGTTTATAGTGATAACAACCCACATTAGGAAAAAAGAAAGATTTCAAATAAACAACCTAACTTTACATGTTTACATGGGAATTAGAAAAAGAAGAATAAATTAAGCCCAAAGTTAGCAGAAGGAATGAAATAATAAAGATCGGAGCAAAAATAAATGAAATAGAAACCAGAAAGACAATAGAAAAAAATGAATGAGACTAAGAGTTAGTTGTTTGAAAAGATAAACAAAATTGACAAACCTTTACCTAGACTAACTAAGAAAAAAAGAGAGAGGACTTAAATAAGTAAAATTATAAATGAAAGAGAGGACATCACAACTGACACTACAGAAATACAAAGGATCATAAGAGACTACTATGAACAATTATACACCAACAAATCAGATGACCTAGAAGAAATGGATAAATTCTTAGAAGTATAAACCTCCCAAGACTGAATCGTGAAGAAATAGAAAATCTGAACAGACCAATAAAGACTAAGGAAATTGAAGCAGTAATCAAAAACCTCTCAAGAAAGAAAAGCCCAAGTTCAGGTGGTTTCCCTGGTGACTTCTACGAAACATTTAAAAAATCAACATAAATCCTTCTCAAACTCTCCCAAAAAATTGAAAAGAAGGAAATATTCCCAAACTCATTTTATGAAGCCAGCATTACTCTGATACCAAAGCCATATAAGAACTTTACAAGAGAAGAAAACCACTGATAAATATAGATGCAAAAATTCTAAAAAAAATTTTAGCAAACCAAATTCAACAGCACATTAGAAGGACCATACACCATGATCAAGTGGGATTGATCCCCGGGATACAAGAATGGTTCAACATATGCAAATCAATAAACATGATACACTAAATTAATAGAATGAAGGATAAAATCACATGATCCTCTCAATAGATGCAGAAGAAAGTATCTGTC
Source organism: Diceros bicornis minor (assembly GCF_020826845.1). Classification (NCBI taxonomy): domain Eukaryota; kingdom Metazoa; phylum Chordata; class Mammalia; order Perissodactyla; family Rhinocerotidae; genus Diceros; species Diceros bicornis. The sequence continues at coordinate 85,715,267 of NC_080744.1, forward strand.
AAAATTCAACACCATTTTGCAATAAAAGCTTTTAAAAAATTGGGTATAGAGTAATATACCTCAAAATATAAAGACCATATATGACAAACCCATAGCTAACATACTCAATGGTGAAAAGCAGAAAGCTTTTTCTCTAAAATCAGAAATAAGACATGGGTGCCCATTTTCACCACTCCTACTCAACATAGTACTGGAATTCCAAGCCAGAGCACTAGGCAAGGAAAAGAAATAAAAGATGTCCAAATCAGAAAGGAAGAAATAACATTGTCTCTCTTTGCAGATGAAATGATCTTATATGTAGAAAACCCTAGTCTTTCTACCAAAAAACTGTTAAACTAATAAACAAATTCAGTAAAGTTTCACGATACAAAATCACCATGCAAAAATCAGTTGCATTTCTATACACTAACAATGAAATATCTGACGGCCGGCCTGGTGGCGCAAGCGGTTGGGTGCACGCGCTCTGCTGCGGCGGCCCAAGGATTGCCTGTTGGGATCCCGGGCGCGCACTGACGCACCGCTTGGCAAGCCATGCTGTGGCGGCATCCCATGTGGAGTAGAGGAGGATGGGCACGGATGTTGGCCCAGGACCAGTCTTCCTCAGCAAAAAAAAAAAAAAAAAAAAGAGGAGGATTGGCAAATGTTGGCTCGGGTCCGATCTTCCTCACCAAAAAAAAAAAACAAAAAAAAAACAATGAAATATCTGAAAGAGAAATAATGAAAAGAATTCCATTTACAATAGTATCAAAAACAATAAAATACTTAGGAATAAATTTAACCAAGGAAGTGAAAGACGTGTACAGTTAAAACTATAAGACATTGATGAAAGAAATAAAAAGAAGATACAAATAAATAGAAAGATGTTTCTTGCTCATGGATTAGAAGAATTAATATTGTTAAAATGACCATATTACTCAAAACTATCTACAGATTCAATGCACTCCCTATCAAAATTCCAATGGCATTTTTCACAGAAATAGAAAAAGCAACCCTAAAATTTGAGTAGAACTACAAAAAACCTTGACTAGCCAAAGCAATCTTGAGAAAGAACCAAGCCAGAAGCATCACACTTCCTGATTTCAAACTATACTACTAAGCAATAGTAATCAAAAAGTATGCTATTGGCACCAAAACACACATACACAGACCAGTGGAATAGAACAGAGAGTACAGAAATAAACCAAATATATGGTCAATTAATATTTGGCAAGGTAACCAAGAATACTCAATAGGGAAAAAATAGTCTCTTCAATAACTGATGCTGGGAAAACTGAGTATTCACATGCAAAAGAATGAAATTGGACCCCTATCTTACACCACTCACAAAAATTAACTTGAAATGGATTAAAACTTAAATGTAAGACCTAAACCCGTAAAACTCTTAGAAGAAAACACAGAGAAAAACTCCTTGACATTTGATGTGGGTGACAATTTTTTGGATGTGACACCAAAAGCACAAGCAACAAAGGCAAGAAGAAACAAATGGGACTACATCAAATTAAAGTTCCTGCATAGCCAAAGAAACAATCAACAGAATGAAGAGGCAGTCTATGGAACAGGAGAAAATATTTGCAAACCAAATACCAGATAAGTATTAATATCCAAAACATATAGGGAACTCACACAACTCAATAGCAAAAAAACAAATAATCTGATTTAAAAGTGGGCAGAGAACCTGAATAGATATTTTTCCAAAGAAGATATACAAATGGACAACAGATATATGAAAAGATACTTAACACTACAAATCATCAAGTAAATGCAAATCAAAACCACAATAAGATATCACCTCACATCTGTTAGAATGGCTATTATCAAGAAGATAAGAGATAAGTGTTGGAGTGAATGTAGAGAAAAGGGGACCCTAGTGCACTGTTGTTGGGAATGTAAATTGGTACAACAACTATGGAAAACAGTATGGAGGTTCCTCAAAAAATTAAAAATAGAAATACCACATGATCCAGCAATCCCACTTTTAGGTATATATCTGGAGGAAATAAAATCACTGTCTCAAAGAAATATATGCACCTCCACGTTCACTGCATCCTATTTTATAATAGCCAAGACATGGAAACAACTTAACTGTCTCTCTTTCTCTCTCTATAAATACACACATACACACAGTGGAATATTATTCAGCCATAAAAAGAAGGAAATTCTGGCATTTGCAATGACATGCAGGGATCCTGAGGCCATTATACCTAGTGAAACAAGTCAGACAAAGACAAGTTCTGTATGATCTCTCTGACACAGAGAATCTAAAGAAAAGCCAAACTCATAGAAACGAAGAGTAGAATAGGGGTTGACAGGGGCTAGAGGGGGAGGGGAGGGATGGGGAGATGTTGGTCAAAAGATCAAACTTCTAATTATAAGACGAATAAGTTCTGGTGATCAAATGTACAGCATGGTGACTATAGTTAACAATACTATATTATATGCTTAAAAGTTGCTAAGACAGTAGATCTTAAGTGTTCTTACCACATACACTCAAAAATTGTAATTATGTGAGGTAATGGATGTGTTAACTAACCTTATTGTGGTAATCATTTTGCAATATATACATGTATCAAATCATCAGGCTGTACGCCATAAACTTACAGAATGCTATATGTCAATTATATTTCAATTACATTGGAAAGAAAAATAAAGTGTTGAGGAAACCTCAAAAAATTAAAAGTTGAAACCTATTAATCACATCAGCAGGTTAAAAAAGAAAAATCACATGATCACATTGAAAAACCATTTGACAAAATTCAATACCCATTCATGGGTGTTGATACAAACTCTCAGTAAGCTAGGAATAGAGGGGAACTTTCTCAACTCGATGAAGACTATCTGCAAAAAAGCTACAGCTAACATCATACTTAATGGTGAGAAACTCAAAGCTTTCCTACTAAGATCAGGTACAAAGCAAGGATGTCCCCGCTCACCACTCATTTTCAACATCATGTTAGAAGTCCTTGCTAATTCAATAAATCAAGAAGAGGAAATAAAATATATGCAGGTGGGAAGGAAGACAACACTGTCATTGTTTGCAGAAAACATCATCTAGTAGAAAATCTGAAAGAGTTGACCAAAAAAAAACCTGTCCTAGAACTAATAAGCAATTATAGCAAGGTTGCAGAATACAAGGTCAATATACAAAAGTCAATTGTTTTCCTATATACCAAAAATACACAACTGGACTTTTAAGTTAAAAATACAATACTATTTACATTAGCACCCCCTAAAATGAAATACATAGGTATAAATCTAACAAAATATGTACAAAATCAATATGAGGAAAACTCAAAATGCTGATGAACAAAATCAAAGAACTATATAAATGGAAAGTTATTCCATATTCATGGATAGAAAGACTCAATATTGTCAAAATGTCAGTTCTGAACTTGATCTACAGATTCAATGCAATTTCAATCAAAATTCCAGCAAGTTACATTGTGGAAATTTACAAATTGATTCTAAAGTTTATATGGAGAGGCAAAAAACCCAGAAGAGCCAACACAGTATTGAAGCAGAAGAACAAAGTGGGAGGACTGGCATTACCCACCCTCAAGACTTACGATAAACTACAATAATCAATATAGGGTGGTATTGGTGAAAGAATAGACACATAGATCAATGGAACAGATTAGAAAGCCCAGAAATAGACCCACACAAATATAGTCAATTGATCTTTGACAAAGGAGCAAAGGCAATAAAATGGAGCAAAGATAGTCTCTTCAACAAATTGTGCTGGAACACCTAGACATCCACATGAAAAATCATGAATCTAGATACAGATCTTATACTCTTCATGAAAATTAACTCAAAATGGATCATAGACCTAAATGTAAAATGCAAAACTACAAAACTCCTAGAAAATAACATAGGAGAAAATCTAGACGACCATGGGCATCATGATGCCTTTTTAGACACACCATCAAAGATGCAATCCATGAAATACATCATTGGTAAGCTGGACCTCACTAAAAATAAAAACTCCTGCTCTACAAAAGGCAGTATCAGAGGAATTATAAGACAAGCCACATCTTTGGAGAAAATATTTGAAAAGACACATCTGATGAAGGACTATTATTCAAAATATACAAAGGATTCTTATAACTCAACAATAAGAAGACAAACAACCTAATTAAAAACTTGGCCAAAGATGTTAACAGACAACTAACCAAAGAAAATATACAGATGGCAAATATGTATATAAAAAGATGCTTCACATCATATGTCATCAGGGAAACGTACATTAAAACAACAATGAGATTTTACTACATATCTACTAGAATGACCAAAACCTAGAACACTGACAACACCAAATGCTGTCAAGGATGTGGAGCAACAGGAACCCTCATCCATTGCTGGAATGCAAAATGGCACAGTCACTTTGGAAGACACTTTGAAAGTTTCTTACAAAACTAAGCCTAGTCTGGTAAGTATGATCCAGCAGTTCTGCTCCTTGGTGTTTACCCAAAGGAGGTGGAAACTTATGTCCACACAAAAACCTGCACGTGGATGTTTAGAGCAGCTTTATTCATAATTGCCAAAACTGGAAGCAAACAAGATATCCTTCAGTAGGCAAATGGATAAATAAACTATGGCACATCCAGACAGTGGACTATTATTCAGCACTAAAAAGAAATGATCCATCAAGCTATGAAATGACATTGAGGAACTTTAAATGCATATTACTAAGCGAAAGAAGCCAATCAAAAAAGGCTACTTGCTGTATGAGTCCAACCATATAACATTTGGGAAAAGGCAACATCATGGAGACAATAAAAAGATCAGGGGTTGCCAGGGGTGGGGATGGGTAAGAGAGGTGAAGAATGAAGAATGCAAGAGCATTCTTCGGGCAGTGAAAATACTCTGTATGATATTATAACAATGGATATATATCCTTATAGATTTGTCCAAACCCATAGAATGTACATCAAGTACGAACCTTCAGGTAAACTACGGACTTGGAGTGATTGTGATGTGTCAGTGTATGTTCACCCTTGGTAACAAATGTCCCACTCTGTTGAGTGATGTTGATAATGGGAGAGGCAATGCACTGTGTTGGGGTAGGGGGTATACGGGAAATTTCTGTATCTTCCTCTCAATTTTGTCGTAAACCTAAACCTGCTCTAAAACATAAAGTCTTTAAAAAAAAAAAGTAAACTGGTATCTGCTATTCCCATTATTTTGAAATCTCCTCCTCCAGAACTGGGGAGAGAGGGAAAGCTGGCCCCCACCTCTGGTCTGTGGCTGGTTCCCTCCAACCTCCTGTTCCCCCAGCGGTGTGGAGGGATTTGCCAGCACTCGTGTGGACACCCAGCCTGTTCTGCCAAGCTCTGTCCTCCTCCACTCCCTGAGGTGTTCAGACGACTGAAGATACACTCAAATATCTGGACCCGATGGTTTGAAGGTCCAAATTATCTAGCTTTTCTTTCTACATAAATAAATGTAAATGAAACTCGTATTACTCTTCGTGGACAAGGGAACTGTGGAGGACATTGGGGGTGTTTGACAAAGTTATACACAATTGTGAGTTATATATGCCTCAAAATTCATTAAGATATACATTTGTATTACACATTTTTATGTGTTATGATTAGTGATAAATGTGTTTTTGTGTTTTAGTGACCGATAATTGGATTAAAACACCAATTATATAAAAGTCTACAAGTTCATGGTGGCGCTTAAAAAAAGAAAACCTTAAAAACAAGAAACCTCATTGGTCACTTTAGGAGACTGCTAGGGAAAAATTTCTTTATTCTAACAACTAACAAAGTGAAAAAGTGTTTAACAAAATGTGACCAAAATTTCCCTTTATTTTATGCTTAATGAGCATAGATCCAGCCTGAAGCAATGTGGCTGAAATAGGCAGGACTGATGGATTTGATTCAGTCCATCCATCTCAGTATGACTCCTGCAATGACAGGACATAAGACCAGCACCCTGACAATACCAGAGGGATGCACTTAAGGAGTCATGGAGGCCAGATAGGGCTGCAGCCCATGTCTAGTTGGCTTCTCCTCGGCAGCAATGATGGCAGACCCTATAAAGGGAAGGAGGAGAAACAGAACTACCCAACAAGGATAAAAGGCAAGGGCTCCCCTCTAAATCAGCTTCATCCAGAGAAAGCTCACAGAAGTGAAATTTGCAGTCTTTGGAAGTGTCTACCATCAGGTGATGAGGGCTCTTGAATGGGCAAAACGCTCGAGACCCATGCCTAGGGTAAATTTGATCCGGTCAAAAAATATGTCATTTCAGGATCTTCCTTTCTAATATTATTAGTATACAAAACCGAGAGCACTAAAATTATAATGCCAGTTGGTAGGAAGGTTAATAATAAAAAATATAATAAAAAACAATAGTACAGATGTGAGACCAATGATAAAATCATCAATAGCAACAATGACTCCTAGATTATGTGCCTGCTCCCTCTGAGCCAGGCACTGTGCTACATGCCTTAGCTGAATTCTGACAAACACTAGTTATTATCCCCACTTCACACGTGAAGTAACCAGTTACCGCAGATAGGTGAAGTAGCTTTCTAATAAGTGGCAGACATGGGATTTGAACCGAACTGTGTCTGGGCTCAAATCTTATGTTCATAAACACTAGGACTTACTCTCTCTGTCAGTTAGAACCTCAGGAAGAAGCTGCAAATTATGAGAAAAACCCTTGGCATTTTATTTCCAAAGATAAAAAGTCATTTCTTCAAAGAACAGGGCCAGCACTTAATCAGTATTTTCCTCATGCTATCAAGCTCATTTTCACAATGGTAATATCTATTTGACAACCAGGGATAAAAGTGATATTCTTTGAAAACGAGGCCACAATCCAGTTAAAATAAAAATGTCTGATGCAAAGTATGCTTTAATTTAATTTAAGTCTTGGAAAACAGCTTGCCTAAAAATGACTTTTGCAAGTCACGTACAGTATTTCAATCTGTCATTTTGTATTGACCTTCACAAGCCTGAAATATATTGCACTGGACTTGTGAAGCTTATGAGAATGATATTAAAGTGGTAATATTTTTTAAATCTTATTTTATATCTGCTCTGATTTTTACTTCACTGTGTACAATTCCTGGAAGCAATGATATTACGCAGCATTCTTACATATCTACCAGTTTTCTGGTTAATTAGAATTTATCGACATTAATTCAATAAATCACTGTAAAGGTAGAATGTTTATTCAAATACAATGCAGAGAATCACATATTAAGAAGAATAGTTCCCTCAATATTTCGATGCTGAGCAGTAGATTTTAAGGTTTTATGAAAGTGTTTAAGGCCTAGCACTCAGTTTATTAGAGTTTGCATATGCAAGTAGAATTTGGAATAACTTACTTTAATTAAATCTTACGTCGTTGAATATAACTCTTCTATAATCTATTTCTCCTATTTTAATTTTCACCCTTCAATAATCTCATAATAGAAATTAATCTTCTTTAATGCGTGGCACCGTTTGCTTTGTTGGCCAATGTAGAACTCAATTCTGCATCATACATTCAGCCTATTTCCATTTATAGTCAGCCATTCTCCACCAATGTTGGGAATAATCGATTGCTGAAATAATTAATAATATGTTACTTCGAAATAGCATTTAAACAATATAAATATTGAAGTAATCTTAAGAAAACACTAGGACATGTGGTATGCATAATTAGCATCTTCTAGAAAGGTGGAAAATTGTAAATTATAGGACTGTAGCATTTCTAACTGAAAATTTTCAAAAACTGCAAAGTACTTTATAATCACAAATAAAATAATCAAACTCTTCTTTTGAGTTCTATGTAAAGGTCTTTCCTTTCCACTTTAATAGATTATCCTAACCACAGTACCATCTATTTGTATTTTTAAAAAGCTGACTTCTGGATAAAGATATCTGTAAAACTTGAAAGGAAAAGATTTTCCACCCTAGAGTTCCAGTCCAAGCCAGACTACCAGTAAACAAGGTGTGTAAAACAAGAACATTTTTAGACTGTGAAGTCTCCCCCATCTTTTTATAGCCAGCCATTGAAGGATGGGCTCCACATACATGAGAGACTAAACTAAGAAAGAGAAAGAAAAGGGATACAGAGAATAGGAGACCCAACATAGGAGACAGTGCAAGCGTCTCAGAACAGGATAGTTGCGAAGGGAGCACCCAGAATGATGGCTGTACCGAGACAAGAAGGGCAGCTAGTCTAGAGGGAGGTAGGCCAGAAGGTTCTGAAAAGATGTTTCAGAGAAAGCCTTGATAGAGTAACAGAAGTATATGAACATCTTGAAAGCAGATTCAGAGATTGGCAGAGAGTTTAGTGATGACTTAGTGGCAACTACGTAAAAAGCTAAACAAAAGGGGAAAAAAACCCGTCAAATTAAAACAACTATTAACACCAGGGAAAACAGAAATTGCGCAAAAAAAGATTGTTTACTCCCTAGCACAGCCCTCAGTAGAATTTATTAGTGACAATGCACACCGCATATTAATTAAAAAAAATTACAATATAACTGTATTAAGAAAATAAGAACATACGTATAGTTGAGGGCAGGGATGGTAAAGACAGACAAATCTTCATCATCCTTAGTGGAAGGTCAGTAGATAATTCCCCAAACTAAAATAATGCTAATACTGAAAAGAAAGAAAAAGAAAAAGCAAAAGAAGAAAAGACGTTAAGAAGTAGCAATAGGTACAAGCGTGTTACTTACAGATAAGGAAGTGAATTCTGAAAGAATACAATAAAAATGCTGGAAAAGGGAAATGGGATGACAGGCAGAATTAGGGATGGATATTGTTAACATTTTGGAACTAAATGTTTGAAACTGTGGTTGGTATAACTATACTGGATATAATCTGCATTACATATAAATGTATTTTATTTAGGAGAACAAGGTAGAAAATCCAAAGTTTAGTCTGTGGAGAATCATTAAAATTCAAGACGTTCAGAATTTTTAATAAGCTATATTCTCATTCTATCAAGAATAAAACACATGCTCTGCACCAAAAATATAACTTCCCTTCGCAATTGGGTAAAACATATACATCTAACACCGGACCCAGTTTTAGGTCTCCTACGCATTTCAGCAATCAGTTAGCCCAGACAATGGAAAAAAGTGTATGAACCAAGTTCTTCACATTTGGTTTTACTAGCACAATAGAATCATAATTACCTGAATGGAATATATAAAAAGAAACATTTTGAGGTTTTAGGAGTAGGAACTCATAACACAAGATTACTTTAATTAAAATCACTTAATATTATAAAGCCCATAATTTCTACATTTCAGTCAAATGTACAACAATAAGCATCAACTGCATTCATTTATACATTTAATTTAGTAAGTAGCTTGGAGACGTGCATCAGGTACCCATCATGTGGGGATTCAGAGAGGGATGATGTAACCAAGGTGTCTGCCTCATGAGTCTGCTCATCCAGTAAGTAGGAGATTCTAAAATTCTCAGAAAAAAATAAAATTCCCTTATCTATATTGTTATTTTCCTTAGCCAAACCATGTTCTCAAATTAAGATCACTAGATCGATCTCTTTAATTAGAGGTGAAAAACCTCCTTCAGTTTAGGTGCAGTTGATTAGAGAAAGAATAGGAAGAAAACGGAGGGCTCCACATCCATGAAAAGACTGTTTTCCAAAGTATTCTTAATACATCTTACCTGGAACCTAGAATTCATTTTCCTCCGGAAATAATACCAAAATGGGAGTAGCTAACACTTTAAGAGGTTGTTTGGTGTTTTGGGGAACCTACAGCTTATTTATTTTCTATTGGCAATATTCACATGTGTATTTGAACATGAAAATGTATGCCACTCATGTTTTGTGTATTTAAAAAAAATTATAATGTAGTCAATTGGAGCAGTTAGAAGTGCTTCTTTCTTTACTTTTTTCTAAAGGTGCACAGTGAGTACTAAGAATACAGAAGTGTGCCCAGAGGTTTCATGGCAGCTTATGTTTCAGCATAAAATTCAATATTTGATGGTATATTATTTTCGCGTTCTCATTAACATTTTTGCATGAACTGCATTATGCATAGCCTAGGATTTAGGGAAAGAGGTGTAGAAATGAAATCTCATTGCTGTGAACAATGTGCTTCAAGGTAAAATGCCAAAAAAAAAAACCAGAGAACTTTTGCAGTCATTTCAATATGAATCTATTAAAATCTATACAAATAGAGAGCTTTGACAAAATAAAAGTTTTTAAAACATTATTTTGAAACAAATACAACATTTCAAAACAGGCTAACTTGGACAAGCTCTTCCTTGGGTATATTATTCCATAGGTATGACTTTCTCATTTCAAAAGAAATGGACCTTGTTGTAAATGCCCTTTTCTAAAATGTGGGAGAACAATTTCCGTTCCAAAGTAGATTTCACACAGTCTCGGTGATCATACCTAAATTATTAACTTGGTTAATCAGTACATTCCCTTCACAGATATTGTAGAGGGTGACCTGTTCCATTCCCTGTCCAAATTTGCACACAATATTAATTAGTAAATTTTTATTTTTAAAATAAATACAATATTAAACCCAGTCAATGCTTAGTTATCTTATAGAAGACATATGATGCAAACTGCTTGCAACATAAAATTGGTATATTTCATTACAGTTTACACAAAGAAATTTGGTCTTTAGTTTCACTACATATACAATCTGCTTTTCATAACAGAACAAAACCCCACCCCAAACCCACCTCAAATAATTTTTTTAAATGTATAATTAGGACACCTGCCTCAAATCCTTTGATGGGTTTTTAGTTCCTTTCTTGGGAGAAATGTTCTGGCTGTTTCTTTTTTAATCAAAGCTACTTTGCTAAATTGCTTTCCAACCAGTCCTCGGAATATTAGCAAAGTCTGGCTCTGGTCTTGTCTCAATTTGAATGTTAACAGTCCTAGTTTTACAGCCGCTCCATTTTGAGTAATTCACTAGTCTCCCGCCATTCAGCCATCATTTCTTCCCTTCCTCCGCCGGCCCTGGCCCTCGGAATGCTTGCGTGGTGTCACGGTGAATGTGCTCGGAGCAGAGTTATATGGCATCATTTGGAGAAACATTGCGTTAATAACCAGAGTTCAAGGGCAAAGGATATAAACGGAGCAAATTACAAGTCTGAACAGATATATAGCTTTTGCTAAAAGGGACATGGGCTGCTACTTTATTTACTGGGCACTGGTGCACTTGCGGAAGGTGCCGAAACGCAGAAAGGCATTTTTAAACGACCACATCACAGCTTAAGAAAACAACACAAATTTTTAGACTAGAAAGAAAGCTAGTGCAAGGATCAACGATGCTGAGTTTCCTAATGTGAGAATATGATTTGCTATAAAGTACCTTAAGTTTCCAGAGTAATTTCACAGATGATAATATCATTTCATGTGCCACAACGGAGGGAAAGCAGAAGCTTGCTGGAAACCTAAATTCAATAGATCATTTCAAACTGCATCGTAGCCCAATTTTGTCGAGGATTTCCTGATGTAATTATTTAAACCAAAGGTTACTACTCTAGTTCAAAATTAACACCACGAAAAAGTGATTTGTAAAAATGTTATTTTATTTTTATGTTGACTTCAGAGGTACCTCAATAATTAAACAAAAGGGGAATCAAAAATTCAAAACAGGAGAAGCAAAACCAGTTTTTTAAAAAAAGAACAAAAGGACAACTTCACTAATAATCAAGGAAAATGAAAATCAAGGAAATAATCTCACCTGCTATAATACCAAATATTTTTATTAATATTCTCAATAATACTGAGCATACTGTCAAATATGTGATCCAATATTTTTCTACTGGTAAGATGGAATGCTACATTTCTTGTTTTGTTTTTATTTTTGTAAAGCAGCTTGGAAGCTATTGTAAAAACTATCAAAATGTTCATAAAGATTGGCCTATTTATTCCACTTAAAAAATTTATTTGAAATCAATCATTTAAAACATGGAAATTCTGCCATAAGATGTTCCTTACTGTATTATTTACTTTACTGAAACCTAGAAGCAATCTAAATATCCAGCAATGAGGAAATGGTTAATCAAATTATATATACTCTTAAGGAAATATTATGCTGTTATTAAAATTGATTAAAATGGCTATCTACTAATTTTAAAGTTTTTTTTACATAATATTATATGAAGGAACCCCACAGGATTCAAATGTACTTCAATAAGTATTTAAGCATACATAAAAATAATTCTCCAAAGAAAAATAACATGAATTTAATTTTGTGTGCTTTTTTTTTATTTTTTTGGTATATGCTATCAGTACTAGGCTGATGGATTAGGTTTCTTCAAAAAATTTTCTGTTTTCTAAACCTACTGTTACACTACTAAAATATGGTATTTAAAAGAGAAACGCAGGTAGCTAAGTTCTTTCTCCCCCCCCACTCACTTTTCAACCACAATGAAATAAAATACACCTTTGTCACATGATTCAGTCTCTCTCATTGCTCTTTTGAACATGGCTTTCGTTTTCTTAGTGGTGGTAGTGACTAGGACAGAAGGGGATGTTGGGTATTCTAAAGCACAATTAGACAGAATAACATTTTCCTCATATGAAAAAAATCCCACCGTTTTCTCTAAACTATTTTGCTCTCAGAGGTAAATGAATCAGCGTCCAGGCAGCACTGACTTATTCTTGACAAGAGATGTATTACCTTCAGCGCTGCGGCTGGTACGGGAGGAAACACTAGCAGTGAAGGGACCCGTCCTTCAGTTGCCAATGAAGAGCCCAGATGATACAATAGCTCTCTACCAGCCCCATTTCCATGGTGGTTCACGACATATTTTTTCCTGTTATCTGTCTGTCTGCTTCGATCCCTACTCTCAACCTATTGAGTTTGAAACAGGACACTTCTTAAGTCGATTGCCTAAAACCATGTACTGTCATCTTTTTGCAAGGATAAACAAAATATATTCAAATTGCTCATGACTTTTAAATACTTAAAAGCTAGACAAATTATGAAAATTTTACACATTCTAATGTGCAAAATATAGCTCTAGAACATTTTATTTTATTCTTTTTGAAATAAAGTTTTCTTGGTATTCAATAACCAATTGTCTTACGTTTTTATCTTGCATAGACCATCTAAAGGGTACTGTCTCTCCTCCCCCATTTTTTAAAACCTATTTTCAATGATTTTAACGTTGCCTGAGATAAGAGAATGCAACCGTTCAGGTCTGATTTCATATTGTTTCTCAGATACTGATAGGGCATCACTCACATAAATGACAAATAGGAGTTATAAACTGTTTGCAATTTGGGAAGGGAGGCTTAGGGACTGTTCTGATGGCGAAATGATTTGTCAAACATCAGTCCTAAATTATGCGAAGTTCTTCGCCCTCCACTTTCCCATAGTGCGTTTTCCTTTCTCCCACAGAGATATAATAGAAACTAATCTTTAAAATCTAAACATTCCAAGCGCGGTCCTTTTGTACAGGCATCTTGCTCTCCGGGCTCGGTGCAGGGCGACGCGGAGCGCGCTCGTATTTACATTCGCGGGCCCCCAGCTGCTCGGACCCCGGCCCGCAGACAGGCCATCCATCATCCGCCCTCCTCCCGCCAAGCGCCGCCGCCGCGGCCAATCCGGCGGCAGGTGGGGCCGCACCTGCGGGACAGCCCGCCGCTTCCCTCCGCTCTCCGCGCCGCGCCCCGCGGGCTGGCGCTGCCCTTGCAAGGCCCTGCGTTCTCCAAGGCCAGAACCGACAGGTACGCTCGGGTGACAGGGACGGTGTCTGCGCTGAGCCCGCCGCTGGCGGCCAGGGGGCCGGCATGAACGTGGGAGAACACGTTCTCCCTTAATACACACGCCTGCTTTGGATTGGTCTGCCACCCGTGTGCGTGGACGCAAGGGCCCTCACTGGGTTTCGTCTCTGCAACGTGGAAGAATTATGATGCTTACCTTTGGAAGGGAAGAGTAAGTGAGAACACATTTTAGTGATAGAATTCGTTGCTTCTGGTCTGTTTCTTTGATAGTATGAACCCATGATTGAGTTGGCAAGCCAAGTCTGAATTCGCCATGGCCTGTGCGTACTTCAGGCAGTATTCCCCCGAGACCTAAGTGAACAATATTAACACAACGCTAATAACTAGTCTCCATAGGATGCAAAAACTACCCCAAACAAAAGCTAACCTAGATCTCAAGGGCCGTAAATACAGATTGTAACAATTCAAAAAAAGAGCAGAATCTCAAACCACAGGGAATTCTTCATTTTCCAAAAATGCAAACTGTTGTGCAACCACCTTGCTTTTATCGGTGGTGCTGAGTTCCCTGGCTCTTCTGTGGAGGCAGCTACGATCAGTCCTGCTAACATGTTATGGATTTTATAACTGAACTCCGTAACTCTTTCTGGTTTAAAGGATCCAAAACATCTACTCTATCATGTAATTTGAGAAGAACTGAGGACAAGCAGAATCCTTGGCCCTCCCCCTTATATGTTCCAAGAGTGTGTCTATGTAGATGGCAATTATGTCCAGGCAAGGCCTTGGAAAAAACAGACAGCCCTGCCTGTGGCTTCAAGGCTTCAAGGTTTCTGAGAAAAGCATATTTCTTTAAAAGAAAAAAAAAAAAAAAAAAAACCCAGCAACCACAGCAGCAAGCATCATCCCCAACCCTCCACCCCTGTCTTGCTTCTGAATCATAAATCATGACAAAGAGAGAGCAGTGACTCCAGTTTTCCTGCCTTTAACAACTGGAACCGATAACGCGGAGAAGGAAGAGAAAGGAACATGTGAGCCATGTTGCTGCAGGAGGAGGGCTGAACATGGGAAGCTCCAGGTTCCTCATCTGTTAGAGACCTCCCATGGCTAAGAGTCTCTCCTCAAAGTCAGCGGTTCTCAAACCTGGCTTCATATGAGACTCACTTAGGGGGTTTTTAAGAAAATACCAAGGCCTAGAGCAACATGCTGGTCTGGGGTGTGGTCTGAACATAAGCACTTTGGAAAACCTTTCCAGCCATTGGAATGCGCAGCCCTCCAGCTGCACATTCCAATTCTGTTCTGTTTCATGGGATACATGAATGGATTCATGGGATATTATTCTGTTCTGTTTCATGGGATACAATTATCCCCCCTCCTTCACCCTTTACTCTCCCCTCAAGCGCACACACACAGAGCCCACACTGGGGAAACAAAGTCTCTCTTTCTTTTTTCCCCTCATCCATCACTCACTCCTATTCCAATTCTGGTCTATTGATTCTACGTGCTAAAAGTGTGTCACTCCTCATTTTAATACCTTGATAGCAATTTTTTTTTACTATTGATGCATTTATGTTTTCATTATTATTTAAAATACTGGCTTGAGAGTTGGGGAGGGATGGAGGCCAAGTGATAGACTTGCTAAAGAATTTTGAAGCTTAAAATATTTTTCTAAGAACTTCGAGAAGTTCCTCCTTCAGCTGATGGCTTTTGATCGTCTGCTTCAGGACTACCTGAGCGGCCGCGCATCGCCCGCTGGTCTGGCTGCACTTGTGGTGTGAGCAGAGCATTCTTCCTGTTCACCAAAGTGGAACTGGAGTTTCTCTTTGCCTGGGTTTTTCTCGCTCTCCACTGCCAGCAGGGCAGCGCATTTCTGGATTATGTTGTACACTTTTCCTTGAGAGATAGATGATCTGTTCTTTGATTAGACACCCTGACCTTTTACCGGTGTTGATCATTGATCTTGATCTGGGCTGGATAGAAAGCCCTTGACTCTGAAAAGTTACTCTGCTGCCAGCACCACAGGGAAATTCAATTTCTGCGTCCACGCAGCCACTGCAGCAGGACTCCCCCTCAATTAGGATTTCTCTCGTTATTATTTTGCTTTTATTAAGCAGGCTGCAGCCTCTGCTTTCCAGCTCTAGCTTTTAGTTACAGTAATCAATTTTTCAGTGTAACTGGCTGTAATTGTTGGCTCAGATATTGAGTTTTCATGGGGCTTAGACATACTGTGTTCCCATGAAGGGTCTTCTCCATACCTCGCAGACAGATGGGTAATAATCCCATACATTAATACCTCCACATTGGTTTATGTGTGTTTGACCACAGTGCAAGCATAATTATTTCTGCCCAGTAAAAGCTATTAGAGATCTATTTGGTAGGTTTTACGATCAATAGCTCCTGTGATATTTGTGTAGCAGCCACAGAATAATCAATTGAAGGTCATATAAAGTAAATTACCATCCTCCTATAATGATTCTTTTTTCTAGATGAGAATTGGGTTTTATTATTTCATCAGGAGCCTCTCACGACGCATGCTCTGTCTGTTTGAGCAAGAGATATAAAAGTTGTGAGAGTGTTTTGAACATAGTAATAATATCCATTGCTTGAATTTATGTTATTGGGTTATTGAATTAGTGGATTCACACTGGAATTCCTTCAAAACCCTTTCTTATGTACTCAGTGACACAGTTAATAACAGTCGGGAGCAAATGGACGTCTTTGGCTGCATGGTGGAGTCACTTTGCAAAAGTCAATCTTTGTAGCTGTCTCTTTAAAGCAAATTTAGAGTTGGTTAAATTGTTATATTGACAGTGTGACTGAGCTTCTCTCTTCAAACCCTTTTGGAGAGTGACTGCTGAACTAAGCAGAAGATGGAGTCAGGAATGCTGAATACTAATGCGCAGTCCACCAGTAGCTCAAGGTGAAACTGGGAGAGGGGCGGAATGGGGGCCTCTACCTGCTTTCCAAGGGGAGCCTCTTCCTCACCCGAGATGCCTAACCTGGATTTCAGACTTGCAATATGAGCCAAAGAGATAGCTGTGCCTCTATAAAAGATTGCAATTTGCCAACCGGAGGCATGCAATCCCCCAACTGTCTTAAAGGACCCATTTTCAGAGTTGAGCCTTTCTTTTTGTGGGTGCAATCAGTTGTGCACTGAAAAACTGCAGCCACAGTTGGATAACTGCAGGCACAACAGGCCACAAGAGGCCTCTTTGCTCCAAATTTTGTACCTGCAACTAAGTGCACTTACAGAAAATGGGAGTGTGGTAGGAGGTTTTTTAAAAATTTGGGCCAGTAAATTCTCCATGGAGGGAATAGGCAAGGAGAGAGACAGTTACTCACTTTCTTAAAGACAAAGGCAAATAGAGACGTCCTTTTCCTCACACACTCCATCTAGTCTGTGGAGCCAAATACCAGGTACCACAAGTGTCCTGCTCTCTTGGGACGTTGCCTGGGAATCTGCGACATTCTGTAATGTACAAGAAATCATCTGTTGAAAAGTACAGTGGAAAAGATATTGGTGAGTGTGAGACTATAACTTTGGTGATAAATTAACGAAGTGTTTTAGAATAAATGGCAAAAGGCGTTTTTTTTTTCCTTTAAAGAAATGGTTATTATGCTGTTACTTCTCATTTGCTTTGGGGGACAATTAATGCAGAAGTAAAGATAGTATTGCCTCTAGATTTTAATCAAATAGGAAATCAGGAGACATTTTAAATTTATACATATATAATATATATTTATGTATTTATACATATATAAAAACATTATACAAATTAGATGTGTGTGTATACACATGCACATATATGTGCATATATTTATATATACAACACATATTTTATTTACTTTTTTTTTGGATAAGACTAGGGAAAGGGCTGTTTGTGCCCTGGGTCACTCCCAAGTCCCAGCGGCTGAACGTCTGCCTGGAGGGGCTTGTGGAGCTGTGTCTCACAGGGACCTCGTCCTGCCATCTTGTCTGAAAAACGTGGTGCCAAGCAAGCTGAGCTTGAAGCCAAGAAATTGTTTTCCACCTTTTGCAGATGAACATAAATTAAGCACATATTCTGGAAATTAGAAATCAAATGCAAAATAACATTGGGAATTTGAGATACTGTTCTTACAGAAATAGTTTGAAATATAGTTGTACCCCAATGACCAATTTAATAACCAAACAAAACAGGAACAGGTCTTGGTAGTCCTTACAGTTCCCAGGAAATTGATGAGGAATAGTGTGGTAGTAGTTAAAAAGTGAGGCAATCCAAGATATCATGGCAGACTGCTCTTGAAATAACACAATCAAGGGCCAGGAATCAGAAAATTAAGGGCCAGGAATTGTCCCTTGTCCATTTCAGTTTACAGTAGTCTACATATTGCAACTTGGGTATAAATCACTTACTGAAACTTGGATAGTTTTTCCCATAGAATAATGCTAAAAGGAATTGTTAGGTTCTCCCATAAGTTTGATTAAAAATTGGCTCTTAATGTAAATATAAAATTCAACAACACAGCACTGAATGTTTTTTGATACCAATAATGGCCTTTGTTTTCATCTAGATGTATTGGCCTGGGAATCTAGTCTCTTGGGGAAATGCTTCAAGAGAAGAAGTGCCACTGGAAATGCAAATTAACCCCCAAGCAGCTTGTTAAGGGCCACCCAGCCTGAACCAAGATAGGAACATTCGAGATTTAGAGCTGCCTCTTCATCTTTCCGCATCTTTCTTTTCATGATGGCTTATAAAGTGGAGCCTCTACCATTAAACTTTGGAGAGTCAAACCTCTGCATTCACCTTCAGTCCCACATTTCCAAAGAAGACAGAGAACTTGGAGAGGGTACCAAGAAGAGCAATCCAAATAATATAAGCAATGGAAGGTTGAAACATGTTTAGTGAGTTATTTGTTCTACAAAGGAGGAAGATAAAAGATGACAAGAGTATGAAATGATCTATGAGGAAATTGCAGGACTATTTTTCTTTAGAGGTAAAAGTAATAAAACTTGGGGAAATGGACTAAAATTAGGGTCAATTTCATATGAACAGAAAAACATCCTATGAACCGTGAAAGTTAAAAACTAGTTTTAATGAACAACAAAGAGAAGCTACAAAATATCAATCCTTATAAATAAAAAGTGACCTCTGCAAATGAGGCAGTAAACAAATAAACAGCTGTTATCGGAACTGATTGATGACGCTAATGGTGACCATCATTAGAATCACTTCCTTGCAAGTTTCTGTAACAACTTCACACTCTCTAGCTTCTCTTAGTACTTACCCTGCCAAACTCTAACCTGGGATTAACTCAGCCATCTGTCTTCTCCATACCTGTGTCAGCAGCTTGACTTGACTAATGTGGTCTGACCCTGGCTAACCTTGGTTTCACTTTAGGAATAAGATCCCAAGCCCCAAAAGGGCTCTTATCACTGCCCTAGTTCTGCTGAGTTTCCCTACTATGTTGGGTCTCTAAGACAATAAAGAATTCCATGCCTTTTCCTTTCTCCTAAAACCTCCAGTTTACTCTAAGCTGACCTTGCTTCAAGCATCACCTGGAAAATAGATGCCATCAGATGGGAATCTCTCATCTTTTACGTAATTTTTAAATATTAAAACTCACCTGTATCTGCACTCTCTCATCTTTTTCCTTCAAAATTGCAACTGATGAAAGGTGCCTTCTCCTTTCAAAGGCCTGTTCCTTTACTTAGGTTCTGAATCCTATACCCTCATCCTTCTCAAGGAATTTTTGGACTTTGGTCCATTGCTCTCCTGCATCCAACACTCTTTTACTGGGTCAGTTTACAAATTAAACAGTATAAACACCTAAACAAAAAAATCAAACAAATAAACAAAAATCAAACCCTATTTTTGGCGAAGGATGATAGTTGTCTCCAATATCCATTGTTCCCTTCTCCCTTGATTAAAGAACCTATGCTTTTAGCTGAGTCCATAAACACCTGGAATAGACAACATTCCCCAGCGTCTCTTGCCCCTAGGTGTGGCCATGTGATTGAGTAAGCAGATACAGTATTTCAGCCTCTTAGAAGCATCCTTAAAATGGGAGGACCTGAGCTTTTCATCACTTCCTCCCGTGCTGATGTTGACGTAGCTGTAAGGTAGAAGCATCTGGGCCCCTGATGTTTGGGGAGCCACCATAGCGGCCTATAACTTCTTACCGCCTAATGTAATGGGGGGGAGAATAATAGAAATCTATCTAGTTTAAGCTGTTGTTGTTGTGTTCTCTATCATTTGAAACCAAAACTAATCCTAACTGATACACTAACTTTCCCATGATCCCTCATTTTCCTAAAACTACTGTCATGCCCTCAGTTTCCTTTCACGGCCAAGTTATTTTCAATCATCTACATATACAGTCTTCACATCCTCACCCCCGCCATGTCTCAACTCATTCCAGTATGACTTGTACTGTCAGCCCTATAGAAACTGCTTTTGTCAGGCTCGCTGAGCTGACCTCCATTTTGCCAATTCTCACTGTACCTGACAACATCATCCACTCTCTTTTTCTCAAAAGTCTCTCTTTTCTATTCTGTCATATCACACTCTCCTGAGTTTTCTTTGGCCTTTCTGGTCACTACTCCTCTATCTCCTTTGCAAACCTATATTTCAATTGCTTTCTCCATCACTCCTCTTTTTATTTCATAGGCATTTTAGATTTTATGTGTTGAAAATGGAATTCTTGATTCTCCCATCTCCCAAACCTGTTCCTACCTCAGTCTTTTTCATTTTAGGAAATAATCTTAGTAAATTCTCTATCTAGAATATGGGAGTCGTCTTTGATTCCTTTGTCTACCTTACTCTTCAAAACTCTAGTCTCAAAGCGCTTGTGGTTGGAACATCTATCTCAGGCTTAAAAATTATGTGCATCTATTTCTATCCATATTTTCTCCTGCCACCCTCATCCAAGACAATATCATCTCTCTCCTGGGCTGTGGAACAGCATCTGATCTGATTTTCCCACTTTCACCCTTGCCCTGTTCCATCTCACATTAACCTAAAGAAATTAGAACACAGTTCTACTGTTCCAAGCTCTGCAGTGGATTGACATTCCACTGAGAACAGAATCTAGGCTCTTTAACATCAGGTGGTGCCATTCAACATTATTCCTTCTCACAGGGGCTTCTTTTCAGTCTCTCAGATAGGCGAAAGTTTTTCCCATTCCAGGAGCATTGTGCAAGGTTGTCCTTGTCCCTAGCAGTCTCTTCCATCAGTGGTTCTTGTGGTTGGCTCTTTCTCACCCTTCGGATCTCCCTTAATGTTATCGCCTCAGCAAAACCCTCACTGGCCACCTTACCGAAGGAGACACACACATATGCACACTAATCCTTTATCACTTTCCCCTTATTTCTTCCTTTAGAGCAATAATTATTATTTTTGAAGTAATAATTCCTAAGTTTTATTGGCCCAATTAATTTTGAACGATTTTTAACAGCATTATTAATGTATTATTTATATACCAAGAAATTCACCTCTTTTAAGTGTACATTCCATGTTTTATATTTTAAGTAAACTTAAAGAGTTGTACAACCATCACCACAGTTCAATTTTAGAATATTTCCAAATTTTTCTTAGGAAAATTGGGAATCACTCCTCATTCCCATCCCAGGCCCAAACAACTACTGACCTACTTTCTGTCTCTATAGACTTACCTTTCCTGAAAATTTCATATAAATGGATTTGTATAATATGTGGGCTTTTGTATCTGGCTTCTTTCACTTAGCATAATGTTTTAAAGGTCTATCCCTACGTGTTATAACACATACCGGTGCTTAATTCATTTTTAATGCCAAATAATATTTCATTGTATGGATATACCACAGTTTGTTTTTCTGTTCACCAGCTGATAGTCATTTAGATTGTTTCTGGTTTCGGACTGTTATGTACAATGCTGTGCAGTACTTATTATTTTTAATGATACATTTAAAAACTTGTTAACCGTATGTCTCCTTCCTAAGGCTGTAAGCCTGAGAGCAGTGACTCTGCCTGCCTTGTGACCCGTGTGTGCCTAGTACCTAGCAAATGCCTGCTATGGAGTAGATGCTCAGTATGTATTTGTTAAATGAATGAATGGTAATTAACTCCATGTTGATTTCCAGAAATCTCTTAAAGATCAGAGGCCAATTCAGATGATTGTAGAAGATGGGAGAAGGGTGATCTTCTAATTTTTGGATAATATCAGCTCTGGATGACATAATCTTCAAATCTGCCTCTACTTCTCTTCACTGTACTATTGAGGAAATATTAGTTTGGGATGGGAGGAGCCCACATTACCTTGAGGGTAGTTTGCAGTATGTCCAACTCTGACTCTCTGGAAAGTCTTGGATCCTTGCAAAAAAAAAATGTAATGATGTTGCACCTTTATCTGGAACTCAGGAAGAGCATCTTTGAAGGCTATAGGGAATTGCCTTCCATACCATGAAATCAGAGTGGGTGATCTGGGAACCTGCACCTGAATGGAAAATTAGGAAACAATTTTCAGATGGGAACGTGGGTGACTCTTGCCAGACTTTGAATCCTGTTTTAGGCTTGAGTCCAAGTAGCTTAATTCAACATCTAGCATGTAAGTTTAGGTGTACTTTATTCCCCAGGTCAGAACAAAGGAGACTTCACTTCCAGAAACTGAGACGTAGAGCTCCATGTGAACAAAAGAACTCTATACCACCTAAGAAAGATTGAAAACTAGGGGTAGCTATTACGAAGATGCTATGTATCTGTTTGATTGAAACAAGGATGTTTTCAGCATATTGCAAACATGCCTGGGGTGTCAACTTTTGCAAAGAACTGCAATCCCCATTGCTTCTTTATGAAACTATTAAATAAAATTAATGAATCTGTGAACTTACTGTTGGAAGCTACAAGTCCACCGAGAGCTGTGGTGATTGTACCCTGGCCCTTGGGGAAGAAAAGGTCTAAGAAAAAAGGGAAGCTGAGGAAAGCAGGCTACATACCTTGGGCCTGCAAGAAGCCGAAATTAAGCACATGAAGCCAATCTAACAGAAGCTGTGAAGGGTCCAGCGTCTCAATAGCCAAGAGGCTCAGAGAGGGAGAGTTCAGCAATTTTCTTCCCATGTAGATAGGACTGACTCAGTTTCACTCAACAATTTAAGCAAAATTCTAAGGAGAATGTGACAAATAAATAAATAACCCTCCCCCCCAAATTCTATATTTATTGGAGGAAAATAAAACAAAGCAACCCCAAACAAGGTAAATGAACTGGTTTTTGAAAGCAGAATTGGAAGAGCTTTTGATCTGTGGGTCCTGTAACAAAGTGTTGGCTGGGAGCCTGGCTGTTTAAACAGTGTGGGAACAAGAATGAAGAGCAAAAAAGAAGATTTTACTAGAACTCAAGGTGACAGCAGGATGATTTTCTGTGGGTTGCAGGGCTTCAGGGGCAACTTGGAAGACATTAAGTGTCCCGGGATGAGCCAGCTGGAAATGACTGGGAAATAGAGAGCAGCCACTTAGAATTTGTCAGTGCAGAAAAAAAGTGGTCTGATAAAGAGGTCCAAGGAAGAATCTAGCTGAAGGAGAGGATTACAGGTGACGTTAGTTGTGGAAAAAAAGCATTCTGACCTGGAAAGGAAGATGGGGGGGATGGCCAGAAAAGACTGAGCGAATCCACAGGCTGCGACTAAATGAATGATGCTACCAGACTTTACAAATATATTTGGAAGTATGCAGAATTCAAAGCAGAGCTGTTTCTTTTTGAAGTGTGTCTCGCTAGTTTAAATAATAAGACTCAGCACCCACAACCATTCCTCAGGGTATGCTTGCTGCCTGCCAGCTCCTCTTTACACAGTGTTTTCTTCCTCCGCATCTTCCATCTCCCCTTTCTCTCCAGTCCTTGCTTGTCTTCTTCTACAAGAGAAAGTGTAAGATCTTTGGTTTAAAATGTCATTTGAATAGTAACCCTCAACCCTATGAAATAATGGAAAAAGATAAAAGTTAACACTGCCATTGACAGACAACTTTTAGTGAAATTAGGAACAATTTCCAGTAACTGGAGGGTGAATGAAAGTGGCCAGGAAAGAGAAATCAATCCATCACCCATGCTACGCCCTCAGAATGTAAGTTGAAAGATCCTTTCTTTGCACTTCTCTTCCCCCTCCCAACACCCCACATCCACTGCATCCCATGAGAATCACCATTTAGCCTCTTTAGCAATATGATAGTTAGCTACAGATTTTTCGAGGCTTTCAGAATTCAGTTTCCCCCTTCTATTTCCTGCCGATTAATACTTAACTTTTTAACATTGATAAGAATTCTTTATCTCCCAGAAGAAGATAAGGAGACACAAGTGTTGAGCACATGTAATGGGAGAGCTGTTGTGGCATAAGGTGGGGAACGGCCGTAGGGAATTTCCCTGTGGGAGGTGTGGTGCCTAAAAGAAGAGTCCTTCAGAGGAGTGGTAGATTCTATGGGGTGTAGTTTTTATATATATTTGTTATATCACATACGAGGAAGTAGGATTAGGACAAGATCCAATTTCTGTCTAGCTGAGTCACTGGTATTAAATACTGGGAACTGAGGTAGGGCAATTGGCATGGAACTGACACCAGCTCGTAGAAGAGATTTTAGTCAGCCCCCAAGTGGGCAGTGAGTGGAGTTCCAGAGTGCTCCACTGAACACTAGTTCTGGATGGAGGGTTAAGCGTGAGTAAGAGCAGAGAACAACAGCAACAATAACTCGGAGGATCAAGAAAATTCTACTGTCAAAGCGATAAATGGCATGTGGTTCATTGCCAGAACCAGAAAAAAAAATCTGAGGAACAGTTTGACTTGAGCAGTAAAACACAAGAAGACCTGGTGTTGGAAAAACTCAGTCTTCTTTTCCTGTGTGCTTCTCCTTTTCTATCACACTACCACCACACTCACCCCACTTCTGATACCAGATGTGTGGGGTTTTTCCACACCAAGCAATTCTCCGTGACACCCCCTGTGTGTCCTACAATGTAACTCAATTCTGACACTATCTGCCTGGAGATAGAGTCAGATCCCACAGGTTGAGGGCCTAGTCCAACAAGACTGCCCCCTTCCCTCACTTCAGATGCCATTCACAAGTTCAGGTTGTCACCTGTGCTTCTGAGCCACTGGCCATAAGTCGGAGGTTCCCACAATCTCCTCTTTAGATTCAATTTATTTGCTAGACCATCTCGCAGAACTCACCAAAGCAGTTTACTCACTGTTGACCAGTTTATGATAGAAGGATATGATAAAGGATACAGCCTCCCTTTCTGGCAGCCATTCTCAAGGATTTAAAGCAACCTGGAAGGGGAAATTAGAAGAAAAGGCCTAGTGGGCATTTGTAAACTTGCCAGTGACTGAGATAATCATATGTGAATTTAACTGTGGTAGGCTAAATAATGCCCTCCCAAAGATGTCCACATTCTA
Source organism: Diceros bicornis minor (assembly GCF_020826845.1). Classification (NCBI taxonomy): domain Eukaryota; kingdom Metazoa; phylum Chordata; class Mammalia; order Perissodactyla; family Rhinocerotidae; genus Diceros; species Diceros bicornis. The sequence continues at coordinate 85,740,333 of NC_080744.1, forward strand.
ATTCTACAAACTTGTAAACATAGTACTTCACACGGCAAAAGGTAATCTTGCAAATGTGATTAAGGTTCTTGAGATGGGGAGATTATTCTGGATTATCCAATGTAATTACAAGGGTCCTTATAAGAAGGAAGCAAGAGGGTCAGGTTAGAGAAAGAGATGTGACTGAAGCAGAGGTTGGAGTGATGTGGGGTCATGAGCCAAGGAATGCAGGTGGCTTCCAGAAGCTGGAAAAAGCAAGAAAACATATTCTCCCCTAAAGCTTCCAGAAGGAACGCAGCCCTGCCAACCAGTTTTAGACTTCTGACCTCCAGAACTGTAAAATCATAAATGAATGTTGTTTTAAGCCACTAAATTTGTTATAGCAGCAATAGGAAACTAATACTTAAGGAGTATTCCTGGAAATAATAATGTTATGTATTTTCCATCTGTGGAAATGCGGACTGTTTGAGAGAAATTAAGCTAACTTATAAAATAAAGAAATTTCCAATTTTGAGCCCTTGAGCTTTGCATGGTATCATAACTGAGATGTATCCTATCAGTTACACAAAATAAACTAAAAATTCAATTGCAGAATTAAAGCAAGAATTGATAGCATAGAAAAGCGTAGAAGCATATTGAAAAAAAAGCCACAAAAAATTGGTGATAGTAAAAACAAACTTCAGACACTGAAGCACTCAAAGAAAAAATTTGTAAGAATATAGTAGATATTAATAACAAAATGGAGATCAAATCTAAGAATTCATGAGTTCTGGAGGAAGAAGACAGGACAGGTGGAACAGAAACAATATTCAAAGATAAAATTGAAATTTTATTGAGTTATAAAAACTAGGATATGCATATCAAATGGATCCATAGCAGTACAAGCAACCTCAGCAAAAAAATCAATAGACTGGCAAGATAATTAAATTATTAAAGTAAATATCATATAAGTACACAGGAATAAAAAGAAAACAAAAAGAAGTTACATATAAAATAACACAAAACTGGCTGACCTCAGACTTCTGCTGGAAATGCTGAAGGTAATGGAAAAGCATCTACTCAGTTCTGTGGGAACTAGACTGCGACTCAGCTATATTGTCACTAATCAAGTCTCCTCTAGTATATAAAGGCTTCATAGGTACATTTTCAAATAATCTGAAAATTGATCATCAGTGTATCGTGATTTTTGAAAATAAATTCACACTTATGTACTGGTCAACTGAGAGATAAATCAAAATTAAGAAATCAGGATTGGGAATTTCATGGCATTAAACAGCCCCATCTTCACTTTTGCAAACTGTATTCCAATTTTAGAAACACAGATTAGGAAACCAGTTTAAAGGATGATTATGTGTTGAGAGGTATATCCTGCTACCAGAGGCAAGGATGGGCCTGCACTGCTGTCTTCAGCTCCTCTGTGAGACTCCTTCCTAGAACCAGGATATGAGTGTTGTGTGGTGTAACTTGATTACTTGTGTTAGATTACTACTTAAAACAATAACTGATGATGTTCTGTTTCAGCACTTGTTACAGATGACACCACTATTTACATTTTTAGGACATGATGCTAAACTGTGAACTATCCTCTCCTCACAACCTCTGCTTCCAAGAGCCAGAGATACACAGAATAGCAAAAGGATAACTATTTAATTCCCAAGGAAAATGCCAAATGAATTTTCGGCATCATCAAAACTCACATTGAATGACCTGAGTCACTGATTTTTGTTTTTAACTGAACAAAGAGTTATAATAATCCTAAGAATGGCAGATAGTCTCTCTCATAAAGCCTCATTTTGTCTAGGTTTTTAGTTACAAAAAGTGCTATATTTTGGCATTATCTTTCAATATAATTTCTTTATATGTATACCCACACACAGAAAAAAAAAAGCAATGCAAAAAATACATTTCATTTTGGTGCCATTATTTTTTGTTTTTCTTTTTCTTTTTAGCTTGTAAACTCACTTCCACCTCTTCTCTCTCTGCTCACATTAGCCTACTTCTCTGCAGGGAAATAATATGAATTACCTAGTAATAATCCTTCCATATGTCTTCAAGCACATACATTCTTATCCAAATATAATCTTATCATCCTCTGTGGGTAGATACGGAGGGTACATGTCTCTGTGTGTGTGTGTGCACGTGCGCATGTGCATGTGTGTTTACTTGTTTTTCCAAAATGAGTTATACTTCCTATACAAGGGTTTTCCTACTCAGCAATTCTTCATGGAATTCCATCTGAGTCATCTGATACGGCTCTCATTTTTTTCTTTTAGTGGTTATATTACAATCCATGGCATGCATGTACTTAACTTGAATGTTTTTTTTTTTTTTCCTCCACTATGAAGAGTGCGATAGCAAACATCCTTGGATATATGTCCTACATACTGCCTAAAAGCGGAAGGCTTTTATTTCCTGGGATGGATTCCTAAGAATGAGACTGCTGAGTGGAAGGATATATGTACTTTTAATTTAAAATTTGCTATTAGATTGCTTTTTTAAAATGCAAAAATGTCTTCACATTTTTACAACTATGTTTGAATGTGCCCTCTTCTGCACATTCCGGCCATCAATAGGTGATATAGCTTTTTTAAAAAAAAATTTGCCATTTTGGTGAATATAAAGTCATAGATACCTCACTATTTCGTTATTTTCATTTTCCTGCCAGTAAGTGACTTTGACCACCTTTGTATTTGATGGGGGGCCACCTGGATTGGCTCTTCTGCTGTCTTCTCACATCCGTGCTCATTCTTCTGTTGTGCTGTTTGTCTCCATTGACAGTTTGTAAGAGCTCTTGGTATGTATTAGCTATTAACTCCTTTTCTCTATTACCTTCGTGATAAAAAGAAGCTTTGTTTTAGAAAAAGAGGTAGAAGATAAAAGGATCTGAAATTCATTCAAAGATGAAAACGCTTAAAACATTCTCTCCTGGAAAGATTTGCATTTTAATTGCTATCAAGCCTGAAAAGAATGAAGATCCTAGAGATACTTGTAATCATCAAGGAAAGGGTATAAATCAAACCTCTCTGCTGGCTTCACTTGCACTTCTCCCCAGATGTTTAATCTGCAGGCACTGTAGTACCCGCATACAAGAGAATGCTGAAAAGCCAAGTATGTGTTATGTTCAGACGTACTGGTGGGGAAGGGGCAAGGGCAAGATGCCAAGAGAAGCAGTTTGCAGAGACCTAACCTTCCAGGTCTTAGGTGACCATAGTGATCTTTTGTTTTGTTTTGATTTTTTTTATTGTGGTAAAATACATACAATGTAAAATTTTTAAGTGTATACTTCAGTTCAGGGGTATTAAGTACATTAATATTGTTGTGCAAACCATCACCACCATCCATCTCCAGAACTTTTTCATCATATCGCACTTAAACTCTGTACCCATTAAACAACAACTCCCCATTTTCTCCTGCACAGCCCCTGGCAACCACCATTTTACTTTCCGTCTCTATCAATTTAACTACTCTAAGTACCTCATATAAGTGGACTCCAATTTGTATTTGTCTTCTTGTGACTGGCTTATTTCACTTAGCATAGTGTCCTCAAAGTTCATCCTTGTTGTAGCATATGTCAGAATGTCCTTCCTTTTTAAGGCTGAATAACACGTCATTGTGGGTGTGTGTATATATAAAGAGAGAGAGAGAGAGAGAGAGCACATTTTGTTTATCCATTCATCCATCGATGGATACTTGGGTTGCTTCCAAGTTTTCGCTATTGTGAATAATGCTGCTATGAACATGGGTGTACAAATATCTCTTCAAGACCCTGTTTTCACTTTTTTGAGTGGGACACAAGTGTCCCAATTTCTCCACATCCTCACCAACAGTTGTTATTTTCCTTTTTACAGTAGTCGTTCTAATGGGTGTGAGGTAGTATCCTACTGTAGTTTTGATTTGCCTTTCCCTAATGATTAGGGGTGTGGAGCATCTTTTCATGTACTCATTGGCCATGTGTATATCTTCTTTGGAAGGACCTTTTGTTTTGAGATTGCTGCAGGCTTGATCTCACAAAGGCAACTGATCTTCAGTCCTTCTAAGCTCATAGAAAACAAATTTTCCAGTATTCCAAGAGCACCCAGACTGTCTAGAAGAAGAGGGCTGATGTTTGCCTGCAGGATGTAGAGGCAACAGAAGCAGCTTGATGTAATGCAGCACCCTCCCACCCACACACCAGATGAAAAAGACAACAACAACAACAGAGGTCCCTCGGCAAATACTCTCCTCAGTCTCTGAATCATGGCCACAGATGTCTGCTGTGGGTACCAGTGTGGCTTCACCACTTACTTCTTGTATAAATTTGGACAACCTAGATATGGTACTCACCTTATAGGATGGACCTTGGCTTGCTTTTCTCTATAACTAGAAAAATACTTCCAGGAGCTATTGGTAGGATTAAGCATTGAATGTATAGGAAGTTGCTTTGAAATTTATTTAAAGCATTATAGAAATGTTATTGCTTTGGCAACTTATCAGAGAAGGCCTAATTTCATTCTGTGAGCTGGTGAACTCTGAAGAGTAATCATTAAATCCCTCTTTTGAGTGAGAACAAGATGATGATTTAAATTTGGTTTCTTAAATATGTTTATATGTTATTAAAACCTCCTCTCCAGTAAAGATGTCAGAGGGGAGAGACTTAGCCATGGTAGGATGTTCTACTCAAGGTATCATTCATAAGGTAAGGTATTAAGCAATGGAAGCTGCTCCCTCCTTCCCCCATCCAAAATTTCTAAAAGTAGAGATGAGCTGCTGGCTGTGAATGCATGCCTCTGTGCATGAAGATCAGCATTTTATAGATGGGAATTGAGCACCGGGTGGGGGGTGGTGTGGATGCACAGGCAGACCTGCTAAATGTGGCCCACATTGTTCTCTCTACCTCCTCCTCATGGCAGCCAGGTCCTTTTTGAACCCAGAAACATTACTTCTGCCACTTACATCATATTAAAAAATGTTTGGGAAATATAAGCAATAGAAATTAAATCTCTTGGTAGGCAAAGTGTGTTATGAATCATGGCAGTTCTCTGAAGAATTTGAGCCAAGAGGACCTTTTGAGTTGAACAAGTAATATAATTCAGGCCAAGATGGCTTCCAGATTTGAACTTCCAAAAAATGGCGACAGTTCACCATGTCACTTGGCTGACATAGATAGGGTGATCCCCACTCGTAGGATGAAATGAAATTTCCAGAAAAAATCGAAATGAGCTAGTACATTTTACCTCTGGAGGGCATGGGAGGAAGAGAGACAAAATAGGGATCATTACAACATTGTAATCTGCTAGTCATCAAAAAAACCTTTCTCCATGTTCTGTACATTCTATTCCAGCTGCCTAAACTGCACTAGACCTGAGGACAGCCTCCATGAGAAAAAACAAAACAAAACAAAACTGAATAGACCTTGGGACCACTTTAACGGCAAAGTGGTTGTAAACCAGTGTGCTGGAATTTCATCAATATGACATCATTCCCAGTGTGACATCGGAGAGCCCACCCTCCATTTCCCTCCTTCTATCCCTCACATACGCCCCCTTTCCCCTTAAAGAGATGATGAAGCTGCCCGTGCAGCACAGAAGGATAATAAAAACCTGTATCCCTTAAGCTGAATTCAGCCCATTGAACTGCACAAACAGCAATAACCAAAACAAAGCTAGCAGGAAACGTTTGCACACAGCATCTGTTATGATCACATAACCACGAGACAGCTGTTTAATCCCAACTGTTAACATAAGATCATTTGTGTGTTTGAAGAGCAATCCCATTTGGATTTCCCCCTTTATTTATTTATTTTCTATCTTTTCCAAGAGAGAGGCTTTCTCAGCTGTAGGATGCAATTTGTGTTTCTGGCTTTTTCCACTTTCGCCCTCAGCTTCCGAACGAGAAGGGTGGTGTGGTTTTCTAACTATAAATACTCAGAGGGGAGAGAGGACGGCTGTGTGGTCTCCTAGCTGAGCAGGGCATGACCCTTCTCAGCCTTTGGGACCTGGTTTTTGCTCTCCAGAACATTCATAAACCATTCTGGTCAGATTATGGGAAAAGGCCCTCACATGAAACGCGTCTGGTGGTCTCAGCCAAATTCTGGTGAGAATGGAGTTTTCTCAGCACCACCCAGGATTGGAACCAGTCCCTGTAAAGTTCAGTTCCAAAACCCAAAAACAAAGTCATTAGGCTCACAATTGCTTTGAAAGGGTCAATGAAGGATGTCAGCAGTTTGGGTGGCCTGAGTGCCCACTTTGGAAGCCCAAGCAGGACACCTTGATGGCTTATGATGGTGAGTTTTAAGGTCATAGTTTTTGTTTTTTTCCATTTACATCATACCTCACTGTCTGCAGGCTCCCCAAATGCTCAGGAGAGGATACACATGCTTCACTGTTGAATTGCAGCCAACATGTCACAGAAGTGGTTGATGCCAGTGGCAAGCAGTACAGAGCTGACCACGTGGTCCTGGGGTGAGGGGAGTTGCCTATTGCAAATCTGGACAAGCATTAACCTTGAAAGCTGCCTGAAATTAGCATTACATAAATCTTTCTTCACCTCCTTCTTTAAATGTTTCATTCCAGCAAGTCCTCCATTTTGATCTCAACATAATAACATGTGCAATACTAACTTCATCTTTCTAAGAATATTGAAAGCCAAAGTCCTTCTAAAACTTTGAATAAATGTCATAAACCTGATTCTTAGGACAAGTTCATTTCTGGGTCATAGGAACCTTGGGAATGTAAGGGACTTTTCACTCCTTTTTCATTTTCTTTTCTTTCTTCCTTTCTCTCTTCCTTTTCTTTGATGCTTGATGTTTAGTTTAATGTTCAGCTTTTTTGAGGTAAAATTGACAAGTAAAAGTTGCATATATTTAAGATGTACAACTTGACTCTTTGATGTATATATACATTGTGAAGGACCATCACAATCACAGTAATTAATATTTTCGATTATAACTTCTGAAAAATATAATTTGTTTTAGAGTATTTTACATCTCTTTGAAATGAAAAATGTCACAATAACAATTTTTGACTGACCTCTGACTTTCTCCTGAATAAAGCAGCTTCTTTCTCTCGTGGCTCCACATCCTCACAATTATTGCTTTATTCTCCATCCCTGTTCCCTCCAAGAAAAGTTATAAGAGATGTCTATAGATGTCAGTTTTCTGAGATTTAGTGAGAAAAACAAAAGTGGTCCAATATGGCAGCAGTCAAAAGATACTGGCTATCAATGTTGGAAAAAATTAAATATTTAGGTCAGTCTATGGTGTGATTTAGTATTATCATACTTAGATAAATGCCATTATCTTCAGCTCGACCTTCTTTATCACACACAATAAGTTTGTATCCCACTGTGTGGGGCGGGGGAGCTACTGTGGTCTCTACAGATTATGAACATCTATCCTAATGTTCAACTTCCCCTACATGGGACAAAATCACCAACATCTTTGATGGGAGAAAATCCTTTATCGACTGATTCATTTCCATGTTTTGTTTCTGCAGCTAGACAGGATATCCTGTAAGGTGGCGAAAAGGGAGGGAAATTTAGTACTATCCGTTTCTGATTTGCCATTATTATTATTGTTATTTCTATTCTTAAGATTATATTATATTTATCTACTGATTTTCATATATAACACCTATTCTGAGGGGTTTTTTTCCTTCTCTCCCTTCCCATTCTACCCTAGTTAAAAAATTAATTTTGGCAGGATTTGGAAGAAAGTTTTATCCTTGCTACATAAAGAAGTCATATCATTTAATATCTGTTACTTTTTATAAATCTAAATAATGAAATAGTTATTCTATACCCTAAGTTACCGAATAAAAGCCCTGGCTTATTTTATTTAAGCTCGAGACCAGTAGGGGAAATAGGTTTGATTGATTTTAGAAGAAAAGGAATTACCCAACTAGAGAGAGAAATTCCACTGCCCGAGCAAGCACACAAAAGTTACAAGTATCTCTTAGAGGCTCATTAGTCAGCTAAAACCAGGAAATAAATATCCTACTGCTTTGTGATCACCTCCAGTTACTGCTGTAACAGGAAACATAAAGGAGAGGGAGATAATCTGAGGAAAACTGGAGTCCCGATTGGACACTGACTAATTCACATACCACACACTCCTCACCGGGACACTTCCTCCAGTGAAAAGAATCAGATGAATCTCCCGTTGCTCAGTAACATTTGAAGCAAGTTACATATATTTCTGAAACTTCAGTCTAAGGCTCAAAGTTTTAGAAAAGTATTTATCTGGATGATTAGGCTCTGTCGCATTTTTGTCAAGTACAAAATGCTACATTTCGAGGCAGCATATGTCTTTGAACAAAGCTTGAGGATTTTCCCATTCAATACACTTTAGTGTTCTGCAAAACATAAGACAGATCTTGGCAAACAACTATTCATCAAGAAATCATGATTTCACAAACAAGTACATCTGGATGAGGACAGGTAGAAATACAATTGCTTGACATTAGGGGGAGAAAAACTGAGAAATGAACCAATTCTAAATTAACCAAAGACTTACTTTTGCAAGGTAGATTTTCCCTATGTCATGGAGTGACAGCCCATACTCAAGCTGGTTGTCTTGAATGTAAGAAACAAACAAACCAAAAATGAGTAAACCGACAATGACAGAGTAGGTTTAGGAATGTGGACAGGGTGCCAGTAGGAAGCCATGACCGTGCAGCAATTGCTCCTTATTCCTCAGCAGGCCAATCCATCCTCTCCTGGCCAGTCCATCCTCTCCTGGCCAGTCCATCCTCTCCTGGCACAAGCCCTCATCTCCCACCCTCACAAGTGTATGGTTCCTGTATCCACCTTACCTCCCTTATGTCCATCCCCTTGTCTCCTGGTTTTTCCATGGTGTGTGTCCCTGGGCCTGTGTGGCTCTGCCATCCTGGGTTCCAGCTTTGCTTTTTCTCATCTACATTTCCCTTCAAGATTAGACCAGAGGCCAAAGGGAATTTTGCTTACTCATTATCTACTCCTCTGATTATTTCATACTATATCAATTTTCCTCATGAGTCTTAATAATGAGCTCTACCTGAGAACTTAACATCCTTTGATATAAGACACAGAGGATAAAGTTAGAAGCACCTCCAAGATTTACCTTCCATACATCCTTTGGAAGCTTTGTATCTCAGTTAAATCTTGGACAAAAAAAATGTTTGCAATCTCTTCTAAGTTGTTGGATGGCAGCCGCTCTTTACGTCCTCCTCAGACCACGTCCTTGCCTCCCACCCGACAATATCACATACTATGAAGGCAAATGGAAATTCTGCCCAAGAACACTCACCTCCGTTTGTCCCTGTAGCTCTGATCGGGCATAACTCAGCACAATATGAAGGGTACATTTCATTTTACTTGTTAGAAATATTCCAGGGAACATTTTATACCTTGAAATGTGTGTTTTGAATTTGTTAAGTGGCTTGGTTGCTGTTTGGTTTTCTCATCTTTTTTTTTAAAAAAATGAAATTGATAGAATTGATTGGTAATTTGGGCATTGAAAACAGGAAGATTCTTTTGACAATTGAGTCAAAGTGTGTTTAATATTTAAAAAAAAGGCTTTTCATTGAGCAAAAGATACTGTGAGAAAAGTAGTCTGATTGAACATTTTATATAATCAGAAAAGAAAACTTATGCCAACCAATTCCTGATACCTCATTCCCTCAAACTGCTTAAGTGGTAAATTGAGGCAATTATCCCAAACACCTTTCCCTAATGATAGAGATTGTCTAGGTAAGCAGGTTCTGGGCCTAAATTTTTGTAATAATTATCTTAATTTGTACTTTTTTTTGCTGTGAAGACACAGCCTTAGCATCATGGTCACTTATAATTTTGCATCTGAACTGTGTAGCTAAACACATGTGAAAACAGAAATTCATCCAAAGATATTTTAATACCACTGCTAACACGATCTTATTTAATCTCATATCCTTTTTTTTGTATTTTCCAAATTTCCTATAGTGAGCATGCATTACATTTGTAATTTGAAACAAATGAGCATATCAAAAATTATATTAAAATAAAATACCTTGAATTAATTTACAGAGTTTCTCAATGTGTGGTCTGGGATGGGAAATTATTGCAGCCATCTTTGGAAAATACAATCTGTCACAGAGCCCTTCTGGTAATGTGTGGTACCTGACCACTTCCTCTCTTTAAAACCACATGCTGAATATTTCTTGTTCAGTACACTCAAAGATCTTATTCAAATGTGTAGGGTTGATTTCTGTGAACAGGATGTTCACTTCAAGGTGAGTTCTCTTCCCTGGTTGGCCCCATGGATCTTGTTCCTTCGACCTAAGGGGCTACCTTAGTTCTCTTCCTTTTGGCCTACCTCTCATCTCTAATGAAGCAAAAAAAATGAAAGCTAGAATAGTTACTTCAGATTATTGTAATTAAGGCAGGTCCTCCGCACTGTCTACCTCTGTGTTAGGCATTACCTTATTTATATTATTTATAGTCCAAAAACAAATCTGAAAGATGAAAATCATGATCTCCATTTTGCCAATGAGTAAAACCAAGGCTCGAACAGAGTATCCTGTGCCTATGGTCACATAGCCAAGAAACACTGACATGAAATTTGAATTTAGGTCTGTCTAACCCCCAGACCTGTGTATGTCCTCCTTATATCACACAAAATCTATGATGCCATTGGAACTGCAATCAGAAATATCTCAAAGGGAACCAAGAACTTTTCTGCAGTCTCCCAAACCAATAAGACTCATTCTGTTCAGTTCAATAAACTCTAGCTGGCATTTATTACTTAAAAACATACAACAAAACTTTGGGAGATGATGAGACCAGTGAAAAATAAAAATGCTTCAAAAATTCTTTTCTTCCAGAACTCACTTTGAGGTGGAGCCTTATATTGCACTTTGTTGTCAGGGAAAAGGAAGGGAAACTTAATTATTGAACTTAT